>NC_135953.1:61780725-66928156 GCF_053455715.1 Rhinoraja longicauda | reverse complement strand
TCTCTCTCTCTCTCCTCTCTCTCTCTCTCTCTCTCTTCTCTCTCTCTCTCTCTCTCTCTCTCTCTCTCTCTCTCTCAAATTTAGAGACGAAAACTGCACACAGGGCCCCGTACAAACTGTAGAAGGATACTCAACTCCCTCTTGTTACGAAGGCCAACATTCCATTGGCTTTCTTCACTGCCTGCTGTACCTGCATGCTTCCTTTCAGTGACTGATGCACTAGGACACCCAGATCTCGTTGAACATCCCCTCTTCCTAACTTGACACCATTCACATAGTAATCTGCCTTTCTATTCTTACTTCCAAAGTGAATAACCTCACACTTATCTACATTTAAACTGCATCTGCCATGTATCCGCCCACTCACACAACCTGTCCAAGTCACCCTGCAGCCTTATTGCATCTTCCTCACAATTCACACTACCCCCCCAGCTTAGTATCATCTGCAAATTTGCTAATTGGTACTTTTAATCCCTTCATCTAAGTCATTAATGTATATCGTAAAATAGCTGGGGTCCCCAGCACCGAACCTTGCGGTACCCCACTGGTCACTGCCTGCCATTTCCGAAAGGGACCCATTTATCCCCACTCTTTGCTTTCTGTGTCTGTCAACCAATTTTTCTATCCATGTCAGTACCCTACCCCCAATACCATGTGCTCTAATTTTGCCCACTAATCTCCTATGTGGGACCTTGTCGAAGGCTTTCTGAAAGTCGAGGTACACCACAATCCACTGACTCTCCCCTGTCCAATTTTCCTAGTTACATCCTCAAAAAATTCCAGTAGATTTTGTGGGTTAGCTGGTATATTGCACCAACCCCCTTCAATTTTACATCATTCAATAATGAACTTCATAAACAAGGATAAACAAGGATAACACTTTTTATTTCTGTCATTCATAGTAAGATTTACATAATTTTGTGTGCGAGATATACAGGGTTGTACTGTTTCACATATCAGCTAACCAATGAAAAGATCAGGTCCTGATTTATACCAGCTTTTCACCTCCCCCCTTGTCTGAAGAAGGGTCCCAAACTGAAACATCACCCATCCTTTTTCTCCAGAGATGCTGCCTGACCCAGTGATTTACTCCACCACTGTGTCTATTTGAATTGGATTCATGCTTCTGTACCACGTCAGGCAGCATTGGTCATTTTACTGGCTGTCAAGGGTTTTTAACTAATCAATTCACCAATTCAATTTTTCTTGGCTCTAAGTATTAAGTTAAATGTCTTTCCAATTATATTGTGATACAGTAGAGTTCTATTGTTTGCAAATGCCTAATTTCTGCTTCCATGACTTTTTAAAATAAAACAAAAAGAGATACAGCTCGTGGAGGTGAAATTAAAATTTACAGAGAAAGCAAAGAACAGTTCATTAAATATGATCACTTGGCCTGATACTGAGTGGATCTCTAGTGCAAATATTCAATCAGTAACATCCAAAGTTTAAAGATCACGAAGTAGCAACTCTTCAAGAAATAATTATAAATGTCAACTACCAACTTATCCAAGAAGTTGAACAAAAATAATTGCTTGCAAACAATTTATATACGAAGAAATCGCAGAGTTGTGAACACTGCCCAGACTAGCACACAGAATCAGCTTACTAAAATGGCGCAAAATTGTACCCATGACATACTACAGTTTTTAGATACGAGTGGTCTATCTTGCTCCTCTAGTATCTTTGCTACGGCCGACGCCCCTGCCGATACGTCACGGTACGTCGAGTCACCTCATGCGTCAGGCCGCCCGCCCGCCCGGCGGGGTTGCGCAATTACGCGCATGCGCGGTGGGATCGCCTTTGGGGCAGCAGCGGGCACGGGCTTCGGTTGCTGCCGTGAGCTGAGGTTCGGTTCGAGCAGCGTCGCGCGGGTCAGGCTCTCTCTCTCTCTCCCCCTCCCTCCTCCTCCTCCGGGCACTCGGCGCCGCCGCGCCGGCAGCAGGTAGGGTCCCCGCCCGCCGCTCGGTTACCGGGGTAACGAGGCGGAGAACGAGAGAACTTTCTGGTGCGGCAGCGGTCGGAGGCCGCCGCTCTGGTTCCAGTTGATTACTGCGCAAACACCTTCATACGTGATTATCTCGCGCAGGTCGGAGTGAGTAGAGTGGTGATTGAGTAGAGTAGTCTCCCGGTCTCTTGTGGTGAAGGTTGAGGCTAGGCCCCATTCACTGGGCGTAGGCCCAGTGTGGCTGTCATTGCATTGCGCTCGGATGTGTGGTACGATGCAGACTCACGTCCCCGTCCGTGTTTCCAGAGGCAAGGCCCGAACCTCCCCGGCCCCGCACGTTGTCCTTGGTGAGGGTGGGATCATCGCCGTACTCAAGGTGGTGAATGAAGTGTGTGCAGGTTGAGGCCCAGCCTCTCGCCTCGGTGAAAGCAGCGAGGTGCATCGGGCAAAGGTTGGCAGAGTCTTGAAAGAAGTGTCATTGCTGATACTGGACCTGTTGTTTGTTATTTACGGGATCCCTCGGATTCAGAAGATGCCCCCAGAGGATTACACATCTACAACACGCTGTTCACGAGGGGGGGAGGGGAGGGGAGGGGAGGGGAGGAATGGAAGTCGGGAAGACAGTTAGTCAAACATTTGACATTAGAAATGTGTTGGAAACCATAATTAGGAGGCAGGTGTCATTTGACTTAAGGAAAGTAATTTGTGATAAATTTGCTGGAGTTCTTTAAGGATGGAATGAATTGGGTAGATAAAGGAGAATTAAAAGATGCAATATATTTGGATTTCCAGAAGGCATTGAGTAAGACAACACTATAAAGATTGTGGTACAAGATTTGAGTACATGACAACAGTGATTGGGAATAATTTATTAGTATAGATAAATGGAACATTTCATATTGGCCATACATAACTAGTTGGGTGTCACGGATCAATGCTGTGACCCCAACTATTTGCATTGAAAACATGGAACCATATAGTACAGGAACAAGCCCTGTGGCCCATGATGCTTCTGCCAACCATGATGCCAGTCTAAATTAATCCAACTTCCAAACTAACAGTATGAGGTCCATATCCCTTTAATCCTAGCCTGTTCGTGTGTAACTAGGTAACTAGCTGTTAAATGTTGCTATTGTGACTTCTACTACCCTCTCTCGGCAGTGCTTTCCAGGTACCTACTATACATCTGTGCTTTTAAAAAAAGTCTTACAAATTTCCTTAGATTTTTGCCCTCCCACCTTCAACCTATGACATTTCCAAGCCAACAAGCCATTCTATCTACGCCTCTTATTGTTTTATATACTTCCATCAGGATGGCCTTTTTGACAACCGGTTGAAGATAGCTTTAATGGCCAACATTCTAAATAATTAATACAGTACATGTCCACCACTGAGCCCTGTGGCTGGGCTCTGGGTCTTCAGCCCAGCCGGTGCCGGGTCCCAATATGGGACCTTATGGCCAATATGCATTCCTATACCTAACTACTGAGGCTGACTTTCCAGTGTGGTGTCTTGGCAGACCGTTCTGGTACCTTTGGACTCCTCTCGGAGGCCTGCATCAGACAACGGGGGCGACAAGTGTGCCCACCCTACTGCACTTTTGGAACTCTCTAGTTGACCTGGTAGTCTTGTCAGGAAAGAAGCGCCTCGCCCCTGGGGGCCCTCAGTTCAGTTTAGTTCATTGTCACGTGTACCGAGGTACAGGGCATCTGAGAGCAACCTGTTAACTGGTGCCCGTGTTGCCCCTGCAAGAAATGAAAGTTTTGCTGTAACTTTAATTTAACTTTAATGTTTGCTTTATTTAAGTTTTTACAATCCATGGTGCTTTAGAGATAGAGACCCAGCAGGGGTATAATTAGTAGATCAGAGGTGTATTGTATCCTAATTATGTGACCTCTAGGTTTGGCAAAGCAGATAATATGGCAAGACTCTGGAAGCAAAGGGGCTGGAAAATCAATGGTATTCATGTAAGATTTCTTCTAAGGCAAAAAGCAGGAAAAGCATTTATTTGTGGCTATCAGGAGAGTTAAATGAGATTAGATGGAAGGAAAAGAGTTCTTCAGACTGATCGCTTGCATGGCAAGTCTCTCTTATGAGAGATGAAGCAGACTGCTTATATTTGACTTTAGAAGAATGCTAAAAGCTCTTACTGAAGCATATAACATTTTTATGGATCGATACGGATCAGAGTCTGAAGCATCACATGGCCAGCCATTGAGGACTGAAAAAATTCTCTTCACCTGGCTATTGAGGGCGTGCAGCGTAGGTTCACTAGGTTAATTCCCGGAATGGCGGGACTGTCGTATGTTGAAAGGCTGGAGCGATTGGGCTTGTATACACTGGAATTTAGAAGGATGAGGGGGGATCTTATTGAAACATATAAGATAATTAGGGGATTGGACACATTAGAGGCAGGAAACATGTTCCCAATGTTGGGGGAGTCCAGAACAAGGGGCCACAGTTTAAGAATAAGGGGTAGGCCATTTAGAACGGAGATGAGGAAGAACTTTTTCAGTCAGAGAGTGGTGAAGGTGTGGAATTCTCTGCCTCAGAAGGCAGTGGAGGCCAGTTCGTTGGATGCTTTCAAGAGAGAGCTGGATAGAGCTCTTAAGGATAGCGGAGTGAGGGGGTATGGGGAGAAGACAGGAACGGGGTACTGATTGAGAGTGATCAGCCATGATCGCATTGAATGGCGGTGCTGGCTCGAAGGGCTGAATGGCCTACTCCTGCACCTATTGTCTATTGTCTATAATATGTCTTTGAGAATTCTTAGTTAAAGATGGCTGTGGAGGCTCGGTCACTGAATATATTAAAGAAATAGGTCAATAGGTGTTTAAACATTATGGAATTGAGGGATATTAAATAAGTGCATGAAAGTAGCACCTCTGATCTTATTGAATGTCAGAGAAGACATAACGAACAGATGGCCTACTATTGCTTCTCTTTTTTTAATTCAAATGTTCCTAAACAGGGTAGCATAGTTACTGACCATGTGATGATACATTTGAGCAATACACTGCTGGGTTCTAGATCCAGTTGTGCCAAATGGGTAATTGACTCAGGACAGATTAGCTGTGAAGCATCAAGGAAAAAATATTAAGTAAAGGGGAACAAAATATGAAAAATAGTTGAAATTGATATCAACTACAATTTTTGGTTCTTTGATAAATCCATAGCTCTTTTGTTCAAGCAAACTAGATTGTATTGTGACCCTTTGAATTTGATTACTCATTTCGTACTGTATAATAAAAATGTTAGTACTTTAACGAAAAATTACTAATTGCTTTGTCATTGCAACATATTGTTCATTTTCTGCTTTATTCTTATCTATGGAGTAAGAAAGTAGAGTTATTGCCTGATGACCTGAATATTTACAGCATTATATATTTTATTTCAGATTTCCAGCATCTTGAATGTTTTGTATCTTTAGGCTGATTCTCACAGTTCTGGCATATTTTTTCTCTTGGTTTCATTTATCTCCTATTTGCATCTTCAAGCATATCAGAATCATAGTGAGAAATAGCACAGAAACGGGCTTTGACCACCGGCTATCTGTTGACCACACTAATCCTATTACAACCCATTTTGTTCTCCCCAAGTGGCAATTTACTGCCCCCAATTCTACTTGCAATCCACGTGCCCCCAATCCACGTGCAACAGGCAATTTATACGTGGTCTGGTTTCCTCCACGTCCTATCAATCTGCATAGTTTTAGGACGTGAAGGAAATCGGAGCGCACATGGTGAAAATCCAAGTAGACATAGGGATAAAATGCCGATTTTACACAAACTGCACTCGAAGTCAGGATCGAACCAAGATAGCTGAAGACACCAGAAATTGTAATCAGCTGTGGAATAGCAGCTCCACTGGCTGTGCCATGCGCCACCCCATCACCTGTGCTTAACACACTTTCATCACTTGTCTCATTTGATGTCTCTTTAATATTAACCGATATTCACACTATTCCCACAATTCTCTCTATCTCCCATCCCTGTAGCTAAAATAATTTTATTTCTCCGGTTTTTCAAATCTGTTGAAAGATCATTGGGCTGATTATGGTTAACTGTTGCTGTCTGACCCCCCCCCCCCTTTTTTTTTTTTAAAGCACTTTCTTAATTTATTCCTGCTTTACAGAGTTGTTTGATATATGAAATGTGAACATGATGATTTTTTAAAAGTGATAGTGAATTGAATATACTATGTAGTATTCTCTTGTGCACAAGTATAGCAACCTCCACAATTTCTGAATTAGAACTTTCACTTGGTGATAAACTGCCCTTCAACAATGTCATATAGGTCACCCGGAGCTTATGACACGTTCCTGAAAACTATTCCTAATCCAAACAGTTCATAAGTCAGAAATGTAAATAAAAACATAGGCCAAACAAGGGCAACATGTAGTTAAACCAAGATATTTTGTTCAACCATTCAAGAATTGTCACAAACTGAGTTCCCCCACAAGAGAAGATGCCCACAGCTCTACAACAGCTGACAAATTCATACCACTGATTTCCCAATTGCTTGTTCACATGCACAGGCTATATTTAAGGCGAAGGGACGACCTGAGTGTAATAAGTATGTTACTTTTTGATGGATGTACCAATTTTGACTTGGTATCAGTCTGTTCCCAATTCTAACTGACAAGGCTCTCTGGCTTTCTGCCACATTCTTTCTATCTTGAGCTGGTTAATGCAAATGTTGCACCTGAACTAGTTGTTATGTTTCTTCACTCCACTCAAATATTAGTCTTTACTTCCATTAAGTTATAATTGAAGTGAGTTATCTTAAATCAATTAGCTTGGCGGCATAGTAGCACAGCTGGTAGAGCTTCTCCTTCAGCTCCAGAGAATCTTGTTCGGTCTGCCTGTCTGTCTATTCTACCTGTGACAACATGGATTTCCTCCGTGTGCCTCAGATTCTTCTCTCATCCCAAAGACCTGTAGGTTGAAAGGTTAATTGGCTTCTGCAAAATTGCTCTTTATTAAATTGCCCTTAATGTATAGGAAGTGGATGAGAAAGTGCGATAACAAAAAAAGACGCACGATGCTGCAGTAACTCAGTAGGTCAAGCAGCATCTCTGAAGAACGTGGATAGGTGGTGTTTCGGATCGGGACACTTGTGCTGGGCCTCCTCCATG
The DNA here is from genome assembly GCF_053455715.1 of Rhinoraja longicauda. NCBI lineage: Eukaryota > Metazoa > Chordata > Chondrichthyes > Rajiformes > Arhynchobatidae > Rhinoraja > Rhinoraja longicauda. The sequence goes on along the minus strand of NC_135953.1, from coordinate 66,921,071 downwards.
CTCCATTGCCAGAGTGATGCTACATGCAAAGTGGAGGAACAACACCTCATATTCCACTTGGTTTGCTTACAACCCAATGGTATGAATAGTGAATTTTCTAAAATTAGGTAATTACAAACCTCTCCCCCTTTTTGCCACAACCCCCCTCCTGCCTCTCTCATGCCCCACCTGGACTTGCAGCTATTTCTCTCCCTTCCCTTCCTTCTGCATTCCTTCCTCTAGCTTCACAATTTGTAACTCTTCAATTATTTTGTCTCACACCTGTCTTTTCATCTCTGGGCTGGGTCCTTCATCTGCCTATCAAAAAAAGCCCCTCTCCTGTGTCAACCTATTACTTGCCTGGCTTTGTCTTGCCCCTCCACTCTTCCAGCTTTTTTTCCTCCCCCGACAATCAAATAAGGGTCCCGACCTGAGACGTCACTTTTCCACGTTCTCCAGAGATGCTGCCTGACCTGCTGAGTCACCTGTGCTTTGTCTCTTTTTTGTGAACCTGCATCTGAAATTCCTTGTATCTTTCTGGATAACAAAACTAGTATGAAAGGGTGATGAATGGTCAGTGTGAACTCAAATGGCTGAAGGAGCTGTATCCATGCTGTATCTCTAAACTAAACCCCAATTCTTCAGCATCTGGAATTCCTTGTTTTTCTCTTTCAGAACATGTTTGATTAACTAGCATTTTGTTTCTCTTCCAGCATTATTTTGGTATGGCAGACTCAACAAGAAATGGCCCTCAGGGCGGTATCGTGGTGAGTACAACAAAATACTCTTTTGGTTAATGGCCTATTTATGATACAGCAATTTTGGTCTCCTAATTTGAGGAAGGACATTATTGCTATTGAGGGAGTGCAGCGTAGGTTCACCAGGTTAATTCCCGGGATGGCGGGACTGACGTGTGATGAAAGAATGGGTCGACTGGGATTGTATTTGCTGGAATTTAGAAGAATGAGGGGATCTTAAAGAAACATATAAAGTTCTTAGAGGATTGGACAGGGTAGATGCAGGAAAAATGTTCCCGATGTTGGGGGAGTCCAGAACTAGGGGTCACAGTCTAAGAATAAGGGGTAGGCCATTTAGGATTGAGATGAGGAAAAACTTTTTCTCCCAGAGAGTTGAATGGTGTTGGCCCTACTATTTTCTATGTTTCTACCCCTGCACATCTCCTTTAAACTTTGTCCCTTCTGTTAAAGTTTGTTTCTTAAAACAGACAACAACATAAACAATTAAAGGTAAACCAAGCAAAGCTTTAATTATCGTCAGACGGGAGTGGGGGGATCAGTGCTAAGGGTTTATGACCATACTCAGTACTCCCCTTGCTTCCACTCTCAGATACAGCATTTTCGCAGCATTTTTATACAGAATTTGCAGCAAGAATGTTTAACACAACATTTCCTTCAAATTAATAACAAATTGTTTCCTGCCCAATATTCTTATCACTCTATTGTCATAAAATGTTTCACATAAAGTCCTTAGTCAAAGGTAAGGAACCTTATTATACCACAGAAGGTCATGTTTGCACAATTCCACAATCAGTCAGCAATTAACTACATCCCAATCTCAGCGGAAACATTGTTCTCATCATTCCAAGACGTCCTCCCCAGGCAAAAGGGGGGATGTATTATCAGCCTGGTGTACAAGATTTAGGAGTTATATCCTGCCAGGTGCAATATTGCAAACATCAGCTATTCAGAGTTCAGGCTTTTTATTCATTCTACTATTTTATTATGGTCAAGCATCTCATCATGCAAAGTTAATGGCCATTAACTCTTTCACTTATATCTGAAAGTAATGCCCTCAAATCTTTGACACTTCCACCCTGGGGGAAAAAAGGTTTTGACTGCACCCTTTCTATGCCTCTCAAAAATGTTCTAAACTTGTACCAGTCCTCCTTTCTGAGAAAACAATTCAAGTTAGGATAGAGAATTTGCTTCATGTAAAAAAGCAGAGGGTGATGCTGGAGTATCGTTTTTCAGACTGGAGGCCTGGGACTAATAATGTGCCGCAGTGATCGGTGCTGGGCCCATTGTTTCTTGGTTTTTATCAATAATCAATAAATGTAGAATATTCGATTAGTAATTTTGCAGATGACACTAAAGTGGTGGTATAAATAGCGAAGATGGTTATCAAAAATTACCGCAGGCTCTTGATTAGTTGGGTAAACTAAGGAATGATTAATGGAGTTTAAAGCAGATAAGTGCAAGGTTGCATTTTGGAAAGTCAAACCAGGGCAGGACTTACACAGTCAATGGCAGGCAATGGCAGGCAGTGTTGTGGAGCAGAGGGATCTGGAAGTGCATGTACATAATTCCTTGAAATTGGCATTGCAAGTAGTTAGGGTAGTCAAGAAGGCTTTTGGTATATTGGTTTTCATCAGTCAGTGTATTGAGTATAGAAGTTGGAATGTTATGTTACAATTATACAATACATTGGTGAGGCTGAATTTGGAGTCTGGTGTTAAAGTTTATGTTTCTCTGCTATAGGAAGGATGTTGTTAAGCTAGAAAGAGTGCAGAGAAGATTTATAAGGATTTTGCCAGGTTTGGCCAGGGGCTGAGCTATTGGGAAAGGTTGGATAGGCTAGGACTATTCCTTGGAGCACAGAAGGATAATGGGTGATCTTAGAGGTATAAGATCATGTGGGGAATAGATTCAAGAATATTTTGTCGTATGTCCCAAAATGGAATAATGAAATCCTTACTTGCACAAGCAGCACAACAGATTTGTAAACATAGTACTCTGTAAACCCCATAATAAAGAAATAAAAAGTTCAGTGTATAAATGTAAAAAAAAGAAAGAAAGAAACTATAATTGTGCAAAATCATAAATAATGCCCCCAAGTCTATATAGTTTGGAGCCTGTTTGGGGGTTGTAATATTTAATAGCCTGATGGTTGTAGGGAAAAAACTGCACCTGATTGTGGATGTCACAGTTTTCAGACTCCGATATGTTACCAGTGGCATGAGTGAAATGAGAGCATGGCCTGGGTGGTGTGGGTCTGATGCTGGCTGCCTTTTTGAGCCAGCAACTCTTGTGGGCACCTTTGATCATCAAGAGGTCAGTATACGTGATGGACTGGGCAGTGTTTACTATTTTTTGCAATCATCTTCGTTTCTGGACGTTCAAATTGCCCAGAGTGAATGCACAACAGTTTTTTGTACCCAGAGTTGGGGAATCAAAAACCAGAGAACATAGGGTTAAAGTGAGAGGGGTAGAATTTAACAGGAAATTGAGTGACAACTTTCTCACACAGGAATGTGGAACGAGCTGCCAGAGAAGGTTGTTGAGGCAGGTACTATGACAACATTTAAAATACACTTGGGCAGGTACAGGGATAGGAAAGGGTTATAGGGCTATGTGCCAAATGCAGGCAGGTGGGACGTGTAGATAGGCCATCTTGGACGACATGGGCAAGTTGGACCAAAGGCCCTGCTTCCATGCTACATAATTCTGATTATGACTGCTTGTAGCTAATACCCTCTAATCTCGGCAGCATTCTGGTATACCTCTTTTTCACCCTCTCCAAAGACTCCACATCTTTCCTGTAAATGGGCGACCAGACAACTGCACACAATACTCCAAATGTAGCATAATTAATGTCCTATAAAGTTGCATCATGACTTCCTGACTCTTATACTCAATACCCCGACTGATGAGGGCAAGCATACCATGTGCCTTCTTTACCACTGTTTATTTGTGTTGCCACTTTCAGGGAACTCGACCCCAAGATCCCTCTGCACATTAATGCTGTTAAAGGTCTTTCCATTGACTATACTTTTCCCTCGCATTCGACCTCCCAAATTGCAACACCTCACACATGCTCAGATTAAACTCCATCTGCCTTTTCTGTAGATAATTTGTATCCTACTGTATACTTTGACAGCCTTCCTCACATTTTGCAACTTCAACAATCTTGGTGTCATCTGCAAGCTTACTATCTACATTTACATTTACGTCCAAGTCAGTTACATATTTCACAAACAATTTGCAGTAGTAGTCTGACACAATATGCTGAAATAACTCAGCAGGACAGGCAGCATCTCTGGATAGATGGAATGGGTGACGAAAGGTCTCGACCCGAAACGTCACCCATTTCTTCTATCCAGAGATACAGCCTGTCCCGCTGAGTTACTCCAACATTTTGTGGCTATCTTCGGTGTAAACCAGCATTTGCAGTTCTTTCCTGCAGTAGTAGTGTGATGCATGTCCCTACTAGTTAATTACTGAATCAATTGGAACTGGTTCACTGAATCAAAGTATGTATCAAAGTATCAATGGGGTGAGTAATCTTATGGTAATGATCATTATTTGTTTAGAGTTGGCATAATATGGTTAGACAAAATAAGAATGTAGATTATAAATTGAAATAAAACAGTTTTTTATTTTATTTTTTCCACAGCAGTGACGTAAGCCCCATAGTCAATACTGCATAATTTCCCATGCCTAATTTCTGGTTACTTCTTCCAAACTGATGATAAATAAGAGAAATACATTAGTCTCTGTTTTACAACCATGAATCGTAAAATGAAATTTATATTTTAAGATTTAAAAACTCCATTGAATGCCACATGCAGTCCCACACTTAAATTGTTCTGGTATTGTCTACTCTTCAATAAAACAAGAAGTCTACATTTCCTCTTAAAATTGGTTAACAATAAAACTATTGTGGGAAATAGCATAACCCTCTGAATTAACCATGAGTATCTGCTATTGATGCTTATGCTTGCACATTCAAGTACCCATCCAAGTTCATAAATCAGTTTGTTTTCCTGTCAGGGATGTTAAAATTGATTTGAGTGCAAGTGTAAAGGATTTATTTGAATTGATCTATTTGATTCATGACAACCCAAATTATCAGTTCTATTTCATGAATATTATTACTGTGGTTTGATTTTCTATTTGTTAATGCACCTGTGATTCTTTTTGTGATTTAAATGATGGCGTTTGGAAATGATTGTTATTTTTTGACTATTCATTCCTGAGAGTTTTTGGCTCATCTCCTAGTGTTTGATTGCCAATCAAATGCAATTGTTGAAACAATAATATAAAAATTGATGTTTTGCAATATGTATGAATTTTCCAAATATTGTAGGTATTTTCTGTTAATAGTGTTAGCCACTATCCTCAAAGAAGAACTTATTTTGTTAGATGTTGGTTGGTATGTCGGTTTTGATTACTGAACTATACAATTATTACTGGGATTTTGGCATATTTGTATTTGATCATACTTCATAGTTACAAATATCTTCCATTTTCAGCAATACATGATGGGTAACAAACTGGAGGCTGCCATGTGGCTTTCTCGGATTTTCACAATCTATTGTTCTATCTTGTTCATATTTCCCTTTATGGGGTAAGTGTCATTTCTTAAATTGATTGAATTAGTTTTAACATTGAAGGAAAATGTCTTACTCGTATTGAAGCACGAGTTAAAATGCTTGTGATGCATCATCATTTTAGTGCAGTTATTTTTGATACAGCAATGCATTTTTCTAAATGCACCATACTATACACCAGTCGTTAGGCCATGAATGTTAGTTCAGTGGACACAAAATGCTGGAGTAACTAACTCAGCGGGTCAGGCAGCATCTCTGGAGAGAAGGAATGGGTGACGTTTCGGGTCGAGACCCTTCAGACTGAAGAAACGTCACCCATTCCTTCTCTCCAGAGATGTTGCCTGACCCGCTGAGTTACTGACCCGCTGAGTGTCTACCTTCGATTTAAACCCCCACCTGCAGTTCTTTCCTACAAATGTTAGTTCAGTTTTTTATGGAAGCATTTTGTGGGGTAAATCAAATGGTGGCTTATTCAAATGATAATATGAAAGTGTGGAATGATACATATTTGGTTGTTTATAGGATATTAATTGTTTATATAAATAGCTAGGTACATAGCATTAACATTTCAAGGCTCTGAATTGTACCTGTACTCATCTCTATAATTCTATCTTTTTAAAAAAATAATGAACCTGTGGGGATTTTATTGAGTTAGAATGTCATTGCCTGTCCACTTTCCAAACATCCCTTTGCCTGCAAGCAACCTACTCCGATCAACTTCTACAAGTTCCTTTCTAATACCATCCTAGCACCAATTTAGAACTTTAACTTGAGGACCAGTCCTGTCCTTATGCACAAATATTTTAAAGTTAATAGAGCAGTGGGCACTGGATCTCAGTCACTTGCCTTACCCATTCACCAAGAGTAGATCAAGCTTTGCTCTCTTCCTTGTAGGGCCCTTCACATATTGCCTGAGGAAACTTTCTTGAACACACTTTATGAATTCCACCCCATTTAAGCCCTTGGCACGATTACAATCTCAGTCTATACTGGAAAACTTATAGCTACCCTATTAATTTTGTGCTGTCTTGGCCTATTTGTTGCTCTAGTTCCCATTGACTATTTGGGGGTACACTCCCAACAAGGTGATCATCCTCTGTATTTCTCAGCTGCACCTCTAGCCTTTGGATGATCCTTCAACAATGTCATCTCGGACTACTGTTCAGTTTAGTTTATTGTCACGTGTACTGAGGTACAGTGAAAAGCTTTTGTTGCATGCTATCCAGTCAGCAGAAAGACATTACAATCAAGCCATTTACTGTGTATAAAAAACATCATGTATGTGAACATGATAAGGGAATAACGTTTAGTGCAAGGTAAAGCCAGTAAAATCCGAGCAAGGATATCCGAGGGTCACCAAGGAGGTAGATAGTAGTTCAGCACTGCTCTCTGGTTGTGGTTTTTGATTCAGTTGCTACTTATGTGGTGTTCTCCTTAATCAATAAAGCAACCCCTCCTTCTCCTTTATACCCACCTCTATCTCACCTGCAGCCCCTATACCCTTGAATATTAAGATGCCATTCTGTCTCTCCCTTAGCCAGACTTCTGTAAAAGCTATAACATTCCATTCACATGTACACATCTATGCCCTCAGATCATTAGCTTTGCTGTCAGACCTTGCTTTGAAATAAATGCAGTTTTATCTAACCGATTTTCCTCGATCCTTGCCTTACTCCTACCTATCCTGTCTACTGAACATGATGTCACTAGCTTCTGTACCGACTTCCAGCCTTCCACCTGTATCACTACTGCATCGGATCTTGTCCCCCTGCCAATCTAGTTTAAACCCTTCCGAGTAGCACATACAAACGTGCCCGCCAGGATATAGGTCCCTAACCAGTTCAAGTGCAACACATTTCTCTTGTATAGGTTACCTCTGCCCCAGAAGAGATCTCAATTATTCCAAAAATCTGAATTCCCTACCCTTGTACTCCTCAGCCACTCATTCATCCATCCCTACCCCCACTAGCATGGGGCTTAATCCAGAGATTACTACCCTTGGTCCTACTTTTCAACCTTTTGCCTAACTCCTGAAAGCCACTGTGCAGGACCTCATCTGTTTTTCTACCTATGTCATTTGTGTCAAAGTGCACAATGACCTGGCTGCTCATCCTTTTCCTTCAGAACTACTGCAGCCACTCCGAGACATCCTAAACCCAAACATCAGGGACCCAACACACCATTCTGGGGTCCTGTTTGCGGCCACAGAGTCTCCTATTTGTCCCCTAAATAACAGTTCCCCTACTTGTATATTTCTATCTGACCACCCTACCCTGCTGTGCCTCAAAGTTATGCCTGGTGCCACATACCTGACAGATGCTGCTGCTCTCCTCTGAACGCTCATCCTCCCCTTAGCAGCATCCAAAAGGGTATACTTGTTTTTGAGGAGAATGTCCTTGGGGGATTCCTGCACTCACTACCTACTTCTTTTCCCATCTATTTTTCTGCATGTACTTTTGGTATGACTGCCTCATTGTAACCATATATGATGCTCAGTCTCCTGGAAGATCTTGAGGCCATTCAGCTACAGTTTCAGTTCGCTCGGCAGCTAGTCAGGAGCTGCAGCTGGATGTACATCCCATAGGTGTAGTCCTTATGGACACTGGAAGTATCTCTGACTTTGCATCCTACAGGAGGAGCTTACCAGTGCCCTAGCTGCTCTCCCGATTGTACTTAGACTAAAGATGAAAGTTACAAAAAAAAAATACTAGACTGTATCTTGCCATCACCCTCTGCTCAGCCTTCTTGCCAAAGACTTTGACCATAACATTTCAGTCTTCTGATTATGACGCTTATGTTTTAAACTGCAAAGTGTAAGGTTCCTGATTTCTAGTGAGAAAGTTAACTTTCATGACGAAGGCCCTACCCTTGAAAAGGCAATGACAAGTTTCCATTCCTGATTTACTTTGAGTATTTCTTGAAGTGTAGGTTAAATGATTATAGAATCACAGTTGTATTAAGCAGGCTTGTGTATTACCCCAAAACGAGTTTCAGACTCTCACACGGTATTAAGGCTATCAGTAAGAAAAAGGAGCAGCAAAAGCTGGTTTATACCAAAGATAGACACAAAATGCAGGTCAGGCAGCATCTCTAGAGAAAATGGATAGGTGACGTTTCGGGTAGGTACCCTTCCTCAGGCCCCAAAATGTAAGTTATCCATTTTGTGTCTATCAGTTTCCCCACAACAATTTGCATACAGTAGATACATTTGATAACTGAACATGGCACTGTACCATTGCAAACCATTGTCTTCAGGAAAATTAAGTCAAAAATTCCGAAGGTTTTGTGTTTCTAAATAGTGCATGAATTTTGAAAATTGCTTAAATTATTGAAGTGGGTAATGATACTGCAAAATATATTTATTGAAAACTGGTCCCTTACTTTACAGGTTATATGAAGCTGCCAATTTTTACCAACGTGCTTTGCTGTCAAATGCCCTTACGAGTGCACTTCGATTGCATCAACGTTTACCTCACATCCAATTGAGCCGTGCTTTTCTGAATCAGGCCCTGCTAGAGGACAGCTGCCACTATCTCCTTTTCTCATTAATCTTTGTCAACTCTTATCCAGTTACAAGTATCCTTTAAATATACACTGCATTAAAGTGGAGTTGAAACACTGCCATAAAATATAAAAATTGTAAGTGTACACAACTGATCTTCCTGTTTGTACTCTTGTCGATGAAATTTGCAATTGGACGAATAGTCACGTTTTATAGCGTCCCTAAGACGTTAATTTGCTGTGTAAGTATGGAAATAAGGTATTGCTCTCTTCAAGTTGTCTATAAGAGATTTGTCATTATGCCAAGTAGCTTTTTCCACAACACCAATATTTGCACCTGTTGTGATCCTGGAAACTAAATTCCTGCTGATATCTCTTTCAGGTGGCGCAACTAGTAGAGCTGCTGCCTCACAGCTCCAGAGTCCTGGGTTTAATCCTGACCTCGGGTGTGTGGAGTTTTGACTTTCTCTGTGTGACCTAGTGGGTGTCCTCGGGGTGATTCGGTTTCCTTCCACATGAAAGATGATTGAAAAAGCTAATGTATTATTTTGCAGTGAAGTTTCTGGATGTATCTGCAGTATTATTAGTTTTAAATTTATAGATCCATTAATATAAACTTTAGTTTTCTGACTAGTGAATTTTTTTTCCTTAACTGTCTCCTCAGTGAGTATATTTCCTGTGTTTCTATTTTCTCTGTTACATGCTACAGCCTATACAAAGAAAATTTTGGATGTAAGTATTGTTTCGCAACCAAACTCCTTTCTATGTGCAATTGAGGTGAATAGTGTAGACATTTTGTTAATGAAACATGTTTCAGCTTTTTGTAGTACAGACTTCAAAAACTGTTTAAATAGTTCTTTGGGTTCCATTTTCCAGAATGAAACAGAAAGCTGACGAGGGCATTGTCCATAGCGCCATGAAATAACTTTGCTACCAATCTCTAATCTGGCTGATTTGGAGTCAGTCATACATGGAAACAAGCCCGTCAGCTCAACCCGTTAATGCCACACAGGATATCCATTTAAGCCAGTCCCATTTGCCCATATTTGATCCATGTATCTCAATCTTTTTTGGAGTTGAATATTTTTAGGATTTACCAGTGGAAAACATAAGCCTTTGTTATAATCATATTATCTTGAAGTTTGGTGACATTTCTTTAAACAAAATTTCCAAGAAAAACGTTACTTGGCAAATGCAAAGAATACTGTTAAATTTCAACTCCAGTCAGTCAAAGAGATATGTAAGACCTCCTCCCACAAGTCCAGATCTACTTTTGAAACTCCACATTTGTGCAGTTATTTCTTCCGTTGTGATGTATCAAACTACAGGCACGCCCTAAACTAAAATAAAGGTTACGTTTTGTAAATCCTTATGTAAGTCAGGTTTTATGCAAGTCAGGATCACCTTAAAACTGGGTAGAAACAAAGAACTGCAGATGCTGGTTAATGCACAGAAGACAGTGCTGGAGTAACTCAACAATCAATCTGCAGAAGGGTCCTGATCTGAAAGGGCACCCATCTATGTTCTCCATAGATGATGCCTGAACTGCTAAGTCACTCCAGCAACTTATGTCGTTTCATCTTAAAATTAGGCACCGATGGCGCTGGTCAGCACTATCGAGCCCATCTTCATCAGCTATCGCACCGTCCAGTTGACAGGCTGTTGTTGTGGCTCACATCGAAACATAGAAAATAGGTGCAGGAGGAGGCCAATCGGCCCTTCGAGCCAGCACCGCCATTCATTGTGATCATGGCTGATCCTCCCCAATCAATAACCTGTGCCTGCCTTCTCCCCATATCCCTTGATTCCACTACCCCCTAGAGCTCTATCTAACTCTCTTAAATCCATCCAGTGATTTGGCTTCCACTGCCCTCTGTGGCAGAGAATTCCACAAATTCACAACTGGGTGAAAAAGTTCCTTCTCACCTCAGTTTTAAATGGCCTCCCCTTTATTCTAAAACTGTGGCCCCTGGTTCTGGACTCGCCCAACATTGGGAACATTTTTCCTGCATCTAGCTTGTCCAGTCCTTTTATAATTTTATATGTTTCTATAAGATCCCCTCTCATCCTTCTAAACTCCAGTGAATACAAGCCTAGTCTTTTCAATCTTTCCTCATATGTCAGTCCCGCCATCCCAGGGATCAATCTCGTGAACCTACGCTGCACTGCCTCAATTACAAGTATGTCCTTCCTCAAATTAGGAGACCAAAACTGTACACAATACTCCAGATGTGGTCTTACTAGGGCCCTATACACCTGCAGAACCTCTTTACTCCTATATTGAAATCCTCTTGTTATGAAGGCCAACATTGCATTAGCTTTCTTCACTGTCTGCTGTACCTGCTCGCGAACTTTCACTGACTGGTGTATAAGGACACCCAGGTTTCGCTGCACCTCCCCCTTATCTAACCTAACTCCATTGAGATAATAATCTGCCTCCTTGTTTCTGCCGCCAAAGTAGATAACCTCACATTTATCTATATTATACTGCATCTGCCTACTCACTCAACCTGTCCAGGTCACCCTGCAACCTCCTAACATCCTCTTCACAGTTTACACTGCCACCCAGCTTTGTGTCATCCGCAAACTTGCTAGTGTTGCTTCTAATTCCCTCTTCCAAATCATTAATATATATGGTAAACAGTTGCGGCCCCAACACCGAGCCTTGCGGCACTCCACTCGCCACTGCCTGCCATTCTGAAAAGGACCCGTTTACTCCTACTCTTTGCTTCCTGTCTTCCAACCAATTTTCTATCCATGTCACCCTACCTTGTGCTCTAATTTTAGTCACCAATCTCCCGTGCGGGACCTTATCAAAAGCTTTCTGAAAGTCTAGATACACTACATCCACTGGCTCCCCTTCATCCATTTTACTTGTCACGTCCTTAAAAACGTCCAGAAAATTGGTCAAGCATGATTTCCCTTTCATAAATTCATGCTGACTTGGACTTATCCTTTTACTGCTATCCGAATGCACCGTCATTACCTCTTTAATAATTGACTCCAGCATCTTTCCCACCACCGAAGTCAGGCTAACTGGTCTGTAATTCCCCGTTTTCTCTCTCGCGCTCCTTTCTTGAAAAGTGGGATGACATTAGCTATCCTCCAATCCACAGGAACTGATCCTGAATCTATTGAACATTGGAAAATGATCACCAATGCGTCCACTATTTCTAGAGCCACCTCCCTGAGGACCCTGGGATGCAGACCATCAGGCCCAGGGGATTTATCCTTCAGTCCCATTAGTCTACCCAATACTATTTCTCGTCTAATGAAAATTTATTTCAGTTCCTCTAGATCCTCTGTCCTCCAGTACATCTGGAAGATTGTTTGTGTCTTCCTTAGTGAAGACAGATCTGAAGTACCTGTTCAACTCTTCTGCCATTTCCTTGTTACCCATAATAATTTCACCCATGTCTGCTTTCAAGGGACCCACATTTGACTTTGCTACTCTTTTTCTCTTAACATATCTAAAGAAGCTTTTACTGTCCTTCTTAATATTCTTGGCCAGCTTCCCCTCGTACTTCATCTTTTCAGCCTGCATTGCCCATTTTGTTACCTTCTGTTGTCCTATGAAAGTTTCCCAATCCTCTGGCTTCCGGCTACACTTTGCTGTGTTATACATATTTTCTTTTAGTTTTATTCCATCCATAACTTCCCTTGTCAGCCACGGTTGCTTCCTACTTCCCTTAGAATCTTTCTTCCTTTTTGGAATGAAATGATCCTGCGTCTTCTGGATTATGCCCAGAAATTCCTGCCATTGCTGTTCCACCGTCAATCCTGCTAGGATCCCTTTCCAGTCTACCTTGGCCAGCTCCTCTCTCATGCCTTCATAGTCCCCTTTGTTCAACTGCAACACTGACACTTCCGATTTAACCTTATTCTTCTCAAATTGCAGATTAAACCTAATCATATTATGATCATTACCTCCAAGCAGCTCCTTTACTTCGAGTTCTCATCAAATCTGGTTCATTGGACAACACTAAATCCAGAATTGCCTTTTCTCTGGTAGGCTCCATTACAAGCTGCTCTAAGACTCCATCTCGGAGGCACTCTACAAACTCTCTTTCTTGGGGTCCAGAACCAACCTGATTTTCCCAGTCTACCTGCATATTGAAATCCCCCATCACCACAGTGGCATTACCTTTCTTACATGCCTGTTTTAACTCCTGCTGCATCTTACATCCTACATCTGGGCTACTATTTGGGGGTCTGTAGATAACACTAATTAGTGCCTTCTTGCCGTTACAATTCCTCAACTCAATCCACAGTGACTCTACATCGTCAGTCCCAATGTCATCCCTCGCAAGGGACTGAATTCCATCCCTCACCAACAGAGCTACCCCACCTCCTCTGCCCACCTGCCTGCCCTTTCTATAGGATGTATAACCCTGAATATTCAGTTCCCAGTCTGAATTTCATCCCTCACCAGCAGAGCTACCCTACCGCCTCTGCCCACCTGCTTGTCCTTTCTCACGTTATAGCCCCTGGCCAACAGCAATTTCATCAGGTTGCTGTCACCAACAGAACGTGCTTGGTCACAGAGGGGCTCCTTCCCACGGGTATTGTAGACAGTGAAGATGGTTATCAGAAATTCTAGAAGGATCATGATCGGCTGTGCAATTGGGCTGAGGAATGGCTAATGGAGTTTACTGCAGCTAAGTGTGTGGTGTTGTATTTTGACAAGTCAATCCAGAGTGGGACCTTCACAATGAATGACAGGGCCCTGGGAGTGTTGTAGAGCAGAGGGATCACCCTCTGTGGTATCACAGGTAGATGGGGTGGTAAAGAAGGTCTTTGATATATCAATCAGGGTATTGAGTATAGTTGGGGTGTAGTGTTACAGTAGTACAAGATGTTGCTGAGGCTGCATTTGGAGTATTGTGTTCAGTTTTGATCATTCTGCTATAAGAAGGAAGTCATTAAGCTGGAAGTTGTGCACAGAAGATTTCCGAGCATGTTGCCAGGACTTGATGGCCTAAGCTATAGGGAGAGGTTTGGCAGGCTAGATCTTTATTCGTAAGACCGTAAGAGGGTGGATGGTGAACTTGTAAAGGTGTATAAAATCGTGAGGGGAATAGATATGGTGAATGCTCAGACTTTTGTTTACCCAGAATAGGGGAAGGAGAAATAGACGGTATTGGATTGAGGTGAGAGGGGAAAGATTTCAAATGAACCTGAGGGAAAACCTTTTCACTCAGAGGGTGGTGAGTTTATGGAATAAGCTACTGGGGGATTGAGGCAGGTACTTTAACAGTATTTAAAAGAAAGTTGGACAGGTACATGGAAAAGAAAGATTGAGAGGGATCTGGGCCAATGTAAAATGGCATGTAGCAAGGACAAAGTCTAATCTGAAGCAGGGTTCCCCTTATAGGTTCATAAGTGATTATGTACAGAATTAGGCCATTCGGCCCATCATGCATACTCAGCCCATCATTATATATTCGGCCTATCAAGTCTATCAGGTATAGCCCGCTGATCACTAATCATTCTCAGGACTCGAGTGAGGCTTTAATAGAGGACTAATTATGTATTCTAAATATCCCGGGGAAAAGATTCACAGGAAAATGGGACCATTCTCTTCTGACCCTGTATCACCTGGCAAAAGATTCAGAATCAAATTTGTAAAGTACATTGCCCTGTGGGAGGTGGATTTATTTATTGCTAATTTATCATTCTGGCAGAAGAACTCTCACAAAAATGTATGCCACAAAAAGGTACCAAATTAGAAGACAGATTTTTATCTAGGTTTAGGAAAATATGTTTAAAAATGACTATTGAAAATACTTCCGCATCAGGATTGATTGCAGGGAATTCTTCGGGTTTCCAAGAACAGAGAAGGTTAAAGGGAGGGCTATAGCAACTAACAACTGCTCCTGTTCTTTTTAGATCCTGGGTTCAGGCAGTTTGGCTTTTTTGAGGACCATCTTGGATAAAATTTCAGCCAATCAGCAGAATATTTTGAAGTTTATTGCTTGCAATGAAATTTTTCTGATGCCAGCCACAATCTTCATGCTCTTAAGGTAATATGACTTAATGGGGATATTTTTGTCATAACTTAATCTGCTATTAAATTTCATTTAAGCAATATAGTTATTTGTATACATGAAACTAGCAACGTGGATGCATTGCAATCATTTTCCATTTTTACACTTTTATAGTGGCCACGGAAGTTTGTTACAGCCTTTCATTTACTACAGATTTCTTGCACTGCGATATTCCTCTCACAGAAACCCCTATTGCCGGTATGTATTTTGGTGCATTGGTTAAACATCTTAATCTAACTTGAAGTGAAGCCAGTGTCGTGTGGAATGCTGTTGCAAATTTTATTTTTAGAAATGGAGTATGAGTTGTCAGGAGTAATAATTATTGGTCAAAGACTTGTCCATGAAATTGCTTACTATTACAACTGATTCATTGATAATCCAAGTTTCATTGAATGTAAGAGGAGAGTTTGGCCCGAACTGGCACTGAACTCTAAGTAACTGTTGCTTTTAAGAAGACAATTTTGTTTAGTTTATTATGTGGTTGAAAAAAAGTTGTTATCCTTGAGCTGATTTTTTTACATTTCTGAAGACAACACTGAATTCCCCAGTACTGTTACAGTTGTACAAGATGTTGGTGTTGGTGAGGCCGCATTTGGAGTACTGTGTTCAGATTTAGTTATTCTGCTCTGGATCCAGATATCCCTTTCCCATGTTTGAATCGACAGAACGCCACAGGAGATCCTTTTTCTCTGTGGCAATCAAACTACAACTCCTCCCCTTTCTGTCGTGGGGTAGACTGACTCCCCTTCCCCCTTCGCCCCAATCTTTGCACATCCTCAATCCTGGACTTTCCACTCGTCATTTTAATTTCATCTTTCATGTATCTTGTGTTTTATGACTATTGGCACACAAATTTCCCTCCTGGGATAAATAAAGTTCTGTTGTTTTGTATTGAATGCCCTGGGTTCATCTTCCCTACCTGTCAGGCCTCCTGCATTGAAATAAATCCAGTTTAAACCATCAGACATCTTTCACTCCATCTTGCTTGTCTTGTCTACTTATTCTCTTTAATTTTGCATTTGTCTCAATTTTCTCATCTGCCTCACTGCTGCTTCGATTCCCACCCTACTGACAGGCTGATTTAAACCCTCCCAAGCAGCTCTAGCAAATCTCCCTGCCAGGATAGTGGTCGCCTCCAGTTTGGGTATAGCCTATCCCTCTTGTAGGGATCAACTCTGTCCCTGTCACAATAGTTCAAATACCAGAGCCTTTGCACCTTGCACCAAGACCTCACTCAGCCTTATCCTTGTATTCCAGTTCTCACTAGTATTTCAAGATTATTACCGTTGAGTTCTTACTTTGTACTCTCCTGCCTAATTCTCTGTATTCAGTCTGCAGGACATCACTTCTCTTAGCTTTATCGTTAGTACCAACGAGACCAAGTGGACCCGTTGGTCCCAAACCCCTCCTGCATTGGTGCAGCACCCTCTCCACCCCCTCCCCACCCTCCCCTCCGCCCTCTCCCCACACCTCCCCCTTCTCCCCACCCCTGCCCATCTCCCCCCTCCCTCCCTAGGAGATAGATTTAAACTTTAAAATGTGAATAACTTTAAAAATATAACACCGATTTTAATGGAACTTCTTCCATTAGCACCAAAGGGACGACAATGAGTAAGATGGGCCTAAAATTGTTGCGCTATTGTGTGCCGCTTTGGCTGTAGTTCAGAAACAAACAAACAACCAAACGAGAGTTTTAATATATAGTTGTATACAACAACCTCTGGCTGCTCATCCTCCACCTAGCTCTCCCTGTCTCCACCATTCCCTGCTGTGCATCTGTGCCGGTCGGTCATCATGCCACAGACTTGGCGGCTGCTGCTCTTCACTGAATTGCCACAAAGGAATCTTGCAGTCTCTGCTATCTCCTCTGCCTTTTCTGGTGGTCGTCCATCTACCTGCTGCCTGAACCTCAGGTGTGGCTATCTCACGGAAACGCCTACCTATAATGCTCTCAGCATCACGGTTGCTCCAGCGTGAGTTCAACTCCACTTGCTTGATGCAGTCGGTCAAACTGCAACTGGACACTTCCCACCGGTGTAGTCACCAGGGGACACTGATCTCCCACATCCTGCAGGAGGAGCATATAACTGCCCTAACTGCAATGAGGCTGAGGAGGAAAATATGAACAACCTGAGCTTATCTTACCTTTCCACTGCTCAGGCCTCTTGCTGAAGCCTCTTGATACAAAGTCTGAGTACTTACCACTCAAATACAGTGCTTGGCACTCAAATGACCAGTTCAAAGTGGATGTAGATAAAAGGAAATGCAGATGCTGGTTTATATATTTTTTAAAAGACTCAAAGTTCTGAAGTAACTTAGCATGTCAGGTAGCATCTCTAGAAAACATGGATAATTAACTTTTCCGGTTGGATAGGTGAGGTTTCATTCTGAAGAAGGGTTCTGGCCCAAAACTTCATCTATCCATGTTCTCCAGAGATACTGCCCGACCCACTAAGTTACTCCCAACATTTTGTCCTATTTTGTCCTTTTTTGTCAAAATGGATGCTCTGCTTGTCTGTCTCTTTTCTATTATTTCTACGAGCGATGCCTTAATGGTTGCTTTTTAAATCTCCTGCACTCCTCTCCAGCTCCACAGCCTCTTATAAAACCAACAAGATCTTGCCTTAAAGGGTGCTTTTTAAATCTCCTGCACTCCTCCTGTCACAGTGCCCACAACCTAGAAGGGCAAGGGTAACTGATGCATGACAATGTCATCACCCACACGTTTTCTTCCAAATCGCAAGCTATTCGGATTTAGAAATACTACTGATCTTTCTTCTTTGTTGGGCCTAAATCATGAAATTCTCCACAACACCACTGCCTGCAGTGTTTTACAGTGGTATCCCATTTTCCACCTTGAATGCCTTTGAAAAGGTCGTAGTACATTCTGACCTTGAAGTTGTGCTCATTATCTGTGAATGAATAAAGTTATGAATGAAATGTACTTGTACATCATATGATGTTCACCTTGTCATTCCCATTTTGCTCATGAAATATTCTCATAAGAAAAACGAGAAGGGTCATTATCTGACATCTTTCAGGTTCTTGCAATCATCTCTTGTTGCTAATTGTTGAATAAGAATAATCTGAGCCATACCAAGATGTTAACACCCCTTTTTTGTGTTTCAGAACTCTCTTTTCAGAACTGAAATTGCTGTTGGAACATTTAATCATGAAACCTGTCTGCCCTGGATTTTTGCGAAATATGTGTCTTAAATGCATTTCCTTTGTAAGTCGATTGGCCCCCACCACAAATTGAAGTGGAAACAATGCATCCACTGTGAAAGATAAATAAACATACTGAGCGACTGATTAATGTTAAAGGCTGTCAGCCTAGATATATTCCAAACGCTTGTATTTTTTTAGAATCCCATTCATATGAGATTTTATCTTTGAACAAAATTTGTTAAACTCAATTTCAACTTTTGGTTAAATTACCTAATTGAAATGGTTGGCTAAGGTGTTGAAAAACTAGGATGTTCATATGGGTTTTAATTTTTAACTGATTTAATTAATGATGGTGAAATAAATGTTTACTTTTAGTTAGCAGAGGGAAAATGAAAAATGGCACCTAAGGTAATTGGTCTTGGTGTGCACCTGTTTGGATGTTCACGATCTTAGGTTTTGTTGTCTGTACCCAAGACTTTATATCTTGATAAATATATAGGGTATCCAATTCATTAAATCGATAGATTTACACGTCAGACACTGCATCCTGAAGTGTTATGTGAAATCAAACACAAATGGCATTGTTTGTCTGTTTGCACTGTAAAATGTCTCTTTCCCATTCAATCAGAATACCCAATGAATAGGTGGTTTATTAGAAAAATGTTGGGGTGGCTCAAATTAATCAGACTGCATTTAAATGGAGGTAAATATTACCTCCAATAAGCATAAACCTCAAAGTGGAGAAAATATATTTAATGCTCACTGGGATTTGAGCATTACTTAAATGTGTTTCACACTGCATAAAAAGGATCTAATGTGGATTTTATAATAGGTTTTCGATATTGAATGATGTATATTTAAGGCATGTAACTTTTACCAGCAATTTGCACTGAAATAATTGCATTCTAGTTGTCAAAATTTAATCCTTTCTACAAGAACCTGTATTGGTACAGAATGTTCACAATAATGAAATACAAGCTAAATTAGCTAGAAAATTTAAAAATAA
Organism: Rhinoraja longicauda; assembly: GCF_053455715.1. Classification (NCBI taxonomy): domain Eukaryota; kingdom Metazoa; phylum Chordata; class Chondrichthyes; order Rajiformes; family Arhynchobatidae; genus Rhinoraja; species Rhinoraja longicauda. The sequence goes on along the minus strand of NC_135953.1, from coordinate 66,902,020 downwards.
GGTTTTTTAAGATGTGTTTAAAGTTTCATACATAGCAAACCAAATATTTATGCAACCAATTTCCCATTCCAACCAATGCAAGACTGATGCTGTTAGGTAGTGTTGGTGTTTTTTTTGGTTTCTGTTCTGTCAACCAAGCTGTGGTATGTATTGTAGGGAATTTTATTGACTGAAGTTCCTGTACCTAATAAAGCATAACATTGAAATGGCTGTATTATTTGCTGTGTTCAAGTTTACTTTGCAGTTTGGTTGCCATATTTGTCATTATTACACTTTAATTTTCCTGCCATATTTCAGTCAGACTTCAGGTTTTTCTGCCCAGCCAAACTAAATCTTTTGAAATATTGCTATTTCTTACCTAATACCTTATTGCAGATTAAAATGATCTTCAATTCATGGATATTTTGCAATGATCTCTACCAAGTAGATTTTGAGTGTAAGACAATACTTGCACCTTTATTGCTATTATATATAAACCAGGACAAAAACACAGCTGTAAGATAATTAAAATAAATGATAAATGCTGGAAATGTTCCCCAAGAATTTGTGATCCAGTTGAACCCTCCTGAGTTTTTTCTTCTGGAATCACTAACGTAATATTGAGCGTTACTGCCATTTCCCCATTTTTCTCACGTGAATTTCTAAAAGACAGTAACTCATTTAAAAGTGCCCTTGTTGGCATTCAGGCCTGGTATGTTGAAGTAAGATTATTCTCCAACATGAAGTTCACGTCAACCCATTTATTAAACTAGTTTCCAATTTGTTTCGGGGAGGGAAGAAAGGCATGGGTGTGGGAATATGCATTCCATTGTAGTTGATGATGGTGTGGTACAATGGGCTTGGCCATTGCTCTCATCAATCAACGATTTGGATGAGAATATACAAGGCATGATTAATAAGTTTGCAGATAACACTGAAATAAGTGGTATGTTAGACAGTAAAGATAGTTATTAAGAGCTACAGTGGGATCTTAATCAGCTGGGTAAGTGGGCTGAGGAATTATGCATGGTTTAATTCAGATAAGAATGAGGTGTGGCATTTTGGGAAGTCAAACCAGGGCAGGACCTTCACAGTCAATGATAGGGCCCTGGGGAATTGTAGAAAGACAGCTTTGAGGTGTAAAAAGTACATAGGTCCAGGTCCAACGGCAGCAGCAGCGTGTCCCCCAAGGCACCGCAGCTCCCGGAAGGCGGATCGCACATGGAGCCGCATGGAGCTGCTCAACATCGGACACGGCTGCGAGAGACTGGCTGGTGAGTACCACAAAACCCTCACCAAAGTCCCGACGGAGCTCGGTAGAACAGGGCCCTGGACCACCACACCGGGGGGTTGGAGACGGAGCCAGCGCAGGGAGAGGAAGCAAAAACGTGGTCGGAGAGCGGGGGTGCAGGCCAGGCTAAGGAGGGCCCCACAAAGACCATCCTTACCAAGCATCTTTCTCGCCAATGTCCGGTCACTCCAACCAGCTGGATGAGGTAAGGCTGTGGATCAACACCCAGCGATCCCTGAAAGACTGCTGCGCGCTGATCTTCACGGAGACGTGGCTCAACGCGCTGGTCCCCGACGGGGCTGTGGAGCTAACAAACCGCTCACTACATCGTGCTGATAGAACAAAGGAATCTGGTAAGAGCAAGGGCGGTGGGCTCTGCATCTACATCAACAATGACTGGTGCACCAACCACTCCGCAATAGAGAGCTACTGCTCCCAGACCTGGAGTATTAACTGCTCAAATGTAGGCCATTCTATCTGCCGCGGGAGTTTACGGTGGTCATCATCATGGCCGTATACATTCCCCCACAGGCTAATGCTAACCTAGCACTAGCACAGCTGCACTCGGCCATCAGTAAGCAGCAGGATGCCCACCACGGTGCCTTCATTGTTGCAGGGGACTTCAATCAGGTCGACCTACGAGCCTCGCTCCACAAATTCCATCAGCATGTGCAGTGCCCTACCAGGGGCTCAAACACACTGGATAAGGTGTACACCAATGTAAAGGACGCCTACAGAGCTCTCCCCTGCCCACCCTTGGGACAATCCGATCACCTCTCACTGTTTCTACTGCCCGCATACAAACCCCTCATCCGCAAGACCAAACCCACAATAAAGACGGTCAAAATATGGCCCGAGGATGCCACCCTACAACTCCAGGACAGCTTTGATCGCACCGACTGGGACCTGTTTGCACAACAGGCCACCTACGGTTCAGAGGTAGACTTGGAGGAATACGCATCCACTGTGCTCTCCTACATCAACTGCTGTGTGGAGAATGTCACGGAGGACAAGGAGATAAGGATGTTCCCAAACCGGAAACCCTGGATGAACAAGGAGGTACAGAACCTGCTGAGGGCACGCAACAATGCCTTTAAATCTGGTGACACTTCAGCATACAGTGTTGCCAGATTACACCTGAACAAAGGTATTAAAAGGGCCAAAGACACCCATAGGCAACGGGTGGAAGACCACTTCAACACCACGGACACCAGAAGCATGTGGCAGGGTGGCAAGGACATCACTGGCTACAAGAGCAGCCCTGCCTGCCCCCACAGCGATATGGCACTGACCAACGAGCTTAACACCTTTGCCCGCTTTGAAACTGGCAAAACCACCTTGAGTGAAAGAACCCCAGCCGAGGCGGTGGGACAGGTCTTGCAACTGAGCACACAGGAGGTACAACGCGCTCTGCAAAGGGTCAACCCACGCAAGGCTGCAGGACCGGATGGAGTTCAAGGAAGGGTACTGAAGGACTGTGCTGAACAGCTGGCTGAGGTATTCACCAGGATCTTTAACCTGTCATTATCTCTGGCTACGGTCCCCAAGTGCCTGAAGTCGGCTATCATAGTTCCGGTGCCGAAAAAAGCAAAGATCTCCAACCTGAACGACTACCGCCCGGTTGCCCTAACGCCGATAGTCATGAAGTGCTTTGAGAGGCTGGTCCTCTCACACATCAAATCCAGCATCCATGACTCACTGGACCCACATCAATTTGCATACAGGGCAAATAGATCCACAGAGGACGCCATCTCTCTGGGTCTTCACACTGTCCTGACTCACCTAGAGAGACAGGGCACGTACGTGAGGATGCTATTCATAGACTATAGCTCCGCCTTCAACACGGTCATCCCCACCAAGCTCATCACCAAACTCCACCAGCTAGGCCTCAGCTCGTCATTATGTGACTGGATCCTGGACTTCCTGCTGGAACGACCGCAGGCAGTGAGAATGGGCCCGCACCTGTCCTCCACTATCACCCTGAGTACCGGCACACCACAGGGCTGTGTTCTGAGCCCCATGCTCTACTCCCTCTTCACACACGACTGTGTTCCTGCATTCGACACCAACACCATTGTCAAGTTTGCAGATGACACAACGGTGATCGGGCTGATCACCAACGGGGATGAAACAAACTATAGAGCGGAGGTGCAGAACCTGGCGGACTGGTGCTCGGATAACAACCTGTCCCTAAATACCACCAAGACCAAGGAGCTGATCATCAACTTCCGTAGGTCACATAACGGGGAATATGCCCCGATCTCTATCAACGGGGACAGTGTGGAGAGAGTGTCCAGCTTCAAGTTTCTGGGCACTCACATTTCGGAGGACCTAACATGGTCCAATAACACTGCTGCGCTGGTCAAGAAGGCACAACAAAGACTGTTCTACTTAAGAACACTGAAAAAGTCTGGTCTACCCCAACAGCTGCTGACGACCTTCTACCGCTGCACCATAGAGAGCATCCTAACGCATGGCATCCCTATGTGGTACCTCAGCTGCACGGAGGCAGAAAGGAAAGCTCTACAGCGGGTAGTCCATAGAGCTCAGAGGGCCATCGGAACACAGCTACCAGACTTAGAGGGCATCTACAACACACGATGCCTCAGAAAAGCCACCAGCATCCACAAAGACCCTTCACACCCCTGCAACAGTCTGTTCGAACTCCTTCCATCGGGCAGACGATACAAGGCCTTCTATGCCCGCACCTCCAGACTCAGGAACAGCTTCATCCCCAGGGCCATAGCTGCTATGAACCGGTCCTGCTGAGCCGGATGGCCACAACGCATAGATCAACTTGCACTTTACCCTGTCCAAAACTGTTACAACTGTTTCGTTTCGTTGGGTTGCTGCTGTCTAAATTACTTAAATTATTGCATCGTATGGGAGGCGCATTCCCAATCTCATTGTACCCCTGGGTACAATGACAATAAAGATATATTGTATTGTATTGAAAGTGGCATTGCAAGTAGATAGGGTGCTGAAGAAGGCTTTTGATAGGCTGGCCTATCAGGAAATTGAGTAGAAATTGGGACGCTATGTTGTAGTTGTACAAAATGATGGTGAGGCCGCACTTTAGTGTAGTTTATTGTCCCGTGTACTGATGTACAGTGAAAAGTTGTGTGCTAACCAGTCAAAGAAAAGACTGCATGTTTTTGTTGCAGATGTTTTTGCATCTACTGTTTTGGTTTAGTTTAGTTTATTATTGTCACATGTACCAAGGTACAGTGGAAAGCTGTTTGTTGCATGCTATCCAGTCAGTGGAGACTATGCATGATTACAATCAAGCCAACCACAGGGCACAGATACAGGATAAAGGGTATAACTAACTGCAAGTTGAAGTCTGATTAAAGAAAGTTCAAAAAGTCTCCAATGAGGTAGCTCGGAGGTCAGGACCGCACTTTAGCAATGAGAGGATGGTTCAATTTCCTGATAACAGCTGGGCAGAAGGTTTCCCGTATCTAGAGGTATGTGCTTTCAAACTTCTGTACCTTTTGCTTGATGGGAGAGGAGAGAAGAGGAAGACTGGTCCTTGATTGTGCTGGTAGCCTGGCCGAGAAAGTGAAGTGCAGATGGAGCAATGGAAGGGAGGTTGATTTGTGTTGTGTGGGCTATGTCCACAACCCTACAATTTCTTGTCTTCAATGATCTATTCCCAAACCATGCTGCGATGCATCTGTTTGAAATGCTTTATGTGGTCCATCCATGTAAGTTGGTGAGGGTTGTTCAAGACATGCCGAACTTTCTAAGCCACCTGAGGCTTCGATGTGGCTGGTCCAGGAAAAACTGGAGTGATATTTATTCTTGGGAACTTTCGACCATCTCTACTTTGTTGCCATCAATGTATACCATGGTGTGTGTACTCTTGCTTCCTGAAGTCAACCATAATCACCTTTGCCTTGCTGGCATTGAGGGAGAGATTGTTGTCTTGGCACCAAATTACAAGGTTCTCAATGTCTTCTGTACTCGGTCTCATCATTATTTGGTAGCCAGCACACTACAGTTGTGTTGTCATCGAACTTGTAGATTGAGTTGGATTGATATTTAGCTGCACAGTCACAAGTGTATAGTAGGCACCCTTGTGGGGCACCATCATTGAAGATCATGTATAAGAATATACCTATTCTCACTGATTGTGGTCGGTTGGTCAGGAAGTCTAGGATCCAGTTGCAGAGGGGAGTGCTGTCTCCTAATTCCACGATTTTGGAGATGAGCTTAGTTGGGATAATGGTACTGAAAGCAGAGCTATATTCTATGAATGGGTTTGATGTAGGTGACCTTATCCTAGTGTTCCAGGGATGAATGTAGTGGAGTACATAGAAGGGATGCTGTTAAGTTGAAAAGAATGCAAAGAAGATTTATGAGGGCATTGCCAACACTTGATGGCCTGAGCCATAAGGAGAGGTTGGATAGCCAAGGGCCTTTTATTCCTAGGTATATAAAATCATGAGAGGAACACAAAGGGTGAATGCAGTCTAGTGTAGGAGAATCAAAAACTAGAGAGAATGGGTTTAAAGTGAGAGGGGAAAATATTAATAAGAATCTGAAGGGCATTTTTCACTCCGGTGGTGGTATTTAGAATGAGCTGCTAGAGGGCAGTAGTCGGCACATGGTTTTGAGAGCTTTGGGTAAATTGGGGTAGCTTAGATGGAGCATCTTGGTAGGCATGATTATGACTAACAAGCACACTCCATTCCCCATGGATGCTGGATAGACAAGAGTATGTTGTCTGATTTTAAAACGTACTCGAAAAACCATTGTGCCTGCATAACTCCTGACATTCTCAATCGTGGACTGTACACATAGTCTTGATTTGCTGGTAGAAGTTGTCAAAACTATTAGAAGTTCAGCAATGTAATTTGCAAATTGACAAATTGTGTACACCATTTATCAGGCTTATTGTGTCAGGAACATGTTTATGTTTAGTCATAAAGTGCAAAAGGTTTCAAAAGTGAAAGGCCGAGCATTTCATTCACTGGGTTGGATTTGTGCAGGAGTGAGCTGTAAGGTGGCCAGCAAGGTGGCCAGCTGGGCTATGCTACTTCTGAGGTCTCAATTGGGCCTTGCAGCTGCAGGGCAGTCTTTGCCTCCCATGCTCCCCCCCCCCCCCCTCCCCCTCCCCGAGATGCTCTGGGTGCTCCAATATCAGCTGCGGGAAGGCTGTGTGAGGCGAGGCATGGCATGTACACGGGTCAATGGGTTGGGGTTGAGATGATGGTGGAGTGGGTCCTGGAGGCCTTGCCTCCGCCTGGGTCTCAAGTAGATTGGGTGCTACTCCAAGTGGCTGAACATGGATCAGATATGGCCTGCAACAACGCAGAGCAGCAGTAGAAGACGTCGACATCATCGCTAGGGCAGGCCGACCCCTGCAACTCCAACCCAGTGAGGCCTCTAGGAAAATGGGCCTTTATGGCCAAGTTATGACTGAATTTGAAGGGTACAAGATATCACCGGAAATGTGGCGACTGCCTCAGTGTAATCTACTATTGCACTCTTGTACTTGATAACAATTATACATATCTATAGTAATATTTTTACTGAACTGTATGCAAAAAAAATAATTTCACTGTACCTATGTGCATGCAAAAATAAAGTACCATTGAAGATGAAAAGCTATCAAACGTTTGGCCTAATATCGGACTATATTTGAAATTGGGCTAACCAGTGCCTTACCCACTCTGTGTTAAGGTAAATAAGATGTGCATAATGAACCAACACAAACTAACATTTATCAGCATTATTTACATGGATTAATTCTAGGGGAAAAAAAAATCCAACCTGCAAATGTAATTTTCCACATGAAGGGTAGTTCCTGAATTCTGTAACAAAATATTCACAGATTTTTTAAATCTGTTATTTCAGTTTTTAGCCCCCTTTGTGCCAATATGTGCATCTGTACAGAGTTTGAAAGGTTAAATGGAATTACTCTGAGAATTCCAGAATCTGGTTGACTGCACAGCTTACTTGAATTGTGGAAGTCTGTGCCACAAAGATCACTTTATCTTTGTGGGCAGGATACTTTGCAGCCAGTCATTAGTTCCATTCTTTTGCTACTCATTAGAGAATGGAGTATTATCTGCTTTATAATAGTAGATTCACAGTGTGTAATATGGGGTCTAATCAAGCTTCCATACAAGTTTAGACTTTACAGTTCCCCCAGAAATAACCATGTTCTTTTGTTGCCCTTTACATTTCATTACCTGCTGCTTTGGGATGTTATCAGTATTTCAGATTCTTTTGTTTCTCCATCTCATGTGGATATTAATTTTCAACAGGGTTGCCTGATCCTCCAAACAAAATATATCACGTCACATCTATATTGAAGGAGATTTGGCAATTTCATCCCCATTCTGCAAGTTTATTAATTTTGTCGTGTAATCTTTGGCAGTCTTCTGATGTGTTAACTGCACCTCTACAATTTGGAGGCATTTACAAATTACAGATTTGTACTTTCAATTGGATGACTGAAAGTGAACAAGAGTTATAAAGACACCATTGTGGAGTCCTTCTAACCTCCTCAGCCCAGCCCTGGATGTGGAGTATCATAAAGTGTTCAGCTTGACCAGACTGCTTCTCAAACCTGTCATCACTGCCAAAGGGTGTGTAGCTTGATCAGTTGAAGATCTTTGTGTTGGTGGCATCCAACACCATAACTCGGCATACTGTCTATAGATGTTATTAAGGGACAAAAGCATCAGCTTTCAGTTGCGGCATCAGTAATGAGTTGCCAGGGGCTTGTCCTGTTTAAGTAAAATAATTGCTTGGAAGTACACAAAGGTAAAGGCAAAGTGGAACGCACAGGCAGAAAGAAACTTATTAAATTTTGCAGAACATACAGTATAAATGAGTTTAAAAATTGCAGGTCCCTATGTTGTCACTGCATTTACAGCTGTGAAATTCTTGGATTTGTATTAGACATTTTGCAACTTAAAGATGTTTTAAAGCATCATTGCCAGTGAAGTATATTTTAAATGCAGTCCCTCGAAAATGCAATGGAAGATTTCTCTCCTGCAGTTGCTGACTTTAACAAGATCAGCAAGCTGTTGGTATTGTCCCCACCTGACCATCTTGCACAGTAACTGATTTCCTTGAAGTGGCAGGTTCACCTGGTGTTGCATTGTTACCTTTTTTCTACAGCTGGGGTGATTGTGAGAGGGAAATTGACTTCACTCTGTTCCCTCGCTATCGGTCCTCTGTTGCTGGCATAAAAATCATCACTGCTCTTCACAGATAAATCATTGCACAAAATGCTTTGAGACATTGTACAAGATGCCACATTCACGGAAATTGGCATATATGTACCCATTAAACATTCATTTTAGGATAGATATAGAAATATGATTTTATATATGTTTATTTTATTTTGTGAATCTTCAATATGGGCCAGTTTGGAATATTGATGATGTCATGATAAATGTACATGACATGAACAATGTCACGGTAACATCTCAAATGGCATCTCTGACACTGATAAAAGATCAGCACAATGGTGAGGAGAGCTAGCCTCTGGCACAGTTCTCTTATAACTCACGCACAATGGCATCATATTGCTATTTTATCAATAGACTTAACAGTGAAACAGATCAAAAAAGGATGGAGATTTAATGCTACTGCTGGACCCTAGGGATTTGAAAATGCATTTTTGTGTTTTTAGGAACATAAGAGAAATAAATCAAAGTTTTATTTAAAAGCAGGAATAATCAGTGGCTCGAGAAGTTGCTTTGAACTAAAAAAATATGGCGTAAAGTAGCTTCTTTCACTGAAAAAGTAAAACCACCCAAATTGTTAGCACAACAGAATGGCTTTGCTAAATCTGTTGCTTTTTAGAAACATAGAAACATAGAAAATAGGTGCAGGAGTAGGCCATTCGGCCCTTTGAGCCTGCACCGCCATTCAATATGATCATGGCTGTTCATTCAGCTCAGTAGCCTGTACCTGCCTTCTCTCCATACCCCCTGATCCCTTTAGCAAAAAGGGCCATATCTAACTCCCTCTTAAATATAGCCAATGAACTGGCCTCAACTACCTTCTGTGGCAGAGAATTCCACAGACTCACCACTCTCTGTGTGAAGAAATGTTTTCTCATCTCGGTCCTAAAAGACTTCCCCCTTATCCTTAAGCTGTGACCCCTGGTTCTGGACTCCCCCAACATCGGCAACAATCTTCCCGCATCTAGCCTCTCCAACCCCTTAAGAATTTTATATGTTTCTATAAGATCCCCCCTCAGTCTTCTAAATTCCAGCGAGTACAAGCCCAGTCTATCTAGTCTTTCCTCATATGTAAGTCCCGCCATCCCAGGGATCAATCTGGTGAACCTTCTCTGTACTCCCTCTAAGGCAAGAACGTCTTTCCTCAGGTTGGGAGACCAAAACTGCACACAATACTCCAGGTGCGGTCTCACCAAGGCCCTGTACAACTGCAGCAGAACCTCCCTGCTCCTAAACTCAAATCCTCTTGCTATGAATGCCAACATACCATTCGCTTTCTTCACTGCCTGCTGCACCTGCATGCTTGCTTTCAATGACTGGTGCACCATGACACCCAGGTCACGTTGCATCTCCCCTTCTCCCAATCGGTCACCATTCAGGTAATACTCTGCTTTCCTGTTCTTACCGCCAAAGTGGATAACCTCACATTTATCCACATTATATTGCATATGCCATGCATTTGCCCACTCGCCTAATCTATCCAAGTCACTCTGCAGCCTCCTAGCATCCTCCTCGCAGCTAACACTGCCACCCAGCTTCGTGTCATCCGCAAACTTAGAGATGTTGCATTCAATTCCCTCGTCCAAATCATTAATATACACTGTAAATAACTGGGGTCCCAGCACTGAGCCTTGCGGTACCCCACTAGTCACTGCCTGCCATTCCGAAAAGGACCCGTTTATTCCTACTCTTTGCTTCCTGTCCGCCAACCAATTTTCTATCCACCTCAACACTGAACCCTCAATACCGTGTGCTTTAAGTTTGTACACCAATCTCCTATGTGGGACCTTGTCGAAGGCCTTCTGAAAGTTCAGATATAATACATCGACTGGTTCTCCCTTATCCACTCTACTAGTTACATCCTCGAAAAATTCTATAAGATTCGTCAGACATGATTTGCCTTTGGTAAATCCATGCTGACTTTGTCCGATGATTTCACCACTTTCCAAATGTAATGCTATCACATCTTTAATAACTGACTCTAGCATTTTCCCCACTACCGATGTTAGGCTAACTGGTCTATAATTCCCCGTTTTCTCTCTCCCTCCCTTTTTAAAAAGTGGGGTTACATTAGCTACCCTCCAGTCCTCAGGAACTACTCCAGAATCTAAAGAGTTTTGAAAAATTATCACTAATGCATCCACTATTTCTGAGGCTACTTCCTTAAGCACTCTGGGATGCGGACTATCTGGCCCTGGGGATTTATCTGCCTTTAATCCATTTAATTTACCTAACACCACTTCCCGACTAACCTGGATTTCCCTCAGTTCCTCCATCTCTTTAGACCCCCGGTCCCCCGCTATTTCCGGCAGACGGTTTATGTCTTCCTTAGTGAAGACAGAACCAAAGTATTTGTTCAATTGGTCTGCCATCTCCTTGTTCCCTATGATCAATTCACCTGTTTCCGACTGCAAGGGACCTACATTTGCCTTAACTAATCTTTTTCTCTTGACATATCTATAAAAGCTTTTGCAGTCTGTTTTTATGTTCCTTGCCAGTTTTCCCTCATAATCTATTTTCCCTTTCCTAATTAAGCCCTTTGTCCTCCTCTGCTGGACTCTGAATTTCTCCCAGTCTTCTGGTATGCTACTTTTTCTGGCTAATCTGTATGCTTCATCTTTTGTTTTAATACTATCCTTGATTTCCCTTGTTAGCCACGGATGCACTACCTTTCCTGGTTTGTTCTTTTGCCAAACTGGGATGAATACTTGTTGTAGTTCATCCATGCGACCTTTAAATGCCTTCCATTGCATGTCCACCGTCAACCCTTTCAGCATCAATCGCCAGTCTATCTTGGACAATTCACGCCTCATACCCTCAAAGTTATGTCAGGTGAAAATGTCTCAAATGTATTTAAAAATTACCAGTTCCAGGAATTTTATCACAAAATGGAATGATCATACCTTGGGGTAATCTGGTCCTTGTAGCCCAGTCCTTCGCACAAACTAGCCTCCGCATATCGACTCCATCTACACTTCACACTCCTCAGGAAAGCAGCCAACAAAAAAGAACATTGAACAAAATCTAGTATCCAGGCAAGCACTTGATTCATGTAGAATTCATGATTCTACATCATGAAATGGAATGGGGCATAGAAGGTTACAGACCGAGCTCTGGGAAGTGGGATTGGTATCAATGGGTACTTGATGGTCAGCATTGATAAGTTGGGCCAAATGGCCTATTTCAGAATTTTGCAACTCTAAAGAAAAAAATTAAAATGTTAAACAAATGCATATATAAGGCATCAAACCACCTCAAAGACTTTTTTGCATTGTATTGATAAAATTGCTGACAATAAATATCAATGTGTAGAATTCACAATTTGGTTTGCAGAATGCAGATCTCGAAGTGTTAAGGTCATAAGTGATAGGTGTAGAATTAGGCCATTCGGCCCTTCATGTCTACTCCGCCATTCAATATTGGCTGATCTATCCCTCCTAACCCCATTCACCCGCCTTCTCCCCACAACCTCTGTCACAAGCTCAGACAGATGACTGACCAATTCCATTTGTTTGTGGGATGTACTGGTCAATGACAAGAGAGTGGTGAAAAGAGTTGGAAGAGCAGAAAAGCATGGATGGACATGGGGCAAAAATCTAAAGGTATTTGGCTTACAGTATTACCAATTATGATTTTCGTCAAACCTAATGTTAACATATATCAAATGGTGACACAAGGTGCTGCAGATGCTGGAATCTTGAGCAAAACAAAAAGTGCTGGAGTAACTCAATGAGTCAGACAGCATCAGTGGAGGGCAGATGACATTTGTGTCTCTACAAATGTTGCTTTATTTGGGTTCCTCCAGCACTTTATGTGTCAATTGGTATTTTATGATAACTAAAAATACCCAATTTTGCCGAACGTTAATAAAACGGAGAAACTCTAAGTAAACAACGTGGGCAGCATGGTGGCGCAGTGGTAGAGCTGCTGCCTTACAGTGCTTGCAGCGCCGGAGACCCGGGTTTGATCTTGACAATTGGTGCTGTCTGTACGGAGTTTGTACATTCTCCTCATGACCTGCGTGGGTTTTCTCCGAGATATTTGGTTTCCTCCCACACTCCAAAAACATACAGGTTTGTAGGTTGATTGGCTTGATATAATTGTAAATTTTGTCTAGTGCGTGTAGGATAGTGTTTAATGTGCGTGGATCTCTGGTCGGTGCGGACTGGGTGGGCCAAAGCGCCTGTTTCCGTGCTGTAACTCTGAACTAAACTAAACTAAAAAAATTAAAACTGAAAAATTCAAACCGTACGTATGATTAAGACATTAATTATAGCAAAAATATTGTGTAAAATTAACTTAGTTTCCCCTTTGATCTAAAATTCCCATTGAAATCAATGGGATCTCAGAGCTTGTCAGGTCTGGTCTGACAGGTAATCCAAGTGCTGCCTTACCTCCGTAATGCAGGGTATTCCCAACTAGACCACATTCCATCCTTGGGTTCCAAGTGAGTCCAGTGTGGAAGGGAACTGGCAGATTCTACCTTCTGGATCTGCAGTACCTGACAGACCTCCATATTTCTCTTGGTATAATCTTTGAATATGTAAACAGCAGGTTGCGAGGTTTCAGTGATAAAATGCAAAACTTCAGTTTACAAGGAGGCGCCATAATCTAGAAATAAATGTTTAAAATAACAGCTGAATCACAAATGGAAAATGTTGGAAACACAAATTAAGCAGGATGAATTCAAAAACGAGAAAGAAATGATGCACTTGATATAACATTCATCAGAATTTATGTTTATGTTTCAAACTGAAAAGATTATCGTGCGGCACATACATATCAAATTATCCAACTGCATTTAAATAAGGTTTGAGATGATAATTTCTTTCTACATAAGTAGTACAATTTGTGCTGACAATCTTTAGATTCTTTGGATCACAGGTTGAAAGGGTGAATAACATGTGTAATGTGTCTACAGATTGATTATCTTTAGCTTTAGTCCATTTTGGGGGTGGCACATTACATAAAATTACATTGGAATCCAAAGTATAAATAAACTATATGGCCCAGCCACACTGTTTATTAAACTCCATAAACTCCATGTTTATATGTGACTTTCTTAGCTGATCTATCATTTGAGCCACATTCTCTTACAGCTTTAAAGGAAAATCGAAAAGCTACAGATGCTGGAAACCTCAAACAAATATATGAGGGTCTTCAAGCTAAGATGTCAAAAAAAAAATCCCCACAGATGCTGTCTGATTTCCTGAGAGTTTCCAGCACTTTATGCTTTTGTTCCCTTACATTTTCTTTCGATCCACATGATTGTTCACATATGTTAGTTATTTCAGCATTTTCTGCTAATCTGTAAATCCCTGTGTCCACTGATGTGTGGTTGAAAAAAGGCTCAGAGAAAGGATACAGGGATGGGTAATGAACTTCAGGCCTGGCTTCTGCAGAGGAAGTCACAGATTAAGATGCAATTTTTAAAAAGTAAATAAAATAACATCACATACTGTTAGTGCAGAACATAGGGATACACATATAAAATTAAAAGGAAAGAGCACGTTTTGAAATTAGGATTTTATTTTTGTACAAAGTTGTGCAGTTATATTAAGCTATCTTTCGATAGTTTCTAAATAAACTTTATAAAGTGTAGGACCAAGTATTGTAAGATTATGTACAGATTTTTACACGAAGCTTGAATGAATCCTGGGTTGCTGGGACTGTGGAAATAAAAAACATTTCACACATTTACAGAACACCTCACCAGGTCAGAACATCTCAAATGGTTTCACATTTGCTTACTTTGGAGATCAGTGCCTGTTGTTGTGTAGACAAACAGTGTAAACATTTTGCATTGATTATGTCCTAAAACCAGTAACGAGATTAAAAACAGCATTTTGCTAAAGGAGGTTAAAGAGCAAAACTTTGCTTCCTTTAATACTTATGAAGACTAAAGGTAGACTGAACTTTAATTTAACAATTCTGGCATTTTTTTTTCAGAATCCAGCACCAATAGTCTGTCTGCTGATGTATGGTCACAAATGGTGTCAAACAAGGACAAGCATGAACAACAATTGTTTATGATTAAAGGTGAATAATACAGGGTAAAATACTGAGTAGTTTTCTGGAATTTCACTAGACATACTTTGGGAAATATAAGGCATTTAGTAGAACTTACCATTAAATAATGGCAAGTGGAGCAGCTCAAAGTAAAATAGACTCTACTTGATGTGTGGAAGGAAGACACCCAGCCTGGTCCATCATGGCATAGACCTTCCCACCATCGAGACTATCTAGATATGGTGCTGCATCCACATTAGTCAGGAAATGGTGTTCGGTAAACTGTTGGAACTGAAGGCAGATAAATCCCCAGGGCCTGATGGTCTGCATCCCAGAGTACTCAAGGAGGTGGCCCTAGCAATCGTGGATGGTGATCATTTTCCAATGTTCTCTCGACTCTGGATCAATGCCTGTGGACTGGAGGGTAGTCAATGTAACTCCACTTTTTAAGAAAGGAGGGAAAGGGAAAACAGGCAAAAAAGAGACCAGTTAGCCTTATATCGGTAGTGGGGAAGATGCTGGAGTTGATTATTAAAGATGTTATAGCAGCGCATGTGGAAAGCAGTGACAGGGTTGGTTCAAGTCAGCATGAATTTATGAAGGGGAAATCATGCTTGACTAATCTTCTGGAATTTTTTGAGGATATAACAAGTAGAATGGATAAGGGAGAGCCAGTGGATGTGGTGTATCTGGACATTGACAAGGTGTCCCACAAGAGATTAGTGTGCAAAATTAGAGCACATGGTATTGGGGGTAGGGTATTGACATGGATAGAGAACTGGTTGGCTGGAAGCAAAGAGTAGGGATTAACTCTTTCAGAATGACAGGCAGTGACTAGTGGGGTGCCGCAAAGCTCGGTGCTGGGACCCCAATTGTTTACAATATATATTAACGATTTAGACGAGGGAATTAAATGTGACATCTGCAGGATTGCAGTTGACACAAAGCTGGGTGGCAGTGTGAGCTGTGATGATGATGCTATGAGGCTGCAGGGTGACTTGGATAGGTTGGGTGAGTAGGCAGATGCATGGTAGGCGCAATATAATGTGGATAAATGTGAGGTATCCACTTTGGTGGCAAAAATAGGACGGCAGATTATTATCTGAATGATGTCAGATTTGGAAAAGGGTCGGTGCAATGAGACCTGGGTGTGCTTGTACATCAGTCACTGAAAGTAAGCATGCAGGTACAGCAGGCAGTGAAGAAAGCTAAGAGCATGTTGGCCTTCATTGCGAGAGGATTTGAGTTTAGGAGCAAGGAGATCCTACTGCAGTTGCACAGGGCTCTGGTGAGACCACACTTGGAGTATTGTATGCAATTTTGGTCTCCTAATTTGAGGAAGGTCATTATTGCTATTGAGAGAGTACAGTGTAGTAGGTTCACCAGGTTAATTCCCGGGATGGAGGGACTTACATATGATGAAAGAATGGGTCGACTGGGTTTGTATTCATTGTAATTTAGAAGGATGAGAGGGGATCTTATAGAAACATATAAAATTCTTAAGGGATTGGACAGGCTAAATGCAGGAAAAATGCTCCTGATGTTGGGGGAGTCCAGAACCCGAGGTCACAATTGACGAATAAGGGGTAGGCCATTTAGGACTGAGATGAGGAAAAAAACATTCACGCAAAGAGTTGTGAATTTGTGGAATGGTCTGCCACAGAAGGCAGTGGAGGCCAATTCACTGGATGTTTTCAAGAGAGAATTAGATTTAGCTGTTAAAGCTAAAGGAATCAAGGGATATGGGGAAAAAGCAGGAACGGGGTACTGATTTTAGATGATCAGCCATGATCATATTGAATGGCAGTGTTGTGTCGAAGGGCCGAATGACCTACCCCTGCACCTATGTTTCTATGTGTATTAAGAAGGTGACATAGAAACATAGAAAATAGGTGCAGGAGTAGGCCATTCGGCCCTTCGAGCCTGCACCGCCATTCAATATGATCATGGCTGATCATCCAACTCAGTATCCTGTACCTGCCTTCTCTCCATACCCCCTGATCCCTTTAGCCACAAGGGCCACATCTAACTCCCTCTTAAATATAGCCAATGAACTGGCCTCAACTACCTTCTGTGGCAGAGAATTCCACAGATTCACCACTCTGTGTGAAAAAAAACGTTCTCATCTCGATCCTAAAAGACTTCCCCCTTATCCATAAACTGTGACCCCTTGTTCTGGACTTCCCCAACATCGGGAACAATCTTCCTGCATCTAGCCTGTCCAACCCCTTAAGAATTTTGTAAGTTTCTATAAGATCCCCCCTCAATCTTCTAAATTCCAGCGAGTACAAGCCGAGTCTATCCAGTCTTTCTTCATATGAAAGTCCTGCCATCCCAGGAATCAATCTGGTGAACCTTCTCTGTACTCCCTCTATGGCTAGAATGTCTTTCCTCAGATTAGGAGACCAAAACTGTACACAATACTCTAGGTGTGGTCTCACCAATGCCCTGTACAACTGCAGCAGAACCTCCCTGCTCCTATACTCAAATCCCCTCGCTATGAATGCCAACATACCATTCGCTTTCTTCACTGCCTGCTGCACCTGCATGCCTACTTTCAATGACTGGTGTACCACGACACCCAAGTCTCGTTGCATCTCCCCTGCTCCTAATCGGCCACCATTCAGGTAATAGTCTGCTTTCCTGTTCTTGCCACCAAGGTGGATAACCTAACATTTATCCACATTATACTGCATCTGCCATGCATTTGCCCACTCACCTAACCTATCCAAGTCATGTTGCAGCCTCCTAGCATCCTCCTCACAGCTAACAATGCCCCCCAGCTTCGTGTCATCCGCAAACTTGGAGATGTTGCATTCAATTCCCTCGTCCAAATCATTATTATATATTGTAAATAGCTGGGGTTCCAGCACTGAGCCTTGCGGTACCCCACTAGTCACTGCCTGCCATTCTGAAAAGGACCCGTTTAGTCCTACTCTTTGCTTCCTGTCTGCCAGCCAGTTCTCTATCCACATCAATACTGAACCCACAATACCGTGTGCTTTAAGTTTGCAACTATTATCATTGAACCCCACCACTCTAACTGCTGAGCGTCACCAGGTTCAGGAACAGCTAATTCCCCACAGCCATCGGGTTCTTCCACTAACTTGCACAGCCCTAATCTTACCTCAGCAACTGAACATTATGGACTATCTCTTGCACTACAATGGACTTGTTTTTCTAATTGTGTTTTTGCACTAATGATTTGCTTTTTGCACAGTATTTTTCTTTGTGCTGTTTTGGATAATTTATGTATAATTTACACTTTTATCAATTGTCTGAGTCTATGTACATGCAATGCTGCTGCAAGCAAGATTTTCCTTTTACCTGTGCCTCGGCATACTTTTGAATTTGACAATAAGTACTTGACTTCAATGGAACCAGCAGCTTTCTAATTTAACATTATGAGGGGTTTTATTTTCATGTCCTTATAAATGCTGAAACATTTAATGCATTAAAGATCCTGGTATCCAGAAATGACTGGGCACTGATAAATACCCAAAAGGAAATTTACAATTTGTCCCAACACAAGAAACCCTCTAAAAATTAGTCCGCTATTTAAGTTAAATGTTTTATTCTTATAACACAGTTTTATTTAAAACATGAATGGAGTCTGAAGTGTGTTCAAGAGCCAGTGTCTATATATTCTATATATTTCTATCCAAAATGCACATTACCTCTCTCTTTTGAAACATTACCCATGGCAGCACATTGCAGTAATTAGTCTAAAATTCCACAATTGATGAACTGTATCTGATGTCACTTTACATGGAAAATTGTCCCAGTCTGTGTGTGAATGGGACATACGGTTTGTGTCCATCTGACGATGAGAACGTGTAAATAAATAGTCCCTGTACCGCCAATGGAAAAAAACTCAGAAGCGGATTCAGAAAATAGAACACTGCTCTTCTAAATCAAAGAAGTCAGACTTCATAAAATAACTATGGCTTGGGATTTCAAATATCCCATTACATTCAACCTGGAATTGAAAAATTACTTTGGTTTATCTACTGTTATGGCGCAGAAATGCTAATGCAGGCCTTAGAGGGCAGGTATATTTCCCTTGCTCATTTGACAAAATGTGAAACCCATTCAGTAAAATCCAATAAATGCAATAATCACAGTCTGCTGACACTAAAGAAAAAGGACTTTATTTGCTGTTTCTTTTATGCAGCAATTACAGGTCCCTATAGATTTCCAAATCGGATCAGCACAGTGAATTAGACTTGCCATTACCTGTGAATGTGAGCCTTTGGATCCATATTTGTTTTAGGTTCTGCTTAAATCAGCAAGAATGATAAATCTGATGGTGTAAAATTGGAAATGTCAAGGGCATTCTGCAATGGCAGCTGTAATTTATTGTGACCCATCTTTGTACATGCATTTTATTGCAAAATATGAGACAATGTTTGTTTCAATTTAAATTAAAT
The DNA here is from genome assembly GCF_053455715.1 of Rhinoraja longicauda. Lineage (NCBI taxonomy): Eukaryota > Metazoa > Chordata > Chondrichthyes > Rajiformes > Arhynchobatidae > Rhinoraja > Rhinoraja longicauda. The sequence goes on along the minus strand of NC_135953.1, from coordinate 66,883,103 downwards.
TATCCTTTTCATTATTTTGTCCCTGTTGCTGTCACCACTGTCAGATTTTTATATAATTTTTATTTCAGAATTCGTGATTTGTTCATTGTTTATATTCTTGTTCAAAAATATATTTATTATTTAACAGTTTATTTCTCAACTGAGCAAGGTTCATACAATCTTTCAGCATTATTTGAGGTAATTACTGAGCAAGAATTAGATTTAATCTTGGATAATTTTGAAAATATCTGCTCAGATAATTAAATGAACATAAGAATGTATTAATAAATAAAACACCAAATCTCAAATGTGTAAATTAAAGAATTTTCAAGTTTCAAAGTTGACAATACATTTTCAACTCCATACCTGAAAAACCCTCTCAAAACATTCTGTGGAATGCACACAGGTGCATAATTCTTTGCATTGTTCAATGATGAACACCTCAGTATGGAATGCAAGGCGGAACCCAATATGGACAGTGTACATTAAAAGTCATTAGAGGTGGGTACAATTACGACATTTAAAAGACACTTGGACAGTTGCATGGATAGGAAAGATTTAGAGGGATATAGGTCAAACACAAGTAAATAGACTAGTTTAGATAGCATCTCGGTCGACATGGATGAGTTGGTTCTAAGGGCCTGTTTCCGTGCTGTATGATGTATGTGACTCTATTAACCCACAACTGGTAAAATGAAATTAGTGCTCTGCTTTGTCAAGTCCAACAAACACTGCAATGGACATTTGAAGAAATTTAAAAAACTACATTTATTTGACATTTGCCTATTTTAGCATGGAACATGTGGTAAATAGTCATGTTCTATAAACTGCTTAAGAAAATAATAAAGATTTTATTCATTAGGACGGAGAAGGATTTTGGAATATTTATATGATGAGGAAGGAGTATCTAGAGCAAATTAACAAGTGAAAATCACTTGAAGTCCACTGACCTTATACCTTAAGTGCACAAATCTTAAATATTGTAGAAAGGGTTGGGGCCAAAGTACATTTTAAAGGATTTACGGAATTCATTGCCACAGACGGCTGTGGAGGCCAAGTCATTGGGTATTTTGTAAGGTGCGGAATGACAGATTCTTGATTAGTAAGGGTGTCAGAGGTTATGGGAAGAAGGCAGGAGAATGGGATTGAGGGTGCAAGATAGATTAGCCATGATTGAATGCCAGAGTAGACTTGATGGGCCGAATTGCCTAATTCTGCTCCTATAACTTACGGACTTATGAACTTATTACTTTTTCTATGACTCATTAAGGCTCTGTCTAAATTGTGACTTTGTGCAAACTGTAGATTATCTATCAGACCTTTGCTACAATAGACCACATTATGTACTCTCAAGGCTCCCTTTCACTGCTGCACCAGTTTCAGACCTCTGCCCAACCAATTTTCTTACTAGTATCTTGGCTACTTTTTGCACCCTAAGGTCTCTGTGTTGGCCATCTTTCCTCTAGCAGGGTGACTAAAACTGAACACAATACTCTGTGTAACCTCATCAACATCTTGCACAATATCCCAACTTTTAAACACAATTCCATACTTATGAGGGATATGTGGATACCTCTGTAAAACATTTTGGTTATACTACTAACAAGATCAACATAAATGAGTATCGCTTGAACCTCGCGCTCCTCGAATTTGTGAAAACCTATCACTTATCTCAGATATTCCTCACAAGCACTTTATTATCTATTCTATTATGGTGATTTAATTTCAGTGGAATATTTTACTTTAGTAACTTGAGTATTTTTATATCAATTCTTCAGTGAACTGGAAATCAAAATAATGTTGGAAATCACAACAATGTTGGAAATCTGAAATAAAAACCGAAAAGACTGGAAACACTCAGCAGATCAGGAGTTATTGTTTCAGGTCAGAGATATGCCATTTGAAGGATTTTAAATGTGGAATAATAATTCGGTTTCCCTATCCACAGTTTATTACAGCATTCTTACAGCACTTTTTATTTTAACCTCTGTGAACTGGAGTTCTGTGTCCCAATCCAGAGACCAGAATTTGCTGCAAAAATTAGACTGGACTCTAGGTTTACATATGCTGACAGAAAGGCTTGGGACATTGTGTTATAGTTGTATAAGATGTTGTTTAGTTTAGTTTAGTTTAGAGAGACAGCGCGGAAACAGGCCCTTCAGCCCACCAAGTCCACAACGACCAGCGATCCCCACTCATTAACACTATTCTACACATATTAGGGACAATTTATAATTATATCAAGCCAATTATCCCACAAACCTGTACATCTTTGGAGTGTGGGAGGAAACCAAAAATCTCAGAGAAAACCCACGCGGTCACGGGGAGAACGTACAAACTCTGTACAGAAAGCACCCATAGTCGGAATCAAACCCGGGTCTCTGGTGCTGTAAGCTGCTCCATCGCGCCGCCGTGATGACATCACACTTGGAGTATTGCGTTCAGTTTTGGTCATCCTGCTAGAGGAAAGATTCCATTAAGCTTGAAAGAGTGCAGAGATTCACAAGGATGTTGCCAGGACCCGAGAAATAGGAAGATCTTGGGCAGGCTAGGACTTTATTCCTTGGAGTGCAGGAGACTGCCATAAGGTCATAAGTAGGGTTGCCAACTAAATTTGTTTGTCCCGTACGGGACCGCCCTTGTCCCGTATTAGGCCCTGACGCTGTTGGCCAGGGGTCGGCAACCTACGGTTGGCAACAGGGGATGGCAACCTATGCGCCTAATCTGGCCTGCCCCCTGTTTTTGTACGGCCCGTGAGTTAATAATGATTTTTGCTGTTTTAAAACGTTGCAAAAAAAAATCAAAAGAAAAATATTATTGGAACACAGCTATGCGTGAGGTGGGGGTGAGCTGCCAGCGATCCGGCCACTCACGGAGGAAGCCGTCGCCCACTGGGCTGCGATACACCACCGACATTCACTGTAAGCCTCCCACCCCCGGCCGCCTCCAACACTTGGACCAGAGTCCTGGCAAATGCGGACGGGATGGGCATTGCCTCTGATCACTCAGCCTCAGAGTTGGGAGGAAACGATGTTGACAGCTCACAATAGCAAGGAATAAAATGTGCCCTCGTTTTTAATTTTACTTTCACCAGATCAGAGCTGTGCCTTCACTTGTCTAGCTGTTCAATATCATTTTGCACAACACAGAATATTGAAACGAGGGACTACCAATGCTGGTTTCCAAAAAAAAGACACAAAGCGCTGCAGAAACTCAGCGGGTCAGGCAGCATCTGTGGAGAACATGAATAGGTGACGTTTTGGGTCAGGAACAACACATTTGCAGTGACAATATAGCTGTGCTAAAAGAATACGATATATGTCGACATTACCAGACTATTTTTAGAACCAGATTAACTAATGCTCATTTAAATAGTGTATTGCTTTTGGCATCAATAAATGTGAACCCCCAATATTGATAACTTTTAAACAGCAAAAAAATTAGGTTTCTCAATGATTTATTAAATATTTAAATTGAAACAAACTACTCCCTTTTTATGTGGACTTTCCACTTTTCAATTATGAATGTTTAAAAAAAAATTACATTGTAAAGTTTCCTTGTATTTTTACAAATTAAAAAGATTTTTAATAGAAATAAATTATGAATTAAATATGTTTTTAATAACAAATGGTGAACCTTGGTTAAGGACAAATTGTTTTATAAGTTTTAGCCTTTAATTTTTTAATGCAAAATATAATAAGTTGTGTTTTAATAAAATAAGTATTTTTTTCTTTTTTATGTAAACTAACTGGCCCACTGCTTGTTCATTAATTCATGATGCGGCCCGCAGTAACAAAAAGATTACCCACCCCTGGTGTAGGCTAACGGAGTGTGTCCCGGGAGCGGGGCCGAGTGTGTTCGCCTAACGGAGGTTGCGTAGTCATAAGTGATCGGAGTAGAATTAGGCCATTCAGCCCATCAAATCTACTCCACCATTCAATCATGGCTGATCTATCTCTCCCTCCTAACTCCATTCTTCTGCCTTCCCCCCATAACCTCTGACACCTGTACTAATCAAGAAGTGCAGCTAATCACTGTAATCTTATAGAGGAGTATAAAATCATGAGATGAATAGGTAAGGTGAATGCACATAGTCTTACCAAGGGTAGGGGAATCAAGAACTGGGGACATAAATTTAAGGTATGAGGGGAAAGATCTTTTAGGAACTTGAGAAACAAGTTTTTCATAGCTAGGGGATTGGATATGTGGAACGATCTACCAGTGATGTTGGTTTTCAAATAAAGGCATAACATGCTGGAGTAACTCAGCAGGTCAGGCAGTATCTCTGGAGAACATAGATAGGTAAAGTTTCGGGTTGGGACTCTTCCTCAGATTGATTAACGGGGGTGGGGGAAGAAAGATGGAAATGAGGAGGGGCAGGGCAAAGTCTGGTAGGTAATGAAAAGGAATTGCAGATGCTGGTTTGCACCAAGGATAGACACAAAATGTTGGAATAACTCAACGAGTCAGGTAGCATCTCTGGAGAAAATGGATAGGTGACATTACAGGCCGAGACCCTTCTTCAGACTGATTGTAGTGCAGGTGGGGGGGGGGGGGGGGGGGGGGAACTGAAAGCAAGAAAAATAATAGGACAAACCAGGACCGGCAACAGATGACCTCAGGCAAGATGTGTCTGAAGAAGGGTCTCGACCCGAAACATCACCCATTCCTTCTCTCCAGAGATGCTGCCTGACCTGCTGAGTTACTCCAGCATTTTGTGATACCTCAGGCAAGATGGTTCCCTGGTAGGCCAATTGTTGGCTAGAGATGGTGTGAGCCCAAAAGGGAGACATTGTTGCGAACTGCTGAACTGGTTAACAGGCTTTTTGTGGGGGAAGGGAGGGAGAAGTGGGAAGGGAAAGGGAAGGTGTTTGTAGAAGATACCTAAAATTGGAGAATTCAATATTTATACTGTTAGATTGTAAACAACCCAACCATATTTTTGATAGGCAGATGGTTGGATAAAGACCAGCGATAACAAGAAAGATGGTATGAGACAAAAGGATTGAAGATTGGTTGCAATTTCTGAGTTTGTGAGAATTGTGGGTTTGTAGGTACATAACATTCTCCTATGTGTCCAATCACCTGGACTTGCACCATTGTCTTCCTTCTCCCTCCTTTTCCACCTACATTCCTTCCTCCAGCTTCACAAATCACAACTCTTCAATCTTTTCGTCTCACACTTTCTCTCTTTTCATCTCTGGCCTTTGTTCATACATCTGTCTATTAACCCCCCCCCCCCCCCACCTCCCCCCCCCCCCCCACTTCCAGGCTTTGTCCTGCCCTTTCCCTCATCCAGCTTACAATTTTCAACCATCTCTACTTCGGCACCATCAATGCAAACTGGGGTATGTGTACCACTTCACTTCCTGAAGTCGATCATTATAGAAACATAGAAACATAGAAAAATAGGTGCAGGAGTAGGTCATTTGGCCCTTCGAGCCAATTTTGCTGATCATCCAAAATCAGTACCCCGTTCCTTCTTTTTCCGCATATCCCTTGATTCCTTTAGCCCTAAGAGCTAAATCTTACTTTCTCTTGAAAACATCCAGTGAATTGGCCTCCACTGTCTTCTGTGGCAGTGAATTCCATAGATTTACAACTCTCTGCGTGAAAAAGTTTTTCCTCATCTCAGTCCTAAATGGCCTACCCCTGATACTTAAACTGTGACCCCTGGTTCTGCACTCACCCAACACTGGGAACATTTTTCCTGCATCTAGCGTGTCCAATTCTTTAAGAATTTTATATCATTCTATAAGATCTCCTCTCATCCTAAATTCCAGTGAATACAAGCCCAGTCAACCCATTCTTTCATCATATGTCAGTCCCGTCATCCTGGGAATTAACCTGGTGAACCTATGCTGCACTTCCTCAATAGCAATAATGTCCTTCTTCAAATGAGGAGACCAAAATTGCACACAATACTCCAGGTGTGGTCTCACCAGGGACCTGTACAACTGCAGTAGGATCTCCTCGCTCCTAAACTCAAATCCTCTCTCAATGAAGGCCAACATGCCATTAGCTTTCTTCACTGCCTGCTGTACCTGCATGCTTACTTTCTATGACTGATGTACAAGGACACCCAGGTCTTGTTGCACCTCCCCTTTTCCTAATCTGACACCATTCAGATAATAATCTGCCTTCCTGTTCTTGCCACCAAAGTGGATAACCTCACATTTACCCACATTATACTGCATCTGCCCACTCACTCAACCTATCCAAGTCACACTGCAGCCTCATAGCAACCTCCTTGCAGCTCACACTGCCCCCGAGCTTTGTGTCATCCGCAAACTTGGAGATGTCACATTTAATTCTCTCATCTACATCATTAATATATATTTGAAATAACTACGGTCCCACTAGTCACTGCCTGCCATTCTGAAAAGGACGCGTTAATTCCAACTCTTTGCTTCCTGTCTGGCAACCGGTTCTCTATCCATGTCAATACCCTACCTCCAATACCATGTGCTCTAATTTTGTGCACTGATATCCTTTGTCTTGCTGACATTGAGAGAAAGTTTGTTGTCTCGACACCAGAACATGAGGTTCTCAATCTCCTTCGTCTCATCATTATTTGATATTCAGCCCACATTGGTGGTGTGTCTGCACATTTGTAAATTGTATTAGATTTGTACATGGCTGCACAGGCATGGCTACATAGTCATGGGTGTACAAGGAGTAAAGAAGGGGGCAGAGAACGCATCATTGCGGAGCCCCAATATTGAGGATTGTTGTGGAGGATGATTTGTCCCCTATCCTCACTGATTGTCTGTTTGTCAGGAAGTTGAGGATCCAGTTTTAGAAATGAGTGCTGATGCCAAATCCTGCGAGTTTGGTGATAAGCTTGGATGGTATAATGGTAATCAAAGCAGAGCTATAAATTTCTGGATAGAGATAATAACTGAAATTCGGACCCCAATGTTTCAAAGTCAATGTTGCAAAGATCTCTGAATGAATTGTAAAGCATCTTTTGTAAATTTGGGGTCCAAATTCCAGTTATTATTTCTATTCAGAAATTTTGCTAGTTACTTTTCCATGACTAGAATCAATCATTTGCACGGAAAACAAGATTAAAAGCTTTGTGAAATGATTAAAAATAAAATTTTAACCATCTGATGTGCAATTTATGACCCTGATTTACAAAGGACAGCAAAATTCATTTTTATAGACAATAGACAATAGACAATAGGTGCAGGAGTAGGCCATTCGGCCCTTCGAGCCAGCACCGCCGGCTTTGCAGCTTTTTCCTTTATATTTACTTGAATTCTCTCATTAAACACTTTCATGTCTCTTTAAAGAGATATTCTGGCACAGCCCACAAATATTGCTAAACCTTTGTCATCAAAATCATGGTGGTATAAGCTGAGCCACATCAATAAACATTAATTCTTAAAATTTATTAAACATTTTCCTGAGGGCAGATTAATCACTATAAAACAACTGTGACAAGTAGAATGCTGCATTCATCTTATGGGTTATATACCCAATTTAAGATAACTTATTGCTGTCAATCTAGGATAAACAAGCAGTAATAAATACATTTTAATAAAATCCATATATTGTAGATTCATCAATTAAATGATTACATCTGCAACTCAATGGCACATATGCAGGGGATCATAAAGAAATCAAAATATGCAATTAACATTAGGGTCAATTACTTTGAAGAGCCAAGAATGGGTTAGGTATATGGTTTCATTAATTTTGCTGAATGAAAAATTATTGGTATGTTTATCTGAAATTCCTTCCTCTGCTGTTTGAGCAGATACTTTAACAGCCCGGGACACGTTGGTTAATGTTTCCATTAAAAGTGTAGAGGAAGTCTGGCTGAAAGTGTTAAACCTCCCACGCATTAATCCTGCAGGGTGATTTCGAAACATTGATTTTATGTATGGATTTTCTTCATTTCCATTACTAAAAGAGTGGAATTGTTGCATATCAGCAGACATATGGTAATTGAGGAACAGTGTCTACGCCAAACACTTAAGAGTGCTGCTGAGTGTCCAGAGGGACTATATAGTAAGTGAAAGCCAGAATAGGAACAATGATGGTGCTACTTAGGAAAGACAGAGTGCACCAGAGGGAGTGTTAATCATAAGGTTCACTAATGGACAGTGTTTTCCAGCATGTTTTAATTTAAAAATGGAAAGCTTTAGTAAAGATGACATGTCCTGATAGAGATTTGCATTTGGTGGCTGACACCTGTCTGCATTCAACTGACAAACATTAGGTTACCTCCAACAATAAACTGAAAATTTGCTGAATTTAGTTTGGACGATTGGGGTGAAGATTGGGATCAATTAGCAGTTGCTTTTACTAGTTCTTTAAGACTGCATAATTTGTTTAGATATTAGGAATTTTATTTTGTCATAACATATATTGAAGAATTTGAAATTTAAAAAATGTTAGAAATATTTAGAAGGTCAGGCAGCACCTGAAGAGAGAAAAACTGTTAACCTTTCACATTGATGACTGTTTAGATCATTGATGCTGCCTGACCTGCTGAGCATTTCAGCATTTTCTGGAGTTTTCTTATTTCCAGCAGTTTATGCTGTTCAATTAAAGTGGTTCATTTTAATTGAACGCAAAATGACAATGCAGATATTGTTGCCTAATGAGAGGAAGCATGTTGTTAAGCTGGAAAGGGTGAAGAAAAGATTCCTAAGAATATCGCCAGAACTGGAGAATTGAGTTATTAGGGGAGGCTGGATAGCCTGGAGATTTATTTCCCTGGAGTTTCAGAGTCTGATGGGTGACTTTATACTGGTTTACACGAAGAGCATGGATAGTGACAATGGTCACAGTCTTTTTCCCAGGGTAGAGAAATCTAAAACTAGAGGGCATAGATTTCAGGTGAGAAATTAAACATTTGAAGGGGACCTGAAGAGCAACCTTGTCACACAGAGGATGGTGGGTATGTGGATCGAGCTGCCGGAGTAGGTGGTAATGTAGGTACAATGACAATGTTTTAAAGATATTTGGATAGATACATTGTTTGGAGGGATATGGGCCAAACTCAGGCAAATGGGACTAGCTCAGGTAGACAACTTGATTGACACGGACAAATTAGGCCGAAGGGGCTGTTTCTTTACTCGCTCGCTCGTGTATCAGACAACGTTCTGCCATCGCTTTGCCACAGCCAGTGCCACATCTGTGCCTCTGCGGAGATCGTCCGCAGTGCATGCCTCTCTGCCGCAAGTCAGCAGGTGGGCCATTGTCTGTACCTCTACTGTACACATGACACTAGAACGACAGGAATTACTAGAATGACCCACACAAAGGGTGGTGAGTGTGTGGAACGGGCTGCAGGAGGAAGTAGTTGAGGCATGTAATATCGCAATGTTTAAGAAACATTTATAGACAGGTACATTGATAGGATAGGTTTAGAAGGATACGGACCAAATGCAGGCAGGTAGGACTAATGTAGATGGGACATGTTGGTCAGTGTGGGCAGGTTGACCGAAGGGCCTGTATCCACGTTGTACGGTTCTACGATTCTTGGTAAGAAAGGACCCTCAATGGCCTGTCCCTATTCCGTGGTGTGTGGCTTTATTTATCATATGTGCAAGACTATGGCTAATATGTACAAGAGACTTCTATCTGCTGCCTTGCTCCTATTATTAGTATGGCAGCAGATTTCCTGGCATGTAGTTTCAGTCCTCCCATGTTTAACTGGATGGAATTTTGATGCTACCATAAATCAGTCTCAACAGCCATTTTACAAATAAAAGGTGGCCATAGGATCAAGGGAATTAATGGGCAATTAAAGCAGAAATCACAGGAAAGATGTGGATATGATTCATTGCCTCTGTATGATATCACAAAAAAATTATTGAAATGTAGCCAAACAATGTGTAGGATAGCATTCACTGACAGATCAAATGTTTTTCAATATGTACAGAATATGATAGGATGGTTTAAATGAATAAATTGTGCACGGGTATTGGTATTGGTTTAATACAGTCATGTGCACTGAGATACAGTGGGACATTTTATTTTTGCAGGACAAATCATACGAAAGATAATTATATCAAGGTAGTGCGAAGGAGAAAGAGAAATGGGAGTGCTGAATATAGTGTTACAGCTGCAGAAACATACAGATTTTAAAATGTGCAAGGGCCACAATGAGGCAGATTGGAAGTTCAGAAATTCATCCTTGGTATATGAGAGGTCTGCTCGAGAGTCTGATTTCAGCAGGAAAGAAGCTGTTCTTACATCTTTTGCCCAACCGGAGAGGGGAAAAGAGAGAATGACTGGGGTGTAATTATGTTTATCTGCCTTCCCAAGGCAACGTGAAATACAAATGGAGTCGATATTGGGGCGGGAGGCTGGTTTGGGTGATGAGGTACGAAGGTAAGCTAGCCAAGAATATAAAGGAGGATAGTAAAAGCTTCTTCAGGTATGTGAAGAGGAAAAAAAGTTAAGACAAATGTGGGTCCCTTGAAGACAGAAGCAGGTGAATTTATTATGGGGAACAAAGAAATGGCAGACGAGTTGAACAGGTACTTTGTTTGTGTCTTCCTTAGTGAAGACAGATCCAATCTCCCAGATGTTCTAGTGGCCAGATTTCCTAGGCTGATGGAGGAACTGAAGGAAATTCACATTAGGCAGGAAATGGTGTTGGGTAGACTGATGGAACTGAAGGTTGATAAATCCCCGGGGCCTGATGGTTTGCGTCCCAGGAGGTGGCTCGAGAAATCGTGGATACATTGGTGATCATTTTCCAATGTTCTATAGATTCAGGATCAGTTCCTGTGGATTGGAGGGTAGTTAATGTTATCCCACTTTTTAAGAAAGGAGGAAGAAAGAAAACAGGAAATTATAGACCAGTTAGTCTGACATCGGTGGTGGGGAAGATGCTGGAGTCAATTATAAAAGAAGAAATTGCGGAACATTTGGATAGCAGTAACAGAATCGTTCCGAGTCAGCACAGATTTATGAAGGGGAAATCATGCTTGACTAATCTTCTGGAATTTTTTAAGGATGTAAATGGACAAGGGAGAGCCAGTGGATGTAGTGTACCTGGACTTTCAGAAAGCCTCCGATAAGGTCCCACATAGGAAATTAGTGGGCAAAATTAGAGCACATGGTATTGGGGGTAGTGTACTGACATGGATAGAAAATTGGTTGGCAGACAGGAAACAAAGAGTGGGGATAAATGGGCCCTTTTAAAATGGCAGTGAGTGACCAGTGGAGGCTCGGTGCTGGGACCACAGCTATTTACAATATACATTAATGACTTAGATGAAGGGATTAAAAGTAACATTAGCAAATTTGCAGATGACACAAAGCTGGGTGGCAGTGTGAACTGTGCGGAAGATGCTATGAGGATGCAGGACTTGGACAGGTTGTGTGAGTGGGCAGATGCATGGCAGATGCAGTTTAATGTGGATAAATGTGAGGTTATCCACTTTGGTGGTAGGAACAGGAAGGCAGATTATTATCTGAATGGTGTCAAGTTAGGAAAAGGGAAAGTAGAATGAGATCTGGGTGTCCTAGTTCATCAGTCATTGAAAGTAAGCATGCAGGTACAGCAGGCAGTGAAGAAAGCTTATGGAATGTTGGCCTTCATAACAAGAGAAATTGTGTATAGGAGCAAAGAGGTCCTTCTGCAGTTGTACAGGGCCCTAGTGAGACCACACCTGGAGTACTGTGGCAGTTTTGGTCTCCAAATTTGAGGAAGGACATTCTTACTATTGAGGGAGTGCAGTGTAGGTTCACTAGGTTAATTCCCGGAATGGCGGGACTGTCGTGTGTTGAAAGACTGGAGCAACTGGGCTTGTATACTCTGGAATTTAGAAGGATGAGAGGGGATCTTACTGAAACATATAAGATTATTAAGGGATTGGACACGCTAGAGGCAGGAAACATGTTCCCGGTGTTGGAGGAGTCCTGAACCAGGAGTCACAGTTTAAGAATTGGGGTAGGCTATTTAGAATGGAGATGAGGAAAAACTTTTTCAGTCAGAGAGTTGTGAAGCTGTGGAACTCTCTGCCTCAGAAGGCAGTGGATGCCAATTCCCTGGATGCTTTCAAGAGAGAATTAGATAGAGCTCTTAATGATAGCGGAGTCAAGGGATATGGGGAGAAGGCAGGAACGGGGTTTTGATTGTGCATAATCAACCTTGATCATGGTGAATGGCGGTGCTGGCTCGAAGGACCGAATGGCCTACTCCTGCACCTATTGTCTATTATCTATTGTCTATTGTCTATTGTCTATTGACTGGGCTAGTTTCACATTTCTTTGCAATTCCTTGCAGTCTTGGGCGGAGGAGTTGCCATACCAAGCTGCCATACATCTGAACTGGATGCTTACTAAGGTGCATTTGTTGAAATTGGTAAGAGTCATTGGAGACATGTTGAGTTTCCTTTGCCTTCTGAAGAAATAGAGACATTGGTATGCTATCTTGGCTGTTGCGTCAATATGAATGTATCAGAACAAAATGAGGATGATTTGACAAATAAAGGGGATTAAAGAAGCTGAAAATGAGTTTTAACACTCAAGGCTACTTCAGGAGTAAAGGCTAATATGATATTAAAGAGGGAGATGGGAAAAGTGCTGGAGGTAATCAGCAAGTTGGGCACCATCTGTGGAAGGAATGGACAGACAACATTTCGGGTTGGTCCCTATCCGAAACGTGGTCTGTCAATTTCCTCCAAAGATGCTGCCTGATCCATAGATTTCCTCAATATCGACAGCTGAGTTGGTTGTAGGGGAACTGTGGAGAGGATTGGAAATTTATGAGGGACAGAAAGTGACCTCATCAGAAGAGACAAAGACCTGTTGAGTGAATTAAAAGTGACCAGATAAGATAAGGTGTGCAGATGAGGAAGGGTTAGGAGAAAAATGTGTAAAATAGATTTGACCAGAAATGCATAGAAAAGTTCATAAGAGTTAGAGCTACATATTGAGGATGAGGATGTTTTTGGAAGCAAAGATATCCCAAAATGGACGCTTGATTACCAGTTCACAGAAGATAAGATTTAAGGATGTTCTCAAAGCATCCTTTAAAAATATGTTAAATCCCCAGTGACTTCTGGAAATCCCCAGACTGAACACTCAAAATCGAGAAGCAACATTTGGTCGAGAACTTTGTCCATGTATTAATAATAATAATAATAATACATTTATTTTATATAGCGCTTTTCAAGATACTCAAAGACGCTTTACAAAGCAAACAAGACATAAAAACAAACAAACAAACAAAAGATTTGTCCTGACGGAGGAGCAGCGAACAAATAGCGCCAGCGTCCTCTCACGTCAGGGTCCGGCAGTAAACAATAAAGAACACAAGACAACACAATTACAATTTAACACAAACAACCATCACAGTGATTGCTCCAGGCACACCCTCTGTGATGGAAGGCAAAGAAAAGTCTTATCTCCTCCTCATTCTTCTCCCGTGGACAGGCAGTCAAACTGCTGCCTCGAGGCGATCGAGGCTCCCGACTTTTGAAGCCCCCGCCGGGCGATGGAAAGTCCCAGGCCGAGCCGAGCAGGCCGATGAAGGTCCTGCGAGCGGGTCGATCAAACCTCGCGCTTCGGGGCGGTCGAAGCTGCTACGGCTGGAACTCCCGAAAGCCGGTCGCCGGCCAGGGACCTGCGAGCTCCCGATGTTGCGGTCTGCAGGGCCCACGGCCGAAGCCTCCGAGATGGTAAATCCAGGCCCTGCGACCGGAGTCTTCAAGGTCGATCCCAGCTGGAGGCCGCCGACTCCACAGTGTTAGGCCGTAGGACGAACGGAGATACGACGCGATAAAGGTCGCATCTCCGTTGAGGAGGAGATTAGATAAAAAGGTTTCCCCCACCCCCCCCCCCCCCCCACCCCCCCCCCCCCCCCCCCACCACCCCCCACCACCCCCCACATATACAGAGCTAAAAATAAATCAAAACATACATTTAAACGATAACAAAGACAAAAAAAGACAGAGAGACTGCCGGTGAGCCGCAGCTGCAGGGCACAGCCACGCCCTGGGTGGGGTGGGGGAAACCTTTTTATCTAATCTCCTCCTCAACGGAGATGCGACCTTTAATTGAGAGCACATCGAAGCCCAATTTTAAATGGTACAACGAGTTTGTCATCTCACTAATTAACAACCCACTGTACCCAGGAAGCACCTCTTGGCCCACCGGCAGAAGAGCCTGTGATCCTAAGATGGCGTCAGGAGTCACCTCAGAACCCATGGGAATTGACAAAAGTCATCGTCAATCCCCACAATTGCACAAAAACAACACCATTAATGCTACCTTCTCCTTTATTGTAGCATTAATGGTGTCTTCCTTTTTATTGAACAGATGAAAGAACCCCAGTTTAGTTTCTCTGCTATGTCATCTGCCTCCACGGAGGGAGATGGAGAGGCGAAAGGGTTGCAAATGGGCAGTTAGATATTTAGTGCATGTTAATATGGCTCAATGTGAGATTATATATTTGTGGAATGAGGATGGAAAGATGATTTTGTCAAAATATCAGGAAGATAGAGAAGCCATTGATTTTGATCCTCAAAAATGTAATTCCTAGGTCAGTAAGTCCACCCTTACCCTTGCATCTGCTTGAAAATCAACCTGACTGTTCAGGATTTTTGGCCTCTTTCAGCCTGAGATGGTCTTTGGACATAAATCAGTGAAAAAGCTGAAACATTTCACCCATTACCTTTGTATTCGCTAAACATGTTGGCTACCTGTTAAATACCTCTTCTCCCCGCTCCCATCAGGTAAGAGGTACAGAAATGTGCAAACCCCAGATTCACAGACTGTTTCTTCCCAGCTTTTATCAGGTAGCTGAACCATCTTTCCAACAACTAAAAAGCAGTCCTGAGCTACTATTGGCTTTATTGAAGACCCTTGAACTATCTTTAATCAGACTTTACTGGACTTTATCTTGCACTAAATGTTATTCCCTTCATCGTGTTCTCTGTACACTGTGGATGGCTCGATTGTAATCATGTATAGTTTTCCACTGACATTTCTCTGTTTTTATTGCAAAGAAGGACACGAAGACTAGTGAACTGGGCTGAACTACTAGCCAAGTCTTTCATGACCCTCGGACTATCCTTGATTTGGCTTTGCTGGCTTTACCTTGCACTAAACATTATTCCCTTATCATGTATTTATACACTCTAAATGGATCGATTGTAATCATGTATTGTCTTTCTGCTGACTGGTTAGCACGCAACAAAAGCTTTTCACTGTACCTCGGTACACGTAACAATAAACTCAACTGAACTGAACTGAACTTGGAACAGTTAATGGAGATGCCTGAGGACATTGTGAATTTCAGTCAAGGAGGTGCTGGATGTCCCAAAAAGTTTAAAGGTAGATAAATCTCCTGGGCTGAATCAGATATTTCCAAGGACACCATGGGAAGCTGGAATTGGCTTCAAGGTAGGAAGTAGAGAGTGGTGGTGGAAGGTTGCTTTTTAGACTAAAGGCATGTGATGAATGGTGTGCCTCAGGGAATGGTGCTGTGTCCATTGCTTTTCGTCATCTGTATCAACAACTGAGATGAGAATGAACAAGACGACATTAGTGAATTTGCAAATGACGGTAAAATAGATGGCATCATAGACATTGAAGATGGTTATCAAGAATTACAGGTGTATTTTGATCAGTTGGGCAAGTGGGCTGAGGAATTCATATAAGTATGAAGTGTTGCATTTTGGCATTTCAAACCAGGACAGGACCTTCACAGTGAACAGGAGGAGCTTGGAGAGCATTGTCAAGTCAAGTCAAGTCAATTTCAAGTCAATGTATAGCACATTTAAAAACAACCCACGTTGACCAAAGTGCTGCACATCAGTTCAGGTACTAAGAAACGAACATACAATGGCACACAAACATAACAGCACATACATAAACAGCTCACAGCGCCCCCTCAGAGGGCCTCAAACGCTAGGGAGTAGAAATAGGTTTTGAGCCTGGACTTAAAGGAGTCGATGGAGGGGGCAGTTCTGTTGGGGAGAGGGATGCTGTTCCACAGTCTAGGAGTTGCAACCGCAAAAGCGCGGTCACCCCTGAGCTTAAGCCAAGACCGCGGGATAGTGAGTAGCCCCAAATCCGCTGACCTGAGGGACCTGGAGATAGAGTGGTGGGTTAGAAGATTTTTGATATGGGGGTGGCAAGCCCGTGTAGAGCAGAAGGATTGAGGATTACAAGTACATGGTTTCTTGAAAGTTGTGTCAAGTAGATTTGGTGGTGAAGAAGGTTTTTGGCACATTGGCCTTCATCAGTTAAGGAACTGTATAGAAGTTGGAAAGACTATGTCACAGTTGTACAAGAAGTTGGTGAGATCGCACTTGGAGTGTAATGTTCAGTTTTGATCACCTTGCTACAGGAAAGACGCCATTAAACTGGAAGTAGTGAGGAGAACATTTATGAGGACGTTGCCAGGACCCATGGCCCTCAGCTATAGGAAGAGGTTGGGCAGGCTAGGGCTTTATTCCTTGGAGTTCAGGTGGCCAAGGAGTGATCTTATAAAGGTGTGTAAAATCATGAAGGAATTCGATAGGGTGAAAGCACAGATTTTTTTTTTTCCCCGAATAGTGAAATCAAGAACTAGAGGGCATAGATTTATGGAAAGAGGGGAAATATTTAAAAGTAACTTGAGGGGTAATTTTTTTCACACAAAGGGTGGTGGGTATATGGAACGAGCTGCCATAGGAGGTAGTTGTGGCAGGTGCAATAATAACATTTGGACAGGCACAGGGATAAAAGAGGTTTATGGGGATATGGACCAGCACAGGTAATTGGGACCAGCTTAGAATGGGCATCTGGTCCACATGGACAAGTTGGTCTGAAGGGCCTTTTTCCGTGCTATATGACTATAATAACATATTGATCTTAAATTTATTTTCACTTCTAATCCCTCCCTAACCACACCATTCACCAGTTCTCTGGTCATGTACAGCTTACTACACTGCAAGCTATCTGCATTCCTCCAATTCGGACCACTTGGTCACTCCTTAACTTCTCCAGATGATTCCCATGCCTTCAGTTGCCAAGACTCAAGATTCCGGAGTCACTCAAACTGTCTTTCTGCCTTTAAGCTTTTTTAAAAAAAAAGACTTCTGGTCAAGCTTTTGATGGTCAGTTTAATATCTCACATCAACTTTTGTTTGGTTATGCACCTGTAATCCTCTTGAAAATATTTTTACCATGTTAAACATACTATGTAAATACAAGTTGCTATATATTTCTCAATACAGATTATTAAAAAAGGAATCCAGTCATGTCAAGCCAAGTTTATTGTCATATGTGCAAGTATGGTGAGATTAAAGTGCAAAAAAATCTTGCTTGCAGCAACATCTCAGGATCCTAGACACACAAAAAGATAAATTATATATAAATTATGAGCAAATTTATAAGACAGTGCAAAGAAACACTGCAAATAAACCCAAGAAATATATGCAAAAATATGCAATTGAAAAACAAGTCCATGGCAGTGCAAGACATGGTCTGTGGTGTTCAGTTGCCAAGGTCGAATTGGGTTGTGTATATTGATTCAAGAACCTGATAGTTGTAGGAAAGTAGCTGTTCCTGAAACTGGTGGTGTCGGACATCAGACTTCTGTACCCTGCCCTATTGTAGCAGTGAGAAGAGGGCATGGCCAGGATGGTGGGATTCTTGATGACAGATGCCGCCATCTTGAGCCAGTGCCTCATGTGGATGTTTTCTATGTGTGCAAGAAATAATTTCATTGTCTGCGAGATAGCTTAAAAATGAATAGATAAATTAGATTTGTAATTTATATTAGGAGACACTGGATACCAAATTAAAGGTATGACAACTCTTAAGTGAAATGTTGTTGCTTCCCTTTCAAAGACCAATTCAAAGCACTGTATGCAAGCTAATGGAATATATTAAAGATGTAAATTTATTGGAAAAATATCAGAGATGAAGTCAGAATGTGGAACAGCAGTAACTCGTTCATTTCAAACTAACTGCATCTCCAGATGACTCTGACTCTAGCATCCTTTACAATAGTTCCTATCTGCAGATCTAAAACAAATAAAACAGCTGGGCCTACTGTGTCTGCTGATGCCATCTTGTGGCAGTGTTAAATAAAGGCACTTCATATTATTTTCTGGTAAATAACTGCACGATACAAAACACTGCCCTCTGCTGGTCAAACAAAATCGATGGAGATCAATGATGAAAAAATAAATCAAGTTTATTGTCATACGCACATGTCAATACATACAATGGAAGGGAAGATGTTTGGTGAACCCATGCGCAATATAGTTTATGTCTTTCAGTGAGTGTCACTAATCTCTCAATTGCCATGAAATGCCAACATATTTACCAGAAGGGTCTTGACCCGAAACATCACCCATTCCTTCTCTCCTGAGATGCTGCCTGACCTGCTGAGTTACTCCAGCATTTTGTGATATCTAACATATTTACAATGTGCACACGCCTCCAATACATTTTGAGGACACTCTTGCTATTGAGAGGGTGCAGCGTAGTTTTACTAGGTTAATTCCCGGAGTGTCATATGTCATATGTCATATGTTGAAAGAATGGAGCGACTAGGCTTGTATACACTGGAATTTAGAAGGATGAGAGGGGATCTTATTGAAACGTATAAGATTATTAAGGGGTTGGACACGTTAGAGGCAGGAAACATGTTCCCAATGCTGGGGGAGTCCAGAACAAGGGGCAATAGACAATAGACAATAGACAATAGGTGCAGGAGTAGGCCATTCAGCCCTTCGAGCCAGCACCGCCATTCAATGCGATCATGGCTGATCACTCTCAATCAGTACCCCGTTCCTGCCTTCTCCCCATACCCCCTCACTCCGCTATCCTTAAGAGCTCTATCCAACTCTCTCTTGAAAGCATCCAACGAACTGGCCTCCACTGCCTTCTGAGGCAGAGAATTCCACACCTTCACCACTCTCTGACTGAAAAAGTTCCTCCTCATCTCTGTTCTAAATGGCCTACCCCTTATTCTTAAACTGTGGCCCCTTGTTCTGGACTCCCCCAACATTGGGAACATGTTTCCTGCCTCTAATGTGTCCAATCCCCTAATTATCTTATATGTTTCAATAAGATCCCCCCTCACCCTTCTAAATTCCAGTGTATACAAGCCCAATCGCTCCAGCCTTTCAACATACGACAGTCCCGCCATTCCGGGAATTAACCTAGTGAACCTACGCTGCACGCCCTCCATAGCAAGAATATCCTTCCTCAAATTTGGAGACCAAAACTGCACACAGTACTCCAGGTGCGGTCTCACCAGGGCCCGGTACAACTGTAGAAGGACCTCTTTGCTCCTATACTCAACTCCTCTTGTTATGAAGGCCAACATTCCATTGGCTTTCTTCACTGCCTGCTGTACCTGCATGCTTCCTTTCATTGACTGATGCACTAGGACACCCAGATCTCGTTGAACTCCCCCTCCTCCTAACTTGACACCATTCAGATAATAATCTGCCTTTCTATTCTTACTTCCAAAGTGAATAACCTCACACTTATGTACATTAAACTGCATCTGCCATGTATCCGCCCACTCACACAACCTGTCCAAGTCACCCTGCAGCCTTATTGCATCTTCCTCACAATTCACACTACCCCCCAGCTTAGTATCATCTGCAAATTTGCTAATGGTACTTTTAATCCCTTTGTCTAAGTCATTAATGTCATTTAAGAATAAGGGGTAGGCCATTTAAAACGGAGATGAGGAAAAACCTTTTTCAGTCAGAGAGTTGTGAATCTGTGGAATTCTCTGCCTCAGAAGGCAGTGGAGGCCAATTCTCTGAATGCATTCAAGGGAGAGCTAGATAGAGCTCTTAAGGATAGCGGAGTCAGGGGGTAAGGGGAGAAGGCAGGAACGGGGTACTGATTGAGAATGATCAGCCATAATCACATTGAATGGCGGTGCTGGCTCGAAGGGCCGAATGGCTTATTCCTGCACATATTGTCTATTGTCTATTGTCTAAAACTATAAATAAAAATGGAAAGGTGTGATGTGGATTTTCTGCGATGCTGACAAGTGTAAATTTTGAAAAAAAAAGTTAATACAGGCTCAATGGGATGAATGACATATCTTTAATAAAACATTCTATGAAGCTGTGATGATCAGCTGGCCTAATGGCAACAATGAAGCTGGGAAAGCTATGCAATGCCGATACAAAAATGGACTGCACCCACTGGTTAAGTTACCGTTGACAAGTAACTTACTGCCCCTCATGCACTGAGAGCATCTTGACCACATCATAAGATACCAGCAGCTAATGAAGGCTGGCTGTGTGCATTGTGTATCAGCTACAATTGCTGACATGATGATATAACAGCTCATTAAGTGCCAGGGAAACACAATTTGTCATTTTTCCTAACGTAAAAAAGTACTTCTCTCTATTTCCTGTTGTTGCAAGAAGCTCGTACACTCCTGTTGGAAGTGTACTGTCCCGCCATGCACTGACACACTTAGGAACAAACTAAAATGGATTGTATAATTGACCTGAAACATTCACTCTGTTTCTCATCCAAACATGCTGTTTGATATGTTGACTATATCTTTTATTTTCTGCAGAAGTTGTGTTGGTGAAAACTCCTTTTACCATACACATACTGTCAGATTTAAATCAGTGACGCCATAATTAGAAGCAAAGAACTGATCAGCCGATCTTATGGAATGTTGTCCAGAAGCAACTAAAACATAGCTAATACCTTTAACCATATTCACAAAATTTCAAATGCTAAACATAATACATTTATTTTACATATTCACACATTTTCATTTTAGTTGTAGAGTGAGTTGTCTAACTTACAAATTTAACCTAATTACTGGTTTGCGGTTTCTGCCTGATCGTCTAACAGTAACAGGTGCAACAGGCGTAACAGATGTACGTATAGACTCAACTGTTAGCTTGTTTGGCTCTATGTTAGTACACTGACCTTGACTAGACAAGTCTGTTTCTTTAACTGTGCTCACTGAATTTTGTGTATCAACCACAATAGTCTTTTCTAACTTACTTTCAGATGAATACTCAGGGATTAGGAATTCATGCTCAGTTTTTGGTTCATCTTTGGCTGGAATCATTTGATCCACATGAACACTTTTGATCTTGTCGCCAACATCCACTAAGTATCTTTTTGTCCCACACACTTCCACTATTTTCCCAACATCCCATTTGTCTCGACTGGACTTGTTGGGAGGACTGAGCACACGAACTTGCTCATCTGGCTTGAAGTTCCTCTCCTTTTTGTGGAAGTCAAAGTGGTGTTTTTGACTTAACTGTTTTTGCTCAACTCTCGAGGCCAAATTGGGTTGAACTAGACTTAGGCGTATTCTTAGCCTTCTCTTCATCAACAGTTCTGCAGGTGAATAACCCTTAGTTGTGTGTGGTGTGGTTCTGTACTTCAGCAAGAAACTAGCCAAACGATGTTTCATGCTGAGCTTTGAACTACCCTGCAAAACCTGTTTCTTGAGAGCCTCTTTGACTACTCTAACAGACCTTTCCGCCGCCCCATTGGAGGCTGGATGGTTTGAAGGAACAAGTGTGTGTTTTACCCCGTTACGCTGCATGAACTCTTTGAACTGTTCTGAACGAAACTGAGGTCCGTTATCAGAAACAAGTTCTTCTGGTAAACCATGACATGCAAAACCCAATCTCAACTCGTCTATGGTACGCTCAGCAGTAGTGCTTGACCCCATATGCTTAGCCTCAATCCATTTGGAATGACTATCTACTAGTACCAGAAAATTATCATTACCCTTTTCACAAAAGTCTACATGAACTCTCTGAAACGGTCTACTTGGCCATGACAAGGGTCGCAGTGGTGTTTTTGGTGGTTTACTGCGGCAATTTTGACACACGCTACATTTGCTCACCAGTGACTCAATGTCACTGTCTATACCAGGCCAATATACAAAACTTCTAGCAATTGACTTCATGCTAACTATGCCAGGATGTTCGGCATGAAGTTCGTACATAATCTTGTTTCTTAAAGACTCTGGTACAACCACTCTGTAACCCCACTTTATGCATCCCTGCTCACATGATAATTCATGTCGTCGATTATAGAAAGGCTTCAGTTCCGAGTTTGATCCACTCTCGATTTCAGTCCAACCATTCAATGTCTGTTCATAAACATTCTTCAGCACAGTGTCCTTCTCTGTTTCAGCTGCAATTTCTGTTGCAGTCACTGGAAAGTCTTCATCTACGACTTGCAGTGTGTAGATTGAGTTCTCTCTTCCCACATCAGAGTTCTCATGGGGCAATCGGGACAACGCATCTGCGACTGCGTTGCATTTGGAGCTTCTGTACTCCACCTTGTAGTCATACTGGGACAACAGAATTGCCCAGCGCTGCATCCTTGATGCCCCCATGGAAGGTATAGCTGACTTGGGACCCAGTATCGTGAGTAGTGGTTTGTGATCAGTCACAAGGGTGAATGGTCTACCAAGAAGAAACTGGTGGAATTTCTTGATTCCGAACACAATGCTGAGTGCTTCCTTTTCTATCTGTGCATAGTTGCGCTCACTTGGTGATAGGGTGTGGGAGGCAAAAGCAATAGGCTTTTCCTGTCCGTCATCCATTACGTGGCAAATCACTGCACCTACACCATAACTTGAAGCATCACAAGCAAGTTTCATCTCGCGCGTCGTGTCGTAGTGAACAAGGAGTTTGTCACTTGTCAGGTTTTTCTTGCAGATGTCGTATGCATGTTGTTGTTCCTTTCCCCACATCCAATTCTCATCCTTTTGTAACAGATGATGTAGTGGCTTTAGCACGGTTGCTAAATCTGGAAGGAATCGTGCATAGAACTGCACCATCCCAAGGAATGATCGTAGCTCTCACACATTGTTGGGCTTTGGGGCATTCGCAATTGCTTCAACTTTCGCCTTCACAGGGCGCAGTCCGTTGGAATCTACTTTGAGTCCAAGGTAGATCACCTCTGATTGTGTAAATGCACATTTGCTCTTTCGCAGTTTGACGTTGTGGCAGTTCAATCGTGTGAGAACTTGCTCGAGTATCTCCAGATGTTCTTCCATGCCCACTGTGAATATCAGTAGATCATCCTGGTTGCAAACACAGTGTGGAATGCCTTGCAACATTTTGTCCATGACGGACTGAAAGATTTTCGGGGAAGATTTCACACCATAGGGCAGCTTTGTGTATGAATACAAGCCCTTATGTGTGTTGACGGTCAGGCACTGCTGACTTTCTTTGTCAACATTGAGTTGGGCATAAGCGTGAGACAAATCCAGCTTAGTGAAGACTCTTGCTCCGCTAAGTTCTGCATACAGATCCTGCGAGGTTGGCAAAGGATACTGTTCATCGTCAACAGCTTGGTTGATTGTGACTTTGTAGTCACCGCATAGTCGAACAGTTTTGTCAGCCTTGAGCACGGCCACAATTGGCGTTGCCCAGTTGCTCTGGTCTGTCTTCACGAGTACTCCATTCCGCTCCAACCTGTTGAGTTCTTCCTCCACTTGTTGCTTTAGCGCATATGGTACTGGTCTTGGTCGACAATACACAGGTCTCACATCTTGCTTCAGTCGAATGTGTGCAGAGTACCCTGTTATTCCCGTGTAACTATCAGCAAATATTTCAGCATGTTTGCTTATGACGTTTTCAAGACGTGATCTGGACGCATCGATGCTGAAAATGTTCTTCCAGTCTAATTTTATTTTACTCAGCCAATCCTTTCCAAGGAGGGTTGGTTTATTTCTGTAGCTGGCCACTATGATGGGCAGTGTTACTGACTGTCCATTACACTGAACTTTACAATTCATTTGTCCGCACGTCTCCAAGGCTTCACCCGAGTAGGTTCTCAGCTTGACCTTACTCTCGGACAATGGTGTCTGTGAGAACTTTGTTTCATACAGGTCTTTGCTCATGACCGAACAGTCTGCTGCCGTGTCAATGCACATATCAATTAACTGTTCATTAACCAATAGTTTAATTCGAAAGTCCTTGTCTTGGCTGGTTGTAGGCTTATTGACATCAGTTGCATGAATGATGTACAACCCAAGTTCATTATCATCCGGGTTCATCTCTAAGTTGTGAACTCTTTTCTGGTGTTGTCGTGTGTTTCCCACTGTAAGCTTGGCCCGACATGCTGAGGCGATATGGCCTTTCTTCTGGCAGTTATAGCACTTAGCTGTTTTGAACTGACAGGATTGGGATGGGTGATTACCGTTGCAACGATAACAACTGGCTACACTCGGCTCCCCACCATACTTAGGTTTCAGTTTTGCCCCTTTTGGATTGGCCATAGGCGCTGCTTTGTGTGTGTACACGGCCACTGCAGTATGTGGTGAACGAAACTCGCGAGCATTCTTTGATGCCATCTCCATTGTAGTAGCAATCTTGCATGCCATCTCAAACGTAAGATCAGGAGTGCTCATGAGTCTGGACTGAATTCGTTCGTCCACTAGACCACAAACAAATCTGTCGCGTAGTGCGCGTTCAAGAAAGGTTCCAAAGTTACAGTGCAACGTTAAGTTTTTCAAGGCAACAATGTACTCACTGATTGTCTCGTTTTGCTTCTGGTTTCTCGTGCCGAATTTGTAGCTTTCTGCAATTTCCAGAGGCTTTGGGTTGAAGTGCTCCTCCAACTTCTTTATAATGTCACTGAAAAGCACATCTTTTGCCTTTATGGGCGCAAGGATATTCACGAGTGTGCCGTACACTTCAGGTCCGATCACCGTGAGCAGAATCGCTTTCATGCGTTCACGAACGGCCTTATTTGTCGCAGCCACTACCTCTCCTTCACCACTGGTCTCCGTGATGTTGTTTGCCATGAAGAACATGTTTGGAATGTCATATGTCATATGTCATATGTTGAAAGACTGGAGCGACTAGGCTTGTATACACTGGAATTTAGAAGGATGAGAGGGGATCTTATTGAAACGTATAAGATTATTAAGGGGTTGGACACGTTAGAGGCAGGAAACATGTTCCCAATGCTGGGGGAGTCCAGAGCAAGGGGCCACAGTTTAAGAATAAGGGGTAGGCCATTAAAAACGGAGATGAGGAAAAACCTTTTTCAGTCAGAGAGTTGTGAATCTGTGGAATTCTCTGCCTCAGAAGGCAGTGGAGGCCAATTCTCTGAATGCATTCAAGGGAGAGCTAGATAGAGCTCTTAAGAATAGCGGAGTCAGGGGGTAAGGGGAGAAGGCAGGAACGGGGTACTGATTGAGAAAGATCAGCCATGATCACATTGAATGGCGGTGCTGGCTCGAAGGGCCGAATGGCTTACTCCTGCACATATTGTCTATTGTCTATTGTCTAAAACTATAAATAAAAATGGAAAGGTGTGATGTGGATTTTCTGCGATGCTGACAAGTGTAAATTTTGAAAAAAAAAGTTAATACAGGCTCAATGGGATGAATGACATATCTTTAATAAAACATTCTATGAAGCTGTGATGATCAGCTGGCCTAATGGCAACAATGAAGCTGGGAAAGCTATGCAATGCCGATACAAAAATGGACTGCACCCACTGGTTAAGTTACCGTTGACAAGTAACTTACTGCCCCTCATGCACTGAGAGCATCTTGACCACATCATAAGATACCAGTAGCTAATGAAGGATGGCTGTGTGGATTGTGTATCAGCTACAATTGCTGACATGATGATATAACAGCTCATTAAGAGCCAGAGAAACACAATTTGTCATTTTTCCTAACGTAAAAAAGTACTTCTCTCTATTTCCTGTTGTTGCGAGAAGCTCATACACTCCTGTTGGAAGTGTACTGTCCCGCCATGCACTGACACACTTAGGAACAAACTAAAATGGATTGTATAATTGACCTGAAACATTCACTCTGTTTCTCATCCAAACATGCTGTTTGATATGTTGACTATATCTTTTATTTTCTGCAGAAGTTGTGTTGGTGAAAACTCCTTTTACCATACACATACTGTCAGATTTAAATCAGTGACGCCATAATTAGAAGCAAAGAACTGATCAGCCGATCTTATGGAATGTTGTCCAGAAGCAACTAAAACATAGCTAGTTGTGCTACGTCTGATAAGAAATGACATTCTTTCCTCAGGCTCTTTCTGCAGACTCCAGAAAAGCTTACTTGAATAGATAAAGTTATAGAGTCACACAGTGTGGAAAGAGGCTCTTCGGTCCAATTTGCCCACATCGACCTACATGCCCCATCTACACTAGTCCCACCTGCCTGTATTTGGCCCATATCCCTCTAAACCTATCCCATTCACATACCTGTCTAAATGGTTCTTAAAAGTTGCGATAGTATTTGCCTCAACTACCTTGAGGTTGTTCCATAAACCCACCATCCTTTATGTAAAAAAATTACCCCTTAGGTTCCTACTAAATCATTTCCCTCCTCACCTTAGACCTATGTCCTCTGGTTTTTGATTCCTCTATTTTGGGTAAAGGACTTTGTGCATTTACCCGATCTATTCCTCATGATTTTGTACACCTCTGTAAGATCATCCTCCTGCACTTCAAGGAATAAAGTCCTAGCCTGCTCAACCTCTCTGTAATCTCAGGCCCTCGAGTCCTAGCAACATCCTCGTAAACCTGGCAACAACCTTGAAAATAAAACTGAGATTATAACTGAAATCAGATGTCCAAGACCTGGATCAATAGACAAGTCATGTCAAAAATATCATCTGCAGTAGGGGCACTTCCATAACAGCACTGATTTGGTGAAGATATGCGGTATTCTTTAACTTAGCCATAGTGCTTGGTATTGGTTTTATTGGGATTAGCTGAACAATAATCTACCGTATCCGCTGTACCAGGTGTGGATTCCTATATATCGGCACGACCAAGCACAGACTCAGCGATTGTTTAGCTGAACATTTTTGCTCACACCTATGAACGCTGGTTGCCAAACACTTTAACTTCCCTTCCCAGTCCCATAATGACTTTTCTGTCTAGAGCCTCCTCCACTGTCAGAGTGAGGCCAAACACAAATTGGAGGAATAGCACCTCATATTTTGCTTGATCAGCTTACAACCCATTGGTATAAATGTTGATTTCTCTAACTTCAAGTAACCCTTGCATCCCCTCTCTCTTTGTCCCTCTCCCACCCTAGTTATCGTACTAGTGTGTATCACACATTATCATCTTCCCCACAGCTAACAATGGACGATTGTGGGCTCCCCCTTTCCTTGATCATTGTTGCTGGTTTTCATTTGTTCTTTTACATGTCTTTCATTCATTTTTTTTTATATCTCTCATTTCCCTTTCTCTGAAGAAGTCTCTTGAGTCTGAAGAAGGGTCTCAACCCGAAATGTCACCTATTCCTTTTCTCCAGAGATGCTGCCTGACCCTCTGAGTTACTCCAGCTTTTTATGTCTATCTTCAGTGTGAACCAGCATCTGCAGTTCCTTCCTACACAATAATAATATTGATGCCTTGAGTATATGAAGTTAACTGAATCCTGAGAATCATGTCTCTTAACAGATATTGATTACACAGCACAGATGTGTGATATGTGTGAAATTGCACATTTCCCTGGTGTGGGACAAATAAAGGAATATATTATTATAATACATATATATATACTGTATATATTTGAACAAGCAAATTAGAAAGGATTGGTAGGTGATAGAAAATAGTATTAGGATGATATGAGAAAATAACTGCAGATGCTGGTACAAATCGATTTATTCACAAAATGCTGGAGTAACTCAGCAGGTCAGGCAGCATCTCGGGAGAGAAGGAATGGGTGACGTTTCGGGTCGAGACCCTTCTTCAGACTGATGTCAGGGGGGCGGGACAAAGGAAGGATATAGGTGGAGACAGGAAGATAGAGGGAGATATGGGAAGGAGGAGGGGAAGGGAGGGACAGAGGAACTATCTAAAGTTGGAGAAGTCGATGTTCATACCACTGGGCTGCAAACTGCCCAGGCGAAATATGAGGTGCTGTTCCTCCAATTTCCGGTGGGCCTCACTATGGCACTGGGGGAGGCCCATGACAGAAAGGTCAGACTGGGAATGAGAGAGGGAGTTGAAGTGCTCGGCCACCGGGAGATCAGTTTGGTTAATGAATTAGGATGATTTCTGTTTGCTATTTTTAATGAATAATTTACAGAAATGGATAGGGTGGTGAAGAAGGCATATGGTATGCTTGCCTTTGCTGCTAGGGGCATTGAATATAAAAGTCAATAAATCATGATGCAGCTCCATAGGACTTTAGTTATGCCACATTTGAAGTTTTACATGTAGTTCTGGTGGCCCCATTACAGGAAAGATGTGGAGGCTTAAGAGAGAGTGCAGAGGAGATTTACCAGAATACTGCATGGATTAGAGAGTTTTAGTTTCAGTGAGAGGTTAGATAGACTTGGATTGTTTTCTCTGGAACATTGGAGGTTGAGAGGAGACTTGGTAGAGTATATAAAATCATGAGAGTTATAGATAGGGTAGACAGTCAGAACTATTTTCCAGGGCGGAAATGTCCAACACCACAGAATATAGCCGTAAGGTTGTAATGAAATATATGCAGGTACTTGGAAGTGCAGGGAATAGAGAGATATGGATCATGTACAGGCAGATGAGATCAGTTTAACTTGACACCATGTTCATCATAATCATTATGGGTCGAAGGGCCCGTTCCTGTACTACACTGTTCTATGTTCCATTAGGGCAAGCTATTTCAAAAACTATAAACATCTCACAACATAGAAAACTGATTTTTGTTTAGTTTGGAGATGCAGAGTGGAAATAGGCCCTTTGGCCCACTGTCCGCACCGACCAGCGATCCCCGCACATTAACACTATCCTACACACACTAAGGACAATTTATACTGAAACCAAGAAAACAAACCCTGTATGTCTTTGGAGTGTGGCAAGAAATTGAAGATCTCGGAAAAACCCCACGCAGTCACGAGGAGAATGTACAAACTCCGTACAGACAGCACCCATAGTCGGGTTCGAACCTGCGTCTTAGGTGCTGCAAGTGCTGTAAGGCTGCAACTCTACCACTGTGCCACTGATAGCCAAAAGATGCCAGGTAGTCTGCTTTCCCATTCAGCAGTCATTTTTGATATATATCAAGGGCAATTTTAATTTACCTGACTTGCAGAATCTGCAGATAAAATGGCTACAGAAACAATGTCAGTGATCTCACTGGCTTAAAATAGTTCTTAAACTGTTCTTCTGAGAAGGCAAGAGTGAAATCACCAGCAGAACCTAATATTTTATTTTCTGATTCCTTAATTGTTCTTTTTTGAGCTTTCTCCAACTCAGATGCATCTTTCTATATGCTCATTTCTCCAGACAGGGACTAACAAATTATGTTTTCTTGATTTGCTTCCTTGATTGACATTACTTTCCATTTTTAATGCAACAAACATCTCATTTGCTTTTTCACATATGCCAGACATTGGCATGATGTCCTGAGGGACCTATACAAGATCCATTTTCTTATCCATTTCAGTTATTATTCAAATTATCCCATTAGCCCAGAAATCTATCTGTCTATTTGTTCCGCACAATGCATTATATATCCCAGAGGTTCCTATACATAAATGCATATAGCTTGATATCTGACCAAAAGCACAATTTTCATTAAGCCATCTAAAAGATAGTGAATGCTCTTCTCAAATGGAAGCAAATAACAACTTTATTTTGCACACTTAAAACCGACTTGAATTAATGCATAATTCAGACTATTTTGCTCAGGTTTATGTTTTGTAATCTTATTTTTACAATACAAAATTATCCTTGCAGTGTTCAAATATTTCAGAAAATGTTTATATTCCTCCATATAGAGGAAAATAGCTGTGGCTGGAATGAAAATTTGACAAAAATAAAGTCCACAGTCATCACAAAGTACAGTTGAAGTTTGGCATCTTTTCCCTTGGAAGCTTTGTCCCAATCAGTTCATCTTAAGCCATTTTGAATTAACTTTGTTTTTATTTATTCACAAAATGCTGGAGTAACTCAGCAGGTCAGGCAGCATCTCGGGAGAGAAGGAATGGGTGACGTTTCGGGTCGAGACCCTTCTTCAGACTGATGTCAGGGGGGCGGGACAAAGGAAGGATATAGGTGGAGACAGGAAGATAGAGGGAGATCTGGGAAGGGGGAGGGGAAGGGAGGGACAGAGGGACTATCTAAAGTTGGAGAAGTCGACGTTCATACCACTGGGCTGCAAACTGCCCAGGCGAAATATGAGGTGCTGTTCCTCCAATTTCCGGTGGGCCTCACTATGGCACTGGAGGAGGCCCATGACAGAAAGGTCAGACTGGGAATGGGAGGGGGAGTTGAAGTGCTCGGCCACCGGGAGATCAGTTTTGTTAATGCGGACCGAGCGCAGGTGTTCAGCAAAGCGATCGCCGAGCCTGCGCTTGGTTTCGCCGATGTAAATAAGTTGACATCTAAAGCAGCGGATGCAATAGATAAGGTTGGAGGAGGTGCAGGTGAACCTTTGTCTCACCTGGAAAGACTGTTTGGGTCCTTGGATGGAGTTGAGGGGGGAGGTAAAGGGACAGGTGTTGCATCTCGTGCGGTTGCAGGGGAAAGTGCCCGGGGTTGGGGTGGTTTGGGTAGGAAGGGTCGAGTGGACCAGGGAGTTACGGAGGGAACGGTCTTTGTGGAACACAGAGAGGGGAGGGGATGGGAAGATATGGCCAGTGGTGGGGTCCCGTTGTGGGTGACGGAAATGTTGGTGGATGATATGTTGGATCCGCTGGCTGGTGGGGTGGAAGGTGAGAACGAGGGGGATTCTGTCCTGGTTGCGAGTGGGGGGAGGGGGAGCAAGAGCGGAGCTGCGGGATGTAGAAGAGACCCTAGTGAGAGCCTCATCTATAATGGAGGTGGGGAAGCCACGTTCCCTGAAGAACGAGGACATCTCGGAAGCCCTAGTGTGAAACACCTCATCCCGGGCGCAGATGCGGCGTAGACGGAGGAATTGGGAGTAGGGGATAGACTTTTTGCAGGGGACCGGGTGGGAAGAAGTGTAGTCCAGATAGCTGTGCGAGTCAGTGGGTTTATAGTAAATGTCCGTCACTAGTCTGTCTCCTGTAATGGAGATGGTGAGGTCCAGAAACGGGAGGGAGATGTCGGAGATAGTCCAGGTATATTTAAGGGCAGGATGGAAATTGGAGGTGAAGTGTATGAAGTCAGTGAGTTCTGCATGGGTGCAAGAGGTAGCACCAATGCAATCATCGATGTAGCGGAGGTAGAGTTCGGGGATGGGGCCAGTGTACGTCTGGAACAGGGATTGTTCGACGTACCCGACAAAGAGGCAGGCGTAGCTAGGGCCCATGCGAGTGCCCATAGCCACGCCTCTGGTTTGGAGGAAGTGGGAGGAGTCAAAGGAGAAGTTGTTGAGGGTAAGAACCAGCTCTGCTAGGCGGAGGAGAGTGTTGGTCGATGGGGATTGGCTGGTTCTACGGTCGAGGAAGAAACGGAGGGCTTCGAGACCATCCTTGTGGGGGATGGAAGTGTAGAGTGACTGGACATCCATGGTGAAGATGAGGGAGTGGGGGCCTGGGAACCGGAAGTTATCGAAGAGATGGAGAGCGTTTGAGGTCTTGGTCATAGGTGGGGAGGGATTTAACCAGGGGGGATAGGATGGAGTCGAGGTAGGTAGAGATAAGTTTGGTGGGGCATGAGCAGGCAGAGACAATGGGTCTGCCGGGACAGTTCTGTTTGTGGATTTTGGGTAGGAGGTAGAATCGGGCTGTGCGGGGCTGGGGAACTATGAGATTGGAGGCACTGGGGGGTAGATCGTCGGAGATGATGAGATCCGTGATGGGATTGGAGATGATGAAGTCCGTGATGGGTCGGAGATGATGAGGCCCGTGATGGGTCGGAGATGATGAGGTCCGTGATGGGTCGGAGATGATGAGGTCCGTGATGGTTCGGAGATGATGAGGTCCGTGATGGGTCGGAGATGATGAGGCCCGTGATGGGTCGGAGATGATGAGGTCCGTGATGGGTCGGAGATGATGAGGTCCGTGATGGGTCGGAGATGATGAGGTCCGTGATGGGTCGGAGATGATGAGGTCCGTGATGGGTCGGAGATGATGAGGTCCGTGATGGGTCGGAGATGATGAGGTCCGTGATGACCATCACGGACCTCATCATCTCCGACGATCTACCCCCCAGTGCCTCCAATCTCAGTTCCCCACTTTGGTGGTAAGAATAGGAAGGCAGATTATTATCTGAATGGTGTCAAGTTAGGAAAAGGGGACGTACAATGAGATCTGGGTGTCCTAGTGCATCAGTCACTGAAAGGAAGCATGCAGGTACAGCAGGCAGTGAAGAAAGCCAATGGAATGTTGGCCTTCATAACAAGAGGAGTTGAGTATAGGAGCAAAGAGGTCCTTCTGCAGTTGTACAGGGCCCTAGTGAGACCGCACCTGGAGTACTGTGTGCAGTTTTGGTCTCCAAATTTGAGGAAGGATATTCTTGCTATTGAGGGCGTGCAGCGTAGGTTTACTAGGTTAATTCCCGGAATGGCGGGACTGTCATATGTTGAAAGACTGAAGCGACTAGGCTTGTATACACTGGAATTTAGAAGGATGAGAGGGGATCTTAGTCAATAGTCAATAGTCGTTTATTTGTCACCTACACATAAATGTGTAGTGAAATGAAACATTACCCGCAGTTGAACAATAAGACCAATAAGAATAATCAATAAAAATGCAATAACACATACAATCACAAACTAACACCAAACAAAAAGAAACATCCATCACAGTGAGTCTCCTCCAGTCCCACTGTGATGGAAGGCCACAATGTCTTTTCTCTTCCCCTGCCGTCTTCTCCTGCGGTCAGGCTGTTGTCGTTGCCACGTCGGGGCGGTCGGGGCTCCCGACATTGAAACCCCCGCTGGGCGGTGAAAAATCCCGCGGCCTATTCCAGGCCGCGCCGGACGGTGAAAGATCCGCGGCGGGCCGACCCAAGCCCCACGATTCGGGGCGGGCAAACACGCTGCCTCTGCCGCTGCCGGTGCTCCCGATGTCGGCCCCCATCCAGGGGCCTGCGGGCTTCCGACGTCCACGCGGCCCGCGCCGGAGCCTCCGGAGACGAGTCGCAGTCGCTCCCGCAGCATCCGCAGGCAGCCAGCGCCGCAGGTGATGAGTCCGGGCCGCGGGCTCTGCGAACCAGAGCCCCAGGTGGTCCCAGGTGCATGGCCGATGGTAGGCCGCAACGGGAACGGGGACACGACACAGAAACAAACGTCGCGTCTCCGTTCGGGAGAGAGAATTTTACAGTTCCCGTTCCCCCCCACCCCCCCCCCCCCCCCCACACACATAACATACAAACCCTACACCATTTTATATATCGAAATATATAAGATTACGTTAGAGGCAGGAAACATGTTCCCAATGTTGGGGGAGTCCAGAACCAGGGGCCACAGTTTAAGAATATGGGGTAGGCCATTTAGAACGGAGATGAGGAAAAAAAAATTCAGTCAGAGAGTTGTGAATCTGTGGAATTCTCTGCCTCAGAAGGCAGTGGAGGCCAATTCTCTGAATGCATTCAAGAGAGAGCTAGATAGTGCTCTTAAGGATAGCGGAGTCAGGGGGTATGGGGAGAAGGCAGGAACGGGGTACTGATTGAGAATGATCAGCCATGATCACATTGAATGGCGGTGCTGGCTTGAAGGGCCGAATGGCCTACTCCTGCACCTATTGTCTATTGTCTATTGACAGTGTATGTCAGAGCAAAAACCAAGCCATGAAGATCTAGGAATTGGCTGTGGACCTCCGAGACAGGATTGTGTCAAGACGCAGATCTGGGGAAGGGTATAAAACAATTTCTGCAGCATTGCAGGTCCCGAAGAGCACAGTGGCCTCTGTCATTCTTAAATGGAAGAACTTTGGAACCACCAGGACTCTTCATAGGGCTGGCCGCCCGGCCAAACTGAGCAATCAGGGGAGAAGGACCTTGGTCAGGGAGGTGACCAAGAACCCAATGGGCACTTTGACAGAGCTCCAGAGTTCCTCTGTGTAGATGGGAGAATCTTCCAAAAGGACAACTATATCTGCAGCACTGCACCAATCAGGCCTTTATGGTAGAGGTGCCAGACGGAAGCCACTCCTCAGTAAAAGGCGCATGATAGCCCACTTGGAGTTTGCCAAAAGGCACCTAAAGGACTCTCAGACCATGATAAACAGGATTTTCTGGTCTGATTAAACCAAGATGGAACCCTTTGGCCTGAATGCCAAGCATCATGTCTGGAGGAACCAGGCACCGCTCATCACCTGGCCAATACCATACGTACAGTAAGTCAAGTCAAATTAAGTCAATTTTATTTGTATAGCACATTTAAAAACAACCCACGTTGACCAAAGTGCTGTACATCAGTTCAGGTATTAAGAAACGAACATGCAATGGCACACAAACATAACAGCACATACATAAACAGTTCACAGTGCCCTCTCAGAGGGCCTCAAACTCTAAAGCATGGTGGTGGCAGCATCATGCTGTGGGGATGTTTTTCAGTGGCAGGAACTGGGGGATTAGTCAGGATCGAGGGAAAGATGAACGGAGCAAAGTACAGAGAGATCTTTGTTGAAAACCTGCTCCAGAGCGTTCTGGACCTCAGACTAGGGCGGAGGTTCACCTTCCAACAGGACAACGAACCTAAGCACACAGCCAAGGCAACGCAGGAGTGGCTTCGTGGTGACAGGTCTGTGAATGTCCTTGTGTTGCCCAGCCAGTGCCTGGACTTGAACCCGATCGAACATCTTTGGAGGAACCTGAAAATAGCAGTGCATCGACGCTCCCCATCCAATCTGACAGAGCTTGAGAGGATCTGCAGAGAAGAATGGGAGAAATTACCCAAATACAGGTGTGCCAAACTTGTGGTGTCTTACCCAAGAAGACTTGAGGCTGTAATCGCTGCCAAAGGTGCCTCAACAAAGTACTGAGTAAAGGGTCTGAATACTTATGTATATGTGATATTTCAGTTATTTCTTTTGATTTACTTTGCTAAAATTTCGAAACACCTGTTTTCGCTTTTTTATTCAAGATATTTTTCACGAGATTGATCCCTGGGATGGTGGGACCGTCATATGAGGAAAGATTGAAAAGACTAGGCTTGTATTCACTGGAGTTTAGAAGGATGAGAGGGGATATTAGAGAAACATATAAAATTATAAAAGGACTGGACAAGCTAGATGCAGGAAAAATGTTCCCAATGTTGGGCGAGTCCAGAACCAGGGGCCACAGTCTTAGAATAAAGGGGAGGCCATTTAAAACTGAGGTGAGAGGAAACTTTTTAACCCAGAGAGTTGTGAATTTGTGGAATTTTCTGCCATAGAGGGCAGTGGAAGCCAAATCACTGGATGGATTTAAGAGAGAGTTAGATAGAGCTCTAGGGGCCAATGGAGTCAAGGGATATGGGGAAAAGGGAGGCATGGGTTATTGATTGTAGATGATCACAATGAATGGCGGTGCTGGCTCGAAGGGCCGAATGGCCTCCTCCTACACCTATTTTCTATGTTTCTATGTTTCTATATTATGGGATATTGTGTGTAGATCGATGATTAAAAAAATGAAGTTAATCCATTTTAAAATAAGGCTGTAACATAACAAAATGTGGAAAAAGTGAATGGGTCTGGATACATTCTGAATGCACTGTATATCAAAACATCAATTCCACCGCCCTTTGAGAAAGAGAGTTACAAGACATGACACTCTGAGAAATACTTTCACTTCATCTCCATCACAAAAGGTAACCCCCTATTTTGAAACAGTGACCCCTTTTCCAGATTCTCCATCAAGAGGAGAAAGCCTCTCCTTATCCACCCTGTCAAGATCGCTCGTGATTTTAATTTTCAATTGAGTCACCGCTCATTCTTCCAAATTCCAGCAGATACAGGTCTGGGCTGCCCTACCCTATTGTATAAACTATCTACCCATTCCAGGTATGAGCCTAGCAAACTCTATCTGGACTGTTTCCATTATATCCACATCCTTCCTTAAGTAAGGAAACGATAACCGTACACAGTAGTCCAGATGAGATCTGATTAATACCCTATATAATTGAAGCATAATCTGCTAACTTGTTTTCAGTTGCCTATGCAATAAATGATAATGTTCGACTGGTTTTTATAATTACTTGCTGTACCTGTACACTGGCCTTCTGCCAATCTTGCACTAGGATAATACTAGGAGAACCAGACCTCTCTTGATCACATGGGTCTACAAACTCTCATCTGTTACATAATTTTTTTAGTGTTCTTGTCAAAAGACGCAATTCCTAATTTTTCCCATATTCTACTCTATTTGGCAGATCATTGCTTACTCACTTAAACCTATCCACAATCCCTCTGGAGAAAATATTTTCCGACTTAACTAAAAATGCTGATGGTATCAGTGGAACGATAAACAGTTTGGGCCTGGGATTATTCATCAGAATTAGCAGTTCTGACAAAGCAACATTTGGTGTTTATCCATCCAGAGGTGCTGCCTAGCCGGTTAAGAGTTTGTAGCAATTTCAGTTAATGTTTCATATTTCCAGCATCTGCAATTTCTTGATTTTCATACATTTCTATCCAACTTTGTCTCATAAGCAAATTTAGAAACCAGTGCCCTCACCCTTCACTAAGGCTCCAGCACCAATACCCATGGCACATTACTCATTACATCTTACAACTGGAGAAAGACACATTTATTCCTACTCCGTGTTCCCCATTAGCCAGCCAGTCTCCCATTCACTCCAATACATTATCTCCTACATCTCTAGTTTTTGCTTCCCCAATAATCTCTGTGTTATTAGGTGTGGTGAATGGTATAACCTCCAGAGAGTGCAATAAACTTCATGCATTCAACCACAAAGCTGCATGACAAAACAACAAATGTATAGGAAGGAACTGCATATGCTGGTTTAAACTGAAGATAGACACAAAAAAGTTGGAGTAACTCAGCGGGACAGACAGCATCTCTGGAGAAAATGAAAAGGTGATGTTTCGGGTCGAGACCCTTCTTCAGACCAAATGCTCTACCTTGCTTGGTCTGGATTTAATGGTTAGCAGTGAATTCAAGGCACTAAACGTTCAATATACTAACACATTATCAAAAATGTCTTGTAGCCACCATGCACGACTTACAGCTTGCAGAAGCCACATTCAGCCTGCAGGATTGTTTGGTGCTCTTTGCCTCAATAAACCATTGAGTTTACTTCAACCTGCATTTTTCCATTCACCTTCCCTGCGATGGAATCTTGGCCCTGGAAAGCAGCTCTTGATTATTGAGATCCTGGCCAGAAATGGCTTTTCAGCTTGTTAAATCATGCATTGTAAATAGTGTAAATATATACTCGGACAGAAGGCAGGAGCAGTGGGCCCCTGGGCTTGCAGAGGGAAGCTGCCGGGCTGGCCCCTGCTGATCCCCCGAGGACTGGAGAACTAGAGAGGTGAATGGTGGGAGCCGGCGAATGCAATAGTAGGGTCTGGTAAGTGAGTGATTGAAAACAGAAGTAAGGGGATCATGCTTCTGTTATATAAGGTATTAATCAGACCTCATTTGGACTACTGTGCATGGTTATGGTTTCCTTATTGGATGTATCGGAAACAGTCCAGAGAGAGCTTGCTAGGCTAATACCTGGAATGGATGGATTGTTTTATATAATAGGGTTGGACAGCCCAGACCTCTATCTGCTGGAATTTGCAAGAATTAGAGGTGACTTAATTGAAACATAATATCCCGAGCGATCTTGACAGGGTGCATAAG
Organism: Rhinoraja longicauda; assembly: GCF_053455715.1. Taxonomy (NCBI): domain Eukaryota; kingdom Metazoa; phylum Chordata; class Chondrichthyes; order Rajiformes; family Arhynchobatidae; genus Rhinoraja; species Rhinoraja longicauda. The sequence continues at coordinate 66,845,498 of NC_135953.1, read as the reverse complement.
TAGAGGCTTACCCTCAAGGCCAGCAGCAGGAGGCATCCCCGCAACACAAGGGCAAAAGATGGCTGGGCAAGGATAGGGACGATGATTTGCTGGTCAATCCAGACGGAGGCAACTGCAACAGCCCAAGTTTGCTTGGATTGGGCACAGCTCCAGAATGTGGACTGGACTTTGAAAATGGCGCCAAAATCTGGCCACTAAGCGAACTTAGTGGACTATTTCTATGCACTTTGTTCTAATTGGGGATTGTGCTTAGGTATGACAATACTTTACTGACCTGTGTGCAAAAAACAATATCACTGTACATCTGTAGATGTGATAATAAAGAGCCATGACTTTATTGTTGGCAAAAAAATAATTTCATTGTTCGTTTGTACATGTGATGATAAAGAATCATTGAACTATTGAACCATGATCAGCCTTCTGAACCTTCCATGAGCCACGGTACTGTCCTACTCCCCTCTATCCCATTATGGATGTTGAACTTTGTCTCTGGAAGTGGTGGGCTGTAATGCTGAGAAATACAGTATATTCTGCACTCTGTATCTTTCCCTCTGTTCTACCTAATGCACCTGAGATTGACAATTTTATTTATGTATAGTTTTATCTGATCTGATTGGATAGCATGCAAAATAAAACTTTTCACTGTACCTCAGTAGATTTGACAATAATAAACATAAACCTAAACATTAAACATTAAGCAAAAAGATATGAACAAATTAAGAACTGTAACAGGTACACTTCAGTGGAGGAAATTGTAATTCCATCCACTTTTCACTCAAGAATAGAACAGAATATTAAAAGCCGAAAGCAATAAGAATTTAAAATCTTGCAGCCCATGCACATAAATAAATGTCAAGCAAGGAGACACAAAACAACCAGGGCTAATGGAACATGGACCTTTTTAACCAGATGATTGGAGTGATGAAGGGTAGAAGTAATGCCATGTTTTACATAGTGCTGGATAAATATGCACTGGAGCACTCTGAAAATGTCTGGAAAACCGAGAAAGGATTATTGGTCTTGGATAGATTGCGGCACAGTTTTGCTGGAGTGACATCTGGAGATCAGGGATTTAATTAAGAAAGAGAAACAAAATCTCAGAAATGTGTCCCTTATGGATATTTGCAACGTAATGAAGAGAACTGATAGGTAAGTCAAGGGACACTACTGTTGGTTGGAGTAACTAACAACCTGGAGATAGACTATCGACTGACCTCTATGTCTGGTGGCAGGACTGCTGGGGGAATTTGATAAAATTAGAGCCAGGACTTTCAGGTGTAAAGTTAGGAAACAATTCTGTACATAGAACATAGTGAAAACTTGGATCTATATATTTAAAATAACAACATACGCTTGGCTGTGCAATTTTTAAAAGATGTTTAACTGTAGGTAAAAGGATAAGGATATGACAGTCCCGCCATTCCGGGAATTAACCTTGTGAACCTACAGCGCACTCCCTCAATAGCAAAAATGTCCATCCTCAAATTTGGAGACCAAAACTGCACACAATACAGGTGTGGTCTCACCAGGGCCCTGTACAACTGCAGAAGGACCTCTTTGCTCCTATACTCAACTCCTCTTGTTATGAAGGCCAACATGCCATTAGCTTTCTGCAGTGCCTGCTGTACCTGCATGCTTACTTTCAGTGACTGATGTACAAGGACACCCAAAGGAAGTTGTACTACCTATTCCTAACTTGACACCATTCAGATAATAATCTGCCTTCCTGTTCTTGCCACCAAAGTGGATAACCTCACATTTATCCACATTAAACTGCATCTGCCATGCATCTGCCCACTCACACAACCTGTCCAAGTCACCCTGCATCCTCACAGTTCACACTGCCACCCAGCTTTTGTGTCATCTGCAAATTTGCTAATGTTACTTTTGATCCCTTCATCTAAATCATGAATGTATATTGTAAATAGCTGTGGTCCCAGCACCGAGCCTTGCGGTATCCCACTAGTCACTGCCTACCATTCTGAAAGGGACCCGTTAATCCCTATTCTTTGTTTCCTGTCTGCCAACCAATTTTCTATCCATGTCAGTACCCTATCTGCAATTCCATGTGCTCTAATTTTGCCCATTAATCTCCTATGTGGGACCTTATCAAAGGCCTTCTGAAAGTTCAGGTGCTCTACATCTACTGGCTTTCCCTTGTTCATTTTCCTAGTTACATCCTCAAAAAAATCCAGAAGATTAGTCAAGCATGATTTCCCTTTCGTAAATCCATGCTGACCTGGACCGATCCTGTAACTGCTATCAATATGTGCCGCTATTTCATCTTTTATAATTTACTCCAGCAGCTTCCCCACCACCGATGTCAGGCTAACTGGTCTATAATTCCCTGTTTTCTCTCTCCCTTCTTTCTTAAAAAGTGGGATAACATTAGCTACCCTCCAATCCGCAGGAACTGATCCTGAATCTATAGAACATTGGAAAATGATCACCAATGCGTCCACTCAGCAAGTCAGGCAGCATCTCAGGAGAGAAGGAATGGGTGACGTTTTGGGTCGAGACCTTTCTTCAGACTGATGTCAGGGGGGCGGGACAAAGGAAGGATATAGGTGGAGACAGGAAGATAGAGGGAGAACTGGGAAGGGGGATGGGAAGAGAGGGACAGAGGAACTATCTAAAGTTGGAGAAGTCAATGTTCATACCGCTGGGCTGCAAGCTGCCCAAGCGAAATATGAGGTGCTGTTCCTCCAATTTCCGGTGGGCCTCACTATGGCACTGGAGGAGGCCCATGACAGAAAGGTCAGACTGGGAGTGAGAGGGGGAGTTGAAATGCTCAGCCACCGGGAGATCAGGTTGGTTAAGGCGGACTGAGCGAAGGTGTTGAGCGAAACGATCGCCGAGCCTGCGTTTGGACTCGCCGATGTGGAGAAGTTGACATCTAGAGCAGCGGATACAATAGATGAAGTTGGAGGAGGTGCAGGTGAACCTCTGTCTCACCTGGAAAGACTGCTTGGGTCCTTGGATGGAGTTGAGGGGGGAGGTAAAGGGACAGGTGTTGCATCTCCTGCGGTTGCAGGGGAAAGTGCCCTGGGAGGGGGTGGTTTGGGTAGGGTCGAATGGACCAGGGAGTTACGGAGGGAACGGTCTCTGCGGAACGCAGAAAGGGGAGGAGATGGGAAGATGTGGCCAGTAGTGGGGTCCCGTTGGAGCTGACGGAAATGTTGGAGGAAGATTTGTTGGATACGCTGGCTGATGGGGTGGAAGGTGAGAACGAGGGGGATTCTGTCCTTGTTACGAATGGGGGGAGACGGGGCAAGAGCGGAGCTTTGGGATATAGAGGAGGCCCTAGTGAGAGCCTCATCTATAATGGAAGAGGGAAAGCCCCGTTTCCTGAAGAATGAGGACATCTCTGATGCCTTATAGACAATAGACAATAGGTGCAGGAGGGCATTCGGCCCTTCGAGCCAGCACCCCCATTCAATGTGATCATGGCTGATCATTCTCAATCGGTACCCCGTTCCTGCCTTCTCCCCATACTCCCTGACTCCGCTATCCTTAAGAGCTCTATCCAGCTGCCTCTTGAATGCATTCAGAGAATTGGCCTCCACTGCCTTCTGAGGCAGAGAATTCCACAGATTCACAACTCTCTGACTGAAAAAGGTTTTCCTCATCTCAGTTCTAAATGGCCTACCCCTGATTCTTAAACTGTGGCCCCTTGTTCTGGACTCCCCCAACACTGGGAACATGTTTCCTACCTCTAACGTGTCCAACCCCTTAATAATCTTATACGTTTCGATAAGATCTCCTCTCATCCTTCTAAATTCCAGTGTATACAAGCCTAGTCGCTCCAGTCTTTCAACATATGACAGTCCCGCCATTCCGGGAATTAACCTAGTAAACCTACGCTGCATGCCTCAATAGGAAGAATATCCTTCCTCAAATTTGGAGACCAAAACTGCACACAGTACTCCAGGTGCGGTCTCCAAGTTTGAGGAAGGATATTCCTCGACTAGGCTTGTATACACTGGAATTTGGAAGGATGAGAGGGGATCTTATCGAAACATATAAGATTATTAAGGGGTTGGACACGTTAGAGGCAGGAAACATGTTCCCAATGTTGGGGGAGTCCAGAACAAGGGGCCACATTTTAAGAATAAGGGGTAGGCCATTTGTCCGGAAGTGGCGGCGCTGCCCTGCAGCTGCGGCTCGCCGGCAGTCTGTTTGTCTTTCTTCTTTCTTTGTCTATTTGTTAGTGTTAGATGTATGAAATAGCCTATCTTTAGCTGTGTATATGTGGGGGGTGGGGGGTGGTGGGGGAAACCTTTTAAAAAATCTCTTCCTCAACGGAGATGCGACACTTTCCGAGTCGTATCTCCGTTTGCGCTTAAAAAAAAAATTTAAAACGCGGAGCCTTCCATCGCCCAAGTGGCCTTCCATCGCCCGGTGTGGCTCGGCCGCTGGACTTAACAGTGCCCGGTGCGGCTCGGCCGCGGGGCCTTCCATCGCCCGGTACGGCCGTGGGACGGTTCAGCACCAGGTGCGGCTCGGCCGCGGGGCCTTCCATCGCCCGGCGCGGCTCGGCCGCGGGACTTTACATCACTGGTGCGGCTCGGCCGCGGGACTTTACATCGCTGGTGCGGCTCGACCGCGGGACTTTACATCGCTGGTGCGGCTCGGCCGCGGGGCCTTCCATCGCCCGGCACGGCTCGGGCGTAGGACTTAGCTGCGCACGGTACGGCCGCGGGGCCTTCCATCGCCCGGCTCGTCCGCGGGATGTTTCAGCGCCCGGTGCGGCTAGGCCGCGGGGACTTGGGCGTGGGGAAGAGAGCGGAAGTTTTGTTGCCTCCATCACAGTGAGGGGGTGTTTGGAGTCACTGTGATGGATGTTTGTGTTGGGGTTATGTGTCTTGTGTTTCTTTTTTTTGTGTGACTGCTGGTAACGTAATTTTGTTCGGTACCTCGGTACCGAATGACAAATAAAGGCTCTGTATATTCTCTGTATATTCTCTGTATTTAGAACTGAGATGAGGAAAACCTTTTTCAGTCAGAGTTGTGAATCTGTGGAATTCTCTGCCTCAGAAGGCAGTGGAGGACAATTCTTTGAATGCATTCAAGAGAGAGTTAGATAGAGCTCTTAAGGATAGCGGAGTCAGGGGGTATAGGGAGAAGGCAGGAACGGGGTACTGATTGAGAATGATCAGCCATGATCACATTGAATGGCGGTGCTGGCTCGAAGGGCCGAATGGCCTCCTCCTGCACCTATTGTCTATTAATATTTTTCTATTAAAATTCACTCTGGTCACATCGGTGGTAACCGGGCTTGGCTGACGTGACAATTCACCTGTTCGACATTAAATGAAATGGGTCATTAAAAAAAAGTTATTCCTAATTTTTTTAAATATACAAAACTAAACACCGCGCACACTCTTCAGGCGTCGAGCAACATCGAAGGCCAGCTGATCATTCCGACCTTTGTGTAGGAACTAACTGCAGATGCTGGTTTATACCGAAATGCTGGAGTAACTCCGCGGGACGGGCAGCATCTGTGGAGAGAAGGAATGGGTGACGTTACTGGTCGAGAGCAAAAGAAGGATCTGGAACCAAAACGTCACCCATTCCTTCTCTCCAAGACCCGACCTTCGCAACGTTTCCCGTTGCCAGGGATACGTCGCTACCACAACGGCCGCTGTGACGCGAGTACCGTAACGCGCGCGCCCCCCCCCCCCCCCCGCTGTGACGCGAGTAACCCGTAACGCCCGCCCCCCCTCCGCTGTGACGCGAGTACCCCACAACGCCCGCTCCCCCCTTCGCCTCTCCCCCCGCCCCTGTGACGCAAGTCGTGCCCCGCCCACTTCTCGCGGAGGCCGTGATCTCGCGATGCGAGAGGGATCTGTCGTGAGGGAGCTGTTTGTGTGCGGCGGCGATGAATGAAGAAGAATGAGCGGCGGCTGTGCGCCATGAAAGAGGGACGTCGGAGCCGCAGGAGAACACACATGCGGACAGGTGAGAGCGAGAGCAGCCGTGAGACGCGATGCAGATGTCGACACCGGGGAGCGATGGTCAGTCAACCTGTCGCCGCTGGCCGGTCTCGGCGGCCCCTGGCCTCGCTGCCTGTCTGCCTGCCTCTCACTCAGCCGTGGATCTCTCGTTGGCCGCCGGTGTCCGCTTGGCCTCTTCCCATCCCCGCCACGGCCCCCGGCCGAGAGAACATTCTGTGGCATGAGAGGGGATCATGTGAGGCCTCGGTTAATGTTTCTGAGCACAAACCCGAGCAGGGAATCGCCATTGGGAAACAACCTGACATTACATCCGCTTGACCGAATGTCCTGTTTGTGTACAATAGATTGTGTGTATCCTTTTACGCCAGCAGTAGTTGTGCAAGAGGTTGGGAGAAATAAGTCATCGGGATCAGGGACGAACAAGGTGCAGATCTAATTAACTGTAAAACTTTACCAATAGGAACATCTAGAGCACTTAAATCCCCTCAAAACGAATAAATTGGAATACAGTATTTCTCTCCATATAAAATATCCCACGGTCTTGTACATAGAACATGACTCTTTGACCCGCAAACTTAAAAAAGGTTTGTTCGAGTCCTGTGTCTTTAGTTGTGGCTGGCATATCTCTAATTGCTTCTCTGCAATGTTATCTAATAAATTACCATAAAGATCTATTGCTGGCCCTCATATTACCTCCATGTTATGAAAAATAGGATGTAAATGGCTTTGCATTTTGTACAATTGGGAATCCACTACTCGAAAGAGCAATGTCAGATTCAAAAGTAACTAGACATTAAAATGGGTGGTATTGCAGATGGTGAAGGTGGTTGTCAAAAATGCAACAGGATATTGATCGGTTGGGCAGTTGGGCTGAGGAATGGTTTATGGAATTCAACGCAGAAAAAACGGAGGTGTTGCATTTTGGGAAGACTACCAAGGGCAGGACTTAATGATAGGGCTTGGGGGAGTGTTGTAGAGTAGGGGGATCCATGAATGCAGATAAATAGTTCATTGAAAGTGGCACCACAAGTAGATAGGGTGCACAAAAATACTTTTGGCACATTGTCCTTCATCAGTCATAGTATTGAGTATAGAAGTTGGGAGGTCATGTTGCAGTTATATCAGATGTTGGTGGATGTTGCCAGGACTCAAGGACCTGAGCTACAGGGAGAAGTTGAGCAGGTTAGGACTCTATGCCTTGGAGCAGAGGAGGATGAGGGGTGATCTTATAGAAGTCTATAATATCATGAGAGGAATAGATCGGGTAGATGCACTCTTGCCCAGGGTTGGGGAATCGAGAACCAGGCGACATATGTTTAAGGAGAGGGGGGAAAGATTTAACAGGAGCCTGAGGGGTAACTTTTTCACATATAGGATGGTGGGTGAATGGAACGAGCTGCCAGAGGAGGTAGTTAATGCAGAGGTAGTATTGCAACTTTTAAGAACCATTTCTTAAGTTACATGGTTTAGAGCAAAATGGGCCAAACTCAGGCAGATGCAACTGGTACAGATGGGGCATGTTGGTCAGTGTGGGCAAGTTGGGCCAAAGGGCCTGTATCCACACTCTGACTATGAGTAGCTTTTAAAATTTGTGCTTAAAGTGATTGTGAAAAATCACTTTAATCACAAAAAAGTATGAAGGTGGGTGTGGTTTTAAAGGTGTTTTCAGTGGTCTGCACAGGTGGGCTGAGTAGCTCCCTGTTCTTATAATTCTTTTGTGGTGTTAAATTAATTCCTCCGCACACTCTGGACACAACCTGTTTGCTACCTCCTTTTAAGTTAAAGTTATGATCTCATGTTCACTTTTATTATAGCCAATTTCATCTATCATCCTAACATTGTCATAATTTGCAATGTCTTGGCCATCTTCCATTGGAGATCTTACTTTTAGATGAACAGTATTTTTTCCTTTGAGATTTTTCCTATTAAATTTATTGACTCCTGTAATGTGCTCTTTTAAGCAGCATCATACTTGCAATCTTGTTGTCCCCCAACATATTTATGTTAAATATCTGGCAATCCCGAGCTAGAACACTGACACATTTGTCGTCTTCTCCCTAATCTCAAACCCTTTTGTTTGTTTGTTCCTTTTATCTTTTCAAAATTTGTTGAAATTCGCAATCCTCTATTTCCCACTGCTTCATTCTTCAAAGGCGTTCTTTTTAATATTTTTTAACTTGCCCCTTTAATGATACCCTAAATTTAGTTTGAAAACCCATTCCTTCTCTCCTGAGATGCTGCCTGACCTGCTGAGTTACTCCAGCATTTTGTGAATAAATACCCTAAATTTAGTTGAATGATCCAAATAATTCATCATCTCTCCATAAAGCTATTTATAATGTTGCTTTCGAATCACTATTAATGTCTCTTCCAAATGAATTAAAATCAATCCCATCTTCTCTGAAAGTTTGTCATAACTGCAAACCTCTGTTGCAAATATGTTTTTCACTTTCACTCCTTTTGAATATTTACTATATAAAATGAGAGAAGTTGAAATTATTTATTATTTTACTGCTAATGTTAGAGTCAGAATTGAAAAAATCTGCATTACCCAATTTTTGAGTCCCTTAATGTGGAGCAAAGGTGATAGATCTGGTGGTGTATATGATAGGAATACATTCAGTAGCTTATTTTGGCCCCTTATTTTTGTCACACTCTCTTTATCCATTTTATCCTAACATGACTTTCCATAATATTACAATCCCATTAATTACCTGAAATATAAATATACTAACAGATGAATCATATATACTCTGTCCTTTACTGCTCCATCCCATACTGATTTGAAATAATGATTTCAATTGGGCACATCAGGATTTGAATATTTAAAAACTTGGATCTTTTTCCAGTTGAGCCTAAATGATTCTTGATGCCTTCCATTTAAAAGGAGATGCTTGTTTTACTCTATATGGAATTAGCTTAGATAGGCATCTCAGTCGCCATTGATAAATTTAGCCAAAGTGCCTGTTTCCGTGCTGTATAACCATGACTCTCTCTCTGTTCAATTAATGTCTCCTGATCTGGTTATAAGTTATCTAAATTAATTCTGACAGGATGTCTGCTGCTTGCAGATGATTACTCTGGGATGATTTAGTATTTTTCTCAAGAAATATATATTTTGCCCTTTTAGGTTTAAAATAGTGAGTTTGAATAAAATTAGTTTTCATAGCTGAAAAACCTCTGGTTGCAATTTAAAATTTCTTGAGAGTTGCTGAACATCACCAGAAGTACATTTGCAATTTCATAGCCTGTATCTTTGTATAAAATGAAAGAACTAATATTTAATATCTATATTGTAGTGGCCTGGACGTGGCCAGAAATAGGCTGGACGCCAGGCAGGTTTTGAAAATTCTTTAATGCAGGTTGTGAGCATCCACTCACAATGAGTTCCACCGAAGGGATGAACACTCCCCAAAAAGCCCTGGGTAGAAACCCCGTAGCCTGTGGGTAGTCCCTCGTCCCTGTCCGTCAAGTGCCGAGGGGACTGACCCTAGGAGTGGCCTAATATCCAGGGACCGCCACAGGACCCCCCCCCAAGAACCGGAGGCAAGAAAGGAAGGCGCACAAGGCGACCAGCCCGGGTGCGCAGCACGCCCGGCGCAGGAACCGGCGGCCGGCCGACAGGTGGAGGGGACGGAGCAGACACTGAAGTAGGTAACCTAGATGGAGGGCGACCTCGCAGGCAGGGCCGCGCGCTGATCAATGTCAACATGCGCCGGCTTCAGCCGCGCAACTGAAACGGTCTCACTCCGAACCCCCATGTCCAGGACGAATGTGGACGAACCATGTTGCAGGACCCGGAAGGGGCCCTCAAACGGCCGCTGGAGAGGTGTCCGATGAGTGTCCCTGTGCAGGAAAACGAACTGGCAGTCCTCCAGAGCAGGAGGAACGTGCGGACGGAAGGACCCATGACGAGACGTGGGCACCAGCGCCAGCCTACCCACCGTCTGCCGAAGATGTTGCAGGGCGTTCGAAGGCTGCTCCACTTGACCCTGTGCCGGTGGGATGAACTCCCCGGGAAACATCAACGGGGCCCCATACACCAACTCGGCGTAGGAGGATGCCAAGTCTTCTTTGGGTGCGGTGCGGATCCCAAGCAAAACCCACGGCAGGGCGTCACCCAGTCTGGGTCCGTGAGCCGTGGCTTCAGGGCTGCCTTCAGCTGGCGGCGAAACCGTTCCACCAGGCCATTCGCCTTTGGATGATGCGCCGTGGTGTGGTGTAGGCGAACTCCCAGGAGGCATGCCATGGCCGACCACAGTTCCGACTTAAACTGAGGCCCCCGGTCGGACGTTATGTCCAGCGGCACCCCGAACTGGGCGATCCAGTGCGCTGCCAAGGCCCGAGCGCAGGTAGCTGTCGAGGTGTCCGCCAGCGGAATAGCCTCAGGCCACCACATGAAGCGGTCGACAACAGTGAAGAGGTGGGCCATGCCCCAGGATGGCGGCTGCGGCCCCACGATGTCCACGTGAATGTGGTCGAACTGCTGCCGAAGGACGCCGAACACCTGCAACAGCGCACGCACGTGTCGCTGGACCTTGGAGGTCTGGCACGGGATGCAGGTGCGTCCCCAATGTGCAACCTGCTTGCACAGCCCGTGCCACATGAAGCGGGAGGCTACGAGGGCTGTCGTCGTCCGAATGGAGGGATGGGCAAGCCCATGGAGCACCTCGAACACTGCGCCGCCAGGGGACAATGGGCGACTTGTGATCCGTAAAGGCATTGAAGGGCCTCCCTTCCAGGAAGTACCGAAAGTGGCGTACGGCGAGGTACAGGGCGAGGAGCTCACGATCAAAAGTGCTGTAACGTCGTTGAGCACCGCTGAGGTGCCTGCTGAAAAAGGCGAGCGGCCACCAGCACCCGTCAATGAGCTGCTCCAGCACCGCTCCGACCGCCACCTCAGAAGCGTCCATGGTCAGGGTGGTTGGTGCATTCTCCCTGAGATGGACGAGCATCGTGGCCCTGGCCAGGGCCTCCTTGGCATGCTCGAACGCCGCTACTGCTTCGTTGGACCACTCGTCCTCCTTGCGATGACCGGTCATGAGGTGGAAAAATGGGCGCATGTTTCCTGCTATCGCCGGCAAGAAGCGGTGATAAAAAGAGACCATCCCCACGAATTCTTGGAGGCTCTTAACGGTGGTCGGACGGGGGGAACTGGCGGACAGCATCCACCCTGGCCGGCAGAGGTACCACCCCTTGTGGGGTCAGGCGGTGGCCGAGGAAGTCGATGGCCGTCACCCTGAAACTGCACTCGGACATGTTAACAGCCAACCCGTACGCGCTGAGGCGCTGACACAGTTGGCGGAGGTGGGTGCGGTGCTCCTGCCGCGAATGGCTGGCCACGAGTACGTCATCCAAATACACGAATACAAAGTCCAGGCCACGGCACGCACAGTCCATAAGCTGTTGGAAGGCCTGTGCGGCGTTCTTCAACGGAATTCAAACGGCCCGAACGGTGTAATGATGGCTGTCTTGGGGATGTCGTCGGGGTGGACCGGAATTTGATTGTACCCACGCACAAGGTGGGCATTGAAGTCCTGGATGTGCGGGACTGGGTACCTGTCGGCGACGGTCGCATCATTCAGCCAGCCCCCGTCCGCCTTGGGGACCATGTGGAACGGTGACGCCCATGGGCTATCGGAGGGGCGCACAATGCCCATCGACTCCATCCGGCGGAACTCCTCCCGCGCTAGTCGGAGCTTGTCCGGTGCAAGACGCCGCGCACGGTCATGCTCGGGCTGCCGGTTGTAGGGATATGGTGCTCCACCCCATGCTTGGGGGCGAAGGAGCGGAAGTGGGGTTCGATGATGTCCGGGAAATCCGCCAGGATGCGCGCGTAAGTTGCATCCACGGACGACAGGGGTCCTACGTGGAGGGAGGCCGGCTCCATCGTGCTGGAGTGCACCAGGCGCTGCCGCCTGACATCCACGAGCATTGAATGTGCTCGCAGGAAGTCGGCGCCCAGCAGCGGCTGGGAAACGTTTGCGATGACAAACCCCCACGAAAACTAGCTATGGCCGAAGTTGAGAGCAACCGTGCCTACCCCGTAAGTACTGACTGGGGTCCTGTTCGCCGCAGTGAGGAGGGGGCCGCATTTGCCCGCACGGATGTCGGCGATGGAAGGAGGCAGGACGCTCACCTTCCGCTCCGGTGTCCACGAGGAACCGACCCCTGGTGCAGCGATCACGAGTGAACACGCGATGAATCTGGTCGGCCGCTGAAGGAATCACTGACGGCCGGCCCCATCGTTTCCCGGGAAGGCACAAGGCGGGCGGCATTGCTTGGCTGCTGGTTCCCTGCGGCGGTGATAATAGCACCAGCCCCCTCTGCTGGTGTCCAGTGGTATAGGCGATGGTGCTGACTGGGCCGACCACCAGCCACCTCTGGTGGCCTCCAGCGATATAGGAGGTGGTGCTGACTAGGCCGACCACCAGCGACCCCTGCTGGCGTCGGAAGGAACTGCTGGCGGGCGTGCGGGGACGACGTGCCTGTGCCGGGGTGCCCGATGGCGGCCGGTTTTCGCTGCGGAGGTCGCCCTGAGACGCGGTCGACGGAGGCCCCGACCTGCTGTGCGCTTCCAGATGCTGCTGAGACAACAGCCAGCGCTTCTATTTCTTCCTGACGGGCCATCCACAGCTAGTCAGCACGCTCGCCCAGCGCCTCCGTGTTGGTGAAGGGATCGCTGGCGAGCTGCAGGCGAATGTCGGCTGGGAGCTGCCGAAGGTAAGCATGTTTGAACAAGAAACAGGGCTCATGGTCGCCCATAAGGGTGAGCATGTCCTCCAGGGGGGGCCAATGGCCGGCGGTCACCGAGGCCCTCCATACGCAGAATCTGAGTTGCCTGCTCGGAGTCGCTAAGGCCAAACCTCCTGATGAGTAGGGCCTTGAGGCCCACATATTTGTTAGCTGCCGGGATGCGCGGAGGTAAGGTTTAACGCGCCTCGCAGTCGCCTGGTCCAGAACGCCGACGACGTAGAAATATTTGGTTTCATCCACTGTCACGCCCCGCACAGCAAACTGTGCCTCTGCATGCTGGAACCAGACATCAGGCTCTTCTGTCCACAATGTTGTGAGCTTTAGCGCGACGGCTTTGAGGTCGGCGGGACCAGGTTGTGCATTGTTCTGGTCTATCACGACGCGTGATGAACGTCGGGGTCACCAATGTAGTGGCTTGGACATGGCCAGAAATAGGCTGGACGCCAGGCAGATTTTGAAAGTTCTTTAATGCTGGTTGTGAGCATCCACTCACAACGAGTTCCACTGAAGGTTCGAACACTCCCCAAAAAGCCCTGGGTAGAAACCCCATAGCCTGTGGGTAGTCCCTCGTCCCTATCCGTCAAGTGCCGAGGGGACTGACCCTAGGAGTGGCCTAATATCCAGGGACCGCCACAATATGTTGCTAAAACTCTGTGTGTATATTAATATATTTAATAATAATAATACATTTAATTTATATAGCGCTTTTCAGGAAACTCAAAGACGCTTTACAGAGCAACAAGACATAAAAACAAACAAACAAACAAAAGATTTGTCCAGACGGACATTTGCGGCTGAACACAGCCAAAACAGTACACGATAGCGCAACAATTTTAGCCTCACCTTACTCACCATTGTCCTGGGGTGTGTATAACCAATGTTTCATTCAAATTGGTCTTACATTTTGAAATTATTGACATTTTAAGGTTTTCGCACATGTAAAGACGTTAAGTAATGGATGAAATTCTTTGTATTTCTTCTGTTTTTTTGTTTATTTTGTTTTTTAATTGATGTTTTTTAACATGTACGAAATAAAACGATAGAATGAAATAGAAAAAAAAAGAAAGGAAAAAAAAGTTTTAAAATTCACCTTTCCACTTACCTTGCCCATGTTCAGTGTTGACATCACAATGGCATCCGCGGGAGTGGCGGCCAACGGGGGGGGGCGGGGAGAGGTGTGACTGACTTTAACAAAAGTCAGGACCAGCGGGAGAACTGCTGCCCGTCCCGATATGCCTCGTGCCTGGCCTTCCTCACGTGGTGTAGTGCGGCGGCAGAGTGTCTAACAAGATGGCCATCGTTGCCGATCAGCACTGCATGCACAGGGCACATGTAGTGGCTTTCGCCGCCAACGGTTTCATGGATCGGTTGGCCCGGTTTATGTTCAGATGGGGTGGGTGAGTGGGGGGGGTGTTGGGTTTGGGGTGGGGGGGAGGGGAGGGGGGAGTGGGTGGGGGATGGGATGGGTGATTGGTGGGGGGAGTTGAGTTGGGGTGGGTGGAGTCGGGGAGGGTTGGGGTGAGGGGAGAAGTGGGGTTTGGGGAAGGAGGGGGAGTGTGGGTGGGGGAGGAGGGGGGAGTTGAGGGGAGGGGGGAGCGGGGATGGGGTAGGGGGATGGAGTGGATGAGTATGGGGAGGAGGAGGGGATTGAATGGGTGAGTGTGGCGGGGTAAGGGGGGGAGTGGGTAGGGGAGGAAGGGGGATGGAGTTCCGGGAGGGTGCTAGACCAATGCAGAAAAAAAAGTGCCATTTTAAAGAAAAATCACGATTTTCATTGAGATTTTTTTGTTAAAGCAATTTATTTTAAAGAAAAAAACACGATTCTCTCAAGTCACAATGGAAACCGTACGAGGAATGGGCCCAACGGATCTAGTTTATTTTAAATACAAATTGGCATCGGAATGTCAGTTCTAAATGCTTTCTTCCTCATAGTATTTTGGTCTCTTATTGTAAACCATGTAAGCAGTTTCATAGATTTGATATCATGTGATTTAACAAAATAATTTGTGAATGACCAAATGGTTTAATTGAATCTTGCGGGATTGCTACTAATAAACCATTGAACTTCTTCCTCATGATTTCTATTAAATAAATTCGTAATTTAATTAGTTGTCTTCTCAAACCTTATAAACTTCTCTTTCAAAATAAGTTATTTTATTATTTGCAAAAATAATCCTAAAGATGTACAACATTTACAGCTTTTCTTGATCCTCAGTCCAATCCATGGTGTAGAAAAAATATGACTAAAATGTTTTATACCCACATGGATTGGACTAAGTTGAACTTTTCTTCAAATTTTTGGGGTTTCGATAAAGTTGTCAGATTCAGCTCAACATTTAATAGTATTAGGGGCGGCACAGTGGTGCAGTGGTAGAGTTGCTGCCTTAGAGCGCCAGAGACCCGGGTTCGAACCTGATTACGGGTGTTGTCTGTGTGGAGTTTGTACGTTCTCCTTGTGACCACATGGGTTTTCTCTGGGTGCTTCGGCTTTCTCACACACTCCCAGTTTGTAGGTAAATTGGCTTCTGTACATTGTAAATTGTTCCTCGTGTGTAGGGTAGTGCCAGTGTACGAGGTGATTGCTGGGCTGTGCGGACATGGGCTGAAGGGCCTATTTCCACACTGTTTCTGCAAAGTCTAAAGTATTGGATTACACTATAATACTTATTGCTGGTCTTGATATTAAACCTGTGTATATTTAGCAAAAGTATAATGTCAGTATTACGGAATGCATTTTTTATGTATGTTGGATTTGTGCTAGTTGTTACTACTTATTAGAACTGGGCATATTAATGGTACTTTAAAAAGAGAAAAATTATGGAAATTCATTGGCTGTACAGGCAATGAGTTAAGGTTTCAGGACTGTGAACTTTCTTCAGAATCCAGAGAAATTAAAAATTGAGCATGTCTAAGTTGCAGAGAAAGGGGGAGGATTGGGGAGAGGTGAATGAATGCCTGTAATGAGGTGGTGACCATGAGAGACCGGGTTTGTTGGTGCCAGTTAAGAGAATGGTGAAGATTTGTTAACAGAAGTGACCCTATCTGGAGTTGTGAACGGAAAGATCAATGAAAATAAAAAGTACTGTGAGAAACTATTAAAATCATGAATGCATTGTCTTCTCGCTTTGAATAGAAGCCCAACAGGGTGATAACATCTGTCCTGTCAGATTTGAATGTACTTTTTCCCAGGGTCACTGTTAGATGTCAGATCGGCCTTCCTGAAGGTGAATCTATGCAATACAACTGGCCCGGACGAAGTACCTGGTCGAGTCCTTAGGAACTGCAGGGACCAACTAGCAGGAGTATTCACGGACATCTTTAATCTCTCCCTTCTCCGTTCTGAGGTACCCACCTGCTTCAAGAAGACCACTATCATCTTGGTGCCAAAGAAAAGCAAGATATGGCAATAAACACGACTTGAGTCTACTTTGGGATGAAACAATACAGAGTAAAGCTGAATTGTGAGGAAGAAACCCGCAACCTGTGGATGGGAGATGAAGAGGAACATTCTGATGCAGCCAATGAAATTAGAAAGAAAACATTTGGATTCCAGAGGTTTAGTCAGCTATTAAAGATTAACAACATTGGGATCGAAGAGAATATGTGCAGAATAGCACAGTGGTTAAATTACTGGACTGAGATACAGTGATTTAAACTATTCTGAAAACAACTTCAAATCTCCTTAAGGCAGATAGTAATTTTAAATTCAATTAAATAAATCGGGAATATAAATATTTTTTTATGATAATAGATTTATTGGATTGTTATAAAAACATGCCCTGTGAGGTTCTTTGGGAGAAGAAAACTACCATCCACTTTTTGTTTGTAGATCGTAACTTAATTTGAAGCAATTCTTAAAACACTTTTGTGTTGTTATTCAGTACTATGCATGTTCCAGTTAATGCTGATTTCAGGGCCTCGGGTACTATGCCACCTGCTTCCTTGTGTATTATTGGACAATTTATAGTGAGTTCTGATCTGTCTATTTTCAATATTAGGGAAAAATAAGTATTTATAAGGATCTCCAGGATATTACACAGATTGATTTATTGTATATAACCTATTGGGGACATTATTATTAACCTGAAGTTAATTTCTCAACAGAATTTGTGGCCTGAAGAAATATATGAATATGTTTCTTGGCTTAGTTCAAAAACCATGGCTCACAGTGTGCAACATTTACCTCCGACAATATGCTATCAGAGCTGGTCTGGCCCATTGTGGTGAGTAGAGTGTACTTCTATAATATATATGTAACTTCCCGTTTCTTTTTAACCGCATCAGATTTTTATTTACTAGATTGTATCAGCAATATTTGTATCATTGGTTATTTTTTTCTAAAGTCCTTAGGATGGTGTTGCTTTGTTTCCTGATGTTCTGATCATTTTGTTACCTTTTTTATTGGTTTATGGATTAATGGTAATTTACATTAGTTTGTGTCCAAACAGACCATCACCCATGAGAGCGAGCAAAGCCATTATTAAAACCTATATCTCTGAAATTTCAGTCTACATTCTGGTGTGTCAGATTGGAGGATATAATTACGAGTATAAATTGTGACAAATATATGTCAGTTGGAATAATCTATATACTAAAACTCTTGTTTGTTTGTTTGTGACTGAACTTCAGCCAAAACTACAAGATGGCGCAACATTTTTAGGCCCACCTTATTCACCGTCGTCACATTAATGGTAAAAATGGTAGTTTTATTGAAATTGGTGTTATATTTTTATATAACAGGGATGACAAGATTGCACAGTACTTTACTGGCAGATACACTGGTCTGTCGAAAGCAGTGGGATTAAAATTCTTGGATTTCCAACTCATGAGAGATGCCCCGCTGTCATTCGACTCCAGGCGCATCTACCACAAGAACAACAAGTCGTCATCAGAGTTGATGCTGGTCGGCTGGTGAGAAATGAGGATATCACGAGAACAACTTTAACTAAATTCATGGAATTGTGTTCTCGAGGTCAATTTGCAAGAACGCTGATGTACCCCGATTTTACACATGGAACAATAAGAAATGGCAAAGAAGGAAGTTTGGGAAGATAGTGGAAGATCTTCCAGGTATTTTTGAAGCCAACGTTCTGGGACGAGTGTATACATTTCTCCAAGATGTGACCTCTACTACTTGAGACTGCTTCTACATCACGTAAAAGGGCCAGTATCCTTCGATTCATCAAGGACGCATGATGAACATATTCTTCCTTCCTTCAAAGACGTCTGCCTAGAAAGAGGTTTGTTGCAAACTGACGACTATTGGCAACAGACGATGGAAGATGCTGAGCGGACAAGACTCCCCGAAGCAATGAGATATTTGTTTGTATGGCTGACGATTGCTGAGATCAACTCTTCTCGACAAATATGGGATCGCTTCAAGAATTCAATGTCCGAAGATTACCAAAGAGAACGGAGAACAATCGATGATCCAAATATCATGATAGATGAGAGGCATCATGATCAGGCTCTGTTGTATATTCAAGACAAGCTTGTGAATTACAACAAGACACTGGGATACTTTCATGTGCCACTACCAAGACATGGAAGGATGAACCTTGATGGTGACAATCCAGAATTGCTGAGTGAACTGCAGTACAATAGACCTGAATAACAGTGATTTGTTGAAGAGAAGGAGTCTCTGCTGAATGCTGAGCAAAGAGCAGTGTATGACCATGTGTGCAGCTGCTTGGAAAGGAATGTTCCTTCAATGTTTTTCATTGATACACCAGCAGGAATGGGCAAAACAATTCTCACCAATTTGATCCTCTCCAAAGTTCGAGGTCAGGTTGATGTTGCTTTTGCTGTAGCATCCTCTGGTATAGCAGCTACATTGATGCCTGGTGGAAGAACTGCACATTCTCGATTCAAGAAACCCATCAAAGTGACCGATAATACAATGTGTAACATTGAGAACAACTCCAACATGGTTCATTTGATCAGGAGTGTGAGACTCATTGTTTGGGATGAGTGCCCAATGATTAGGAGGGAGAGCTTTGAAGCAGTTGACAGAACTTTTCGAGATCAATGCAAAAAGAACGATGAGCCTTTTGGCGGCATTCTTACCTTTTGTTGTGGCGATTTTCGACAACTCCTTCCTGTTGTGAAAAGGGGAAACGATGCTGATGTTGAAAATTCCTGCATCAAGAAATCCTATTAATGTTCCAATTGTTATATTTTGTTATTCACATTTTCAACTTTAATAAATCCCTTTTCCACTTGCTGTGCCCGTCAGCCGCCCATGCGCAGTAATACCTCCATGTTTGACGTCACAATGGAAACCTGACGGGCGGGAATGGCGGCGCCACCGGAGAGCCCCTAAGAATGGAGGGGGGAAGGAGTGGGTGACTGGGGGGTGGGAGGGGAAGGGGGGGAGTGGGTGGGGAAGAAGAGGAGTTGAGGGGATGGAGTAGGGGAGGGGAGGGTGCCAGACCAATGCAGAAAAAACACAATTTCAAAGAAAAATTGCGATTTTCAATGAGCTTTTTATTATTATTTTTTTTTTAATCCATTTATTTTAAAGAAAAAAGTGTGGGTTTTTTGGGGGTTTTTTTCCCCCCCACATTACAATGGCAACCGAATGAGTTGTGGGCCCAATGGGTCCACTTGGTCTAGTTTATTCTATTTTCTTTCCAAAATCCATTATTTATACCCATTTAAAATTGGATAAAGTTGTGCTCATTAGGTGCATACACTGAAATGATTTTCTGTGAAATATAGATAACTACCTTTACGAGAGGTGAGGGGTAAAATCATTAATTCATTGAAATGCAAACTTTGTCAATGTTACTGACTTGGATTAACAGTTTTAGGATCAAGATTGAAAAGCCATGTAATTGAGTGTTAGGCAGAACCACTGACCTGTACTAGTATTTGTATAAATGCGTGAATGGGAAAAAAAGACACATTCTGTGATCAGCCATGATCACATTGAATGGCGGTGCTGGCGCGAAGGGCCGAATGGCCTCCTCCTGCACCTATTGTCTATTGTCAGTGTTTGGAACTATGATGTTGTGATCATTACAAAGACTTGGTTGCATGAGGACTGTCGGCTCAATGTTATAGAGTTTTGATGATGTGATAGGGAGGTAAAAGAGATGGAGTTGTTTTGCCAAACAGGGGGAATGTCACTGTGCCACTCGGAGTGGACATACTGGAAGTTCATCCACTAATGCAAGATGAGTTCAAAAATAGGGAAGGTGCACTCACTCTGATGGGATTATACTATAAAACTCCCAATAACCAGCAGGAGATAGATGAATAGACATGCAAGCACGTTACAGAAAGATGGGGTTGTCATAGTGGGTGACTTTAATTTCCCTCTATATTCACTGGGATTTACAGTGTAAAAGGCAGAGGCAGGGCAGAATTTATTAGGTGCATCCAAGAGAATGTTTTAAAAGAGTTTGTGGGTCGTCCAACTCGAGTAGGGACCATATTAGACCTTGTACTGGGAAACTAGCTTGGCCAGGTGACGTCTTTAAGTGAATGAGCATTTTGGGTACATGGAGGACATTTCGGAAGTGAACAAACCAAACTGCTGGAAAAACACAGTGGGTCAGGCAGCATCCGTGGGGGGAATGGACAGACGACTTGATACACAATTGAACAAATAAAATATTTTGAAAGAAAAATAACTGTCAAAGAAATGTTGAATGCCTATTGCAATCACATTAATTTATGGGATAGGATAAAAAGCAAAGGTTTGAAGGAGCTAACTGGTGGACGATGCACAAAACCATCATATTGACGAAATGATTGCAACAATAAATTGATTTCCTTTGCCTAGTTATTTCATAATTTTACAGAGGAATTTAGTTCAGGAAGTACTGAAGGTTTGTTATTGAAATGTGAGAAAGTGTTGAGCAGTCGAGCAGCACCATTCTGACAAAGATCTATGGTTGAAATATCAACATGCCTTCCCTCCTTCCAGATGCTAATGGTTCTATACTGAATCCTGCATCCATGAAGATGAAGACTAGTTGAGGTCTAATATTAGCCTTCAGACCAGAAAAACTGGAATGGACAGGAGAAATTTAAGGTAATATTTCTGGAGCTTGAGTTAAAATTTGTTGGAACCATATGGAGAAATTGGAGGCAACAATTGAGAGAAATTGAATCAACAAGCTACATGTGTAAGAAGAATGGTGAAGTTTCGGGTCAAGACCCTTCTTCAGACTGCATAGGGATAAAGGAAAAGGGATAAGAGATATAGATGGTGATGTGGAGAGATAAAGAACAACTAGACCAAGTGGACCCGTTGGGCCCAAGCCTCCTGCATTGGTGCAGCACCCTCTCCTCTCCCCCTGCCCCTCCCCCTCCCCTGCCCTCCCTCCCACTTCCCCTCCCCCACTCCATCCCCCTCAACCCCTCCTCTCCCCTCCCCCTCCTCTCTCCTCTCCCCTCCCCCTCCTCTCCCCTCCCCCTCCTCTCCCCTCCCCCTCCTCTCCCTTCCCCCTCCTCTCCCCTCCCCCTCCTCTCTCCTCCCCCTCCTCTCTCCTCCCCCTCCTCTCCCCTTCCCCTCCTCTCCCCTTCCCCTCCTCTCCCCTTCCCCTCCTCTCCCCTTCCCCTCCTCTCCCCTTCCCCTCCTCTCCCCTTCCCCTCCTCTCCCCTTCCCCTCCTCTCCCCTTCCCCTCCTCTCCCCTTCCCCTCCTCTCCCCTTCCCCTCCTCTCCCACTCCATCCCTCAACCCTCCCTTACCCTCCTCCCCCTCCCTCCCTCCCTAAGAGATAGATTTAAACTTTAAAATGTGAATAACTTAAAAAATATAACTGCTTTCAATTAAACTTCTTCCATTAGCACCAAACAGACGACAGTGAGTAAGGTGGGCCTAAAATTGTCGCGCTATCGTGTACCGTTTTGGCTGTAGTTTAGGAACAAACAAACAAGAGTTTTAGTCACATCGCACAGTGAACCGGCACAGACCTACTTGAACTTTATTCTGTTTTAAAACTGTTTCTAATTTTGTATCACTGGGTTGTCTAAATTTATACTGATTAGCTAATTAATTTATTGCATCGTATGGAAGGCGCATTCCCAATCTCGTTGTACCCCTGTACAATGACAATAAAGATATATTGTATTGTATTGTACATAGATGAATGAAAGATATGCAAAAAAGTAACGGTGATAAAGGAAAACAGGCCATTATTGTAAGCTGTTTGTAGGGTGACAATTAGAAGCTAGTGCGACATGGGTGGGGGAAAGAGAGAAATCAATATTCATACCACTAGGCTGCAAGCTGCCCAAGTGAAATATGAGGTGCTGTTCCTCCAATTTGCGTTTAGCCTCATTCTGACAATGGAGGAGACCGAGGACAGAAAGGTCCGTGCAGGATAATATAAGAAAATAACTGCAGATGCTGGTACAAATCGAAGGTATTCACAAAATGCTGGAGTAACTCAGCAGGTCAGGCAGCATCTCGGGAGAGAAGGAATGGGTGACGTTTCGGGTCGAGACCCTTCTTCAGACTGATCAGTCTGAAGAAGGGTCTCGACCCGAAACGTCACCCATTCCTTCTCTCCCGAGATGCTGCCTGACCTGCTGAGTTACTCCAGCATTTTGTGAATAAGGTCTGTGCAGGAATGGGAAGGTGAATTAATGTGTCCAGCAACCGGGAGATCAGGTTGGTTCAGACGGGCTGAGCGAAGGTGTTCTGCGAAACGATCGCCCATTCTGCAGATGTATAAGAGTCCACATTTTGAACAACAGATACAGTAGATGAGATTGGAGTAGGTGCAAGTGAATCTCTGCCTAACCTGAAAGAACTGGACAGAATCGAGGGACAGGTGTTGCATCTTCTGTGGTTGCAGGGGTAGGTACCTGGGGTGAAGGTGGTTTAGACGTGGAATAGAATGAAAGAGAGGTTGAATCGGAGTGCTGAGGAAGCTGATTGCACTAGTAATTTGTCTCACAATCAAGGTTCATACACAAAAATCAAGATAATTCCTCTTCCTAATTTGAGGAAGGACATCCTTGCGATTGAGGCGGTGCAGCGTAGGTTCCCGGGATGGCGGGACTGTCATATGAGGAAAGATTGGAAAGACTGGGCTTGTATTCACTGGAATTTAGAAGGATGAGAGGGGATCTTACAGAATTGTATAAAATTATAAAAGGACTGGACAACCTAGATGCAGGAAAAATGTTCCCAATGTTGGGGGAGTCCAGTACCAGGGGCCACAGTCTTAGAATAAAGGGGAGGCCATTTGAAACTGAGATGAGAAAAAACTTTTGCACCCGAGAGTTGTGAATTTGTGGAATTTGCTGCCAGAAGGCAGTAGAGGCCAATTCACTGCATGAATTTAAAAGAGTTAGATAGAGCTCTCGTGGCAAGTGGAATCAAGGGATATGGGGAGAAGGCAGGCACGGGTTGCTGATTGTGGATGATCAGCCATGATCACAATGAATGGTGGTGCTGGCTCAAAGGGCCAAATGGCCTCCTCCTGCACTTATTTTCTATGTTTCTATGTTTCATTGCTTATTTTTACTTTTGTCATTCTATTTGATTTTAAAAACCATGGAAGTGAAATACAACTTCAGTTCCTGTGTAATGGATTGTGATCTAAAGCTGTTATTAACTTGATCTCTTGTAAAAGATTCTTGGTTTAAATTTTTTTTAAATGACATCTCTGTGATCTTTGAAAATGTATTTTACGACCATCAGAAAATTGATTTTATTTCCATGTTTTCGATTTCAGTATACAAGAACAATGTGGCCAATCAAAATCTGTTGCATAATGCTGGATTACATTTTCCTATCAGTGCTGTTGCCCAGCTGCGTTTATGTTCATCCAATGGCAAAAAGGATGGCACTACTGAGCATAGTTCCGGCAGTAAATCAACAGATTCCAGTGGTCGCCAAGAACCCAAAAAAGCTGGTAATATTGCACTTAATGTATTCAATATTCCAAGTTTTGTCACAAACCAGAAAGCAAGCTTGCCAATGACCATTATCATTTTTCAGCAACTTGTAATTAATATTTTTTGTGTATACTATTTCCTGACTAATTTTGAATATAGCTTATGATATTGGAAAATGTTTGAAATGGCAAACCTAATTTGTACTCTTTCCTAAATCAGAGTATCTCACACTTTTACCACTACCTTCACAAGTGACTTCCTTGTTCACTGTTATCTTGCAAGCTTAATCCTTTATGCCTCATCAGTGAATTTGTGGCAGTCTGATGTTGGCCCAAAACCTTTCCTTAACTATGTTGAAGGTCATAAGTGATAGGAGTAGAATTAGGCCGTTCGGCCTATCAACTCCACTCTGCCATTCATGGCTGATCTATCTCTCTCTCCTAACCCCATTCCCTTGCCTTCTCCCCATAACCTCTGACACTTGGACCAATCAAGAATCTATCTCTGCCTTAAAAATATCCACTGATGGCCTCCACAGCCTTCTGTGGCAAAGAATTCCATAGATTCACCACCCTCTGACTAAAGAAGTTTCTCCTGAACTTCTTCCTAAAAGAACGTCCTTTAATTCTGAGGCTATGACCTCTAGTCCTAGACTCTCCCACTCGTGGAAACATCTTCTCCACATCCACTCTATCCAAGCCTTTCACTATTCTGTATGTTTCAATGAGTGTCCCCCCCTCATTCTTCTAAACTCCAGCGAGTGCCCAGTGCCAACAAATGCTCATCATAGGTTAACCTACTCATTCCTGGGATCATTCTTGTAAACCTCCTCTGGACCCTCTCCAGAGCCAGCACATCCTTCCTCCGATAGGTTGCCCAGAATTGCTCTCAATATTCCAAATGCGGCCTTACCAGCACTTATAGAGCCTCAGCATTACATCCCTGTTTTTGTATACAAGTCCTCGTGTGATAAATGCTAGCATTGAGTTTGCTTTCTTTACTACCGGTTCGACTAGCGGATTAACGTTTTGGGAATCCTGCACCAGAACTCCCAAGTCCCTTTACTTGGATTTTCCGTTTACTCCCAAGAACTCCGATTTCTTGATTCTTTCCCCATTTAGAAAATAGTCTATGTTTTTATTCCTACTACCAAAATGCATGACTCCGCACTTTGCTACACTATATTCCATCTGCCATTTCTCTGCCCACTCTCCCAACCTATCCAACTCTCCCAACCTATCCTGCTGCAGAGTCCCTCCTTTCTCTACACTACGTCATGTTAGAGTAGATGAAAATCACACCATCGAGCATGCTAAATCTTTACAGCCTGTTTTATTTAAATTCACTACATCACCCCTGTGCTGTGATGCTACAATCGGGCCCATTTTAATACCCTTTGTAATAATATATCTTGTAAGCCACTTATTGTAGATTTTTGAGCAACTACAGCTTAAAAAACTGGTAATGTTGATTAGAATGTCTGATTCTAAGACATTTGTTAAGTGAGTTTGGTTTGAAAATAAAGATGGGAAATTGGGATAATTCTCATTTGCAGATGGTTAGTAATTATTTTGCAGAATTTTGAGTAATTTGTGCAGAATTGTACTTCTTACAACCCAAATAAACAAATAAGGGAAGTTTTTTTTGTTGCGGGTTATTCAGATGGCCATTACTGAGATAGTGTATACTAAGATAGAGAACAGTTAGAGGAGCCCTTGAGGAATTGTGAAGATCTGCCACAAATTCGGCTGCCCTGAGTCTCCATCTTGGGTTTGTTACACCTCTTCATCAACTGGAATGGGCCTAATCTACGGGACCTAAAGTAAGCTGTTCAACCTATGTTGACTTGCACACCACCTCAAGCATCAAGCTGAAATACACAGATAACAGATAACTGTGTATTCCTACATTCAGAAACTAATCTCCAAGTTGTTAATGTTAGAGACAAAGAATAGAAAATGCTGGTTGACAAACAGGGCAACATGCTGGAGTAACTCAGCAGGTCAGGTAGCAGCTCTGGAGAATATGGATAGGTGATGTTATAGGGTGGGACTGATTGTGGTCAGCGGTGCATGGGGGGGGGGGAGAGAAAGCTCGAAGTGTAAGGGGTTTTCTGTGCCGAGCTTTTGCCCGACCTAAGGTCCCCGTGCCTTGCTCTGATCCCTTGACCAGGCCGCGCACACTGGTTCCCCGTGAGTGGTTCGACCCACTCACCCCCTACGGTTCTAGACACTGGACTTAGATGCAGGAGCGTTGATAGTGCAGAAAAACTCAACCAGACCAGATTTGAAGACCAGGGTTTAAATGGAAAAGGCTTTTATTGAGCGCTTGGGACTATTGTACATGAATGCTCTTCACAGTTCTATACGACATATCTATAAGACACATACCGAATTACATGAATACTTTTGACTCTGAATTCTAAAACGTACAGTTCTACAAGACATATACATGAATACTTTTGACTCCGAATTCTAAAACGTACAGTTCTACAAGACATATACACGACTGTAAGATGGGGAACGTACGACACATCGCAAAATTGGCCAACACATATTTACTTATACACCCACGTTAATTAAACCGCCCTCCCCTCTACACTAAACTGTCCAGGATGTGTAAGATCGGGGTACATGCTCACCATGGGGCTATTACTGGGGTTACTGACTGTTCGTGCTGCTTCTCCGCTGTTCTCCGTGAGGGTCGTGCTTGTTCCGTCCGTGAGTTTCTTCCTTCCGTTCTTCTCGGTGAGTCTCCGTTCTCCGTGCCGTTTGTTGCCTCCTCTGACTTCTGTCTTGCATGAGTTTTTCTTCTTGCGTTTTGACTTCTGACTTGCGTGAGTTTAAAACCCAATAATCGTGGCCAGTTATACTATTCCTGACCCGTCCTATCTCCCGCCAGATCTCGGGATCTCTGTTTCAAAGATGGGTATTCGAGATTTCTCTTTGATCTGCGTTATGTCCGGGGGTACCGGTGATGGCTAGACGGTCTGTTAATCTGTTTCTCGTTGAGAGGTGATGGGTTTAACTGGTTTCCCATCTCCTGCCAGGTAGGTTTCTATGGGCTATTGTGCCCCCTTAACGAGATTAACTGTGTAGGTCGGCTTGGGGCATTGTGAGTATGCTGATGTCAGCGCCCCAGTGTCTGGACTTCGACCTGGTTTCGCAGGTTTCTGCACGGCCAATATCCATCCATTGTTCTGGCCGTGGCTTTGCAGAAACCTAGAGACTGGGCTGTGGGGTTTTTGCTTTTGTGGCTGGTCACGAGGTCCCGCGGCCATCTTGGGACCCACTGATTGTGACATCCCTTGTTAAAAAACTGACCGCAGCCTTTCTCCGCTATCAGCCCCAGTCCCGTATAAAATGTTCAAACTGCAGCTCTTTGGTTTGGTGTTGATTGCAGAATGAGGGAAAACTTCTCAAATCTTACAGTCCCTCCTGTTGATTTGCATAACCCCAGCTTATCGAATCAATTAAATAATGTGGTTGAGCAATGTTTTCCCGATTCTCCACATCCAGACCCCTGAGGTTTTAACTAACTAGTGCTCCATTGTGAACATACAGTCCCCATCTTTTAGGCTGACCTATACTGTCCGTGTCCCGGGCAAAACTACATTACAAATATTTACATTTCATGTCTACCTATACACTCACACCTTGTCCCAGGCCGATGCCTCCACTATCCTCCTACTGGTGTCAGCTTTAATGTAGGACATGAAAACAACACAACAGCAAAACGATACATTTTGTACATTCCTTCAACACAATCACCCTTTATACAATTTTGAAAAAGGACAATGCAAAACACAGTTCACTCGGTGTGGAGGGGGCCCGTCCTCCTAGCAGCTTGCGGCTGGGTCCTGCCCGCCCACCCGCATGTAACGGTCTCTCCATTCTCCTTGATATACCCGGTTATTGAGGCGCTGCCCTCTTTTACATTTTGCACATAGTAAATATAGTCAGTAGCACCTGGTACAGTCTTTCAGTTTCCCTGGGGCACCACTCCGGCAACCGCACCTCGGTGAGGTTTAAGATCACCGAGGCTACCGTGTAGTGCACCCCCTGGTACAATACCTGGTCAGTCGGTATCAGTACCAGGCCATTCCCGGGTCCCTTAGTGGTTTTTGGGCACTCACCCTCCTGTGCTACTGCCAGCGGAACTGTGGGAGGTGTTGTGCGTGGTCGTGTGATGAGTTCAGTGGCGTTTACCGGGATCGGGGAAAAGGGGACCCCACAAGCCTGCGAGCTAACATCCCACCTCATCCCCTTACCGTCATCCTGCCACTGTCTGTGGAAAAATATGCTGTTGCCCGTGGGGCAGCGATACCTCGAACCCCACATACACCTATAGATCCCCTCATCCGGTTTCCCACCATTTGTCCCAACACACACTCAACTGTTCTTTAGTCCCAGAAATAGTCCTGTGAGTGTTGTTGTTAAGTCTCTCCCACTCAACAGTGGAGTTGGCCATTGTCCGGCTTGTTTTCCTCAGCCACCACCGCCTGTTCGCGGG
The DNA here is from genome assembly GCF_053455715.1 of Rhinoraja longicauda. Classification (NCBI taxonomy): domain Eukaryota; kingdom Metazoa; phylum Chordata; class Chondrichthyes; order Rajiformes; family Arhynchobatidae; genus Rhinoraja; species Rhinoraja longicauda. The sequence goes on along the minus strand of NC_135953.1, from coordinate 66,817,413 downwards.
GACCTTCCCCGTGCATACCAGGCAGATCCTTTTGCCAACGGTGGCGCTTATTCTTTGGGCGACGATCTTGACTCTCGGGCACAATAACGAAGTGTCCCGATAAGCAAAGCCTGAGGCGCTGGAATATTCTGAAGAGTTCGATCCCAGCCACCCCGGCCACCGGCCTTCATGAAAGTGAACTGCGGTCTCCTCCGCTTCTCTCCTTCCAGTCCCATCGGTCGCGATGGGAGCCATGTCCCCGGAGCAGCCATAAACGATGATGTCCTTGGTGCGGCCCCGATAGGCCCACCCACATCCGATCGCCGTGGCAACGATCCACCATACGAGTGCCTCCTTCCGCTCCAGAAAACGGATAAAAATATGGTATAGCCAGCCTCTTGGGGAGCACTTGGCTTTGTTAATGCCCCTGCGGGCGGGTCTCTTACCCCCAGCCTGCACCCCACACCTGCATCCTGGATGCATCAACTTTATCTAAAACTATCCCCACAAACTTATCTACATTACTTATCCTTATCTATCTTACTTTATCCTTAGCCTTATCTAATCTAAAATATAATACAGCGCTGCCCTCCCAGGGCGGCTCAGCTAATCCCTGTCAGGGCTGCAGCGGGTCGTCACTTGCGGCTGCACCACGCTGTCTCCCACCTTTGATCCTCCGCAGCCTGTCGCTGCCTGTCGGGGGCTAAACCTCCTCTGAAACGTAAGCTCCCTCCTCCTCACTTGGCTCCCGTACCTCGGGGCGTGATTGACCTCTGGCCAAAACTTTCTAGGTTGGGGTTCCCTACTAGAACTACGGAGAGTCACCTTAGACACTGCCCCCGGACAGCCTGGCTGAGGACCGGTTCCTGCCGTGTCGCAGCTCGGGTACCCCCCGCAGCTGCCGACCCTGGCCCCTCCTCATCCAGCTCTGCCCCCTTGGTGCTGGGTATTCCCGCGGCATCCGGCCTCACCCTGCCTGTACCTACAGGTGGTGAGCCTCCGCCCGCTACCCCCGCCTTCCTGGTGCTTGAGTCGAGAACGTTACTGTCGTTCCCCTCCGACTCCTCCTCCTCCGTAATGGGATCCATCCCCTGGTTGAGCTGATCAGGCCCTTCCTCGTCTGAATCCCACCCAAAACGCGAGACTCTCCATTCCTGGAGAATGTCCTCCCCCCTCACGCAGGCAACCTTGCCTGTCTGCGTGACCTGCCTCATCCTTGGCTGTGAGTCCCCACTCACAGGGCTGGCCCCTGTGGTTGACCCCTGTGCTCCAGGCTTATAACTACCTACCCTACCACAATCGTATTTGTGGGTCGCAAACGCGTTCAGGTTGTTCCCCACACACTCTTGCAGTTCGGCCGGGACCTCCGCAACCATGCGCTCAAGGTCGTAACCCTCGGGCGGCTTCATGGTGCACAGAGTCCCTTTCCCCTCTTTTCCCCTAATCCCCTTCCCACCCCCTGCTGTCCATTTCATCAGGATACACTCCCATGTGGTGCGGAGTGCTCCCAAATGAATGGACAGCGGGCCAGCCTGTTCCTTCCCTGTGAACCCCGCCAGTGCAAAAGGGACCCCTGTGGACAGGGGAGAGTCAAAGGGTTCCTCTGTGTGGACCACGGTGCATGAAGCCCTCGTGTCCAACAGATAATTGCCCCTTTGCCTCTCCACTACCATCTCCACAAGCGGCCTCTTCCACGCATCGTAGCGGAGAGGACACAGATAGGGGGGCTGCACGGGCTGATGTCATTGGGGAATGTCCAGTGCCCCCTCCGCACCCGGGGAGCCGGTAGCGACTGCCACCTTCCCCTGTGCGGCCATGAGGGACCGCATCACCTCGATCATTGTTTCAATAATTTCGGGCTTAACTGGGACCTCGGCGCGCAGGGTGGTGCCAACCCTATCTTCCTTGGTGTGGGCCCTGCAATCCTTCCGCCAGTGCCCCACCTTACCGCACCTGAAACACTTGGACTGTGCGGTAGGGTTACCCTCCTGTCGCCATTCCTTTTGGGCCGGTGCAGTAGCCTCCGCTACGTGCACCTTCCCTTTTACGAGTCGGGTAGACGTGCTCTGGGTGTTCCTATACCCTACCGTGAGACGGTCCAAAACCGCCTCCTCTGTACTATTTGTGGGATCAAACCAGGCTTTCGCCTGCTCCCTGACAGCCGCCAGGCTGTTTGATACCAAACATCGGAGCCACTGGGCTCTCCCATTCCCGTCCAGGACATCCCGCGGGGACGTGCGGGCAGCTGCTCTGGTATACTGACCACAGTCGCGCCGCAAAAACCTTTGGTGGTTCTCCCTCCATCTGGAGGGTCTTCCCCAATCGGGCAAATGGACCCTCATCGCCCATCCCCAAAACTTCCAGGACCTCGTCCCGTAGGAGATCGTAGGTCCTGGTCCCTCTTTTAGTCTCATCTGAGGCGCATTGGAGGATCGAGCTGTCCAGGGAGGACAGCAACAATTTTGCCCGTTCCCCCTCGTCGCAATCGTTGATTGCGGCGGTTTGTTCTATCTCTCTGAAATGCAGCGAAGGGTCCCCTGATTCGGACAATTTTGCTACATGCCCGATCATAGCTCTTAACTGCTGGGAGCTGTGGGGCACCACGATCTGGCTCTGAATGGGTCCGGTGTCCCCATTCAGCGCGGTGGGTCCCCGTCTGGTTTCCAGGACCGGGCATATGGGCGCCGGTGCCGAGTCCTCGACCGGGAGCTCCTCTCTCTCCCTTTCCCCTACACTACCCCTTTCCCAGGATGCCTCGTAGCTAGGGGGATCGCGGAGTCTAGGGGCCGAAGCCACCACGGTGAGTCTGGGGACCGAAACCGGGACCTTCGCAACCGCCAGCGACTGGCTCGCTGGGGGGTTAATTAGATAGACCAGCCCTTTTACTTTATTTAAAGCACTCCGCAGACCTTCTATCTCCTGCAGGCAGGCCCCGTGGTCGGCCCCTTCCGACCTGTCCTCCAAAACCATTTTGTAGGCTGCCCTAACCCCCTTGAGGTTCTCTTCCTGGGTCTCCAGCTGGTGGCTCAGGGAAGCGCACTGCTCCCTGAGCTTGCCCTTACTGCGCATGGCCTCAGTGATCTGGCACTCCATCAGCTCTACCCTGGCCTTGTGGCGGTTGGTCACGACCCGGCGCTCCTTGTTTAAAGAGTCCAGAGCCTCAATCAATTGGTGCCCACCCGCAGCCTTCTCCTCTACCTCCTCAAGAAGGTCCCTAATCTGGGCTGCCTGTGCCACAACCACACGGTCCAAGAGCTGGACCTGCTTTTTGTAGCAGGTCAGCCAGTCTGCCTTTTCCACAGATTTCTTGTGGGCTTTGCTGGCCGTCCACCGGATCGCTGCATCCAGTGGGCGCTTGTCCTCTAATAAAACACACATCCATTGTCCGCAATGCGCTCGTCCATTATGTCCCTAGTTTTCAAATCTTTTTCCGGCACACTATCATCCTGCTGCCAGTGTCCCTTCGTGGTCGCCATTATCTGTAAGGGGTTTTCTGCGCCGAGCTTTCGCCCGACCTAAGGTCCCCGTGCCTTGCTCTGATCCCTTGACCAGGCCGCGCACACTGGTTCCCCGTGAGTGGTTCGATCCACTCACCCCCTACGGTTCTAGACACTGGACTTAGATGCAGGAGCGTTGATAGTGCAGAAAAACTCAACCAGACCAGATTTGAAGACCAGGGTTTAAATGGAAAAGGCTTTTATTGAGCGCTTGGGACTATTGTACATGAATGCTCTTCACAGTTCTATACGACATATCTATAAGACACATACCGAATTACATGAATACTTTTGACTCTGAATTCTAAAACGTACAGTTCTACAAGACATATACATGAATACTTTTGACTCCGAATTCTAAAACGTACAGTTCTACAAGACATATACACGACTCTAAGATGGGGAACGTACGACACATCGCAAAATTGGCCAACACATATTTACTTATACACCCACGTTAATTAAACCACCCTCCCCTCTACACTAAACTATGTCCAGGATGTGCAGGATCGGGGTACATGCTCACCATGGGGCTATTACTGGGGTTACTGGCTGTTCGTGCTGTTCTCCGTGAGGGTCGTGCTTGTTCCGTGAGTTTCTTCCTTCCGTTCTTCTCGGTGAGTCTCCGTTCTCCGTGCCGTTTGTTGCCTTCTCTGACTTCTGTCTTGCATGAGTTTTTCTTCTTGCGTTTTGACTTCTGACTTGCGTGAGTTTAAAACCCAATAATCGTGGCCAGTTATACTATTCCTGACCCGTCCTATCTCCCGCCAGATCTCGGGATCTCTTTGTTTCAAAGATGGGTATTCGAGATTTCTCTTTGATCTGCGTTATGTCCGGGGTACCGGTGATGGCTAGACGGTCTGTTAATCTGTTTCTCGTTGAGAGGTGATGGGTTTAACTGGTTTCCCATCTCCTGCCAGGTAGGTTTCTATGGGCTATTGTGCCCCCTTAACGAGATTAACTGTGTAGGTCGGCTTGGGGCATTGTGAGTATGCTGATGTCAGCGCCCCAGTGTCTGGACTTCGACCTGGTTTCGCAGGTTTCTCCACGGCCAATATCCATCCATTGTTCTGGCCGTGGCTTTGCAGAAACCTAGAGACTGGGCTGTGGGGTTTTTGCTTTTGTGGCTGGTCACGAGGTCCCGCGGCCATCTTGGGACCCACTGATTGTGACATCCCTTGTTAAAAAACTGACCGCAGCCTTTCTCCGCTATCAGCCCCAGTCCCGTATAAAATGTTCAAACTGCAGCTCTTTGGTTTGGTGTTGATTGCAGAATGAGGGAAAACTTCTCAAATCTTACAGAAGAGAGGAGGCACAAGACAAATAAGCTCTGTCCTGCCCAGACCTCCCAACCCGTCCGAATTTGGCGGAAAGTTTCCGCTTTCTTATTTCATTTCCGCCATTCCGATTTTGCCTCCAATTTTTCCGCAAAACACATGCCTCGCCGCTCGTCCTGACCTCGCCCCACCCCACCGCTGTACTCGCCTCGCCGCTGTACTCGCCCCGCCACTGTACTCGCCTCGCCTCGCCGCTGTACTCCCCTTGCCTCCCACTGCTGGCCCGGCCTCACCTCTCCTCTCACCGCTGGCCCGGCCTCGCCGCTAGCCTCGCCTCACCTTGCCGCTCGCCTCGCCTCGTTGCGGAGCGTGAGGCCTGTTGATGTTGAGAGGGGTTGGGGGAGTTAGGGTGCGAGGGAGTGGAGCATTGGAGTGGGGGTCGGGGGGCTGGAGGAAGGGAGGGGGAGAGGGGGAGGGTGGGAGGGGGAGAGTGGGGGTGGGAGGGGGAGGGGGAGGGTGGGAGGGGGGTGGGTGAATGGATTTGGGGGGGAGGGGAGGAGGGGTGGGGGGAGTAGGTGGGGTGGGGGGGAGTAGGTGGGGTTTGGGGGAGTAGGTTTGGGGGGGACATGGATCGTTGTGATTTGCTGTTGAAGACCACTGGAGCAATTATGTCTTCAATTAAATTTATTCAATAACAAGAGAATTGGAATGTGTAAGGAAAAAGCAAAATAGAAAAAACAAAGCAAAACAATTTTTTCTTTGTTTAAAAAGTATTTCTATTCAATAACCTTTCTATTATAGTAGAATATACTCATGATAGGCCTGACATTGTACATGTAGTCCAAGAACTACAGACTGTTAGAAATGATAGTCGTTTTTCACACGTGAATATAGCGCAACGCGTGCGCGCATTTGGCGTGCATACTTTTATTTTGCTGAAAAGTTGCATTGCGCGCCATATTATGATTTTTGATGTAAAAGTCTGAATTTTGGACATCAAAATTCAGAATTTGTAAAATCAAATGTTGGGAGGTCTGCCTGTCCCTTCTCTCTTCCAGTTTACTTAGTGTTTGGGGAGAGGGGGTGGATTAGTTAGCTTGAAGAGAGGAGTGGATTTCAAAAAAAAAAAAAAAAAAAAAAAAAGAAGAGAGGAGTGGCAGGACAAAGTCCCTATTTGTCCTGACCGTTTTCTCTTCCAGTCTCCTCATTTCCCCCCAATAACTCAAGAAAAGCCCCGACCTGAAAAGTCACCTATCCATGTTCTCCAGAGCTGCTGCCTGAACCATTGAGTCACCACTGCATTTTATCTTTTTTTCCCCCAAAGTTGTTATTGACTGATTCACAAACAAAGAGCCTTATGTTTGCCATCCTCAACACCTTTATCAACCTTCACTACTGTATAACTGCCCACCGATCACAAATGTTCACATTGAGTTTCTAGCAACATAGATCAGTTTCCATATCTGCATCTTTTTCCTTTCAATCAACTTTCAAAATGGAAGTTCTAAATACTTCTGCTCTGACCACTCATTCTTTAAAGCATTGTATGTCCTCCTGAAAGCATTCTCGTATCCGATTTCAACGAAGGTTTCAGTCACTTTTAATTATATAACTTTAACATCTTGTGCAACATTTCTAATGTAAAATTTCATCACACTCCTCTATGTCATGCTTTTTCATATTAAAAAAGTTGATGCATAAATGCTATTGATAATTATTGCCTGTAGGTTTGATACTTTTCTGTATTTTAATAACGTTCCAATTTCTGGTTCATGCAAAATTATCTTCCTTGCTCAAGGATCAAATTCTTCAAGTCAACCTACATTGGAGCAAATCCAAGTGAAAGGTAAGCAAAGTTAATTACAAAACCGAGCTTGCTACCTATCATGGTGAATTGTCGTGTAGCAGTTTGTATTGTTTTTACAGAAGTTAATAAACCTGAAACATTAGCTACATTTTCTCTCTTTACAGATGCTGTCTAACATATAGAGTATGCCCATAATTTCCAGATTTTATTCATGGACAATTTCTGATTCCAGTCTACCTCTAATTTTTAGATCTCTAATTTTGTGACATCATCATTTGAGCATCTATGTATTTTTACTGTTGTCGGTCTCTTGCCCTACTCCATAACAAAACTAAATCGAATGATATCATGGTTGCCTTATGGATCCAGGACTAGATCCAGTGATAACTCCTTCCTTAAGCAAAAGTGCTAGAAATATTCAGCAGGTCAGGATGCATCTGTGGAAAAAGAAATATAATTCATGTTTTGGGTCAAAAACCATCAAAGCAATTTTATTTTCTAGACTGAAAAGCACTGAATACATTTTGGACCTTGTAACAATCACTTCTTTGTTCAATGCTGAATTTCATGGTATTCTTTAGTACAGTTGCATCTTGGTAAATTCTTTGTAAAGCTGCCCTCTTCCATTATTTGTATCCCACTTCATTCCTTTGCACTCTTGCACTTCAAACCAAATCTAAACCTATTTTTGTATTTTCTAATTCCCCATTGCTCTATTTATTGTAGTTTAGTTTGAACTGCTTGAATCTATGAAAGCTGTTTCGATACCATGCAAGACCAATTTTTTTTACTGTAGCTTGGTACATGTGACAATAATAATCTGAAAATTCAGAGTTTCAGATATGTTGTGGAGATCATTGATTGGCAGGAACCATGTGCAATTTGGGCTTCAGTAACTAGATTATTTGTCACTTTGGAATGACCGTGCTGATGCTCTGTAATTGCTAACCCCTGGAATCTGCCTTACTAAGTGAATACTTTGCAGATACAGATGAGACAAACAAGGTACTTCCCAAAATTTGATTCTATCGTGCAAAATCCACACGTAAACTGGACCTTTTGTGTCAACGGTTACAATTTAAAAAATATATATATTAAAGCAAGGTTGAAATACAAGGATATCAGATTTATACTTGCAGATTTGAGTGATAGATTGCCTAATTATAAAATCTTATTTCTTGAAAATTTGAGCTATAACTATACGCAAAATGCGCAAAGTATAATATGACGTTCTATATCACTGTGTAAATGACATATCATTGTTTGACTGCTTATCCCCCAATATTTTTCAGTTAAAGCTGTTCTGAAGAAACGTGATTATGGGTCCACATACACTCAAAATAATTTCATCACAGCAATGCGAGCAATGAATGAATTCTGTTTAAAACCCAGGTATTTGCTAGTATTAGTAAGAAATTGGTTTAAAATTAATGCAGATTATTAGAATAGAAAATAAAACATTACTGTCATAGATAATTATCCTCTTTCGTGCAGAAAAGAACCTATAGTTACAAACAAAACAAGCCAGCTTGTGTGAACCGAGATATCAGAATAAGAAATTGCAACCTTTTTGGTCACTTCTTCAAAAAACTCAGTCAGATATGTGAGACACGATCACGTACAAAATCATGCTGACTATCCCTAATCGGTTCTTGTCTGTCTAAATGCCTGTATATCCTATCCCTCAGAATACTCTCTAGTAACTTTCCAACTACAGATGTTAAGCTCACTGGCCCATAGTTCCCAGTATTTTCCCTGCAGCTCTCCTTGAATAAAGGCACAACGTTTGCCACCCTCCAGTCTTCCTGCACTTCTCCTGCATTTAAAGACGACTTGTAAATTTCAACCAGGTCTCCTGTAATTTTCTCTCTAGTTTCCCATAATGTCTTCGGATATTTGATCAGGCCCTTGACCTTTGTCTACCTTCATATACGATAGTATCTTCAGCACTTCTTCGACAGTAACATTGGCTGCTCTCAAGACACTTCCATTGAATGCCCCAAGTTCCTCCGTCCTCTTGTCTTTTTCCTCGGTAAATACAGAGGAGAAATACTCAGGACATTGCCCATCTCCTGTGGCTCCACACAGAGCTGACTGCTTTGATTCCTGAGGGGTCCTACTCTCTGTCTAGTTCCCCTTTTTCCCCCTTATGTATTTATAAAATATCTTGGGATTGTTCTTAATGCTATCTACCAGAGCTATCTCGGCCTCTTTTTGACCTTTGGATTTCGTTTTTGGTATTGCGTTTATACATAACACAACCTTGTACAATTTCTTTGGCCACTTTCTGCTACTCAATGTATTTTCAAACTTTAACGACTGACAACACTCTTGCTGTACCATATTGTACAATGTTGATAGCAATTGTTGATAGCAATTCTTCAATAATAACCTGACGTTTTCTGTTTGGCTTTTGTCTGCAGTGAGCTGGAGAAGTTAAGAAAAATAAGACGGCGAAGTCCCCATGATGATACAGAAGCTTTCACTGTACATTTGAGATCTGACATAGAAGCCAAGTGGGTATTGATCAATTTTAATCCTGCATTAATGGTAGAGGATTCAAAAATAAACATCCAACTTTTACTTTGATAATCTCTGGCAAGGTGAAAAGGTGAAGAACAATAGAGCTGAGATTAGGAGGGGAGTGGAATAATGTATGAATATATGGCCTCCAGATCAATGGTTCTAACGATTAATACACCAATACTTCATGCCCTTTGTAACCTTTCCAGTTTAATGCAATTTTTGTTTTCTGCAGTGGCATTTCCTTTGGAAGAAAGCTTTCTAGGAAATGATTTCTTGTAAACTTTAAAAAATATTTTCTAGAATTTTTATTTACTATAGAAAGAAGAAGAATTATTTACTGTTTGATTTGGTTTCTAAGCTTACACATTCTCTTGCATCCAAAAGAGTGTATTAACTGAGTGGGCTTGATCGTCACTGAAGTCATAAAAATATGCACCTACTGGTTGGTCTCAAAGTCAAGCACGCGAGGTTGGTTCTGGTGACGAGGTACAATTGGGCCTTTGCTGTTGAGAGATTATTTTGAGATTGAGGTTGGAGTGGGTGGAAGGGCAGAGGAGGGAAACGTACAGATTGGGCATTGGATATCATTTATGTGGAAGAGAGACAAAAGGCTGGAGTATCTCAGCGTGTCAGACAGCATCTCTGGAGAAAAGGAATAAGTGATGTTTCGGATGGAGACCCTTCTTCAGGAGAGATTGGCTAAGACTTTGGAAGAGAGATCATCTAGCTGTAAGTTTGTATAGTGTCTGTTGTGGCCAGGAGCAGGGAATTTGGGGGACATTCATGCTTATGGAAAAGAAGTTCTGAGAATGCCTTATGTGTTAGACAAATGGGTTAGTGGGGAAAATATGGATCTGCATATCTTGAGCATGCTATTCTTCACAAATTCACAAGTTATAAGAGTAGAATTAGCCCATTTGGCCCATCGAGTCTACTCTGCCATTAAATCATGGCTGATCTCTGCCTCCTAATCCCATTTTCCTGCCTTCTCCCCAAAACCCTTGACACCCATTCTAATTAAGAACTTGTCTATCTCTGCCTTAAAAATATCCACTGACTTGGCCTCCACAGACCTCTGTGGCAATGTGTTCCACAGATTAACTACCCTCTGACTAAAGAAGTTCCTCCTCACCTTTCTAAAAGAGTGTCCTTGAATTCTGAGGCTATGACCTCCTGTCCCAGACTCTCCCACCAGTGGAAACTTCTTTTCCACATCCACTTTATGCCTTTCATTATTCTGTAAGTTTCAAAACGTCCAATGAGTTCACTCCCAGTGCCCCACTAGTTGATCCATGTTGTCTTCACATTGGGGATACTCTCAGAACAACCTGGCCTTTCCAGCTCAGTCCTGGACACTGACTCCTGTTGTTAATATTATCTTCTATTCTTTAAATTATTTTCCTTGTGTTTGGAACTCAGAATTTCACCATTTCTACTTGTGGTTTCATATTTTTAATAATAGACAATAGACAATAGGTGCAGGAGTAGGCCATTCGGCCCTTCGAGCCAGCACCACCATTCAGTGTGATCATGACTGATAATTCTCAATCAGTACCCCGTCCCTGCCTTCTCCCCATACCCCTGACTCCGCTATCCTTAAGAGCTCTATCTAGCTCTCTTGAATGCATTCAGAGAACTGGCATCCACTGCCTTCTGAGGCAGAGATAAATTATAAATCAATATCCCTTGGCCCAGTATTCTAAGTTTTAAAACTTTAAATTCTTAGCTTCTCTAATGTACACCTTTGTTATCTGCCTGTAATTCCGTGAGTGTCATTGTATCTTGGTATATGTGACAATAAACTAAACTCAAACACATATTTATGTCTGAAGTAACATCACTTACGCAAATTATTTAATTTTTATGATTTATAAGAGTTTGTTTAATTACAAATTGACTGACATGCTTTATAGTACTAATGAATTTTGCTTCCTAGGTACGGTGGCTGTAAAACATTGGGAACTTTGATCACAGGCACCATGTGAAAGCATATCTTTTTTTTTAACATAAACTGCAGTGTGCCAATTCTTTGAACTTTTGCATTCTTTTCAAAAATGTAATCAAGCAAATATGCGTTGGCAAAAAATATTACTTCTCTTCTATCTGACAATGTTTATATTACTGAAAATAAATGGATCCATACCGTTCTTGTGAGCAGACAGCTACCCTGCCAATTTAAAAATGTCCATTGTCCTCAGTATTTTGTCATTTAGGGCCCTTGCACGGTAGGTCAAAGGGTGTGACACACAGAGTCGCTCAAGCGTTCTGGAGAACAAGAAAGCCTCCAGTATACACTCGTCACACACAACATGTACTGATTTACTCCAGCATTTTGTCTACCTTTGATTTAAACCAGCATTAGCACTTGTTTCCTACGCATTTTGTTCGTTCCACTGTAAAATCTCTTCAAGGTATGTCTACTTTGAAGTTCTCTCTGATGAGAGTTCAGCAACATCCTCTCTCACTGCTCTCCCTCTATGATTCCGCTGTATTATTTTGTCAGGGCAAACCCTTGGCCATCGTTTTCTCCTTAACTTATCCAGCCTGGCTACACTCCCTGTTTCCATCGTCTTCCAATTCCAGCATTTAAGTGAGCTGATTTAAATCCCTCCACCACAGGTATCCATAACCTTAAATGCTTTGCAGGAATATCTTTTGAAATCTACCCAGAGCCACTGCAATTGGTCTCCTGTGTACCAAAGCAAGAAAAAGGAACTGTCAAATATAAGTAAGCTCTTTTTCATTAAGCCTGAAAGAAAGACACAAAGTGCTGGAGTAACTCAGCAGGTCAGCAGCAACCCGGGAGAACATGGGCAGGTGATGTTTTGAGCCGGGATCCTTCTTCAGATCAGTCTGAAGAACGGTTCCAACCCGAAACGTCGCCTATCCACGTTCTTCAGGGATGCTATCTGACCTGCTGAAATTATTCTGGCATACGTGTCTTTCTCTAGTATAAACCAGCATCTGCAGTTCCTTGTTATTACAAGCCCCCAAGGAATAGTGATTTGTGAATTCTGCAGCTGGTATCTGGCTTATCATCTGTCATCAAAAGAGCATCTTAAACTTAAATATCATATTCACCTTAGAAAGAGGTCCCAAAGAACGTGACGACAAATGGCACAAAATAACACAAGGACAAATTAGTCCACCCAATCAATGAATAAGGGTAGGGAGAATGTAGGAAAGAAGTTGCTGGGGGTTATGGAGAAATTACCAGAGCTCAGAGCCAGAGCTCAGAACCAGAGCAGACAGAACCATATTCCATGTCATTTCCAGAAAGGTGGAAACAAGAAATGGAATAAAAATAGGTCTGCTTCACAAAGAGAGAGATATTGAGGAATATATCCTGTCTATTTTCAGCCATGAGATGAATTATTTACTTTGATACGGAGAATTAAAACAAAAACAGATTTAATTAGAAAAATGTTAACATTCTGCTAAATATCACTGTAAAGAGTTATGAGAGTGCTGATGCATAAAACATAGAAAATTAAAATGCTGTATGTCAAATGGTGTTTTGGCCTTTATTTCCAAAAGGAAAAAGAAGAAAAACAGAATTTGAAACAACAAATAAAGAATAGTGAGAACACTCAGCAGTCAAGTGGAATCATAGCAGAATATAGCACCCTATGGCCCATCATGTCCTGCCGATCAACAACCTAGCTATATTAATCTCGTCTACAATACTTCATTTATAGTCTTTTATGCCTTGGCAATTCAAATGTTCATCCAGCCCTGTCTAATGTCTCTGACAATGACCAACATTGTATCCTCCATGGGGGTCAGGCCCTGCAGGAAAGTCTCTTCCCATTTTCATTAGTTCTTGCTACCTCTTATTGCAAAAACATGTCTTCTACAAGAATGAGGAAATGTTGTGGATTATACTGGGTGGCGAGATTGACATGGTTCAACAGGCAGTGTATGCATGCTGTGGTATGTAGCATGAGGTTTGCAGCTGTACTAAGTTTATTGGAATTACGTTAAGCAGCCTGATGTGATTAAGCACTGTAAATATGTGGTGCCATTCACAAAGGTTTTTGGTTGGGACTGAAGTGTTGCAAGTTTACTGGCGATTTAGGCTTCAGAGTCTGGCCAAAAACTGCGACATATCAACGGCTGCTCGGACCAAAGACGGTCCCGCTGTACTGGCAGCCATAGTAAGTGCTTGCCTCCAGTACACCGCTTGTCCTCCAGAAGGCGTTGCGTGGCAACAATACGGGTCAGGGGTCGTGACCTCACCGGCCGTGCAAGAGCCCTATAACACTATATCAGTTGATGATTCATCGCTTAATTTTTTGCCAACTTCTGTATTTGTACATCAAATTATTTTAGAGACTACTCTCAGTATTCATATATGAATGGAAGAAAGGTTTATCAAACCTTCATAAAATACATTGTTGTTCAAAGGAAAGAAATGTCAACATTGACTAATCATTAAACACAAACTGGAAAAAATAATTCTCATAGAACTGGTTCTTTTTAAATAATTCTACTGGCAAATGTAAGTGTATTAATAAATGTATGACTGGTGTTTCTTCATGAGTAATGTTTTGAAATCTACCATAGCAGAGGCAGTAATTGCACGTTAATTGCTCTATTTCTTTTAAGGGCTCTTGAGGTGCATGGGAGTTTAGAAGCTCTAGCAAGGGCAAAAAAGCGACGCAAAGAGGAAGAAATTGCATTTAAGGAAAGTAAGTGTGCGTGAAATGTTTCTGGAGTATTAAGTTTGATACTTTGGGGGTAAATATATAGTCGTTTATTCATATCATATATATATATATACAGCGCGGAAACAGGCCTTTTCGGCCCACCAAGTCGGCGCCGCCCAGCGATCCCCGCATATTAACACTATCCTACACCCACTAGGGACAATTTTTTACATTTACCCAGTCAATTAACCTACATACCTGTACGTCTTTGGAGTGTGGGAGGAAACCGAAGATCTCGGAGAAAACCCACGCAGGTCACAGGGAGAACGTACAAACTCCTTACAGTGCAGCACCCGTAGTCAGGATCGAACCTGAGTCTCCGGCGCTGCATTCGCTGTAAAGCAGCAACTCTACCGCTGTGCTACCGTGCCGCATATTATTAGTTGTATAACTGTTCCCATAGATACGAATTGATTATTATTTTATGCCCACGCAACTTTAGCTCTTGTGTTATGATCTAATATTAACCCTACTGGTATTAAGCACTAATCACTCTGGCTCTGCATTACAAATACTGTTCGGTTTCACAGGAGACCAATTGAGTTTAATTGAATTTATTTCCTATTGCAGAATGGATTTGTTTTAACAAATGTTTTCACTTTTTTGTAGATCTTTTCAAAAACCAGAAATTAATGAAGGAATACAACGATTTTTGGGGTATGACTATGGTGAGGCCAAATGTACAGATTAAGCACACTTTTTAGTTTCTGCTAGCTTCTCACCGATACAGTGGCATTCACAAAAAAACCCCAACTTGGACACAAACATTTACACTTGTTTTTGGTATTCCTTTGGCCAGTTTAAGGTTTATTGCCCTGTCCAAGTCAAAATTGATATACAAAGTGGTGAGAATTTACAGAAGCATGTTAAAAATAGTATTGATTATATTTAAAATAACAACAGATGTTGCACATAAATATTTTAAGTATTTTCACTTGTGTCTAAAAAAGTAATGGATTATGTAAATTAGCTTTCAGTTATGAGTTGTTTTCCTATGCAGATGAATTCATGGGAAAGATATGGAAAAGGAAGCATGCTCTCTCTGAAATTCATTTTGTATGAGCAAGCAGATATAGTGACAAGATAAGAGTGAAGTTTGAGCAGTTTGCTAATTTTTTGTACCATCTATAATTTTTATTCAGTATTTACAAATATTTAAGCAAAACTAAAGTTAATAATATTGTATAGTTCATTACACTGAATGTAATTCTATTCTCTATAAAAGGACGCTACGTATCCTATACTAATATTTTTTGTACTGTATCCTCGTATCTATCTATGGTAATTCTGATTACCTTTTCAGTTTACTTTGGCAGTCTGACCTCAATTTATTTCCCTCAATGCACCAGTATTTGCAGCCTTCCCCTACACCATGGCTTTTCAGACGCCGCCTTGATTCCCATTATCTTGCGCATAGATGAGGCCATTCCTTCATAGTTCTCCTACTTTTCAATGCATACCATTTCCAATTCTGCTTCCCTTGAAAAAATTCTCCTTGGCAATTTCGAAGCCGCTTTCAAATACAAATATATTTTGTTTTATTTTTTTAGAGAACATAATACTTGTGCAATCCTTTCAATAAGATTGTCACCTCTGTTTCCTTTTTCCCTTACGACATTCCTTGTCGTGTTATAACAGCTGAAAGGGATCCTTTTCCTGTCCCTATTTCCATGGGATGCAGACATGATATCAGATGAATAGTTCAGCCATTTTTTGCTGGTTACAGTCACCCCACCATAACAGTTTGGATCATACTGAAATGTTAAAAATACATTTGTCTCTTTTTTTACCCTATCAATTCACCAAAGCTATCACATGGTTCATCCCTAACCATTGTAAATGACCACCCTTCTCCATTCCTCTCATTTCAATAACTGCTCCTGTCTATTCCCATTATTCCTATTTCTCAATATTTGAACCTATTCAATTAGGTTTCTTTGCATGCAACATCATTATAGATACTTTAATTACACACGGATGATAGTGGATATATGAATCTTGTTGCCAGGATGTAATTGAGGCAGGTACAATAACACCATTTAAAGGACAGTTGGAAGGGTATGTGGCTAGGAAATGATTAGAATGATATGGGTCAAACATTGGCAGGTGGGTAGCATAGATGAGGCAACTTGGTCGACTTGGGCCAAAGGGTCTGTTTCCGTACTGTGTGGCTATCTATATTAAAATTGCAGATGACATCTCATGTGATTGTGATGTACAGATCTCAAACTGTCTGTGCCTTTGACATGATTAATAACATTATTTTTGTCCAGTTCCTTCCTATTGTCTGAATGAAAATGTCCATGTCCATTTCTATTCTTATCTGTCCAAGAAAATCTCTTGTAATGGCATCTTGTTCCAGTCATGCACAGTGCCTCAAGTTCTATCATTCTTTTTCTTATCTTCATACTGAATCATTGACATCTGAACGCATCGTGCTAGATCACATACGGATGTTTATAACTAGTCAAGTCAAGTTTATTTGTCACATACACATACAAGCTGTGCAGTGAAATGAAAGGTCTCCCCGGCTTACGATGCTTCGACTTACAATATTTCAACTTTGCGAGGGTGTAAACGGTAGTGAGCCGCAGCTCGCTTCCGGCCACGTGATTGGGTGTATTAAATGCATTTCAACTTACGATATTTTCGGTTTCCGATGGGTTTCTCGGAACGTAACCCCATCATAAGTTGAGGAGCACCTGTACTTCACTACCACCTTTTACAACTCTTGCACTCTGCAATTTATCACACTGTTTGTCTGACATCCAATATTGACAGAAAGTTCCTCTAATTAAAGATTGGGAAATCCAGAGGCTTTGTTTCTGGGTCACACTGCCAACCTGTTCTATATTAACTGATTCACTTCACTCCCTGGCCATTATTTGATGAGCTCTGCATCCTATTTGACCCAAGGTTGATCATCCAACCACCCTGTCACCTCTTTCGTTGCCTACTTTCAACAGTTCTACATTAAGCCATTTGGCCCATCAGGCCTACTCCGCCATTCAATCATGGCTGATCTTTGCCACCGTATCCCATTTTCCTGCCTTCTCCCCAAAACCCTTGACATCCATTCTAATTAAGAACTTGCCTATCTCTGCCTTAAAAATATCCACTGACCTGGCCTCCACAGCCCTCTGTGGCAATGAATTCCATAGATTAACTACCCTCTGACTAAAGAAGTTCCTTCTCATCTCCTTTTTAAAAGAGCACCCTTTATTTCTGAGGCTATGACTTCTGGTCCTAGACTCTCCCACCAGTGGAAACATCCTTTCCACATCCACTCTATCAATGCCTTTCATTATTCTATGTTTCAATGAGGTCCCCCCTCAACCTTCTAAACTCCAGCGAGTAGAGGCCCAATGGTGTCAAACACTCATCATATACTAACCCACTCATTCCTGGAATCAAAATTCGTATTCCTGTAGCCATGTTTCTCATTCCCTGTTGCTGAATCCTTCATTTGTTTTGTCAGTGTTGACATCCAGCCCTTGCCTAGTCAGCCATACCCTTACCTGCACTCTGGTTGTGTGTGGGCCGTGACCAATGACTCCGCCAATATCTGCCTCTCCCTTGGCAGCCAGAAAGACAGGGCCGTCAAGTCACCTAGATTCCAGGCTGAGTGTCTGAAGAAGGATCTTGACCCGAAATGTCATGTATCCATGTTCTCCAGAGCTGCTGCCTGACATGCTGAGTTACTCCAGCACATTGTATCCTTTTGTGTATTAACCAGCAACTGCAGTTCTTTGTCTCTACCATCTGTACAATCATATTTCTTTACTTTGTTATAGCGGACAGCCGGCAATAACGGACGCAATTTCCCCCCCCCCCACTTCCCTACCCCACCCCAATGGTTGTTATAATGAGGGATTACTGTACTCATTATTTAATAGTTAAGTATATTCAGTCACTCCCAGATCATTGAAGTAGAGAATTCATATTTGCAAGTTCCGTTTTCAAGTGAAGCTGTTGATCCATTATTCTGAGTGTGCGACTTCATGTTCTGGACCCCAAGTTGCAGAGCAACCATTATAATGAAAACATGACTTCAGTGGTGATGATCAAAATCAAAAAAGTTTTGATTTAAATTTTCTCTTCAGCCTAGGTCAACTAAGTCAACGCCATTTTTACAAGGGCCAGGAAAGGTGGTGATGGTTGCTATTTGTGTGTAAGTTATTGTTTTTGTATTGATACCTTTATTTTGTTTTAATAGACAATAGACAATAGACAATAGGTGCAGGAGTAGGCCATTCAGCCCTTCGTGCCAGCACCGCCATTCAATGCGATCATGGCTGATCACCATCAATCAGTACCCCGTTCCTGCCTTCTCCCCATACCCCCTCACTCCGCTATCCTTAAGAGCTCTATCCAGCTCTCTCTTGAAAGCATCCAACAAACTGGCCTCCACTGCCTTCTGAGGCAGAGAATTCCACACCTTCACCACCCTCTGACTGAAAAAGTTCTTCCTCATCTCCGTTCTAAATGGCCTACCCCTTATTCTCAAACTGTGGCCCCTTGTTCTGGACTCCCCCAACATTGGGAACATGTTATCTGCCTCTAATGTGTCCAATCCCATAATTATCTTATATGTTTCAATAAGATCCCCCCTCATCCTTCTAAATTCCAGTGTATACAAGCCCAATCGCTCCAGCCTTTCAACATACGACAGTCCCGCCATTCCGGGAATTAATCTAGTGAACCTACGCTGCACGCCCTCCATAGCAAGAATATCCTTCCTCAAATTTGGAGACCAAAACTGCACACAGTACTCCAGGTGCGGTCTCACCAGGGCCCGGTACAACTGTAGAAGGACCTCTTTGCTCCTATACTCAACTCCTCTTGTTACGAAGGCCAACATTCCATTGGCTTTCTTCACTGCCTGCTGAACCTGCATGCTTCCTTTCATTGACTGATGCACTAGGACACCCAGATCTCGTTGAACTCCCCCTCCTCCTAACTTGACACCATTCAGATAATAATCTGCCTTTCTATTCTTACTTCCAAAGTGAATAACCTCACACTTATCTACATTAAACTGCATCTGCCATGTATCCGCCCACTCACACAACCTGTCCAGGTCACCCTGCAGCCTTATTGCATCTTCCTCACAATTCACACTACCCCCCAACTTAGTATCATCTGCAAATTTGCTAATGGTACTTTTAATCCCTTCGTCTAAGTCATTAATGAAATTAGATAAGAATCCATATGAAGGACAAGGACATAGTGAATGAGTTTTGTTTAGTTTAGAGATACAGCGCTGAAACAGGCCCTTTTGCCCAACCGGGTCCGCATCGCCCAGTAATCCCCGCACATTAACACTATCCTATACCCACTCAGGACAATTTTTTACATTTACCAAGCCAATTAGCCTACATACCTGTACGACTTTGGAGGAAACCGAAGATCTCAGAGACAACCCACGCAGGTCAAGGGGAGAACGTACAAACTGCGTACAGACAGCACCCGTAGTCAGGATCAAACTCGGGTCTCCGACGTTGCATTCGCTGTAAGGCAGCAACTCTACCGCAATGCCACCCAATGTCTAAGTTAATGTCTAAAAGATTTTTTTTACTGGTGGTGCAAAATTTCATTCACCATTCAATTTGTTTGAGGTGACTTCTGAAGGATAGCAACGCATCTAGTTTTGCAATCTAGCCACATGTTTATGGTTAAGCTGGTTGGGAGATTACCACAAATTGCCACAGACGCCGGTGGAGTACATGTTATGGGGAGAATGCAAGAGAATGGGGTTGAGAGGAGAAAATAGGTTCGACGTGATCGAATCGCGGAACTGACTCGATGGGCCGAATGGCATAATTTTGCTCGTATGTCATATAAACGTATTGTTATAAATTATGTATTTTATTTAAGAATGTTGTATAATAAAAATTGATTACTTTTTTAAAATCTGAATTTGAAACAAAGTTTATTGTTAGTCTTAAATCCAAAAATCACTACCATCTGTCAACATGTCATTTTTGCTAACTCCCTCTAGCAATGGACTGAATTTTATCTTCAAACTACTTGCCTGGGTTTATACAGGGTCTGCATCGATGTTCTCAGAAGCTATACATTCATTAGCTGACACTTGCAACCAGGTAAAGATGTTATCAATTATATACGTTTATGTTGGTTATTGAATTTGTTACAAGAATAATTAGGGTTTGAATAGTTTTTTTAATATTACCAATTAAAAAATATTCAAGCAAATGTGTCAACTGACAGTTTTTGTAATGGACTGAAATTACAATTGTATGTCAATAATAATATCATTCAAAATCCTTCATTGCCACCCATTCTGGATTGCCACCCATTTAGAATTCTGGACTGCTTCCACCAAGTTACCCAGTCACATTGAAGGATGCTTTTGTTTGTGTTGACAAGCAAATATGATTTCTATTTTCCATTGGAAGTGTTTGTTCAGTTGTTGTCAAATGAAATTGAAAAAATTCAAAGCCTAAGGATGTTAAACCTTTCTCATATAAATTACTGTTGCCTGTAGCTATTCATCAGTCATTTATAGGAGTTCATTTTTATCAAAAATTAGAAACAAATTAACACTTTTTATTGAAAAATCTTTTCTAATAATTGCTGCAGTTGATTTTAATAGGCCAGAATATACAGAAAGTTAATGACACCGACCATTGTTAATGCTCAATTGCCTCGAATGTTCAGGGAATTAAGAGAATAGTTGGAAAATAGTGAATCTTTGCTGTTTATATTTATTTTTAAATGGCATCTTGTTCTACCTCTTAACCTCACTTATCACTGAATGTATACATTAATTGCCTACTGACAACCAATCAACACACAAAGGAAGCATTTATTGAGTTCAGTCTAATTAATACCTGCAAGAAGTTGTTGGAAGCTTGAAATCAAAAAAATATTCATGCAGAGGTTACAAGAGGCTGCTGACGCTGGAATCTGTAACAACAAAGGAGAGCTGTTGGAGGAACTCAGCAGGTCAGGCATCATCTGCAAAAGGATGGTTGAAATTTAGGACCATTTAGTCCAAAAGGATAAAGGGGAAGTAGCTGGTATAAGGAGGTGGAAGTTTCAGCACCATCCAACAAGCGATAGATGAATATAGGTGATGAGGGATTGATTGGCAGAAAGCAGGCAGGTGGGAGAGAGAAGGGTGGAGATAGTGACAGAGGCTAATAAATGGAGAACAACAGTTGCAGGAAAATGGAATTGAACGGTGGGAGATAGGAGCAGATGGGAAAAAAAAACAGATTGGAGGGTGGAAATGAGAGGCACTAGGAGGAATATTGGGGGAGGAGGGGAAATAGGTTGATTGGAGGAAGAAGGATAAATATAAGAAGATAGACACAAAAACTGGAGTAACTCAGCGGGACAGGGCCAGGATAGGTCGAAGGAGAGAGAAAGGGACTGAGGAAGGGCGGGTCAATTGAAATTGGAGAATTCGGTTGGGTTATCCCAGATGGAATATTGGGTACTGTTCCTCTAATTTGTGTTTGGCCTCGACCTGGCAGTGGAGGAGGTCAAGGGCAGGCAGGTCAATGTGGGAATGGGAAGGAGGAATTAAAATTACTGACAACTGGGAGATTCAGATGACCACAGCATGTGCTCGACAAAGCAGTGGCTAGGTCTAGGTTTGGTCTTTCCAATGTAGAGAAATTCTTGCATATCCTTCGCCTCATCTTTCCCCACAATCCAATCTCTCCCTTATTTCTTTCGCTTTTTGAGACTAATTTGACTGTGCAATTCAGTGTACTTCTCAGACATTTTTTGTTCAGTTCATAAAACTTATTAAAGAATGCTGAGAAGATGAACATTGGTCCTGAATGCCCTGCTGTTTGTGCACTGTCATTATCAACTTCCATCGAGGTATGGATCAAAAACCTTTGGAGCTAAAGGATGCAGGAAAGTTTGCAGGAGTTTTGTTCCATTTTCTGAAATATTGAGCCAGTAAACAGTACAATTATGTGAAAACTAAAACCGTCGATTGGTAATTGTGATTCAAGGTAGCTGGGTTATTTGGTTATTTTTAAAGCGGAGCCAATTTCCTTTCATTTGCAATGTTATTTTATTGACTATTTTGAACAATTCTGTCATGAACTGTGCCTGAACCCCTCTGTCAGTTGATCACCAACTTCCTGACAGACAGGAAGCCGCATGTGAGGCTGGGAAAGCACATCTCGAACCCGCTGACCCTCAGCATAGGAGCACCGCAGGGCTGCGTACTCTCCCCTCTCCTTTACTCTCACTACACCAACAACTGAACTTCCACAAACTCCTCTGTCAAGTTGCTCAAGTTTGCAGACAACACATACCTGATTGGATTGATCCAGGATGGGAAGGAATCTGTCTACAGACAGGAAGTGACACAGCTGGCGTCCTGGTGCCATCGCAACAACCTGGAGCTCTGAAGACAGTTGAATTGATTGTAGACTTTAGGAGAGCTCCCCCTCCCCTCCCCCCACTCACCATCACCAACACCACTGTCACATCTGTGGAATCATTTAAGTTCCTTGGAACCATCATCTCCAGGGACCTTAAATGGGAGGCCACCATCAACTCCACAGTCAAAAAGGCCTAACAGAGGATGTACGTCCTGCAGCAGCTGAGAAACCACAATCTGCCACAGGTAATGATGGTCCAGTTTTATACTACCATCGTAGAGTCTGTCCTCACCTTCTCGATCATGATCTGGTTTGGCTCAGCCACCGAGCATAACATCCGGAGGCTGAAGCACATTGTTCAATCAGCTGAGAAGGTTGTTGGCTGCAACATTCCCCCCATCGACGAACTGCACACTGCAAGGGCCAGGAAGCGAGCGGGTAAGATCATCTCTGACCCCTCTTACCTTGGCCATAAACTTTTTGAAGTACTTCCCTCTGCGAGGCGACACCGGACTGTCAAAGCTGCCACAGCCAGACATAAAAACAGCTTTAGAGCCTTAACATCCAAAAGTCTGTAGCCTCCTTTTACTCTGGTATTTTATTTAATTCACATGTTTAAATTATAATATTTTATTCTTAATTATTTACTGTATATCGTATTGTTACTTGTGAGTAAAGCACCAAGGCAAATTCCTTGTATGTATACATACTTGGCTAATAAAATTCAATTTATTCAATTCAATAAAATTGACATATATTTTCCACAGGCTTTGCTAGCAGTAGGTGTCATTCAGTCTTCCAAGACTGCAGATCCTGGCCACCCGTAAGGAAAACTTAATGTTGTCTTTCACTGTTTTTAATCAGAAATGTGTAATTATCATGTGTCAAGCTTTTTTTTGGTAAATGAGATAAAAATTGGGAAAAGAGCTAGTTTTAACAGCTATTTTCAGAACATTTTATTGTAGATTCCAAAGTTTAATAATATTATTGTTTCTGCAATTGAAATTGCTTATGATGATCATTGGATTAAGTTTAATGTTGTATGCAAAGTAAAGCATAATTAATCCTTCCACTAAATTGCAGTTTGGTTAATAGTCTTTTACATTTCGTATTTGGTTGTTTAACTTAAGGTATGGATTTACAAATATGCGCTCCATTGCATCCCTCATCAGTGGAGTAGGAATTTTTATGATGGGTGCAGGACTATCCTGGTACCATGGAATTAGTGGACTTTTACATCCCCATCATATAGACTCCTTAATGTGGGTAAGTTCTGTATTAGCAAATGCTTTTAGAGATGAACTGTGGAATAGATTCTGCAAGAAAATTATAATGCTATTTCTATTGCAGGTGCTCAATCCAAGCATAGCATGTTGTACACCAGTCCCTTCACTTTGCATAATTCTATCATTATTTCTGTGATAGAGATTAAACCTGGCCACATTTAGTTGACAAGAATTTTAGTTGTGCCAGAGTAAAGAAACTGGCATATCATGTTGCTTTTAAAGATTTCCCATTCAGAATGGTATTTGCTACCTTTACAGATTTCATTTTAAACTGTCCTGCTGTGTTGCCAATATGATGTTGAAAGAGGTAATCGGTTATTATAATAACTTTTTGATCATGGAAGCTGCTTGCATTGTTACATGCTTGGAATGTTAAAAAATAGTCTGAATCAAATTGTTGATATGAAGACCTATTCATCTGAACTAAACTCCAAACATACATGCCAGTCACTACACTGTTTCCAAGAGAAGAAAGGTTGAAGAAAATCATTACTTTTCATTTTGGGGATAATCTAATTTTCTATTATAACTACACTAAATATAGTTTCTTTGCACCTTCAAGGAAGCTGACACTTTATACTTCTGTATAAGAAAATAACTGCAGATGCTGGTACAAATCGATTTATTCACAAAATGCTGGAGTAACTTTATACTTCTGTGACAGGTTACATGATTTCATGTTCCCAGTGCAAGACTCTAACAGAGCGTGTGCTTTGTTCATGGTTGAGGACTGATCTTGATACTGTCAAGGGGCGCAGCGATAGAGTTGCTACTTTACAGTGCTTGCAGCGCCAGAGATCCGGGTTCAATTCCGACTATGGGTGCTGTCTGTACAAAGTTTGTACGTTCTCCCTGTGACCACGTGGGGTTTCTCTGAGATCTTCGGTTTCCTTCCACACTCCAAAGCCATTAAATCGGCTTGGTGTATGTGTAAATTGTCCCTAGTGTGTGTAGGATAGTGTTAATGTGCGGGGATCGCTGGCCGGTGCGGACTCAGTTGGCTGAAGGGCCTGTTTCCGTGCTGTATCTCTAAACTAAACGAAACACGACTGGTTGTGCAATGCTACACTCAGCTGGAGAGAGATTTTTCAAGGTTATATTATTCTTATAATTGTGCATGTATATCACTTTCTGAATTTGGTGTTTAAAAACAAACACACATCTGGCAGTTGGCATATGATTTTAGTTTTCCGCTTATTTTATGCCTCTTCTATATGTCTTCAGTTTCCAAGTGCCATTCTACTTAATTTGATTGGGAGGAATCATTACCAGCTCAAAACAATTTGTCATCAAGTTTTCTGTCCTTGGTATAAGAAAGAATACATAGGCATGTCGGAGCTTTATCTTTGATAATGCAGCAGGAAAGAGATTATTTCCACCAATCATACATATTATCAAGATTTTTCAAATTCTATTGTATCAATTCAATTTTTTTGTGTACTATTGTACAACAGATAAGGAGAATCTGCAGTTAGATAGACTATGTAAATATACCTCCAGCAACTTGATTCATATTCCATCTATGACATTTCAATTTTTAAGATTATTGGTAACAAAGATATTTTGTGACCTCTCTTGGATCTCTTTGTAAATACTACTTGACAATAATCTACTTTCTTGCTAATTGGATCTTCAATGTAACCCAAGTTCAAACAAAGAATTTAACTTTCCCTTAATGTATTCTATTCCTGATGAAACATGTTCACCAAGTTGAAGTATTATACATTTGAATCATATTTTTTTGGCTGCTGATTTTTTAAACTGAGATTTTTGTATCTAACATTAATTAATAAAATGGTATTTTGGAATATTTGAATATGTTTAAATGCAATAAAATTTTTAAAGAATTTCTTTCATGTTCCATTTGTATTTTTCAGGCCTATTTTATTCTGGCTGGTTCATTAGTGTCAGAAGGAGGTACAGTATACAATTTAAAAACCTATTTTCTTCATCCTATTAATTTTCATTATGATGTTAATATGATAAATTCTGCTTGATTTTTATTGTTCAGCTTTTTCATTCAAAATGATCTGAATCTGAATGAATCTGAATCTGAATTACCTTTATTGTCATTCAAAATGAATTGAACGAAAATCATTTGCCATGCAGCCACAACAGTAGAGTAAAAGACACAAGCCACACAATTTTAACACAAACATCCATCACAGTGACTCCTCCAGACACCCCTTCACTGTGATGGAAGGCAAAAAAAATCTTCTCTCTTCCCCCATGCTTCTCCCACGGACAGATAGTTCGACTTCTGCTGAGGCGACCAAGGCTCCCGACTCGCGCAGCCCCCGCAAGGAGATGGAAGGTCCTGCGGCCGAGCCGTACCGGGCGATGTAAAGTCCCGCGGCCGCGCCGGGCGCTGGAAGGTCCCCCGGCCGAGCCGCGTGGGGCGCTGGAAGGGCCCGCGGCCGAGCCGCGCGGGGCGCTGGAAGGGCCCGCGGCCGAGCCGTACTGGGCGATGTAAAGTCCCGCGGCCGTGCCGGGCAATGGAAGGTCCCGTGGCCAAGCCGCGCCGGGCAATGGAAGGCCCCGCGGCAGAGCCGCGCCGGGTGTTGGTAGGCCCCGCGGCCGAGCGGCGTCGGGCGATGGAAGGCCCCGCGGCCGAGCGGTGTCGGGCGATGGAAGGCCCCGCAGCCGATCCGCGCCTCGAGGAAGAGATTTATTTTTAAAAGAAAGGTTTCCCCCACCCACCCCCCCCCCATATATACACAGCTAAAATGGACTACTACACACACCTAACACTAACACATAGACAAATAAAGAAAAAAGACAAACAGACTGCCGGCGAGCCGCAGCCGCATGGCGGAGCAGGCATCTTGGATCTTGTCCTGATTTGGCATGCATATGCACAGTTTTTTTAAAGTTTAAATTTATTTCCCGATGTTTAACTTTGTTATTACTGGATGATCCATATTTAGTTGTACTCTATTAATGTGATCAAGATGGACACAAAATGCTGGGGTAACTCGGAGGGAGAGGCAGCATCTCTGGATAGAAGGAATGGGTGATGTTTTGGGTCGAGACTTCAAACCAACTCGTTTCTCACATGCTATAAAAACTATACTGAAACTTTTACTTTGATTTGATACCTTAAAACATCACAATATTAAGTTGTTTTAAATTGCTATTTTAGAGTAAATGGATTTAAGCATTTAAATACTGTTTAGATCTCATTTAACATAATTTAAACTTTGCTCTTGTGCTTTATGGCTTATATCTAATTTAAATTCCTACTTTGTAAATGCTGTCAGTTATAGTTTTTTCACTCTTATTTGTTTACTAACAATCGCAATAAATTGCTTCTTAACCAGTTATAGTTTACATTACATTCCATGTCAGGTTGGTCTTTTCCTTGAAACTTTATATTTGATTAAACATTTAATATACTCATTAGATGCCAGTTCTGTTGCCATTAACTTGTGAGATTCTAAGGTAATTCTTTTGTGGTTCTGACAAATGAGTTTGTGTTTTCTTTTACAGCAACACTTTTGGTAGCAATAAATGAACTCCGAAAGAGTGCTCGTGCTAAAGGAATAACATTTTATCAATATGGTATATCAGTTTTATAATATATCCTCTATACAACATTATTTAAATGCAATTTACTGCTAGCAAAAACTGCATGCATAGGTAGACAAATACTGCATAAAGCTCTATGTATTAATTATGGATGAAAGGAAAAACCTGGTGCACAATTCAGTGTTGAGACAATTCAGTTAAAAGTACAAATTCCAAATGTTCTTTCATGAGTTTTCAGTATTGCTGAAATTTGTATTTGGTTGATATTTATTCTCATATCTAGTTACCCTTGATAAGATGGTGGCAGGCTTCTTGCACGTTTCTAGTTCTTGCATCCGCAGTATTCTTGGTTGAAGAATTATGGAATTTTGACCCAGCAACAATGAAAATAATTCAAAATATTTAAGTCGGGAGTGCCTGTTAGTCGGAAAAGATCAAGCAGGTGAAGTTGTTTTATATAGACGTTGCCCTTATATTTTGAGGCAGGAGTGTTGAGGCTATGTGCTGTCGGAACCTAAGTTGAGTTTCTGCAGTCTATCTTGTACAGTGCACACATCCCAAATACCATGCACTAGGGATTGAAGCAGCAAATATTTAATTTTTAGATCAATGGGTTTGTGTTTTCCTGATGGTGCCAGAGCTCACCAGATTGTGCCAGAACAATGAATCTGTCCTGCCAAGTAGCATGTACTGGTTCAAGATCAAGATTTGTACCATGTAAGTGATCAAACGATTTTGGTGAATTGAAGAGATGAGTTACTCTTGGGGGAAATTCCTAGGTGTGATTTGCACTTGTAGCTGGAGGAATTACATGACTGTCCAGGTTATTAGTTAAATTCCAGAATGTGATGGTTGGTTTTGCAAGATTTGATGGTCATGGCATGGCACTTGTGAGAGGCAAATGACATGTGCTCCAAGGAATGAGGAATGGCAGTTGGAATTAAACACTGCAGCACAGGTCTTCTGCATCAATTTCCTGAGGCTGAAATAATTGACCTCAAATTACAACCTTTTTTGTGCTGAAGTTGACTCCACCTGGTATTGAATATTCCCCAAG
Source organism: Rhinoraja longicauda (assembly GCF_053455715.1). Taxonomy (NCBI): domain Eukaryota; kingdom Metazoa; phylum Chordata; class Chondrichthyes; order Rajiformes; family Arhynchobatidae; genus Rhinoraja; species Rhinoraja longicauda. Next base: position 66,789,375 of record NC_135953.1, on the reverse strand, counting down.
ATTCCTATTAACATTGTTTTTACTTGGAGGTTTAAAAACTTAAGTGGCTAATAGCTGCCAATCATTCTTGCCTTGCTGCTGCAGTTCAACTCTATTGAAAATTTCTGCACCAACGATATCATAGCCTGGATCAACATAGCTCAAATATATCTTTGATCAGGCTACTGGGAAGCAAATCATGCTTGATAGCATTTTGACCACACCTTCAACTACTTAGCTAATGAGGATGGATGAATTGAATTAATAGTTTAGTTTAGTGTAGAGATACAGCACGGAAATGGGCCCTACAGCCCACTGAGTCCGCGCTGACCACTGATCCCCGCACACTAACACTATCCTACACACACTAGGGACAATTTACATTTATATCAAGCCAATTAGCTTATAAACCTGTATGTCTTAGGAGTGTGGGAGCAAACCAAGACCTTCCTGGAGAAAACCCACTGGGAAAACATACAAACTCCCTAAAGACAGCACTCGTAGTTGGGATTGAATGTTCTATAGTACTTTTTTTTAGTTATCAATTTATATAATGACCTATGTGTAATGCAGTGAGTCTAAAACCCCTGAATTTATTAAACGTGAAATCTCTGACTAAATAAGAAGTCAGGTTCTTTCTTAAGCCAAAATGGCTGGTATTCCTTATCTGTAACCTTTTTAACACAAATGTGAAAATACTGTTAGGATTAGATAGGTCTGTGTAATCGGTAAGAGACTAGCATTGAACAGGCAGGGAATGTAGGGCTATATATTATGTGCAAATAGATGAAATGAGCTTAAATTGGCATCATGGTCAGTACAGATAAAGTAGGCCAAAGGACTTATTCTGTGTAGTAATTGCCGCCACTTCCGATAACAAGATAGATAATTGCCTAGAAATGAAGGGCTGCTTGAATAAGTTTGTTTTTCATTTTCATTTGTATTATTTAACACATTTCACACACCATTGATAAACTTTTCAACATTTTGCTCGTTAACTGACTTGTTACTTGAGAAATATAAGAAAATAACTGCAGATGCTGGTACAAATCGAAGGTATTTATTCACAAAATGCTGGAGTAACTCAGCAGGTCAGGCAGCATCTCGGGAGAGAAGGAATGGGTGACGTTTCGGGTCGAGACCCTTCTTCAGACTGAGAAATATTGTTGTATAAATATCTTGCAATTAATTATAAATATTCTGCTCAAGCACAGGCTAATTTAAGCACAAGCACAAATAAACTAAATAAATCAATAAATAAAAATAATTTATTCTTCACAATCTGCTTAATTATACCATACTTAATGTGAGAGAATTTTGTTTTTACACTTTAGAAGTGAACATTTAAATATGACACCAAATATCTAGAAATGTTATGTGGTGTCTGGTCTGGTTATTGTCATAAATCTGGCTCAAATAATTATATGTGCAGATTTTCTACCATATTCCAACTATTATAGCAAACTGGAAAGACGAGTACAGGGGGAAAAGGTACCATGGTGCTTTTTATTTGTTTTGTTGCAAAGTTATTAAAATGTTATCAACTATTTTATGTTCAAATTCATAAATTAAGGATAGACCATTCATAAAGCCTATTCATAAATTAAGGAATATCTGTACTGTTCAGAAATGTCAGCCTACAAACAAAAGTCTATGGAGTACAAATGAACTCCACATGTTTCGGAAACAGGTGCAAATATTTTATTAAATTATGCCCAATGCTTAAATCCACTTCGTTATGTGATTTTTTTTAAATGAAGCAGCTGTTAATCAACACCTGCATGGCATTAGTTTTAGTATCTTCAGATATTCATCCGTAAACTTAAAAAATCTAAGTATTAATTGGATTCTGAAGATTCACGATGTACTAATGCATTCTTTAATGTCATGCTCATTGTGCCTCTATTTAAATATAACTTACTTGTTTCCTAGTGGTGCATAGTCATGATCCGACCACCAATGTTGTTCTGTTGGAAGATGCAGCTGCTGTGCTAGGAGTATTAATAGCGGCCAGCTGCATGGCGCTAACGTCCCTTACAGGTAAAAAATATGTTAAAATACTCATCGTTAGTTTCTTCAATTTTCTGTATGATTAGGAATGTACATGGCTTATTTTGTGTGCATGTGACAAAGTTGTGCAGTAGGTACTTTCAGTGACCTTGAAATTATTGGAGATACCAGTATTGATTTATGTTTTAACCAACCATGTTTTGGGTTTTTATCATCACATTTTCAATGACTAAATTGGCTGGAATTTGCTGGTATGTGCCAGCAGTTTGGTATTGAACTTGCTTGTAGGTTTTGTTGCTGGTGTTTTGCCAAATGTGTTCTGTCTTGGACCCCTCACAAAATACAATCGAGAAGCGTGAATTTGCTGCAGTGACCCCGCAATTAGGCTGAGGAATTTGTCCATTAAAATCATGCCAGATTAAACCTGTCAAAAGAAAATAGTTCATTCATTGCAATAGTAGCGGGAAAAGAGTAATTGCTTATTAATTAACTTTTTTTAGAATCTATTTAATCTAGCTAAATGGTTTGAAATTTTAAATGTTTTTTAATTTTTTCATTGAACTTTAAATAATAATCCTTGAATAGTTTGTCTAGCAGAGGACATTATTTGATATAATCCTCCAACTCCCTGAAAATTAAAAATTATCTCATGAGCATTCCAATCAGGTTTCTAGATTGGCAGTCAACATGTTGCCTTGTCTCACTCCAAAATATCAACAACCTCAAAGTTAATGGAAAGACCCTTAACAGCACTGATGTGGTGGTATGTCTGGTCACCCCATTCCAGGAAAGGTCTGGTGGTTTTGGAGAGGGTGCAGTGGAGGTTTACCAGAATACTGCCTGGATGAAAGGGTTTGGTGCTACAAGGAGAGGTTGGATAGACCTTGATTGTTTTCTCTGGAATGTCAGAAGTTGAGGAGAGACTTGATAGAAATATATCAAATTATGAGGCATAGATAGGGTAGACAGTCAAACCTTTTCCCTCAGGGTGGAAATGTCTAACAAAAGTTACAATAGCAACAATGTGGGGCTGGCTCGAAGGGCAAATGGCCTCCTCCTGCACCTATTTTCTATGTTTAATAGAGGGTATAGCTATAAGGTGAGATGGGGAAAGTTCAATGGAGATATGCGGGGCAAGTTTTTGTGCAGAGTGGCGGGGCCTGGAACGCACTACCGGGGGTGGTGGAGGCAGATATGATGGTAGCGTTTAAGAAGCTTTTGGTAGGCGAATGGAAATGCAGGGAATAGAGGGTGTAGGATCATGTATAGGGAAATTAGACCAGTTTAACGTGGCATCATGTTTGGCACAAACATTGTGGGCTGAATGGCATGTTCCTGTGTTGTACTGTTCTATGTTCTCACTTTAATGAGATCCAAACAGAACACAGTCCTTCAATTTTGGTTCAGTTATTTTACAAGCAAGAGTTAACCAAAAAGTATTTCATTTTGATCAATATGCCCCACTTCTACATTGGACATTTTATTTGTACTAATAAAAACAGAAAGCAACAGAAATACTCAGCAGGTCAAGCAGCCTCTGGGAAGAACGGAGCCAACATTTAATGTCAAATATCTTTGAGAACTAGTGAACTCTGATCATTTTAATGACCCATTCATCAAACGTGCCATATATTCCCCCTTTACCTTAAGCTTACACCATCCATTTAGCCCTCAAGAATGCTGCATGATTTTGTACAGAAAGACAAACAAAACTTTTATGCTAGTATTAAAGATGGAGACTTCCCAAAGTGCAATAAAATGGAAAATTTCTCATCCACCTCCACAAGGAGATGTTAGTGAAGCTGACCATAAGCCTGCTGAGAGGCAGGTATATGAAGCTTTTTAAAGGTGGAGCAAAAGAGGCGGCGATGTTTGGGGACAAACCTCTCGAATTTGTGACCTTAGCAACCGATTGTAAAGCTGCAAATGTGGAATGATTAAAACCTGTTATGTTAGAAATCAAGGAGGGTATAGTCTACTGTAATTATTACGGACCTCTTTATAATGAATTTGGTTTTAACGGATGGAGCATCCCCACAATAATCAGACACCACTGTATCTTTAAGGACACATTTGCTAGTTAAACTGCGGGAGGTCATTGCAATTGAGAAGCAATTGATTTGATCTACACTTTTGCAATGATACTCTATTAAACAATGTAATGAGTGTTTTTCATGTGCAGTAACAAAAATAATTTTTTAGCTGTTAAAATGAACTTTGCATTTGAAAACAACTCGTTTCACGATAACTGCTAGGTGGTTGGAGCGATTCCCTTACTCGGTTACAGCAGACCATCGGTAATAACGGGCACCATTCCCTCCCCTGTGGTCCGTTATAACAAGGGTTACTGTGTTTTAAAAAAAGAGTAACATTATTTTTTACTCTGAATGGACATTAATAAAAAGTTTTCTTGTATCAGTAGGAGGCACTGTCATTCCCTTCTGTCATTTAGTTATTTTAGCTTGAACACTTTTTTCTTTATTTTATTTCCTTCCCCTTATCCCAACCTTACCTTTTGCCCCTCTCTTTGCTTAAAACCTGTGGTGTCAGTAGCTTTCTTTCCAGTTCCAATTAAAGTTGCTTTGTGGTCTGCTGTTTATTTCCAGCCAATAGACAATAGACAATAGGTGCAGGAGTAGGCCATTCAGCCCTTCGAGCCAGCACCGCCATTCAATGCGATCATGGCTGATCACTCTCAATCAGTACCCCGTTCCTGCCTTCTCCCCATACCCCCTCACTCCGCTATCCTTAAGAGCTCTATCCAACTCTCTCTTGAAAGCATCCAATGAACTGGCCTCCACTGCCTTCTGAGGCAGAGAATTCCACACCTTCACCACTCTCTGACTGAAAAAGTTCTTCCTCATCTCCGTTCTAAATGGCCTACCCCTTATTCTTAAACTGTGGCCCCTTGTTCTGGACTCCCCCAACATTGGGAACATGTTTCCTGCCTCTAATGTGTCCAATCCCCTAATTATCTTATACGTTTCAATAAGATCCCCCCTCATCCTTCTAAATTCCAGTGTATACAAGCCCAATCGCTCCAGCCTTTCAACATACGACAGTCCCCCAATTCCGGGAATTAACCTAGTGAACCTACGCTGCACGCCCTCCATAGCAAGAATATCCTTCCTCAAATTTGGAGACCAAAACTGCACACAGTACTCCAGGTGCGGTCTCACCAGGGCCCGGTACAACTGTAGAAGGACCTCTTTGCTCCTATACTCAACTCCTCTTGTTACGAAGGCCAACATTCCATTGGCTTTCTTCACTGCCTGCTGTACCTGCATGCTTCCTTTCATTGACTGATGCACTAGGACACCCAGATCTCGTTGAACTCCCCCTCCTCCTAACTTGACACCATTCAGATAATAATCTGCCTTTCTATTCTTACTTCCAAAGTGAATAACCTCACACTTATGTACATTAAACTGCATCTGCCATGTATCTGCCCACTCACACAACCTGTCCAATTCACCCTGCAGCCTTATTGCATCTTCCTCACAATTCACACTACCCCCCAGCTTAGTATCATCTGCAAATTTGCTAATGGTACTTTTAATCCCTTCGTCTAAGTCATTAATGTATATCGTAAATAGCTGGGGTCCCAGCACCGAACCTTGCGGTACCCCACTGGTCACTGCCTGCCATTCCGAAAGGGACCCATTTATCCCCACTCTTTGCTTTCTGTCTGTCAACCAATTTTCTATCCATGTCAGTACCCTACCCCCAATACCATGTGCCCTAATTTTGCCCACTAATCTCCTATGTGGGACCTTGTCGAAGGCTTTCTGAAAGTCGAGGTACACCACATCCACTGACTCTCCCCTGTCAATTTTCCTAGTTACATCCTCAAAAAATTCCAGTAGATTTGTCAAGCATGATTTCCCCTTCGTAAATCCATGCTGACTCGGAATGATCCCGTTACTGCTATCCAAATGCTCAGCAATTTCGTCTTTTATAATTGACTCCAGCATCTTCCCCACCACTGATGTCAGACTAACTGGTCTATAATTACCCGTTTTCTCTCTCCCTCCTTTCTTAAAAAGTGGGATAACATTTGCTATCCTCCAATCCACAGGAACTGATCCTGAATCTATAGAACATTGAAAAATGATCTCCAATGCTTCCACTATTTCCAGAGCCACCTCCTTAAGTACCCTGGGATGCAGACCATCAGGCCCTGGGGATTTATCAGCCTTCAGTCCCATCAGTCTACCCAAAACCATTTCCTGCCTAATATGGATTTCCTTCAGTTCCTCCATCACCCTAGGTTCTCCGGCCCCTAGAACATTTGGGAGATTGTGTGTATCTTCCTCAGTGAAGACAGATCCGAAGTAACGGTTTAACTCGTCTGCCATTTCTTTGTTCCCCATAATAAATTCCCCTGCTTCTGTCTTCAAGGGACCCACATTTGCCTTGACTATTTTTTTCCTCTTCACATACCTAAAAAAACTTTTGTTATCCTCCTTTATATTATTGGCTAGTTTACCCTCGTACCTCATCTTTTCTCCCCGTATTGCCTTTTTAGTTAACTTTTGTTGCTCTTTGAAAGAGTCCCAATCCTCTGTCTTCCCACTCTTCTTTGCTATGTTATACTTCCTCTCCTTAATTTTTATGCTGTCCCTGACTTCCCTTGTCAGCCACAGGTGTCTCTTACTCCCCTTAGAGTCTTTCCGCCTCTTTGGAATAAATTGATCCTGCAACCTCTGCATTATTCCCAGGAATACCTGCCATTGCTGTTCTACCGTCTTCCCTGCTAGGGCCTCCTTCCAGTCAATTTTGGCCAGCTCCCGCCTCATGCCTCTGTAATCCCCTTTGCTATACTGTAATACTGACACTTCCGATTTTCCCTTCTGCCTTTCCATTTGCAGAGTAAAACTTATCATGTTGTGATCACTGCCTCCTAATGGCTCTTTTACCTCTAGTCCCCTTATCAGATCAGGATCATTACACAACACTAAATCCAGAATTGCCTTCTCCCTGGTAGGCTCCAGTACAAGCTGTTCTAAGAATCCATCTCGAAGGCACTCTACAAACTCTCTTTCCTGGGGTCCATTTCCAACCTGATTTTCCCAGTCTACCTGCATGTTGAAATCTCCCATAACCACCGTAGCATTACATTTTTGACACGCCAATTTTATCTCCTGATTCAACTTGCACCCTATGTCGAGGCTACTGTTTGGGGGCCTATAGATAACTCCCATTAGGGTCTTTTTACCCTTACAATTTCTCATTTCTATCCATACTGATTCAACATCTCCTGATTCTATGTCACCCCTTATCATTCCTTACCATCAGAGCAACCCCACCCCCTCTGCCCACCTGTCTGTCTTTTCTATACGTTGTGTACCCCTGAATATTCAGTTCCCAGCCCTGGTCCTCTTGTAGCCATGTCTCAGTGATCCCTACAACATCATACTTGCCCATGACTAACTGAGCCTCAAGCTCATCCACTTTATTTTTTATACTACGCGCATTTAAGTACAACACTTTAACTTCTGTATTTACCTCCCCTCTCACATCGGTCACAATTGGCCCTGCCCTTAATTTCTTTTCCCCTCTAGAACTTCTGTTCCCATTCTTCCGAGAGTCTTTTGCAATATCTCCTTTATTCCCTTTTACCTCATCTTCATATTCACAATTTGTTAACCACTCCCCCCCACTACTTAGTTTAAAGCCACAGGTGTCACACTAGCAAACCTGCCTGCCAGAATGTTTGTCCCCCTGCTGTTAAGATGTAACCCGTCCCTTTTGTACAAGTCACCCCTAGCCCAGAAGAGATCCCAGTGGTCCAGAAATCTAAATCCCTGCTCTCTGCACCAGCCCCTCAGCCATAAATTCATACCCTCTATCTCTCTGTTCCTGGCCTCACCAGCACGAGGTACCGGTAGCAGTCCAGAGATAACCACCTTCGACGTCCTACTTCTCAGTGTTTTTCCCAACTCTCTAAACTCCCGCTGTAGCACCTCCTTCCTCTTCCGCCTGACATCATTCGTGCCCACGTGCACAACGACTTCAGGTTGATCGCCTTCCCTCACTAGGATTTTCTGAAGCCGGTCCGTGATGTGTTGAACCCTGGCACCAGGGAGGCAACAGACCATCCTCAAGTCCCTCCTGCTGCCACAGAATCTTCTGTCCGTCCCTCGGAAGATGGAGTCACCGACCACTACGGCTCTTCCTGACTTCGGTCTCCCCTGTCGAGTATCCTTGCCAACAGGTCCGCCACTCGGACTGGAAACGTCTTCTGCCCCGACAGTTCCCAAGAGGGTATACCTATTTGCAATAGGCACAGCCACTGGGGTCTCCTGTAGTCCTCGTCCACTCCCCCCTGAAACAGTCTCCCACCTTCGCTCGACCTGGACCCTTGGCGTGACAGCCTCACAATAGGTCCTGTCAAGGAAACTTTCGCATTCCCGGATGGCCCTGAGGTCATCCAACTGCCTCTCCAACTCTACCACACGTCCCTTCAGGAGCTGCACCTGGACACAGTTCTTGCAGGTGTAGCTCCCAGAAGCTCCAGCGACGTCCCTGTCTTCCCACATCCTGCAGGAAACACACTGCACCAACTTTTCCGCCATTACCTTGTGTCTTTTCTTTTATTTTGGTATCTTTCACATTAGAATTTCTGGTTTTGTAATTCAAATGTATATTTGTCAGATGTGCCTATACGAAGCACTGGCATAAATCCATTTTATGAAGTAAAATCCATTCCAATGTGCACAGAAAATTCAGAATATTTTTGATTTCTACTTTCATGTTGTGCAGATACCTGAAATTTAGGTGCAATTTTCCTAATTTTAGTTGAAATGTTTTGGTATTTGACATGATGGGATAATGGAAACAGATATTAATGTTGTATATCTATTTTTATTTAGGTAATCCATATTATGATAGTATTGGCTCTCTTGGAATCGGAACTCTCTTGGGCACTATTTCAACATTTTTGATCTATACAAATACTGAAGCGCTGATTGGGAGATCGATCCAGCCAGAAAATGTACAAAGGCTTACCGAACTTTTGGAGAATGACCCTTCAGTAAGGTAATTGGATAGAAGAGCCATTTGCTCTGCTGTACTATTCATTGTTCTATCATGATTAGCACTAAGAAAGCTTTCATTGCTGCTGAATATTTCAAGTCCAGGATCTAATAAATTATAACCTGTCTGAGAGCATTTTCTTATTTAGTACAAAGAATTGATTACTTGGATATTTGTTGGAGTCTGTACTATTTCGATCTATTTAAAATAGGACGGTACAGTGGCACGGTGGTAGAACTACTGCTTCACAACACCAGAGACCTGAGTTCGATTCTGACTACAGGCGCTGTCTGTGCAGAGATTATACATTCTCCAGGTGTTCAGGTTTCCTCTCGCATTCCAAAGACGTGCAGAACTGTAGGTTAATTGGCTTCTGTAAATTGTCCCTCATGTGTACGACATTGAATTAGTGTACGGTTGATCGATTGTTGGTGCGGACTCATTGGGCCAAAGGGCCTGTTTCCATGCAGTATCTCTAAAAGTTAAAATAATTGGCATGAAAAATGGAAAGTTCCATCATAGTCAATTGACCTTTATTGCCCATTGTTTGACCACTTGCTGCATCCAGTGAATCCATGGTACACAAGGGCAATTTGAGGATGACGTGCTATTTATGTTTTGCATGATTGGTTTTGCTTTTTAAAAAAAATTATGGAATCAGAAAAATTCTGATTGTCAACTATTTCAGTGGGAAATGGAAAAAAGGGCTTCAAAAGCAAGGTTTTGTTTTGTGCATGTTCGGAGGAATTATTTGAAAATATACTACAGAAATAGTCAAATTAGATAACATACTAACTAGTAAGCCACTAATATTTTGTAATGAAATAACACAAATAAAAATAATAAAAGTTTTTGATCCTCATTCTTTGCACAATTAATTGGAACTTGCTTGATGGGAGACCATGGATTACCAGAATGGTGATGCACACTTGATTACCCAACACAAAGCCAGATATCTGGTGCCATTTTACGTCTGATATCTTTGAAATTTAAACTGTATTGTAAAGAGGGAAAATAATGAATTCTTGAACAAATTAGAATTTGACCTTTTAGAGTCATACAGCATGGAAAACAGCCCTTCCCTGAGGCACATCACGAGGCACAAACCTCCAGACCAATAAAACAACCTTCCACCACTGCCCTTGATTCCTACAATTAAGCCAATTCTGTATCAATTTAGCTTGCTCTCCCTGAATCTCATGTGATCTAACCTTCCAGAGCAGACTACTGTGCAGAGCCTTTATCAAAGGCTTTTTTCAAGTCCATGTAGACTATATCCATGGCCTTCCTTAATCAGCTTTCTTGGTCACATCTTCAAATAATCAATTTGTGAGGCATGATCTATGCATGAAACCATGCTGACTTTCCTTAATTAACCCCTGTCTTTCCCAGTGTCCATGGCATCTTATCCTTCATAATTCTCTCCAATAACACTCCTACCGCAGATGGTAGGTTTACTTGTCTATGAGTTCCAAGGCTTTTCTTTGCAGTGCTTCTTAAAATGTGCCACAACATTAGCCATCCCCCAGTCTTCTGGCAACTCGCCCATGTGTGGCGATGATAATTCATATATTTCTTGCAATTTATTTTCTAGTGTTTCTAGCTTCCCATGACGCCGTGCTGTTCTTAGACTATATGTTTTCTCAGATATATTTCAATTGCATACCAAAACCACGACAAATATATTCTTCCACAGTAAGCTCATTGATGGCATGGGTCACATTCACAAGAGAATGGATAATTCAGAGGAAATTAATGCCTAGATATAGCTGATTCTTTCACTACCTGTTGGGAGGGGTAACTTGGGTGGAAATGAGATCGGCAATATTGCACGGCATCTGGTGTACTGGATGGGATGATTAATGGGATAAAGAGGGCCAGTTTGAAGTAAGATGGCAAAATTGAGGTTTCTGCCCGTTAGGAGACAACAGTAAGTGCCATAGTGGACTCTGAGAATGCCATTTAAGACATGGGAATACCTTTATCAAGTAAGAGGATGCAGCTAAAATTTAAAGGGAAGCAGAGATAAATTATGTAATTATGGGATGCAAAAATATAGAGATTGGGTATTATAAAGCCCCCCCCCCCCTTTACTTGGTTACTGAGGAAGTGGTTGCAGGTGAGCTTGCTGTAATCATCCTACTAAATTTGCATTGTTCTGTATAATTTTTTAATAGTAATACTGGATTTTTTTAAAAATCAGGGCTGTGCACGATGTAAAGGCCACTGACATGGGTATGAATACAGTTCGTTTTAAAGCAGAAGTTGATTTTGATGGAAGGATAGTGACAAGATCTTATCTGGAGAAGCAAGACATTGACGCAATCTTAAATGTATGTAAAATTTAAACAATGGCACTGTGGAGGAGCCATTCTACTCTAAAATTGCAATATCCAGTTCAGTTCCAGCATCTGCAAAATTTAGAAGGACGAAGTTTAATGTGCTAAAAGCAAGCTTGTAAATTATTACTTTTTGTACTGCATTTTGAACTGGATTGTCTTAATGACATACATTAATGACTTGCTTGAGCAGGATAGTACGTTCTGGCAGAATCAATGAATTGCCCTATCACCAGCATTTTGTCAACCGGTGCTGCCTTATGGCATTGATTTCGACTGGCACTTTGAATCTGACCCTGTATCTGCAAAGCACCTCATCCACTCCATGAATTTTCTACTTTTTTTGTCCTGTACTATTTGTGGAAATAGTTTTCTGATCCACATTTTTCACGCCCTTTCCCAGGTGCAAGCCAGTTTCTCCCTCTGTCGTCGTGTTGCTTCCATGACTCTATCAAGTGGCAGCAATCACAATTGTGCTTTCTTTAATCTGCCTATTTGCCTTGCATTTTGCCACATGTGCTTCCTTCTGTTGGCTATCTAACATTTCTTGTCTGGCTTTGGCTAGCTCCACAATTTTACATATGTCTACTTAAGTTCCTAGAGTTAACAATCTTGCATACTTACCATGTAATAACAAGGAACTGTTGATGCTGGCTTATACCAAGATAGACGCAAAATACTGGATTAACTCAGAGTCAGGCAACAACTGGAGAACAATTCTAGCTGCAGGAAAGAAAATCAGTTAAGGTCTGTGTCTGCCATTTCTAGATGAGTTGCATGGTGCTGGTGAAACATCATTCTCTGGGTTCTCGTTTGAGTTGGGTGTGATATTGTGCAATTATCCCCCCCATGTGACCAGTGTGCTATAATAACATACTGCATCTACTCTGTTTTATCTGTCATAGCCAGCTCAATATACTGTGAAAATGATTCTTTCCAATCTTTCCAATTTAGACAATTACGTGTCTGGGAATCCAGCAGTTGAGGCAGATTTTATTTTTTCTATTGTGCACTCTCTTACAGGCATGTGAATTTTCCGCGGATTTCCGCATTTTTTAAATCCATCTTCCGCGCTTTTTGCATGATTTCCGCGTTTTTCACTTTGCCAAGTAAATGGAGAAATCGGATCGAAAAAAAAAGGGGAAAAAAAGATGTATAGACTTGTAATAAACACTAGGGTTCCGCTAGACATCGCTAGGGGTTTTGCGAGAAATCCCCTGCGTCCTGGAAGTCTCCCCGAAAATGTGGCACCTAGGCTGAGCAAGGCAGCCAATCTCGACCTCATCGGGACTTCCATGACCAATTTGTCAATTTGGGCACTAGAGGTCGCTAGGGGTTCCGCGAGAAATCCCCCGGCGCCCCTGAAGACTCCCCGTAAATGTGGCACCTAGGCTGGGCAAGGCAGCCAATCTCGACCTCATCGGGACTTCCACAGCCGAACTGTGGGTTGAATTTGCAACCTGCGGCTGGGACTCTAGAACTCCAGCCCAGCTGGAGCCAGCAAATCTATCCCCACAGCCGACTTCCTTTGCATGCTGGATAAACCAGCAAAGCTCTGGAACCAAGAGTGCCAGAAAATCAGTGGTGGAACGGTTATGAGTAAATATTAAATTTAAGTGCAAGATTATATAACTAAATTAAGAGAGGATTAAAATATAAAACACCGCAGAAAAGCCAATTGCTGCCTTTTGGGGATGATTATCAATTAATGTGCAAATTTACTTAAATGTTATTAGTGTACAGTGACATATTCACATTATTTTGTAATGTCTGATTTTACTTTGAAATGCACTAAAAGAGGCTTGAAACTGGTAATTTTGTGTGTAAAGTTTCAAAAATATTCTGATTTTTAGACCCCCGTTGTACACATCACACAAATGCTCAGCTCTTTTCCTCTTTTTTTTTACCTCACTCACATGCCTTCTCTTAATTGAATCTCATAGCGCAGACATTTGTTGAGTTGTTATCTCAACGTCTGCCTGGCATTTGGTATTCTGATTCGGGCATAGGGTCTATATTTAATAATTTATTTGACTGGCACTTCAAATACCAAGCTGCAGTATCTCCCTTATTCTCAAAGGTACGGAAAAGGATTGATAATTTAAACTGCCAACAAAGGTACTTTATTCACATGATTATTTAGAGGCAACCTGAATCCACACAATTACTACCTTTCCAACCGCCTTCTAAAGGGCCTGTCCCAGTTGCGCGATTTTTAAGGCCACTGCCGGCGACTGTCAAAGTCGTAGCAGATCGCCGAAATTTTCTTTTACCCTATGACAATGACCACGACAATGCCGAGTCAGGTCGATACAAGTTACATTTCTTTGTGAAACTAGCACCTGGCTAAGAGATTACACCATCTTCGGAAACATCGCAAAATTCCCACGCTTAGCTGACCGTCAAACTGTTGCCTCCAATCTACCTGTCAAATGTCCTGACGGTAAATAAATTGGTTAAACAAAACTATCTTCTGGTATCTTCAAATGCCTTTTCTTAATTTAATATTACGCGTTTCTGAATGCATCTGCGACAACCTAGCAAACCTGGGGACAGCATGCGACAGCGCCCGCAATAAGCTACGATACCTGGCGACAAGCCAGCTGTCAGCGAGAATTTTTGAGCAGGTAAATTTTTTTGCCTTAAAATCTCCTAACTGAGACAGGCCCTTAAACGTTCGCTGGGGTGTCGCGGGAATGATTGTGTCAGAGAGTTGTGAATCTGTGGAATTCTCTGCCTCAGAAGGCAGTGGAGGCCAATTCTCTGAATGCATTCAAGAGAGAGCTAGATAGAGCTCTTAAGGATAGCGGATCGGGGGTATGGGGAGAAGGCAGGAACGGGGTACTGATTGAGAATGATCAGCCATGATCACATTGAATGGCGATGCTGGCTCGAAGGGCCGAATGGCCTACTCCTGCACCTATTGTCTATTGTGAGGAGCCGTCAATGAATCGTAGTGGATCTCGGCACGTCGCGGAAATATTTTCCAGATAGAAATTTCTCGGCGACAGCTGACTTGTCGCCAGGTATCGTAGCTTATTGCGGGCGCTGTCGCATGCTGTCCCCAGGTTTGCTAGGTTGTCACAGATGCATTTAGAAGCACATAATATTAAATTAAGAAAAGGCATTTGAAGTTACCAGAAGATAGTTTTGTTTAACCAATTTATTTACCATGAGGACATTTGACAGGTAGATTGGAGGCGACAGTTTGACGGTCAGGTAAGCGTGGGAATTTCGCGATGTTTCCGAAGACGGTGCCAGTTTCACAAAAAAAGTAACTTGCATCGACCTGACTCGGCATTGTCGTGGTCATTGTCGTAGGGTAAAAGAAAATTTCGGCAATCTGCTACGACTTTGACAGTCGCCGGCAGTGGCCTAAAAAATCGTGTAACTGGGACAGGCCTTTTAGACTTCTGGTTCCTAAACACCTTTGCAGCACGAAATGTAATTCATCATGTGAAATAATTATTAATGGGATGAGACTATTTAAAGAGCATATTTTGTCCTCCAGCTCATGTCACAGCTCTGTTTTTTGCTGTATGGGATGCTTTCAGTTGCTTTTATAGTTGCTTGTCTATGGTTCTGTTCTATGATCCCTGATTATTTGTTAATTGTTCCTTCTTTCAACTTTTACTGTCTTATTTCTCTTGATATCAGCCTGTATGTTATTTACATCACTGAAGATATTTGGCAGAATAATCTGGCACCATTTAAACTGCTTTGATAGTTCAAATTGAAATTTACACCCCTTCTACTTTTTTTAAAATTCTGTAGGAAATTCAACAGGTAAAATCTCCTGAGGACTTGGAAGCATTTATGCTGAAACATGGAGAGAATATTATTGATACATTGGGAGCAGAGGTTGACCGATTAGAAAAGGCACTTAAGGTAGATGCACGTTTATCCTTGTACTATGTATTTGAGCTGTGTGTATTTAAGAACCATGTGTTGGAAGGAACTGCAGATGCTGGTTTTAACCTAAGATCGACACAAACAGCTGGAGTAACAGGGGGTCAGACAGCGTCTCTGGAGAAAAGGAATAGATGATGTTTTGGGTCGAGACCCTTCAGACTCCCATATGAAGATTTTTGAGCATAAGCACTATGGCTTCCAGGGAAATTTGGAACCAGGGATTCTGTAACTTGACTTGATTAAAGAAGTAATAAAGCTGTAGCAGATTCTGACCTGCCAGAATTAAGATCCATGTCCACTTATTTTTAAATAACGTGTTGTCTACAAATTCATGAAATATCATATCTCAAATATTCAGATTCTTAACTTTTTACTAGAATGCATGTGTCTGTTGGTTTAATTCTTGTAAAGTTATTCACATTTTAAAGTTTAAAAGGAGGGGAGGGGAGGAGGGAGGAAGGGGGGAGTAAGGGAGAAGGGAGGGGAGGGTTGAGGAGAGAGGGGAGGGGGGGAGGACAGGGTGCTGCACCAATACAGGAGAGGTTTGGGCCCAATGGGTCCACTTGGTCTAGTTGCGTTATAAATGTTTTGTTCAAAGAAAGTAAATATAATTGAAACATCTTTTATTTTTACAGCAAAAGTATCCAGATGTACGTCATGTGGATTTGGAGATCTTATGAAAATGCCAGGAATATCCAATGAAAATCACAAATACAAGGGAAAAAAAACCCTCCAATGCCCACTGTACTCATTGTAAGCTAATATTATCACATGCTGTTATTTAAAACATTTAATGATACAATTTATGGAAGATTGGCTGACAAGGTTGCAGTGGTATGGAGGAGGGATCCATTGTGTTGTAACATGGTTAAAGAAGTGGTTCAAACATTGATTATTAGCAGTCCAACTATTTTGAATATCTTCCTGACTGCTATTCATTAGAATGCAGTCAGATTGTTTGTTCAGATGCCAGGCATGGTTAGGGCACGAATGAGATTGAAATAGGCAGTTTTGCCCACCTGTTCTCAAGAGTGATAGATAAACCTAACTTTCTATTGAAACAGGTTCCTTGTTTTACTGATCTAAAATTACCCTGTTTCATCTTGTTCAGGTTTGACATACTGCTAACTGAAAAGATGAAGGCTAACTTTACATGAAATCTTTTTTAATTCTGGGTCCATTGAGTTTACTAGTACAATAAGTAAATTCAAACCAAAATTATATGGAAGAAAATAAAATGAGTATCTCCATCTCTTACATGCAAAGTTTTGAGTTTCATTTCAAATCTTGAAGAATATTTAACAGTGAGAAACAAAATTATCAAACATTTAATTTTGAAGTTTAGTACTCGTACCATAATGGGAGTGTTTTCCGATTTTTGGTATGAATTTATCAAATAGTGAATCCCCTTATTTAAACTAAAATCAGAAAACAGAAGTTGACTCTCACTTTATGAAATATTGAACAAACCGAAGGATACATGATGTAGTGGTAATCTGAGAAACTCAGCAAATGCTACTCAAATTGCTTTACAGGAAGAGCTGAATTTGCCCTTGTATACATTGTGTGTCATATCCATCCACCAAAGAAAATACTTATTTATTAATGGTAATCAGAGCGTGCAAACCAGAGAACTGTGTTCAGTTTAGAAATTACAAGTTTGCTGTTACATGCAAAATCTGAAATTATCATTTGAACTTAGTGATCTAAACTATATATGTATATTTATGAAATTGAAAAATTAGTGGAATACACCAGAACTGTATATCTTTTTCTGACAGCATGGGAATTAGAACTGTTGGAATTAAAGCTGCTATAAAAGTCTTGAAGTTGATCTCATTTAAGGGTGCTAGATGATGTGGTGTTTACCAAATCCACTTGTTTCTGGGACTTGGTGAGAGTAAGAGTAATCTCTTTTTGCCAATGATAAGAGAACCAATTAAAATATCAATAGTTTTAAACAAGTTCTAAATGCCTGTAAGTTCAATACAAACTGCTGAGACGAAACAGGTGACCTCCCCCAAGCTGTTCAGCAGTTTGGGTAACAGAAATTCGCCCTTACAGAATTCATGAATCAGTATCCCAAAAATTGAGATAATGCATTTGAGATGTTTGTGAGAGTGGGTGGGAGGGAATGAATAATTTTTTTTTTCAACTCGAGTTTCTTGATGCATGTGCAGATGACGCAACCTTGCGTTAAGGAAAATCGCGATGCGGGCCAGATTCTAGGAACACAACCCTCCCACATAACATACGGGGAGAAAAGATGAGGTACGAGGGTAAGCTAGCCAATAATATAAAGGAGGATAGTAAAAGCTTTTTTAGGTGTGTGAAGAGGAAAAAAATAGTCAAGACAAATGTGTGTCCCTTGAAGTCAGAAGCAGGGGAATTTATTATGGGAAACAAGGAAATGGCAGACGAGTTGAACCGGTACTTTGGATCTGTCTTCACTAAGGAAGATACAAACAATCTCCCAGATGTTCTAGTGGCCAGAGATCCTAGGGTGACGGAGGAACTGAAGGAGATTCACATTAGGCAGGAAATTGTGTTGCGTAGACTGATAAGATAGACTGAAGGCTGATAAATCCCCAGGGCCTGATGGTCTACATCCCAGGGTACTTAAGGAGGTGGCTCTAGAAATTGTGGACGCATTGGTGATCATTTTCCAATGTTCTATAGATTCAGGATCAGTTCCTGTGGATTGGAGGGTAGCTAATGTTATCCCACTTTTTAAAAAGGAGGGAGAGAGAAAACAGGAAATTATAGACCAGTTAGTCTGACATCAGTGGGGGGGAAGATGCTGGAGTCAATTATAAAAGACGAAATTGCGGAGCATTTGGATAGTAGTAACAGGATCGTTCCGAGGCAGCATGGATTTACGAAGGGGAAATCATGCTTGACTAATCTTCTAGAATTTTTTGAGGATGTCACTAGGAAGATTGACAGGGGAGAGCCGGTGGATGTGGTGTACCTCGACTTTCAGAAAGCCATAGACAATAGACAATAGGTGCAGGAGTAGGCCATTCGGCCCTTCGAGCCACCACCACCAATGATCAATGTGATCATGGCTGATCATTCTCAATCAGTTCCTGCCTTCTCCCCATACCCCCTGACTCCGCTATCCTTAAGAGCTCTATCAAGCTCCCACATAGGAGATTAGTGGGCAAAATTAAAGCACATGGTATTGGGGGTAGGGTACTGACATTGATAGAAAATTGGTTGACAGACAAAGCAAATAGTGGGGATAAATGGGTCCCTTTCAGAATGGCAGGCAGTGACTAGTGGGGTACTGCAAGGCTCGATGCTGTGACCGCAGCTATTTACAATATACATTAATGACTTGGATGAAGGGATTAAAAGTACCATTAGCAAATTTGCAGATGATACAAAGCTGGGTGGTAGTGTGAGCTGTGAGGAAGATGCTATGAGGTTGCAGGGTGACTTGGACAGGTTGTGTGAGTGGGCGAATGCATGGCAGATGCAGTTTAATGTGGATAAGTCAATAATCAATAGTCGTTTATTTGTCACATACACATAAATGTGTAGTGAAATGAAACATTACCCTCAGTTGAACAATAAGACCAATAAGATTAATCAATAAAAATGCAATAACACATACAATCACAACTAACACCAAACAAAAAGAAACATCCATCACAGTGAGTCTCCTCCAGTCCCTTCTCACTGTGATGGAAGGCCAGAATGTCTTTTCTCTTCCCCTGCCGTCTTCTCCCGCGGTCAGGCTGTTGGAGTTGCCACGTCGGGACGGTCGGGGCTCCCGACATTGAAGCCCCCGCTGGGCGGTGAAAATCCCGCGGCTTATTCCAGGCCGCGCCGGACGGTGAAAGGTCCGCGGCGGGCCGACCCAAGCCCCGCGATTCGGGGCGGGTGAACACGCTGCCTCTGCCGCAGGTCCCGATGTCGGCCCCCACCCAGGGGCCTGCGGGCTTCCGACGTCTATGCGGCCCGCGCCGGAGCCTCCGGAGACGAGTCGCAGCCGCTCCCGCAGCATCTGAAGGCGGCCAGCGCCGCAGTTGGTGAGTCTGGGCCGCGGACTCTGCGAACCAGAGCCCCAGGTGGTCCCAGGTGCATGGCCGATGGTAGGCCGCAACGGGAACGGAGACACGACACAGAAACGAAGGTCGCGTCTCCGTTCGGGAGAGAGAATTTTACAGTTCCCGTTCCCTCCCACCCCCCCCCCCCCCCCCCCCCCCCAAATATAACATACAAACCCTACACCATATTAAAACTACAATTCAGACAAAAACAACAAAAAACACAAAAGACAGACGGACTGCAGGCAAGCCGCAGCTGCGACGGCAGCGCTGGCTCCTCCTGTATGTTCCTGTATGAGGTTATCCACTTTGGTGGTAAGAATAAGAAGGCAGATTATTATCTGAATGGTGTCAAGTTAGGAAAAGGGGACATACAACGAGATCAGGGTGTCTTAGTGCATCAGTCACTGAAAGAAGCATGCAGGTACAGCAGGCAGTGAAGAAAACCAATGGAATGTTGGCCTTCATAACAAGAGGAGTTGAGTATAGGAGCAAAGAGGTCGTTCTGCAGTTGTATAGGGCCCTAGTGAGACCACACCTGGAATACTGTGCAGTTTTGGTCTCCAAATTTGAGGAAGGATATTCTTGCTATTGAGGGCGTGCAGCTTTGGTTTATTCGGTTAATTCCCGGAATGGCGGGACTGTCATATGTTGAAAGACTGGAGCGGCTAGGCTTGTATACACTGGAATTTAGGATGAGGGGGGATCTTATCGAAACATCTGATTATTAAGGGGTTGGACACGTTAGAGGCAGGAAACATGTTCCCAATGTTGGGGTATTCCAGAACCATGGGCCACAGTTTAAGAATAAGGGTAGGCCATTTAGAACGGAGATGAGGAAAATCTTTTTCAGTCCGAGAGTTGTAAATCTGTGGAATTCACTGCCTCTGAAGGCAGTGGAGGCCAATTCTCTGAATGCATTCAAGAGAGAGCTAGATAGAGCTCTTAAGGATAGCGGAGTCAGGAGGTATGGGGAGAAGGCAGGAAACGGGGTACTGATTGAGAATGATCAGCCATGATCACATTGAATGGTGGTGCCGGCTTGAAGGGCCAAATGGCCTACTCCTGCACCTATTGTCTATTGTCTATTTCAGTATATTTGGTATGTATACGTGAAATTTGGTGTCATATTTTGAGACTGGAATTAAGGTCAGCATTGAGAAAATTTACCCTGTAATCGCAACAGAAGTTAATTGGTATGCCAAAATCTTCAATTTTTCAAAAATGCATTACGCATTGAGTGTTCAATAATATTTTCTATTGCATAGGCAATTTTTGCATGTGCAAAATATTTGAAATCAATTTTTTAAAAAATCATAGATATTCTACAGTTTTTTGTTTTCTATTAAGCCAGCCTTGAGTGAAAAGGCTAGAATGATATAAAAGAGGATTTGTTAATGATTTGTGCGTTTAAACTCACCAAAATTGTTGTTCTAGAGACAAATGGTAGTTATTTTGTGACACGTTATACAGATCATTTAAGAGAAATAATTTAATCTTGCACTGTTTCACGATATGTATATAAACCACATTTGGTTGTAGAAAATGCTGACTGGATTTCTGGACACAATGGATTGCCTTGATTATTAATTACCATAAACTGCTCAGTGAGTGATTCTGTTTTCTCAACCCCCACAACCTCCCCTGATGCACCTTCACAAAAACAATTTTCAAAATTAAAATACATTTAGCTTTTCCCCCTAATAAGTTGGGTCAGTTTTGAAAAATGATCAATGAATAACTTGGAACCTTAATTAACTGTAACCCATTAATAATGCACAACATAATATTTCACACTTTATTTGCTTCAAGTTGTAAATAAACTAACATAAAAATACAGACAGCAACAATGTTATGGCTAAATGCAAAAGCATCCATGTCTTGTTTGAACTTTTTTTTTAAAGTCATGATAAGAATGCAACACAGCAGCCAATGCCTTGCTCGGAGTAAAATATCTTTTATCATCTTTGTCAATTATAACAGACGTTACAATAAGCTGATTTTTTTTTTCCTTCATCAGTTTACAAGTGTAAACGACCTCAATATTTCTAATTTTCTGCTCATTCGTCTTATTGGAAATGCATTACTTTCTAAAGATCTCAATGTTTAAAGCTGGATAAATGCTTTCCCAAATTTTAATCCAAGTGCAGACAATACATGGGTTCTCGGTGTCGTGAGTTGCATTTAGATGTGTTTGTTAACTCCTTTCTCGACAGCCAATGCACTTATTTTCTCGTGTAATCCTAAAATGGTTTGTTCATTCCCACGTTGAGTGGCTGTAAAATTCCTATCACACATTGACGGGCGTTGTAATCGTTTGGTCTTATCTGTGCAGAATTCCAGTTCTGATTCTAATCATATAGATGATCACTGAACTAAAAATCAATATTGTCTCTTTTTTAGGATTAAGGCTTCTATCTAGTCTATCCCATGCAGTTCTTAACTAGTTATTAATTTCTTATTCTTGTATCTATCCCTGATGTTCTTGTATCCAGGCACCATCAGTGAATTGCTCTTTTTGCAAAACAGGAAGCTTTTAGCAACACTTTTCCCCTGTTGTTGTTAATACTGCAATAAAAACAGATGCACGAAACACTCAGCAGGTCAGGTAGCATTTGTACAAAAGAGAAAGTGTTAAAAAAACAAACTGCAAGTGGAATTCTGTAGGTAAGGCATCTGTGGGGGGAAATGGACAGCTGACATTTTGTGTCAAGACATCAGACAACAGCAACAGACAATAGGTGCAGGAGGAGGCCATTCGGCCCTTCGGCCCTTCGACCTTTTTTGTTCCAATTTTCAGCATCTTCAGTCTTTTCTGTCTGGAGAAATAATTAAAATTTCAGGTGGAAGATTTTGTTAAAGAAAGAAAAGTTCTAAGTTGCAGAGTAGAAATAAACATAGAATAGTACAGCACAGGAACAATGTTTATGCCAAGTTAAACTGATTTCATCTGCCTGTATGTAATCCACATTCCTCTACTCCTTAAACTTCCATGTGCCTATCCAAACGCCTCTTTAACACTACTATTGTTTATACCACCGACAGCCCGTTACAGGTCCCGACCACTGTGTGTAAAAAGAAAACTTGCCCCGTGCATCTTCATTAAACTTTCCCCCCTCACCTTTGCAGCTGTGCCCTCTAGTGTTGGACATTTCCACCCTTGGAAAAAGTTTCTGATTACACCCAATCTATGCCTGTCAGTAATTTTATATGCATATATAGTCTCTCTCAACCTCTGATGTTCCAGAGAATCCTCTCCTTTTAGCTGAAACCCTCTAATCCAGGCAGCATTCTGCTAAACCGCCTCTGCACCCTCCAAAACCTCCATCTTTCCTGTAATGGCCTGAGCAGATTTGCACGCAATACTCCAAATGTGGCCTAACCAAAGTCCTATGGAGCTACATCGAAATGAATGACACAAAAGGAATTGAGGAATGAGACTGCAGTAACTGAAGTTTTGAGCCTCCACATTTGCCGCCTGACCCACTGAGATACTACAGCACTTAGTTTTCAATACAAAAGGAATATCTCAATAATAGGTTGCTTCAATGGCACCAATTCTGTTGCTTTATCAGAAGTCCTCCTTTGTTCAATTAATTAAACTTTACACTTTGTTTTGTAAAGGTCTGGCACCTCCTAATGAGCTGTTTTGAGCTATCAATTATTTGATTTTGAACTAATGGGCTTCACAAACAAGCTATTATTTGTATTAAGGGTAAAACAATGTTAATTATGCCCTTTTTTTAGCATCAATCAAACAATGTTAAAGAATAATTTGCATTCAGCATCAGTGATGACAAAGATGAGTGTGTTATAGGTGTTTCATTCAAGTCAAGTTTATTTGTCACACATACAAGATGTGCAGTGAAATGAAAGGTCACCCACAGTCCAGCAATAGAGCAATAAAAATAAACAATTTCACACACAATCACAACCAACACAAAACAAAAAAAAAGAAACATCCATCACAGTGAGTCTCCTCCAGTCACCTCCTCACTGTGATGGAAGGCCAGAATGTCTTTTCTCTTCCCCTGCCGTCTTCTCCCACGGTCAGGCTGTTGAACTTGCCACGTTCCAGGCCGCGCCGGACGGTGAAAGGCCTCAGCGGGCCGACCCAAGCCCCACGATCTGAGGGGGCGAAGACGCTGCTGCTGCACGTCGGGGCGGTCGTGGCTCCCGACATTGAAGCCCCTGCCGGGCAGAGAAAATCCCAAGTAACAGCCGCTCCCGCAGCGCCACCACAGCCTCCGAAGGTAGAAAGAAAGTACAGATTCACTTGAATAGACCTGCGAGCCATCCACTTTTAAAATTTCTTAAATCAACGCAATTCAAGTATTCATTTATTGATGAAATTTGGTTTGTTTTAAGGCAATGAGAATTTTAATTAAAAGTTGACAGAATGGACTGCAGATGGTGTAATCTGGAGCAAACAACAAGCTGCTGGAGGAACTCGGTGAGTCAGACAGTGTCTGTAGAGGGAGAGGAGGGGTCTTGACCCAAAACGTTTACTGGCCATTCCCTTCCAAATACTGCTTGACCTGCTGAATGCCTCTTTCTACCTGGATTGGTGTAATTGATAGGTTGGATTTTTATTGGTACACCTGTGTTTCAGTGTCTCAAGGAAATTAGTAGCAAATTATTTGTTGGATACTTGTTCTGTTAGTGTGTGTGTGTGTGTGTAAATATATGCACAGTATATATTTCCATGTCCTTTGCTTCTAAATTGTGTGTTTCATTGTGCATTCCTAAATTTATTTCTTTTAATTTAGCATTCAAAGGTGCTAAGTAAAAGTTGTAATAAATAGATGAAAGGACCTTGAAATCCTATTTTGAAGAAACTGAAAATATTGGAGAGTCACGTTATTTTTGTGAATGTCCTGCACAGCCTTTAAGATGGAAGGTGTGCATATAGTCCCAGTTTTGAGACGAGTTAAGGTTGTTCTGAAGTTGATCTGCATGTAATTATTATTGCAATATACTATAATTATAATCGGCTGATCCTGAAACAAAATGGTTAATGATTCCATGAGTAAGGAATGTTATTGCAATTCACTTCAAAGCCATGCAAATATCATCTATAAGTCTACAATCAATGCAAAGCCCAAACCTTCTGGAACAGATGCTAAAGCTGCCTTATAAATGGAGTGCCACACAGTATTTAATTTTGAATATAAGAATCCTTGACAAATAATGATCAGTTTGCACATACAATTACCCAGGCAAAAAAGGATGTTTTAAAACAAAGTTGTTCAGGAATGTACGACTCAAAGTATGACTTAAATAATAAATTGTTATTAATTAGGTACCAGATTCATGAATACGTATTACTTGAACTAAGAATCAGTTTCCCTCATTTCCAGTTACTTGCAGGTTTGACAGGCATTTTTAATATTTGTTTTTGGGCACGTTTGTTAGAGTAGGCATCAATTTTATTTGATATGGCAGGAGGGTTTGAGTATAATGTAATACAGAAGCAAAATAATTGTTTTTAGTATGAAATTTAGACCAGATTGAAAATGAAGTTATGACTCGATAGATATTGGAAATGTCAATAGCTGGGAAATTTCTTGGAGTTGCTTCTGCTCTGCTGGTGTTACATTTGGGTGGAAACCTGCCAATTATTTCAAGTACTGACAGAGCAGGTGCAGCTCCAGGCATTTCTTGACTCTTGTATTATTTACTAATCTCTCAAGAACTAATCATTTATGAAATATGTTCTTCTGGGTTAATACTGTAGAATAGAGCATTATATTTAATTGTATTTAGAACCTAAACTTATTAAAAACTTTGAACGTGTGACCAATTTTTGTTTTTTAAATTGTGCATTTTTACCAAGGACATTTATCTAATAGAGTTTTTGGAAAGTGTAAATTCTGCTCTTTGGATCTTATCATTGAATCTGAATTTGCCTCTGATGTTCTATTATCTGATAAATTTGGGGCCAAATATGTGAATGCATACCTAGCAATAATATAGAATGGAGTATTTTAATTGGATTGAATTTTGGTGCAGGTTGTGATTAGAGATAACATTTTACCGTAATCAGAATAGAACAAATACACAAATGTTATTTTGGCTTTCTGATACCGGTGAATTCGGAAACAAAAATACGGACTGAAGTGGGAAAGATTAATACCAGTAAAATGGGTCTAAATATAAATAAATATCATGCAAAGGAAGAGGAACTGGATTACAGCAATCAGAATAAAAAGATTTCCGATAAACATGTAAAGTTGGGAATATGTGACAAAATGTATGATGATCACTGAGACCTGCACCACTAATTATGTTGCTATTGACAAAAGTATTTTAACATCTCTTGATAGAGAAAAGAAACCCTTGAATATATATAGCACTTCTCACGATCACAAGTTGTCCTAATGCACATTAGAACTAACAAAATTCTCCTAAGTATAATCATTGCTGTGATACAGTCACAAAGTTGTGCATGATAATTTGTAGCAACGGCTTGTGATAGAAAAGCTGTTTTCCCTCTCACAGTACAATTGATTAAGTATTGGTTGAGGATACCAGGGCCAACGTGTGCCCTTGAAAATAGTGGCATGGGATCATTTTGCTCACTTGGACGGACTTCTTTTATTGTCTCATCTGTAACAGGCATTTTCAATAGTGCAACATTCATTCAGTATTAAAATGCAAAATGCTGGAGGCATTCAGTGGGTCAGGTTGTATCTGTGGAGAGAATGGACAGATAACGTTTCAGTTTGAAGAAGGGTCTTGACCTGAAACTGGACCTGTCCATTCCTTCCACAGATGCTGTATGACCGACTGAGTTCCTCTAGCATTTTGTGTTTTGCTCAAGATTCCATCATCTGCAGTTTCTTGTCTCCATTCAGGAGAGTCAATCAAGGTTTAGTTCCATGAATTAATTGCTGAATGTAAAGCAGTTTTCCATTTTAAGCAGCCTTTCAGGCATCCCCAGATGCATCGTTGGTGCATTAATAAACAAATAAAATAATCAACATTTTTCCACACTTGGCCTCATGCTGAGGTAAGTTGCTCTGCCATTCAGAGCAAAATGTCAAAAAACACAGTCATAGACTTTTGATGATTAATTTATGGATGTGCAATGAAATTCCTTGTTTGCATGAAGCTGATAATCAGTATGCATAGTAATGATAAAGGATATCATTATTGCTTTGCATACTGTTTGAGCTTCATACAAATGAGGAATGTTATTGCACCCTAGAATTTAATGATAAAGGATTCTGATACCAGTGGTGAAGAAACTATTCTAACATCTGGATATCTGGGGTTTCAAGCTTATGTATCTTTTCTAAGACCGTGGAAGAGGGAATGGCCAGTGTGCCAGGCATTCTTAACAACACTTAAGATCCTTTGCATCTAAACTCATTCCTCTGAGTGATGAAGCAAATGATATTAAGAGGAGGCCAGAATTGGAAACACAGTTATCCTGGATTAGGGCATATGACATGGCAGAATTCCAGCACCTGACCCCCACCCTATATTAAGGGTCTGAAACCTGGTCACAAAAAGACTTGGTTGTGAAAAGTCTGATTTAGTTAAAGACAGTTGCTGGTAAGAGGAATAGAGCTTTGACAGGGGCAGGTAATTTCAGACTTCCACATACATTTCCATTGGATACACATCCAATTTTAAAGATACCAATATAAAATATTTTTAACAAAATAAAGGGTAGTTAGAGTCATAGAGTGATAGAGTGTGGAAACAGACCCTTTGGCCCAACCTGCCCACACCGGGCATAATGATCAGCTACACTAGTCCCACTTGCCTGCGCTTTGTTCATATCCCTCCAAACCTGTCTATCCATGTACCTGTCTAAGTTTCTTAAACAATGAGATAGTCCCAGCCTCAACAATCTTCTCTGGCAGCTTGTTCCAAACGCCCAACACCCTTTGTGTGGAAAAAGTTACCCTTCAGATTCCTATTAAATCTTTTACCCCTCACCTTGAACCTATGTCGCCTGGACCTCGACCTCTGGGCAAGAGACTCTGTGCATCTACCTGATCTATTCCTCTCATGGTTTTGTACACCTCTATAGGATCTTCCCTCATCATCCTGTGCTCCCTACTCAATCTCTCCCTATAGCTCACACTCTCTAGTCCTGGCAACATCCTCGTAATTTTTTTCTGAACCCTTTCAAGCTTGACAATATCTTTCCTACAACATGGTGCCCAGAACTAACACAATATTCTAGATGCGATCTCATCAACGTCTTATACAACTGCAACATGACCTCCCAATTTCTATACTCAATAGTCTGACTGATGAAGGCCAAAGTGCCAAAAGCCTTTTTGACCACCTTATCTACCTGTGACTTATCATCATATCACATCATATATATACAGCCGGAAACAGGCCTTTTCGGCCCTTCAAGTCCGTGCCGCCCAGTGATCCCCGTACATTAACACTATCCTACACCCACTAGGGACAATTTTTACATTTACCCAGCCAATTAACCTACATACCTGTACGTCTTTGGTGTGGGAGGAAACCGAAGATCTCGGAGAAAACCCACGCAGATCATGGGGAGAACGTACAAACTCCTTACAGTGCAGCACCCGTAGTCAGGATCGAACCTGAGTCTCCGGCGCTGCATTCGCTGTAAAGCAGCAACTCTACCGCTGCGCTACCATGCCGCCCTTGACCTTCAAGGAACCATGCACCTGTATGTGATCAGCCATGATCGCATTGAATGGCGGTGCTGGCTCGAAGGGCTGAATGGTCTACTCCTGCACCTATTGTCTATTGTATGCCTAGATCCCTCTGCTCTACAACACTACCCAAGGGTCTACCATTCACGGTGTAGGTCCTGCCCTTGTTAAACATCCCATAATGCAACACCTCACACTTCTCTGTATTAGATTCCAATGAATAATAGTTAATAATAGAAGGTGAAAAAAAGATTTGAACATCGATTCATGGTCTAAAAGAGATCAGTTTTGGTTAATTAGAAATGGGATTCAGTGCATGATGACCTAGTGGGCACCGGGCTAGATCTGATGAAATCAGTGGAGTCCTGGTTCGACACGTCAAATCCAGGGCCTGTTCATATGCTCTACTGTTTTGTTTATGCAAAGAATGATAATAACATCAGCATTGAAGGACACGATATGCACTTTATAGGAAATAGTGGCAGACTAGCAGCATAGCCTGTTGGATAAATCTGAGGAGTTGGTGGCAGGTAACGTGTCAACAACATGACTATTTCTAAGATGATCTTCAGGAAAGGGATGCCATTTCTGTCATGTCTGGGCTGCAAGACTACAATCCCAAGCTATGAGATAGATTCTTATTTAGAACATTTCACCCCAGGAACAGACCCTTTAGCTCACAATGTCTGTGGTAAACATGATGCCATATTAAATTCATTGCTCAACCTACCTGTATTCCACCATTCCCTCCATATGCATGTACTCGTCTAGAAGCTTCCCAAACCCCATACTCTTCCAACACCACCTCTGGCAGCCTGTTCTAGTCACCACAGTCCATATAAATATCATCCATTGGTCTACTTTTACAACTCGCCCTCTTCACTTCCTCAAAAAAAATCAACCAAGTTTGTATGGTTGCGGACTGCTGCAGAAATTTGAATCTGTCGATTTTACTGACAGAAATTAATGTATGATGCTGCTGTTGATTAGGCTTCCAGATGCTCACCAAACACAAGTTTTTTCTGCACCAAATTGTGTTGATCATCATGTATCTCAAATTCTACTGGTTGGCGCTGATGAGCAGAAAAATAAACATTGTCTTTACACCCAATCCGTCGGTTGGTCAAAACCTTTGCCTCATGCAAGTAGACAGGCTCTAAACCAAAGTTATCATAACCTGTGAAAATTCAGAAAAAAATAAAATGGGGAAGATGGAATTAAGAGATGAAAAAATTGATAATAATTTTGTTTGAAAAATTGTCATGCAATAATTAATTTCTGAAGGATTTAGATATCACCCGTAGAAACTACATCGTGAATGTGATTGACAGTAATTACGCTACACCACTCTGTTAAATGTTCAAATCTCCAAATAAACAAATCCTGGTATTCTGGCATATCAAATGAGTAGATAAATGAAATTCATGGCCTTGTGTCTAGCCTCTCCTGGTAAGATATTCACGTGTGCCATTGTTCTGATGAAAGGGCATTGGCCTGAAACGTTAACCCTATTTCCTTCCACAGATGCTGCCTTATCTGCAAAATGTTTCCAGCATCTGCAGTTTTTTTTTGTTCTTTTTGGTAAACAAATAGTGATGAGTGTTACTCCATAATGAGCATGAGCACTGATGAACCCAATGTTCTTTTCACTACATGTTCCAAACTAATGCCTTCAAAATAACCAGATATTTAAAAAATACTGCTGTTATCATGTTGGCTTTATCTCAAGTACAATGTAAAACTGTGCCCAACCCAGGCAACTATTTGCATGCTAGCCACAGAAGCAGATCTACAATTGCATATTACAATCATTCCACACTCTTAAATCTCTATTCCTACAGCAACATTTCCTACTTTCACTCTGATTAAGAAGATCCTCTCAGATCTGTCCTTACTTTGATCAGGCAACTGAATCATCCCACCACAACCAGAAAGCAGTGCTGAACTACTATCTACCTCTTTGGTGACCCTCAGACTATCCTTGATTGCTTTGCTGACATTACCTTGCACATTATTCCCTGATCATATATCTATCTATACACTGTAAATGGCTCGATTGTAATTATGTATTGTCTTTCTACTGACTGGATAGTACGCAACAAAAGCTTTTCGCTAGCTCGGTACACGTGACACTAAACTAAACTGAACTGATTTAGTAAATTGATCTAAGCTGTGTCGTTGCACAGAACACAGCTATATTTGAAGTGTATGATTCTGATTGACTTTATTTTCTGTCAGCAGAGACAGACTGATACTCATGATGCAATCCTTACGAATAGTGAAAGGCCTGGATAGAGTGGATGTGGTGAGAATGTTTCCACTAGTGAGAGAGTCTAGGACCAGAGGTCATAGCCTCAGAATAAAAGGACAGACCTTTGGAAAGAAGGAATTTCTTTCCTCTGGTGAATCTGTGGAATTTATTGCCACGGAAGGCTGTGGAGGATGTCAATTGATATTTTTAAGGCGGAGATTGATAGGTTTTTGATTAGTATAGGTGTCTGGGGGATTATGGGGAGAAGGTGGGAAATGGGGCTGAGAGGGAAATAGAGATCAACCATGATTGAAGGCAGAGTAGACTTCATGGACTGAATGGCCTAATTCTGCTATGACATGAACATACTGCCCATTCCCTGGATGACCTGTACAAGGTCAACCAAATTCACTCAATTTAAAAAAAATTAACTTGAATGATACCAAACAAGAGAAAATTAGTTGTACTTTTTTAAGGTCTTTATTTGACAAAACAATCATGAAATTACTCTCATTGCCTTTTGAAGCTAGTTGATAGTAAGGCAGATGTCGCCCAAGTGCAGACGACTGATTAAATCGCTACGTACAAAATCACAAATGTACAATTTCCCCTGCTGTTCAGTTTAAAAAAAAGACAACCACAAAACTGGAAGATTCTAAAACATCAAGTGTAATGCAGATATCAGCGACAAAGCAGTAATGTACATACATGTGTACATTTGAGTGTGGCTGGTCTCAACAATTGACGTAAAAGCTACACTGAGATTACACACATTACCAAAGAAAGACATAGTCAACATGTAACAAAAAGTCTCTGTTTCAAATCAGTGCACGTTTAATTAATACAGAGAGAAGTACACTTGTGGAATGCTAACATTACTAATCCTTCACAATTAACAAGATTTTACATTTACTGTTCACTGCACTGACCAGTCACAATAATGATGCAAAAACGTAGGGAAAAGTGCTCAACCTTATAAATTATCCCATGGATGATATTCCTGGTTAACCAAAGGTTGAAGATCAAATGCATCTCAGCTGTGGCAGGAAGGGTGATATTTGGTTAGTCATAGAGTGATACAGTATGGAAACAGGCCCTTTGGTCCAACTTGCCCATACTGGCCAACAATGTCCCAGCTACACTCCCACCTGCCTGCGCTTGGTCCATATCCCTCCAAACCTGTCCGATCCATGTAGCTGTCTAACTGTTTCTTAAACAATGGGATAGTCCCAACCTCAACTACCTCCTCTGGCAGGTTCCATACACCTACCACCCTTTGTGTGAAAAAGTTAGCCCTCGGATTCCTATTAAATCTTTTCCCCTTCACTTTGAACCTATGTCATAAGGTCCTCAATTCCCCTACTCTAGGCAAGAGAGTCTGTGCATCTACCCAATCTATTCCTCTCATGATTTTATACATTTGTATAAAATCACCCCTCATCCTCCTGCGCTCCAAGGAATAGAGACCCAGCCTACTCAACCTCTTCCTTTAGCTCACACCCTCTAGTCCTGGCAACATCCTCGCAAATCCTTTCTGAACCCTTTCAAGCTTGACAATATCCTGTAACATGGTGCCCAGAACTGAACACAATATTCTAGATGCAGTCTCACCAACGTCTTATACAACTGCAACATGACTTCCCAATGGTTAATAATCGTACAATATTTTCTGATGATGACATGAGAAATCAGATTCAATGGTCTGTTGAAACCTAACTGGACTCTCTGTCATAATGTATCCTGGGTATTGGTACCAACGAAATAATCAGAGCCAAGGAGCAGACTAATATAAGCAAATGTTCAAGTCAAAGCATATTTTAAAAGAACAATTTAAATAACGTTGTCTTCATTTCATTTTTTGAGAAAATTGCAATTCCATGTACCCAGCAGTAAGCTCCACTCAGCCCACGTGAGCCAGTGAGCTTTGGGTGCAATACTTCTGCTGACTGATTTGCTCTCCCTTCCCCAATGAAACATACATTGTGTATATATTCTATGTTTCCAAGCACAGTAATTTGTACTGTACTGGATTTAATCACTGGTCAGTGCTGAATCAATTCATCTGTTGGAATCCCAGTGAGATGTCTCAATGTTCTTTAGGTTTTCTCCAAGAGGAATGCTGCTATGGAGGAGTGATGCTAACATAGTACAAAATGCAAACATGGGAACTAACTGTGAGGCTGTAGTAAAAATGCCTGTCACATGTCTACAAAAATCAACCATGGAAGAGCAGCTTGATGTCAGCACAGAGAGAAGGGAAAGCCAGTGATGTTTTTGAGAAAGAAAAATGTAACAAAATAACATTAAAAGGACTGTGTTGTATTGTCCATTCATTGTCAATAACTAAAAATTGGCTCATAAATGAATCAGCTCCTGGGCACTTTTTTTACAATTGTAGTGACAATTAAGTTTCTAGTTATGACTAGTCTTCATCTTGTATTATAACTGCCTTGTATTGTTCTGCAGCCTGCAGTATGGTCAAAGTTTCTATTAAATTTAGTGGACAGTGCTGGAAGTTCACAGCAATTCAATCCACATGATCGGCACACAGTCAGGCCAAAGCAGTCTCTGCTTAATTAACCCCAAATCAAACAAAGGAGCAAGGAATTGATTGTGGCTTTCAGAAGTAAAGGTTTAAATGTATTATTGTCACCTGTACAAGAGGTACAGTGAAAAGCTTTGTTTTGCATGCAAAAAACATTGCCTACCTTGGTACACGTGACAATAATATAGCTAAACTTAAAGAATGGATGCCACAGTAGTGATGAGTACTATTGCACAGACCAAAGATCATCCACATCAGTTGGAAAGGCAAACTTGCATTTCTGAACTTTCACACTCTGCAAGTCCCAATTCACTGTATTTTCAGAATGTAGTTATAAGGAAAGAACATGGGTGTTAGCATGGATATGATGGACCCAATGGCCTCTCATTGTCATTATAATTCTATGATATGCAATAGTCAATTTGCACACAAGGTCCCGCAAGAAGGAATAAGGTAATGATAATGAAGTGATGGTTAAATAATGGAAATTGATGATCACTGAAAGAACATCCTCATGTCACAGAGACATACATAGCACAAAAACAGGCTCTTTGGCCCATCGTCCATGTCAACCATCAACCACCCACTTACACTGGCTCTATATTAATCCCATTTTTCATTCTTCCCACATTCTCACAATTCTAATTCACCTACACACGAAGGGCAATTTACAGTAGCCAATTAAATTACCACAGGGAGAATATGCAAACTCCACACACATGCCCCCTAATGTCAGGGTTGAACATGGGTCTTTGGTGCTGAGACTTACTATCACTCATTTATCTGAATAGTTCCATGAGGTGGTTTACATCCATCTCAAATGGAAACAGGACTTCAGATTAATGTTTTATCTCAAAAGTGGCATGCTGACATTACAGATCTCCATTGTGGCTTCAATGAAGTGTCAACTTGGTTTTGACACTCAGGTTCTTGAAGTTACATTAGAAACTACAACCTTTCATTTTCACGGCAGCAGTGCTACCATTTGAGTCATTGCTGATATCTCACAGTGCAACATAATATCGTGTGACATTCACAATGGAATTGAAATGACCGTACAATCTCCTGGAAAGTTTACACCTTCCAGTACTTTGCAAAATATTACATTATTATTAAGTAAATTATTAAAGCACTTAAGAGGGTAGAATAGGTTTTCAATCTACTAAGTTTTGGTCAGTTATGTAAAGAAGCTTCTCCAACCATATGATACCAGTTCTGGTGAATGATTGCATCAGACAAATGACCTTTTCAATCTAATGTACAAATGAAGCAACTATACTTTGAGTATATTTTCAGATTATCACCAGACACCATCTTTCTGTTGATTTTCACCATATAACATTAACACAAAGCTTCAGAATTGCTCTCTCTTTAACTAAACTAATGTATTTATCACCCCCCAAAACCTTTTAATTGTAACCTTCCTACAGGATTACAATATAATGTTAGAAAATCAAGAAGGTAAACAAAACCTCAGTGTTTAAAATATAAAAATATAGAAGTCTTCTGACTGTTAATGCAGGATGCCATACAGATACATCTGATCAGGTTTCCTTTTAATTTTAAACGACAAATGTTTCCTGCCAGAATAATGCATTCCATGGTTCTCATTGTTTTCTGCTTTATTCAAATGTGCAAAACCTTAGCAGTTAGCAATTAACGTTTATTAGTATGAGCAGGATAATTCAGTCATCATAATCAGCATGTCAGCTGACTATGAACGTGAAATGGGGTCAAATGCCTCGATAACAGTCAATTTGAAAGTTGATTAGAAATGTACTGTTTAAAATTAATTTCCTTAATGAAATTAGTTTTAATACAAGTATTACAAATGTTGCAACTTTCAATGTTAATGCACTTGTACACATGGACAGTAGGTATTCAAACAAGTCCAATATAACCAAAGCCAGTGTCTGAGATAATTGGCAGATATGCATTTCTGAAGGGAATGCTACTTACCTGCCTCAATTTCATTTGTCATTCCGCACATATTACATTATATTTCTATATGATTCCCATGGCCATGATACTACATTTCCAAAATGCCACATTTTAAAGTAGGTAACTGAAACTCAAGCATGAATTGAATTTGTGTAGGAAGGAAGTGCAGATGCTGGTTTGCACCGAAGATAGACACAAAATGCTGGAGTAACTCAGCGAGTCAGGCAGCATCTCTTGAGAAAAGAAATAGCCGGGTCGAGACCCTTCATCAGACTGAGAATCAGGGAGGGGGGAGAATTGAATTTACAGGATGGTAGACTGGGCAAAGTTTTATAGCCGACGGGCCACGGCTGTGGACTGGGAAAGCGGCCGAAAGTCTTTATCGAGGCACTGCGGCCTTGATGCCTCCCGGATCGCCGCGTAGAAGCCAAGGTCAGGGCCTTGCGGGTGGAAGCCGACGGAGCCCACGGCGGCACCACAGAGGCGTGAAATGGGGAGGCAGTGGCGGCGGCAATGCCTCTCGGGTCGATGAGAGCGTGGAGAACCACCATGAAGTGGGTGAACAATGGACAACCGGTGTAGGGGGACAGCCGTGAGGGAGGGGGGAACAATGGACGATGGGGACCGGCGTGGGGGAACACAAAAGGGAGAGCCGGCGTGCTTTGTAACTTTGTCAGCTCCATAGGTGGCCGCTATTTGTATACATTGTGTATGCAAGTAAAGGATCGCACTGTGCCTAGTCACATGTGACAAAAAAGTATTCCTATTCCTATACATTATTGTAAACCATATCACCACACTATTATGATGTTTGTGACCACAAGCCTAATTCCAAAATTCTGAGATACTGCCAGTAATACAATCAAGACGGGTCAGGCGCCAGATTTTAACGGTAATCTTTTTCTATTCGTAAGTTAACTAAACATAGTTGCCCAGGAATAGCTTTGATCTATTTCAGAGTTATTTTTGATTTTGTGTAGATTTTAGAGCTTGTAAACAAACCTACAAAGCAAACTATTTTTAAAGTCTTATTTTGATTGGATGCTATATTCTTATTTGGGTTGAATGCTATTTTTTTTTTAGTCAGAGTAAGTAACATTCCTCAGTCCCAAGCCTGGGATTGCACTTCGGATGTTCAAGACAATGGATATTTACCAAATAAATCACAGTCAAAGCAGGTTAACCTCTGAGGTCACTTTTGGTATTTCTTCTGTAGGAAATCTTGTTTTAATTAAATGTTCTAATTTGAGATTGATTTGCATCATATCAAGTTGGTGCAACACCAATACAACCATGGAGCAATATACATTCATTTTCTACACCAGCAAGGCAGTTACATTAAACTGTATGGGTTCAGTCTCCGGCCCCCTCGTGGCATCCCTTGTTGAACACTTCGTCCTGTGACATCTGATGGTCATAGCCTTCATAATAGGGACCGGCACTACCCAGGAAAGTTCCTACCGCACGTCCCTGCCGAGCATGCCCAACAGCATCACTGAAGACCTTGTTGATTTGTTCCTCTGATGGCATCCACCAATCCGGGTTGGAGGTGCAATGCATCCGGATGAATTCTGTAAATAACACACAGCAAATGAAGAAAGTAAAATAACGTGCCAGCTCTCCAAGTTAGTGCAAATGTCAAGAATTGGTGACCTGTGGTTTATGGGTTTTGTACATTGATCTTCAGAACAGTCATTCCCAACTGTAAACTGAGTACCCTGATATTCCAACAGGGACATGACAGCACTACCAGCTACAGGTTGCCCTCTGTGGCACTAACCCTCCTTTCTTGGAAATACATTGCTGCTACTTTGTATATGCAGGGTTTACATTCTCAAACTTTTTGATAGTAAGAACCATGTATCGTGAATGTAACTCTGGGTCTTTAAATGAGAGGGAATAAAAGCTGGCACTGCCAACAAAGCCTTACCTTGTACAACAACAGGTGTTGAAAACATTCAGCATGTCAGGCAGTATATGTGGAAGAAGAAACAGCATTAACATTTCAGGACATGCAGCCTTCACCAGAACAAGTTTTGGAAGAGACATGGAAGTTTGGAGAACATCCTTGCATCTTTTCCTCTGTCTTGACAATTTTATTTTAAATGAAGCCCGGAAAACAGTGGACTGTGGATTTAGTGTGCAGACTGGTGTTTGGGAGATTGAGGTTACTGGGAAGATTAAAATAGCATGTTATGTGCCTCTGAGTTCTGGCAAAGATTGCTTTTGGAATTTCAAGGGAGGGTATGATTTTACTGCTTACTGGTGTTAGAGCAACTTGTTTCCACTCTTAAATAGACACAAAGTGCTGGGGTAACTCAACAGGCAGGTCACATAGCATCTCTGGAGAACATGGATTGGTGGCATTTCAGATTGGGGCCCTTCTTCAGACTGACTGTGATTGGGGGGAGAAAGCTAGAAGAGAGGTGAGGGGCAGGACAAAGCCTGGCTAGTGATAGGTGGATACAGGTGAGGGGGGGGGGGGTTAGGGAGGCTTTTCATTGGCAGATGGTTGGGCAAAGGCCAAAGATGAAAGGACAAAAAGCGTCAGATAAAAGGTGGCGTAGAATGTGAAGCCAGACAAGGAATTATAGGTGGAAGAGGAAAGGGGAAGGGAAGGGGAGAAATGGATGCAAATTTAGGTGGGCACAGAGGAAAGGGGAATAAGTGGGGGGTGTGTGGTTGTGGTTGTTTAATCTAAAATTGGAGAATTCTATGTTACTCCAGCACTATGTATTTTTTTGGTAAACCAACAGCTGTAGTTTATAGTGTCTACATTTTACTGCTTCCACTACAGTTCTGAGGCAAGTAATGAGGCTAATGGGAGACACATGGGTGGGTGGGTGGGGGGCAGATGTTTATAGTGACAGGCAGGGTGGTTAATGTGCAAGATGATGCTTCTGCGAATATGCTGGGATTTTGTGCACTCAGCAATGTCCTCAGTGCAACGCCCATAGAGGTGTATAAGATCATGAGGGGAATAAATAGGGTGAATGCACAGTCTTTTACCCAGGGTAGGGGAATCAAAAATCAAAGGGTACAGGTGTAAGGTGAGGGGAAAGATTTAATAGGAACTCGAGGGGCAAATTTTTATGCAGATGATGATGGTTATATGGAATGAGCTGCCAGGGGATGTTGCTAATGCAGATACAATGACAATATTTAAAGGTCACTTGAACTGGTACATGGATAGGAAAGGTTTAGAGGGATATGGGCCAAATGCGGACAAATGGGAATACCTTAGATGGGCATCTTTGTTGGCATGGACGAGTTGGGCCAAAGGACCTGTTTCTATGCTCTATGACAGTGTTCAAAAGAGAGAGCGAGTCTGTTTCAAGAGTCTGTTGTCAGGCAGGTAAACAATGCCACTTGCCCAACTGTGTATAACTAGTGCCTCAATCCAGGTTACACACCTCATTGTTCACCTGCCTGACAACAGACGACTTCTGTTGGCCCATTCTGTTCTCACATACAGATGTTAGCCTGGAAGAGGACATTGATGTAGATTCACTTATCCTTCCAGTGAATTGGGAGAGTTTAGCAGAGGCAACATCAGTGACATTTAAACATTGCCATAAGATGCCTGCTCTGGTTAGTCTTCAAGACCTAACCCCTAACACAGATGAACAAATGCTGTGCTTGTGCAGTAAATGTAATGGTGAATTTCATCATCAATGTCAGCATCGCTAGGATAATACATCATGCTCTCTGAATATTAAAGGTTCATTTTATTTTAGCATGCAATTTCAGTTTTGCAGTAAATACTATATACTAAGATAATTTGAAACAACTACTGCAGAGAAAAGTACACCACCAATGATTTATATGGTGCCTTCAGCATGAAGTCAGCAGAGACTTGGTGAACTTGAAAAAAAACCTGATACTCCCATCAGTCAGTTTGCTAAATAAAAGTTCCCAAGTTTAATGGCTCAGCATGCAGTGATAGACATTTATGTGAAACATACGATAGACACAAAATGCTGGAGTAACTCAGCGGGTCAGGCAGCATCCTGAGAAAAGGAAAAGGTGACATTTTGGGTTGGAACCTTTCTTCAGACTCAAAAGGGTT
Source organism: Rhinoraja longicauda (assembly GCF_053455715.1). NCBI lineage: Eukaryota > Metazoa > Chordata > Chondrichthyes > Rajiformes > Arhynchobatidae > Rhinoraja > Rhinoraja longicauda. Next base: position 66,750,579 of record NC_135953.1, on the reverse strand, counting down.
CGGTCCCAAAATATCACCTATTCCTTTTCTCAGGATGCTGCCTGACCCGCTGAGTTACTCCAGTATTTTGTGTCTATCTTCGGTATAAACCTGCATCTGCAGTTCCTTCATACACCACACCTGAACCATAAAGTAACATGACTGCAAGAATAGACTGACACTCTGATAGTGTTGTATTTAGGGAAAGGTCATCATAGCAAGGTCCATTCTGTTCTCACTCATGGGTGTGCACTATCCCTCGGCAGAACTACCCAGGAGGTATCCTAGTCAGTAATTATTGCTGAATCAACATTACAAAAACATCCCCGACCCCAACATTCCATGGCTTGTTCTTAAATAGTTCTCCTGGTTTCCTTTGAAGGTTAAAGCCTTTCACTTTATCACTCGGGTCAGGTATCAGGTTTTGGAGTCAGCAATGCTTGTGTTTTGCCAAGAGGTGTGCCATCCACCAGGCAAAGGCGAGTTCAACACATGTGATTCGTCTCCAGCTGTCCTGGGATCCAGCGTCCGGCTGGGTGAGCGGTCAGTAACAGGACCTGCCCAGTATAGTTATGTCCTGTGAGAAACAACTAGTGTGTGAATTTCTATGGAACTATAGGCCAGCGAATCTAACATTCGTGGTTAGAGTTACTGGAGAGTATTCTAAGGGAAAGGATATATATCCATTTATATAGAGAATGGCTGATTATTGGTAGCCCGGTTTTGTACGTGGGAGATTGTGTCTCACGAATTTGATAGAGTTTTTGAAGATGTAACCAAAAAGGATGAGGGTAGAAATATATGGATTTCAGCAAGACTTTGGATAAGGTAACCTGCTCTTGAACGTTAGATCGCATGGGATCCAAGGAGAGTTCGCCAACAGACGACTTCTGTTGGCCCATTCTGTTCTCACATACAGATGTTAGCCTGTAATTTCTATCCAGTCAGCAACCTTTTTTTTACACAAAGGACAGTGTAATGGAATGAGCTGCCAAGGAAGGTAGTAAAAAATCTTTGGATAGGTTTAGAAGGATATGGGCCAAACACAGGCAGGTGGGAGTAATGTAGATGGAGCATGTTGATCGGTATGGGCAAGTTGGGCCGAAGGGCCTGTTTTCATGTTTTATGACTGCATGACTAAGTTTCAGTGTTTAACACAAGTAGAATAATATTAAATTAATTTTTCTTGATAGTGCATATCAAATGCATATCAATCCCACTCCTTCCCTTTGAATTTTACTTTGAATCCGAATCCAATATTAACTACATTTTAGCAGACAAATCTTAATGCCTAGGAATCAATAGTAATTTTACACTGCACCTAATCATGGATCATTGGCTTATAATGAGCTAATTGTTAGAAATTCTATCTGACAGCCTTGCTTGAAATTTATATAAACCAGATTTTGCAAGTAATTCCATTATGTGTGTAGTAATGTGTCCTCGGGTCTCCAGTCTTCTTTCATTGGTTCAGTTCACCCCAAATGCTGCATCATCTTCACAATAATGGTCCAACTAGAAACATCAACCTACATATTCTCTTCAGAGGTTCTTCTTTGCACCTCTTGCTATGTTTTAGACTGTTCAACTAGTTATAATGTATTGGTCTAGACTGATCTGAAAAAAAAACTACATTAAATATCATTATCAACCTTCATATTATTGAAAATTTGAAGGCTCTATGGATCTTTTAAAATGTAAAAGTGGACAGCTGAGTGAAATGAAATTAAACGGGAAAACCTCTCAGAGTACAGTGGGAGTTAAAACCAATTGCAAATATTATAATAAATACTATGCAGTCACTTTTCTTTGATGCCCCACTCCACCTCAGGCCCCACAACCAATCTTGCCGCAAATCCTGTGACCTATCTGAATTACTTCACTTTCTCCAACACTATGGCTGAAGAGGAGAGACCTTTGTGTGCACAATGTGTGCACTGCCAATTCTATTGCATGAAGCACAAATCATACATGTCCACCACACTCTGCTGTTCAACATTTCTTTGTAGGCTTTTCGCATGTGGTCTCTTGTTTACATCCATTCTATTACATGGATACTGTAATGCGTACCTCGGAGGCAGGTCACTTTGACTGGGTCAAGAGGTCGTCGCTCAGGCCTTGGCTCTCCTAGTGGCATAGATCGTTTCCTTTTCCCCAGACCACATGAATACTTCAGTTCATCTGTTGTGAACACAAATCGAATGAGGTAACGCAGTAGTCGGCGGCCATCTTTTTTAGATGAATTGACAGCCTCGTCCCATTGTTTACTGGTTATATAGACGGGATAGTTGGTCAACAACTGCTTGTTTCCCTGAAAATTGAAGGTAAGAAACTTTTGAAATCACAAATTTACAACAACTGTGTTAAGTGTAATTCAATACTACATTACAAATTGCCTCTTTCGTTTACTTAGTATCACCAGGGAACAAAATCCTTTCAAAATTATTGAAATTATTAAGCTTAGAATTGCAGACACACTGAGGTTCAGTAAAGTTGTAATGTGTTAATAAATCAGTTTTGTACTGCTCTTAGTTCAAGGAATCATCTATATTGTCAGTGGAGGAAGAAAAGGATAGCGTTGATCAGAAGTGCAAAGTTGTTCCTATGGAACCATTCAGGAGCAGTCGCTGAATAGTGTTCTAACTCTGCACAGATTGCTGGTCAGTTCATGACTAAAGTACTGTGTTCTGTACTGTTCCCCACCATGTCGGAAGTGACGCAGTTATGGATAAGGTCCAGAGGAGGGCCACATGACTGATGCCTAACCTGATGACTCAGACATTCAGAGTTCTCACACCTATCACTTGTGTTTGTTGCTACATTTTATAACACAGAACAAATAAAATTAATTTGATCACAGCTTTGAACCAAATAAAAATCACGTGTCTAGCCTTAATATCTTCATAGATAAAAACCATTTCTGTCAAATGTCACACTTGTTAGTCATTGATGTCATATCTAAGAATTACGATATCATGAACCATAATTTAAATTACAAACACATTTAGAAAGCCTGGATGTATTTTCTGCTAAGTCACTGAAAACAGACTGAGAGTTAACCAGTGCTTAGGGGGAAAGAAATCAAGATAAACAGAAGAGGAAGACTAATCGCGCAATCTCAATATTGAGCATCAATGTCAAAAGAGTCAGACTAAACGTGAATGAACAGCAATTGCTGTAAATCTGAAACAAAGCAGATAATGGTGGAGGTTCACTGCAGTCAGTACCTGTGGAGAGAGAAACAGTGGCAATATTTCTGGGTGTCACTGGCACTCAAATGAGATGAATCCAAAGTACAAGAATTCATTGTGAACTTGGTTTTCCATGGGAAGTACTTACCTCTGGTGGCTGCTCCTCTGAGACTGGTTGAATAAGTTGGTTGTGCTGCTGAAGGACGGTCTTGTAATAATCAAGAACGGTCTGGCAGGGCACTGCATGGGAGAAAAGCATTTTGAATTATCAGCTCATGGGAAAAAGTAATTGAATGAAAGACTGTCCATCATTCAGCTAGGCAAAATCTAAATAAGATCAAAAGGTTATTTTATGGACTATCTACTTACAATAATTGTAAGATGCTAACATATGAATTGCCACACTCATTCCTTCCAACAAACACTTAACTCTCAGCAAGGAAATCTCTGTACATAACCTCCCACCACTGCATCTAAGGAGCTGGAACCTGGATGAAGATTCGGAAGTTATTGCTCATGGAACATCTGTGCAATCAAAACTGCTCATGCCAACAGAATGAAAATCTTGGAAGTAAGTAGAATGATATGGCTTGTACTGTGAATGGTGGCAAGTGCAAGCATTGCAACATACATTTGCCAATCTTATAAATGAACCAAGACCAGAGGTAGAAGAAATATATTGTGGCTGGACTTACCAGAATCCAATCAGCAAATAGCGTTCAAAACACAAAGTGCTGGAGTAACTCAGTGGGTCAGGCAACATCTGTGGAGAGAATGGATAGACGACGCTTCGGGTCGGGACCCTTCTTCAGACTGGTTGTAATTGGGGGGGGGGGGAGAAAGTTGGGAAAGAGGAGGAGGAGGCAGGACAAAGTCTAGCAAGTGATGGGTGGATACAGGTGAGGAAGATTTAATTGACAGATGGGCGGAGTAAGTGACATAGTGACAATATATGATTCCCAATATATTTAATGATCTGGCCTCCACTACCATTGGGAGTAGAGAACTCGAGAGATTCACTACAGTCAGAGAGAAGGGCGGCACGGTGGTGCAGCAGTAGCGTTGCTGCCTTACAGCACCAGAGAACTGGGATCGATCCTGACTCCGGGTGCTTGTCTGTACATTCTCCCCGTGATCTGCGTGGGTTTTCTCCGGGATCCAAAGACATACAGGTTTGTAGGCTAATTGGCTTGGTATAATTGTAAATTGTCCGTAGCATGTGTAGGATAGTGTAAGTATGCAGGGATCACTGGTCGGCACAGATTTGGTGGGCCTATTTCCACACTGTATCTCTAAATTAAACAAAGGCAAAGAGAAACCAGATCACATTAAGTCAACCTGATTTTATCTTGTCAATACATTAGTGTCACTGTGTGCGCCAGAGATAAAACATTTGCTTGGGTACACTGCAGTCATTTAACCATGTTTTGTACTTTGTGTTTCTGTCCTAGAAAACTATTGCTGCAACAGTATTGCTGCGTGAGTTAAATCTGAGATTTAAGATTTGTCTCAGTACCAAAACTTCCAGGCAGCCTGTAAAATATTTGGTGTAAATGTGATACCATTTGACCAAGGCAAATTCCTTGTATGTATACATACTTGGCTAATATAATGTATTCAATTCAATTATATTCAATTCAATCTGCTCTGTGGGTATGACAGCACAGCATTAGAATGACCAGCTAGGGCTTTACACACCTGGAATGCTATCCAAGGTTTTCCTCAGCTCCTCATTTTCTTGTTGAAGTAAAACTACATCTTGTTCCAACTCTTGGCATCTCTGACAGTACCCATCCTCTTCCTCCTCCTCAGGAAATGTCGACGATGGATGAACGTGGGATTCGGACGTGGCGGGAGATGTCCACCCTCCCAGGGTGTGGGTTGGAGAGGTGGAAAGTGGATCCATTTCTGTCATGTGACTGCACTCGCTTGCTTCCATGTTACTCTGTGAAGGCCGGCCCCCGGCTAGGAGGTAACTCTGAAGGGAGTCAGTAAATACACGCAGCAAGGCTGAGGTTTGATGTTTCTTCTGCACATACTCCAGTTCCATATCCGGGTTGCCTCCTGTCAGTGGCTGCACTGGGCCATTTCTGACAAGCTGGCACTGTCCTGCGTGCTCTTCGTAGCATCCACTCTCCCTTTTCACACTTGAAATGACTTGAGGATGGTTGGTGTCCAGAAGTTTTCCATTGTCTTTCAGGAGAGTCAGGACTCGACTGCATTGCTGTGCAAATGCATCAAGTATTAAGCGGCTCTCTGTGTTGGAACAGAAAAACACATCATGCTCAAAAAGTTAGCAAGAACAGAATCTCCCAATCAGTCACCACATCGCCTCCCCAACCTGCTATTTTCTCCACATGCCCAATGGTCTCAATGTGGCTTTTAATGCTCCAGGCGGTGAAATGGTAAAGTCTGGAGGAGTGGTTTGGTCATTGATACCAAACCCCAACTGAAAGGAAACCCAGCACTGAACCTCCCATCCAGGATGAAATGATTTGGGAAGAAAATTCTGGCCTCCCACTAACTACAATTGAACAAACACTACATAGCCTTGTTGCAACTTCTCATAGAGTCACACAGCATGGAAACAGGCTCTTCAGCCCAATTCATTCATGCCAAGCAAGATGCCCCATCTAAGCTAGTCCCACTTCCCCATGCTTGGCCCATGCACCTGTCTAAGTGTCTTACACTTGCTGTTATAGTATCTGCCTCAACTACCTCCTCTGGCAGCTCGTTCCATATGTCCACCTGAGTGAAACGGATGCCCCTCAGATTTGCATTAATTCCTGTCCCTCTCACCATAAACCTATGTCTTCTGGTTTTTGACCTGCGTAAAAAAACTCTGCATTCACAGTATCTATTCACCTCATGATTTTACAAGATCACCATTCAGCCTCCTGTGCCTCAAGGAATATAGTCCTAGCTTACCCAAATGCTCCTTAGGAATATCCTTTTAAATCTTCACTGCACTCTGTCTAGGTTAATGAAATCCCTCCTCTACCAGGGTGATCAAAACTGAACACAGTACTGCAAGTGTGGCCTCACTAACATCTTGTACAATTGTAACATAAGCCTGAGAAGCTACTGCATTAATCAGGATTGATTATTGATTCATCCTACAGGGTATAACAGGGTATAACTAGGATCAGTCTATTGCATACATAATTTACAGCACCATCCTCATTGCTATGATGCAGTAGGTACATTATTTTGGCAGATTACTGCACTGTGATTGCATCAATTAGTAAGTACCCCTATATATGCCGCTCTATCTAATACAAAGTTGCTTATTTACATTTTTTGAACAAATTAATTTAGAACAAATAACAACGCTATCAGTAGGACCAGAATGTACTGCACTTCCTACATAATAAAGGATTGGTTTTGATTTGAGAGGATGTGACTCATACATTCAAGACATTGATTTTTGTACATAAAGAGAATCAAGACAGATATGGGTGGGGCAGGAAAATGTTACCGAGGTAAAATTCAGCCAATAATTTATTGCCAATGGAGCTGAAAACGGGAAAATGGGAAAAATAAGATAGGTGGATACATGTAAGGGGGAGAGGCGGCCATGGGATTATAAGCAGTTGGTTGGACAAAGACCAGAGATGAAAAGACAAAGGTGTGAGATAAGGATAGAAGAAGTGCGAACCGTGAAGCCAGAAAAAGAAATATAAGTTGGAGGGGAGAAATAGTGCACGTCCAGGAAAAGGAGGTGGGAGGAGAAATGGGGGGGGGGGGGGGGGTTTAAGGTTGGTTACTTAAAATTGGAGAATTCAATGTTCATGCTGTTAGGGTGTAATCTCACCGTTTCACCAAACACTAGTGTCGGGTCCGCCCAGGCCTGTCGGATCTCCTGGCTGTTAACCATTTTAACTCCTCTTTCCATTCCCATACTGACCTTTTTGTCCCGGATCTCCTCCATTGCGAGTGAGGCCAAACTGGAAAAACAGCACCTCATACTCTGCTTGAGTAGCTTACAGCCCAACAGTATGGACAATGAATTCTCCAATTTTAGATACCTAACCTCACATCCCTCCATCCCCTTGTTTCCCCCTCTCTTCCTTGTGCCCCACCTGGATTCACAATTCGCACCTCTTCTATGCTTATATTATTTTTTAAATCTTTTCATTTCTGGCCTTTGTCCAACCTACCTGCCTATCAACCCCCCCACCCCTCCTCATTTGTATCTACCTAGAACTCGCCAGGATTTGTCCTGTCTTCCCTTTCTTTCAGCTCACCCCACTCCGCCCACACATAATCAGCCTGAAGAACAGTCCCGACCCGAGACATCACCTATCCATGTTCTCCAGAGATGCTCACATTCATATGTTTAATCGCCACTCTCGGTTTGGCACCCGCTGCTGTCAGGTGTCGGGCTCAACTCCTTCCCTGGGTACAGCTTTGGTTTCTTCTGTGATTTAAATTCGACTCCTGCTGGGGTGGGACTCCGTCTCATTTTGGAGTTGCTCCAGCTCCAGTTCCAGCTGGAATGACTCCAATTACTCTTGGATTGGCAGCATCTCCTGCTGGAATGACTCCAGCTCCTGTTGACTCCTGTTGGATGCGCTCCAACTGTCAGCAGGAAGTCCACAGGTCTTGCGGCAGGTAACCAGTTTAGTGTAAATATCATGTTAACAGCAGTTTAGTGCCTTGGACACAAGCCCATGTAGAGCTGGGCTGATACTGCACAGATTGTAGCAGGTGGGATCCTTGCAGTCAGCCGCCTGTCACCTCATTCCATGTTAACTAAAGTAGAATATTAGTAGGATAAAAGTGTGTGGTTAAAATAGGAATGGGTTATATTTGGCAGGACTGGTAACTGACCTTAAAGTTGCAGGAGCATTTGGAAAATAGTGACTGCAGATTAAGGGAGTCATATTGAATTAGACTCTTCTAAAAGAGATGAATTATCTCTCTTTAATAATATGTATTCAAAAATATTACAGATGCAAGTATCTGAAATAAAAGCGAAAAGGGCAAGAAATACTGGACAGGTCAGGGAGTATCCATGGAGAAGAACAATCATATTTGAGCTTGATCACCTTTCATCAGAAATCCTGTCTTATATCAGTATTTACAGCACTTCACCCTTAAGTGTGGATTTACAAATATATATATTTTTAAAAGGAATTGCTGGAAATACGTATCTGTAAAGATAAAAGATTAAATAATATTTTGGGTGTAAGAGCTCAAATCTGGAAGATAAGCGAGTCCCTTAACAGCAAGGACTAGCGCCTTGAAGAATTTATGTTTAGCTCCACATTTGGCTTAAAATTGGCCCTTTAAAAGTACAAAAAGAACTGCAGATGCTGGAAACGTGATACAGAGGTGGACATTGACTGGGATATGCAATAGGGGAATTGATATACGAGAAAACAGTACAGCTTAACACTTTGTGATCTTTAATCATAATATGTCTCACACCCATAACTCATTTATAACTGCTCCTACTTGACAAGAACCATAAACTGCCCATGTAACATTTCACAAGTACAGTTGAACTGAAACTTCTGTCACCGTTCAGCTCACAAAAGGAGGAAATAAACCAATTTGTCATTGTACATTTCGCAAATAATCTAACAGGAGTAACTGCTATAGTTATTATTCAGTAGAGTCATTATTTCTGCTCCAAGAGGGCTGTACTTTGGCAAGTCCACTTCATTGTTTCTTTGTCTTGTCAAGTCATCATTTCCTGTTTGCAATGTAGAGTCAAGTGGTTTCAGTTCATTGTCAATCACAAGTTCAGTATAGGCCCCGATGTACACAGATATTTTCTATTTTAACACAGATTTGTGATTTTTTTTTAATACTGTTTTTACTATTGTAATCGCAGGACTGATTCAATCCCTCAATATTATTATTTTCTTTGCTTTTGGCCTAATGTGACAGGATTTTTTTTTAAATGCGAACAGTATTCAATTGAGAAAGGATGTTTGGCCAGGGCAGCAGAGGGGAGGACGAGCTGACTGGAACGGGGGAAGTTCGGTAACTGGAAAAAGTAAAGATTGAAGGCTTTCTTGATGGGCTGGAGTGAAAACCTTTCCACCATTGATATAAAGAGTGTTTTAAAGGGCCTTCCATTTCGACCTCACCTTCACTGACTGACCATCGGGCAGACGATACAAGGCCTTCTACGCCCGCACCTCCAGACTCAGGAACAGCTTCATCCCCAGGGCCATAGCTGCTATGAACCGGTCCTGCTGAGCCGGATGGTCACATCGCACAGTGAACCGGCACAGATCTACTTGCACTTTACTCTGTTTTAAAACTGTTCTAATTTGTTTCATTGGGTTGTTTAAATTAATACTGACTAGCTAAGTAATTTATTACATCGTATGGGAGGCGCATTCCCAATCTCGTTGTACCCTTGTACAATGACAATAAAGATATATTGTATTGTATTGTATTATATTGGTTGCCCAACCCCAGCAAATAGCAGATAAATCACACTCCCATTTGACTTGCATTCAATCAGTCTCACAGCTCAAGGCAAGACACATAGATGCCTGGTATACCCTGTATTAAAAGAGACAAAGGTCATGTGGGGAATCATGGTGACATATTTCTCATAATTATATCTTTATTCTGCTATCACGCTTCTGCCTGTCATAGGTGGATTAATATCAAGATTGTGAAATATTTAATATAAACCTGAACTTGAAGATTGGGCCTTAGTTAAATGTTTCATTTGAAGGATAGCATTTGCAAAAATGCAACACTAATGTGCTGCATTGCAATGCAGTGGAAGATCCTAAGGGAGATTGACAATATGGGCGTGGAGTAGATGTTTTCTTTTGTGGGCAAATCACAATCTAAAAGTCATACAGTGTGGAAACAGGCATTTCGGCCCAACTTGCCCACATCAACCAACGTGTCCCATCTGCACTAGTCCCACTTGCCAGCGTTTGGCCCATATTCCTCTAAACCAGGTCCATATCCTGCCTAAATCTGTCCATGTACCTGCCTAATTGCTTCTTAAACGTTGCGATAGTCCCTGCCTCCACTACCTCCTCCAGCATCTCGCTCCATACACCCACAACCCTTTGTGTTAAAAAGTTACCCCTCAGATTCCTATTAAATCTTTCCTCTGGCAATCATTGTTAAAAAAAAAGCTTGTCTATTCAAGGCAGAGATAAGAGGACAATTTCTCTTTGGCATTCTCTTCCTCGAAGGACATAGCCTCTGAATATTTTAAGACATGGGGAGATAGGCTCTTGATAAGCAGGGTTGTGGGCAGGAATGTAGATATGAGGTTACAATCAAACCAGCCTGAGTCAAGGGGCTGGCCAGCTGATTCCTACAACTAATTCAGGTATGTTTATATTAAACAGCGCAAGATGTTTAAATTTAAAATTTGACCAATAACCAACAATCTAATTGGTCATTTGACAAATTTCCTGTGTGGGACATCAGTACTTACAAACTAAACACTGAATTCCCTAATGAGATAATTTGTTCAAAAATGAAATAATTGTCTCAGGCACCTTACTATCGGTTTAAGGGCATGGAAATCATTCTGTGGATACAATCCTCTCTTTCTGCCAATAATTTCTGGCAACTGATTTGAAGCCATAACTTATGACTCAGAGGCATAAATGTTAGCCACTGAGCCAAAGGAGCACTTCAAAGCTCACTGTTATGGACTCTTAACTGGTGGGAAGGAAATTCTATTCCATCAGTCTAGACAGTTCAACATCAAGGTTCGAGAAGGATTAACAGTTTTAAATCATGGCTGTAATTTAATTGTGATTCAATTGCAAAAAAACACATCGTTATAACTGCAAAAGTATAATACCACTCATACAATTGCAAATGGAACCAGATCCGATGGATAATGAAGATGCAACCGAGAAAGCATTTTATCGGGATGCATCACAGCCTGGTTTGGGAACAGCTTCATCCAAGACCCCCAAAAATTGCATTGAATTGTGGACGCAGCCCAGACCATCACACAAACCAACCTCCTTTCTATTGACTCCATTTATACCTCACGCTGCCTCGGCAAGGCCACCAGCATAATCAAGGACGAGTCGCACCCTGGCCCCTCCCTCTTCTCCCCTCTCCCATCAGGCAGAAAGTATAGAAGTGTGAAAATGCATACCACTAGATCCAGGGACAGCTGATTCCCAGCTGTTACCAGGCAACTGAATCATCCTATCACAACCAGAGAGCAGTGCTGAACTACTATCCACCTCTTTGATGACCCTCGGACTATCCTTGATCGGACTTTGCCGGCTTTACCTTGCACTAAACGTTATTCTGTTATCATGTAACTACACACTGTAAATGGATCGATTGTAATCATGTATTGTCTTTGTTTACTGGTTAGCACGCAACAAAAAGCTTTTCACTGTACATGTGACAATAAACTAAATTGAACTGAACTTAAATAGCGTGGAACTGTTTCATGAGAAACCCGACCAAAATAAAATCCTTCTGCTATGTAATGCAAGCACCATCAATTAAAATGGATTTCCTCACAACACCATATGCAAGGTTCAAAACAGTGACCAGACTTATTATTAGGAAACGATTTAATTTCAGTATTCTTTGAAGACACACAAGATTGTAGACGCTGTATTCTGGAGCAAAAAATAAACTACTGGAAGAACTCCACTGGTCTAATTGCATTTTGGGTTGAAACCATGCATCAGGATTGAAATATAGAAGGCAGATAGCCACAACATCGAAGTGAGAAAGAGGAGTGGGACAGAGGCTGGTGATAGGTTGGGCCTGGGGGGGGGGGGTTCGGAGAATGATTGGTAGATGGAGCCGGATGGGAAAGTGGAGTTTGTGGTGGAGACAGATAACTGACTCCTCCTATGTTCCTCTCCTGCTCTCACCAGTCCAGACAGGTTCTCTCTCCTTTTTGTCACTCTTGTCATCCTTCCACATACCAGGACATCACCCTCCCCCACTAGGTTTGCTCTGCCTATCTATCTATCCATCCAGCTATCTATGTTTCCCCTTTCCTATCTCCTTCTCCAACAGGTTCCTTCTGCCCATTGCCTACCAACCTGACTACGGTTTCTCTCCCTTGGTTCCCCTTTATATAATAATAATAATAATATTCATTTATTGTCATTGCAACGAGTACAACGAAATTAAAAAATAGCCAATCCTGACGGTGCGTAAAAACATATATGCAATAAATGCAAAAACAAATAAATACAATTATATTAAGTACAAAAGATTTTTTAACAGTGTTGCCTAGTGCAGAAGGTAGTGTTCAGTTCTCGTATGGCCCTGGGGTAAAAACTGTTCTTAAATCTGTTTGTTCGGGATTTGATCGACCTGAAACGTCGACCAGAGGGCAGATGAACAGACGGTGGCCGGGGTGGGATGGATCTTTTATTATTTTGCCTGCTCTACTGAGGCAGCGTAGGCTGAACAGGTGCTCCAGGGAGGGCAGTGAGCAGTCGATGATCTTCTGGGCCGTTGTGATGACCCTCTGAAGGGCCTTCCTGTCCTTTTCTGAGCAGCTGGCATACCATGTGGTTATACAGTATGCCAGCACACTCTCGATGGAGCAGCGATAGAAGGACATCATGAGCTTCTCCTGCAGGTTGGTTTTCCTGAGGATCCTCAGGAAGTGGAGTCTCTGCTGTGCCTTCTTTACTGTGGTGATGGTGTTGGTAGACCAGGTAAGATCCTCTGCGATGTGCGTACCCAGGAACCTGAAAGCGGGTACCCTTTCCACACAGTCCCCATTGATGTAGAGTGGGTCGTATTCTACACTGGTTTTCCTGAAGTCAATTATAAGTTCCTTTGTTTTGGAGGAGTTCGGGACAAGATTGTTCACTGAACACCATGCTGCCAGCCTTTGGATTTCATCCCTATAGGCTGTCTCATCTCCTCCTGAGATGAGTCCAACCACAGTCGTGTCATCCGCGAACTTGATGATGGTGTTGGTGGGATGGGTGGGGGCGCAGTCGTGAGCGTAGAGGGAGTAAAGGATGGGGCTCAACACACAGCCCTCCCCCTCCTGGTTCAAATGCCCATTATCTCTCCCTTATTTGGTTCCCTTCCCCTCCCCCACCTTGTTCTTAATCCTTATGTTTCCACCTATAACGTACCAGAGTCTGTCTCAACACTCTTCCCCACCCCACAACCTGGTTTCATCTGCCCATCTTTCGTCTCGCTCCAACTATCACCTGCCCGTCCCTGTCTCATCTCTCCCGCTCCCTTGTTAAAGTGGCTATCTTCTCTCTGCGCTCTCAGTCCTGATGCAGGGTTTCACTCCAAAACAGAAGCCATGCTTTTATCTCCATTGAATTCTTCCAGCATTTCATTTTTCAGAAGTCTTTGAAATAATACAGGTTTTTTTAAATACACAATGTTAAAATGTATTGAAAATACCCAAATAAATGTCATTATTGGTAAGATTCTACCCACAAAAAATAATTTCATTGTCCCTACATTAAAAAAAAATGCAAGATCTTTCATTAAAAAGATGTTAAAAAAAAAAAGGGTCGTTGATTATTCTTTTTCATTGGCTATATTATTTGATTTGAACAAGATAAATTTTATTGCCCACTGTAGTTTAACACAAAGTATTCTGGCCACAGTAATAATTCATGAAATCTTTAGTACAGTCAGTACTGATTGGTTGTCATTTATGTTATGATTCATAAATATGCATCAGATGATGCACAGGCATTTGACAATCTTTCATCAGCCGAAATAGATATGGTACAAAAGATCCCAGACTGAGGCTGGTTTCGCATACAGATGAGGCAAATAACACCTTAATAAAAATTGCCATGCCATCATAAGATAATATTAGACCTACAACCTTTTGCAACTTGTTTAAATGTCACTTTGCATTACTTGCTTGCCAGCATTAAAAATGGGACAGAAACAGAAGACAGTTCACAATTAGCTAATGTTGTGGCTTTATCTGCAGATTCACAAGAGTATCACCAGGTCCAAAAGTCTCTACCTTTACCTTGCACAGTAAACAAACCAATTAAAAACATTGAAGATAGACACAAAAAGCTGGAGTAACTCAGCGGGACAGGCAGCATCTTTGGAGAGAAGGAATGGGTGGCGTTTTGGGTCGAGACCCTTCTTCAGACTGGTTAGGGATAAGGGAAACGAGAGATATAGACGATGATGTGGCGAGATAAAAAATAATGAATGAAAGATATGCAAAAACGTAACGATGATAAAGGAAACAGGGCATTGTAAGCCGTTTGTAGGGTGAAAATGAGAAGCTAGTGTGACGGGTGGGGGAGGGATAGAGAGAGAGGAAATGCTGGGGCTACCTGAAGTTAGATAAATCACTATTCATACCACTGGGCTGCAAGCTGCCCAAGCGAAATATGAGATGCTGTTCCTCCAACTTGCGTTTAGCCTCACTCTGACAATAGAGGAGACTGAGAACAAAAATGTTTGTGTAGGAATGTGAGAAATAGGAGTCTGAAAACCATGACCATCAGGTTCAAGAATGGCTTCTGCCCAACAACCATCAGGTTCTTGAACACTGCAAAACACTAACTAAACTACAAACTTTAGATTGTCTTTGGTTGCACAAAAAAACTTCAGGCATTTTGGTACTATCATTGGGTTATTAATTTATTGTTTCTTTTTGTTTATTATATGTTATCTATGAATATTGTATTTACAGGCCTGTTTTGCTACTGCAAGTAAGCATTTCATTATTCCGCAGATGGTACATATGACAATTAAACACCCTTGACTCTCTTGAATCTTGGTTTGGAAGATAATGATGCAGGCATGAATGTAATTTTTAATAAAAGGTTTGAAAGCAGAATTTGTGATAAAACTCATAAATATCTCACCTACATCCTCTGACTCCAAGCATAAATTCCCTACTTCGGCTCAGTGGCATTATCAGCAAATGTAAAGATGGAGTTGGTGTTCCACACAGTCATGGGTCTACAGTGGGGGAGAGCAAGGTACTGAGCACACAACCCTGAGGGTCAGGGTGGAGGAAATATTAGGATCGACTCTAACCAACGGAGGTATGCCAGTCAGGAAGACAAGAACCAGTTGTAGATGGAGGCCCCAAGGCTAATGTCCAGGAGTTTAGGGATAAACTTTGTTCATATTATAGAGACATGAAGAACTGCAGATGCTGGAATCTTGAGTAAAACACAAGTGCTGGAGTAACTCAACGGGTCAGGCTGCATCTCTGGAAGACATGGATAAGCGGCATTTTGGGTGGGAACCCTTTTTCAGTTATTATGGTGTTGGAAGGCTGAGCTGTAGTGAATAACATCCTGACATAGGTGTTCTTATTGTCAGGGTAATCAAGGCTGAAAATAGAGCAAGGTGCATGGCATGCTCCATAGTCATATTTTTCCGGAATACAAATTGCAATGTGTCCAGATCGTCACTGGCACACGTATGAGCCATCACCAATTTTTCCAAAGTACTTCATCATGGTCAATGTGGTGGTGGTGATTGACACAGGTCACTTCATTTTTACAAGCAAGTGAATCACCAAACCCTAATGCATAAATACAAAAAGTGGAATGGGTGATAGAATGTGAATGTGTACCGCAATTCATCTGTACGACCAGGTCATTTAGAAAACAAAGGCAGATGCAAGTATAAAGTTTACTCTTCAAAAAGGCCATCGCAACATACTTAACATTGCAACAGGTCCACAGCAGACCATAGCCTGGCTGTAAACTCATCTCGGGAACACCTAGACAACGCCTATATTAGACCATTATTTATTGACTATGGCTCTATAGCCTTCGACATCATAATTCCATTCAAATTCATCACCAAATTTCTTGACTTAGGAATCATCAGCCTCCTCTGCCATTGGATTCTCGACTTACTGACCCCCGGACCACAATTAGCGAGGATAGATGACAACACCTCCTCCAACATAATTACACATTGTGCTCTGCAAGGATGCGTTCTCAGTCCCCTACTATACCCCCTATGTACTCGCATCTGTATGGACAAATTCGGCTCTAACGCCATCTGCAAGTTTGCAGATGACACCACTGTGCTGGGCTTGACCACGAACAATGACTAGAAGGAATACAGGAAAGAGATGGAGAGGCTAGCAACATGGCATCAGGACAAGAACCTCTTCCTCAATGTTAGGAAGATAATGGAGATAGTAATCGACCTTATGAGGTCGATTGTGGTGTACATGCCCCAATCAGCATCAATGGTACTAAAGTGGAAATGGTTGAGAACCAAGTTCCTTGGCGCTAATATTACCAATGATCTGTTGTGAACCAACCATATTGACATGACAGCCAAGAAGGCACACCAACACCTTTACTTCCTGTTAAGACTGAGGAAATTCAGCAAGTCTCTAATACAAACTTCTACAGATGCACCAAGGAAAGCATACCTCAGGTTGCATGGCAGCTTGAGTTGGGAACAGCTCTGCCCAAGACTGCAAGAAATTGCAGAGTTGTTAATGTAGCACAGTCCATCACACAGACCAGACTTTTAAAAAAATTATTATTATTTTAGAGATACATCATGGAAACAGGCCATTCGGCCGACCGCGTCCACGCTAACCATCAGTCACCCGTACACTAGTTCTGTTATCCCACATTCCCCCGCACATGAGGGGCGATTTACAGAAGCCAATTACCTTACAAACCTCCACGTCTTTGGAATGTGGGGGGAAATCAGAGCACCTGGAGAAAACCTATGGAGTAACAGGGAAAACGTACAAAACTCCGCACAGACTACACCCATAGTCAGGAGCGAACCCAGGTCTTTGGCGCTGTGACGCAGCAACTCTACTGCTGCACTCCTGTGCCGCCTCTTCTTCGCCCTGTTCCCATTGAGCAGAAGGTACAGAAGTTTGGAAGCACACACCACCAGAATAACTAACAGCTTTTCCTCTCTGTTATCAGCCTTTGAACAGTCCTTCCATAACCTAGGGAACTATCCAATTTACCTCCACCCCATTTCAGATATTGCACTTTGTATATGGAACAGTTGAACTACAATGATGAAAACTATATTCTGCACTTTGTATCTTCCCCTTAGGTTTACCCATGGTACTTGAGTTTGACTTGATTCTATTTATGTATAGTTTTATCCGATCTGATTGGATAGCATGCAACACAAAGTTTTGCACTGTTCCTCAGTACATGTGACAATAATTAAGCTAAACAATAGAGGTTAAAACTGAAAATGTTAAGACCAAGTAATTTACTTTTCCAGGCAGGAATATCAAGGGATATTGATCAAAGATATATAGATGGATTGGTGAACCAAGTCTGCCTTGATCTAACTTAATGGTTAAAGTTGAATACATTAACCTTATTCCTAAATCTCTAATGGTGCATCCTTGGGACATTTGGTGGGACCTCTTATGTTGTCCAATGTATAAATAAAATGAATTATCTCAATGGAGTTAGGATAGGTAAGGGGGAGGTGCAGCGAGACCTGGGTATCCTTGTACACCAGTCACTGAAAGTTGGTGTGCAGGTACAGCAGGCAGTGAAGAAAGCTAATGGAATGTTGGCCTTCATAACAAGAGGATTTCAGTATAGGAGTAAAGAGGTTCTGCAGTTGTATAGGGCGCTGGTGAGACTACATCTGGAGTATTGTGCACAGTTTTGGTCTCCTAATTTGAGGAAGGACATCCTTGTAATTGAGTCAGTGCAGCGTAGGTTCACGAGATTGATCCCTGGGATGGTGGGACTGATATATGAGGAAAGATTGAAAAGACTAGGCTTGTATTCACTGGAGTTTAGAAGGATGAGAGGGGATCTTATAGAAACATATAAAATTATAAAAGGACTGGAATTTTTTGAGGATGTAACGAGGAAAATTGACAGGGGAGAGCCGGTGGATGTGGTGTACCTCAACTTTCAGTAAGCCTTCGAGAAGGTCCCACATAGGAGATTAGTGGGCAAAATTAGAGCACATGGTATTGAGGGTAGGGTACTGACATGGATAAAAAATTGGTTGGCAGACAGAAAGCAAAGAGTGGGGATAAATGGGTCTCTTTCAGAATGGCAGGCAGTGACTAGTGGGCTACCGCAAGGCTCGGTGCTGGGACCGCAGCTATTTACAATATACATTAATGACTTGGATGAAGGGATTAAAAGTACCATTAGCAAATTTGCAGATGATACAAAGCTGGGTGGTAGTGTGAACTGTGAGGAAGATGCTATGAGGTTGCAGGGTGACTTGGACAGGTTGTGTGAGTGGGCGGATGCATGGCAGATGCAGTTTAATGTGGATAAGTGTGAGGTTATCCACTTTGGTGGTAAGAATAGGAAGGCAGATTATTATCTGAATGGTGTCAAGTTAGGAAAAGGGGACGTACAACGAGATCTGGGTGGCCTAGTGCAACAGTCACTGAAAGGAAGCATCTAGGTACAGCAGGCAGTGAAGAAAGCCAATGGAATGTTGGCCTTCATAACAAGAGGAGTTGAGTAGGAGCAGAGGTCCTTCTGCAGTTGTACAGGGCCCTAGTGAGACCGCACCTGGAGTACAGTGTGCAGTTTTGGTCTCCAAATTTGAGGAAGGATGTTCTTGCTATGGAGGGCGTGCAGCGTAGGTTTACTAGGTTAATTCCCGGAATGGCGGGACTGTCATATGTTGAAAGACTGGAGTGACTAGGCTTGTATACACTGGAATTTAGAAGGATGAGAGGGGATCTTATCGAAACATATAAGATTATTAAGGGATTGGACACGTTAGAGGCAGGAAACATGTTCCCAATGTTGGGGGAGTCCAGAGCCAGGGGCCACAGTTTAAGAATACGGGGTAGGCCATTTAGAATGGAGATGAGGAAAAACATTTTCAGTCAGAGAGTTGTAAATCTGTGGAATTCTCTGCCTCAGAGGGTAGTGGAGGCCAAAACTCTGAATGCATTCAAGAGAGAGCTAGATAGAGCTCTTAAGGATAGCGGAGTCAGGGAATATGGGGAGAAGGCAGGAACGAGGTACTGATTGAGAATGATCAGCCATGATCACATTGAATGGTGGTGCTGGCTAGAAGGGCCGAATGGCCTACTCATGCACCTATTTTCTATTGTCTATTGACAAGCTAGATGCAGGAAACATGTTCCCAATGTTGGGCGTGTCCAGAACCAGGGGCCACAGTCTTAGAATAAAGGGGAGGCCATTTAAAACTGAGGTGAGAAAAAACTTTTTCACCCAGAGAGTTGTGAATTTGTGAAATTCTCTGCCACAGAGGGCAGTGGAAGCCAAATCATTGGATGGATTTAAGAGTGAGTTAGATAGAGCTCTAGGGGCTAGTGGAATCAAGGGATATGGGGAGAAGGCAGGCACGGGTTATTGATTGGGGACGATCAGCCATGATCACAATGAATGGCGGTGCTGGCTCGAAGGGCCAAATGACCTCCTCCTACACCTATTTTCTATGTTTCTATGTTTCTATGAATATTGCTGTTAGGATTGACTGAAAAAGGGAATAAGAAAAATGCAAGGGAGAATACAGGAAAAGATGAATGATGATTACAATGGAAAAAAAGTTAATAATCCTGGCATATGCCTGACAAATATGGAAAATTGCCGAGGGATGCCTTGCCCATAATAAATAGGGCAATTCTAATTCAGTTTAATGGTATCCAATCAATTTACTGAAAATCATCAGCAAAATGAAGAACTACATTACCAACAGTGCTTGCAAGAATTAATGACCTTGAAGGCATACAACTGAACAGGAAATGTGGCCCAGGAGAAATGAATAAAAGAGCCTTACAAAATGGCCAGAAATAGCAGTAGGTCTGAGGATTGAGAGAATTTTAGGAGGATCAAGAAACTGATTAAGATAAAGGAAGATAGAATAAGAGTAAAGTGACAAGAAACATTACGACAAACTGGAAGAGCTTCTAGATGTATTTCTAAAATATACCTATGGACTAGAATGTGGGTCCCTTACAGACGGAAACAGAATTTATATTGGGTATTAAAGAAATTGTAGAAGAATGAAGTAATTAGTTTATGTCTCTCCTCATAGAGGAGCCAAAGCCCTGTTGGGAATACAAGAGAACCCGAGGTTGAGCTGGAATGAGAAACTGAAGGAAATAAATATTAGTTAAAAAATAAGTTAACAAGATTCAAATATGACAAAGACTAAGGAGCTGATGATCTACATCCTAGAGTTTTGGCGAAAGTAATTGTGGAAGTAGCAAACACTCTGTTTTCAACATGTAAAATTCAATATAATCTCTGGAATTGTTTCTAAAGATTGAAGAGCAGCAAATGTGGCCCCTAGAAAGGAGGTGGAAATAAAAGAACTGACCTGCACGTCTAAAGTCAACAATAGGGAAAATTCTAGAATCGATAATGAAGGAGTTAGTAATGGAACACATTGAGAATATAAAATAATTAAGTAGAGTCAGCATGGAGCTATAAAAAGGAAAATTATACTTGACTAATCTACTGGAGTACTTTGTGGATGTGATTACTACCCAAGGGGAAAACATTTGATGTGCTGAATTTTGATTTCCAGGAGGCCCACACAGAATATTAGTCAACAAGGTAAGAGTGACGGAGTTGGTGCTGTGGGGGTTGGGACATGCTGACAAAGATTGAGAATTGGTTAATGGACAGTGTACTAGAGAGAAAGAATATAAGACAATAACTGGAGATGCTGGTACAAATCGAAGGTATTTATTCACAAAATGCTGGAGTAACTCAGCAGGTCAGGCAGCATCTCAGGAGAGAAGGAATGGGTGACGTTTCGGGTCGAGACCCTTCTTCATACTGATGTCAGGGGGGCGGGACAAAGGAAGGATATAGGTGGAGACAGGAAGATAGAAGGAGATCTGGGAAGGGGAGGGGAAGAGAGGGACAGAGGAATTATCTAAAATGGGAGAAGTCGATGTTCATACCACTGGGCTGCAAGCTGCCAGGCGAAATATGAGGTGCTGTTCCTCCAATTTCCGGTGGACCTCACTATGGCACTGGAGAAGGCCCATGACAGAAAGGTCAGACTGGGAATGGGAGGGGGAGTTGAAGTGCTCGGCCACCGGGAGACCAGTTTATCCAACGCGGACCGAGCGCAGGTATTGAGCGAAGCGATCGCCGAGCCTGTGCTTGGTTTCGCCGATGTAAATAAGTTGACATCTGGAGCAGCGGATGCAATAGATGAGGTTGGAGGAGGTGCAGGTGAACCTCTGTCTCACCTGGAAAGACTGTTTGGGTCCTTGGATTGAGTTGAGGGGGGAGGTAAAGGGACAGGTGTTGCATCTCGTGCGGTTGCAGGGGAAAGTGCCCGGGGATGGGGTGGGAGAGGGAGACCAAAGGGGTACCTTGCGCGGATACTCTGTACACTTTGTCAGCACCCTTATTTGGCAACTTTTGCATACCTTAGGTTTGCAAGCGAAGAATTTCACCGTGACTTGTCAGATGTGACAATAAAATATTCATTCATTCATTCATTCATTGGTGCACAAAACAGAAAACCAGGATATTTTTTAGCTGGTAACATATTGGGTAACATTGATATTGAAAGGGACCTAGGAGTCCTTGTACACAGGTCGCTGACAGCTAACATGCAAGTGTCGCAAATAGATAAGTAGGCAAATAACATGGTGGCTTTATTACGAGGATTTAGGCATATGAGGAAAATCTTGTCCTAATGAAATTATATAGTTGCTCATGGAGTTTGCCCTTGGAGTGTGACATAATGTTTTGATTTTCTTACTTTAAAAAGGAAACACTCGCTACAGCATGAGTGTAGCAATGATTGACAAGACTGGTTCCAGGGGAGGTTATGGAGGTTCAGTCACTGAGTTCATTCAAAACCAAAATCAATAAATTTCAGGATAACGGTGAATCAAGGAAAATGGAGATAAAGCAAGAAAATGCTGCCGACACAGCAGATCTCTTTTCCCAGCATATCCCAAGGATGCGCGGGTTTGTAGGTTAATTAGCCTTCATAAATTGTCCCTAGTGGGATAACACGAACTAGTGTGAACAGGTGATTGATAGTCGGCGTGGACTTGGTGAGCCAAGATATGCTGCCTGACCTGCTGAGTTACTCCAGGTAGAGTCATACTCTGCACAAATTATTGTAATTTTAAAAGTATGTTCATCTTGCTGCATGAACTCTGTAAGGGGCCAGTCTACTTCAGCTGCATCATCATATATGATGCTTCCATCATGAGGGCAGGTGGAAATCCTTGCTGCTGATAATTGCACTATGTTCGAATCCTCTGGCATCTCTGCAATAAATGAATGAGCCCACGTTTGAAAGCAACAAGATCTAGACAACATTTAGGCACGGATTGTTGTGGGGCAGGTAATGTTCGCTCCCCAAATAATTCCACATGCCACAATCATTATTGTCTGGATTTTATTTGTGCTGTGCCTTCAACTAGTTGCGGTGGTGGAAACAAATGTAACTTATTTTCATGGGGATGCCACCGTCATGATAGTATTGGCCTAGCCGGTGAAATATGAATTAGCAGGGAAAACCTATCCTCAGAAGCACACAAGAGACAATGGTTCTTTTTGTTGCAGCCTCTCACAATCCATATGTTGGACTTCAAAACTTCGCCTGTGGCTTGTTGTCTCATAAAGTGATTGAGGTAAGACGTAGGAGCAGGCATTACACAGGCCTGCTCTGGCATACTTCCTTGACCAATTTATGGACTGCTGATCTAATGTGTCAACAACATTTTATTTACTTTATCTCCATTGATTCACTATTGTCCTAAAGTGTATTGATCTCTATGTGAATGGACTCAGTGACTGAGCCTAAATGGAACACTGATAACTATTTGACTTATTTTACCTGATCGTCATTGAAGCCTATCTTATCTTTACTTGCACTGTGAACGACATTGAAGCAGACCATCTGTTGTATACTTGTCTATGAAATCTTGTCTGAAGTACCCTTTAATGCAGTTTGGTTGTCATATTTACATTGTGATTGTATTAAAGTAGGATTTCATCTGGGTTATGGTTTAAGCTTTGATAGTTTAATAATAACACACCTGATTTATTAAAACGTCAGAATTCAAACATACAAGATTTTACCTTCATCAATGTGGTTTCCACAATATCTATTGCTATGTATTAATAATGTTTAAACATATGTAAAGAGAAAATATTTATAATTTGGTAATTACAGGAATTTTGCTGTGAAGGGTGTCATGGCCAACATGTGAATTGTTTAGAAGAACTTCAGTGCAGCATGGTGGCGCAGCGGTAGAGCTGCTGCCTTATAGCGTCAGAGATCCGGGTTCGATCGTGACTATGGGTGCTGTCTGTACAAAGTTTGTACGTTCTCCCCGTGACTGCTTAGGTTTTCTGGGTGCTTCGGTTTCCTCCCACACACCAAAGACGTACATGATTGTAGGTTAATTGGTTTCAATATAATTTTGATGAGGAAATGGAGATCGGCCCAGAAGCTGATGATAACTGACTTGCAATCCATCAAATTTTTGCTCACCCTACAGCAATGAGAATTTACCCATTATTGCTGAGATTCCCATCACTGATCATTTGGACATTTGAAGACTCAAGCCAGAATTAACGCATGGAGACGCAAGGAACTGAAGGAGCTGGAATTTTGGTGAAAATACAAAGTGCTCAAGTAACTCAGTGGGTTAGACAGCATCTCATGAGGACATAAATTGGTGACTTTGGGTCAGGGCTCTTCTTTCGTCTGATTGTGGTAGGCGGGAGAGAAAACTGGAAGAGAGGAGGGGGTAAGATAAAGCCTGGAAAGAGATGGGTGGATACAGGTGAGGGGGGGAGTAAAGGATTGTTTATATTGGCTGTGGTTGCATAATGGTGTAGTGGGATTTGACAAGCACATAGTATATATCAGATGTTTAAAAAACCACAACCTTCAATCGTGCACGCTCAACAAATACGAACGACTAAATTTGATTAACTTTGTTGTTGGGCTTTTTGTGGATGTGGATGCCTGGATATTAATTGGATCTTTGGCCATTCATGTTATTGCAGTAGGAATAGTCAAGCCCGTTAAACAACCTCTACTGACTGCCATACAGCAACGTTCAGAGATGAAGTTCAGTTCACATTAAACAACGGCAGAATAAAGCCAAGTGAGGAAAGTTGGTGTTCCTTCCTCTATTGTAAGGGCACAGAGACCTGGTGGTTCTCAAAGATTTGATATTGTTCATATCTATTTAATGCAGTGACTAAGACAAATTTGTGTCCACACTATGATTCAAAGGGTTTTTTGTGGAACTCTGCCTCTAGTATTGGGATTAGTTTACTCAAAAAATATTGTCAAGTTACACTGACTGACTAGCCGACAGATAGATGTACCTGGATTTTACACACCCGGTGGCCTGTTTCAGTGTAAAGCCATGAAATATAGTTTGAAAAATGCGCTAGCATTCCTTTCAGAGAATGATCAAAGTGATCACTTGCTGAGTATGCTTAGTTTAGTTTAGATACAACGCGGAAACAGGCCCTTTAGGCCACTGAGTCTGCACCAACCAACCATCCCTTACACCAATACTATCCTATGCACTAGGGACAATTTACAATTTTTACCGAAGCCAAATTAATCTACAAACCTGTATGTCTTTGGAGTGTGGGAGGAAACCGGAGCACCCGGGGAAAACCCAAGCGGTCATGGGGAGAAGGTACAGATAGCACCTGTAGTCAGGATTGAACCCGGGTCTCTGGCACTATATGGCACCAACTTTACCAGTGCGCCCCTGTGCCGCCTCCTAATGCTGTGGCTATTGATGTCCAATTATAATTGGAGAAGCCACCTCAAGTGTGTTCCTAACTTCAAAACTATTGTGGAAGTAAAACATGTAAAGTCTGTGTGGCGAGTCCTACCGTTGAACACTGGAGACGTTGAAGGATATTGCGGTAAACAAGCATCAGCCCTTGATCCAGGAGTTCATTTATGGCAGCTGCCGTGACTGGCAATAATGGTGGGAGAAATGCTGAACCAAGGTGACAACGGAGGCAGTTACTTCACAAAGAGACTTCATGATCATCTCAGAATGTACCCCACCATTGAGAAGGGATCTTAATTCTCTTTCTCATTCTTCAATAATTTGAAAGGCATCTTGCAAACAGCAAGACTCAAAGGGACCACAACCAACATGTATTTTTGAAGAACTTCAAAACACAGGATCATAGGCAGTTTTGTGGCAGTTTCTTGTTGCAGTCCTTTGCAGTAAAAAAACATGCATGATGAAAACAATGGTGACCTGTCAAGCATCTAAATAGTGAATGTAAAATTAAAATGGGATGACAGAAAATCAGTGCTGGAGTATTTTGTAGCATGTCATTTGACAAGGGCATGCATCAATAAGCACGGTGCGTTGTTAAGATATTGTTGTAAAGAACACTTTGTTATGGTAAAATTATCCCCCCCCCCCATCCCAAGTGTGATGCAATCCATGTAAGAATAGTTTGGAGTTATCTGGAGTTTATTCTTGCTCTGAATTCAGCCAGCCGTGGAGGCCAGAAACTGAAACAACTTAGAATCGAAGAAACATCATGAGCCTTCAGCCAACATTGGAGAATAGAAACCAAACCATCTTATGTTTAAAGAGAAGTTGTGTCATGGCAATATCAATCCTGCTAGTATAAATTAGTAAACTGGGGAAATACATCTTAGGGGATAACATAATCCATAGAACAGTACAGCACAGGACCAGGTCTTAAGATTTAGGGTCTTGCCATGAAATGTATAGTTTCCCCTTAGGCAGATAGTGTTGATATGCTTAAAGAGCAGCAAGCCATAGTCAAAGGGTATGCAATATATTAACCATTCATTTCAAGAATACAAGTAATAACCAGCCTTTACATTACTTTCAGAACTAACTTACAAGCAGTAATTGAAATTCCAAGAACAAGTGTGCAAACAAACATTTGTTGTCTGTGAAGAGAGCAGATTAATTGTTGGAGGACACTAAAAATTGACAAGACAATATTTGCTCTCAAACCCTGTTAAATATTGGGACAAAACAAATGTAACATGATCATGAAACATTTTTAGATGGACACAAAAAGCTGGGAGTAGCATCAGCGCGACAGGCAGCAACTCTGGAGAGAAGGAATGGGTGACTTTTCAGGGTCAAGACCCTTCTTCAGACAGTCTGAAGAAACGTCACCCATTCCTTCTCTCCAGAGATGCTGCCTGTCCCACTGAGTTACTCCAGCATTTTGTGTCTATCTTCAATTTAAACCAGCATCTGCAGTTCTTTCCGACACACAAAACATTTTTTATGTGTATTTACCAAATGTACAGATAACAGGAAATTGAATCCCTGGCCATGAATACACCGAGAGTGAGGTGCGATATCCATGGATACTGAAAAACTATAGATGAAGTTCTAGGCATTGGAAACAGGCATCAGACATCTTGAGCTAAGATAATTTGCATTGTAGTGGCATAACTTTCCCAGACTCGAAATGTTGCCACTTATCACATCCAACATGATCTCGATCATTTTTGTTCTAACAGGGCTCTTTGCATATCCAGAGACCCTGATTAAAAGAAAAACAGGATGTTTTGAAAATCTTGGTTTTCCTTTAGAATATCGATCTGAACTACCTTGTCTCAACAAAGATGTTTGAATATTTAGAATTGGTTTTGCTCCTTGAGGTGTGCTCCCATTGTAAATGTATAATTCTATAGAGCCATCTGTCCACACACCATATTGAGGTAACCTACATGTTATCAGCCATGATCATGTTGAATGGCGGTACTAGCTCGAAGGGCTGAATGGCCTACTCCAGCACCTATTTTCTATGTTTCTAAAAAAAAACTTTATTACCAGTTCTTATCTTGGTACCGAAAAGTTTAAAAAAACAAGATATATTCTGATATGTTTAAGATTCATACAGCAGGGTCTCTTGTGTGTGATTGCTTATGCGAAATAAAGACTTGGTTGGTACATCTGCAGCTCCAGGCTCCAGTGACTCTTCCCACCGCAACAGATTACATTCGCCATTGCCTTCAATGAATCAATACAGCCCTTAGTCAAATGAGGAAAAGGGAGACTGAAGATCAGGACCTCAGAACTGGTACAAATCTTATAGTCTGCCTGGCAACAGTAATTTCTGTGCTTGGAGACTTGGACTTGCCACAGCAAGCAACATGGGCCACTGGAAATATACCATTGACAGTGCCTTTACAAAGTCCTGCAAATTCACTGGAAGGGTAAGTGAACTGGAATGTCAGTGGCCTCTCTCGTCAGCATCCTAGTTCAGGGGCCCTCATTACATTCAGTCAGCTCTACTGGATTGGATATAGCTTTTGCACAAATTCTATTCTAAACTTTGTTATGGGAAGCATAACAAGGGGCCACCTTCAAGGGGCCACAGTTTAAGAATAATGGGTAGGCCATTTAGAACTGAGATGAGGAAAAACTTTTTCAGTCAGAGAGTTGTGAATGTGGAATTCTCTGCCTCAGAAGGCGGTGGAGGCCAATTCTCTGAATGCATTCAAGAGAGAGCTGGATAGAGCTCTTAAGGATAGCGGAGTCAGGGGGTATGGGGAGAAGGCAGGAACGGGGTACTGACTGAGAATGATCAGCCATGATCACATTGAATGGCGGTGCTGGCTCGGAGGGCCGAATGGCCTCCTCCTGCACCTATTGTCTATTGTCTAAGAGGTAACCCGGCAGACAGAGAATAAGGATGTGCTCAAAGGCTCTTGAAGAAATGCAATATCCCCATTGACCCAGGAATCTGGCCCTATTCCCATTCCTTCTCCCCACAGATGCTGCCTGGCCTGCTGAGTTATTCAAGCACTTTGTGTCTATCTTCAGTTTAAACCAGCATCTGCAGTTCCTTCCTACACAATCTCTGGCTCATACTTACTCAAAGCACAAAGAATAGATAGGGTGAACAGATAGTTTTTTCCCCCCAGAGAAATCAAGAACTAGAGGGCATAGATTTAAATTGAGAGGGGAAAGATTTAATAGAAACCTGAGCGGCAACCTTTCGATGCAGAGGGTGGTGGGTATGTGGAACAAGCTGCCAGGGGAAGTAATAAAGGCAGGTACAATAACAACATTTAAAAGACATTTGGAGAGGTACATGGATAGGAAAGGTCAAGAGGGATATAGTCAAACACGAGCAAATGGGATGAGCCAAGTAAACTTACTCTGCGAAGATGAGGAGCAAGTTATCAGCTAATGACTCTTCAGTGTGGAAGGGCTTGCAAGAAATCACCAGCTACAAGAGGAACCCCCCCCCCCCCCCATTCCTTGGACAATCGTCAGCTGACCAATGACCTGAACGAGTTCAACTGCAGGTTCGATAGACCGAAACAACTCCGGTACCCCCTCCCTCCCTCCCCCACCCACTCATCCCCAATCACCACTTCACACCTCCTTACAGCCTGACTCCAGTCTGTAAATACTGGGCCCTCATCCACTACCCACCCCCTCCTTGCTGCCCAACATCAGTCTGGCCACCTCCCCATCACTAACAATAGCAATTGAGGAGGTGGAGAAGTTATTCAGGAGACAGAAAAAACAGAAATCTCCAGGACCGGGCAATGTTTCCCCCTCTACCCTCAAGCTCTGTGCCGAACAACTGGCACCGATCTATACAGACATTTTCAACCAGTCCCTGCAAACCTGCACTGTCCCTGCCTGCTTCAAAGTCTCCACTATTGTTCCCGTACCCAAAAAGCCAAGGATGACTGGCTGCCCCCATCAGGTATCTCCTACGCCATTTATGGAAGAAATCACAGCTCCCATATGGCCTTTTCAGTCTTTTCAGATCCCATAAAACCAGAGTGGAAGCAAGTCATCCTTGATCCCAGGGATCGCAGAAGAAGGTTAAACTTATTACGTTAAAAGTGCAAGTAGATTTATCAAAGTGGGAACAGACGGTATCAGGCAAAGTTGAAGTAGTAAAATCAAAAGTACTTTCAGTAATAAATTGTTATCCTGCTCCCTCCCCTTGTTACGCTTACTTAGTCGTTCATTCAAAAGGGGTCTCACCAATCTAATTACGAGTTGTTCAGATTATTGGTAAAGCCCAAAATATTCATCTACTTTTTTCTTGCAACCTTTCAGATAAAAATCAGAAGGGACCAAATGAAATAAACAAAAGGAAATTCCACACTTGATAATTGGTTGTATACATTTCAAAAGCCAAGTTGCTTTTAACTGGACCATAATGCTTAGCTGTTATTGAATCATCTTTGATGCTGATATAGATACAGCACAGAAACAGGCCCTTCGGCCCACCAAGCCTGTGCCATCAACCGCCATTTACACTGATCTAATCCAATTTTATTCCGAAGCATCTGCAGTTTCTTCTTACCAATTTTATTCTCTTCACTTTCCTATCAACTCCCCCCAGATTCTGCCCCTCACTGAATCAAGAGTGGCAATTTACAGCAGTCAGTTAACCTGACACGTTACACATCTTTGGGGTGCGAGTGTGGAAACAGAACACACTAGTTGTTCACAGGAAGAACATGCAAACTCCACATAGACAGCACCCAAGGTCAGGATCAAACCCAGGCCTCTGACACTGTGAGGCAGTGGCTCTACCAGCTGTGCTACTGTGCACACCCTATATAAAGTACAGATGTTGTAATTTGTACTACATTAAAAATAATGAAGTACAGATGTCATCATTTGTATTAAAGTATCAATGCCAAGAACAGTAATGGCAGTAGTGATTATTAATGGTGTAGTATTTAAACTAAATACATAGTCTGCCATTTTGATTGTTACCATATGAAATGCTGGTCTTTTCAAGAGATGCCAAGTGTTTTGTTTCATATTCCAATGTCCTCACTCTTTAATTTCATGTACCTAACTTGTAGCTTCAATCTGTGGATCTTTTGTGCCTCTTCACAACAAAACTGAGTCTAACAGCTAAAAATGTTCCTGATACTTTCCCAGTGGAACACGTTCAACTGAGGGTACATCCTACCTTTCTTTCTGCAGCTAGATAGATACTCACTTGGTGTTTGCTAAAACAAAAACTGGATACCGGTTTGGAAAATAAAATCTAACTTGTTGGTTAGTTCAGCCGTTCTCTTTGGAAAACTTGTCGAGCACAAAAAAAATATAACTGTGTGCAACGAGAAACTTTTTGTAGCTGCGCGGGTTAAATGCAACGCGGATAATAAGAGGGGCAGGGTGGACCAGTACCTGCACTCAGGTTGATGCTGTTGCTCTCCGCTGGCGGCGGGGATGTGAATGTGTTGTTGTACCTGACGGGAGGAGGGTGGTCTGGGGCTGATGCTCCGAGGTGTGACTGGGATGCCGAGGCATAGGTGGATGTTGCTCCCAGGACCAGCCTGGCGTTGGACGCGCTCTGGTAAGAGGGGCAATGCTGCTGCTGTTGCTGCTGCTGGTGGTGTTGCTGTTGGTGTTGGTGTTGGTGTTGCTGCTGCTGCTGCTGCTGCTGCTGCTGCTGCTGGTGGTGGTGTTGCTGTTGGTGGTGCTGTTGGTGTTGGTGGTGGTAGGGATGGGGCTGCTGCCCCGTGTTTATAGCAACCGGCGGATGGTGGTGACTCTGCTGGGGACCTCCTGCTCCCCCTCCTGCTGTTCCTGCAGGGGCCGCGCCGACGGCCAGCTGCGGGATGTCCACCATGGTGGGTCTCTCGTACCTCCTGCCCATCACCGCCTTCTTCCCGGGGAAGGGTCTGGGCGCGTTGTAAGGGTTGCGCTGTTTGCACACTTTGGAGATGGTGACCGTGCGCA
Source organism: Rhinoraja longicauda (assembly GCF_053455715.1). Taxonomy (NCBI): domain Eukaryota; kingdom Metazoa; phylum Chordata; class Chondrichthyes; order Rajiformes; family Arhynchobatidae; genus Rhinoraja; species Rhinoraja longicauda. The sequence continues at coordinate 66,719,775 of NC_135953.1, read as the reverse complement.
GTGTGTCGTCGTCCGCCTGATGCATCGCCTCCTCCATTGCAGCCGCCTGGTCCTGGTCCTGGTCCCGGTCCCGGTGCTGGGGCGGGGAGGGGAGGGGAGGGGAGGGGACGCTTGCACCGAGCAAGGGCCGTGTGTGGCAGCGCCGCTGACCAATGGCCGGGAGATGCACCGGCGGAGCGGCGCTCAGCCCCTGCACCAACCCAATGACAGGCAGGCGTGGGCGGGACTTCTGCTCCCAGCTGGAGCCGCTGTCTCTCTGCTCCCTCTTTCTGTCTGACAGCTCCTGGGCGCCTGTCACCCTGTGTCTGTCTCAGAGTTTCAGCGTCTCAGTCTGCATGTGTCGGTGGCCCAGTCTGTTTGTGTGTCTCCAACGAGTGGGTCTCCGCGCCCCATTATGTGCCTGTGTGCACCAGTTATCCAGCATGTGTCTTAGCTTCCCACTACATGTCTGAAAGTGTCTCAGCGTTTCACCATGGATCTGCCACTCTCTAGCATGTCTGTATTTCTCCATGTCATTGTCCCAGCAATTGTCTGTTATCCCCATTGTGTGATATGTGTCAATATGTGTCCGTGTTTGCCTGTGTCAATCTTCCCATGAGTGCATGTGTTGCATGTGAGTGTGTGTATGCACATGTCTCCCACAGAGCATCTGTGTGTGTGTGTCCCTCCGTTTATATCTCCAGCTATGTACTTATGCATCTCTATGTTGGTATTTCTGTTTACGGGTACATGCCTGGCATTTGCATGCTTCCCTTAGTTTGTATGTGCGAGATAGATCAATAGAAATAGATCAATCAGATCAGTGCGAGATAGATCAATAGATCAATAGAAAGAATAGAGGCCCTCTGTCCACCAAGTTTGTGCCACTAGCCACTCATTCACATTCATCCCATTAAAAAAATCTTCCCACCTTCGCATCAACTCTCCCCAAAATGTACCATTCACCTTCACAATTCACACATCTTTGGGATGTGGGAGGAAACCAAAGCATCCAAAGGAACCCAATTACAGAACATGTTAAATACACACAGACAGTACCCAAGGTCTAGATTGAACCCAGGTCCCAGACACTCCTGTAGGGGTGGCATGGTGCAGGTTGTACATGTGTGAGTCTTTGTGGAGTTTCAGAAAAGCTTCCTCTTTCAGTGTATATCAGCAGCTTCCTCTCTGTGTAACATGACTGTTTATAATAACCTGAAAATAATCTACACAATGCCCTGTCAGCAAGAGTTAAATAAGAGGGCATGCAAACATACACAGACAAAATTTCAAACAACCTGTTGCAGCTGAGTTTAAGGGTGTAACCTACCTGCCAGATCTACACCATTGACTAGTGAAGTATCTGTGGAACATGGTAGTGGCATTGTGTATAACATTCTGTGGAGGCTGCAGTATGGCAAAGGTTCAGAAAGCAGGCAGCTGGCTACAGCTGTGCAGCACAAGGTCCTTGAACAACATCCTTTGACATGTTGCAGGCTATAACCTACAGCACAAGGTTCTTGAGAGTCATACTTTGACGTGCAGTTAGCTAGAACTGCACAGCATAAGGTCATTGAGAGTTATCTTACTAAGATTAAATGCAAATAGGGGATTGAATAGCATGTCGTTTTTATTGGACATTAGTGCTTTTAAGAATGTATTGGTGATTGGTGATTTTTATCGTATGTATGCTGAGAAGGAATTAGAGAGTGCACAAGATTTCAATTGGTCAATGTCTGTATAAAAGTTGACACTCCTGAGCAGAATTTTAGAGCAGAGAACAGGGCAAGAGTTGGTGGAATTGTCGTCGCCGATCAACTGGACTCATCTGACCTCTGATCCCAGTTAACTGGGACTGTGCTGCTCTCCTTGCGTACAAGTAAATAAAATGTGTCTGAGAAATGAATGCAAGTTGTCAGAGTCCAGTTGATCAGCGAAGACAATTCCACCAACTCTTGCCCTGTTCTCTGGTTGTCGCATACATTGTCTCCTTATTCATTTTGCTCTTTTACCCTTATGGTCCCATTAAACTTCGATAATGTAATTGTTGTGAGCTGCTGTTTTAAGTCAAGGGTCGCCCGTTGGGGAATGTGTCCTGAATCACATTGAGAGTCATTAATCCTATCTCATGCTAAATATTGTGATTAATACATTACAAGTGAGATGATGTCCTGGAAAACGGAATAGTGAGGTTAAAGTGGGGTCCTTTTATTGTGCACATAAGGATTTGGGGAGGGAGCTGTCTGATATGCAATCAGTGCCTTACTAAGACAGCATTCTTTAACATATCTTGTTATGCCCTGGACCCGCCACTGAAAAGGCAGTCAATGCATCAGTGAACATTCATGACTCATTGTATTTAGAGTAAGAGTGAACACTAAGTCTCATCTGATCCTCAGATAAATCCAAGGTCAATGTGTATGAAACTATGATGCATGTAGTATTGGGACCTTCATAGAATTAAATAAAGTTGCTTAGTGTACAATGTGAATGGGATATCAGTGGTCAGTGTGGATGTTGAGCCGAAGGGCCTGTTTCCATGCTGTATCAATAAACTAAAATAAACTAAATGAGCTAGATAATTGTAAGTTGTTGATATTCAGAGTAAACTGCAGATCAAGGGAGGAATAACCTGCATGCAGTAGAGAAGATTTTCGAAGGTAATTGCGAGAGACATCTTTCACATCCTACGGGCAGAGATTTTGCATGCATCCAAATTTGGACTCCTTTCGGCTGTAGAGGTAGGGTTCTTTGTCTCTCCAAAACTGCTTATCCTTCAGATTAATAAAGGTAGTCTCTTCTCACTGTGATGCCACACTACATGAACTGCCACAATTGGGAACTCTAGGAATTAAAACTAGGAATTAATTTCTTTCTCTTTGAGCAGGGATCGCACACTTGCCAAAACAATGGGGCCCATGGGGTTTTGGGATGATGATCTGAAGTTTGGTGTTGTTATCAGCTTCGCACGTGAACTAGGAAGTCTTCATGACCAACAAAGGCTATCACTCCCTGAAAGTCCAGGAGATACAGATGATGGTACCCGTGATTTATTTTTGTGTATATTGTGTGGTAATGAAAAAGACTAAATAATTTACGAATGAAAGACATACATTCATGCACCAATGATGTTGGGCAATATTATCGTGTCCCCTTCACAATGCTATTTCAGTATAAGAGTTAGTGCAGGCGCTTCAATTTCTAGCTCACTATCTATATGAGTACTAGATATGAATTCTGAACTCTCTAGAATGGGACTTGTACCCATGACCTTCAAACCCAGATGTAACACCTGGCCCATAGCCAACACAATGAACTGCTCTCAATAGATGACCATACGAATTTCAGTCATGCCTCTTATATTATCCATGCATCTATTCTTTTGATTAGTAATCTTTTTTTTTATCATTCTATTTTTATTTTGATTTTCCAGTTCCATACATTCCGCAATGATACACATTCTCATTCACCTTAAACCCCCCGTAGTTATCAAATATTGCATATCCCAAAATAAAGCATTCCACAGGTATTGGAAGCACTACAAGGATGGGTAATGACTTACTGGATATTTGATCATATCCAAAGCTTAACTACACACAAAAACAAAAACAACTAAAACCAACATTTGGGGTATACCTCTATAATATTTCATCACTACTTCTGGAGCGGTATGAAATCAAGGAAAATGAGATAGGACACGGAAGTAGGATACAAAGATCCGCTTTAAACAAATGATGGCCGTATGGGCATGATGTACAACATCCATTTTTCCCACCTTTTCAAAAATATTCCCTGTTGCAATCTTAAAGCAAAAGTTATCCTTTCCATTATAAAAATATCATATACAATGTTAATCCAGTCATCCACATTAGGTTTTCCAGGTTTCAACCACTTCCTAGTAATAGCTTTCCTGCTGGCAGCACTTAAGATCTGGAAAAGATACTTATCTTTAATAGAAGCATTTTGTACTGGTAAAGCACCAAAATATAAAAACTCAAATTTAAATGGAATATCCATATAAAAAACTTTTTGTAAAACTTTATGAATCTCCTGCCAAAATGGGATCATTGATACACAAGAGCAAAATATGTGAAAATGGTTTGCCTCAAGGCACCCACATTGTCGCCAGCATGAAGAAGAATTTTTGTAATGCCTTTTTTGAACTGGTGTAATAAAAAACCTAATAAGGGTTTTCCAGCAAAACACCCGCCAAACATTTGAACTTGAAGTTTTCCATTGTATCTCACATAAGCTCTCCCAGGTTTCTTCCTTTAGAACCAGATTACATTCCCTTTCCCATTTCTGTTTTACATACAGTGAGTTGCCTTTTCTCTGCCGTAAACCCTTGTATAATTTTGAGATGGTTTTCTGTTTTGAGCCTCCATGGTAAGCATCAATAAATACATTTAACAAAATATTATCCCATTTTACTTCTGCACATTCCTTTTGTATTTGATCTATATAATGGCGAATTTGAAGGTATCTATAGAAATCATCATTATTCAAACCAAATTGCCTCTTCAGATTCTCAAAGCTGTTCATAGACCCCTTATGTAAAAATGTGCAATATGATGTCAAACCTTGAGAACTCCATCTTTTAAAACTAGTGTCCTGTCTTTTTGGTACAAAATCTGGATCAAACGTGCACCATCTCAAAACCTTCACAGCATCCCTCAGATGATTTTGGGTAATGACCTTATTCCATACCTTAAGTGATAATCGAATCCATGAGTTTCCCAAATTAATTAACTTATTTGTTAACTCCTTATCTCCGATTGCAGCCTGAATCGGAAATTCCTCTGCTATAGCAATCTCAATCTCCTTCCATCTAGCACAATAGTCGGGGTTGCACCAATAAATTAATGTTCTCAGCTGAGCAGCTGCATAATAGTCTTTCAAGCATGGGAGTGCAACCCCACCTTTATTTTTAGTCAGTTGTAACCCCTGGTATCTGATTCTTGGTCTTTGTCCCTGCCAAATATACCTCGAGATATGTTTATCCCATTCTTGAAATTGTTGGTCTGATATATCTAGTGGAAGTGATTGAAAGAGATACAACAGCCTCGGTAACATAACCATTTTGACCGATTCAATACGAGATCCAAAATTAAGATAAGGTATTAGGTCCCACCTCCTAATGTCTTCCCTGATCTTATTGTTCAATGGGAGGTAGTTAAGCAAGTGCAGTTTAGTCAGATCTATTGGAATGTTTATTCCCAGATATCTCATGGATTCAGCATCCCACCTCAAGTTAAACTTTTCCCTTACTTTTACTGAGGGGCTATATTTGAAACTAAGAATTTGTGTTTTTATAACATTTAACTTATAGCCAGAGAAGGATCCATATTGTTCCAAAACATAAAATAACTGTAACAAAGACTGTTCAGGGTCTGACAAATACACCAATACGTCATCGGCAAATAAGGAAATATTTTGTTCCCCTCCTTTCATTACTATTCCTTTGATATTATTATTCTGGATAATCCACTGACTCAAAGGTTCGATAAAAACCGCAAATAAAAGGGGGCTGATTGGACATCCCTGTCTTGTTCCTCATTCTAGCAAAAATGGTTTTGAAACTACTCCGTTAATTTTAATTCTTGCACTTGGGCTATCATAAAGAGCCTGTATTGTTTTAATAAAAGTATTGTGAAATCCAAATCTATCTAAAGCTCTAAGCAAAAAAGACCAATTTACACAATCAAAAGCTTTTTCAGCATCTAACCCAACTAGGACTGCTTCTAAGTTAAATTTTGCTATGTGGTCAATTATGTGCAATGTCCTTCTAATGTTGTCTTGGGTTTGTCTCCCTCGAACAAACCCTGTCTGATCCAGGCTAATAATTTGTGGTAGCAAACACTCTAATCGTTTGGCTAGTATGTGAGTAAAGATTTTGTAATCCTGGTTGAGTACGCTCACTGGCCTAAAATTACTGCATACAGATTTATCTTTTCCCTCTTTCGGAATCAATGAGATTACTGCCTCCTTCTAGGAGGGGGGTATTACGTTCTCTTTGAGAACCCAATTGAAAGTACGTTGTAACGTAGGGACCAATGAGTCCACCATTACCCGGTACCATTCTGAAGGGAACCCGTCTGGGCCCGGGGCCTTATTTGGTTTAAGATGTACTATAGCAGACCTAACTTCTTTCTCTGTTATTTCAGCTACAAGGGACTTACTCTGTTCACTGGTCAATTTTGGCAAATGAATCTCCTTAAAGAAATCCTCCATTTTCTCCCCACTGATTTGAGGTTGTAAATATAATCTTTTGAAATATATATCAAAACAATTTTGTATTTCCTTCAATTTATAGTGTGTAAAATTAGTTACAGGGTGTTTTATTTTATGAATTGTATTCTCTGCCTGTTGTTTTTTTAGTTTATAGGCTAATAATTTACTGGCTTTTCCTCCCCCATCATAATATTTCTGTTTTACAAAAATCAACTTTTTTTCTATATCTTTTGTATAAATATCATTTATTTCATTCTTCTTCTTCACCAGTAGTTCTCGGATTTTTTGATCATTTGTATCCTTATGGTTTTGTTCCAGTTGTTTCAGTTCCACTTGCAGCCGATCTAACTTTTCATGTCTAGCTTTCTTTATGTGAGCACTGTATCCTATTATCTTGCCCCGAAGCACCGCTTTACATGCATCCCACAGTATCAGAGGTGAAACTTCGTCATTGTCATTTAGTTCCAGATACTCTGTAATATCGTTCTTAATCTGTTCTTTCATATGAGTCAGTACATATGTATTTAATCTCCATAAAGTGTCTCTTTGATACCGATCAAGAAGTAGTTTTAAATACACAGGACTATGATCTGAAAGGTCCATGCTCCCCACCTCGCAGCTTACAACCCTATGAAGGTCTTTTCCAAAGGTAAGAAAATAATCAATCCGAGAATATGCCAAATGTGGATTAGAAAAATATGTGTAGTCTCGTTTTGACAAATTTAGTTCTCTCCATACATCAATTAATCCAATATCATTCATTGCCAAATTAATTTTTTTATTTATCAATTTCGGCTGAGCTATATCAACATTTGAAGAGTCCAGTTTAGGATTTAATCTAACATTAAGATCCCCCCCACAGATTAATACTCCCTGGGTTTCAGATATTATCAAATCAAACACTTGTTTAAAAAATTTCCAATCCGAGTTGGGAGGAGCGTAAATATTAAACAGAGTAACCAATGAGCCGCCTAAATTACCTCTCATGAAGATATATCTCCCCTCTGGATCTCTCTTTTCAAAGGTGGGATCAAAACTTATATTGGTAGAGATTAATATTGCCACCCCCCTCCTATGACCAGCACTATATGATGAGGAGTACTGATGTTTAAAGCCCAGTCGTTTTAGTTTAGCATGCTCTGTTTCAGACAGGTGTGTTTCTTGTAGAAAGGCCACCTCGACTCTATCTCTCTTTATTTTGGTTAATATCTTGCTTCTCTTAATAGGATTGATAAGGCCATTCACATTATAAGTTACTATTTTAACTGCTTGCATTTAGTTTCCAATAAGTAGAAGAAATAAAAGTATATAAACCATACCAGCTCCAGTATCCATGCACGAAACAGCCCCCAAAAAACAACTACAAAACAAAAACACAATAATGACACTAAAGTAAATAAACGGACTTCCAACTGTGGGGTCCTGATTTTGACCTTATTAAAGCCCTGATGGTGAGAGGGCTTTGAGGTGTTGCCTCTCCCCCTGACAGGTGGGAGAGGGCCGTCTTCTAACGGTGGCTCTTCCGTTCCAAAGCTGTCCATCTATCCGGCTATCATGTTAGAAGAGTCCACCCGACATATACGTAATATCCATGTTCATAGCCTATACCATGCTCGTTTAATGTAACGAGTAAAAACAAGGCCTTAAAGTCTGTCCTCCGATGGGAGACGGGTCCTGAAACTCCCCAACATCAAAACTCGACTCACCCGCTTCCTTTGGTCACCTCTGCCGTTCGAACCTTTCGGTTCAGTCATTATCCCAAGTCCTGGCGTCTAAAAGCCTGTAACTTTTCCTTGAAATCCACTTTCCTGACCGTTCTCTCCCGGTTCCCCGGTCTCCCGGCACTACGCCAAGTGAGATGCTGGATCCGCTCCAAAAGGGACTCTGGGTGTTTGATGACCGACACCGGGAGTCCCCTCTTCGCCATATCCTCCGTCGCCTCCTCCGCCGATCCATATACCACTGTTCCCTCCTGGTAGAAAACTCTTAACTTGGCCGGAAATGGAGTTTGAAATCTGATTTTCTTCTCCTTCAGGATTCTTTTCGCTTCGGTGTATTCCCTCCGTATTTTTAACACATCTGGCGCATAATCGTGATCCAGGTTAACTCTCTTCTCGAGGTATTGAAATCCTCTATTCTGCCAGGCCAGTCTAAGCAGCTCGTCTTTCATCCTGTAACTTGACAACTTGGCCACCATGGACCTCGGTCGGGCATCCCCGGGCGGCTTCGACATCAGAGCTCGGTGCGCTCTCTCTACCCGTAGTTTAAAGGCGGCCGGGTGCCCCAGTCCTTCCCGCAACAAACTTTCCACAAAATCTACCATTGACGGGGAGTTCTCCTCTGCTCCCTCTTTAACTCCATGAATTCGGATATTTTCACGTCTGGAGCGGCTATCTATATCCGTCAATTTGGCATCTAGGTATATTTGGAGTTGCAGCAGCTCCGTCACCACGTCCTCTTCCACCTGTAGCCTGTTTTCAGCCGCGTCAATCCTCTCTTCCGCCTCCCCGATTCTGGTGTTCGTCTTAGTAATTTCTTCCCGAATTCCGTTCAGCTGCTCACTATTGTCCTTTCTAAACTCTCTCAACTCTTTCAATATGAGGCTGAGGTCCGCTCTCTCTCGTTCCTTATCTGGGTGCATTTGCTTATCATCGTTCTCCCTTGCACTGCTAGCTGAGGAGGCTCGGCTAGCCCCTTCTCCCTCACCATCGAAAAACTCCATCTGCGTCGACTTTTTACTCTTTCCTCTAGGCATAATCCTGACCCACAATATTTACGAAACTGCAACAAAAGTTTTGGAAATATTCGAGTTGTAGTGGGTAAATATTAACTCAAAATGTCGGGAGCTCTTACCCTAATCTGCCATCTCGTGGCTCGTTCAACCGGAAGTCCTTGATTAGTAATCTAAATGAAAGGAAGCAACATAATTTTGCAATCAATTATAAGCCACAGATAAAGATGAAATGCTCAATACTAGCTTTTCAAAGCAAACCTGCATTGTTAGTAGCTTCTCTAGCCTGTACAAATAGCAGATATAAGATCTTGAAGCACCTGACATATTAATTCTGCCAAAAATATTAAAATGACTGTCATTATCTAAGCAAGCTGTTTCTGTCACATGGGCTGCACTGAATAACAGAGTGAAATTAATGTAATGGTCTTTTGTTGTCCTTCATTCTGTTCTTTTATCCTACTCTTCTTTCTTATTGATGGTGCCTTCTATTATTTAGAAAAAAAACTAAGAAAGCTTTATTTGAGCAGACTTATTTCTAAAGATAAATTAAAAGTCATAGATACATGAAGTTATAGACACACACAGCATGGAAACAGGAAAATGAGACCACCAAGTAAGTCTGTATCGATCATCAATCACCCATTTACCGTTGGTAGACACAAAATGCTGGAGTAACTCAGCGGGTCAGGCAGCATCTAGGGAGAGAAGGAATGGGTGACATTTCATTTTTTTTTTTTTCATATTTCAGATACAGCGCGGAAACAGGCCTTTTTGGCCCACCAAGTCCGCACCGCCCAGTGATCCCCGCACACTAACACTATCCTACACACACTAGGGACAATTTAAAAAAAAAACATTTACCCAGTCAATTAACCTTCGGGTCGAGACTCTTCTTCAGTTTGGAGAAGGGTCTCGACCCGAAATGTTACTCATTCCTTCTCTCTCTCTCTCTCTCTCTCTCTCGAGATGCTGCCTGACCCGCTAAGTTAATTTAGCAGTTTGTGTCTACTTTCGATTTATTTGAGCATCTGCAGTTTTTTTTCCTACCCATTTACTATTAATGACCAGATAAGAGCAACAATGAATCAAGAGTCCAGGAGGGAGATTGATAATCTGGTTAAATGGTGCCAGAACAACAATTTTGCTCTCAACATTAGCAAGACCAAAGAGCTGATTATTCATTTCAGGATGGGAAAACCAAAGGTCCGTGAATCTATCTACAACAGCGGGGCAGAGGTGGAGAGAGAGAGACAACAGATCCAGGTTCTTGGGCATACACATCTCTGAAGATCTGTCTTTGATGCAATCATAAAGAAAGCTCATCAATGCCTCTACTTCTTCAGAGGTTTGAGGAGATTCGGCATTTTCAACAAATGATCTATTGAACTTCTACAAGTGTACAGCAGAGAGAATATTGATTGGTTGCATCATGGACTGGTTCAGTAACTTGAATGCCTAAGAACAAAGGTGGGTGCAGAAAATGGTGGACATTGCCTGGTCTATCACAGGAATTGACCTCCCACCATCAAAGGGATCTACAGGAAGCGCTCTCAAGAATATAGATAATAGACAATAGGTGCAGGAGGAGGCCATTCGGCCCTTCGAGCCAGCACCGCCATTCAATGTGATCATGGCTAATTATTCTCAATCAGTACCCCGTTCCTGCCTTCTCCCCATACCCCCTGACTCCGCTATCTTTAAGAGCCCTAACTAGCTCTCTCTTGAAAGCATCCAGAGAATTGGCCTCCACTGCCTTCTGAGGCAGAGAATTCCTCAGATTTACAACTCTCTGACTGAAAAGGTTTTTCCTCATCTCCATTCTAAATGGTCTACCCCTTATTCTTAAACTGTGGCCCCTGGTTCTGGACTCCCCCAACATTGGGAACATGATTCCTGCCTCTAACGTGTCAAATCCCTTAATAATCTTGTATGTTTCAATAAGATCCCCTCTCAACCTTCTAAATTCCAGCGTATACAAGCCTAGTCGCTCCAGTCTTTCAACATACGACAGTCCCGCCATTCCGGGAATTAACCTAGTGAACCTACCCTGCATGCCCTCAATAGCAAGAATATCCTTCCTCAAATTTGGAGACCAAAACTGCACACAGTACTCCAGATGCGGTCTCACCAGGGCCCTGCACAACTGCAGAAGGACCTCTTTGCTCCTATACTCAACTCCTCTTGTCAAAAAGGCCAACATGCCATTAGCTTTCTTCACTGCCTGCTGTACCTGCATGCTAACTTTAAGTGACTGATGAACAAGGACATCCAGATCTCTTTGTACTTCCCCATTTCTTAACTTGACACCATTCAGATAATAATCTGCCTTCCTGTTCTTACCACCAAAGTCTATAACCTCACATTTAACCACATTAAACTGCATCTGCCATGCATCTGCCCACTCACACAACCTGTCCAAGTCACCCTGCATCCTCATAGCATCCTCCTCACAGTTCACACTACCACCCAGCTTTGTGTCATCGGCAAATTTGCTAATGTTACTTTTAATCCCTTCATCTAAGTCATTAATGTATTATGTAAATAGCTGCAGTCCCAGCACCGAGCCTTGCGGTACCCCACTAGTCACTGCCTGCCATTCTGAAAGGGACCTGTTAATCCCTACTCTTTGTTTCCTGTCTGTCAACCAGTTTTCTATCCATGTCAGCACCCTACCCCCAATACCATGTGCTCTAATCTTGCCCACTAATCTCCTATGTGGTACCTTATCAAAGGCTTTCTGAAAGTCCAGGTACACTATATCTACTGGCTCCCCCTTGTCCATTTTCCTAGTTACATCCTCAAAAAATTCCAGATTCTATTCCAGAGCTTCCTCGTTTTCCTCAATTTTCTTAATGAAAAGCTTAAACATTGACCGGAAAACAAAGTGCGAGAGGAACTCAACAGGTCAGGTGGCATCTGCGGAGGGAATGGATAGATGTCTTCTGTTCATTCTCTTCATAGATGCTGCATGACCAGCTGAGTTCCTCCAGCACTTTGTATTTTGTTCAATATAACAGCATCTGCAGTTTCTTGCATCTCCAAACCTTGAATGTCCTTACTTTGACTTTTCTTAATATCATCATTTTGTTTTAACCACCTTATCAGATTAGAAAGCAATTACTACTCTGGCAAATTAGTCACTAGCTGACTGGTAATTATTTCTCACGATAAAGGATTTCACACATTCTAAGAGACATTCTAAGAGATTCAAAGCCCTAGTTCAAGCGATGGAAGAATGAGATCAATATTTGTGCAAATGCAAGTTTATATTATAGTGTACTCTGATATTGCACAAAAACATAATTTACTGACAGCAAATACTCTTTTTTCCCCTCTGCTTGGTCACAGCAATTTCAGACTATCACTGCCTTTTTTTCTGGCATTTTATGTTGCTAACTGCCAAAATATGATTATACCAGCCATTATCTGAGGCACTGTCCCAATACCGTTGATGTATTTTAAAACACCACAAATTCCCAATTGCAACATTACAGAAAATCTTATCAATTCACATAATCTCACCCATATATCAGTGTTTTAGAAATTATGGTAGATTCTTTCCTAAAATGATAAAAATAGACATATATTTGTCAGCTGCAATACATCTAAATTGAAAGGTTTTAAAGTTCTAACCATGCCCCGAGCTGGCATCAGAAAATCATGTCCATTCTACTCACATCCTCAGTGGTATCAGAACCGTGAGAATCCACTGAAGGTCTTCAAACGCAAAATCAATTGGCATAAAAGGATAAGAAGCAACAACATTTTCACTAAATAGAAAATATATCCCATTTAATATAATTGTCATTTGGCTGAACATGGTAAATGGTGATTGGGCCAAGTTTTACTGGCACACACAGGCTGGCTGGCATTAGTGCTCATGGCTACACAATGCTTGAATGTATCTTTTGATGATGAGATAAAACATGAACTATGCATGACATACAATCCTGTTTATATCAACAGGACGATGGTGGAGAGAGTCAAAAACTTCAAATTCCTGGGCGTGCATATTTCCGAAGATCTTTTCTGGACCCAGTAGACTGATGCAATTATAAATAATGCACATCAACGCCTCTACTTCCTGAGAAGATTACAGAGGTTCGGTATATCAGAGAGGATTATCTTGAGCTTCTACAAGTGTACAGTAGGGAGCACATTGACTGGTTACATCTTGGCCTGGTTCGGCAACTTGAACGCCCAGGACCAGAAAAGACTGCAAAAAGTTGTGAACACTGCCCAGTCCATCACTGGCTCTGACCTCCCCCCAATCAAAGATTTATCAGAGTCGCTGCAGAAAGGCTGCCAACATCATCAGAGACCCACGCCATCCAGGCCACACACTCATTTCACCCCTGCCATTGGGAAGAAGGTACAAGAGCCTGAAAACTCTAACATCCAGGTTCAGGGACAGTTTCTTCCCTACAGCCTTCAGGCTATTAAACACTACAACCTCAAATAACCTCTGAACTACAATAGACTATTATTATTATTATTATTACACTATTATTGTTTGTTTTTGAGTATGTGTGTGTATGTGTATATATATATATCAGTCTGAAGAAGGGTCTCGACCCGAAACGTCACCCATTCCTTCTCTCCCGAGATGCTGCCTGACCTGCTGAGTTACTCCAGCATTTTGTGAATAAATCGATTTGTACCAGCATCTGCAGTTATTTTCTTATATATATATATATATATATATATATATATATATATATATATATATATATATATATATACACACACACATATGTGTGTATCTATATACTGTATATATATATATATATATGTATGTGGATATACCTATATATATATATGTATTTTTATGTGCGTACTTGTGAGTATATGTATATATACACACTGAACTTTTTTTTCTCTCATTTATCATATTGTTTACAGTGTACTATGTTTACATATTCTGTTGTGCTGCAACAAGTATGAATTTCATTGTTCTATCTGGGACACATGACAATAAAACACTCTTGACTCTTGACATAACCCAAAGATTAAATGAAATTTGTAAATAGAGTTGAAATGAAGCGGGGTGACAAGAGATAAGCAGAATTAATTCCACAGATTGGTGGGATAGAGGTGCTGTACTGATAAAGACACATAAATAATGTGCCATAGAAGCTGTTGCTTGGAGACCTGAGGGGGGCACCAAATGAGCCACTGCCAACTTACTTTACTGAGAAACGAAGGAGAAAGTTACAACATTGTCAAAACAAAGGATTAAGGGCCCTCGAAAACAAGCAGGAGCTGAATATCCTGCAAGGTCAACATGTGTGGTAACGATGACATACCTACCAGTGGCCTACCGATCAATCACTGAAGATTGAATTAGCAAAAGCTTAATAACTGACAGGACACCATTGGAATAGATCACAATTTTGGATGTACGCTCACTGTTATTTTGTCATAGTCATAGAGTGATACAGTGTGGAAACAGGCCCTTCGGCCCAACTCACCCACACCGGCCAACATGTCCCTGCTACATCAGGTCCATATCCCTCCAAACTTGTCCTATCCATGTACCTGTCTAACTGTTCCTTAAATGTTGGAATAGTCCCTGCCTCAACTATCTCCTTTGGCAGCTTGTTCCATACACCCACCACCCTTTGTCTGATAAAGTTACCCCTCAGATTCATATTAAATCTTTTCCCCATCACCTTAAACCTATGTCCTATGGTCCTCGATTCGCCTACTCTGGGCAAGAGATTCTGTGCACCTACCCAATCGATTCCTCGTGATTTTATACACAATCTCATGATTTTGGCAATTTGTTGCTATTTTTTTAAACAATTAAAATATCTATGCAGAGGTTGTATCGAGCGATGTAATTCTATTAGGCCAGACCAGACTCCATGACCACCACTTGCTTGGCTGAATTATTCTCACATTGACCAACATCTTTGTTAACTACACTCATCTTCTCCAAATGTAAGGTGTAGCTGGGGAACCCATACTGTTCCAAACTAGACCATCTCTTTGTTGGATACGCAGAACATCCTTTGCTGCCTGGAACATACTGCAAGGGATGATGCAGGAGGCAAATAGGATAGTGGCATTTTAGAAGCTTGTAGATAGACGCATGGATATTCAGGGATTAGAGGGACGTAAATCACTTGTAAAGCCGATGAGATTAGTTTAGATTCAAGATTCAAGATTCAATTTAATTGCCACATGTACCAATTAAGGTACAGTACAGTGAAATTAGAGTTACCATACAGCCATATTAAGTAAAAAGCAACAAGACACACAGCCACATCAAATAAAATTTAACATAAACATCCACCACAGCGGATTCCACATTCCTCACTGTGATGGAAGGTAATTAAGTTTTATCATCTTCCTCTTTGTTCTCCTGTGGTGGGGTCTGTTGAACCCTCCGCAGTCGCCGCTGCCGATGGTCCGATGTCCGAAGCCCTCACGTCGGGATGATCGAAACTCCGGCATCGGGGTGGTTGAAACTCTCTCAGCGGCATTGGAGCTTCCGAGTCGGCCACTTCTTACCAGAGACCATGGGCTTCACGGTGTTAAAGTCCACAGGCCCCGCGGTTGGAGCTCTCCACAGTTTAAATGTGTAGGAAAGAACTGCGGATACAATATACAATACAATACAATATATCTTTATTGTCATTGTACAAGTACAGCGAGATTAAGAATGCCACTTCCATATCGATGCTATACAATAAATAAATCACGGCGAAAAACAAAAACAACAAAGGGAGGGGGAAAGAAAAAGGAAACAGGTAAAGTGCAAAAAAGGTTTATGCAGGGTCAGCTGTGCCAGATGACCCTGGGGGCAAAGACAGATCATGGGGGGCTCTCAGCAGGTCCTGGTTTAAATCGAAGATAGACACAAAATGCTGGAGTAACTCAGCGGGACAGGCAGCATCTTTGGAGAGAAGGATGGATGACGTTTCAGGTCGAGATCATATCATATCATATATATACAGCCGGAAACAGGCCTTTTCGGCCCTCCAAGTCCGTGCCGCCCAGTGATCCCCGTACATTAACACTATCCTACACCCACTAGGGACAATTTTTTTTTAACATTTACCCAGCCAATTAACCTACATACCTGTACGTCTTTGGAGTGTGGGAGGAAACCGAAGATCTCGGAGAAAACCCACGCAGGTCACGGGGAGAACGTACAAACTCCTTACAGTGCAGCACCCGTAGTCAGGATCGAACCTGAGTCTCCGGCGCTGCATTCGCTGTAAAGCAGCAACTCTACCGCTGCGCTACCGTGCCGCCCCTTCATCAGAGTTCAGTCTAAAGCAGGGTCTTGAACCGAAACATCACCCATTCCAGAGATGCTGCTATCCCTTTGAGTTACTCCAGCATTTTGTGTCTATCTGAGATTAGTTTAACCTGTCATCTTATTTGGCAGACATTGTGGACCGATGCCTGTTCGTGCGCCATACTGTTCTATGTCCAACATACTTTCACTTGGTCCTGTAAACATATTAGAATAGAATAGTTAGAATAGTTCCTTTATTGTCATTGTAACATGAGCCATGTACAACGAAATTGTAAAATGTCAGCCAGTCAGTGCACCATTCAAACATTTCTAAAAGCTAACGATACATACAAGGTAAAATATTTTAAAAAAGATAAACAACTAAAATAAATATCATGAAAATAGCACGCATAAACACCCAACCCTACATCCTTCTGTCGATTTCACAGTCTCTTATTATGTATCGCCCCTGCGTTCCTTGGCGGCTACATTTAGTGCCTTTATAGCAGTGGGGTAAAAACTATTTTTAAGTCTGTTTGTCCTTGTCCTTGTAGATCTGTACCGTCTGCCTGACGGTAACAGTTCAAACAGGGAGTGTCCGGGGTGGGAAATGTCCTTTATAATACTCTGGGATTTTTTGATGCAGCGGGAACTGTGTAAGTCCTCCAAGGTAAGTAGAGGGCAGCCGACAATCCTCTGGGCGTTGTCAATGGCCCTCTGGAGCGCTTTCCTCTGAGCCGCTGTGCAGCTGGTGTACCATACGCATACACAGTATGTTAGGATGCTCTCAATGTAGCACCGATAAAAGGACAACAGCAGTCTCTGAGTGATGTTATTCTTCCTGAGCACCCTCAGGAAGTGCAGTCTCTGCTGGACCTTTTTTCAGCAGCGCAGAGGTGTTCACGCTCCACGTCAGGTCCTCCTCAATATGGATTCCCAGGAAGCGGAAATCCGCCACCCTCTCCACACAGTCCCCTCTGATAGTTAATGGTACCATGTCCGTTTTATTCTTTCTGAAGTCTATTATTATTTCCTTTGTCTTTAAGTTATTGACCAATAACTTCACTTGGCCAATAAACTTATTCATTCATTCATTCATTCATTCATTCATTCATTCATTCATTCATTCATTCATTCATTCATTCATTCATTCATTCATTCATTCTGGTCTCCTCCCTCATCACTTTTACCACCATGTTGACGATTGTATTATTGCTGCTTCCTGCTCGTATAGAGAACTTCAAAATGTTATCATCTTGGCTGCCAATTTCCACTCAGTTACTTTCACATCGTCTGTCTCTGACTCCTTCCATTACTTGATTTCCCCATCTCAGGACACGTTAACAAACAGTACCCATCACAAATAAACTCATTGCCTCACACAGCGACCCCACATCTTCCTGTAAGGATTCCATTCCATTCTCCCAGTTTCTCCATCACCATTGAATTGATTCTTATCATCACCACCAGGGTTTCTAATTAATCTTTCTTTTCCCCTTCCACCATAATTGACAGGACTCCAAAGTGCACCTGCTCCATTTCTTGCAATTCTGTTCCCACCCTCTCTCCTCCAACCCTAATGTTCACCTTCTACCCCACAAGCTTCCACATTCAACAGATTGCCACTTCAGTTCAGATTGTCCCAATGTGAAGCCAGCACCAAACACTTCTTCTCTTCCCCATTCAGTATTCTGACAAGACCATACCTCCAGGATGTTCTGGTTTACACTTTCATCTTCAATAATAATTCAATTTCTCATGGTATTTTCCTGTGAAGAGATGTATCACCTGCCCTTGATCTCCTATCTTCCCACCTCTAGGGCCTCGTGCACTCTTTCCATGGGAAGTAGAATTTACTTGCAGCAATATAATACGCCTTTTCAAAGACTCATTCTCCACTGGATAAGAATGTCAGAAGGATTTGTCCTTAAATGCCCATGGTAGTGAGCAACACAGAGGTAGTGAGCAACAACTTTCTGTTCACCATCCACTCCTCGGACTTCAGATATAACTCGGACTCCTGCCACCTGCAGAAGTTTTCGGATGACTCTGTAATTGTGGGCTGCATCAGTGAGGGGAGCTGAATACAGAGGTGTAGTCAACGACTTTGTTGAGTGGTGTGGGCTGAATCACCTGCAGCTCAACACAAACAAGACTAAGTAGTCAGTGGTGGACTTTAGGAGGAGAGGAACACCCCTGTCCCCTGTCTCCATCAATGGTGAGGATGTGACAAGTAAGGATGTGAGGGTGTGACAAGTAAAATGGATGAAGGAGAGCCAGTGGATGTAGTGTATCTAGTCTTTCAGAAAGCTTTTGATAAGGTCCCACACCATATTTTGGTGAGCAAAATTAGAGCACATGGTATTGGGGGTAGGGTATTGACATGGATAGAGAATTGGTTGGCAGACAGGAAGCAAAGAGTAGGAATAAACGGATCCTTTTCAGAATGGCAGGCAGTGGTGAGTGGAGTGCCGCAAGGCTTGGTGCTGGGGCCGCAACTATTTACAATATATATTAATGATTTAGATGATGGAATTAGAAGTAACACTAGCAAGTTTGCAGATGACACAAAGCTGGGTGGCAGTATGAACTGCAAAGAGGATGTTAGGAGGCTGCAGGGTGACTTGGACAGGTTGAGTGAATGGGCAGAGGCATGACAGATGCAGTATAATGTAGACAAATGTGAGGTTATCCACTTTGGTGGCAAAAACAAGGAGCCAAATTTTATCTCAATGGTGTCAGATTTGGTAAAGGGGAAGTGCAACGAGACCTCACTGAAAGTAAGTGTGCAGGTACAGCAGGCAGTGCAGAAAGCTAATGGCATGTTGGCCTTCATAACAAGAGGATTTGAGTAGAGGAGCAAAGAGGTCCTTCTGCAGTTGTATAGGGCCCTGGTGAGACCATATCTGGAGTATTGTGTGCAGTTTTGGTCTCCTAATTTGAGGAAAAACATCCTATTGAGGCTGTGCAGCATAGGTTCACGTGGTTAATCCATGGGATGGAGAGACTGTCACATGAGGAAAGATTGGAAAGACTGGACTTGTATTCACTGGAGTTTAGAAGGATGAGAGGGGATCTTATAGAGACGTATACAATTATAAAAGGACTGGACAAGCTGGATGCAGGAAAAATGTTCCCAATGTTGGGGGAGTCCAGAACCAGGGGACAGACTAAGAATAAAGGGGAGGCCATTTAAAACTGAGGTGAGAAGAAACTTTTTCACCCTGAGAGTTGTGAATTTGTGGAATTCTCTGCCACGGAAGGCAGTGGAGGCCAATTCACTGGATAAATGTAAAAGAAAGTTAGATAGAGCTCAAGGGTCTAGTGGAATCAAGGGATATGGGGAAAAGGCAGGCACAGGTTACTAATTGTGGATGATCATCCATGATCACAATGAATGGCGGTGCTGGCTCGAAGGGCCAAAATGGCCTCTTCCTGCACCTATTTTCTATGTTTCTATGGTGTGGTTGTGCAGTTTTCCAAGGAGTACAAATACCTTGGAATTTACCTGGACAATAAACTGGACTGGTCCAGGAACGCTGAGGGCCTGTACAAGAAGGAACAGAGCCGGCTGTACTTTTTGAGAAGGCTCCGTTCCTTCAATGTCTGCAGTAAGATGTTGCAGATGTTCTACCAATCGGTGGTGGCCAGTGCCATCTTCTTCGCTGTCGTGTGCTGGGGCAGCAGGATGAAGGCCGCACATGCCAACAGGATTAACAAACTCATCAGGAAGGCTGGCCGTCCTGGGGACGGAGTTGGATCCATGGAAGATGGTCTTGGAGGGGTGGATGCTCCTCAAACTGTGGAGCATCTTGGACTGTACAGCTCACACCCTCCATGACACACTGGTCAACCTGAGGAGTACCTTCAGCAACAGACTGGTTCCACTAAGATGCAGCACAGAATGCCACAGGAGATCCTTCTTCCCTGTGGCTATCAATCTGTACAGCTCCTCCACCTTGTGCCTTCAGGTAGACCGACTCCCCTCTCCCACCCCTCCCCAATCTTTGCACATCCCCATTCCTTTCCACTCTTCACTTTAATTTCATGTTTCATGTATTTTGTGTTTTATGACTGTTGGCAGATCAATTTCCCTCCTGGGATAAATAAAGTTCTATCATATCGTATCGTATCGTAAACAGGCTCTGTAAACAGAATTTCACTGAGCTCATTAGATAAGCATGACTGAGTCGCTCTGTGCGAGTGTGGTTTGATCTATGTGTAATGATTGACAAAAGTTATTGTATGCAAATTTTCTTCAACTATCGATAGAAATCTTTTATCTGCAAACGAGATTTTCTATTTCTTATATTTTAATACGAGATGTATGACAGGTTTTGAATATTTATAAACATCAGAGGCCTTATTAATATTCAAGATTTTTGACAAGGTTTGCCGGGTGGTAAAGCAAAGTGGAGTTGCTCAGTCAGATGTTCATTGCCTGGGATCACACATTAGCTCGGCTTTGAGGGAATGGAATTGACTTTGGTTCCACATAAGGAAGATTGACATGTGACACCCACAAAGCAATATGCTTTGTCTATGGCATCCTGCATTTCCCAGGTAGAGCCACGCACACGTTCTGCCTACTGATCACTGATCAAAGAAAATGAAGTGGTGCTGACTTCCTTTGAACAGAACATCTCAGTGATCTCTCTCACACAACTGTAGACAAAAGACTGTGAGTTATTGCAAGTAGGGCGGCACAATTACACAGTGGTAGAGTTTTGCTGCCTTACAGCACCAATGATCTTGACTACTGGTGCTATCAGTACGGAGTTTGTATGTTCTCCCCGTCACTCCGTGGGTTTCCTCCCAATGCTCCATTTTCCTCCCACATTCCAAAGATATGCAGATTTGGAGGTTAATTGACTTCTGTAAATTGTCCCTAGTGAGTAGGATAGAACTAGTGTATGGGTGATTGCTGGTCAGCGCAGATTTGATGGGCCAAAGAGTCTGTTTTCACGCTGTATCTCCAAATAAAACTAGACTATCTCCAACTCTGCTCTAGAAGGAATCAACCTCACTTAAATTCAAGTCCCTAGTTATCTTCAAAGGGTCTAAATGATTTAGTTTTGAGGACATACTGCACTGAAACCCTGTTTTCCCTGTTTCTCCCCTGTCTTCCCTGTGCCCCATCTGGATTCACCCTTATTTCCCCCATCCTCTTCCACCTACAATCCTTCCTCTGGCTTCACAATTTGCACTTCTTTTATCCATAGCTCCTTATCTCACACTTTTTGTCTTTTCACCTCTTTCAACTTTTAAAAGTCAATTTAACTTGAGAGTTTGCTTCATGCACAAGAATAACATCAACATTCAGTAAACAATTTAGTATAATATTCTAATTATCTCATATTCTAATTATCTGACGATCCAAATGACAATAATAACACATTCAATTTGAATATTCAGCATTGCTTTCCAGTTTGGTTATCTCTGACATAATGGTTTTAAATGTGAAGATACTATTTTATGACATACCAGGACTAGTTTGTTAATTTATTTCACAGGTTCTGATAATAACATCAGAACATAACATAGTTATGTACTTCAAAATTAGCAATGACAAGGAAAGAAAATTGCTTCAATTTTCATCTAGTGACAAGTATAATAAGGTTGCGTAACAGTGCATTAACAAATTATGGCATTTAAAGTCCCTAATGAGCTTCCCATGCTACCTGACATTTTCATTTCCAACATTAAACCTCCTTTGCAGCCTTGAGTAAAATGAACCAATTACCACAAATTAAAGTTGAAGCAAAAGCATTTGATTCATGTCCTGGTGTTAAACCTTTAACAGTCATGGAGGCCAAGATCAAAGGGCTGCATTCGTTGAGAGCAGAATAGGGAAATTATGGGACTTCCCTCCTACTTTGGCACCTATATACCTTGGCCCACTGAGTGTGGGAAGGAGGTCTTGTCCAAGGGAGATTATCCATAAGAGATAGCCACAACGTAGGTATCTTCCCACCAGAAGAAAAGTTTGAGCAGACATGGCCAGAATCTGCTGGAATGCAAAATAAAATTGAAAGAGAAAAAAAGGCAAATTCGACCAATGTCAACATCACAACATGAGAGTCAAATCTTAACTGTAACCATCATTGTAATGCCAGAAGACATGACCGGGAATTTAACCACGTAGAAGTGCTCCAAAGAAAGAAAAAGCCTCAAAACTTCAGCTGGAATCAAGGCAAGGCTTCATATTGCTGAAATGGTTCAACCAATCCTAGTGCAATGGTGTGGGCAAAACGGTAAATGAGAATTAGGAGGGTGTTAGTCTTGGGACCACTCCAAGGGTGAGAGAAGTCCGGTGATAATCCTGATTGGGACAAGGAAGGGAACTGCAGGTCAGGGAGAGAGACAGAGATAGGAGTCATCCTCCATATTCCTGCTATTTCCACTACAGTCCAGTTTGATTAAACTCAAACACAAAAGGTCACATAATTATTTGGTTGCATTAACGTATGTACAAAAACCTCTTGGTAACCAGCCAAAAACGTTCCATCATTAAAAGCAGTCTTCATTCTCGACCCAAAACGTCACCCATTCCCTCTCTCGTGGATGCTGCCTGACCTGCTGAGTTACTCCAGCATTTTGTGATACCTTCCTGTCAGGATGTTCAGTGAACAGTGATTGTCGTGCAATAGGATTTAGATTAACAATAGAAAAAGACACGGAATATGGAGCAAAAAGTATTTAATTAGGAGTAATCCAATTTCAGCCTGTAGAAAACGGATCTAACTGGGGAACGATGGATTCGGACACAGCCAGGCAAAACCATTATTGACCAATTGGGTGGATGATTTGTTGAAGCCTGAGTATCTTCCCACCAGAAGAAAAGTTTGAGCAAACATGGCCAGAATCTGCTCGAAAGCAAAATAAAATTGAAATGAAAAAAAAGGATTAGCCGACCAATGCAAACTAATGGCATGAGTGTAAATCATCTCCAATTTAGAAGGCTCGGAGAAAAGTAGAAATAAGGAGGGAAATTAAATAATGATTTAATGGAAATAGAACATAGATAAATACAACACAGGAACAGGCCCTTCAGCCCACAAAGTCTGTGCTGAACATGATGTGCAACAAGGTAAACAAATCTCCTTAGCCTAGGATAGGGTCCACACCCCTCCATTCCCTGCATATCCATGTGTATATATAAATGCTTCTTGTATGCCACTATTGTATTTGTTCCACCACTATCCCTGGTAGCACTTTTTCAGGCACCTACCACTCTCTATGTAAAAAAGACTTGCTCTGCACATCTCCTTTGAACTTTGCCCTTCTTATCATAAAGCTATGCCCTTCAGTCTTTGACATTTTTACTCTGGGGAAAAAGGTTCTGACTGTCTACTTAAACCATAAAATGTCCATGGAGGCTACATAAATATTGATAGGAGAAACGTTTTCCAATCGCAGAAAAATGAGAGATCCTTAATTTATGGTGATTGGCAAAAAATAAATAAAGACTTCAGCATGAAGAATTATGTTTTTTTTGTCATTGGCCTGAAAAGCTAGAGGAAGCAGATTCAATCTTTTCATAGAACATATAACAGTACAGCAGAGGAACAGGCCCTTCGGCCCATAGTGTCCATTCTGAACATGCCAAGTTAAACTAATCTCCTCAGCCTGCTTGTGCTCCATGTCCATATCCTTCCATTCCATTCCATGTGCCTATCCAAAAGCTTCTTTCAAATGTCACTGTTGTATCAGCCACTTTCAAAATAAAATTGGATGGAAACTTCAGGAGAAAAAAGTTATTGGAAAATTGCTTGTGAATTGAGGTAGGAGCTTAGTTCAGTGGCCTTCTTCTGGGCTGTAATTGTTCAATGATTCTCAGATCAGTGACTTCAAGCAAGGTTTTATTCTACCTTATGTGAAAGCTGCATCAGATTGATACAGAAACTGAAAGACTATGGCTTCATTAAATATGTTTACCCTACAGAAGACTCAGTGGGTCAGGTAGAATCTTTGGAAAGAGAAACAGGTCTAGGTTTCAGGTTGATGATCTGAAAGATCTTGTGAAAGGCCATTATAGTCATCGAATGATACAGTGTGGAAACAAGCCCTTCGGCCCAACTTGCCCAGTTACACTAGTCCCACCTGCCCACATTTGGTCCATATCCCTCCAAACCTGTCCTATCCATGTACCTGGATGAAGCTGTTCCTGAGTCTGGAGGTGTGGGCGTAGAAGGCCTTGTAGCATCTGCCAGATGGTAGAAGTTCGAACAGACTATTGCAAGGGTGTGAGGAATCTTTGTGATTGCTGGTGGCTTTCCTGAGGCATCGTGTATTGTAGATGCCTTCCAAGGTTGGTAGCTGTGTTCCGATAATCTTCTGAGCTCTGTAGATTACTCACTGGAGCTCTCCTCTCCACCTCCGTGTAGCTGAGATACCACACAGAGATGCCATGCGTTAGGATGCTCTCTATGATGCAGCGGTAGAAGGTCGTCAGCAGCTGTTGGGGCAGACCAGACTTTTTCAGTGTTCTCAGGTAGAACAGTCGTTGCTGTGCCTTCTTGACCAGCGCAGCAGTGTTATTGGACCATGTTAGGTCCTCCGAAATGTGAGTGCCCAGAAACTTGAAGCTGGACACTCTCTCCACACTGTCCCCGTTGATATAGATCGTAGCGTATTCCCCATTATGTGACCTACGGAAGTTGATGATCAGCTCCTTGGTCTTGGAGGTGTTTAGGAACAGGTTGTTATCTGAGCACCAGTCCGCCAGGTTCTGCACCTCCGCTCTGTAGTGTGTTTCATCACCGTTGGTGATCAGCCCGATCACCGTTGTGTCGTCTGCAAACTTGACAATGGTGTTGGTGTCTAATGCAGGAACACAGTCATGTGTGAATCGGGAGAAGAGCATGGGGCTCAAAACACAGCTCTGTGATAGTGGAGGACAGGTGCGGGCCCATTCTCACTGCCTGCTGTCGCTCCAGCAGGAAGTCCAGGATCCAGTCGCATAACGACGAGCTGAGGCCTAGCAGGTGGAGTTTGGTGATGAGCTTGGTGGGGATGACCGTGTTGAAGGCGGAGCTATAGTCTATGAATAGCATCCTCAGGAACGTGCCCTGTCTCTCCAGGTGAGTCAGGACAGTGTGAAGAGCCAGAGAGATGGCATCCTCTGTGGATCTGTTTGCCCTGTATGCAAATTGATGCGAGTCCAGTGAGGCAGGGATGCTGGATTTGATGTGTGAGAGGACCAGCCTTTCAAAGCACTTCATGATTATAGGAGTTAGGGCAACCGGACAGTAGTCGTTCAGGTGGTGATTTGTGTTTTATTCGGCACCGGCACTATGGTAGCCGACTTCAGGCACTTGGGGACCGTAGCCAGAGATAACGACAGGTTAAAGATCCTGGTGAATACCTCAGCCAACTGTTCAGCACAGTCCTTCAGTACCCTTCCTTGAACTCCATCCGGGCCTGCAGCCTTGCGTGGGTTGACCCTTCGCAGAGCGGGCTGTACTTCCTGTGTGCTCAATGTTAAGACCTGTCCCTCCGCCTTGGCTGGGGTACTTCCACTCATGGTGGTGTTGCGAGTTTCGAAGCGGGCAAAGAAGGTTTTAAGCTCGTTGGTTAGTGTGACATCAGTGTGGGGGCAGGCAGGGCTGCTCTTATAGTCAGTGATGTCCCTGACACCCTGCCACATGCTCCTGGTGTCCGTGGTATTGAAGTGGTCTTCCGCCCGTTGCCTGTGGATGTCTTTGGCTCTTTTTATACCTTTGTTCAGGTTTGACCTGGCAGTTTGTACGTTCTCCCCGTGACCTGCGTGGGTTTTCTCCGAGATCTTCAGTTTCCTCCCACACTCCAAAGACGTACAGGTAGGTAGGTTAATTGGCTGGGTAAATGTAAAAATTGTCCCTAGTGGGTGTAGGATAGTGTTAATGTGCGGGGATCGCTGGGCGGCACGGACTTGGAGGTCCGAAAAGGCCTGTTTCCGGCTGTATATATATGATATATGAACACTGTATGCTGAAGTGTCACCAGATTTAAAGACATTGTTGCGTGCCCTCAACAGATTCTGTACCTCCTTGTTCATCCATGGTTTCCGGTTTGGGAACATCTTTGTTTCCTTGTCCACTGTGACATTCTCCACACAGCAGTTGATGTAGGAGAGCACAGTGGATGTGTACTCCTCCAAGTCTACCTCTGAACCGCAGGTCGCCTGTTGTGCAAACAGGTCCCAGTCGGTGCGATCAAAGCAGTCCTGGAGTTGTAGGGTGGCATCCTCGGGCCATATTTTGACCGTCTTAATTGTAGGTTTGGTCTTGCGGATGAGGGGTTTGTATGCGGGCAGTAGAAACAGTGAGAGGTGATCGGATTGTCCCAGGGATGGGCAGGGGAGAGCTCTGTAGGTGTCCTTTACGTTGGTGTACACTTTATCCAGCGTGTTTGATCCCCTGGTAGGGCACTGCACATGCTGATGGAATTTGTGGAGCGCGGCTCGTAGGTCGACCTGATTAAAGTCCCCTGGAACAATGAAGGCACCGTTGGGGTGGGCATCCTGCTGCTTACTGATGTCCGAGTGCAGCTGTGCTAGTGCTAGGTTAGCATTAACCTGTGGGGGAATGTATGCGGCCATGATGATGACCACCGTAAACTCCCGGGGCAGATAAAACGGCCTGCATTTAAGCAGCAGGTACTCCAGGTCTGGGGAACAGTGGTTGGTGCACAGGTCATTGTTGATGTAGATACAGAGCCCACCCCCCTTGCTCTTACCGGAGTCCTTTGTTCTATCAGCACGATGTAGTGACCGGTCATGGCGCAGCGGCGGGGCTGGCGGCGCTGCTGCTGCTGCTGCTTCTGCTGCTGCTGCTGCTGCTCCAGCTCCAGCTCCAGCAATCCCAAATGAAAATGCTCGCTGCCCTCACACAGGTGTTCTTCTCATCATACTTTACTCGCCCGCAGGTGGGCGCCCACCCCGAGGGGAGGAGTCTGATCCCTTCAATCCACAAAATTACGCTCCCACACTTCCTCGCCTTCTTTTCTTACACCGCCCCCTTTTTTTGGGCTCATTACCGCAGGGAGGGGAGGGACCCGCCGGCAGCTGCGGCACCCATGGCAACGGCGCTGTAGGCCGCGGCGGCACCCATGGCAACGGCGCTGTAGGCCGCACCGGCACCCATGGCAACGGCGCTGTAGGCCGCACCGGCACCCATGGCAACGGCGCTGTAGGCCGCACCGGCACCCATGGCAACGGCGCTGTAGGCCGCACCGGCACCCATGGCAACGGCGCTGTAGGCCGCACCGGCACCCATGGCAACGGCGCTGTAGGCCGCACCGGCACCCATGGCAACGGCGCTGTAGGCCGCACCGGCACCCATGGCAACGGCGCTGTAGGCCGCAGGCTCCGGGTTAACACTGACTCACCCGAGGAGTTTTCCTCTCATCTCCATTTCCCTCCCCTCCCCGTGGAAGCTGGTGTACTTGTTGTACACGGCCGTGCATCCATAGGCCGCGCAACTGGTCGGCATTATCTTTAAAAATAACAAACCCCCCCCGAAACCTCCTACACAAAATAAAGCCAAGTTTCCATCACGCATTTGTAACGCCTCTGGTGCCTTTTTCCTCCTCCCCTTCGTTTCTCTCTCTCTCTCTCTCTCTCTTGCTTTCCTTCCCCCCACCGGACCTCCTTGACTGATGGCGGGTTGGGGAGTAGAGACCTTGCTGTGGGTGAGGGGTGGGGAGTAGAGACCTTGCTGTGGGTGGGGGGTGGGTGGAGGAGAGAGGGGGGATGGGGGAGAGTGAGATTGGGGCTGGGGGAGGAGAGAATGGCGGGAGGGGAGGAGAGATTGGCGGGGAAGGGGAGTGGGGGGAGGGTGGGAGGAGCAGAGAGTGGGGGTGGCAGGGAGAGTGGGACTGGGGAGGGGGACAGTGGGGGGGGAGGGGTTGGTGGTGGGGGGAAGAGAGTGGGGGTGGGGTGCAAGGGGGACAGTTGGGGTTGGGAAGAGGGGAGAGTGGGGGTGCGGGGGAGGGGGACATTGAGAATGGGGGTGGGGCGAGTGGAGGGTGGGGGGAGGAGAGGAGTGGGGGTGGGGGAGAGTGAGTGGGGCTGGGGAGGAGAGAGTGGTGGAAAGGGGGCTGGAAGGGAAAGGGGGGTGGGGGAGAGTGGGGTTGGGGGAGGAGAGAATGAGGGGGTGGGGGAGGAGAGAGTGAGGAAAGGGGGGTGGTGGGGAATGGGGTGGGGGAGAGTGGGACTGGGGAGGAGGGCAGAGTGCGGGTGGGGAGGAGGAGGGGTGGGGGGAAGGGGACAGCAGGGGAGGAGGGGTGGTGGTGGTGGGGGGATGAGAGAGTTGTGGTGGGGGGGGAAGGGGGACAGTGGGATTCAGGGAAGAGGGGAGAGTGGGATTCAGGGAAGAGGGGAGAGTGGGGGGGGGGAGGTTGGGAGGAGCAGAGAGTGGGGGTGGAAGGGAGAGTGGGACTGGGGAAGGGGACAGCGGGGAAGCGGAGATGGTGGTGAGGGGAAGAGAGAGTGGGGGTGGGAGGGAGGGAGGGAAAGGGGAGGACGGTGGGTGGTGGGGAAGGGGACAGTGAGGGTGAAAGGAGGGGGAGGGTGGGGGAGGATAGAGGGGGTATGTGGGGAAGGGGGCAGGTGGTGGGGGGGAGAGTGGGGGGTAGGGGCAGGGCCGTCTTAACGCATGGGCCTGATGGGCACTTGCCCGGGGCCCCACGAGCATAGGGGCCCCATGCTGATCTGTGTATGTTAAGTGACTTGCAATAAATAAATACTACTTTAAAAATGTAGGTTCAATAGTGCTTTTTTCGCAACATTTTCAGTCACTAAGTGCTTCTCACAGCGATCTGTAAGTGCTTTTCGCAACAATGTAGCACCCTAAGTCCATCGCTAAGTGCTTTTCGGTAAGTTCCTTTTCGCCGGCACGACAGGGGGGGGGGGGCTGGTAGGGAAAGGGGGGTGGGGGAGAGTAACGGTAGGGGCCCCAGTACACTGCTTTGCCCGGGGGCCCATAATGCTGTAAAAACGGCCCTGGGTAGGGGGGAAGGGTCACTGTGAGGGTCAGGAGAGAGTCGGTGTGGGGAAGAGGGGGTCGGGGAGAGTGGGGGGGGAGAGGGTCAGTGAGAATGCAGGTGGGGAGAGTGGGTGGAGGGTAGGAGTGGGAGGGAGGAGAGAATGTGGGGTTGGGGGGGAGGCGAGAGTGGGGAAAAGGGGGGCTGGGGATAGTGAGAGTGGGGCTGGGGAGGAGAGAATGGGGGATGGGGAGGAGAGAGTGGTGGAAAGGGGGGTGGAGGAGAGTGAGGGTGGGGAGGGAGAGTGGGACTGGGGAGGAGGGCAGGGTGGGGTGGGGAGGAGGGAAGAAGGGATGGGGAGGGGACAGCAGGGGTGGGGGGAGGAGGGGGTGGTGGTGGGGGGATGAGAGAGTGGGGGTGGGGGAGAGGGGGGACAGTGGGGATCAAGGAAGATGGGAGCGTGGGGGGTAGGGAGGGGGGGATAAGGGGGCTTGAGTAGGGGGTTGAGGGTGCTACACCAATACAGGAGAGGCTTTGGGTCCAAGGCTCGGTCACACCCTCTCCCCTGTACTGCCTTTAATTGCGCTCCCCCTCCCCTGGAGGAGCACGGTACCACAGTGAAGGAGAAAGAAGATGGCCACTGTCAGGACGGTGTCAGTGGCTCCCTCTCCCCTTCCCCCCCCCCCACCCCATTCCCCCCTCCTCACCCACCCCTCCCCTCTTCCCCCCCCCCCCCTCAATTGAGATTTTTTTTTTTTTTTTTAACAAACAATTTATTTTAAAGAAAAAACGCGTGAGGGGGAGGAGGGGGTGGTGGTGGGGGGATGGGAGAGTGGCGGTCAGGGAAGATGGGAGAGTGGGGGGTAGGTAGGGGGGGATAAGGGGGATTGAATAGGGGGTTGACGGTGCTACACCAATACAGGAGATGCTTTGGGTCCAAGGCTCCTCGGTCACACCCTCTCCCCTTCCCTGTACTGCCTTTATTTGCGCTCCCCCTCCCCTGGAGCAGCACGACACCACAGTGAAACATAGAAAATAGGTGCAGGAGTAGGCCATTCGGCCCTTCGAGCCTGCACCGCCATTCAATATTATCATGGCTGATCATCCAACTCAGTATCCTGTACCTGCCTTCTCTCCATACCCCCTGATCCCTTTAGCCACAAGGGCCACATCTAACTCCCTCTTAAATATAGCCAATTAACTGGTCTCATCTACCCTCTGTGGCAGAGAATTCCACAGATTCACCACTCTGTGTGAAAAAAAACGTTCTCATCTCGGTCCTAAAAGACTTTCCCCTTATCCTTAAACTGTGACCCTTTGTTCTGGACTTCCCCAACATCGGGAACAATCTTCCTGCATCTAGCCTGTCCAAACCCTTAAGAATTTTGGAGTGAAGGAGAAAGAAGATGGCCGCTGGAAGGATGGTGTCAGTGGCTCCCTCTCCCCGTTCCCCTCCCCCACCTCATTCCCCCCTCCTCACCGACACCACCCCTCTCCACCCCCCCCCCCCGTCCTCTCCACCACCACCCCCTACTCTCCGCCCCCCTCCCCCTCCCTCCCCACTGAGATTTTTTTTTTTTTTTTTTTAACAGACAATTTATTTTAAAGAAAAAAGCAATTTCCCCGGGTTACAATGGAAACCCTACGAGGACGGGCCCAACAGGCCCACTTGGTCTAGTATATATATAGATTTATATACATATATATATATATATATCCTGCTATATAGCTATATATATATATATATAGCTGTATAGCAGGATATAGATCAGCTACATATTCTGTAGCTGATCTACCTGCTACATAGCTATAAATATCCTGTCATATGTGGCAGGATATAGATCACAGGGAGAACACACACGCACGCACGCGCGCGCGCGCGCACACACACACACACACACACACACACACACACACACACACACACACACACACACACACACACACAATTATTTTCCTCATTTGATGAATGCAAATCTGTTTAACCAAGCAATTTTCATGGTTTCTTAAGATGCTTCTATACAATTAATACGAAGAAAGCAAATTTTTAAACTCCTGTTAATATTGAAAGATGCATTTTAATTTATTGCAGAATGCTTTGAATTTTCAAAGACTTTCAAATAAATATATCCTCTGTTAAATCTGTATGACCTTATCATTATTCAATTTCATCCAGTTGACTGCAGCTGAATGTATTTGAAGGAGCACAGCATCACCTTGTGGACAAAGTACTCAATAATGCAGAACTGAAAATCTATTCTCAGTGGAAAAGTGAACAATTTGCAGTCCAATTTTAGTGCAATCTCAATAACTCGATTTCCTCCAGTAATATCAACAACAAATAATTTAATTGAAAAAATAGTTGTTTAATAATTAGCTTTAACAAATCTGAAAATTCCAATTAAATGGTTGATACTTTCTGCTTACCCGACACATATAGTCATTTAAATCATTTTAGCTGATCTCTCTTGGTGGTCCCCCATGGTGACTTGTGGATACAATGTGTGATCTTACAAGTAGACTGCATATAAACTATGATGGCTAAATATATGATACACTAAAAACTAGATTTAACTAGATAGGTTTTCTATAAATATATAACAATTATAAATAAGTATATAACTGAAAATAAGCTGTATCTAAGTAGTTTTACTGCAGTCAACTGCATACAAGCTATATGTTGGCTTTTTATATGATACACTGAAAATGGTATTTAAGTAGATATGTTTCATATATGTGTATAACAGTTATAAATAAGTATACAACTGTATATTAGCTGTATATAAGTAGACTTACAAGTAACTGCACATAAGCTGTGTGATGGTTATATAAGGCAGTGGGCAGGTTTCATAGACCTGCATGGGAAGGTAGATGCTCCTGCCCCCACGTGTCTCGGGCAGATGAGGCTCGTCAGCCTGGGAAGGCAGTCCATCTAGGGGAGGGAAAACTCTGATCTAAAACCTCCACTGCCTTGTGGCTATATCCAGTCACAGAAAAGGCTCCAGGATTAAACCGCAAGAAAATCCGGAGTCGGAGTCCCGAAGGCATTTCTCCGTTGTCTGCAACCTCATTCTGGCAGCTCCTGCGACGGTGCTGGTGGCAAACTGTAAAGGCTCTGCTGTTCCTTTGGATCGATCAGTGATGTGGAGAGGGGGGACGTGCTGCATGGGCAAGAGCCTGCCCTTCATATGACATCGCTCAGGCTTACATCCGACCACCCATGGTCAGCCATGACCGAGGGGGCCTAAGAAGATATATATATATATATATATATATATATATATATATATATACATCAGAACTGTATCTAAGTAAATGTTAGATACAAGTACTGTTTTATATAAATATACTAGACCAAGTGGA
Source organism: Rhinoraja longicauda (assembly GCF_053455715.1). NCBI lineage: Eukaryota > Metazoa > Chordata > Chondrichthyes > Rajiformes > Arhynchobatidae > Rhinoraja > Rhinoraja longicauda. Next base: position 66,687,253 of record NC_135953.1, on the reverse strand, counting down.
CCCGTTGGGCCCAAACCTCTCCTGCATTGGTGCAGCACCCTGTCCTCCCCCCTCCCCTCTCTCCTCAACCCCCCCTCCCCTCTCCCTTCTCCCCCACTCCCCCCTTCCCCCCTCCTCCCCTCCCCCTCCCCTCCTTTTAAACTTAAAAATGTGAATAACAAAAAATATAACACCGATTTCAATAAAACTACTTGTATTATCACTAAAGTGGCAATGGTGAGTAAGATGGGCCTAAAATTGTCGCGCTATCGTGTACCGTTTTGGCTGAAGTTCAGTCACAAACAAGATAACAAACGAGAGTTTTAGTATATAGATGTAACTGTACATGCTGCATATAAGGTACATGATGGTTGTTTATATGATACTCTATAAACTGTGATGCTGCCAAACCTCATTACTTTCACTCGCAAAACTGAGAGCAACTTTAGGAATTTGGATGTTCAGTTAAATGTGGAAATCTAGGTTAAATCTTCAGGACAGGCAGCATCTGTGCAGAGAGAAACAGAGATAACCTCAGATTAAAGACTCTCCATTATTACTGGAAAAGTTTGAACACAAATTAATTTTGTCTTGCAGGAAGGTGGTGGGGAGGGAATGGAAGTGATGGATAGGACACAGGAAAACTGGAATGTCGTTCATCGGAGAGGCTTGAGTTGGTAGGTGATGCAGATTTTTACAGAGCCTACTAGATTAATAAGAGTGCTTGGTACATGGATAGAAAAGGTTTAGAGATATATGGGCCAAATGCTGGCAGTCATGTTGGACTAGTGTAGATGGGGGGTTTTATTTAGTTTAGTTTAGAGATTCAGCACGGAAACATTCCCTTCGGCCCACTGCGTCCGGACTGACCAGTGATCCCTGTACACTAACACCATCCTTCACACAATAGGGACAATTTTACCTAAGTCAACTAACCTACGATGTCTTTGGAATATGGGAGGAAACCGGACCACCCGGGGAGAACATACAAACTCTGTAGGGACAGCACCAGTAGTCAGGATCGAACCCGGGTCTCTGGCACTGTAATGCAGCAACTCTATTGCAGCGCCACCATGCTGCCCACTAGGTCAGCACCCTCTTGGTTGGCACAGACAAATTGGGCCGAAGGGCCTGTTTCCCATTCCGAATGACTCCATGACTCTAATAAGAGTACATCAAAAGATAAGAGAGAACACAAGGCGATATGTTAAGGTGTGAAATGCCAGTCAGAGTTGTTACTGGAACCAGAAATCAAAATGAGAATGTTGGAAATGTCCAGTAAATCAGGTAGAGTCTGTGATGAGAGAAAAACTGAGCCAATATTATAGATGGATAATCTTATTGTACGTCACAATGGTGCAACTGGTAAAACTGCGGTCTCAGATCTCTAATGATCGGAGTATGATGATGACCTCTGGTGCTCTCTGTATAGGATTTGCACATTCTCCCTGTGAGCCTAAGTTTCCTTGAGGTGCTTCGATTTTCTCCTAATCTTTAAATTGTGTGGTATGGTAGATTAATTGGTCACTGTAAATTGCCTGTAGTATGTAGATGTGGTGGAATTGCTGGAAATGTGGGGAAAACTAATCGGGTTAGGGTAGGATTAGTGTACAAATGGATGTTTGGTGTCAGTGTGGACGCTGGGCCGATGGGCACGTTTTCATGCTGTATTCCTCTCGGACTCTATAGAAATGTAGAAAAAGCAGATTATTTGAAATGTTGGATTTTATATTGATTCCTGAAAGCAACAACAGGCGCAGTTAGAAGATAAAGTGCTGTCTCTTAAGCTTATGTCGGACCTCATTATAACTGTGCAAGAGGCCACGGATAGGTTAAAGTGGGAGAAAATTGGAAGCTCCAGGTGAACTGAACTCAGAGTGAAATCAGACTTCCCTGTGAACTGAAGAGAAATGCTCTGCAAAGCAATCAATCAATCTACAGATAGACACAAAAAGCTGAAGTAACTCAGCGGGATAGGCAGCATCTCTGGAGAGAAGGAATGGGGGTGTTTCGGGTCAAGACCCTTCTTCAGACTGCATGTGCATTTGGTTTCTCCAGCATAAAGAAGGCCACATTGTGAACAATATATGTAATAAACACAGTTGGAAGAAAAGCAAGTGAATTATAAAACATAGAAAAAAACATAGAACATAGAAAAATAAGTGCAGGAGTAGGCCATTCGGCCCTTTGAGCCAGCACCACCATTCCTATATGATCATTGCCCAGGGTTCTGGAGTTTAATGTGCTCAGAAATTGGATGTGCGAAGGGACTTGGGAGTGCTGCCGTAGGATTCCCAAAAAGATCATTTGCCCGTCGAATCGGTAGTAAGGAAAGTGAATGCAATGCTAGCATTAATTTTGAGAGGGCTAGAAGACAAAAACAGGGATGTAATGCTGAGGCTTTATAAGGGACTGGTCGGACTGCATTTGGAGTATTATGAGCAGTTTGGGCCCTATATCTGAGGAAGGATGTGTTCACGTTGGAGAGGGTCTAGAGGTGGTTTACACGAATGATCCCAGGGATGATTGGGTTAACACGATGAGCTGTTGACCGCTGGTAGAGTTTAGAAGGATGAGGGGGATCTCATCGAAACATTCTGAATAGTGAAAGGCCTGGATAGAGTGAATGTGGAGAGGATATTTCCACTAGTGGGAGAGTCTAGGGCCAGAGGCTATAGCCTCAGAATACCAGGATGTACCTTCAGAAAGGAGATGAGGAGGAATTTCTATAGTTTGAGGGTGTTGAATATGTGGAATTCATTACCACAGAAGGCTGTGGAGGCCAAGTTAATGGACACATTTGAAGGTGGAGATTTGATAGATTCTTGATCAGTATGGGTGTCAGGGGTTATGGGGAGAAGACGATGGGGTTGAGAGTGAAAGATAGATCAGCCATGATTAAATGGCAGAGGAGACGATGGGCGAAGACTTAATTCTGTTCCTACAACTTATGCTCCTGACATATTCCTGCTTATAAGCCTCATGATCATCTCTGTTGAACACAGTGCATATCCAATCCCTGTTATTTTGCCAATTTGCCCAGCAAGAAGAAAGGCATTGCTGGTGTGTGGCCTGGGAGAATCTCTGAGCATCTTTGCTAGTGTGTGGTATGGCCTGGGAGAATCTCTGAGCATCTATGAGTTAGCGTGTTGTGGTGGTGCACGGAGAGAAGGAATTTGCCCAGGGAGGTGAGGGAAATAATTGAGAGGACAGTAGTGGCAGAGATGTAATTCCAGTGCCATGTGGACGTCTGTGCCCTGACAGCCAGTCTAGAACTTTGATTTGTTGTTGACTGCTGGCCTGTGCCCTCCTCATGAGCAGTTATGCAGACAGGATAACTACTATTCACTGTGTATGTTTTACCCCTATTTGACTTCCCAAAATGCATAACCTTGCACTTGTTGGGATTAAATTCTATCTGCCAACGCTCCACCCAACATTACCATTGGACCAATATTGGACAACTTTCCTCACTATCCACAGCATTACCAACTTTGATATAATTCACAAACTTACTATTCATACCTCCTGCATTCACATCCAAGTCATTCATATATATACAGTATATATCAAATAACACAGTCCCAGCACTAATCTTTAGTATTCCACTTGTTCACAGACTTCCATTCAGAAAAGCATCCTTCCACCGTTACCTTCTGCTCTCTGCTAACTAAGCTTGTGTCATAACCTTCTGGGATCTTGTCAAATGCCTTATTAATGTCAAATGGTGGTTATGCAGTGTGCAGCAGATGGGGAAAGTCTCTTGGGCATGTACTACAGTGATATCTCAAATGGAGAAGCTTCTAAGGGACAGAATATATACAGTATGTACATTTGGAAAGTCTAGGGCTGATCAAGGAATGTCAGTATACCTCGTGCTAGGGAAATTCTATCTCATGCTGTAGCGGCCAGCTTCTCGTCTATCTCAATTAGCTCCCAAGCTGCCACTTGCATAGACCGAGTCAGCGGTAAGCGTAATAACTCGAACAATAATAACAGAGATCCTCCTAGACGTTTAATAGTTAGTCTTCTTTATTTGAAGGTGAAGAAACATATTGGCATATCTCTTGTCATCGACTGGTTATTAATTGCTAGGTAAAATTCCATATCTTACCACAGTCTATGCGATCGTTACGAATTGCCAGATATAACTTCAACACAGTTTGTAATAATCTTCTTGTTAATAAAACTTACAGGCGATTACATCATGGTTGATAAATCTTTTGGCGGAGCTTCTAGCTGACCCTCTCTGTCAGCATCTCCCAGCTCACACACTCTGCCAGCACGTACCCAACTGCCCGTACTCTGGCTCCGCCCGGCCCTTATGTTAGCATTGCATTAACTCTATATTGTCCAAACTACAGCAGAATACAAGGTCATGATATCAATAAACAAAAATAACTAATAACTGCAAAATGGCTCCTACACATGCATTTAATTGAGTTTTTGCAAAGGTAATTAAGAAGATTAAGAAGATCCTTGTTTACCCTGGAGCAAAGTAGTCTGAGGAGGCATTTGTTAGAGGTGGATTAAATTACAATCAGCAAAGAAAAGGCAGCTAGTTAGAATCTGCTTCAAATCATTGGGGTATCAAATACAAGAGGGTGAGGGAGGAGGTTTAAATGGAAGTGTGGGGAGCAGGGTTGATATCCAAAACTTGCTGCCAGAGGAAGTGTGGACTCAGGTGGAATCATTACATTCACGAGGTACTTAAGTTGGCACGGCTTTGAAGGATATAGACCTAATGCAGACAAGTGGGATTAGTGTAGATGGGGAAAAAGGTTGGCATGGCCATGGTGGGCTGAATGGACCACCTCTGCGATGTGTCCCTATGTGATTCATTGTGAGGAACATGGGTTTTTCCAAAGATATTTGTGGCTGGTTTAGTTTAGCTTAGAGTCCGCACCAACCAGTGATCCCCGCACATTAACACTATCCTACATACACTAGGGACAATTTATATTTATACCAAGCCAATTAACCTACAAACCCATATGTCTTTGGAGTGTGGGAAGAAACCGAAGATCTCGGAAAACTCCGTACAGTCAGCACCTGTAGTCAGGATTGAACTCAGGTCTCTGGTACTGTAAGGCAGCAACTCTACCGCTGCACCACCTTGCCACCCAAAGTTTGTAATTTCACATTTCAGCACTTACTAGGACCTCAGACTGGAGTGGAACTTAGAGGAGATAACTCCTGCTCCCGCGAGACATTTATCTGTCATAGTAAGCAGTCTGAGGGAAAAGTGCAATACAGATTTCCTGGATTTGTGCTGTTGACTGAAAAGACTTTCTGATAGTATACCACCTTTGAGTACATGTAGCTGCAAATGTATGTCTGTAATACATGCTGCTCTGCACTGAAGGGAGGTGTGAATTTTCCTTTCCTTGCATAAAAAACGCAGAAGGATAAAGAGAATGTGAAATATTCCACATTATCAGATGTCACCAGTATCAATAGTCTGGAGACTAAGAAGTTCAGTGTGAAAGTGAGTCTGACCACAGGCTGATCAGGACGCATAGCTGAAACCTTGTTTCACCTCTTAAAACATCAGGATCTCTAGGTGCATAGTTTCTCACATACCAGAGTTAGAACTTGGCTCCCAGAAGGTTCTTAAAGGAAAGGCATGACTGTCCAGAACACCTCTCTAGGCATGACTGTCCAGAACACCTCTCTCTCTCTCTCTCTCTCTCTCTCTCTCTCTCTCTCTCTCTCTCTCTCTCTCTCTCTCTCTCTCTCTCTCTCTCTCTCTCTCTCTCTCTCTCTCTCTCTCTCTCTCTCTCTCTCTCTCTCTCTCTCTCTCTCTCTCTCTCTCTCTCTCTCTCTCTCTCTCTCTCTCTCTCTCTCTCTCTCTCTCTCTCTCTCTCTCTCTCTCTCTCTCTCTCTCTCTCTCTCTCTCTCTCTCTCTCCTTCCTTGGGTTTTAAGTTGTCTCTACTTTCTTTCCTTTCTTCTCCCAGTTTTAGGCCCAGCGGAATCATTACTAAAAGTTCCAAAATAAGCATTAAAGCTGCAATCTTTGGCTCAGCACTCATCCCACTTCTGCAAGACTTGCCTCTCCAGTCTTCTGGACTGTGAAACCAAGTAAGCTCTCAATCGATTCCCCAATATCACGTTTGATAGGGGAGGTGCACTGCTGTCATGGCCTGTACTAAGTTGGCCAAAGATCCCTTTGGACAGGGTACATGGATAGGAAAGGTTGAGAGGGATATGAGTCAAAATGAGACAAATGGGACTAGTGTAGATGGGCGACGGGCCTGTGTCAGGGCACTATGATTCTATGACATGGGAGAGTCAGAAATTGGGTGTTGCCAATATATTGATACCCGTGTGTGTTTTATATTTTCGCTGCACAGAAGTATCACACACATTGAAGTTGCTGGACAAAAATTCCTTCATGTATTCTAAGCAATATTTGTTTATGTTGTATCTTACCACCAGTTTTATGCACAAAGTCAATCACAGAATGATTAAAAGCATTCACTAAAATCGAATTTCTGCACCACTATCTTTCCATTTGTTTTTCAGTAATTCTGCCTAATTTTGGGCTATTATTCATAATCTGCTTTAATTTCTTTGGCATCATCCTTAAATCCAGTGATACTTGTCCTGAGTTTTAACACCATTTTAAAGCTCCCATGTTTAGAAAGTCAATTGGAAAAGCATTTCATCATAATATAGGATGAAGGTTGGGTTCCGGCAATAACTTTGGAAATCCCTTGAGGTATCAAAATTCGGGTATAGAAACATAGAAACAAAGAAAATAGGTGCAGGAGGAGGCCATTCGGCCGCTTCGAGCCAGCACCGCCGTTCATTGTGATCATGGCTGATCATCCACAATCAATAACCTGTGCCTGCCTTCTCCCCATATCCCTTGATTCCACTAGCCCCTAGAGCTCTATCTGACTCTCTCTTAAATCCATCCAGTGATTTGGCCTCCACCGCTCTCTGTGGCAGAGAATTCCATAAATTCACAACTCTCTGGGTGAAAATGTTCCTCCTTACCTCATTTTTAAATGGCCTCCACTTTATTCTAAGACTGTGGCCCCTGGTTCTGGATTCGCTCAACATTTGGAACATTTTTCCTGCATCTAGCTTGTCCAGTCCTTTTATAATTTTATATGTTTCTATAAGATCCCCTCTCATCCTTCTAAACTCCAGTGAATACAAGCCTAGTCTTTTCAATCTTTCCACATATGACAATCCCGCCATCCCAGGGATCAATCTCGTGAACCTACGCTGCACTGCCTCAATTACAAGGATGTCCTTCCTCATATTAGAAGACCAAAACTGTACACAATACTCCAGATGTGGTCTTACCAGGGCCCTATACAACTGCAGAAGAATCTCTTTACTCCTGTACTGAAATCCTCTCGTTATGAAGGCCAACATGCCATTAGCTTTCTTCACTGCCTGCTGTACCTGCACACCAACTTTCAGTGACTGGTGTACAAGGACACCCAGGTCTCGCTGCACTTCCCCCTTACCTAACCTAACACCATTGAGATGATAATCTGCCTCATTGTTTTTGCCACCAAAGTGGATAACCTCACATTTATCTATATTATACTGCATCTGACACACATCTGCCCACTCACTCAACTTGTCCAGGTCACCCTGCAACCTCCTAACATCCTCTTCACAGTTTACAAGCATTATACTTCACAGTATAATGCTTGTTCATTGTTACTTAGGGGGTTGTTGGAGTTAAAGCTAAAGACAACAAATTCTGGCCAAGGGTCTCCCATCTCCTGCCCCAGCAAGTAAAAGCACTTAAAAAGTGTTGGATAGGAATATTTAGAGGGATAGAAAAGATTTAGAGTGATACAGGAAAAGGACCCACAAATGAAACTAGCTTGAATGAGGCATCTTGGTCAGCATGGACATGTTTGGCTGAAGGGCCGGTTTTCCTGTATGACTATGAATCTCAGTACTAACTGGCTATCAAGTGCTTGCGATTTCCTGTTTGAAGCTTGGGAGGTCTGACATAATGTAAGTCTAGAACTCCATACCATGCAATTTCATGAGCAAATATTTTTAGTTTTTTAGTTTTAGAGATACAGCGTGGAAACAAGCTCTTTGACCCACCGAGTCCATACCGACCAGCGATCCCTGCACATTAACACTATCCTACACACACTAGGGACAATTTACACTTATACCAAGCCAATTAACCTCCAAACCTGTACTTCTTTGGTGGGACGAAACCAAAGATCTCGAAGAAAACCCACGCAGCTCATGGGGAGAACGTACAAACACCGTACAGGCAGCACCAGTAGTAGGGATCAAACCCGGGTCCCTGGGCAGCAATTCTATCGCTGCACCACCGCTCAAGAACATTTTCCAAAGAATCAAAGACCCATATAGGGTCTTTAACAGAACAAAATATGTCCTATCATGTTTCATAGAGGCATTATCAACCAAAAAAGATGCACAAATAAGCTATACCGGGCAAACAATGATAGACTTGATTTTATGTGGTAGCTATAGCGGCCAGCTTCTCGTCTATCAAATTAGCTCCCAAGCTGCCACTCACACAGATCGAGTGAAACGATAAGCTAATGACGCAAGCAATCACAATAACAGAGACCTCCGCGACGTTTGAATTAGTTAGTCGTCTTTATTTGAAGTCGCAATATAACATATTGGCATTTCTCTTGTCATCGACTTGTTATTGATTCGCTTGGTAAAATTCCATATCCTACCTTGGTCTATGCGATCAATACGAACTGCCAGATCTATCGGCGGCGGAGATCTTTACTAATCTTCTTGTCAGTAAGATCTACAACCAATTAAAATCTTGGCTGCCGAATCCTTTTGGCTGACCCTCTGTCAGCACATTCTTGGCTCCAACTCGCGAACACATCCAAACTGCCCGTTCTCTTTAGCTCTGTCCAGCCCATACGTAAGCATAGCATTAACCCCTTAGTGACCAAACTACAGCAGGATACAAGGTAGTAATAATAATAATAATAATATGCAAAAATAACTAATAAACGCAAAATGGCTCCTACAGTAGCTTTTAAGGGACAAAGATGAAGAAGGGGTTCTGGTTCAAGACGGAGGTTTTAGAAGGGAATTCCAGATCTTAGAGCTGTGTCAGTTGAAATTATGAGCAACAATGATGGACCAATTGAGTACAAGAATTATAACGCAATGTCAAAAGTTACAATGGGGTCTTGGTCAGCTGGACCAGCGGGCCGAGGAATGGCTAGTGAGTTTAATTCAGATAAATGTGAGGTGTTGCATTTTGGGAAGTCAAACCAGTGCAAGACCTTCAGTGAATGGTATGGCCATGTGGAATGTTACAGCACAGAGGGATCTAGGAGTACAAGTACATAGTTTCTTGAAAGTGGTTTAGTTTAGAGATACAGCGTGGAAACAGGACCTTTGGCCCACCAAGTCTGCGCCGACCAGTGATTCCCGCACATTAACACTATCCTACACATACTAGGTATTATTTACAATTTTTACCTAGCCAATTAACCTACAAACATGTACGTCTTTGGAGTGTGGGAGGAAACCGGAGATCCCGGGGAAAACCCACAGAGGTCACGGGGAGACGTACAAACTCTGTACAGACAAGCACCCTGTCGCCAGGATCGAACCCGGGTCTCTGGCGCTGTAAGGCAGCAACTCTACCACCGCACCAGCATGCACCAAAGTGGTGTTGTAGGTACATAGGGTAGTGAGGAAGGCTTTTAGCATGTTGGCCTTCCTCAGTGAGGGAATTGAGTAAAGCATTTGGGACATTATGTTACAAACTCTGAACAGACAAGTACCCATAGTCAGGATCGAACCCGGGTCTCTGGAGCTGTAAGACAGCAAGTCTACCACTGCGCCACCATGCAAGTCATTATATACAAGTCATTGGGAAGGTCGCACTTGAGTATTGTGTTCAGTTTTGGTTATCCTGCTAAAGGAACGATGGCATTAAGTGAGAAAGAGTGCAGAGATTTACGAGGATGTGTCAGGACCTGAGTCCCTTTTGCTGGAGGTTGGGCAGGTTAGCACTTTATACTTTGGAACACAGGAGGCCGAGTGATCTTATAGAGGTGTATAAAATCATGAGGGGAATAGAGAGGGTTTTTCCTTGGGTTTAATTGGAATTTGAGGGGTTCAGAAGTTGAGCTGAGACAAGGCCAGAGTTAGGCATTATCAAAGAGCTGGCAATGGATGGTCTTGGATAAAAGATGCAAATGCAGGATCATATATTTTAATTGTTTCTTTCAATTTCAGATGGATGCAGTCAGTGGTACAGGGAGAAAAGTTGTGGGACAAAGGTAAGGACTATCTTTTGCAATACTTTAATTGGAAGAAATTAATCTTCATCCTGTACTCGAAATTGGAGAGACTGTTAGATTACTTGGAGACGCAGAAGACTCCAGATGCTGGAATCTAGAGCAAAATCTGGTGGGAGTTGGTAATTACTGAACCTTCTCATTTGGGCAAAATGATTGCCACATTTACGAATGGTTTGGCACCCCGGTGTTGCCCTTGCGCCGCGCGTGCCCGTGAGCGCGCGCGCGCGCCCCTCGCTCTGTAGCGGGAGCGCGCAGCGGGTGGGTGGAGGGGGCGGCGCGCCCTCAAGCTGGGCGGGTGCACGGTCGTATACCCCACCCCCCCCACCCCCACCCAACCCCCCAGCTCGGTGCAAAGCAAGAGGCCATGACATGGCGCGGCCTCGCCCCTCCTCACGGCATCCGCAAAGTAGCCAGAGGTTTGCTCTGCCTCTGGGCAGGGGGCAGCCAGGGGAGGAACATTTGCAACCAGTTGTCGGGCGGTCAATGGTTAAATGCAACGCTCTGGCTGCAGAGGACAATTCCACGCGTCAAAGGCACAGGCAGGCGCTGGAAGAAATCAGATCCGCAAACAATGTCGTGCACGGTGCAATAATACTGGGGACTTATTTTAGATGCTGGAGCATTGCACCGTCCTGACGCCAATCAGGCCAGCCCCGCACCGCCCCGTCCCGTCCACCTGAGTGTGCACGGGGTAGACAGACTTCCCCGCCGTCCGTCCAGTGGTGTCTGGAGTCATGGACAGCGACAGCCCTTCTGCCAACTGAAAGCCGAACCTGGCGGTGGTTTATTTTGCTCCAGTTGGTTTCCGATTGAAGAAGAAATAAGCGCCGGGGACTTATTATGAATGTCTGCACTCGTGGGGGAGAGAACTTCCGAAAACAAAGTGTGCGCGCAGCAATGCCGAGTGCAAGAGTTGCACCGGAGTGAAGCTGCAGCGTGGCCGGAGGGAGAGGGAGGGAGGGAGACCCTGACCCGGGGCCGGAGCCCGGGGCTGCAGCCCGGGATGGTGACGGGGGTGGCGCCTTGCCTACTGCTCGCCCTCCTCACCTGCAGCGTGGCCATCTGCGGCGGCCAGGGCGAGTACTGCCACGGCTGGGTTGATGGCGCCGGCAAGTGGCACGACGGCTTCCAGTGCCCGGAGGACTACGACGGTGCAGACGCGGCCATCTGCTGCGGCTCTTGCTCCCTGCGCTACTGCTGCGCTGCAACGACGGCCAGGCTGGCACAGGGCCGCTGCACCAACGACAGGGAGCGGCATGGACAGGGACAGGGACAGGGACACGGAGCCAACCCCGCCGCACGTAAGTGGCACCCCGGAGCACTTCACTCCCTCCCCTCCCTCCCGCCCCGGCTGCACTTGTTCATTAACTTGCAAGTGTGCATTGCAATATTGACACACTCAGATTCAACATCAGTTACGGACACTTCGGGTGATAAACATACCCAGGTAACTAGTGTCACCTATTCCGGGATATCTGCAGCCAACCTGCACTGTGGATCACTGGGGTTTTCTTCCTCACTCTATCACTGTTCTTTTCCACAGTTGCAGAGAGATATCACATCCACTGCCTCCCAAATACAAACCCGTTTGCATTGCCTAGTTTGTTGATGCTCACTCACCTCGTGTACGCGGGCTGTTCTCTCTCAATTTCATTGCACAAGGACTGCAATAATTTTGCACAGCGAATTCTCTTTTCCCCTCCCACACTTTCACACTTTAACTTTTTTGTTCGTGCAATTCGCCCTTTTTCCCCAAAAATTGCCATTAGTTTATATTTAACCGCGCGTTATTTATAATCTGTTGCTATTAGTGAACTTTATAGTTGTTTGCGGCTCTGTAAATCCCCGGGAACTTCGCCCTAAACAGACACTCGCCTGTATCAATGCAAATACAAAATGAATGTATTCACGGCTTGCAGAAAACACCTCTGTGAGTTTTGGTGGAGGAAGTTTGTGTAGGATCTCTTAAACAACATTTCTGATAGATTCACTCTTGGACGTTCCCACAGAAACCGGGGGAAAGTCGATATTTGCCGCTAACTGGTTACACAAGAACCAGCAATTTGCCAATTAGACTTTGGGGGACTGGAGTAGAGAGCTTTCCGCAGGCAAGACTTGTTTGGAGTATTTTTTTCTGAAAATCCCAAAGACTTTGGAATAAATGTTGCTCTTTAGTTATTTATATTATTCGATTTGTTCCTTAACATCTGCCGCCGGTCCTCATTTTCAGTCTGTAACTTAAGGAGAGGTAATAAAGTATTCGTTTTCAAGCTGGCATTCAAGTTCAATCGAACCACGCCAGACTTTTGAAAAGGTTTGTGCAAGCCTTGGGGTGTCAATTTAAACAGATTTACTTTCTGCTAGATTGTATTACAGCGGGAGATGGGAAAAAGATAGTATCTCTTTAAGTGGTGTGCATGCTTGAGATGTGAATTTTCAGTGAATCAGATGAGCATGAAATTGCATTAGCCTCACGTATAATGGGAGAGAAAGGTAAGCCAGGGTAAACGAGTGTCTGTGACAGCTTCTGTATTGATAACCTCAGAGATCCAATCTCGTTTTACATTCCTGCCTGGTATCACATACAACCGCAATCCCCTGAACGTGACACTGATGAATCTCTTGGGATCTCCGGGATGGTTTCAAACTTTCTCAACTTTCTATTAGATGCACAGAGTTCCTCTCCGCCCAGCACACGATTATCAGCCGAAATTTAATATCCGTCAGGGAGGAATGGAAGAATGAATTCACAGAAGAATACATTCTCTGCGGAAAACTCGCGGCGGACAGACTGCAAGGCAGGCAGTTACAATCTAACCCCGCCGTTCATGTGCAAGCGCTTCAGCTGCGGAAGCGGTGCCAGAGTGGGGAAGTACTGTACAGTCCAATTCAACAAACCTGTTGGTCATTACTTTATAATTATCAGTCCGAACTTGCCAAGTAATTATTTCTACCCTCGCCCAGGGAGAGGCGGGGCTGCGAGCAGATAATCGAATAAAGTGCAGATTGTGCGTATTGATGAAAAAGATAACTAAAGATGTGAAAATCGCACACTGACAGATTGGATAATGTAATTCAAAACATCAACATTTCAAATGCATCCATTTAATTATGGAGATTTTGATCCAAGAGTGTTACTGTTAGCGGAGTTGCTCCGGGGGTTATTTGGGGTTTCTCAACGAAATTTTATCCCAGGCCTCACTCGCACTTAACATTGCAATTGCAGCGGGGTTTTTTTTCTCGTTTTGCTTCTTGGTTATATATTTTTCAAATGTATCTGTGGAGTCAGTTGAGTTTAGTTTATTGTCACGTGTACCGAGGCACAGTGAAAAACTTTGAAAAGTATGCTGGTGAGAAAAGAAACGTACAGCTTTGTATAAATTATTTTCATCTGATTAAATCCACTTGGTTCAAACTGTTTAGGTGCCCACGAAATTGGATCCGGGGCACTATTAGTGCCTTGAAAATAAAATAAAGTCCGCAGTAACTGTTTTAAGAACATTTCGGCCAAATCTGCTGCCAATATTTACGCTTTTTAAAAATTGTGTTCCATCCTAATGGTGACAATTCTGCCCAAAATTCCAACTTTATTTTTGGGAGAAGTAACTTTTAACTTCTACATTTTCAGTATTTCGTAATCCATTCGTCTTATTGTGTCAGTAAAATAGATACAGTTCTAAAAAGATAGGACATTTTCAAGCGAACTATATTTAAATATGATGAATATGTTCTAAAAGAAAATTGAATCGATACGTTTTAACAGTTTCGTACACAAAATGCAGATAAGCAAAAAAAACCCCAGATATTTCATGTAATTTATTTTATAGAAAGGATTAGATTGCATCTTTCTTGGTTTTGCTCAATTTGTTGAAGGAACAGACGATACAATGCAATTTCTAGTGTGGGAGCCAAATGTACAGAATTTATTTTGAATTCCTTTACATCACAGTAATTTCTAAAAACGACCCTCGTGTCGTGGCTTGAAGTATTTCGCGGGACAAATCTTTTCTATGCTCTGTCACTGGAAATGTCATCAGGAAATGTCATCAGGAAATGTCAGTTTACAATCTAAGAGTAAGGTTCGAGTGCGGCGATCCCAGTTCTGCTCAGCGGTCTACACGTTTGTGTCAACGTGAACATTTGTGTGCAAGCGAAGAGCGCGCACTCTCGGGGCTGGACAGCTGGTGTGGGAACGAAAACGGCTACATAATAGATCAGTTTCGATTTCTCCTATTGCTCGGTTGCCCGCGGTAGGTTCTGCCTGTCACTCTGTCGAATGGTTGGTTACCTGGCACTTTCCTGATTAATACTGGGGATTAATCGGTTTCTGCTCTCGCTATCATTTACCACGTGACGCCCAGTTTCACAGCAGAAAAATGACCCTCGACTCAACAAGGCGGCAGGGAGCACTCTGCACTTTTAAGGCTGCAGAAGTGGGAGAAAGTCACGAACATATTATTAGTAACTTCTGCAAAAGAGTTTAAAAAAACAAAAACGTTTTCCAATTAAAAAAAAAAGGCCAGTCGTATTCTACATTAAATTATCTACGTTCATCAGAGAATAAGGAATCTAAATTCTGTTTTATTTGATAAGCTGATGTTCACGCCGATTGGGTTCAGGATATTAGATATGTGTTTATGTAGACCAAACCCGCGTTTTCTGTAATGGATTGTACTTAGCTCCAGACTAAGTAACTTTGTCCGCGTCAAAACGTGCGACACTTGTGTACTGCCTAGGCGAGGTCTGCTACATGATTTTACCGGGTAAGATGCAAAACAAAGCATTTCACTCTACACGTGACAATAAAGTATCATTGAATAATTGGACAATATTTGCAATGTAGGAATGAACTGCAGATGCTAGTTTAAACCGAAGATTAGTCACAAAAAAGCTGGAGTAACTCAGCGGGTCGGGCAGCATCTATGGAGATGCTTCAGACTGAGAGTCAGGGGAAAGGGAAATGAGATATTGACGGTGATATAGAGATATAGAACAAATGAATGAAGGAATTGCAAAAAAAGTAACGATGATCAATGAAACATTCCATTGTTGGCTGTGGGCGAGGTGATAACCAGTTAAACAGACATATTTACAGTGTCTGGTATCCCTAAAGTTGATACTGTTCAATCTCGCTAAATGTTACCGGGATTTGGATATACTGCTTGCATTTCCCAATCCCCGAACGTATGACTAATTCCATATTATTCTCTGTTCCTCTGCAGAGCCCATCTATGTGCCGTTTCTCATTGTAGGCTCCATATTCATTGCTTTCATCATCCTGGGCTCGCTGGTGGCAGTTTACTGCTGTACATGCCTCAGACCCAAACAACCGAATCCGCAGCCCATTCGATTCTCAATGCGGAATCGCCAGACAGAGACTATCCCCATGATCCCGACTTTCACAACCCTGAGGACCCCGTCCCGCCAGTCCAGCACGGCGACCAGCTCCAGCTCCACCGGAGGCTCCATTCACAGATTCTCCATCAACAGGTCGGAGCCGGGACACGGCTGCCTGGTCCCTTCTCCCCCACCGGCTTACAGCTCCCCCGGCTGCCTGCAAACCGCACAGGGCTTGCACCTCAACCAGGCTCAGGGATTCCTGGTTCCCCAGCAGTACTTCGCCTACACCCTGCAGCCAGAGACGTTCACGACGGGCAAAAGTTTCAGCGACTTCACCCAGAGCCGCTTGAAGCCGCAGCAGAGCGCGTCTTCGCACAACGCTGAACAAGTGACATACAACGCGGGTGTATAAGAGGGCACTTTGGAAAGGGATCGTGTTTGTACCAAGGCAGCGGCGTGAAGCAAAGCCCTCTCCCCTTTGGAAAGAGCTGTTTGGCAGTTGTGGTGGATGCAGTCTCCATCCAGTCAGCTGGACAACCGGGAGGGTGACATCCAGCAGAATGGTTTATCCAACCTTACCCACTCCTGCTCCGGCCAAAGGGGTGAATAACCAATATTGATTGGCCAGTTAGTTCAAGAAGCGCCTTGAAGATGGTCAATTGGTTCAACGTTTTAACATTGATCCTTTTATCATGTTTGTGCTCACATTTCACCATGATTTTTTTTTGAATAGAAAACTAAACTATATTAAAGTCGTCAAGAATAACGAATGGCATTAACAATGACATTGAGATCATCGTTGAAGCAGCAACCCATCTCTGGAGGCGCGGCAGGGTAGAGGGGTACCGCGTTTCACTGCAGTGTGTCTACCTTGACGACGGGACACCGCGGGACACACCACCCATGTGATGAACGAATATCAGAATTATGAATCTCATCCCTGCCGCTGAAACCAAACTTGCAGACACGCCTGATAAAGTGACCAGAAGATTTGCGATCCCAGGTAATACCAGAATCCTCCAGGAATTCTCCGTGGAATACCCCACAGAACTTGGAAATAATATCAACTCAAGCGGGTCATTTACTTTATTTTAATTTGACCATATACTTACAGTTTTTCTCTTTTTATCGCTTATCTAAATATTGAAATTTTAAAATATTAATTTATAGAGGTATGTGCAGCTAATTATTCTCGATTCTGACCCATCCACATATTTACAGGACATCAAAATTACAAATTATTTTAGTAATGTACCATTTTAATTAAAATACAAAACTAAAGTTATAGTGGAAAAATGCATAGGAATATTTTATAAAATATCTATTCCAAAATCATGTTAACTTAAAGATCTGAAATTAAAATTGTTTTAATAAAACACTGCAAAATATAATTGTACAACCGGGTGCCTGCTCTTTGATCACTTACTTTATGTTTGACATTGGTTAGAAGATATTGCTGAATTTTCTGGGAGAAACACACAGCTCTAAGCTACCTCTAGTTCAATAACAGTGCCCAGTAATATATTACTAATTCATCAAGTATTCGACCTAAACGATTATCAAGGAAAGTTTGATATTTCTCAGCTCGGGGAATACCTTGTTTGAAATCAACTGTGTCTTCAATGCTAGTGGGGATGAAAAGTCCAATTTTATTATGTACAACAAATGCGTCACAATCTTATCCTGTGGCATGCATGACTCCAGGCACAGAGATTGATCTTCCCAATCTTTAAACCTTCAGGACACCAGTTTTTGTTTTTAGAAAAAGTCGTAAACCATCATGAAACCCATCACCTTAAAATGGTTCGTCAAAGACACACACGTCAGAAACGTTAGTCTTTGATCAAATCTACCTATTCAAAACAACTTTAGTAAATCATTCTGAGTATGTATGAAAAGCACATTTTATTTTAAAAGGCAATTGAAACTACAATTGCGTGGAGTCAGAACAGCCTCCAGCTTATAATTGGAAATGCTATGGAATGGAAACAAAATTGGAGAAAATACATAGTAGGTCAGACAGTATTTGTGACAAAATGCTCTGTTCTTCCTTCCCATAGTTGCCTGCTCAGTGTAAATACAATTTTCTTTTTATTTTAAATTTCAAGTATCAACTGCTTGGCGTTACAAACCAGTGCAATATTTATGAACTATCTGGCGTTAAGGAACTGTACTATACAGATTGTTCAAAGGTCATTAGAAGAGAAATTGGAACATGCTTATTTGGAAATCTTCTGCTGTAATGCTTCTGGTACATGCATGTCATGTTAATTTGATGAAACTATTTTCTGCTGCATATGCAGTAGAGATCAACATCACATGTAACTTAGAAATATCATGCCCTATTTCCTCAAATACGGAGCCAGTTATCCACTGAATGATCTGTTTGATTCATGTTGCTCTACATCATTCAGATTTGTGTGAACCCAATTTGAGATAGCTCTGACTGAGGCTCCTGATTCACAGATAACCTGACAATGAACTTTGTACAGCATATCCAAATCCTCTTTTGCTTTATAGGAATACTAGTTAAGACTAAATCAAGGGATTATCCTTATTTGGTGATTGTGTTATTGGTGGCTAGGAGGAACCATAGCAAGATCACCATTACCACTGTCAATACAAAGTCAGTCAATTGTCACAAGTTAGTGATGTCAAAAATAGGGAAATTGAAGATGGGATAGTCTAGTCATTCACAGGGTTAAAACCAGAGCTGTGAAGAATTTCCTTGTTGATCACTCCATTTTCATTTTCCTTTCTTTCCCTACTCCCACTTTACTTCCTTCACATACCTTCTGATTCCAAGAATTTATTAGCAGCACTGATACATAACCACAGGAGAGCCTGCAAAAACCGCAATTTTTACAGAGAACTCATCAGATGCGCTGACTGATTTCCAGGGAACACCACACATTACTAGCCATATAACGGTGAACAGGATTGTAACCAGTGGTGAGAAAGATAGCTGGGTTGTTAATGTCCATCAATTGCTAAAGGTTAATATATCAACCATAAAGCACGTTTTGGGAGTAATATTCACAGAACAATTAACTACAGCACAGATATACTACCCATGCTCTTGTACAATACCTTGTACAAAATATCATGTCAAATTTTGATCATTTCACAGGGTTGAATGTCAGATGGTGCTTTGCCCAAGGAATTATGCAGCTCTGGAAAAAGTTATTTACAATTATGGTGATTGCCAATTCTCTATTCTTTCACCTGTTTCTTTTGTTAGCGCTTGGATTGCTTAATTTAAGAGATAAATATCAGTAAAGATAGTAGCAGTGTTATCATGTGGACTTGACTCAATCATCTAAAGGGATTGGAGAGGAATTATTTTTGATTTGGTTTGGGTTGTGATTTCTTTTACTTTTCTCATGAGATTGCATGGCTCCAGGTACATAGATAACATATGTATTATGAATACAGCATTGCATTTGCATGGGACAAGCTGGGGCAATACTGTTTTTCTGGTCTATTTTTATAGTTCCATTTGATGACTAGTCCAGTAACAACCACTACACCCAGAATGAAAACTGGAATGAGCGAAACTATACCAGCACTATTTGAGAACCTGAGATGATATTAAACATTGAAAATTAAGTTGAAGTTCAATTTCAACCTCACAGACATTGCTACAGGTCAACAAGCAGCAAATACAACATAGCCTCTTTAAATATAAACTTGCATTTGACTTAAAGATTAATATTTAGCAAGTGCTGCGTCATTTCAAGGCACATGGAATAAAGTGAGGATGGCAAGAAAATGAGGGGCACATTTTCAGGATAATACTGTCATTTTCTATTTGTTAATTGTGCATGTGTACAAAATGCAGAATTTTCAAACTTGTGGTGAATTTGCTTCAATAATCTGGTGCAAAGGGTTCTCGTTAATTTCTTCTTGGAAAATGATTTTTTTTAAAGATAAATATTAATCAAATTATTAAATTAATTGATTTTGACAACTCTAATGGCCAGTGAAACTGGTTGCCAAAGAATTTTCAACCATTTTGTGACTGGCATCTGTCCGAAGCCACCTACAGGCACCTGGTGGTAAAAGTGGGTGCCATGTCATACTTCATTGGTGAAGACTGTTACCTTCATCCTGTATATCATTGAGACACTAACCATTTAATTAGGGGTATATTTGCACTCGTGTGTTTGGAGATATTTTTTACCCACTTGGTCTCTTAAATAATCTAATTGCATATAAATTAATGACATCAAATAATTTTCAACAATTGTCAGTGCCAGAAACATGGTGACACTTGTGTAGTGCCTAGGTGAGGTCTGCGATATGATTTTACCCAGTTGTATGCAAAACAAAGTTTTTCTCTGTACCTAGGTACTTGTGACAATAAAGTATCATTGAATTGAATTATTATTTGAGTTGCATTAGGAGTCCCTGTAATCTGCATTGTTGTTGTCTGCTCTTCAACCAGAGTTATTCAGGTACCTTTCATCTTTTAATACTTTTCTTTGTAAAACCAATTAAATCTTAGAGATTTATGATAAAGCTCTAAATAACCTCGATTTAAAAACATTCTTACTAATTTTACTTGTAAGAATCCTTAGATCAACTCTCCATTCAATGAGATAGCCAGTGCAAATGACTTCTCATTTTCAAAATTTGAGTATTTTGAAAATCTCTGTTAAATTCTGTTTTATTTGTCCAGTGGAAATTAACTGTTCAAGCTTCTCCTCACTACCACAATATGGCCCAAAATTCTCTCTTTCAATGCCCAGAACTACATGCGATAATCAGACTAAAGATTTGTAGAACATCATTTTTATGATTAAGATTCAGGGATCCAGTTTGACTTTTCATTGCCTTCTTGACATTGTGAGCCGAAGTGCCTTTTTTGTGCTGTACTGTCCTATGTTCTATCTGCTGCTAAACTTGGTGATCTTTGCCATGTAGGATGCCTATCCTTCCCAAATGTTCCACAGGTAGCTTTGCTATAGTGGGATTATTACATTGCCAAGAAACCACGCATTATTAAAACAATTGTCAATGGGATAAGGGGTAAGGTGCTAGAGTTTCAGGCTCGCTATAACAAAGCTATTTTTTCCTGCAGGATTAAAAAAAAAGTTTAACTAAATTTATTGTTTGTTACCGCAACCTAAAGTACTAAAATCTCTCAGGAACAACTGCTAGTTTCACTGGTGGGAAGTTATTGAAATTGACAAGCAATCGCTTCTATTGATACTTGTTGCAAGACAATCGTGTCTGATTATTGTGGGCAGGTTACATGTAAAAAGATTTTTCTTCCAACACCATTTTTTTGTCCATGACAGCTTTATTTTTTGCTTGTCAATTTTAAATGTAACTTTTAAAGGTTCCCCAATCGAATTTGCATTATAACAATTCAGCTTGCTTAATACAAAGCGTGGTCCCTAATTTACCACTCACATTATAAGCAATTTGTACTGTGGAAACACGGGTTAACAGAACTAACTACTCCGTACTTCTTTGCAACGGAGCTGTTTATACTGTGGCATTTAATATGTTTTTGTGAATCTTGCTCGACCAATCAATCTAATGTGGCAGAACATGTGCTAAAATATGAACTCATGAACGATCAAGATTTGTAAATTTAGTTTTATTATGTGATCCATATGACAATCAAAAGACAGAACATTTAAGAGATGCAACTGCCATCATGCAATTCACAAGAGTCAAGGGTAAGTAACAGAAAAAAACTGCAAGATTTAGAACAAAATACAAAACACAGTGCATGTCCTTACTGTAAGTTAAAACCAAACCTGAGGAATACTGTGAACATTGAATTTGAAGATTACCATTCATGCAGTGCAAAACCAAACTACAGAATAAATCATTCTGGAAGTCTGGCCAAAAAATCTTAACCCAATGTTCAGAATATGTTTCATCTTTACGCAACATTCAAGACAGATTCCAATGTTAAATGTATTTTAAATAATAACAAGACTTGTAACAGGGAAAGCAAATTGATTACTTATTACTAATGATCGTGCATTAAAAAAATTATCGTGTCACATTGAACAAACTAGTCAAGGCAACATCTGAAATCTGATATCCATTTCGAAGTCGATTACTTGTGGTTATGCTCAATTAGTTTTGTAATGCACCAAAATATTTTGCATCTGTTTTTACGGTGTGATTTTAAAGCCAAGTAAAGCAAAATGCACATTTCGCTATCTACTTAGACACAAACCTCTGATGGAACAAACCAGATATTTTAAAGTCAATGTAAAATCCATATTTATGAAATAACTTAGCAGTTTTATTCCAAAACTGAATAATACGATAATTGACTTAGAAACACACAATTACTTTGCCAACTAAAAACTGCTGGATGGTGTAACCTTTCATTAATTGCATCATTTGTTTCTAATCTTGCGTAATAAGTGTAGCAAGATCAAAACATTTGTCGTGCACTGAAAATATACATGTAATATTCAACCTCATGCAGTTGAACAACAATACAGACAGGAAAACCGTACAGAATACACAGCACACT
The DNA here is from genome assembly GCF_053455715.1 of Rhinoraja longicauda. Lineage (NCBI taxonomy): Eukaryota > Metazoa > Chordata > Chondrichthyes > Rajiformes > Arhynchobatidae > Rhinoraja > Rhinoraja longicauda. The sequence goes on along the minus strand of NC_135953.1, from coordinate 66,665,124 downwards.
CAACGAGGAGGAAGACAACAGCTATCATTGACTAAAACACCACAAAGCAATTACATACTTCGAAACCCCCATTTTTTTTTTCACATTAAAGGATTTTGGTGACAAACACGGAACACATGGCACATAGAATGAACATACAGTCACACTAAGCTGAAAATGGAGATAACAGTAACTACTCAATCATAATTTTTGACAAATTTATATTTTTGAGTTCAACATTGATTCACTACTTTTAGAGGCTAGAACATTGCAAAAATCAGGCAGAATGTTGCTCTCATGTATGAGTTTTCATTGTTTTTGCTTTTATATCTCACTATTAGTTAAAATCCATTTTCATATTCAATATTATGAGTCAAATCTTGATGCTTTGTGGTGAACAGTCAATGATAAAACGGAAATACTAAAATGCCCTTCATATTGTGTGTGCATGTAGTTTAAATAATAACCACTTAATTATGAAGGATGAGCTTTGATTAGAATGTCGACAAAAGCTTTTAAAATATAGGTTGTGTTTTGCAGCTAATGCAGTTAAATGCAAAGAAAGCAACAACTAATGCACATAAATAAACCTGATAAGATGTTCCTCCAAGAGATCAAAATATAAATCCAGGTTGCATGGGTTATTAGGCTTACATAAAGTGTGATAACCACATAATTACATATATTACAGGTAAAGTAAACTTAGTTCAACTTGCAGTGGAAATTAATCAAATGGCTGGAAAAATGACAGTTGTTTAATAATAATGTGATACAAGATTGATTTTCATGATTCTGCAATATTGCTGAAATGAGTCCAACTAAAAAAAATCTGGAAAATCAGCTTTAGATATAAAGTAGAATCTCAATGAAACGAAATTAAAACTTGTAAATTGGCATGCCTATTTATGAATTCATTATCCAGGTAAACACAGACTTGAATTTGTTGATCTTGTTAGAGAAGGTGTTCAGTAACAAAATAATGTCAGCATTTTATTTTAACATTTGTCTTTAGTCACAAGATCATACATGCCCATGGCAAACTGCAAGACACGGGAAGGAAACAGCAAAAAAAACCCAAAACAAGATAGTATCTTCCATTTCAATGGATATAAAATAGTGAATTTTTGAAATTTTCTCGCCAGTCAGAATTATTTTAAAACAACAGCTATGTAAAAGTACTACATACCAGAAATACTCTTCCCTGCACTCTGCCTTGTTTGGGATGCAAAGATTATTGTTTGGAAATTGAAACCATTGGAAATGTTTGTTGAATATTAAATTTGTTAGAAAGTCACTAAATTCACAAGCAGACACAGAATATACAACACTTTTTCATTCTGAAAATTAATTTGAATATTAGGCAAAGAGAAAAGCATATCCAAGGCCATAAGTTGAGATAGACAAGTTCATAAGCAAGTGCCAAAAAGGCATTAGTCAAATCTTTCAATGAGTCATTGCATGTGTAAGTTACACTCCTTGGAGTGAGTCAGGTAAGGTACAAATGGGACTTGAAACTTGCTCCATTTCCAGGACAGTGCACTGAATAGGGCTGATGGCAAATTCTACTAGTTGTTGAGATTATATTATGGGTGATCAAAGCTCAATTTTACTTTTGGCAAATAATGGCAATAAGGGGTGTAGCACCAGTCCCGTGTTTAACACTGCAGTTCAATAACTTATGTTTTTCGCATTTGAATAGTTTCTCATTTATCCTGCATTTTATTCAGTGTCTTGACCATTGGGTTGTGTTTGTGAACGTATTTGGCAATGAGTGGGTCATTGATTTTTCAGTGTTTCCCCACAGAATCATTCTATTTAAGGCAGTAATAAAAATAATGCTTCAAAATATCTTTGTGTAATGGCAACAAAGGTTAAATATCCAAAAGTGGAGGGAAAAAAAGTGGCATATTTATATAAAGGTTCAAGAAAGTGCATGTTCAAATTTTAAACAAAAGAAAATTTAGGGATTAATACTCCATTGTAATTAAGACATTAAACTAATGCTCATAACAGAGTTTAAATTAGGAAATAATTTATATATATTCACTATTTTAAAATAACGTCAAAATACAACCCATTATATGTGTAAAGTAACCGATTTTGTCCAGCCAATCTAGTTGTTAATTTCTTGTGTTGGCACTCTATAACAGTGAGTTTATACTAAAGTGAATTTGCACAGTGATCGTGTCTATCGCGTACACTACAAAACTGACTCGCACGTCTCTCCTTCATCAAACGCAAAATCCAACCTCTTCATGCTTTTGGAAGATCTTTACAGCATGATTTTTCAAAGTTGGACATCTCAAAGTTTGAAGTCCCATTCTTAGTTGAAAGTACTTGTTTGGAATTCACGTTACTGTACAAGGTGTTTACCAGTCATCCTGTCGTTGTTTGGTGGTGTCGTAGGCCCTGACTACTTCAGACTGTGAGACTATGCCATTCTCATCTTGGGAAAAGGCATAACCATCTATGAAAACAAAGTGGCACATCATGCATAAGAATTCATTAAAGTGGGAAAGGATGGATTAATGATACATCTTGTGGGCACTGTCACTGTATTATCAAAAATTAACAAATCCCTTTCTCAGCAGGCAATACAGAAGCAGATGGCATTTAGTCGTAGAAGATAGATTAGTGTTCAGAGTAGTTAATTCTATTTTCTTTCCTGAAGGTTAGAAGACATGAAAATTCAAACACAGGATGAACTATCATTTCATTTAAAAGATTGTTTTAATTTACAAAGGATTTTTATTTTAATAATATCTAGTTAACATGAAAATAGCAACTGGAATTGACTATGAACAGCTGCTTTTTTTAATCTTCATATTCATGACACAACATTTTGTTTTAAGGTAATATGCAATTAGATAAAGTGAGATAGAAAATTGCAGTGTACTGAGAGTATAACGAGGGGAACTCTTAACTGGAATAATCAAGGCACTCCCACCTTAGTATGAAGAGATTCATTTCTTCTTGGTGATGAATGATCTCCCTCACTTACCAATATTGATAATCAAATTCATTAGGTTTTTAATTTATTAGTTAAACTGCAGACAATGAGTGTGTGGAAACATTCTCCCACTTGCTCACAAACACACTTTCTGCTAGCTAGACACAAAAAGCTGGAGTAACTCAGTGGGACAGGCAGTATCTCCGGAGAGAAGGAATGCGTAATGTTTCTGGTTGAGACCCTTCTTCAGACTGATGTCAGGGGAGTGGGCGGTTCAGAGATTCTGCTAATTAACTGGATACAGAATTATCTTCATGGTAGGAAGCAGAGGGTGGTGGTGGAAGGTTTTTTTTAGACTGCAGGCATCTGACTAGACGTTTGCCTCAAGATTCAGTGCTGGGCCCATTGTTGTTTGTCATCTATATTAATGATTTGGATGAGAATGTACAATGCATGAGCAGTACGTTTGTAGATGACACTGAAATAGGTGGTATTGTAGACAGTGGAGGTGGTTATCAAGAATTAATGCGGGGTCTTAATCAGCTGAGCAAGTGTGCAGTGAAATGGCAAATTGAGTTTAATGAGGCAGCACTTGGAGTACTGTGTGCATTTGTGGACACCCTGCTACATGAAAGCTACCTTTAAACTGGAAAGAGTGCAGAGAAAATTTACGAGGATATTGCCAGGACTCAAAGGCCTGAGCAACAATAAGGGTTGGGCAGGCTGGGGCTTTATTCCTTTGAGTGCAGGAATGAAGGGTATTCTTATACAGGTGTGTAAAATCACAAGGGGAATAGAATGAATGCAACATCTTCCCTTTTTGGTCAGATCCCTTTCGTCTTTTCCCCAGAGCATGGGAATCAAGAACTAGAGGGCATAGGTTTAAGGTAAGAGCGGAAAGATTTAATAAGAAACCGCGGGGCAATTATTTTTGCACAGAAAAAGCATATGTAACGAGCTGCCACAATAACAACATTTAAAAGACATTTGGACAGATACATGGATAGGAAAGGTTTAAAAGGACGGGCTGAAGGGTCTGTTTCCATGCGGTAAGACTATGCTCTCTCACAAACCCACATATAAATTCATAAAACAAAATGTTGTTCTGTTCCTCCCCCTCATATCAGCCTCAGGTTAGAAATGAAAGAGGATTGTGTAATACTGCATATCTACTTCTAACATCCATAGCGACTGAGAAAAGAGGCAAAAACAGAAGCTACAGTTAACAAAGCATAAGGATTATGTATAATTCCTAACCCAAAGTTGGAGTTACACTTGATGAGAAAGATACTCACGTAATGAGCTTTGCTGCAATGATTCAGAACGGTGCAAGTTGAAAGTGTTCTTCTTAAAAACATTCTTTAAGAGTTGAGCGCGTTCACTTAAACTTTTCAGAAAAAAGAAACAAAATTATTTGAAGTACTAATTTATTTTGTTGGTTGCAATGTGACCGAGAAAAATATTTTATATTTTGAAATTTATAAATGTTGATTGGCTAAATCTTCACTCAACATAACACATTCATATTTTTTTTGTCAACTTTCAGCATTTAGCCAGTATAAATAAAATGTCTTTAAGATCCATGGTTATTCTAAACTGTTATATTAAACTGTACAATGGCATTGTTCACTCAGTATTCCTCACAGGTATATTGTTACCTGTATATATATTTAAAAAAAATAGAAAATCACTTGTACATTTAAGTAAAGTAGTGAGATACATTACACCATCCTTGGGCTGCTGACACTCAATACGCCGAGTTCACATTTCAAAGTTTTAATGTTCAGGTTATGCTTCGCTTTTGGATAAAGTGTAAACTTATATTTGTTTTCGTTCTTGCACATTTCATGCTCGAGGGCTACATCAAACCATGTTAGAAAGACAATGTGAAACCTACAATACAGTACGGATTGATAATGCCATCGGATAACATTGAAAAAACTGTGGGAATTTCTGCCACAATGTGTGTGTTTGAAAATACTAGTCCATTTTTTGAACATGTGGGATGAACAAAAAAGGCTATTCCCAATTCTCAAAGGTTCGTTTGAACCAAGAATGTCAGAGTTTGCAAGTGTTGCTGACTGTTACTTAATTACAGATAGGCTGATCTGCCAGAACATTTGTTAGTGTTGCTTTGTAGCCATCAGTGGGAGAGATTACTTCAGTCTAGTCCTACGATTTCAATTAGATCCTAGGTTTTAAAAGTTAAAAGGCATTGCACAATGTCATTTCATTGTTGTATCTGAATTTACATTTATAAGTTATATAAAATTATAACAAATAGAATGGAATATAATTTTCTTTACGATTATGATTTACTCTTTTGCATTTTCTTTTGCTCTGACGTATTGCTGTGATACTAATCAAGAATCTGTCTATCTCTGCCTTAAAAATATCCACTGATTTGGACTCCACCGCCTTCTGGGGCAAAGAATTCCACAGATTCACCACCCTCTGACTAAAGAACTTTCTCCTCATCTCCTTCCTAAAAGAACGTCCTTTAATGCTGAGGTTATGACCTAGACTCTCCCACTAGTGGAAACATCTTCTCCACATCCACTCTATCCAAGCCTTTCACTATTCTGTATGTTTCAATGAGGTCCCCCCTCATTCTTCTAAACCTCAGCGAGTACAGGCCCAGTTCCGACAAATGCTCATCATAGGTTATACCTACTCATACCTGGGATCATTCTTGTAAACCTTCTCTGGACCCTCTCAGGAGCCAGCACATCCTTCCTCAGATATGGTGCCCAAAACTGCTCACAATATTCCAAATACGGCCTTACCAGTGCCTTATAGAGCCTCAACATTACATCCTTGTTTGTGTATACAAGCCCTCTTGAAATAAACGCGAGCATGAGTTTGCTTCCTTGACTACTGATTCGACTTGCAGATTAACTTTTTGGGAATCCTGCACCAGCACTCCCAAGTCCCTTAGTACCTCCGATTTCTGGATTCTCACCCCATTTAGAAAATAGTCTATGCCTTTATTCCTACTACCAAAATGCATGACTCCACACTTTGCTACACTATATTCCATCTGCCAATTTTCTGCCCTCTCTCCCAGCCTGTTCATGTCCTCTGCAGAGTCCCTGCTTTCTCTACACTACCTGCCCCTCCACCTATTTTCGTATCATCTGCAAACTTTGCACATAGCCTTCAATCCCCTGGTCCAGATCATTAATATACAACGTGAAGAATAGCGGCCCCAGCAACGACCCCTGCGGAACTCTGCTAGTCACAGCCAACCAGAAAAAGCCCCCTTTATTGCCACTCTTTGTCTTCTGCCACCCAGCCAACCTGCTACCAACCTGTTGGTATCTGCATGGATTCTCATTCACTATACATGAATTCCATGTTTTTCACTGGAATTTAGAAGGATGAGAGGGGATCTTATCGAAACATATAAGATTATTAAGGGGTTGGACACATGTTCCCAATGTTGAGGCAGGAAACATGTTCCCAATGTTGGGGGAGTCCAGAACAAGGGGCCACATTTTAAGAATAAGGGGTAGGCCATTTAGAACTGAGATGAGGAAAAACTTTTTCAGTCAGAGAGTTGTGAATCTGTGGAATTCTCTGCCTCAGAAGGCAGTGGAGGCCAATTCTCTGAATGCATTCAAGAGAGAGCTAGATAGAGCTCTTAAGGATAGCGGAGTCAGGGGGTATGGGGAGAAGGCAGGAACGGGGTACTGATTGAGAATGATCAGCCATGATCACATTGAATGGCGGTGCTGGCTCGAAGGGCCAAATGGCCTCCTCCTGCACCTATTGTCTATTGTCATCTTCCTTAGCAGCCTCGCGTGTGGCACCTTATCAAAGGCTTTCTGAAAATCTAAGTATACAACATCTACTGACGTTCCTTTGTCTGTCCTGCTATTTACTTCTTCAAAGAATTCCAGCAAATTTGTCAAGCAAGACCTCCCCTTCAAAAAGCCATGCTGACTTCAGCCTATTGTATTGTGAACTAAGTAATCTATTACCTCATCCTTTATGATAATCGTCTCTAAAATCTTACCAACCACTGAAGTCAGACTAACTGGCCACTATTATATTCCCACCTGCCTTGCTCCCTTTTTGTGCAGCGGGGTTATATTGGCAATTTTCCAATCATCTGGAACCACTCCTGACTAGTGATTCTTGAAATATCATCATCGATGCCTCCACAGTCGCTAAAGCCACCTCTTTCAGAACCCTAGGGTGCAGTCCAACTGGTGCAGGTGATTCACCTTCAGCCCTTTCAGCTTCCCAAGCACCTTCTCCCTAGTAAAAGCCACTCCACAAACTTCCATCCCGACTCTCTTGAATTTCAGGCAAGTTGCTGGCGCCTTCCGCTGTGAAAATTAATGTGAAGGGGTGATCGATGGTTGGCGTGGACCCCGGTGGGTCGAGGGGCCATTCCGATCTTTCAATCAATTTGATCAATCAATCCTTACCAAGGCTCTTTTGATAATTCTGTTCAAAACCACAATTTCTAGTATCCAGAAGAGCAACGACATCGAATGTATAGGAATGCCACAACCTGCAAGTTCCCCTCCAAGTTGCACACTATCCTTAATTGGATATATATTACTGTTCCTTCAACATTGCTGCGTCTAGCTCATAAAACTTATTAACCAACAGGTTTGGGGGCACCTTGACCAGAAGGACTGCAGCTACCACAGGAACAATTACTGTTGGCTTTATTAGCAGCCTCCACGTGCAGCGAGCCACTAAAATTGTATGCTATTTTTACTGAACTACTTCAGAATTTAGGAACTTGAACCAAATTATTTTTGGGATTACAACACTTGAATTAGATACAGTTTCTGAACTATGTCATAAACATCTTTCCACGTTAAAGAGACGTCTTTTGCAAAATTAATGATATTGAAACCGGTTAGATGAGTTTTTGTTACAGCTGGACTAAGTTATTTAGACCCTTAAGCCTACTTCTTCTGACTTGTTATTCAACTGCATTCACCCTCTTTTCCTCATTATTCCCGTGTAACTTTAACATTTTAATTACTTTAGCCTAGTTGCTGGATTTAGAGTTTTAAAGTAAAAAATACATTTTTTGTAAAGCCTTAAAAAAAAAAAAGACTGCTTCCAATTTGGTCCATGGTCAGGAGGAGGATGAAACTGCAGGTGAGGTGGGCGAGGGGGGGTTGTTAGAGGAGTCTCAGCTCACGAGCTTGCCCAACAGGTGTGGGGGCTGCAGGAAGGATGAGCAACCTGACCATGGCACCGTGGATCAGGGAGCCATTCAAGAGCGGAGAGAGAAAGAAACGACACGTAGTTGTCATTGGGGAAAGTATAGTTAGGGGAATAGGCACTATTCTCCGTAACGAGGATCGAGAGTCCCAAAGGCTATGTTGCCCGCATGGTGCCCGAGTTTGGGACATCTCGTCTGACCTTAGTTTAGAGATACCATGCAGAAACAGGCCCTTCGGCCCACCGAGTCCGCACTGACCAGTGATCCCCGCACATTAACACTATCCTACACATACTAGGGACAATTTACACTTATACCAAGCCAATTCACCTGCAAACCTGTACGTCTTTGGTGTGTGGGAGGAAACAGAAGATCTCGGAGAAAACCCACATTGTTACGGAGAGAACGTACAAACTCCGTACACACAGCAACCAGAGTCAGGATTGAACCCGGGTCTCCGGCACTACAAACATTGTAAGGTAGCAACTCTACCGCTGCGCACCGTGCCGCTATGCAGAGAAATTTGGAGTAGGAGGGGAAAAATTCAGTTATCATGGTCCATCTGGGTACCAAACACGTCAGTAGAATGAAGGAGGAGGTTCTACTGAGGGAATTTAAGCAGCTAGGGATTAAATTGAAAAGTGGAACCAAAAAGGTAATCTCTCGTTGAGAAGATTAAAGAGTTGAACGTGTGGCTCAAAGATTGGTGTGGGAGAAATGGGTTTCAATTCACGAGACATTTGGCATCAGCATTGAGAAAGTAGGGAGCTGTTCCGATGGGACGGACTCCATTTGAACCCTGCTGGGTCCAGGTTCCTGGAAAATGCATAATTCAGGCTGTAGATAGGGCGTTAAACTAAATAGCGGGTAGGGATGTGTGTCGGGCCAGGAAGGTGGGCCTACACTCCTTACTGACCTGCTGAATTCCAGAACAAAAAGGAAGATGTTGCTTCACATGATGTTGCTTCACATGATAGTGAGAGCTGCCAAATAGAGCGTGGGGGCTTGTCCAGCAGCAGACTAAACTAACCCAATGAAAGTCGACCTTCCTCACCCCCAATTCTGCATGCCATCACTGCTGTACTTCATGGTTTCATCATCAGTTTCATTATTTACAAAATAAATATTTTGGTTGTGGATTTTGTTTCACATGTGACATGCAGTGGGTTTGTCATCACGTCAATCTTTACAATCTCAACGTTGTTATCCATTGGAGTTTCCGCGTACCATTGCTGTATTGCATAGTGGATGAGCTTAAACCATCCATTCAAGCATCTGATGATATCCGATGCAGACTTCAACTCAAACAGGTTTGATTCTCATGCATTCTCAAGACAAACTTATGGTTTTCTGCATAGTCATCGAGGTACACAGCACAAAAACAAGCCCTTTGGTCCACCTCGTCCATGCCAACCAAGTTTATATTCTGAATTAGTTCCATTTGGCCCATAGGCCTATAAATCCTTCCTCTCCTTTATCTGTCCAAATGTCTTTTGAAAGTCATAATTGTGCCTGCATCTCTCGCTCCCTCTGACAGCTCATTCCAGATACGGATCATTCTACACCCAAGGGGAATTGGCTTATAGATTACTGTATCATATTCAAAATTCTTAATAGTTTTGTTTTTCTACATCACCTCCAAATTTCTTTGCGCATCCTTGCCTGTCCAACATTAACCTAATTCTCTCTTCCCTTCCCTGAATTCATAGTTTGTGGTGGTTTGCGAGCCTAGGGTTTCAGAAACCTTTAGTATCTCTACTTTATGATTCCTTTACAGAATGCTCAATAAAGCATTTTAAAGATATTTCTTTGTATTGAGACTGAGGTCTTTTCAATCTACATTATAAAGTACCTATGATTACTAAAATAAATAATAGTACATACTTAAGAAATTTCCAAAATGTATACAATAACTTTGTAAAGAATCATTCATTATGTTACCTTTTGCCATAAACAGCTGCACCTGGATCCTGAGATTGGGCTTCCAACTCCTGCACCTCTTCCACCATTGTTTTCCAAAACGTCCTCTTCATGCTAAAAAATAAATGGATTTTTTAGGGTGCAGAATCATGTATTCAGTGTATTCCTCAAAAATGTATTGTTTTCATTTGGACATAAATCACACTTGGGATAAAGCTATTCCTTAATAGTACTCATTGGTTTAATGCCAAAACATTTTCAATTGTGTATTTGGTCATATCATTGGTTTGTCAAAAAGCCTTTGTAAACAGAAACTGTATTAAAACTGGTACTGAAAGAAAATGGTGATTTACAAAAAAATGACTATTTCAATAAATCTATAAAAGTTAGAGAAAGGTTGCAACGATAAATTTGGATGGTAAGTTTGACAACAGGTAATCTATGACCAAAAAGGGACTGCTGAGTGGATAGGGGCGAATGCAGAAAACTCAGACAAACAGATTCAAATACCATAAACATCTGAGGATACTTGGTTTATGGTCCTGACATGTAGTTTCCACTCTATTTTTGGCAGCGCAAGTTATATTCCTTGAAAGTTTCAGATTTTAGTTAAATCCATTTCCATGTTTAATCCAGATTACATTTTTCTGTTGTAAAAGGCTTGCAACTCTTCCCAAAATCAAGTTCACCATTTACTGAAATATAACAATGCATTTTCAAATAATCCCTTGGTCGCCTCATTTAATTTAAAATAAAGTTTGCACCCGCATTAAATGTTACTAGCTGAGATCTTGTTTTACATTATGAAGGATAATCTTTTCGGAATTGCATGCAGAGATACTGGGTTTCGGCTGACACCAATGAACCATTGCTGAGGATGTCAGCTGAAATACTTGTGGCACGGTGGCGTAACGGTAGAGCTACTGCCTTATAGCGCCAGAGTCCCGGATTCGATCCTGACTATGGGTGCCTGTCTGTACAGAGTTTGTACGTTCTCCCCGTGACCTGTGTGGGCTTTCTCTGAGATCTTCAGTTTCCTCCCACACTCCAAAGAGCTGCAGGTTTGTAGGTTAGTTGGCTTGGTATTAAATTGTCCCTCGTGTGTGTAGGGTAGTGTCAACGTGCGGGGATCTATGGTCGGTGCGGATTCGGTGGGCTGAACGGCCTGTTTCCGGGCTGTATCTCTAAACTAAACCACTTGAAAATGTATCTATGGCCATAGCGTTAACCCTGAACAAATGGACATGGTAAATGCAAAAGTTAGATGATTGCTCCATTTGGATCAAATTAATTAAAATCGATATCTTTCATAATTGAAACTTCTACGTGGATTTGTACTTTTATTTTTGCATACGTACACTTTGTAAGCCACATCACACAGAAGGGCAGTAATTGGAATGAAGATCAGGCCCATCCAAAAAACACCGGAGCTGAACAACATTACAGACTGCGGAAGTTAATAAAACACAATTACACATATATTTGAAACAAGTCATTTTCAAAGTTGTACACAGGACATTTTAAATTTAATTGCAACATATTTACTGAAGCACAGTTCCAGTCTTTATATTGTTAAAAGTATATAGAGTCAGTGGAAAAGATTGTGGAAGTATTTGCAATGACGGCACCAGTACTGAAGACAACATCTAGAAGAAAATGAAGATGTTTTCTCCCAAATATAAAGGCTGCAAGCTTACCTGACAGACACCTTTAAAATAATCAATCTTTGATAGCATAGACAGAGACCATGTTCTTCCATGTTGGTAGAAAAGCAAACTAAAGCCAAAGGCAGAAACCGAGAAATCAAATGGAGAACTCAGAAAATAGTCTTCACCCAGATAAGAATTAGTAACTCATTAAAAGGAATGAAGGTGAATAGTTTGGAATATAAACATCAGCACCCGTGTTGGCCCAACTAATCCATTTCTGTGCCGTACATTCAGTGTCATATTTACTCCTAAATACTAATTTTCTCAGATTTAATTACTCAATGAAGCAGCTATCTGAGTAAATATCTTCAATATTAAAAGTCTTTCACATCAAGGTATTATTTCTGGGGAACTTTAGTCTGGAGGAGCTATGTTTCACGGGCATATCTGGGCAGGAAGTGTCAAGAGGCTATTTGGTTTCTGCTATTTGCCGCAAGCAAATCGATTGCTGCCTTTGCGCTCAAATGTACCTCATTAGCGATAATCTCTGTTAAAATGAATACATTATTTTTGTGTGCTAAATTCATCAAAGTGATTTACAAAATAGGCGTCTATCTATGGAACTGGACACCTGTTTTTATCCCCAGTAGGTACTGCAAATGGGATCAGATTGAGCAATCCTGGCAAAGTAATTTCTAGAGTCCATGCAAGGCTGGATTCCACCATTGGGATTTCATGGTGAAATCCAGACAGAGATTTTGTTGTAATTTTAAATCTAATTGGATACAAGCAGCTAAACACTGGCGAACACATTTGGAAGTGCGTGCCATGGCCAACACAATTTGGCCCAATTAGTGGTGTTCGCAAAATAAAACCCCCAAAATACTCAGAATATATCCAAACTTTTAAAATGCTTTGAGAAAGAGTAGTAAAGTAGTGTGAACGGCATTAAATATCGTGGAAAGTGGCTGAAAAAAGGAGAAATAAAGAAATTACAGGCATATCAAATTTAGCGATTAAAATGGAAGCGAATGCCAAAATCAGTTTTCCCAAAGGATTCTAAAATCAAATTAAATAAAATTCATGGAGAAAAATGGGATTATGACAGACGAAATCTGTAGATCAGATGATATTCATCCGAGTATTAAACAAATGGGTGAGGAAATTGAATGTGCCTTAGTTTTAATGTTACAGTCTTTAACTTCAGCGAGTATACCTTTGTATTGTGAAACTGGAACAGTCATTTGATCATTTAAGGAGGTGGGAAGGGTACTACAAGTAAATGACAGAGCTGTCATACTATATTTACAGCGGGGAGGTCACTGGTTCTATTATTAACGATAGAGTCACTGAGTGATTCCACACGTATCACTGATCAAATAGCAGGGATAGATGAATGGTGGGTCATATCTGACAAGTTTTGACTTGGGTAGCTGCCAGCAAGGGAAATTGGGAAATGTCCATGAGTGCAGGTGCTCCCAACGTGGATTGCCTGGAGGCAATTGATCGGATTTTGTAAGTTTATTTTCAAAAAGGTGAGATGAAAGTGTAAATAATCCTTTGAAATGTGCGAATGTTTGAGGGTATGAGAGTTGAATGAAGTACTGGGGCTTTGCACTTCATTGTAAATCTTCATTAATAATTTGGATGAAGGGGAAAAAGTTGAATATTTGGGTTTGTGCAAGATTAAATTAGGAGGCACAGCAAAGTTAAAACATTTGAGAGGAATTAGCTGTAAAAAGCCATGGACTAGACTAGCCAAGAAGGCGACCATGAAAGCACACCAACGCCTCTACTTCCTTAGACAGCTTAGGACGTTCGGCATGTCCCCAACAACTCTCACCAACGTCTACAGATGCACCTTAGAAAGCATTTTATCAGGATGCATCACAGCATGGTTCGGGTACAGCTCCAATCCAGACCACAAGAAATTGCAGCGGATTGCGGACGTGGCCCAGACCATCACACAAAGCAACCTCCCTTCTATTGACTCCATTTTTACCTCACGCTGCCTCAGCAAGGCCAACAGCATAATCAAGGACGAGTCACACCCTGGCCCCTCCCTCTTCTCCCTTCTCCCATCAGGCAAAAGGTATAGAAGTGTGAAAACGCACACCACCAGATTCAGGGACATTCCCACCTCCTTAAATGATCAAATGACTGTTGCAGTTTCACAATGCAAAGGCACACTCGCTGAAGCTCAAGACTGTAACATTAAAACTAAGGCACATTCAATTTCCTCACCCATTTCTTCCCAGCTGCTATCAGGTAACTGAATCATACCACCACAACCAGAGAGCAGTGCTGAACTAATATCTATTCCTTTGGTGACCCACGGACTATTCTTGATCGGACTTTGCTGGGTTTACCTTGCACTAAACGTTATTCCCTTATCATGTATCTATACACTGTAAATGGCTCGATTGTAATCATGTATTGTCTTTCTGCTGACTGGATAGCATGCACAAAAGCTTTTCACTGTACCTGTATTGCATGTGGCAATAAACTAAACTGTAACTGTAGTGAGCAGATGAACCAATGTTGGGACAGAAAGACCATTGAGCTCAGATTCAAGACAAATCTGAATTTTATGGGTAGTTGTCCAGGACCTGTGAAATTTTTGATTTTTTGATAACGTATAATGAAAGATTTAGATGTGTGGATATTTTCTCTGATGTTGGCGGCACAGTGGAGCAGCGGTAGAGTTGCTGGCTTACAGTGTCAGAGACCCGGGTTCAATCCTGACCGCAGGTGCTGACAGTGTGGATTTTGTACTTTCTCCCTGTTTTCTCCAGGAGCTCCGGTTTCCTTCCACTCTCCAAAGACGTACAGGTTTGTAACTTAATTGGCTTCGGTAAAATTATAAATAGGGTAGTGCTAGTGTATGGAGATAGCTGGTCGGTGTGGACTACGTGGGCCGAAAGGCCTGTTTCTGCGCTGTATCTCTAAAGTCTAAAGTTAAAGCCATAATCTTGAACTTATTTGTATCAATTAGATGTGAAATCAGGAAGCGTTAATGTAAAAAATGTAGTGAAAATGTTGACTCTCTCCGAATGCTGGGCTGAGTGGACTTCAATACCAAGACTACTTGATATTTGCTGGGAAGATAATTAAATGTCAGAATATGCTAAAATCCTGTTCTTTTATTTAACCCATTAGCTGCTCGTCTGTGTCGTAACATTGTACTTAATGCTTGATTTTTTAGCTGTTGTTACCATCCCTCTGCTGTGTTGTGCCTCAAGTTTGAGGTGACGTGTAGTTCCATTTCCAAGTGGCAAGGACTTCACATTAACAAATCTTTGTCTTTGTAGATTTCAAGGGACCTGCTGTATTTCTAATGTTTGTTCTTAGTTTTCCAACCTTGTTTCTTTAAAATAAAATATCCATTTCAGATTAGGTTTCCCATGGGAGAAGTGTTTTATTCTCAAGCAATAAAGGTCTTCTGTTCCATATGCATAAATGTAACTGCCATACAACAAAAAAGACCCCCATCTGAATAATTTATTTCAGCAGTCTGTTAAAAAACAAAGTTTATCTGCTGGAAATGATGCAGCACAAATGATGGGTGATGGACGATGGCACGAAATGCCCTAGTCTCAAACATAAACTTGAACACTAACTAAAACTATGGAGTATTTGTAATTTATCTGCTTATTTAAAATGACAAAGTAGCAGTGCAATCTAGACGCGTTTAGTTCAAGACTGATCAGAACAGATCTACAACAGATATTCTTTCAAAATCCCGAGATCCCACTGCGAACATTAAAACAGCTGGTGCTCCCAACTGATAATCATGAGGTGCTCAACTTGACAGTGCCTATAAATTTTCAGATTTCAACAGTGTGGGATACCCAAGTGTACCTTGGGTCCAGACAAGTACCAAATCATTTGACAGATGTGTCTAGCTATGTTTGAGCATGGTGAAAAGTTTCTTGTGAAAATGCCAATTGTTTATTTTCTTCACATTTGAATGAACAAACCCGCAGTGGCAGTATTATAATCATTTTCACGAACTTGCATTTGCTTTTATTAAGGTACATGAACTGTCGTAGTCAACTTAACAGCTTCTTTCATCGCTCATTTAAGACATGACAGGATGATTTAAGTCATTATAGCTTACAGATGAGTGACATGTTTGTTTTTAAAAGACCTCTTTAAGGGCCACTGATTGACTAGATTTCCTTCCTCTCACTCCCCTTCCTCATAAATCTCAAAGTTTCTGAAACTAGTTGTAGTTTTAAGCACTTATTTAAAATCATTCTGATCAGAGCAGTTTGGGGGATTAAGCTGTGTTAGTGCTATTTTATCCTGTTGTATTTAATTGATTACTCAAGAAGCCTGCTGCTACATTTTTTCCCCAGCAGTTGCGAGGCAGTGAATTCGGCACCAGTGCTAAGAAATCCATTTAAAGGACACCGACGGCGAACCATAAGTGGGCATCTAGTTCTCCTGGTTATTCCCACAAAACTTAATTTGCATTGATTAAAATATACTTAAAATTTCAGCAAAACCTGTTGCGCTCTGCCTGAGGAGGTGGTGGAGGCACGTACTCACACCAGATTTCGGCATGATTTAGAAAAGTAATGGAATTGTCAAAGCGGAGTAGGCTGGGAAAGGGGATTAGTAAGATCAGTGCTATGGTTGGCATGGACATGGTAGGCCAAATGACTCATTTCTGTGCTGTATGATCTTATCAGATCACTTCAGATTAGTGCAGATTTTGAATTTAAAATTGTTTTTTTGCTTCTCTAAACAATTAATCAGTTTCTGATGCCAATTCATTGCCACAAAAACAGATTAAATATTGTTTCATTGTGAGATTTCCTTGAACACATGTGAGAACCATTACACATTTTCACTCTCCAATGCACTGTCAAATAAGATAAATACAAACTTCATGTTTCTGACTATCATGTCCTTATGACACAAATTAGATGTCTTTTTATTAATATAAAAACTAAACCTGTAAACAAATTACACTCCTTAATCAATTAAGAAAAAGCAACACCATTGTTCAAAATAATTTTCAGAGATCATTTGCTGACTAAATAGTTTCCCCATCCATTCCAGCGTACATAAAACAATAGGAAATTATGGAGAGCAAAAAAAACCCAGATGATTACGAAAACCCAAATGGTCAGTTATATTTTCAAGCATCAATTCTACCTCGACATCCTCCCATCACATTCAGACATTTCTATTCAAACAAACATGTTGGGTGGTAAATTTAGAACACTCAAGAGAGATATCAAATATTTGATCATACTTTTGTACTAGAATTTTATTCTGCATCTTTAACAGTAGTTGTGTATTTGCCCTTTATACAACATTTGTTAATGGACAACACTGGATAATAAACCCACTAAATTAATTCTAAACATGCAGTTACACATGCACAAATTAATGCAGACAAAATTTATAAAAATGCCATTGAAAATCTTCCAAATCCAAATTGCAATGGGTAAGCAATGTCATAAGATATTTTATCAAAGTAACAATTTGGATATACACACACATGTTTTTGGGCAGAAAAAATGGTTTTCAGAGCTAAACACAGTTATTTCACTCCTATGCTCTCCCAATGAAAAATGATTTAAGATCAAGTTATGAGAGACTGCATGACAAAAAACTTTACTGATTCTGTGCAATTCACTTGCAATATTTTCAAAGCTTTGTTATTTTACAAATCTGAAATAAGCATTTCAATATCCGTCAAAAAGATTGATTTGCAGAGAATATGCAAACCACCCATTGTATTGCAGTTTTGGGCAAATAGATTGAATATTTTACCAATAATGCAAAATGTTTATGTTCATGAAGCCTACACCAAGCTGATGATTCAATTCTTGAATTAAGTTGAAGAACACAGAACCTGTCTGTGTTGTGTTAATCGCAACTATTCTAATTTCAATTGAGAAGAGGGGACAATTGCACCCGCTATTCAAATCTTAGTGTCCATAGAAATGATCAAAATGAATTAAAAAGGCAAAGTTTTTTTTTATATTTGAAAGCCTGTCAGATTTTGTACTGCAGAGGTAATCCAAAGCTCAAAGATTTAAAGCCCACATTCGTATTGAAAACAGAGAGCTTCTTTGTGTTTTGTACGACGAAAAATAAAATCCCACAGAGGTATTTCCTTCCTTTCTGTACAAAAGCTACCCCACCACCCCCCCCCCCTCCCCCCAAACCCTAAACACTGTGTAGAAACCATTTTTGTTTCTAACTTTTCACATCTCTCCACACACAGACAAATCATCTGGGAAACAGCAAAGCGATCCTTTTCAAATGATGCCGGTAACTGGAGCAGCCTGTTCGAGGGACGGGTCCCGACTGCCTCTGTGCGTAGTTTACAAATTGTTCTTAATGTGTGAGATTTGCGGCCCATGCCAAGTTTCTTCACTAGGCCTTAGCCCCTTCAAATGGATCCTGTCACAAAAGTAGCTCCCAGGGGGATTCAAAGGGATCAGAAATCAGAGAGTCACAAAGCTTGATGTTTCGAAGACCCAACAGGCCCCAGTGGGAAGACAACAAGTCTGTTGTCTCTGCAACATGACAGCTGCTCAGATTAGGAATTTAGCTTTATTTTGGTTGGAGTTTCCTCAAAACATCTACAATAATCAAAGTAAATTTTATTTTATTTCCACACGCACATACAAAGGATTCTTTATCGGTTTCTCATTTATAAGCATCTTTTTTAAGCCTCGTAGTGAGACTATTGATGAAAATTCATTTGCCTTCGACACATGCGATTTAGAAAGATGATATTTAGCTGAGCTGGTCCTCAAGTTAAGAAAATAAATGTGAATACTCTGGTAGAAATGTGGGAGTTTATTGGTCCTTTGCTCTCATTATTAGTTTTTATTGTGACTGGTAAAACAACTTGATGGGGAGAAACGGATCTGCATTTAGAAACCATGCATTTTGCTGGTCTGCCACCCTAGATATAAACATTCTAGTCATGCATATGAAACTCCATTATTATACATTTTCAAGCATTTTATGTGATGGGTGAGACCAAGCAATTTAGAATAGACATTCTCATTTGATTTATCAGTATGACTTGAAAACATTAGATGGAATATTGATTATATAAAATCCAAGGCCACGCCAAAGGTCAGAGCACACAAACTGAGATTGGTATTCTGGATTCCTTTGTAAATCTAGACATAAAAAACCTTAATTCTACTTTATACAGAAAAGGAAAAGCCAAGATCCAAAACCTATTAATTTAAATGATAGTTTTTATACTTCTTTGATCTCAAAGCTAGGCTACTACCAAAGGCAGTGAAATTCCCATTCATGAGTCTGCTTTCTGAAAAGTTAGGTGGAATGTGGACAAAAACGGACACAAAACTCCTCTTGTTTGATGAAGTATTAACTGTCTCTTTCCACCGATACTCTCTACCCCCTTAAATGTTTCCAGCATATTCAGCTTTTACTTCAGCATTGCAGCCTTTTCTTTTATTTCCCATTGTACATTCTGGCAACGTATTCAATGTCTAAGGAGGAATATACACGCGTTGGGAAAATAAATCAAAATGAATTAAACCTCTTACAACAAAAAGTGAAATTTTACTGAGAGGATGATCATCTAGAATTTGGAAACGGTACATACACCGATGAGCCAAAGCATTATGACCACTGACAGGTGAAGTGAATAACATTGATTATCTTGTTACAATGGCACCTGTCAAGCGGTGGGATATATTAGGCAGTAAGTGAACAGTCAGTTCTTGAAGTTGATGTGTTAGATGCAAGAGAAATGGGCAGGCGTAAAGACCTGAGCGACTTTGACAAGGGCCAAATTGTTATGGCCAGCCGACTGGGTAGAGTATCTATAAAACGGCAAGGCTTGTGGGTTGCTCCTGGTCAGCAGTGTAAAGTACCTTCCAACAGTGGTCTGAGAAGAGATAAACCACAAACTGGCGACAGGGTATTGGGAGCCCAATGCTCATCGATGAGCGAGGGCAACGAAGGCTATCCCGTCTAGTCCGAACCGACAGAAGGGCTACTGTGGCACAAGTCCCAGAAAATTTTAATGGTGGTCACGGGTGGAATGTGTCACAATACACAGTGCATCGCACCCTGCTGCCCATGATGACCCCTGTCCACCTTCGAAAAAGCCTACATCGAGCGTCGGAACTGGACCTTGGAGCAGTGGAAGAAGATCGCCTGGTCCGATGAGTCCCATTTTCTTTTAGATCACGTGGATGGCCATGTACGTGTGCGCCGTTTACCTGGGGAAGTGATGGCACCAGGATGCACTTTGGGAAAACGACAAGCCGGTGGAGGGAGTGTGATGCTCTGGGCAATGTTCTGCTGGGAAACACTGGGTCCGGCCATTCATGTGGACGTGAGTTTGACACGTGTCACCTACCTAATCATCGTTGCAGATCAGGTATACCCCTTCATGGCAATGGTATTCCCTGATGGCAGTGGCCTCTTTTTACAGGATAATGCGCCCTGCCACACATTGTTCGGGAATGGTTTGAGGAACATGATGTGTTCACGGTGTTGCCCTGGCCTCCAAATCTGATTGAACCTGTGGAATGTGCTGGATCGACAAGTCCGATCCACGGCGGCTCCACCTCGCAACTTACAGGACTTGAAGGATCTGCCGCTAATGTTTTGGTGCCAGATACCACAGGACACCTTCATGGGTCTTGTAGAGTCCATGCCTCGGCGGGTCGGCGCTGTTATGGCGGCACACGGAGGACCAACAGCATCTTAGGCAGGTGGTCATAATGTTTTGGCTCATCAATGTACATAGCTCATTCTAAACATAAAGAAATATTATACATGGATTAAAGGTTTTGCCAGATTTGAATTCTCTGGAAGTGATAGCACTTTATGACCTTGTTAAATCTTGGACGGATTTCTGGGTTCCCCAAGGTCAGTAAAATAGTGAAAAGGCATGTGCACATCCAGACTGGGATTTGGGAAATTAATGATTATATCTTTGCATTTGAAAGCACTGCTTTAGTAATTGAGATAACACAAAGCAGATAAAACATCTGAAGCCACTAGTGCACCGTGCATAATAAAAAAGATTCAACATATATACTTATTTTTGTAGAAGTTTTGAAGGTGAAGTTAACTTGGTCCTTCATTTTGATTTTAATCCTTTTGCCTTCCACCACATAGGGATTTGCTTCTAAATTTAGCCTTGGAAAGCTGAATTACTCTCCTCCTAACTATTAATAATACTGCTGCCTTATAAATAGCTATCAGAGACACTTGCAAGAGGACAGTTAGGCTGAATCTGTATGTTCTTTTTATTCAAACACTTACCTCCGCACTCTAATTCACTGCTGAAAATAAATCAGTTAAAAAAGATCTTCACGTATCTCACTCAACTCGGGAATTTAGCCATTTTGCCAGCTAAACTTGAGAATTCGTTAATAGAGAATGAACTCTGATAAATATTTGGTTAAATTGGTCTGTTTTAAATAAATTGCAGGGGTCATTTTGAACGGATTTTCAATTACTAAAATTATTGGATAAATGCAAGAGACGAGTAGCCAGAACAAAATATAATATCATATTAAATCAACTTAATTCATGGGATGTGCTTAATCAGGTACCACCTACCACAATTCAAAATAGGTTAAATGAATATATAATTATATATTACTGTAAGGTAATTACTACTAAATTAATGTTATACTTCTCTGCATAGTAATACTAAATAATTCTCCCATTTTCAAACAGCATAATTTTCATGATCACAGATCTTAAATAACTGTGTTTGGAAACATCATTCATTGTGTTAAGTTGAAATTGATACACCACCAACACCAACACAAACAAACACCAACATTACTTGGACAATATTCTACTGAAAATACTAATTCGTTTTACTTTAGATGTAACCTAGCTGTTCAAATGTTTCGATATCAATCTTCCCAATCGACTACCTCCCAAAGTACATATTATCTCTTGTGTGCAACAATATGAGAACAAGCCACTATGCAGTCATCTGAAAGCAACAGTACGTAAACAGTCAAACACTTCATTAAACAAGACCAAAAAGACAAGGGTAAGCCTGCTGTATGTTATTTCAGGATAATACAATGCTTGCAGCTGTCGCAATCCAGTAATAGAATCAGAATGCTGACTCCACTAAATATTTCACAGCCAACATGCATACCAATTTATTTAAACATCACAACTTTCATAACACTTATTTCACTTGTACTTGGACTGTTGTGGTATTTCTCTTTTGCTTTTGTTAGATTTTGTTCCAATCTGTATCACATGATCACTTTGTGACAAGACACAAAATGACCATCAGCGGACCATGTGTTATTATCTTGATGTATGCACATGGATTTAGAACATAGGTTATGGATCAGGAATCAGAAGCAGAAAACTAACTGATTACTTCTACTTCTTTCTCGGCTTGTGTATGAAACCAAATAGCATCAACTGGCTGAGATTAGCTAAAATTGCACTGAATAAGGAACCAATGAACCAGTTTGATCCACCTCATATATTAATAGTTACTCACTGGATATCTGTGAGCTGCGAAGATCACTTTCCAAATATGACAAAAACAGGTGGGATCAAAGGACAGACATAATTTGGTACAAACAAACAGTTTCATGCCCATGATACTAAACAAATTTTAGGGAAACTTGCATTTCAAAGATTTTCAGAATATAAATGGTTTAAGATTAGGGGTCAGCAAGCATGAAGTGTAAATTTTGTGTACTGTGATGTTAATTCAGAATTCCTAGCTTCTAGAAAAATTCTAATGCAAGACTGCAGGTCAAACTTACATATAATTTAACCTAAACATTCCACACACTCTGGCACTGTCAAAATTAGTGCACCTTTACCCTCAAAGGCTTTTAGAAAATCATAATTTCCACTGAAAACATGTATCCATTACCGCTGTTAATCCCACAACTATTCAGCTCAACTTGTAATTGGATTACCATAATTTTCATGCAACTTCCATTTTTGTCATATTAGATAAGGGGAAAGATCCTTTCACACGTGGATAATTAAACACTAATCTGACAAGTGTAACATAAGATAAAGCCAATGGCCAGAGCATGTGGATGCCATTCTACTGGGTGGGGAAAAAAAGCATCATTACTTATGTATTAAAGTAAGTACCTCTCCAGATATGTCAGGAGCCAATGGAATCGCTGGCCAGAGTGACGAGTAGATTGCGAAAAACACCACCCACATTCCAATGCTGCCCCAGATGGCCACATGACTGAACTGATAAGGGAAAAGAAAATTAAAAAATATCAGTATATTATCTTGCATTCAGTAAAGATGGTTGAGAAAATAAAAATAGGATCAGATATAGGCCATACGGAACCTCAAGCCTTTCCTGACATTTAATGAGATCATGCCAAATCCTGGGCGTCAAGCCTACTCCGTCAAACTCTGATTCCCTTATCTCTTACAGGTTCAAAAGTCTATTCCACTCAACCTAATATCCAAAACCCTCTGAAGCAGAGGATTCCAAAGATCTACAAATCACAGGTAAATATATTTTTACCTAATTCCTAAATGGCAGACTCCTTGCCCTGCCCCAAAGCTCCAGGTTACCCAGGTAGAGGAAACAGCCATTTAATGCATACCATGTCAATCCCTCCTAGAACCTTGTATATAATAATGTGATCACCTCCCACTCTTTCAAGATTCAGTGAGAAATTAGTGCCACTCAATTTTTCCTCACAGGTCAATTCCTCGATTCAAGAATCAATCTAGTGGTTGATCAAGTCATTTCTCAGCCTTTCCTTAAAACCCCCCCCCAAATCTGTAAATAATACTCCCACTGTGATCTCACAAAAGCCCTGGACAGCAACAAGGGTTCTTTACTTTTATACTCCAACCCTGCAATAAAGACCAATATGACATTTGCCACCTCAATTATTCGATGTAATTTTGTTTACTTTCTAGATATCTTGAGCTAGCAGACCAAAATCTCTCTGCACATCCGCTGTTTTGTTTTTCAATTCTTTTTACCAAAGTCCATAACTTCATGCTTTCCCAGAATCTAATGCATCTGCCCCCTTCTTACCAACCCCTTCCAAAGGTTTAGAAGCGATTTTGTTCTTACCACAATTATGTACAATGTTCCGGTGGAATATTGTGACCAGCTTTCACATTTAAAAAATAATATACTTCAGATAAAAGGTGGACGATAAAGACTAATTCCTGGAACACCTAGCAGAAATGTCACAAGAGGGGGACAATATGCTCTGAAGTTTAGATGGATACAGAATTCCTCTAGGGCTTCATTGGGTAGATGCGCAATCTTTCTTCATCAAATATAAGGGAAGAGGTCTCCTCTGGTTGAGATATCTGGAACTAGTGGTCATAATGTCACAATAAAGGATTGACAAATCAGCACAGAAATAAAGATAACGTCTTCACCCAAGTGAGGTG
Organism: Rhinoraja longicauda; assembly: GCF_053455715.1. Taxonomy (NCBI): domain Eukaryota; kingdom Metazoa; phylum Chordata; class Chondrichthyes; order Rajiformes; family Arhynchobatidae; genus Rhinoraja; species Rhinoraja longicauda. The sequence continues at coordinate 66,641,021 of NC_135953.1, read as the reverse complement.
TGGAGGCTCAGATGCTGACCATTTCTAAAACAGAGATCAACAGATTTTTAGATACTAAGGGAATTGAGGAATATGAAATTAGTAGGAGGAAGTTGTGCTGATGTTAAAGGTCAGCTACAGAGGCAGAGCAGGCATGAAGGAAGGGCTTATTCCTGCTTATGTTTCTTACGTAATGCTACTGATCATGCTGGAACCTAGTGGGTTTTTAGTTTGTGATTATGAAAATGAACATTATAAAAACCTGAACTGTAAGGGGCGACCAGACTGTAGACAATACTGTTATGATTACACAATTTATGTTTATTTTCTCTCCACAAATGTCCACCGACCCAGTACTTTGTGCTTTAACATTTCTGATTTAAATGCAGAAAAAGCTAAGCTATTTAAAGTTTTACTAGTTATTTTTTTAAAAGCTAATACATAGTCATATTTGTAAAAAGATTTTAATTATTTGTTAGTTTTTCCATTTTCAATTTGCAGTGGAAATGTTTGAACCTCAGCTGGAAGGCTATTGTAAATGTGTACATTTGTTCTATGATACTGCAAAATATAAGGACACAACTCAGAAAAACATTGCCTGCAAGCATCTATGCTTTCAAAATGGTCGACAAACTATATTCTCTTTAATTAAAGGGACCGAACAGCTTTATTGCCGATTGAAATGATGGCTATGTGAATACTGCAAGGTTTCAGAACTCAAGACTTTCAGCAATATGCACAAAGGGCTTTTAGAACAGCTTTTAGCACCATAAACCTAAATCTTGTTGCAAATTATTTCTGTAGAGCACTTCCTAGAGGGAATGCGAATAGAAAAAAAGGCAGAAATTAATTAACCTATGCCAAAAGCACAATGCCTACTATCCTCAAGCTCCACTGGGAAACGCCTTGATTTGGTTGGGCAAATTTCTATTTCTAGGAACAACTTTGTTCTATCTGGGGAGTTGCCAAATGTTTATAAATGTGGTAGTCTTGACCAGTATGAGGCATTATTACAACCTATGCTTTTGTATATCAAGCTTTCTTTGTGGCAGCAGATTAACATAAATGGGAAAAGCCCACAGGGACGCTAATTCCACAATCCTGAAGTCACGATTAGAGTGACAATTGCAACATTGTAGCCGTAAATCCCCAATTCCTGAGACCGTGTCTCTCCACTTGAGATCCTGAAATCAGTCCAACACAGAACGAATGTAAACTCAAAGTGTTGGTGGAACGCAGCAGGTCAGGCATCTGGGAAGGGAATGGACAAGCGACGTTTCCGTTTTTGACTCAGAGTCTGAAGAATGATTCTGACCCAAAATGCCACCTTCCCATTTTCTCCCCAGATGCTGCCTGACCAGCTGAGTTCCTCCAGCAATTTGTGTTTTGTTCAAGATTCCAGCATCTGCAGTTTCTTGCATCTCCAGATGGAAACTACCCATCTAATGTGGGCTGGAACAAATAAATTATTCCCATCCAAGAGATGACAGCTATAGGTTCTTTGAACGCCAAAATTAAGGTTAGGATTTGAAACTAAATTTTCTTTATTTCACTGAAAGATCTCAAGAAAGCTTCCTTTCCAGCGACTTTACATCGCTGGGACTTTACATCGTTGGTGCGGCTCGGCCGCGGGACCTAACATCGCCCGGCGCGGCTCGGCCGCGGGAACCTAACATCGCCCGACGCGGCTCGGCCGCGGGACTTAGCAGCGCACGGTACGGCCGCGGGGCCTTCCATCGCCCGGCTCGGCCACGGGACGTTTCAGCACCCGGTGCGGCTCGGCCGCGGGGCCTTCAATCGCCCGGCTCGGCCACGGGACGTTTCAGCGCCCGGTGCGGCTCGGCCGCGGGGACTCCCATCCCTTTGCGGGGACTGTGCGGGTCGGTTGAGGACGAGCTGTCTGTCCGTGGGCGTGGGGAAGAGAGTGGAAGTTTTGTTGCCTCCATCACAGTGAAGGGGTGTTTGGAGTCACTGTGATGGAGGCAACAAAACTTCCACTCTCTTCCCCACGCCCACGTTTGTGTTGGGGTCATGTGTCTTGTGTTCTTTTTTTTTTGTGTGACTGCTATGTAATTTCGTTCGGTACATTGGTACCGAATGACAAATAAAGCTCTGTATTCTGTATTCTTTCAATCTGTTAATTGTTTCCTTATTAATGATTCTTAAGTGCAGGTACTTATTTTGGGAGGTTTTATGATTTATTTTGATTGGTTTAGTCCAAATTTAATTTTTTTAAAAATCCTTTGCTGAGGAAATTATTAGTTCCTGCTATCCTTTCAATTCTTTCATTTGTTTTAAAGGTTTTAGTTATATCTCTCAAGGTTCATCCTGGTGAAGTTCATCCTTTCTCATACTTTACATTACATGTGTAGACATGGATAGAGAATTGGTTGGCAGACAGGAAGCAAAGAGAAGGAGTAAACGGGTACTTTTCAGAATGGCAGGCAGTGGCGAGTGGAGTGCCGCAAGGCTTGGTGTTGGGGCCGCAACTTTTTACCATATATATTAATGATTTGGATGAAGGAATTAGAAGTAACACTAGCAAGTTTGCAGATGACACAAAGCTGGGTAGCAGTGTGAACTGTGAAGAGGATGTTAGGAGATTGCAGGGTGACCTGGACAGATTGAGTGAGTGGGCAGAGGCATGGCAGATGCAGTATAATGTAGATAAATGTGAGGTTATCCACTTTGGCGGTAAAAACAAGGAGGCAGATAATTATCTCAATGGTGTCAGGTTAGGTAAGGGGGAAGTGCAGCGAGACCTGGGTGTCCTTGTACACCAGTCACTGAAAGTTGGCGTGCAGGTACAGCAGGCAGTGAAGAAAACAAATGGCATGTTGGCCTTCATAACAAGAAGATTTCAGTATAGGAGTAGAGGTTCTTCTGCAGTTGTATACGCCCCTGGTAAGACCACATCTGGAGTATTGTGTACAGTTTTGGTCTCCTAATTTGAGGAAGGACATCCTTGTAATTGAGGCAGTGCAGCATAGGTTCACGAGATTGATCCCTGGGATGGCGGGACTGTCATATAAGGAAAGATTGAAAAGACTAGGCTTGTATTCACTGGAGTTTAGAAGGATGAGAGGGGATCTTATAGAGACATATAAAATTATAAAAGGACTAGACACACTAGATGCAGGAAAAATGTTTCCAATGTTGGGGGAGTCCAGAACCAGGGGCCACAGTCTTAGAATAAAGGGGAGGCCATTTAAAACTGAGGTGAGAAGGAACTTTTTCACCCAGAAAGTTGTGAATTTGTGGAATTCTCTGTCACAGAGGGCAGTGGAAGCCAAATCGCTGGATGAATTTAAGAGAGAGTTAGATAGAGCTCTAGGGGCTAGTGGAATCAAGGGATATGGGGAGATGTTGGGCACAGGTTATTGATTGTGGATGATCAGCCTTGATCACAATGAATGGCGATGCTGGCTCGAAGGACCGAATGGCCTCCTGCACCTATTTTCTATGTGCATTAAATATGTGTATTCTTCTCTTTCTGCTGAAAGGCCACAGACCAAAATGCTGACAGCACAGTCTCTTTTCACAGATGCTGCCCAATTTGCTTTTCCAGCCTTTTCTGTTCTTATGTCAGATTTCCAGCTTCTGCAGTTTCCTGAGTTTCATGTTTTGGTACTGGGAAGAAACAATGTGAATGCGTGTTTGAAATAAAACAAATACATTCCAAATGAGACAAGGAAAGAAGACTAAAAAGTCGAAGGGCTACTATGAGTAAGGGCACCAAAGTGTATGGGGAGAAGGCAGAAGAATAGAGTCGAGAGGGAAAAATAGATCAGCCATGAACGATTGGTGGGGCAGACGCGATGGGCCGAATGGCCTAATTCTGCTCCTGTCTTAGGGTCTTTTGTATTTGTTTGGATAGTAAACAGCATACTGAAATTATTCCTAACCACTGCAAGTTATTTCCTGAGTGAAAAGGTACAGAAATTTATACTTAAGTACCATTAAACTCTCATAATTGAAATGCATCATGTTTAAAAAAATATATAAGCAATTCATTAATACTGGTGGCAAGACTAAGGTTTTATGCCCAACTCAGACTGCCATTGAGAATGTCTCGTTAGGTAGGAAAGAGTCATGAACTTGACCCAGAGATGATAAAGGAAGGATGGCATATTTCCAAGATTGTCTGCAACTTGGCTGGGTATTTTAAAATGGCAATGCTCCCTGCACCTGCTGTCCTTGTCTCTCTTGGTGTTCAAGGTTGCGCTTTAGAGAGATGCCCTTGAAGGCAGATAGATGATGCTGCTCATCATGTAGGCAGTATCCAATGCAGCCAGAGAGCACTGGAATAGGGGGAATATTTGTGGTGGATGGGTGCCAAAGGAGATGCTTTGAAGTGATGTTGTTGGAGCATCACCCATCCAGACATGTGGCAAGTGTTGCATGATATTCCTGCTGTTTGTTGCAGGACACTTAGCTTTTAACCTGATCTTGTACTCACAGTATATGTGACTGTTCCAGTTAACTTTTGAATCATTGTTGATTCTTATGTTATTAATGATGAGGATTACATAATAACAATACTGTTGAATTTAAAGGGGAATTGCTTAGACTCTCTTGCTGGAGACATTGCTGGGCATTTGAATTGTTTGGCACTAGTTACTTGGACAGATGCATCGATAGGAAAGGTTTGGAGGAATATGGGGCCAAACGTGTTCAGGTGGGATCAGTGTAGATGCGGCACCTTGGTCGGCATGGGCAAGCTGGGCCGAAGGGCCTGTTTCCATGCTGTATGACTCTTTGACACAGAAAATAAACATGTCATTTGCCATGTACTAGACCAGTCCTGAATGCTGTCAAGGTCTTCATGGAGGCAGATTTGGACTGCTTCGCTCCGAGAAATTGGGTTGGAACTGAACACTTTGGAATCATCGGCAAACATTCACTCTTCTGAAGTTATGGTGGAAGGAAAAATATTAGTGAAGTAACTGAAAATGGTTGGACTTGGGATACTGGTTTGCAAGTGTTTTGAAGTGGCATCCTTTGGCGCCAAATAAACAGATCCATCTTCCTTTATAGACAATAGACAATAGGTGCAGGGAATCAACCTAGTGAACCTACGCTTTGACTCCTATCAATGGAGATCACGTTTCTGGATACCCAACAGCATCAATTTGATTTGGGTCCTTGGGTCTCAGCCAAGTTAATATGTCAAATTATTATGCTCCAGCACTGACAAAGCAGGCAACAACATAGATTCAGAAGCAGGCGACAAGTACTTTACATATCCTGTCATGGATAATTATTACTTACTGTGGTCCAAGATGAGGTCTCCAAACCAGCTTTTAAACAAACAGTGATCACCACATACTGTGGAGAGAAAGTAATAAATTATATTGCATCATAAATACCATTCTCTCACTAAATCTTCTCACTTCAGTTTGCAATTTTTGAGAATGAAAAAACTGCAAACCTTAGAAGTGACAATCCTCAACACATTTTATTACCCATCTAACGAATTAGTGCCCAGCAGAAGATTTTTGTATTGTGAGAGTTTAAGAGGGCAATTAATCTGCAATGGGCAAGCAGGTGAAAGTGCTGCTGCTAACTCCAAAAACATCCTTTTTAGGATGGAAAGGGTTTCCAAGGTTCACGCTTCACCATATTCATCTTGGAAGTCCAATACTTCCCCTGACACTCAATAGAGCCTAATCTCAATGCTAAAATATTTAACGTTTAAATTTCTGCAGATACAATCGGATTGCTTTGTATTTCCAGTATTTTTATTGCCATGCTTCATTTGACAAATTTATCTGGAGGATGGTACCTAAACATCACATGGCATCCCAGCATCCAGATTTGCATGTGACACTGAAGCCAGAACTCAGACATTCTTGCGATGGAACAGCTTGCTCCTAATAGGGATGGCAGAAACATCAGATACTCAGTGATACCAGGATTCTTGACAGATTGAACTCCACCCACGTGGTCTCCCATGGATGCTATGGAAGGTGGTTAACAGGACCCCTGCAGGTTTTACATGTACTTTTCACATAAAATTCAAAAACTGAACTTACTTATTTTAAACAAATGTTCAAATTTAAAACAAGCACAATCCTTTAAAAACTAAACACGTCATCCAGCAGTGAAATGAATGCAATAGGTTAAGATCTCCTGAGCATACTGCTGACATTTCCTTTCCAGATGTAGAGTAGTAATTCTCCTCCTGAGGTTGGGCCAACTCAATTCCAACCTGTGTCCCTGTTGTTCTTTTTTTGCATTCAGTAGCAGGAAACACAAGGGAGAGATTAATTTTCAACTAATACATCAAATCCTGCAAATCTGATTGAGAGGCTGGGAACTATACTAGAAATATTAATTACTGCACTCAATCTAGCTGCCTTATGAGATTTGTTTACAAATGTGGCTATGTGTAATAATCTTTGTTTTTTCTTTAAAAAGATCAGCTCTGCTCTGAAAAAAACCCAATCAAGCTTTAATCCTGATAAACATATACATTTACATAAAGATTATACTATATTATAAACTGCCAATAATGGAACTACATTCAAATAAAGTCCATTATTGGCATTTTGATTAACTGTGTTTTAGCCCAGAGTTTAATTGGGACATGTGGGCTTTTGTCCCAGTCTGCAGATTTTTTTTGCTCTGTGGTTTCCGCATCACTGGAATTGTGGCTGCATTTGGCTTTAAGATGTTTATCTGTGAAGTAATCGTAATTGACTGAATCTATTCCAACAGGCAGCACTTTGTGTAACCTTAGAGCACAGAGCCCCCTCAACAGCCAACATCATTCACCTTTGAGGGATGGATTCTCATTACATCAGCCGGTAAATGACCTCAGCAACTTCTCCTGTTGTTCATTTTTTGGCAGTGCTTTTAGCAGATCCTTCAAAACTTTTAGCTGTTTTATGGGGTAAACTGGACTAAGTACAAGACAGATACCGAGATGGGGGATGACATTTTATGGTGCTGGGAGGATAACACTTTGTTTTCTCTCAAATTTCTGACCTCTCATTAATATCTTCCCATCATGATTCCCAGGATGTCACTGTGCCAAGGTATTCAATTGTTGTTTAGGTCTATTGTGAACAACTACATTTTGTTATTGTATTTAACTTTCATCCTCAGGTTTCAACTGTTCCACCTCTATTAATATAACTTCTTAACCGTTGCATTCGGCATATTGTCATTATAGTTCGAGGGTATAGAAACTACTGGTTAAAATAATGAATTTGTTTCCAAAACTTCCATTCACAATTCTATAAACATCTTCTTGCTTATTGACAAAGGGATATATTTTTTCTCCAAGAGAATCTCCAACTTTTCCTTTGAAGTCCAGTGATAGAAGAATATGGGTGGACTTGCATTATCACATGATATTTACCACAGCACGGCAAAGCTAGACTTTCCTCACACTAAGCTCATGTGTGTCGTGGCAGATTCAGGCAAATTTTGAGGAGAATAGTCACCTATCAGTAAATTTGAATTATGTGGGCAGCCACTGCACTTGATGCACTGTGAACACTGCACTGCACATTTCTCCCTTGCAACATTAAAGCGAGGTTCTTAACTCGAAATTTACATTTCCCTCATCCATCCTGCATCAAAATAGGGTGCTGGGTGACAGCAGGCAGATGCAATTATTACCAAAGCTTTTTACTGTGCCTGGGAAGATTTTTGTAGTGGAATTATAAAAGCAAAACTTTAGCATCTTTTCCCACTTTTACCTAGATAATTAGTTCCATGTTATTCTAGCGCTCTCTCCATTCAAAGTTCAACATTTTAAAATTCTGCAGTTGTCTACACTCCCCCACCGAAATCAAGAGTTTTCTTCCTTGTATTCCACATCTCAATTAAGCAATAAAAGTTATGTCCTCTAGTGCGATGGCTCACCATTCTCTGAATACTACTTAGTACAGTACTCTTCTACTGTACAGTGTGGAATTCTCTGCCACAGAAAGCAGTGGAGGTCAATTCACTGGATGTTTTCAAGTGAGAGTTAGATTTAGCTCTTAGGGCTAAGGGAATCAAGGGATATGGGGAAAAAGCAGGAACAAGGTACTGATTTTGGATGATCAGCCATGATCATATTGAATATCATGATCATATTGGCTCGGAGGGCCGAATGGCCAACTTCTGTACTATTTTCTATGTCTCCTCATTTCAGTACTGAATATCCTACCCATATTTTTAAATCACCCCTTAGTTGTAAATCCCTCAGCCAAGCTCCCTGCATCCACCCCATTGAGCTATGTTTAGAATCTTATATGTTTCAATTGAGGTCATTATCATTTGTCTGAACGAGAAAATTGAGGATGTACCTACTCAAAACGACCCAATAAGACAGACCCTGGGGAACTGTTGAGTGACTTTGTACCATTTTAAGTAAGAAGTCCAAAAGTGTGCACAATACTCCAATTGTGGTCTCACCAAGGCCTTATGTAATTGCAGTGAGACAACTTTACTCTTGTACTCATACTGTTGCAACAAAGTCCAACATACCATTTGCCTTCCTAAATGCCTGTTGCACTTGCTCTCAGTAATTTGTGTCCAAGCACATCTGGTCCCTTTGACCATCAATACTTCTCAGTCTCGTAATAAAAGTTAATTTGCAGTACAGCAAGCAATTAGAGAAACAAATGCTTTGTTGTCCTTTATCGTAAAAGGATTCGAGTATAAGAGGAGACGTCTCATTGAAGTTACATGGAGTCCTGGTGTGAATGCAATGCCAACACTGAACAGATCTCTTTGCCCTACTCAAGGGCACAGGCTCATTAAGCAGTCTCCTGGAATTGGGGAAAGGATGGTGGTTTGTTCAATGAGAAAAGATTAAGCAGATTGAATTTCTCTATTGACCCGAAAGAATGAGTGGGGATCTCATAGAAACATACAACAGTTCTATGGGAGTTGACAAAGTAGATGAGGAACAATGTTTCCTCTGGCTGGCATGGCCAGAACCAGCACCAGCAGTTGCAATTTCAAGAATCAGGATTAAAATAAGATTGTCGTTTTTCCAGAGGGTACTTAATCTTTGGAATTCTCTAACCAAGGTGGCCATGGAAGCTCAGTTGTTAAGTATATCCAAAACAAAGATTTATAAGTTTTTGGATATTGAGGAAACAAACAGGTTTAGTGCCCAAAGAATGGCATGGAGGTAAAAGATAAGCAAAGATCTTGTAAAGTGAAGCAGGCACCAGGAACTACAAGTTCTGCCACTGGTTCTAATTCTCATGTTCTCACAAACAAAGGTACATAAGTGTCACAGTCAGCACAGACCACAATGGCCATTGCTCCGCATTGAAGTCTCTATCAATGTTCAATTCCGGTATCTCGGTTCATACAATCCTTAGGCTAGCTCATGAACAATAAATCATACCAGCCTTTTACAAATTTCATGTGCTTGACAAGCAATGTGAACAGAACTTTTAATCTTTAACACACTTTCCGTTCATGGAAATGGTTTGGTCCCTTCCCTCATAGATAAACATATCATTCAGGGCATGAAGCATAGATGATTGTTCAGCAACTGAATGCCCATATATTCTCTGTAATGAAATCCATTAAATGCCATTCAGGAATTCAAGACACCCTGGAGGTTCAAGGATTCTTTAAAGGTGTTTCAATGTTCGCTCAATGGAATGCATTTTACTCCACTCATTGCATCCGTTATTGTTTGTTTTATAAACACCAAGATCATGATTGCACTTCCAGTGTCAGTTGATTGAATTTGCTGCTCATTCTCCTGTAACGTTAATATGCTTTTCTCGGATGGTATGTTCTTTCAGGCTTTCTCGTTAGTGACTTAACCAGTGTTTGATGTTGGTTAAATTTTGTGCTAATAGTTTTTGGGGTTAGGATCATGGCCATACAGCACACAACTGATCTGAGTTCCAGTTTCGGTATTGATAAGAATGCAAAATGTAGAAATAAACAATTACAAATATAGGAGCTGTTCACATAAATAAGTATTTTTGAACATTATTACAGTTGAAAGCGTATAGATTATCCAACATGTATTAATGTGCATAATACTGACCATATCTGCATACCTTTCAATTCATTAATGCAGTATTTAATCAGCTAGGGACCATTTATTTTGCAGGAGCTATAAGTTTCAGTGATTGTAATCCTCCAATGGCTAGCTAACATACTTTGCATCCCTTTAACACCATTACATTTGTTTTTCTTGGTAATCTGCCAAATCTCTCTTGATTGAAAATTCATGTTGAAGGGAAATTTACCCCATGACACACTTTGTGGCCCTTAAAAATAAAGGATATTTTTCTACAATCATTCATGCCGCTGGAAATGCTGTTTGGGAAATTCTGGCTTCCAGGCCACGCAATGCTTTCCCCATTAGTCTGATTGGACTTGGTGATTTTTGTTTTGTTGTGGCTACATTTAATTAAAAAAATTGAAGGATAAAGCACTGTAGGTGTTGGAAAAATGTAAATGAATTTGATATTTATCTTATTGCGTGGGATCCTGTATTGAAAAAAATGACAGCCACATTGTAAACATCAGTGGTTACATTTCATAGTAAGCTATTATATTCTGAAATATTTGGAAATGTTTGAGGTAAAATGTGGCAAGAAACGATGAGACAACTGACAGAAAAAAAACTTAAATGTTAAAGGAAGCAAAATGGTCAGAACGATAGAAATAATGTACTTTAATAGAAATTTAAAATATCTCTGTCAAGGCCAAAGTTTAGAGCTAAAAAGACAAGGCCAACAAGAATTTACTCCAGGATAAAATCTTAAAGAACTGATTTACTAAAAATATGAATAATATGGCAAGTTTAGAATGACATGGCAAATAGGAGCTGAAAATAAAATCTGAAGCTAGAGTGAACCAAGCTTTGTTGGGTGGAATGATCTTCAGCCTGCCTCAAAATATAATGCACTTCCCTTTCTAATTACTGAATCATTGTAAACAAAAGAAAGGTAAGCTGACAGTATGACAACCTGATTTGAATTTACTGTTTTAAAAAAAAATTAGCAGCAAAGCTCATATAATATTTTTCAAGAACCAAAATGATTTCACTTCAAGAGAGCTTCACCAGGGAGAGCATGGAGCAGACAGTTATGTTGTTTTGATACTTAATTTTGTGCATGTATTGTGCCGTATTGAAAAAAGCATTTTGAACTTCAGGAGGAGAAATGTCAACATTAATTGGTGAGTGATATCACAATGTCTTTAGGTGATGAGTATTTATGGACTTACTGTGTAAACCATATTTCCTAGTAGCAGGCAGCCAGGCGTCTTTCCATTTCCAAATACAGTGTCTGCAGGAAGCAAAAACACTAACATGAGTTCAATAGTTCAAACTATTAGTTGCTGAAAGCTCCAAGAAAATAATCCCACATCTGCTAGTCATATTGCAGCAGTAGATTTTTCAAAGTTAATGTATGAGCTGATATTTAAAAGAACAAGGTTATTTTGAGTAACTGTTCCTCCAGGATTATTGTAATAAAGATATAATAGCAGCAGATTTTTTTTTTGGAAACATCACTGTGCTCTGGGGTACATCTTATGCACTGCACACAACTAATGCCCTTCCTAACTTTCAAAATAAATTAGAAGAATGATCTTGGAAAATTTAGGCCAGGTGACTTGACATCTATTGAGGGAGAAAAATTGTGAATAGATTCCATAAGCAACAAGCTGAGAACATTTTGTGAGCACAAGAACAATAATTCTAAGGAAAAGGCTTCTGTATACCCAGGTCAAAAACATTAACCGAGAGTTTTATGCTGCAATAAATGAAATGCATGACATTAATGTGGTTGGTATTATTTATCTTAACTTAAAAAAATACATCTGATCAAGGCCCTTTTGACTTAAGTGAAAGCTCAAGGGATGGCAGGCAAGTTGCAACTTAGACCCTGGATAATGAATTAGTTATATAAAAATATTTTAAAGAGTAGCTGTCAATGGAAACTACTCCACATAGACAGTTATGATTACAGGAATAGCAAAGTTTTGATGCTGGTATTCTGATATGAACCACTAAAAGATTATCCAAGTTTGCAGAGGATGTGGCGTATAAAATATCCAAAGCATCAGCTAAAGTTAATAAACCTTAGTACTAAATGTTTAGAACACATTTAATGATGCATGGTGATAAACTCCTCGCAATGGCTCAACAAATAGCTGGAAGTATCAATGTTATGACAGGGGAAACTAGAATGTACAGAATTGGAAGAATACCATACATGTGGAGTTTATATTATTACTAGAGTAATATCGGCCCCTTTCATATCAGCAATATGCAGATGTCCCAGGACGATGTTGTGGCGGTGATAGCAGAATATGAGCATTCAAATATTAAAGTACTGTCTGTACTTCAGTGGTTTTCTATCTTGCACGTATTCCCTATTTAATCACTTAAAAGCTTCATAGTTTGCAACAACAAAAAAATCATTCTGTACGGAATCATAGTGGAGAAAGTTGCAGTCTCAGCGAGTATTCACATATTCAATCATATCCACTTTTAGCAATCTTGGAGACATAGTTCAAGGAACTTTGAATAAAATAATCAAACAAAATTACTTTGATGGAGGCACACAACCAGATCTCTCATGCAGCAAGAAGATGAACAGCCAGTCTGTTTGGTAGTTAAGCAGACTGGCCAAGTTCCTGGTTTTCTTTGAACAACACCATGAGATCCAAACCCCTTGAGAAAGGCCAACAGAACTCTGGTTTAACACCTCATCTGAAAGAGCACCTCTGGCAGGGCAATGTGACCCTAGCACTCAACTGCAGCATTAAACTACTTTATCTGTTTTAATATTGCTGGAGCGCATGACTCATGGGCATTTTATCTTTACATTTGATTAATCTCTTAATAAGAAAGAGCCAACGAAAACAAAATTTACTGGAAATGCTCAGCAGGTCAAAGACCTGAAATTTTTGCTCTGCTTCTTTTTCCATCTATGCTGTCTGACCTGCTGTGTTTCTAAAGGTTTGTTTTATTTCAGACTTTGAGAAACTGCAGTATTTATTTGATTATTGATACACTAACAGCCATTTTGAATATAATAAATCTGCAAATTTATGGGCAACACCAGGCAAAGACCCGAAAATCCAAAGGAATTTTCCCTTGCCTGGTTTGCCTCTATCTGACATTGTGTAATTGACAGTGATATTATCTTGCAGATGAAGTTTAGCGATATTAGATAACCATCAAATAGATATGACTGCCTCTCTTTTAAAGGAGGAATTTGAAAGGGTTACCTAATTCAGATATCTACAATCATTTAATTTACTTTAGCATAAAAAAGAGCTATTTTAATTACTTTTGCTAGTTTGCTTATTTTATAGCCAGAAACTGCATGACTTAAAGCAGTTTGGTCACTGAAATGGAGAATAGGTGAGTTTGAAGGGCTGATGCTTAATGGCCTTTGAAGGGCAACTCCATTGTGACGAAAAAGTAATGATAAAGAACAATGAACCAAATGGTTAATAGCCTTTCAAGACCCATTACCTTGGGAGGAGGAGTGGGGCAGTTTGACAGGCAACTTCACGATCACACAAAACCCATGCCACCACTGTACATTAGGACACAAAATAAGCAGCACACAGAGAAGGTTGCTTGCAAAATTGAGCGCTTGCCAGCACCCCATCTCCCCAACTCAACCTCAACCCTACAGTCAGGGAGACTCAAGTAGTTAAATGAAATCTACTTAAGTACAAACTGCCAGGAACCATTTTTCCCCAATCACAGTCAACTTTGCCTCCAAACCTTTATGGGCAAGAAAGGAATTGATTTGGTTACAGCTATGTGCACAAAACTATAGGACCAATTTCAGGAACTACTAGCCCATATTATACCTCGCCAGGGGCACACACTTCACCAAATGGGAACAATCAATCTATTGCCTATTTTAGACCAACTACAGAAAACTGGAGTGACGTCTGGTGTGGCATGTGAAGATTTCCTGAACAATTTCAATGGCTAAGAAAAAGGTGATTTTATTTTGCAGAAACCTACTCTGAATGATTAATGAGTTTTATACCCCCACTCACCTTTCTCCTCTAAATGCCCCACTGAACATGCTCTTAGGCTGATGACAACAAGACTGATTCCAAAATATGAAATGGACAAGAGTGAGAAGCCAGTGGGGTCGCACAAGGGTTCATGGCTTGCTCCCATTGGAAAAAGAAACCAAAGATTAGGGGACAGTCTATTGACTGACATTTAGTACAAACTCAACAGCTACCTTACTACAACTCCTCCCACCCTGCCTCATGAAAGGATGGCATCCTTTACTTTCAATTCCTCCATCTCTGTCGTATCTGCTCCCAAGATGAGGCTTTCCACCCTGGGACATCTGAGATGTCCTCTTTCTTCAGTAAATGTGGCTCCCCCTGTTGTTGTGAATGGAGCCCTCACCTGTGTCTCATGGTTCTGGTCTCGCACCCACTCACGGAACAAGGAATAGGATTAATCTGGTCCTCAACTTTCACTCCAACAGCCTCCACATCCAACACATCATTTTCCAACATTTCCGCACCTTCAACGTGATCGTACCACCAGTCACATCTTCGCATCCCCACCCCTTTCCCTTTTCCTTAGAAACCATTCCCTCTGTAACTCCTTGGTTTGCTCATCCTTTCCCACCTAACCAACTCTAACCCCAGCCATTTTCCTCTTCAACCACAGGAGATGAAACACCTGTCTCTACACCACCTTCTTTACTTCCACTCAGGTGAGACAAAGGTTCCAGAGCACATCTGCAAACCTCATCCTCTGCATTTGGTGCTCCCAATGTGGCATCCTTTACATCAGCGAGACCAAGCATAGACTAGGCAATCCTTTTGCCGAATACGTGGTCTGCTGATGCACCTGGTTACAAACCATTTTAACACCGCTTCCCATTTGAATGGAGTCCTTATTCGCCTCCATTGCCAGAGCGAGGCCACACACAAACACATATTCCACTTGGGTAGCTTAAAATGCAACAGGATGAACATTGGTTTCCCCAATTTCAAGTAATACCTCCTATTGCCCCTCTCTTTCTGCTGCCCCCCCCCCCCCCCCACCACCACCACCAATATGAACAAATGTATTGTTTAGATTTAGGTTTGTGATTGTCATGTGTACTGAGGTACTGGGAAAAGCTTTGTTTTGCATGCTATTCAAACAGATCACATATATCATATAAATACACTCAAGTCAAAGTCAAGTACAATAGATAGAGCAAAGGGGAAGTTGCAGGGTGCAGAATATAGTTCTCAGCATTGCAGCACATCAGTCCCAGAGATGAAGTTCAATGTGCACAATGGGGTAGAGGTGAATCAGACGATACGCTAGCTAGCTTATGGAAAGTCTACACAGAAGCCTAATGACACAGAGGAGGAAGCTGGTCCTTTTTAGTTTAGTTTATTATTGTCACATGTGAAAACAGGTACAGAGAAAAGCTTTTTTTGCGTGCTATCCAGTCAGCAAAAAGGCTCCATGATTCCAATCAAGCCATCCACAGGGCACAGATACAGGACAAAGGGTATAATGTTTAGTGCAAGATAAGGTCTAGTAAAATCCAATTGAAGACAGTTTGAAGTTCTCCAATGAGGTAGATGGGAAGATAGGATTGCTCTCTAGTTGGTGAGAGGATAATTCAGTTACCGGATGACAGCTGGGAACTGTTCCTGAATCCAGAATCAAGAACCATAGATCTCAGGTGAGGGGGGGGGGGGGGGGGGGGGGGGGGAAGATTTAATCGGAACCTGAGGGGCAACTTGTTTTTAATACAAAGGGTGATAGGTGTACGGAATGAGCTGCCAGTGGAGATAGATGAGGCAGGTACTATCACGTTTGAAAAACATTTGGGAAGGTACATGGATAGGATAGATTTAGAGGGATATGGGCCAAACACAGGCAGGTGAGACTAGTGTCGATGGGGCATTTTGGTCGGCATGGGTATGTTGGACCATAAAGTCTGTTTCCATGAGATAAGCATTTTCAAACTTCTGTACTCTTGCCTGATGGGAGAGGGGAGAAGAGGGGGCGTCTGGGATGGGACTTGTCCTTGATTATGCTGGTGTCCCTGCCGAGGCAGCTTGAAGTATAGATGGACTCAAAGGAAGGGAGGTTGTTTTGCGTGACGGTCTGGGGTGCATCCACAATTCTCTGCAGTTACTTGTGGTCTTTGATGGAGCTGTTCCCAAACAGTGCTGTGATGCATCCTGATGAAATGCTTTCTATGGCACATCTGTAGAAGTTAGTCACAGTTGTTGGGGACAGGCCAAACTTCCTAAGCCTTCTAAGGAAGTAGAGGCATGGTGTGCTATCTTGGCCATTGCTTCAATGTGGCTGGTCCAGGACAAATTGCTCGTGATATTTATTTTTCTGAATCTGATGGTGTGCACTTTCAGGCTTCTGTATCTTCTGCCAGAAATTACCCATCTAAGCTACTCCCATTTGCCTGCTTTTGGTCCAAATCCCTCTAAACGTTCCTATCCATGTATCTGTCCAAGTGTATTTTAAATGTTTTTATTGTACTCCCTATTGTGCACTGTTGGTCAATAAAAGCCAGGTGTGAGCACTGTCTAGAAGGAAGACAGCTGGGTCAGCAGGGCACCCATTGCCCGCACGCCAAGGTTACAAAAGAAAATAGTTTCAAAACTGCTTTTCAGGATGATTGCTGATTGAACTACTTAACAGCAGCATTAAGTAGCCAGCATTACTATGCTCCACCCTTTACCACTTCAAAATTGCAAATGGGATCCTGTAGGTGTCTTGGGCACCAATGTGCATGTTAAAGGCAATTGCCTGTGTGAAATGAGTGGACATTCTAGCTGTCATTAAAAACACAACCAAGAGAGAGCATCAGTTAGAAAGGGCAGTAAATGAATCACTGGGACACAAGAGATTGCAAACGCTGGAATATTGAGCAAAAAACAAATAGCCAGGAGGAACTCAGCAGGTCATGCGGTATGTGGAGGTAATTGCATGATGTTTTGGGTCAGGACACTTCTTCAAGGCATTGACATTTACAGATTATTAACACCACCTTTACAGTACATGGAAGGATAAATTAATTACTACAGATATCATCCTGAGTGATTGATGGTTGCATATTTTTTGCTGCACAATTTTCTAATTCAAGCCATGTTCGCTGGTGCTTGCATAACATTCACCAGCACGGCAAAAACTTTAATTTATGTGCCGTGGATTGGAAACTTTCCCGTAATCTCTACCTTGAAGATGAACATTCCAACCCTTCACTTTCCTTGCACTTGTGAGGTAAAGTGCAGCTGCCATCACTGAATAGAAATTCACTTTGGATTAATTTGTCTGTTTGACAAATGGATTGCGTTTAAAAAAAAATTTTAAAGTAAAATTCCCTCTTACCAATACAAAATAGTTTTTCCACCAAGGGCATTTCAAAAGGCATTGCATTAATGGTCTCACTATTATGCAATTATTATAATTTTTCTGTTCCAATCAATACTGATCAAACATTAGACTCTGGACAAACAGTTTAAATCACGATTGAGCGGACTGAAATATTGCAGTTGATAGCCAAGTAGTAAAAGATGATGCAGCAAATCTAGGATCGTCTGCAGAGAGAAATAAAGTAACCTGAAAATATCCAGTTAAAGATTGCTGTTTGTCTGTGCTGCTTACCATGCTTGAGGGCTTGCAGTGGGAACCAAAACAGAATAATCGAGTGGAACAGGCCATTCAAACAATGAACCCAGAAAACCTATGGGAAAAGAAAAATCCATGAGAACCATTTACGACAAACCAGCACTGTGAACTCTAACC
The DNA here is from genome assembly GCF_053455715.1 of Rhinoraja longicauda. Lineage (NCBI taxonomy): Eukaryota > Metazoa > Chordata > Chondrichthyes > Rajiformes > Arhynchobatidae > Rhinoraja > Rhinoraja longicauda. The sequence continues at coordinate 66,623,284 of NC_135953.1, read as the reverse complement.
CTTCTCTTTATCGCAGTTTCAAATTCACTAAGTGTGTTTTTGTCCCACCACCACTGTGAGGTGTTTTTACTGACAACCACTTTTAATCTTTTAAGTACTTAGGCGTTTTTTTCCATCCAGTTCATTTTGCCCACAGCAGCATCTTTTGATATGATTGCTATATTTTCTGTTTCTGACACGGCTAAGTAAATCCCAGGCCAGCAGGTTATCAGTCAAAGATAGAAATTATAATCCCATTTAATAAATAACATTATTGAAATCAGCACCATCTTATTACAAACTCAACACTTGAATAATACACAATTTGACCACTCTGGACCAAAATAAAATACATTCAAAATAATAATGTAGCTGATTTCTGAACTAATTTCCAACTTAAATATAGTTGGACTAAGATGACCCAATAGCCATGATTGTCTATATCATAAATATCCCAACAATGAATTAAAAATTAATGAGTTGCTTTTAATTATTGACTTCAAATTACTGTAACCTCTGCCTTATGGAATTGTTCAAGTAATAATTTCCTGAGTTGAAGGGAATATTGAGCAGAGAATAAATATATGAAGTAAAGGGCGGCACGGTAGCGCAGCGGTAGAGTTGCTGCTTTACAGCGAATGCAGCGCCGGAGACACAGGTTCGATCCTGACTACGGGTGCTGCACTGTAAGGAGTTTGTACGTTCTCCCCGTGACCTGCGTGGGTTTTCTCCGAGATCTTCGGTTTCCTCCCACACTCCAAAGACGTACAGGTATGTAGGTTAATTGGCTGGGTAAATGTAAAAATTGTCCCTAGTGGGTGTAGGATAGTGTTAATGTACGGGGATCACTGGGCGGCACGGACTTGGAGGGCCGAAAAGGCCTGTTTCCGGCTGTAGATATATGATATGATATGATAAGAATGGTTATAACAATTCAAAATTGTTAACAATATTTATTTATTATTACCTTCTTCTTTACACTCTTCTTCCTTCCCTGATTCACTCCTTCCTGTTGCCCTGTTAAATGTTTTCAATTTGACTGACTTCCTATCAGCCACCTTCCGTAACACGACTCATCATTAAATCAACAGCTGGGTTAGTACCCTCAAGTTATTCTGCCAACTTCCAAGTTGTATACTGCCCCGAGACATTCTTAATGCATGGTCTTGAAGTGTTTAAGGCTCGGAATTTCATTGATTTATGAAGCATTGTAGGAAATCCATTAACTGCAATTCTGTTGCCTCTATGGTAGACTCATCAAGTTTAGGTACGTTTCAGATGCTTTGCCAGTTGAAGTGTAGCAAATTTGAAATATATATAAGTAAGTTAATTGTCATATTGTGTTTAAAGCAAAACATGTTGCGTGACCTGCTGAAAAAAACTTTAGAATGGAAATACTACAAAACTAAAGAACATTTAATAAAAATAGGGAATGGTGTATTTCTTCATGTAAGTAAAACATGAAACGTTTTTTAAAAAAGAGTAATATAAATATTCTTAAAGACCTGTTCATGAACGCTGATATATGTCTGACAATGTCCAACACTGGATTAAATAAAAACCTCACCGAATGTTAATGCACACTGCACTATTGAAGTCAGTGTGCAGATCAGAGCAGAACTTATTCAATATTTAAGCCTATAAAAGACCAGAGGACCAATCTTTTTGACAGTCAATATGCTGCCTCCTTCTCCATACCTTTAATCACTCCAAGGAAAAATTTCAATTCATTTTCAGCAAAACTTGCATATAGCTTCTTAAAGAACTCCACACTTTCATTACACTTGCATTGTAACTATTTTCCCTCTTTAAAAAATATCCACTTGGAAAATTCCATTGGCATTTGCTCTATTACAATATCATAAAATCTGAATACCTTTATCACTCAACTTCTCTGCAGTGAATAGAAACCAAAAGGATTCTACTTCCATTGTCACCTTCAACTCTTGGACCTCCCAAAGTGTTTTTGAGCCAATGGGTTACTTTTGAAGTGCAGTCACAGTTCATACACTGAGAACGGACGGTGTGGACTCAGCAAGATCTTTTAAGCAGCAAATAAATTAATGTAGGAATGCTAACAGAATGACTAGACCAGCAAACCAGCAACCAGAACTACTGATCCAAATATTTCAATGGCAATGAGGGGATTTAAAATTAGTTAATTAAATTAATCAATATAAAAGAATTACCAATAAAGTGACCATGGTTCAACCAGATTGGTTGAAAACAAATCGGTGATGCTTACAATTAGTCATAGAATACCACATAGAATTAGGTCCTTCAGCCCGAATTGTCCATGCTGACCAAGATAACCCATCTAAGCTAGTCCCATTTGTCCACATTTGGCACATATCCCTCTACACCTTTCCTATCCATGCACCTGTGCAAATGGATTTTAAATGTTATTATTGTATCTGCCTCAACAACATCCTCTGGCAAATATACCAAGAAAGGTAGAAATATAAATGAAAAGTAAAGGGAAAATGTTTAGCTCACTAATAGGTAGAAACCACTTGACTTGCAGGCACAAGAGGGGGAAAAGGGTCAGGCACAGAGGTCTGAGTTTTGATGGAATGAACAGAATTTTTTTTGTAACCCTGATTGTTCCTATGAAAATATTAGCAGATGAACAAGCCTTTCAGCCCATTTGATCTCATCTTTCCAATATTTACACTCAACGGGGTCCTCCATTCAGCCACTTTTTCAAAGGATCACATTCAATTGATTTTCTAAAGGAAGACAATTTCCAATCTACACTCGGCCTGGCCTGTAAATGGTAACAGATCGCCAGTAATGTAGTTGATCCATCCATTGACACAGCACTGGGCCAAACTATGATAACATTGCAAAAGGAGTAAAACCTGACAGGTCCCTTGGCATCAATCTGGAAAACAAACTCGGGTTGTACTCAGGCACACTTGCTGGAGTGCATTATTATTTGGGAGTGCTGTCACATAGACTAGTCACCTAGCAGCTCACAGTCACACATATAGAATTATACCCGTTTGCTTATTCTCTGGACTCCATTAAGATTCCAGGATGCAATTTGACTTTCCACCAAAACAGCTGGTTCCAAAGATAGAACCAAGCAATTTACAGTTGGAAGGGAAGAGTCTTGGAAATCCTAACATTAAATCTGGACCCCGTTTTGTCTCAAATAATCAGCACTTCCTAATTGCTCATTACAATCTATTTACTTCACGTAGCTAATAAATTAGTAAACTTCCATGCTGAACACCTCATAGAGGAAATACAATGGTAAGAAAAGAGAAAGCAGGTTAGTTGCACATTGCCGATTGATCTATATAGGTCTTGAAGGACAAAGCTTAGGCCACAATAATATTCCAGAGAGACAAGAATAATTGTATTGACATCATGCCTGAAGATAACCAAGTGCAGCATGAAAGCTGGGGGCCTAATAAAACACTACAACACTAAATCACCCATTTCAAATTCTGGGTTTTTGCTATTAACCAGAAACTTAACTAAATCAGCCACAGACTGGGTTTCCCATACAAGTGCTGCTACTCCCCAAAGAGGTTCCACCATCAACCACACACATTTCAGTAATGTGCTGTCAAATTGTCCATTTGTTTGGATGGGAGCAGTGCCAATAGCAGACGGAGATCGACTCCATCCAGGATAAAGCAGCAGGCTTGATTTGCACCCTGTACTGACATTCACACCCTCCACCACTGGCACACTATAATCTGTGATTGCCAAAATGTACTGTAGCAACTTGATAAGTTTTCTTTGACAGCACATTGCAAACCCACAAGATTAGCCATGTGGGAAGAAAAAGTGCTGCAGGAACATGGGATTATTGTCTGCAAGTTCCCCTCCAAATCCATTAACATTCTTCCCTGTAACTGGGTAGACCTCTGGAGCCTCTACCTGACTCTAGGGATACTTTCAACGAAAGAACCACAGCAATTCAAGGCAGCAGCTCACCGTCTAGGATTAGTTGTTGATGCATTTTAAATGCTGGCTGAGCCAGGGTTGTCAACACCCATCTCTAATTTTTAACAGCATTGGTTGAAATGGGAAGATTATCCCGGGTACCAAAAGAACTCTGTTTTTGTTTGGTTAATGTCACAGGATCCTTTGATCACTCCCCTCGATAAATGAGGCTCACGATTTATTCTTGCAGCTTGAAGAATGCACAATTCCCTCAAAGACTGGATTGCCCGTTTAAATTCCAGCCAATAATATACTTAATGAGGATCAAGATTTAAATAACTATAAAAAGATCATCATGATGTGTCCAGGAGATGTCTTTCGGAACAGGTCATAAATCTTGCATGTCAAATTCCACTCCTTCACTTGAATTAGAATAAGCTACTAATCTCAGGATTTAGTACAGTTAAATGTACTTGTACTAGTAAAAAAAATACAGCAATGTTATCCAGGTTTCTTTTGCCCCAAACTGAAAAGTACGCAAGAATTTAACACAAACATACAAGTTCACTGTGTTTATGTATGTGCTGCTGTGGCACATCATTTGTCTGCACTAGCCTGAAATACATGGAATTTGAAAAACTCAAGTAAATCTGCATTCAAAACTTGCTTACTGTGTCCATGGAGGAGGCATTCTGACACAATAGAAGCCTGCTGCACTGAGAGGGGACATCCTGGAGGTATTTTCCGATGAGGCAATAGCTTTGAGTTCAGGAATAAGAGAGGTCCAATCGCTATGATTGGGTCTCCCAATTGCCAGCAATAAATAGAGGAAGAGTTGTAGGCAGATTGTGGAATTATGTTAATGCCACATGGTTGTTGTGGTGGGTGACTTTAATTTTCCCAATAATAATAAATAATAATTTTTAATTTTTTTATTTTTAAATTTGTCATATGTAAGTTGGCACAGGGTCAACGGTACAATGAAATGTATTTGACAATACAATGGGTCACCTCAGCAGTAATATTCCAAGGAAACATCAGATTAAAAAATGACATTAGTAAGGTAAAAAGACAATATTAAAAATAGGTAAAAAGACAATATTAAAAATAATCAACATATATGATTGACTGGCTTCCTTTGTGCCAGGTGCTTTGATGGGCAGAATATGTTAGTTGAATCCTGGAGGGTTTCTTGAAACATTAGTCCAACTAGAAGGATCCATACTAGACCTAGTATTGAGAAATGCACCTGGCCAGGAGATTGGAGAGTATTTTGGGTGGACCGATCATAACTCAGTAACTTTTCAGATATTTATGGATAAAGATAAGTCTGGACTTTGGGAGAGAAAGTGCTAAGATGGGAGGAAGGCTACTTACAAAAGTATTATGCAGGAGCTGGGGGGGGGGGGGGGGGGGGGGAGGGAGGGAGGGGAGGAAGTAGATTGAGAGTGGCTGCAAGTCTACACTTGACATGTGGAAATCATTTAAAAGGCCAGCTGGTCAGAATTCATGAGCAAAAGGAAGAAAGACAAGGTTCAGGAATCTTGAATGATGAGAGGTGTTGTCAATTTGTTAAAAGGGAGCATATTAAATGTTGAGGAAGCTGAAATCAGACAAGGCCTTTGAGGAATAAAAAGAAAGCAGGGAAAATCTCAGAATTAGGAAACTCACAAATATAGGAGGGTCAAAAAGGGCCACAAAATGTCATTGGCAAGTAGGACTAAGGAGAATCCCAAGGTAACGTATACACACATGAAAAACAAGAGGGCAACTAGGGAAAGGCTCAGAGATAAAGGAGTGAATTTGTGCCTGGAGCCAGAGGAAGTAGGCAATATATTAAATTAGTACTTTTTCTTGGAACTCACCAAAGAAAAGGGCTGGGCCACAGTGAGATCAGGGAAGGGTCTCCTAACATTCTAGCACGGATGTATCTTTAGAAGAACATTAAGGTGTGTAAGTCCGAGAGTCTGATGGGATCTATCCCGTTTCCGAGAGACGCAAGAGAGATGATTTCAGGGACATTGACAGTGATTTTTGTATCCCTTTAGCCACGGGTGAGGGAGGGCCTGGAGAACTGAAGAAGAGTCAAAGTTGTTCTTCTGTTTAAAGGCAATGGGGACAAATCAGGAAATAATAGGCTGGTGAGCTTTACATCTGTAGTAGGAAAATTATTGGGGAAGATTCTAAGTGGTAGGATTTACCCAGACCTGGAACAGTGTGGATTTATTAGAGATTATCAGCATGGTTTTATGCTGGTGATGTCATTGCTGAAAAACGATTGAGTTTCTTTTGTGGCAGTGACAAAGATGACTGATGAGGGTAGGCAGTGGGTGTTGTCTACCTGTATTTAATTAATGCATTAAATTAATTAAATTAAATCAGCAAGGTCCCCCATGGTAGGCTGATCCAGAAAATCAAGGCACACAGGATCCATGGAGATTTGGTAGATTGGATTCAAAATGAACTTCTTCATGGAGACCGATGTTGGCAGTTTAGGGGGGGGTTATTCTGACAGGAAGCTAGTGACCAGTGGTGTTCTGTAGGGATCAGTTCTGGTACTTCTTACTTGGGAGAGGACCAGATGTGAGAGGTACTGCAGTGACCAGTGGAGTGCCGCGAGGCTCGGTGCTGGGACCACAGTTATTTACAATATATATTAATGATTTAGACAAGGGAATTAAATGTGACATCTCCAAGTTTGCGGATGACACAAAGCTGGGCGGCAGAGTGAGCTGCGAGGAGGATGCTATAAGGCTGCTGAGTGACTTGGATAGGGTGGGTGAGTGGGCAGATGCATGGCAGATGCAGTATAATGTGGATAAATGTGATGTTATCCACTTTGGTGGCAAGGACAGGAAAGAAGATTATTATCTGAACGGTGGTATCACAAAATGCTGGAGTAACTCAGCAGGTTAGGCAGCATCCAGGAGAGAAGGAATGGGTGACGTTTCGGGTCGAGACCCTTCTTCAGACTAAACTCCAGCATTTTGTGATACCTTCGATTTGTACCAGCATTTGCAGTTATTTTCCTACACATTATCTGAATGGTGGAGGGAGATTGGGAAAAGGGGAGGTGCAACGAGACCTGGGTGGCCTTGTACATCAGTCACTAAAAGTAAGCATGCAGGTGCAACAGGCAGTGAAGAACGGTAATGGCATGTTGGCCTTCATTGTGAGAGGATTTGACTTTGGGAGCAAGGAGATCCTACTGATGTTGTACAGGACGAGACCACACCTGGAGTATTGTGTGCAGTTTTGGTCTCCTAATTTAAGGATGGACATTCTTGCTATTGAGGGAGAACAGCGTAGGTTCACTAGGTTAATTCACGGAATGGTGGGACTGACATATGATGAAAGAATGGATCGACTGGGTTCACTGTATTCACTGGAATTTAGAAGGATGGGAGGGGATCTTATAGAAACATATAAAATTCTTAAGGGATTGGACAGGTTAGATGCAGGAAAAATGTTTCCGATGTTGGTTGAGTCCAGAACCAGGAGTCAAAGTTTAAGAATAAGGGGTAGGCCATTTTGGACTGAGATGAGAATTTTTATTTTCATTCAGAGAGTTGTGAATCTGTGGAATTCTCTGCCACAGAAGGCAGTGGAGGCCAATTCACTGGATGTTTTCAAGAGAGATTTAGATTTAGCTCTTCGGGCTAAAGGAATCAAGGGAAATGGGGAAAAAGCAACAACAGGGTATTGATTTTGGATGATCAGCCATGATCATATTGAATGGCGGTGCTGGCTCGAAGGGGCAAATGGCCTACTCCTGCACCTATTTTCTATGTCCTTTTTAAACACACACACAAAAGCGTTGAGTTTAAAAGTCAGGAAGTCACACTGCAGTTGTATAAAACTTTGCTAAGGCTATATTTAGAGTATTGCACACAGTTCCGGTCACAGCATTACAGGAAGGATGTGGAGGCATTGGGGTGAGTGTAGAAGAGGTTCACCAGGGTCTTGACCCGAAACATCACCCATTCCTTCTCTCCAGAGATTCTGTCTGTCCCACTAAGTTACTCCAGCTTTTTGTGTCTATCTATTTAAATCAGCATCTACGGTTCCTTCCTACACACCAGGATCTTGCCTGGATTAGAGTTTCAGCTGCAGGGAGAGACTGGACAAACTTGGAATGATTTCTCTGGAGCGTCGGAGGCTAAGGTGTGCGCTGACAGATGTTTACAAAACGATGAGAGGCATAGATAGGGTCTTTATTCCCGGGATGTAAATTTTAAATACTAGGCGGCAAATCATTCCAGCAAGTCACTGCAAACAATGTATCAATGCATATTAATTACCCAATATATGCTGTTTCTCATAGCTCTTGAAAATAGCAAAGGGTAAAGTGAGTCAAGGCAATCCATCAATATATAAAGAATAGTGTATAAAAAGAAATTCCTTGAAAATTGAGCATAACATTAAAGGAAACAAACCGAATCAAGCCAATTACTTTCTAGATATATTTTAAAGTGGCACTTTAAAATCAGCAGCATACAGCTTGCCACAGGAGCACTAAACTAAACAACATGTGCAGTACTGTGGTAAAAGCCAGCTTCTTCCAGCTTCGTACCATAGCTAAAATCAAACCATTCCTCCAATTTGACGACATTGAAAAAATCATTCACGCATTCATTTCCTCCCGCCTAGACTATTGCAATCCCTATACACTGGGATCAGCCAATCATCCCTGTACGGCCTGCAATTGGTCCAAAACGCCGCAGCGAGACACCTGACGGGTACCCGTAAAAGGGACCACATCACCCCGATTCTGGCCTCTCTCCACTGGCTCCCAGTACGGTACGGAATCAACTTCAAGCTCCTCCTATTCACATACAAAACATTAAACGGGCTTGCCCCCCCTATATCAAAAATCTTCTAACCCACCACTCTATCTCCAGGTCCCTCAGGTCGGCCGATTTGGGGCTACTCACTATCCCGCGGTCTAGGCTTAAGCTCAGGGGTGACCGCGCTTTTGCGGTTGCAGCTCCGAGACTGTAGAAAAGCATCCCTCTCCCCATCAGAACTGCCCTCTCCATCGATTCCTTTAAGTCCAGGCTCAAAATCTATTTCTACTCCCTAGTGTTTGAGGCCCTCTGAGGGGGTGCTGTGAACTGTTTATGTATGTGCTGTTATGTTTGTGTGCCATTGTATGTTAGTTTCTTAGTACCTGAACTGATGTACAGCACTTTAGTCAACGTGGGTTGTTTTTAAATGTGCTATACAAATAAAATTGACTTGACTTGACTTGAGTATTGACATCATGAGTTACTTACAACATGGCCAATTTTGCAATTGGTCCATCAGTGGGAACATTTAATTTTTTTAATGAAGGGTGTTTCCATGCATTTTACTGTAAAGGGTTACAAAATCAAAGTCGAGGAAAAGGTTACCGATTGTACCAACTGATCCGGTAAGGGGCAACGGCATCGAACAATCCGGCGTAGGATTTGGCATGCCTATTATGAAAACAACTTACATTTTCATCATTCGGGCAGCGTCTATAAAGGGAGGGTGTCCTTCGGATCAAAAATTAAAACTCGACCTCAGTTTCTCAGTAATCCACAACACTGCTATTTGTTCACCTCACACAACCCCATGGCAACAAATTCAGTGTCATAATTTAAGAAAAAAAACAAGAACCTAAGAAAGGTTTATTGAAAATTATATGAAGCAAGGTATTTTATAGTTAAATGCTCGACTGCTAACATTTAATCTTTTTATAGGTTTCTATTTTCAATAAATAATGACTTTGCTCACTTGACCATCTAACAGACTCCTAGGCTCTACGCTAAAAAACATAAACATATACTCCTGTATATAAAATTGAATATGTTTTAAACACCCCAAACCAGTAATCCAATTTAACTGACTGATGGCACAAAGGCAGTACAGTTTGAGAGAAGTACAATGAATAAGAACTACAGGTTTTTGATCCCTCAAGGGCTTCACTGTGAACAGCAAAAATCTTACTCAATGTTTACACAGGCCCTGCACTTTTACTATCAGCTGGCTGACAGTCCTCTTGACAGATGCATGAATTCCAACTTAGGAGCAGAAGTCCGTGTCAGGGTAGACTTTGTGTTTTTGGTAGAAATTAACTGAATAACAACCAGAACAAATTAGTACTTGCTCTTAAAAATAGCAAAACATTACAATGTTTTTAATGGATGAAGCCACAACAGAGTTCAGAATACGGGAAAGATGTGTCAATTTAGGCTATTTGAAGATTTAGGGGGAAGGAGGTACGAAAAGAAAGAAAAACGATTTCAAAATTAGACACGTACCCACATCTTCTCCCTTTCCTTCATACTGCCATCCACAGCTTACATGTGTGTCGCCAGGTTCTAGTGAAATGAAAACTGCACACAGGCCACGAAAGAGCATCTAGGAGTGATCAGAACGTGGAGGCCTTTTGGTCTTGGTCAAGGATGTGCTTAGTTTGGCCAATCACCTGCACTCACTCTCTGTGCTACTCCTATGATGTTACTCATATTTCCATCACTACACTTGCTGCTGTGGGCATTCCACCAGGTGGAACGGTCCACCAGCAACAACTACGCCTCAAGCAGTTGGGCAGAAGCCCTCTTCAGTGCTTTACGCTGGTGCAGGTTGTCCATGTCTCTGAAGCATATAGGAGGGCAATGGACAATGAGCTTGGTGTTGAATTTGTGCTCTTGGACATAGCAACTTCTCAGCGGGCAGACTGGAGGTTGTTGTGAATTTCGCCATTGATGTACACCTTTGCTGAGATGTAGCTCCCAAGATAGAAAATTAGCAATTTTCTTACGTTTTCACACTGCCCAACCCAACTTGCATTGATGGGTTACTCTCTAATTTCAGGTAATGCATTTAAGATAATGAACGCACTTTGACTCCCCATTCAAGCCTTTAAATTTAGCAGCTTTAAGAAAGTCGGGGTAACTGTTCCTACACAACTGGTAACCCTTGTCCACCAGAAAACTTGCTTCTAAAAAAAAGTTATTAGTGTGAAAACGTAAGAAAATTGATAATTTTCTATCTTGGGAGGTACATCTCAGCAAAGGTGTACATCAATGGCGAAATTCACAACACCCTCCAGTCTGCCCGCTGAGAAGTTGCTATGTCCAAGAGCACAAATTCAACACCAAGCTCATTGTCCATTGCCCTCCTATATTCTTCAGAGACATGGACAACCTGCACCAGCGTAAAGCACTGAAGAGGTATTGCTGGCAGGTCATATCAATCATTGTTAGAGTTTTCTCCCAGGCTAACATTCCTAGTGGAGACCTTGATCTTTTGCAACTATCTCCAGCGGGCAGGCCACGGTGTCTGCACACTTGACCACAGACGTCTGAGCCAAGTATTTTACTCCAAGCTCCACTGGGACGAGTGATTTTGAGGCGGATAGCGATAACTCAAGGATGTTCTTGTCTCCTTAAAAAATACAATATTCTCATTGACTCATGAATATCTCTCACTCATGACTGCTCAAAACGGAGTAAATAAGGACATCCAAGGCAGCACTCATCTTGAAGACTTAGGAGGCCAAGTGCAAACAGTAGAAGAGCTCTCAACTGCACAAATAACACCTACTCCACGCGACATGTGCCTCTTCAGAACCCAGAGCAGCAATAGATGCAGATCATGCTCAGCCCTGAAGAACTGCCTAACAAAGAGATCAGTGCAATAGTACTATTTTTCTGATACTGGTGACAAACAGCTACACCAATTACTGTGGCATCTATTAAACCGGATGAAACAAAAAGTAGCTCATACAAATTCAAACCCTTTGTAAAATTACACCTCCAAATGCAGTAATAAGTTCTTATTTTTCTTTTGCTATGTGGTGCTTTCTGCATCATTTCCCAGCTTTTTTAACCAGCCACAAGCAACACTGCAAAATAGTCATTTCTTTTGACCTGAACGGTAAAGACTGTCAGACACAATCAGTCCAAACGGACTAAAAAAGCACAAGACCCTATAGTGATGTTAAACCATGATGTCAGTCAGATTTGCAAGGGCCTCTGGACTTTTGAATTGATTGAATAGTCAGTAGATTAATACGAATTGCAAATCACTAGCTGTCTGGATTGGTGAAACATTATTCTGTGAATGGTCTTCAACAGAAAACGATAAATTCTTATCAGATGAAAACCATTTACTGGATCAGTTAGAATCCAAGGTTAAAAATAATGGAAGTTTGGTAGTACCAAGTTTAATAATTTACATTTGTATCGATCAGACGAATATCGTCAAAATATTATACTTGTTCATTCACATTTGCTGTAAATGCCAGTCTGCATGGGTGTGTTTTGCCTATTGGTATTTCTGCAATTAAACAGCATGCAACACCTGTTCAAGGGCTAAAAAATTATGATCAAAGTTTTTTTGCTCCCATTGATTCTGCTTGACCACTGCAACACTGCACTCAATGTTCTATCATAAAAGCAACCACAAATGAGCTGAGATCATTTCTGCCAAAATATAAGGAAAGCTGCAGAATTTAATGTCAACACGTAGCAATGAGTTCATCTGAAATGTTCATAAGATATGCTGTTCATTATGTCTTTGATACCCCATCACAAATGCAAATGTAAAAAACTCCACAAATAACATGCGTACTGTACAGGCATGTGAGGTAAAAGAGGAAAAGAGCACAAAATTACCAGTTTCAAGCCTCTTTTGGTGCATTTCAAAGTAACAATGGACATTACAAAATAATGTGAATGTCACTGTTGTAGCGACCATAGAGAATGGTCCGGGTCGCCGAACCCTCAGATTGGCCAGCAAGGTCACGTGTGAGCGCGACCGAAGGGATTGGTCCAGAGCGACATCGCTGATTGGCCAGCGTGGTCATGTGCGCTTTTGGCGCCCGAAATGTTCAGTTCGGAGAAGTCTTCGCAGAAGACAGTAAGTTTTTGATGGTTGTCCTTTACCTTGTTGTTTAACCTTTGTATTCGAGTATTGCTCCCGCAATAAACTTCTTCTACAACCAACAAGTTTACGGACTCGCCATATTGGTGACCCCGACGTGATCTGGACGATCACCGACTATGCAGGAACACGACGCCTCGTTGTTGGATGCTGCGCCTGGCACACCGGAGTTAAGCGCAGTAAGCGTTCACCTTCCGTTGTTTTGGACACATTCACCGCAATCTTGGTTTGTCCACACCGAAGCCCAATTCCATATAAAGAACATATCGGCCGACTCGACAAAGTATTACTATCTCGTCAGCGCTCTATCACCGGAGACGACCACACGCGTGATGCGGTTCATCGTTAATCCGCCTGCGGAAAGCAAGTACGAGGCAATGAAGAAATTGTTACTGCGAACCTTCGGGTTTAATAGGCATGATTGCGCTGAAAAACTTCTGCATCTACCGGACCTCGGAGATCGACGGCCGTCCGTTCTCATGGCCGAGATGATGATGCTAGCCGGTGAGCATACGGATTGCCTCATGTTCGAACAGGCATTCCGAGAGAAGCTTCCCGAGGATGTCCGACTGCTGCTCACGGATTGTTCTTTTAAGGACCCCGAAGCATATGCAGAGGAAGCGGACGCGCTCATAGCGGCTAAATCGAAGGCAGGCGTTTCGATCAACAAGGTCTCGACATCGGTGACCACGCCACAGCGACATCAAGATGGCGCCGCGTCTCCCGCCAGTTCTCCGAAAGCCCGCCAAAAAGATCCGCACAAGCGCGGCTGGTGCTATTATCACCTACGATGGGGTAGAGAATCCCGCAACTGCCGCTCACCTTGTACCTTCGCGGGAAATGCCTCGGCCGATCGTACATAGGGGCAGTTGCGATTGGCCAGAACCGACGCCTCTACGTCCACGATCGATTCACGGACACAGAATTTTTGGTGGACACGGGAGCCATCGTCAGTATAGTGCCGCCGACCGACCTCGAAACCAGAACGGGTAAGACAGGTCCCACCCTCATCGCGGTTAATGGAAGCCCCATTTGCACTTTCGGTATACGGAAGATGTCCCTTGTGTTAGGCCTCCGCACGTACGAATGGCCATTCATCATAGCAGACGTCAGACAAGCGATCCTAGGCGCAGATTTTCTCTGGGCTTTTTCACTGGTCCCTGATGTCCGCGGTAACGACCTCCGACCCTCCGCCAGCGAGGAGCCCGTCGCTCCGACAATCGCCTCCCCGCCCAGCCCTACTGTCCAGGCCGTCGTCGCGGCCCCTGACTCGTATGCTGAGATCCTGGCGGAGTTTCCAGAGCTGCTCATCCAACGTTTTGACACGCCTTCGGCCAAGCACGGCGTGGTCCATCACATCCGCACCGAGGGCCCTCCCGTTTTCGCTCGGGCCAGGAGACTACCGCCAGACAAACTGGTGGTGGCACGGGCGGAATTTAGGAAGATGGAGGAAATGGGCATTGTCCGTCAGTCCGACAGCCCGTGGGCCTCGCCGTTGCATATGGTCTCCAAGGCATCTGGGGGGTGGAGACCATGTGGCGATTATCGGCGTCTCAATGCTGTCACCACGGCTGATCGCTACCCCATACCGCACCTACAGGACTTTTCGTCTGGGCTGGTAGGAGCGGTGGTGTTCTCCAAAATCGATTTGGTGCGAGGATACCACCAGATTCCGGTGCGGCCGGAGGACATACAGAAAACTGCCACGATTACTCCGTTCGGGTTGTTTGAATGGTTGCGTATGCCTTTCGGTTTAAAGAACGCGGCACAGGCTTTCCAACGACTGATGGACCATGTGGGTCGGGGTTTACCCTTTTTGTTTATTTATTTAGACGACATCCTGGTCGCCAGCCCCTCAGTGCAGGAACACCAGGTCCACTTGCGGACTGTGTTCCAGTGGCTCCAAGACCACGGGCTCATTATCCAACCCTCCAAGTGTCAATTCGGCCTCCCTTCTCTTGATTTTCTAGGGCACAGAATCACCCCTGCCGGCGCCACCCCTTTGCCCGAGAAGGTGGAGGCTATCCGGGCTTTTCCCAGGCCCACCACAGTGAAAGGGCTGCAGGAGTTCGTAGGTATGGTTAACTTCTACCATAGGTTCGTTCCGGCAGCTGCGTGGGTTATGCGCCCGCTCTTCCAGTGCCTTGCGGGAAAACCGGTAGAGTTGATATGGTCCCCGGCCGCAGAGTCGGCTTTTACAGCCGCTAAGGCAGCTTTGGCAGACGCCACCATGTTGGTCCACCCGAGCCCCTCCGCCCCCACTGCCCTGACGGTTGACGCCTCTGACGTGGCGGTGGGTGGGGTCTTGGAGCAGCAGGTCGGTGGCCGTTGGCAGCCCTTGGCGTTTTTCAGCCGGCAACTAAATTCGGCTGAGCTGAAGTATAGCGCATTTGACCGAGAGCTTCTGGCCCTCTATTTAGCTGTTCGTCATTTCAGGTATTTCCTTGAGGGCCGCCCATTTGTGGCCTTTACGGACCACAAACCATTAACATTTGCATTTTTCAAATTGTCTGACCCATGGTCGGCCCGCCAGCAGCGGCACCTGACTGCTATCTCCGAATTTACCCCCGATGTCCGTCATGTCGCGGGTAAGCTTAATGCCGTTGCTGACGCCCTGTCTAGACCTGCTTTTTCCCCTATTTCGGCGGTGGACTGCGAGGTGGATCCCCAGGAGCTTGCGGAGGCACAGCTTCTAGCGGATACCGCCTCGGCATACCAGTCCGCCACTTCGGGATTGAAGTTGGCTCAGGTAGCCTGCGGGTCGGAAGGCACAAAAGTCTGGTGTGATGTTTCCCTTCACCGTCCCAGGCCGGTAGTACCGCCCTCCCTTCAGCGCCGGGTTTTTGATGCCATTCACGGGCTGGCGCACCCGTCCATCCGCTCCACCTCTGCTTTAGTAGCAGCTCGGTTTGTCTGGCATGGCCTACGGAAACAGGTAGCGGGTTGGGCGCGTTCCTGCGTTCCCTGTCAGACCGCTAAAGTCCAGCGCCATGTCCAGCCCCCCGTACAGGAGTTCGAGGTCCCAGCAGTTCGTTTTTTCCACATCCACGTGGATTTAGTCGGGCCTTTGCCTTCCTCCCGGGGCTACACCCACCTCCTCACGGTGGTGGATCGGTTCACCCGGTGGCCAGAGGCTTTCCAATTGTCTGGTATCTCGGCAGCCTCTTGTGCCAGGACTTTGGCCCTCCATTGGGTAGCACGTTTCGGGGTCCCGGCAGTTATTACCACTGACAGGGGGCCGCAGTTCACTTCGTCCCTCTGGGCCGCGCTCGCAGAACTGTACGGTTCCAAGTTACAACCCACTACTGCATACCACCCCCAGGCAAATGGACTTGTAGAAAGGTTCCACCGTCAACTTAAGGCGTCCCTCAGTGCAAGGCTTGAAGGCCCGGACTGGGTAGACCAACTCCCCTGGGTTCTTCTGGGCATCCGGACTGCTCCTAAGCAAGATCTCGGTGCGTCGTCCGCGGAGCTAGTGTATGGCTCGCCACTTCGAGTACCCGGGGATTTGTTTCCGGACCCCTCAGACCAGCTGCCTCCAGTCCCATCAGTCTTAGCATCTCTCCGGGCGCGGGTGGGTTCCCTGGCTCCAGTTCCGACTTCACGTCATGGGTGTCCCATGGTACATGAACCGCCTTCCCTGAAGGACTGTGAGTTTGTGTTTCTGCGAAAAGATTCCCATCGTGCCCCATTGCAGAGGGTCTATCAGGGGCCGTTCCGGGTTTTGCGTAAGGGAACGGCTACCTTCACCTTAGACATGTGCGGCAGGAGTGAGCTCGTCTCGGTGTCCCGGCTTAAACCTGCACACTTGGATCCGGATCAACCAGTCCTGGTCGGCCAAACCCCTAGGAGAGGCCGGCCTCCGTCAGTTCCGCTCAGTCCAGGACCCCCCGTTCCGGCAGTTCCTCCAAGTCCGGAATCCCCTGCTCCTGTGGTTCAGGCTGCCACTCTCCTTACTCGTTATGGTCGCGAAATCCGGCTCCCTGCTAGGTTCCGTACCTCGGGTTCTGGGGGGGGGGTCATGTAGCGACCATAGAGAATGGTCCGGGTCGCCGAACCCTCAGATTGGCCAGCAAGGTCACGTGTGAGCGCGACCGAAGGGATTGGTCCAGAGAGCGACATCGCTGATTGGCCAGCGTGGTCATGTGCGCTTTTGGCTCCCGAAATGTTCAGTTCGGAGAAGTCTTCGCAGAAGACAGTAAGTTTTTGATGGTTGTCCTTTACCTTGTTGTTTAACCTTTGTATTCGAGTATTGCTCCCGCAATAAACTTCTTCTACAACCAACAAGTTTACGGACTCGCCATACTGTATACTAATAACATTTTGAAGTAAATTCGCACATTAATTGATAATCAGCCCAAAAAGGTGGTAATTGGCTTTTCTGCAATGTTTTATATTTTAACCCTGTCTTAATTAATTTAGTTATATAATCTTGTGCTTAAATTTAATATTTACTCATTACCACCACCGATATTTTCCACCACTGATTTTCTGGCACTCTTGGTTCCAGAGCTTTGTTGGTTTATCCAACCGGCCAAGTCGGCTATGGGGATAGATGTGCTGGCCCCAGCTGGGCTGGAGTTCCAGAGCCCCGGCCGCAGGGTGCAAATTCAACCCACCGATCAGCCGTGGAAGTCCCGACGAGGTCAAGATTGGCTGCCTAGGTGTCACATTTTCAGGGAGACCTCCAGGGCGCGGGGGATTTCTCGCGGAACCCCTAGCGACCTTTAGCGGAACCCTAGTGTTCATTACAATGTCTATTTGCTTCTTTTTTTTCGACCCGATTTCTCCATTGGTAAACGTGATTTTGGCAAAGTAAAAAATACGGAAATCATTCAAAAAGCGCGGAAAATGGATTTTAAAAACGTGGAGAATTCACATACCTGACTGTAACATGTCAATATTTAAAACTGACAAAAATGTGAAGTACTAAAATAGGGAACTGAACATTTTATATTGCAGTAGATATTTTTGATGGAAAATGAGGAAATAGGAACTACTTTCCTTTTGAAACAGATTTCTGAAGCATAAATTATGTGGATTAGTTCATCATATCACAGTCACAAAAAAATTCAGGGCAAAATGAGAAAAGCAATCAACAGAATGATTGTTATGTTAAACTACACATCCTCGTAACGATACCGAGTTATTTTGTCACCATCTTTGAGGTTCAGATTCTGACCTTGGAGAAGCCTGGTCATATTTTCATGACCTTCCTGAATGGTTTGTTGGGATTTGAGGCTTCCATGCTAAACCAATTCCCTTTGAAATTACTAAGTAAATAAGGAGACAATTTGTCGGAAGCTCTTTGATTGCAAGGCAACCTCCAAAACCCAGATTTTGATGATAGTCAATTAAGTCTGATAATGATCTTGTGAAGTGTCGTGGCATGTTTTGCTGTGTTAATACCATTCAATTATTGACTGGTTGTCTTGGAGGTTTGTCGTGAATCAAAATTTTACCAGACTTTTTTTCCACTTCAATGGATGTTTTAAGGCAAGTCAGAAAAGATGATCTCCTGACAACCTGGATAGAATGATATGGAGAGGATGCTTCCACTAATGGGAGAGTATAGGACCAGAGGCTATAGCCTCAGAATAAAAGGATGTACCTTTAGGAAGGAGTTGAGGAGGAACTTCTTTAGTCAGAGGGTGGTGAATCAATGGGATTCATTGCAGCAGACGGCTGTGGAGGCCAAGCCAATTAACATTTTTAAGGCGGAGATTGATAGATTCTTGATTAGTACGGGAGTCAGGGCTTATGGGGAGAAGGCAGGAGAATGGGGTTGAGAGGGAAAGATAGACCAGCCATGATTGAATGGCAGAGTAGACTTGATGGGCCGAATAGCCTCATTCTGCTCCTATAACTTCTGAACTGATTGGAGATTCCCTAGTATTCAATGTACATTCGGCCAAGTGAACAAAGCCAGATAATGAGTGCTGGGAGTGATTAGTGAGAATGGGAGATTAAATCCAGGGAATCTTCAATTAGAATCAATGATCTGGATGGCGAAGAACAGGACAGATATCTTTACTTACAATGTGGAGTTTTGTAAATGTTAATGTAGAATAAGGTTATGGTTTTGCCAATCAATTTTTTAAACGGTTCAGTTTCTTAAAATCCAGAAAGACATTTTACTTGCAAGGATGCTGCAAGGCCATTGCAAACCTGGTCTAAAAAAATTTTAACCAATAAAAATCAGCACTTTCAGCCAAGATATTGTGATGCAATGTATTAATCAGGAATTAACTATCTAAATATTTTAAAAGGTGCACAGCAATCTGACAGATTTTACCATCATCACCATGGTGGCTCAGAACTAAATAGTTTCTAATAATGTAATTCCTTGTACAACACAATAAAGTTACCAATGTGAAATCTTTGTGATATTTATTAAAATTAACTGAGAAAATTATCAGGATTCTATTTTACAAATAGTTAATTTTGTTGACTGTATCATTTCCTTGGCAAATACTATAGTGAACAGAATTTAAAGGCAGAGAAAAATAGTCAATAAAAAGAATCTATACATTTAATTTACAAAGCAGTATACCAATTGATCCAAATACAATAGCCCAAGTCCAGCATTTAAAAACATTTATAATAATTTTGTAAACAATATCTCATAAAATGCAAATATTTGTCATAACACTATAGTAATAAATAATGGTGTTCAATCCCACCCCTTACAAATTTAATAGCAGTACATATTGCCCTCTGACCCACCTCTCCACAAGGGTCAGTAATCCATTTCCACACAACATTGAAAATACACGAGGCCTGTAAATGTCTCAATCAGGAATAACCACTCCCACCTACAGAGTGAGGACAGATTTATAACAGCAGGCAAGAACAAACAGCTTATTTCCCCATCATCTTCCTCTTGAAACACCGGCATTCAAGTAAGATGGCCAAGCATGTTGTGATTAGATTTATTTTTAATCTGTGAATTTTGTGTGAACACACTGATGATTTCCAGGCAATCCTGGATTTTCAGAGGTGCTTATAGGACATGTGTTGGTATGAGGGAAGCAAGAGGAAGAGGGGGTAAAATGTAATAATCAGAAACCCAATGCAAATGTACCCATTTCTAGGTGTGACATTGATGTGCTGAGCTGGCAATTAATCTGATCTTCTGAGTCGGTCCAATATTGATAATGAGCAGGCCAGCCTCAATCGTAACTAGAATTTTACTTTTAACTCCGAAGGATTATATTGCCCAGGAATCATAAAAAGAGCCTGGATGCGAGCCATAATGAGCATCTGATCGTTACCCCCATGAACCAGTCTTTCTTATCAACACAATTTGACTTGCCTCCTCTTTTCTCATGATCATGTACCTTATCTCCTCACTCTCTTCCCTCCACTCTCTCTCCTATCAACCCACACATTGTCATTTGTTCACTGTTCCTTCACTCACCCCATCCCTAGTCTCCCCTCTCTCTCCACTGTTTCATTGAACCATCCTGCCCAACAGCTTAGCTGCCAGATGAGAAACTGGAGACAATTTTATTTCTAAATAGGCTTTGTTGCTGATTTGGGCGGAACAAATTGCCTGATACCCGAGAAATCTCCTATTTCCAGACATCTCAGGTTTCACGATAACCCCATTCCCCATCTTTCTACAACTCCACCCTTTCCGCTGCATAAATATCGACCATCAATTTTCTCAGAGACTTTCCTTCATCTTATCTACAAACTAAAACTCGTGTTTATTTGTTTGTTCCTGAACTACAGCCAACAGTACACGATAGCGCGACAATTTTAGGCCCACCTTACTCACCGTCATCCCTTTGGTGTTAATGGAAGAGGTTTCATTGAAATCAGTGTTATATTTTTTAAGTTATTCACATTTTAAAGTTTAAATCTATCTCCTAGGGAGGGAGGGAGGATAAGGGGGTTGAGGGGGAAGGAGTGGGGGAGGAGAGGAGGGGGGAAGGGGAGGGGGAGAGAGGGAGGGAGGGGGGAGAGGGGGGAGAGAAGGAGAGAGGGGGTGGGAGGGAGGTGAAGGAGAAGGGTGGAGGGGAGAAGGGGAGGGGGAGGAGAAGGGGAGGGGAGAAGTGGGGAGGAGAAGGGGGGAGGGGAGGGAGGGAGGGGGAGGGGAGGGAGGAAGGTGGGGGGAGGGGGAGAGAGGGGGGAGGAAGAGGGAAGGGAGAGGGGAGGGAGGGAGGGAGGGAGAGGGGAGGGAGGGAGAGGGGAGGGAGGGAGGGGGAGTGGAGAAGGGAGGAAGGAGAGAGAGGGGAGGGGGAGAGTGGGGAGGGGGGGAGGGGAGGGGAGGGGAGAGGAGGGGAGAGGGCAGTGGGGGAGGAGAGGGACCTGCACCAATGCCGGAGAGGTTTGGGCCCAACGGGTCGACTTGGTCTAGTAATATTCTAAAGTTAATAATCCTACCACTTTGACAACAAATTGTATATATTCCATATTAATTGTCAGTAAAATGTTGATCCACAAACAATCACAAGCGATAATGCTAGCAAATTATCATTAGGAAATGTAATTTAAATTCAGTGGTTATTTCCAGATCATTTTTAAACTTGCTTGCTCTGAATATATCTTTTCAATAAATGTTGATAAAAATGCCAAAGCAGCTCCGGCTAAAACGGAATTACAAATAAATACACAATAAATCTGAATGCAAATTGCCTCTTGCTTCCAATTATAATTCAGATAAGTACAGAAAAAACTAATGATGATGCTGTACATTGTACTGTATGTGTGATGTTTCTACATCAAAAGATTACTTGTACTGCTGGTCTAAACAACAGCTTGAAGGAGGAAATAATAAAATTGTCTCAAATTTCTGCATGTTGGAGATTTGCTATTTGTTTTGGTGAATGGCATTAGATATTCTCAGATGGTAAATAAAAAGCAACAAATAGATTAATGCAGAATTTAGCAAGTCCCTTGGAAGTTAGTGTCATAGTTACAAAGCATTAATCCTAATGAGGGTTTTCACCTCTACCTCCACAGATGCTGCCTGATCTACTGAGTTCCAACAGCACTTTGGTTTCCACATTACTAAGTTTGATTGGCACCATAATACTGAAGGGTTTAACTTGTTCTATGAAATCTCCAAAATCCAATTTCATTTCTTGCAGATTCTTAAATGAATTAAGGGATTACTTCAACCTTATCGATTTGCCATGTCTTAAACAACAGACTTTTAAAGTGAAGGAGGCCACCCATGGTCCATGATATCTGCTGCTTATTGGTCTTTCCCACCTTAGTGCCTACCTGCAGGGTCAGGTTGACCAGTTAGCAGTCATCAGGTTCTGACAGTGAGCTGCACAGCAATGCCCAACTGAAGAACAGACAATTTGCCTTCTTAGAATTCAAGTGAGCCCCAATGACAAATTGGACACCTGCCACAATCATCATGTGCTATTAGATCACCTGAGCAATTCCTGTGGCATTGATTTTCCAAACCATGTCTTTTCAAAACTGAAGTTTAGGCTTATCCATTGCCTCTTTCTCTTGAACTCAACTTCACAACTTTAACATACAAAATTCAACTCAGTTTTATTTCATTCAGTCACCATCTTTCGTCGAATGAAATTGGCACTTTAAATCAAATAGTGAAAAATGAATTGGGAAGAAACAAATTTGTAAAAGCAATAGATCACAGGAGTTCCGTGCAATACATTATTTACCTTTGTATTGAAGTTCAATGCATTCTGTGACGTTTTGTATAGCTCTGGATATTTCAACATATTTTCCTTTCGACAATTTCTCTCAAATATTCCCAAAGTGAGGGGAGGCAAAGCTGTGAAAATCTGACACACACAGACATTTTCTTTTACACAAGTGACACGAGAAATGTACCACAAAATATAAATATAGTTGCAATAACATTCACTGAATATTTGCCGATAACATTTGGGCAGGAGATGGCTATCCAGTTTTAATGTTAGTAGCTTAATAGTAATGTCAATGACCTGTTGCACAATCTAGATGGGCATGAACTCTACAATTTATATCATTTATCATTTGATAGTGAATTGTATCAAATGATAAATTGAAATGATTGCAGAAGTTTTCTTGACAATGAATAAAATAATTAAAATGTTTTGAAAGTGAATCTTTACTGAAAACTTAAGTAGACCAAACCTTTATCCACTAACCTAATAATTTTGGGGACTGCTGCTTTGTGGACATGAACAGACTTGGAATACTGAACCTACAACTCATGATCAAATCCCCATTGTACTTGTGATGCGCACAGTAATGTTACTTAATCAACAATTTTTTATAATTATTGGTAGTATTTTATTCAAAATGTGGCAATAGTGGTATTGATCTGAAAAAACTCATTGTGTGATTCCATGGTATTAGAAGGAAAATATTAACATGGAGAGGTTGGCTGAATGGCAGGAGGCAAAAGGTGGGAATAAAGTGGGCTTTCTCTGGTTGGCTGCTGGTGATTACTGGTGTTCTGTAGGGGTCGGTGTTGGGTCCGCGACTCTTCACGTTGTATATCAATAATTTGGATGAGGGAAATGAAAGCTTTGTGGCCCAGTTTGCAGAAGATAGGAAAATAGATGGAGGGCCAGCCAGTGTGGAGGAAGCAGGGACTCTGCAGAAGCACTTGCACAGGTTTGGAGAGTGGGCAAAGAAGTGGCAAATGGCACAGTCTTGCAAAGTCATGCACTTTGTAGTAGGAATAAAGGCATTTACTATTTTCTAAATAAGGAGAGAATTCAGAAATCAGTGCAAACGGATTTGGAGGGCTGGCATAGGATTCTCAAAAGGTTAACTTGCAATTTGAATCTGCAATAAGGAAGGCAAATGGAATGTTAGCATTTATTTTGAGAGGACTAGAAGATAAAATAGGGATCTAATGCTCAGGCTTTGTAAGGCATTGGCCATACCACATTTGGAGTATTGAGAGCTGTTTTGGGGCCCATATCTGAGGAAGGATGTGGCGACGTTGGAGAGGGTCTGGAGGAGGGTTATGAGAATGATCCTGGGGATAATTTGGTTAACATATGATGAAGCTTTCATTGGCACTGGGACTGTTCTCACTGGAGTTTAGAAGGATGAGGGGGGGGGGGGGGGGGGGTGGGGATCTCATTGAAACCTACCAAAGAGTGAAAGGCCTGGGTAGAGGATGTGGAGAGGATGTGTCCACAAGCGGGGGAGTCTCGTACCAGAGGGCGCAGTCTCAGAATAAAAGGACATACCTTTAGAAAGGAGATGAGGAGGAATTGTTTGTCAGAGGGTGGTGAATCTGTCAAATTTCATTGCCACTGACGGCTGTGGAGGCGAAGTTGTTAGGTATTGTTAAAGCAGAGATTGACAGTTTTGTGAATAGTAATGATGTCAAAGGTTATGGGCAAATGCGGGAGAATGGGATTGGGAGGGAAAGATATATCAGCCAAGATTGAATGGACTACACTTGATGGGTCGAATGGCTGAATTCTGCTCCTATGACTTATAAACAAGATAAATATGCTGACTACTTCAGAATTTGTCAAAATTCTTGTATAAAATGTTAACTTTATATTTTCGGATGGAAGCTGGAAGTTGTATTTCCTGGTTATCATAAGAAGGGCATTGACATTACATCACAACTTAAACTGAATAGCATGCATACGTACCACATTGTAGAGACCAATGCACCATCTTTCAAAAAGTATCTGTCCTGAGAAGCCATTCACAAAAGCGAACCAGATCTGAAGTTGAAAGTAAAGAAAAACAAAAATTAATTCAAGAGCTCTTTAAAAAAACACGAGGGATAGAATTTACAATTTCTTCCAATATATTCTGTCAGTCCTCAGGGATTGAAGGCTTTGTGGCCAAGTTTGCAGATGATGCCAACATAGGTGGAGGGGCAGGCAGTGCAGAGGAAGCAAGGGCTCTGCAGAAGGACTTGGACAGGTTAGGCAGACAACTGGCAGATGAAATTCAGTGTAGCAAAATGCAGAGTCATGCATTTTGGTTAGAAGAATAAAGGCGTAGATTATTTTCTAAAGTGAATCCAGAAATCGGAGGTGCAAAGGGACTTGTGAGTGCTGGTGCAGGACTCCCAACATGTTAATTTGCAAGTTGAATTGGTAGTAAGGAAGGCAAATTCAACAGGACTGGCACACAAAAACAGATATGTAATGCTGAGGCTCTATAAAGCGCTGGTCAGGCCACATTTGGAGTACTGTGAACAAATTTGGGCCCCATATCCGAGGAAGGATGTGCTGGCTCTGGAGAAGGTCCAGAGGAGGTTTACAAGAATGATTCCAGGAACAAGTGGGTTAGCATATGATGAGTACTTGACAGCACTGGGCCTCTACTTGCTGGAGTTTAGAAGGTTGAGATTGATTGAAACACAGAATAATGAAAGGCTTAGAGTGGATGTGGAAAGGATGTTTCCACTGATGGGAGAGTCTAGGACCAGAGGTCATAGCCTCAGAATGAAAGGGCACTCTTTTAGAAAGGAGGCGAAAAGGAACTTCTTTAGTCAAAGGGTAGTTAATCTGTGTAACAACTCATTGCCACAGAGGGCTGTGGAGACCAAGTCAGTGGATATATTTAAGGCCGAGATTGACAAATTCTTGATTAGGACGGGTGTCAATGGTTATGGGGAGAAGGCAGGAAAATGGGATTAGGAGGCAGAGATCAGCCATGATTGAATGGCGGAGTAGACTCGATGGGCCGAATGGCCTAATTCTACTCCTATAACTTCTGTGAGCTTGTGTGTGTAAACATCTGCCAAACCCACAATCTCTACCAGCTAGAAAGACAAGGGCAGAAAAAGCATGGGGACATCACCACTAGGAAGTTGGAGACACACAAGATTGCAAATGCTGGAATCTGGAAATATCAATCTGCCGGAAGAGGTCAATGTGTCAAGCGGAATCTGGGGATGGAAAATAATCCTAATAAGAATAGAGTCCTAATGCAGGGTTTTGATCCGAAACTTCTCTCATTCCTTTCCATCCACAGATGCTGCTCGATCCAGAGTTCCGCCATCAGATTGTTTGTTATCACCTGGAAGTTGCCCGCCAAGCTACATATCATGCTGACTTGAAAATTGCTATTGCTGTTTCTTTACCGGTGTTAATACACAATTAGGAAACAAATCTAGCTGGTTCAAAAGTTGAGACAAAAAACTGGAGTAACTCAACAGGTCCGGCAACATCTCTAAACAAAAGGAAATAGGTGAAGTTTTGGGTTGGAACCCTTTTTCAGACGGCTCCGACCCGAAAAGTCACCTATTTCTTTTCCCAGAGATGTTGTCTAACATGCTGAGTTATTCCAGCTTTTTGTGTCTATCTTCAGTATAAACCAGCATCTGCAGTTCCTGCCTACACATTAGTGCTTGCACTATTGTCTGCTTTATTCCCTTGCGGAGGCAGGATTAGGGTTATGCAAGTCAGTTCGAGAGTTTGATAGTTTTATGAAAGTGGCTGAGCCTGAACATGGTGATTTGGGACTTCAATTGAATTGAACTGAATACATTTTTTTAGCCAAATATGTATGCATACAAGGAATCTGCCTTGGTGCTTTCCTTGCAAGTAACAACACGATATACAGTAGACAATTAAAAATAAACCATTATAATTTAAACATGTGAAGAATGAAATAAAATACCAGAGCAAAAGGAGGCTACAGACTTTTGGCTGTTGAGTAGAGCTACTGCTCGTGGAAAAAAAGCTGTTTTTAGGTCTGGCTGTGGTGGCTTTGACCGTCCGGAGTCGCCTTCCAGAAGGAAGTGCTTCAAAGAGTTTGTGGCCAGGGTGAGAGGGGCCAGTGATGATCTTACCCACTCGCTTCCTGGCCCTTGCAGTGTACAGTTCGTCGATAGGGGGAAGGTTGCAGCCAACAACCTTCTTGGCTGATCGAATGATGCACTGCAGCCTCCGGATGTCATGCTTGGTGGCTGAGCCAAACCAGACAATGATGGAGAAGGTGAGGACAGACTATATGATAGCAGTATAAAACTGGACCATCATTACCTGTAGCAGATTGTGTTTTCTCAGTTGCCACAGGAAGTACATCCTCTGATGGGCCTTTTTGATGGTGGTGGCCCCCCATTTAAGGTCCCTGGAGATGATGGTTGCAAGGAACTTAAATGACTCCACAGATGTAACCGTGGTGTTGTTGATGATGAGGAGGGGGGAGGGGGAGCTCTCCTAACATCTACAATCAATTCCACTGTCTTAAAAGCATTGAGCGCCAGGTTGTTGCGAAGGCACCAGGACGCCAGTTGTGTCACTACCTGTCTGTAGGCAGATTCCTCCCCATCCTGGATCAGTCCAATCAGGCTTGTGTCATCCACAAACTTGAGAAGCTTGACAGAGATGTCTGGAGGTGTAGAGAGAGTAAAGGAGAGGGGAGAGTACGCAGCCTTGCGGTGCTCTTATGCTGAGGGTCTGCGGGTCCGAGATGTGCTTTCCCAGCCTCACATGCTGCTTTCCTGTGGAAGTTGATGATCCATTGACAGAGGGGTTCAGGTACAGTTAACTGGGAAAGTAGCTGAAAGAGGAGGGCATGGCCCAGACAGTGGGGATACTTGATGATACTGCCTTCTTGAGGCGGCGTTTCATGTTGATGGTGTCGATGATGGGGGGGGGGACGACGACTGTGCTCACAGTGGACCACCACTCTGCATGACTATGTTCACTGCACACGGAAGCATGGATACTGAGAAAATATGTTGCAGTTGCTGCTGGTTGCAAAACAGAAAACCTGAAGGACATCTTCCTTCAAGTAGTCGACCATGAAGGAATGTACAGTAAATTCTTTATGAGCTATTATATTCAGACTTACAATGCTCTAGTGTAAATAATTCAAATAACTACCTTAAGTGTATAAATTATGAGGAAATATGTTGGGATTTTTCTACTGTGTTTGAAATAACCAAAAACAATTCTCTGAAATTATACTTCGAAGATAACATTCATTCTTCCCAAAGAGCAGAGAATATTTACTTTGATCACTTACTGCTCCCTATATTACAAATTATTGCTGAACGCTCACAAGGATTACAACATTTACTTTGCCCCATGGATTTTTGAACATAATTGCCGACTGAAAATGAAATATAGGCAGTAAAACCAGATGAAACTCCATCCTCTGCACCATAACCTCGTTAGTTCACACTGCCAGACAGCCCAAAAGTATGTTTTTGTTTTACAGAGGTCATGAAGATTTAATATCTTGCCACTAGCTGCTTGGAGTTACAACTGTTTCAAGTATCTACACAGTGTGGGTGGTAGTGCCAAGTAAAACAGACAAGATTTTACAAACAGATCTTATATTTAGTAGGCTGATAAATAATAGCTCATGAAAATCCGGTTTTCACAACTGGCTTTCTGTCAATGGCAGTTTGATGCACGAGCACTTCCTCACTACGCCCATGTCACAGGAGAGGCATGTGCCAATAACCTGGCTATTAGAAGCAAAATAGCCAACAGAAAGAAACAAAGTCTGTCCATAACATGATCACAATACTAAGACTAACAATTGGTTGTTTAAAACCTGCCATGATATTTTGGGAATTCCAATTTGTTAAAAACATATCAAGTCAGATGTGACCATAATGTTGCTAAATCCAACTATTTCACCAGTGCACTTTAGAGAAGAAAACCTGTTGTCTATTCCTGGTTCTTCGCTATGACTCATATCCATGTGTTGGATAAGGGATTTGCAAATGTGTTAAAATTACTATCCATTTATTCAAGACAATAAAGCATGGACAATAACTGGCAGTCAACTATTTTGCTTGGGATTTTGCCAGAGGTTTAAGTTTCTTTGTTCCACCCCCAACAAATCACACTGGCATCACATAAACTTATTATATGTCAACCTTCCAAACTTGAGAGAATATGTATCCACTATACAAGGAGCTAGTGGATAAAATTAACCAGATGTGGCTTACCCATCAGAAATTGTTGCCAACCCTGAACAGTTCATATTCAGTTATTACCTCCCGTTATATCTTCATTAGTTTCTCCATTGTTGTTGAGAACTCTTTACTGTACATGGAGACATAAAAAACAGCAGATGCTGGAGTCTGGAGCAACAAACAACTTGCTGGAGAAACTCAGTGGGTTGAGCTCAGTGGGTGGAGGGGGAAATTGCCGACATTTCGTACCAAAACTCAGCATCAGCACCTGAAAAGTCATTAACTCCTGCCCCCACCAACTCCTACAAATGCTTTGAGTTTTACTGCTCTCCTACTCTTTGACCATGTTCTTCCTAAGACTTGCTATGATGGCCATGTACCCTTGCCTCAATACTTAATTACTGGTCCTTATGCTGGATCTCGCTCCAAAATATCAACAATTCTTCCCCCACCCCTCCCCCTGAGATTCTGCTGAACTCGCCAAGTTCCTCCAGCAGATTGTTTGTTGCTCCTTACTGTATTTATTTCCCTAGCCATTGCCTAGTTTCTGATTCTACACAGGGACATTGGTAAGGTTTTTTGTCTGCTTAACATGTTTATGAAAAGTTGGTGTTTCAGTGAATTATTAGTGTGAATCAGATCTGCAAGAATTTAATATAAGAAAATAACTGCAGATGCTGGTACAAATCGAAGGTATTTATTCACAAAATGCTGGAGTAACTCAGCAGGTCACTCCAGCATTTTGTGAATGCAAGAATTTGATGGTTTTCAAATGTCTCAAGAATGTTCAATTGCCATACATACTGGCAATGAACAATTACATTTTTACTTACATCAGCTTTGCAGGCCCAATAAAGTAATGTCTTTCAAATAAATATACAATAATCAATAATGCAATAAATTAATAAACATTAATATTTGGTAACCAGCTTTCCTGCCTTTGATAGTGTAAATACAAAGTACAGCGTGCAGCCAAACAAAGTCCAAAGTAGATGATATTTGCTGAGGTAGTTAGTGTTGCACAGTTCAAGAGCCTGATGATTGCTGTCAAAAAGCTGCTGTTGAACCTGGAGGTCATGTTTTTTAGGCTCCTGTACCATCTTCCCGGTGGTAGAAGTGAGATGGGAGAGCGGCTAGGTGGTGTGGGGTTTTGTTGACATTAGCTTCTGTTTGAGGCATTGCCTCCTATAGATCCCTTCATTGTTGGGAGGTTACCCCAGTGACGGAGCGGGCAACGTCAACCACTTTCTGCAGCCTCCTTCGTGGATGGGCATTTGAGTTATTGAACCTGGCCGTGATGCAACCAGACAGTGTGCTTTCTAAAGTACACCTGTAGAAGTTCGATAATGTATTCGGTGACACACCAACTCCTCAATCTTCTAAAGAAATAGTGAGGCATTGATGATCTTTGTGATTGCATCAATGTGCTGGACCTAGGACAAATCTGCAGAGATATACACGCCCAGGAACCTAAAGCTATTCACTCTCTCCATCTCGTCGATGAAGACAGGTTTATGGATCCTCTGCTTCCCTTCCTGAAGTCAACCATCAGCTCTTTGTTCTTGTTAATGTTGAGAGCAAGATTGTTGTTCTGGCACCATTCATATTATCAATCTCCCTCCTATACTCTGACACATTGTTACCCATGCTTCATCCAAATGCTGCTAATATACAAAGATTTATTGTCCAGGTCACCACAATATAACCACATTGTACAGCTGCATTTTGACCTACAAGGGATCCTCAGCAACCAGAACAAACTGAATTGCATAGCAAATCAAGTTTACCACAGCCTTAACTTTTACAACCAAAATCATTGAGAGGGGCCAAATACCTCAGCTACTATTTACTTCTACAAATCCAGCACATATTCTATGGGGCAAGTCTCAGTTTTAATTGGTTGACTTGTCAATTTGATTTGACTACACATGGGTTCATAATGTAATTTGTCCTTTTGCTTTGGTCTCTCTCATTAATCTTGAAATGCTGCCACGGAGAAATCTACACTGCAAACAGTTCACAGTACGAGTAACTGATTGAACCATTGCTTTGCTCATTGTAATAGAAATGTTTGTAAAGATGTAAAAAATAGAATAGACAACACAATAAATATGTGATCCTCATACACTGCCAATTATTTAGCTGTCAAGGCCCAAAATCTTAATTAATTATACAATCGGTAGAACGAATCATTAAAAACACAATGGATGGATGGAAGCATTTAATTTCTTTTTAGTTTCAGTTCTGTTTTTGTTTTCAACAGACATAAAAGTCGTTTCACTGTGAAAGCGTAGTAGTAATGATTTCCCCGATATCATATTTCAGCACCTGTTTAGACTCAATTTATTCTTCCCTTTGTGGCTAACTCAACACTCTCATATTGTAGGAACGTTTTACATTTTGCGCAGATTAAAATATACATCTGAAAGTCCACAAATCTGACATGACAACACTGACTGGTTAAAACACCATACGGGTCAAGAAGAATTTTGTGACATGCTTTAAAGGAGGTTCTCAATGAAGAAATAACCAGCTTTTCCTCCTTTTAATTACAAATGTTAAGATGGCAGATCATTATTCAATATTTGTCATGATAATTTCCTCTGAGTGGCTTCTGATTTGCCACTGCAAATTCCAATTATACAAAAAACAGCCTTTCCAATTGGATGGATAAAGACAAAAGTTTATGTTAAACTAACTTCTGCATTAGTATTTAAGTAAAGTAAACATCAAGTTAAAGTCATGACCCATCACAACAAGTTGGGCTACCTCTGAGTGTATAGGTGCCTCATACACTGCCAAGCAGAGCAGTTCAACACACTTCCTACCGAGGCCCTCAGTTTTATGGCAACCATGCATGGTGCATTTATTGCAGCCCATCCACATGCATCCCTACTATCCATTTTAGAGTCATAGAGTGTGGAAACAAGCCATTTGACTAAATTTGTCCATGCCATCCAACATGCCCCCATACATATGTCCCACCTACCTGCATTTAGTCCATAGCCCTCGAAACCTATCCTATCCATGTACCTGTCCATATGTTTCTTAAAAGCTGAGATAGTATCTGCCTGAACCACCTCATCTGGCAGCTCGTTCCATATACCTACCACCCTTTGCCCCTCAGGTTCCTGTTAAATATTCCCCCCCCCCTCACCGTAAACCTATGTCCTATGGTTCTTGATTTCCTTACTCTGGGAAAAAGACTCAATCCATTAATCTCGTGAGCTTTATACGCATCTATAAGATCACCACTTATTCTCCTGTGATCCCAGGAATAAGGTTCTAGCCTGGTGAAACTCTCCAGAAAGATCAGGCCCTCATGTCCTGGCATCATCCTCTTAAATCTTTTCTTCACCCTTTCCAGCTTAAAAACATATTTCCTATAATGACCAAAACTGAAAACAGTACTCCTATTGTGGCCTTAACAAGACCTCCCAATTTCCATACTTAATACTCTTACTGATGAAAGCTAATGTACCGAACGCCTTCTTGACCACCCTATCGACCTGTGATGCCACTTTCAAGGAACTATGTACGTGTAATCCTCGATCCCTTTGCTCTACAACACTCCCCAGAACCCTGGCATTCACTGTAGGTTCTTCCCATGTTAGACTTCCCAAAATGCAACACCTTGCATTTCTCTATACTAAATCCCATCAACCTTTCCTCAGCTCACCTGCCCAACCGATCAAGATCCTGCTGCAATTTTAGACCACCATCTACAATACCATCCACTTTAATGTCACTTGCAAACTTGCTCGTCATGCCTTGTACGTTCCCTTCCAAATCATTGATATGGATGACAAACAGCAATGAGCCCAGCACTGAACCCTGAGGCACACCACTAGTCACAGATCTCCAGTCCAAAAAACCTTTCACCATCAACTTTATCTATAAACTGTAAATGGATCGATTGTAATCAAGTATTGTCTTTCTGCTGACTGGTTAGCACGCAACAAAAGCTTTTCACTGTACCTCGGTACACGTCACAAATAACTAAACTAAAACCGTATCTTCTTACCATGAACCCAATTTTCTATCCAGTCAGCTCTCTCTCCATGATCTAAACTTTCAGAGCAGCCTACCATATGGAACCTTGCTAAATGCTTTAAAGGGACCAGAAATTGGAGCCAAACAAAAACTGTAATGTTGTATTTGATGTCAAAGTCAGGTTAAATTATATCACCATTGAAACAATGAACACCAAAAAACAAAGCAGATTTTTCAAATATATTCTTGCCATGTGCATTTTCAGGATTTTACTGAACAATTTGAAATGTATTTTAATCATACAGTGAAATTATTGTCAACAACATTTAACAAGATTGTACCTCTCATTAAACAACACTAATTTTATACTTGGGATTTAGCTATTTGTGTGTAGACTACACAGTATATGACTTCACACAATTGCTGTTGGCATCCAAGCAGATTCTTGGAAAAAATCTGACAGGCTTCACAAATGAATGCAAAATCTGTCCAAGTGCCACCATGTCACGGTAGCTCTGTAACACCCCACGGTTCATTAAATCTGATTACAGAAGCATGAATTGCTACAAATTCCCCATTTACCAATTTACAGCCCAGCTGGTCACCAGATGAATAGTTCCTGCTAACAAATCAACCTTATTTTATCGTCCAAGAGAATGTGCAAACATATTTGAAAACCAAATGCCTGTATTTCAAGATAGAAAAGCAAACAAACTGGTATAACAATTACTGCATTTTATTTAAATAGGTTTAATAGTGAATCATGAAGTGAAGCTATTGACCCACGGCGCAGGAGGCGGTTATCAACAGATTCCTTCTGGCAATCTGCTGGACATGTGTGACTATGGTGAGATTTGCAAGTTGTGAATGACAGAGCCAGATGGAATTTGTTTACTGTCTTTAGGGGGGGGGGGGGTGAGTAAATGTTAAGGGTCTCCATTTCAAATCAATGCTTTTGAGCGGGATTGCAAAAGCCTTTACTGCAGCCTTTTCATTTCTCTTCAGTTCTAACATGATTCTCAAAATCAATTTCTTTAACTACTTAATTTTGTTATTGCCACATGTACCGAGGTACACAGTGAAAAGATTTTTTGTTGCATGCTGTACAGTCAACTGATAAACTATACATGATTACAAACAAGCTGTCCAGTGTACAGCAACAGGATAATAACGTTTTGTGCTAGATAAATGCCAGTAAAGTCCCATTAAAGATAGTCCGAGGCTCTCCATTGAGGTAGATGGTAGCTCAGGACCATTCTCTAATTGGTTATAGGATGGTTCAGTTGCCTCATAACAGCTAGGCTGTCAACCAAAACCAACAACTACCAAAAGGTACAGTCCATTAATTTTCTGCCCTTCCCTCCGGGGAAGCAGCTGTGGTTGTCGAATGACTGGACCTCCGTTCAAACAGTAGCTGGGCTCACTCAAGTGGAGTTTTGGCCTCGGAGTCCAGATGACTATAACGACTGAGTTCAGCATGATTTTGGCGGTACTCACTCCTCAGGTCCCACAAAGAATGACTGACAGCAGCTGGGGCTCACTGTCACTGGGTATGACTGTTTCGAGTATCCAGCCAGGGCTTGAATGAAGTGACTGTGCACAAGATTCCTGGTGTAGGAAGGGTAGGGGAACAGCGCAGGCAACCTGTCAGAATGTCACCTTTTAGTCACACTCTTTGCATATTGGGTACCATAAGCCATTAGTCTCACTGTAACTTGGGAGGTATGTCCCACTGTAATCATCAAAAAAAAATGTTAAAAGGGGAAATAAATCTCCTCCTGTGGCATTTTAGCTTTTTTATTGCCTTTTCATTGTTCCTTATTGTAATAATGGAATGAGTGTTACATGGTATAATATTTGTGCAGTTGTGAACCGGATACATGCTCAAATCAATCTACAAGGCGTGCATTAGTAATCATTTTCCTACTGTTAGGGAGGGGCTCTTGTGCTTTTATGCCACAAGTTGTGGGAGAACAACGGAAACCTAAGCTGAAAATATCCAAACTATTTCCCTGTGGACTCCGACAGTCTACCTCTGGAGCTATTGGAGGAAACCAGGAAAATTCCAGCAGGAATATCAGGCCCTTTGTATATACCCAAATGTTTCTCTAAATTGCAGCCTCATATACTCCCACTTACTGCAAGCATTAAACTTCCTAAGTGCAACATTAAATCTTTAACAGATTGATGTGCACCTGATAACTGTCTTGAGGTAATCATAAAACATTTCTCTTTAAAAATATATACTCAATCTAGAGATTATATCTGATTATACCTAGGCACAATTTTCTATGGGTTTCAATTGTCCTTATTGAAGCTAGCTGTGCAAACTAAATGTTTGTGTTTTAAAACAAAATTGTTTTGAGGTAAAGAGATTAAATTTTCTTAAAACAATTTTGTTTTAAAACACAAACATTTATTTTGCACAGCTAGCTTCAATAAGTCAAGTCAAGTCAAGTCAATTTTATTTGTATAGCACATTTAAAAACAACCCACGTTGACCAAAGTGCTGTACATCTGATTAGGTACTAAGGAAAAAAATGAAACATACAGTAGCACGCAAACAGTTCACAGCGCCTCCTCAATGAGCCTCAAACGCTAGGGAGTAGAAATAGGTTTTGAGCCTGGACTTAAAGGAGTCGATGGAGGGGGCAGTTCTGATGGGGAGAGGGATGCTGTTCCACAGTCTAGGAGCTGCAACCGCAAAAGCGCGGTCACCCCTGAGTTTAAGCCTAGACCGCGGGATAGTGAGTAGCCCCAAGTCGGCCGACCTGAGGGACCTGGAGTTAGAGAGGGGGGTTAGAAGATTTTTGATGTAGGGGGGGGAATGTCCATTTAGGGCTTTATACGTGAATAGGAGGAGCTTGAAGTTGATTCTGTACCGTACAGGGAGCCAGTGGAGAGAGGCCAGAATCGGGGTGATGTGGTCCCTTTTACGGGTACCCGTCAGGAGTCTCGCTGCGGTGTTTTGGACCAGTTGCAGGCGGGACAGGGAAGATTGGCTGATCCCAGTGTATAGGGAGTTGCAGTAGTCTAGGCGGGAGGAAATGAAAGCGTGAATGATTTTTTCTGTGTCGTCGAATTGGAGGAAAGGTTTGATTTTAGCTATGGTTCGAAGTTGGAAGAAGCTGGCTTTTACCACAGCGTTGACTTGCTTATCAAATTTTAATGCAGAGTCAAATATCATGCCGAGGTTTTGGTTTTTGACATGCGGTTTGACTAGGCAGGATAGACTTCCAAGACTGCCTGTTATCGATTTGATGGAGTCGGGGGGGCCGAATAGGATGACCTCAGACTTGCTCTCATTTAATTGGAGGAAGTTCTGTGCCATCCAACATTTTATGTCCTCAAGGCAGTGTAAGAGGCTGTTTAAATTTGACTGGTTGTTGGGTTTCAGGGGGAGGTAAAGCTGAGTGTCATCGGCATAGCAGTGGAAAGAAATGCCGTGCCTTTGAATGATTTGGCCAAGGGGGAGCATGTATAGAGAGAAGAGAATGGGGCCTAGGATGGAGCCTTGTGGAACTCCACAGGAGAGGCTAGCTGGAGCAGAGGAATAACTGCCTATGTTGATGGCGAAACTCCTATCTTTGAGGTACGAAGCGAACCAGCTCAGGGCAGTGCCATCAATGCCAACCGCGTACCGGAGACGGTCAATAAGGATGGTGTGGTCCACTGTATCGAACGCTGCGCTGAGGTCGAGAAGGAGCAGGATTGCACAGTCGCCGATGTCGATGGCGAGAAGCAGGTCGTTGTGTACCTTCAACAAGGCAGACTCTGTGCTGTGGTGGGCTCTGAAACCTGACTGGAAACTTTCCAGGATGGTGTATTGGTGCAGGTAGGGCACTAATTGGTTTAGAATTGCCTTTTCAAGGACTTTTGACAGGAATGGCAGTTTGGAAATGGGTCTGTAGTTGCTAGGCAAGGTGGGGTCTAGGTTAGGTTTTTTCAGTAGGGGCTGGACCACCGCGTGCTTGAAACTGGTTGGAACAGTGCCAGTGGCCAGAGAACTGTTGATAATAGAGAGGATGCTGGGACCGGCTATTGCAATGACATCCTTCAGAAGGGCAGTGGGGGCAGGATCAAGGGGGCAGGTTGCAGGTTTCATAGCGGAGACAAGCTTTGCAAGGGAGGATAGAGTGATGGGTTGGAAGCAGTCCAATTTAGATGAACAGACTAGTGAGACAGCTAGGTCACGGGTGGGAGGGGAAATGTTCATTCTAATGTTCTCAACTTTGTTGAGACCCAAAGAAACCCAAAGAAAGTTGTGCATAGGTGATGCCCAGTTTATGAACACCCGACTTATGTACAGCCAGTCCATACAAGCGAGCTTTTGGGGGGAATTGGCAGAATGGATTTGTCAGGTGTTGTGGGGCTTTCTTGACACGAGCTGGAATTTTGCCACATTGAACCAGGAAGAATAACGTTCAAGTTAACAGTGGATGTCCATTTTGCGAATCTTATCGAGAAACCCGGGGACTGGGTCAGCAGCAGTGACCTTTTTAAAGTGTCATCAGCATTGAAAGTCTTGTCTGCAGTAAAATATTTTAAAATATAATTAGCCACGATAGGTGTTAGTTCAATTTGTTAATATCAGATTTATTGTGAAGAATAGCAGTACTAGATTTAAAATGCTTCTTGGGCCTAATTATTGCAATGGAACAACCTACCTCTGATGGCACTTATGGCTCTGTGGGAACTCAGTTTGCGACTGTATTTCTCACCAGAAAACTGTTTGCATTACGAACAGTTTGCAGCAATAGACCCCCACCTTAACCCCAGAGTGAACCATGCCAGCTTTTGGAAATCATAATATATTTACACTGTAAAAACAACAACTTTCCTTTTATTCTTTGTTCAAATAATCAGCTATTTCAGAAAGACACAAAGTGCTGGAGTAACTTAATGGATCAGGCAACATCCCTTGGAGAAACATAAAAAAATAGGTGCAGGAGTAGGCCATTTGGCCCTTCAAGTCAGCACCGCCATTCAATATGATCATGGCTACATTTGTCTTCACACATATGATCATCTAAAATCAGTACCTAGTTCCTGCTTTGTCCCCATATCCCTTGATTCCTTTAGCTCTAAAAGCTAAATCTAACTCTCTCTTGAAAACATCCAGTGAATTGGCCTCTACTGCTTTCTGTGGCAGAGAATTCCACAGATTCACAACTCTCTGGGTGAAGAAGTTTTACCTCATCTCAGTCTAAATGGCCTACTCCTTATTCTTAAACTGTGACCCCATAGCTCTGGACTCCACCCAACATAGGGAACATTTTTCCTGCATCAAGCCTGTCCAATCCTTTAACAATTTTATATATTTTCGATAAGATCCTCTCATCCATCTAAATTCCAGTGAATATAAGCCCAGTCAACCCATTCTTTCATCATATGTCAGTCCCGCCATCCCGAGAATTAACCTACGCTGCACTCCCTCAATAGAAATAATGTCCTTCCACAAATCAGGAGACCAAATTTGCACACAATACTCCAGGTGCGGTCTCACCAGGGCGCTGTACAACTGCAGTAGGACCTCCTTGCTCCTAAACTCAAATCCTTTCGCAATGAAGGCCAACATGCCATTAGCTTTCTTCACTGCCTGCTGTACCTGCATGCCTACTTTCAGTGACTGATGTACCAGCACACCCAGGTCTCGTTGCACCTCCCCTTTTCCCAATCTGACACCATTCAGATAATAATCCGCCTTCCTGTTCTTGCCACCAAAGTGGATAACCTCACATTTATCCACATTATACTGCATCTGCCCACTTACCCAACCTATCCAAGTCATCCTGCAGCCTCAGAGCATCATCACAGCTCACGCTGCCACCCAGGTTTGTGTCATCCGCAAACTTGGAGATGTCACATTTAATTCCCTCGTCTAAATCGTTAATATTTATTGTAAATAACTGGGGTCCCAGCACCGAGCCTTGTGGCACCCCACTAGTCACTGCCTGCCATTCTGAAAAGGACCTGTTAATTCCTACTCTTTGCTTCCTATCTACCAAACAGTTCTCTATCCAAGTCAATACCCTACCCCCAATACGATGTGCTCTAATTTTGCACACTAATCTCTAGTGTGGGACCTTGTCAAAGGCTTTTTGAAAGTCCAAATACACCACATCCACTGGCTCTCCCTTATCCATTCTACTCGTTACATCATCAAAAAATGACAGAAGATTAGTCAAGCATGATTTTCCTTTCATAAATCCATGCTGATTTTGACCAATCCTGTCACTGCTTTCCAAATGCGCTGATATAACATCTTTAACAATTGACTCAAGCACCTTCCCCACTACCAATAGAAGGCTAACTGGTCTATAATTCCCAGTTTTCTCTCTTCCTCCTTTCTTAAAAAGTGGAGTTACATTGGCTACCCTCCAGACCACATGAACTGATCCAGAATCGAGAGAACATTGAAAAATGATCACCAATGCATCCTTGAGCACTCTGGGATGAAGACCATCAGGCCCTGGGGATTTATCTGCCTTCAGTCCCAACAGTTAACCTAACACCATTTTCTGACTAATGTGGAATGCCAACTTTCCCACACCGACCAACATGTCCCATTTACACTAGTCACACCTGCCTGCGTTTGGTCCATATCCCTCTAAACCTGTTCTATCCATATATCATATCCTCAAACATTGGTTAATCAAAGCCAAGAGCCATCATGGGAGAAGAATGGTACACCGACCATGTGGCTGAAATTGTGCACAACAGGGTAGTAGGCTATTTGATTCCCTAGGGAATTTATGTCAGGTCATTCCATACGTACAATGAGGGCTGGGAGTTAAAATGGCTTTCTCCGATTTCCTTCTCCAAATGCACCCCTGGGTTAAAATTAGGCCTTTAAAACCCATGTCGTCAAGAAGGTTCTTGACCTGAAACGTCGCCCATTCCTTCTCTCCAGAGATGCTGCCTGTCCAGCTGAGTTAGTCCAGCATTTTGACTATCAGAGGGATGGATGCCAGCCTGTGATGTCACAGGATCAAATCAACACATGGATTATTTTTCTTTAATCCGTCCCCCTTTCATACCCACCCATCTCACTTCTGTGAGCACCGAGTTGGAACGGTAGGCAAACAGAACTGAAGACTGTGCCATAGTTCAGCTCTCAAAGCTTCTTTGTGTGTTTCAGAAGGAAAGGCATTTCCTGCCACCAGGTGGCAAGCAGGTTTGAACAGTGGCGTTGAGCAGCACCAGAATACTGGGGAGGAAGCACCTCAGCACGTAGCTCCTGTAATCTGTACACTAATCAACTTCCTTCAGTCTTAATTTAAAACCACCAATCATCATCCAGTGAAAATATACATTTTACATTCTGTGACAAGATGGCAGTCCACATAGCTTAAGAAATAGGATACATTCGTTGACATCCCAATTTTAAAAATAACATGTCAAATGGATTCATGCTTTGAAAGCATTTTTAAAAAACATTCAAATTCAGTATTAAATTTCTTATGTACAACATTAAACACTACAAACTGACGCGCAACTGACGAAGAAGCTTTAAAATAGATACAAATTTTAAAAGTTTCCAAACACAAAAAAGAAACCAAATTCAGGCTGCCTCCAGGTAATGAGCTGGTTCCATTTTTTTTTTTCAGACGTCCATTCGTCAATTTTGTTCGTAAGTTGGTAAATACATAAAAATAATTCAATATGGTAACCACAAGTCCACAGTATTGGGAATGAATGGTGTCAGAAGCACACAAGATTGAGTTGAAATAACAAGTAATAATTGTTGAGAGAGAAAGTGGAAACTAGTTCTGCTACTTGCAGGAACAAAACGTATGTTCATACATTTAACTTTTGAATTTATTACGGGAGCTCGCTCATATGTAGTATGTACGGTGTCCTTAAATTAGGCATTCTTAAGCATTTTTTAAAAAGCTGAATTAGAGATTAAAATGAACTTTTTTCTAAAACACTAATCATATTTAACATAGTAAATATTCAAAGTATACTTCTTCAAAATAGGATAAATGAAAAAATACGATCTTTACCAGCTTTCAGAACTTGTGTAATATCTATACATTATAAGAACAAGCTAATTTTTATTTTAATTTTTTTGTAATTACTATTTTATTGCGATAACCAACTACACTGCAAAAATTCCTGATTAACAATAAGGCACCATGAGAAGTTTAGTGATTGGGAAGATGCCACTAAAATTCAAGCCTGCTTTTTTTTTCTTTTTGCAAACTTATTTTTAAGCATCTATTAAATGAAAGACTAAAATAAGAAAAGGGCAGATTTTTCATCCTCAGGGATGTTCACTTCTAAATTGTTAATTGCACGATGTGAATTTTGCAGAGAGCAAACCCATGGATACATCTTGTAAAAGATTCATTGTAGAATCAACAGGAGCGGCAACAATCCTGCAGATTGCAAAACCAGATG
Source organism: Rhinoraja longicauda (assembly GCF_053455715.1). Lineage (NCBI taxonomy): Eukaryota > Metazoa > Chordata > Chondrichthyes > Rajiformes > Arhynchobatidae > Rhinoraja > Rhinoraja longicauda. The sequence goes on along the minus strand of NC_135953.1, from coordinate 66,582,249 downwards.
CCCGACCGCCTTGAGGGAGTTAAAATTGTAATCATAGATGAACAAAGCCAGTTGAGACAGAATAGTGAGTGAAGAATTATTTTCCTGCCAGAACACTTGAGAGAAAACTACTTTATTATTGCCTATGCTTAATTTACTGTCACAAATTTTAACCTAATATTTCTTCGTAATTACTAAGCAGAGTACACTATTAATAACCTAATAAGTGTCAACTCTGGCTGAATGATCGCATTCCTGTCTGAGTCGGAAGGTACTGATTTCATGTCCCACTCCAGAGAAATGACATAATCTGGGCTGGTACTTCAATGTATTATTAAGGGAGTGCTGCACTGCTGGAGGTTCTGACTATTGAATGAAATGTAAAACCAAGGTCTATCCTCTCAAGTGGACATTAAAGATCATACAGGCAATAATTTGAGAAAGTCCCAGAACATTCTGAATGCACTGCCCTGTCACTTTTTATATTTCAATCAAAACAGCTTAAAAATAAAATAAAATCCGATTTTCTGATACAATTTGAAGGACTTTGTCCGCATACTGGCTTCCACTTTTCCTTGCAATGCCTCAATAGCCATTCTCCAAATGTCAGTGTTAATTCTGCTCCCCTCTCCACAGATGTTGCCTGATCCTGTGAGCACACACAGCATTCAATGTTCTTATAGTGAAATTCCAGCATTTGCAGTATTATTGTTTAATCCGCTGCTGTTTCTTTTCATATATCCACTTTGAATGTTCAGCTCTTCTTCAACAGAATTTTCATTTGTCTCTTATCTATTTCAACTTTATTGTTTTCCATTTCCCTTATCTTTGAACAAGTCCTTACCAAACATTCACAGCCACACCATTCCACAGTGGCCATCTGCAGCTCTTGTTTCCTCGTATGTATTGAAAAAGCATTTCACTGTGTTTTGGATCCACCTTCAACCATATATCTTCTAGATATTCAATATTAATCATCCCATCTACACATACATGCCTAATGCTAGCATTCAACATCATCAAAATAGTCCATTTCATCATTTACCCAGTCTGGCTCTTTAACAGGAAAGGTTTTAAAGGCTCACAAACTACACCAACTTGGATATTAATGGTTCTTCTTCACTTTGTGCTAATACCACTCGTACCTGGTCTCATTCTTATCATCTCTTACTTTCTCTCTCCTACTTCTACCCCTCAGTCCTCAGTTTCAAGCTTTTGTGTTCCCATCACAATTTTCTGTTTTCACCTCATTGAATTTCAAATGCAACATGATTGAGCTCTTTTGTTGTCTTCACCACCATGTTACTCCCATTTGTTTCCTCTTCAACCACCTTCATAGCCAACCCCTCAACTTCAGCGACCCATAATCTCATCTTCACATTTTCTTCAAGCTTCTTACCATTTTCAGTCCTCCTTAAGGCAAAGTCAGTAGATTATCAACCATCCGTTATTCTTACAATCTGCTCACTCCAGTCCAAATGTGCTGCATTCTCTTCTCTGTATACCCTGAATAAGACTTCTGATGCATGGCCATTGAGCCAAAAGCTACTATTTGCTCTCCACAGATGCTACCTGATGCGAATGCCACCAAATTTCACACCATAATACCATAATAACTGAAAATTGGCTTGTGACTCTGAGGATGAGCAAGGTGCACATAAGAGCCATCTATATACTAAAACTCGTTTGTTTGTTTGTTCCTGAATTACAGCCAAAACGGTACATGATAGCTCGACAATTTTAGGCCCAACTTACTCACCGTCATCCCTTTGATGCTAATGGAAGTTTCATTGAAATCAGTGTTATATTTTTAGTTATTCACATTTTAAAGTTTAAATCTATCTCCTAGGGAGGGAGGGGGGTGGAGGGAGGATAAGGGAGATTGAGGGGGATGGAGTGGGGGGGAGGGGGAGACGGGGAGGGAGAGGGAGAGGGAGAGGGAGAGGGGGAGGGGGAGAGAGGGAGAGGGAGAGGGTTATGCACCAATGCAGGAGAGCTTTGGGCCCAACGGGTCCACTTGGTCTAGTAGAGAGATAATATCCCCCACCTATAAAATCCTTGCTGACCATGAACCATGCCTTTATAATGATCCTACATTAATCCCATTTTTTAAATTCCCCCACCTTCTCATCTATTCCCCCTTAGTCCAATCACTAACTCACACGGGAAACAATTTACAATGACTAATTAACCTTTATTATACGGTAGATTTTTAAATATCGTACGGACAAGTGTTATCTGATAGAATCCAATGATTTTTTACTGGTTTCATATGGAAGATCAACATGTTTCCAAGCCTGAGAACGGCTGAGCAAGAGTTCTTGGCATAATAAAGGAATTTTCTTGGTTAGGGTTTCTGACAGCAGGGGAAGATATTGAAACAACTGGCAATTAAAAAAAGGGGCATCAGGTTGAACAATCCAATAGCTTAGATAGACACAAAATGCTGGAGTAACTCAACGGGACAGGCAGCATCTCTGGATAGAAGGAATGGGTGATGTTTCGGGTCGAGACCCTTCTTCAGACTGAGAGTCAGGGGAGAGGGAGACACAGAGATATGGAAGGATAAGGTGTGAAAACGAGAGATCAAGGGGACAAAGATTCAAGGAAAATATGGGGGAAGGTGACAACAAGGCAAAGATAACATTTAATCCCATAGCTTACCTCAATAATGTACAGGACTATATTCTTGTAAAAACAGTACAGAATACACTTGGCTACGCGATTATAGTTCCAGGCTCCGTGAACCAGCAGCAAGTTCTTCAGATACTTGAACTAGAAACAATACAAGGGTCACGACTGTCCATTAAACAAAACATTATATTTTAACATTCCTTTTCAAAATGATCTAAAGCTTTGGACTTGAATTATCATTTCCACGGCTCATAATGTACAAAATGCCAAGCGGCAATACAAAAATTCCAAAAGCAAAAATCAAAACCTAGGTGGTCCTATTATTTTACAGTGTGTGTGTGTATCTGGATTACAAAATAAAGATTCAAATATCACAGTAATTTGAGTATTTGAAGAAATCTAGGAATAAAAGATGGTAATAATACTGTTGTTAATATTGTCAGCAAGGTTGTCAAATTGGTATAAAAAAATCTAACCATAGCATTTATTTCAGTCAGCTCATTTACATCTGATGTTAGATTGGTGTGGGTCTGGAGTTGTGTGCAGTGCAGACCAGATCAAGTACAGCAGCTTTCCTTCTCAAAGAAAGAGTGAAGCAGACAATCAAAAAGCTTCTCAGTCACCCAATGTGACACCAGCCTTCTGTTCCAGATTAATTTAATTAATTAGTTGAATTTAAATTCCCAGTTGTTGTTATGGGATGTGAATAATTTTACTCACATATTCAGGTCTCTCCATTTCAAAGTAGGTCAACACTATATGTAATGATCCATTGTATGACTGACAATATGATCTGCTTGACAATGTTTGTACTGATATGCATGAGGCAAGAGACCATTGGTTTAATAACTCTTGAATGATTTAAATTAGCATCAATTTACAATGTCAATGATAATGATACATGTCAAATTGAATCTACGTATTGAAGATTACGTCAAATGATTCTGACATATCGAGTTACCTGAGCAATAGAATAATCAGAAGAGTTTGCTGCTTGCAGGCCTTCGTTTCCACTTATTCCAACACCGACATGTGCTGTTTGGATCATTCCCACATCATTTGCACCATCACCTATTGCTAGCGTTATAACTTTCACCTGTTTCTTCACCATTTCAACTATTTCTGACTTCTGAAGAGGTGAAACTCTGAATAACATTAAAAAGAAGAAAAAAAATCAGAGAGAAACAAGACCTCAGCAGTCTGATAGATGTATAAGAAATACATTTCTGTAACTTAAAAATAATAAAAGCATCATCCTTACTTGCCAGCTTCAAGTAAACACGTTTTCCACCACCTAAACAATCTCTCCCTCCTCCCCACAGTTTTGGCTATTATTGCCATTTTCTCAAGAGATGCAGAACACCACAGGCAGATGATAAAAAAGGCAACATCTATCAAACAGTTGTGCCAAGTGTTACATTTTGGCTGTATAAAATTTGGGATAATCAAGAGTTACAAAGCAAATTGTCACTCCCTGGAGTATGTATGATGAAGCAGAAGGTGGAGGTGATGATGGGGGAAAAGGGAGGAAGTCCAAGGGGAGGTCCAAGCGTCCCTCATGAGATTAAGAGAAGATCCCAGATGCAAGTACCCTTGGCTCATCGACCTCGACTTTTGATGTGGATTCAGCTTTTGCTGTCAGAAAGGGATTCAGGTGGTGAGAATATTACCGTCACGGCGACGACCGACTCAGATAGTGTAAATAAACACAATAAGCTTACAGAGCAGCAAACCTATCAAGAGTGTTATAGCATATTGGAAGATTTATCCTGAATCCATGCACAAGTTTGATTGTTTGGAGATTGTTTAAGTGAAACACATAATACCACTCCTTAATTTATTGCTGGAAGTAATAGAGGACAAAAGGTTGGAAGAAATATCACAATTTGGTACTTTTGTTTAATATATATCTGGCATAAAAACAACAGCTATCCTGAAGGCTAGGACCTTTGTGGGCAGAATTATGTTGTACTGAAGAGGAGTCTTGATTCCATAAAATTGGAAAGCATTTATCTTTTCTTAAAGAAAGAGCCACAAAAAATCCACCCAGTAAATGTTTGCAGAAAGAAAGAAAATCCAAGGGTGACACTGAAGAAAAGTTCAGGAGTAAGTAGTAACATTTCCATTTGTGACTTCAGCCCAAATCTGACAAAGTTCTGCATGAATGTGTTATTAAGAAATTGCCCTTGGGAATCAAATTATATTCTAGAAAGAACAAAAATCACTGGCCTCTACCACCATTCAGCAGACCTTATAGATCTTATAAATCCACATCTGGCTCAGTAAACATACCACAATATGTACAATTAAAATATCGTATTTCATTAATTATATCCTCTACTTATTTGAAATTATTTTCAATTACTATGAAAACCATCACGTTGAAATACGAGACAGAATTTTGTTGACATATCCCTCTTTTACTCAGCTTTAAAAAAAAGATATGCAATATATTTGTAGTAAAACACTAATGGCTTGTAATTGACAAATTAAATTTGTAACATTTTTCCATTAAGAATTGGGTTTAAATTTTAATTCAAACTAGAAAAGGGTGGACCCGTTGTGCCCAAACCTCTCCTGCAGTGGTCTTGCACCCTCCCCTCCCTCAATAACCTCCTTCCCCTTCCCCCACTCCCCACTCACCCACTCCATCCCCCTTGGCCGCTCCTCCCCCCCTCACCAACTCCATCCTCCTTCAACCCCATCTCCCCCCTCACCAACTCCATCCCCCCTCCTCCCCTCACCCACTCCATCTCCCCTCAACCACCTTGAGGCGGCGGCTCGACAGCGACTGTCCCCTCATTCAGCAGCAGCAGCGGCGACGGCCGTTGCTTTGAGCGGGAAGAAGCCCCGGAGGGACAACCAGCGCGCTTTGTGCGGGATTAGCCAGTGATCAATCAGAGAGGCTGCGGCGCTCCCCCCCCCCTTGGGACCCGGAACAGCGACCAATTGGCGGTCGAGCGGGAGGTCGGAGCCAATCAATTGACCTCAAGTGGGGGAGAAGCGCCGTTAGCCAATCAGGATGCTCCAGACCCAACTTTGGGGGAGGGAGGTAGTAGAGCCAATCAAATGGCGATCTCAAAATAGCGATCTCAAAATGGCAACTCTCCCCCAAATGCGCACGTGCTGATCTGGCGGCCATCTTACGTAAGTATTAGATCAACGGGCCCCAATGCGCAGGCACGGACCCGTTGGGTTCCCATTGTGACGTCGAACACGGGGGAATTACTGCGCAGGCGCGGCTGATGGGCAAGGCAAGTGATTTATTAAAGTTTAAAACGTGATTTATTAAAGTTTAAAAAGTGAATAACTTTTAAATATAACAACCATTTGAACCGCAGGCCAAAGGTGAACAAGGTGTGCCTAAAATTGTTGCGCTATCGTGTACCGTTTTGGCTGTATTTCGGGAACAAATAAATAAATATACACGATAGGAGTTTTAGATATAGTTTTATATAGATATCAATATAGCATCCAAAAAAAGCTCAAATTCTAGCTTACCGGCAGCAGATGACAGCTTTGCAAGACAATGCTAGATCCAAAAACGATTGTCGCACTCCAAATGTCAGGGCGTATTTGAGGGTTTTCCCATCAATAATCAATGCAAAGTCGTTGTCCTTACGCAGTGCATCTCCCAGAGTGTTGCAATGGTGGATCAGAGTTTCCCTTGTTGTCTGCAAAATTGATTGTTTTAAAATTAACTGATTTAACAAAACACAAAATATACTTATTAATCAAAACGGGAGCCTTTAAATATATACTATAAAGCAACAGGCTAGGATACTAAAAAGCTGATACATCATGCACGCATTATCTTGAAGCGTTTCCCTTGCTCTAATTAAAGCAATACGTTGCTCTGCTGTAAAATTTCCATAATCTGGTGAGGTCTGCAGTGAGTGCAGTACCAAAGGATCTGTGAAAATGAAACCTTAAATTTGTTCCCTTAAGCTGGTTCAGAAAATGAGGAACAGATTACAGAATAGATGCAGCTTCCTTTTGACAGAGAAGTGAGCAGTAAAGACAAAAAATACGGCAAATAAGCAATTATATAGCATTTTACACTGTTAGGAAGGGTTTATTGGGGAAATTCAACCAACCCTCTGATTAGCGGGTTGGGGGATTTATTGTATATTTTGGAGATGATCAAAACAAATTAAAGAGGTCAACATTAGCCAACTGGATTTCCATATTATGTCATGAAAGATGGCCATAAAAAAATAATTAAAAAGGAAATGTATATTACGAAGCTGGGAATCTTCCACTGTGAATTGGTCTTCAGTGTGAGGACATAATTCTATTCATTGATGACCTTGAGAAGGGCAAAGGCAGAACAGTGAATTAATTTTTAGTTGACAAATAAAGTAATGAATATCCATATCTGATCGATTAGGCAACAGGGCCCACGACTGGCAAATGTCATCCTACAGGAATAAGCTATTATATATTTAGTTACATATAATAAGGGCCCATGTCAGAATATGGCAAAGCACAAGCTAATGATAAGTAAATCAGAAAAAAAACAAAGAGGATTGATCCCTCGTTTCACCCACAGTGTACATCCAGGGAACCACACAAAATATACAACATAGAAAAAATCTAATTTATACAAGTGGGTAAATCCAAGATCATTTGGCATTCAACCCAATCTAAAAAGTCTGGTATTTCAGTCTTCCTTATATTTGGCTTCTCTGTAAATGCAGTGGCCCATCAATCTGAAGCCTAGGCAGTATTGCCTGGATTATTAAATGATGACAAGGGTAATGGGGTTTAGGGGTGATTTGGTAAGTACTTCATGGAGGCTCTCTCCCCAGTTTTGGTTCCTAATCACCATTTCAAGGATCACTGTGACTTTGTGATGGACAAACAAGCTTGATCCCTGATGCAAGGTTAGATTTCATCTCAGTTTCAGGGACAGAGAATATTTGACAGCATTTTAAGATATCAAATACAGTATTTAAGGTGGTTTGGTCAGACATAATCTGGTGCGACTCGTGGTGAGGAGCAATTTGTGCAAATTTGCATCAACAGAGTTCAAATTGGACAATGCAACCTGAAGCTACATAGACTATTATTGTTATTATTGTGATGTTATTGTGTGCTTGTTTTAGTGTGTGTGTATATGCATACACTAAACTTTTTTTTCACATTTATTATATTATTTACAGTGTATTATATTTACATGCTGCAAGTAAAATTGTCATTGTTCTATCTGGCACATTTGACAATAAAACAGCAGATTTCTCTTGAGTCTCTCTCGACCCTTTTGAAGTCTTTCACATCACAACATTAAATAAGCACTGGAATATTACATCACAATCTTATCCAACAACAGATGAAAAAATTTATGGGAATTTAAATATAATTGAAATTTTTAAGAAATCTGTATCATTTAAAGTATTGGCAATTCCAAAGCCTACTTCCCTTTTAAAAAAAATATGAAAACTGCCTCCAACTATTTATTTTCTATCTACATAGAAATCTGCTGTTGTTGAAAATCACATCAAGTAGGGAAAAACAAAATGTGGAATTCTTTTTTAAAAACCTTTCCCAATTTTTATTAATTTGGCCAACAACCTTCTTCAAATCCATCCTCTTGTCAGGAGTACAAAAAATCTGCCTGACCTGTGTAAAGAGAAGGTTATAACCAACCTGCAATCCTTAATGACTGCTGAAATTTTACCTAAAATATTTGAAATATAAATGATTCACATTTCACAAACTTGAGCACTGGTAGAACATTATTGTTTTCTATTGATCACGAAAGATCAATATGGAATGTTTCAAAGCTATTGCATTTTATGCAATTAACAAAATAATTCTGCTCCAATAATATTTGTGGCTTAATTTAGAGGTATAGCACAAATAAGATTATCACAAGCATAGAGGTCACAAACATAGTCACAGTAAAATCTGTTGCAATATTTGAGACACTCATTAAGGGCTTGCAGTCTGTCCAGCTCCTGCGACATTGAGGGGGGAATTTGTAACTTTGTAAGCGCCCTTTATGGGTGACTATTTGCATACCTTGGATATGCAACAAAAATTTTCACTGTGACTTGTCACATGTGACAATAAAGTATTCAATTCAATTCAGAAGGAAATACTTATTACATTTTACATAAACACTTCCAACCTCACATAACTGCAAATCTCAACTGAAGAGCAGAATACACTATGGCTCATATGTGTCGCTCAAAATAGCAGCGAGAAGATTGTGCTTACCAATACCAATGGTAAGCTTTGATTAAGGGGTAGATATAGAGCCAAATGCAACTTTGCAGAAAATATTGTCTGAGATACGCTGCTATGCCATTACCTTCAATGGAAGCAGCATCTCACTGACAAAGTACTTTGAATTGCAGGAAGTTAACAAAACCCATGAAGAAAATAATTGTTATTCTCACCCTACCTCTATGTACAATATTTGGTTATGAATTCATCTATTGAATCGTCCATTCTAATTTACAGTTCATTCGTTGTCCCTATGCTGTTAGAATCATAGATTGAATGCAGAAAGTTTAACAACTCAAATTCTCCACTGGATCTTTTGAAGAGCAAATCAATTTGTTTCACCCCTTAGTTTCCCAATCCCCCTTCAGCCCTCACCATGTATCCATGCAATATTTTCTATCAATGTGCTATTGAGGGCAATCAACACCACAACCATCACACTGTGGTAGCACCTTCCCACTCCTACCCATTCATTGTGCAAAAACTGAATTTGCTTAAGATTGTTCTATTTCATTTATTAAATCATACATTTATGTACCTATTTTCTGTTCCAAAGTTGAAAAGTAGCTAGACACCAGATCTCTCTCCAGCTGAAAAATAACCTCTCATCATAGCCGTTTTCTTGCCATTGTTCAATACAGCACCCCTGCAGCTACTAACCATTCTATTCACCAAGAGTTTCGGTTTCGTCAGCAAGCCTGCAACATGGTACTCCAAACATATTTTTCGATCCTTGTGTACACACCATTAACAGTACTTCATTGATCCCTGGTGTTATCATGTGCACACCCATGGGGTTGGGGCAGAGAAAGAGAAGGGGGGATAATTAGTTGAAATTGGAGAATTCAGTATTCACACCATTGGATTGTAAGCCACCCAAGTGGAATATGAGGTGTTCTTCCAGTTTGCATGTGGCCTCGCTCTGGCATTGGATGCCAAGGACAGAAAGGTTGTTATGGGAATGGGAAGGAGAGTTAAAATGGTTAGAATTTTGAAGAACCAGCAGGCCTTGGCGGAGAGAGCGCAAATGTTCTGTTGAATGGCCACCCAGTCCAAGCTTGTTCACACCAAAGTCAGGAAACTACACTTGGAGCACGGAATGCCGAACTGCTTCCGTACTGCTTGACTCCATGACTAAACTCTATTTATCTTAATCTTTTCCAATATATATATATACACACACACACACTTATACATATATATATATACACACACACACACACATATATATATATATATATATATATATATATATACACACACACACATATATATACAAGAATCATTTCTGTCAGTAGGTAGTTGAAATCAAACAATATTTTTGCACAAAAAATGCAATTTTAATTTCATTATCAATATTTTCCAGTTTTCCTGAGTATATATGTGTATATATGTGTATATATATATATATATATATATATATATAAAAATATGTGTATATATATACACACACATACATATGCATATACATATATTTTCTACATATATACATACATACATACATATACACATAGTGCTCAGTCTTCCACAGGACTGTAACATTTGTCCGACTGCATTTTACAATTTGGTACAGTTGAACGAAATGTGCAATTTAACATCCGATAGAGGAGGGACAAAATTATATCTGGCGTATGAAAAACTGGAAATAAATGCTGCATAAAGGATGCAGTTACTTTAATTCTATTTTTCCCTGATGACGGCAGCTTTTGAATTAGTATTCCAATTCAGTGATTTTGAATGTCGAGGTGAACTAACTTCATAAAAAGGTGAATTGCACTCATTAAACTTGTTGCTGTGATAGCGATAGCAGTAATGGATACAAAACCTGATTAGCCTGACAGTTGATATAATTGAAACCAAATCTCTGATTTTTCACCGTGCATCTGTATAGCAGTACATTTTATCTCAAGAAAAACTATTATCATTGTCTTGTGACCCCATGAGATCTCAAGTTACTAGATCTCAAGTTACTAGAATCTTTTGTTTGACTAGGTATCATAATCAGGAAAAAGCCAAAGCAAAATAGGAGAAAAAAGACAAAGTGCTGGAGTAACTCATCAGGTCAGTCAGCATTCCTGGAGAAGGTGGATAGGTGACGTCTTGAGTAATTTTTCCTCACCTCAGACTTAAACGGCTTACCATTTATCCTCAAACTATGGCCCCGAATCCAAGATTTCTCACTTAGGTCGAGCAGAAGGGTCCTGACCTGAAACGTCACCTATCCATGTTTTCCAGGGATGTTGCCTGACCCGCTGTGTTACTCCAGCACTTGCATCTAACCTTGCAAAGACCTAATGAATTTTGTGAGTTTCAATAACATTTCTTCTCTTACCTTCCAAACTTTAGAGAATAAACATAGTCTTTACCCAACCGTTCCTCATATGGTAAACTCTTCATCCCTGGAACAAGTCCAGTGAAAACCTGTTGAGCTCCTACTGATCATTTCTTTGGTAAGAACACTAAAACTGCATGCAATGCTCTAGTTGCAGCCTCACCAGGACCCTATACAACTTAAACAAGATTTCCTTACTTCTAAGGAAACTACTGTAATGAAGGCTAACATACCATTTACCCAAATCATTTGGAGCACCTGCATGCTGGCCTTCAGACTTGTGGAGAAGGACACCAAGTCCCTATCTTTCTCAATATTTCACTATTTAACCAATACTTCCCTTTCCCATCATATGTTCCATCCATTCAAGTGGATGATGTGCCTTACTTTGTTAACCAACCTCCTGTATGAGATGTTATTGAAAATCTTCCAGCCCTATTGCAAATGTTATGCTAACCAGTGTCTCTGATTTTCTCTCTTCCTCTCAGACTCCATTTTTAAATTACTGGATTTCATTTGATACAATCTAATCTGCAAGAACTATTCTGTCACTTACACTTTCGGAAAATTATAATGTGATTATCGTTTCCACAACTACCTCCCTTAGTATTCAAGGTTGCAAAATATCAGGCTGATGATTTATTGCTTTTTGGCTGCCATTAATTTCTTCATCGCCATTTTAATATTAATACTAATGTCCTTTACTTGCTCAACCTCATTGGACTCTAGGCTCTCTCATGATTCTGGAGAATTACTTATGTCCCTTCTGCAAAGAAGGAATCAAAGTATTTGTTTAATTGCACTGCCGTCATGAGCTCTCCCAGTTCTACTTGAGTCAACAGAGGACACGATTTATGATAATTGGCAAAAGAACCAGAGGCACAAAATCTTCTACTTAGAGCATTTAAGAATAAATTATATTTCAACAAAAAATATGAATACATTCCTTCCAAGTTAAACATTGCACTCCCAGGGGTTGGAATTTGCTCAAATTTAACAGTAAATTCTATGTGGTATAAGAAAATAACTGCAGATGCTGGTACAAATCCAAGGTATTTATTCACAAAATGCTGGAGTAACTCAGCAGGTGAGGCAGCATCTCGGGAGAGAAGGAATGGGTGACGTTTCGGGTCGAGACCCTTCTTCAGACTGATGTCAGGGGGCGGGACAAAGGAAGGATATAGGTGGAGACAGGAAGATAGAGGGAGATCTGGGAAGGAGGAGGGGAAGAGAGGGACAGAGAGGGAAAGGTCTGACCTTTCTGTCATGGGCCTCCTCCAGTGCCATAGTGAGGCCCACCGGAAATTGGAGGAACAGCACCTCATATTTCGCCTGGGCAACTTGCAGCCCAGTGGTATGAACATCGACTTCTCCAACTTTAGGTAGTTCCTCTGTCCCTCTCTTCCCCTCCTCCTTCCCAGATCTCCCTTTATCTTCCTGTCTCCACCTATATCCTTCCTTTGTCCCGCCCCCCCTGACATCAGTCTGAAGAAGGGTCTCGACCCGAAACGTCACCCATTCCTTCTCTCCCGAGATGCTGCCTGACCTGCTGAGTTACTCCAGCATTTTGTGAATAAATTCTATGTGGCAAACTCAAAAACTGACGTTTCTGGAGTTGAATTAAAACAGAAAATGATGGAGAAAGAGAGTTAACTTTTCAGGGAGAAGACCTTTGTCCATACCTTTGAATGGTCAAAGGGTCAAAGATCATTCACCAGAAATGCTGCTTCTCTCTTCATGGATGCTGCCTGATCTGCTGATTAATAATGAGAAATAATTTTATAATAAATTGTAAATCTGCAGGCATAGGAATAACTAATGGAAAACATTGTAGTGTCAAAAAATAAGTTGGGATAGTTTCTCCAACCAAATGCAAATTAAAAGCCAGCTTAAGGAATACTTGGCATTGTAAACGCAGGAATAAAGTACCTAGCTTCACATTACTTGTGCGTAAAACATCGATCATGCCTGCTGGGAGAGACTGTTCTCTTTGTAGCTTGGGAGGTTAAAGGGAGTATTGAAAAAGTCGTTGACAAGAGTTTGACTAAATAGGCAAAAACTGCTTCCACTGGCAGTACGCACTGAACAAGATTTATGATAATTGGCAAAAGGAACCAAAGGCAATATTAGGATTCTCCTTAAAGCAAAGAGGCACTGTTGTTGGGAATGCACTGCCTGAAGGCATGATTGCACATTCAATAATAATCAGTAAAATAAAAATGCAATGCACATATCTGATGCAGACTTTTATCGGGTTAAGAAAAAAAACGAGGTATATGACAAAGTGAGTAGTTTCCCTCCCCCAAGACCCTTGAAATAAAATACTCCGAGGTCTTGTGCAAAAAAATTACCAGGAACTTCCACCAGACCAACCTCAAGAGTATGTTATCAAAATACTCTCAAAACGTCTCCCGCCCCACCAGAGGCACAAATACCCTTAATCATTGCTACTCAACCATCAAATATGCTGACTGCTTTTTCCCCACCCATTTCAGAAAATCTTATGGGCAGCACAGCGGTAGAACTGCTGCCTTTCTGCGTCAGGGGCCCAGGTTTGATATCATATCATATCATATATATACAGCCGGAAACAGGCCTTTTCGGCCCACCAAGTCCGTGCCGCCCAGCGATCCCCGTACATTAACACTATCCTACACCCACTAGGGACAATTTTTACATTTACCCAGCCAATTAACCTACATACCGGAGGCCCGCCGGAAGTTGGAGGAGCAGCACCTCATATTTCGCCTGGGCAGTTTGCGGCCCGGTGGTATGAACGTCGACTTCTCCAACTTCAGATAGCTCCTCTGTCCCTCCCTTCCCCTCCTCCTTCCCAGATCTCCCTCTATCTTCCTGTCTCCACCTATATCCTTCCTTTGTCCCACCCCCGACATCAGTCTGAAGAAGGGTCTCGACCCGAAACGTCACCCATTCCTTCTCTCCCGAGATGCTGCCTGACCTGCTGAGTTACTCCAGCATTTTGTGAATAAACCTACATACCTGTACGTCTTTGGAGTGTGGGAGGAAACCGAAGATCTCGGAGAAAACCCACGCAGGTCACGGGGAGAACGTACAAACTCCTTACAGTGCAGCACCCGTAGTCAGGATCGAACCTGAGTCTCCGGCGCTGCATTCGCTGTAAAGCAGCAACTCTACCGCTGCGCTACCGTGCCTGATCATGACTAGGTGTGCTATATGTACAGAGTTTGTTCATTATCCCTGTGACTGTGTGGGTTTTCTCTGGGTGCTCCAGTTTCCTCCTACACTCCAAAGATGTAAACATTGGCTTTGGTAAAAGTTGTAAATTTTCCCTAGTGTGTAGGATAGTGCTAATGTACGGGGTGATCACAGGTCGGCATGGACTGGGTGAGCTGAAGGGCCTGTTTCTGCCCTGTATCTCTAAAGTCTGAAGGTCTGACTACTTGGCTGTGCTTCTACTCCCTGCTGACAAGCAGAATCTGAAACGGGAGGATTCAGTACAAAAAGTCATACATTGCTCGTCTGAAGTAACAGACGAGATCCTACATTACTTCTTTGAGTCAGTGGACTGTCCATATTCACTTAGTGGTCAACCTAAAAGAGTATGTCACTGCCATCACACACTTCAGTAAATGTGCAGCGGAATAGGTACCAAAGAGGACAGTCCGAGTGGTCCCCAACCTGAAATGGATGAACCGGCAGACCCACTCCCTAGTCTTAGACTCCCACATGTCCATGTCTGTGGTGTTCACGTTGAGTGATCCTGACATGTAATAGAAATCTATACACGACCTTCACAAACCCATCAAGGACACCAAAAGAAAGTTCAAGATCAGACTAGAGTCACAGAATAGCCATTGCGATTGAGTCAAGGCTTGCGGGCTGTAATAGGCAACAAGATGAAGTCAGGCAGAGCTACTGGCAACAACCCATCTCTCCCCAATGAGCTCAATGCAGTCTATGCTCGTTTTGAACAGATGGCCGGTGGGATGATGTCAGCCACTCTGCTATCTTCAGGTGCCTGACCCAATTATTTCCAGCACTTTTTTGTTCAATGTTTCAGCATGTGCAATTTTTTGGGGCTTCTGACAATTTATCTATGCTTGCTAGCAAGTCAAAGCAACCCAGGACTTGACTTGCGTCAATCATCAAAACTCATTGGAGCAATATGAATCAAGTCCTCCCAGTTTCTATCTCTCTGAACCTCAGCCAAACTTTTCATGTAGGTTGTGAACAACTGGAGTTCTAGGCTCAGACTCCTGTGGTACTCGACTGAAAGATTTTTCTTAGTAATAAACTACCAACAATCTAAGTAATTACCAGTTGTCACTTAACTAACCCCTTTCCAGGAAACCTGTTCTTTTTCCTTTTCAGGTATCACTTTGACTGGAGTTGTAACATGATGCATGTGTTATCAAGGCCTAAAGTCCAATCTAGTATGCTGATTTGTGTATTTAAGATATCTTCATGATTTTCCATTCCTGCTTCTAAAATAAAAATTCCCAGGATAAAAGGTTGTCTAGCAAAGCCAACATCCATTCCTTGTTCTTAGTCACCCATGAAAAGATGGCAGGGAACAGCTGTGTGGAATGTACTTTATGTGTTCCCAGGGTGCTGTCAGGAAAAGATTTTGTCTTCTAGCCCTTTCAGCCACAGAAAACTTGTGCTCTGTGGAGACACGCATAGGGATGGGAATGACAACAACAAAGCATCTCAACACCCTCCACAAGAAAACTCTACTTGGGACATGCAACACTAGAGAAATGCATGTTAATCACTTCAGAATAAGAGTATAAATTCATACGAGATTCAGTGCCTCAGCTAAACGCTCGTGTGATAAAGACTGCCCTTCGGCGGACAAAGTTGATCTGAAATACAATAGAAGCACTGGGTGTAATATAAAACTCCCGCAGGGCTTGTCACACATCACTAGTTCCGTTGTTGTACTACGCGGGGTGAAGAATCTCAGGGTCCTACAGGGAATTATCTACATTTGCCCAGTTCTGTTTAAATTGACAATACTCCATGCCATAATTAATAAGTGGCTTTGTGAGAGTGTGGGAGTGGGGGAAATCTGAGGGAGCTCAAAAGGAAGATTGTGGGTTTACTTGCAACTGCTGGTCTTGTAATATTGTATTACAATATGCAACTAAAGCTACACTGCAGCTGAATATTTGAAGTGAACAAAAAGTTATATTCAAGAACTTTCATATGGAAAACATTAATTGTAATTTGTTACTTTATTCAAAAAGCACCAATTCAGCCTTGGACTGAAGCACGATAGCCACTTTCTCTGAAGCTCAGGATGAAATAATCATAATCCACCAGTCAGCTCACAACCACAGCTTTAGAACATAGAACAGTGCAGCACGGCCCATAATGTCTATGTTGAACATGACGTCAAGTAAACTAATCTCTTCTGTCCGCATCCCTCTACTCCATGCATATCCATGTGCCCATTTAAAAAGCCTCTTAAATGCCACTATCGCGTCTGCTTTCAACACCACCCCTGGCAGCATGTACCAGAAACTCCCTGGGTAAAAATCTTGCCCTGAACATTTCCTTTAAACTTTCCATCTCTGACTTTAAAGCTGTTCCCCCGGCATCTTTGACATTTCCACACTGGGAAAAAGGTTCCGACTGTCCACCTTATGCCTCTTATAATTTTATATGCTATCAGGTCTCCCCTCAATCTCTGACACTTCAGGGAAAACAATCCAAGTTTGTCCAACCTAGCCTTATACATAATATTCTCTAATCCAGGCAGCACTTTGGTAAACCAGCAGAGTGTAGAGTTGATGTGATTCATTTTATCTATTTCCACCCATTTCATCAAACTACTATGCAACTCAACATCTTCTACAAAGAAATACTGAATGAAAAAAGTTAGGATAGCACAGTGGTGCACGTGTGTGACCACGTGGGTTTACTCCAGGTGCTCCGGTTTCCTCCCACATCCCAAAGTTGTGCACCCTTATGGGTTAATTGGCCTCTGTAAATTGCCCCCTCATTTGTAAGGAGTGAGATAACATAGAAATAGTGTGAGTGGGTGATCTATAATCAGCGTGGATTCCGTGGGCTTAAGGGCTTGGTTCCATGCTGTATCTCTAAAGTAAACTAATCAAAGCCTTCAGCAGGTTAGAGATTAGCACTAATAAAAATGTCACCAAGGTTGCACAAGTGGCTTTAGTAAGGCGGAAGCAAAACTCATTCAGCTTTCTTGCGTGATTCAGTGACTCTGATTGAATTGATCCTTCGGAAAAAAATTATAGATGCTGGTTAAAATCGGAGGTAGACACAAAAAGCTGGAGTAACTCAGCAGGTCAGGCAGCATCTACTTTTCAGTCTAAAGAAGGGTCTCGACCCGAAACGTCACTCATTCCTTCTCTCCAGAGATGCTGCCTGATCCGCTGAGTTACTCCAGCTTTTTGTGTCTACCTTTGAATTGATCCTTTTACAGGTATAGTATTTGACTCAACTGTGATGCACCCGGTGACCAAATTGGTTGCTAACTGTGAATGGACTATTCGTTAGGTATTGTAAATGACGTGCTCCTGCATTGCAGCAGAGTTGATGACTTTGGGTCGAGGAGAAAAGTGCTCGAAAATTAATTCATCTGTTGTGTTGATAAAAGAATCCTTCTCCATTAACATCTCATTTATTTGACTCAAAACAGTCAACCACCTCAATCAATTTCACACTGCTACACTGATGGCATTCAATGCGTTAATGATGATTTTAGATACTAAAGCCGAATGTTGTGCCATATTTTGCAGTCTTTCCTTTAGTTCAAATGATAAAAAACAGAACTGCTCCAGTGCCACTGATCTGCAGGCTTGTGTGGTAACTTCAGTGGGCAACAGGCAGAACCAATAGAAAACTGCTAATTTGGGAAATCACCTAATGCCAAAGGGTATTTATAACTCAATAAGATTTGGGATTTCATAATAAAGTTGAATCAAGAATTAATTTTTAAATCACTGACACAAAACAATAAAGACATTAAATACTTACATCAAGAGTGTGCGCATTTAGAACCATAAGACCCATGTTTTTCGTCAGAAGTTTACATGCATACCCTTTTAAAAAAAAAACAGCTATTAGCATCTGTTAAAAATAAATCAACGTATCTATTGTACAAGCTTTCACTGGAGTACAGTTGTACAATTGTTGACGCTATCTGTAATTCAGGCATTTCTTTCCAGCTATGCATTATTAAAACAGATGGAAATAACAGTGAATTATAAAATAATTTACTGATATACAATGAATAGACCCATTTTAAATGTGCAGATTTGAAGTAGAAAATTTTATAAGGACTTCAGTACTCAAGAATGTCCGGTTTCTGTACTCCTATAAGTTGTGTATGACCTTGGGGAAATCTGACTTTACCTATATTCTCCATTACATTTTTAATACATTTTTCTTGACAGTAATAATAATAATATTTTGTGGTAGTCATTAATGACAGATACAGTAAATATCGCACTAGTTTAATTATGGGCAGTGTTAGGGTGAATATTCGATGAAACAAGAGTTATAACAAGTGTCTGTAGAGCAACACGATATGGGTTACTAACGAAACCAGATGTTTCTGACTCCGAGAAATGGGCTCATGGACAATTCACATGAACCAAAACCTTACTTAACCAGACGACTGCCTGTAGTCCAATTTACAGGATCAATGCTGGAAAAACTAGCTTAGTCCAAATTTAACAAGAGCCAGTTTCAAAGAGAATCTCTGAAACATTTGTAAGTACTATTTTTATGTGCCATCCCAACCTTTTAGCAGGAATGAAAATGATAACTGCAGTTGGGGAGATAGAATTAAATAAACGTCCAGAAAGATTCAAGGAAAGACAAAAACCTTGATGCAACAAAATATAGATTTTACTGTACTTTTAGATTTTTTTTTTCATTAACTATGTTTGAGTAATGCACAACAAAAAGATATCCAAATACTGCATTATCTGCAAATTCACATCTGAAAATCACAAAGTAAATTTACAAAACAGGATATTAAAAAATTAAGCATGCTGACATGGGAGGAAGGATGTGGGAAAGCTGCTCAGGAACAAATTCAATATTATCTCACTTTTAGAGAGGACATGTGGATCTAATCTAGTATCATAAATTTGATGGCATTATTGTCACTGTTGCAAGCTACAAATTGAATGGGGAAATACTTGAGCATTGAAGGTTCAGTGAAGAGGCAGCAGGCTGGTGACACATGTCAATGTTGTGAGTTACTTGGAGGATTTGGAGCCATTCCAGTTTGTAAGGACGTGACTCCAGAATGTTTATGATCTAATTGTACACAAAATATTAGATAATTTGGATAAAGTAAACCAAGAAATTTACATTGAACTGAAAGCAAAGGCCTATATTGTAAACGCAAAATGCTGGAGTAATTCAGCGGGACAGGCAGCATCTCTGGAGAGAAGGAATGGGTGACGTTTCAGGTCCAGACGCTTCTTCTCGACCCGAAATGTCACCCATTCCTTCTCTCCAGAGATGCTGCCTTTCCTGCTGAGTTACTCCAGCAATTTGTATCAATCTTCGGTTTAAACCAGCATCTGCAGTTCCTTCCTACATGGCCCATATTATAAAATGTATGAAAAGTAACTTAAGCATTCCAAACAGGAAACTTCTTTACACAGGCTGGCCAACACTTGAAATAGCGTAGTAGTGACAAGACTTGTGGATTTGTTCAAGCTTTGCCTGCTGAATGGGATGCCCAAACTCACTGGACCAGTAAATTTGAACTGATTGACCATCAAGAATCAGCAGATGTTTTTAACAAAAATATATGATAGGTATTTTTATTACCCAGCAGATTACTTTAAGGAGTCTATTAAAGATAGCTGAAAACGAATTAAATGTTTTTGTATTCCTTTAACAAAAAAGGATGTGTAATGGCACTAAGAATATCTATCCCAAGAATTATACTTGAAAGTAATACTTTAAAGTATTTTCCAAAAGGGAGACATGGAGAAGCAGAAAGAATTAGGTGCAAGGACAGAAATGACTAAAACCAGTAGAGGGAAAAAGATAAATAGGCTAGTTGACTTTTGGGCTTTATCTTGATGGGTTGGAATACATAGGATGGAAGTTATTATAAAGCTATGCAGAGTTCTGATTACATTCCTGATTTTCATTTGGAGGCTTTAGTTTCTGACAAGTTAATGCAGCATCTTTTTTTTCAGTCAAGAAATCGTTCCATCATTTACTCTGCTCTCACATAAATGGGAGCAGACTAGATTATTATTCACTCCATCTACACTTTGTGCTTTCTCAGAGAAACAGCCAATATAATCAGATATCCCTCCCTGGTGTTTCCTCCTTCTCCTATCGGGCAAAAGGCACAAGAGCTGGAAAGTGCACAACACCGGACTAAGGAACAGCTTATCTGTTATCAGGCTTCTGAATGGTTCATCCATAAGCTAGGGTACTGTCCAAGTCACTCCATGCCATTGCAGATATTGGACTTCACCTAAGGAACTGGTGCACTAAAATGCTGACAACTATATTCTGCACTCTGCATTTTCCCTTCACTCTACCTCTTGTACTTGGTAAGGCTTGATCGTATAGTATTATCTGATTTGATTGGACAGCATGATGAACAAAGCTTTTCAGTGACAATAATAAACTAAACTAGAATTTGCTTCTTGAACATAAACTTCAACAAATTCATCTGGAAGTTGAGGCAATTTGAGACAAAGAGAGAGCTGGATAGAGCTCTTAAGGATAGCGGAGTCAGGGGGTATGGGGAGAAGGCAGGAACGGGGTACTGATTGAGAATGATCAGCCATGATCACATTGAATGGCGGTGCTGGCTCAAAGGGCCGAATGGCCTACTCCTGCACCTATTGTCTATTGAGATAGAACACAGTAGTTAATAATTTACTTTGGTTAAGTTGAGGTTATGTCCATGGGTAGCCTGGTCTCTCCTATATTGTTGGCATCTTTCAGGATACTTCAACAACCCTTGAATCTGCAATCCTGTGCGATAAGTGTGGCCAGTTGGTGGAAAGTTTATCCATTGACTCCTATTGACTTCTGTATGATAAGAGCTACGAGGTCACAGAAACCTGAATAACTGAATGGTTCTAGCTGTTCTGTCCACTGTTCACAGTGGCTCAATGCAAGAGCAATTCAGCTTGTCCATCTTCCCATAATTTACCTTGCTTCTTTTTGAACCGGACACCACTGCCACCTCAGTAATATATTTCAGACACTGAATACATAGAAGCATAGAAAATAGGTGCAGGAGTAGGCCATTCGGCCCTTCGAGCCTGCACCGCCATTCAATATGATCATGGCTGATCATTCAGCTCAGTAGCCTGTCCCTGCCTTCTCTCCATACCCCCTGATCCCTTTAGCAAAAAGGGCCACATCTAACTCCCTCTTAAATATAGCCAATGAACTGGCCTCAACTACCTTCTGTGGCAGAGAATTCCACAGACTCACCACTCTCTGTGTGAAGAAATGTTTTCTCATCTCGGTCCTAAAAGACTTCCCCCTTATTCTTAAGCTGTGACCCCTGGTTCTGGACTCCCCCAACATCGGGAACAATTTTCCCGCATCTAGCCTCTCCAACCCCTTAAGAATTTTATATGTTTCTATAAGATCCCCCCTCAGTCTTCTAAATTCCAGCGAGTACAAGCCCAGTCTATCCAGTCTTTCCTCATATGTAAGTCCCGCCATCCCAGGGATCAATCTGGTGAACCTTCTCTGTACTCCCTCTAAGGCAAGAACGTCTTTCCTCAGGTTAGGAGACCAAAACTGCACACAATACTCCAGGTGCGGTCTCACCAAGGCCCTGTACAACTGCAGCAGAACCTCCCTGCTCCTAAACTCATAATGTGAACAACTTTTCACAATGTCCCTTTTGCCCTCATCCCCCAATCTTTATTCTTGTACCAAGGGGAACTATTTCTCTCTGCTGAAGCCCCTATGACTTTACATCATTCCAACTAAGATTTTGGTACCGTTTTTGATCAATTTTCCTCCTGGGATAAATAAAGTTCTATTGTATCATATCATATCGTAAGGCTTGCAAGCCATGTTCCGAGGCAGTTATGGTTGTGTAGCAGTTACTGCTGCTGCTTCCCACTTCCCTGGACCCAAATTTCAGCCTGACCTGGAGTCTTGCCTCTGGGTGCTTCAGATTCCTCCTACATGCTAAAAACATGCTAAAATCATGCTAGTGGTGGCAACTGCAAATTAGCCCTTCTTGTGGTTTAAGGGCATATAGATTTGAATGGAAGTTGATGGGCATGAGTGAGATAGAGTTGCTGGAGAAGGGAACGTGTTAGATTGTTTCCCTGGGAGAAAGCCAAATGATCCATGTTGTTGGAAGCCCCAGTCCTGCCTCTCCTGTCGCTTCACACATCCAAATTCCCTCATCTTGGAATTACGTTGGCATTCCAAAGCCTTTGTAATCTTCCCGAAGTGTGGCAACCAGAATTGGTCACAACTCCAGTTGCACCATTACTTGTTGCTCTTGCATCTGCCTCTTGTTATAACAATCAAATGTTTCCTTGAAAATCCAACTCTCAATCTGTTAAGCTACTTTTAATAAACTTTGAATTTACTTCCTTGGGTCCAATTCTTTACACCCCCTTTAGAATTGTGCCCTCTTGTTAACCCAGCCTCTTTTCATCATACCTAACAAAATGTAAAACACTACATTTCTCAGTTCAAATTTCATCTGCACCCACCATTCGTACCACTGAATGCAAAATCATGAACCTGAAGTGTTAAGTTATTACAGATCAGTTAAATTTATTGTCTCGTGCACAGTGAAAAGCTTATGTTGCCTGCTAACAAGGCATGGAATACCGACGGATGGTACTACTGCCCCGACCACGGGAGAATAAAGAAGAAGTGGACTTTTTGCCTTCCATCACAGTGAGGAATGTGGGGAAT
The DNA here is from genome assembly GCF_053455715.1 of Rhinoraja longicauda. NCBI lineage: Eukaryota > Metazoa > Chordata > Chondrichthyes > Rajiformes > Arhynchobatidae > Rhinoraja > Rhinoraja longicauda. The sequence continues at coordinate 66,559,163 of NC_135953.1, read as the reverse complement.
CTACTGGGGTTGATGTTTATGTTAACTTATGTAGTTGTGTGTCTTGTTGCTTTCTTTTCATATGGCTGTATGGTAATTCGCATATCACCTTACCTTAATTGGTACATGTGACAAATAAAAGACCTTTGAAACCCAAAGCATCACGTCTGAAGAAGGGTCTCGACCCGAAACGTCACCCATTCCTTCTCTCCCGAGATGCTGCCTGACCTGCTGAGTTACTCCAGCATTTTGTGAATGCATCACCCTTCCTTTTTCTCCAGAGATGCTGCCTGACCCGCTGAGTTACTCCAGCACTTCCTGTCTATCTTTGGATCAGAACTACACTGTTCTTCTGAACTTCTGAATCTGTGACACTCTCGGACACTCCTCCCACAACCAACAAAACTGTACAGGATGCTACTTTACCACATTCTGCAGCCTTGCCAAGATTTCTTTTCAAAATCAGATTATTTTCTCCCCTTGCAAAAAGGAGCAAGCTCTTTATCTAGCTTGTTTTGTCTTTGGCCAGATGCTTTCCACCCCCGTTTTAAATTAAAGCATGCAGAGACTTAAAATGAAAATATAGCACTTTGGTTTTCACATTTATCCAGTTCAGTCTTGCATAAGGACATGCATGCACAATTTAAAAATGTTCAGTGGAACACCATTAGTTGTAACTCTACCTATATTAACAGCGGTTTCCTGTTTGTCTCCTGTCAGAATCCAAATTTTGATGTCTGCTTTGGATAATGTTTCTATAGTTTCAGGAACGTTGTCTTGTAGTCTATCTTCAATCGCCGTAGCTCCAAGCAATTGAAGGTTCTATTAAAATGACGAGAAGTAATTAGCAGCAGAACAAAAAGATAAGCTTGTCAAATGATTTATCTCAGAAATTACTGCAGTAAGTGCAAACATATGAAATCAAGGTTTATAATTTTCAGACGTGGATTTCACATCAACAAACTTGACTTGTTTTTACCACACATTTCATAACCGGTTGACTAATGCTCTACTTAATGCAAAGTACATATTTTAAAGCAGTTGACTGTCAAAGTATCCTAAAAAAGTAATAACGATTAATATTACCACCTAATAGTTTCATGCCTGAGGTAGTTTATTAGTTACAATATCAAGAACCTGGATTGGAGGAAAAGCCTTTAATAATTTGAAGGAAGCAGTCTTTAGTCAGTTGTCATTTTTAAATGCTTCATCTACCATGAACAATTACTTGTGGCTATCGTACTGCCTTTCAGATAACTAAACATCATCAAAACTTGAAGCAGAGTATTCATAATCTTCACTACATAGTGACTAAGACGACTCACTTTCACCTTAAGATAGCCATCTGCTGCTCATTTCTCAACCATCTCTTTTCACTCCAGACTGGAGTGCTCTGAGCTGGTCTTCATTCTACCGTCCGTAAACTTGAAGTCATACAAACCTCTGCCGCACCAATCCTTTCCATCCATGGCTCCCATGCATTTGGTCCTTACAGTCATTCCTTCTCAGTTTTAAGATTTTCATCTTTCATTTCAAATCACCCATGGTCTCACTAATTTTCTCCAATCCTAAAGTTCTAACATCTATACCCTTGTACATTTTGCTTATCCTCAAGGTTAATTAAAATGATCAGTATGCCATCAGCTGTCAACGTTCCAATCTCTGGTGTACTTTTCTTTTTGCCTCCTTTCAACACCTCTGAAGAAGCATTTTGTTATTTCCATCAAATAGGTAATTTTTTTCCTTCACCTTAAAAGCACCATGGAAGTATTATTCAAAGATAATTGGCAAAAAAATCAGAAGCCACATGAGTGGACAAAAAATTCATACATTGAGTTATGATTATCTGGAATGATCTGCCTGAAAGGGTGTTGGAAGCAGATTCAATTATAAGTTTGGAAAGGACACTAGATAAATACTGGAGGGGAAAATATTTGAGTTTAGATGGAAATGGGAGAATGGAACTAAATGATGGGTGCTTTTAAAGAATTTGCATAGTCAAATGTCCTCTTGACTGCGCCATTCACAATGGTATCTTATTTGAAGCCATGACTTCCTTAATTGCCATTTTAATATCTTTCTATTTGGATACTGTTGGGGGGGGGGGGGTCCCTCAGGAGTAAATAGCAGCAGCAGCCAGAGTAGTGGTACCATGTCTGGCTCTGTTCAACAGCAGGGTAGGGCTAAGTCCAAGCAAGCATCAGTGATAGAGGACTCTGTCGTCATGGATAAGGGCAGTAGTGTCTGTGGCCATTACCAAGCCTTCAGATGGTGTGTTGCCTCCCTGGTTCCAGGGTCAAGGTTGTCTCTGGGTGAGCACAGGACAATCTGAGAGGGGAGGGCAAGCAGTGCGAGGTTGTTGTCCATATTGGTACCAATGACATAAGTAGGAAGGGAGAGGATGAAATCAGGTAGGGCCTTCAAGGAATATACAGCAAGGAGGAAATAACTCAAATGGGCGATTAAAAGGGCCATGAAATTATTTTGTCAAGTCAGATTAAAGAAAATCCTAAAGCTTCTAATAATTTGTTTAAAAACAAGAGGGTAACCAGGGAGATGGTAAGACTGTACAAGGGTAAAGGAGAGTACTTGTGGTCGGAGTCACAGATGCAGGCGATGTACTAAATAATAATTCACATTTGTTTAACCAAGGAAATGAATATGGACAGTGAGATCAGTGTGGAGAATACTAATATGCAAGGTCAGTTTGAGATTAATAAGGAGGTGGTGTTGGGGTTCTTGAAGAGCATTAAGGTGGTTAAATCCTCAGGGCCTGATAAGATCTATTCCAGTCATTGAAAGAAGCAAGAGAGGTGATCACAGGAGACTGGAAGATCCTTTTGTCTTTGAGAGCCACAGAGAGGACTTCCCGGGGGACTGGAGAGTAGCTGGAATGTTGATTCTATGTTTAAGAAGGGAAGTAGGGAGAATCCCGAGAATTATAGGCCAGTGGTAGGGAAGCTGTTGAAGAGGATTCTTTGAGATAGGGTTTATTCACATTTGGAAGAGAATGAATTAATTAGGGACAGGCAGCAATGCTTCATACATGGCAGACAGACACAAAATGCTGGAGTGACTAGGCGGGATAGGCGGCATCTCCAGAGAGAAAGAACGGGTGACGTTTTGGGTCAGGTTCATTGTAAGTCGTGTCTCACAAAATTGATCTAGTTTTTTGAGGTGATCGATGAAGGAAGGTGGATGTTGTCTGCATGGATTTTAGTAAGGTATTTGATAAAATCCCTCCTAGTAGGCTGATCCAGAATATTAAGGTGCAGGGGATTAACAGTGACTTGGTCGTATGAATTCAGAACTGTCTTACTGATAGAAGACAGAAGGTCATGGTGGACGACAATATTCAGGCTGGAGGTCTGTGACTAGTGAAATTCCGCAGGGATCTGTGCTCGGACCTGTTGTTTGTGACGCAAATGTAGACAAATTGGATGGCAAGTTTGCAGATGATACCAAGGTTGCTGGGATTATGGACTGTGAAGGCGGCTGTCAAAGTATCCAGCTGAATATAGAACAGCTGCAGAAGTGGGCAAAGAAATGGCAGGAGGTATTTAATCCAAGCAAGTGTGAGGTGTTGCACTTTGGGAGGTGGAATGTAAGGGGAAAATATACAATTAATGGCATGACCCTTAACAGCATAGATGGACGGAGGAGTCTTCAGTTTCAAGGCCATAACTTCCTGAGAGTGGCAATGCAAGTAGATAGGATGGTAGAAGTAGCATATGGTGTGCTTGCCTTCATTGGTTGGGGTTTGTGTACACGAGTCAGGAAGTCATGATGCAGCCTTATCAGACTTCGGGTAGGCTGGATTTGGAATATTGCGCACAGTTCTGGGCACCCCTTCACGAGAAGGATGTGGAGGTTATGGAAAGGGTACAGAGGATGTTTACCAGAATGATGTCTGGCTTAGGGGAGTTAGCTACAGAGAGAGAGATTGGACAGACTTTGATTGCTTTCTCTTCGAATGCCAGAGGTTGCAGGGAGACCAGATTTAGGTATAAAAAATTATGAGAGGCATAAATAAATAAGGCAGGGAGTCAGAACTTATTTCCCAGAATGGAAAAAATCAAATACTGGAGAGTGTAGCTTTAAGATGAGAGAGGTAAAGTTTAGAGGAGATGTGTGGGTCGTTGGGGGTTTTTTTTTTTTTACACAGAGGGTAGCGAATGCCTGGAACATGCTGCCGGATGTGGTGGTGGAGGAAGATATGACAGTGGCATTTAAGAGACTTTTAGATAGGCACATGGATATGCAGGAAATGGAGGGACAGAGATGATGTGCAGGCTGATAAGGATTCAGCATTGACACATTGTGGGTTGAAGGGCCTGTTCCTGTGCAATACCGTTCTATGTTATCTATTCTATCATGTCTGCAAAATTTTCTTTGCGGCGTGATGAAGGTTATTAATGTGGGTAGGGCAATGGATGTAGTCTACATGGACTTTCCATGGCATTTGACAAGGTCCCTCATTTCAGGCTGATCCAGTAGATTAAGATGCACAGTGACTTGATAGTTTGGAATCAGAACTGGCTTATCCATAGATGACAGAGGGCAGTGATGGATGGGGGTAATTCTGGCTGGAGGTCTGTGACCAATGGTGTTCAGCTAGGACCTTTGTTGTCTTAGACGAAAATGTAGATGGTTGGTTCGTAAGTAACAGATGGCACAATCAATGGTGGAGTTGCAGACAGTGAAGGTGGCTGACAAAGTATACAGCAGCAAATAGATCAATTACAGCTATGGGCGGAGAAACGGCAGTTGAAGTTTAATCCAGACAAGTGTGAGATGTTGTGCTTTGGAGGTCAAATTTAAGGGGAAAGTATCATTTAATGGCAGGAGCCTTAACAGCATTGATATACAGAGGGATCTTGGAATCCAGTCCACAGCTCCCTGAAAATAGTAAGGCAAGTAGATGGAGTGGTAAAGGAGGCATATGGTATGCCTGCCTTCATCAGTAGTGGCAGTGAGTATGTCGTGAGTCGTGTTTGCAGCTTTTATGACTTTGGTTAGGCCACATTTGGAGTATTGTGGCCTTCTGGTTACTCTATTACAGAAATCATGGGAAGAAGGACTTTTTACTGTGTTGTACTGTTCTTGGTTCTATACAACCCTGGAACTTCCACAACAACGGGGCAGTCACATGGGTTTTAAATTCATAAGGTCATAGGTGATAGGAACAGAATTAGGCCATTCAGCCCATCAGGCCTACCCCACCATTCAATCATGGCTGATCTATCTCTCCCTCCTAACCCCATTCTCCTGCCTTCTCCCCATAACCCCTGATACCAATTAGACTCCATCTATCTCTGCCATAAAAATATCCATTGACTTCTCAAGTTTGTGTAATCTGTTCAAATAAGAAGAATGCATACTACATAAGACTGACTGCGGTCAAAACAGCACAAGACCGGCTGCTGTCCAGGAGTGAGTTGATGACCAAAGGTTTCTCTCAGACTGTTTATGACCAGAAATGAAGCAATCATGCCTTTCATGCCACATTTGCAAAAAATGATAACCACAAAGAATTTGACTGGGTTACATTAACAAAACTATGACATGGTTCTATTTAATATACAATTCACTTTTCATGCATTAAAAATCATAGATCAGAGCGCCAAAATTTAGTTTAAATTAATTGAACATTGTTAGCTTTTCTGAAAAATATTTTGAATGACTTAAATTTTGGAACAATCAACTCTGTAAACCACAATAAAACTGAAATCAATGCACTATAGTTATAATTTACATCATTTAATTTTACAATACGAGGCATGTCTTTGGCCTTGGGTGCTGAAGAACTGCTCCTATCTGCTGTAAACCCAATGTTTTCAGTTATTTGTTTATGGTAATGACCTCAGTTCACGAACACAACTCACAGCCATGAGGTCAAAGGCAGACTGAAAGCAAATAAAACTTCTGAAAGCTGAAATAAGACCAAGCAAAAACATGCATAAGCAAGCATGAATATCCCAATTTAGGAATGTGTTGAAGGCTGCTCAATGCCAAGTGAAAATGATAAATTTAATGGAAGATGTGTGCAAACTACCTAACATCTGTTGATGTTTTAACATCTGTGGAAATGATTATTTTCACTCGTGTTCGATCAACTCAGTTCAAACTTAAATCGTTTTTTCACCTAGAACAGGAAAATTTGTACCATTTATGATGCAATACTGCCACCTGCTGGCAGATTAACAACAGATTAACAGCACTGTGTAGTTTTATTCCATCTACATCCTCCTTTGATACAATACAATACAATATATATTTATTGTCATTGTACAGGGGTACAACGAGATTGGGAATGCGCCTCCCATACAATGCAATAATTTAATTAATTTAAACAACAACCCAACAAAACAAATTGTAACAGTTTTAAGACAGAATAAAGTGCAAGTAGATCTGTGCCGGATCACTGTGCGATGTGACCATCCGGCTCAGCAGGACCGGTTCATAGCAGCTATGGCCCTGGGGATGAAGCTGTTCCTGAGTCTGGAGGTGCGGGCGTAGAAGGCCTTGTATCGTCTGCCCGATGGAAGGAGTTCGAACAGACTGTTGCATGGGTGTGAAGAGTCTTTGTGGATGCTGGTGGCTTTTCTGAGGCATCGTGTGTTGTAGATGCCCTCCAAGTCTGGTAGCTGTGTTCCGATGGTCCTCTGAGCTCTATGGACTACCCGCTGAAGAGCTTTCCTTTCTACCTCCGTGCAGCTGAGGTACCACACAGGGATGCCATGCTTTAGGATGCTCTCTATGGTGCAGCGGTAGAAGGTCATCAGCAGCTGTTGGGGTAGACCAGACTTTTTCAGTGTTCTTAGGTAGAACAGTCGTTGCTGTGCCTTCTTGACCAGCGCAGCAGTGTTATTGGACCATGTTAGGTCCTCCGAAATGTGAGTGCCCAGAAACTTGAAGCTAGACACTCTCTCCACACTGTCCCCGTTGATAAAGATCGGGGCGTATTCCCCGTTATGTGACCTACGGAAGTTGATGATCAGCTTCTTGGTCTTGGTGGTATTTAGGGACAGGTTGTTATCAGAGCACCAGTCCGCCAGGTTCTGCACCTCTGCTCTGTATTTTGTTTCATCACCATTGGTGATCAGCCCGATCACCGTTGTGTCGTCTGCAAACTTGACAATGGTGTTGGTGTCGAATGCAGGAACACAGTCGTGTGTGAAGAGGGAGTAGAGCATGGGGCTCAGAACACAGCCCTGTGGACTCAGGGTGATAGTGGAGGACAGGTGCGGGCCCATTCTCACTGCCTGCGGTCGCTCCAGCAGGAAGTCCAGGATCCAGTCGCATAATGATGAGCTGAGGCCTAGCTGGTGGAGTTTGGTGATGAGCTTGGTGGGGATGACCGTGTTGAAGGCGGAGTTATAGTCAATGAATAGCATCCTCACGTACGTGCCCTGTCTCTCCAGGTGAGTCAGGACAGTGTGAAGAGCCAGAGAGATGGCGTCCTCTGTGGATCTATTTGCCCTGTATGCAAATTGATGTGGGTCCAGTGAGTCAGGGATGCTGGATTTGATGTGTGAGAGGACCAGCCTTTCAAAGCACTTCATGACTATCGGCGTTAGGGCAACCGGGCGGTAATCGTTCAGGTTGGGATATCCATGAATACAAGGTTGGGAACACTGGATGCATATTTATTCTAGCACAAACAGTAATAGTGGGAAAATACTCAACATGTATAACAATCCTATTAGGTTAGGTCAGTGCTTCTTAAACTATTTCAGTGTCATTCACTCTTGAGTCTTTATCACAAAATTTAATTCACCCTCGACTAAATTTTCTTATGTTTTTTGGTAATTTTCATCTTATTCTCCCTTGTTTATAATTTTATATATATTAAGTCATTCACCCCTCTAGTTTAATTCACCCCAAAATAATTTCATTCACCCTTTAAGAAGCACTGGGTTAGGTTATGATTTCCAAAATTATTGCCTTTTTCCACCAACTCCTTAGAAACACAGAAAATAAGCGCCGGAGTGGGCCATTCAATATGATCATGGCTGATCATCCAAAATCAGTACCCCGTTCCTGCTTTTTCCCCATATCCCTTGATTCCATTAGGCCTAAGAGCCATATGTATCTCTTCATCTAATATTTAAATACGTATTCAAACTGCCACCTTGAATCAGGGCACAGATTGCCTTAAAACAGTGCTAAATCCTTCATGAAGTATTACCAACTTAAAGGAAGATATTTTGCCCAAAGCTCATTATTTACCAAATTGTCACTATTACATTCTTTATCTGTCTGTAACCTGTTCTGATTAGAAATTTAAAAAAGTTATTTACTTTTCATACTTCAGTGCAAATTTAATATGAATTTGTTCAGAGTAAATTGGAAAACAGAACAATTTAATAAATATCAGTCCAAATATTAAACCATGTAGTACATATAGATTGAACATTTTCTTTCAAACTTGATGTGCATTTTTGAAATGTTTTTTCAAATTATTTACCTCTGTCAACAAACAACACAGTGACACTTGCTACTTACAGAACTAAAAATTGAATTTTTAACCAGCTCTATCTCAAATTGCTTTCGTTGCAGGCTACATGGACTCATATTTCAAAAGAACTACAAACCAAAACTATTCCTCAATTTCTTCTGACTGAACTATTAAAAAAACTGCTCTTTTTATTCTTGCAAGCAACACTTCTCACATGTTGAATCCTGTAATTTTCAGTCATTCCACACTGTTCATGAACTTGATCCATCGCATCCATGATCAGGGATCAGTGCTTCACACCTCAACCCGGACCGCCAGGTCAGATCCCCATTGACCATCAAACAAATGGAAAGGCAAATAATTATTTTATCAAATATTTTATTTTTCCTGTGCTTCGATTACTTGTTTTGTTGTATTTTGGTGATTAGAGCCAGCTCATTAATGCCGATCAAAGTAATGGGGTTATCAGAATGAATTTTGCACGGGGATCGAAAGAGACATTGCTTCCAACAATGACACACTATTTAATTTTTGTACATAGGGCTTGAGCAACAGCATGGCAAATGAATTTTAGCTTTTGCAAACAGAACTGTCAGATTAGATCAGTGCAGAATCTGTATAATTATTTGCCAACGTTCATGTAAATGAAAGAACAAGATAGTGTGAATGGCAGATTCTTGGAGTGTCCAAAGGAAAAGGAAGTTGAGAACCAAACACACTTTTAATTAGCCAGAAGTTATTTTCAAGGAGCAGCCATGCCTCCTAATGATCTTCTGAGGAATAGGTAGAGTCTGATTAATACTGCTCTCTCTCACTTTTTAGGATCCTTGAAATACAAGCACAAACAACAGCCTGAAAAGCATCAGTTTTTTTCCATCAATAACCCAATCTGATCATCTGTAGCGGGAGGCAGAGTGACAGGTGGAAAGTCCTTTTTGTGGCATGACCAGAGTTGATATTGATAGCAGTTTTGAAAAATGTGCTGTACAGATTATCCTGTACAGATGCGGCAGGTAATATCAATAAAGAAAGCTGACTTTGTCAACTGATTTTCAAGACATTTTCATATAATGACCAACATCAGTACGATATGGTCAAAGCCCAATCTTAGTTGCACAAGTCAATTATTGATCAGTTACAATATTATGTTCCCCAACAACAACAGAACCTTTGTTGTGATGGATGAAGTTGGAACATGTTTTATCCAATAACCATAGTGACACAAAGCTGAAACGCTTGGATATAATTACTCATTGCTTATGGGTACCCCATCAACTAAAGGTATCCTCACTAAAAAGAGTATTCTCTTCATGATGCATAGCTTTTGAATTTTGCCTGAAGCGCTTACTTTTTCAATCAGTTCATAGCTCTCTTCCAGCTTCAGTATCCTGTTCTGCAATGCAGTAGAAGCCCGCTGATAAACCTCCAACCAATCTTGGTACATCATCTCTGAAATGTCAGCAACCGTGAAGCACAAGGTTCTTAAACCTGAAACAATTAAAAACATTGTTATTATGCATTGTATTTATCTTGGAGACGATATCTCCTTTGGTACACTCTCAGGTAAGGGACCAAATAATTGCAAGCACTTAATTTAAGCGAGGTCTGCCTCAAAATGCTTTGAAAGCATCAACATCTATTAAGTAAACATTGAACAGTACCTCACAAAAACATGCCCTTTAGTCCACCTGCCTGCACATGGTCCACATCCTTCCATTCCTTGTTCATGAGTCTGTCTAAATGCTTCTTAAACATTGCTTTCATATCTACTTCCACCACTTTCACTGGCAGGCACCCTCAGCCCTCTGCAAATAAAACTTGCTTTATGTATCTCCTTCATACTTTCCCCCCTCTCACCTTGCGTATTTGACTTTCTCACCCACTTCAAACTGTCTAAAAATGTTAATGGTTAACAAGCTCTACGCAGGTCCATCTGTTTCGATAATACTCATTCATTACATTTATGCAAGAGATTTCTATTGTGAAAATTCACATCTTGGGAAGTCGCTTGTCTTACCAGATAAACATCACTTCTGATAATGCTATCAGTAAAATTGAATATTTACAGTTGCCAAGTATATAAAAAGGAAATGTAGGAAACATTGGAGTTCTCAGCCAGTAAATCCTGCTAATTGGCAGAATATTAAGTGGAAAGATAAGACCACAGCATGAATATCCGAAGCTGCCATTTCATATTTTTACAGATGAGTGTTTGTACTTAATCTTTTATTGTTCTGCAAGATCAAGGAAATCTTACACTTTCTAGTCTTAAAGCTTTTTATTTTACACCCCACAAAGTCTGCACCAGTGCTGCTGTTCCTCGTGTTCACACAGCTGAAAGCAGAAGGCAACAGTGACAGGATGCATTAATACCAGCAGTCCCAACAGGACTTCCTGAACGTTTACATATGGTAAATGTCACAAGAACAGTCACCTGGGAACTGCCAATACAACCACAACTTTCTTGCACCTACAACTAGCCTTAGTGCCAGACAACACTGACTGTTTTTTGCTTAGCATTTATTTTTGAACATTTGCAAAACAGGACCATGGTACAAAAATTTCTGATTGGTTTACACAAATCCTTAACTTTGAAATCTGAATGAACATTTTTTGCATGTGTTTTGCTGACACTTTTTGTGTAATGACTGCACAAATGACTGAGTAGGTTTGTCTACTTTCTTTTTCATCTCAGGGAAATTCCATTGGTAAATCCATGTCTTCAAATCGTTGCGGCTGAAGGGAGACATATCAATAATTCCAATTTGCCACAGGTTTTTAAGGCCAAACTGACTGAACTTGAACTCAGTTTTATATGAAATTCAAAAGGGATTGCAGCATTAGTATGAGGATTAAAGATTACAATGATTGGCAATAAGTTATAGACTAACATGACAATTGATTCCCACATGCTCAAATACTGGGTTTAATGTGAACATCACCCTGCAGATCCCAAGAGCATTGGGCACACTGTGCGGATCTAGTGGGTTCGCCAGTTCTGAACATTGGAAATGCTTTGCAGAAACAAGGAATTGGAGATGCTGGTTTACAAACAAAAAAGACACAAAGTGCTGGAGCAATTCAGTGGGTCAGGTAACAACCCTGGAGAACACGGACAGGTGACATTTCAAGTCGGGGCCCTTCTTCAGTTCCACCCAAAACATCACCTATCCCTGTTCTCGAGGGATGCTGCCTGATCTGCTGAATCCCTCTGGCACTTTGTATCTTTTATTGGTAATGCTTTGGTTGTAATTGTTTTTAAGAGGTAACAAAATTTTTTAGAGAAAGTAAATATATATTTTTTTATCAGAATAACTCCAAGATTTGAAGTTATGATCTTTTGCATTGTTCAATTAAATCTACCCAGTTTTCACCAGCACTAGAGCAGAAACTCCAGGCCTTCATCTAAAAAATACACAAATTGCTGGAATAATTCAGCTGATCGGGCAGCATCTGTGGTATTAATGGATAGGTGATGTTTCGATTTGGAGCCCTATAGATGCTGTCTGACCTGTCAATATATTCCAGCTCTTTGCTAAAGGTTCCAGCATCTCCAGTCCTTTGTCTCCTCCATCTTTTAGAAATGGTAGGTTTTCATTACAATACTGATCCATACTGCTTTATACAAACCTTCCGTAGCAAACTGTTCTAAATGTTTCAAAGTGATGTCCCTGTATCGTGAGCTCTCTGCCAACCGTTCATAGATAACTGTATCCTGCAAAACATATTCCAAAATACAATCCATCACTTAATTTTTTATATTACTCTACTCCAGATCACACTTCATTATACGAGGCACATGAGGGTGTTGCTGCTGCCTGCACCTAATGATCAGTGGGAACTAAGAACAGATGTAGAGCATGATGGCTTGCAGCGCTTCTGCTGCAATCAAGGGTGTGGAAATTAATGCTGAGCTCCTCCAATTGAAGATTTTTCCTCAAAACATCCACGCCTCCAGCAACACCTGTTATCAAGACATGATGTCTTGCTGCAAAGGTTATCAGAGCAAAGGACCTGAGTGGTGAAGGTTGAATGCATCCCAGAGGGACCAGCCATCTGGAGGGTCTGGGCCTGCATCTGTGCTGCCAACAGAGCCTCCCAGAAACCAAATGGCCCACTCAGCTCCGATCTATGTCCTCCTGTTTCCTCAGTTATGCCAGCGTTGGAGCCTAGTTATCTATTAGAATTGATCCATCATGTTCCTGTTCTTGTGGGTCAGGAACAGGAGTATTGTTTCAAGGCTCATCGGAAAGCCTTAGGCCTCCACTGAGCAGAATTTCATTCACTTCACCCAGTCCTTCACTAAATTCCATGTATCTTACCTTGTGCCTTGCTACATGTCTACTAGAGGTCATACTCTCAATGCAGGTTGCTGCACTGCTTGATTTTTACTCATTTTTATTAGTTTCCAAGTCAAGCTGGCCAGAAATATTAATAGGTCCTCCACCATTTAAATTGTTTGCCCCTCAAGAGGCTGTCCAGCGATTCTCTTAGCTATGTTCCCATTTGGAAGTTTAAAAAAAAAATCGCAGAAGTTTTTTGATTCTGAGAAGCTTTTGGCCTTCTGTAAACATTCCCATTGATACTTTGCACATCAATCAGCCATGACCCTCAACTTCTATATTTTACAAGGGTGAGTGGAACCTAGGGATGTAGAGTCTGTTGGGCTGCTTTATTTCACTCACATGATCAAACAGATAAAAATGATTTAAAACACTTCAAAAAGTACATTGTAATAAAACCCATAAATGGTAACTTTTAGAACAGAGTTCACAGCGAATAGTTATTTCCTCAAGTAAAAGTGATATATAACAGAAGTGGTAACTGGCATAATTGAAAGTGATTTGCACACTGAAAGTTATTTCTTACTAGAACAGTGCAAGAAGTGAAACTCAGCTACTGGAGTTCCATCACAAAATTAGGTATGTCTACTAATAACTCTATTCACACGCTTGAACAGTTTGCCAATAACACTGTATTGATTAAATACAAGTATATTGGTATACATTTACATTGTGCAGCTTGTTTTGCAGTGAAAAACAGACTGGTTTTTATCCTTAAGAGCTGAGTAAGGAAATCACAAACAACAATAATTCAGAATAATCCAAGTTCACAAAACCTTTGTGAAGATTAGTGAGGACTCACCGCTCCTTTACAGTAAAGTCGCAACTTTCCTGATGGTGTACGGACGATCACAGACATGCGCTTTCTGTTGCTGAAGGAGAACAGGTCACAAACAAGATTATTCCTTTGTAACAGGATTCGAAACCAATCTCATAACTCAATTTTTGAAGAAAAATGGGACAACGGCCCATCAGCTTGTCATAAGTAATAGTGCCAGACAGCTTAAACAGAGTTAAAAAGTCACATCTAATGCTACCAGAACAAATTAATAAAGGCACTTGACAGCCTGCTTAACAATTTTAGAACTTGCACTTCAATCAGGCATTTTGTGAGTAATTACATTGCCTCTGAAAATTTATTTCTGTATTTGCCCTTTGTCAACTCATTTTACATTTCCCATTATCTCACGCCCTTTAAGTCTCTCCTGCCCTCCCTCAACCCTGTCCATGATCTCCCATATGCATCCCTACCGTATCACCTAAAAAATAATCCTAAATGTCCTCTGTTTAGATTAATGACAATTGGCCCAAATTGTCAAGTCTCCGCTTCATGTTGCTGCAGCAAGACATCACATGAAAATTGTCAATCAGCTCTAAAATTTCTACCATTTGTTGCTGAATGTGGGAGCTGCTAATGCTACAGCAATGGGAAACTGGGCACCTCCTCAAAGACAAATAGTGGCTGGACCATGGGGAAAGATAAAGTTGTGAGATAGAGTGATGCAATGGGCAGATTAAGAGAGAGGAAGTGATAGAATTAAAATCTCCAAAATCTATTAAAAACCTTAAGATTGTAATAGTTGATCTTTAATGCCACAAAAAATTGTTTGCCGGTAATTAACAGAAATGTTATTGAATTGGTGGGGAGGAGTGGTTATGCTTGTAAATATTAAGCACTTGCTTCAGGCTTAACTTGCTGCTCCTTCACAAATGCAAAACTTTGCTGTATCTCAGGATGTCAGGGGCAAATCTTCACCAAGTTAACACAAGGAGGCTATATCAGACCTTTTGAACAAGAATACACTTACATAATGGCAACAAGTTTCTTATGCCTCATTGCAAAATCTAGCACAAATGCTTTCCTGCTTGCTGAGTACTGCCAGATTTCATCGTTCCCAATTACCAATGAGCAATCATTGTTTTCCAGTCAGCAAAGCAAGGTTTGGCGAGAGAAAGTGAGTTCAGGTGAAAGTCAGCATGATGAAAGGGCATTCATATACATTGACATTGACCTCCAAAGCACTGTACTGATAACAAAATGCAGCTCTTGTTGTAAGAATGACAGATGATTTCCACTCAGCAATGTGCCAATCAGATAAGCAATCATTTAGCAGCTTATCTTTTGCTCAAGATGTGCTCAGCATCTGCAGTCTCTTGTGTGACCAGATAAGTAATCTTGACTTCCGAATGCTGTCTATGTGGACCTTGCATAACCCCCCTGTTTTTCAGAGACACAATGAAGGTAGGTGGGGATACGGAACAACAGCCTTCCCAGAAGCATTTCCGAGTGCAGAATGCTCCCAATACTGCACTGGGAAGGTTGGCCGAGATTTCTGTAAGAAAAACATGAGTGGAACTTAAACCCTCCGAAGCTGAGAATGTGATCCACTGACACTTGCACACAAGGAAGTCATGGTTACAATCACAACGCATGTAAGAAGTGAGCAATATCTTATCCACAGTTTGAATCATGAAATGTGATCCTTGTAGCGGAGAAGGGATTAAGCAAAAGATCAGTTAGCAATTTAAATAGTTTTAAATCATACCATCATATCTAATGCACCTGGCCTATAAGATCAGGTGGTAATTAGATGACTGTTCAAGCAAGTTGGAAATACTTAAATTCCCAATATTCTAGAAACATAAAAACATGTTGTAGAAACGTAGAAAATAGGTGCAGGAGTAGGCCATTCGGCCTTTCGAGCCAGCACTGACATTCAATATGATCATGGCTGATCATCCAAAATCAGTACCCCTAAGAGCTAAGTCTAACTCTCTCTTGAAAACATCCAGTGAATTGGCCTCCACTGCCTTCTGTGGCAGAGAATTCCACAGATTCACAACTTTCTGGGTGAAAATGTTTTTCCTCATCTCAGTCCTAAATGGCCTACCCCTTATTCTTAAACTGCGATCCCTGGTTCTGGACTCCCCCAACATCGGGAACAATTTTCCTGCATCTGCCCTGTCCAATCCTCTAAGAATTTTATTTGTTTCTATAGGATCTCCTCTCATCCTTCTAAATTCCAGCGAATACAAGCCCAGTCGACCCATTCTTTCATCATATGGCAGTCCCGCCATCCCGTGAAATTAACCTGGTGAACCAACACTGCACTCCCTCAATAGCAATAATGTCCTTCCTCAAATTAGGAGACCAAAATTGCACACAATACTCCAGGTGCAGTCTCACCAGGGCCCTGTACAACTGCAGTAGGACCTCCTTGATCCAAAACTCAAATCCTCTCGCAATTGGCTTTCTTCACTGCCTGCTGTACCTGCATGCTCACGTTCAGTGAGTGATCTACAAGCACACCCAGGTCTTGTTGCACCTCCCCTTCTCCTAATCTGACACCATTCAGATAATAATCTGCCTTCCTGTTCTTAGGCTTGTACTCGCTGGAATTTAGAAGACTGAGGGGGGATCTTATAGAAACATATAAAATTCTTAAGGGGTTGGAGAGGCTAGATGCGGGAAGATTGTTCCCGATGTTGGGGGAGTTCAGAACCAGGGGTCACAGCTTAAGGATAAAGGGGAAGTCTTTTAGGACCTAGATGAGAAAACATTTCTTCACACAGAGAGTGGCGAGTCTGTGGAATTCTCTGCCACAGAAGGTAGTTGAGGCCAGTTCATTGGCTATATTTAAGAGGGAGTTAGATGTGGCCCTTGTGGCTAAAGGGATCAGGGGGTATGGAGAGATGGCAGGTACAGGTTACTGAGCTGGATGATCAGCCATGGTCATATTGAATGCTCGAAGGGCCGAATGGCCTACTCCTGCACCTATTTTCTATGTTTCTATGTTTGCCACCAAAGTGGATAACCTCACATTTATCCACATTATACTGCATCTGCCCACTTACCCAACCTATCCAAGTCATCCTGCAGCCTCAGAGCATCCTCATCACAGCTCACGCTGCCACCCAGGTTTGTGTCATCCGTAAACTTGGAGATGTCACATTTAATTCCCTCGTCTAAATCGTTAATATTTATTGTAAATAACTGGGGTCCCAGCACCGAGCCTTGCGGCACCCCACTAGTCACTGCCTGCCATTCTGAAAAGGACCCATTAATTCCTACTCTTTGTTTCCTGTCTGCCAAACAGTTCTCTATCCATGTCAATACCCTACCCCCAATACCATGTGCTTTAATTTTGCACACTAATCTCTTGTGTGGGACCTTGTCAAAGGCTAGATACACCACATCCACTGGCTCTCCCTTATCCATTCTACTTGTTACATCCTCAAAAGATTAGTCAAGCATGATTTCCCCTTGATAAATCCATGCTGACTTTGACTGATCCCGTCACTGCTTTCCAAATGCGCTGCTATAACATCTTTCATAAACAACTCCAGCATCTTCCCCACTACTGATGTAAGGCTAACTGGTCTATAATTCCCTGTTTACTCTCTCCCTCCTTTCTTAAAAAGTGGGGTTACAGTGGCTACCCTCCAGTCCACATGAACTGATCCAGAGTCGAGAGAACATTGAAAAATGATCACTAATGCATCCACAATTTCTAGGGCCACCTCCTTGAGTACTCTGGGATGCAGACCATCAGGCCCTGGGGATTTATCTGCCTTCAGTCCCAACAGTTTACCCAACACCATTTCCTGACTAATGTGGATTCCCTTCAGTTCCTCCTTCCCACTAGATCCTCGGTCCTCTATATTTCCGGGAGATTGTTTGTGTCTTCCTCAGTGAAAACAGAACCAAAGTACTCGTTTAACCATTCTGCCATTTCCTTATTTCCCAACATAAATTCACCTGTCTCTGATTGTAAGGGACCTACATTTATCTTCACTAATCTTTTCCTTTTTACATACTTAAAGAAACTTTTACGTCAGTTTTTATATTTCCCGCAAGCTTTCTTTATGCTCTTTTTTCCCTCTCTTAATTAACCCCTATTCCTTTTCTCCAGGGATGCTGCCTGACCTACCGAGTTACTCCAGCTATTTGTGCCTACCTTCGGTTTAAACCAGCATTGGTAGTTCCTTCCTACACAAGAGAATAAAGATCATGTCACTGAACGAAGTCTGACTGAGCCTATTGATGAGAAGTGCAACAGTGCAGGACATCGGAGAGCAATTGCAAGATTTCCAAGTTGAATTGCACATGTTTAAACACCAGAAGACTAGAGTCATAAGGCACAGATACAAGCCCCTTTAGCCCATCCTGTGCATGATGACCTTCGGGTATTCATTTGCACTAATCCCATTTACCAGCCACGTAGTCCTCAACTGTCTCTACCTCGGTAATTCAAGTGCTTAACTCAATACCATTTAAATGTTATGAGAGTCTCAGCCTACACTGTTCTCTCCAGATAATGCGTTCTAAACTTCAACCACACTCTGGGTGAAAAAAAAATTCTTGTATCATAGAGTCAGAGTGATACAGCTTAGAAACAGGCCCTTCGGCCTAACTTGCCCACTACACTAGTCCCACCAACTGCGTTTGGCCTATATCCCTCCAAACCTGCCCATATCCATGTACCTGTCTAACTGTTTCTTAGATGTTGTGATAGTCCCTGCCTCAACTACCTCCTCTGGAAGCTTGTTCCATACACCCACCACCCTTTGTGTGAAAATGTTATCCCTCAGATTCCTATTAATTATTTTCCCCTTCACCTTAAACCTATGTCCTCTGGTTCTCTAGACATCTTGCTCCTCACCTCAAACCTATGCTCTCTGGTTCTCTGCTGTGAGGACTAGTTTACCAATGTCTACTTTCTGCTGTCAAATTTACGTATAAAAAGACCTTGAGTGGGTTTGCCTTGCATAATCAACACCTCACAGGATACTACTGAATGGCCTTTACTTCACTTGCTGCATCATTGGAAAGTACACACATCATTAGGCATGTTCAAGACTGTGTCCAGGCAACTGTGTGGGGGAAAGGACATGGGTTTGGTTGGAGTCAAGATAGAGTAACATAAACCAAAGGGAAAAAGATGCATATTGAAACTTCCTTGTGTTTCCCCAGTCCAGGAGCTGAGATCTAGTCAGGGAGCAGTCAATTAAAACATGCTTGTTTTGAGTGTCCAGCATCAGAACAATGCAACCCAATGCATAGGAAAATGTGCCATTCCATGCACAGCTACATACCAATGAGGACTGAAAGCACCTGGTCATATTTCCATTGTGGATTAATTCAGATACCAAATAGTCAAAATTATGATCCATTCTGGAAACATGATTTTTATACAATGCTGGAAAAATATACCCAAGACTCTCTAAGCTTTTATTCTGAATGTGTGAGTCAAATGGAACCAAGTATGAAAAATCTAAACACCAGATAAAATCAGTCACTCAACCAATACACAAAGGCAAGAAGTGGCAGGCAGGAAACAAGCACAACAACAATAGAATGCTGGGCTTGTACTCGCTGGAATTTAGAAGACTGAGGGGGGATCTTATAGAAACATATAAAATTCTTAAGGGGTTGGAGAGGCTAGATGCGGGAAGATTGTTCCCGATGTTGGGGGAGTCCAGAACCAGGGGTCACAGCTTAAGGATAAGGGGGAAGTCTTTTAGGACCGAGATGAGAAAACATTTCTTCACACAGAGAGTGGCGAGTCTGTGGAATTCTCTGCCACAGAAGATAATGGAGGCCAGTTCATTGGCTATATTTAAGAGGGAGTTAGATGTGGCCCTTTTTGCTAAAGGGATCAGGGGGTATGGAGAGAAGGCAGGTACAGGCTACGGAGCTGGATGATCAGCCATGATCATATTGAATGGCGGTGCAGGCTCGAAGGGCCGAATGGCCTCCTCCTGCACCTGTTTTCTATGTTTCAACAGCAGGTGGAGGGTTATAAAGCAGCTGATCAGGCTGGACGAATGTGAAAAGATGGCTCTTAATTCATGCACAAATATATCATAGAGTCAGTCATACAGCGTGGAAACAGGCCCTTCGGCCCAACTTTCCCACACTGAACCACATGTCCCGTCTACACTAGTCCCATCTGCCGGCATTTGGCCCATATCCCTCTAACCCTGTCCTATCCATGTGCCTGTCTAATTGTTTCTTACACATTGCAATAGTCCCTGTCTCAACTACCTCCTCCAGCAGCTCGTTCTATACACCCACCAACCTTTGTGTGACAAGGTTACCCCTCAGATTCCAATTAAATCTTTCCCCCTTCACCTTAAACCTATGTCCTCCGGTTCTCGATTCCCCTACTCTGGGCAAGAGACTCTGTGTGTCAACCCGATCTATTCCTCTCATGATTTTATACACCTCACGATTTGCTTCTAGTTGCAAAAGTTGGACAGGAGGTTATAATCAGGGGTCTCTGAAGTGGATCTGTTTAAGTGAGGAAAATAAACGCCATGAAGGACACAATTTCTGAATTTAATGTTTGATGGAAGATAGCAACACTAGAAATTCTGTACACTGTCAACTGAAAGGCTTGGTGAAATATGATGGTGGAGATTAGGGAATTACCATGAAGGTAGGAGAAGATTATGTTGGAGGAAATAATTGAACTAATGGATTCAATGATGGAATGGGTGAATGTGTTAAATTTTTGTGGAGGTAAAAATATGACCAATTTCAATGGTCAGAGTTTAAAGATTAGGTTACCAATGTGTGAAGGCTGCACACAGAGTTTTATAACTCCAATGTGTTCAGTTCCATCATTTGTAGAACCAAAATGTTGATCAGTTAGATAGAGGGAGAAAAGGTTTCTTGAAAGAATTAGCTCCAGAGGAGCGATATTTGCAGAGGAGGAATATTTCAAGTTCAGTAAACCTGAACAAACGACAAAATATTAATTTCCTTCTTTCACAATTACAAGACAATATTCTTTATATATTCATAGTCAGTTTTGACAGAACCAAAGATTTTGAGTGGAACTTGATTGATAAATTATCCATGCCATTTAATGTTAGATTCTTACTTGTGGTCAAGTTCAAAAATTGCTGTCTAAAAATATTCCAAGATGTGTTTAAGGTAGGAATTCTCAGAGGATAATACACTTCCTTTCATGTTATTTTCAGCCCCGTTTTCTCCTTTCATTTGGTCGTTGTGTATTAGCATCCACACAGAAATATAAATTTGCTGACTTTTGATGGGGAAAATGCAGACATATATTTAAATATTATGGGGCAACTACTTGCATGACTTCAGATTATACATCTCTTGGGTTGATTCTTGATAAGGTCTTGGCTCATGCCTACTCAACCCTGCCATCCTTAGCCACCTGCCCCCTCAACCCTTCCCAATCAACAAAGTGATGGTACCTTTACCACACACACACCACACCTTTCCACCATGTGACCCACCCTCCTCTCAAGGGCCTCCCAATGTCACTCCAAACACACTGTCAGGTGGTACATCACAGGGTCAGAAATGACATCCTTAGATTTTCTCTCCTTCCTTCCAAGGAGAAAGTGTTATACCCCTCGTACCTATCCCACAATAACAAATTGAAATCAGAAGCTGCAACTCCTGCTTCACTGGAGAAACACCCAACTCATCAACTGTTCCAGTCTTGCTATGGTGGAAGGTGCCTTGGATGACCAGTCGGGCATCTGCTTTTATGTTTGGACAGTAAAGGAAGCTACATAATGAATTATGGAATACTTTACTAAAGGGAGGACTGCACAGCTATATCGGTATCTTAAAATTCAAAATATTTTGGCCACCAGCTGCATAAATAATGGAAGCCTATGAGACTACATGCACACAGTAGTGTTCACCTTTAAATTAAATAAGTCAGAAAATAAATTTTATAAGATTTACTATAATAAATTTTGTATAACAAAACATCAGCTTATAATGGAGATTGTGAGAATTACTAGTACATAATCGTGCGAGAGAAAATTAACTCTTAACGATTCACCAGTTTCCATTTTTTCTTGAAATTAAATCAAGTCCCTGTCATATTGTTAAGAGCATTTTTGTCAATTAATTAGCTATCCATTGCTGATGGAACGGCCCAAGGAGAATCACAGACGTACACCAGAATGTTTCTAATTATACCCAAGAGATGCAAGAGAGATAACTGATGAAATGAAGGACTTGTGGAATGACAGAGAAATAAGCAAACAAAAAGAGGTTACGAAAAGGGAAGACAATGAGGAAAGAAGAGATTCCAACAATTTATCTCCATGTTTACCCACCTCCCCTGCCATTCTTTGCTTTTATAAAATTACTGAAACCCTCACCATCAACATTGTAGTGAAAGGACACCATTGACCAGAAACTTTAATTGGCCCAACCAGATTTCTAAAATAAAAGGATCGCTGTAAAATGGGATACATCTCCCAATATCTCAAAGTATTTCCATAATCTGCATGACATACATCCAACGTGATTGAATATTTTCTCGTGTTTCTGTGCATTTAGCTTCATTACTGTAGCAGGGCTCAACACCACTGAAGGCAAAAATCATATGGTTCAATTGATTATCCATCCAGCATATTAAACTATTACCCCCCCCCCCCCCCCTTCCATTTCTTTGCATTCTAGCTGCAGTGTGTGCCACCTATAAGGCGAATTGCACCAACTTAAGATTGCCTTGAGAGCTTCTCCATAATTCAAACCTCCAGTAACCAGGGCAAAAGATGTACGTCACCACCAAGGTGTTGAAGTTATCCTTCAACTTGCACACACCTCTTACATGGAAATAGTAATTCCCTCATTGTTGCTGGACCACACTCCTAGATCTGCCTAGATCTTGCTTTCACAAGAAAGATGGCAGAGAAGTTAAATCACCCACCATTTTCTTACGAACGATTAGGGAAGGGCAATAAATGCTGGTTTTGCAGCATGCCATCATCCCATGAGTTGCCTAAAGTGGAAATCCATTATAAAAAGTCATTGTACAAATGCGATCACTGCAATGGTATAGGAGAACAATTTGTTTAACTTTAACATAATTTGTAGAACCATTACCTGGTAAACTCAAGCACATTGAGCAGTTCATATTTTTCTTCGTGTCCAAGCTGTAACAGAAAAAAGACTGATGAAAAGATCAAAATTAAACCAGTTAATCTGCACTTTTCAGTTATATATCTCTGAACCTCTGTTACAAGGTTAATAGACAGAAGCAGACATTGATGAAAAAGAATGAACGGCAAGTGTTTTTGATTGGTTTTACTTCATGGTATCAGAGTCATAGAAACATAGAAAATAGGTGCAGGAGGAGGCCATTCGGCTCGTTGAGCCAGCACTGACCGCCATTCATTGTGATCATGGCTGATCATCCACAATCAGTAACCTGTGCCCAACTTCTCCCCATATCCCTTGATTCCACTAGCCCCCAGAGCTCTATCTAACTCTCTCTTAAATTCATCATTGAGCATGAAAACAGGCCCTTCGACCCAATTTGCCCATGCCGACCAAGATGCCCCATCTAAGCTAGTCGCATGTGCCCATGTTTAGCCTATATCCCTCTAACCCTATCCTATTCATGTACCCGTCCAAATGCCTTTTAAATATTGATATTGTACCTGCCTCAACTACCTCCTCTAGCAGCTCGTTACATGTACCTACCCCCCTCTGTGGAGAAAAAAGTTGCCCCTCAGGTTCCTATTAAATATTTCCCCTCACATTTTCAATCCATGTCCTCTGCTTCTTGATTTCTGTTCTCAGGGTAAAAGGGTAAAAGACTGAGCATTCATCATATCTATTCCCCTCATGATTATATAAATCTCTACAAGAAACATAGAAAATAGGTGCAGGAGTAGGCCATTCGGCCCTTCGAGCCTGAACCGCCATTCAATATGATCATGGCTGATCACTCTTCAGCCAAAACGTCACCTACCCTTTTTGCCCCCCAGAGATGCTACCTCACTTGCTGAGTTACTCCACCATTTTGTTTCTATCCCAACTTCTTTCCTCAATACCCTGACTGATGAAGGCCAATGTATCAAAAGCTTTCTTGACCACCCAATCTATTTGTAACCCCACCTTCAGGGAACAATGTACCTGCATTCTTAGATCCCTCTGTTCTACAACACTCCCCAGGGCCTTGCCATTTGTTGTTCCAGCAAATATTGAAATGTAGGGATATTTGCGTTTTAGGCCATCAATCATAAAGTACACCAAAAGGGTGCATTTTACATGGCAGTAAAATGTTGATAAATAGCAAGCGCAGGTTACCAGATTTCTAGACTACTGCATGTTACTCTAGTTAATACCCCAACACATTCTTAACTCATTTTGTAAAAGACATTATACAGTATTGTGATTTTATTCTGCGAATCTGCTCAATGTGAAGGGGGAGTGGAAAATATCACCAGGTGAGCCAGCTGCTAAACAATTGGGATTTCTGAAAAGTTGGATAGTGGATTATCAGAGATTTTCTGTATCACGCTTGTCATCCAAGTGAGGTTCAGAGATGGAAACATACCAGCAGAAATCTTCATTCAATTAAGTAAGAGTTTGAGTACAACATCTGTGAAGCATAATCGATCATCATATCATATCATATATAGCCCTCCAAGTCCGTGCCGCCCAGCGATCCCCGTACATTAACACTATCCTACACCCACTAGGGACAATTTTTACATTTACCCAGCCAATTAACCTACATACCTGTACGTCTTTGGAGTGTGGGAGGAAACCGAAGATCTCGGAGAAAACCCACGCAGGTCACGGGGAGAACGTACAAACTCCTTACAGTGCAGCACCCGTAGTCAGGATCGAACTCTAGACAACTCTACCGCTGCGCTACCGTGCCGCCCCTGGTATTGCAATGTTCGACTCCCCAGCTTCCTAAATAATGCAGCATTTATATATTGTGTTATATCAACCAAAATACAAATTGCATGAGACTGTCTCATTGCACTGACCTCAAAAAAATGAATGCTCAATAAAAAAAGATCTTCATATAATGGCATCAGGAAAATTTAATCATCCACAGAACAGATGGACAATCATTTTGATGAATGCATTTTGATGAATCCGACAATGGTCGGCAGTTGATCTGGCACCGGCACAAGTTATAAATAAAATCTCAATGTTATCTCCAAAATGGATTGGCACCTACAGAGTTTGCTTACTTTCTACAATTCAGAGAAAAATGCCCCTTAAACCTTGCAAGGTTAAAATATCGACAGGTTTTGCAAACTTCTGAAAAGATTTTTCATGACAAGACTGCATCAGTATCAACAAAATAACTTTGAACTATGGCGATGGGAGTTGATTGCCCCAAGTAATCTTCAAGTTTAAAATTTTGAATCAAAGATCATATAAAGTGATAATATACTTACAGCATCTATGATGACACTATTCGGAGTTCGTCCACTGAACACAAAGCCCAATTGTTTTGCTCCTCTTACTAGTGCTCCTTCATCTACAAAATAAAATGATTGCATCTTTGTTCATACAATAGACAATAGGCAATAGATGCAGGAGTAGGCCATTCGGCCCTTCGAACCAACACTGCCATTCACTGTGATCATGGCTGATCCACAAACAGTACCTCGTTCCTGCCTTCTCCCCATATCATTTGACTCCACGATCTTTAAGACCTCTATATACTTTCTCTTGAAAGCATCCAGAGAATCGGCCTCCACTGCCTTCTGAGGCAGAGAATTCCACAGATTCACAACTCTCTGGGTGAAAGTTTTTCCTCATCTCTGTTCTAAATGGCCTACCCCTTATTCTTAAACTGTGGCCCCTGGTTCTGGACTCCCCCAACATCGGGAACATGTTTCCTGCCTCTAGCGTGTCCAATCCCTTAATAATCTTATATGTTTCAATAAGATCCCCTCTCATCCTTCTAAATTTCAGTGTATACAAGCCTAGTCGCTCCAGTCTTTCAACATATAACAGTCCAGCCATCCTGGGAATTAACATGTGAAAATAAGCTGCATTCCCTCAATAGCAAGAATGTCCTTCCTCAAATTTGGAGACCAAAACAGCACACAATACTCCAGGTGTGGTCTCACCAGGGCCCTGTACAACTGCAGAAGAACCTCTTTGCTCCTATACTAACTCCTCTTGTTATGAAGGCCGACATGCCATTAGCTTTCTTCACTGCCTGCTGTACCTGCATGCTTCCTTTCAGTGACTGATGTACAAGGACACCCAGATCTCGTTGTACTTCCCCTTTTCCTAACTTGACACCATTCAAATAATAATCTGCCTCCTGTTCTTGCCACCAAAGTGGATAACCTCACATTTATTCACATTAAACTGCATCTGCCATGCATCTGCCCACTCACTGCTGAGGAACAGAGGAAAGATCATTGCCCTGAAACTTAAATTCTGTTCCACTCTCCATTACTTGATCTGCTGAGTCAAACAGTTTCTGTTCTCGTTGAGAAACAGATCCAGATTAAATAAAATTTATAAAGAAGGCAGGAAAGTACATCCTATTTCCCAATTTCTTTTGGTTGGATTTATTTTTGAGATCAGGAAATTGCCATCAAGACCAGCATGTATTACTCATTCCTAATTAACTTTGAGGTGGTGATTGTGAGCTGTCTTCTTGAACTGCTGCAGTCATTTGTGCGAAACCACTCCTACAGTTCTGTTATAGAGATTTCCAGGACTTTTTGTAAGGCCATTAGACTTCTAATCCAGAGCACAGTGCTGCTTGATTAGTGAATACATTTTGAGCTGGACTAGAGGGAGCTCCTATTTGAATTAGAAATAATTGACGAAAGGTGCATTGCTTAGAAGAACTGAAATATGGATATCAAAACCCCCATTTCACCTGTATCCACCAATCACTTGCCAGACTTTGTCTTGTCCCACCTTTCCCTCCTCCACAATTAGACTGAAGGGTCCCAACCCAAAAAGTCACCAGAGATGCTGCCTGACCAGCTGAGTAACTCCAGCACTTTGTGTCCTTTTTGTAAAGCATCTGCAGTTCTGGGTGTCCTAGTTCATCAGTCACTGAAAGTAAGCATGCAGGTACAGCAGGCAGTGAAGAAAGCTAATGGAATGTTGTCCTTCATAACAAGAGGAGTTGAGTATAGGAGCAAAGAGGTCCTTCTGCAGTTGTACAGGGCCCTGAAATGGGGGGACTATGTATAAACACAGCTGTAATTTCTACATGGTGAAACCAAAATGTATAAAAATGGCCTTTATTAAAATCTGACAATGTGCACTTTAACCACATGTGATTTTTTTCTATTACAAATCTCAAATTGTGGAGTAGAGGCAAATAAATAAATGATGGGTCTTTGTCCCAAATATTATGAAGGGGACTGCATATGGAAAAAAATACTACTGTTGAAAGTAGGCTTGCATTTTTTGGATGATTACCTACTTCTGCAAGTAATGGACACTTTCCAAGTCACTAATGCCTAGTGCATTTGTCGCATTAGAATTTTCCTCATATTGTCATCAATACACTGGATATTGGCGACTTGGAACAAACCCATAACACATAGGAATGATCTCAAATAACATAGCATCTTCAGTAGTCATAAAAATGATAATCTACATTTAATAGTCCTTATGGAACTAACTTGTTGGTATAAATAATGAATGAAAATGTGTTCTAATTCACATGAACATTTTCATAACTGAAGTTGGAGGTGATCTCTGGCAACAGCACATGTCTACCAGATGAGCTCACTGCATTTTACACCCGTTTTCAGCACCAAGGTGTTTCTCCT
This sequence comes from Rhinoraja longicauda, assembly GCF_053455715.1. Lineage (NCBI taxonomy): Eukaryota > Metazoa > Chordata > Chondrichthyes > Rajiformes > Arhynchobatidae > Rhinoraja > Rhinoraja longicauda. Next base: position 66,531,809 of record NC_135953.1, on the reverse strand, counting down.
CTTCCCTGCACCCCCCCCCCCCCTATTCCCCATTTGCTTTGTCCCATACATTTCAGTAGTAGATGTCAGATCTGCTTTCACGGGGCTAAATTCTTGGACAGCGGCCGGCCTGGATAGATTCTGACACATTGTGCCAATCAACTGGCCACGGTCTTTGCCAACATCTTCAACCTCTCACTTCAACAATCCACTGTCCCCTCCATCTGCTGCGATGAAACCTCCATCCAGTCCTCAAGGAGAATGAAGCGACCTTTCTCAATGCCCACTGCCCAGCAGCTCTGACATTGAACATAAAGAAGTGGTCTCGAAGACTGCTAACAGCCCACATTAGCAACAGTCCCCAGACGATCTGGAACCTTTGCAATTTGCATACAGGAAAAATATGCCTAAAGGGTATGTCATTGCCTGTTCATTACATTCTGCTCTGGATCAACTTGAAAATAAGAACACCTTTGTCAAAATGCTATTCATTGACAACAGCCTTTGATGTCCATCTGCAACTCGCTTCTGAACTTCTTGATTGACTGGCCTCGCTCGGTATGTTAGTAAGTCACGATATTTCCTTCCCCATGACCGTCACCACGGGTGCCCCTCAGGATTGAGTACAGTCCATCGTTCTACTCCCTCTACATCCATAACTGTGTGGCCATGTAGTGTGCCAATTTGATCATTAAATTTGCTGATTATACCACTCAAATCAATGACAAATGGATCAGTTAGATGAGTGATGCCATAAACTATTAGAATACTCAAAATGCAATGCAATTTGGCAGCACTAGATGCTTAAATTGCAACACTACCATAAATTTAGTTTAAATATCCTAACATAAGATTTTGAGTAAGTTCCCAAGTTTGTGATTGGAACAGTGTGGAAATAAATCACATTGAATCATATACAACAGTGCGGCAAACCAGCTGCAAAGAAAAAGCATATTTAAAAAATGCACGGGCTTTTAATTATAGCACAACTATTCAACATAATTAATTTGACTCATTTGGTATTAATTCTCACCTGGGGATGAGGCTTGGTAGATTATCCTGTCAACATCCCTCTCAGGCACAGCTGTATGGCAAATTGCCATCATTGTTAAAAACTCGCAGATCACTGGTGCTGTGGGCTAAAATGTTAACAAAAGATGAACAACGTTCAGGAAAAGAGAATGTCAGCTAGATTTACTGCGACATTAATATTTCTCAAGAGAAACTGGGTTCTAATTGCATATTCCACTAACGTGATGATCTTAGCTCAATTCTGCTCCTCTGATCTGGAATACCCATTTATAAAATGCCGTCCCATTTACCTACTGAGGAAATTAACCGTTATCATCATATCTGTGGTTGATTTGCATACACGGTGAAGAGGTATTTGGAGGATACCACCATGCTCGCACTACATTGAGCCCAGGATCACCTTGACAATAACAACACCTATGGCAGGATGCCATTCATTGACTACAGCTCAGCCTTCAGCGCCATAATACCATATAAGTATTATTAAACATCTGGACCTTGGCCTGGAGATCTCCATCTGCAACTGGCTTCTGGACTTCTTGACCAGTAGACCTCAGTCAGTTAGAATTGGTCATAATATTTCCTCCATCTTGACGTTCACCACTGGTGCCCCTCAAAGCTATGTGCTCAGTTTATTATTGTCCCCACTGCACAGGAACCTATAATGTTACAGGACAGGAACCTATTTACCCTATCAATTTTTTCATTCCTGTGAAAATCTTTGTCAGGTCTTCTCTTCAAGGCAGCAACTGAATGTACTTTGTTTGATAACCGGGAGAGTAGTTCGTTTAATAGTGACTGAAGCTGTACTCAAAGATCCCTTTTGATGCCTCATTGAACTTTGCTGATTAAAAAAATTGCAATTTTCAGCTGGTCGTTAAAACTATTTTAATATTTTAAAAAATGATTGTAAGGGAAGAGTGCAACAGATAGTTTTAATGCTCATGCAAATTTCAAAGGCAACTCATTCTGTCAAAATGTCACATTTGTAGAGAAACTTAAAGGAAACCTTGGGAATAACTTTTCAACCAATTTGTATGAATGCATGAGGATCATCTTTCATTTTTCTACTGTGCCCAGCGGCATTTTGGGGGGATTTGGAGCTGCATAAACAGAAAGTGATAAACGTGAAGTCTACCTGGCAGAGAGGTGGCTCCATGTGCTTACTTATTGCAAGTGACCATAAATTTCTGCTCACCACTGCAGGCTAGAGAAAAAAAAATCAAGAATGCCTCGGGATAATAAGAGCTTTGATGTGGATATATATCTCTATGGAAAGATGTGAGATTGTTTTTACTGTTTTAACACTTAAACTTTTGTAAAGTTTACCAATGAATCTGTAACATTATTTTTGCGACTACTGAGCAATTAGTTTAGTTTAGAGTTACAGCATGGAAATAGGCCCTTCAGCCCACCAAGTGCTTGCCAACCAACGATCACCTATTCACTCGTAGGTATTTATTCACAAAATGCTGGAGTGCTCGGCAGGTCTGGCAGCATCTCAGGAGAGAAGGAATGGGTGACGTTTCGGGTCGAGACCGTCGCTCGTTCTATGTTATCACACTTTCGCGATCCTAACACTAGGGGCAATTAACCTACAAACCTGCATGTCTTTGGAATGTGGGAGGAAACCAACACGCAGATAAAATCAACACGGTCACAGGGAGAATGTACAAACGGTGTACAGACAGCAACCCGAGGTCAGGATTGAACCCGGGTCTCTGGTGCTGTGAGGTAGCAACTCTGCTGCTCCGCCACTGTGCTGCCCCATATAATCTTTTTTTTTTTAATCGATCATGCAACATGGAATATTAAATGAATTTACATCTTCAAAGTAGTACAAGTTCTAATGAAGAAATTAGCTCATTGAGAAATTGAGATTTAACTGATTGCAAAATTAATTTCTCATCGAGAAATTAAAATTCTGTGACATGTCAGATACTATAGCTGTGATTTTTTTCGACCGTTACTGAACAGATGTGTGACTGGTAAATGACGAAAAACCTGAGCTTCACCACAAATGGCATCCAGCCAAATGCAATATTTTTCTTAGAGAATTGACAGTCAAATTACATTTAACACAGCTTCCAATCCAGCTAAAAACTTATGTGACTAATTATTTTAAGCATGATTATGAAATCATAAAAGGTATCTAGATATCGATATGTGGGAGAAAACATCAAAATCAAAAATCAATATCAAAATAAGTGAGGGGACCAGAAATCCACCAGTGCTGGGAAAAAATGAGTATTAACTGAGAAAGCTATTAAACAATCTGATTGAAACTAGTTTAGTTTAGTTTAGAGATACAGTGCTGAAACAGGCTCTTTGGCCCACCGGGTACGCGCCCACCAGCGATCCCCGCACACCAATACTATCCTACACCCACTAGGGACAATTTTTACATTTACCACGCCAATTAACCTGTACGTCTTTGGAGTGTGGGAGGAAACCGAAGATCTCAGAGAAAATCCAGGTTACGGGGAGAACGTACAAACTCCGTACAGACAGCACCTGCAGTCGGGATCGATCCAGGGTCTCTGGCGCTGCATTGACTGTAAGGCAGCAACTCTACTGCTGCGCCACCATGAACTAATTGAGCATTTCTTCTTAATTTTGTTTTCTTTTGGATTTCCTGGCTCAAAACCCCATCTTTCTGTAACCAGAGTTAAAAGGTGAATACAAAAATTCTGGAAGCAGCTACCAGAGAAACTATTTTTCTGAAGGATGTGCAAAAATGCCTCGTCATCTAGTTCATCATTCAAACATCAGGCTGCCCAAATAGCTTTAGATCTGGCCCATTGCACAGTATTTACCTTTTTCATAGCCTGTTAAATTGCAATAATTGCTAAACAACTTCTGGGGACTGAAAATTCACTTCTAGAAGTGTGGAGTTTCATATCTTGAAAAAAAAAAAGATAGATTTAAAAATATATATTTTGTCTTTATCTGCCCCTAAATAAATTTTGCTTTCTATGTCCAATATGAGATTGCATACACTTTTCTAAGGAACAGCTTTTGGATCAGGCTCTGTGCTGGTCTTTAATAAGTTTATGTTTGTCAGTTGGAAATACACATTTACTTGGTCTATTTAGATTGGTCCTAAATACCCTGCAAAATCTACTGAACTTTGCAGAGGGCTGAATGACAGTAATGTTCTGAACAAAATCCCACAAAAGGTGGGCAACAAAAGATTCATCATTATTTCTAAAAAGTTAAAGCATTTCAAAAAGTTAAAGCATTTCCAAAAGTTAAAGTTAAATACACACAGTGTATGTTAAACATTTTACTTATAGAAGTGCCCTGACAAAATATATAACTCGAATATTGGATTCAATAAATTGGCAATGATTTAATGCTTTGTCCAAAAAAAGCACTTCAGTGATGCCCCCTGGTGGCAGTACTGATGTATTGAACTAGATCGCATGTTAATTTTTTGTTTTTATTTTTGAAGCCATCATCTTCAAACGCAGAAAGCAAATGTTACTTCACATTTTAAATGGATCACATCAGGTATGGTATTTGGAACACAGGGACAGATCCAAGTTTTGTAATTGCTACAAATGTTAAACTATATTCCATAGCAAGCTATATTAATGCACATTATGGAAACTACTTATGTAACACACTCTTGTACAAAAAGTGCCACCCATGTTAAGAGATGGCAAACAGATGGTGGTTACTACTGACAAGATTTCAGATGCAGGAGACTGCAGATGTTGCAATCTGAAACAAAAAAAAAGCACTGGAGGAACTCAGCAGGCCAGGCTGTGGAGGGAAGTGGACAGACAATGTTTTGGGTCGGGACTCTTCTTGTGGCAAAAGCAAGTGAGGAAAGATACATAGGTATGGTTGAGCCTGGTTCAGAAAATGGTCTAAAAGGAGAGCACCAGGAATCACAGAAGGGGAGGAAAACGGGAGGATATCACAGAACTCCTGGAGAGAAGGATAACTCTTTCAAAGTGACCATAATTTGAGGAGATTTTGCAGTGGAGCAGTAGTAAAATGGAGAAATGCAAGACTGCAGATGGTTGAATCTTGAGCTAAAAGCAAAGTGCTGGAGAAACTCAGGTGGGCAGGCAAGATCTGTGAAGGAAAATAGACAGATGATGTTTTGGGTGGGAACCAAGTTTTGTTTGGAAATTGATGGATATCTGGTTAAAATTTCTTTAATACAATCTCAAAATAATAGATTTTTATATTATGTTGATCAAACCATGTCAAGAGTGTTTAATTGTCATATGTACTGACGACAGAACAATTAAATTCTTCCTTAATACAGCTTAACAGGCCTGTAAACACAATAATGCAGATAATATGAATCAAAAGTGTAATAAATTAATAACCATAATATTAGGTAACCATAATAGTGTAACAAAACAAAATCAGTAGTGCAACCAAAGATACACAAGATCATAGTTGCTGAGATTCGTAGTGTGTAGTGTTTAAGTGTCTGATGGTTGGTGAGAAGGTGGTGTTCTTGAATCTGCTGGTCATAACATTCAGGTTCCTCTAACTTCTTCCCGACGGTGGTAGCAAAACAAGAGCATGGTTGGGATAGTTTGAGCATGAAATGTTGCCAATTCACTCTGATGAGGATGCCAAGGATCCAATTGGGGAGGATGAGCAGAAACCCAGTTTTCAGTTTGTTAAATTTGGAGGGGATGATGGTGTTGAACACCAAGCTGTAGTTGAAGAACAATAGCCTAATGCAATGTAGACACAAAATGCTGGAGTAATTCAGCGGGTCAGGCAGCATCTCGGGAGAGAAGGAATGGGTGACATTTCGGGTTGAGACCCTTCTTCGGACAGGGTCTGAAGAATGGTCTCGACCCGAAACATCACCCATTTCTTCTCTCCAGAGATGCTGCCTGACCCGCTGAGTTACTCCAGGATTTTGTGTCTACATTCGATTTAAACCAGCATCTACAGTTTTTTTCCCTACACAATAGCCTAACGCACATGCATGTGGTGTATTTGCACTTTGGGAACCCTCGAAGCAGTACTACATGAGATTATTAAACAAATTATAGTATTGGTGGCAATATACTTGCTCAACTTGAGAATTAGTTGATGGACATAAAACTATGAATAAATGCGTCATAATTACTTTGCTTTGGTGTCTGTAATCAGTTTGGCATGACAGAAAAACATAGAAAATAGGTGCAGGAGGAGGCCATTTGGCCCTTCGAGCCAGCACCGCCATTCATTGAGATCATGGCTGGTCATCTACTATCAGTAACCCGTGCCTGCCTTCTCCCCATATCCCTTGATTCCACTAGCCCCTAGAGCTCTATCTAACTCTCTTTTAAATTCATCCAGTGAATTGCCCTCCACTGCCCTCTGTGGCAGAGAATTCCACAAATTCACAACTCTCTGGGTGAAAAAGTTTTTTCTCACCTCAGTTTTAAATGGCCCCTCCTTTATTCTTAGACTGTGGCCCCTGGTTCTGGACTCACCCAACATTGGGAACATTTTTCCTGCATCTAGCTTGTCCAGTCCTTTTATAATTTTATACATTGAAGCAGGAGACGAGTGTCAAGCAAAGCCAATGAAGCGGGACACGTGTCAAGCGAAGTTTGCTTTATTCCTCAAGCACCATACACCTCCCCAAACCCCCAACCAGTTCAAATCCTACTGCCCCGGGGAAACGTTGCACAGGACAGTAACGCCGGAGGGACCCAACGGCACGTTGTCCAGCACCAAACCAGAAACCGCAGTTCAGTCGGCTGCCCTGGAATAATCTATGCCCGGGGCCACGTCGAGGACGGCCTCATTAGTTGGACGGGACAGGCCGTCAGCAACCAGGTTACATTTGCCTGCAATGTGGCGGATGTCAGTCGTGAATTCGGAGATTGCCGTGAACTGGCGCAGCTGCCGAGCGGACCAGGGATCCGAAACCTAAACGAATGCAACAGTGAGGGGCTTATGGTTTGTGTGGCCCTCCAGCAAATAGCCAAGTGCAAGGCGAGGAGCTCCCGGTCGAACGCGCTGGACTTCCGTTTCGCCGGGTTAAGCTGGCGACTGAAAAAGGCGAGAGGCCGCCAGTGACCGTACAGCGACTGCTCCAGCACGTCGCCGACCGCGGAGTCCGAGGCATCCACCGTTAGGGCTGTAGGGACATCGACCCGCGGATGCACCGGCATCGTCGCCCGAGACAACGCTTCCTTTGCCACGTCAAAAACAGCCACCGCGTCGTCGTTCCACTGCACGTCCCGCTGCTTGCTAGTTAGCAACTTAAAGAGTGGCCGCATTATCTTTGCCGCCGTTGGCACAAATCGGTGATAAAACGAGACCATCCCTACAAACTCCTGATAGTCCCGCACTGTGGAAGACCGCGGAAACTGACGAATGGCCTCGACCCTGTCCGGGAGTGGAACAGCTCCGTGTTGCGTCACGCAGTGGCCCAGAAAGTCGATGGCACATAGGCTTAACTGGCATTTGTCAGGGTTGATGACGAGACCATGCTCGCTGAGGCGCTGGCACAACAAACGGAGGTGGGTGCATTGTTCTTGCCGTGAGCGACTAGCCACGAGGATATCGTACATGTAAATGAAAAGGAAATCGAGTCCCTGACCCACAGTGTCCATCAGGCGCTGGAAGGCCTGCGCGGCGTTCTTAAAGCTGAAGGGCATGTGCAGGAACTCAAGCAACCCGAAGGGGGTGATTATAGCCATCGTCCAGCCACATGGGAATCTGGTGGTAACCTAAGTCGATCTAAGTCGACCTAAGTCAATCTAAGTCGACCTTCGAAAAGAACTTAGCCCCAGCCAGATTTGCGGAGAAGTCCTGGAATTGGGGAATGGGGTAGCGATCCGCGATGGTGGAGTCGTTCAAACGGCGGTAGTCGCCACAAGGCCTCCAGCCCCCGGAGACCTTCGGTACCATGTGCAGCGGGGAAGCCCATGCGCTATCTGAGCGCCGGACAATTCCCATAGCCTCCACGTTGCGAAACTTCGCTTTGGTGATCTGGAGCTTGTCGGGAGGCATACTGCGGGCGCGGGCGTGTAGTAGTGGTCCCGAAGTAAGAATGTGGTGCACCACACCATGTTACGGGCTGGCCAAGTGGAATTAGTGGAGTCAAAATTTCAGGAAAGTCCCCCTAAATTTGGGCGTAAATATTGTCCACTGCAGACTGCGGGGTTGCGGATTGGCGTGGCGGACGCTGCAAGGTGCAAGGAGATCACTTCCAATGTGGAAACGTGACCGAGGCGTTGCCCCTCACGTCAACTAAAAGTGATTGCGCCCGCAGGAAGTCGGCACCCAGCGACGGCTGGGACACGTCTGCAACGGTGAAAGGCCAGGTGAAGTGGCAAGAGCCAAAGATAAGCAGAAAGGTGCGGACGCTGTAAGCTCGTATGGTGCTGCCATTCAATAGACAATAGGTGCAGGAGGAGGCCATTTGGCCCTTCGAGCCAGCACCGCCATTCAATGTGATCATGGCTGATCATTCTTAATCAGTACCCCGTTCCTGCCTTCTCCCCATACCCCCTGACTCCGCTATCCTCTATCTAGATCTCTTTTGAATGCATTCAGAGAATTGGCCTCCACTGCCCTCTGAGGCAGAGAATTACACAGATTTACAATTCTCTGACTGACAACGTTTTTCCTCATCTCAGTTCTAAATGGCCTACCCCTTATTCTTAAACTGTGGCCCCTTGTTCTGGACTCCCCCAACATTGGGAACATGTTTCCTGCCTCTAACGTGTCCAACCCCTTAATAATCTGATGCGTTTCAATAAGATCTCCTTTCATCCTTCTAAATTCCAGTGTATACAAGCCTAGTCGCTCCAGTCTTTCAACATATGACAGTCCCGCCATTCCGGGAATTAACCTAGTAAACCTACGCTGCACGCCCTCAATAGCAAGAATATCCTTCCTCAAACTTGGAGACCAAAACTGCACACAGTACTCCAGGTGCGGTCTCACCAGGGCCCGGTACAACTGTAGAAGGACCTCTTTGCTCCTATACTCAACTCCTCTTGTTATGAAGGCCAACATTCCATTGGTTTTCTTCACTGTCTGCTGTACCTGCATGCTTCCTTTCAGTGACTGATGCACTAGGACACAAAGATCTCGTTGTACATCCCCTTTTCCTAACTTGACACCATTCAGATAATACTCTGCCTTCCTATTCTTACCACCAAAGTGGATAACCTCACACTTATCCACATTAAACTGCATCTGCCATGCATCCGCCCACTCACACAACCTGTCCAAGTCACCCTGCAACCTCATAGCATCTTCCTCACAGTTCACACTACCACCCAGCTTTGTATCATCTGCAAATTTTCTAATGGTACTTTTAATCCCTTCATCCAAGTCATTAATGTATATTGTAAATAGCTACGGTCCCAGCACCGAGCCTTACTGCCTACCATTCTGAAAGGGACCCATTTATCCCCACTCTTTGCTTTCTGTCTGTCAACCAATTTTCTATCCAGGTCAGTACCCTACCTCTAATACCATGTGCACTAATTTTGCCCACTAATCTCCTATGTGGAACTTTGTCAAAGGCTTTCTGAAAGTCAAGGTACACCACATCCTATTTCAGACCCTCGGGGTCACCAATGAAGTGGGACACGAGTGTCAAGCAAAGCCGATGAAGCGGGACACGTGTCAAGCAAAGTTTTCTTTATTCCTCAAGCACCAAACAGCTTCCCAAACCCACAACCAGTTCAAATCCTCCTGGAAGTCCACTACCAACTGCCACTCCTCCCCATTCCGTTCCGTGACCCCTCCACCCCCCAAGCCGAGGGTTCGCACCACGCGGCTCACCACCAGGGACCCTCACATCTCTATAAGATCTCCTCTCATCCTTCTAAACTCCAATGAATACAAGCCCAGTCTTTCCAATCTTTCCTCACAAAAACTGCACACAATACTCCAGGTGTGGTCTCACCAGGGCCCTATACAACTACAGATCGACCTCTGCTCCTATACTCAAATCCTCTCGTCATGAAGGCCAACATGCCAACATTTCAGGAATTGGTGTAGGATCCTGGCTGTTCACAACCTATATCAATGATTTGAGTGAGGGGATCAAGTGTACTATAACCAGGTTTATTGATGATATACAAACCCAAGCAGCATTGTAGACTGACAGGAGCATACAGAGGGTCTTTAGGGAAATATCGATAGTTTAAATGACTGGATGCCGTGCACGGGGGATTAAATATACTGTGGGAAAATGGGAGGTCACCCAGTTATGTAGAATAAAAATAGAACAGTGCAGTGATTTTTTAAATGGTGGAAGAATGAAAAATATTGGGTTTTAAGAGGGGCTTCCATAGCCTTACACATCACCACCTGCATAGATAATTTGGGCAGCACATGGCTTTATTGCAAGAGGAGTTCAATACCAGAGTGGAGACATCTTGCTCCAATTATTAGGACAAGACAGGGCGAGATCATATCTGGAACATCACACATAGGTCTTGTCTCCCCATCCACTTGAAATAAAAAGAACAGCAGAGGTAAACCAGACCGAGTCCTGAGATGGCGGGTGAATGAGAGGTTCTCTCAGAAAAAACTATAATAGCACTTAGAGTCATAGAGTGATGCAGTGTGGAAACAGGCCCTTCATTCCTACTCACTCACACCGGCCAACAAAGTCCCACCTACCCTATTCCTACTTGCCTGCGTTTAGTCCATATCAAACCTGTCCTATCCATGTACCTGTCTAACTGTTTCTTAAATGATGGGATAGTCCCAGCCTCAACTACGTCCTCTGGCAACTTGTTCCATACATACACCACCCTTTGTGTGACAAAGTTACCCCTCGGATTCCTATTAAATCTTTTCCCCTTCACCTTGAACCTAAGTCCTCTGGTCCTCGATTCTCCTACTCTGGGCAAAAGACTCTGTGAACCTACCCGATCTATTCCTCTTATGATTTTGTACATCTCTATAAGATACCACCTCATCCTCCTGCGCTCCATGGAATAGAAACCCAACCTACTCAACCTCTCCCTATAACTCACACCTTCTAGTCCTGGCAACATCCTCGTAAATCTTTTCTGAAACCTTTCAAGCTTGACAATATCTTTCCTACAACACGGTGCCCAGAACTGAACACAATATTCAAAATGCGGTCTCACCAACGTCTAAAAGAACTGCAACGTGACCTACCAACTTCTCTACTCAATACTCTGACTGAAGAAGGCCAAAATGCCAAAGGCCTTTTTGACCACCTTATCTACCTGCACCTTGACTTTCAAGGAACCATGCACCTGTACTCCTCGATCCCTCTGCTCTACAATGCTACCCAGAGGCCCACCATTTACTGTGTACGTCCTGCCCTTGTTCGACTTCCTAAAATGCAACACCTCACACTTCTCTGTATTAAATTCCATCAACCATTCCTCAGCCCAACTGGCCAATCGATTCAGATCCTGCTGCAATCGTTCACAACCATCTTCACTATCTGCAAAACCACTAACTTGTATCATCAGCAAACTTGCTAATCAAGCCCTGCATGTTCTCATCCAAACCATTGATGTAGATGACAAATAGTAACGGGCCCAGCACCGAACCCTGAGGCACACCACTAGTCACATGCCTCCAGTCTGAGAAGCAACCTTCCACCATCACCCTCTGCTTCCTTCCATGGAGCTAATTTGCTATCCATTTGGCTTTCTCTCCTTGAATCCCATGTGATCTAACCTTCCAGAGCAGTTTCCCATGCGGAACCTTGTCAAATGCCTTACTGAAATCCATGTACACAACATCTACAGCTCTGCCCTCATTGACCTTTTTGGTCACGTCTTCAAAAAAATCAATCAAATTTGTTAGGTACAAAACCATGCTGACTATCCCTGAACAGCCCTTGCCCATCTAAACCCCTATATAACCTGTCCCTCAGAATACTCTCCAGTAACTTACCAACAACAGATGTTAAGCTCACTGGCCTACAGTTCCCAGCATTTTCCCTGCAACCCTTCTTGAAAAGAGGCACAACAAACATTTCCCACCCTCCAGTCTTCCGGCACCTCTCCTGTACTTAAGGACGTAAATTTCAACCAGGGCTCCTGCAATTTCCTCTCTAGTTTCCCGCAATGACCTCGGATATATCTGATCAGGCCCTGGAGATTTGTCTACCTTCAAACACGACAGTACCTTCAGTACTTCTTCAACGGTAACTCTGACTGCTCACATGACACTTCCAGTTACTGCTTCAATTTCCTCCGTCCTACTGTCTTTCTCCTCGGTAAATACAGAGGAGAAATATCTCCTGTGGCAGGGAAGATGCGAAGATGATGTTTCAAGAACAAAATTCCTTTACTTAGATTAGTGAATCATTACAACTCTCTACTGAAAATGGAAATCACTTACAGCTAAAAATAGTTCTGTGCACAGATGACGTATGTACCTTAAAACGCTGCCTGATGGACACCAAGTGCTCCTTCACCCGACAACTTGCAACTGATAACAATTAGGAAGGCTACCAATGGCTGGGCAAATTACCAAGAAGGGTCTTGACCCGAAACATCACCCATTCCTTCTCTCCCGAGATGCTGCCTGACCTGCCGAGTTACTCCAGCATTTTGTGAATAAATACCTTCGATTTGTACCAGCATCTGCAGTTATCTTCTTAAATTACCAAGCTAGTCTTGTACTCACGTATAACCAAGAGTTTAATACCAGGACGTGATGTACTCATGTGGAAAAGGACATTCAGGCAACATTGTACTTCACAATTCATTTAAAACTATATGACAACAAACTGAGTTCATCTCCAAAAAGCAAATTATAAAAACAATAACACATTACTTACATGATTGCCCTGAAGATTTCCCAGCAAAGAAGGATCGTCAAATGCACTTTCCCCATTTAATGGATCATCTTGCCTTGAATGAACAAGAAAATGGGAAGAAATATTCAATATGCATCCAATCTGCATCACCTAGACATTAAAAAAATATATTAACGTTCAGTAAATGTGTTTCAAATAGCAATATAGATAGCAATATTGCGTCCTCAGGAAGCAATGTTATACATACGAAATCTTGAGCCAGGAAGCACTGCATATAATTGCTAGAAGGTTTCACTGACTAAATCACTTTTCCAATGGCTAGAATAATTCACTTCCAAAAAAATCAATACTATATAATGAACCATTAACTATAAACTGTCTAAAGACCATTTTTCACCCCAAACTCCGAGAGGGGGTCAAAACTGTATAAAAAGCATAAAGTCTGTTGTTACTGCGGTTAACCCGAGGGAAAAAAAACTTTTCTTTTGCGGTTCTGCATATCTTAGCACCCATTGGGAAATTAGCCTTTTCATTTGTCAGCCGGTTTGTCATTCTCCTGAGCATATTTCTCCCCAGCATACAACAACTCCGTATAACATTAATAGCACTGCAGCATCCATCAGTATAATGTTTTCAAATTTATTGGTTTAAAAAATGACATCTCTCTACTTTTAGAACAACCTGGTTTCACTAACCAGCTTTTCCTGAAACAGGGTTATTTATGTAAATGCACTAACATGAAAAATACAGGGTCTGCCCCTCAGAGACTGTTTTACCAGTGAAGGTCAGGATTGAGGTCACTATCAGTTTCCTAAACTCAGACTCGTTCCTGGCTGTTGCCGCAGGCCTCTGCTGCACCCGACAGATTTCTGCTCATTGCTGTATTAGTATCACCCAACCTGTGTGCTCAGGGATTGAAAACTTCATTTAACATTCCTGCTCCTGTGTTTTGAAGGCCGAGTGGTAATGAGCAATGTCACCACTCAGAGACAGCACTCATGTACTTCGGGACCTCCCTGACAACCTCCTGCCAGGAGTGCTTAGCTGTAGCCATGGAGCGTCTCCATTGGTGCCTTCCTGCAGGCAATGTTCTTCACCACTCTGCCGGGTCTCTCTAACCCTATGGGACCTCTTTCATCACGCAGTATCAATCCATTCAGGAGGCCACACTCTTCTCAGTAGCTAGAAGAGAGTTGCTTGCATTGTTGTTTGTGCCTTTGAGTGGTAACAAAACGTACCACACCTGCTGGGCTGCTTGCTGACTTCAGCAAGTTTTTGGAACATATCAATAGAGAGCAAAAACAGGGACACAAAGTGCTGCAGTAATCAGTGAGTCAAGCAGCATCTGGAAAGCATGGATAGGTGACGTTTTGGGTCGAGACCTTTCTTCAGACTGAAGATGGGTCCAGAGTCCATCTTCTCCAGAAATGCTGCCTGGCCTGCTGAGTTACTCCAGCACTTTGTGTCTTTTTTTGTGGTAAACCAGCATCTGCAGTACCTTGCGTCCAACTCTCAATAGGGAGCGATTTAGTTTCAACTCTGTTACCCAGGAAAACCTAACAACTGTGAACCTCACGGAAGAAGTGTGTACTTTTATCCAACTTCCAGAAACAGCATTAAGGTGATCAGCAACATTGATTTATCACCAAATAACATGGAAGGGTGTCAGCGTGACTCGTGTTAAGTACTGCATGAGCGGAGTTCCAGAACCACATTTATCTATTCAAATCAGAATCTACAAACAAAGCATGTACAGTTTCACCCACTTGATAGGTTGGATCACAAATGCTGACATGATTATGTCAGAGACTTGAAAGTAATCAAGGATTTTCACATGCTTCGGATGAATTACTGTGTACTGATAGTAAAAATTCCTAACAATTGAATGAATGCAAAGAAAACTAACTAGTCTTACCCAGAATCTTCAGAGTATCTAAAATCCTCATGATCAGGAAAATGACTAGTGAAAATGGAGAAAGTAAATGGAATAAGGAACAAAGCACAAAAGGAGAGAAAACAAGGAAGGCCACAAGCATGTTTTTTAAATGTACTCTAATTATTAATTTAAAAGGATAGTTAAAATTATCACAATGCATAAAATGGTTATACTCAAAATATTGAAAGATTAGTATGTGGTTGAATGTTTTTCTATTCAAAATACAGATTAGTTTACATCAGAGACAACAAAATGTTTAGTTTGGTGAGAAATTCTAGGAACGCATTCCAAATGTTATTTCTGTGCAGGCAATGGAATTTTACAACTTACTAAATTATAATTATGATTGCCTGATCTACCAGGATTTGTTAGTATTGGATTTAAATGCCAAGGTTAGTTGCTGTACAATGGGAGTATGTAATGTTAAAAAGTGGCACATGCTTTGAGGAATCTCCAAGATCAAGATGTTTAAAATGCAATGGTACGTTTTGTGATGATGGCTGAATTTTTCTTTCAACACCCACGAGCAGAATCTGGTAGACATGTTTGCATTCTTTAGGTTTGGTGTCAGCTTTTGAATTCTGTCCCTGCCCCAACTATGGCACTTGCAAATACACCATTGGGTAAAATACACTGAAGGGCAGGAGGTGATACTGAGAGAGAGAGAGAGAGAGAGGGGGGGAATGGGGGAGGAGTGATTGAGAAGTATATAATTTTATAGGCTTGTTAGAATATAAATATTAATTGACACATTTTACAAAAATGTTTCAACAGGATTCTGTTTTAGCAAGTCTTTTGTCTTTATTCTTCAGACCTTCAACTATAGAGACTGGTGCTCGGGTAAAGACTGATCTAAATTTTATAACAGTAAATTCCTCAGAAAATGATCAGAAAAAAACTCACCCGTAAGCAATTCCTGCTACTGTACATTTCTTAAACTCCATAACATTACAGGTTAAAGTTCCAGTCTTATCTGAGAATATATATTTCACCTGTTGAAATGCAAATTGATATTTAATGTGCTGGTATTAAGTTGCTTAACTTTTATTACTTTGAGGTAAAATTAAGTCAGTAATGAACACAATTTCTCAAATAACTAAGCACAAATGCACAAGAATTAGGATACTAATGGCAGTTGTCAGATATGGTGTGAACTCCAGCACTATTGGTGAAGGGAGAGAGGCTGTGGAACACACCGGGTTTGCAGAGGACTTGGGTGTTTAAAACTTAGAAAAGAGAATTTGAACCTAGCGATGGAAATTTTAAAAGTAAGCTATTTGTGAACAAAGAGTCAGTTGGCAAAGAGTTGGTGGGGGGTGGGAGCATTGGGGGAAATGGGTGTTGATTTGGTGTACAATATGGGTAGCAGGATTTATAGTAAGAAATTTAGCCATGGAAGGTTGGCCAGGTCAGCACAGTGCAGCTGTATTTTGCAGTTGACAAAAGCAAGGATTTATATTGAGGCAGAGGAAAAGGCAAAGGATGTTCTGGAGACAGAAGTGTAGCTTGTAGTTACATTGCCTACCAAAGAAAGTCTGGTGGTGGTGTGTTTTGAGGTTAGTGCCTGGAGGAGGGCGGCGCAGCGGTAGAGTTGCTACCTTCCAGCGCCAGAGACCCAGGTTCCATTCCAACTACGGTTACTACCTGAACAGAGTTTCTACGTTCGCCCCAGGACCTGCGTGGGTTTTCTCCGAGATCATTGGTTTCCTCCCACACTCCAAAGATGTACAGGTCTGTAGGTTAATTAGCTTGATGTAGGTGTAAGTTTTCCCTAGTGTGTGTGTGTAGGATAGTGTTAATGTGCAGAAATCGCTGGTCAGTGCACACTCGGTGGGCTGAAGGGCCTGTTTCTGCACTGTCTCTCCAAACTAAACTAAAGGAGGAAGGGTATGGCATGGTTAAAACAATTAATATTCTCAGTATTTAATTGGAAGGAATCGTATCTCATCCATGAAATGATGGCTGGCAACACAGTGGGGTTGGAGGGGTCATGCATGTGTTACTATGGGAAGAGGGTGACTCAGGAATAGATAATGCCGAAATTCCTCAACACGATTAAACACAATTGAACACAAATAGCTTTTTTTAAGTTGAGAAGCACTACCTGTCCTAGTTCTTCGTTTAAATTGGATGTTCTGGCTATAGCAGGGGTATTGGTTGGTTCATATAACATATCAATATCCTAATAAGACAAAAAAGGGAGCAAAGAGAAATATTTTAACTTGTTAACAATTTCTAATTAAAACATTATATCATCAGTACTGAAAGTACAGAAGTTTGTGTAACATGCTGTCTTCTTTTATCATACTGATGCATGAGACACTTTAATTACCACTTGTGGCTAAATGGGTGTTGGAGAGTTAAAAAAATATATATACGTACACACACACACACACAAAACCCGTCAAATTTTTCGGAAACTAATAAGTCAACTTCACAAGTCAAGGTGAATGGACATCACCTTTCTCTCTATTTTACTCATAATTGGGAATCATTCTGGGTATTTTAATCTCAGTTTCTACATGTTTCCAACATTCGGTAGTGTCTTCATGACTATTAATTGGCACTCACAACTCAGCTTCTCATGAAATCAATGGGAATAAAAAATGCACTTAAAAATATGAATATAGAAAATCTAATTATATTACCACAAAAATGTGGTTCTCTCTGGAAAACATTTTAAATTAAATTCAAAGATCTCCAAAGAAAGAAACCATTCAATGGTAGATTCAACAAAAGCTTTCAGTTTCTCAAATGGTTTCAAAACAATTTTCATTTACACACTAATAGACAGCTCCTGATCATATAATACCCCAAGTCCTTTAAATAAAGAACAAAATTCAGTTTAATTTCAGACAGAAAACAATGTTGTAAGAAACAGCCCACAAGTCTCAAAGATGCAGCTGGAGACTTAATCAGACGCACAGTGAAAGGACAATTTCCAACTCTCTGTACAACACGTTGTAAAAAGTATGATGTTATAAACGAACTGTATAATATTCAGAACATTTGTAGAAGTTAAAGATGCATTTTTTTCTCTGCATCAGACTTTACTGCAAACTGAAATTTCACACTTACCCAATTAATGAAAAATGCTTGGATGAACTTTACAACTTCTAGTGTAACTAAGAGGCTGATTGGAATTAGGTTATTAAAGAGGATGATGAAAGTTAAGAAGTTCAATCCAAAGTAAGCGGCTCCACTGTCTGCAAAAACAATGATTTCAAGCACAAGTCAATTTTTTATTGAGAGGAAAGATTTGGAATGAATTTGCAGGACAGTAAAGTATGGCAGCTTTAGACATACAGCTTGGAAACAGGCCCTTTGGCCTCCCATGTCCGCCCTGACCATCGATCATGCCTTCACACTAATTCTCTATTATCCCACTTCCTGATCCACTCTCTACACATTAGGAACTTTAAAAAAAACAGATGCCAATTAACCCATGTCTTTGGGATGTGGGAGGAAACACAAATTACCCAGAGGAAACCCACACGGTCCCAGGGAAAACATGCAAACTCCACACAATCAGCATCCGAGGTCAAGATTGAGCGGTGTCTGGCAATGTGGGGCAGAATGAATGAGTTAACAGCCTATAAAATATATGCAATTGAATGTTTCCTTTTTTGGTATTAAAAAATCTTAAGTTACAAGAAAATTTAAAGATTGCACTGGCCCAATGAAGAGAGATTGGATCACATATCTACAGAAGAGTTGGCATTTACTGTTGTAACTAGGGGCAGGTTCAGGACTTTTGGGGAAGTGTGAGTGAATGCAAAAGTCTCAAACACCTGCAGAGCAAATGATTTTGTGAAGTGCACTGCGTTCCGACTCCAGGTTTGAGATAGGTCAGCAGTGGAATGCAAAGATCCGTGATTTATCCAGCAGGAAAACTGAGCCACTAGCCCTTTGAACCGGCCCCTGATTATACTTGGCCAATGTTTAGCCACTCAGTTTATATCAAAAGAGACACAGAGACCCGTTTTAAGCAATTCACATATTGTTGAATCAAATGAGTTCATTTAAATGTATTATTGTTTTCAATATTTTTGTACTTCTAAGTGTAAAAAAAATAATAGTAATGCTCTTTTTAAAATATTTTTGAAACATTCGCTACTTGAATGAACTTTGTCACATGTGACAAGTCACAGTGAAATTCTTTGCTTGCAAACCCAAGGCATGCATGCAGTCGCCCATAAAGGGTGCTGACAAAGTTATAACGTATCTGTGCCAGGTCTCCCTTTGTTCTCTCCCCCCCCCTCCCCCCCCCACAGCGACCCCCCCCATGCTGGGTCCATTGTTCCTTCCCGCAGCCCTAATAGTTGATGGATGCTGGGTCTATGACTCCTACAGCCATCAGTGTATTGTGTGATCAAGGAATAGAAGTCTCTACTGCACAGGCCCTAATCCGGTTTGTCAGGAACTGCTTCCTTAAGTTCTTGCTGAGGATAAAACTTCCCTGAATACTTTTCTTTTGGAAAAATGGGTAGACAAATGGTGATCAGTTCCAAGGAAATCTTAGGCCATTCCCTTGCAGTATGACTGGTTAGACATCAGGAGTAGCCACTTTAGCTATTTCAACAGTGCCATCTCCAGTTACTTCAATTAGAGTTGCACTTCTCTGCCAACATTGTAGGTAGCCTCCAAGCCCCGACATTGGCCCAACACCAGCCAAACTCATTTCCTTGAATCATTTTTCCTTGGCTAAGAAAAACAAACACCCTTCCACCACACAAACCTGTCACTACCAAAAAGCAAACTGTGGGAATACAACATCAGAATTGGCACTGGGACACAAGAGGAAGTTATGATTCGAAGGGGATAAAAGTAACCCCGATGAGGCCGAAACAACAGTTTTGCCTACTTCTGCTGAGATTGATGCAGGCACATAAGAAAAAGGTATAGGAATGGGCTGAGCCTGCTCCACTACTCAACAAAACCAGGCCTGTCCCCATCCAACAATCTAGTGATCTCAACTTTAAACGACTGAAAATGACTGAACAAAAGCTTGCTCAAGGTGTGGATTCTTCTACATTGGCATGACCAAACGTAGACTGGGTGGTTGTTTCACTGAACACCTTCGCTCAGTCTGCATGGACCTACCTGATATCCCGGCTGCCAAACACTTTAATTCCCCTTCATATTCCCACACTGAACTTTTGATCCTGGGCCTCCTCCATTGTCAGAGTGAGACCAAATGCAAATTGGAGGAAAAACACCTCATATTTCACTTGGGCAGCTTACAACTCAGTGGTATGAATATTGAGTTCTCTAATTTCAAGTAACCCTTGCATCCCACCCCCCCCCCCCTCTCTCCATCCCACCCCACCCACGTCATACTTGCTTCAGTCGTCTTGTTGAGTCTCATTGTCTGTAACCCGTTTTCAACTAGCTCACAGCTAACAATGGGCCTGTTTCCTTTCGCATTGTTACTTTTTTGCATTTATTTGTTCGAAATCTTTCTATATCACCGTCTATATCTCTCGTTTTCCTTTCCCCTGACTCAGACTGAAGATCCGAAACGTCACCAACTCCTTTTCTCCAGAGATGCTGTCTGACCCGCTGAGTGGTTCATGGAGCAACAGCCATTGCAGGTAGAAGGGAAGATGATTTCTGCCTTGTCAGTGTAAGGTTGGGATGGAGCCATTTGTCAGCTTACTAACTGGTGCAGTCAAAATAATTTTTTAAAAAAAATCAAACTGAAGGAACAGAAGTTGGCTTGTCATCCAATTTTCCTACACTTTCTATCACTATCCTGCTCAATCTTGATTGAGACAGTAATGGAAAATGCAGGTTCAAGTCTGAAGATGGAACAGATTATTTTTGTGGGAAAATAGTTTTCTTGCTTATTATGTTTAATAATAGTGGAAGGAAAAACAATGTTGAGAATTTTCCACTCAATTTTGAGTTGGTTAAAGCAGTAGATGCTGCATGTGAGTATGAGAGCTCCATAAATCATTCCTAAAGGGCAGATGCATAAAAGCTTTGTGAAAAAGGTGGTTTAGTAAATGCCTTGGAGGTGCACAAGACCTTGGCAGCTGAAGGCACGTTGAAAATGGTGGAAGATTAACATCAGAACTGATCAAGATGAACACTCATCTCAAAGGGTTATGGGCAGCAGAAGATCACGAAGATAGGTAATAGTAAGGTCAAAATGTGATTGTAAAAAATTTGATTTTTTTGCTTAATAGACTCAATGCATCTTAGCAAGTGCAGATATGAAATGTTACAGACCTAGTTCTGTTGGGACATAGGCAAAATTTTGGATAGCCCCAATTTTATGGAGATGAGACAGAATGTGGAAGCCAACAAGAAGTAGGTTAGAAAATTTTTAATCAAGAGGTAACAAAACAACAGCAGATATCAAGACTTTTCCCAAACAGTGCAATTTGTCACTCATATCCAAGGTGGAAATATCATCACTGCAAGGACTGCAGTGGTTGAAGGACAGATTCACTATAAAAAAAGTAAAGTGTTGGAGGAGCTCAGTGGGTCAGGCAGCATCAGTGGACGGAAATGGACAGATGAAGTTTCGAGTCAGGACCCTTCTTCAGACTTATCAGTCTGGTGTCTCCAGGTTGACTATCAAGGCTACTGTCCGTACCCATTATCACAAATGTTTATACCCTTAACTATAGACATTGCCATTTAATGATCCAAGAATCATTGATGGCTAAATATCTGGAGTTTACTCAGGTTTAAAAAGAACCCCAGGGAAAAGAACCCCAAACATTGCCATTTTGGTTTTCATGGAAGATGTTCAGATGCTTGGTTTATCGATGGTCTTCGAATTTTTTTCAAAAAATGTTTCAGGAAGTGAGCAACATCATAGATTTTTGAGATTACATAGGACAAATATGTTTGCAACCTAAAGGAACTGTGGTGTACATTACTGATGTAAATTTCTTAATTTGTGTGCTAACACAAGAAAAACAACAACACAATCTCTCAGAATGATGTAAATCTCTACTGGTTCATTACATCCGAGAAATTAACCTGCCAGATGGAAGCTAATCGTCCACTTTCTCAGGTTGACTTAGTACACTCCTAAGTAGCCTTGGGCTTGCAAATCACATCCTGTGAAGTCCTGCTCCCATTTTGTTTAGTCAAGTAAAATGGGTAATGAATGCAGTCTCATTAGAATCCCAGATCTTAAGATCAAAATAACTTAAACCATGTGAGAAAATCATCAGTATTAATTTTCTATTTTGCAAATATTGAGTCTACATTGATACTATAATTGCAGCATTTTGTGGAAGAAATAGGGATGGAGAGAAACCAGCCCAGCCAGAAGGGGTTAGAGGAAGCGATAAAAGACAGAAGAAAGTATAGGAAAATAACTGCAGATGCTGGTACAAATCGAAGGTATCACAAAATGCTGGAGTAAAACTCAGCAGGTCAGGCAGCATCTAGGAGAGAGGGAATGGGTGACGTTTTGGGTCGAGACCCTTCTCCAGACTGATGTCAGGGGGGCGGGACAAAGAAATGATATAGGTGGAGACAGGAAGACAGTGGGAGAACTGGGAAGGGGGAGGGGGAGAGGGGGAGGGAGGGGAGGGGGGAAAAAAGAGAGACAGAGGAACTATCTAAAGTTGGAGAAGTCAATGTTCATACCATTGGGCTGCAAACGAAATATGAGGTGCTGTTCCTCCAAATTCTGGTGGGCCTCACTATGGCACTGGAGGAGGCCCATGACAGAAAGGTCAGACTACGAGTGGGAGGGGGAGTTGAAGTGCTCTGCCACCAGGAGATCAGGTTGGTTAAGGCGGACTGAACGAAACGATCGCCGAGCCTGCCTTTGGTCTCGCCGATGTAGAGAAGTTGACATCTAGAGCAACGGATACAATAGATGAGGTTGGAGGAGGTGCAGGTGAACCTCTGTCTCACCTGGAAAGACAGTTTGGGTCCTTGGATGGAGTTGAGGGGGGAGGTAAAGGGACAGGTGTTGTATCTCCTGCGGTTGCAGAGGAAAGTGCTCGGGGAAGGGGTGGTTTGGGTAGGAAGGTACGAGTGGACCAGGGAGTTACGGAGGGAACGGTCTCTGCGGAACGCAGAAAGGGAAGGAGATGGGAAGATGTGGCCAGTAGTGGGGTCCCGTTAAGAGGTGACGGAAATGTTGGAGGATGATTTGTTGAATATGCTGGCTGATGGGGTGGAAGGTGAGGACAGGGGGGATTCTGTCCTTGTTACGAATGGGGGGAAGGGGAGCAGGAGCAGAGCTGCGGGATACAGAGCATGCCCTAGTGAGAGCCTCATCTATAATGGAAGAGGGGAAGCCCCGTTTCCTAAAGAATGAGGACATCTCTGATGCCCTAGTGTGGAACCTCATCCCGGGCGCAGATGCGGCGTAGACGGAGGAATGGGAATAGGGGATAGACTTTTTGCAGGAGTCAGGGTGGGAAGAAGTGTAGTCCAGATAGCTGTGGGAGTCAGTGGGTTTGTAGTAGATGTCAGTCATTAGTCTGTCTCCTGAGATGGAGATGGTGAGGTCCAGAAACGGTAGGAAGATGTCAGAGATAGTCCAAGTATATTTAAGCGCAGGATGGAAATTGGTGGTGAAATGTATGAAGTTAGTGAGTTCTGCATTGGTACAAGAGGTAGCACCAATGCAGTCGTCAATGTAGCAGAGGTAGAGTTCGGGGATGGGGCCGGTATACGTCTGGAACAGGGATTGTTCGAGGTACCCGACAAAGAGGCAGGCGTAGCTAGGGCCCATGCGAGTGCCCATAGCTACGCCTCTGGTTTGGAGGAAGTGGGAGGAGTCAAAGAAGAAGTTGTTATGGGTAAGAACCAGCTCTGCTAGGCGGAGGAGAGTGGTAGTAGATGGGGATTGGCTGGTTCTACGGTCGAGGAAGAAACGGAGGGCTTCGAGACCATCCTTGTGGGGGATGGAAGTGTCGAGTGACTGGACATCCATGGTAAAGATGAGGGAGTGAGGGCCTGGGAACCGGAAATTATCGAGGAGATGGAGAGCGTGTGAGGTGTCTTGGACGTAGGTGGGGAGGGATTTGACCAGGGGGGATAGAATGGAGTTGAGGTAGGTGGAAATAAGTTCGGTGGGACATGAACAGGCAGAAACAATGGGTCTGCCGGGACAGTTCTATTTATGGATTTTAGGTAGAATGTAAAATCGGGCCGTGTGGGGCTGGGGAACGATAAGGTTGGAGGCATTAGAGGGTAAAGCGCCGGAATTGGGGAGGTCAGTGATGGTGTTGATGATTAAGATCTGGTGCTCGTCGGTGGGGTCATGGACCAAGGATAAGTAGGAGGCGGTATCCGAGAGTTGTCACCTGGCCTCGCCAGACTACCACAGCACCTCCCTTGTCAGCAGGTTTGATGATTAAGTCCGGGTTGTTGTAGAGTGAGTGAAGGGCTGAACGTTTAGGAGAGGAGAGGTTTGAGTTAGTCAGGGGAGTGGAGAATTTGAGGCTGTTAATGTCCCACCGGCAGTTGGAGATGAAAAGTTCTAGTGAGGGTAGTTGGCTAACGGGGGGGGGGGGGGGGTTCCAAGAGGAGGGGGCCCACTGGAGACGGGAGAAGGGGTCATCACTGGGGGGTGAGGAATCCTTCCCATGGAAAATGGCTCGGAGGCGAAGGCGACGGACGAAGAGCTCCACATCGTGGCGGACCCGGAACTCGTTGATGTGGGGGCGGAGGGGAACAAAGGTAAGGCCTCTGCTGAGGACAGACCGTTCGGTGTCTGAAAGGGGGAGGTCAGAGGGGATGGTGAACACCTGGCAAGTGTGGGGGTTGGGTTCGGATGAATGCAGGGGGGCAGGCGGAAGGAAGGTAAGTGGATATACATTAATGACTTGGATGAAGGGATTAAAAGTACCATTAGCAAATTTGCAGATGATACAAAGCTGGGTGGTAGTGTGAACTGTGAGGAAGATGCTATGAGGTTGCAGGGTGACTTGGACAGGTTGTGTGAGTGGGCGGATGCATGGCAGATGCAGTTTAATGTGGATAAGTGTGAGGTTATCCACTTTGGTGGTAAGAATAGGAAGGCAGAGTATTATCTGAATGGTGTCAAGTTAGGAAAAGGGGATGTACAATGAGATCTGGGTGTCCTAGTGCATCAGTCACTGAAAGGAAGCATGCAGGTACAGCAGGCAGTGAAGAAAGCCAATGGAATGTTGGCCTTCATAACAAGAGGAGTTGAGTATAGGAGTAAAGAGGTCCTTCTGCAGTTGTACAGGGCCCTAGTGAGACCGCACCTGGAGTACTGTGTGCAGTTTTGGTCTCCAAATTTGAGGAAGGATATTCTTGCTATTGAGGGCGTGCAGCGTAGGTTTACTAGGTTAATTCCCGGAATGGCGGGACTGTCATATGTTAAAAGACTGGAGCGACTAGGCTTGTATACACTGGAATTTAGAAGCATGAGAGGAGATCTTATCGAAACATATAGGATTATTAAGGGGTTGAACACGTTAGAGGCAGGAAACATGCATTCTCTGAATGCATTCAAGAGAGAGCTCTTCAGGATAGCGGAGTCAGGGGGTATGGGGAGAAGGCAGGAACGGGGTACTGATTGAGAATGATCAGCCATGATCACATTCAATGGCGGTGCTGGCTCGAAGGGCCGAATGGCCTCCTCCTGCACCTATTGTCTATAAAGCAAATGGAAGTGAGATAGGACCTAGACATACTTTTTTTCCAGCTGAAGGTAGAGCACTGACCTTAAAAGCTCTGTTTGAAACCATGGTTTACAGAGTTGTCTATTAAAATTATATGTGGGGGGTGGGGGGTCGAGAATGCTGAAAGCTCTCCCATTTGGTTTCGATGCACAATAGACTCAATATACAAGTAGCTACATGTAACAATGTACCATTTTCAGCAGATAAACATGTATATTATGGATCATATTGGACATAAACAAGTATTTTGCACTTTTCTTTAGATTCTTACCACTGAAGTGAAGATACCAGACTCCTTTACCATGTTTTTTATTCCAAACCGTGGAACCAATGGCACATACGAAAGATATGAAGAGAAGAATACCAAACAAGAAGAGGATTTGGACATTTGTGATGTGTTCCACATTTGACAACTTCAGTGGAGGTCGTGTAGTATTCTGCAAAAAAAATTACATTCAATAGACAATAGACAATAGGTGCAGGAGTAGGCCATTCAGCCCTTCGAGCCAGCACCGCCATTCAATGCGATCATGGCAGATCACTCTCAATCAGTACCCCGTTCCTGCCTTCTCCCCATACCCCCTCACTCCGCTATCCTTAAGAGCTCTATCCAGCTCTCTCTTGAAAGCATCCAACGAACTGGCCTCCACTGCCTTCTGAGGCAGAGAATTCCACACCTTCACCACTCTCTGACTGAAAAAGTTCTTCCTCATCTCCGTTCTAAATGGCCTACCCCTTATTCTTAAACTGTGGCCCCTTGTTCTGGACTCCCCCAACATTGGGAACATGTTTCCTGCCTCTAATGTGCCCAATCCCCTAATTATCTTATATGTTTCAATAAGATCCCCCCTCATCCTTCTAAATTCCAGTGTATACAAGCCTAATTGCTCCAGCCTTTCAACATACGACAGTCCCGCCATTCCGGGAATTAACCTAGTGAACCTACGCTGCACGCCCTCAATAGCAAGAATATCCTTCCTCAAATTTGGAGACCAAAACTGCACACAGTACTCCAGGTGCGGTCTCACCAGGGCCCGGTACAACTGTAGAAGGACCTCTTTGCTCCTATACTCAACTCCTCTTGTTACGAAGGCCAACATTCCATTGGCTTTCTTCACTGCCTGCTGTACCTGCATGCTTCCTTTCAGTGACTGATGCACTAGGACACCCAGATCTCGTTGAACATCCCCTCTTCCTAACTTGACACCATTCAGATAATAATCTGCCTTTCTATTCTTACTTCCAGTGAATAACCTCACACTTATCTACATTAAACTGCATCTGCCATGTATCCGCCCACTCACACAACCTGTCCAAGTCACCCTGCAGCCTTATTGCATCTTCCTCACAATTCACACTACCCCCCAGCTTAGTATCATCTGCAAATTTGCTAATGGTACTTTTAATCCCTTCATCTAAGTCATTAATGTATATCGTAAATAGCTGGGGTCCCAGCACCGAACCTTGCGGTACCCCACTGGTCACTGCCTGCCATTCCGAAAGGGACCCATTTATCCCCACTCTTTGCTTTCTGTCTGTCAACCAATTTTCTATCCATGTCAGTACCCTACCCCCAATACCATGTGCTCTAATTTTGCCCACTAATCTCCTATGTGGGACCTTGTCGAAGGCTTTCTGAAAGTCGAGGTACACCACATCCACCGACTCTCCCCTGTCAATTTTCCTAGTTACATCCTCAAAAAATTCCAGTAGATTTGTCACGCATGATTTCCCCTTCGTAAATCCATGCTGACTCAGAATGATCCTGTTACTGCTATCCAAATGCTCAGCAAGATCTGTTAGTACAGTGCATGTTTTCCTGAGATTGGTGAGTCAGGAGAATAGTGAAGTAAAGAAGATCTTTGGCATGCTTTTCTTCATAGGGAAGGGCATTGAGAACAAATGTTGAGAAATCATGAAGGAGGAAAGCAAGTCCTTGCAGAGACCTAATTTGGAGTACTGTTTAGACTACTTATGGACCTGGCCACTCAAATATAAGAATTGAGCGACTAATGGCACAAACATACCTGCATGAGCTTTGTGTCATGTCCTGTATAAACCACAACTCCGTGAATCCACTGGGTGTTTCTTATTTGAGCACCCCGCAAAAGAATTTGATCTTGGCCCAAGGGGAATGTGCTGTTAAAGAGACAAGTCAAAATGGCAAATGTCAGCTGAGCAGCATGCTCCATAATAAAACAAAAGTGAGGCTATTAACCTACATGCATGTACTGTCGAAACCTATAGGGACACATTTGGCCCAAATATTTTTAATTGCTGCAGGTTGTGAAAAATCTCTAGGAGATTTTATAGAATAATTTCAAATTAAATAGACTTTAAAAAAAAAATTATAGCAACATTAAAAGTAAACACACAGCATGAATGTGAATATCGTGATGAGTCTTTTTGGATTACAACACTTGTAGTTAGTTTTTAAATCTAATATTAGAGAATTACTAATTTAAGATAGATGCTGCTGAATTAATCAATTACTCTAGAACCTAGGCAGATCTTTGAGCGTAGCATATTAATAGTATAAATTAAATTTCAACAAAATTAATAATGAGCATAATTTTGTAACCCACAGTAAACGCTATGCTTCAAAAGCAATCTTAATGCAAGAAAAACTGTCTTCATTGATAACTGTTTAACAAAAGACTCAAATGGAGTATACATGATCTGCTTGACAATGTTGTTAACATGGTTAATACATTTGTGGATTACACCAAAATTGGTGTGGCAGACAGTGCAGGTGGTTATCGAAGATTATAACTGGACATTGACCAACTGGGGAAGTAGGCTAAGGCATGGCAGAATGAATTTAACTTAGCTAAGAATGAGGTGTTGCATGTTGGTAGTTGAAATCAGGTCAGGACTTGCACAATAAATGGTAGAACCCTGGAGAGCGTTGGATAACACAGACACCTTTGGAAGTACAGTTCCCTGAAAGTGGTAACACAGGTAGAAAGACTGGTGAAGGCATTTGGCATGCTTGTCCTTATTGGTTGGGATAGTGAATATAGGAGTAAGAAAGGAACTGCAGATGCTGGTACAAATCGAAGGTATTTATTCACAAAATGCTGGAGTAACTCAGCAGGTCAGCGGCATCTCAGGAGAGAAGGAATGGGCGACTTTTCGGGTCGAGACCCTACTTCAGACTAATTGGATAGCTCATTCTAAGATCTCCTGCAGTATACAATTCTATAAAAATGCATCGGAAAAAAGCTACCCGAAATAAATTGATGTGAATTTATGTCTTAGCAAATGCTCAGAAACCAATTCACTTCATATGTTTGGTTCGTCTCCCTAGCTAATAGGTGGCTGTTTCTTTGCAATGTCATTGGAAATGACTCGTGGGTCCTGACAAACCATGAGCAACAATTACAAATGGGGATGGAGTAACTCTATTCAATCAGCCATGAACCTGTAAATAATACTGCTCAACGAAGGGCTTCACACTGGAACCTTGTGCAGTGATTCCTTAAGTGCACTGAAAAAATCTAGCGGAATAGAGAATCTGTGAAATGACATGTTGCATACATACAAATATGCAAAGATCCATCTAGCTTTAACAATGAATTTACGGGAATAAAGATGTGAAATATTATTTGAAATATTTTATTCATCATGAAAAAGACATTAAACACAAATAAGAGAAATTATTACCTGGGTTAATACTACGGTCATGCCTATAAAATGGGTTCAGTGGTCAATTGGCAAAGAAGACAGTGCAGCACTGCTATGAACAATGGTGATGATGGGATAATAATTAATGCTGAATTCCAACCATGCTTCAGGCATTCAGAGCCAAAGTTAATTAAAATTGAGACCACACAAACTTCAAGATTAAAACACTCTTCAATGAAATTATCCATTCCTTCTACATAGACCAAATTTGAAAACAATCATCTCAAGAAAATTTGCCCAAATTTTTGTATGGTGAATTAATCTGCCACTGTTTTTGACTGTGTTTTACCTTCCACACTCATTTACCTTTTTCCATCAAATCGAATGTTGCCAACAAAATCATAGAGGTGACGATTGGGACTCTCACATTCCAGTTTGCCCGAAAAATTCATTAAACTTTCAATATCTTTTATGCCTGCTGTCTGAGATAGACCCTTGAGAGAAGAATGAGAAAAATCACATGATATTTTGTAATGGATTAACTGTTAATCTTTTTTTTACTTTTGAGGGTTACTTTCAGAAAGATGCATCCCATTGATTTAGGCATTGTCAAAACAAAATTGCAGCCTCAAAAGCTTCCACACCTTTAGAAATTAGCCAGCTAAAAATGTTGATAGAATTCAGTGTAGAATAAAGCTGATGTGCAATAGAGGTGGTTGTAACAGAAGCCAAGGTGTTTGGGCCTCAGCAGGTCTATGATTTCCATACATACTATGGCAACTGCAGAAATCTGAAGCGAGCTGAAGATCAGATGCTGGCACCGACAATCTTCCTCTCAGCTCTAGGACTCCCTATTGAGCTCAGCACCCGAGTATTGAAGCAGTGAGTGCAAGTGCACTGTACAGCCGGGCCCTCAGCCTCAGTAAACAAATGGCCACCTTTTTCTGTGATGCTGGTGGTTATTTTATTTGATTTGTGTTTGAACATTCTTATTAACATACCTATTAATGTTAAAATGGTTGTATGAATGAAATTATTCGAATTATTCTTAAACACTTTGATCAGAGCCATTTAATAACTGTTTGAAGACCTTTGACAGTTATTCTATTGTTTGATGAGAGATTGTTTGATAATAGATGAGTAGGGACAGACCAAAAGTCAGTGGAAATGGATGGTATTGTGACAGCATGTACGAGTTCCAAAAGTCACAAATAGTCTGCTTCATTTTCAGGAGGAACTAGACCAAGTGGACCTGTTGGACCCAAACCTCTCCTGCATTGGTGCAGCACCCTCTCCTACCCCCCTCCCTCCTCCCCTCCCTAACTTCCCCCTCTCCATCCCCCTCATCCACCTCCCTCCCCCCACCTCCTTCCCCCCACCTCCCTCCCCCCTCCCTAGGAGATAGATTTAAACTTTAAAATGTGAATAACTTAAAAAATATAACACCGATTTCAATAAAACTACTTGCTTTACCATTAAAGCAATGACGGTGAGTAAGGTGGGCCTGAAATTGTCATGCTATCGTATACCGTTTCGGTTGTAGTTCGATCACAAATAAACAAACAAACGAGAGTTTTAGTATATAGATGACACCAATGGCAGGGGGGGGGGAGGGTTGGATGCGACAGCTAAAAGCAGCGGCTCATCATGTTCAAATTGTTACTTCAACAATTTAAGTAGATTTGAACATGACCCAACAGTCTTTGCTTGACAAGCTGTTTGACTACTTTGAGGCAGTTGATTTATTCACATGTGCATGACTTAATGGTAAGGACTAATAATGAACGACACAAACCTCAGTCAATTTAAGAATAAAATAAAATGAAGGCAATATTTACACATGGTTGTGGATTTAAAAACAAACCTTAACATAATTACTGCATAGCTGGTTCTTAGGGAGTCTGTCTCATAAGATAGCGACATTCTTTAGGAAGTTAAGAAATAAAAACCTGTTCTTTTAGACCACAGTTTCAAGGATCACGATAAAAACCAGGGAGGTGCAACGAGACCTGGGTGTACTTGTACATCAGTCACTGAAAGTAAGCATGCAGGTACAGCAGGCAGTGAAGAAAGCTAATGGCATTGGCCTTCATTGCGAGAGGATTTGAGTTTAGGAGCAAGGAGGTCTGACTGCAGTTGTACAGGGCCCTGGTGAGACTGCACTTGGAGTATTGTGTGTAATTTTGGTCTCCCAATTTGAGGAAGGACATTATTGCTATTGAGGGAGTGCAGCATAGCTTCACCAGATCAATTCCCAGGATGGCGGGACTGACATATGATGAAAGAATGGGTCGACTGGGCTTGTATTCACAGAAATTTAGAAGGATGAGAGGAGATCTTATAGAAACATACAAAATTCTTAAAGGATTGGACAGACTAGATGCAGGAAAAATGTTCCCGATGTTGGGGGAGTCCAGAACCACAGGTCACAGTTTAAGAATAAGGGGTAGGCCATTTAGGACTGAGATGAGGAAACACCTTTTCACCCAGAGAGATGTGAATCTGTGGAATTCTCTGTCACAGAAGGCAGTGGAGGCCAATTCACTGGATGTTTTCAAGAGGGAGTTAGTAGCTCTTAGGGCTAAAGGAATCAAGGGATATGGGGAAAAAACAGGAACGGGATACTGATTTTAGATGATCAGCTGGCTTGAAGGGACGAATGGCCTACTCCTGCACCTATTTTTCTATGCTTCTAAAACGTGACAATAAATGACACTGCACCTAGGAAAGTAGCTCGAGACCAACCAAAAGCCTTACATATATTTAGAAACAAGACAAGTATTTGGATTGCCAAGGCACATCAGCGTGCAGACCAAGTGCAGGTCTGATAGGGTTAACATATATGGAACCCGATGGCTGGAATGGACATGGAGGGCTAAAGGGCCCACTTCTGTGCTGTATGGCTCTTTAGATTGTCTGTCCCATCAGTCAGAGGACAAGGAGAGAGCGTTCACGTCACGGCCCTGTTTCCACCAATCTTTCCACCACTACGCACAAGAAGCGCAAGAAGCCATTGTCCGCAGATGCTCTGGCTGAACAATTTCTAATCTTGTGATGTGGACTCGATAAGAAGATCAGTCAGAGATCACTGGCCAAGTTAGTAATAGCCAAGTTAGTTAAAATGTCCTGTTTTAAGAGCAGTTATTGAAACTGCTGCCATCTATTAAACATCCATCATCCTGGGTGGATTCATGACGGGGATAAGTGAGAAACAAGCGCAGTATGTGGCCTAAGCAGGCTGCAATATGTCACATAGAGCAGAAGATGGAGCTGCCCTTTTCTAATGATCCATTCTGATGCAGTGGCTGGTCTCAGACAAGGAAGCGATTAATGAGAAGTGGAAGTAGCCATTCTCCCAGCCCCGTACATTGACTTGTTCATTGTCTAATCTTGCTTCTACTAATTACGTAATGAGGCATTTCTGATTATTTTATAGTCAAGAAAGTTAATATCCACTAGAGAATATTGGAGCTGCACACAAATCATTTTTAAGTTTAACAGAGCACAAATCCTATTGGTTAATGCATTTATTACAAATGCAAGCAAAATTCACAAAGCTGTATTCAAGTTCTTTTGAATTTTACAGTACAACAAACTCTATGGAAAAGCATGACCATTTTACAACTATATTAAGATTCTATTGAGTGAATTGAAACTTTTATTACATATATACATTAAATCAATATGGATGTGAATCCTACCTGTCGGATCTTCAGATTTGTCTCTCCATCTAAATTAGAAGTTTCAATGTAACACATTGCCTGTGGTTCACTGATATGAAACAGAGTGAAGTTTAGTTTAAAAAGTTAAAATGGCAACTTAAAAAATTGCAATCCCAAAATGCTTTCAATAACAAAATTCCAGCATTTACAAGAGTCATTGAAGCATTTTTCAATAAAAATACATCTTTAGTTCTCACCAAACTCATGGTTAACCATTATAAACTGCTGCATCCCGATTCATTTAAAGTTGTAGTGACTTGAAAAATTGAATATTTTTGAACTTTTGAATGCGTATTCACGGTACTCTCATTCATTTATTTAATCGTATTTTGCTGTTAGAAATTTAAGTTTTGTGACTTTAAGGATTTTGAAGACAAATTATTCAACTGTTTAACGCGTCTTGTCTGCAAATCAGATGTTTGTTTACAGAACGAGGTGTATTTAATTGAGTAATTAACCGCTACCTAATTTATGAGAATATAGAGTCAGGGGGTATGGGGAGAAGGCAGGAACGGGGGGGGGTACTGATTGAGACTGATCAGCCATGATCACATTGAATGGTGGTGCTTGCTTGAAGGGCCGAATGGCCTACTCCTGCACCTATTGTCTATTGTCTAAATTTTGGATAAATACCCTACTTTATGCATTGTCTGTGCAAAATATGAGTAATGGTTATACAAAAGGTTGGGTGAACATACTAAAGATGACAAAAAAATACATTGCAGATGCCAAAACACTTCAAAACATTTAGCACCTATTCCTTAAAACACATCTTGCAGTTTTACCCCACTGATACTTAAAGTGAAAGGAAAATGCAATTACTTAATTTGATAAAAGTCCAATTACTATCAAGGTATCAATTCCATGATTGTTCAGAAAGATGTGCTCTGGGAACTTGAGCATTCTGCTACAAGGATATAGCTCATGCTTGTTACAGTGTGCCAGAAAAGATTTACCAAGAGGCAGTGAGTGGGGCAATGGAAGCATTATCCAGAGGCAAAATTATTGAGGTAAAAGAATTAGAAATTCATTTCATAAAGCCTCAGGAACATAGCAGCAAGGATAAACTTGTTGACATATACGCCACAAAAATGGACACCACAACAAGCACCCAGATTACATGAGAACACTGGAAGTGCAATTGCAATATTGGCATTACATTTGCTACACCAACATGCAGTTTGTCACATTATATAAAATACAGAGTAGTTATAAGTTCAAGGACATGCAAAAGATAACAGTCAGAAAAGCACAGTGAGTCCTCCAGTAAGCTTGTAAACCCACCAAGAGAAAAAAAAATAAAAAGGGCACTTTACACATCCCAATTGTTAATTAAAAAATACATATTTGAAAAATAGTTCTGCTTCATCTATAAATGTTAAACCTTAAGCAGTCTCAATTTAATTCAGAAATCTGATCCAGAATGTGAATCAAGCCACATTATAGACCCACAATTTGCCTTTTTGTGTGCTACTTTTGAGGACCCACTGCTGCAGTATTACATTCCCCAAATTCAATCTGACCTTGATGACAGAATGACGAGGTCAGCTGGGAGATGCTCCCCATTGGTCACCTTCACAATCTCCCCCACTGCCACCTATATTAATCCCAGCAGATAGAGGGTTAGGGTACACACGCACACATACACACAAACACACACGCACGCATACACACAAATAATGTGGAGGGATAAGGTAATAATGGAAAACATGGAGAAAAAGGCAAAAAGCAAATTGATTGGTTATGCAGAAAATTAAAAAACAATTAAAATTTCTTTGCAATATATTTTTCCAAAATCCATTTTAACCACATCAGATGCAATTATTTGACTTCAAACATTATAATAATAATAATAATAATATTCATTTATTGTCATTGCAACGAGTACAACGAAATTAAAAAATAGCCAATCCTGACGGTGCGTAAAAACATATATGCAATAAATGCAAAAACAAATAAATACAATTATATTAAGTACAAAAGATTTTTTAACAGTATTGCCTAGTGCAGTAGTGTTCAGTTCTCGTATGGCCCTGGGGTAAAAACTGTTCTTAAGTCTGTTTGTCTTAACCCTTAGGTTATACAAAATGTGGTGTGCAGAAGTATTTGCCCACAACATGAACACTAAAATAGAGAACATATTTTCCTACTATTTTGAAATGGAAGAGAAAAGAATGTGTCTCCCATCTAGTTTTGATTGGTAAAGCCCAATGCCCAGTCAGAACAAATTAATCCAGAACAAATTAAAGATCAGTCAGAACAAATTAAAGATCAAAATATCTTTAATTTCAAACAATAATCAATAAAAAATAATCTTTATAAACTAGTACTAAAATTAATAATACTCAATGTAAGCAAAGATCCACAAAAATTAAAAAATTTAGATGGTTTAAAAGAAAATCAACACTATCTCACTCAAGTTGCATCTAGGCAATTATAGTTTTTTTACTCAAACTGTGCTATAGGTAACAATAGAACCACTCTTTTGCCTATAATTTAAGAGCAGTTAACATACTTGCACATTGTAATAGAACCGAAGTGCTCTAAAATAAATGCATAATAATTTCCATGTACACACATTGAATGAAAATCAGCACATCAGAAATTTCACTTCATCTTTGCATTTTGACTTGAACAAAAAAATGGATTTTGTAAAACAAAACATTTAAAAAAGTTTCAAATAAATTGTCTCCAAGAAAATGGCTCTGCTAAAGAAAAGTCCAAGTTGCACTTTGAAATATCAATTTTTAAAATTCGTGCTTAAATGTATTTTGAATTTAATATTCAGAAACCCAGCTTCCATTAAAATTTAGGGATTTTTGACTGTATATAATTACATTTCCAGAAAATTCCTTTCATGGTAATGGTAAGTCTTAAATCTAAAACATTGTCCACAACACAAAAAATAAATAAAAATTGTGGTCATATTGTAAACAAAATTTGAAAAACTGTCTACACTTCCAAAATCTATTCTGTCTATTAAATAAATGAAAAGGACGTCGATCTCTAATTGTAATCTGTAGCAATCTGCCCAAGCATCAATTTACTTTTAGCCAATCTATAGTAAGAACAAATAGAGGCAAATTAGTCTGCTGGGTTGAAATGTCTGCCTGAAGCTATGACTGTAGAGTACACAAATTTGCGGGGAGTATCATGGTAGGAATCTATTGGGTGCAGGACAGATGGCAGTTTGGAGGTGGTATAACTGTGGTAGCAGTGTTTGTAGAGTCATGTTTGCCTGCAAGAATCGATTGGAAACATTGTCTATGGGGCTGAAATGGCCAGCAGATTACTCGGTTTGCAGGATTTATTTTACTATGGAATACTGCTAGTAGTCCATCACGAGAATGCTAGTCAATGTAGCCAACAATTTTCTTCACATGGACCTGATGGTACTCAGAGCATCTCACGTGTGCACTGACCTGCGCAAGCTGGAAACCTTTCCCCTGCCCTTGGCAGTCCCCTTTAGAGATTCTGCAGAGGGGATCTTGGGATTCTGCAGAGGGCCCAACAATAAATGATTGACTCTGGAATCCAGCCACTTTATGATATGGAACCACTCACCAACTTTTCAATTTTGTGCTAGTGCTTTGAAAGAGCTATTTCGCTTGCGACAAATTATGCAGCAATTTGGCCCAGAATCTGTACCGGCTTCGAGAGGTAATCCCATTGCTCCACTTGTTTCCCAGTTGACTATTCTCTCTCATGTCCATCAACTCCATCCTGATTCCCATACCACCCTCTTATGCTTGTGGTAAATACAGTAGCCAATTAACCATCCTACCTGTATATCTTTGGGATGCAAGTGAAAAATTGAGCAGTGGGTGAAATCCCAGGCAGTCACAGAGAGAAAGTGCAAATTTCATGCAGGGAGCACTGGACACCAGGACCCAACCCAGGTCACAGCAACTGCAAGGCAGCTACACTAACTGCTCCATTACTGTGCCATCAGTTTAAACTCTTCGTGATTTCTTTTAATAGTTGCTGTAGGAGCCATTTTGCGTTTATTAGGTATTTTAGTATATTATTATATTATTTTGTGTCCTGCTGTATTATTTTTGGACACCAAGAGTGTCCAATACTATGCTTACGTATACGGACTGGGAGGAACCATGGGAGGAGTCTGATCATGAGTATAACTTGCCCAGCACTGACTTAATGCTTCAGTGACACGTCAAGAACCTGCTGACATAAGGTTAGCAAGTCATACAGTAACTACAGGAGCCTGCTAAGATAATAAGATGTTAGTGGCCATAAGAATCACAATGAAGACTGCTGAGATAAAGGGTCGTAGTAGTAACAGGATACAAAGGAGTGTCGGTGAGATACTGTTCTTACTGCAAACAAACAAGTTAACGACGGGAGATCTGTTTTGTATTTTGCTTCAATAAACTACTAACTGCAACGCCGTGAAGATCTCTTTATTGTTGTTATTTGAGTCAAGAACCACCGCTCCCATTCCTTCATCAAACGGTAAGCTTTGGGGTTTTATAGGGAAGACTAAAGCTGGCCGCTACAGCTGCCCTATTCTCAAGTTATTTTGCTTTTGTTTCCATTTCCTTTTGGATGTAAATTTCAGCTGGTAAAAGCTCACAATATTAAAAAAACTCAATTTCTTCTCTATATTATTTTCAAATTATCTTAAAACCATACCCTCTGGCTGCTGAAACCCCCCTCCATTAGAAACAATTCTCTTAACCAAAACACTTCATGATTCTGAACACGTTAAATCTTTCCACTTTTTCCAGGTGGTCTATATGTGGTACAATCAGTATTTTTTTAAATCTCTGAACATTATTGTAGTCTCTCAACCCTGTGTAACATGGTAAACATTTCCTACATATTCAAGATTTTGACATCCTTCTGAAAGTGTGGTATCTAGACCTTCATCATAATTAGCCAAACCCAGTTTATGACACCCATGAAGCAATAAAGATAAATGCATAGTCCAGTTCTATTTTGCAAGAAATCCATTTTCTTGGAGTAGTACTGGAACAGTGCAAGAGGTAGAGGGGCCATCTTCCCCACAAGCATCAGCAGGCACCTCTACCTTGATGACAGTAGTACAGTATCAGCAGGTATGTATTCTGTGCAATTTATTTTAACTATATCGCCAACCTGTACCTGCAAGAAAGAAACTATGAAATGGTTAACACTTATACATTTTGAATGCTGCAAACTGTGATTAAGGTGTTAAGTTGTACATTAATTCATAATGCTTCTCTTCGACTCCATTCTCAAGATTCTAGATTTAGGATATGCTCACAGAGGAGATCTGAAATATTCTGACGCACAGACCACATTTTTGAACTAGTTATGCCAACAAAATGTTGAAAATTAAGAGTAAATTTAAAGAATGTTTGTTTATTTGGGCATTAATAAATATCTGGTGGCCTGGGCCTTCCACTGCATTGCAGTGGCATTCGGTAGCAAACCTGTTTTACCAAAAAACAGATGTTATTCAGTGCAACCACGTACTTTGTTTGTCATTAGTGGAATTCAGGGTTCAACATGCGTACATGGGGCTGCTGCCGGGCTCATCTGTTCATGGCGCGTATCATTTGCAGGCCTTGTAAATGCAGTAAAATGTTGATTAAGTGACATCAACTGAGCATACATGCAAACATTGTATGCACAGGGCATCAGCCCCATGCAATGTTTGCATGTATTACCCATTTAATGTCACTTAATCAACAAGGTATGCATCTTGAACAGACAAGGGAGATATTGGTAAGTGCTTGAGTCCTGTTTGGTCATTTGTGACTGAGTTCATTCCCCCTGGGATGCAGATGGAGAGCCAACTCCTCAACAGTAGAATCCCGCTGGGAATTTTCACCCTCATTGATCATTATATCCCTGACTACGCTGACACCACCCCTGAACCGCTTCTTCAATCCCTTCCCAATGTCTGGAATTTGCTTTCCATATATACCATCAAGCTCCCCAACCCCCACACAGTCATCCCTCTGATCTTCTCTGTACTCAGCTCTTCTTTTTCCCTCCTACCCCAAATTATTTGCCTGACAAAACCTCTGCCAACTCCACAGACTGTCATTCTTCACACAAAACCTCCACCTCCACCCAAACACTTCCTCCACAATTGCCACTTTCTGTAGCAGACTGCCAAGGCAAGGTCTGTAAGTACATTTGCCTTCGTTGACCTTTTCAAAATAATAGATTATGATGGTTTCTTATCAAAATCATGCTAGACTCATCTGGAATTTTTTGAGGATGTAACAAGTAAAA
The DNA here is from genome assembly GCF_053455715.1 of Rhinoraja longicauda. Lineage (NCBI taxonomy): Eukaryota > Metazoa > Chordata > Chondrichthyes > Rajiformes > Arhynchobatidae > Rhinoraja > Rhinoraja longicauda. The sequence continues at coordinate 66,492,875 of NC_135953.1, read as the reverse complement.
TGGATAAGGGAGAGCCAGTGGATGTGGTGCATCTGGACTTTCAAAAAGCCTTTGACAAGGTCCCACACAAGAGATTAGTGTGCAAATTAGAGCACATGGTATTGGGGGTATGGTATTGCCATGGAGAGAGAAACGTATAGGAAAGAACTGCAGATGCTGGTTTAAATCGAAGGGAGACACAAAATGCTGGAATAATTCAGCGGGACAGGCAGCATCTCTGGAGAGGAGGAATGGGTGACGTTTCGGGTCAAGACCCTTTCTCAGACTGATGTCAGGGGAATGGGCGGGACAGAGATAGAATGTAGTCAGAGGCAGTAAGACGAGTGGGAGAACTGGGAAGGGGGAGGGGATGGAGAGAGTGGGAAAGCAAGGACTATTTGAAGTTAGAGAAGTCATTGATCATACCGCTGGGGTGTAATCTCCCCAAGCGAAATATGAGGTGCTGTTCCTCCAATTTGCGCTGGGCCTCACACTGACAATGCAGGAGGCCCAGGACAGAAAGGTCAGATTGGGAATGGAAGGGGGAGTTAAAGTGCTGAGCAACCGGGAGATCAGGTAGGTCCAGGCGGACTGAGCGGTGGTGTTCAGCGAAACGATCGCCGAGCTTGCGCTTGGTCTCGCTGATGTACAGGAGTTGACACCTGGAACAGCAGATACAGTAGATGAGGTTGGAGGAGGTGCAAGTGAACCTCTACCTCACCTGAAAAGACTGTCGGGGTCCTTGGATGGAGTCGAGGGGGGAGGTAAAGGGACAGGTGTTGCATCTCCTGCGGTTGCAGGGGAAAGTACCTGGGGAGGGGGTGGTTTGGGTGGGTACGGACGAGTTGACCAGGGAGTTGCGGAGGGAACGGCCTCTGAGGAAAGCAGATAGGGGTGGAGATGGGAAGATGTGGCCAGTAGTGGGATCCCTTTGGAGGTGGTGAAAATGTTGGAGGATTATATGCTGTATGCGACGGCTGATGGGGTGGAAGGTGAGGATAAGGGGACTCTGTCCTTCTTACGAATGGGGGGGAAGGGGAGCAAGAGCAGAGCTGCGGGATATCGAGGAGACCCTAGTGAGAGCCTCATCTGTAATGGAAGAGGGGAACCCCCGTTTCCTAAAGAATGAGGACAACTCCGATGCCCTGGTATGGAAAACCTCATCCTGGGCGTAGATGCGGCGTAGACTGAGGAATTGGGAGTAGGGGAAAGAGGGGATAAAGATTCGTCTAAAATGATCCCGATGTTGGGGGAGTCCAGAACCACGGGTCACAGTTTAAGAATAAGGGGCAGGCCATTTAGGGCTGAGATGAGGAAAACTTTTTTACCTCAAAGAGTTGTGAATCTGTGGAATTCTCTGCCACAGAAGGCAGTGGAGGTCAATTCACTGGATGTTTTCAAGAGAGAGTTAGATATAGCTCTTTGAGCTAACGGAATAATGGGGAGAAAGCAGGAACATGGTACTGATTTTGGATGATCAGCCATGATCATATTGAATGGCGGTGCTGGCTCGAAGGGTCAAATGGCCCACACCTGCACCTATTTCTATGTTTCTAAAATGTATAAATAATCAAATAGCTGGTGAATGTAAGGTGGAGTTAATCTGCATCCAGAAAGGCAATGATTCAGCGGGCCAATGGCGTTAATATAATAGTTGCTGGAAACTTGAGACACAATATTTTTTACCAAAAACACGAAGCAGAGCAAATTAAATATCCATTGTTCCCTTCATTCCACCCATCATTGTTGTGCAGTTCGGTTTTGTACTCTGGAATTCTGCCCTTGCGCCATGACTAATCAGCTGGAATTTTTTGAGCTTGACTTGACAGCTGGAATTTTTTGAGAATGTAACAAATAGAATGGATAAGGGAGAGACAGTGGGCATAGTGTATCTGGACTTTCAAAAAACCTTTGACAAGGTCCCACACAAGAGTTTAGTGTGTAAAATTAGAGCACATGGTATTGGGGGTAGGATATTGACATGGATAGAGAACTGGTTGGCAGACAGGAAGCAAAGAGTAGGAATTAACGGGTCCTTTTCAGAATGGCAGGCAGTGACTAGCGGGGGCAACTGTTAATAATGTTTTTTAATCAGAACTGCAAGGTTATGGGAAGAGGAAATGTGGTTAGCTGGATTACTCCTACATTGAGCCAGCAAAGATTGATTATCCAAATGGCCTCTATCCATGATTACCCCAGTGAGAGCTCATCTGTCAAAAACTGCTAAAACATTGTATATGTAGAACGAACATCAAAATTTAATTGTAAAGTCATGTACTGCAATGCAACTTTAGTAGCAACATTTATCAATATAGAAACACAAATCTGGAACCTAAAGCATTTAATTTAATGATAGTCTGCAGATCATTGGAATATTTTAGAAATCCCCTATAAACATATCGTTCAACCGTATTTGTATCTAAATCATGATATATTGAAATGTGCTGTCTTGGAACAGACTTGACACATGGCTGATCTAAAAAGATATCAATAAAGCTGGAGTCTTGCACAACGGCGCAAAATATAGATATATTTTTTCAAGATATATGCTGAACAAATATAAATAAGTGGGAAATCCTCATCATGCTCAAACATACATAGCATTTGTGGAAAGCATGACAAATCCTTAAGTGTATTTTTGAATTTAATGAAGGTTTTTTACCTCAAAAAAGCAAAATTTCCATTACTTCAGATAACATTAAATGCAATTAATTGTATTAATAGCTCTTCCAGGGATTTGTCCAAATTACAGGAAAAGCAGTTTGAAGATAAATAGGGAACCTAACCAGTTCTTATAAATAAAGCAGAAAATGTGACCAAATCTTTCACTTGGAACTTTCGAACAATGTTATCTGTTCTGTACACCAACAGAGTAGCATACTTTATAAATTACTAATCAGAAAGAACAATGTGTCATGAAGTTCTTGGCTCAGTAACCAAGTCTTCTTTACCCATTTAAGAAGTAGTACTAGAAGACTGAATGCTTATTATTCAATAAGATTATGGCTGATCTGCTTTTGGCCTCAACTCTACTTTCCTTTCTGATCGCTGACCTTTGGCAACTAGAGAAATATATTTACTTCAGCATCGAGAAGTCCAAATATTTACAACCCAAAGTTTACTTGTTACCTTAAATGGACAAGGTCTTAGTCCAAGTTGATGGGAATTCCCTAGCTGTGGTTTTGATGCAATCAGCAAGGTTTCATTTTTAGCACAAAGTACTAATGTACTTTTCAATAAAATCTCAAAATATGATTTGTATTTCCATATAATTATTAGCATGCCCTGCAAGTGAATTCGCAAGACACTACATTTTAGTCAATACTGATGATTCCTAATTACCTTGGATAATTCGGTTATCTGTATTTAGTAAAGAACATGAACAATGACTGATATTTTATGAACAAGGGAAAATCTATAGTCACATTGGCAAAACTGAAAGAAGACGGCGATTTGTTGCTCACAAGATAGATACACATCAAACCATTGGAACTCTGCAATCCAATTCAATTATCAACATTCTTTTCTGCTTTAGTCATTACCCCTCTCCCTGCGTTAGTTCCATCTACTATCATAATGAATGAAGCTAATGTAATAATAACTCCAACGCAAAACAGAATGTGACAGATGTCTATTACTGTGATTTGCAGGGCTTCCATGTGAATACCAAGATGAGAGATGTTCTTTGCTCCACACCGCTCACACATTATATTTCGGTTTCATGAGTTCCAGTTAGGCGAGTTAGAGGAGGGCCAATAATAGATTTATTTTCTGCCCTATTCTAACAAAGATTTTAGAGAGCACAAAATGGATACAAATTTGATACAGCTCACTACATTACTATTCCTCAGACACCTGGGCAAGTCTCCAGCCTTATTACTCACACCATTATTTACCAGTTCAGAATGGAGCATGCACTGCAATGAGACAAATGATCAGCACAATCCCCCACGTTCTGCAATGGTAATAAATATGTCTGTTAACTTAAAATGGCTTTGCTTGATTTGATTAAAATAAAACAATATTTCATACCTTTTCCCAATGGACAATTTCCCAAGCACCATTTCTCAGCACTTCGAATAAAATGAAATTTTAGAATTAAAAATCGACATTCAAAATTGCAAGGGGCAAGTTAAATAAAAGGCAATCACTCAATTTCTGGAATAAAATCGATGGACAGAGGGTGGAAGAAAAATAAATGATTCTATACAAAGGGAGTAAATATGCAGCATGGACACTTAAGGAAAAATGCCACAATAATATGAGAATTAATTAGAAAATAATGATACACTAAATATTAAAAAGTTTAAGCACCTCTTCTCTAGAATGCTAAATATTTCTTGTTCCCATTATCAATGCTCCTAGAGCAAAACCCACTCAACACTTTCATCTGCTCTCATTAATGATCAATAATGGTTTGAGAAATATTTACCCTTGGCAGAATTATGCAGGATATTATTTGCATGAAATATTCTTGGAATAATATAGAAGGCATGCTAAAATATACCCCTTTCCTGAATACGTCTCATTATGAACATCCTATTTTCTTTATTTTTCAGGATCTTGACATTGTTACTAAACCCCGCATGTATTGCCCATCCCTAATTGATTGCCCAGCGGTGATGGTACAAATGATTGGCTTGCTGGGTCTTTAAGAGGCTAGTAAAGACTCCCCCAGGTCCATAGCCATGAGTCGGCCAGACAGGATGAGGACAGTTGTTTCCCCCCCTCTCTTTAGGGTGATTTTCCAGAGCAATCTGCTATTTCTTGAAATCATCATTATTAAGACTGGGTGTTGCAGACTTAAAAATAAAAAAACAGTGGTGCAGTGATATCTGAAGACAGGTTTGTTAGCACAGGCCTTTTAATTATTGGTTGACAATTTAACCACTTCCCATCACCATGTCTGACTGTTATTTCTGTCCCAGGTTAAAGTTTTTTGTCAGAACATGAAATGTATTTTAATTTAATTTAAGCTTGCTCTTATGTATGAATCATTTAGGAATTCTGTTGGTGCATAACAATCATTTGAGAATTGTTGGATAAAATGCCAATTCATAAGTTTGATAAGTTTACTGTTTGAGCTGTATTATTGGATGTTATCGCCTTGGCATTAGGATGCCCAGGTATAATTATACACATTGCTAAGGTGTGAAGTAAACATTGTAGTTAACCAAGTCAAACTGACAACCCTTAACCTGTGTTATGGGTTCAAACCTAGGCCAAAGTAGTTAGTTTGAAACCTTCTACGAATTGCAGGCCCCTTTTCTTGGGTCAGAGTTCTATATAAAGCTTCCTCCTACCTGATGTAATGCTGAAAATTTTGCATTTAATTAAATCACTATGTTGCAGCCGATCCAAAATTCAGAACTTTTAGAGGCTACATGTAAGCAAAAGATTCCAATCACACAAGTGAGAAAAATCATTTTCGGCAAATTCTGATATGGAACTGTGCGGTCTTGTGATTCCACACAAAACATTCTAGCTTATTCTGAATCATTAAATAAATCAATTTACAGATTATGGGAAAAAATCAACTGTTGCATTACGTATGAATCAATGTAATTAAACGGCAAAATATGAAATGTTCCAACAGAACCTAATGCACGCATTATACACCAACGAGCCAAAGAATTATGACCTGATGAGCCAAAACATTATGACCACCTGCCTAATATGCTGTTGGTCCTCCGTGTGCAGCCCCATACGCAGCAGGGTGCGATGCACTGTGTATTGTGACACATTCTTCCCGTGACCACCATTAAAATTTTCTGTGACTTGTGCCACAGTAGACCTTCTGTTGGTTCGGACCAGACAGGAGAGTCTTCGTTGCCCTTGTGCGTCGATGAGCCTTGGGCGCCCAACATCCTGTCGCCGGTTTGTCCCTCCTCGGTCCACTGTCGGTAGGTACTCACCACTGCTGACCAGGAGCACCCCACAAGCCTTGCCGTTTCAGAGATGCTCTGACCCAGTCGTCTGGCCATAACAATTTGACCCTTGTCAAAGTCGCTCTGGTCTTTACTACAGCCCATTTCTCCTGCATCCAACACATCAACTTCAAGAACTGACTGTTCACTTGCTGCCTAATAGATCCCACCCCTTGACAGGTGCCATTGTACCAAGATAATCAATGTTATTCACTTCACCTGTCAGTGGTCATAATGTTTTGGCTCATCGGTGTATAATCCGGAGAAATTTCAATGCAAGATGTTCTTACCAGTCAACTAAGGCTAAATAAAGATGCTTCCTAAAGTCCCAACAAACTCAGCCACCAACTCAACACAGCAGTAAAAGGTTTGGTTTGAAAAACTACTATATCAAGAGGTTAGCAGAGCATTATGTCACCAATATTTTGCCATGCATTTTAAGTGATTGCAATCCACATTTTATGTTAATATTTATGGGATGATTATCGAGGACCATTGCTAGATTTCAAAAACCTTTGTGTTGCAAAAGATGGCTACATTTAACTTTCCTGATTCTTCATGTAATCTAAGACACTTAAAACCACGGTTCCTACCTTGTGCCTTTTTCTTGTTCACGCCACTGTCTGCATTGTGTCTTTTCTGTAAGGAATAAATATTTTTCATGTTTAGATTAACACCCAGATTATCATAAATTCTTATCATAAAATAGCAAAATTTAAGTTTCAACTAATTTCAAGCCTTTAACCACGTCAGCATTTGCAACCTTTTATTTAGTTGTCTAGTGTTGATTTGAGCTCCAGTAAAGAGCAAACTGTTGTGGGAAGTTAAAGCAATTAAACTGGATTTAAATCCTGTCAAATTTGAGTTTGAGGATGAAGTAAGTTCCACATCAGGATGTTAGGAGTGGGAAGGGGGAGATGGGTAGAGAACTGGGAGATGCAAAAACATTTTATGGCAAGCAAAATCTAACACTGTTTCTGTTGCTTTCTGGCAGCAAGTTGAACTATTACATACCTTTCTTTTTTGCTCTGTCTTAAACTATCCTTAACTAGCAATTAAAAAAATGAAATTAAGTAAAACAAGTTTCATGACTGGCAAAATTACAGACCATAGGATGGCAATCAACAGCCATAAGATTGCAAGTTGCACATTATTCAACTCAATGATGTTTTTATAAAATGTACCAATAATACACCCAAATTGAATCATTAATTTCATTCAAAGTAGATGCTATTCTCTTGACAATGATGTATTTGAGAATTGATCACAAAAGCTTACTTCATTTTCCCCAACATAGATTTATTAACTCTTCCAGCAATAAATACATAAAACTGATCTCCTGCTGTGCAAATCAAGGATTAAGACCTTGTATTCATGGGGTGTGTCCTTCCCCAGTCAAGCTTCATCCACAATTACAGCCACTCTCGTTAAAGTGTACAAGATGTACTCGGAATGCCAGTACTTTAATGACAGTAGCATGGTTCAAAGAGAAGCGGTTACAAGCATTAAGAATTAGTTTAAGCGACTTCCGGTTGAACGAGCCACGAGATGGCAGATTAGGGTAAGAGCTCCCGACATTTTGAGTTAATATTTACCCACTACAACTCGAATATTTCCAAAACTTTTGTTGCAGTTTCGTAAATATTGTGGGTCAGGATTATGCCTAGAGGAAAGAGTAAAAAGTCGACGCAGATGGAGTTTTTCGATGGTGAAGGGGAAGGGCCTAGCCGAGCCTCCTCAGCTAGCAGTGCAAGGGAGGACGATGATAAGCAAATGCACCCAGATAAGGAACGAGAGAGAGAGAGCGGACCTCAGCCTCATATTGAAAGAGTTGAGAGAGTTTAGAAAGGACAATAGTGAGCAGCTGAACGGAATTCGGGAAGAAATTACTAAGACGAACACCAGAATCGGGGAGGCGGAAGAGAGGATTGACGCGGCTGAAAACAGGCTACAGGTGGCAGAGGACGTGGTGACGGAGCTGCTGCAACTCCAAATATACCTAGATGCCAAATTGACGGATATAGAGAGCCACTCCAGACGTGAAAATATCCGAATTCATGGAGTTAAAGAGGGAGCAGAGGAGAACTCCCCGTCAATGGTGGATTTTGTGGAAAGTTTGTTGCGGGAAGGACTGGGGCTCCCGGCCGCCTTTAAACTACGGGTAGAGAGAGCGCACCGAGCTCTGATGTCGAAGCCGCCCGGGGATGCCCGACCGAGGTCCATGGTGGCCAAGTTGTCAAGTTACAGGATGAAACTCGAGAAGAGAGTTAACCTGGATCACGATTATGCGCCAGATGTGTTAAAAAAACGGAGGGAATACACTGAAGCGAATAGAATCCTGAAGGAGAAGAAAATCAGATTTCAAACTCCATTTCCAGCCAAGTTAAGAGTTTTCTGCCAGGAGGGAACAGTGGTATATGGATCGGCGGAGGAGGCGACGGAGGATATGGCGAAGAGGGGACTCCCGGTGTCGGTCATCAAAGACCTGGAGTCCCTTTTGGAGCGGATCCAGCATCTCACGTGGCGTAGTGCCGGGAGACCGGGGAACCGGGAGAGAACGGTCAGGAAAGTGGATTTCAAGGAAAAGTTACAGGCTTTTAGACACCAGGACTCGGGATAATGACTGAACCGAAAGGTTCGAACGGCAGAGGTGACCAAAGGAAGCGGGTGAGTCGAGTTTTGATGTTGGGGAGTTTCAGGACCCGTCTCCCATCGGAGGACAGACTTTAAGGCCTTGTTTTTACTCGTTACATTAAACGAGCATGGTATAGGCTATGAACATGGATATTACGTATATGTCGGGTGGACTCTTCTAACCGGGTAGCCGGATAGATGGACAGATTTGGAACGGAAGAGCCACCGTTAGAAGACGGCCCTCTCCCACCTGTCAGGGGGAGAGGCAACACCTCAAAGCCCTCTCACCATCAGGGCTTTAATAAGGTCAAAATCAGGACCCCACAGTTGGAAGTCCGTTTATTTACTTTAGTGTCATTATTGTGTTTTTATTTTGTAGTTGTTTTTTGGGGGCTGTTTCGTGCATGGATACTGGAGCTGGTATGGTTTATATACTTTTATTTCTTCTACTTATTGGACACTAAATGCAAGCAGTTAAAATAGTAACTTATAATGTGAATGGCCTTATCAATCCTATTAAGAGAAGCAAGATATTAACCAAAATAAAGAGAGATAGAGTCGAGGTGGCCTTTCTACAAGAAACACACCTGTCTGAAACAGAGCATGCTAAACTAAAACGACTGGGCTTTAAACATCAGTACTCCTCATCATATAGTGCTGGTCATAGGAGGGGGGTGGCAATATTAATTTCTAGCAATATAAGTTTTGATCCCACCTTTGAAAAGAGAGATCCAGAGGGGAGATATATCTTCATGAGAGGTAATTTAGGCGGCTCATTGGTTACTCTGTTTAATATTTACGCTCCTCCCAACTCGGATTGGAAATTTTTTAAACAAGTGTTTGATTTGATAATTTCTGAAACCCATGGAGTATTAATCTGTGGGGGGGATCTAAATGTTCGATTAAATCCTAAACTGGACTCTTCAAATGTTCATATAGCTCAGCCGAAATTGATCAATAAAAAAATTAATTTGGCAATGAAGGATATTGGATTAATTGATGTATGGAGAGAACTAAATTTGTCAAAACGAGACTACACATATTTTTCTAATCCACATTTGGCATATTCTCGGATTGATTATTTTCTTACCTTTGGAAAAGACCTTCATAGGGTTGTAAGCTGCGAGGTGGGGAGCATGGACCTTTCAGATCATAGTCCTGTGTATTTAAAACTACTTCTTGATCGGTATCAAAGAGACACTTTATGGAGATTAAATACATATGTACTGACTCATATGAAAGAACAGATTAAGAACGATATTACAGAGTATCTGGAACTAAATGACAATGACGAAGTTTCACCTCTGATACTATGGGATGCATGTAAAGCGGTGCTTCGGGGCAAGATAATAGGATACAGTGCTCACATAAAGAAAGCTAGACATGAAAAGTTAGATCGGCTGCAAGTGGAACTGAAACAACTGGAACAAAACCATAAGGATACAAATGATCAAAAAATCCGAGAACTACTTGTGAAGAAGAAGAATGAAATAAATGATATTTATACAAAAGATATAGAAAAAAAGTTGATTTTTGTAAAACAGAAATATTATGATGGGGAGGAAAAGCCAGTAAATTATTAGCTTATAAACTAAAAAAACAACAGGCAGAGAATACAATTCATAAAATAAAACACCCTGTAACTAATTTTACACACTATAAATTGAAGGAAATACAAAATTGTTTTGGTATATATTTCAAAAGATTATATTTACAACCTCAAATCAGTGGGGAGAAAATGGAGGATTTCTTTAATGAGATTCATTTGCCAAAATTGACCAGTGAACAGAGTAAGTCCCTTGTAGCTGAAATAACAGAGAAAGAAGTTAGGTCTGCTATAGTACATCTTAAACCAAATAAGGCCCCGGGCCCAGACGGGTTCCCTTCAGAATGGTACCGGGTAATGGTGGACTCATTGGTCCCTACGTTACAACGCACTTTCAATTGGGTTCTCAAAGAGAACGTAATACCCCCTCCTGGAAGGAGGCAGTAATCTCATTGATTCCGAAAGAGGGAAAAGATAAATCTGTATGCAGTAATTTTAGGCCAGTGAGCGTACTCAACCAGGATTACAAAATTTTTACTCACATACTAGCCAAACGATTAGAGTGTTTGCTACCACAAATTATTAGCCTGGATCAGGCAGGGTTTGTTCGAGGGAGACAAACCCAAGACAACATTAGAAGGACATTGCACATAATTGACCACATAACAAAATTTAACTTAGAAGCAGTCCTAGCTGGGTTAGATGCTGAAAAAGCTTTTGATTGTGTAAATTGGTCTTTTTTGCTTAGAACTTTAGATAGATTTGGATTTCACAATACTTTTATTAAAACAATACAGGTTCTTTATGATAGCCCAAGTGCAAGAATTAAAATTAACGGAGCAGTTTCAAAACCATTTTTGCTAGAAAGAGGAACAAGACAGGGATGTCCAATCAGCCCCCTTTTATTTGCGGTTTGTATCGAACCTTTGAGTCAGTGGATTATCCAGAATAATAATATCAAAGGAATAGTAATGAAAGGAGGGGAACAAAAGATTTCTTTATTTGCCGATGACGTATTGGTGTATTTGTCAGACCCTGAACAGTCTTTGTTACAGTTATTTTATGTTTTGGAACGATATGGATCCTTCTCTGGCTATAAGTTAAATGTTATAAAAACACAAATTCTTAGTTTCAAATATAGCCCCTCAGTAAAAGTAAGGGAAAAGTTTAACTTGAGGTGGGATGCTGAATCCATGAGACATCTGGGAATAAACATTCCAATAGATCTGACTAAACTGCACTTGCTTAACTACCTCCCATTGAACAATAAGATCAGGGAAGACATTAGGAGGTGGGACCTATTACCTTATCTTAATTTTGGATCTCGTATTGAATCGGTCAAAATGGTTATGTTACCGAGACTGTTGTATCTCTTTCAATCACTTCCACTAGATATATCAGACCAACAATTTCAAGAATGGGATAAACAAATCTCGAGGTATATTTGGCAGGGACAAAGATCAAGAATCAGATACCAGGGGTTACAACGGACCAAAAATAAAGGTGGGGTTGCACTCCCGTGCTTGAAAGACTATTATGCAGCTGCTCAGCTGAGAACATTAATTTATTGGTGCAACCCCGACTATAGAAGGAGATTGAGATTGCTATAACAGAGGAATTTCCGATTCAGGCTGCAATCGGAGATAAGGAGTTAACAAATGTTAATTAATTTGGGAAACGACAGGACACTAGTTTTAAAAGATGGAGTTCTCAAGGTTTGACATCATATTGCACATTTTTACATAAGGGGTCTATGAACAGCTTTGAGAATCTGAAGAGGCAATTTGGTTTGAATAATGATGATTTCTATAGATACCTTCAAATTCGCCATTATATAGATCAAATACAAAAGGAATGTGCAGAAGTAAAATGGGATAATATTTTGTTAAATGTATTTATTGATGCTTACCATGGAGGCTCAAAACAGAAAACCATCTCAAAATTATACAAGGGTTTACGGCAGAGAAAAGGCAACTCACTGTATGTAAAACAGAAATGGGAAAGGGAAGGTAATCTGGTTCTAAAGGAAGAAACCTGGGAGAGCTTATGTGAGATACAATGGAAAACTTCAAGTTCAAATGTTTGGCGGGTGTTTTGCTGGAAAACCCTTATTAGGTTTTTTATTACACCAATTCAAAAAAGGCATTACACAAATTCTTCTTCATGCTGGCGACAATGTGGGTGCCTTGAGGCAAACCATTTTCACATATTTTGGTCTTGTGTATCAGTGATCCCATTTTGGCAGGAGATTCATAAAGTTTTACAAAAAGTTTTTTATATGGATATTCCATTTAAATTTGAGTTTTTATATTTTGGTGCTTTACCAGTACAAAATGCTTCTATTAAAGATAAGTATCTTTTCCAGATCTTAAGTGCTGCCAGCAGGAAAGCTATTACTAGGAAGTGGTTGAAACCTGGAAAACCTAATGTGGATGACTGGATTAACATTGTATATGATATTTTTATAATGGAAAGGATAACTTTTGCTTTAAGATTGCAACAGGGAATATTTTTGAAAAGGTGGGAAAAATGGATGTTGTACATTATGCCCATACGGCCATCATTTGTTTAAAGCGAATCTTTGTATCCTACTTCCGTGTCCTATCTCATTTTCCTTGATTTCATACCGCTCCAGAAGTAGTGATGAAATATTATAGAGGTATACCCCAAATGTTGGTTTTAGTTGTTTTTGTTTTTGTTTTTGTGTGTAGTTAAGTTTTGGATATGATCAAATGTCCAGTAAGTCATTACCCATCCTTGTAGTGCTTCCAATACCTGTGGTATGATTTATTTTGGGATATGCAGTATTTGTTAACTACGGAGGGTTTAAGGTGAATGAGAATGTGTATCATTGTGGAATGTATGGAACTGGAAAATCAAAATCAAAATAGAATTATAAAAAAAATTTTTTTTTAAAGAATTAGTTTAAGCTTGAGGACAAGATGTTTTATAAATAGTCAACAAAAACCTGGATATTCACAGTCGCCATTTCCCAAAGTAACTGTCAGCAACTTAGGGATCTGCAGTATTTTGCTACAAGTATACTGAAAATGGAATCCTTCATGGAATACAGTGAGGAAATGCAAAGTTGTGGAGATTGCCAACCAATTTATGAAAGGGAACTGGCTTGAAGAGGAAAAAAAAATCACAGGTTCCAATTCAAGAACAGCGGTGAAGGACGAAGGTAACCTTTGAATTCATGGATTCTTTGCTCAAATGTTTTAAATTTTAATAATTTTGTTCAAAAATATTTTGAAGAGTCTTCATTGACATACTTCGAGGCAACTTAAAGTAACCAATTAATGTACCAATCTACATCTTTTTTGAAGCCAGAGGACATAGGAGCACTCAGAAGAAACCCCATTCTCAGAGAGAATGTGCAAATCCACACGCTGCACTGGAGGTCTGATTTGAATCCATGTGCCTAGGTGTTGGGAGGCAGCACCTCCATTAGACGTGGGGGGCAATTATACAATTCAGCAAATATCTCCCATGTTTAAAGGTGATGAGGATTTCTGCTTCTACACCTTTTTAGCCAGTGAGTTCTGGATAATCTTCATCCTCAAGAATTTTCCTCATATTCCACTCTGAACCTTCCCCCAATTATTTAAAATCTACACCTCCTGTTTTGTTTTACTCCTTTGCACAAGGTAATAACCCCCCTTCTTGCATTTTTTGGTTTCTCCAATAACAGAATGCACACAATAAAGCAGATGATAAACTCCTAATGTGTCTGCTTTTACAATGTTTATCCTGTCCTATATTTCAGTCACTCATCTTAACTATGATCCTTCTCTGCTTCTGTGAAGCTGGTCCAAAATTTGCATACATGGGTTACCTATCTGGTTCCTAATAGTCTTTCCTCTTTAAGTTATCCTCCTGCTCTCTATTAATATTCAATTTTTTTGTTCTTACTTGCCAATATTTCTTCATAATCTCTTTCCTTTTTTAATTTCCTTTAGTCTTGCATCCTATTCTTATTTATGCTTCCTGTAGTATTAAGCACTTAATGCACAACACATACTTCCCTCTTTTGAATACATCCAGAGATTTAATCTCAGTGTATCACCCCTACCTTTATCTTTATGGGGACAGGCTTATCCTGAACCTTTGAAACCTTTTCCATAAATTGCCTCCAGCCCCAAATGCAATTTACTTTTAACTTGTCGACTTCTACTGGTCAGTCAAGCCAGTTTAGCCCTATCCTAATTTAGAATCTTTATTCCTAGTTAATCATTGACCTTTTCTACAACCAGTTACAAATCATTTCCACAGAAGGCGCCTCCTGCTGGTATCCATCGCACTTGCCCAGCTTCTTGATCATCGAAAAACAAAATGCTTAACATCCCAAACATCCTTACAGCAGAATCTTGATTAGCTGGACATGTGGGGTGTGGGATGACCAATGGAGTTTAATACAAATAAGTGTGAGGTGTTGCATTTTGGGAAATCAAACCAGGTCAGGACCTTCACCGTAAATGGTAGGGCAGGGGATCTAGGAATACATATATTTCCCTGAAAGTGGCATCAAAAGTAGATAGGGTAGTGTTGATATAGGATGTACAAAATCATGAGAGGAATTGATAGGGTGAATGCACAGAGTCTTTTGCCAGGTTAGGAGAATCAAATACCAGAGGTCATAGATATAAGATGAGAGGGGAAATATTTCATAGGAACCCGAGGGGCAACTTTTTTCACTCAGAGGATGGTGGGTATATGAAATGAGCTGCCAGAAGAGGTATTTGCAGCAGGTACAATAACATGGACAGATACATGGATCGGATCGGGTTATTGGGATATGGGCTAAATGGGACTAGCTTAGTTGGAGCATCTTGCTCAGCATGGAGTTGGGCTGAAGGGCCTGCTTCTGTGCTGTCTGACTCGAGGAGGCATCGTGTAGCAACGCCAACAATGCCCTTTATTCATTTTACTCTGGCTATATCCTGGTGAGTATTGAAGGAATTGAAATCTTCCACTATAAATGATACTCATTATAAATGTACTTACAAATTTGCACATCTCTCCTGCATGGACTTTTGATTGCTCCTTCAGTACAAATGATGAAGGATCCTTCAAATCCTATCATCCTTTCTCAGTGATGTGATTGTTTCTTTAACTAATATTGTCATCACCCCTCTTTTTGAAAATGAATCCTCATTATCTTGTCTGAAAGCTCTTAAGTAGAAACATTAAGTGCCAGTTTTGTCCCTGAGCCACATTTCTGTAACAGCCATCATATTTTCAGTGCTGTCAAATCAGCCTTATTCAATAAATCAATGTAGGCAGCATCATGCAGACTACAGTTTTGACTATTTTCTATATTTTCTTCTGCTTTTCAAACCCATTAATTCACTGTAATTTCTTCTCTCTTCTGAATCCATGCTGAGCTTTTGACATTTCCCCCACTTCTACCGAGCTAATTTAAATCCACCCCATCTACAAACGCTGCTATCGCATCTGCTTCCACCACCACCCCTGAAATGTGTAGCAAGGGGTAGTGGTGGAGGCAGACATGATAGCAACATTTAAGAGGCTTTTACATAGACACATGAATATGCAGGGGAATGGTGTGATAGAAACATGTGCAGACAGAAAGGATTTATAAGTAAGCTTCATGTTTGGCACAGACATTGTGGACAGAAATGCATGTGCCTGTGCTGTACTGTTCTATGTTAACAAGCCTTGCCTGAGAGACCAGGGATTTCACACCTACTGAGGTGCAACCCAGCTGGCCTGTTCATGTCCCATTTTCTCAAGAATAAGTACCAATGTTCAAGCAATCTAAATTCCTCCCTCCAGCACCCTCCTCTCCAATCACACATTCAGCCACACAATCCCATTTCTATACTCACTGGAACACAACACCAGGGTTCAGAGAGTCAGAGTCATACAGCACCAATCAGGTCAGGTGGAAACTGGCCCTTCGACCCGACCCTCCTTGTCAACCAGCAAACTGATCAGTCTAAAGAAGGGTCTCGACCCGAAACGTCACCCATTCCTTCTCTCCAAAGATGCTGCCTGTCCTGCCAAGTTACTCCAGCATTTTGTGTCTGCTTTCGGTGTAAACTAGCAACGGCAGTTCCTTCCTACACAACTAAATGTCTTCTTAGCCATCCTTTCCACCTGTGCTACCATTTCCAGGGAAAATATACTTATACCCCAAGATCCCTCTGTACATCAATGTTCCTAAGGTTCCCGTTTACTGTACATGTCCTGCCAGTATTAGATGACCCAACATGCATAACCTCACATTTGTCTGGATTAGATTCCATCCAACTTTCCAGCTGATCCGTGTCCAACCATCTAATTGAGCAACCATCCTCACTATGGGTGAGTTTACTGTGTTTGACATCTTGCTTTTTAAATCCATTTGAAATATCATTCGCAACTGCAGAAAAGCTATCAGTTTGAGCCACTGTAGGGTTCCCTACAGGATTGCCCACTTGACCACTCCCCATCCTATACAGCTGTGCCTCCCATAAAACTTTGTTTTTGGCAGCATTCCCCAGGGAAGGCCTCTTCCCCCATCATGTGTACAGGTTGGAGAACATGTCCATGGCGATGTCCACTCTGTCCAGTAGGCACAAATTTCCAAGTAACTGCCTCCACAAATATCCTGTCCTTCTGTCCACAGATAAAGCAGCCTTGTCGAAGGACAACTGTTCTCAAGTTCCAAAGCCTGCAGCTCAAACTCCTTCAGCCGATGACGGCTTCTGTGGCTGTGGTTGACCAAGACCATGTTATAGGAAAGATGTTGTCAAGCTGTAAAGGGTGCAGAGAGGATTTACAAGGATGTTACCTGGCCTCGAGGGCCTGAGCTATGGGGTGAGGTTGAGCAAGCTGGGACTCTATTCCCTGGAGCGCAGGAGGATGAGGAGTGATCTTACAGAGGTGTATAAAATCATGAGAGGAATAGATCGGGTAGATGCATAGAGTCTCTTGTGGAGAGTAGGGGAATCGAGAGGCCAATTCACTGGATGAATTTAAAAGAGAGTTAGATAGAGCTCCAAGGGCTAGTGGAATCAAGGGATATGGGGAGAAGGTAGGCACAGGTTACTGATTGTGGATGATCAGCCATGATCACAATGAATGGCGGTGCTGGCTCGAAGGGCCAAATGACCTCCTCCTAATAATAATAATAATAATAATAATATTCATTTATTGTCATTGCAACGAGTACAACGAAATTAAAAAATAGCCAATCCTGACGGTGCGTAAAAACATATATGCAATAAATGCAAAAACAAATAAATACAATTATATTAAGTACAAAAGTTTTAACAGTGTTGCCTAGTGCAGAAGGTAGTGTTCAGTTCTCGTATGGCCCTGGGGTAAAAACTGTTCTTAAGTCTGTTTGTTCGGGATTTGATCGACCTGAAACGTCGACCAGAGGGCAGATGAACAAACAGACGGTGGCCGGGGTGGGATGGATCTTTTATTATTTTGCCTGCTCTACTGAGGCAGCGTAGGCTGAACAGGTGCTCCAGGGAGGGCAGTGAGCAGCCGATGATCTTCTGGGCCGTCGTGATGACCCTCTGAAGGGCCTTCCTGTCCTTTTCTGAGCAGCTGGCATACCATGTGGTTATACAGTATGCCAGCACACTCTCGATGGAGCAGCGATAGAAGGACATCATGAGCTTCTCCTGCAGGTTGGTCTTCCTGAGGATCCTCAGGAAGTGGAGTCTCTGCTGTGCCTTCTTCACTGTGGTGATGGTGTTGGTAGACGAGGTAAGATCCTCTGCGATGTGCGTACCCAGAAACCTGAAAGCAGGTACCCTTTCCACACAGACCCCATTGATGTAGAGTGGGTCGTATTCCTGCACCTATTTTCTATGTTTCTATGAGAACCAGAGAACATAGGTTTAAGGTGAGGAGGGAAAGATTTAATAAGAATCTGAAGGGTAACTTTTTCACACAAAGGGTGTTAGGGGTATGGAATGAGCTGACAGAGGAGGTAGTTGAGGCTGGTACTATCGCAACATTTGAGAAACATTTAGAGAGTTACATGGATAGGACAGGTTTAGAGCGATATGAACAAACATGTTGGCTGGTGTGGGCAAGTTGGACCGAAGGGCCTGTTTTTACACTGTAAGACTCTATGATTCTAAGACGCAGATTGCATCTTGGTGTTGCAATAGAATATGCATATTGCACACACATGATGACCAAATTTTTTTTTTTTAAACCACACATCGCCACATCGTTGCCCTTGTCCCATCAATGCAGCTTACTCAGTGCATATTCTGCAGACTATGCATGTTGTGCTTTAGAGAACAGATAGATTTATAGTGTAGGAAGGAACTGAAAATAGTGTGAAGAAGGGTCTAGACCTGAAACGTCACCCATTCCTTCTCTCCAGAGATGCTGGCTGTACCACAGATTTATAGTTTCAGGTTTCACAAAGTCGCATCACAAGTCAGCTGGCTTCAGTTCATCATTTCTAGTGGGTTCCCTGAACAAACTGGGTGCCAGGCAGGGAACTTCTAACATTTGATGATATGCTAATAAAGATATTTGATACATCTTTATTTTGCCATTCAAAGGGAAACATTGCTGTGGTTCTGGAATTTATAAGCACATGCACACAAATCAGTACATTGTTACAAGTTTTACTGCCTATCACAGTAAACCATCTATTAAGAAAAGCTGAGCATTGCACACGTAATTTTCACTAGATCATTGCTGAGCCTGCAAAGTTGCTGGGCTATAAGCAAGCGTTTTTGTTTATTTCATTCTCTCAGGTCCTATGAATGTTTAAGATGCTTGAGGCTACTGTGAAGCAGCTGGTTCTTGGTCCTGCTGGATTAGCTTTCCTAGTGCGATTTGCCCAAAGCTCTACTTTTTAAATGAATAGAGAGAAATGTCAGGCAGATAAATGTGCATGCATGGTGATGTTCACACAACTGCCAATAGCCCAATGGTGATCAGCGGCCTCTCTTTGCAATGCAACAGAATCCCAGAGCCCTAAGTTATTTACAACCACATCCCCCCCCTCCCCCTCCCCCTCCCCCCTCACTTCTTTATATTGGCTCTCTCCCTTCTCGACTCATCTTGAAACATCGACTACCCATCTGCTTCCAAAAGATGCTACCTGACCTGCTGAGTTGCCCCTGGGGGATTCCCGGGCCCGCTGGTTGAATGCATCCTTGACAAGGAGTGTAAGATAGTTGTATAATAGTTTATTGTTTGTCTTGTATTATGGTGGTGGGTTCTGCTTTGGTTTTATTGTACTGTATATATTATTTTAATATTTGAATAAATATTTTTGATTAAAAAAAGGGTTGCTCCAGCAAAAAAACTAAAGGCTCAACCCTCCACCCCCCCCCCCCCCCCCCCATCTGTATCCACCTTTCACTTGCGAGGCTTTGCCCCAGTCCCACCTCTCTTTCAGCTTTCTCCCTCCTACTCGATCAGTCTGAAGAAGAGCCACAACCCAAAACGTCATCTGTCCAATCCCTCCATAGATGCTGCCGGACCAATTGAGTTCTTCCAGCACTGTTATTTTGCTCAAGATTTCACCATCTGCAGTTTCTTCTGTGTTCCTGCAGCGGTTTGTTATTTGGTCCATTTTTGATAAAAAATAGCCAGTGATGCCATGTAAGCTGTCAAAGATTTACATTTCAAGGTGAAAAAGAATTGTGGCCTGAGCATTTTAAATTGGAGTTGCGATGCTATCAGTCGAATGGGTATTTAATAATATTGAACATGAAGGAATCTCAGGCCTTTCTTCTTGCCAAAAATGCCGCCATTATTTCCCAGGGCACTGGCTAAGTATATTTAATGAAGTGCATCCCTCCACTTAAGTAATTACTAACTATATCACTGACAACATTTTAGCTGGCTGGATCAATGGTCAAGATTTCTTGTAACACAAGCATGTTTCCAGCACTGTTGCTGCATCTTTTTAAATAGGTAAAAAGAACATTGTCTTGCACACAACAAAAGGCTTTCAGGATTAAAAAGGTGCTAAACCACAGGCAGAAGCTTTGAATACAAATATTTGCAACTTGTCTACTACCAAACTACTTCTACCAATATTGCACAACATTTTGGCTATATTTTACCCACAGCATTCCGCACATTTTCGTGCTGCAATGCTTTCACTTTTCTAACCAACGCAGTTCACGCAAGCCACCTAAAGCCATCGCACCAAATACATCTACCAAGATCAGCCGAAACCAACCCAAATATCTTGTACAAGTATCCAAAGCTTCAATGATTCATCAACTTTGCATTCTTCAATTTATAAAAAAACTAACCCCATGCTGATAGTCAAGGTAGAATGTAATTTTTAAGCTAATTAGGACATGGTGGAGTCATAGTGATACAGTGTGGAAACAGGCCCTTTGGCCCAACTTGTCCACACCGGCCAACTTGTCCCAGCTACACTAGTCCCACCTGCCTGCGTTTGGCTATATCCCACCAAACCTGTCCTGAAAAGGTAGGCTGAAAGGACCAGATTTCATGCGGTATCATAATTTACATAGAAACATAGAAAATAGGTGCAGGAGTAGGCCATTCGGCCCTTTGAGCCAGCACCGCCATTCAATATGATCATGGCTGATTATCCAAAATCAGTACCAGTTTAATATTACTATGTTCAAAAGGGAAATTTCCAATTACACCAATCAGTACTGATGGATGAAAATAAAAATCCACTATGTCCCTTTCCTGTCCATTTCGAAAAATCCGATTTAATAACTGTTCAACTCGGGAGAGTTACTCCATTTTTCGCACAAGTCAACATTTACAAATTGCGAAAACTTCGAACCAAAACCTGGCAGATGATTCATTGGGATTTCGGACATTCTTACAAAGCTATTGACATTCAATAGACAGTATTGGGCGGCACGGTAGCGCAGCGGTAGAGTTGCTGCTTTACAGCGAATGCAGCGCCGGAGACTCAGGTTCGATCCTGACTACGGGTGCTGCACTGTAAGGAGTTTGTACGTTCTCCCCGTGACCTGCGTGGGTTTTCTCCGAGATCTTCGGTTTCCTCCCACACTCCAAAGACGTACAGGTATGTAGGTTAATTGGCTGGGTAAATGTAAAAATTGTCCCTAGTGGGTGTAGGATAGTGTTAATGTGCGGGGATCACTGGGCGGCACGGACTTGGAGGGCCGAAAAGGCCTGTTTCCGGCTGTATATATATGATATGATATGATATGATACTGCACTTAATTAAACAATATCCTTTCACTTTACAACCAGTTTCAAATCCAGTTCAGTCCGAGAAGCTATAAAGGCAATTTCAAATGATTTTTTTAAAAGAAAAGCAGGCCCAACGGCCCTTGTACACTATCCTGCACACACGGGATAATTATTAATTAACACATTTTTTTAACCAAAGCCAATTAATCTGTGGGAGGACACCAAAGCACCCAGAGAAAACCCAAACGGTCACAGGGAGAACGTACAAGTTACTAGCAACATGAAATGGGGCCATAATGTAGATTCCATCAACATTATAATTCAAGCATCAAGTGGAAGGGGCGAAGAAAGTGATTTTTGTGGAATTTCCTTTGTTTAATGTAAAAGATGGGTTACATTTTTATACTTGGATAACTAAATGTTCTTAGGGCATTTAATTTAATACATGATGTTAATACAACAATATATTACATAAGCAATAATATTTGGAACAGAACAAAAATAGCAAGTTTGAAGTGCAAGCAGCGACCTTTTGAGAAATTATACTAACATAACTAATCATCTTTTAGTGAGACTTCAGCTCGTGCAGAATATTGCTGATAACACAAACTGTGAAACAAGTTTACCTGCTAATTCAGTTGCTCATTTGCCTACACTTTTGACAGTCATTTACAGCAACTGGCAGAAAGTCATGAGTACACTATTCTCACAAATTTATTTCCCTGTGAGATATTCATTTTATTTTCCAAAACATAAATCCACTTCACTTATAAAAAGACTTAGAAATTCCACTGCCAACATCTGCTGATGGAGTAATCCCTGTTTAGAGAACCATTTACCATGAAATGTTTTACTCAAAATTTCAATTTTTGGGTGAATGGTAAAGGCATACAATGTGCACTCAAGAGGCACAATCAAATCAAAGTTCTTAAAATACACCACTCCTTTAACTATGATAAATCAAAACAGAAGAAAATTATAAATAACTCCTTAGTAATTACGCTTAAGTATTATGTTCACCCATTAGATTGTGGGCTTGTTCAACCTTTGGACTGAATGCTAGTACCCACTAATACCAGCTTTCAGGTCGCAAAAACCACCATCAACCTTTGCCTCCTACTATAATTTCAGATCAATTGGCCACACCCCATTGGATCAAATGGGTCTTTTCACTTTTTTTTATACAAGCTTGTCCACTGTTGTTTGTCATTTACATTAATGATCTGGATGATGGTGTGGCAAATTGGATTAGTAAATATGCAGATGATACTAAGATAGGTGGTGTAGTTAATAATGAAGTAGAGTTTCAAAGTCTACAGAGAGACTTGGGCCTTTTGGAAGGGTGGGCTGAAAGATGGCAGATGGAGTTTAATGCTGATAAGTGTGAGGTGCTGCAGTTTGGTAGGACAAATCAAAATAGGACGTACAGGGTAAATGGTAGGGAATTGAGGAATGCAGTGGAACAGAGGGATCTGGGAATAACTGTGCATTGTTCCCTGAAGGTGGAATCTCATGTGGATAGGGTTGGTGAAGAAGGCGTTTGGTATGCTTGCCTTTATAAATCAGAGCATCGAGTATAGAAGTTGGGATGTAATGTTAAAATTGTACAGGGCATTGGTGAGGCCGAATCTGGAGTATGGTGTGCAGTTCTGGTCGCCAAATTATAGGAAGGATGTCGACAAAATGGAGAGGGTACAGAGGAGATTTACTAGAATGTTGCCTGGGTTTCAGCACTTAAGCTACAGAGAGAGGTTGAACAGGTTGGGTCTTTATTCTTTGGAGCGTAGAAGGTTGAGGGGGGACGATAGAGGTTTTAAAAATTTTGAGAGGGACGGACAGAGTTGACGTGGGTGGGTAGGCTTTTCCCTTTGAGAGTGGGGAAGATTCCAACAAGGGGACATAGCTTCAGAATTGAGGGACAAAAGTTTAGGGGTAACATGAGGGGTAACTTCTTTACTCAGAGGGTGGTGGCTGTATGGAATGGGCTTCCGGTGGAAGTGGTGGAGGCAGGCTCGATTTTATTATTTAAGAGTAAATTGGATAGGTATATGGATAAGAGGGGATTAGAGGGTTATGGTCTGAGTGCAGGTAGATGAGACTAGGTCAGGGAGAGTGGTCGGCGTGGACTGGTAGGGCCGAACGGGCCTGTTTCCGTGCTGTAGTTGTTATATGGTTATATGGTTATAAGCTATCAAATCTAAAATCCAAGAATTCTACATCAAACATATGATCTTCATTAATCATCCTTATATTTCCTCATAGAATTCAATCAGTAATTAGACATTTGACCTTTATGCTGACCTAGCCCTGCTTAATGAGTAACTTAATAAATGAAAATATATTTCAACTGAACCTGGTAATTAATTCAATTTAAAAAAAACTAAAATTGTTAATACTTCCTTTCTTGTTTACACCATCAAATATATTGCATATACAGTATTATCTCTTGAACAAACTGTCAGAAAGAAAAACAAAGATCTTGCCCATATCCTCTTTATCCTCCATACACAAGTTGCCTTTTTTAAACCCCAAATAAGCCTCCTCTTTCCTTAGTTATCCACTTTTTATTTGTTTATAATACATCTTTGGATTTGGGCTTAAAGAAAGGTCTCAACCTGAACCATTGCCTGTCCACATCGCTCTACAAATGCCGCCTGACCTACCGAGTTCCTTTGTAGAAACAAGGAGTTCTTTCAGTAGTTTGATTCTTTTTGTGCCTCCATCTTTGGATTATGCTGGATTTTACATGATAATGTTCTTCCATTTCATCTCTGGGCTCCCTAATTTACTTCCATACTGCTTTCTGATATAATAAGGACTCACAGGCTATTTTCTTCTGTCTTGTTCTAGCCTCTATACATGTAGGCATCCAGGCTTCAGGTTTGGCCATCCAACTCTTTCCTTGTGGGAATACATTTTCCCATTGGACCTGCATATTAAATACTTCCCAATTCTCAAGGCAGATTTATCACGGGACTGGGATTTATTGTATTTACATATACAAAAACATAAGGTGGAGAGTTCAGGCTATTTACACATGTTAATATTAATTATATGCTACATCCTTAACTACAATTAATACTGCAAAGCAGTATTTGGATGAGGTCACACTTACGGTATGCATGTTAATAATCAATTACATTTTCAATATCTCACTTAGAATACTCTAGCAAAGTTCATCCTTTTTAGGACTTGGTATTTGGAAATAGGAACAAAGAGAAGTTGTGAAACATGCAGTGAAGTCAAAGCATGCACTACTATTTAAGGAAAAAATAGGATCAGCAGAATAGTCTTTTAGATTTCTGAGCAAACTGGCTTCACCATAATCATGTATTCTGAATGGAAGGCCATGTAGAAATCACTCTGCATGTGTGCTAACTGCTACATTCAGGATACAACAGCTGTTGTCACTTTTGCAATTAAAACATTACACTATTAAAAGCGAGTGATTCTCTGAAAGGTAAGAAAAGGCAATGCAAGCTAAATAGTTTATAGTTATCCAATAAGCTGGTAAACTCATTTCACAACATTGTTTCAAAGCTCCTGCTTCTCCATGGCAATATTGAAAGCTTTCCATTATGAAATGTGTATTAAAGCAATACCATGTGGCATTTCTGCATTTCACAGCAAGATGATGGTGCAAATATGATGCAGAGTAGATGATTGTTGCCGTTATAAAATGTAGGCTGTGGCTTGCTCTGCCGTTCATTAGGATCACGATTGATCTTTTACTTCAACATCACGTCTTTGCATTGAACACATCTCTTGATGCACTTAATACTGAGTAAATTAACCTCAGTTTTAAATATACTCAGCAAATGAGGCTCCTTTGAAGCTACTGTGAAGCTACAATTCACTAGACTTGAAGAAGTTGCTTCTCTCTTTCTTTCTCTCTCCTAAATGGACAATCAAGTAATCAACTGCAGTGGACTCCTGTCTACCAGTTGTTTACCCAAATGCACATTAACTGCTAATGTCAGGCAGCTAATCTAAAATGTTCAAATGTTTCCTTCACCACTGGTGCTGAATTATTTAAAAAATAATTGCAACATATTAGTTTTTAGTGACTTGCCTTGTGGGTTTCAATCATCAGATTCCGCTTCTGCATGAAAAATGCACAACTGACCAAAAACCTAACAAAAATACTGTAATGGGGTAAAATAAAATTATAAATTTTTGCTCTTAAAAGTGACTCAATTAAAAAAGTTTTGGATAGTATCTTCTAATCCCCGAAAGCAAACTTTCAGCTTTTATTTTTATTTCCTGATAGGAAAGCAACTTTAAAAAGTCTGACACTTGGTCACATTTTTGAATGGTGAACCTCGAAGCAGAGCAGTGAAGCCTGGGTGTTTGTACATGAAACCCATGTATAACAGACAGATGTAGGTTAATTGGCTTCTTTAAATTGCCCCCCTAGTGTGTGGGATAGTGCTGGTGTACAGGGGTGATCGCTGGTCAGCGTGGACGTAATCGGCCAAAGGGCTTGTTTCCAAGCTGTATCTCTAAAGCATAAAGATCGTAAAATGGCGGCAGGAAGCTTGTGTAAGGGCCAAATTAATGGTGGTTTAAAATTATTGCAGGAGCTGTATCAGGCAAATTAATTATTGCATACTGCAACAAAGCAAAAAATTCTCAACGTCTTTCATGGACTGATTTGTGAAGAATTCATGTCAGTTCTAGCGATTTTCTTTGATTCCTTTAATGAAATCCGCACAAATTTTGTGTTACGTGCAAAATGGCTGCAAATAATTTTGCAGTTGTTTCTACCAGAAAATCTGAGCCAGTGTTTTCCCCAGCAGTTTCAATTTTTGTGGCTGTGTTTATTTTATCATGTCTTTGCAACTTCAAAGTTGAGCAAATAAGGAAATTAATTTAATTATTTTCCCACCACGAGCAGCAAGATGGTTTCACTTTCAATTTAACACAAGTGGTGTTTGAGAGCATATATTTTTCATTTTTAAGATGTTCTGGACAAGCCACTGTGGCTCTGACTAAATATTATCTATGATATCGAAAACCTCATTGCCAACTTACCGCAGGTAAAGCAGACCTCCTGTTAATATATGGATGGAGATATCAAAACAAATGTCCAAGATGCATGCTGTGGTGAGTAGTTTTATTTTCATGCTATAGACGACATTGCAATCATCAGGTCTATTTCCAGTAATGTGTGCTGCAGAGTGTTGAGGAGGTCACTGAATTTATTAAATAGGCCTTTTTTTTAGAAATAGAAAAGGGTTTAATTTATCTCCAGCTATGCGCACTAAACATTTTGCAAGTCAATAACCAAGAACTACACTGCTTGGTTTTTTTTATGTTAAAAAATTCCACTGCCTTCAAATATTATCTTGGTCTTGAACATACAGTAAAACAGTTATCTTTATAACATTGAAAGGGGTGATCACTTACAATATCTTCTATTATTTCTTTGACTGCAGCCACAAGAAGGATAAACAACAATGGGACCAATGTTGTATAACGACCAGTTGGGGAAACATCAGGGATTTGCTGGATAAAAAGAAGAACGTAGGACGTAAATATATGGATTACCTTTCTACAGAACATCCCAATTACCTTTCATTCTGACACAAAAGATCACAGCATACTGGAGATTAAGTCAAGTCAAGTCAATTTTATTTGTATAGCACATTTAAAAACAACCCATGTTGACCAAAGTGCTGTACATCAGTTCAGGTACTAAGAACAAACATACAATGGCACACAAACATAACAGCACATACATAAACTGTTCACAGCACCCCCTCAGAGGGCCTCAAACGCTAGGGAGTAGAAATAGGTTTTGAGCCTGGACTTAAAGGAGTCGATGGAGGGGGCAGTTCTGATGGGGAGAGGGATGCTGTTCCACAGTCTAGGAGCTGCAACCGCAAAAGCGCGGTCACCCCTGAGCTTAAGCCTAGACCACGGGATAGTCAGTAGCCCCAAGTCGGCCGACCTGAGGGACCTGGAGATAGAGTGGTGGGTTAGAAGATTTTTGATAAGGGGGGGGGGGGGGGGCAAGCCCGTTTAGGGCTTTGTATGTGAATAGGAGGAGCTTGAAGTTGATTCTGTACCATACTGGGAGCCAGTGGAGAGAGGCCAGAATAATTGAAATTCAGCCTCATTTACATTCAGACCTTAACTCCAGAAAATGAACAGCAGATCCAGTGGAAAGGCTAAGAGAACAAATATGAGGTGTTTGAAATAAATAGGGCACTAATTTCTGGGTAGATCAGACACTTCGGGTCAGGACCATTCTTCACGTGTTATGTCACATGCTGTGATTGTAGAAGTAAAATTTGAGTTCGCATTTTCAAATGGTATTATTGAATCTTCACATGGTATTTAAATAAGAAAATTGATTTTTGAAGGTACTTGGAGGTAATGTGGGGACAACCAAAAAAGGCTATTAGACTAAATATTTCCCCCCACCAACTCAATTGAATAGGGATAGTGAAAGAGGATGGTATGGCAAGCTATGAGAAAATTTCCAAACAGATCACCAAGGATGGGGGATATCGAACCACTGTCATGCTCATGTGGGTATTATCAATTACCATGAATGATGCTAATGGACCTGTGGATCTCAGCAGATTTGAGACAGAAAGTGCAGAGATGAGGCAGAACCTTTCAAAGACAAAGTTCAAATATGCACTTTCCATGAAGAAAAGTGATTGGAAATTTAGAAGTGATAAGGGCTCTAACAATATTATCCAGCAGTCCAGAAAATGAGCACTTTTAAAATGTACAAGATTTATAAGCACAACAATAAAATATGATCTAGTTTGTGGGATAATTGATACCCAAGGCACATGGAAATAGGGGAACTCTCCTGTCCTGGCCCCTCAAACCTGCTCTACCATTTACTATGAGCAAAGCTGATCTACTGTACTCCATTCCTCAATTGCTTCACTGTGCTAGTTCCACGTGGCTTTCAATTCCCCAATATTTCCAAAATGTACCCACCTCATCCTTAAATACCTCCAGTGATCTAACTTGCACAATCTCCTGCAAGAAGCACTACCTCCTGCAAGAAGAAATTCCCATGCAAGATGGATTATCATCGACTTGTGTCTCTTTTGTTTGAATTTCTCAACATTTGTTTCAATAAGGTCACCCCCATTCTTCTAAACTCCAAAATAAAACCGATCCAACATCTTTAGCTATTCATGCGAAGACATTCCCGTCTTCCAGGAATTAGCTGAGTGAATCTTTTCTGGATTGCCATCAATGCTAGTAAATTCCTAGTGTTAAATAAGGAAATCAAAATTGTACACAGTACTCCAGAGCTGTGGCCTTACCAACAACCTGTACAATTGTAGCAACACAGCCATTTCTAAACTCAACCTCCCTCACACAAGAGCATTTCTAAACTCCAAGCCTTTCAACAATAAAGTCAGTGGGTGAACTCCCTTCCCTGGCCAGCCTTTAAATTGCACTGTGGATTTGGGTGACAAGGTGAAGTCAGTGATTGACAGTCAGTCCAATAGACTGTTACTTAGAAATTACTTTTTCCAAAATCTGGTGAGCTGCACAGGGGGCTACATTTGTTGCTGTTGCAAAATTAAGGGGGGTCACCAAATAAAAACTAAGAAGTTGCTATAGTGATATACTCCTTTCAAGCAGCATTACAACTCCATCTGCACATTTTGTAAATCATTACTGCTTGTGAGGCAGGGGTGAACTCCCTGGCCTTTAAATTGCACTGTGGATCTGGGTGGTAATTCTGTGCAGACTCATATGGAAATGAGTTGACACCATTAAAATTGACAGCCGGAAAGATTTTTGGTGGGGGTGCAGAGGAGAGAGTTCAATGATGCATGGGTCTTCTGGGAGAGAACAAGAGGATGAAATGCAGTGATAGCACCCCTTGGGCTCTCCGTTCACAGAAGCCACAATCTTTCACTGCAGGCTTCAGGCAACAATCTTTTAGAACAAAAAAATTACAGCAAAGTATTTTTGTGTACGAAAATTATATCTGTGGGGCATCTCAAGTCATGAACAATTCTCCACCATGAGTGTCAAGTACCTCCCATTGAAGAGATAATAACAATAGATGCAAGTTAAGACATTGTTTCAAGTTCTATTAAGAATGGAATGGACAGATATGAATTCGTGCAGGATGATAAGAGTTGGTCTTGGCATCGTGTTCCTGGACTGTACTGTTCTATGTTCTGAGAGACTACTTATCCATTGTGTATATTAGTAGGATCATCACACGCCAAGAAAAAAATGGGGCTTTGGCAGCTGCACTACGACAAATTATGATACGAATACTCAGAATAATTTAAGCAGGAAGAACTTGTGCAGGAAATGGGCTTAAAACCCCTCCAGAACAATGAAACTGCTTTTGTGCAACATTCATGCAAAAAACACATAACTGGCACCTTCAGGCATACTTCTACCACAGAGCAGCATCAGGGATCGCCTTTACATAATACTAATACCAGAGCTATGCAGCCAACAAGGGGAATCTAAGAATTTAATTTGTAGAAAAGAAAATACATTTTGGAATCATGGAAGTAACAGCAGATAAGGTAGTCATGTAGCACTGAGTCCATACCAAGTCTCTACAATAATAACCCAGCTGGAACCCCATACACTGAACAGACACCTGCACTTTTTACCTTTATTGTTCAATTCCCTTTCAAAAAATATTTGAATTCATCTGCACCATTCCTTGCAGCTGTCCCCTTCCAATTTCTAACCCCTCTCTGCATAAATCTTTGTGTTACACTCTGTTTAATTTATTTCTCAGTTACGAAACTGGTTTGGGTATTTAGTGTCCCAATAGAGTATTCCTGTTGTTAATTTTTTTTAAATTCAAAATTCGGAAGTAAGTTTGAAAAAAAGAGGAAATCCCATTGTTTTCATATTTCCGTATTTGATGATTCACAGCTGACAGCTGTGGAGGAGGAAATAGACCCCACCTGGGGCAGGCATGGGCTAGATCCCCATGTCAGCAGGATCCAATACTATTCAGTATTTTGGATTCACCCACTTATGGCTACGAACAGAATTAATGAAAGAATACCCCTAGAGTCTGCGAGAGTGAGGGCGGAAGAAGCCTCATTGACGGATAATGACATAGACCTAGGAACGGAAAAGACCATGAGCAATACACGCACTCAACAAGAACCATGTGCACAATCAGCATCCGAGAAGAGGTTTCAGGTCGGCTCCTGCGGCTGGAAGAAAATAACATCTTCAAAGGGCTTGAAAATACATCAAGGAAAGAAAGGGTGCTTGAGGGAGGGAAAACAGGGACCTCGCATTGATAAGTACTTCCTGAGAAGTCAATCAAGTCAGTCGAATGAAGTCCAGCGACCGGAGTCTCACCAAAGTTCGCAGGGCATCAGCCCCCCTGATGAAGGAAACTCAAGCACAGTTATGCAGGCAGAGCCCATCCAGCCAAGAAAACCAGCAATGGAGAAAAAGATCAGCGGAAGAAAACCCCACGTGAAATGGCCTGGAACCTTGGAGAAGAATGGGAGACCATAAATGCAGACCTGACCAGTATCCTACAGGGTGTACGGGGTACAGTCGAAAGAAAGCTTGATAAGATGGAGGACATAATTTATGGCTATGGAGCAGAACGATATGGAGTAAGGGAGGAAAAGGAAAGGGCACCAGCTTTGGAAAGCAAGTCCAGATGGCAAAAGGAGATGGAATGCCTAATCCGGGAGAGAAGGCAGCTCAAGAAGCAGTGGAGGAAGGCTTCTGATAGTGAGAAGGAGGGCATCAACATTCTCCAGGGAAACATCAAAAGCCGTTTAGCAACCCTGAGACGAGCAGAATACCTGCGGAAATCTCGAATAAAGAAAGAATGAACGAGATCACGCTTCTTCGACCCCTATAAGTTCGTAAAATCACTTTTCATCAAAGAAAAAGGAAACCTGAAAACATCAAGGCAGGAGCATCTGAAAAGAATACATGCGGATGACAAGAGACACCTGAAGACAGCTATTCCATCGGACATTCCACCAATTGAACAACCAGAGCACCAGATGGACATTAATCCTCCAAAGTGGAGGGAGATGGAACAGACAGTAAAGCGGGTAAGAGCATCTTCAGGGCCAAATGGGGTTCCGTATCGACTCTACAAGAGTGCTCCTGATGTTCTTCGCTTCCTGTGGAGGCTAATGAGAGTGGCTTGGGAGAAGAGAATTATACCCAAAGCATGGCGCAGGGCAGGTGGAGTCCTGATTCCGAAAGAGAAGGAATCCACAGATATCAGCAAATTCTGCCCTATCAGTCTCCTCAATGTAGAGGGTAAAATCTTCTTCAGCATCATAGCTCAGAGGATGACCAGCTATTTAGAGAGAAACAACCTTGTGGATACAACAGTCCAAAAAGCAGGCATCCCAGGGTTCTCTGGATGTCTCGAAAATACCAGCATGATTTGGCACCAAATCCAGACTGCAAGAAAAGAGATCTGCATGTCATTTTCCTTGACCTTGCCAATGCGTTCGGAACTGTCCTGCACAGTTTCCTCTGGGCATCCTTTGACTTCTTCAGGATACCAGAGACCATCTCAAGCCTTGTCAAGGCTTATTTTCAAGATCTGCAGCTCTGTTTCACCATGCCAGACTTTACCACCACATGGCACTGCATGGAGATTGGCATAATGGCAGGGTGTTCCATCTCCCCATTGATTTTTACAATGGCTATGGAAGTCATCATAAGGGCCTCCAAGTGGGTGGTGGGAGGCGAGCGGCTGAAGTCTGGAGTCCGTCTACCACCCATCAGGGCCTACATGGATAACATGACAATCATAACAACAACAGCACCTTGCACCTGGCGCCTTTTAGGGAAGCTTCAAGAGAACATCACTGGGGTTAGAATGAAATTTAAGCCATCCAAATCAAAAAGCATTTCTATAATCAAAGGCAAACTGACAGATCAAAGATTTTTCATTGATCAAGAACCAATCCCAACTGTGTCAGAGAAGCCAATTAAAAGTCTGGGGAGATGATATGACTAAACTGAAGGACACTGATCAGGCAAACGAGCTTAGGCAAGAAATCATCAAAGGTCTGGCGAACATCGACCGATCCATATTGCCTGGAAAGCTGAAAATCTGGTGCCTGCAGTTTGGGTTACTACCTCGCCTTATGTGGCCACTAACAATGTATGACATCACCCTCACAAGAGTCGAGAAGATGGAAAAGAACAATCAGCTCTTTTGTGAGAAAGTGGTTAGGTGTTCCTCGATGCCTGAGCAGCGTAGACCTGTACGGTCAGGGGGTACTTCAGCTGCTTCTCTCTAGCCTCACAGAGGAGTTCAAGTGCACTAAAGTCAGACTAGAGATGACCCTGGCAGAATCGAGGGACACTGTCATCCAAGCTGCTGCCCCAACCCTGGCAACAGGAAAGAAGTGGACAGCTAAGAATGCGACACAGCAGGCAAAATCTGCTCTCCATCAAGGCGACATGATTGGGCAAGTCCAACACAGAAGAAGTGGCTTGGGGCTTGGCGGAAAGCGACCTTGCTAGAACAAGGCATCCTCACTGGAGCGCCGGAAGTTGGTCACGGCCGAAGTCCGCCGACACGAGGAGTCGAGTAGGTGTGCCAAGGCTGTGTCGCAAGCCAAACAGGGCCAGTGGATGAGATGGGAGAGTGTGGAAAAGCGGAAGATCAGCTGGAAGGACATGTGGGAGATGGAGGCGAGCAGGATAAGTTTCCTCATTCGGGCAACCTATGATGTCCTTCCTAGCCCAAAATCTCAACCAATGGCTGGGCGAAGATCCATCATGCCCCCTGTCTTCAACACCAGCCACGCTTAAGCACATCCTCACTGGGTGTAAAGTAAGCCTCTCCCAGGGACGGTACACCTGGAGACATAATCAAGTGCTCAAATGCCTGGCAGCGACTCTGGAAAGCAGGAGAACAACCAACAATGCCCTGCCGCCCAGAACAACCAACCCAGTTATGCCAATTGCCTTTGTTCGGGAGGGGGAACAAAAGCAACGGAAAATTCCACCAAGTACAAGGTTTGGACAGTTG
This sequence comes from Rhinoraja longicauda, assembly GCF_053455715.1. Classification (NCBI taxonomy): domain Eukaryota; kingdom Metazoa; phylum Chordata; class Chondrichthyes; order Rajiformes; family Arhynchobatidae; genus Rhinoraja; species Rhinoraja longicauda. The sequence continues at coordinate 66,459,634 of NC_135953.1, read as the reverse complement.
GAGGCAGCCCGGGACTGGCAGATGCTGGTGGATGTGGACCAACGGCTTACAGTTCCATCAGAGATGGCCATCACCAACTTGAGGCCTGATCTTGTCCTCTGGTCGAACTCTCAGCACATGGTGCATTTTGTGGAGCTCACAGTCCCTTGGGAGGATGCTGTGCAGGAAGCCTTTGAAAGAAAGAAACTGCACTACACAGAGCTTGCAGCGGAGGCAGAACAATGGGGCTGGAGAGCAAAGATCTGCCCGGTAGAAGTTGCATGTCGAGGATTTGTGGCAACATCTACCGTAAGACTGATGAAGGACCTGGGGATCAGCGGACAAGCCCTACGCCAGGCTACCAAAGAAACATCACGGGTGGCAGAGCGGAGTAGCCAGTGGCTCTGGCTGAAGAGGAAAGACCCCATCTGGTCTCTCAAATATGCCGGCTAGGCAGATGCAGAGGGGGGTGGTTCTGGGATGTCAGAATGCACTGCTGAACCTACTGGAGACGTCGTGGGTCCAATCAGCGAAACGTCGATGAAAGTAGGTGCCCACTTGATAATCCCAATGACGTGTCTGCCTAGCCTTTCTCAACATCGGAGGAGCATAGGTGAGTGCATAAGCCTCCCATCACCACCGGGAGCAAGTTGACATTTGGCACTTTGGATTTCTAACATCTTGTCCTGTATATTTGGAAAACAGTTCCTGTCCAAGATTATTTTGTTTTTAAAATGAGAGCACAGCTTTATCAATCTTCCCTTTCACAGATTGGAAACCAGGTCCATTGGCATAGCACCCTAACACAACCTCAAGGTTGCCACATGCACTTCAATCTACTGAATTACTTTTAACAAATTGGTTGTTAATCTATTTACAAACTGAACAGCAATTTTATATGCAACACTGTACCAATAGTTTATTTTAGAGATACAGCATGGTAACATGCCCTTCGGCCAATGAGTCTGCTCCAACCAGTGATCGCCCATACACTAGTTCCAGCCTACACACTCGGGTCAATTTATAGCAGCCAATTAACCTACAAACCTGCATGTCTTTAGAGTGTGGGAGGTAAAACAGAGCACCCAGAGAAAACACATGCAGTCACAGGGAGAATGTCCAAACTCCATATAAACAGCACCTGTAGTCAGGATCAAACCCAGATCTCTGGCACTGTAAGGCACCAACACTACAGCTGTGCCACTATGCTGCCTGCCCATAGCAGCAAATAGATTCAGAGTTTTACAGCAGAGCCCTTTGGCCTGAGTGCACACCAATCTCAAGCACTCCACTTTACATCAATCCTCACATTTTATCAATTCCCTCAATATTTTATCTTTCACTTACATACTATGTTCAATTTACAGTGTCCAAATTGTAAGGGTTAACATTAGGCAAGCAGCTATGTAAGGGTTAACTTTAGGCACGCAGCTATGCGAGTACTATTGTAGGAGTAATCTGTAAGACCTCTTGTGTTTTTTTTAATGTGCAGCACAATTCATGGCTGGCTGCATCTGTCTGGTATCAGTAACTAGCGCTCAAGGTTCAGATCTGTTAAGAAAAACCTCCTGCCCTATGTGACTAAGTTTTGTTTCAGAGATATGACGAGGTTTAGTTTCAGAGAATAGAAAAATCACATTGGACATTGTAAAATTACCATACAAGGCCATAACGGAAAGCCTCCGGTGCACTGTTAAGGGTATAAATGTGTGTGTATGTAAACGATCAGAGAGAGAGACTGCACTACCTGCCCAAGCGTCACTGGACGTTTTTGCAACTAGACTCTCTCCCACCTTGGTGAGTGCAATAAAGAGGTTAAACGAACTCGGTTGTCTGACTGTTTTCTGTTAATAGGTCACGAACTACAACAAAATAACTCATCAAACCACAAGTCACAGGATATGGGAAGAAACAAGAGCACTTGGAGGAAACTCACAGTCACAGGGCAAACGCCACACGGACAGCACAAATGTGATGAACAGTTGACGTGGTTTGTTTTAGTGCTTTGGAAAAAAATGTGGCCAATTTCCCCATGTGGTAAAAATCTAACATAGTGGACCATTCTAGGAGCGTTTACCCTTTTGGCTTTAACAGGGCCTACCACTGGGTGAAAATGCATCCCATATTAAAGGAACATAAAATCAGATTAGTTTATAGATTAAATGTCGGGACACACTGCCATATATATTTGACTTTAACACACACTCTAAAATAGGTCACCATTACTACCCCAGCTAATTTCTGTTCAGGGTGGTAAAAAAAAAATTGTCAGCATTATTTAGATGTGTAAACATTTCCTCATCCTATTCACATTTCCTTAAATACATGTTCATTGAAATCCGTTTGCCCGTCACTTGTTCATTTAACATGCACATCACTTAAATGTTAGTGTAGGAAAATAACTGCAGATGCTGGTACAAATCGAAGGTATCACAAAATGCTGGAGTAACTCAGCAGGTCAGGCAGCATCTCAGGAGAGAAGGAATGGGTGACTTTTCGGGTCGAGACCCTTCTTCAGACAAATGTTACATTTGCACTTTTCATTATGACTGCAATCATTCAATGTGATTTACAAACTGTGTGACGGGCAGAAAACCAAGACCAGTGACCTGAATGTACTTCATGAATTCGGTATTAACCCTTTGCATTGCTGTTAGAGTGGTTTTCAATACATTTAACAAATTTTCCATTAATTAAATTTTAGAGTGTTGTTGTTTTATCACATTTTTGATCTAGATGTGTACATGGATAGATCTGGAGTTTGCCTCTCACAACCTAGTAACAAATCCTTACAAATATTTTAACAGTACAGACGTTGAAATCCAATCAGTACACAAAACAATAATCAAAAAAATATATTCTTAAATATATCAATGATCGATGGACTGGTACATGGCAAGTCAGAAGAATGGTTCTTCATTCTGGACTAAAATTATTTTAAATAAAAAACACCAAGTGCTGGAGTAACTCAGTAACTCAACTTCGGTCTAAAGAAGGGTCTCAATCTGAAACATCATATGTCCATGTCTTCAACAGTTGCTGCCCGACACGTTGAATTACTCCAGCCATTTGATTTTTATTTGTAAACCGTTTTATTTTATCTGCAATTCCTTGTGTCTCTAAAATTACTTTTCAAAAATGTCTAAAAGTGGAGAATATATTTATAAATTTTTAAAACCAACCTTGTGCAATCAAGCAAACTTACCTGGAGAAGGGCTATAAACAGGAAAAAAGAGTTGGCTGCTCGTCTAAACTGTGAGTATAGGAACCTTGGCAGGAATGTAAGCAGGTTATATTTTGCAGTGCTGTAGAGAAACAAAACAGATAATCAGATATTAAACCAATATGCATTAATTAGAATCAACTGAAATGCAATATGTGTCACAATATGTGTGATGGAATTTGTTTCCATCACAACAAATTCAATAGGTATACAGATGCAAATGAACGCACATATGCTTCAGAATTATTTGTGAAGTTGAACAAGTATGGATATATGAGCGGTCACCAAATGGAAAGCACCAGAGGAGGAGTAAATGCTAAACTGCAATGGGCAGAAACCGCAATTCTCCATTTTTAAACTGATCCACTAAGCTCTTCCTGCAACAGGCCACAATAGTCGGCCATTGATCACATTGATAAAATCCCAAACGACAGTTCATAAGTTCTTGGAGCAGACTTAGGTCATTTGGCCCATCAAGTCTACTCTGCCATTCAATCATGGCTGATCTTTATTTTCCTCTCAACCCCATTCTCCTGCCTTCTCCCCATAACCCCTGACACCTTTACTAATCAAGAATCTGTCAATCTCTGCCCTAAAAATATCCATTGACTTCCACAGCCATCTGTACAATGGTAATCCAAGGAAATATAATAATCTATTAACCACACCTGGATTCTGAAATATTGCTGCACTTTTTAAAATCCAAAATGTACCTCAAATTAAATTCATTCGTCATGATGTCACCTGTGGTTCACAAAATCACACAGCAGGTAGCCTGCAGCTCTAACAGATTGATGCTGCTTTAAAGTTGTAAAAGCTGATTATTCTAACATAACTACTACTAATTCTGTATGCAAATCTTTCATAAAATGAGATATAATCCAGTTTCTAATTTAGAATGATGTCACATTTCACCCTTAATCACATTATTCAAGGGCAAATGTGAAAGTTTGGTGGACTATAAGATTTATTCTTCAAGCAACTGAATCATTTATACAACAAAAATGTAAGGTAAACATTCCTAATTTTAAAGCACAAAATGGCATCATTCGGAAAATGAAAAGCAATCTTTTTGCTCACGCACTGTTTAAAGCCCCGAAGATTTGCAAAATTTAGCTCATTTCTAAGGCAAATCCATAATGTACCCTCACAATAAATGACCAAAGCAGACCAAAACCTATGAATCTAACCGATGATCAATGGGAATAAGCCAAGGACTGCAATATATCAATTAAAACCAAACTACAAGATAAATTAGCCATCTTCATTTCACAGCGTAGCAGCCATATCTGGGGGAGGGAAAGTTTAATTGACAAGAAGTCTCCTTCAATATTAATAAGAAAAATCTTTGCCATTAGCATTTCTGACCTTGTGCAACGATATTATACATTGAGAATGAAAGTTTGTGCTAAAACTAAGCCAAATATAATTGACCTACAATGTCAGGATATTGAAATTCTTATAATTAATTCTTCAGATGCGCAAAGCTCAGTGTCATCAACACCAAACGGGAACATTTATTCACTTTCCCACACATTTTCTTGATTTAAATTATAATAACACTGATTTTTTGTCGCTGGACGGATAATTGTGCCGACTGCCAATCTGAAACAAAAGGCTGCCCCAAACAACAACAAAAATCACATGGATTTTCACTTTTCTGACCTCGCAGTAACTTCTGGATCCCACATTTATCCAAGCAAACCATGTTCCAGAGATTGTCAGTTACATTATGCAATGACACTACTACTAATCATTTCAGTTTGACCATCATTTCAGTGAGCTTGCTGGAATCTAGTGAATGCTATTTTTTTTAAGCAAACAGCATGTAAAATATAATTTTCAAAGCATAACTTTTAAACTGACTTTAAATAGTTTGCAGAATAGTTGGAAGATGAAGGATTTGGCTGGAATATCAAGCAACCAGTTGGAAAAACAGAAGCAACTTTGAATTATTTGTGAGGGACTGACAACTTACACAAATAAAATCAGCTTTTTTAGACTGTTAGGGATTGTTAGACAAAGGACATGATGCCTCAGGGATTATGTGGATAGAAGGCATTAACACAAACAAGAACCAGTCTCAAAATACCTGTTCAAATGTAAACAGTGATCAGTTTTGCAAACAAATTGTACTGTCCACAGATCATAAGCTACTGCTCAGAGCAGGAGGTCGCTCATAAACATCGTTTGTTAGCAGCATGACCATACTGCAACTTTTGGAGCCCACATTTTCCCATGCACACTACATTCCAGAGATCGTTATCAGTGTGATTATGCAATGACTTCACTACTAACCAATGCTGTAAACATTAGAAATGCAAAGTCTGAGGCAACAACTGTGGTCATTACTCTACATTATCATTATTATTTACAAAAAAAAGCAGGGGGCAGTTGAAGCAGCATTCATTGAACAAGAGAAGTCAAGTGAAGACACATAACTGCAGATGCTGGAATCTTGAGCAAAACAAAAAGATGCTGATGGAACCCAGCAGGTCAGGCAGCATCTGGGGGAAGGAATGGTTAGGCAACATTTCTGCTCAGGACTCTTTTCAGTTTAATTTAGATATACAGCACGGAAACAGGCTCATCGGCCCATGAGTCCGCGCCGACCAGCGATCCCTGAACACTAACACTGTTCTATACACACTGGGGATAATGTACCAAGCCAATTAGCCCACAAACCTGTATGTCTTTGGAGTGTGGCAGGAAACCGGAGCACCCAGGGAAAACCCACACAGGTCATGGGGAGAATGTACAAACTCCATACAGACAGCACCCATAGACAGAATCAAACCCAGGTCGCTGGTGCTGTAAGGCAGCTGTGCCATCGCTTCAGACTGATTGGAGTAGAGGAAAGAAAGCTGGAAATGAAGCGTGGGCATTCCCTCCCTAGATGCTGTCTGACCCGCTGAGATCCTCCAGCATTGTTTTTTTGTTTTGCTGAAATCTAGTGAAGACACTTGCTCCAGCATTTTGTGTCTACCCTAACGTGGAGGTCCTGCTTCTTAACCTTTTGCCTAACTTCCTATAATCATTTTGCGGGACCACATCCTTTTCCTGCCCATGTCATTTGTGGCAATAGACAATAGGTGCAGGAGGAGGCCATTCTGCCCTTCGAGCCAGCACCGCCATTCAATGTGATCATGGCTGATCATTCTCAATCAGTATCCCGTTCCTGCCTTCTCCCCATACCCCCTGACTCCGCTATCCTTAAGAGCTCTATCTAGCTCTCTCTTGAATGCATTCAGAGAATTGGCCTCCACTGCCTTCTGAGGCAGAGAACTCCACAGATTCACAACTCTCTGACTGAAAAAGTTTTTCCTCATCTCAGTTCTAAATGGCCTACCCCTTATTCTTAAACTGTGGCCCCTTGTTCTGGACTCCCCCAACATTGGGAACATGTTTCCTGCCTCTAACGTGTCCAACCCCTTAATAATCTTATACGTTTCGATAAAATCTCCTCTCATCCTTCTAAATTCCAGTGAATACAAGCAAGATGCACAATGACTTCCAGCTACTCACCCTCCCCCTTGAGAATGTCATGTAGCCACTCTGAGACATCCTGGACCCTGGCACCAGGGAGGCAACAACACCCTGGAGTCACTATTGGCTGCACAGAATCTCCTGTCTGCCCCCCTAACTAAAGGGACACCTACTACTATGGCTCTGCCTGATACCACCCTTCCCTGCTGTGCCTTAGAGCCAGGCTCAGTGCCACTGATACTGATATCAACTCTCAACAGTATCCAAAACTGTACACCTGTTTTGAAGGGGGGGGGGGGGACACAGGGGTCACGTGCACTCTCTGCCTACTCTACTACTCTTCCTAGCGGTCACCCACCGACTCTCTTCCTGGACATTAGCATGACCAAAGATACTAGAGGAGCAAGATAGTCCACTCAACCCTAAAACCGTAGTATGTCATGGTGCCATTTTAGTAGGCAGAAACTTGCAGAAACATTTAAAAGAAAAATAACATAAATCTGTGAATTGATAGATATTCTGCATTTTAATGGTATCACACATACTATTCCCCCAAAACACTGATTACACTGCGAGAGGCATAGAGAACAGCGGGTTTTGCCTACTAAAATGGCGGACGTAACACTCCTTTGCGTACTACACTTCATTCTGCCCGCCATCTCTACCGCACTGAAACAAGAAACAAAAAGCACAACAGAAACAGACCTCCTGCCCCCCACCCCCGACTCCTTGGGCCATAGACTCACACCATCTCTTCCCCACAACACGGCCGCTCCCAATTGTCTGTTCCGCTACACCTTGCCTTCTTTTTATAAGCTACTTATTTAGCCAATTTGGATGCTCCAAACCAATCAATGGATTTGCTCTTCAAACCTCCTGTTTCTGCTTCGACCTGAAATTGACTTACCCAAATCTGTCCACAGACTTGCTTTTTATGGCTCTCAATTGGTGAGACGCTATTAGCTTCAGTGGAATAGAAATCATTATTAATCTGGTTAGGAAAAGGGCTGAGCAACAAGAGGAAAAATAGGGTTATAGGAAAGATGTTGTCAAGCTGGTTCTGGTTATGGTTGATTACTGCGAAAACACCTCATAAGTGGTTATCTCGCGCAAGTTGGAGTGAGTAATGATTAAATTTTGGTGGGCCTTTTTGACCAAGCTGGAAAGGGTACAGAGTAGATTTACGAGGATATTACCAGGATTAGAGGGTCTGAGCTATCGGCAGAGATTGAGTAGGCTTAGACTCTATTCCCTGGAGCAAAGGAGGATGAGGGGTGATCTTTTAGAGGTGTATAAGATCATGAGAGGAATAGATCGGGTAGGTGCACAGAGTCTCTTGCCGAGGACCAGAGGACATTGGTTTAAGGTAAAGGGGAAAACATTTAATAGGAACCTGAGGGGTAACTTTTTCACACAAAGGGTGGTGATGATCGGAAAAAGCTGCAGAGGAGGTAGTTGAGGCAGGGACTATCAATTAAGAAGCAGTTGGACAGGTACATGGATAGGACAGGTTTGGAGGGGTATGGACCAAATGCTGGCAGATGGGACTAGTGTAGCTGGTTAAATGTGAAGGAGAAAAACTGCAGATGCTGGTTTAAATTGAAGGTAGACAAAATATGTTGGGGAACTCAGCGGATCAGGCAGCATCTCTCTCCCGAGATCCGCTGATCCGCTGAATTACTCCAGCATTTTTTGTCCACTAGAGTAGCTGGGTCATGTTGGCCGGTGTGGGAAAGTTGGGCCTGTTTCCACACTGTATCACGCTATGACTCTATGAATCTAGGAACAACGGTCAGGTGTTAAAAGCAGCAGAATGATAAGCGATGCTCAAGGAGATATTTTGGATTCTGCACTATTCCTGTACAGTGACTTTGACAATGACATGGAATCCACTTATCCGACCCAAAAGCAAGCACAACAATGAATAGAGATTGGAACAGAGTATAAATACCATAATAGGCGAATTGAATGAGCAAATAGATTCCAATTCAAGCGTGAATCATCTATTTGGAACCCATAAATTATAATAGATAATAATAGATAATAGACAATAGGAGTAGGCCATTCCATATAACAACTACAGCATGGAAACAGGCCTGTCCGGCCCTACCAGTCCACGCCGACCATTCTCCCTGACCTAGTCTCATCTACCTGCACTCAGACCATAACCCTCCAATCCCCTCCTATCCATATACCTATCCAATTTACTCTTAAATAATAAAATCGAGCCAGCCTCCACCACTTCCACCGGAAGCCCATTCCATACAGCCACAACCCTCTGAGTAAAGAAGTTCCCCCTCATGTTACCCCTAAACCTTTGTCCCTCAATTCTGAAGCTATGTCCCCTTGTTGGAATCTTCCCCACTCTCAAAGGGAAAAGCCTACCCACGTCAACTCTGTCCGTCCCTCTCAAAATTTTAAAAACCTCTATCAAGTCCCCCCTCAACCTTCTACGCTCCAAAGAATAAAGACCCAACCTGTTCAACCTCTCTCTGTAGCCTAAGTGCTGAAACCCAGGCAACATTCTAGTAAATCTCCTCTGTACCCTCTCCATTTTGTCGACATCCTTCCTATAATTTGGCGACCAGAACTGCACACCATACTCCAGATTCGGCCTCACCAATGCCCTGCCCTTCGAGCCAGCACTGCCATTCAATGTAATCATGGCTGATCATCCACAATCAGTACCCCGTTCCCGCCCTCTCCCCATGCCCCCTGCCTCCGCTATCATTAAGAGCTCTATCTAACTCTCTCTTGAAAGCATCCAGAGAATTGGCCTCCACTGCCTTCTGAGGCAGAGAATTCCACAGATTTAACTCCGAGTGAAAAAGTTTTTCCTCATCTCCGTTCCAAATGGCCTACCCCTTATTCTTAAACTGTGGCCCCTGGGATAAAGTTATGAGGAATAAAGTTGCGAAAAACTAGTTGCATTCCAAAAGTCTTGAGTGGGGTCCAGGATCAAAGATTGAAAAACACAATGGAAATATACTAAACTCAAAGGCTCATGGAAAAAACCTGTAAATCTATAAGAATAATTGGGAATTTGTCATGTTGAAGTTATATGAAGCCTCGGTGGTTCAGTTTTACCCTAACTTTCCCTAGTTCTGACAAAAACTCACAACTTTGGGCTGAAACTTGCCAACAGCCAGTGGTTCTGTGGAAAACCATCAGCTAGCTGCAGTCCAGTGCACCAGGTTTGTTCCAGGTTTCCATGCCTATGCATGTGTGTCAAAGTCAGGAATCCACAGTAAGTCAGAAGCGAGAGCTTTGGCCTCACTCCATCCCATTAAGACCAAGATCCCTCTGAAACCCATTGACCCACAGGATTGCATGCACTTCATATATGGCTGCTCGCCTCCACATTACTCAAGGCTGATGCATTCCCATTCATTTGAAAGAAGTTGCCAATTTCAGTTAACAGTAAGTTCAGTTAAGTTTTTTGTTTATTTTTTCTGTATTCGACTGAACATTTTATTGTAGTTATCAAATGACTATATTTCAAACAATTTGATTTTATTTATTTTTTTCTCCAACCGTTTTCATATATTTCTGAAGAGCAACATCTGTAAACAGTTAAGCAGCTGAAGTTCACTCTATTTCGCTACAAAAAAAAGCTAGGAGAACCATTAGGAGTCATGCAACTCTGAGGGTTGTGGAGTGGCTATAAGGCCCAGGCCAAATCCAGTGTGATACACCCCGTAAACTCTTCCTCATCTGCAGTATTTTGTTAATAAACTAATTGGCATTCTGGTCCTGAACCACTTCAAAGACACCTGGGGATGTACCCACACAAATCACTAAAGATGGCAGAACAGGAATGCTTTAAAAGTATAGAGATTTCTACAATATTATAAAACAAAGCAACTGCTGTATGCTCATTAAACAATAAGACATCAGGTATAACACAGTGTGGGATTGTTGTCACCTCTGTTGAGAGATACAGTGCGGAGACCAGCCCTTCAGCCCACAGACACCGCATCGTCCAGCGATCCCCGCTTATTAACACTATCCGACACACACTAGGGACAATTTACATTTATATCGTGAATTAACCGACAAACCTATACGTCTTTGGAGTGTGGGAGAAAACCCATGCAGGTTACGGGTTGAGCTTACAAACTCTGTACAGACAGCACCCATAGTCAGGATCGAACCCGGGTCTCTAGAGCTGTAAGACAATAACTCTCCGCTGAGCCACCTTGCCCCCCATCTTGATATTGGGAATAATGTGAAGGATGGTACATGGGAGATGATAAATGGGTGGTTTGCATCAGAGATGGAAAATAAAACTGGAGTTGTTCTCCTTAGAGAAAATAAAGAAATTTTGATGGAAGTGTTCGCATTATTAATGGCTCTAATACAGCAATTAACTATATTAGATTCTGCAGGCCGCGACCATTATCTCCATCGATCCGCGCCTCTACTGCGGCCTCCAGCAGGCCAGGGCCGTCAACTCATGTGGATTCCAGGCCCAGTTCCAGACCGAGAGTCTGAAGAAGGGACTCGACCCGAAATGTCACCTATCCATGTTCTTCTGAGATGCTGCCTGACCTGCTGAGTTATTCCAGTGCTTTCTGTCCTTTCGTGTATTACCAGCAACTGCAGTTGGTTGTTTCCATTATTTAGGATAATCCCTTACTCGGTTATAGCAGACAATTGGCAATTACAGACACATTGGTCAGTTGTAACAAGGGTTTTCTATAATTTAAAAAGCCAGATTCAATGGCTTCCAAAGCACTGCATTGAAGAGTGCTGAATGCAAATTCAACTGCAAGGACTCGCAGGAAAATGAGGGATGATTTTATAGAGATGTATAGAATCCTGAGAGGGAAGCTGTACAGTCTCTCGCCCAGAGATGGGGAAATTGAGGACCAGAGGACATGGGTCTAAGGTGAAGGGGAAAAGATTTAATAGGAATCTGAGGGGTAACTTTTTCACACAACTTGTGGTGGGTATATGGAACGAGCTGCCAGAGGAAGTAGTTAAGGCAGGGACTATCCCAACGTTAAAGAAATAGTTAGACAGGTATGGATAGAACAGGTTTGGAAGGATATGGGCCAAACACAGGCAGGTAGGTGGTGGATAATGTAGCTGGGACATGATGGCCGGTGTGGGCAAGTTGGGCCAAAGGGCCTGTTTCCACACTGTATCACTCTAGGTCATTGTGGGAAATGACCAATGTTCACTCCGTTGCAAAAGGTCAGCACATTTGGGAGTTCTATGCAATCATTCGATGCTTGGCCAAAGGAAGTCCAGCAGCTGAACTAGATGCTGTAACAATGACATTTTTCAACATGCGTACCCATCCCTAATGGGATTTGCATGCAAAAGGCACAAGGCTTTATTGCTGCATGTTCCACAAGACAAAAGATGTGGTTAAATATAACTTTTCTATCGTAGGTCAATTGCGAGGCCATGAGTCAATGGCCATGTTTGCCGGATAAACACTGGGATGGTTGGGGGGGGGGGGGGGAATAATCACAAAAAAATGTGGATAAAAAGGGTGTGAAACTGTGATTTGTTTGGATGGATGTGCAAAGATTCCAGCAAAAGCAGGATGTACTCAATAGCTGCGATGAAGAATGCTCGCTCTAGCAACAAAGGTTTACCACTACAATGTTCCCTCTTTGAGAAATTTTGGTTAAAATAGGCATCATTTACAATTCAATGCTTTGTTCATTTACAGGTAGGATGTTCCCTCGTGAAAAATATTACAACGTTGGTCAATTGCATAGTGTTGAATGACAGTTAACAGTGGATTTTTAATGTCATATTCCAATAAGATACAAAAGCAATATTTAAATTAAGTATTGAAGGCAAACAAACTGAACACATTTAGATTTTTAACAAAAAAAATTGAAGTTATTCATACCTGACATGGTTATTACAAAATTTTACAAGTTGAGGTCGGTTGATAAATATTACCCTCATATCTTCTTGATCAGCCAATGAGGTTTTCTCCGAGGTATCCTCTGCTTTTTCGTAACCTATATAAAAAGGAACAAAGAGTATGTTCTAAATTTAAAGACCTATATATTGGGTAATGCCCACATCATCTTCAGCACATAATGACTCCCTTCAGTGCCGCTTGGCACCTATAATGACAACTTTCTCCTGTCTGCTCCACCCAACAAATCCATTTTTCCAGATGTTATGTGCAACTCTCTGGCATTCTGATAAAAGGCTTAATTTTCATCTGAACTATGGAGACCGTGATTGCAAATAACCATTACCTATGACACCAAACCCAGGACCAGAAGATGAATATTGAATCCGTAAGGAAAATATAAACAAATACAGGCAAATGGGCGTTATGTGCTTGAAAAGCAGTGTGTAAATTAAAAAACTCTCAAATCAAAAAGCTTGTAAATCAAACATATGCCAGGCACCGCACGTGACTCTGCTGCCATATGTTGCCAGGCATAAATTTGAGTGCATTATTCCGAAAATAGGAGCGCATAAATGAAACTTGGTAGTAATTAAGCACGCATAAAATGCCAGGTGCCTGTACATCCCTTCGAACAACAGACAGCCAAACAAAAATCATCTAGTCCAGTGTCAATCAGCACGCTTTATAATGAGCTTGGCCAAATGAAAAAAAGGGCTATGAAGGGAAGAATGTAAAAAAAACCATTTAGAGTTCTCCAGATTAGCAGCCAAACCAAGAGAAACACTTCAAAGTTGACAAGATGAACACTGGATGGAGTAGCCTCTAGGACTGCATGATCTTGATTCAATTATCTTAACATTCCTAAAAATGTCAATAAATGTATTCTTTGTAAAAAAAAAGTCAACTCTCTGACAATATTCTTTATTGCAATCACCAGCAATAACATGAATACATACGAGGACTGATACCTTCCCAGCAGGAACTAACCAATGGTGCTGAAAATACAATCCCTGCCACCGTTTTCAATGTACCTTCCTTTTACAAAATGCAAGAGAACCATCCAGGTTCTCTCGAGATGCTGCCTGACATGCCGAGTTACTCCAGTATTGTGGCTTTAAAAAAAATGTAAATCACCATCTGCAGTTCCTTGTGTCTACATCTTGCTTCTAGATTCATCTACCATACCAAACCTATGTGACAAGAGCAGAAAGATGGGCAGTATCAGATGACAGCTATTCAGGGACATTTCAAAAGTGATATGAATGCTGGATTCTCAAACACACTTCACGCATGCTGGGATGAATACCCAATCTTCCACTCTACCTCATTGCACTCTTCTGCATTTTCACTACAGCTCTAATACTATATCTGCACTCTGTATCTTTTCTCGTTTGCCCTACCTCATGTACTCATGTTTGCTTTGTGTGCTATCCAGGGGGAAAAAAAATGTTTTGCTCTATTTTGGTATACGGGGCTATAATAAACCAATGAGGCAAAATGGGTCATTGCTGATCGGCCCCAAACTCAATGGGCCAAAGGGCATGTTTCCATGTTGTACCTTTCTTTGACATTTATGATTAAGTAATAAATGTTGGCCTTGCCAGCAATGACCTGATCTGAAAAAGAAAACAAAAAAAACTTGGAACATCTTACTGATATTAAATGAGCTGTACAAAACACCATATATATTTCAGAGTAAAAGCAACCATTTCAGCATAAAAACATTTTATAAAATTGAAAGTATAGATTAGTTGTTTATTGTCATATTGTCATATTGTCATATGTCATATTGTCTATTGTCATATGGTCATAAGCGATAGGAGCAGAATTAGGCCTTTCAGCCCATCAAGTCTGCTCCGCCATGCAATCATGGCTGATCTATCTCTCTCCTAGCCCCATTCTCCTGCCTTCTTCCCAAAACCCCTGACACCCATGTATTGAGGTACAGCAAAAAGTTTTTTTTGGTGTGTACTATCCAGTCAGTGGTGAGACTATACTTTATTACTAGAGCCAGGATGTTTAGGCGCTAAAAATCTCTGAAATAGGCAGGCAAATAGGCATAATTACAAAAAAGGCACGAAAAAGGCATTTATTGACAAAAAAAGGCATAAAAAGGCATGCATTTCCACCACCAAAATATGGTTTAAAATGACAATATAAAGGTATACTACATTAAATGACCAAAGTTGCCTGGTTGCACATAATTACTAGCATTTTTTTCAAATTATCTGGTGTTAAACTATGGCGTCTGTCAGACAGAATATGCTTCAGTTGGGAAAAAATCTCTTTTTACCCCAGCTGAGGTCACTGGTGTATACCCGAAACAAGCTACAGACTCTATATTCATGTCAATATCTTGTGCATAACAACTACCTTTGAGAACTTTAGCTATGTTTTGTATTTCTTCAAGATCTTTGTTACCTAAAATCACTCTCTCACATTTTCCTTGTATGTCCTTACCTACATCGTCAGGAACTTTACGAATATCGTCAGTTACTTTGTTGAAAAGCTGCAAGTTATTCACTAATGTTTCACCACGTTTCTCAAGGGAAGTGATAGCTTGTGGGAAGTTTGCAAAATTGGAAGCAATAAACACAAGATTGCGGTGGAGGGACTTTTTCTGCATGATTTCACTGACGATCCTGACTGCAGCAGATTCTTCTTCAAAACAGTTGACGACTTATTTTATCGTTTCCAAATTTGCAGCATAGTAGAGTACAGCAGAGAGCCAGGTACCCCACGTAGTCAAAATGGACTGAGGAGGTAGCGGAATCTCGGGTGCCATTTCCTTGAACAACTGCACTGCTTTGAGGAAGATTTTCTTGACATTGGAAACTAGGCGATTGACATTTGGAAACAAGCTACAATTCTATGGAGTCCGTGAGCTAAGCATGTCAAATGCAACATTTTGGGGAATAAAACTTTAAGAGCACGAGCAGCTTTTTTCAAGTACGGAGCTGCATCAGTCACAAACAGATGAACATTTTTGTGTTTTATACCTTCTGGCCAAAGTACAAGTGAAGATGTAAACAACTGAGCAATAGTTGAGCTGTTTGACTTCTCCAATACTTCCGATGTCAACAAATACTCCTTTGATGGTTGACCTGCCTCCAGTGTACCGATGACCACACTGGCAACATATCTTCCCACAGCGTCGGTTGTCTCGTCTATTGAGATCCATATTTTGTTGCATGCAACTTCATCTCTAATGTTCTGCACAACAATGTTGAAGTTGCTGTCAACATAATTTTTCCATAATGATGATTCGCTTGGTATATGTTCCTCTGTATATTTCTCTAAAAAACCTCCAATGGAGGAGACAAATCTCCTCCATGATAATTAACAGCAGTGCCCACAAGAGTGCTGGTTGTGCTCAGGACATGCAAAGAATTGGTGATAAAAGTCAAGCCCAACAGATCAAGGATGTTTAATGAGGAAAGCTAAAATTATGCCAACTGAAAGTCAGGAAACAATGTGCATTTTATAACAGCGTGCATGTCATGCAACATCCTAAAATACAGTTCAACAGCTAAATAAGCCAGTCATTAGGATGCATATTGGACTATTATTCCACAAACTCCAGGTTTGCTCTCCTGTTAAATGTGAAAATGTCAGTAAAATCAAAAGAAAAACTACAGATCCTAAAATCCGTGTCTACGGGTACAGATGTGAGGGATTATGGGGAGAAGGTAAGAGAATGGGGTTAGGAGGGAGAGATAGATCAGCCACGATTGAATGGCGGATTGGACTTGATGGAACAGATGGCCTGATTCCACACCTATTATTTATGAACCCTGAAATAACAGAAAATGCTGGAAAAAACACACGGATCAGGTAGCAACAAAAATAATCTGTTTAGTTTAGTTTATTGTCGTGGGTACCGAGGTACAGTGAAAAGATTTTGTAGCGTGCTAATCAGTCAGCGGAAAGACTATTTATGATTACAATCGAGCAATCCACAGTGTACAGATACATGATAAAGAGAATATTGTTTAGTGCAAGATAAAGTCCAGTAAAATCTGATCAAAGATAGTCTGAGGATCTTCAGTGTTATATTGAGGCTCAGGGCCACTCTCTATTTGTTGATAGGATGGTTAAATTGTTTGATAACAGCTGGGAAGAAACTGCCCCTGAAACTGAAGGTGTGCATTTTCACACTTCTCTATCTATTGTGTGATGGGAGAGGGGAGAAGAGGAAGTGACCGGGCTAAGACTCGTCCTTGATTATGCATGCGGCCTTGCTGAGGCAGCATGAAGTGAAGATGGCATCAATGGAAAAGGGTTGATTTGTGTAATGGCCTGGACTGCATCCACAATTCTCTGCAATCTCTTGCAGTCTTGGATGGAGCTGTTCCCAAACCATGCTGTGTTGTTTCCCAATAAAATGCTTTTTTGCGATGAATTAAAATTCCATATCGAAGACCCTTGATCAGATCATGGACAGAGTGAAATCAAATTTGTTGTCCGGAGCAATGCTGAGGGAATGATGAATAAAATCTCAGTGGATCGACAAATGGTGAATTGCACTGTTAGAAACATATTGTACTTCGTCTCTATTATGTGTTTTAATAGTGTGGGTGTGGGACATGCCCAGCAATCCAAGATATACCAAAGGAGAGAGAAAAAGTAAGGCAAATATCAGATGTTTGACAAGCAAAAAGAGCCAATTCTTATGCGGACAAAGAATGAGAAAATTATCTAAAATGTTGGTGAATTCAATATTGCATCTGAGAATTGGAATTGGGAATGCTCACATGGAAGATGAGGTGCCGTTCCTCAAGTTTGTATTGGACTCCATTCTAACAAAGCAGGAGTACACAAACAAAGAGGTCCCAGTTGGAGGGGGATGGAGAATTATAGAGGCGGGCAACCAAGCTCAGGGTCATTCCTGCATACTGGATGCCGACATTCTGCCAGGTGATCACCCAATCTGGCTTCAGCTTTTCCAGCGTGGCTGTGACTGCAAGTGAACTGTTACTTCAGCTGAAAAGACTGTGGGAAGGCAAGATGTGAAAGGACAAATGCTGTAAATACTGTGATTGCGGATAGTTCCACAACATGGTAAGAGGAGGGTGGCAAGTTGGAGTGGACCAGGGAGTTGTACAAGGAGCAACAATTCCTTTAAAATGCTAAAAGTGGAGAAGGAAATATTTCTGTTGGGATTTTTTGTTGGAGCTGTCAGGAAAGGAGAAAATACCGTGCAAATACCATATAAATGGAAAAACAAGTTTTATTTTGGATCAATACAAATCAGTATAGAAAACTATTTGGGGAATTCAAACTATTCTTATGAAAAGGAAAATGGAGAACTGTTTTGACTTAAAGGTTAGCTCAGTACACGACTGACAAAAAAATCCAAATCGATGCTTTGAAATGATATTATTGCTAGTAAATTGTATGTCAGATAACATTATACAATGGTAAATTTAGGTGAGACCACAATCAATCTTAGTACAATCACAGTACAAGAAATCTTTGAAAAAACAAGTATTAGGATACTGAAATTGTAGAACTCTAGAAGTCAGAACCACACAACTGTCATTACAATAAGCAGCAACTGTGAAGATGTTGGGAATGGATCCCGTGACTCTCCATACACACCCTACCCAGATGTAGAGAATTGATCTTGATGTGCCTTACACTAGAAAATCATTCTGCAAAGTGGAGCAGGTCACAAGCAGTAAGTGGGTCTCTGGTGGCAGATCCCAAGGGCCTGCACCCAATGGCATTTTGAGAACTTGTTGATGTCAAAGGCAACTGAACTACTCCAACACATCTGACAATAAAGTTATAGAGTTAAGCATTGCATAAAATATAAGCCACTGACATATTGTATGTATGGAGAATATGTAATGTACATAATTTTTAATGCAGTTTTCTTAAATGCATGAGAGCGCTATATATTCAAGCAACAAAATAGTCCAGCAACACAAACAGATCCAGCCAGTAAACAATTTTGTCCATTGATTGTAGCTGTTTACCAACGAGAGTATCAGAGGCATTTAGAACCAGTTCAAGTAAGCTTAATTTTTTTTTAAGTGAATTACAAACAAAGGCTCATAAATGAAAACATGAAGTTAAACATAGACAAACAATCTATTTACATGCATTTGCTTTCTCATTTAATGCTGGCACACTAATTATGCCAACCAGCGGTGAGCTCAGCAAACTGAGCAACAAATGGGAATATCCCATTACTGTTTACTCTGTGAGCTTCATGTGAACATGACTTTTCATTGCACCCTGGTGTATATGACAGTAAACTAAATTGAATCTTTCATGATCAATAGATAACTCTCAAAGCAATTGACCCCCTTGCAGTAGTCGATGGTGAACCATCCCTGCTTCCAGTAGACTTTGTACATTTTATTTTGGGAGAAAAAAATTGTCTGGATTATTGGCTGGGTAAATGTAAAAATTGTCCCTAGTGGGTGTAGGATAGTGTTAATGTAAGGGGATCGCTGGGCGGCACGGACTTGGAGGGCCGAAAAGGCCTGTTTCCGGCTGTATATATATGATATGATATGATATGATAAGCTATTTATGTGTGGAAGATTTGCTATCGACAGATTTCTTGTCAGAAAGTCTTTTCTCTTTAAAATGCAAGTATCACATTTTATCGACCAATTTGACTTTTTTCATCTTTAAAGCTTCATTAATGACTCTCCAAAGTATTCACCAGAGTCAAGTGTTTTGATATTCATCTATTGATCAGAAAAAAAAATCTATTTAGTTTACTGCCATATGACAGTATGTCAGGTGCATTGTCAGGTGCAATGAGATGTCATGTCATGTCCATGCGAAACTCAGAGTAATCAGTAATGAGATATTCCCATTTGACTTGATACAAAAAATGTTATCAAAAGATACAAAATAGTCTCTGGATACCATCAATCTCAGAATTGGATTTCAGATATTCCCCAATAGTTTAAAACGGTAATGTTTCCCACAATAGATTAGAGTTTCGCATTTAAAGGATACATCATTCTCCACAAACCCAACTGAAACGTTGGGAAGAAAGAGGCTTTTCTCTCTAATTTAGATGTTTCATTTGGGGGAGGCAGAGAGTAGTGAGAGCAGAACTAAGGGCTCCATCGATAACAGAAGGAGGAAATAAGGTTTATTGAAGAAAGAGGACATTTTGGCTGTCCTACATATTTCAGCCTTGGGATTTTCTTTCATCTCGACTGTTGGTGTTTTGTGGCCTCTGCTCCTCTAATTTATTTAAGTACTTCCTAGAATTATATAATCAAATTAGAAATGATCAGAGTCTGAAATACTAAGGATCAGGGAAATAATTTTAAAAGCCAGTTTTAAAGTAATCAAAATTCTTTAAAAGCCTAGCTTAAAAACCTATTCTTAAAAACCTGCATTTCTCCAAAAGACTATCAACACTAAATATGAAGAACAATTCCAAGACGTTTGTGTGGGAAGTGTTGAATAAATAATTGACCATAGACAAATCAACCAGAATGACGAAGAACTAACTCTGTAGGTTGAAGAAAGTGAATGGTCTAATTAACCAAATATAAAAATAGACTAGGTAGGTTTGACAAAATGACATGGAAAAGTGCAGCTGCCGGCAGACTTCCGGTTGAACGAGCCACGAGATGGCAGATTAGGGTAAGAGCTCCCGACATTTTGAGTTAATATTTACCCACTACAACTCGAATATTTCCAAAACTTTTGTTGCAGTTTAGTAAATATTGTGGGTCAGGATTATGCCTAGAGGAAAGAGTAAAAAGTCGACGCAGATGGAGTTTTTCGATGGTGAGGGAGAAGGGCCTAGCCGAGCCTCCTCAGCTAGCAGTGCAAGGGAGGACGATGATAAACAATGATGCACCCAGATAAGGAACGAGAGAGAGCGGACCTCAGCCTCATATTGAAAGAGTTGAGAGAGTTTAGAAAGGACAATAGTGAGCAGCTGAACGGAATTCGGGAAGAAATTACTAAGACGAACTCCAGAATCGGGGAGGCGGAAGAGAGGATTGACGCGGCTGAAAACAGGCTACAGGTGGCAGAGGACGTGGTGACGGAGCTGCTGCAACTCCAATTATACCTAGATGCCAAATTGACGGATATAGATAGCCGCTCCAGACGTGAAAATATCCGAATTCATGGAGTTAAAGAGGGAGCAGAGGAGAACTCCCCGTCAATGGTAGATTTTGTGGAAAGTTTGTTGCGGGAAGGACTGGGGCTCCCGGCCGCCTTTAAACTACGGGTAGAGAGAGCGCACCGAGCTCTGATGTCGAATCCGCCCGGGGATGCCTGACCGAGGTCCATGGTGGCCAAGTTGTCAAGTTACAGGATGAAAGAGGAGCTGTTTAGACTGGCCTGGCAGAATAGAGGATTTCAATACCTCGAGAAGAGAGTTAACCTGGATCACGATTATGCGCCAGATGTGTTAAAAAAACGGAGGGAATACACCGAAGCGAATAGAATCCTGAAGGGGAAGAAAATCAGATTTCAAACTCCATTTCCGGCCAAGTTAAGAGTTTTCTACCAGGAGGGAACAGTGGTATATGGATCGGCGGAGGAGGCGACGGAGGATATGGCGAAGAGGGGACTCCCGGTGTCGGTCATCAAACACCCAGAGTCCCTTTTGGAGCGGATCCAGCATCTCACTTGGCGTAGTGCCGGGAGACCGGGGAACCGGGAGAGAACGGTCAGGAAAGTGGATTTCAAGGAAAAGTTACAGGCTTTTAGACGCCAGGACTTGGGATAATGACTGAACCGAAAGGTTCGAACGGCAGAGGTGACCAAAGGAAGCGGGTGAGTCGAGTTTTGATGTTAGGGAGTTTCAGGACCCGTCTCCCATCGGAGGACAGACTTTAAGGCCTTGTTTTTACTCGTTACATTAAACGAGCATGGTATAGGCTATGAACATGGATATTACGTATATGTCGGGTGGACTCTTCTAACCGGATAGCCGGATAGATGGACAGCTTTGGAACGGAAGAGCCACCGTTAGAAGACGGCCCTCTCCCACCTGTCAGGGGG
The DNA here is from genome assembly GCF_053455715.1 of Rhinoraja longicauda. NCBI lineage: Eukaryota > Metazoa > Chordata > Chondrichthyes > Rajiformes > Arhynchobatidae > Rhinoraja > Rhinoraja longicauda. The sequence goes on along the minus strand of NC_135953.1, from coordinate 66,438,056 downwards.
AGAGGCAACACCTCAAAGCCCTCTCACCATCAGGGCTTTAATAAGGTCAAAATCAGGACCCCACAGTTGGAAGTCCGTTTATTTACTTTAGTGTCATTATTGTGTTTTTGTTCTGTAGTTGTTTTTTGGGGGCTGTTTCGTGCATGGATACTGGAGCTGGTATGGTTTATATACTTTTATTTCTTCTACTTATTGGACACTAAATGCAAGCAGTTAAAATAGTAACTTATAATGTGAATGGCCTTATCAATCCTATTAAGAGAAGCAAGATATTAACCAAAATAAAGAGAGATAGAGTCGAGGTGGCCTTTCTACAAGAAACACACCTGTCTGAAACAGAGCATGCTAAACTAAAACGACTGGGCTTTAAACATCAGTACTCCTCATCATATAGTGCTGGTCATAGGAGGGGGGTGGCAATATTAATCTCTAGCAATATAAGTTTTGATCCCACCTTTGAAAAGAGAGATCCAGAGGGGAGATATATCTTCATGAGAGGTAATTTAGGCGGCTCATTGGTTACTCTGTTAAATATTTACGCTCCTCCCAACTCGGATTGGAATTTTTTTTAAACAAGTCAAGTCAAGTCAAGTCAAGTCAAATTTATTTGTCACATACACATACACGATGTGCAGTGAAATGAAAGTGGCAATGCCTGCGGGTTGTGCACAAAAAGAATTACATTTACAGCATATAAATAAAGTTAATAAGTTACTATTAGTGTCGACAAAAATTTAGTCTCTGGGGTTATAAAAGTTGACAGTCCTGATGGCCTGTGGGAAGAAGCTCCGTCTCATCCTCTCCGTTTTCACAGCGTGACAGCGGAGGCGTTTGCCTGATCGTAGCATCTGGAACAGTCCGTTACTGGGGTGGCAGGGGTCCCTCATGATCTTGCTTGCTCTGGATCTGCACCTCCTGATGTATAGGTCCTGCAGGGGGACGAGTGTAGTTCCCATGGTGCGTTCTGCCGAACGCACTACTCTTGCAGGGCCATCCTGTCCTGGGCAGAGCTGTTCCCAAACCAGACTGTAATGTTGCCGGACAGGATGCTCTCTACAGCCCCAGAGTAGACGCAATGAAGGATCCTCAGAGACACTCTGAATTTCCTCAGTTGTCTAAGGTGGTAAAGGCGCTGCTTAGCCTTACCCACCAGTGCGGCAATGTGCGTTGCCCACGTCAGATCCTCTGCGATGCGGACTCCCAAGTATTTAAAACTGCTCACCCTATCCACAATAGACCCATTTATCTCCAGTGGCGTGTACGTCCTTGGATGTTTAGCCCTTCTGAAGTCCACAATCAGCTCCTTTGTTTTAGTGACATTCAAGAGGAGGCTTTTGTCCTGACACCAGAGTGCCAGATCAGCCAACTCCTCCCGGTAGGCCTTCTCATCGTTGTTGGAGATCCGGCCCACCACCACAGTGTCATCAGCAAACTTGATGATGGAGTTTGAGCTGAACCTGGCCCCACAGTCATATGTGTACAGGGAGTACAGTAGGGGGTTAAGGACGCAGCCCTGGGGGGATCCTATGTTCAGGGTGAGGGAGCTAGATGTGTGTTCCCCCATCCTGACCACTTGGGACCTGGCAGTGAGAAAGTCCAGGACCCAGGCACACAGAGGGGTGCTAAGCCCCAGTTCCAGCAGCTTGTCAACCTGTCTGCTGGGGACTATTGTGTTGAATGCTGAACTAAAGTCAATGAACAGCATCCTCACATAGCCCCCCTGGGGGTCAAACAAGTGTTTGATTTGATAATATCTGAAACCCAGGGAGTATTAATCTGTGGGGGGGATCTTAATGTTAGATTAAATCCTAAACTGGACTCTTAAAATGTTCATATAGCTCAGCCGAAATTGATAAATAAAAAAAATAATTTGGCAATGAATGATATTGGATTAATTGATGTATGGAGAGAACTAAATTTGTCAAAACGAGATTACACATATTTTTCTAATCCACATTTGGCATATTCTCGGATTGATTATTTTCTTACCTTTGGAAAATACCTTCATAGGGTTGTAAGCTGCGAGGTGGGGAGCATGGACCTTTCAGATCATAGTCCTGTGTATTTAAAACTATTTCTTGATCGGTATCAAAGAGACACTTTATGGAGATTAAATACATATGTACTGACTCATATGAAAGAACAGATTAAGAACGATATTACAGAGTATCTGGAACTAAATGACAATGACGAAGTTTCACCTCTGATACTGTGGGATGCATGTAAAGCGGTGCTTCGGGGCAAGATAATAGGATACAGTGCTCACATAAAGAAAGCTAGACATGAAAAGTTAGATCGGCTGCAAGTGGAACTGAAACAACTGGAACAAAACCATAAGTATACAAATGATCAAAAAATCCGAGAACTACTTGTGAAGAAGAAGAATGAAATAAATGATATTTATACAAAAGATATAGAAAAAAAGTTGATTTTTGTAAAACAGAAATATTATGATGGGGGAGGAAAAGCCAGTAAATTATTAGCCTATAAACTAAAAAAACAACAGGCAGAGAATACAATTCATAAAATAAAACACCCTGTAACTAATTTTACACACTATAAATTGAAGGAAATACAAAATTGTTTTGATATATATTTCAAAAGATTATATTTACAACCTCAAATCAGTGGGGAGAAAATGGAGGATTTCTTTAAGGAGATTCATTTGCCAAAATTGACCAGTGAACAGAGTAAGTCCCTTGTAGCTGAAATAACAGAGAAAGAAGTTAGGTCGGCTATAGTACATCTTAAACCAAATAAGGCCCCGGGCCCAGACGGGTTCCCTTCAGAATGGTACCGGGTAATGGTGGACTCATTGGTCCCTACGTTACAACGTACTTTCAATTGGGTTCTCAAAGAGAACGTAATACCCCACTCCTGGAAGGAGGCAGTAATCTCATTGATTCCGAAAGAGGGAAAAGATAAATCTGTATGCAGTAATTTTAGGCCAGTGAGCGTACTCAACCAGGATTACAAAATTTTTACTCACATACTAGCCAAACGATTAGAGTGTTTGCTACCACAAATTATTAGCCTGGATCAGACAGGGTTTGTTCGAGGGAGACAAACCCAAGACAACATTAGAAGGACATTGCACATAATTGACCACATAACAAAATTTAACTTAGAAGCAGTCCTAGTGGGGTTAGATGCTGAAAAAGCTTTTGATTGTGTAAATTGGTCTTTTTTGCTTAGAGCTTTAGATAGATTTGGATTTCACAATACTTTTATTAAAACAATACAGGCTCTTTATGATAGCCCAAGTGCAAGAATTAAAATTAACGGAGTAGTTTCAAAACCATTTTTGCTAGAAAGAGGAACAAGACAGGGATGTCCAATCAGCCCCCTTTTATTTGCGGTTTTTATCAAACCTTTTAGTCAGTGGATTATCCAGAATAATAATATCAAAGGAATAGTAATGAAAGGAGGGGAACAAAATATTTCCTTATTTGCCGATGACGTATTGGTGTATTTGTCAGACCCTGAACAATCTTTGTTACAGTTATTTTATGTTTTGGAACAATATGGATCCTTCTCTGGCTATAAGTTAAATGTTATAAAAACACAAATTCTTAGTTTCAAATATAGCCCCTCAGTAAAAGTAAGGGAAAAGTTTAACTTGAGGTGGGATGCTGAATCCATGAGACATCTGGGAATAAACATTCCAATAGATCTGACTAAACTGCACTTGCTTAACTACCTCCCATTGAACAATAAGATCAGGGAAGACATTAGGAGGTGGGACCTAATACCTTATCTTAATTTTGGATCTCGTATTGAATCGGTCAAAATGGTTATGTTACCGAGGCTGTTGTATCTCTTTCAATCACTTCCACTAGATATATCAGACCAACAATTTCAAGAATGGGATAAACATATCTCGAGGTATATTTGGCAGGGACAAAGACCAAGAATCAGATACCAGGGGTTACAACTGACCAAAAATAAAGGTGGGGTTGCACTCCCGTGCTTGAAAGACTATTATGCAGCTGCTCAGCTGAGAACATTAATTTATTGGTGCAACCCCGACTATTGTGCTAGATGGAAGGAGATTGAGATTGCTATAACAGAGGAATTTCCGATTCAGGCTGCAATCGGAGATAAGGAGTTAACAAATAAGTTAATTAATTTGGGAAACTCATGGATTCGATTATCACTTAAGGTATGGAATAAGGTCGTTACCCAAAATCATCTGAGGGATGCTGTGAAGGTTTTGAGATGGTGCACGTTTGATCCAGATTTTGTACCAAAAAGACAGGACACTAGTTTTAAAAGATGGAGTTCTCAAGGTTTGACATCATATTGCACATTTTTACATAAGGGGTCTATGAACAGCTTTGAGAATCTGAAGAGGCAATTTGGTTTGAATAATGATGATTTCTATAGATACCTTCAAATTCGCCATTATATAGATCAAATACAAAAGGAATGTGCAGAAGTAAAATGGGATAATATTTTGTTAAATGTATTTATTGATGCTTACCATGGAGGCTCAAAACAGAAAACCATCTCAAAATTATACAAGGGTTTACGGCAGAGAAAAGGCAACTCACTGTATGTAAAACAGAAATGGGAAAGGGAAGGTAATCTGGTTCTAAAGGAAGAAACCTGGGAGAGCTTATGTGAGATACAATGGAAAACTTCAAGTTCAAATGTTTGGCGGGTGTTTTGCTGGAAAACCCTTATTAGGTTTTTTATTACACCAGTTCAAAAAAGGCATTACACAAATTCTTCTTCATGCTGGCGACAATGTGGGTGCCTTGAGGCAAACCATTTTCACATATTTTGGTCTTGTGTATCAGTGATCCCATTTTGGCAGGAGGTTCATAAAGTTTTACAAAAAGTTTTTTATATGGATATTCCATTTAAATTTGAGTTTTTATATTTTGGTGCTTTACCAGTACAAAATGCTTCTATTAGAGATAAGTATCTTTTCCAGATCTTAAGTGCTGCCAGCAGGAAAGCTATTACTAGGAAGTGGTTGAAACCTGGAAAACCTAATGTGGATGACTGGATTAACATTGTATATGATATTTTTATAATGGAAAGGATAACTTTTGCTTTAAGATTGCAACAGGGAATATTTTTGAAAAGGTGGGAAAAATGGATGTTGTACATCATGCCCGTACGGCCATCATTTGTTTAAAGCGGATCTTTGTATCCTACTTCCGTGTCCTATCTCATTTTCCTTGATTTCATACCGCTCCAGAAGTAGTGATGAAATATTATAGAGGTATACCCCAAATGTTGGTTTTAGTTGTTTTTGTTTTTGTTTTTGTGTGTAGTTAAGTTTTGGATATGATCAAATGTCCAGTAAGTCATTACCCATCCTTGTAGTGCTTCCAATACCTGTGGTATGATTTATTTTGGGATATGCAGTATTTGTTAACTAAGGAGGGTTTAAGGTGAATGAGAATGTGTATCATTGCGGAATGTATGGAACTGGAAAATAAAAATAAAAATAGAATTATAAAAATAAAAAAATAAAAAAATTAAATTAAAAAAAGGAAAAGTGCAGCTGCAGATGTTAAGTGCCTTCGGGCAAGGTTCAAGGCGGTGAGGTCTGCTTTCTAATCAATATCTCGTGGAGCTCAGAAGTGGCAGTCCTGGCGAGCTCATGCTCCCTGGGCCTGGAATATCTGACTGTGAAGTGCCTTCCCTTCTACCTGCCGAGAGAATTCACCTCAGCTAACCTGACAACAGTCTACATTCTCCCCCCCCCCCGGGTGAACATCACGCTTGCTCCGAATGAGCTTTACTCTATCAACAGCCTCGAGCCAAAACACCCCGAAGACTTGGTCATTGTAGCCGGGGACTTCGATCAAGCCAACCTCAAGTGCTTACTGCCAAAGTACTATTAGTATGTCTCATCCCATCAGGGCCCAGAACACCCTGAACCACTGCTGCATATCCATACAAAATGCCCACCACTCCATTCCTCACCCACATTTCGGGAAATCTGATCACCAGCTGTTGCCTACAAACAAAAACTGAAGCAGGAAGATCCAGTACAGAAAGTTGTTTAATGCTGTTCAGAGAACATAGATGACATCCAACTTGACTGCTTTAAGTCAGTGGACTGATCCATATTCTGCAGCCAACCAGAATGAGTACGCCACTGCCATGACTGATTTCATCAGCAAGTACATGGAGGAGTGCATGCCGAAGATGACAATCCGAGTGTTCTCCAACCAGAAACCATGGATGAGGTACATTCCCAGATGAAGGCCAGGTCCGCAGCACACAAGTCAAACAATACCAAGCAGTACAGTAAAGCTCGCAGTCATCAAGAATGCCAAGAGAAATGACCGGGTCAACTCGAGTCAGAGTATAATCATTCAGACACCGGAGACTGGCAAGATCTGAATATTATAACTGGTTGCAAAGCGAAGTCAGGCAACATTGCTGGTGATAACAACATAATGCATTTTATGCTCACTTTAAAAAGGCCAATGGGGCAATGTCATCCACCACCAAGACGTTTGCCTCTTCCCAGGGTCACTATTACAGAAGTTTGATCAGTCTTCCTGAGGGTGAACCCACAGAAAGCAACTGGCCCAGATGAGTCCCTAGCCACATCCTGAGGAAATGCACAGACCAATTAGTGGGAGTGTTCACAAATTGTCCCTGTTCCGTTCTGAGGTACCCACCCGATTCAAGATGACCACTATCATCCTGGTGCCGAAGAAAAGCAAGATCTCACACCTTAACAACTACCATCATCCTGAAGTGCTTTGAGAGGCTGGTTATGGAATGCATTAAATCCAGTCTACTATGCACCATTGACCCACTGCAGTTTGGCAACCACCACAACAAGTCCACAGCTGATGCCATCTCCCTGGCCCTATGCTCATCCCTGGATAAGAGAGGGACCTTCCTCAGACTTCTATTCATAGACTACAGTTCTACTTTCAGTACTGTTATCCCATCCAAGCTCGGCTCTAAACTCGTGGAACTTCGAATCAGCTCTCAGCTCTGCAACTGGATCCTCGACATTCTGACCAACAGACCATAATCAGTGAGGATTTGTGCCAAATCACCCTCTATGATAATCATCAACACTGGGGCCCTGCAAGGGTGCGTTCTCAGCCGCCTTCTTTACTCTTTATACATCCACACCCACGACTGTGCAGCCAAATACAGATCCAACTCAATTTATATATTCGCAAACCACACCACTGTAGTGGGATAGATATCAAATAATGACAAAGTACAGGACGGACATTAAGAATCTTGTAACCCGGTGCCAAAACTACAACCTTTCCCTCAATGTCGGCAAGACAAAGTGATTGTGATCGACTCCGGGAAGCAAAGGGGTACACATACATTGTGGCGCTGGAGTAGAGATGGTTGAAAGCTTCAAGTTCCTAGGAGTAAATATCATCAGCAATTTGTCCAGGATGCCCATATTGGAGCAATGGCCAAGAAAGCACACCAACACCTCTACTTCCTAAGAAGCCTTAGGAAGTTCAGCATGGCCCCAACAACTCTCTCCAACTTTTTCAGATGCGCTTAGAAAGCATTTTATCGGGATGCATCACAACATGGTTTGTGAACAGCTCTATCTAAGACCACAAGAAATTGCAAATAATTGCAGTCCAGACCATCATGCAAACCAACCTTCCTTCCATTCACTCCATCTACACTCTACGTTGCCTCGGCAAGGCCAGCAGCACAATCAAGGATGGTTTCAAGCTGGATACCCCTCTTCTCCCCTCTGGCAAGAGGTATAGATGCACCTCCAGATGCAGTGACTGTTTCTTTCCAGCTGTTATCAGGCAACTGAACCATCCTATCAACAACTAGAGAACGGTCCTTACCTACCAGCAACCTCATTGGAGACTCTCAGACTATCTTTAATCGGACTTTATCTTGCACTAAATTGTATTCCCTTTATCCTGTATCTGTACACTGTGGACAGCTGATTTTAATTATGTAGAGTCTTTCCGCTGACTAGATAGCATGGAACAAAAATGCGCGGTACACATGACAATAAACTAAGCTGAACTAAACACAATTTACTTCTCAGTGCATTAATACTGACTTGAAAAGTGGAAGAGGCAGTAAAAGTCTACAAGATTCAAAAGTTACCTGGAGCAGCATAAATGTGAACAAATGCTTCCTACAGGCACTGAAAATAGGCGAGGCCCTTCAGTAGTATAGTGTGGGGAGGTTACATAACAAAATTAGAAAGCAAAGAGGTCATAAAACACTGCCAGACAAGATTAAGCAAAATCGCACCAAGACTTTTTAAAAGTACAAAAAGAGCTCATGGGTTATCAAGGAAAAAGCAGGGACCAAAGGGGCAATCTATGCATGGAGTGAGGAGGGTGTGTGTGAGGTCAATTGAATACAGACAAAATATATTCAATTAAGAAAGACAGCTGCAGATTTCAATGAGGGAGGGAGGGTGAACATATTCTAGAGCATGTAATATTAAAAAGGAAGATTTATTAGACATCATGTTAGTTGATAAATCCCCAAAGATTAAAATTGCTGGAGCCCCGGCAAGAGATTTTAAAATCTATATTGGCCTCGGGTGAGGTTTAGGTTTATTTTTGTCACTTGTACCATGGAACAGTGAAAAGTTTTGTTATGCATGTGATCTAATCAGATAATACCATATACCCAAATACAATCACGTCAAAGTCAAGAACAATGGGTAGAGCAAAGGGGAAGATAGAGTGCAGAATAGTTTTCAGCAAATGTAGTGCATCAGATCCATAGACAAAGTCCAATGTCCACAATGGGGTCAATAAATGAATTGGGCAGTACCCTAGCTTATGGAAGGACTGTTCAGAAGCCTGCTAACAGACGGAAAGAAGCTTTTCCCAAGTCTGGTACGTTCAAGCTTCCGTACCATCTGCCAGAAGGGAGAAGGGAGGAGGAAGAAATTGTGGGGTGGGACAAGTCCTAGATTATTGTGGCAAATTGATGACAGCAAATAGGGTATCTTTACTCAAGGGCAGTAGGGATAAGCTATAAGTATAGCTCAGTAAGTCTATTGTCAGTGGTAGAGAATTTAATGGAAAAATTCTGAGTTACAGGATTAATTAAACAAGGCAAAGGTGGATCAAAGACTCAGCATAGCTTTGTTGGTGGAAGATCCTGTCTGACTCATTTGAATGAAAAGATAGTACATATATTGATGAGGGCAGTGCGATTGACATTGTCCACATCAACTTAAGGACTTTGAGGATGGCTGCTCTAAAGGAAGCAAAGACAGGTTGTAAAATTAGATCTTTGGCGTGGTAATGAGAGATCAAGGATGATGGTTGCTTGCTTTTGTGATTGGAAACTTGTGGCCAGTGGTGATCAATGCCAAGACCCATGCTGTTTGTCACATACATTAATAATTTGCATAAGAATATAGGAGGTATCATAAGTGAGTTTGTAGATGACATGAAAATTGGTGTCTGTTGATAGTTAGAATAGTCTCAGGTTAGTTTAGTTAATTTATTGCCACGTGTGCAGAGGTACAGGTAAAAGCTTTTTGTTGTGTACTATCCAGTCAGCGGAAAGACACTACATGATTATAATCAAGCCATCCACAGTGTACCGATAAAGGATAAAGGGAATAACGTTTAGTGCAAGATAAAGTCCAGTAAAGTCTGATTAAAGATAGTCTGAGGGTCTCCAATGAGGTAGAGGATAGGTCAGGACCGCTCTCTAGTTGGTGGTAGGACAGTTGTTACCTGATTACAACTGGGAAGAAACTGTCCCAGAATCTGAATGTATGCGGTTTCACACTTCTTGCCTGTAGCTCTTGCCTGATGGGAGAGGGGGAAAGAGGGAGTGTCCAGGGTGAGACTCGTCCTTGATTATGCTTGTGGCCTTCCGAGGCAGCGTGAGGTGTAGTTGGAGTCCATGAAAAGGTGGTTGGTTTGCGTGATAGCCTCAGCTGCGACCATAATTCTCCACAATTTCTTGGTCTCCAAATGGTAAACTGCTCAAGAGCAAAAATTGGATGGAATTTAATTGAATAAATGATTGTATTGAAGTAATGCATTTTGAGAGATTTAATAAATGATGGGACATACACCATGAAAAGTAGGGCCCCAGAGAGTACAGAGGGAAAAAAAAAGGACCTTGATGCACTAGTTCATAGATCCCTCAAGATAGCAGCACATTTTACAATGGTGGTGAGATCAGCACACAGGAACATTCTGCCATCCAGACCAGAAAATACAAGAGCACAAAGGTCATAATACAACTTTATAAAACTTTGGTTAAGCCACAGCTGGAATATTCTGTGCAATTCTGATCACTGCACAATAGGAAGCGATTATACTGGAGAGGATGCACAGAAGATTGGCCTGATGCTGCTAGGATGGAATGTTTCAGTTACAAGGAGAGACTGCATGGGACATAAATAGGGCTGATTGTAGGAAACATTTCCACAGAGATGGAAATCCAGAACTACTGTCTGAGTTTAGAGTAGAGGGCAAGGGGTTTAGAGGAGTTTGGAGGAAGTTTGTTTTTCCATTCAAAGGCCAGTTGCGATCTGAAATGCCTGGTCTGAGAAGGTGGTGAAGCAGGTAGTCTCACCATGATAAATGTTAACGAGCACTTGCATCACCAAGAAACAGATGGAAACAGTCCAAGTTCAAGTAAATGGGATTAATATAGATGGGTGCTTCATAGTCAGCATAGACATAGGGGGTCAAAGGGCCACAGTTGATTCAATCTGTCAAAGAGTTCCCTACAATCCGTCCTCTCTATTCCCTATATTTTGATGAGTGGAAATGAGCAATATCACTTCTGCCAGGTATAATTCTTGGATGTAGGCAAGTAGATTTTATAAGCACATTAGCCTGTAATATTCTTATTTACGTTGTCGTGATTGTGTAGGATGATTTCCGAGTGAAATAATTAATTGTACAAGTTCTGGTTACATAAACTAACACTGTATAAGCTACAGCTTTAAATGTATTCTGTGAATGAAACTTGGAAAAACCTGCTGGGAGACATGCCCAATAGAGTGTTTTGGTAAGCCAAAAACAGGAGTCTCAAAAATTCAGTGCTGGCTGTTCATGCTAGATCAGCCAGCTACACAATATTTGACAGAAGAATGGGAATTGATTTATTACTTTGAGAACCGGAAGACAAAGGTAAAGGTATGACGGGAAGCATAAGTCATGGAAGTATGGAGGTGTGGTTGAAGGAACGACGACCTTTCCTCGCCCACATGCAAGGTGCTGATACGGCATGGAGAGCTAATGGAGTAAGAGAGATGTTCACTGGCAATAGTAAATTATGGTCACACCATTCATTATCTGTTAACCCTCATGTTTTGTTTTTTTTCATCTGTGTTTATATATTTTTTTAAAGTGCACTATAGAAACGGAGAGATCCTCTTGTCAAAAATTCTCCTTATCAATTGAAAAAGACTTGCTCTATCTGCACCTCCAAATTCAGACTCGTGCTTGACAATTTTGGATCACTCAACTCACCATCCCAGAAAATTAACCGAATGATTGTTCTCTGCATGGCCTCTAACTTAATATATCTTTCCTTAAAAATTAATGTAGTACTCTTGGAACTATCATGCTGGCACCTGAAAAGTTGTAATAAAACTTTATAGTACTCCTTCATGTCTTGCAACAAAAAAAAACATTCTGTTATCCTTCCCAATTACTTCCTGTACCCTTATGCTGACTTTATACTTCATGTACTAGGGCCTACAGAGCCCTTTGTACTGCAACAGTGACATTTTATTCCATTTAAATAACTTGCCTTTTCCTTCTTCCTTCCAAAGGGAGTAACCTCTCATTTTTCATGATACATGACATATGCCATTTTCTTGAAAGCTCTGTGCCTTACTCACAGCATGCTAACCCGTGTAATTACAAATCAGCAGCAAGCACCATGCAGTTCCTTCTTCCCGGTCATTAATACAGATGATAAATAGCAGAGGACCCAGCACTTATCTTGCGGCATCCCACTGCCCAGTGACAGTCAATCTGTAAATCAACCATTTATCCTCACCATTTTCCAATTAACCATCCCCCTTTCTTGCCAATATATTAGCTTCTCGAACAAAAAACACTGGATCCATGATTTCCCCCTTTATCCATTCTGGTGGTTACATTCACAAAGAACACTCACAAATGTGTCAAATACAAATTTCCCTTTCATAAGCCACACTGACTCTATTGATTATCCAGCTGTTACTGTTATATTATCATATTTTGAAACTATGTTGTTGTGACATGCCATTTAAAGTGTTACACACTCAACGCTCCGCACTGACATCATGCTACCAAGTACGGTGCAGAAGCCATTAAATGTGAACCACGACACAAAAGTGCTGTTTTCTGTTCCTTTTTATTTGGACCGCAATCACAAAACGTGAGTTACTTCCTGAGTTATTCCAGAATTTCCCAATGGCAGGCTGACTGCTCTTTAATTTCCTACTTTCTGTCTCCCCGATTTCTCCATTAGTGATAATAGATTTGAAAGTGCTTAAGAGATGCACATTTAACATGGAACAGTATGCACAGGAACAGGCCTTGGGGGAGAAATCTTGTATTGTGTATTAAAGACCACGTGCATTCCACAGCGGCATGGTGGCGCAGCGGTAGAGTTGCTGCCTTACAGCGAATGCAGCGCCGGAGACTCAGGTTCGATCCTGACTACGGGTGCTGTACTGTACGGAGTTTGTACGTTCTCCCCGTGACCTGAGTGGGTTTTCTCCAAGATCTTTGGTTTCCTCCCACACTCCAAAGACGTACAGGTTTGTAGGTTAATTGGCTGGGCAAATGTAAAAATTGTCCCTAATGGGTGTAGGATAGTGTTAATGTACGGGGATCGCTGGGCGGCGCGGACCCGGTGGGCCGAAGGGCCTGTTTCTGCGCTATATCTCTAAATCTAAATCTAAAAATCTAAAGTACCAAGCTGAAAACAAGAGAAAGACAATTAAGACTTAGTGAATCCCCTGATCGAACATGTCCATTACTTGCTGCCAAGAGCCCAGGTGTCTTTCATCCAATTTAAAGTCAAGATTCTACTGTGAATATTAAATAACTGCTAAGTAACGAGGTTACAAAATAAAATCTAGAAAAACAGAGCAGGCAAGGTAGGAAGGGATTAGGAGCAAAAAAAACAAATATGGACACAAAGACAAAAAAAAGTCAATAAGGATATATTGATATACGGATATAATGAGGAAAAAGGAATTTAAATAGCACCTTACACGAGTTTAGTTTATTATCATGTGTATCGAGGTACAGTGAAATGCTTTAGCTTGCGTCCAATCCAGTCAAAGACTGTACATGGTTACAATCAAGCCATCCGCAACGCAAAGAAAAAGGATAAAGGGTATAACATTTAGTGCAAGAGAAAGTCCGATTAAAGATAGTTCAGAAGTCTTTTATGAGATAGATGAGAGGTCAGGACCGCACTAAAGCTGAAGAGAGAACCATTCAGTTGCCTGATAAAGCTGGGAAGAAACTGTACTTGAATCTGGAGGTATGCGTTTTCAAACTTGACAATAGCATGTTGCAAAATGCTTGCCAACTATTAGTGTTTGAATTGTAGTTATTTTCAAGATGAAATTGAGTAATTATAACAAATTTGCTCTCAACAATAGCAAGGTCATAGAACTATTAGTTAACTTCAGGAAGAGAAGCCTTCATCAGTGGAGAGAGTCAACATCTTCAAGTTCCAGGGTGTACAATTTGTTCTGGTTCCACCACATTGAGGAAGTGGAGGCATTGGTGACCTTTCGTTGTGTTTGCATCAGAGAGTACAGGAGATTCAGCATGCCACCAAATACTCTTATCTTATTCTACAGTATATGGTGAAGAGCATAGTGATTGTTTGGAATATGGCCTGGTTCGGTAATTCCAATGCCCAAAAGAAAAAGGCTGCAGAAAATGGAGGATATCGCCTGGTCCTTTGTGGGTATTGACCTCCTCAGCAAAGGGATCTTCAGGAAGCAGAGTTTCAAGAAGGCAGTTAATATCAAAGATCCACAGTTAATATCAAATATCAAAGAGCCACTCCCTCATCTCACTGCTACCATTGGGAAGATGGTGCAGGATCCCAAGGACCATTAACTCTAGTCTCAAGAATAGCTTCTCCCCAACCATCAGGATCTTCAACCACCCTGCACAATCCTATCTTAACAGCAAACTACTGTAGACTTTGTAGTATTCAGTTTGCCTTACGTACTTGGTTTGCACAATTATGATCTGGTTCACCTGATATAACTGATAATTTATTGTATATTTATTTGTTGCATTGTTGCATTTAATGTGTTTGTAAAGCTGTAGCAAGAATTTCATGGTCCCTGTCCCAATGCAGTTAAACACTCTTGATTAATTTGTGGGAGTCAAGACTCTGTAACAGTGGTGCAGGAGTGGACAGATAATATTCATCGAAGGGGGATATACAGTAAGTGCTGCCTCAAGAAGGCAGCTAATATCCAAGATCCACTCCACCCTCTCATCTTGCTGCTAACATGGGAAAGATGGTGCAGAAGTCAGCAAACCATTACCTCCAGGTTCAAGAACAGTTTCATCTCATCAACTATTAGGCTCTTGAATAACCAAACCAGACCTCAACAACAAACTACGATGGGCTTTCTATAGGTTACACAACAAACTTCGACTTGCACTATTATGATCTGGTTATCTGGTATAACTGACAATTTATTGATAGTTGTAGATTCGTAATGCTGTTTTATTAATGTGCCTATGCAACTGCAGAAAGTAAAATGATTAGATTTTATAAGCATGAAACAAGGTTAGTGAATTGAGCAGCAAAAGCCTAGAAATTTAATTGAGAAACCTTTCTAAACAAATGCTCCGCAATATAATTTTATTATAACTGCAGCAATTCACAATAGAGATCATTTCACTTAAAATCACACCTGATGCGAATTTGGACCAAGTCTTTTCTGGCACCTTGGTAATGTTTGACATTATTCTGTTGTGGTCCTTATGGATCAGTACATGCCAAGTGGATAGTGACTTCATTTCCTGAATGCTCCACCACCTCTCCATTGAAGACAGTTACTGCTGTCAGAGGGTTCAAAGGTCAGTTTATTGTCACATGTACCAATTAAGGGTCAGTGAAATTCTCCTGCACATCGGCGAGACCAAGCGAAGGCTCGGCGATTGTTTCGCTGAACACCTCCGCTCAGTCCGCCTTAACCTACCTGATCTCCCGGTTGGTCAGCACTTTAACTCCCCATCCCATTCCCAATGTGACCTTTCTGTCCTGGGCCTCCTCAATGTGCGAGTGAGGCCCAGTGCAAATTGGAGAAACAGCACCTCATATTTCGCTTAGTTAGCTTAAGCCCCAGCAGTATGAACATTGACTTGTCTGACTTCAAATAGCCCTTGCTTTCCCTCTCTCTCCATCCCCTCCCCCTTCCCATCCCAGTTCTCCCACCAGTCTCACTGTCTCCGACTACATTCTATCTCTGTCCCGCCCACTCTTGACATTAGTCTGAAGAAGGGTCTCGACCCAAAAAGTCACCCATTACTTCTCTCCAGAGATGCTGCCTGTCCCGATGAGTTACTCCAGCAATTTGGTCTACCTTTCATTTAAACCAGCATCTGCAGTTCTTTCCTACACAACCAGTTCTAATGTCAGTCAACACTGTTGGTGGTTGTCAATGTTGTAAAGACCACAATTGAGACCAATGATTGAGACAAAATATTGATCAAATTAAAGTTCAATGGGCAGGGAAATGCAAAGAGGGGAAACATTTCAGACAATGAGGTTCATAATTACTCAGCAATGCGCAATCACCCACAAGACATTAATTGTTTCACTTTAAGCCACTGCGTCAATTGAATATTTCAAGATACACAATGGGGTATAATAGGAAATGAGTATTGGCAATGGAATCAGTTTGCAACAACTGGACGCTAACAAAGAATGCTGCTTTCTTCACAAGTCAATTTCTTATGTTTCTTACATAAGCCTTTCACTTTCAATTCCCTATTCTCATGGATCTTCTAAAGAAAGGACCATGTATAAACTGCAAACTTCTCTCGCGTGGTCATGACAGTTTTTGACGGAGCAGATGGGGGGGATAAGAATCAAAAGGTAGGCAATTTCATTTTGTAGAGTGACAATCATTGCTAGAACACATTGCAGCTATGGTATTACATCAAATATTTCACAGTGTTGATTACTGCAATGAGGGTATAATTAGTGGAAAGGCAGAACTCAATATCTAACCACAATCAAGGCTTGGCTTGAGCATGCTTGTCTTGGCAGCATGTCAACAGCAACCTTTCTGGACATGACATAGCAGGGATGCACAGCCACATTGGTAGATATTACGCCAGTGTGAATTATCTCTTCACAGTTAAGTCTTTCAGTCACACTAAATTATACTTCAATATTGCTGATGTGTTCAGAACACAACAGTGCCAAATCAAAGGATACCATCATGGAAAATCATACTTTCCTTCAGGAAAGAAATTCTAATTGCTTCTCTGCTTCAGAATCTTGAACATCCTTGCATTACTTCCGAGTCAAATCTAATTGAGACCTATTAGTTTGACGTCTGTGGTGGGAAAATTAATGGAAAAGATACTTAGGGACAATATATATAATTATTTGGATAATCAAGGCCTGATTAGAAACAGTCAACATGGATTTGTGCCTGGAAGGTCATGTTTGACTAATCTTCTTGAATTTTTTGAAGAGGTTACCAGGGAAATTGATAAGGGCAAGGCTGTGGATGTTGTCTATATGGACTTCAGTAAGGCATTTGACAAGGTTCCACATGGAAGGTTGATTAAGAAGGTTAAATCGTTGGGTATTAATAGTGAGGTTGCAAGATGGATTCAACAATGGCTGAATGGGAGATACCAGAGGGTAACGGTTGACAATTGTATGTCAGGTTGGAGGCCAGTGTCTAGTGGAGTGCCCCAAGGATCTGTGTTGGGTCCACTGTTGTTTGTCATTTACATTAATGATCTGGATGATGGTGTGGCAAATTGGATTAGTAAATATGCAGATGATACTAAGATAGGTGGAGTAGTTGATAGTGAGGTAGATTTTCAAAGTCTACAGAGAGACTTGGGCCTTTTGGAAGGGTGGGCTGAAAGATGGCAGATGGAGTTTAATGCTGATAAGTGTGAGGTGCTGCATTTTGGTAGGACAAATCAAAATAGGACGTACAGGGTAAATGGTAGGGAATTGAGGAATGCAGTGGGAATAACTGGGAATAACTGTGCATTGTTCCCTGAAGGTGGAATCTCATGTGGATAGGGTGGTGAAGAAGGCGTTTGGTATGCTTGCCTTTATAAATCAGAGCATCGAGTATAGAAGTTGGGATGTAATGTTGAAATTGTACAGGGCATTGGTGAGGCCGAATCTGGAGTATGGTGTGCAGTTCTGGTCGCCAAATTATAGGAAGGATGTCGACAAAATGGAGAGGGTAGAGGAGATTTACTAGAATGTTGCCTGGGTTTCAGCACTTAGGCTACAGAGAGAGGTTGAACAGGTTGGGTCTTTATTCTTTGGAGCGTAGAAGGTTGAGGGGGGACTTGATAGAGGTTTTTTAAATTTTGAGAGGGACGGACAGAGTTGACGTGGGTAGGCTTTTCCCTTTGAGAGTGGGGAAGATTCCAACAAGGGGACATAGCTTCAGAATTGAGGGACAAAGGTTTAGGGGTAACATGAGGGGGAACTTCTTTACTCAGAGGGTTGTGGCTGTATGGAATGGGCTTCCGGTGGAAGTGGTGGAGGCTGGCTCGATTTTATTATTTAAGAGTAAATTGGATAGGTATATGGATAGGAGGGGATTGGAGGGTTATGGTCTGAGTGCAGGTAGATGAGACTAGGTCAGGGAGAATGGTCGGCGTGGACTGGTAGGGCCGGACAGGCCTGTTTCCATGCTGTAGTTGTTATATGTTATATGTATACTGGTTGCTGGAACAAATATCCTTGATAACCCAGGAGAAGCTCTTGCTCCAGATCTGTCACCTTCAGATTGGTGCCCAGGACAAATGAAGCAGTCTGGGATGGTTGGTCGTTGGAAATGGGCATGCATGCCATGTGATAGCTGTAGGAGGTAGACTGATGCACTCTTGTGGCAGAAGAGTCCTGAACCTCCCCCTTCAGGGCACTGCAGTGGTGCAATGCTTTGGTGGCAGTCAGACTGCACTGATGTTGCTTCAACTTCTAGATCTGGAGCTGGATGACCCTCAATTGCAGATGTTTGGTCCCGGTAGTCTCCATTCTTCTTCAGAGTTGAGTCTTTCACAATCTGGACAGGACTCGGTTCATACGAGAGTGGGTGGTGGGTGAGCTGGCAAATTGACACCTCCTTGCAACAAAACAGATCTTGATGTGCTCATGGATAAGGAAAGCACAATCTGCTAATGTGCAGCATTTCTCAAGCTCATAGAACATAGGAACTTAGAACAGAACAGAAAGGATCAGCACAGGAACAAGCATTTGGCCTAATATATCTTCACATCATTGGGTTGTAAGCTCCCCAAATGGAATATGAGATGTTCGTACAATTTCTCTTTGGCTCTCCATAGCTGTGGAGAAGGCTGAAGACATTTAGGCAATTCAAGAGAGGCAAAGAGGGATAACACAGTCTAACCAGAGCATTGAAATGGCTGTTGTGATCAGAGTGCAGGTGCTCTGCAAAAGTGTCATCCAGTCTATGCTTGATTTTACTGATGTAGAAGAGATTATATTATGAACACCAAATACAGTAGACCGGGTTGGAAGAGATGCAGGAGAACCTCTGCCTCATCTGGAAGGGCTGTTTAGGTGGTGGTGATGGAAGAAGTGAAA
This sequence comes from Rhinoraja longicauda, assembly GCF_053455715.1. NCBI lineage: Eukaryota > Metazoa > Chordata > Chondrichthyes > Rajiformes > Arhynchobatidae > Rhinoraja > Rhinoraja longicauda. The sequence continues at coordinate 66,419,276 of NC_135953.1, read as the reverse complement.
GGACAATTTATTACACTGCCTACTACTGCAGTGAAAAATGCCAGGGGCAATGAGGGGTAGGTGTGTAGGGATAGGCAGACCAGGGAGTCACCGAGCTGCCCCTATGGAAAGCAGGAAGGGGAGGGAAGGGTCTCAACCCAAAATGGTCTCTGTCCATTTCTCTGCATAGATGCTGACTGACTTACCAAGTTCCCCCAGTAGTTCATTTTCTGCTATAATTTCCTTCTCCCTTTGTTCACTTCTCATCCTGCCATCCCCTCCTCACATTGTTCCACCTATCACTTACCAGCTTCTATCCTACCTGCTTATTGCTATATACTGGCAATCTTCCTCGTCTCCTCTTAGTCCTGATGCAGGTCCTCTACTTTAAATGCCAACTCACCCAGATGTTGACTAACCCACTGAGTTCTTTCAGTGTCCTCTTTTTTTTGCTCCAGATTCCTGCATCTACAATCACTTTCAACTCCACCTTGTACATATTGCCTTGCAAATCTTTAAAATCAGTTGAGATAAAGAAAACATGAATTTAACATGAAACCTTGTTGAGAAGGTAACGTATAATACACTTTTCTTTCTTCTCCATAACCCCAAAATATTTTAGGATCACAACACACCTACTTGTGGAATAAAAAATAATGCAGGTTCCAAACTTATATCTGACTAGATTTAGGTCTTCAAAATTTAAATAAACCCAAGGAAAACGGTCTATGTTTCAAATTATTTACACAGATGTTAGTGTTCCCATATCCCTTCCATGCCACATTATTAGCTTAATACACGAATCATAAATTGCTGGATGGATTTACACTGCTACACAATTAACTTTGTGGAGCAGATGTCCCATCCTCAAACATCCAGTGTGCTTGCTCAGGTTGTTACATTTACACATAAATTGCCCAAAAGACACACCTTAAAATGTCGTCAATTATCCCAAGTACTAACTGTAATTATCCTGCTCATTGTTGGTGACATCAATTAACCTTGTTGCTGCAGAAATTAAACAATTTGAAATGTGGAATTCTATTCCTTTAGAGCATTTAAAATATTTGTATCCTTTTGCTTTCCAAGTTTACCCCATTGTATTTCTCACTGGATAGTTAGTCGTTAGTTTAGTTTACTGTCCCGTGAACTAAGACACAATGAAAAGCTTTTGTTGTATACTAATCAGTCAGCAGAAAAACAAAACATGATTTACAGTGTGTAGATACATGATAAGGGAATAACGTTTAGTGCATGGAAAAGCCGGCAGTAAAGTTAAAAATGTTACTGAAGGAAATTAAATTTAAGAGTGTGGAGCGATTGTAGATCTGCATCTGTGGCTAGCACGCAATAGTCACCTGGGTTGGACACCAATTTGGTAAGAAGTGTGTGATATTGCTTTCACATTAAATTTTTCCTCCAGCACAGTATTTCTTCTATTTCTCAGTACATAAATCCTTATCAAGGAGATAAATTGCCTCATTGTTCCAGATGACCTGTTGACTTTGTCTTGTTATTACCTGTACTTTCAGATACTTACAAGGATAAACAGAGCTGAAGGTTGCAGTGAAGCCTCAGTAAGAAACAAGTTTTGGCCATAAGTATTGCTTATGCATGTCACTTAATATTGTTAAATAAAATTCTGAAATGCTACGGACACTTGTGATAGCAGTTGTCAAAAGTGCCAAACACAAACCGAGAAGCCTTTCAAAGGAAAATATGCATGCCTCCCAGGCAACTGATTTGTACAGTTAGGCCATCGTGATTATTAAGGCGAGGAATATGTTTTAAGCCAATATAGTCAATTTACAAATTATACAGAATACAGCTGCATCTCAGGTTTTTTCCTAAAACGATGCACAAGATATTTTTGTGCTAGATGGGAGATTTGTCTTTTTTAAACTTACATCATTAAAACAATAAAGTCAAAAAATCTATGTTACATTCTTACTACATCGTGTCTTTTAAATGAGATTACAATGAAATTCTGAACATTAGCATTCTGTGAGCCATATTAAGCAATCTTGTTATCCAATTGTTTCAAATAGTCAGAATATGGTTATCATAGGAGTTTACAAGAACATTTTCCAAAGATTTAGAAATTGTTGGAAAAGCTGTTTCTATTTTTAAATCATATTAACATTACAAATATTTATTTTACAAAAGAAAATGCTTAATTAGCTAAACATGAATGCTTTTCTAGTGTGAAGAAGCTCGGAAGTGAATGGTTGCTTAACGAAATTGATAATGGTTCCCACAACAGGGAAGTTGTCAGAAGGGGGAGTACCGAGATCATTAAATCATTCCTTCAGGCTGGCAGTGAATGCCATAGTTTTACCACTAACGGCAAAACTTGGACTACAACACCGCACTTTTATTGACTTGTAAATACTTGTGAACTCTCAAGACCTTTAACTTACGTAGGGGAAAAAAAATGTGCATTGGTTTAAATCAGCAAGACTATCAGTAGCAGGAATCCAACCCCCCAAAATCAGAACTGAAAAAGCAGAAATATCAGTTTGGTCAGAGGAAATGAGCAATGTACAATACCCTCCATAATGTTTGGGACATCATTTATTTATTTGCCTCTGTACTCCACAATTTGACATTTGTAATAGAAAAAAACCCCACATGTGGTTAAAGTGCACATTGTCAGGTTTTTATAAAGGCCATTTTTATACATTTTGGTTTCACCATGTGGAAATTACAGCTGTGTTTATACATAGTCCCCCCATTTCAGGGCACCATAATGTTTGGGACACATGGCTTCACAGGCGTTTGTAATTGCTCAGGTGTGTTTAATTGTCTCCTCCATGCAGGTATACGAGAGCTCTCAGCACCCAGTCTTTCCTCCAGTCTTTCCATCACCTTTGGAAACTTTTATTGCAGTTTATCAAGATGAGGACCAAAGTTGTGTCAATGAAAGTCATAGCAGCCATTATGAGACTGAGAGACAAGAATAAAATGGTTAAAGACATCAACCAAACCTTAGGCTTACCAATTTGGAATATCATTAAGAAGAAAGCACTGGTGAGCTTACTAATCGTAAATGGACTGGCAGACCAAGGAAGACCTCCACAGTTGATGACAGAAGAATTTTCTCTATAATAAAGAAAAACCCCTAAACACCTGTCCGACAGATCAGAAGCACTCAAGGAGTCAGGTTTAGATTTGTCAATGAGCACTGTCAGCAAAAGACTTCATGAACAGAAATACAGAGGCTACACTGCAAGATGCAAACCACTGGTTAGCCGCAAAAATAGGCTGGCTGGGTTATAGTTTGCCAAGAAGTACTTAAAAGAGCAGCCACAGTTCTGGAAAAAGGTCTTGTGGACAGATGAGATGAAGATTAACTTACAAACCTCCCAGCATTTGATTTTATAAATTCAGAATTTTGATGCCCAAAATTCAGAATTTTACATCAAAATTCATAATATGGCGTGTAATGCAACTTTTCAGCAAAAAGAAGTATGCACGCCAAATGCGCACGCGTTGCACTACATTCACGTGTGAAAAACGACTATTATTTCCAACAGTCTGTAGTTCTTGGACTACATGTACAATGTCAGACCTATCATGAGTATATTCTACTATTATAGAAAAGTTATTGAACAGAAATACTTTTTACAACAAAGAAAAAATTGTTTTGTTGTGCTTTTTCTATTTTGCTTTTTCCGTACACATCCCAATTCTCTTGGTATTGAATAAAAGAACAATGGCCATAAAAGGTATGACTAAGTTATGAAGAAAGAGTTTCATTTAAAAAACTGCACATTCCTAATTTAATTGAAGACATACTTGTTCCAGTGGTCTTCAACAGCAAATCACAACAGTCCATGTCACCCCCAACCCTACTCCCCCCCACCTCCCTCCCCTCTCCCCATTCCCCCTACTCCCCCCCACCCCCCGGATCCCCACTCCCTCCTCCCACTCCACTGCTCCGCACCCTAACCACCCCCTCCCATCCCCTCTTAACATCAACGGGCCTCACGCTCCGCAGCGAACCGAGTGGCGAGGCTGGGCCAGCGGCGAGGCGAGGCCAGCGGCGAGAGGCGAGTTGAGGCCGGGACAGCGACAAGGTGAGGCCGGGCGAGTGGCAACGTGAGGCGAGGCTAGCGGCGGGGCCGGGCCAGCGGCGAGGCGAGACCAGCGGCGAGGCGAGACCAGCGGCGAGGTGAGGCGAGGCTGGGCCAGTGGCGAGGCCAGGCCAGGCTAGCGGCGAGGCCATCGGTGAGGCGAGGTGAGTACAGCGGCGAGGCGAGACCAGCGGCAGGCGAGGCGAGTACTGCGGTGAGGTGAGGCGAGGCCGGGCCAGCGGCGAGGCCAGCAGTGAGGCGAGGCGAGTACAGCGGCGAGGCCGGGCCAGCGGCGAGGCGAGACCAGCGGCGAGACCGGGCCAGTGCCGGGCAAGCGGCGAGGCATGTGTTTTGCGGAAAAATGTGAGGTGAAATCGGAATGGCGGAAATGAAATAAGAAAGCGGAAACTTTCAGCCAAATTCAGAAGGGTTCGGAGGTCTGAACTTATATCAGAGTGATGGCAAGAGCAAAGTATGGGAGAGAGAAGGAACTACCCAAGATCCAAAGCATACCACCTCACCTGTGAAACACAGTGGTGGGGGTGTTATGGCTTGGGCATGTGTGGCTGCTGAAGGTACTGGCTCACTTATCTTCATTGATGATACACTGCTGATGGTAGTAGCATAATGAATTCTGAAGTGTATAGACACATCCCATCTGCTTAAATTCAAACAAATGCCTCAAAACTCATTGGCCGGCAGTTCATTCTACAGCAAGCAATGGTCCCAAACATACTACTAAAGCAACAAAGGAGTTTTTCAAAGCTAAAAAATGGTCAATTCTTGAGTGGCCAAGTTAATCACCCGATCTGAACCCAATTGAGCATGCCTTTTATATGCTGAAGAGAAAACTGAAGGAGACTAGCCCCCAAAACAAGCATAAGCTAAAGAAGGCTGCAGCGCAGGCCTGGCAGAGCATCACCAGAGAAGACACCCAGCAACTGGTGATGTCCATGAATAGCAGACTTCAAGCAGTCATAACATGCAAAGGACCTGAATTGGGGGGGGGGGGGGGGGGACTACCATGTATTTTCTACATGGTGAAACCAAAATGTATAAAAATGGCCTTTATTAAAATCTGACAATGTCCACTTTAACCACATGTGATTTTTTCTATTACAAATGTCAAATTATGGAGTACAGAGGCAAATAAATAAATGATGGGTCTTTGTCCCAAACATTACGGAGGGCATTGTATCTTCCTGCCATCACGTGTGACAAACAGTTGCCAGCTGAAAAGACAGCTCAAGACCGTCATAACAAGGACTCTGATAGATCTTAGATATTAAGGGCAGATAAAGTCAAATCACATTTTCCTGAGAACGCCTCCCTATTTTAACAGATTTATGTCACTTCTGTTTATTTTCTATATTGGAAAACACATTTCACTGCAAAGAATGAGAATAAGGCCAGGCTGTTAAGGTCACATCTATAGAACATTTCACTTTACTTCACGCTATGTCAGAAAGGTAGCCAACATAATCAAAGATTTTTACAACCCCGGTCATTCCTACTTCTCCCTGCTCCTGTTGATTAGAAGATACAAAAGCTTGAAAGAGCATACAGTCAGACTCAGGAACAGGATCTTCCCTTGTTACCAAGCTTCTGAACAGGCCAAGTTCTGAATAAGCCAAGGTGCTGTCTGATTCTCCGCAACTCCATTGAGACATTGGACCCTGTATCTGGAACTGGCGGACTACGATGCACTAATCTGCACTCAGCATCTTCCCCATTGCTCTACATATTGTACTTGATGGGCTTAATTGTGTCGATGCATACATTACCTGATATGATTAGACAGCATACAAAACAAAGCTTTTCACTGTTCTTTAGTATGTGTGACAATAATAAACCTAAACATTTATTATGCTTATCATCAAAGACCCACACTATCCTGGCCACGTTCTCATTTCACTCCTGCCACCGGGAAGATGATATGAGAGCTTGAAAACTGCAACATCCAGGTTCAGGAGCAGCTTCTTCCCTACAACCAGCAGGCTATTAAACACTACAACCTCCATATAAGCTGCAAACTGCATTGTTTTTGCACTATTTCTGTGTGCGTGCATTATTATACTGAACTTTGTTGTTTATTATCGTGTTTACAAAGTACTATCTGTTGTGCTGCTGCAAGTAGGAATTTCATTGTTCCGTTTCAGGCCGTGACAATAAATCGCTCGACTCTCTTGCAACAATCAGTTTGGCAAGGATTTTAAAAAGTACGCAATACACTTGTTGTACAGAATTTAATATGTCTAGAATAAAATTCAAAAGTAGTTTGATTGGAACTGTCACTGCAACAACCAAATTACATCAAGGTGAGAGTAAACAAAATCATATTTAAAGTTAAGTCACCTTCCTTTGCACAAGCTAGTCAGAACATTATCATTCAAGGCCCATACACAAAAGGCAATAAATGGCTTTGAGGGAAACCTTCCACAATTAACAAAACCAGAGTACACATCTTTTATGTGAGAAATATTAAAATCACAAAAGCTTTTGAAAATTTATGCTACAATTTTTGAGAATCATTGTTACATTATTTTTTTAGAGTTCACAACCAAGACCAATCAATATCAGATGTTATACTGCTTTCCCAAAGTTTCCCACTACATTTCCTTGAAAACAGTTGCCATGGAAACAATGCAGTACGTTGTGCTCAATGATCTGAAATATTACTGCAAATTGGGGATGCAGAAGGTATTCAAGGCTAGATTTTCTTTGTCAGTGTCCACATGGATCTGATTTACAATGTTTTCCTCCATTTTATTATTTTCAGCAAAAAAAGTAAAATTCTAGAACATATTAGAACAATATTAAAAGATAAACATCCTGAGCTAAGATTATATATGGTTGATAACAAATATTCTGGGATTTTGAAGATCTTATCTCTTTCATTTAAAGTACTAAAATATTAAATTAATAATGTTTAGATTAATTCTAAATGTGGAGGGGATTCCGCAATCGGAGGTGCAAAAGGATTTGGGGGTGCTGGTGCAGGATTCCCAAGAGTTAATTTGCAGGTTGAATCAGTAATAAGGAAAACAAATGAAACATTAGCATTCATTTTGAGAGGACTAGAATATAACATCAGGGATGGAATGCTGAACCTTTATAGGTCACTGATCAGACTGCATTTGGAGTAATATGAGCAGTTTTAGGCTCCATGTGTGAGGAGTGATGTGCTGGCGATGGAGAGCTCAGAAGTGGTTTATGAGAATGATCCTGGGGATGACTGGATTAATATATGATGCGCATTTGACAGCTCTGAGCCTGTACTCACTGGAGTTCAGAAGGATGAGGGGGGGGGGGGGGGGGAATCTTATTGAAACTTACCAAATAAAGGCTTGCATAGAGTGTATGTGGGAAGGATGTTTCCATTAGTGGGAGAGTCCAGGACCAGAGAGCACAACCGCAGAAAAAAGGACATAGAAGAAGATGGAGATATTTCTTTAGCCAGAGGGTGGCAAATCTGTGGAATGCATTGCCATAGATGGCTATGGAGGCCGACTTTGTGTATTTTTTTTAAGCAGAGATTGATAGGTTCCTGGTTTGTAAGGGTGTCAAAGGTAATGGGGGGAAGACAGGAGAATGGGGTTGAGAGGGAATGATAGATCAGCCATGATTCACGAGCGGAGTAGACTCGATGGGCTGAATGGCCTAATTCTGCTCCTACGACTTAGAAACATTACATGGTGATTAATATTAAACCACTATAAAAACAGATGTGAATGCGACTATTGGTTCCGAAATGCTTTCTGAAAATATACAGATCAAGGTGAACTTGCCCCACCTGTAGCAAGCCATCATAGAGTGCTGATGGTGTATGTAGGTTTTCAGAATCCACTGGCATCCACTTGGCTCCTAAGCCTTCCAAATCTAAAATGGCCAGCTATATGCTGTGCCAGAGCTTTGCTTGATGTAGTGCCTTAATGCTGTCAAAAGTGTGGGCCAGATCAAATCCCAGATGACAAAAAGCAGGATAAGACAAGTTCCAGTCAAGGACGTTGAAAGCTTCTCAATGCAGTATTGTCTACAGTATTAATTGGCTGAATCATGCTGGCTGCCAGTAATCAGCATTGCTGAACAGCAAGAACATGCATGAATTTTGCCCAATGTTGTGAAATGCAGAATTCCAGGACCTAGCAACACATTCAGATTCATACAAGATTGTCATTGCTGCCTGGTATTCCAAACTTTGTGTTGATTTTGAGGAAATACCCTTTTCCTCAGAAGGCCAAACTGTAGGCAATAATGAATTTCAATATGACAGTCAGACTCCACTGAGAGGTGGCTCTCACGACATGGGAACCTGATCATGTTTTCCAGGATCTCAGGTGTTCCCTCATTGTCAGAGAGCAACATTGTACTGCGGTGAAAGGTTGCTGGAGCACCTTTGATTTATGGAAGGACAAGGTCCATTCATATGATTCAGTGAACCAATTGATGAGGACTTGGTGGTCAGCCTCAAATTTTGCATATTAGCAAATGTCACATGCTCAGCGCAGTTCAAATTGACGTAACCTTTCCATTATGGTGGGGAAATTGCTGCATGAATCACATGGGTGACTCCTCACAAGATTTGAGACATCATTAATTTCAGAGATTTGCAGGAAAAAGCCAAAATGAATACACGTAAAATTCTGTTTTGCTCAAGATTCCAACATCTGCAAAGTGCTGGAGGAACTCAGTGGGTTAGACAGCATCTGTGGAGGAAAATGGACAGCCAGTTTTGGGTTGAGACTATATTTCAGATTGATTGGAAAGTAAAGTGCTTCTTTATGCAAAAGCGATTGCTTTTATTTCAAATTGTTTCTTGTTTTAATGATCATATTGCAGACCTCCCAACATTTGATTTTACAAATTCAGAATTGATGTCCAAAATTCAGAATTTTACAGCGGCGAGGCACGAGTTTTGCGGAAAAATGTGAGGTGAAATCGGAATGGCGGCAATAAAATATGAAAGCGGAAACTTTCCGCCAAATTCGGAAGGGTTGGGAGGTCTGCATATTGTTTTATTTTTAAACGTAACATTTTGAATAGAAACAGCATTTACTTAAAGTCATTTGAAACAGACAAAATTCTCCCCCGCAGCTCTACCAGATTGGGGACTTTGCCAGTGTTCTGGAGCAGAGCCTCTACACCAAATTACCTGCAGGCCAGTCTCCACCCAAACAATGCTCTGAGACTCCAGGAAATGGAGAGCCAACAAGATGGGCTTTACCAGCGACATAGTGGTGCTGCCTCACATCACCAGAGTCCCCGGTACAATCCAGACCTCAGGGGCTCTCTATATGGAGTTTGCACTAGCTGCTCCGGTTTCCTCCCATATCCCAAAGACATATGGGGTTGGAGGTTAATTGGCCTCTGTAAATTGCTCCTGATGTGTAGGGAGTAGATGAGGAAGGGAGTGGAGGGGATAACAAAACTAGTGTGAACAGGTGATTAATGGTTGGCCAGGATTCCGTGGCCTGAAGGGCCCGTCACCATGCTATATGTCTAAACTAAACTAATATCATATCATATATATACACAGCGCGGAAACAGGCCTTTTCGGCCCACCAAGTCCGCGCCGCCCAGCAATCCCCGCACATCAACACCATCCCACACACACTAGGGACAATTTTTTTTACATTTACCCAGTCAAATTAACCTACATACCCGTACGTCTTTGGAGTGATCTAATCCAGCTGAAGCCAGTTACGTAGTGACCAAGGCTGGCAATTCCAGCACAAGGCCAATGTAAAAAATTGAAACGTTCCAATTGTTGGAAATCTAAAAATTTCAAACATCCAACCCATTTAAACATTTAAGTTTAAAATATAATAAAAAGCAGAGCAAGAGCTGACAGGAAGTTTGGGATTTCCACGTTCAAACAGGAATTCAAACTTCAGCACAATTACACAAAAATATCTATATACTAAAACTCTCGTTTGTTTGTTTGTTCCTGAACTACAGGGGAGGGGGGAGCAGGGGAGGTTTGGGCCCAACAGGTCCACTTGGTCTAGTCACCTATAAAAAGCAGAAGATGCCGAACCATGACTTGCGGTTAAATATATGATTTGTATGTGTAAACCAGACTATTCATGGACTGAGTAATTACTTGGTCTATTAAACATCTTTATTTGTATTTGTTTCATTTTCAGTTTAGATAGTTTCCTATGCAAAATGAATGGTTGGTATAGGTTTATTACTGATATACGGGGAAAAATGTTATGTACTATCCAGTTAAATCATATGATACACAAGAGTACAAATGGTCCTTGATTATCTTGACGCTTTCACGAGGCAGCATGATGTGCAGATGGAGTTGATGGATGGGGGTGAGGGAATCTGGTAAGTGCAATGGACAGGGCTACATCCACGATTTTCTGCAAATGTCTTGTTGTGTTGGGCAGAGCTGTTGCCAAGCTGCGATGCATCCCCGATAGGAAGTTGGCGAGATTCACTGCAGTCAAAGGTGGAGGAGGGGCAGCACTATGGCACCGCCAGTAGAGCTGCTGCTTCACCGTGCCAGAGAGAAGAGTTTGATCCTGACCTCACGGGCTGTGTGTGGAGTTTACACATTCTCCTTGTGACTGCATGGATTTTCCCTGGCTGCACCCAGTTTCCATCCACATCCAAAAACATGCAGGGTTTGTAGGTTAATTGGTCTCTGCACAACAGGGAGTAAATGAGAAAGTGGAATAACATAGAACGACAACAGAGTGTTGATCACTGGTGAACAATGGCCAGTGTGGACTCAGTGGGCCCCGACACCACTGATGCTGACCGGGGCATGTACTCCACCTTGCTTCAGTGAATAACTAATTCCTTTGCCTCGCTGGTATTGAGGGAGAGGTTGTCGTCTTGACACTATGTTGCCAAGTTCGCCATCTCATTCCTATACTCCATTCCATTCAATATGATCATGGGTGATCATCCAAAATCAGTACCCCGTTCCTGCTTTTTCCCCATATCCTTTTAGCCCCAAGAGCTAAATCTAACTCTAAATCATCATCCAACTTGTAGATGAAGAGCGCAAAATTTGGCTGCATAATCATGATTGCATGGGGAGTATAGTAAGGGGCTGCAAACATATCCTTGCAGGGCACCAATACAGAGAATTATCGTGGAGACTGTTTTGATGCTCATCGTGTCATGACGAAAAGTGAAGTGTAGTGGATAAGGCTGTCTGGGAAGCTAACGTTAATGTGCACCACGAAGCACTTCATGATGGTGGATGTCAGAGCCACTGAATGGCAGACATTAAGGACACTACCTTGGTTTTTTGGCACCAGGATAAAAGTGAATTTCTTAAAGCAGGTGGAAACCTCAGAATGGTCAAGCATGTTAATGGATACACCCGAGCACATTTTGTGAACCTGCTGAGTTACTCCAGCATTTTGTGAACCTGCTGAGTTACTCCAGCATTTTGTGAACCTGCTGAGTTACTCCAGCATTTTGTGAAATGCTGCCTGACCTGCTGAGTTACTCCAGCATTTTGTGAAATGCTGCCTGACCTGCTGAGTTACTCCAGCATTTTGTGAATAAATCGATTTGTACCAGCATCTGCAGTTATTTTCTTATAGTACTAGTACGCGTATGTCCTGAGGAACTGGCCAGGGACTCTATCCAAGCAAATTGTTTTCTGCGTGTTTGCTCTCAGGTAGGCAATCTGACACCTGCAACTACGGGCACAGGCGCAACTATAAACTCTGGCTGCACCAAGGATTTGGTTTTTTTTTAAAAATTGCACTGGTATTAAATTTCTTTAATTTGTGTTGTGCTTACAAGCCTGTTATGCTGCTGCAAGCAAGAATTTTTGATTAGTTCGTCTGTCAGGGGTTATGCGGAGAAGGCAGGAGAATGGGGTTAGGAGGGAGAGATAGATCAGCCATGATTGAATGGAAGAGTAGACTTGATAGGCCAAATGGCCTAATTCTACTATTACTTATGACCTAATTTCATTGCTTGTGCATATAATTAAATACTCTTGATTTGATTTTGTCGGGACAGGTGACATCTTCCCACCAACTTTCTGTTCAAAAGGGCAAAGAAAGCATTCTCATTAGGGAGAGGTGCATTGTTGCCAGTGAGACCACTAAACTTCACTTTGTTGGCTGTTATAGCATGCAAGCCTTGCCACAATCACTGTCAATAGGTATCGGTATGAATATAGTTTAGTTTAGTTTAGATATAGTGCGGAAACAGGCCCTTCGGCCTGCCGCGTCAGTATCAACCAGCAATCCCACTGTCCCACACACTAGCACTATGGGACAATTTACAATTTGATCGAGCCAATTAGCCTACAAACCTATACAGTTTTGGAGCATGGGAGGAAACTGGAACTCCCGCAGAAAACCCACGCGGGTCACGAGAGGAACGTACAAACTCTATACAAACAGCACCCATAGTCAGGATCGAACCCAGGTCGGTTGAGCTACAAGGCAGCAACTCTACTGCTGCACCACTGTGCCATCTTTACTGTCAGATGTTCCAGGTGCAGCGAGCAGGAGTTGGATGGGATCAGTATGTCTGAACATCACCAAGTGTTCACCATGAGGCAGACGCCACTGCATCTCCCTTTGCTCCATTACTCCATTCAGTCCAAGCAATGAATAGAGAAACCTATGGGCTAGAGGGCAGAGTCTGGCGAGCTGGCAGTGAGCCATGTCTCTGTGAAACAGCACACAGCATTCCTTCATCCCCCTTTGGTAAAGCACCCTTCCCCTTATGTCCTCAACTATATTTTCTAAGAACTATGCGCCGGCCAGTATGGTTAAAAAAAGGGGGCGGTCATTGGGTCGTAGCCCCCTTGTGGCAGTCTTGATTGCTGATTGCCCTGTTAACTATATTTCCAGGCACAACAGAGGCACCCCCGTGTTTTCTAGCACTGCATTCACTGTATGTGCGATTGCCCATGAGATCAGGGATTCCCCTGTGTTTTTACCAGTTCTCCATTCACAAACTATATAACAGACGTGGCAGATTATGGTAGTTGTAGAAATTTACTGTTTCCACAGAAAATATCATTTCTAAAGTGGTTCAGCTCTGATTTCAAATTTACACTGCCAAAGTCCCACATCAGACTAGCCACATTCTCTTTTCAATACAATACAATATACAATGCAATATATCTTTATTGTCATTGTACAGGGGTACAACGAGATTGGGAAAGTTTTCTACCAGTTATGGGAACTACCATAACCTTTTTCGCTCCTACCATCAAGAAGGAAGCCAAAAACTTCAGTAAACTTGACTAGTGTTCATGGATCTGGAATTCTCATGCAATCTGCAAAACTTTCTCAGAATATTAAGCAATCTCCTAATTTTTTTTCAAACACCCAAATTTGAATTGTGCCACATTCTTGATGCCATTTTGTTCTCCTGCTCACTCAGTCTACCGTGCAGCATCCTATTACTCAATCTCTTGCACATTTGCATGTAGGAGCTGGTTTTCGTTGTGCTTCATGCATTACAGTATTTCTTCCATTTATCCACTACATTGGATAAGAATACTTTTGACAAAGGCAAGCAGAATCATGTTTTTCTTAGACTTCCATTTTCTATTTCAGTTAAAGAATGGAAAAGGATTATGCAAGCAAGTGGAAACCTGAATCAATTCAAGAAGGTGAGTCAGACTAAATCTACTCCGCCTTCAACTTTGACACTAGAAAGTTCTGTTGGACCTTCTGAGTATCCAGAACACAGCAAATAAATTGCACTGTCCATTTGACATTTAGAATTAAGTAATTTATTGAATAAAAGATTGAGCTTAATTTCATTTAAAAAAAGAAATTTTATTTCATGTGTTCTGTAAAATAAGTGCACAGACACATTAATTTATTGACAAGGTCAGTAGCTTTTTAGGCTGATAAAATGCAACATTCTCTGCAGATTTAGCACTTTGTGCAAGTAGAAACATTCATTTCATTTTTTTCTGTATTTTACATTAATACTATTTAACCGTAAAAATATAAAATTGATATTTAAAAAGGCAAGGGGATAGTTCATCAACTTATTTAAGCAAAGAACATAAAATAGTACAACACAGGAACAGGCCGGCCCACATTGTCAATGCCAGATATGATGCCAAAACCAACTCTTACATGCCTGCACACAATCCATATCCCTTCATGTCCATGTGCCTATCCAAAGTCTCTTAAAAGCCCACACCACCACAGACTGCAACGCATTCCTGGCACTTGCCCTGCACATCTCCTTTAAACCTGCGTTTACAGGTTTATGTTAGAATATTCATGTGTGATGTACAGCAATTTGAGTAATTCTTATGCAACCAGAATATTCATGCCACTGGGGCACTGAACCCCCCTCTCCTCCCCCCTCCCAGGAGTGTCAGGCTGCGTAGAGTATACTACACCCAATTCAAATTTTCTCCCCCCACAACATTCAGCACTCAAGACACATGACATTATAATCTGTCATCAGGTACATTCAGCATTTAGTTCTATAAGCTTTGATAACATTCTGGATGAACATCCGTTTCAAGATAAATTTGCCTTTTCTGAGGATCACTGTCAAATAGCGAACAAGACAGTCCAAATACAATCCGACCAAAGCTTTCTACAACCGGAAGTATCACTTTCTCATTTTGTAAGCATGCAGGTACAGCAGGCAGTGAAGAAAGCTAATGGTATGTTGGCCTTCATAACAAGAGGAGTTGAGTATAGGAGCAAAGAGGTCCTTCTGCAGTTGTACAGGGCCCTGGTGAGACCACACCTAGAGTATTGTGTGCAGTTTTGGTCTCCTAATTTGAGGAAGGACATTATTGCTATTGAGGGAGTGCAGCGTAGATTCACCAGGTTAATTCCCGGAATGGCGGGACTCACATATGATGAAAGAATGAAACGACTGGGCTTGTATTCACCGAAATTTAGAAGGATGAGAGGAGATCTTATAGAAACATATAAAATTATTAAGGGATTAGACACACTAGTGGCATGTTCCTGATGTTGGGGGAGTCCAGAACCAGGGGCCACAGCTTAAGAATAAGGGGTAGGCCATTTAGAACTGAGATGAGGAAATAATGTTTCACACAGAGTTGTGAATTTGTGGAATTCTCTGCCTCAGAAGGCAGTGGAGACCGATTCACTGGATGCATTCAAAAGAGAGTTAGATAGAGCTCTTAGGGCTAGCGGAATCAAGGGGTATGGGGAGAAGGCAGGAACGGGGTATTGATTGTGAATGATCAGCCATGATCACAATGAGTGGCGGTGCTGGCTCGAAGGGCTGAAAGGCCTACTCCTGCACCTATCGTCAATGTATCCATCATTCAACTCCCGAAAGACAAGAACTAGGCTACCTCATGAATTTTCTTCCCACCATTCAAAACAAACATGGCCAATTCCACACTGTTCATTTTCCAGCCCAGCCCCCTTATTCCATCAGCAATCAGTCTTGAATATACCCAATGACTGGAAATCTGCAGCCTGCAGAAGTAGAGCATCACAAAAATTGACAGCCATTTAGTACAAAACTTAGAATCATAAATGGCTGCTTAACTGTTCTAGACCCAATCTCAGAAGAGTGAGGAAACAACCATCACTCACTTTATCTCCTCAGAATTATATAAAATTCAAAAGAGCATTTCCCATTCTTGTAAACATTCATACAAGCCAAAATTAACCTCTTTACAAAAGGAGAGCTCCTTAACTCAAGCAGCAATCTAGTATCCCTGTGCCACATTGGCTCCAAAAAGGTATGTTTCATCAGGTAGCGAAATATGTACATAGTAGTCCATGCATTGTCTCACCAAAGCTCTGTGACAATGTAATAAGACTTCCTTATCCTTGCATTCCAACAACTAGCAATAAAGACTGAAAAACACCTTCCTACTGCTTTCTGCACCTGCTTGATGATTTGGTGCTTCTTGAAACACTGTATTTATGTACATTAATAGTTTATCATTGGGGAAAAATCCATTCTGCCAATCATAATTTTCCCATTTATAATCTGTCATTTTCCTTGCCCTTTCACTTAATCTGCCCATAACCGTTGTACTTGTTGCATCATTCTCTCATGTTACTTTAACAACAGAACAAGAGAGCACAGGAACAGGCCTTTTGGCCCATAATATCTAGGCCAAACATGATGCCAAGTGAATTTCCTCTGGCTACATGTGATCCATATTCCGACATTCCATGCATATTTAAGGAAGAATTTTCTTCCAAACTCAGAGGCTGGAATGTGAAATGCACTGACTTGGGTGCGGAAGCATGGAGGCAGAGATTCTCCACATCCAGACAAGCACATGAATTACCAAGGTTCAAGGCCACAGGCCAACAGCTGAAAGATGTGGTCAGTATAGTTGGACACTCATATTCAGTATGGACGTAGTGGGCTGAGGAGCATGTGGTATGCTGCAAGCCAATGACGCTTAAAATGGGCACTTTACAAAATAATACATCTTGTGATACCCATATTTGTGTATCATTTTGATTGTTTTGTTTTAATGTTAAATTATTACATTTGCTTTCAGTTGTAGCCTTTTAGATTGATGCTATCTCAATCTAATTCACCAATGCCCAGCATTCTTCAACAGCTCTCACCTAAATGTCCTGCATTCAGTCTGAAGAAGGGTCTCCACCCGAAACATCACCCATGCCTTCTCTCCTGAGATGCTGCCTGACCTGCTGAGTTACTCCAGCATTTTGTGATACCTTCGATTTGTACCAGCATCGCAGTTATTTTCCTACACCACTTGCCACTCCACTGTGATTTCTCCTCAAGGTATGTCTACTTTGAAGACGTTCTCCTCCTCTCTTCGACAAGTTTAGCAACATACTCTCTCGCTGCTCCCCCTCTGTGATTTCTCCAGCCCTCCTATCTACTCCAAATTTAGATAGTTCCTCTGTCCTTCTCTTCCCCTCCCCATTCCCAGTTCTCCCTCAGTCTTCCTGTCGCCACCTATATCCTTTCCTTGTCCCGCCCCCTGACATCAGTCTGCAGAAGGGTCTCGACCCAAAACGTCACCCATTCCTTCTCTCCTGAGATGCTGCCTGACCTGCTGAGTTACTCCAGCATTTTGTGATACCTTCGATTTGTACTAGCATCTGCAGTTATTTTCCTACACCTACCTTTTATCAAGTTGACCGAGGAACAATAGCGGAGATTACTGTGACCAATTTCAAGTTTGCTTTGCAGCTTTGACACACCCATCATGTTATCAAATACACCAAAGTAGAAAAGCACAGAACTGCTTATTTGCCCTGGATAAAAATGTTAAACATGTTAAGTGAGCGAGTACTCACTCCATTTCTCAATATGTTGGCATTCACAAGCTAATTGTGTATTACTCAATTACAAATCCTCACTGCAAATTGAAACACTACGTTCCTCCTCAAAAGATTCTCCACATGGGACTTTTCACGATACATAGAGACATAGAAAAATAGGTGCAGAGTAGGCCATTCGAGCCAGCACCACCATTCAATACGATCATGGCTGATCATCTAAAATCAGTACCCCATTCCTGCTTTTTCCCCCATATCCTTTGATTCCTTTAGCCTAAGAGGTAAATCTAACTCACTCTTGAAAACATCCAGTGGATTGGCCTCCACTGCCTTCTGTGGCAGAGAATTCCACAGATTCATAACTCTCTGGGTGCAGAGATTTTTCCTCATCTCAGTCCTAAATGGCCTACCCCTTATTCTTAAACTGTGCCCCCTGGTTCTGGACTCTCCCAACATAAGGAACATTTTCCTGCATCTAGCCTGTCTATTCCTTTAAGAATTTGATATGTCTCTGTAAGATCCCCTCTCACCCTTCTAAATTCCAGTGAATACAAGCCCAGTCGACAAATTTGTTCATCATATGTCAGTCCTGCCATCCAGGAATTAACCTGGTAAACTTGTGCCATACTCCCTCAACAGCAATAATGTCCTACCTCAAATTAGGAGTCCAAAATTGCACACAATACTCTAGGTATGGTCTCACCAGGGCCCTGTACAACTGCAGTAGGACAAGCTTCCTGTAGGACTGCAGCTTACACACAGGACATATGGGAAACTCTTCAACGTCCATTAGCTCCACTCGAGTACAAATTCACTACAACTTGAGTGGCCAAGCCAGCGGAGAGACAGAAAGATTTTGTAACACGAGATAATGGACCTTGCACTCCACACTGAACCACTTACCACTGAAGAAAGAGCCCTCAATAACCTGTGCTTTCAACTCACTAATTACAACACTGCCCATCAACTGAGGGAAGTGCGGGGGGAAATGCTTCCCACATCTCAGGACTCACTTCTCAAAAGAAAACAGATAACAATAAGATTTATGATTGCATTTAATGCACAACCACAGGGTTTGACCATCTGAGGAAGCATGTATTTGAAGATCAAGACCGTAGGCAACCATGATCCACACATCTTGTATACAGATGCTCCTCGCATTATGATGCTTCAACTTACGATATTTCGACTTTGCAATGGTGCAAACAGCAGCGACCCGTAGCGAGCCGCAGCTCGCTTCCGGCCACGTGATCACGTGTATTCAATGCATTTCGACTTACGATATTTTCGGTTTCCGATGGGTTTCTCAGAACATAACCCCATCGTAAGTTGAGGAGCACCTGTACTTCTAATTCAAAGATTATCTCCAGCATGCTCCTCAGCACGATAAATCACCATTGTCCCTATAGGAAAATCGTCTTAACTCTACTGGCAATGCAAGTGAACAATCAATATCCATTTGGAGACCAACATCCACAGAGTTTAGATCTTAATTCTCCTCTTTAGACATTCCCCTGAGCGAAGATGACATGGTTTCACTCCATTTTTGTGGGCTTCTAGTTGACTGATGAGACTAAATGTTGAACCAACAGATTTTGATAGAGCTGGTGCAGGAGATGCTCATTGAGGTGATGTGCTCTATTGCTTATGGAGCAATTCTGAGTGTTCCCAGAGCAAAATTAAGGTCCCCGATGTCAGCCCAAACAGCCCTTCTCCATTTTAAGTCAAGGGCCTGGGACTTCCAGGTAACAGTGGGGATGTCAAATTGTTTCAGAGAGCCTTTGGGAACAGCCTTTGATTTTTTCATTATTCACCTGGTAATATTTTCTGTGACAGAGATCAGAACAGAATGATTATTTCAGCAGGCCCTTTGGAATACATGAATGACTTGACATGCCCAACAAGCCGACAATGCAATGACAGCCTCAAAAGCTGAGGAGGTTGGCCTTGAAGAGAATCCCAACTTTGGTTCACAAGTCTTGTTAATGGATTCTGTAGTCAGGTATTTGAAATGCCTGCTGCAGTAAGTCTCAAAAGCATGCCGGAAAGCAGTATCACCATTGTCTAATAATCACGAGGTACGATTTTCAAACATTTTTTTCTCAGGCTGCAAAGGCTCTGTTGGTGCATTGAAGGCAAAGATGAATTTCATCAGTGATGGCAGATCATTCCCAATGGTAGGAGAGGTGGGTCCACATTTTCCAGGGTCTAATTGTGGATCTTTGTATTTGAAGGTTGATATTCTACAGGTTGGCAGACGACCTCGGTTTGGCAGATGTTGAACGCAAGTTTCAGCCTCTCTCAAATTTCAGTGAACACCCAATGAGCACTTGGAGTTTGGCCTCCAAACCTGTGCAGTCACAAACATAATCTACACACCTAAATGCACCACCAGTTCTAACGGGCAGGCCATCAATGACTCCCAGGATTGTTTCTATCGTTAATCCTCACCATCTGGCCTCCTGGCCATCTAAAATGTGGAGACTGAATATTCCCAGCTGTAAACATGGATTTATTTTTTTTAACTATTAAAATATTACAAATAGAAACTTAAATCTTTCCATTGTAAAAAAAAAAGTCACCAAACCTGCACCTGGTTTAACTGTGCAGGAGATATGCTGGTTTACACCAAAGATAGACACAAAATGCTGGTGTAACTCAGCGGGTCAGGCAGCATCTCTGGAGAAGAAAGATTTCTCCAGGGATGCTGCCTGACCAGCTGAGTTACTTCTGGTTTAACCTGGTGTAATTTCAATAGATTTTCCAGCAAAGAAAGTTGGTGTTCCACTGCTGTATTACGAGGGTCCCCAAACTGCACCTCAATCAAAATAATTAATTGAAAAGACTACTCAAAGTTTGAGATTACCCTGCAAGTGACTCTCAGTGAACTGGATTGCTAATGTAGCACTCCCTGAAAAGAAAATGGGGCACTTTAAAAAAAAGTGACTCCCAGTGAAAGCAGCAAGGTGAACCATACTGGTCATCTTCCGAATAACATTTAATAAACCAATATTGTACTAAAATGAGAACACTTTTTCCTGCCAAAGCCTGGACACTTTAGAATCAAGGTGCTGGTATTCTTGTTCTGAGCAGCTGGGAACATCACAAGACAATGGTTGGTACCCAGAGCATAAAGCTGGTCTGTATCAGATATCGTATAACTGAAGCTACTTTTGCTCCATGCAACCAAGCCACAGACACAAATGCTGCCCATCATTTGTATGGGTTTCGCTGTCACAAACAGATGATGATTTCTACCGGAGTAATTTCACCAAATTGTGCTCAATACAGGGAGAAGTGAAACAGTCCTAATTTGTGATCTAAACAGGCAAAACATTGCCAAGCAGTGGTTGCGAAAAAAAATTGGGATTGATGCAGAACAAGGAACAAACATGGCTGCTGGCATATCCCTGATATAACAATGATGTCTGACATGCTCAAACATTTCTTTTGGTATCATCCTAATCATGTTACCAGGTATCAGCCCAAATTGCAGAAGCTGATCGTTCCTAGCATGTAAAATCATCAATAATCCACGGATCCATTTGAGCTGCAATATCCAAAAAGATTGCCAAAAATCACTGCATTGGCAAGATTTTCAGAACAAAAATCATTGACGACAATAATTATATCTAACTTTATAAAACTGATTCTGTTTCAGACACAGCAGAATTGACACCATTAAATCATTTCTTTACATTGGATAATGCACCCTGCTGTAGGTTTTGCAACAAGTCACTGACATGTTCGCACTTCTCTCCCATGAGTAACCTGCATACAATTTATCTAGAAAGCAGGTCTATTCTAGCTTCACAAATGCCTCATATTTTGACATGTAGATTTTACTTTCTTACATTTGCCAGCGCAATTTTAAAAATAATTCAGATCAGTGCATTTTAATTACTAATTATTTCATTGTACAATGTTGGCATGCACTCTTTCGTCAAAACACCTGTAATATTCAGACTTGCGAACACTAACTTCATTAGTCATCTAATTCTTAAGAGTCTGTTTTGTTTTCCACATCCACAGTGTCTTACGTTAAGGTTCAAACAGATATTCGAAAAGTATCCCAGTAGTCAAATGATCTGCATTGCCTTTCCAGTCCATCAAGATAATAATTTTCCTAACGTTCAGCACGACGTAATCATAAATGACCATGCATTGTTTTCTACCGAATATTCTTTGATGGGACTTAACTGGTTAATTACAGCCATCAACAGAAACATAAAAGAAAAACTTCCATCTGATTGATTTCCAGTAAACAGCAGTCCAATGGAAGAACAAACTACACTAAAGAAAATGATTGTAGTGGGTGCTTTAACGGGTCCGGAAAGCGATGACTAATTTCTGACAACTCTGGTTAGCTTTCGTAATATTGGAAGTGTAAAATGAACAATTTTTTTAAAAATCAACAATCATAAAACAAATTTATTGTGGTGGCGAATCAATGTAAACTACAAGACTTTGGCTGCAAATCAAGACAGTGCAGCAAAACCCGAACATATTTTTTTCGGCTGGTGTTTGATTTATCATTGTGAATTGGTGAAAGCGGCGACAACAACAATAAGCTAGCCACCCCGCGTTATCAAACAAGCTGCTCCAAATGCCTCTTTGGTTTCATTTCCAGAAATGGTGCCGAAGATACGGCACCGGGGAGTGTGCTTGCACACGAACAGGTGCAATTAAATCCCGGCGTTCCCCCCATTTCTCGTTTATTTTTGCAAAACCTTCAGTCTGCGCGAGTTCTCTTACCTTCCGCACGAGAGCGGAGTTCTGCCACAGTCTTCCGAACCGGCGGCATCTCTGCACCTGCAATCGCTCACTCACCACATCGCACGGCAATGCGATGTAATGCAGGGCAGAATGCAAACTCGGGGGGCGACGGGCGAAGCTGGGTCGAGCTGCACCACCACCCGTTACTGAGCCAGTCCCTGTGTGCGGGAGAGTGAGTGAGCACAGCCTCCGCGCGCAGCTGCAGCGCCGGCTGGAACCTCCCCGGATCGTTCCACCGCGGCGCGTGGCCCCGGAACGTTCCACTCGACGCGGGTGTTTCCAGTTCATCACTTGGCCCCGGGCGTGAGAAACTCCTGCAAATGCTGCCCGCATCCGCGTCTGTCGCTGTATTCAGCAAACCAGACGGCTTGCGTGGGGGGTTAGATGCAAGCCCACACTTGTAGGTGATTTCATTTTTCAAAGCCACAGTCGGAAAAATGTTGCTCCTGCGATAAAAGGAAAGAGGGGAGCACGTGAATTTATATTTAGCATTTCAAACCAAAGATCTATTTCAAACACAGCAGCTTCAATGAAAGATGCACCTGATGTGAACTGCAACAATTGCACTGAGGTTTTTAATTACTGAAAACAAAGATTCCCTCTGGAGCTTTTAATGAGACCCTGTAGATTATAATGTTGAACCTTGAGAGACTAAATAGAAAACAAGAATAGAAGCGAGCCATTTTGTAACAAGCCTTTCTCACCCATACATTAGCAGGGTTGCAGCCCACACCGCCTTGATTCCATATACCATGATTAGCAAAATGTATTCTTATATTTAACAGGTCGATTGAGTAGCATTCTCTGACCAGAAGATTTCCACACTTAATGGAATTAAGGGTTACCTTCTCTCCTGAATTGTCGGTTAATTGCCATGTATTCCAACAAAACTCAGGGATTTGTGTAACCTCAAAAACAAAACAGCCTGCTTTGAACACTCACTCTCTCCATACTTGGATCATTATGGCTGCAGTATATACTTGTAGATGCCCTGAAAAAACTAGTCATACGCTCATAAGTGAGAGGAGTAGAATTAGGCCATTCGGCCCATCGTCTACTCCGCCATTCAATCATGGCTGAACTCTGAACCCTATACTCCTGTCTTCGCCCCCTGACACCTGTACTAATCAAGAATCTATATATCTCTGCCTTCAGAATGTCCACTGCCTTGTCTCCACAACCTTCTGTGGCAAAGAATTCCACAGATTCACCACCATTGTCTATTGTCTATTGTCTATAAAGAAATGTCTCCTCATCTCCTTCCTAAAAGAACGTCATTTAATTCTGAGGCTAGGACCTATAGTCCTAGACTCTTCCACCAGTGGAAACATCCTCTCCACATCCACTCTATCCAAGACTTTCACTACTCTGTATGTTTCCTCATTGAAACATGAGGAGTTCCCCCTCATTCTTCTAAACTCCAGCGAGTACAGGCCCAGTGCCGACATTAACCTACTCATTCCTGGATCATTCTTGTAAACCTCCTCTAGACCCTCTCCAGAGCCAGCACATCCTTCCTCAGATATGGTGCCCAAAATTGTTCACAATATTCCAAATATGGCTTTACCCAGCGCATTATAGAGCCTCAGCATTACATCCCTGTTTTGGTATACAAGCCCTCTTGAAATAAATGTTAGCATTGAGTTTGCTTTTTCAACAAGGACTTGCAAATCTACCTCACCATGCCTTAAATCATTTTCATTTGGAAAATAATGCCCTTAATTTATCATCTCAAGTCATGAACCTGGAATGTTGTTCACTGAAAATATTCTCAATGGGAATCCAAAAATGTTGTATGGGCATATAAATAATAAAAGGGTAATGTAAGACTGATGCATTGTTAAGGTACTAAATACGGTACCTCCTTAGTCTTAGCCAAGTTTATTGTCATGTGTACAAGTACAATGAGGTACAGGTACAATGAAAATGTTGCCTTCAGCAATATCACAGACAGTACAAAAAAAACATAAATTATACATGACAAACATGACAAAGATGTATGTGCAAAGACATTAGTGCAAAAACTCAATTAAAAAACAAGCCCATGATAGTGCAAGAGGTAGACCATAGAGTTATATTGAGGATAGGATAAGGTTCAATGGTGCTTTTATTTGGTTTAACAGTACTTTTATTTGTCACGTGCAAATGTACAGTGAAATTATTTTCTTAGTCCAGTAAAGTATTGTCATACCTAAGCACATCTCCAATTAGCAAAGTGCAATGAAATAGTTCACTGAGCCCGCATGCAAGAGGTGCCATGTTTTGGCGCCATTTTCAAAGTCCAATAGACAATAGACAATAGGTGCAGGAGTAGGCCATTCAGCCCTTCGAGCCAGCACCGCCATTCAATGCGATCATGGCTGATCACTCTCAATCAGTACCCCGTTCCTGCCTTCTCCCCATACCCCCTCACTCCGCTATCCTTAAGAGCTCTATCCAGCTCTCTCTTGAAAGCATCCAACAAACTGGCCTCCACTGCCTTCTGAGGCAGAGAATTCCACACCTTCACCACTCTCTGACTGAAAAAGTTCTTCCACATCTCCGTTCTAAATGGCCTACCCCTTATTCTTAAACTGTGGCCCCTTGTTCTGGACTCCCCCAACATTGGGAACATGTTTCCTGCCTCTAATGTGTCCAATCCCCAGTCTAGTTCTCATGAGCGGTGTCCGACCCAGGCAAGCCCCAGACTGTTGCAGAGCCTCCAGCCATCGCCTTTCTTGAATGCAATATCCCTCTCCTTACCAAACCACCTTTGTGTATCCTGCAGCCGACCTTGAGTATGTGGTAGGCCAGACCCTGGTTGTGCACATTAGTTCAAAAATAATGGTTGTAGGAAGTAGCTGTTCTTAAACTTGATGGTGTGGGCTTAAGAATTCTTTGCTTCCAGCTGGATAGTAGCAGCAGGAAGATGGTAGTAGGCTTCATGGCAGGAAGCATAGGGTGGTAGTGAAAGGTTGTTTTACGGACTGAAAGCTTGTGACTAGTGGTGTGCATCAGAGATTGGAGGACAGAACCTTCACTGTGAACTGCAGGGCTTTGGGTAGCGTAGAAGGCCTTTTGGAAAGCCAGGTTTCATCAGTAAGGGGATTGAGTATAGAATATGGGATGTTACATTAAAGTTCTACAAGATGGGGGGCAATTTACAGAGGCAAATTAACCTACAACCTATGCAAGTCTTTGGGATGTGGGAGGAATCTGGGCAACCCGGAGGAAACCAATGCGGTCACAGGGAGAATGTGCAAACTCTACACAGACAGCACACAAAGTGAGGATTGAACCCAGGTCTCTGATCCTGTGAGGCAGCAGCACTACCAGACATACAACCTTGTCGCCAAAGGGAAAATAATTCCCATTCAGAGGACACAGTTTTACAATATATCCCAGAACAAAGATAGATTCCCAATTGGGGAGAGTGCGTCGTGGGTGTAGGAGGGGGATGAGGTAGGTTGCTGGAGATAAAGGAAAACATATCTTCCAAACAATCTTCCAAAGCAAAATAGACAGCATCTACAGCACCTTAACCACCAACGCACCTGTTCCCCCTCAAACCACCTGCTCCCCCTTATCCTGTCAACCCCTGCCTCAGTTCTCCCCAGTCTCCACCACCGACCTCTCTGACCTCTTCACAGGAATAAAAACTGCCACCTGCTCTCTGGACCCCATCCCCTCCAGCTTTGTCAAGGCCTGCCTTCCTGCTCTCTCTCCACTTATGACTGCAACAATAAACTCCTCCCTGTCCACTGGCATCGTCCCGCCATCCCTCAAAATCGCTGCTGTCACCCCCATTCCGAAAAAACCTGGACTCAACCCTGACACCCCAAACAACTTCAGACCAATCTCCAATCTACCCTTTCTGTCCAAAGTTTTGGAACACGCTGTAGCTTCTCAACTCAAATACCACCTCTCTACCAATAACCTGTATGAAACTTTCCAATCCGAATTCCGCTCCAACCACAGTACTGAAACTGCGCTCCTCAAAATCACCAACGACCTTTTCCTCTCCTCTGACGCTGGCAACCTCAACATCCTCATCCTACTTGACCTCAGCGCCGCCTTTGACACCATAAATCACTCCATTCTCCTCACCCGACTTGAAACCTCCTTTAACATCACCGGCACAGCCCTATCCTGGATCAAATCTTACCTCTCCGACAGGCACCAGTTCATCTCCATTAACAAATGTAAATCCCCCACCGCTCCCCTCCCCCAAGGTGTCCCCCAAGGCTCAGTCCTTGGCCCCCTCCTCTTCATCCTCTACCTGTTCCCCCTTGGTCAATTAATCCGCCGTCATGGTCTCAACTTCCACTGCTTCGCCGATGATATCCAGCTCCTCATCTCCACCAAGTCAATCTCCACCACCACACACTCTACACTGACAAACTGCATCACTGAAATAAAATCTTGGCTTCAATCAAATTTCCTCAAACTCAACTGCAACAAATCCGAAATCATCATCATTGGTCCAAAAACGCTCACCAAATCCACCCAAAACTTCATCCTCAATATTGATGGTCTCCCAGTATCCACCTCCCCTCACATCCGGAATCTTGGAATCATCTTTGATCAAACCCTCTCCTTCGCCAAACACATCAAACACATCACCAAGACAGCCTTCTTCCACCTCAAAAACATCGCCTGTCTCCGTCCATCCCTCTCCTCCACAGCTGCAGAAACCCTCATCCATGCCTTCATCACCTCCCGTCTGGACTACTGCAACAGCCTCCTCTATGGCTCACCCTCAAAAATCATCAGTAAACTTCAATACATTCAAAACTCCGCTGCCCGTCTACTCACCCACTCCCCAATCCGTGACCATATCACCCCTGTCCTTTACAAGCTCCACTGGCTCCCCATCCCCCAGAGAATCCAGTACAAAATCCTCCTCATGACCTACAAAGCCCTCCATAACCTGGCCCCATCCTACCTGACTGACCTCCTCCACAGACACACTCCCACCTGCACCCTCCGCTCTGCTGCTGCCAACCTCCTGTCCCCCCCCCCCCCCCCCCATCCGGACCAAACTCAGATCCTGGGGGGACAGGGCTTTCTCCATCGCTGCTCCCACCCTCTGGAACTCACTACCCCAAACTGTCAGAGACTCCTCCTCACTCACCACATTCAAAACAACACTGAGGTCTCACCTGTTCAGCATTGCCTTCAACCACTGACCGTCACCTCACCTTCTGTCTCCTTTTTCTGTTTGTTTACTTATTTATCTATTTATTTTCTTCTCTATGTTCTAGTAATCCCTGTAAAGCGTCTTTGAGTGTTTGAAAAGCGCTATATAAATGTAATGCATTATTATTATTATTATATAATATAATAGCAGCCCCACAGAACTGACAACATAGGATGTTATAGGAAAATAAAGATGGCAGCTGTGAACAGATCATTAACTCACCTTCTACCCTTAGAAAGCAACGTATGATCAGCTCGAGAAGTGGGCATGATGGTTTTGTCACACGGAAGCAGAAGGATAGCTGGCAGAGGTGATGGGTAACACGGTTGTGGTAGTCAGGGGTCGTGGTGTTGGTGGAGGCGGCAGCAGCAAGCGGATGGAGCGCAGCATGCGGAAGCTGTACAGAACACAGCAGCCGACAGCATCTTGCTGGACCTTATCATCCCGTTTCATCTGTCTGGTGCCACCAGGATGTAAAACATTGCATCCTGAAACCAAAATCCAAAAATCTTTTGGAGACTTGGAGGTTGCAAGATAATGACTCTCTGCCTACTATTGCAGTAAAAGGATTTATAAGACTCATGTATAGTTTGATTTGACTGGGTATCAGGCAGATAAAGTGTTTCACTGTACTTGTGTAAACGTGATAAGCAAAAACTAAACTAAACTAAACAACAAATAATAAGACACTGCACTCAATCAGCACAGTAATAGTCTTTAGAGCATTTAATAACTGTGAGCAGGAAAGAAATCAAACAAGGAAATTACAGTGGTGATGGTGTGCAAATTGGGGAAGTTGCCTCACTTCCATCTCTTTTTATGTCTGTATTTAAGTAGAAGGGAAAATAGAAGGGAAAAGACAGCATGGGCGAGAAAGAGAATCTCAAAGGAATTCCGTAAAGAAAGAGATAAAGCAGGTAGAAAAGTGGTTTGCGATATAAATAGAAAGCAAACACTGTCAAGCAACAAACTGGTTAATGCATATTAAAGGGACAATATTAAAGGTGCTATAACTGCACATCAAGATAAATGAATTAACAGCCTAATAGAAGCAAACAGGTATGATCTCATTGTCAATATGGAAATGTGGCTAAATATTCCAAAGTGTTCAACATTTAGGAAGGACAGGCAAAAAAAAGGGGATGGTATAATTTTGTTAATAAGGAGATTACTGCAATGATCTTTGCATGACAGATCATGGCAGAGGGGTGGCACACTGGTAGAGCTGTTGCCTCAGTGCCAGACACCTGGGTTCGATCCTGACTAGAGGTGCTGGCTGTGCGAAATCTGTACTTTCTCCTTGTGATTGTGTGGGTTTTCTCCAAGTGCTCTGGTTTCCTCCCACATTCCAAGAACGTGCAGGTATGTAGGTTAATTGGCCTTAGTGTGTAGGACATCGAACTAGTGTACAGGCGTTTGATGGTTGGTTTGGGCTCAGTGAACCGAAGGGCCTGTTTTCACACTGTATCTCTAAACTAAACTAAACTAGAGCATAGTATTGCAAATCTATTTGAATTGCGCTAATAAATGGCAAAGGGCAGAAATCTTTAGGAGTTATTTACAGGCCACCAAATAGTGTTTGTAATATCGGGTGTGGCATGAATCAGGAAATTAGAAATCAACGTAACAGCAGTAAAGGAGTAATTATGAAAGAATTTGACCTATATGTTGACTGGATAAATCAAATTTATTGTAATAACATAGAAGATAAATTCATTAAATGTATTTGAGATGCATTTCCAGATTAATATGTTGAGGAACCAACTGAGGAAAAAATGCTTTTGGATCTAATTTTGTGCAATGAGAAAAAGTTGCTTAATAATCTTGTTGTCGAGGGTCCTTTGTGGGGAAAATGGCCATAATTTCACGTTATTTTAGCTTTGATTTGAAAGTGATGTAATTCAATGTGAAATTGGGGTCTTAATCTAAACAAAGGAAATCATGAAGTATGAGAGGAGAGTTGACTGTGGTCGACTGGGAGAATATATTGAAAGGTATAACTAGCCTGCCAAACATCTGCTTTCAAAGAAATAATGTGCAAGTCGCAACAAGAATTAATTCATGGTACAAAAATCCAAAAGGTGAAGTGATTTATCTGTGACTGACCAGGGAAATGAAAGATAATATGAAATTAAGAGGCTTATTAAATTACCTGAGGCAGCAATAGATCTGATGATCATTTTGGAACTCAGCAGAAGAGGACAAAGACATGGCAAGATAGTAATTGAGTCCAGCTGATGAGGTATAAAAACATTCTGTAAGAGCTTAAAGATATGTAAAAATAAAAGGACAAGCAAGGGGAAAATGTAGGTTCCTGAAAAAACAGAGAGGAACATATAAAATGGGGAAGAATGAAATGAGAGAGAAACTAAGCAGTTACTTTGCATCTGTCTTCACAGAAAAAGACACGCATAACCTTAAAGCTTCACTGGAGTATCAATGGTCAATGCGAATGAGGAACTAATAAAGCAAAATATAAGTTAAAAATGCTACTAGAGAAGTCGGTGTATGTGAAAGCTGATAAATCTGTTAGATCAGGTGGTAAAGAAGGCATATGGTATACTTTCCTTCATCAATTGGGGCATTGAGTATAGGCATTGGGAAGTCATGTTGCAGCTTTATAAAAATTTGATTAGGCCACAAATGTGTGCATTCTAGTTATATCATTACAAGGATGTGGAGACTGGGAGAGGACACAGATGGAGTTTATCAGAATGTTGCCTAGATTAGAGAGTATTATCTATAAGGAACGATTGGACAGACTTAGATTGTTTTGTCTGGAATTGGGGAGGCTGTGGGCTGCCCTGATAGAAGTATATAAAAATGTGAGAGGTATTGATATGGTAGATTGTCAGAGTTTTTTTTCCCCGAGTTTAGATGTTAAATATGAGAGGTTGTGGCTTGAATGCGAGAGGGTGAAAGTTTACAGGAGATTTACAAAGCAAGTTTTTTCACACAGAGTTGTAGGTGTTTGAATGCCCTATCAGGTGAGGTGGTGGAAGCGGATAGGAGCAATGTTTAAGAAGCATTTAGGCAGATATATGAACAAGCAGGGAATGGAGGAATATAGACCATGTGCAAGATGATGTTCAATTTAAATTGGGTTCATGATGGCACAGACATTGTGGGCTGAAGGGCTTGTTCTTGTCCTGTACTGTTCTATGTCAAATCCAAAGGTCCTGATGAACAGCATCTCAGCTTTTGAGATGCTGTATGGAAGCACAGTTTATCACCTTCTAAGTCTCTGTAACTTGTTCCTGTGGATTGTGGTGAACAAGTGTGACTCCACAATGGAAACAAGGAGGGAGCGAGAATTCAGGGAACCACTTTCTTATCCGACTAATGTAAGTGGCAGGGAAAATATCAGAATTTATACTTATGTAGTAACAGAACACCTTGAAAACAATAGGATTGAACAAAGCTGGCATGGAATAATGAATGGAAAATCATGTTTGACTGACTATTGGAGATTTTTGAAGATTTGACAAGTAGAAATGAGAGGGAACCAGAGGATGTTGTATTTGGGATTTCTGGAAGGCTTTCGATAAGATAGACAATAGACAATATACAATAGGTGCAGGAGGAGGCCATTCGGCCCTTCGAGCCAGCACCGCCATTCAATGTGATCATGGCTGATCATTCTCAATCAGTACCCCGTTCCTGCCTTCTCCCCATACCCCCTGACTCCCCTATCCTTAAGAGCTCTATCTAGCTCTCTCTTGAATGTATTAGAGAATTGGCCTCCACTGCCTTCTGAGGCAGAGAATTCCACAGATTCACAACTCTCTGACTGAAAACGTTTTTCCTCATCTCAGTTCTAAATGGCCTACCCCTTATTCTTAAACTGTGGCCCCTTGTTCTGGACTCCCCCAACATTGGGAACATGTTTCCTGCCTCTAACGTGTCCAACCCCTTAATAATCTTATACGTTTAGATAAGATCCCCTCTCACATAGTAAGTTGGTTAACAAGGTTTGATCACATCAAATTGAGTGTGACATACTTTGTCTTTGGCCTACTCAGAATAGTTTATTTAGTTTATTTATTTAGTTTATTATTATTGTCAAGTGCACCAACGTACTGTGAAAAACGTCTTTGTTGCGTGCTATACAGTCAGTGAAAAGACATATTCCTGTGGTCTGAAGAAGGGTCTGATGAAGGGTCTCGACCCAAAACATCACCTGTTTCTTCTCTCCAGAGATGCTGCCGATCCCGCTGATTTACTCCAGCATTTTGTGTCTATCTTCAATGAAAAGACTATACATGATTACAATCAAGCCGTCCACAAGGTGCAGGGTGCAGATATAGGATATAGTGCGAGGTAAAGTCCAGTAAAGTCCGATTAAAGATAGTCCCGAGGGTCTTCAATGAGTAGATGGTTGATCAGGCCCACTCTCTAGTTTACTGTGGGAGGAAAGAATGAATGGACCAGGACTGTAGTCAGAGTTTAGGAGAATGAGCTGAGCAGTCATCAAAACTTACAACATTCTTAAAGGGCTTGACAGGGTAGACTCAAGAAGTGTCCAGAAACAACTTGAGAATAAGAAATAGACTAGGACTGAGATTAGGAGGCTTATCTTCATGTAAAGGGTGGTGAACTAATGAAGCAGTCGGAGAAGCAGTCACTGAAGTAGGCCTCACATTCTGTTTGAGTGGTCTTACCATCCATGGACATGCTGGTACGGATGAGTTTCCCAGTATCAAAGCACCCATTCATGCCTTTGAACACAAATGGACAGAGGACTCAAAAGCTATTTTGTAGAATGGTAATGATACTATAAGTAGCTAATCGTGATTAGCAGTCACTCTTCCGATAAATGTAGATGCTGTGCTCAGTAGGTAATTACCAGCAATTTAAATATTGACACATTACCAGGATAAAATTTTATTACTGACAATTTTACTTAAGAAAGCACTCTGTCAGTTCATCTCCTCTCAAGAGTCTTGTCATTACTATTCATTCTCAATTCCTAGAATGTAAAAGGATGGCCTGCCATATGTGTCAACATGGATATAATGCCAGAATTTGTTGATGTTAATATCGTCTTATACTATGGGTCATTCTTAATGATTGAGGTGTAGGATTGCAGTTGAAAGCCAAACAGCTGGAGTCTTATTATTCCAGCTTCAGTCCTTGAGTTCCAGCATGCGAATAATGCTTGAGGACATGTTTCTTCAGACGCCAAGCTCAGTTTGTTTATGAAAATGTATGAGAAAATGGGAATTACAATAAATATCCATGTCAGGGGTCTTCCACCCACCTGCCTCCACTGAAGAAAACCGCTAGTAAAAAATCATGACAAAATCTTAGATCACCAGTCTGAAGAAGGGTTCCGACCCGAAACGTCACCTATTTCTTTTCTCCAGAGATACTCCCTGACCCGCTGAGTTACTCCAGCATTTTGTGTCTATCCTAGATCACTTCCACATTTCAGAATCTATCTCTGAGTAAAGACAGTCATCAATGATGAAATTAACCACTTGCGCCCATGAGCATAATAAACTGCAGAGAGTTGTGAACATAGTCTAGACCATCACGCAAACCAACTGCCCCAACACCCTATTGACTCCATATACACTTCTTGCTGCTTCAGGAAATCAGCCAACATTATTAAGGACCACTCACATCCCGGTCATGCTCTCTTCTTCCCTCTTCAAGTAGAAGATACAAAAACTTGGAAGCACATACTACCAAATTCAAGCTTCCCTGCTGAACGGACCTCTCTTATATTAAAGATGTATTCCCAATCTACCTCTTTGCAACACTTGCTGCTTTGTTTTCATCTCTATTTTTTCTGTAGCTATCATACTGTATTCTACACTCTACCTATTTGTGCTTTTGCACTACCTATTGTACTCAGATAGGGTATAATGGATCAGGACATAATGGTACACATGACAATAACATACCAATATATTTTATCGGGATGCATCACAACATGGTTTGGGCACAGCTCCATCCAGAAAGCCGCAAGAAATTGCAGAGAATTGTGGATGCAGCCCAGACCATCACACAAACCAACCTCCCTTCCATTGATTCCATTTACACCTCACGCTGCCTCGGCAAAGCTACCAGCTTAATCAAGGACGAGTCGCACCCTGGCCACTCCCTCTTCTTCCCTTTCACATAAGGCATGAGGTATAGAAGTGTGAAAACGCTAACCAGATAGTGACAGTTTCTTCCCAGCTGTTATCAGGCAATGGAACCATCCTGCCAATAACTAGAGTGGTCCTAAGGTACTATCTACCTCATTGGAGACGCTCAGCCTACCTTTGATCGAACTTTACTGGACTTTATTTTGCTCTAAATGTTATTCACATTGTTCCCTTTACCATGTGAATGGCTCGATTGTAATCATATATAGTCTTTCTGCTGACTGGTTAGCACGCAACAAAAGCTTTTCACTGTTCCTTGGTACATGAAACAATAAACTAAACTAAACTAAACCATTACCAGAACCAGTGTGCAAGCATAGTCTTTAGTCATCTGAGGAAAATAATGCTGAAAGATCAAGACCTCAAACCTATCCCTAGGATCCCAATCTGCAAGGAAACACTGATCCCAGCCCTCATAAATACTTTGTAGACATGGTCTACCCACAGCAGGCACTTCAAAACACCGGAGTGCCTCGGGTATTACATTTGCAAAATCTCTGAACTCTTATGACAGATTAAGTGAACCAATGTTGATGCAGTTTAAATTATTGTCAACTCCAATAGGCAAGGCACACTACCCACATTTCTGATGCCAGACTCATGCAACAGGCTTTCCATTCCCAGCTCTGTAACACAAGAGGTTTCCAGAATATTGGACATATTACTTCAAGGTTTTTTTCAAAGCCTCCTTGAAAGATAAGCATTCTCATTGACTCATAGGTATCATTGCTCCATGTCGAATGAAAATGGAGAAGAGGCACCTGGGAAGACACTAAACACTGCAAGTCTTTTAACAGGAGTGTGCACAAACAAACCACAAACAACGTAAAGAATGCAGAAGCTCCCAAGCAACCCACCTACCATGTTGGTCCTCCCCCCTGACTAATCGCAGTCTGTGCTTCCTGCATGAGCCTCACAGTGACCTGAGAACCCACAGAACTGGAGTGGAAGCAAGTTATTTTTGACCACGAGAGTCTGCCGAAGAAAGATCATATCCGTCTGTGCCTCATGCTTCTATTTACCAATGGCTGTTGTTAGTTTGTTTTCCCCATTCACAAACGCAAGCAGCGTCATTGATTTGTACACATTGCAACCCTCCACCTGAGATATTGTGTTACTCGGTAGACTCGTTCACAAAATATTACCGAGGCGTCCACTTCTTTACTGTTCAACAATGCTTTGGCCAGATGTATTTGTTTGCCTAACAGCTATTATTATGCTTTTAACTTGAACTAATCTTTTCTCACATAACTCTTATTGTCAAAGAATCTATGTTGTGCAGCACAGAACAGGCCCAATGACTCCCCATGTCCATGATAGACAATAGACAATAGACAATAGGTGCAGGAGTAGGCCATTCGTCCCTTCGAGCCAGCACCGCCATTCAATGTGATCATGGCTGATCATTCTGAATCAGTACCCCGTTCCTGCCTTCTCCCCATACCCCCTGACTCCGCTATCCTTAAGAGCTCTATCTAAAAGCTCTGAAGACCTTTTTACCCATCATCTTAAATCCCACTTGCTCACATGAGGTCTGTAATTTTCTATATGTTGCCTATCGAATGTCTTTCTAAATGTATCTTAAACATAGTGCTTGTATTTTATTCCACTGCTCTGGCAGCAAATTTCGGATATCAACCACTCTCCACATGAAATACTTGTCCCTCCAATCCCCTTTAAAACTCATTCATCTTACCTTAAACCCGAACCCTTTCATTTTTAATATCGCTGGGGAAAAAAGATTCTGATTATCTATGTCTTTGAAAATGTTACATGTTTCCATCAGGTCACCCCTCAGCCTCTTTACTCCATGGAAAACAACATCAGCCTAATCATTCTCACTCTCGTCAACTAAAACTCTCCAGTCCAGGCAATATCGGCGAATCTCCTCTGCACTCCCTCCAGTGCCATTACATCATTCATAAAGTGTGGAGACCAGAAATGCACAATGTGGGCTAACCCAGTATTTTGTAAAGTTGCAACATAATGCCCTAACCTATCAAGGCATGCATGCCTTCTTTGCTCGCCAATCTCTTTGTGTTGCCTCTTTCAGAAAACAATGGATTAAAAATCCAAGGTCCATCTTTTCATCAATATTCCTGAATGCACTCCCATTTACTGTATATCCTACCCCATACTTCTCAAAATGCATCACCTCACACTTAATTGGGGTTTAATTCCACCTGCCAGTGCTGCACTCAACTTTCCATCTGATTCATATCCTGCTGTCATTTCAGACAACTTTCCTGACTGTCCACAACATCACCAACTTTATTGTCATCCGGAAAGTTACCAGTTCTGCATTCTTCTGCATTCACATCCATGTTGTTAATATATATCACAAGGGTGCCAGTGCGGATCCCTGTGGTGCACTACAGATCACTGATTTTCAAATTGACGAGCATTCTTCCACCACTACCCGCTGTCTCTGATCGCCAAAGCAATTTGGATCCAATTTTAGATAAGATTGGCCAGCTCACCTTGAATCTCATGTGCCTTCATATTCAGGAAAGCCTACCAAAATGACCCTTATAACTATTTTACAAAACCCCCAAATAGACAATGTCTGCTGCTCTGCCTTCATCAATCTTCTTAGCTATCTCCTAAGAAACTTCAATACAATTAGTGAGCTAGGATTACTCCTGCACAAAGCCATTTGAATGCCCCTGATCAGCCCCTGGCTTTCTAAACGTAGATAAATCCTATCCCTTAGGATTTTCTACAATAATTTCCCCACCACTGTTTTAAGGCTCGTCATCAGCAAGCTACCTGGGTTGTCTCTGCTGCCCTTCTTAAATAAAGCAACAAGATTACCTATCCTGTCTGCCTTTGCGAAATGAGTATTCTCCACAAACTTCCTCATGGCTCCTATGAAGACATCCAGGACCGGCATCCAACCTGTGGTATGATCCTTGGCTCAAGTAAAGTGCTCATCAAAGACTAAAGAAGTCTTCAAGAAGAAATTCCATTGCCAGGATGGATCTGCTCACCTGCAGCATCAAAGCCATAAACAAGTTTCCTGTTTGATGGTGATTTTCTGCATGCTGCAAAATAGCAAGAACTGCAGTAAGATCATGACGACTTGAAGGAACACGATAAGGATCTCCAAAGGCTGGTGTTAGACAGAACTTTTCAAAAACTGAGGAACACTCCATCTGAACAAATCTTCCCACTTGCATTAACAGACATGCCTGGTGCTACTAAATGCTAGGGTTAAATTCAGCTCGGTAATTGTGATTTAAGTAATAGAAGACTCATTATGGGTCCTTGAAACAAAGCTTGAAAATGTATGGCTGCAACATGGTAAATCTTATAAACTGCCAAAAAACTCTGCATCGAATGGCTTGCCAGCACTAGGGGTAATCATCGATTGGAGGGAGAGCAAAGATGGAGGCATGCCATCATCTTGAGAGAGGAAACACTATCCATTCCCATTGCTAATTTTCCATGTAATCAAAGTGCACAATGCCTGCAATGTTCCCAGCATGAAAAAATGATATTCCTGATGCCACATTGTTCTCCAAATATGCAAGGCTGAGTTCCTCAGTTCTGCATCTAGATCCGTTTCTCCAAGCTAAGAAGAAAACTGTTGTGCCTTTCGCACTTACCTCTTGTACCTGCCCTTTCTTCTGTTCGCTGTCGATGAGTAACACTGTGCAAGCCCTTCTACCTCAATGTTTATACCAGCTGGTGTAAATGCATTTTGCAATAGCAGGTTGTCATGCTGAGTGTGTGCATGAGAGAGTAAGTAGGAAAAGACAAAGTTTGGAAGATGTCCAGATACTCTGCTGGATTTGGAATCCAATCTCACCATCTCCAATAGTATGTGTCCTCTCCCTGCTAATGACGTTAATGGGAGTTTCTTCCATTTTGGCAGTAATTTTAGTCAGCAGCTTTCCCTTTATTAGTACATCAGCTTCACTTATAAGATGAGTGGAGGTGAGTGAGTGTGTGTCTATTTGAAAGTTTTTGAAGATTTGTGAGAGGGAGAGAGAGTAGTTCTGAGGGCAATATTAAGTGCTGTATATGCCTTTTCAGACAGGAGTCTTGTCACGTGTACCAACCTACAGTAAAAAGCTTTATTTTGCATGCTATAAAATCAGATCAGATAAATCCAATCAAGTCAGATTCAAGTACAATAGGTGGAGCAGAGGCAGATACAGAATGCAGAATATAGTACTCAGTATTGTAGCACACCAGTTTCATAAGCAAAGTCTAATGTCCAGAATAGGATAGAGATTAATTGGACAGTACCCCAGTTTTTGGAAGGACCATTCGAAAGCCTGATAACAGAGGGGAAGAAGCTGTTCCTGAGTCTGGTAGTGTCCACTTTCATGCTTCTGTACCTTCTGTCAGCTGGGATCAGCGAGAAAAATGAATGACCGTGGTGGGACAAGTCCTTGAATATGTTGGCTGCTTTTCCTAGGAAGTGAGAAGTGCAGATTAAGTTAATGGTGAGAAGACTGGTCTGGACTATATTAGAGACTTCAGACGTTTCAGACTTTAGAGGCTTCAGACTTTAGAGGCTTCAGAGATACAGCCCTTTGGCCCACCGAGTCTAAGCTGATCAGCAATCCCCATGCACTAACATTATCCTGCACAGTAGGGCCAATTTTACTAAAGCCAATTCACCTACAAACCTATACGTCTTTGAAGTGTGGAAGGTAACCGGAGCATCCGGAGAAAACCAACGTGACCTGGGTGTCATGGTGCACCAGTCATTGAAAGCAAGCGTGCAGGTGCAGCAGGCAGTGAAGAAAGCGAATGGTATGTTGGCATTCATAGCAAGAGGATTTGAGTATAGGAGCAGGGAGGTTCTGCTACAGTTGTACAGGGCCTTGGTGAGACCGCACCTGGAGTATTGTGTACAGTTTTGGTCTCCTAATCTGAGGAAAGACATTCTAGCCTTAGAGGGAGTACAGAGAAGGTTCACCAGATTGATCCCTGGGATGGCAGGACTTTCATATGAAGAAAGACTGGATAGACTAGGCTTGTACTCGCTGGAATTTAGAAGACTGGGGGGGGATCTTATTGAAACATATAAAATTCTTAAGGGGTTGGAGAGGCTAGATGCGGGAAGATTGTTCCCGATGTTGGGGAAGTCCAGAACCAGGGGTCACAGCTTAAGGATAAGGGGGAAGTCTTTTAGGACCGAGATGAGAAAACATTTCTTCACACAGAGAGTGGTGAGTCTGTGGAATTCTCTGCCACAGAAGGTAGTTGAGGCCAGTTCATTGGCTATATTTAAGAGGGAGCTAGATGTGGTCCTTGTGGCTAAAGGGATCAGGGGGTATGGAGAGAAGGCAGGTACAGGTTACTGAGCTGGATGATCAGCC
Organism: Rhinoraja longicauda; assembly: GCF_053455715.1. Classification (NCBI taxonomy): domain Eukaryota; kingdom Metazoa; phylum Chordata; class Chondrichthyes; order Rajiformes; family Arhynchobatidae; genus Rhinoraja; species Rhinoraja longicauda. Next base: position 66,380,540 of record NC_135953.1, on the reverse strand, counting down.
ATGATCATATTGAATGGCGGTGCAGGCTCGAAGGGCCGAATGGCCTACTCCTGCACCTATTTTCTATGTTTCTATGTTTCTACCACGCGATCACAGGGAGAATGTACAAACTCCATATAGATGGCACCTGTAGCCAGGATTGAACCCAGGTCTCTGGTGCTGTAAGGCAGCAACTCTACCGCTGCGCCACCCTTGTACTACTCTGCCTACATCTACAACTGTACAATCTACAAGGTCCCGTAAGTGTTACATTACATCTGGACTGCTAGTGCACACCTGACTACGCAGAGCTTATGGGAAAGGGGGAAGCAGGTGAGCAAGATGTGAGGGGGAGACATATCTCGCCAATCATGGCAAATTTGGTAAATTAATTTCATCTCTTTTGCCTGATTCGTGAAACAATGCAGTTGGCACTGTCTAACTCTCTTCACTGCATGTGTAATGTGCGTATGAAATGTGGCACACGCAGTTCATCAGAGAGAAAAAAGTTTCTCTTTCGAGTACCTTTTATACTCTATGAGTATCCCTGTGGCTTTGTCCAATAACTGGGAATGATTCATGCTGTCTCTGTAAAATGTTCTGCACTGATCAGTTTTGGAAATGCACTTTTCCTTTAAGTGATGGCTGTTTTGCTGGATCCTTACCTCTCTCTGATGCTGTTCCATCTCAGGACTGTCAATAGCTCTGGCAGCTCGCCTATTACATAAGAGAGAAACCTGGCCAAGATACTGATTGGATATCCTGCTGTTATCAAGTGGGCGAGTGGAGCAGATGTCCAGTCACTGCCTGTCCAACAGGGATCCACATGAACAATGGCCCCAATAACCCCAATGAACAGTATATGGAACGTACAGCAAAATATAATTGGTTAAGTGAATGGCATTGATCATTGTCTTTAATTATACAAATGAGTTCTGAAAAATTGCTAATTCATTTTATGCATGGCTTGGGTTTTCTGGGCATATCAGATATATTAAGTCTCTCATTTAATCAATGTACTCATCAATTCAGTCTAAGTAAAACAGCAGAAAACATTTAACAGAAACCTAGCCATGTAATTAAACTCTTAATTATGCACCTAACATGTGACCAGCAGATTCCGAGGGGGAGGCCACAGGGTGTTTCAATAAAATATAAAATCTCTCATTATAACCTGAAAATTCCACTGATTTCTGACTTTAAGCAGGTATTTGCTGGCACTATACTATATTTTTATGCCTTGAAAACTATTTCACTAGTTGCGGACATTTACTCATGTGGAGTATAGAAACATAGAAACATAGAAAATAGGTGCAGGAGTAGGCCATTCGGCCCTTCGAGCCTGCACCGCCATTCAATATGATCATGGCTGATCATCCAGCTCAGTAGCCTGTACCTGCCTTCTCTCCATACCCCCTGATCCCTTTAGCAAAAAGGGCCACATCTAACTCCCTCTTAAATATAGCCAATGAACTAGCCTCAACTACCTTCTGTGGCAGAGAATTCCACAGACTCACCACTCTCTGTGTGAAGAAATGTTTTCTCATCTCGGTCCTAAAAGACTTCCCCCTTATCCTTAAGCTGTGACCCCTGGTTCTGGTCTCCCCCAACATCGGGAACAATCTTCCCGCATCTAGCCTCTCCAACCCCTTAAGAATTTTATATGTTTCTATAAGATCCCCCCTCAGTCTTCTAAATTCCAGCGAGTACAAGCCCAGTCTATCTAGTCTTTCCTCATATGAAAGTCCCGCCATCCCAGGGATCAATCTGGTGAACCTTCTCTGTACTCCCTCTAAGGCAAGAACGTCTTTCCTCAGGTTAGGAGACCAAAACTGCACACAATACTCCAGGTACGGTCTCACCAAGGCCCTGTACAACTGCAGCAGAACCTCCCTGCTCCTAAACTCAAATCCTCTTGCTATGAATGCCAACATACCATTCGCTTTCTTCACTGCCTGCTGCACCTGCATGCTTGCTTTCAATGACTGGTGCACCATGACACCCAGGTTACGTTGCATCTCCCCTTCTCCCAATCGGTCACCATTCAGGTAATACTCTGCTTTCCTGTTCTTAATAATAATAATAATATAATAATAATATTCATTTATTGTCATTGCAACGAGTACAACGAAATTAAAAAATAGCCAATCCTGACGGTGTGTACAAACATATATGCAATAAATGCAAAAACAAATAAATACATAAATACAATTAAATACAATTATATTAAGTACAAGATTTTTTAACGGTGTTGCCTAGTGCAAAGGTAGTGTTCAGTTCTCGTATGGCCCTGGGGTAAAAACTGTTCTTAAGTCTGAGTGGATAACCTCACATTTATCCACATTATGTTGCATCTGCCATGCATTTGCCCACTCGCCTAATCTATCCAAGTCACTCTGCAGCCTCCTAGCATCCTCCTCGCAGCTAACACTGCCACCCAGCTTCGTGTCATCCGCAAACTTAGAGATGTTGCATTCAATTCCCTCGTCCAAATCATTAATATACACTGTAAATAACTGGGGTCCCAGCACTGAGCCTTGCGGTACCCCACTAGTCACTGCCTGCCATTCCGAAAAGGACCCGTTTATTCCTACTCTTTGCTTCCTGTCCGCCAACCAATTTTCTATCCACCTCAACACTGAACCCTCAATACCGTGTGCTTTAAGTTTGTACACTAATCTCCTACGTGGGACCTTGTCGAAGGCCTTCTGAAAGTCCAGATATAACACATCGACTAGTTCTCCCTTATCCACTCTACCAGTTACATCCTCGAAAAATTCTATAAGATTCGTCAGACATGATTTCCTTTGGTAAATCCATGCTGACTTTGTCCGATGATTTCACCACTTTCCAAATGTGATGCTATCACATCTTTAATAACTGACTCTAGCATTTTCCCCACTACCGATGTTAGGCTAACTGGTCTATAATTCCCTGTTTTCTCTCTCCCTCCCTTTTTAAAAAGTGGGGTTACATTAGCTACCCTCCAGTCCTCAGGAACTACTCCAGAATCTAAAGAGTTTTGAAAAATTATCACTAATGCATCCACTATTTCTGAGGCTACTTCCTTAAGCACTCTGGGATGCAGCCTATCTGGCCCTGGGGATTTATCTGCCTTTAATCCATTTAATTTACCTAACACCACTTCCCGACTAACCTGGATTTCCCTCAGTTCCTCCATCTCATTAGACCCCCAGTCCCCCGCTATTTCCGGCAGACGGTTTATGTCTTCCTTAGTGAAGACAGAACCAAAGTATTTGTTCAATTGGTCTGCCATCTCCTTGTTCCCTATGATCAATTCACCTATTTCCGACTGCAAGGGACCTACATTTGTCTTAACTAATCTTTTTCTCTTGACATATCTATAAAAGCTTTTGCAGTCAGTTTTTATGTTCCTTGCCAGTTTTCTCTCATAATCTATTTTCCCTTTCCTAATTAAGCCCTTTGTCCTCCTCTGCTGGACTCTGAATTTCTCCCAGTCCTCTGGTATGCTACTTTTTCTGGCTAATCTGTATGCTTCATCTTTTGTTTTAATACTATCCTTGATTTCCCTTGTTAGCCACGGATGCACTACCTTTCCTGGTTTGTTCTTTTGCCAAACTGGGATGAACACTTGTTGTAGTTCATCCATGCGACCTTTAAATGCCTTCCATTGCATGTCCACCGTCAACCCTTTCAGCATCAATCGCCAGTCTATCTTGGACAATTCACGCCTCATACCCTCAAAGTTACATTTCTTTAAGTTCAGAACACTTCTTTCTGTATTGACTTTGTCACTCTCCATCCTAATGAAGACCATATTATGATCACTCTTGCACAAGGGGCCTCGCACAACAAGACTGCTAACTAACCCTTCCTCATTACTCAATACCCAGTCTAGAATGGCCTGTTCTCTCGTTGGTTCCTCGACATGTTGGTTTAGAAAACCATCTCTCAAACATTCCAAGAAATCCTCTTCCTCAGCACCCCTGCCAGTTTGGTTCACCCAATCTATATGTAGATTGAAGTCACCCATTATAACTGCTACACCTTTAGTGCACGCATTTCTAATTTCCTGCTTGATGCCATCCCCAACCTCACTACTGCTGTTAGGTGGCCTGTACACAACTCCCACTAGCGTTTTCTGCCCCTTAGTGTTTCGTAGCTCTACCCATATCCACTTCCTCCAAGCTAATGTCCTTCCTTTCCACTGCTTTAATCTCATCTCTAACCAGTAATGCTACCCCACCTCCTTTTCCTTTCTGTCTATCCCGCCTGAATATAGAATATCCCTGGATGTTGAGCTCCCAGCCTTGGTCACCCTGGAGCCATGTCTCCGTAATCCCAACTATATCATAATCATTAATAACTATCTCCACATTTAATTCATCCACCTTATTACATATACTCCTTGCATTGAGACACAAAGCCTTCAGGCTTGTTTTTACAACTCTCTTACCCCTTATACAATTATGTTGAAAAGTGGCCCTTTTTGATTTTTGCCCTGGATTTGTCTGCCTGCCACTTTTACTTTTCACCTTGCTACCTGTTGCTTCTACCCTCATTTTACACCCCTCTGTCTTTCTGCTCCTGCTCCCATCCCCCTGCCACATTAGTTTAAATCCTCCCCGACAGCACTAGCAAACACTCCCCCTAGGACATTGGTTCCATTCCAGCTCAGGTGCAGACCGTTCTGTTTGTACTGGCCCCACCTCTCCCAGAACTGGTTCCAATGTCCTAAAAATTTGAATCCCTCCCCCTTGCACCATTTTGCAAGCCACGTATTCATCTGAAATATCCTCCTATTCCTACTCTGACTAGCACGTGGCACTGGTAGTAATCCAGAGATTATTACCTTTGAGGTCCTACTTTTAAGTTTATCTCCTAGCTCTCTAAATTCACCTTGTAGGACCTCATCCCGTTTTTTACCTAAATCGTTGGTGCCAATGTGCACCACGACAACTGGCTGCTCACCCTCCCCTTCAGAATGTCCTGCAGCCGCTCAGAGATATCCCTGACCTTTGCACCAGGGAGGCAACATACCATCCTGGAGTCTCGTTTGCGGCCGCAGAAACGCCTGTCTATTCCCCTTACAATTGAATCCCCTATCACTATAACCCTTCCACTCTTTTTCCTCCCCTCTTTTGCCGCAGAGCCACCCACGGTGCCATGAACTTGGCTGCTGCTGCCTTCCCCTGATGAGCCATCTCCCCCAACAGTATCCAAAATGGCATATCTGTTTAGGAGGGAGATGACCGCAGGGGACTCCTGCACTACCTGCCTACTGCTACGCTGGCTAGTAGCCACCCGTTTCCTTTCTGTCCGCTTATCTTTTACCTGTGGTGTGGCCAACTCACTATACGTGCTATCCATGACCTTCTCAGCATCGTGGATGCTCCAGAATGAGTCCAACCGCAGCTCCAACCGTTCAATGCGGTTTGCGAGGAGCTGCAGCTGGACACACTTCCTGCACACGTAGTCATCAGGGACACCAACCAAATCCCTGATCTCCCACATGTTGCAGGATGAGCATTCCACAGGGCCGATCTCACCTGACATGTCTTACCCCCAAATTAAATCAAATTCCTCTTAATCCTTTAAACTGTACCTTTACTAAAAAGCACTGAATCCTTAACTCACTGAACCCTTAACTCACTGAACCCTTAACTCACTGAACCCTTAAATCACTGAACCTTTAAATCACTGAACCTTTAAATCACTGACCCCTTAACTCACTGAACCCTTAACTAAAAGTACGAACAAAAAGCAGAAATACAACCCCGGGGTTACGCCCAATCAGCTGCTTCCTCTAGTCCGCTTCCACCAATCAGCGGCTTCCTCCAGACCACTTCTTTTAAAGTGCGTGGGAACGTTTTTACACCGCTCCAACCGCCTCCAACCGCTCCTGGGCCTCTGTGTGAACAAGCCCCGCGCTGGGTTTTTAAACCTACCGCCCGGACACTGCTCCAACCGCCTCCAACCGCTCCTGGGCCTCTGTGTGAACAAGCCCCGCGCTGGGTTTTTAAACCTACCGCCCGGACGCTGCTCCAACCGCCTCCAACCGCTCCTGGGCCTCTGTATGAAAGGATGCAGCAAAGAAGGCTGGGATACCGCCGGAACAATGGCAACAAACTGGATCAAGATGGGACAGTGCTGGAGACGGTACTGATGTGGGGTTCCTTCAAAACCCTCCCTGCTCTCATTACATTATGGATTAATGCCACATTTTTGATGATGGAGAAGATCGTAGTCCATGTATGGATCCTGTAGTTATTAGTGGAAGCATGAAAGTAAAGGAGTGTCTGACTGGGTGGAGTCTGAGGGTGGGGAACTAGAATGGAGTTGGGGGGTGGGGGATAGATGTGCATGAAGCCTGATTGCAAGGAACAGGTAAGCCTGCTCCCATTCCATTTGACCTTCAAGCCATACTCGAAGGTCACAAGGTTTTCCCCCCCACACTGTTCTTGCCTTATATTTGTAAGCACCATATCTTTTGCCTTATAAGCACCGTATTTAAGGTGTTGGAAGCCTCTGACTATGGTTTCTCCGCATCTTTAATTTTTCCCGGCGCTGATGAAAGATTATTGATCCAAAGCATTAACATTATCTTTCATTGTGCAGATGCTACTTGATCCATTAAAAAATTATAGCATTTTCTCCTTTTATTTCAGCAATTTGTGATTGTATTATGACCAGTGTTAAAACTGGAAGGGAAGTTAAAAACAAAGCACCCATCCGTATTATGATAATTGTGTTGCATGTTAGTCTTATCCTTTGTCCCGCCACCATTGGAGTGGGAAATGACCAACTGGGGGTGAGTTGGGGTTGGATTTGAGTAATTTTAAATGTTTATATTCCATTGATCCCATTCCACTCAATCATGTGGGTTAAAATAATACATGGCATCTAATGCTAGGTATTCCCTGCACTTTCTTGTTCCAAAGCAGGGAAAGATTTCTGGCTCTGGTTTCTAGACAGCCATTCAAGGTGTCATGTTTTATATTTATCGTTATTATAATTTTTCAGGTTTAGCCTGGTACCATGTCTTCTTACTCCATATTTATGCTATTTGCATGCCATTTGCATGCTCATTAAAAGATATTTGTTTTAAAATTCAGCTTCGTTACAGATACAGAAAGTGCCAGGGACTAAAGAAATATAATCATTAGGAGTAACATTTAAAATGTACAATATGAGGATGGGTGATATATGAAATGGCAGCTGTTGCGGTTAGTGTAGAACATCTGAAATATGATGCTCTTTCCTGATGAGTCATTAATAACTGGATACATAAATGGAACAATGCCATTATTGCCATTAAAATCCCTCCACTGGTTTTCAATCATAAACACTTACTCATTATCCAGTTGAGACATCACACTTGATCCTTGCTTTATTTCTGCTCCTGGATACAACCGTAGGTTAAGATTTTTGAGTCACCTGTATATCCCCAGACAATTCCTTGAGTTTTATAGTAAACCTGCACAAACAAATGCTCAGTTCAGTTCAATCTTTAAGCTCCACGCAAACTAAGTGTTGCTAAGAAGAAGAACATAACCCAATAAAATAAAAGCTACATTTTGAACATGTGTATACCTGAAAAAGATGCAGTACTGTTGATTATCTTATCGAAACGTATAAGATTATTAAGGGGTTGGACACGTTAGAGGCAGGAAACATGTTCCCAATGTTGGGGGAGTCCAGAACCAGGGGCCACAGTTTAAGAATAAGGGGTAGGCCATTTAGAACAGAGATGAGGAAAAACGTTTTTAGTCAGAGAGTTGTGAATCTGTGGAATTCTCTCTGCCTCAGAGGGCAGTGGAGGCCAATTCTCTGAATACATTTAAGAGAGAGCTAGATAGAGCTCTTAAGGATAGCGGAGTCAGGGGGTATGGGGAGAAAGCAGGAACGGGGTACTGATTGAGAATGATCAGCCATGATCACATCGAATGGCGGTGCTGGCTCGAAGGGCCGAATGGCCTACACCTGCACCTATTGTCTATTGTCTATTGTCTATTGATTCATCAGTATACTATTATTTAGTTGTTTAGAAATACAGTGTGGAAACAGGCCCTTCGGTCCACTGTGTCCAGGCCGACCATCGATCATTCATACACTAGATCCATGTTATCCCACTTTTCGCAGCCTACACACTTGGGGTAATTTACAGAAGGCAATTAATCTGCAAACCTACATGTCCTTGGAATGTGGGAGGGAACCAGAGATCATGGAGAAAACCCCTACAGTCACAGGGGAACGTAAAAACTCTGCACAGATGGCACCTACTGTATAATTAGGATCGAACCCTGAATTGTTTCCATTTATCAGAAAGCCTGCTTGGTTTCTGTATTGTTATTTCCTTTTGATATTACCTGTTACCATGAATAGTTTTCCATCACCAGAGTGCCAAGTGTTGAGTGCTGAAACTGATGTGCTGTTTGTAATCTGTTGCTGTCCAGCTAATTCATCTACAATATTAATATGTCATTGACTATTAGAAGTGATGCATGGTGGCAGATAGATTAGTCTGAATTTAAAGATTGTGTGCAAATGATATCCTCCTGACCACAACAATAAATGTATTCCATATCTCTGCTCTCTGAAACTCTACCATATATATATTTATATATACTCCCCGTATTAAGAGCAAACACTTGACTTTGTAATATCATATAGCCTTGCCGATAGATCTTGATCAAGAAAAGGACCAACTCCTTCAATACATTCTTCACAAAGCACATAGTCCTCTACGAATCTTTGATAAGAAAAATTGGATTCGGAAATCAGAGGTGCAAAGGCAATTGGGAATGCTGTTGCAGGATTCCAAAAAGGTTAATTTGCAGGTTGCATCAATAGTAGGCAAGGCAAATGTAATGTAAGCATTCATTTTGAGAGGATTTGAATATAAAAGTAGGAATGCAATGCTGGGGCTTTATGGGACATTGGTCAGATTACATTTGGAGTATTGTGAGCAGTTTTGGGCCCCATATCTGAGGAGGGATATGCTTGCGTTGGAGAGGGTCCAGAGGAGGTTTATGAGAATATTCCTGGGGTTAATGTATGATGAGCATTTGATGGCTCTGTGCCTGTACTTGCTGGAGTTTAGAAAGATGAGGGAGGATCTCATTGAAACTTACCAAATAGTGAAAGGCCTGGATTGAGTGGATGTGGAGAGGATGTTTCCACTAGTGGGAGATTTTAGGGCCAGATGGCATAGCCTCAGAATGAAAGGATGTATGTTTAGAAAGCAGACGAGGAAGTTCTTTAGCCAGAGTATGGATAATCATATCATATCATATATATACAGCCGGAAACAGGCCTTTTCGGCCCTCCATGTCCGTGCCGCCCAGTGATCCCCGTACATTAACACTATCCTACACCCACTAGGGACAATTTTTACATTAACCCAGCCAATTAACCTACATACCTGTACGTCTTTGGAGTGTGGGAGGAAACCGAAGATCTCGGAGAAAACCCACGCAGGTCACGGGGAGAACGTACAAACTCCTTACAGTGCAGCACCCGTAGTCAGGATCGAACCTGAGTCTCAGGCGCTGCATTCGCTGTAAAGCAGCAACTCTACCGCTGCGCTACCGTGCCGTCTGTGGAATTCATTGCTACGGACGGCTGTGGGGCCAAGTCTTTAATTATTTTTAAAGCGGAGATTGACAGATACTTGATTAGTAAGGGTGCCAACGGTCATGGGGGGAAAGGCAGGAGAATGGAGAAGGGAGGGAAACAAAAATCACCCATGATTGAATGGTGGAGTAGGTTCGTTGGGGTGAATTCTGCTCCTGTGTCTTATGAACATATAAAATGACCCCCCCCCCCCCCCATTTAGATCTGCAAACTCCAAACTGTTCATTGACCTGAACTGGTAACTCAATTTCTCTTCCCACAGATGGGGCTTGACCTGCTGTGAGTATTTCCAGCATTTTCTGTTCTTATTTTAGATTTTCAGCATCTGCAGTTTTTCTTTGATTTCCTCAACTGTTGACCTTGCTCATAAACTCTTCATTCCTCACCATAAAACTCAGTTGTTAATATGCTGAATCACTATTTCACTCTCTCCACACACACACAGATGACAAACTAAATGTATAACCTTCATTCCTTCATCCAAAAATAGGCAGTGCAATGCTGTCTGGGACACACCTGCCAATGGAAAAATTATTTTTGCTGCCATTTTGTATTTTCTATTTACCAAGCAACTAGCAAGATGGTTGTAAGTTCGATTTCCAGTTTATTTCTGTTTATAATCTCTTGCATGAATCCTGAAATAATCCCAAAAAAAATCTACGGATGAAATCCACAAAAAATTCCCCTCCTGGTGCCTGCAAATATTTTCAGCATATTAACCAAATAGGGCCTGCTTTTACAAATTCATGTTGTCTTACTTTGATCAGCTTACAAGGTTAAAATACTCAGTCACCGTGACCAGGAAAATCTATTTCATTTATCCCAACGCTAATGTTAAATTGGCAAGCCTGCAGTTTACTGCCCTCTCTCTTTCATGGATTTCCAACCAAAGGAACAGTTCCCAAATCTAAAAGGTTTGGAAAATTCTAACGGATCAGAAATGTCCTCCTTTGCTTTCTATCTTGTAAGGTGGAAACCAACTGGGCTGAGAAATATTTTTCTTTTAAGACCCATTATTTTTCCATTCTTATTTTACTGTGTTTTTGAGCCATTTACTTTTTTTCAATTTAATAGTGTTCAGCTTTGTTGTTATAAATCCAATATCAGATTCCAGAATTGAAAAACTCAGCAATTTGTATGCCACTGAAAATCAGAAGGAAATGGCAGGGTTTTCTATTGTTGACGGTGGATTGCTTGTGGTTTTTACATGATATATATATTAACTGCCACATCATTCCAAGCATGGTCTACTTCCATGTCTTGCTATGGAACTACATACACTCATGGTTAGTGGAGTTGCAACACATGGGCAGCAGTCTCAGTCTTGACATCTTAGCAAATGGGAGATCAGTAATGACATAGACTCTGCCCCACTGAGTTACTCCAGCATTTTGTGTCCATCAGTAATGACATAGTTGAAAATAACTAGGCTGAGGATGGTTCCCTGAGGAACTCCTGCATTTATGCTGCAATGATTGCCACCTCTGGAACTTATGATCTCTGGTGAGAAATTAGAACCAGGCCATAATTTTTAAATTTTCAATGAGCTTTACATTCTGTGAAGTTAATGTGTGATATGGTGCAGGAACCAATACCAAAGGCACTCTGGACATCAAGTTTTCACAGAGGACTTTTAGTTACACAGGAAAGTTCTGAAATATGCATGCCAGTGCAGATGTTTTCGTGGTTTCTGGAATGGAAACTTTAGTTGTAAAAGCATGTTTGAAAAATAAATTATGGAAAACTCTCCAAAAAGAGATGACAATATGTTCACTTATTTTATATTTTGTGGACCTATAGAAGCAGGTAATATCATAGAAGAGTACAGCAGAATAACAGGCCCTTCAGCCCACAATGTATGTGTTGAACATGAAGCCAAGACCAATTCTTATCCTGCATATAATCCATATCCCTCCATTCCTGCCTATCCATATCCTATCCAAAAGTCTCTTAAATGCCAGCATTGGATCTGCCTCAACCACTACCCCTGGCAGGGCATTCTAGGCACTGACTCAGTCTCTGTGTAAAAAATGTCCCCCGGGCATTACCTTTCGATTTTGCCCCTTTCACCCTAAAATTATGCCCTCTAGTATTTGATTTTTCCATCCTGGATAAAAGATTCTGACTTTTCCCTACCTATGCCTCTCATCATTTTATATACATCTATCCTCCAGTGTTCTAGAGAAAGCATCCAGAGGTTTCTGTCTAAACTTCTCCCTGTAGCTAATACCCCCAGGCATCATTCCAGTAAACCTCATCTATACCCTTTCCAAAGCCTCCACATTCTTCTGAAAATGGGGTGACCAGAACTACTTGCAATAGTCCAATATTTACCGAAGTCCTATAAAGCTGCAAAATAACTTCTTGACTCTTATACTCAATACCCCAACCTATCAAAGCAAGCTTACCATACACCTTCTTTACTACTCTATCCACCGTGTTGTCAATTTCAGGAAGTTCCTAAATACTTACCTGCAATTTGAATTGCGTGGTGCTACATTTCAGTTCTGTACATGAAACATGAATCATAATTATAAATCAGGAACTGCAAAATCACAGCTTCCTCTTGAGGGTCTCATTCTTGCAGAATCCAGTCATCAGTTAACTTGACTCAGTCTATATGGTGTAAACAAATAGATTCAGGGGAGAATACTTTGCCATCAGTTCCACTTTACTTGAAGGTGGGAAGTCAAAACTCAAACTAAAAATCTAATTTTGAGGAGAAATAACATTAAATGATACTTCCCTGTATCATGTATCTGCCTTCAGTCATTTATTTAATATTCTGAGAAAATTACACTAACTATGCTTTTCTGATATTAATCTGGACCCAAGCAATGAATTTGGGTTTGAGTTTCTGTGGAGCTAGAACAATAGTATTCACTAATTTCCTTTTCACACAACAGTACAAGAATGCGTAAGGTCACATAAGAACATTCTAAGTAAGAAAGGTGTGTTGGATTAGTTAACAATTCACGTTATTCAACAGTGTTCAATGGATCTTTATTATCACATGTACCGAGGAACAGTGACATTTTTTTTTGCATACAGTTCAGTAAATTATTACTATACATAAACACAATCCCAGATCAAGTACAAAGTGTATAGAAATGTCCCACTGACACCATATACAAGTCAACAGGTTTTGTCGCCATTTTCAAAGTCCAAGTTGCTTTAAGTGCAGCTCGCCATAAAGGCTCGTTGTCATGGGTCACAGGGTCGGCCCGGCCAAGCGAAGCTGTAGGCATCGTCCACTGCTGCTCCACCGTTCTGGGCCTCTACAGGCCGTGTCTGGTCCATGCTCTCGGTCTCCTGGAGCGGTGCCCAATTCAGTCATGCCCCAGGATACCACTGCAGGGCCTCCGGCTATCACTTTGATCCAGATTGGCCAGTGAAATGTCGATCCTCTCCTCACAGTTTTGTGTTTTTACATAGAACTAGTGTGCATGAGTGATCAATGATCGATGTTGACTTGACAAGGCCTAAGGGCCTTGCATCTATGCGGTATCACTAAACTAAACTACCTCTTTCCTTTAGCTCAGATTTAAATTCCGTACATCATAGTGCTAAAAGAATTGTTTTTGCTCAGAATAGTTTTTACTTTACATAGTGCCAGGAAGCATATTGACTTGCTGCGTACAATCAAGTACATGCAAGGGGAGGGGTGAAAGGTTACTTCAACAGGAAATACTTTTCATTTAGCAAATGTAACAAAACATTCACATAAACAATTATCACACCATATTTGACAATTGAGGAATATACAATATGTGGACGGATGATCAAAAGGTCAGTCAAAGAAATGGTGTAAAAGAGGAAAGGGCGGGGGAAGCACTGAGAAGAGAACTCCTGAGCATATAACCTAAGCAGCAGAATGCAGAGTTTACATGATGCAGTGTACACAACAGGGGTTTTGGACAAGACTGCCTAAAAGACTCAGAGATCTCAAAGGTTGAGGATTGGATGAGGTTACAGGGTAATATAATTGGACAATGGAAGGATTCAAAAGCAAAGGCAAGACTTTTTAAACTAAGGTATTGATAAACTGGGAGCTAACACAGGTGAGCCAGAAGTAGAAGATAAGAAAGACGTGGTTCGATTTAGGATGCTGGTGGCAGAGATTTGAATAGGCTGACTTAGACTTTATTGGGAAGGCCACCATTTATTATCTATTTCTAATCACCCCAAAGTATTGAAAGCAGTTTAGAATCAACCACATTGGTAGATTCAGAATCAGAATCAATCTAGGCCAGTGGCACAGAGTTGCTGCATTACAGTGCCAGAGACCCAGGATCGATTCTGACCATGGGTGCTGTCTGTATGGAGTTTGTATGTTCTCCCTGTGACCGTGTAGGTTTTCTCCGGGTGCTCCAGTTTTCTCCTACACTCCAAAGACATACAGGTTTGTAGGTTAATTGGCTTCGGTAAAATTATAAATTGATGGTGTTAGTGCAAGGAGTGATTGCTGTTTGGCGCGGACTCAGTGGGCCAAAGGGCCTGTTTCCGGACTGTATCTCTAAAGCTATACGAGGTAAGGATTGCAGATTTCATACCTAGATTTTCTTCACTGGTGAAACAGCCGAATTATTATAACAATCTGCTAGCTTCCCAGTTCTATTATGAAGCCAGCCTTTTCGTTTTGTTCGGCCATTCTGTTTGAGAATTGAACTCAAGTTTCTGGACTAATAATCCAGAACTCTGACAGATGGTCCAATAAAATAACCACTGTGTTACCATACTTTCTAAAAGTGCAAGGTGGGTGGCCATGAGAGGAACACTTGCATATGTATTGTATTTTATAGACAATAGACAATAGACAATAGGTGCAGGAGTAGACCATTCAGCCCTTTGAGCCAGCACCGCCATTCAATGCGATCATGGCTGATCACTCTCAATCAGTACCCCGTTCCTGCCTTCTCCCCATACCCCCTCACTCCGCTATCCTTAAGAGCTCTATCCAGCTCTTATTTTATGTAGAAAAGAAATGCCACTGTACTTAAAAAACTATTAAAAGCATTGTCATAATTACTTAATATTTTATGAAATTGTGATTATTAAAAGCAATTTTTAATGTTGGAATCAGGTCCTCCAAGTTTATTTTCAAAGAACTTAAAGGGTTGCTAACAAATCATGGTCAGTTGTGTTCATTCAATAGCTTTCTCATTATTAAATACATCATTATCATTTTTCCCTTGCAACGCATTGTATGCTAATCTTGTTTATATTTGAACTGGTATTGCAGTAAACGATTTGACTAAAAGCTATGCGTTGTTATGGAAGTCAAGGAACTATATCCTGCAAATTGAGTGGGGTTTTGTGTTAAAGCTTTCAGCACCAACCATCAGCTTAATTTCCCCCTGTATTTGATTGCCTGCATAAATTCTTCATCATATGCTTGTTTCATGATGGTATGCAAAAGATAATTATAACCAACACGTCCACAATAGATAGAAATAAGGAACTGCAGGCACTGGTTTATAATATAAAAGAGACACAATGTGCTTGTGTAACTCACCGGTCAAGCAACAGCAGCCCTGGACAATTTAGAATCCATGGAATCTATTGTGGTCCACAATAGATCCAATTTCAGTGTACACCAGTGTCAAGCAAGTCTGGTCTCTGCCCCAACAGTTCTCTCAGTCTTTCACACCACTAATGCTGCAACAAACCTTTCACTGGACAGGAGCAAAGTTGCAAGACAACTGGGAAGGTGTGTTGGAAGGAACTGCAGATATTGGTTTACACTGAAGATAGACACAAAATGCTGGAGTAATTCAGCGGGTTAGACAGTATCTCTGGAGAAAAGACATTGGTGATGATTCGGGTCAATATACTTCATCAGACTGAGAATCAAGGGAGAGGGAAACCAGTGATATGAAAAGGTACAAAGAACAAAGGTACAAATGAATGAAGGATATGAAAAGAACAAAGGAAGTTGTTCAATCTCTGGAGCCAGAGTCACTTAGCCTCAAGAGCTGAACTACAGAATTCAGATATGGTCGTATTTGGAGGTCAAGGGCCAAGTCATTGTCAATATGTTCAGTGAAGCAAACATGCAAAGGTAAGAAATAGAAGCAGGAGTTGGCCATCTGACTCATTGAGCCTGTTCTGCCATCATCAAGATCACAGCTCCGCATTACTGTATTTTCCTGCACCTTCCCATATCCCTTGATCTCACAATTTCCAGGTACGTGAAGAGGAAAAAAATAGTCAAGGCAAATGTGGGTCCCTTGAAGACAGAAGCAGGGGAATTTATTATGGGGAACAAAGAAATGGCAGACGAGTTAAACCGTTACTTTGGATCTGTCTTTACTGAGGAAGATACACACAATCTCCCAAATGTTCTAGGGGCCGGAGAACCTAGGGTGATGGAGGAACTGAAGGAAATCCACATTAGGCAGGAAATGGTTTTGGGTAGACTGATGGGACTGAAGGCTGATAAATCCCCAGGGCCTGATGGTCTGCATCCCAGGGTACTTAAGGAGGTGGCTCTAGAAATAGTGGAAGCATTGGAGATCATTTTTCAATGTTCTATAGATTCAGGATCAGTTCCTGTGGATTGGAGGATCGCAAATGTTATCCCACTTTTAAAAAAGGAGGGAGAGAGAAAACGGGTAATTATAGACCAGTTAGTCTGACATCAGTGGTGGGGAAGATGCTGGAGTCAATTATAAAAGACGAAATTGCTGAGCATTTGGATAGCAGTGACAGGATCATTCCGAGTCAGCATGGATTTACGAAGGGAAAATCATGCTTGACAAATCTAATGGAATTTTTTGAGGATGTAACTAGGAAAATTGACAGGGGAGAGTCAGTGGATGTGGTGTACCTCGACTTTCAGAAAGCCTTCGACAAGGTCCCACATAGGAGATTAGTGGGCAAAATTAGAGCACATGGTATTGGGGTTAGGGTTCTGACATGGATAGAAAATTGGTTGACAGACAGAAAGCAAAGAGTGGGGATAAATGGGTCCCTTTCGGAACAGCAGGCAGTGACCAGTGGGGTACCGCAAGGTTCGGTGCTGGGACCCCAGCTATTTACGATATACATTAATGACTTAGATGAAGGGATTAAAAGTACCATTAGCAAATTTGCAGATGATACTAAGCTGGGGGGTAGAGTGAATTGTGTGGAAGATGCAATAAGGCTGCAGGGTGATTTGGACAGGTTGTGTGAGTGGGCGGATACATGGCAGATGCAGTTTAATGTAGATAAGTGTGAGGTTATTCACTTTGGAAGTAAGAATAGAAAGGCAGATTATTATCTGAATGGTGTCAAGTTAGGAAGAGGGGATGTTCAACGAGATCTGGGTGTCCTAGTGCATCAGTCACTGAAAGGAAGCATGCAGGTACAGCAGGCAGTGAAGAAAGCCAATGGAATGTTGGCCTTCATAACAAGAGGAGTTGAGTATAGGAGCAAAGAGGTCCTTCTACAGTTGTACCGGGCCCTGGTGAGACCGCACCTGGAGTACTGTGTGCAGTTTTGGTCTCCAAATTTGAGGAAGGATATTCTTGCTATTGAGGGCGTGCAGCGTAGGTTCACTAGGTTAATTCCCGGAATGGCGGGACTGTCGTATGTTGAAAGGCTGGAGCAATTAGGCTTGTATACACTGGAATTTAGATGGATGAGGGGGGATCTTATTGAAACATATAAGATAATTAGGGGATTGGGCACATTAGAGGCAGGAAACATGTTCCCAATGTTGGGGGAGTCCAGAACAAGGGGCCACAGTTTAAGAATAAGGGGTAGGCCATTTAGAACGGAGATGAGGAAGAACTTTTTCAGTCAGAGAGTGGTGAAGGGGTGGAATTCTCTGCCTCAGAAGACAGTGGAGGCCAGTTCGTTGGATGCTTTCAAGAGAGAGCTGGATAGAGCTCTTAAGGATAGCGGAGTGAGGGGGTATGGGGAGAAGGCAGGAACGGGGTACTGATTGAGAGTGATCTGCCATGATCGCATTGAATGGCGGTGCTGGCTCGAAGGGCTGAATGGCCTACTCCTGCACCTATTGTCTATTGTCTATTGTCTATTGTCATCTCTGTTTTGAATAAACTCAGTGACAGAGTCCCCACACCCATTCAGAGGAGAGAGCTTGAAACATTCTCTGAATGAAATTTCTCCTCGTCTCAAAACTAAACAGCCTCTGCCATATTCTGAGACAACCCTGGTTCTATGCACCTGAGTTGGGGGAATATTCTCCCTACATCCAGTCTGAGAAGCTGGGTCTTACATTCGCCAGTCACAAAACAAAGAATAGCCCACACTTCAGCATTATAAAGAAAGAAAATTTGTCTGCTTAAGAGTTTCATCATCAGAATTGGACAATTACTATTCTAACTTGATTTCTCTCATTATAAGCAGAAATAAAAACACATTTTAATTGTAGTACTTACATAATTTCATTATCAAGTGGAGATTTAAGTTAAATTGCTCTATTTAAGTTCAGTTTTTGTGTTTGCAGCACAATGTGTATATCAACAGTATACTTTGTGAGAGGTAAAGAAAACCATTTATAATTGTACAGTGATGCATATTGTAAAATCAGAATTAATTTCTTTGCCTGAAGCAACAGGATTAAATGAGCGCTGACACTCCATGGCGGAAAGTTGCTGTAAGCATAAATAAACTGGAACAAAATAGCTGGATGAGAGTTTCTATTCCTAAAAAAAATAATGTACTCTAATCGCAGTCAAGCATACAGCAACAGCAATGTCTATATTGTCACAAACATAAAATTGTTCCTCTCCAAGCCGTAATCTTGGTAGTATAGCAATTGTACTGTCAGTTTAAAACTGGATTCCGACTAATCCAAGCAAGTGTTACTGAAAAGCACCATAAAATAGGAGCAGGCAAAGACCATCAGACCCTTCAAGCCTGCCTTGCCATTTAATATGATCTTGGCTGATCAATGCTGGCCCCAACTTCTCTTGTGTGCTATATTCTCTTTACGTTTCTATTCACTAATTCATCACATTTTTACTCACCGCTACTTAAATAATTATAATGATCCAACTTCCACCACCCACTCATGCAGAGAATTACAAAGACTCACCATCCTCTGTAAGCAGCTCAATTTTAAATGGCAGGCCCCATATCCTGTAGTTAAACCCCCTTATTCGAGACTTTCCCACTGGTGCAAAAATGCAAATATCTACCCGGTCAAGCTCCCTTAGGATCTTATAAGGTCATCCCTCATTCTTCTCAATTCCAAGGAATGGAGGTCCAAATGACTAATCTTCTCTTGGTGGAACAACCCACTCATCCCAAGATTTAGCCTGGTGAATCTCCTGTCTCCAATGTTATTATAAATCCTTTAGATAAGTGGAACTCCCTATGCTGTATTCCTTCGAGGCCTCAAAAATACCTTTGCAAAAGAACGCCCTATTTTTTGAACTCCAACTCCGCTGCAAATGGCCAAAATGCTCTTTACCTTCTTAGCTGGCTGCCAACTATTTGTGTTTCAAGTACTAAAACACTTACATCCCTCTGCATTTCACACACTTTTAGTCTCTGTCCATTTAGATAATAATCTGTCTCTTGATTCCTCTGACTGTACTGCATGACCTCACATTTCTCCACGCTCATTTCCATTTGCCAGTCTTTTGCTTTCTCAATAGACAATAGACAATAGACAATAGACAATAGACAATAGACAATAGACAATAGACAATAGACAATAGACAATAGACAATAGGTGCAGGAGGAGGCCATTCGGCCCTTCGAGCCAGCACCGCCATTCAATGTGATCATGGCTGATCATTCACAATCAGTACCCCGCTCCTGCCTTCTCCCCATACCCCCTGACTCCGCTATCTTTAAGAGCCCTATCTAGGTCTCTCGTTCACTCGCTCAATCTATCTATATCCCATTGCAGAATCATAGTAGCCTTCTCCCAACATGCCCTTCCACTTATTTTTGCATCATCAACAAATTTGGAAACCTTTCATGCTGTCCCTGCTTCCAGGTCATTAATGTATATCGTGAACAATTGTGGAGGATGAGCTAGCTCATCCCTGTGGTACTCCACTAATTACCTCCTCCCAGACTGGAAAGGTCCCATTTATTCCAACCCTTTTTTTTAATGAGACAACCAGTTGTCAATCCATTTTAACACACTTTCTCCAAGTACCCAGGGGTTTTAATTTAAGCCCCAGTCTCCTTCAGGAAATCTAAATACAGTACATCAAAAGGTTCCCCACCATCAACTCTCTCTCTCTCTCTGTTACAGCTTCAGAGAATTTGCACAAATTTGTCAAACATTAAATACCTTTCATAAAACAACATTGACTTGGTTTAATTGTACATGCACTCTCTGAATAAGGGACATCCCTGACATAAGTGTTATGCGCCGTGAATCCTTATGTGTCAGCTTTTACGCAAGTCGGAACCACTGTCCCCATCCCCTGCCCAAAATAACTCACTGAGAGTATTAACTGTCACAGTGGCATCCGGATATGTCCATGGCATTTACTGTGGTGCCCAGCCTTCTGAGTAAACACCGTCGTCATTGCCGGCTTGAATTTCAATGTAAACTTGAGTGATCGTCTGGTGTTGTGGAAATTACCAACTACCTTGATTGTGCTCGGGACTGAGTACAATATAGTCTATGTAAGTGTAAGTTCACCTAAGTCACCTATTATGTAAATTGGGGAAAGTCTGTGTTCAACTTTCCTAAATGATTCAACTATTTCCTTTCTGATTGTTGACTCCAGTATCTTTCCAATAATATCTGTTAAACTAGCTGGTTTGTAGTTGTCTGCTTTATGCTTTTCTCATTTTTTAAACAAGGGATTCACATTGCCTGTTTTTCAATCTTCAGGTACCCTTCCGAGGTTTAGTTAGTTATAAAAATTTTCAACCAATGAACACACTAGCGCTGCAGCCACAAACAAGAGAAGAGAAAGTCAAGAGTCAAGAGTCAGAAGGTTGATCCGTGCCGAGACTTTAGCACGGAGAACTTCAAGGTGTTGCTTGTAGGTCAGCTGCCGATCTAGTTTCACCCCGAGGTATGTAGGAAATGGGTTGGGGCGGGCACCTACGGATGTCGAACCGGATGGCATCACCTTGTTGCAGCTGAATGTGGAAAGCCTCACCAAGGCAAAGACCACCATCATTGAACATACGCTACAGACCCACAAAGTCACTGCAATCCTGCTCCAAGAGACTCACAAAAGTGACAGCTCCCATCTGAAGATCCCTGGTTATACCCTGGCCGCCTACACTGAGAGCGACACCCATGGGATTGCCACTTTTGTAAGGAACACAGCAAAATGGAAAGCGATTGCAACGTCCCCTCCTGACTCTGACATGGAATGGGTGGCAACGCAAGTCGAAGGTGTCACTGTCATCAATGTATACAAGCCACCTTCTACCCGGCTTCACAAAGACTCCATCCCCACCTTTGGTTCGCCCTGCATGTACGCTGGGGACTTTAATTGCCACAGCACCACCTGGGGCTACCGTCCACAATGGTGTCCACCATTGCAACTACAACATATCATTTACCTGGCCATCGCTTCCAACTAATTAGTTGTAGTTATTAGTTGAATTATTTTATCAGGTTTTGCCGCATGACGACAGACCTTACACTAATGTGCCCTGATTTCAATAGGCAGGGTACATCAAAATAGACAGAGAAAAAAAGTAAACATATCCACCGATCACTTAACAAACTACTGCAGTTAGCTCACTTGTCGTTTAGTTTAATTTAAAGATACAGCATGGAAACAGGTCTTTCAGCCTGTCCACCGGGTCCACACTGACCATTGATCAGTTCACCCTAGTTCTATGTTATTCCACTTTCGCATCCATTCCCTACACATGAAGGGCAATTTACAGAAGCCAATTAACCTACAAACCCACACGTCTTTGGGATGTGTGAGGAAACCAATCATTGTGCCCTTGTCGCATTTCACTTTCTAAACAACAAAGTCATGTAAAGTTACAGTGTGATAGTTTCCACACCTCATTAGAATTAAATCATTTGTGAACGCTGATAATTCTTGATTCCTCTGTAAACCACAGTTTGAAAATTCGGTCTCTTTTCACATAGGATGATTAAAATAAACCACTATTTTGCCAGGTTATCTTACAGGAGTAGCATGGTCATGATATTAATGCTGTCAGTGGATGTGTTAAATAGCCAACCCTGTGGATACATGTTAAAAAATACATTGTTGAAATATTTATGTGTAAAATATACGTTATAAATGTTCTTAGCGAAGGTTTCACAGTACACTCAAAACATTGGAGTCAGGACATATTCTGCTATTTACAATGTGTAACCCCCACGACTCTTGACTACAAAATCACAAGCCTACTTACCAGGGTAATGACTCATGATCTTCAAATACATAACGTGGAAAAAGTATGCTTTTGTCCTTCTTGGCCAATGTTCATTGTAACCCTGACACAGGAAGGAATGTACCAAAGGTTCATATGTTTGGGACGGAGAGAAAGATTGAGCAGAATGGGCCTACACTCCCTAAACTTGAGACAAAAAAAATAGCACTTTTAGCAAAGAGCAGAGAATAGTACAGCACAGGAGTTGGCCCTTTGGCAAACAATCTCTGTGCCAAACATGATGCCAAGTAAAACTAATCCCCTTACAAGCTATTTCCCTCCATTCCCTGCATATTTATATGCCTATCTAAAACCCTATTAAATGCCACAGGTGTATCTGCCTCCACCACCATCCCTGAAAGTGCATTCCAGGTACCCACCACTCTCTCTGTAAAAAACCTGGCCTGTACATGTCCTTTGAGGTTTGCTCCTCTCAGCATGAAGCTATGCCCTCTAGATTTTGATATTTCTATCTTGTGCGACACAAACATGTGGGCCGAAGAACCTGTTTCCTTGCTATGCTGTTCTGTGTTCTATGTTCGGTCTACCATGAAGGACTTTATCGAATCCCTTACCAAAATTCATGTACACATACATCCACTGCCTTATCCTATCGGGGCGGCACGGCGATGCAGCGGTGGAGTTCTGCATCACAGTGCCAGAGACCCAGGTTCGATCCTGACTACGGGTGCTGTCTGTACGGAGTTTGTACGTTCTCCCTGTGACCACGTGGGTTTTCTCTGGATGCTCCGGTTTCCTCTCACTCTCCAAAGATGTACAGGTTTTGTAGGTTAATTGGCTTTGGTAAAATTATAAATTGTCCCTGGTGTGTAGGATTGATAAATACATCTCTTGATTCTCCTGAACACTTCATCAGTGATGTAACCTGGGGTCATTGGGTGTTTCTGGTCTTTCAACATCAGACACCCTCCCCCAGGCGACCCAGCCGTGGTTGATCAAACCACGACTTGTGTTCAGGTGGCATTTGCTCCTCCCCATGGACCTCCTCTCCTGATCCAGAGCCATCTCAAGGCTTTCTCCGCTGCCTCTGTGGTGCTCTTGATGACTCTTCTCCTCTCTATTCCGATGATGCCCAGCCCACTCAAGGCTTTGTAGAGCGATTGCCCTGCAAAACCTCTACAGCCAACTTTGATGGGCATTCCAGCCCCGCTTATGGCAATCTGTGACCAGCTCTTCATATTTGGTCTACTACCTCTCGTGGGCCGCCGCCAGACGGTCCTCCCACAAGTGCTGTCAGTTCCAACAAGACAATGTTTTTGGTCGCCTCGGAGACTAGGAGGATGTCCGGCCTCAGGGTGGTTGTGGCGATGTGCCATGGGGACCTCAGCTGTTTCACCAGGTCTACAGAAAGCTGCCAGTCCTGATCAGTCCCCAGGATTCCCGACGGATTCTTGGCTGCTGTGGTTCTTGGCAGCTGCACTCCAGCCTTCACGAAGGTGATCATCTGGGTGGTGGGGCGTGCTCATCTGCAACTGCTGATTCCCATGCTGATGGCTTCTGCAATGGGTTTCAGAACCTGGTCGTGGCGCCAGGTGTACCGGCCCCTCCCAAGAGCCTTTGGGCAGCAGCTCAGGATGTGTTCCAACATCCCCTTGCCTGAGCATTGCGGACAATCCGGAGATTCTGCTTTGCCCCAGATGAAGAGGTTTGATGGGCTGGGCAGGACATCGTACACTGCCTGGACTAGGAACTTGATACGCTGTGGTTCAGCCTGCCAGAGCTCAGTCCATGTAACTGTTCGTTCCATGGCCTGCTCCCACCTTGTCCAGGCCCCCTGCTGCCTCAAGCCAACTGCTCTGCTAGACCTCTCCTCCTCCACCGCTGCCCTCTCTTCCTCCTGGACCAGCCTGCACCTCTCCTTCCCCTTGGCCTTGTCAAACTGGGGAGTTGGGAAGGTTCCCAGAGCAGCTCTTCCCTGAGTCACTGCTCCCACCAGGACTCTGTGGTGTATCCGAGACTCCGCGTGCAACACAGCTTTGCCGCCTCTCCACTTCCTCCCAAGTTTCACCTCCACCCCTGCCTGAGCCACTTTGGGGTCGCTGGAGTCCCTATACAGCATCACCTCTCTGGCCCGAGTCACCTTGAACTCCTCCTGTAGAGACTTCAGGGGCAGCTGGAGCTTGGTGTTATTACCGCAAAGGGCGATGCTGCTAAGGCTCCTGGGCAATCCCAGCCACCTCCTGAGAATGCTGCTGACTTTCCTCTCCAAGCTCTCCATGCTGGAGATTGGGACTTCGTAGACAAGCAGTGGCCAGAGTATCCTTGCCAGGATACCATGCTGGTATATCCACACCTTGAACTTGCCGGGAAGGCCTGACTGGTCCACCGGTCTCAACCAGCTCTCCAGCTCCTGACAGGTTGCCTGGACTGATGCTGTGTCCTTCAGGCTGCTGTTAAACACCTTGCCAAGATTCTTCACTGGCCTTTCAGAGATTAGTGTCTCTTCGATGCTGAAGTGGAACCTGTCCATGAATTTGCCCTTCTTCACCACCAGTGACCTTGATTTTTCTGGCTTAAACCTCATCCTTGCCCATCTAATCAGTTTCTCCAACCCTTGCAGGATCCACCTGCCTCCCGGCACTGACTCAGTGGTGACAGTCAGGTCGTCCATGAAGGCCCTGATTGGTGGTTGGCGTATTCCTGACTTGTCTGATGGCCCCGGCACTCTGGTTCAGCGGACTTGACGATCATGTTCATCACCAAGGCTAAAAGGATCGCAGAGATGGTACAGCCTGTGATGATTCCAACCTCTAATCTGTGTCACTCTGATGTTACTGACCCTGCTGAGACTCTCATGCTGAACTGCTTGTAATAGTCCAGGATGAGATCTGCCACTTGGCCTAGTACATGATGCTTGGCCATGACTGTCTGGATCAGCTTGTGTGGGATGGATCCATAGGCGTTGGCCAGAGCTGTCAGGTCTCCCTTGTTCTCCCTGGCTTCACTGATGAGTTGGGTCACCACTCCCGTGTGCTCTAGACACCCCGGCACTCCAGATAAGCCTCCCTTTTGCACTGAGGTGTCGATGTAGCAATTGTTGGAGAGGAAGTTGGTCAGCTGCCTTGCCACTATGCTGAAGAAAATCTTGCCTTCAACGCATATTAGTCTATGGGGTCTTCACTGGTCGGCGTGGACTTGGTGAGCCGAGAGGCCTGTTTCTGCACTATATCTCTAAAGTGATCCTCATCAATCACTTTAATCACCTCCTCAAGTTCATAAGTTCATAAACAGAAAATAGCTCATATTCGTCCAAATGTGAGTACATCTTATCACAGATAAGTTTTTCATGTACCTTGTATGTTGTGATTGTTGGCAGACCAATTTCCCTTCAGGGATGAATAAAGTTTTATTGTATCGTATCGTATCGTACACAACCCTATATTCAGCAGTGGTTTTCATATCCAGCTGCTGAAATGGATTTCTGATTTTTCCCTCATTAATACTGGATCCTCTGCAGAATTATTAGCTCCCTTCCCTCTTCATATGCCTTGTACTCCCAGTGTCAGCCAGCCATTGCCAACTTAGAACTTGGGTTTTATCCTTTGCTGCTGTACATTCCCACCCTTAAACATTACCGTGTGCATTCATTAAGCCGACATACCTTACTGCGTTTAAATCAGATGTCCATTCAAAGAGGGTAAGTATCGTGATCCCAAATCAGATAAGGATCCCAGTTTGAACATCATAACAGTACTAATGGAATTTCAGATTGTAAAGGTGCCATTAAGAATAATGTGCATTTTGTACTTGTTTTCACCTTGTTCGCTTTAACTTTTTTTTGTCAGATTAAGTTATAGTGTAGGCGTCCACTGGCAAAATGTGATTGCAAAGCGCAGTTATGACTCTGAGCTTCTCTCTCTTAAAAGCATTACACAAAATATAGTCTGCATTGATTTTAATTTGCTTGAAATACATCTTAAGCTGATTGGCACCAGCAGCTGTGTATCTGTAGAATATCAATGAGGCTGTGGTGGTCCCTGGATATTAGGCCACTCCTAGGGTCAGTCCCCTCGGCACTTGACGGACAGGGACGAGGGACTACCCACAAGCTACGGGGTTTCTACCCAGGGCTTTTTGGGGAGTGTTCATCCCTTCGGTGGAACTCATTGTGAGTGGATGCTCACAACCTGCATTAAAGAACTTTCAAAACCTGCTTGGCATCCAGCCTATTTCTGGCCACGTCCAGGCCATTACAAGGCTACTAATCTAGATGACTTTAAATTATTGCAGTGTAGGAAAATAACTGCAGATGCTGGTACAAATCAAAGGTATCACAATATGCTGGAGTCTTCTATTGAATGTCTTCTATTGTATCCGCTGCTCTAGATGTCACCACATCTTCCCATCTCCTCCCCGTTCTGCGTTCCACAGAGACCGTTCCCTCCGTAACTCCCTAGTCCACTTCCTACCCAAACCACCCCCTCTCCGGGCACTTTCCCCAGCAACTGCAGGAGATGCAATACCTGTCCCTTTACTTCCCCCCTCAACTCCATCCAAGGACCCAAACAGTCTTTCCAGGTGAGACAGAGGTTCACCTGCACTTCCTCCAACCTCATCTATTGTATCCGCTGCTCTAGATGTCAACTTCTCTACATCAGAGAGACCAAACGCAGGCTCAGTGATCGTTTCACTCAACACCTTCGCTCAGTCCGCCTTAACCAACCTGATCTCCCGGTGGCTGAGCACTTCAACTCACCCTCCCATTCCCAGTTTGACCTTTCTGTCATGGGCCTCCTCCAGTGCCATAGTGAGGCCCACCAGAAATTGGAGGAACAGCACCTCATGTTTCGCTTGCGCAGCTTGCAGCCCAGCGGTATGAACATTGACTTCTCCAACTTTAGATAGTTCCTCTGTCCCTCTCTTCCCCCCCTCCCCTTCCCAGTTCTCCCACTGTCTTCCTGTCTCCACCTATATCCTTTCTTTGTCCCGCCCCCCCCTGACATCAGTCTGAAGAAGGGTCTCAACCCGAAACATCACCCATTCCCTCTCTCCTAGATGCCGCCTGACCTGCTGAGTTACTCCAGCATTTTGTGAATAAATCGATTTGTACCAGCATCTGCAGTTATTTTCTTATACTATATTCAAGGCATTCAACATATTGTAGATAGATTTGGATACAGATTCATATTAATTTATTTGAGCATGAAAACCAGTTTTGGTATTTTACTGATAATATCAGTCTGAACAGGAAAAATCAGTATTAGTTTATCTTCTCATTACCTACGACACACAACAATGCCTCAGGGCCGTGCTGCAGTAGCAGGATAGATTGTGCATTTAAATGAAGATGTGAGAATTTGGACTTTAACTGTCTATCCCGAAGGCAAGGACACAACCAACTCACATCTGCTGTTATTGGAGCTTGTCAAAATGTAATAATGTTTGTTTACTTTCTGCCGATTAATGGGCAATTTAGAGAAAGCTTCATGAAAATGCTCATTCTGAACGCGAATGCTGCCAAATGTCTGCTTGATATTGGTGAATCTAAACATAGAAACATAGAAAAATAGGTGCAGGAGTAGGCCATTCAGCCTTGGAGCCAGCCTTGGACCATTCAATATGATCATGGCTGATTATCTAAAATCAGTACCCCGTTCCTGCTTTTTCCCCATATCCCTTGAATCCTTTAGCCTTAAGAGCTAAATCTAACTCAAGGTCTTTTTGGAAGATACTTATAACATCTTTGAAATTCTCCACATGTTGACTAGCCTCCAAATGTGAGCTAAATCAAAAAATATGAGCTAAATCAAAAAATTAACCATCCGCATGTTTTAGAGAGAGGGTAAGAACTGTGAATCGGTTTTATCCAGAACTGTCGGCCTGTACTGATCATACATCTGGTTGAACGGTTCAATGGTTCAATAATTCTTTATTGTCACGTATGCATTGCAGAGTGAAATACTTTTTACTGAGTACCTGAACTGTATTCAAGGAAAAGTGGTGGCACATGGAACACTAAAGTAATAAACGTGTGAGTTAATTTCAAAGATGGATTTGCTCTAAGGTTATTGACTAAATCAATTAAACATAATAACATTCAGAAAAATGATGCAGGTTTGTCTAGTTTGGCAAGTTCTGCAAGCTTGGTGGCAATTTTTCAACCGAGTACAAGTTTATAACTTTTGTATCCATTTTAGCATGCTTGGGGTGCTGCACATATTTTAAAATTCATTTTATCGGAGGTTGGTGTTGCTGAAGACATCTACATTTTTTTGCCGATCCCTAATTTCCTTTGAGAAGATGGTGGTGAGTCATCTTTTCAAACTGCTGCAGTCAGTCTGACAAGCTATTGCTCTTTCAGCTTGTACTACATTGCAATAAATGCTTTTCTAGATTGTGGTATTAGATTGGCCATCGGACCCCATTGCAATCACTCATTTTTCCTTGTGTTCTGTTCTATTCTGTTCAATCAGTCCTAGACAAAGGTGAAAAATAGATGAACTTTCTTTAGAGTTCCCAGATCTATTTCTTCTTTGACATCATAACAACACCACTTGTCTCCCACCACCCATGGAAGTGGAGATCAGTAAGATCATGATAAAATGTCTATCAACCTAGTATTGGGAGACACACAGCACAGTGGCACAGAGTTGCTGCCTCACATTGCCAGACACCCGGGTTCAATCCTGACAATGGGTAAGCTGTCCATGCAGAGTTTGTACATTCTTCCAGTGACTGCATCGGTTTTCTCTGGGTGCTCTGGTTTCCTCCCATACTCCAAAGAGGTGTAGGTTTGTAAGTTAATTGGCTTCTGTAAATTGTCCCTAGCATATAGGATAGATCTAGTGTATGAGTGATCACTGGTCGGCGTGGACTTGGTGGGCCGAAGGGCCTGTTTCCACGCTTTATCATTAGACGAAGGGATTAAAAGTACCATTAGCAAATTTGCAGATGATACTAAGTTGGGGGGTAGTGTGAATTGTGAGGAAGATGCAATAAGGCTGCAGGGTGACTTGGACAGGTTGTGTGAGTGGGCGGATACATGGCAGATGCAGTTTAATGTAGATAAGTGTGAGGTTATTCACTTTGGAAGTAAGAATAGAAAGGCAGATTATTATCTGAATGGTGTCAAGTTAGGAGGAGGGGGAGTTCAACGAGATCTGGGTGTCCTAGTGCATCAGTCAATGAAAGGAAGCATGCAGGTACAGCAGGCAGTGAAGAAAGCCAATGGAATGTTGGCCTTCGTAACAAGAGGAGTTGAGTATAGGAGCAAAGAGGTCCTTCTACAGTTGTACCGGGCCCTGGTGAGACCGCACCTGGAGTACTGTGTGCAGTTTTGGTCTCCAAATTTGAGGAAGGATATTCTTGCTATGGAGGGCGTGCAGCGTAGGTTCACTAGGTTAATTCCCGGAATGGCGGGACTGTCGTATGTTGAAAGGCTGGAGCGATTGGGCTTGTATACACTGGAATTTAGAAGGATGAGGGGGGATCTTATTGAAACATATAAGATAATTAGGGGATTGGACACATTAGAGGCAGATAACATGTTCCCAATGTTGGGGGAGTCCAGAACAAGGGGCCACAGTTTAAGAATAAGGGGTAGGCCATTTAGAACGGAGATGAGGAAGAACTTTTTCAGTCAGAGGGTGGTGAAGGTGTGGAATTCTCTGCCTCAGAAGGCAGTGGAGGCCAGTTCGTTGGATGCTTTCAAGAGAGAGCTGGATAGAGCTCTTAAGGATAGCGGAGTGAGGGGGTATGGGGAGAAGGCAGGAACGGGGTACTGATTGAGAGTGATCAGCCATGATCGCATTGAATGGCGGTGCTGGCTCGAAGGGCTGAATGGCCTACTCCTGCACCTATTGTCTATTGTCTATTGTCTATTAAACTAAATTAAACTAAACTAAGCTAAACTAAACTAAACTAAGCTAAACAAAACTACACAAATTTCCACAGTTCAGTTCATGCCAGACATGAATGATGAATGCCATGAACAAATGACCGAATTACAGGTCCTCCCGAGGTGACAAACACTCGACTTATCTACAGCTTGTACATATGAATAAGCATTTAAGAGACTGATGGGATGGATTTGCTGACTGCTGCAGGGTTGCAGGCATCTTTTACCACCTGGGAACTAGGTTTGTGGCTGGATTGTAAACTATCTGGGTTATGAGCAGTTCATCAGACGGATTTTAGACTTTGGTGATGTAGTGCAGAGAATACAGACTTTAGAGATACCGCACCCACCAAGTATGCGCCGACCAGCGATCACCTCGTACACTAGCATGATCCTACACACTAGGGATATTTAACTTTTTTTTTGCCAAAGCCGATTAACCTTCAAACCTGTACATCTTTGGAGTGTGGGAGAAAACCGGAGCACCCGGACTTGTACCTTATTCCTGCTGTGCATCAACATTATGGAAGTGACCCATTAAGATCAGTTCCCTGTTATCCAACTCACTCCCAGTTAAACAATCAATCTCTGTTCTCTCTGGTGTAAATTCATATTGAGTTCTGATATCCAACTTGCCCAATTACCCAGTTTCTAATATTCCTCTTTCATTTCTGATGTCTTACCTCTCAAACTCTCCCTGACCTTTAAAACCTCACTGGCTATATTCAATTTCCCATTTCCAATTCTGCCAGTTCAATGTCTCCTGTCTGATCTACAACCACCCTTAAACACAGATTATTTATGATTACTGCCTTGGGTATTCTACAATCTTTAATGTTCAACTTCCTTCATTCCAATATATAATTAACCCCTGCGCAGCAATTCTGACTCATAGCTGCCATACACCTCGCCAACTTCTCAATCTATGAAATTTATCAAGACCATGTTCAAATTGCTGCCCTCCCACTATTTTCTCAATAAATAAATCAATTTGGAAAATCTAAAAGCTCTAACGCAATCGTTGGACCATTGAACTTTACCAGGCAGCTCAAAATAACCCTGTTAAATGAGCTGCTGAACATTTAGTTGGATCTAGCCAACTCATGTTCTTTCATTAATTTCCCAAGACCTGAGTTCTTTTCAGCTCTCTCCAGTCAAATTAACATTTTATAAAAGATTCTCCATACGGCACTGCATCATGATCAAAGGCACTTAGCCAGCCAGCTCTACACATACTATGCCTGCAAGTGAGATCTTTTCATGATTATTAAAAGAACAAAAACCTGCTATTATTTCCGAGAATATTAAGAA
This sequence comes from Rhinoraja longicauda, assembly GCF_053455715.1. NCBI lineage: Eukaryota > Metazoa > Chordata > Chondrichthyes > Rajiformes > Arhynchobatidae > Rhinoraja > Rhinoraja longicauda. The sequence goes on along the minus strand of NC_135953.1, from coordinate 66,349,435 downwards.
TGAAACGTGCTGCTCTGATGAGTACTGGATACCTTTCAAGATCCTCAAAAAGCATTGTTGAACTTGACTAATGTGGGGGAAAAGCAGAACTGTGGGAGATGGCACATGCATATCCAACTTACAGTTCTTTAAAAAGGCTCTATGATTTAGCACACATTTGTATTGTCAAGAAAATCGATTCAGACTACCTCCTGTTCCTACCGTGATAAATTCAAATAAAAGGGTCATTGTTTAAAAGCTGTTTTTCAGAAAGGAGAGCTTTTGGGATTATTAATATTTAGTATTTAAAACTTATGAACTTATGCTGGGTATTGGCACGGGTCTCATGGAGTGAATGGACTGCTCTGTAATGGAATAATTAAATAAGTTCAAGATCAAAAGCATGACTCATCCAAATGGTTACGTTCAGACATTTAAAATATGGCATGTATTTTCATAGTTTCAAAGCTCTCTTTCTCAACCAGTTTAAGACTGAACTTCAGATGCTATACCTTGCACTTGAACTTGGCTTTTGAACTCCCCTAGAACACTGCTCAGTTTGACTGAGGCCACCCCTGACTTGAACTCTGCTGGTTTGATTGTGTTGACGATTTCTGCTCTGTATCAACTGAATACTTTGATTGCCCTGTCTATGAGATAGATTCTAATGCTTTCCACAGCCATAAAAGCACCGTGCTCTAGGGAAGGTAAAAAAATGTTGCAAACACAGGAGATCAGGAAATATCCAGAGAGAAAAATCCTTTGGGTCAATTACCCCTTTTCAGAACTGATGCCCCTTAGCTATTTATCACATTCAATAAAAAACAGATATCTGTTTTTTATTGAAGGTGATAAATAGCTAAGGGGCATTAGTTCTGAAAAGGGATAATTGACCCAAAGGATTTTTCTCTCTGGATATTTCCTGATCTCCTGAGTGTCTATCTTTGGCATAAACCAGCATCTGCAGTTGCTTTTTATTACTTATGCCAAAGATAGACACAAAATGCTGGACTAACTCAGCAGGTCAGGCAGCATCTCTGGAGAAAATGGAAGGTGATGTTTTGGGTCGGGACCCTTCTTCTGACTGATTATAGTATGAAGAGTGGGGAAGAAAACTGGAAACGAAAAAAAGCATGACAGATCAGGGCCGGCAACAGATGACCTCAAGCGAAAAGGTTCCCTGATAAGCAAATTGTTGGATAGAGACAGTTGTGAACCCAAGAGGGCACATAGTTGTGAACTGTGAAGCTGGTTAATGATTTTTTAGTGGAGGAGGGGGGAAAGGATGAAGGAAACTGGTACGTTGATGCAAGGTTAGCCAATGTTCAAGGGGTCGGAGGTGACAAGGTGGGGGTAGAAAGAGAAGGGAGAGGGAAGGTGTTTGTAGAAGTTACCTAAAATTGTAGAATTTATTGTTCATTCTGGGGTTCTAAGTCTCCCAAGCGAAATATGAGGTGCTGTTCCTCCACTTTCTGTGTAGCTTCACTCTAGCAATGGAGGAGGCCCAGGACAGAAAGGTATGAGAATAGGAAGGCGAGTTAAACTGGTTAGCAACCTGGAGATCCAGTAGGCCCTGGTAAGTGTTCAGTGGAGCAGTTGCCGAGTCTATGCTTGGTCTAGCTAATGTACGGCAGCCCATGATGGAACATAAAGGTTTACAGTAGATGAGGTTAGTAATATTAATGATGTATTCTTCTGGTGTTGTACCTCACAGCTCTTTGTACTAAATGGTACATTCTGATCTTCTCATTATCTACACATTTTCTTCCTGTAATTTTGTCTTTTGAGAGCTAATCCTTTAGGATCAACTGCTCAGCTGATTCCAATTAGGTTTGAATCATTGATTCAAATGGTGTTCATGCAAACACTGCAAGATGTAACCCAGTGACACAACAGGTAGTGCAGCTGCCTCACAGCACGAACAATCAGAGCTCATATCTGATCTCTGGTGCTTTCAGTGTGGAGTTGGCATGTTCTTCCTCATAATCATAATCATAATCATACTTTATTAGCCAAGTATGTTTTGCAAAATATGAGGAATTTGATTTGCCATACAGTCATAATAATAAAAAGCAACAAAACACAAAATACATTTAAACATAAATATCGACCACAGTGACTCCTCCGCATTCCTCACTATGATGGAAGGCGAAAAAAAAGGTCAATCTCTTCCCTTCTTTGTCCTCCCGTGGTCGGGGGACTCGAGCTTTCCGATGACGGGACAATCTTGGCTCCCGTAGCCGGTGGTCGGGCCCTCCGCTTCAGGGCAATCAAGCTCCCGCATCAGGGGGATCTCAGCTCCCCCACGCCAGGCGATCGGACCCCAGGTCGGGGCTAGTCGAACCTCTTGTGACTTTGCAGCTTCCCGACATCGGTCTCTACCCGAGACTGCGAGCTCCTCGGTGAAATCTGCAGGCCGTGGTTGGAGCGTCGATCCCTGGCAAGGGATGGTAAGTCCACGGCCCCATGGTGGGGCTCAAAGTCAGTCTCGAGCAAGGCCACCAGCTCCATGATGTTAGGCCGCAGAGCGACCAGAGATACGATCCGGAAAACAATCGCATCTCCGGCAAGGTAAGAGATTGAAAAAAAAGTTTCACCCGACCCCCACCCCACCCCCCACATTAAACAAACCAGAGAACATTAACACATACTTTTTAAAACACACTAAAAATAACAAAAAAGATGAAAAGACAGACAGACCGTTGGCGAGGCTGCCATCGTTGACGGCGCCACCCAGTGGAATATGTTCATATGTGTTTGCAACGCACTCCAATTACATTCCAAATACATGATGTTGGTAGGTTAATTCATTATTGTACATTGTCTCAAGTATAGGTGGTGTGGTAGGACAATCAGAGAGAAGCTGATGGGCATGCGAGAGAAGATGGGTTGTAGGGAAGTAAGTGGGAGAATGGGCCTTGTGGGAGTGCTCTTAGAGTGGGCATTAACTCAATAGGTTCTTGCGCCCAAATGGCCTCCTTCTGTGTTATATAAAAATGTAAAGATGCCTTTTCAAGATAAAGGGCAACCGAAGGTAGGGACATTTTGTAACAGAACAGGACAAAAGCTTCTCTCTATAGTTGAATAAAATCTGAGCTAGCATTGTCCACATGAAGGTCAAACAGCTCAGTGAGCCATCAGAGAGTAAATGGCTTGAGAGCGTCTTCCCAGAGAGAGCACATTTTTTTCCTGATTGGAGTAGTGTCCTGGAATTAATTCCCCTTTGTGCTTTAAAGGGTAAATTTAGGCTTCAGTTTTAAGAAGGGGAGTTAATTGCATTTGTGTTTTGATTTGTTTCAGGTAGCAGCATAATGAATCTTTTAACTCCATGCTGTTTACTGGTTTTTAATTTAATCTATTCAATCTCCACTGTTCAAACTGCCAACTACTTGAGATACTTTGTGAATTAAGTATCGTTCACACTTGTCCTTGGGTTTATGACAAGAGTTGAAAAAACAATGGCACAGCATTGAAAATCAACGCAGTAGAGTTAACATGAAATAAATTTCACATTGATGCCTTAAAAGAAAGGTCAGTTCTTGAACAAAAGCGAATCTAGTGTATAGATGTCTCGGGCACTAATACGTTCTGACAGGTGTGGTGTTAAAGGATAACACTGGCGATGAGTCTAGGGATATATTACTGAGCAAATTAGTCGGTCAGTACTTCCAGTCACATTGAGAATTCAGCAGCAAAGCCTTTGGTTACTATAAAATTTAGTATGATACTTTCAAGGGATAAACTATCCAGAGTTATTAAATAATCCTAGAAATTTTTTGAAACGTCTGATCAAGAATGTGGCTGTTGGTAAATGTAAGTGAAGTGGAGGACTTGCGATGTTTAATATTTTTATCAGCTGTAAAATTGGATAGTGTGAGCTTTGCCTACTGGTTATTAAAATGTTACCTACTACATGGTTTAACTCCTTAGGAAAGTCATAGCAAAATATACATATTTTATATAATAAATAAGAAACCATTGAATTACTCAGCAATCCAGCAAATCCTTGCTGAATTTCAACCTACTTCATTGGACTGTGATCTGGATTTTGGGTCTGGAGAGGAAAGCAATAATTGGAAACATGTACATACCTAACATATCTGTAATAAAGCGCTTAAGTCCACGCTAAGATACAACGCATCATTTTATTGAAGCACTTACATCATAGGACCTGCAGTACATTACAGCTCCGAGCTGCTACATCTACTGCCTGACGTAGGCGAGTTCTTAATATTATAAAGCACATACTAGGCGGGACTACTACTAACAAGTATTACGATTGGCTAGCATGCAATAGCACATCTCTTCTTGTAGAAATAAAGAAACAACAGTAGCTTAAGCAATGAAAAACAAAAATGTGAAGAATATACTAGCAAAGTTACACAAAATCACCATATCTAACGGGTGGCCTACAAACCCGTCCGGCCCTCGTGCGATAAGAGACCGCCTCACCTCCTTTCGCGGGAGAACAAGGGGAGGAGAGTGGGGACGCAACAGGCGACTTGACAGGACTAGTGGGAGATGACATGGGCGCGGCAGGAACAACGGTTGGTGGTGAATCAACTGTGGGAGTGAACACGAGATGCGGAGCGTCAGGACTCGGAGTCGCAGGACGCGTAAACGATCAGTCGGCACAAACGAGACCTTCATGACTGAGAATTCGTTCTGTTCGGAGAGGTGCTGTTCATTGGTTCTGCGCGGGGCTCTGGATAGCATGTCTGCTATGTGCATGTCTTTACCTTTCTTGTATACGATCTGGAAATCAAAACGCTACAGCTGCATTATCATCCATTGCAATCGTGCTGGGGCAGCGTGAATCGGCTTGTTCAAAATAGTGACCAGCGGCTGGTGGTCAGTCTCAATGGTAACGGTCTTGCCAAAGATGAAGTCCTTGAATTTGGTGCAGGCGAAAACCACTGCGAGCAGTTCCTTTTCGATCTGTGCATAGCGCTGCTCGGTGTCAGTCAGAGTACGGGATGCATACGAGACGGGCTTGAAGCCGCCATCAGTCGTGGTCTGCAGGCACGCTGCGCCTAGCCCAGACTGGGACGCATCGCAGGTGATGGTAACCGGTAGCTCCAGATCAAAATATGAAAGTGTTGGTGCGCTAGCTTGCTGTAGCTTGAGGGTGTCAAAAGCCCTTTGGTGCTGCAGGTACCAGGACCACGCCGTGTCTTTGTGTGTCAGTTCGCGCAGGGGGATGATAATTCGCTAAGGTTGGGGATAAACTTCCCCAAGTAGTTAACCATGCTGAGGAATCGTTGTAAACTCACAACGTCAGTAGGAACCGGCAGTTCATTGATGGCTGCAGTTTTCAGTGGATCTGGTCGGAGACCGCTGATGGTGAAAACATGTCCGACGTAAGTGACCTCAGGAAGGCGAAACCTGCACTTTAGTGGATTCAGTTTGAGATTAATGTCCCTGGCGCGGTCGAGTACTCTCTTCAGATTAGCATCGTGTTCAGCCAGGTCGCGACCGTAGACAAGAATATCATCAACGATGATGGCGCACGGGTACTCTGCAAACAACTGTTCCATAGTACGTTGGAAAACTTCGCTGGCGGAGTTGATGCCGAAGGGCAACCTCAGAAACTTGAAGCGGCCAAAAGGTGTGGCGAAAGTAGTGAGGTTGGATGAGTCCGGGTCGTGGAATCTGCCAAAAGGAGCTTTTGGCATCCAGGACGAAAAACACTGCTGCGTTACCAATCTGTGCAGCGACATCTTCTGTGGTTCGCATAGGGTAGTGAGGGCGCTTGATAGCAGTATTAAGATCTCTGGGATTGATGCAGATGCGGATCTCCTGTTTGTTGTTCTTTGTTGCGACGACCATGGTGGAAACCCAATCAGATGGGTCAGTTACTTCGGCAATAACACCCATTGAGACCATGCGTTTGAGTTCGTTGTGTATTCTGTCACGCATGGCATGTGGAACCCGATGTGGCGCTCGGACCACAGGTGTGACGGTAAGATCAACAGTGATGCGATATTTGGCAGGCAGCGTGCCCAGTTCATCATCAAAGAGGTCTTTGTAGTGAGAAAGTAGTTGTTGAGTAGGCTCATCAGCGAGGCATAGTTTGTGGACCGCCCGTCCGAAAAACACCAGGCCTAGATCGTGGCATGCGTTGATACCGAGCAACGTCTCCGAGTTTGATTTCACGATGAAATACGGCAGGAGTGTATAGCCTGGTCTAGGGTCAACTCAGTGTTGCGAAGCAGCTCAGCTCTCAGTTTGCTATCAATCATGGCCCCTACCAGCTTATCTCAAACAAGTTTGTCCCGCAACTCACTAAATCGACAGCGCGCAGCCATGTGCCGGAGGTCACTAATACATTGTTCAATAGGTTCATCAGCCTGCTGCAAACGAGCATAGAACTTTGTTCTTTCAATTATATGGTTGGAAGGCATATCACACAGTTCTCTGAATTTCTTGAGTAGAACCGCAGGGTCATCTATAGTCTCGGCAGGAACGAGGACCTGGCCGTTGTCACCCAAAACAGCTGGAGCAAAAACGAAGTTGTCAACTCGATTCATAGCCTCGGGTCCCGCAAGGTTGAGCAAAACAGATGCACGCACATCAAGAGGGTCATTGCAATGAACGATGCGAGCATAATGAGTGTAGTCACGCTCGAAAAGACGCCAACGTTCAGCAATGTCTAAATCAAAGATCAGAGGGTCTGGGCGACGACACGAATTAGCCATAATGGAGATAACAGGAGCAAACTAAATAAAGAAAATAAAACCTGTTAAACGCAGAGGAGTAGGTCCGAGTTGACTCTGACACCATGTAATAAAGCGCTTAAGTCCACGCTAAGATACAACGCATCATTTTATAGAAGCACTTACATCATAGGACCTGCAGTACATTACAGCTCCGAGTTGCTACATCTACTGCCTGACGTAGGCGAGTTCTTAATATTATAAAGCACATACTAGGCGGGACTACTACTAACAAGCACTACGATTGGCTAGCATGCAATAGCCCATCTACAATATCCAATCCGGGTTTAATCCTGACTACGGGTTTAATCCTGACTACGGGTGCTGTCTGTACAGAGTTTGTAACTTCTCCCGGTGACCGCGTGGGTTTTTCCGGAAGCTGTGGTTTCCTCCCACTCTCCAAAGATGTATAGGTTTGTTGGTTAATTGGCTAAATTGTAAATTGTCCCTGGTGTGCAGGATAGTGCTAGTGTATGGGGTGTTCACTGGTTGGCATGGACTCAGTGGGCCGAAGGCCCTGTTTCCACGGTGTGGCACTAAAGTCTAAAAGTCAAAAGTCTACATTTAAAACAATTGCTTCCAAAAGTAACCTTAGTTGTTTGTGCTAATGTTTCTTCTCGCAGAAATGCTTCATTTCACACAGAATATCTTGCAAAGAAAAATATGTGCAAGCTCAGTTCATACAAAAAAGGCAACATTTGGCATTGCTACATTCATTACAATTGGACGTCACAATCATTGGCCATTTGAAGAACACTGCCCAGGTTATATTTTGGGTCGGAACTCTTTTGCAGACTAAAAGTATAGATGTGTGGGGGGTGAATAAACTAGAGGCGAGAAACAAATACTAAATGCTAGAACAAATCTGACACAAAACATTACCTATTATTTTTCTCCAGAGATGCTGGCTGACCTGCTGAGTTACTCCAGCATTTTGTGTCAATCTTCAGTATAAAACAGCATCTGCAGTTTCTTCCTACATGACTCTCCATGGTAATGAGATCTGGCCCTTGTGTAAATGAGCTTTGATGATGATGGCATTAAATAGTAGCTCATCTACAGATTTCGCTCGTGAGCATTGTACTTATAAACATATGATATTGGAGTAATCAGAGGATACTCGGCCCCACAATTCTGCTCTACTCTTCTAAAAGCACTATGGACAATTTAACTGTGACATCAGCTTCTCAGTCTTGCCTAACCTGCGAACCTGTTACTTCCAGCAAAAGTACAGTCCACTGGGGGAGAACTTGGTTTCCACCTTCTGCAGTCTACTTACTACTCCTGTGTGCATAACTGAAAATCCCTGGCAGTGATGGTGGAACTAGTTAGGTGCCTTGTGGTTACAAATTAACATCACTCAGGCAATGTAATCAAGCAGATAGGCATGAACCAGGAGATCATATTAACATATGATGAGCGTTTATTGGCACTGGGCCTGTACTCGCTGGAGTTTAGAAGAATGAGGGGGGACCTCATTGAAATGCGCAGAATGGTGAAAGGCATGGATAGAATCGATGTGGAGAGGATGTTTCCACTAGTTGGAGAGTCTGGGACTAGAGACCATAGGCTCAGAATTAAAGGACGTTCTTTTAGGAAGATGCGGAGGAATTTCTTTAGTCAGAGGGCGGTGAAGGCTGAGGAGGCCAAGTCAGTGGATATATTTAAAGCAGAGATAGATGGATTCTTGATTAGTACAGGTGTCAGAGGTTATGGGGAGAAGGCAGGAGAATGGGGTTAGGAGGGAGAGATAGATCAGCCATGATTGAATGGCAGAGTAGACTTGTTGTGCCAAATGGCCTAATTCTGCTCCTATCACATGATGTTATGATCTATGGATCCATTTCTTTCTACACTGTCCCAAAGAGGCATTCACTTGGAGGTGGGTGATCATCTCTTCTCTGCCGCAGCGCTGAGGACACCTCACAGTGATGCTGGGGTATTGAATGTGTTGAAAGGACCTCTCAGTAAGAGTCTTCCTCACCTCCATTTTGGCTATGTGCTGATCACCAAAGGCAGTTCCAACATCAAGCTGATTGCCAGTGGTGTCCACAATCTGGATGAGGAAGGACTTCATCGAGGCTAATCTCAACTCTGTCCCCAGAGTTCCATGCAGTTCCAGGTTCACCACATTGGCCAAACATTTGCAATTGGGGGAGACATGGAGGTGAGTGGGATGGGTTAGTGCACCCATCCAGTTTGCCAGGAAAAAGCTAAAGAAGCCTGAAAACTGTAATGTCCAGGTTCGGGAGTAGCTTCTTCCCTACAACCATTACGCTATTAAACTCTACAACCACCAAATAGGCTCCTAACCATATAGACTTAAGGACATTATTTTTGACTTTGCACTACTATTGTCCATTATTTGTCTGCTTGTTTTTTTATATACTTTTTTTGTTTTTTATTATGGATTTTACATATTGTGTATGAAGGAACTTACATATTGGGTATGAAGGAACTTACATATTGTGTAGGAAGGAACAGCCTGGATGTGGTGGTGCTGCCCCAGCAGCTGCAGCTCGCCTGCGGTCCGTTTGTCTTTTCCTTCTTGTCTTGTTTTTAATGTTAGATGTATGTTATGGTTTACTTTTAGTTGTGCATTATGTGGGGCGGGGGGGGGGGGGGGGGGGGGGGGGGGAGGGGTTTGGGGGAAACTTTTTTAATTTCCTTCTTCAACGGACATGCAACCTTTTTCCGGGTCGCATCTCCGCCCGTGCTGCGGCCTAGCAACAGGGAGCTGGTGGGCTCCAGACTTACTTGTCATCGCGGAGCTGGCTGACTTCGGAGGCTTCGGCCGCGGGCCCTGTGGACTGTGGCGTTGGGAGCTCGCGGTCCCTAGTTGGCGACCGAGTTTCGGGGGCTCCAGCAGCAGCATCTTCGTCCGCCCACAATCGTGGGGCTTGGGTCGGCCCATTCGCGGGACTTTTCGTCGTCCGGCGTGGCTTGGAATCGGTCACGGGATCTTCCATCGCCCGACGGGGACTTCAGGGTCGGGAGCCTCGATCGCATCGACACACTGTTTTCAGGACTTTTCGTCGTCTGGCGCGGCTTAAAATTGGCCGCGGGATCTTCCATCGCCCGCCGGGGGCATCAGAGTAGGGAGCCTTGATCGCTTCGACGCAGCAGTTTTGACTGCCCGACGGGTGAAGAAGCAAGAAGACTTTCTTTTTTACCTTCCATCACAGTGTGGAGGTGCCTGGAGGGGAGTCACCGTGATGGATGTTTGTGTTGAATTATATAGTTGTGTGTTTTTGTTGCATTTTTTAATGTTGTGACTGCATGGTAACTAAATTTCGTTCAAACTTGTTTTGAATGACAAATAATTAAATAAATTCGATTCAATTCAATTCAAGGAACTGCAGATGCTGGTTTATACTGAAGATAGACATGAAATGCTGGAGCAACTCATATTTTTTACTTTACTTTAGAGATACAGCACGGAAACAGGCCTTTGAGCGACCGAGCTCATGCTGACCAGTGATTCCCGCACGCTAAAGGGCCTGTCCCACTTAGGCGATTTTAAGGCAACTGCCGGTGACTAGGCTGTCGCCGACAGTTCGCCGGGTGTCACGGGCATGATCGTGAGGAGTCTTCCAAAAATCGTCGTGGGTCTCGGCGCGTCGCTGAGAAATCATCTGGTTTGAAATCTCTCGGTGACAGCTGGCTTGTCGCCAGGTATCGTTGCTTATTGCGGGCGCTGTCGCCTGCTGTCCCCAGGTTTGCTAGGTTCTCTTAGATGCATTTAGAAGCACATAATATTAAAATAAGTAAATTAATTTCAAAATACCATAAAATGCTTGTGTTTAACCAATTTATTTACCGTCAGGACATTTGACAGGTAGATTGGAGGCAACAGTTTGACGGTAGGTAAGCGTGGGAATTTTTGCGATGTTTATGGCCATCAGCCATTACATTTAAAGTGGACTCCACACCCAGATATGCAACCCAGAAACCAGATATGCATCTCCCTTACATTTTCAAAGAATGCCCACATACTTTTCACAAAAATCCACTTAACCACTTTAAAAAAAAATTTTTTTAATACATCTATTAGTAAACTGGAAGTAAATCCAGTTTATGCCTTGTTACAGTGAAGCTTGATTTTTAAGTAACGCATAGAAGCTGTTATAGTTCAAAACTTTCAAGTACTTACCGATTTGCCAGTGATTTCAGCGAAAATAAGGACGCCGGAGAAGCATTGACAGCGTGGGAATTTTCGCGATGTTTCCGAAGACGGTGTAATCTCGACCTGACTCGGCATTGTCGTGGTCATTGTCATCGGGTAAAAGAAAATTTCGGCGATCTGCTACGACTTTGACAGTCGCCGGCAGTTGCCTTAAAACCGCCTAAAGTGGGACAGGCCCTTAACACTATCCTACGCATTAGGGACAATTTACCATTTTCCCACAACAAATTAACAGACAAATCTGTACGTCTTTGGAGTTGTATCTGTTGTGCTGCGGCAAGTAAAAATTTCATTGTTCCGTTTCGGGACATATGACAATATAACACTTGACTCTTGACATCCCATATTTGGCGGGTTAATGGCTGATGGCCAGTGCATCGCCATAGCTGAACGTTTGAATCTCCATGTAGGGTGAGGCTGACTCTGGCTCTATTGGCAGTACCCTTGAAGACAGAAGCAGGTGAATTTATTATGGGGAACAAGAAAATGGCAGACGAGTTGAACAGGTACTTTGAATCTGTTTTTACTAAGGAAGACATAAACAATCTCCCAGATGTACCAGTGGACAGAGGTCCTAGGGTGACGGAGGAAATGAAGGAAATTCACATTACGCAGGAAATGGTGTTGGGTAGACTGATGGGACTGAAGGCTGATAAATTCCCAGTGCCTGATGGTCTGCATCCCAGGGTACTTGAGGAAGTGGCTCTAGAAATCATGGACGCATTGGTGATCATTTTCCAATGTTCAATAATGTAAAAAAAAATCCAATGTTCTATAGATTCTGGATCAGTTCCTGTGGATTGGAGGGTAGCTAATGTTATCCCACTTTTTAAGAAAGGAGGGAGAGAGAAAACAGGAAATTATAGACCAGTTACTGACATCAGTGGTGGGGAAGATGCTGGAGTCAATTATAAAAGAAGAAATTGCAGAACATTTGGATAGCAGTAACAGGATTGTTCCGAGTCAGCATGGATTTACGAAGGGGAAATCATGCTTGACTAATCTTCTGGATTTTTTTGAGGATGTAACTAGGAAAATGGACAAGGGAGAGCCAGTGGATGTAGTGTACCTGGACTTTCAGAAAGCCTTTGATAAGGTCCCAGGAGGGACCTAATCCTAGGAGGGACCTAATCCTAGGAGATTAGTGGGCAAAATTAGAGCACATGGTTTTGGGGGTAGAGTACTGACATGGATAGAAAATTGGTTGGCAGACAGGAAATAAAGAGTAGGGATTAACGGGTCCCTTTCAGAATGGCGGGCGGTGACTAGCGCAAGGCTCAGTGCTGGGACCGCAGCTATTTACAATATACATTAATGACTTAGATGAAGGAATTAAAAGTAACATTAGCAAATTTGCTGATGACACAAATCTGGGTGGCAGTGTGAACTATGAGGAGGCTGCTATGGGGATGCAGGGTGACTTAGACAGGTTGTGTGAGTGGGCAGATGCATGTCAGATGCAGTTTAATGTGGATAAATATGAGGTTATCCACTTTGGTGGTAAGAACAGGAAAGCAGATTATTATCTGAATGGTGTCAAGTTAGGAAATGGGGATGTACAAAGAGATCTGAGCGTCCTTGTTCATCAGTCACTTAAAGTAAGCATGCAGGTACAGCAGGCAGTGAAGAAAGCTAATGGCATGTTGGCCTTTATGACAAGAGGAGTTGAGTATAGGAGCAAAGAGGTCCTTTTGCAGTTGTACAGGGCCCTAGTGAGACCGCACCTGGAGTACTGTGTGCAGTTTTGGTCTCCAAATTCGAGGAAGGACATTCTTGCTATTGAGGTAGTGCAGCGTAGGTTCACTAGGTTAATTCCCGGAAAGACTGTTGAAAGACTGGAGCAACTAGGCTTGTATGCACTGGAATTTAGAAGGATGAGAGGGGCTCTTATTGAAACATATAAGATTATTAAGGGGTTGGACACACTAGAGGCAGGAAACATGTTCCCAATGTTGGGGGAGTCCAGAACCAGGGGCCACAGTTTAAGAATAAGGGGTAGGCCATTTAGAACAGAGATGAGGAAAAATGTTTTCACTCAGACAGTTGTAAATCTGTGGAATTCTCTGCCTCAGAAGGCAATTCTCTGGATACTTTCAAGAGTGAGTTAGATAGAGCTCTTAATGATAGCGGAGTCAGGGGTATGGGGAGAGGGCAGGAACGGGGTACTGATTGTGAATGATCATGCATGATCACATTGAATGGCGGTGCTGGCTCGAAGGGCTGAATGGCCTACTCCTGCACCTATTGTCTATTTTTTATTGTCCATTGTCTATTGTTCATTGAAGATGGAATTGGTGCTGTTTTCTGAGACTCCATTTAAACTCATGTCCTGCATTTATATTTCATCCTTCAGCTTTGCTGGCAGCTTGCACTGTCTGATTCCAAATTGTTTTTACAGTATAAGAGAAATGTGCAGCATGTTTCTTAATTTCAAGCATAAAAATAGCAAGAGATCTGTTTGAGGCATGGCTACTCAGCTGAATCCTGGGGTTAGTCTCATTACTTTGTGTGGCAGTGAATCAGAGAAAGCGATTGCAGTAAATAGCTTAGCACGAAAGAGATGATTAAGGCCACAGATTTTATACTCAGCAAAAAATATGACCTGTAATATGAGTAGCAACTGATCACAAAAAAGTAGGGTTGGCATCATGGATACTAATAGGTCCCATGTGATAATTACAGTTAATTATTGAACCTACTGTAGCTATATTAAGCTTAAAGCACAAAGATGCAAATCACATCAGAAAAAATCAGCAATATTTCCTCCTTTTATGATATCATATCATATATATACAGCCGGAAACAGGCCTTTTCGGCCCTCCAAGTCCGTGCCGCCCAGCGATCCCCGTACATTAACACTATCCTACACCCACTAGGGACAATTTTTACATTTACCCAGCCAATTAACCTACATACTTTACTCAGTACCTGTCGTATATTGGCTCATATTTAATAATATTTTCATTGGTTTACACCTATATTCCCACCGGAATACATAATCTTCCAGGTGCAAATCTAGTTTATTATCCTTTCCATCATAGCCCCAATGTGAGGCATTTTGATGTATGCAATCAGCGAGTGATAATAAAACCGAGAGCTTTTATTATACTCTGGTAATGAGGCTTTAATTCTTTAAACGTAAATGATAACGTTCTTTTATACCGATCGTCAGGTTCTGCTGCAGGCTCCAGTGCCTTTAACAAAGAGAAAGGCATTCTGACGTTGTCTCATTTGTAGGTTATAGTCTGGAGTCACACTTGACTGTTCTCACACGTCCTCGGAGACTGACCTCAGAACCTGCTCATCCGCGTGACATTTCAAATCCTTTCTACTGTTGCTTTCTGTGATGCTGAAGCCTCTGCTTCAATCCTCACTGCAAAGGTGGCACATTCTCAATCACTTTCCCATTCCCTGAGCTCAGCTGTCCTCGGTGAAGTATCTGGTTTCACTCCTTCACATGCAATATTGAATCTTTTCCATGTGGGAGCATTTAAGCTTATATATAGGAGTAAAGGGACAAGTGAGGCAAGAGTGAGTCAAGAGGGAATTGATGCACTGGTCACAGGACAAAAGCTCTTTAGACCATCAAGCTTTATTAGATTCCAGTGAATTAAAATGGTCGGTTAATTAGAGAGGGTATGACATCAAGAGGGACCAGATGTCACAGAAAGAGGGCTAGTAATCGAGTTTGGTGGTAGTTGTGATGTGTCTGGGTCTTTAGTGTGTGCAGGGATTCTGAGCATGGTTGGGGAAAGTACTCTCACACTTCCAGCACACAAACAATGCTGGAAAATCTCTTCGCTATTCCAGCTTCACGACAGTCCAAGGCTTGGGGCAGTTAGCCACTAGGAAATTTGTAATGGAAGGAATATGCGAGGTATGCAATCTCCTTAGAGTATTCAGTTTATAGGGTGGTGAATTTGTGGAATGCATTGCCACAGACCTCTGTGGTGGCTGTCTTTAGGTATTTTAAAAGCAGAGATTAATAGTTTCTGGATTAGTTAATGTGTCTAAATGTTACGGGGAGAAGGCAGGAGAATGGATTTAAGAGGGAAAAATAGATCAGCCATGAACGAATGGCAAAGCAGACTCCATGGGCTGAATGGCCTAATTCTGCACCTATGTGTATGCCCCTCGACTCAGTGTGTTATGGGAATAGCGCACCCAGTGGTGCAGTACCGGGGATATATTACCCATGAGGCTGTAGCCAGAGTGATCCTGAATTAAAATGGCTGAACCCAAGACTCGAGTGTAAAGCCTCTGTTAATTAGTTGTGTAGCTGTACTGTAGCAGGTTACAGAAAGGAAACACAATAACAAAACATGGTGTCAGAAGTGAGCAGCTGAAGCCCCCTAGGCAAACGAATTTTGAGGCAAGGGACCTGCCAATGGAGTGGAGACAATGGAGGGAAGAGTTTGAGCTCTATGTTGATTTGAGCATGGAAGGGAAGGAGGACAAGACAATGAGGAAACTGCTAATGTACCTAGTTGGACCGCAAGGGAGAGAGCTCTACCAGACGCTCGAGACACGGACGCCGGAGGGCAACGTACAAGAAGTTACGCTAGCGCAGGCACTCGATGCTTTCGAAAAGCATTGTCAACCCGTGAGGAACGAGACCGTCGACAGGTATAGATTCTTTATGCGGAGCCAAGAGAGAGGGGAGACTTTTGATTCGTTTTTAATAGAACTGAAGCTCTTGGCAGCTCATTGCGGTTTCAGAGAGTTGAAGGATTCACTGATATGTGATAGAATAATATGCGGCATAAGGGATGACATGCTGCGGGAAAGACTTCTCCGAGAAACCTCACTTGACTTAGAAAAGTGTGTGAAGGCATGCCAGGCTTCGGTGCTGGCCAAGGCCGGAGTTGATGTCCTGGTAGGGGACCAGCGACAAGATGTCTGTGCAGTGAGACATGAGGGGAAACGATGCCAGCCAACCATAGAGTGCAAATACTGTGGATACAAACATGAGAGAAAGAGGAGTTAGGCAGACTGACAGAAGCGGAAATAATTGCCCCAG
Source organism: Rhinoraja longicauda (assembly GCF_053455715.1). Taxonomy (NCBI): domain Eukaryota; kingdom Metazoa; phylum Chordata; class Chondrichthyes; order Rajiformes; family Arhynchobatidae; genus Rhinoraja; species Rhinoraja longicauda. Next base: position 66,333,534 of record NC_135953.1, on the reverse strand, counting down.
TAGAGACCCACACACCATGGGTATCCAGCCTTGTGTGTGTAGAAAAGCCCAATGGGAAGTTGAGAGTGTGTTTAGACCCGAGGGATCTGAACAAGGGGCTTAAAAGAAGTCATTACCCAATGACGACGATCGAAGATGTCCTCACCGACCTGAATGATGCCAAGGTCTTTAGCACGTTTGATGCCAAGAATGGGTTTTGGCATGTGGAACTGGATGATCAGAGTTCTCAGCTTACGACATTTAACACAGCATATGGTAGATATAGGTGGAGACGCATGCCGTTTGGTCTGTCCACCGCCCCTGAGGAGTTCCAGCGACGACAGAACCAAGTGCTGGAGGGCCTGGAAGGAGTGAGGTCTGTTGCTGACGACATCCTAATGTTTGGGAAAGGAAAAATAGCAGAGGAAGCAGAAAGAGACCATGACAGGAAGGTTAAAGCTCTGATGGAGAGATGTCGTGACCGTCACCTGAAGCTGAACATAGAGAAAGCAAAGCTGAAGGTGAAGGAAGTCACTTTCATAGGACATAGAGTCTCTGCTGCAGGACTGAAACCAGATCCAGGGAAGGTAGAAGCAGTGCTACAGATGCCTAACCCAAAGGATGTCCAAGGAGTTCAGAGATTTATTGGCTTTGTTAACTACTTGAGCAAATTCCTTCCTGGATTAAGCGGTCTATGTGAACCGCTACGCAAGCTGACGCAGAAGGATTGTAAGGGGTTTTCTGCGCCGAGCTTTCGCCCGACCTAAGGTCCCCGTGCCTTGCTCTGATCCCTTGACCAGGCTGCGCACACTGGTTCCCCGTGAGTGGTTCGACCCACTCACCCCCTACGGTTCTAGACACTGGACTTAGATGCAGGAGCGTTGATAGTGCAGAAAAACTCAAGCAGACCAGATTGTTGCCTCCTTCTGTCTTGCATGGCCTTTCTTGCCTGTCTTTTCTTCTTGAGTTTAAAACCACAAAATCGTGGCCAGTTATACTAATTCTGGCCCGTCCTATCTCCCGCCAGATCTCGGGATCTCTTTGTTTAAAAGATATGTATTGAGTTTTCCCTTTGTCCTGCGTTATGTCCGGGGGTACCGGGGATGGCCAGACGGTATGTTAATTGGTATTTCGTTGAGGCTCGGGCCGCGTGGATGCCGACATCGGGAGCTCCGGCAGCGGCAGCGTGTTCGCCCGCCCCGGATCGCGGGGCTTGGGTCGGCCCGCCGCGGATATTTCACCGTCCGGCGCGGCCTGAAATAGGCCACGGAATTTTCTCTGCTCGGCGGGGGCTTCAATGTCGGGAGCCCCGACCGCCCCGACTTACAGCGGGGCTTGGGTCGGCCCGTTGCGGACATTTCACCGTCCGGCGCAGCCTGGAACATGGCAACGACAACAGCCTGACCGCAGGAGAAGACGGCAGGGGAAGAGAAAAAGACATTCTGGCCTTCCATCACAGTGAGGAGGGGACTGGAGGAGACTCACTGTGATGGATGTTTCTTTTTGGGGGGTTTTGTGTTGGTTGGGGTTGTGTAATTTGCTTATTTTATTGCTCTTATTGTTGGACTGTGGGTGACGAAATTTCGTCCAAAAAACTTGTTTTTTGGATGACAAATAAAGATATCTTGAATCTTGAATCTTGAATCTTGAGAGGTGATGGGTTTAACTGGTTTCCCATCTCCTGCCAGGTAGTTTTCTATGGGCTATTGTGCCCCCTTAACGGGATTAACTGTGTAGGTCGGCTTGGGGCATTGTGAGTATGCTGATGTCAGCGCCCCAGTGTCTGGACTTCAACCTGGTTTCGCAGGTTTCTGCATGGCCAATACCCATCTATTGTCCTGGCCGTGGCTTTGCAGAAACCTAGAGACTGGGCTGTGGGGTTTTTACTTTTGTGGCTGGTCACGAGGTCCCGCGGCCATCTTAGGACCCACGGATTGTGACATCCCTTGTTAAACTGACCGCAGCCTTTCTCCGCTATCAGCCCCAGTCTCCCGCGTAAAATGTCCAAACTGCAGCTCTTTGGTTTGGTTGTTTGCAGAATGAGGGAAAACTTCTCAAATCTTACAGGATGTAGTTTGGTGGTGGGCACAGGTGCATGACAGGGCGGTGATGGACATAAAGAAGCTAGTAACAGCCGAGCCAGTACTCAGATACTATGATCCATCCAAGGAGCTGACAGTACAGGCCGACGCGTCAGAAACTGGACTTGGTGCGGCGCTGATGCAGGAGGGCCATCCAGTTGCCTATGCCAGCAGGGCCCTGACGGATGCAGAGACCAGATATGCACAAATAGAAAAAGAATTGCTGGCAGTGATGTTTGGTCTAGAGAGGTTCCATGGAAGGCCAGTGAATGTGCAGTCAGACCATAAGCCACTGGAGATAATCGCCACAAAACCACTTCATCGGGCACCAAAGAGATTGCAGAGGATGCTGGTGAGGATGCAAACCTATAATGTGACAATAAGATACAGACCAGGGAAGGAGATGCAGCTTGCAGACACACTGAGCAGAGCATATATTCAGACTGGCAAGACTGACAAGACCATGAGAGAACTGGAGACTGTAAACCTGGCAAGGCACATCCCAATAGCACGGCCTCTGCTAAATGGCATAAGGGATGCAACAGGAGAAGATGAGACTATGCAGAAACTGCAAGAGGTGATCAAACGAGGCTGGCCAGAGAACAAGAAGGATGTTGACCCAGAGCTCATCTCCTATTTCCATGTGAGGGACGAGCTGAGTGTTGGAGATGGTCTCATATTTAGGGGAGAGAGAATAATCATCCCTAAAGCCAGGAGACGCGACATGCTCACAAGAGTACATGATTCCCACATTGGTGTGAATGGCTGTCTAAGACGGGCAAGAGAATGTCTGCACTGGCCCGGAATGAGTGCAGAAATCAAGGACTTCATACAAAAATGTGAGACATGTCAAGCTCAAGGGAAAGAGCAACCAAAAGAAACGCTGCATTCCCATGAAATTCCAGAGAGACCATGGGCGAAGGTGGGTGCAGATTTGTTCCACTTGGATGGAAGGAACTATTTGATCACTGTGGACTATTTCTCAGGATATTGGGAAATAGACTATCTAGAGAAAACACTGGCAGTGAATGTCATCCATAAAATGAAAGGCCAGTTCGCAAGATATGGAATACCAGATCAGCTCATCACAGATAATGGGCCACAGTTCACAGCTGAGGAGTTCAAGAGTTTTACCAAGAAGTGGCAGTTTGAACATACGAGCACATCACCCTATTATCCACAGAGTAATGGAAAGGCGGAGAGCAGTGTAAAAGTTGCAAAGTCATTGCTGAGGAAGGCTAAGGCTGCCGGAGCTGACCCTTACCTGAGCCTACTAGCTTTTCGCAACACACCAACACCTGGCATGAGTAGCAGTCCAGTTCAAAGATTGATGAACAGACGTACCAGGACCATTCTACCGACTACTCAGAGGCTGCTCAAACCTGAAATTCCGAAAAAAGTAGGAGATGAGTTGAGAGCAGCTAGAGACAGACAAGCAGACTACTACAACAGAGGATCTCAAGATCTGATTCCCCTGAAAGCTGGCGATCCAGTTCGAGTGAAGCCGACTGATAATCGACATCAGTCCTGGAGGAAGGCAGTGGTTGTAGGCCGTGTTGCGCAACCCAGATCTTATGAAGTCAGAACCGAGGACGGCGTCATCTATCGTCGGAATCGGCGCCATCTGAGGAAGACCAACGAGCCATTTCATCGCGTTGATGTTGACCTAGATGACCTGGTGGCGTTGCCTGAACCGGAGCGAGAAAATCGACCTATGAGCCGACCACCGGTCCCCAGGGAGCATTAAACCCTAACAACAAGATCTGGTAGATGCGTTCGAAAACCACGCTATCTGCAGGATTATGTGCCCACATAAGGATAGGGCCTGTACATGTAGTTGAATATAGATGTAAAGGATATTAGGTTATGTTTAAAAAGTTAATGTTATATTTTTGGTTATAGTTTGATATGCATTGTTTTATGTAGAAGTAGTGGTAATGGCTAATAAAACTGAATAAATAAAAAGGGAAAGGGAATGAGGAACCAGACATGTGTTGTTCAAAGTTTAGATAATTCCGAGCACTGAACTAAGATGCCATGGAAGAATTTAATTTATGGCTATACATGTAAAGTTCCTGTACATATCTGTTTTGTAAATAAAGGGGGATGTTATGGGAATAGCGCACCCAGTGGTGCAGTACCGGGGATATATTACCCATGAGGCTGTAGCCAGAGTGATCCTGAATTAAAATGGCTGAACCCAAGACTCGAGTGTAAAGCCTCTGTTAATTAGTTGTGTAGCTGTACTGTAGCAGGTTACAGAAAGGAAACACAATAACAAAACACAGTGCAGGCGGTGGGAGAGAGGAGGATGATGGCAAAGCTAACATCGCTGCCGGACAACGACTCCCACCCCATGCAGGAGACTGTCACTGCACTGAGTAGCTCCTTCAGTGACAGACTCCTTCACCCCAAGTGTGTGAAGGAGAGATATAGGAGGTCCTTCCTTCCCGCTGCTGTGAGACTGCACAACCAGCACTACTCCCAGCAGACGAGTCAACAATAACAGTTAAGGAATACACAGTAAACTGATGACAATTTATCCTTGTCTTTACTTTTATTTATAATGAATGATCTTTTGCTATCCACTATGCTGCTGTAACACTGTAAATTTCCCCGGTGTGTGACAAATAAAGGAATATATTATTATTATTATGTCTACTGGTCTTATGTCTTACTACCAGAGACTAATGATCTACGCTCCCAACTTACTGTCATTAAAGTTTCTGAGTGAAATGTTTTTCTGCCTCTGCTTTTTTTGTAGCCAACTTGATGTTCCCATCCCTAGTTGCAATTAGGGGGAAAGTGAAAGTGACCATGTGTTCCCGTTACAAGGAGTGGCTTTGTACAGCTAAGTTGTAGAGGAGAAATAAGAATTGATCTTGGTCGAGAGTCACTAATAAACCACGTGAGATTAGATTGGCAGATTTCTTCACCTTCATTAATCAACTGGGTTTTGTGGTAATCTCAAGGGTACAATCGTGGGCTGTGGCCTTTGTTCTAGATTTATTTAATTTGTTAACTCACACCACTCCCCTCCACAAGTCATAAATGGAATTAATTTCAACTCCAATCTCTGGACCATTAGTCCAGACCTCTGGATTACTCCAGTTATTGTATTCCTCCAACTATAAAGAGTTAGAATTACCTGATTTCCCCCAAGGTTTCCGAGCACAGAACAGAGTGAATCTTGATGGATTCCAGGGTCTGATACAGCAGGTTGTGAGATGTTTTAGGCTCAAGAACCCCGAGGCACAGCCAGCCTGTTCCACGCCAGAACCACTGTCTCCTGCAACATGATTGAAAAGGTTAGCTGAGGCCGTGGGTCAGCGGAGATAAGGTACAGGTTGTCCCGGGTAACAAATGGGTTCCATTTTTATAAGTCGATTTTGTCCGTGAGTTGGAAAATCCACAGAAATCACTCGGTATGGTAAGCAAACCTCCACAGTTTAATAGAACATATAACAGTACAGCACAGGAACAGGCTCATCAATCCACAATATCTGTGCTGAACATGATCTATAGCCCTCCATTCCCTGTATATCCAATTTCCTTGTTAAGCATGCTCCGCCAGGGATAAGTTTCATGGCAGAGCTAGCTGCCTTGGACGTGCCGATCCAAAAGCTACTTAAATGCCACTGTCATACCTGCCTTCACCATCACCCACAGCAATGCGTTCCAGGCACCCAAATCTCTCAGCGTAAACAAACTTGCCCTGCACACCACCTTGAAACTGTGTCCCTCTCACTTTAAAGCTATTCCCTCTAGTCTTTGACATTTCCACCCTGGGAAAAAGGTTTTGTCGGTAATGAATGGCATCAAACATACATAGGACTGATAAGAAAACACATTTTCTTGTGGAGAAAGAGGAAACTAGTTCGACCTCACATAGGAGTGAACTAATATCCTGTCCATGTTGGACTTTTGAAATTAATAATATTATGGGAGCTCATTCATACAATAGGGACATCCATCAGTTGGGGATTTGTAACCTGGGGATGACCTGTATACTTCTGTCTCATTCTGTTAATGTAAAGAGCTTATACATACAGTTGCCTTTGGGGTGGAGCTGTTCTGTTTGGGCCGGAGACAACCACAGCTTCCCCTGGGTGCAGGCTATGTGGTGGCCTGCGTCTCCAACAGAATATGGCCTGTGCATTACCTGGTCATCCTGGGTTAATCATTCAGAATGGTTTAGGTACCGACCAGCAGTCCTGGGAGCTGAGATGCTACTCAGTGACAGTGACACCATTGTGCAGATCCACTCAGTAATGGCGTGCCCAGTATTTAAACCTGGCTGTTCCAGAAGGGCACATTAAACACGTGTGAAAATGCATGTGTTTTTCACATGTGTGGGGATGGTGGGGTTGCAATCTGCCCATCTCCCAACCGTACACGTGTCTCTGGGTACAAATGACCTTTTAATCAATGACATTCGTGTCAAGCGTTCTCAGCACTTTGTGCTGAATTTTATTTCATTCAGCAGGATTTGCAGGTAAGTTCAGTTTATATTATTGTCACATGTACCGAGGTACAGTGGAAAGCTTTTGTTGCATGCTATTCAGTCAGCAGAATACATGGTGATACATGATTCCAATCGAGCCATTTACAGTGTAAAGCCTCGGAGAAAGAGCACTTGCACTCTGCCAAGGCACTGCGGCCTACTGCCTGATTTGATTGCCTCTGGCATTTTGTCATGTGTTAGACATTACTGTAAAGTGCCACAAAAGCAGCCATGAGCCATCCAGTCAGGATAATTAATAGACTATTCACTGAGCTGTGCTTATGTGCTGCTCCCCAGCCTCCTGCTTTAATAGTCAGCTAAAACTGCCCTCTAATAGCTGCATTTTAGACCTCTCACAGTATCATATATCTAACCCAGTGGCAATCACTACATGCTCAAACCAGAATTGTCTTTGCATTGACAGAATAAGACTATAATGTCCCTTATTTAGCCTGTCCTGCAGCTTTGTGCACATAACAAAAGACTTGCATATTGTTTTAATGAGGCCTAACTGAATGTGCTGGAGAAGTCAGAGAGATTTACTTCCCCGAGATTGAGAGAAGGAATCTGCTGTGTGCAGTGTGACAGTCAGTGCAGAAAGCACCTTGATCATCTATTCAAATCTGGAGATTCGAGTAAAGTTGCAAATTCGCCAAAGGTTCACTGAACTTCATACCAACCCCTCATTCTGCAGTGTTAAGCCTGTTCTATCACATCCTCCTCACACTCAATCAATTTGCCCGCATACCATTCTAAATCTCTCCATACCCTCTCTAATTGTCCCTTCTATGCATCAGCCACTGACACATTGTGGCACAGCCCAGAAATTGGCAATGTGGTCCAATTATCTAGGGATATGTTTACATTCCACACAAGTCTCACTAGACTTAAATCTTAGTTTTGCTTTGATGCTATCTGAGCTGTGTCAGTATCACAGATTCTTTTTTAATAAAATCATTTATTTATGCCATATGGATATTTCATTGGATTTGACTGAGATTTGAGCCCAACAGTATTATTTACCACCTCCCCCTATGGTTGGTCTGAAGAGGGGTTCAAACACGAAACATCACCTATCCATGTTCTCCAGGGATGCTGCCTGACCTGCTGAGTGTCTATCACTTACCCCTATATTTTACAATGACATAGAGTCATAGGGAGATACAGAACAGAAACAGCCCGCTGTGGTGCGTAGCACTGGTGGTCAGGATTTGACCCAGTACATTGGTACCACGAGGCATCAGCTCTACTACATGCAGCGCTGCTAACCTAATATTTTCTGCAGATTTATTCGACCATAAATCAAATCCACCTGAATTGTACATTCACATTGGAGATGTAATCTGGCAGCCTCTCAGCACCATATTGTACCAGCGCACCTGCTAAATCTCTTCATCAGGCATATTTCCTCTGTGTGCTATGTGTTGTGACTGTACTATTCCACCCACCACCAGATGTTAACTATAAACAATTATGAAGCAATGTATTGCATTCTTGCCAATGTTGTATTCTGGCACAAAAAAAAACAAAACAACATTGTAATATGAAACATTCAGTATAATATGTGTAGAAATGAAGTGGAGATTCTGGTTTAAACTGAAGATAGGCACAAAGTGCCGGGGTAACTCAGTGGGTCAGGCAGCATCTCTGGAGAAAAAGGATGGGCGATGATGCGGGAGAGAACCCTTCTTCAGGCTCCTTTCAGAGTCTGAAGAAGGGTTCCGACCCAAAACGCTGCCCATCACTTTTTCTCCAGAGATTTAGTATAATATGGTTGGTCTCATTAATGTGAGATTGGAGGACAGCATCACATCTCTATTTTGATGTAGCTTTTCGAAGCCAATTAAACACCATGATCATATCTGCTTCTCCTGGCACCAGGAGTTCCAGGCACCCACTATTCTATGTGTAAAAAACTCACCTCACACATCTCCTTAAAACTTTCACTCTCTGACTTTAAAACAATGGCCTCGAGTAATTGACCTTTCCTGGGTTGTTATAAGTTGTCTACTTTTCCAAAGCATACAAGAGACCAAAGATTCAAATGCTATGTGTGAGGTTCAGGGTCTTCCTCTTAGAATGCTCTTTTCCTCTAACCATCCAAGGTTGTGCTGGGGGACTGAAATGGTGGCTGAACCAGACTGAGTTCAGTTCCTCTCCTGAGTTTAGCAGTTGCGAAACATTGCTGATGTAGGTGCTAAAGCAATAAACATGATTGAAGGCAGCAAGCTACATCTGTAGAGGGGTAGTTACTGTTCCAGTCTATATTTGTGATCCTTTTTATCCCACACTGTATAAAGATTCTGCTTTCACATTTCGGGCCCACCAGGTTGCCTTAATGCTGAACATTAACCCCTGGTTCCTTTCGTCATCTGCTTTCTGCACTATTGTTTTGTTTCTGCAAAACTCACTTACGATACGCTACGATAGAACTTAATTTATCCCAGGAGGGAAATTGGTCAAGGACCAATTGAGGACCAAGACTTGTCCATAGGATTGACATGCCCTTTGCCTGCTACTGTTTCACTGCAGAGCAGCAGAACGTTATGGAAGGAGGTGAGACGGAGGGGGTGCCTCAGCATTCGTTTTGGAGATAAAAACCCCTTTAATAACAGAAAGCAATACAAATGATATGTATCACATCTCTCCAGAGATGCTGCCTGACCCGCTGAGTTACTCCAGCATTTTGTGATACATTACTGCCCCAGTGTGCTTTAGGTGAGGTCCTGATGGAGAATATGGGTGGTTTTTAATAGATAGAGGTTTTTTTAATTTTGAGAGGGACGGACAGAGTTGACGTGGGTAGGCTTTTCCCTTTGAGAGTGGGGAAGATTCCAACAAGGGGACATAGCTTCAGAATTGAGGGACAAAGGTTTAGGGGTAACATGAGGGGGAACTTCTTTACTCAGAGGGTGGTGGCTGTATGGAATGGGCTTCCGGTGGAAGTGGTGGAGGCTGGCTCGATTTTATTATTTAAGAGTAAATTGGATAGGTATATGGATAGGAGAGGATTAGAGGGTTATGGTCTGAGTGCAGGTAGATGAGACTAGGTCAGGGAGAATGGTCGGCGTGGACTGGTAGGGCCGGACAGGCCTGTTTCCATGCTGTAGTTGTTATATGTTATATGTTATTAACTATTTTACACTAGTCTGTTCAAATTATTGGTAACATTTAGTCAGCATCATTGCTTTATATTTGGTTTCATTATTGATTTAAATTTATAAACTTATCAATTGCAACTGTCCTTTGATGAAGTAATGGAGAGAAATGATGCTGATGACGTTGTTAACTTTTGACAAGTTGCCACATTTTAACGAATTAATACATTTGAGGTCCAAGGAATTACAAGAACAGTGGAATTACAAGAACGTCACAGTTTGAAAAGAATGGGTTACGTTTTTGGATATCTCTTAGTTTAGTTTAGAGATACAGCACGGAAACAGGCCGTTCGGCCCACTGAGTCGGCACTGACCAGCGATCCCCGTACATTAACACTATCCTACACTCACTAGGGACAATTTACACATACACCAAGTCAATTAACCTACAAACCTGCACGCCTTTGGAGTGTGGGAGGAAACCAAAGATCTCGGTGAAAACCCACACGGTCACGGGGAGAACGTACAAACACCGTACAAAGAACATCCATAGTGGAATCGAGCATGGGTCTCCGGCACTACAAGTGCTGTAAGGCAGCAACTCTACCGCTGCGCCACCGTGGCTGCCCTCTTCTTCAAAAGCCATGGAATCAAAATTATTGGAAAATTTTAAGACATCGATTCTTGATCAGCACGAGATTAATTGTTATGGGGGCTGTGAACATGCAGTGGTGAAGTTACAATCAGTTCAGCCATGACATTACTGAAGGATGGAACAGCCTCAAGGGGCCAAGCAGTCTACTCCTGCTCCTAAGCTGTAGAGTCAGGTATAAAGGCGATGGTTAAAAGACATTGACACACATGTATGGACAGGAAAGGTTTAAAGGGGATTTGGGCCAAATGCAGGGAAATGGGACCAGCTGAGATATAAAACCTGTTCAGCATGGCGTAGTTGGGCTGAAGGGCCTGATTCCATGCTGTGTGACTCGAAGACTCCAAATTGTTATGTTCATATGAAAATGGTGTGCGATAAAAAGGAGAAACTAGCGGGCAAATGTTTTGGTGGCAACTCTCCACTTTCTCAAGGTTCATGTGGTCAAGAACAGAGCAGTTGCTATAGCAGGCTGAGATATATCCTACAATTCTCATTTGTTTGTTTCTTCCTGAACTACAGCCAACATGGTACCAAATAGCACAACAATTTTAGGCCCATCTTACTCACCGTCACTCACCTTTGGTGCTAATGGAAGAAGTTTCATTGAAATTGGTGTTATATTTTCAGTTATTCACATTTTAAAGTTTAAATCTATCTCCTAGGGAGGGAGGGGGGGGGGGGGGGAGGGAGGGGGGAAGGCGAGGGGGGGAGAAGGGGGGAAGAGGGGGGATAAGGGGGGTTGAGGGGGGAGTGGGTGGGAAGGGGCAGAGAGGTGAGGGGGAGGGGGAGGGGGAGGGGGAGGGAGGTGGGGTGGAGCGAGGGGAGAAAAGGGGGGTGGAGTGGGGGGGAGGCGAAGGAGGGGAGGGGGAGGGAAGGGGGGAGAGGGGGAAGGAAGAGTGGGGGAGGGGAGAGGGGAGGGGGAGGGAGGGGGAGAGTGAAGGGAGGGGAGAATGAGGGGAGGGGGAGGGAGGGGAAAGGGGAGGGTGGAGTGGGGGGTGGAGAGGGTGCTGCACCAATGCAGGAGAGATTTGGGCCCAATGGGTCCACTTGGTCGAGTACTTTCTTTCATGCATCTATACAGGTTCAAGAGAATCTTTGTGGATATATCAAATACTTGTGGGCATGCAATATCTCATAGTCATAGAGTGATACAGTGTGGAAACAGGCCCTTCGGCCCAATTTTCCCACACCAGCCAACATGTCCCAGCTATACTAGTCCCCCCTGCCCGCGTTTGGTCCATATCCCTTCAAACCTGTCCTATCCATGTATCTGTCTGTTTCTTAAACGTTGGGATAATCCCTGCCTCAAGTACCTTCTCCGGCAGCTTATTACATATACTCACCAACCTTTGTGTGAAAAAGTTACCCCCTCAGATTCCTATTAAATCTTTTCCCCTTCACCTTAAACCTATGTCCTCTGGTCCTCGATTCACCTACTCTGGCCAAGAGACTCTATGCATCTACCCGATCTATTCCTCTCATGATTTTATACACCTCAATAAGATCACCCCTCATCCTCCTGCCTACTCAACCTCTGCCTATAGCTCAGACTCTCTAGCCCTGGAAACATCCTTGTAAATCTTCTCTGTACCCTTTCCAGCTTGACAACATCTTTCCGATAACCTGGTACCCAGAACTGAACACGATAATCTAAATACGGCCTCACCAATGTCTTATACAACTGCAACATGACCTCCCAACTTCAATACTCAATACTCAATACTCTGACTGATGAAGGCCAATGTGCCAAAAGCCTATTTGACCATCCTATCTACCTGTGACTCCGCCTTCAAGGAACCATGCACCTGCACTTGCTCCCCTGCACTATGAGATCTCTCTGCTCGACAATACTTCCCAGAGCCCGATCATTCACTGTGTAGGTCCTGCCCAAGTTAGACTTCCCAAAATGCCACACCTCACATTTCTCTCTTAAATTCCATCAACCATTCCTCTGCCCACCTGGCCAATTGATCCAGATCATGCTGCAATTTTTCACAACCATCTCCATTATCTGCAAATACATCCACTTTTGTATCATCTGCAAACTTGCTAATCTTGCCGTGTCTGTTCTCATGCAAATCATTGATATAGATGACAAAGAGTAATGGGCCCAGCACCGAACCCTGACACACACCACTAGTCACAGGCCTCCAGTCCAAGAAGCAACCTTCCACCATCACCCTCTGCTTCCTTCCATGAAGCCAATTTTCTATCTCTTCAGCTATCTCTCCTTGGATTCCATGGGAAAGGGACCCTAGCAGGGATGACGGTGGAACAGCAATGGCAGGTATTTCTGGGAATAATCCAGAAGATGCAAGATCATTTCATTCCAAAGAGGAAGAAAGATTCTAAGGGGAGTAAGAGGCAACTGTGGCTGACAAGGGAAGTCAAGGACAGTATAAAAATGAAAGAGAAGACATATAACATAGAAAAGATAAGCGGGAAGCCAGAGGATTGGGAACCTTTAGAGAACAACAGAAGGTAACTAAAAAGGCAATATGGGGAGAAAAGATGAAATACGAAGGTAAGCTAGCCAAGAATATAAAGGAGGATAGTAAAAGCTTCTTTAGGTATGTGAAGAGGAAAAAAATAGTTTAGACAAATGTGGGTCCCTTGAAGACAGAAACAGGTGAATTTATTATGGGGAACAAGAAAATAGCAGGTGAGTTGAACAGGTACTTTGAATCTGTCTTCACTAAGGAAGATACAAACAATCTCCAAGATGTTCTAGTGGCCAGAGATCCTAGTGTGGAGGAACTGAAGGAAATTCACATTAGTCAGGGAATGGTGTTGGGTGGACTGATGGGACTGAAGACTGATAAATCTCCAGGGCCTGATGGTCTGCATCCCAGGGTACTTAAGGAGGTGGCTCTAGAACTTGTGGACGCATTGGTGATCATTTTCCAATGTTCTATAGATTCAGGATCAGTTCCTGTGGATTGGAGGGTAGCTAATGTTATCCCATTTTTCAAGAAAGGAGGGATAAAGAAAGCAGGGAATTATAGACCAGTTAGCCTGACATCAGTGGTGGGGAAGATGCTGGAGTCGATTATCAAAGATGTAATAGCGGCGCATTTGGATTGCAGTAACAGGATCGGTCCAAGTCAGCATGGATTTACGATGGGGAAATCATGCTTGACAAATCTTCTGGAATTTTTTGAGGATGTAACAAATAAAATGGACAAGGGAAAGCCAGTGGACGTAGTGTACCTGGACTTTCAGAAAGCCTTTGATAAGGTCCCACACAAGAGATTAGTGGGCAAAATTAGTGCACATGGTATTGGGGGGAGGGTATTGACATGGATAGAAAATTGGTTGGCCGACAGGAAACAAAGAGTAGGGATTAACGGGTCCCTTTCAGAATGGCAGGCAGTGACTAGTGGGGTACCGCAAGGCTCGGTGCTGGGACTGCAGCTATTTACAATATACATTAATGATTTAGATGAAGGAATTAAAAGTAACATTAGCAACTTTGCAGATGACACAAAACTGGGTGGCAGTGTGAACCGTGAAGAGGATGCTGTGAGGATGCAGGGTGACTTGGACTGGTTGGGTGAGTGTGCAGATGCATGGCAGATGCAGTATAATGTGGATAAATGTGAGGTTATCCACTTTGGTGGCAAGAACGGGAAGGCAGATTATTATCTGAATTGTGTCAGGTTAGGAAAAGGGGAAGTATAACGAGACCTGGGTGCCCTTGTACATCAGTCACTGAAAGTAAGCATGCAGGTAAAACAGGCAGTGAAGAAAGCTAATGGCATGTTGGCCTTCATAACGAGAGGAGTTGAGGATAGGAGCAAAGAGGTTCTTCTGCAGTTGTACAGAGCCCTGGTGAGACCACACCTGGAGTATTGTGAAAAGTAAAGTGTGGCATATAAGCAGTGACAAAAGCTTGTGAAAAGAGAGATTTAAAAAATGAGGGAGATTTCGGATAGAGATTTAAGGATGTCTAAATGAAGTTATCGCTGTGATAAAAATGATATCATTTGATATTAGAAAGAATGTAGAGAAGAAATATATCAAACGGCAAGGAGCAATAAAGTGTCTTTCTTTTGTGTGGAATGTTGTAAACAATGATGCATGTCACTGAACATAACTGGGCAGAAATTTACAGATAATGCAAAAAAGCATGAAAGAAGTGTTTAGAAGGGCGACTCAGATGAAAATTCAGAATTGTGAGGGCTTTGATAAAATAAATTGGGAAGGATTATTTACATTGGTTAGTAATTTGAAAACTAGAAGGTATAACTTTGAGATAATCACCAAAACAGAACAAAGTTTAGAAAATGTATTTTCATTCAGACATGAGGACATGAAAAATAATATCAGAACCAATATGAGCTCCAGAGGCAGTAGGGGAAATTTTATACAGAAAGTGGATTCATATATGGAAAAGAAAATGCGTTGATTGATTCCAATTGCTTTAGATGGCATTAAATGTATTCCTCTTATTTGATTTTTAGCCACAGTTTGCATCTGCAATTGTTTGTACCTCTTGGCTACACTTCAGATACTTAAGATGCAAACACACATAGACAGCTACACCAAAATACATCATTGTTAAATTATAAATGTTTTGAGAGTGCTCAGAGGATAGTGTATTCTTTGATGCACTCTAGTCAGCTTTTAGATAGGCTGAGGTAAGGTCATGAGAAAGAGCATTGGACCCCTCGAGATACTTTGTTGACATGGTTTGAGAATGTTCTTGCCTTCTGCAGATTCTGATTCAAGCGACAAGCATATAAACAAAGAGCTGCAGATGCTGGTTAATGCACAAAATAACACAATGTGCTGGAGTTTAAACAGTGTTAGAAATTCTTTGTATGTTTCTAGCATGCACTCTGAAACCTATGGTGAGCAGAACACTTTCAGCTTGGAATGGGCACAAACAACCACTCACAGATGTTGGGCTCTCAGGCTGGCACTTTACACAATTGATTTTCTTAGCCATTTATTTTGCCCATACTTTCTGATGTCTTGAAATGTACAAAGTTTCTCTTGCCATTTCTCTGAATCATTCAGACACATCTCTGAATGTACAAAAGTTGCCCTTGAAATGAGAGCATTAGAAAATAAAATATAGAACAGTGCAGCTCAAGCTCAGGTGCTTCAGCCCACAATGTCTGTGCTGAACATGATGCCAGTTTAAACTAATCTCCCCTGCCTGCACATGTTCCATACCCCTCCATTCCCCACATCTCCATGTGCTGACATAAAAGCTTCTTAAATGCCACCATCAAATCTGCCTCCACCACCACACCAGACGCCCACCTTTTTAAAATCTCCTTTAAACTATCCCTTATGCATTTATGGAGCAATGCCCTCCAGTCTTTCACATTTTCACCCTGAGAAAGAAAGGTCCTGACTGTCCACCCTGTCGACGCCTCTCTTCATTTTATATACTTCTTTCAGGTCTCCCCGCAGAGAAAACAATTCAAGTTTATCCAACCACTCCTTACAGCTAATACCCTCTAACCTAGGCAATGTTCTGATCAACCCCTTCTGCACTCTCTCCAAAGCCATCACATTATTCCTGTAATGGGGCAACCAGAACTTCACATAATACTCCAAAAGAGGCCTAGGCAAAGTCTTTTAAAGCTGCAACGTGGCTCCTTGATGCTCATCCCCAATGCCCCGCCTGATGAAGGCAGGTATACCATATGCCTTTTTACAACTCTTTCTATTTATGTTGCCATTTTTGGGGAGCTATGGATTTAGACCCCATGATCCATCTGTTCATCACTGTTGTTAAGGGTCTTGCCATGAGACTAGTTCTAGTTGCTTTAACCTCATCTCAATCAATACATGATATGGAACATTCCTGATCTGCGAAGCGCACAGTACCCAGTTGTTTCTACTATCCACAGAAGTACCAGGCTAATTTTTGTTTTTTACATTTTAAATTTGAATAAATGACAAGTGTTTTTCCTGGTCTTTCAATGACATTCTCAAAGCCTTTTATTGCAAAGTATGTCTTCCTTGTATATTTCTGTAGTTACCTCATCACTTTGACAACCTGCTTGGCTGCAAAATTCCAGGCTTTGTTGGAGTGCAATCTATAGCTGCAAAGTGAAACCTTGCAAATTTTCCTGAGCTGCAAGGTTCTGCCACATTTCCCTGCTACAGAAAGGATGATGTTTCTGCCACCTTATGCTGTGTTACTCTTCTCATCTTCTGTGAGCTTGAAGATCATTTTAGTGAATAACAGCTGGTCTTTTATTCACCGGTACCAGGCTTCGGTGATGTGACAAGTAAAATGGATGAAGGAGAGCCAGTGGATGTGGTGTATCTGGACTTTCAGAAAGCCTTTGATAAGGTCCCACACAGGAGATTAGTGGGCAAAATTAGAGCAGATGGTATTGGGGCTAAGGTATTGACATGGATAGAGAATTGGTTGGCAGACAGAAAACAAAGATTAGGAATAAACAGGTCGCTGTCAGAATGGCAGGCGGTGGCAAGTGGAGTGCCAGAAGGCTCGGTGCTGGGGCCACAACTATTTACAATATATATTTATGATTTAGATGATGGAATTAAAAGTAACACTAGCAAATTTGCAGATGACACAAAGCTGGGTGGCAGTGTAAACTGCGAAGAGGATGCTAGGAGGTTGCAGGATGACTTGGACAGGTTGAGTGAGTGGGCAGATGCAGTATAACGTAGATAAATGTGAGGTTATCCACTGGCGGCAAGAACAAGGAGGCAGATTATTATCTCAATGGGGTCAGATTTGGAAAAAGAGAAGTGCAACGAGACCTGGGTGTCCTTGTACACCAGTCACTGAAAGTAAACATGCAGGTTCAGCAGGCAGTGTAGAAAGCTAATGTTGGCCTTCATGACGAGAGGATTTGAGTATAGAAGTAAAGAGGTCCTTCTGCAGTTGTACAGGGACCTGGTGAGACCACACCTGGAGTATTGTGTGCAGTTTTGGTCTCCTAATTTGAGGAAGGACATCCTTGCTATTGAGGGAGTGCAGCGTAGGTTCACTAGGTTAATCCCCGGGATGGCGGGGCTGTCATATGAAGAAAGATTGGAAAGACTGGGCTTGTATTCACTGGAATTTAGAAGGATGAGAGGGGATCTTATAGAAACATATAAAATTATAAAAGGATTGGACAAGCTAGATGCAGGAAAAATGTTCCCGATGTTGGGGGAGTCCAGAACCAGGGGCCACAGTCTAAGAATAAAGGGAAGGCCATTTAAAACTGTGAGAACAACTTTTTCACCCAGAGAGTTGTGAATTTGTGGAATTCTCTGCCATAGAAGTCAGTGGAGGCCAATTCACTGGACGAATTTAATAAGAGAGTGAGATAGAACTCTTGGGACTAATGGAATCAAAGGGTATGGGGAGAAGGCAGGCATGGGGTTACTGGTTGTGGCTGATCATCCATGATCACAATGAATGGCGGGGCTGGCTCGAAGGGCCAAATGGCCTCTTCCTGCATCTATTCTCTATGTTTCTATATTTCACCGATTTTGCAGCTCTGAACTTCCACCACACAGTGTTAGACCACAGCTTATTTCAGAACCTGGTGTGGGTTCATATCCATCTGTTTTCACAGTCACAAATGGCAACAAAAGTTCCACTGCACTGCAACAGATTCTCAATGAGCTGATGAAAATATAAACACATCATTTGCAATACTTAAGGCGGAAGCCAAATGTGTCAGTGTGATAATTGATGGATTTTAAAACATATGTTGCAAAAATTCCTGAGATTAATATGAAAAATTTGAAAAGTTAAATCATGAAAAAATTAGGGATCCAATTCAGTTGTATTGATGATTATAGGACAAAGATTCTATTGTGAGTATTAAAATGGAGTGCCACCAAATCATGATATATATATTGTCATAGAGTCAAAGAAAAATGCAACTTGGAAACAGACCCTTCAGCACACCTCATCTGGTCTGACAATCAGCCACCCATTTATGTTCATTCTATGTCTGCTCATCCTATATTCTTATATTAATCCTACTTTAAACTTATTTTGGAGTGCAAAACTTCAGACCATGAGGATTATAATGAGCCGAGATTCTAAATAAAGTTTTGTTGTGGAGGGTTGTGGATTATGTGCAGGCAGTTAAGAATTGATTTTGACATCATGTTCAGCACAGACATTGCAGACAGAAAGGTGTGTTCTTTTGCTGTCCTGTTCTGCGTTCTATGCTCTAAAAGGGCAAATGTTGCACCTTTTGTGATTGCAATGACATAGGAAATGAAATGAAACAAGAAAGAATGGTGGAAATGGAAGGGTGGATTCAGCAGTTGTGAAGGGAATGGTGTTTTTGGAATGCCAGAAGGGAGGGGAAGTGAAAGGTTTGCCTGCAGGTGGAATTCTGCTCAAGGTACTTTCTTACGGCACTTTTCCATTCAACTGAATACATTGCAACACCTGTCCTTTCATCTCTTCCCAGATCATCATAGGGACCCAAAAGCAGTCCTTCCAGTGAAACAGCGATTCACTTGCATATCTTATAATGCAGTGCATCACACCTGGTGCTCACAATGTGGTATTCCCCACAATGGAGGAACAGGAATCCTTTGCTGTACTTTATACTGTCCACAAGGGGCAGCACAGTGGTGCAGATTGCGGTTCCGTGGCATAGTGGTACCTGTCCATGATTATGCTGCTTGCCTTGCTGAGGCAGTGTCTGGTATAAATGGAGTCAATGGGAAGTTGGTTTGTGTGATGGTCTGGGCTGCGTCCACAATTCGCTGCGATTTCTTGCGGTCTTGGATGGAGCTGTTCCCAAACCAAGCAGTGATGCATCCACATAAAAGGCTTTCTTTGGTGCATCTGTAGAAGTTGGTGAGAGTTGTAGTAGACATGCCAAACTTCCTATGCGTTCAAAGGAAGTAGAGGCGTTAGTGGGCGTTGGTGTGAACATGATCTATATTCCTCCATTATGCTTCAATCTGTTGCTTCTTTTCTATTCTGCTTCTTACCACTGGTTAATCACTGGCTAACCTTGACAATTCTGTTTAGCATGCTATGAAAGGTTCATTTACTCTTTCCCTTTCTGAAGCTTAATAACATTGCTTTCTCACTCTTACTGTTCTGGTGCAGGGTCTTTGCAATGTCCTAGATCTGAAATGTTGACTCTATTTCTTCACCCACCGATGTTGCAAGACCTGCTGTAGAGCTTCCAGCTCTTTGTATTTTCATTTCACAATTTATGTATGTTTGCCAGCAGTAAAATCATTTTCTGAACATTCTCAATGATATATTTCAACACTGCGGTGAAAACACACATTTTTACTTTGTTTTTTTTGATGTGGCAGCCATTGCACCTTTTGTGGGACTGAATTGTGTCCTTTGATGGTGGTATGTTAACATGAAAAATTGAAGCACTAGGACTCCATTTGTATCTGTAATTCCCAATGCATTCATAAGAGTCATGAGCCAAGCAATGAACTGCCTTTGGAAGGAGCTCATTCCATCTATGCAACTATGATTTATCAAAATAAGAGACTGAAGTTAAGCTGCAAGCAAGTCCCTTAATGTTCATGCATATTTTAATTATCCATTGATCTTGTGTTCCTTTTGACGAATATTCATGTGCATTTTCCAGAACCGATGGAAATTTCGTTCTGCCATTTATTGTAGTGGAAAGAACTCTGAACATGGTTTGTCAGGAGGCCCTCTCCAGCAGCAGGGGGTATGGGGAGAAGGCAGGAATGGGGTACTGATTGAGAATGATCAGCCATGATCACATTGAATGGTGGTACAGGCTCGAAGGGCCGAATGGCCTACTCCTGCATCTATTGTCTATTGTATTTAGCGTATGTGATGCTCAATATCCCAGTACTAAAGTCAAATACTTGCTGGAATGGCCATGGTATCTGGAGAAGGGTTCAAAATGAATTGGCGGGGAATGTTGTGTTGAAACTAAATATTTTTTAATACTTTCTCACATTTGGATGTTACACAAAGAGTACACAATGGCAACTTAAATATTTAATCATCGATATCATGTTACCGTCTGCTGTTATAAAGGCAACTATGATGTAATCTTATTCATTATTGAAGTAGAACGTTTTCAGGATCAGCACCAGTTATATTCTCCTTCACACCGTTGCATGGTGTTGAGAGCGCTCAACGTGTGAAATACCTACTGACATCAAGGGGAAATCGACTTGCAGATTTTCAGCTGGCTCAAAGAGGATTTTATTTGAAACCAAAACAATGTGAACTTCATTCTTCGATGGAAAACTCTGTGCTCAATGGCATAATGAAGACAGAAGGAGAACACCGGCAGAAAAAAGTCAGGTTTCGGATATCTTCTGCGAACAGTGGAAGGGTGCTGAAAGAAGTGTACACCGACGGAGACCTGGTGGGCTTGCAAGTGCCTGAATGTGCCAGCATTTCCAAGGGCGAGCGATGCAGCGCTCACATTGAAGTGAATGGATGGAACGAGCAGCGATTCCCCCTGGAAAATGATGGCAGTGACAGTGAATGTGAT
This sequence comes from Rhinoraja longicauda, assembly GCF_053455715.1. NCBI lineage: Eukaryota > Metazoa > Chordata > Chondrichthyes > Rajiformes > Arhynchobatidae > Rhinoraja > Rhinoraja longicauda. Next base: position 66,312,754 of record NC_135953.1, on the reverse strand, counting down.
GACATGCTTCTGCTGGCCGGTAACACAAAGGACAGAGGAATCTACAGAAAGAGAATTAATATCTTGAGTAAAAACGGCACAGTGAGAGGAGTCAAACACAAAGTCAGTGCCGGACAGGTACTTTTCAGTAACTTGTCAAATGGTGCTGTTCAGGTATGTCGCTAAGAATATAAAGATTGCTCTAATTGGCTGTTGCTTCCTGTAATGTTAATTAATGCCTGGCATCTAATATTTATTTAAATGTGTAATGTCAATATATTCATTATCATACAGTAATCTTAATGATGTTATCAAGAATCTTATAAATTAGCAGGAAAAGTGAGGTGGTGCCAGTATCTAATAACACCCATGCATTAGATTTAATGTGGAGTTATTCTGGGACACGATGGTCATAATTAGGTCAATGGGTTTCAAGCTTGTTGCTTACTCCTCTTCTGAACAGTGCATGGCTGTGTCAGGAATCCAAGCAGAGCACCAGCACAAGTAAATTCCTTTTGTGTTTTGTTGTAGTAAACACATGATGTAACAATGTCAAAGGTCATCTGCGGTTAGAACACCGTATTGACGATTGAGACAACAGGAAATTGATGTTGGTAAATATCTTGCAAGTGAATTTCCATTTGACAAATTTTGGATAGGTCAATATCTTGTATCCTTTTATTTACAGAGGGTATTTGTTTTCAGTTTGAAACAATACTTTTACTTTGTTCTGAAAGGACTCATTGTATTAGAAAGGCAGCTGTTCAATTTTGTTTTGTGACCGTGGCTGACCTTATAATATCTATATCATGTAGATAAGCTTCTGTAAATTGTATTTACTCGCCGGGTCATTTGTGATGAAAGGCATTTTCTCCTGTTAAATGTAATTGATATTTCCCTGTCATATGATTTTCCAATCCTCAATTTACGTCGATAGGTTTGGAAGTTCAATTTATAAATAGTAATTATTTCAGGATTCAGGATTCAGGATATCTTTATTTGTCATCCAAAAAACAAGTTATTTGGACGAAATTTAGTCACCCACAGTCCAACAATAAAAGCAGTAAAATAAGCAAATTACACAACCCCAACCAACACAAAAAAAAGAAACATCCATCACAGTGAGTCTCCTCCAGTCCCCTCCTCACTGTGATGGAAGGCCAGAATGTCTTTTCTCTTCCCCTGCCGTCTTCTCCCGCGGTCAGGCTGGTGTCGTTGCCACGTTCCAGGCCTCGCCGGACGGTGAAAGGTCCACGGCGGGCCGACCCAAGCCCCATGATCCGGGGCGGGTGAACACGCTGCCGCTGCACGTCGGGGCGGTCATGGCTCCCGACATTGAAGCCCCCGCCGAGCAGAGAAAAATCCCGCGGCCTATTTCAGGCCGCGCCGGACGGTGAAGGGTCCGCGGCGGGCCGACCCAAGCCCCGCAATCCGGGGCGGGCGAACACGCTGCCGCTGCCGGTGCTCCCGATGTTGACATCCACGCGGCCTGAGCCTAAGGCGAGTCGCAGCCGCTCCCGCAGCCTCCGAGGACGGCCGGCTCCGCTGATGGTGAGTCCGGTCCGCGGGCTCTGCGAACCAGAGCCCTGGAGGCCGCCAGCTCCAGGAGTTGGGCCGATGGTAGGCCGCAGCAGGAACGGAGACCCGACCCAGAAAACAAAGGTCGGGTCTCCGTTCAGAAGGGACAAATTACAATTTTACAGTTCCCCCCTCCCCCCCACATACACACATAGTACACAACCACAAAAACACGTCATCACATCTACAATTAAGACAAAAAAAACCAACAAAAACACAAAGACAAACGGACCGCAGGTAAGCCGCAGCTGCTAGGGCAGCGCCGCCATTTTGCTTCCAGTTGTTTAGCTTCCAGCCGCATGAACGGATCTCAATAAATACATTGTCCTTTTTTTAATACTATCCTTTTGCCACAGTTTATAACTCTTGCAAGCACAGCAGAGGGATGTTTAGCCACTGCAAAATGTGATATATAAATACATAGCTGTTATTGCATGGAAACGGGCCTCTTCGCCAAATAGGTCCATCTTCACACAATCTTTTCCACATTCGCTTTACTTTATCAGTATAAATTTTCTCTTTCTCCCTCAGAAACATGGGTGGTTTCATCTTAAATGCATTAAAGCTTTTCGCTCCAACCAATCCATTGGGTAGCAGCTTCCACATCCACTCCACTTTTCCACTTATTGGGTTTCCTTCCTGAGAAACAAAGCCCAGTTTCCAGTTTTAACAGAAAAAAGGAATAGGTGATGTTTTGGGTCAAGACCCTTCTTCAGACTGAGAGTCAGGGGAAAGTGAAACGAGAGCATAGACTATTTTCTAAATGGGGAGAGAATCCAGAAAATGGAGGTGGAAAGGGACTTGGGAGTGCTGGTGGGGGATTCCCAAATAGTTCATCTGCGAGCTGAATCGGTAGTAAAGAAGACAAACGCAATGATAGCATTTATTTCAAGAGGGTCAGAATATAAAGACTGGGATGTAATGCTGAGGCTCTATAAGGCACTGGTCAGGCCGCATTTGGAGTATTGTGAGCAATTTTGGGCACCATATCTGAGGAAGGATGTGCTGGCCCTGGAGAGGGTCCAGAGGAAGATTACAAGAATGATCCCAGGAATGAGTGGGTTAAATAACGAAGAGTGTTTGACGGCACTGAGCATGTACTCGCTGGAGTTTAGAAGAATGAGGGGGGGGCCTCATTGAAACGTACCGAATTGTGAAAGGCTTGAATAGAGTGGAGTGGAAGTGGAGAGGATGTTTCCACTAGTGGGATATTCTAGGACTAGAGGTCATAGCTTCAGAATTAAAGGACGTTCCTTTAGGAAGGAGATGAGAAGGAATTTCTTTAGTCAGAGGGTAGTGAATCTGTGGAATTCTTTGCCACAGAAGGTTGTGGAGGCCAAGTCAATGGATATTTTTAAAGCAGAGATAGATAGATTCATGATTAGTACTGGTATCAGGGGATTATGGGGAGAAGGCAGGAGAATGGGGTGAGGAGGGAAAGATAGATCAGTCATGATTGAATGACCCAGAGTAGACTTGATGGGCCAAATAGCCTAATTCTGCTCCTATTACGTATGACTTTATGACCTTATGAGAGATATAGATGGTGATATAGAGAGATATAGAAAAAATAAATGAAGGAATTGTTACTTTTTTGCATATCTTTCATTCATTTCTTCTGTCTCTCTTTTTCACCGTCTATATATCTTGTTTCCATTTCCCATGACTCTTAGGCTAAAGAAGGGTCTTGACCTGAAACATCACCTATTCCTTTTCTCTGGAGATGCTGTCTGACCCACTGAGTTACTCCAGCTTTTCATGTCTATCTTCAGTTTAAACCAGCATCTGTAGTTCCTTCCTATACATTTCAGTTTTTATGGGTCTGTTAACCTGAACTACTATTTCTAATGGAGGCACAAGAAACTGCAGATGGTGGAATCTTGAAGAAAAAAAAGTGCTGGATGAACTCAGCAGGTCAGATAGCATCTGTGGAGTGAAATGGACAGATAAGGTTTTGGGGTTTTCTCTTCATCTGTCCATTTCGCTCTACAAATGCTGTCTGGCCTGCTGAGTCCTTTCATCACTTTGTTATTTGGTAGTTCATTTAGAGATACAGTGGTAACAGGCCCCTTGACACACCGAGTCCATGCTGACCAGCGATCCCCGCACATTAACACTGTCCGACACACAATAGGGACAATTGTTACATACACCAAGCCAATTAACCTACATACCTGTACGTCTTGGAGTGTGGGAGGAAACCGAAGATCTTGGAGAAAACCCAAGCAGCTCACGGGGAGAACGTGCAAACTCCGTACAGACAGCACCCATAGTCGGGATCGAACCCGGGTCTCCGGCGCTGCAAGCGCTGTAAGGCAGCAACTCTACCACTGCGCCACCCTGGTGGTATTCCTAATGATTTGTGCATTTGTGCACCATATTTCTCTCATACCTATTCTGCGTTAGACACATACATTTCAAAGAGTGGGTGGCCGCCATTTGTTCCATCAAATACAAATAAGTATCAGCCTTTAGTTTCCGTTTAGTTTATTGTCACGAGGTACAGTGAAAAGCTTTTTGTTGCCTGCTGACCAGTCGGCAGAAAGACAATGTATGATTACAATCGATCCATTTACACTGTATGATAACATGATAAGGGAATAACGTTAACTGCAAGGTAAAGCTAGCAAAATCCGATCAAGGATGGTCTGAGGGTCACCAAAGAGGTAGATAGTAGTTCAGCACTGCTCCCTGGTTGTGGTAGGATGATTCAGTTGCCTGATAACAGCTGGGAAGAAACTATATCCTGAATCTGGTGGTGTTTGTTTTCACACTTCTTTAACCTTTGACTGATGGTAGAGGGGAGAAGAGGGAGTGGCTAGGGAGCGACTCACCCTTGATTATGCTGCTGGCCTTGCCGAGGCAGTGTGAGGTATAAATAGAGTCAATAGGAGGGTGGTTGGTTTGTGTGATGGTCTGGGCTGCGTCTACAATTCGCTGCAATTTCTTGCTGTCTTGGTCTTGTAAGCTGTTCCCAAAGCATCTGTAGAAGTTGGTGAGAATTTTGGAGGACATGCCAAACTTCCTAAGCCTTCTAAGGAAGTTGAAGCATTGGTGTGCTTTCTTAGTCGTTGCTTCAATATGGTTGGTCCAGGAGAAGTTGTTGGTGATATCGATTCCTAGGAATTAAATGTTTTCAACCATCTCTACTTCGGCGCTGTAAATGCAAACTGGGGTATGTTCCTGAAGTCGATCATTATCTCCTTTGTCTTGCTGACATTGAGAGAAAGGTTGTTGTCTCGACACCAGGACACGAGGTTCTCAATCTCCTTCCTGTTCTCCGTCTCATCATTATTTGATATCTGGCCCACAACGGTGGTGTTCTCTGCGAATTTGAAAAGTGAATTAGATTTGTACGTGGCTGTACAGTCGTGGATGTAGAAGGAGTAAAGAAGGCAGCTGAGAATACATCCTTGCAGAGCCCCCGTGTTGAGGATTATCGTGGAGGATAATTTGTCCCCTATCCTCACTGATTGGGGTCCGCTGGTCAGGAAGTTGAGGATCCAGTTGCAGAGATGAGTGCTGACACCAAATCCCGCTTGTTAGGTGATAAGCCTGGATGGTATAAGTGCAATACCAACTCGTATTTCTCACTGGTCCTTTGATAACAGTTCTTTTCTCCTCCACCCAACCTGCTGGTGATCCCATTTTAAATTGGGGACTCAGTTCCCTGGACCAGAATTCTGTGGAACTTTTCAAGCATAATCATTTAATTTACCTTTGCTCATTTTCATTCAGTAGAAGCACAATTACATCTTTAACCTTGTCTGCTTTCATCAGATCATGCAGTATTAACTCTTTAAAACATTTTTGTTACTTTAGTAACAAAAGTATTAAAGACATGTATTTACACCAAAATAGACAGTTAAGATCAGCAGGGCCAGTGGGCTGAGGATGGACTAATGGAGTTTAATTCAGACAGAACACAGAACATAGAAGAGTACAGCAGAAGAACAGGCCTTTCGGCCCACAATGACTGTGCTGAACATGATGCCAAGACTATCTCTTAGCTACCTGCGCATAATCCATATCCCTGCAAACATCCGAAGCAACATGTCTATGTTTATATTCAAATCAATTATATATATCATAAATAACAGAGGTCGCAGCACAGATCCCAGTGGAACTCCACTGTTCACAGACTATGGTCTTTCCAGATAAGTATGCAATATTGCATTTTGTAAAGTCAAACCAAGGCAGGACATTCACAGTGAATGGTAGGATCTTGGGGAATGTTGTAGAGCAGAGGGATCGAGGACAAATATTTCGTTCCCTGAAAGTGGCATTAATGATAGAGTGATGGTGAAGGCTTTTGGTATGCTGGCCTTCATTGGCCAGGGAATTGAGAATAGAAGTTGGGACATTATATTACAATAATTCAAGATGTTGCACTTGGAGTATCGTATTTGATTTTGAACACCCTGCCATAAAATAGATGCCATTAAGTTAGAAAGAGTTCAGAAAAGATTTATGAGGATGTTGCCTGGGCTGGAGGGGCTGAGTAACAGTAAGAGGTTGGCCCGGCTAGGACTTTATTCCTGAGAGTGCAGGAGACTGATGGCTCACCTAAAAGAAGTGTATAAAATCATGTGGAATAGGTAGGGTGAATGCACAGAATTCTTTACCCAGTGTACTGGAATCAAGAACTAGAGGGCATAGGATTAAAGTGAAAGGGGAATGATTTAATAGGGAGTACCTGAGGGGAAACTTTCTTAATAGAGGTCGGTGGGCAGATGTAATGAGCTGCCAGAGGGCTGCATTGTGGCGCAACGGTGGAGTTGCTGCCTCACAGCACCAGGGTTCGATCCTGACTACGGCTGGTGTCCTTACGGAGTTTGTATGTTCTCTCCCGTGATTGTGTGGGTTTTCCCCGGGTGCACCAGTTTCCTCCCACATTCCAAATATGTATAGGTTTGTAGGCTAATTGGCTTCAGTAAAGATTGTAAATTGACCCTAGTCAGTAGGATAGTGCTAGCATATGGGGATCGCTGGTCGGCACGGATTCGGTTGATCGAAGGGCCTGTTTCCACATTGTATCTCTAATCTAAACTAAATTAAAGGAAGTAGTTAAGGTAGATACAATAATATTATGTAATAAATTCCAATAGTAAATTTCACTTTCATTATGTTTTGTCCATTTGCCAAGTACCAATGGAAGTCAATCTATTGTCACTCTGATACATCTGTAATATGTTATACTTTGTTTTTAACAATTCTCAACATAATTATTTGCAAATGCACGAAATGAGACGATACGATACAGTACGATACGAAAAAAAGTTATTCATCCCCGGAGTGAGATTGGTCTGCCAACAGTCACAGCACACAACAAGGTACACGAAGAAGTTGAAAGTAAAATTAAATTAAAAGTGAAATAAGGAAAAAGACAAGCAACTGTTGGCTGGCTGCCATATGCACAGCGCCTTAACTAGAACGAACGTACAAACGAACAAACGAACAAACGAACGCAGGCTTATCCCCTGGATAGTGGATTCTAAAACTAGTGTGTCCCCTCCCTCCCCCCATGCAGGGTCCCCATCATCTTCCACTCCCCCCCTCATGCCTATCGACCGCTGATTACGGGTCGATTGCAAGGCCCCACCGCCACCGAGGCTCCAGCTGCTGCCGAGGCCCCGCTGCCGCTGAGGCCCCACCACCGCTGAGGCTCCCGTTGCCTCCCAGGCTCATGCTGCCGCCGAGGCCCCACCTCCACCTCGGTAGCGGTGGGGTCTTGCAATCGACCCGCAATCAGCGGTCGATGGGCGTGAGGGGGGGAGGGGAAGACGAAGGGGACCCGGTGTGGGGGGAGGGTGGGGTGACACTAGACTTAGAATCCACTATCTAGGGGATAAGCCTGCGAGTCACCCATCACCGCTGCCACTGAGGCTTCTTTGGCCCAAACAGGCCTCGCCACCCGGCTTCTCCACAATTCTCTGGGAGGCCTGTGGGGCAAGTCGGGCCTACCGAGGTGCGTTCCGGTCGATGGCACGGTTCTTCAGCGGGTGGATCGGGTCCGCGCGGCTTGCTGGGACACCCCGGAGATTACGTTAATCCTTGCCACATGTGTCCTATTGAAATGCTACCACTCACTTAACTAGTTGTCAGTTGAATCGTACTTCATAATAATACTTCTGACTTCAACTGAAACATTTTGTGAAACACTTCATTGATACATTTCTAAAGATCTAGTGCAGGACTGGAATTTTGAATACCTTTCATGATTCTGAGCCTTACTCATATTTTCATATATTAGAACATCCTAGACACATCACCCATGAAATACAACTATTCATTGGCACACAGGGTTCAAACACCGGTGGTGGTGGACAGTAACCAGGGAACAGCGGCCAAAGGGACAAGGGTGGCAAATATGAAATAGTCGCAATGGATGATTGGGGTCTTGTCCTACCTTTTCCATAACATGAAAAATCACCTCATTAATTTATTCCATTGACATTATTCGCTGCATCATTTACAGAATCAAAGAGACCTCACATCCACACGTATTCGATCCTGAAAAGAATTTAAAGCCAAAATTTGAAATTACTAACATAATTACTTAATATAATGCAAAAGAATTCAATCTAAACGCAATCATATTTGTATAGAAAATGATTTCCAAGGAAATTAACATTTTGTCATGGAAAATGAAAAAGAAAAGATTTTACTATTAGTTTGTAAATGAACCACTTAATGTAATTTTGGTAAACATTAACAATTGAAATTTATAATGTTCAAAATAAAATTTCAAACAGAATATTTGATAAAAACCTAATCAAATTTGCCCTTTAAATTGTCCTTTGTGTTTTTTATTCACACTTTCATTCAAAATCTAAGGTTCAAAGGCAGGGCTTTAATCGAACAGTTTTGCTCACAGTATTAGGTAGAACATTTAATCATATTTATAATTATTTTATGTATGTTCAGTTCGCATAATTTCTGAACTTACAATTCATACATCAACAGGAAGGATAGAAGGATTTGATTTGCTCATCTTTCGAGAACTTGACAATTTTTTGATTTTTCCTAAAGAAAAGTGAGGCAATATTATGAAGTTAGAAACCAAAGTATTACAAAAAATGATTGTATATTTACAAAAACCATCTACCCAGTTTCTTCCCAGCTGTTATCAGGCAACGGAATCATCCTACCACAACCAGAGAGCAGTGCTGAACTACTATCTACCTATTTGATGACCCTCAGACTATCCTTGATCAGACTTTGCTGGCTTTACCTTGCATGAAACGTTATTCCCTTATCATCTATCTATACACTGTAAATGGATCGATTGTAATCATGTATTGTTTTTCTGCTGACTGGTTAGCATGCAACAAAAAGCATTTCACTCTACCTCGGTACACATGACAATAAACTAAACTGAACAGAACTAAGAAATGAACTACCTCCAAAGCAGATATGTGAATGACCGACATCTCTTTGACTAGAAGCTTTATGACTGCATTGCATTTCCAGCGACTTGTGCTTCAGAGTATATTACAATGGTGGGATTTCCAGAAGTCACATTTAAATGCTTTGGGCAAATATGAGATTTTGCTGGATATGCCCCAGCATAAAGAAAAATAATAACTTGGATTTTAAAGGCAGCAGCATTATTTAACTGGAAGATATAGTCACAGACAGTTAGCCTACAACCCAATAGTATGAGCATGTAATTATCCAATTTTAGGTATCTAACCAACAAACAACCCACCCCCATCTTCTTCCTTCTCTTCACTGTGTCCCACTTGCTACCTGGATGCACATCTATTGCTGCTTTTCCCCTCCTCCCCCTCTGTCCTTTTCCACCTATATTGCTTCCTTTTCACATTTCATACATTCTCTCTGTATCTCCTTATCTCACCAGCTTTTGTCTTTTCATCGGTGACCTCTGTCCAACCATCTGCCAAAGCTCCCCTCACCTGTATCCACCTATTACTTGCCAGGCTTTGTCCCGCCCCACTTCTCTACCAGCTTTCTCACCCTACTGCAATCAGTCTGAAGAAGGGTCCCGACCTGAAATGTCAGGTGTCCATGTTCTCCAGAGATGTTGCTTGACCCACTGAGTTACTCCTGCACTTTGTAAAACAGTATCTGCAGTTCTTTGTATCTAGAGAAAGGCAGACAGTTTCGTATATTTGGTTGATTTTAGAGATACAGCATGGAAACAGGCCCTTTTGCCCACCGAGCCCACACCGACCAGCGATCACTGCACATCAACACTATCCTACACACACTAGGGCCAATTTACATTTATACCAAACCAATTAACCTACAAACCTGTACGTCTGGTGATCTTTGTTTATTTCCAGGATGTGTATCTGCAGACATTCCAACCATATTTGGAACATGCTTTTATTGATTTTTTATTGCGTTAAATGCCGTGAGTGTTGTTCACAACGACCTAAGGAAGTTTGGCATGTCCCCAATAACCATCACCAACTTCTACAGATGTGCCCTAGAAAGCATCTTATGACTTGCATCAGCCTGGTTTGGGAACAGCTCCATCCAAGACAGCAAGACATTGCAGAGAGTTGTGGATGTAGCCCAGACCATGACGCAAACCAACCTCCCTTCCATTGACTTCATCTACACTTCATGATGCCTCAGCAAGGTCACCAGCATAGTCAAAGACCAATCTCACCCCAGTCACTCCAGCCTTTCCCTTCTCTCATCAGGCAAGAAATACCGAGGTTTGAAAACACCAACCTCCAGATTCACGGACTGTTTCTCCTCAGCAGGAATGAGGCAAATCAGCTAGAGAGCAGTCCTGACATCCCATCTACCTCATTGGGGACCTTTGAAGTATCTTTAATAGGACTTTTTTTGGACTTTAATGTATACCTTGCACCTAATGTTGTATCATTATTCTTTTTCTGTGCACTGTCGGTGGCTTGAGTGTACATATACATGTGTAGTCTTTACCCTGGCTGGATAGCACGCAAACAGAAGCCTTTCAGTGTACCACGGTACAATTGACAATAATAAAGCAATCTAAACTAAACTAAAAGCTCCATTCTTCCTCAATTAAGTTTATGCCTCTGCTTAGGTTAGATGGCGAGAGCAATCTACTGTAAATAGATGTCTAGGCTGAATTGCAGTCCAGATTGGAAAAAAACAAGCAAGCATGATGGTATTATTTTTGTGAAACCGTGGCTGGAGAAATGAAAAGTGTGAGTACAGGGAGTGTGCACATAAGAATGACAAGGGGCGAGTATCCTGATTGGGAGGCTTCTCGTTAATCCCAGCAAAGGAGCCAATCTCAATCTATGAAAAGTGTTGGAAGGATCTGCAGATATTGGTTTAAACCAAAGATAGACATGAGGCAAGTAGGGTCTTGCAGCGAGGAGGCCATAGTGTATACTTTGACCCCATCTTGGAAGATAGCTTGCCATCTGCTAAATGCTGCAACAATTCCTTCAATGGTTTTAACGTTTCGATAGTCAGAGATTTAAAAAAACCTATCTAAGAGACTCATGAAAAATGCATTAACTATTGACAATTAATATAAGTAATATACTTAAGATAGACACAAAAAGCTAGAGTAACTCAGCGGGTCAGACAGCATCTCTGGAGGAAAGGAAGAAGGGTCTGTTCCCAAAACGTCACCTGTTCCTTTTCTCCAGAGATGCTGTCTGACCCGCTGAGTTACTCCAGCATTTTGTGTCTATCTTCTATGAAAAGTGTTTTTACTGGGTGAATGGGGGTAAGATGTGGGAATGGGGTGGTAGTGGTGGAAGTTGGGCTATGCAGTGTGAAACAATATTTTCACCATAAAGTCTGATATTTTAATGGAATTCTCTATCAAATCCTTAAGCAACTATATTATTTTTTTCAATTCCATTAAATAAACTTGAACTTGCCCCATTTGGATGAATGAAGCTTGTACTAGGAATCAAAGTCACAAAGATAGGAGCTTGCAGGAGAATTGTGCATCTGAATGACTCTTGGAGGCAAGTTGAAATTTGCATGAAATTGACATTACTGAGACTTTATCAGGTGCAAGGAAAACCAAAAAAGAATTATGTTTGCATTGGAACAGAATCACAGGCAGAGATTAATATTTGTATTTCTGTGCATTGCAATAATTGTTATTCAGGAGCAGAGAAAAATCATCTTTTCTATTTAAATTTCAGTCACTCAACACTTACTGAATACAGTTAATAAATCTAGTCTATTTCTGACAAAAACGGATATTAAACCTTTTTCATCTCTTGAAATTATTATTCAAAATGTTCAAGATAAGTTTTCATTTTTGAAATGTATTTTTGTTAATGCCTATGATATAAACATAGTGTGCATGCCAGGAGTACAAATTGGGAAAGTGAACACCTCGGACATAACTATCCACCACTAATCTTAATGACAGTTTACTATAACTGCATTGACAGCTTAGCAGATAATGGGGAAAAGGGCTTCCTTATGGTACTTGGGAAGACCAAGGAGCCTCGGAGTGTTATGTATCTGTAGAACTCTCTTCTTCAAAGTACAGTGGTTTTCAAGGTAGAGGTACGTAGATACGATAAATAAGGAGATGAAAGGTTAATGTAGATAGACAGGCATGCTGCAAAATATACAAAGTTCCACCTTGCATACTGCTGGTGACAATATGTATGCTCATATATACGTTTATGAAATAGATGGAGTTGAAATTGCAGATAGGAATATGATCCATATTGGAATTTGATGACTGAGAAGAAGTCAAGAATAGTTTTGTTTGCATTCTTATTTTCCATAGGTCTGTTCGACCCTGCATAACACCCACCCAGCCACCAGTTAATGGACCAGCAGTCAAATCATATTATGAAGCGAAAACCAGTAAATCCAGTGATTGTGGTTTAGCACCAAAAACATGAATTATGTCAGGTTGTTGGAAAACCCTGCTGGTTCAACAATGTCCTTCCGAGGATGGAAAATGCCACCACTATCTGGATCAATCTCTGTGTGACTCATATCCTAAGCTATTTAATACACTGTTAATGCGTAATGGAGTGGCCTAGTCATCCAGCTAATTGCAACGTATCACATAAAAATAAAGAAGAAACATAAATAACATTTTCATAAGATCATAAGTGATAGGAGCAGAATTAGGCCATTCAGCCCATTGTCTACTCTGCCATTCAATCATGGCTGATCTATCTCCCTCCTAGCCCCATTCTGCCTTCTCCCCATAATCTCTGATATTTTGGGAGGTGTTTTTGAAAGCTTTCACACAGCTTCTGTGTCAGCAGGGAACATTAGTGAAGCTAATGTGTGTAGGAGTCAAAGAGAACGCCTCACCAATGGCAGGTATGACTGCTGACACAAATGAAGATGGTCCTAGTTTTCAGATAGTAATCATCGTGGTCTCATTACATCATTGCAGGAGTGCTTAGGGAAGAGTTAACTTTGTCTGCACCTTGTGGCGTCTCTCTCTCTCTCTCTCTCTCTCTCTCTCTCTCTCTCTCTCTCTCTCTCTCTCTCTCTCTCTCTCTCTCTCTCTCTCTCTCTCTCTCTCTCTCTCTCTCTCTCTCTCTCTCTCTCTCTCTCTCTCTCTCTCTCTCTCTCTCTCTCTCTCTCTCTCTCTCTCTCTCTCTCTCTCTCTCTCTCTCTCTCTCTCTCTCTCTCTCTCCCTCTCTCCCTCTCTCCCTATCTCCCTCTCCCCCTCTCCCCCTCTCCCCCTCTCCCCCTCTCCCTCTCTTCCTCTCTTCCTCTCTTCCTCTCTTCCTCTCTCTCTTCCTCTTCCTCCCTCTCTTCCTCCCTCGCTTCCTCCCTCTCTCCCTCTCCCTCTCTTCCTTCCTCTCTTCCTCTTTTCCTCCCTCTCTCTCTTCGTTCTTCTCTCCCTCTTCCTGCCTCTCTCCCTCTCTTCCTCCCTGTTCCTCCCTCTTCCTCCCTCCCTCTTTCCCTCTTTCCCTCTCTCCCTATCTCCCTCTCTCCGAACAATCCTCAGCTGGTTCAGTTGTTACTTGCTCTCCATCCTAAGATCAGGAGTGGATACTGTTGGTGATTCATGTGTTCACTGCCTCTGATAATAGAGCAGCCAATGCTAACTTACAAAGGAAACTTGATCACATCCACTCTTGGCTGCGACACAGCTGTACAGCTTGTTGCCAGGTAACGATTGTCGAGAACAATAGAAAGCTCAAACCTCTTCCTTTAATGTTATTATTGAAGGCAGAACCATCCATCCATTAACCATGGATTTAAATGGACCAACACAGTGGCGCAATGGTAGAGTTGCTGCCTTACAAGACCCGGGTTCGATCCCGACTACGGGTGCTGTCTGTACGGAGTTTGTGCGTTCTCCCCGTGGGTTTTCCCGAAGATCTTCGGTTTCCTCCCACACTCCAAAGATCTACAGGTATGTAGGTTAATTGGCTTGGTGTATGTATAAATTGTTCCTAATGTGTGTAGGGTAGTGTTAATGTGTGGGGGTCGCTGGTTGGCACGGATCCTGTGGGCTGAATGGGCTGTTTCCGCGCTGCATCTATAAACTAAAGTAAACTAATATAATAATTTTAACCACAGCTACATGAACAAAGCAAAGCCTGTATCCTCTGCACCTTCTGATTGAAAGTATCTCTAACAACTACAAGGACAGAGCCGCCTCATCAGTGCTTAATAGTCAACTTCCATCAACGTTACATTTGACCAGTGCTAAGAAAAATATGAGCTGGAATGCTGCAGGATCACCATTCTTATATCAGGATCATCACATGTTCCTCCTAATTCTAATTGTCCCAACTTCAATATATATCACTGTTAGAATGTTATTAGTGATCAGAATCTTGGAAGTCCCTGCCTGGACTTTACTTGAGGAATTACTTGGAATGAAACAGTTTAAGAAGAAGGACTATTGTCACAACTAAAGATTGGTCCTGTTATTAGTTTATTATTGACACTTATACTAAGATACTGCAAACAAATTTGGTTTGGGTGCTATCCAGGCAAATAATACCATAAATGAATACTTCAGGTAGTGGAAAAGAGAAAATAAACAGATTGTAGGGTATCATGTCACAGCAGTCGAGAATGTGCAGAGAAATAAAAATGCCACGGGCACAATGAAGTAGATTGGAAGATCAGGAATACATTCTTAGCAAAAGAGAGGACCATTGAAGAGTCTGACAACAGTAGCAAAGAAGCTGTTCTTCAATCTGGTGATACATGCTTTCAAGCTTTTATATGTTCTGCCTGAGAAAAGAGGGGAGAAGTGAGAAGGACAGAGTGTGAATGGTCTTTGATTATGGTAGCAACTTTTCTGAGGGAGTGTGATGGGTAGATGGTGTTGATAGGAGGGAGGCTGGTCTTGCAATGGATTGGGCAATTTGTATTTCTTTACCTTTGTCACCTGCGATCCAAAGATATGGGGGGGGGGGGGGACAGTTGGCCGATTCGGACACCCTAAAGTTCCAAAGTTTCCCTGCAAACCTTTGAAGAGTCTGCACCCCTCGCCTTGGAGTTCTCACAGCAATCCCATATTCCACACCACATTCTGAATGCTCCACAACCCCAGACCAATCCCAAATACTCCCAGGTTATGTTTGTGTTTCTAGCATAATACAAATGTGCTTATGAAATCCATTCTTCTTCTTGAACAGTGATTTCGGTGAGTGATTTGTAATTAATTGCAATGATATTCATGGTATCTCAAAGCCAATTTGATTTGTAAGTTATTCTTCCATGCGGGGATTGTTCACTCATTATGCATGCAATATTTCTTGTCTGTTGACTACTATATTGGTAATTGGTTCCGACCTTGAAACATGCACTGAAATATTATGGTCATGAACGAGGGATCTCTGCAAATTTCTCCTAATTCCTACCTCTGTCTATTTTTGTGCTGGGTGGATATTTGAATGTGTGATAGCCACAACCTGAACAGCTGGGTAACTCATTGGCTGATAAATATAAGTGCAACCACTAACCAGCACTCCGTGTAAGCTTGACTAGAAACTGGCAACAACAAAAAATTGTTGAAATAATTAAAAATTAAATTTCATTTTTCAGATAGATAGATTCTTGATTAGTACGGGCGTCAGGGGTATAGAGAGAAGGCAGGAGAATGGGGTTGGGGGGAGAGATAGATCAGCCAAGATTGAATGGCAGAGTAGACTTTATAGGCTGAATAGCCAAATTCTACTCCTATCACTTGTGAACCTTATTTTTCTTAAATGCCCCTTTGATTATGTTCTTTCCAGTCCCTTATCCACTGAGCTTCAAAGTGCTTTGTGAATCCAACCAGTAAGTTATGGATTAATTGATTAAATGCATTAAGCATTTAATGCATTCATGTCACGATAGGCACAGAAAGTAAAAGATGAATCAAACTCATTCATCTTCTTTTATCCTTGGTCCACATCATTAATCCAGAAAACATGAGGTTACTTTTTTTTGGAATGGATGTTCTTTTTTTGCACATTTCATTAGCTGATTTAAATATGATTAATTTTCTCATCCACTCAATTCTCTGAACAGTCTTCTCTGAAAATAATACATAGTGCAATAACTTGCGGATGCAATGGCCTAAATTTCTCCCCTCATTGGCTCTGTTAAAAAAGACGGCAAAGTGTCAGGCAGGTAAGAGCTGGAGCTGGAAGTCCAATTAATTGTAAGGCTCTGTGCCAGCTATATAATATTAATTTAAACTGTTATGCGCACTTAGATGACTTAAAATCAGGCAACTGTAAATAACTACAAGTTTCATTTCAAGTTATTAAAACATCTGTTTAAAATAACACTTGGCCATTGATTTGCCTTTCCTTCGGTTTCTGATTTACGTGCTCAGTGTTGGCATTTGCAAAATACCAGAAGCGCAAGCTTGAGTGAATTGAAGGTCACTTTGCAGAAAGACGCAGGGGCTGCGAAACCCCACGAGGAGAAGGGGGTGGTGCAACCAGGCACAAGGACATGGAGCCTGCCCCAGCCTCTATTGCTTATTCTACCAGACTGAGGGAAAGCAGCAAGGGAGCTCTTTGTTTGCAGGGAATCGAGGCAGTGGAGACCCCACCTTGGAGCCTTTGCAGTTTAGAGATACAGCGCAGAAACAGGCTCTTCGGCCCACCAAGTCTGCAGCAACCAGCGATCACCCCATACACTAGCACTATCCTACACACAAGGGACAATTTACAATTTACAGAAACCAATTAACCTACAAACCTGTATGCCTTTGGAATGTGGGAGGAAACTGGAGCACCGGTGAAAACCCACGTGGTCACAGGGAGAATGTACAAACTCCGTACAGAAAGCACCCATAGTCAGGATCGAACCTGGATCTCTGACGCTGTAAGGCAGCAACTTTACCGTTGTACCACTGTGCCGCCACTGTGCTGCCCTGCACCACGGTTTAGAGATTGGGACATCCAATGTTGTTCTAGGGTAGCTGAGTATTATGAGCATGGCGGGGTAGGGAACAGGGAAATCCAAATTCCCGACATCTATATTGTGGTTAGCCGCCTTATCAATGAGGAGGCCAAATGCAAATTCTCCTATTGTGCCTTGACTTCGGTTCAGGACCTGAAGGTGTGCTACTCCTTTCATTTAACTGAGAAAGGTTTACAATCTTACATCTGGCAAGTGTTCAAGTATTCCCTAAAAATTAGATTATTCAAATAATATAATTTTTAAATCGTAAAATGTTTCTTCTGTTTCATTCACATTATGTGGATACAAATACTCTATATCTGAAGATTGAGGCGAGATAGTGAATCCCTTTATTTCACCTTTCATGTTTTAACTCAGCGATCAAACCTATTAAAATATCTAATTATTTCTTAAATATATATATTATCCTATTTACCGGTACTTGTATCATCTGCTGACCAGCACCTGTGGAAAGAGGTCTCAACCACATGACATGCCTGGTATTTGTGCCCTTCTTAGAGTTATAGAGTCATAAAGTCATAGAGTTGTACAGCACGGAAACACAGACTCATTTGCCCATCACATCTATGCTGACCAGCATGCCTACCTATACCAATCCCACTAGGCTGCATTAATTGCATATTCCTCCACGCTTTTACCATTCAGGAGTCTATCCAGATACCTCTTTGGTGTTGTTAGCGTTCCTGCCTCCATTGGTCATTCCAGATATCAACTGCTCTACGTGGAGCAATGTACCCATCAGATCCCCTTTAAATTTTCTTCCTCTCACTTCAAACCTATGCTCTCTAGTTTTAGATAACCTTCCCCTGGGAAAAAAAACTGTGACCTTTAGGATGGAGATGAGGTGGAATTTCTTTAGCCAGTGGGTGGAGAATCTGTGGAATTCATTGCCACAGTCGGTTGTGGAGACCAGGATATTGGATATATTTTATGCAGAGATTGTTTAGCTCTTGATAGGAAGGGTGGCTAGGGTATGGGGAGAAGGCAGGAGAATGGGGTTGAGAGTGAAAAATAGATCAGCGCTGATTGAATGGCAGAGTAGACATGATGGGCCAAATGGCCTAATTCTGCTCCTATGTCTTATGGTCTATCTATTCCATCGATGCCTCTCGCAACTTTATATACCTCATGTGCCTTTAAGAACTAACTGCACACCAACAAGGAAAATATTGCTACCCCACCAGGCAACAGGTATAGAAGTGTGAAAACTTCCACCTCCCGATTCAGGGACAGTTTCTTTCCAGTTCTTATCAGGCAGCTGAATCATCCTACCACAACCAGAGATAGTGCTGAACTACAATCTACCTCATTGATGACCCTCTGACTATCCTTGATCAGCTTTGCTGGCTTTACCTTGCACTAAACATTATGCCCTTATCATGTATTTATACACTGCAAATGACTCGATTGTAATTATGTTTCGTCTTTCTGCTGACTGGTTAGCACGCAACAAAAGCTTTTCACTGAACATTGGTACATGTGACAATAAACTAAACTGAACTAAACTGAACTGATAAAGAAATGCTGCACTAATCAAATGAGTCAAATATATTGCAGACTAAATCTTGGGTTCTAATCACTATGCCAAAAAACTCTTACAGGAGATAGCAGAAAATAATATTTTATGAGTATCCACATAGAAAACTCCAGACAGAATGTATTAGAGAGCTGGGAAGTGAAAGTACTCAGTGCTTTTAAAAAAGAGAGATAAAACAAGTTAATTGATTTATCACTGTTTAGCTTAGCATTAATTCTAAGAAAGAACCAAAGAATCTTTACTGAAAGATCAGATAAGCAAACATTGTGGGACAGTAAATATAATAAAAGTAAAGTCAACATAGATTTCTAAAAAGCAATTTCTTAGTCAACATTAAGTTGTTTGAAGAAATAAGATGTGGTGAATCTCTAGAATTCTTCATAGGGAGAGTAGTGGGGTCTAGAAACAGAAACATAGAAAATAGGTGCAGGAGTAGGCCATTCGGCCCTTGGAGCCAGCACCAATATGATCATGGCTGATCATCCAATATCAGTTCCCCCATATCCCTTGATTCTGTTAGCCCTAAGAACTATACCTTACCCTCTATTGAAAACATCCAATGAATTGGCCTCTACTGCCTTCTGTGGTAACCTTCCCAGGGTAAGGTTATCTAACTCAGCGGGTCAGGTAGCATCACTGGAGAAATAGGATGGATGATGTTTTGGGTTGGGACTCTTCTTCAGACAGTCTGAAGAAGAGTCCTGGCCCGAAATGTCACCAATCCTTTTTCTTCAGAAATGCTTCCTGACCTATGATAATGTTGGTGATGTGCTGTCCATAGGCTTTGAGGAGACTTTGGAAAGATATAACAACATACCTTCTTGGTCAAGTTGGCAGTTGCAAGCTGGTTTGAAATTAGAGAACATGGGACATCTAAGGAAGAAAATGTTCTTTGTGGCAGAGTATGTACAGATGTGTTGTGTGGATCTGTGATTGGACCATTGCTGTTTAGTACATTCAAATATGATTTGTCTTCTGAAATTGGAGGTACGGTTTCAAAATCTGCAGATATTTCAAATTACCGACGTGGAAACATATTAGCATTCCTTTACTGTTGCTTGGTGAAAATCGTGGCGCTTGCTTCATGGGGCTATTTTCACCAGGACTGTGGTGGATTATGTAGGTGGTTCAAAACTAGCTTGTCAAAAGAGATTAGGATGCAAAATAAGCACTGATCTTGTCAATAAAGTCAACTTCTCACGAGTGACTCAAAATAATAGATATGGATAATGATATAAAATCTTGCATTAAATCATGGGAATATATACGAGCTAGTATAGAGTGAGTTGATAATTGGCAAAATGTTTGAAAGCAGTAATATAAATTGATCAAAAATAGTAACACAAATTGATCATAAATTGATCGATGTGATCAAAGAAAATATGGCTCTAGAAATGCCCAGTATCCTTTGGTGGGTTAGTTTACAGGTTCTGCATTGGGCCAATGGGTACTTGGTTCATGAGCCCAACACCTGTAAGTCCATAAAGTACAAGGTGCTATCTCCAACCTACAATATGGTGGTGTCGTGAATAAATTACTGGATTTGTAACATAGAAATGTGAGTTTAAATCTCACCATGCAGCTGAGGAATTTAAATCCAATAATCTGGACTTTTGTAAGATGAGTCTCAGTGAGTGATGACCATGAAATACCAGTTGTCGTTTAAAAACTGATCTCACTCACCAATACCCTTTCTGGGTATGTCTGATATCCTGACCTGGTCTGGTTTACAATGTGATCCCAGACATACAACAATGTGGTTGCATTTCATAACTGCTATGTAAAAGTAATAAACAAAATAAGCTTGATGGACCATACAGACTTGACCTGGGTTCTCAATTCAGATGTATCAAATTCTCAGTCAAAGAAATATTAACCCAGTTAATCCTGCAAACTCCTTCTCACAAATATCTGAGAGCTGCTGTTTGATATAAATCATCTTCACAGATTCCTTCATTTGAGGCCTGAGTACATCCAGTCTCTTACTGACTGGACAGTGTCACCAGAGTTGGTGGTGGTACTGTGTTTTCAGGTGGGAATGAGTGGCCCTGAGAAGTCTCAATTTGACTACAGACCTCATGAAATCAGGTGAAAATTGGCAAAGAAGCCACCTTCCGATTGCCACCTATCGTCCTGCTTTAGCTGATGAATCAGTGCTGCCTTGTATTGAACAAAATTTGGAAGTAGTAAAAGGAGTAAAATACACTCTGGGGGGAGAACTTCAATATCTGACATTCCTTTGTTAACACCTTTGCAAGCTGAGCCCTGAAATGCTGCAACAGCCAGTGAGTGAACTAACACAAAGGATTATCTACTTGATCATCAATCTCTCCGAGGCAGATGCATATATCCTTAATACCAGTGATAGAAATGACAACTGCATGTTGCTTATAAAGTCAAAGTGTCGACTTTGCTCACGCCATGGATATTCTCTGCCACATTGTGTGGCACTACAGCTGTGCTGAATTACATAAACTCAAAACACATTGAGCGACTGAAAACTGGGCATTCATGAGATGCTGTGGGCCATGGGCAGAAATAAATAAACTTGTCACCTTGAGAACTGGTGCATCTCTAACTGTACTATTACAGTCAAACCATTGGATCGATCCTTTTTTGACGAGGAGTCCAGAAAGTCCTGCAGGGAACAACAGCTGATGCAACTAATAGTGGGCACAAATCTGGTGAAGCTAAAGGAGCACGGTCGAGCATGTACTCGACATAACTAAGTAGTCCCATAATTTCATAAGTTCCAGCAGCAAAATTGGACCTTTCGGCATATCAAGTCTGCTCTGCCATTCAATAGTCATAGAGTCATAGAGTGATACAGTGTGGAAACAGGCCCTTCGGCCCAGCTTGCCCACACCGGCCCAGCTTGCCCAACATGTCCCAGCTACACTAGTCCCACTTGGCTGCGCTTGGTCCATATCCCTCCAAACCTGTCCTATCCATGTACCTGTCCAACTGTTTCTTAAAAGTTGGGATAGTCCCAGTCTCAACTACCTCCTCTGGCAGCTTTTTCCATACACCCACCACCCTTTCTGTGAAAAAGTTACCCCTTGGATTCCTATTATATCTTTTCCCCTTCACCTTGAACCAATGTCCTCTGGTTCTCGATTCCCCAACTCTGGGCAAGAGACTCTGTGCATCTACCCGATCTATTCCTCTCATGATTTTGTACACCTCTATAAGATCACCCCTCATCCTCCTGTGGTCCAAGGAATAGAGACCAAGCCTATTCAACCTCTCCCTATAGCTCACACCCTCTAGTCCTGGCAACATCCTCGTAAATCTTTTTTGAGCCCTTTCAAGCTTGACAATATCTGTCCCATAACACGGTGCCTAGAACTGAACACAATACTCTAAATGTGGTCTCACCAACATCTTATACAACTGCAACATGACCTCCCAACTTCTATACTCAATATTCTGACAGATGGCCAATGTGTCAAAAGCCTTTTTGACCACCGTATCTACCTACGACTCGACCTTCAAAGAACCATGAACCTGCACTCCTAGAACCCTCTGCTCTACAACACTCCCCAGAGGCCTTCCATTTACTGTGTAGGCCTTGCCTTTGTTAGACGTCCCAAAATGCAACACGTCACACTTCTCTGTATTAAATTTCATCAACCATTCCTCAGTCCATCTGGCCAATCGATCCATATCCTGCTGCAATCATTCACAACCATCTTCACTATCTGCAAAACCACCTCACTTTTGTATCACCAGCAAACTTGCTATTCTTGTCCTGTATGTTCTCATCCAAATCATTGATGTAGATGACAAACAGTAACAGGCCATGCACTGAACCCTGAGGCATAACACTAGTGCCTCCAGTCCGAGAAGCAACCTTCAACCATCACCCTCAGCTTCCTTCGATGGAGCCAATTTGCTATCCATTCAGCTATCTCTCCTTGGATCCCATGTGAACTAACTTTCCAGAGCAGTCTACCATGCGGAACCTTGTCGAATGCCTTACTGAAGTCCATGTACTCAAAATCTACAGCTCTGCCCTCATCGACCTTTTTGGTCACGTCTTCAAAAAAATCAATCAGATTTATGAGACACCACCTCCCACGTACAAAACCATGCTGACTATCCCTAATCAGCCCTTACTCATCCAAATGCCTGCAAAACCTATCCCTCAGAATCATGGGTGATCTATCTTTCCTTCTCAACCCCATTCTCCTGCCTTCGCCTCATAACCCCTGACACCCATAATAATCAAGAATCTGTCACACTCCGCCTTAAAAATATCCATTGACTTGGCCTCCACAGCTGTCTGTAGCAAATTCCACAGATTCACCACCCTCTGACAAGATTCTAAATCAATGGATCAGATGAATGTTCTGACATTTTTGCCTCATCTGGCTGTGCCCAATGAAAGGGCTGACAAAAGGAAAAGACCTGAAGAAAATACTGCAGGATCCAACATGTGAAAGGCAAAGGTGAAGCCATGTTCAGCCAACCATCCTCTGTGGTTGATCCATTCCTCTTGAGATTCCCACCATCTGACACCAGTTCAATTTGATTCATTCCACTGGTTTCAAGAAATAGTCAATAGCCCTCAAAAAAGCAAAGGATAAGGGGTTGAGACAAAATTCCAGCTGAAGGCTTTTGTTCCAGAAATAGTTGGGTCTATTCTGCATTCACCCTATCTATTGCCCTCATGATTTTATATACCTCTAAAAGATCGCCCCTCTGCCTCCTACGCTCCAAGGAATACAGTCCTGGCTTGCCCAACCTCTCCCTATAGATCAGGCCCTCGAGTCCTAGTAACATCCTTGTGAATCAGTCAGCTGGACAACTTGACCTCCATGCTATTCTGAAAGATTTCCTCTCTACACCCCTCACTAACTGAAAACACAATTATTTTTCACTTATAGATAGAAAATGCTGGAATAACTCAGTGGGCCAGGCAACATCTCTGGAGAGAAGGAATAAGTGACATTTCGGGTCGAGACCCTTCTTCTGAAGAAGGGTCTCAACCCGAAACATCATCAATTCCTGCTCTCCAGAGATGCTGCCTGTCCTGCTGAGTTTCTCCAGCATTTTGTGTCTATCATTGGTTTAAACCAGCATCTGCAGTTCCTTCCTACACATTATTTTTCACTTGTCTAGTTCAGGTTAGAGAGTCACTAACCCGCCCCCCTGACATCAGTCGGAAGAAGGGTCTCGACCCGAAACGTCACTCATTCCTTCTCTCCCGAGATGCTGCCTGACCTGCTGAGTTACTCCAGCATTTTGTGAATAAACTCATTTATATATTCTCCCTGATTCTTTTCTGGTCATCAATTTTTAATCCCAACCAATATACTCTGCATGGTAACCTCTTATGTGGGACTTTATCAAATACTTTCTAAACATCCAACTGCACCACAAGGACTCATTTATCTCCTCTAGTAGTCACATCCTCAAAAATACTCCAATTGGCTTGTCAGATTTGATTTCCTTTACATAAATCCACATTGACATTGTCTAATCTAGTAATTTTCCTGATATAGTAGACTCCAACATTTCCCCTAAAACTGATATTAGTCTTATTGGTGTTGAAGTCCCTGATTTCTCGCTCCCATCTTTCTTGAATAGTGGTCTTATGTTTACAGTCTGTAGGAACTGTTCTGTAATCTATGTGACTTCGGAAGATAACAATCAATGTATACACTATTTCCATGGTGATGTTTATCAGTACTCTGGTGCTTGTTATCAGGCCCTGGGGATTTATTGATTTTCAGTGCATTCATTTCTTCAGTTTTTTGGATAATTCTAATTTTCTTTAACCCCCTCCTTTTCAGTCGACTCTTGGTTCCCTAGTATTTCTAGCATTTTTTGAACCTCCTTCCATGAAGACAGAATCAAATTTTTTGCTTAATTGCGCTACCAATTGTTTCTCATTAAATTGTACTGATTCTGAATATAAAGGATCAACATTTGTTTCACTAACCTCTTTACATACGTATTGAAGCTAATCAGAATACATTATATTAATATAAAGTTTTAAGATAAAAAACCATCTGGGGCACACCATCCTATAAATGTGAATGGTTGTGCACTTACTCCAAGAGAGTGGGTCAAAATCAGGAATGAATATTTGCAAATATTGACTTACTATATATAGCCTTTATTTATTTGTTTCACCTAAATTCCAGCATAACTAGAAAGGACAATTAAAAGCATATTATTATTAACAGGCAGCGAGGGAAATTCCAGTGGTTAGACAGACTAATTGATACACTTACAAGTACTGATCCAAAGGTAATCTGATTCAAGCAGAAATATCCCCAGGTTATCATATTTTGGCACAGATGCTGTCATGTTTCCTCCAAGAGCGAAGCCACGTGTGAAGAGGGATGGGGTCTTGCATTGAGATTCAGTAAGTATTCTTGATGGGGAAACCCGAACATAAGGGGTGAAAGTTGCCGCAGGCCACCTTTTTAAATGTCTTTGTGCGTGTTGACTGCTTAAAAACCAGGTAAGTCAGAAACAGTGAGTGGCTGAGGGGCAGTCAGAGGATCAGGCATGAATGTGGAGGAGGATGTTGCAAATAGCCAGTGTTCAGCAGTTTTTCGATTGGGCTGGGGACAGCCAGAGAATTGGCAATTTGGTGACCTGGAAGACAGGAGATTGGGTTTGGGAGGTACAGGAATCCAAATTACTGGGGATTGAGTATAGGATCGATGGGAGCAAATGGAAAATCGCAGGAGGGGACTGGGATATTGGTGGGTATATGCGGGTGGCTCTTTTGTGAAAATTGGAGCTCATTGGCAAGGGAAAGTGTTTCACTTATTGAATCCAGTGGAAACATCCTTCCTCTGGCAACCTTGTAAACGGCACTCAGCATTAAGACGATGGGTATTAAAGGATGGCCAATGTCAGTGCCTTTTGAAATTTCATAGGAGAATTGGAAAGAACATCACATGTCTGACACTTTGCATTGCTGTTTACCAGCATAGATTCTTATATCTGTGAAAAATCCAGCTGTCAAGGTTTAAAAATAAGCATTCTATTAAAATTGATTTGTTCAACTTCCTTGAAGACTTTAATTGCTGAAACCAGAATGAGGTGGATAGGAATCTGGCCTGACATTTAAAAATGCTTTCATTCCCACCTTTCTCCAACACACTCTCCTTTGGGACTAGAACAAAAACAACCCTATTGCAAACAAAAAATCCAAATTATTTGGAGAAGCGTGAACTGATGGGTGTCATTTCTTCATTTATGGAGGCCACATAAATTTGAATGTGATATTAGCTCAGGTGTAAAAGCTCCCTGGTCATGGTTGGTATAGAATCTCGCTGAAGAGCAGCGGGTAATGAAATCAATACTACCTCTCATGATTTGTCATACACTTATGATACTTTACAAAGTCTGCTTAGAGATATTTTTCCCCTGTTTTCTGAAGATTTCTTTATTCTTCTAATCTCCCAGAATCCCGGGACAGCACAGTGGCGTAGCAGTAGAGTTGCTGCCTTACAGCACTAGAGACCTGGGTTCAATCCTGACTACGGGTGCTGTTTGTCTGGAATTTGTACGTTCTCTCTGTGACCATGTGGGTTTTAGAGTCATAGAGTCATAGAGTCCTACAGCACAGAAAGAGGTCCTTCGGCCCATCGTGTCCGTGCCGCCCGTTACCAAACACAGTCTAATTTTAATCCCATTTTCCCGCATTTGGACCGTAGCCCTGAATGTTGTAGCATTTCAAGTGCCCATCCAAATGCCTCTTAAACATTGTGAGTGTTCCCGCCTTCACCACCACCCCAGGCAGTGAGTTCCAGACTCCAACCACCCTCTGGGTGAAATAGTTCTTTCTCACATCCCCCCGAAACCTCCCTCCCCTTACCCTGTATCTATGTCCCCTCGTTGTTGAACCTTCCACCAGTGGAAGAAGTTCCCCGCCATCTACCTTATCTATGCCCCTCATGATCTTGTACACCTTGATCATGTCCCCTCTCAGCCTTCTCTGCTCCAGGGAAAACAACCCCAGTCTGCTCAGTCTCTCCTCATAGCCGAGGCCCTTCATCCCTGGCAGCATCCTGGTGAATCTCCTCTGCACCCTCTCCAAAGCTATCACATCCTTTCTATAATGTGGTGACCAGAACTGTACACAATACTCCAGCTGTGGCCTCACCAGTGTTCTGTACAATTCCATCATTACCCCCCTACTTTTATATTCGATGCCCCGGCTAATGAAGGCCAGTAACCCATATGCCTTTTTGACCACCCTGTCCACCTGTCCTGCTGCCTTCAAGGACTTGTGTACCTGTACTCCAAGGTCCCTCTGTACCCCTGTCTTCCCTAGGGTCCTTCCATTCATGGTGTACTCCCTCTCCAAGTTATTCCTGCCAAAGTGCATCACCTCGCACTTTTCAGGATTAAATTCCATCTGCCACTGCTCCGCCCATCTGACCATCTCATCTATATCTTCCTGCAGCTTGCAGATCCCTTCCTCGCTATTCACCACCACCCCTAACTTTGTGTCATCTGCAAACTTGTTTTCTCCGGTTTCCTCCCACATTCCAAAGACATGCAGGTTTTTAGGTTAATTAGCTTCTGTAAATTGTAAATTGTCCCTAATGAGTAGGATATTGCTAGTGCACAGGGTGGTCGCTGGCCAGCGCGGACATGGCAGGCCGAAGGGTCTGTTTCCACGCTGTATCTCTAAATGAATTTAAACTAAACTAAACTAAACTAAACTAAGTGGAATTGTTTGGGGTGGATGCAGAGTGTGCTGTATGGAACATCTCAATTATGTGGATGCAGAGTGTGCAAGTTTGTATAGAACTTAACAAAGTTACTTGAAAATATAAGTTATTTAGAAAGTTAACACAATAAGATACAGACAATGTGCTATCTTTGAGACTTCTCTTTATTTGTTGCAGCCACCACTCACTCTAGAATTTGGAAGAATAGTAATCTACACAACTAGCCTTCGAGTTGTGCGGACAACATTTGATCGCTGTGAGTTAGTAAGGAAAATCTTTCAAAATCACAGAATAAAGTTGGAAGAAAAAAATATTGCCTTGAACAGTGATTATGGAAAAGAGTTAGAAGGACGATGCAAGAGAGCAAATGAATCTCCTTCCTTGCCTGTAGTGTTCATCGATGGCTATTACTTGGGGGTAAGTTGAAATGTTCTGACCAAATGCCTATCTCGGTATTTGCTATTATAATTGTGAAGAGTTATGGGCAAAACTGCAACTTCTTCTCCCCTGACTTTCAGTCTGAAGAAGGGTTTCAACCCGAAACATCACCCATTCATTCTCTCCAGAGATGCTGCCTGACCCGCTGAGTTACTCCAGCATTTTGTGTCTATCTTTGATTTAAACCAGCATCTGCAGTTTATTTTCCTACCAGTATTTTGTGTCTATCTTCTGTGTAAATCAGCATCTGCAGTTCCTTCCTACACTAAACTAGATTAGTTTAGTTTACGGTGGCATGGTGGCGCAGTGGTAGAGTTGCTGCCCTACAGCACCGGAGACCTGGGTTCGATCCTGACTACGGGTACTGTCTGTACAGAGTTTTATATGTTCTCCCTGTGACCTGTGTGGGTTTTCTCCGGGTGCTCCGGTTTCCTCCCGCACTCCAAAGACGTAGTTTGTTGGTTAATTGGCTTCTGCAAAATTGTAAATTGTCCCTAGTATGTAGGATAATGCTAGTGTACTGGGATCGCTGGTCGGCGCGGACTCGGTGGGCCAAAGGGCCTGTTTCCGAGCTGTATCTCTAAATATTAAAATATCTAAACTCAGACATGCAAGTTTCACCATTTCAATGATGAAGCAAGTTTTTAAAATTACATTTAGTGCCTATTCTGTACCTGCTTGAGCTACTAATGAAAGTCATGAGGTGAGAGAGAAATTCAGCTTAAATGGCCCAAAGAGGATGGAGTTTAGCTTCCGTGTAATTGATTTTGGAAAGAACACAATTTTCTTTTGCCATTGTATCAACTTTATTTACATAATTTAAGAATTAGGCTTCTGAACAGCCCTTCCATAAGCAAGGGTAGGGTCCTGATCCTCCAATCTACCCCATTGCGGACATTGGATTTTTTTATCTGGAACTCTTATGCTATAATGCTGAGAATTATATTATGCATTGTATCTTTCTCTTCGTTCTACCTTTTGTATTTGAGTTTGGCTTGATTGTATTCATGTGTAGTATTATCTGATTTGATTGAATAGCTCACAAACAAAAGCTTTTCACTGTACCTCAGTATGCGTGACGATAATAAATCTTAACCTTCAATTACTCAGAGAGAAATAATACTTGTAATTTGATGAGCTATCTAATCATGGTTTAATTTAGTGCTACTAATTCTTCGGACTCTTTGGTGTTGTGATGAGTTGCCTTAGGTTGGTTGTTCCTGTGGCAATTGGATTCTTTATTCTCAGAATTCTATTTAGTCCTTCTTGGTATTGTATCCATTTTGTACTTTCTCAATCCCTTAATTAAATATTCTTCTTTGCTAATCCAGAAAAAGAGCCCACAAATAAATAGGAAAATGCATGTTTGGTCTGGGCTATTTCCTGGCGACAACCAATTTTGCTCTTCACACCCACGCTCTGGCTGACATCACCTTTTTTTAATCAACTGTGCAATTCTTCCTGTTGTTCCATTAGTCTCCAGTGTCAGGTTTTCATGAAATCTTCTGAAAGGCAAGTTGGAACAATTAATTTAATATTAGAGGTTGGCAGACTCTTATGGGAAAAGCTTTTGTGAGATGATAGAGAATTGCAGAGCAATCCTGATCTGAAAAGTTCCATCCTTAATGGAGTTTACAGTTTGGCAGCCAGAACATATCCATTATAGGCCTTACAGTCCAACATCTGATAACATTCTATATCTTATAATATTCAAAGTCATTGACTGCACAGTTGCAGAGACATTTTGGAAAGCAACTCAATGGAGCCTGCCATGTGCACATTGCCCTGGGTTTTAGCTGGCAGTACTGCCAAAGTATCTCAGTAATTGGTATTTTGGGAGTATTGGGCCAGGACGTATAGAAATATTGCTCTGAGCAGCAAAGGAATAATGTGGGCGATCTGGGCTGCTCATTTCACTCCCTCTACTAACACTGTGATTGCACCTCCAGTCTACTCTGCAGTAACCCAACATAGCTTATCATCTGATTGATATATTGAGGCCTAGACATGGCAGAAAAGAAGTGAGGTGTCCACTTGGCATGAAGTGCTATTTGGCGATGTGAAGAGGCAATTTAACTGACCCACAGTTAAAATGTCTCCACAAGAAACCATTCATCTCAAAACGTTCGTATTGGTGCAAACTCATAAAACGGGGGTACTTATCCCACTACTTATGTTAATTATTAGCTAAGCTCCTGAAGTTCAATGTTGGGAGTGTTTATATGTTGTATCATTTAAGTTAAATATAATGAAAAGGTGAAACTGCAGAAAAGATTCACACAAATTTATGAAAAGATCCTTACTTCCATTCAAGCAGGTTCCCACTGTCTCTATCATGCACTGTCTAATCAATTTGCTGTACGTCAATAATTGACCTTCCATTTCATGAGCTTTAATTTTCAATGACAATCTCTGATCAATCTATAGACATTTTACTTTCAATCACTTTAGTTTCTTCATTAAAAAGAGTGATTCATTAAACATGGCCTATTCATTACAAATCCACATTGGCTTTCGCTAATTAGTTTGGATTTCTCAGTGCACAGTCTCTTTGTCTTTCATTATAGATTTGAGTAATTTCATTACATCCGATGACAGTCAAACAAATCTATAATTTCTAGGATTTTTCCATTTCGAAATATTGATTGATTAGGATTACAATTAGAAATATGATTATAATTTTGTAACTCAATGCGCACAGACCTGGTAACATACTCAGAAACCTTTTTTGCACCCATTCCAGTTGAATTAATCCTTTCCATAGTATGTTGACCAGAACTGTAGAGTGTACTCCAAATGTGGCCTTACTAACATCTTGTACAGCAGTAACATGATATCCAAGGTCCTATTCTCAATACTCTGTGCCAATTGCCAAATGCCTTCATTATCCTGTCTACTTGCTTAGCACCTTCTAGGACCTATATATCTGCAGCCCTAGGTTTCTCTGGTCTACAGACCACCTGCTCTGGGTTGTCCCATCAAAATGCATCTCCTTGCCCATATCAGAATTAAATTTAATCTGCCATTCCTCAGCCCATTGGCCCATTTGATCAAGATTTCATTGTAATTACAGATAGTCCTGTTCACTGTCCAGTATTTCATCAATTTTAGTGTCATCTGCAAACTTCCTAATTACGTCACCTACAATCACATCCAAATTGTTAACATAAATAGTGAATAACACTGATCCCGATACCAATCACTGTGGCACATCACCTCCAGTCTGTAAAGCAAACCTCTGCTACCACTCTCTGTTTCCTAACTTAATGCTAATTTTGTACGCCAGCTCACCCAAGAACCAATGTGAACCAACATTCCAGACCAGGCTACCTGTGGCACCTTGTCAAAGACCTTGCTGAATTCAATGTAGGCAACTGCCCGACATCGTGGCGCTGCAGTAGAGATGTTGCCTTAAGGCGCCAGAGACCAGAGTTCGATCCTGACTACGGGTGCTGACTATACTGAGTTTGTACGTTCTCCCCGTGATCTGAGTGGGCTTTCTCCAGGAGCTCCTGTTTTCGCACACACTCCAAAGATGTACAGGCTTGTAGGTTAATTGGTTTGGTAAAATTGTACGTTGTCCCTAGTGAGTGTAGTGGAAGTGTGTGGGGATCGCTGGTCGGCATGGATTCGGTGGGCCGAAGGGCCTGTTTCTGCACTGTATCTCTAAACTCAACTAAACTAAACTAAACTGCCTTCATCAACTTTCTTGATCACCTCTTTAAAAAAAATTGTTGAGACACAATTTCCCATGCATAAAGCCATGGCTGACTATTCCTAATCAGTACATGCCTTTGCAACAGGTAGATCCTATTTCTCAAAATCACCTCCAATTACTTACCCACTACTGATGTAAGGCTCACTGGCAAGTAGCTCCCAGGCTTTTCTTTGCTGCCTTTCTTAAATATAGGTACAACATTAGCCATCTTCCAGTAATGTGGCATTTCTCCATCACAATTGAATATATAAATATATTTGCCGGTGGTCTCAACCCCTGCTGGACTAGTTTAAACCCCCCTGAGTAGTTCTAGCAGATATCCTTGCCAGTTCAGGTGCAACCTGTCCCTCCTGCACCCAGAAGAGACCCCAGCAGTCCAAATACCTGACCCCTTGTCCCCTCCACCAGCTCCTCAGTCATGCATTCATTTACGCTAACCTCCTATTCCTACTCTCACTAGTACGTGGCACTGGAAGTAATCCAGTGATTGCCAACTCTGAGGTCCTGTTTTTTAATCTCCTTCCTGTCTCTCTATATTCACTCTACAGGACTCCGTCCCTTTTTCTCCCTATGTTGTTAGTGCCAATATTGTTACAGTTACAGTTTAGTTTATTGTCACATGTGCCGAGGTACAGTGAAAAGCTTTTGTTGCGTGCTATCCAGTCAGCGGAAAGACAATACATGATCACAATCGAGCCATTTATAGTGTATAGACACATGATAAGGACCTTTGGCTACTCACCCAACGACTTGAGAATTTTCTATAGCCATTCAGAGAAATCTTTAACCCTGGCAACAGAGAGGCAACATACCATTCGACAATAAGCCATAGGAACAGTATTTTAGGTCATTCGGCCCATCGAGTCTGCTCTGCTATTCAATCATGGCTGATTTACTTTTCCCTCTCAACCCCAATCTCTGCCTCTTCCCCATAACCCTTGATGCCCTTACTAATCACAATCCTTACTAATACCAACCTAATATCTCTTTGGCAGACACAGAATCTCCTATCTAAATCTCCATCATCTAGCTCTCCCTGTCTCCACTCTTCCCTGCTGTGTATCAGAGCGAAAAACCTGGCTACTGTGGCTGCTTTACTCTGAGAGGCCACACCTCCCCTGCCCACCACATTTCTCCCTACTCCCACCAAATAATATCCAAAATGGTATACTTGTTGCTGAGGCAAATAGCCAACACCTCAATAAAACTCCAATGACGAATTGTGAATTTGCTTTGTTAGCATAATCCATTTCAATGAGAAATGTGTGGCCATGGTGGCGCAGCGGTAGAGTTGCTGCCTTACAGCGCTTGCAGCATTGGCGACCCGGGTTCGATCCTGACTACGGGTGCTGTCTGTATGGAGTTCGTACATTCTCCCTTTGACCACGTGGGTTTACTCCGAGAACTTCCTTTTCCTCCCACACTCCAAAGACGTACAGGTATGTAGGTCAATTGGCTTGGTGTGAGTGTAAATTGTCCCGAGTGTGTGTAGGCTTGTGTTAATGTGTGGGGATCGCTGGTCAGTGCGGACCCAATGGGCTGAAGGGCATGTTTCCGCACTGTATCTCTAAACTAAACTAAACTAAACTAAACTAAACTAAACTAAACTAAACTAAACTAAACTAAACTAAACTAAACTAAACTAAACTAAACTAAACTAAACTAAACTAAACTAAAGGAAACAACTGCTGTAAATTTGTGTATTTATGTTACAAATCATACCAGATGCTGCTTCATGCAGGCATTCTCATGTATGCAAAGCTAACACACACTAGTACGCAGAACAGACTGGGTGTGATATTGCAGAGTATACAATAATAATCTGATGTAAGGACTGTTAATTGGGTGTTAATTAACCCAGTACAGTTGAAAGTGTAATTAGCAACCGAAAGGACCCCCAGATGTGTCTTAGCTTTTAGCTTAGAGATACAGCATGGAAACAGGCCCTTCAGCTCACTGACTCCACGCCGACCATGGATCACCCATTCACACTGGCTCAACGTTATCCCACCTTCCCACTCCCAACACACTAGGGAATATTTACAGAGCCACATTAACTAGAGCCACATGAGCTACAAACCCACATGTCTTTGGGATGTGGGTGGGAACCGAACACCTGGAGGAAATCCACGCTGACACGGGGAGAATATGCAAACTACACACAGACAGCACCCGAGGTCAGGATTGAACCAGGGTCACTGGTGCTGTGAGGCAGCAGCTCCAACAGCTGTGCTACTGTGCTGCCCTGTTGTACCATTGTACCACACTTGTGATGCCACTGTGCTGCCCTGCTGCATCACTGTGCTGCCCTATAGTACAGGATAGTTCTCCCTATAGTATAGTATTGCATGGTATAGTAAAGTGCCATAATAAAGTGAATTCAGGATCATTTCAAATTTATATTCAGTGGCCATTTCTATGTCTCAACACATGTTCATTCTATTCTGCAGCTGTTTAAATATGCTACTTGGTGATCCATGGTCGCCGTGGACTCAGTGGGCTTAAGGGCCTGTTTCCATGGTGTGTCTCTAAACTAAAAACTAAGACACAACAGGGGTCCCTTTCTGTTGCTAATCACACGTTCAACTGTAGTCACAAAATGCTGGAGGAACTCAGTGGGACAGGCAGCATCTCTGGAGAGAAGGAATGGGTGACGTTTCGGGTCGAGACCCTTCTTCAGACTGACCTGAAGAAGGGTCTCAACCCGAAAAGTCATCCATTTCTCCTCTCCCGAGATGCTGCCTGACTCGCTGAGTTATTCCAGCATTTTGTGTCTACCTTCAATTTAAACCAGCATCTGCAGTTTTTTTCTACACTGTTAATAAACCTAATACAGTTGAACATGTATGAAGGAAATGCAGATGCTGGCTTAAACCAAAGATAGACACAAAATGCTGGAGTAACTCCATGGGACAAGCAGCATCTCTGGAGTGAAGGAATGGGTGATGTTTCGGGTCAAGACTCTTCTTCAGACTGACCGACATTTCGGGTTGAGACCCTTCTTCAGACTGACCACATTTCAGGTGTGAAGAAAGGTCGCAACCCGAAACGTCAACCATTCCTTCTCTCCCGAGATGCTGCCTGTCCCGCTGAGTTACTCCAGCATTTTGTCTACCTAGGATAATTAACACCCAATTAACGGTCAGCATGGTTTCCAATTCTGCATTGGAACGCTTTGAAATCTGCTCTATCTACTGTCTCCATCAGAATGAGTCTCATAGACCTAGTATCACCTGCATACCTCCTTATAAAAGGCACAGGCTGGCTTTAATTCATGCAAACTTCACATTTCAGATTCTGATTTGGATTAGTTGTAATGCTGAGGCTCTATAAGGTGCTGGTCAGGCCGGATTTGGAGTACTGTGAGCAAATATGAGCCCCATATCTGAATAAGGATGTGCTGGCTCTGGAGAGGGTCTAGAGGAGATTTACAAGAATGATTCCAGGAATGAGTGGGTTAGCTTATGATGAGCATTTGACAGCACTGGGCCTCTACTCGTTGGAGCTGAGAAGGTTGAGGGGGGACCTCATTGAAACTTACAGAATAATGAAAGGCATCGATACAGTGGAGGTGGAAAGGATGTTTCCACTGGTGGGAGAGTCAAGGACCAGAGGTCATAGCCTCAGAATTAAAGGGCGCTCTTTTAGAAAGGAGGTGAGGAGGAACTTCTTTAGTCAGTGGATATTTTTAAGGCAGAGATAGACAAATTCTTGATTAGAACGGGTGTCAAGGGTTATCGGGAGAAGGCAGGAAAATGGGATTACGAGGCAGAGATCAGCCATGATTGAATGGCAAAGTAAACTTGATGGGCCGAATGGTCTAATTCAACTCCTATAACTTGTGAACTTGTGAACTTCAGCATTTAATAACATTCATGCCAGTGAGAGCCATTGTCAATAGCAGGGAGTCATACACCACATTATTAATATTCAAGATGGCCTAATTCTACTCCTATAACTAGTGTAAGAAAATAACTGCAGATGCTGGTACAAATCGAAGGTATTTATTCACAAAATGCTGGAGTAACTCAGCAGGTCAGGCAGCATCTCAGGAGAGAAGAAATGGGTGATGTTTCGGGTCGAGACCCAAACGTATAAGATCGTGAGGGGCCTTGATCGGGTGGATGCGCTAAAGATGTTTCCGATGATCGGGGAGACCAGAACTAGGGGGCATAGTCTTAGAATGAGAAGGGGCTCTTTTAAAACTGAGATGAGGAGAAACTTCTTCACTCAGAGGGTGGTTAGTCTGTGGAATTCGCTGCCTCAGGGAGCTGTGGAAGCAGGAACGTTAAATAAATTTAAAACGGAAATAGATTGTTTTTTAATAGACAAGGGAATTAGGGGTTACGGGGAGCGGGCAGGGAAGTGGGCATGAGCTATTGTTAGTATAGTAAGACCTGAGTAATCTCCTGGACAAGTTTCGATCGCCTAGCTTGGGGTCGGAGAGGAATTTCCCGGATTTTTTTCCCAAATTGGCCTGGGTTTTTATCCGGTTTTTCGCTTCTCCCAGGAAATCACACGGTTCTTTTGGGTGGGAAGAAGGGCGATAGTGGGAAGGGGGTTGGGGTAGGATCAGCCATGATCGTATTGAATGGCGGAGCGGGCTCGAGGGGCCGGTTGGCCTACTCCTGCTCCTATTTTCTTGTGTTCTTCTTGTGTTATACTACTCCTATAACTTGTGAACTAGTTTATTGTCATAGACTGCCTTTAGCTGGTGCTGCCACCCACAGCAGAGGTTCCTTGTTGAGTCATACAGCCACTCACTCAGCACCACGACGAGAGCTGGGGGCAGGCAGGCATTATGTAAATGAGCAGCCAGGATGACACTGCTGTGCCGCCTACCTTAGAAACCACACAGAAAGCTTAATTGCACATTGCTATCCCCACCCCCATTTTTATGTGAACCCAATTCAGTTCCCTTTAATTTTCAACGTTACTCCCTCTCAGGAAGCCCACTGATTCACTCTAATCACCTTGAATTACAGGAAATTAACATTTCTCAAGGAACTGTCAGGCTTACTGCTGGGTAGAATACTGCCAAGACTCTGTGGTCGGCATTAATCAACACATTTAAATATGTTTTGCTAAACAGTAACAACCAACAGGCGAATATTAATTGCCATAACATGGGTTCTTTAACACATTTTCCCTTCAGCTAACACAAACAACCTCGTCGAGTTTTATCTAAACTCTGAACGGGGGCGATTTGAACGTGGGAAAGGCGAACTTCCCTTATGCATTTAATTTTTAAAAGCTTTCTGCCAGAACTCAAATTAGCATTGAAATGAAGAAATGAAAATTCAGGTCAGGCATTCTGATACCCACCACTGAACTCCCAACACGATTCCTTATTGTCTGAAGCCTGGAGCGGAGAGAACGATTGCACCAGTATCCATTCCCATGAAAATCTCTGTGTGCAGGTGACTCTGTTAAATTTCCGATGTTCCGAATCCAACTTGAAGTTGATGATGTCATGCCAGATTAACTCTGATGCTAGTCAATCATTAACTAAACCCATTCTAAACTCATTACCACAAAATGACAACATGGCCTGCCCTGGTGCTGGTGATAGAACATGTTCTTCCCGAAAACTCTTCTGAATGTACTCGGGAAATTCACCACATCTCTGACCTGAGCTACTGTGCTTTTCTGAATCAATAAGAAAATTAGTCTTCATTGGAAGCAACCTACCTTTTGCCACTTCATTCCACACATCATTGCAGGTTTCCTTGACATTGCCTATCAGGAGACAATAGACAACAGACAATAGGTGCAGGAGGAGGCCATTCGGCCCTTCGAGCCAGCACCGCCATTCAATGTGATCATGGCTGATCATTCTCAATCAGTACCCCGTTCCTGCCCTCTCCCCATACCCCCTGACTCCGCTATCCTTAAGAGCTCTATCTAGCGGGCCTGTAATGGTTTTGTCCTTTCTTACTCCTCACTTCCCTGCTGATTTGTTTCTGTGACTGATGCCCCTTTTTATTAATGCCGTTATTGTGAGGAATCCTAAAGAGGTCCAGTCCTGATGCCAACTTCCTAATGTCAACCCACTGGCAGCTAAAGCTGAGCTTCCCACATCTGAGGCCTTTCTTTACAATTCGGTTTCTCCGTCCTGGTTACTTTTTCAGCAGAAACACCTCCTATAAATTTCATATACCATTAGGCCTGACATGAACTCCAACAATAATTTTATCTTCCTTCCTTTTCAAATTCATTTTCTGCCACTTTGAGATGCCCTTCCCCCTGGCATCTATTGACAACACACTTTTAGATACTCTTGATTGTAGCTATTGTGGTTGCTATTCTCCATGTGTTTTTTGAATTGGCTATAACTATTACATTTATATTTTAATCTTCCACCTTTAGACAGCCTCCTTCTCCACTGTGTCAAATCAAGCTACCCACTGCTGCTGTCAGCTGAAGACATCCTCTTTATCCTTACATTTATTATGAACATTGTAAGGCCGATCCATTGCCCTGCATACATGTTTCTCTGCCTCCTCTGGTTCTTCATACTTGCAAACTCTCATTTCCTTTTACTTGTCCCCCCACAATGTGTATGCACACAGGTGATCCGCACTGCTATTTTTAGTTTATATATGCTTAGTTATTTATTTGTTGCCAGTAGTTTTATTTACTGTATTTGAGACCTACATTATATTTAGTAGATGTATTTTGTTTTGATTCAGGTTTATTTATAATGCCTCATTTTCACTTCACTAAATTCATTATTTTAGTATCCCCTTATGTCTTGTTGCATAGACCATAGAACATTACAGCACAAGAGAAGTCCCTTCAGTCCACAACGTCGGTGCCGAACATAATGCCAAGACCAACTCTTATCTGCCTCCCCATAAACCAGATCTCTCTATTACCTGCATATTGATACAACTATCCAAAAGTCTCCTAAAAGGCCACTATCCTATCTGCCTCAATCATCATCCCTGTCACCACATTCCAGTCACTGACCACTTTCAATAAAAAAAACATGCTCTGCACATCTTCGTTAAACTTTCTTGCCTCTCTTGCCACAAAGTTATGTCCTCTATTATTCGATTTTCCACCTTGAGGAAAATGTTCTGTGTATGCTCTATCTATGCCTCTCATAATTTGATATACTTGCTCCCTGCAATCTCCAGCGTTCCAATTGTCTGTCCAACCTCTCGCTGTTGCTAATACCCCTCTAATCTGGGCATCATTCTAGTAAATTTTCTCAGCACCCTTTCCAAAGCCTCCACATCCTTCCTATAATGGGGTGACCAGAACTGCACGCAATACTTCAAATACAGCCTAAGCAAAGTCATATAAAGTGGCATTTTGACTTCCTGACTCTTTCACTCAATGCCCTAATTTATGAAGGCAAACATACCATATATCTTCTTTACCAATCTATCTACTACTGGTGTTGCCACTTTCAGGGAGTTATGGACTTGGATATCAAGATCCCTCTGTACATCAATGCTGTTAAGGGTCATGCCATTAATTGCTTATTTTCCCGTTACATTCAACCTCCCAAAGTGCAACACCTCACACTTGCTCTCATTAAACTCCATCTGCCATTTCTACGCCCATTTCTATAGTTGATCTATTTTCCGAAAAGAGTTTGACAGCCTTCCTCACAGTCCGCAACCTCAGCAATCTTAGTGACATCCTCAAATTTACTAACCAACCTATCTACGTTTACATCCAAGTCATTTATATATATCACAAACAACAGAGGTTCAGCACAAATCCCTGCAGAACTCCACTGGTCACACATCTCCAGCTTGAATATTGTCCTTCTATCATGATCCTCTGTCTTCTATCAGTAAGTCAATCTCTAACTGTTCATCACTTATGTAAACTAGATTTTATTTAATGCAATTCAGCTTTCTCTAATGTTGGCAAACGTGGATTTTTAATGTTATTGCTTGAAATGCGACTAACTCCAATGATGACTTATTTATTTATATATTGACTTATTGATGTTGAGCCTTGGTTTAAATTACCCAGCACCTCCTACCTCTTCTGTGACTAGTTGCCATTCTCTCCCAATTCCCACAGCTAAACTGTTTTGATAATTCTTCTAATTCTCTGCCCACAGCTCTTGGATGGAATCGATATCTTGCAGTGTTCAAAGTTTCATTGAGATAATTGGAGGCAAACAAAACCACACACAATTAAATTGTGCAAAGAGTATGAATTATATATTAAATGTGAAGTTGTGAGCGTTAAAATAATGGTGAAATGGATGGGCAGGTGTAGTGAAAAGTGAAAACAAAACTTGAGCAATTTTTTTTTTTATTCATTCAAGGACCCTGGGCTTTGCAGGCAGAGCCATTGCTTACTTTGTCTGAAGAAGGGTCCCAACCTTTCCATGTAATGCAGAGATGCTGCCTTACCCACAGAGTTACTCCTGCACTTTGTGTATTGTTTGTAAACTAGCATCTGCAAATCCTTTTGTCTTGAAGACAGACACACAATGGTGGAGTAACAGGCAGCATCTCTGGATAGAAGGAATGGGTGACGTTTCAGGTCGAGACCCTTCTTCAGACTGAGAGTCAGGGGAGAGGGAGACACAGAAGGATTTTTTTTTGTCTCTCTCTCTCTCTCACTCTCTTTAATTACTCATCCCTAATTTCCCTTGAGAAAGTATTGGTGAGCTACCTTTATGAATCCCTGCAGTTCTTGAGATGCGATGGTGAAGTAATGGTGTGGGACAACTTGCAGGTGATGCTTTAGCTTGTGCACTGACTCTTAAAGCTTCTGTGGCAACAATTTAGTTGAAAGATTTTTGTACTTGAAGTGGAAGGAGCACTTGAGGATTTTTGAAGTTACTTTATGTCGTTTAGTTTTAACTTTAGTTTAGTTAAAGATACAGCTTGGAAATAGACCCACCGGCCCACCGAGTCTGCGCTGACCAGCGATCACCCGTACACTAGTTCTATCCGAGAAATTAGGGACAATTTACAGAAGCCAATTAACTTATAAATCTGCATGTCTTTGAAATATACGAGGACCCGGAGAAAACCCATGTGGTCACAGGGAGAACATAGAAACTCTATATAGATAGTACCCATAGTCAGGATCAAACCCCGGTCTCTGGCAATGTACATGCTCTTTCTAGTTGTAATATGCTCTCCCACCAGGACCTGAGTTGACCACAGCTATTTTATATGTACGTGCACCACAAATGGAAAGGAGACATTCGGTCCCCTCATTCATCCCTGGTTTTAATTTGAAGTTCCTGCAATGAAATGAAATTGTATAAATGCATTCTTGGGTTCTCTAAACTAACAATCAACTGTAATGTTCAAGATAATGTGCAAGTTATGTTTGTTATGCAAACTCCTCAAACACAAATAGGCAACTTAGGGTGACACAGTGGCGCAGCGGTAGAGCTGCCGCCTTACAGCGCCAGAAACCCGGGTTTGATCTTAACCGCGGGTGCTGTCTGTTCAGAGTTTCTACGTTCTCCCTGCGACTGCGTGGGTTTTCTCCGGGTTCTCCAGGTTGCTCCCACACTCCAAAAACATACAGGTTTGTGGGTTAATTGGCTATTGTAAATTGTCCCTAATGTGTACGATAGTGCTAGTGTACAGGGTGATCGCTGGTCGGTGCAGATCCGCTGGGCCGAAGGGCCTATTCCGTGTTGTACCTTTAAATTCCAAAAATATAAAATCAATGGTTCACTGGTTCAAAGGTTCAATGCTTCAATGGTTCTTTATAATCACATGTTCCAAGGTATGAGGATTTATTTTTTTGCATGCAGCTCAGTAAACTTCTACCATACTTAAATACAATCCCAGATTAAGTAGAAAGTATATAGAAATAGCCCACTGAGACCAACTGCAAGAGTCGCCAGGTTTTCAGTCTCAGCTGCAGCTGCTTTTAAGGCCCGTTGCAGCCGTAGCCTCCATCTGGATCGTCCAGCGAACCATCATCCCTCTCCTTGCCCGGCCACCATTCAGCCTTTGTGCCCCGGGAATGCCTCCCGCAGCTGACCTTGAGGGCGCGAA
Source organism: Rhinoraja longicauda (assembly GCF_053455715.1). Lineage (NCBI taxonomy): Eukaryota > Metazoa > Chordata > Chondrichthyes > Rajiformes > Arhynchobatidae > Rhinoraja > Rhinoraja longicauda. Next base: position 66,271,438 of record NC_135953.1, on the reverse strand, counting down.
ACGTAAGATCTTGATTCTTCTTACCCAGTCCTCTGCTCTTGTGTCCGCCATCGACAACTCCCTCCTCTCTCCCATCCAGTTCTCTGGTCCTCGGGGACGAACAGGGGCGGAATGTACCAAGTGTTTGTTGCCGTGATTCCAAATTGCTTTGGGAAATGGTTTCTCTTTTTATATTAATAAATGCTATTTAAATGGAGCCACCCCTCCTTTCACAACTGTGCGTAGGATTAGTAGCAGCAGAGAAACTCTGTAAAGAAATACTGCTGGCCAGCCTCCTGCCAGATATCTCAAACTGTAGCTCAGGGCTACAATGGACTCTGGAGGTCTGGCCTGTAGCCTCATGTTTGAGCATTTACTTATTAATAGCTAACAGCAGATTTATTGAATTAATGTTTTACCAATTATATTTATTTCAGGAATTAATGAACAATTCTCGCTATAGATGATGTACAAAACATTATTTTTTATGTTTTTGGTAATTATTTCATGTATGACAATCGCAGGTGACCAATTGCATAAATGTGCCAAGTAAAACATTGAATTAATTTTCCTGGTTGCTCTGGTGGAATTATTAAAGCTCTTTGAGTTTATTGCTGCCTCTGATTACCTCTATCACCTACAGCACACAGTGGCCTGGAAATTCTTATGCACTCAAATGGTTCCCTCTTGCTGCCCTGATTTGACCGAATAAAATATAATGCCTCACAATTATCTGTATTAAACTCTGTTTGCCATTCCTCAGCCCAATTGCCCAGCTCATCAAAATCCTATAGCAATTCTTGATAACCATCAATGCTGCAAGAAATGCAGGCGAATGGGACTCACTTAGATGGGGCATCTTAGTTAGCTGAAGGGCCAGCTTCCATGCTACATGACTCTGTGACCACGATTCTGTGGCATCCTTTGAGGTCCCGAACTTGATCTTCCAACCCTGTGAACTCTAATCCATCACTTATTCTTCCTTCCAGGATCTTATATCTCAATGTTCAAGACTCCCTGACGCTTCGAGTTTCTCTGATAATCCTAACCCCTGAAGCCTTGCCCCCAACCTTCCCGATTGGAAAAAAATCTATTTCCCACCTATTTTCATGTCATTCACAAACTTACTAACCATGCCTTACACATGGTTATTGAGATCAGGTGGAGATTGGTATCTTTTTGTGTGGTGTGTAGAGGGGAATGATCCAAAATACGTAAGGGATATACCTTACAGAGGTCCCAATCATGATGTGTCAGACACGCATTGTCCAGGGAAGGCTTAGTTTAGTTAAAGATTCCCTACAATGTTCTTAAAATAATTCTCAAGAGGAAAATAAAGAATTATATCATCTTTGTGTTTGATGCATGAATTACTTCAGGCACACAAGGTTGAATTACTCTGTGAAGTTCCGAGTCAAACTGCCAGAATGATTGAAGGCAATGTGAAAATGGTCAACATGACTTATAATTGGAAGGTAGCTGACACTATCATAATTGCTCTGCCACTCTGTCCTTATTATTGGACTTGTATAAATTATGGATTTGAATAACGACAGCAGTCTGATATTTCATCTTTGATTAAGTGATGAGGTTAGATGTGCAATTTTCCAATCTGAATGCACAATCAATTAATAACTGTGCCAAATTTGAAGACTTAATCTTTGGAGATGTTTTCTTCAGATGGCCATTCTCCTGCCTTCTCCCCATAAGCGCCGACACCCATCCTTTTAAGGTTAGTGTAAATGGATCCTTGATGGTCAACAGAAACCTGGTAGGCCAAAAGGTCTGTTTCCCTTCTATCTGTCTCTATGACTCCATAATTCTATACAATACAGCTTCCATGTCATATGTCATACTTGTAGAATGGAGCTAAATTCCTGAGAGCAGCCAAACTTATGAACGATTCTCCACAATCCCTCTTGACTGAAAGAGTCAAAGGCATTTATACCTACATCGAGTTTGCCAATAATCACACATCGCTACCAAAGATTTAAAAAAAAATCTTGGTTAAAACAAAAGATACAAAGTGATGGAGTAACTCAGCTGGTCAGGAGACCTCTCTGGAGAATATGGGTTATGTTTCGGATTGGGACCCTTCGTTTCCTATACCACTTTCTCCCCTATTTACTTTATCTCAGCCCTCATAATTCCATACATCAAAATTAAGTTGCCTTTCAGCCTCCTGTTCCAAATAAAGCTTACCCAAAAGCAAAAAATTGCAGATACTGGAAATCTGAAATAATAATTGAAATTCAGGTGGATACAAGGCTATAGACCTGGAATATTAACTCTGTTTCTCTTTCTACAGATGCTGGCTGACTTGCTGAGCATTGCCAACAATGTTTGGTCTTATCTTAGCTTACCGTTCTTTTGCATTATCTGTGTGCTCAGAAATCTCCTGTACCATCCACAGTACATTCATGATTTTCTTGTTATATGGTGCCCAAAACAATCCTCAAGCTGCTTTTAACCAGCATCTATCGAGTTCCTTTAAAAAAAAAGTGATACAAATAGAATATTTCAAAGACATTTGGACAAGTAGGTGGATAGGAAAGGTTTAGAACAGTATGGGTCAAATATGGGCAAAGGGACCACCTTATATGGGGAAGCTTGGACAAGTTCATAAGATCATAAGATCATAAGTGATAGGAGTACAATTTGGCCATTCGGCCCATCAAGTCTACTCCACCATTCAATCATGGCTGATCTATCTCTCCCTCCTAACCCCATTCCCCTGCCTTCTCCCCGTAACCTCTGATACCTGTACTAATCAAGAATCTATCTATCTCTGCCTTAAAAGCAGTGACTAGTGGGGTACCGCAAGGCTCGGTGCTGGGACCACAGCTATTTACAATATACATTAATGACTTAGATGAAGGGATTAAAAGTAACATTAGCAAATTTGCGGATGACACAAAGCTGGGTGGCAGTGTGAACTGTGAGGAGGATGCTATAAGGATACAGGGTGACTTAGATAGGTTGTGTGAGTGGCCAGATGCAGTTTAATGTGGATAAATGTGAGGTTATCCACTTTGGTGGTTACAACAGGAAGGTAGATTATTATCTGAATGGTGTCAAGTTAGGAAATGGGGAAGTACAAAGAGATATAACAGGTATAACAGAGCTTTATTTGTCGTTCGGTACCGAAGTACCGAACGAAACTACATAGCAGTCATAGAAAAAAAAAAGAACACAAGACACATAACCCCAACACAAACGTCCATCACAGTGACTCCAAACACCCCCTCACTGTGATGGAGGCAACAAAACTTCCCCTCTCTTCCCCACGCCCACGGACAGACAGCTCGTCCCCGACCGACCCGCACAGTCCCCGCACCGGGCGCTGAAACGTCTCGCGGCCGAACCGGGCGATGAAAGGCCCGCGACCAAGCCTTGCGCAGCTAAGTCCCGCAGCCGAGCCGCACCAGCGGTGAAAAGTCCCGCAGCCGAGCCGCACCGGGCGGTGTTAAGTCCCGCAGCCGAGTTGCACCGGGCGGTGTTAAGCCCCGCAGCCGAGCTGCACCGGGCGATGTAAAGTCCCGCAGCCGAGTTGCACCGGGCGGTGTTAAACCCCGCAGCCGAGCTGCACCGGGCGATGTAAGTCCAGCGGCCAAGCCGCACCGGGATGTAAAGTCCAGCGGCCAAGCCGCACCGGGATGTAAAGTCCAGCGGCCGAGCCGCACCGGGGGATGTTAGGCCCCGCAGCCGAGCCGCACCCCGCGCCGTGAGGAAGAGAAAAGTTCCCCACACCCACCCACCCACACCCACCCCCCACACACCACCACCCCCTCCCACACATACACAACCAAAAAAATATATATAAAAATCATCCCAACACCGACACTCAACAAAAAAAAGACGGACAGACTGCTAGTCAGCCGCTGCCGTTAGGCGCCGCCACGTGAAGTGTCCTTGTTCATCAGTCACTTAAAGTCAGCATGCAGCTACAGCAGGCAGTGGATAAAGCTAATGGCATGTTGGCCTTTATGACAAGAGAAGTTGAGTATAGGAGCAAAGAGGTCCTTCTGCAGTTGTGCAGGGCCCTAGTGAGACCGCACCTGGAGTACTGTGTGCAGTTTTGGTCTCCAAATTTGAGGAAGGACATTCTTGCTATTGAGGGAGTGCAGCGTAGGTTCACTAGGTTGATTCCCGGAATGGCGGGACTGTCGTATGTTGAAAAACTGGAGCGACTGGGATGTATACACTGGAATTTAGAAGGATGAGATGGGATCTTATTGAAACATATAAGATTATTAAGGGATTGGACACACTAGAGGCAGGAAACATGTTCCCGATGTTAAGGGAGTCCAGAACCAGGGGCCACAGTTTAAGAATAAGGGGTAGGCCATTTAGAACGGAGATGAGGAAAAACTTTTTCAGTCAGAGAGTTGTAAATCTGTGGAATTCTCTGCCTCAGAAGGCAGTGGAGGCCAATTCTCTGGATGCTTTCAAGAGAGAGTTGGATGGAGCTCTTAATGATAGCAGAGTCAGAGGGTATGTAGAGAGGGCAGGAACGGGTACTGATTGTGAATGATCAGCCATGATCACATTGAATGGCGGTGCTGGCTCAAAGGGCCGAATGGCCTACTCCTGCAACTATTGTCTATTGTCTAAATAGAAGATAGACACAAAATGCTGGAGTAACTCAGCGGGACACGCAGCATCTCTGGAGAGAAGGAATGGGTGATGTTTCGGGTGGAGAGCCTTCTTGGTTATCAATGCCTTAAATATATCCACTGACTTGGCCTCCACAGTCTTCTGTGGCAAAGAATTCCACAGATTCACCATCCTCTGACTAAAGAAATTCCTCCTCATCTCCTTCCTAAAAGACCGTCCTTTAATTCTGTGGCTATGACCTCTGGTCCTAGACTCTCCCACTAGTGGAAACATCCTCTCCACATCCACTCTTTCCAATCATTTCATTATTCTGTACGTTCATTCTTCTAAACAACGTATGTCAACCTACACATTCCTAGGATTATTGTAAACTTCCTCTGGACCCTCTCCAGAGAAAGCACATACTTCCTTAAATGGTGCCCAAATGAGTTGGGCTCATGCCTGTTACCGTGCTATGTGTGAATCTAACAGTTCTGACTACTTTGTTGCCTTCATTCTTCAAATTGTTCAAAATCTAGAAATATAAAATAGCATGTAAAAAATAATTTGCTTGATTCAAGAAATCAGTATGCCAAATAAGTTGCCAACACTGCGATTTTTTAGTGTTGATTTTTTTATTACACATTTAAATCTATAGTTTTCCAAGATTACATTCTGTGCTTTTGTGATGCAAATACATCTGTGCTGAGGGAAAAGCAATTCTAAAGGAAACTTGGGAGAGATATTAAGTCAGGACTAATGTGGACCATTTAAATCAGATAATGGCAGTATTTCCGCTTCACTGAGCTACTAGTGCATAAAATAGGCTTGATTTTCTGAGAACTCCCCTCATTCAGACAGTTTCCATGTTTGTCAGTTGGCAGATTCCAATCAGTAGCCAGATATTCTCATGTATAGAATATAGAACATAGAACCAGTGGCACGGTGGCGCAGCAATGTAGAGTTGCTGCCGTACAGCGCCAGAGACCCGTGTTCAATCCTGACTTAGGATAATAAACATATAACCATATAACAACTACAGCACGGAAACAGGCCCGTTCGGCCCTACCAGTCCACGCCGACCACTCTCTCTGACCTAGTCTCATCTACTTGCTCTCAGACCATAACCCTCCAATCCCCTCTCATCCATATACCTATCCAATTTACTCTTAAATAATAAAATCGAGCCTGCCTCCACCACTTCCACCGGAAGCCCATTCCATACAGCCACCACCCTCTGAGTAAAGAAATTACCCCTCATGTTACCCCTAAACTTTTGTCCCTCAATTCTAAAGTTATGTCGCCTTGTTGGAATCTTCCCCACTCTCAAGGGGAAAAGCCTACCCACGTCAACTCTGTCCGTCCCTCTTAAATTTTTAAAAACCTCTATCAAGTCCCCCCTCAACCTTCTACGCTCCAAAGAATAAAGACCCAACCTGTTCAACCTTTCTCTGTAGCTTAAGTGCTGAAACCCAGGCAACATTCTTGTAAATCTCCTCTGTACCCTCTCCATTTTGTCGACATCCTTCCCATAATTTGGCGACCAGAACTGCACACCATACTCCAGATTCGGCCTCACCAATGCCCTGTACAATTTTAACATTACATCCCAACTTCTATACTCGATGCTCTGATTTATAAAGGCAAGCATACCAAACGCTTTCTTCACCACCCTATCCACATGAGATTCCACCTTCAGGGAACAATGCACAGTTATTCCCAGATCCCTCTGTTCCACTGCATTTCTCAATTCCCTACCATTTACCCTGTACGTCCTATTTTGATTTGTGCTACCAAAATGCAGCACCTCACACTTATCAGCATTAAACTCCATCTGCCATCTAAATGTGAAATGGAGTTTCTACATTATCCCCGTGACCTGCATGGGTTTTCTCCCACACTGCAAAAACGTGCAGGTTTGTGGGCTAATTGGCTTGGTAAAATTGTAAACTGTCTCTCAAGTGTGTATAGGATAGTGTTAGTGTGTGAGGATTTCTGGTCAGAGTGGACTCAGTGGGCCAAAGGGCCTGTTCCCATGCTGTATCTCTAAACAAAACTAAACAGTACAGTACAGTACAGTACAGCACTGGAATGGGCCCTTCGGCCCCCGATGTTTGTGTCGAACACAATGCCAAGATAAAGTGATTTAATCTACATGCTGGGAAGGTAAATTCAGACGTGAGCATTCGAGACCACCTCCATGTGATTTGTAAGAGCTGTTTACAACAAAGTTGGCAGCTATAATTAAACAAGACAGCAGGAAATAACTAACTGAAATATTGGTCCCTGTGATGAAGGAAATGATGGAGGCGGAGGCAATTTCTTGACATATACATATGCTATTATTTAATTCTTGTATTTGCTCTTAAAAGATCCAGCCAAAATTGGAGATAGAATAATTGAATCTATGTTCAGAAATAGGTGTGGAATGGCTATTTACTGAGTAGATTACTGCAGTTTGCAGCATAGGATGCCTAACCATACAGTGTAACTGGATGCTCAGCATAAAATAATTTGCACATAATACACTTGGATGTGCATGTAACCAGCCGTACTGATAACTCATCTGAGATACAACTATTATTGCACATAATTCTGTAAGTTACGTGTACACTGCTGCATTGCAAAGAAAGAGGCAACTGAGTGATCAAGGTGCATACAAAACTGAAAGGATCTCAGGAAGATCTGCAAGATATCCAGGTAAAATCTGCTGCAGTTTTGCATTTCATTTATCTTGATCATCGTCTCCAATGTGCATCAGTAGGGGCTGCAGCTGGGATGTGACAACTGTCCTCCACTAGCCAGAGTTAGGAAGGCAGCAAGAGGCATCATTCACTGTCTCAGCGCAAAACAGTAAATCCTGCCTGCCACTGACAAGTGAAGACTGCACTGAGCCTGACAGTGGTTCTCCTGCAGTTAAACAAAGTGTTGACATTCCCTGGCTTGGCCTGTACTAACAGGGCGCGACAAAGAACCAGCAAAACCACAGCGGGAATCATTGTCGTTGGAGAATACATGGAGCACAGGGGGTAGTATTATGGCAAACAAATGTCCAAATATATTTGCACCAATATATTTGAAATAAGTTAGCTACAATAATCAGCAAGGTAATTCATATTGTTCAAAAAGAAGCAAAATTAGTACAATAAAAAAATGTTAAATGCTCATCAGTTTTGGGGGATTTGATGTGATGTTTCTCTTGGTGCTATTGTGCATTTATTTGCCTACAGGATGCAGAGAAAATATTGTCAATGAATGAATCAGGGGAGCTGCAAGATCTCTTAATAAAGATTGAGGTAAATATATTTTTGACACAATAATGGCATGCTTTAGGAGCAGTCAAATCTCCGATTTATTAACATGCTTGCATTGTTTCCCACAATAACAAGCGCAGAGCTTATTATAGGCCGTCCCTGGGTAAAGAGCGGGATTACAGAGGTCCGGATGTGAATGCTGTCCACAAGTCGGAAAATACATAAAACTCATTTTGGCTTGGTAGCCTTACCTCCCTGGTATAGTAATAAATGGTATCAAAAGCACATAAGACTGATAAGAAAGAACAATTATTAAAAGTGGTGAGAGAAAGAGGAAATTAATTTTGCTGTTGTAGGAACGAATGGATGTACCATATTGTAGTTTTGAATTTAATAACATTGTGGGAGCACATTCATATGAGGGGCATCAAAAGGTCACGGGTTTGCAAGCATGGGACGGCCTGCACTAATTCACTGTAGATTGTTGTTTGTTGAGTTCTGATAACCTTAATATTAATTCATGCTTTTGCATTTTTGCCCTATTTATTTGCCCAATATATTATTTAACCTTTTCTTATTGCATGCTTATTGCCTAATTGGTTCTTTTCTCTCAGTGTTTCCAGACTTTTGTCTTTAGTGATACAGCGCGGAAACAGACCCTTCAGTCCACGGAGTCCGCGACAACTAGTGATCACCCCGTACACTAACACTATCCTAGACACTAGGGAAAATTTACAATTATCAAACCCGGGTCTCTGGTGCTGCAAGGCAGCAACTCTACTGTTGAGCCACTGTGCCAATGTGCGGCTCCTAAATCAAATCAAAATAAGCTTTTTTCTGATTTTCCTTTAACTATAATTTCACACCAGCAAACAATTTAAGGGATTAACATATGGATGTTGTACATTGACCATTAGTTTGAGGAAATGCTTGTATTATTATAAGGGGACAGAATGGCTGAATGTGATAACAGCCAGGCAATGTGAGAGTGCTGGGAACATGAAGTCCTATCAGATTTTATAGCTGACTCAATTGTATTACTTCACCTGTGAGACATGTGGTCATTGATAGAGCATCTCCGAGTTGGTGCCTGATGGCAAGGAATGGGGATAGGCAAGAACAGGGGCCTCCAAACTTTTCAGCAGGAGGGCCACATTACATATTTGGCACATTTGTGCGGGCCGTAGGAAAAAATAAAGAAGTGTGAGTTTTATAAATTTAATGAACTCAATAAACTTTAGACTAGGTTACGTTCGTTTAGATTAGGAAAGGTAAAACTAGGTTAGGTTAGATTAGGTTAGTTTACATTAGGTTTATATGGCAACAAATAAATAATATTCAGTTTTTAAAAAAGCTTGAAATATTGGAATATATATATACCGTAGGTGTACAATTATTTATAAAACAGACACGGCTGCTATAAACTGATAGGATCCAGACGTGCACCAAACAGCCAACCTCATTGCTACCCATGTGAAGCAACCAAGAGCTTCCGCTGCAGTCCAACTCTGTAGTGACGTTTTGGGTCAAGACCCTTCTTCATACCCGACCCAAAACATCACCCAATCCTTCTCTCCATAATCTCGTATCCCGCTGAGTTACTCCAGCATTTTGTGTCTATCTTCAGTTTAAACCAGCATCTGCAATTCCTTCCTACACATGATCATATTGACACTGTGGATGGCTTTGATTGGAGTACACTGCGGACGGCTAGATTGTAATCATGTATCGTTTTTCTGCTGACTGGTAAGCAAGCAACAAAAGCTTTTCACCGTAGCTTGGTATGCGTGACAATAAACTAAACAAAATTGTCGGGGCAGGCTGAGGGGCCAGGTGACCTAATCCCCCTTCTATTTTCCTGCGTTCTTACCCAGTGAGTAAGCTGCCACACAAGCTCTCACTTTCATGCTGGCCTGTCTGTCCAAAGTCCACGTGCCGCTGCACTCTCCCTCTAAATCACCCTCTTCAGTCCGCACAGTGCCAAGACCTAATCTGGTGGATGCAAGTGTCAGATGCAGTGCAATATGATCTGCTCTGCCCAGTGCATCTCTTGTCAGAATATCTTGTACATGAAATGAGAAAGGGCCTGCTCATATTAAAGGGTGGAGAGCAGAGATAAGGATCGGGCTTAAACAACTTGTTTGTTAAGGGAAGATAGACACAAAATGCTGGAGTGTCTCAGCGGGTCAGGCAGCATCTCTGGAGAAAAGGAATAGGTGACATTTCAGGTTGAGACCCTTCTTCGGACCCGAAACGTCACCTATTTCTTTTCTGCAGAGATGCTCCCTGACCCGCTGAGTTACTCCAGTATTCTGTGTCTATCTTAGGTGTAAACCAGCATCTCCAGTTCCTTCCTACACATTATTATGAGACTGTCAAGATTATGGGCTGAATTAGAATGGGATGCAAGAAGGTTAATGGGATCCACGTGGCAGAGCCCAGCATAACAACATACTCCCTGGAGGCTCTGGGCATCGTAAGATCTTTCCCTCTCCCACACCCCTTCAGCCTGCCACTGCAGACAGCTGTTGAAACAACCTCTTGCAAGAAGGATGAAGATTGTTGGTGAGTGAGCTGCGGTGTTTTGTGGATATTCCTGCCATGGGTGAATAGATGTGAGTATGTATAGAGTTTGATGTCCGTGTGAGTGTAATAGTGCATGCACTGGATACTCCTCCCACTGAACTTGACCAGATGTCCTTGTTCATTAATACGCTTGTGGCATTATGGCCATCTTCCTTGGGCCACGATCTTTGCGATTGTCTTCTCCAATTCTGCCATTGTGCTGGAAGTTCTCCTCGACCTCCAGGATCCCCCAGGTTCATGACCATGAAATGGGCTGCCCAACCTTGTGCCAATGCAGCCCATCTGTTGTCTTTGCATGCCAGTGGACATGAAAGCTTCCAGCAGCAGTTGGATTCAGACCTTTTCAGTTCTGTTGAATTTATAAACCACTCAGGCATAATATGAAATCATAACTATGGCAATAATTTTCACAACATAGCGCATTCCAGTTTATAACAATGAGGATAACTAATGCACAGGGGGCATGCTTCCAAAGATTTTAAAACTAAAGATACTTCATTTCTCAGGAAGTCAGTGCTGGTCAATATATAATCAAGTGCATTGCCTGTTGTAAATGCTATAGTTTGATTTTTGGGGCACAGTGGCACAGTGGTAGAGTTGCTGCCTCACAGCGCCAGAGACCCGAGTTCGATCCTGACCTCCGGTGCAGTCTGTATGGAGTTTGTACGTTCTCCCCTTGACCATATGAGTTTTCTCCAGGTGCTCAGGTTTCCTCCCACATTGCAACGACATACAGGTTTGTGGGTTAATTGGCCTCGGTAAGAATTGTAAATTGTCCCTAGTTTGTAGGATAGTGTTAGTGTATGGGGAATACTGGTCGGTGCAGACTTGATAGGCCACAGGGCCTGTTTCTGTGCTGTATCTCGAAACTAAACTAAACTAAACTAGTCTAAAACTGTAAACGGAGATGGCAACAATTGCTCAAGGAAGCGGTTTCAGAAAATGGACGTGAAGCCTGAATTTAAATTATAGTAGCGTGTTTACTGAACATAGCTGAGCTATATTTAGATTTGGCTAAGGAGCAGAAGGCACATGCAACAGTTATATCATCGTCAGGAAGTTTCACTGTGAATTATGCTTACAGGGGCTTAATACAATAATGACGCCATACAGTCTGAGATTACCAGTAGTAGATGCTGGCAAGAAAATATCCAACTTACTCAAACAGGACTAAAGGAAATCAAACTGCAAAATCCTTTAAAATTCAGGATGCATGATAGTGACTACGTGAAAGATCATCTCTGGGATCTGATATGCTCAGATTGTTTTGCAGCATGTGTATTTAGAGAGTGAGTGTGCCATAAGTGAGAGAATGATCCAATATTAGATCATGCACATCTAGCCACTAAAGCCCATTGAAAATGAGGTTGGGCACAATTTGTGCGACTTGTTATTTTTTCTGGTAGTTCTGGCAAGAGCATCACTTAAAGAGAAAGTCAGAACATTTCTTCGAGGGCCCTCTAGAGCTAAAGACACAGGCTTAAGGTGAGATGGGAGAAATTTAAAGGAGATCTGAGGGGTAGGTTTTACACACAGAGGCAAGTAAATATTTAGAAAGTGTTGCCAGGGGAGGTGATGTTAGCAGATACAATTACAGGTATTTGGACAGGTACTTGGATTAAAAAAGGCAAAGAGAAATATGGGCTTAATGTGGATGTGGGATGAGTGTAGACAAGCATGACAGTTGGCATGGACATGGTGGGCTGAAAATTTCTGTGCTGTATTGATTGTTACGGTTCTGTGATTCATGGTGCATCTCTGTGGCTGCCATTGTGATTGATCATCGAGTGATAAAGCACAGAAACCTTAGATCACCTCTACACCTCCTCCCTCTCAACTTAAAATCTATGCCATGCATTCATAGGTGGTCAAAATGGAGGAGGTGAAGATCCCAAGGAATCTGTGGGAATCAGTTGTTTACTTCATGTGACAGGTTTTTGTGTATTTAATTTTTTTGCTTTATTAATATTTTGTTAATATTAGCTTATATGTTATTAATAGCTGTTACTTCACACTAACAAAAATGACATTCTAGAATATCAGAATGTTTTCTCCAACAAAATCACATTGTATTTTATGAGCTATGAAAGTTAATCCTTGGGATGCCTGGAATTTCCTTGTTATTTTTAAGGATCTTGGGAATGTTTGCATATTTTCCTTTATTTGGGAAGGGCTTGATAATTGGGAAGGGCGCAATGCCCTGTTGGCTTGCATTCTGGGTATATTCACTGTTCATTCTCCATTAGGAAACTGAAAATCTAGCGAAGAGTTTGATTTTGTATCACATCTTCAAATAATGCTGTAGATTATTTTAAAGAATGCTAGAAAGTAAGTGATCTTGAAAAGTAGCCCGAATGATGATTTGAGTTTCCTGTGGGATTTAAACAATCAGCTGAGTTAGTCACTTCAAGTGAAACCATCAGTGAATTAAGAGATTTCTTCATCCATAATATTATTAGGCTAAATGTTATGTTGTGATAAGAAATTCATGAACAAAACAACTTTTTCATGGGAGCCAACAGCAATAGTTTCATAGTACAACTCTTGGAGCCTTTTATGGGATAAGAAACCTACAGGCAATCAGCATTTGATATGTTTAAGAATAGCAGGGGAATGAAATTTAAACACCAAGGGATGGAGGAGCAGAGAGATTTTGTTTTTGCCAACTTTCTACATTAATTTTAATAAACAGAAAATTGTGAAGATTGCACACACACAATCTTATTGTGCACTGCTGGTCTCTGCAAGTATCGCAAATGCTTTGAGTGTGCTTATCATGTAGAATGTAACAATTCCTATATTCCTGGGAGACTGGAAATTATATAATTGCAGTACAATTAGGACAGAGTAATGCAAATGTAGTATGGGGGAGTGATATCTCAGTTTTGTACTTGTCCCTGAGGAGAGGATAAAGAGAGATTTCATAACTTCATCTTTGCATTTTTCCCTATGATTCATCACTGCCTCGAGTGTATTGGTGAGTTGGATAAAGATGATCTCACTGCTTTTTAACACTGCAACAACCTGCAGACTGAGACATCTGTAGATCCTTTCCTTCTGTGCTCTTATACACTGTTTTTTTTGGTTTTTTTTTTTTTCCATTGCCCAGCATGCTTTTAGTAATCTAAGCCCTTTAGAGATTCACTCCTTGAACCTCACCATCTCATTGTTCTCCTAAGACTACTTATAGTAAAAGCCGACTCCTTACCCAAGCGTTTGATAGCACATCCTACTGTTACTTTCCTTAGCCTATTAACAATATACATTTTCTTTTTTGATATCTTAGGATATTTTATCACTTTAAGAATTTCCAAAGGAGGACTGAATAGGTATTTGATAGTACAAAATATGGAGAAAAGCTAGGGAAATAGGACAAGTATAAAGCCATAGATTGAATGGCTTCCTTAAATGTTGAATTTACCTCGGAAGCATAATAAGTAAGAGTAAAGATTGAATATGACCAGTTGAATATTTGACACTGATGGGACTATATTACACCCAACGTTCTACATCTTGTAATGTTGTGTGAATTATTTATCGATATAACCAGCCGGGCACTTGAACTCAGTGGATAATGTGTTTCTCCTCAGAATTATTACAGAATGAGACATCAAACAACAGAGGTACTGTACAGTGCTGCAATAAGAACATCTCATGGTAGTCAGGCACTCCTCCATACAGTTAATTAATTTCCTTTATAACACCTGCTGAGCAGTAACACACCAGCTTCCCTCCTAATATAATTACAATCATCCCTGTAAATCTAGACATGGGCCAAGTTTACGTACTATCTTGCTTGAGACCATTCTTGTTTTTGGACAACTTTGAATAATGTTCTTGGGATTTTGATAATGTTGAGTTTGTACTCTGATAGTAATTTTAGTTGCTTCTTCTCTGAGCCAAGTTATGCCTGTATATATTATTTTTAAAAGATTTTAAAAAAGGAAGGACTACGCTGAAAAACATGTATTTTGTCTCTTTTCCTTTTAGAAAGTCCAACATCCACTGGAGTGCTCAGCATGTGGAGGGTTTGCATTTGTTCCGTGTTCAGTGTGCCATGGGAGCAAGATGTCAGTGTTTCGAAACTGCTTCACTGATTCCTTTAAATGCCTCAAATGTACATCTTGCAATGAAAATGGATTACAGCATTGCAGGCTCTGTGAGAAGTCAAACTTCCATCATCATGGAAAATAACACTGTAATGACATTTGTTATGCCTTGACAGTGAATGTGTTTGTAGGAAAGTGTCTTTTCTCATCTTAATTCCAGTGCACTAATTAATTGTAATGGAAATTAAAATCCCAAATGCCGCCTTGCTCTGGTTGGAAGAGCAAAATAAAAACGTATCATTAGCAGTTTACCAATGAGATGGCTATTCCGCAAATTAAATTAAATTTGATATTAAGGCAAGTTAGGTTAAACCCTCCCACTTATTTCATCCTCATTCACAAAGTACTTCAACTGTTAAGAACAATCATTACAGTTCATATTGTGGCATCATTAAAGTAGTGGTACTTTACATACAGTACTTTACATACAGTTACAACATACAAATGCTGAGTGAAAAATCCAAACAATGTAATATATACAACAATATAGATTTTTTTAAATGGAACTGTAAAAGGGCTAATAAAGGAAAACAAATTAAATGAAAATGATTTGCAAGAGGTGAGTCATTATTTCCTCCAGTTAACGTAATTATTATTTTTAATGAATTAACTGGCCCGGGACTGGAACATTATCTTTTAAACTGAGATTACATAAAACCGCAATATTTGAACTCATTACTCCAAATCTTTAGTGCAAGTCTCTTTAGTGCAAAATTTCTAAATCAGTAACATAAACACTACAATACTGCCTTGTTATGTGGGCCGACACTTGCATTGGACTGTCATATGATTATGTGAATCATTCATATGCCATATTTGGATGAATAATCTTACACACTCTAATTTTGGTTAGAATTATGAATTGGTGGAAGAGTTCTCCACGATCGGAAATTAGAGAAAAACTCTTGCTTTTTTTGAAGACAGTAACTTTATTGACTCACATTTTATCTTCACTGATTTGTAAATTGCAATGATTAATTATTTAAGTCAAATCACATTCAGTATTAAAAAGAAACTTAATGTGGCTTAGTCGGCAGAGCTGGTTTTTGCCAAACAGGAAATTAGTATTCTCAAAGGATTCATGGACATGATTTTGTTGGCTTTGCATTTGATTCAAATTCAGAAAAGTAAATGAGAGTGTTGAAAGGAAATGCTAATGTTTCAATGGTCGTGTATGACTTGTTAAGAAGGGAAGCATTACTTTGCAATTAATTCACGGGGTTGGATGCAGATAAACATTGGAGGGGGCATCGTTGCACAAAATGCAGGAGTAACTCCAGCAAGAGCAGGCACCGTGCGCAGTGGTAGAGTTGCTGCCCTACAGCACCAGAGACCCGGGTTGGATCCTGACCACGGGTGCTGTCTGTGCAGAGTTTGTACGTTCTCCCTGTGACTGCGTGGGTTTCCCCGGGTGCTCCAGTTTCCACTGACATTCCAAAGACGTACAGGTTTGTAGGTTAATTGTCTTCGGTAAAGATTGTAAACTGTCCTTAATGTCATAAAGTCATAAGAAATCGGAGCAGAATTAGGCCTTTCAGCCCCTCAAGTCAACTCCATCATTCAATCATGGCTGATCAATCTCTCCCTCCTAACTCCATTCTTCTGCGTTCTCCCCATAACCCCTGACATCCGTACTAATCAAGTGTGTAGGATAGTGCTGGTGTACAGGGATCGCTGGTCAGCATGGACTCGGTGGGCCGAAGGACCTGTTTCCGCACTGTATCTCTAAACTAAAACTAAACTAAAGTCAGTGGGTCAGGCAGCATCTCTGGAGAAAATGGATAGGTGACGTTTTGGGTCAGGCCCTATGGAGGTGGCATTATTGCACAGAATCTCATGTGTTCCTTAATGAGTGGGTTGGACAAAGAGGATGTCCCCTCTCCCACACCCACCCCAATGCCAGCGCCATAGACCTTGTTTCTTACTGAATTTTGACTAAAGTGTGAAATATGTGGATAAAGATGTAAATGCTAAATGATTGCAATAGATTTTATTCTGTGGCAGTGAAGCATTGCACGAGTAATGTATAGAAATTTGAGGAAGGATATTCTTGCTATTGAGGGCGTGCAGCGTAGGTTTACTAGGTTAATTCCCGGAATGGCGGGACTGTCATATGTTGAAAGACTGGAGCGACTAGGTTTGTATACACTGGAATTTAGAAGGATGAGAGGGGATCTTATCGAAACGTATAAGATTGTTAAGGGGTTGGACATGTTAGAGGCAGGAAACATGTTCCCAATGTTGGGGGAGTCCAGAACCAGGGGCCACAGTTTAAGAATAAGGGGTAGGCCATTTAGAACAGAGATGAGGAAAAACTTTTTTAGTGAGAGAGTTGTGAATCTGTGGAATTCTCTGCCTCAGAGGGCAGTGGAGGCCAATTTTCTGAATACATTTAAGAGAGAGCTAGATAGAGCTCTTAAGGATAGCGAAGTCAGGGGGTATGGGGAGAAAGCAGGAACGGGGTACTGATTGAGAATGATCAGCCATGATCACATTGAATGGCGGTGCTGGCTCGAAGGGCCGAATGGCCTACTCCTGCACCGATTGTCTATTGTCTATTGTCTATTGTAAAAGAGAAGATATGATGGGAAGGGTCATACATTCCTTGCAGAACCTGCCCATCCTTTAATTTTAATTGAGGGAAAACCCAGGTGACTCTGTTGCTGATGTGCCAACACCTTCTTACAGCTTTTTTGTTGTGTTCCACTGAGACAATGTTAACAATGAAAATGTACCCCAGGGTACTACAGCATCCAGCTAATTAAGTAAGTAAATACAGCACTAAGTAGCTCGGAAAACATATCCTGCAGGGTACTCAACCAGCATTCTGTGGATTAACCTTGTAACCCAGGTAGATTAACATCTGTTTTTCTAAAGCTTATGCCTTATCGTTGTTAATGCAGAGTCTTTTGGTTATTTAAGGAGCGCCTAGTTCTGTTTAATTTACAGGGCAGACCCACCAGAAAATTACCATAATACCGTCATATAATACCATAGCTGTTTCAAATCAATTACTGTAATTGTATCTAATTTTATAAATCAAATTTGGCTAACATTCTAAGGACCACAGCTCACTATGTGACTGAAAAAATGCTCAGCTAGAAAATGCCCAAGTATTTCTTCATCTTAAATAATTTAAACAACTTAACTATTTAGACAGCTCAACTTGCATTTAAATTATTTAACCCTCCTGCTCAAGACTTGGCACATTAATGGTGCCGGGGAAGCTGTCAAAATGCAACAAATATTGGAAATGAATAATAATATATGAAGAGTTCTCTTTTTGTAATTCATGTAAACTCTTTTCCCTTTTGGGTTATTAGGTCAATGCTTGTCTTAGAACAAAGTGTAACGTTCTTTGCTAATCTGTATAATTCTTCCCAGAGTGGCTTGCCTTTCTCCACATGACTTGTGAAACACATGACCAGCCAAAGTGAAGTTGCAGAGTCAAAATACAGAACGTACTGCTGACAGCATGACTGAAATCAAATAGATGTCAGGCTTTTAAAGGCCACTTTCAAGGATGGTGTCAATGTAGGAAGCCTGGAACCTCTCTCAATTTATCTTTGGAGAAAATGATGGAGAGATGTTTTGTGTAATCTTTCTGTTAGATATTGAATGGGAGGATAGATATTAAATTTCTACATGGATTGAGCTGGATAGATTTGATGGCTATTTCCAGCTAAATCCTTTCCCTCTTGGTTCCTGCTTTGCTTTGTTTCCACTTTGTGTTAGATTGAAAAGCTCAGGCTGGTCACTGGGCAACTACTTTTGTGGAATAGACTGCAGTTGGGAAGAGGAGGGAAAAGTGGGTTCAGAGAGACTGGAGCAGCAGTGGGGAAATATTGGAGGCAAAGGGACAATTGAAGGCTGAGATAGGCACAAAACGCTGGAGTAACTCAACGGGTCAGGCTGCATCTCTGGAGAGAAAACAAAATCGGCGACGTTTTGGGTTAGGACACTATTTCAGACTGAAAGATAGAGGTGGGGGTGGGGGGGGGGGGGGGGGGGGGAGGGGGGACAGCAGGGGTGGGGGGGGGGGGATTTGAGGAGAGAAAAGGCCAGAACAAATCGGGGCCAGCAACAGATGAACTTGGGAAGGGTGTCCATAATAGCCCATTGTTGGCTAGGGTTCATTGAGACCCGGAGCAGGAGGATAATTGGGTCTCAGGAGAGAAACTGGTTGAACGTATCCCATTGTGGATAGTTCCATTAGGTTACCACATTTACATGATGCAGGAGGACTCTCCCAGCTGCTGTTTCCCCGACACTTCAATAGTTCGATGGTACTTTATTGTCACATGTACCGAGGTACAGTGCAGTTCTTTTTTGCATATCTTAGATACAGTACAAGTGTATTGTAGCGACCATAGAGAATGGTCCGGGTCGTCGAACCCTCAGATTGGACAGCAAGGTCACGTGTGAGCGTGACCGTAGGGATTGGCCCAGAGAGCGACATCGCTGATTGGACAGCGTTGTCATGTGCGCTTTTGGCGCCCGAAAAGGTTCAGTTCAGAGAAGTCTTCGAAGAAGACAGTGAGTTTTTGATGGTTGTCCTTTACCTTGTTGTTTAACCTTTGTATTCGAATATTGCTGTCGCAATAAACTTCTTCTACAACCAACAAGTTTCCGGACTCGCCATATTGGTGACCCCGACGTGATCTGGACGATCACCGACTATGCAGGAACACGACGCCCCGTTGTTGGATGCCGCGCCTGGCACACCGGAGTTAAGCGCAGTAAGCGTTCACCTTACGTCGTTTTGGACACATCAACCGCAATCTTGGTTTGTCCACACCGAAGCCCAATTTCATTTAAGGAACATATCGGCCGACGCGACGAAGTATTACTATCTCGTCAGCGCTCTATCACCGGAGACGACCACACGCGTGATGCGGTTCATCGTTAATCCGCCTGCGGAAAGCAAGTACGAGGCAATGAAGAAATTGTTACTGCGAACCTTCGGGTTTAATAGGCACGATCGCGCTGAAAAACTTCTGCACCTACCGGACCTCGGAGATCGACGGCCGTCCGTTCTCATGGCCGAGATGATGATGCTAGCCGGTGAGCATACGGATTGCCTCATGTTCGAACAGGCATTCCGAGAGAAGCTTCCCGAGGATGTCCGACTGCTGCTCACGGATTGTTCTTTTAAGGACCCCGAAGCATATGCAGAGAAAGCGGACGCGCTCATAGCGGCTAAATCGAAGGCAAGCGGTTCGATCAACAAGGTCTCGACATCAGTGACCACGCCACAGCGACATCAAGATGACGCCGCGTCTCCCGCCAGTTCTCCAAAAGCCCGCCAAAAAGATCCGCACAAGCGCGGCTGGTGCTATTATCACCTACGATGGGGTAGAGAATCCCGCAACTGCCGCTCACCTTGTACCTTCGCGGGAAATGCATCGGCCGATCGTACATAGGGGCAGTTGCGATTGGCCAGAACCGACGCCTCTACGTCCACGATCGATTCACGGACACAGAATTTTTGGTGGACACGGGAGCCATCGTCAGTATAGTGCCGCCGACCGACCTCGAAACCAGAACGGGTAAGACAGGTCCCACCCTCATCGCGGTTAATGGCAGCCCCATTCGCACTTTCGGTATACGGAAGATGTCCCTTGTGTTAGGCCTCCGCACGTACGAATGGCCATTCATCATAGCAGACGTCAGACAAGCGATCCTAGGCGCAGATTTTCTCTGGGCTTTTTCACTGGTCCCTGATGTCCGCGGTAACGACCTCCGACCCTCCGCCAGCGAGGAGCCCGTCGCTCCGACAATCGCCTCCCCGCCCAGCCCTACTGTCCAGGCCGTCGTCGCGGCCCCTGACTCGTATGCTGAGATCCTGGCGGAGTTTCCAGAGCTGCTCATCCAACGTTTTGACACGCCTTCGGCCAAGCACGGCGTGGTCCATCACATCCGCACCGAGGGCCCTCCCATTTTCGCTAGGGCCAGGAGACTACCGCCAGACAAACTGGTGGTGGCACGGGCGGAATTTAGGAAGATGGAGGAAATGGGCATTGTCCGTCAGTCCGACAGCCCATGGGCCTCGCCGTTGCATATGGTCACCAAGGCATCTGGGGGGTGGAGACCATGTGGCGATTATCGGCGTCTCAATGCTGTCACCACGGCTGATCGCTACCCCATACCGCACCTACAGGACTTTTCGTCTGGGCTGGAAGGGGCGGTGGTGTTCTCCAAAATCGATTTGGTGCGAGGATACCACCAGATTCCGGTGCGGCCGGAGGACATACAGAAAACTGCCACGATTACTCCGTTCGGGTTGTTCAAATGGTTGCGTATGCCTTTCGGTTTAAAGAACGCGGCACAGGCTTTCCAACGACTGATGGACCGTGTGGGTCGGGGTTTACCCTTTTTGTTTATTTATTTAGACGACATCCTGGTCGCCAGCCCCTCAGTGCAGGAACACCAGGTCCACTTGCGGACTGTGTTCCAGCGGCTCCAAGACCACGGGCTCATTATCCAACCCTCCAAGTGTCAATTCGGCCTCCCTTCTCTTGATTTTCTAGGGCACAGAATTACCCCTGCCGGCGCCTCCCCTTTGCCCGAGAAGGTGGAGGCTATCCGGGCATTTCCCAGGCCCACCACAGTAAAAGGACTACAGGAGTTCATAGGTATGGTTAACTTCTACCATAGGTTCGTTCCGGCAGCTGCGCGGGTCATGCGCCCGCTCTTCCAGTGCCTTGCGGGAAAACCAGTAGAGTTGATATGGTCCCCGGCCTCAGAGTCGGCTTTTACAGCAGCTAAGGCAGCCTTGGCAGACGCCACCATGTTGGTCCACCCGAGTCCCTCCGCCCCCACGGCCCTGACGGTTGACGCCTCTGACGTGGCGGTGGGCGGGGTCTTGGAGCAGCAGGTCGGTGGCCGTTGGCAGCCCTTGGCGTTTTTCATCCGGCAACTAAATTCGGCTGAGCTGAAGTATAGCGCATTTGACCGAAAGCTTCTGGCCCTCTATTTAGCTGTTCGTCATTTCAGGTACTTCCTTGAGGGCCGCCCATTTGTGGCCTTTACGGACCACAAACCATTAACATTTGCATTTTTCAAATTGTCTGACCCATGGTCGGCCCGCCAGCAGCGGCACCTGACTGCCATCTCCGAATTTACCACCGATGTCCGTCATGTCGCGGGTAAGCTTAATGCCGTTGCTGACGCCCTGTCTAGACCTGTTTTTTCCCCTATTTCGGTGGTGGACTGCGAGGTGGATCCCCAGGAGCTTGCGGAGGCACAGCTTCTAGCGGATACCGCCTCGGCATACCAGTCCACCACTTCGGGATTGAAGTTGGCTCAGGTAGCCTGCGGGTCGGAAGGCACAAAAGTCTGGTGTGATGTTTCCCTTCCCCGTCCCAGGCCGGTAGTACCGCCCTCCCTTTAGCGCCGGGTTTTTGATGCCATTCACGGGCTGGCGCACCCGTCCATCCGCTCCACCTCTGCTTTGGTAGCAGCTCGGTTTGTCTGGCATGGCCTACGGAAACAGGTAGCAGGTTGGGCACGTTCCTGCGTTCCCTGTCAGACCGCTAAAGTCCAGCGCCATGTCCAGCCCCCCATACAGGAGTTCGAGGTCCCAGCAGTTCGTTTTTTCCACATCCACGTGGATTTAGTCGGGCCTTTGCCTTCCTCCCGGGGCTACACCCACCTCCTCACGGTGGTGGATCGGTTCACCCGGTGGCCAGAGGCTTTCCCATTGTCTGATATCTCGGCAGCCTCTTGTGCCAGGACTTTGGCCCTCCATTGGGTAGCACGTTTCGGGGTCCCGGCAGTTATTACCACTGACAGGGGGCCGCAGTTCACTTCGTCCCTCTGGGCCGCGCTCGCAGAACTGTACGGTTCCAAGTTACAACCCACTACTGCATACCACCCCCAGGCATATGGACTTGTAGAAAGGTTCCACCGTCAACTCAAGGCGTCCCTCAGTGCAAGGCTTGAAGGCCCGGACTGGGTAGACCAACTCCCCTGGGTCCTTCTGGGCATCCGGACTGCTCCTAAGCAAGATCTCGGTGCGTCGTCCGCGGAGCTAGTATATGGCTCGCCACTTCGAGTACCCGGGGATTTGTTTCCGGACCCCTCAGACCAGCTGCCTCCAGTCCCATCAGTCTTAGCATCGCTCCGGGCACGGGTGGGTTCCCTGGCTCCAGTTCCGACTTCACGTCATGGGTGTCCCATGGTACATGAACCGCCTTCCCTGAAGGACTGTGAGTTTGTGTTTTTGCGAAAAGATTCCCATCATGCCCTGTTGCAGAGGGTCTATCAAGGGCCGTTCCGGGTTTTGCGTAAGGGGACGGCTACCTTCACCTTAGACGTGTGCGGTAGGAGTGAGCTCGTCTCGGTGTCCCAGCTTAAACCTGCACACTTGGATCCGGATCAACCAGTCCTGGTCGGCCAAACCCCTAGGAGAGGCCGGCCTCCGTCAGTTCCGCTCAGTCCAGGACCCCCCGTTCCGGCGGTTCCTCCAAGTCCGGAATCCCCTGCTCCTGTGGTTCAGGCTGCCCCTCTCCTTACTCGTTATGGTCGCGAAATCCGGCTCCCTGCTAGGTTCCGTACCTCGGGTTCTGGGGGGGGTCATGTAGCGACCATAGAGAATGGTCCGGGTCGTCGAACCCTCAGATTGGCCAGCAAGGTCACGTGTGAGCGCGACCGTAGGGATTGGTCCAGAGAGCGACATCGCTGATTGGACAGCGTTGTCATGTGCGCTTTTGGCGCCCGAAAAGGTTCAGTTCAGAGAAGTCTTCGAAGAAGACAGTGAGTTTTTGATGGTTGTCCTTTACCTTATTGTTTAACCTTTGTATTCGAATATTGCTGTCGCAATAAACTTCTTCTACAACCAACAAGTTTCCGGACTCGCCATAGTATAGAAATTATACACTAAGACAGTATACATGAGTCGCCAGCTTTAGTGCCATGTTCAAGTCCCAGTTGTAAGTGTAAAGTTACAATTGGTCAGCCAAGGTTGAATTTGAATGACCGCCCTCTCTCCTGAGAGATGTGGATGTGCCACAGTGGGGTATGGGTAGTGTTACAGATTTTAAAAACATTTTTACATGCCACCTAACCCACCTCACTGGGTTAGAATTGTGCCCTTCCCTCCCCCACTACTCTCTGTTAGTGGAATGGTTCATGTTTAATGATTAGTCTTGGTTTGCGGCAATATGCCAACTGAAGAAAGATCTGGACAGTTATTGCGTACCTTGTTAATGCAAATTTGTCTTCACTAAAAGATGATATCAATTCATATTGGATCCCGGACTTTATTGATGATTGGCAGAATCGAAAATATTTTTAAAAAACAGTACAAAAGAGAATTATTTCTAATAACCCATGTTGCTCCAGGCAAGCTTTTGAAAAGATGCAATCTCTTGCTAAAAGAAAATTGGTCTGTTTCTTGTGCTTGCTGCATTAAACCATCAGTGCACAACGTGACTAAACTGCTGAATCACACGAGTGAATTTTACCTAAATTCTAAACTCGAGAGGAAACAAAGGAGTCGATCAATGCAGTTCCAAATCTTCAGTCTGGTCTTCCACACGTATTATGAGTGTACACACAAAGAATGCAGGACATGCAAGGTCAGCCAAAAGTCTGGGCCCTGAACACTGTGGCTAATTTTGTCAGGAGGGATGGGGCAGCGTTAATTAATGACTCAAAGCAACCTTGGACTGATGCCAGAAAATCCAGTGGCCTCTAAACAGGCTTGATGCACATCTGACGATCATTCGTTGAGTTCATTTGTGTGCATGTGGCCTGCAAATACTTCAGGACGCTCCACAAGTCAGATGAAGCACTTCACAAATCAGGTTGACCAAGACAGAGACATTGCAGTCCAAGGCCTGCATCCTCCCACAGGTAGGTACCATTTATGTTTGTTTCAGATGCCCTCCTCCTTCTCATCTAACCAGTTTCCCTTCCCCCTGCCCCACACCTTTCTTTCTACTGATGCCACCCCCATCACCCTATTCCTTTCCCCTCCTCCATCTCCTCATCCCCCACTTCTCCCCACCCCATTTTCCTCCCCCCACCTCACGCTTCCTTCTACCCATCATCCGTCCCTCTAATTCTACACTTCAGTCGCCCTTGCTTTCATTCACCTTCCCCACCCCCACTCATTGTGACCATTTCCCACAGGACCTGATCTCAACCCTCGAACAAACAAGATTCTAATTCTTCCCATCTGCCCCCGGCGCCTTTCTTAACCATAACTCCCCTGAACCTGACCTAACCGAGTTCCTCTGCTAATTATTAGAGAAACAGAGGGAAAGGCAGGCTGATTTTATTGTGCACAGTGCCCTGCCTTTCATGCACTGGAATAGAAGGTACAAAAATGTGAAAACGCACACCTCCAGGTTCAGGGACAGTTTCTTCCCAGCTGTTATCAGGCAACTCAACCATCACACCACAACTAGAGAGCAATCCTGAACTACTATCTACCTCATTGAAGACTCTTGGGCTATCTTTCATCAGACTTTGCGGCTTTATCTTGCCCTAAACCTTATTCACTTTATCACATATCTGTACACTATGAATGGCTCAATTGTAATCATACATTGTTTTTCCGCTGACTGGTTAACATGCAACATAAGACAGCAGCTGCAGTCAGAATCAAACCCTGGTCTCTGGCCCTGTAAGGCAGTAACTCTATCGCTGCACTGACCTGCCCTTAATATTATGAAGGATTTCTACAGACGCGATAGAGAGTACTTTTTCCACATGACTAAATAGTCAATAATCACGTGTTCAGAATGAAGGTGATTCATGATAGAACCAAGGGCCAAAGAGCTGTTAGGATTTGGAATTCATTGCATGTTAGGGTGATAGAAACAAAATTCAATACAGTTTTCAAAGTGGAGCCAGATTAATACACTTCATGAAGGAGAAAACATCGCAGGGATATAGAAGAGATGATATGAATAAGTTTGTGAAAATGCTGAAAGTGGTATCTGAACTTCCACCCCAATCTTAGATTCTATTCTGGAAAGCAGATAACATACAGACAGAGACATTATACCGGATTTAGAGTTCAGCGATAAAGGAACATGATTTGTTTTCATATTGACTACTCACAAATATTTTAGATTTTGGGTATTTTAAGGTTTTATTTCCACTGCAGCGCCCCCTACAGGGGTGTGTGGTCTTCATGACCAGGTGAAGCAATAGTATATCTCCACCACAAATCAGATTGCAGTATCCTTAGACAATGTAGGAGGTGATATTTTATTTCTGAAAACTGATTTGCTCAGGCTCTGATAGAAGGTAAAGATTTAAATATCTGAATTGGGATCCCACCCTGCCTTAAACCCACCCTCTCCTAACTGTAGATAGACACAAAAAGCTCAAGTAACTAAGCGGGACAGGCAGCATCTCTGGAGAGAAGGAATGGGTGACGTTTCGGGTCGAGACCCTTCTTCAGGCATCATCCATTCCTTCCCTCCAGAGATGCTGCCTGTCCTGCTGAGTTACTCCAGTTTTTTGTGTCTATCTTCGGTTTAAACCAGCATCTGCTGTTCCTTCCCACACTCTCCTAACTGTGATGGGATTGGACTGTGGACTGTTTTGGAAATTAGGGATCAGTAGGATGAGAACAATTCTCAAGAGACAGGCTGGCAGTTAAGCCTTTTAATGAGGCTCAGCATGCTCAGTGTTTTTATTTTTATCCTACGTCGCCCAGGCTTTCCTGCTAAGCCCTTTATCATCGGAAGAGCAGAAGTATCTTCCCCGCCCAAGACACAACGCTGCAAACTACCCATAATCTGTTCAGTGTAGAAACAAGGAACTGCAGATGCTGGTTTACATTCAAAAACACACAATGTGCTGTAGTAACTCAGCAGGTCAGGCAGCATCTCTGGAAACCATGGATGAATGACATTTCGGGTCGGGGCCCTTCATCAGACTGGATGAGGGCTTAGTTTAGTTTAGAGATACAGTGCGGAAACATGGTCTTCGACCCATCGAGTCCCTGCCGACCAGCAAACCCGCACACTAACACTATCCTACACACAATTTTACCAAAGCCAATTAATCTACAAAACTGTATGTCTTTGGAGGGTCTTGACCCGAAACGTCACTTATCCATGTCCCCCAGAGATGCTGCTTGACCTGCTGAATTATTCCAGCCACTTTGTGTTATAATCTGTTCTGATTCTTTTTTTTTTTTTAGATTTTAGAGATACAGGCCCTTCGGCCCACCGGGTCCGCGCCACCCAGCGATCCCCGCACATTAATACTATCCTACACCCTAGGGACAATGTTTACATTTGCCCAGCCAATTAACCTACATACCTGCACGTCTTTGGAGTGTGGGAGGAAACCGAAGATCTCGGAGAAAACCCACGCAGGTCACGGGGAGAATGTACAAACTCCATACAGACGGCGCCCGTAGTCATGATCGAACCTGAGTCTCCGGTGCTGCATTCGCTGTAAGGCAGCAACTCTACCGCTGCGCCACCGTGTCGCCTTAGACTTGATTTGTCCACTATCACAGCCATGCCGGATAACCTTGTGATATCTGCCATCAAAACCTCTCCCTGCCTCCCACCTGCTCATCTGCTCCATTCTGCTGCAAGACCTTTCTATGGTATTTGACAAGAAG
Source organism: Rhinoraja longicauda (assembly GCF_053455715.1). Lineage (NCBI taxonomy): Eukaryota > Metazoa > Chordata > Chondrichthyes > Rajiformes > Arhynchobatidae > Rhinoraja > Rhinoraja longicauda. Next base: position 66,244,316 of record NC_135953.1, on the reverse strand, counting down.
CTATTCGATAGAGGTTAAAGTGGGTATGGGCCAGTATGGTGTAGCAGTAATAATGTAGCCACACAACAAATACAGATGGTTTATATCAACATTGCAGGTAATCTGACAGTGCTGGGAGGCAATTTATGATACCTTTACCCATCTCTGTAGAGACCATCTAGCAGCAATTATGACTTAATCCACCATGAAAATATACCAACATGAATATTTTCTGGGCGGTTTAGTGGTCAGTTATTAAATAAGATACAACACATCATTTTCAGATAGATCAAAGATAGATCAGCCATGATTGAATGGTGGAGTAGACTTGATGGGCTGAATGGCCTAATTCTGCTCCTAAGACATGAACATATTCCCCAACATGGATTTCAGTGCTGTTTTTCGTTGAGCTTCCAGTCTGATGCAAGTTTGTAGAGGAGTTGGAAAGACCAGTTACTGGACATCCAATTATACTTTGTTGTCACATGTACCTAGGTACAGTGAGATGCTTTGTTTTGCTTACCACCCAGTAAAATCACATAGCAGACCTTACCTAAACAGAACGCAAGAGTCGCCAATTTCATGTTTCAAGATGCTAATGTTCTATAAAAATGGCAAATGCTGAGAACTACAGTCATTTTTGATTATAAATCCAGGACAATGCTGCCAGAGATTATGAATTAGAAAGGGTACAAAATTATTGGGGTTCTTCTACTGATATGTTAATTGTGGAAGGAAAGTAAGAGGCAATTTGTAAATACAAAGGAACTGCAGATTCTGGAATCTTGAGTAAAACCCAAAATACTGAAGCAACTCAGTGGGTCAGGCAGTATCTGTGAAGGGAATGGACAGGCACGTTTCAAAGCAGGATGAAATTCCAATATATGTCCATGAATCCTTCCTTTCACATATTCCCACAGGGAAAACGCTTTGCCAGATCTTGTCAGCAGGCTCAGAAATGGAAAGGACTCGAATGCAGGCTTACCAAGAAGTACTGAAGAAAATCCAAAATCCAAACGTGAATGGAACCGAAAGATATAGACCTGGAACCGAAAGATATAGACTTAGTACCGACAGAACTCAGAACTGCTATCGAACTGACAGAATGCAGAACTGATTAGTCAGCACCCAATTGGTGATGTTCTCAGGTACTTCTACCAAGTGATAGATTAGGGGAGCAGATTAAATGTAGGTGTAACTCTTAATAGCTCTGGGGAAGAGTGTGGAAAGAGTTTCAAGTGTCTGGAGATCTAATTATGAGAGATGAAATGGATTTGGTAAATGAATTAAATGCATCTCAAATGTGGTCTGTGCATCAGGATTTAAGGTCTTCAAACATTGGCCCCAGATTGGACCAGGGCAGGTTTTAGAGTAATGTAATGTGAGCTAACAGAGAGGAGGTGGAAAGATGAATTGGAATACACAATGTGTGGGAAGGAACTACACATGCTGATTTACACCAATGGGAGACACAAAATGCTGGAGTAAATTAGTGAGTCAGGAAGCATCTTTGGAGAAAAGGAATAGAGGACGTTTTGACTTGAGACCTTCTTCACTTCTCGACCTGAAACGTCACCTATTCCTTTTCTCCAGAGATGCTGCCTGACCCGCTGAGTTGCTCCAGCATTTTGAGTCTATCTTCTGAATTGGAATACAGCCAACTTTCATTTTATGCGGTGGTTAACATTACCAAGCCATTTAACCTACAAACCTGTACGTCTTTGGAATGTGTGAGAACACATTTGATATGTGTGTGTACGGAAAAAACCCACACAGGTCACGGGGAGAACGTACAAACTCCGTACGGACAGCACCCGTAGTCGGGTTCGAACCCGGGCCTCCGGCGTCGCAAGCGCTGTAAGGCAGCTACTCTACTGCAGCGCCATCGTGCCGCCCTCAAAAACCGGTTTTGAAAAACAGCGCGTATCTCAAAAACGTAAATTTAACGTGTACACTACGTTTCCAGGCATCGCTCGCAACTACATTTGTCGTAAATTTGAGTGAGTTATTTAAAAAATACGAGTGAATAAATTAGACTATAGGTATTAATTAAAAGATCACGGGATTCTAAAAACAAATAAATTACATGTAAAATGCAAGGTGGCTGTCTTGGATTGTAGAGCAGTCAGGATTTTTTAATGAAAACAATAGACAATAGACAATAGGTGCAGGAGTAGGCCATTCGGCCCTTCGAGCCAGCACCGCCATTCACCGTGATCATGGCTCATCAAAACGAGGAAGTTGTAAAATTCAAAGAGACTGAGAGGACTGAGAGGAATGGGGGAAGATGTGCTGCATCCCAAAATATTAAAATTTTAGTAAGAAGGAGTTTGCATGAACAATTATATTCTTGTTCTTTATGGTAGGGGGATTTTTGGAATTATTAATTAAAAAAGGAAATCACTAAACAGTTTAAAAAAAACTAAAAATAAAGAACCTGGATTTCATTGTGCAAATGTGCTGGATGGATGTCGTCTAGCGGGTCGAACCACACGTCCAAAGAAGGCAATGGCTGGAGGCCTGCAGCAGCCCCTTTGCACTGCCACATGACCTCCCACCTCTATACTCAATACTGACTGATGAAGGCCAATGTGCCAAAAGCCTTTTTGACCACCTTATCTACCTGCAACTCCACCTTCCAGGAACCCACTTGCACTCCCAGATCCCTCTGCTCGACAATACTCCCCAGAGCCCTACCATTCACTGTGGAGGTCCTGCCCATGTTAGACTTCCAAAAATGCAACACCTTTAGACTTCCAAAAATGCAAAGAGAAAATTTAATTTCTCTTTATTAAATTCTATCAACCATTCCTCAGTCCACTTGGCCAACCGATCAAGATCCTGCTGCAATTTTTCACAACCATCTCCACTATCTGCAATACCACCCACTTTTGTATCATCTGCAAACTTGCTAATCTTGCCACGTACATTCTCATTCATATAGTTGGCAAACAGTAATAGCCCCAGCACCGAACCCTGAGGCACACCACTAGTCACAGGCATCCAGTCCGAGAACCAACCTTCCACCATCACCCTCTGCTTCCTTCCATGAAGCCAATTTTCCATCCTTTTAGCTATCTCTCTTTGGATCCCATGCGATCTAACCTTCTAGAACAGCCTAACATGTGGAACCTTGTTGAATGCTTTGCTGAAGTCCATGTATACAACATCTACAGCTCTGCCCTCAGCAACCTTTTTTGGTCACTTCATTCATCCACTAATTTTCCCTGTAACCGGCACCGTGGGCGGCACGGTGGCGCAGTGGTAGAGTTGCTGCCTTACAGCGAATGCAGCGCCGGAGACACAGGTTCGATCCTGACTACGGGCGCCGTCTGTACGGAGTTTGTATGTTCTCCCCGTGACCTGCGTGGGTTTTCTCCGAGATCTTCGGTTTCCTCCCACACTCCAAAGACGTACAGGTATGTAGGTTAATTGACTGGGTAAATGTAAAAATTGTCCCTAGTGTGTGTAGGATAGTGTTAATGTGCGGGGATCGCTGGGCGGCGCGGACAATAGACAATAGACAATAGGTGCAGGAGTAGGCCATTCGGCCCTTCGAGCCAGCACCGCCATTCAATGTGATCATGGCTGATCATTCTCAATCAGTACCCCGTTCCTGCTTTCTCCCCATACCCCCTGACTCCGCTATCCTTAAGAGCTCTATCTAGCTCTCTCGTGAATGTATTCAGAGAATTGGCCGCCACTGCCCTCTGCGGCAGAGAATTCCACAGATTCACAACTCTCTGACTGAAAAAGTTTTTCCTCATCTCTGTTCTAAATGGCCTACCCCTTATTCTTAAACTGTGGCCCCTGGTTCTGGACTCCCCCAACATTGGGAACATGTTTCCTGCCTCTAACATGTCCAACCCCTTAATAATCTTATACGTTTCGATAAGATCCCCTCTCATCCTTCTAAATTCCAGTGTATACAAACTTAGTGGCTCCAGTCTTTCAACATATGACAGTCCCGCCATTCCAGGAATTAACCTAGTAAACCTACGCTGCACGCCATCAATAGCAAGAATATCCTTCCTCAAATTTGGAGACCAAAACTGCACACAGTACTCCAGGTGCGGTCTCACTAGGGCCTTGTACAACTGCAGAAGGACCTCTTTGCTCCTATACTCAACTCCTCTTGTTATGAAGGCCAACATTCCATTGGCTTTCTTCACTCGCCTGCTGTACCTGCATGCTTCCTTTCAGTGACTGATGCACTAAGACACCCAGATCACGTTGTACGTCCCCTTTTCCGAACTTGACACCATTCAAATAATAATCTGCCTTCCTATTCTTACCACCAAAGTTGATAACCTCACACTTATCCACATTAAACTGCATCTGCCATGCATCCGCCCACTCACACAACCTGTCCAAGTCACCCTGCAACCTGATAGCTTCTTCCTCACTGTTCACACTGCCACCTAGCTTTGTATCATCGGCAAATTTGCTAATGGTACTTTTAAACCCTTCATCCAAGTCATTGATGTATATTGTAAATAGCTGCACCGACCCAACACCGAGCCTTGCGGTACCCCACTAGTCACTGCCTGCCATTCCGAAAGGGACCCATTTATCCCCACTCTTTGCCTTCTGTCTGTCAACCAACTTTCTATCCATGTCAATACCCTACCTCCAATACCATGTGCTCTAATTTTGCCCACCAAACTCCTATGTGGGACCTTGTCGAAGGCTTTCTGAAAGTCGAGGTACACCACATCCACCGGCTCTCCCCTGTCAATTTTCCTAGTTACATCCTCAAAAAATTCCAGTAGATCAGTCAAGCACGATTTCCCCTTCGTAAATCCATGCTGACTCGGAACGATGCTGTTACTGCTATCCAAATGCTGCGCAATTTCGTCTTTTATAATTGACTCCAGCAGCTTCCCCACCAATGATGTCAGACTAACTGGTCTATAATTTCCCATTTTCTCTCTCCTTCCTTTCTTGAAAAGTGGGATAACATTAGCTACCCTCCAATCCACAGGAACTGACCCGGAATCTATAGAACATTGGAAAATAATCACTAATGCGTCCACAATTTCTAGAGCCACCTCCTTAAGCACCCTGGGATGCAGACCATCAGGCCCTGGGGATTTATCAGCCTTGAGTCCCATTAGTCTACCCAAAACTTTTTCCTGCCTAATGTGGATTTCCTCCAGTTCCTCTGTCACCCTAGGATCTCTGGCCACTAGAACATCTGGGAGATTGTTTGTATCCTCCTCAGTGAAGACAGATCCAAAGTACCGGTTCAACTCGTCTGCCATTTCCTTGTTCCCCATAATAAATTCCCCTGCTTCTGTCTTCAAGGGACCCACATTTGCCTTGACTATTTTTTTCCTCTTCACATACCTAAAAAAGCTTTTACTATCCTCCTTTATATTATTGGCTAGTTTACCCTCGTACCTCATCTTTTCTCCCCGTATTGCCTTTTTAGTTATCTTCTGTTGATCTTTAAAAGAGTCCCAATCCTCTGGCTTCCCACTCTTCTTTGCTATGTTATACTTCTTCCCTTTTATTTTTATATTGTCCTTGACTTCCCTTGTCAGCCACGGGTGCCTCTTACTCCCCTTAGAATCTTTCCTCCTCTTTGGGATAAATTGATCCTGCAACTTCTGCATTATTCCCAGGAATACCTGCCATTGCTGTTCCACAGTCTTCCCTGCTAGGGCCTCCTTCCAGTCAATTTTGGCCAACTCCTGCCTCATGCCTCTTTAATCCCCTTTGCTATACTGTAATACTGACACCTCCGATTTTCCCTTCTCCCTCTCAATTTGTAGAGTAAAACTTATCATATTGTGGTCACTGCCTCCTAATGGCTCATTTACCTCGAGTCCCCTTATCAGGTCAGGTTCATTACATAACACTAAATCCAGAATTGCCTTCTCCCTGGTAGGCTCCAGTACAAGCTGTTCTAAGAATCCATCTCGGAGGCACTCCACAAACTCTCTTTCCTGGGGTCCATTACCAACCTGATTTTCCCAGTCTACCTGCATGTTGAAATCTCCCATGACCACCGTAGCATTACATTTGTGACATGCCAATTTTAGCTCCTGATTCAACTTGCACTCTATGTCGAGGCTACTGTTTGGGGGCCTGTAGATGACTCCCATTAGGGTCTTTTTACCCTTATAATTCCTCATCTCTATCCATACTGATTCTACATCTCCTGATTCTATGTCATTCCTTGCAAGGAAGTGAATATCATTCCTTACCAACAGAGCTACCCCGCCCCCTCTCCCCACCTGCCTTTTTTTTCTGTACGTTGTGTACCCCTGAATATTCAGCTCCCAGCCCTGGTTCTCTTGTAGCCATGTCTCAGTGATTCCCACAACATCATACTTGCCAATGTCTAACTGAGCCTCAAGCTCATCCACTTTATTTCTTATACTTCGCGCATTTAAATACAACACTTTAACTTTGGTATTTACCTCCCCTCTCACACCGGTCACAATTGGCCCTGACCTTACTCTCATATCCCTTCTAGAACTTCCCTTCTCATTCATACGAGAGTCCTTTACAGTTTCTCCTGTATTCGCTTCCCCTTTAACTCCATCTCCATATTCCCAATTTGTCAACCCCTCCCTCCCACTACTTAGTTTAAAGCCACGCTTGTAGCACTAGCAAACCTGCCTGCCAGAATGTTGGTCCCCCTGCTGTTAAGGTGTAACCCGTCCCTTTTGTACAGGTCACCCCTTTTACCTCGTCCCCAGGACTCGATGGGCCAAAGGGCCTGTTTCCGCGCTGTATCTCTAAATCTAAATCTAAAGCTGAGGCACCTGCGGGAAACCCGTGCAGTCACAGGGAGAATGTGCAAACTCCACATAGAGGTCAGGATTAAATCTGGGCCACTGGAGTTGTGTGCAGCAGCCCGAGCAGCTCACTGCTAATTTACTGTGCCAGATAGAAATCCCCCATCGGTGAGTCTGAATCATTTAATCTAGGTTCCAAAAGGGAGACGCGAGAGTGAATTTTGCAGGTCACCCTCTAAAGGAAACAGTATGTCCACATCCCAAACATGTTGTGCCATGATTAAGTGAATGACACAATGGTGCAGCTAGTACAGTTTCCGCCTCACAGCACCATGGACTCAGTTTCAATCCTGACCTTAGATCCTGTCTGTGTGGAATTTGCCCTGTGGCCACACGTGTTTTGGCTGGGTGCTCCGGTTTCATCCAAATCTCAAAGACATGTGTGTTGATAGGTTAATTAGCCACTGTAAATTGCCCCACAATGTAGGTCAGTGGGAGAATCAAGGAGTAGTTGAAGGGAATGTGTCATAGAATTATAGATTTAAACAGCACAGAAACAAGCTGGTCGACCCAACTTGTCCATGCCCACCAACATGCCCCCTCTAAACTACTCCCACCAAGATGCCCCCTCTAAGCTAGTCCCATTAGGCCCACATCCCTCTAAATCTTTCCTATCCAAGTGAGGAGAATTTTAAAAATGGGATCAAGGAACAGTCTGTTCGAACTCCTTCCATCGGGCAGACGATACAAGGCCTTCTATGCCCGCACCTCCAGACTCAGGAACAGCTTCATCCCCAGGGCCATAGCTGCTATGAACCGGTCCTGCTGAGCCGGATGGCCACAACGCATAGATCAACTTGCACTTTACCCTGTCCAAAACTGTTACAACTGTTTCGTTTCGTTGGGTTGCTGCTGTCTAAATTACCTAAATTATTGCATCGTATGGGAGGCGCATTCCCAATCTCGTTGTACCCCTGGGTACAATGACAATAAAGATATATTGTATTGTATTGTATTGTATTGTATTGTAAGGCAGGATTTGTGTAAGGCGGTTTATTGATAATTGGCGTGAACTCAATGGGCTAAAGGGCCTGTTCCCACGTTGTATCTCTTTCTGATTCCAAGATTACCACCAGAGATCTGTGTCACTTTGCACTTGGATTGAACTGTATGGAGCTTGCCTTGTGCACACATAAATAAATGCTGGCTGGTGAGCCATCTCAGATCAGAGTGTGAAAATTTACATTTTTCCTCAGTTTTGTAGAGGCTTCAATCGCTGGATTGCTCTTCCAGGGCTCTCAAAAATGCTGCGGATTGCACCTAGCATGCAGTGGTCCCTCTGCACTGCTGCACCCACATCCACGTCATCCAGATCCTCCTGGCCTTTCTTTCAGTAGCCATCTAACTACCCAACATCCCAACATTCCTCATTTAAATTGTGTCTTCCTTTACTTAGGCAGTTCCTTGAGGCTGAGGATGAAATGTCCACCCCATTTCTGTGGTTTCCGAGATGACTGATGAGGCCAATATGGGATCTGTGGACTCTGGCACTTCCAGAAGAGGCAAAAGGTACATACAGGATGGGAAGATGAGTCATTTGGAAAGTGCTGCGTTCCTTCTACCATTTCCACTAGACACTTGTGTGCTCCCAATTCATGGCCTGATGTTATTAGTTCCATCCCAAACGCTCCTTCTCTTCTGAGCAGACATGGGTCAGGGATTCCCAGGAGTCAGGGAGGTGTTGCATTTTTTAACAGAGACCTTGCGAACATCCATGTATTTGTGGAGACAGATTTATGCTGGCAGCTAGATTTAGGGTGTGAGTAATAATTTGGGGCGCTGCTGAGAGTGCACCAGGAATATTGTGTCCAACTCTGGTTTTGTGATAGGATACATGTGGTAGAAGGATTAATTCTTACGATGGGGGATTGCTCTATGAAGAGAGATTAAGCAAATTGGTTCCCGACTTCAAGTTCAAGCTTATTGTTGCATGAATGAGTACGGTGAAGTCATTACAATGTGAAGTCTTGCTTGAAGCAGCATCACAGACAAACAAATTATACATAAACTATACATACATTACACATAAAATTCTAAAAGAAAGAAGACTGAACATTGGTCATCTCAGGTATAGGGCGGTGGTGTAGCAGTAGATTTGGTGCCTTACAGCCCTTGCAGCGCTGGAGACCCAGTTCGATCCCGACTACGAGTGCTGTCTGTATGGAGTTTGTACGTTCTCCCCGTTACCACATAGGTTTTCTCCAAGATTTTCAGTTTCTTCCCACACTCCACAGACACACAGATATGTAGGTTAATTGGCTTGGTGTATGTGTAAATTGTTCCTAGTGTGTGTAGCATAGTGTTAATGTGCGGGGATCGCTGGTTGGTCTGGACTCGGTGGGCCAAAGGCCCTGTTTCCGTGCAGTATCTCTAAACTAAACAAAACTGTGCAAAAAACAAGACATTTAGTACAGAAACATAAATAGAAAAAAAACAAGTCTTTAGAAGTGAAAGAAGTGGCCTGTCGTGGAGTTGGTATTTCCCCTGGCTGCAGTAGTTAAAACAAGGAGGCAAAATCTCAAAATTAGGGGTTGGCCAATCAAGACAGAGTTAAGAAGAAATTGCTTCACACAGAATATGGTGTATCTTTTGGAATTCCAAGAGTGTTGTGAAAGTTCAGTTGTACATACATTCAAGAGAAAGATTAATACATTTTTGGATATTACAGGGATTTATTATCAGGTAACTGAACCATTCTATCAACAACTAGAGAGCTGTCCTGAGCTATTATCTACCTCGTTGAAGACCCGTGGACAATCTCTAATCCGACTTTACTGGACTTTATCTTGGACTAAACATTATTCCCTTTATCATGTTTATCATTATTCCCTTTATCAAATGCTTTTCGCTGTACCTTTACACATGACAATAAACTAAACTGTAACCATGTACCTGTACATATAGATGGCTCGATTGTAAGCATGTATTGTCTTTCCACTGACTGGTTAGCATGCAACAAAATCTTTTCATTGTATCTCGGTACATGTGACAGTAAACTAAACTAAACTAAACTAAACTAAACTAGTTTCCTAAAAGTGGCATCACAGATCGACAGGGTGATGAAGAAGGCCTCGCTGGCCTTCATCAATAAGTACATCGAGTATAGATGTTGGTACATTATGTTCCAGTTTTTGCAAGACATTGATAAGGCCACACTTGGAGTACTGTGTTGTTTTTGTCACCGTACTACAGGAAAGATGCCATTAAGCTGGAAAGAGCATTGAAAAAATGAACAAGGATGTTGCTTGACACGAGAGCTAGAGTGAGAGGTTGGACAGACTGGGACTTTATTCCTTGGAGTTTTGGAGATAGAGGGATAATCTTACAGAGGTGTCTAAAATCACGAAGGGCATGGTAGAGTGAATGCAAAGTTTTTTTCCCAGTGTTGGGGAATCAAGAACTAGAGGGCATAGGTGTAAGGTGAGAGGGGAAAGATTTAATGGGAACTTGATGGGAACGTATTCACACAGGAAGTGGAGTGAGTTGCCAGAGGAAGTGATTGAGACAGTAACAACATTTGAAAGATATTTGGATAGATACATGGATAGGAAAGGTTTAGAGGGACATGGGTTAAATGCAGTCAAATGGTACTTGCTTAGATGAGAACTTGGCATAGATGAGTTGGGCCAAAGTTCCTGTTTCCATGCTTTACGACTAAAAACATGCAACGATCATATGGCCATCAATTGTAATGTTATAGGATAGGACACTGTAGGATACAGGGTTAGTGCAGGGAAGTGGCACGAGATGTAAAATCAGTCAAGATCTTACCGAATGGCAAAGCTGGCATGGGGGGATGACTGACTTCTTCTGCTTCTATTTCTCATGTTCTTCTTGGCCAGTGTCATGGAAAATAAACTGGTTGCTGCTTTGCCGAGAGCAGCTCAATAAAACGTAGGCATGCCCTACTGATTAGCTCCCACCACCTGTCCCAGTTGAACCCCATATTCAGAAATAATAGTCACATTTAAATATATTTAACATTTATTTCTAATAAATCTAATCCATCACACAAACTAGTCCAAAGCCCTTTTAGTTTTGATAAGCTATTATCTCAAAGATATGGTGTCATAAAATGATGATGTTTTTATTAATTACATCATGTTAAAACACAAGTGTGAGAGGACACTCTTTATTTTTCACACTACAATATTTAGGTCCTGATTATAATGGTAATAAATTAAACTCAATAATTTTTGGCCATGTGCACACAAATAATAACGAGTGTGGCAAATAAGGCAATGGTCCTTTACTATGGTTTCATGAAAAGATAATGGGAAGAAAATTTCTAAAGATGACTCAATTTTTGACTTGACTTTGCTGCATGACTTACCAGGATGGGGTTTGGAGCTCTCCATATATAAGTCAGGTCAAGTCAAGTTTATTTGTCACATACACATACAAGATGTGCAGTGAAATGAAAGGTCACCCACAATCCAGCAATAGAGCAATAAAAATAAACAATTTCACACACAATCACAACCAACACAAAACAAAAAAAAAGAAACATCCATCACAGTGAGTCTCCTCCAGTCACCTCCTCACTGTGATGGAAGGCCAGAATGTCTTTTCTCTTCCCTGCCGTCTTCTCCCGCGGTCAATCTGTTGAAGTTGCCATGTTCCAGTCCGCGCCGGACGGTGAAAGGTCCACAGCGGCTGACCCAAGCCCCGCGATTCGGGGCGGGTGAAGACGCTGTCGCTGCATGTCGGGGCGGTCGGGGCTCCCGACATTGAAGCCCCCGCCGGGCGGAGAAAATCCCGCGGCCTATTTCAGGCCGTGCCGGACGGTGAAAGATCCGTGGCAGGCCGACCCAAGCCCGGCGATTCGGGTCGGGCGAAGACAGACAGGTGAAGCCACTATTCAGATCCAAAAACTGCCATGATGGAGGGATGATGTGTTTTACTGCTCACTCTCTGTTGTAAAAGTCGTGTCAGAATCAGAATACCAAAGTTATATGGGGCCATTAAAGCGATGAGTATGCATTTCTAGTCCAATGTCTAATTTATACTTTGGTACATTTTGGGCAAAAAAATATGTATTTAATTCACAAGGGCCCTATAATAGAAAACACTAAGTCACAGACTAGCATTGCTAGACCAGTGTGGTGGGTTACTGCGCTGTGGATTTCTGAGATTGGCCCAGATTGCCTTGAACGAGAACATAATCATATGCACACCATGAGCTGTAAACAGAATAATGGTTCTTTTCTATCAAGTCATCTCAACAGTGTAATATTTGTTGTCTGCCAAGAAGATGTAAGATGATTTGGCTTCACATTTATGTATATATCATGAGAACATCCCGTTGAATCTGCAGCACTTTGATTCAGTGAAAGTGGCCAGAAATGCATCCCCAGTGGATAGTGCTAAACATGATATACTGTGGCATCAGTGCGTCGTTCTCTGCCTCTGAGTTATTCCAAATTGGAATGTATTTTGGAGGCAGTAACATTGCTCTCCATACCAGCGATGAATCAATTGGTAAAAGGCTTCAAGCCATCATGACCTATTCCTTCTCTCCAGAGATGCTGCCTGTCCCGCTGAGTTACTCCAGCATTTTGTGATGACCTGTATTAAACCTGAAGAGTCAGGAATTTAATTTGTCGTCTCTGATCCATAACCATTAGTAAGTTAGAAATAGGGTGAGAAAAAAAAAATCAAATTAAATATTTCTAATGGGGATAAAGATAAAGGATAGAAAGCAATGAATCATATCTGAAAGGATTTGCAAACTTGTCAGGTTTAAGAAGTTGGCTGAGGTAGAATCTAACCAGAAATGTGGACTATAAACTCTCAGTAAATTAAAATAAATAAATCCAAACTAAGGAGAAATGTTATTGTGAAAAATGTTAGACCATAATTTACTGTAAAAAAAACAACCAGTGAACTTGCAATGTGAAAAAACATTTTTGGTTTTTTTTTTGGAACATAGCTTCATAAGACGATCTATCTGCCACCACAGCTAAGGTTAGTTAGAAACATAGAAACATAGAAAATAGGTGCAGGAGTAGGCTATTCGGCCCTTCGAGCCAACCATTCAATATGATCATGACTGATCATCCAAAATCAGCACCTCGTACCTGCTTTCTTCCTATATCCCATGATTCCGTTAGCCCAAAGAGCGATATCTAACTCTCTCTTGAAAACATCCAGTGAATTGGCCTCCACTGCCTTCTGTGGCAGAGAATTCTACAGATTCACAACGCACTGTGTCAAAAAGTTCACTCAATACAGGTCGCAGATTGAAACTGGGACCTTACTAAAAACATTGCTTAGTTTAACACACATGCCTCAACTATAACTTTTAAAAAGTATCTCTTCTCACTGTTTAGTTTCATTTAGTTTAGACAAGGGGTGTTAAACTCATTTTAGGTCACGGGCCGGAATGGGCAAAATGCGACTTCGTGCGGGCTGGATCAGTTGTGCACGCGCAAACGCACGCGCACGTGCTCCCACAGCTTTCGTTACCTTCAATTTTTCAACCTGCTCTCATGTGTCTCAGTCTCTGCTGTAACTACAAAGTGTTTCACTTTACGAATTTTGGTTCTTATGAAGAAGATTGCCCGGCAAGCATTACTTTTATGATTGGTATATAGGCCCCAGATAGAGTGGATGTGGAAATAATGTTTCCAGTAACAGGGGAGTCTAGGACCAGAGGTCACAGCATCAGAATAAAAGGTCATACATTCAAAATGGACATGAGAAGGAATGGGTGGTGAATCTGGAATTCATTGCTACCGACACTGGTGGAGGCCAAGACATTGGGTATTTTTGAGGCAGATTGATAGGTCTTGATTAAGTTACAGAGAGAAAGAAGACAATAGAATGTGGTTGAGAGAGAAAATAAATCAGCCATGGTTGAATGGCAAAGTAGAGTTGATGGGCTAAATGGCCTAATTCTGTTCCCCCGTCTTATAGTCTTCTTACAGTGTTTATGTTTTGCCCACTATAGAAACATAGAAACATAGAAACATAGAAAATAGGTGCAGGAGTAGGCCATTCGGCCCTTCGAGCCTGCACTGCCATTCAATATGATCATGGCTGATCATCCAGCTCAGTAACCTGTACCTGCCTTCTCTCCATACCCCCTGATCCCTTTAGTCACAAGGGCCATATCTAACTCCCTCTTAAATATAGCCAATGAACTGGCCTCAACTACCTTCTGTGGCAGAGAATTCCACAGACTCACCATTCTCTGTGTGAAGAAATGTTTTCTCATCTCGGTCCTAAAAGACTTTCCCCTTATCCTTAAGCTGTGACCCCTGGTTCTGGACTTCCCCAACATCGGGAACAATCTTCCTGCATCTAGCCTCTCCAACCCCTTAAGAATTTTATATGTTTCAATAAGATCCCCCCTCAGTCTTCTAAATTCCAGCGAGTATAAGCCTAGTCTATCCAATCTTTCTTCATATGAAAGTCCTGCCATCCCAGGGATCAATCTTGTGAACCTTCTCTGTACTCCCTCTAAGGCTAGAATGTCTTTCCTCAGATTAGGAGACCAAAACTGTACACAATACTCCAGGTGAGGTCTCACCAAGGCCCTGTACAACTGCAGCAGAACCTCCCTGCTCCTATACTCAAATCCTCTTGCTATGAATGCTAACATACCATTCGCTTTCTTCACTGCCTGCTGCACCTGCATGCCTACTTTCAATGACTGGTGCACCATGACACCCAGGTCACGTTGCATCTCCCCTTTTCCTAATTGGCCACCATTCAGATAATACTCTGCTTTCCTGTTCTTGCCACCAAAGTGGATAACCTCACATTTATCCACATTATATTGCATCTGCCATGCATTTGCCCACTCGCCTAATCTATCCAAGTCACTCTGCAGCCTCCTAGCAACCTCCTCGCAGCTAACACTGCCACCCAGCTTCGTGTCATCCGCAAACTTAGAGATTAGAAACTATGGGCTGGCTGTGTGGTGAACAGCCAAACAGCAGCTACCTGGCATGGTGAAAGATGGTCTGTCCATCATCTCACCTGAAGGCCCCGCTCCCCATCCTTCTCCTTATGTCTTTCTTCCTTCCACTCACATCCTCTCCCCTCACCTCTCGTGTCCTTCTCTACCCTCACCTTCTCTCTCACCTGCCCTCTCCCTTTCCTCAGCCTATCCCTTCTCTCATCCCCACTTCCTTCCTTCCAACTACTCCCCCACTCTCCTCCCTTACTTCATCCTCCATCTTTCCTTACCTCATCCCTAAATCCCCTCCCTTTCTTCATCCCTAAACACCATTCCTTCTCTCATCTGCTCCCTTTCTCACCCCTCCCTCCCTACTTCCTTTCTTGACCACCTACTCCCCCACCCCCTCCCTCGACGCCCTCTCTTCTCTTCCTCATCCCTAAAAACCCTCCCTTCCCTCATCTGCTCCCCCTCCCCTTCCTTTACCACCACCTTCTCCCTTTTCTTCCCTATTTTGCACATAACTACCAGCACGTCTTCACATCCAACCTGACCTTAACCCAAACCCAGAGCCCCCACCCTGGAGAGCAGCTCAGATTTTGGATTGTTGGCTGTGGCCCCATTCACAGTGCGGTGACTTCCCACCAGCCTCTATCCACGCACTCAGTGGGTCTCAGGTACATGGTGGCGGTCTCTGTGGCGGCAGCCCAGGCAATTCCCAGAGTCCACAACAATGCTGAGACTCCCCACCTTCCCCAGTGCCGGCCCCTTCCCACCCGCGTCACTGCATGGCCTGTCCCGGGAGAGAGAGCGGAGAGAGAGAGGGAGGGAGGGAGAGAGGGAGGGAGAGAGAGAGCGGGGGAGAGAGAGAGAGGGGGAGAGAGAGAGAGGGGGAGAGAGAGAGAGAGAGAGAGAGAGAGAGAGAGAGAGAGAGAGAGAGAGAGAGAGAGAGAGAGAGAGAGAGAGAGAGAGAGAGAGAGAGAGAGAGAGAGAGAGAGAGAGAGAGAGAGAGAGAGAGAGAGAGAGAGAGAGAGAGAGAGTGGCAAGGAGAGAGAGTGGCGAGGAGAGAGAGAGAGAGCGGCGAGAGAGAGTGGCAAGGAGAGAGAGTGGCGAGGAGAGAGAGAGAGCGGCGAGAGAGAGAGAGAGCGGCTAGAGAGAGAGAGCGGCAACGGAGAGAGCAGTGAGAGAGAGAGAGAGAGAGAGCGGCGAGAGAGAGAGAGC
Source organism: Rhinoraja longicauda (assembly GCF_053455715.1). Classification (NCBI taxonomy): domain Eukaryota; kingdom Metazoa; phylum Chordata; class Chondrichthyes; order Rajiformes; family Arhynchobatidae; genus Rhinoraja; species Rhinoraja longicauda. The sequence continues at coordinate 66,228,401 of NC_135953.1, read as the reverse complement.
GGCGAGAGAGAGAGAGAGAGAGGGTGGCAAGAGAGAGAGAGAGAGAGAGAGAGGCAAGAGAGAGTGGCTGCTGTACAGATACATAGTAAAAGGTCGCAAATATACTTTTTATTCCCCAAATCATCCCATGGGCCAGATTGGACCCCTTCACGGGCCAGATGCGGCCAGTAGTTTGACATCCCTGGTTTAGAGATACAGCGCGGAAACAGGCCCTTCGGCCCACTAAGTCCATGCCGACCAGTGCTCCCCATACACTAAAACTATCCTACACACAAGGGACAATTTACAATTTTTACCAAAGCCAATTAACCTGCAAACCTGTACGTCTTTGGAGTGTGGGAGAAACCTCGAGGAAATCCACGCTGTCACAGGAGAACTGGTCCAGACAGCACCCGTAGTCAGGATCGAACCCGGAACTCTTGCTCTGTAAGGAAGCAATTCTACCACTGCTTCACCATACCTCCACGGGCTTAATAAAGACAGAAACCTCTGTTTATCGTGGAGTATTTTATAAAGACATATCACATGGACGTGTTATGATTTTCAAGACTGTGCTTTCTCCAATTGCAACATTTCAGCACCAATATAACCTGATTAAGGGTATTCAAAATTTGATAAATGTATAAAATAACTTAATACCATGAAAAGTATTTGAGTGCTAATATCTGGCAGGCTTAGCTTTTCATGTTCTTAATGGAAAAGCTCCTGCAGGAGGGATTAAGTAATTGATCACAGAGGAGCCTGAAGAAGCTTGAAGAGTCGCCTGATCTGCACAGATAAGCATTGCTTAAAGAATAGTAAGAAGTAGTAAAGGGCAGTGCAGTGGCACAGCGGTAGAGTTATTGCCTTACAGAGTCAGAGACCCGGGTTTGATCTTGACTATGGGTGCTGTCTGTACGGAGTTTATATGTTCTCCCCGTGACTGTGTGGGTTTTCTCTGAGTGCTCTGGTTTCCTCCCACATTCCTAAGACATACAAGTTTGTAGGTTAATTGGCTTCTTTTATTGTCCTTATTGTGTAGGATAGAACTAGTGTATGGGTGATCTCTGGTCGGCGCAGACCTGGTGGGCTGAAGGACCTGTTGCCATGCTATATCTCAAAAATTGAAGTTTTTAGTTTAAGTCCCTGAATTGTGCAGTCACTTTGGAACCAACTGCACGACTGTAGAATCAACAATTTATCCACTCCTTGGCCTTGATTCCTCCCACTTCTGTGACTTTTAACCCTACATTCTATCTACCTTCACTTTGGGCCTACCAATTCAATTGGGTCTACCAATTTGGGGTTCACATCCCAAATCCTTCTAGTCCAGTCTTCTTCCTTAAACATCTTCATATTCTTATTTTCTGTCTGGACATTTGTTTATTCTTCCTCAGTTCCCCTTATTTGACTTAGTGCCTGTTTTCTGATCATCTGTGAAGTTTTTTACATTATCTCCTTTTTTATAAATAGTATTTTTGAAGAAAACATATCAAGTTGAAGGCAACACTTTCTAAAATGGATTAAGAACGAATTTAAATTGACAGAAAATTGGGCAATTTGCAATCCAGTCTGGGCAATTTTATTTCCATCTGCTCTGATCAAGTGCTGTTTGCACTCAGTTGTTAAAGGGAATCCCTTCCTTCAGCTGATATTACATCAAATTGCTCAAGCCAGTTCGTCTGCCTCTCTTGGTATCGGCTCTTTTGCTCACTCCTGTAAATGATGCATAGAAATGTGCAAATGCTAAAATGGGCAGATTTGAAATAACAAGTTAATGTTCTATCTCTCACCCCTGCTTGACTGCATTTTCTGAAAATGTAATGAGGCTGTCAGTTCCCATGAATCTCTAGAATGTCAAACAATCTGCTGGATGATCTCAGCGGGTTCTGCAGCATTCATTGAGGGAATGGACAGGTTACCTTTAGGGTCAGGACCCTTCATCTGGACTGGATACTGTCCTAATGTAGGGTCTCGACCCAAAGTGTTGACCATCCCTTTGCCTCCACAGATGCTTGTTCACCTGTTGAGTTCCTCCGGCGGTTTGTTTTTGTTTTGGTTCGAAAATGCCACGCCCTCAAGCTTTGATTGGCAATATACCAGATAACTTTTGTGCAAATCTGAATGCTGACATTGCTCTTTTTATTTAAAACATAGAAAGACAAATGTTTTCTACTTCAGTTTCTGCAGCGTAAGTATGATCCAAACCATAACATTCTTCAGTCTCTGCACCAACCATCTGGCCAATCAGCAATGTCATAAATGGTTTGATGACCATTTAACTATTGAAGTAATGGCAAAGAATGCGGATCCTTCTCTGATAAGTGGGAAATAAATTAGACAAACTATAGGAATAACATAGTCCAATCCCTAATTGGACTATCCCTAATCCCTAACACCATATCCCTAATTCTCAAAGAAAAATTATTACACTCCACAAATACAGTTTTGCAAGTAATCAAATAATAAGCAAAGTTAAATTCATAATTTTCCAGTGTCATTCATTATTTGTTTGCTCAAAAACCATGTGACAATAATGCAGTAACATTTGCAAGCTCATATCATGTGATCAGCCAGCATAGGTTCAGATTTCCACATTATTCCAAATCCGAAAGAGCAGCTCAACTATTTTAAAAGATGTTTTCATTCATTTGGTGACTGCGGATGGCGTTGGTAAATCCAAATTGACCGATTTGGAGATAATCTGCGTTTTGGAAACATTGCAAAAGCTTTCATAGTGCTCTTGTACCACTGAAACCTTGGTTTACTTATTACGGAGATAACCACAGATAACCAGATAACCAGGAGATAACCAGTGTTGTAGGATCAGAGTCAAACATAACCAATTACATTGGTAATCTGGTTGGCAGACAGAAAGCAAAGAGTAGGAATTAACGGATCCTTTTCAGAATGGCAGGCAGTGACTAATGGGGAGCCACAAGGCTCGGAGCTGGGTGTCCAGTTATTTAAAAAATATATTAACGATTTAGACGAGGGAATTAAATGTGACATCTTCAAGTTTGCGGATGTGAAAAAGCTGGGTGGCAGTGTGAGCTGCGATGAGGATGCTATGAGGCTGCAGGGTGACTTGGATAGGTTGGGTGAGTGGGCAGATGCATAGCAGATGCAGTATAATGTAGATAAATGTGAGGTTATCCACTTTGGTGGCAAGAACAGGAAGGCAGGTTATTACCTGAATGGTGTCAGATTAGGAAAAAGGGAGGTGCAACGAAATCTGGGTGTGCTTTACATCAATCATTAAAAGTAAGCATGCAGGTGCAGCAGGCAGTGAAGAAATCTAATGGCATGTTGGCCTTCATTGTGAGAGGATTTGAGTTTGGGAGCAAGGAGGTCCTTCTGCAGTTGTACAGGGCCCTGGTGAGACCGCACCTGGAGTGTTGTATGCAATTTTGGTCTCCTAATTTGAGGAAGAACATTATTGCTATTGAGGGAGTGCAGCGTAGGTTCACCAGGTTAATTCCCGGGATGGCGGGACTGACATATGATGAAAGAATGGGTCAACTGGGCTTGTATTCACTGGGATTTAGAAGGATGAGAGGGCATCTTATGGAAACATATAAAATTCTTAAAGGATTGGACAGGCTAGATGCAGGAAAAATATTCCCGATGTTGGGGGAGTCCAGAACCAGGGGTCACAGTTAAAGAATGCCATCTCATCTTAGGACTGAAATGAGGAAAAATGTTTTCACCCAGAGAGTTGTGAATTTGTGGAATTCTCTGCCACTGAAGGCAGTGGAGGCCAATTAACAATGTTTTCAAGAGAGAGTTAGATTTAGCTGTTAGGGCTAAAGGAATCAAGGGATATGGGTCAAAAGCAGTAATGGGGTATTGATTTTAGATGATCAGCCATGATCGTATTGAATGGTGGTGTTAGCTCGAAGGGCTGAATGGCCTACTCCTGCACCTCATTTTCTATGTTTCTATGCTTCTATGTAAGCCAGATGGGTTTTATAGCAATGTTGAAGTGATCTGGATGAAACAGAGTACAGGAAAGAGATCGGGAGGCTTCTGTTATGGTGTCAGAACAACAGCCATGCCCTTAATGTCAGCAAGGTGAAACAGTTGGTTGTTGACCTAAGAAGATGGGGGGAGTTGGGGGAGGTGAACACAACCCTGTCCTTATCAACAAAGCTACAGTAAAGATGGTTGGCTTCTTCAAGTACCTTGGCATACATATTTCAAGCAACCTAACCTAGTCTCTATTACTGATGCAGTGATTAAGAAAAGGCATCAGCGTATTTACTTTCTCAGGCATCTGGGAAGATTCGCCATGTCGATTCTCTTGAACTTCTACAGATGCTCTACAGATGCATCTATTGGGATGTATCTCAGCCTGGTATGGTAACTGTTCTCCTCTTGACCCCTTGAACCTGCAGAAAGTGATGAACACAGCTCAGTCTACCACAGATAGACAATCAGTCTGAAGAAGGGTTCCGACCCAAAACATCTCCTATCCATTTTCTCCAGAGATGCTGCCTGACCAGCTGAGTTGCTCCTGCATTTTGTGTCTATCTTCAGTATAAACCAGCATCTGCAGTTCCTTCCTACACATTCAATCTATCACAGGCTCGTCACTTCATTCCATCCAGTCCAGACTTACAGTATGAACAGCTTCTTCTTCACTGCTATCAGACTCCTGGACCAATCACCTCTTTTTCACTCCCTTCCTGGAAGTGGTGCCATGTACTTTCACTCTTAAAGGGCCTGTCCCACTTAGGCGATTTTAAGGCGACTGCCAGTGACTAGGCTGTTGCCGAACGTTCGCCGGGGTGTCACAGGCATGATCGTGAGGAGTCTTCAATGAATCATAGCGGACCTCGGCGCGTCGCGGAAAAAAATTCCAGATAGAAATTTCTCGCCGACAGCTGGCTTGTCGCCAGGTATCGTAGCTTATTGCGGGCGCTGTCGCATGCTGTCCCCAGGTTTGCTAGGTTGTCGCAGATGCATTTAGAAGCACGTAATATTAAATTAAGAAAAGGCATTTGAAGATACCAGAAGATAGTTTTGTTTAACCAATTTATTTACCGTCAGGACATTTGACAGGTAGATTGGAGGCGACAGTTTGACGGTCAGGTAAGCGTGGGAATTTTGCGATGTTTCCGAAGAGGTGTAATCTCTTAGCCAGGTGCTAGTTTCACAAAGAAAGTAACTTGTATCGACCTGACTCGGCATTGTTGTGGTCATTGTCGTGGGGTAAAATAAAATGTTAGCGATCTGCTACGACTTTGACAGTCGCCGGCAGTCGCCTAAAAAATCATCTAAGTGGGACAGGCCCTTTTACTCAACCTCATTTAGTTATTCATTATTGCATTTAAGTTTTTTTTTGCACTACATCAGATTGCACTGTAATCTTCACAACATTCTGTTGTTTTGCATTCATTGTATTTCTTGTCGTATTTATCATTACCCTGTATGCTGTGTACTCTGAGCTTCATACAAAGAAGGAATTTCATTGCTCCTTGTGTATCTGGCAACAAATTAACCTGAATTTGAATCTGAAGCTGAAACTTTGTGGTGACCTGCACACATACCAGGTTTTATGGTCCAAACTTTATTTTTAGTTAATTTATCTGAATTCAAGCTCCTCAGCAGCAGTGTTGGGTTATTCAAACACGTGGCCTTATTGTAATTAATTTATTAGCCAAGTATGTAAAAACATACAAGAAATTTGATTTGTCATACAGTCATACCAAAAAAGCAACAAGCCACACAACTACATAAAAATTAACATAAACATCCACCACAGTGCACTGATGGAAGGCAATAACGTTTTATCTTCTTCCCTCCTTTTCTCCCGCGGTCGGGGCAGTCGAACCACCTGCATTTGGGCGATTGAAGCTCCCGCGATGGGGCGGTCGAAGTTCCTGCGGCTTTGAGCCCCTGAAGTCGGTCCCTAACCAAGGGACCGCGAGTTCCACGATGTTAAGTTTGCAGGCTCCTGCAGTTGGAGCTCCCGAATTAAACCCTGACAAAGGGACTGCGAGCTCCACATTGTTAAGTTTGCAGGTTCCTGCAGTTGGAGCTCCCGAATTAAACCCTGACAAAGGGACTGCGAGCTCCACGTTGTTAAGTTCGCAGGTTCCTGCGATTGGTGCTCCCGAGGTCGATTCCCAGCAAGAGGCTGCCAGCTCCACAATGTTAGGCCGCAGTGCGGACGGAGATATGGCACGGAAAGAGTTGCATCTCCGTTGAGGAAAGAGATTTAAAAGGTTTCCCGCACCCCCCCTCCCCCATGTAATACAAAACTAAAGATACACTAAAACATACATTTAACAACAGACTAAAAACAACAAAAGAAGAAAAGGACGAGACAGACCGTTGGCGAGGCTGCCATCGTACATCGCCACCTGGTGGTCAGTATTGCTTTCTGAGGTATCAGTTCAATATCATAACTATTTGATACTATAGTCTATGTTACTAATGAATAGGATGCATAATTTCTGTAAAAGAAGATGGACTCAGAATGATTGGATTATGATTATGTCTCTGCCCATATTCCACTCCTACGTCCTCTTCTTAATTCTGTGCACTGAGCAAATGCATTCCAGCTGCCTCTGTCCTCTTAAGAAAATGTATAGGAAGGAACTGCATATGCTGGTTTAAACCAAAGATAAACACAAAATGCTGGAGTAACTCAGCGGGACAAGCAGCATCTCTGGAGATAAGGAATGGGTGACGTTTCAGGTCGAGACCCTTCTTCAGACTGATGTCGGGGGAGAGGGAAATACATAGATATGGAAGTGTAGGACAAAGGGAATGGAGATCAAGGAACATGTCAAATAGAACATTGTTAGCTGGGAGAAGGTAACAACAAAGCAAACAGATAAAATGTAGTCAGAGACAGTAAGACTGTCAGAGAACTGGGAAGGGGAGGGATGGGGAGAGAGGGAAATCAAGGGTTACTTGAAGTTAGAGAAGTCAATGTTCATACCGCTGGGGTGTAAACTGCCCAAGCAAAATATGAGGTGCTGTTCCTCCAATTTGTGCTGGGCCTCACTCTGACAATGGACAAGGCCCAGGACAGAAAGGTCAGTGTGGGAATGGGAGGAGAGGTCAAACTGTTGAGTAACCGAGAGATCAGGTAGGTTTAGGCGGTCTGAGCGGAGATGATCAACGAAATGATCGCCGAGCCTGCGTTTGGCCTTGCCACACCTGGAACAGCTGATGAGGTTGGAGGAGGTGTAAGTGAACCTCTGCCTCACCTGAAAAGACTGTTGGGGTCCGAGGACAGAGTCAAGGGGAGTGGATTGATGTAAATGACAGATGAAAATGAAAAGGCAAAACATGACAGGGCAAAACGGGAGAGGATTTCTCACTTTGTCCTTCCATATCTCTAGTTTATATCTCCCCTGACTCTCAGTCTGAAGAAGGGTCTCGACCTGAAAAATCCCCCATTCAAGAAATGCTACCTGTCCCGCTGAGTTACTCCAGCATTTTGTCTTTGAGGTAGAGGATGAGGTCAGATTTAATGCAAAGCATGGCATGTAGTGGGTGTGGAGGTCAATATACAATGTGGCAAGTTAACCACTTTATAAAAATGTCCCAGTTTAGTCAGTGTTCCTCTGTGAATTTTGGGAAATTCCTATAAAAGTCTGGTGGAAATATCAATTGGAATTCACGCAGCATCCACTAGAGGGAGATCCTGTACTTTGACGTTTATTGTGGAAAAAGTCACCTGTTTCAATAATGCAGCAAATTTCGTGAAGCCTTTTGTCATGTAACTTATTGGGATTAAAAACACAATAGTATTTTTACAAGAAGCATAATGCCCCTAATTTTTCACAATATTTTTTATTTATTACTTTGCATTACAATAGACAATAGACAATAGGTGCAGGAGGAGGCCATTCAGCTCTTCGAGCCAGCACCGCCATTCAATGTGATCATGGCTGATCATTCACAATCAGTACCCCGTTCCTGCCCTCTCCCCATACCCCCTGACTCTGCTATCATTAAGAGCTCTATCTAGCTCTCTCTTGAAAGCACCCAGAGAATTGGCCTCCACTGCCTTCTGAGGCACAGAATTCCACAGATTTATAACTCTTTGAGTGAAAAATGTTTTTCCTCATCTCCATTCTAAATGGCCTACCCCTTATTCTTAAACTGTGGCCCCTGGTTCTGGACTCCCCCAACATTGGGAACATGTTTCCTGCCTCTAGCATGTCCAATCCCTTAATAATCTTATATGTTTCAATAAGATCCCCTCTCATCCTAAATTCCAGTGTATACAAGCCCAGTCGCTCCAGTCTTTCAACATACGACAGTCCCGCCATTCCGGGAATTAACCTAGTGAACCTACGCTGCACTCCCTCAATAGCAAGAATGTCCTTCATCAAATTTCGAGACCGAAACTGAACACAGTACTCCAGATGCGGTCTCACTAGGGCCCTGCACAACTGCAGAAGGACCTCTTTGCTCCTATGCTCAACTCCTCTTGTCATAAAGGCCAACATGCTATTACCTTTCTTCACTGCCTGCTATATCTGCATGCTAACTTTAAGTGACTGGTGAACAAGGACACCTAGATCTCTTTGTACTTCCCCATTTCCTAACTTGACACCATTCAGATAATAATCTGCCTTCCTGTTGTTACCACCAAAGTGGATAACCTCACATTTATCCGCATTAAACTGCATCTGCCATGTATCTGCCCACTCATACATCCTGTCCAAGTCACCCTGTATCCTTATAGCATCCTCCTCACAGTTCACACTGCCACCCAGCTTTGTGTCATCCGCAAATATGCTAATGTCACTTTTAATCCCTTCATCTAAGTCATTAATGTATATTGTAAATAGCTGTGGTCCCAGCACCAAGCCTTGCGGCACTCCACTAGTCATTGCCTGCCATTCTGAAAGGGACCCGTTAATCCCTACTCTGTGTTTCCTGTCTGCCAACCAACTTTCTATCCATGGCAGTACCCTACCCCCAATACCATGTGCTCTAATTTTGGCCACTAATCTCCTATGTGGGACCTTGTCAAAGGCTTTCTGAAAGTCCAGGTACACTATATCCACTGGCTCTCCCTTGTCCATTTTCCTTCTTTGCATAAAATGCATAAATCTTGTTTGCTTACCCTTCTCCATAATTGTTTTTCTTTTACAAAAATCTCCCAAGATGGATTTATAGATTTGATTGACATTCACAGTTTTTGATTGTGCTCTCTCCCTCCTTGGACTGTTTAACTTGTGCATCTTTGAGAGGGCACGGTTTTAAGAAATAAAATTTGTATTTCCAATTTAACTGCTGACAAAGTTTATGGTTTTGCTTTTACATTTTCTGAGCACTTTGCCTTTGTGCACTTCACCCAAGTGCTTTCGAGGCAAACAAAAGGACACAAATCGTATTGTGATGCAAATGTAGGTATACTCACTCACTCACTCACTCACTCACTCACTCACTCACTCACTCACTCACTCAGAGCAGCCATGAGGTCATAGAGGCTCGAGTGGTTGGCTGTGGAGGAGTGGCTGAACATGGGAATGGAGGAAGGAGTGGAGTTTTTTCCCCCCCTGAGAACAAAGCACTTTTTATTTCTCACTCGTTGTTCCCGAGCTATACTGCTGGATCAAGTAGAAATAAAGAACTGCAGATGCTGGTTTACACTAAAGGGCACAAAGTGCTGGAGTAATTCAAAGGGTCAGGCAACATCTCTGGAGAACATGGATAGGTGACGTTTCGGGTCAGAAGAAGGGTCTCGACATAAATCTTCACCTATTAATGTTCTCCAGACTTGCTGCCTGACCCACTGAGTTACACCAGCACTTTGTGTCCTAGACTGTTAGATCAGGTGTTCTAAGTTTGTCCATCTCATTTATGAACGGAAATCAGGTTTTGTTCATCCAAATTAGGAATTGCAATTTTTTTAATCATTCAACAGGTGGGGACCCTGGAAGCATTTAATTACCTCTGCCTATTTGCCCTTGAGAAGATGATGGTGAGCAAACAACTGCCATCCGTGGTCTGTGGGTATTATCACAATGCTGTGAGGGAGGATGTAACTAGTAGAGTGGATAAGGGAGAACCAGTCGATGTGTTATATCTGGACTTTCAGAAGGCCTTCGACAAGGTCCCACATAGGAGATTGGTGTACAAACTTAAAGCACACGGTATTGAGGGTTCAGTTTTGAGGTGGATAGAAAATTGGTTGGCGGACAGGAAGCAAAGAGTAGGAATAAACGGGTCCTTTTCGGAATGGCAGGCAGTGACAAGTGGGGTACCGCAAGGCTCAGTGCTGGGACCCCAGTTATTTACAGTGTATATTAATGATTTGGACGAGGGAATTGAATGCAACATCTCTAAGTTTGCGGATGACACGAAGCTGGGTGGCAGTGTTAGCTTCGAGGAGGATGCTAGGAGGCTGCAGAGTGACTTGGATAGATTAGGCTAGTGGGCAAAGGCATGGCAGATGCAATATAATGTGGATAAATGTGAGGTTATCCACTTTGGCGGCAAGAACAGGAAAGCAGAGTATTACCTGAATGTTTACCGATTGGGAGAAGGGGAGATGCAACGTGACCTGGGTGTCATGGTGCACCAGTCATTGAAAGCAAGCAGGCAGGTGCAGCAGGCAGTGAAGAAAGCGAATGGTATGTTGGCATTCATAGCAAGAGGATTTGAGTTTAGGAACAGGGAGGTTCTGCTGCAGTTGTACAGGGCCTTGGTGAGACCGCACCTGGAGTATTGTGTGCAGTTTTGGTTTCCTAACCTGAGGAAAGACGTTCTTGCCTTAGAGGGAGTACAGAGAAGGTTCACCAGATTAATCCCTAGGATGGCGGGACTTGCATATGAGGAAAGACTGGATAGACTGGGCTTGTACTCGCTGGAATTTAGAAGACTGAGGGGGGATCTTATAGAAACATATAAAATTCTTAAGGGGTTGGAGAGGCTAGATGCGGGAAGATTGTTCCCGATGTTGCGGGAGTCCAGAACCAGAGGTCACAGCTTAAGGATAAGGGGGAAGTCTTTTAGGACCGAGATGAGAAAACATTTCTTCACACAGAGAGTGGTGAGTCTGTGGAATTCTCTGCCACAGAAGGGAGTTGAGGCCAGTTCATTGGCTATATTTAAGAGGGAGTTAGATGTGGTCCTTTTTGCTAAAGGGATCAGGGGATATGGAGAGAAGGCAGGTACAGGCTACTGAGCTGGATGATCAGCCATGATCATATTGAATGGCGGTGCAGGCTCGATGGGCCGAATGGCCTACTCCTGCACCTATTTTCTATGTTTCTATGTTTCTATAAGACATAGGAGCAGAATTAGGCCATTCAGCCCATCAAGTCTGCTCTGCCATTTGATCATGGTTGATCTATTTTTCCCTCTCAACCCCATTCTCCTGCCTTCGCCCCATAACCTCTGACACCCTTACTAATCATGAATCTGTCAATCTCCGCCTTAAAATATCCATTGACTTGGCCTCCACAACCTTCTGTGGCAATGAATTCCACAAATTCACCACCCTCTGACTAAAGAAATTCCTTCTCATCTCCTTTCTAAAAGTACGTCATTTTATTCTAAGGCCTCTGGTCCGAGACTCTCCCACTAATGGAAACATCCTCTCCACATTCACTCTATCCTGCCCTTTCACCTCCTACAGAAGTACTGTAGATAGTATCCTGACTGGCCTGATTTGGCGATTCTAACGCACAGGAACGCAAGAGGCTGCAGAGAGTAGCGGACTCAGCCCGGTCCATCGTAACACAGCCCTCCCCTCAATTGAAAGCATCTACATGAGATGCTACCTCAAGGGGGCATCAAGAATCACCACCCTCTGGGCCAAGCTCGCTTCTCACTACAGAAGCCTGAAGTCCCATACCAAGTGGTTCAGATACAGTTATTTTCCTACAGCTATCAGGTTCTTGATCCGGCCTGCACAATCCTAATATTACCTCGGCAACAATATACAGTATCTCTTGCACTACCACGGACCTCTTTCTAATTGTGTGTTTTTGGACTTATGTCTTGTTTTTTGCAAGTCTTTTTCTTTTCACATTCTTTGTAGATTTTATGTGTAACTTATGTATCATTTATGTTTTTGTGTGCTGTCCGAGTCTATGTGCCTGCACCGCTGATGCACATTTGAAAGCAAGATTTTTCAATGTAGCTGTACCTCACCACACTCCTGCCCTCCTGCTACCCTCTGTTATGCCTCCTGCCCTCCTGCTCCAACATGCTCTCTCGCTGCTCCCCCTCTGTTATTTCTCCTGCCCTCCTGCTCTACGACAAAACAACACCTGTCCCTTTACCTCCCCCCTCGACTCCATCCAAGGACCCAAACAGTCTTTCCAGGTGAGACAGAGGTTCACCTGCACCTCCTCCAACCTCATCCATTGTATCCGCTGCTCTAGATGTCAACTTCTTTACATCGGCGAAACCAAACGCAGGCTCGGCGATCGTTTCGCTCAACACCTTCGCTCAGTCCGCCTTAACCAACCTGATCTCCCGGTGGCTGAGCACTTCAACTCCCCCTCCCACTCCCAGTCTAATCTTTCTGTCATGGGCCTCCTCCAGTGCCATAGTGAGGCCCACCGGAAATTGGAGGAACAGCACCTCATAATTCACTGGGGCAGTTTGCAGCCCAGCGGTATGAACATCGACTTCTCCAACTTTAGATAGTTCCTCTGTCCCTCTCTTCCCCTCCCCCTTCCCAGTTCTCCCTCTATCTTCCTGTTTCCACCTATATCCTTCCTTTGTCCTGCCTCCCTGACATCTCGACCCAAAATGTCACCCATTCCTTCTTTCCTGAGATGCTGCCTGACCTGCTGAGTTTCTCTAGCATTTTGTGAATAAATACCTTCGATTTGTACCAGCATCTGCAGTTATTTTCTTACACTAATAAACTCAACATCACTTGACTAAAATTCCTCTTGTCAGCAGATCCTGTCTGCCTGACCAAGAAGCTGGAGAACCAATATTTTCATAGATTTATTTAGAACTTGTAATGCAAATTAACAAGCCTAGAAATTGATTTTAAAACCTATTATTGGATTTAAGATAACAAATGTGAAGATCCATTAATGCCCTTCAGAGGGTCATCAACTCTGCAAAGAAAATCATTGTTTGCCCACTGCCCTCTCTAGAGGAACTTTACGCCTCAGCAGAGCAGCCAACATCCTGAGGGATCCTTCCCATCCTGGTCATCAGCTGCTCCAACTGCTGCCCTCTGGTAGACGGTTCAGGTCCATTACATCACGGACTAATAGACTCAAGAACAGCTTCTACCCCAGTGTCATACGTGAGCTGAACACTGCCAGACACTCACATAAAACTGAATGGAAGGAACGGAACTGATCGGAACACTGTCAGTTACTTGTCAGAAAACATAAGCCCCAATTTAATACATGTTTACATCCTACTGCACTTATATTGCTTAACATTTGCTAAACTTATTACATGTTACACCCGACCGCACCTTATATTTAATTACATTATTTATTTATTATTTTTTTTAAACGGCACTACCGATGCATTTGCAATATGTTAGCTCTCATTGCTGTGCTATAACTTGCTGTCTTGATTGCACTGTACACTGCCTTGACCATATTGTAATTATTTTGTCTATATTGTATTAGAGGTCAGTTTGTTTAATTCAGTAGATTAGGTTTAGCTTGTTATGGATAAAGGTTTATCCTTTGTACTGTCTGCTGTGTGTGATTGCATCATCTGGACTGCTTTAATTTCGCTGTACTTTGTGTAGTGACAATAAAGGTTTTTTACATTTTACATTTACATTTACATTTACATGATAGAGACCTTCGGTTGTGATGATAAAGGGCTGGGGTAGCTGGGTCTTCCTGGGTTATATTGCCAATTTCAACATGGCATCCCTTATGGGCTTCATCTAAGTTCCTGAACTTGCAGGCATTTAGCTGTTGGTCTAGATCATGACTCAGCACGACAGGCAGCATCTCTGGAGAGAAGGAATGGGTGACGTTTCAGGTCGAGACCCTTCATCGACCCGGAACATCACCCATATACTGGTTTCCTTCATTTTAGCCAATGTTCCGTTTCAAGGCATTGATCCTTGACAGACACTTTCTACTTTTAGAGAAACAGGCCCATGCAATCACTTCTATATTGTTTATGAAATATCCATGAATGAAATTCATTTAGGAAGCTTTGTGCATAAGGTCATAAGTGATAAAAGCTGAATTAGGCCATTCGGCCCATCAAGTCCACTCCACCATTCAATCATGGCTGATCTATCTCCTTCCTAATCCCATTCTCCTGCCTTCTCCCCACAGCCCCTCACACTTGTACTAATCAACAATGTCTATCTCTGCCTTAAAAAAATCCATATCAAAGTCCACACCAGATTTATTGAATATTGGGCCATAATCACATTCCAGATATCACACTGTTTATTAATTATTGAAGAAAATGTGGAAATCTTGCTTTCTCCAGGGGCGGTACATTTAATCTTCCTTCAGCATATTATGACTGGATGAAGTGGCCCACTGGATGAACCACTGAGAAGCCGACTGATTTCTCAGGAGGGGAAAGTGCTTCCAAGTCTTAGTCTGTTGATTATAGCAGTCGCTGAATTCTTTGTGACTGAGTGAAGAGATTTACATTCAGACTGTTTAATTAGCTGGGTGGCCCTCAGTTTCTTTCTTCAACAGCAGAGGGAGCAACATACATATTTACTGGGGTAAAGTTGTCAGTCTAGAAACTGATATATCGTGCAATGAGTGTAGGGAGGAACTGCAGATGCTGGTTTAAACCGAAGATAGACACAAAAAGCTGGAGTAACTCAGTGGGTCAGACAGCATCTCCGGAAAAAAGGAACCCAAAAGGTGACATTTTGAGTTCAGACCCTTCTTCAGACTGAGAGTCAGGGGAGAGGGAAACAAGAGATTTAGACAGTGATCGAGAGAAATATAGAACAAACTAGACCAAGTGGACCCATTGGGCCCAAACCTCTCCTGCATTGGTGCAGCACCCTCTTCTCCCCCCCTCCCTCCCCTGCCCCTCTCCTCCCCAACCTCCCTCCTTCCCCCTCCCCCTCCCCCTCCTCCCCTCCCCCCTCCCCTCCCCCCTTCCCCTCCCCCCCATTCCATCTCCCTCAACCCCCCTTATCCTCCCCACTCCCCCCTCCCTCCCTCCCTAGGAGATAGATTTAAACTTTTAAAATGTGAATAACTTTTAAAATATAACACCGATTTCAATGAAACTTCTTCCATTAACACCAAAGAGATGACGGTGAGTAAGGTGGGTCTAAAATTGTTGTGCTATCGTGTATCGTTTTGGCTGTAGTTCAGGAACAAACAAACAAACAAACAAACAAACAAACAAGAGTTTTAGTATATAAATGCATGAAAGATAATAAGTAACATTTCAGGTCGAGACCCTACTTCGGACTGTGAGTCATGGGAGAGGGAAACGAGAGATAGAGATGGTGACGTAGAGAGATATCGAACAAATTCAAGATTCAAAATTCAAGATAGCTTTATTGGTCATCCAATATTGGACGAAATTCAGTCACCCACAGTCCAACAATAAAAGCATTAAATAGGCATTAAAATTACACAACCCCAAAAACACACAAAAAAAGAAACATCCATCAAAGAAACATCCATCACAGTGAGTCTCCTCCAGTCCACTCCTCACTGTGATGGAAGGCCACAATGTCTTTCCCTTCTCCTGCCGTCTTCTCCCACAGTCAGGTTGTTGTGGTTGCAGGCCGCGCCGGACGGTCCGCAGCGGCCCGAGCCTAAGGCGAGTTGCAGCCGCTCCCGCAGCCTCCGAAGACGGCCGGCTCCGCCGATGATAAGTCCGATCTGGGCGGGCGAACACGCTGCTGCTGTTGCTGCACGTCGGGGCGGTCGTGGCTCCCGACATTGAAGCCCCCGCCCAGCAGAAAAAAATCCCGCGGCATATTTTAGGCCGCGCCGGACGGTGAAATGTCCGCGGCGGGCCAACCCAAGCCCCGTGATCCGGGGCGGGCGAACACGCTGCCGCTGCCGGAGCTCCCGATGTCGGCATCCACGCGGCCCGAGCCTAAGGCGAGTCGCAGTCGCTCCCGCAGCCTCCGAGGACGGCCGGCTCCGCTGATGGTAAGTCCGGTCCGCGGGCTCTGCGAACCGGAGCCCTGGAGGCCGACAGCTCCAGGAGTTGGGCTGATGGGAGGCCGCAGCAGGAACGGAGACAACACCCAGAAAACAAAGCTCGGGTCTCCGTTCGGAAGGGACACCTATTTACAATTTTACAGTTCCCCCCCTCCCCCCCACACCCACACATAGTACACAAACACAAAAACACCACATCACAACTACAATTAAGACAAAAAAAACAACAAAAACACAAAGACAAATGGACCGCAGGTAAGCCGCAGCTGCTATGGCAGCGCCGCCATGAAAGATGACTTCCTTGGAGAAAAGTAACTGAAGATGGATGCTGGTGGCAGAGGAGGAAGATTTGATAGAGATGTACAAGATCATGATAGGTTTAGATAGGGTAAAAAGAGGTACAATTTTCTAATTCTTGGACCATGGGTCATGGATGCAAAGTGCATGGCAAAAGATAGAGAATGCCTGTGAGGTAAATCTATTGTAGGCAGTGAGTGGAACTTAATGTCTTCAAAGACAGTAGAACAAGCTTTCAAAGGTTACTTAGATAGGGAGGAAAATAATTTTGGGCGACACAATATACAAATTGAAGTGAAGCGGCCCCATCACCGACCCTTGCGGAGCGCCACTAGTCACCAGCTGCCAACCTGAAAAAGTGCCTTTTCTTGCAATTCTTTGCCTTCTGCCATCCAGCCAACCCGCTATCCATGCTAGTATCTTCTCTTTAATACCACGGGCTCTCATCTTCCCTAGCAGCCTGACGTGCGGCACCTCATCAAAGGCCTCATGAAAATCCAGGTAAACAACGTCTGCAGTCTCTGTCTGTCCTGCTATTAACTTCCTTAAAGATCTCCAGCAGATTTGTTAGGCAAGGTCTTCCCTTCATAAAACCATGCTGACTTCGGACTGGTACAAGTTACTTGCAAAGTTTCCGCCTGTGCCTAAATGTTGTCCAGCTTCCGTTGTTTGCAGATACGGGCTGCTCCATTTATTGAACTACTATCTACCTCATTGGTGACCCTTGGACTATCCTTGATCGGACTTTGCTGGCTTTACCTTGCACTAAATGTTATTCCCTTATCATGTATTGTGTTTCAGGCTGACTGGATAGAACGCAACAAATGCTTTTCAATGTACCTCGATACACGTGACAATAAACTAAACTAAACTAACTAGTTGCGAATGGAATTGAACGTGGTGCAAATATCAGCACACATTCATACTTCTTACATCATGATGGAAGGAAGATGGTTGGATCTAGGCCACCTGAGGAAGACCTGCAGTGATGTTCTGAGAGCTGGGACGATTGACTTCCAACAACCATGGAATGGAATACTTTATTGTCACATGTGACTAGGCACAGTGAGATTCTTTGTTGCATACCCAAAGTGTACAACTAGCGGCCACCTACGTCGCAGACAAAGTTACAAAATATGCCGGCTCCTCTTTTGTTCTCTCCCCCCGCCCCCACAGCGGGTCCCCCACGGCGGGACCCCCACGGCGGGTCCCCCACGGCGGGTCCCCATTGTCCATTGTTCTCCGCCCTCACACCCCTCCCTCACACCCCTCCCTCACACCCCTCCCTCACACCCCTCCCTCACACCCCTCCCTCACACCCCTCCCTCACACCCCTCCCTCACACCCCTCCCTCACACCCCTCCCTCACACCCCTCCCTCACACCCCTCCCTCACACCCCTCCCTCACACCCCTCCCTCACACCCCTCCCTCACACCCCTTCCTCCCCATTGTCCAGTGTTCTTACCCCTCCCACTACCAACTTTCTGGAGTGACACATGATTTCAATCATTGGAGTACAAGCACGGCGTGTCTTACACGGTCACCTTTTATTACGTGCCTGAAAAGCATCACATAATTCAATAACGAGTAAATTAAACATATCAATCTAAACATTTAAACACAATAAATTTGAGCACATTATTTCAAAAATACAGTGCATAAATTAGATTTTGGTATTAATTAAACAAGCATATTATTTCAAAAATACATTAATCAAACACCTGTAAAATACGAGGTGCCTGTATTTTCCTTGTGATGTCCACTGTATTCGGTTTGACCGATATTTTGTCCATTCAAAATATTGTCGGAACATTTGCTGTCATGTTGACCTCTAATAAATTGAGGAAGATAATAACCAGCTTAAATACAGATTATATGAATTACTTTGCAAAGGTTATGGCAATGCACTTGCATGAATCAGTTTTGTTTTAAACTTGGTTATCAGCATTGTGCATGCAAACGAAGTGAAAAGCAATAATATGATTGGTGTGGTTTAATTTAAGATAAGAAACCAAAGCAAAGCTTTTTTTTTACAAAAATATTCAGAAAATGGCCTTTTATTGAAGGACTGCAAATGGCATAAATAATGTTTTTATTTGAGAATAATTTTCCCCTCATTGTTTTGTCTCATACTCCAATAAACCATCGATGTTTTAGGAGTCTTTTAGGACCGAGATGAGAAAACATTTCTTCACACGGAGAGTGGTGAGTCTGTGGAATTCTCTGCCACAGAAGGTAGTTGAGGCCAGTTCATTGGCTATATTTAAGAGGGAGTTAGATGTGGCCCTTGTGGCTAAAGGGATCAGGGGGTATGGAGAGAAGGCAGGTACAGGTTACTGAGCTGGATGATCAGCCATGATCATATTGAATGGCGGTGCAGGCTCGAAGGGCCGAATGGCCTACTCCTGCACCTATTTTCTATGTTTCTATGTTGATTGGTGGAGTATTGATTGGCCATTAATACATTGAGATTGGTGTTGCCAAAATGCATTCTTGAGTCCTAATTTGAAATTTAAGAAAATCAATATCCGCATGCCACGCTAATGCATTTAGCTTTAGCATCTTTATATGCAAGTGATCCCATGATTTATCATTGGAATTTTAGAATTATGGAACACTGGGATTAGCAGGGATTCATATTCATGTAGAAGCCTATCCTCATCTCAAATAGACAGGACTTAGTCACTGGGAATATATAGTGTATATAAGTTTCCTGACCCAGCTTATTTTATGCACTGCACCTTGCACTGGAAGAAGCTGATTTTCCCTTGGGCTTCATTCAATCATCAGATAGTGCGGCTCTATTACCTTCACTGAGGCACAAGTGTCAGCTGGTAGAGTTTCTCCCTTCCCTCTTCTTGTATTCTGCAGGCATTTTGACAACATCAATATTTCATAAAATCAATTCCAACTTGAAATGATTTATATTGATACTCACAGAATGATCAATTGTCCCTTTCCTTTACTTTAAAATAACGATTATTTTCCTGACCAAACTGCTTTGAAGGCAATTACATAAGTTACTGTTGCATTCCTCCCAATATTACCAAGTCTTCAGATTTTTTGTTGGGTGTGAATTGAAGTTATCATCCTTATCTTCTTATAGAAACTTACAAATTTCATAAGGGGTTGGACAGGCTAGATGCAGGAAGATTGTTCCTGATGTTGGGGATGTCCAGAACAAGGGGTCACAGTTTAAGGATAAGGGGGAAGTCTTTTAGGACCGAGATGAGAACGTTTTTTTTCACACAGAGAGTGGTGAATCTGTGGAATTCTCTGCCACAGAAGGGAGTTGAGGCCAGTTCATTGGCTATATTTAAGAGGGAGTTAGATGTGGCCCTTGTGGCTAAAGGGATCAGGGGGTATGGAGAGAAGGCAGGTACGGGATACTGAGTTGGATGATCAGCCATGATCATATTGAATGGCGGTGCAGGCTCGAAGGGCCGAATGGCCTACTCCTGCACCTATTTTCTATGTTTCTATGTTTCTATGCTTCAATGTTAATACCTTAGATTTTTTTTACAAAACTAAGTATAAAAATGCCTTAAACACAAATCATTGGATATAATTGTGTTAAAAAAGACCTTCAACTCGAATGGCAACAGATGATGTAATTATCCTAGTGAGTGATATTAATGTTATGAATTGTTATGAAGAATCTCGTTAATCAGGGGTACAGTGGTGCCATGGTGGAGTTCTGTCTTACAGTTCAAACCCGACTACAGGTGCTGTTCTATACGTTCTCCCTGTGACCATGTGGGGTTTCTACAGGTGCTCCAGTTTCCTCCAGTGTGGAGAATAGAACTAGTGTAAGGATGATCGTTAGTCGGCGTGGACTCGGTGGGCCGGTTTCCAGGCTGTATCTCTAAACTAAACTACTTCAGCTTCTGTTTCTTTGGTTCAATTGTAATGACATTTGATTGGATAATGCAAAGCTGGGAGAGATTCTGGGTTGCATCTCCAGCAACCCGTGTTTAATCTTGACATTTGGATCTGTTTGTGGGTTTGTTTCTCTGTGATCGAATGTGTTTCCTCAAGGCACTCCAGTTTCCTTCCACATCGCCAAGAAACATGTTACTTGGTACTCCCAATGAGGCCATCTGTACATCAACTTCTTTAGTCAGAGGGTGGTGAATCTGTGGAATTCATTGCCACCGATGGCTGTGGAGGCAAGTCAATGGATATTTTAAAGGCAGACATTGACAGATTTTTGATTAGTATGGGTGTCAGGGGTTATGGGGTGAAGGCAGGAGAATGGGGTTGAGAGGGAAAAATTGATCAGCCATGATTGAATGGTGGAGTTGACTTGATGGGCCGAATGGCTTAATTCTGCTCCTAGAACGTATGAACTTATGATCAGTGAGACCAAGCATAGGCAAGGCAACCATTTCGCTGAACACTTGTGCTTGGTCTTCGAAGGCTTGCTGGATCTCCATGTTGCTAACCATTTTCATCCCCCTTCCCACTCCCATACTTACCTTTCAGTCCTGGGCCTCCTCCATTGCAAGAGTGAGGCCACAAGCAAGCTGGAGTAACCGCACTTCATCTTCTGCTTGGGTAGCTTACAACCCAATGGTATGAACATTGGTTTCTCCAACACAAGTAATACCCCCCATCCCCCTCTTTCTTTCCTGTGTCCCCCACCCCTATCCCCATTCTAGTGCACTCCTAATTCTCCCACTATATCCCACCACCCCCAGTCACCCTGCTCTTTTCCCCTTCATCGTACACTCATCTCCCATCCTTGGGTCCCCCATTTCCTTTCTCTTTTCTTTTCCCTCCCCTTTGGCCCTTCCACGCACATTCCAGCTCTACATTTAACTCTACAACATCTACAGCTCTGCAACTAAACTGAACTGAACTGAACATTTCACTTATCCTTTTCTCTACTTATCTAACGCCTTTTTGTCTCTTTTTCACCTCAAACCTTCTTCATTTACTCCACCTATCTGCCAATCAAATCCCCGCACCTGTACCCTTCCATTACTTGCCAGGCTTTGTACCATCCCTATTTCTCTTTTCCAGCTTTCTCCTCCACTCCAATCAGTCTGAAGAAGAGTCCTGACCTGAAACGTCACCTGGCTGTTCCCTGCAGACAGTTTGATCGTGGCGTTTAAGAGATAGGTGTATGGATATGCAAGGAATGGAAGAGTATGGATCACAATTTGGGGCAGCACAGTGGCGCAGTTGTAGAGTTGATGCCTTACAACACCAGGGGCCCAAGGTATGATCCTGACCTCAGGTGCTGTCTGTGCAGAGTTTGTACTTTCTCCCTGTGACTGCCTAGGTTTCCTCCGGGTGATTTGGTTTCCTCCCACATTCCAAACACGTGCCGGTTTGTAGGTAAATTGTCTTCTGCAAATTGTCCCTAGTATGCAGGATATAACTACTGTACGGTCGCTGGTCCCTGCAGACTTGGTGGGCAGAACTGCCTGTTTCCACGCGGTATCTCTAAAACTAAAATTAAAACTTAAACGTGCAAGCAGAGAAGATTAACTTTGCATTATGTCCGTCATAGATATTGTGGGCTGAATGGCCTGTTGCTGTTTTGTATTATTCTATGTTCGATTACATTCAATGCTGCACATATGTCATTTTATGGCAACTGGAATAATGTGAACTTGTAACATAGATATGGTTTATGATGGTTTAAATACACTTAACTTTTTATTTACTTTCACTTCTGTAGTTTGTTACTGAGCAACACTTTATAGTGTGTGCTAAATGTCTATGTCACATAGAGAAATAGGCTTTTAACTGTAATAATAATCTGCTGGACATCAAATTGTAGCTTATTTTCACAAAAGTCAATACTACTGGTTCCTTGTCCTGAACAAAGTGCATCAATTCTTTTTCTCCTCAGCTGTAGTTAGTACATGCTGTTGAGTAGTTTGGCCTTTGTAAAAATTATGCTTTTAAGTGGTTTGTCAACAATGGTTTTGAACCACCAATTGGAAAATAGAATGTTTGTATTGATTCCTTTCCTAGCACGGAACACCAAAATTGTAGAGTCATTCATGCAGGAGGCCAATTAGTTCCATTCCCTTCTTGTTTCCCAGAAGCAATGGACAAACAAAACTTAGCAATAGGACACGATGGAGCACCTCCTGCACAACCATGGACTTGCTTATTCTTTTTTCTAATTGTGTTTAGCACCAATGTTTTTTCTTCCACACAGTCATTTTTCTTTCTACTCTCTTGCAGAGTTTGTGTGTAATTTTAGTTTAGTTTAGTTTAATTTAGAGATACGGTGTGGGAACAGGCTCCTTGGCCCACCGAGTCTGCACCAACAAACGATCATCTGTGCACCAGTTCTATCCTACGCAAGAGGGACAATTAACCTACAACCCTGCATGTCTTCAGAATGTGGGAGGAAACTGGAGCACAGGGAGAAACCCCATGTGGTCACTGGGAGAATGTTCAAATTCCGTACAGACAGCACCTGTAATCGATCCCGGGTCCCTGGCGTTGGAAGGTAGCAACTCTGCCTGTTATGAATAGTTTATGTATAATTTATGTTTTTCTTTGTATTGCCTGTCTCTATATGAATGTGATGATGCTGCAAACAAGATTTCCATTGTACCTGTAGCTCGCCAGACATACTCGCATATGACAGTGAACTTGACTTTACTTTAATTCCTTTGCCAGTTTAGCTTAGTTTAGAAATGCAGCATGGAAACAAGCCCTTCGGCCCACCAGATATGTAAAGATGGTGCTCTGAGCACCATAAAGGATTTCAGTATAAATATTTAAAAATCAAACAAACAATAATAGTGTCACAACAAAAACAATGCCCCCCAAGTCAATGTAGTTCGGAGCTTAGCTGGAAGTTATAGTGTAGGAGCCATCCCTCCCTCCCCCCTAGGAGATAGATTTAAACTTTAAAATGTGAATAACTTAAAAAATATAACACAGATTTCAATGAAACTTCTTCCATTAGCACCAAAGGGACAACGGTGAGTAAGGTGGGCCTAAAATTGTCGTGCTACCGTGTACCGTTTCGGCTGTAGTTCAGGAACAAACAAACAAACAAATGAGAATTTTGGTATATAGATGTTACGGTGTGGTTATCTGATGTTGGTCATCAAACTACACAGTCCATTGCAGGAAGTGCCATACAGCAGAGTGTTGTAAACTCAGATAACATTGAACCTGATGACAATAGACAACAGACAATAGGTGCAGGAGTAGGCCATTCGGCCCTTCGAGCCAGCACCACCATTCAATGTGATCATGGCTGATCATTCTCAATCAGTAACCTGTTCCTGCCTTCTCCCCATACCCCTTGACTCCGCTATCCTTAAGAGCTCTGTCTAGCTCTCTCTTGAATGCATTCAGAGAATTGGCCCCCACTGCCTTCTGAAGCAGAGAATTCCACAGATTTACAACTCTCTGACTGAAAAGGTTTTTCCTCATCTCCATTCTAAATGGCCTACCCCTTATTCTTAAACAATGTTTTAAATATCTTAAAACCTAAATTAAGCCACAAATCTTGTTCTTCATCATGTTCATCTTCAACGTTCTCTACTCGCATGAAAGCTCAAGCAGAAAATGCTGCTCTCATGGAACGGGCTGCCGCCCTGAAAGCATGAGATTGAGGCACAAGAAGAACAATTGAAAGCAGAACAATTGAAAATAGAAGAAGAACAATTGAAAAGAGAGTTGAATATAAAAGAACAATTGAAAAGAGAGTTGAAAATAAAGGAAGAACAACGAAGAAAGAAAGAACAACTAGAACTAGATGCTGAACTGGCAGCAACCAATGCAAGAATTAATGTACTGGAGGCCATGGGATCAAGAAGCAGCTCTAGAGTGATGGGATGAACTCTTATTTGAGAAAAAGAACTGCTCAAAAGGAAACATCAGCTAAATTAGATCCACCTGCAGCTGAATACTTGCCTGATCAAATGCAACAAAGACAGAATGTGTTGATGGGAGCTGAATCGTTCCCCTAGCAACAGGTTGTTAGACCAAAACAAACAACTCATGGTCCATCTGCTAGAGTTCATGATAGGACCCATCTAACTCAACACTCTCTTCAAAGGCAAAATGTAAAGACACATAAGCAAAAGTGTGTGCAGGGGCATGTTCGCACTACCCCCAGAATGGAGCTTACAGCTGCAGGCCTAGCTGTCAGAGTTGACACAATGCTGCGAAAAGAATTACAGCTTCAACTGGGCAAATCCATCTTCTGGACCGCTAACCTCTCAGACCGCTATGTCTGCTCCAAGAAGCTGAGACCAGTCCAGCAAAGACTGGTGGTCCTCAAGATTGAAGAATTACTAAAGTAGATTAGATGCCAACACATAGTACATTTTTTTTTTTGATTATGTGTAAAGCTTTTATAGCTCCTTTCAATGTTTATTGGTAATTGTTTCGTTATATATGTAGAACAATTAGGGGCCAGTGTGTCGGAGCCATTTATGTTTAGATCAGCTACTGTTGGCATATTATATTATTTTGTCTTGATATATCTTGCCGTATTATTTTGGACACTTGGGGGCGGTCATTAGATGCACAGGGTGGTGTATATATATATATGGGCTTAAGGGACAGGGAGTGACAGACACAGGGAGGGAGAGCATACAGTTCTCACCAGACCTGGACAGACCAATGACTGGACAGACCTGAGACCTGGGTCAGAGCAGCCGGCTATGACTTGTATGCGAAATAAGTAAAGTCTGGTATGTTCACCTCCTTGTTTGTCCAACTACTTCAATAAACTACTAATTAAACTGGATATAACGACTGGAGGATCTGTTCTGTCGGGTCTGCGTAATATCACTCCTACTCCCTGTGTAGTAATGGCAATTGGAAAAGAAGTCATTGGAAAAGTCTGAAAGTTGCCATTACAATAGTGTTTAACAGTCTGATGGTTGTTGGGGGGATAATGCACCTGATCCTGGATGTTACCGGTTTCAGGTTCCTACACCTTATTCCTGGTGGCAAGAGTAAAACAAGGCTGTGATGCAAAGTTGTCAATATGCTCTCTACTGTAGAAGTTTGAGTATTCATTGACATTTCCAATCTCTGCAATCTTCTAAGGAAATACAGCCATTGATGGGCTTTCTTTACGATTGCATCAATGTGCTGGGTCCAGGACAGATCTTCAAAGATATGCATGCTCAGGAATTTGAAGTTTTTGACTCTCTCCACCACTGTCCTGTCGATGTAAACAGGTTTGTGGATCCTTGGCCTTCATCTTCTAAAATCAACAATCATTTCCTTGGTTTCACATGTTTATGAGCATGGTCATTGATTGACCAGCATTCGGTCAGTCGGTCGATCTCTCTCCTATACGCTGACTTGACATCATCCATAATTTGACCAACAATGGTGGTGTCATTGGCGAACTGTGTCCGGCTACACAGTTATGAATGTAGAGTGAGTAGAGCAAGGGGCTGAGCACGCAGCCTTCAGTGCGGTCCTGTGCTGATGGTTATCGAAGTTGATGTGTTGCTGACAACTCGTACAGATTGTGGTTTGTTGATGAGGAAGTTGAGAATCACTTGCACCAACATGTGCAGAGACCCAGTTGCATGAGTTTGGTAACCAGATTGAAGGAAGTGATGGTGTTGATCACCGAGCTGTAGCCTATGAACAACAGCCTGGCGTATGTGTTTTATTGTCCAGATGGTCCACTGCAGATCGGAGAGCCAGCAAGATCCCATCCTCTGTTGACCTGTTGTGGCGGTACGCAAATAGCATTGGGTCCAGGTTCTCATTGGGGTAGGAGTTGATATCCACCATAACCAACCTCTCAAATGACTTTATCGCCGTGGACATTAGTGCCACTGGGTTGGTAGTCATTGAAGCATGTCACTTTACTCTTCTTGTGCACTGGTATCCTCTCTATGCAACAATGCTGTTAAGGGTCATGCTATTAAGTGTATATTTTCCCCTTACATTCAACCTCCCATCTCTTTGCTCCCTCCCACCTTCTTCCCTCCATTATCGGGTTTCTGAATGGTTCTTCCATAAGCTAGGATGACTTATAACCTTAATCCTTGGCAGTTTGCTTACTGTCACAATAGGTCCACAGCAGATGCCATTTTCCTGTCCCTAAAATCAGCTCTGACCAACAATATGGTAGACTTCTTTTTATTGACTATAACTCTGCCATAATCCCATCCAAACTTATCTCCAAACTGCATCATGGTGCAGAAGTGGAAATGGTTGTGTGTTTCAAGTTCCTTGGCATTAATATTACCAAAACAAGCAAAGAATTCTAGATGTAGGTCAGTCCATCACACAGAGCAGGTTTCCCACCATTGACTCCATCTACATTTCTCGCTGCCTTGGAAAATCGGCCAACATACTTAAAAATGTATCCCATGCTGGTCACTCCTTCTCCCTGCTCCCATCTGGCGGAAGGTGCAGATATTTGTTTCCTCCCACATTCCAAAGACGTACAGGTATGTAGGTTAATTGGCTTGATATATTTGTAAATTGTCCCTAACTTGTAAGACAGTGTTAGTGTGCGGGGATCGCTGGTCGGCATGGATCCACTGGGCCAAAGGGCCAGCTTACGTGCTATATCTCCAAACTAAACTAAACTAAACTAAGCAGATGTCCATAAGGAGATTTCACAGAATAATAGAACAATGTGTAGTGTGGCCCTGGTGTTGCAGCTCATTCAACTAAGTGAACATACCTCATTAAACAATAGGCACAGTTCCAATCTATGGGATCACTCTGTCCTGAACATTACCAATAAGGCAACCAGCTCCAGTACATTCACCACTCTCTGCAATTTCTTGCAGTCTTGGGCAGAGCTGTTCCCAAAGCAAGCTGTGATACAACCCGTTTGGATGTTTTCTATGGTTGTTGAAGAATTCCTTAGCATCCTAAGAAAGTAGAGGCATAGGTATGTTTTTTTTGTCGTAGCGTCAATGTGGTTGGTTAGGGACAGGTTATCGGTTATATTTATGCCTCAGAACTTGAAGCCCTCAACTATTTCCACTTTGGCATCATTGTTGCTGATTGGGGCATGTTACTCCATCATGCTTCTGCTCCAGGTTGTTTGACATGAACACTGCAAACATGAACTTCATCTGGGAGAGGACCTTATGGTTCATCCATGGTTTCTGATCGAGGAACACACGAATGTAGGATTGGGAGTTACAGTAACAAGGATGCCATTTTCATGCTTGAAATGGACTCACAGAATTCATGTTTGATGTTCGGGGTGCATTCTGGGTCTTCTGTCCCTATTTAAATACATTTGAATGCCTTAATGAAATTCATTCAAAAACTAAGTACGTGCAATGTATTTAAGACATTCTGGCTTGTACTTCATACAGGGAGCAGAACAAATGCTGAGTAAGTCTCAGGGATCACTGCTCACTAATGGAGGACACCTGCAGATCATGTACTCTGTAATTAAGAAGGCATATCTCATTGACTGAATTTTCATGATGAAAAATAGTGATGAGAGAGCATTGTATCTATGTGTGGGTGACATTGGCTT
Organism: Rhinoraja longicauda; assembly: GCF_053455715.1. Taxonomy (NCBI): domain Eukaryota; kingdom Metazoa; phylum Chordata; class Chondrichthyes; order Rajiformes; family Arhynchobatidae; genus Rhinoraja; species Rhinoraja longicauda. The sequence goes on along the minus strand of NC_135953.1, from coordinate 66,200,566 downwards.
TATGACATCAAAAAGTTTGCAAAGCCACATCAGGAGGCATTGAGGTCAGGCATCTTGCACAGATGTATCTTTCATGTAATCCTGGTGTTTGTTTAATAATTTTGTTTTCAGGTGCTCAACAATAGATCAAATTGATTGAATTTATTGAAAAGTCTGAAGAAGGGTCCCGACCCCAAAAAATCTTCTGTCCATGTTCTCCAGAGATGCTGCCTGACCCGTTGAGTTACTCCAGCAGTTTGTATACATCTCTGATTTATTGAAATTCATTTTCTTATCACAGCATGAATAGATTTAACCTTACATCATCAAGGTTATTTGTTCAGAGGTAAATTGATCATGGTCTTAAGCTGCCAGGAAAGCCCCTTGGTTGAATAATAGGAACAGGGAACTGCAGATGCTGGGTTGCAGAAAAGTGCTGGAGTAACAGGTTAGTCTTTATGAGAAATGAGCTGCTCGAAGAAGCTCTAAAAGCTGATGCAATTACAACTTTTAAAAGACATTTGGATAGCTATATGGATACAAAGGGTTTAGACGGCTTTGGGCCAAATGAAGGCAAATGGAACTGGTCTTGTATGCCAACTTGGTCAGCATGGATGAGGTGGGCCAAAGGGCCTGTTGTACAGCGATACATGTTGTATAGCTCTATGACTCCATGACTCTATTTGGAATGCTGTATTGAGGTAGTCAAATATTTTCTTTTGACTAGTCTAATCTATTCGTAATTGTAGTATGATCTGTGTTTCAAATTGTCACCCCATTGTCTGAAGGAGGATCCCAACCCAAAACATCACCCATCCAGGTTCTCCAGAGATGCGTCCTGACCCGCTGAGTTACTCCAGCGCTTTGTGTCATTTTTATAAACCAGCATCTGCATTTTCTTGTCTTTCCATCGTGCTATCCATTGTCTTGCAAATCAATAGCTTCTGCTATTTCTCACATTTACATCAATATCCTCTCATTCCCGGCTTTCCACTCTTTGGAGAAAGTTGGCTTGTATCCATTCTGTCCTACTGCTTTCTAATTCAGACATTGTCTGATCTAATTCAGACACTTAAAAAAAATCAAAAATTCAAGACATATTTCTGTAACTGTTTAAAAATATTTAGATGGAAGATATAATAATTATTTCATGCACCCAGTATTAGAGAGATTGAAAATCTTGATTTGCTTAATTCCTGAAGAATGGATGGGCCATTAAAGTGATAACAAGATGATACAATCACCAACGATTATATTTGCTTTTTAAAGTGATCCTGACTATTAAAATCATTCTACTGCAACCCTTACATTTCCTTAATTGTAAAAATTCCTCTGTGGTCAGCATAGTATATTCACAGCAGAAATGTTTGACCCAAGTTTCCCACACCAAACAGCATGCCCCCATCCACATCCACCTGCCCGTGCTTGGCCCATAGGCCTCTAAACCTCCCCCATCCATCTACCTGTCCAAATGTCTCTTAAACGTTACGATTATACCTCCCTCAACTACCTCCCCTGGCAGCTTATTCCATATACCCACCACCCTTTAATAAAAAAGGTACCCCTCAGGCTCCTATTAAATCTTTCCCCCCTCATTAAATCTATGTCCTCTGGTTCTCTAATCTGGGCAAAAGACTCTGTGCACCTGATCTATTCCTCGCATGAACTCGTACACCTCTATAAGATCACCACTCATCGCTCCAATAAAGTCCTAACCTGCTCACCCTCTCCCTATAGCTCAGGCCCTCAAGTCCTGGCAACATCCATGTAAATCTTCTCTGCACCCTTTCTAGCTTGACAACATCTTTTCTATAACATGGTGACCAAAACTGAACACAATACTCACAATAGTGTGGCCTCACCAATGTCTTGTACAACTGTAACCTGACCTCCCCAAATTCTATACTCAATACTCTGACTGATGAAGGCCACAGAGCCAAAAGTTTTTTTGACAGCATTTTCAAGGAACTATGTACCTATACTCTGAGAACCCCCTGCTCTGCCTCTCTCCAGAACCCTGTTGTTCTTGATGTTTGTTAACCTTGTGATCAAATAACAATTCAAGCTTTCTAAAATAACCAGCAGGTGGTGATGTATCACCAGTGTGCAAGGCTCGTCCAGTTTTTATATGCATTTGACACAGTTGCTCAGTTTAGTGCATATTGTTTTCACGTATTTACTGTGTAAAAAAAAATACAGGGAGAGATAACGGCCTGGACTTTGCTGAGTGGAGCATGAAATCCCCTCTTGTCATTTGGACCTCCATTGCCTCCTGGCTTACCAGGTTTGGCCTCATATAATCAACACAGTCGCCATCGGGTTTTGTGTGAGATGCCTGGGTCATGGTGGGGGAAGGATGTCTGAACAAACCCCTCCAATCAATTTGCTGGGGATGTATTTTTACCGAGGCCAAATCCCCTGCTTTTGGAAAGCTTCAGTGTGTCCCTGATCTTCTGAAGCATTCATAAGAAAAGAAATAACAATGACTAAAGTCAAAATTATTAACACAAATTTTTTCAAAAGCACCTAAAACTTCTGAACAATTGAAAACATTACTACAAATGCAAATGGTTGATGAAACATAGGAAAGAGACAAAGTGTTGGAGTAACTCGACGGGTCTGGTAGCATCTCGGGGGAACATGAATAGGTGACATTTCGGGTCAAGACCCTCCTTCAGACTGATGAAACAATCTATTTTTATCCTTCTTCCTAATGGCGGCAAAATCTTGAGTGAAATGAATGGGTTTGTAGATCTTATGTATGGTCCAAGTTTTGTTAGTCTTAGCGTAAGTACTGAACAATCTAAGAAAGTCTGTGCTCAACTGTTGGACTTCATGACGGAGTTTAATCCAGCAGCTGGAATCTGGCAACAAGTTCAAAAGTTCCGTTTTTAGATGTAGTTGCCCTAAATTTTTGAATTTTTGAATTTGCTTGTAATTTGCTTGTAATTGATGATGGTCCAATTCTATACTGCCATCATAGAGTCTATCCTCGCCTTCTCCGCCATGGTCGGGTTTGGCTCAGCCACCAAGCACGACATCTGGAGGCTGCAGCGAATCGTTCGATCAGCCGAGAAGGTTGTTGGCTGGAACCTTCCCCCCATTGATGAACTGTACACTGCAAGGGCCAGGAAGTAAGCGGATAAGATCATCTCTGACCCCTCTCACCCTGGCTACAAACTCTTTGAAGCACTTCCCTCTGGAAGGCGACTCCGGACTGTCAAATCTGCCACAGCCAGACATAAAAACAGCTTTTTTCCGCGATTAGTAGCTCTACTCAACAGCCAAAAGTCTGCAGCCTCCTTTTGCTCTGGTATTTTATTTCATTCACATGTTTAAACTATAATGTTTTATTTTTAATGTTTTAATGTTTTAATGTTTTATTCTTAATTGTTTACTGTATGTTTGTGTTGTTACTTGCGAGCGGAGCACCAAGGCAAATTCCTTGTATGTGTACATACTTGGCCAATAAAACTTATTCAATTCAATTCAATTCAATTTGAGTTCCATTGTGCCCTGGGCAATAATTGTTAGCTCTGCCTAGTGGACAGAGGGAGGTAGGTTTCTGAAATTGTTATAGACATAGATATTCCTTGCCTTATCAATTTGCTACTGACTAAGTGCTTCCCAACATTCCCTCTGAGCCCATTCCTGAATAGTCATTATTCAGTGGATGTTTTTATCGAGCAGAGTTCTACTTGTACTCTGGCTAAATATACATTCCTTAATTAACAATATTACTGTTTTTGCCTCTCAATCGTTGAGCCTTGCTCTGTGTGAATTAGCTATTGCCTTTAAGCCAACAAATTGACAGGGTCTGCACTTAAAAAATAATTAATTGGATTTGAAATGCCTTTGCTTGCCCTGAGGTATATGGAAAACATACCAATACAAATATTGCTTTTATCAGTTTGTGTTCTCATTGTTAATAATCTGTATCCAATCTTCTGAATCTCTTGGGTTTTCCACCACCTTTTAAAATGTTGATAATTATATTTAATTCCCTTCCGTCTTCTGTCCCCTTCATGTGCATCATCTCACAGTTCTCCTGATTAAATGGTGTCTGACAGCATCTTCAAACAGGTCCCTCAAACTAATTTTGATGCTGGGTTTGAATGAAGATTGACCACAGCTTTTATGGTGTTAGAACTGCAATGATGAGCTGTGCATGCCTTGACTGATGTTGTCTGATTGAAGTGAGCAAGTTAATCACCACATGACTGCAAATAACTTGATCGCCCAGTGTTGGAAGGATAATAATGTGCATACAGGAGGAGGTGCTTTCACATGGTGAAATTCTGTGTGCACAGCAAATGTGAAGGCATTTCTGCACGTGTTGGTTTTAAAAAAATATTTGGGGCAGGAAACAACAATTATGTTGCTCAGCTGGTGTTATACGAGAATTTTGCCCGAAAAGTCTGTGACCCACAGCGCTATGTTTAAAACCCATAGCGCTATATTTAGACCCCATAGCGCTGCACCCGACAGCTCTTTGTTTAAATTCCCAGGAACTAAGCTGACAGCATTCTGTTTAAAACTTTGCGCGCCAAACTGGCAGCGCTGTGCATATTACCTTTACGTGCTAAGTCTGTAGTGCTATGTGTATTGCTTTGCGCGCCAAGTCTGTAGCGCTGTGTGTATTGCTTTACGTGCCAGTCTGCAGCCGATAGTACTTTGTTTCCAAAGGGGGGGGGGGGGGGGGGTGGGGGTCTTGCTCGGATGCAGTCCCCTGCCATTGGTATAAGAAAATAACTGCAGATGCTGGTGCAAATCGAAGGTATTTATTCACAAAATGCTGGAGTAACTCAGCAGGTCAGGCAGCATCTCAGGAGAGAAGGAATGGGTGACGTTTCGGGTCGAGACCCTTCTTCAGACTGATGTCAGGGGGGCGGGACAAAGGAAGGATATAGGTGGAGACAGGAAGATAGAGGGAGATCTGGGAAGGAGGAGGGGAAGAGAGGGACAGAGGAACTATCTAAAGTTGGAGAGGTCGATGTTCATACCATTGCCATTGGTATTGGTTGTAGTTTGAATTTGGGAGCAGCGCTATTGGCCAAGGCGGTCATTTCAGTAACTGATTTCTGCCTGTAGGTGCCGGTAAGCCAGAAGGTAGTTCTTGACGAGAGGGGTTCACCGACGGGCTGGATTGCGATAAGCGCCACGAACGGAGGCCGAGAGAAAGGGAGGTGTGCTGCTGTAAGATGGGCCCCCGCATACACCAAAATAAGTATTGTTTTTGTTCTCTCTCGTGCCAATAAAACCGATTTGTCACTTAATGGACGAGTGTGCCTTTTTTCTGTTCTACTAGTCAGACCCTTAACCCTGTTCCCTTGTAACAGCTGGGGAAATTGTCCCTAGAATGTTGTTACCTGGTTGCAAAAGGCAACTCAAATGATTCCATTAATGTTTCTAATGAACATGAAATTATTTAACCAATTTTTCATTCTTAATTCATGTAACAAATTGATTACTTGTTGAAAAGACTCATTAATTTTTTTTAATAAAATTATTGTAGATAAATTTATGTCAAGAAACATAACTTGTTATCTTAAAACTCCATCAGAATGCTATTTTTTTTAAATTGATGTTTATTCATTTTGGTTTGAATTATATTTGTTCTTTCAAATAATAGTCTTAATTTCCCATTGATTATTAAACCTGCCTTGTAACATATTACTGAAGAATATGCTAGTATTAAATATGAAAGACAATGAAATATTTATGAAATAGTATGAAATCGTTATAGAAAGTTAACTCAAGGTTTGTTAAGCTATAAATTAATACAATAACTGTACCCTTACCTAGATCATGGCAAAGGTATATCAAAACTATATCTCTATATATCTCTATATATTGATAGATAGCATGTATTGATAAATATATCTCATCCCTGGTGTCATCCTCAGACTGTTTTTCATTTACAAGAAGTGTGAGTCACTGGCAGGGCCAACAAATTTTGCTATATATCTCTAAACTAAACTAAACTAAACTAAAACAACATATCAAAACTGAATATAAGTAGATAGGAATCCTGCATGGAAGCAAGGAATTACAGAGTTCAAAGGAGCCATACTCTTTCAAGTGCAGGAAAAAGTATACTCTTTATGTATCCTTTTTATCCTTTATATATACATATCATCGTCTATATCTCTTGTTTCCCTTTCCCATGACTTTCAGTCTGAAGAAGGGTCTCGACCCGAATCGTCACCTATTCCATCTCTCCAGAGATGCTGACTGTCCAGCTGACTTACTCCAGCATTTTGTGTCTATCTCCTTTTTACATTCCTTTGTTTCAGCTAAACTCTCCAACAACATAGTTCAGCACCAGGTTAGTTGCCTGCTTATTTGACGGACCAGATGTCAATTAACATGTAACCCCCTTAATAGAATAGTTGGAAGCACACCATCTTTCTTATTTTTCTACTTGTGGTCAAACTATGTGGTCATGATCCAGAACACTAAAGATAAATCATGAAGGGAATAGATAGGGTGAATACACAGAGTATTTTATCCAGAGTAGGGGAATCAAGAACCTGAGGACATGGGTTTAAGGTGAGAGGGGAAAGATTTATTAGGAACCTGAGGGGCAACTTTTTCACATAGAGAGTGGTGGGTATGTGGAACGAGCTGCCAGAGGAGGTGGTTAAAGCAGGCACTATAACAACTTTTAAAAGACATTTGGACAGGTACAGATTTAGATGGATAAGGGCCAAGCATGGGAAGCTGGAACTTGTGTAGATGGGGCATCTTGATCATCATGGGCAAGTTGAGCTGAAGGTCCCGTGTCTGTGCTGTATGACTCTATGACACTATGACTCCACTGCTGCCTGAGCTGACTCACTTGTGGCACCCTGAGGTGCTTCTCCCATGGGTGCTGTGCTCACCAGCAGCTCATGAGCTGTCTCTCCCTTGGGTGCTGTGCTCACCAGCAGCACCCTGCTCTGCCTCTCCCATGGGTGCTGTGCTCCTTTATAGCACCCTGAGGGGCTTCTCCCACGGGTGCAGTGGTCACCTGCAGCACCCTGCTCTGCCTCTCCTATGGATGTTGAGATCACTTGCGGCACCCTGAGGTGCTTCTCCCAAGGGTGCAGTAGTCAGCTGCGGCAACCTGAGCTGCCTCACCCTTGGGTGCTGTGCTCCTTTATAGCACCGTGAGCTTCTCCCACGGGTCACCTGCAACACCCTGGGTGTTACATTGATCTATGGAGCTCTGGGCTGACCTCTCCTTCGGCTGCTTCTTGCTGCCTTGGACTATGAGCTAGCTGGTGGGGTGAAAGAATGAACTGATCATCCGGCGAGTTTTCAGCGATCCTGAGATCCATACACTGGAAAAGCAGACTGATCGCGTGTGTGGAATGTTTAGTGCCTGAAACCCTGTGTGCTGCTACTCAGCAACATAGTGATTTGGCAAAACACTTCAAGAATGCTACATGCAAATTTCAGAGAGCATCTGCTGAAAGATGCTGATTGCTAACGCTGCACTCCACTGGGCATTTGTGAGAATGCTGGCATGATTTTATATGTATTGAAGTTAGATCAAAATGTACACGTGGCATAATATTCATGAGTATTGGAGAGTACAGATAAGCCTCATTCGAACAAACCATAGTTGGGGTGGGGGATGGTGTCCGTGATTGCTGATTGTCTGCTATAACTAAGTAAGGGATTTGCTCCAGCCACCAAGCTGTCACTCCATGAAGCACCAAGTAGTTTGCAAACACTAAGTTCTTTTTAACAGCTAAAAATTTATTTTTGTTACTGTTAAAATATTTAAGGCTGTTTGTTGCATTGTATAATAGAGTACCACTGCACAAATGTTGATAGTAGCAATTACTTGTCAATTTCAATGCCCTTCCACAGTGTAACTTGCAACCTGTGTTCTTAAAGAGAATAGTGTCTGAGTACTGTGGGGTGCTCCATCTGCTATAACTGAAATCCATTGTAAAGAGGTCTGTAATAATGAGGGTCGACTGTATTTGATTGTCATGAGCATCAGTATGAACCAGAACAATGAAATTGTTACTTGCTGCACCTTACCACCTCAGTCACCTTTTGCTCAAAAACATGCACATCTTCAAAGCATTTCATTACACTCGCCTTAACACACTCTCTCCTTGTAGGGAAAGGTGGAATGCAATAATAATCTGGAAGAAGGGAGAACATCTATGCAGGTCCTCTCCCTGAACAGGTGGAAATGAATATCACCCATGAGGAGAGGGCATGGTGAATGGTTGGAAGACACATACTCCAAAGGTTAAATGCTGAAGTAACCCAGCAGGTGAGGCAGCATCTCTGAAGAAAAAGAAGAATAGGTGACTATTCAAGTCAGAACCCTTCTTCAGACTGAACGTAGAGGTGGGAGGGGGAATAAACTGGACGCGGGAAAAGGCCAGAACAAATTAGGGCCGGCAACAGATGATCTCAGGAAGGGTGGAGCCCATAATGGCTGATTGTTGGCTGGGGAAGGTGTGATGGCAGTGAGAGAGGGTGTTGCAGAGCTCCTGTCAGAGAGAGGAAGAAAAGTTTTTCAAAGTCGGCATACCTTGAGGACATTTTGCAGTTGCACAGACAAAATGTGTAGGAAGGAACTGCAGATACTGGTTTATACCGAAGATAGACACAAAATGCTGGAGTAACTCTGGAGAAAATAAAAGAATAGGTGTCATTTACTTTCAGTCTGAAAGAAGGGTTCCGACCCGAAACGCCACTTATTCATCTTTTTCTCCAGAGATGGTGCCTGTCGGTCATCCTACCAGCCACATCTCACATTGGTGAAATCCCTTTCACTTCATGATATATGATGTAATGAGGTGACACAACTACAAGACAATGTGCATGTGGTATGACACCCTGTGCAAAAGTGAAACCTGCACCCCACATACGTTTTCTTGAACATTCTACATTTTCTTTGTATGCAGAGGGATTGAATGCTTTATGCAATAGTATACAACAACCACCTAGGAGTTATCCAGGTTTTGTGCTTCATATCGCTAGCAACACACTGGAAGAGCAAGAGTTTTAAGCTAAGAGTCTAACTTAGATTGTGAGCCACTGGCAATAAGGTTCTTGTCCTGCTTTGAGGCTGTAATTGTGGTTTAAAATTTAGTTTAGTTTAGTTTAGAGATACAGCGTGGAAACAGGCCCTTCAGTCCATCGAGTCCGTGCCAACCAGTGATCGCCCATACATTATTTCTATCTTACACACAAAGAAGAATTTACAGAACCAAATAACCAACAAACATGCATGTCATTGGAATGGGGTAAGAAATCGGAGCAACGAGATTGAATCCATGCAGTCACAGGGAGAACATTAAAAACTCCATATAGATAACACCTGTATTCAGGATTGAACTTGGGTCTCTGGTGCTGTAGACAGCAACTCTACCTCTGTGCCACTGTGCACTAAATTGACTGATTAATTGAAACAAGCCCTTCGGCCCACTGAGTCCAAGTTGACCATCAATTACCCATTCGCACTAGTTCTATGTTATCCAACTTTTACCCTATACACAAGGGACAATTTACAGACACCAATTAACCTACAAATATGCATGAATTTGGGATGTGGAAGGAAACCAGAGCACCCGTAGAAAACCTACGAGGTCACAGAGAGAATGTGCAAGCTCTACACAGATAGCACCTAAGGTCAGGATCAAACCCATGCCATTGGTGCTGTGAGGCAGCATCTCCACCAGCTACGCCTAACTTGAATTCAAGAAAGCATTGCAGTCCAAAACACATCTAAGCAAATTCCCGTCATTATGTCTGCAAGAGAAAACCAATAGCGACGGTACAACAAAAAAAAAAAGTATTAAACAAATATGCTTTCCCACAGAGTAATGAAAATCAATTTGTAGATGCTGTACTGATTAAAGCCACAGGACAACAATCTGCTTCTATAAAGCAATCAAACTCCCAATTCTTTTCATGGGAAGTTCTGCTTTGAAACTCTTTCTGGTGCTTTCAACTTTTGTGTTCAACCAGTCAGATGATTGGGACAGATAATTCCGAGCTTTCCTGTAGTGCAAATACTTTACAGACACAACTTTGCCAGCAATTAGAAGTTTAAAAGTAACAGATTTTGCTACAATTATTTCAACACTATGGGATCTTCCAATTGGTCCTCCAAATTTGACACTAAGTGGAACAGCATCTCATATTCCACTTGGGTAGCTCATAGCCACCAGCACCTCATATTCCACTTGGGTAGCTTATAGCCCAACAGTATGATGAGCTTCAAATCCTCCAATTTCAAGTAATACCTGCTTACTGTCCCTCTATGTCCCTAATCACTGCCCCATCCCCCCCCCCTCCACTTCAGTGCACACACATTTCCGCCAACATCTTTCACCACCCCAGTCATCCTGCTCCATTAAAGGTTCATTTCCCATCCCCAAGTCCCACAGTTTCTTTAATCCCCCTCTTTTTCCTCCTAAGAGTCTGCTTCTGCCCATATCTAAAACCTCTGGCTTTACATTTCACCCCTCCACTTCTTTCCTTATGTCATTTTCACCTCTACCCTTTTTCACTTACTCCACCCAAGTGCCAATCAACCACCCTGTATCCACCAATCACTTGCCAGGCTTTGCACCGTCAGCTCCTTTCCCACCCGACCTCTACTTGAATCAATCTGAAGAAGGGTCCTGACCTGAAGTATTGTCTGTTGAGTTCTCCCAGCACGTTGCTCTTTTCTCCAAATTCAGGCATCTACAGTTGCATGTGTCTTCATTTGAAACTGTACTTAGTTAACCTGGCATTTCCTCTTTGCAACAGGGTTCTCACTCCTATAGTCCCATTCCTACAACAATCCACAGGAGCACAGTTACCAACGTGGCACCAAGTCAGGAGGCACAACATTATAATCGTCGAAGGAATTGATTTATAGAAATATCTGAAAAGAAGAGAGAAAAAACAAGTAAAAGGGGAGGAAAGTTTAATGATGGAAATACTGAGTGAATAATATTCTGAAGAAGGGTCCCGACTCGTAACATCACCTATCCATGTTTTCCAAAGATGTTGCCTGACCCGCAGAGTTATTCTTGTAAGAATTTCATTGTTCTATCTGGGACATATGACAATAAAACACTCTTGACTCTTGACTCCATCACTATGTGTCCTTTTTATTAGTTACTAGACCAAGTGGGCCCGTTGGGCCCGTCCTCGTAGGGTTTCCATTGTAACCGGGAGGCGGGGAGGGAGGGGGGAGGGAGGGGGGAGGGGGACCACCTGTTTTCCCAGTACCCCTCTTTCCCCGTTGTGGGATGGGAGGGGGGAGGGGAGAGGGGAGGGAGGGGGTAGGGGGGAGGGGAGGGAGGGGAGGGGAGGGAGGGGAGGGAGGGGAGGGGGGAAGGGGAAGGGGGGAGGGAAGGGGGGGAGGGAGGAGGACCTCCCCTTTTCCCAGTACTCCTCTTTCCCCGTTGTGCCCGTCCTTGTAGGGTTTCCATTGTAACCGGGAGGCGGGGAGGGAGGGGGGAGGGAGGGAGGAGTGGAGGGAGGAGGGGAGGGGGAGGGAGGGGGGAGGGGAGGTGGAGTAGAGTGGGGAAAGGGGGAGGGAGAGGGGAGGGAAGGGGGTAGGGGTGGAGGGGGGAGGGGGACCACCTGTTTTCCCAGTACCCCTCTTTCCCCGTTTTGCCCGTCCTCGTAGGGTTTCCATTGTAACCTGTAGGCTGGGAGGGAGGGGGGAGGGAGGGAGGAGGGAGGTGTGGAGGGAGGAGAGGAGGGAAAGGGGGGGAGGGGAGGGGGAAAGGGGGGGAAGGGGGAGGTGGAGGGATGGGGGAAGGGGGGAGGATGGGGGAACTCCCCTTTTCCCAGTACCCCTCTTTCCCCGTTGGGCCCGTCCTCGTAGGGTTTCCATTGTAACCGGGAGGAGGGGAGGGAGGGAAGGGGGAGGGAGGGAGGTGTGGAGGGAGGAGGGGAGGTACCACGTAAAGACCCAACCAATCGGGCGCTAACAGGGAGGGTGAAACCCAATGAAAAAAACCGCGTTTTTACTTTAAAATAAACAGCGTTCTTTGTTGAAAAGGAAATAAACTTATCTATAGAGCAGCAGCTTTTTTAAAATAAATAAAATCAAACTTAATGAAAATCACATTCCTCATTTTAAATAAATGTCTTTGTTATAAATGAAATCAAACAGCGGGAGAGGCGACAGCGACTACACTTCCGCTTCGGGGAGAGGAGGGGGGGAGGGAGGGAGAGGAGGAGGGGGGGAGGGAGGGAGAGGAGGAGGGGGGGAGGAGGAGGGGGGGAGAGGAGAGGGGGAGAGGAGAGGGGGAGAGGAGAGGGGGGAGAGGAGAGGGGGGAGAGGAGGGGGGAGGGGAGAGGGGGGAGTGGAGAGAGGGGAGAGGAGAGAGGGGAGGGGGAGAGGAGAGGGGGGAGAGGAGAGGGGAGAGGAGAGGAGGGGAGAGGGGGGAGAGGAGGGGGGAGAGGAGGGGAGAGGGGGGAGAGGAGAAGAGGAGAGAGGGAGAGGAGAGGGGGAAGGGGAGAGGGGAGAGGGGGGAGAGGAGAGGGGGAAGAGGAGAGGGGGAAGAGGAGAGGGGGGGAGAGAGGAGAGGGGTCTATTTTACTTTAAAATAAACAGCATTCTTTGTTGAAAAAGAAATTAAACTTATCTATAGAGCAGCAGCTTATGTCTTTGTTATAAATGAAATTAAACTTATGTGAAATAAATGTTCTTTTGTTAAAAAAGAAAGTAAACTTATCTATGAAATCTCTGTCTTTTATCTTTTTTTTAAAAATAAAATTAAATGCAATGGAAATCTCGTACCGTTTAAAATAAATGTCATTTTTCTGTTGGAAATGATAAGAAACTTATCTATAAATATTCTTTCTGTATTTCAATTAAACTGCCCTCCTGAGCGATGCTGGAGCCTGTCCTCAACCAGCAGCACGGTGGACTGTTGGTTACGGCAGTTGGTGTCAGTTCAAATCAACTGCTCCACCCACATCGAGTGTAAGGTTGGAGCCAATCACTGCACCCCACGTAGAGACCCAGCCAATCGGGCGCTAACAGGGAGGGTGGAGCCAATCACTGCACCCCACGTAGAGACCCAGCCAATCGGGTGCTAACAGGGATGGTGGAGCCAATCACTGTACCCCACGTAAAGACCCAACCAATCGGGCGCTAACAGGGAGGGTGAAACCCAATGAAAAAAACCGCGTTTTTACTTTAAAATAAACAGCGCTCTTTGTTGAAAAGGAAATAAACTTATCTATAGAGCAGCAGCTTTTTTAAAATAAATAAAATCAAACTTAATGAAAATCACATTCCTCATTTTAAATAAATGTCTTTGTTATAAATGAAATCAAACAGCGGGAGAGGCAACGGCGACTACACTTCCGCTTCGGGGAGAGGAGGGGGGGGAGAGGAGGGGGGGGAGAGGAGGGGGGGAGAGGAGGGGGGGAGGGGGGAGGGGGGGGAGGGGAAAGGGGGGGAGGGGGGGAGGAGGGAGGAGGGAGGGGGAGAGGAGGGAGGGGGAGAGGAGGAGGGGGGAGAGGAGATGGGGGGGAGGAGGGGGGAGAGGAGGGGGGAGAGGAGGGGGGAGAGGAGAGGGGGGGAGGGGAGAGGAGAGGGGAGAGGAAAGAGTGGAGGGGGAGAGGAGAGGGGGGAGAGGAGAGGGGGGAGAGGAGAGGAGAGGGGGGGGGAGAGAGGAGAGGAGAGGGGGGGAGAGAGGAGAGGTGTCTATTTTACTTTAAAATAAACAGCATTCTTTGTTGAAAAAGAAATTAATCTTATCTATAGAGCAGAAGCGGGAGAGGCGACAGCGACTACACTTCCCGGCGGTCAGCGCTGCGGGGAAGGGAGGGAGGGAGGGATGAGGTAGGGAGGAGAGGAGAGTGGGGAGGGAGGGAGGGGGGAGAGGGGAGGAGAGGGGGAGGGAGGGTGTAAGGGAGGGGGGAAGGGGGGGGAAGGGAGGGGAAAGGGAGGGGGGAAGGGAGGGGGAGGGGGGAGGGAAGGGGGAGAGGAGAGGGGGGAGAGGAGAGGGGGGGAGAGGAGAGGGGGGGGAGAGGAGGGGGGGAGAGGAGGGGGGGAGAGGAGGGGGGGAGGAAGGGGGCAGAGGTGGGGGGAAGGGGAGGGAGAGGGGAGGGGAGGGGGGAGGGGGGAGGGGGACCTCCCCTTTTCCCAGTACCCCTCTTTCCCCGTTGGGCCCGTCCTCGTAGGGTTTCCATTGTAACCGGGAGGAGGGGAGGGAGGGAAGGGGGAGGGAGGGAGGAGGGAGGTGTGGAGGGAGGAGGGGAGGGGGAGGGAGGGGAGGGGGGAAGGGGGGGAGGGGGAGTGAGGGGGTAGGGGTGAGGGGGAGGGAGGGGGGGAGGGAGGGGGAGAGGGGAGGGGGAGAGGGGAGGGGGGAGGGGGGAAGGGGGAGGGATGGGAGGGGGAAGGGGGGAGGGAGGGGGCTCTCCCCTTTTCCCAGTACCACTCTTTCCCCGTTGGGCCCGTCCTCGTAGGGATTCCATTGTAACCGGGAGGAGGGGAGGGAGGGAAGGGGAAGGGAGGGAGGAGGGAGGAGGGGAGGGAGGGGGGAAGGGGAGGGCGGAAAGGGGGGGGAGGGGGAAAGGGGGGAAGGGGGAGGGAGAGGGGAAGGGGGGAGGGAGGGTGGAGGTAGGGGAGGGGGAGGGAGGGAGGAGGGAGGAGGGGAGGGAGGGGGGAAGGGGAGGGCGGAAAGGGGGGGAGGGGGGAAAGGGGGGAGGGGGGAAGGGGAGAGGGGAAGGGGGGGAGGGGGAGGTAGGGGAGGGGGAGGGAGGGAGGAGGGAGGAGGGGAGGGAGGGGGGAAGGGGAGGGCGGAAAGGGGGGGAGGGGGAAAGGGGGGAGGGAGAGGGGAAGGGGGGGAGGGGGAGGTAGGGGAGGGGGAGGGGGGAAGGGGAAGGGAGGGGCACAGGGGCATTGTGACGTCACACGCTGAATACCACGGGGGGGGGGGGGGAAGGGGGGTCTGCTCGAGTTCATCTCACAGGGGCATTGTGACATCACAATGAAGAATAAATCCGCAGCGCAGCGCCCCCCTTCTGTCAAAACTTCGATAAATCGGGGGGGCAGCACTTTTAAACCTCTGTAACTTAAAAAATATGCGTCCAAATTAAATAAAAATATCATTTTCCAGCAGCGAACCGCATGCTGATTAAGGCGGTACAAAAATCGTGGCGCTACGGTTCACCGTTTTGCCGGAATTGCCGTATTCAGCCGACATTAGTGGAATATATATATATATACACAACATCTGAGTTTTAATAGTATACTAGACCGAGTGGGCCCGTTGGGCCCGTCCTCGTAGGGTTTCCATTGTAACCGGGAGGGGAGGAAAGGGGGAGGGTTGGGGGAGGGAAGGGGGAGGGAGGAGGGGAGGGAGGGGGGAGGGGAGGGGGGGGAGGGAGAGGGGAGGGGAGGGGGGAGGGAGAGGGGAGGGAGGGGGGTAGGGGGGAGGGAGGGGGGAGAGAGGGGGATGGGAGGGGGGAGGGGAGGGGGGAAGGGAGGAGAGAAGGGGGGGAGGGAGAGGGGAGGGAGGTGGGTAGGGGGGAGGGAGGGAGGGGGACCTCCCCTTTTCCCAGTACCCCTCTTTCCCCGTTGGGCCCGTCCTCGTAGGGTTTCCATTGTAACCTGGAGGAGGGGAGGGCGGGAAGGGGGAGGGAGGGAGGAGGGAGGTGTGGAGGGAGGAGGCGAGGGGAGGGAGGGGGGAGGGGAGGGAGGGGGGTAGGGGGAGGGGGAGGGAGTGGGGAGGGGGGAGGGGAAGGGGGGAGGGAGGGGGACCTCCCCTTTTCCCAGTACTCCTCTTTCCCCGTTGGGCCCGTCCTCGTAGGGTTTCAATTGTAACCGGGAGGGGGGGAGGGAGGGTGGAAGGGGGGGGGAGAGGGATGGAAGGGTGGAGGGAGGGGGGGAGGGTTTGGGGAGGGAGGGGGGGAGGGTTTGGGGAGGGAGGGATGGAGGGAAGGAGGGAGGGGGGAGTTAGGGGGGAGGGGGGAGGGAGGGGGGAGGGAGTTGGGGAGGGAGGGGGGGGATGGAGGTGGGAAGGAGGGGGGATAAAGGGGTTGAGGGGGGAAGGGGGACCTCCCCTTTTCCCAGTACCCCTCTTTCCCCGTTGGGCCCGTCCTCATAGGGTTTCCATTGTAACCGGGAGGGGGGGGAGGGAGGGAGGAGGGAGGTGTGGAGGGAGGAGGGGAGAGGGAGGGAGGGGGAGGGGAGGGGGGAAGGGGAGGGGGGAAGGGGGGAGGGGGTAGGGGAGGGGGTAGGGGAGGGGGTAGGGGGGAGGGGAGGGGGGAGGGAGGGGGATCTCCCCTTTTCCCAGTACCCCTCTTTCCCCGTTGGGCCCATCCCCGTAGGGTTTCCATTGTAACCGGGAGGGGGGGAGGGAGGGTGGAAGGAGGGGGGAGGGGGAGAGGGATGGAAGGGTGGAGGGAGGGGGGAGGGAGTGGGGGAGGGTGGGATGGAGGGAAGGAGGGAGTTAGGGGCTGAGTGGTGATGGAGGTTGGGATTGAGGGGGGAGGGAGGGGGGGAGCGAGTGGGGATGGAGGTGGGAAGGAGGGGGGAGGAAGGGGTTGAGGGGGGAAGTGGAACCTCCCCTTTTCCCAGTACTCCTCTTTCCCCCACCACCAAGCCCCCTCCGCAACGACCCCTGTTGTCCCCCTCCCCAGTCCCGATTCTCAGACCCCCCCCCATTCTCTCTCTCCCCCAGACACACTCTCAGTGCTTTTTTCGAAACACTTGCCCCGGTGGCCCACGAGCATAGGGGCCCAATGCTGATCTGTGTATGTTAAGTGACTTGCAATAAAAAAAAATACTTTAAAAAAAGATAAGTGCTTTTTAAGTGCTTGTTTTGAAACATTCGCGGTCACATAGTGCTTCTCACTGCGATCTGTTAGTGGTGCTTTTCGAAACAATGTAGCACCCATCTCAAACAAGCATTGGGAGGATGGGAGGGAGGGAAGGGGAGGGAGGGAGGAGAGAGGTGTGGAGGGAGGGGGGAAGGGGAGGGGGGAAAGGGGGAAGGGGAGGGAGAGGGGAGGGAGGGGGGATGGGATGGGGGAAGGGGGGAGGGAGGGGGACCTCCCCTTTTCCCAGTACCCCTCTTTCCCCGTTGGGCCCGTCCTCGTAGGGTTTCCATTGTAACCGGGAGGAGGGGAGGGAGGGAGGAGGGAGGTGTGGAGGGAGGAGGGGAGGGGGGAGGGGAGGGGGGAAGGGGGAGGGAGAGGGTTAGGGGGGAGGGGGAGGGGGGAGGGGAGGGGGGAAGGGGAGGGAGGGGGACCTCCCCTTTTCCCAGTACCCCTCTTTCCCCGTTGGGCCCGTCCCCATAGGGTTTCCTTTGTGACCAGAAGGGGGGGAGGGAGGGTGGAAGGAGGGGGGAGGGGGAGAGTGATGGAAGGGTGGAGGGAGGGGGGGGAGGATGGAGGGAAGGAGGGAGGGGGGGGAGTTAGGGGAGGAGGGGTGAGGGAGGTGGGGAGGGAGTTGGGGAGGGGGGGAGGGAGTGGGGATGGAGGTGGGAAGGAGTGGGGAGGAAGGGGTTGAGGGGGGAAGGGGGGAGGGAGGGAATAGGGGCCCCATGCTGACCTGTGTATGTTAAGTGACTTGCACAACTTTAAAAAACTGGCAGTTGCTTTTCGCAACAATGTTGCAACAATCTCACACAAGCATTGTGACGTCACAAGCTGAAGATGTAAATTTAAAACCGAGCTGATCTCTCATTGGTGCACGGGTGCCATTGTGACATCACGCGCTGAAGCCCCTTCAAGAAAAGGGTTAGAAATGAAAATTTAAACTTTAATATCTCTCTAGCTTTAAAAAGGTAGCTTCAATTTGAACGAAAGTACTTACAATAGTTGCCCAGGTTAATGGTGAATATGGCGGTACAAAAATCGTAGCTCTTTGGTGTACCTTCAGGGAGGAGTAGGGTTTGTAAGTTATGGACAGAAACTCTTCGGAATCTTCCGTACATACACATATACATACATACATACGGAATGTTGGACCGCAGAGTTTTAGTAGTATACTAGAAAAGAGGGCCCGTTGGGCCCGTCCCCACACCCCCCATTCTCTCCTCCCCCAGCCCCACTCTTACTCTCCAAATGTGCCCGTTGGGCCCGTCCCCCCACACCCCCCATTCTCACTCCCCCAGCCCCACTCTTACTCTCCAAGTGTGCCCGTTGGGCCCGGAAAAGAGGGCCCGTTGGGCCCGTCCCCACACCCCCCATTCTCTCCTCCCCCAGCCCCACTCTTACTCTCCAAGTGTGCCCGTTGGGCCCGTCCTCCTGATCTGTGTATGTCAAGTGACCACTATAGCCTTCATTCTTTTTTTTTTTCCCTAATCAGATGTTTGTTTGTTTTTTCCTAATCAGATGTGCAGTACTTTGGTCAACGTGGGTTGTTTTTAAATGTGCTATACAAATAAAACTGACTTGACTTGACTTGACTTGCAATAACAAAAAAGACTTCTTGGAAGCTTTTCGAAACAATGTAGCCGTCACAAGCTGAAAACTAAATCCTTGCTGAAAACTAAATCCTTTTCTGGAAACTTTTGGAAACAAATGTAGCCCCTTGAAGAAAAGGGCTGAAAACTAAATCCTTGCTGAAAACTAAATCCTTTTCTGGAAACTTTTGGAAACAAATGTAGCCCCTTGAAGAAAAGGGTTAGAAATGAAAAATTTAAACTTTAATATCTCTCTAGCTTTAAAAAGGTAGCTTCAATTTGAACGAAAGTACTTACAATAGTTGCCCAGGTTAATGGTGAATACGGCGGTACAAAAATCGTAGCGTACATACATACGGAATGTTGGACCGCAGAGTTTTAGTATTATATAGATAGATAGATTCTGGGGCACTGTGAGCACCTCCAAGCAAATTACTGGCCACATAATTCAAAAAATTGTTTACCGAAAAGCACTATTTCCTCCTGACAAATCTGTTCTTTATATTCATACATTTATTTCTCAGCTTTCCTTTTGAATATATAACTCTTTCTAGCTTTTTTGAATTTCTGAAAGTCATATCAGTTGAGCCTAAGAAGTGATTACCCATTCCTCGTTGAATCCCAGGCTGTTGATTAAAACATTATCGAATGTGGGGACCAACTAGCTTTGAAGTTCCAGCATCAGACTTCAAAGCTCAGCATCACCAGTTGAAACATCAATGACAAAGGCTAAAAGCTTTGCTGTAACATTTGTGGTAACATTCATTGTGCAAGTGGCCTTCTCAACAACATCAAGGCTCTACGCAATTTAACGGAGAGACAAGACCTGGGAAACACCCCATTTCCATGGAGCATTAGTAATACTCTCGGTGTAGTGGAAGTTCAAAGGCTAAAGAATAGATAGCGCAAAATACAAAACTCATTTTCCTTCCAATGCCCAAAGAGTGGTGGAAGAAGAGGAGGGGATGTTGTCACTCCCTTCTCAATGCATTGTCACAACAGCAAACGTAATCAGAAAACACAGTGCTTGTCAGGCAGGCTGACCAGTACAATGCCCTTATCTCTGAATAGGTTTTATTGGTCCTGAGATACAATGCATAAGTGCAATGTGTAGGAAGGAACTGCAGATGTTGGTTTAAACCAAAGATGGACACAAAAAGCTGGAGTAACTCAGCGGGACAGGCAGCATCTCTGGAGAGAAGGAATGGGTGATGTTTCGGGTCGAGGCCCTTCATAATTGCAATGGTTGTCTCAATGCCTCTTTAAAGATAAACTTATTTCCTAACATTTTGCTACCTCTATGGAGAAGCCTCGCAGCACTAATAATGTGGCCAGTGTTGGGAGGCTTTGGGCTAGTTGCACATGGTTGCTCTGCAGGAAACATCAGTCATTTGATCATTAAACCTGACAGTGTGGTGCTGTTGTGGTTGAAAGAACCTTGTGCAACCTGCATACCAACTCTTCCAGATCTCTTTCTATTTCCCCCTGGACATAGATAATAATCAGCCTTTTGATTTATTTTGCTGAAGTGCTCGACCTCACTCCACTAAACTCCATTTGATGCTCTTTGCCCATTGACTCAAATTATCTCCCGTTGCAGAATCACAGTATCTTTATCGCATGTCTTTCCAACTATTTTTGTATCATTGCCAAATTTGGAAAATTTGGGTGCTGTTCATTCCTCCAGGTCATTAATGTAAATAGTGAATAATTGTGAGTCATGAACTCATCCCTTTGGCTCTCCAACAATGACCTCCTTCCAGTCTGCAAAGGATGCCTTTAGTCATAGAGCATTGAATCATATAGAGTTCTACAGCACAGAAACAGTCCCTTTGGCTTGACTCGTCCATAGAGACCAAGATGCCCCATCTACACCAAGATGTCTCACCTGCCTGCGTTCAGCCCATATTCCAACTCTCTGTTTTCTCCGAGCCAGCCAGTTTTGATCCATTCTAACACACTTCCTCCAGTGCCAGGGACTTTTAATTTTGTGCACTAGCCTCTTCTGCAGCACCCTTGTCAAATGCCTTTAGAACGCTAAACACATCATATCTACAGCTATATCTATATCTTTCCCTGTTAAACTTTATTGTTGAGGCAGGTGCAATAACCATTTAAAAAACACTTGGACAGGCACATGGATAGGAAAGGTTTAGAGGTGGTTATGTGTAGGAAGAAACTGCAAAAGCTGGTCTACACCAAAGATGGACTCAAAATGCTGGAGTAACGCAGCGAGACAGGCAGCATCTCTGGATAGATGAAGTGAGTGATGTTTTGGGTCGAGACCCCGAAATGCGGGGAAATGAGACTAGCTTAGTCGGGGCTGAAGAATCTGATCCCACGCTGTATGGCTCTATGACTCTCTCCACAGGTTTCCTATTAACACTTCCTGTTGAATCCTCAAAGTGCAAGTACATGGTTTACCTTTCATAAATCCATATTGACTAGGTTTAATTATATTCAGCATTCCTAATTAATATCAATGTCCTCCTTGGTTATTGACTCCAATATTTTGCCAATAACAGCTGTTAAATTAGCAGCAAGGGTTACCTGCCTTCTATCTTTTTTTAAAAAACTTTGCAGTATTAATCTCACCTGCCATTCACCCAATCAGACAGTTCATTTTCCCCCACACTGTTTCTTTTCTCATATTTCTAGGTTCCAAATTAATTATTCTGAAAAGGTAACTCTGAACCTCTTTTCTGAATTGCTGTAGTATGCTGAGGACTTCTAACAAGTTTTGATTTTATTTCAAACATGCCAGATATTTTTCTACAGTATTATTAACAGTGACACATGCACTTGATCTATTCTCAAGCCAGTAAGACTTCAGTGAACCGCAGTGTGCTTTGATTATTTTGTATTGATCGATACAATTCTGCTTGCTTTACTTTCTTGGGTCACCTGACCAGCTCACTTTATTCGCTCCGCCGATTTTCCACCTCCAGTTCCTCTGAGAACAACTTCGTAATCATTTTTTTCATTGTATCTTTATCTCCTTGTTTACGGGTAGATTTGCAACGTCATTAGTTTAGTTTAGTTTACTTTAGTTTAGAGATACAACGCGGAAACTGGCCCTTCGGCCCACCAAGTCCGCACAGACCAGCAATCACCTCGTACATTAGCACTGTCCTAAATTCACAATTCATAATTCACAATTCTACCAAGCTAATTAACCTACAAACCTATACGTCTTTGGGGTGTGGGAGGAAACCAAAGATCCCGGAGAAAATCCATGGGGTAAAAGGGAGAACGTACAAACTCTGTACATTCAGCACCCACAGTCAGGATCGAACCCGTGTCTCTGGAGCTGGAAGGCAGCAACTCTACTGCTGCGCCACCTTGCCTCCTAAGAAAACTAGAAAACATTGGAACCTACAGCAAGTGGATGGTGAGGGATTGAGCAGGTGTGTTTAGTTTATGATTTTCCATTTTAGAGGAAAGAAAATCATGGATCTGATGCTCCAATTTCCCAAAGTACTCACCCTACATCTCTGACCCGCAGACCCTCAGCATAGGAGCACCGCAAGGCTGCGTACTCTCCCCTCTCCTTTGCTCTCTCTACACCAACGACTGCACCTCCACAGACTCCTCTGTCAGGCTCCTCAAGTTTGCGGATGACACCACCCTGATTGGACTGATCCAGGATGGGGATGAATCTGCCTACAGATGGGAAGTGACACAACTGGCATCCTGATGGCATCGCAACAACCTGGAGCTCAATGTTCTCAAGACAGTGGAACTAATTGTAGACTTTCGAAAAGATCCTCCTCCCCTCCCCCCACTCACCATCAACAACACCATAGTCACATCTGTGGAGTCATTTAAGTTCCTTGGAACCATCATCTCCAGGGACATTAAATGGGGGGCTACCATCGACTCCACAGTCAAAAAGGCCCAACAGAGGATGTACTTCCTGCGGCAACTGAAGAAACACAATCTGCCACAGGCAATGATGGTCCAATTCTATACTGCTATCATTGAGTCCGTTCTCACCTTCTCCATCATGGTCTGGTTTGGCTCAGCCACCAAGCACGACATCCGGAGGCTGCAACGGATCGTTCGCACAGCTGAGAAGGTTGTTGGCTGCAACCTTCCCCCCATTGACGAACTGTACACTGCAAGGGCCAGGAAGCGAGTGGGCTTGATCATCTCTGACCCCTCTCACCCTGGCCACAAACTCTTCGAAGCACTTCCCGCTGAAAGGCGACTCCGGACTGTCAAAGCAGCCACAGCCAGACATAAAAACAGCTTTTTATGCTTATATACTTCATAATGTATCTTTATTGTTTTGATGTGTTTATGCTTTATTCTTAATTGTTAACTGTATGTTTGTGTTGTCATTTGTGAGCAGAGCACCAAGGCACATTCCTTGTATCTGCATACTTGGCCAATAAACTTATTCATTCATTCATTCTACGAGGTGTGTTAATTGCAAATGACTTTTTTTAGCTCATTTGATATATTTTAATAGAGGAGGTTACTGAACACTGTACCTTATTTATCATGAAAATAAACATTTCCATTCTCCAATTCCTTTTCCAACTGATTCCACAATTAACCCATTTTTTTTTTTAACCCTGGAGCTATGTATTGATTCGTATTTCTGAGAAGAAATTCTTCCATCATCTGTTCCAAATCTGTCTTTTCATTAAATTAAGTTGGTATTCCTCTTGGCCTCTTGGTTTATGTTGATGTAGGGACCTGAATTTACATCGTCTCTTCCTATTTACTTGTTGCGGCACAGAAACTACCAATTACTTACCAGTACATCTTTGGGATGTGGGATGAAACTAGGGCACTCGTTTTGGTGAGGGAGAACCCAGATAGACCAAGAGAGAATCAGTAAACACCACATAGGTAGGAGCTTGTACTCCATTTGCGGGAGCTGTGAGGTAACAACACAAACTGATGCACCACTGTGAGGTCTATAGGATCTGATATCCTCTAATTCTATCTTTGTTCAATATTCTCTTCTTCGCTGAAGTTCCATCTGTCTCTATATCCCCAATGCTTTGTGGTAAATAATTAGTTTTAGTGCTCTTCTCTGCATCATTTCAGAGAATTGCATTATGTTCCAGTGACCAAAGCAAGTTGAGGGAATGCTGCCAGTCAGAAGGATTGTTCTTTACATGAAGCACTAATCATGTCCTTGCCTGCTCTCCCGTGGCGGTCTTTTGAAGGAGTGTAGAAAACAGTTTAATTTAGTTTATTGTACAGTGAAACGTTTTTGTTGCTTGCTATCCAGTCAGCGGAAAGATCATACATGATTACAATTGAGCCATTTAGATACATGATAACTTTTAGTGCAAGGTAAAGTCAGCAAAGTCTCATCAAGGATAGTTCGAGGGTCACCAATGAGGTAAATCGTAGTTCAGCACTGCTCTCTGGTTGTGGTAGGATGATTCAGTTGCCTGATAACAGCTGGGAAGAAACTGTCCCTAAATCTGGAGGTATGCGTTTTCACACTTCTATACCTTTTGCCTGATGGGAGAGGGGAGAAGAGGGAGTGGTCAGGCCTTGACAACAATATCCCTGATGACCAGGACAGCTTTTCTCTTACAATTACCATATCTGATACTTGACTGTTAAAAAATGCTGGGAGAATATTAGCTGCTGCATTTATTACATTACAGTACCGATCCCGATCTGGCACCCGTCCATCTGCGGGAGATGATGGTGTGGCTTGGCGTTGTCCTGCTTGGAGAGGGGGATTTTTCATCTGAGGTTACATATCCTTGTGTGACTGACTAGGCCAATCCATGACAGGCAGATCCTTCCACAGTTTCCACAGGTGAGGTCGTCTCTGGTCGTTGTTCTGGGGAGTCCGTGGCTGCTGTTTTTGAACATGTTGCAGCGTTGGCGCCTGTGCTTCAGGGTCTTGAACCACATGCTGTCGTGATGTTTCATGCCCGCCTGGACGTCCTTCCTCCACCTGCCACGGTCCTCAGCAGCCGCTTCCCAGTTGTCAGCGTCGATATTGAAGCTTGTCATATCCCTTTTAATTGTATCCTTGTAGCGGAGCTTTGGTCTTCCTCTTGGTCTCCGAGCATTGGCAACCTCCCCATAAAGCACGTCTCTGGGGATATGCCCATTGTCCATCCTGTGTATGTGTCCAAGCCAGCAGAGGCACTTCTGCTTGAGGATAGTAGGGATGCTTGGCATGTTGGTTAGAGAGAGGACAAGTTCATTGGTGATTTTGTCCTGCCAAGAAACTCCCAGGATGCGGTGAAGACAGTGAAAATGGAAGTTATTCAATTTCCGCTCTTGATGTTGATAGGTCGTCCAAGCTTCACTACTGTAAAGTAGCGTGCTCCATACACAGGCTTTGTAGACAGTGACCTTGGTTTTGGTTGCGAGTTTCCTGTTCTTCCATGCCCGCTTGGTTAGTCTCCCGAAGGTGGTTGCTGCCTTTCCTATGCGTGGGTTGATTTCCTCCTCCAAAGAGACACTATCAGTCACAGTGGATCCCAAGTAAGAGACTTTTTTGATGGATTCCAGTAAAGTGGTGTTTAGGCTGATTCGAGGGGGGAGTGGAGTGCCCTGACCCATGACAACAGTCTTCTTAATACTGATTGTCAGTCGATATTCGTTGCAGGCATGAGACATCCTGTTCATTGGCCTTTGAAGTCCACCTTCTATTGGGGCGATGACTGCAGCATCATCAGTGTACAGGAGTTCTCTGGAGCACAGTTTTCACCTTTGTCTTGGCCTTTAATCTTGCTAGATTGAAGAGTTTCCCATCACTCCTGGTGTGGGAGGTAGACTCCTTCTGTGTCTGTAGGGAAGGCAAAGGACAGAAGAGCAGATAGGAAGATGCCGAACAGAGTTGGGGTTAGGACACATCCTTGCTCCACTCCGCTTCTCATGGGGAAGCTTTCTGACGTAGCGCCATCAAACTAATATACCATAAAAGTAGAGAAACAAGGAAGTGCAGATGCTGAAATCATAAGCAAAGTACAAAGTGCTGGAGTATCGCAGTGGGTCAGGCAGCATCTCTGGAGAATGTGGATAGTGCCATTTCCGGTCGGGAACGTCACCTAGCCATGTCCTCCAGATATGCTGCCTGACCCGATGAGTTACTCCAGTACTTTGTGTTCTACCACAAAAGTACTTCATTGAATGTAACGTCATACTGAAAACAATATGAAATATGCTATATAAAAACAACTCATTCTTCCGCCATTAATTAATGCACTGATTATTTACACGAGACATCATAAAATATTTCTCAAAATTCAAAGAAGCAAGATTCAAAGGGTTAAGACAAATCAAAGAGTTGCTGTTCCTTTTAACATTTCCATCACGATGATACTATTTGAAACATAAATATGATATGCATATTGATGCGTTAGTTAAGACCGTGCTATTTTCACCAATAAGGTACAAATCTGAAAATGCAACAGATGACAACTACTGGTAGAAATGCTAAACTCTCAGGTCTAATGTTTGGTCCTCAAAGCAGGATTACGAGCTCTTCTGACATCACGTATTTTGCTGCTAGTGTCTGTGTTTAGGCTGTTCCTTTCTGATAAGCTATCAGCACAAGACTGGCAGCATCACCACTCAAAAAGATAGGCTCCTTTAATCTCTGCTGTTTACTATTTATACGGCTTCAATTATATGAAACAAAGGCGATCATCATTGATAAACATTACCAGCTTTCAGCTGCCTATGACAGCTGCTACAACCAGGAAATCATTTCCATTCTGTTGAATTCTGAGCACATTGGAACAACTGGAATATTTGTGGGACCTTCTTTAATTTCTTTAAAATCACTGAAGGATATTATTAAATTTATGTAATTGAACAATATTTATATAATGCCGGAAAATTGCATCACTTTGTATAATTTCTCACATGCCAGACATGTGTACCTTTTGTAATCAGCCTTCATGGAAAAGATAATCCTCACTTTGAATCACTGTGAATTTAAATGAATTTAAAGCTGTCTGTAGGTGCTTACTGTGCGAACTGCATTAGTTTGAACATATTTACAGATTTGACTCTTCTCCGTTATTTAATGAGATCTGTGCTCTCTGTTCAAACATTTCCAGCATTTTGTGATACCTTCGATTTGTACCAGCATCTGCAGTTATTTTCCTAGACACTGAGGGCAGATGCTTTTGCAAAGATTGTTTCCTCCTGGAGTTGTGGGGAATCTTCTCTGTTAGCCTCCCTGAAGGCAGCTTTAAAGAAATTGATGAAACTTTATCTAATTCGGCACAGAGCACCTCATTGCGTCTGTGCTCCGTTGATCACCTTGAATCTCACCGACGCCCACACGGATGGTATGATGTTATGGTATGAGTTGACTGGATAGCATGTAAAAAAAAGTTCTTCACTGCATTGCGCTACATGTGACAATAATAAACCAATATCAATCATAAACCAATACCTTTGACACCACACCTCCAGTGGGATTGGAAGCTAAATGGATGGCAGCAGCTTATCAAAGCTTCTGTCCCATCACAAAAGGAATCTATTTAAATCATAAATCAATATGAGAAATGAAAGCAAGAGTAGACCATTCAGGTTCCTGTTTTAAATTTCATTTAAAAATAGCTGAATGTACAACAACAAGCAGTTAAACTAAAACATTGTCCTCCTTGTCTAAGATGTACTTCATCCCTTTTGGTGTCCAACAGTCCTGGAGACACTGCCATTTAGCTTCCTGTGCCTAGTTCGTCATTTAATACCTTTCTGGCTGATCATCTGTGGGTCATGGCAGGTTCTGTTTCTGCTGAACTGTTTATAACCCGAACAGTCGACAAGTTGGTAATGCAGCTGTCAACCAAGTCCCCACAGGGCAGAAGATGCTTGCAGCACTACAACAGCCAGCGGATCCGTCTCTCTGACATCCCAAATACTCGTTTATGTGTACAGGCTGAACATAATTCATGCGTTTGTAAGCTGGGAAGGACCTTGTATCTCAGGAGCACTTTTCTACGCTGGCTCTATACTCCTTGATTCCTGCATTTCTGGATTTAAAAAAATCTCTGTTTGAATACAGTCACTAATAATGTGTCCACAGCTCTCTTCGATGGAGTATTCAAATCCTGTTTGGTCTGATTTGTATTCGTGTCTAGTATTATCTGATTTGATTGGGTATCATGCAAACAAAAGCTGTTCATTGTATCTCGGTGCACGTGACAAATCTAAACCTAAACCAAAGATAGACACAAAATGCTGGAGTAACTCAATCGGTCAGGCAGCACCTCTGGACAAAAAGAATTGGTGCCGTTTTGGTTTGGAACCCTTCTTCAGACTGAAAACCATTCGAGAAGAGTTGCGACCCGAAATGTCACCTATTCTTCTTCTGCGGAGATGCTGCCTGACCCGCTGAATTACTCCAGCATTTTTGTGTCTATCTTCGGTATAAACCAGCATTTGCAGTTCCTTCCTCAACTACTAAACCCAAACTTATTGGTACAGAAAATTCTTCTTTTTTCAGTCCTTAATTGCCAACTGCTAATTTTGAGACTTTGGACATAGTAAACGGGTCCTTTTCAAAATGGCAGGCAGTGACGAGTGGAGGGCCGCAAGGTTCAGTGTTGGGGCCGCAACTGTCTACCATATATATTAATGATTTGGATGAAGGAATTAGAAGTAACACTAGCAAGTTTGAAGATGATACAAAGCTGGGTGGCAGTGTGAACTGCGAAGAGGATGTTAGGAGGTTGCAGGCTGACCTGGACAGGTTGAATGAGTGGGCAGATACATGGCAGATGCAGTATAATGTAGATAAATGAATGAATGAATGAATGAATGAATGAATGAATGCATAAGTTTATTGGCCAAATATGCATATACAAGGAATGAGCCTTGGAGCTCCGCTCATAAATGACAACGCAAACATACATTTAACAATTAAGAATAAAGCATAAACACATCAAAACAATAAGGATACAACATTACGGTCTTAACATGTGGGTGAAAATAAACCAGAGCAAAAAAGAGACTCCAGACTTTGGTTATTGAGTAGAACTATCACTCGTGGAAAAAAGCTGCTTTTAAGTCTGCCTGTGGCTGCTTTGACAGCCCGGGGTCGCATTCCAGAGGGAAGTGCTTCGAAGAGTAATCTTGCCCACTCGCTTCCTGGCCCTTGCAGTGTACAGTTCGTCAATAGGGAGAAGGTTGCAACCAACAACCGTCTCAGCTGTGCAAACGATCCGTTGCAGCCTCCGGATGTCGTGCTTGGTGGCTGAGCTAAACCAGACCATGATGGAGAAGGTGAGGACGGACTCAATGATAGCAGTATAGAATTGGACCATCATTGCCTGTGGCAGATTGTGTTTCTTCAGTTGCCGCAGGAAGTACATCCTCTGTTGGGCCTTTTTGACTGTGGAGTCGATGGTGGCCCCCCATTTAAGGTCCCTGGAGATGATGGTTCCAAGGAACTTAAATGACTCCACAGATGTGACTATGGTTTTGTTGATGGTGAGTGGGGGGAGGGGAGGGGGATCTCTTCGAAAGTCTACAATTAGTTCCACTGTCTTGAGAGCATTGATCTCCAGGTTGTTACGATGGCACCAGGTTAAATGTGAGGTTATCCACTTTGGCGACAAAAACAAGGAGGCAGATTATTATCTCAATTGTGTCAGGTTAGGTAAGGGGGAAGTGCAGCGAGACCTGGGTGTCCTTGTACACCAGTCACTGGCGTGCAGGTACAGCAGGCAGTGAAGAAAGCTAATGACATGTTGGCCTTCATAACGAGAGGATTTCAGTATAGGAGTAAAGAGGTTCTTCTGCAGTTGCATAGGGTCCTGGTAAGACCACATCTAGAGTAATGTTTACAGTTTTGGTCTCCTAATTTGAGGAAGGACATCGTTGTAATTGAGACAGTGCAGCGTAGGTTCACGAGATTGATCCCTGGGATGGCGGGACTGTCATATGAGGAAAGATATGGAAAGACTAGGGTTGTATTCACTGGAGTTTAGAAGGATGAGAGGGGATCTTATAGAGACATATAAAATTATAAAGGGACTGGACAAGCTAGATGCAGGAAAAATGTTCCCAATGTTGGGTGAGTCCAGAACCAGGGGCCACAGTCTTAGAATAAAGGGGAGGCCATTTAAAACTGAGGTGAGAAGGAACTTTTTCACCCAGAGAGTTGTGAATTTGTGGAATTCTCTGCCACAGAAGGCAGTGGAGGCCAAGTCACTTAAATAATTTAAGAGAGAGTTGGATAGAACTCTGGGGGCTAGTGGAATCAGGGGATATGGGGAGAAGTTGGGCACAGGTTACTGATTGTGGATGATCAGCCATGATCACAATGAATGGCAGCGCTGGCTTGAAGGGCTTGAAGGGCTTGAAATGGCCTCCTCCTGCACCTATTTTCTATGTTTCTATGTTTCTATATCAGCACAGGGAAACATCATCTCTGCATCTATCCTGAAAGGCCCCATCGGCATTTTGTGTGTTTTATTGAGATTTCCTCTCATTCTTCTTTGAGAGAGTCACTTTGCTCAATCTCTCCACATAGAGCAAGACCAATAATCATTCTGGTGATCCTTCACAGCATGTCCTCTATCAAAAGTATAATCATCCTTCATTATGGAGACCAGGAATGTACATCATATTCCAGCATTTGGCACAGATGCCTCAGAGATTGGGGCTGCTTTACTTTTCACACCCTGGCTGGTGGAAGGATGATCCCTATACTTGGCTTGATTCAGCACCAGCAATATCCAAACATCAACCAAACTGTGGATGCTATAAATCTGAAGTAAAGGCAGAAAATGATGGAGGCACTCAGCCAATTGGCCAGCATCTGCAATCTTAACTAGCACCTGGAAACATAAACTCTGCTTCTCCTTCCACAGATTCTGCCTGACTGTCTGAATGCTTTCTGCTTTTTCCTATTTTTTATTCCAGGAGTAGGTCCCATTGGCCTGACAACAGTTCCTGAGCAGGAGGGCATGATGTCTCCCAAAAGACTCTGCAGGTTGTCCTCTGGATCCATTTTACCTGGTGTCTGATGGTCGCCGACCCTCGACTCAATCCCTCCTCATGATCTACCTTTGAACCGCCATGGTCTCTTCTTCATTTTCCTCTTTTTAACTCCTTCACTTTCTCCTTTCTGGACTCGGTGCTCGGAACAGTGAGAGGCAGTGTGTGAGAGAAGGAGGATCAGTGTGTGAGGATGTGAGTGGATTTCCCTGACCCAAAACTCAGAAATCTTGCAACTCTAGGTAGGGCCCCAGTGATGATGATTCAGTCTATTTTAAGTTTATAACTTCAGATTTTAAGTTTCAGATTGGCAACAGTAATTTTGGAACATTTTGAGAGGCACAACAGTTAAAGAGAAGCACAGATGGTTCCTGGAGATGTGATGTTCGAGTGTTTTCTGGTTGCTCACTTCATTTGGCTTACCTCCTCTCCCTTCTCTTTACTTGTGACCAGATCGCTCATTCACTGACCGTTCCTTTCCATGTCACCCCTTCTCCTCCCGTCTGATCACATTTTCAGTCTCCTATATCACCCCACCCCTTAGACTTTCCAATTCCTTCCCTATCTCCTCATAAGATCATAAGATCATAAGACATAGGAGCAGAATTAGGCCATTTGGCCCATCGAGTCTGCTCCATTTGAACATGGCTAAACTGTTTTACCCTCTCAACATTCTCCTGCCTTCTCCTCATAACCTTTGACTCCCTTACTAATCAAGAACCTGTCAATCTCTGCTTTAAAAATACCCAGTGACTTGGCCACCTCATTCCTCCATGCCTACCATCGATCATCCATTCACATTAGTTCTATGTTATCCTACTTTTGCATCCAACCCCTACACATTTGGGACAATTTACAGACGCGCACTTCATTGGAATGGGGGAGAAAACTGGAGCACCCAGAGGAAGCCCTCGTGATCTCATGAAGAACGTGCAAACTCCACACAGACAATGTCCGCGGTCAGGATCAAACCTGGGTCTCTGGCGCTATGAGACAGCAGCTCTACCGGTAGCCACTGTACCAGTTTACCTTGCCAAGCCCAGTAAGAAAATTTTATGTTTTAAACAGATCACTTCTCATTCTTCTAAACTCGAGAGAATATCATTCCAACCAGCTTAATTTCTGCTTTTAGTAAAAATCCCTTCTACGAGAATAATGTGTTAGTTCTGTTTTTTTGTCCACATGCAGCCTGGCCTGCTATTCCAAGCATTTTCTGTTAGATTTCAGATTTCCAGCAGCTTGGCGGCACAGTGGTGCAGGGGTAGAGTTGATGCCTTGCAGCGCCAGAGACCCAGGTTTGATCCTGACTGCGGGTGTTGTCTGTAAGGTGTTCTCCCTGTGACCATGCAATTTTCTCCGGGTGCTCCGGTTTCCTCCCATAATCTAAAGATGTACAGGTTTGTAGGTTGATTGACCTTGGTAAAAATTGTAAATTGTCCCTAGTGTGTAGGATAGTTCTAGTGTACATGGATCGCTGCTCGGCACAGACTCGGTGGGCCGAAGGGCCTGTTTCCGTGCTGTATCTCTAAACTAAATTAAGTTGCTGTTTTATACCTTTGTAATGGATACCCATCCTTCTGGTTCTCCTGGTCACCCAAGGACCAACTCTTCCTTCGCTGCCCCCAGGACAATGCGGTCATTCACAAGCTGGCTATAACTGCTCTGGTTTCACTAGTTTATCAGTTTAAACCACAAACAAGAAATTTACAACAAGAAATGAAAATTGAAAATGCCAGAAATCTGAACTCCAGCTTGTATTTCTTAACATCTTACTTTCTTACTTCAGGTTGATGATCCTTCATTAAAACCACTTCCCTCTCCACAATTGCAGCCTGATCTCCTGAATATTCCCAGCATTCTGAATTCATATTTCTGTTTTCCATCAGAGCCTATCAAATATAATAACAAAGCCAAACAAATATTTTCTGTTTGTACTTCAAAAATGCAATGGTATCTGCAGTCCAGCAAGAAACAGTATTGCAGCTGTTGTTAACATCGGCTTCCAAATGCTGATTTCTTAAAGCAGCAAAACCATGTAACTTCGCCCAAATTTCATATTTTCTTCGTAAAAACATAGAAACATAGAAAATAGGTGCAGGAGGAGGCCATTCGGCCCTTCGAGCCAGCACTGTCATTCATAGTGATCATGGCTGATACCAGAGTGTAAAATCAAGACATGACCTTTTTTTTGGACAAGTCAGCATTACGTCAGCATGTTTGTGTGCTACCAGCACTGTTGATGGTATATGTTGACAAAAGCAGCATGTTTGTGTGCTGCAGCACTGATGATGGTGTATGTTGACAAAAGCAGCATGTTTGTGTGCTGCAGCACTGATGATGGTGTATGTTGACAAAAGCAGCATGTTTGTGTGCTGCAGCACTGTTGATGGTGTATGTTGACAAAAGCAGCATGTTTGTGTGCTGCAGCACTGTTGATGGTATATGTTGACAAAAGCAGTAAACACTCCTTTCCTAACATTAGTAAACCATTAATACAAATATACAATTAGCTGAAGAGTAATTTTATAGAGTTGTTGAGTTATAGAGTCATAAAGTGTGGAAACAGGTCCTTTGGCCCAACTTGCCCACATCGACCAACATGTCCCATCAACATTAGTACCACTTGCCTGCGTTTGGTCCATCTATATACTAAAAATCTCGTTTGTTTGTTTGTTCCTGAACTACAGCCAAAATGGTACACAACAGCGCAACAATTTTAGGCCCACCTTACTCACCATCGCCCTTTTGGTGCTAATGGAAGAAGTTTCATTGAAATCGGTGTTATATTTTTAAAGTTATTCACATTGTAAAGTTTAAATCTATCCCTCAGGGAGGGGGAGGGAGGGAGGGGGGAGGATAACAGGGGTTGAGGGGGATGGAGTGGGGGGGGGAGGAAGGGGGAGGGGAAGGGGAGGTAGAGGGGGGTAGGGGAGGGGAGGGGGAGGGGATAGAGGGGGCAGGGGAGGGGAGGGGAGGGAGGAAGGAGGGGGAGGGATGGGAGGGGGAGGGGGGAGGGGGGAGGGGATAGAGGGGGCAGGGGAGGGGAGGGGAGGGAGGAAGGAGGGGAGGGTTGGGGAGCGGGAGGGGGAGGGGGGAGGGGAGGAAGGGAAGGAAGGTAGGGGGAGGAGGGGGTGAGAGGGAAGGGGGGAGGAGAAGGTGCTGCACCAATGCAGGAGAGGTTTGGGCCCAACGGGTCCACGGTCTAGTATCCCTCTAAACCTGTCCTTTCCATGTACCTGTCTAATTGCTTCTTAAACATTGTGATAGTCCCTGCCTCAACTACCTTCTCTGGCAGCTCGTTCAATACATCCACCAGCCTTTGTGAATTTACATTTAACTGTAGGGAGAATATTGCAAATATTTAAATCAGAAGACCCAACAAGGTTACATCACTGTTCGACATTTCTGTTGCATATATTATCATTGTTAACTTAAAGCAACTGAATAATATGATATGTGCTCTGATATTATCATGAATTCTAAATATGAATTGATTATTTACAGAGCTGAATTGCATTATAATTAACCTTTCTGTAATTGTTTGTTACAAATTTATTTAAATCATGTATACAGGTACTTCAATTTGCCTTTCATCAAAAATAAATATATTCATAATGCTACCAAACAGTAGACTTTTCACTATCCTTCATGTAAATGAGGATTTTTCCCATTCTTTTGTTAGCACTTTTATTTCCAAGAAATGCTTCACCTTTGTCTCAAACGATCAATGCAAAGCCGAAAAATCCATGATCTGTATTATGTCTCAGCTTGTATATTCATAAAATGCTTCACTTAAAAGTTCCATCTTAATGAACTTCTAAATGCACAATTCTTTTTGATGCTTCAAGCAAATCAAAGCTGTGTAATTAAGGAGAGAAAAGCTTTGAAAGCACACTCTCATCTCTAATCAAGGCTTTCAAATTGATCCTTACAGAACAATAATAGCTGCGGTGATTTTATTGTTATCACAGAAGCACATGTGAGGGACATGAAGTATATCATGTCTTTTTGTTCATTATGGCCAATGTGTTCGGTTGCTAGGCAGAGTAAAATACATTAAAAATAACAAGCTTGTTCGAAATAAAATCTAATTCAGATATTACATAATGTTCTATAGTTCAGGTCATTTAAAAATATTTGTATTTTATGATAGCATAAACTCATTTTGATTTTATTCAGAGCCCCTAATATAGGAAGGAGCTGAGCAGACTCCACCCAGGCAAAGCCATGGGCCCTGATGGTGTCAGCCCTAGGGTACGCAAGACGTGTGCTAACCAGATGTGTGGAGTACACCAGCATATCTTCAACCAGAGCCTGAACCTGGAGAGTGTTCCTGTGATATGGAAGACCTCCTGCCTGGTTCCTGTACCAAACAGGACGCGCCCCAGGTCCTCCAATGACGACAGACCGGTGGCGCTGACTTCACTCATCATGAAGTCCCTAGAGAGGCTGGTGCTCACTCACCTGCGACCCCTGGTTAAACCCCACCTGCAACCCATGCAGTTCGCTTACCTAACATAGATGGGGGTTGAGGACGTCATCATCCACCTGCTCCATTGTTCCTCTGCTCACATGGATAAGCTGGGAAGCATTGTGAGAGTCATGTTTTTTTACTTCCCCAGTGCTTATTAACACCATCCAGCCTGCACTGCTAGGGAGCAAACTGACGAAGATGCGGGTGGATGTTCCATTGGTGTCCTGGATCACCAACTACCTGATTGGACAACCACAATATGTCAGGCTACTGAACTGTGTCTCAGACATGGTGGTGAGCAACACAGGGGCCCCACAGAGAACGGTCCTTCCTCCCTTCCTGTTCACCATCTACACCTCAGACTTCAGATGTAACTCGGTCTCCTGCCACCTGCAGAAGTTTTCAGATGACTGCAATTGTGGGCTGCATCAGTGAGGGGAGGGAAGCTGAATGCAGAGGTGTAGTCAACAACCTTGTTGAGTGGTGTGGGCTGAATCACTTGCAGCTCCACACCGACAAGACTAAGGAGTTAGTGGTGGACTTTAATAAGAGAGGAACAGCCCTGTCCCCTGTCTCCATCAATGTTGTGGATGTGCAGTTTACCAGGGAGTACAAATACTTTGGAGTGTACCTGGACAGTAAACTGGACTGGTCCAGGTACGCTGAGGCCCTGTACAAGACCGGACAGAGCTGGCTGTACATTTTGAGAAGGCTCCACTCCTTCAACATCTGCAGTAAGATGCTGCAGATGTTCTACCAATCAGTGGTATCCAGTGTCATCTTCTTCGCAGCCGCGTGCTGGGGCAGCAGGGTGAAGGCTGCGGACGTCAATAGGATCAACAAACTCATCAGGAAGGCTGGCTCCGTCCTGGGGGCGGAGTTGGATTCATGGGTGGTGGTCTTGGAGGGGAGGATGCTCCTCAAACTGCGAAGCATCTTGGACAATACAGCTCACCCCCTCCATGACACACTGGTCAACCTGAGGAGTACCTTCAGCAACAGACTGGTTCCACCAAGATGCAGGACAGAACACCACAGGAGATCCTTCTTCCCTGTGGCTATCAAACTGTTCAACTCCTCCTCCTCTGTGGCGGGGGAAACTGAGACTGACTCCCCTCCACCCCCCTCCCCAATCTTTGCACATCCCCAATCCTTTCCACTCATCACTTTAATTTCATGTTTCATGTATTTTGTGTTTTTATGACTGTACAATTTCCCTCCTGGGATAAATAAAGTTCTATCGTATCGTATCATATCGTATACCTGAAACCTCATGGTACTTTAGTTAGAAAGTTCTCCCACTCCAAAATTGGCAAATGTCTGGGGAAAGTACACTAATTCTATGCTATTCCACTTCCGCATCCAATCCAATGTCAATAAAAACGAGAGCAATTGGACAGATGACTCCTGGCTTTTAGTTTCTTGCACTAGAGTTTAGTTTAATATTCTTCAAAGTTTAGCAAACTGCTTAAATATCAATTCTAACATCCTCAGTAATCAATCTTTATATATTGTTGGTTGAACCTGCCTTTTCACCCCAAGAAAGAGTCTCTTTAAAATAGCAATGCTCCAGTTCAAAGGTAGGGCAGCACGATGAAAAGCAAGCATGTTTGCCTGCATGCACAATTTGCCCTCTGCACAGTGACTTATGCAAAAATCAAATCATTCCAATTACCAAAGAGAAGTTGCGATAAACATGAATTTAATCTGCTGATAAAACAGCAGGTGTGCAAACATGCAAACAAAAACAGATGGGCTGGTATTTTAGATGACAGCATATCCAGACATTACTGATTTTGTTATAAAGATTTTTTTAAACTGATTTTTTAAAAACGTATTCACAAAGTGTGGGGAAGGCCACCGTCTACCTTTCATCTGTAATTGTCAGTCAAACGGTGGTGATGGGTCATCTTCTTGAAACACTATAATCCATATGTTCTCCAGAGATGTTGCCTGATCTGCTGAGTTATTCCAGCATTTTATGTGTTAACCAGCAGCTGCATTGCTTTGTTACTACAAACATGGTCAATAAATGAGAAATTCTCTTCATGGCTTTCCAGACGTGCAGGCATGGAGGTTGATTGGCTTCTGTAAATTGCCGCTAGTGGATTGGATGCGAAAGTGGAATAACATAGAATTAGTGTACTTTCCCCTTACATTTGATCTCCAAAAGTGCAACACCTCACATTTGCTCAGATTATGCTCCATCATCTATTGCTCCTCTAATATCTGTAAAGGATCTAAATCATGTTGGATCTTTTAGATAGACACAAAATGCTGGAATAACTCTGCGGGACAGGCAGCATCTCTGGAGCGAAGGAATGGGTGATGATTCGGGTCGAGACCCTTTTACAGACTTGTATCTTTTGATAGTTGGCCTCAATGTCTGCAACTCCACCAATGTTGGTGTCGGCTGCAAACTTAATAATGAGCCCATTTTCATTTATGTCCACGTCATTTATATATTTCACAAACAACGTAGGAGCGAGCACTGTTCCCTATGGATGAATACTGGTCACAGACCTCTGGACAGAATAACAGCCTTCCACCATCTGCAGCATCTTCTCTGAATAAGCTACTTCTAAATCGAAACTATCAAGTCACCGTGAATCCTGTGCATCTTAATGTACTGGATCAGCCCACCAGGTGAGACTTTATCAAATGCTTTACACATATCCATGTACAGTGGACAACATCCACTTTCTTGGCCCCATCAATTACCTTTGCCACTGTTGGAGGGAATTTTGTGACATACCGGTACCCTGAACCTGGCTTTACTTGGGGCCCAGCTTAGATTGGAACAGACACAAAATAAAACATCTCGTAGATCAGTGGTGAGTTTCTCAAACGAACAAGTTGGTTTATTGAAGGTCTTTACAGTGTGCACAGAAAACACCCTGAGAAAACCCAAAGTGTCTCAAAGATTCACAGTACCTACAGCATTTTTATATTCTCATGACACAATGGTTACTTGTGGATTCTCCATTTTTTAAATGCTATCATTGATGCTATCATTGATCAATGTCTCTATAACCTTTCATCTTTGTCTTTCCCCACAGTTATCTTTAACCATATGCTCCCTGTTATTTACAAAACCACTCTTCCCAATTACATAACAAATAGGTGCCTTAAATTTCAGTGCCTCTGATCAGTTTTATTCCCTTCAGCTTAGTTTACAACCTTCAATGTTTATTTTAACTAAATTAGCTGCGCTGCGCTAATTTAGTGGAACTGAAACAACACGATAAAAATATTTATTGCCTCACTAACATCTTTAAGTTCCCTCTGTTGGCCATTTTTCTCACCGTGCATCCCCTGTATGTAAGCTCTAGAGTTAAACACATTACACACTACTCAGCTTCCTTATTATTTTCAGAATTTCCGACAACAGCCATCTCTTAACAAGCGGTAGAGTTGCTACCTTACAGCGCATGGAGACCCAGGTTCAATCCCGACTACGGGTGCTGTCTGTACGGAATTTGTACGTTCTCCCCGTGACCGCCTGGGTTTTCTCCAAGATCTTCAGTTTTCTCCCACACTCCAAAGACGTACAGGTTTGTAGGTTAAATGGCTTGGGTTTGTTTACTTGGTGTAAGTGTAAATTGTCCCTAGTGTGTGTAGGCTTGTGTTAATGTGCGGGGATCGCTGGTCGGTGCAGACTCGGTGGGCCGAATGGCCTGTATCCGCGCTGTATCTCTGTAACTAAAGTTAGCGAGACATGACTTGCCATGGCCAAAGCCATGCTGATTGTCCCTGATTATCCCATTCTCTTCCTGTTTGGCATGCATGTTGCCGTGTGTTGGAACTTCACCTAATTGGCATTACGTTTTTAAGTATGCCTGTGGCGGATCAGGCCACTCCTTGGGTCAGCCCCCTCGTTACGTTACGGACAGGCGTAAGGGGTTAAAAGCCAGACCATGGGGAGGCGTGGCTCATCCCTAGGTGGACTACGCTGTGGGCAGGAGCTCACAGCATAATAAAGAACCTTACTGAAAACTGCCTGGCGTCTTGCCTTTTCTCTGGCCTCCGCCAGGCCACTACATTGGTGACCTCGACATACATCACGCGTAGTGATGTCGCGCAATAATGCGCAACCCGGTCCTGCCGACCTCGTTGCCGTCTCCCTCAAACTCCCGACCCTGTGGACCGAAGAGCCTGAGGTCTGGTTCCAGCAGGCAGAGGCACAGTTTGCTGTGCGAGGGGTAACCGTCGACTTAACGAAGTATTTTTATGTCGTCGGCAGGAATTCACCGGGATGGTCTCGTTCTATCACCGCTTCCTGCCGGCGGTAGCCCGAACTATGCGCCCACTCTTCCACCTCATGGCTGGTCGCCGCAAGGAGGTCGAGTGGGACGACGAAGCAGGAGCGGCCTTTGAGCACGCTAAGGAGGCCCTGGCCAGGGCCACGATGCTCGTCCATCCTAAGGAGGATGCCCCAACCGCCCTGACCGTGGACGCTTCTGAGGTGGCGGTCGGGGCGGTGCTAGAGCAGCACATCGACGGGTGTTGGCGGCCACTCGCCTTCTTTAGCAGGCACCTCAGCGGGGCCCAACGACGTTACAGCGCGTTCGACCGGGAGCTCCTCGCCCTCTACCTCGCCGTACGCCACTTTCGGTACTTCCTGGAGGGGAGACCCTTCATCGCGTTCACAGACCACAAGCCACTCACCTTTGCTTTCGCCAAGGTTTCGGATCCGTGGTCTGCGCGGCAACAAAGACAATTGGCGTATGTGTCGGAGTACACCACCTCAATTCGGTTTGTGGAGGGAAAAAACAACAGGGTGGCCGACGCCCTGTCTAGACCCGCGATCCACGCCGTCCTACAAATGGCCGGGGGGATCGACTATTCCGCCCTAGCAGCCGCACAGCTGGGGGACGAGGAGATGGCCACCTATCGTACAGCCGTGTCCAGCCTGCAGCTGGAGGACATTGTCTGTGGCCCCGGGGATACAACACTGTTGTGCGACACCTCCACTGGCCTGCCGCGGCCCATCGTCCCTGTCGTCTGGCGTCGCAGGGTATTCGAGGTGCTCCACGGGCTGTCTCACCCCTCCATTCAGGCGACGGTGGCCCTCGTATCCTCCCGTTTCATGTGACACGGGCTGCGTAAGCAGGTCGCACACTGGGCACGCACCTGCATCCCGTGCCAAACTTCAAAAATCCAGCGACACGTGCGTGCGCCTCTGCAGGAGTTTCGTGTCCCTCGGCAGCGCTTCGACCACATTCATGTGGACATCGTGGGGCCGCTGCCGCCGTCCCGGGGCATGACCCACCTCTTCACTGTGGTTGATCGCTTCACGCGGTGGCCGGAGGCCATTCCGCTGGCGGACACCTCGACGGCCACCTGCGCGCGGGCCTTGGCGGCGCACTGGATCGCCCGGTTCGGGGTGCCACTGGACATTACATCCGACCGGGGGCCACAGTTCACTTCGGAACTGTGGTCGGCCATGGCAAGACTCTTGGGTGTCCGCCTACACCACACTACGGCGTACCATCCACAGTCGAACGGGTTGGTGGAACGCTTTCACCGCCAGCTGAAGGCTGCCCTGAAGGCTCGGCTCACGGGCCCAGACTGGGTGGACGCCCTGCCGTGGGTTTTGCTGGGGATCCGCACCGCACCCAAGGAGGACTTGGCCTCCTCCTCCGCCGAGTTGGTGTACGGGGCCCCCTTGACGGTTCCCGGGGAGTTCATCCCACCGGCGCAGGGTCGAGTGGAGCAGCCTTCTGACGCCCTGCAACGTCTTCGGCAGATGGTGGGCAGGCTGGCACCTGTGCCCACGTCACGTCATGGGACCTTCCATCCACACGTCCCTGCCGCTCTGGAGGACTGCCAGTTTGTGTTCCTGCGCAGGGACGCACACCGATCACTTCTCCAGCGGCCGTACGAGGGCCCCTTCCGGGTCCTGCAACACGGCTCGGCCACATTCGTTCTGGACATGGGGGGTCGCAGAGAGACTGTTTCGGTCGCACGGCTGAAGCCGGCACACGTGGACATTGATCGGCCGGTGCCGGTTGCGCAGCCCCGCCCGCGCGGTCGCCCCCCCATCCACGTTACCCCCGCCAGTGTCTGCTACGACCCCTCCACCTATCGGTCAGTCGCCGGTCCCTGCGCCGGTCATGGTGCGCACCCGGGCTGGTCGCCTCGTGCACCCTCCTGTCCGTTTTTTACCTCCGGTTCTTGGGGGGGGGTCCTGTGGCGGATCAGGCCACTCCTTGGGTCAGCCCCCTCGTTACGTGATGGACAGGCGTAAGGGGTTAAAAGCCAGACCATGGGGAGGCGTGGCTCATCCCTAGGTGGACTACGCTGTGGGCAGGAGCTCACAGCATAATAAAGAACCTTACTGAAAACTGCCTGGCGTCTTGCCTTTTCTCTGGCCTCCGCCAGGCCACTACACCTGGTTGCTTTTCCTGACCTAATTTATATATTCCTCATTTTATCAGGTCTGCACTTTGTTTTGGCAGTAATAATAGAGGGGAGAGTTAACTAAGTCACAAGTTTACATACTGTGGTGTGTAATGTAAGGATTAAACAGCTAGTCAGCTAAAATGGAGTTGTCAGCTAAACCCTGAATAAATACATTTCAAACCCTGCTTAGGAAAACAATTAGATATTTTGGAAGGATAAAAAGGCTAACTTAGGGGGACCAGTCAATCATGAGGCAACCTGTGAGGTCACTAAGATAAGCTTTTCCCTTTCCAAAGAAGTCTGAGACTAGCTTGGCATTTTTGATAGGACAAATAACTCACGTTATTATGACACAAAGGGGGATAGCTAGTTTTCACACATAATCACCTGTTTTTCTTAGAGATAAAGTTATTATATAAATGCATGCTTTGACCTTTTCAGGGGTACATCACCTTTGGAGGGAGAGAGTTCATAAGTTCAAAAGTTCAAGGAGCAGAATTAGGCCATTCGACCCATTTAATCATGGCTGATCTATCTTTCCCTCTCAACCCCATTCTCCTGCCTTCTGCCCATAACCCCTGGCACCCTTACTAATCAAGAACCTGTCAATCTCCACCTTAAAAATATCCATTCATTTGGCCCCCACAGTTGTCTGTGGGAAGAGACATATGCAACGGACTTCACCTTCCGGGAGGGAGATAGGGACCCTGGACCGTGGACATATCAGGTCTCTCAAGTTTAGTTTAGTTTAGAAATACAGCATGGAAGCAGGCCCATTGGCCCACCAAGCCTGTGCTGACCTGCACATTAACACTATCCTACACACACAGGGACAATTGCTTTAATACCAAGCCAATTAACCTACAAACCTGTACATCTTTGAAGTGTGGTTGGAAACCAAAAATCCTTGTAAAAACCCATGGGGAGAACATACAGACAAGCACCAGTAGTCAGGATCGAACCTGGGTCCTTGACGCTGTAAGGCAGCAAATCTACTGCTTAACCATCGTGCCGCCAATGCAAGCCATTGCAGACAGGAGTGTCGGATGTGCAGAGAGGTGTGACACT
Source organism: Rhinoraja longicauda (assembly GCF_053455715.1). Lineage (NCBI taxonomy): Eukaryota > Metazoa > Chordata > Chondrichthyes > Rajiformes > Arhynchobatidae > Rhinoraja > Rhinoraja longicauda. The sequence continues at coordinate 66,158,296 of NC_135953.1, read as the reverse complement.
TGCTAACTATTAATCATTTTCCTGTATTTTGCTTCAACTAATATAGTTGTCTGTACTCTCTGAAATGTTCTTTCCCCGTTCATTAACCCGAATTCTTGAAACCTGCTTATAACTTGATGCATAGTGGAATTCAATTATTTTGCAGTTGATGGCTAAAGCTGTCTCCTAAATATGTGATTTTGAGCTGCTGGATCTGTTTTGATCTTAAAAAAGCACAGAGTATTGGAGTAACTCATCAGGTCAGTCGCCATCTCTGGAGAACATGGATAGTGGCTCGGGACAATTCTTCAGACTGATTCAACAGGCTCTGTTTTGATCTTTCTTATTTAGCACAATAGTGGAGCTGTTGTGGCTAAAATCAGCATCCGCAGTTCTTCCTACACATCAAGTAAGTTTATGTCTCAAACCGGCTTGGTCACAGCCTGCCCATGTCCCTCAGGCAGATACGGAATTATTCCATGGGCTAGCCTTGACTCTGCATTCTTTGAGTTGTTGGCTTCAATTGGGACAGGCACAAGCTTGATATTATTGAGATAGAACATAATCTGGATTCTTAATGGATGTGCAGAATGGTAGCTGATGGGGATGATTCTATGAGTATTGACTACGTCAAGGTAATGCTTGATGATTCTGCGGGGTATTTCTCAGTCCAGTCATTTTGTTCGATAAAGAACACATTGCGAGGTTGATAGAACTAGGTGTGATTTTATCATGTTCAAAACTCTTGCTTCAGTGGATCAACCTTCAGTGGACACGGAGGATTTTAATATACCTAACTGGTTTGTTTGACAATTTCAAAGAACAGTTCAGAGTCAACCACATTGTAAGGCCAGATTGCGCTAGAATTGCACATTTCTTTGCCGAGAGGACATTAATGTGCCACATTTATTTCCATTTACAGTCTAGTAATTCTAAGGCCACCGATATCAATAACTAAATTTTATTACAGGTATTTTTAATTAACAAAATTTAATTTCCTCGTCTATCTATTTAGGGATTTGAACATGTCTTTCGAACATTAATTTGGAATATCATATCTCATGTCAATATGCTGCACGCTTGCTGATAAACAATGACAATCTGGCACAAGCTTAAAAGGGTTCAGAAAAGATTTACGAGGATGTTGCCAGGACTAGAGGATGTGAGCAAAAGGGAGAGGTTGAGTAGGCTGGGTTTCTATTCTATTGAGTGTAGGAGGATGAGGGATGATCTTCTAGAGGTATACAAAATCATGGGAGGAATAGATACACAGAGTCTTTTACCCAGAGATGGGGAATCGAGGACCAGAGGACATAGGTTCAAGGTAAAGGGGAAAAGATTTTATAGGAATCCAAGGGGTAACTTTTTCACACAGAGGGTGGTGGGTGTATGGAGGAAGCTGCCAGAGGAAGTAGTTGAGGCTGGCACTATCCCATCATTTAAGAAACAGTTGGACAGATACATGGATAGGACAGGTTTGGAGGGTTATGGACCAAGCGCAGGCAAGTGGGACTAGGGTAGCTGGAACATTGTTGGCCGGTGTTGGCGATTTGGGGCAAAGGGCCTGTTTCCACACTGTATCACTCTATGACTCTATGTAGCTGTCAGACCGTAGACTACGTGTAAATTAGTGAGGTGAACAGTTTTTATTTTTGCTTTGGTCAGTCTGCACAAATTAAATTAAACACTCAAGGCAAAAGTATAGCAACTTTGAAATTGTCTTGAATGGAACTGGTTAATTTGCAGCCACGCCTGGTGGATGTGACAGCCAGTTTTATATATGCATGCATTAATGGCAGGGATCCATACTGTATTGAATGAAAAATACTCCTTTACTCCTTAGTTAATGAAAGGTGCCATGTCAAGCTCTTTTTATTTTCATAAAGTCTTCACTCAGATCCCACAGTAAAGCTGACTTGGTCTGTCTCAGCAAGAGAACCAGATGGAAATCAATGTCTTGTCAGTGTGTAGGAAGGAACTGCAGATGGTGGTTTGTACCGAAGATAGGCACAAATTGCTGGAGTAACTCAGCGGGTCAGGCAGCATCTCTGGAGAAAATGAATAGGTGACATTTAGGATCGGAACCCCATCTTTAGACTGAAATGTCTTAATGTCTTCAGTCTGAAGAAGTGTTCTGACCTGAAACGTCACCTATACATTTGCTGCCTTACCTGCTGAGATACTCCAGCATTTTGTGTCTATCTTATGAATGTCTTGTAAGTCCCTGCCTCAACTCTCTCCCGCACATCTTTTAACAGGTTATCTCCCACTCTGCACACTCAGTCCTGATGCAGGGTTTCAACCCAAAATGTCAGCTATCCCTTTGTCTCCACAGTGGCTGCCTGACCTGCTGCAACTTGTTTTTAATCCAGATTTCATCACCTGCAGTCATTTGTGTCTCCAGATAGAAATCAAATGTAACTTCTATATCATTGTGCTCAGAGTTATTGACCAAGATATATACTTATTTTCATTAAATATTTCACAGCAAACTAAAACCGAACAAAGATTTAACAGAGCAATTAAGAAGTGGGAGAGTCTATGACCAAAGGACATTCCTGCAGGAAGGAGAAGGGAAGGCATTTCTTTAGTCAGAGGGTCGTGAATTTGTGGAATTAATTGCCACTGAATGCTGTGGAGGCCAAGTCAATAGATATTTTTAAGGCAGAGATTCTTGGTTATTACGGGTGTCAGGGGGTTATGGGGACAAGGCAAGAGAATGGGATTAAAAGGGAAAGATAGATCAGCCATGATTAAATGGCGGTATAGACCTGATGGAGCAAATGGCCTAATTCTGCTCCCTAACACTTATGAGCACTTATTAACACATGAATTAAGAAGCTGTTAAACCTATAACCCTCAACCCACCATAAACATTTTTGAAGCAAAGTTTTATCCATGTGATGTTATTTGCAGATATTGCTTAGCAAATTTAAATTGGATGTTTTCAACTCCAAGGACAAGAAAAATGGATACCCTACAGCAAAACTATTAATGTTCCTTCTAGTGCTATAATTGGAATTGATTCTCTCCCTCCCCAAGGACATACATAATTCTTGGTGTAATGGCCTGGTGTTACTGCTGTGCTTCTGTCATGGATGCAACTTTGATGTTATTTTGGTTTGACACTAATTGTAGTAATTTGTGTGAGATCAACATACCTGCCCAAAGAGATAAAGCATATGAAAGAGGTATAACTGATGCATAAAAGTCCCAAAGATATTTGCGAGAGAAGTAAGTGTAAACATTCTGGAAGTAAACTGATGTTGTAAGTTAGGTGCAATTTTAGGTGATTATTTCAATCATGCTTCCAAGTGTTTTTTTCAAATAGCTTGGGAACTTTAGGGGAACCTTGGATGGTGATAGAAGTTTCACAATATACCTGCTGTTTTCCAACCAATAAAACGGTGGGGGGGGGGGGGGGGGGGGGGGGGGGGGAGGATTGGGGGGATGGAGGGGGGGGATGTCTCCTGCTGCATATGATCACCTCTGTCTAATTACGTCAAGTGCCAGCAACTTCTGATGTGTGTGACCATCAGAACATGCTAGTTGTTTGGGTTCAGTAAGTGCAGCTTGCTGGTAATGATACAGTGGTGCACAATGTACAATTTCCAATTGCCTTCATCCGACCTGATTTGGCTAGTTTTCAGATTGTGGATAAATTCCAATCCATTTCCACTCAACTGCACTTGAATGGAATGTGCGGCTTTCCTTGTTCTAGATCTGCGTGAAACGACAAAGGCAGACAAATTGAATTACATTAATATCTATTGAAAATACTTTGGATTAATACTAACATAGTTTTCATTTCATTCTTCCACTCACATTTTGAGAAAATTGTGATATTGTAGAGTCATTCAGTACAGAAACAAGCCCTTGGGCCCATTATGTCCACGCTGACCTATTCATCCTTCCACACTAACCCCATTTGACTGCATAAGACTATATCCTTCTATGTCTTGCCATTTTAAGTGTCTGTCCAAATACCTCTTAATTGTATCTGATTCTGTCACCTCCACTAGCAGAACGTTTCAGACATGTGTGTGATGTCTCTGTGGTGCTCCATAGAATCACTAAAACAAAAGGAGATTAATCAGCTTGCATTTTTTTGTTGCTTTTGAAGTCCCAAACTGAAGTCTTCTGACAGCATATTCCATGAAATCCCGACACTCTTTCAACAATAATGTAACAATAGGCTAATTCAAATTACTTAAAGATTGCAGATATATTTCCTAAAGACAAAAGTTTAGGCACAAAAAATTCAATTGTTCGATTCCTGACTGTATAATTTTTATAAATTATAAGCCTCATTAAAGTTAATAGGCCTACCACAATTGTCAGAAAAAGAAACGTGCCAAATTTACTACGGTCTCATTGTCTTCTGTTCCAGTTTTCTGTTGTGCAATCTTTTCCATGCACGTAACAGTCAAATGGCACTTGTACAATGGTGGTTTCTGACAATTTGATGCATATTGGGTAAACAAACATCATGCCAATCCATTTTAAAGGTAAACTTTATTGGAATATGTTCTGCTTTTATGGTAAGTTTATCCAAAGGAAAATCTGCCACTTGACAAAACAATAGGTTTTCATTTGTGACCGTATATTTTCTCTTTTTAATGCTGAAGTGAAAATATTTTTCAATTTCCATATGCCAATGTCAGAGAACTATTCCTGTGTAAAGGAAAAGCCAATCAGATTGGCAGAGGAACAATGTATTCTTCTCTGCATAATGTTTTTGATACAATATGGCCATGGGCTGGTTGCCATAACACCACTGAAAATACATAGAAACATAGAAAATAGGTGCAGGAGGAGGCCATTCGGCCCTTCGAGCCAGCATCGCCATTCATTTTGATCATGGCTGATCATCCACAATCAATAACCCATGCCTGCCTTCTCTCCATATCCCTTGATTCCACTAGCCCCTAGAGCTCTATTTAACTCTCTCTTAAATCCATCCAGTGATTTGGCCTTCACTGCCCTCTGTGGCAGAGAATTCCACAAATTTACAACTCTCTGGGTGAAAAAGTTCCTTCACATGAGAAAATGAAGGACAAAGTTTTCTCAAAGCTGTTTCAGGAAGTAACTGCAACAAGTATGGCAGAGATCTTATCTACTGGCCAATATTTATCCCTCAGTCAATATCTCAGCTTCTCTGGTCATCGGCACATTCAGTTGGTGTGAGTTATCTGTGTACGGATTGACTGGTGGGGTTTCTATATCAGAACCAGGGTAACACTTCATAAGTGGATCATTGGATGTAAAGTGCCTTGAGAGATACCGAAGTGATTAAATAAGGGCGGCAAAGTGGCGCAGCGGTACAATGTGTGTAGGAAAGTGTTAGCATGCGGGGATCACTGATCGTCGCGCACTTGGTGGGCCAAAGGGCCCATTTCCATGCTGTATCGCTAAACTAAAACTAAACAAAATAAACTGTAAAATAGCCCTTCTTAATCCATTAGTGATGCTTCAGGGAAATTCTTGCATTATTCTATAGCGGTAAAAGGGGTGAAAAGAGTCTAAAAGTGTTACTTTATTAAAGCATTGCCATGCAGAGCCCACATAGGGAATTAAGTGGCTGGTTGAGGCCTCCTTAACCTCACCATGTAAACCAGTTTAATTGACATTTGAAGTTGGCAAATTAAGGACATAAAGTATCATTGGGCACCAACTGGCTTGAGCAGCAGATAAGGTGAACAGAATGGAAAAGGTGGTTCAGCCCTGAAAGAGGCTATTTAAAGAGTTCTAATGAGCTAATCATTCATTTATGTCGTCAATCTATATTTACAAAGCAAGAGCATTCTTTGTCACTTCAAACTTTCTCCACATCACACACAAATATCACTGAAAACTATTTAAGAGATGGAAAGCCATTGGACCAGGAGCAGGAGTCCAGCGTAAGTCCAGTGTAAGTCCTTGAAGCTGCTCCATCATTCCATGCAATTCAGGCCAGAGCTGGACCCACTCTCTTGCTCATGTCTTCTGATTCTCTCAGTATCCAAAAGTCTATTGATCTTGGTTGTGAATCTTTTCGGTCATCTACAACCTAATTATCTCGGAGAATTTCAGAGATAAACAACCCTCCGTGTAAAGAAATGTTTCATATATTAGTGCTAAATCAATGATCCGCATATTCTGAGACCACGTTGCAAAGGTTTTGTTTCATAAAATGGTGAAGATCAGGGACATAGAGGAGGTGTAGACATAATGGATTCTCCGAGTGATCGCAGTAGAGTGTTTTTTGTGATGAAAGAGCTGAAGAGAATTGTGCATGTGAGTAATATTTAAAAATGAACGAGACAGTTTGTTGAATGGGAGAGTAGATCATGTTTTTAAATGTATGAAACTATAATAATATTTATATATTAAAATGTTGTATTTGACTTTTTCTACGTGTGACTGAGTTATCATCTTTGGAATTCTCAGGACTGATCAAAACAAAATAATTTATTATTTATTCTTTGCATCTAAAGTCTACAGGCATTCTTTATTTTCATGCAATAGTTCCCTCTTATCAGCAAGGGTAATGCCAGAATTATTTTCTTCCTGTACTGAAAGCTGATTAGTGACCCAGACACTTAAGACTATGATATTTATTCATATGGTGCACTGTTTAGGTTTGTTTCCAAAAGAAGAACTGGACAATGACAAGAAATAACAATATCAGTTTTTAATCTGACAGTCACCTCAGAGGTTCAATTTAATCTCCGAGAGTAATAATACTTTGTGCAGCTGTTCTGCCATTCAACTCACATTTCTGTTTCACTTCTACCATTAAACTTTGTTTAGACTGAAAGCTTGCATCAACTGGATTTTTTTTGTCTGCATATCATTCGAGTTTGTGGAATCTAAGATGACATTTTGACGAATGTTGAAAAATGGCAGGGCAGGAGTTTAATCTCACCTGCCCCGTGGAAAATTAAAACTAGTGGGAAGTCACCTGTAGTATCACATGTGTAAATGAGAAAGGAAATCATATGGTGTACACCTCAGATGGCTAGCCTCTTAACCAGCAATGAAATTTACAATACATGCTGCTTCCAATCATTCAGTATTTTTTTTAAATGGATGCATCATAAGCTAAAGACGAGTGGTTTTTTTTCTTTCTGGTGTACTACACCATCCCGGCCCCCTACCGAGTTATGATCTCCTCACACACTGTAGTACTGCCATTATTTATTTTTTAGCTGGAAGCAAAATACAGGATTCCAGCTGGACTCCTTTACACTGTTTCTAAGTGGTTTAGAGCAATTTTTGGATCATTTATCAAACCTGTCAAATCCTATTCATTATGATAGACATTACCAATTTCTGTTTAACAGTTTAACGTATTAATGTATACCACTGGAGAAACAATCTAGTTCTTTAAATGGCTGGCTAGTATCTGACTGATATATATTTTGCTTCCAGGCCTGAGTTGACGTTGATTTTTGTAGATTCACTGCCATATTTTGTTACTGGCAACTAGAAAATAATTTAATTCCAGCCTGCCTTATAAAAATGTGCTTTTATAATTTCAGATCTAATTTACATTTTTTTAGACATTTACATGTCAAAGTAAAACTTGAGCATGCAAGCAATGGAGCAGTGTCTTCTCTTCGCTTTGCTTTTCTCTTTCTTGACTCATAAAACCCATAAATTTCCACCAAAGCATAGTTGGACTTAAGAAGTTATCTGCGTGTAGCCATGGGAACTGAAATGAGACCCATAACATCACCCATTCGTCCTCTCCAGAGATGCTGCCTGTCCCACTGAGTTATTCCAGCATTTTGTGTCTACTGTATCATTGAGATGTAAATGTGCTGGATCTCAGCTAAGATTGTAAGGGAAAGACAGGGTTTAATTGGGTTTGAATTTCTATTATCTGGAATGCTCTAATTTGGGAAAGACAGGTCTTGGTGTGGGACCCCCATTTAGTAGAATAAGAGACATCAGTCAAAGCCAGAATCCTATAATTAAATCTTGCTCTTTTTATAAAGGATCTCCATAATAGTTGATGCAATTTCGAAAAATAGATTGGACATATGTTGTGTACACTATTTGATTTCCGTTTTCCTCTTGGACAGTGTTATAGGTGCACTTCCTGCTTCTTCTAATTTTGCACTTGGCAATAAGTCTTGAAAGCCTGCCCAGCCTTCTCGTCAACGCCACTGACTATATCAGCAAGTGACTAACCGGTGTTGCTTTCCAATCTCTTCCTAGGCCACATCTACACATTCAGCCATGAAGAAAGCAATTATAGCACATTAACCAGAAGGGACTAAAGCACATGACTACACCACTTAATGGCCATTTAGGAGCCACATTAAATGTTTGAAGTCAACAAACACTCTCAGTGATCTGCAGGGAACTCTGCCCAAAACTGTGAGAGCTGATTATCCATCCATTCATTTGGATGCTTGGAGAATGATGCAACACCTGTGCCCATATTTCTATGTGGAGAACTTTTCACCAACAAGATAAAAAGTTGGAAATTAAACTATTATTAACCAGCAAGTTTCTTCCTGACTTCCAGAGTTGCTCAAACAAATAAATCTGCAATTATCGCGCAGATTGTTTTCTCCGTTCCTGTAAAATTCTTATGATACCAAAGAGGGCTAATCATCTGGGATTTTCACGGCAATCACTGTCAGCAACCCATGGAAGTGTAATTTCACTGATGTTCAGACTTCAATGTTTTGATCTGTGATAGTCTACATCACCAAGTTTAGAGTTAAGGGTTTAGAGATACAGCGTGGAAACAGGTCCATTGACCAGCGAACCCCTTACACACTCAGGACAAGTTACAATCTTTATCAAGTCAATTAACCTGTAAACTTGTACGTCTTTGGAGTGTGGGGGGAAACAGGAGCACCTGGGCAAAACCCAGGCGGCCACGGATACAACGTACAGACTCCGTACAGAAAGCACTTGTCGTCAGGATTGATCAGGGGTCTCTGACGTTGTAAGGCAGCAACTCTACCGCTGCTCCACCATGCCCTGCTCTCAAGTCTAGACTTGAAATCTGTTCCAGAGCTAAGTCCATCCTCCAGGGATCTTTCAAATATTTGACCAACTATGAAAGTACATGTTTTCTAACTTCCATGTCATTTCATTATTATCCAGCTGTTTTAAAGCATGGTAATTGAACACATTTAATTAAGATAAATCCACAATTGTGGTGCTTTTTTGTGGAAAAATGCCTTGAGAAGGATTTGCTTTTGGGTTGTACGTAAGTTAAGCAATGTAAGTCGGGAAACAAGGGAGCAGAATGAGTACAATTTGAGGAAAGTTACTTCATTTATTTCAGAAGAAAAATAACAGAAAGTCAGAATACTTTTTAAATGCTGAGAAACTAGTAAATGTTGGAATCCGAGTTCATGAAATGCGGGGAGTAGATTCTGAGGTACAGCATCAATTGGAAAGGATAATTGTTTGGCAAACTTTATTGCAACAGAAGTGGAGTACTGAGCAAAGGAAGCCCAGACTTTTCTGGTCAATAGACTGTCAATTGCGAACTTCATAACCGGAAACGATGTGCAATTATAATTGATTAAGAGTAACACTAGTAAGTCATCGAGTCACATAGAACAGAAAAAATGGTTATTTGGCCTACTATGTCTAAGTTGATCGACAAGTGCACACCTATACTAATCATATTTTGGTGAAGATGCCAGCTGGTTGAGATGCCATCTCTTAGCGCCACTCGATCCTGACCTCAGGTGCTGTCTGTGTGGAATTTGCACTTCTCCGTGTGGGTTTTCATTGGGTGCTCTGGTTTTCTCCCACATCCCAAAGACATGCGGGCTTGTTGGTCAATTGGCCGCTGTAAAACTTTGCTTAACGTGTACGCTGCGGATGCGAAAGTAGAATAACATAAAACTCGTATGAATGAGTGATCGATGGTCGTGGTGGACTTGGTGGGCCAAAGGGCCTATTTCCATGCTGAATCTGAAAACCAACTACACAAACCTGATCTGTAGCCCCTATGCCTTGGTGATCTATGTGCTCGTCTAGATACATTTTAAATGTGAGAGTCTGCCCCCATCACCCATTCAGGCAGTGAGTTCCAGATTCCAGCCATCATCCATCGGGTGAAAAAATCCTCAGATCCCCTCTAAACATCCTACTCCTCAGCTTAATCCCATGTCTTCCAGTTATGGGGAAATGTTTTTCTCTATGGGGAGAAGTTTTTCACTATCCACACTATCATAGGACTATCACGCAACCTTACCATTCATAGAGTAAACCTCTATCGGGTGTCCTCTTCATTGCTTCCACTCTTAGGGACCCAGCCTGTCCATTCTATCCTCATAAGTGAGGGCAACATCCTGAAAATTCTCCTCTGCACCTGTCGTGGTTACCTGTGTTCAAAATTAAGCAGATGACACGGAGAATTCTTCAAGAAGTTAAAAGCCTTTATTTGCAAACAACGGCTGGAACAGTCAGGATGTCAACCATCTGACTGCCCACTTAATACATCGGGCAGCCTCTTTTTATAGGATTCTTCCAGCCTTATCTTCGTTACCTTATCTCCTACTCGTACTCCTTTTTTCAGTCATTCATCTTTTTGCAGTCACCCTGTCTACCTTGCCACCATTAAACCCCACTTATTGATGAATGTTCATATTTCACCTTTCAACCCGCCACCATTAAACTCCCAAGTACCACCCCGTACCACCCCACTCGTTGATGAATGTCTGTATCCCTTCACATTTTACCTTTTACCCTGCCACCATTAAACTCCCAAGTACCACCCCGTACCACCCCACTCATTCCAACTCGTATGTTTCTTCTCCTCGCTCCACCATTACTTTTGACAGGGAGCAGGGGTAGGTAAAGGCTAAGGGGTAGGTAAAGGCTAAAAGCAAAGGAATCTCGCCGCCTGAGCAGTTACAGACACGTGTCAAGGGTAAGGAATGTCTAGAGCGCCTTAATTAGTTACAGAGAGGCGCCTAATGCCCAAGTAGTAACAATGTATACAATAATACCGTAACAAAGTCTAATGTATAAAATAATATCGTATTATCTCCCATACACCCTGTCCAGAGCATTCACTTGCTTCCTATAGAGTTAAAGCTTTAATATTCAGGGCGATGGGCTGAGGACTGGGAAATGGAATCAAACCAAATGGCTCTTTTTTGGGATGGTACAGACTCAACGGGCCACAGTGGCCCCCTTCTCTGTTGCAAATGTCTATGTGGGTGATCTGTCCAGCACTGAAACAAAATTCTGCTGTTTCCCACCCTTCCAGGAAATGATCAGGAGAATTCTCCACAAGACTAAAACAAAACCAGTTTAAGAATAAGGGGTAGGCCATTTAGAACAGAGATGAGGAAAAACATTTTTAGTCAGAGAGTTGAGAATCTGTGGAATTCTCTGCCTCAGAGGGCAGTGGAGGCCAATTCTCTGAATACATTCAAGAGAGAGCAGGAAGGGGGTACTGATTCAGAATGATCAGCCATGATCACATTGAATGGCGGTGCTGGCTCGAAGGGCCGAATGGCCTCCTCCTGCACCTATTTTCTATTGTCTATTGTCTATAAAAACATTCACTTCTTCCAATGATACAAGCAGGTTTCTGAAGGTTTCTCCTAAACATAAACATTGCCTGTCCATTCCCTCCCCTCATGTTGCCTGACTGATGAGTTCCTCCAGCACTTTGTGTTTTGTACAAATAACTATGTTTATTGAAGTATGGTGAAATATAGTAAAATAATTAGTCAAGGATTTATGAAGTCACAACTCTCATGCCTTTAATGCACTGATATCAGTCCCTATTGAGCCATATGGACTTTTCCTATCACAGAACCCATCCTTCGTTGTACACATCCCGTCCCCACTTTTCCTCCTATTGAAACTCAGCTTGCATTCCTCTCTTTCCCAGCTCTGATGAAGGGTTGCTAACCCAAAGCAATGATTGTTTCTCTTACCACAGATGCTGCAAAATCTGCCAAATTTTCTCAGCATTTAAAAAAATTCTGATTTCATACAACGTTGGCTCAGTTTTTGTTATACTACTCGCATAAGCCTTGCCAATCAGACTGGTACCATCACCTTACCATGAACAATTTGTTACACAGACACATAATCTTAATGTTCTGACAATTGTCTCCATTAAGCCATTTTATCACAATCTATCACAGACACTCATGTTGTTCTATATAACCCTTCCCCACCTTCCTCCTACTGAATAGCTTCTTGCGTTTTTCTCTTTTCCAGTTCTGTTAAATGGTTGCACATTACTTCTCTATCCACAAATGTTGCTTGACCTCTGATTTCTGAGGCATTTTCTGGTTTTGTGTCAGATTTCCACCATCTACAGCTTTTAAAAAATTCACACTCAGTTTTTTTTTTTAGTTTAGTTTCGAGATACATCACGGAAACAGGCCCTTCAGCCCACCGAGTCCGCACCGACCAGCGATCCCTGTACACTAACACTATCCTAGGGACAATTTACATTTATGCCAAGCCTATTAGCCTACAAACTGGTACATCTTTGGAGTGTGGGAGGAAACCGAAGATCTCGGAGAAAACCCACGCGGTCACGGGGAGAACGTACAAACTCAGTACAGACAGCACCCGTAGTCGGGTTCGAACCCAGATCCTCGGTGCTACAAGCACTGTAAAGTAGCAAGTCTACCGCTGCACCACGCTTCCCCACTTTGATGAAAAATCAATTACAGTTCAGTCTGAAGAAGGGTCTCGACCCGAAACATCACCTATTTCTTCTCTCCAAAGATGCTGCCTGACCTGCTGAGTTACTCCAGCATTTTGTGATACCTACAGTTCCTGATTATCGATTCTGTTGTTTCATGGCCTGTAATGAAAAATTTTAAAGTGAGGCTTGTTTGACAGAAACCAGACTGGACAATCAGCAGAGTTCTGTACAGTGAGTTTATGGCTCTCCTGATTTTCCATTGATCAAGTCTGTTACCTCACATCATAAACACTACAAACAAAAACAGGAAATAGTTGCAAATACCTTCTTATCGAGTCCACATCACAAGATTACAAATTGTTCAGCCAGAGCTGAACACACTTCTCGGTATCTGCGTACAATGGCGTCATGTGCTTCTTGTGCTTCTTGTGCGTAGTGGTGGAAAGATTGGTGGAAACAGGGCCGCAATGTGAATGCTCTTTCCTTGACCCCTGCAAATACCTGAACTTACCTCAGTAAATGGGAATGTACTACTATAGAAAACACTCTTCAGAAGTGCTTCATTGTGCATGGATTACTCTGGAGATCTGAAATTTTGAAAAGCACCATATAAATGCCAGATCAAGATATAAAGTGTTGCAGCAACTCAGCGGGTCAGGCAGCATCTGTGGAAGGCATGGATAGGTGATGTTTCAGGTCGGGACCCTTGTTCAGATTGTAGTAGCCGGGAGAAGCTGGAAAAAGAGGTGAGGGTGGGCCAAAGCCTGGCAGGTGACGTAGATTACAGGCAAGGGGAGGGTGATTGGCAGATGGGTGAAGTAAGTGTGGCTTGAGGTGAAAAGTCCTCAAAAGGGTGTCAGGTAAGGAGGAAAGATGAAGAGATTAAATGTAAAGACAGAAGTAAGTATATAGGTGGAAGGGAGCAAGGATGGTGGGGGGAGGGGCAAGTTCCTGGGAGAAATGGGTGCGCACCAGGGCATGGTGGGGGACAGGGGGAAGAGAGAGGGTTTAGCGAGGGTATTACTTAGAAATGGGAAACTTGGTGTTCATACCGTCAGGTTGGGAGTTACCCAAGCGGAATATGAGGCGCTGTTCCTCCGGTTTGTGTATGGCCTCACTCTGGCAATGGAGGAAGCCCAGGACAGAAAGGTCAGCATGGGAATGTGAAGGGAGTTAAAATGGTTAACAACCGAGAGATCCAGCAGGCCTTGGAGGACAGTACAAGTGTATGGCAAGATGGTCGAAATGCAACATCGGGTTTTCGGAGCAACTAACTGTTCTACTATTTATGTATAGGAATCTGAAGAAGGGTTCTGACCCAAAACATCACTCATCCTTTTTCTCCAGAGATGCTGCCTGACCTGTTGAGTTGCTCCAGCACTTTGTGTCAATGTTCAGCTATTTACTTAGGTATACAAACAGGTTCATCACTTCAAACCAATTCCTCTGATAGCGCCAATATAATTCATTGTTTAAATATAAGTATTCACAAGTCTTTAGAAGAAGATGGAAGAAGTATTGATATAATTCTCTGCAGCTGTTTAATATTCAGCAGGGGTGCTTGAGACTGAAGCATCCCACCATTCAAGGAGTGTCAAGAATCCAACTTAATTGAAACTGTAGATGGAATAATTTCAGTATTTTGGAAATGGAAATGTTACTTGCAATTTCGGTGTTTTAAAAATGAGCTACTGCTCAATTAATTTAAAACAGTTGAAATAACACAACAGCTGTTACATCCACTATATTTATTGTGGTGACATTAGGATTCATTGCTTAAATAAAGTTGTTGTGGACCTCATGCTTATTTAATTCCCCTTAATGATCTAACACAACAGTTTTTGAAATCTAATGCTTTCTCCCCCCCTTCTTTTCTTGTAAGGAAATCTATTGTGTTCTAAAAAGCCCATAACACTTTGTCCGGCCACAATATTTCACACACACACACACACACACACACACACACACACACACACACACACACACACACACACACACACACACACACACACACACACACACACACACACACACACACACACACACACACACACACACACACACACACACACACACACTGAAGTGCATTAAGACTCTTCACAACTGAGCTAAATGCTGACCTCAAGCCTTTTCACACTCCCAATGGTTCTTAGCGTTTTCCATTCTACAAGAGATTTTATTCCCCATCTCCACAAAATATCAAACAACTCCCATTGCACAAGTGCAGCAAACTGTTCACTTAGCAGCGCGCGGGGATTTGGGAAATATGAAGTTGTCTCTAAAAACGTAATAACACTTCATCAACTTGTTTTTCTCTAGAAAAACACGATTCATTGTCTGCCTCAGTATTGAACAAATGGAGACTGAATTGATGAGGAGAAAGTGTAAGAAAATAACTGCAGATGCTGGTACAAATCGAAGGTATTTATTCACAAAATGCTGGAGTAACTCAGCAGGTCAGGCAGCATCTCTGGAGAGAAGGAATAGGTGAGGCAGCATCTCAGGAGAGCATCTCAGGAGAGTTTCGGGTCGAGACCCTTATTCAGACTGATGTCAGGGGGGCGGGACAAAGGAAGGATCTAGGTGGAGACAGGAAGATAGAGGGGGAACTGGGAAGGGGGAGGGGAAGAGAGGGACAGAGGAACTATCTAAAATTGGAGAAGTCAATGTTCATACCACTGGGCTACAAGCTGCCCAGGTGAAATATGAGGTGCTGTTCCTCCAACTTCTGGTGGGCCTCACTATGGCACTGGAGGAGGCCCATGACAGAAAGGTCAGACTGGGAGTGGGAGGGGGAGTTGAAGTGCTCAGCCACCGGGAGATCAGGTTGGTTAAGGCGGACTAAGCGAAGGTGTTGAGCGAAACGATCGCCAAGCCTGCATTTGGTTTCTCCAATGTAAAGAAGTTGACATCTAGAGCAGCGGATGCAATAGATGAGGTTGGAGGAGGTGCAGGTGAACCTCTGTCTCACCTGGAAAGACTGTTTGGGTCCTTAGATGGAGTCGAGGGGGGAGGTAAAGGGACAGGTGTTGCATCTCCTGTGGTTGCAGGGGAACGTGCCCGGGGATGGGGTGGTTTGGGTAGGAAGGGTCGAGTGGCCCAGGGAGTTACGGAGGGAACGGTCTCTGTGGAACGCAGAAAGGAGAGGGGATGGGAAGACGTGGCCAGTGGTGGGGTCCCGTTGTAGGTGACGGAAATGTTGGCCGATGATATGTTGGATACGCTGGCTGGTGGGGTGGAAGGTGAGAACGAGGGGGATTCTGTCCTTGTTACAAGTGGGGGGAGGGGGAGCAAGAGTGGAGCTGCGGGATGTAGAAGAGACCCTAGTGAGAGCCTCATCTATAATGGAATAGGGGAAGCCCCGTTTCCTGAAGAATGAGGCCATCTCTGACACCCTAGTGTGAAACACTTCATCCCGGGCGCAGATGCGGCGTAGACGGAGGAATTGGGAGTAGGGGATAGACTTTTTGCAGGAGACAGGGTGGGAAGAAGTATAGTCTAGATAGCTGTGCGAGTCAGTGGGTTTATAGTAGATGTCAGTCACTAGTCTGTCTCCTGTGATGGAGATGGTGAGGTCCAGAAACGGGAGGGAGATGTCGGAGATAGTCCAAGTATATTTAAGGACAGGATGGAAATTGGTAGTGAAGTGTATGAAGTCAGTGAGTTCTGCATGGGTACAAGAGGTAGCACCAATGCAGTTGTTGATGTAGCGGAGGTAGAGTTCGGGGATGGGGCCAGTATACGTCCGGAACAGGGATTGTTCGACGTACCCGACAAAGAAGCAGGCATAGCTAGGGCCCATGCGAGTGCCCATAGCTACGCCTCTGGTTTGGAGGAAGTGGGAGGAGTCAAAGGAGAAGTTGTTGAGGGTAAGAACCAGCTCTGCTAGGCAGAGGAGAGTGTTAGTAGATGGGGATTGGCTGGTTCTACGGTCGAGGAAGAAACGGAGGGCTTCGAGACCATCCTTGTGGGGGATGGAAGTGTAGAGTGACTGGACATCCATGGTGAAGATGAGGGAGTGGGGGCCTGGATACCGGAAGTTATCGAGGAAAAAATCAGTTAATAAATGAAACAATATAAAAATCTTAATGAGAATTCAAAGTGATTATTAATTAAGTATATTAAACATACTTTTAAGAAGAAATGGATAGGTGCTGCATTTGTTGGGGGGGGGTGAGGTTTTGAAACAGCATCTCTACCATGCGTGTCTATGTTTGTGGGTCTAATTGCACTGCGGCTTTGGATTTAATACGCTCTCTTAACTTTGCACTTACAGGTCCCCTTAAGGTTCAACATGGTAATTTATGTGTGGAGCTCTGGGAAATAGGTGAGATCTTAAATGAACACATCTTCTCTGTAATTATCATAGAGATGAACTTGGAAGCTAATGAGTTCAGTGGAGTGAACAGTGAAAGTGTGGAGCATATTAACATTATGAAGAAGGAGGTGCTGGAGGTCCCGAAACACATAAAGGTGGATAAGTCCCTGTGGCCTGAACAGTTGTATCCTAGGATATTATAGGAAGTAAGAGAGGAGATTGCTGGCATACTGGCTGAGAGCGTTGTTGGTATTTGATGAGGTATCAGAAGACTGCAGGATAGTTTACATTGGGTCATTGTTAAAGAAATGTTTATTAATATCTGTGGTGGGAAGGTTGTTGGAAGGAATGCTGAGGGAGAAGAATTATTTACATTTGGGAAAAGCAAAGGCTGATTCAAGATAGTCAGCATGGCTTTACCTATGCAAAGCCATGTCTCATGAATTTGGTTGTGTTTTTTTGAGAAGGTGACCAAGAAGACTGATGATTGCATGATAGTATCTACAGTGACTATAGCAAGGCCTTTGACAAGGTCTTGCAAGGAAGGTTGTTCTGGAATCTTAAAACACATGGAATCCTGGCAATTGGATGCAAAATTGGCTTGGTGGTCTGTGACCCGTTGTGTGTCACAGGAATCGATGCTGGATCCCCCTTCATCATATGTTGGATATATATATATATATATTCATGATTTGAATGACAATGTAGGTGACTTAAGTAGTACGTTTGCAGATGATACCAAAATTGGCGGTGTGATCGACAGTGAAGAAGGTTGTCCAAGGTAACAACAGGATGTTGACCAACTGGGAAAGTGAGCAAAAGAATGGCAGATGGAAGTTAACTCAGACAAGTGTAATGCGATGCATTTTATGAAATTAAACCAGGCCAGGGCATACACACTGAATGACAGGACCCTGGGGAATATTGTTGAACTGACAGACATTCGGGTATGAATACATAGTTCATAGTGTGGATAAGTGAAGAAGGAATATGGCATGCTTGCCTTCATTGATTGAGGCGCTGAGTACAAGGGTTGGGATGTCATGTTACAGTTGTACAAACTGTTGATTTGACCACACATGGAGTATTGTGTGCAGTTATGGTCACCACACTACAGGAAACAAATGTGATTAAGCCAGAGTGGGTGCTGGAAAGGTTCACTGGAGTGGAGGGCTTGAGTTATAAGGAGAGATTGGATTACAGTTGCAAGGTTTCAAGGTTTCATGGTCAGTTTATTGTCACATGTACCAATTAAGGTACAATGAAAATCGAATTACCATGCAACCATACTAAAAAAAGAGCAACAAGGCACATAACTACATAAAAGTCAACATAAACATCCACCACATAGGATTCCCCACGATCCTCACTGTGATGGAAGGCAATAAAGTCCCATCTACTTCCTCTTTTATTCTCCTGCGGTTGGGGCTGTCGAACCATCGGCAGTCAGGCGATCAAATCTCCCGCAGCAGACGGTCAAAGCCCCCGCGCGGGGCGATCGAAGCTCCTGCATCGGGGCGATCAAAGCTCCCAAGTTGGGGCAACCAAAGCTCCCGTGTTGGGGCAGTCGAAGCTTCTGCGGCTTGGAGCTCCCGAAGTTGGTCTCTGACTAGAGACCGGGAGGTCCACGATGTTAATGTCCGCAGGCTCCCGTGGTTGGAGGCCCAAAGTCGATCCCCAACAGGGATCGTGAGCTTCATGATGTTAAGTCTGCAGGCTCTCGCGGTGGAGCTTTCCAAGTTGGTCTCCAGCAAAAGCCACCAACTCCTCGATGTTAGGCCGTAGTGCGGACGGAGATATGATATGGAAAAAAATTGCATCTCCGTCAAGGTTAGAAAAAGTTTCCTCCATTTCCCCCCCACCCCCATATAAAATAAGCTAAAGAACACTAAAAACATACATTTAACACCTACAAACAAACAACAAAGAAGGAAGGGACAGACAGACTGTTGGCGAGGCAGCCATTGCTGGCGCCACCCAGTGGTAAGATTAACTGGATTTGTTCTCAATGCTAAGGCTAACATTCTGCAGATATATACAATGATGGGGTATATTGATAGTGCAGATAGCCAGGTCTTTATTAGTTTTTAACCCAATTGTAATCTTAGCCTTAGCATTAAACCAAAACATAATCTTAAACTTAATTTTAATTATAACCTGGATCTAACTTTTTGTTAAAGATAATTTATCAAACCTTAACCCTGAATCAATATAGAACCTAATTCCCCAAAATAACCTTGACACAATCTTTAAATCCAATCCTAATTTTAAGTCTCATGTGAAAAGTATGTAGATTATACATTGAGATACAAATATGGAGGTCCTGGTCTATTTAGTCTCTTAATTTTTTTTAATTTTATAATTGATTACAATGCATATAACAACAACAGTAAACCCCATCCCTCCCCTTCCCTACATAATCATGAAAACAAACAAACAAAAACAAACAAATAAATAAATAAAAATACATTTTAAAAAAACATAACTACAATGTAACAAAAAAAGACAAAAGCACAAAAACATGAGGCAAGGTAATTTTCACAAGTCAAATATTTCAGTATTTTCACTGCTGGATTCAAAGAAGGTACAAAAGCATGTGGCATTGAGGGGATAGTTTTACTTGTCCTTAATATGCTGCAGCAGTGGGTTCCATATGTTGAAGAACTTTTGAGGGTTGCCAGACAATTCATATCTCAACCTCTCTACGTGTAATATGCCCATTAATTCTCTTAACCAAGTCTCAAACTGAGGAGCAGAGTCTGATTTCCATAGTTTCAAAATACATCTGTTGGCAATTACCATACCATAAACCAAGATTGTGCGAGCATTATGGTCTAGCTTCTCAAGCGTTGTGGAATACCCGAATAGAGCAGTTTCAGGGTCCGGAGTTAAAGTGACGTTTAAAACAGTGGAGTACCATTGAAATAAAAGACACCAAAAGTTGTGAAGTTTTGGACAAGTCCAAAAGTGGTGAGCGAGTGTACCCTCAGCGGTCTTGCATCTATTACACAAAGGTGAGAGATCAGGAAAGATTTTATGCAGCTTAACCTTAGAGTAGTGTAATCTGTGTATAACCTTGAATTGAATCAGTTGTAGCCTAGAATTAATAGAACAGGATTTTATACTTTTCAGTACTTCCTTCCAGACATCGTCATCAATTTCAATGTTAAGGTCTTCTTCCCAGGTTTGTTTTATTTTTAAAGTAGATTTATCTAGTTTGTTTAAAAAGATACCTACAAATGATGAGATTAGGTTCTTTGCTTCCGGGGGACCCAGCAAAATTTTGGACAAGAAGTCGTCTTCGGGCAGGGACTCAAAAAGCGAATTGTTTTGTCGAACATAATTTCTCAGCTGTAAGTACCTGAAGAATTGAGTTTTGGGCAATGAGAACTTGGATTGTAGCTGATCAAATGATGCAAAGTGTCTATTTATGTAAAGATCTTTTATTGTAACTATCCCTTTACAGCTCCATTCTTTGAATGCTGTGTCTGTAAATGATGGGGGGAAAGCGTGGTTATGCCAGATTGGGGCGTGCATTGACGTATTCGGAAGCTCACAAGCTTTCCTAATTTGGTGCCATATTCTCTGAGCATTGGACAGAGTGAAGTGATCCTCTCTAAGAGAGGTGAGAGATCTGGGTAATGAAAAAAGGAGAGCAGGGAGAGAAGTTTTTGGGGTTAAGCTTTTTTCAATCGCCAGCCAAGGTGGCAGGTCATATCCAACTCCCCGTTCATATGCATACTGCCAGTATACCATGACTCTAACATTGGCCGCCCAATAGTAATATAAAAAGCACGGTAACCCCAGTCCCCCATGTTCCCTCGTTTTTTGAAGATAAGCTTTTGAGATCCTGTGTGCTTTATATCCCCAAATAAATGGCATAATGATAGAATCGATTAACTTAAAGTAGGATTTGGGGATAAAAACAGGAACATTCTGAAATAAATACAGAAATCTCGGCAGGGAGACCATCTTTACTGCGTTCACGCGGCCAATCAAGGAAATAGGCAACGTTCTCCATTTCTCTATGTTCTCCTTTAGCTTGTTCAACCTTTCGGTAAAGTTAATTTTAAAAAGGGTCTTGGGGTTTTTAGATATTTTAATGCCCAGATATTTTATACTATCCGGATTTGTTTTAAACTGCATATTGGCTAAGAATACAGGGTCTAATTCTGCTGTTATCGATATAAGTTCACTCTTCTGCCAGTTTATAGTGTAACCTGAGACCTCGCCAAAGGAATTAATAAGCTGGAATAGGTAAGGAACAGAATGTTCAGGGTCAGATACAAAGATGGCAATATCATCCGCATAAAGCGAAATCTTATGTTCCACCCCACCCAGTATTATCGGTTTTATAAGCGCATGCCCTCTTATGCCGATTGCCAGCGGCTCAATGGCTAACGCAAAGAGGAGCGGCGAGAGGGGGCAGCCCTGTCGCGTACCCCTCTGAAGGGCAAAAGGGGGTGACCTATCCTGGTTTGTGAGTATGGAAGCGGTGGGATGAGCATATATAAGACGTACCCAGGAAATAAAAGAGGCTCCAAGACCAAACTCTTCCAGCACTCTGAGTAAATATCCCCACTCAACCTGATCGAAAGCTTTTTCTGCGTCTAAACACAGAATGGCTTGTTTGGAAGAACTATCGAATTTGTGATACATAATGTTCATTACTCTTCTAACATTAAAGAAAGAGAACCTATTGGGGATGAACCCGGTCTGATCCGTATGGATAATGGATTCTATACACTTATTTAGTCTAGTCGCCATTATTTTAGTAAAAATCTTGAAATCCAAATTAAGCATAGAAATTGGTCGGTATGAGGAGGGATTGGTTTCATCCCTATCTTGTTTCAATAAGAGAGAAATATTAGCATTGTACAATGACGGTGGGAGCTTTTTCAACTCGATTGAGTGGGAGAGCATCCTGTGCAGAATCGGAGTTACCTGGTCAGCAAACTTCTTATAAAATTCGACTCCAAAACCGTCTGGCCCAGGGCTCTTGCCGTTTTGCAACGACCTAATTGCATCCTTGATTTCTACAGAGGAGGGTTCTGAGTTTAAGGCCTCACAAGAGGCACTATCTAATTTTGGTATGTCCAACTTTTTTAACCATGCATTGATATCACCGTTAGCTTTGGATTTATACAGCTCTTGATAATACTCCTCAAAGCGTTCATTTATTAATTTTGGATCGGTTAAAGCAACACCCTTGCCTGATTTTATTATATGTATGGCCCTACTTGCTTGTTGCCCTCTAAGCTGACGGGCTAACAATGTATGCGGTTTGTCCCCTAATTCAAAATATCGCTGTTTCAGTCGCAGTAGCTGGTCACTGACTTGATTTGTTAGAATCGTGTTATACTCATATTTAAGACTGAGCATATTTTGCAGCGTTTGGGGGTTGTTTGTGCTCCGATACAACGTCTCCATTGGAGAAAGCTCCGAATCAATTTCTTGTAGACGTCTCTCTCTGGATTTCTTTAAAGACGCTTCATACGAAATAATATGACCCCTCATAACTGCCTTGAAAGCTTCCCACAAGGTGGAGTCCGAGACATCAGAAGTGTCATTGGTCTCCAAATATTCTGTAATTTTTTCAGACATGTATTTACAGAAAGTTCCATCATTAAGCAAGGAAAGGCGTAGTCGCCATATAGCACATCGTTTAGACAGCTTAAAGTCAAAGATAATTGAGGTTGGAGCGTGATCTGAGATCAAAATGTTATGATATTTGGTATTTATTACATTAGGTATGAGTTTCGAGTCTAATAAAAAATAATCGATACGAGAGTATGAATTGTGCATTTTAGAAAAAAAAGAGTATTCTCTGTCTGTGGGATGCTGTATCCTCCAAATGTCAACTAAATTGGTGGAGGAGATGAGATTTTTCAAAACCGTGGATGCATTCGAAGGGCTACACATTTTATTTGATGACCTATCCAGGTGCCAGTCAAGGATTGTGTTATGGTCCCCTGCAACAATCACATTCGTATTAGAAAGGTCAGGTAGCTTATCAAAGATTTTGCGAAAGAAAGCTGCATCATCAATATTCGGACCATAAATGTTAAGCAGTGTTACATGAACAGAGTAAAGGTACCCAGTTACTATGAGAAATCGACCATTCGGGTCACTTACTGTAGAAATATGTATGAAATCTATGTTTTTCTTAACCATAATTGCCACCCCGCGGGCTTTGCTAGAAAATGTGGATTGAAATATCTGATCTGCCCATCTGCAGCGCAACTGTCTCTGCCCCAATGTTCTAATGTGAGTTTCTTGGAGGAACACAAGGTCGGCAGATAAAGACCTAAGATGTGAAAACACCTTAGCTCGTTTAATTGGGTGGCCCATGCCGCGGACATTCCAGCTCACCATGGTAACCCTCCCACGCACATCATCATCCCCAGGTACCATCAGAAGGTGTAAATTGTATTACATAAGCAGCGACATAATAATTTGCCTCAAACAAAAAAACAGGAAGACCACCAACACAAAAACACACACAAAACTCGGACTTTCCCTCCCCCCATCCCCACTCTCCCAAACAAAGTGAGAGAAAATATCCTAACATACTGTAAACGGGGGTTACTTCAACTATCTAGCCTGTTAAGCCCAAAGGCTAGCTAAAGGCTAAATTGTGAAACCGCTAGCTAGTTAACTACAAATTCAGTCGGCATCCCCTCCGATGAACAAACAAAATTACGGATCTGTTCAACAAAAAAAACGTTTCCCTTTGAAAAATTAGCAGGAACCCATCCTGTAAAATCATCCTATTCCTGAAACGAATTAAGCACATTAAACAAAGTTAAAGTTAAATCTATTGAGTCCAACGTCTACCTTTCGTGTGAATGACCATGTCCATGGCTCAGAGTTAACTCGTTCGCATGTTAGCCGACGCCCGCCGTCCACTCCGGGCCAGCGGCTTAAACATGGATAGACATGGGAGAGTCAGTGCACTTGGACAAAAGCTTGTATCCTCAGGATTTAAGCTTACTCGACAAGAGGGTGACCATGCCCCCACGTTGAGATTGGCTGAAACAGCTGGTCTGGAGACCAGCTAGTCAGTGTTAGTCTGTTAGCCGACATTAGCCCACCGTTGTCACCGGGCTAGGCGGCAGGTTATCCGCGAATAGTTTGACCTCCTCCGGGGTGCTAAATATCGACGTGTCGATACCCTGGGTAACCCGGAGGCGAGCAGGGTAGATATATCCGGTTCGCAGGCCTGCCTCTTTGAGCTTCTTCCTCGTGACCTCGAAAAGACGACGTTGTTTCATTATCTCTGCCGGGAGATCAGGAAAAATGTGAATTTGCTTCCCATTGTAGTTCAGCGGGTATTGTTGTTGTGACAGTCGCATTATCCGCTCTTTCAGATGGCCGCTGTGGATCTTAACTATCATGACTCTGGGGCGCGCGAGATCGTTAGCCGGTTGTCCTCCCAGCCTATACGCCCTATCAACTTCTATGGGCATCGAGAAATGTTCTGCCCCCAACAAGTCCCGAATAAAGTTACCAATGAACTCCATGGGGCGGCCGCCTTCAATCTTTTCTGGTAGTCCGACCACTTTTATGTTCTGGCGTCTGGAGCGCGCCTCCAGATCAATAACTTTATCCTGGAGGGCCTTGTTAGCATATTCTAGCCTTAGCCACTGCTGCTCCAACTGAATTAGTCGAGTGTCATGGTCACTGCTCGCATCTTCTACCATAGATATCCGTGCTCCATGTTCAGTCAGAGTGGCTTGGGTAACTTGGAGGGACACCTCCAGGGTATTAAATCGGTCATCCATCTTCTTGCTCATTTCATTTATAGCTGTAAGAATGATGGCTGTTTCAGGAGTTCCTTCTGCCGATAGTGTGATTAGCTCCGGCTCTCCACCACTAGGCCGCTCCTCATCCAGTGACGATGCTGGGTTTTCATTAAATTTCCTGACGGCTGGCTGCTTTCTGGACGACTTCTGCGTTGTCATTTTATGTCGGTCTGTTATTACAGCAGTAGACACAACTTAAAGTGGGAGTTGTACTATAAATAGTCTTTTATTCCTTAATCTCGATTTATCGGAGGGGAGCTCTAGCAAAACACGTCTATTACATCATATGCACACTAGCGCCCCCGTCCTGGTCTATTTAGAATCAGATTGGTTTCTTAAAACCATTTATATTTCAGAAGACACCTCGACGGAGAATTTTGGTTGCCAGGACAAAATGCTCGTTCAAGTATTCACCATTTCTATCGATACTCATTTTATTCATTTCACATGACCAAATCCAAAGTTCTCCTCCAAAATGTTTTATCCACCTGCAGCTGTAATAGACAATAGACAATAGACAATAGGTGCAGGAGTAGGCCATTCGGCCCTTTGAGTCAGCACCGCCATTCAATGTGATCATGGCTGATCATTCTCAATCAGTACCTCGTTTCTGCCTTCTCCCCATACCCCCTGACTCCGCTATCCTTAAGAGCTCTATCTAGCTCTCTCTTGAATGCATTCAGAGAATTGGCCTCCACTGCCTTCTGAGGCAGAGAATTCCACAGATTCACAACTCTCTGACTGAAAAGGTTTTTCCTCATCTCCGTTCTAAATGGCCTGCCCCTTATTCTTAAACTGTGGCCCCTGGTTCTGGACTCCCCCAACATTGGGAACATGTTTCCTGCCTCTAACATGTCCAACCCCTTAATAATCTTATACGTTTCGATAAGATCCCCTCTCATCCTTCTAAATTCCAGTGTATACAAGCCTAGTCGCTCCAGTCTTTCAACATATGACAGTCCCGCACTTCCGGGAATTAACCTAGTAAACCTACGCTGCACGCCCTCAATAGCAAGAATATCCTTCCTCAAATTTGGAGACCAAAACTGCACACAGCACTCCAGGTGCGGTCTCACTAGGGCCCTGTACAACTGCAGAAGGACCTCTTTGATCCTATACTCAACTCCTCTTGTTGTGAAGGCCAACATTCCATTGACATTCTTCACTGCCTGCTGTACCTGATGCTTACTTTCAGTGACTGATGCACTAGGACACCCAGATCTCGTTGTACGTCCCCTTTTCCTAACTTGACACCATTCAGATAATAATCTGCCTTACTATTCTTACCACCAAAGTGGATAACCTCACACTTATCCACATTAAACTGCATCTGCCATGCATCCGCCCACTCACGCAACCTGTCCAAGTCACCATGCAACCTCATAGCATCTTCCTCACAGTTCACACCGCCACCCAGCTTTGTATCATCTGCAAATTTGCTAATGTTACTTTTAATTCCTTCAAATCATTAATGTATATTGTAAATAGCTGCGGTCCCAGCACCAAGCCTTGCGGCACTAGTCACTGCCTGCCATTCTGAAAGGGACCCGTTAATCCCGACTCTTTGTTTCCTGTCTGCCAACTAATTTTATATCCATGTCAATACCCTACCCCTTATTCCATGTGCTCTAATTTTGTCCATTAAGCTTCTGTGTGGGACCTTATCAAAGACTTTCTGAAAGTCCAGGTACACTACTTCCACTGGCTCTCCCTTGTCCATTTTACTTATTAATCCTCAAAAAATTCCAGAAGATTTGTCAAGCATGATTTCCCTTTCGTAAATCTATGCTGACTTACTGCAATCCAAATGCGCCACTATTACATCTTTGATAATCGACCAGCATCTTCCCCACCCCTGATGGGAAGTAGATCGAGACCTGGGTGTCCTTGTACATCAGTCACTGAAAGTTGGCGTGCAGGTACAACAGGCAGTGAAGAAAGCTAATGGCATGTTGGCCTTCATAACGAGAGGACTTGAGTATAGGAGCAAAGAGGTCCTTCTGCAGTTGTACAGGGCTCTGGTGAGACCACACCTGGAGTATTGTGTGCACTTTTGGTCTCCAAATTTGAGAAAGGACATTCCTCCTATTGAGGGAGTTGACTAGGTTAATTTCCAGGATAGTGGGGCTGTCGTATGATGAAAGAATGGAGCGACTGGGCTTGTATTCACTGGAATTTAGAAGGATGAGAGGGGATCTTATAGAAACATACAAAATTATTAAGGGATTGGACACGCTAGATGCAGGAAACCTTTCCGGTGTTGGGGGAGTCCAGAACCAGGGGCCACAGGTTAAGAATAAGGGGTAGACAATTTAGAACTGAAATTGGAAAAACTTTTTCACACAGAGAGTTGTGAATTTGTGGAATTCTCTGCCTCAGAAGGCAGTGGAAGCTGATTCACTGGATGCATTCAAGAGAGAGTTAGATCAAGCTCTTAAGGCTAGCGGAATCAAGGAGTATGGGGAAAAGGCAGGAATGGGGTACTGATTGTGGATGATCAGCCTTGATCACATTGAATGGCCGTGCTGGCTCGAATGGTCAAATCGGCCGCGGGACGTTTCAATGCCCGGTGCGGCTTGGCCGCTGGACTTAACATCGCCCGGTGTGGCCGCGGGACGTTTCAGTGCCCGGTGCGGCTTGGCCGCTGGACTTAACATCGTCAGCACTGTTCGGCCGCGGGACGTTTCAGTGCCCGGTGCGGCTCGGCCGTTGGACTTAACATCGCCCGGTGCGGCCGCGGGACGTTTCGGTGCCCGGGGCGGCTCGGCCGGGGGGCCTTCCATCCCCTTGCGGGGGCTGTGCGTGTCGTTTGCCTCGGTAGGGGTCGAGCTGCCTGTCCGTGGGTGCGGGGGGAAGAGAGGGGAAGTTTTGTTGCCTCCATCACAGTGAGGGGGTGTTTGGAGTCACTGTGATGGATGTTTGTGTTGGGGTCGGGTGTCCTGTGTTCTTTTCTTTTTGCTGTATTTTGTGTGACTGCTGAAATTTCGCTCGGTGTTGTGCCGAGTGACAATAAAGTGTTGTTATGTTATGTTATGTTATGTTATGGCCTACTCCTGCACCTATTGTCTATGTATCTATGTATCTATGAAACAAGGAACTGCAGATGCTGGTGTACACAAAAGGATACAAAGTGCTGGAGTAACTTCATGGGTCAGGAAGCATCTCCAGACAACGTGGAAAGTTGACAATCTTGTCCCGAAACGTCACATATCCATGTTCCCCAGAGATGTTTCCTGACTCACAGATTTACTCCAGCACTTTGTGTCCCTTCTTTCACTTAAATATTTCCAACTCTCGTGATCTGAAAGTCTTGAAGTAATCTGTGCTATTGTCCTTTTAAATGCATTTAAAGTAAGATCATATAAATATTGGAATGGGGTCTCTTTGGAATTGAGGAGGCTGACAAGATGACATGCCGATGCTCTGACAGGATCAGTAATGCACTGCAACAGCTAAAGTGATCACATCTGCAGCACTGCAGCCAGTCTGGCTCATTGATGGAGACTCTCACTGGGGGATGGAACTCTGCCCACTGTAATGTTAACTCTATGTGCCCTTGAGTGTTGAGGGGTGAGCCAACTTTTACATTCGATTTCTTTTAGTATTCCCACCATCCAAGAGCAAATAAAAATTCTCACCCCATGGCCAAACTATTAAAATAGTGCTGACTGGATAAGGGACGGGTAATTTACCAGAGCTTTGTGTCAGTTTTTGCTGTTTATGTTCAGCAGCTCTCTGATTCAGCTGTTCCATGGAATCCTAGACATTTCAGGGAATCACAGAGGCCATTCAGCCTATCATTCAGCCTATCATTTCCATGCTAGCAGAAAAGTGACCTCTCCAATCTAATCTCTTAATTTACACTAGTCTCACCTGACCACCTTTGGCTCATGCAGTATCTCTTCAAATCCCTGCTCTTGATCTTCAGCCTTATAAATTTTGTGTCCTGTGTTGTTAATCCATACACTTTTTAAAATTAGGTGAATGTTTGTTCTTTCAAGCAGTGAACTTTAGGCCTCTAACACCATTCCTTGCCCCATTTTCAACCTTGGCAACTTCCCAGGGCCACCAGCGTTCCTAACCCACCTGCACAAAACAACCTTATCCCACAGGCATCACCTCTTCCAGTCTGACTGAAACACGTAGAAAAAAGCACAGGATAGGTATGGATAATGATCTTCACTGCAATCCTAATATAATCCATACATATGGGTGTATTAGAATGTCCAAGTCTATGTATTCTTCTTCTTGCGTTGAGGCAGCAGAATTCAACTTCAGTTAGAGGATCCCCACTAAATTATATTAGGGAATGAATGTAATCTAGAGATACAGGCACTCCTGGAGCTGACAGATAAAATTATGCAGAGTTAATGTAAGACAACGACAGTGTAATACTCTATCCATGAGTAAATAACAGCAAGCAATTGCAGCAGAAATAGACCAAGAGTAGAAATCGAAAGAAATGGACCAACATAATTTTCCTGGCATAATGGGCTGGCATTAATAGATCAGAAATCAACTGATATCCTGCCAAAATAAAGGCTTTGTTTTGTAGATACACATTTTGAAATATATTCAGAAACTTCACATTTATAAAAGTGATGGAACCTATTACATATACTCATGACAAAAAATAAATAAATTGAGAGAGATAAATTACTAAAGAGAAATGTACCATGTCCCTGTTGGCATCATAGATACAACACAATGCAAATACAAAGAGAATAATAAACTTGCATGTGGCTAGCATCTTTTGGAGCTCAGACAAAACCTTGAGATATGTTCAAGTACAGTCCCCATGGCAGTGCAGGATGAAATTACTTCTAATTTCCCAACAAATAGTGTTCTTCAACAACAGTTCGAGAGAACCATTCTTTATCCTCAAGCAAGGTATGAAATTAGAGGAGCAATCATGTCCTTTATTTTCTCCTCCAAGTCACACATTGTCTCAAAGTAGACGTACAAGTTTGTAGGGTATTGGCTTGGTAAAAAATTGTAAATTGTCCCTAGTGTATGTTTTCTTCTTCTTGCGTTTGAGGCAGCAGAAATTATGTAATGCCCTCCAGGCGCTGTAGCCAGTGCAATGTGCTGTTGTCAAGGGCCGTGAGATCTACCCCTCCACCAGGGGGACGGAGGACAGTGCAGTCGAAAATGACGTGCTGCGCTGTTTGCTGGTCTGCTCCACACACACAGGCTGCTATGTATTTATAAAACATCATTGGGCTGTCCTTGATTTTACAGCAACATTTTTTCAAGCCTTTTCTTGGCCTGCCAAATGTAATTAATGATTTCAGCAGCACTTTCTATATTCCTTCAGCCTTTCTGCAATCTGTTGTCTGGTGTTTTATTATTTAGTTTGGTTACATATTATTATTATGTGCCCTGGCCTTTTCATCAGAACACAATTCCTAAGCAAGGATCCAATGGAAAATTAAATGCAGTTGGGAAGATATAATAT
This sequence comes from Rhinoraja longicauda, assembly GCF_053455715.1. Classification (NCBI taxonomy): domain Eukaryota; kingdom Metazoa; phylum Chordata; class Chondrichthyes; order Rajiformes; family Arhynchobatidae; genus Rhinoraja; species Rhinoraja longicauda. Next base: position 66,128,093 of record NC_135953.1, on the reverse strand, counting down.
TCATTCGGTCACAAGAATCTCTTGCAAACTGGTGGCACAATGGGACCCACAATTAGCTACATATTACTCTCCTTTACTCTCTCTACACCAATGACTGCACCCCCACAAGCTCCTCAAGTTTGCGGATGACACTACCCTGATTGGACTGATCCAGGATGGGGAGGAATCTGCCTACAGACAGGAAGTGACACAGCTGGCGTCCTGGTGCCATCACAAAAATCTGGAGCTCAATGCTCTCAAGACAGTGGAACTAATTGTAGACTTTCGAAAAGATCCCCCCCCCCCCCCCCACTCACCATCAACAACACCATAGTCACATCTGTGGAGTCATTTAAGTTCCTTGGAACCATCATCTCCAGGGACCTTAAATGTGGGGCCAACATTGACTCCACAGTCAAAAAGGCCCAACAGAGGATGTACTTCCTGTGGCAACTGAGGAAACACAATCTGCCTCAGGCAATGATGGTCCAATTCTATACTGCTATCATTGAGTCCGTCCTCACCTTCTCCATCATGGTCTGGTTTGGCTCAGCCACCAAGCACGACATCCGGAGGCTGCAACGGATCGTTCGCACAGCTGAGAAGGTTGTTGGCTACAACCTTCCCCCCATTGATGAACTGTACACTGCAAGGGCCAGGAAGTGAGCGGGCAAGATCATCTCTGACCCCTCTCACCCTGGCCACAAACTCTTCAAAGCACTTCCCTCTGGAAGGCGACCCCGGACTGTCAAAGCAGCCACAGCCAGACATAAAAACAGCTTTTTTCCACGAGTAATAGTTCTACTCAATAACCAAAGTCTGTAGTCTCTTTTTTGCTCTGGTTTATTTTCACCCACATGTTTAGACCGTAATGGTGTATCCTTATTGTTTTGATGTGGTTATGCTTTATTCTTAATTTTTAACTGTATGTTTGTGTTGTCATTTGTGAGCAGAGCACCAAGGCACATTCCTTGTATCTGCATACTTGGCCAATAAACGTATTCATTTATCCATTCATTCATTCATTCATTCATTCATTCATTCATTCATTCATTCATTCATATTACATGTGAAAATCACCTGCTCTTGCCTAGAAGCTGGATCACGTCTAGCTCTTTCTATAGCGCAACACAACCCAAACACAGTTCCTGACTGGTTGGCAATTGCACAACATGTCACATATTACACTGCACAAGACACTTTGAGTTATAGAGTCATACAGAATGGAAACAGAGCCTTTGGCCCAACTTTCCCATGCTGACCAAAAAGATGTCCCATCTACACTTTGCCCGTGTTTGGCCAATATCCCTCTAAACCTTTCCTACACTCGATCCGTGTTTCTGGTCATATTCCTTGTACCCATCTTGATTAGTGATCATTCCTGGAGTTTACGAAGACGACATGCAGGTTTGTAGGTTAATTGACGTTTGTAAATTGTCCCTGGTGTATAGATTGCAAAAGTAGAATAACATAGAACTAGTGTATGGCCGAACGATGGTCGGCGTGGGCTCAGTGGAGGCCGAAAGGCCTGTTTCCATGCTGTATCTTTAAAAACAATGTCTCCCATATATGGCAAGGCGCCAATCCCACTGTCACCTTCCAGTCAGCCAGCCATGCTGCCCAGCCCCCAATCATTTGATATCTTCACCCTCTACCCCAATCCACCTTGCTGATTACAACTGGGAAGAATCTGAAATTCAGAACACATGAAACATTTTTTTGGTTCATGCACATGTCCCAAGACCTTCTGTGCCATTCAATATTGCAACAACTGGTTCATATCCGAATAGATTGTGGGTCCAATGCATTACTCTTTTTGCTGTTATAGTGATGTTCTCCATTATTCTGGTCAAGATTCTTGATAAATGTAAAAGCCTCTCAGCTTATTTTCTTGTTTATTTCCATGGTAGTGATCCCATGCAATACTCTACTGTTTGTGAGAGCTTTTAGCTATTATACTTGCCTTAACATAATACAATTCTATAAAGACAATCGTTTTTGAGACTTACAAACATCTTGTGTGAGGGGATAGATAACATCGAATTAAACCATTTATTGCCCTATTGCCAAAATGTCACCTACACCAGCCTTCTGAATAATAGGAGAAAGTGCGAGGAGGCATTTCATTGATACCTTTTTGGCAGCTTATCAAAACATTTAATGGAGTAAGATGATCCAAGAAGACGACCGGTATAAAAATGCCTCTTATTTGAAAGGAAATTGCATGGAAGAAAGGAAAGAAAGACACCAGAATATCCCTAAAGACAGATCACTCGGTATTGTCAATTGGGTAGACAGAGACAATCCATAATTGAAAGTGATGTTTAAGTGTCAGCACATAGCCCTGAGCTATCATTACAGCATGTTAGCACATGCTTCAGTGGAAATATTTTTCATGGCTTGACATTCCCTGGGCCTATACATCATGCATTTAGAGATTAGGCATCAGAATCACTCTCAGGATTCCATAAAAGAACTTACCATTTCAGAAATGCACGATGGAACTCTCACAGGTTTTTCTCGTGACTATAAATCGAAATCGTGGTGCCACTTTCTTTGACATGAATCGGCTGTTAAAAAGAATTTGGTATTATACTTTCATAATGCAAGGTGGAGATAACAACAGACAAAGTGGCAAATATATGCATTTATATTTTCCAAGGCTATTTGTGTATTCAAAAAGGACTGAATGATGTGCAGCATGCCCTGCTTGTTTACCTTGTTCAGAACAGTGAAATTAAATCAGTCTCCTCTTCAAATGGCTACACATAAACCTGATCTATGAAAACAATATCTCAAGAAATTGCAGGTGCTGGAATCTTGAGTAAAACATAAGTGCTGGAGGAACTCAATGGGTCAGGCAGCATCAGAGGAAATGGACGGATGATGTTTCAGGCCCGTATCCTTCTGATTGAAGAAAGCTTCTAACCTGAAAAGTCACCTGCCCATTCCCTCCCCTGATGCTACCTGAACCGTTCAGTTCCTCCAGCACTTTGTCTTTTGCTGAACAATGTCTCAGATTTTGCTTTACTTTACTTTAGACTTTATAGATACAATGCGCAAGCATGCCCTTCGGCCCACCGAGTTCATGCTGACCAGCGATCAATCCAAAGACAAATACTATCCTACATTCTAGGGACAATTTACAATTTTTCCAAAGCCAATTAAGCCACAAACCAATACATCTTTGGAGTGTGGGAAGAAACTGTAGATCCTGGAGAAAACTCACGTGGACACGGGGAGAACGTACGAACTCCATACACACAGGACCCGTAGTCAGGATCAAACCCGGGTCTCTGGCGTTGTAAGGCAGCAACTCTACCGCTCCACCACCATGCTACCCATCAGCGTTCGGAATTTGAATCAGTTTTCAAAAAAATAGGTAAAAGCCATTCCCCTTTATGATATCTAGCATTATCTGTGTTGGTATAACGTTTCTGTAACTCTTTGAAGAGAATGTGAGTTTTCAGACTATTCATGGTAATTAATATCATTGTTATTTATAATGATGATTGGTTGAGTGAAAACAAATAGATTTTTTTAATGTAGACACTCCCTAACGTATGTTTTATTCTGCTCTATGACATGTAAAATATTTGTTTGTGATTTTTTTAACATCAGAAATTGCCTATTAATTTGAGCGATCCCCATGTAACAGTTTTCCTCTGTTCTTTGCTTGTTGTAATGTCCTTCATAATATAACCTGTTACAATTTAAGCTGCGATACCTTGACATTCATCCCAATGTTCAAATGCAATCATATTAAAGTAAAACTATCTTTGCACAAATTAATAACTGTTGAAATATCAGCAATTACTTTGTCATTATTTCTCACAATTGCCAGTGTAATTGAGCTGTCAACATTTTAAGACGTATAATATTTCTAAACATGTAATTAGAGTATGGATGTTAAATTAAAATCTAATTAACCTGTTGTACTCAATCATAGGTTTTGGTGAGAGAATATTTCATCTGATTATGATTTTTCTTTATGTATCTGCCACTTTCCTGTCTCTCTCCTTTAGATTTTAGATTTTTCTGTACTTTTTCTCCTTTGCGTGTCATGTTGCAAATTGGAACCAACAGTCGGACACTACCTTTGGTTTGCTTCTCCACAACCTTTACTAGAATCATTCTTTGTTCCTCTCTTGATCTTGTCAATACATGAGCAGCTTCCAATACCACTAGCAATGGTAGAATGGATTGGAATGGGCGATTTGGGGGGTGGGAGGGGAGGTGGGAGGGGGGGATCATTATCATTAATAGCATGGGAATTGGATCAATACAATGGTAGTAATGGAGTGCATTGGGTTGGAAGCAAAGACCATTATTCATGGTGTGAGGTTGGAGTGAAGAAGGATCATTAATGAAGTACATTGGGGGTGGGGTGGAAATGAAAGCATAGACACTAACGATGTGCATTGGAGTGGGGTGGAGTGAAGATGCAAGAAGTGGTGAAGAGGGTTTCCTACCATGGCTACATTAGTAGTGGAGAGGAAGACATCACTACTGGAGATATTGCACTGAGATATTGTGGGGATCATCATGGATAAATCCAGTAGATAGAATTTGAAGAGATTGGGAAAATGTCAGCAGTTTGTGCTCCGAAATCAGTATAAAAAAGAAGCAAGAAGATTGCAACATAGAACATACTGTAGAACAGTGCAGCACAGGAACAGACTGTGCCTGTGCAGTACATGATGCCAGGATAAACTAATCATATCTGCCAGCACATACAGTAATCTATATCCCCCCTCCCCGCCCCCCCCCCTCTGCCCCCATTCCTTGCATACCCATATGTCTATCCAAAAGCCTCTTAAACATTGCTATTGTAGCTGCCCTCACCGCTACCACTGGCAGTGCCTTCCATACACCTACCGCCCTTTGTGTAAAAAACCTGCCCCACTTATCTCCTTTAAACTTTGCCCCTCTTACCTCAAAGCTATGCCCACTAGATTTATACATTTCCACCCTGGAAAAAAGATTCTGACTGTCAGAAAAAAAAATCAGACTGCGTAAAAGATTATGCCTCTCATAATTTTATATACTTCTATCAGGTCACCCTTCAACCTCTGGCGTTCAAGAGGAAACAATCCAAGGTGGCCAACCTAGCCTTGTATCTAATACTCCATATTCCTGAAATGTCACCTATTCTTTTGCTCCAGAGATGCTGCCTGACCCGTTGAGTTACTCTCGCATTTTGTGCCTATCTTTTGTATAAACCATCATCTGCATTTCCTTCCTCCAGCATTCTGGTCAACTTTTATGCACCCTCTGTAAAGCCTCCGCATTCTTCTTGTTTAAAGGGGTGACCTGAACTGCATGCAATACTCCAAATGCATCCTAACCATAGTCATACAGATCTGCATCATGACTTCCTGACTCATACTCAATGCTCTGACCATGAAGGTGAGCATACCATACATCTTCTTTACCACTGTATCTACTTGTGTTGCTTTTTCAGGGAACTATGAACTTAGACCCCAATGCTGTTAAGGGTCTTGCCTTCAGCCATATACCTTCCCCCTGACATTCGACCTCCCAAAGTACATGACCTGACACTTTCTCAGATTAAACTCTATCTGCCATTTCTCCTCCTATTTCTGTAGTTGATCTATATCCCAATGTATACTTTGACAGCCTTCCTCACTGTCCACAACTCTAGCAATCTTGCTGTCATCTGTAAACTTACTATTCAACCTGTCTACATTTACATCCAAGTCGTTTACATTGAAGAACAGGCAGCGCAATGGGAAAAAAGAAGAGTCAGTTCAAAGCAGGTTCGGTGGATGTCAATAAGTGATTTACATACCTGCCAAACACCCCTGCCTAGGCACTGTTAAGACTGCATTATTCCAAAGATGCCAATAGGTGATCCGCAGCGCGGGATTACCAGCAAAACTGCACGATGGAATTATATCATCCCAGATCCGTCTGTTGTGGAAATTCCGTCAAGCTTGAAAGGGCGAGTGGCATCAGAATTCAATCAAAAATCAAATCGTGTGCGTTGCTACAAGGTCCAATGGACGAATTCGCACCCCATTTCAATCCTGCAGTGGAGGTAAATGTGCAATGACATTGAATTTCTTGGCCGATGCCCCTTCTTTGATTTAATACATTTTTTTAATGTTCAAAGGTACATTTGAGCACTCTTGCGTTTAGCTGACCCTGACACTATTCGAGACACAGTCTCTATTTTTTTTGCAAAACAAATGAAGTTTTTTCCAAAACATATGAAGATTGTGGTGTAACGTTTTTAAGCCAAATATATTGAGAACATTAAAGATGAAAAGCAAACTTTTGTTGGTAAATCTAACCATGCTGCTGTGAATTCATGAATTATAATATCTTATATAAACTTATGTTTTATGCATTTGTGTTCATTTATTGGAAGTAAAAATGTCTACTGAATGCTCTTTTCAATGGTATTATGAAAACGTAATTGTAAAACTGCAAAAATCACTTGATAAAGTAAGCTCAAATATTTTAACATGGTTTTGAGATAGAATGTAATTTCTGCAGTGTATTTAAAAATACTTTAGAGAACTAAATATATCATGTCTGTCGACATATCGTTGCTCCAAATACCACCGTTAGTTCAGAGTTATTCCTTTCAATAAAGGATATTTTGTTGACGTTTTGTAAAGAACGTTACAAGCACCACCATTTTTAACTCAATTTAACTCTCAAAGCACTGGAAAGATTTCACCAAAGCTTTCTCTGTAAAATCTTTTATATCCACTGGCAGGCCAAGATCCATGTCATTAGGGCAGATTACACTGAGATAGCTCCAATAGGCAGGTCACATTGTTTACGTGCTCGACAAAAAAACCCTGAAATGTATTCTAGAGATTACTGAGGACAGAGGAAAGGATTCCATGATGTGCTCAAAACCTCCTTGAAAAAGTGTAGTAACCCCATCAATTCACGGGAAGCCCTGGGTTAGAACTCAAAATTAAGAACGAGCATTCAGTCCTACATGGACCTCATCGAGCACGTCCCAAACCACAGAAGCTCAAAGATCACCCAGAAGCAAGTCATCCTTCATTATGAGGAAAAGAGCATTGAAACCCCCAGACTATGGTGAAAATCCACCTGGCGCACTTTTGTCCTTGAAGGAAGCAAACCTGTCATCTTTACCCGGTCTAATGGGACACTGTTTGGATAGTGCGTGCATTTGGAAGGCAGCCTTGTTGGGTTGGAGTTATACACCAATGTTCTGTAGTGTACAAAATCATGAGAGGAATAGATGGGGTAAACATACAGATTATTTTGCGAAGAGTAGGGGAATCGAGAACCTGAGGACAGAGTTTTAAGGTGAGGTGGGAAAAATGTGATAGAAACCTGAGGGGTGACAAAGGGTAGTGAGAGGATGTATGGAATGGCCTGCAGGAGGAGCCTGTTGAGGCAGGTACTATCACAACATTTAAGTAACATTTAGACAGGTACACAGATAGGATACGTTGAGAGGGATATGGGCCAAAGGCAGGCAGGTGGGACTAGTGTCAATGGGGGCATGTTGGTCAGTGTGGGAAAGTTGGCCCAAGGGGCCGGTTTCCACACTGTATGACTGTATGACTCTCTATGACTCTGGGACTAATCCAAATGTAAGTGCAGACCCACTCACGTGGTTGCCACATAAATGCCTCTTCAAGTCAGCAGCAATTAAGGATGGCAAATAAATGTCTGCATCACCAGTGATGTCCACATCAACATAAAATATAACGGGCGAGTCTATTGTTACCTGTCTCCAACCTGTCGAGAGGCAATTGTCTGTTATTTGATGGATCAATGGAGGAAATTAGAGAAAATAGAGAGTGATATCTTCAACCATTAATGAATCAACCCCTTGGCCATTCAGAACTGCATTAGTAAATATCCTGATACAACCTCTCGTAATGCTGAGTTAACCTTAAGTAGAGAGAACAGTGCCCAGATTTTGTAAAGACCCAGAAAGTGGTAAACATCCTGATCAGGAATTGTTTGCAAGGTTTGCGGGGAAAGAAAAATCCTTGCAGGGATATGAAAAATAAATGGAGGTGTAAAAGTGATTTAAACTCAAACACACATGTGAAAAAGCAAATAAGCAACATGGTCAGAAATTTCATCAGGCAAGGGAATTACTTGGTAGTGGACGTGCAGGAAGAAAGGTGCAATGTATTAAAGTGATTACATGGATGGTATTATTCTGGGCCGGCCTTGGAATTCAAGTCGCAATAATGGCTGAAACCTGGGCCCTGGATTTCACTGAGTTATCTTTGCACCAAATTTCTTTGAGTACTGGAGTGGAATACTTTATTGTTACATGTGACAAGGCACAGTGAAATTCGTTGCTTGCATACCCAAAGTATACAAATAGCAGCCACCTATGGTGCTGACAAAGTTACAAAGTACGCCGGCCCCTCTTTTGTTCTCACCCCCCCCACAGCGGGTCCTCCATTGTTCTTCCCCTTCCCTCACGGCGGTCCCCCATGCTCTCATCGACCGTCGACCGCAGTTTATTGTTGCTGCCCGATTCTAGGATTCAGAAGAAAGAAATAGCTGGGGACTGCAGAAAAAAAATGTAATGTGTTTTGTTTGACTTAGATTATTCCTGTGGAATTAGATAGCCATTAAAATGATGTTTGAATAGGTAGCTGTTAAACGGAAATATTATGCTGCAAGTAGGTTAATCGATTGTCATATGTCACAACCTCTTTAAAGTGACAGTGTTATTGATTGATCCAATGACTGGAAGCAAAGACTTAACAATTTATTGATTAAATGGAAATGTTAACGGTTGAAATGTTAATTTTTGCTCTCTGAAGGAAATTGTCAAACCGTGATGAAGGCGAATAGGCCGATAGCACAGCAACAGGTCCTATCAAATAGAATTGCTGAAAAGGGGTCCCTGCTGCTTTGCCCACTGACATAAATGTCAGACTCATTAGAAGAATATGTGAGGTTATACAAATAACACCAGTCGGCATTAATAAGCAGCAAAGACTGACAAAAAATCAATTTGACCCACTTAACTCACTCTGAGAAGTTAATTTGTCGGGTTGACATTAGTGTGAAAGGCAAGGAATTTAAGCTCCTGTGGTGTGCGTTTAACATAGTTCACCATGACAGTTCAGTGGAAGATTTATGCAAAGAGAATCTGTTGCTACAAATGAGGACAGGACTGATAATGGTGCCATTTGATTACTGCAAGGACAGTCAGGGATTATATCAGGTAATATAAAATGGCTAAAACAAGCACTAATCTATGTAGAGTCGTAATTATGACCAGATAGGGTATAATGATTTCATGGTTATTTGATTAACAATGAAACACAACAATAGTTATTTTCCTCTTAAATTATTCATTTGACTAACCCAAAGGTATACTTGGGAATTCTGATAAACAGAATGGACCTGAATTACCATTTGGTTATAGTCATATTTTCATGACAGGATCAAATTAGAACTGAAGAAAAATATACCCCTCTTTCTATCCCAGTGGCTCATGCGCAACCATGTCACAGCCATGTGAAATATATCGGCTTTTAATAAAACTACAAATTTTGGCAGGATTGTGAGTCTTCTTTCCTACAGAGAAAGGTCATCTTATTGTATGACTTAAGATAGACACAAAATGCTGGAGTAACTCAGCGGGATAGGCAGCATCTTTGGAGAGAAGGAATAGGTGACGTTTCGGGTTGAGACCCTTCTTCAGACTGCAGAAGTCTGAAGAAGGGTCTCGACCCGAAACATCATCCATTCCTTCTCTCCAGAGATGCTGCCTGTTCCGCTGAGTTACTCCAGCTTTTTGTGTCTATCTTCCATTTAAAGCAGCAACTGCAGTTCCTTCCTACACATTATTGTATGACTTAATCAGTTGCCTTGGTTTCTGCTGGAATGTTTTAGGCAGACACTGATTCGGATTCACAGTAGGGTTACAACATGGAAGAAGGCCAAACAACCAGATGAGTCAGCACTGGTCTATATGTGTAATTCAACTAGTAACTCGTCCTCCATCCCCTTCTATGATTTTTTCCTTTCAGATACTTATCTAGCTCTCCTTTGAATGCTCTAATTAAATCTCCATCCACTACTACCCAACAGGGCAGTACAGGCCCTAACCACTCACGGCTTAAAAAAGTTTTATCTCGTGGCCTCATTTGCATCAGCATCTTGAACGGCCAGGAATGAAGGAGATTACAAAAAGTGGAGAACATTGCCTGGCCCATCATGAAGGACTGACCTCCTGACCATCAAAGGGATCTACAGGAGTCACTGCCTCCAAAAGGCAGCCAGCATCATAAAGAACCCACACCACCCTGGCCACACTCTCATTTCACTCCTGCCATCGAGAAGGCAGTATAGGAATCTGAAAGCTGTGCAGGTTCAGGAACAGCTTCTTACCAACAACCATCAGGCTTTTGAACACTATGAACTGCAGCTACTGTAAATTCCAAACTGGTGCACTATATTGAGATGTTTATTTATTCAACTTCTATTTTTTGTTTGGCAGCATCACTGGAAAAAAGGAATAGGTGATGTTTCGGATCAGAACTCTTCAGACTGATGTCACAGTCCGAAGAAGGGTTTCGAGCCAAAACATCACCTATTTCTTTTCTTCAGAGATGCTGCCTGACCTGATGAGTTACTCCAGCATTTTGTATCTACCTTTGGTAAAAATCAGCATCTGCAGTCCCTCCACATTCTATTTTTTGTTTGTTTATCATCTATTGAGAACTGAGTTTGCAAACCTGTTGTGCTGCTGCAGGTAAGAATTTCAGTGTTCTGTTTCAGTACATATGATAGTTAGGTATTCTTGACTCTTGACGTGGTGTGATTCTTTATTCTATTGTCATTTATCTTCATTGAATGTAGACATAAGGAACTGAAGATGCCAGAATCTTGTATAGAATACAAAGTGCTGGAGTAACTCAATGGGTCACGCAGCATCTCTGGGAGACATGGATAAGTGACATTTTGGGTTGGCACCAACAAGAAACATCACCTATTCATGGTGACCCTTCAGAAATGCCGTCTGACTAGCTGAATTACATCACTAATTTGTGATCTTCCTCGTTCTCAAAACTTTTCTCAATCTCTGCTAGCTGTACCATTCACAATTTAAATACCTTTATCAAATACCCTTGCTATTAATTTATTAATTGTAATCAAACTTTATCTTTAGGATAGTGTTGAAGAACTGTTACAATGCTACAATCCAACTGAACAGGGGTGTAATGGATTTCAAATATCAAATGAGGTATTTACGAAGATTGGTGAACCATAGAAATAGATTACAAGTTTTATAGCTTTTCTCCATGATAGTTCTCGTTGCAAAATCTCACACTATCAACAATTTCAACACAGCTGGAAATGGATGAATAAACATGTCTTATTAATTAATGATGCAGCAAGTAAATGCTCAGGCACAGGAGAACGCTCTATTTCGAAGCTGTTGCAATCTAACAGTGTCTTAAGCTGTTACTTAAACACTGTATCTGTTCAAAATTGCTCTTTCCATGGTTCATTCTATTGCAACCCCAAGCTCGAATTGGTTGTTTACTTCCCAAATAACATTCCCAAACAACATAAAACATCACTGTCTAATTTTTGGGACACAGTTGGGCAAATGGCTGTGATGAAAGGGGTCAAAGGCTCTCTAGACATCTGCTTGATTTCTTGTTGGGTGGGCCCAATGATAGTTATGACTATGAGCCCACTGAGTTCTGAGCTCTTACTAATCACAGGGCTCAAGCCATTACTCCTCTCTACCCAGTAAATGCGAGGCATCCCACAGATCACTGTCGACAAATTGCTGCAGCTAATCACTGCCTGGCTAGAAAATGGCTGTCAATGGGTGTATGAGATTTTATCTCAATGAGCCTTTGATTTAAGTTCAAGGACTCCCTAATCCTCAGCCTGAGCCCGTCCCGCACCTACTACCTGGACGTTTTGCATCATTCTTCACTAGCAGTAGAATTTAAGGCCTGTACATCATGGTGGTCATTAAATGGAGATGCCCATTGTAAGCCTTTGCAGCCATTTATTGACCAGATATTGATAGTCTTCTGCATTTAGGGGCCAATGGAAACTTTGAACCAATTGTTGTCAGTTGTTTATCTTTCCCAGGGCGGCACAGTGATGCAGATGTAGGGTTGCTGCCTTACAGTGCCAGAGACCCGTGTTTAATCCGGAGTACGGGTACTGTCTGAACGGAGTTTATACATTCTCCTTGTGTCTGCGTGGGTTTTCTCAGGGTGCTCCGGTTTCCTCCCACACTCCAAAGATGTACAGGTTTGTAGGTTAACTGGCTTCGGCAAGTTGTAAAATTGTCCCAAGTGTGTAGCATAGTGTTAGGGTACAGGATGTTTGCTGGTCAGCACGGATGCGGTGGGCCAAAGGACCTGTTTCCATGCTGTATATCTAAAGTAAAGTGTAAAAGTCTAAAGTTTTTCTAATGTCATTGCCAGCATTCCTGGGTTTTGCGGTGAAAATCCTCCTATATTTCATGCCTGTAGGAAGAGAAGGACCGGTAAAGGAATGCCAGGTGTCTCAGGCTGCCAGAGGGGCATGCCACCAACTCCAGCTGAAGCCATGGTGTAATATTTCTGACCAATGGATCATTAATGCAAATGCTGCAATTCCTATGGGAAGAAAGTGTTGATAGCAAAACCAAGAGCATTGTAAAGATGGGTGAATGGCTGATTAACTGAAATCTGAGAATATAGTTTGGTACTCTGTTTACAATATGTTTATGTTTGAGGACATATTATTACTGAGAATGATACTGATCAGCCAAAGGTGGCAAAAGATTATTGATGATTTCTGTGAGTCTGGACACACCTGCAATAACCTAAAAGACAGGTTTAGAGGGATATGGGTCAAACATGGGGAAATGGGATTAGCTCAGATGGGGCATTTTGGTCGGAATAGCCGAGTTGGATCATGTTTTGGTGCTCTGTATGACTGTAATTGCCTTTTCAAAGTCAGTCCAGTTTTCTATATTTCAAACATGTAATCAGTAACATACAATACAGAGTTTAATTTAGTTTTGTTTATTGTCACGTATACGAGGCACAGTGAAAAGCTTTCGTTGCACGCTAACCAACCAGCAGACAGCCTACATAATTACAATAGAGCCATCCACAGTATGCAGAGACATGATAAAGGGAATAATTTTTAGTGCAAAATAAAAATCAGTAAAATCTGATTAAAGTTAGTCCAAGGGTCTCCAATGAAGTAGATAATAGCCCCAGGGCTGCTCTCTAGTTGTTGATAGGATGGTTCAGTTGCCTGATAACAGCTGGGAAGAAATTGTCCCTGAATCTGGAGGTATGCGTTTTCACACTTCTGTATCTCTTGCCTGATGGGAGAGGGGGTGACCGGGGTGAGACTCCTCCTTGATTATGCTGCCGGCCTTGACGAGGCAGAGGCCAGATGCATCCTGAAACATGGCTCCATTATCTTGCATTCTGCAATGCTAATCTATAGAGAGGACAAAACACAAATTACAAGGGGCAAAAGATAAAAAAATATTCTTAACCAGTTTCTCTTTGACAACAGTGACCCAATATGGGGCAATGGAAGTGAACCGGTCCCCACAGCTTGGATAAAGACATTTATAGTCTGAAGAAGGGTCTCGACCCGAAACGTCACCCATTCCTTCTCTCCCGAGATGCTGCCTGACCTGCTGAGTTACTCCAGCATTTTGTGAATAAATCGATTTGTACCAGCATCTGCAGTTATTTTCTTATAAGACATTTATAGGGATTAACTTCCTTCTGAGACTCCCTGAAATCTGTTCTGGATGATTTCTGCCTTCTATCTTTCCACTTTAACTTTTCCCTATAATTTTAAATTTTATTCACATGCACATTGCTACTCTCACTATATTTGTGTTGCCCATATCAGTCTGAATATGCAGCTAACTTTGACTAACAAGCCGACCTAGACAGGTACTTGCCGACTCCACATATCTCCTTGAGTCTGTTCTCAAAATCAAAAACTGAAGCTGGAATGTAGGTTTTTGCAACTAAACCTGACATGAATGTTTTTAGAAGGCATCGTTAAAAAAGAAAAGCCCAATTGATGTCCTAGACTTTCTTGTTTTTGTGAAATAGGGAGGTATGTAGAACTTAGAACGTAGGAAAGTGCAGCGCAGGAACAGGCCCTTTGGCCCACAATGTCTATTCTTAACATGATGCCAAGATAAATTAACCTCATCTGCCTGCACGTAATCCATATCCCTCCATTCCCTGTGTGGAGATGAGGAACGCAGAGCCAGATCTGTCCTTTTTGTTTGCTTCGGCCACTGGACTCCGCATGGGCTTTACAGTATTGTGTGCTAGGTTAAAGCACATGCTTGAGGCTCTCTCTCTCTCTCTCTCACCTGCTTGAGGCTACGTAATCACAAAAATGCTGAACTTGCTAAAGCTAGTAGTAATCAGTAGCCCAAACCGCAGAATGTTCCAGCTCGTCTTCAGAGGAGAAAAACACAATGTATAAAGAACACAAACAGTAAACAGATGCCGACTAAACCTTGAACAATAGCCTGTTAGGACCTTATAAGGGAAAACTAACTTTGTTCCAACACTCGGCCGTATACTGGCTCTGCGTTCCTCATCTCCACACCTGCATATCCATATTCCTTTCGGCAAGCCTTTTAAATGCCACTATTATTCCTGCCTCCACCACCCCCACCTATATTTTGTGTCCTGTGATGTCAATGGTGCTGTTGCTTCATATAGTCCTAGACACCTTACAAATGCTCAGTATGTCTTGCATAGTGCACAGGGATCACAGATGGAAGGAGTAATTCACACGTTGCTACACTAACTGTACTGTGGCTTCTTTCAGAAAATCTACTTAGATGAATAGATTACAGGCAAGAAGGATGTAATGTAAGTGAAAAACAAACACAAAGTGCTGGAGTAACTCAGCGGGTCAGAGATCATAAGTTCATAAGTGATAGGATCAGAATTAGGCCATTTGGCCCATCATGTCTTCTCTGCCATTCAATCATGGATGATCTATCTTTCCTTCCGAACCCCATTCTCCTGCCTTATCCCCATAACCTCTGACACCCGTACTAGTCAAGAATCTATTTATCTCCGCCTTAAATATATCCACTGACTTGGCCTCCACAGCCTTCTGTGGCAAAGAATTCCACAGATTCACCACCCTCTGACTTAAGAAATTTCTCCTCATCTCCTTCCTAAAAAAACGCCCTTCAATTCTGAGCCTATGACCTCGAGTCCTAGACTCTCCCAATAGTGGAAACATCCATCCTCATTCATTTTATCCAAGCCTTTCACTATTCTGTACGTTTCAATGAGGTCCCCCCTCATTCTTCTAAACTCCAGCGAGTAGAGGCCCAGTGCAGTCAAATGCTCATCATATGTTAACTTACTCATTCCTGGGATCATTCTTGTAAACCTCCTCTTGACCCACTCCAGAGCCAGCACATCCTTCCATAGATATGGTGGTCAAAATTGCTCACAATATTCCAAATGCGGCCTGACCAGCACCTTATAGAGCCTCGGCATTACATCCCTGTTTTTGTATACAAGCTCTCTCGATATAAATGCTAGCATTGAGTTTGCTTTCCTTACTACTGATTCGACTTGCGGGTTAACTTTTTGGGAAGAGAGAATGGTCTTGACCCGAAACATCACCCATCCTTTTTCTCCCAAGATGTGGCCTGACCCGCTGAGTTACTCCAGCACTTTGTGTCTATCTGTGCTACAACATACAGCATCTGCAGTTCTTTGTTTCTAATATAAGTGAAAACAGGTTTGCTTTTACAGGTTTTATAAGTGCACATTGTATTGATACTAAATTTATTTCCTCACTAATGTATTTTTAGGGCACAGTTGAAATGCTGCAACAACATAATGCAAATCTGAGGCTGGAAAAACAGGTACAAATTGTAGCTACCATCGTACATCAATTCTCTTCCACTCCCAGGTTCTTCTTGAACCTTCTTGCAATCTGGTTGCCAAAGAGCGTGTGACCTTATTCCATTGTGTTGAATATTGAATCTATTTAATGCATTTCCATACATGCTCATAATGGCTAATCATACTGCAAGTCCAAATTTGCCTGTTTCTGTGCTGGACCTCTCCGACTCTATGACTCAACACTGCATTATCTTCCGTCTGGGTCTGGGTATGTTAGCGCCGTTGAGATTTAATATTGAGTTTAACAATGTCAGGTTAGCTTATTTTCCTTTCTCTCTCCATGGATGTATCTGTACCATCGTGCTTTAATTTATTCAATTTTTCTTTGTTTCTAACTGCTGGTTTTAATTGCTACCATAGCAACATTGGTCTGCACCCTATCTTATACATTCCTCCTGTTTTCTCCACACCTCCCATTCTGCAACTTAAACACAATTATTTTCTCACATTTCCAATTCCAAGGTGTCTTTGGCAAGAAACCGTGTACTTTTCCCTCTCTCCATTGATGCTGACTGGACTGCTGTGTTTTCAACATTTTTTGTTCTTGTAGCAAGCACAGAATGCTGTCCAGGTGTGAATTATATGACTGTCACCTGATATAGCATGTGGTCGATCAAAGAAGGTGATATGCCCACTGATAACCTAAAAGCATTACAAAATAAAACATGGACATGAGATATGAAGGTCCTCATGCCTCCTCAAGCCTCTTTCCGCACTTAAGTTCATGAGTGATCTTCCAATTCAATAATTATTTTCCTGTCCTATCCCAATCTGCCTTGTTTCCGTTAATATACCAGAAATACACCACAGAACACAGTACAGCACAGGAACAGGACTTTCAGCCCATGATGTCCGTGCCACCCATGAAACCATCTTAAACAAATCCCAGATAACTGCATATGGTTCGTCCATTCTCTGCCTGTTCATGTGTCTGTCTAAATGTCTGTTAAACACTGCTGTCATATCTGCTTCCACCATTTCCCCAGGCAGTGCACCAGGCACCCATTACTCACTGTGTAAAAAAACTTGCCTTGCAAATCTGCTTTACACTTGATCCTTCTCACTTTAAATCTTCATCCTCTATACTTCTATATTTCCATGCTGGAAAGCAAGACTGATTATCAATCCGTTCTTTGCCTCTCCTAATTTTATATACTTTATAAACTTGTATCTGTTGGCTTCTCAGCCTCTAGAGAAAATATACCACGTTTTTCCAACCCCTCCTGAAAACTAACATTCTCTAATCCAATAAGTTCCTTGTGAACTGTTCCATTCTCTAATCCAATAAGTTCCTTCGCACACTCAACAAAGCCTCCACATCCTTCTTGTAACGGAGCAACCAGAACTGCACACAATAGTCCAAATGCACCCCAAACAAAGTTTTATACAGCTGAAACGTAACTTTTTAGTCTGAAGAAGGGTCCTGATCTGAAACGTCCTTTTCCTCCAGAGATGCTGCCTGTCCCACTGAGTTACTCCAGCATTTTGTGTCTATCTTTGGTATAAATCAGCATCTGCAGTTCTTTGTTTCTACATTTTCTTGCCCCATCTCTCTTTTCCAGCTTTCTCCACCCTACCACAAACAGACTGAAGAAGGGTCCCAACCTAGAACATCGCCTGTCCATTCCCTCCACAGATGCTGACCAACCCGCTGAGTTCCTCCAGTACTTTGTGTTTTGCTCAAGATTCAACCTGCAGTTCCACGTGTCCACAACCAACAAGTGACTCTGATTCAATGTATTTGTTTTGTCTCACCAGATGCGCTCTGCAATCTCTGCAGAGTGAAAGCGGGAGGCCATTGACAGTGCACGACTCAGGGTTTTCTAGGTTCAACCACTGCGTGGAGGCCGGTTGGACACAGAGTCGACCCTCCCCCATATTTTCATTCATATGCATGGCAGTCTTTTGTTGCACAGTATAACACCCATTCTCTCAGAATATTACTCATCCTCTTGCCCTGTTAAAGAAGTGCTTATCTTTGTGGCATCAAAGCGGCCAATTGTTTCAGAATCATTTTACTCAGAGACTTGTTTATACAGTATGGCAGTTTATTGACAGAACCCCATCATGTGAAACACTATTAAGCTAAAATCTTTATTTCAGATGCAAAGACACAACAGATTCTATTACACTTTCTTGGTGTTATTCTGCCCAAGGCCATTAGTGAATGTGCTGAAGGAGTCAGCACAAATTATCCCAAATGGGGCTCTTACTATCTGTAATAAGCTGAGCCATCAACCCTGTGATTGTCTTTGAATGTCCTTTAGAGAGATAGGCAGGTAATACAATAATGTTTAAATCAGTCTAACTACTTACTTGGGAGGCTATTTCCAGTGTTTTCTTCCAGCATTCAATGTGGTGAGTTACACTGAAGTGCCATCAAATGAGTTCATCAACAGAGTGCACGTTCCATCCATTCAACTTGAACATTTCCTCACAGACAGAAAACACTGGCGATGCTGAGAATTAGAAGTGTGCTCAGAATCGGATAAGAAGACTCAGCAGGTAAAGCAGCAAAGAGCGTTTCAGATCAATAGGCTTTCAGCAGTCGGCTCTTTTACAGGACATCACCATGTGCAAACTCTCAAAGAATGGTCCACCATTTCTGAATGGGACATGGTCTTATTCCCACCACTATGTCAGCAGCACCTGAATGCATATGAAAGAAAGCAAGCCAGGACACTCCTGTTACAACATTGTGGCTCCACTGATAGTACTTTAGACTTTAGAGGTACAGGGCAGAAACAGGCCCTTCGGCCCAATGGGTACACGTCAACCAGCGATCATACACTGACACTATCCTATACACTAGGGACAATTTTACAATTTTGTTTTACTGAAGCCAATTAACTGACAAACTTGCACATCTCTGGAATGTAGTAAGAAACTGAAGCACCAGGAGAAAACCCACGTGGTGCTAGGGACAATGTACAAAGTCCATACAGACAGCACCAGTAATTAAGATCGAATCCTGGGTCGCACTCTGGCGTTTGAAGGCAGCAACTCCACCACTGTGCCACTGTGCCACCCTCAGATAGTCCAAGTTCAAACTTTACTCTTTAACCCATACAAGCATACAAGCCCAGGCTGACATCCCCACAGTATTGAGAATGTACTCTGAACTCCAGGCACTGCCATTTGGATGAGACACTAGACAGTAGTTCCTTTAATCCTCATGGGTGAATGAAGTAGGACCCATTGTCTATTTTGCAGACGAGCTCTATTGTTGCCCTTGTGTCCGTCTGTTAGATGTATTCATCGGTTGCCTGGTTAAAATTCAGATGTAGAGTCAGAGTGTCTTCGAGTCATGCAACTTGCCCATGCTAATCAAGATGCCCCATCTACAGTAGCTCCAACTACCTGTGTTTGGCCCATATCCATCTAAACCTTTTCTATCCAAGTACTTGTCCAAATGCCTTTTAAATATTGTGATAGTACCTGTATCAACGACATCCTCTGGTAGCTTGTTCCATACACCCACCACCCTCTGTGTGAAAAGGTTGCCCCTCGGGTTCCTTTTAAATCTTTCCCCTCTCACCTTAAACCTATGCCTCCTGGTTCTTCATTTCACAAATCAGTTGTGGCATTGTTAATGAGTTGGAGTACTGCTGTGGAAGTGTCCTGTCACTGAGATGGCGTGATGACAGAACGGCACGGTGTTTTATCAGGTTCAGAAAACCGACAACGGCCTGCAATCTACTGTGCAAAGCAAATCAATTTAACCATCACCGATGAGATTAATACTTCAGTTCACTTTTATTTCAGTATCCATTCCTCCAGGGTGGACATTTCAAATGTTAATTGCCTGGTAAATATTTTCAAATGTGCATTAAATGTTAATATTCTCCTCTAACTGGTGTGATTAAAACAGAATGGACCAAGGATAGGCTGATTGAAGATTTTACAGATCTTGGTAATTACTGGCATTGGTAACGACTGCTTTCAAATTAACAGCTGGAAATTTGCACTCTACAAGAAAGCAACTTGAAATGTCTGTGAGAAAGATTTATGACAATAATATTAACTGATATCAAATAATGTTATCTTTTCATGCACTTATATATCAGTAGCATTGAAGATGTTAAACATTTTATTTCCAGTGCATGTGCATGACCCATCTGCCTGTGTACGGATTGAAGATAATCATGCATCAGATATGAGTGGTAAACAAGAGGCTGTGCTTGCTATGAATGTTTTTCGGCTTTCATGTGGCAATGCTGTGATATGTTAGAAGGGCCAATATGAATAAAGGATGACAATGGCCTGTTTTCTTTATCATCGTTACTTTTTGCATATCTTTCATTGATTTGTTCTATATCTCTCTACATCACCATCTATATCTCACGTTTCCCTTTCCCCTGACTAGTCTGAAGAAGGGCCTCGACCTGAAACATCACCCATTCCTTCTCTCCAAAGATGCTGCCTGTCCTGCTGAGTTACTCCAGCATTTTGTATCTATCTTCTGAATAAAGGATGAAAATGAGTTAAACAATTGATTGGTAAATGGCACACTTGTAATATGTAAATATGATTTGAAATATACAGCTTAGAAGTTCTAAGCAAATGTGACCTTAAGCAGAGATATGTGGTTGGGCTTGATTTAAGGAGCAGTGAGAGTGATGGCAGTCAGTGCTGAGTGAGGCCTGCTGTGACCAAGTGACCTGTGTTT
Organism: Rhinoraja longicauda; assembly: GCF_053455715.1. NCBI lineage: Eukaryota > Metazoa > Chordata > Chondrichthyes > Rajiformes > Arhynchobatidae > Rhinoraja > Rhinoraja longicauda. The sequence continues at coordinate 66,107,504 of NC_135953.1, read as the reverse complement.
AATCCTGACCTCAGGTGTCAACTATGGGGAGTTTGCACATTGTCCTAGATCCCAGCTGAGTGCTCTGTTTTAATTATGCTAGTTCAGTTTAGTTTAGTTGAGAGATACAGCGTGGATACAGGCCCTTCTGCCCACCGAGTCCGCATCGACCAGCGATGCGCCACATTAACACAAGCCTACACACACTAGGGATAATTTACACATACCATATACAAACCCAAGCCAATTAACCTACAAACCTGTACGTCTTTGGAGTGTGGGAGGAAACCGAAGATCTCGGAGAAAACCCACGCGGTCACAGGGAGAACGTACAAACTCTGTACAGACGGCGCCCGTAGTCAGGATTAAACTTGGTTGTCTGGCGCTGCAAGCACTGTAAGGCAGCAACTCTACCACTGCGTCACCCTAGTGTAAGCTTCCCTTTGGTAGGGGGCAACTTACACAAGCTTATTAGCCCTTCATGATGGCGGAGCATCCCTTCAAGAAGGTGGCGGATGGAAGAAATGGACGATGCTGGTGAGCGGGTTGGAGGCTTACCCCCCTCCTGCCCTCTGAGGCACTTGGAGGCACTCTGGGTCCACTGTTTAAGGTGCCTCAGGACACGGAGTGATGGCTATCAGAGGTGAGGAACGGCATGATTATGGGCCAATGTTGAGTAGTTGAAGCAGTTGTGTCAGCGGAATGGGCCGCAGGAGGCCCTGAAACAGCCTGGCGCCACTCCAGGTGACCAAGTGCATGGAACAGACACAGTCTGTAGCGGCACAGAGCGGCAAGCAGCGGTAATGGACATCAATACATCGCCTGGCCAGGGCGACTGCAGTAACTTCAACCCAGTGCATTATGTGAGAAATGGTATTGGATAGACTGATGGGACTGAAGGCTGATAAATCCCCAGGGCCTGATGATCTGCATCCCAGGGTACTCAAGGAGGTGGCTCCAGAAATTGTGGATGCATTGGTGATCATTTTCCAATGCTCAATAGATTCAGGATTCAGGACTGTGGATTGCAGGGTAGCTAATGTTATCCCACTTTTCCAGAAAGGAGCGAGAGAGAAAATGGGCAATTATAGACCAGATAGCCTGTCATCGGTGGTGGGGAAGATGCTGGAGTCAATTATTAAAGAGGTAGTAATGGCGCATTTGGATAGCAGGAAAAGGATTGGTCCAAGTCAGCATGGATTTATGAAGGGGAAATCATGCTTGACTATCTTCTGGAATTTTTTGAGGTTGTGACAAGTAAAATGGATGAAGGAGAGCCAGTGGATGTAGTGTATCTGGACTTTCAGAAAGCCTTTGAGAAAAACCTTTTTCACCCAGAGTTGTGAATTTGTGGAATTCTCTCCCACAGAAGGCAGTGGAGACCAATTCACTGGATGAATTTGAAAGGGAGTTAGATAGAGCTCTAGGGGCTAGTGGAATCAAGGGATATGGGGAGAAGGCAGGCACGGGTTACTGATTGTGGATGATCAGCCATGATCACAATGAATGGCGGTGCTGGCTCGAAGGGCCAAATGGCCTCCTCCTGCACCTATTTTCTATGTTTCTATTTTTCGCAGTAGGCCATTCGGCCCTTCGCGCTAGCACCGGCATTCAGTAAGATAATGGCTGATCATCCAAAAGCAGTATCCCGTTCCTGGTTTCTCCCCATAACCCTTGGGTAGTGACCAGGAAGTACTAACCCAGTGTGGTCAACTGTCTTACATGCTTGAATTGAATTGGATTGGATTGGATACTTTACTGTCACATGTGACAAGTCACAGTCAAATTCTTTGCTTGCAGACCCAAGGCAAACATAAAGGAACCTGACAAAGTTACAAATAACCCCCCCCCCCCTCATGCCAGTTCCCCCTTTGTTCTTCCCCCCCCCCTCCCTCATGCCAGTTCCCCCTTTGTTCTCCCCCCCCCCCCCCCCTCATGCCAGTTCCCCCTTTGTTCTCCCCCCCCCCCCCTCCCTCATGCCAGTTCCCCCTTTGTTCTCCCCCCCCCCCCCCCCCCTCATGCCAGTTCCCCCTTTGTTCTCCCCCCCCCCCCCCCCCTCATGCCAGTCCCCCCTTTGTTCTCCCCCCCCCCCCCCTCCCTCATGGCGATTCCACCAAGCTGGTTCCTTATTGTCTTGTACTTAGTAATGCAATTTGCCTTACTTATAGTAGGATTGTCATTGAACTGTATGCAAAAAAAAAAATCACTGTACTTTGGTAAATATAACAATAAAGTACCATTGAGCCATTGAACCAGGTAAGTGGCAAAAGCATAGAAGGAGAATTAATGAGCATATGAAAGAGAATAAACTACAGCAAATATAGAAGAGGCATTGGATTGCTCTGCTGTGAACCAGCATGAACCTAATCAGCAAGTGACCTCCTTTTATGTTATAATAAATAAGTAAAGAGCGGTGGAACAAGGAAATAGTCAAAAACATAATCAGAGTAGTCAAACAACCTGTTGGGTATAAATTTTCTTGAGTATCGTGAGTTCCTTTTCTATAAATTTTGCACATCATGGCCAAAACTTAATGAAAAGAATAAATGAAGATTCTGACAAATTAATAATTGAAAAAAAATTCAAAGGATATTAAAATCATTGAACACAACACGACACAAGGAGCTTGTTCAGTCCATTGGTGCATCAACAGCTCTTTTGAAGAGTATTAAGTTAATCCAACTCCTCCACTCATTCCTTCCATCATGGGATTCTTTTATCTGCAAAGGTATCTTCAGGGTAATTATTGAAACTGCCCAGGAAATCGTAATTTGTCTCTTAAGGTAAGCTGGTCTGGGACTAAACAGGAGACATTTTTTTTGACAAGCCTCCTGGCAGCAATGTTCCTATGCAGATGAGGTGAAAACAATTGGATTAAAATTAAAAAAGGACTTCCCAAAATGCAACACCTCACATTTCTCCGCATTAAATTCCATCAACCCACCTGCCCATCGGATCAAGATCCTGCTGCAATTTTTGGCAACCATCTTCACTATCTACAATACCACTCACTTTTGTGTCATCTGCTAACTTGCTAATCATGGCACATATCTTCTCATCCAAATCATTGATATAGATGACAAAGAGTAACGGGCCCAGCTCCGAACCCTGAGGCACACCACTAGTCAGAGGCCTCCAGTCTGACAAACAATCTTTCACCATCACCCTCTGCTTCCTTCCATGAAGTCAATTTTCTATACGTTCGGCTATCTCTCCTTGGATCCCATGCGGTCTAAACTTCCAGAGCAGCCTAACATGCGGAACCTTGTTGAATGCCTTGCTGGAATCCATATATATAACCTCCACAGCTCTGCCCTCATCAACCTTTTTGGTCACATCTTCAAAAGACTGGGTTTAGAAGTCGGAAATGTGGAGCCTTTATTCATGAGTACATTGCGAATATTGTAGCCTAGTGGATAGTCAAAAACCATGGTGGTTAGAGAGAGAAATCATGGTTAAACTCAACTAATTCATCCCTCTCCCTGTCTTTTCACATAGTTTGTACATGTATTGGCCTCTTTGTTTTCTTGTGGCAAGTTGGGACATTAAACTTCTGATAAATTTCTGAATGAGTGGTCCATAAATTAATTCTATTGTACAGCCATCTGGCCCATTAATGCAGGCATTGTTAATCAATTTGCCTGAAATATTACCACACTGGGAACTCACTGGAAAATGTTAAGCATTTCTCACCAATGAATATTTCTGATTGTATCTCCCAATGCAAATTCACCATAAAATCTCTAATTATTCTAATGAATTTGTTTAATCCCAGTTCTCTGTATTAAGTTGATCAGAAATAATTGAGCACATTATCAGATGATTGAACCTATATATCTGTTGTTTTGGTCATTAGGAACATCAATAGTCAAGAGTGTTTAATTGTCATATGTACTGACAATGGAACAATTACATTCTTACTTGCAGCGGAATAACAGACCTGTAAATGCAATAAACACAGATAATACATAATAAACAAAAAATAACAATAAATTTGTAACCACAATACCAGTAAAAAAACCCATAGGACTTTCCTGCAACCAGAAAGTCCATAGAAATTCATAGTTGAGGTTACTGTTGTGTAGTTTTCAAGAGCCTGGTGGTCGTTGGGAAGAAGCTAGTCTTGAAACTGGTGGTCATGGTTTTCAGACTCTGATGCCTTCTTCATGATGGTAGGAGTGATATGAGAGTGATATGAGAGCATGGCTAAGGTGATGAGATGGGTTGCCTTTTCAAGACAGCACATCCTGATAGTGTGTTAACATAACATAGAACATAGAAAATAGGTGCAGGAGGAGGCCATTCGGCCCTTCGAGCCATGGCTGATCGTCCCCAATCAATAACCCGTGCCTGCCTTCTCCCCATATCCCTTGATTCCACTAGCCCCCAGAGCTTTATCTGACTCTCTCTTAAATCCACCCAGTGATTTGGCCTCCACTGCCCTCTGTGGCAGAGAATTCCACAAATTCACAACTCTCTGGGTGAAAAGGTTTTTCCTCACCTCAGTTTTAAATGGCCTCCCCTTTATTCTAAGACTGTGGCCCCTGGTTCTGGACTCGCCCAACATTGAGAACATTTTTCCTGCATCTAGCTTGTCCAGTCCTTTTATAATTTTATATGTTTCTATAAGATCCCCTCTCATCCTTCTAAACTCCAGTGAATACAAGCCCAGTCTTTTCAATCTTTCCTCATATGTCAGTCCCGCCATCCCAGGGATCAATCTCGTGAACCTACGCTGCACTGCCTCAATTACAAGGATGTCCTTCCTCAAATTAGGAGACCAAAACTGAACACAATACTCCAGATGTGGTCTTACCAGGGCCCTATACAACTGCAGAAGAACCTCTTTACTCCTATACTGAAATCCTCTTGTTATGAAGGCGAACATTCCATTAGCTTTCTTCACTGCCTGCTGTACCTGCATGCAAACTTTCAGTGACTGGTGTACAAGGATACCCAGGTCTCGCTGCACCTCCCCCTTACCTAACCTAACTCCATTGAGATAATAATCTGCCTCCTTGTTTTTGCCGCCAAAGTGGATAACTCACATTTATCTATATTATACTGCATCTGCCACGCATCTGCCCACTCACTCAACCTGTCCAGGTCACCCCGCAACCTCCTAACATCCTCTTCACAGTTTACACTGCCACCCAGCTTTGTGTCATCTGCAAACTTGCTAGTGTTGCTTCTAATTCCCTCTTCCAAATCATTAATATATATGGTAAACAGTTGCGGCCCCAACACCAAGCCTTGCGGCACTCCACTCGCAACTGCCTGCCATTCTGAAAAGAACCCGTTTACTCCTACTCTTTGCTTCCTGTCTGCCAACCAATTTTCTATCCATGTCAGCACCCTACCCCCAATACCATGTGCTCTAATTTTAATCACCAATCTCCCGTGCGGGACCTTATCAAAGGCTTTCTGAAAGTCTAGATACACTACATCCACTGGCTCCCCTTCATCCATTTTACTTGTCACATCCTCAATGACCAATGATGGACTAGTGCCAACCACTCTCTGTAATCTCCTTTATTCTTGGATGTTTGAATTGCTGAACCAGGCTGTGATGAAACCAGTCAATGTGCTCTTTACTGGACACCCATAGACGTTCAAGAGAATATTTATTGACATTCTGAATCTCCTCAATCTTCCAGGGAAGTAGAGGCATCAATGAGCTTTCTTTCTGATTGCATCAATGTGTTAGGCCAAGGTACTTGAAGCTGTTGATTCTATCTACTGCCAACCCTTCGATAAAGGAAGATTCATGGATCCTCAACTCTCTCCTTCTAAAGTCAACAATCAGCTCCTTGGTCTTGCTAACGTTGAAAACAAAATTGTTGTTCAATCAGATTTCCTGTCTTCCTCCCATACTCTGACACAACATTACCCATTATTCGTAGAAAAACGATGGTATTATAAGCAAATTAAAAGATGGTTTTGGAACTGTGTCTGGCTACACATTCATGTGTATAGAATGAGAAGAACAGGAAAATGAGCACACAGCCTTGAGCTCCCATGTTGATGGTTATTGAGGAAGAAGTGTTATTGCCAGTTCCCACTGATTGTGGTCTGCTGATGATGAAGTCAAGAATCCAGTTGCCGAGGGATGAACAGACACCCGGTTCACTAAGTTTGATATCGTTTGGAGGGGATGATGGTGTTGAACGTCGAGCAGTAGTCGATGACACAACGTGACATACCTGTTCTTACTATCCATGTGGTCCAGTGCAGAGTGGAAAGCCAGTGAGATCACATCGCTCATTGATCTATGGTGGTGGAAGGTGAATTGAAGTGGGTTCAGGTCCTTGATCAGGTAGGAGTTGATATGCATCATAACCAACCTCTCAAAGTACTTCATCAACCACAATATTAGGTATTAAGGAGAAGACATTCACTGTCGGACATTACTTTCTCTTATTGCAGATCACTGTATCATTTGTAAGTTTGCTTCAGCTCCTAATTCAAAACAAGAAAAGCACTGCAAATATGTTAGCAGTGACTCATTTGACAATTTTTATTCTCTGCAGGAATAAATGTCGCAGTGAATTAAAAGAATAGTTCAGCTGTCTTTGGATGAGAATTCAGTAAAAGGGCTAGATGCACTTTGTATGTAAATTTCTTCCCCTCTTTAACTTTGGGTGGTTGGCATTTTCTCTTCCACTGAATCTCCTGCAGGATTTAAGCCTCTGTCAAATCGAAGTGTCAATTGGAGTTAGATTGAATTTTACTCTTCAATTACTGTTAGACTTCTTGGCGAATTGAATTTCAATAACTTCACATCAGCCAGGATTTAAATTCTAAAGCCTATAAAACACATTTTAAATATGTTAAGTTACTTCTAAATTAAGGGGAGATTTTTAATAATAAGTAGCTGAAGTTTCCATGTATTTTAATTTGTTGGTTATTTGTTCTCAGAATATAGGGTTGGGGAGTAGGGGGAGTGTAAATGACTGGAGTGCGGCTGAGAAATCTTTTAGACAAAACTGCATTCAATTGTAATAAAACAAAAACAATTGTTTAACAGTACTGTTATCATACAGTCTAGGTGCATGTAATTTGATTTATAGTGTTGTATTTTTGGTTGATTGTGCACACAGATTAGAATCAGGCAGAGTGATGTCGCTCTTGGTTCATTACCTAGTTGATACTTCTTTATGGCAATTGTTTTATATATGTGCAGTTCATAGGTTCATAGGAGGAGAATTAGGACATTAAGTCTGATCTATCTTTCCCTCTCAACCCCATTCTCTTGCCTTCTCCCCATAACCCCGACACCCTTACTAATCAAGAATCTCTCAATCTCCGCTTTGATAATATCAATTGACGTCCTCCACAACCATCTGTGGCAATAAATTCCACAGATTCACCATCCTCTGCCTCAATGATGGAATAATTTAATAGTGAATGTATAGTTTTAGTTTATTTTGGAGATACAGTGCGGAAACATGGACTTCGGCCCACTGAGTTCAGGCCAACCTGCGAACCCCGCACATTAACACTATCCCACATACACTAGCCGACTGCGACGCCTAAGAAACGGAGTCCCCCAAGGCTCGGTACTGGCCCCCATGCTCTTCAATCTCTATATCAGCGATCTGCCATGCACGACCTCGCGCCAGTATGGATGACTTGGCCCTACTGCACTCGGACAAGAGCTGGTCAAATGTTGAGGATGTGCTCTCGGCGGATATGGAACTTGTCGCGGGCTACCTTAAGACCTGGAGACTAAAATTGAGTATGGCAAAAACCACCACAATGGCCTTTCACCTGAACAATAAGGAAGCTCAACGCCAGCTAACCGTCACCCCCAATGGGTCACCCCTACCCTACAACCCATTTCCTACATACCTCGGGGTGAAACTAGATCGGTAGCTGACCTACAAGCAACACCTTGAAGCTCTCCATGCTAAAATCTCGGCATGGAACAACCTCCTGCGATGCTTGGCCGGATTGTCATGGGGCGCCAGGACATCTACTCTTCGAACCAGTGCTCTTGCACTCATGTACAGCGCCGCTGAGTATGTCGCCCCAGCATGGTGCCGCAGCGCTCATACCAGCAAGCTAGACACCACCCTCAATGACATCATGCGGATCATCACTGGCTGCCTACGCCCTACTCCGACGGATCTCCTGCCGGTGCTCGCAGGTATCGTACCCACCAAGCTTCACAGAGAGTTCTTCACTCATAGGCTGGTGTGCAAGGCCCCATTGGATGCCAATCAGCCTTTGCACCACATCGCCCAGGATTCTCAACAACTGGGACCTCAACGTCTGTCATCTCGTCACCCTTTCTCCCGTCATGCAGCGACCCTCTGTGGCTCCGGTTTCAACATACTAGGAGCATGGAGAACCAGCTGGGAACAGTCATCGCGACCTCCTCAATTCACTGTCGCACCAAACACCACAGCCCCACCCGGCTCAGACATGCCCCGCAAAGAGTGGGTCACCCTGCACAGGGGTCGGCCGGTTCAACGCCAACATGCATCGTTGGGGGTTGCGTCCATCAGCAGCCTGCGTGTGTGGAGCAGACCAGCAAACAGCGCAGCACGTCATTTTCGACTGCACTGTCCTCCGTCCCCCTGGTGGAGGGGTAGATCTCACGGCCCCCGGCAACAGCACATTGCACTGGCTACAGCGCCTGGAGGGCGTTACATAATTTCTGTTGCCTCAAACGCAAGAAGAAGACATACACTAGGGACAATTTACGATTTTTTTACCAAGCCAATACCCTGCAAATTTTTACGTCTACTTTGAGACAATGTGTGACTTGGAGGAAAAAATAAAGGACATGATTGCTCCTCTAATTTCATACCTTGCTTGAGGATAAAGAATGGTTCTCTCGAACTGTTGTTGAAGAACACTATTTGTTGGGAAATTAGAAGTAATTTCATCCTGCACTGCCATGGGGACTGTACTTGAACATATCTCAAGGTTTTTTCTGAGCTCCAAAAGATGCTATCCACATGCAAGTTTATTATTCTCTGTGTATTTGCATTGTGTTGTATCTACGATGCCAACAGAGACATGGTACATTTCTCTTTAGTAATTTATCTCTCTCTCAATTTAAAAAAAAATTGTCATGAGTATATGTAATAGGTTCCATCACTTTTATAAATGTGAAGTTTCTGAATATATTTCAAAATGTGTATCTACAAAACAAAGCCTTTATTTTGGCAGGCTATCATTTGATTTTTGATCTATTAATGCCAGCCCATTATGCCAGGAAAATTATGTTGGTCCATTTTTTTAAATTTCTGCTCTTGGTCTATTTCTGCTGCAATTGCTTGCTGTTATTTACTCACGGATAGAGTATTATACTGTCGTTGTCTTACATTAACTCTGCATAATTTTATCTGTCAGCTCCAGGAGTGCCTGTATCTCTAGATTACATTCATTCCCTAATATAATTTGGTGGGGATCCTCTAACTGAAGTTGAATTTTCCCTGAGAATTTTTCAAAGCATCTGCTTGATTCAATTCAATCCTTCAACCAAATTGTCTTTGAACATGTCTCAGCGGTGTGCACTTGCATCTATTTTGAATGAGGGATCATTCAGTATTAGGATAATTTCGGCAGACACCTCAAATGTGGAAGTGGAATGCCGAATGTTTGAAGTGAAAAAACAGCATTGAAATATCAGAAATACACAACAATGAAGCAGTCTGAAAACATATACTGGTTTAAAATTTCCATAAAAAATGCCAATTCTGCATTGAATTTATGAACCAGGATTCCTCTTTATTGAACATACTTGGAAGAAGCACTAGAATTAGCAAGGACATAGAATGTACTGCAGGTGGGGGACTTCAATGCCCATCACCAAAGATGGCTTGGTAGCTTCACCACAGTCTAAAAGGTCTGATTCATGAAGGGCAAAGCTGCCAAACTGAATCTGGAAGATATAAAGACGAGAGTTGACAGAAGAAACTGCAGAAACTGGGTAACAAAAAAAACGATAATGTGCTGGACTAACTCAACAGGTCAGGCAGCATCCGGACAGCCATTGTTGCTAGAGAAGGGTCCCAACCCGAAACATGCCTGTCCATGTTCTTCGTAGGTTTTGTCTGACCCGTGCAGTTACTCCAGAAATATGTGTCTTTCTGTGAGGTGTAAACCTACATAACTACAGAAGGCTGTGGAGGCGAAGTCAATGGATAATTTTAAGGCAGAGATAGGTAGATTCTTGATTAGTATGTGTTTCCGGGGTTATAGGAAGAAGGCAGGAGAATGGGGTTAGGACGGGAGAGATAGATCAGCCATGATTGACTGGTGGGGTAGACTTGATGGGCCGAATGGCCTAATTCTGCACCTTTCACTTATGAACTTATGAACTTAACCTCCTCCTGATAACCTCACGAAAGTCGGGAATCTTTCATGTCCACCTGCGGTTGCGGATGGCTCATTAATTTTAATCCAATCCATTTCATGGACACATCTGACACATGAGGTATTTTGAATCACAGGCTGCAGCGGAAATGTCCGCTACCAGTCGAACTGCAATATATTAACTGTCCCGAGTCTGAGAAAGGGTCGCGACCAGAAACGAACAATAGGGAGGTCCAAACAGCAGTAGGGAGGTTGAGGATAGCATCAAGCAGAAAATCAGGGATGCGTGTAGCAAAGGTGCAGTGGTTACCATGGGTGACTTTAATCTACATATAAATTGGGCCAGCCAAATAGGTAACAGCGCTGAGGAGGAGGATTCCCTGGAATGAACATGGGATGGGTTTTTAAACCAAAATGTAGAAGAACTGACTAGAGGGCTGGCCATCATAGACTGGGTATTGTGTGATGAGGAAGGATTAGTTAGCGATCCTGTTGTGCAAGGCCCCTTGGGCAACAGTGACCATAATATAGTGGAATTCTGCATTAGGATGGAGAGTGACACGGTTAATTCAGAGACTAGGGTCCTGAAATTGAATAAAGGAGACTTTGAAGGTATGTGACAGGAATTGGCTAGGAAAGGCTGGCAAAATATACAAAGGATTGATAGTGGAGATGCAATGGCGAAGATTTAAAGACCGCATGGATGAACTCCAGAAATTGTTCATCCCTGTCTGGCAAAAAAATAAAACTGGGCAGGCGGCTCAACCGTGGCTGACGAGGGAAGTCAAGGATAATGTTAAAGCCAAGGAAGAGGCATATAAATTGGCCAGAAGAACCAGAGGACTGGAAAAAATTTAGAACTCAACAGAGGAGGACAAAGGGGTTAATTAAGGGAGGGAAAAAAGAGCACGAGAGAAAGCTTGCAGGAAATATAATAACTGACTGTAAAAGTTTCTATGGGTACATAAAAAGGAAAAGATTAGTGAGGACGAATGTAGATCCATTACAGTCAGAGACAGGTGAATTTATATTGGGAAACAAGGAAATGGCAGAACAGTTATATTAGTACTTTGGTTCTGTCTAATCCCTCTAAGATAATTAGGGGGTTGGACACATTAGAGGCAGGAAACATGTTCCCAATGTTGGGGGAGTCCAGAACAAGGGGCCACAGTTTAAGAATAAGGGGTAGGCCATTTAAAACGGAGATGAGGAAGAACTTTTTCAGTCAGAGAGTGGTGAAGGTGTGGAATTCTCTGCCTCAGAAGGCAGTGGAGGCCAGTTCGTTGGATGCTTTCAAGAGAGAGCTGGATAGAGCTCTTAAGGATAGCGGAGTCAGGGGGTATGGGGAGAAAGCAGGAACGGGGTACTGATTGAGAGTGATCAGCCATGATCGCATTGAATGGCGGTGCTGGCTCGAAGGGCTGAATGGCCTACTCCTGCACCTATTGTCTATTGTCTATTGTCTATTGTCTTCACTAAGGAAGACACAAACAATCTCCCGGAAATACTAGGGGACCGAGGATCTAGTGGGAGGGAGGAACTGAAGGGAATCCACATTAGTCAGAAAATGGTGTTAGGTAAACTGTTGGGACTGAAGGCAGATAAATCCCCAGGGCCTGGTGGTCTGCATCCCAGAGTACTCAAGGAGGTGGCCCTAGAAATCATGGATGCATTGGTGATCATTTTCCAATGTTCTTTCGACTCTGGATCAGTTCCTGTGGACTGGAGGGTAGCCAATGTAACTCCACTTTTTAAGAAAGGAGGGAGAGAAAACAGGGAATTATAGACCAGTTAGCCTTACATCGTTAGTGGGGAAGATGCTGGAGTCGATTATTAAAGATGTTATAGCAGCGCATTTGGAAAGCAGTGACAGGATTGGTCAAAGTCAGCATGGATTTATCAAGGGGAAATGATGCTTGACTAGTCTTCTGGAATTTTTTGAGGATGTAACAAGTAGAATGGATGAGGGAGAGCCAGTGGATGTAGTGGACCTGTCGTGATGGTTAAGCAAATTGCTTAAAGACGATGGTTTTTAAGGCACGCGATCTTGCTGGCACCTGAATGATAGTGGTGTTTTTGAAACAATTGGGGCCCTCAGAATGGAGTATTGAGAGGTTAAAGAAGTCTGTGGATATCTCTGCCACCTGATCTACACAGGTCCTGAGGACACTGCCAAGGACTCCATCCAGACTAGTAGTTTTTGTGTGGATTCACTCTCTGGAAGGCAGATGCAACATCTGCCGCAGTAACCGTTGGTATAAATGCACCCGATACTAGTGGGAGTGGGGGGGGGGGGGGGGGTTCCTCCACAGACGTTCTGTTCAAAGTGGGCATAGAATGCATTGAGTTCCTCAGGGAAGGACCCATTGGTGCCAGCGATACTGCCCACCTTTATTTTGTAGCCCATTATAGTGTGCAAGCCTTGCCACAATCTACGGGTATCCACATCATTGCCTTAGGGCTTCAGCTTTGTCCAGAATTCCCTGGTTGAAGTGGAAGATTGAAGGTTAGGTCCATGCAAGTAAATAATTGTCATAAGGGTGGAGAGTTATAGATTATCTATGTATTGCCTTTTCAGACTTGTTATGCTACTGCAAGTAAGGATTTCATTGCTCTGTTGACAATTAAACACTCAACTTGGCTTCCTTCTAGATCCAGTTGGTTTTCCACTACAAATATCCAGCATCCCCCATCTCTTCCCTGTTCCTCACCGTTCATGAAATTAAAAGGATCTTCTTTCTCTGTGTCGTGTCATTGTTTTGGTTGTCTCTAGTTGGAATGGAATGGAATACTTTATTGCCCCAAGTGACAAGACTCAGTGAAATTCTTTGCTTGCATACCCAAATACAAATAGTGGCCATCTACGTCGCTGACAAAATTACAAAGTACGCTGGCTCCTCCTTTGTTCTCTCCCCCTCCCACAGTGGTTTCCCCATGCTGGGTTCCCATTGTCCATTGTTTCGCCCCCTCACACCCCTCCATCCCCAGTGTCCACGGTTCTTTCCCCTCCATCATGGCTGTGCCCCCACGCCGGGTCCTCCATTGTTCTTCCCACTCCCTCACCTGCCGTGAGGCTTCACCACCACCGAGGCCTCATCGCAGTTCCTCAGATTCTCCTTTGTTGGACCTTACTGCAGAGTGAGTGAAAACAGATTTCTAGTCAAGTGCGTGGGCAGTCAATTGATTAATTCAAATACTCTGCCTTAAATATCTATAGCTTCCTAACTGCTTCTTTATGTACATGAGAACATAAGAAATATGAGTAAGAAATGCCTCCCCTTGAGTCTGCTCCACCATTGACAAGTTAATGTTGGTATCCCATTCCCATATCCTGGAATTCCACTTGTTTCCCAAAATCTAGCAACATCTGCCTTGAAAGTACTCAACAATGGGTTCTTTTGCCTGGAAAATTAAAAAAATTCACAAGCCAGGAAATTCTCCTGAACTAAGTCCTAAATCTCTTACTCCCTATTTTGACATTATATTCCCATATTGTTTTGCTGTAATTCCTTTACAGGCCATTCTCCAATTCTATATATCTCTTGAAGATTACAGCCAGTTTGTACTTGTACATCAGCTCTCCAATGGATTTTTATTTTTAATACTTTTCTAGTCCATTAGGAGGCAAAGCTCTTTTTCCATGATGATAACAATTCCAAGCCATTGTGTTTATAGCTCATGTCATTAAATCTTTTTATGGGAAGTAAAGTTATTGGACCACTCTAAGTGATAAAAATCCATTCATACACAAGCTAATATGATAATCTGTGTAGTGCTTTTAAATGCTAAATGATTATCTACAGTACATTAAACGCCATTGTTATACTCTATTGTCAGACAAGTGGACTGAAATCAAATTTGTTAATTGATTACATCTGGTAGAATGATCTGTTTTCTTTTTAAAATATATATATTTTATAAAACTCTGCCAAAAATCTGGCCGTCATTCTTAGTCAAGGATGATGAAATAAACTGGATTCAATTAGGTTTATGATAACAAATAAATCATCCAAAGTGAAAATAGCCAACACTAATGTGTCTTTAAATGATGTTTAAAGTTGGTCAGAACTGGCAAGATAAATTGCATATCTTTAAAATGTCTTGCTGCAACATAATAGATCATTAATCAATTTTATCGATGAACGTTGAGAGATGTAAAATACTTTTCTTCCCTTATCTGCATTATTGATGACAAATTACTGTCTTAAGCTGTATATATTATACTACTGCTTTTTGATTTGTTGCTTTCAAAGAGATGTTTACTGGCAGAGACTGATTAAAAATCCTTCTAATGTATTGAGCTACCGGCATTTCCTCACATCCAATTTCAATGTAGATACTCCAGAGGCTTTGTACAGAGGACAAGCACAGCTATTCCATCCCTCCCTCCCTCCCTCCCTCCCTCCCTCCCTCCCTCCCTCCCTCCCTCCCTCCCTCCCTCCCTCCCTCCCTCCCTCCCTCCCTCCCTCCCTCCCTCCCTCCCTCCCTCCCTCCCTCCCTCCCTCCCTCCCTCCCTCCCTCCCTCCCTCCCTCCCTCCCTCCCTCCCTCCCTCCCTCCCTCCCTCCCTCCCTCCCTCCCTCCCTCCCTCCCTCCCTCCCTCCCTCCCTCCCTCCCTCCCTCCCTCCCTCCCTCCCTCCCTCCCTCCCTCCCTCCCTCCCTCCCTCCCTCCCTCCCTCCCTCCAACCAACCATGCTCTGCTCTTGAGAATGCCCATGCTGGCTCATGATCATCTGAGCAACAGTGATTTCTGCTCTCTTATTCACATTGGACGTGGACTGCCCACCAAGCATCTCAAAGCTCTGGGGTTTTATCATCAATGCTGCCTCCACAAAATCTTCCAAATCCGGTCGTAGGATGTCTGAGCCAATATCAGAGTTCTCTCCCACACCAACACCCCACTTTCAAGACTTTAATAGACTCAGACAGCTCCAAAGGATGGGCCATGGTTTTAGCATGAAGAAGGCACTCTAACTAAGCATTGTAGTGCAAGAGGGCAGATACATTCTTCAAAGATTTCCTGGGGCGCGTACCGGGGCCTGAGGAGCAGCAGCAGCAGCCGGTGGATGGCGCTTCCCGCCCGTGGGGCTGCGGACCACCGCCCGGAGAGAACCGCCCCGGTCTCGACCATCCCCCCAAGCCGTGGGATCAGCCGCAGGGCTACCCCCGCCCCCACGATGTCTCCACTGTCTTGTGTGCATGCCACAAGTACAGTCGGCAAGTCATTGGTTCCAGCGGCTTGGGGCTTGTCTACTTAGCATGTGAAGCCTGGGTTCGGCAGATTACACGGAGGAAACCACCAGAAGGTTCAACGGGCAGAAAGACGACCCCAGCAAAGCGTCGTGGAGCGCAAACAGGGCAGAGTGAGATACAAAGGACACTTCTGATCATCCACTGCATCCTCACCTGTCCCCAACCTTCTCGACTATGTCTTGCTGCTGGAACCCGATAGGCCAGGACGAGTGAGTGAGGCCGACGATCTGCGCAACTCCCCCTCACTTAAATCCAAGTGAAGTGCAAGTCATGACTTCAACCTCGGCCAGCATACCACGGCTGGCGGGGATCCCAATCAGCGGTCGAAATAATAAGATTGAAAGTGAAGTCACGGTCATCTTCGAACCCGAAGGATGAACAACAACAACAACAAACAACAACAATAGTGCCACCTGCCTGCTTTTAGCCCATATCCCTCAAAACCTATCCTATCCATGTACCTGTCTAATTGTTTCTTAAATGTTGTGATAGTACCTGACTCAACTACCTCCTTTGGCAAATTGTTCCATACCCTCACCACCCTTTAGGTAAAAATGTTACCCCTCAGGTTCCTATTAAATCTGCTCCCCCCCCCCCCTCTTCTTAAACCTATGTCCTCTGGTTCTTGATTCCCCTACTCTGGGCAAGAGACTCTGCATTTACACACTCTATTCCCCTCAGAAGGAGGTTGAATACAAGAATCTTCAATTGGTCATGCAACAATTTCTGGTGTTTATATTTTCTATGTTTAGGTCAGAACCTTTCTTTTCTATATCCCCATGCCTGAACTAATGTTTCTGAAGCTTCAAAATTGTCATGGAATTTAAAATATGACAACAATTTGAGTTTTTCAGCCCACAGTAAAGACAATTTCTCTTCTGTTGAAAAATGGTAGCTGTTCTGGTCTACACCAATTTGTATACAAACTCACACGTTTAGTTCCCATTTTTACGTGTTATTTACTGATAAAATACCATGTTGCAGATGTACAATAATAAGATCTTCAAGTTTAGTTGATTTGCTGCAGTCACACTAACCACCTCCGTGGAAACTGCATCTCAATGTCCAATATGTATAACTTATATACCATTGCTGGATTCTTAATGAGATGTTTGAGGAAATAGCATGGAATGCTGCAAGGGAAAGTTAATGGAGATTAGAATAATTCCTTTGGAGGTACAGACTTAATGCCTTGGTTCTAGTCTTTGACGATTTTGGGATAACTGTCTAAAAATCCCACATCAAATGTGTAGTATGAATATAAACAATGGAGTGAACATTTTGTCCCCATTGTATGATTTGTTCGTTGCTCATAGAAAAATATTTCAGAAAAACATTTCACATTCGGTATTGCAATTTGCAAGTTGCAAATGATTTCCATTGTGAAGAAATTTAATCAATGGTTCTAGAGGATGGTAATTTTTGGTTCGTGGATGAAGTGTGACAGATTAAAAACTCAACGTGAGAAGTAAAGAATCTTCTTGTTTTTCATGCTCCACTTATGCAAAATTCATACAATGTATTTTTGGAGAACCCTTTAACAATCAGAACCTTGGAGAAAAAAGGTTTTTTAACAGTGCTCTCTGTGAGGTTTGTAGTTGGCGCAATAAAAGTCCTTTGGTTCCACAATTGATATGATAATTGCCGAGGCACTGAGAAATTTTCATGTCATCACATTCCAATGTGCAACAAAAATCAATTATTACTAAATATTTCAAGAACAACTGCAGAGAACAGAAATAATTTTCCTCATTGCTCCTATTGCTCTTAAGCAAATCTTCCAAAATGTTATTGAATTTATTACAGCTTTTATCTGTATAATGTGAAAGGAACGTTGAACCAAAATGGCGGCGCTGCCCTAGCAGCTGCGGCTTACCTGCGGTCCGTTTGTCTTTGTGTTTTTGTTGTTTTTTTTTGTCTTAATTGTAGATGTGATGTCATGTTTTTTTGTGGTTGTGTACTATGTGTGGGGGGGTGGGGGACTGTAAAATTGTAAATTTGTCCCTTCCGAACGGAGACCCGACCTTTGTTTTCTGGGTGTTGTCTCCGTTCCTGCTGCGGCCTACCATCGGCCAAACTCCTGGAGCTGGCGGCCTCCAGGGATCTGGTTCACAGAGCCCGCGGACCAGACTTACCATCTGCGGAGCCGGCCGTCTTCGGAGGCTGCGGGAGCGGCTGCGACTCGCATTCGGCTCGGGCCACGTGGATGTCGACATCGGGAGCCCCGGCAGCGGCAGCGGCAGCGGCAGCGGCAGCATGTTCGCCCACCCCGGATCGTGGGGCTTGGGTCGGCCCGCCGCGGACATTTCACCGTCCTGCGCGGCCTGAAATAGGCCACGGGATTTTTCTCTGCTCGGCGGGGACTTCAATGTCGGGAGCCACGACCGCCCCGATGTGCAGCAGCAGCGGCAGCGGCAGCGTCTTCGCCCGCCCCGGATCGCGGGGCTTGGGTCGGCCCGCTGCGGACCTTTCACCGTCCTGCGCGGCCTGGAATGTGGCAACCTCAACAGCCTGACCGCGGGAGAAGACGGCAGGGAAAGAGAAAATACATTCTGGCCTTCCATCACAGTGAGGAGGTGACTGGAAGAGACTCACTGTGATGGATGTTTCTTTTTTTGTGTGTTTTGTGTCGGTTGGGGTTGTGTAATTTTCTTATTTTATTGCTCTTATTGTTGGACTGTGGGTGACGAAATCTCGTCCAAAAGACTTGTTTTTTGGATGACAAATAAAGATATCCTGAATGATGAATGAACAGCTCTAACCACAGTACTGATTGTTTCCAAAGACAAGGAATTTTCACAGTCAAATATTGAGATTTGCAGCATTTAATTGTACGTTCTTCATGGTCAATAATTTAATTATATTTTCTCACATGGCCTGTCAACAGATCATTTTGGAATTTGTCAAGTGTTTAATATGCGTTGAAACTAACAGTGTCCTATCAAGTCAGTGAGATATTTACATTTAATGGTTTTAATTTGCTAGATATGTAGCACACTGTCTCACTTCACTGGACACTGAGCACTTAAACATGGGCTGATATAAAACAAGCTTTTAGATTCCCAAAACAAACATTAGCTTACCAACAGAATAGGGCACATTTTTTATGCGAAACAATAAAATACTGCAGATAAAGGAGATATGAAACAGAAAATCAGTCAATACTTGGAGATTTTCAATACAAATCACCCATACTCAATATACGGGGATCGCTGGACGGCGCGGACTCGGTGGGCCGACGTGCTTGCTTCCGCGCTGTATATCTAAACTAAACTAAATTAGACTTCGGGCAGTGCCCACGGGTTCTCTAAAGGTGTTGCCTTTTCAGGCAAAGCTCCTCATCTAAATTTAAAAAAATCCTACAGATTAGTTACTTGTAAGAAAGATCATGATGAAGCAAAATACATTAGGTGGGAGGGGGTAGAATGTTATTGGTGAGAAATAAGGATAAGGGGGAAGTCTTTTAGGACCGAGATGAGAACGTTTTTTTTCACACAGAGATGAAATCTGTGGAATTCTCTGCCACAGAAGGTAGTTGAGGCCAGTTCATTGGCTATATTTAAGAGGGAGTTAGATGTGGCACTTGTGGCTAAAGGGATCAGGGGGTATGGAGAGAAAGCAGGTACAGGATATTGAGTTGGATGATCAGCCATGATCATATTGAATGGCGGTGCAGGCTCGAAGGGCCGAATGGCCTACTCCTGCACCTACTTTATATGTTTCTATGTTTCTAAATCAGAAACAAATACACAGGCAAACAACAAGCTGCAAAGTTAAATGTGAAAAGATAGCAAATAGAACAAGTTAACTAACATGTAAAGTTAACTAACATGACTGACGGTGACAGTGAGTGATGGGTGTCCAATGATAGAAACTGAGAAATAAGATACATTTGGCCCTTATTGTCTTGCCTGATCAGAACCTTAGAACCCCCCCACCAATCCTCCCAATCGAGATCAAGTCATCTTCGACCCGGAGTGCAACTGGGCTGGCTTCTTCTTGAAAATGTATATTTTGAGGCTTTTTTTGCATGCTTCCAAGATAGTTTCTCTGATTTGAACCCCATGCCCCACAAATACACCACATGGTGCTGATCTCATAACGTCTCTGGGAATCTCTTCGTTCATGGGCTTGTGCCTCAGCGAAGTGGAGTGAGAATATCTGCTGCACAGAATCACATTAACATCAAGAATTATGAAATCATCATAGGAAAGGCCGAACTAGATAATAAATTCATTATAACAGATAACAGAGCTTTATTTGTCGTTCGGTACCGAAGTACCGAACGAAACTACATAGCAGTCATAGAAAAAAAAAGAACACAAGACACATAACCCCAACACAAACGTCCATCACAGTGACTCCAAACACCCCCTCATTGTGATGGAGGCAACAAAACTTCCCCTCTCTTCCCCACGCCCACGGACAGACAGCTCGTCCCCGACCGACCCGCACAGTCCCCGCACCGGGCGCTGAAACGTCTCGCGGCCGAACCGGGCGATGAAAGGCCCGCGACCAAGCCTTGCGCAGCTAAGTCCCGCAGCCGAGCCGCACCAGCGGTGAAAAGTCCCGCAGCCGAGCCGCACCGGGCGGTGTTAAGTCCCGCAGCCGAGTTGCACCGGGCGGTGTTAAGCCCCGCAGCCGAGCTGCACCGGGCGGTGTTAAGCCCCGCAGCCGAGCTGCACCGGGCGATGTAAAGTCCCGCAGCCGAGTTGCACCGGGCGGTGTTAAGCCCCGCAGCCGAGCTGCACCGGGCGATGTAAGTCCAGCGGCCAAGCCGCACCGGGATGTAAAGTCCAGCAGCCAAGCCGCACCGGGGGATGTTAGGCCCCGCAGCCGAGCCGCACCCCGCGCCGTGAGGAAGAGAAAAGTTCCCCACACCCACCCACCCACACCCACCCCACCCCCCACACACCACCACCCCCTCCCACACATACACAACCAAAAAAAATATATATAAAAATCATCCCAACACCGACACTCAACAAAAAAAAGACGGACAGACTGCTAGTCAGCCGCTGCCGTTAGGCGCCGCCACGTGACATTATCAGTTCAGTTGTTGAAAAAAAACATAAAGATAAGGAAATAACATTTGTATTAAAGGAGAACTAAAAGATTAAAAGACTAAAATGAGTGAAATGGAAAATTGAATCATGGGATTATCTGCTGGGACCTGGTCTGAAAGGACTGTTTCTGTGCTGCATAAACCTATGGTTCTATGACTCATAGAAACTTAAAGAAACATTTATTGAGTGACTAATAAAGATGATCTCTTCCAATGTTCAAATGGAGAGTAAGCATGAAAGATGAAGCTCATTGTGGGCTGCAAGGAAACTGAAATAAGAAAACTGAAATAAGAAATAAATATTGTTATATCGATAGTGGCAAATCTCATGACAATTGTGACTTTGAAGCACAGACTTGAAAAATCGTACGCACAGTTTCAGGTTTTTTTTGGAGCAGTGTCATTCACTGCAAATGGCAAAAGGATTTTTCATGGCCAGCGATCCCCACATATTAACACTACCCTACACACACAAGGGACAATTTACACTGATCCCAAGCCAATTTACCTACATACCTGTACATCTTTGGAGTGTGGAAGGAAACCGAAGATCTCATAGAAAACCCATGCGGTCATGGGGAGGACGTACAAACTCTGTACAGCCAGCACCTGTAGTCGGGACCAAACCCGCGTCTCCGGCACTGTAAGCGCTGTACGGCAGCAACTCTACCGCTGCGCCATCATGCCACCGTGCCGCTGGGATACTCCAGCATTTTGTTTTATCAGAAATTGGGTCTCAAATTTACCACTCTTCAATATTCTGGAATGTCCTCCATGATGAGAGAAGATTGGTAAATTATAGCAAATCCTTCCATTATCACCAATCCACATCTGCCATCATCGGTGAGGGAAGCTGTCTGGAGCAGGAGACTTATCCACTATCATGTTTGTTTAGCACAGTATGTTTATCCTGAATGAACCACGGAATATTTACCAACACCATATATCCCTTTGGGCTCTATAAAAGGAATGATAGTACAAATCTTTGTTTTCAAGTAAGGCAAACACACAGGGTTCAGCATGTGATTAACCAAAAGTATTAAAATTATACTGAAGCTATTTTTATTTAATTGATAAATATATATTTTTAAATTATCCTTTTTAGGTTTAGATTTATTATTGTCACATGTACTGAAGCATAATTAAAAGCTTTGCTTTAAATGCTATCCGATCAAATCAGATAATACAATATATAAAATATAATTAAGCCAAACAAGTACAATAATAGAGTGAAGGGAAAGAAACAGAATGCATTAATTACAGAATAAGCATAATAACACAACAATTTCAGGGACAAAGTCCAATGTTTCCATTGGGGTAGAGGAAAATCAAACTGTGCCCTAGTAGATGGAAGGATTGTTAAGAAGCCTGATAAGAGTGGGAAATAAGCTGTTTCTGAGTCTGGTGGTATGCGCTTTCAAGCTTTTGTATCTTCTGCCTGACAGGAGCGGATAGAAGAAGGAAGGAGTGGGGTGGGAAAGGTCTTTGATTATGTTGGCTGCTTTCCTGCGGCAGCATGGTTGAGTTAGAGGAGAATTAAGCTGTACCCTAGTTAATGGATGGACCATTCAGAAGCCTGATGACGGAGGGGAAGAAGGAGATGTAGTCAATGGTGGGGAGTCTAGTATCCTTTAGAGAGATATTGTCATGTGCAAGCCCAGCATTATTTGCCCATGCTGTATTTCTTGAGAAGGTGGTGGTAGACTATTTTCTTGACCAACTGCAGTACATGTGGTAAAAGTACATTTTACAATGTTATTCTGTAAGTAGCTTCATGATTTTGTCCTAGCATCCACGAAGGATGGAGTTTTCCACAGTCGATCCCTGGCAAAGGAATCACAAGCTCCACGATGGTAAGTTGAAGCGCCGCGTCGGTCTCCAAGAAAGGCCGTGCCACTCCACGATGTTAGGCCACAGTGGGGACGGAGATACGATACGGAAAAAAATCGCATCTCCGTCAAGGTGAGAGATTGAAAAAAGTTTCCCCCTGCCCCCCACATTAAAAAAAACAAGAACACTAAAACATACTCTTTAACACTTACGTAAAGTAACAAAAACAGAAGAAAGGACAGACAGACTGTTGGCGAGGCAGCCACTTGCTGGCGCCATAACCAACGTGAAACTGCTTCCTAAATTCCATCACCTTGCTTTTTTTGTAATTCATTTTTAAAAGAATAAATTTAAAGAAAATTTGCACCAGGAGTTTACTATAATCTCTCCCACATTTGTGGTTTTTACCGTCTTTCAATTAGAGAGGATATTCCCAATGACAGTTTTGCACTTATAGGCTGTGCTCAGCTTAATTAGTAAGAATGCCTGTTCGTGCAAGAGAGCGCTTTCAAATTATCGAAACACATTAAATATGAGATTTCAGGCTACAGGAGTTGTTTGCAGGCAGCAACCTGCAGAAATCCAACAAATTGTCTTTCTGATCCCGGAGATCTTAGCTGTTTTGAAGTTAAATCAATTCTAATAACACGGAGTTATTCCCACAGTCAGTATTGGCTGTGAAAGATGCCAAAAGCAATGTTAGTTTTAGATGACTTCTTTGAGACAGCGAATCTTGGTTGAAACCAGTCAATTGCTGACTTCTCACTCTTTTCATGTCTTGCTCACATTTCAAGTTTGATAGATTCTCAAACTCTTCACAAGTGGTGTGGATACAAAACATTTAAAAAAAACATTTTTAAACATTTTAAAATATTTTAAAACATTTTAAATTGTTTCCTGAACAGTTGAAACTTTTTATCAAAAGCTGCAGCAGTCAAGTGAATAGGCTGCTGACATGTTGTGCTTGAAATCTAAGATATTAATCTACAAAGCTGGGTCTGCTTTAATGCACAACACACCAGTGCTCTTTTGCTTCATCCTAAAATCCAGGAATGCTTGACGATCTTTTGCGAAAAGGTCAAATAAATGCCTCGGTGCTATTTCTCATGCTAAAGTAGAGAGCCTATGGGAGTCGCACAGCATCTGCATTTCCATGTCATTTCCACATTCTGCATTTCCACAAGAAAATTCCAATCAAATTTCTTTTGGGAATTTATATTGAATTTGCTTTTGCCACCCTTAATAGCACTGTAATGTACTTCACCAAAACAGTCTGCATAAAATATTTTCCGCATGTTGCCTCTGCTCATTTTGCCAATCACTTTCCATCTGTGCTCCCTTGTTGTCAACCCTTCTACACTGAGATCAATTTTCCCTGCTCTACTCTATCAAAACATTTATGAATTTGAGCATTTCAAGCAAATCTGCTCATCTCCACATTTAGTACTCTGAGGAGAACAGCAGCCACTTTCTCAATCTTTCCACATAACAGTGTTCTTTCATCTCTGTACGCCTTCAAAGGTATTGGCATCCTTCCTAGAGTGTAGTGTTTAGAATTGAACTCCAGCTGAGGCGTAAGCAGTGAATTGTAATGGTTCAACATAACTTCTTTGCTTTTGTGTTACATGATTCTATTGATAGTATCAAGGATTCCATGGAGTTGATTTTTAAAGACTTCTCATTTGACAAAGATATCGGTCCATATACATCTCGCAGTTTACATATCCTCTTGAAAATTGTCCCATTGCCATATAGCTTGACTATAATTTAGTCTTATTTTGTCCATTTTAACAAAATGTATCATCCCTGTTCCTTTGCTTTAAATTTCATGGCATGTATCTCTGCATTTTATCAGTCTGCCTGTCCATTATAGTATAGTAACCAATGTAGTATTTTGCCATCCATTACATTGCTTACAGTGGCATTAATTTTGCTAGTTGCTGTCTGCGTCTCTTCTTTAAAAACCTTAAAAATAATGTTACTTTCTACCTCTGCCCAACTTTCTTTCCTTCATCTCCTCATTATATTTGCATCACTAGGGCTTTCTGTTCCTCAAGGAGCTCAGAGATCACTCACTGAAAATAATGAATCTTCTTAGTACAATTAAATGAAAAAATGATCTCTCCTCCAGAATCCTACAATTCATGAAAACCTTCAACATCTAGTTACACTAAAATTGCTCTTGACTGCGCAGGAAGAAAAGATCCTCATAAAAGCTCATAATATCCCCTTAAAACTTACATCTGCATGTGTATTTCCTCTGAACTTCAAAAGCAACAGATATGCCTGACATGCAAGAATTCATTCTTCAACATTAATTATTAACTCACTCCTACACATACGCTACCGACCAGCTGAGAGTAGTTTATTTGTTTATTTTTAATGTAAGTTTGTATTAATTGGGTTCAATGATAATAATTAGGAAAATTTGCACATATTTTGATATAACAGCGTAATCCGCACTAAACGTACTTTTTTTGCTGACACAAGAGACTGCAGATGTTGGAATCTTGAGCAAAAGGGTACTGGAGGAATTCAACAAGTCAGGCAGCATCTATGATGGGTATTAGATAGTTACCATTTTGAATCGAGACCCTTCTTCAGACCGATGGAACTGAGGGAAGAAAGCCGGAAAGAAGTGGGGTGAACAATTAGCTGATAAAAAACAGCGTGATAAGTGGATTCAGGTCAGGAGAGGTTATTGGCAGATGGCTGGAGATAGTAACAAAGCCTTGAGGTGAAATGGAGACATAGAAAAAACATAGAATAGGTGCAGGAGTAGGCCATTTGGCTCCTCGAGCCAGAATCGCCATTTAATCTGATCATGGCTGATCATCTAAAATCAGTACGCCATTCCTGCTTTTTCCCCATATCCCTTGATTCCTTTAGCCCCAAAAGCTAAATCTAACATCCTGTGAATTGGCCATCACTGCCTTCTGTGGCAGAGAATTCCACAGATTCACAACCCTCTGGGTGAAAAGGTTTTTCCTCATCTCAGTCCTAAATGGCCTACCCATTATTCTTAAACTGTGACCCCTGGTTCTGGACTCCCCCAACATCGGGAACATTTTTCCTGCATCTAGCCTGTCCAATCTTTTAAGAATTTTATTTGTTTCTACCAGTTTCCCTCTCATCCATCTAAATTCCAGCGAATACAAGCACAGTCCCGCCATCCCGGGAATTAACCTGGTAAACTGACGCTGTACTCCCTCAATAGCAATAATGTCCTTCCTCAAATTATGAGACCAAAATTACACAATACTCCAGATGCCGCCTCACCAGGGCCCTGTACAACTGCAGTAGGAGTTCCTTGCTCCTAAACTCAAATCCTCTCGCAATGAAGGTCAACATGCCATTAGCTTTCTTCACTGCTTGCTGCACTGGCATGCTTACTTTCAGTGACTGAGGTACAAGCACACCCAGGTCTCGTTGCACCTCCCCTTTTCCTAATCTGACACCATTCAGATAATAATCTGCTTTCTTGTTCTTGCCACCAAAGTGGATAACCTCACATTTATCCACATTAAACTGCATTTGCCATTCTTTTGCCCACTCATCCAACCTGTCCAAGTCACCCTGCAGCCTCAGAGCATCCTTCTCGCAGCTCACACTGCCACCCAGCTTTGTGTCATCCGCAAACTTGGAGATGTTACATTTAATTCCCTCGTCTAAATTGTTAATATATATTGTATATAACTGTGATACCAGCACCGAGCCTTGCGGCAGCCCACTAGTCACGGCCTGCCATTCTGAAAAGGATCCTTTAATTCCTACTCTTTGCTTCCTGTCTGCCAACCAATTCTCCATCCACGTCAATACCCTACCCCCAATACCATGTGCTCTAATTTTGCACACTAATCCCTTGTGTGGGACCTTGTCAAAGGCTTTTTGAAAGTCCAGATAACCACATCCACTGGCTCTCCCTTGTTACATCCCCAAAAAATGCCAGATTAGTCAAGCATGATATCCCCTTCGTAAATCCATGCTGACTTTGACCGATCATATATTAAAGATTACATCATTAATAATCGACAAGCATTCTCCTTAATACCGATGTGAGGCTATAATTTATTACTGGTCTATAATTCCCTGTTTTCTCTCTCCCTCCTTTCTCAAAAAGTGGAGTTACATTAGCTACCCTCCAGTCCACATGAACTGATCCAAAGTCTATAGAACATTGAAAAATTATCACCAACGCGTCCACGATTTATACGGCCACCTCCTTGAGTACTCTGGAATGCAGACCATCAGCCCCTGGGGATTAATCTGCCTTCAGTCCCAACAGTTTACCTAACACCATTTCCTGATTAGTGTGGATTCCCTTCAGTTCCTCCCTCCCACTAGATCCTCGGTCCCCTAGTATTTCTGGGAGGTTGTTTGTGCCTTCTTCTGTGAAGGCAGAAGCGAAGTACTTGTTTAACTGTTCTGTCATTTCCTTGTTTTCTATTATAAATTCACCTGTCTCTGATTGTAAGGGTCCTACATTTGTCTTCACTAATCTTTTCCTTTTTACATATCTAAAGAGTGCAAGTGCGCATAAGAAAGGAAGCGCATGAATGCAATGTAAAACTGTGGAGGGAAATAGTGGGTGGAAAGGGGCAGGGGTGGGGTAGGGAAAAGAGGGGCTATAAAGGTAAAAGTGGAACTGGGTGATGGGATTTGGTGGGGAGAGATGAGCAAACCAAGTAGTCATAGAAAGAAAGATCTCTGTGGAAACTGGAAAGGGGTGGGGACGGGATGACGTAATGGCTGGGGATCATAGAAGGTGGCAGATTTGTCAGATAAATTATGTTTGTGGAGGCTAGTGGGGTGAATGGTGAGTGCCATGGGAACTCTATCCCTGTTCAGTCTGGAAGTGGTGGGGAACAAGAATTGCAGAAAATGGAGGGCTCCATCCACAACTACAGGGGAAACCATTCTGACTAAAGAAGTGAGGATATCTCAGATGTCTTAAAGTGGAAAGCCTCATCTTGAGAGCAGTGAAGACTGGGAAACTGTGAGATGGTGTCTTTGCAAGAAACAGGATGGGAGGAGGTGTAGTCAAGGTAGCAGTTGGAGTCTCCCATTTTATAACTTTGTCAAAAACATATTAATTTTCTCAAGATTGCAATCCTGGTCATTTTGCCTTATGAATACCTGTTTTAAGATGACCGTTATCGTAGCAAATCGAAGGTATCACAAAATGCTGGAGTAACTCAGCGGGTCAGGCAGCATCTCTGGAGAGAAGGAATGGGTGACGTTTCGGCTCGAGACCCTTCTTTAGACTGGGAGAAGGAATGGGTTGCTCAACTCATCGAAGAGAGGAGGAGAACTTCTTCAAAGTAGACATACCTTGAGGAGAAATCGCAGTGGAGCGGCAAGTTGTGTAGGAAAATAACTGCAGATGCTGGTACAAATCGAAGGTATCACAAATTGCTGGAGTAACTCAGAGGGTCAGGCAGCATCTCTGGGAAAGTAGCAAAGAGAGTTGACAGAATTCAGTGAAACTTTGCAAGGAATAACTCAATTATTTCAGTCAGTAGATCTGCATGGATAATCCCAGAATAAATGAATGAATAGCCTTTATTGTCATCCAAAAAGCCCCCAAGTCTTTTGGACGAAATTCCATTAGCCACAGTCCAACAATAAGAGCAATAAAAATAAGCAATAACACACACAATCACAAACCAACACAAAACAAAACAAAGAAACATCCATCACAGTGAGTCTCCTCCAGTCACCTCCTCACTGTGATGGAAGGCCAGATTATCTTTTCTCTTCCCCTGCCGTCTTCTCTCGTGGTCAGGCTGTTGAAGTTGCCACGTCGCGGTGGTCGGGACTCCCGACATTGAAGCCCCCGCCGGGCGGAGATAATCCCGCGGCCTGTTCCAGGCTGCGCCGGATGGTGAAAGGTTCACAGCGGGCCGACCCAAACCCCGCGATTCGTGGCGGGCGAAGACGCTGCCGCTTCCAGAGCTCCCGATGTTGGCCCCCACCCAGGGCAGGGCCTGCGAGCTTCCGATATCCACGTAGCCCGCGGCCGAAGTAGCCTCTGAAGGCAGCCAGCTCTGCAGATGGTAAGTCTGGTGGTCCCAGGTGGAGGCCGCCAGCTCCAGGTGTTTGGCCGATGGTAGGCTGCAGCAGGAACGGAGACACCACCCAGAAAAAAAGGTTGCGTCTCCGTTCGGAAGAGACAATGTTACAGTTCCCCACCCCACACACACGCACACATAGTACACAACCACAAAAAAACACATCACATCTAAACACTACAATTAAGACCAAAAAAAACAACAAAAAACACAAAAGACAAACGGACTGCAGGGAAGCTGCAGCTGCTTGTGCCGTGCCGTGCCGCCACTTCCTGTCACATGGGCACATTGACAAAAATGACCAGATCATTGAAGTAGATATTCCAATCCTGGTGAAATGCAATTTTATGAGGATGACTGGAGATTGCAAAGAAGGAGGGACACTAATGAATTACATTATCTTCTGAACACAGATTTACACCAACTAAGCAACTAGCAATTCATTGGCAGCAGAGGAAACTGCACTCATCTTTTTCTATCAAGCTTCCTTGTCAGAAGGAAAAACGAGGGAATGTGGAGGCTGAAATCTGGAACAACAAACAATCTGCTGAGGAATCTGCAGTTCCCTTTTTCACACAGAGGGTGGTTGGTGCCTGGAACCACTGCCAGTGGTGTTGGTGGAGACTGACACGATAGTGGTGTCAGTTAGGCACATGGATAAGCAAGGAATGGAGGGACATAGATCGTGTGCAGGCAGATGAGATTAGTTTATCTTGACATCATGTTCGGCACAGACATAATGGGCCATAGGACCTGTTCTTGTGCTGTACCTTTCTGTGTGCTGGGTTCTATATGAGTAGCATTTCATAAGTTATAGGAGCAGAATTAGGCCAGTCGGCCCATCAGGTCTACCGTTCAATCATTCAATTATTTGTGAGGGGGTGGGGGGTGGCAGCAGAAATGTAATATGTTCCTTTCCCCCCCCCCATAGATGCTGTTCAACGCACTGAGTTCCTCCCGCAGATTGTTTGTCAGAAGACCTGACAGACGTTATCTTAGTGATCAATATGTTAGACCCAACAATGAAGAGAAATAAAATAGATCTTTATGAAAAAAGTGGGACAGGACATGTGGTGATTTAGGTCACTAATAAAGAACAATTGATAAAGAATAATTTGACTCACAAGCAAAGTTTTGCAGTTCAATATGACTTTGAGTAGAATTTGATCCTTTGTGGCTTGCCCTGAACATATAACATTTTTATTGAGGCTGTAATTTGTTCTTCGGTTCCATCTTTTAGTTCTATTGATTTCAATGAACTTAAGTTTGGAAGTGGAGTATAATGTACAGACACTTATCTACTGTGCGTTTAGTGCAAGAAACTAGAGACGAATGTTAAGGACCTTAATTATAAGGTTTAACTAATTCCATGATAGAATTATACATTGTTTTGTGACTCGATAATCAATCCTTTGCATGAATGTCAATTTGCAGAGACAAGTTGATTTATTTCATACACTGAACACAGAGCATTTGTCCTGTTTATTTGACAAAAGTCTGTGCAATGATGTAAAAAGAAGAATATGCAATGCCTTCTTATAACAAATTGTCACTGACTTAAACAAGATGGGAACTGTTCTGACCCCATAGTGACTAACTGACATAGTCCACTGGACCTCTGCTTCTTTGAGAAATTAAAGAGACCAATAATTTTTGTGGCCATAAACTCATTAAATTTGGAACATAGCTTTTAGAGTTGAGATACAGCATAGAAAAAGGCCCTTCGGCCCACTGTGCTCACACCAACCATCAATATCCTAACCCTAACACTAGTTCTACATTATCCCACTTTCTCATCCACTCCCTGCACACCAGGGACAATTTACAAAGGCTTAATTAACCTACAAACACGCATGTCTTTAATCTGTGGGAGGAAACCAGAATACCTGGCTCACAGGAAGAACGTGCAAACTACACACAGGCAGCACACAAGGTCAGGATTGAACCCGGGTCTCTAGTTCTGTGAGACAGCAACTTTACCAGCTGCGCCACTGTACCAGTTCTTGGTCCAGTAGAAAAACTTCTGTTCTTCTGGGAAACACAAGGAACTCAACATTTATCTTTGGCAGAGCGTTTCCGGATCGTTCTCTAGGCATGACTTCCCATTCACATCACAGGCTTCTAATTGTCATATTAAATGGGTGCTGTCACCTGACGGCTGAGGATTTGAACATTCAGTCGTAGGTGTTTTCAAAATGTAACCAACCACTTTTCTGCTGCAATGGGAGAGGCAGATACCAACCCTAATATATGGCTGTTGCTGCTCCATTGTTGCCTCAAGGTATCCTAATCTACTTCTGACATATTTTCCTGCATGATGACCCTCTCAGTTCTCATTTAATGAACCGCGCTTTTCATCCCGTCTATCTTTCTATCTCTCCATTTTTCCGATAAAGGCCACAGGCTTCCCCAACATTAGAGGCATAACTAACCAAACTACTGAATTGTTCGACTTTTAGCCTTTGGGGAAATGAGTTCCAGACAGCACATTCAGCAAATGTTCTCTCGGTGCCTTATTTTAAACAGTACATTGCAGTTTACAAAGACTATAGAAATAATGTGTTTTTTCACATCTGTGGAAAACTATTGTCAAAAACAGCCTTAAACGATGGCAGAGACATATGTTTGTTTAGAGATAAGAACCAGTACCAGGAGAGTGCAAAGAGAATGCAGACTTATTGTTTTGTTTAACAGCATTGGGACATTACTGCTGTTTCATTTCAAAATTTCTCTTATTTCAACATTTCAACCGATGATCATGACTTCACATTTTATAAAGATTTTATTTTGTCTCTCTACTGAGAATGAAAGGGAAGATATATTTAACACTAGACCAAGGGGACCCAATGGGCCCAAACCTCTCCTGCATTGGTGCAGCACCCTCTCCTCCCCCCCTCCCCCCTCTACCACCCTCCCTCCTCCCCTCCCCCCTCCCCTCCCCCTTTCCTCTCCCCTTCCCTCCTCCCCTCCCGCTCCCCCCCTCCCCCCACCCCCTCCTCCTCCCCTCCCCTCCCCTCCCCCTCCCCCTCCCCCTCCCCCTCCGCCTCCCCCTCCCCTTCCCCTCCCCCCTTCCCCTCCCCTTCCCCTCCCCCCCACTCCATCCCCCTCAACCCCCCTTAACCTCCCTCCTCCCCCCTCCCTCCCACCCCCTCCCTCTCCCTCCACCCCGCTCCCTTCCTCCCTCCCCCCTCCCTCCCGAGGAGATAGATTTAAACTTTAAAATGTGAGTTACTTTAACAATATAACACCAATTTCAATTAAACTTCTTCCATTAGCACCAAAGGGACAGCAGTGAGTAAGGTGGGCCAAAATTGTTGCGCTATCGTGTGCCGTTTTGGCTGCAGTTCAGGAACAAACAAACAAACAAACGATAGTTTTAGTAAATAGATGAGATTTCATTGTGTTTACTTGCTTGTTGTGGGCACTGGAGTAATGCATAAGCACAGCCCGTTTGTATATTGGCTGGTCATCTTCCATCATAACTTTAACAAAGACACATGCTTTGGCTGGCTGGCTGTACTCCATGTGCATTATGGCATGCTTCTTTTTTGTGCAGTCAGAAAAATATCAAATGGATGACTGGATGCTTTATGCTTTAGATTATTTTATGATCTTACAGCACACTTTATTACAGGGTACTTACTGATGCCGTCAGCTTAGTTCAGTTTAGTTTATTGTCACTCGTGAAAAGTACAATGAAAAGCTTTTCATGTGTGCTCATAAGTCAGCAGAAAGACAATATATGATTACAATCAAGCCATTTACAAGATAAATGAATAACGCTTACTGCAAGGTAAAGCCAGCAAAGTCCGAACATGGATAGTCCAAGGGTCACTAATGAGGTAGATAGTAGTTCAGCACTGCTCTCTGGATGTAAATGCTACAGCCTCCCCAGAAGGCATGCTGGTATCATATTAATGCGTTGGAACAATGACTAACTTGGACCCTGTAGCAGCTCATCAAATTGCAGTTACAACCAAGATGGTTACAACCAACCATGTGTTTGTGGTCAGTGGATGGAGGATGGTTGTGGGGGAGGAAGCAGTTCGGAAGCTGGAGGTCAAACACAACATGGGTGGCTGGGTTGAGGTTGGACCTGATGTGAAGATTGGAGAAGGAAGGTGGTGGATTGCAGCAATGTCAAGGTTGGATCATAGTACTTAGGGGATTTGGGAAGACTGTAATTAGCATGATGAGAGAAGCATTGTGGGAATGCAGGAAAGCTGGAAGGCTCATTTCTTGCCCATGGGTTAATATCAATTGTAACCTATAGAAATAGCGGGTGCTGTCTGTATGGAGTTTGTACTTTCTCCCCGTGAATGCATGGGTTTTCCCCGTGTGCTCCGGTTTCGTCCCACATTTCAAAGAAGTACTGGTTTAGTTTGTTGGTTTGTTGGCTTGTCTGTTAATTGGCTTGGGTAAAAATTGAAAATTGTCCCAAGTGTGCAGGAAAGTGTTAGTGTATGGGGTTTGCTGGTCAGTGTGGACTCAGTGGGTCGGAGGTTTTGTTTCTGAGATGTATCTCTAAACCAAACTAAAGTAAACTAAACTAAAGTAAGTTCCTCATGACAGGCAGGAAAACAAGATAAATCTCATGAGCACTGCTTGAGGAATGACATCCCCAACTAACATCCTTGGTGAGGAAAACACGAAGGACTTGCAATACCAGCTCATGAATGAAATGCCCGGTTCATTGTTAAAGTCTCACTATTAGATCTGCAAGTGGTTGCCAATGCAAATTACTCCAAATTAAAACAATTGTGGGTGTAACAAAAGCACCATACGATCCAACTCGTGCACATCAATGTTTAACCTTCTATTTATGTTTGTTGTAATTCTTAGTCACCAACAAGAACAATAATAGAAGTCTTCACACTCTCTCTGCTGCAACTGTTATGATGAATCTTTTTGGCCTCCCACATCACTCCTCAAAGACATTCAATACCAGTACAGTACACACAATTGTACTAAGGGAGCAAGAGGCCTCATTTCTTGCCGATAGAT
Organism: Rhinoraja longicauda; assembly: GCF_053455715.1. Taxonomy (NCBI): domain Eukaryota; kingdom Metazoa; phylum Chordata; class Chondrichthyes; order Rajiformes; family Arhynchobatidae; genus Rhinoraja; species Rhinoraja longicauda. The sequence continues at coordinate 66,073,975 of NC_135953.1, read as the reverse complement.
TGACATCAATTGTAACTTTGAAAGGTACCTTTTTCATGCTTGATATCATTCATCATTTTGACATGTTTCTTCAATTTCAGTACTTTTTTTACTGTCCCAGAGTTAAGCAGGTTTCCAAACCAAGTTGCTGACTAGAATAATTGGCTTTCATTTCTTTGTTATACTTTTACAGATAATGATGTGGTTTTAACACTGTCAGCATGTGGCAATAATTCTTAACGTCAAGTCATCATCTTCAGGTTGTTGGTAAAGTCTTCATGTGGGTCAATGTTTTTTCATAGGGAGCTGCTGAATCTAAACTGATTGTTGACTGTCAGTATTCAAAAGGTTATTGGCTTTCCATCTATCTCAGTTCCACCTGCCCATTGGGCAGCACAGTGACACAGCTAGTTAAGTTGATGCCTCACCATACCAGAGGCCTGGGTTCAACTGTAACTTCAGGGACAGTCTGTGTGAGGTTTGCATGTTCTTCCAAAAATGATCCCTGATTTATGAGGATTTTGCCAGGACTAGTGGGTTTGAGCTATGGGCAGAGGTTGAGAAGGCTGGAACTCTATTCATTGGAGTGCAGGAGGATGAGGGGTGATCTTATAGAGGTGTATAAGATCATGAGAGGAATAGATCGGGTAGATGCACAGAGTCTCTTGCCCAGAATAGGTGAATCGAGGACCAGAGGACATAGGTTTAAGGTGAAGGGAAAAAGATTTAATAGGAATCTGAGGGGTAACTTTTTCACGCAAAGAGTGGTGGGTGTATTGAACAAACAGCCAGAGGAGGTTGTTGAGGCAGGATTGTTCCCAACATTTAAGAAACAGTTAGACAGGTACATGGATAGGACAGGCTTGGAAGGATATGGACCAAATGCTGGCAGGTGGGACTAGTATAGCTGGGACATGTTGGCCAGCGTGGGCAAGTTGGGCTTTTTCCACACTGTATCACTCTATGACTCTATGACCATGGGGTTTACTTCTGGGTGCTCCAGCTTCTTCTCTCATCCAGATATGTGAATTGTTTGGTCAATTAGCCATTGTAAATTGCTCCTAGTATGTTGGTGAATTTTAGGAGAGTTGATGAGAATGTGGGCAGAATAAAAAATGGGACTAAGTTAGGATTAGTGTAAATGGGTGGTTGACAGTTGGCATTGACTTGGTGGGCCGAAGGGACTGTTTCTGTGCAGCATGCCTCTGTTATTCTATCTCCATATCCCGTCCAAGACGATCTAGCAAATGGAAATTGAGTGGAGAATCCACCACAAAATGGCATTGGAACAGAAATTCAATGGTTTCATGTTTCTGAATCTGGGGTGACATTTTCATTTGATGTGTTTCAGGAAAAATATTGAAAACATTTAAATTGCTGAGCAAAATAAAAGCAAGGTCAATCTTGCTTATCCTAATGACAATACCATGTACACTTCAAATAGCGACATTGACTCAAGGGGAAGAGGCATATGGAGAACATGTGGAGAAGGAAATGAAGCCAAATAAAAATGCTCCTAAAATGTTATCGGTGTTGCTATTATGTCTGAGAGTCATTTTGTCACAGCTACATTGGAAATCAATTCGAGAATTAATTTTCAGTTTTCCTCACGTACATTATTGTGGTATTAACAGTCATCCTTTCTTTCTTCTGAGTGGTCCAATCAAATATAAGTAAAGAGACATAAAATGCTGGAGTAACTTAGCGGGTCAGGCAGCATCTCTGGAGAAAAGGAATAGGTGACGTTTCGGGTTGGAATGTCTGAAGAAGGGTTCCGGGGTTCCGAAATGTCACCTATTCCTTTTATCCAGAGATTCTGCTTCTGCCTGACCCACTGTTACACCAGCATTTTGTGTCTATCTTCAGTATAAACCAGCATCTGCAGTTCCTTCCTACAAACATAATAGTTAAGTTTTAATTTAATTTCCTTTTCAGTCAATTCAACTGCACTTTCTGCACTGAAAGGCTTCCAGTGGATCTGCTGGATAGGTATCTGTACAAAAATAGTACAAGTCAGCCCTCCAAGAGAGTCCTCAATCCTCAATAACTGCCCAAATCTCAGAGAGTGCACTTAGTTTCATATGAATTTTTGTATTTTAGAAGAGAATGAAATTCAAATGGGCTTTAATGAAGAACTACACTATATTAGTTGCACCAGATGGCAGCTTTTATGACATTTGAAATCCTTAAAATTAGAATGGTATTGAGTCCCTGATGTCTCTCTGACTACTATTCTTAAAGAACTATTCAATAAAGTTGAATGAATTCTGTAATTGCAGTTTTAAATTGTTAATGATATTTCAAAATAACAAACAGAATCCTAACCCAGTTAAGTTGAGTTTTTTGACATATGCACAAGTGCAGAGATGTGTAGGTACAATGGAAATCTTGCTGGCAACAGCATCACAGCACATGGAACTCAGACCACATACAAAAACATCAATTATACATGAATTAAACCTAATTTCTTCAAGATGGTAAAAAGAGAAAAGCTACACAAACAGTTTAACCAGGTAAATTTCCTGCTCATATGGAGTGACTTTATCAAAAAGCTGAAGAATCCTGGTAAAAAGATACTGTAAACTATTTTAAAGTAGTTTCCATGATTTCTGCCTAAACATACTTCAGACATAGAACTAATGTGAAAGGGTGATTGATGGTCGGAGTGGAGTCTGTGGCCCGACAGGCGTGTTTCCATGTTGTATCTCTAAACTAAACTATTGGCCAGTACTGAGGAAATTTGTGTGTTTTCACACATTCAAGGTCTGGCTTTCAAGTGGGGGCCAGTCACCCACTTAATTATGGCTCTGATCAAGACGGCACTGAATAAAAATGTGTGGTGAGGTTCTCCAATAAGTCCATTTCCCCTGGCCCCTGCCTACAGTGTACACTGGTTAGCACCTTGGTGGGGGCTCAAAGATGCTTCATTGACCCAAAGAAATTCTAGCAATTAATTGCACTTACGTTACAATGGTTGCATGTGCATTCCACAGTTTCACAATAAATCACCAGGGTTTTATTTTTCTTGAATGTGGTTTGTTATAATTAGTTATTGATATATTGATATGCTAGACTGGTCTGACAATGGTTCCTCTATTCTTCTTGCAGATAGCGATTCTTCCTTTGGCATTCTGTATGTACAGAAGGATTTATATGCCCGTTTTTCTGTCATTATCATAGTTTCACATATTTTGTAGCATGGCTTTTCTGTGCACAATCCTCTATTCTATGGGCCTGTCCCACTTACGCGATTTTAAGGCGATTGCCGGCGACTAGGCTGTCGCTGACAGTTCGCCGGGGTGTCGTGGGCATGATCGTGAGGAGTCTTCAAAGAATCGTAGTGGATATCGGCGCGTCGCTGAGAAATTTCTCGGCGACAGCTGGCTTGTCGCCAGGTATCGTTGCTTATTGTGGGCGCTGTCGCCTGCTGTCCCCAGGTTTGCTAGGTTCTCTTAGATGCATTTAGAAGCACGTAATATTAATTTAAGTAAAGTCATTTGAAGATACCATAAAATACTTGTGTTTAACCAATTTATTTACCGTCAAGACATTTGACAGGTAGATTGGAGGCGACAGTTTGACGGTCAGGTAAGCGTGGGAATTTTCACGATGTTTATGGCCATCAGCCATTACATTTAAAGTAGGCTCCCAACCCAAATATGCAACCCAGAAACCAGATGTGCATCTCCCGTACATTTTCAAAGAATGCCCACACTCCGCACAAAAATCCATTTAACCACGTTTAAAATTAAATTTCTTAATACTGCTATTAGTAAACTGGAAGTCCATCCAGTTTATGCCTTGTTACCGTGAAGCTTGGTTTTCAAGTAACCCGGGCAAGATGTTATATTTCAAAACTCTCAAGTAATTACAGACTTGTCAGTGATTTCAGCGAAAATTAGGACGCCAGAGAAGCATTGATAAGCTTGGGAATTTCGCAATGTTTCCGAAGATGGTGTAATCTTGACCTGACTCGGCATTGTCGTGGGGTAAAAGAAAATTTTGGCAATCTGCTACGACTTTGACAGTCGCCAGCAGTCACCTAAAAAATCGCCTAAGCGGGACAGGCCCTTAACTCCATTACATAGGAGTACATTTGTTACAATTAGCTCAGCCATTGCAGTCTAAGCTGTTCCCTCCTCTAATTGTTGTACTGTCTCTTCTAACATAACTGTTAAGCTACCATCACTAGGTTGCCTTAATTTCCCATAATCCTTTTTTTCCAGGACATAAGGCACTTGGGTTGACCATATTACAAACTTTCCTGATTTTCATGATTCCTGCGGCCTGTTTAAGACTTGGCTGTGAAAGTAAATTTCTTTTACTTTGCCTCTTGAGCAGTGCAACATCAAGGTGGGCTTCAGTTGTGCAGATGTTATTACCCTCATCAATATGACAGGGATGGGACTTACTACAAATGTATCACAGACTCCATTTTGATTTGCCTAAGAACCCATGCCATGGAGCCACATTTTCAGGCCTTCATATTAAGTATGTTAGTCTGTTGTAAGCTGGTGCAGATTTATTTATTGTGGTATTTCTATTCTCGAGTGAGATAGGGACTTAACCACTTTTTCTAGAGCAAACTTATTTAAAGGCCTTAGAAACTTAAATGCTATTTCCAATCATCTGCAAATCAAAACCTCCATCACCTGTATCTACCTATTTGTTGCCAGGTTTTGTCCTGCCCCTCTCTCCCGTTCTCTTCTAGCTTTCTCACCCCAACTATAATCTGTCTGAAGGAGGGTCACCTATCCATGTTCTCCAGAGATACTGCTTGACCTGTTGAGTTACACCAGTATTTTGTGTTTTGCCCATGTACTGTGTTGGGGTTCAAATGCATGACATCCTGACCTTGGTTTGTACCACTGAACCACCATTCCTATTCTGCATACAATATCTTAAAGCTGAAGCTCCATGACAGATATTTTGCTTTAAAACTGGCAAGACCTTTCTTCAGAGTGTGATTTAATAAGGTGCATGCACTTTATCATTAGGAAATATTCCAGTACTGTTCTATTTTTAAAGGGGAGATTTTACATGAATGCTATTTCAAAATAACCAATGTATTCAAATTTCCTCTTCAAAGAGTCAAAAAGAAGCAATTAAGTTACTTAAATCAGGCCCCTCAAATTTCACAGAGCAGCATCATATAATTAAAAATGCATCTGCTTTAGAATGCAAAGAATATTGCCAGAAGCCTGACTTTCTCCAGCAAGGATAAACTGCTCTGCTGTTGTAGATAAGAGCATTATTCGTTTCTGCTCAGTATTTATTTCCTCTTGCTGTTTCTCCATTATGAAAAAAAATGCAATTGACTATATAACTGACTTGTGTGAGGAAATTAGTTTTGTACATTTTTGAGCATGAAATATTTGGTGAACTGAGTGAGCACACAAAAGCTGAGGACTCACCTGGTAGTGGAACCCAACCAACAGTGGTGTATCGCTGGTGAGCCACGGGGGTTAATCGTCTTGAGGCAGCTCTCACAAAAAGCAAAGCTGGGCCGACTGTCACCCTGGCAACATCCGGCAGGTGGTTCTGGGAAAGGAGAGGGAATGTTTGGAAGCAGTGAAAGGGAGAGACTGAACTGCTGACCAAAATGTGTGAGTGAGACAATTGGAAGGGGATGATTAAGGACCAGCAATTGTATTTTGTGGCCATGCCTTCAAAAGGAGCACTTTAGTTCCTTTCAGGGCTCCACATTCAGGGAATTATATACTGTTTAGAAAAGAACATAGAATAGTACAGCACAGGAAGAGACCCTTCAGCCCACAATATTTGTACTGAACATAATGCCAAGTTAAACTAACCTCATCTGTCTGCACATGATCCAAACCCATCCATTCCGTGCACAACTACGTGCCCATCTAAAAGCCTCCTTAAACGCCACAATTGTATCTGCCCAGCAGCATGTTTCAGGCACCCACCACATTCTGTGTAAAAAAAAAATCTTGCCCTACTTTGCCTCTCTCACCTTAAAGCTATGGTGCCCTATCTAAGCCTCTCATAATTTGTTATATTTTTATCGTCTCTCCACAACCTCTGACGTTCTAGAGAAAACAATCTAATCCATAGTTGACAATACTCAGAAAAATTAGCAATGTTGTTATTAATTTGTCAATAGTCTATCGTCAGCTCAGCCATGGTCAGTTGTCTTTAAGTCGCAGGATTTGCAGGGTTTAGTCACACTCCAGAGACGGTCACAAAGGACTGGGTTACCACCTCAGTGTAGCATTCAGAAAGATGTGGGAGTTAAATCTGATTCCCTATCCCTAAACAATTCTACAAAAATGGACATTCTGTTATATTCCTGCTCGTGACACCTTGATTTGAATAAACAGATTTTAAAAAAAAATCCTGCAGTCAGGTAGATGCACAGAGTCTCTTGCCCAGAGTAGGTGAATCGAGGACCAGAGGACATAGGTTTAAAAGTGAAGGGGAAAAGATTTAATAGGAATTTAAGGGGTAACTTTTTCAAAGGATGGTGGGTGTAAAACTAAACCTAATTGGGTGAGAACTAAAACTTTCTCAGTAAGAAGAGGAAGAGAAAGAAAATATTTAAATTTAAGAGTCACTGCTGTTATATTTTACATATAGCCAAATGCTGAGACAGTGTCACTTTCAAATTACAAATGCAAAGACAGAGAAAGCATCTGCAGTGTGAATAAGTAACTGGGAATCTGGGCAGGAGAAAGGCTAGAATGGGTAGCCGACATCAGCCAGCTCAAACCTTTTATTGTGCAAGAGGGAGATTTACAGTATGATTCAAGACTCAAGAGAGACTTTAGGCCTGAGAGATACAGCGCCAAAAACAGGCCCATCGGCCCACCAAGTCTGCGCTGAACAGCGATCACCCCATACACTAACACTATCCTACACATTAGGGACAATTTAACAACGTACCAAAGCCAATTGACATACAAACGTGTACGTCTTTGGAGTGTGAGAGGAAACCAGAGCACCCAGAGAAAAACCGTGCGGTTACAGGGAGGATGTACAAAATTCATACCGACAGGATCTGTAGTCTGTTATTCACAAAATGCTGGAGTAACTCAGCAGGTCAGGCAGCATCTCAGGAGAGAAGGAATGGGTGACGTTTCGGGTCGAGACCCTTCTTCAGACTGATGTCAGGGGGGCGGGACAAAGGAAAGATATAGGTGGAGACAGGAAGATAGAGGGAGAACTGGGAAGAGGAGGGGAAGAAAGGGACAGAGGAACTATCAAAAGTTGGAGAAGTCGATGTTCATACCACTGGGCTGCAAGCTGCCCAAGCGAAATATGAGGTGCTGTTCCTCCAATTTCCGGTGGGCCTCACTATGGCACTGGAGGAGGCCCATGACAGAAATGTCAGACTGGGAATGGGAGGGGGAGTTGAAGTGCTCGGCCACCGGGAGACCAGTTTGGCCAACGCGGACCGAGCGCAGGTGTTGAGCGAAGCGATCGCCGAGCCTGCGCTTGGTTTCACCGATGTAAATAAGTTGACATCTGGAGCAGCGGATGCAATAGATGAGGTTGGAGCAGGTGCAGGTGAACCTCTGTCTCACCTGGAAAGACTGTTTGGGTCCTTGGATGGAGTTCAGGGGGGAGGTAAAGGGACAAGTGTTGCATCTCCTGCGGTTGCAGAGGAAAGTGCCCGGGGATGGGGTAGTTTGGGTAGGAAGGGACGAGTGGACCAGGGGGTTACGGAGGGAACGGTCTCTGCGGAACGCAGAGAGGGGAGGGGATGGGAAGATATGGCCAGTGGTGGGGTCCCGTTGTAGGTGACGGAAATGTTGGCGGATGATATGTTGGATCCGCTGGCTGGTTAGTGGAAGGTGAGAACGAGGGGATTCTGTCCTTGTTGCGAGTGGGGGGGAGGGGGAGCAAGAGCGGAGCTGCGGGATGTAGAAGAGAACCTAGTGAGAACCTCATCTATAATGGAAGAGGGGAAGCCCCGTTTCCTGAAGAATGAGGACATCTCTGACACCCTAGTGTGAAACGCCTCATCCCGGGCGCAGATGCGGCGTAGACGGTGGAATTGGGAGTAGGGGATAGACTTTTTGCAGGGGACCGGGTGGGAAGAAGTGTAGTCCAGATAGCTGTGCGAGTCAGTGGGTTTATAGTAGATGTCAGTCACTAGCCTGTCTCCTGTGATGGAGATGGTGAGGTCCAGAAATGGGAGGGAGATGTCGGAGATAGTCCAGGTATATTTAAGGGCAGGATGGAAATTGGAAGTGAAGTGTATGATGTCAGTGAGTTCTGCATGGGTGCAAGAGGTAGCACCAATGCAGTCGTCGATGTAGCAGAGGTAGAGTTCGGGGATGGGGCCGGTGTACGCCCGGAACAGGGATTGTTCGACGTACCCGACAAAGAGGCAGGCGTAGCTAGGGCCCATGCGAGTGCCCATAGCTACGCCTCTGGTTTGGACCTCCCCCCTGATATCAGTCTGAAGAAGGGTCTTGACCCGAAACGTCACCCATTCCTTTTCTCCTGAGATGCTGCCTGACCTGCTGAGTTACTCCAGCATTTTTTGAATAAATATCTTCGATTTGTACCAGCATCTGCAGTTATTTTCTTACACTACCTGAAGTTCAACAGAGTATTTGTCAACATACCAAATCTCTTCAATCTTCTAAGGAAGTGAAGGCATCGATGGGCTTTCCTTATGATTGCATCCGTCAAGTTATTGACTCTCTCCATCACTAACCCATTGAGGAAGACAGGTTTGTGGATCCTCAGCCTTCTTTTTCTAAAGCCATCAATCAGTTCCTTGGTTTCACTGATGTTGAGAGTAAAATTGTTCTGACACCATTCAATCAGTCAATCATTCTCATCAGATTCAGTCTAAAGAGAAGTCGCAACCCGAAATGTCACCCATCCGTGTTCTCCTGAAATGTTGCCTGACCCACTGAGCAATTCCAGCACTCTCTGTCTTCTTTTGTAAAATAGCATCTGTAGTTCCTTGTTTCTCCATCTATGGAGGAGTATGTCAGGCACATACAGCTGCTTCAGCAATTACCCTCATTCCTTCATAAGTTTATGAATCAAAAGTGTTTTTTGATACTCAATTCCATTGGCGGATCTTCAGATAATGAGATAGCCCATTCTTGCATTCAGCAAATGTTGTGCAACATTTAATCATGGGTTGATAAGTGGGAAAAAGCACTTATTCTGCATGCACCAGGCAATCTCAAACATGAGAATGCCTTACTTACCCCTTGACGTTCAATGGCTTTACCACTTCACCAACTATCTCCATCAACATTCCTCACCATTAATTTGTGACGGTATGGTCACCTTTGACAGAAAACCTAATTGTTCTGCCTACATAAACACTGCATCCATGAGATCTGAAAGGAAATCACTTTGAGGCAGAAGCCTCAGTGGAGATATTGAAAGAATCATTTGTGAGGGTTCAGAAATCAAAGGTTGCTGCTACATGTAAAGAAGAAATACTAATCGATGAAGAGGGTATCAATGGTGGTATAACTCTAACTTTTATGAGGAAAGTAGCAATGGGAAGGCACAACCATCTAATCTCCTTTGGAAAAGAGAACAATACCAGGAGGCAATGTATCAGATAATCGATTATCTATGGTTGGGATTGAAATTAATCTTATGTATTTTGATGCTGGCAGGGGTTGGGGGTGATGGGTGGAATGTGGGTCATTTCTGTCTCTGATTTGTATATTTTCCTTGCCCATGTTATTTTTAGATGACAATGCAATGTTGTCAAGTCTGACTGCCTGATCTGCACATTTGATAGAATGTTCATCAAAAACTCTGTTGCTTTTCTCATCAGTTGCACCAAGCTATGCTTGCCCATCAAACCTGTACTTGCTGGCTCATGATGTATATCCTCATTCTTGTTTCCAAGTCCCTTCATAGTCTTGCCTCTCTCCATCTCTGCAACCCCACACCAACACTTTGGTTTGTTCCACCATTGGCAGCCATGCATTCATCTGGCTTTGAATTTCCCTGCCCCACTAACCCTTTAGTACAATTGAAAGCTTCCACTTCAAGCAAGCTTTTGGCTAACTGCCAATAGTTCTTTACGTAGCTCAGTGACAATTCTTTAATGATAATCATTCCTGTGAAAACAAACCTTTTGACTGCCTTCTTATATTAAGGGGACTTTATAAAAGCAATTTCTGACTCGAGCAGATTAGCAACACATTTTCCATTCTTTTTTTAACTTTGAAGTCAATGGAGATAAGTATCTTGAGGTGTCCCTCTCTTCCCCTTCCCCTTCCCAGTTCTCCCACTGTCTTCCTGTCTCAACCTATATCCTTTCTTTGTCCCGCCCCCCCTGACATCAGTCTGAAGAAGGGTCTCGACCCGAAACGTCAGCCATTCCTTCTCTCCAGAGATGCTGCCTGACCTGCCGTTACTCCAGCATTTTGTGATACCTTCGATAAGTATCTTGAGGTGTGAGTTCCCTACTTATTTTGAGCTGTTACATACAAAGTAAAATGTATCCACAGAAAGTCTTGTAGTTAATGATGTTATTTATTCTTTTTCAGAAAAAAATGGATGTCGATCTGGTTAGGATTGATATTGAAGGGTGTGGAAATAAATTGGGACAAAAATAACAAGATGCTGCATAAAATAAAATATCCAAAGCTCTCAGCAGGGAAGGTAGAACCTCTCATTGCAGGTCTTGCTTGAAGATTCTTAATTACATTCTCATGTCCTCTAGTTTTATGCCCTCAGTCCAAATCAAATTGTCTCTTTAGATTTATATCAATTTTGCCTTTCAATGTATTACATCCTTTGAAATAATCAATTTCCCCTCAATTAGGTTTTACAATAGAAGATATTTGGCATATTACCGCTTCCACTAAGAAACGATTCAAAGTCCAAAATGAATACCTTACTCGACTTGAATAGATTAGGAGAAAACAAGCAGAAAAAAGCTGGAAATAATTAAAAGGTCAGGCAGTATCTGTGAATAGTGAAACATGTTGAACACCCATGGGTGTACAGCGGTAGAGTTGCTGCCTTACAGCGGCAGAGACCAGGGTTTAATCCTGACCTGGTGGGTTTTCTCCAAGAGCTGCCATTTCCTCCCACTGTTTTTAGGATAAATGGTTTGGTTAAATTATAAATTGTCCCTAGAGGGTCTAGAATAGTGTTTGTGTGTGGATCGCTGGTCGGCGCGGACTTGGTGGTCCGAAGGGTCTGTGTCCACACAGTATCTCACAACTAAACTAAACTAAATTAAACACTTTTAAACTGGGAAAGATAAAGAAAATCAGTTTTAAGTTGCAGGGAGGATGACCCTTCAGTCTTGCCACCCAGGCAGATATTCTACATTGGCAATTATTGTGACTGCCATCTAGCTATTGAACTACACGAGACATTACAACTCTACCTCAACCCTGCAAAGGTGCTTGCACATGCAGTATGAGGTACTGGAGTGTGAGCAGCAGGCAGTAATTCAGCTGATTTGTTTCTCCCTTTTTTAGCTCAGGGGCACTAATGTCAACTCCACCCAAGTCTATTGAGCTCAATGCAAGTTGGGATCCTTCATAAAGTAGACACAAAATACTGGAGTAACAATGGGTCAGGCAGCATCACTGGAGAAAATGGATAGGTGACATTTCGGGTCGGGACCCTTTTTCAGGCTGATTGTAGGTGAGTGGAGGGAAGGGGAAACTGGAAGCAAGAAAAGCTTCCAGGACAAATCAGGGCTGGCAAAAGATGACGTCAGGCAGAGCAGATTACTGATAGGCCAATTGTTGGCTAAGTGGCGATGTGATACATATAACATATAACATATAACATATAACAACTACAGCATGGAAACAGGCCTGTCCGGCCCTACCAGTCCACGCCGACCATTCTCCCTGACCTAGTCTCATCTACCTGCACTCAGACCATAACCCTCCAATCCCCTCCTATCCATATACCTATCCAATTTACTCTTAAATAATAAAATCGAGCCAGCCTCCACCACTTCCACCGGAAGCCCATTCCATACAGCCACAACCCTCTGAGTAAAGAAGTTCCCCCTCATGTTACCCCTAAACCTTTGTCCCTCAATTCTGAAGCTATGTCCCCTTGTTGGAATCTTCCCCACTCTCAAAGGGAAAAGCCTACCCACGTCAACTCTGTCCGTCCCTCTCAAAATTTTAAAAACCTCTATCAAGTCCCCCCTCAACCTTCTACGCTCCAAAGAATAAAGACCCAACCTATTCAACCTCTCTCTGTAGCCTAAGTGCTGAAACCCAGGCAACATTCTAGTAAATCTCCTCTGTACCCTCTCCATTTTGTCGACATCCTTCCTATAATTTGGTGACCAGAACTGCACACCATACTCCAGATTCGGCCTCACCAATGCCCTGTACAATTTCAACATTACATCCCAACTTCTATACTCGATGCTCTGATTTATAAAGGCAAGCATACCAAACGCCTTCTTCACCACCCTATCCACATGAGATTCCACCTTCAGGGAACAATGCACAGTTATTCCCAGATCCCTCTGTTCCACTGCATTCCTCAATTCCCTACCATTTACCCTGTACGTCCTATTTTGATTTGTCCTACCAAAATGCAGCACCTCACACTTATCAGCATTAAACTCCATCTGCCATCTTTCAGCCCACCCTTCCAAAAGGCCCAAGTCTCTCTGTAGACTTTGAAAATCTACCTCACTATCAACTACTCCACCTATCTTAGTATCATCTGCATATTTACTAATCCAATTTGCCACACCATCATCCAGATCATTAATGTAAATGACAAACAACAGTGGACCCAACACAGATCCTTGGGGCACTCCACTAGACACTGGCCTCCAACCTGACATACAATTGTCAACCATTACCCTCTGGTATCTCCCATTCAGCCATTGTTGAATCCATCTTGCAACCTCACTATTAATACCCAACGATTTAACCTTCTTAATCAACCTTCCATGTGGAACCTTGTCAAATGCCTTACTGAAGTCCATATAGACAACATCCACAGCCTTGCCCTTATCAATTTCCCTGGTAACCTCTTCAAAAAATTCAAGAAGATTAGTCAAACATGACCTTCCAGGCACAAATCCATGTTGACTGTTTCTAATCAGGCCTTGATTATTCAAATAATTATATATATTGTCCCTAAGTATCTTTTCCATTAATTTTCCCACCACAGACGTCAAACTAATAGGTCTATAATTGCTAGGTTTACTTTTAGAACCTTTTTTAAACAAAGGCACAACATACCAAGAGGGATACATCGTAGTGAACTGTGGAACTGGTCAACCAACTTTTAATAGAGGAAGGGATCCTTTCTTCCTGCTTTGCACAGCTAACAAGCGGCTGACGATCCTGCTGAGAATGGGAAACTACAGCTCCACACATGGGTGGTATAAGTGTTCAATCAATAAAAGTCTACAAGCAAGCTGGAGAGCAGATTGATGAGTCAAGCTTTAAATTGCTTGCCAGCTTACACAGAACCTGCATTGAAATACACTGTCCACACTAATTGTTTACTGTTTAGTATTTTGTAAACTGCTTAAGTGGTGTGTGCAGGCAGAAGCTGCTTCGCCAACTATTCTAAGTCAACCATAAAAATTGCATCAACTATGAATTGGTCGTGGCAGATAAGGCTTCCACTCATTTTTCTCAAAAAAAAGCCTGGAAGATAATTGCAAAGCAGTTATATTTGAAATGCTAATGGTGCAGAATGTTGCATATGGTTTGAAGCTACCAGATAATGAAATTCAGAAATAAGTTGCTTTTATCAATTTTGCATGAAAGTAATATTTAGTTTTTTTTATAGAAGGATGCAGCACAGAACGCCACAGGCGATCCTTTTTCCCCATGGCTATCAAACTGTACAACCCCTTCTGTCGTGGGTTAGACTGACTCCCCTCCCCACCCCCCCCCCCCCCCCCCCACATCCCCTATCCTGGACTTTCCACTCGTCACTTTAATTTCATGTATCATGTATCTTGTTACTTTTTTTGACTGTTGGCAGACCAATTTCCCTCCTGGGATAAATAAAGTTCTATCGTATCATATTGTATCGTATGGATGGGTGGGTTTTAGAGTTCTGTGTGGGACAGCAGGGTCCCTTTAAACCATTGCCCCAACTTGCAACCAACAAGTAGCGTAATTGACAAGCAGGCGGTCATTCCTATGGGCAGTGCATTGCAGCCTGCATGAGCAGATGGAAATGCTGGTGTGGCCTGGCCTGAGAGAAACCATGCGGAGACCCACACTGTTTTTATGGGTTGGATGCTGATGGGGTTTAGCGATGACGGGGGAGGTGGGAGTGAGATGGTGTATGGAAGCAAATATTTGATTCTGAGCATATAAGGTGAAGGTAAATCATGGAATGGAGGCATCATTGGGGAGCTTGTTTGTGATGAATTTCTGGTCCTTGAATTTCTAGTCCACAAATTAATGCCAAAAAAGGTACACTTCTCACGTTCACACCTATTTTGGATATCTGCGCTGCTAGAGCACAGGTGTCAGGGGTTACGGGGAGAAGGCAGGAGAGTGGGGTTAGGAGGGAGAGATAGATCAGCCATGATTGAATGGTGGAGTAGACATGATGGGCCGAATGGCCTAATTCTGCTCCTATCACATGACCTTATGACCTTATGAGTACCTTGCAAGCCCTCTGCAGACTGGACCGGCAATAGGATTTTCACGCCTGTTGTTCTGAGATGGGACCGCAACACTCATTGTAAAGCATGGCATGGTGCTATGTAAGAGCACTAAGTAATGCAGAACATAAGCAACGGAGGCAATAAGAGGATGTACAAGAGTCATTTGTTTGCTTTTGTATGAAATGCACCATGATTTCATTTATAAATTTTGTTGCTGTACATATATTATTTATGCTAGAACAAAATCACTGTTACACCACTCCACAAGTCATTCGGAGTTGGTGATGCCCAAAAGGTTGGTGCTGAACTCTTCCGCACTCTTTCTGAACCCTGATTTCTATTGATTTGCCAATGCATCAAACATTTCATCATATGCACCCATAAAGCGTCTTCTTTCAGATACTGCATTGAAATTGTCACCCAGTTCAAGGGTAGCTAAATAAATAAGAGACACCACCAAGCAGCAGGATGGTACCTGTCCATCGCCACTAGCTCACCCGGCCGTGCACAGTCTAAGTGTCTTGAAATCTGCAGATCTTGGCTTTATAAAGTCCACTACATGATACACAATTTTGGTGTCCGAGCTTGGCTGTCACCTTGAGCAATGCTGCATCATCATCATCACTGTCCTTTCTCCACGTTCATCACTAATTCTTCTCCACCTTCTGGCCAGGTTGTTGTTCTTGGGTGTTTAGAATTCGGGAGGTACAAGGCTTTAGTTTACTTTTTGTTCGAGGTACAGCTGGGATCAGCGATCACCCCCTCCACTCACACTCGGGACAATTTACAATTTTACCGAACCCAATTACCTACAAACCTGTTCATCTTTGGAATGTGGGGAAAAACTGGAGCACCCATAGAAAACTTGCACAGTCACAGGGAGAACGTACAAACTCTGGACTTTCAGCACACGTAGTTAGGATCAAACCCGGGTCTCTGGCGATGTAAGGCAGCAATTCTACCGTTGCGCCACTGTGCCACCCAAATTTGTTTTGAGAAGTATTTTTAAAGAGGCTGTTGTTGCGATATGCGGATGGGAGAGAGGGGAATTGGGGATTCCCCAATTGGGGGTGAATGCTCACACTATCAAGATTAGAAGAGAGAGAAGTGGGAAGTGAGAAGGGCAATTACATGCCTTTAATGATTTCAGGACACAAAATGTTGCAGTAACTCAGTGGATCAGATACATCTCTGGAGAACATGAATAGGTTATGTTTCAGGTTGGGATAGCAGATGGTTGGACAAAGTCCAGAGTTGAAAAGACAGACGGTTGGAGACAAAAGTCTCAAAGAGTTGTGAATTGTAAATCCAGAGGAAGGATTATAGGTGGAGAGGGGAGAGAGAAATAGGTGTGAGACCAGGTGGAGCCTATTAACAATGCCTTTAGCTATCACCGGTGCTGTAATGGGCAGTGCCAGCTTCTCATTGGCACTGGGCATGTGAACATATTGGTAAGAGGTGTTCCCAAACCTTGTTTCACAAGAGAGAGGAAGGTTCATCTGTGAGTCGCTCAGGAGATGAGAATGAAGTGGCTTAAAAACTGGCACCTTTTCCTCTTGGCACACAATCCAGGAAGCTGCCAATGCAATGACCACAGATGCTGAATCCTGCTCTCAACCACTCTCAGCCAAAGTCGGTGCTGCCTGGGTCAAATTCTCTTCATGCGGAACTACTAACAACTGCTCCAGCCCCATTGCAACTTGATTCTAAGAAGTGCAGTCAACGTTAGCAGGAGCTAGCCATTCAGAATGTTGGCCCGCTGCTCACCCATCCAGCCAGTCATGCATTGTGGTCAGTGTTATCTGGGTGCTAAAGTCCTTAACATGAGCGAACTGCATTAAATTAGCCTGCTTCTAAAATTAGTGGATGCTGATGAGTAACCTCTGGTGACCCCTGCACTTGTTTCTGGGTCCTGACGAAAATTGCCAAAAGAATCAGATGTTTTATGTTATTCCTATGAAGCAGCTGGAAGAGGGAATTGAAGGACTTGGAATTGTGTCAAACGTCTGGTCGGAAGCAGTGAAGCAGGGACTGGAGGTGCAGGCTGAGCACTTGAGTAAAAGCTCAGGGTATGTGAGTGTCTGGCTGCTGGGATATTTGATGACAATCTAATTGGCCTTGGCATGAAAAGACAATCACATACAGAGTATCAGAACCACATGAGTGCACTACGTTGCTTCTTTCAGGAATGTGGCAGATGTCACCAATCTCAACAAAGTCTCTTGTCATCCTGTGCAACTTTTTCTCCTTCACTTCCTCCTCCCTTAACATAGAAATCATGAAATGGGCATCCCCAAGGGGAATTTTACCATATTATAAATTCACAAAGAGTGACTTTCCTTTTAGTGAGACATTTTGAATTGATAAAGAGGCTCAATGTAAATGTGCAAACATTTTCTAAATAAACAATTTCAAGGTAAAATTGTAACTTTCTCCAAAAGTTTTCTGGTTTGGATTCTCATTCCTCCTGCAGTTTGCATATTCAGCCAATTAAGATGAGTGAGCTTTCATTCTGGTGAATTCAGTGAAAGGCATAAATCATTTTGCTGGTCTGACAACATTTGAATATAATTGCCAAACAGCCCATTCAATTTCCCACCACTGAAAGCCAACTTATTTCCAGCAAGTTTTTTTAACTTCCAAAGGGCTTGGTGATAAAATAGACAGGGACACCTTTCTGGTTTTCTTTTTTTTATAGCTGTTTTTGCTGATTATTAAACTGATCTGGGCGGCACAAGAGGTGCAGCGGTAGAGTTGCTGCCTTACAGTGCCAGAGAACTGGGTTCAATCCTGACTACTGATCCAGGTTGTACAGAGTTTGTACGTTCTCCCCGTGATCTGTATGGGTTTTTTCCGGGTCAAAAATACAGTAATTATCAGTTGGACCAAGTAAGCAGATGTAATAGACAATAGACAATAGCCAATAGACAATAGGTGCAGGAGGAGGCCATTTGGCCTTTCGAGCCAGCACCGCCATTCAATGTGATCATGGCTGATCATTCTCAATCAGTACCCCGTTCCTGCCTTCTCCCCATACCCCGTGATAGTGCAAGCTGAACAATGTAGTGCAACCCTTACACAAAGTCTACCGTAGTTTGTTGTTGAGGGTTGTGGTTTGGGTTGTGCAGTGTGATTTAACATCCTGCTGGTTGATAGGAAGAAACTATTCTTAAACCTGAGGTCAACAGTTCTCAGGCTCCTGTACTTTCTTCCATATTGGAGGAGTGGGATAAGAGCATGGCCAGAATGGTATGAGTTTGTGAGGTTATTTTCTCATGTGAGCTCAATACCTGTGATGAACCAGGCAATTTACTTTGGTTTAGTTTAGAGATACAGCGCACAAAAGGCCCTTCTGCCCATCGAGCTCATACCGACCAGCGATACCTATACATCAACACTATCCTTCACAATTAACCTACAAACCTGTAAATCTTTGGAAATGTGGGAGGAAGCCAAAGATCTCGGAGAAAACCCTCGTGGTCACGGGGAGCATATATAAACTCTGTACAGGCAGCACCCGTAGTCGGGATCGAACCGGGTCTCTGGCTCTGCAAGTGCTGTAAGGCAGCAACTCTAGCACTGTGCCACCATGCCACCCCGTTCACTAGTTTTTGTAACCTCCTGCGTTCTTGGGCCTTCGAGTTACTAAACTAGGCTTTGATGCTCAGTCAGTATGCACTCCACTTTCTACTTGCAGACGTTCTGGGGTGCCGTGCGTGGGGTGGGAGTGTCCCGGTCAGCCGTGCAGGACGGGAATGTCCCGGGATGCCGCGCATGACGGGAGTGTCCCGGGGAGTTGCGCGGGCCCGATCCACCCGCCGATCAACCGTGACGCCAATGACTGGAGCGACGACCGATGACTGGCACCCGCCCTGGTAGGCCTGACTCGCCCCACAGGCCTCCCAGGGAACTGCAGAGAAGCCGGGCGGCGAGGCCTGTGTGGGCCGAAGGAGCCACAGCGGCGGTGGTGATGGGAGACTCGACGGCGGCAGCGGGAGCCTCAGCGGCAGCTAGAACCTCAACGGCAACAGGATCCTCGGCAGTGGTGGGGCCTCACCAGCAATGGGGGCCTCGGCAACAATGGAGCCTAGGCAGCAACGGAGCATCGGCGGTGGCAGTGGGAACCTCGGCGGTGGTGGAGTGTGAGGGGGGAGGGAGGGGAAGCCAATGAGGACCCGACATGGGAAAGGGGGGGGTGGGGGGCCACTGTAGTTTTAGAATCTGCCCAGCAAATAAGTCTGTGTTTGTTTATTTGTTCCGGTGAAGGCACTGTGCACACTGCAGCCAGACAACAGTCGCTTGTCCTTTTCGTCATTTTTTCACTTTTAATTTCAAGTTGTTTTGTACCTTGTTGTGTGTAGTGACTGTTGACAGACCAATTTCCCACTGGGGTTGAATCGAGTTTATCGTTCCGCATCGTCATCGTTCCAGAGATTTTTGAGCAACATGCCGATTCTCCTGAAAGGATACCATTTCCAATCACATCCTTCTTATCCCACATACAAACCACCACATTATTCCCCCACTCCACCTCCTGTCCCTCAACTTCTCTCTAGTTTGCAACATCTAATCTGCAGGGAAAACATCCCGGTTAATTTAGAGTTTTCGCAAATCTTATGGAATTTCCATCCCAATCCCTCTTCGAGAAGGAATGACATTTCTGAGTTATTTATTTATAAGCAATTTTAGCTTCCTGAATGGAATTAGGATTTCAAACATGGTTGAAACTCTTTGGAACATTTTATATTTAAAACTTCTGAAGCAGAACCATTAGTTTCTGAAATAAATTCAAGGCAAAGGATTAAAAAGAACTTGCATTTCCGAAGGTAGCAATTAAAATAATATTGTAGCAGGAAATACTTAAAACATGCAGCATTACGTGCAATCCTCCAATAAATGCATTGTCTACATTTATTTCAAGGTGCCTTTCAGTACAAGCACCTTCATGTTCTCTTTTGTGTTTTTTTTCCACTGGTCTTCATGCCTGAGAATGGAGTTTCTTTTTTGAAATTAAGAAGCTTTACTAATGAGTTCATTTGCAATAATTGTCCCTTAATGATTTTTGCACTCAACATTTAGCCAGACTTCTGACAAAAGAAATTACAGAACTCACTAAGGCATGATAATGAATCTGTTCATAGCAGTCCCTGATGTAATATTTATATATATAAATAATTTTCATAAAATGCATTCTCACATATTAAAGCTTCAAGTGTAAAGTAAATGAGAGCACAATATATATCTTTCTGCCTAGTAAGGATGTGGCACATGTTTAACATGATCTAATTTCACCCCGGACATTCTGCATATGAAGGCCTTCCTTTATTAGTTGAATTGTAGTCCAGGATTTACCTTCCTCAATTAACTATTCTTCTCCTGCCTTGTTTTTATTTTCTTTCTCAAATACAAACCAAAGGAAAGGTAATTCAAAGTTCATAATTGTAATCATAATCATAATCATACTTTATTAGCCAAGTATGTTTTACAACATACGAAGAATTTGATTTGCCATACCAATAAAATGCAACAAAACACACAAAATACATTTTAACATGAACATCCACCACAGCGACTCCTCCACATTCCTCACTGTGATGGAAGGTGAAAAAAAAGTTCAACCTCTTCCCTTCTTTGTCCTCCCGCGTTGACCGGACGATCTTGGCTCCCATAGCCAGCAGTCGGGGCCTCCGCTTTGGGGCAATCAAGCTATTGCATCAGGGGATTCTCAGCTTCCCTGCGCCGGGGTGGTCGAACCTCTTGCGACTTTGGATCTTCCCGACATCGGTCTCTACCTGAGACTGCGAGCTCCTCGATGGTGGAATCCCCTGGCAAGGGATTGCAGGCTATGATGGTAAGTCCACGGCCCCGTGATGGGGCTCAAATTCAGTCTCGAGCAAGGCTGCTAGCTCCATGATGTTAGGCCGCAGAGCGACCGGAGATACAACCCAGCAAGGTAAGAGATTGAAAAAAAGTTTCCCCTGACCCCCGACCCCCTCCCCCACTCCCACTTAAAACAAACCAGTGAACATTTACATAAACTTTTTAAAATACACTAAAAATAACAAAAAAGATGAAAAGATAGACAGACCATTGGCGAGGCTGCCATCGCTGACGGCGCCACCTGTTACAAATGGAAGTAATGCTCTTCAAATAAGTTATTGAAACTTGAAAGAGAAAATCAGCCAAGGCTTTTGATCACCATTCAACAAGCATCACCAGCAATTTAGATGCATAGATATTGAAGGCAATTTTGAATTTAGGCAATAGTGTCAAATATGTAAAATTGGCTTGTCCGTTGCTTATCCAACCATTTAGCAGCATTATAAATTTTCAGCACCATTAACTTCAGAAGCCAAGGCATCAGAAGAGCTGTTTAAATGCGCAGCCAAGCTGATGTTGAACATTTTACACCATTGTGTTAGCTCAGAATTATCTTCCTGAAGCAGGGCCAGGATGAGACAATGCTGGCAGCTTCTCTGAGATTTCATATTCTGTTTAATCACGATTGAGTGTCCCCTTGGGCAAGTTACTGAACAACAACATAAAATTAACGATATCCTCGCAAATATCTCCACCAGAAATGGTGGATATAAATACTTTCTTGGATTTCTTTATTCCTTGAAATGCAGGAGGTTGAAGGGTAATCTTACAGAAGTGTATAAGATCATGAGGGGAATACATATTGTGAATGCACAGACCTTTGCAATAGACAATAGATAATAGGTGCAGGAGTAGGCCATTTGGCCCTTTTAGCCAGCACCGCCATTCAATGTGATCATGGCTGACCCAGAGTAGTGGAACCAAAAACCAGAGGACATAGATTTAATGTTTGAGGAGCAAGATTTAATAGAAACTGAGGGGCAACTTTCTCACCCATAACCCTGGGACCCCCTTCAGTTTAAATTCCATTTGGAATATTTTGGAGGACCAAGAACCAAGAACCCTCCCCCTACCCCGCTCATCACTTCACACCTACTCACAGCCTGACTCCAAACTGATCTCCCGGTGGCCAAGATGTAACACCTGTCCCTTTACCTCCCCCCTCAACTCCATCCAAGGACCCAAACAGTCTTTCCAGGTGAGACAGAGGTTCACCTGCACCTCCTCCAACCTCATCTATTGCATCCGCTGCTCCAGATGTCAACTTATTTACATCGGCGAAACCAAACGCAGGCTCAGCGATCGCTTCGCTCAACACCTGCGCTCGGTCCGCGTTGGCCAAACTGATCTCCCGGTGGCCGAGCACTTCAACTCCCCCTCCCATTCCCAGTCTGACCTTTTTCTGTCATGGGCCTCCTCCAGTGCCATAGTGAGGCCCAGCGGAAGTTGGAGGAACAGCACCTCATATTTCGCCTGGGCAGCTTGCAGCCCAGTGGTATGAACATCGAAGGCATTTATTTCACAAAATGCTGGAGTAACTCAGCAAGTCAGGCAGCATCTCAGGAGAGAAGGAATGGGTGACGTTTTGGTTCGAGACCCTTCTTCAGTCTGAAGAAGGGTCTCGACCCGAAATGTCACCCATTCCTTCTCTCCTGAGATGCTGCCTGACCTGTTGAGTTACTCCAGCATTTTGTGAAATAAATGCCTTCAATTTGTACCAGCATCTGCAGTTATTTTCTTATACTACAGGTATGAACATCAACTTCTCCAACTTCAGATAGTTCCTCTGTCCCTCTCTTCCCCTCCCCTTCCCAGATCTCCCTCTATCTCCCTGTCTCCACCTATATTCTTCTTCTGTCCCGCCCCCCTGACATCAGTTTGAAGAAGGGTCTCGACCCGAAACGTCACCCATTCCTTCTCTCCTGAGATGCTGCCTGACCTGCTGAGTTACTCCAGCATTTTGTGAATAAATACCTTCGATTTGTACCAGCATCTGCAGTTATTTTCTTATATTACATAGCCTGACTCCGTTCTGCAATGACTGAACCTTTCCCCACCCACTCCTCCCCAATCACCACTTCACACCTACTCACAGACTGGCTCCAGTCTGCAAAGACTGGCACCTCCCCCCCCACCCGCACCCCTCTGCAATCATCACTTCACACCCACTTACAGCCTGATTCCAGTCTGCAAAGATGGCCCTCGTCCACTACCCACCCCCTCCTTGCTGCCCAACATCAGTCTGGCCCCTTCTCCATCTCCACCAATAGAAATTGAGGAGGTGGAGAGACTATTCAGGAGACTGAAAAGCCGGAAATCCCCAGGACCGGACAATGTTTCCCCCTCTACCCTCAAGCTCTGTGCCGAACAACTGGCACCGATCTACACAGACATTTACAACCAGTCCCTGTAAACCTGTACTGTCCCTGCCTGCTTCAAAGTCTCCACTATTGTCCCTGTACCCAAAAAGGCAAGGATTACTGGTCTTAATTACTACAGGCCTGTCGCACTTACCTCTGTAGTCATGAAGACCTTTGAAAGACTTGTGCTGGACCAGTGTGGAACTAATTGTAGACTTTAGGAGAGCTCCCCCTCCCCTCCCCCCCACTCACCATCAACAACACCACAGTCACATCTGTGGAGTCATTCACGTTCATTGGAACCATCATCTCCATGGACCTCAAATGGGGGGCTACCATTGACCCCACAGTCAAAAAGGCCCAACAGAGGATGTACTTCCTGCGGCTGCTGAGGAAACACAAACTCTTTGAAGCACTTCCCTCTGGAAGGCAACTCTGGACTGTCAAAGCAGCCAGAGCCAGATATGAGAACAGCTTTTTTTCCGCGAGTAGTAGCTCTACTCAATAACTAAAAGTCTGTAGTCTCTTTTTGCTCTGGTTTATTTCACACATATTTAAACCGTAATGTTGTATTCTTAATTTTTTTATGTTTTATGCTTTATTCTTAATTGTTTACTGCATGTTCGTGTTGTTACTTGTGAATGGAGCACCAAGGCATGTTCCTTGTATGTGTACATACTTGGCCAATAATCTTATTCATTCATGCATTCATTCATTCATTCATTCATTCATTCATTCATTCATGCATTCATTCATTTTTCTCCATATAGGTAAGAAAATACTATTTTCAAAACTGCTAATTTGGTGTATATGGTTAATTAGTAAAACCTACGATGATTTTGTAGGTTTTTTTGCTTTATGTGGCGAGTTCCCCTCAACTCTCCCTGACTCTTAAACTTGTCCCGGTGCCGTGGAACCGCGGCAGCGGCAGTGGGGACTGGAGGCAGAAGCTGCCGGCTAAGCTTCACCGGAGAGCGGATCGCCACCGACCCAGAGTCGGGACAAGGTGAGAGATCGCAGTGCCCCCTTGCAAACAAAAACTCAAGGAAACTTCCCTCCTCGCCGTCGCCGCCGCTCACCCTGGGGACGTGGGGCTTCTGAACAACAACTACAACATTTGTGTTTGTACCCCGCACTCCCGCTCTCACCCGCTGCTCCCTCTACCCCGACTCTCTCCTCCCCACATCTTTCTCTCCCTCCTCTCTACCCCCTCTTTCTCTCCCCCCTCTTTCTCTCCCCCCTCTCTCTCCCCGCTCCCCAACTTAATTCTGAAGTGCAAATTAACGGAAACATTTTCGTTAATTTCAATATTTCAGACAAAAAGCAGCGAGCATGTCTGCGATCGGGTGCACGTTCTGTGCAGCACTGAAACAGGTTGAAATGGAAAACGCTGTCCTTAACTTGCATCAAACATTAACCACGACAAATATTCTAGCCTCAGAGATGAACCGTGACTCATTCAGAAGTCTCTTGATAGTTATTGAAATCACACATTTCATTTCATTCTCCACCCCCCTCCAAAACAGAGAACAATAAAAAATGCTTGTTATTCAGTCACTATATGCTTCACTCACTGAAGCATAAAGGAAAAAAACCTACAAAATCATCGTAGTTTTTACTAATTAACCATATATACACCGAATTAACAGTTTTGAAAACAGTATCTTCTTACCTATAGGGAGAAAAACTGGAAAAAACGGATGAAACGAAGGTTCGTTTTCACGAAGCAGATCATCTGGTGACAATGCTATGCCCCCACGACCTATGACCTGCGCATGCACAGTCGGAATGCCGTACTCGCTTATTGTGTACAGTTTGATTGTACTAATGTACGATATGATTTGACAGGGTATCATGCTAACAAAGTTTTTCAATGTTTCTCGGTACCTGACAATAATGAACTAATACCAATACCAATTCAGAAACTTTGATGCAGTTTGGGGCGTGTACTTCACCCAACTGATGAGCAGCTTCTTTGTTCTGCTGACACTGGCAGAGAGGTTGTCTTGAAAACATGCTAAAAAACTCTCTATCTCCTTCCTGTATTCCATCTAATTGTTATTTGAAATCTGGCAAATTACAGTGGTGTCATCTGCAAACTTGTAAATGGAGCAGAAGTAGAGCAGAATTTAGCCACATAGTCGTAAGTGTGTGTGTAAGGTGTCCAGCAATGGACTGAGGACACATCCTTGTGGGACACCGGTGTTGAAAATGAACATAGAGGCTGTTCTGTTGCAGATCATCTCTGATTGCGGTCTCTGGGTTAGGAAGACAAGGGTCAGGTTGCAGAGAAGGGTGCTGAGTCCTAGGTCCAGGATTTGTTTGGTTGGAATTATGGCGTTGA
The DNA here is from genome assembly GCF_053455715.1 of Rhinoraja longicauda. Classification (NCBI taxonomy): domain Eukaryota; kingdom Metazoa; phylum Chordata; class Chondrichthyes; order Rajiformes; family Arhynchobatidae; genus Rhinoraja; species Rhinoraja longicauda. Next base: position 66,048,819 of record NC_135953.1, on the reverse strand, counting down.
AAGCAGAGCTATAGTCAACAAATAGGAATATAATGTAGGTGTCCTTATTATCCAGATGTTCCAGTGATGAGTGTAGAACCAGGGAAATGGCTGTCAGGGAGAGTTGAGGTGATGTGCACTCTGACCAGCCTCTTGAAGCACTTCATGATGGTGAATACCAGTGACACCGGATTGTAGTCATTCTGGCACGCTCCCTTGTTTGACATCAGGATGACAGTGGTCCTAAAGAAAGTGGGGACCACATTTTTATTGGTTCTATGGCATTACGTGCAGCCATGTTTAAGGAAACTGATTTGGACAATTCAGACCATTCACTCAGCAATAAAATACAACCGAGGGCATTCTCAATGGAAAGAAAAATATTAAAACGAGAGAATGCCAAAAGGCTCTTGTGTAAATGGCCAGGAGAAAATTAAAATCTTTCTGAGTAGTACTTTACCTCCAGCATTGAAATATTTATAAAAGTGACTGGATGTATGTACAAAACATTATTAGATCATAAAAGCAGACAATTTAAAAGAATTATTCTGGTTCTGCAGCTAACATATTGAATACGATTAAATATGGAATAATGAATAAGCAATGAATATCAACCCTCAAGATGAATCCCTTCACAAATGACTCATTTTACTAATGCTACTGTAATGGTAAATATCCCAGCTGGAGATTTAACATAAACTAAAGCCAGACTGTGTATTTGTATAACATCTTTAATGTAGAAAATGTGATCAATATATATAGTGTGTGTGCGCGCTTTTGTACACTTTAAAAACGTGATTTACATTACTGCTGAGATGAGAATGGTCCAATTGCGTCAATTACCATTTTGCTCAAAAGTTGTTTTTAATCCTCTTCATAATATAAATGCCCTGATGAAAGGAATTAATTTTGAAGGGACAAAATAATCAAAATAATTGATTGGCAAAAAGCAAGAAAAAAATATTTTGGGTAACAGCCATAGATTTTGGGCCATAAAACAATATTATCTAATTATTTGATTTGGCAGGTTTCAATAGTGTCTGAACCCAGAGCAGAACAGCTGATAGAGTTGTTATTTCACAGTGCAAAAGACCCGAGTTTAATCCTGGTGCTGTTCCTGCAGAGTTTGCACATTCACCTGTGACCGCATGGATTTTTCTCTGGATGCTCTGGTTTCTTCCTACATCTCAAAGATGTGTGAATTTGTAGGTTAATTGGCCTCTAGTGTTGCCCGTAATGTGTGGAAAGTGGATGAGAAAGTGGCATAACATAGAACTAATGTGCATGGGTAATCAATGGTCGACATAGACTGTGGGCTTAAGGGCCTGTTTTCACCATAATCATAATCATAATCATCATAATAATAATCATACTTTATTAGCCAAGTATGTTTTGCAACTTACGAGGAATTTCATTTGCCATACAGCCAAACCAATAATAAATACATTTTAACATGAACATCCACCACAATGACTCTTCCACATTCCTCACTGTGATGGAAGGCGAAAAAAAGTTCAATCTCTTCCCTTCTTTGTTCTCCCACGATCGGGGGCCTCGAGCCTTCTGTTGATGTGGCGATCTTGATTCCCATAGCCGGCGGTCGGGCCTCTGTGTCGGGGCGATCAAGCTCCTGCATCGGGGGGGAATCTCACCTCCCGCACGCTGGGCGATCTGACCCGGGTTGGGGCTGGTCGAACCTTCTGCGTCTTTGGAGCATGTGGAGACTAGAGAGTTAAGGAAAGGACACGCTGATATTTGGAAACATGTCTGTTTCAGAAAGGACAAAGTGTTAAAAATACTGGCACACATTAAGTCAAGTCAAGTCAATTTTATTTGTATAGCACATTTAAAAACAACCCACGTTGACCAAAGTGCTGTACATCTGATTAGGTACTAAGGAAAAAAAAAAGAAACATACAGTAGCACGCAAACAGTTCACAGCGCCTCCTCAATGAGCCTCAAACGCTAGGGAGTAGAAATAGGTTTTGAGCCTGGACTTAAAGGAGTCGATGGAGGGGGCAGTTCTGATGGGGAGAGGGATGCTGTTCCACAGTCTAGGAGCTGCAACCGCAAAAGCGCGGTCACCCCTGAGCTTAAGCCTAGACCGCGGGATAGTGAGTAGCCCCAAGTCGGCCGACCTGAGGGACCTGGAGTTAGAGAGGGGGGTTAGAAGATTTTTGATGTAGGGGGGGGAATGTCCATTTAGGGCTTTATACGTGAATAGGAAGAGCTTGAAGTTGATTCTGTACCATACAGGGAGCCAGTGGAGAGAGGCCAGAATCGGGGTGATGTGGACCCTTTTACGGGTACCCGTCAGGAGTCTCGCTGCGGCGTTTTGGACCAGTTGCAGGCGGGACAGGGAAGATTGGCTGATCCCAGTGTATAGGGAGTTGCAGTAGTCTAGGCGGGAGGAAATGAAAGCGTGAATGATTTTTTCTGTGTCGTCGAATTGGAGGAAAGGTTTAATTTTAGCTATGGTTCGAAGTTGGAAGAAGCTGGCTTTTACCACAGTGTTGACTTGCTTATCAAATTTTAATGCAGAGTCAAATATCATGCCGAGGTTTTTGACATGCGGTTTGACTAGGCAGGATAGACTTCCAAGACTGCCTGTTATCGATTTGATGGAGTCGGGGGGGGGCCGAATAGGATGACCTCAGACTTGCTCTCATTTAATTGGAGGAAGTTCTGTGCCATCCAACATTTTATGTCCTCAAGGCAGTGTAAGAGGCTGTTTAAATTTGACTGGTTGTTGGGTTTCAGGGGGAGGTAAAGCTGAGTGTCATCGGCATAGCAGTGGAAAGAAATGCCGTGCCTTTGAATGATTTGGCCAAGGGGGAGCATGTATAGAGAGAAGAGAATGGGGCCTAGGATGGAGCCTTGTGGAACTCCGCAGGAGAGGCTAGCTGGATAAGAGGAATAACTGCCTATGTTGATGGCGAAACTCCTATCTTTGAGGTACGAAGCGAACCAGCTCAGGGCAGTGCCATCAATGCCAACCGCATACCGGAGACGGTCAATAAGGATGGTGTGGTCCACTGTATCGAACGCTGCGCTGAGGTCGAGAAGGAGCAGGATTGCACAGTCGCCGGTGTCGATGGCGAGAAGCAGGTCGTTGTGTACCTTCAACAAGGCAGACTCTGTGCTGTGGTGGGCTCTGAAACCTGACTGGAAACTTTCCAGGATGGTGTATTGGTGTAGGTAGGGCACTAATTGGTTTAGAATTGCCTTTTCAAAGACTTTTGACAGGAATGGCAGTTTGGAAATGGGTCTGTAGTTGCTAGGCAAGGTGGGGTCTAGGTTAGGTTTTTTCAGTAGGGGCTGGACCACCGCGTGCTTGAAACTGGTTGGAACAGTGCCAGTGGCCAGAGAACTGTTGATAATAGAGAGGATGCTGGGACCGGCTATTGCAATGACATCCTTCAGAAGGGCAGTGGGGGTAGGATCAAGGGGGCAGGTTGCAGGTTTCATAGCGGAGACAAGCTTTGCAAGGGAGGATAGAGTGACGGGTTGGAAGCAGTCCAATTTAGATAAACAGACCAGTGAGACAGCTAGGTCACGGGTGGGAGGGGAAATGTTCATTCTAATGTTCTCAACTTTGTTGGTGAAAAATTTAGCGAATTCTTCGCACTTAGCAGGGGACCCAACTAAGCTGGTACTGGGGGCGGGACATATGACAGAGGTAATTGTTCTAAATAGGACCTTGGAGTTATGAGAGTTTTTGGAAATAAGGTCGGAGAAGTATTGTGCTCTAGCAGACTTTACTGCTTCCTGGTATTTGAGAAGATTGTTTCTCAGAATTTCGAAGGAAATTTGAAGCTTGTCACATTTCCACCTCCTTTCTGATTTTCTGCACTCCCTTCTTAGGGCTTTGGTGGTGTCATTGAGCCACGGCCGACCTTTGGGCTTAGGCTTTTTCATTTTAAGGGGAGCGATAGAATCCAGGATGGAAGAACAAGTGATATTAAATAAAGAGGCGAGATCTTCAGTGCTGAGATGGGGGGAGAGGCCTCAATAGTGCAGATGTTGGGGGCAGCTGTGAGAGCCTCGGAGAATTTACTGGCAGTCAATGAATTTATGTCGCGGGAGTAGCGAACAGGGAGATGAGATTTTGCGGGAGATAAAGGCAGAGATGCGTCAAAAATGATAGCGCTGTGGTCCGATAGACATTAAGGTGAATAAATCCCCAGGGCAATTAATAGCCATGGGCAAGGTGCCAGAAAATTGGAGGACAGCTAATGTTTTCCCGACCAGAAATCTGTAATAATGGATCGGTACTCTGACCTTTGTTGTTTGTAATAGAAATACATGTCTTGGATGAGAAAGTAGGTGGTTTAATTAGTAAATTTGCAAATGACACAAAAATTGGTGGAGCAGCAGCGACAAAATGTGTTTAATGAATGCTCAGTGCAACATGGATCAGCTGGAAAGTTGGATGGAGCAAAGGCAAATGGAATATAATTCAGACAGGTGTGAGGTGACAAGTGAATGTTCACAGTCTTTTTTCCCAGGGAAGAGGATTCTAAAGCTAGAAGGCACTGGCAGTAGGTGAGAGGGGAGAGATTTAGGAGGGATATCAGGCACAACTTTTTCACTCAGAGGGTAGACCTTATTTGGAATGAAGTGCCATAGAAGCGGAAACAATTACAACCTCCAAAAATATTTGGATAGATATATGGATAAGAAGGGTTTAGAGGGAACATGGACCAAATGCAGGCAAATGGGACTAGCCCAGATTAACAACCTTGGTTGGCATGAAGTTGGGCCAAAGGACCTGTTTCCATGCTGTATGATTCTATGAGGTAATGCACTTTGAGAAATCAAATTCTTGTAGGACATAGCAGAAAGTACAGGAATACATAGTAGTTAATAACAGGAACCATAGGAGTGTTAATGTACAGAGAGGCGCGCTGCAGAAACATAGCTCCCTGAAATTGGAGACACAAGTGGTTAGGGTGATAGAGAAGGTGTTTGATATGCTTACCTTCATAGGCCAGGACATTGAGGAAAAGAGTTTGGAAGTCATGTATGCAGCTGCACAAAACATTGGTTAGAACAGACTCAGAATATTCTGCACAGTTCTGGTTGTACACTATAGTATTCATGAGAGGTATAGATCGGGTAGATGCACAGAGTCTCTTGCCCAGAGTAGGGGAATTGAGTTCCCGAGGACATAGGTTTAAGGTGAAATGGAAAAGATTTAATAGATTTAACAGGAATCTGAGGGGTAACTTCTTCACACAAAGGGTGGTGGTATATGGAACAAGCTGCCAGGTAGTTGAGGCTGGGACTATCCCAACGTTTAAGAAACAGTTAGACAGGTACATGGTTAGAACAGGTTTGGAGGGATATGGACCAAGCACAGGCAGGTGGGACTAGTGTAGCTGGGGCACGTTGGCCCGTGTGGGCAAGTTGGACCGAAGGGCATGTTTCCACACTGTATCACTCTATGTCTCTATGACTTTGTGACTGTTGGAAGGATGTGGGAACAATAGCAGCAAAAGCAATTGGATGATTATGAGGAGAAATTTGATAAGCCGGGTTTATTCTCCCTGGAAAATAGGAGGCTAAAGAGTGTTTCTATGGCCATTTATAAAATAACGAGGAGCGCAGGTAACATAGATAGTCTGAGCCTTTTTCCCCCATCGCGGCGAAGTTTGCAACTAGAGGGCATAGGTTGAAGGTGAGAGGAGAAAAATTTAAAGGTGATCAGAAAAATAGGTTTTTCCTACAGTGGGTAGTGGTTATCTGGAAAGAGCTGGCAGAGGAGATGGTAGAAGCAAGTATAATTACAACAATTAAAAGGCATTTGGACAGATAGGGAAAGCGTAAATGGTTTCAGGCCTGATGCAGGCAAATGGGATTAGAGTAGATAAGCATTGCGGTCGTCAAAGATAAGGTGGGCTGTGCTCAATGATTCCATGATTCTCAGGGCTAACGTTCACAAATATATCTGGTCGCACTTTACCAAGATAAATAGTGATCCAGTTGGGATTGTGTATGGTGGGGGGTATGGGTGGCAGGGTGAGTGGGAAGGTCTTCTGCCCACTCTCCTGGCTGGCTGTAAAACCTGAAGACATTTCATTCATTGATTAAAGGACATAAGTTAAAAAAATCTCACCACCATGTTGAGAAGGAATAGGTGACGTTTCGAGTCGAGACCCTTCTTCAGCCATTCTTTCCTGTGCAGAGGTCGAGAGATTCAATAATGCAGGTTCTGTTTATTTCTGTGCAAAGAAATTGAAAACACATTTTTCCAAAGTAAAATGCAACAGCAATCTATATCCAGGTCATTTCAGGTCACGCAAAAAACATTGACTAGGCACTTCCAAGTATGAGTTGCTTTCATGCAGTTGACACTATTCCAACGTCGATCACATAATGCCAATATTGCTGGGAAAAGTCGACTGTGTTGGAGTTTTGTGGGACACCTGAGACTTCCTCTTTCTTTAGTAAATGTAGTTTCCCCCCTGCAGTCATCGATGGACCCCTCACCTTCATCTCCTCTGTCTCCCATAGTTCTGCTCTCGCCCCATCTCCCCCCAGATAGAACAAGGATAAAATACCCCTGGTCCTCAAATATCACCCCACCAGCCTCTGCATTCAATGACATTTCCGATATGATCCCACCATCAGCCACATCTTCCCATCCCCACCCGTTTCCCCCTCCCACTGAGACTGTTCCCTCTGCAACTCCTTGATTTATTCAACCTTTCCCACCCAAACATCCCCTCCCCAGGCACTTTTCCCTGCAACCGCAAAAGGTCATAAGGTCATAAGGCCAAAAGTAATAGGAGCAGAATTAGGCCATTCAACCCATCAAGTCTACTCTGCCATTTAATCATGGCTGATCTATTTTCCCCTCCAAGCCCCATTCTCCTGCCTTCTCCCCATAGCCCCTGACACCCAAACTAATCAAGAATCTATCTATCTCTGCCTGGAAAATATGCATTGAATTGGCCTCCACAGCCTTCTGTGGCGCCTGTCCCTACCGGTCCCTAAATCCCCTCCCTCACATCCATCCAGGAACCTCAGCAGTAATTCCAGGTGAGATAGACATTCACATGCACCTCTTCTAATCTCATCTACTACATCCAGTGATCTCGATGTGACTTCCTTTAAATCATTGAGACCAAGTGAAAACATTGGCAACTGTTTCACCAAATACTTGTGCTTAGTCTGCCAAGGCTTACAGGATCTTCCGATTGCTAACCATTTTAAATCCAATTCCCATTCCCATACTGACCTTTCTGGCCTGGGCTTCCTCTATTGCCAGAGTGAACCCTCCCCCACCCTCCCCCCCACCCACCCCACCCTGTTTTCCCCCCCTTTATTCTCTGTGCCTCACCAGGACCAGCACCCCTTCCTCTCCTCATCTCCAATTCCACCTACATTCCTTCCTCTGGCTTCACAATTTGAAACATCTATCCTTATCTAACATCTTTTGTCTTTTCATTTTTGTCTTCGGTCCCCCCACCTGCCTGTCAAAACCCCTCCATCACCTGTATCCACCTATCACTCACCATGCTTTGTCCTGCCTTCATCTCATCCAGTTCTCTTCCCCTACCCCGACTACAGTCATTCTGAAGAAGGGTCCTGACCCAAAATGTCACCTACCCACTCTCTCTCCAAAGATGCTGCCTGACCCGCTGTGTTTCTCCGGCGATTTGTGTCTTTCCTGGTTGGAATTACTCCCTGATCACTCCCAGAACAACCAGCTTTTACCATCTAAACTGGGATCCTATTATGGTAAACAGTTTACTGTCTATTCTTTGTGCCCATCTGTCATGGAAATTACTTCCTATTGAACCCATCCCCTTGTCTTCACTGGCAGCAACCCTCCAATGGCAGATAGATGCAAAATGTGACACAAAATTCAGACTGAAGAAGGGTCTCGACCCGAAACATCACCCATTCCGTCACTCCAGAGATGCTGCCTGTCCCGTTGAGTTACTCCAGCATTTTGTGTCTATCTTCGATTTAATTCAGCATCTGCAGTTCTTTCATACACAACCCTCCAATGGCCCCTGACTCCCAACTTACAAATGGCCGTCTTTGCTCTAATACTTGAGTGGTTGAACTGAATAGCAAACCTCTCCCCCACATCACCCATCATCCACACTCGTCCGCACTAGTCCTAATTAAATCCCAAACTCATGGCCTTCTTTCACAATCCCACCCCCCTGGAACTAAACTTGATTTCAAATGGCAATTTTTCCTCCATGCATTCTTTATCATGCAGCAGGAAAAAAGTGAAGTAAAGGGGACCAAAGCAGCATTGTGCACAATGCAACGATCATATATTTTTTTTAAAAAATGTATTATTATATATTATGCAATCCCGCACACTGCAATAACGATCATATATTATGCAATCCCATGATATATATTATGCACACTGCAATATCTGGGCACAATCTCTTTATGTGTCTAATGTTTTGTGGTCTTTGCCGAGCTTTCCTCATCAAAGAAACAAAATTTCTAACATATTGGGCGCACAGTTGATTGTAATGAATTAAACATATGTGAGGTTAGCAATCATTGAAGGACAACATGGAATGGAAAATGAGTGCAGCAGGCAAATGGGAAATGAGTGATGCATTACTATGATAATTTTGCCATGAAAGGTGTATCACTCCTTCCAATGTTTAGCATTGGTTTTACTCTCCTCTCTGCTCTTTGCAATAAACTCTTTTTTTCCGAAGTGGCTGGACTGCGTCTCCACTCTGTCCTTGGTCGAGGCTGATTTCTGGTTTAATTTTACAGTCTGCAGTTCAACAGCCTGTAGCTTCCAGGGTTGCTGCACCCCGCTGCCATGCAATACTTCACCCAGCATTCAGTTTAAGTCTGGGATAAACTCAACAGACATTAAATGCCCAGCAAGGGGAAAATACCATTGCTTCCTCCGGGCTTAGAATCTTTTGGCCTTTTACCTTGCAAAAATGGCGCAAGATAAAAACAAAATTCATTTACTGAGATTCTGATTTTTTTTTAAATGATTTGTAGAATTGAGATATTTTTTTCTGCAGACTTGTCATCCCATCAAAGCCCGAAATAAGAAAAATGCCACCGGTCTTCAGCATCCATCAACAACAGAAGCTGCTAACCAAAGTAATCATTTCTGAATACATTTCACAGCTTTCATTTGCCCTTCACACAAATGAATTATGCCCAAAGTAGAGCTTATTTACAGCATCCACTCCTAACTCACTTTAAGGTTAACATATTCAGAGCAAAATGTAATTTGGGCTTGTCAGTAATGATGAACCTTTTATGTCATTTGTTTGCTGCTGTTTCTCTGTGTTTAAACTTTCCAATCCTAAATCCATTTTCCTTGGTCTCTGGAGAACAGCCACTGTTTCTGGAATTTATTGTTGAGCTCAGAAGTCAGCTTGGAGCTAGGTGATCACACATTTCTGTTGCAGAACAGATTAAATCTGGAGTGGTAAGGAATTTGTATGGGACTTGGTTCTCTTTCTCTTGCTTTATGATGATTTTTTTATCTGTAAGTCCTGTGCTCCCTTCAGGAGAGATAGGTTTTGTGGGAAGTAAGCATAAATTCCAGGAGCAGCACAATGAAGTACCAACCGACCTTCTAGTATTGCTTAAGGAAATGTCCTGAAAATTCTTTGGAGTTTCTCGGAGTAGATCAATCCACTCATGTGCAGGAAGGCACTGCTGATGCTGGTTAACACTAAAGATAGACACAAAATGCTGGAGTAACTCAGCGGGCCAGGCAGCATCTCTGGAGAAAAGGAATAGGTGAGGTTTCGGGTCGAAACCCTTCCACAGACATACAATACCTCAGTGTGCTGGAGGGTATTACGCTGGCAGACAAGTAAAATAATTATTAGAGACGCAAGGAAGTCGAGCTGCTGGAATCATGTGTGCAACACAACGTGCTGGAGTAACTCAGTGGATTTGGCAGCAACTATGGAGGGTTTGGATAAGCAACGTTTTGGATCGAGACTCTTCTTCAGACTGTAGAAGGGTCCCAACCCAAAACATCACCTATCCATGTCCTATGGAGATGCTGCCTAACCCACTGAGTTGCTCCAGAACTTTTTGTTTTAACATAATTAATAAATGGCTGGCACATATTGCAGCTACTCACACATTGCATCTTCTTAGGATCCAGAGCCTGCAATGATACATGCTGGATTCATATCTGTGAGATCTTAAATTCTAAGGTTTATATTCACGCTAAAGCTTATCGATTACAAGTTTCTGTGTTCATTAAGTCTAACTAATGAACAAACATGAACAAATTGCAGTGCCATGTTCTTCAGTCCTTAATTGCCAAACCCATTTACTGAAATGAGCATGAACCCACCATTTAAAAATATATAAATTTCTGATTTTTAATGATCGTATGGATGATTAATCATACAATTTTTGTGCATAATTATAGAGTTGAGAGAGCAAGTAAAGAATGGTTAACTCCAAGGCTGTTGTGGTGCGAGTGAGTTTCAAACAAAGGCAGAAGAACTGAATATATTATGAAAGCACTTTTTTTAAAACACATTGCTCGTGTTTTTGATGAGAAGGCAAATGGACTAGTCATATTCTCACAGGAGAAGATGATTTCACAGTGCAGAGGATGCAAGTAACTGGCTCGTTAGGAACCAGCCCGTACAACAAGCCTGCTAAGCTATTCATCTCAGAGAGGCATCGCATGTGAAGACCTAGTTAAATCACAGCGGAGGCATACCACTTGGACCAACAAGCAAAGATCTCCATTCTTTTGCTTTTGGCAACCTCTTATGGGAACCCTTGCCAGGCAACACACAGATTTTTTGTGCTATATCAGCAGGGAGTTAATTGAGATTCTGTTTCATCAATCACTTAGCTGCATACCTTTCAACAGGAACCAACAATAGCAGCAGTATCACAATATCTACAAGGACAAAGGCCTCATTATGGATCTGGATGTGTGATGTTGTGAGCCATGATATACCTGTAGAATAACAATGCCCAAGAGAGAATGAACCAAATCTTGCAGGCTGCTTTCTGTGTGTAAGCCTGGCTGCCACATTCATAGAATCATGGAACATTTAAAATGTATATCCTGCTGTAAAGGGAACCAGGGCCTTCTTTAGCTTAGGCCATCCAAGTGACTGCCTCCTTTCACAAGGACCACCACCAATATGGCATTGTCCCCTACCCCCCATGTCCCCATTCTCTCACCAGTCATCACTTGTCTGCGTCAGGGACCTGCTCCAGTGTTCATCATGTACCTGTCCAAATGTTTTTGAAATATTGTTATATTCCTGCCCCAAACACTTCAGGTAGCTCATTCCATATACCTGCCACCCTTTGTGTGAAAAGGTTGCCCCTCTGGTTCCTATTAAATCTATCCTCTCTCACCTTAAACCTATGTCCCCAGCTTCTTGATTCCCTTACTTTGGTTAATAGATTGTGCATTTACTCTATCTATTCCTGTCATGGTCTGATACATCTCTTTATAAGATCACCTTTCCTCCTTATGTTCCAAGGAATAAAGTCCTAGCTTGCTCACCCAATCCCTATAGTTCAAGCCATCGTGTCCTGGCAACATCCTTGTAAATCTTCTCTGCACTTTTTCGAGCTTAAGGACATCTTTCCTACACTAGGGTGACCAAACCCAAACATAATACTCCAAATGCGGCCTCATCAACGTCTTGTACAACTGCACCATAACATTCCAAATTTTATACTCAATACCTTGACCGATGAAGGCCAATGTACCAAAAGCCTTCTTGAGCACCCTGTCTACCTGCGATGCCACTTTTGAGGAACTATGTACCTGCACTCCTACATCACTCTGCTCTACTACACTCCCCAGCGCCTGCCATTCATTGTGAAGGCTCTGCCCTGGTTTCCCAAAATTCAACAGCTCATAATTCTGTCTCTTCCTTCCTTTGAACTCTAATTGGACATCATTGTTCACAATCTTCCTTGAGCCCGTCGACGTGAATGATTCGGGCATACAGAATACAGAGCTTTATTTGTCATTCGGTACCAAGGTACCGAATGAAATTACATAGCAGTCACACAAAAAAAAAGAACACAAGACACATGACCCCAACACAAACGTCCATCACAGTGACTCCAAACACCCCCTCACTGTGATGGAGGCAACAAAACTTCCACTCTCTTCCCCACACCCACGGACAGACAGCTCGTCCCCGACCGACCCGCACAGTCCCCGCAAGGGGATGGGAGTCCCCGCGGCCGAGCCGCACCGGGCGCTGAAACGTCCCGCGGCCGAGCCGGGCGATTGAAGGCCCCGCGGCCGAGCTGCACCGGGTGCTGAAACGTCCCGTGGCCGAGCCGGGCGATGGAAGGCCCCGCGGCCGTACCATGCGCTGCTAAGTCCCGCGGCTGAGCCGCGCCGGGCAATGTTAGGTCCCACGGCCGAGCCGCGCCGGGCGATGTTAGGTCCCGCGGCCGAGCTGCGCCGGGCGATGTAAAGTCCCACGGCCAAGCCGCGCAGGGCGATGGAAGGCCCCGCGGCCGAGCCGCACCGGGCACTGTTAAGTCCAGCGGCCGAGCCGCACCGGGCGATGGAAGGCCCCGCGGGCGATGGAAGGCCCCGTGGGCGTTGGAAGGTCCCGCGGCCAAGCCGCACCCCGCGCCATGAGGAAGAGACATAAAAAATAAAGGTTTCCCCCACCCCACCCCCCCCCACCCCACCCCACCCCACACCCCCCACACATACACAGCCAAAAAACAAAAACAAAAACCATCCCAACACCGACACACAACAAAAAAAAAAGGAAAAAAGACGAACAGACTGCCAGTGAGCCGCAGCCGTTAGGCGCCGCCACACGTGATGTTTTATATGCCTGTCATAGGACTTGACAACTTTCATGCCCACTGACGCCTTAAAATATGGTGTTGGGGGAGTCCAGAACCAGGGGCCACAGTTTAAGAATAAGGGGTAGGCCATTTAGAACTGAGATGAGGAAAGACTTTTCTGTGGAATTCTCTGCCTCAGACGGTAGTGGAGGCCGATTCACTGGATGCATTCAAAAGAGAGTTTGATAGAGCTCTTAGGGCTAGCAGAATCAAGAGATAAGGGGAGAAGGCAGGAACGGGGTACTGATTGTGGATGATCAGCCATGATCACATTGAATGGTGGTGCTGGCTCGAAGGGCCGAATGGCCTACTCCTGCATCTTTTTTCTATGTATCTATATATCTATGTACAAAATCTGGAATGACTGGATGACTAGAATTCTTAAAGGTGGTGTTAATCTTTCATTAGATTCATCCTGTTATCTGCTGGACTTTGCCCTGCCCTGCCTCTCCTCCAGCCTTGTTCCCCCAACCACCTACAATAAGTCCGAGGATGTTGCCAGGACTAGAGGAGAGGTTGAGTAGGCTGGGTCTCTATTCCTTGGAGCGCAGGAGGATGAGGGGTGATCTTATAGAGGTGTATACAATCATGAGAGGAATAAATCAGGTAGATGCACAGAATCCCTTGCCCAGAGTAGGGAAAATCAAGGACCAGAGGACATAGGTTGAAGGTGGGGAGGGAGGGGGGGAGGAGGGGGGAGGGAGGGGGGGGGAGGAGGGGGGGAGGGATGGGGAGGGGGAGGGGGAGAGCAGAGGGAGGGGAGGGGGGAGTGGGGAGGGGGAGAGGGGAAGGGGGGAGGAGAGGGTGCTGCACCAATGCAGGAGAGGTTTGGGCTCAACAGGTTCACGGTCTAGTTAATATATAAGATGTGCTAATTTTTGTTTTTGTTGATGTTTTAATGTGTTGATTGAGTGTGAATCACTCTTTTGAAAGGACTATCTAGTTTTAGAATGTGTCAGTGCTAAATAGAGTGTTATTGTGGCCAATGTTGGCCTGTAGGTTGAAAAAGAAAATATTTATATTCACAATGAGTGCTTCGTTCAATGACACAGATAACTGTTGTTTCATTGATTTTGCTGGGTGTGCACCAACATAGAATTAGTTCTCAAATTGTTTATATCAGCCATTGGTAAACACCCTGTTCCCTTTGTTGTCACATTTCCATGGCATTGCACTTTAGTTTCTCCCGTGAGGTGTAGATCATCTCCCACTGTGTCTGACATTATATCTGCCAAGGTGTGCAATTATATTGTTGCGCTCCTCATCCCAATGGAGCCCAGGAGGAACAAAGTACTGCAGAATGCATGTTGATTCCAACGCTGATGTCTGTAAAGAGTCGCTTTGCTTCTTTATCTCATTTTATACCAGAAGCTTCTTCAATGTGTGTTTCTGATTGAATCCATTTCAAGTGAGGGTGATAATGCTTGAAATTCTGTCAAATGGGTCTTTCTATTTTGACATTCAAAGCAGATCTTTTCAATTCAGTTCCTTCCTCATAACTCTTAACAATTTAATATCTGGGTCTGACCATCATTTTTCTGATGTGACATCCATTCAGATTTATGTTTAGCCTGTGATCATGGAGTAGTGGGCTGATTAAAAAGGGATGTCCTTGCCCAAGGAAATCATTCACTATAAACATTATTTTCCTACACTTCCTATATCTCTTTGCCATTATTACCCACGTCACATTAAAAGGACAACAGCTCATTAATATTGTTCCGTGTGATTGTAATATTTCTTTCTCAGTTTTTTTCCTTCATTCTACATACATATTATGCTAATGGGTCACATTGTGCACAGTATTTTCTGATCATGCTGCTGTTTCCTCTGAACAATTACACTCGCAGCATGCTTTTTGTCTTGTTTGTACGTCTGGGGACTGGTGTTTCTCACTAATTTGCTTTTAGTACTCCATTGCAGTGGTGAAACAATCCTTCCGTAGACTTGTCTGTGGAATTGATCCCTTGAATCTACCCTTGATTCATTTTTCAGGAAAATTGCACATTTACAACTAAGTTAGGTCGATAGGTATACTATTAACAAATGAATATGCTAGCGGTCTTCCCTTTCATCACAACATTTATTAGCAGGCAAAAAAATCATTAATCAAACCCTCAAAATCTTTTAGCCAGAGGAATACATTGCTCAAGTTGATTTGTGATGTTAGTTGTCATTCAGTGGAAGCATTGTTGCCTCTGGGTCAGAGAGCTCTGGGCCATTCACAGCCCTGCGCACAATATTCTGGACTGACACTCTGGCACTGTAGTTTCAGTTTTACTTTTAGAGATACAGCATGGAAACAGGCTCTTCGGCCCACTGAGTCCATACCGACCATCGATCACCCGTACACTAGTTCTATGTTATCCACTTTCCAATCCTACACACAAGGGGTAATTTCCAGAAGCCAAATAACCTACAAACCTGCACACATTTGGAATGTGGGAGGAAACCGCAGCACCCGGAGAAAACCCACACGGTCACAGAGAGAACGTGCAAATTCCATACAGATAGAATCTGAGATCAGGATCAAACCTGGGTCTCTGGCGCTATGAGGGAGCAGGCCTGCTGAAGGAGTGGATTATTGGGGGGGTCCGCTTCTGCTGGATGCACTGTCTCTTAAATGAGGTATTCAGCTGAGAGGGCAGCCTGCTCCTTCAATAGATACCAACCAACGGTACACGGTGTATTATGTGAGGAGGGTCCAGTTGACAATCTGACTCAATTCTGTGGACCACTCCCTTGATCGTGGAAGCCTCAAGCTTCTTCATGGGTCCTCCCTGCTGCGATTCACTGCCCTTCAACAACAGAACCTACTGGAAGAACACTGACTGCCTGTGGTTTCCCAGGAGTTGCTCTGGGAAAAATCTGCCGGATTAGAAGTTGTGCAGGTTCAGCTGCTCCATTCATGCTTGCTCGGGGGAATGAAAAAAATCTGCTTCTTTCTTTTATATTTATTGAATTAAATGAATGTTAGTGACATAAGGTTTTATTCTTGTATCATTTTGTGCAATTATTTATTTTTTAAATAATTCATTTAAATAGATTTTGAATATTTTTCAAGGCTTGCAAATATTCCAGATATTCTTTGACAATCATTGGGGCTGGGGCTTGGTTCAAGCAGCTGCCATCGGATTTTGGGGGATGAGGTTGCTACTTTTTTTTTCTTTTAACCAAATATAATGTAATCAATTATTAACAATAATATTTACAGTAAAAAATAAATCAAAGCAAAACCCATCACCATAATACAAGACAATACAATACAAGACAAACAAATATATTAAATTATCTTCCTGTCTCCACCTATATCCTTCCTTTGTCCCGCCCCCCTGACATCAGTCTGAAGAAGGGTTTCGACCCGAAACGTCGCCCATTCCTTCTCTCCTAGAAGCTGCCTGACCTGCTGAGTTACTCCAGCATTTTGTGAATAAATACCTTCGATTTGTACCAGCATCTGCAGTTATCTTCTTATATTAAATAAAAAACTTTACAACTATATTACAATCCTTACTGAGGATGACGTCCATCCCACGCGGAGCCCATCGGTCCTGGAAATCTCCCAGGGCGCCGAGGTTGCTACTTAGGGTGGGAAGACCTGAGGCAGGCAGTGCACCACATCAGATCAGGGGTCAGGAGCCAGTAACTTGCTCCAGGCAAGGTGTGGGAGTAAAGTCAAGATCCATCTTGGTGAGTGTAGTGACTCCGGCGTGGAGGGCAATAAATGGCTCTGGCTACACAAGGTTAATGCAGCCCCGTTTTAAAGTTAAACATTGTGTTCATATTTTCATGCTCTATTGTTTTGCTGTTTTAAAGCCAAATCGCAAAATATGAAGCAATGTGAGAAAATATGTTAAACTGACTGAAGAAAGTGTCGAAAGAGCTTGAGGAAAACAGTGCTACAGACCTACTGACCTGCCATGGGCTTTTCAATTTAATTACGATTCATTGTTAAACATATTGCACACCCTGTTCTCTTTTCCATTCCTGCAGCGAGCTGTTAAGGAGCCAATACATTTTGATGGCTTCCGGTGAACAGCAGAATATTTGAGAAATGGAATGTACCTTTACAGATCTGGTTGGGAATAACAGATTACGCAGTTCTGCTGAGTACATTGCAGATGCCAATAAATATAAATAACCCTTAAATAGTAGGTTATTGCGCTGAGACAGACGATGAACTTATTTTAAAAGCAGTTCCCTCCAGGAGATTTTCTCTGAGTGCTATAAGTAACAACACCATTATTACGCCTGTAAATAATTCATTTGCAACTTTGCTACACATTGGGGACAAAAGAAGTGCAGTCCTTAACATCATAAGCACTGTGACTTCCAAAGCCTACTCCATACCTTGTTAAATTGAGATTCACTTCAGTGCAGTGCTGCATTGTCAGAGGTATCAATTTGTGAGAAAGGGGTTGAAGTGGGACTCTTACTGTGCAGTTCTTTCCTAATCGTTCTTTAATATGAACATACTATTCAGTGCAAATCTAATTCCCCAAATGCATTTTGTGTGGTAGCAGCAAAGTGGCAGGAGAAATGAAAAGTTTAAAATTGTCGTTTTCTCTTGTTCAAAGCGGTGTGGGTTTTGGAAGTGGGCTTTCCAGTCAAACATGACCTCCGGCAGGTGAGTACAGTTTTCATCTCACATATCCTTCAATAACACTCACCATGCCTCAATGAAACTTCCCTGAAGAATGTTTGTTACTTTGAAGACATAACCAAGAAATGACTATTTAATTTGCTTGAAGCACATATCTTGTAAAGGTAGTAAGTTAATTGACCATTGTAAATTATGTCTCGTACATGGTCTAATTGACCATTTAACTTGAATGGCACGGTAGTGCAATTGGTAGAGCTGCCGCCCCACAATGCCAGAGACCTAGGTTTGATCCTGACGTTAGGCGCTGTCTGTGAGGAGTTGACACGTTCTCCCTGTGACCACGTGGGTTTTCTTGGGGTACTCCATTTCCTCCCACCTTCCAAAGATATGCAGGCTTGTAGGATAATTGCCCACTGTAAATTGCCCCAAATGTGTAGCAAGTGGGTGAGAAAGTGGAATAACATAGAACTCGTGTGAATGGGTGATCAATGGTCGGTGTGGTCTCGGTAGGTCAAAGGGCCTGTTTCCATGCTGTATCTTTCAATCAATCGATCAATCAAGGTAGCTCAACATACGGTGCATTCTTGACAAAAGTGCGGCACGGTGGCGCAGCGGTAGAGTTGCTGCCTTACAGCGAATGCAGCGCCGGACACTCAGGTTCGATCCTGACTATGGGTGCTGTACTGTACGGAGTTTGTACGTTCTCCCCTTGACCTGCATGGGTTTTCTCCGAGATCTTCGGTTTCCTCCCACACTCCAAAGACGTACAGGTTTGTAGGTTAATCGGCTGGGCAAATGTTTTTAAAAAATTGTCCCTAGTGGGTGTAGGATAGTGTTAATGTGTGGGGATCGCTGGGCAGCGCGGACCCAGTGGGCCGAAGGGCCTGTTTCTGCGCTGTATCTCTAAATCTAAAAAAATCTAAAAAACACTGGAGAATCTGAACAGAATGTTTAATTTTAAAATGGAGCTGCATTAACTCTGCATTGCCTAAGCCTTTTATTGTCC
Organism: Rhinoraja longicauda; assembly: GCF_053455715.1. Classification (NCBI taxonomy): domain Eukaryota; kingdom Metazoa; phylum Chordata; class Chondrichthyes; order Rajiformes; family Arhynchobatidae; genus Rhinoraja; species Rhinoraja longicauda. Next base: position 66,030,394 of record NC_135953.1, on the reverse strand, counting down.
TCCACCCTGCCCCACACATATTTTTTATAAAATTCAATTACTTTATAATATCAAGAGGAAGTTCTTGCTCAGAAATGTGGAGCAAAACTGACTTGGAGCTGAATTATGACATTGTGTATCTCATCAGTTTTATGCCAAAAGAGTTAGTCACACTGAAGTGAAAATATAACAAATTGTTTTAGTTAGCTGTTCCATTTGAAATGTCTCAGTAATTGTACAATTATGATGGTGGAAAATATACAGAATGTAATTTGATGCATGATATTCTTGCAATTATCAATAGCAACCTACTCCAAAAGTTAGTTATCAGTTGCATCAAAGGAGACTTTAAACTAGTACGGTTGGGGGGAGGGACTCAAACACAGATAGCTAATAGGCAGTGTGTGAGGCAGGAGGCAGAAAAGGGAAACACTCAGACCCAATATGTAGGAGAGAAAGAAGGGAAAAGAAATAAACTGAGAATAAGAAATGATGGGTCCCTTAAATGTGTATATTTTAATGCTAGGAGCATTGTAAGAAAGGTGGATGAGCTTAGAGCCTGGATTGACATCTGGAAGTATGATGTTGTGGCGATCAGTGAAACATGGTTGCAGGAGGGTTGCGATTGGCAATTAAATATTCCAGGATTTCATTGTTTCAGATGTGATAGAATCGGAGGGGCAAGAGGTGGGGGTGTTGCATTGCTTGTCAGGGAGGATATCACAGCAGTGCTTTGGCAGGACAGACTAGAAGGCTCGATTAAGGAGGCTGTTTGGGTGGAACTCAGAAATGAGAAAGGTTTAGCAACACTTATAGGGGTGTATTATAGACCGCCAAATAGGGAACGAGAATTGGAAGAGCAAATATGTAAGGAGATAGCAGATATTAGTAGTAAGCACAGAGTGGTGATTGTGGGTGATTTCAATTTTCCGTATATAGACTGGGAATCACATTCTGTTAAAGGGCTGGATGGTTTGGAGTTTGTAAAATGTGTGCAGGATAGTTTTTTGCAGCAATACGTAGAGGTGCCTACCAGAGAAGGGGCAGTGTTGGACCTCCTGTTAGGAAATGAGATGGGTCAGGTGACGGAGGTATGTGTTGAGGAGCACTTTGGGTCTAGTGATCATAATGCCATTAGTTTCAATATCATTATGGAGAAGGTCAAATCTGGACCAAGGGTTGAGATTTTGGATTGGAGAAAGGCTAATTTTGAGGAGATGAGAAAGGATTTAAAAGGAGTGAAATGGAAATTGTTGTTTTATGAAAAGGATATAATAGAGAAATGGAGGATATTTAAAGGTGAAATTTTGAGAGTACAGAGTCTTTATGTCCCTGTTCGGTGGAAAGGAAAGAATAATAATTTGAAAGAGCCATGAGGCTGCTTTGGCAAGTAATGTAAAAGTAAACCCCAAGAGGTTCTACAGATATGTCAATAGCAAAAGGATAGTGAGGGATAAAATTGGTCCATTAGAGAGTCAGAGTGGACAGCTATGTGCTGAGCCGGAAGAAATGGGGGAGATATTAAACAATTTCTTTTCTTCGGTATTTACCGAGGAGAAGGATATTGAATTATGTGAGGTAAGCGAAACAAGTAGAGTAGTGATGGAAATTAGGAGGATTAAAGAAGAGGAGGTACGGACACTTTTGAAGAATATAAAAGTGGATAAGTCTCCAGGTCCTGATAGGATATTCCCTAGGACATTGAGGGAAGTTAGTGCAGAAATAGCAGGGGCTATGACGGAAATATTTCAAACGTCATTAGAAACAGGGATGGTGCCGGAAGATTGGCGCATTGCGCATGTTGTGCCTTTGTTTAAAAAAGGTTCTAAAAGTAAACCTAGCAATTATAGACCTATTAGTTTGACGTCTGTGGTGGGAAAATTAATGGAAAAGATACTTAGGGACAATATATATAATTATTTGGATAATCAAGGCCTGATTAGAAACAGTCAACATGGATTTGTGCCTGGAAGGTCATGTTTGACTAATCTTCTTGAATTTTTTGAAGAGGTTACCAGGGAAATTGATAAGGGCAAGGCTGTGGATGTTGTCTATATGGACTTCAGTAAGGCATTTGACAAGGTTCCACATGGAAGGTTGATTAAGAAGGTTAAATCGTTGGGTATTAATAGTGAGGTTGCAAGATGGATTCAACAATGGCTGAATGGGAGATACCAGAGGGTAACGGTTGACAATTGTATGTCAGGTTGGAGGCCAGTGTCTAGTGGAGTGCCCCAAGGATCTGTGTTGGGTCCACTGTTGTTTGTCATTTACATTAATGATCTGGATGATGGTGTGGCAAATTGGATTAGTAAATATGCAGATGATACTAAGATAGGTGGAGTAGTTGATAGTGAGGTAGATTTTCAAAGTCTACAGAGAGACTTGGGCCTTTTGGAAGGGTGGGCTGAAAGATGGCAGATGGAGTTTAATGCTGATAAGTGTGAGGTGCTGCATTTTGGTAGGACAAATCAAAATAGGACGTACAGGGTAAATGGTAGGGAATTGAGGAATGCAGTGGAACAGAGGGATCTGGGAATAACTGTGCATTGTTCCCTGAAGGTGGAATCTCATGTGGATAGGGTGGTGAAGAAGGCGTTTGGTATGCTTGCCTTTATAAATCAGAGCATCGAGTATAGAAGTTGGGATGTAATGTTGAAATTGTACAGGGCATTGGTGAGGCCAAATCTGGAGTATGGTGTGCAGTTCTGGTCGCCAAATTATAGGAAGGATGTCGACAAAATGGAGAGGGTACAGAGGAGATTTACTAGAATGTTGCCTGGGTTTCAGCACTTAGGCTACAGAGAGAGGTTGAACAGGTTGGGTCTTTATTCTTTGGAGCGTAGAAGGTTGAGGGGGGACTTGATAGAGGTTTTTAAAATTTTGAGAGGGACGGACAGAGTTGACGTGGGTAGGCTTTTCCCTTTGATAGTGGGGAAGATTCCAACAAGGGGACATAGCTTCAGAATTGAGGGACAAAGGTTTAGGGGTAACATGAGGGGGAACTTCTTTACTCAGAGGGTTGTGGCTGTATGGAATGGGTTTCCGGTGGAAGTGGTGGAGGCTGGCTCGATTTTATTATTTAAGAGTAAATTGGATAGGTATATGGATAAGAGGGGATTAGAGGGTTATGGTCTGAGTGCAGGTAGATGAGACTAGGTCAGGGAGAATGGTCGGCGTGGACTGGTAGGGCCGGACAGGCCTGTTTCCATGCTGTAGTTGTTATATGTTATATGTTATATGTTATGAAAGTAGCACAGTTTTGCAAGGAGTAGAGCTGCAACCTCCCAACTACAGCAGACCTGGTTCATTGTTGGCTTCAGGTGCGGGCTGGATGGGGTTTACTTGTTTCACTGTGACCATGCGCTTTCGTCCAAGTGCTCCCACACACTAAAGACGAGGAGGAAATGGGTTAGTTGATCACTGTAAATTGCGTCTGGTATGTAGGTTAGTGTTGGAATCTGGGAGCAGCAAATGGGAATGTAGGGAGAACAAAATGGGATTAGAATAAATGTGTGTTAGATGGTTGGCATGGACTTGCTGGGCTGAAGGGCCTGTTGCTATGCTGGTTGAATCTATAACGCTCTACTTCAAAAGGATTAGGGAACATTTTACACTAATGTTCATTTTCCAATTTGCATTGTATCAATTCATCTGACTAGAGAGCATGTATTATTTTTAAATGTTGCTACCATATTTCATGGTTAAGAGAACATGACATATTGAACAAGTTTTTCTGAGGCAGTCTGACAAGTTGGGCAGGTGACGAACAAGTTCATTCAATGCTTTGTCTGCTTTATCTTTAAATCAATTACAGTAGATTAAATTGAATAATTACCAGCTTGTGCTACAACATGCACACAAACCTTGCAATTTGGTCTTGACTTCAGCATTAAATTAATTAATTCTAGGGATATCAGATATCATTATTTGAATTAATGTTGAATTGATTCCTACATTATTTCTTGTACATTCAAACAGGCCTTACTAATTATTTGAATGAAATTATGGTCACTTTTACTAATGTTCCCCTTTCTCAAAACAAATTGTTTGTGAGGATTTTACAGTTTCAGAATAAATATTTCAGGAAGATTTTGATTGCTACATTACAATGTGAGCGATACATTACATAATCTAGTTCCAATTAAAAATACATTCACAGGAGATTCTTTCAAGATTGAGAATTAAATTACAAAAAGAACTACTAACAGATCAAGTTAGCAGCTCCCATGATTTTGAATATACAGTGGTGCAGATTATCATCAAATTGTTTTTCTCCTGGCTACGTCCTCATTTGGCAACATCACCATGCCTCAGTAGAGATTTTGCTTTCATCAATTGATTTTCTAATCAGATTCAAATTAAAGAAACTGTTACTTGTTTTAGAAAGCACTCAGCAAAAAAAAAAAATCTCTGCAATTCGCCTGCTACTTGGCACTACGGTTCAAAATTAATTTTAAGCATTTGGGAATGGGAAGGAAATATTGCTTATTTTGTATTAATCTATAGAATAGATACATTAGTCACTCCAGTGCAAAGCTATTATTTTGAGATAAAACAGATAAATCATCGATATCAATTATTTGGATGAAAACATACAAGGCATGATTAGCAAGTTTGCAGATTACACTAAAGTGAAGATAGTGAAGATGGTTGTCAATAATTGCAGCAGGATCTTGAACGGTTGGGCAGGTGGGCTGAAGAATGGTTGATGGAATTGAATACAGGGAAGTGTGGGGTGTTGTATTTTGGGAAGTCTAACATGGCAGGACCTACACAGTGAATGGTGGGGCTCTGGGGAATGCAGAGCAAAGGGATCTCGGAGTGGATGTACATAGTTCATTGAAAATGGTGTCACAGGTAGATAGAGTGGTCAAGAAGGCTTTCTGCACAGTAGCCTTCTTAGTCAGAGTATTGAGCATCGAAGTTGGGAGGTTATGTTACAGTTGTACAAGACACTGGTGAGATCACATTTGGAGTATTGTGTTCAGTTTGACCTCCCTTTGAGAGGAAAAAATATTGTTAAGCTGGAAACGGTGCAGAGAAGATTTTCAAGGATATTGAAAAGGACCTGAGGCTCTGAGCGAGAGGGAGAGCTTGAACAGGCAGGGACTTTATTCTTTGGAGCACAAGAGAACGAGGAGTAATCTTATAGAGGTGTATACGATCATAAGATGAATAGGTAGGGTAAATGCACAGTCTTTTATCCAGAGTAGGGGAATGAAGAACCAGAGGTCAAAGGTTTAAGGTGAAAAGGGCAAGATTTAATAGGAACCTGAGGGGCATCATTTTTACACAAACGGTGGTAGGTATATGGAATGAGCTGCCAGAGGAGGTAGTTGAGGCAGGTATTGTCACAATATTTAAAATGATTGCAAAACCCAAACAAAGACAGAAAATTGTAAAAGCCAAAATATAGATTTTACGGCAACTGAAGAGTGAAAAGTGATAATGCTTCAGATGTACTCTGACTTTGGTTTCAAGAAATAGCTCAGATTTGGATAATCAGTGTCAGCTTTCCAGTATGTTGTAATATTATACAAATGCACCCTGTGTTGTGTGAACATGTGCGAATTTGACCAGTGTTCAGTTCTGTTTAATGTAGTCTGCAGTTTCAAATGTGGGTGTGGGTAAAGCTTTTTCATTAATTCATGGGATATAGATGAAGCTGGCAAAACCAGCACACCGTGCCTTTCCGTACCGCATTTAAGATGTTGCGGTAAGCGGCCTTGCAATCCATTTGGAAGCAGTTCTGCCATTTTGCTGTTAGTGTGAGGACTTTCAACATGAAAAAATGTTGGTGTAGCGACCATAGAGAATGGTCCAGGTCGTCGAACCCTCGGATTGGCCAGCGAGGTCACGTGGGAACGCAACCATGGGGATTGGTCCAGGGAGCGACATCGCTGATTGGCCAGCGATGTCATGTGCGCGTTTGGCGCCCGTTTTAGTCAGTTCGGCGAAGTCTTCAAGGAAGACAGTAAGTTTGTATTGGTTGTCCTGTACCTTGTTGTTTAACTCTGTATTCGTGTATTGCGGCTGCAATAAACTTCGTCTACAACCAACAAGTTTCGGACTCGCCATATTGGTGACCCCGACGTGATCTGGACGATCACCGACTGAGCAGGAACCCGACGCCTCGTTGACGATGACCGAGCAGGGCACACCGGAGTCAAGCGCGGCGGGCGTCCATCTTCCGTTATTTTGGACGTACGCACCGCAAGCTTGGTTTATCCACGCCGAGGCTCAATTCCATATAAAGAAGGTGTCGGACGAATCCACAAAGTACTTCTACCTCGTCAGCGCTCTATCGCCGGACACAACCAAGCGCGTGATGCGGTTCATCGTAAATTCACCTGCGGAAGACAAGTACGAGGCCATGAAGAAGGTATTACTGCGAACCTTCGGGTTTAATAAGCATGGTGGTGCGGCAAAACTTCTGCACCTACCGGATCTTGGAGACCAACTGCCTTCCGTCCTCATGGCCGAAATGATGATGCTAGCCGGTGAGCATACGGATTGCCCGATGTTTGAACAGGCATTTCGCGAGAAACTTCCCGAGGATGTCCGACTGCTGCTCACGGATTGTTCTTTTAAGGACCCCGAAGCATATGCAGCGAAAGCGGACGCGCTCATAGCGGCAAAAAACAAGGCAAGTGGTTCAATCAACAAAGTCTCGACATTGGTGACCACGCCACAGCGACGGCAAGATGGCGCCACGTCTCCCGCCAATTCTTCGAAAGCCCGCCAAAAAGATCCGCACAAGCGCGGCTGGTGCTATTATCACCTACGATGGGGTAACGAATCCCGCAACTGTCGTTTGCCTTGTACCTTCGCGGGAAATGCCTCGGCCGATCGTACATAGGGGCAGTTACGATTGGCCAGAACCGGCGCCTCTATGTCCATGATCGATTCACGGACACAGAATTTTTGGTAGACACAGGAGCCATCGTCAGCATAGTGCCGCCGACCGACCTCGAAACCAGATCGGGTAAGACAGGTCCCACCCTCATCGCGGTTAATGGCAGCCCAATTCGCACTTTCGGTACACGGAAGATGTCCCTTGTGTTAGGCCTCCGCACGTACGAATGGCCATTCATCATAGCCGACGTCAAACAAGCGATCCTGGGCGCAGATTTTCTCTGGGCTTTTTCACTGGTTCCTGATGTCCACGGTAACGACCTCCGACCCTCTGCCGAAGATGAGCACGTCGCTCCGACAATCGCCTCCTCGCCCAGCCCTACTGTCCAGGCCGTCGTCGCGGCCCCCGACTCGTATGCTGCGATTCTGGCGGAGTTCCCAGAGCTGCTCGTCCAACGTTTTGACGCACCTTCGGCTAAGCACGGTGTGGTCCATCACATCCGCACCGAAGGCCCTCCCGTTTTCGCTCGGGCCAGGAGACTACCGCCAGACAAACTGGTGGTGGCAAGGGCGGAGTTCAGGAAGATGGAGGAAATGGGAATTGTCCGTCAGTCTGACAGCCCGTGGGCCTCGCCGTTACACATGGTCTCCAAGGCATCTGGGGGGTGGAGGCCATGTGGCGATTATCGGCGTCTCAATGCTGTCACCACGGCTGATCGCTACCCCATACCGCACCTACAGGACTTTTCATCTGGGCTGGAAGGAGCGGTGGTGTTTTCCAAAATCGATTTGGTGCGAGGATACCATCAGATTCCGGTGCGACCAGAGGACATACAGAAAACTGCAACTATTACTCCGTTCGGGTTGTTTGAATGGTTGCGTATGCCTTTCGGTTTAAAGAACGCGGCACAGACTTTCCAGCGACTGATGGACCGCGTGGGCCGGGGTTTACCCTTTTTGTTTATTTATTTGGACGACATCCTGGTCGCCAGCCCCTCAGTGCAGGAACACCAGGTCCATTTGCGGACCGTGTTCCAGCGGCTCCAAGACCACGGGCTCATTATCCAACCCTCCAAATGTCAATTCGGCCTGCCTGCTCTCGATTTTCTAGGGCACAGAATTACTCCTGCCGGCGCCGCCCCTTTGCCCGAGAAGGTAGAGGCTATCCGGGCTTTTCCCAGGCCCACCACAGTAAAAGGGCTGCAGGAGTTCGTAGGCATGGTTAATTTCTACCATAGATTTGTTCCGGCAGCGGCGCGAGTTCTGCGCCCGCTTTTCCAATGCCTTGCGGGGAATCCGGTAGAGTTGTTGTGGTCCCCGACTGCAGAGTCGGCTTTTACAGCAGCTAAGGCAGCCTTGGCAGACGCCACCATGTTGGTCCATCCGAGCCCCTCCGCCCCCACGGCCCTGACGGTTGACGCCTCTGACGTGGCGGTGGGCGGGGTTCTGGAGCAGCAGGTCGGTGGCCGTTGGCAGCCTTTAGCGTTTTTCAGCCGGCAACTAAATTCGGCCGAGATGAAATATAGCGCGTTTGACCGAGAGCTTCTAGCTCTCTATTTAGCTGTCCGTCATTTCAGGTACTTCCTCGAGGGCCGCCCATTTGTGGCATTTACGGACCACAAGCCATTAACATTTGCTTTTTTGAAATTGTCTGACCCATGGTCGGCCCGCCAGCAGCGGCATCTAACTGCTATCTCCGAATTTACCACAGATGTCCGTCATGTCGCGGGTAAGCTTAATGCCGTTGCTGACGCCCTGTCTAGACCTGCTTTTCCCCCTATTTCGGTGGTGGACTGCGAAGTGGATCCCCAGGAGCTCGCGGAGGCACAGCTCCTAGCGGATACCGTTTCGGCTTACCGGTCCACCACTTCGGGATTGAAGTTGGCCCAGGTAGCTTGTGGGTCGGAGGGCACGAAAGTCTGGTGCGATGTTTCTCTTCCTCGTCCCAGGCCGGTAGTACCTCCCTCCCTTCAGCGCCGCGTTTTCGATGCCATTCATGGGCTGGCGCACCCGTCCATCCGCTCCACCTCTGCCTTGGTAGCAGCGAGGTTTGTCTGGCATGGCCTGCGGAAACAGGTAGCGGGGTGGGCACGTTCCTGCGTGCCCTGTCAGACCGCTGAAGTCCAGCGCCACGTCCAGCCCCCCGTACAGGATTTCGAGGTCCCGGCTTTTCGTTTTTTCCACATCCACGTGGATTTGGTCGGGCCTTTGCCTTCCTCCCGGGGCTACACCCACCTCCTCACGGTGGTGGATCGGTTCACCCGGTGGCCAGAGGCTTTCCCATTGTTTGATATCTCGTCAGCGTCTTGTGCTAGGACTTTGGCCCTTCATTGGGTAGCTCGTTTCGGGGTCCCGGCAGTTATTACAACTGACAGAGGGCCACAGTTCACTTCGTCCCTCTGGGCCGCGCTGGCGGAACTGTACGGGTCCAAGTTACAACCCACAACTGCATATCACCCCCAGGCAAATGGACTCGTAGAAAGGTTCCACCGCCAACTTAAGGCGTCCCTCAGTGCAAGGCTTGAAGGCCCGGACTGGGTAGACCAACTCCCTTGGGTTCTTTTAGGCATCCGGACTGCTCCTAAGCCAGATCTCGGTGCGTCGTCCGCAGAGCTAGTATATGGCTCGACACTTCGAGTACCCGGAGATCTGTTTCCGGACCCTTCACACCTGCTCCCTACAGTCCCATCAGCGTTAGCATCTCTCCGGGAACGGGTGGGCTCCCTGGCTCCAGTTCCGACTTCACGTCATGGGTGTCTCATGGTACATGAACCGTCTTCCGTGAAGGACTGTGAGTTTGTTTTTCTGCGTAAAGATGCCCATCGCGCCCCGTTGCAGAGGGTCTATCAAGGGCCGTTCCGGGTTTTACGTAAGGGGACGGCTACTTTCACCTTAGACATGGGCGGCAAGAGTGAACTCGTCTCGGTGTCCCGGCTCAAACCGGCCCATTTGGACCCGGATCAACCAGTCCTGGTCGGTCAAACCCCTAGGAGAGGCCGACCTCCGTTAGTTCCGCCCAGTCCGGAAACCCCCGTTCCGGCAGTTCCTCCAGGACCCCCCGTTCCGGCAGTTCCTCCAGGACCCCCCGTTTCGGCAGTTCCTCCAGGACCCCCCGTGCCGGTAGTTCCTCTAGAACCTCTCGTTCCGGCCGTTCCACCAAGTCCGGAACCTCCGGCTCCTGTGGTTCCGGCTGTCCCTCTCCGTACTCGTTATGGTCGCGAAATCCGGCTCCCTGCTAGGTTCCGCACCTCGGGTTCTGGGGGGGGGTCATGTAGCGACCATAGAGAATGGTCCAGGTCGTCGAACCCTCGGATTGGCCAGCGAGGTCACGTGGGAACGCGACCATGGGGATTGGTCCAGGGAGCGACATCGCTGATTGGCCAGCGATGTCATGTGCGCGTTTGGCGCCCGTTTTAGTCAGTTCGGCGAAGTCTTCAAGGAAGACAGTAAGTTTGTATTGGTTGTCCTGTACCTTGTTGTTTAACTCTGTATTCGTGTATTGCGGCTGCAATAAACTTCGTCTACAACCAACAAGTTTCGGACTCGCCATATTGGTGTATTTCTAAATAAGGGTGGTGTGTGACTAGAAGAGGATCTTAAAGGTTGTAAGGTTTCCATGTCTCCTTTGCCTTTATTTTTCTGGTTGGAGAACTGAACTTTAGGTGCTGATGATACAAGTTTTGCTGTCCATGCCAACTCATCCAGGATGCCCCATCTAAGCTAGTCCCACTTGCCTGGATTTGGCCATTTCCCTCTAAACCTTTCCATGTACCTGTCCAAGTGTCTTTTAAAAGCACTTATACTATCTGCCTTAACTACCTCTTCTTGCAGCTCATTCTATTTATTCACCACCCTCTGATTGAAAAGGTTGCTGCTCAGGTTTATGTGAAACTAGCCCCTTAAACATATGTCCTCTTGTTCTTGAATCCCATACTCTAGGTACGAGACACTGTGCATTCAACTTACCTATGCCCCTCTTAATTTTATACTCCTTATAAGATCACCCCTCAGCCAATTGCACTCCAAGGAATAAAGTCCTAGCCTGCCCAATCTCTCCCAATTGCTCAGTCTTCATGTCCTCGCAACATCTTCATCGATCATCTCTGCACTCTTTCCAACTTCATGATATCCTTTCTATAGCAGAGTGGTCAAAACTGAGCACAATACTCCAAGTGTGGTAGCAACAATGTCTTGTACAACTGTCACGTAATGTCTCAACGTCTATACTCAATATCCAATCTGATGTACCAAATGACCTCTTGACCACCCTATCTACATATGATGCCACTTTCAAATCCTGATGCAGGGGTTTGACACAAAATATTGACTATTACTTTCCCACCACAGATGCTGTTCCTCCAGTGATTTGTTATTTTTGTATGAAAAATAGTTTGAGATATTGGTATTAAATTATTGAGGCCTAAAATATTGCTTCAAGTCTGACATGTTTTGATGTTGAACAAGGATCAATAGGAGCAGATCTTTGGGCCAGGTGCCAAGTACTGTTGGATAGAAATTTGAAATTCCAGCAAGGTATTGACTTCAGCAAGGTATGTAGCTGAAGAAGGCTTCTGGCCCAAAATGTTACCTGCTCCTTCTCTTTAGAGATGCTGCCTGTTATTCCAGCATTGTATGTGTCTAAGGTATTGACTAAAGCAGATCTTAATGAAATATTAATACTTGAAAATTTCATTTAGTGCTGACCAAGGATCAAATATACTCATTGTTCAATGCAATATTAAAGATGTAATTGTGAAATATAATAAGTTTAAATTACTTAATTTGTAACAATATCTATTGTTCACTACCTCATTAATTTTGTCATGTTATTTAAAAAAACCTTCTTACATATCTTTATGCTTCATTGGACAATTAATCTTCAGCTTAAATTTAAGGGTCTGCCTCGAATTAACCCACAAATATGGGTTGAAATATGTGCTGAATAAACGAACATTGTCTTCTCACTTGCCCAATAATCAAGTGTAGCCTGCTGAGAAGCAATTTTGTGGTTCCTATTTTCAGGGGTCATAGCTCTTTGTGGCTTGTAAGCTTAGAAATCTGATAACAAAGCCTAAGGCCACGTTGAAATAAATGTGTCACTCTGCCACTGTGGGTTGACACAGTAGCAGCGATGTTAAACTGCAGCCTCACAGCGCCAGAGACCCAGGTCACTCCTGACCTCGGATGCTATCTATGTGGAGTTTGCACGTTCTCCCTGTTCTCAAGGTTACACACCTAAGGCTAGCAATCTTTTTTCTCTTCATTTCCAATGCCAAATGTAAATAATGATCTCTCACTGTTGAATCCTCTGCAGTGGAAATAGTGGAACAGATCTTGATTAGACCAAAACTGTGTGGGCTTCCTCCTGGAGTTCCGGTTTCCTCCCATATCCCAAGGACGTAAGGGTTTGCAGATTAATTGGCCTGTGTAGATTACCCTCAGTATGTATGGAGTGGATACAAAGCTGGGATAACGTGGAGCTGGTGTGAACAGTTGATCATTGGTTGGCATGGACTATGTGAGTGAAAAGGCCTGCTTCCCTGCTGTATCTTTCAATTAATCATTCAATCAATCAGAATGACAATACATGTCTGTCAAAGAATGGTTAAGAAGTCTTTTTATTTGATTTAGTTCAATAGGTTTAAATGCATCTAATTGCTTTTCCATGTGTGTGCTTTTTTAAAAGAACTATAAAAAAACCCTAATATTAGTATTCATTTTATTCCTTGGATGTTTGTTACAGTAAATGAAAGACATTCATCCATTTTTGACAGCTAGCGAGACTGGGGAAGGGGTGGGGGGGGGTCACACTGTCTTTCAAGGTCTTACTGGGAGTAAAGCTGGGCACTAAGGCTGAGGGGAAGCAGCATAACCTATGTGATGCTGGGCCAAACCAATGATCTGGGACCTGGCATCTGAGCATATGTCTGTACCCAGCACCAGTCTGGATGTAGCAGCAAAGTGCGAAGCTAGCAGTTATTGGTGCTCTGATCATTGCAAGATCTGTTCCACTATTTCCACCGCAGAGAACTCAACAGTGAGAAATTATCATTTAAAGTTGGCATTAGGAAAAAGAGGAAACAGATTGTTAGCCTTAGGTGTGTAACCTTGAGAACTGCCTCATATTTTATACCGAAGTAAGTGGGGGCCGGAAAATCAATTACTTTGCCTTTCGTTTGACCAAGATACCAACAGCGCACATGCTATTCAGGGTGGGCAGGAGATTTCTTTTTAATTTAAATCTCCACCATTTGTAGTCTGGTCAGTTTCATTTCAAAAACTGAGTGTTCAATCTAAATCTGGACAGGCTTCAATCCTGAAATAGAAACTCCACAAACAGCATATGTTCAATTATCTGGTGTTGCCAAATGCAATTAGCTATGCGATGTTTCGTGTTGATAAATTAACCTATAAGTAGTTGAAATGTAAACACAAGCCTGGATGCAGTTCATGCAGTCATAGAACCATACTGGATGGAAACAGGCCCTTCAGCCCAACCTGGCTTTGCTGACCAAGCTGTGGTCCCAAGCTAGTCCCATTTGTCTACAGATAGACACAAAAAGCTGGAGTAACTCAACGGGACAGACAACATCTCTGGAGAGAAGGAATGGGTGACGTTTCGGGTCTAGACCCTACCTCAGATCCTTTCTATCCATGTACCTGTCTCAATGTCTTTTAATTGTAACTAGGTCATCAGGTCATAAGGCATAGGAGTAGAATTAGGCCATTCTGCCCATCAAGTCTACTCCGCCATTCAAAGATGGCTGATCTGTCTCTCCCCCCTAACCCCATTCACCTGTCTTCTCCCCATCACCTCTGACACCTGTACTAATCAAGAATCTATCTAATTGTACATTCCTATACAGCTTCCTTTAGTGGTTCATTCCACATACCCACCAACTTCTGTGTGAAAAATTTGTCCTTCAGTGAAAAAGGATGGGTGATGTTTTATGTGGGACCCTTCTTCAGACTCGTCCCGATTCGTCATCCATCCTTTTTCTCCAGAGACGCTGCTTGACCCACTGAGTTACTCCACCACTTTGTGTCTATCTTTGATGTAAGATAAAGACAGCATCTCTCGTTCCTTGCTTCTACATTGAACCTTAAGGGGACCCTAGTGACAGCTTTGCTCTTAATATACATCTGCTGCAAGTATATAATTAATATAACTCTTGGCCTCTTTTTGTCCTCCTGATTACTCTCTTAAGTGTGGTCCTCCTTCTTTTATACTCCTCAAGAGGTTTGTAACCAGACACGGGGGATAAATTAGCATTATAAGTGCACAAGAGCTCTGGGGGCTAATGGAATCAAGGGATATGGGAAGTTGGGCACACTTTACTGATTGTGGATGATCAGTCATGATCACAATGAATGGCGGTGCTGGCTCGAAGGGCCGAATGGCCTCCTCCTGCACCTATTTTCTATGTTTCTATGTTTCTAAGAGATCAGAATTTGGAAAGGGTAGAATTAAATATATTGGCAGATATTCTCGCCATTAGATGAGCAGAGACTGAAATATGCATTTAAAAAATATTGACTTTGCCTTCCTTTAATTTGTGTGAGCTAAGCCAATAGACAGCATCTGTCTTTTGCCATGCCTCAATAGTACCCATTACAATTTAATACAAATTCTGAAAATTATGTGAAATGCTTAGAGAATAAAGGAAAATGTTTTATATGCACGGTATCCAGCTGTTGAACATTATGAGAAAGAAACTACTTTAGCAAATGTTAAAAATATTTGCCAAAAATACAGATGAACAATTTATTAATTTGTATGCACGTATGCATATAAGCACACACACCACACCCACACATTCATATATGCGCATTCATTGTATTTCTCTCTCTTGCTCACTCTCCCCATCCCTCCTTCTCCCCCTCCCTCCCCCTCTCTCTCTCCTCTCCCTCCCCTTTCTCTCGCTCCCCCTCCCTGTCCCTTCCCCTCCCTCCATCTCCCTCCCAGCTCCCTCCCTCTCCCTCTCTTTCTCCCTCTCTTTCTCCCTCTCTCTCTCTCTTTCTCTCTCAATGCCCAGTATTGTCTTGGTTGTTGGAGGAACTTTTTCACACTTTTACAGTAATCAAGTGCAAACCAGTTCCCATTCTCAGGTATCACAGCTCTGCTACATAACAGCTGGTAGAAATGGGTTTGTGTATGCAGCTAGAAATGGGCCTTGAGTCTGGAAGGATGTAGATGTCCTCCCAATCAGTAACTCTTTGCAGATGAGTTACCAGCCTGGCAGCCTACCAGAGGGACGAAGCAGCAGTCGGAAGGATCTGATGGCGACCCTTGTGAATGGCCCTAGGGAGGAAAGCATGGCAGTAATTATAAGGGGGGGACCAGGCCCACGCTCAGGGGAAGGAGTGGAAAACCCCAAAAATAGCAGGAAATATTCAGCAAGTCGGCAGTATTTGTGGAAGGAGGGTCGGAGTTAATGTTTCAGGTTAAAGACCCATCAATAGAACTGGGCTATGGACTATCATTGAAGATCACTCGCCAGTAATAACATTCAAATCAAACTCTCAATTATTGTGTGGGAGGCTGACCTATATATTAAGACTGTGAATGCTGACCTTCTCATTCCCAAGGGCGGCACTGCGGCACAGCGGTAGAGTTGCTACCTTACAGCGCCAGAGACTCGGGTTCGATCCTAACCTCGGGTGCTTTTTGTACATAGTCTGTATGTTCCCCCTGTGACCAACTGTATTTTCCCTCGCATCCCAAAGACGTGCTGGTTTGTAGGTTAATTGGCTTCCATAAATTGTCCCTAGTGTGCAGGATTGAACTAGTGTGAACAGGTGATCGCTGATCGGCACGGACTCGGTGGGTTGAAAGGGCTGTTTCCTCGCTGTATCTTTAAAACAAAAAATCTAAATCTAAAACTAAGTTCCCAGAGTTATGAGCAGGGATCAGAGTGTGTAATGGAGGATCATAAGTTAAACGTGTTTGTACCTCCCAGCAATGCTAGTGCGAGAATTTGTTACACAATCTTTATACCTGCTCAGGGCAAACAAACCAGACATCAGATTTAAATACACATAAAATATTATGAGCATAGCCTTCCGTTTTCATTGAATGATTGTTTCCTGGGAGGAGGAGGAATTTTTAGTTTGAAAAGATACCATTCCTATTTAAAAACATTTGCTTCTGTTGTGGAGCTCAGGTGGCAGCCAGTCGCTCGATGCCGATAATGCAAAATGTGAAATTTGTGACAGGAATGTAAAAAAATGGCAAGCCCCTTGACCAGATGGATGTTTTATTCTGCTGCTCGAGGATGTGTTCAACAATTTAACCAAAAAATATATATTTAGGTTACTTTGAATTCACAATTTCCTCCTTTCCAATTATGTACAATTTACTCTGAACCACATTGGAATGTTTACTTTTCCTTGAGTGTTTATTTTTTTAAACTATGACATGGATGTACAATAATATGATAGGTAAATAATTTTTAGATAACTAATGATCTACCACATTACTTTAACAGAGAGTGTGAAGTCAATTGAAATGAAAAATCAGGGCGGTTATATAATGGACAATCACATGGATATTGCCAGAGATGTGCAGTTAGAACGAGAACATACAACATGCAACAGTACAGGATCAGGACCTTAGGCCCACAATGTCTGTGCCATGCACAATGCCCAAGATCCATATCCCTTCCTGCACAAGATCCATATCCCTTCATTCCCGGCCTATCAAAAGGCCTCTTAAATGCCACTATCGTATCTGCCTCGACCGCCATGCCTGGCAGCACATTCCAGGCACTCACCACCCTCTGTGTAAAAAAACTTGCCCCACACATCTCCTTTAATTGTTGCCCCTTTTACCTGGAAGCTATGCCTTCTAGTCCTTGACATTTCCACACTTTGAAAAAGGTTCTGACTGTCTACCCTATCTATGCCTCTCATAATTTTATAACACCAGCCCAAAGGTAACTTTGAATCCTGTTGCACCACATTTCAGTTTAAAGGCAGAAAGTTATGCTGGTTTGATTAACTCCAAAGTGAACGAAAACACAACCAAATTATTTTTCTAATCATTGATTTGTTGGTATCCCTTGGATCTACCATTTATCGCATGCGCTGGACAAAAATAATATCTCAAATGATACTTTCAGAATGAGAATTCAGACAGCATTACCCTTGCATTCAAAGTCCTGCAGGTGTCTATTGTGTGTGATGCCCCTTGACGTAAAATGCCTGGAGGTAAACAGTGATGATTTCTTTAAGACAATACCTGGTGAAAATCTCTGTGATGGTTGTTTGCTTTCTGGAAATAAATCATTTATTTTTCTTTAAGTATCTTTCATAATTCACTTGGAGCATTCCTGACATTTCTGCAAGTCATTGAGTAAACATTGCAAAAACCTTTTGTAAATCAATGTGCAATAATCACGCATTGGCACAGATGTTTGTGCTGCTGCCTCACAACCCCAGCAACCTGGGTTTGATCCTAATCTGGGGTTGCTGTTTGTGTGGAGTTTGTACATTCTTTCTGTAAATCTTCCATTTTCCCCTAAATGCTCTGTTCCCATCTGCTCACCGCCCACCCCCTCAATCCCCCACACATCCCAAAGACGTACTGGTAATTGAATTGACCACTATAAATTACCCTCCATATCAGTAAACAGTGATGTAGTGGGTAGTAGGATGTAGTGGGTAGGGCGGCACGGTAGCGCAGCGGTAGAGTTGCTGCTTTACAGCGAATGCAGCGCCGGAGACTCAGGTTCGATCCTGACTACGGGTGCTGCACTGTAAGGAGTTTGTACGTTCTCCCCGTGACCTGCGTGGGTTTTCTCCGAGATCTTCGGTTTCCTCCCACACTCCAAAGACGTACAGGTATGTAGGTTAATTGGCTGGGTAAATGTAAAAATTGTCCCTAGTGGGTGTAGGATAGTGTTAATGTACGGGGGTCGCTGGGCGGCACGGACTTGGTGGGCCGAAAAGGCCTGTTTCCGGCTGTATATATATGATATGATATGATATGATAAGGATGGAATTTCTGTGCATGTGGAGAGAAAGGGTTGCATGGAAATAAATGGGAGGAAGGAACTGAAGGGAATGCTATATGCTGAATGGTCTCATTCTATGTTTGCAAATATAAATCACTGAAGTACAGGTTAAGCTATTATGGTTCTGGCATGGAAATAGTCATTGGTAGTCATTAGGTTTGTGTCATGAATCTGATTTGATACATAGAAACATAGAAAGTAGGTGCAGGAGTAGGCCATTCGTCCCTTTGAGCCAGCACCACCATTCAATATGATCATGGCTGATCATCCAGAAGCAGTACCCGGTTCCTGCTTTTTCCCCATAATCCTTGATTCCATTAGTCTTAAGAGCAATATCACTCTCTTGAATACATCCAGAGAATTTTAGAGTCTTTTAGAGACATATAAAATTATAAAAGGACTGGACAAGCTAGATGCAGGAAAAATGTTCCCAATGTTGGGGGAGTTCAGAACCAGGGGCCACAGTTTTAGAATAAAGGGGAGGCCATTTAAAACTGAGGTGGGAAGGAACTTTTTCACCCAGAAGTTGTGAATTTGTGGAATTCTCTGCCACAGAGGGCAGTGGAGGCCAAATCGCTGGATGAATTTAAGAGAGAGTTAGATAGAGCTCTGGGGGCTAGTGGAATCAAGGGATATGGGGATAAGTTGGGCACAGGTTACTGATTGTGGATGATCAGCCATGATCACAATGAATGGCGGTGCTGGCTCGAAGGACCGAATGGCCTTCTCCTGCACCTAATTTCTATGTTTCTATGTTAATTAGCCTCCACTGCCTACTGTGACAGAGAATTCCATAGATTCACAACTCCCTGGCTGCAATTTTTGAAGAAGCAGCCAAAAGGGTTGATGAGGGTAGAGCTGTAGACGTTGTATATATGGATTTCAGCAAGTCATTCGACAAGGTTCCGCATGGTAGATTGCTCTGGAAGGTTATAGCGCATGGGACCCAAGGAGAGATAGCTGAATGGATTGAAAATTGGCTTCATGGAAGGAAACATGGAAGGAAGTGATGGTGGAAGGGTGCTTTTTGGACTTTGTTTTGGAGGCCTGTGACTAGTGGTGTGCCTCAGGGTTCGGTGCTGGGCGCATTGTTGTTTGTCCTCTATATCAATGATTTGGACGACAATGATCATGGCAAGCCTGGCAAGTTTGCAGATGACACTAAGGTGGGTGATATTGTAGATAGTGAAGATGGTTGTCAAAAATTGCAGCAGGATCTTAATCAGTTGGGCAGCTGGGCTGGGGAATGGTTGATGGAATTTAATACAGAGAAATGTGAAGTGTTGCATGTTGGGGCGTCTAACATGGGCAGCACCTACGCAGTGAACAGTAGGGCTCTGGGAAGTGTTGTAGAGCAGTGATCTTGGAGTCAGATACATATTTGCTTGAAAGTGACATCACAGGTAGATAGGTTGGTGAAAAAGGCTTCCGGCACATTGGGCTTCATCAGTCAGAGTATTGAATACAGAAGTTGGAGGTGATGTTGCTGTAATATGAGATGTTGGTGAGGCCACATTTAGAATATTGTGTTCAGTTTTAGGCACCATCTTATAGGAAAGATATTGTCAAGCTGGAAAGGGTACAAAATGATTTACAAGGATGTTGCCAAGTCTCGAGGGCCTGAGCTAAGGGGAGAGATTGAGCAGGCTAGGACTTTATTCATTGGAGCACAGGAGGGTGAGTTGTACAAAATCATGATAGGAATAGATCAGGTAAATGTACAGAGTCTCTTGTCCATAGTAGGAGAATTGAGAATCGAGAACCAGAGAACATAGTTTTAAGGTGAGAGGGGAAAGATTAAATAGGAACCTGAAGGGTAACTTTTTTACGCAAAGGGTCGTAGATGTATGGAATGAGCTGCCAGAGGTGGTTGTTGAGGCAGGGACTATTGCAACGTTTAAGAAACATTTAGACAGGTACATGGATAGGACAGGTTTAGAGGTGTTATGTATGCAACGTTTGTGTTCATCATCAACATGTAAATGCAAGCACCCTCTGGAGGCAGGCTTTCATTAAATAGGTGGGCCTACTCGCCGATCTCATTGGTGTTGGACGTCTCTTTATTGTGCTAGTCACAACTGAGTTATACACAGACATGACATGGTGTCAGAAGTGAAAAATGGCGGGACTCAAGCCACCGGGACCACTCTCCATGCAAGGGAACTTGGCCAAGAATTATAAGGACTGGATAAGGGCATTCCAGCTGTACGAGACAGCGACAGAGCTGACGAGTAAGCCAGGAAAGATTTGGTGTGCAACGTTCCTCCACCTGGCAGGGCCGGCCGCTCAGCAGATTTATGAAACCTTTCAGTTCGACCCGGACAAACGTGACAAAATACAACCACTGAAGGAGAAGTTCCAGACTTACTGTGACCAAAAAAGAACTTAGCTGTCATGAGATACATCTTCAATACACGGAATCAACGTCGAGGAGAGACTTTCTCCAACTACCTGACTGCAGTGAAGGCTTTAGCAAACGATTGTGAATTTGGCAGCCTGTAGGACTCATTGCTGCAAGACAGAATAGTCTGTGGCATCACCAGCCAGCTGCTCTGGGAGAAACTACTCCAATGTGAAGACTTAACACTGAAAAAATGCACTGATATGTGTACGATCGCCGAAGCATCAGCCGAACACGTGAAACAGATTGCCCCAAACGCCATCGTAGGGACAGTTGATTACTTGAAACGAGACAGCGCCAGTCGGACATGGGGCCGAAGCAGGGATTCGCATCCCAGACAACCACACACAGAAACCCGTAATCATGGTAATGATGCCGTCTGCCGGTCGTGCACCTACGTGCATAAAACCAATTCCTGCCCCGCTCAGGACATGCGGAGAGATTGGACATTTCTCCAGATCCCCCGACTGCCCGACAAATAGAACGCTCACCAGCAGTCCACATTACTGACAACATGACCAGTCAATCAGACAGAAGGCCGGGGACGGCAGTCGTGACGTCTGCGACATTGAGTCCGAGATGACCGCTTCACCGCAGCCTGGGCCAGTGAACGACAACTTCAACGCATTCTAGATTGACGCCGTGATTGACACCGTGATTGATTCGACGTGTGAATGAATGGGGACAGCTGTGCAGCATTAACAATGTGGACATTGAGTTCAAACTTGACTCTGGAGCTCAAGGTGACATCCTGCCAGAGAACTTGCTCAGAAAGACTGGTCTTGCCTTAATGAACACTAATGCAACACTGAGGTCGTACTCTGGACACACAATAAAGCCTGTGGGACAGGCAAAGGGGAACGTTAAATTAGGTAAGAAGGAATATAGTGTTATCTTTCAAATAGTAAGTGGGGATGTGAAACCCATATTTGGGAAACAGACGTGTGAGAAGGTAGGGCTTCTTGTGCGACATGAGGTGATTGATGGTGTGAGCCGAGCATGAACAATAGTGTGAGCCAAACATGATGGAACCTCCCATATGAGCAGCATGGTGCAAAACTCCGAGTCTGAATCATTCACTCGAAAATCATTGAGCATTTCCAAGGGTTGGGAAGGCTAAAAAAAACGTGAGTACAACATAGTGCTGCAAGAGAACGTGCCACCTAAGCAAAACCCGCCCCACACTATCCCATATAAGCTTAGGGATAAGGTCAAAGCCGAATTAGAGCGCATGGAAAACTTGGGAGTCATAAAGCCCGTGAGCAAACCGACATTGGGTGAATTCAATGACTGTTGTCAGCAAGTCCAATGGCGAAGTCCGCATATGCCTTGACCCGCGTGACCTCAATGCGGCCATTTGCAGGGAGCATTTCCCGATGCCGACATACGAGAACATTGCAGCCCGCATACTGAAGGCAAAATGGTTCTCAAAATATGACGCTACAAGTGGGTATTGGCAGTTCCCACTGAGCGGCGAGAGCTCGCTCCTGACCACATTTAATACTCCTTTTGGGAGATACCGATACCTCATGCTCCCATTTGGAATCTCATCCACAAGTGAGATTTGGCAGCGGGCGATGCAGGAAGAGTTTGGTGATTTAGAAGGGATGGAAATAGCGTTGACGACATTCTCATTTGGGGTGGGAACGCATCCCAGCATGACGCAAGGGTGAATGCCCTATTCATGCGTGTGAAAGAGTCCGGCCTAAACCTCAATCCCAAACAGTCGGTAATGCGCTCAAACAAGATTGAATATGTGGGACACGTCATCTCGCAAGCAGGCGTGTCACCAAGCCCATCCCGTGTCAGCAGCGTGCTACGAATGCCATACCCAACAAACAAGGCTCAAACTGTACGATGTGAACGCGCCCATTTCAATTGCCACAGACGCTTCCAGCAGCGGATTTGGAGCGGTCCTACTGCAAGATGAAAGGCTTGTTGCCTACGCGTCACGACATGTGAAAACGGCCGAGAGCAACTATGCGACTATAGAGAAGGTGCTTATTTCACAAAATGCTGGAGTAACTCAGCAGGTCAGGCAGCATCTCAGGAGAGAAAGAATGGGTGAAGTTTCGGGTCGAGACCCTTCTTCAGACCTTAGAGAAGGTGCTGTGCGCCGTATTGTACGCATGCAGAAGGTTTCATAACGTCATTGTCGGTCAGCGCACAGTAATCCTTACTGACCACAAACCATTAGTAAGCTTACTCGCTAAGCCACTACACAAACTAAGCCCCAGACTCCAGTGCATGCGAATGCACCTGCTACGGTATGACCTGGAGATACGGTGGAAGCCAAGACGTGAAATATTTGTCCCCGACACCCTGAGCCGGCTGCCCAGTGCAACAGCGCCTAATGAAGAGCGCGCCACATGGCCGAATGTGATACATGCTGTGGAGGGCATCCTACACATGTCAGAGGAGTGCCTTGCGCAGTTCAAAGCGGAAACAGAAAAAGATCAAACCCTAACACTGCTGCGAGAGTACATAAGAAAGGGTTGGCTTAGTAACAGGCGTGATCTGCCCTCAGAATTGGTTCCGTTTCATGCATACCATGACGAGCTAGTTGAAGAAGACAGATTAGTCTTAAGGGAAAACAGAATTGTAGTCCCCCAAAGCATGCGCTGGCAGATGCTGAACGCACTACATGAATCACATCTGGGAGTAGTGAAACTGAAACAACAAGCCCACAATTTATTCACGTGGTCAGGAATGAATGCACAGATCGAGGACACAGTGGGAACATGCTCGATATGCCAGGTGAATAGGAAAGCCCAAGCAAACGAGCCGCTACAACCGCACTTCATCCCCAGCAGACCTTGGTCTAAAGTTGGGGCAGACATCTTCCATCTGGATGGAGTTGACCATTTGCTTGTAGTGAATATTACTCCAAGTACTCAGAAATAGCGTAACTGCCAGACATGACGTCACATTCAGTGATACGAGAGATGAAGGGCATGTTTGCCCGGAATGGCATTCCTGACTTGTTGATATCAGAGAACGCGAGACAATTTGACTGTGCTGAGTTTCGCAAGTTCAAGGATGAATGGGAATTTGCCCATGTCACCTCAAGTCCCATCTCTCCACAGAGCAATGGGCAGGTGGAGCGCTGTGTGCAAACCATGAAAAATATCATGAAGAAAGCCCGTGACCCCATGTATGCCATCCTCGAATACCGCAATACCCCACTTGATGGAACATGCAAACATAAGTCAATGATTTCATGATGATGGTACACATTGTATGCCTTGGACGTACACGTATATGAAACCCCAAAGTTGAAGGGGGAGATGTTATGTGTGCAACGTTTGTGTTCGTCATCAACATGTAAATGCCAGCGCCCTCTGGAGGCAGGCTTTCATTAAAAAGGCGGGCCTACTGCCGATCTCATTGGTGTCGCATCTCTTTATTGTGCTCGTCACAACTGAGTTATACACAGACATTACAAGAGGGATATAAGCCAAATGCTGGCTGGTGGGACTAGTGTGGATGGGACATGTTGGTCGGTGCGGCAAGTTGGGCCGAAGGACCTGTTTTAGCACGCTGTATGACTCTATGACTCTATTTGGTATTAGGGAGTTGATTTGAGATGTTATTCTATGGGTGCCAAGCTCTACATTACAGAGAATGCAGTGGTCAATGGTCAATATCCACAAGAGCCAGATGTGCATTATCCTCCATCACTACACCCCCTGCACGCATCCCCAGAAATGGACAGAGCTCTGTGACAGAGCAAAATCCTAAAACTGTAGGCTAACTTTAACACAGTCAAAAGGATTGTAAAAATGGCTGCTGTGTGAAATGGAAAAATGTCACGCTCTTATGAAGTTGGGTTTAATACACATCTCAAAGTAATTCTATGGCGCTGTAGCTGAGCCGAGAGTGCTGGTTGCTGGGCACTGAAAGCATCCCACTGAACCATGACACAAAGTTTGAGAGCATAAGCATGAAATTAAAAATCTTTGAGAGAAGCTGGGGATTAGAAGTGATTCTTTCCCAGTGGGAGAGTGGATTCACAGAACAGACTCTCCACCAAAGCAGAATAAAGCAAGAACTATATCAATGGCAATGCAGGTGTAGAATTGAATATTTTAGAGATATATACCATCAGATTTGATCAATTACTCTGTGAGGCATAATGTGCTGCTGATTTCACAGTGATGTCCTCACTGTATTCGCTGGAGCTTAGAAGGATGAGGGGGGACCTCATTGAAACTTACTGAATAGTGAAAGGCCTGGATAGAGTGGATGTGAAAAGGATGTTTCCACCAGGGGGAGAGTCTAGGACCAGACGCCATAGCTTCAGAATAAAAGGAATGTACCTTTATTTTGCTTACCCTCAGTGCCCGGGTGAATGGGATGAAAGAAGGGATGCTCTTCCTGTTTTTCATTTATCTAACTGTTACAGGTGATCGTAAGCATACTGTCATTTTTCTAGAATCAACTAGTATAATGTCAGCTGGCTTCATCTGAAATTTTGTAACTTGACGACCACATTGAAAAATGTACCAAGTGTTCAAAGGGAAGGAGGAGAATGCACCCGTGGTCCCTACTGATCTATTCGCTGTTGACTCACTGAAGTATAACCAAAGGATTTCAGAACAGGAAATTGAGCTTTTCGGAAATCAAAGTGAATGAGGTCTTTCCTTCAAAGGATTTGGGGGAAAAAAAACATTCACAGGTTTTCTCACCATGAAATGTTGTGACAGTTTGGTTTCACAGAGAGCTACTCTGGAAAATATTTCTGAAATAATTCTCACGACTTTGCAAGCTGATCATTGGGTTTCTGTAGTCATGGCTGCTGTTTTTGTTTTAATGTCACTGATTCTGACAGGATTAAAGAGGTGTGCATGTATCTATCTATCTATCTATCTATCTATCTATCTATCTATCTATCTATCTATCTATCTATCTATCTATCTATCTATCTATCTATCTATCTATCTATCTATCTATCTATCTATCTATCTATCTATCTATCTATCTATCTATCTATCTATCTATCTATCTGTCTGTCTGTCTGTCTGTCTGTCTGTCTGTCTGTCTGTCTGTCTGTCTGTCTGTCTGTCTGTCTGTCTGTCTGTCTGTCTGTCTGTCTGTCTGTCTGTCTGTCTGTCTGTCTGTCTGTCCCATGCCTTCTACACAGCCAAAACAGTACACGACAGCGCAACAATTTTAGGCCCACCCTACTCACTATTCCCCCGTGGTCTGAATAAACCCACTTTTGTTACTTTTTAAAAACAATTTACCTAATAAACTTTAATAAATGCGCTCCCCACCCCCGGGAGGACCAGCGGGAGGACCGGCGTGCCCCTCGCTTGACCTTCCTCCCATGATGCAGTGTGTGGCAGAGGCTGCGGCAGAGGATCCACAAGATGACTGCCCCAGCCGCTCCCCGCTGATCGCAGCCAAGCAGCAGGAGAGGCTTCGGCTCCACGCCCGGCCCGCAGGAGAAATGGGGCCAAGATCAGTGCCTTCTCCCTGTCCACTCTCGCCCACTCTAGGCCCCGGGAGACACTCCCCGCCCAGCAATGGGTCCATGGCGTCGCCGTTGCCGCTGCTCGCTGCAGATCGCAGCCGAGCTGGAGTATTGTGTGCATTTTTGATCACCCCATTAAATGAGGGATGTGATTTAATCCCTCAAAGATTCACTTGGATGTATTCTGGACAAGAGGGCTTGAGTCATCCGGAGATATTGAGTAGGCTGGGACTTTTCCTTACAGTGAAGGAGGATGTCCCATTCCCATAGTGCAGCATTGGTGTCTGTATATTAAGGGGAAGTTCAGCATTTTGGTCTTCATTTAGAGATCATGAACTTCCAACCGGTTACATCGGTAGAAGTCAGTAATTCCTGGTAGCATTACAAGCTTTTAATTGAATGATCCAAGCCATTGAATGCAGTCTCCTCGCATTCATACAATTTTCTGTATAAACTATTTGTATTTTGCATTTTAATCTAAAGTTATACGAATAGCATGGAATGGATGTCTGAAGAAGGGTCTCGACCCGAAACGTCACCCATTCCTTCTCTCCCGAGATGCTGCCTGACCTGCTGAGTTACTCCAGCATTTTGTGAATAAATCTTTATTTTCCTGTTGTAGATAGACATTGGTAAGTCTAAACATCAAATAGAATGTGCAGGATAGGTGGCTGAACAGACGTTTGAGCCAAGGAAACCTTTGCACTCTCAAGGACAGGACAAATAACTTGGCTATCCAGTTCTATAGTATTACAGTCATTTACGAATGAGTGGAACATTTTTACGTTTAACAATATTGATACTGTTAGACATGTTACCACCACATGACATAACTTGATAACATTTTTAAGGTGTTGGCATGTTATCAGCATCTTAAGTCAAGTTTATTTCCATATGCACAAGTATGGTGAGGCACAGGTACAATGACAATCTTGCTTGAAACTGCATCACAGGCATAGACTTAGATAAACAGAACAAAATGCATAAATGATGCATAAATTACACATGCAAATTGTGGAAGAAAGAAGACTGGAAAAAGCAGGACATTAGTGCACAAACATCTCCTTTAAAAAGTTGCAATGTGTGTATCATCCTGATAATGTGTATCATCCTGATAATGCCAAGCTGTCAATTATTTCTGATATTATAAGAGAACATCTGAACACAGATATTAGAATCTGGCCTGATTTTAATACCCTTTCTGAATCATCTTCCATGGTGAGGTGAAGATATTGTTACCGATCCACACTGATTGAGGTCTGCAGATGAGGAAGTCAAGAATCCAGTTGCAATGGGAGGTCCAGACAGGTGTTGGAGCTCGATGAGGAGTTTGAAGGGGATGATAGTACTGAACGCAGAAACTGATTTCCTGTAACCTCACTCCTAGTTTTTCTTTATAGTGATGCAGAAGGCCATCTGCTGGAGTCCTCAAGGACATCTTCAATCTCTCGTTTCTGTGGTCTGACCTGCTTCAAAAGGGCATCCATTGCACCAAAGCCCAAGAAGAGCACAGTGACCTGCCTCAATGACTATGATCCAGTAGCAGTTACATCACTGTAATGAGGTTCGCGAGGTTGGTTATGGTGCGAATGAACAACTGCCACTGAAATGACCTTACTGGATCTTATCGAAACATATAAGATTACTAAGGGGTTGGACACGTTAGAGGGAGGAAACATGTTCCCAATGTTGGGGGAGTCCAGAACCAGGGGCCACAGTTTAAGAATAAGGGGTAGGCCATTTAGAATGGAGATGAGGAAAAACTTTTTCAGTCAGAGAGTTGTAAATCTGTGGAATTCTCTGCCTCAGAAGGCAGTGGAGGCCAATTCTCTGAATGCATTCAAGAGAGAGCTAGATAGAGCTCTTAAGGATAGCGGAGTCAGGGGGTATGGGGAGAAGGCAGGAACGGGGTACTGATTAAGAATGATCAGCCATGATCACATTGAATGGTGGTGCTGGCTCGAAGGGCTGAATGGCCTCCTCCTGCACCTATTGTCTATTGTCTATTGACGTGGATCCAATTCAGTTTGCCTATTGCTTCAACAGGTCAACAGCGATTGCTATCTCTCCGGCTCTCCACTCTGTACTGGCCATCTGGAAATCAGGAACAATTGTTAATAGACGCATATAAAACTATTTTTTCATGTGTTTTTTTGGTACTTCCATTATTCACCACAATTGGGTTTTTTCCTTTGAATTTCATTTCTTTCATGAAGTGGATGAAAAGTGGATGAGAAAAATGCAAGCAGATGGGATCAGTGTAGATGGATAAAGGAGTTGGCATGGATATGATGGGCCGAAGGACCCGTTTATGTGCTGCTCGATCCTATGGCTCAATGAAGTTGAGTTGATCATCCTTATCCTGAATTTAGCAGTTAAACAAACTGAGGAGATTGAGGACACAAGCCTCATTCAGGTGACTAAATTACATGGTCTGGGCCGATACTCCAGAGTGGGACTTTGAGATATTAAAAGTGATAAGACTAGCAAACCATTCACCTGCATGCCTCGTCACTCCATGACTCATAAGAGCGGGGAAGATTTAATAGCGGTGTTGCAATTATGAAGCAGTTTAGGAGCATTGGTGACCAGAGGACAATAGAACAAAACAAGGATGAGGAGACTTTCTTGTCGGCAGTGATTAGTTTGACATGAAATTGATCACTGAAAAGGGCTCTGGTTTAACAAAAAACAACTTACAATACAAATAAGACACAAAGTGCTGAAGTAACTCAGCTGGTCAGGCAACATCCATGGAGAACATAGATAGAACATGTTCTCCGTAAATACTGCCTGACCTACTCAGTTACTCAGCACTTTGCGTTTTTTTTGTAAACCTATATTGGCAATAGACAATAGACAATAGGTGCAGGAGTAGGCCATTCAGCCCTTCGAGCCAGCACCACCATTTAATGTGATTATGGCTGATCATTCTCAATCAGTACCCCGTTCCTGCCTTCTCCCCATACCCCCTGACTCCGCTATCCTTAAGAGCTCTATCTATCTCTCTCTTGAAAGCATCCAGAGAATTGGTCTCCACTGCCTTCTGAGGCAGAGAATTCCACAGATTCACAACTCTCTGACTGAAAAAGTTTTTCCTCATCTCCGTTCTAAATGGCCTGCCCCTTATTCTTAAACTGTGACCCCTGGTTCTGGACTCCCCCAACATTGGGAACATGTTTCCTGCCTCTAATGTTCCTAGTGTCTAAACCTACAGCACAAGCAGATATACAATACTGTATAAACGGCAGCAGACATTGTGAAAATCATGGAAAAGGTGGGCAGACTCATTTGTTTGCCTGATTAGCTTTTCCAGTGATTTCGAATAATTCCCTTTGAAGAGATATTTTGACATTGTCCCACTCACGCTTGAGCTGTCGTCCTCTGTTCACACTGTGCTTGTGATTAGGCTGTCAGTGCATCGTATATTTTCTGCTGCCTTAAACTGATTATTCTTCCCATCAATGTGTCCACTCCAACCTCCACTCACAGAATATAAGCATCTGCAGCAAACTGAACAGAGTGCAGAGCATTGCTGATGCAGATTCTCCACAACAGCCCTCGCTATCACTGATTGCTCTTGCTCACACGTAAACGTGAATCATCAAGTGAAAAAACAGCTGTCCAAATAATCTGACTGAATTGCATATACCCGAGACGTTGCATCAACACATGAATCGTGCAACAATGCACTCTGTTGCATAATTAGTTCAGCAAAGGAATTATGCCCACAGAGGATTTTGGAAACAGTGGATGCAGCACTTCTACCTCTGACAGAATTCTGACTTTTGCTTTTAATACCAAGACATATGGTTAGCATTCCATAAACAAACAGTTTTATTTTATTTTGAGTTACATCTTCCATAAACACCATCACCACTTTATAAATCACTCAAAGTGCAATGCTCACACATTGCTTGCACATCCCCAAGTTATCTAATCACTGCTCTGTACCAGTGGTTCCTCAGCATGGTCTGCCCTGTACCAGTGGTTCCTCAGCATGATCTGCCCTATACCAATGGTTCCTCAGTGCGATCTGCTCTGTACCAGTGGTTCCTCAGCATGGTCTGCCCTGTACCAGTGGTTCCTCAGTGCGATCTGCTCTGTACCAGTGGTTCCTCAGTGCGATCTGCTCTGTACCAGTGGTTCCTCAGTGCGATCTGCTCTGTACCAGTGGTTCCTCAGTGCAATCTGCTCTGTACCAGTGGTTCCTCAGCATGGTCTGCTCTGTACCAGTGGTTCCTCAGCACGGTCTAGTTTAACTTCTTCAAATTTTATGGAAGAGAGATGTTGGAGATGGTCCAAGTGAATTTGAGTGCAGGATGGAAATTGGTTGTGAAGTTTTGGAATTTGGTCTGAAGAAGGGTCTCGACCCAAAACATCATCCATTCCTTCGCTCCAGAGACACTGCTTGTTCCCCTGAGTTACTCCAGCATTTTGTGTCTATCTAAAGTTCAACTAACAGGTCATCACCTCCTTCACCTCTTTCTTACCTGTTTTCTGTTCTACATTGCACTTATACACATATACTGGAAATGCATGATCAACCGAGTGGTCTGTTCCCAATTTTTAGTCAGTCAATAAGAAGAGCATGATGTGGTTTGCCAACTCCATGTTATCTTCACTATTATTCTATTAAGTAAGCCCAGACTCTTAGGCTCTGATATGAATAATTGCTTTTCGAAGCCATGATAAGTATTATAAGATCTGAACATCATATCTTGTGAAGTACAACTGATCTTTCAACATTCAGAAGATTCCAGTTCAACCTATTCCGCAGTTGTCTCAATAAAACAGAAAGTAGTCCAGTTATGCCTATATATTTTACCTTGAGAGTTTCTGTTTCCTTTCAGCCATTGGGAATAGGGAGGATAATTCCACTAAACTTGGTGTCCTCAATGTTCCTGGACTTCATCTACATACTTGAATTTCCTGGTGGAAAAGATCAGTATTTTTACTGCCAAGCTTACATTGGTGCAGTTTATGATTAAGATGATCATGTTTCAATCCCAGCCTTTTATGCTCATGTACTAGATCCTATTCTTTCACCAGGTTGCTATGCTTTCCCCTTATCTTCAGTGGTTGGGGATACAGAAATGTCATCAATCTCCAGGGCCACTTCTGCTGCAACTGCAAACGTGTGACAGATGGAGGAACTCTCCTTTTCTACATTGTGTTCTGCTCTTCTTAAACATGCACTCGTGTAAGGCGAGTAGATTTCAGTGGTACTTGGCAATATTTGTTTTACAATTAAATTAGATTACATCTATTTTTTTCTGAACTTAAAATAATCTCAGTTTGCTCTTTTCAATCTAACCTCACAGAAAAAAAGTCCTTCATCATAGGAATCTATCCAGTGAACTCCTGCAGTACTTCTTCCAGGGTAAGTCTACTTTTGCTTGGCTAAGAAACCCAAAATCATACAAATACTCTTAATGTGTAAAACCCTATATAACCATATATAATTGCAACATAATGTCTTTACTCTTACCCCCCACCCTCCCATCCTTACAAGATATTTGATGTTTAACAATTGATTTATCAATTCTTCTTTGCAGCCTCTATGTGATGATAAGGCATATCATCTTCAGCGATCTTGGATATATTACAATCAAAATTAACCAATAATATCCAGGACATTGAGGAATTTTACCCATTCTCCAAAGTGGTGCCTTTGTATATTATGCAATCAAATGAAGAGGCAGACAAGAACCTAGGTTACTGGTGTATTTAAATAATAGCACATCTATCAGTGCAGTCCTTCTTCAGTAATACAATGGGTGCAGCAGCCTGGATTATATTTTGTGTCATTGATTGGTCTTGGATGTGCATTCTCCTGATTCCAGTGAGTGAAAGTGCAACTCACTAAAACATGATAAATGTAGCCAACACCATTTTAATATGAAGAATCCCACCACAGACAGGTGGACATCTCATACATATTCACAATTCCGTATCACATGACATTACCTGAACACTGAAACCCATTTAATCAATAGATGCACAAGTCCTATACATATTCAGAATGCAAGCTGAAACTGTCAGCTGGCAGCTAGCCAGGTTAAGTTCAGTAAAATCCAGCTCATCCCAAAATCAAGGGGAACCCTGGACTCAATTAGGGGAAATAAAATAGCAAAAGAAGAATTCAATACCTTTGAGCTCAAGCACATTTGTTCATTTTATTTTTAGGTTATTAGTTCCAGGTTAGAAATGAAATGGAAAAATGTGCAATTATATCTTGTACTTAAAAGACAGGGCAGACCCAATCTAACTAATTAACAACCTACTTTCAATCATTAAAGTGATGGAACGTGTCATCAACAGTATTATCGAGCAGGATTTACTCACCAATAAACTGCTTATCAATGTCCTTTCTTTGTGTGCCAAGAATGCACACAGTTCCTGACATTATCATAGCCCCAGTTCAAATGTAAAGCAAAAAGGTGAATTCTAGAGGTGACATTGAAATGACCACCCTGGATACAGTGTGGAATTAAAGAGCCCTGGTAAATCTGAAGTCAATGGGCATCAAGGGAATAATATTCCAATGATCAGAGCTATATCTTGCACAAATGAAGATGGTAAAGGATGTTGGAGATCAATCATCCTAGCCCCATGACATTACTGCACAACTTCTTTAGCTCAGTGTCCTCAGCCCAAATATATTTTGAATTTTTCATCAACGTCTTCTCTCCATCATGACATCAGAAGTGATCTTTGCATAATGTTCAAATCCTCAGCAAATGTAACAAGACCAAAAAAACACTTGTTCCTGAGCTGAAGTGGCAAATAACATTTGTACCCCACAGTGCCAGGCAATAACTATTGACACAAGAGATATTCCACGGGATCACTTTCAATATGCTGGACACCACCGACAAGAAACTCAATTGTGCCAACTATATGAATACACTGGCTACAAGAATAAGTCGAAGGTGGAATAGCCTTCTTGTCGCTCAAAGCTGGTCCATTTTCTACGAAGGTGTGTAATGGAAAACACTCCACTTGGCTGGATCAATGCAATTTGAATAAGTTCAATACCATTCGGCAAACACAACCTAAACAGGCATCCTGGTCATTGCCACCGCCAATACCAACAAACAAGGTTGTGCTGTGGGAACCCACCCATGGAAGACGGAACCCGGGACGACCAAACAAGACGATGCTGAAGACGTTGATGGAAGACACATATGTAGAGACAAAAGAGGAGCTTGCCAGCTGTATGGAGGACAGAGATGTGTGGTGTGTCCGTCACTGTGCCCGTCGGAAACCAGCACCACTGCGTCCCTAATGTTTTCAATGATTTTAATTAAATTAAATTATAAATTATAAATATTAATTCCCTCCCGCACTGTCATATTTTAGTTGCTGTATGTACCATCAACCAAATCCACTACAGTTACCCATCCAAGATACTCCCTCAGCACCTCCCAAACCAGTGACCTTTACATCAATGGATGACAAACTCAATATGTGCAAATTCCTCTGCAAACCATTTGGACTTGGTTGTATATCACTATCACTATTACTTCATCATCATGTGGTCTGTGCCCTGGAGGTTCCTCCCAATCAGCACTGTGGGTGTATCTTCACCAGAAGAAGGATGTTACCAGGATGTTGCCAGGACTAGAGGGTGTGAGCTATCGGCAGAGGTTGAATAGGCTGGGACTCTATTCCCTGGAGCACAGGAGGATGAGGGGTGATCTTATAGAGGTGTGTAAAATCATGAGAGGAATAGATCGGGTAGATGCACAAAGTCTCTTGCCCAGAGTAGGGGAATCGAGAACCAGAAGACATGGGTTTAAGGTGAAGGGAAAAAGATTTAATAGGAATCTGAGGGGTAATTTTTTCACACAAAGGGTGGTTGGTGTGTGGAACAAGCTGCCAGAGGAGGTAGTTAAGGCTGGGACTATCCCAACGTTTAAGAAACAGTTAGAGAGGTACATGGTTAGGACAGGTCTGGAGGGATATTGGCCAAACGCAGGAAGGTGGGACTAGTGTAGCTGGGACATGTTGGCCGGTGCGGGCAGGTTGGGCCAAAGGGCCTGTTCCCACACTGTATCACTCTATGACTATGACTGAGGTGTACTGAATGGGAAGGTCACTCACCATTACTTGCTTAAGGGCAATTGGAGGTGGGTAATGAATGCTGGCCTCATCTACAGTGCTCAAATACCCCTCCATAAATGAATGAAAGTCTGCCACTTTAAGCTGGTGCAGTAGGAAAAAAACTGCAGATGCTGATTTAAATCTAAGGTAGACACAAAATGCTGGAGTAACTCAGCGGGTCAGGCAGCATCTCAGGAGAGAAGGAATGGGTGACATTTTGGGTCGAGACCATTCTTCAGACTGGTGCAGACTCTGTAAGGACGTTTCAGCGCTCGGTGCGGCTCGGCCGCGGGGCCTTCCATCGCCCGGCGCGGCGCGGCCGCTGGACTTAACATCGCCGGCACGGCTCGGCCGCGGGACGTTTCAGTGCCTGGTGCGGCTCGGCCGCGGGGCCTTCCATCCCCTTGCGGGGGCTGTGCGTGTCGGTCGCCTCGGTAGGGGTCGAGCTGCCTGTCCGTGGGCGTGGGGGGAAGAGAGTGGAAGTTTTGTTGCTTTCCATTACAGTGAGGGGGTGTTTGGAGTCACTGTGATGGATGTTTGTGTTGGGGTCGTGTGTCCTGTGTTCTTTTCTTTTTTGTTGTGTTCTGTGACTGTTGTAATTTCGTTCGGTATCTGTACCGAATGACAATAAAGTTCTGTATAACCGCATCGGTATCATCACTGCCCTCTTTATCCACAGGGTACCCCACTTGCAGTGAGTGCTAATGGCTCAGGGAGCCCAGTCCTGACTGCAGCACTGCCCTGAGTGACAACATGTGCAGCAGGGTCGGAGTGGGTCACGTCACTGGGCTGGAGTCACGGAACAATGCATTTCTGGGACAAATATCAACATGATGAAAAATCTAGGACACACAATTTCAACAAATGGTTCTCTTCTGCTGAATCAATCTTATCTGCCTCATTAGTCTGACGAAAATGTCTTTTGGGAACGATGACAATTGTGTGAAAGCAATGGCTCTGGTACCTTTACACCAAATCCCAAATGGCTGAAATGCCTCAACTATTTAAATCTGCAATTGTAATTACTGAAGGGAAATTAAGGTCACGGAATGTTAATTCGGGTGTATTGACCAAATTGTTAATAAACTGCGGAAAATCAAATCAAATTCTGCAAACATTTTTGTACTGAGATGCAAATCACAGCCGCCCAGAATTTGTTCAGCAGAAATGGGGGTGGGGAATCTCATGTCTCTTGTCACACAGGGCAGTGCTGCAGTCAGGACTGGGCTCCCTGATATATTAGCACTTGCCTTAAGGGGTGTACACTGTTGGTAAAGAGGGCAATGGTGAGACCTATGCTGTTACAGAGCCTGCACCAGGTTAAAGAGACGTCACTCATTAGTAATCCTTTCAACCTTCAGCTTGACACAAGGTTGCGGTGAAAATTGCTGGGACTTCGAGCTGATATAGGTGCAGCAAGTAATTCCTTGAAACTCACATGGAGGTCGAGAGCAATCTGTTGTTTGCTCAAAGCTAGTTTTCAGAATACAGCTAGTGTAACCCATAGACCATCACTTCCCCATGAAAAGTTGCCAGTGGTTAATGGCCTTTAAGAGATGATATTAATCGTTATATTATTGTCAGTCTTATTCTGAGGCAGTCCCTTAGCATTGAGGATGACTTGCTTCCTCAGTTTTTAGGTTCGAAATGGTCAACCTGCCAACAACGAAAGAGCAGTCCTGAGCTAATATCTACGTCATTGGAGACCCTTGGACTATCTTTGATCAGACTTTACTGGACTTTTTCTTGCACCAAATATTATTCACGTTATTCCCTTTATCATGTATCTGTACCCTGTGGATGGCTTGATTGTAATTTTGTATTGTCTTTCTGCTGACTGGTTCGCATGCAACAAAAGCTTTTCACTGTACCTCAGTGTTTATTGTACATGTGACAATAAACGAACCTCACAACTGTCTATTCAGTTCAGCGTTGCTGATTCTCCTGATCAACAAGATAACAAAAAGGCCATAACTCAACGAAAAATACAACAAGGGCTGATGTTCGAAAACTCATAACAAAGAATGTCAGTCGCCACTCCACAATGTCATTGTCCTCTTTTCAGGAAAGGAGGATGCACCAGAGAACCCAGAGATGGTATTATGTGATGTAGTTTTTTTGTGGTTGTGTATAATGTGTGGGGGGGGGACTGTAAAATTGTCTCTTCCGATCGGAGACCCAACCTTTTTTCTGAGTCGTGTCTCCGTTCCCGCTGCGGCCTACCATCGGCCAAACACCTGGAGCTGGCGGCCTCCAGCTGGAACTACCTGGGCTCTGGTTCACAGAGCCTGCGGACCGGACTGTACTCACCATCTGCGGAGCTGGCTGCCTTCGGAGGCTGTGGTGGCGCTGCGAGTGCGGCTGCGACTCGCCTCCGGAGGCTCCGGAGGCTCCAGAAGCTTCGGCGCGGGCCGCGTGGACGTCGGAAGCTCGCAGGCCCCTGGGTGGGGGCCGACATCGGGAGCTCCGGCAGCGGCAGCGCCTTCGCCCGCCCCGAATCGCGTGGGCTTGGGCCGGCCCACTGCGGGCCTTTCACCGTCCGGCGCGGCCTGGAACGTGGCAACTTCAACAGGCTGACCGCGGGAGAAGACGGCAGGGGAAGAGAAAAGACATTCTGGCCTTCCATCACAGTGAGGAGGTGACTGGAGGAGACTCACTGTGATGGATGTTTCTTTTTTTTGTTTGTGTTGGTTGTGATTTTGTGTGAAATTGTTTATTTTTATTGTTCTATTGATGGATTGTGGGTGACCTTTCATTTCACTGCACATCTTGTATGTGTATGTGACAAATAAACTTGACCTGACTGTGACCATTTTCAAGAAAGGAAGCAAGACCATTTTTTTGCCATATCCACAATGCCTCATTACCTGGTGAGACAGTTTCACAATAGCCCAGATGAACGAGACTCCTTCCAGGTTGTAGGTGAAGAGGACAATGACAATAAGAGAGGTTTTTGATATCAGTACACGACATGACTGTGAAATCTCCATTGCCAAGACTCTTTTTGCAGCATATGCTTTCTGTTTAATTGACACATTTTATTTTAATTATTTTCTAATAACATTAGGAACATGAGGGTGGCACAGCGGCACAGCGGCACAGCGGCGCAGAGGTAGTGTTGTTGCCTCACATCTCCAGAGACCCTAGTTCGATCCTGGCTACGGGTGCTGTCTGTACGGAGTTTGTACTTTCTCCCTGTGATCACGTGGGTTTTCTCCGGGTGCTCTGGTTTCTTCCCAAGCTCCAAAGACGTTACAAGTTAGTAGGTTCATTGGCTTTGGTAAAAATATTGTAAATGGTCAATAGACAATAGACAATAGGTGCAGGGGTAGGCCATTCGGCCCTTCGAGCCAGCACCACCATTCAATGTGATCATGGCTGATCATTTACAATCAGTACCCCATTCCTGCCTTCTCCCCATACCCCCTAACTCTGCTATCTTTAAGAGCTCTATCCAGCTCTCTCTTGAATGCATCCAGAGAATTGCCCCCCACTGCCTTCTGAGGCAGAGAATTCCACAGATTTATAACTCTGACTGAAAAAGTTTTTCCTCATCTCCATTCTAAATGGCCTACCCCTTATTCTTAAACTGTGGCCCTTGGTTCTGGACTCCCCCAACATTGGGAATATGTTTCCTGCCTCTAATGTGTCCAATCCCTTAATAATCTTATATGTTTCAATAAGATCCCCTCTCATCCTTCTAAATCCCAGCGTATGTCCCTAGTGTGTAGGATAGTGCTAGTGTACGGGGTGATCGCTGGTCAGTGCAGGCTTGGTGGGCTGAAGGGCATGTTTCCACGCTGTATCTCTAAAGTCTAAAGTAATCTCAAGCTCAATGCTAAACAATCTCATTGGCTTTATTTCCAGCCCCAATAAGGGGGTTAATTGAGATGTTATTGAATCTGCTGACCAAGTAACTTACCAACACCGAGTTAAGAAGCAGTACTGGAACTTTGTGCATGGGTATCAGGTAATGCTTGTCTTCAGCTAAACAATGACAGCACAGAGTCCACAAGTCTGACATTTTCACCCTTAGGATTGAGTCAGCTGCAGAACTGTATTAAAAGATAATTTGGAGTCAGGCACTATCTTTCATTTTACAGCCTAGTTTTTCAATCAACTAAGGCAAAAATGTTGATTGTATACAACATTTTCATCAAAAAATGTGTATTGAATAAGAGATTGAAGGTTATTGCAGTCATTGTCTTTGCTAGCTGTTGCTATATTTAAATAGCTCTTTTGGCTTCAGCCTGTCTTTGATCTCAGCTCATAGGATAATTTCTGACATTTTATTTTGAATTCATTAATGAATTGTTGAGCTGCAAAAAAAAAATCAAATGTGGCAAATCCAGAAATAAAAATTAAAGCAA
The DNA here is from genome assembly GCF_053455715.1 of Rhinoraja longicauda. NCBI lineage: Eukaryota > Metazoa > Chordata > Chondrichthyes > Rajiformes > Arhynchobatidae > Rhinoraja > Rhinoraja longicauda. Next base: position 65,992,186 of record NC_135953.1, on the reverse strand, counting down.
TTGTGATAGCAGATTAGGTAACTATATTTTCTCATTAAATATTCAGTTTGGCCGTATGCATCTCCTTGGGTTTCGAAGGTGTTAATCAGGCCTGCTTGAGCACGGCATCTTTATTGACATTGGTTTCCACAGCACAGATTTGCTTGTACCATAATGGGACCTTGGGCCAGGATCATCCAAGACCTTCCCTGCAGGCATCCTATTTTTACATCTTGTCTGTGGTAATCTATTGTGTGATTGTCAAACATGGAAACATAGAAACATAAAAACATAGAAATAGATGCAGGAGGAGGCCCTTCGGCCCTTTGAGCCAGCACTGCCATTCATTGTGATCATGGCTGATCATCCACAATCAGTATCCCATGCCTGTCTTCTCCCCATACCCCTTGATTCCATGAGCCCGAAGAGCTCTACCCAACTCTCTTTTAAATTCATCCAATTGGCCTCCACTGCCTTCTGTGGCAGAGAATTCCAAAATTCACAACTCTCTGGGTGAAAAAGTTTCTTCTCACCTCAGTTTTAAATGGCCTCCCCTTTATTCTTAGACTGTGGCCCTGGTTCTGGACTCCCCCAACATTTGGGAATATATTTCCTGCATCTAGCTTGACCAGTCTTTTTATAATTTTATATGTCAAGGCAGTGATTCTGAGTAATGAAGCAACTTGTTTATCAACACCATTTATGCTAAAGGTTATTCCCATCCAGATGTTAATCTCTTTTTGATTATACCTTGAATATAAATTGTTATGTCATTTTTCTCTCACAGCCTGTCTTACCTTTTGGCTGCATCCTAATGGATGAATGAAAAAAACAACTTGCAATTATATTTTACTTTCAAAATCAATGAAATGCTCTTGTGGTGTAATCCCTGTTTTAATGCCAGAAACATGTCAACCAAATTACATGCTGCAAGTTCACACATACACTGTCTTCCAAATTATTGGACAATCTACTTTAGTAGTATTGATTAAGGGGTCTTCTTCTTCTTTTGTGTCCATCATTCAAATGTTACATCACTGTCATCGTCCGTCCTGAAAAGGGCGCAAGCTTCCGGCGACAATCAGTGGGAGCCTCACTTGTACAGTAGACGATAGTGGTAGCAGAATTAGCTCAGGGCACTTCCAGTTTCCAGCCCCGCGACGTGGACGCTTCTGCTATGGGGCCGATTAAGGGGTAATTATTGACCAGGAAATTGGATAATCTCCCCCTGCCTTCTATCATCATGAACTTTGTTTACATTTTATTTCCTTTCTCTCTGCATTGTCAGTCTATGTTATAGCTTCAGCCCCACTCCATCATATAGTTTTTCAGTTGCTTAAACATGAACACTGGAGTCTTGGAGCAAGAAAGAAAGTGGTTGGAAGAACGGCAGAGAAGAGAGATGCATAGATGGAAGTGGAAAGAGAGAGGTAGAGTGCAATGAGAAAGCAAGGAGAATGATAGAGAGCTGTTGTTCATATCATGCAAACATTCCACATATCTGGAGAGAAGGAATGGGTGACGTTTTGGGTCAAGGCCCTTCTTCGGACCCTTCGCCTGAAGAAGTGTCTCGACACGAAATGTCATCCATTCCTTCTCTCCAGAGATGCTGCCTGTCTCACTGAGTTACTCTAGCTTTCTGTGTCTATCTTCGGTTTAAACCAGCATCTGCAGTTCCTTCCTACACATGTAAACATCCAACATTGATTAGCATCAAAAAGCCTCAGAAAACCCATCAATTAGAATCAAATCTGGCACAGCGGTAAATATATTGGTTTCTAGAGACTGGTTATTGCAGCTCTACAATGTAAATACTGGGGTCATTCTGGGAAAAATTGTTATCCCGACCCCATTTTGCCACTTTATTGATGACCTGCGGGTATGGTGCAGCATAGGCCTGTCTGAAGATGATTTGACAGAGGTCAGCTCCAAGCATTACCCTTCAAATCATGAAGTAATCCCTCCAGCTATAAGAACTTGCAGATTTTATTGTCAACTAGAAAGAAGCATTCATGCCACTACATTCATGAACTACATTAAACATGAAAAGCAGGCTTCGTGTTTTGTGATGAGCAATTCATGTCCTGACAGCTCCATGTTTTAAATCAAGTCTAATTCCACTCTCCTGGATGAATGAAATGGCAACAAAATGTATAAGATGCTCCATGTTAAGGGTGGCACAGCAGCGCAGCTGGTCGAGCTGCTGCCTCATAGCGCCAGAGACGCGAGTTCGATGCTGATCACTGACGCTGTCTGTGTAGCGTTTGCATGTTCTCCAGCTTTTCCTAAATCGCAAAAACGTGCAGTTTTGTAGGTTAATTGGCCTCTGTAAATTGCCATGAGTGAATCAGAAGTGGATACCATATGTTGACGTTTGCATCTCAAGGGCAGGTTAGTCGGTATTATGCTTTTATTCTTCGGAGGAATAAACACACATGCTCTCATACGTCGGTGTTGCTTTAACCGGAAGAGAAGACTTTTATTTTGTTTTCATATGCATTTTATGTCTGGCACACCGGTAGTGACGTCAGTATAAGAGCCGTCAGTGTAAGAGCACATCTAAACAGTTTCGGTTTAACATCCAACACCCCCACTTGCTCTTATGCTGTGCATTACATTTAACAACATATACAACATAACTTAATCTGATTACATTCTCTGTATCGCCACATTTTACACATTTACAGTGTTCAACCTTTCCAAAAAATAATAATTTTGTTGTTATGATTTTACACTCCAAACATATAATCCCTGAATTTCTCAGTTTTAAACTTTGTTGCAGGCTTAGTTAAGATATCTGCAACCATGTCTGCTGTTGGACAATACTCAATGATTACTTTCTTATCACTGAGTGCAGACCGAATGAAATGATACCTAATGTCGATATGTTTGCATCTTTGTCGGTTCACTGGGTTCTTTGATAATGCAATCGCACCTTGATTGTCCTCAAAGATTTTCACTGGCTCGTACTGGCAATCTTTGCCCATTCCTTTCAATAGCTGCACAAGATACAAGCTCTCTTGTGTAGTAGCCGCCATTGCCATATATTCGGCTTCACATGTGGATAAGGCTACTGTCTGCTGTTTCTTGGATTTCCACGAAATAACAGGCCCATTTTCAGACAAACTAAAACAATATCCTGTTGTGCTTCGCCTGTCATTTTGATCTGCCGCCCAGTCAGCGTCACTGTATGCAACAAGTTTGAGTTTTTCCTCTCTTTTCCTGTAACACAGCTCCTGGTTTATAGTACCCTTTAAGTACATCAACACATGTTTGGTAGTTATCCTATGTTGTTCTTTAAGCTCTGCTAGATATTGTGACAGTTTACTGACAATCCAGCTTAAATCAGGCCTTGTACATGTCATCACATATATCAAGCTGCCTACCACTTCCCTGTATTGTGTTGGATTAACAGGCTCATCATCATCATAAAAGTTTTGTTTCTGTTCACATGGAGTTGACCTTGTTTTACAGTCAGACATTCCAAACTTCTCCAGTATTTTTGCTATGTACCTCTTTTGGTTCATTTTTATTTCTCCCTCTGTCTGTGAAAAATCAATGCCTAGAAAATGTCTAAGTTTCCCAAGATCTTTCATCTTAAACTTTTCACTTAGCATTTCTTTCACACCATTGAGAGATTCTTTATCACTGGCAGCAATAATTAGGTCGTCAACCCACATGATCAGAATTATTCTCTCATTTTCAGTCTCTTTACTGTACACGCAGTGATCTGTTGGATTTTGTGCGAAACCATTTTTACTGAGATGATCATGCAGCATCTTGTTCCAGTTCCGTCCTGACTGTTTCAGTCCATACAGTGATTTGTTATGTTTGCAGACCAGCTTTTTACCTGTGTCTGTTTTCACTTCAAATCCTTCAGGTTGTTCAATATACAGCTCACAATCAATTGGAGCATGTAGATAAGCTGTTTTCACATCCATCTGGTGTAATTCCAAATCGTACTGAGCTGCTAGCTGCATCAGACTGCATACTGATGTCATGTTAGCTGTTGGGGAAAACGTCTCCTTGTAATCTATTCCTACTACTTGACTATACCCCTTTGCAACATACCTGGCTTTGTATGTCTCAGTCTTATCTGAAGATTCTTTTACTGCAAACACCCACTTCCCCCCCACTGCATTTTTGCCCTGTGGTATTGTGGTTAGAGTGTATGTGTCATTTTCTTTGAGAGATTCGATTTCCTCCTTCATGGCTTTAGCCCAAATGTCAGATTTTGATGAGCTCATAGCTTCTTTGAAGGTTTGTGGAACATTATACATCACTCTGTAGCAGTAGTCTACATTTAAATTTATCTGGTCGTCCTCTTCTACTTTACACTCCTCCAAGTTAGGAGGAGGGGGAGTTCAATGAGATCTGGGTGTCCTAGTGCATCAGTCAATGAAAGGAAGCATGCAGGTACAGCAGGCAATGAAGAAAGCCAATGGAATGTTGGCCTTCGTAACAAGAGGAGTTGAGTATAGGAGCAAAGAGGTCCTTCTACAGTTGTACCGGGCCCTGGTGAGACCGCACCTGGAGTACTGTGTGCAGTTTTGGTCTCCAAATTTGAGGAAGGATATTCTTGCTATGGAGGGCGTGCAGCGTAGGTTCACTAGGTTAATTCCCGGAATGGCGGGACTGTCGTATGTTGAAAGGCTGGAGCGATTGGGCTTGTATACACTGGAATTTAGAAGGATGAGGGGGGATCTTATTGAAACATATAAGATAATTAGGGGATTGGACACATTAGAGGCAGATAACATGTTCACAATGTTGGGGGAGTCCAGAACAAGGGGCCACAGTTTAAGAATAAGGGGTAGGCCATTTAGAACGGAGATGAGGAAGAACTTTTTCAGTCAGAGGGTGGTGAAGGTGTGGAATTCTCTGCCTCAGAAGGCAGTGGGGGCCAGTTCGTTGGATGCTTTCAAGAGAGAGCTGGATAGAGCTCTTAAGGATAGCGGAGTGAGGGGGTATGGGGAGAAGGCAGGAACGGGGTACTGATTGAGAGTGATCAGCCATGATCGCATTGAATGGCGGTGCTGGCTCGAAGGGCTGAATGGCCTACTCCTGCACCTATTGTCTATTGTCTATTGTCACTCATAGTCTCGTAAGTACTGTGGGCTTTTCCTTTCTCTCTTAGGATAGCGTGTGTTCTGACTATTTTCACCCTGTCCAGTTTGAGTGTTGCTATCACTCTCAGTAGTATCCGTGTGTGACTTCAGTGTCACTTCTGGACTCTGATCAGTCACCTCTGCGTTTGGTCTGGGGGATGTTAATCTCTTCCCAGGATGGTCATCATCACTCATCTCCATATCTGTCTGAGTTTGGCATTCAGTTACACTTTTTGTTATGAACTTCACTAGTCTGTTTTTGAGAACTCGCCCTGTCTCTGGGTAGTAGACTAAGTATGCAGGGCTGTTTTTGTCATAACCTACAAAAATCCCTTTTTCACATCTTGAGTCTAACTTCTTTTTGACTTGTTTGTATGAGAAACAGACTGATCCAAACTTCTTCATTTTTGAAAGATTAGGCTTTCTGCCTGTCACCATGTAGTGTGGAGTCTGACCAACACGTTTGTTGTAGCATCTGTTGCGGATTACTGCAGCAGTCATTACAGCATATGTCCACAATTCTTTCGGTAGGTTACTCTCGAGTAGCACGCACCTTGCCATTTCAAATAGCGTTCTCCAGTTTCTCTCAGCTGTCCCATTTTGATGGGGGAGTAAGGTGCGGAGGTTTCATGCCTTATGGCATTTCTACTGAGCAATGATTGGAAATCTGCTGCTGTGAACTCTGTGCCATTATCAGATCTTATGCACTTAATTTTTCCATAGGGGGCCACGTCCGCTATGAACTTTTCTGTAGCTTTTATAGTGTCACGTTTTGTTTTCAAGAAGTAAACAAACACTGCTCCTGAGTAGTCATCTGTGAAAGTTTGTATGTATTTGTATCCATCTTTTGCTTCTGGCTCTATAGGGCCAACCAAATCAGTATGCACTAACTCAAGTGCTTCTTTAGCCCTTACATCTGGCTCTCTGTTCCTGCTCTGTGCAAATTTGCCTTTTATACAGACCTCACAGTTGAGTTTGGACTTATCAACTTTACCTTTGATTTTCATGCCCTCTGTTACCCTCTCTAACTGTGATACATCATCATAGTTACAGTGACCAAGTATCTCGTGCCATGTTTGAATATCATAACACCCGTGACATCCGTCATTAGTTTTATGACTTACAGTGTTTAGATAGTAGAGTCTGTCGTACTCCTTAATGTCGAACTTGGTACCGTTCTTGTGGATGAGCTTGTTGCTGCCTTGGCCAAAGATCACTGAAGCTCCGGTGGTCGTTGCTGCCTTGACAGAGAAGATGTCCTGTGGGAATGATGGGATGTACAACGCCTTTCTCAGCGTCGTCCTCACACGACGGCCCTCGCTGTCTCTCAGGTACACCTCTGCTTCGCCTTTCCTCCGTGCGACACCGCTCGTCCTTGTCCCGTCAGCCAACTCGATGAAGTGTTTGGCGGGCTGGAAAGTCTCATCAAAGTTCTTAAACTTTTCAATGTCTGTGATTATGTGTGACGTTGCGCCCGTGTCGACCATAAGCCCTTTACGAGTCTCTTCACTTGCCTGGCAGTCATTTATTTTGAATGTAAATGTGTGGTCGTTGGAGTCGGATGCTTGTTTCACGTTGTCTCGCTTTTTCTTTCTGCAGTTTGCCTCCTTATGAGTGGGGCTCTTGCAAAAACTGCACCACTGTCTCTGTTCTTTACCGCTGCGCTCTCCGCTGCATTCCCACGCTTTGTGTCCCGTCTGACCGCAGTTGTAGCAGGTGAATGTCTTCTCTGAGCCTTTAGTCCTTTCTTTCACCCAGCCTCTTGCTTTCATTACGTTGTCGTCACTCATATGGCCGCTAAATCTTTCAGTGCTCTCATAGCTTCTCAACTTGGTCTTAAACTCACCAAAAGTTGTCTTCTCATCACCCTGTGTTATGTGGATGGCAAATGGCTTAAATGTCTCTGGCAAGCCTTTCAGAATCATAACAATCAGCAGCCCGTCACTAAGAGTCTCTCCGGCTTTTCTTAGTGCTGTAATCGCCGTTTCTGCACGAATAATGTATTCAGTTACACTTTCATTTATGGCCTTTTTCAGCGACGTCAGCTCAGTGTAGAGGCCGATCACTCGCGGCTTCCCTGTGTCCGCGTAATGGCTCCTCAGTAGCTGCAACGCTTTTCTCCCGTCGTCCGCCGCTTCTCTCATAATGAGCGACAAACTTTTGTTGTCTAGCACTTGTATCAGCTCGGCGTAGGCTTTTTCGTTTTTCTCGGCTTCCTCGTCGTCTTCTTCGTCGGTAGCCGGCTCGTTCAGAATTGTTGACTTTAAGCCTTGTAGCCGCAGGTGGCCTAAAAACTTTGTTTCCCATAATTCGTAATTCTTTTCCATATATAACCATATAACAACTACAGCACGGAAACAGGCCCGTTCGGCCCTACCAGTCCACGCCGACCACTTTCCCTGACCTAGTCTCATCTACCTGCACTCAGACCATAACCCTCTAATCCCCTCTTATCCATATACCTATCCAATTTACTCTTAAATAATAAAATCGAGCCTGCCTTCACCACTTCCACCGGAAGCCCATTCCATACAGCCACCACCCTCTGAGTAAAGAAGTTACCCCTCATGTTACCCCTAAACTTTTGTCCCTCAATTCTGAAGCTATGTCCCCTTGTTGGAATCTTCCCCACTCTCAAAGGGAAAAGCCTACCCACGTCAACTCTGTCCGTCCCTCTCAAAATTAAAAAAAACCCTCTATCAAGTCCCCCCTCAACCTTCTACGCTCCAAAGAATAAAGACCCAACCTGCTCAACCTCTCTCTGTAGCTTAAGTGCTGAAACCCAGGCAACATTCTAGTAAATCTCCTCTGTACCCTCTCCATTTTGTCGACATCCTTCCTATAATTTGGCGACCAGAACTGCACATCATACTCCAGATTCGGCCTCACCAATGCCCTGTACAATTTTAACATTACATCCCAACTTCTATACTCGATGCTCTGATTTATAAAGGCAAGCATACCAAACGCCTTCTTCACCACCCTATCCACATGAGATTCCACCTTCAGGGAACAATGCACAGTTATTCTCAGATCCTTCTGTTCCACTGCATTCCTCAATTCCCTACCATTTACCCTGTACGTCCTATTTTGATTTGTCCTACCAAAATGCAGCACCTCACACTTATCAGCATTAAACTCCATCTGCCATCTTTCAGCCCACCCTTCCAAAAGGCCCAAGTCTCTCTGTAGACTTTGAAACTCTACTTCATTATTAACTACACCACCTATCTTAGTATCATCTGCATATTTACTAATCCAATTTGCCACACCATCATCCAGATCATTAATGTAAATGACAAACAACAGTGGACCCAACACAGATCCTTGGGGTACTCCACTAGACACTGGCCTCCAACCTGACATACAATTGTCAACCATTACCCTCTGGTATCTCCCATTCAGTGTTGAATCCATCTTGCAACCTCACTATTAATACCCAACGATTTAACCTTCTTAATCAACCTTCCATGTGGAGCCTTGTCAAATGCCTTACTGAAGTCCATATAGACAACATCCACAGCCTTGCCCTTATCAATTTCCCTAGTAACCTCTTCAAAAAATTCAAGAAGATTAGTCAAACATGACCTTCCAGGCACAAATCCATGTTGACTGTTTCTGATCAGGCCTTGTTTATCCAAATAATTATATATATTGTCCCTAAGTATCTTTTCCATTCATTTTCCCACCACAGACGTCAAACTAACAGGTCTATAATTGCTAGGTTTACTTTTAGAACCTTTTTTAAACAAAGGCACAACATGCGCAATGCGCCAACCTTCCGGCACCATCCCCGTTTCTAATGACGTTTGAAATATTTCCGTCATAGCCCCTGCTATTTCTGCACTAACTTCCCTCAATGTCCTAGGGAATATCCTATCAGGACCTGGAGACTTATCCACTTTTATATTTTTCAAAAGTGTCCGTACTTCCTCTTCTTTAATCCTCATAATTTCCATCACTACTCTACTTGTTTCACTTACCTCACATAATTCAATATCCTTCTCCTCGGTGAATACTGAAGAAAAGAAATTGTTTAATATCTCCCCCATTTCTTCCGGCTCAGCACATAGCTGTCCACTCTGACTCTCTAATGGACCAATTTTATCCCTCGCTATCCTTTTGCTATTGAAATATCTGAAGAACCCCTTGGGGTTTACTTTTACATTACTTGCCAAAGCAGCCTCATATCTTTTTTTCGCTTTTCTAATTTCCTTCTTAAGATTCCTTTTACATTCTTTATATTCCTCAAGAACCTAATTTACTCCCTGCCGCTTATATTTATTGTATATCTCCCTCTTTTTCCGAACCAAGTGTCCAATTTCCCTGGAAAACCACGGCTCTCAAATTATTATTCTTTCCTTTCCACCGAACAGGGACATAAAGACTCTGTACTCTCAAAATTTCACCTTTAAATATCCTCCATTTCTCTATTATATCCTTTTCATAAAACAAAAAGTTCCATTTCACTCCTTTTAAATCCTTTCTCATCTCCTCAAAATTAGCCTTTCTCCAATCCAAAATCTCAACCCTTGGTCCAGATTTGACCTTCTCCATAATTATATTGAAACTAATGGCATTGTGATCACTAGACCCAAAGTGCTCCTCAACACATACCTCCGTCACCTGACCCGTCTCATTTCCTAACAGGAGGTCCAACACTGCCCCTTCTCTGGTAGGTACCTCTACGTATTGCTGCAAAAAACTATCCTGCACACATTTTACAAACTCCAAACCATCCAGCCCTTTAACAGATGTGATTCCCAGTCTATATACGGAAAATTGAAATCACCCACAATCACTACTCTGTGCTTACTACTAATATCTGCTATCTCCTTACATATTTGCTCTTCCAATTCTCGTTCCCTATTTGGCGGTCTATAATACACCCCTATAAGTGTTGCTAAACCTTTCTCATTTCTGAGTTCCACCCAAACAGCCTCCCTAATCGAGCCTTCTAGTCTGTCCTGCCAAAGCACTGCCGTGATATCCTCCCTGACAAGCAAGGCAACACCCCCACCTCTTGCCCCTCCTATTCTATCACATCTGAAACAATGAAATCATGGAATATTTAATTGCCAATCGCAACCCTCCTGCAACCATGTTTCACTGATCGCCACAACATCATACTTCCAGATGTCAATCCAGGCTCTAAGCTCATCCACATTTCTTACAATGCTCCTAGCATTAAAATATACACATTTAAGGGACCCATCATTTCTTATTCTCAGTTTATTTCTTTTCACTTCTTTCTCTCCTACATATTGGGTCTGAGTGTTTCCCTTTTCTGCCTCCTGCCTCACACACTGCCTATTAGCTATCTGTGTTTGAGTTCCTCCCCCCAACCGTACTAGTTTAAAGTCTCCGCAATTACCTTAGCAAATCTCCCCGCCAGGATATTGGTTCCTCTCAGGTTCAGATGCAACCCGTCCTTTTTGTACAGGTCATACTTCCCCCAGAAGAGGTCCGTCGAAGCATATTCTGTTCCATCGGCTTCCACCATCCCTCCTGGGCCCATAACCTGTTGACGTTTGCATCTCAAGGGCAGGATAGTCGCTTTATGCTTTTATTCTTCGGAGGAATAAACACACATGCTCTCATACATCGGTGTTGCTTTAACCGGAAGAGAAGACTTTTATTTTGTTTTCATATGCATTTTATATCTGGTACACCGGTAGTGTCGTCAGTATAAGAGCCGTCACTGTAAGAGCACATCTAAACAGTTTCGGTTTAACATCCAACACCATAGAACTTGTGTGAACTAACAGTTGGTGTGGACTCGGTGGGTCAAATGGTACGGTTTCTGTGCTGTATCTTAAAAAAAATCAAGGGCAAGACAATCCATGTGACTTCAGGTCGTATTGCGACCTTCAGTAATCAACCCCTCCCTCACCCTAGTGCACTGCAGCAGCAATTTATACAGTCTACAGACTGCATCGGCATAACTTGTCAATGTTACATCAAAATTCACAAAGCTGAATGATCTGTAAAGCTATGGGAATATATCTTCTCAAAATTCATCTTTAAGTCACAAACTATTCTGACATATCCTAGCTATCTTTCTTTTTCAGGGCCAGAATCTTTCAAATTCCGTTCCCAGCAGCAAAATCCCAGGAAAGCAGACTATTACCTGAATGGTGGCCGATTAGGAAAAGGGGAGATGCAACGAGACCTGGGTGTCGTGGTGCACCAGTCATTGAAAGTAGGCATGCAGGTGCAGCAGGCAGTGAAGAAAGCGAATGGTATGTTGGCATTCATAGCGAGGGGATTTGAGTATAGGAGCAGGGAGGTTCTGCTGCAGTTGTGCAGGGCATTGGTGAGACCACACCTGGAGTATTGCGTACAGTTTTGGTCTCCTAATCTGAGGAAAGACATTCTTGCCATAGAGGGAGTACAGAGAAGGTTCACCAGATTGATTCCTGGGATGGCAGGACTTTCATACGAAGAAAGACTGGATAGACTCGGCTTGTACTCGCTGGAATTTAGAAGATTGAGGGGGGATCTTATAGAAACTTACAAAATTCTTAAGGGGTTGGACAGGCTAGATGCAGGAAGATTGTTCCCAATGTTGGGGAAGTCCAGAACAAGTGGTCACAGTTTAAGGATAAGGGGGAAGTCTTTTAGGACTGAGATGAGAAAGTTTTTTTTCACACAGAGAGTGGTGAATCTGTGGAATTCTCTGCCACAGAAGGTAGTTGAGGCCAGTTCATTGGCTATATTTAAGAGGGAGTTAGTTGTGACCCTTGTGGCTAAAGGGATCAGGGGGTATGGAGAGAAGGCAGGTACAGGATACTGAGTTGGATGATCAGCCATGATCATATTGAATGGAGGTGCAGGCTCGAAGGGCCGAATGGCCTACTCCTGCACCTAATTTCTATGTTTCTAAAATGAAGTGCCACCATTACAAAGACGCCAGGGGAGAATTCACATCATTGCTTTCTTACGAATAACAAGGGGCCATCATGACAGGTTCATCCCCCTCTCAGCAACATTCTTATCATATCATATCATATCATATATATACAGCCGGAAACAGGCCTTTTCGGCCCACCAAGTCCGTGCCGCCCAGCGATCCCCGCACATTAACACTATCCTACACCCACTAGGGACAATTTTTACATTTACCCAGCCAATTAACCTACATACCTGTACGTCTTTGGAGTGTGGGAGGAAACCAAAGATCTCGGAGAAAACCCACGCAGGTCACGGGGAGAATGTACAAACTCCTTACAGTACAGCACCCGTAGTCAGGATCGAACCTGAGTCTCCGGCGCTGCATTCGCTGTAAAGCAGCAACTCTACCGCTGCGCGCCGTCTCAAGAAGCTAAGGTGATCTGTGTTTTCAACTCTTAGGGTTTTTCTAACAAGCTGTGTTTGTTCTTCATCTTAGATTTGCATCTTTCCTGTAAGATGACCATTATGGATGACATTATTCCAACTCAAGTTTGGTAACAGATGGCAACAATACAACAACAAATTTTACTATACCGTGTTTCAACAAATTTTGTGTCTTCTTTTCATCTAATTTCCTCATCTAACATGAAACAATCAAGTCCCCATGCACCTTAGTTAGAAGCCTAATTGGTTGCTTTGGTTGTTTCTCTCTCTATTTCCCTATCAACTTGACCCAAAGGCACAGTACCGTAATCCCCCTAGTTATGACACGGTTCCCCTCCTGAGAACTGTTCTTAACCTGGACTATCCGTAAGTCGGAAATGAGCAGAAGCAGAAGCGACAAGAGAGCGGGCAAGTGCAGGAAGAGCGGCTGCCAGCCGGCCCCATCAACTCAGTGAGAGAATTTGCTCAGTGCTTCAAGCACGGCTTGGCTGGACTCAGCCCTCGATGATTGTGGTTTAGTTTAGTTTACTTTAGAGATACAACGTGGAAACAGGCCTTTTGGCCCACCGAGTCCGCACCGACCAGCGATCCCCGCACACAGACACTATCCTTTGCCCAGTCGGGACAATTTTACACATACACCAAGCTAATTAACCTACATACCTGTACGTCTTTGGAGTGTGGGAGGAAACCAAAGATCTCGGAGAAAACCCACGCGGTCACAGGGAAAACGTACAAACTCCATACAGACAACACCCGTAGTCAGGATCAAACCCGGATCTCCGGCGCTGCAAGCTCTGTAAGGCTGCAACTCTACCGCTGTGCCACCATGCCATCCCACTGATGTAGTGAGGGAGCAGTAAGAACGGAAGTAGAAATGTTCTCACCTAGCAGAAGATGCCTGCAGCCCTGTCGTAGCCAGCAAATCCATCTACGTCCATCCTGCTGCTCTCCCAAAAACCTTTTATATGTACAGGGTGTTTACAAGTCAGGCATTTGTAACTTGGGGAGGACTTGTAAGACCAATGTCAGGTAAACTAACCCATGCTAATAGAAGGAAGTGATACCTGACCAAATCATTTTCCTATTGACAATATAAAATGCACATTGAATCCCAACCAATCCAACTCTAGAATTATTATTAAGTAGCGATTTGAAGAAGTATGGTTCTAATCTGATGTCAACTTTTGTTAAGTGCCAAAACTGTTTCAAGGTTGAAAAATATGGAAATTAAGTGACAATGTAAATTCTATGAAATTCTACTCTTACATTCGAAACGGGTCCTTTTCAGAATGACAGGCAGTGGCGAGTGGAGTGCCGCAAGGCTCGGTGTTGGGGCCGCAACTGTTTACCATATATATTAATGATTTGGAAGAGGGAATTAGAAGCAACACTAGCAAGTTTGTGGATGACACAAAGCTGGGTGGCAGTGTAAACTGTGAAGAGGAAGTTAGGAGGTTGCAGGGTGACCTGGACAGGTTGAGTGAGTGGGCAGATACGTGGCAGATGCAGTATAATATAGGTAAATGTGAGGTTATCCACTTTGGCGGCAGAAACAAGGAGGCAGATTATTATCTCAATGGTGTTAGGTTAGGTAAGGGGGAGGTGCAGCGAGACCTGGGTGTCCTTGTACACCAGTCACTGAACGTTAGCGTGCAGGTACAGCAGGCAGTGAAGAAAGCCAATGGAATGTTGGCCTTCATAACAAGAGGATTTCAGTATAGGAGTAAAAAGGTTCTTCTGCAGTTGTATAGGGCTCTGGTAAGACCACATCTGGAGTATTGTGTACAGTTTTGGTCTCCTAATTTGAGGAAGGACATCCTTGTAATTGAGGCAGTGCAGCGTAGGTTCATGAGATTGATCCCTGGGATGACATATGAGGAAAGATTGAAAAGACTGGGCATTCACTGGAGTTTAGAAGGATACGAGGGGATCTAATAGAAACATATAAAATTATAAAAGGACTGGACAAGCTAGATGCAGGAAAAATGTTCCCAATGTTGGGCGAGTCCAGAACCAGGGGCCACAGTCTTAGAATAAAGGGGAGGCCATTTAAAACTGAGGTGAGAAAAAACTTTTTTACCCAGAGAGTTGTGAATTTGTGGAATTCTTTGCCACAGAGGGCAGTGGAATCACTGGATGGAAGAGCTTCTATTCAGTGCTACCCTTGTATTTACCTTGGTATAATTTTAATACATAACAGATTTACACAATAGATGAGAAAATGTTTTGGGTAACTCTTGGTATCAATCACAACACAGCCAATTTCGCTAACCCCATCCACTCCCTATGATTGTACCATTTTATTTTATTTGTTTTTTAAAAAGTTTATTATAATCTGTATGGAAAGATGAGGACAAATCCCTATTTCTATTCATATGTTGACTTGTTGATAGCCATACTGCAGGAGCTCAGAGAAGGTGACTTCTTGTTAAACTTCAACAAAGACCTGTCAGCTCATTCCACATTTCCTTCAACTCACACGTTCTCTGGAAGTTAAGTACAGAACCCATTTATTTCCATTTGATTATTTTTTGAGTGAGTGGGCAACAATATTACCCAAATCCCACAGCTTCCAAGCCCTTTTGATACTGTTAAATGTGTACTTGCTGCACACTTGTCTGTACTCCTGTGTTCTAAACCACAGTCGCACTCATGCCTAGCTTTCATGGCTTTCGTAAACTCAAGTAATTCTACACACAATTTGCAGAATTTATGTGCGGCACAGTGGCGCAGCTGGTAGAACCACTGCCTCACTGCGCCAGAGACCTGGGCTGACCTCGGGTACTATCTGTGTGGAGTTTGCATGTTCTTTCTGTGACTGTGTGAGTTTCCTACAGGTGCTCTCGTTTCATATCATATCATATCATATATATACAGCCGGAAACAGGCCTTTTCGGCCCACCAAGTCCGTGCCGCCCAGTGATCCCCGTACATTAACACTATCCTACACCCACTAGGGACAATTTTTACATTTACCCAGTCAATTAACCTACATACCTGTACGTCTTTGGAGTGTGGGAGGAAACCGAAGATCTCGGAGAAAACCCACGCAGGTCACGGGGAGAACGTACAAACTCCTTACAGTGCAGCACCCGTAGTCAGGATCGAACCTGAGTCTCCGGCGCTGCATTCGCTGTAAAGCAGCAACTCTACCGCTGCGCTACCGTGCTGCCCCTACGTGTGAGTTTGTAGGTTAATTGGCCTCTAAATTGCCTCATGTGAGGGAAGTAGATGAGAGGGTGGGATGGCATGGAATTGTGAGACGGGTAATCGATGGTTGGCATGGACCCGGTGGGCCTGTTTCCATGTTGTATATCGAAACTAAACTCTAAACTAACCTTTTCTGTATGTTTGAGTTTTTGCTACAATCTGCCATTAACAGATTTGTATGGTCGATGCTTATATTTATTCACAGTTCTCCTCTTCCATCTGCCTCTGTGCCCCATTGAGTAAGGTTGCATTTGTAGGTATTTATTAAAATTGGTATTTCTCAGGAATGCATATACATTTCATATACATGAAATGCATATACATATGCAGGGATGCATATACATTCTCAGGAATGCATATACATCCAAAGACGTACAGGTATGTAGGTTAATTGACTGGGTAAATGTAAAAATTGTCCCTAGTGTGTGTAGGATAGTGTTAGTGTGCGGGGATCGCTGGGCGGCGCGGACTTGGTGGGCCGAAAAGGCCTGTTTCCGCGCTGTATCTGAAATATGAAAATAAATAAATAATAAATAATTTGCTAAAACTAAAATTTGATCAGCTGAGTTAATGTGATGATGATTATTTGAAATATCAATGGACATTTTTTTAAATTACAGATGTGACTTCCAGTTTATTTCAGTTTAGTTTGGCTTAATTTCTGATTCATGCTATTCAATCAGTGAAAAGACTATACATAATTACAATCAAGCCACCTGCAGTGTACAGATACAGGTTAAAGGAAATAACATTTAGTGCAGAATAAAGCCCAGTAAATTCTGATTAAAGATTGTCTGAGGGTCTCCAATGAGGTAGATGGTCAGACAGGACCACTCTCTGGTTGTGATAGGATGGTTCAGTTACCTGATAACAGCTGAGAAGAAACTGTCGCTGAACCTGGAGGTGTGCGTTTTCAAACGTCTGGAACTCTTGCCTGAATGGAGAGGGGAGAAGAGTGAGTGACTGGGTTGAGACTCTTCCTAGACTATGCTGGTGGCCTTGCCAAGGCACCATGAAGTGTAGATGGAGTCAATGGAAGTGAGATTGGTTTCCGCGATGGTCTGGGCTGCGTCCACAACTCTCTCCAGTTTCTTGCGGCCTTGGTTGGGGCTGTTCTCAAACTATGCTGTGATGCATCCCGATAAAATGCTTTTGTATTGCCGCAAATGAAACTTTGTACTTAGGAATGATACATTTCAACACTCATTGCTATGCGTTGCAGTCAATTATCCATTGTGCTAAATATTGATTGTTTTTTAAATAGGAGAAAGTAGTTATTTTAACAATTTAGGTTTAGATTTAGAACCTATGCCTTCTGGTTCTTCAAGATTCAAGATTCAAGATTCAAGATAGCTTTATTTGTCATCCAATATTGGACGAAATTCAGTCACCCACAGTCCAACAATAAAAGCATTAAATAGGCATTAAAATTACACAACCCCAAAAACACACAAAAGAAACATCCATCAAAGAAACATCCATCACAGTGAGTCTCCTCCAGTCCTCTCCTCACTGTGATGGAAGGCCACAATGTCTTTCCCTTCTCCTGCTGTCCTCTCCCGCGGTCAGGTTGTTGTGGTTGCAGGCCGCGCCGGACGGTCCGCAGCGGGCCGAGCCTAAGGCGAGTCCCAGCCGCTCCCGCAGCCTCGAAGACGGCCGGCTCCGCCGATGATAAGTCCGATCCGGGCGGGCGAACACGCTGCTGCTGTTGCTGCACGTCGGGGCGGTCGTGGCTCCCGACATTGAAGCCCCGCCCAGCAGAGAAATATCCCGCGGCATATTATAGGCCGCACTGGACGGTGAAATGTCCGCGACCCAAGCCCCGCGACCCCGGGGCGGGCGAACCCGCTGCCGCTGTCGGAGCTCCCGATGTCGGCATCCACGCGGCCCGAGCCTAAGGCGAGTCGCAGCCGCTCCCGCAGCCTCCGAGGACGGCCGGCTCCGGTGATGGTAAGTCCGATCCGCGGGCTCTGCGAACCGGAGCCCTGGAGGTCGCCAGCTCCAGGAGTTGGGCCGATGGTTGGCCAAAGCAAGAACGGAGACAACACCCAGAAAACAAAGGTCGGGTCTCCGTTCGGAAGGGACACATATTTACAATTTTACAGTTCCCCCCCATCCCCCCACATACACACATAGTACACAAACACAAAAACACGACATCACAATCACAATTAAGACAAAAAAACAACAAAAACACAAAGACAAATGGACCGCAGGTAAGCCGCAGCTGCTATGGCAGCGCCGCCATTTTGTACTGCTCTATGTTCTCTGTTCTATGTTAACACTTAAATGATTAACCAAATACAGAACACCTGCAATCTTCAAGATTAAGAAATAGACAGTAGCTGCGGAACTGAGCCTCGACCATTCCATCTTCCAGCCTATAATTAGCACAGTTGAACATGTGGACATGCAACAATTGACTGTGACTAGTGGTGTGCCTCAGGGTTCGGTGCTGGGCCTGTTACTGTTGGTCATCTATATCAATGATTTGGATGAGAACATACATGGCAAGATTAGCAAGTTTGCTGATGATACACAAGTGGGTGGTTTTGCAGATAGTGAAGATGATTGCCAGTCTATCCCATGCCAGACAGAGGAGGAGTTATACAGTTTGTTAGCCACAGAGAAGAAGGATCTCCTGTGGGGTTCTGTACTGCATCTTGGTGGAACCAGTCTGTTGCTGAAGGTACTCTTCAGGTTGACCAGAGTGCCATAGAGAGGGTGAGCTGCATTGTCCAAGATGCTCCGCAGTTTGAGGAACATCCTCCTCTCAAGACCACCTCCCATGAATCCAACTCTGCCCCCAGGACAGAGCCAGCCATCTTGATGAGTTAGTGAATCCTATCGGCGTCCGCGGCCTTCACCCTGCACATGACAGTGAAGAGGATGGCACTGGCCACCACCGATTGGTAGAACATCTGCAGCATCTTATTGCAGATGTTGAAGGAGCGGTGCCTTCTCAAAAAGTACAGCCAGCTCTGTCCCTTCTTGTACAGGGCCTCAGTGTTCCTGGATCAGTCCAGTTTACTGTCCAGGTACACTCCAAGGTATTTGTACTCCATGGTAAACTGCACATCCACACCATTGAAGGAGACAGGGGACAGGGCTGTTCCTCTCCTCCTAAAGTCCACCACTAACTCCTTAGTTTTGTTGGTGTTGAGCTGCAGGTGATTCAGCCTATCCCACTCTCCAAAGTAGTTGACTACACCTCTGTATTCAACTTCCCTCCCCTCACTGATGCAGCCCACAATTGGTTTAAAGTGAAGAGGAAAAGATTTAATAGGAATCTGAGGGGTAACTTTTTCATACAAAGGTGGTAAGATTATGTAACAAGCTGCCAGAGGAGGTAGTAGAGGTAGGGGCTATCCCAGCGTTTAAGAAACAGTTAGACAGGTAAATGGTTAGGACAGGTTTGGAGGGATATGGCCAAAACGCGTGCAGGTGAGACTAGTGTAGCTGGGACATGTCGGCTGAAGGGCCTGTTTCCACGCTGTATCTATAACTCTGACTCTAATTGATGGTCACCTATATTGACCAATCGATATTCACTTATTTCATCAATGGCTAGCCCAAATAGACAGCACATGTTCCACAAGAGAATGAATTTGCCTGATGTGTTACAAAAATAACACAGCATGGTGTGCTTCTGGTAAAGATTTGTATTTGAATGGATCACATTGAAATTAAGCTGACAGGGTAATAAATCCAGTGCTCTGACTCATGTTCATGAGCCACGTGTCTCTGACAGGAGACTCCGCGATCTTATCAGCACATTATAATCGCATTAACAAAGCAATCAAAAATATATTACAGAATACTATGTTCAAGAATAATGCTTGACATTTCATAGGGAAGGAGGAAGTCTATTAATCTGCCATCTATGTAGGAATAGAGCTGAAAGTAGTTAATTCCCTTGTTTGCCTGGAGCTTTTGCAAGGAAACTACAGTGGAACTGAATAGGCATTGCCTCATTCCACACAATTTTCTTCGGAATGAAGGCACTGTTAATTTGCAGCATCTCAATTGCCCTTTATAAGCATAACGTCATTAACCACCTTCACTGTGACCTTTCCTATAAAATGGAAAGCTGAGCATCTCTTCCAGATGTGAATTTTGGCCTTTCACTCGCTGAAAAGGCCTGCATTTATGTACTACGATATCTATATATTAAAACTCTTGTTTGTTTGTTTGTTCCTGAACTACAGCCAAAACGGTACACAATAGCACAACAATTTTAGGCCCACCTTACTCACCTTCATTCCTTTGGTGCTAATGGAAGAAGTTTCAATGAAATTGGTGTTATATTTTTTAAGTTATTCACATTTTAAAGTTTAAATATATCTCCTATGGAGGGAGGGAGGGGGAGGGAGGGAGGGGAAGGAGGGAGGATAAGGGGGGTTGAGGGGGATGGAGTGGGGTGGAGGGAAAGGAGGAGGGGGAGGGGAGGGGTGAGGGAAGGAGGGGGAGGGAAGGGAGGGAGGGAGGGAGGGAGGGAGGGAGGGAGGGAGGGAGGGAGGGAGGGAGGGAGGGAGGGAGGGAGGGAGGGAGGGAGGGAGGGAGGGAGGGAGGGAGGGAGGGAGGGAGGGAGGGAGGGAGGGAGGGAGGGAGGGAGGGAGGGAGGGAGGGAGGGAGGGAGGGAGGGAGGGGAGGGGAGGGAGGGGAGGGGAGGGGAGGGAGGGGAGGGGAGGGAGGGGAGGGGAGGGAGGGGAGGGAGGGGAGGGAGGGGAGGGAGGGGGGAGAGGGGAGGGTGGAGGAGAGGGTGCTGCACCAATGCAGGAGAGGCTTGGGCCCAATGGGTCCACTTGGTCTAGTTTCACTGAAAAGTCTCAAATGCTTCAGTTTGATTGGACAAATCTGTTGACCATTTTCCTCACAGCCAAATCCCACCAATGGAAATGAGACAAAAAGCCTCTATTTTCTGGGCATACAGATGGATTTATCAGTTGCTGCCATCATCATGCAATGTGCTGCTGTCGAGGGCCATGAGTTCTACCCCTCCACCAGGGGGATGGAGGACAGTGCGGTCGAAAATGTCCTGCTGTTCTGTTTGCTGGTCTGCTCCACACACGCAGGCTGCTGATGGACGCAACCCCCAACGATGCATGTTGGCATTGAACCGGCCGACCCCTGTGCGGAGCCGGTTCAGGGCGACCCACTCTTTGCGGGGAATGTCCGAACCGGGTGCGGCTGTGAGTGTTCGGAGCGACAGTGAATGAGGAGGTCACGATGTTTGTTCCCAGCTGTTTCTCCATGCTCCTGGTATGTTGAAACCGGAGCCACAGAGGGTCGCTGCATGACGGGAGAAAGGGTGACGAGATGACAGGCGTTGAGGTCCCAGTTGCTGTGAATCCTGGGCGAGGTGGTGCAGAGGATGTTTGGTGTCCGATGGGGCCTTGCACACCAGCCTATGAGTGACAAACTCCCTGCGAAGCTTGGCGGGTGTGATACCTGCGAACACCGGCTGGAGATCCGTCGGAGTAGGGCGTAGGCAGCCAGCGATGATCCGCATGGTGTCGTTGAGGGTGACGTCTAGCTTGCTAGTATGACCGCTGCGGCACCATGCTGGGGCGGCACACTCAGCGGCGCTGTACACGAGTGCAAGAGCACTGTTTCAAGAGCACTTGGAAACTGTAAACCTGTCATTCAATATTTGAACCTCCCTCAGCTGATCCTTATGCAGCGTTGCTGAAGGGTCATTTCATTGACCCCCCTCTCCCTAAAGTCCTCCAGAGAACCCCATCTCAAGTTCATTTTCATGTTTGAACCTTCAGAATAGGTGCTAATGGTATCTTACAAGTGTAAACACACAGGTGCTCACTGTGGGTGTTGGGCCAAGCAGTCAGTTGACAAGATGGAGCTAGGCAAGTTTCAAAATCTCAGATGTTTCTCAAAATTTCTCAAGTGTTTTACTTTGACTGAACAAAATCCAGCAGCCATTTTTACCACATTTGGAAATGAGATGAAACGTCTCGGGATGTTCAGATACAGGTAGATTTCAATGCTCAACATCCATCTGTGCTCCAAACCCTTCACCCTTGCCTCACTCCACCTTGCCCAAATAACTGCCTGGCCAGATGTAGGGTGGAGTATATTGGAGAGGCAAATTGGTCCTCTTGTACAGTTGTGATCAGGAAATGGTGTGGTTGGTGTGTTGGGATCCTAGGGATGCTCTGGAGTGATGGGAAGGTTCATTATTTATAAAGGACCTACTTGTGCTGCATTCCCAGTGCTAGATATCATGGACGAATCCTACTCAGGCAACTCCCTTTATGTAACGCTGAAGCAGGTGTCTCAGGCATATCAATGACCATTTTGCCATGACAGGTTAGAAGCAGGAAAAATGTTCCCAATGTTGGGGGAGTCCAGAACCAGGGGTCACAGTTTAAGAATAAGGGGTAGGCCATTTAGGACTGAGATGAGGAAAAACCTCTTCACCCAGAGAGTTGTGAATCTGTGGAATTCTCTGCCACAGAAGGCAGTGGAGGCCAATTGACTGGATGTTTTCAAGAGAGAGTTAGATTTAGCTCTGTGCTAGAGGAATCAAGAGATATGGGGAAAAAGCAGGAACAGGGTACATGATCATTTTGAATGGCGGTACTTGCTCGAAGAGCCATATGGTCTATTCCTGCACCTATATTTCTATGTTTCTATGTTTCTCGTCAGGCAGCATCGGTGGAAAAAATAGACGGATGGCATTTCGAGAAGTGCCATGACTCAAAACTTGCATCTGTCTGTTTTCCTCCACCAATGCTGACTAACCCTTGAATTCCTCCAGCACTTTTCCTTTTGTTCAGGATTCCAGCATCTGGAAGTTACCTGGGTGTTGGACTCTTATAAGTACCTGGGTGTCTACCTAAAAAATAAATTGGACTGGACCGAAAACACCAATGTGCTATACAAAAAGCGCCAGAGCAGACTTTATCTGCAAAGGAGACTCAGGTCCTTTGGAGTGCAGGGGGCACTCCTAAGGAACTTCTACAACACGGTGGTTGCATCAGCCATTTTCTATGGAGTAGTCTGCTGGAGCAGCAGCATCTCAGCGGCGGAGGGGAAGAGACTTGACAAGCTGGTCAGGAAGGCCAGCTCTGTCCTGGGTTGCCCCCTCGACTCAGTGCAGGCGGTGGGAGAGAGGAGGATGATGGCAAAGTTAACATCGCTGCTGGACAACGACTCCCACCCCATGCAGGACACTGTCACTGCACTGAGTAGCTCCTTCAGTGACAGACTCCTTCACCCCAAGTGTGTGAAGGAGAGATATAGGAGGTGCTTCCTTCCCGCTGCTGTGAGACTGCACAACCAGCACTGCTCCCAGCAGACGAGTCAACAGTAACAGTTAAGGAATACACAGTAAATTGATGACAATTTATCCTTGTCTTTACTTTTATTTATAATGAATGATCTCTTGCTATCCACTTTGCTGCTGTAACACTGTAAATTTCCCTGGTATGGGACAAATAAAGGAATTTATTATTATTATTTCTTGTGTCTCCAAATAATAGCGTGTGTCATTCACACGTTGTTAGTTTCTCAGCAAAATTTGATCTACTGTATTTTAATTGGATTGTGTATTTCATAACATTGGTACGCAAGCATGGCAGATTTAATTAGCTTGAGGATGTGCAGCATATTAAAATTGTAAAAAATGCAATTCCTAGTACCTAATGGTTGTAGCAATCCAGCCTGGAGAAGCAATTGACTTCCTTCTGTTAAATGGAAGAAATTCAATGAAAGGCTACTGGAGGAGAAATTTTCTCCTTAACTTTTTGCTGCAGACCCGTCCTCCCTTACAATTATGGGAATATCTGTTTCAGTAATTGAACTTTGGAAAAGTTTAGCCTTAGCAAAAAATATAGAAAGGTGATTAATTTTTTTAACTATGACAAATAGTTTTGTAGTGACTAATCACAGTAAAGCCATAAGCAAATGAGGGGATGAGATTTTCAGATTCTTATCAGACTCAAGTATACCTTTAAATTCATGTTAACACTTACAATTACAAAGGAAAGTGTTTATTTTTCACTCCAGTAATACTTTGAAGTACTAATCAAGGGTTGCAATGGAGCACATAATGCATTCCGTCCATTATTAATGAGTATATATTGAGTCAAGAATATTTTATGTGAAAATAAATACTTTCACAAATCCTAGTCTTTAAACAGCCACATTAAACATTCTTTGGTTAGAATGTGCATTGTAAATTACCCAAAACTGTATAATTTGAAAGGTTGTGGCTGGGAGGAGAGACATTTGCAAACTTCCAAACCCAATAAAATCTGCTTCTCCAAGGTACATTGAAGTTGAAAGCCACTGGCACAAATAGTAGCATATCCTAGAGTTCTACACTCACACACAGTGAATGTCCAGTCTCAACTCCGAAAAGGAGTCATTCTGCAAAAGGATAGCAAGTACATCCCAGTCAAGAATCAAAAGGCCATTCATTTGTTTCCATCATACATTCTGTGGTAGCAGGCTTAAGGATAGCAAGAGTATAAATCTAGGGAAAGGGCACAACTCGGATCAGAGGGACATGCTGCATGGTCCAGGATAGGCGGGGTAATGGAGACCCTCCTCTCTCATCCATTTCTCGGTGCTCCAAGTGCTAATGTTCACATTTTATAGCCTCACAACAGTCTGAGTAAGCTAAAATGTCATAAAATAGGACCTTGTAAACTCCCACCACACCAATTACTTTAATGAAGTTGGGCAAGTTAGAACCGGCAAATCCATTACATCCATGCTAAAAAGCCTAGGAGTCATAACTCAAATATAAACGTTACTCTGTGGATGCAAGGATCTGCAGATGCTGGAATCTTGTGTTGAACACAAAGTACTGGAGTAACTCAGTTGGTCAGGCAGCATCTCTGGATAGGCGATGGTTCAGATCAGGAGCCTGAAGAAGGGTCCCGAACCGATAGGTCGCCCATCCATGTTTACTTTAGAGACACAGTGTGGAAACAGACCCTTCGGCCCATCGTGTCTGTGCCGACCAACGATCACCCGTGGGGGGGGGGGGGGGGGGGGGGGGAGGTGGGAAGAAAGCCTTATCATCTCTGGTCTTTGCCCAATCATCTGCCAGTTAACAGGCCCTTCACCTGTCTCTCTAACATAATTTCCAAGGCTTTGTTCTGCCCCACCTCTCTTCCAGCTTCCCCCTCCCCACCCCACCCCATTACAATCAATCTGAAGATGGTGCCGACCTGAATCCCCGTCCATGTTCTCCAGAAAAGCTGCCTGACCTGCTGAGTTACTCCAGCACTTTGTCTCTTTTTTTTTGGAAACCAGTATCAGCAGTTCCTTGCGTCTCCATCTTTATACATCATCACCATTGTTGGTAAAGATTATCATGGATTTATAACTATCCACTCTAGATAAGAAATGTAGGAAGATTTAATTAGGTATTAAGTACTCCAAATTCACGCTCTCAGCAGAATAACCAAATACTTCACAATTTTAGATTTTTTTAATACAACAATGTCAACAAAAGGACACAGCAAAAGACAATATAGATGTATACAACTAAATAGAAAGTTAGTCAATGAATCAATGCCGTGATATTATTACACCTGGTAACTTTAGGAAATATCATGAAGCTCACATTGGCTTCTGAACTGAATCGAGAAGGAGCCAACCTGCCATATTAGAGTTTGAAAGAGTATAACATCCCTCCAAGATCTTTAAGAATTTTTAGAATGAAAGTCAAAGGTATTTTGTGCCTTCCAAATGACACCTCCAATGGGATTTTATATGCTGATTGTAAGTGCAGTGGTCTCCGTCTCATGGAAATGTAAAATCCATCTGCAATCATTGGAAAATTGATTGCACTAAAGAATTCTATAAATCCCCAAATTAGTTTTTATGACATTGACGTTGCAGGTCATAGAGATGCTGACGAATCCTGAAGTATGAGAAGCAATCAAACATTTCCATGGAGAAAATCTACGACACATGAAGTCTAAAGGCAGAATCACTGCTGATGATAATAGAGATGATAATGTACAATGGATACTGTTGATGAAAGGTTCCATGCAATCATAGCAAGATCGGAAATATAAACAGAAATATGTTTGTGAAGGTTGGCTGAATTTAGAAAATGTCAAGCTACAATATTTTGCTTTGAAAAAATATGAAAAATGTAGTTTGGGAAAAGAAACAATGGCTCACAGGTGTGACGGTTGTTTTATGGTTAAAGATATGAATTAAAACATAAAACAATATCAAAGAAGAGCAGAAAGATAAAATCACTTGATCAGGGCAATCAAAATCTGAAACCAGTACACTCTCGAAACCAATTTTTTTTCAGTATTTGGGATAAAATGTCTGTGGTAAATGCAAACCCCACAAAGAATGCGCACAATACTGACTCTAGCAAAGTGCGGCTTAAAGAAGGGTTCAAATGCTGCCTGACCCGCTGAGTTACTCCAGCATTTTGTGTGCACCATCAAATACAAACATTTGGAAACAAATGGGCCAAAATTCTTGTTTTTAATTAATAATTGATTATTCGGAGAATTGGTTGAAAGGAAACGATAGTGTGAGATTTCTTGATGTTAAGAGATTTTTCACCTTCACTATCTAAATTTCACAAATCCTTTATCTTCTTGTTTTCTAAATTTTATGGACTCTTGACATTTTTTTGCCATTTGTTCTTTTTGTGTTAGTTACTTTTATTTTGCATGTTACTATATCAGGTATAATAAACACAATCTAATGTGCAGAATGCCTCCTTCATTACTGTTTACCCTTTCACTAATTCAAAGTTGTCAGACTGCTTGTCTAACATATTGGGTGAGTGTAAATTTCCTCCAAGTTAATATTGAGAAGCCAAGGATTTCCACAAAAAAAGCCTGAGATTGCTTTCCCTGGATTTCAACTCTGACACTCTCCTTGTCAATTATCCAAGACCAAGACTTGAGTCTGGCAAATCTTGACCCCCATATCATTTTGATATTGAGATTACCTTCTGATCTCTGACATTCCTTTGCTGAATTTACCTCTCTAACCATGGCAATGGAGGGCTGCCTCAACCTTTATTGCTGAAACCTTCAACCTTGCAACTTCAGCTATTCCAATGTTCTCCTTGCTGATCTCAGCTAATTAAAATACCCGCTCCTAACCCTATGACTTCCCAGGCTCTGTTCTGCCCCCTTCCCTTCCAGCTTTCGCCAACACCTTCCCTCACCACATTCAATCTGAAGAAGGGTCCTGACCCGAAACGTCACCTGTCCATGTTCCCTAGAGATGCTGCCAGAACAGCTGAGTTACTCCAGCACTTTGTGTCTTTTTTTGTAAACTAGCATCTGTAGTTCCTTGTTTCAGCACTCTAACAAGTTGCTACGTGCAGGTGTTTATTGTAAAGTATATTGGCAGAGAGAGAGGTCGTGGAAATGAGAGAGCTTTGCCCCCTGTATTTCTGTCCAATGATCTCAGTGAAAGGTGGAATAGTTAGCAGGAGGTGGTCACGGGACTGTCCATTTGCAGTGACACACACTGCACCACAAGCAATGCCAAAGGAAATCTTATCACCCCACTAGATAATTGAAGGTGAGAGTGGTCACACTTGGAATACAAAGGTCAGAATGAGCTCTCATTTAGGAAGTGTGTTGTTTCTGGTTGGAATCTTATATAAGCGAAACAAAGATTAGGTAAATTATACAGAATTAAGGTAAACAGAGGGTTAGTTGTTTTAAAAGTCCAATTCTATATAAAGGGCCAGAGAGGTTGTTCAGTTTTCATTTGTCATTAAAAATTCATCACAATTGCAGTAACCCTGTAGTTTTCTGGCAAATTTAATGGGGAACTAGGGGGCAAGTAACTCAAGTTCATGCCTTTTCGTTGAGTTCAGCTCCCAGTTGTTAGCAGGGCAATTATGCGGTGTTCGTACCCTCTGGAAGATCAAGACATATCTGACAGCAGTTTCTGGATTTTCGCATTTAAAGTGGGGAAAATAGAGGTCCTTAAAGCAAACTCATTAGCTGCATAGATAATTAAACAAGAGAGGTCTTTATTTTCAACCCTGAGAGGTTGTCTCTGCTTTATGTCACTGCTGCTTTGCAGTCTCTGATGCACCACACTGGTGGACCAAGACAATATGTCAGAAAGTGCTCTTAAAGCCCAGGAATGCTGCTTATAAACCAGCACAGGAACACTTCCACAGTGGGTCACCCTGCAATGTACTGCTTCCCATATATTAGACAACCGAGAATCCTATAATTGGCTACTTTAAGTTTGGTAGTTAGTGTTGCCATGGTTACTAAAAGTTAAAAGTTACAAAGAAACAGATGATGATCAATTATCGCATTGGTTGTTTCGCTAAATGGTCCGGTGGTTTCTGGAAGTTTTATTGTATGTGTTAGGGAAGCGCTGCAAAAACAGGCATCCATTTTGACGGTTTCTCCTTACTGGCATTTCCTCTTCAGGTTAGCAAGTCACGAGGGAGAATTTGGTACTGACCAAAATAATAGCCTTGCCAAGCATCTTCCACCAGCTAATGCAACATATTTATTGTCTGAAAAGAAGCTGCTGATTTTTATCTTTTCTTCCTTTACAATTATGAATGAATGCCAGGTAATAAACAGCCGAAAATTATAAGAACATTTGGGATTTGGTTTTGTTGATGTTTGTGCCTTGCAAAATATACATTTCAAACAATGATAGCAATGTGGGAAGATTTACCTGTCATCCAGGCATATATTTTTTTTGTACAGGTGATGCTGTCGATGACAAGTATGCAGGATTCAATGATTCTGTGATGCAGGGGGAGTTCAACATACGGTGCCCTCCATAATGTTTGGGACAAAGACCCATCATTTATTTATTTGCCTCTGTCCTCCATAATTTAAGATCTGCAATAGAAAAAGTCACATGTGGTTAAAGTGCACATTGTCAGGTTTTATTAAAGGCCATTTTTATACATTTGGTTTCACCATGTAGAAATTATAGCTGTGTTTATACATAGTCCCCCCATTTCAGGGCACCATAATGTTTGGGACACATGGCTTCACAGGCGTTTGTAATTGCTCAGGTGTGTTTAATTGCCTCCTTAATGCAGGTAAAAGAGAGCTCTCAGCACCTAGTCTTTCCTCCAGTCTTTCCATCACCTTTGGAATCTTTTATTGCTGTTTATTAACATGAGGACCAAAGTGGTGCCAATGAAAGTCAAAGAAGCCATTATGAGACAGAGAAACAAGAATAAAACTGTTAGAGACATCAGCCAAACCTGAGGCTTACCAAAATCAACTGCTTGGACATCATTAAGAAGAAAGAGAGCACTGGTGAGCTTACTAATCGCAAAGGGACTTGCAGGCCAAGGAAGACCTTCACAGCTGATGACAGAAGAATTCTCTCTATAATAAAGAAAATCCCCAAACACCTGTCCAACAGATCAGAAACACTCTTCAGGAGTCAGGTGTGGAATTGTCAATGACCACTGTCTGCAGAAGACTTCATGAACAGAAATACAGAGGCCACACTGCAAGATGCAAACCACTGGTTAACCGCAAAAACAGGATGGCCAGGTTACATTTTGCTAAGAAGTACTTAAAAGAGCAACCACAGTTCTGGAAAAAGGTCTTGTGGATAGATGAGATGAAGATTAACTTATATCAGTGTTGGCAAGAGCAAAGTATGGAGGAGAGAAGGAACTGCCCAAGATCCAAAGCATACCACCTCATCTGGGAAACACGGTGGTTGGGGGTGTTATGGCCTGGCTCACTTATCTTTATTGATGATACAACTACTGATGGTGGTAGCATAATGAATTCTGAGGTGTATAGATGCATGGTATCTGCTGAAGTTCAAACAAATGCCTCAAAACATTGTCCGGCGGTTCATTCTACAGCAAGATAATGATCCCAAACATACTGCTAAAGCAACAAAGGAGTTTTTGAAAGCTAAAAAAGGTCAATTCTTGAGTGGCCAAGTCAATCACTCCATCTGAACGCAATTGAGCATGCCTTTTAAATACTGAAGGGGACTAACCCCCAAAACAAGCATAAGCTAAAGTTGGCTTATATATGCCTGGCAGAGCATCACCAGAGAAGTCACCTAGTAACTGGTGATATCCAAGAATCGCAGACATCAAGCAGTTATTGTATGCAAAGGATATGCAACAAAATACTAAATATGACTACTTTCATTTACGTGACATTGCTGTGTCCCAAACATTATGGTGCCCTGAAATGGGGGGACGATGTACAAACTCTGCTGTAATTTCTACATGGTGAAACCAAAATGTATAAAAATGGCCTTTATTAAAATCTGACAATGTGCACTTTAACCACATGTTATTTTTTCTATTACAAATCTCAAATTGTGAAGTACAGAGGCAAATAAATAAATGATGGGTCTTTGTCCCAATCTTATGGAGGTGACTGTAGGCAGTGGTGGTGAATCTGTAGAATTCATTGCCACAGACAGCTGTGGAGACCAAGACATTGAGTATTTTTAAGCAAAGAGTGATAGGTTCTTGATTAGGAAGGGTTGTCAAAGGTTATGGGAAGAAAGCAGGAGAATGGGATTGAGAGGGAAAAATAAATCAGCCATGATCATATGGTAGAGTAGACTCGATGGGCCGAATGGCCTAATTCAGCTCCTGTGTCTTATGGTCAGATGGTGGGAAAGCATCTGATATCCTGCAATAGGAGCAGGACAGTGGCAGCAGATTGATGAGCCCTCTCTGCACTCACCTGAAACATTTTCCTATTTTGTCCTGCAAGTCCCATGGATCACTGAGGCAATAAACAGGAACCTATTGAGCCAAATTAAGCTGGATTCAGCCCATTGCCTGCGGCTTCTGCTCCATTGTACGTACTTGGTCCACATGCATAGGGATGAATGAGTTGATTTCATTGAAGGAAATCAGGCAGCAAGATTGGCCTCAGACTGTGTGCCCCTGAGATGCTGTCCTAGAGATACTGGACACCCTCTAGCAAGGCTCATGTTTCATATATCATATATCATAATATCATATATGTATGGTATTACTCATGTACAGGTTTGATTGTAATCACAATGGATATTTTTACCTGGATAGCACTCAAAATAATGTTTTTCATGCACCTCAGTAAACGTGACAATAACAAACCGAAAATGAGAAGCAAGGCTGGGGAAAGAGCCTAACCTCCTCTCCAAGCCTATATTTACAGACATTTAAAGCCCATTAAAATTGCTGCAAATAGTTAAAAAAATATGAAACATAGGTAAAAATTAAAAACATAGCTAAACAAATTCATTTAAATCACAAACATTCCATGGAATGAAATTAAAGTAAAATGAAATGAAAGTAAAATTAAAGAATAAACGACAAGTGGGATGTTGTAAGATTGCAGAGTGTAATGCTGGAAAATCTCCACATCTCCACACCTCTCACTTTATCTCTTATGATATGTGAGCAGTTTTGGGCCCCATATATGAGGAAGAATGTGCTGGCATTGGAGAGGGTCCAGAGGAGGTTTACGAGAATGATCCCAAGAATAATTTGGTTAACATAGTGTAGTAGCAACTTCAGTCCTTCCCACTGAAGTCCTCTCCTCTTACCACCACTTCACGTAGTGGATTGAACGTTCTTGACGCAGACCAACAACGGAGAAGTCTTCACCACGTTACAGTTTAATTAGTCGTTTCTTGAAGTAGTGATACAAACAGATTAGTATTTCTCCCATCATAGATCTGATAAGAATTGTATCTCACCATAGCTTCTCCGCATCTGACCCCTCCTATATCAGCATTCCCCAAATATATCCCTAATTCTGGCTCCTCCCAGTGCATATATGCCCATTATGCCAATATATGTATTCATCTCACAACAACCCCCAAGTGTTCAAAAATAATGCAGCAAGATACAAAATAATATAATATGCTAAGACAGCCAATAAACACAAATGGCTCCTACACCTAGGATGAGCATTTGAAGGCACTGGGCCTGTACTTACTGGAGTTTGGAAGGATGAGGGGGGACATCATTGAAACTTACCGAATAGTGAAATGCCTGGATAGAGTGGATGTGGGGAGGATGTTTCCACTAGTGGGAGAGTCTAGGACCAGAGGCCAGATAGCCTTAGAATAAAAGGACGTACTTTAGGAAGATGAGATGAAATTTCTTAAGTCAGATGGTTGTGAATCTGTGAAATTAATTACTACTGGAGGTCGTTAATGGATATTTTTAAGGCAAAGATTGATTGATTCTTGATTAAGGGGTTATCGGGCAAAGGCAGGAGAATGGGGTTGAGAGGGAAAGCTAGATCAGCCACGATTGAAAGGTAGAATAGACTTGATGGGCTGAATGGCCTAATTCTGCTCCTATAACCTATGACCATGAACTGATATTATGTCCAGCGATGGAGAGGTAACAAATGTGGATCATAGACACAAGTCTAGTAGGCCGGTAAGTCGTACCATATGTCTGTGATGAACTGAGGGATGGATGTTGATCACAGACATGTCCTTCCCTCAGTTCATCACAGATTGAAGGTGTGACTTACCTGCCCACAAGCAGCTGAATGTTGTAGTTCCCTTTGGTCCAGCAGGGTTTAGTCCATTCACGCCTGTGCAAATGCAGCTTTGATCCTCCTTTAACCATGCCCTGTGGAGGGTGAACAGGAATCCACATTAAAGGCTCAGGTCCGGAAATTTCATTCCCTTCTACGGCCGAAAATGAACTCCTTTAAGTTTTAAATTGAGCCAAATTAAATTGGTCTTGTGATGATGTTAAATCACTGCGACCTGCTGGATCTTTGCGAGATGTATGAGATTATCTTTACATCATGATTCTTAGCGGTGATATACTATAATCGTCTCACCCATATTGATATTATTTGCAATCTGAGACAGCTTATGAAGTGACAGTTTGTAGCTGTTAATTGCACAAGAGACGGGCAGTGCTGATTAAGCCATATTTTAAATCTTGACAATGCCTAATTGAGTCATAAGAATTTATATTATTTGCATTAGCTACATGTAAGTTTGACATTGATCGACGACATCTTGCTTTCTGAGACACAATATGAGATGTATATCATTAAGTTTAGAGGTTTCATTGTGAAAGTCATTATCAAGAAATGAATGGAGCTATGTTTTCAGTAAAAAATAATAATTTAAGAACATGCTGGGGGATATTACTACAAAACTGATGCATTGCCCAATTTAAATAGGAATAACAGAAAAAGCAGATTTTGTTTAAGGAACACAATTTAAAGGAGGACAAGAAGACTGAAATTTTATGTGGTCGGTAACCACAACATATTTTATTATTCCTGCCTCATTACCATTATCTGACCAAATTTTAAATAAGCTGTTCTCGGTAGTTTCTGACACATACTGCTCAAATAAACAATCCCTGTCATACTCCACTAATGAGTCCTTCATGGTACCCTTGCCAGTTTGATTAGTCCAACATTGTGTTACTATCACAATGTTTTAAAAAACATTTGGGTACTATCACAATATTGAAACAACATTCAGGCAATTACATGGATAGGACAGGTTTAGAGGGATATAGGCCACACGCAGGCAGGTGAGACCAATGTAGATGGGACATGTTGGTCGGTGTGGGTAAGTTGGACAAAAGGGCCTGTTTTCACGCTATATGTCTCTATGACACAATCAATATGCCAATTAAAACCATCCATGAGAAATGCAGGTCCCTTCCTGCATACCTTTGGTATGTCCCTATTTATGCTTTGTCCTGTCACAAAGCAACATCTTTGGGAAACTGTAGACATCCTCCTTGTCTTCTTTCCCCTGCATTATTTTTATTCAAACTGATAGAGCTGCTGCCTCACAGCACCAGATACCCGAGTTCGATCCTGATCTCGGGCGCAGTCTGTGTGGAATTTGTGCGTTCTTCCAGTGACTGCATGCATTTCCTCTGGGTGCTCCAGATTTATAGAAACAAGGAATGGCAGATGCTGGTTTACAAAAAAGCCACAATGTGCTGGAGTAACTCCGTTCAGGCAGCAACTTTGGAGAACATGTGCAGGTGACGGTTTGGATATGGACCCTTCTTTATACTGATTGTGTGTGTTGTGTGTGTGTGTGTGTGGGGGGGGGGGGGGGGGGGTTGGGGAGGCAGAAGGGCTGAGGGGTAGGACAAAGCCTGGCAGGTAATAGGTGGACACAGGTGGTGGGGGCGGGGGGGGGGAGGGAGGTGGGTAGGGGTGGGTGATGACAATAATATTACACCAAATGTATGTCTTTTTGCAGATTCATAGGTTCATTGGCCTCTGTAAACTGCTCCTAGTATGTATGGAGTGGATGCAAAAGTGGGATAGCATAGAACTAGTGTGAACAGTACATTGATGGTCGGTATGAATTTGGAAAGCCAAAGGGCCTGTTTCCATGCTGAACCTTTCAATCAACATCAATCAATCCATCAAGCTGATTCCACACCATCCACTGCATCTACATTACTACTACGAGAGGATTTGAGTAGAGGATTCATAACGAGAGGATTTGAGTATAGGTCCTTCTGCAGTTGTACAGGGGCCTGGTGAGACCACATCTGGAATATTGTGTACAGTTTAGTTCTCCTAATTTGAGGAAGGACGTCCTTGCTATTGAGGCACTGCAGCGTAGATTCACGACGTTTATCCCTGGGATCGCGGGACTGTCATATGAGGAAAGATTGGAAAGACTGGGCAGGTATTCACTGGAATTTAGAAGGATGAGAGGGGATCTTATGGAAACATAAAATTATGAAAGGACTGGACAAGCTAGATGCAGGAAAAATGTTCCCAATGTTGGGGGAGTCCAGAACCATGGGCCACAATCGAAGAATAAAGAGGAGGCCATTTAAAACTGAGATGAGAAAAAAACTTTTTCACCCAGAGAGTTGTGAATTTGTGAAATTCTCTGCCACAGAAAGCAGGAGAGGCAAATTCTCTGGATGAATTTAAAAGAAAGTTAGATAGAGCTCTAGGGGCCAGTGGAATCGAGGGATATGGGGAGAAGGGAGGCACAGGTTACTGATTGTGGATGATCAGCCATGATCACAATGAATGGCGGTGCTGGCTCGAAGTGCCGCATGGCCTCCTCCTGCACCTATTTTCTATGTTACTTGGTACCATGCTAATATCTTCCTTCATTTATGAAGCTACTTCACCCACTTTTCCTTATTGCTATTCTCTTGGAAACTTGAACACCAGGATATTCAGCTCCCAGTTTAGGTCATCCTGTAAGCATGTCACTGTTATAGCTAAGATAGACACAAAATGCTGGATTAACTCAGTGGGTCAGGCAGCATCTCTGGAGAAAAGGTCAAGCCCCTTTTTCAGATGGAAGAGACCCATCTGAATAAGGATCTCGACCCGAAAAATCACCTATTTCTTCTGAAATGCTGTCTGACCCGCTGAGTTACTCCAGCATTTTGTGTCCATTTTCAGTGTAAACCAACATCTGCAGTTCCTTCCCTCACTGTTATAGCTATTAGATCAATCACTACTTGTGCTGTTAATTCTTCTATCTCGTTTTAAATGCTACATGCTAAATGCTAAATGACAAGTACGTTATTTTGCCTTAAATTGTTTTTTAAAAATCATAGGGAAAAATAGATAACTCTCTCAAGTGTTTAATATGACTGATTAGAGAAAGTAATTCAAACCATTGCCAGCCATTAGTGATATATTTTTGGAGAACCATTGAGCAATTAGGAGAAATAGCTGCTAGCAGTTCATGTAGTTTGGAACATATGATGGATCACGCGTTGTTTTTCAATATTTCAAAGAGATGGCTAAATTGCTTTTTAGTGATGCCAGATCCAAAGTTGGCATCTGAAAAGTCAATATTCCTGCCAACAGATTACTTCAATGCATTTCATTACTCCTCTCTTTTGCTCACCATTTTCTTTTATTTTTTCCATCCCTCCCCCATTGAGATTTGTGATATTACTACCTCTCACCTACTTATTAGCTCCCATCAAACTCCTTTACCGTTTAACTATGCTCAGGGGTATTTACAGTCTATCTGCATCGCCTTTGCTGATGTGGGAAGAACCCACACGATCACAAGCAGAATGTGTAAACCACGCAAAAAGCACCCGAGGCCAGGATTGAACCTGGATGTCTGAGCTGTGAGTTGGCAACAGTAACTGCTGCACCATTGCAGTGGGACAACCTTACAAATTCACTCAAAAAAATCACTGATCGCTCTGCCTGTATCCTTTGAAACCAAGGTCAGAACGAAATAGGTTCAAAAGCATGCCGTGTCAAGTTAGCTGATCTTGAATGTGGAGCATTCCACAATTGCCCTCAGTCCGGTGGAGATCACACAGGGCTCCCCTGCTGATTGCATTTCTCCTGCAGCTGGAAGAGGTCATGAATAATTGAATTGAATTGAATTGAATACATTTTATTAGCTAAGTATGTATACATACAAGGAATTTGCCTTGGTGCTTTGCTCTCAAGTAACAACACGATATACAGTAAGCAATTAAGAATAAAACATTATAATTTAAACATGTGAAGAATGAAATAAAATACCAGAGCAAAAGGAGGCTACAGACTTTTGGCTGTTGAGCAGAGCTGCTGATCGTGGAAAAATACTGTTTTTATGTCTGGCTGTGGAATCGTCTTCCAGAAGGAAGTGCTTCAAAGAGTTTGTGGCCAGGGTGAGAGGGGCCAGAGATGATCTTACCCGCTCACTTCCTGGCCCTTGCAGTGTACAGTTCGTCGATGGGGGGAAGATTGCATTAATTGATCAATTGAATCATTAATTGGAAAGTAACAACCACACAGGGAATCACATCCTTTCAAGGCAGGGTAGCAAAGGAGGAGAGAAATATATTTTCCATACTGGGGAGTAGTTTTGAAGTGAGGTACGTGAGCAAGTTATCCTTTCACATCTGTTTGGGTACAAAGTTAATCAAGGCAGATCACACCTTCCCTGCAATACCTTACCTGTGCAAGTTTACCATAGTGTGAGAATGAACAGCAGATGCTGGTTTAAACCAAAGATAGATACAACAAGCTGAAGTAACTCAACAGGACAGGCAGCATCTCTGGAGAGAAGGAATGGGTGACGTTGACTCGAAAAGTCACCTATTCCTGCTCTCCAGAGATGCTGCCTGTCCTGCTGAGATACTCCAGCTTTTTGTGTCTATCTTCAAGTTCTAACAAATATTTAAGGGGCCCTTCTGATATGGAACTCCAAGGTTTTGCTGAGGAAAAAATACTCCTTTGATCCTCTTTCTTATCAGTTTAATGACTTTCAATTGCAGATTGCAATCTCCTGCTAATGGTGGACCAGGTGAAAGAATTCCAACAGTGAGAATAGCATTAAGATAGCGTACTTTGTAAAGCAGGCAGATTCAGACATGGTGCCTGTCTAATACTGTCCAAGTAATTATTTATTTTTAACAGTAAACACTTTTTTACTGTGTTTACTTTACTTAATAAAATACTTTTTAAATCTCTTGGAAATCTGTTAATCCAGCTATGTATTCATCGTGAATGTAATAATCATAAAAGATTTTATAATGTATAATATACCATGCAATAATAAAATTTTCACACTTCTTCTTAAATTGCACCCCAAAATTTAGGTGCAGCTTTCTCCCCTCTTCTGGCTTCTGAACGGGTTTACACAATGTTAGAATACTGTCCAATTCAACTCTATCCGATTGCAAACATTGGACTTCGACTCTGGAACCAGTGCACTATAATACTGAGAACTATATTCTACACCTTGTATCTTTCCCGTTGTTCTGCCTATTGTCATAGAGTTTGACTTGATTGTGTCATGATTTGATCAGACAGCTTGCAAAACAACCTTTTTCACTTTAACTCAGGCCATGTGACAAAAATAAACCTAAACCCAGACCTACCCATTCTCTTTTAACGTCTAATGCATTATGCTCCAACACTATTGTTTGCAAGACATTCCTAAGAACAATTAATATAAAAATAATAGCTAATTGGAGACATCACTTTGTTCGTCCATGAGTGGAAACAGGACAGAAGCTATGGGAAGCCTTCAAGAAAACAATCTGTTTTACAGCAAATGAGGTCTATTTAATCAAGATCAACAAGCTATTCATATCCATTTGAATAACGCACTGCACAAACAGTTGATTTCATAGGCATGAACATTTTGGGATGTATGATCTGCTTCTGCGCTAGCCAAGAAATTAATTTCAACATAAAAATTCATCTGCTGCATGAGTGGATTTACAGGACTATATTTCTATGCCAAATTGAACTAATTTCCAAATCAGGTGCAAAGTTTCCCAATAAAAACAGATTAATTTCACAGGCAAAATATATTAGGAGGATTGCTACATAATTTATGCCGTCCATTAAATCAACGTCAGTAATTTACAGCCGTGCAGGTTGCAAACAGCAAATTACCCAGTCATCTGCTTGGACCAGGGCATGAGGTTTAGTTATTCGCTGCCGTTGCAGTACCGCTGCTGATCTTGCTATTCCTTCTTTTAGTTTAGTTTAGTTTAGTTTAGAGATACAGCGCGGAAACAGGCCCTTCAGCCCACCAAGTCCGCACCGACCAGCGATCCCAACACATTAACACTATCCTACACACACTAGGGACAAGTTGCATTTATACCAAGCCAATTACAAACCTGTACCTGTACCTGCCAATTACAAACCTACAAACCTGTATGTCTTTGGAGTGTGGGAGGAAACCAAAGATCTCAGAGAAAACCCATGCGGTCACGGGGAGAACATACAAACTCTGTACATACAGCACCCGTGGTCGGGATCGAACCCGGGTCTCTGGTGCTACGTGCGCTGTAAGGCAAGGAATCATGGTTTGAGATTTTTGCCTTTTAGTTACTAAATATGGAATAAGTGAAAATTCTTTTTTTTTCTGGCTAACTCATCAAATTATTTTAAACACAACAATCAGCTCTCCATTTATGCTCTGATTTCTAATGCCTCATTAATGGCATCTTCCTTGCTCATCTATCCTATCAAGTAGAAGTCACACTTTCATCAATCAGCCTAATTTCCTCTGGATCACATAATTTCCTCTGGATCACATAACAAACTGGAAAATACTAGATTAAAAATAAAAAGCTTGAGATTTTTCTTATTATTTTGAATTTCAAAATACATATTTTGTGATGTGAAATAACTGATGGCAGAAAGCGGAAAGAGCAACATCTTAAAGTTTTGAAATTTATTCAGTATTGCAGTTAATAAGATGGTTTGCATTGAAGTAATAGCTCCAGTGCCTTGTTCTTTTTTAGTACATGAATGTGGTGAGTGAGCTTTCATTCCAAATTCATCAGACAAAAAATATCAAGCTTTGCATGATACAGTCATAATTTGTGTAATAATCTGCACCTTTACCTCCGCTATAAGGAGTTTGCTGTGTGTTTGCCAGCAGCTGCTCATCAGCAGAGACACTGTCAGCACCAATCAAATAGAAATTTTCTTCAATAGATGAACAGTCCTTGTTTTAGAAAGAGATGAATAGCTTAATATCAGAGATTTCGAGATGAATTGCAACCCTTTGATAAGTCATTGAGTTGTGAAACACTCCACCTTGGTTGCAAAAAGTCATTTTCTATTTAACTCATTGCCTGTTATACAATAAAAATATTTAATTTCAATAAGGAATTCAAATTAGTTTTCTTTTTTTTCAACAATGCTCCGTGGACTAAAAAATACAATTTTTGGCCAAAGTTTATTATTGAAGCTGAATCATATCATATCATATCATATCATATATATACAGCCGGAAACAGGCCTTTTCGGCCCACCAAGTCCGTGCCGCCCAGTGATCCCCGTACATTAACACTATCCTACACCCACTAGGGACAATTTTTATTTTTTTTTACATTTACCCAGCCAATTAACCTACATAACTGTACGTCTTTGGAGTGTGGGAAGAAACCGAAGATCTCGGAGAAAACCCATGCAGGTCACGGGGAGAACGTACAAACTCCTTACAGTGCAGCACCCGTAGTCAGGATCGAACCTGAGTCTCCGGTGCTGCATTCCTTTTGTATGTTGGCATTTCTATGAACTGAAAGGTAAATGTAAATAATGAATTATATTTACATATTTAGTGACCACATACAACATCTATGGAAATATCCGATGCTCGGTAATTTTCTGAAGAAAACACCGCCAACAATATGTTTCAAGCATAAATATGTTTTATTAGTTAACCATGGTGGTGAACCCACAACTAATTGTAGATTAAAAAGATGGCAGCCAAGGGAGATGTTCCCAAACACATGGGATGACGCCATGTTCATTATCCAAGAAGCAGTACATTGAGTCCCTTCAACCCAACCACAGAGCATTGGAAAACACCTATGAGTCACTCACCACCATGGTAAGTAAAATACATATTTATGCTTGAAACATATTGGCAGCATGGTGGCGCAGTGGTCGAGTTGCTGCCTTACAGCGCTTACAGTGCCAGAGATCCGGGTTCGATCCTGGCTAAAGATGCTAGTCTCTACGGAGTTTGTATGTTCTCCCCGTGAGCTGCGTGGATTTTCTCCGAGAACTTTGGTTTCCTCCCACACTCCAGAGACGAATAGATTTGGAGGTTAATTGACTTCGGTAAAAATTGTAAATTGTCCCTAGTACAGTGTATGTGTAAGATAGTGTTAATTACTGGTCGGTGTGGACTCGGGCCGAAGGTGTTGTTTCCACACTGTGCTTCTAAACTAAATGGTATTGGGGGTAGGGTACTGACAGGGATAGAAAATTGGTTGGCAGACAGAAAGCAAAGAGTGGGGATAAATGGATCCCTTTCAGAATGGCAGGCAGTGACCAGTGGGGTACCGCACGGCTCGGTGCTAGGACCGCAGCTATTTACAATATACATTAATGACTTTGATGAAGGGATTAAAAGT
Source organism: Rhinoraja longicauda (assembly GCF_053455715.1). NCBI lineage: Eukaryota > Metazoa > Chordata > Chondrichthyes > Rajiformes > Arhynchobatidae > Rhinoraja > Rhinoraja longicauda. Next base: position 65,951,722 of record NC_135953.1, on the reverse strand, counting down.
AACATTAGCAAATTTGCAGATGACACAAAGCTGGGTGGCAGTGTGAACTGTGAGGAAGATGCTATGAGGTTGCAGGGTGACTTGGACAGGTTGTGTGAGTGGGCAAATGCATGGCAGATGCAGTTTAATGTGGATAAATGTGAGGTTACCCACTTTGGTGGTAAGAATAGGAAGGGAGATTATTTTCTGAATGGTGTCAAGTTAGGAAAAGGGGACGTACAATGAGATCTGGGTGGCCTAGTGCACCAGTCACCGAAAGGAAGCATGCAGGTACAGCAGGCAGTGAAGAAAGCCAATGGAATGTTGGCCTTCTAAACAAGAGGAGTTGAGTATAGGAGCAAAGAGGTCCTTCTGCAGTTGTACAGGGCCCTAGTAAGACCGCACCTGGAGTACTGTGTGCAGTTTTGGTGTCCAAATTTGAGGAAGGATATTCTTGCTATTGAGGGCGTGCAGCATAGGTTCACTAGGTTAATTCCCGGAATGGCGGGACTGTTGTATGTTGAAAGACTGGAGCGACTAGGTTTGTATACACCGGAATTTAGAAGGATGAGAGGGGATCTTATTGAAACATATAAGATTATTAAGGGATTGGACACGTTAGAGGCAGGAAACATGTTCCCAATGTTCGGGGAGTCTAGAACCAGGGGCCACAGTTTAAGAATAAGGAGTAGGCCATTTAGAATGGAGATGAGGAAAAACTTTTTTAGTCAGAGAGTTGAAAATCTGTGGAATTCTCTGCCTCAGAAGGCAGTGGAGGCCAATTCTCTGGATGCTTTCAAGAGCTAGATAGAGCTCTTGGGGGGTATGGGGAGAGGGCAGGAATGGGGTACTGATTGTGAATGATCAGCCATGATCACATTGAATGGCGGTGCTGGCTCGAAGGGCCAAATGGCCTACTCCTGCACCTATTGTTTATTGTCTAAACTAAACTAAACTAAAAGATCAGGTGGCTATGAGCAGGGGCTGAGCAGTCACCCATGTACTTTTTTGAGAGAAGACGGGGATCTGGCCTCGACCCAAGGGATATGAAGTTAATACAGGAAAGTGGCATGGAGGTGTAAGATCAGCCATGATCTTATTGAACAGCAGAGCTGGCAAGAGGGCCAAGTGGCCACCTCTTGCTTCTCTTTCTTATGTTCTTGCATTCAGAGAAGCCAATAACTGGGGGTATGCCAGTCAAAGAGGGATGGGATGTGTAAAGGGTGAGAGAGTTGAGAGGGAGAGGGCTGTAGACCTCGAGACCTCTGCCCACACCCTTTCAGCTGTCGTAATGCTCACCAACCAATCAGTCCTAGGTGGTCACCATCAGCTGTCCCAGGAACAAGCCTGAGCTGTTGCTAAGGGAATACTGATCCAGTGAGGTGGTGAGGTGGCAGGTGCAAGAGAAGTGGAGATTGTTTTGAATTGATGAGAAAGGGTCTGGAGAAACCTGAGAGATTAGTGGGTGAAGGAAACATTGGAGGAGAGAAACTTCAGGGATGGTGAGGATTAAGTTTAAGGAGGGGTCATGGGCAGGATAGAAATTGAGGAAACAGAAAATGGGTGAGGATATCTGTGTCTTTGCCTACGCAAGTCAGGTAATAGGTGTCAGGTAATAGGTCGACACTGTGTCAAGCCTGATCTGTAGCAACATCCCCGCATTGCACACACTTACTCACAGGCACCCTCTACCCCTCACCCCTTGTCGCTGTTCTGTGATCCCAGTCCAGCAACTCTGACATCCTGAATGAATCATGAAGCGCAGTAGATACCTGGCTCAAAGAGCAAGGTGGTGGGATCACCTTCTTCCAAAAAGGCATCCAGGAGAGGAGGGCCATCTTCATGGACTGGAGTTTAACAATTAGTCAACCTAAGGCTGCTCTGTAATTGCTCAAATAATTGCGTTCAAACTGATCACACACAACAAATAGTGTAGGAAAATAACTGCAGATGTTGGTACAAATCAAAGGTATCACAAAATCCTGGAGTAACTCAGCGGGTCAGGCAACATCTCAGGAGAACTCAGGGCCCATTCCTTCTCTCCTGAGATGCTGCCCGACCCGCTGAGTTACTCCAGCTTTTTGTAACACAACAAATACTATCTTAACTGCAAGGAAATCCATTTTTCTCAGATTTTGATTTGGTACTGCTAATTTAGAGTCATGAAATATAATCGTTGCGATAAAATCTAAAGCCAGGGTCACGGTCTTAAATTTGAAAACAATGGTGTACTAATTTTGGATTAAAAATTTTCATAGGAGAACTGCTGTTTGTCTATTTATTTGTCTGTGTTTTTTTAAATATATACTGAACATCTTTTTACTTTGTTTTTTATGGGCTTTACAGCGTAATATGTTTACATATCTGTTGTGCTGCTGCAAGTAAGAATTTCATTGTTCCATTTTGGGACATATGATGGCAAAACACTCTTGACTCTCTTGACTTTTGAATGGATGAATCAGACACCCGAGTCAATGGGCACTTGGTAATTAGATACAGCATGAAAAATGAATGCATATTGAACAGATATTTGAGGGAGTCGACTGTTCAGGAATGCACACTTTTGGCACTACTGGTATAGGTTATCCACGTCTGCCCTTTCTTATTCTCTTTCAGATATAAGCATTTAATAAGCTATGGTGATATTATTTAATCCATCAACCTGGCCTGGCTGAAGAATGGTGAAACAAATCATATATACAACATTTTAACAAGAGCAGCACAGTGGCACCTTGTTGCTGCCTGACAGTGCCAGAGACCCAGGTTCGATTCTGACTACAGATGCACTCTGTACTGAGTTTGTACAGTCTCCCTGTGACCACATGGGTTTTCTCCAGGTTCCCTGGTTTCCTCCCACACTCCAAGGTCTTGTTTCCAAGCTGCATCTCTAAACTAAAGAAAAGTAAACTAAAGTAAAATACAATATAATTAATGCAGAGATGGACTGATGAAATGAAAATAGGTAAAGTAGTCAGCTAGTGCAGGAAAAAATAAGGCAAGTTTTGCAGATTTTTGATCAGATGCATATCAGATGCACATTAGACTACAATGGAAACAACAAATGACAGCTTTCATGTTGTGATCTATTTTTGCACCCAGTTTTATTCTGAAGATCAAATGATAATAAAAATCTCTAAAATAGAGATTCTACAATGGGCAGCACAGAAGCACATCTGCAACCTCATAACATCAGAGACGGTCAAGAATAAGAAGGAGGCACAGGGCTGGTGTAGGGAGCTGGGATCAAGTGTATACAGACACAAAAAACTGGAGTAACTCAACGGGTCACACAACATCTCTGGAGAAAAGGAATAGGTGACGTTTCGGGTCGCGACCTCAACCTGAAACGTCACCTATTCCTTTTCTCCAGAGATGTTGTGTGACCTGCTGAGTTACTCCAGTGTCTATCTTTGGTTTAAACCATCATCTGAGGTTCCTTCCTACACATGAGATCAAGTGTGTCCCTGGAGGAGTTTTGGGAACAGGAGCACGCTAAAAAAACAAATCAGGAGGGCAAAATGGGGACAGTAGTTAGCTCCAATATTAAGTAGTTAATATTAACGATGATCCCAAGAGATTTTATGTACATTGAGGGAAAAGGGTAACCAGAGAGAGAATGGGAACTCTCAGGAATCAAACTGGTCAACTCTGTGTGGAGCCATAGGAGATAGGAAAGGTCCTCAATTAGTATTTATCCTCTGGTTTCACCATGGAGAAAGTCATGCGGGCTGGGGAACATGCCAGCCAAGATGCCCCATCTACACTAGTCCCTCCTGTCCACATTTTACCTCCATCCCTCTGAGCATTTCCTATCCATGTACCTGCCCAAATGGCTTTTAAATGTTGTTATAGTACTGGCCTCACTACCTCCTCTGGCAGATCATTCCATATACACACCATATATATATACAGTACAAATGAAAAACTTGCCCCCAGGTTCCTATTGAAACTTTCCTCTCTCACCTTAAACTTATGTCCTGTGATCCTTGATTCCCCTACTTTGGGTAAAAGACTGCTTTCAATTTATCTATCTCCTTCATGATTTTATACATCTTTATATGATCAAAAACAGTTTGGAGAGATTTACTGGCTTTGTTTGTGTTGGTGAACGCCCTTGATCTCCATGTACTGATTATTTTATAAGCAGTCTTGGGTAAGGTCCATACAATCAGTTTGTGTGTATTATACAATAGCTGTCAAGTCTGTGATACATTGTTTGATAACACTAATTTGAGGATGACCCTGGCAAAGTTGCAATTATTGTTCACCTCTATTTCCATGACAAAGTTAAAAGATGTTACAAATATTTAGCATCATCCAAGGAGGAAGATGTAAAGACTTTCAGCAATGGGAAAAAATACAACAATTAGTAACTGGTACAGACGCAGTAAGGGAATGGTGAAGGAAACGATAAGTGAAGCCTTTGTTAGATGAAAGGTGAGAAAAATGGAAATGAGAGATACAGACGGTGATGTAGAGAGATATAAAATATTGAATGAAAGATATGCAAAAAATTAACGATGATAAAGAAAACAACTATTTGTTAGCTATTTGTTGGGTGAGTATGGTGAGAAGCTGGTGCAACTTGGGTGGGGAGGGATGGAGGGAGAGGGAATTCAGGGGTTACTTGAAGTTTGAGAAATCAATATTCATACCACTGGGTTGTATGCTGCCCAAGCGAAATATGAGGTGCTGTTCCTCCAATTTGCATTTAGCCACACTCTGACAAAGGAGAAGACCTAGGACAGAAAGGCCAGTGTGGGAGTGGGAAGGAGAATTAAAGTGTTTAGCAACCCGGAGATCAGGGGTCCCTTGACAGTCAAGGGAGGAAGTATATGGACAGGTGTTGCATCTCCTGCGGTTGCCCCTGAGTTGCGGTTGTTTGGGTGGGAAGGGATGAGTTAACCAAAGAGTTGCGGAGGGAATGGAAGGTGGAAAAAGGGTGGGGATGGGAAGATGAAACTCGAGGTGGGATCTTGTTGGAGGTGGCGCAAATGTCAGAAGATTATGTGATGTATGCGACGGCCGATGGGGTGAAAGGTAAGGACTAGAGGAACTCTGTCCCTGTTGCAACTAGGGGAAGGGGGAGCAAGGGCGGAGCTGCGAGGTACCAAGGTGACTTGTGTGAAGGCCTCAACTATGATGGAAGAGTGGAACCTCTGTTCCCTATAGAATGATGACATCTTGGATGTCCTCCGAAAAATAATGGAACAGGTACATGAGATCAGTGGATGGCCAAGTGAGAAACAAAAATAAGAACATAAAAGATATAATATGCGAATGTAAGAATTGGTACTTGAAATTGTTGAAATTAATTCTGTGTTTGAAATGATATAAAGGGGCTTAATTAGAATCTAAGGTACTGAACCTTGAATCTTGGTTGAGCTTCATTGGGACAGTGTGAGAAACCAAGGATGAGGGGGTCAGACTGGAACAGATAATTAAAGTGAAAAGCAACTGAGAGCTCGATGCTGGAGCAGAGATGTTCTGCAAAGAACTGTTCCAATCTCCATTTGATCTCCCCAATGTAGAAGAGGCCAAATCACGAGAAGTGAACACTCCTAAAGTGGAAAAAGATCAATTAACTTGTCTAGATGTAATCCAAGTCTTGCTATACGCTGAAATTGGGAACTTGATTATCAGTTAATAGAATTGAACACTGCAGAATGATTGAATAGACCGTGCCTGACTTGCTGTTTGTAGTCTTGCACATTAGCACTGCGTTTCCTTTATTGTATCAGCTCATGGATTTCAAAATCTCTCCATTGGTTGTGTAGTACTTTGGAATCTCAAGCGTTTGTTAAAAATGCCATGCAATTTCAATATGTCCATTTGAAATTACAATGATTTTCAGCCTCCCAAGCTAAGGAAATGTCATTTCTTTTAAAGAAATTACAATGAATTTCAGGTCACCGAGCTAAGAAAATGTCAAGCCAAAAAATAAGTTATTTGATGATTACATTGATTTGCAAAGCATTCCTAGGTGATGTGAAATGGGTGAGTTAAGTTCCTTACTGATCTCAATCTTTATAGTACATGGAAAAATAGGCAGGCAGGCAAAAGGCATTTACTTGTCATGTGTTTACTTATCTCTGTCCAACATATTAAATCTATATTTAATGTCACACCTAAAATTTTAAAATATATTCACATATTCAAGATTGATTTATTTCAAAAATAAATAACCTGGAATGTAAAAGAAGCATGAGGTAAGATAATGGAACTGGTTTCGAAATCCAAAAAGAAATACATGATGTTTCAATTAAATAATATCGCTTAATAGTCACTGAAAATACATTGTGCATCATTTTCAGCAAATATAGTTTTGTTATTTTTACAGAGAATTAGTTGGCACAATTTTTCATAACGTTTACCGAGAGGAAATGAGTTTACAAATGATTAAATATACAGGATAACTTTATTATATGCAGTTCAATGGCTCAACCTGCTCTAGGAATGTGAAAAACAGGAAACACTCTATACCAATCGATGCTCATCTTCCCTGTGGAGTCTGTAATGTTACATTTCAGAGGTCGCTAATCCTGATCTATACCTGAACAGAGACTGCTGCAGAGAGTTGTGCATTATCACAATTATCATATTAAATAATTCTGTTAAAGAGAAATACCCATTTGGTCTGGAAGTGCTGTTACATTTTAGCATTGATTTTTACAATGTTCAAACAGGTCTGTTCCTCAAATCTATAATTTAATATCAATACAGCAAAGCTATTTATTCCTTTTAACTTTAAAAAAAACAATTAAAGCAAAAACATGAATTGTGTTATATTGCCTTTATTCAATTTGAATATAGTAGTTTTTTTTGCAAATTAACAACTGACTGGCAGGTGACTAATCTGGTTGGCAGGGTGGTGCAGTAGTAGAGTTGCTGCCTTACAGAACCGGAGACCTGTGTTCCATCCTGACTACGGTTGCTGTCTGTACGGAATCTGTACATTCTTCCGGTGATCACGTGAGTTTTCTCCGGGTGCTCCGGTTTCCCCCCACACTCCTGGAGTTTAGAAGAATGAGGGGGGAACCTCATTGAAACTTACAGAATAGTGAAAGGCTTGGATAGAATGGATGTTTCTACTAGTGGGAGAGTCTAGGATTAGAGGTCATAGCCTCAGAATTAAAGGATGTTTTTTTAGGAAGGAGATGAGGAGAAATTTCTTTACTCACAGTGTGGTGAATCTGTGGATTTATTTGCCACAGAAGGCTGTGGAGGCCAAGTCAGTGGATATTTTTAAGGCTGAGATAGATGGATTCTTAATTAGAACAGGTGTCAGAGGTTATGAGGAAAAGGCAGGAGAATAGGGTTAGGAGGGTGAGATAGATCAGCCATGCTTCAATGATGGAGTGGACGATGGGCCGAGTGGCCTAATTCTACTCCGATCACTTATGACCTTATGACCTTATGGCTCCAAAGACATACAGGGTTGTAGGTTGATTGACTTTGTTAGAATTGTAAAGTTGTCCTTAGTGTGTAGGATAGTGTTAGTGTACTGGTTAGTATGGACTCGGTAGGGTGATGGGTCTGTTTCTGCGCTGTATCTCTAATCTCTAAAGTCAGGTGTTTTATAAGGCACTGTTAAATTCATATTATTATGTGAACGTTCCAAGTGTTCAAGCCTTTCACTTTAATATGACAAGTGGTGGCACGTGTATTTTGGTGTTTTACTTTAATTATTAGGTATTGCCTTATTTATGTGGGGATGAGAACATCAACATTTTTCCACTGGAGATGTAATTGAAAACCTTTTTTGTGTTTCTCTCCACTTGAATAAAGTGAATTTTGCAGTCAGATTATAGCTCTAATGTTTAGTTTACGTTTGTTTTTGGATTCAATCACCTGCCTAAGAATGGATTTGCAGAGAAACTGCCAATTAGGTTAATGACAATGCTACTTAATGTTAATTCAGCATTCTCTCCATTACCATGGTTATAATTATTCCAAACAACTAAGTCTGAAGTACCGCAGATGGATATTTATTTTGGTCGCCAAAAAATCTTGCTGAGAATGATATTAAAGGAGGAAAATAACTAAAAATGGCTGATGTACTATGTTATCTTTTGATAATGACAATTCTGCGAATCTAATTATATTTTGTGTCCCTTTAACTTGACAGCTTATAGTTTGCAAATTAATGTCCACTTCCCTTCCATTATTAGGAATGGTCACTTTTTGAAGTACTTTACAAACAGTGAAACAGTGAAACATAAAAATCAAAGGTCCGCTTAGTCAAAAATATGATAAAAAAGACTTTGGTGTATGAAGAGGAATTAAATAGTCTAGGTTTAGGCTTAGGTTTAGGTTTATTATTGTCATGTGTACAGAGGTACAGTGAAAAGTTTTATTTTGCATGCTACCCAAACAGATCAGATACCACTGTGCATAAATACAATCGAGCCAAACTCAAGTACAACAGGGAGAGCGAATGATAAAGTACACAGTGCAGAATATAGTTCTCAGCATTTCAGCACGCCAATTCTATAGACAAAGTGCAATGTTTGCAATGAGGCAGAGGTAAAATGGACTATCCTAGCTAATAGAATTGCCATTCGGAAGTCTATTAACAGAGAGAAGCTGTTCTTGAGTCTGGCGGAGCATGCTTTCAAGCTTCCGTATCGTCTGTGCCGACTGGAGTGATAAGAAGAAGGAATAACTGGGAAGGGACAAGTCTTTGATAATGTTGGCTGGTTTTCCGAGGCAGCGTGAAGTGTAGACGGAGTCAATTGTGGGGAGTCTGGTCTATGTGATAGACTGGGCTACATCCACAATTCTGCGTAATTTATTGCGGTCTTGACCAGAACTGTTCCCAATCCAAGCTGTGCCTCAGCTTGACAGTATGCTTTCTATGGCGCTTCTGTCGATGTTTGGGACACTAATTAGAGACATGCCAAATGTCCTCAATCTCCCGAGGAAATGGAGGCATGGTGTGCCTTCTTGGCTGTTGCATCATTGTGGTTGGTCCACGGTGGATCATTGGTAATATTAACACAAAGGAACTCGAAACTGCACTTTGGCACCATTGATGCTGTTTGGGGGAAAAAAACTCCATCATGCTTCCTGAAGTCGGTAATAGCTCCATTGTTTTAACAATGAGGGAGAGGTTGATGGCCTGACACCATGTTACTAAGTTCTCTATCTCCTACCTGTATTCCTGGCCTATGCCTGGGTGCTATAGAGTTAAAAGAAATTACAGGAAATATCTTTGGAACATAAAACATTCTTTGATGTATCTGATGATGGATTGATCATGACAATACCTTTGACATGAAATACCAATACTTTTCTCTTAGCCCCAGATGCTGCTTAACCTGCTGAGTGCTTTCAGCCTTTATGATTTTGTTCCATATTTCCAATATCTGCAATTTTTGGTTTTCATTCTCAGAGGGTTCGTTGGGCTAGATATAGGGAGAAAGTTTCTCCTGCCTGAGAGGTCTAGAACCAAGGGAAAACTGTTTAAGAAATTTGGAAGATTTTCTTCATTCCCTAAAGGGTTGTGAGTCTTTGGAGTTCTCTATCCCGGTGGCTCAGTTGCTGAGTTTATCTGAAACAGAGATCAACAGAGTTTCAGATATTAATGGAAACAAGGGATACAGAGAGAATGCAGCAAAAAGGTGATGGAGTAGGAAATCTGCCAGTTCTAATTGTGCTTTGCACTAATCTCTTGTTTTTGCACTGTCTTCTTTTCACTATCTTCTGTAATTTGTGAATGATTTCTTTAGCTTGGGAGTCTGAAAATCATTGTAATTTCAAATGGACATATTGAAATTGCATGGCATATTTAACAAACACATGAGATTCCAAAGTACTGCACAACCAATGGAGAGATTTTGAAATCCATGAGCTGATACAATAAAGGAAACGCGGTGCTAATGTGCAAGACCACAAACAGCAAGTCAGGGACGGTCTATTCAATCATTCTAAAGTGTTCAGTTCTATTAACTGTTTTCTGTGTATTGCCTGAGATGCTGCTGCAAACAAGATTTTCATTGTACCTGGACCTCACCATACTTCTGCACATGATAATAAACTCAACTTGACAAATCTGATAAATACAGAGCAGCCTCAGAGGGCTGAACATTCTACTTCAGCCCCTGTTTCTTATGTTATTATGAATCAGGTATTCGTCCAGGTAATCTTCTATGAACTGTTTCCAATGCATTAGCATTATTTCAGGTTTTGGATCATACTAGCCCCTCCCATTTAATCACCAATATATCTTCACAAAGGCATTAAGCCTTTCAAAAAAGATAAAGGTCTATTTGCAAAGTAGCACACAAATTTTTTATTTTTTTTAGACTTTAAAATGGCAAAAAAATGACACAAAGTGCTGGAGTAACTCAGCGGGTCAGGCAGCATCTCTGGAGAACATGGATAGGTGATGTTTTGGGTCGGGACACTTCCTCAGATTGGAAAGAAAGCTGGAAGAGGAGAGCAGGGACTGAACAACGCCAGTTGAATGAGGGGAGTGGATGTAATTGAGCAGGAATTTGCGACAGATGTTTGGACAAAAGCCAGAGATGAAAAGGCAGAAGGTGTGAGACAAATGGATTGGAGAGCTGCGAATTGTGAAGCTAGATAAAGGAATATATGTTGAAGGGGAGGGGGAGGGGAAAAATAGCTGTGAGTCCAGGCTTTAAAATGGCAGAGTGTATGTTCCAGACTGCCTACTGCATTGTTGTGTTGTTATCCAAGATCACAGCATGAACAAACACAAAGATAAAAACTTAAGGATATGCTTAAGGATACTCTACATGATACCCGGCAGTACAGGGCCCTGTGTTTGTTTCCCCACTGTTAACCTCTTTCTTGCTGGCCAATTACAATTGCTTGTTCACAGTGATAAATTTGGTGGAAAAAGAGCTATTGAGATCCACTAGGCTGAAAAAATCCCAGATTTCCTAGGATAGACACAAAATGCTGGAGTAAGTCAGTGGGATAGGCAGCATCTCTGGAGAGAAGGAATAGGTGACATTTCGGGTCAAGACCCTTCTTCAGACTGATGTCAGGGGAGTGGGCGGTACAGAGATAAAATGTATTCGGAGACAGTAAGAGTAGTCGGAGAACTGGGAAGGGGAAGGGGATGGAGAGAGAGGGAAAGCAAGGGTTACTTGAAGTTAGAGAAGTCAATGTTCATACAGTTGGGGTGTAAGCAGCCCAAGTGAAATATGAGGTGCTCTTCCTCCAATTTGCCCTGGACTTCACTCTGACAATGGAGGAGGCCCAGGACAGAAAGGTCAGTGTGGGAATGGGAGGGGGTTAAAATGTTGAGCAACTGGGAGATCAGGTAGGTTTAGGCGGACTAAGCGGAGTTCAGTGAAACGATCGCCGAGCTTGCGCTTGGTCTCGCCGATATACAGGAGTCCACAACTGGAACAGTGGATACAGAAGATAAGGTTGGATAAATTCGCTTGGTCTGCTTCCTAGTTGGGAATTTACCGCCCATCATGCATTTAAAATCAGAGCCAGGTTTTCACCTGCAAATAGTTTATTTCAATTAGGAATTGCTCTCAATAGCTTCCTAAAAATGCAGGCCACATGGATTACAGAGGATTGTGATCTGGATGGTAAATGGTTCAAAGTTCTTAAAGTTTCACAAAGCAAACTCACTTATAAATGGGATGTATAAGCATAGTTCACAGCACAAAGTGTAGCATCTTCCTTTCTGAAGGACGTCAACTTTGTCCGTTGAGTGATGCTATAATATTTTGTAACAGTAGCTCGCATATTTATTGCAATTCGTGTATCAAATGATCAGCATGATCCAATCTTAATTCAATATTAAATGTTAAAAGTATAAATCTTGTACTTTTATCAGAAATATAACAACTTTTCATTGCCATAGAATGATATTGCACAGGGAAAAGCCGTTCAGCCCAACTAGTCCATACTGGTCAAGGTGTTCCATCCAAAACAGTCCCATTTGCTTGTGTTTGGCCATATCTCTGTACACCTTTCCTATCCATATACCATATACCGTTCTACAATGAAGTTGGAGGCTCGGATTATTTTTTCCTATACTATGCATGGTGACCGGGATAAATAATTAGAATTTCCAGAGCGGTGCAATTACACTCTGAGGGACTTTTCTTCAATTTTCTCTCTTCAAAATCGTTACATTTGCTTTGGGGAGATGAATGTTTGAGGGGGTACAGTGACTCCGGTAAATCTTCTTATGGTTTGTACATGCGATCATTCTTTGAAGGTTCCGACCCAAAACATCCCCTGTCATTTCTTCCCCAAATGCTGCCTGATCCGTCGAGTTCCTCCAGGATGTTGTGTTTTGATCATTCTTTAAGTATGCTAGCTGTTCTGAGGTGTTTTTCTATTCCTGTACAAACTTGCTTCCAGCAGAAGGCCCTGGTTGGGCGCAGAAGCTTTGATTTTCCCAGCTATGGCAATCCAATATCAGTCAGATCTGCACAGCCAGAGAAATGACCTTTTCTTTCTGCAATGTCCAGTTTGATTATAACCTTACCACAGTCTCACTAACATTGATGTGAAGATGAATTGTGCATGTGTTTCCTCAGGCAGCACATATGTTTACTGGAGAAAACTAAACATCTCCCAGGCTGTTAAACCCCCTCTCACCTTGCAGTTTCCAGTTGCTGAGGTAAATAGGAGCAAAAAAGCAACTGCATTAATGCCCATAGATTCACAACAGTCAGCTCATGGATTGATTCACTGTAACCACGGGCAATACTACAGCATACAACTCCTTGATAGCAATGGTAAACCTTAAATAATCATCCCTACCACCACTTCACTGTTGAAATTCCATTTAAATTTCTCAGCAGAAAAAAGTGACAGCATGAAGAACATTAAATAAGACTAGACTAAAAATCCTGATTTTGCATTCTCTCACACTGGCTCAGGGGTAGAGTTGCTGCCGTACAGCGCTAGAGGCCCAGGTTCGATCCTGACTATGGGTGCTGACTGTACGGAGTTTGCACGTTCTTTCTGTGACCGCGTGGGTTTCCTCTCGGTGCTCTGTTTTCCTCCCACATTCTAAAAACTGTAGGTTTGTAGGTTAATTGGCTTCTGTACATTTCCTCTAGTGTGTAGAATAGAAATAGTGTACGGGTGATCGTTGGTCAGCAGGAACTCAGTGGACTGAAGATCCTGTGTCCATGCTGTATCACTAAACTAAACTAATGTAAGCTAAACTAAACTAAACTAAATTAAACTAAACTAAAAGTTGGTTAAACTGAACTCTTCTCCAAATGCAAAGACAGAAAAGGATTATGTTGTAACTTTAGTTTTGTAGTAAGCTTTCATTTTTGAAATGTTTTATTGATAATTTTCAGTGTCCATGACCTTTTTGAATATCCAACACCAGCCATGCAGTCACTCAAGTCCTTAAATTATCCAAGGCTGAAGAGGAAGAAGAAGCTCTGCCCCAAATTCTTACGTGTTGGTGAGAGAAACTCAAATTGACAGACAGCAGGAGGTCCTTCACTGAGTCTTCAATGGAGGTGATTCATTGACTGATTGAGTGAGTGATACAGTGTTGAAAACAGGCCCTTCGGCTCACCAAGTCTATCTAAGGCAAATAATATGTTAGCCTTTCCTGTAAGGTGATTTTCAATAAAAGAATAGAGCCAACAGCATGAAGTTATTTAGGGTCCTGGTGAGATTGGACCTGGAATATTTTATACAGATCTGGTCTCCCTGGTTAAGGAATAACATCCTTGCAATGCGAGGACAATGAAGATTCCAACAGAGGTCCATCAGATTCCAGGAAAACAGCCTTATCCTACAAGGAGACATTAAGTAGACTGGGTCTTTATAATTTTGAGTTTGGAAGGATGGAGCAGATATCAGTTAGGAATAGAAAATTCCAAAGGGATTGACAGGGTGGTAGGGGGGTCAATGTTTCTCCTATTTGGAGTATCTAAAACTAAATCCAAAATTAGCAATTGGGACTGGGATGAGAAGAAATATACTTTACCAAGAGAGGTGAATTTTTGGAAGTAATGATTCAAGAGCATTGTAGAGACTCAGTCACTGAGTAAACTTAAGTTATAGATTAGTATAAAGGGGATCAAGGGATTTGTTGTTAGCTTAATAATATGGAGCTGAGGTAAGTAATTGGCATGATCCCATTTCATGGTGGAGTGAGGACAAGGACAGAATCGCCTACTCCTGCTTCTATTCCCCCATTCCTATTTATCTTGATAGTAGTTCTGTAGTCAGAGTGCATAACTACATAGGAGGAGATAACATATCGAACACAGAAACAAGCTATTTCATTCACCTATGTAATCCAGGCGAGAGTTAATACTGCACTTGAGCCTCCATCCATCTTCTTCATTTCATCTCATTGATCACAAATCATTTCTCACTCATATGCCATCATCTGTTGAATAATTTTATAGTATTCGCTTCAATTGCTGGCACCAATTTTCACATCTTATCTTTTTTTGAATAAAGGAAATTCCTTTAAATTCTCAGTGGGATTTACATTGGTGGCCTCTTCCCCACAAGTCGAACCATTCCCTCTGCATCTACTCCATCAAAACTGTTGTTGGGGAAAGTAGAGTGAGGGCTGATAACTAGTAAATAGGGATGTGGATGGTGCTATCATGGTGATAGGGAACTGCAGAAAAAGCCTCAATGTAGAGACATGGAATGCAGCAGTGACGACACCCAAGTTTCAGGGGCTTCATTGATCATGTTATATATAGTGTGCACCCTTCGTTGCAACAGAAAATTGGATCCACTGTCAATAAAGTTAGACTTGCAGATAATCATTTTATTCTGTAATCAAAATCTAATTTGTTACCTAATTAAGTCTTTCTGGAACCTCCATTCTGTAGTCAAGACCTAGTTTTACTGTCAATGAGGTTTCTGTGTAATCTCGTAGGAAGGAAATGCAGATGGTGGTTTAAACCGAAGATAGACACAAAATGCTGGAGTAACTCAGCGTGACAGGCAGCATCTCTGGATAGAAGGAATGGGTGATCTTTCGGGTCGAGACACTTGCATCAGGAGAAGGGTCTCGACCCGAAACATCACCTATTCCTTCTCTCCAGAGACGCTGCCTGTCCCGCTGAGTTACTCCAGCATTTTGTGTCTGTCTTCTGTATAATCTTATCAGCTGAGAATGTAAAAGCTGTACCAGAATACAGCTTTGACTGATCTCCTGGTGCGCACTAGTTTTAATAAATTGCCCATTACTTCAAACACCAACTCTGTGTGGCCTTTCCATTTGCTCCTACAAAAACCAAACCTATTAGTCATATATTCATGGAGTTATACAGTATGGATGGCTCTTCAGTCCAACTTGTCCATGCTGGCAAAGACAACTGTTTAAGGTGTAACTCATATGCCTGTATTTGGCCCATATCACTTTTAATTTCTCATATCCATGTACTTGTCCAAATGTAATCTAAATGTTGTAAGAGTGCCTGCCCCAAACACTTCCATTGGCAGCTCATTTGATATACCCTCTGAGTGAAAACGTTGCCACTCTGATTCCTAATAAATCTTTCCCTCTCAACTTAAACTTTGTTCTCTGGTTCTTGATCCCCACACCCAGGGTATAAACTCTGGTTCTTGATTCCCTTACCCTGTGTAAAAGACTGTATGTTCACCATATCTATCCCTCTCATGATTTATACACCTCAATAAGATCACCCCTTAGCCTCCCAAGCTCCATAGAATAAAGTCCTAGCCTGCCCAATCTTTCCCTGTAACTCAGAACCTCGAGCCCAGGCAACATCCCCAGTATCCTCAGTCCTGGCAACACCCCAAAGTATTCTATTTGTTTTTCATAATATTATACAGGGTAATACAAAGCACCCCATATACTCACTACTCCAGTTTAGCCCAATTATGATCAGCCAGATATACAATTCCTGGGCTGCAAGAATAGCTGCAAAGCATGACTGCCAGAGATACAAGAAACTGCAGATGCCAGAAACTAGCAAAACACAAAGAGCTGAAGGAACTCAGCGAGTCAGGTCAGAACCCTTCTTCAGACTGATTGCAATAGGAGGTAGATACTCCATGGGTCTGGCAGCATCACTGGCGAACATGAACAAGTCGGCATTTCAAGTCAGGACCATTCTTACATTAGGGGAGAGAGCTGGAAGAGAGGTTGCGATGAAACAAAGCCTGGTAATTTATATGTAGATATAGATAAGGGAGGCTTTGACTGGCAGATGCATGGACAAAGGTCAAAGAATGAAAGACAAAAGGCTTTGAGATACGGAGAGAAGAGGCATGAAATGTGGAGCCACAGGGAGGAATATAGGTGGAATGGGACGGGAAAGGGGGAAGGAGTTGTTGTTGGTAAATTACGTAAAGTTGAACAATGTATTGTCCTTTCCGTTGGGTTATAAGCTACCCAAGCTGCCACCCCAGCTTTGTCCCCTCCCCCCCATTACAATCAGTCTGAAGAAGGGTCCCAAGCTGAAATCTGTCACCATCAATGTTCTGCGGAGATGCTGCCTGATCCGTTGTCTTACTCCAGCACTTTGAGTCTCTTTTTGCAAACCAGCTTGTGTAGTTCCTTGCATCTACATCAGCCTGGTCAAAGCGGGTCTCAAATAGGTGCATGGATAGTTGCATCTCTCTGCATGCCTTTTACTTTAAAGCTGTACTTCACTGACTTCTTGCACAAGCACTTTCCTGACAGGTTACCATCTATTTCCAGTTCCATTTACTATCTTCTTTAGGATCCTTTTATTCACGCCGTTGGCTCTTTCAACCTATTTGTGTGCTGACATGTGGTCGTAAAAAGCATAATACAAACTTCCTCCCTCAGTTGACCACAAAAGTGCATGGTTGTCACAGTAAATTGAACTGCCGGGAGAAGTTCTGAGTTCCTCAACTTCTGTGTCCATGGCTTTAGGGAAAATGCAATAAGCAGTTGGTTTTGCTCCAACACAGTCAGTAAATGATTTCAACGTGCCAACAACTGAGTACCTAGAACAGCTCTATGACTTTATGACTCTACTCAACTCATAGACAATACGAGTTACTTGCATGGTTATGTAGCATGTTCAGCACTACCCAGCAGGGATGTGTTTCTTGACAACAGTGTCTTCTGACTGAGAAACTGCAGATGGTTTCATCCTGTATCATCCAGTTGTTAATGGTGAATTGACCATACTTTCAATATATATGGGCTGCTGCATTTTCCAGGAGTTGCCTTTGGAATTGAACATTGTGTGATCAATAGCAAATATCTACACTTGCCCTTATAATGGAAAGAAGCTCATTAAAGAAGCAATTGAAGATGTTCGGACGTTTGCCCAGGATAAATGCTCCAGGGTTGAGATAATTGATATCCAGCAACCAGATCCTTCTTGTGTAAGATATGATTCCAACCACTAGTGTGTTTTACCTTTGGTCCATTGTGGCAGAGGATCAATGTTATCATATCATATATCATATATAATACAGCCGGAAACAGGCCTTTTCGGCCCTCCAAGTCCGTGCCGCCCAGCGATCCCCGTACATCAACACTATCCCACACAATTTAGGGACAATTTTTACATTTACCCAGCCAATGAATCTACATACCTGTACGTCTTTGGAGTGTGTGAGGAAACCGAAGATCTCGGAGAAAACCCACGCAGGTCACGGGGAGAACGTACAAACTCCTTACAGTGCAGCACCCGTAGTCAGGATCGAACCTGAGTCTCCGGCGCTGCATTCGCTGTAAAGCAGCAACTCTACCGCTGCGCTACCGTGTTTTTGTTCATTAGTTGATACGAAGAGTTTGGAATTGAAATAATAAAATCATTTAAAATGCCATGAAAATATCTTAAGTAAATTGATTTGATTCAGGGAATCATTTTTTTCCCCTCGGATTGTTGTAGATGTTTTGGTATTTCTGACACGTTGCTCTAGGCTCTCTGTAACCGTGGCAACACAGCTTGCTATCTTTGCTTGAAAATTAAGACTGGATGAGCTGAAAATGTTTTAGAAATTTTATGGACCACACAAACAATCCTTTGATGTTGTGGAATAAATTCTGTTTGATTTGAAGGCATCATTGTACCGATGTATCACATATACTTTGAAAATAAAAGGAAACAACTAATGTTGTCTTTTGATGCCTTATACTTTTGAAAGTTGGCTTAAATTTATTTCATTCAAATCTGAAAAGAAAACCAATCAAACCTTAAGTAAAAATTAAGAACTAAAATCAAATAAATAAAGGCCAGAAAGATACAATGTGAACACTTAACTAAATCATCACAAAATGACACAAGGCCTTAACAATTTGATCAGCCCATCATTTTTCATGCACAAAATGGGTGTGCAATTGGCTAATATGTGGGAGCAAAGAGAGACTGGGAGTTAACACTACACAATCAGTTACATTGCAATAAACTGTTCAATGGATATTTTCAGTCAAAATCTAATCCCCCAGTTTCATTGATGGCCGTTGATCCATGTGGTGATACTTCCTATTGTATATATCAAAGGAGGCCATTTGCTCTGAGCAAAACAATCAGTTCCATTCCCCTCATATTTCCAGATAAACACAATTTTTAATCTTTTTTAAGAACCCTTTCAATTTCCCATTGAATTTGCTTCCACAACCCTTGCAGGCTAGGATTATGGATTCCAGTCATTCAAAGTTTAGACCGTAGACTTCAGAGATACAACATCGAAACAGGACCTTCGCCCCACCAAGTCTGCGCTGACCAGCGATCACCCCGTACATTACCATTATCATACACACTCGGGACAATTCTTTTTTTTACCCAAGCCAATTTACGTCTCAGGAATGTGGGAGGAAACTGGAGCACCTGGAAAAACCCCACACAGTCACAGGGAGAACGTACAAACTGCATACAGACAGCACCATTGTCAGGATCGAACCCAAGTCTCTGGCGCTGCAAGGCACCAACTCTATCATACACACTAGGGACAATTCTTTTTTTGCTGGGGGGTAGTGTGAATTGTGAGGAAGATGCAATAAGGCTGCAGGGTGACTTGGACAGGTTGTGTGAGTGGGCGGATACATGGCAGATGCAATTTAATGTAGATAAGTGTGAGGTTATTCACTTTGGAAGTAAGAATAGAAAGGCAGATTATTATCTGAATGGTGTCAAGTTAGGAAGAGGGGATGTTCAACGAGATCTGGGTGTCCTAGTGCATCAGTCACTGAAAGGAAGCATGCAGGTACAGCAGGCAGTGAAGAAAGCCAATGGAATGTTGGCCTTCGTAACAAGAGGAGTTGAGTATAGGAGCAAAGAGATCCTTCTACAGTTGTCCCGGGCCCTGGTGAGACCGCACCTGGAGTACTGTGTGCAGTTTTGGTCTCCAAATTTGAGGAAGGATATTCTTGCTATTGAGGGCGTGCAGCGTAGGTTCACTAGGTTGATTCCCGGAATGGCGGGACTGTCGTATGTTGAAAGGCTGGAGCAATTAGGCTTGCATACACTGAAATTTAGAAGGATGAGGGGGGATCTTATTGAAACATATAAGATAATTAGGGGATTGGACACATTAGAGGCAGGAAACATGTTCCCAATGTTGGGGGAGTCCAGAACAAGGGGCCACAGTTTAAGAATAAGGGGTAGGCCATTTAGAACGGAGATGAGGAAGAACTTTTTCAGTCAGAGAGTGGTGAAGGTGTGGAATTCTCTGCCTCAGAAGGCAGTGGAGGCCAGTTCGTTGGATGCTTTCAAGAGAGAGCTGGATAGAGCTCTTAAGGATAGCGGAGTGAGGGGGTATGGGGAGAAGGCAGGAACAGGGTACTGATTGAGAGTGAACAGCCATGATCGCATTGAATGGCGGTGCTGGCTCGAAGGGCTGAATGGCCTACTCCTGCACCTATTGTCTATTGTCTATTGTCTATTGTCTATTATCTCAATGCCACTATGCCGCTTCCATTCAGAGTTATGCAGAGAAAACGATAGAAGGACACTTGCATCTCACTCTCCAAATCATGGTCTCCACAGAAGCAAATTGAACGTAAAGGTTCAATCAGTAAGTCTGTTATGTTTTCAGACATGTTTCCCTTTGTTTAAAGCTCCCCTTTAAGAATTCCAATCTCTAACTAGTGTTAGAAATGCTTAATTTCTCTCTCTCCAAGCAAGGTATTAATTGTTTAGATATTACCATATGCAAGAGTGACTTATTGTGTTAGCAATCCAGCACAGATTTAACTTGCTACCTGGAATAACATGAACAGGAAATTATAATTCCCCATGCTTTCAAGTGCATTAGCTTTCTAGATCAAAATGTTTGAAATTCTAGAGATGAAACGAAACCATGAAAAAAACCGCCCTGCAATGAAATGCATACGGAAAGTGTTGGAGTAACTGCCTGAAGAAGGTTCCTGACCCGAAACATTATCTATCCGTGTTCTCCAGAGATGCTGCCTAAGTCACTGAGTTACTCCAGTACTGTGCCTTTTTTTTTGTAAACCAGCCTCTGCAGTTCCTGTACTTACATTGAAATATAATTCTCCACATTTTTTTATTTCATTTTGTTCTCAGTTCAGTTTTTGAAGCTCGTCAGGTTTAGCACTTTTAAATTCTGGTTTGTAGGGGGATGTAGCAGCTGAGGAAAGAAGCAAATGACAAGTCCTTGACAAAATGGGTATATTGTAGGAAGGAACTGCAGAAGCTGGTTTAAACCAAAGATAGGCACAAAAAGCTGGAGTAACTCAGCGGGTCAGGCAGCATCTCTGGTTTCGGGTCGAGGTCAGAAGAAGGGTCTCAACCCATAACATCACCCATTCCTCTCCAGAGACGCTGCCTGTCCTGCTGAATTACTCCAGCTTTTTGGGTCTATCTTGAGTATAAGTATTGTTGATGTACTTAGTTCAGACAAGATAAAGCCAATTGTAAACACAACTTTCTGCCTCAATCATCTGCCTCACACATGTAATTACTCATTACAGAGCCAGGCTTAAATTCTCTTCTCACTTCTCAGGACTAAAGAAAACTTTAACTTGCACAGTGCCTTTAGCAGTCACATAATGTCCCAAACTGCTTCACATCTAATCAAATTGTTCAGTCATGTGGTCACAGTTGTAATGAAGGAAACACAGCAGTCAATTTATGCCCAACGAGATCTTGCAAACATCAATGAGATAATGGACAGATAATCTGATTTTTTTATTATGTTGATTGTAGGATAAATGGTTGTAGAGCATAAGGGATAACTGATTCTCTTCTTTAATATAGTGTCATGGGATCTTCAATGCACACAAGTAAGGGGACAGTTTAAAATACCGACACATTCAATACAAGCACTTTATAAATATATGTAGAAAAAAGGAACTGCAGATATTGGTTACACAAATGGACACAAGTGCTGGAGTAACTCAGCGGGTCAGCCAGCATCTCTGGAGAATGTGGATAGGTGATGTTTTAGGTCGGGAGCCTTCCTCAGATAAGCAGCTCCTGATATAGAGGTTCAGACCTCAATAAACATTTCCAATGAGTGTTCAGCTTTTCTTGGTCCTTCACCAAACTATGTATCCTATGACTTTAGACTTTAATCCTTAGAGAGACAGGCTCTTTGGCCCACCGAGTTCACGCAGACCAGCAATAACCCTGTACACTAGCACCATCCTAACACTAGGGACAATTTACAATTAACAGGAGCCAAGTAACCTGCAAACCTGTACATCTTTGGAGTCTGGGAGGAAAGCAGAGCACTCTGAGAAATCCCACGTGGTCACAGTGAGAATGTACAAGCTCTGTACAGATTGCACCCATAATCAGGATCGAACCTGGGTCTCTGGTGCAGAAAGGCAGTAAGCACAGTCTGAAGATGGGTCTTGACCTGAAACGTCACCCATTCCTTCTCTCCAGAGATGCTACCTGTCCCGCTGAATTACTCCAGCTTTTTGTGTCTATCTTCGGTTTAAACCAGCATCTGCAGTTCCTTCCTACACAGTAAGACAGTAACTCTACCGCTGCACCACTGTGCCACCCCTCGGTTTGTTCCAATATTATGTTAATGTATGGGTTAGTTTGTTTCATTGAATACATAAAATGAAAATCAGGAGAGACAGGGGTGAGGTAAAAAGAGGAGGGGGGGGTTGCATTGTTGGTTAAGGAGGATGTCATGGCTGTGTTCAGAGGTGACATTACGGACGGTTCATTTAGTGAGGCGATATGGGTGGAGCTGAGGAACAAGAAAGAGATGATCACCTTGTTGGGGGTTTACTACAGACACCCGAATAGTCAAAGGGAATTAGAAGAATAAATGTGCCGGGAGATTGCAGACAGCTGCAGGTCAAATAATGTTGTAGTAGGGGGTTTTAACTTTCCCAATATAGACTGGGAAAATCATAGCGTGAAGGGTTTAAATGGGGTGCAATTCTTCAAAAGTGTTCAGGTGATCCCCACATATTAACACTATCCCACACAATGAGGAACAATTTACACATACACCAATCCAATTAACCTACATACCTGTACGTCTTTGGAGTGTGGGAGGAAACCGAAGATCTCGCAGAAAACCCACGGGGGGACGTACAAACTCCGTACAGACAGAACCCGAGTCTCTGACTATAAGGCAGCAACTCCGCCACTGCGCCACCGTACCACCTGAATTGGCTTTGGTAAGAATTGAAAATTGTCCTTAGAGTGTCGGATAGTGCTACGGGGATTGCTGGTCGGTGCGGACCAGGGCCAAAGCACCTGTTTCCACATTGTATCTCAAAACTAAACTAAAAAAAACATTGCTTGCATTTTAAAAAACCCATACAGACCATAAACCATTACACACATTAAGGAATGCCATAACTTACATATTTACACATGCATATCAAATGATGAAATTCTTGACCTTTGTGATTTCCTCAGCTGCGATGGTATGCACGCCATAGATGAGATGTCCACTCCAGGTGCAGTAATGCTGGTGGATCTCCTCTTCCTACAAGAATGTGTCACCTACTTTGTTTCCAGTCCTCTCTCCCTCCAGTTCATGCCCTGGCCAGTGATGGCTGCATCCTAGAAATGACCCAGTAATCCAAACCCAAGTTTGTACCACACCTCACTCTTTCCAATTACCACATACAAGTAGTAATTGATCTCCATGAGCACCCTGGCCTCTGTTGTTCACCTTCACCATTTACCCCCTGACTTCTAGTACATCTACAATCTCCTAATGCTACCATCTTGACAATCTTCCAGTGTGATGGTCAGAGCACCCTTACTGATTATTCCACGAATCCATGTAGGACAGCTCAGTGGTGCAGCTGGTAGAGCTGCTGCCTCACAGCACCAGATGGCCCCATAGCAGAAGCTTCCACGTCGCGAGGCTGGAAACTGGAAGTGTCCTGAGCTAACTCTGCTACCACCATCATCTACTGTACAAGTGATGGCTCCCACTGATTGTCGCCGGAAGCTTGCACCCTTTTCAGGACGGACGATGACAGTGATGTAACATTTGAAACATGGATGAAGGACACGAAAGAAGAACCACCAGATCTCCGGGTTTGATCCTGATCTCAACCACAGTCTGTGTGATGTTTGCACATTCTCCCTATGACCACTTGCATTTCATTCAGGTGTGCCGGATTCCTCCCACATCCCAAAGACATGTGGGTTTTTAGGTTAATTGGTCTCTGTAAATTGCCCCCCAGTGCAACAGAGTGGAATAATATCTGAAGAAGGGTCTCGACCCGAAACGTCACCCATTCCTTCTCTCTCTCTCTCGAGATGCTGCCTGACCTGCTGAGTTACTCCAGCATTTTGTGAATAAATCGGAATAATATGCGTGATGGTCAGCATGGACTCAGTGGGCCTTAGGGCATGTTTCCATGTTCTATCTCAATAAATCAATCTCTTCCAATCTCATAACTTTGACCTACCCCTCTGGCCCCTCATCTCACCACTGAATCCATCTACACTTCACGCTGCCTTGGAAAGCAGCCAATATAATCAAAGATGTCCTACCCCAGTCATTCCTTCTTCTCCCTGTTCCTGTTGGGTAAAGCATACAGAAGCTTGAACGTGCATACCAACAGACTCAGGAATAGCATTTCCCCCATTTATGAGGCTTCTGAATGGTCCATCTATAAGCTGGGGTACCGTCCGATTTATCTCCATCCCATTGAGAACATTGGACTTTGTCTATGCAACTGATGTGCTACAACGGTGAGAACTACATTCTACACTCTGTATCTTCCATTTTTCTCATTTTATTGTCTCATCTGACTGGATATCATGCAAAACAAAGTGTTTTACTGTACCTCGGTACACATGGCAATAGTAAACCTAAAGCACGGTGGAGCAGCAGTAGAGTTGCTGCCTTACAGCGAATGCAGCGCCGAAGACCCAGGTTTGACCACGAATACGGGTGCTGTTTGTATGGAGTTTGTACGTTCTCCCCGTGACCTGCGTGGGTTTTCTCCGAGATCTTCGGTTTCCTCCCACACTCCAAAGACATACAGGTATGTAGCTTAATTGGCTTGGTAAATGTAAAAATTGTCTCCAGTGGATGTAGGATAGTGTTAATAAATGGGGATCGCTGGTCGACCCAGTGTTTCTGGGCTGTATTTCTAAACTAAACTAAACTAAACTAAACTTAAACCTATTCCTCTACCTGTCCTAGGAAAGGTAAACGATGCCGAGCTCAGCTGAGTTCACACTTATCAGCCCATCAGCAGACCCTATGGTGGAGTCAAGAAAACCTATGTAGATAAGGAAATATAATGCTAGTCAATCGTTCTTGGATCCGTGCCAGCAATGGATTTTCATTATTACTTTCACATGCTGGCAGATTGCTAAACTCCCCAGAGGATGAAATGGAAACATAAATCTGTGCCAAATCTGATCGGGGCAAAGGAATTTGACAGACTACACAGATATAAACTGTGGAGCATTGTAATTTTAAAAAACAGTTCCTTGGTGAAGGACAGGATTGTAAAGAAACTAACCTCAAAGCCTCTGTAAAGTGCTCTTTAGACACAGCTGTCTCAAATAGCAACACATATAATAATAAAAAAACACAAAATACTGGAATAACTCAGTAGTCAGGCAGCATCTCTGGAGGACATGGATAGGCAACATTTTGGGTTGGCACCCTTCTTCAGATTCTGAAGTTAGCTTATTTTAATAATGCATTAAAATAATCATTATTTTAATGATTTGGCACAGCTTAAAGTTGTTCAGTCTGAAGAAGGGTCTCGATCCGAAACGTCACCCATTCCTTCTCTCCTGAGATGCTGCCTGACCTGCTGAGTTACTCCAGCATTTTGTGAAATAAATATTGAAGCACCCGATGAAAGCTCAGTAACATTAGTCAACTCCATCTCACTCAATACAACCACCATTTTAATTCCAAATAGGTCTCTGCCCATTCTCGTTCATTCTGAATCCTAGACAAACTAGTACTGTGTAAAAGCACACTTGTTTTATTTCAGTAGGACATCGATCTTCCATTGTACCTTCATGTCCCTGTGGTGAAGAGGATATTTCTTTGATTACAAAAACACCATGGGATCCCCTGCAGCATTTCCCTGTCACTAACTTTAAATATCCTTGGGTTGATTTATACAGCAGTTTGTGGTTAATATAAAATATTTGTGTATATTAATTGTCAAATATCTCTGACACCCTGAGTCAATATTTAACTGTGGTAAACGGCTTAACATAGATCATGCTGAAATATGAAGGAAGCAAAATATGCAGTGAATAAATCTGAAACCTCTGAGCTTGGCATTGATCACCCTATCATCATGAGTTCAGTTTAAGATTATTTAGTCAAATAAATTTGAGTTTATTGTCAGATTTGTAGGAATAACTGCAGATACTGGTTTATACCAAAGATAGACACAAAAAGCTGGAGTAACTCAATGGGTCATGCAGCATCTCTGGAGAAAAGCAATTGGTGACGTTTCGGGTCTGAACTCTTTTTCAGACATGAGCTTATTGTCATATGCACAAGTATGGTGAGGTACAGGTACAATGAAACTCATTAAGTAATTGTCTATTTTTATCTGCCTTGGGGGAATGTCACAGAAGCAATGTTCCTTCAGCCCAATTTTTATTCTAATTTGTGCAGTTCCTCATCCATCTGCAATTGAAGAATAAAGGGCCTGTCCCACTTAGGCGATTTTAAGGCGACTGCCGGTGACTAGGCTGTCGCCGACAGTTCGCCGGGTGTCGCGGGCATGATCGTGAGGAGTCTTCAAAGAATCATAGTGGATCTCGGCGCGTCGCTGAGAAATCATTCGGTATGAAATTTCTCGGTATCGTTGCTTATTGCGGGCGCTGTCACATGCTGTCCCCAGGTTTGCTAGGTTGTCACCTGTACTTTATCATGACATCTCATTCAAAGATTCTAGTCGCATTCATTTTGACCATTAAAATCAAACGCTGACACACGCACTGCGCTATGAGAACTCTTTTCATTCATTTATTTTGATCAATGAGGCAAACACATAGACAGACAGTAGTAGTGTCTGTCTTTGTGTGAGCTTTGGCCTTTAATAAACGTAGTGAAATGCCTGTGTATGTGTTTGCCTCATTGATCTAAATAAATGAATGAAAAGAGTTCTCATAGCGCAGCCCTTGTGTCAGCGTTTGATTTTAATGGTCAAAATGAATGCAACTAGAATCTTTAAATGAGATGTCATGATAAAGTACTTAGAAATTCAATAAATTCCGACACCTATTTTTTTTTAAATCACCAAAATCAACTTTATTCAAAAACAATATATTCCTATGAAAGATGGATAACTGCATGCCAAAATCTTTTGCTTTTAAACGGACACTTCAAACGAATGCAAAATATACCTAGAAATTTCACTGGACGGACCTTGCTGTCGGGTTGTTCACGTGTGAGTTGTGCTTGTGACACCTCCACATAAGTACAGGTTTTCGTTGGTTGTGTCAGCTTGCCGTGGTCCCTCTCGTAGTGGACGTCCTAGGTAGCGAAGACTGAGTCGCCGGTTGTCGTCAGATTGCCGTCGCCTATGTGATAGGTTGTCTTAGCTTGTCGCAGGCATTGTCGTGGACATTGTCGTAGGGTTAATTTTTTTGGCGATCTGCTACGACTTTGACAGTCGCCGGCAGTCGTCTAAAGAATCGCCTAAGTGGGACAGGCCCTTAAAGGAGATGTATCTCGGGTAAAAATAATTGGATCGAACTTCCAGACAGACGTGAAGGTGGTCCTTATACCTGACAATAACACTGTATGAGCCAGAGATGTTTATGTTTAAGACTGGAGCGACTAGGTTTGTATACACTGGAATTTAGAAGGATGAGAGGGGATCTTATCGAAACGTATAAGATTATTAAGGGGTTGGACATTTTAGAGGCAGGAAACATGTTCCCAATGTTGGGGGAGTCCAGAACCAGGGGCCACAGTTTAAGAATAAGGGGTAGGCCATTTAAAACAGAGATGAGGAAAAACCTTTTTAGTCAGAGTTGTGAATCTGTGGAATTCTCTGCCTCAGAGGGCAGTGGAGGCCAATTCTCTGAATACATTCAAGAGAGAGCTAGATAGAGCTCTTAACGATAGCGGAGTCAGGGGGTATGGGGAGAAAGTAGGAACGGGGTACTGATTGAGAATGATCAGCCATGATCACATTGAATGGCGGTGCTGGCTTGAAGGGCCGAATGGCCTACTCCTGTACCTATTGTCTATTGTCTATTGTCTATTGTCTATTGCTAAGCTAACAACTTCTACAGTCCCTCAGGTGCTTGCCAACACTATTGAAGTGGAATGCCCTTGGTCAGTTGTTCTCCACCAGAATGTTATATATTCATACCACCATCACTGGCAGCTTTCTCTCCGTGCACTCACAGCAGACCACGCAAGATAGTTCTCCAAGAATCCTGGAAGCCTCCCTTGAGTACTTGTGTCACCCGGAGAGTTGTGAATTTGTGGAATTCTCTGCCTCAGAATGCAGTGGAGGCCGATTCACTGGATGCTTTCAAAATGAGAGTTAGATCGAGCTCTTAGGGCTAGCAGAATCAAAGGGTATGGGGAGAAGGCAGGAATGGAGTACTGATTGTGGATGATCAGCCATGATCACATTGAATGGTGGTGCTGGCTCGACGGGCTGAATGGCCTACTCCTGCACCTATTGTCTATGTATCCATGTATCTAAGTACGCATGCACAACAGTTCGCAGAGGCAACAAAAGACACAATGTGCTGGATACCTCAGCAGGTCAGGCAGCATTTCTGGAGAACATTTTGGGTCTCAATCGTCACCTATCCATGTTTGCCAGATATGCTGCCGGATGTGTGGAGTTGCTCCAGCACTTTTTTAGTTTAGTTTATAAGGTCATAAGGGATAGGAGTAGAATTATGCCATTCGGCCCATCAAGTCTACTCCGCCATTCAATCATGGCTGATCTATCACTCCCTCCTAACCCCATTCTCCTGTCTTCTCCCCATAACCTCTGACACCTGTAGTAATCAAGAATATATCTATCACTGCTTTAAAAATCCATCTTTGGTGTGTGGGAGGAAACCAGAGCACTGAGTGAAAACGTATGTGGTCACAGGGAGAACATACACACTCCGTACAGGCAGCATAGGTAGCCAGGATCAAACCCGGGTCTCTGGTGCTGTAAGGCAGCAACTCTACCACTGCGCCACTGTGCCACCCCTTATTCTGGACATCTTCAGAGGAATTTCTACTCAGGAACATTTCCAGTCATTTCTGGCATGGGATGAATGGTAAGTCCGTGAGCACCTTTCGGGCTTCCTAATGTTTCAGCCATGCCAACCACTGCCATCAACATTGCTCTATCTTAAGAACACTGTTCTCCACGCCCCACATAATAGCTGACTTCTGTTACTCCCTCGAGCAAAATTATCCCAAAAGTGCCAATGTGGTGTCTGTGAACGCTTTGATGGTTTTGTAAGCATGAGTAATTAGACGGGTGGTAGAGTTACAGATAACATCTTTATTAAAGACGGTAATTCTCAGCTAAACAGCAGCGTCTGGCACAATAACATATCAAGGTCATACCACACGACACACTCAGTTCTCAAAGGCATACTGACACATATACAGTACAACGAACTTCCATCAGAACTGGGAAAAACTTGGAAAGTTAAACAGGTTTTAAAATCTAGAGATTCGGGAGTGGGCAGGAGTGAATGAAAGGGGAGGAACGTATTACAGTGGAAGGCAGGAGAGGTTAAAGGCAATCAACCTTAAACATTATCTGTTTCTCTCTTCACATATACTGCCCAACACGTTGAATATTTTAACTCAGGATAGTCAGGTATCTGCAGTACACTATCTTTGTAGGAATACAAGGAAGCTGGTCCCGGGGAAGGTTTGAATACACCGATAATCAAACTAGTTGGATTTCTCTACAACATGTGGGAAAGTTGGTGGATTCCTTCATTGGTATTTTCAAAGTGACAATGGTTTTCCATTATTTGCTGGGAATCCACTGCACCTGGAAACAGACCTGGGAACAAAAAAAATCCTTAACACACAGAGAACACTTTCATGCTTGCAACCAGGGCACCCGCATTCCAAAACTAGCAATTTTGAAAGGCGCTGTTTTTCAATCTTAACAGATAAAGAATGAATTTCGGTAAAATAAAACATGTTCGTTATCTTAACTTTGTTAAAACAACGTAATGCTAAAACTTAAAAGAAAAATTGTGCATTATTCAAATGTATTTGAACTTTAAAAGTTGGCATTTAGTCTTCACGTCTTTATTCAAACTATTAAATTAAGGAGTAGGAAGTTTGTACGTTCTCCCCATGACCAAGTGGTTTTATTCCGAGATCTTCGGTTTCCTCCCACACTCCAAAGATGTACAGGGATGTAGATTAATTGGCTTGGTATAAGTGTAAATTGTCCCTAATGGGCGTAGGTATCGTTAATATGCAGTGATTGCAGGTCGGCATGGACTGGGTGGGCTGAAGGGCCTGTTTCCGTGCTGTATCTCTAAACTAAACTAAACTAAAAGTTGGCATTTGGTCTTTGTCGTTATTCAAATTGCTAAATTAGGAACAAATATTCAAAGGGTTCTACAGCCAAATTGTGATTTCTTATCTTTAAAATTATTGTAATTACTTGTTTTCATGAAATGTCACTGAACTGCAGCTGACTACCACTGGCAGCTCTGATCTGGGAGGGAGGGGACTCTGAACACAACCTTTGAAGTTTTCGAGAGGTGCATCACATCCAATCATTAAGGCCATGAATAACCATTTCTGACACATCGATACACTGGTGGAGAATCCATTAGTTTTGCAACTGTTATTTCTCAGACTGCATTGTGCCACATCAAATTTATAAGCTAACCCATGAGCAGTCAGTAGATTACATCCAATGTGTTAATTTTGTATGCATTCCTCAGGTGTGGACTACAAAACCACAATTCTTCACGATCAACTTCTCAAGACATTTTGCTTGCAATCTTACCACAATTTAATGGATAGGGCAGGAGGAATAAGACAGACAGCAGGTGAATGAGAACCACAGAACCTTAATTTCAAACATTACTCAAGCTGTAGCAAGTCCTCCTTTTACACTTTAAAGTCCATATTTCTGTAATAGTTCAGACTGCCACGGGCGCTTGCGTTCTGGAAACTGGGTGGGGATTTGGATCTTCCTGAAATCCTGGATGCATTCCTTCATTTCGTCCTCAGCGCTCAGCTTCTCGTTGATTTTCTTTTTGCAGAGGCTCATATCTCGGGAATTGTTCATCAGTGTTTGAAAGAGTTCACTGTTTCTGCGTTTGTCGGGCTGTTGCAACCTCTGAATGTGGGCTTTCTTGGGAGGCCGATCCAGGGTCAGGGTATTAGGTTGCGATGTTGCAGGCTGCGTCGCCACACAAGCGACGTTGTCCTGTGGAGAGCTGGCCTCCGACTGGCTTTCACAGCTGGAGGTGGAGAGCTCGTTGCAGGAGGTCCCACTTTCCATTCCTTTCTCGCCCTTGAGCTGTTTCCTGCTGTCACATTCGGACTTCGGAGAGGCCGGCCTCTGCAATCCTCCTGTCAAATTTAGAACAGGGCTGATAAAACAAAAGATTATTCACAGACATTCATTCCCATTACTATGTTTCACTGCATCATGCACAGGCACAAGACAACATAACTATACCTTCCTTTTGGAGTCACTAAGGCACGACGTGGAAGCTCTGTGGCACGACACCCTAATAAATAGTTCACAACCACCTGAGAAAAAATGTGCATGAATTACAATCACGTTCAAAGCCTAACGCCCTGTAACACAAGAAATTCTCCGACCTGGGTGCGGGCAAAATGAAGAGGGACTGCTCATTTGTCCCATGGGATTAGATGCAGTACGTTCCCTCAGTGAAGAAGTAGGACCTCGGTTCATTTCCTATAATCTCCTGTAAGGTTTTTAATAGCTAAAGTAAACTACGTTTACAATTCCATTCTCACACCTGAATTACTTTGAGCAGGACAATCTTTAAAGCAATACCTTGTAAACAAACATGTTCTTTTACACCGTATCTGTTGAGCAACATTTTTGAGCTGTACTTTTGCCACAATTGTATCTTTGGTAACGCCAGTGTGATTGCAACATTGCAGTCACTTGTGAGAGAGGATCTATTTAATAACGTCTCGTCTCAGAAAGGGAAACAGAGACCGAAGAGGATAAATTGCTCAACCTCCAGTGTCACAAGTTCACAAGTTATAGGAGTAAAATTAGGCCATTCGGCCCATCGAGTCTACTCCGCCATTCAATCATGGCTGATCTCTGCCTTCTAATCCCATGTTCTTGCCTTCTCTCCATAACCCTTGACACCCGTCCTAATCCAAAATTTGTCTATCTCGGCCTTAAAAATATCCACTGACTTGGCCTCCACAGCCCTCTGTGGCGATGAGCTCCACAGATTAACTACCCTCTGATTAAAGATGTCAAGGTGTCACTGAGTCTTCCACTGGGCAAAGCAGCTCCACAACATTGCCTCCAGCAAGCCTGCATTAGTATGGCCACCTCTGGGATATGCTCATGTCAAGATCTCTGGATGAGAGGAACCCATTCACCAACCTGAGGAAAAATGTGCATAATTTCTTATTGTTCCCGAGGTCTGACACCCAGTAGAGTCATAGAGTCATACAGCGCGGAAACAGGCACTTCAGCCTAACTTGTCCACACCGACCAACATGCCCCATCTACACTAGTCCACCTGCCTGCTTTTGGCCCATATCTCCCTAAACCTATCCTATCCCTGTACCTGTCCAAATATTTCCTTAATGTTGCGATAGTATCTGCCTCAACTACCTCATCTGGCTGCTCGTTCCATACACCCACCACTCTTTGTATAAAAAAGCTACCCCTCTGGTTCCCATTAAATCTTTCCCCCCTCACCTTAAACGTAGGTCCTCTGGTTCTTGACTCTCCTACTCTGGGCAAAAGACTGCGTGTTTACCTAATCCATTCCTCTCATGATTTTGCACACCTCTAGAAGATCACCCCTCATCCTCTTGCGCTCCAAAGAATAGAGTCCTAGCATGCTCAACCTTTCCCTATAGTTCAGGCCCTCAAGTCCTGGCAAAATCCCGATAAATTTCCTTTGAAGCCTTTCAAGCTTGACAACATCTTTCCAATTACATGGTGCCTAACACCAAACACAATATTCTAAATGTATTCTCACCAATATCTTTTATAACTGTAACATGACCTCCAAACTTCTATACTCAATACTCTGACTGATGAAGGCAAATTCAGTAATTCAAGAATTTCTCAGGTCTGGGTTTGAGAAAATTATGATCAACTATTGAATCATTCCTCAGAACTTGGCACAGCAGATTTCTAAATGAAAGGAAAGGAGATGGATTTTATCATTTGTTCACACCAATCATGGTATGGATGTTTGTCAATAAAGGTAAACTATGGATAATTCCAACAAAACTTTAACTCCAAGAAGAATAAGGGGTGATCTTATAGAGGTGTACAGAATCATGAGAGGAATAGATCGGGTAAACGCACAGAGTAAAACTTGCCCAGAGTAGGGAATCGAGAACCAGAGAACAAGATTTAATAGGAACCTGAGGGGTAACATTTATTCCACAAAGAATGGTGGGAGTATGGAACGAGCTTGCAGAGGAGGTAGTTGAGGCAGGTATTATCGCAACATTTAGACAGGTACATGGAGAGGATAGGTTTAGAGGGATCTGGGCCAAATACAGTCAGGTGGGATTAGTGTAAATGGGACATGTTGTTCGGTGTGGGCAAATTGGGCCAAAGGGCCTATTTTCACACTGTATTCTATGATTCTATGACACAGTATCAAGAGCATCGAAGAACTTGCTTATCAAAAGAAGCCCTATGTCAATACAAATGTGTTAAATTCCTGAATTGCACTGGATTCTGGGTGAGTTTCATGGAGCTTCGTATGGCATGGCATTTTTGGGGGATGAGGGATTAGGAGGTAAAGTGAGAGAAGTGGAGTGTGGTTACTGGAACCTGGAGGAGAACCAGGAAATGAACGGAGCACAGCACACTGGCAAGAGATCGGCAAAGAGAGAACCATAGGAAAGCACAGAGCACAAGAGAGCCATGGAATGGAAGGCGGAGCAGCAAGCATGACCCTCTGATGAAAGAAGATGTTTTGATGTCAGGGTTTTGTCTTTAGCAGATTGAACTAGAGGCTGTAAATATGTGTGAATAATATGGCTCAGGGGATGATCAAAGTGATGCTGGAGAGGGTGCATGCCAAAAATGGATTTAGTTTATTCCAGGTTCCTCACAGACTGTACCCATGTGCACAATAATACACCCATGATCAAATATATCATGCAGTGACTTCACCGCTATTTTCACATATACCTCACTTTAAATAAAAGGAATAAAACTAATTTGCAATATGAAAAGCTGAACTGTTCTTTGAATTTGCTTCAAAAGGACTAAGGATACTAAAGGCATAACAGATGTTGTTGTAGCAAACATCTCTAGGCTCAGTGAAAGGTCACCTCTGGACTCTCTTCAGTCATCTTCAGTGCCAACTACTCTTCAATATTTGCAGGACACATTCTAAGTGCCAAACAATTACTGCTGATGTCTCACATGGAAAATCAAAACTCGAACCAGCAAGAATTGCAATATTTCTTCTCAATAACTAAATTACCACAGGTTCACCACTGATTTTTTGACAACCGATTT
Source organism: Rhinoraja longicauda (assembly GCF_053455715.1). Taxonomy (NCBI): domain Eukaryota; kingdom Metazoa; phylum Chordata; class Chondrichthyes; order Rajiformes; family Arhynchobatidae; genus Rhinoraja; species Rhinoraja longicauda. Next base: position 65,917,677 of record NC_135953.1, on the reverse strand, counting down.
TTTGGCATCAACTTTAATCCAGACAAAATTCCGAGAGCGCACTTGAAATCCCTACCGGACGTCCCCCTAAAAATGTGGTGCCTAGGCCGGGTTAAGCGGTCGATCTCGACCTCATCAGGACTTCCGTGGCCGGTCAGTGGGTCGTATTTGCCACCCGCGACCAGGGCTGTGGAAAACGTTTCCGGAAGGAGCCGACTGATCTGTTCCCATAACCAACTCCCGAGGCTAACTTCGTGGCCTTGGCGCTAACCTTGGCGGCCCAGCGGACTGTTCCAGTACAGTTTGATTCCTCTCAGAGGCCGTGACCTCTGTTAGTCCAGCAAAATGGATAATCCAGAAAGATAGAATGTAGAAATAAAGAGCAGCAGATGCTGGTTTGTACCATTGTTAGACACAAAGTGTTTGAGTAACTCAGTGGGTCAGGCAGCATCTCTGGAGAAAAAGAATGAATGATGTTTCAGGCTGGGACCCTTCTTCAGAAAGGCTCTGTAACCAAAGGTGCCGGAAAATCGGTGGCAGATCTGTAGTAGTCTGGGAACTAGGGGATTGCTTTGCTGTGCGCCTGTGCTCTGTTCTCCTTGGCCACTTGGAGTTCTAGGTTGCGAGCGATTTCAAATCCCCTCGACATTCCCACATTGACCTGTCTGTCCTCGGCCTCTGGTGAAGCTAATTGCAAACTGGAGGAACAGTACCTCACATTCCGCCTTGGTAGTCTACAATCTGATGGCTTGAACATTTAATTTGCTAATTTCAGATAACCAGCTCCCCATCAGTCCCACAGCTTCTTCCCCACCCACTCCACCTGCCATCACATACACACACTCATCTCATCAGATCCCCTCTCCTCACTGTTCCCATCTTTGCAACCCATCTCCTTTATTTGATCCCATACTCCATCCTCCTTTCCCATCAGATTCCATCATCTGCACCGCTGGTTAACTCCAGCAATTACGTCCAAGACTCTTTTGTTATCCAAACTCCTCTCTCGTCTCCTCATGCTGAACTCCCTCTGACTCTATCCACTATTCCACTCCTCCTCACCTGCATCCACCTATAACTTTCCCTATTCATGCTCCACTCCACTCAGCTCTTTACATTATCTCCTCTCCACTCTTTCAGTCCACAGTATAGATCTCGATCCAAAATGCCAACTGTCCTTTCCTATTCCTAGATGCTACCTGACAATATAAGTCCCTCCTGCAGTTCATTTTCATTTCAGGTTCTGGCATCTGCAGTTTTTTTGTGTCTGGCATCAAGCCTAATTTAGGCATGGTCTCTGGGCAGAGGGAATATTCCCCATTTCCAATCATGTTACTCAGCAGAGGTTAAAGGATAGCAGATACAAACTTCCTGATTACTCAGCAACGGTTATCCAATCAATAAAAGTGAAACATCGTATCAATAATAAATGTTAACCGGACATTTTGCACCATTTTTGTCCCTGCATTAAATGTTTCCTCAGTAAGTTGTACAGAAAAGAACTGAAATGGTTCTTGCTGAGCATTGCAAAATAGCTGCACTGCTTTCACAATGGGAAATAAAAGGCTCTAAAGTGGGCTGGGAGACAAGGAAGTGAAACCCCTCAATCCAACTCAAGACTGAGAAATATTTTGTTTTTTATTCTAACTTCCCGAAATGGACACTGTTTCAGAAATCTGCTAATACTGTACCCTTCTCATCAGTACAAGGTGGGTATTTAACTATTCAATACGCCAGCTGTTAAGCATATGTACATTACCCAACAGAGATGTGCTGGCAATTATATTAGTACAGGCGTTCAAGGCTCAAGTCTGATAAAGGTGTTTGGCCCTTGGCATAAACCCAGGAATAGTTTCCTGCTCAAGGATAATGCTGGATCGCCTGCAGAGTCCACAACCTTCTCTGCTGTTACCATTGGTTTGCAATCTCACTGGGCAATAGATAACTTTCATGTTTGTTCCACTCAAACTGCATTTACCACATGCAATACAAACTTCCCTCATAGCTTCCTGTAGCTTAGTGTGCATACTCATTCCCTTTCAGTCCTGTTGGAGATGATTTGAAATCAAGCTTTTAGAAATAAAGTACTTCATTGTAAATAATTTATTACCAACAGTAATTTATTTATTAAGGTTAATGTTGCGATTCACTTGTTGGTTTGATGCCTGGATAAGCCATATTTATTTTGCAGAAAAAAGACACAAAATGCTGCAGTAACTCAGCAGGTCAGACAGCTTCAGGTCTGAAGAAGGATCTTGACCCGAAGCATCACCGATTCCATTTGTCCAGAGGTGCTGTCTGACCCGCTGAATCACTCTAGCATTTTTTGTCTATCTTCGGTTTAAACAAGCATCTGCATTTCCTTCCTACACATTTATTTTGTAGAATATACTTTCTACCAGTTGACTATATGAGAATGACACAACGTTTCACCTGTCACTAGTAGTCAATGGGCATTCGATCTCAAAGTGGTGTCAGTTAAGCCAACTGAACAATGCGTAAAATGGACAGACTGGAAAATCACGTCAGTGAGCAGTAATCCACCACCAACCATTGCCCATTACTGGTTAACAAAATAGAAATTTACAGCAATCTTTCTGAAGTGTTTAATTGCCCTTACCCTTGCTTAAACTTGAATGATCAATATAAAGTTCATGAATCTAGTTCGCCAACTATTGAAATTAAGGCAAACAAGAATCTGTAAAAGTATTTGATAAGCAGCTACATAATCAATTGACAAATGGACTGCGGGTGGCAACCAATATACTGTTGAGCTTTTGGTCCCATGGCAGCCTGCATTGTGACTTCTTGGTTAATATATAACCAAGAATATTTGGTTAATATGGGATGTTCATACACACATCCATAGAACACCTGGATAAGAGAGACACCTACGCCAGACTTCTATTCATAGACTACAGTTCTGCTTTCAAAACCATTATTCCATCTAAGCTCATCTCCAAACTCATGGAACCTGGATTCAACACTCACCTCTGCAGCTGGATCCTCAACTTCCTGATCAACAGACCACAATGAGTGAGGATAGGTAACAAATCATCCTCTGTGATAATCTTCAACACTAGTCCCCCACAAGGATGCGTTCTCAGCCCCCTTCTTTACCCATTATACATCAATGACTGTGTCGCCAAATACCATATCAACTCAATTTACAAATTTGCAGACACCACCACCTGAGTGGGCCTGATATCACATAATGACGAGATGGAGTATAGTTGGGGAGATTGAGAACCTCTAACCTGGTGCCGAGACAACAACCTTTCCCACAATGTCAGCACGGCAAAGGATATTGTGGTCGACTTCTGGAAGCGAAGCATACACATACATTGATGGCGCCAAAGTAGAGATGGTTTAAATTTTCAAGTTTAAGCTAGACCAAGTGGACCCATTGGGCCCAAACCACTCCTGCATTGGTGCAGCAGTCTCTCCTCCCCCACTCCCCCCTCCCCTACTCCCCCCTCCCCTCTCCCCTCCTCCCTCCCTCCCTCCTTCCCCAACCTTACTTGCCGCTCCCCCTCCCTCCCCCCTCGACCCCCTCCCCCTCTCTCCTCCCTCCATCCTCCCTCCCCCCCTCCCTCCCTCTCTCCCCTCCCCCTAGGGTTGCCTCTCCTGCATTGGTGCAGCACCCTATCCTCCCCCACTCCCCCCTCCCCTCTCCCCCAGTCCCCCCTCTCTCTCCCCCTCTCCTCCCCCTCCCTCCATCCCCTCCTCCCCAACCTCCATTCCTACTCCCCTCCCTCCCCTCCTTTCCCCCTCCCCCTCCCCTCCTCCCCTCCCCTCCCTCCACTCCTCCACCCCCCACACCCCAGATGACAGACAACAGATGAAAGTCAACATAACCCAAATCAAAACTTACAGAAATATTTTTTAAATTAAAAGGAAAGAAGGGATGAAATGCATTGAAGATGAAAGGGTACTTGAATAACACAGCACTCAGTATCAATGAGTAAGGGCCATGGAATATGGGGACGTATTAAATATTAAGTTGATGCAATAAAATCATTGTAATTATTTGAAACTGCAGTATCCTTCTTGGCTGACTAACTGTTCATATATGCTTTCCACAAAGTCCAACTATTTCTTTGTTCAAACCATATCCATCACTGCCATTGCTAATGCAAATCTCAGCAAATCCATTTCTAGAAATTCCATTCCTGGAAAATCCATTCCTATCCTAGCCTGTCTTTCATCCTCAATGCTACATAACTAAAATTTTCAAAACACTGTACTAATTTTGTAATCTTATCATTTTTCCACCACCCAACAACTTGCTGACCTACTTTGACTTTTAGGTCACTCAGACTTCAGTTTTAGTTTTCTAATTTTTGTGCTGTCAAATATCTCCAAGGATTTGCCTCTCCTGATAGAAACATAGAAATATAGAAAAATAGATGCAGGAGTAGGCCATTCGGCCCTTCAAGCCATTCAATATGATCATAGCTTTTCTCCCCATATCATTGATTCCGCTAGCCCTAAGAGCTAAATCTAACTATCTCTCTTGAAAACATCCAGTCAATTGACCTCCACTGCCTTCTGTGGCAGAGAATTCCACAGATTCACAATTCTCTGGGTAATTTGTAATCCTACTCAGTAAGTAAAGCTCCGATACTTTATTTTCTTCTAGTTCTGATCTGTTAAACACCTCTCACATTTTTTTTATTTCATTGCTACTGTTTCGTCATGGATATAAGCTGTAAACTTTGAAAGATTCTTCTTCAGCCTTTCTTCAAGATTCTCTATATTCCCTATATTCTTCAAGATTCTCTTTGCAAACTACGATTTTGACTGAGCTAATCCTAATTCCTCCATCCATGGTTCTAACCTACTGGAGCCATGAAAGGCACTTATGAAGTAGGTTGGGATGTTCTGCTATAGGTTTTGATCAATGAATGCAAATTGTTGTTTGTTCTCTAACCGATTGATATTCTGAATGTGATTTATGTGACTTTTGAACGAATGCATTTTAAAAATAGGACGTTGCACAGTATGTTGCACTCACTCACCGCTAACAAACATCCACTTGCATTATAACTGATGCAGTTAATTGTGAAGCAGCAAAATCCTCTCTGCAGCCCTCGAGGAGAGGTTTTTAACATCTCGTATCAAGTTAAATCTAACTTAAATGGGGCTGGAATTAAAATGGCAGAAAAAATTGCTGTTCAGTAGTTACTGAAGTGAAGACAATGGAGGTTGTTGATGTAAAAAAATGCAGTACAAGAGGCTAGTACAACTGAAGGAGCTAAATAGGTCTTCACAAACTCAAACAAATTAAAATGCTCCTCGTATCATTGCAACCGTTAACCTTTGTGGAGTTAAGTGGAATTGAGGACAAGTGAAATTTGTCAAGTGTTCTCGTTAAAAGTAACCAACAACAGCAGCAATTAAGGCAAACACTAAATATAAAAGTCCCGTTTAACACATCTGCGCCTACCACATTGGTGCATCAACCGGCACTGCACTTGGAGAATCTGGTTGTGTGCTGCTCAGCACGTTGTTTACTTCAGTGACCATGATGTCTGGATTCATGATTTTGAATGATAGAACACGAAAACACAGAGGCATCTCAATTCTGTTCATCAAGTCTACAGATTCATAGTTATAAAACATGGAAACAGGCCTTCAGCCCCACTCGTCCATGATGACCGAGATGCCCATCTAAGCTAATCCCATTTGCCTGTGTTTGGTCCATATCCCACTAAAGCTTTCCTCCCATTGAACCTGTTCAAATGCTGCTTTAAGCATTGTAACTTTGCCTTGCTTCTATCACCACCTCTGACAGCTCGTTCCATATAAGACCCACTTGGTGCGAAAAACATGCCCCTACCTACCCTTTAAATCTTTCCCTTCGCACTTTAAGCCTATGCCCTCGAGTTTTAGAGTCCCCTCCTCCTGTTTAAAAGATTGTAACTATTTACATAATTTTGTAAACATCTATAAGGTCATCCCTCAGCATCCTGCACTCCGGGGAAACCAGTCCAAGCCTAACCAATCTCTCCTTATAACTCAAGCCTCCAGTTCTCTCAGCTTAATCACATCCCTGCAATAGCATGAAGACCAGAACTGCTCCATTTAAGGAAGCTCTATATTACTCCAAGTAACACATCAAGTACAGCTCTGAACCTTTTCATACCTCGAATTTCCCTCTCCCCTGACTCTCAGTCTGAAGAACACGGTCTATTCTGTATGACGCGGTCTTTTCTATATGACTCGGTCTTTTTAAAGTGACTGTCAATTTTCTACTGACTTGGCCTGGATATCTTCTTTGCCACCTCCCAACCCCCTCTTGACCCCCCCAATATTGATGATAAACTGCAATCTTTAGTCCTTTTATCCTTCTCTTGAACCACAGTATAACGTTGCAGTCCTTGAGTGGACAAGACAACCTGCCTTGTATTTATGGTGGGCAAGCACAGAACTTTTGATCAAAAACCAGCAGGTCTGTCAGTTCTGCCATTAGACATCTGAGTGGTGAAGGTGTAAGTTTCCACCGGCTTCTCAGCATTTAGGCTGGGAAATCTCCCCAATGGATCTGTGCTAAATGGACCCGGCAGAAATCCAGCAGGCACATTGATTTTAATGGAGAGTTTCAGTTGGAGTAAGAAAGCTAAGTACAAGCTATTTCAATTTTTTTCATTCAATTGTGTTGATTTAAATGCTTTTAATTGTTTTCCAGAGTCTACAAAAACATTTCATTTCAATATTGCTAATTTTCAATCACTATTGTGCATTTTTGAATGTTTGTGACTGTGGGATATCCATCTAATTACTATGGATGAACCTGAATCAACTCTTTTTTAAAGAGTGGTCACGGTGGTGCAGCGGTAGAGTGGCTGCCTTACAGCAAATGCAGCGCCAGAGACCCGGGTTTGATCCTGACTACGGGTGCTGTCTGTAGGGAGTTTGTACGTTCTCCCCGTGATCGGCGTGGGTTTTCTCCAAGATCGTTGGTTTCCTCCCACACTCCAAAGACGTACACATTTGCATGTTAATTGGCTTGGTAAATGTAAAAATTGTCCTTAGTGGGTGTAGGATAGTGTTAATGTGTGGGGATCGCTGGTTGGCACGGACCCGGTGGGCCGAAGTACCTATTTCCGCGTTGTATCTCTAAACTAAAAACTAAAACTAAATTAAACTAAGTGACTTTGTTTTATTTCAGACCGGGCTGCTGAACTTTATTTCTAATTTATTGAGACCATTTTCCTCTTCGTTGAACCAAAATCTGATCTTCTCCCTGCTGATGGGTTTTTTTCCTTGTAACATTCTCCTTTACCTCATCCCAATTATTTTGAGGCAGTGAAACGAGCAGATTAGTGTGACAGCTTGGTATTTGCGCCTTGGCAGTTGGTAAGACTCGGAGTGGGGTTTTGTCAGTTTTCAGTACAAATATGAGTTGAGCCCACTGGCAGTGCTAACCATCAGCTAAAAGCTGGCTGACAACAGAAAGTAAAAGGCTTGGGTATTCACAAGTCAGATGGAGATCTGGGCTCCTTAACTATTTGAAATCTTGTATTTGTAGGTAATCTAGAACGCTTGCCACACAGAGCCAACGGCTTATCAGTGAAGTTTTTACCGGTTTCTACTTATTCATTGTTCCCAACAACTTATTTGTTTGCCAACATTCTGACAATATCTCCTTTAGCAGTAAACTCTGTTACAAAGAACACATCTAATAACACAAAGAAGGGTTCCGACCCATTATTTTTCTCCATCGAAAGGGTCATTGCCTGACACGCTGAATTACTCCAGCACTCTGTCTATCTTCAGAATAAATCAGCATCTGCAGTTCCTTCCTACACAACTAATAACCCTGTTGTGTCTTCTGCATCAAGCAATAGCTCTCTATTTTGGCATTAATCAGCTCCTCACCAGACAATCTTTATGCTGTTAATATTTGCAAAGGACCTTAAATTCTTTTCATCTTAGATATTGATCTGTTCTGACTACTCTGTCCTTGCTCTATTTCTTCATGTGCTTTATTTTTTATCCTACCTCTCCTTACTCCTTTCATTTTCCAATTTACAACTGTTATACATAATAATAAGGAGTAGGAAAATAGACCAATAAAGCATAGGAACAGGCATCCTGACCCATATTGTTCATGTCGGACATGATGCCAAGATAAACTAATTTCCTCTGCCTTAATACCCATGTGTCTATTAAAAGCCTGTTAAATGTCACTATTGTGTCTGCCTCCACCACTACCCCTGGCAGTGTGTTCCATGCACCTATCATTCTCTGTGTAGAAAAGATGCCCTGCACATCTCCTTTAAACTTTATCATTCTCACCTTAAAACTATGCTCTATGATATTTCCCATTTGTGAAAAAGATTCTGATTGTCTACCCGATTAATCCCAATCATAATTTTATTTCAGTCAGGCTCCGACAGCCCAGAGAAAACAATCCCAATTCCTACGCAAGTTTGTCCAACCTTTCCTTATGAAAGTACCCTCTAATAAGGAATAGGCCATCTAGTCCTTTCCTGCCAAATCTTCAATTCCTTGATGCCTATAAACTGCACAGATCCATCAATCTCAACCTTGACTTTGATAGCTCACCTACAATTCTGTGAAAGGTAGCATTTGAAAGATTCACAATACTCTGAGAAGAAATGCCTTCACAACTCAATTTCAAACATCTAAAAAGATTTTTTGAAACTATGCTTCTAACTTCTAGCCAAAGAAAGTCTCTGAGCACCTATTTTGTTAAGCCCTCTCCTAAACATAAATTTTCAATGATATCATCTTCTCAATTCCAAAGAGTCAATCTCCTCCATTTGGCCCATCTGAGACTATGCCCTCATTCCCATTGGAAATCAATATTGAACCACTTATAGTTCTTTTTCTAAGTGCATTACATGTTTGATTTTAGTTTATTGTCACATGTACTGAGGTATAGTAAAAAACATTGGTTGCGTGCTAACTAGTCAGCGGAAAGACAAATAATGATTAAAATCGAGCCATCCACGAAATACATAATAAAGGGAATAACGTGAATAACGTTTGGTCCAAAATAATAGAAAATAGGTGCAGGAGTAGGCCATTCGGCCCTTCGAGCCTGCCCTTCCAGTAAAGTCCGATCAAAGATAGTTGGAGGGTCTCCAATGAGGTAGATAGCAGCTCAGGATTGCTCTATAATTGTTGATAGGATGGTTCAGTTGCCTGATGGCAGCTGGGAAGAAACTGTCCCTGAATCTGGAGGTGTGCATTTTCACACTTCTATAGCTTTTGCCCGATGAGAGACTTGTCCTTGGTTATACTGGTGGCCTTGCCGAGGCAGTGTGAAGTATAAATGGAGTCAATGGAAGGGAGGTTGGTTTGTGTGATGGTCTGGGCTGCATTCACAATTCTCTGCAATTTCTTGTGGTCTTGGATGGAGCTGTTCCCAAACCAAGCTGTGATGCATCCCGATAAAATGGTTTCTAAGGCACATCTGTAGATGTTGGTGAGAGCTGTCGAGGACATGACAAACCTTCTAAGCCTTCTGAGGAAGTAGAAGCATTGGTGTGCAGGTCTCAATCTAATAATTATGTATTCCTGTAAGCTTTGTCCTCCCTCCTGCCCTTCCTTCTGGATACTATGAATGAATCTGATCATATAAAAACCATATAACAACTACAGCACGGAAACAGGCCCGTTCGGCCCTACCAGTCCACGCCGACCACTCTCTCTGACCTAGTCTCATCTACCTGCTCTCAGACCATAACCCTCTAATCCCCTCTTATCCATATACCTATCCAATTTACTCTTAAATAATAAAATCGAGCCTGCCTCCACCACTTCCACCGGAAGCCCATTCTATACAGCCACCACCCTCTGAGTAAAGAAGTTACCCCTCATGTTACCCCTAAACTTTTGTCCCTCAATTCTGAAGCTATGTCCCCTTGTTGGAATCTTCCCCACTATCAAAGGGAAAAGCCTACCCACGTCAACTCTGTCCGTCCCTCTTAAAATTTTAAAAACCTCTATCAAGTCCCCCCTCAACCTTCTTCGCTCCAAAGAATAAAGACCCAACCTGTTCAACCTCTCTCTGTAGCTTAAGTGCTGAAACCCAGGCAACATTCTAGTAAATCACCTCTGTACCCTCTCCATTTTGTCGACATCCTTCCTATAATTTGGCGACCAGAACTGCACACCATACTCCAGATTCGGCCTCACCAATGCCCTGTACAATTTTAACATTACATCCCAACTTCTATATTCGATGCTCTGATTTATAAAGGCAAGCATACCAAACGCCTTCTTCACCACCCTATCCACATGAGATTCCACCTTCAGGGAACAATGCACAGTTATTCCCAGATCCCTCTGTTCCACTGCATTCCTCAATTCCCTACCATTTACCCTGTACGTCCTATTTTGATTTGTCCTACCAAAATGCAGCACCTCACACTTATCAGCATTAAACTCCATCTGCCATCTTTCAGCCCACCCTTCCAAAAGGCCCAAGTCTCTCTGTAGACTTTGAAACTCTACTTCATTATTAACTACACCACCTATCTTAGTATCATCTGCATATTTACTAATCCAATTTGCCACACCATCATCCAGATCATTAATGTAAATGACAAACAACAGTGGACCCAACACAGATCCTTGGGGTACTCCACTAGACACTGGCCTCCAACCTGACATACAATTGTCAACCATTACCCTCTGGTATCTCCCATTCAGCCATTGTTGAATCCATCTTGCAACCTCACTATTAATACCCAACGATTTAACCTTCTTAATCAACCTTCCATGTGGAACCTTGTCAAATGCCTTACTGAAGTCCATATAGACAACATCCACAGCCTTGCCCGTATCAATTTCCCTGGTAACCTCTTCAAAAAATTCAAGAAGATTAGTCAAACATGACCTTCCAGGCACAAATCCATGTTGACTGTTTCTAATCAGGCCTTGTTTATCCAAATAATTATATATATTGTCCCTAAGTATCTTTTCCATTCATTTTCCCACCACAGACGTCAAACTAACAGGTCTATAATTGCTAGGTTTACTTTTAGAACCTTTTTTAAACAAAGGCACAACATGCGCAATGCACCAATCTTCCGGCACCATCCCCGTTTCTAATGACGTTTGAAATATTTCCGTCATAGCCCCTGCTATTTCTGCACTAACCTCCCTCAATGTCCCAGGGAATATCCTATCAGGACCTGGAGACTTATCCACTTTTATATTTTTCAAAAGTGTCCGTACCTCCTCTTCTTTAATCCTCATAATTTCCATCACTACTCTACTTGTTTCGCTTACCTCACATAATTCAATATCCTTCTCCTCGGTGAATACCGAAGAAAAGAAATTGTTTAATATCTCCCCCATTTCTTCCGGCTCAGCACATAGCTGTCCACTCTGACTCTCTAATGGACCAATTTTTTCCCTCGCTATCCTTTTGCTATTGACATATCTGTAGAACTCCTTGGGGTTTACTTTTACATTACTTGCCAAAGCAGCCTCATATCTTTTTTTCGCTTTTCTAATTTCCTTCTTAAGATTCCTTTTACATTCTTTATATTCCTCAAGAACCTCATTTACTCCCTGCCGCTTATATTTATTGTATATCTCCCTCTTTTTCCGAACCGTGTCCAATTTCTCTGGAAAACCACGGCTCTTTCAAATTATTATTCTTTCCTTTCCACCGAACAGGGACATAAAGACTCTGTACTCTCAAAATTTCACCTTTAAATATCCTCCATTTCTCTATTATATCCTTTTCATGAAACAAAAAGTTCCATTTCACTCCTTTTAAATCCTTTCTCATCTCCTCAAAATTAGCCTTTCTCCAATCCAAAATCTCAACCCTTGGTCCAGATTTGACCTTCTCCATAATTATATTGAAACTAATGGCATTGTGATCACTAGACCCAAAGTGCTCCTCAACACATACCTCCGTCACCTGACCCGTCTCATTTCCCAACAGGAGGTCCAACACTGCCCCTTCTCTGGTAGGTACCTCTACGTATTGCTGCAAAAAACTATCCTGCACACATTTTACAAACTCCAAACCATCCAGTCCTTTAACAGAATGTGATTCCCAGTCTATGTACGGAAAATTGAAATCTCCCACAATCACTACTCTGTGCTTACTACTAATATCTGCTATCTCCTTACATATTTGCTCTTCCAATTCTCGTTCCCTATTTGGCGGTCTATAATACACCCCTATAAGTGTTGCTAAACCTTTCTCATTTCTGAGTTCCACCCAAACAGCCTCCCTAATCGAGCCTTCTAGTCTGTCCTGCCAAAGCACTGCTGTGATATCCTCCCTGACAAGCAATGCAACACCCCCACCTCTTGCCCCTCCGATTCTATCACATCTGAAACAATGAAATCCTGGAATATTTAATTGCCAATCGCAACCCTCCTGCAACCATGTTTCACTGATCGCCACAACATCATACTTCCAGATGTCAATCCAGGCTCTAAGCTCATCCACCTTTCTTACAATGCTCCTAGCATTAAAATATACACATTTAAGGGACCCATCATTTCATATTCTCAGTTTATTTCTTTTCACTTCTTTCTCTCCTACATATTGGGTCTGAGTGTTTCCCTTTTCTGCCTCCTGCCTCACACACTGCCTGTTAGCTATCTGTGTTTGAGTCCCTCCCCCCAACCGTGCTAGTTTAAAGTCTCCGCAATTACCTTAGCAAATCTCCCCGCCAGGATATTGGTTCCTCTCAGGTTCAGATGCAACCTGAGAGCATCTTGACTTTTAAGAATTTTTTTAATTGTAAGGAAGATAAGTAGGTTATAGTTTGGATAACCCTGGAGTTCACATACTGGAGAGCATGGTGGGAAAATGGCCAAGAATGCAGTCAGATTAGCAAAGTTAAAACATTCTGCTGGAGAACAAGCTTCCTTATCAGTAGGGAAGGATAGTTCTTTATAGTTCTGTGTGGGTTCTTATCTGTTGTAATCTTGCATTACAAGCTGCTCTTGGTCACTGTGTTTCAGGGAAGAATCTCAAAGGTTAACAAATGACCTCCTTTACGAGGGGATTCCATTGGGGGGGGGGGAAATCTGGATATTTACGGTATCTACTTGTGAGATATGTGGGTGGGAGATTTCCAAACAACAGGAAACTCAGGATTAAAGTTAACTTTCGGGAAACACAGAGATGATAGGTTACAGGGACATTGATTAATGTTTGTTTATTTCAACTACACAAGTAACCATTGTGTCATGAGGGTATAAAAATCCCACAGTTACTGTAAGAATTTGAAGTAGTTTGAGCTTGCTCACACTGCTCCCAATGTACATTGAAGGCCTTCATTAAACCGACTTATTTTTTATTTTATTTTTCAGATACAGCGCGGAAACAGGCCTTTTCGGCCCACCAAGTCCGCACCGCCCAGTGATCCCCGCACACTAACACTATCCTACACACACTAGGGACAATTTTTTTTTTTTACATATACCCAGTCAATTAACCTACATACCTGTACATCTTTGGAGTTGTTCGATAGACTCACCACTGATCGATGAGTTGTTTTATCTTGTATCTGTGCGTATCTGAGTAAAGTCAGATATAGAGTACGGGTAAAGTGCAAAATTCCCTGTAACACCATCCATTGTTCTATTTCATCTCTGTTCAATTTTAACTCAATAACACTCAAGTTAACTAAAATCAGCTCATTTCTGGTTGGGTATTTTATTCTGAAATGTCTCTTTTAAGTCTCGCCAACTACGTATATACACTTGACAGTATAACATAATCATGCAATACCAGAAGCACTGTATGGCTGCAGCAGAGAAGTAGGCCATGTTGGCCTTCTGCCAGAGGATCTCTTCAGTTTCCAACCATTAACCCCTTCCCCATCGTCTTGCAAACTTTTGTTCACCATATATACATCTAATTCCATCTTGAAGCCCATAATAGAAGCTGCCTCCACCAGAACAGCATGCAGTGCATTCCCGATTCCAATCAAACTTTACTTTAAAAAGATTTTCCTCATGTCACTCTCAGTTCACCTTCTCTTTACAATTCAATCAGTTGAAAGATTTACAATTCATATGTCTGTGGATTCCCATTTCTCTTCTTAATACTCTCTTCAACTTCCCTTATCATTTTCATTTCCCCTCTGATTATTTTCCAATCAGCCTGGTTCTCACTGGTATTTATGACCTGGCATCTCATCCATTGCCATTTATATAAGCTTTATCTTCTTCTTCATCTCTTTTGACATCCAAGGAGTGCTGGATTTTCTTGTTCATGCTTGAACCGTCCCTTCCTTAAGGTCAAACTACTGTTCTATTACAGTTTTGCCCACAAACTATCTTCTCCAGTTTCACCATGCATGATCCACACTTATCCCATTGAAATTGGCCTTTCTCCAGTTAATTATTTTTACTTTACATTGCTTTGGATCTTTTTCAATCGCGAACTTAAATTTGATGATATCAAACTTGGTGCACTTGACCCCATTCTCCGGAACCAGATTATGACACAGCATGAGTGAATTTCTAGACATTGAAGCACCTGATAACATTGCACGGACTTCATTAAACAGATGCAACAAACTCATCTGAGGTAGATGTAGAAACAAGGAATTCCAGATGCTTGTTTACACAAAAGGACACAAAGTGTTTTAGTAACTCAACGGGTCAGGTAGCATCTCTGGATAACATGGATAGGCGATGTTTCAGGTCGGGACACCCCATCAAATTGAAGGATCCTGGCCCGAAACGTAACCTATCCATGTTCTCCTGAGATACTGCCTGACCTGTTGAATTACTTCAGCACTTTGTGTCCTTTTACATTTAGGCTAGATTGGTCTTGCAAATTGGATCTCAATGGCAGTTTGGGGGTGAAAATCATGCATAACTATTTGACTTCACGGATGGAAAGGAAAAACATTTGCTGGATGATCTCAGCTGGTCAAGCAGCACCTGTGGGAGAAAAGGAATTGTTAACATTTCAGTTTGAAATCCTGCATTGGTACTGAGAGTGGAGGCTGGATAGGCTGGACAGGCTAGTTTACAAAATTGCTTTAGTTCAGCTTGACAGAACGTTGAAATTGAAGAGTACCTTGAGACTCTGACACCCATTCATAGGTACTGCTCCAAGAACCATCATCTACAAAGTAACAAATCTATTCTGCCTGACGTGAGGTGATGCCTACAAACTCCCTCAGCCAAAAGAACTGGGGGACAAGAAGGAGAAACCCAAGCACGAGGCCAGTGTAATTCTACCCAGTGCAATAGGCACTTTGACATTGATGTTTCACCTTGCATCCAATTAATTAGCAGAACAAGATATGCTTGAATGCAGTTATTTTCATTCCCACAGGATATCTAAACCTGCTTTATTTTAAATAGACCAGTTTCCAAATCACTGAAGAGATGGAGTTCAAAAGTACGAGGGGGGGTCTCATTGACACCTACCAGATAATGAAGGGCCTGGGTAGAGTGAATGTGGAAAGGATGTTTCCAGTAATGGGTGAGTCCGTGAACCGGAGGCCACAACCTCAGAATTAAAGGATGTACCTTTAGAATGGAGATGAGGAGGAATTTCTTTGGCTCAAGAGGGTGATGTATCTGTGGAATTCATTGCCCCAGATGGCTGATGAGGCCAAGGCATTGGATATTTTTAAAGCGGAGATTGACAGGTTCTTGATTAGGAATGACATCAAAGGAAACAGGGAGAAAGCAGTGGAATGGGGTTGAGTGGGAAAAATAGATTAGTCATGATTAAATGGCGGAATAGACGATGGAATAAATGGCCTAATTCCGGTCCTATATCTTATGGTCTTATGATGCAAACAAGAAAAATGTTTATGTCCAAACTCCCAAATATCCCAAACTACAGAAGGCCACACATGACAATCGCAAGTTCAGGATGCAAGTTCAGGATTTGAAAAGGTAAGTCATAAGTAGATTTCTCTAAAAACCCATCCAGATGACAAATGTTACATTAATCACAGAGCTATCAAGACAGGCACCTCGACTCTCTCTCTTTGTGTGATTCAATCTTGCAAGGCCTCACTGTTTCTTCCTTCACCCATCACACTTAAAATTATTTAAAATCTCTCCATCATGACTTGGAACCCAGGAGGCATGGGCCATGAATAAATGTAAACTCTTCTTACATACTAAGGTTGTTATTATGTTTTTCTCTTGCCTGCCCTGTTCACCCTCTCAGTCACATGTATAAGTGTCTACACAGCACCAATTTGCCCACTGTTAATCAAAAAAAGATTAAATTTGGAATGTGCAGCCAGATCCCATCTTCTGTGTATGTTGGTATTCACCAAGAACCAGGAATATTGGTAATTGTGCTCAAGAAGGAATCACCTTACTTTCAACACTCTTCTTAGCAAAAATCTATTGTCAGCAGTTCCTACACACTATACCGGATTGAGTTTTGTTTTAACCTACAAGGAAAGGAAGTCCTTGCTATTGAGGCAGTGCAGCATAGGTTCTCGAGGTTAACCCCGGGATGGCAGGTCTGTCATATGAGGAAAGATAGGAAAGACTGGGCTTGTATTCACTGGAGTTTAGAAGGATGAGAGGGGATCTTATAGAGATGTATAAAATTATGAAAGGACTGGACAAGCTAGATGCAGGAAAAATGTTCCCTATAATGGGGAATTCCAGAAACAGGGTCCACGGTCTAAGAATAAAGGGGAGGCCATTTACAACCGAGGTGAGAATTTGTGAGAGTTGTGAATTTGTGGAATTCTCTGCAACAGAAGGCAGTGGAGGCCAATTCACTGGATGAATTTAAAAGAGAGTTAGATAGAGCTGTCGGGGCTAGTGGAATCAAGGGGTATGGGGAGAAGGCAGGCATGGGTTACTGATTGTGGATGATCGGGCATGATCACAATGAATGGCGGTGCTGGCTCGAAGGACCAAATGGCCTCGTCTTGCACCAATTTTCTATGTTTCTATGTACAATACAAGAGAATCTTGATTAATCGAGAAGATTGTACAATATGATAATACAGAGCAGAAGCAAGTGGTGGCCACTAGGGCTTGTTGCCTGGAGAATCACCAGGACTGCCAGGCAACTCTAAAAACAGGATTTTGTAACTGGACATGGCTCTCAACTGGTGTAACAGATCCAAAAATGAGCCAAGAAGGAAATCTCAAAGGTGAGAAACATTTAAGCATATGGGACAAATTCACCCACAAATACTTCCAATCCCCATTGCAGTTTACCTTAACTTACTAATATACTGTATCCCAAAGTGCTTTAATACTGAAAATAATCTAATTAATATTTGAATGAATGAATCATTCAATTTCTGCAGAGTGCAATGGGAGTCATTTCCAAAGAGTTATGCCTCTACAGATCATGAGTAGGAAGGAACTGCAGATGCTGCTTTAAACCGAAAATGGACACAAAATGCTGGACTAACTCAGCGGGACAGGCAGCATCTCTGGAGAGAAGGACTGGGTGATGTTTTGGGTTGAGACCCTTCTTCAGAAGCTCAACTTTTCTTACGGCGTCCTCCTGCGTGTTCCAATGTTTGAAACAATCATTGATGAACACACCAAACCTAAAGTAAGAGGACAAGAGTACGAAAGCTTCCAAGGAGGTCTGGTCATTCAGGCAGAGCTACCAGATGCTTCAGTGAGTGACAGTTGTAGGAGGCTACATATCAGAGCAAAGATTCGGGTAATTTTGTGTCTCAATAATGTTCTCATGGGCACATTGAAATGCCCCCTTTCTACAAATTTCTAAAATGATATACAATTACGCAAGGCATAGACAGTATATAATATTATGAGAGACAAAGATAGGGTAGACACTCAGAACCTTTTTGCAGGATGGAAAAATCAAAGAGAGCATAGGTTTAAGGTGAGGGGGCAAAGTTTAAAGGATATATGCAGGGCACGTTTTTACACACAGGGTAGTAAGTGCTTGATATGTAATGACAGACATGGTGGTTGAGGCAGACACGATAGTGACATTTAAGATAAGCATATGGATATGCAGGGATTGGTGGGATATGGAATATACAGTGCATTCAGAAAGTATTCAGACCCCGTCACTTTTTCCACATTTTGTTATGTTACAGTCTTATTTTTAAATGGATTATATAAATTTTTTTAATCATCAATCTACACTCAATACCCCATAATAAAAAAGTGAAACCAGGTGTTTAGAAATTTTTGCAAAGTGATTAAAAATAAATAACAGAAATATCACATTTACATAAGTATTCAGACCCTTTACTCAGTAATTTGTTGAGGCACCTTTGGCAGCAATACAGCCTCAAGTCTTCTTAGGTATGATGCTACAAGCTTGGCATACCTGTATTTGGGTAAGTTTTTCCCATTTTCTCTGCAGATCCTTTCAAGTCTGTCAGGTTGGATGGGGAGTGTCGATGCACAGCTATTTTCAGGTCCCTCCAGAGATGTTCGATCGGGTTCAAGTCCAGGCTCTGGCTGGGCTACTCAGGACATTCACACACTTGTCACAAAGCCACTCCTGCATTGTCTTGGCTGTGTGCTTAGGGTCATTGTCCCGTTGGAAGGTGAACTTCACCGTAAGTATGGTATTGGCCAGGTGACGAGCGGTGCCTGGTTTCCTCCAGAGGTGACGCTTGGCATTCAGGCCAAAGAGTTCAATCTTGGTTTCATCAGACCAGAGAATCTTGTTTCTCATGATCTGACAGTCCTTTGGGTGCCTTTGGCAAACTCTAAGCAGGCTGTCATGTGCCTTTTACTGAGGAGTGGCTTCTGTCTGGCCACTCTACCATAAAGGCCTGATTGATGGAGTGCTGCAGATATAGTTGTCCTTCTGGAAGGTTCCCCATCTTCACAGAGGAACTCTGGGGCTCTGTCAGAGTGACCACTGGGTTCTTGGTCACCTCCCTGACCAAGGTCCTTCTCCCCTGATTGCTCAGTTTAGCCGGGCGGCCAGCTCTATGAAGAGTCCTGGTGGATCCAAAGTTCTTCCATTTAAGAATGACAGAGGCCATTGTGCTCTTCAGGACCTGCAATGCTGCAGAAATTGTTTTATACCCTTCCCCAGATCTGTGCCTCGACACAATCCTGTCTCGGATGTCGGCCAACAATTCCTTTGTTTTCTTGGCTTGGTATTTGCTCTGACATCCACTGTCAACTGTGGGACCTTATATAGACAGGTGTGTGCCTTTCCAAATCATGTCCAATCAATTTAATTTACCACTGATGGACTCCAATCAAGTTGTTGAAACATCTCAATGAAAATAGGATGAACCTAAGCTCAATTTTGAGTGTCATAGCAAAGGGTCTGAATACTTATGTAAATGTGATATTTCAGTTATTTCTTTTTAATTACTTTGCAAAAATTTCTAAACACCTGTTTTCACTTCTTCATTCTGGGGTATTGTGTGTAGATTGATGCTAAAAAAAAAAGAATTTAATCCATTTTAAAATAAGGCTGTAACATAACAAAATGTGGAAAAAGTGAAGGGGTCTGAATACTTTCTGAATGCACTGTATGTAGGAAGAAAAGAAGGTCTTAGCATTATGTTCGGCACAAACAATATGGGTCGAAAGACCTGTTCTTGTGCTGAACTGTTCTACATTCTATGTTTTATAAAATGAAAATAATGAGTATAGCAATTCAAAATCAGCAGTTGGTGCATATTCCTAAACACTCCTGGAACAGCATTAATCTCATTAATCTCTGAGTGTTGAGGCCACACTTCATGTGTCAACTTCCCTGTGGAAGTCTGTGATGACTTTTTGTTACATTGTTGATCAGCTACTGCTGGGTTTATTGGTCAGTGCATGTAATGTTCATCTTTGGCATTGTTTCCCAGTTTCTCATCTGGTTTCCCTTAAACTTGCAAATTATGACAATTGGAAAGCGATCATGATCTTGCTCCTGGGCCAAATCTCACTGAAGTGCATTGGTAGCAGCTGGTATTTGATACCTTAAACCTGTGTCCTCTGATTCTCGATTACCCCACTCTGGGCAACAGACTCTGTGCGTCTACACAATCTGTTCCTCTCATGATTTTCCAACGAGTTATTGCAATGCTTTACCGATTCAGTCATCCTTGACCTCAAGGGACCACCAAAGATGTTCTTACAGATTTTAATCTGTTTACTCATAGAAGACGTACAGGTATGTAGGTTAATTGGCTGGGTAAATGTAAAAATTGTCCCTAGTGGGTGTAGGATAGTGTTAATGTACGGGGATCGCTGGGCGGCACGGACTTGGTGGGCCGAAAAGGCCTGTTTCCGGCTGTATATATATGATATGATATGATATGATAAGAGGGAATGAATCTTTAAAAGGCAATACACTGCATGCCAAACGGGTTTAAACTTTCTTTTATTTGTCTCTGGGATGTTACTATCACAGGGAACACCATTCCTCAACTCTGTTGTCACTTTGCACTGATGTGGTGGGATCACTGTACCTTTAAAAAGAACAGGTGTAAATCTCAAATGGGATGAGACATTAGAACAGGCCCATCATCAGCACACAAGGTTTTGTTAATTTATTCTACTGTATTGGTTTTTAAATGCACATGGGAATGGAGTGATAAGTATTTGTTTTTCCTGATGATAAAAGATTCAACCGAGGTGCAAAAAAAACCTGTAAATCTTTACCAGAATTGTCTGAAATTGGCAAGGTTAGGACATTGACTAATTGGGGCCTGCTTGCAGTAAAGCCAGTCAATATGCATGTTACAACCTGCAACTTAACTTACTGAACTTTCATCCAGAGGCAAGGACTAATGACCCAAAGTCATTGAGTCTGAGTCCTACCCAAGCCAGCTGGTGAATTTAAATGAACTTAATTAAATAAATCTGGAACACATAGCTAGTCTGGGTAGTGGAGGCATGAAACTACTGGATTTGTCGTAAAAAACCCCATCTGGTCCACTAATGTTCACCTTCAGGGATGACAATCTGCTGTCCACAGCTGATCAAGCTTGTTTATGATTCCAGACTAACACTTTGTGTTTGACTCTTAATTGACCCCTTGAGATGTCCTTTCCAGAGGCAATTTTGGAAGGGCAATATGTGCTGGTATATGTAATTTCTGAGAGATTGCATCGCACTATTAAGGTTTTGCACAGAGTCTGGCTAATATTGAATATTAAATCAGGTCTGCTATCTCTTAAAACATTTAACGTTTACAGGCATGGACTAGAAAGAGTGTGTGTAGCCTGCTGTCCCCCAGTGTTTCATTTGAAGCTGGATACAATAAATCAGACATTGTCTGACTGGAATCTGTACGGCAGCTCTAGGTATGAAAATGCTCCCATCCTTAAATCAAAGACAAATAGCCTGATTTCTGCATGAAACAGTTAACTTCAGGAATTCATATTCCTGCTGGGAATGTAGAATCGTAAACTTTACTCTGCTCAGCTCATCCATGGAGGAGAAAACAACTAAAGGAATCTAAATTCAACTATTGTTTCAATTCCAGCCAACACTCATTAGCCTTGTTAACAGAAAATGAAATGTGTTCCCTATTAACACTTTGCTTGTCAGCAGGCCGAGAAAATGATGACTTCACTGTATTTGCACTGGAAGGAACAGCAGATGCTGGTTTAAACCAACTATAGACACAAAAAACTGGAGTAACTCTGTGGGTCAGTGATTCTCAGTCTGAAGAAGGGTCTTGACCCGAAACGTCGCCTATTCCTTTTCTCCAGAGATGCTGCCTGACCCGCTGAGTTACTCCAGCTTTTTGTGTCAATCTTCACTGTATTTGCAATTCTCTGTAGCTTACACATTGGGTGAGATTCACCACAATTACAATTATAAGATCAGCAGGCAAGAGTAGCCATAAAATTGCTAGATTAACGCCAAAATTCCTGCAATAGACCGCTAAAAAAAAATCAGCAATAAATATTTAAAATGAAAGTGAAAAACAAGACTATTCAGGGTAAATTGGAAAACATTAAAGGATTGATCAAACAGTTACGGGGATCTTTCAGAATGCACAGAATGAAACATACAGTATTCAAACGGCAAAGGAAAATTCCAAGAAGAGGTTCTGCCATCTGTGGTTCTCTAACAAAAGTGAAAACTGGTTTCAAATGCAAGGACTGCAAATGATTGCAAAAAGATGGATGGCAGATGAGAAGATTGGACTGAATAGAAAAAAACAGCAAAGAGTGATTAAAAGATGAATGAAAAAGGAAAAATTAGAGTATGGGATAAATCAAATCAGAAAGATAAAAATAGGTATTGAGAGTTTTCATGATATTTAACAGTGAACAGTGATCATTGTCCCATAGAAAGTAAGGCTGGGAATTAATCATGGAAAATGAGGAGATGGCAGAAAAATCAAAAGGGCATTTTGTAATCAGTCTTCATTACAGGAAATGCAAGTAATATCTAAAACAAAACAGTAAATCAGAAGTTCATAAGTTATCAGAGCAGAATTAGGCCAAAAATACCCAACAACTTGACCTCCAAGCATTCTGTGGCAATGAATTCCTTAGATTCACCACCTTTTGTCAATAGTCAATAGTCGTTTATTTGTCACATACACATAAATATGCAGTGAAATGGAAAATTACCCGCAGTTCAACAATAAGACCAATAAGAATAATCAATAAAAATGCAATAACACATACAATCATAAACTAACACCAAACAAAAGAAACATCCATCACAGTGAGTCTCCTCCAGTCCCCTCCTCACTGTGATGGAAGGCCAGAATGTCTTTTCTCTTCCCCTGCCGTCTTCTCCCGCGGTCAGGCTGTTGGAGTTGCCAGGTCGGGGCAGTCGTGGCTCCCGACATTGAAGCCCCCGCCGGGTGGAGAAAATCCCGCGGCCTGTTTCAGGCCGTGCCGGACGGTGAAAGGTCCGCGGCGGGCCGACCCAAGCCCCGTGATTCGGGGCGGGCGAAGACACTGCCTCTGTCGCTGCCGGAGCTCCCGATGTCGGCACCCATCCAGGTGCCTGCGGGCTTCCGACGTCCAGGCGGCTGAAGCCTCCGGAGACGAGTCGCAGCCGCTCCCACAGCATCCGAAGGCAGCCAGCGCCGCAGGTGATGAGTCCGGGCCGTGGGCTCTGCGAACCAGAGACCCAGGTGGTCCCAGGTGCATGGCCGATGGTAGGCCGCAGCGGGAACGGAGACACGACACAGAAACAAAGGTTGCGTCTCCGCTCAGGAGAGACACTTTTACAGTTCCCCCTCCCCACCCCCCCACATAACACACAAACGCAAACACCACATCATATTTAAACTATAATTCAGACAAAAATAACAAAAAACACAAAAGACAAACGGACTGCAGGCAAGCCGCAGCTGCGAGGGCAGCACTGGCTCCTCCTTGAAAGAAATAAATTCCTCCTCATCTGTTTTCTAAAGGTACGTCCTTTTATTCTGAGAAATTGGAATAAATGTTGGAACTCATGAAAAGTATAATCGCTAGGAAATGGCACTGAGCCAATTGTGGGAGCTACGGGCTGGCAGTCTCTGGATCCTGATAGACCTGCTCCAAGGGTGTCAAAAGAAGTAGCTGGCTTTATACACTTCACCTCCAATTTCCATCCTGCCCTTAAATATACCTGGACTATCTCTGACATCTCCCTCCCGTTTCTGGACCTCACCATCTCCATCACAGGAGAAAAATTAGTGACGGACATTTATTACAAGCCCACCGACTCGCACAGCTATCTGGACTACACTTCTTCCCACCCGGTCCCCTGCAAAAAGTCTATCCCCTACTCCCAATTCCTCCGTCTACGCCGCATCTGTGCCCGGGATGAGGTGTTTCAGACTAGGGCTTCCGAGATGTCCTCGTTTTTCAGAAAACGGGGCTTCCCCTCCTCCATTATAGATGAGGCTCTCACTAGGGTCTCTTCTACATCCCGCAGCTCCGCTCTTGCTCCCCATCCCCCCACTCGCAACAAGGACAGGATCCCCCTCGTTCTCACCTTCCACCCCACCAGCCAGCGGATCCAACATATCATCCACCAACATTTCCGTCACCTACAACAGGACCCCACCACTGGCCATATCTTCCCATCCCCTCCCCTCTCTGCATTCCGCAGAGACCGTTCCCTCCGCAACTCCCTGGTCCACTCGTCCCTTCCTACCCAAACCACCCTAACCCCGGGCACTTTCCCTTGCAACCGCACGAGATGCAACACCTGTCCCTTTACCTCCCCCCTCAACTCCATCAAAGGACCCAAACATTCTTTCCAGGTGAGACAAAGGTTCACCTGCACCTCCTCCAACCTCATCTATTGCATCCGCTGCTCTAGATGTCAACTCATCTATATCGGCGAAACCAAGCGCAGGCTCGGCGATCGCTTCGCTGAACACCTGCGCTCGTTCCGCATTAACGCCACTGATCTCCCGGTGGCCCAGCACTTCAACTCCCCCTCCCATTCCCAGTCTGACCTCTCTGTCATGGGCCTCCTCCAGTGCCATAGTGAGGCCCGCCGGAAATTGGAGGAGCAGCACCTCATATTTCGCCTGGGCAGTTTGCGGCCCGGTGGTATGAACGTCGACTTCTCCAACTTCAGATAGCTCCTCTGTCCCTCCCTTCCCCTCCTCCTTCCCAGATCTCCCTCTATCTTCCTGTCTCCACCTATATCCTTCCTTTGTCCCACCCCCGACATCAGTCTGAAGAAGGGTCTCGACCCGAAACGTCACCCATTCCTTCTCTCCCGAGATGCTGCCTGACCTGCTGAGTTACTCCAGCATTTTGTGAATAAATCGAGATAGCTAATGTGTTCCCTCGGTCTCATTTTAAACCCAAGTAATAACTATGTTTCCCTTTTCACAGATGCTGCCTGAACTGCTGAGTGTTTCCAACATTTTAAGTTTTTATTCCAGAAAGCTAGATGTATTGATGTTAATTTTTCAAGCTTTCCCAGATTTGGGGAAGGGTCAATCCAGTTGGAAAATAGTGAATGTAACACAAGGAAGGAGACAGAAAGCCAGAAACTACAGTCCTATTAACGTGATATCTGTCACATTTCTTATGGCCTTTTCCTCGCTAGACTTAATTTCAACCTAACTTTGACACCTATCTATTCCTTACCTTGTACTTAGCAAAGGCGTTGTTTATTTTCCCATCAGGTTCATAGAAACATAGAAACATAGAAAATAGGTGCAGGAGGAGGCCATTTGGCCCTTCGAGCCAGCACCGCCATTAATTGTGATCGTAGCTGATCATCCACAATCAGTAACCCGTGCCTGCCTTCTACCCATATTCCTCAATTCCACTAACCCCTAGAACTCTATCTAACTCTCTTTTAAATTCATCCAGTGAATTGGTCTCCACTGCCTTCTGTGGCAGAGAATTCCACAAATTCACAACTCTCTGGGTGAAAAAGTTTCTTCTCAACTCAGTTTTAAATGGCCTCCCCTTTATTCTTAGACTCTGGCCCCTGGTTCTGGACTCTGCCAACATTGGGAACATTTTTCCTGCATCTAGCTTGTTCAGTCCTTTTTACAATTTTATACGTCTCTATAAGATCCCCTCTCATCCTTCTAAACTCCAGTGAATACAAGCCCAGTCTTTCCAATCTTCTCTCATATGACAGTCCCTCCATCCCCGGGATTAACCTCGTGAACCTATGCTGCACTGCCTCAATAGCAAGGACATCCTTCCTCAAATTAGGAGACCAAAACTGCACACAATACTCCAAATGTGGTTTCACCAGGGCCCTATACAACTGCAGAAGGTCCTCCTTGCTCCTATACTCAAATCCTCTCGTTATGAAGGCCAATATGCCATTAACATTCTTCACTGCCTGCTGTACCTGCATGCTTACTTTCAGTGACTGGTGTACAAGGATACCAAGGTCTCGTTGCACTTCGCTTTTACCTAAACTGACACTATTGAGATAATAATCTGCCTCTTTGTTTTTGCTGCCAAAGTGGATAACCTCACATTTATCTACATTATACTGCATCTGCCATGCACTGCCCATTCACTCAACTTGTCCAAGTCACCCTGCAACCTCCGAACATCCTCTTCGCAGTTCACACTGCCACCCAGCTCTGTGTCATCTGCAAACTTGCTAGTGTTATTTCTAATTCCATCATCCAAATCATTAATACATATTGTAAATAGTTGCGACCCCAACACCGAGCCTTGCGGCACTCCACTCGCCACTGCCTGCCATTCTGAAAAGGACCCGTTTATTCCTACACTTTGCTTCCTGTCTGCCAACCATTTCTCTATCCATGTCAATACCCTACCCCCAATACAATGTACTCTAAATTTGCTCACCACACTCCCATTTGGGACCTTATCAAAGGCTTTCTGAAAGTCTAGATACACTACATCCACTGGCTCTCCTTCATCCATTTTACTTGTCACATCCTCAAAAAATTCCACAAGATTAGTCAAGCAGGATTTCCCCTTCATAAATCCATGCTGACTTGGACCAATCCTTTTACTGCTATCCAAATGCACCATTATTGCCTCTTTAACAATTGACTCCAGCATCTTCCCCACCACCGATGTCAGACTAACTGGTCTGTAATTCCCCGTTTTCTCTCTCGCTCCTTTTCTTGAAAAGTGGGATAACATTAGCTACCCTCCAATCCACAGGAACTGATCCTGAATCTATTGAACATTGGAAAATGATCACCAATGCATCCACAATTTCCAGAGCTACCTCCTTGACTATCCTGGGATGCAGACCATCAGGTCCTGGGGATTTATCATCCTTCACTCCCATCAGTCCACCTAATACTATTTCTCGCCTAATTCAAATTTCTATCAGTTCCTCTGTCTCCCTAGATCCTCTGCCCTCTAGTACATCTGGGAGATTGTTTGTGTCTTCCTTAGTGAAGATAGATCCGAAGTACCTGTTCAACTCTTCTGCCATTTCCTTGTTACCCATAATAATTTCACCCATTTCTGCTTTCAAGGGACACACATTTGTCTTTACTAATCTTTTTCTCTTAACATACTTAAAGAAGCTTTTACTGTCCTCTCTATTCTTGGCCAGCTTACCCTCGTACTTCATCTTTTCAACCCGTATTGCCCTTTTTGCTACCTTCTGTTGTCCTTTGAAAGTTGCCCAATTCTCTGGTTTCCCGCTACTCTTTGCTCTGTTATACATCTTTTCTTTTTGTTTTGTTCCATCTCAAACTTCCGTTGTCAGCTACGGTTGCCTCTTACTCCCCTTAGAATCTTTCTTTCTCTTTGGAATGAAATGATCCTGCATCTTCTGGATTATGCCCAGAAACACCTGCCATTGCTGTTCCACCATCAATCTTGCTTGGATCCTTTTCCATTCGACCTTGGCCAGCTCCTCTCTCATCCCTTCATAGTCCCCTTTGTTTAACTGCAACACTGACATTCCTGGTTCATGCTAGGTTGCCGGAGCAATTCAATTATTTCCAGTCCTCTTCCAAAGAGTTGACATTGCAATTCGATGACCTTTGGATCAGATGAAAGGTCATTGATCTGAAGAGTTCCAATGAAAATTTGACCTGAAACATAAGCTCCATTTCTCTCACCACACATGCTACCTGACCTGCTGCATATCTTTGGCAATTTCCGTATCCATTTCAAATTTACTTACCAAGCTGTTTTTTATGTTTTTCAAACTAGGCTGAATAATAATAATAATAATAATATTCATTTATTGTCATTGCAACGAGTACAACGAAATTAAAAAATAGCCAATCCTGACGGTGCGTAAAAACATATATGCAATAAATGCAAAAACAAATAAATACAATTATATTAAGTACAAAAGATTTTTTAACAGTGTTGCCTAGTGCAGAAGGTAGTGTTCAGTTCTCGTTTGGCCCTGGGGTAAAAACTGTTCTTAAGTCTGTTTGTTCGGGATTTGATCGACCTGAAACGTTGACCAGAGGGCAGATGAACAAACAGACGGTGGCCGGGGTGGGATGGATCTTTTATTATTTTGCCTGCTCTACTGAGGCAGCGTAGGCTGAACAGGTGCTCCAGGGAGGGCAGTGAGCAGCCGATGATCTTCTGGGCCGTCGTGATGACCCTCTGAAGGGCCTTCCTGTCCTTTTCTGAGCAGCTGGCATACCATGTGGTTATACAGTATGCCAGCACACTCTCGATGGAGCAGCGATAGAAGGACATCATGAGCTTCTCCTGCAGGTTGGTCTTCCTGAGGATCCTCAGGAAGTGGAGTCTCTGCTGTGCCTTCTTCGCTGTGGTGATGGTGTTGGTAGACCAGGTAAGATCCTCTGCGATGTGCGTACCCAGGAACCTGAAAGCGGGTACCCTTTCCACACAGACCCCATTGATGTAGAGTGGGTCGTATTCTACACTGGTTTTCCTGAAGTCAATTATATTAGTTAGTGAGCACAGGTTATTCATTCTCTGTGTTTAATCCATGCCTTTTTTTGAACCTCCTTCAGCACCATAGCCTTTACCTAATCCTTCCTGACATGACTTGCTTCGTTATCCAACGTCATCACCTGTACTTATGATTTCAACCACAGAAATTTCATTCTGTGGAATGTTTTCCTAAAGTCAAAACACAAATGCATTTGAACTGGTACTTGGATAGGAAAGGCCTATATGCCTAATCTATAGGCGGGACTAATGTCGATCTTGGTTAGCATGGGCAAGTTGGGCCGAAGGGCCCATTTCCATACTGTATGACTCTATGACTCCATGACAAAGTGCTGGAGTAACTCAGCAATTCAGGCCGCATCTCTGGAGGACATGGATAGATAACATTTCGGGTCGGGACCTTGCTTTAGAGTTTTTCCAATGTGTTTTGCTCAAAATTCCAGCCTCTGCAGTTCCTCGTTTCTCTATTTCTCTCCATCTTTTGATCAAGATTTTTATTGAAGCCTCAACATCCCATTCCTTTATTTCTGTGACATTGCTTCAATATTTTACTTTTCCATGCGTACCAGAGAAGTCAAATTAAAGGTACTACAGAAATATATGTTTGTGCTGCAATTGTCTGCATTTCCCAAATTGCTATTTTAGTGAAGATATTCACGAATTTTAAAAGATCACCAATTTAAATAGCAGGGACTGGAGAAATTGACAAAAGTAGAATGAATTCTTACCTTGGTATTCCTTAGCATTATTTTTGTTACCCGAGTCTATACGTTGGTATTTGTAAAAGGAACATAATATATTTATACTACAAAAATATTAGTTCATTTATGAAAAATTAAATTTTAATGAAGTTTGTTTAAACATCTGCCAATACAGGTATCTATTAAGTGTTCCCCAGAGCAGAAATCTCCAAACACTGGCTTCCATCAGCACAAAACCTTATTGAAACACATTATTAATTGGGGTAGCTAATTGAAGATATAAAACATTAAACTAACTCATTCCAAAGAAACAGAAATCAATATTGTTTGCAAATCATTAATAATCAAGACCAATAACAATTGCTATGAGAAGATTAACTCAGTAAATTAAGCAGATACAAATCCATATATGACATCTATATACTAAAAGGATAAGGGGGTTGAGGGGATGGAGTGGGGGGGAGGGGAAGGGGGGAGGGGGAGGGGGAGGGGGAGGGGGAGGGGAGGGGGAGGAGAGGAGGGAGGCAGGGAGGCAGGGAGGGTGGGAGATAGGGAGGGGGGAGGGAGGGAGGGAGGGAGGGAGGGATGGAGGGAGGGAGGGAGGGAGGGAGGGAGGGAGGGAGGAGGATGAGGGGTTGAGGGGATGGAGTGGGGGAGGGAAAGGGGGGACGGGCGGTAGAGGGGAGGGGGGATGGGAGGAGGGAGGCTGGAGGGAGGGGAGAGGGAGGGGGGAGGGAGGCAGGAGGGAGAGGGTTGGGGGCAAGGAGGGAGGGGGAGGGGGAGGGGGAAGGTAGTGGGAGAGGGTAGGAGGGGAGGGGGAGGGGAGGGGAGGAGGGAGGCAGGAGGGATGGGGAGGAGGGTGGATGGGGTAAGCAGGAGGGGGAGGGAGGGGGGAGGGGGAGGGGGAGGGGGAGGGGGAGGGGGAGTGGGAGGGGGGAGGGGAGGGGGAGGGGAAGAGGGAGGGGAAGAGGGAGGGGGAGGAGGGAGGGAGGGAGGTGGGAGGGAGGGGAGGAAAGGGAAGGTGGGGAGGAGAGTGTGCTGCACCAATGCAGGCGAGGTTTGGGCCCAACAGGTCCACTTGGTCTAGTTGGCTTTTAATTTTCATTAAATGGATCATTAAGGAAGCATTAAGCAAAAATACTATTTTCCAAAAACTGTAGCACATTTTATTATTTCAAATAACTTATTCAACACTACCTGCCTCGTGGTTATTGTGATACAGTCACAGGAATGTCCAATATCACTACATATCTCACAAAACTGCAAAGTGAATTATATTAAATTCTAATTTGGAATTATAATAGAAGTGACTGCAGGATTCAGAGGCTGTTATTAAATACTGTGCCTCTGATCAAAGTTTTACTTCTCTGGAGTTGGATAACATTAAGGGAATTAGTTTCTCATTGTTGAACAGTATCAGATCACCAAAGTTCATGTGGTACAGAGAACTAAATATTGTCATGTGTAGGAAGGAACTGCAGATGCTGGTTTAAAGCAAAGATAGACACAAAATGCTGGAATAACTCAGCGGGACAGGCAGCATCTCTGGAAAGAAGGAATGGATGACATTTCGGGTCGAGACCCTTCTTCAGACTGATTGTCATGACTTCAAACATTGTTGTGGACAGATTGACTCAGCAGTAATTATTTGCATTGTCAAATAGGCTGTGTGTTTATGCAAATGATCCTGAAAGTCTATCTTGGAAGTATTTCTAATGAATGTTTTACCACACAAATTCACTTAATATCACTATAGCAGAGTTAAAATTAATGTTTTAATTTCCATTTTAAAAAGGAAAATTGCAGTGAAACAGGATAGAGCTATAAAATGTATAAATTCCCGTTGAGATTGGGTTTAAATATTGCCAATCACATTTGAGATCATAATTCTATTATTCACAAGAAAAAAACTTTACTAAGAGGTGAATTGAAACCATGCTTAAGTCCAACGTGCATATTCTAAATTGATGTATTTCTGAATGTTACCATTTTATTGAGCATTGGTAGTCTTGAAAACTAATCATCGTAAAGATATAAGGCGATATGTCTTGATGAATTTCACCTCAGTCAGCCTGAGCTCATAACCTGCACATGATTATCTGATGCTGATGCCACAAATAATGAGCACAGAATGAAAATTAGCGTAAAACACCTGACCCCCGCTGGGTCTTGCTGTAGCATTTCCCACTTCAATCCTTCATTTTTCCATTGGCCCCTGACCAGTTACATATTGTGTACCTCGTCTCTCTGCCAGCTCTTGCACCATCTGGTGCTGCACATCCTCTTTGAGATCTCTCTCATTTTCTTTGTCCATCTGCTACCACCATCATTACTTGATGTTAGCAATCCTTATTGAGCAACTAAAATCATTCTCTTCCTGGAAATCTATTCATTAAAGCTGTTATATGACTGATGGCTTCAAGTTGATTCATACGCTCATGTAATTGATGGTGGAAGGGTTTGATAAATTGTATCAAAGAGTGCAGCTGGTTGGTAAAATTACCTTAAAATATTGGGTTACAACTAATGGATGACTTCTCAGCAGAAGTAATCAAGTGTTAAAAAGTTTATTGAACATCCAGAACATAATATATTTTAACATAAATACGTTTACCCTTTCTTTTAAGAAGTTGGAGATCAATGTTTGAACATAGCTGCAAACATAACTTAAATTGCAGGTGAAAATTGTGCAAACTGTTTCTACTTTATTTTAGATTTTAACTAGAAAATTGGTGCATTAACAATTAGATACATAGAAACATAGAAAATAGGTGCAGGAGGAGGTCATTCGGCCCTTCGAGCCAGCACCGCCACTCATTGTGATCATGACTGATCGTCCACAATCAATAACCCGTGCCTGCCTTCTCCCCATATCCCTTGATTCCACTAGCCCTTAGAGTTCTATCTAATTATCTCTTAAATCCATCCAGTGATTTGGCCTCCACTGCCCTCTGTGGCAGAGAATTCCACAAATTCACAACTCTCTGGGTGAAAAAGTTTCTTCTCACCTCAGTTATAAATGGCCTCCCCTTTATTTTAAGACTGTGGCCCCTGGTTCTGGACTCACCCAACATTGGGAACATTTTTCCTGCATCTAGCTTGTCCTGTCCTTTTATAATTTTATATGTTTCTATACGATCCCCTCTCATCCTTCTAAACTCCCGTGAATACAAGCCTAGTCTTTTCAATCTTTCCTCATGTGACAATCCTGCCATCCCAGGGATCAATCTCGTGAACCTACGCTGCACTGCCTCAATTACAAGGATGTCCTTCCTCAAATTAGGAGACCAAAACTGTACACAATACTCCAGATGTGGTCCTACCAGGGCCCTATACAACTGCAGAAGAACCTCATTACTCCTATACTGAAATCCTCTTGTATGAAGGCCAACATGCCATTGGCTTTCTTCATTGCCTGCTTTACCTGCCGCCAACTTTCAGTGACTGGTGTACAAGGACACCCAGGTCTCGCTGCACCTCCCCCTTACCTAACCTAACAACATTGAGATAATAATCTGCCTCCTTGTTTTTGCCGCCAAAGTGGATAACCTAACATTTATCTACATTATACTGCATCTGCCACGCATCTGCCCACTCACTCAACCTGTCCAGGTCACCCTGCAACCTCCTAACATCCTCTTCACAGTTTACACTGCCACCCAGCTTTGTGTCATCTGCAAACTTGCTTGTGTTGCTTCTAATTTCCTCTTCCAAATCATTAATATATATGGTAAACAGTTGCGGCCCCAACACCGAGCCTTGCGGCACTCCACTCGCCACTGCCTGCCATTCTGAAAAGGACCCGTTCACTCCTACTCTTTGCTTCCAGTCTGCCAACCAATTTTCTATCCACGTCAACACCCTACCCCCAATACAATGTGCTCTAATTTTAGTCATCAATCTCCCGTGCGGGACCTTATCAAAGGCTTTCTGAAAGTCTAGATACACTACATCCACTGGCTCCCCTTCATTCATTTTACTTGTCACATCCTCAAACAATTCCAGAAGATTAGTCAAGCATGATTTCCCTTTCATAAATCCATGCTGACTTGGACTTATCCTTTTACTGCTATCCAAATGCATCGTTATTACCTCTTTAATAATTGACTCCAGCATCTTTCCCACCACCGAAGTCAGGCTAACTGGTCTGTAAATCCCCGTTTTCTCTCTCGCTCCTGTCTTGAAAAGTGGGATAACATTAGCTATCCTCCAATCCACAGGAACTGATCCTGAATCTATTGAACATTGGAAAATGATCACCAATGCGTCCACTATTTCTTGAGCCACCTCCCTGAGGACCCTAGGATGCAGACCATCAGGCCCAGGGGATTTATCATCCTTCAGTCCCATTAGTCTACCCAATACTATTTCGCGCCTAATGAAAATTTATTTCAGTTCCTCTACCCCCTAGATCCTCTGTCCTCTAGTACATCTGGGAGATTGTTTGTGTCTTCCTTAGTGAAGACAGATCCGAAGTACCTGTTCAATTCTTCTGCCATTTCCTTGTTACCCATAATAATTTCACCCGTGTCTGTCTTCAAGGGACCCACATTTGACTTTGCTACTCTTTTTCTGTTAACATATCTAAAGAAGCTTTTACTGTCCTTCTTTATATTATTGGCCAGCTTCCCCTCGTACTTCATCTTTTCAGCCCGTATTGCCCGTTTTGTTACCTTATGTTGTCCTATGAAAGTTTCCCAATCCTCTGGCTTCCCGCTACTCTTTGCTGTGTTATACATCTTTTCTTTTAGTTTTATTCCATCTCTAACATCCCTTGTCAGCCACGGTTGCCTCCTACTCCCCATAGAATCTTTCTTCCTTTTTGGAATGAAATGATCCTGCGTCTTCCGGATTATGCCCAGAAATTCCTGCCATTGCTGTTCCACCGTCATTCCTGCTCGGATCCCTTTCCAGTCTACTTTGGCCAGCTCCTCTCTCATGCCTTCGTAGTCCCCTTTGTTCAACTGCAACACTGACACTTCTGATTTAACCTTATTCTTCTCAAATTGCAGATTAAAACTAATCATATTATGATCACTACCTCCAAGCGGTTCCTTTACCTCGAGTTCTCTTATTAAATCTGGTTCATTGGACAACACTAAATCCAGAATTGCCTTTTCTCTGGTAGGCTCCATTACAAGCTGCTCTAAGAATCCATCTCGGAGGCACTCTACAAACTCTCTTTCTTGGGGTCCAGAACCAACCTGATTTTCCCAGTCTACCTGCATATTGAAATCCCCCATCACCACAGTTACATTACCTTTCTTATATGCCAGTATTAACTCCTGCTGCATCTTACACCCTACATCCTGGCTACTATTTGGGGGTCTGTAGATAACACCAATTAGTGTCTTCTTGCCTTTACAATTCCTCAACTCAATCCACAGTGACTCTACATCGTCAGTCCCTATGTCGCCCCTCGCAAGGGACTAAATTTCATCCCTCACCAGCAGAGCTACCCCACCGCCTCTGCCTGCCTGCCCTTTCTATAGGATGTATAACCCTGAATATTAAGTTCCCAGGCCCGATCCTCCTGCAGCCACGTCTCTGTAATCCCCACAATGTAATATCTACCAACCTCTAACTGAGGTTTTTATTTCACAAAATGCTGGAGTAACTCAGCAGGTCAGGCAGCATCTCAGGAGAGAAGGAATGGGTGGTGTTTCGGGTCGAGACCCTTCTTCAAACTGAGCCTCAAGCTCATCTACTTTACTTCTTATACTTCGCGCATTCATATACAATACTTTTAATTCCTTACTCATCTCACCCGTCACATCTATCCCTATTACAGTTGTCCAGAATTGGCCAATTCAATTAGTGATGTAGTCCCCTGTGAAACTATACACTCTAGAATGTTGCAAAGTGCTGGAGTAACTCAACAGTCATTGGGCATCTCTGGAAAACATGGATAGGTGACATTTCCATAGAACCCATTTCAATTCTATGCAGGTTCACAAAGCAATCCCATACCTCACTGAACTTTCCACATAACATTCCCTCACCTCCCCCCTAAAGCAAATCACCCTAGATTCTATCACCCACCTGCACCAGGGAAATTTATAGTGGACAGTTAACCTACCAACCTGCATATCTTTAGGAAAAACCAGACAATCCAACTGGTCACTTCCACAGCAGTATTTACAGGTGACTTCACAAGTTCACAAGTTATAGGAGTAGAATTAGGCCATTCGGCCCATCAAGTCCACTCCGCCATTCAATCATGGCTGATCTCTGCTTCCTAATCCCATTTTCTTGCCTTCTCCGCACAACTCTTGACAGCCGTTCTAATCAAGAATTTGCCTATCTCTGCCTTAAAAATATCCAGAGGCTTGACTCTCCCACCAGTGGAAATATCCTTTCTACACCCATCTATGCCTTTCATTATTCTAGAAGTTTCAATGAGGTTATTCAATGAGGTTTCAATGATTTATTTATAGCTGAGACTTAGCCTCGAATCCCTCCACCAGCTGGACTCAGAGCTTGTCAATCCGGCTTTCCTCCTGTGGGGAACTACTCAAGGGAAAATTATATATGCACAGCTGATAAAGCAGCCGTGTCACAGTGCCAGAGAACCAAGTTCAATTGGCACCTTGTTGTCCAATGGAATTCATTGCCATAGATTGCCAGAGTGCATGTTGATAAGGGGGGTTGAGGGGGAATGGGGTGGGGAAGGTGGGGGAGGGGGAGGGGGAGGGGGAGGGGGAGTTGGAGGGGGAGTTGAGGGGGAGGGGGAGGGGGAGGGGGAGGGGGAGGGGGAGGGGTGAGAGGGGGTGGGGGTGCATGGAGAGGGGGGAGGGGGAGAGGAGAGGGTGCTGCACCAATGCAGGAGAGGTTTGGGCCCACTTGGTCTAGTTTACAATACACCCTGTGGCCATTTGCTTACAGTTGCGGGAATCCCAAAGAACATGCACAAGTAATTGCAAGAAGTGCTTCCTCTACCTTCAAACACAAACTGGCGTCTAAATGACAGTTTGAATATTGCAATAATTATTAAAATACAACAAAGTTGTCAAATGGAAATTCCATTCTTTCTCATTTAAAAATATAATAATTCTTCCATTTTAAAATCTAATACTGAAGAATGATCTTGCACATGTTAGGGGAGGCCTAAGGTTTCCTCATGTTTAAGTATTTCCTACTTTTCTTGACCCATGTGGAAAATCAAGATCTTCTCTTGGCACTGCTTCATTTCCAAGTTGAGCCTGGTGGGGTGAGGGAGCGGTGGTGGTGGGGTGAGGGAGCGGTGGTGGTGAGGTGAGGGAGCGGTGGTGGTGGGGTGAGGGAGCGGTGGTGGTGGGGTGAGGGAGCGGTGGTGGTGGGGTGAGGGAGCGGTGGTGGTGGGGTGAGGGAGCGGTGGTGGTGGGGTGAGGGAGCGGTGGTGGTGGGGTGAGGGAGCGGTGGTGGTGGGGTGAGGGAGCGGTGGTGGTGGGGTGAGGGAGCGGTGGTGGTGGGGTGAGGGAGCGGTGGTGGTGGGGTGAGGGAGCGGTGGTGGTGGGGTGAGGGAGCGGTGGTGGTGGGGTGAGGGAGCGGTGGTGGTGGGGTGAGGGAGCGGTGGTGGTGGGGTGAGGGAGCGGTGGTGGTGGGGTGAGGGAGCGGTGGTGGTGGGGTGAGGGAGCGGTGGTGGTGGGGTGAGGGAGCGGTGGTGGTGGGGTGAGGGAGCGGTGGTGATGGGGGAGGCACCTCAATGCTATTTACTTACTGCTCAGGCTCCCCCAACTCTGATGCCAACATTACAACCTAATGTTAAAAAGGACCGACTCATTTGGGGGGAATGTTCAGGCAGGGTATTAGCTGAAGGTTCACAGCTATTCAGGTCCAGGCTGGCTGGGCGATTCTATTTGCATTATTCATCTAAGTTCCATCAGATGGAATGAGAATTGCCAATAACTATAAAACAATTCTGCTTGTCACGTACTTGGCATGGAAGAGTCTAGGACTACAGGTCATAACCTCAGAATTAAAGGGAGTTTTTTTATGAAGGAGATGAGGAGAAATTTATTTAGTTAGAGGAGGGTGAATCTGTGGAATTCTTTGCCACACAAGACTGTGGCCGCCAAGTCAGTGGATATTTTTAAGGCAGAGATAGATAGATTCTTGATTTGTACAGGTGTCAGAGGTTATGGGGAGAAGGGGGGAGAATAGGGTTAGGAGGGAGAGATAGATCAGCCATGATTGAATGGCAGAGTAGACTGGATGAGCCAAATGGCCTAATTCTACTCCTATCCATTATGACCATTATTTTTTTGTTGTAGCTGCTTTAGCAGCTATTATTTGTAAGGCAACATGTGGATAATTTCAAGAAGCTCAGGCTCCAGATGCAGAGCTTCAACTGATTGGATACATGCTAAGAATTTGGAATGCATGTTTTGCCTGCTATAGATTAGTGCCAAATCAAAGGAGTCACCCAATTCCTCATGAGTGATGCCCTAAGGCAGAATTTCAATCGTATAAAAATATTCTCAACTTTTATCTAATGGATCAAAAAGGTACTAATAAAATGTTGATGTAGATTGATTAAAAGGCAGGATCAAGAGCTAAGCAAAACAGACCAAAGACAAATACTGCGTATGAAGTTGGGTTTTGCCAAAGGAAACTGATCTTTTTTCTCCAGAGATGCTGCCTGCCCCCTTGAGTAACTACAGCACTTTGTGTCTATCTGAAGGATTATCAAGATGGTACAAGTATCTAACGTTGGAAGCCACCACAAAGCAACCTCAAAATATGTTGTTTTCATGAAAGATGACATGCATGGGTGATGATGTATAATGGGAGGGACTATGGTGGGAATACAAAACAAGGACCAAGACCTTAAAACTGGTGCCAAGCAAATTAAGAGTCACAGAGTTATACAGCACGGAGACAGGCTCTTTGGCTCACCTTGTCCATGCTAACCAATGTGGGATACCGGGGTAGTTCAATTTGTCATATCAAAAAGCATATACTCATTCATAAAACAGTGATTATCTTTAAAATTCGTGTCTGTAAGAAAATCTTGAGGCGAGGTCAAATGAAAAGATAAAACTGTAAATGAATGATGTTTGCTGGCAAGGTCACTGAGGGACCCATAACAGCAAGACAGACTCAAATCAGCCAAGATTTAATTGAATTACAGGAGGAGCTTGTGAGTGGCTGAGTATTGTGGCAACCACTAGCACTGCTCCACGCACACAAGGTGACATTAACTGTAGATCCTGACATAACCTTTGGGCAACAATTTGAAGAACATTTTGTACCTGGGTCAATCATGGAAATTGTCTATTGTCAAGATATATCCAGTTACTGTTTAGTGCAAGGCAGGCCAGATCAAGCTGGAAAGAGAGCAGAGAAGATTTGCAAGGATGTTGTCAGGACTGAGCTATAGGGAGAGAGTGAGCTGGCTAGGACTCTATTCCTTGGAATGCAGGAGGATGAGGGCTGATCTTCTCGAGGTGTACAAAATCATGACAGGAATATATCAGGTGGATACAGAGTCTCTTGTCCAGAGTAGGGGAATCGTGAACAAGAAGACATCAGCTTAAGGTGAGGAGGGAAAGATTTAATAGGAACCTGAGGGATAACTTTTTTGCACAAAGGGTGGTGTGTGTATGGAAAGAGCTACTGGAGGAGGTAGTTGAGGCAAGTACTATCGCAATGTTTAAGAAACAAGTACATGGCTAAGATAGGTTTATAGGGATATAGGCCAAACGCAGGCAGGTGGAACTAGTGTAGATGGGACATGTTGGTCGGTGTGGGCAAGTTGGGCATGTATCCACACTGTATGACTCTGTAAGGCTATGACTCACTGAGAAGCAATCGTGGTTTTCCTGGTCACTCTCATCTGAATTTTTAAAACAAATAGCATATTCATCGCAAACACCGGCACAGGGCAGCATGGTGGCGCAGCAGTAGAATTGCTGCCTTACAGCGATTGCAGCACCGGCGAAGTGGGTTCGATCTCGACTATGGGTGCTGTCTGTATGGAGTTTTTACGCTCTTCCCATGACTGCATGGGTTTTCTCCGAGATCTTCGGTTTCCTCCTACACTCCAAAGACGTTCAGGTATGTAAGATAATTGGCTTGGTGCATGTGTAAATTGTCCCTAGCGTGTGTAGATTCATGCTAATGTGGGGGGATCGCTGGTCGGTGTGGTTTGGTGGGCCGAAGGGCCTTTTTCGGCGCTGTATCTCTAAACTAAACTAAACCATCTACTTTAATCTCTACCGCACTCATCCATCAAGCTGTTTTCTTTTCCTCACTGGCAGTAAAAAACATATCTGTGCACTTGTTATGTCAAGGCAGCTCTCCAAACAGACTCATGCATTGTCTTTCCTCCGACTGGACAGCACGCAACAAAAGCTTTTCATTGTACCTCGGTACACGTGACAATAAACTAAACTAAACTAAAAAGTCTTCAATAGCTTTAACTCAAGTAAATTAAGCTACCATTAATCAATATATTTGGAAAAGCCAATCACTATTCTCACCCAAGATGCAAACTTCTCACAAGCACAGGATACCCTAAAGCATTTTATAGTTACTTAAATGTTTTTAAAGTGCAATTGGATTTTTTCTACATGGAAAATTTCAATTTAAAATCATTCTGGTTAATTTTAATCAATTACTATTGATTATTAAACTGAAAAGAAAACAAAGACATTTGGGTTATCTGCAATCTTCCAACTATCCATATTATATGGGAAATAAATCAGAGCCATTGATTTACAATACCCACATGAAATTCTGTGTGTTATGCAGGATTTCCTTTGGAAATTTGTGGATCAAACAGATTTTTCTGTTTATTAGTAGGTAAAAATGACAATGATGTAGCCTTGTTCTGCACATTATTAAAATCCATGAATGTATTTCACAAAATTTGATCATTGGATATTCTTGATAGTTACCTGAACATTAATTTCACTGGGGTTAAGTCATATCTACACGTACTGATACTGAATCACAGAACCTTCTCTCAGCTTCTCCAATGAAATAAATAGTCACAACACCGCCCGATAAATGCATCCACAAAACGTTGTCACTGGCAGCATTTCTACAAACGCTATTTGGTTCTGCAGCTGCCAAAAAAGGGAAATATTTTGGGGAGATAATTGAGCCTGGCTGTTAAAGCAAGCATGAGGGGCAGTGACATATGCCTGTCACCTACCTCAGATTCCCATCAGACTGATCTCCACTCAAGTCACAATCTGCCTGCAGTAGCTTAAAAGCTGTTGTTGAGAAAATAGAATCAGGAAAGTATAACAAAAATCTAAGAATTCAGAGTAGCTCCTGATAGCGATTTTCTTGTGAGAAAGGTACAGAGAGAGAGCGAGAGACTTGGAAAAGATTAAGGTGTTCAGCCAGCTTAGTAAGGGGTGAGTAAACGGCATTACTTTAATCTTGCAGTTCTGAAAAATACAATACAATACAATACAATATATCTTTATTGTCATTGTACAGGGGTACAACGAGATTGGGAATGCGCCTCCCATACGATGCAATAAATCAATTAGCTAATCAGTATAAATTTAGTCAACCCAGTGAAACAAAATTAGAAACAGTTTTAAAACAGAATAAAGTTCAAGTAGGTCTGTGCCGGTTCGCTGTGCGATGTGACCATCCGGCTCAGCAGGACCGGTTCATAGCAGCTATGGCCCTGGGGATGAAGCTGTTCCTGAGTCTGGAGGTGCAGGCGTAGAAGGCCTTGTAATGTCTGCCCGATGGTAGAATTTCGAACAGACTATTGCAGGGGTGTGAGGAGTCTTTGTGAATGCTGATGGCTTTTCTGAGGTATCGTGTGTTGTAGATGCCCTCCAAGGCTGGTAGCTGTGATCCGATAGTCTTCTGAGCTTTATGGACTACCAGCTGAAGAGCTCTCCTCTCTGCCTCCGTTCAGCTGAGGTACCACACAGGGATGCCATGCGTTAGGATGCTCTCTATGGTGCAGCGGTAGAAGGTCTTCAGCAGCTGTTGGGGCAGACCAGACTTTTTCAGTGTCCTCAGGTAGAACAGTCGTTGCTGCGCCTTCTTGACCAGCGCAGCGGTGTTAGTGGACCATGTGAGGTCTTCCGAAATGTGAGTGCCCAGAAACTTGAAGCTGAACACTCTCTCCACACTGTCCCCATTGATAAATATCGTAGCGTATTCCCCGTTGTGTGATCTACGGAAGTTGATGATCAACTCCTTGGTCTTGGAGGTGTTTAGGGACAAATAGATGACATGTTCAGGGCTATCAGAAACAGGAGTTGACAGCAGAAGGAAGAATAGCACTGCTGAAGAGATCATTCTCCGCGGCATCTTGCTGTGTGTCTCCGCCAACATCAAAACACTTCAACTGGACGAGGGTAACTCAGGAATACTGTGATGATTACCTCTCAATAGGACAATGCCCGTCAGCTATCAGCTATACTATGAAGAAAATGGAACATCATTACATGGGCATGGCCTCAAAGTGTTCCTTTGATGGCAGTATTTTTAGTAAAAATTGCCACCTTTGCATGAACAACAGGATATTTGTTTACTCAATCTTCTTTTATAGCTGAGTCTATAATCTAGTAGCAATAGGGTTGCCGACACAGAAACTGAACACACAAGGAGGCCAATCAGCTTTTGTTGGACTTATGTTCCTCTTGAGGGCTGATTTTGCACAATCTCATTTACCTACTTATTCCCCAATTTTCATTACTACTTCAAACTAATTCCAATATAATCCTTTCTCCCTGTGCTCTGTATAAACTTTCTAAAAGAGTTATGCATAGTTACTTTTTTGAATGTGGCAATCAATTGATTACCCTCTGCAGAAATACTTTCCACATATTGATTCTGCTCTTCCCTTCAATAAAGTTACTTTTAAACTTCCCTTCAAGTTTGAATGTTTATATTCATCAGAGATTTGAAGAAATAGGCTGGAATTCTTTTCTTTGGAAGGTACGAGGATGAGTGGTGATCTTATTGAAATAAACAAGATCATGGGGAGATTTATTCACAAAATGCTGGAGTAACTCAGCAGGTCAGGCAGCATCTCGGGAGAGAAGGAATGGGTGACGTTTCAGGTCGAGACCCTTCTTCAGACCATGGGGAGCATGGATAACGTGAACACCCGCAGTCTTTTATTCAAGAGTAGAGGATTCTAAAACTAGAGAACAGAAGCCTTAGGTGAGGGGGGAGGATTTTTCGAGGGACCTCGCGGCGAAGATTTTCCACACAGAGGGTAGTTCGCATCTGGAATGAGCTGCCAGAAAATGCGAAAGAAGCACATATAATTACGACTTTCAAAAAACATTTGGCCTGATTAATAGACAAAAAGGATTTAGAAGAATATGGGAAATGGAAGTAACTAAGAATGCCAACTTGGTCGGCACAGATAGGTTGGGCCAAAGCACCTGTTTCCTTGCTATATAGCTCTATGATTTATGGCATCGGGGATGATGTCAGGTTTGGCATGACCACACCGACACTCGCAGTAGGGTGAACTAGCGTATATATTTTATTTACAGTGGCAAGAAAGTTCAGGACTGCATGGGGGCACAGTCCTTTGCCATCAGACCGCATGTGTGATGGTGCTGGCGATCTTGGGGTTGTCTCAGCACCCCAATGCTGGTCTTTGAAGGAGGAGACATGGCGATCTCAGGCTTTTACCTGCAGTTTACTCTTGTCTCAAGAGGAGGTGCTGGCAAGAAAAAGGGATTAGTTTAATTTGGCAGCATATTCAGCACAACATGTGGGCCGAAGGGCCTGTTTCTGTGCTGTACCGTTCTGTGGTTTAAAAAGAAAGTGAGAGTTTCAGGAGAAAGGGTTAAACTTATAAACAATTAATAAAGATTTGACCATGGATGGCCAATTGTTCTGCCTGGATGGGTGATGTGGAAAGGAAGAACGTTGTCCATTTTTAACATCTTTAAGATCGTCTGTCTGTC
Organism: Rhinoraja longicauda; assembly: GCF_053455715.1. NCBI lineage: Eukaryota > Metazoa > Chordata > Chondrichthyes > Rajiformes > Arhynchobatidae > Rhinoraja > Rhinoraja longicauda. Next base: position 65,874,864 of record NC_135953.1, on the reverse strand, counting down.
CTTCGCTGGCCTACACTACCTCAAGGTGCTGGGTGGTCATTGAGGTAGTGAGTGCAGCTCAGATGTGCAGAGTGTAAACAGACTGCAGTTAGTGAAAGAGGCATCACTGAAATACTGAAGCCAAATAGTTATTCAGCAATTGAAATCTCGTTATCTGAGACCACACAATGTTTAATTTTCTGAAAAGTCCAATCCTCTCTTTACTGATATTCGATTTCCTCATGTCTTCAGAAAAAAAAAATCCTCACCATCCAGATTAGCCTCAGTAAGCCTTTCAGGACTAAGGCATTCTTCAGTAGAAAATTTGTCATGTGGAAACACTATTTCCCATATGGCCAACCCAAGCACTGCTATTCAAAATATGACTGGGACTGCTGAGCACAACAGGCAGAGAAAATCATGATTATTTTTTCATCTGGCACATGCTTCTGCCGTATGGTCCCACTGCTCAATCTGTTTTGTATGCATATGAAACAAACATCATAAATTACGGATGGCATTTTTGTCTTGTACGTTGGACTCCTCAATCCTCTTTGCAGTGTGAGTGGAAATCTTGGGTGCACTGTGAATATTGAACCATTCAATTCACGAGACATTTAGCATGATCTTTAGTAATTCAATATCGTATTAATTAGATGAAATTAGTCCACTTGGTACATGTTGATTGCATTTGGGCTTACCAGAGGTGTTTAAATCACAAGGGCTTCAGATAGGGTGGATGCACAGAGAAATTTTTCCCAGCATTGGGGAAATCAAGAACTAGAACTCATAAGTTTAAGATGAGAGGGGAAAGATTTAATAGGAACCTGAGGAGCAACATTTTCCACACAGAATGAGGTGGGTATATGGAACGGGTTACTGAAGAATAGATACAAAGTGTTGGAGTAATTCAGCGGGTCAGGCAGCATCAATGGAGAAAAAGATGGGTGACATTTCAGGTCAGGACTCTTCTTCACACTGAATGTAAGGGAGAGGGAACTGGAGGTAAGAAAGGGCCAGAACAAAGCAGGGCTGGTAACAGACAACCAAGGAAGGATGGAGCCCATAATGGTTCATTGTTGGCTGGGGAAGAGGTGATAACAAAGGGATACAAGGATGCAAACAGTGGAACTAGTAGGACGACTAGGATGGGGGAAGGGGGGATTGGGAGGGGAGAGATGGAAGGCAGAGGAAAGCAACTACTAGAGGAAGTAGTTGAGGCAGGTATGATAACTACATTTAAAATACATGGACAGGAAAGATTTAGAGGGATATGGCCAATCGTGGGAAATTGAGATTCGCTTCGACAGGGGATCTTGGTCAGGATTGTAGAGTTGAGCTGAAGGGCCTGTTTCAGTGCTGTATTAGGCTATTATGGCGAGGCTGGAGGCTGGAGGCTCGTTCTTTGTTGAAACGGGCCACCCAATGGAGGGCCAGGGCCCGGGCACAAGAAGCAGCAGAGGTATCGGACAACGGGAAAGCCTCCGGCCACCGGGTGAATCGATCCACCACCATGAGCAGATGAGTGTAGCCCCGGGAGGAAGGTAAAGGTCCGACTAAATCCACATGAATATGGAAACAACGGACCGCTGGAACCGTAAAACTCTTGCACCGGGGGCTGAACATGGCGGTGAACTTTAGCGGTCTGGCAGGGAACGCAGGAACGGGCCCAAGCGGCTACCTGCTTTCGCAGGCCATGCCACACAAACCCAGCAGCCACTAAGACAGAGGTGGAGCGGATGGACGGGTGCGCCAGCCCGTGAATGGCATCAAACACCCAGCGCTGGAGGGAGGCCGGCACCACCGGCCTGGGATGGGGAAGGGAAACATCACACCAGACTTTTGTGCCCGCAGGCCACCTGAGCCAACTTCAACCCCGAAGTGGCGGACCGGTATGCCGAGGCGGTGTCTGCCAGGAGCTGTGCCTCCGCAAATTCCTGGGGATCCACCTCGCAGTCCACCGCTGAAATGGGGGAAACAGCGGACCGTGACAGGGCGTCAGCAACGGCATTAAGCTTACCCGCGACATGACGGACATCGGTAGTCAGGTGCCGCTGCTGGCGGGCCGACCATGGGTCGGACAATTTGGAAAAAGCAAAAGTCAACGGTTTGTGGTCCGTAAAGGCCACAAACGGGCAGCCTTCTAGGAAATACCTAAAGTATTTCTAGGAAATACCTAAATAGAGAGCCAGAAGCTCTCGGTCAAAGGCGCTATACTTCAGCTCAGCCGAACTCAGCTGTCGGCTGAAAAACGCCAAGGGCTGCCAAAGGCCACCCACCTGCTGTTCCAAAACCCCTCCCACCGCCACGTCCGACGCATCGACCGTCAGGGCCGAGGGGGCGGAGGCGCTCGGGTGGACAAGCATGGTGGCATCTGCCAAAGCCGCTTTAGCTGCTGCAAAGGCCGACTCAGCGGCCGCGGACCATTCTAATTCTACAGGTTTGCCCGCGAGGCACTGGAAGAGCGGGCGCATGACCCGTGCTGCTGGCGGGACGAACCTATGGTAGAAGTTCACCATGCCCATGAACTCCTGCAACCCCTTCACTGTGGTGGGCCGCGGGAATGCACGGATAGCCTCCATCTTCTCGGGCAAAGGGGTGGCGCCGGCAGGGGTGATGCGGTGCCCTAAGAAATCAAGGGAATGGAGGCCAAATTGACACTTGGAGGGTTGGATGATGAGCCCGTGCATACGCAACCATTCGAACAACCCGAACTGAGTGATCGTGGCAGTCTTTGGTATGTCCTCCGGGCTCACAGGGATCTGTTGGTAGCCCCGCACCAAATCGATCTTGGAGAAAACCACGGCACCTTCCAGTCCAGACGAGAAGTCTTGGAGGTGCGGTATGGGGTAGCGGTCGGCCTTGGTGACGGCACTGAGGCGCCGATAATCGCCGCATGGTCTCCACCCCCCAGATGCTTTGGAGACCATATGCAACGGCGAGGCCCACGGGCTGTCGGACTGACGGACAATGCCCATTTCTTCCATCTTCCTGAATTCTGCCCGCACCACCACCAGCTTGTCGGGTGGTAACCTCCTGACCCGAGCGAAAACGGGGGGCCCCTCGGTGCGGATGTGGTGGACTACGCCGTGCCGGGCAGAAGGGGCGTCGAACCGCTGGACGAGCAGCTCCGGAAACTCCGCCAGGGCTGCAGCATACGGGTCGGGGGCCGCGACGACGGCCTGGACAGTCGGGCTGGGCGGGGTGGCGGCCAGTGGAGTGGCGGGCTCATCGATGTTGGCGGAGGGTCGAAGGCCGTTACCGCGGACATCGGGGACTAGTAAAAAGGCCCAGAGGAAATCTGCGCCCAGGATCGCCTGACCGACTTCCGCGATGATGAATGGCCATTCGTACGTGCGGGTGCCGAAAGCCAGGGACATTGTCCGCGTACCGTACGTGCGGATGGGGCTGCCGTTAACCGCGATGAGGGTAGGCCCTGTCTTACCCGATCGGGTCTCGAGGTCGGTCGGCGGCACGATGCTGACTATGGCTCCCGTGTCGACCAAAAATTCCGTGTCCGTGAATCGATCTCGGACGTAGAGGCGTCGGTTCTGGCCAATCGCAACCGCCTCTATGTACGATCGGCCGAGGCATTTCCCGAGAAGGTGCAGGGTGAGCGGCAGTTGCGGGATTCTCCACCCCATCGTAGATGGTAATAACACCAGCCGCGCTTGTGCGGATCCTTTTGGAGAAATGGCGGGAGACGCGGCGCCATCTTGATGCCGCTGTGGCCCGCCCGCTGATGCCGAGACCTTGTTGATCGAACTGTTTCTTTTTGATTTGGACGCCATGAGCGCATCAGCTTTCTCTGCATATGCCACGGGGTCGTTAAAAGAACAATCCGTGAGCATGAGCTTGACATCTTCGGGAAGCTGCTCTCGGAATGCCTGCTCGAACATGAGGCAATCCGTGTGTTCACCTGCTAGCGCCAACATTTCGGCCATTAGAACGGACGGCAGCCGATCTCTGAGATCCGGTAGGTGCATAAGCCTCTTAGCTCGGTCATGCCTACTGAATCAAAAGGTCCGTAACAAGAGTACCTTCAGTGCCTCGTACTTGTCTTCTGCAGGAGGGTTGACGATGAACCGCATCACCCGCGCGGACGTCTCCGGTGGTAGGGCGCTGACGAGGTAATAGTACTTTGTCGCGTCCATTGAGTTGTTTCTTAGGTGAAACTGGGCTTCGGCATGGACAAACCAAGATTGTGGTTGATGTGCCCAAAACAACGGAAGGTGAACGCTGACCGCGCTTAGCTGCGGTGTGCCGGGCGTAGGAACCAAAGACGAGGCGTCCTGTTCACTCATGGTAGGTGATCGGCTGGATCACGTCGGGGTCACCAATATGGCGAGTCTGGAGGCTTGTTCTTTGTTGAAGAAGTTTATTGCGACAGCAATATTCGATCACAAAGTATAACGAACGAGATTACAGACAACCATTAATTCTAACTGTTCACTTCGAAGAAGTCTCCTAACTGACTGGTTTTGGGCGCCAAAACCACATGTGACGACGCTGTCCAAACAGCGGGCTCACTCCCTGAACCAATCCCTATGGTCGCACCCACGCGTGACCTTGCTGGCCAATCTGAGGGTTCGACTCCCAGGACCAATCTCTATGGTCGCTACACTATGCCACTTATAACATTAAAGTCTACAGTATGTTGGTGTCACGTATCATTAACACAAACTAAAGCCTTGAATCTCAATAGCAAACAAATCCACGTTTCCAATCCTATTCCTTGTGATGGAATGGGTTTACTGACTCCAACTATGCAAAAAGGCTTAAAGCGTAAATAATTAAAAATTGTTACTCTTTTTAATGCACCTTAACTCCAAACAATTCATTGATGCTCTCTCTAAAATATGTTGAAAGTGCAAATGAAAAATCCCAATTTTGAGGAATTGCAAATAATTCCATCCCTAAAGAGCAATTCTGCACCAAAAGTTGAAATCCAATATTACAGAAATGCTTCATTTTCTCAACATGACCACCGCAATAAAGGGCAGACTTGTAATCTACAGATTGAATTTAGATCCCATTTTGATAAATTTGTTAAAATAGGGGAAGTTGGACATTGGAAGTTGCCCATGAATGAGATTCAAATCAATTTAAAACCACCGCCTGACACAATATGACTTTCATGTGGACCAAGTCAAGACAGGGGTGTGCTAGATTGCAACTGCATCTAGTATTCCTCCTAGCTCCACGATCACATTTACCTTTAACAGCTAAAATAAATACCACAAGTGCTGGAGTAACTCAACGGGTCAGACAGCATACCTAAAAAACATGCATAGGTGACAATTTGGGTCAGGATCCTTCTTCAGACCCGGTCACTTTGTTGACTTGGTCCACACGAAACTCATAGGCTGAAGAAGGGTCCCAACCCAAAACATCGTCTATCCATGTTATCCAGGGATGCTGCCTGACCCGCTGAGTTACTCCAGCACTTTGTGTCTTTTTTTTGTAAACTGGCATCTGCCGTAACAGCTCCCTGTTATAACATCTTCACCCTTCATGAAAGCAGTGATGGCTGCCAGTAGCATTTAGACCGCAGGTAATGAAAGCTCAAGCCCTGCCCAGAGACCTACGGGATGGATTCATTGCCATAGTTGGCTATGGAGGGCAAATCAGTGGGTACTCTGAAGGCGGTGATTGACGGATACTGTACTTGAATAGTAAGGGTGCCAAGGGTTATTGCGGAGAAGGCAGGAGAATGGGGTTGAGAGGGAAAAAAGAAAAGTTAAACAATGAAGTAACTAACTTAAGCTTACTGATGCATAATTTATAAAAGGATTAATATTAATTGAACTACATGAAAAACAATCCATTTTACTTAATTTACCAAGGTAGTGAGGTTTGGCCACCCCAGGCAAAAATTCTATGAATAGGAGACAAATGAGGCTGCAGATAGTGGAATTTTGAGTGAGCAGCAAACTGGGTGGAGGAACTCAATGGGTCAGGCAGCATCTGCGGAGGGAAATGGACCTGCTGAAGAATGGTCCTGACCTTCCCCTAGCATTTCGCTGCACAGATGTTGCCTGGCCTGCTGAGTTCCTCCAGTTGTTCGCTTTTTATTCAAATTAATATGGTTGCATTCGATGTGCCGTGCAATGCTCACATTAAGCTGAGGAGTCTGATACAGTGTGTATCCATGGAGTCATAGAGTCATATAGAAAGACAGCATAGAAACAGGCCCTTTGGTCCACGGAGACCCTGCTGACCATTTATACTAATCCTAGTTTTTTATTCTCCCCAGATTCTCCTCAATTCTCCCAGATTCTACCACTCACCTGCACACCAAACTTTATTTATTTACAGTGGCCAATTGATCTGCCAACCCTTAAATCTTTGGGGTGTGGGAGACCGCAAGAGTTGTGGATGTAGCCCAGTTCATCACATAAATCAGACTCCCCAACATTGACTCCATTTACACTTCACGCTGCCTTGGAAAAGCAGCCAACGTAATCAGACACTTGTCCTAACCCAGTCAATCCTTCTTCTCCCCGCAGCTGTCAAGCAGAAGATACAGAAGCTTGAAAGCACGCACTGCCAGAAGCAGGAACAGGTTCCTCTCCTCTGTTACCAGGCTTTTGAATGGAACTTCCATAAGCTAAGGTACTGTCCGATTCACCACTGCCCTATTGCGGACATTGGACTTTGTTTCTGGAACTGGTGTGCCACAAAGCTGAGAATTATATTCTGCAATCTGTATTTGCTCTACCTACTGGACCAGTTTGACTTGATTATATCTATGTATAGTATTATCTTATTTGATCTGATGGCATGCAAAACAAAGCTTTTCCCTGTACCTTCTGTACATGTGACAATAACAAACCTAAAAATAAATCTTACTGTTACAAAATGCTACAATATGTAACAATGCCGGTATTAAAACCGGGCTGGAGAAAATGTCACAATCATACACTCTAATCATTACTCTTTGGTTGGTATTTCTGCTCACAAAACAAATATCATTAAGTATAAATTTTCATGTAATCTCATTAATCTATCTCGGAAAAAAATTAACGTACCTTCTAAATTAATTATGTAACAGTTCCTGCAAGGCAACAAAAGACAAATGTCTGGGTACATTAATATAGTACTTTATAACAGATGCCTTCCTAAAGTAAACAACAATAATTCTTTCATGAAACTTTGTTTTTGAAACTAATTTTTTTTTAAAAATAGACTACAATTCTGTTATTGTGGAATCACTTTGAAGGAATGTTTAGGGTGTTTGATTTATAGAGCGATCATAACTGCACAATCAATTGCAATCCTCCCACTGAAGGATATGGCAGAATTTAAGTGCAGCATTCTAAAGGGAGCTGCACTTAAATTACAGGAATGATAGAATTAACAGAGCCAACGTCGGAGAGTAGAACGATCAGGATAAATTTTGCATCGAGATTGGCCGAATGGCCTCTTTCATTCTATAACCATTCTGTGAAGCCAGGATACAATTATAAGTAGACCAATGCCTCAGGGGGAAGGCTGGTATTCAAGCACCCTTGGTGTTACCTCTTTTGTCAAAAACCTTGAACATTATGACATTATCATTTTTTTTTAAAGGTGTAGGAATTGCAGAATGGTTTTATGGCTCAATGGCACTTTATTGTCATATGTCCTAGGTACAGTGGAAATTCCTTTTTTTGCATACTGTACACTTCAGTAAAAATCTCTGTACATAGGCACATCATACTTAAAGGTACAAGAGGGTACTCTCTATTTGCTCTCTCTCTATTAGTTTATAGTCTTTTTTTCCAGCCTCTGTTCATCTTTATTTTTTCTTTAAAAATTTAAAAATTGAAGCTATGTAAGAACTCTATAACCAGTTTGTCATTTATTATTATTTGTACATATGCTTTAAAAAATTAAAAATTAAAAATAATAAAAATTAAAAAAAAGTACAAGAAGGTAGGAATAGTAGATTTCACTGAGACAGTACACAAGAGTCGCCATGTTTCCGGCGCTATTTTGTATGATTCAAGTGTAAAGTTGTTAAAAAAAAAAGTAGAGTCGTAACATGGCACTAAAGACACATTTTCCTGGCGGGGGCACTGGGTTGAAGTTGTAGCATCGGCCTGGCCAGACGATGTTGTTGGTGCACTTTACCGTTGGTCCGCCACCCCGTGTCGCTACAGGTCACGCCCGATCCACGCGCTTGGCCTCTTAGATCAGCGTCCGATCCACTCGAGCCCCAGACCTCCAGTGGCTCACTTCACTGACACCTCGATCCAGACACATCAACCCGCAAACACGCCATCCACACCACACAGGGCTACTGCTCCGAATCCGTGCACTGGGAAGGACATTCTTGCTATTGAGGGAGTGCAGCATAGGTTCACGAGGTTAATTCTCGGGATGGCGGGACTATCATAATGATGAAAGAATGGAACAACTGGGCTTGTATTCACTGGAATTGAGAAGAATGAGAGGGGATCATATAGAAACTGTGATGTCTTGAGAGGTCGGGAGCTTTTCTCTTGAAGGTTGGGAGGTGTGGGTGCCGGAAATGAAGACAGAAAAAGTTCTTGTTTTCAAACTTAAATTCCATATATTTAGTCTTTTCCAAAAACAGGTAAACTTAATTGTTTGCAGACAGGTACACAAAACCAAAACAGGTAGTTAAATCAAAACTGTAGCTTGCTGCCTTCTTACAAAATATAACTCAAACACTGCTTCTCTCCCTCTCCCTCTCCCTCTCCCTCTCCCTCTCCCTCTCCCTCTCCCTCTCCCTCTCCCTCTCCCTCTCCCTCTCCCTCTCCCTCTCCCTCTCCCTCTCCCTCTCCCTCTCCCTCTCCCTCTCCCTCTCCCTCTCCCTCTCCCTCTCCCTCTCCCTCTCCCTCTCCCTCTCCCTCTCCCTCTCCCTCTCCCTCTCCCTCTCCCTCTCCCTCTCCCTCTCCCTCTCCCTCTCTGCTCCAGTCGTTGTCTCTCTCTTTAAATATACTGCTTCCCTTCCCTTTTAGCTCTCTCACTGAGGCAATCAGCTCATCTGGTTCAGCTGGGCAGCAATCAGTGTCAGCAGCAATCAGCAGCAATCAGCAGCAATCAGTGTCAGCAGCAATCAGTGTCAGCAGGGCAGGCAGCCCTGCTGACTATGGGTTTTGTAGTCTTTTGCTGGCAGCCATGATGGTTTGTAGTCCTTGTTGCATCCACCGGGAGGAAATGTATCTCCCCGCTATGACTCTACCTCTGATGATATCACAAAACATATAAAATTATTAAGTGATTGGAAAGGCTAGATGCAGGAAACATGTTCCCGATTTTGGGGGAGTCCAGAAACAGGGGCCACAGTTTAAGAATAAAGGGGAGGCTATTTAGAACTGAGATGAGAAAAAACTTTTTCCCCCAGAGAGTTGTGAATTTGTGGAATTCTCTGCCTCAGAAGGCAGTGGAGGCCAATTCACTGGATGCATTCAAAAGAGAGTTAGATAGAGCTCTTGGCGAGAGAGGAATCAAGGGATATGGAGAGAAGGCAGGAACGGGGAACTGATTGTGGATGATCAGCCATGATCACATTGAATGGCGGTGCTGGCTTGAAGGGCCGAATGGCCTACTCCTGCACCTATTGTCTATGCTTCTGTTTCTATGTCACCTGTTGTAGTCAACCTTGAAGATTCCAGAGTCTCTCCAAGTGCACAAAAGGTAAGACCGCAGCCCACATACTAACACTGTTGTTGTTGCTTCATCTGCCGCTGTGCAAATACATGTTTGCTTTTCCATGCTTAGTTGTTCCTCCTGCCAAGTTTTTTTTATTGGATTTATTTCGCTCACAAATTCAGGCACATTAAAAAAGAAACTATACATCTAAATCCCATTTCCACAGCCTGCAAGCCAACTGGCACAGTTACAGGAGATGGTGTGAGGCAAAGTGATAACTGCTAATTCCCAACATTATTAGAAGTGTGAGGGAGCCTGACTGCAAAATGAAATTACAAGTGGAAGAGTTACCAAAACAAATTGTTCTATTGACTGTTGAAAATCATGGATTCACGACATTTACGAATGGAGCCACGAGGTGAATTACTTAGGATACAAAGAACTACAGATGCTGGTTTACACCAAAGAGAGACACATAGTTCTGGAGTAACTCAGCTGATCAGGCGGCATCTCTGGAGTAAAAGGATAGAAACATAGAAACATAGACCAGACCTCCATGGACGCTTTTGTACTCTTGTCCTCTTACTTTAGGTTTGGTGTGTTCATCAATGATTGTTTCAAACATTGGAACACGCAGGAGGACGCCGTAAGAAAAGTTGAACTTCTGAAGAAGGGTCTCAACCCAAAACATCACCCAGTCCTTCTCTCCAGAGATGCTGCCTGTCCCGCTGAGTTAGTCCAGCATTTTGTGTCCATTTTCGGTTTAAAGCAGCATCTGCAGTTCCTTCCTACTCATGATCTGTAGAGGCATAACTCTTTGGAAATGACTCCCTTTGCACTCTGTGGAAATTGAATGATTCATTCATTCAAATATGAATTAGATTATTTTCAGTATTAAAGCACTTTGGGATACAGTATATTAGTAAGTTAAGGTAAACGGCAATGGGGATTGGAAGTATTTGTGGGTGAATTTGTCCCATATGCTTAAACGTTTTTCACCTTTGAGATTTCCTTCTTGGCTCATTTTTGGATCTGTTACACCAGTTGAGAGCCATGTCCAGTTACGAAATCCTGTTTTTAGAGTTGCCTGGCTGTCCTGGTGATTCTCCAGGCAACAAGCCCTAGTGGCCACCACTTGCTTCTGCTCTGTATTATCATATTGTACAATCTTCTCGATTAATCAAGATTCTCCTGTATTGTATATAGAAACATAGAAAATAGGTGCAGGAGGAGGCCATTTGGCCCTTCGAGCCAACACCGCCATTCATTGTAATCATGGCTGATCATCCATAATCGGTAACCTGTGCCTGCCTTCTCCTCATATCCCTTGATTCCACTAGCCCTGAGAGCACTCTCTATCTCTCTTTTAAATTATTCCAGTAAATTGGCCTTCACTGCCTTCTGTGACAGTGAATTCCACAAATTCACAACTCTCTGGGTGAATTTTTTTTGCCTCACCTCAGTTTTAAATGGCCTTTAAATGGCAAATAGGTGACATTTGGGTGACAGATGCACCAAAGGGCCTGTTTCTTTACTGTATGACTCTATGACTCTATCTATCTATCTATCTATCTATCTATCTATCTATGAGCCTAGCATGCTTGCCTTCACTGGCCGCATCACTGAGTATCAAAGTTTGGTCCACACAAGAAACTGAAGATGGTGGAATCTAGAACAAGAACAAAGTGCTGGATGAAGTTGACAGATCAGGGAATCTGGGGAAGGAATGGATGGGCGATGATCCGGATCCAGAACCTTCCTTCGGATTGGGTCGTCAGCCAAGGAGTGGGGCCGTCATATTACACTTGGACAAGTCATTGGTTCGGTTACACTTGGATTATTCTGTGTATTTCTGGGCACCATGCTACAAGAAGGATGTGACTAAGCCGAGGAGGGCACTGAAAAGTTTCACAGATATATTGGCTGTATTGAAGGGATTGAGTTACAAGGAGAGTTTGGAGAGGCTGGATCTGGGTCTGTCAGCAAAGGAGCTGAAAAGTCACATGATAAAAGTATTTCATATTACGGGGGACACAGATGGTGTGGACAACCAGTGCCTGCTTCCCATGTTAGGGATGTCTAAAACTATAGAGCATACGTGTAAGGTGAGAGGGAGGAGGTTTAAAAGAGAGCTAAGTGGTGATTTTTTTTCCAAGAATAGTAGGTATCTGGAATGAGCTGCAGAGGAGGTGGTGGAGACAGAAACAATAATAACATTTAGGAGACATCTGGACATATACTTGAATGATCAAGGCATAAAGGTTATTGATATAATGCAGGCAAATTAGACTTTAGGGATAGAGCATGGAAACAGGTCCTATGGCGCTCCGAGTCCGCACTGACTCGCGATGACCATGTATGCTACCACTCTCCTACACACACAGGGGACAATTTACAATTTTACTAAAGCCAATTAACCTATAAACCTGTACGTCTTTGGAGTGTGGGAGGGAACTGGAGCACCAGGAAAAAACCCACGTGGTCACAGGGACAACGTACAAACTCCGTACAGACAGCACCCTTAGTCAGGATTGAACCCGAATCTCTGGTGCTATAAGGCAGCAACTCTACCACTGTGCCACTGTGCTGCAAATTAATTGGCATGGATGAGTACGATGATCAGCATAGATGCAGTGGGCTAAATGGCCTGTTTCTGGGCTGTACAACTCCATGACTCTCAAATGCAAAAGTATTTTGAGTCATGAAAAGAATTAAAAAATAAAAATAGTTAAGAATGTACACAGTATAGAGCATCGCAAGAAATTCTGATGTTTATATCTGATGAAAGATCAATAACTGTGTTTCTCTCAGTTCACATGCTGCCTGACTGGCTGAGTGCATCCAGCAGTTTTTGTTTTACTATTGATACTGTAGGTCTTGAATGCTCTGCATATTTGAGACCATCGGAGACATTCAACGCCAGTTAGCAACCAGCTCAACGTGGGAGCAGGGTTTAACCAGCAACCAAAGCTTTTCTGCTCCAGAGAAGTGGATTTAACGATGAAACTGTTGGCTGCAAGCTGCTAAGTAGAAAGCTGGGGCATATATATTGTTGCAGAATACGCTTAAATCGCCAACTTTCATTTTTATCAGCCCCTGGCTAATTAAGTATATAAAGTAAAACTAAAACCTTTAAGGATGATTTAAAGAAAAATAGGTTTACTTGGCTTTTTTCCCCTACTGTATTCAGCTGTTATTATTTGCCTGCACTATGTTAAACTCAGAACTTTGTGTGAAGCTGGCCCGACATATCCCTGTCAAGTAGAACTATCCCCTGAGCTTGTGGGATGTCACTTTCATGATCCATTCCATTTCCTCTCTGACCTCTCTACCTTTATTCTTTTACACTGTTCCAACAAAGCTCAATGTAAGCTCAAAAATCTGCATGTTATCTTCCAAATAAGCACGTCATATCCATCAGAACACTGCATCAAATCAATAATTTCACATAATAAATATTTCCAGTTTGTGCCCAATGAAAAGTCCATTACTCCATTTGCCTCGCTCTACATATACTGCCTGAATTGCTGAGTATTTCTGGTCATAGAGTCATACAGCGTGAAAACAGGCCCTTCGGCTCAACTGGCCCATGACGGCCAACATGCCACATCTACACCAGTCCCACCTGCCCATGCTTGGCCCAACCCCTCTAAACCTGTCCTATACATGTACCTGTCCAAATGTCTCTTAAATTCATGGTACTACCTGCCTCAATTACCTCCTCTGGCAGCTTGTTCCATGTATCCACCAAACTTTGTGTAAAAGGTTACTCCTCAGGCTCCCATTAAATCTTTTCCCCTCATCTTAAACCTATGTCCTCTGGTTCTCGATTCCCCTACTCTGGGCAAAAGACTGTGCATTTACCCGATCTATTCCTCTCATGATTTTGTATGCCTCTATAAGATCACCCCTCATCCTCCTGTGCTCCAAGCAATAAAGTCCTAGCCTGATCAACCGCTCCCTGCAGCTCAGGCCCTTGAGTCCTGGCAATATCCTCGTAAATCTTCTCTGCACCCTTTCCAGCTTGACAGCGTCTTTCCTATAACATGGTATTCTACTTCAGATTTCCAGCAACTGTGATGTTCCCTATGTACAGTTTTAGCATATCTTTCTTTCTTTCTATTCTGTCTTTGCTCATTTCCCACTATTCACAGCTCTTTCAGACAGACCCACTGGATTATAAGCGTTCACCGCGCTCTCTGAGGCAGCTTCGCGATGTCTCCCTTGGTCTCCACCCTAGCACAGACATTCCCTTTATTCCCTCTAATCCTCCTCCTTCTTAGCAACTGAAACTGTGACTAGTTGTAACTTTTCCAACATCTGATGAAAGGTCTTTGACCTGAAACATTTAATTTGTTTTTTCTCTTTCCACTGATGCTGCCTGACCAGCTGAGTATTTCCAGCATTTTCATTTTTTAATTTCAGACTTCAAGATTGATTACTTGAATTGAATTGAAAGATACAACATGGAAACAGACTGAGTCCATGCCAACTATCGATCACCTATTCACACTAGATCTATGTTATATCAATTTCGCTACACATAAGGGGCAATTTGCAGAGACCAATTAACAGACCAACCTACACATCTTTGGGATGTGGGAAGGAACCAGAATACAAGAAGGAAACCAATGCGGTCAAAGGGAAAACAGACAAAGTACACAGATGGCACCTGAGGTCAGGATCGAACCTGGGTCTCTGGCACTATGAAGCAGCAGATCTATAGTCTGCACATTTGTGCTATCCCTGCAGTTTCTTCAGCTTTTTTAATTGATTTTGTTTTATTTTTAATAGATGATTGAACAAAAAGAGCAATGGTGTATTCTGCAATATATAGGTATCCACAAAAGCATCAAAGTAGAATAAGTGAAAGCTTAAGGTTGGTTTAGTTACTTTAGTTTAATTTATTATTGTCATGTGTACCGAGATACAGTGAAAAGCTTTTTTTGCATGCTTTGCAGTCAAAGAAAAGACTACACATGATTACAATAAAGCCAGTCACAGTGTGGATAAAGGATAAAGGGTACACCATTTAGTGCAAGGTAAAGTACGATTAAAGGCAGTTCAAAATTCTCCAACGAGGTAGATGGGAGTCCAGGACCATACTCCAGCTGGTGAGAGGATGGTTCAGTTGCCCGATAACAGCTGGGAAGAAACTGTCCCTGAACCTGGAGGTATGTGTTTTCAAACTGCTGTACCTCTTGCCCAATGGGAGAGGAGAGAAGAGAGGGTGACTGGGAGGAGACTATTGTTTGATTATACTGGTGGCCTAGCAGAGGCAGGGTGAAGTGAGGGAGGTTGGTTTGTGTGATGGTTCGGGCTACGTCCATAACTCTCTGCAATTTTGTGCGGTCTTGGATGGAGCAGTTCCCAAACCAGGCTGTGATGGATCCCGATAAAATGCTTTCTGTGGCGCATCTGTAGAAGTTGGTGAAGGTTGTTGTGGACATGCCGAACTTCCTAAGCCTTCTAAGGAAGTAGAGGCATTGGTGTGCTTTCTTGGCCATGGGTACGATGTGGCTGGTTGGATGTGGCAAATTGGTTGTGATATTTATTACAGTGAACTTGAATATACTTTTGGAGAAGACACATCCAGTCTTGAGGAACTAGTCACAGGGATGGGAATGATCCCTAATGTCATTCCAAAAATCATTTGGATAAAAAAGTTCCACAAAGCTACCCACAGCCCCTTTAGATAATAAATGAATAGGACATTAAGATCACTGAGGCCCTATCAAGTATTCCAGAATATGAGCATGAAGCATCTTTTACTGAGATTATAGGCCCATCACAAGTTATATCCATCTTCTTTAGCCTGTTCTTAGTGTGACAAAATAGTGCATTTTTACTGGACCAGTAATAGGTATATTATACGTGATATTTTCTCGACAGCACCATGGGGGGAGGAATGTATGCTGTAGCCATTTGCTCAAAGGCCACATACCTGAAATTTATCCTGGAATATTAA
Source organism: Rhinoraja longicauda (assembly GCF_053455715.1). Lineage (NCBI taxonomy): Eukaryota > Metazoa > Chordata > Chondrichthyes > Rajiformes > Arhynchobatidae > Rhinoraja > Rhinoraja longicauda. The sequence goes on along the minus strand of NC_135953.1, from coordinate 65,859,314 downwards.
TCGTCTGCAGTAACAACTCAACCTTGCGGTCATAAAAGGAGAAAGTGATCTATTGAACAACAGTGTGGAGGATTGGAGCTTACCAGCGAGTGATTTCAAAAGTCTAATAAAAGTCTAAGATCCAGTCCGAGGAGAAATAATTATAACCAAGTTGGTCCAGATGATGTACAAGGAGAAGGGAGGGAGGCTACTGAGTTAACTCAAAGGAATGAGATTGTTTTCTGGATATCTGTGATGTTTCCTGGACAGTAATAGCTGGATATCAACACACTGAGAGTGTTGCAATCAGGAGATAGAACATCGAACATAGAACAGTACAGCATAGGAACTGGCTCTTTGGCCCATAATGTTTTTGCCGAACGATGCCAAATTAAACTGATCCTGTACATGATCCATATCCCACTCTTCCCCGCACTTCCATGTGCCTATCCAAAAGCCTCCTAAATGCCACTATCGTATATGCCTCCACTACCAGCCCTGGAATTGCTGGTATCGTATATGCCTCCACTTCCAGCCCTGGAACTATGGCAATGCATTCCAGCACCCCCCCCCCCCCCTCCTTCCCTGCCACTCTCTGTGTAATAAACCTGCCCCACACATCTCCATTAAACTTTCCCCATCTCACCATATCGTGATGCTCTCTGGTGTTGTCCATTTCCACCCTGGGGAAAAAAAAGGTTTTGTCTACCCTATTTAATAATACCTCTCATTATTTTATAAACTTTTATTAAGTCTCCCCTCATCCTCCGACATCCCAGAGAAAGCAACTCAAGTCTAGCGGAGTGAGGGGGTATGGGGAGAAGGCAGGAACGGGGTACTGATTGAGAGTGATCAGCCATGATCGCATTGAATGGCGGTGCTGGCTCGAAGGGCTGAATGGCCTACTCCTGCACCTATTGTCTATTGTCTATTGTCTCTCCCAGAAGCTGTAAACCTCTAATCTGGGCCACATTCCTCCGTCCGCACTGCATCTGCGCCCAAGATGAGGTGTTCCATACCAGGGCATCCAAGATGTCCTCATTCATGAGGGAACGGGGGTTCCCCTCTCTCATTATAGATGAGGCCCTCACATGTATCTCCTGGCTACCCCGCAGCTCTGCCCTTGCTCCCCCTCCGCTAGTCGCAAAAGGGACAGAGACCCCCCTAGTCCTTACATTTCACCCCATCAGCCGTCGAATACAACAAATAATCCTCTGACATTTTTGCCACCTCCAACGGGATCGCATCACTAGTCACAGCTTCCCATCTCCACCACTTTCCGCCTTCCACAGAGACTGTTCCCACTGCAACTCCCTGATTAACTAATCCCTTCCCACCCAAACCACCCCATCCACAGGTACCTTCCCCAACAACCGCAGAAGATGCAACACCTGTACTTATACCTCCTCCCTCGACTCTATCCAGGGACCCCGACAGTCCTTTCAGATTAGGCAGAGGTTCACTTGCACCTTCTACAAACTCATCAACTGTATTCCTTGTTCAGGATGTTGACTCTTATACAACAGCGAGACCAAACATAGACTGGGCGATCGTTTCACTGAACACCTTCGCTCAAACCACCTGGACCTACCTGATCTCCCGGTTGCCAAACACTTTAATTCCCCTTCCCATTCCCACACTGACCTTTCTCTCCTAGGCCTCCTCCATTTTCAGAACAACAACATCTCATATTTCGCTTGGGCAGCTTATAACCCAGTGGTATGAATAGTGATTTCTCTAATTTCAAGTAACCCCTGCATCCCCTCTCTCTCTATCCCTCCGCCACACAAGTCGCATGAGCTTCTCGTTCTCACCTAGCAAACAGCTAACAATGGACTGTTTCCTTTATTATCTTTACATTTTTTGCACATCTTTCATTAATTTGTTCTTAATCTCGCTACATCACCGTCTACATCTCTTGTTTCCCTTTCCCCTGACTCTAGTCTGAACAAGGGTCTTGACCCGAAACGTCACCCATTCCTTCTTTCCAGAGATGCTGCCTGTCCCGTTGAGTAACTCCAGAATTTTGGGTCTATCTTCGGTGTAAACCAGCATCTGCAAATCCTTCCTATACAATACAATGATTTGTAATATTATTTAGCTTGGCTGTAATCCTGAACATTATTTTACAGGTCTACTATTACTGTCCACCATTATTACATAAAATCAGGAAACTATTACTTCAACCACTGATAACAAGCTTGCATTCTGAAGAAATGTAGTAACTAATTGCTTGTGGATGTAGATTATTTAAAGTGACACACTGAAAACAAGTCACAAAACACAAATTAAAAAAGGCATCATTTTCAAAGGATTCGTTTTCTTCAAATGAATTCCCCTGTAAAGGCCCAAATTCTCAGATCTGTCAGTGTAGTCTTTGTGCCTGCCAATCTCTCTCTCTCGGACAATTCTTCCAGTATTAGGGCTCATCGGGCTGAGGGAATCAAGGGATATGGGGAAAAAGCCAGAACGGGCTATTGATTTTTGATGATCAGCCATGATCATATTGAATGGCGGTGCTGGCTCGAAGGGCCGAATGTCCTACTCCTGCACCTATTTTCTCTGTTTCTATGTATCATGCTAACTGCAAGCTTTGTGAAACCGGTCCGGTGAAGTGCCATTCTGCCAGTTTACCCACCTTGACTAATCTGAAGGCAGTGCAACCATTACCACTAGGGTTTTCAAAATAAAGGTTTACACTTTTTTCCCCAAAATGGTCATGCTTGATTTCCCTCCATTTGATTCCACCAGGCATGAGAAGACTTTGATTTTTAATGACACTTTTGACTCCTCAGCACTGCTATTCGTCAAGCATGCAACAGTACTGCTGAACTACTAACAGCATGGAATGTGGGCGCTGACACATTCGGGTAATTAGTATTTGATCTAAACATGGCTGCTCATCTGCTGAACCAACAAAATTGCCTAACCCCTACATTCTGGAATTACCATCCTAACCTTTCCACCTTGTCTAATCCCTCTCCTCCTTTAAGAGAACCCATTAAAAACTCCCTGATCATGCTTGTGTTACCAAATGCAAAAATATCCTCAATTGTTTCTTCAGCAAAGTGCTTGTGACATTTTATTACAGTGAAAGCGCTACGTTTAAGCAATGTGTTGTGGTTGCTAATCTACAGTATGGAGCCACGTCTTCCAGAAGTTCATACAGCCAACATCCATAGGTAACCCTTTATCCTTCATGACCATGAATAGGTCCGAAACCCATGGTGTTTTATATGTCTTTATAATCTGATGTATTTCGTAAAGATATGTCAAGTCAACAGGCCTTTTGGAAGTAGACCAAAGTAGTTTACTGAGAGGTAGTTGATGTATGTAGTAGACATAATGAGACAAATGGCAATAGGGATGTAGGTTCACAATATAAACCAATCCCCATGCATCTGCAAACACTATTCTATTCACACAAATAATATGAAGTATATATTTTGAGGGTTAAAATTAAGACTCAATGCATATTTTATGAACAAATGTCGTCAAGTGATACGTGGATGGTGAAATAATTCATAAATGTACTTCATATTTATTGTGGCAAATCAGTGGGAGTGTTAATATAATTTGTAGTCTGCATCCGACCTAATCGGGAAGTGTTTTTTGCTAATAATGGCAGCTTGAAATAAAAATGTAATTAAATTCCAAGTGCCACGTTAACAACAACAAAAAGGAATTACAAAATTCTCCTCCAGAGCGTGAGGCCTTTGGGATGGGATCCCAACATAACAACCAACCCCATGACATCAATCACATCAAAAAGAATTAGAAAGGGGCCATTTAAATAGAAAGCCACTAGCTTCCTGTACTTTCTGGAAACGTAACTATTATCCATGGAAGATAATTGGCAAACAATAATCATCACTGGCAACATTTCAATTACATTTTAACAGCCTGGAGCTCCACATGAGGCAGTGTTCAAGAAAAAAAAAATATATATTTAACACTCAATGCACACCACATTGTTTACATGGGATTTTTTTTTTCAGAAGCCGATCAAATAGCCTTCCTTTCCACCATAACCCTAACCATTTACATTCTATATCATCTTTTCCTGAAAAATGAAATCTTGCCCTGAATTGTCACCTATCCATGTTCTCTAGTAATGCTGTTAATCCACTGTTACTCCAGCACTTTGTGTCCTTTTATGATTCATAATTCTAAGGTGGACTTGCTTTTACTCAGGTAAAAGCAAAAAATACAGGAGCTATTCAGCCTTCTATTATCAGGCAGCATCCATGGAGAGAGAGAAACAGTTAATGTTTCATGACGTAAAGGGTCATGGCTCCGAGACATTAATTCTGTTTCTTCAGGTCATAAAAGTGCTCTAATTTACTTACATACTTCAATTTTCTTGTATTCAAGACCAACATACCATTTGGCTTTGCTTACTAATCCTGCACATGGGTCTTTGATGACCTGGATACAAAGACACAATGTCCCTATGAACATTAACATTACATTCAGTCTGAAGAAGGGTCTTGACCCGAAACATCACCCATTCTTTCTCTCCAGAGATGCTGCCTGACCCGCTGAGTTACTCCAGCATTTTGTGTCTACCTTCGATTTAAACCAGCATCAACAGTTTTCTTTCCTTAACATTGGCAGATGAGTTGAACAGGTACTTTGGATCTGTCTTCACTAAGGAAGACACTGTAGTGAGTCCGATAGCGATGGATGCTGCAGTCAAAGTTTATTAAACAGCTCTAAAAACCCGTGACAATTCGCAACACTCAAAGCTCTAGACTACTACCTAACGTCTTACCTAAAAGGGTTCCAACGCTAGACTACTCGAATCTACCGCGCTAACCCACCTCGTGACCTCGCTAGCCAATCCGAGGGTTGGAACCCTTCCAACCAATCCCTATGTCCCTACAACACAAACAATCTCCCAGATGTACTAGCGGACAGAGGTCCTAGGGTGACGGAGGAACTGAAGGAAATTCACATTAGGCAGGAAATGGTGTTGGGTAGACTGATGGGACTGAAGGCTGATAAATCCCCAAGGCCTGATGGTCTGCATCCCAGGGTACTTAAGGAAGTGGCTCTAGAAATTGTGGACGCATTGGTGATTATTTTCCAATCTTTTATCGATTCAGGATTAGTTCCCGTGGATTGGAGGGTAGCTAATGTTATCCCACTTTTTAAGAAAGTAGGGAGAGAGAAAACAGGAAATTATAGACCAGTTAGCCTGACATCAGTGGTGGGAAAGATGCTGGAGTCAATTATAAAAGAAGAAATTGCGGAACATTTGGACAGCAGTAACAGGATCGTTCCGAATACGAATGGATTTATGAAGGGGAAATCATGCTTGACTAATCTTCTGGAATTTTTTGAGGATGTAACGAGGCCCACTAAGTCCGATCCAACCAGCGATTCCCACACACTAACTCTTATCCTGCACACACAAAGGACAATTTACAAATTTACTCAGCCAATTAGCCTACAAACCTGTAGGTCTTTGGAGTGTGAGAAGAAATTGCAGCTTACAGACAGCATTCATAATCAGGATCAAACATAGAAACATAGAAAATAGGTACAGAAGTAGGCCATTCGGCCCCTCGAGCCAGCACCACCATTCAATATGATCACGGCTGATTATCCAAAATCAGTACCCCGTTCCGGTCTTGATCCCCTTGGCCCTCGGAGCTAGATATAACTCTCTCTTGAAAACATCCAATGAATTGGCTTCTACTGCCTTCTATGGCAGAGACTGCCACAGATTCACAACTCTGAGTGAAAAAGTTTTTCCTCATCTCAGTCCTACCCCTTATTCTTAAACTGTGACCCCTGGTTCTGGACACCCCTAACATCGGGAACATTTTCCTGCATCTACCCTGTCCAATCCTTTAAGAATTTTATGTTCCGAGAAGATCCCCTCTCATCCTAAATTCCAGCGAAGTCAAGCCCAGGTCGACCCATTCGTTCATCATATGTGACGCCCGCCATCCTGGGAATTAACCTGGTGAACCTACGCTGCACTCCCTCAATAGCAATAATGTCCTTCCTCAAATTAGGAGACCAAAATTGCACACAATACTCCAGGTGCGGTCTCACCAGGGTCCTGTACAACTGCAGTAGGATGTCTTAGCTCCTAAACTCAAATCCTCTTGCAATGAAGGTCAACATGCCATTGGCTTTTTTCACTGCATGCTGTACCTGCCTACTTACTTTCAATGACTAATGTACAAGCACACCCAGGCCTCGTTGCACCTCCTTTTCCCCTAATCTGACACCATTCAGATAATAATCTGCCTTCCTGTTCTTGTCACCAAAGTGGATAACCTCACATTTATAGACATTATACTGCATCTGCTCACTCACCCAACCTATCCAAATCACCCTGCAGCCTCATAGCATCTTCATCGCAGCTCACACTGCCACCCAGCTTTGTATCATCCGCAAACTTACAGATGCTACATTTAATTCCCTCATCTAAATCGTTAATATACAAATTAAGATGCTTAAGATGCTTCGACTTACAATATTTCGACTTTGCGATGGTGCAAACGGCAATGACCCATAGTGAGCCGCAGCTCGCTTCCGGCCATGTGATCAGGTGTATTAAATGCATTTCGACTTACGATATTTTCGGTTTCCGATGGGTTTCTCGGAAAGTAACCCCATCGTAAGTTGAAGAGCACCTGTATATTGTAAACAAATGGGGTCCCAGCCTTGCGGCACCCCACTAGTCAATGCCTGTCATTTTGAAAAGGTCCCGTTAATTCCCACTCTTTACTTCCTGTCTGCCAACCAGTTCTCTATCTGTCAATACCCTACTCCCAATACCTTGTGCTCTAATTTTGCACACTAATCTCTTGTGTGGGACCTTGTCAAAGCCTTTTGGAAGGTCCAGATACACCATATCCACTGGTTCTCCCTTATCCATTCTACTTGTTACATCCTCAAAAAATTCCAAAAGATTAGTCAAGCACGATTTCCCCTTCATAAATCCATGCTAACTTTGACCGATCCTGTCACTGCTTTCCAAATGCGCTGTTATAACATCTTTAATAATCAACTCCAGCATCTTCCCCACTACCGATGTAAGGTTAACTGGTCCATAATTCCTTGTTTTCTCTCTCCCTCCTTTCTTAAAATGTGGAGTTACATTGGCTACCCTCCAGTCCACAGGAACTGATTCAGCGTCAAGAGAACATTGGAAAATGATCACCGATGTATCCACGATTTCTAGGGCCACCTCCTTGAGTACTCTGGGATGCAGACCATCAGGCCCTGGGGATTTATCTGCCTTCAGTCCCAACCTTTTTCTGACAAATGTGGATTCTCTTCAGTTCCTCCCTCCCACTAGATCTTCGGTCCCCTAGCATTTCCGGGAGATTGTTTGTGTCTTCCTTAGTGAAGACAGAACCATGAACAGTACTCGTTTAACTGTTCTGCCATTTCCTTGTTTCCCATTATAAATTCACCTGTCTCTGACTGTAAGGGACCTACATTCGTCTTCACTAATATTTTCCTTTTAACGAACCTGGGTCTCTGGCGCTGTAAGGCTGCAACTTAACCTCTACGCCACCATACCCTGTCATTAGTCAATCTGACAAAGACTGTTTTATTCCTATTCTTTCTTTTCTGTGCGATAACCGACTCTCAGATCATTACAGTATATTACCCACAACTTTGTGTGCTCTAATCTTGTTGACCAACTTCCTGTGCTGGACCTATTCAAAAGCCTTTTTCAAAGACAAATGCATCACATCTATTGACTCCTTCCAGTAAAGAATCCATTTAGCAAACATAACCTGTTCACTCTGTTAACATAAATGAAGGTTGTGTGTAAGCTGTGCTCTAAATCATGGTGAAAATGGCCTGAGCATTGATTTAGAGAAGTATCTTTGTCTGATTAATTATAAATTTAAAAGCAGTTACCAATGTTCTATACAGATTAAAAGTCAGTTACAATACTTTAAAATGCAGAAGTACATTTAAGATTACCACATCAAACTATCATCACATTCTTCTTGCTGATAAAATGTCAAAGCCTCAAGAATGTATTATAGTCCATTAAAATACTTTAATGCAACTTCCTAGGAAACAATATGTTATTGGCAGACAGGCTAAAAGGAAATCAGCTGGCTCCTTCAGACATAAAGGGAGTTTAAACGCTGCAAAAAAAAGACCATCAGCTGCTCTGGGAATTTGCAGAATGCATGTCCAAAGAACTAATATTTTAAATGAATCTTTGAATGAGATTATGTGGTAAGGAGCCATACACTAATCTGAGCCATTCCTAACATGATAGACTTCATACCCTCATGAATTAGCTAATAAGCCACTGCTAAAAGTATACTCAAGTAAAAATGTATTCCTTGCATTGAACAGCGAGTTTGAGTTTAAATTGATTTTTGTTTTCCTCAGGGTTTGTGGTGATTGAGTTTTCAGGTAGGGTAACTAAATATTTCAAAAATATTGTTTCACTGTAACATAACCTTCAAAATAGCAGTCTCTGAATGGTACTTCTGCAGAGAATAATGGATACCTGGAACTACAGGAAACAATCAACGGAGATGAGGAAAAACGTTTTCAGTCAGAGAGTTGTGAATCTGTGGAATTCTCTGCCTCAGAGGGCAGTGGAGGCCAATTCTCTGAATGCATTCAAGAGAGAGCTAGATAGAGCTCTTAAGGATAGTGGAGTCATGGGGAATGGGGAGAAGGCAGGAACGGGTTACTGATTGAGAATGATCAGCCATGATCACATTGAATGGTGGTGCTGGCTCGAAGGACCGAATGGCCTACTCCTGGACCTATTGTCTATTGTCTATTCACGAAGTATCAGGACGCCCATGAATGCTAAAATCACTGGTCATCGTTCACAACCACTTGTAGATTATTTGTTTGAAAATATAAGATATCTTCAAACACATAGTAGAATATCTAGAATGGGATAACTCAATTGATCCAAAACATACAGAAACAATAAAAGTCCTAAGGTGATCCAGTATATGTAAGCCATCGTCTTTACTATTGATTTGCCCTTCACAAACTATTTAGTTACAATTGTGTATTCCTTACCACAATAACAGCATGCAAGGTCTTAGTGTGCTGTGATTATCACATCTCTTTCTTCCCATTAATTTGATCATGTGACACAGTAGTGCAGCGATAGTGTTGCTGCCTTACAGTGCCAGAGATCCGGGTCCGATCCTAACTTTGCACGTTCTCCTGTGACCGTGTGGATTGTTGCCGGTTTCCCTGGTTTTCTCCCACATTCCAAAGATGTGCAGGTTTGTAGGTTAATTTACTTCGGTAACCTGTCCCGAGAATGTAGCATAGAACTAGTGTACGGGAAATTGTGTTCAGTGCGGACTCAGAGGGACAATGGGCTGTTAAACTGGTACTGTGATTTGTGCTGTTAAACTGGTACTGTTGAACCAGGGATTGTGGATGGAGCATTCAACCACATTAACGATTGCTACAAATTTCTTTTCTTTACTTTGCTTTGACAGGAGCAGCAGATTTTCATTGATTTATTAGTCTTGACACCTACAGCTGGGAGAAAAATAAATCCTTCTCTTCTGGAATCTCATTTTCGATAACAAGATTGTTCCCTTATTTCTACTTTGACTAGATTGTATTCTTAAAGGAATCTAAAATACCAAGTGGCCATTTTGACGTGGAGAGCCAAGTGACTGCAGATGCTGAAATCTGGAGCAACAAAACAACATTTCATGGAGGAACTCAGTAGATCAGGTGGCATTGGTGGGTGGGTAGAGGGGGGAGGGGGGGGGGGGGGGAGGAATTATTGACGTTTTGGGTCAGAATGCTGCCTTAAGACCAAGAGTGCAGTGAGGGGATAGACAGTAGAAAGAGGAGAGGGGGAATGGTGAGATAGGGCCCACTCAGTAATGGTGGACTGAGGAGGGGTGATGGATGGTAGACAGATGGAAGCATGGAGGGGAGAGGGAGGGATAGAGTTGGAAGTGAGAGGCAGGTGGATGATAGATGGAGGCAGATGGAAAACAAGGCAGATAACTTATACCGCAAAAGGTTTAGTTAAGTTTTGTTTATTATTGTTAAATGTACCGAGATACATTGAAAAAGACTGAATAGACATTTATACAATCAAATCATCTGCAGTGCAAAGATAAAGGTTAAAGGGTACAGCATTTAGTGGAAAGATATAACACTGAAGTCTGATAAAGTCTAATTAAAGAATGTTGAAAGGTCTCCAATCAGGTATATAGGAGGTCAGGTCTGCACTCAGGCTGATGAGAGGACCGTTCAGTTACCTGATAGCAGATGGGAAGAAACTGTTCCTGAATCTGGAGGCATCCTTTTTCAAACTTCTGTATCTCCTGCCTGATGGGAGAGGGAAGAAGAGGGAGTGAGCAGGACCAGACTGGTCCTTGATTATGCTGGTGACCTTGCTGAGGCAGCGTGAAGTATAGATGGAGTCAATGGAAGGGAGGCTGATTTGTTTGATGGTCTGGGCTATGTCCACAACTCTCTGCAGTTTATTGCAGTCTTGGATGGAGCTGTTCCCAAAACAATGATGTTTTCTATGGCGCATTTGCAGAAGTTGGTAAGGGTTGTTGGAGACATGCCAAACTTCCTAAGCCTTTTAAGGAAGTAGAGGTGTTGGTGTGCTTTCCTGGCCATAACTTTGATGTGGCTGGTCCAGGACAAATTAGTGGTGATATTTATCTCTAGGAACTTGAAGCTTTTGACCATTTCCCCTTTGGCGCCGAATCATGTCAGCTCAATGTCAGCAAGACAAAGGAGATTGTGATTGACTTCAGGAAGTGAAGTCAGGTTTGGAGTGATATGGGCCAAATCCAAGCAGGTGGGACTGGTGTAGTTGGAACATGTTGGCCGGTGTGGGCAAGTTGGGCTAAAAGGCCTGTTTCCACACTGTATCACTCTATGATCCCATGACTCAGTACTGCCTCAGTTTAATCAATTTTCTTACACTCTTGTACTTCGGTATGATTGTGCTCATGTACAGTAAGATCTTACTGCATTATATGCAAAAAAAAATATTTCACTGTGCATGTAAGAAAATAGTACCATGAAACCATTGATCCACTGCTCCAACCCCTTCCATCCCACCCTGCCCTCACGAGAATCTCTCAAAATTAGCAAAACTCAATCCTGAAAGAATCATCATTCTCAGTTATCATCAATAACATGTATAAAAGATGCTGAAGTCCTGACTCATCATGAGGTGGTGCAGCATATGCAAACTGTTTGAGTGGCCATTATTTTCCTTTTTATATTAGCCTTCTCCATATTAGATTGACCATAATATGACCTTCTCCATATTAGATTGTACTATTCCAAACTCAGTAGCATATTCATTGTCTGAACAACAGTATACAGTTTACATTTGTTGTTACAGACATCTTTATAACGGATTTTGGTTATAGTGGACAAAATCTGTGGGGTACCAACTGAATTTGTTGTTTCAGGGATTGATCGCTAATAAAGTATGTTATAAAGTACTTAAATAGACAATAGACAATAGGTGCAGGAGTAGGCCATTCAGCCCTTCGAGCCAGCACCGCCATTCAATGCGATCATGGCTGATCACTCTCAATCAGTACCCCGTTCCTGCCTTCTCCCCATACCCCCTCACTCCGCTATCCTTAAGAGCTCTATCCAGCTCTCTCTTGAAAGCATCCAACGAACTGGCCTCCACTGCCTTCTGAGGCAGAGAATTCCACACCTTCACCACTCTCTGACTGAAAAAGTTCTTCCTCATCTCCGTTCATCTCGCTGGGCGGCACGGTAGCGCAGCGGTAGAGTTGCTGCTTTACAGCGAATGCAGCGCCGGAGACTCAGGTTCGATCCTGACTACGGGTGCTGCACTGTAAGGAGTTTGTACGTTCTCCCCGTGACCTGCGTGATTTTTCTCCGAGATCTTCGGTTTCCTCTCACACTCCAAAGACGTACAGGTATGTAGGTTAATTGGCTGGGTAAATGTAAAAATTGTCCCTAGTGGGTGTAGGATAGTGTTAATGTATGGGGATCACTGGGCGGCACGGACTTGGAGGGCCGAAAAGGCCTGTTTCCGGCTGTATATATATGATATGATATGATATGATATGATAAATGGCCTACCCCTTATTCCTAAACTGTGGCCCCTTGTTCTGGACTCCCCCAACATTGGGAACATGTTTCCTGCCTCTAATGTGTCCAATCCCCTAATTATCTTATATGTTTCAATAAGATCCCCCCTCATCCTTCTAAATTCCAGTGTATATAAGCCTAATTGCTCCAGCCTTTCAACATACGACAATCCCGCCATTCCGGGAATTAACCTAGTGAACCTACGCTGCACGCCCTCAATAGCAAGAATATCCTTCCTCAAATTTGGAGACCAAAACTGCACACAGTACTCCAGGTGCGGTCTCACCAGGGCCCGGTACAACTGTAGAAGGACCTCTTTGCTCCTATACTCAACTCCTCTTGATACGAAGGCCAACATTCCATTGGCTTTCTTCACTGCCTGCTGTACCTGCATGCTTCCTTTCAGTGACTGATGCACTAGGACACCCAGATCTCATTGAACATCCCCTCTTCCTAACTTGACACCATTCAGATAATAATCTGCCTTTCTATTCTTACTTCCAAAGTGAATAACCTCACACTTATCTACATTAAACTGCATCTGCCATGTATCCGCCCACTCACACAACCTGTCCAAGTCACCCTGCAGCCTTGTTGCATCTTCCACACAATTCACACTACCCCCCAGCTTAGTATCATCTGCAAATTTGCTAATGGTACTTTTAATCCCTTCATCTAAGTCATTAATGTATATCGTAAATAGCTGGGGTCCCAGCACCGAACCTTGCGGTACTCCACTGGTCACTGCCTGCCATTCCGAAAGGGACCCATTTATCCCCACTCTTTGCTTTCTGTCTGTCAAACAATTTTCTATCCATGTCAGTACCCTACCCCCAATACCATGTGCTCTAATTTTGCCCACTAATCTCCTATGTGGGACCTTGTCGAAGGCTTTCTGAAAGTCGAGGTACACCACATCCACCGACTCTCCCCTGTCAATTTTCCTAGTTACATCCTCAAAAAATTCCAGTAGATTTGTCAAGCATGATTTCCCCTTCGTAAATCCATGCTGACTCGGAATGATCCTGTTACTGCTATCCAAATGCTCAGCAATTTCGTCTTTTATAATTGACTCCAGCATCTTCCCCACCACTGATGTCAGACTAACTGGTCTATAATTACCCGTTTTCTCTCTCCCTCCTTTCTTAAAAAGTGGGATAACATTTGCTATCCTCCAATCCACAGGAACTGATCCTGAATCTATAGAACATTGAAAAATAATCTCCAATGCTTCCACTATTTCTAGAGCCACCTCCTTAAGTACCCTGGGATGCAGACCATCAGGCCCTGGGGATTTATCAACCTTCAGTCCCATCAGTCTACCCAAAACCATTTCCTGCCTAATGTGGATTTCCTTCAGTTCCTCCATCACCCTAGGTTCTCCGGCCCCTAGAACATTTGGGAGATTGTGTGTATCTTCCTCAGTGAAGACAGATCCAAAGTAACGGTTTAACTCGTCTGCCATTTCTTTGTTCCCCATTAATAAATAAAGTACATAATACTTATAATAGTACTTATAAGTACATAAAATGTTTAGTATTATGTATTTTATGACCTTTCCTGTTTATTGTGTGTCTTGTAATGTATGTTTATCAGCTGTTTTTCCAATACAGTACATATTTACCCCCCTTACTCGGTTATAGTGGACAAGCATGACAGGCATGATACCCCCTCCAGGAATTCTTAGGATTATCCCTAGGAACTTGAAGGTTCCCATGGTCCGTTATAACGAGGGTTATCTGTACACGGAGTCTAGAGCACCCAAATCCCCCTGCATTTCGCGGCTCACCAATCTCTCACCATTTCTCATTGTCCTCTTCGCACCTAACCTTCCTATCTGCCTTTATGTCATCCACAAACTTAGCAACTGCACCTTCAGTGTCTTCATCCCAGTCACTTAAAAAAAGAAATTGAGATCCCTGTGGACACGGCCTTTTACAGCTTACCAACTGGTAAAAAGAACGCATAGGTTAGCCAGTCAGTCTTTTATCTTCACAAATATACTACCTCCTACATCACAGGTTTCTACTTTCATCATAACCTTTGAAGCAGCTCCAGATCAAATATCTGAAAATCTAAACATAGTATATTGACCAGTTCCCCATTATCTACAGCATGCTATTACTTCAAAGAGCACCATTAACAGTGTCAAACAAGACTACCCTTTCATACATTTACATTGACTTCACTGATTACCTTAATTTTCTTAAGTGCTTTTCTGCAACATCTTTAAAGTTAACACTTTCGCAATGACATGCCTGTAGATACTTGCTTTGTCTGCTCTTTCACATGATGGAACCGCCTTTGCTGGGAACTATCATTATACTAACCAGGCAGAGGAATTGGACATTTTGGAATCTTGAGCAAACCACAAAGTACAGGAGAAATTTGTAACCATTCATCTGTGGTGAAAATGGGCAGACAATGTTTTGGGTCAAGCTCTTCTTCAGGAAAATAAATGAGATCTAGTTAATGTGGAGAATCACAGGAACCTAGAATAGAGCAGCACAATTAACCATCGGAACAAATTTTGTTATCAAAATCATGAAGAGGCTAAAATAACCTTCGTTGTTTCATATTTACCTATTAATCCACTATTTCTTTAGTTGATTGATAGCATTTCCATTTAGGTGCCAGGGTCATAGAGAGCCTGGATGGAGCATTTCTCCTGCTGTGCCTTCAGTAGCTAATACTAACATAGAAACATAGAGAATTAGAGAATAGGTGCAGGAGGAGTCTAGCACCGCCATTCATTGTGATCATGGTTGATCATCCACAATCAGTAACCTATGCCTGCCTTCTCCCCATATCTCTTGATTCCACTAGCCCCTAGAGCTCTATCTCTTTTAAATTCTTCCAGAGAATTGGCCTCCACTGCCTTCTGTGGCAGAGAATTCCACAAATTCACAACTCTCTGGGTGAAAAAGTTTCTTCTCACCTAATTTTTAAATGGCCTCCCCTTTATTCTTAGACCGTGGCCCCAGGTTCTGGACTTCTCCAACATTGGGAAATGTTTTCCTGCATCTAGGTTGTCCAGTCCTTTTATAATTTTATACGTCTCTATAAGATCCCCTCTTATCCTTCTAAACTCCAGTGAATACAAGCCCAGTCTTTCCAATCTTTCCTCATATGACAGTCCCTCCATCCCAGGGATAAACCTTGTGAACCTATGCTGCACTGCCTCAATAGCAAGGACGTCCTTCCTCAAATTATGAGACCAAAACTGCACACAATACTCCAGATGTGGTTTCACCAGGGCCCTACACAACTACAGAAGGACCTCTTTGCTCCTGTACTCAAATCCTCTCGTTATGAAGGCCAACTTAGCTTTCTTCACTGCCTGCTGTACCTTCACGCTTACTTTCAGTGATTGATGTACAAGGACACTAAGGTTTCGTTGCACTTCCCCTTTATCTAATCTGACATCATTGAGATAATAATCTGCCTCCTGGTTTTTGCTGCCAAAGTGGATAACCTCACATTTATCTACGTTATACTGCATCTGCCATGCATCTGCCCATTCACTCAACCTGTCCAAGTCATCCTGCAACCTCCTAACATCCGCTTCGCAGATCACACTGCCAGCCAGCTTTGTGTCATCTGCAAACTTGCTAGTGTTGCTTCTAATTCCATCATCCAAATCATTAATATATAATGTAAATAGTTGCGGCCCCAGCACTGAGCCTTGCGGCACTCCACTCGCCACTGCCTGCTATTCTGAAAAGGGCCCGTTTATTCCTACTCTTTTCTTCCTGTCTGCTAACCAATTCTCTATCCATGTCAATACCCTACCCCCAATACCATGTGCTCTAATTTTGCTCACCAACCTCCCATGTGGGACCTTATCAAAGGCTTTCTGAAAGTCTAGATACACTACATCCACTGGCTCTCCTTCATCCATTTTACTTGTCACATCCTCAAAAAATTCCAGAAAATTAGTCAAGCATGATTTCCCCTTCATAAATCCATGCTGACTTGGACCAATCCTTTTCCTGCTATCCAAATGTGCCGTTATTACCTCTTTAATAATTAACTCCAGCATCTTCCCCATCACCAATGTCATTGCCAATACAGTACTCTCAGCAGTGTGTTGGCAATGTGTTCTTGAGCTGAAGCATAGATAGAGAGACATCGTTAAATGCACCGTCACAGTGAGGTAGATATTATGACTCAGCTCACAGGGATTTTTTACAAATGTTGAAAAATAAACACATCAATTGGTCTCAAAAGCAGCAAGGAAATGGGACCAATGTGGATAAATCCAGTCCCTTTGGCATTTCTATAGTTAACTTGTCCCATCCCATCATTCCTTCTTCTCCCTGCTTCCATCCGATAAACGATCCAGAAGCTTGAACGCACGCATCACCAAACTCAGGAACAGTTTCTTCCCATTTGTTATCTGGCTTGTGAATGGTCCTTCCCTAAGCTGGGTACTGT
Source organism: Rhinoraja longicauda (assembly GCF_053455715.1). Classification (NCBI taxonomy): domain Eukaryota; kingdom Metazoa; phylum Chordata; class Chondrichthyes; order Rajiformes; family Arhynchobatidae; genus Rhinoraja; species Rhinoraja longicauda. The sequence goes on along the minus strand of NC_135953.1, from coordinate 65,842,802 downwards.
CTGATTCACCTCTAACCATTGAATATATTGAACTTGGTGTAAGGAACTGTTGTGCTACAATACTGAGAATGATATTCCTCTTTGATGTATCTATTGCACTTGAGTTTGAACTGTTTTATTTATCTCATTTGTTTGAATAGCATGCAAAACAAAGCTTTTCTGAGGTACATATGACAATAATTAACCCAAATGTAAATTTAAGATGGACGTTCCAGAATTCCCTGTTCACCTTCCCTTTTAGAAGAAAGATCTTTAACTTTAAATAGGCTTCAGTTCAACTCAGCATCTTATTCTTTGAAGTTTGCTTTCTGCATCTGCCCAATGTCATTTATTTTTGTTCACAGCACTTCTTGTCTGAGTTGTGACCTTATTCATGTATTTCACAGAATAAAACATGAATCCATTCTCTCTGGATGTTCATGAATTTCAAGACGCCCTTTCTGAAATACCTCAGAAGAGATTCCAAAGAGCAGGTACAACCATTCGTATTTTCCAAAGCATTTAAAAATTTTAACAGCACACCATATTTTTCATTTCATGTCAAACATAGAATCATAGAAACATAGAAAATAGTTGCAGGAGGAGGCCATTTGGCCCTTTGAGCCAGCACCGCCATTCAGTGTGATCGTGGCTGATCATCCACAATCAGTAACCTGTGCCTGCCTTCTCCGAATATCCCTTGATGCCACTAGCCCCTAGAGCTCTATCTAATTCTCTTTTAAATTCATCCAGTGAATTGGCCTCCACTGCCTTCTATGGCAGAGAATTCCACAAATTCACAACTCTCTGGGCGAAAAAGTTTTTTCTCACCTCAGTCTTAAATGGCCTCCCCTTTATTTTTAGACTGTGGCCCCTGGGGGAATCCCCCAGAATTGGGAACATTTTTCCTGCATCTAGCTTGTGCAGTCCTTTTATAATTTTGAACATTTTTATAAGATCCCCTCTCATCCGTCTAAATTCCAGTGAATACAAGCCCAGTCTTTCCAACCTTTTCTCATATGACAGTCCTGCCATCCTGGGGATTAACCTCGTGAACCTACGCTGCAGTGCCTGAATAGCAAGGATGTCCTTCTGCAAATTAGGAGACCAAATGTACACGCAATACTCCAGATGTGGTCTCACCAGGGCCCTATACAACTGCCTCTTGTAACTGCGTGTTTACTTTCCATGACTGGTGCATAAGGACACCCAGGTCACGTTGCACTTCCCTTTTACCTAATCTGGCATCATTGAGATAATAATCTGCCTCCTTGTTTTTGCTGCCAAAGTGGATAACCTCACATTTATCTACATTATACTGCATCTGCCATGCATCTGCCCACTCACTCAACCGGTCCAAGTCACCCTGCAACCTCCTAACATCCTCTTCCCAATTCACACTGCCACTCAGCTTTGTGTCATCCGCAAATTTTCTAGTGTTACTTTTAATTCCATCATCCAAATCATTAATATATATTGAAAATATTTGCGGCCCCAGCACCGAGCCTTGCAGCACTCCACTCGCCACTGCCTGACATTCTGACAGGGACATGTTTATTCCTACTCTTTGCTTCCTATCTGCCAACCAATTCTCTATCCATGTCAATACCCTACCCCCAATACTATGTGCTCCAATTTTACCCACTAATCTCCTGTGTGGGACCTTATCAAAGGCTTTCTGAAAGTCTAGATACACTACATCCACTGCCTTTCCTTCATCCATTTTACTTGTCACACCCTCAAAAAAATCCAGAAGATTAGTCAAGCAGGATTTCCCCTTCATGAATCCATGCTGACTTGGAACAATCCTTTTACTGCTATCCAAATGCGTTGTTATTACTTCTTTAATAATTGGCTCCGGCATCTTCCCCACCACCAATGTCAGGTTTTTGTGTTTGTGTACTATGTGGGTGTGGGGGGGAGGGGGGAACTGTAAAATTGTAAATTTGTCCCTTCCGAACGGAGACCCAACCTTTGTTTTCTGGGTCGGGTCTCCATTCCTGCTGCAGCCTACCATCGGCCAAACTTCTGGAGCTGGTGGCCTCCAGGGCTCTGGTTCGCAGAGCCCACGGACCGGACTCACCATCAGCGGAGCCGGCCGTCTTCGGAGGCTGCGGGAGCAGCTGCAACTCGCCTTAGGCTCGGGCCGCGTGGATGTCGACATCGGGAGCTCCGGCAGCGGCAGCGGCAGCGTGTTTGCCTGCCCCAGATTGCAGGGCTTGGGTCGGCCCGCCGCGGACATTTCACCGTCCGGCGCAGCCTGGAAATATGCCGCGGGATTTTTCTCTGCTCGGCGGGGGCTTCAATGTCGGGAGCCACGACCGCCCCGACGTGCAGCAGCAGCAGCAGCGGCAGCGTGTTCACCCACCCAAGATCGAGGGGCTTGGGTCGGCCCGCTGCGGACCTGTCACCATCCGGCGTGGCCTGGAACATGGCAACCACAACAGCCTGACCGCGGGAGAAGACGGCAGGGGAATAGAAAAGACATTCTGGCCTTCCATCACAGTGAGGAGGGGACTGGAGGAGACTGTGATGGATGTTTCTTTTTTTGGGGTTTTGTGTTGGTTGGGGTTGTGTAATTTGCTTATTTTATTGCTTTTATTGTTGGACTGTGGGTGACGAAATTTCGTCCAAAAAACTTGTTTTTTGGATGACAAATAAAGATATCCTGAATCCTGAATCCTGAATCCTGATCCTATAATTCCCCATTTTTTCTCTCTCTCCTTTCTTGAAAAGTGGGATAACATTAGCTACCCTCCAATCCACAGGAACTGATCCTGAATCTATAGAACATTGGAAAATGATCATCAATGCATCGACGAATTTAGAGCCATCTCCTTGAGTACCCTGGGATGCAGATCATCAGGCCCTGGGGATTTATCAACGTTCAGTCCCATCAGTCTACCCAATACTATTTCTCGCCTAATGCAAAAAAAAATCAGTCCCTCGGTCTCTCTAGATCCTCTGTCCTCTAGTACATCTGGGAGATTGGTTGTGTCTTCCTTAATGAAGACAGAATCAAAGTACCTGTTCAACTCGTCTGCCATTTCCTTGTTCCCCATAATAATTTCACCTGTTTCTGCCTTCAAGGGACCCACATTTGTCTTTACCAATCTTTTTCTCTTAACATACCTAAAGAAGCTTTAACTGTCTTTCGTGTTTTTGTTCTACGCCTGTATGAAACTTTGCGAGTCTTCAAGGTACAATTGAAGTCTTTATTACAGTAACTCAATGCTGGCAGCAAGACAACTAAAATGGCTGCAACCCCACAATCTGACTACACACTCCACACTGTGTACAGCCAAGATAACTATGTACAAAACATCTCCCTTTGTCCTGTGCACCACCACCTGCTGCATGGGAGGAGCAATGGGTCCTCCCACTCCACACAGTCCATCAAACATCACACTCCCCCTTTCCAGTTTGAACATCTCTATTCCTGAATGAGTCGCCTTGGGGGAGTACCACGATTGCAACGTGTCGATCGACGAAGGACCACAGGCAGATCAGCGGGGAGTTCGTCTGGTAGAACTTAGCGCGCATTAAATACGATGACACACAGTCCATCAAAACATCACACTATCCTTCTTTATATTCTTGGCCAGTTTATCCTCGTACTTCATCTTTCACCCCGTATTGCCTTTTTTGTTACCTTCTGTTGTCCTTTGAAAGTTGCCCACTCCTCTGGCTTCCCGCTACTCTTTGCTACTTTATACATCTTTTCTTTTAGTTTTATTCCATCCCTAACTTCCCTTGTCAGCCACGGTTGCCTCTTGCTCCCCTTAGAATCTTTCTTCCTCTTTGGAATGAAATGATCCTGCATCTTCTGGATTATGTCTAGAAATTCCTGCCATTGCTGTTCCACTGTCATTCCTGCTAGGATCCTTTTCCAGTCAACCTCGGCCAGCTCCTCTCTCATGCCATCATTGTCCACTTTGTTCAACTGCAACACTAATACTTCTGATTTAAGCTTCTCCCTCTCAAATTGGAGATTAAAACTAATCATATTATTGCCACTATTGCAGTTGCTTTACCTTGAGTTTGCTTTAAATCTGGTTCATTGGACAACACTAAATCCAGAATTGCCTTCTCTCTGGTAGGCTCCAGTACAAGCTGCTCTAAGAATCCATCTCTCAGCCACTCTACAAACTCCCTTTCTTGGGGTCCAGAACCAACCTGATTTTCCCAGTCTACCTGCATATTGAAATCCCCCATCACCACAGTGGCATTACCTTTGTTACATGCCAGTATTAACTCCTGCGGCAACTTATACCCTATATCCAGGCTACTGTTTGGGGGCCTGTACATAACTCCCATGAGTGTCGTCTTACCTTTACAATTCCTCAATTCTATCCACAGCGACTCTACATCGTCAGTCCCTATGTCACCCTTTGCAAGGGACTGAATTTCATCCCTCACCAACAGAGCTATCCCACCTCCTCTGCCCACCTGCCTGTCCTTTCTATAGGATATTCAGTTCCCAGTCCCGATCCTCCTGCAGCCATGTCTCTGTAATCCCCATAATGTCATATCTACCACTCACTAACTGAGCCTCGAGCTCATCCACTTTACTTCTTATACTTTGTGCATTCATATATAATACTTTTAATCCATTACTCACCTCACCTTTCACATCGATTCCTATTTCACTTAGCCATAATCTCCTATCACTTTGTGAGCTTTCTGTCCTGTTAATTCTGGTGTCTTCCTTAACTTTTCCTATATCTTCTTTCTCTTTAACTCCATCCTTGTCTTTCCCATTTCTCTCTCCCCCCCCCCCCCCCAACTATTTAGTTTAAACCACCCGTGTAGCAGTGGCGAACCTACCTGCCAAAATGCTGGTCCCCCGCCTGTTGAGGTGCAACCCGTCCCTTTTGTACCATTCACCCTTACCCCAAACCAAATCCCAGTTGTCTAAGAATCTAAATCCCTGCCCCCTGCACCAGCTCCTCAGCCACACATTCAGATCGCCTATCTCCCTGTTCCTGCCCTCACCAGCACGAGGAACTGGAAGCAAACCAGAGATAACCACCCTGGAGGTCCTGCTTCTCAGCCTTCATCCGAGCTCTCTGAAGTCACGCTGCAGAATTTTTTTCCCCTTCTTCCCGATGTCAAAGCTGATTCTTTGTATCAGCGATGTCTTGTTATCATTTATATGGACAGAACATTAGCTCAGGTTGTTAAGTCAGAAGTATTTAGGTTTCAGCAGTTTATTGAGATTGATTTCCATTCAGAGCCAACATTGAGGAGCTAACATGCCAAGCATCACATTTCACTATTCAGAACCACCAGACTAATTAAGGGTATTTCTTGCTAAGTTCTTTAGGGTCAAGTGGTAGAAACAAAGAACTGACAACTGATGACTTTAGACTTTACTTTAGAGATACAGTGTGGAAACAGGCCCTTCGGCCCATCGAATCCGTGCCTACGGGCGATCACCCCATACACTAGCACAACCCTACACACTAAGGACAATTTAACAATTTATGGAAGCCAATTAACCTCCATACTTGTACGTCTTTGGAGTGTGGGAGGAAACTGGAGCACCTGGGGAGAACCCACCCATTCACAGGGAGAACGTACAAACTCCATACGGGCAGCACCTGTAGTCAGGATCGACACCGAGTCTCTGGTGCTGTAAGGCCGCAAGTCTACCGCTGCATGACTGTGCTGCCCACAGACATAATATATGGTTTACAAAAAAAAACACACAAAGCGCTGGAGCAACACAGTGGGTCAGGCAGCATCCCTGGAGAACATGGATAGGTGACGCTTCGAGTCGGGACTCTTCTTCAATCTGTGTGTCTTTGGGCCTCAAATTATTGATGCAGAATTTACTCCACCCATCTGTCAATGAAGCCACCCTCACCTTTGTCCATCCATCACTTCCCAAGCTTTGTCTCACCGCCACCTCTTTTCCAGCTTTCACTCCCCTACTACAAACAGTCTGAAGAAGGGCTGAAACGTCTTTTATCCATTCTCTCCTCAGATGCTGCCAGACCTGCTGGGCTACTTTGTAAATACTTTAAAGTATTGTATTTTATTGTAATTGTATTGTAATTAATTTATTAGCCAAGTATGTAAAAACATACAAGGAATATGAATTGCCATACAGTCATACTAAAAAAGCAACAAGACACACAATTACATAAAAATTAACATAAACATCCACCACAGCGCACTGTGATGGAAGGCAATAATGTATTATCTTCTTCCCTCCTTTTCTCCTGCAGTTGGGGCGATCGAAGCTCCCGCAGCCGGCGATCGAAGCTCCCACAACGGGCCGATCGAAGCTCCCGCGATCGGGGCAGTCGAAGCTCCTGTGGCTTTGAGCTCCCAAAGTCGGTCCACGATGTTCAGTCCGCAGGCTCACGCGGTTGAAGCTCCCAAAGTCGATCCCCAGCAAGAGGCCGCCAGCTCCTCGATATTAGGCCGCAGTGCGGGCGGAGATACGATACGGAAAAAGTTGCATCTCCATCGAGGAAAGAGATTAATAAAGCTTCCCCCACCCCCCACATAATACAAAACTAAAGATGCACTAAAACATACATTTAACAACAGACTAAAAACAACAAAAGAAGAAAAGGACGAGGCAGACCATTGGCGAGGCTGCCATCGTACAACGCCACCTGGTGTAACTCAGCACTTTGATTTTTGCTCAAGATTCCAGCCTCTACAGATCCCTGCATTCTTTAACTTCTCTTCTGAAAACCTCTTGGTTATCACATTTGTTTTATGAGTATCAATGAAGCAATTATCATACATCGCTCATAATTCAGCATAATAATTCACCCACATTTTATCCACTTCACTGCATCTAACAATGCTGAAGGACCATTCAACTATTTCTTGTCACTACCCATAAACCTCTTCCACCTTTCTACCTGTATAGCTTAACTCACATCCCATCAATGGTGCTTCAGATCATTTTTCACAAACCCTTTGTAAATCTTACAGTCCATTTCTGCGCACATCTGAGAAATGCTTTGGATGACTTTCAATATTCCTGATGCAACAGCAATATTTTTTTATATTATTCACAATCACAGCTAAAAAAAAATTTGCTGCGAAGAGAAAATTATAAAATTGGAGCATGTATGACTGCAATTTTTTTATTAGGTTTCTGTATTTATGTTTATACCATCCTGAGTGCTTACTGATTTCTGAAGCAATGTCAGATTTCAACAGAATCCTTGGACACATTCAATCTTACTTTCTCAAATCTTAATCAAAACAGCATAAATAATACAAGATGGACTCAAAATGCTGGAGTAACTCAAAGGGACATGCAGCATCTCTGGAGAGAAGGAATGGGTGAAGTTTCGGGTCGAGACCGTTCTTCAGACTAATATCAGGGGAGTGGGCAGTACAGAGATAAAATGTAGTTGGAGACAGTAAGACTGGTCCTTCGAACTTAAGGCTGTACCGCCCATTCCCCTGACATCAGTCTGAAGAAGGGTCTCGACGCGAAACAGCACCCATTCCTTCTCTCCAGAGATGCTGCTAGTCCTGCTGAGTCACTCCAGCATTTTGTGTGTATCTTCGATTTAAACGAGCATCTGCAGTTCTTTCCTAATGCATAAATAATACTCTTGATATAGATAGGAATATGCACAGTGGATAGCTGGACCATTTTGTGAAATTTCTGACGAAGGTAGCTTGGCATTCTTTGCAATCTCCTTCTCACTCAGCTATTATGGGAGAATATTATATCTACGTAGTTTCTCGATTACAGGTCAGGTTACACATTTCTCAGTGTATAATGTTACTGCAGAGCCAGCTTTGAAAGGTTAAATGTCAAATATTTAGTCTTTAAATCAAGGCAGGAAATGCTGGAGATGCCTTTTTCAACAGATATATTGCATCCATGTAGTTTAGAGATACAGCATGGACACGGGTCCCAAGACCCACTGACCTCATGCGGACTGTTGACCACCGGTCCACACTAGTTATCCACTACGCAGTAGGGGCACAATAGGGGCAACCTACAGAGGCCGATTAACCACCAACCGCATGTCTTTGGGATGTGCGAGGAAACCAGAGCACCCAAAGGAAATCCCGTGGACATAGGGGGATGTGCAAACACCACACAGATAGCACCCAAGGTCGCAATCGAACACGTGTCTCTGGCACTGTGAGGCAGCAGCTCTACCGCTGCACCACTGTGCTGCCCTGATTAAAATGATTCTCATGATAATACTATGACTTCCATTCTTCAGTCTGAAGAAGGGTCTCAACCCGAAACGTCACCCATTCCTTCTCTCCTGAGATTCTGCCTGACCTGCTGAGTTACTCCAGCATTTTGTGAATAAATAACTTTGATTTGTACCAGCATCTGCAGTTATTTTCTTGACTTCCATTGTCATCATCTATTAACACACCCTTAGTTTTTCAACTTGCTCTATAATCCATATTCCACTGCCGTGCGCAATCTTCCCTGTTGCCATCTAATATCTTCTGCATTCCATACTGTTACAAACTTACCCCCTTTGTTCTCTTCTTCCCTCCCCCATCTCTGTACCTTGGAGCTCGTTATCTCCAATATTTTAAAACTGAAATGAAACATGACTGAGGTGAAAAATAGTCCCCTCTCTGAATTGCCTGACCTGCTGGATACTTATTTTTTTAAACTTTTAACCATCTGCAGTGTGGTGAACTTGCATTAGTGAATAATCTGATGGTCATCTTTTTCATCTGCTAGGGACAATTTTTCTAGATGCCAATTAACCTGCAAACCTGCTTGTCTTTTAATGTGGGAGGAAACCAGAAACCCACACGGTCACAGGCAGAATGTGCAAACTCCTAATGGACAGCACCCATAGTCAGGATCGAACACAGGTCCCTGGCGCTGTAAGGCAGTGACTCTATTGCTGTGCCACTGTGCCGCCTGATATGTGTCCATTTAACCTGCATACTAGGGATGGGGAGTAAGCTGGGCAGCCAGAGGAGACTTGGGCATTCCGTGCCGACGGTGACGGAGGTCTGGAGCGCACCCAGCATCCTGGAGCAATGGTGTAGCCTTGCACCCTCCTGGCTTTGATAGTTTGACTTTGGACTTGAGAGATACAGTGCAGAAATGGGCCCTTCGGCCCACCGAATCTGTGCTGACCAGCAATCACCCCGCACACTAGCACTATCCCACACACTAGGAACAATTTACAATTTTACCAAAGCCAATTAACCTACAAACCTGTATTTCTCTGGAGTGTGAGAGGAAACTAGAGAACGGACCCATAGTCAGGATCGAACCTAGGTTTCTGGCGCTGTAAAGTAGCAACTCCACCGTTGCACTACTGTGCCACCCCACTGTCCTGACAGAAGGCCGTCACACTGTTTCTAAATGTCTGATGGTCCACTTAGATAAAAAATAATAATATATATATATATGTTTAACTGATTTATTATAAATATATTTTTACCATATTCTTAGAACATAGAACTTAAAACACAAGAATAGGCCCTGTGGCTCACAGTAGCTGAACATGATGCTATGTTGACTTGCCTGCACATGTTCCATATCCCTTCATTGTCAGCATATCCATGTACCTATCTAAATACGTCTTAAACGCTTCTATCAAATCTGCCTCCCCACCATCCTTGGCATTGCATTCCAGACACCTGCAATTCTCCGCAGACAAAACTTGGCCCTGCACATCATCTTTAAACTGTGCCCCTCTCAACAATGCCTACAAAGCCCTGAGATTTCAATCCTGAAAAAATAATCCCTGCATTCAATATTTATTAAATATTAAGATTAATTAAAATACACTTTTGAGTGAAGGTCAGCAAATCTATTGAAGTCGATGCGGCTGTGTTATACGTGCTAATCATGGCTGGCAAGATACTGTCTAGCCAAGCATGAAAGGTATTGGGTCCCTCATCCCAATGCTGACCACGGTGCTGAAGCAGGCTCCGGGAGTGCGTCTGTGCTACCTCACTGAAGTGTGTAGACTTAGTCCAAGAGCATGGTGATCCATGCACTGCAGCCAGCACATCCCCACAGAACCACCAGTGAGACATTAGCATGACTCAGCCTGATCGACCTAGTGCAGTGCCGGCGAGAGTGCAGGAAGATGAGTGCTTGGAATCGACATTTCCCATTCACTTTGTGGCCCTTAAGCAGCATACTGCCCTCAGTCGAAAACCTGTACAATGTATTTATGATATACTTGTCCTCCGGAGGGCTGCATGTGGAAAAAAGTTAACCAAACTGTAACGTTTCATTATCACCAGACCAACTCAATGGGTGAGTTTTTATAACAGTCATTTTCCTTCAAAATTAATTTCAATGTAAGGACACAATAGTTTTGGTTACGAATAAATGCACTGTGTTTGGCTGAGCATTTTTTTTGTAGCGATGGAATTGGAGTTTGAGTTTAGTCAATAGTTTAGAAGCAGCAAGATACAAGAAACTGCAAATGGTGGAATCCTGAGCAAAAATTGCTCGAGGAAGTCAGGAGGTCAGCCAGCATCTATGGAGGGAAATAGACAGACACTGTTTCGGGTTGGAACCCTTCTTCACACTGCTGCCTGGCTCAATCAGTTCCTCCAGCAGCTTGAGTTTAGAAATAGCCATGCCCTTATAGCCTGACTGTTAAAACAAAATACTGAGTATCCCACGTTTGTGATTAGGTCTAAATGTATAAGAGTCACAGTGGTACTTAACAAGTAGATAAAGAAGTCAAGAAGGCATATGGTATGGTGGCTATCGTGGGTCGGGGCATTAAATATAAGAATCAGGAAGGCCTCATTTAGAATATTGCAGTTCTGTTCACCCCATTACAAGAAGGATGTGGAGGTATTAGAAAGGATACAGAGAGGTTTACCAGAATGCTGCTTGAATTGGGAGGTATGGTATTTGACTCTTAACATTTACAATTTATTCATGCACATGTGATTGATGTCTTGAAGTGACAGGTGAGAAAAGCCTGACTATCAATCAGCACACAAGGGTTATTGGAGGAGTGACTTAGTAATCAATTAGAGCATGACAAATTGCAAACATTGGCTGGAAGCAATCCATCAGCTGGCAACACTATCATCTACTCTCCATACCTGCGCTTGGATACTGTGATCTTCAGCATTGCTCTTTTTTAATGATTCAGAATGTGGTGGCTTTTATTTCCGGGCAATTTTGGCAACTTGGAAGAAAAATATAAATAAACCAAAAATGGCTGGTGGAAATAACAGCAGAAGAAATCTAAACACGCCTATGTGACATTCATTTCTCAATCAGAGGTCATCAACACCTTTACATCAATTTTATTCAGCAAACATTTGCAGTTATTTTTATTTATATATTCAAATACTACTACTTCAAGGTGAAAGACAACCTATCTAGAATCTGACGTGGAAAAATTTAGATGTGAAAAATCAAAGGATGCACAATGGCTATATACCCTCATATCCTCCTAAACCGTAGAACGTAGAACAGTACAGCTAAAGAACAAGCCCTATGGACTACAATGTCTGTGCTGAACATGATGCCAAGACCATCACTTATCTACCCGCACTTAACCCACATCCCTCCATTCCCTGTATATCCACATGCCTATCCAAAACTCCTCTAATGCCACTAATGTATCTGCTTCAACCGTCACGCCAGGCAGCACATTCCACCCTCTGTGTAAAAACATCCCCCCCCCCACATCTTCTTTAAACTTTGCCCCTCTCACATTAAACATATGCCCTCTAGTATTTGATCTTTCCATTCTGGGAAAAAGATTGCTTATACCCCCCAATTCAGGCATTATTCTGGTAAACCTCCTCTGCACCCTTTCCAACACCTCCACATCCTTCTTGTAATGGGGCGACCAGAACTGCACACAATATTCCAAATGTGGCCTGACTATAGACAATAGACAATAGACAATATGCGTCTATTAACAATTGTTCCTGATTTCCAGATGGCCAGTAGAGTGGAGAGCCGGAGAGATAGCAATCGCTGTTGACCTGTTGAAGCAATAGGCAAACTGAATTGGATCCACGTCAATAGACAATAGACAATAGACAATAGGTGCAGGAGTAGGCCATTCGGCCCTTCGAGCCAGCACCGCCATTCAATGTGATCATGGCTGATCATTCTCAATCAGTACCATGTTCCTGCCTTCTCCCCATACTCCCTGACTCCGCCATCTTTAAGAGCTCTACCTAGCTCTCTCTTGAATGCATTCAGTGAATTGGCCTCCACTGCCTTCTGAGGCAGTGAATTCCACAGATTTACAACTCTCTGACTGAAAAAGGTTTTCCTCATCTCCGTTCTAAATGGCCTACCCCTTATTCTTAAACTGTGGCCCCTAGTTCTGGACTCCCCCAACATTGGGAACATGTTTCCTGCCTCTAACGTGTCCAACCCCTTAATAATCTTATATGTTTCGATAAGATCCCCTCTCATCCTTCTATAAGCCCTATAAAGCTGCATCATGACTTCCTGATTCTTATATTCTAACAAATGCATATATATCTAATTTCTTCCATGCCTTCTTTACTACTCTGTGGGATTGTATTGCCACTTTCAGGGAGTTATGGAGTTCTCTACATCAATGCAGTTAAGGGTCATGCCATTAATTGTACATTTTCCCCTTACGTTTGACCTCCCAAAGTGCAATACCTCACACTTGCTCACATTCCATCTGCCATTTCTCCACCCAATTCTGTAGCTGATCAATATCCAACTGTTTATTTTGACATCCTTCCTCACACCCCACGACCCCAGCAATCTGCTGAAAGCTACTGTTTATGATATATATGTGATCCATCACTTATAGATGTCACAAACAGTAGCAGTCCCAGCACAGACCCCAGTGGAACTTCACTGGTCACAAACCTTCAAAATGAATATTGTTCTTCCATCACAGTGTGGGTTACGCAGCGGTGCAGAGGTCGAGCTGCTGCCTCACAGCACCAGACACCCGGGTTCAATCCTGACTGTGGGTGCTGTCTGTATGGAGTTTGCACGTTCTCTTTGTTGCTGTGTGGGTTTTCTCCAGGTGCTCCGGTTTCCACCCATATTTCAAAGATGCGCAGGTTTGTAGATTAATTGGCTTCTGTAAATTGCCCGTAGTGTGCAAGGTGCAAAAGTGGGATAACAGGACTGCTGTACGGGTGATGGATGGTTGGTGTGGACTTGGTGGGCTGGAGGGCCTGCTTTTACACTGTATTTCTAAAGAAAAACTAAAACACGACAACCCTCCGTCTTCTATCATTAGACCAGTACCGAATCTATACGGCCAAGTCACTATTAATCCTTGCATCTTAATCTTCTGGATCAGCCTACCATGGATCAGCCTACCTTAGAAATAAATCTCAAACATTTAAGTACCATTCAGTGCCAATGTGATACAATTTGTGTATTATCTTCAAATTAAATTGTAATATCCTCATCATTATTTTTATTTTCCAATGCTCTCGGACTACTTGATGTGTTATGGGAATTGTACTTGTGGGTTTTTTCAGTCATCAGGTCTGGGTTTCACAGCTCTGTAAATCTGTTCGCCTGTTTTATTAAGTTGCCATTTCCATTTTAAATCAATCTTTTAAAATTCTCAGAGAATTTCAGAGAACCCTTCTTCAACTCTTTATACGTCATTTAAAGTCAGAGATTCATACAGCATTGAAATGGGACCTTTGCCACAACTCGATCAAAATGCCCTTCTAAGTAGTCCCATTTGCCTGCATTTGACTTTTATACCTCTTATTCTTTCCTTTCCATGTACCTGTCAAAATGTCTTCTAAATGTACCTGCCTCAACTACTTCCTTGTTCCATATACCCATCACCCTCTGTGTGAAAAACCTGTCACTCAGGGTCTATTAACTTTTTTTCCTCTTACCTTAAACTTTGCCTTCTAATTCTTAATTTTCCCACTCTTGGAAAATGACCCTCTAAATCTCTGTCATTGTTTTATACACGAGGGCGACACAGTGGCATAACAAAAGAGTTGCTGCCTTACAGCACCAGTGACGAGGGCTCAATCCTGTCTACACGTGCTTTCAGTACAGAGTTTGTACGATTTCCCTGTGACCTCATGGGCTTTCCCCAGGTGCTCCAGTTTCTTCTCACATTCAAAGATCGTGTTTAGCCATTCCTCGGCCCACTTGCCTCGCATGATTTAGATCATGCTGTAATTTTTGATGACCATCTTCACTGCCTACGATATCATCTATTTTAATGTCAACTGCAAACTAACTAATCTTGCTTGTAGATACTCTTTCATCCAAGTCGTTGATATAGATGACAAACAGGGGTGTGCCCATAACCGATCCCTGAGGGAAACCACTAGTCACAGGCCTCTAGTCCGATAAACATCTTTCCATCACCACCCTCTACTTCCTGCCATGAAGCCAATTCTGTATCCAGTTAGCTAGCTCTCCCTGGATCCTCTTTGATCTAACTTTCCAAAGCAGCCTACCATGTGGAAGTTTAACAAAGGCCTTGCTGGTCCACATAGACAATGTCTATGACTTAGCCCTCATCAGCTTTCCTGGTTACTTCTTCAAAAAAGCCATGAAGAAAAACATACACAAAGCCATGCTAACCATCCCAAATCAGCCTTTGCCTTCCAAATGCATGTATATCTAATTTCTCAGAATGCACTCCAATAACATTTCTACCACAGACGTTGAGCTTACTGCTCTACAGTTCCCAGGTTTTTCTTTGCAACCCTTCATAAATGGAGGTACAACAACTTCAACTGTGTCGAACGGTGATTCATATATCTCAGTCAAGACACCTACAATTTCTTCTCTTGCTTTCTACAGTGCCTTTGGATATAACTGATCAGGCTCAGGAGATTTATCGACCTTCATTCGTCTTAGGAAAATTGATGAACTAATATATATTTCACATGTGAAGAAAACAGAAACTTTGAGAGCACAGGCAAAAGTCAGTACTTACTTTTTGTACGTGCACAAAATAATTACACCACAGTACATAACTGCTGCTGTTTCCAACTCCAAATCATAAAGGATATTAATCGTGTGTTTAATATCTATTTATTACAATGTCACATGGAGAAAAGGAGCAATGCAGTTATCAGTTCTTAAGGCCATATGGTACAACTCCCACACATTGCTCGGAAACATGATCTTTCAGGAGCAACAAGCTGAAAGTTCAGGACTCTCAATCTGAGGAAGGGTCTCGACCCAAAACGTCATCTATCCCTTTTCTCCAGAGATGCAGCCTGACTCGCTGAATTTCTCCAGCATTTTGTGTCTATCTTCAAGCTGAAAGTTCAACAAGCTTTGAGTCACAAAGCACCTGAACTTCTTGATTATTTATGCTCGGGGAGGCAAAAACCTCAAAAAAATAGAGCATCGACTTGTACAGTGGAATATAATGCTGTTCTGAATCCATACCTGTAACAAATATCCTACTCATCTAATTCTTTTATAACCATGTAATCATATTTTGATTTCCATTTTATGTTGTATCCATTCCAGTAACTCAGTTTGAAATTCATGGAATTACAAAATATTATTTAACACAGGAAATTTTAGCTGTGTTCAAGAAGAAAATATTAGCATAATTGGAGCTTTAAGGTTCATTTCTGAGCTATTGGCCAATAGTTCATAACTGAAGTAAACTTGTTTCATTGATAGATACAGCATGGAAAGAGGAACTTTGCCCCACTGAGTCCACACCGACCTTCGATCACCCGTTCACACTAGCTCTCTGTTATCTCTGTTATGCAGTTGTACAGGGCCCTAGTGAGATCGCACCTGGAGTACTGTGTGCAGTTTTGGTCTCCATATTTGAGGAAGGATATTCTTGCTATTGAGGGCGTGCAGCGTAGGTTTACTAGGTTAATTCCCGGAATGGCGGGACTGTCATATGTTGAAAGACTGGAGCGACTAGGCTTGTTTACACTGGAATTTAGAAGGATGAGAGGGGATCTTATCGAAACGTATAAGATTATTAAGGGGTTGGACACGTTAGAGGTAGGAAACATGTTCCCAATGTTGGGGGAGTCCAGAACATGGGGCCACAGTTTAAGAATAAAGGGTAGGCCATTTAGAACTGAGATGAGGAAAAACTTTTTCAGTCAGATAGTTGTGAATCTGTGGAATTCTCTGCCTCAGAAGGCAGTGGAGGCCAATTCTCTGAATGCATTCAAGAGAGAGCTAGATAGAGCTCTTAAGGATAGCGGAGTCAGGGGGTATGGGGAGAAGGCAGGAATGGGGTACTGATTGAGAATGATCAGCCATGATCACAATGAATGGCGGTACTGGCTCAAAGGGCCGAATGGCCTCCTCCTGCACCTATTGTCTATTGTCTATTGTCTATTGTCTATATCCCACTTTCTCATCCACTCCCTACAGACTAGGGGCAAGTTACAGAGGCCAATTAACCTACCAACTCACATGCCTTTGGGATGTGGGAAGAAACTGGAACAGGTTTGGAGGGATATGGACCAAACGCGGGCAGTGGGACATGTTGGTCGGTGTGGGCAAGTTGGGCCGAAGGGCCTGTTTCTACACTGTATCACTCTATGACTCTATGCCCTAGAGAAAACCCACACGGTCACAGGGAGAACGTCCCGACTCCATACGGACAGCTCCCGACGTCAGGATCAAACCTGGGACTTTGGTACTGTGAGGCACAGCTCTATCAGCTGCGACTCTGCGCTGCCCTTAAATTTCTGCAAAATTAAAATCACACTTGTTCATCTAAATAGTTGATAGTGAAATTATATTTTGATTTAATCTTCTGGAAATACCTTCTTGAAACCTAAAACTATGCCTCATTTTAAAACCATATTTTATTCATCTAATTCCATAAAACTATTCTGCAGATATTGAGTAATTGTGATTTGCAAAACCAACTTTATCAAAATATACTTATTTTGATATTCAAAGGTGATAACTGTTTGGATTCCAAAACCTGTGCATTATAGTAACTCAGCGGTTCAGCCAGCATCTGTGGAGGGAGTGGTGCATATGAGGTCTGAGCTGCTGCATGACTCCAGTATGTGTTTTGCTCAAGTTTCCAGCATCTGTGGTTCGTGTGTCTCGTGGACATTTTAGGACGGACTTTGAACATGGGAAGATTTTTTTACGTATGTATTAACGTAAGTAAATTTAATTTACTTTTTTAACGTAAGTAATAGCAAGCACAGAAAACCATTTGACACGTCTTTTTTTAGTCCACTAGTCTTGACTTGCCTTTTTCATTTCCTTAACTACGCTGTCGATGTTATGGGAACACCAGTCAGTCTTTGGTCCTCAAAGCAGGAATTCTCTCTCCTGCCTTCACTCATCAATTACAACCAAGATAAGGGTTTCTCTCATGTAAATTACCTCTAATACTGCTTTCAAATATGTGCTTTATAATTACTGCTTATTTTATTAAGCCTATTACCAATGTTTTTTTAAGGCTGCTGATGATTCACAGTCATATTAAAATCAATAATTATTCTCCATTTGTTTGTGACTATAATGCTGTTTTTCAATGTATTCCATGATCTAACGTGAGTGACTTAAAAATAAAACTAAATAAGGTCATGGTAATTGTACCATGAAAAGTACCATGAATTGTAACAGAGAAAATAAACAACCACTGGAAATGTATTTATACCTCATACTACATATCAGTAATGATGGAACATTATGTACCATTGCTGCTGCCAATCTTAAAATCCAAGAATAATTTCTTCAAACTTAAAACACATGTCCTAATTTCAAAGCCTCAATTTACAATATCGACATTTATGTATTGGAACCAAGGCCATTTTAACTCAGTCTATGTAGCTGCCCCCATCAGGCTGAGCCCCACAACACCGCTGGGTTCTACTGCCCACCCCCTACTACTACAGGTAACCACAGCAAGTTTTCCACTGGACCTCCCCCATCCCCCTCTAGCCAGGTGACCCTAACTACTCCCCACATCGGTCCTCATGCCCCCCTCTGCTCTGTTAACCCACCACCCCCGCACCATACATCCCCTCCACCTCCGCCTGCCCCCCTGCCTTCATCCGACCCCAACCCCCACAATTGCTGGGTGTTCACCATCCCCCCTGACCTCCCCCTTTCAGACACCGCACGGTCTGTCCTCAGCAGAGGCCTCACCTTTGTTCCCCTCCGCCCGCATATCAACGAGTTCCGAGTCCGCCATGACGTGGAGCTCTTCTTCCGTCGTCTCCGCCTCCGAGCCTTTTTCCATGGGAAGGACTCCTCACCCCCAGTGATGACCCCTTCTCCCGTCTCCAGCGGACCCCCCCCTCTTGGACCCCCTCGGTTGGCCAACTACGCTCACTAGAACTTTTCATCTCCAACTGCCGGCATGACATTAACTGCCTCAAATTCTCCACTCCCCTGACTCACTCTAACCTCTCCCCTCCTGAACGTGCAGCCCTCCACTCACTCTGCAACAACCCTGACTTAGTCTTCAAACCCGCTGACAAGGGAGGTGCTGTGGTAGTCTGGCGTGCTGACCTCTACCGGACCGAGACCAGACGACAACTCTCAGACATCTCCTCCTACTTATCCCTGGACCATGACCCCCACCAACAAACACCAGACCTTTATCATCAGCACCATCACGGACCTCACCATTTCCGGCGATCTACCCCCCAGTGCCTCCAATCTCATAGTTCCCCAGCCCCGCACGGCCCGATTCTACCTCCTACCTAAAATCCATAAACAGAACTGTCCCGGCAGACCCATTGTCTCTGCCTGCTCATGTCCCACCGAACATATTTCCACCTACCTCGACTCCATCCTATCCCCCCTGGTCAAATCCCTCCCCACATACGTCCAAGACACCTCACATGCTCTCCATCTCCTCGATAACTTCCGGTTTCCAGGCCCCCACTCCCTCATCTTTACCATGGATGTCCAGTCACTCTACACTTCCATCCCCCACAAGGATGGTCTCGAAGCCCTCCATTTCTTCCTCGACCATAGAACCAGCCAATCCCCATCTACTAACACTCTCCTCCGCCTAGCAGAGCTGGTTCTTACCCTTAACAACTTCTCCTTTGACTCCTCCCACTTCCTCCAAACCAGAGGCATGGCTATGGGCACTCGCATGGGCCCTAGCTATGCCTGCCTCTTTGTCGGATACGTCGAACAATTCCTGTTCCAGACGTACACCGGCCCCATCCCCGAACTCTACCTCCGCTACATCGACAACTGCATTGGTGCTACCTCTTGTACCCATGCAGAACTCACTGACTTCATACATTTCACTTCCAATTTCCATCCTGCCCTTAAGTATACCTGGACTATCTCCGACATCTCCCTCCCGTTTCTGGACCTCACCATCTCCATCACAGGAGACAGACTAGTGACTGACATCTACTATAAACCCACTGATTCGCATAGCTCTCTGGACTACATATCTTCCCACCCGGTCTCCTGCAAAAAGTCTATCCCCTACTCCCAATTCCTCCATCTACAACGCATCTGCGCCCGGGATGAGGTGTTTCACACTAGGGCATCAGAGATGTCCTCATTCTTCAGGAAACGGGGCTTCTCCTCTTCCATTATAGATGAGATTCTCACTAGGGTCTCTTCTACATCTCGCAGCTCCGCTCTTGCTCCCCCTCCCCCCACTCGCAACAAGGACAGAATCCCCCTCGTTCTCACCTTCCACCCCACCAGCCAGCGTATCCAACATATCATCCGCCAACATTTCCGTCACCTACAAAGGGACCCCACCACTGGCCATACCTTCCCATCCCCTCCCCTTTCTGCGTTCTGCAGAGACCGTTCCCTCCGTAACTCCCTGGTCCACTCCCTTCCAACCCAAACCACCCCATCCCCGGGCACTTTGCCCTGCAACCACACGAGATGCAACACCTGTCCCTTTACCTCCCCCCTCAACTCCATCCAAGGACCCAAACAGTCTTTCCAGGTGAGACAGTGGTTCACCTGCACCTCCTCCAACCTCATCTATTGCATTCGCTGATCCAGATGTCAACTTATTTACATCGGCGAAACCAAACGCAGGCTCGGCGATCGCTTCGCTCAACACCTGCGCTCGGTCCGCACTAACCAATCTGATCTCCCGGTGGCCGAGCACTTCAACTCCCCATCCCATTCCCAGTCTGATCTTACTGTCATGGGCCTCCTCCAGTGCCATAGTGAGGCCCACCGGAAATTGGAGGAACAGCACCTCATATTCCGCCTGGGCAGCTTGCAGCCCAGTGGTATGAACATTGACTTCTCCAACTTTAGATAGTTTCTCTGTCCCTCTCTTCTCATCCCCCTTCCCAGATCTCCCACTGTCTTCCTGTCTCCACCTATATCCTTCCTTTGTCCAGACCCCCTGACATCAGTCTGAAGAAGGGTCTCGACCCGAAACATCGCCCGTTCCTTCTCTCCCGAGATGCTGCCTGACCTGCTGAGTTACTCCAACATTTTGTGAATAAGTACCTTCGATTTGTACCAGCATCTGCAGTTATTTTCTTACACTACTATGTAGCTGCTGGTGTATCTGCTGGTTATTTATCGAGCCATAGGGTGATACGGTGTGGAACCAGGCCCTTCGGCCTAACTTGCCCACACAGGCCAACGTCGCAGCTACACTAGTCCCACCTGCCCACGTTTGGCCCATATCCCACTAAACCTGTCCTATCCATGTACCTGTCTGTTTCTTGAATGTTGGGATAGTCCCTGCCTCAACTACCTCCTCTTGCAGCTTGTTCCATTCACCCACCACCCTTTGTGTGAAAAAATCCAATTTTAATTTAATTTTTTCTCCTTCACCTTAAACTTATATTCTCTGGTCCTCGATTCACCTACTCTGGTCTAATGAATCTGTGCATCTACCCGATCTACTCCTCTCCTGATTTTATATGTTACTAGACCAAGTGGGCCCATTCCTCATAGAGGAGAGATAGGGAAGGGGAGCGGGTGTGACTGAGGAGCCCTGGGCCCAAAGCCTCTCTTGTATTGGTGTAGCACCCTCAACCCCCACTGAATCTACCTTATCCCCCCTCCTCCCCCACTGACCCACTCCATCCCCCCTATGCACCCCCACTTACCCCTCCCCTGCCCCAACCCCACTCCCCCCAGCCCTGCCTCCACCCCCATTCCCCCCTCCCCACCCCTACTCCCCCCACCTCCACTCTCCCTGCCCGCACCCCACTCTCCCCCACTCCAATCTTCCCTCCTCCCCACCCCCATTTTCCCCCACGATTCCCTCCTCCCCACCCCACCCTGCCCTCCTTCCCAGCCCCACTCTTCCCCACCCCCACTCTCTCCTCCCCTACCCTCCCCCTCCTCCCCCACCCTCGTCCCCCACTCTCTTCTCCCCATCCCCACTCTCACTGTCCGCCTTCCCCCCACCCCCACCCCCACTCTCTCCCCCCCACTCTCCCCTCTCCCCCAACTCCATTCCCCTGACCCCCACCACCCCCCCTTCCCCCCACACCCTCTCTCTCCTCCCCCGACCCTCCCCTCCCCCCACCCTCCCCCTCCTCCCCATCCCCACTGTCACTGTCCCCCTTCACCCCACCCACCCTCCCCCTTTCCCGAAACGTCACCCATTCCTTCTCTCCTGTGATGCTGCCTGACCTGCTGAGTTACTCCAGCATTTTGTGTATATGTATCTGTCTTTTTTACACTGCTTTACCTCTTAACAATATTTCCCCCTCCAGTTCTGCCTGGCAAGATAGAAAGCACAAGATCCAACTATGTAATTTCAGTATTATCTATTTCCTTCACTTTGACAAGCAACAAAATGTCACAGATCAATAGACTAAAAACATAACAGGGAAAGTGGACAGTACTAAATAATTACAAATAAGAGTGAATTATCATGACCAAACAAGCAATGAATTTGATTGAAATGTTCTTGTGTCTAAAATTAAATTGATGCTTCCGTATAAATTATTTTAAACAAAATATGGAGCAAGCATTTGTGTTTAACTCTATAATTGAAGTAACTAGAGGTTTAGGTTCAGGTTATGGTTTATTATTGTTACATATACTGAGGCACATTGAAAAGCTTTGTTTTGCATACTCTTCAATCAGATCAGGTATTACTATACATAGACACAATCAAGTCAAACTCAAGTACAATAGGTAGAGAAAAGGGAAAGATACAGAGTGCAGAATATGGCACTGTAGTGCAACAGTTCCAGCGACAAAGTCCAAGTTCTACAATGGGGGAGAGGCAAATTGGACAGTACACTCGCTAATAAGATGGAAAGGGATGAAGCTTGCTTGGTCAGCAGTGTGGTGGATGATTTGTCTGCTGCAGAAAGGATTTCTGAGAGTTTGCAGAGATTGAATTCATATGGGAGGTCTGGAGGGTTCTGCTTGTGTGAAATGTCTAACTCATGCCATCATTTATGCTTTGTGTTGTTTTCTTCTTTTGGTTATAGGTTTTAAAGATACATTTCTTACAAACATATACATTTTAATGACTGATATTTTCCATTTCTGAACTAACTTTCTTGGATACTTTTGGCTCTAGGCTTTCTTAAAAAAAACTTATCTAATATCTGGGGTCATTGGTCTGACATGCTTGGTTAGCACAATATATTCTGATCTTTTTTTAATGGTTTATTGTATGATTTCTGAGTGTTAAGTGAGGTGCTGCCACTTAACATTAGCTGCAGTTCCAGTATAAGCTATTAGTTATGCAACACTACATCCAGATTGTCACTTCCACAAGCAGTGCCTTTGAAATCATTCAACTCTTAAAATATAAATGAAATAGAAAAGTTGAAGCATATTATTACATTGATATTAAAACAGAATATGTACACTGGAACTTTGTAAAATAAGTCTAAAATATATCAGAAAGAACTCAGCTAAGTGTTATAATAGGTTAGGGTTTATATTTGCATATATGATTTGCAGTGATAATTTAGCTTATATAAGAGCATGAGAATTGTAGACCATCTTGAGCCTGCTCCACCACTCAGTAAGATCATGAGCTTGATCTGAACTTGATTTTTCTACCTACCTCACCATAACTCTCAATCCACTAAAGTCCATCTATCTATCTCAGCCTAGAATATGTTCAACTATACAGCCACCAGAACTGAGAATCCCAATGATTCACAACCTTCTGTTTAGTTTAGTTTAGAGACACAGCATGGAAACAGACCCTTCAACAGACCCACCAAGTTTATGCCAACCATCGTTCATCCATTCACACTAGTTCCATGTTAACCCGTTTTCTCATCCAGTTCAAACACATTTAGGGCAATTTTTTTCAGACAAATTAACCTACAAACCTGCTTGTTTGGGATGTGGGAGGAATCCAGAGCACTGGATTGATGTGGTCACAGGGAGAACGTGCAAACTTGATATTGACACCACCCGCGATCAGTATCAAACCCGGGTCTCTGACGTTGTGAGGCAGCAGCTCTACCTGCTGCGCTCTGAGAGTAGGAATTCCTCCTCACCTCCCTCTTCAATGAATGACCCTTATTCCGGATTCTCCCAGAAGAGGAAATATTCTCTCAGCATCTGCCCTATTACCCCCTCAGAAAGATATAGGTTTCAATCAGATCACTTGTCTTTCTTCCAAACTCCAAGGGCTAAAGGACATAACTGCTTAATCTTCGCGTAGAACATAGACACAAAGTGCTGGAGTATCTCAATGTGCAGGCAGCATCTCCGGAGAAAAGCGATAGGTGGCGTTTCGGGTTTGGAGCCTTCTTCAGACTCAGATATTCCTTCCACCCAGAAAACAATCTTGCAGACTTCCTTTGGACTGCATTGCAGGAACATCCCTCCTTAAAATCAACAGGCCTAAACTCTACACAGTATCCAGATGTAGCACAGGGGCAAGGAGAGGGTGTTTCTGGCAAGACTTCCCACCTTTTACACTTTTATACCGTTTCGCCGAACACTTGTGCTCGGTCTGCCAAGGTCTCGGGGATCTCCTGGCTGTTAACCATTTTAACTCCTCTTTCCATTCCCATACTGACCATTCTGTCTGGGCTTCCTCCATAGCCAGTGTGGCCACACCTATTAAACCTGGGTAGCTTGCAACACAATGGTATGAACATTGAATTCTCCAATTTTAGGTAACTACAAAATCCTCCCCCTCTCTGTCTCTCCCTTCTTCCTTCCTAATCCCTCCCCCCCCCCCCCCGAAACCCCCTCTCCTTGCCCCTGTGTTCCAGTTAGAAGTACCTATGCCCCCTCCTCCTCCCCCTCCCGTTTCGCCAACAATCCTTCCTTAAATCACAATTTGTAACTCCTCCATCCTTTTTTCTCACATCTTCTGTCTTTTCATCTCTGGCCTTTGTCCACCGTCTGCCTCTCCTCACCTGCATCAAACTATTACCTGTCAGACATTGTCCTGCTCCTCCTCTCTTCCAGCTTTCTTACCCTCCCTTACAATTAGTCTATTGAAGGAACCTGACCAAAAACGTGGCCAATCCATGTTCTCCAGAGATGATGATGCCTGACCCATTGAGTTACTCCAGCACTTTGTGTCTACTTTTATACTCCATTGCTTTGGAATAAAGACTAACATTCCTTTTGATCATTTACGTGCAGTACCTACATTCTAGATTTGTGTTTCCCGTGTTTGCGCTTCATTCCATAATTTGATTAAAAGTATCCAGTCATAGAGTCATAGAGTGTCATGGAGTCATGCAGTGGAAACAGCCCCTTCAGCTCAACTTGCCCACACTGACCAACATGTCCCATCTACGCTAGTCCCACTTGCCTGCAGTTGGCCCATATTCCTCTGAACCTGCCCTATCCATGTATCTGCCCAATTGCTTCTTGAACATTGTGATAGTCCCTGCCTCAACTACCTCCTCCAGCAGCTTGTTCCATGCACCCACCACCCTTTGCAGGGAAAATTTACCCCTCAGATTCCTATAAAATCTTTCCCCCATAGTCATATGTTTATGAGTACATATATAAAACAGCATTGGCAAAACTTGGATCCCACTTCACAGGAAGCAAAGGATAAAACAGAAATGTTGATGCCTCAATATTGAATCCTTCGTCCCATGCCTGTGTTGACCTTAATGTCAATTTAAACTGCACATCACCCTGCACATGGTCTATTTCCTTCCATCCCCTGCCTGTTCATGTGCCCATCTAGATGCGACAAATATTGCTCCACCAGCTCCCTTGGCACTTTGTTCCAGGCACTTACCACTTTCCGTGCTAAAAGCAAATCTCCTTTAAATTTTCTCCCTCTCACATAAAACCTATGTCTTCTATTATTTGACACCCTGGAACAAAGACTCTGACTATATAACCTAGCTATGCATCTCATAATTCTATATACTTCTATCAGTCTCTGATGCTCCAGAGAAAATGATCCAACTTTGTCCAACCTTTCCTTGCAGATAATACTCTCTAATTCAGACAATATCCTGGTGAAACTCTTCAGCACGCTCTCAAATACCTCCACATCTTTCCTGTATTGGGGCAACAGGAACTGTACATATTACTCCCAAGTGCCATAAAGTTGCATCATGGCTTCCTGACTCCTATACTCAATGCCCTGACATAGATACATAGTTACATAGACAATAGGTGCAGGAGTAGGTCGTTCGGCCCTTTGAGCCTGCACTGCCATTCAATGTGATCATGGCTGATCAGCCACAATCAGTACCCCATTCCTGCCTTCTCCCCATACCCCTTGATTCCGCTAGCCCTAAGAGCTCTATCTAACTCTCTTTCGAATGCATCCAGTGAATTGGCCTCCACTGCCTTCTGAGGCAGAGAATTCCACAAATGCACAACTCTCTGGGTGAAAACGTTTTTCCTCATCTCAATTCTAAATGGCCTACTCCTTATTCTTAAACTGTGGCCCCTGGTTCTGGACTCCCTCAACATTGGGAACATGTTTCCTGCCTCTAACGTGTCCAATCCCTTAATAATTTGATATGTTTCTTTAAGATCCCCTCTCATCCTTCTGAATTCCAGTGAATATAAGCCCGGTTGCTCCATTCTTTCATCATATGACAGTCCCGCCATCCTGGACATTAACCTCGTGAACCCACGCTGCACTCCCTCAATAGTAAGAATGTCCTTCCTCAAATTAAGGACCCATGGAGGCAAGCATACCACAGGTCTTCTTTGCTACCTATGTTACCTTTTTCACTAGCAGTTAGTTCGTTCTGGATTAAGTCCACCCTTGAAGATTTTAATAACAGCACTCGCTACTTTTTGATCAGAATAATCATTTTTGAAAAACATCAGTCCTGCCCTCCAGCTGCTGATTCCTTGTCTGGGAGAAACTAGTCTGGTTCATGGTAAAGCTTGTTTTTTCTTGATTTATAACTGAGTATGCACACCGTGATGTTTCAGTGTGAGCCAGTTGGGTGCTCTGTTGCAGATTACTAACTTCTATCTGAAATTATTGACTTTTAATCTCAGCAAGCAGGAGCCAATTAACTGGTGTTTCCACAATGTCAGAGCCTACTTGCAGGAATTAAAATATCTGGAAATGATCTGCATCCCTAAACCTTCTCTGGATTTCAATCTAATTAGATCTGGAAAAGGATATCTCAGCCCTATATGCATTTGGTAAAAGAAAAGTGCTTCTAAATTGTTTTACATACTAAAGCATAATGTGTTTTTAATTCTGCTTTCCCTGTAGAAGGGAAAAAATATGAATTACTAAGCATTTTATCCATTAGCTATGGACCAAAACTCAGCTTTTAGTCCAATGAACTCATTTATCATATTACTGATTTACTTCAATGGACTGTGATAAATTGCTTTCCAGAAGTAATTTGTGATCACAGGTGCAACAGGCAAGATAATGTGGTGGAGATCAGAATTTTTCTACAAAAAATGAACAAGTCAAGCAGATTTGAACCTCTCTAACACATGTTCCCAGTCATTTGCAAAATAAATAGTTTTACAGAGTAAAATTCCAGCTGTCTCAATATATACCCATCAATGGTGCATACCAAAAACCAGGTAGTTCAATTTAATCCTCCTAATATACATTTGGGAATATGAGTGAGACAAGTGTCAGAGGGTATTGGGGTAGGAGTTGGTGAAGAAGGCAACATAGCAAAGGTGCACAGGAAACATCTTCAATCACTACATCATTAGATACAACAAGGAAAGGACACAAGGAATTGGTCTCACACCTGTCTTTTAACCTCTGGCCTTTGTCCAACAATCTTCGTATCAACCCCCCCCCCCCCCCCCCCCCCCCCCCCGTGCCTGTGTTCATCTATGACGAGCCATGCTCTGTCCTGTCCCTCCTCGCTTCCAGCTTTCTTTCCACTCCTACTTCAATCAGCCTGATGAAAGATCCTGATCCAAACGTTACCTATTCATGTTCTTCAGAGATGTTGTCTGACCCACTGAGTTACTCTTTATGTCTTTCTGAGGTCACTGTTGGATTTAGTTCTGGGAAATAAAGTGGTACAGGTGTGTTACAGTAGAAGATTATCTAACAGTGACCATAAAATAGTTCAGGTCAAAGTAATTATGGAAAGAGACCAACTATCAAATTCATTCAGTTAGTTAAAATATCAGGTGGTACCTAATACATGGAGACTGGATGTGGTGAATGCAGATTAAAGCCAAAATAGGGGGTGCCATTCAAACAACTTAAAAAAAATTATTAATTATGATCACGATACAAAGCAAAACCGTGGAAACGCACCCACCACCATAGTACAAAATCAGCAAATTATCTGGACACTAATTTTCAGACAACTAACAATCCTTACAAATATACTAAATAACTACTAAACAACTATGTCCCACTCTAACACCACCCAGGCGCGGACGTAACCCCGGAAAAGGGGCAGGCATCTGGCTCGGGCAGAGTCCTCTTCAGCCTGACGCCGTGACTCGCGGATAGCCAGCTTGGCCGGGCCCACTCAAACAACTTAGGAGAAGTATATGCAGCATGAGCTAAACACAGGAACTTACTGAGAAAGCTAGAAACAATGAACAACAGATGCTGGTTTACAGAAAAAGACACAAACTGTTGAAGTCGGAGTGGGTCAGGCGGCATCTCTGGACATCATGGATAGGTGATGTTTCGGATTGGGACATGTGTTCAGGATCGGAAGGAACTTCCTGACTTGAAACATCAGCAACCTGAAGAAGGGTCCTGTCCTGAAATGTCACCTCCCTATGTTCCCCAGAGATGCTGCCTGACCTGCTAAGTTACTCCTTTCATTGAGAACGTTAACCTGGTGAATGATCATTAATTGATCTAAAATGTTAGCTATTTCTCTTTCTATGGAAGCTGCCTGAGAGAGTTGCAGCATTTATTTTGTTTCCCCACATTTTCACCATCTGCACTATTTTGCCCATGCCTCGAACTGAAAGGCTTACATTTACATGGAGTCTTTCACAACCACATAAAACCCCAAAACTATTTACAGTGTCAAGTATTCTTGACAAAATGTTTCAAAGCCAGAATATTCTAGATTTTCATTCCCTTCTCATATCTTTTTTTTTCTTCATTTTATCTATTATTAACAATTCTCTTGAAGATCTCTACAAAGCATACAGAATATATGGGTTAAATATCATAATATGGAACAGAATTTGAAGATTCATTTTCAGACCCATAGGTAGCTCCAGATGCTATAAGATCTTGTTTGAAGAATATTTTTATCAATGCACTTTAGACTTTAGACTTCAGAGATACAGCGTGGAAATGGGCCCTTCAATCCACCGAGTCTGTGATGACTAGTGACCCCATACAATAGCACTATCCTACACATTAGGCACAATTTATAATATTACTGAAGCCAATTAACCTACAAACGTGGACATCTTTGGATTGTGGGAGGAAACCGGAGCACCCGGAGAAAACCTTTGCGTTCACAAGGAGGACGTGCAAACTCCATACAGATCGCACCCATAGGCAGGATCAAACCCAGGTCACTGGCACTGGAAGGCACCAACTCTACCATTGTGTGACTGTGCCACCATACAGTAATTTTAGCATTTGTTTCCTTATCGGACCAACATTCTCGAGGAGAATTATAATCAAATTGAAGCTACTGCCCAGCAACATGCATTGCCAAACATTTAAGAGCAGGATGCCTTGGCCTACTTACCAGTATCTCTCAGCTAAGGTGATATAGGTAAGGCTCTACAGCTTGAACTGTGGGGAGTTGCAGTAACTGCTGCCTGTAGCTTCAAAAGAAAATCTTCTGAACATTGCCAGCAAGAAAAGCTGCCACACTGCCAGCCAATCCATTGATCTTGAGACCACCCACCATTCAGCACATCATTCAAGAGCCCAGGAATGCCTCCAATTCTTCCTCTGGATGTCATGTTTCCTTTTCTTCAACTGCAACATTTGACACACAGATTATTGGATGGAAGAGGCCTAGCCTCTCATCCTCCCTCATTGTTATCTTGGTTCAACTGCTTTGCTCTGATCTGACAAAGGTGCCAGGACTGAAATGTCAACTTGGTTTCTCTTTTCACAAATGCCGAGCATTTCCAGAATTTTCTGTTTCTGATTATTCAGCCCAGTGTTGGGCTGTGCCCTCTCGTGCAGCCCCGGTGTCACCCCAGCTCGCTCTTTACTTTTCTTTTGGCATTTGGATACAGCACCCCAACCCTTCCCTAACACGATGCATTACACTGTACTCTCGGCTCACAACCTCCTCTCTCCGCTTAATTGTAGTCCACCACAAGGGGAGTGGGGGAGGGCGGGAAGACTAGGGAAATTCAGGGCCAGGGTGATTCCCTGCTAAGCCAGTTGTTGGCAAGGAAAGGTGTGATCTGAAGAAGGATACATTGTTGTGAACTGTCGAACTGGTTAAATGACTAAGGTGAAGGAAGGAAGCAAGGGGAGGAGAGGAATGTTAGTAGAAGTTACTTAAAATTAGAGAGTTCAACATTCATACCACTGGGTTGTAAGCTACCCATGCATAATATGAGGTGCTACTCCTACAATTTTTGTGTGTAGCCTCACTCTGGCAATAAAGAAGCCCAGAAGAGAAATGTCAGTTTGGGAATGGGAAGGGGAGTTAAAATGATTTGCAACCAGGAGATCCCTGGACCGATTGTATGCGTTCAGTGAAATGGTCGCTGAGTCTACATTTAGTCATCGCCAAACATGTTCTCTACAGCTGCACCACTGTGCCAGTAATGCAGAGTAAACGCTGTCCATAATAAAATGACAGCATGAAATTAGAAGGATATTTTCAGAAATCCGAGAACAGAAAGCCTCGACCAATATCATCTATAACTCCACCTACTCCCACAGCTCCCTTGACTACGCCTCATCCCACCATCTCCTGAAATGTAATGCTGGTTTAGGTTTGCACAGAGCTTTGCGATTAGCCATAGAGAATTATCATTCCGCCGGGCTGCACAGCAGAAGGCTTCACACCGGGCGGACAGAGCCTGGGACGACGGAGCCCGCAGCCAGAGCTTCATCGAACAGTCGGCGTTTGCGCTATTGGGAACAAAGGAGGACCCGGCCGGGGGGGGGGGGGGGGGGGGGGGCTGTGAGGGAGGGGGGGGGGGGGGGGGGGGGCTGTGAGGGAGGGGGGGGGAAGAAAGGAGGACCTGACATGGGATACTTTGTAACTTTTTAAGCACCCTCTATGTGGCGACTATTTGCATATGTTGGGTCTGCAAGTGACAATAAAATATTCGATTCAATTCAATTCAATTCAGTACCACAGAAATCTTGCCCAATTTTATTCTCACTTGAGTAAAGGTGCTGTGACAACTGAGCCAACTGAGAAACATTTTATTGTTCATATTTGAGAGGGAAACAAATCAAAATGAATCCTATTTACACAGGTAATTGCACATCTTTTCATGGATGTGTGGAATACGTTTTCATTGATAACGTACTTCAGTTGAAAAACAACAAATGAAAAATATTCACCCATATAAAACAATTGCTTTAACTCATAAAAATGAGAAATGTTTAAGAATGAACTTACAACTTCAAACATTAATTAGATATTTCTCTGGTAATGATTTTCCAAGTAGAATTAGAGCTTATGTTTGGGCCCAGTTTAACATTTGTTCTACCTACTTGTATGTCTCGCAGTCACTGGAGGGTGTCACAAAAATAACGTATTCTATTCATTTAAATTTCTTCAAAAAATACATGATTCCACTGTTCATTCTGATAGCAGACATCTAAGCTACTAATTTTAATCTGGCCCTCAATGATCATCATTTGGTATTGCAGATGATTCATTGGAAACCTGGTCAGAGAGTCATATAACACAGAACAGACTCTTCGGCCCAACTCCTCCATGCTGACCAAGATGCCCTATCGAAGCTAGTCCCATTTGACTGCATTTGGCCCATATCCCTCTACACCTTTCCTGTCCATGTACCAGTCCAAGTGTCTTTCAAATGCTGTTATAGTACTTCCATCTTTTAAATAGTGATATAGCATGTAAATTATGATAGGTAAATTGATCAATTAATATAGTATATAATGATATACTATTTATGTACGATAGTGTTTACTCTATACTAGTGTTTAAATATACAGACTAAATATACTCTAAAATATACTAAAAATACACTAAATATACTCTAGTGTTTAAATATACAGACTTCCCATGGTTACATTAAGGATCTATTCCTGAGAGCCGTCCTTAAGGCGGGCAAGTCTGTTTTCCAGAATAATCCATATTATATCTCTCTACACAGACTTACTATAATTCAATAATGTCATTGAATAATCACCCTAATAATATCCAAAATTAAATTCATGGAATATATACTTTACTCTCATTAATGAATACCATGAAACATTTTAGTATTGTTATTACTAGTTTGTAATAAGATAGATAAAGTCAAACATCCATAAGTCAGGTAATGTGTGACCCAAAGAGCACCAGTATCTCCACGAGGGCACAAAGATCTGTTACATTTATTCATCTGACTTTCCGTAACATCCTTAGATTTCAGGCTAATTACTCACTTTGCTCTATATACTTGCTGAGCACTTCAAAGAATATGACGTATAAGAAAGAGGACAATGTTGTTTGAAGTGAAATGCACACTGTTTTGCAAATTAAATGGGAAAAACATGGTTTTATAATTAATAATAATCTGTATGCACAGAATTTTCTGCAGTGCAGGATCTAGCTTACATTCTACTTTAATGCCTAGTTTTTATTTCAACATCTTATAATCAGCATTCACAATAAATAACCGTGCCTGGGTCTTCACATACATACAGGGGGGGAACTGTAACATTGTAAATATGTATCCCTTCCGAACGGAGACCCGACCTTTGTTTTCTGGGCCGTGTCTCCGTTCCTGCTGCGGCCCAACCATCGGCCCAACTCCTGGAGCTGGCGGCCTCCAGGGCTCTGGTTCGCAGAGCCCGCGGACCAGACTCACCATCAGCGGAGCCGGCCGTTCTCGGAGGCTGCGGGAGCGGCTGCGACTCGCCTTAGGCTCGGGCCGCGTGGATGCCGACATCGGGAGCTCCGGCAGCGGCAGCGTGTTCGCCCGCCCCGGATTGCGGGGCTTGGGTCGGCCCGCCGCGGACATTTCACCGTCCGGCGCGGCCTGAAATAGGCCACGGAATTTTCTCTGCTCGGCGGGGGCTTCAATGTCGGGAGCCCCGACTTGCAGCGGGGCTTGGGTCGGCCCGTTGCGGACATTTCACCGTCCGGCGCAGCCTGGAACATGGCAACGACAACAGCCTGACCGCAGGAGAAGACGGCAGGGGAAGAGAAAAAGACATTCTGGCCTTCTATCACAGTGAGGAGGGGACTGGAGGAGACTCACTGTGATGGATGTTTCTCTTTGGGGGGTTTTGTGTTGGTTGGGGTTGTGTAATTTGCTTATTTTATTGCTCTTATTGTTGGACTGTGGGTGACGAAATTTCGTCCAAAAAACTTGTTTTTTGGATGACAAATAAAGATATCTTGAATCTTGAATCTTGAATCTTGAATTAGGCAGTTTGACTGCCTGACCATGGGAGAAGATTGAGGAGGAGATAAGACTTTTCTTTGCCTTCCATCACAGTGAGGGTGTGCCTGGAGCAATCACTGTGATGGTTGTTTGTGTTAAAATTGTAATTGTGTGTCTTGTGTTCTTTACTGTTTACTGCCAGACCCTGACGTGAGAGGACGCTGGCGCTATTTGTTCGCCGCTTCTCCGTCAGGACAAATCTTTTGTTTGTTTGTTTGTTTTTATGTCTTGTTCGCTTTGTAAAGCGTCTTTGAGTATCTTGAAAAGCACTATATAAAATAAATGTATTATTATTATTATTATTATTAAGCCAGACAAATTAAGCAAGGATTATTCAAGAGTGTTCAAAAGATACAAAAAATACATTGATGCATTCAATTATATTGTTATCAAGTTGTAATTAGATTTTAGACATGTCAGAGAAACTGGTATTATGTTTAGTATGTGGAACCAAGGAACTGCAGATGCTGGTTTACCAAGGACAAAAAATGCTGGAGTAACTCATGCTGGAATAACTTCAAACTGAGTCTGAAGTAGGGTCCCGACTCAAAATGTCACCTATCTATGTTCTCCAGGGATGCTGTCTGACCCGCTGAGTTACTCCAGCACTTTGCATCTTACATTCTTCATGTATCTCTGACTTCAAAAAAATTGATACCGACACTGCATTATTCAGCAACCATATTATTTTGTTTCCTTCTGTTTAATTGGAAAATTTGAGTGAATTTTTTGTCAGAATATAACCATACCACAATAAATAAAAGTTTAGTCCCATTCCAAACAGCATTTCATTGTGAGATATTTTAAGCACTATGAGCCGCAGCTCAATTTACTTTCATAGATGCTGCAAAGAACCATATCCTATGGCACAAAGGAACCCAAGGAACATCAGACGCAAACCCAGCACGAAAGATCAATAGCTGTGCCGTAGAAGTCACCCAACACTAGAAGCGTTGTACCAATGGAATGGAGAATAACATGGACTGAGATTGGAGTTTCACTTGCCTTTTGTAGATACAATGAATTGTGGATGCTGCTTTACCATGGAATGACACAAAATACAAGAGTAATTCAGTGGGTCAGGCAGCATCTCTGGGGAACATGGATAGGTGACATTTTGGGTCGGCAGCCTTTTTCAGAGGGTATGTAGAAGGGTTCTAACCCAAAACATCACCTATCCATGTTTTCCATGAATGCTGCCTGACCTGCTGAGTTACCCCAACATTATGTGTCTTTCATTTGCCTTTTGGTTGCTTTGATATGTACATATAAATCTATGATTTCTGCTGTTAATACAAGCATGAAACTTTCCTAAAATGCTCAGTTAATGGACAGTGCTGAACCCCGGAATAACATGCAGTACAATTAAATATATTGACTGTACAAGTTACAGCAATGTGCAGACACACACAGGATGTGGATGAGGCAATGCAGGATGGATGCTTGTTCCTTGAGAGCTTCTCTCTCTCGGTAATCAAAACTTCAGTTTAGTTGTGGTAGAGACTGTAATTATGAGTATCTATGGGGTTTCTGCAATATCTCAGCGTGGAGCAGAACCAGCTCAACATATCACAGTGTCAAAATCAAACGTGTAAGATAAATGAACATGAAAGTGCTGGCCATAGCAGTTTCAGTAGCCAGAATGCCTGGGGGACCCGCTGCTAGCCATGTAAATCCAAACCAGCAATGGAGCTTGAACCTTGAAGGAAAGTCTAAAACTTTGAAGATGGCCTCCGCATTCATCTCCTGCTGATAAGTGATAAGGTCAGTAGTACCTCTCGTGAAAGATTACTGACTGAGTACCTAACCAACACATTTGCATTTTGCAAAAAAACACACCACATCGTGCTACAAGCTCCCCCTTAATCCTTATTGTGCAGCTGGTAGACCTTGACCTCGGGTACTGTCAGGGTGGAGCTTGCATATTCTCCCCGTGACTGCGTGGGTTTCTTCTGGGAGCTCTGGCTTCCTCCCACATCCCAAAGATGTGTGGGTTTGTAGATTAATTAGTCTCTGTAATTTGCCCATGATGAGAGTGGATGTGAAAGTGATATAACATAGACCTAGTGTGAATGGATGAACAATGGTCAGTGGGGATTCGGTAGGCTGAAGTACCATAGCTGTATCTATCAATCAATCTATCAATCAATCTATCAATCAATCTATCAATCAATCTATCAATCAATCAATCAATCAATCTATCTATCAATCAATCAACCAATCAATCAATCAATCAATCAATCAATCAATCTATCAATCAATCAATCTATCAATCAATCAATCAATATATCAATATATCAATCAATCAATCAATCAATCAATCAATCAATCAATCAATCAATCAGTCAGTCAGTCAGTCAGTCAGTCAGTCAGTCAGTCAATCCATCCTGAAGTGAAATTGCCTGTAAATCTTTGATTTCCATTCATCTTTATGCTGAGCCATTGCAGCCTTGAGTAATGCATGGAGTGGTCTGAAATTATTTTGTGCTGTAAAACTTTCATCCTCAAAGATAGACAGAGAAAGACGGGGGTAGGAAAGCAACATGTCCACTGTTTTTCTTTATACAGGTATACCAGTAAGAGCGGCACAATGGTGCAGTGGTTGAGCTGCTGCCTTACAACGCCAAGGACCCGAGCTCGATCCTGACGATGGGTGCTGTCTGTATGAAGTTTGTATGTTCTCCCCGTGACCTGCGTGGGTTTTCTCTGGGTGCTCTGGTTTCCTCCCACACTCCAAAGATGTCCAGGTTTGAAGGTTAATTTGCTTGGTATAATTGTAAATTGTCCCTAGTGTGTGTAGGATAGTCTTTGTGTGCAGGGATCGTTGGTCGGCC
This sequence comes from Rhinoraja longicauda, assembly GCF_053455715.1. Classification (NCBI taxonomy): domain Eukaryota; kingdom Metazoa; phylum Chordata; class Chondrichthyes; order Rajiformes; family Arhynchobatidae; genus Rhinoraja; species Rhinoraja longicauda. The sequence goes on along the minus strand of NC_135953.1, from coordinate 65,807,153 downwards.
ACTGATGGTCCGGCACTTCCTTTCATCATGACAAAATTACGAAACAGACACGTTTCTTTGCAGTTGCAGTACACGTGAGCGTCCCTGTCTTTCTCTTGTCTGTGGAATGTTTGTGGGATCTGTTTTTCCATGTTTTGAATGTGCATGAGCCTGAGGCTGGGGGGGTTGCCTGATTCGAGATCAAGTGAGTGCGCCCAGGTCGGGGGCAGACGTAGAGTGCAGTAAAGCAGTCTCTGAACATCAGCCGAGCTCGGTTTGGTGTGCACTTTTAATTATAGTCATAGAGTCATACAACGTGGAAACAGACCCTTCAGCCCAACATGCACACACCAACCAACATGTCCCATCTACACTGGTCCCAACAACCTGCGTTTGGCCTATATATCTCTAAACCAGTCCTGTCCATGTACCTGTCTAAATGTTTCTTAAATGTTGGGGTAGTCCCTGCCTCAACTACCTCCTTGGGCAGCTCATTCCATACACTCGCCACCCTTTGTGTCAAAAAGTTATCTCTTAGGTTCCTGTTAAATCTTTCCCCTCTCACCTTAAACCTATGCCCTCTGGTTCTCGATTTCCCTATTCTGGCCAAGTTCGCAAGATCAATTCCTCTCATGATTTTGTACACCTCTATAAGATCACATCCTTCTGCGCTCCAAGGAATGGAGTCCTAGCCTGCTCAGCCTCTCCCTATAGCTCAGGCCCTTTAATCCTGGAAACATCCTCGTAAATCTTCTCAGAATCCTTTCCAGTTTGACAACATTTTTTCCGTAACCTGGTGTCCAAATCTGAACACAATACTCTAAATGTGGCCTCACCAACATCTTACATACTTTAAATTGTATGCCCGTGACTGTGCTCTTGCATCTGCCATCTTCTCCCTTGATGTTCTCTGGATAAATCATCATGTGCGCGGGGACAACAACCCGCATTATTATTATTATTAATTATTATTACGTGACCCCTGGTGGTCCATCAAAATGGATAATCTAGAAAGGCCCTGGAACCAAGAGTGGCGGAAAATCAGTGGTGGACCTGTACTAAGACCCAGAGATGCCCAATTAATACACAGAAGGGAGATGTACAAAGAGAAATACAATCAGATTCTCCAGTGTCTTGTGGCACCTGAATATTCCTTGCCTTGATGGTTGAAACATGTCTGAATCTTGTCAGTTCCTTGTTTTCCTACATTCCTCTCCCACCACAGTAAACAGCTTGGAAAACATTCCCATAGGAACTGCTATATCTGCTGAATCTTGTAAAATGCCAAGCATGAGGAAATTAATTTCCATTAATTCTTCTTATCTCTACCATGGGATGTGTATGAATTTTTTCATTTGTTTATATTAAAAAACATGTTCGATGAACACCACATTTTGTGCTCAAGATAAAGCCATGACTGTGGCCAACACATTTAATGGAATAATAGCTTTTCAAAATTCTCACTTTCAGTGCTCATCTGGGCATTATGTTATTTGCTCAGCCAAAATAAAATACAGCTAATCTGCAAATTTACTTAAAATTCGAATGATTTCTGTAGATATGAAGTTAAACTACAGCAGTCACATCATCTGTATTTATTCCTGTTACCTCCAGTTCTCATTTTTACATCTGTTTCTAGTATTTTAATTTACAAAATAATTGGCCAATCCTCTGTGCAATGTAATTCTCTTTTACAGGGATTAGCTCGGATCTGCTCCCTTTCATGTTTAAACAGCCGGACACATGACTAAACTTGTGCAGGAAGGAACTGCAGATGCTGTTTTATACCAAAGAAAAACACAAAATACTGGAGTAACTCAGCGGGCCAGGCATCATCTCTGGAGAAAATGAATAGGTGACGTTTTGGGTCGTAGTCTTTCTTCAAACTAAACTAAACCCAACTAAACTGAACTAAATGTCGTACAAGAGTCTAAACACAATAGTCAAAAAGGAAGTTAACAGCAAAAATATGAAACCAACAACTGTAAAGCCAGTAGTATAAGAAAATAACTGCAGATGCTGGTACAAATCGATTTATTCACAAAATGCTGGAGTAACTCAGCAGGTCAGGCAGCATCTCGGGAGAGAAGGAATGGGTGACGTTTCGACGTCTCGACCCGAAACGTCACCCATTCCTTCTCTCCCGAGATGCTGCCTGACCTGCTGAGTTACTCCAGCATTTTGTGAATAAATCGAACTCTAAAGCCAGTGGTGGGCAATTCTGGCATATTAATCAATATCATCCAACAGAAACTATTTTGCCCTTCATAATGAATGCTTTCCATAACTGCACTTTTAAGCTATATCTAATAGTTTACTCATGAATATTGAATTAAGAAGGGTTCTGACCCAAAGCGTCACCCATCCATTTCCTCCGGAGATGCTGCCTGACCTTCTGAATTACTCCAGCATTTTGTGCCTATCTTCATCACTAAACTTATCACACTCAGGCTTTCATCGTTACATGGATAGGACAGGTTTGGAGGGATGTGGACCAAGCGCAGGCAGATGGGACTAGTGTAGCTGGGACATGTTGGCTAGTGTGGGTAAGTTGGGCTGAAGGGACTGTTTGCACACTGTATCACTCTATGACTCAATGACTCTATTTAGCAAAATCTTGGTGAAGGCAATCCTCCAATGGATATACATCAGACATAGGGGAAGCAAAAGTGGATAGGATCCCTTTTGAGTGATGTGATTAAATTGGAACCAAGTGAATTTTTCGTGCATCAAACAGAAAGCGTCGCAACTGGGCTAGAAGGCTGGCAGATAGTATTGATACAGGAGGTCCATTAAATATAAAGAACTACAGAAAGAGTACTTATTCACAAAATGCTGGAGTAACTCAGCAGGTCAGGCAGCATCTCAGGAGAGAAGGAATGGGTGATGTTTCGGGTCGAGACCCTTCTTCAGTCTGAAGAAAGGTCTCGACCCGAAACGTCACCCATTCCTTCTCTCCTGAGATGCAGCCTGACCTGCTGAGTTACTCCAGCATTTTGTGAATATATACCTTCGATTTGTACCAGCATCTGCAGTTATTTTCTTATACTACAGAAAGAGTACCAGTTATTGCAATCATCTTTAAATTTATACATAAATGTTTGCAGTTGAAGCTGTGATGCAATTATTTTAAAGTTTCTATCTTGCTATCTCAAACTGCAAACATTTCTTGTCTCGGACTTACTTTTAATGCTGGCCATTGTTTCAGCCAGTTTGCCAATAATATAAGTGAGTAATTCACCCACCATTGCTGAAAGGTGGCGCAGGACATTTATATGTATACCTCACCAATTAGTGATGAAGGGGTTGTTTAAAAGCTCCCTCTCTCCATTCCTGCATAGGCCACCAACATCTGGTGCCTATCCCCATATCAGCAAGTGTGGTGGACAACAAACAAGCATTCAGTGGTTCTGTCGGGGGTAAAGTGCCTGATATGTTTTGATTTTGCATTTCTAGAAAAAAGAGGTGACACAGTGGCATAGCAGTAGAGCTGCTGCCTTACAGCGTTAGAGACCCGGATTCAGTTCTGACTATGGGATTGAATCGTTAGTGCTGTTTTTATGGAGTTTGTACATTCTCCCTGTGGCCTGGCGTAAGTCCAGTGCTGAATGGCCTCTTCACCGGGAGCTCTGTTTCCTCCCATATTCCAAAGACTTGCAGGATTTTTAGCTTAATTGGCATTGGTAAATTGGTAAAACACTATCCTAGCATGTAGGATAGTGTATGGGGTGATCGCTGGTCGGCGCAGGCTTGATGAGCGGAAGGGCCTGATTCCATGCTGTATCTCGAAAATTTAAAGTAAAGTCTAAAGTGAATGTCAGGGAGAAACCAAAAGTCTGAACTAAAATATATTTTTGTCTATTTTCTTATGGCTGAAGAGGCCATTCAGCACTGGACCTACGCCAGCTCTCAAAGCATTTCCATCTGTAACACCCCCCCCCATTTTCCTCTGACTTATTTTCTCACACTTGAACATTAACTCCCTCCAAATTCTCCCTCTTCCCACGAACACCAGTGACAATGTATTGGGCCTGGTTGATTTCCCAGCACATCTTTTAAATGTGGGAGGATTCTTAAGCAAATGAAGGAAATCTTAGGTCACAAGGAAAATCACAGGATAAACATGCAAACACCACGTGGTGAACACCAAAGGTCATGAGAACCATGCAGCAGCACTAACGACTGCATTGTAACAGGTTTGAGGGAGCAGGAAATGGGATCCATGGAGAGAAAATGGTGTCCAAAATCACGAGAGGAAAAGATCGGGTAGATGCACAGAGTCTCTGCCCAGAGTAGGGGAATCGAGAACCAGAAGACAATGGTTTAACGGGGGGAGAAAGATTTAACAGGAACCAGAGAGGTAACTTTTTCACACTAAGGGTAGTGGGTGTATGGGACAAACTAGCAGAGGAGGTAGTTGAGGCAGGTAGTATTGCAATGTTTAAGAAAGATTTGGACAGGCACATGGAGAGGACCGGTTTAGAGGGATATGGCACAAACACAGGCAGATAGGATTAGTGTGGATGGTGTGGGCAATTGGGCCAAAGTGCCTGTTTCCACACTGTATCACTCTATGACTCCAAAAAACCCAAAATCTCTGATAGGAAGGAAGGGAGGAGAGACAATGACAACATTAATGTCAAGGCATGGTAATAATAGTCTATAATAGTCTAAATAAAAGTACAGAATCTTTATCTAAAATTATCAAAGGAATTTGGAATGAACAATGGAAATCTGCGATTAAAATGTTAGTCTCGTAATTAGATGAAAATATTGAACTCAGTGCAGTTCCGAAAGGTGTTATGTGCCTAGCCAGAAAGTGATCGATTGTTTCCCGAGTTTATGTTGGGTTACAGAGAAGTACAGGAGCCTGGAGACGGAGAGGTCAAGGTGGAAGTGAAATGGAGAGAAAACGGGAAGGATAGGGTCACATTTGCAGTCCAAACAAAATGTGTTGTAAAAAACAGACATAGAAAATAGGTGCAGGAGGAGGCCATTTAGTCCTTCGAGCCAGCATCACCATTCATTGTGGTCAGAGCTGATTGTCCACAATCAATAACCCGTGTCTGCCTTCTCCCCATATCCTTTGCAACAATCCTAAAGAATGAGGCGTTGACGGAGGAATGCTGCATGACCTGCTGAGTTACTCCAGCATTGTATGTCTACCTCAGATCCCCTATATCCCTGTTCCTGCCCTTACCAGCACGAGAACACGAAGCAAACCGGAGATAACCACCTTGGAGGTCCTGCTTTTCAGCCTTCTTCCGAGCTCTCTAAAGTCACACTGCAGAATATCTTTCCTCTTCTTCCCGATGTCATTTGTGCGACATGCACTACCACTTCCGGCTGCTCACCTTCACCCTTGAGGATGCTCTGCAATTGGTCCATGACGTCCTGGACCCTGGCAGCATGGAGGCAATACACCATCCTTGAATCCCACCTGTTGCCGCAGAAACCCCTGCCTGTACCTCTCACTATGGAGTCCCCTACTACCATGGCTCTGCCTGATGTTTGTCCCTTCGGCTTTGCTTCAGCGCTGGATGAGTGCTTGCCCTCTCCGCGGTCAAGGAGATAATGATGCGAGGAATTACATTAAGCTAAAAATAGGACAAGTAATTTGCTGCATCACCTGGAAAAAATATTTGGGGACCAGCATCAGGCGTGATGGGGAGCAGGGAGGAGGTATCAAGGCAGGTTGGACAGCTTGGAGCTTAATAGAGATTCAGCATGGAAACAGGCCCTTTGGTCCACTGAGTCCACGCTGACCATCAATTACCCGTTCACACGATTACAGGGGGTAAGGGGAGAAGGCAGGAACGAGGTACTGATTGAGAATGATCAGCCATGATCACATTGAATGGTGGTGCTGGCTCAAAAGACCAAATGGCCTCCTCCTGCACCTATTGTCTATTGTCTATTGTTTATTGTTTAGTTTAGTTTAGACGTACAGTGTGGAAACAGACCCTTCAGCCCACCGAGTCCATGCCGACCAGCGATCCCCGCACTTTAACACTATCCTACACACACTAGGGACAATTTACATTTATAGAAAGTCAATTAGCCTAGAAACCTGTACATCTTTGGAGTGTGGGAGCAAACTGAAGGTCTCAATGAAAACCCACGTGGTCACGGGGAGAACGTACAAACTCCGTACAGACAGCACCCGTAGTCGGGATTGAACCGGGGTCTCTGGCGCTGAAAGTGCTGTAAGGCAGCAACTCTACCGCTGCCACACCGTGCCACCCTAAGTTCTATATTATCCCACTTCCGCATCCACTCTCTACACACTGGGGACAATATACAGAGGCCAATTAACCTACAAGCCAGCTTGTCTTTCAGATGTGGGAGGAAACTGGAGCATTCGGAGGAAATCCATGCTGTCACAAGGAGAACATACAAATTCCTGAGGACAGGATGGAACCTGGGTCTCTGGCACTGTGAGACAGCCACTCTTCCAGCTCCACCACTCTGCTGCCCCACAGGTGCTGCACCTTCTGCAATAAATCCACCAACATTTGAAGTTACAGCTTCATTTGAACTCTCCATGACTTCTGCTCTCTCTCTTCTCCCAAACATCCCAGACCCAAATACTCCATAAAATTGAACTCTTCTAACCCTTTACTCTACAACATGTGACCATACCATCAACTATCTAAACTGTAACCTGCAGAATTCATTACTAACATTCCCAACATTTCTCTTCACCTTGAACGTAGAAAAGTACAGTGCAGGAACAGGCCCATTGGCCCACAATGTCTGTGCTGAACATAATGCCAAGATAAACAAATCTCATCTGCCTGCACATGATCGATATCCCTCCGTCTCTTCATACCCACGTGTCTGTCTAAAAGCCTCTTAAACACTATTATCATGTCTGCCATGGGCAGCCATGGGACCAGCAACCCTCTGTGTAAAAACCTGTCCTGCACATCTCCTTTAAACTTTGCCCTTTTTTCCATTAAGCTGTCCCCTCTAGCCTTTGACAAATCTACCCAGGAAGAAAACATTTGACTCTCTACCCTACCTATTCCTCTATTCATTTCATATACTTCTATAATCACAACATTAAGATGCTGCATTTGGTGACATGGTGGCTCAGGTGAGAAGTTGCTGCCTTACAGCGCCAGAGACTCAGATTTGATCCTGAATATGGGCTCTGTCTGTACAGAGTTTGTACACTCTCCCCGTCATCTGCATGGGTTTTCTTCGGGGTCTCTGGTTTCCTTCTACATTCTAAAGACGCACAGGTTTGTAGGCTAATTGTAAATTGTCCCTAGTGTGTAGGATAGTGTTAGTGTGCGGGGATCACTGGTCGGCATGGACATGTTGGGCCAAAGGGCCTGTTTCCGCTCTGTATCTCTAAACTAAACTAAAACATTTTTGTTCAAATGTTGTGTTAGCTTCCATGATATCTCCCTCTTTAGTGTGAAGTTGTTTTTGATAATGAACGTGCTATTGCTGCTTAGTTTTTGATTCTTGGCTCAGCACATAAATACAAGTCTTAAGCAGCCAGCAAATAATCAGCCAACCCACTAATCGACAAAATTCATCAAATAAATTGGTTTGGCACAATGCCGGATGGTCAGTTTTATAATCAATTTTGAGCCTGGGGAAGAATTCTTTCAGCTGTTATGTAGCTGCACTGTAATAGGCTCTGTTATGATTTTATCGTTACTTCAATTCCAAAGCATCTAGAAAAAGAAAATCCATAATATATTCCTTATTTATCCCAACGGAGTCCAAGATTTTAACAATGCAGTGTTTTTGACACTTAACTGCCTATCGCTTTAAACAAATGTACAAAAAGTGCAAATTATTTTTGAGACATATATGAGAATATAAAACACACTTCATTTTGTCACAGGAGAGTTGGCACCTTTAGAATTGAACACAGATGAGAGCTATTATTTCCTTTCCTCGTCTGTTAGTGTACACAGTGCATGCTTGAAAAGATTGAACAATGAATTCCACTTGGATTCCCATGGAAGTTCATCAAAGAGCAACCAAATTGCCAACGTCCTCAGCAAGGACTCGTTTTAGAGGAAACTGCAGGGATTACTGTCAGTTAAAGAGATATCCCCCCCTCCCCCCCCCCCCCCCCCCCCCTCATGTCTTGTATGACTCTATATCTCTACAACTGCACAGAGGGAGGGCTTTAGGGATTCAGATATGTAATGTCAGGTCTTTGTGCACATACATGCATTTCCAATATGCTAGGGTGTAAGCTTCTTCCCAACAGATATCAGGCTATTAAACACTACAGCCTCCAAATCAGTTCGGAACTACCTAGACTTGGGGGCATTGATTTTGTCTCTTTGCACTATAATTGTCTGTTTGTCTTTATGAGTATGTGTGTACGCATGTATGTATGTAAGTGCATATTATAAATATATATGTATTTCATATATATGCACATATATGTGTATATATATATACATATACACACACACATATACATGGGTGTATAAAATGTATATATATGTGTGTATATATATATATCTATATCTATATGAGGTATATAATCAAAGGTATTTGTGCTGTAAATTCTTTGTTTCCTCATGCTGTCCAATTGATACAAATTCCCTTTGCTCCATTATGGTTTGTAGCAAGAATGGATTTTTCAGAGAGTACAGCACTCCATGATATGTTTGTAAGTTATGTGGGTGTTCTTCAGGGATGGAGATAGAACTGACTATATGAGAGGGTTATGTATCCAAATCAGACATGATCTGTCCTCAGAGAAAAAAAGGGCTACCTATCAAATTACTCAAGACATTTTGCAAAACGGTAACAAGACTACAAGAAAACGAGGCATTAGTATAAAATACAATAGAGGAAAAAAGTCCATGGTAGTGTAGGTGTATGGTGGTCCATAGTGCTGATGAGTTCAGTTCAGTTTCTCCCTCGACCGCAGAACCAGCCAATTTCCCTCTGGTGACACCCTCCTCCATCGAGCGGAGCTGGTCCTCACTCTTAACAACTTCTCCTCTGACTCCTCCCACTTCCTCCAAATCAACGGCGTAGCTATGGGCAGTCGCATGGGCCCCAGCCATGCCTGCCTCTTTGCAGGGTACATTGAACAATCCTTGTTCCAGGCATACTCTGGCCTTAAGCCCGTGCACTGTCTTCAGTTTAGTTTAGTTCAGTTCAGAGATACAGTGCGGAAACAGGCCCTTTGGCCCACCGAGTCCATGCTGTCCATTGATCACCCATACTGTAGCTCTAGATGAACCACTCCGTACACTCCGCAATTTAACGAAACCAATTAACCTACAAATCTGTACATCTTTGGAATGCAAGAGGAAACCAGAGCACCTGGAGAAAGCACACGGGATCACAGGGAGAACATGCAAACTCCACATAGAAAGCACCCATGGTCAGGATCGAACCCGGGTCTCTGGCACTGTGAAGCAGCTCTACTGCTGCACCACTGTGATGCCCATGAGGTAGGATTAGGATTGTGGGGTTCGTACAAGGTGGGGACCTTTGAAGATATATGTCACCCTCTTGAGATAGCATCTAATGAAGATGCTTTTGATGGGGGTGGGTGGCGCTGGGGGGTGGGTTGTGGCCAAGAAGGATGGAGTGGGTTCACCACTGCCTGCAGCCACTTGCATTCCCATGTGTTGGAAATACCCCACCAGGCCATGATCCAACTATATTGTATGCTCCAATATTGTTAAGCAAAAATAATTATGTGGGACGGCACACGAGTGTAGGTTGTAGAGCAGCTGGCTTGCAGTTCTAGTGATCTGACCTCCTGTGCTGTCTGTATGGAGTTTGCACACTCTTTTGTGAATACGTAAATTCACTGGGGTGTTCTGGTTTCCTCCCACATCCCAAAGATGTGCAGATTGATAGGTTAATAGGCCACTGTAAATTGTCCCTAGTATGTAGGTGCATGGTAAAATCTGGGTGAAGTTGATGGGAATGGAGAAAAAAAAAGAGATTAGTCTAGGATTAGTCCTAGACAAATAACTTTGCTTAACTGCCCCTCAATTACCACCCTGAACATTCACTCCCTACCTTACTGGAGCAGTGTGATATCAGTATTCACTCCCTACCTTACTGGAGCAGTGTGATATCAGATATCAGACAACCGAAGTCAACCTACCTCCACCCTCGACAAGCTACGACCCTGTCGGTCACAACTGATGACAACTGCAGCCATTTCACGTAATTTTGACGCCAAAGGGGTGTGGGTAGCGTTTCCAATCATTCTGCTTCATGACTGCCATGGAGCAACATATGATGGTATTGCTCTTACAAGAAGAACAAGCCCTGGTGCTTGCAGCGGCCCTCATGCTTAAAATTCTGTAAGACAGAAGGACAAGAAGAATGGGGAAGAAGAAGCCCAAGAAGAGGTCTGTGTGGTTGAAGCCCTTGTCCCTGAAGAGACCCAATGCAGTGCAATGTCAAAATAAATGAAAAGAGTTCGCTTTTCAATGCAGTGCAATGCTTGTGTTTGTGTTTGTTTTATTGGTCAAAATAAATGAAATTAAAATATTCGAGAGATGCCATGAGAAACTACTCTGAAATACAATAACTTCAAACATCAATCGTTTGTCAAAATATCCAAAATTCACTTTATTCAAACAAACAAAATTCTTATAAAAGGTGGATAACCGTCGTCAGCACCGGCGACAACCTAAGTCACCTGGTGACAACCTAGGACAGCGCCCACGACAGGAGACGACAACCTATGCTCATTGGTGTCAAACCAGCAGTCGCCGAAAATTTTCATGCCTTGATAAATTTCAGCGACGACCAGAAAAACGCGACAACTTTTTGGAGACTACTCACGAGCATCCCCGCGACACCCCGGCGACCGTACGGTGACAGCCTAGTCACCTGTCGTCGTCTTAAAAATCGCCGAACTGGGACGGGGCCTTAACAAAGGTCCATTGAACATTGACCACACGCTACAAGTCCCATCCTTATCTCAAACTTGTAAATATATCATGGTCCCACTATGGTTCAGGTCTAATTCCTGGAACTCTCCAGCCAACAGTACTGCCCTGGTATATTTGACACAACTATTTAGTTTAACATAGTTTAGTTTCGAGATACAGCATTTAGAAGGATGAGGGGGGATCTTATTGAAACATATAAGATAATTAGGGGATTGGACACATTAGAGGCAGGAAACATGTTCCCAATGTTGGGGGAGTCCAGAACAAGGGGCCACAGTTTAAGAATAAGGGGTAGGCCATTTAGAACGGAGATGAGGAAGAACTTTTTCAGTCAGAGAGTGGTGAAGGTGTGGAATTCTCTGCCTCAGAAGGCAGTGGAGGCCAGTTCGTTGGATGCTTTCAAGAGAGAGCTGGATAGAGCTCTTAAGGATAGCGGAGTGAGGGGGTATGGGGAGAAGGTAGTAACGGGGTACTGATTGAGAGTGATCAGCCATGATCGCATTGAATGGCGGTGCTGGCTCGAAGGGCTGAATGGCCTACTCCTGCACCTATTGTCTATTGTCTATTGTCTATTGAAACAGGGCCTTCGGCCCACTGAGCCCATGCCGACCAGCGATCCCTGTACACTAATTCCATCCTACACACTAGGAATAATTTACAGAAGCCAACTAACCTACAAAACTGCATGTATTTCACGTGGAGAACGTGTAAACTCAACACAAACAGTATCTGTCAGGATCGAACCCAGATCTCTGGCGCTGTAAGGCAGCAATTCTATCACTGTGCACCTTCTGTGCTGCCCAAAACTATCTTTTGGTTCCACTTCTATTAGGAATGGGTTATGGTTAGGAATGGGCTGTGGACTGGCCTATTAAAAATGGGCTATTAGGAATGGACTATTAGGAATGGGCTGTGGTTATTGACAATTAAACAGAATGTGACAATTTGCATCCAAAAATCAGCCACTTTGTCAATTGCTAAACGTCTTCCACACTGCCAATTTAGCCATAAATTCTATATGCACTCCAAATATATGCTCTCCAAATACCTATTCTGCCTTCTAACACATTCAGCCTCTGGAGAAATCAAAGTAGTGACATTTCCCTTACAAATGACACAATGGAGGCCAATTGTGTTTTCAAAAATATCACTCAATTAACTTTACCAGATTACCATTCACATTTCATGTTTATTTAAGAGCTTTCAAGTTCCATATTATACTGTATGATCTTAGCCATTGACATGTTAACACACAGAACATAGAAAATAGAACATTGTAGCAGAGAAACAGGCCCTTAGGCCCACCATGTCTGTGTCAATAATGATGCAAATTTAAGATGAGCACATCTGCCTGCACAAGTCCTTATCCCTCTATTCCTTGCGTGTTTGAGTGTCTGTCTAAATGTCTCTTAAATGCTGCTACTGTACCTGTATTTACCATTTCTCCTGGCAACATGTTCCAGGCACCTACCATTCTCTGTGTGAAACATTTGCCTTGCAGATCTCCTTCAAACTTTTCCTTCTCACCATAAACCTATCCTCTCTAATATTTTACATTTGCACGGCAGCGGCTGACTAGCAGTCTGTCCGTCTTTTTTTCCCCTTTTTTTGTTGTGTGTCGGTGTTGGGATGGTTTTTATATATTTTTTTTCGGTTGTGTATGTGTGGGAGGGGGTGGTGGTGTGGGTGTGGGGGGGGGGGAACTTTTCTCTGCCTCACGGCGCGGGGTGCGGCTCGGCTGCGGGGCCTAACATCGCCCGCTGCGGCTCGGCCGCTGGACTTTACATCGCCCGGTGCGGCTTGGCCGCTGGACTTTACATCCCGGTGCGGCTTGGCCGCTGGACTTAACAGTGCCCGGTGCAGCTCGGCTGCGGGGCTTAACATCGCCCGGTGCAGCTCGGCTGCGGGACTTTTCACCGCTGGTGCGGCTCGGCTGCGGGACTTAACAGTGCCTGGTGCGGCTCGGCTGCGGGACTTAACAGTGCCCGGTGCGGCTCGGCTGCGGGACTTAACATCGCCCGGTGCAGCTCGGCTGCGGGGCTTTTCATCGCTGGTGCGGCTCGGCTGCGGACTTGACATCGCCCGGTGCGGCTCGACCACGGGACTTAGCTGCGCAAGGCTTGGTCGCGGGCCTTTCATCGCCCGGTTCGGCCGCGAGACATTTCAGCGCCCGGTGCGGGGACTGTGCGGGTCGGTCGGGGACAAGCTGTCTGTCCGTGGGCGTGGGGAAGAGAGTGGAAGTTTTGTTGCCTCCATCACAGTGAGGGGGTGTTTGGAGTCACTGTGATGGACGTTTGTGTTGGGGTTATGTGTCTTGTGTTCTTTTTTTTCTTTTTTTTTCTATGACTGCTATGTAGTTTCGTTCCGTACTTCGGTACCGAACGACAAATAAAGCTCTGTTATACCTGTTATACCTGTTATAAAAAAAGACTCTGACCGTCTATTGTTATCTGCACTCTCCAAATTTTATTGTTTGTTTACCTGAAGAAGTGGGGCTTCTCGGACTCTGACAAATGCAACTGTGGAGAGCTGCAGACAATAGTCACCTACTGACTTGCAGCGGAGAGGAATGCACTGCGGACGATCTCCACAGAGGCACAGGTGTGGCACTGGCTGTGGCAAAGTGATGGCAGAACGTCGTCTGAAACACGAGCGAATTGTTTGCTTGTTTTGTATGTGTGCATAAAACTGAACTCTTTTTTCTTATTTATTACATTGTTTACAGTGCACTATGTTTACCTATTCTGTTGTGCTGCTGTAAGTAAGAATTTCATTGTTCTGGGACATCTGTATATTACAAAAACTCTCATCGTGTTTATTCCGTATGTTTGTTCCTTTGTTTCTTTGTGCGGTTCTTTCTTCGTGCGGTTTTCATCCACAAAAAAATGGTATATGATAGCGTGGCAATTTAAGGATCACCTTACTCACCTTTGTGCTGGGGGGTGTTTAACACAAGTTTCATTCAAATTGGTCTTATATTTTTAAATTTAGAGTGATTTTAAAGTTTAAAAATTGCCGACAGTGTATGACGTCACAATGGGACCCGCCTGAGTGATGGCCAATGAGGGAGGGGGGCCACGATGACCACGGGGGTGGGATCCGCCAGAGTGACGGGAGTGGCGGCCAATGAGGGGGTGGCTGTGGGACGATGAGCTGCCGCTAACTCACCCATTCCATCCTCCCTAACCCCCCTCCTGCCTTCCCCCCACTCACCCACTCCTTCCCCCCTCAACCCCCCCTCCTCCCCTGCCCCCTCACCCACTCACCCTCTCCATCCCCCCTCAACCCCCCCTTATCCCTCAACCCCCCCCCCCCTCACCCACTCACCGGCTCACCCTCTCCAACCCGCTGGGAGGACGAGCTGCACTTTTGACGTTAGTCCGCGCCTGCGATGTTGCAAATGGCAGCAACCAGTAGCGAGCCGCAGCTCGCTTCTGGCCACATGAGGGGGGATGGAGTGGTTGAGTGAGTAAGGGGGGCGGGGGGGTAGGGGAGGGGGGAGATAAGGGGGGTTGAGGGGGGGATGGAGTTGGGTGAGTGGGTGAGTGAGTGAGTGAGGGAGGGGGAGGGGGAGGGCGAGGGTTGAGAGGGGATGGAGTGGGTGAGTGGAGGGGAGGGGGGTTCAGGGGGGTGGAGTGGGTGAGTGGGAGGGAGAGAAGGAGTGGGGGATAATAGGGGTTGAGGAGGGATGGAGTTGGGTGAGTGAGTGAGTGAGTGAGTGAGTGAGTGAGTGAGTGAGTGAGTGAGTGAGTGAGTGAGTGAGTGAGTGAGTGAGTGAGTGAGTGAGTGAGTGAGTGAGTGAGTGAGTGAGTGAGTGAGTGAGTGAGTGAGTGGATGGGGAGGGTTGATGGGGGATGGAGTGGGTTAGTGGGGGGAGGGAAGGGGGATTTCAAGGAGGATGGAGTGGGTGAGTGGGAGGGAGGGGAGGAGTGGGGGATAACAGGGGTTGAGGGGGGATGGAGTGGGTGAGTGGGTGGAAGGGGAGGAGAGGGGTTCAGGGGGGCTGGTGGGTGAGTGGGGGGAGGGGAGGAGTGGGGGATAAGGGGGGTTCATGGGGGATGGAGTGGGTGGGTGTGGGGGGCGGGAGGGGGGAGTGGGGGAGGTGATGGTGCTGGATCAATGCAGCAGAGGTTTGGGGCCAATGAGGGGGAGGGGGCTGCTGAGCCCACGGGCTGCCGCTAACTTTAATAGATGCGCTCCCCCCCAGTTGGGAGGACCGGCGCCCATCCCGGAGTACCCTGTGCCTGACCTTCCTCCCATGGTGCAGTGCGGGTCCAACAAGATGGTCGTCGCCGCTGTTCACCCGCCTATGGCCCCAGGCGACACTCCCCGTTCGGCAACGGGCTTCGTCAGTTGGAGAGGGTTGCCGGGCCCGCAGGATCGTCAGTTGGGGGAGGGTTGCCCCAGGAAAGGCCCGCAGGAGAAATTTGGACCCAACAGGTCCACCTCAGTCTAATATGACAATAAAACACACTTGACTTTTGACACTTGACTCAGCCCTCGGTTTTCAAAACTCCAGAGACAACGATTATAATTCATCCCTCCCCTTATAGCTAATAAACATTTTAGTCTGAAGGAGAGTCCTGACCCAAATCATCATCTGTTCATTCCCCCCACAGATGCTGTCTGACTATTGAGTTCCTCCAGCAATTTGTTTTTGCTCAAGTTTCCAGCATATGTAGTTTATGTCTCCAGCTAATATATTCCAGGCTAACACAAAGTCTTTGATTATTTATTTTAAATGGGCTAATGATTTTTTAAATCAATGATTTTCCACATAAACTTAGTCTAAATGCTCCAACTAATAACTAAAAATGATGAAAGTCAGGCTATTTTTTAGCAATTACTGCTTTTTGCTGAAAAGCTTTCATTAACAGATGGTAATTTCTCTCGTACCCATTATGGGAAGCAAGTTTTGGCAATTATCTGGAAGCTTTAATTACCTTTAATTCCAAATAAAATGTGACTATGATACCTAATTAGAAGCTGATGCCATAAATCAATCAGTATTGAATAACCGAAATTAACTCCGGGACGGTTAAGATGCTGAAAATGAACTTCAGACATGTTAACAATACAGCACTTTGTGACCTATCCATGTTCTCCAGAGATGCTGCCTGGCTCGCTAAGTTACTGCAGCATTTTGAGACATCAATGTTCTCCAAAGATGCTGCCTGACCTGCTGAGGCTATGACCTCTGGTCCTACACTCTCCGACCAGTGGAAGTATCCTTTCCACATCCACTCTATGTATGACTCTCTATGTACTTGCAACTGTATGTTATGCATAAACTAGAGAGCGGTCCTGAACTACCATCTGCCTCATTGGAGATCCTCGGACTATCTTTAATCAGTCTTTACTGGACTTGCACGAGACATTATTCCCTTTATCCTGTATCTGTACACTGTGGACAGCTCAATTGTAATCATGTATAGCCTTTTCGCTGACTGGTTAACTCACAACAAAAAGCTTTTCACTGTACCTCAGCACATGTGACAATAAACTAAACTAAACTAAGCTAAACTAAACAAAACTAAAATCATGCATAAAACAGGTGTTACATGTGTTTTGGAGTGTTGATGCCCAGTTGCAGGGGAAATCCAATGCATTAGGAAAGTCGACCAGACACTTACTGTCAGGATTCACTCTACAGTGAAGTTTTTGTTTACACAGAGGGTGGTGAGTGCCTGGAACACACTGCCAGAGGTGGTGGTGGGGGCAGATATAATTGTGACGTTCAAGAGGTTTTTAGATAGGCACATGGATTCACAGGGAATGGAGGGATATGGATCATCTGAAGGCAGTTATCTTGGCATCATGTTCAGCACAGACAATGTGGACCGAAAGGCCTGTTGCAGTGCTGTACTTATCTATCTTTTATGTACAGACATTTAAGTCATACAGTAATACAGCACAGAAACAGGCCCTTTGTCCCAATATGCTAATGTCATCAAATACTGATCTATACTAATCTCATTTACCTGTAACTAGACTGAATCCTTCTATGCCATGCAATTAAAGTGCTTACCAGAAATATATTAAATGTTGTGAGTAAAACTGCATTTCAGGGACATGATGAGATCATCACCATCCATCCACTCTGCATATATCTAACCTATTGACAGAGATTGGATTGTAAGTTGTCAACCCACAGCCTTGGGTTGTTCACACAGCATAAATCAAGGACTGTGAAGCAATATATGAATGATAAGAATACTTGCTGGGATATAGATTTTAGTTTCACAGCCTTTCCCACATTGGTTCTGAAGAGCTGCCCTTTAGCTGTCAGGCTGCACTGAGACCGCAGGGCTTGGGCACTGGATGGTGCACTCTGTAGACTCCGCCGTACAGCTCAGCAGCTCAGTACAGTGGCTGTGAAGCTGTCCGATCATGCCACTGACCTGAGTGACCTGCCCAATAGCACAAGAACACCACCTAACCCTTCACCCTGCCTCCAATCCCTCTCACCCCACCCTTGCCCCCTTTGCCACAGTCCCCCCTCTTCTTCTCACTGAGGCTGCTAACAATAAATAAAATGCAGATCTTCCAGATCAACTTAATTTAAACTCAATGCTTGCATATTATATACCATGGCTTCAGAGGGACAATGCCAGGTATAGCATGCAAAAGGAGGCTTTTCATTGCATCTGCATGTGATAATGACAAACCAATACCAATGTCAATATTTCATTCTTATTCTATGACTCAATCAGCAAAACGTAATGGCTTCTGATTCACTGCAGCAGACGCAATGCCTCAATTTCAAAAATAAATTGTTAATCAGCAAAAAGCAACAATTATGCTGCATGGATTTTCTTGAGTACAGTTTGATTGTAACATTAATTAAAGACTCAAAATATAATCAACTATATAAATGATTTGGATGAGAACGTACAAGGCATGATTACCAAGTTTGCAGATGATACTAAAGTGGATGGTATTGTAGAAAGTAAACATGGTTATCAAAATAGCAGCAGGATCTTAATCGGTTGGGCAGGTGGTCTGAGGAATGGTTGATGGAATTTAATACAGAAAAGTGTGAGGTGTGGCATTTTTGGGAAGTCTAACAAAGGCAGGACCAACACAGTGAATTATAGGTCTCTGGGGGAGTGTTGCAGAGCAGAGGGATCTGTGAATGTATGTACATAGTTCCTTGGAAAGTGGCATCATTTTAGATAGGGTGGTCAAGAAGGCTTTCAGCACATTGGCCTTTATCAGTCAATGAGTAGAGAAGTTGGGAAGTCATGTTACAGTTGGATAAGACATTGATGAGGTCACATTTAAGGTATTGTGTTCAGTTTTCGTCACCATGTTATAGGAAAGATATTGTCAAGCTGGAACAGATGTAGAGAAGATTTACGCGGTTGTCACCAGGATTCGAGGGCCTGAGCGAGAGGGGGAGGTTGAGCAGGCTGGGACTCTATTCCTTGAAATGCAGGAGGATGAGGGGCGATCTTATAGAGGTGTACAAAATCATGAGGAATAGATTGGATAAATGTCCAGTCTATTGCCCAGAGGAGGGGAATTGAGAACAAGAGGACAACGATTTAAGGTGAGGGTAATAATTCCTGAAGGATAACTTTTGTACACAAAGAATGGTAGGTACATGGAACGACCTGCCGTTGGAGGTAGTTGTGGCAGGTACTATCATAATGAGACATCTTGACAGGTACATGGATAGAAAGGTTTATGGGCCAAGCACGAGCAGGTGGGACTAGTGTAGATGGGGCATGTTGGTCAGCGTGGGCGTTTAACCGAAGGGTCTGTTTCTACGCTGTATGACTCTCTGTGACTCTCTTTATGACTCTAACTCACCCCACCATTGATGTCACAAAACAGCACTTTAACATCATCTGATAATCCTGGAACTGTACCATTGCAAACACTCCAGATTGAGTCAAAAGATACGGCAGAATTGTGAAAGGTCAATAGTTATGTGAATACTTCAAGGTAACTTTCATTATGTCGGTGTACTGAATTTGATGACAAATCAATTTTAGAGGCTCACTATTTCATTGATCAACTATCATTTCTACTAAAGACACAGGAAATCGCAGATGCTGAAATGTTGATCCAAGCACAAAGTGTTGGAGTTACTCAAAGGGTTAGGCAGCATCTGTGGAGGGAATGGACAGGTGGAAATTTTGGGTCGGACCTTTCTTCGATTAGTGTGGGGAGAAAACTGAACAAGAGAGATGGAGGCGTGAAAAACCTGACTAGTGATAGGTGGATACAGATATGGGGTTTGATTGGCAGATCGGTGGAGTAAGTGACAAAGGTTAGACTTGAAACTGAGACAAAAGGGTTTCAGAAAAGGGGAGAAGATGAGGAGTGAAATGTACTGCCAGAGGGAGGGATATGGGTGGGAGAGGATGGGGGGAGGAAAAAGAGGGGGGATAAAAGGGAAATGGGAATCTTTTTTGAAATGCCATCTGCCATTTCCTCCACAGATGTTGCCTAACCCATTGAGTTACATTGTGTTTTGATCAAGATGCCAGCATCTGCAGTTTCTTGTGTCTCTAGTAGAAGTGATCATTGATCAATAAAATAGGGAACCTCTAACATTGGAGCCCCACGAAGGCAACAACTGGTGGTGACAGTAAGGAACAAGAGTTTAAAACCTGGCACTGATAAAAAAATATTAGAATTTTGTACTAACTTTTAATGTGTAGGAAGGAACTGCTGATGCTAGTTTAAACCGAAGTTATACACAAAAAGCTGGAGTAACTCAGCAGGACAGGCAGCATCTCTGGAAAGAAGGAATGGGTGATGTTTCAGGTGTGAAGAAGGGTCTCAACCTGAAACGTCAACCATCTCCAGGACTTCACTATGCACCAGAATCCACCAGATCAAAGATAACAGTTTTGATAGTAATCACAGGTAAGATATATTTTCATTACAAATTGGCATGGCATAACACCTGCTTAACAAATTATTATTGTACACATTACTTTGATTGTGCTACATTTACACTTCATTATGTTAATATTATTTCATATCTCACAGGGCCATGTTATAAAGAAGCTTCTGTTAATTAATTGAGTCTATTAATGAATTTCACAGTTGAAACAGTATACAGAGATAATAAAATATTTCATGCTTAATTGCTTTCATTAACTATTTAAATAATCTCAGCAGTGATTCATTATAGTCTTCCTATACCTCGTTTCCAATTGCTTGAATCATAAGCATAGCATTCTGGCTTGCCACTTCAGTACAATATTCAGGGAGTGTTATAATACTGTTCATAAAACTCTTCCATTGATGAACTGGACCCCGTCTGCTCGCTCAAGTAGAAACAAAAGATTTCAAGCTGCTAAATTTGAAAAGAACAGGGAAGTTATTTCCTTGAATAACCTCACTTGTCATGTTACGTAATCATTATTGTATGACTGCTTGGTTGCTGCTTATTTTACCTTAGAACAATGATGCACTTTATAATTGCTTTGGTGAGAACAAGGGGCCACAGTTTAAGAATAAGGGGTAGGCCATTTAGAACAGAGATGAGGAAGAACTTTTTCAGTCAGAGAGTGGTGAAGGTGTGGAATTCTCTGCCTCAGAAGGCAGTGGAGGCCAGTTCATTGGATGCTTTCAAGAGAGAGCTGGATAGAGCTCTTAAGGATAGCGGAGTGAGGGGGTATGGGGAGAAGGCAGGAACGGGGTACTGATTGAGAGTGATCAGCCATGATCGCATTGAATGGCGGTGCTGGCTAGAAGGGCTGAATGGCCTACTCCTGCACCTATTGTCTATTGTCTATTGTCTATTGTCTATTGTGACATTTTGAAAAAGAAATGAAAGATACAGTGTGAAGGAAGCCCTTTCATTAAATGATCCTCGAGGAGAGAAAAGGAACACAACTGGAATGGGATGGAACTTATCGACCATGTCAAGTCACACATGCTTACCAATGACATATTGATAAACCACACTAACCTTTTGTGGATCTGCTGGTGGTGATTTGCGGAAGTGTAAACTTTGTATTCTGGCCCCAGCAACTTCCAGCACCAAAAGTAGCCAAATAAAAGTTGGCAAACAACAAAGTCATGCTCGGTAGACTTTGTTGGCTGTCAAGCACTCAGTAGCTGTTAAAAAAAATCAATCAAACTGATCTTAAAAATGTAAGAAATAAGAAAGTAAATTAAATAATTTAACATTGTTAAAATACGTAAGCAAACACAACTAATTTAAAATAAAATGTAAATTGCTTTATCCTTAATCTTCTTTGCAGTTTTTAAGGTGAGTAGGGAAAGATTAAGGTGAGAGGGGAAAGATTTAATAGGAATCTGAGGGGCAACTTTTTCCACACAGAGGGAATAAGCTGCCCAAGGAAGTGATTGTGGCAAGTACAATAACAATATTTAGAAGACATTTGGACAGATACATGGATAGGAAAGGTTCACAGGGATATGGGTCAAATACAGACAAACAAGGTTCACAGGGATATGGGTCAAATGGGACTAGCTTATATAGCCATCTTACAGCATGGATGAGTTGGGCAAAAGGACGTGTTTAGTTTAATGTCACGTGTACCGAGGTACAGTGAAAAGCTTTTGTTGCATGCTAGTCAGTCAGCGGAAAGACTATAAATGATTACAATTGAGCCATCCACAGTCTATAGATACATGATAAAGGGAATAATGTTTAGTGTGCCCAGTAGAGTCTGATTAAAGTCCGAGGGTCTTCAGTGAGGTAGATAGTAGGTCAGGACCTCTCTCTAGTTGTTAGTTCCAAGCTGCATGACTCTATAGTAATTAAGTCAAAGAGTCATGCAGTACAGAAATAGGATCTTTGGCACACCATTCCCATACAGACATCAAGTATCCATCCTTACTAATCCCATTTACCAGAACGGTCCATGGTCTTCTACATCTTGGTAATTCAAATCTTCATGTGAGGGTCTCTGCTCCACCACCGTTCAGGCGGTTTGTTCCAGTTTCCATCCACCCTCTGGTAAAATAAAATCAGAACCCTTCTAAATCCACCACCCCTTACCCTTGACTTATGTTCACTAATGTTAGGCATCTCAGCCACGGGGGAAAATTGCTTACTATTAACCCAATGTGTGCCCTTCATAATTTATTACATGTCTTTCAGGTCCCCTCTCAGGAGGCAGGAGAATGGGGTTGGGAGGGAAAGATAGATCCGCCATGATTGAATGACGGAGTAGACTAGATGGGCCAAAAGGCCTACATCTGCTCCTATGACTTATGGACTTATGTTCATCTGCTACAAGGAATTTAAACTTAAACTATTCAGTCTCCTCTCATAACTGAAATGCTCCACCCCAGGCAAAACACTCTGATGAATCTTATCTGTGCCCTCTACATCCATCATTTTCCACAGAGCAATGACAAAAACTATAAATGGTACTCCAGCTGTGGTTTAACCAACATTTTATTAAGGTTCTAGAATAGTGCTTATCTAAAATGGCCAAGCTAGGCGAGGCCAGAAGATTAACTCTCATTGGTTTCTTGGACAGCATGATGAGTCTATATCTACCTATATAGATACTTTCAGAAATTGTTGCATACCAAGATCCCTCTTTTCCCAATTCTTCCTCGAAACATCGAACCATGTATGTTCTATTTTTGGGAGTTCTCCCAATGTGCACCACCTCAGACCACTGGAAATTAAATTCCATTTACCATTGCTCTGCCCAAT
Organism: Rhinoraja longicauda; assembly: GCF_053455715.1. Lineage (NCBI taxonomy): Eukaryota > Metazoa > Chordata > Chondrichthyes > Rajiformes > Arhynchobatidae > Rhinoraja > Rhinoraja longicauda. The sequence goes on along the minus strand of NC_135953.1, from coordinate 65,784,599 downwards.
TTACAAATGAACCTAGCCTAGAGATTGCAAAAAGTCAAGTGCGGTCAAACCTTTAGCCCAAGACTGTCCTCTTCACCATCAACACCACTATCGCCATTTTTTCAGTTATGTACAAACTGTTAGCGAAGTAGAACATTGTGCAATCATCAGCAAACATCTCAAATTCTGACCATATGATGGCTGAAAGGTTAATAATGAAGCATCCGGAGATGGTTGAACCTAAGACATTGTGGTGAGAAATTTTAGCAATTTTGTCCTGGCAGGTGGAATATAGAAACAAGGACAGTCTGAAGAAGGGTCTTGACCCAGAACATCACCTATCCATGTTCTCTAAAGATGCTGCCTGACCTGCTGAGTTACTCCAGGAGTGATTGATTTCCAACAATCATAACTATTTTCCTTTGCGCAAAATATTACTCCATCCATTAAGGTATTTTAGATTTGACGCCTATTGACTTCAGTACTACCAGGGCTTCTAATGTAACACTTGATCAAATATTGCCTTGATGTCAAGAGCAGTAATCTCACCCCTGGAATTCAATTTTTTGGTCCATGAACCTTAGCTGGAATGAGATCTGGAACTGAATGATTTCAGTTAAACCAAAAATAGGCATTTTTGGTTGAGTATTTCTTAATGACTGCTTCAATTAATATGTTGATAAATGAGAGTTAACTGATTGGACTTTCGTTCGCCAGGTTAAATTGCCTTCCTTTTTGTATCCAGGAAATGTTCCACATTAGACAATAGACAATAGACAATAGACAATAGGTGCAGGAGTAGGCCATTCAGCCCTTCGAGCCAGCACCGCCATTCAATGCGATCATGGCTGATCACTCAATCAGTACCCCGTTCCTGCCTTCTCCCCATACCCCCTCACTCCGCTATCCTCAAGAGCTCTATCCAGCTCTCTCTTGAAAGCATCCAACGAACTGGCCTCCACTGCCTTCTGAGGCAGAGAATTCCACACCTTCACCACCCTCTGACTGAAAAAGTTCTTCCTCATCTCCGTTCTAAATGGCCTACCCCTTATTCTCAAACTGTGGCCCCTTGTTCTGGACTCCCCTAACATTGGAAACATGTTATCTGCCTCTAATGTGTCCAATCCCCTAATTATCTTATATGTTTCAATAAGATCCCCCCTCATCCTTCTAAATTCCAGTGTATACAAGCCCAATCGCTCCAGCCTTTCAACATACGACAGTCCCGCCATTCCGGGAATTAACCTAGTGAACCTACGCTGCACGCCCTCCATAGCAAGAATATCCTTCCTCAAATTTGGAGACCAAAACTGCACACAGTACTCCAGGTGCGGTCTCACCAGGGCCCGGTACAACTGTAGAAGGACCTCTTTGCTCCTATACTCAACTCCTCTTGTTACGAAGGCCAACATTCCATTGGCTTTCTTCACTGCCTGCTGTACCTGCATGCTTCCTTTCATTGACTGATGCACTAGGACACCCAGATCTCGTTGAACTCCCCCTCCTCCTAACTTGACACCATTCAGATAATAATCTGCCTTTCTATTCTTACTTCCAAAGTGAATAACCTCACACTTATCTACATTAAACTGCATCTGCCATGTATCCGCCCACTCACACAACCTGTCCAAGTCACCCTGCAGCCTTATTGCATCTTCCTCACAATTCACACTACCCCCCAACTTAGTATCATCTGCAAATTTGCTAATGGTACTTTTAATCCCTTCGTCTAAGTCATTAATGTATATCGTAAATAGCTGGGGTCCCAGCACCGAACCTTGCGGTACCCCACTGGTCACTGCCTGCCATTCCGAAAGGGACCCATTTATCCCCACTCTTTGCTTTCTGTCTGTCAACCAATTTTCTATCCATGTCAGTACCCTACCCCCAATACCATGTGCCCTAATTTTGCCCACTAATCTCCTATGTGGGACCTTGTCGAAGGCTTTCTGAAAGTCGAGGTACACCACATCCACTGACTCTCCCTTGTCAATTTTCCTAGTTACATCCTCAAAAAATTCCAGTAGATTTGTCAAGCATGATTTCCCCTTCGTAAATCCATGCTGACTCGGAATGATCCCGTTACTGCTATCCAAATGCTCAGCAATTTCGTCTTTTATAATTGACTCCAGCATCTTCCCCACCACTGATGTCAGACTAACTGGTCTATAATTCCCCGTTTTCTCTCTCCCTCCTTTCTTAAAAAGTGGGATAACATTTGCTATCCTCCAATCCACAGGAACTGATCCTGAATCTATAGAACATTGAAAAATGATCTCCAATGCTTCCACTATTTCTAGAGCCACCTCCTTAAGTACTCTGGGATGCAGACATTCAGGCCCTGGGGATTTATCAGCCTTCAGTCCCATCAGTCTACCCAAAACCATTTCCTGCCTAATGTGGATTTCCTTCAGTTCCTCCATCACCCTAGGTTCTCCGGCCCCTAGAACATTTGGGAGATTGTGTGTATCTTCCTCAGTGAAGACAGATCCAAAGTAACGGTTTAACTCGTCTGCCATTTCTTTGTTCCCCATAATAAATTCCCCTGCTTCTGTCTTCAAGGGACCCACATTTGCCTTGACTATTTTTTTCCTCTTCACGTACCTAAAAAAACTTTTGCTATCCTCCTTTATATTATTGGCTAGTTTACCCTCGTACCTCATCTTTTCTCCCCGTATTGCCTTTTTAGTTAACTTTTGTTGCTCTTTAAAAGAGTCCCAATCCTCTGTCTTCCCACTCTTCTTTGCTATGTTATACTTCCTCTCCTTAATTTTTATGCTGTCCCTGACTTCCCTCGTCAGCCACAGGTGTCTCTTACTCCCCTTAGAGTCTTTCCACCTCTTTGGAATAAATTGATCCTGCAACCTCTGCATTATTCCCAGGAATACCTGCCATTGCTGTTCTACCGTCTTCCCTGCTAGGGCCTCCTTCCAATCAATTTTGGCCAGCTCCCGCCTCATGCCTCTGTAATCCCCTTTGCTATACTGTAATACCGACACTTCCGATTTTCCCTTCTGCCTTTCCATTTGCAGAGTAAAACTTATCATGTTGTGATCACTGCCTCCTAATGGCTCTTTTACCTCTAGTCCCCTTATCAGATCAGGATCATTACACAACACTAAATCCAGAATTGCCTTCTCCCTGGTAGACTCCAGTACAAGCTGTTCTAAGAATCCATCTCGAAGGCACTCTACAAACTCTCTTTCCTGGGGTCCATTTCCAACCTGATTTTCCCAGTCTACCTGCATGTTGAAATCTCCCATAACCACAGTAGCATTACATTTTTGACACGCCAATTTTATCTCCTGATTCAACTTGCACCCTATGTCGAGGCTACTGTTTGGGGGCCTATAGATAACTCCCATTAGGGTCTTTTTACCCTTACAATTTCTCATTTCTATCCATACTGATTCAACATCTCCTGATTCTATGTCACACCTTGCAAGGGAATGAATATCATTCCTTACCATCAGAGCAACCCCACCCCCTCTGCCCACCTGTCTGTCTTTTCTATACGTTGTGTACCCCTGGATATTCAGTTCCCAGCCCTGGTCCTCTTGTAACCATGTCTCAGTGATCCCTACAACATCATACTTGCCCATGACTAACTGAGCCTCAAGCTCATCCACTTTATTTTTTATACTACGCGCATTTAAGTACAACACTTTAACTTCTGTATTTACCTCCTCTCTCACATCGTTCACAATTGGCCCTGCCCTTAATTTCTTTTCCGCTCTAGAACTTCTGTTCCCATTCTTCCGAGAGTCTTTTGCAATATCTCCTGTATTCCCTTTTACCTCATCTTCATATTCACAATTTGTTAACCCCTCCCCCCCACTACTTAGTTTAAAGCCACAGGTGTCACACTAGCAAACCTGCCTGCCAGAATGTTTGTCCCCCTGCTGTTAAGATGCAACCCGTCCCTTTTGTACAAGTCACCCCTAGCCCAGAAGAGATCCCAGTGGTCCAGAAATCGAAATCCCTGCTCTCTGCACCAGCCCCTCAGCCATAAATTCATACCCTCTATCTCTCTGTTCCTGGCCTCACCAGCACGAGGTACCGGTAGCAGTCCAGAGATAACCACCTTCGACGTCCTACTTCTCAGTGCTTTTCCCAACTCTCTAAACTCCCGCTGTAGCACCTCCTTCCTCTTCCGCCCGACGTCATTCGTGCCCACGTGCACAACGACTTCAGGTTGATCGCCTTCCCTCACTAGGATTTTCTGAAGCCGGTCTGTGATGTGTTGAACCCTGGCACCAGGGAGGCAACAGACCATCCTCAAGTCCCTCCTGCTGCCACAGAATCTTCTGTCCGTCCCTCGGACTATGGAGTCACCGACCACTACGGCTCTTCCAGACTTCGGTCTCCCCTGTCGAGTATCCTTGCCAACAGGTCCGCCACATTGTTGGGTAAATACCAGTATTGTAGCTTTGCTGGAATCGCTTGGCTGGAGGTGAAGCTATTCTGGGAACACATGTCTTCAGTGCACGCTGAGATGTTGTCTTGGCTGGATCCAATGCTTACAGACATTTATTTTTTTCACTTAGAGTCAATATTTAATTCTCTGGGGTGGGTCTTGAACTCTCAATCACCGATCTCCAAAGCAAAATTACTGTTATTTGAGTCACTTGCAGTTGTTAGCTACTGCTATTATTTTCTGGTTTGCATTTAGTAATGTAGATTGTTTGACAACAAGCACGGAAACCTCGCAAAATTGATCCTACTATTTAACTAGGAACAGCTCCTCAAAGAAAATAATCTGCTATCCCAACGTATCTTCACAGTTTCTGGAAGAAATATTTGACCACACTTGATTTTTTGCACTCTCGGCTAGGTTTGGATGACTATTACATAGTAGGTTAGGAATTAATACTAGAAGCTTTCTGCTCACATTTCTTTGGAGTTATTTGAGCTTCAATGACAACAAATGTTCAGATATGAAAGGCCGGGTTAACTTTGTTCTTTCAGTCATGGGGGGGGGGGGGGGGGGAGCGTTTTCTCCTTAATGTTATAAAATTCAACAGTGCGTAATATTTTCCAATGGGTTCTCAAAATCTGATTTTGATCCTTTCATCTGAACTAGCACAATTGGGTCCAGTATTTGAAAAACAGCTTCCTCCCCTCTGTTAGCAGGCTTCTGAACAGTCTGAACTGAAGCTCTGTAAAATGAGAATTATTTTTTGCACTCTATCTTCCTCTTCACTCTATCTACTGCAGGGAAAAGAGCGGCAGATGCTGGTTTACTCCAGCATTTTGTGCCGACCTTCGATTGTGTCTATTGCACTTGGGTTTCACTTGATTGTGTTTATGTGTAGTATACCTGATATGTTTGGATGGCATGCAAAATAAAGCAAAATAAAGCATTTGCAGTATCCCAGTACACTTGATGATAATAAATCTAAATTTAATCCTGATACCGATTGACTGGAACAGCTGAATTGGTTGTCAAACTTCTAAAACAAATTCAACTCAATTCAAACAGAAGGGTTTCCCCCTTGAAACATTGCCTGTTCTTTTTCTCCAGAGATTCTGCCTGACCCGTTGAGTTACTCCAGTATTTTGTGTTTATCTTCGGTATAAACCAGCCTCTGCAGTTCCTTCCGACACAAGGCAGCTGCTTATATCCTTTTTTGTGTCTGGCACTTATATAGAAGCATAGAACATAGGTGCAGGAGTAGGCCATTCGGCCCATCGAGCCAGTACCGCCATTCAATATGATCATGGCTGATCATCCTAACTCAGTACCCCATTCCGGCTTTCTCCCTATATCCCTTGATTCTGTTAGCCCTAAGAGCTATATCTAACTCACTCTTGAAAACATCCAGTGAATTGTCCTCCACTGTCTTCTGTGGCAGAGAATTCCACAGATTCACAACTATCTGGGTGAAAAAGTTTCCTTCATCTCAGTTCTAAACAGCCTACGCCTTATTCTTAAACAGTGACCCTTGATTCTGGACTCACCTAACATCGGGTACATATGGTTAAAATGTTATGTGAAACCTATCAATCCATGCCTGAATGATACCCAGGTTTTGCTGCTTGCATTGACAATCTCATTTTCTGAAGTATGAGTGGAATTGGGCAATAGGGACATTGAATCACAAAATCATAAGCAAAGAAATAGGCACCATGGCCCACTATGTCTATGCCATCTGTTGCACCTCAACAAAACATTCGCCTTGGCCCTCATTACATTTGTAGTTCGAAGACTTTGCTCTTCAGTTTAGTTTAGTATAGTTTAGAGATACAGTGTGGAAATAGGCCCTTTGGCCCACCGTATCAGCACCGACCAACAATACCCGCACATTAACACTATCCTACACATGCTAGGGACAATTTTTACACCATTCAATTAACCTAGAAACCTGTATGTCGTTGTGGTGTGTGAGGAAACCGAAGATCTCGGGGAAAACGCACGCGGTCACGAGGAGAACGTACAAACTCCATACAGATAGCACCTGTTGTCGGGATCAAACCTGGATCTCTGGCGCTGTAAGGCAGCAACACTACCGCTGTGCCACCATGCCATTTCATTATGCTTCATTTTTAAATGGTGTGAGCATCTGCCTACACCACCTCCTCAGGCAGTGCATTCCAGACTCCAACCATTTTTACATGAAAGATTTCCTCCTCAGCACCTCTCTAAACTTTCTACCTCTCAACTTAAATCTATATTCTCTCAAGGTGAAAAAGATTTTTGCTATCCATCCTATCTATACCCCTCATAACTCTGCATATCTCTATTAGGCCCCGGGATGGCAAGACTGTCATATGATGAAAGAATGGAGCAACTAGGCTTGTATACACTGGAATTTAGCAGGATGAGAGGGGATCTTATTGAAACATATAAAATTATTAAGGGATTGGACATGCGAGATGCAGGAAACATGTTCCCAACGTTTGGGGGAGTCTAGAACCAGGGGCCACAGTTTAAGAATAAGGGGTAGGCCATTTAGAACTGAGATGAGCCAAAACTTTTTCACACAGAGAGTTGTGAATTTGTGGAATTCTCTGCCTCAGAAGGCAGTGGAGGCCGATTCACAGAATGCATTCAAAAGAGAGTTAGATAGAACTCTTAGGGCTAGTGGAATCAATGGGTATGGGGAGAAGGCAGGAAAGGGGTACTGGTTGTGGATGATCAGCCATGATCACATTGAATATGAGATGCTGGCTCGAAGGGCCGAATGGTCTACTCCTGCATCTTTTGTCTATGTATCTATGCATCTATGTCCACTCTCAACCACCTGCACTGCAGGGAAAACAAAACCCACCTATTTTGTCTCTCCTAATTTCTATAACGTTCCAGTCCTTGCAATATCCTGGTTAATCTCTGCTGCGCTCCCTCCAGCACAATCATATCCTTACTTAGGTGTGGTGACTAGAACTAGACACATCACCCCAAGTGAAGCCTAACCAGTGTTGTATAAATTTGGAACATGTCATCTGAGCTCTTATATTCAGTATCATGGCCGATGAAGGTGAGCATCACACATGCCTTCTTCATGCACCTTTGCTTACATTTTCAGGGATCTATTGACTTGTAAGCCCAGATCCATCTGTTCATCAACACTCCCTTTACCAGGATTTGCTATTTACTGTATATGTCTTACCTTTGTTTCCATCTGCCATCGCTCCACTCAACTTACCAGCTAAAGCACTAGACCCTTCCTCATTACCAACGCCACCACCAATATAATTCTGTCCTTATGATGAAAGGATGATCACTGATGGACCAACTGAAGATGATTGGACTAGGGACACTATCCAGAGGAACTCCCACAGAGATGTCCTGTGTTTGGGATGCTTGGCTTCAAACATATTCCTTGTTGTTTGCTATTATGGCAGGCAGTGGAAATGTCCAAGTGATTCATATTGAGTTCAACATTGATTTTGTTTGTACTTTTAGAAATCTCATTTGGATCCATGTATATTCTCATTTCTGTTTACATATAGATTAAATTCAAAAATGTAAATGTTTAGATCTACCTCATTGGTTGGAAGTGCTAAAAGTGCCACACAGTAGCAGCTACACATTGCCGTCTGCCTTCGAATTTTGGTTCCAATTAATACAATGACATCAAAAGGGGAACACAACATTCTGCCACTGGCAAGGGTGAATTTCTTGACACTTGTTATTTGTCACTTCAATCAAATGGAAACGCTAAATAAAAACCTTATAAGATCATACGGTTTGTGAGATTACTTGTATGTACAATTTGTATTTATCTAAAAAATGTCTGTTGGCTTTATAACTGGTACTGGTTGGACCCCATACGAATGATCGCTTGTTACTTAATTGTTATTCAAGAATTTAGTAATCACATTCTGTAATGTTTGTGAATTGTGAGGCTAAAGCCAATCTCCCTGTTGCATGTAAATGCAATCGCATTGGCGACATGTACAGTCCCATCCCTTTCCCACTGGAAAATGTGGACCTTGCTCAATTTTCTCCAGATACATCCACCACCTTATTGCCTGCAATTCAATTAAAAGGCCCAGATAAACCATAATGTTTAGCCAGCCGGAGACAATTCTGAATGAATTAGCACAGACACCAACGGCAATCGAAGTGTTGATGCAAAACAAACATTATTTTAAAGATTCATTTTGGTCTCGGATGATCAAACTCTCCAGGAAAATTCAGCAGGAGCTCAGCTGAGGTATCTCATGGATGTCTTTTATACACAGTTGCATGACTACATTTTGGTAGTTTGGATGGTGTTTTTGGACAATTTATCATCATTAATTCGCAATCTCAGAATTTGTGAGATACAATCTTGCTCGAACAACACATCATTCAGCTCCACAACCTTCCCCCCACCCCCCCCCCCCCTCCCCCACATTCAACTAGGTTATCACTGAACTCCATTTACAGCTTTTGTTTTATATTCTTTGATATCTATACCTATCATTTATTTTCAATCTCGGATTTTAAGGATTCTCTTAATTTAGCATTCACAGTCATTTGATGGAAATAAATTGAAATTTCTTCTGTCAGAAATAACTCTTTTTTGCATTGATGCAATCACAAAAAAGGCATGCCAGGGTCTCTACTTTCTGAGAAGTTTAAAGCGATTTAGCATGTCATTCATCAACAAACTTCCACAGATGTACTATAGGAAGTTTCATGGCTGATTGTATCGTGGTCTGATATAGCAATGCCAACGCATGGGAATGCATTGAGTTTTGTGAACTCAGCCCAGTCAATCATGGGCACCTCGCTCCCCACCATCAAAAGCTTCTACATGAGGCATTTCCCCAAGAAGGCAGCATCTATCATCAAGGAATTCCACCAACTGAGATATGGCCTCTTCTTCCTGTTACCATCGGACAGGAGATAGAGAAACCTGAAGTCCCACACCAGCAGGTTCAGGAACAACTATTTCCCTACAACTATCTGGATCTTGAAGTGACTCGCAAAAACCCAAATCCTACCTCAACACTGGAATACTACAGACCACCTCTTCCCTCAACAGGAAAATACATTCTCTGCTCCACCTTATTAAATATATTTATCACATCTTGATCAGACCACCGCTATTTTTCTAAATCTGAGGGTATACAAGCCAGGTTTGTGCAACTAGTTCTAAAAGATTAACTCGTTAAATCCTGAAGACATTCAGAATTCTTCATCTGTTGAGTGAGTCTTCTATCTATGGATCAATCACCTGAGCATTCTCTTCGGCTCTTTATCGATTCCCCTCACAGAAAGCCTAAGACATGCAAAGCAGTTTCTGTCATACACTGCTCCGTCACGGTCTAAATACAAAAACAGTTTGCAGGCTTTCTTTTCATGAGGTAAGTACTTGAAGAAAGGACCTTTTTGACTTCTTGGGAGGAGAAATAGATTGGGTGTCAAAGCTGGTTGTAGATGGCTGATGTTTGATGGGTCACTCAACCCTCTACCTGCACCAGTCTTTGATTTTATTCAGCACAATTACATTGAGATATTTCTTTCACTCTGTCATCAGAATGATAGATACTCTCTGAAGACCATCAAACCTCCACTGTGCAGCTTTTTTTCGATTTCTCAGAGACGCACAGCAAGTTAGTGACTATGGAGGAAGATATAAAATGCTGGAGTAACTCAGCGGGTGACGCAGCATCTCTTGAGAACATGGATAGGTGATGTTTCGGGTCATGACCCCTTTTCAGAATATTTGAAGAAGAGTCCCAACCCGAAACATTAGCTATCGAGTACCTGTTTGTGAGGCGGCATGGTGGCGCAGCGGTAGACTTGCTGCCTTGCAGTGCTTGCAGCGCTTGCAGCGTCAGAGGTGCGGGTTTGATCCCGAATACGAGTGCTGTCTGTGCGAAGTTTGTACGTTCTCCCCGTGACTCGATTTTTCCCGAGATCTTCGGTTTCCTCCCACACCAAAGACGTACAGTTAAATAGGTACATTGGCTCGGAAAATGTAAAAATTGTCCCTAGTGTGTGTTGGATGGTGTTGATGTGTAGGGATCGCTGGTCGGTACGGACCCGGTGGGTCGAAGAGCCTGTTTCCATGCAGCCTGACTCATTGAGTTACTCCGGCACTTTACGTCTTCTTTTGTAAACCAGCGTTTGCAGCTCCTTGTTTCCACGAAGTGGTGACCATCTTCTTTGATGAAATTACAACAATAAAATCTTTTTTTTTAATTTACTCTTCACAAATTCTATAGATATCATCATCCATGCTCTTCTTCCTCCCAGATTCCTCACTCCATTGAGATAAAAAATGATCAAACTGTCCTCTACTCTAATCTGTTGCCTCTCACATCTCATATCTCTCACCTTCAATCTCTCACTTTCAATCATCCCTTCTGTTTATTGTGCTGCAAACTAAATTTAGTTATACCTCATATTTCACTGACTTATCTCAACCTTCTATTTCTCTCCTTAGCTTAGTAAAAATTCAAAGAGTCCATAATGCAGCGTATATTGTGTTAATACGGTTTTAAGACCTATACACACCATACAGTTAGAATTTGATACAGTGTCTTATCAACCACTGCAGCTTGTTGTTGTTCACCTTCAATAAAGGACGTCTGGTTCGAAGCTCCAAAGTTGTCACTTACCATAAACACAGCAATGATGACGACCCTACAATGCAATATGGTATTGCATTGCAGGTGCTGTCGCTTGATCTGCTCCCTCGACTGTCCAGGGACCCCGACAGTCCTTTCAGGTTAGGCAGAGGTTCACTTGCCCGTCCTCCAACCTCATCTACTGTATCCGTTGTTCAAGATGTGGACTATTATACATCGGCGAGACCAAACGCAGACTGGGCGATCGTTTCGTGGAACACCTTTACTCAGCACGTGTGAACCAACCTGATCTCCCGGTTGCTGGACACTTTAATTCTCTTTCCCATTCTTACACAGACCTTTCTGTTCTCGGTCTCCTCCATTGTCATAGTGAGGCTAAATGCAAATTGGAGGAACAGCATCTCATATTTTGTTTGGGCAGCTTACAGCCCAGTGGTATGAATATTGATTTCTCTCACCAGGTAGCCCTGGCATTCCCTCTCTCTCTATCCCTCCCCCACCCGTCGCACTAGCTTCTCATTTTCACCCTACAAACGGCTTACAATGGCCTGTTTCCTTTATCATTGTTACTTTTTGCATATCTTTCATTCATTGTTCTTTATCTCTCCACAACACCGTCTATATCTCTCATTTCCCTTGTCCCTAATCAGCCTGAAGAAGGGTCTCGCCCTGAAATGTCACCCATTCCTTCTCTCCAGAGATGCTGCCTGTCCCACTGAGTTACTCCAGCTTTTTGTGTCTATCTTCAGCTTAAACCAGTATCTGCAGTTCCTTCTTACACAATGCAATATGGGTAGTTAGTGGGGGATATTGCATCTCCAGAAGGACCATGACAGTAACTGTTTGCAAGGGAGAAGAGTTTGGGGTTGTCGAAATTGAATAGTAAAAGTGGCAGGTGTCGGACTTGAAAGATATGCTGCTGAATTACAAAACGATGAGAGGGGACATGTTAATCCAACATCTTCAGAGTTTTTTAGTGGGTTACACTTGGGAATATGTGCAACTACAGAGCTGAAGAAATAGTTGGTGACCATGTGGTCAGGCTGAAGATCCTGTCGAAGAAGTGTAACTAAAATATCTTTTCAGAAAAAGACACAATGTGCTGGAGTAGCTCAGCAGGTCAAGCAGCATCTTTGGAGAACATGGATGGGCGACCTTTTGGGTCGGGATCCTTCTTCATATTTACAAGCTCACAGCATGAATGTTGAATTCTCAAATACCATACCATAACTACCATACAAACAACCCATTCCCCACCACCCCCCTCCTTTTTCCATCTCTCATCTTTGTTGCCCAATTAGATCTACACCCATTTCTTTTTTCCCTTTGTCCTGTCCCCTTCCACCCAACTTGCTTCCTCTGGCTTCACATTTCACGCCTTGTCTGCCCTATCTCGTCTCACTCTTTTTGTCTTTTCATCTCTGGCCTTTGTCCAACCATTCACCTATTCACTTTGACCTGCCCCCATTCCAGTTTTCTTGTGCCCCCCTCCCACCAAATTAGTCTGCAGATGGATCCCAACCCGAATCATTACCTGTCCATGTTCTCCACAGATGCTGCCTGACGAGATAAGTTAATCCAGCACTTTGACTTTTTTTTGTAAGTCAGCATCTGTAGCTCCTTGTGTCTACAAGATGTTTTCAGGTTAGCTTTGTAGGATCAGCTGGCATATGGGTGTGTTGTTGGAAGCATTTAGGCAATTCGATGGTCAGTTCAACACTGAAGGGGCGTGTGAAATGATAAGTGGGATCCAGTTCCATATAACATGTCATTCTGGAGTCTGGGTGTCGAGCAGAGGTAATGGCAGCACCACCTTTCTTTATCCACTGTATTGTGTCTTGTGGTCCCAGAAAACATCCTAGGTCTGGAGCCATGACGGCTTGAAACTGCGAAAGACTGGAGAAATATAGTGGAGGGTTTCCATGGCGGGAGAGCTGCACATGTCAGAATGCTGCAGATACACAAGGCTAGAATAACAAATTAATTCTATTTTTGCCCAAGAGGTGCAGGTCCACAGCATGGCAGCGATTGGAAGCTCATGGTTAAAACCACGCAGCCCCCTCGAGGGATGGTGGTCAGTATGGATTTGGAATTCATGTTGATGGATCTTGGCATGTGAGCAGTTGCTCAGTCTGACGCAATGGAAAGCTACAGACTGTACTCCGGGGCAATGTAGTGAACTCTAGTTTGCTGCATTCAGCTTGAAGTGGAACAGACCAATAAACATTCTGCTCAAAGATATTGCTGCAAAATTCTTTAGTACGTATGAGCCAAGACCTTACGCGGAAAGATTTTTCCTTGTGCACTTATCCATGGTGGAGTGTCCTAAGGAAATTAAGCGAGTCTGAGGGGTGTGAGGAGAGGAGAGAAAACCACTTATATTTCTTACTCACAAAGCTGTGAAAACTACCAATCATCCAGCAAACATAGTGTGGCATTTTCTTACCAGTATGCCATCCTGATCAGTACTGAATTGCTTTCACCTCTGGAGAAGGGATGGCAAGGAAAGGAGGCTTGAGGGAAAGGAGGGAGTGGTGGAGGCTAATGTCAGGGTAATTGGGACCTCAAGTAGAATCTTTGTGGAGCATAGAGGACAAATGTTACGAGAGTCAAAGAGAGTCCTAGAGTCATACAGTGTGGAAACAGGCCCTTCGACCCAACTTGCTCACGCAGACCAACATGCCCCATCTACACTAGTCCCACTGCCTGCTTTTGGCCCACATCCCTCTAAACGTATCCTATCCATGTTCCTGTCTAAATGCTTCTTAAACACTCAGTCCCTGTCTCAACTACCTCCTCCATCAGCTCGCTCCTTTGTGTAAAAAAATCTCTTACTAAGATAAGCTGCCAAGAATTGGCGACCACAGATCAGTTATGATTGTGGAGAGGTGGTTGGGAAGAGTTACAGGGAACTATCCATGGTGGATTCCCTGTGGCCTGGAAACTGCCAAGCCAGTGAGTCTCACAAGACGGAATCAAGGGATACGGGGAATAAGCAGGAATGGGGTACTGATTTTGGATGATCAGCCATGATCATATTGAATGGTGGTGCTGGCTCAAAGGGCAGAATGGCCTACTCCTGTACCTATTTTCTATGTTCAGACCTGCATCAAAATAAGTGACTGCTTAGTCACTGGGCGCTGAGCATATCACTTTAAATCACAGTCAGAGGGATGATAGACATGTTGTGCAACTTAGTTTAGTTTAGCTTAGTTTAGAGATACGTGGAAACAGACGCTTCGGCCAACCGGTCCACGCCGACTAGAAATCCCCGTACATTAACAATATCCTACACACACTCGGGACAATTTACATTTATACCTAGCCAATTTACCTACATACCTGTACATCTTTGGAGTGTGGGAGGAAACCGAAGATCTCGGAGAAAACCCATGCAGGTCACGGGGAGAACGTACAAACTCCATAAAGACAGCACCCGTAATCGGGATTGAACCCAGGTCTCCGGCGTTGCAAACGCTGTAAGGCAGCAACTCTACCACTGTGCCACGTGCCTCCCCTCCTGTTAGTGTGAAGTGTTGTGCAAGTTTGAATGTAGGGTTGAAAAGCAAACTGAATATCTTTGTTTTATTTCTCATCACTGACAACATTAACCTTAATCTTTGATCTGTTACTAATCAATGTAAAATGAAAACTGTTGGTTCTGCACTGGACTGCAGGATTATATTTCTATGAACACAAAGCTATGATCATGGTGTGCTTTGACATCAGTACCATACTGAAGATTTGAGTGTGTAAATTCCAAAAGACAGTACTGGGACTCCAGCAAAAAAATTGGTACCAAGCAAAAGCGTCATTGAGAAATAACCATCATTTATTTTTGCTCTTTGGTCACACTCACAAGACCACTGCTACTGCCCAGCATTTTCTTTACACTGCACCTGATTTAAGACAGATTTCCAGCAGCACAAACAACTGGTTTTCAATTCAACTCGCAGAATGCCAAGTAAATTCTTGTCAATCTGCAAAACTTATACACTGTGGGGAGTCAGTGAGAAGGGCTATCTTAAGTGCACATAAGGAGCTCTACATCTCACACTCTACAGCACTTTGGGAAGGGAGAATGACTGTCAGTCTGTGATTATATGCTGTTGAAATATTACAGAGCAGCAGCAGTCGTTAAAAATATCCAGCTACCGATCCACTTCAATTTTTGTTCATCTGAAAACTGCAGTGAAGTGGTTGTTGCCCTTTTACCTTTGATATTGTTGAAGAAGATTGCCATTTGATTCTGGCACACTGTGTTTAGTGTTTATTCCCACAAAGGAAATTTAAAGGGACAAAGCAATTTTTTTCAATGACTAGCAATCGCAGCCTGAGAGAAGGCTCTAAGTTTGTTTTGATGATCCTGCCCATGGATTTGGAGAAAAAAGACACAAAGTGCTGGAGTAACTCACTCCAGATAGATCCACGTTCTCCAGAGATGCTGCCAGACCCACTGAATTACTCCAGCACTTTTGTATGTCTATTTTTGTAAGCGAGCAGCTGCAGTTCCTTGCATCCACAAGGGATTTGGAAGATTTTGCAGGGCCCTGGTGATATCCCCACTAATGTTTTGTCTGCTGAAGGTGGTCCGCGATTCAAAAACGTATCGGACAAAATGGACCACTGCTGCCTAGCAGACCCTGAGCTTTATCCTAGGACTGAGGTATTCACCGTAAGCACATTTTCCCTCAGGTATCCACACTGAAGGCAATAATGAATTACATCTTCAATGCCTTGATTTACTGAGAGGTGGCTCGTGAGGCATCATTTTGGTAGATCTTTATTGCAAGTGATACTGCTTTGCAGAGTGGGCGGGTTAGCATAGGGCCTTTGTTTCATGGATTTAACGTTGTGAATGCTCATGCTTTCACATGCTTCAGTGAACTAGTTGATAATGACTTGGAGCATGACCTACAAACACACAAACACACACAAACAAACACACACACACACGCACACGCACACAGACTACAGCTCAACTGCTAAGCTGGTGATGACATTAGTTCTGCAGAGATAACAAAATTTGAACAGTTTCCTATTTGTTCTGTAGATTAGCTTCACTCCAGCAGGACGTTTGTTGGAGGCGAGATGAAGTGAGAAATATTGAGCAAAGTTTTGTGGCAATAACACAGACTTGCTTGATACAAGTGATTTGCTTGAACAAGTCTGTATTGTCATTTTCCAGAACCATCCAAATACATTGTGGCGTATCACAATAACATTCCTTTCACTCCCTCAAGTTAAATGGTTACCATGGTCAGATTACCCCTCCCAGTTACATTCTTTGTTCATTTTCATGCAGATAGCACCAATTTACTGGTAAAGGTTAAAAGATGAGGATCTCACTTCACTACACCCTGGATTTCTATCAAAGCCACATTATTGTCTCCCTGACCATTACCCATATCTAGGCCACTACCTGACTCAACAAGTGTGAATACCTGCTGGATCAAATTGTCCTGGTAACTCTTCTTCTGCCTACCCTAATACTCCTAATGCTTCATAACATCTGCACCTCAGGCTTCAGCTCAGTATCTCATGAGCAGTCCAAGTTTCAGCCACATACCACAATTGTGGTACAATATTGTATTGTATTGTATTGTATTGTATTGTATTGTATTGTATTGTATTGTATTGTATTGTATTGTTGGTCTCCACAAAATAACATGTGCAGCAGAAATCAAAACATCATATTTCCTTGTTAAGATTCCTTTGTTGAGATTTTTATTCATTTGATATTTCAATTGTTTGTGATTAATACGTGTTATCTTCTACACCATTGTGGCATATCAATAAGATATCTCAAGCTAATTAATATTGCTTTCTCACTAAGTCTAACTCATATTTTCAAGACTTTACATAGTCTAATTGCATGGAAATAATTACAAATAATAATTTTACACCCAAGGTATCTAGGATGGTTGATAGAATTTTGTTATTTATTACTTAATGGTTACATTAAATGTTCCAATATGATTTAACATATCTATAATATAATGAAGCATCTTTCATCAATGTAAATATCACAGCACATGCAGGTGTATTCATGTTACAAAAGTTACATACACTCAATTGTCACATCATTCACGTAACATTAGCACCTCACTTTCTGGATCAAGTTCATTGATTTTGATGATCTCCATAATTTTTGTACTTTTTGAAAAATCAGTCGAAGTGTTTTCTTTGACAGACACAAAGTGCTGGAGTAACTCAGCGGGTCATACAGCATCACTGGAGAACATGGACACAAAGTGCTGGAGTAACTCAGCGGGTCATACAGCATCACTGGAGAAAATGGATGGGTGACGTTTTGGATCGGGATCCTTCTTCAGATGGCCAACCCAAAACATCACCCATCCATGTTCTCCGGGTTGCTGCCTGACCCATTGAGTTACTCCAGCACTTTGTGTCTATCTTTAGTATAAACCAGCATCTGCAGTTCTTTGTTTCTACAAAGTATTTGCTTTCATTAATTTCCCCCTACTTAGCTCATTATGCAATTTAGCGCCTTTTGCTTTCAGGAACCAGGTTGCAGATCCTTTCTCAGCTTAATGGCCGGTAACTGTGGAATATAATGGAACAAGGATGATGGCAACTTAATCTTCCAGCTAATTCTCTGCAGATAATCAACTCGTCAATGTATTACTGCAGCTCTCTATCTGTTCAGAAAGAGCTGTCATATTGAAAAGCTCCAATACAAGGTCATTGATTATGAATCATTAATTATTTTACTCTCATCTCATTTGCTGCCTGACTGGCTGTGTAATCCCAACAGTTTTATATTTTTTATTTAAGAATTCTCTTATTGTTGAGCTTGTAGCATAGCTTGGTAGGGGGATGGGGTGATGAGAGGAGTGGGGGGATGGGGTGGTTGGAACATTTTTGGTTCTGAATGGCTCCCAGTAATGGACACGGGGATCATGACATCTGATTAGCCCATATCTATTGCTTCCAGTGCAGGCAGCATGCTAGGGACCTGCTAACTCTGTTGTATGTCTTCATTTACAGGTCACAGTGCCAATCCTGCTGATCGCTATCATGTTGCCAGGCAACAAGGACCACTCAATGCCAAACTAAATCACTTAAAGTACCTCTGAAAGGGGTGGTGACTTGTGGCTGTATCAGGTGCTTGCAAGTATTTCAGAATTCATTCTTCCCCCCAAGCCATTCCAACATGGCAAAATACAGGAGAGAGCAGATTTAGTTTAGTTTAGTTTTGTTTTCTTTTAGTTTAGTTTAGTTAATTGTCACATGTACCGAGGTACAGTGAAAGGCCTTTTTGTTGTGTGCTATCCAGTGAGCAGAAAGACTACACATGCTTACAATCAAGCCATCACAGTGTACAGCTACAGTATAAAGGGAATAACGTTTAGTGCAAGTTCAAGTCCAGTAAAGTCCGATTAAAGATAGTCCGAGGCTCTCCCAATAAGGAAGATGATAGGTCAGGACCGCTCTCTAGTTGGTGATTGGATGGTTCAGTTGCCTGATAACAGCTGGAAAGAAACTGTCCCTGAATCTGGAGGTGTGAGTTCACACACTTCTGTAACTCTTGCCTGATGGGAGAGGGGAGAATAGGGAACAAAATCCACCAGTGTTAATCTTCCCTTCATTCTGAACTTGGCCTCGGAGCAAAGTAATGGGCAAGTTATGTCAGGGAGCCAGGAGACCCTGCAACACACTCTTTGAAACTATTGCGATGCACAGACGTTAGAGGTCAGTGTCCGAGGACAAGCCCAAGGACATCGAAGTATTACAACAAGAAGTTACAGTCAAGGTTAGTGTGCATGAAGCTCCCTCACTTGCACCACTGGCTTCAGGTACTACTGGTAACATCCTAGCTGAGAACAATCAGGGCTTGCACCTAATATTGTTTTACCACAGCCTGGCACAGTTACCAGAGCTGCCTTCCACCAAACGTCACAAACATAACTCACAAATATATCTCACCCACCACACAGACTATCTATAACAGGAGGCTGGCAATTATCAACTACTAGGAGACGCAAACTGAACAGAAATAGTTAAAAAAGCAAATTATCTTGAAGCATTATTATCATGTTTAGTTTAGAGATGCAGCGTGGAAGCAGGCCCTTCACCCCCACCGAATCCGTGCTGTCCAGCTATCCCTCTACACTACCACTATCACTCTCACTACCACAAGGAACAATTTACAATTTTTACCAAAGCCAATTACCCTACAAGCCTGTAAATCTTTGAAGTGTGGGAGGAAACCGGAACACCCGGAGAAAACCCATGTGGTCACAGGGAAAAGGTACAAACTCCCTACAGACAGCACCCGGAGTCAAGATCGAACCCAGGTTCTCTGACGCTGAAAGACAGCAACTCTACAGCCCTTAATTTTAGTCAAACAAATTTAAACCACAAGCCTCCAACATCACCAACACCTCCAGCTGGTGACCGTGAAGTTTAGGGCAGAACAGTGGTGCAGCTAGCAGAGCTGCTGCCTCACAGCACCAGAGACCCAAGTTCAATCCTGACCTCAGGTGCTCTCTGTGTGGAGTTTGAATGTTTTGCACTGTGATGCCTTGGGTTTCCTCAGGTGTTCCGGTTTCCCCCCACATCCCAAAGACGTGTGGGTTGTAGGTGAATTGGCCCCAGTGCATAAGGAGTGGATGAGAAAGTGGGATAACATAGAACTAGTTCAAAATGGGGAAAAATACTGACTTTTTAATTCATCTGACATGGTGCTGAGCTAGCTTTATCTTGTTAAAAAGGTACAGGATAAATTTTGATCTGAGGGATTTCAGCTTGTAACTTCTTTTTGAGATTGCTAAAAATAACAACGTTCAGGATCAAACATTTATAATGTTTTCATTAAATCCTGTCAGATGCTCAACTGAGTATCTCCTGATGCTGGAAGTCATTTGAACACTTGGCCATCTCTTGGATTTTATTCAAGTCTGATTCTGAAATGAAAGGTTCATTGCATTAGATAATGCCATCCCCGCAGCACACACATAATAATATCGATATTGATCCTACAGTGGAGCTAGGGTGAGATTTGGGGAGTCAGCAATGTATCCACCCTTGGTGGAACTTAAAGGGCAAGGGCATTTTCGAGAATAGAGGAAGCATGGTAGTGGAAAAATAAATGACTTTTTTACGATTCGGAAAAGAATGAGAGAGCATATTGGAGCGCTCTCATGCAAGGTCGATGCCCTCCAATTTTTTTTTATAATGGCTCATCTCTTCAGAGCTGTCATGCACTGCTGTTGAATTGCTAATGAGTAATAAAATAAGTATATTTATTCTGAATTGTTAATGAGCCTTTGAAGCAGTTTGTGTGATATAACAAAAGGACATAGGATTCACTGACTGATCGGTCGGTGTCTTTAACCCTGTGGATCTGATGGTATGGGGCCATTCCCATATGCACTTCAGCTGAGCCACAGCTGTTCACATTGTTGACTCCTGTACTTGCAAAGCAGGAACAAAGCCGTCATTCTGTTCTAGTGCTAGTCCAGAATGCTAGTCATTCTGTTTGGTGTCTTTCGGCACTGTGCTCCAGTTGGACTATGTTCCGGATGTTTGGTAGGATCGAGCTTGAACCAGTCTACTGTCAGTATTCCACCACCAACCCCCACCCCCTCGGTTTCCTCCCACATCCCAAAGACGTGCACGTTTGCAGGTGAATTGGCCTTTATAAAATTGCCCCTAGTGTGTAGGGTGTGAATGAGATAGTGGGTTAACATAGGACTAGTTATTGCTGGTTGGCATGGACTCAGTAGGCTGTAGGGCTTGTCTCCATGTTGTATCTCTAATCTAATCTAAACTAAAGTAAACTAAAGTAAAGTAAAACAAAACTAAACTAAACTAAATTAAACTAAACTAAAATAAAATAAAATAAACAAAACCAAGACAAACTGAATATCATGCAGTTCTTCCTGACCAAGAATTATGAATGTGTGGATTGAGATCCAACAAAAATTCTGAAGCCATTTATGAAATAACTGTAACTGCTCTCAAATTGTGTTTTTCTTTCTCTTCTTCTTTTGAGAAGTGTTAAGTTCTCTTTTTATTTTGAGAAGTAATGGTTGCCTTTCTCAACTCTATCTATCCTCTTCTTTCTTCCATCTTATGATCAATAATAAATCCGAAATGATCATAAGGGATGGCCCACAGCATGCACTAGAGGCAATTTAAAACAAGATTTACAGCTCTTTGAAGAGGGCTTCATCAGGGCCTCCTGCAGTCCACTCTTTTGATCAATACGCAGTAGGGGAATATACTGATAGGAGAGGTACATACAATATTGTGCACTTCTGCATTCACAGATATTATAGGGAAAGAGTTGCTGACCAGTTCCATTCTGATTGCTAAGGATCCAGTTGCATTAATGTGAGTTTTGGCTAAAACTTTTGGAATATCTGGTATAATCTGTGCAGAGGTTCTACCTGTGCTGTTAAGCGATTTTATGATAATCAAAATGAAAATGGTTTCACTGCTGAGTTTCTAGGCAGAGGATTCAGCATCTAACATAGAAAATAGGTGCAGGAGTAGGCCATTCGGCCCTTTGAGCCTGCACCGCCATTCAATATGATCATGGCTGATCATCCAACTCAGTATCCCGTACCTGCCTTCTCTCCATACCCCCTGATCCCTTTAGCCACAAGGGCCACATCTAGCTCCCTCTTAAATATAGCCAATGAACTGGCCTCAACTACCTTCTGTGGAGGAGAATTCCACAGATTCACCACTCTCTGTGTGAAAAAAAACTTTCTCATCTCGGTCCTAAAAGACTTCCCCCTTATCCTTAAACTGTGACCCCTTGTTCTGGACTTCCCCAACATCGGGAACAATCTTCCTGCATCTAGTCTGTCCAACCCCTTAAGAATTTTGTACGTTTCTATAAGATCCCCCTTCAATCTTCTAAATTCCAGCGAGTACAAGCCGAGTCTATCCAGTCTTTCTTCATATGAAAGTCCTGCCATCCAGGAATCAATCTGGTGAACCTTCTCTGTACACCCTTTATGGCAAGAATGTCTTTCCTCAGATTAGGAGACCAAAACTGTACGCAATACTCCAGGTGTGGTCTCACCAATGCCCTGTACAACTGCAGCAGAACCTCCCTGCTCCTATACTTAAATCCCCTCGCTATGAATGCCCACATACCATTCGCTTTCTTCACTGCCTGCTGCACCTGCATGCCTACTTTCAATGACTGGTGTACCACGACACCCAGGTCTCGTTGCATCTCCCCTTCTCCTAATCGGCCACCATTCAGGTAATAGTCTGCTTTCCTGTTCTTGCCACCAAAGTGGATAACCTCACATTTATCCACATTATACTGCATCTGCCATGCATTTGCCCACTCACCTAACCTATCCAAGTCACGTTGCAGCCTCCTAGCATCCTCCTCACAGCTAACACTGCCCCCCAGCTTCGTGTCATCCGCAAACTTGGAGATGTTGCATTCAATTCCCTCGTCCAAATCATTAATATATATTGTAAATAGCTGGGGTCCCAGCACTGAGCCTTGCGGTACCCCACTAGTCACTGCCTGCCATTCTGAAAAGGACCCGTTTATTCCTACTCTTCGCTTCCTGTCTGCCAGCCAGTTCTCTATCCACATCAATACTGAACCCACAATACCGTGTGCTTTAAGTTTGCATACTAATCTCTTATGTGGGACCTTGTCGAAAGCCTTCTGGAAGTCCAGATATAACACATCCACTGGTTCTCCCGTATCCACTCTACTAGTTACATCCTCGAAAAATTCTATAAGATTCGTCAGACATGATTTACCTTTCATAAATCCATGCTGACTTTGTCCAATGATTTCACCACTTTCCAAATGTGCTGCTATCCCATCTTTAATAACTACTGATGTTAGACTAATTGGTCTGTAATTCCCCATTTTCTCTCTCCCTCCCTTTTTGAAAAGTGGGGTTACATTAGCTACCCTCCAATCCTCAGGAACTACTCCAGAATCTAAAGAGTTTTGAAAAATTATCACTAATGCATCCACTATTTCTGGGGCTACCTCCTTCAGCACTCTGGGATGCAGCCTATCTGGCCCTGGGGATTTATCGGCCTTTAATCCATTCAATTTACCTAACACCACTTCCGACTAACCTGGATTTCACTCAGTTCCTCCATCTCATTTGACCCCCGGTCCCCTGCTATTTCCGGCAGATTATTTATGTCTTCCTTAGTGAAGACAGAACCAAAGTAGTTATTCAGTTGGTCTACCATGTCCTTGTTCCCCATGATCAATTCACCTGTTTCTGACTGCAAGGGACCTACATTTGTTTTAACTAATCTTTTTCTCTTAGGTCACAGAGAGGTTGGAACCTAATGACTTGTATCTCTAAAATACAGTTACTTGTGTTTATCATAGCATCAGTCATGACACCAGATCAATAATGAATACAATGGTATACACAGTAAAGGTGAATTCACCCAATGGACTTTGCTTCTAGAGACAAACAAGAGAGGGTCTAGCATCATCCATAAAGCTTCCTCTTTCCCTTCTCCTCTGTGTTTATAAGGGGCAGGTCTGTAGGATTGGGTTAATTGGTCCAATCACCATTAATTTGACTTGGCAGTGGCTTATTTGCCTGTGACCAGGAAAGGAGTGGACCTGAAAGGGGACATGCCATAACATTATCTTGTGGCCAGGTTGAAGGTTTCAAAGACCTTGTGCATTTGTTATTTGTTATTCCTCTCTGCAAATGAATGGTTAGTCTTCCTGAGGAAGGGTGAACATTAATTACAATTCTTCTGGATCAAGATGCTTCAGAATGACATTACTGGCAATGAAAGATTGGAAAAGCATTAGTTCTCCTGCACACTTGGTAAATAATGAGTTGAGCAAAGAGTGCAGTGTTGATAGGTGATGAGCCAGCTTAGCTCACTGAGGTTAACCTCATCTCTGGAAACACTGACTATTTCCCAGTTACCTCCCATTAACTGTAGGAATCAGAGATTGGTGAGAACAGCCTGTTATTGCTCCATGCCCAGAGTTGGTGCATTAATTCCACCAAAGCCCTTATTTAGATTTGGGACATGTGTTAAATTCAGAGATTTTAAATAAGAGGGTATCTCTTTAGTATGACATGGAAAGCCTCTCACTCAGATAGTCAGCCTAGCAATTCAGCTAAGACCTGAGAAGCGGTCCCTTCAGCCCAACTCATCCATGCCAACCATTTGCACTCGTTTGACCCATATCCATCAAAACCTTCCCTATCCAGGTGTATCTGCCTCAACTACTTCCTCAGGCCGAGTGGAGAAATTGTAGTTCTCCCTCTTGTAGTTGATCTTAATAAGCAAGTCGACACATTTGCGGGGCAGCTGGCACATTGTGCTTAGCCTGTGCGGATTAGTTTGAGGTCTATCCATCGTCTTCAAATGAGGTCAAAGTTAGGAGCCCTTACTGTGGGATCAATGTTGAAGTATTTGGTACCTGGATTCAATCTGCCCCATGGTTCCTTCCATCAGAATAGTGGACTAACAGACACAGCATATGCACATTGGGTGCTATTTCCTAAAATGAGTAGCATGATTTGAAATGCTTTTGTGTTGGTTTAGGAGATGGGAAGTTGGTTTTGCCCATTGAGGGTATTGGTTCTGCAACTGAGGACATTGGAATTGTTGTGAGTTGCAGGTGGAGTAAAGTTGGGGAGCTCCAGCAGGCACTTGGCTCGAATGGATTGTGTCCCTATCAGCACCCTGATGGAGGCGTTTCACTGCCCAACTGCAATCTTTGCATGGAGGCTGCAGGGCCAGGAGCGATGTTGTGCAACAGACTGTTCCAGGGCCAGTGTAGTGGTGTATTGTGTTCTCGCTCTGCTAGTTTATGATTTGCCGAGCAGGACTCCAGACCAGGTGTAGCCTTGTTTTCACTTCTACCCACTTTAAGTGGCATGTGCAATATTCCCAGTGAGTGGATGTGCCTCTATTTTCTTGTTGATTAATTCTTTACTGTTGACTGCAATATAGAATTAATGGTAGTTAACTCCATTCCAGCTAATATTAGTGCATTATGAAATGCAAGAACTAGTTATTCAGTAACTCCTTGGTATTTATGACCTTTTTCTGCTGTAGCTGGATAAGGACCTATGATACACTTAATTCAAATTATTTGCCTCAACACATTCACAAGAAATATTAGCTATGAAATTGATTTATGAATCTAAAGGTGCATTAGTCATGGTGGTTCATATTGGATCAATATACATGTCATGTAAGAGGCCATCACTGGGAAATTCAGGAGCTGATGTTCCACTGCACAGGCCTTGTGGACTCCAGGCTGTATCATCCAGTGGTCAGGGTAAGATTGCAAGGAGAGGGGTTGTTGAGTGATGTTCAACACAGGAGATGGTTGCAGTGGGCAGGAGCAGGGGGGAGGGGCGGGGAGGGTTTGAGAATGAAGGTGAGTGAGGTCTGTCTCCACATTAAAGGACACCTGGCCCAGTCAGGTATCCAGCTTTGGCTCCTGTTAAACTGTACAGAGGTTGGAGTGATCTGCGGTACCATACATACAGAAATTAAAGTTAGACGACTCGAGTTGATATTCTTATTCAACATTATAAAAGCACTCTGGATGCTACGAGGTCAGCTACGGGAGGCACCCCCAGGCACAAAGGCTGAATGGTGGCTGGGTAAGGCAAGGGACAACGGTTCGTTGGCCGATGGGTGGATCCTGATGGAGGCATCGGTGGAGTGGGCCGCTGGAGGTGGGCCTGCAGCAGACTGCGGCTTGAATGGAATGGGTGCCGCTCCAAAAACCGAGCGAACAGACCGGATGTGACCTGCAGTGACACGGAGCTGTGAAGGATGCAAAGCTTTGCTTGGCCAGGCCGAATCTGCAACACACCCAGGACAGTGGGTCGTTATGGCCAGGTTAAGAACTCGACACTTATAACAACTTGTAGTTAAAAATGGCGTCAAAACCTGGCGACTCTTATATACTGTTTCAGTGTACTTTTCCTATACACTTGTACTTAATCTAAGATTGTGCTTATGTATAGTAATACTATTACTGAACTGTATGCAAAAAAGAATTTCGCTCTCCCTCAGCAGAGGGCGGCACGGTGGCACAGCAGTAGAGTTGCTGCCTTACAGCGAATGTAACACCGGAGACCCGGGTTCGATCCCGACTAAGGGTGCTGTCTGTACGGAGTTTGTACGTTCCCTCCGTGACCTGCGTGGGTTTTCTCTGAGATCTTCGGTTTCCTCCCACACTCCAAAGACGTACAGGTTTTTAGGTTAATTGGCTTGGTAAATGTAACAAAAATTGTCCCTGGTGTAGGATAGTGTTAATGTGCGAGAATTGCTGGTCGGCGCGGACCTGGTGGGTCGAAGTGCCTGTTTCTGCTCTGTATCTCTAAACTAAACTAAAAAAACATGTAACAATAAAGTAGCATTGAATCATTAGAGGCAGATACAAACCTCACTTATCTTCTGAGTGTAGGAGTACACAATTATCCCACCTCAGTTTAGTTTAGAGGTACAACGTGGAAACAGGCCCTTCGGCGCTCTGAGTTCGCACCAACCAGCGATCCTCGCACACTAACACTATCCTACACACACTAGGAACAATTTACAATTTTCCCAAGCCAATTAGCCCACAAATCTGTACATCTTTGGAGCGTGGGAAGAAACTGGGGCGCCTGCAGAAACCCACGCAGATCACAGGGTGAATGTACAAACTCCATACAGACAGCACCGTAGTCAGGATCGAACCTGGGTTTCTGGCGCTGTAAGGCAGCAACTCTACTGCTGCGCCACCGTGCCACCCACCTCTGACACATTTTTTGTTGCTGAATACAACCCTGATTGGAGCTTGTACATTCAGATGGGAATTCCTGGCACTAAGAGGCATCCCTGGGAAAGGCATTTCAATGTGTGAAGAGTGGTTGCAAAGGGACTTCCTTTGCTATTCTTAAATTGGTCTGCATTTGAATAATCAGTTATATATTTAGACGCTGTTAGATGCCATAGTACATGCCCATGATCATCTATACATTACCATGTCTAAAACAAGGAGCAATATACACTGATGAGCCAAAACATTATGACCACCTGCCTAATATGCTGTTGGTCCTCCATGTGCCGCCAAAACAGCGGCGACCCACTGAGGCATGGACTCTACAAGACCCCTGAAGGTGTCCGGTGGTATCTGGCACCAAAACATTAGCAGCGGATCTTTCGAGTCCTGCAAGTTGCGAGGTGGAGCCGCCGTGGATCAGACTTGTCGATCCAGCACATCCAGCAGATTGAGATCGGATTCAGATCTGGAGAATTTGAAGGCCAGGGCAACACCGTGAACACTTCATCATGTTCCTCAAACTATTCCCGAACAATGTGTGCAGTGTGGCAGGGTCCATTATCCTGCTGAAAGAGGCCACTTCCATCAGGGAATACCATTGCCATTAAGGGGTGTACCTGGTCTGCAACGATGATTAGGTGGGTGACACGTGTCAAATTGACGTCCACATGAATGGCCGGACCCAGGGTTTCCCAGCAGAACATTGCCCAGTGCATCACACTCCCTCCACCGGCTTGTCGTCTTCCCACAGTGCATCCTGGTGCCATCACTTCCCCAGGTAAACGGCGCACACGTACACCAACGCCAACCACGTGATCTAAAAGAAAATGGGACTCATCGGTCCAGGCGACCTTCTTCCACTGCTCCAAGGTCCAGTTCCGATGCTCGCATGCCCAATGTAGGTGCTTTCGACGGTGGACAGGGGTCATCATGGGCACTCTGACCGGTCTGCGGCTACGCAGCCCCATAGGCAGCAGAGTGCGATGCACTGTGTACTGTGACACATTCCTCCCGTGACCACCATTAAAATTTTTCGTGACTTGTGCCACAATAGACCTTTTGTCGGTTCGGACCAGATGGGATACTCACCACTGCTGACCGGGAGCACCCCACAAGCCTTGCCGTTTCAGAGATGCTCTGACCCAGTCGTCTGGCCATAATAATTTGGCCCTTGTCAAAGTCGCTCAGGTCTTTACTCCTGCCCATTTCACCTGCATCCAACACATCAACTTCAAGAACTGACTATTGCTGCCTAATATATATCACTCCTTAACAGGTGCCATTGTAACAAGATTATCAATGTTATTCACTTCATCTGTCAGTGGTCATAATGTTTTGGCTCATTGGTGTATATCTAAATTGTGGACTGCATATTGCACTGTCCCCAGTTTGCTGCGGTATTTTATTTTACATTGTGATTGTGCAGTGCAGAAAAGCACAACATGCTTTATTTTCTAGGCATCGTAGTGATAAGTATTTGATTTATAATCAAAAGAGGGTTATTACAGCTAAAATAAATGTTCTGCGTAAGGTTTTTAATGGATCTGATTTACTGTCATTTTTGTCAGTAGTATTAAAAGTTTCCAAAAACATTAGCATCTACATAATGTTTTGGAAAATGATCATAAACATTCATCAGCTCGTAAAGAAAATTAATGATGCAATGGATGAGTTACACATGCCAGCTGTCTCTATTTTCCTGCTATTTGAACAGGACATGAGTCCAGATTTGATTCATGGTGATGTTGGTGGGTGAATGTTTGATGCATTTCTATCTCTGCTGCATTAACAGAAGGGTTAACCCAGTTCAAATAAACAAGCTGTGCAGCTATGAAGATACCAGATGGAAGTATATTGTGGGAAACAGCTATGGGCTTATCCACTGCAAATACCAACATTTATTTCTACAGTGGACAGAAGGCTTATGGCACATCTCAAAGATGTCAACAAAACCTAGTGTGGCAAACTAATGCTATTTTTTCAGTAGACTTTATTTAAGAGATACAATGGAAACAGGCCCCCCCCCCCCCCCCCGAATCCGCGCTGACTAACGATCACCCCTCAGGCCAGCACTATCCTACACACGAGGGACAATTTACAATTTTACCGAAACCAATTAATCAACAAACCTGTACGTCTTTGGAGTATGGGAGGAAACCGAAGCACCCGGAGAAAACCCATGCAGTCACAGGGAGAGTGTGCAAACTCCGTACAGACAGCACCCATAGTCAGGATTGAACCCGGGTCTGTGGTTCTGTACGGCAGCAACTCTACTGCTACATCACTGCACTGCCTTAATACCATTGAAAAATTCCTATCTTCACATTTACTTTCCTAGTGAAGCAACTTTAAATAATTATGATTGATAAAATGCTACTAATGAAGGTACATCATTCCTACTATGTCACTAGTCCACTATTTGGAAAAACCCATTGGCTTATGCCTCGCCAACAGTGAATTCAAACTGAGCATGCAAAGATTTACATTTGCTTTCTAAAAATCCTATGCTTCAGAACAAAAAAACGTGAGCAAATTTGACCACTTATGTTCACCTTGCTCATGACACGAGATATTCTGATGGAAGTTCCTTCCCTTGGAATAGATATTTTTACACGTGAAATTCTGGCCCATGTAGATGCCTTTTCAGCATACAAAATGGGAAGCAAGCATTAAAAATGGTGGCGTTCAAAGTAAAATGGGACGTTGTGTTGGAGACATAGTAATTGATAGTTCATTGGTACAGTTTATGGGGACAGGACCATTACCTGGAGGTCCTGCTGCAATCAGTGTCGTGGTAAAAAGCAGCCGGACTTGTTATAGAAACATAGAAAATAGGTGCAGGAGAAAGCCATTCAGCCTGTCGAGCCAGCACCGCCATTCATTGTGATCAATGGGACAGAAGGTGGACAGTCTGCCGGAGAAGGTGATAGAGGCAAATACAATTACAATGTTTAAAGTGTTTGGACGGGGATGGGAAAGACACATAGGGACAGGCTTATAGCAGCAAAACTAGATTTACAGGCATGGAGGAGGTGGGCCGAAAGGGACACTTTATATTCTGTACAATTCTACGCTTCCATGCCCCCTGCCAGTGAAAACAGAGGTGCAAGCTGCATGATGGAAACTTGCAAACCAAATCATTCTAGGTCCCTAGCACTGGCTGTCTTGGCCAAAATCCTAATCTGTTGGATGAAAAAGTATTAGACCTGCGGACTCAGTAAACCGTTTTGAATACTGATAGCCAGACCCATCATGGGAACTTGGAGAGTTTGCATGAGATATGTGTGGCTTCACTTGACTGTTCAAGTTGGTTTCTACTTAAATGTCATTGCACTGGAATTGTTTCTGTGAGAAACATATAAAACTATGAAGATACCAAAGGATTAATTATTTAATTTCTATCTTTGCAAAGCACAAAGTAAAATTTACTGAGATATATCCTTGCAAATGCTGAGAATCTCATTTCTATGTGCTGACACACTGCAGGAAAGGTTAGATCAGGTTTCTCATAATAGCCTTCATTGCATCTGATGTAACCCAACATTAAAAACAATTATGGACATGGTACAAAAGATAAGATTACATTTCTCCAGCCTAATAGCTCAATTAGATGTACATTTTAATGCTTTCATCTAAGGAATGTGTACCCAAGAATGTCTTTCAGACACAAGATTATGTTGCTTTCACATTAGGAATGCCTTAAGAAGCATTAGAATTCTTTTTCCATATTTGTTTTTACACTACATTTCCGCTGAATTCTTCCACTGCGTAATGACTGAGCTACTGCATTATTTGGGGCAGAATTTCAGTGAAATACTTCAATTTTCATGATTTAAATAGGTTATTATTTTTAATAAATTCCAGAAAACAAAGCTTACAAGAAATTGATTGGTGTGTGGTGTTTTGAAAGTGAACCCACTTGTTGAATGCACCATTATAATGCACCATGGGGTAGAAGGGGGGTGGGGGATGGGGGGGATGGTGTGGCGGCGCCCAGGGGCTAGGCCACTCCCTTGGTCATCCCACTCGGCACTCAGTGGACGGGGGGGATTAGGTCACTTCCTGGGTAATTTCCCTTGGGTCAGGTGGTCTGGGACTATAAAGGGCTTTGGGTGTTTCGACTCACTAGTTTTAGCGCGGTGTGAGTGTTCGTTGCAGAATAAAGTATTGTGACTATTTACCTGGTGTCTGGCCTGATTTCTGTGGCGACCGCGCCCACTACACTGGTGACCCCGACTTTCCTTCGCAAGTCGCGATGGACCTGAACGCTTCACTACCCGACTCTGCCAATCAGCCGCCTCTGGACCCTGCCGACCGCGCCGCTCTCCACGCCGTGGCGGTGAGGCTGCCTCCCTTGTGGACCGACGACCCCGACTTCTGGTTTGACCAGGCCGAGGCGCAGTTCGCCCTGCGGGGCTTAACTGCCGACGACACCAAGTATTTTCATGTAGTCGGCGCCCTCGACACGGCCACCTTCGTGTTGGACATGGGGGGTCGTCCTGAGACGGTCTCTCTTTCGCGGCTGAAGCCGGCGCACGTAGACGTTAACCAGCCGGTTCTACTGGCGCGGCCTCGCCCTCGGGGTCGTCCCGCGTCCCGAACCTTACCCCCGGAGTTCCCGCGGGCGCCTTCCCCTGGCGGGGTGGTTCCGGTTCCTGCGCCCGCCGTGGCGCGCACGCGGGCTGGCCGTTTCGTCCGTCCCCCTGTCTGTTTCGTGCCTTCGGTTCTTGGGGGGGGGGGGTCCTGTGGCGGCGCCCGGGGGCTAGGCCACTCCCTTGGTCATTCCACTCGCCACTCAGTGGACGGGGGGGAATAGGTCACTTCCTGGGTCATTTCCCTTGGGTCAGGTGTTCTGGGGCTATAAAGGGCTTTGGGTGTTTCGACTCACTAGTTTTAGCGCGGTGTGAGTGTTCGTTGCAGAATAAAGTATTGTTACTACTTACCTGGCGTCTGGCCTGATTTCTGTGGCGACCGCGCCCACTACAATGGTGTATTTTATTGCCGATTATATGCTATAACTAAGTAAAGGGGGTAAATATGTACCGTATTGGAAAAAAGCAATAATACATTTTACATGTTCATAAAAATACATAATACTTTAAACATTGTAAATAAATACGGTCACTCCGTGAAACAACAAACTCAGTCCTTTGTTCCCGATATGAACGGACACCTCAGTTGCGACAGATTTCGTCCACTATAAACAAATTCCATTATAAAGAGGTCCATAATAATGAAGATAGAGTGTATGCTTGTTTTTTTCTAGCTATTTTACATTGCTCTGTTTCAATAATGGTTGGATAGTTAGTTGGTAGTTCAATGTCATAATTATTTATTTTTTAAACTAATTTCTTGTTGATCTCATCCTAGTTTCCCTTTAGTCTTCACCAAGTTCTCGTAAAATCTGAGAGTACCATCTCTTCTAAATTAGTTAAGCTCAGTGGGGTGAAATGCATAACTGAGTTTGTTTAATGACCGCTGGGTAGTTTGTTTAACACCAGATACAAAATGGTGAAAGCATTACAATGTGGATCCTAAAACAATTTATGAGGACTCCTATCAGAAGCAGCTGAGTGGCTGACACATTTATGTCAGGTAAGGTTTGGTTATCAAGGGAGCAGCAAATTTAGTCCAATATTTTTCATTGGCAGCTGCCTAATATGCAATGCTTGACAATAGCGGCACGGTGGCGCAGCGGTAGAGTTGCTGCCTCACAGCGAATGCAGCGCCGGAGACTCAGGTGCGATCCTGACTACGGGTGCTGTACTGTACGGAGTTTGTACGTTCTCCCCGTGACCTGCGTGGGTTTTCTTCGAGATCTTCGGTTTCCTCCCACACTCCAAAGACATACAGGTTTGTAGGTTAATTGGCTGGGCAAATGTAAAAATTGTCCCTAGTGGGTGTAGGATAGTGTTAATGTGCGGGGATCGCTGGGCGGCGCGGACCCGGTGGGCCGAAGGGCCTGTTTCTGTGCTGTATCTCTAAATCTAAAAAAAAATCTAAAAAAAATATTTTCATATTCAGATGAGAACAAAGGAAACAATAGTACCTATGCCAGGGACCATAACCAGATCTTTGTCCTTCACTATCAAGATCCCCATGTGTCTAAGTAACAATTAAAAAGGATTGAATAAACCTTTTGTGAGACATTTTACATGAAGAGTTAGACTAATTTCCATTTCAGCACAGGGTAACAATATTATCCATTTAGAATGTGTTGGAAGGAACTGCAGATGCTGGATTACGATATGATACGATATGATAGAACTTTATTTATCCCAGGAGGGAAATTGATCTGCCAACAGTAACAAAAAAAACACAAAATACATGAAACATAAAATTAAAGTTACATTGAAGATAGACACAAATGCTGGAGTAACTCAACGGGATAGGCAGCATCTCTGGAAAGAAGGAATGGCTGACGTTCCAGGTCAAGACTCTTCTTCACAAATCTACAAATGTTCATCCATTTAGAACATCAACAGATCTAACATTTGACGCTCATTTTCAAACCAAAACTGTCCCTCATTAAATTATCTTATGAAGCAATATCAACATTGGTGTTGACAGCATTAGGTTAGTCTGCTGCACATTAGAAATACTTGGGCGCCCACGGTGGTGCAGCGGTAGAGTTGCTGCCTTACAGCACTTGTAGCACCGGTGACCCGGGTTCGATCTGTATGTATGAAGTTTGTATGTTCTCCCTGTGACCGCGTGGGTTTTCTCCGAGATCTTTGGTTTCCTCCCACACTCCAAAGACGTACAGGTTTGTGTAAATTGGCCCAATTGTCTGCAGGACGGTGTTAATGTGTGGGGATCACTGGTTGGCATGGACTCGGTGGGCCAAATGACCTTATTTCTGCACTGTATCTCTAAACTAAACTAAACCAAAACTTGCATAATTCGCTTGTTGCTGCAAAAGGTAAAAATCTATTTTTTCCATTATGTAAGCACCAAGACCATGCGAGGACCAGGTAATTTCATGAGCATAGTCCAAATGGAATACTGCATATGAAATCACATCATTTGATAACATCTGACACTGAAATCACATCAGCAATACAAGCTTCACTTTCAGTGCTGAACTGAATTTCACAAGGGATGCAGAAATGTTACCACATTTCATTTCAGATAAAGTTTATTTTTAATTATATTTAATCAATTAGGAATGGACTGCCATGCAACCTAAATTTCTTGTTCTTTCAGGGACCATGACTTAACCAGATCATAAAATCCAACCCGATTTACTAATGTGCTTTGAGACAGACCTGGCCAAAAATATGATTCCAGACCTACACCAATTTGAAATAGCTTCGCAAGCTATTCAGTTTAAAGGGGAATAGGGGTAGATGCCAGTAATGCCTCTGTCCCATAAATGAAATAGATTCCCATTCAAGTTTGCAGGTGGCAAAAACTCCAATTCATGTTGAGTCAGGTTCTTAGTTAACATTTGCGTCTTGAGTTGTGATGTTGCCAGCAAAACCTGCTTGCAATTTTGACTGTGAAGACAAAGGCAGGGTTGACAGTGAAGCCTTCACCAGACTGACCCAGCTCGAATGTGAATGAGACCCAAGTGAGGCCCAAAATGAAGCATTTTCCTATGTCTTACTTTTTAAATGGGGCTAGTTTGTTTTAGATATGAAAAAGTTTGAAGATACATTATTGGAAAAGGAAAAGATAGTCTTGGCTATGCAACTTATAAATACTTTAATCATTGCTCATTGGTTGTGATTTAAATCTGGCAGCTGAGATTCAACAGAATTTAACACCATTGGAATAGCATTGAGTGAATAAGTCTCACTGACTTCACTTTGTTCATGGTTCAGATAGAATTTTTTCTCATTGCAAATATACAAATGGGCCATTTTTGTCCCTGCGTGCTAATTATCTTAACAAAATCACAAGTATGAGTGATAATGGGTTATTTTAAAAACCGCATTATCACTTCAATAGCAGTTTGAGCATTGCTAAATCATTGCCCAAAACTAACTGACATTTTGCTCATTTTACAAAGGGCAGACAGAAGTCATTTATATTGCTTAATAACTATATAAAATAAAGGACCACAGAGAAAACCTCTACTCATAAAATTCCTCCAGTTAATGTCATATGGTACAATAAAGATAACGAACCCAATAACTTCTCAGCGAGCAGAGAATAACGTGCCTGTACAGTTTCAGAAATTGTCACATAAGTGGCTGTTTGACTGTCAGGCAGCAGGTACACAAACTTGAAGTTCCACACCACCAGGTTCAGGAATCTGAGGGGTAACTTTGTAGGAATCTGAGGGGTGACTTTTTCACACAAAGGGTGGTGGGTGTATGGAACAAGCTGCCAGAGGAGGTAGTTGAGGTAGGGACTATCCCATCGTTTAAGAAACAGTTAAACTGGCACATGGATAGGACAGGTTTGGAGGGATACGGACCAAACTGGGGCAGGTGGGACTAGAGTATCTGGGACATGTTGTTGGCTGGTGTGGGCAAGTTGGGTTAAAGGGCCTGTTTCCACACTATCCCTCCATGACTATAACAGCAACTTTCCTACATTCATCAAGTTCTTGAACAGACGTGCAAAAGCTAGTACTACCTTTGCAAAAGAACACTAAGGGCCACCTTTAGCACTACCATGGATTTGTTTTGTAACTTTTTTGCACTAATGTCTTATTTTTTTGGTACAGTCTTTTTTCTTTTTACTGTCTTACAGAATTAATGTGGAATTTTTGTACAACATGTTTTTGTGGGTTGTAGAAACAAAGAATTGAAGATGCTGGTTTACACAAAAGAACGGTGGTGCAGCGGTAGATTTGCTGCCTTACAGCGCTTGCAGTGCTGCAGACCCGGATTCGATCCCGACTACGGGTACAGTCTGTACGGAGTTTGTACGTTCTCCCCACGACTGCGTGGGTTTTCTTCGAGATCTTTGGTTTCCTCCCACACTCCAAAGACGTACAGGTTTGTAGGTTAATTGGCTTGAGTTTGTTTACTTGGTATAAGTGTAAATTGTCCCTAATGTGTGTAGGCTTGTGTTAATGTGCGAGGATCGCTGGTTGGTGCAGACTTAGTGGGCCGAAGGACCTGTTTCTGCTCTGTATCTCTAAACTAAACTAAACACAAAGTGCTGGAGTAACTCAGCGGGTCAGGCAGCATCTCAGGAGTACACGGATAGGAGACGTTTTGGGTCAAACTGAAGAAGGATCCTGACCCAAAACATTGCCTATCCATGTTCTCCAAAGATGCTGCCTGACCCGCTGAGTTACTCCAGCATTTTATGTCTTTTTGTGTGCTGCAAGCAAGATTTTCATTGTACCTGTACTTTAGCATAATTGTGCATTTGACAATAAACTCGTCTTGACTTGACATTGCTAAACCCAGCTTGAGACATAAACTCCTGCACCCCAATTGCCTGAGAACATCGCAGCATCACAAGGAGCAGTCAAATATGTGTAAAATAGTTAGATAAAATACAGTTCTACTTGCTCAGTCTGCATTATACTATGAGAATTACAGATACAAACACCATAGGTGGTAGTTTAATTCATTTCTATCATGGCAGCCAAACATATTTCTTTCAATAAAGTGGCTTTCAATATAGTTAGATAGAGCACTAACTGGTGGAATCAAGGGATATGGGGAGAAGTTGGGAAAAGGTTACTGATTGTGGATGATCAGCCATGTTCACAATGATTGGCGGTGCTGGCTCGAAGGGCGGAATGGCCTCCTCCTGCATCTATTTTCTATGTTTCTATGTTTCTATGTTTCTATGGCTCTGAAATATGAATAATGCTGCAGAGTTGGTTGGCATTTCAATGGTACCGGAATTGAAGAGTGGGGAATACTGATACCAGTAGGGGAAAGAGTAGAAGAGAAGATTGAGTAAAATATTCTGTTCAACGAAGAGAACATCTATAATCTCTCTTGTGTCAGCTTGTTCTACACTCAGCCTGTTTATTTGAGTTGCATACTATCAAGCTGTGATAGAAAACTAAAGACAGCAATTGTAACACTGAAACCAATGCTGTGAGCAGAGTAAATCACAGCTGCACTCTCCTATCCAGAGTCATCACTGAATCATCATGCATTTAAATCCCATACAACTGTCAGGGGGGATAAGAACAAACTATTATTGTAGCTATTATTCCGCTAGCTAAGTGTTCCTTTCAACAGATGGCTTACGCCTGCAAATATTCATCATTGTGTTTCATATACTTCAAAGTAGGATTCAAGATATTTGTCAATGTGCTATCAGAATCTCACTCCAACTTTGGATATGCCAACTTACTCGCATCTGGAGAGATCGGGCACAGGCTTACAACAGCCAAGTGACTAGGGTTACTGTTGTAGTTTACCAGAACATAGGGATGCAGGGGGTCCCTATGTTACCAGAACATAGGAATGCAGAGGGTCCCTATGTTACCAGAACATAGGGATGCAGGGGGTCCCTATGTTACCAGAACATAGGGATAGGGATTCATGAATCCTGCATGAATAATTACATTCTCTATGAAGGGCTATTTTAGCTTTTTACAGAGACTTTTTAGCCCTTTTAGCATGTTCTTATGCCTTTCATTGAAAAGTTAGCCATTTAAGCATGTTCTTCTGCCTTTCTAAGAATTTAGCTCTTTGACCCCAATTCCAATTTTTGCATATTTCATAATATATTTTGTTATCGAAAATGAACTGAACCATGCAGTTAACTGGCAGACTATCAATAAGTTTTCTACTCCCCTCTGGGTAGACAAGCTTTATTTGTGAATACACCGTTTGAAAGATTATCTGTAACCAGCAGTTAAATGTGAAGAGAAATCAAACTTTCCTTTGATAGATGCCTCTGTCCATGTTCATTTGTAGTCAGACTGATTGGTTAATGACATCCAATCCCCTAGAGTATTGCACATTGTGTGGACCCAATGTTGGATTACAGAATCTGCTGTCAGATTTTCTTTGATTAGACAGACATGCTCATACCATGTTAGACAGACATGCTCATACCATCAAAAACTTAAATAGAACCAACTAGGTTTTCTATGCTACATTTACTGTTTGAGACGGGAGTTTGATGTGCAAAGATTGATGCCAAGAAAGGGAAAAATAGAGCGCAGAATCGAGGGAATATTTTTTTTAAAAAGGAAGTAAGCTATGAGGAAAAAGGAAAGAAACCCAAATGAGAAATACAAAAATCGTGGAAAAAAAAGCATTTGAAGTTTATATTGGGAGAAGAGGAACTAAGAAGGATGTCAGTTCCAAATTCACCTTCATAACCCATACTTTGATTAGGATTTTTATATTAATATAATTATTTCACAGATCTATTAATCTATACCTATCAAAGAATGGTGCAAAATTATTCTGAAATGAACCATGAAGAAGAAACCCAGAAGTAAACAGACAGTTTTAAAAGAACATCTTTTTTTTCATGGGGGGAGGAGTGGAGGGGAAAGGGGGGTCGGGCGCTGCACGAATGCGGGAGGGGTTTGGGCCCAGCGGGTCCGCTTGGTCTAATTAGTCTGACCTTTAACTGTTCGGTGGCGGCTGCCCTGGGGCTGAGCAGTGAAGGAGACGCCCGTGGCTGAGAGCAGCAGCAGGAGCGGCAGCGGTGATGCTGAGCAGGAGCTGGAGGCTCATCGGCGACGGCAGTGATGGAGACGCCCGGGGTTTAGAGCTGGGGCGGTAGCCACGATGGTGGCTGGGCGGTATTCTGGGCTAGTCTCATTTGTTTGCATTCAGCCCATATCCCACCAAGCACGATCCTTTCCATAAATATCTGTCCAAATTTCTTTAGGCAGTCATAATTATATCATAATTTTGCCTTTGTAGCTTCCTTTGGCAGCATTTGTTCAACAAATCCAGCAAAGGTGCACTTGATTGATCCCTAGAATAGGAAAACATTGAGTGGAATGGGCATGTATTCTCTGGAGTATAAAAGAATAAGAGGTGGCCTCAATGAAACATAGATGACTCCAAAAGGACTTGACAGAGTTACTTGACAGTTTTACCTTGTGGTTCAGCCGCTTATAAGTGAGATGAGGATGAATATTTTTCTGCAGCAAATCTTTGGAACTTTTTACCAGAAAGAACTGTGCATTTGTTACTCAATATCTTTAAGGCTGAAAGAGATATACTTTAGTCCCTGGGGGAACCCAGGGTTATGGAGATCAGAAAGAAAATAGAATTGAAGCTAAAGATCATCTTATTGAACAACACAGCTGGTTCTAAAGGCCTTGTGGCTTTCTCCTGCTTTTATTTCTTGTATTCCCCTTTGAATAATGTTAGGTTTTCAGCTTGCATAAGTGACCACAATGTTATGTAAGACAACACTGTAGCAATAAACCATTTCCTGAAAAAAGAAAAAGCTTGAATTTTAATATGAGATACGGTCAAGGAGAGAATTTGTGCTCTGTAATGTTCCAATGCATGCGAGATAATTGCACCTTTCCTTGATTATCATTGTTTTTTGCATTGCTTCCTTTCATTTGTCCTATATCTCTCATTTCAATTTCCCGTAACTCTCAGTCTAAAAAAGGGTCTCGATCCGAAATGTCACCTATTCTTCATCTTCAGAGATGCCGCCTGATCTGCTGAACTACTCCAGCTTTTTGTGTCTGTCTTTGGTTTAAACCAACATCAGCAGTTCCTCCCTACACGTATGAGATAATGACCACTTTTCTGTTTTTAATGACTGGGTGTGGGGTAAATGTTGTCCAGAACACAGGGGAGAAAACGGACCAAATTGTCTCAGAATGAAAAAAAGAATCAAAATGTCTCAAGGTATTGTAGCTGCCGTCTAGCCTCAGGACATGTAAGCACAAACCAGAAAAACAACTGCATGCTATCATACTAATTTTCTCACCATTATTGAGGTGAGAGTCATAGAGTCCAGAGTGATACAGTGTGGAAACAGGCCCTTAGTCCCAACTCACCCACACCAACATGTCCCAGCTATACTAGTCCCACCTGCCTGCGCTTGGTCCATATCCCTCCAAACCTGTCCTATCCATGTACCTGTCGAACTGTTTCTTAAACATTGGGATAGTCCCAGTCTCAACTACCTCCTCTGGCAGCTTGTTCCATGCACCCACCACCCTTTGTGTGAAAAAGTTACCCCTCAGATACCTATTAAATCTTTTCCCCTTCACCTTGAACCTATGTCCTCTGGTTCTCGATTTCCCAACTCTGGGCAAGAGATTCTGTGCATCTACCCCATCTATTTCTCTCATGATTTTATACACTGTTCTGCTACCAATTGACAATGACACATGACAATCCCTGCTTTACCCGTGTTAATTATTAAAATCAATTTCATTGTTACCGTAAGATCACATATCATTGTGGTCTTTCTGATGAGATAGGCGAGATAGTGAAAGACTTTATTTTATGAACATGCTATGTCTGGGGTACAGGTGCATATCTAGCACATGATGGCACTTAAACAAAAAACAAAGTTGGAATTCGGAATCAAGGAACTGGCACAAACATTGTGGGCACAAACATTGTGGCCTGACGGGCCCTTTCCTGTGCTCAACTGTTCTATGTGACTGCAGATGCTGGTTAATACACAAAAGTAAAAGGCTAAGATAAAGTGGATGTAGAGAGGATGTTTTCACTAATGAGAGAATCTAGAACTAGAGGTCATAGCCTCAGAATTAAAGGACGCTCCTTTAGAAAGGAGATGAGGAGTAATTTCTTTAGTCAGACGGTGGAATGTTTGCCACAGAAGGTTGTGGAGGCATAGTCAATGGATATTTTTAAGGCAGAGATAGATTGATTCTTGATTGGTACGGGTGTCAGGGGTTATGGGGAGAAGGCAGGAGAATTATTTAGGAGTTAGAGTTAGCTCTTAGGGTTAAGGGAATCAAGGATATGGGGAAAAAGTCGGAACGGGGTTACTGATTTTGGATGATCAGCCATGATCATTGAATGGAGGTGCCGGCTTGAAGGGCCAAATAGCCTACTCCTGCACCTATTTTCTATGTTTCTATGTTTCTAATGGGGCTAGGAGGAAGAGATAGATCAGTCATGATTGAATGGCAGAGTAGATTTGATGGGCCGAAAGGCCTAATTCTGCTCCTAATTACCTTAAAAAGACAAAGTGCTCGAGTAACTCAGCAGGTCAGGCAGCATCTCTGGAGAATATGGATAGATAATGTTTTGTGTCAAGCCCCTTCTTCAGACGACCTGTCCATGTTCTCCAGAGTTGCTTCCAGTCATGCTGAGTTACTCCAGTGCTTTGTATTCTTTTGTACAAGTGGAATTCAACGGATCAGGCAGCATCTGTGGAGGAAAAAGGCAGGCACCGATTCAAGTTGGGCGCCTTCTTCAGACTGATTGGAGTAGGGAGGAGAAAGCTGCAAAGAGAGGTGGGGTTGGGAGAAAGACTGGCAAGTGACAGTGGATGTAGATGAGGGAGCGAATAGCAGATGTTGGAATAAGTACTAAAAGATAGTTAAAAAAGGGAGATGGAAGGGTGTCAGATAAGGAGGGGAGGAGTGAAATGTAAAGCTGGAGGGAGGGATGTGGGTCGAAAGGGACTGGGGTGATAAAAGGGGAATGTGGGACTTGAGGATGAGAGATGATGTACAAAAGAGGAAATGGGGTGGTGGGTGTAGATGGGAGGAATGTATGCACTTCGGTGCAGTGGGGAGGGGGCAGGGCAGGGAAAAGAGTTTAGTTTAATTTAGAGATACAGTGCAGAAACAGGCCCTTTGGCCCTTCGAGTCCGCTTCAAGAGAGAGTTAGATTTTGCTCTTAGGGCTAAGAGAATCAAGGGATA
Source organism: Rhinoraja longicauda (assembly GCF_053455715.1). NCBI lineage: Eukaryota > Metazoa > Chordata > Chondrichthyes > Rajiformes > Arhynchobatidae > Rhinoraja > Rhinoraja longicauda. The sequence continues at coordinate 65,743,030 of NC_135953.1, read as the reverse complement.
TGGGGAAAAAGCCGGAACAGGGTACTGATTTTGGATGATCAGCCATGATCATATTGAAAGGCGGTGCTAACTCGAAGGGCCGAAATGCCTCCTCCTGCACCTATGTTCCATGTTTCTAAGACCAGCGATCCACATACACTAGCACTATCCAAAACACTAAGGACACTTTTACAATTTTACCAAAGCCAATGAACCTACAAACCTGTATGTCTTTGGAATGTGGGAGGAAACCAGCGCACCCAAAGGAAACCCACATGATCATGGTGAGAACGTACAAACCATACAGACAGCACCCTGGATCGAATCCAGGTCTCTGGTTTGTAAGGCACTGTGCTAACATGCCACCCAAGAGGGGGGGATATTCAAAATTAAAGAATTCAATGTTCATACCATTATATAATGAGGTGCTGTTATTCCAGTTTGCATGTGGACTCACTGAAAACTGAGGAGACCAAGGACAGAAAAGTCGGTATGGTCATGGGAAGGGGGGTTAAGATAGTTAACAACCAGGAGGTCCTTTAGTCCTTGGCAGACCGAGACCAAGTGTTCCGTGAAATGGTCCGACGTTTACTCTTGCCGATGTACAGGAGGCCACACCGAGAGCACTGAATGCAGTAGACAAGGTTGTGAGCCTCTCTTTTACCTGGGAGGGCTGGTGGAGTCTCTGGATGAACGTGAGAGAGAGAAGGAGAGATAGGTGTTACATCTCCTGCACTTGCAGGGGGAAATGCCTGGGGAGGGGATGGGCAGGGATGGGCAGGGATGCACAAACCAAGGAGTTGTGGTGGGAGTGGTCTCTAAGGATTGAAGAAAGGGGTGGGAATGGGAAGATGTGACTGGAGGTGCGATTACATTGAAGGAGGTGTAAACGTTGTAGAATGTTGTGTTGGATGTAGAGGCTGCTGGAGTGAAAGATGAGGACCATGATCCCAATATTGTCATAAGACCTGCTGACAAGAGAGGTGCTGTTGTAGTCTGGCAGGCTGATCTTATCTGTGCTGAGGCCAGGCATCAGCTCTCAGGCACCTCCAAAAACTTACCCCTTGACCATGATCCCACGGATGATCACCATGCCACCATCTCCCAAATCATCACTGATCTTATCACCTTCAGCCATCTGCCCTCCACAGCCTCCAACTTTACAGTTCCCCAAAACTGCACTGTCCATTTCTAACTCATTCCCAAAATCTACCCTGACAGACTTTGTTTCTGCCTGCTCCTGCCTCACAGAACACATCTCCAAATATCTTAATTCTATCGTGTCCTCGCTCCTCCAGTCCCTTTGCATCTACATCTGAGATACCTTACACTCTCTTCACACTTTAATCATTTCCAATTCCTAGCCCCTATCACCTCATCTTTATCGCGGGTGTCCATTTCCTTCACCCCTCCATTCCCCTTTGGGACTCTCCAGTTCTTTGAACAGAGACCAAACAGTTCCCTTCATCTAACATTCTTCTCTGCCTGGTATTCTCCTTCTCTTCTTCACACTTAACAACTTCTTTTTTGATTCCTCTCCCTTTTTTTTAAGTCAAAGGTGTAGTCACAGGCATTCATGCCTGTCCTATTTGTTGGTTGCACTGAACAGTCCTAGTTCCAAATGAACCCTGGCACTATTCCCCACGGTGATTTTAATCGACTTTACTAGTAACCTCTCTCAAATTCGCTTGGACTATCTCTGACACCACTTTCCCCTTTCTTGATCTCTCTGTCCCCATCACAGAAGACAGACTATCACTGAGAGGCAGTGGAGGTCAATTCACTGGATGAATTTAAAAGAGAGTTAGATAGAGCTCTAGGGGATAGTAGAATCAAGGGATATGGGGAGAAGGCAGGCACAGGTTACTGATTGTGGATGATTAGCCATGATCACAATGAATGGTGGTGCTGGCTTGAAGGGCCAAATGACCTCCTCCTGCACCTTTTCTTTATGTTTCTGTTTCTATGACATCCACAGATACCATGACTACTCCTTCCACCCTACCTCCTAGAAACATAGAAACGTAGAAACATTTTTCCTGCATCTAGCTTGTCCAGTCCTTTTATAATTTTATATGTCTCTATGATCCCCTCTCATCCTTCTAAACTCCAGTGAATACAAGCCTAGTCTTTTCAATCTTTCCTCATATGACAGTCCCACCATCCCAGGGATCAATCTCGTTAACCTACGCTGCACTGCCTCAATTACAAGGATGTCCTTCCTCAAATTAGGAGACCAAAACTGTACACAATACTCCAGATGTGGTCTTACCAGGGCCCTATACAACTGCAGAAGAACCTCTTTACTCCTATACTGAAATCCTCTCATTATGAAGGCCAACATGTCATTAGCTTTCTTCACTGCCTGCTGTACCTGCACGCCAACTTTCAGTGACTGGTGTACGACACACAGGTCTTGCTGCACTTCCCCCTTACCTAACCTAACACCATTGAGATAATAATCTGCCTCCTTGTTTTTGCCGCCAAATTGGATAACCTCACATTTATCTATATTATACTGCATCTGCCACGCATCAGCCCATTCACTCAACCTGTCCAGGTCACCCTGCTATCTCCTAACATCCGCTTCGCAGTTCACACTGCCACACAGCTTTGTTTCATCTGCAAACTTGCTAGTGTTACTTCTAATTCCTTCATCCAAATAATTAAATAAATGGTAAACAGTTGCGGCCCCAACACCGAGCCTTGCGGCACTCCACTCGTCACTGCCTGCCATTCTGAAAAGGACACGTTCACTCCTACTCTTTGCTTCCTGTCTACCAACCAATTCTCTATCCATGTCAACACCCTACCCCCAATACCATGTGTTCTAATTTTGCTCACCAATCTCCTGTGTGAGACCTTATCAAAAGCTTTCTGAAAGTCATGCAAGGAAGCCATCCTTTACTCACAATTGCTGCAGCTTATTCTCATCTACTTTTACATAGATAATGTTAAGAGGGATGTGGGCCAAATGCGGGCAAATGTGATAAGCTTTGCTGCGGGGCATCTTGGTCGGTATGAATTTGGCCAAAGGGCCTGTTTCCGTGCTATATGACACTCTGATTCTATGGCTCTTCTAAATCAATCTAAATCAAAATTAATAAAATATTACTTTTGCAAGTTACAAACATTAGGGCTGTGTTTAGTAATTCCACCTAAATCTAAAAACAGGCATCCAGTGTTAAGATTTTGAGGACACAAATTGCTGAAGTAACTGAGCAGGTCAGGAGCATCTCTGGAGAACGTAAGACTCGAAACATCACCTATCCATGTTCTACAGAGATGCTGCCTGACCGTTTGAGTTACTGTAACTGTATCCTTGTGTACGACCCATCTTATGCAGTACCTAGTTTCGACATTAAGATTTTGAGTATAGTCTTGCAGTAGAGGCAGAGGAGCGAGGTTGGAGTGTAAGAGTGCGTCCAGTGGAGGTGGGGTGCAGGGGTTTGTAGCCAGTTCCACTGCAAGGCTCCTGAGGGAAGTTGGAGTCAGAGGGCAGGCCCAAAGGAGGGCAATCAAAGAACTTGCAAATGCCGCCGAACGGAGCAGTCACTGGCTGTGGCTGAAAAGAAAAGATACTGTCTGGGCTGCCACGTGACCATCCTGAGGTTAACCATAAGACACACACCCAGGTCTGATCACCCTGCGGTGGGCCTGCCTCGACTGAGGGTGTCTTGTGATAAAAGGCCGAAACACCCAGTGACGTTGAGGTACACAACTGAAGATGTGTCGGAATGGTAGCGACATTACCTAGTGGTCACCCCCAAGAACAACACCAGTCAATTGTAGTGCAAACCTTAGGGATTGTAACATCTAGTCCTACTAATTAATTTGATGTTTACACCAGTTTAAGATGTTGTCGTTACCTGTTGCAGCTGTAATTTGCTAATTTTGAATATCTCTTACATGATCTCAAAGGAGCTCTTGGACACAAAGACCGCAAAGGAAGAAGAGAGAGGGATTGTGTACTCTCCTGTTTTTTGCATTGAATGATTCCTTCCATTTCCTTATTTCCTTCCTCACTCCCAGCCTCCTCGTATGCTCTCCATCTCTTGACTTGTTTCTTTGCCTCTAATTTTGTCTCTGAAATCCATAATTTTTCAAAATATATTTTTATTTCCTTCAATTCAATCTACTATCAGACAGGTTAGAATCACCATTTATGATATTAATAATGAGGCAGGTCAGTGGTGCAACTGGTAGAGCCGCTGCCTCACAACTCCAAAGATGCAGGATTGCTCCTCACCCTCGACCCTGTTTGTATAGAGTTTGCCCTGTGACAGCCTGAGCTTCCTCTGGGTGCTCAGGTTTCCTCCCACATCCTTAACATGTGCAGCTAGGTCAGTTAGTTGGTCAGGAAGGAACTGCAGATACTGGTTTACACCGAAGATAGACACAAAATGCTGGAGTAACAGCTGGAGAAATGTCACCCATTCCTTCTAAACCGAGATGCTGCCTGTCCCGCTGAGTTACTCCAGCATTTTGTGCCTATTTTAGGTTAATTGGTCATTGTAAATTGCCCGTCGTGTGCAAGTGAGTGGTACATTGTGATGGGAATTTGGGGAGAATAAAATGGGATTAGTATGGGATTAGTTGAATGTCAGAGTGGACACGTTGGGCTGATGGGCCGGTTTCCATGCTGCATGTCTCTATGACTATAACTATTTTCATACAGCACTGAATTAAATATAAACATATTCAGTACTATTTTACAAGTGGTTAAATGAATGCCATACAGTTGTGATAGGCTTTTACATATACAACTATTTATAGGCCAGTTTATTTAGCAGTTCTAAATTACATTAGTTAAGGATATTGTGTGGAATTCAGAAGTAGATCTAACATGAATACCATTATTACAATAATTACAATTTGAACATGAACAGCTGGTAGAATCACTAGCCTGAATGTGCAATAAACATTTTTTTAAAACACTATAATTTGAAATTGTTTTATGTCATGATCTGTGTGGTGGAATAAATTAAACAAGACAGGTATTTGGTTTCTCCTAAGGGGCCACCTGGAACAATGTTCCAGATAAACAGAACAGAGTGCTGGAAGAATCCAGGGGGTCAGGCTGCAGGCAGAATGGACTGGCAACCTTTCAGTTCAAGACTCTTAGTATAAGAAAATAACTGCAGATGCTGGTACAAATCGAAGGTATTTATTCACAAAGTGCTGGAGTAACTCAGCAGGTCAGGCAGCATCTCAGGAGAGAAGGAATGGGTGACCCTTCTTCAGACTGATGTCAGGGGGCGGGACAAAGGAAGGATGTTCAAGACTCTTGTTCAGACTAAAATTAACATCACAATATTCACACACAGGAATCATCTTTCCTCAACTCGCTGCAGTTACTTCTATTAAAACCAACTTACTTTAAAACAGCTAACGGTGAAAAAACAAAGCAGGTTGTGCAAAACTCCTCCAACGTTGAAATAGTTAGATTAATCAAAAAGTAATGATAAGAATCAAAGTGTAAAAGTGTAAAAGAAGAAAAGCAAAGAGGATGAAGCGGGATTTATAATGAGATGTGGTGTTTTAACGGTGTAGCTGTGAGGAGGATGAAAGAGTGTAGGACAAGCTCTTTGGAAGGTAACTCGAGGAGAGAACAAGTGATCCTGAGCAATGCTGACCTTATTGTAAAACAGAGACGAACGAGTGAGGGCTTGCAGTTGAAAAGAGCGGAATAGGGGTCCCTCTACAATCGCTGCTTAGATGTACATCTAAAACTGTTAAACTCAAACAATGAGTTAACTGTTTCCCTCTCCACAAATACCGCTCGGTCTTCTGAGTTTCCTGCTTTTTCTTTCCTCTTTTCATCATCTACATCATTTTTAGAAGCATGGCACCTTAAACTTCTTCCTCGGGCTAATCTAAGCACAGTGTGTGAAGAAAGGTGGTGGGGTCGCTTGTCTCAAACTTCTGGTGCTCGCCAGACCCCACAATATCCAGCCCCTTGTCCTCCAATATGTCAGGTGCAAATGAAGGCGTGGCACGAAAAGGAAGATTGCAGGTTTGGAATTGCACAGATGTTTGGAATCGACTTGGCTGCTGCTTACATGATCGGCAGCAAGGAATCCAATGCTATTAGGAGCGCATTTATCATATGCGGTTGGTGGGCAGCGCATAAAATCATCCGTGTCGCCTCGTATAAAAAATGAGATTAAGTCCAATAAGAAACTAACAAATTGAAAGGACGTGATAGTCGCGATAACCGGCTGGTAGAAAAACTTGTCCAACGAGGGATCCCACGAACCTGCCTGGTATTCCCAGCGCTGTATTTGTTTTAAATTAGGGTTCCCTAGTAAGGATGGGATATTCTGGAAAAGATACGTGATCCATTTGCAATGTTCCTTTGATTCCCCGATATCCTGCGGATCCGCGCATTGTCCCTGGAGCTTTCACTCAAAGAGAGGACGAACAGAAGCTCTCTCTAACCTTACTAGAAAATGTATATCTAAAGCAAAAAAACATCTCTTCAGACCCAGTGCCAACCCGAAACGTCGCCTGTCCGTCCCTCCAGATGCTGCCTGACCCGCTGATTTCCTCCAAAACTTTGAGAGGTTCCAGCACCTGCAATTTCTTGGACCCCAAATGTTTATCTAAACCCTTTCAAAGATATCCCACCTGCTGATCTTTCTCATTTTCCCCACAGCCCTGAAAATTCGTATTTAGGAGGAAACTGATCAAATCAGTGGGTTCAGGAGTCCCAACCTGCTCTGGGGAAAGTTGGTTGCTCCGGGGGTAAACCCCGTGCTTCACGAAGAGAGTGTTTGCAAATACTTTGTTTGAAGATGAATTATTTCAGAAATAATTGGGATTCTGCATACAACCGAAGAGAACATCGCGATTATGGCATGATTTTTAAACTTGCAAAATGTTTCTTCAATAACAGGAGCAATCATAGAAGCAGCCACAGGAAACTGCAAATGCTGGTTTACCAAAAAAAAAACCCACTAGGTGCTGGAGTAACTCAGCGGGTCAAGCAGGATCTCTGGAGAACACGGACAGGTGACCTTTCGGGTCGGATCGGATCTGAAGAAGAGTCCGGACCCGAAACGTCGCCGATCCATGTTCTCCAAAGATGCTGTCTGACCCGCTTAGGCGATCTGTTTAGCGACTGCCGGCGACTGTCAAAATCGTAGCAAGATCGCCGAACTTTTCTTTTACCCGACGACAATGACCACGACAATGCCGAGTCAGGTCGTGATTACAGCGTCTTCTGAAACATCGCGAAAATCCCACACTGTCGATGTTTCTCTTGGCGTCCTGGTTTTCGCTGAAATCACTGACAAGTCGGTAAGTACTTGAGAGTTTTGAACTATAACATCTTGTATGGGTTACTTAAAAACCACGCTTCACTGTAACAAGGAATAACCTGGGTTTACTTCCAGTTTACTAATAGCTGTACTAAAAAAAATAAAAGTGGTTAAGTGGATTTTTGTGAAAAGTGTGTGAGCATTCTTTGAAAATGTAAGGAAGATGTATATCTGGTTTCTGGGTTGCATATCTGGGTTTGGAGCCCACTTTAAATGTAATGGCTGAGACCAAAAACATCGCGAAAATTCCCGCACTGTCAACGCTTCTCCTGCGTCCTAATTTTCGCTGAAATCACTGACAAGTCGGTAAGTACTTGAGAGTTTTGAACTATAACATCTTGTATGGGTTACTTAAAAACCAAGCTTCACTGTAACCGGATTTACTTCCAGTTTACTAATAGCTGTATTTAAAAAAATGATTTTTAAATAAAATAATTTTTTAATAAAATTAAATAAATAATCTTTAAAGTGGTTCAGTGGATTTTTGTGAAAAGTGTGTGGGCATTCTTTGAAAATGTAAGGGAGATGCATATCTGGTTTCTGGGTTGAATATCTGGGTTTGGAGCCCACTGATGGCCATAAACATCGCGAAAATTCCCACGCTTACCTGACCGTCAAACTGTCGCCTCCAATCTACCTGTCAAATGTCCTGGCGGTAAATAAATTGGTTAAACACAAGCATTTTATGGTATTTTGAAATGACTTTACTTATTTTAATATTATGTGCTTCTAAATGCATCTTAAGAGAACCTATCAAACCTGGGGACAGCAGGCGATAGCGACCGCAATAAGCAACGATACCTGGCGACAAGCCAGCTGTCGTCGATAGATTTCAAACCGTTTGATTTCTCGGCGACGCGCCGAGATCCACTACGATCTTTGGAAGACTCCTCGCGATCATGCCCGCGACACCCCTGCGAACTTTCGGCGACAGCCTAGTCGCCGTAAAATCACCTAAGAGGGACAGGCCCTGATACGTAACGTTTTGTCTTTTTCGATAGTAGATGCAGGTGAGGAAGCGGCGTGAATTCCCGTTCTCGTTCCTGTCTTGCGACCCGCGGCTCCTTTCTGCTCCTACCAAGGCTGCGCACATTTCCAAAGAAACTTTCTCACGCCTCGAATAAAGAAATATCATTTAATTCTACAGTGAACTCGTAAGGAGCGACGCGCTGCTGAGATTGTTTGACTGAGTGAAAGAATGAACTCGAAACCCAAGTAAACGAGAATTGATGCCGAAAAATTACTGTGCTTTGACCACACAAAGCGTCGGAAATGTGTGGGAGACAATCAGACAGTTTCGGGAGACAATCAGACAGTTCGAGAAAAGATATACAGTGCCCTCCATAATGTTTAGGATAGACCCATCATTTATTTATTTGCCTCTGTGCTCCACAATTTGAGATTTGTAATAAAAAAATCACGGGTGGTTAAAGTGCACATTGTCAGATTTTATTAAAGGGTATTTTTATATATTTTGGTTTCACCATGTAGAAATTACAGCTGTGTTTATACATATCCCCCCCCCCCCCCAATCCCCCCATTTCAGGGCACCATAACGTTTGGGACACATGGCTTCACAGGTGTTTGTAATTGCTCAGGTGTGTTTAAATGCCTCCTTAACATATAAGATTATTAAGGGGTTGGACACGTTAGAGGCTGGAAACATGTTCCCAATGTTGGGGGAGTCCAGAACCAGGGGCCACAGTTTAAGAATAATGGGTAGGCCATTTAGAACAGAGATGAGGAAAAACGTTTTCAGTCAGAGAGTTGTAAATCTGTGGAATTCTCTGCCTCAGAAGGCAGTGGAGGTCAATTATCTGAATGCATTCAAGAGAGAGCTCGATAGAGCTCTTAAGGATAGCGGAGTCAGGGGGTATGGGGAGAAGGCATGAACGGGGTACTGATTGAGAATGATCAGCCATGATCACATTGAATGATGGTGCTGGCTCGAGGGGCCGAATGGCCTCCTCCTGCACCTATTGTCTATTAATGCAGGTATAAGAGAGCTCTCAGCACCTAGTCTTTCCTCCAGTCTTTCCATCACCTTTGGAAACTTTTATTGTTGTTATCAACACGAGGACAAAAGTTGTGCCAATGAAAATTAAAGAAGCCATTATGAGATTGAGAAACAAGAATAAAACTGTGAGAGACATCAGCCAAACCTTAGGCTTACCATAATCAACTGTTTGTAACATCGTTAAGAAGAAAGAGAGCACTGGTGAGCTTACTAATCGCAAAGGGACTGGCAGACCAAGGAAGACCTCCACATCTGATGACTGATGAATTCTCTCTATAATAAAGAAAAATCCCCAAACACCTGTCCGACAGATCAGAAATACTCTTCAGGAGTCAGGTGTGGATTTGTCAATGACCACTGTCGGCAGAAGACTTCATGAACAGAAATATAGAGGCTGCACTACAAGATGCAAACCACTGGTTAGCCGCAAAAATAGGATGGTCAGGTTACAGTTTGCCAAGTACTTAAAAGAGCAACGACAGTTCTGGAATTTGTGGACAGATGAGACGAAAATTAACTTATATCAGAGTGATGGCAAGAGCAAAGTATGGGGGAGAGAAGGAACTGCCCAAGATCCAAAGCATACCACCTCACCTGTAAAACACAGTGGTGGGGGTGTTAAGGCCTGGGCATGTATGGCTGCTGAAGGTACTGGCTCACTTATCTTCATTGATCATACAACTGCTGATGGGAGTTGCATAATGAATTCTGAAGTGTATAGACACATCCTTTCTGCTCAAGTTCAAACAAATGCCGCAAAACTCATTGGCCGGCGGTTCATTCGACAGCAAGGCAATGATCCCAAACATACTACTAAAGCAACAAAGGAGTTTTTAAATACAAAAAATAAAAGGAAATTCTTGAGTGGCCAAGTCAATCACCCGATCTGAACCCAATTGAGTATGCCTTTTATATGCTGAAGAGAAAACTGAAGGAGACTAGCCCCCAAAACAAGCATAAGCTAAAGATGGCTGCAATACAGGCCTGGGAGAGCATCACCAGTGAAGACACCCAGCAACTGGTGATGTCCATGAATCGCAGACTTCAAGCAGTCATTGTATGCAAAAGATATGCAACATGACTACTTTCATTTACATGGCATTGCTGTGTCCCTGAAATGGGAGGGACTATGTATAAACACTGTTGTAATTTCTACATGGTGAAACCAAAATGTATAAAAATGGCCTTTAATAAAATCTGACAATGTGCACTTTAACCACGTGTGTTTTATTTTCTATTACAAATATCAAATAGTGGAGTACAGAGGCAAATAAATAAATGATGGGTCTTTGTCCCAAACATTATGGAGGGCAAGGTAAAATCGCTGCGCTCCGGCAGTAACTTCGACCTTGTGAGGCTGTTGTGTGAGACGGTCTTGGTGCCCGTTAAATAGATGGGAAACCCGCAGAAAGTCTGAACCTTTTTTCCCAGGATGGAAATGCCGAAGCCTCGAGGCAGAGATTTAAGGTGAAAGTTGCAAAGTTTAAAGAAGTTGTGCAGCGGCAAGTTTTTTTTTTCACACAGAGGGTTTCGAGGAACGGGTTTGCCGCGGATGGTAGTGGAAGCAGATACGATAGTGGCGTTTAAAATCCGTTTAGATACAGGGGGTGGTGGGAGCTGGGTTGGATTAAATGCAGGCATGGGAGATTAGTTTAACTTGGCATAGCGTGGAGGACAGAACTACAGATGCTGGTTTAAATTGCAGGTAGACACAAAATGCTGGAGTAACTCAGCGGGTCAGGCAGTTTCTCTGGAGAGAGGAAATAGGTGATATTTCGGGTCGAGACCCTTCCACAGACTGAGAGTCAGGGGAGAGGGAAACGAGAGATATGAAAAGAAGGTACATAGAACAAATGGATAAGAGCTGTGCAAAAGGACACATCAAAACCGGCAACGGTGGAGCCCACAATAGCCCGTTCAAGGAGAGATGGAGTAAAAGGGTTGCAACTCACGGAAGAAGATGTACTCGGTGTAGCTGCTCCACATCTTGTCGTCTCTGTACTGGTTGATGAAGGTGGCCGTGCCCGTGGAGTTACAGGCCACCATGTGGAATCCCGCCTCTGACAGCCGGTCGAAAGCTTGCTCCAGGTAGGTGAACTTCAGGTAAAACCTGGACGTGTACTTCTCAGGGGGGCGGTCGGGGTCCCGGCTCTCGTTCAGGGTGTCCCCGAAAACCTCCTTGGCCAGTGCGATGCGGCCACACACCATGATCCTGGCCACCCTGCGGAACTTGGCGTCTGCCTGGCTGTCCCGCACTAAGGTGTACGAGCCGCGGTAGCCGATGGTGATGAAGCCAGCCTTCTTGTCGGACGTCCCGCCCTTGGGCACCATCTCGCTGCCCTGAGAGTTGTCCTCCACGTCGCTGTGAGCCCCGTCCTCGGCCACAGAGTCCTGCTTGACCATAACCTTGGGGGCCAGAGCCCTGGTCAGCTCGCACAGCTGGAAGTGCTCCGCTTCCCTCAGCAGCCTCTCCTTCTCCGGGAAGTGGTCGGGAAGCACCAGCTGCTTGTCCCGCAGGTAGTCCAGGATGTACCTGAAGAGGAAACCGTCCCGGTCCAAGAAATAGCGGCCCCTGTTGTCCCGGGGAAGCACCTTGACGCTGTTGTTGGAGAAGAGGTGAGCCAGCAGCGAGTCGGCCACGCTGACCAGGGTGTGATGCTTGGTCACATACACCTGTCCTCCCACGTTCAGCTCCACCACCTCGGGGAAGGGGGCGGCCGACATCTCGCTGATGGGCAGGATGCTGTCGCGGACAGCCATGGCTGTCTCCGGCCAAACCCTTGGGGTCTGGGGACTGACTGACTGACCGACCGACTGACTGTCTGTCTCTGTAGCGCCCAGCTCAGCCCGCGGCCACCGCTCTGCGCATCGCTCTGTCGGCGGCTCCACCTGAAGGCGCGGGCGGGCAGGGCGGGGGAGACTGTGTGTGTGAGTGTGTGTGTGTGTGTGTGTGGGGGGGGGGGAGTGTGTGCGCTGGAGAATAGCCGCCACCAACTCCCAGCAACGTTATACAGGAGTCCAGGGAAGCTCCCTGACGTCACGCCGGCTGCAAGCGACCCCTCGCCTAGACCTGGTGTCAGACAGAGTCAGTCCACACCAGCCTCGCCACTACTGCGCTCCGCGCTGCCCAAGCGCCGCCTGCCCCTGCCCCTGCCCCTGCCCCTGCCCCTGCCCCTGCCCCTGCCCCTGCCCCTGCCCCTGCCCCTGCCCCTGCACCTGCCCCAGCCCCTGCCCCTGCCCCAGCCCCTGCCTCTGCCCCTGCCCCTGCACCTGCCCCAGCCCCTGCCCCTGCCCCTGCCTCTGCCCCTGCCTCTGCCCCTGCCCCAGCCCCTGCCCCTGCCCCAGCCCCTGCCTCTGCCCCTGCCCCTGCCTCTGCCCCTGCCCCTGCACCTGCCCCAGCCCCTGCCCCTGCCCCTGCCTCTGCCCCTGCCCCTGCCCCTGCCCCTGCCCCTGCCCCTGCCCCTGCCCCTGCCCTACCCCTGCCCCTGCCCCTGCCCTGCCCCAGCCCCTGCCCCAGCCCCTGCCCTGCCCCTGCCCCTGCCCCTGCCCCTGCCCCTGCCCCTGCCCCTGCCCTACCCCTGCTCCTGCCCCTGCCCTACCCCTACCCCTGCCCTGCCCCTGCCCCTGCCCCTACCCCTACCCCTGCCCCTGCCCCTCCCCTGCCCCTGCCCCTGCCCCTACCCCTGCCCTACCCCTGCCCCTGCCCTACCCCTACCCCTGCCCCTGCCCCTGCCCCTCCCCTGCCCCTGCCCCTACCCCTGCCCTACCCCTGCCCCTGCCCTACCCCTGCCCCTGCCCCTGCCCTACCCCTGCCCCTGCCCCTGCCCTACCCCTGCCCCTGCCCTACCCCTGCCCCTGCCCCCTGCCCCTGCCCCTGCCCCTGCCCTTGCCCCTGCCCCTGCCCCTGCCCTGCCCTTGCCCCTGCCCCTGCCCCTGCCCCTGCCCCAGCCCCTGCCCCTGCCCCAGCCCCTGCCCCTGCCCCTGCCCCTGCCCCTGCCCTACCCCTCCCCTGCCCCTGCCCCTGCCCCTGCCCCTGCCCCTGCCCTTGCACCTGCCCCTGCCCCAGCCCCTGCCCCAGCCCCTGCCCTACCCCTGCCCTGCCCCTGCCCCTGCCCCTGCCCCAGCCCCTACCCCTACCCCTGCCCCTGCCCCTGCCCTGCCCCAGCCCCTTCCCCTGCCCCTGCCCCTGCCCCAGCCCCTGCCCCAGCCCCTACCCCTGCCCCTGCCCTGCCCCTGCCCCAGCCCCTGCCACTGCCCCTGCCCTGCCCCTACCCCTGCCCCTGCCCCAGCCCCTACCCCTGCCCCTGCCCCTTCCCCTGCCCCTGCCCCTGCCCTACCCCAGCCCCTTCCCCTGCCCCTGCCCCTGCCCTGCCCCTGCCCCTGCCCCTGCCCCTGCCACTGCCCCTGCCCCTGCCCCAGCCCCTGCCCCTGCCCTGCCCCTCCCCTGCCCCTGCCCCTGCCCCAGCCCCTGCCCCTGCCCCAGCCCCTGCCCCTGCCCCTACCCCTGCCCCTGCCCCTGCCCCTACCCCTGCCCCTACCCCTGCCCCAGCCCCTGCCCCTGCCCCAGCCCCTGCCCCTGCCCCAGCCCCTGCCCCTACCCCAGCCCCTGCCCCTACCCCTGCCCCAGCCCCTACCCCTACCCCTGCCCCTGCCCTGCCCCTGCCCCTGCCCCTGCCCCTGCCCCAGCCCCTACCCCTGCCCCAGCCCCTGCCCCTGCCCCTGCCCCAGCCCCTGCCCCAGCCCCTACCCCTACCCCTACCCCTGCCCCTGCCCTGCCCCTGCCCCTTCCCCTGCCCCTGCCCCTGCCCCAGCCCCTACCCCTACCCCTGCCCCTGCCCCAGCCCCTTCCCCTGCCCCTGCCCCTGCCCCAGCCCCTGCCCTACCCCAGCCCCTTCCCCTGCCCCTGCCCCTGCCCAGCCCCTACCCCTGCCCCTGCCCCTGCCCCTGCCCTGCCCCAGCCCCTGCCCCTGCCCCTGCCCCTTCCCCTGCCCCTGCCCCAGCCCCTGCCCCTGCCCCTGCCCCTGCCCCTACCCCTGCCCCTGCCCCTACCCCTACCCCTGCCCCTGCCCCTGCCCCTGCCCCTGCCCCTACCCCTACCCCTGCCCCTGCCCCTACCCCTGCCCCTGCCCCAGCCCCTACCCCTGCCCCTACCCCTACCCCTGCCCCTGCCCCTGCCCCTGCCCCAGCCCCTACCCCTGCCCCTGCCCCAGCCCCTGCCCCTGCCCCTGCCCCTGCCCCTGCCCCTGCCCCTACCCCTACCCCTGCCCCTACCCCTGCCCCTGCCCTACCCCTACCCCTGCCCCTACCCCTGCCCCTGCCCCAGCCCCTACCCCTACCCCTGCCCCTACCCCTGCCCCTGCCCCAGCCCCTACCCCTACCCCTGCCCCTGCCCCTGCCCCTGCCCCTACCCCTGCCCCTGCCCCTGCCCTACCCCTACCCCTGCCCCTGCCCCAGCCCCTGCCCCTGCCCCTGCCCCTGCCCCTGCCCCTACCCCTGCCCCTGCCCCGGCCCCTGCCCCTACCCCAGCCCCTGCCCCTACCCCTGCCCCTACCCCTGCCCCTGCCCCTGCCCCTGCCCCAGCCCCTTCCCCTGCCCAAGCGGCCAGCTCCATCAATATATTTACAAACAACTTTCCGAAGGTGCGTCTTATCACCCCGAGATGCACTTGCAATACCCGACGTGGCTCCTCCCAACTTAAAACTATCCCGACCGCTCCTGTTGTGTCGATTGAACAACACGAAAAGGGCGCAGTTGGTTTTGTAAATCGCCGGCAGTAATAGAGCGATTTTAGTGCAGAACTGTACACACTTACGGCGCTGAGCATCACATTTATAAGAAGATATAAACCCAAATGCTGGAGTAACTCAGCGGGACAGGCAGCATCTCCGGAAAGAAGGAATGGCTGACGTTTCAGTTCGAGACCTTTTTATAAGAACATTTACAAGAAGGGTCTCGACCGAAACGTCGCCTATTCCTTTTCTCCAGAGATGTTGCCTGTCTCGCTGAGTTACTCCAGCAATTTGTGTCTAACACATTTAGTAGGGGACTTTATATTGTTAGATGCAACTTGTATGTTGTATTAGTTTTTAAAAAAAGATTTAAGCTTCGAGAATATTAATCTAGGTTTAAACTGTATGAATACTACTGGATAAATGAATCAAATAAAACGGGGGAAACTTACTGGGAGAACTTAATGTTTTAAATGGCGTGATGGAAGTCCATTGAGTGTAAATATCACGGGTTTGATATAATATAAAATATGCTGGCTGTAATGGAAATTGTAGTTGTTTTATCTGTAAATTGTATATATGAGTGTAAATTCGAGTCTCTGCATCGTAAATATATATGTCTTAAGTGCAGAACGATTAAACAATCTTACTGCTATCTCATTTTCAATTCTGTAAAAATGCACACCGTCACATTATCCACGGTTTAAGGCATATTTCGAACCAGCAACATTGATGTCCGAATGTGTATAACCTTCATATTTCAGATACAAAGGTAACGTGCATGCGTCGATGAGGAAATTGAGCGGCGTTATTCCAGCGTAAGAAACTAAATTGCTCAATTGGTTTTAAACCTAAGTAAGCTGTAATTAACTATAAAATAGTGTATTTACCAAAGTCCAAAATAAAATGACTGCTTAAAATGTTCATTTGCAAATATTTGAGAAATAGTGAGATTGGAGGCATAACGTGGGCTAATTAGCGTAGTCCATCAGAGTTATTGCAATTCAGAAGTAATTCATCAAGGAGCCGTGCAAAGCAATTATTCCGATTAGCATGCCATACCACGAGAGGAATAGCCTTGGGTTTGTGACTACAGGTTGTGCATGGGTTTAGTCCCACTTGAGCGCCAGGGGGTGTGGATGAATTCAAAGCCCATCCCCACACGGGCGAGAGCAAAAACCAGTGGGCGAGTAGACTCGCCCGGGGCTGCACTGGAGCGCTTCTTAGCGTCCGGTTTGAGAATAACACCGGATTGGAACTGACATATCAACGGATTGCGTGATGTGGGGAAAGAAAACGAAAAGTGGGAATGGGAGAAACAATATAGTACTTAATATGGTGAAATTAGGAAAATCGAACATGCACCTTTAAACTGCCAAGGCAACAATTATTGATCTGTCGGAGTGCCACGGGAACCAATTTTAATCAACGTGTAGGAAGGAACTGCAAATGCTGGCTTATATCAAAGATAGACACAATGTGCTGGGATAACTCAGCGGGCCAGGCAGCCTCTCTGGAGGAAAGGAATTGGTGACATTTAGGACGTTTAGAAATTAGGTCACCCATTCCTTTTCTCCAGAGATGCTGTCTGGCCCGCTGAGTTACTCCAGCATTTTGTGTCTACAGTTTTAATCAATATTTTGTTTTAACTTTGCTTAGTATCGCTTTTCTCGCCCTGATTATTTAAAACTGAATTAGTTTGGTTCGATCTGTCGATATTACAGCTGTTAGTACGTGCTGTTAATTCAAATACTACAGCATGAAATAAAAAGGGGATTTAAAAAAAATGTAGGCGCTGTCAATCCAAAATAGAAACAGAAAATGCTGGATAAATGGATGCACATTTTCATATTTCAAATGCTGGAAAAACTCAAGTCAGGTAGCATCAGGGGAAAATAAATGTTAACTGTTCTCTTTTCACAAATACTGCCTGACCAGAGTTATCACAGCATTTTCTGTTTTTATATGAAATAGTCAGAGATCAGTTGAAAACAATCAAGTTAAACAGTTTCTGTGGAGATAGTGTGAGTTTTAACTCTTTCAGGCCTAATGAAATATTTCTATATTAAATGAAATACGTTATCATCAATAACAATAGTTTACCAAATGTATTTAAACTCACAAAAGCTTTAGCAGCAAACACAAACGGAATATAAACAACCATGTGTGACGACTTTGAGTAAAAGGAACAGTGCTAGAGGAACTCAACGGGTCAGGCAGCATCGGTGGAAGAAACGGATAGACGGCGTTTTGGATTAGGTTCCTTCTTCAGACTTCTTCCCCCCCCCCCCCCCCCCCCCCACAGATGCTGTCTGATCCGAGACACAAAGGACCGCAGTTGCTGGAATTTAGAGCAAAACAATGTTGGAGCAACACAGTTGGTCAGGCAGCATCGGTGGAGGGGATGAACAGTCCACCTTTCAGGTCGTGACTTCCTTTGCACTGAAAGAGTAGAGGGGAGATGGCAATTATAAAGAGGTGAAGGAGGGGGGCTAGGAACTGGTACATGATATGTGAATCCAGGTGAGGAGGGCTAGATTGAAGGGTGGAGGGTGGGGGAGAGAGATGTGGAGATAATAACAGAGCCTGGGACTGATCAAAGGTAGTAACTTGGGCTGCAGATGATGGGATCTGATGGGAAAGGAAAGAGTATGGGACCAGATGTGAGGTGTATGGACAGATTGGAACAGTGGAGGGGAGAGGACCCAACAGGAGAAGTGTATGGCATTGAGTGTAACAGTGTGGAAACAGGCCCTTTGGCCCAACCTGCCCACACTGGCCAACATGTACCTCTAAACCTGTCCTTCCATGTACCTGTTTAAAAGTTTCTTAAAGGTTGTGATAGTAACTGCCTTAACTATCTCCTCCGACAGCTAAGTTTGTATGTGATGGGCTGCTGGCATGGGTGGGGAAGAAGTTGAATGAGAAGGGGCAGGAAGTAGTGGGAAAGAAGGTATGAATGAGAGGATCTGGATAGATAAAGGGAGGGATGGAGTGAAGGAGGGAGTGCAAGTTTCCTCTTCAATGTTCATTACGTTGGACTGTAGACTACCCAGATGGAATATAAAACCCTGCATAAAAATCTGTTTACTCTGTAACCAGAAGCTCAAAGATCACAAAACAGTCAGAAGAAATTGTAAAACATAAAAATAAATGTTCTGTTATTACCTGAGTTTAATCTGAGTAAGTGTGAGGAGTTGCACTTTGGGAGGTCAAATATAAGGGGAAAATATACAATTAATGGCATGACCCTCAACAGCATTGATGTGCAGAGGGATCTTGAGGTCCAAGTCCATGACTCCCTGAAAGTGGTGACACAAGTAGATAGAGTGGTAAAGAATGCATGTGGTATGCTCGCTTTCATAAGGTAGGTTTGGGCAATGAGTATAAGAGGCAGGAAGACATAATGAAATTGGTAGAAGTTTGGTTCGGCCACATTTGGAGCACTGTGTACAGTTCTGGTGGTCCCATTACTGGAAGAATGTGTCAGCTTTGGAAAGGATGCAGAGGAGGTTTTCCAGAATGATACCTGGATTAGGGGGGTATTAGCTACAGGGAAAGTTTGGAGAGACTTGGATTATTTTCTCTGGAACGCCAGAGGTGGCAGGGAGACCTGATAGAAGTATATAAAATTATGAGAGGCATAGGTAGGGTAGACAGTCAGAACCAATAGACAATAGACAATAGACAATAGGTGCAGGAGTAGGCCTTTCAGCCCCTCGAGCCAGCACCGCCATTCAATGTGATCATGGCTGATCATTCTCAATCAGTACCCCGTTCCTGCCTTCTCCCCATACCCCCTGACTCTGCTATCCTTAAGAGCTGCATCTAGCTCTCTCTTGAATGCATTCAGAGAATTGGCCTCCACTGCCTTCTGAGGCAAAGAATTCCACAGATTCACAACTCTCTGACTGAAAAAGTTTTTCCTCATCTCCGTTCTAAATGGCTTACCCCTTATTCTTAAACTGTGGCCCCTGGTTCTGGACTCCTCCAACATTGGGAACATGTTTCCTGCCTCTAACGTGCCCAACCCCTTAATAATCTTATACGTTTCGATAAGATCCCCTCTGATCCTTCTAAATTTCAGTGTATACAAGCCTAGTCACTCCAGTCTTTCAACCAAATCTTTCAACATTTTGCAGGATAGAAAAATCAAATACCAGAGAGCATAGCATTGAAGTGAGAGGGGGAAAGTTGAAAGGAGATGTGCAGGGCAAGACTTTTTACACAGAATGCTGAGTGTCTAGAATGCACAGTCAGGGGTTGGAGCGGATACATCAGTGGCATTGGAAAGACTTTTGGATAGAGATGGATATGCAGGGATTGGATGGATATGGGTTATGTGCAGGTAGATGGATGATGGCCTTGGCATTATGTTCGGTGCAGACATTGTGGTTCGAAGGACTTGATCTTGTGCTTTACTCTTCTGCGTGCAATGTTCTAATTCAGTGAT
This sequence comes from Rhinoraja longicauda, assembly GCF_053455715.1. Taxonomy (NCBI): domain Eukaryota; kingdom Metazoa; phylum Chordata; class Chondrichthyes; order Rajiformes; family Arhynchobatidae; genus Rhinoraja; species Rhinoraja longicauda. The sequence continues at coordinate 65,723,530 of NC_135953.1, read as the reverse complement.
TAAAGATTTCATCATTATCTCTCCTCCCCCCACCTCTCTTCCTCAGGCTTTTATGAAGGAATATTACCCAACAGTGCTTATTGTCTCATGCCAGTATCCGTCTTCGTCAGCATAGGCATAGAAATCAACCAAGATATAATCATGAGGAAGTATCATCCAGCCTCCACTTGAACACATGCAGCTGAATTGTCAGAGGTGTTCTTGTATTAAGATATGCATTAATGCATTGATATGACATCTTTCACAATCTCGAAATACCAAGAAATTCAATGGAGCATGTTTAAAGGGCAAACACAAAGTGCGGGTGTAACTCAATGGGAGGGGCAGCACAACTGGAGGATATGGATAGGTGACGTTTCAGACTGTTTAAAGGGCAGTTGTTGTTGTACCGTTACCATAGCTGTTTTTCACCTTGTGAGACAATGAGCCTGATTATATTGTTCCTACCACAAAACCAGATAGGTTCTGGAGATGATGAATTCTCTGACACTGAGTTTATTCAGAGAGAAGGTGAGCTGTTAGACAATATTAATTAGCAGCTTGTGCACACGTGAAAATGAGTTCCCGTTGATATTAAACTCCATTTATTATACATTCAAAGATAAGTGATATATTTATTCAGATTTATTTTATGTATTTGTTGCATTTTCATTCTTGCTTCACCAATTGGCAACATTGCCTGGTCCTGAAATCATGAAACACAGTACATTCGACTGTTTCAAATAATTAATTATCTGAATATTTTCAAAATGCAGCAACAACTCGAACTTCAAAGCATGCATTGTCCTTTCCTAAAGAACCTGAACATTGTTAAGTCTGGAGTAGTCTGTATATTATATAATGAAACAGCAATATTAAAATGAAACACTACGTTTTTCTGTGATATGTTTGCTATAAATATGTATAACATTGTGGTACTTCGATACTGCAAATTAAATATTTTCACTTCACCACACATTTAAAAAGCATTTCTTACAAACACGGAAACCTTGAACTTATCAATGTGTTCATTTGAAAGCCATCAATGTGAAATTAATATTCCATTTGCTTAGCATTTGCTACTTCCTTTCTCTGCTAAGTTTGCAACAGTTATAGATTTTCCATTAACTCAGTGCACATCTATGTAGCTGCAGAAAACATTTACATAAAGATAGTGGAATGATCTTCTCCTGTTTTGAATTTAAAGTTGTTTGTGCATTTTAAATTCTCCTTCAGTCAAAGGCATTACTATTATGTTCTCTATTGCACTATAAAAAATAATTCTCATTATGCTACATACTAACTTAAAATAAAACTGTTTGCCATGACATCTATGTTAGAATAGTTTATGGAGACAGTCAATCATATGTTAGCTAGAACTGGGTGCTGAATAAAGTTTGCATAGTGTCCCTGCTCTCCCCCCCCCCCCCCCATCCTGGCCCAATTCCATTCCCCCTCCCCCCCCCCCCCCCCCCCCCCCCCCCCCGCCCACCCCCGCATTCCCCCCTCAACTTCATAGCCTGCCAGCTTGTTTCTCAAACACACTTGCCACAGTAACTCTGGTCAAGTTGCAACTCAAAAGTATCTTTAAAACTTAAATGCATGTTACCCTTACATATCAGCACGGCTTTGCTTTCTTACAAATTATACCAAGTGAACCAAGTAAATTAAATTAAATTAGTTGGTGAGTTCAGATAATTCTGTTCAAATCAGATTTTACTCTCTTTAAAATCTATTATATTGAATATTAAATGAGAATAAAGAATCACTTATTCATGGATTACATAAATTACAATCCTAACCAATGACGTGCCAACCATTTGGTCTATTTTGGTACACGACCTATGACTGGAATTAATTCATCTCAGTCTATTTGCCTGCCCTTTTCCATGACCACATAAACTGCCATTTTAAGTGACCGAATTTCCTTCAGCCAATAAGTCGATAATCTAATAAACCTTAAATAACATGACATCTAATTTTTTGAATGTTCTAAGAATATGAGAACATAAGAAATGGAATTAGGAATAACCCAGAGGAAGTGGTTAAGGCAGGTGAAATAACAACATTTAGAGGTTTAGAGGGATATGGGTCAAATGAGCTGGTAAATTGGACCGCTCAGATGGGACATCTTGGTCACATGGATGAGCTGAGGGCAAAGAATCTGTTTCCATGCTGAATTATTCTACAAACAACATGGTGCTGGAGTAATTCAGTGGGTCAAGTAGCATATAAAGAGGACATGGATAGGCATCATTTCAGATCAGCACCCTTCCTCAGACTGCCTTCAGTCTTCAGTCTTGACTCGGAACATTGCCTCTCCATGTCCTCCAGAGATGCTGCCTAACCCGCTGAGTTACTCCAGCACTTTATATTGTACACCAGATTCCAGCATCTCCAGTTCTTTGTGTCTACATTACACTGGTCCACTGCAAAATCTCCTCAAAGTATGCCTATTTTGAAGAAGTTCTCCAACAGGAGTTCTGTGAGAGCCTCTTTCACTGCTCCCGCTCTGTGATTCCTACTGCTCTCCTGCTCTTCAACCATACTCTAACAGTCCACAGAAGGGACCCAACCTGAAACGTTGCCTATCCATGTCCTCCAGTGATGCTGCCTGACCTGCTGAGTCATTCCAACAATTTGTGTTCTACACCAGATTCCAGTATCTGACCTCAAGACTGTGTATGATCCCTTCTGTCTGTCCTGCCATCTAGTGGAAGTGAGCATGGTTAACATTTTAACCACAGTGCCACCCTCCTGCACAAACTCCATATCGATTGATTCCATTAACATCAAAAACCTATCAGTCTCTGTCTTAAAAATATTTTCTGACTGAGATTTTTCAGCCCTCTGGGTGAAGAAACATATACTGACCTCAGTCCTGAATGACCAACCCATTTAAAGTAAAGGGTAAGCCATTCATGGTTGAAATTAAGTTAAATCTCTTCACTCAGAGGTTGTCAAACTTTTTAAATTATTAATATGGAAGTATTATTGATTATTGTACATTTATTTGTTGTGTTAATGGGCCTGTAAAGCTGCAGCAAGTAAGAATTTCATTGTTTCATTCCTAGTACATCTGATCATGACATATAAGTGCAGGATTAGGTGATTCAGCCCATCGAGTCTGCACTGGCATTCGATTAAAGCTGGTCTATTTTTCCCTCTCAACCCCATTCTCTGGTCTTCTCCCCATAACCTTTCACACCCTTACTAATCAAGAACCTATGAATCTCCACTTTAAAAATATTCAATGATTTGACCTCCACCGCTGTCTGTGGTAATTTATTCTACAGTTTCACCATCATCTGGCTAAAGAATTTCCTCCCCATCTTCATTCTAAAGGTACGTCCTTTGATTCTGAGGCTGTGCCCTCTAGTTCTAGACTTTCCCTCTCCACATCCACTCTATCTAAGCCGTTCATTATTCAGTATGTTTCAATGAGATCCCCCTTCATCCTGCTAAACTCCAGCGAGTACAGGCCCAGAGCAGTTTAGGTTAGTTTATTGTCATGTGTACTGAGGTACAGTGAAAAGCCTTTTTGTTGTGTGCTATCCAGTCAGGGAAAGACTATATATGATTACAAGCTCCTTCAGTCTGAAGGAAGGTCCTGACCCAGAACATCATCTATCCATTTTCTTCAGAGATGCTGCCTGACCTGTTGAGTTGCTCCAGCATTTTGTGTCAGCATTACATCCTTTTTTAAAATTTTCAACTCCTTTTGAAATTAATGCAAACATTGCTTTGCCTTCCTTCCTAACACCACAACCAGCAAATTAACCTTTCAGGAATCCTGCACCAGCACTCCAAAGTCCCTTTGCACCTCCAATTTCCAAATCCGCTCCCCATTTAGGAAAAAGTATAGGCTTTTGATCCTTTTACCAAAGTACATGACCTTACACTTTGACATACCATTTTTCACTTCTTTGCCCACTCTCCCAATCTGTTCATCCTGTCTATCATTTGCCAGGCTAACCCCATCTCTCTGTTCTAGTTCCCTCTCATCTGCATCATCAGTATGAAGATGGGTCCCAGCCCAAAATGTCATCCGTCCACCCCCCTCCACAGATAGATAAGGTAAATGTCGCACATTGGAATAGATAGGATAAATTCAGGAATGGATAGGCTAAATGCACACACTTTTACCCAGAGTAGGGAAATCAAGAACCAGAGGACGTAGGTCTAAGGTGAGAGGGGAAAGATTTGATAGGAACCTTGGGGCCAACCTTTTCACACAGAGGATTATAGATATATGGAACAAGCTGCCTGAGGAGGTAGCTGGGGCAGGTACTATCAGAACATTTAAAAGATATTTGGACAGGTACATGGATAGGAAAGGTTTAGAAGGATATGGGCCAAATGCAAGAAGGTGAGACTAGTGGAGACGGACACCTTGGTTGACATGGGCAAGTTGGACCGAGGGGCCTATTTCCATGCTATATGACTCTATGACCCTAGGAGATGCTGCTTACATGCTGAGTCCCTCCAGCACTTTGTGATATGCTTAAGGTTCCAGCATCTGCAGTGTCATGTGACTCTCAGAAGTATGTGGTGGGACAGGGATTTTGCCGAATATTATCAAACAACGAATTCCTTCAATGAATTGAACAGCTGGTTGGATTTGAGGTTAACAAGATTATGCCCCTTTTAGCTTGTAAATTATGTCAACACAAGTATTCTTTAACAGCAATGGAAATGGCAGTCTTACGCCAATGCTTTATTTACATGTGGGTTTGTGGGTGCAGCCTGCCAAACAACCCCTCACCGGTATCCCTTTGGCATTTGTGTAGGAAGGAACTGCTGATGCTGATTTAAATGGAAGAAAGGTTTCGACCCGAAACATCACCTCTTCATTTTCACCAGAGACACTGCCTGACCCGTAGAGTTATACCAGCATTTTGTGTCTATTTCTCTCTATCATTTGCCAGGCTTTGCTTCATACCCACCTCTCTACCTCATCCTCCTATTCCCCTATACCCGTGTTTCGCTGCACTCCTGTCTGCCCTTTATCCCCGTCCCGCTATCCTCCTATTCCCCATGTTCCCCCATCCAATATTCTCCTATTCTCCCACTTCTCATTCTGAGCAGAGATTTGTATTAAAGTAGAAACCAGATATACATCCAATAAAACTGAATCCTACATTAGATCTGCAATCTATTGGAATTCCTGTCACAAAATGGGATGGATAATTGACAGAGAGAGGGACAATTGGTTATGTGTAACAGGGAAACACACATAATTGGTTTAGTTCCATTCCCAGGCAAATACCTGCTATCAAGCAATATTTGTGAATTGAAATGCAATTTGATCCTACTATAGATCCGAGACAAAGTGCAGTCTATATGTGAGATGGGTTGAAGTTAATTCAGATCAATATATACAAATTGAATTCAATTACTGAAGTAACAGGAATTTCTTCCTTCCTGCTGCATTTGAAATAGTCAAAGTAAGCCAGCAAGACAATTGATAATCGAAGGATGACTGCAGAATTGATGTGATTAAGTGGAATGTGATCTGATGTGGTGCACTAATTAATGGCTAGCTCAGCTCATTATAAAGCATCTGTCTGAACAAGAAAGAGAGCATTAAAGTTTGAACTGGTACTTTGGATCTGTCTTCACTAAGGAGGCCAGAGATCCTAGGGTGACAGAGGAACTGAAGGAGATTCACATTAGGCAGGAAATGGTGTTGGGTAGACTGATGGGACTGAAGGCTGATAAATCCCCAGGGCCTGATGGTCTGCATCCCAGGGTACTTAAGGAAGTGGCTCTAGAAATTGTGGACGCATTGGTGATCATTTTCCAATGTTCTATAGATTCAGGATCAGTTCCTGTGGATTGGAGGGTAGCTAATGTTATCCCACTTTTTAAGAAAGGAGGGAGAGAAAAAACGGGAAATTATAGACCAGTTAGTCTGACATCAGTGGTGGGGAAGATGCTGGAGTCAATTATAAAAGACGAAATTGCGGACCATTTGGATAGCAGTAACAGGATCGTTCCGAGTCAGCATGGATTTACGAAGGGGAAATCATGCTTGACTAATCTACTGGAATTTTTTGAGGATGTAACTAGGAAAATTGACAGGGGAGAGCCGGTGGATGTGGTGTACCTCGACTTTCAGAAAGCCTTCGACAAGGTCCCACATAGGAGATTAGTGGGCAAAATTAGAGCACATGGTATTGGGGGTAGGGTACTGACATGGATAGAAAATTGGTTGACAGACAGAAAGCAAAGAGTGGGGATAAATGGGTCCCTTACAGAATGGCAGGCAGTGACTAGTGGGGCCTAGTCCTGCACCTATTGTCGATTGCCTATTGTCTATAGTCGCTGCCTTCTGTACAAACTGCCAGCAACATGACACTGTAACAAGGTGTTAAATGAATTTGGTCAGATCAGGTTAAAATCTAGGAGGTGACTTTCATTTTCAGTGAGACCGTAAAACCTTTGGTGACTTCAGAAGAAACAAAACTGAGCAGCCAAGACCACTAGCTTTTGCTTCCTCTGAAGCTGAAAAGTACTCAGTAATAACATGTAAAATAATGTCAATGTAACAAATTAAGTGAAAATGTGTACAATGCTTTCTGTTGTATTTTTCTGACAATTCTTAGATAAATCACCAAGGAAAAGATTATCGGAAGTAGTTGGATCAAAAAATAAAGCTAAAGATATACATTAAGTTCTGGAGTAACTCAGCTGCTCCGGCAACGTCTCTGGAAAAAAAGGATGGGTGTCGTTTTGGGTCGGGACTCTTCTTCATATGGATATTCTGCTTTATTCTGAAGAAAACATAATGCGATGATATGACCTACGAAAAAATCAGACAAATATACTTTATGCAGGCAAAATGTCTGGTTTTAATGCATTTTCTGGTACATGCCAATCTTGTTTATGATTACAGAGTGATTACAAAATGTTTAGTTTAGTTTTTTTTTAGTTTAGAGATACAGCACGGAAACAGGCCCTTTGGCTCACCGGGTCCACGCTGTCCAGCAATCCCCGCTATCGTGGATCAACACTATCCTACACCCACTAGGGACAATTTACATTTATACCAAGTCTTTGGAGTGTGGGAGGAAACTGAGGATCACGGAAAAAACCCACGCAGGTCACTGGGAGAATGTACAAACTCCGTACAGACAGCACCTGTAGTCGGGATCGAACCCGGGTCTCTGGAGCTGCATTCGCTGTAAGGCAGCAACTGACATGAACCAACCATCTTCCATTTTGAAGACAAGGAATAGGCATCAATGGATGCAATTTGAAATTTTAAAAATCCTTTGACATGCCTTTTAAGGTGAAGGAATCAATTTTTTTCACACTTTATATTCATTTTCAGCATCACCCTTTTCAAAGTCAGGTATGGCATTGGTCACCTGTGTATCTGACAATAACAGCTTTTTAGTTTTTGAGATACAGCATGAAAACAGGCCCTTTGGCCCATTACTCGATTACCCTGCCAACCATTAATTACCCATACACACTAGTTCTATGTTATCCCACTTTCTCATCCACTCTTTACACACTAGGGACAATTTTCAGAGGCCAATTAACCTACAAACCTGTATGTCTTTGGGATGTGGGGGAGGAAACCGGAGTACCTGGAAGAAACCCCTGTGGCTACAAGGAAAACATGCAAATGGCAGACAGACCGAGGGCAGGATCGAACCAGATTTTTGGCACTGTGAGGCAATAGCTTAACAGCTACACCATTGTACCGTCTGAGCCTAGTATGCCACATGACGGATGGGCGTGATGAAGAATCCAATTCTAGATGCCAGATTCAACCCTGTAGACTAGAGGAAATGGGAATCTCTAGAATAGATGTAACAAATTTCCTACTTTGTTCTTTGAAGGATAGGATTTATTGGTGAGCATTACCTCAAAGAAGGCATGTCCAAGCGAAACTCTTCTGTAAAGCAATTACAACAGTGTATTTTTGGTTGTGTCACCCAGCACTGCTACTGATGAGATATAGGATGAGAAACTGAAACAAATCTGAATAAAAATCTGAAGTAATGGTAGGTCCAATTTTAATTAGAACATTTTGGAGATATCATTGAAAGATGGTTAGTGAAGGTTAATTAAATCACTTGCGGAGAACAGTGTTCAGGCTTCAGTGATGGGGAGAATGCAGGATTTTGAAGCTCATCATAGGAGTGTTGCCCACAGCCTTGTTAAGTCTGAAACAAAAACAGAGCAAGGGATAGAAACATAGAAACATAGAAAATAGGTGCAGGAGTAGGCCATTCAGCCCTTCGAGCCTGCACCGCCATTCAATATGATCATGGCTGATCATCCAACTCAGTATCCCGTACCTGCCTTCTCTCCATACCCCCTGATCCCTTTAGCCACAAGGGCCACATCTAATTCCCTCTTAAATATAGCCAATGAACTGGCCTCAACAATTTATTTTGTAGGCAGTGGCCTCAAAAATCTGGGTACAGAGCCCAATTTCTCGTTAAAACTTCGGCACCAGTCCAACAAACAACCTCAAGCCAATCAGTCAAAACCTTGTTCCAGGTTTCAGCCATTTACTTGGTAAGATCCAGCTCAGACCTGAGTATTGTGTTCAGTTTTGGTCACCATGTAATAGGAAAGATGTCGTGGGGTGCAGGGACAATGAAAGGGTGCAGACGTCGAAAGGGTGCAGGGAAGATTTATGAAGATGTCACCAGGGATCGAGGGTCTGAGCTATAGGCAGAGGTTGAGCAGGCTAGGACTCTATTCCTTGAAGTGCAGGAGGATGAGGGGTGATATTATATGCAATCTTATCTTAGGATGGGACTCCTAAGGCTAGGTAAGAAATCCATCTGTGTTAGCAATGAATAAAATACATTTGGACAGGTGCATGGATAGGATAGGTTTAGAAGGATATGGGCCAAACGCAGGCAGGTGGGACTAGTATAGATGGGGCAAGTTGTCGACATGGGCAAGTTGGATTGAAGGGGGCAGTTCCACGCTGTATGACTCAAATAGAATTTGATGGAATAACAAGGAGGACTGAAACTTAAAATAAATTGTTAAGTGCAATAAATGCAATGTTGGTAGTTTAAAATTGAAGAAGTGAGAGAGAGGACTCAGGAGAGGAATAGATCGGGTAGATCAAAGTCAAAGTCAAAGTCAATTTTATTGTCAATCCTCAGCCAGTTTACACAGACAGAAAATCGAAATACCGTTTCCCACAATCCCGAGGAACAAAGTGCATAAAACTAAGTTAAAATTAAAAAGGCACAGCAAACAACAATCAACATAAAATATAAAATATAGTCACTTCAAATGCGTTAAAAAATTTTTTTTTAAGTGTCTGGTGCTGGATGTGCGTGTGTGTGGGGTGTTAAAGTCCAGGTCCAATAGGGGCAGGGGAGAGAGGAGGAAGGGAGGGGAGAGAGTTCAGCATCCTGACAGCCTGGTGGAAAAAACTGTTCTTTAATCGGGTGGTGCTTGACCTCAGGCTGCGAAACCTTCTCCCTGAAGGCAGGAGGGTGAAGAGGCTGTTGGAGGGGTGGGAGGGGTCACCCACAATGCTCAATGCTTTGCGGGTGAGGCGGGTGGTGTAAAGGACCAGGAGTGTTGGGAGTGAGGCGCCAGTGATCCTCTCAGCAGTGTTCACTATGCGCTGCAGGGTCTTGCGGCTGGAGGCTGTGCAGCTGCCGAACCACACAGTGATGCACAGAGTCTCTTGCCCAGAGTAGGTGAATCAAGGACCAGAGGACATAGGTTTAAGGTAAAGAGGAAAAGATTTAATAGGAATCTGAGGGGTAACTTTTTCACACAAAGGGTGGTGGGTGTATGTAACAAGCTGCCAGAGGAGGCAGTTGAGGCTGGGACTATCCCAAAGTTTAAGAAACAGTTAGACAGGCACATGGATAGGACAGGGTTATGGACCAAACGCAGGCAGGTGGGACTAGTGTAGCTGGGACATGTTGGCTGGTATGGGCAAGTTGGGCAGAAGGGCCTGTTTCCACACTGTATAATTCTATGACTCTTTGACTAGTCTGGTGCTAACAAACACCTTTAAGGGCCTGTCCCACTTTAGGCGATTTTAAGATGACTGCCGGTGACTAGGCCGTCACCGACAGTTCGCCGGGTGTCGCGGGCATGATCGTGAGGAGTCTTCCAAAAATCGTAGTGGATCTCGGCGCGTCACTGAGAAATCATCCGGTTTAAAATTTCTCGGCGACAGCTGGCTTGTCGCCAGGTATCGTTGCCTATTGCGGGCGCTGTCGCCTGCTGTCCCCAGGTTTGATAGGTTCTCTTAGATGCATTTGGAAGCACATAATATTAAAATAAGTAAAGTCATTTCAAAATACCATAAAATGCTTGTATTTAACCAATTTATTTACCATCAGGACATTTGACAGGTAGATTGGAGGCGACAGTTTGACGGTCAGGTAAGCATGGGAATTTTCGCGATGTTTATGGCCATCAGCCATTACATTTAAAGTGGGCTCCAAACCCAGATATGCAACCCAGAAACCAGATATGCATCTCCCGTACATTTTCAAAGAATGCCCACACACTATTCACAAAAATCCACTTAACCACTTTTGATTTTTTTTTTTTTAATACAGCTATTAGTAAACTGGAAGTAACTCCAGTTTATGCCTTGTTACAGTGAAGCGTGGTATTTAAGTAACCCATACAAGGAGTTATAGTTTAAAACTCTCAAGTGCTTACCGACTTGTCAGTGATTTCAGCGCAAATCAGGACACCGGAGAAGCATTGACAGCGTGGGAATTTTCGCGATGTTTCCAAAGACGGTGTAATCTCGACCTGACTCGGCATTGTCGTGGTCATTGTCGTCGGGTAAAAGAAAATTTTCGCGATCTGCTACGACTTTGACAGTCGCCGGCAGTCACCAAAAAAATCGCCTAAGTGGGACAGGCCCTTTAAGGATATCAGTAAGTTGGAGCAACAAAAGCTGAGCAGAGAATTTCGTCAGGGTCAGATGGGTCTTTGAAGTATGCAATGATTCAGAACATTTCTATTTACTAACCTGCATCAATTGACCATAAGATTTTCAACATTGCAGGTTAATGACTATATGATCGCCTACAAAAAAAACAAACCAGCAAATTAATTCAGTAAGTTTTAACCCTGAAGTTTAATTCTCAGGGCAGTTGAATTGTTCAACACATTTTTGTAAAGAGCACAAAAAGGAGCTAGTTTGGCAGTATAGCACTGCCAGAAGAAATGACTAAATAATGACTATCACTAAATAATGACTAAAAGACTGGGGTCTAAGGGCTACTTTCCTTTATTGTTTTTTTACTGTGAAGTGATTCACACTCCCTTTATAGGATCATTGCATGTTTCAGCACTGACATAGCATGATCGCAAGGGATGTGATTTATAGAGCCAGGAACTTCTCTCATTAGAGCAGAGTAGTACCTACTAAATATCCGAGACCACATTTTGTGTAAGATCTTTACCAAACATAGTAGTCAAACTGTTCTATTACATGAGCATACTGTTAATATTAAACTTGCATTTGATTGGAAAATGATTTAGTCAACTGATGTAATATCATCAAGAAGTGCACAAATGTAAAATCTACTTTTATGTTCTCAACTTGTCATTTATGAGTTTTGAATGTTGATTGACAAAAATATCAAGCTCCTTGCAACATGGTGATGTATGAATTGTTCGGACTTTAGCCTATAAAAGATGGTTGGGATATTAGCAGATGAACACTTGGAGGCACATTTCAAAAATATTCCTTTTCTTTAGACTTCAGATTTTAGAGATACAGTGCGGAAACAGTCTCTTTTGTCCATCGAGTCTTTGCCCACCAATGATCACCCCATTATAACATAATTACAACATAATTCTATAAGGACTCAGAATGTTAAAACAAACCTGAAAGCTTTGTGCCTTAATACGAGGAGCTTTCATAATAAGGTGGATGAATTGAATGCGCAGTTAGTTGTTAACGGAGATGATATAGTTGCGATTATGGAGACATGGCTCCAGGGTGACCAAGGCTGGGAGTTCAACAGGAAGGGGTATTCAATATTCAGGAAGAATAGACAGAAAGGAAGAGGAGGAGGGGTGGCATTGCTGGTTAAAGAGGAGATTAATGCAATGGTGAGGTGAGACATTAGCTTGGATGCTGAAGAATCTGAATGGGTAGAACTGTGAAATAGCCAAGGGCAGAAAACGCTTGTTGGAGTTGTGTACAGACCACCAAACAGCAGTAGTGGGATAGCATCAAACAGGAAATTGGGGATGTGTGTAGCAAATGTACAGCAGTTATCATGGGTGATTTTAATCTACATATTGATTGGGCCAACCAATTTGGTAACAACACTGAGGAGGAGGATTTCCTGGAATGTATACGGAATGGTTTTCCAAGCCAATATGTAGAGGAACCAACTAGAGGGCTGGCCTACTAGACTGGGTATTGTGTAATGAGAAAGGATTAGTTAGCAATCGTGTTATGCAAGGCCCCTTGGACAACAGTGACCAAAATATGGTAGCATTCTGCATTAAGATGGAAAGTGACATGGTTAAGTCAAAGGGTCCTGAACTTAAAGAAAGGTAATTTTCGATTTATTCACAAAATGCTGGAGTAACTCAGCAGGTCAGGCAGCATCTCGGGAAAGAAGGAATGGGTGACGTTTCGGGTCGAGACCCTTCTTCAGACTGATGTCAGGGGGGCGGGACAAAGGAAGGATATAGGTGGAGACATGAAGATAGAGGGAGATCTGGGAAGGAGGAGCGGAAGGGAGGGACAGAGGAGCTATCTAAAGTTGGAGAAGTCGACGTTCATACCACCGGGCTGCAAACTGCCCAGGCGAAATATGAGGTGCTGCTCCTCCAACTTCCGGCGGGCCTCACTATGGCACTGGAGGAGGCCCATGACAGAAAGGTCAGACTGGGAATGGGAGGGGGAGTTAAAGTGCTCGGCCACCGGGAACTTTGATGGCATGAGACAGGAATTGGCTAGGATAGACTGGCAAATGATACTTAAAGGGTTGACGGTGGATATGCAATGGCAAAGATTTAAAGATTGCATGGATGAATTAAAACAATTGTTCATCCCTGACTGGTGTAAAAATAAAACAGGGAAGGCAGCTCAACTGTAGCTAACGAGAGAAATTAGGGATTATGTTAAATCCAAGGAAGAGGCATATAAATTGGCCAGAGGAAGTAGCAAACCGGAGGACTGGGAGAAATTTAGAATTCAACAGTGGAGGACCAAGGGGTTAATTAAGAGGGGGAAAATAGAGCATGAAACAAAGCTTGTGGAGAATATAAAAACTGACTGCAAAAGCTTCTATCGATATGTGAAAACGAAAAGATTAGTGAAGACAAATGTAGGTTCCTTACATTCAGAAACAGGTGAATTTATAATGGGAAACAAGGAAGTGGCAGACCCGTTAAACAAGTACTTTGGTCTGCTGCAAGGAGGATGCTATGAGGCTGCAGGGTGACTTGGATAGGTTGGGTGAGTGGACAGACACATGGCAGATGCAGTATAATGTGGATAAATGTGAGGTTATCCACTTTCGGGGCAAGAACAAGAAGGCAGATTATTATCTGAATGGTGTCAGATTAGGAAAAGGGGAGGTGCAACGAGAGTTGGGTGTCCTTTTACATCAGTCACTGAAAGTAAACATGTAGGTACAGCAGGCAGTGAAGAAAGCCAATGACATGTCGGCCTTCATAGTGAGAAGATTTGAGTTTATGAGCAAGGAGGTCCTACTGCAGGTGTGCAGGGCCCTGGTGAGACCACACCTGGAGTATTGTGTGCAGTTTTGGTCTCCTAATTTGAAGAAGGACATTCTTGCTATTGAGGGAGTGCGGCCTAGGTTCACAAGGTTAATTCCCGGGATAGACGCAAAATGCTGGAGTAACTCAGCAGGTCAGGCAGCATCTCGGGAGAGAAGGAATGGGTGACATTTCGGGTCGAGACCCTTCTTCTGACCCGGAGTCTGAAGAAGGGTCTCAACCCGAAATGTCACCCATTCCTTCTCTCCTGAGATGCTGCCTGACCCGTTGAATTACTCCAGCATTTTGTGTCTACCTTCGATTAAAACCAGCATCTGCAGTTCTTTCCTACAAACATAATTCCCGGGATGGTGGGACTGACATATGATGAAAGAATGGATCGACTGGGCTTGTATTCACTGGAATTTAGAAGGGATCTCATAGAAACATATTAAATACTTAAGGAATTGGACAGGCTAGATGCAGGAAAAAATTTCCCGATGTTGGGGGAGTCTAGAACCAGGAGTCATAGTTTAAGAATAAGAGGTAGGCCGTTTAGGACTGAGATGAGGAAAAACGTTTTCACCCAGAGAGTTGTGAATCTGTGGGATTCTCTGCCACAGAAGGCAGAGGAGGCCAATTCACTGGATATTTTCAAGAGAGAGTTAGATATAGCTCTTCAGGCTAATGGAATCAAGTGATATGGGGAGAAAGCAGGAACAGGGTACTGATTTTGGATGATCAGCATTGATGGCTCGAAGGGCTGAATGGCCTACTCCTGCACCTATCTTCTGTTTCTATCTCCAATTTTATTTCTTATTTCAGGAATGACAGACATTATCTTTGCAAGCAGCAATATGTTTATGTCTATAAAGGGAATGGTAGATGGCCTGGGTGCACAGATATAAAAGCTTTACAACTAATGTATTATTTTTGAAGAATAATTACTGTTGTCATCTAAACAAATGTTGAGGCGTAACATAAGATCTCAGTTAATGCAAAACTGACAAGATAATCACATGGCATTAAGAAGGAATCTTTGCCAGTATTCAATGTGATTTCTCAAATAATTTTATTGTTTGCAGTGTAAGATTGGGAAGGCATTTGATGAACTAAGTTTGGGTGAAATAGCAGAGGTGCATACCATGAAAAGGCCAGTTACTTTCAGCAAATAATCTGGGCAAGGTGAAGGGTGGGAGTGGGGGATGGGTGGTGGAAAATCTTGAGAAGAAGCAGATTTCAAGAATGAATCTTCGAAAAATTGGAATGAAGGTATGGACAGAGAAGCAGTTTACTGGATGCTAGTTCAGTGCCATAGAGTCATAGAGTCATGCAGCATGGAAGCAAGCCCTTTGGCCCAACTTGCCCATGCCAATCAAGATGCCAAGATGAGCAGTGTAGATATCTATACAAATCCTACCTGTCCATGTTTTGCACATATTTCTCTAAACCTTTCCTGTCCATGTACCATGTCCATGGGCGGCACATTGGCGCAGCGCTGGAGTTGTTGCCTTATAGTGCCAGAGTCCCGGTTTCTTCCTGACTATGGGAAGACTCTATACAGAGTTTATACGTTCTCCCTGTGACCTGCGCAAGTTTTTTCCAGGATCCCTGGTTTCCTTCCACACTTGAAAGACGTACCGGTTTGTTGGTTAATTGGCGTGGTAGAATTGTAAATTATCCTTTGTGTGTATACGATAGTGGTCGTGTGCATGGAACGCTGGTCAGCCTGGACTCAGTGGGCCAAAGGAACCTGTTTCCACGATGTATCTCTAAACTAATCTAAAATAAACTAAATTAAATGTACCTGTCCATATGTCTTTTAAATATTGCTGTCGTACTTGCTCAACTACGTCCTCTGTCAGCTCGTTGAATGTACCCACCACCATCTGTTTTTCCACCAATGGAGTGGAGAAATGCAGGAGAGACATTGGCGCAAGATCATACGCTTGGGAATATTGACTGCTGCAAATTGTAGATTAGAATGAGGAGGGTTAAATGCCAATGTAACAATCATATTAAACATTCATTGAAAATTCAGCCTGCTTCTGACAGGATGGCTAATGAGCACTCATGACATTGTTTCCACAATGAATATAATATTTGAATCCTCTAATGTAAAATTAAACAGCATTTAATCAAATGACGTGGGTTTACTATCAATTTTATGACCCGTAGCTTCTGGCACAGCGTTCATTCAACAGCTGAAACAGGAGGAAGGTCATGCAGACACATTCCAATCAGTTTATTATTGACACAAATGTAATGATTATTTTAGATTCTATTTTGACATTACAGTAAAGCTCAATATTCTGGCTGCCTCAGGACTTTGGTGATGTTCTATCAGCAGATTTTCTGGACAATCGCATGTTTTTCCTAACTAATGCCAAAAGCATTTCAGTTCTCCATTTTTTAACAATGGGGTGATAGATGTGCCTAAATTACTAAATGCCTAAAAAAGACTCTGCGATCGTTTTGCTGAAAAGGCTCAACGATCATTTTGCTGAAAAGACTCCACGATCATTTTGCCGAACACCTCCAATCAGTCCGCCTAAACCGGCCTGATCTCCCGGTTGCTCAACATTTTAACTCCCCTTCCCATTCCCACACTGACCTTTCTGGCCTGGGCCTCCTCCATTGTCAGAGTGAGGCCCAGCGCAAATTGGAGGAACAGCACCTCATATTTCGCTTGGGTAGCTTACACCTCAGTGGTATGAACATTGACCTCTAACATCAAATAGTCCTTGCTTTCCCACTCTCTCTCCATCCCCTCCCCCTGCCCAGTTCTCCTACCAGTCTTACTGTCTCCGACTACATTTTATCTCTGTACCACCCACTCCCCTGACATCAGTCTGAAAAAGGGTCTTGACCCAAAACGTCACCCATTCCTTCTCTCCAGAGATGCTGCCTGACCCGCTGAGTTACTCCAGCATTTTGTGTCTATCATGCCTAAATTACTACCGTCCAGTGATCTTGACATCCACCATCATGAAATGCTTTGAGAGGCTAGTTAAGGAATGCATTACATCCAGTCTACCAAGCAGCCTTGACCCACCGCAGTTTACCTACTGCCATAACAGTTCCAAGGACGATGCCATCTGCACTCATCCCTGGAACACCTAGATAAAAGGGATACCTACACCAGATTCCTATTCATAGATGACAGCTCTGCCTTTAACACCATTATACCAACTGAGCTCATCACCAAACTCACAGTCAGCACTCTTCTCTGCAACTGGATCATCACATTATAGTTATGCTACCGTTGCACCACTGTGCACGCCCACGCCACTATGTTTGCCAATTATCTCATATTTTCATCCTTAGGCCATCCGCCTTCCAACAAGTAGCGTCTCCCTTCCTACTCTTCCAAAACCCTTCATTGCCTCAGTAATCATGTTTGCTCAAAGGAAAATAACCTCAATTTCTCCATTTGTCTACCCAACTCAAGTTCCGCGTTAATGGCATCCTTCTTGTAAATCTCCCCGAGTTCTTGGGGTCCATTATAAAGTTTGGCTGGGGCTTCCCCCCATAGCCATTCTCATCTTCATGCCCCTCTGATTTTCTGCTGTTCTCCAGT
This sequence comes from Rhinoraja longicauda, assembly GCF_053455715.1. Classification (NCBI taxonomy): domain Eukaryota; kingdom Metazoa; phylum Chordata; class Chondrichthyes; order Rajiformes; family Arhynchobatidae; genus Rhinoraja; species Rhinoraja longicauda. Next base: position 65,706,258 of record NC_135953.1, on the reverse strand, counting down.
CTTCATCTCATGTCCTCAGGATCGCATGGTGTCCTTCCTCAAACACCAGTGGCTGGTTTGGATTGCTAAGTAGTGCAGTATGACTCACAACTCATACAGTATTGACACCTACTGGGTGGGTACAGCTAGCTTTCCCGGACTGATGTAGAACCAGAATCTTATATTCAGAATACAGGTGACGTTCTCCACATTGATTCTGGTCCTGACTTGGCTTTCGTGCAATGGTGGCAGGGATGTCAATTGGTGTGAGGATCCAGGGAAGTAGAGAAACTAGATAAAAAATACTGGAGTAACTCAACGGGTCAGCCAGCATCTCTGGAGAAAAGGAATAGGTGATGTTTTGGGTTGAGACCCCTCTTCAGATTCAGTTTCAACCTGAAACATCACCTATTCTTTTTCTCCAGAGATGCTGACTGATCCACTGAGATACTCCAGCATTTTCACCTGGAAATGATTAATGGTACAATCTCACCTGGATTAGAAACACAGATACATAGAAAATAGGTGTAGGAGTAGGCCATTCGGCCCTTCAAGCCAGCACCACTATTCAATATGATCATGGCTGATCATCTAAAATCAGTACCCCGTTCTGGCTTTTTTTCCCATATCCCTTGATTCCATTAGCCTGAAGAGCCATATCTAACTCTCTCTTGAAAACATCCAGTGAATTGGCCTCCACAGCCTTCTGTGGCAGAGAATTCCACAGATTCACAACTCTCTGGGTGAAAAGGTTTTTCCTCATCTCAGTCCTAAATGGCCTACCCCTTATTCTTAAACCGTGACCCCTGGTTCTGGACTCCCCCAACATCGGGAACATTTTTCCTGCTTCTATCCTGTCCAATCCTCTAAGAATTTTATATGTTTCTATAAGATCCCCTCTCATCCTTCTAAATTCCAACAAATCCATAGAAACATAGAAACATAGAAAATAGGTGCAGGCCATTTGGCTCTTCATGCCAGCACCACCATTCATTGCGATCATGGCTGATCGTCCCCATTCAATAACCCGTGCCTGCCTTCTCCCCATATCTCTTGATTCCACGAGCCCCTAGAGCTCTATCTAACTCTCTCTTAAATCCATCCAGTGATTTGGCCTCCACTGCCCTCTGTGGCAGAGTATTCCACAAATTCACAACTCTGCGTGAAAAAGTTTTTTCGCACCTCAGTTTTAAATGGCCTCCCCTTTATTCTAAGACTGTGGCCCCTGGTTCTGGACTCGCCCAACATTGGGAACATTTTTCCTGCATCTAGCTTGTCCAGTCCTTTTATAATTTTATATGTTTCTATAAGATTCCCTCTCATCCTTCTAAACTCCAGTGAACACAAGCCCAGTCTTTTCAGTCTTTCCTCATATGACAGTCCCGCCATCCCAGGGATCAATCTCGTGAACCTACGCTGCACTGCCTCAATTACAAGCATGTCCTTCCTAAAATTAGGAGACCAAAACTGTACACAATACTCCAGATGTGGTCTTACCAGGGCCCTATACAACTGCAGAAGAACCTCTTTACTCCTATACTGAAATCCTGTTGTTATGAAGGCCAACATTTCATTGGCTTTCTTCACTGCCTGCAGTACCTGCACGCCAACTTTCAGTGACTGGTGTACAAGGACACCCAGGTCTCGCTGCACCTTCCCCTTACCTAACCTAACTCCATTGAGATAATAATCTGCCTCCTTGTTTTTGCCGCCAAAGTGGATAACTCACATTTATCTATATTATACTGCATTTGCCACGCATCTGCCCACTCACTCAACCTGTCCAGGTCACCCTGCAACCTCCTAACATCCTCTTCACAGTTTACACTGCCACCCAGCTTTGTGTCATCCACAAAGTTGCTAGTGTTGCTTCTAATTCCCTCTTCCAAATCATTAATATATATGGTAAACAGTTGCAGCCCCAACACCAAGCCTTGCAGCACTCCACTCGCCACTGCCTGCCATTCTGAAAAGGACCCGTTTACTCCTTTGCTTCCTGTCTGCCAACCAATTTTCTATCCATGTCAACACCCTATCCCCAATACCATGTGCTCTAATTTTAGTCACCAATCTCCCGTGCGGGACCTTATCAAAGGCTTTCTGAAAGTCTAGATACACTACGTCCACTGGCTCCCCTTCATCCATTTTACTTGTCACATCCTCAAAATATTCCAGAAGATCAGTCAAGTATGATTTCCCTTTCATAAATCCATGCTGACTTGGACTTATCCTTTTACTGCTATCCAAATGCACTGTTATTACCTCTTTAATAATTGACTCCAGCATCTTTCCCACCACCAATTCAAGCCCAGTTGACCCATGCTTTCATCATATGTCAGTCCTGCCATCCTGGGAATTAACCTGGTGAACCTACGCTGCACTCCCTCAATAGCAATAATATCCTTCCTCAAATTAGGAGACCAAAATTGCACACAATACTCTAGGTGCGGTCTCACCAGGGCCCTGTACAACTGCAGTAGGACCTCCTTGCTCCTAAACTCAAATCTTCTCGCTATGAAGGCCAACATGCCATTAGCTTTCTTCACTGCCTGCTGTACTTGCATGCTTACTTTCGGTGACTAATGTACAAGAACACCCAGGTCTCGTTGCACCTCCCCTTCTCCTAATCTGACACCATTCAGATCATAATCTGCCTTCCTGTTCTTGCCACTAAAGTGGAGAACCTCACATTTATCCACATTATACTGCATCTGCCATACTTCTGCCCACTCACCCAATCTATCCAATTCACCCTGCAGCCTCAGAGCATCCTCCTCGCAGCTCACACTGCCACCCAGCTTTGTGTTGTCTGAGCTTGAGATGTCACATTGAAATGCTTTACAGTAAATGGATTTAAATGCTTTATGCATGATTTAAAATATAGACTCTATAAAATGTACAATATAGGCACTAATGAATCCAAAGTTCTCGGTAGATACACGTTAATGACCAGCAATCTAAAAATGAACTATTACTAATTCTTTGCCTTCCTCTATCGACAATTTTGGATTTTAAAAATTGTTAACTTTCTTTTTTTTTTTCCTTTTTATCCTTAAAATGTTTAAAGACAGTTTTAACAGTTTATTAATGTTTTTATGGGCATGGTCGTGACCTGCTGGTCAAGGTCATGTTTCCAGGAAGTGTGCGAGAAATGTTCATTCACTATGGGTCTGGGCTGCACGTTGTCAGTGGAGGATTGGCAACAGGTAAGTTTGAACTTTTACATTTTTAATAGTTTATCCATGTTTTTGTGAGTGGCAGAAACATTATTGAATGTGACATTCGGCTAAGCCAGGAGTTATGACTTAGCTGGCTGTTGAAAGGTTATAATCTTGTCATTGTGGATGGAACCTTATTCTCCCACAATCCCCACATACTTTTTTGCATATCTTTCATTCTGTCTCATTGATCAACGTTACTTTTTTGCATATCTATCATTCATTTGTTCTACATCTCTCTACGTCACTGTCTATATCTCTCGTTTCCCTTTCCCCTGACTTTCAGTCTGAAGAAGGGTCTTGACCAGAAACGTCACCTATTCCTGTTCTCCAGAGATGCTGCCCAACCCCCTGAGTTACGCCTGCTTTTTGTGTCTAACTCCACATAATCCCATTACTTTGCAAAAGGTTATTTTGAAGGGTTGGGGATCACTATGGGTCTGGGCTGCAGGTTGTCAGCGGAGGAGTGACAACAGGTAGGTTAGTACTTTTACAGTGGTCAGCAGCGTGTGGAGCAGCTCAGCACTGCCTGCAAACCATGAGGCATTGTATTAGTTGCCCTCGTCACTGAAGTCCTAGATGCTGTTTTCCACAGTTCACCTTTCCAATAATTTAGTAGCTGAAGGGTGCGAAAGGCAAGTTTAATGAATGGCAGACACCATTTACAAAAAGCTTTAGTACAGCAAAACCTGTCTTATCATGTTATTAAAAGAACTAATAACCTTCAACACAATTTTCTTGGGATGTCAATGCTGACAAATCCCAGTTCTTGGAATGGCATCTGGTTGGCACTGAAACCAAGGTCGATAAAATAATTTATTTGCAAATACATTGTCCAAGGAGGCCGGGCCAAAGTGCAGATGGGTGTATTTTTAGATATGTTCAGTGCTTGAGTTAAGATATAAAAGCGATAAAATGTAAAATATAAACATTAATCTTTCAATCTATAAATTGATGGATAATCTTCATAAGTTGTAGGAGCAGAATTAAGCCATTCGGCCCATCAAGTCTACGCCACCATTCAATCATAGTTGATCTATCTTTCCCTGTCAAGCCCATTCTCCCGCCTTCCCCCCACAATCCTTGACACCATCACTAAAACAAGAACCTATCAATCTCCACCTGAAAAATATCCTTTGACAGCCTCCACAGCCTTCTGTGGCAATGAACTCCACAATTTCACCACGCTCTGACTAAATATATTCCTCCTTATCTCCTTTCTCTAGGAACATCCTTTTATTCTGAGGTTATGGCCTCTGATCCTAGAATCTCCAGCTAATGGAACCATCCTCTCCACATACACTCTATCCAGGCCTTACACTATCTTGTTGATGTCAGAATTGAATGAATCTTCTGAAACAGGCTTAACAATCTGATCGTTGACTAAAACATACCTACAGTATTTGGTTTATTAACCAGCCAATCTACTCATAGTTAGATCATTACCAGGATCTGACTGGTATCAAATAACCTTGCATCAAGAAAAGGGTTTCAGGTTGGGACTTGTTTGAAGAAGGGTCCCGACCCGAAACATCATCTATCCTTTGCTGCCTGGCTCACTGATTATTCATGCACTGTGTATCTTTTTTTGTAAACCAGCAGTTGCAGTTCCTTGTTTGTATACGAGGGAATGGGATATGCTGGATAGCAGGAAACTTCCCAGTGCCATCTGCTGGTAAGTTTGACTAATTAAAATAAATGTACCAGTCTCCAATCTCATTTCAGGAGAAAGTTTATGTCAAACTATGCCTAGATTAAAGTAACCGAATAGAAAATAAAGTGTTCGCTCCACATCAGACAAAGAAAAATATGACCACTGCAGATTTTGTTTAGAGATACAACATGGAAAGAGGCCGTTTGGCCCACCGAAACCGTCCAACCAGCGATCCCCATACACTAGCACTATCCAACACACTAAGGACAATTAATAATTTTTACCAAAGCCAATTAACCTACAAACCTGTACGTCTTTGAAGTGTGGGAGGAAACTGGAGCACCCGGAGAAGATCCATGCAGTCACGGGGAGAACGTACAAACTCCTTGCATACAGCAAACATAGTTAGGAACGAACCTGGGACTCAGGCACTGTAAGGCAGGCAGCAACTCTACCGCTGTGCCACCATGCCACCCTCTTCTTGTACCGTGATGTGGAAATCTTTAATGATGTGTAAGTTCATGTAAAAGTTTGTACAAAATAAAACACAACACACAACACTTAAATCTGACTAATCTTTTATTGTTTATTGCATCCTAAAATTATAAAGAAAAATGTGAGCACCAATGAAAATAAGTTTAAGATGCCCATTTAATGTTGCAAGCAAAGACTTAGAAAATTGTCAGAAGTGTAAAGATCCCGAAGAGTAAGGCACAAGGATAAGCGACAAGAAGCTGTTGTCCTTCCATTGCCAAAGTAGAAGTGAACATTTTTGAGGCTGACAGACTGCACCATCCGATGACAATCAAAGCGAGCAGAACTCCAAGCACTCCCCTAGGATTGACAAAACAAAATACATTATCCTGGCAAAGATTACCAGCAATGCAATGTCAGACACAAAGTGCGGAGTAATTCAGTGGGTCAGGCAGCATCTCTGGAGAAAAAGGGTGGGAAACGTTTCAGGTTGGGATCCTGCTTCAAACAGAAGGGTCCTGATCCGTAACATCATCCATCCTTTTTCTCCTTTCACTGCCTGACCCGCCGAGTTATTCCAGCACTTTGAGTCTATCTTTGGTATAAACCAGCATCTGTGGTTCTTTGTTTCTACAATGCAATGTCAGATATCTAAAAAAATGTGTGTGATTTCCTTGAAGTTTATCTACAGTTCATCTGAAAGTTAGTCTGATTTGCAGACTAGTGTCAAAATTATATGGATGACAAAGATAGTGAGTCTTTTTAGTCTTTAGTCTATAGTGTAGAGATTAGAAAATAAGTTAACTCAATAGGAGTGTTTTGTCAATAAAACTTGATTAGGAATTTCATCTTGAAACTGAAGAGATGTTAACATCTATCGCAATAGATAGAGACAGCAACTTCCTTGTTATAAATTTCTTAATACCTATATTATTATTTATATTAGCATTAATATAGCAACATGACAGAGAGTGATATGGAGACTGATGAATTATTCAAATCATTGATGCTTTATTCATCGTAATCCTCAAATAACAATGTTGCTTGTTCTATTTTATGACTTAAAAAAATATATCATCATTACCCTGGTTATTAATTTCTCAAAAGGAGAATGTTGCCAACTTTCATTCTGTGCACCAGAGTGCAAACCTGCATGAATGATTATTGGCATGCGATGTGTATAAAGTAATATCGTATTATCTCCCATATCACCAGCAAATATCTGCAAAAAAAATAATTTTGTGAAGCGGATGACAGAAAGAATGAATCGACTGGGCTTATATTCACTGGAATTTAGAAGGATGAGAGGGAATCTTACAGAAACATATAAAATTCTTACGGGATTGGACAGACTAGATGCAGGAAAAATGTTCCTGATGTTGGGGGAGTCCAGAACCGGGGTCACAGTGTAAGAGTAAGGGGTAGGCCATTTAGGACTGAGAAGAGGAAAAACATTTTCACCCAGAGAGTAGTGAATTTGTGGAATTTTCTGCCACAGAAGGCATTGGAGGCTAATTCACTGGATGTTTTCAAGAGAGTTAGATTGAGCTCTTAGGGCTAATGGAATCAAGGGATATGGGAAGAAAGCAGGAACAGGGTACTGATTTTGGATGATCAGCTATGATCATATTGAATGGCAGTACTGGCTCGAAGGGCCGAATGATCTACTCTTACACCTACTTTCTATGTTTCTATGTAAATGTTTAAGGAGAGTTGGCTTTATGGTAATTTTTGCAGAAATGTAATATTTTTCTTCTCTGGCTTCACACTCTGCAAAGCCAACACCCGCCTATTTCACTGGGGACTTTTTGCATTCAGCAGTGAGCGGAGGCATTTGTTTATTTTTTCAATCAAGCGCCTTGAGATGAAAAGAAAGTGTACCGATCCACTGCATTAACCCATCACTCCAAAACAGAGCAGTTTTCAGGCCTTACCTGCGTCATACAGTATATTAGTAAAACATATTGCTGTCATCCAGCTCCTTCCTGCAGGGGTCACTGATCTTACATGGAAAATTACTTGAGTAATCATTAATAATTACCTGACCTATGGATAATAGAAAAGGAACTAAGGAAATATCCACGGATGGAAATCCATTAGCCAAGAGAGATGACAGCGAATATGTCATGTTTGGTTAGTGCTGTTGTGTAGGGTGACTGTGCAAATGCAGATAATGAAACAGAATCAATCTAACCACAAATATAATTTTCGAGTCAGATTTTTGGAATTAGACCTTCAGTCATGGCTGAATGTGCCTGAATGATGCCAGAAAATGAAGTTAACATGCTTTAAATTGTATTGATTTATTTTTATTTATCTCGAAGCTTGTCAAACAGAGGGAGACTTAAATTTTAAAATCAGGTTTCTTGAATTATTTTGTTCTAATGTTTAATTAAGTAGTGCTCAGTGGCACTCCTTTATGGAAATAGTGATTTGGCACTGGTATCTACTCATAATTCTGCACGTGAGCTTAAATAAATGTCCTGAGCATCTTTTAAAAATATATATTTTTTAAATTAGCACTTAAAATCAGTACTTTTCATGACTGTCGGATATCCCAGAGAGCTTTATCTTGTTATAAAGTGGGCATCGTTTCAGTATAAGGTTTCACAAACAAACATTTTGTAACAATCTAGTTATCTGTTTTTATGGTTAATACAAGAAGATTTAAAGAAGATAAAATGAGTCAAGGAGACTATGGAAATGTACGTTGAATTACATTCAATTACAATCACAAGGTACACATTTCACTGCTTTAACTGTAAAGACAGATCAGATCTTGGAAGAATAAAAAGGGAGGCAATAACAAGACAGGAAATTTGCTCCTCCTGCAGTTGCAAATGAAGGTGTCATTGGAATGGGTGTGGTGGAAATGGTGGAACGAACTGAATGTTCAGGATGGAATTGTCCTTTCAGGATGTTGAAAGGGAAGGGGAATGAGGAATGTGTTAGGTCGTGGTACAACATTGCAAGTATCAGAAATGATAAAACTACGAACTTCCTGGGCTGCAGTAAAGATTTTGGGGTTTGTTTTGTTTTTTCACTTTTTCATTTTTTAAATTTTATTTGTTTTTATTTATTTTATTTTATTTAACATTTTATTTAACATTTTGTTTGTTTGTTTATTATATTAGCTATTGAGTACTGTGCTTACAAACCTGTTGTGCCGCTGTTGCAAGCAAGAATTTTGTTGTTCCGTTCTGGTGCATATGATCAAAAAGCACGAGTCTTGACTCCTTGAATAAGATCTTGTTCGATCTTGTGCCTCAAGGCCTCTTGCCCACTCACCCATATTGTCCAATTACCTTTGGTGCCTAAAGACTTAGCATTCTTAATCCTGATAATACTCAAATAAGTGTCCTCAGCCCTTTGAAGAAGAGAATGAAAAAAATGTTCAATTCTCCAAATTAATACAAAATCTCAGAGAATTGTTAAAATACATAGTGTAGAAGAAGACCATTTGGTTCATTATGTCTGTTGTGGCAATAATTCAACCTCAACTTTTGGTCTTGCAAGTTACAGTTCATGGTATCCATAGAGGCCCTTAAAAATGTGGTAACATTTTCTGGTTTCATAGTCTTTTTACCCACTTCTCACTTAATGAAATGATTCCTTTGTTATCAACTCTTCTGCTTGCCTTCTACCTACCTATGAAATCAAGTTTATGCCCCTTAGTCATGGGCTCTCAGCAGGGAGTTAGGTCCTTTACGTTTACTCTTCTTTAACCTCTCATGATTTTGTGACACCCTAAACAAATCCTCCCCCAATTTTATTTACACCAAAGAAAATAATGCCATCTATACAATCTATCTTCATAACTGTAATTCTCCCATCCTTACAACATTCCAGTAAATCTCCTCTACACCTTCTCTGTTGCTGTCTCATGTTGCACTCTGAACTGAAATGTACACAGTACTCTGGAATAGCCTAACTAGTTTAGAGATAGAGCATGGAAACAGACCCTTCGGCCACCGAGTCCACACCGACCAACGATCACCCGTTCACAATATTTCTATCCTAGACTACGGGCAATTTCACCAAAGCCAATTAACCTACAAACCTGCACATCTTTGGAATGTGGGAGGAAACCAGGGCACCTGGAAAAAACCCACGCGGTCACAGGAAGAATGGACAATCTCTGTGCAGACAGCCCCCGCAGTCAGGATCGAATCGGGTCTTTGGCGCTGTATGGCAGCAACTCTACCGCTGCATCACTGTGTTGCCCTTAAGTGTTTTAAACAGTTCCAACATTACCTCCTTGCTTTTGTCGTCAATGCTTCATCCAATCAAGGTAAGTAACTGATATGCCTTCTTAATTAATCTAGCTATCCTGCCACCTTCATGGATTTATGGACATAGTCATAGTCATAGGGTCATAGAGTGACACAGTGTGGAAACAGGCCCTTTGGCTCAACTTTCCCACACCGGCCAACAATGTCCCAGCTACACTAGTCCCACTTGCCTGCGCTTGGTCCATGTCCCTCCAAACCTCTCCTATCCATGTACCTGTCCAACTGTTTCTTAAACGATGGGATTGTCCTAGGCTCAACTACCTCCTCTGGCAGCTTATTCCATACACCCACCACCCTTTGTGTGAAAAAGTAACCCCTCGGATTCTTATTAAATCTTTTCCCCTTCACCTTGAATCTATGTCCTCTGGTCCTCAATTCCCCTATTCTGGGCAAGAGACTCTGTGCATCTACCCAATCTATTCTTCTCATGATTGTATCAGTTCTTCTATCTTTCAACCAGCTACCACGATCGACCTCCCCATAATGTATAACCTTGCACTTCATGTGGAAAGGAACTGCAGATTCTGGTTTGTACCAAAGATAAACACAAAATGCTGGAGTAACAGCGAAGCTGCCTGATCTGCTGAGTTACTCCAGCACATGGAGTCTAACCTCACACTTTTAGAGGTTAAATTCTCTCAGGCACTTTTGTGCCCATTTAACCATTCATAAACTTTCTTACCCAATATCAACCATGTTGTCTGTCTTGGTATTATTAGTTAACTCTTAATAGTACCCCACAATGTTCAAGCCCAAATCATTTATAAGCATCATGAAATGAGGGGCCTAGTGATCATTCACCAAAATTCATATTGATCATTACTTGTAGCTTCAGTTTGTGGCCATTGAGCCAACTTTAAGCATTTTCTTGGTCCCATAACTTTCCATTTCCTTTATCAATCTGCCATCAGCAGCATTAATGATTTAGATGAAGGGATTAAAAGTATCATTAGCAAATTTGCAGATGACACAAAGCTGGGTGGCAATGTGAATTGTGAGGAGGATGCTATGAGGATGCAGGGTGACTTGGACAGGTTGGGTGAGCGAGCAGATGCATGGCAGATGCAGTTTAATGTGGATAAATGTGAGGTTATCCTCTTTGGTGGCAAAAACAGGAAGGCAGATTATTATCTGAATGGTGTCAAGTTAGGAAAAGGGGAAGCACAACGAGATCTGGATGTCCTTGTTCATCAGTAAGCATGCAGGTACAGCAGGCAATGAAGAAAGCTAATGGCATGTTGGCCTTCATAACAAGAGGAGTTGAGTATAGGAGCAAAGAAGTCCTTCTGCAGTTGTACAGGGCTCTGGAGAGACCACACCTGGAGTATTGTGTGCAGTTTTGGTCTTCAAATTTGAGGAAGGACATTCTTGCTATTGAGGGAGTGCAGCATAGGTTCACGAGGTTAATTCCCGGGATGGCGGGACTGTCATATGTTGAAAGAATGGAGCGACTGGGCTTGTATACACTGGAATTTAGAAGGATGAGAGGGGATCTTATTGAAACATATATGATTATTAAGGAATTGGACACGCTAGAGGCAGGAAACATGTTCCCGATGTTGGGGGAATCCAGAACCAGGGGCCACAGTTTAAGAATAAGGGTAGGCCATTTAAAACGGAGATGAGGAAAACTTTTTCACCCAGATAGTTGTGAATTTGTGGAATTCTCTGCCTCAGTAGGCAGTGGAGGCCAATTCCCTGGATCCTTTCAAGAGAGAGTTAGATAGAGCTCTTAAAGATAGCGAAGTCAAGGGATATGTGGAGAAGGCAGGAACGGGGTACTGATTGTAGATGGTCAGCCATGGCTCAAAGGGCCGAATGGCCTACTCCTGCACCTATTGTCTATTGTCAAGTAATTTGCAAAAATCCATGTACGTTACATCAAATGTTCTCACCTCAGCAGTACTCTTTACTTCCTCATTTTTTTTCCGGAGGGTGTCAGTGGCGCAGCAGTATTGCTGCCTTACAGAGCCAGTCAAGGGTTTGATTCTGACTGCGCTGGAGTTTTATGTTCTCCTTGTGACCACCGTGGGTTTTCTCCATGTGCTCTGGTTTCCTCCCACATCCGAATGACGTGCAAGTTTGTAGGTTAGTTGGCTTCTATAAATGATCCCCAGTGTGTAGGATAGAACTAGTTTATGGGTGATCTCTGGTCAGCTTGCTTGGTGGATCAAAGGGCCTGTTTCCCCACTGTATTTCTAAACTAAAATAAACGAAATTAAACGACCAAACGCAAATCCCAGGACAGTGTACTTCTGTTCGTGTTTTCCAGCCAGATAAAACAGTCTCTTAGCTTCCACCCTGCCAATTCCTTCTTAAGTTCTTGTGTGTTAAATATGACCACTTCTTATTCTTCAAAACCATTATGTATCAGGTAACCTTACTTATTCTATCTTCATCACATAATGCTCTTATTTCCTACATCAGATTAAAAAATCTATATTGCATTGTGATTCCAAGAGAAGTATTTTCGCAGTATCTCTCTCTCACTCGTTTTAAGTGACTGGAAAGCAGCCAGCAATTGAAACCAACAAAGTGCTTTATTACACAAATGAATTTATGGGAGACATACATCAATTATCTGCTGTCTGCCTTGTCCGCACAGTCACGCTGGCAGCTTCTCTAACAGACTGACAGATGTGGTGCAAGCTTCTTTCTAAATATTGTTGCTAAAATTATTCTCTGATATAAATTTAAAGCCATTTTAACTATGTGGCCTCACGGTGAGGATTTTCACTCGTTTGGAGTGATCTGGAACATATGATGGTTAGGCTGTAACGTTTCCAAGTCATTACTGGATTGAGGCTCTATTCCTCATGTGTATGCATGGGAAGTGACTTGAATAATGAAGCATTTTAAAGCTAGAATGTCAAAATATGCTTTGCAGGAAAACCCTGCCAGACCTTGCACAGTAATGGAATAATTGAACATCTGAAAAGCCTGGGGAATTCTACCCATCGTTCACCATCTTATTCTAGGAAGGGGGTTTCTTTAGCCACTGTAGTTCAGTCACTGGAAACCTGACATCAAGCTGATTCGATTGTTAAAACTGCCTAAACTTTTCTTGATTCCCTCTCTTCCCCAACCTCCCCCTCCACGCCTCCCATGAATAGTATAGATTCTCCAACACCTCCCCCCCCCCACCCACATCCCCCCCTCCCCACCACAAGTAAATGGTGTAGATTCATTGAGGTCATGTCTACATTGGAAAGTTCTCCACTGAAGTAGTCAAGGCTGAAAGAAGACATTGCTGCCTTACGTTTTTTTGAAATGGATCAGGATAAACTGCAGCATATCTTCTGGTAGGGGCACAGAAATGTGGAGTCGTTGATTTAAAATTGGAACTGGGAGAATGACAAGAAAGATTATGAGAAAGTACTTTCCAGCTAAGTGGTTGTTGGAAGCATTGAAAACTTTACCACAGGGAAAACTGGATGACTACTTCAAACTGTGGAAAATACAAGACATAGAGATGGTCAGTAAGGTTGATTGTGGGTTACTCCAGCACACCGTGGGCCAAATGGTATCATGTGATGCTGTATGCTTCTGTGGTTCCTCCAAATCACTAAATTTACAGATGTTAAGCAAAGAGAGCTCTATTATTCTCATTTGCACACCTCAGTATGCAGACCAAAGAAGAGACAAATTAAGTACTAAAGGACACAAAGTGCTGCAGTAACTCAGCAGGTCAGGGAGCAACTCTGGAGATCATCGATAGGTGATGTTTCGGGTTGGGACCCTTCTTCAGACTGAGTTTCCCCCCCCCCACCCACCCACCGACAATGTCTGAAGGTTCCCGACCCGAAACTTCACCTATCCATGTTCTCCAGAGATGCTGCCTGACCCACTGAGTTATTCCAGCATTTTGTGTCCATTTGTGTAAGCCACCATCTGCAGTTCCATGTTTCTACAATTTTTAGTGCAAGTTCTTTTCTGCTTCATTAGACTTCAAAAGACTGCCACATTTTACAGCTGTTATCTGAGTAATGAGCTACATAATTAGCATGACTGCACTAAAGACCGCAAGATAGTTTCAAAGTAGATTACTTAATTCTTCTTTAGCACCTAGAGGGAACAATGCTCATATCACTTTCAAACGTGCAGCCCCAAATCTCATTAACTTTTTCTCACGTTTTTTTCTCAGCACATTGGCTCACTTATTGATGGATCTATCTTGTGCTTTGTTCGGTTGTGTTTAGAGAAATAAATAATTCTATAGCATTCAAAGCAGTGCCGTTACATGATGTTTTCAAGAGAGAGTTAGATTTAGCTCTTAGAGCGAAAAGAATTAAGGGATATGGGGAAAAAGCCAGAACGGGGTACTGATTTTGGATGATCAGCCATGATCATATTGAATGGCGGTGCTGGCTCGAAGGACTGAATGGCCTACTCCTGCACCTATTTTCTATGTTTCCAACAAGATTAACTTAATTTGTAGTATGAAGAAAACCTGGCCGAGACTTTGTCCGAAAACTTGGTTTCTCACCCTGCTATCTTGATGATAAATACACAACAAAAAGTAATAAAATAAAATGAAATGTATTCAGTTGGAGTTCTCTTGACAATTGAATACAGAATGCAACACATTGCACTGCAAGAAGCAATCAAGTATTTTCAGATCCATTACCTAGAGTACAAAATAGGCCAACTCTACAACAGACCAGGGCACGTTTAATTTTCAATAGCACAGACTATACAAACTATATTATGTATGCGGGGAGGGAGATATCTGACCCCTTTATCTTGACTCCGATGTAAACTGCTTATTCTCTAATGCAAACCAGCAAAGGTGTCAAAAGTTCTGAATAATTTTAAATACTTGAAGCAGCATTCATTTTTAAGAGAAACATTGTACAAAATGATGAATAATGAGATCCCAGGCTGCAACCTTCATTGTTATAGTAATTTGATATAAAAAAAACGTTTGTAAAAGCGATGGGAGTATATCATACAGGCCCCCAAGATCATGACCAAAATATGGAAATTGTAATGCCCACCTTAGTTCAGTAATAAATAATTTTCATGTGTAGGAAGTAATGCAGATGCTGTTTTATACCAAAGGTAGACACAAATGCTGGAATAACTCAGCAGGTCAGGCAGCATCTCTGGAGAAAGGGAATATGTGACATTTCAGGTCGGAACCCTTCTTCAGACTAATAACATTCATGCCAAACAAAGAAAACTTTTCAACCACTGCCCTCCAAACAGATGTCCCTTCATTCTGACCAAGATCCAAAGACACATGCACTCTCAGTCTGATATTTTGCACATTTCCTTTTTAATCTATCAAAGGGAAACCTAGAAAGTACAATTGATTTTCGTTCAAGGTTTCAAGGTCAGTTTATTGTCACATGTACCAATTAAGGTACATGAAATTCAGATTACCATACAGCCATACTAAAAAAAGCAACAAGACACACAACTACATAAAAGTTAACATAAACATCCACCACAGCGGATCCCCCACGTTCCTCACTGTGATGGAAGGCAATAAAGTCCAATCTCCTTCCTCTATAATCTCCCATGGTCGGGGCAGTTGAACCATTTGCAGCCGGCGGTTGAAGCCTATGCGTTGGGGCGAGCGAAACTCTCGTGTTGGGGCAATCGAAACTCCCGCGTTGGGGCGATCGAAATTTCCGCGTCAAGGCGGTTGAAACCCCCGCGTCAAAGGGATCAAAACTCCTGCGGCTTGGAGTCCCCAATGTCAGTCTCTACCAGAGACCGCGGGCTCCACGATGTTATAGTCCCGCAGGCTCCCATGGTTGGAGCCCCAAAGACAACCCCCGACAGGGATCGCAAACTCCGTGATGGTAGGTCCGCAGGCTCCCGCAATGGAGCTCCTGGTCGATCTCCAGCGAAAGCCGCCAACTCCACGATGTTAGGCCGCAGTGCGGATGGAGAGACAATACAGAAAAGAATTGCATCTCCGTCGAGATAAAAGATTAGAAAAAGTTTCCCCCCTCTCCCCCCCCCCCCCCACCCCCCAACCCCCCACACAAAACAAGCTAAAGAACACTGAAACATACATATAACACATACAAAACAGACACAAAGAAGGAAGGGATAGACAGACTGTTGGTGAGGCAACCATTGCTGGCGCCACCTGGTGGATTTGTGTCACGTGCATTGAATATTTTCTATATAGTCTGAAGAAGGGTCTCGACCCGAAACGTCACCCATTCCTTCTCTCCAGAGATGCTTCCTGTCCCACTGAGTTATGCGTTTTTTTGTGTCTATCTTGTGAATATTTTCTACCTTTCCTTTACGCAATAAGTTTACAAGTTGCACTGAACAGTTAGAAGCACCACCTAGGGTCACTGCAGGAAAATGTCAACACCTTGGCTTTTGATTTTAAGAACTAGATCAATAAAATTTTATAACAGCTTTACCTTAACCAGTCACAGATATATATCCATGACTTCTATCTTGGCATACTTACTTTAGTGAAAAGAGAACGGCAATGCCAGCAAGAATGACCATTGGCAGGAGACAGTATCCCAGGACGCTAGCCACACAGCCAATCGAGACCTCTGTGCAACTCATCAGGTTCAGCAGTGTGTATATTGCCAGACACCCAAAGACACTGATTCCATAAACATAGCCAAATTGTACCTTACCGGCCTGCAATAGAAAGTAGAAATACAGTATTCATCAAGCTAACCTGAGGTCTACTTTAGTTGACCTATTGAACTAAAGGATGTTAATTTGAATTGAATTGTGACAAACAGAAAATACGTTAAAAACGACACAAAAGGATTGCACAGTCCAGGAAGTTAGAAAATTACTCTTGTTTATCCAGGTTAGATTGATGGTATAAACTCTCTTGTATTTGTCCAACAAACTAAGCAAATGAATAGGACAGTGACAGATGAACTTCAGTATAGGAAAACAAAACTGGGCACTCCTTGTCTGGTCCCCAAATAATAATTGAGAGAAGAGATTTCCTGGATTCATAATAGGCGAAATTTAAACACTTATCTCTAAGCCAAACAAATGGAAACTGAGAATTTAATCTCTTTTCTACTGTTCCCAATTTTATTTTCCTTTCATCTGCTTTTTGCCTAAGGAAGGGAATTAGAAATGCCCTATTTGTTACAGAGCACAGACCACAGACAATGTCTTTCAACTCTATGTGACTGTTGTGCAGGAGCTATTCAATTTATTCCACTCCCCTGCTACTTCCTCATTGCCTTGAAATTGATTTATATTTTCAACTTTGTGTGCAATTTCCTTCTTTAAAGTTCCCAATGAATCTATTTCCACCACCTTTTCAGATAATGCATTCCTAATCACAACAATTACAATGGAGCAGTGAACAGTGAATGCTAACTGACCTGAACAATGGTAAATAAATCACCGAAAACCATGCTCACATTGATGACTAACGTACTCGTCGGCAGAAGATCTATACATCTGTGCGGATATATCTTTTCTGTCCCCATCACACTGTTCTGTAATCTTAAGGATCTATCGAGTCAGCCATTTCTTTTCTATGGACAAATCCCCCATCTTGTTCCATTTTCCTGGTAGCTTAATGGTACAGGAATCAATTTCATGAATATGTTTAGAAATCTTTATGTTAGTCTGAGGATAACCTAACTAAGCTTTCATTCAAGCTTAACATTACCAACACATTTTAATTCTACATGGTGGTTATTTGCAATGTGTCTGCCTCAACTATCTTCTCCGGCACCTCACCTTAAACCTGATCATCTACAATCAGTAACCAGTGCCTGCCTTCTCCCCCTATTCCCTTGATTCCACTAGCCCAAAGAGCTCTATCTAACTTTCTTTTAAATTCATCCTGTGAAATGGCCTCCACTGCCTTCTGTGGCAGAGAATTCCACAATTTCTCAATGCTCTGGGTGAAAAAGTTTCTTCTCACCGCGGTTTTAAATGGCCTCCCCTTTATTCTTAGACTGTGTCCCCTGGTTCTGGACTCCCCCAACATTGGGAACATTTTTCCTGCATCTAGCTTGTCTAGTCCTTTTATGATTTTATATGTCTCTATAAGATCCCCTCTCATCCTTCTAAACTCCAGTGAATACCAGCCTAGTCTTTCCAAACTTTCCTCATATGACAGTCCCTCCATCCCAGGGATTAACCTCGTGAACCTACGCTGCGCTGCCTCAATAGGAAGGACGTCCTTCCTCAAATTAGGAGACCAAAACTGCACACAATACTCCAGATGTGGTCTCACCAGGGCCCTATAAAACTGCAGAAGGACTTCTTTCTCCTGTACTCAAATCCTCTCGTTATGAAGGCCAACATGCCATTAGCTTTCTTCACTGCCTGCTGTACCTGTACGCTTACTTTTGTGGAGATGAGGAATGCAGAGCCAGATTTGTCCTTTTTGTTTGCTTCGGCCACTGGACTCCGCATGGGCTTTGCAGCATTGTGTGCTAGGTTAAAGCACATGCTTGAGGCTCTCTCTCTTTCTCTCACACCTGCTTGAGGCTACGTAATCACAAAAATGCTGAGCTTGCTAAAGCTAGTAGTAATCAGTAGCCCAAACCGCAAAATGTTCCAGCTCGTCTTCAGAGGAGAAAAACACAATGTATAAAGAACACAAACAGTAAACAGACGCCGACTAAACCTTGAACAATAGCATGTTAGGACCTTATAAGGGAAAATCGACTTTGTTCCAACACTCGGCCGTATAAGGGAAAACTGACTTAATTCCAATATTGATTGGTTGTGATACTTGTAAATAACTGAGAATTCTGCGGTTTGGGGTATAAAGGGGCTTAATTCTAGGGCTGGTGTGACACGTTTCCACTGGCCACAGAGTCCGCAACTCTGTGTGTGCTTTTAGAAACCTGTCAACGAGATCTCTAATAAACGAACAGGTAAAGTCTGTGCCGTCTCTGATTATTGTTATCCAACTGACCGCGAACGCGAACTCAACATTTTCAGTGACTGGTGTACAAGGACACCAAGGTCTCATTGCACTTCCCCTTTACCTAATTTGACACCATTGAGATAATAATCTGCCTCCTTGTTTTTGCCGCCAAAGTGGATAACCTCACATTTATCTACATTATATTGCATCTGCCATGCATCTGCCCACTCGCTCAACCTGTTCAAGTCACCCTGCAACACTCCTAATATCCTCTTCGCAGTTCACACTGCCACCCAGCTTTGAGTCATCTGCAAATTTGCTGGTATTACTTTTAATTCCATCATCCAAATCATTAATATATTGTAAATAGCTGCGGCCCCAGCACCGAGCCTTGCGGCACTCCACTCTACACCGCCTGCCATTCTGAAAAGGACCCGTTTATTCCTACTCTTTGCTACCTGTCTGCCAACCAATTCTCTATCCGTCAATACCCTACTCCCAATACCATGTGCTCTAATTTTGCTCACCAACCTCCCGTGTGGTACCCTATCAAAGGCTTTCTGAAAGTCGAGATACAGTACATCAGCTGGCTCTCCTTTATCCATTTTACTTGTCACATCCTCAAAAAATTCCAGAAGATTAGTCAAACAGGATTTCCCCTTCATAAATCCATGCTGACTTGGACCAATCCTTTTACCGCTGTCCAAATGTGTCGTCATTACCTCTTTAATAATTGACTCCAGCATCTTCCCCATCACCGATGTCAAGCTAACTGGCCTATAATTCCCCATTTTCTCTCTCTCTCCTTTCTTGAAAAGTGGGATAACATTAGTGTAGATGGTTTATATGCAACCAATAACATAGTTACCTCAGTACCATTAACCCCGCCTAGTTAACATCAATCATAACGCCTTCCCTTCCTGGGTACAGTTCAGTAGAGGAACGTAGCCAGTGCTTGAAGATGTATGTAATACGTTGTGCTATCATTAAAAGATGTTGTACGCTTTAAGAGTTTGTGAAGTATTAATTTACATGGTGTCAGAAGTGGAAGACACTTGCGTCTCCTGTCTGTCGGGTTTTATTTCTTTTTTTTGATTTGTGCCTTTTTTGTGCTTAATCTCTCTGACCATGGCGTCCTCTTGCAGAAAGCCCGCGCAGCTTGTCTTTGATGCTGACATTTCTGAGCGCTGGGACACGTTTGAGTTTGATTTCACCCACTTTGTCAACGTCGCACATCGCGCTGATCCTGACTCCCTTAAAGCCTCCCTCCTACTCAACCTTGTCGGACCTGATGCCATGAAGAGAGCCAGAACTTTCACCTATGCTCCAGCGGTCCTGGGCGACGACGACGTGGAGATTACCCCTGCAGAATCTGCCAGTGACCCCGCTTGCCTGCTACGTAAGTTCAGGGAGATTTGTGACCTGCCCTCGAACCGCATTCTGCAGAGGGCACGGTTCTTTACAAGAAAACAGTTGCCGGATGAACCTGTTGAATGTTTTATTGCTGATTTGCGTTATCTCGCCCAGCGGTGCCGTTTTGGTGACATGACGGAGCAGCTCACTAGAGACATTTTAGTAACTGGCATGCGTGACCAGAAGCTACGATGTGAGCTTCTAAGGGATCCGGATCTAACGTTGGAAAAAGCTATGCATGCCTGCAGATTGTCTGAGGTCGTTGTATTGCCAGATGACCACCGAGACTCGGCCAATAAATCTATCAACCTGGCTGGGTGTAGGAGACCCCAGCCTCGGATGGTAAACAATGCTTTTCTGCCGCGTGCCAACCCAGGTCCTGGTGAAGTGCCCCAAAAAAGGTGCCCAAACTGTAACTACATGCACCATAGACTGTCTACCTGCCCTGCTTATGGCAAATTTTGTAACTTTTGTAAAAAGTTAAACCACTTCTCTGCGGCCTGTCGCTCGATCCGTTCCCGTGGGAGACAGGCACAGATTTCCAGACCCAGTCTAAACATGCTGAGGCAATCTGATGGCTGTTACGATTTACAGCCCAGCCTGGTCGACTCCTACGAGGCAGATCCAATTAATCCTCCTGAGGATTCGAATGTGTTTACCCTCCTACACACAACCGCCCAACGCTCTGATCCCTCTGTAGCTCTGACTGTCAATGGTGTGTCCTTCCTTGCAAAGCTGGATACAGGTGCGAAGGTCAACGTATTGTCAATAAATCTTTTCAATAAGATAAGGAATAATGAGCCCCTGGTTGTTGACAACGCTACGTTGCATGCCTATGGTGGAGAAATTCTAAGGCCTGTGGGGAGGGCTGCTTTAACTTGTGTGCTGCAAAAGGCAACGAGAAACCTCGTTTTCTATGTTTTGAACTCTGACTGTGTAACCCTGCTGGGCAACCGTGCGTGCCAAGATCTTGGCCTGGTGTCCTTCGACCGCACGGTCCACAAAGTGCAACTGTCGTTCAACCCTGTTGTGGAATACCAGGACCTGTTCAACGATGACCTGGGAAAGTTACCACTCACATATCGTATTTCCGTTGACCCAAACGTACAACCTGTAGCCCGCGCAGCTCACAGGGTGTCTCACGCCATGAAAGACAGGGTCGAGGCGATGCTGAATAACATGGTCGAAAAGGGGGTGCTAGAAGCGGTTAGCGATCCCACCGCTTGGGTCTCCACTATGGTTGCCACGATAAAGAAAGACAAGAATGAAATACGTGTGTGTATCAATCCGAAGGACTTGAACCTTGCAATCAGGCGACCACACCACCCCATGCGGTCTGTTGAGGACGTGGCGGCTCAGGTCGGGCAGGCCACCATCTTTTCGGTCCTAGACGCTAAGAACTCGTTTTGGCAGATCCCGTTGGACAAAGAGTCTTCTGACCTAACGACCTTCGCCACACCGTTTGGCAGATTCAAGTTCCTGCGAATGCCATTCGGCATTAATTCCGCTAGCGAGGTGTTCCAGCGAACTATGGAGCAGATATTCTCGGGCCTGCCATGTGCCATCATCGTGGATGATATCCTGGTTTATGGGAAAGACATTGCGGAGCACGACCTGAACCTCCGCAGCATCCTGGATCGGGCGCGGAAGGTCAATCTGAAGCTGAATCCCAAGAAATGCCGGTTCCGCGTCCCAGAAGTCACGTATGTGGGACACGTCTTCACCTCTAACGGACTAAAACCCGACCCCTTGAAGGCAGCTGCCATCTCCGAGATGGCAGCCCCCACCGACGTGCCAGGTCTACAACGATTCTTAGGCATGGTGAACTACCTGGGGAAGTTTATACAAAACCTCAGTGAGCTGAGTGCTCCCCTGCGGCAATTGACAAAAAAGGATATTGCCTGGGCCTGGCTCCAACATCACCAGCAGGCCTTTGACTGCCTCAAGTCGAAATTGATTGACACCCCGACGTTGCGGTACTTCGATGTAAGTCGCCCCATCACCGTCACCTGTGACGCTTCCAAGTTCGGTCTGGGTGCGGCTTGCCTTCAGTCTGTCGATGGATCGTTACATCCTGTCTCCTATGCCTCCCGCACCATGACGGACACCGAGCAGCGGTACGCTCAGATCGAGAAAGAGCTGCTCGCGGTGGTGTTCGCCTGCTCCAAGTTCAGAGATTTCCTGTTCGGCAGCAGATTTACGGTCGAAACCGACCACCAGCCACTGGTGACCATCCTAAACAAGCCAATTCACGCTGCCCCCGCCAGGCTGCAGCGTATGATGCTACAGCTCCAGCGTTTCGAATTCGACATCATCTACAAGAAGGGCACCGAGATGCACATTGCGGACACCCTATCGCGCGCCCCGCGGACCTCCTGTGATCGCCACCCCTACGAAACAGAGGACTTGCTTGTACTGGGCGTTAATTTCATTCCCACCAAGCAGCTACAGGTGTTGGCCGAGCACACCGCTGCCGATCCAGTTTTGCAGCGGCTTGCCACTGTGATTAAAGCAGGGTGGCCAACAAAGCGCTCCGCTGCGCCATCTGAAACACAGCCTTTCTTCCTGGTCCGCGACGAATTGGTGCTCCAGAATGGCGTCATCGTCAAGGGACATAAAGTTGTGGTCCCGTCCTCCCTGTTTGACTCTTACTATTGCGCAGCCCATAGCGGACACCCTGGGGTCGATGCAACACTCGCCCACGCTCAGTGCCAATTCTACTGGCCCGGAATGGCCAAATATATCCGAGACCGAGTTTCTGCCTGCTCCACGTGCAACAGCCTTGCTCCACACCAGCAGCGACAGCCCCTGCTGCAACAGCCTGCCCCTGCCTTGGCCTGGTCCTCGTTGGCTGCTGACATCTTCGAGTGGCGTGGTAACCACTACCTTGTCCTGGTCGACTCATACTCAAACTGGTTCGAGGTGGATTTACTGACATCCCTCACGTCGGAGATGGTGATCCGAAAGCTGCGGAAACACTTCTCCACTTTTGGGTCCCCTGTCAGGCTGCAGACTGACAACGGCAGGCAGTTTACCAGCCGAGAATTCAAAAGTTTTGCGGACAAGTGGAATTTTGTGCATTTCACCAGCAGCCCTGAGTACCCACAGAGCAACGGACTTGCAGAACGGGCCGTCCGCAGCGCCAAGCATCTGATGGAACAGGCGAGACTTTCCAACACTGATTTGTACTTGGATCTCCTAAACCTCAGGAATGTTTCCAGGGATCCGGCCATGGGGTCACCTGCTCAGCGTCTGATGTCAAGGAATACCAGATCTACTATCCCGATTGCCCAGCGCCAGCTGCAACCTCGGGTGCTGGAGCCTGCCTCCGTGCAGAGGCGTATTCAAGAGAAGCATGACAGCCAGCGGCGTTCCCACGATCGGTCGTGCAGACCACTCGATCCTCTTTTGCCTGGACAGGTTGTTCGGTTGCAGACCGCCGGCGGTCACTCCCGTCTGGCCACCGTGGTTGGGGTGGCCGACTCACCTCGTTCGTACCTGGTGGACCATGAGGGCGCCATCTACCGAAGAAGCCGACAACACCTGCTTGCGGTTAATGAGCCAAAGCCGCAGCCCCCGGGACCCTATGCCCCGCCGCTCTCATACCAGCAGCCGGCTGCCGTCCCGGCCAGCGTTCCTTGTATGCCTCGGTCCCCATATCGCGCGCCCGGTTCCCCTCTGCGCGGGTCCCCTGTTGCCGGTTCCCACTCTCCCGGTTCTACCACCGCACCTCCCTTCCCTGGTTCCCCTGCTGCCTCGTGTCCTCCGGTTTCTTCTGCTCTTTCGGGGGGTGGGGGAGACATTCGTACGCGCTCGGGCCGGATTAGTAAGCCACCTGTGCGCTATGGCGATTTTGCTTAATTCTGTTATTAATTCTGTTGTTGTGACAACAATCTGTTTAATTTTCTAGGGGGAAGGATGTAGATGGTTTATATGCAACCAATAACATAGTTACCTCAGTACCATTAACCCCGCCTAGTTAACATCAATCATAACGCCTTCCCTTCCTGGGTACAGTTCAGTAGAGGAACGTAGCCAGTGCTTGAAGATGTATGTAATACGTTGTGCTATCATTAAAAGATGTTGTACGCTTTAAGAGTTTGTGAAGTATTAATTTACAATTAGCTACCCTCAAATCGCCAGGAAATGATCCTGAATCTAATGAACATTGGAAAATGATCATCAATGCATCCACGATTTCTTGAGCCACCTCCTTGAGTACCCTGGGATGCAGACCATCAGGCCCTGGGGATTTATCAGCCTTCAGTCCCATCAGTCAACCCAATACTATTTCTCGCCTAAATTTCTTTCAGTTCCTCTACCTCCCTTGATCCTCTGTCCACTAGTTAATCTGGGAGATTATTTGTGTATTCCTTAGTGAAGACAGATCCGAAGTACCTGTTCAACTCTTCCACCATTTCCTTGTTACCCATAATAATTTCACCAGTTTCTGCCTTCATGGGACCTTCACGAGAGAGTTAGAAAGAGCTCTAGGGGCTAGTGGAATCAAGGGATATGGGGAGAAGGCAGGAATGGGTTATTAATTGGGGCCGATCAGCCATGATCACAATGAATGGCGGTGCTGGCTCGAAGGGCCGAATGGCCTCCTCCTGCACCTATTTTCTATGTTTTCTATGTCTTTCCATGACCCACATTTGTCTTTACTAATCTTTTTCTCTTAACATACCTAAAAATGCTTTTACTGTCCTTCTTTATATTCTTGGCCAGCTTCGCTTCATATCTCATCTTTTCAGCCTGTATTGTCCTTTTTGCTATGTTCTGTTGTCCGTTGAAAGTTGCCCACTCCTCTGGCTTCCCGCTACTCTTTGCTATCTTATACATCTTTTCTTTTAGTTTTATTCCATCTCTAACTTCCCTTGTCAGCCATGGTTTCGGCACAGGTCAGGCTGCATCTCAAGTGAGAAGGAATGGGTGACGTTTCAGGTCAAGACCCTTCTTCAGACTGATGTCAGGGGGGCGGGACAAAGGTCACCCATTCATTCTCTCCTGAGATGCTGCCTGACCTGCTGAGTTACTCCAGCAATTTGTGAATAAATACCTTCGATTTGTAGCAGCGTCTGCAGTTATTTTCTTACACATTATTTATCTAAATGCATGTATATCTTACCCCTCAGAACACTCTTTAGTAACTTTCTGACCATAGATGTTAGACTCACTGGCCTATAGTTCTCAGGCTTTTCCTTGCAGCCCTTCTTGAACACAGGCACAGCATTTGCCACCCTTCATTCTTCTGGCACCTCACCTATATTTAACGATGATTCATATATCTCAGCCAGGGCGCCCTCATTTTCCTCTCTAGCTTCCCACAGTGTCGTCAGATATATCTGATCAAGCCTGGAAGATTTGTCTACCTTCATACACATTAGGATGTTCAGTATCTCCTCAACTGTAATACCAACTGCCCTCAAGAAACTTACATTGACTGCCCCAGGTTCCCTGGTCTTCATGTCTTTTTCCACAGTAAAAACAGAGGAGAAATACTCATCGAGGACCTTGCTCATCTCCTGTGGCTCCATACAGAGATGACCGCTTTAATTTCTGAGGGGCCCTATTTTCTTTCTGGTTACCCGTTCCCCCTAATGTACATAAAATCCCTTTGGATTATCCTTAATATTATCTGCCAGAGCTATCTCCTGCTCCCTTTTTGCTCTCCTGATTTCCTTCTTTTGCGTGATCCTAAGTTCTTGAAACTCCTCCAGGGATACACTTGATCCTGGCTGTCGCTAGCTGTACCCTGCCTCCTTCTTATTCTTGACCAGAGCCTCAATTTCTCTTGTCATCCAAGCTTCCTTGTGTCCACCTGCCTTACCCTTCATTCTAACAGGAACATGCATGCCATGAACTCTTGTCACCACACTTTTAAAAGCATCCCACTTTCCGGATGTTCCTTTTCCTACAAACAATCTGCTCTAATCAACTTGAACGAGTTCCTGTTGTGATATCATGAGAGGTAGGGTCATAGAGGGGAGATACATTTCCTCCCGGTGGATGCAACAAGGACTACAAACCATCATGGCTGCCAGCAAAAGACTACAAAACCCATGTGATCACAACCCTTGACCTCACAAAGGGGTACTGGCAAGTTCCGCTTTCCCTAGAATCCCGAGAGAAAACAGCTTTTGCAACAACTGAAGGGCTTTTCCAGTACACCAAGTTACCATTTGGTCTACATGGAGCGCCTGCCACCTTCCAGCGGCTGATGGACCGGGTCCTGCGGCCCCACAAAGAATATGCTGCAGCCTATTTAGATGACATAGTGATACATAGCACAGATTGGGAAAGTCATTTGCCCCGAGTACAGAAGGTACTGGATGCTCTTCGTGTAGCAGGTCTCACGGCCAATCCCTGCAAGTGCAGGCTAGCCTATAGTGAAACAGAGTACCTTGGTTACACAATAGGGCGTGGCCTTGTTAAACCTCAAGATGCTAAACTAAGGGCCATCCAAGATTGGCCACGACCTGTATCAAAGAGACAAGTAAGATCCTTTATAGGCCTTGCAAACTACTATAGACGCTTTGTTCCCAACTTCTCTGATCTAATTGCCCCCCTAACAGATCTGACAACTAAAAGACAGTCCCGAATGGTGAAATGGTCACAGGAAGCAGAGGAGGCTTTCACCAGCCTGAAGAAGGCCTGGTGTTCCCACCCAGTTCTGGCCGTCCCAGACTTCAACAAGGAGTTTGTTGTGCAGGTAGATGCCTCAGAGGTGGGTCTTGGGGCAGTACTCTCTCAGATACAGAAGGGTGAGGAGCACCCAATTCTCTACAGTAGCAGAAAGCTTTTGGCCCATGAGATAAGATACTCTACACCGGAGAAAGAATGTCTGGCAATTAAGTGGGCCCTTGAAACCCTTCGCTATTACCTTATTGGGCGCAAATTCACTCTACTCACAGACCATGCTCCTTTGCAGTGGATGTCAAGAAATAGGGAAACGAACAGTCGAGTAACAAGATGGTTTCTCAGCCTCCAGGCTTTTAACTTCTCGGTTGTCCACAGGGCAGGTCGGAAACATGGGAATGCAGATGCCCTTTCCCGAAGAGACGTCCTGTGGGCCTCCTTCCCCAGTCCGGAGGCCTCAATTCAGGGGAGGGGGAAATGTGATATCATGAGAGGTAGAGTCATAGAGGGGAAATACATTTCCTCCCGGTGGATGCAACAAGGACTACAAACCATCATGGCTGCCAGCAAAAGACTACAAAACCCATAGTCAGCAGAGCTGCCTGCCCTGCTGACACTGATTGCTGCTGACAATGATTGCTGCTGATTGCTGTTGACACTGATTGCTGCCCAGCTGAACCAGATGAGCTGATTGCCTCAGTGAGAGAGCTAAAAGGGAAGGGAAGCAGTATATTTAAGGAGAGAGACAACGACTGGAGCAGAGAGGGAGAGAAGCAGTGTTTGAGTTATATTTGGTAAGAAGGCAGCAAGCTACAGTTTTGATTTAACTACCTGTTTTGGTTTTGTGTACCTGTCTGCAAACAATTAAGTTTACCTGTTTTTGGAAAAGACAATATATGGAATTTAAGTTTGAAAACAAGAACGTTTGTGTCTTCATTTCCGGCACCCACACCTCCCAACCTTCAAGAGAAAAGCTCCCGACCTCTCAAGACATCACACTGTCTAATATCATCAAAGTTGATCTTGCCCCAATTTAGAATTTTAACTCATGGGCCCGCCCTGTCCTTATCCATAACTATGGATAATTACATTTAAAATATTATAAGATTAATATATGCACACTGTCAAAGTCATTTTTTCAATTTGCACTCAAGTCTACTGGATAGTCATAAACATAATCTATCAGTACGAACACTGAAAATAAATTCAGTGCTAATTTCATGCATGGTTGCTACGGGAGTATAGCCTTGCCCACCTGCTTTATATTTCAGGAATTGCCTTTACTTTGCTGACAATTTTCTATTCATCAATTATACTCAACAGAAAGTTGTGAGCAGGACTCTCCCAATTTTATGATAAGTGCTTGCAATGTTACTTCTATCTACCGCTTATGGTAAATGTCCCCTTTGCCCTCTATTTAATATTCCTAAGCCTGATCTCATATAACTTGAAGATAGACACAAAAGGCTGGAGTAACTCAGTGGAACAGGCAGAATCTCTGGAGATAAGGAATGGGTGACGTTTCGGGTCGACCCTTCTTCAAACTCGTATAACTTGACATTCATTATGCAAGGCATTAGTGTGGAAAAGTGTTTGCATCTCATATTTTGACCACAATTATTGACAAACAAATTTTGAAGATGTAGTTTCCTCAAAATATATATAAATATAATAAAATAGGTTTTTTTCGCAATGTGTATCAACAGATTACCTTGCATCTTATTACAATGCAAATACCTTTCTCTGTGCCCTCTTTTAAAAAGAAGGCAAAGCAAATCAGGTCAAAACTTGTTTTACACAATTTATGTTAAAAAAAATTAGCTTGTCATTGTGAATAACATTAGCATCATGTCAATTATCTTTTCTGAGAGAAGCAACCTCAGGCATGCGGAGACATTCCCGCAAAAATAAAGTAAAATAATTTCTTCTGATTTTCACGGTGTGGTAAATGAAATACATAATATACAAGAAAAATATTTGAAAGAGGAAGGAAATGCCAGAGGTAAATGAAATAATTCCATGTAATATCCTTTATGCTGTCATTTTAACGTACCAGCAACAATGTGGCTCCAAATGCCAAACAGAAGACTATTGGTCCTGCCAGATCAGTCTCTTTCATAATGCTGCCATCTGCTGGTTTCATCGGATTCAGAACTGTTAACGTTTTTTGCCAGATGTGATCAAAATTGATCCCAATCTCTGTGAATAGGATAAAAGTGCGATTTAGGATTCACAAAAATAGATTGATTCTCTGTTTCTCACTTATCTTGCAAACATGTTCCTTTGTTGAAGACTCAGAGTGTTGGAAATATCTCAACATCTACCTTGTATGCCCAACCCCACCCCTTAGGATATCGTATAATGGAAGCAAATCTGTGCATAGTGTTCCCAGTATGGCCAAGCTATGGTAATAGCCATTGTCAGCTGTGGTAAAGCGATAGCGATACTTCCCTTTGTAAACACCAGGCCCCTTGCAATAAGAGCCAATAAGCCATTTGCTTTCCTAACAGGTCACTAAACGTTTTGTGTTTCCTGCACAAGAACACACAGATCTCCCCATGCTTCGTCAAGTTATGAATGCGCTGAAAGAGGCTCCATGTTCAAAATGTTAAGCTATCATTTCTCTTTATAGATCTTTATGGAATTCTTGTGCATTTCCAAACCATTTCATTTTTATTTCTTCAACAATTGATCTGAACTGGCGCCGACGATGGCTGCCACAGTGTACTGCTCCTTGCTGTTTTGTCTGTGTTTGTTTGTTTGTGTCGTCTGTGAAAGTCCCACAAAGATCACTTTCATGAGAGAGGTACTCATTAACATCAGATATCCGGCACAAACATTGTGCGGATTTCTCTCACTCGATGGATTATTTGGACATTCTTGTCAGCGGGATCAAGGTCTTGAGACCGAGGAGGACCCAGGGGAAGCGCTCTGGAGTACTCGCCCAACTCCGGCAACGAGTATACGCACCCGGCTCCCGAGTATATTCCTTGCGAATCTACGTTCCCTCAACAACAAAGTGGACGAACTGAAACTCCTGTGCCAAACAAACAAGGACTTCTCTTGAGCCGCTGCCCTGCGCTTCACCGAGACCTGGCTGTGTGAGTCGACCCCTGATAACGGGGGAATCAAGAGGCGCTGCAACCGGCTGGCTTTCAACTACACAGAGCGGACCGCGAAGCGGAGGCAACGGGGAAATCGAGAGGTGTTGGAATATGCTTCTATACCAGGGGTGGCCAAACTTGCTTAATGTAAGAGCCACATACGATAAAGTTCAGATGTTTGAGAGCCGCAAGACATGAACAAAAGAGCCGCAAGACATGAACTTAAATATTTTTACTAACCATGAACATTAAACTTGCATTTTATTCCAATGGGGTCTCAATTCATACCCAGTAAATAATTATGAAGCTTGAAATTTTTTCTTATTTACCTTTTTATTAACTGTGATGAAAAAAGCTCAGCCAACATATTTCCACGAGCCGCATATTAAAGGTCAAAGAGCCGCATGTAGCTCGCGAGCCGTGGTTTGGCCACCCCTGTTCTATATGAACCAGGGCTGATGCAGCGACATCACGGTACTGCCTAACTTCTGTTCTCCGAATTTGGAATCTTTTTTTATAAATTGCAAACCCTTTTATTCTCCAAGGGAATTGACCCCTTTTATTCTCGCTGAAGTTTACATCCCATCCCAGGCCTGTGTACGTGAAGCACAAACGCAACTCGCTGACCAGGTAATGAGAGTAGACAGTGACTTCCCAGACTCCATGGTCATTGTTTTGGAGGATTTTAATAAGGCTAACCTCAGCCGAGAGCTTCCAAAATACAGATATCACGTTACCTGTCCCACCAGAGGGGAGAGAACACTCGATCACTGTTATACTACAATCAAGAATGCATATCGCTCTGTTCCCCATGCAGCTCGGGGACTCTCTGATCATTGTTTAGTTCACCTTATTCCGACCTACAAGCAGAAACTAAAATCTGCTAAGCCTGTGGTCAGAACAATGAAAAAGTGGACAAGCGAGGGCATTGAAAATCTCCAGTCCTGCTTTGACTGCACTGATTGGAATGTGTTCAGGGAAGCAACCACAATCCTCGGTGAGTATACAGACACTGTGACATCCTATGTCAGCTTTTGTGAGGACAGTTGCATTCCCATTAGGACCCGGATCAGGTTCAACAACGACAAGCCCTGGTTTACAGCAGAACTCAGACAGCTCCGCCAGTCGAAAGATGAGGCCGACAGGAACGGGGATGCAGACCTCGACAGGCAGGCCAAGTACAAGCTGAGAAGAGGAATCAGAGCTGCCAAGGAAAGGTACTCTGAGAAGTTGAGGAGCAAGTTCTCAGCTAATGACTCTTCTTCAGTGTGGAAGGTCTTGCAAGAAATCACCAGCTACAAAAGGAAAATCCCCCACTCCTTGGACAATCGTCCGCTGACCAATGACCTGAACAAGTTCTACTGCAGGTTCGATAGACAAAAACATAACCCCTCCCCCCCTTTCCCCATCCTCGTCCCCAATCACCACTTCACACCCACTTACAGCCTAACTCCAGTCTGCAAAGAATGGGCCCTCGTCCACTTCCACTACCTACCCCCTCCTTGCTTCCCAACAGCAGCCTGGCCACTTCTCAATACAATACAATACAATATATTTTTATTGTCATTGTACAGGGAGGGGTACAACGAGATTGGGAATGCGCCTCCCATACGATGCAATAATTTAATTAATTTAAACAACAACAACCCAACAAAACAAATTGTAACAGTTTTAAGACATAATAAAGTGCAAGTAGATCTGTGCCGGATCACTGTGCGATGTGACCATCCGGCTCAGCAGGACCGGTTCATAGCAGCTATGGCCCTGGGGATGAAGCTATTCCTGAGTCTGGAGGTGCGGGCGTAGAAGACCTTGTAACGTCTGCCCGATGGAAGGAGTTCGAACAGACTGTTGTAGGGGTGTGAAGAGTCTTTGTGGATGCTGGTGGCTTTTCTGAGGCATCGTGTGTTGTAGATGCCCTCCAAGTCTGGTAGCTGTGTTCCGATGGTCCTCTGAGCTTTATGGACTACCTGCTGAAGAGCTTTCCTTTCTGCCTCCGCGCAGCTGAGGTACCACACATGGATGCCATGCGTTAGGATGCTCTCTATGGTGCAGCGGTAGAAGGTCGTCAGCAGCTGTTAGGGTAGACCAGACTTTTTCAGTGTTCTTAGGTAGAACAGTCATTGCTGTGCCTTCTTGACCAGCGCAGCAGTGTTATTGGACCATGTTAGGTCCTCCGAAATGTGAGTGCCCAGAAACTTGAAGCTGGACACTCTCTCCACACTGTCCCCGTTGATAAAGATCGGGTTTCTCCATCACAAACAATAGCATTTGAGGAGGTGGAAAAGCTATTCAGGAGACAGAAAAGCCGGAAATCTCCAGGACCGGACAATGTTTCCCCTCTATCCTCAAGCTCTGTGCCAAACAACTGGCACACAGACATTTTCAATTGGTCCCTGCAAACCTGTAGTGTCCTTGCCTGCTTCAAAGTCTCCATTATTGTTCCTGTACCCAAAAAGCCAAGGATTACTGGTCTTAATGACTAAAGGCCTGTCGCACTGACTTCTGTATTATTGTTAATGGTTAAGATGGCGCGGTCCAGTCCAGTCGCCGTCGTGGTAGCTCTGCGGGAACTGTGCGTTTTAAACTGGTATGTTTACTTTAAAAATATCCCTAAGTGCTCTAGCGTGTGCTAGCACTTAGCATTAACCAATGTACGACCGGGAAACGCTCGTAAAATTAAACTCGAGCGCTACCGGAGCACTATTAAACAGAAAACTACTCACCGATATACCGATAGAGATCATCAAAGGAGCGCACCGCGGCAGCAGCAGTGGGAGCGCAGGTCAGTGGGAAAGTCGGAAAAAACACCGAGGGAAGCGAGGGGGGAATCGGAACAGGCTGAGAACCCAAGCCTTGCGTCCACCTCTGCCCAGCATACTCCTGGCCAACGTCCAGTCCCTGGAGAACAAGCTGGATGACCTCAGGGCAAGGATCAGATTCCAGAGGGACATAAAGAACTGTAACATCCTTTGTCTGACCGAAACATGGCTGACCCCGCTGGTGCCTGACCAGGTGATCTGCCCATCCGAGTCCTTCACTGTTTTCCGGGCGGACAGAACGGAACAATCCGGGAAATCCATGGGCGGAGGAGTCTGCTTCTTGACCAATAATAACTGGTGTAATCCTGGAAATATTAAGACGCTTTCTCGTTCCTGCTCGCCGGACCTGGAACATCTAACTATCTTATGCCGACCATTCTACCTACCCCGGGAGTTCAGCTCGGTGATCATCACAGCCGTCTATATCCCACCGCATGCGGACACCGACGTGGCACTGTCCACCCTACACGATGTGTTGTGTCAACACCAAAACAAGAACTCTGATGCGGCTGTGCTGGTGGCTGGAGACTTCAATAGGGGAAATCTCAAAAAGGTCATGCCCAACTTCTACCAACACATCACGTGTGTCACCAGGGGGGAAAGAACTTTGGACCACTGCTACACGCCATTCAGGAAAGGCTACAAGGCCGTTTCTCTCCCTCCTTTTGGGAAATCTGACCACGCTACCATTTTCCTGCTGCCGGAGTACAAACAACGGATAGTACGGGAAGCGACTGTAACGAGGGACGTAAAGCGGTGGTCTGACCATTCAGAGGCCATGCTGCAGGATGCACTGAGCGAAGTCGATTGGAACATGTTCCAAGCAAGTTCCAGAGACGTAAATGAGTTTGCGGAAGCGGCTACGGACTTCATTGCCACAATAGCCGATACCATCATCCCCACGGTAAGGGTCAGTATCTTCCCTAACCAAAAACCCTGGGTGGACAGGTCTATTCTCGTGGCCTTGAATGCTCGCACCGCTGCTTACAACTCCGGCCTGGCATCCGGCAAAATGGACGACTACAAGGGAGAGTCCTACCGACTGCGAAGGGCAGTGAAGGATGCAAAAAAGAGGTACCGGGACAAGATGGAGTCACAGATGGAGCAGCAGGACACCAGGCGCCTTTGGCTACGGACTATAACTAGCTACAGGTCCAGCACCCCCTCAACCGGAAGTGCCGGCTCCTCCTTAGCTGATGACCTGAACTCTTTTTACGCACGGTTTGAGACGGGTAACACCACCAGCTCGCCGTCTAAAAACAGCACCGAAGGGGCGCTGGCTAGCGAGGCTGGAGGGGGATCCACTGCC
This sequence comes from Rhinoraja longicauda, assembly GCF_053455715.1. NCBI lineage: Eukaryota > Metazoa > Chordata > Chondrichthyes > Rajiformes > Arhynchobatidae > Rhinoraja > Rhinoraja longicauda. Next base: position 65,672,512 of record NC_135953.1, on the reverse strand, counting down.
GGGGATGTGCACACATTCTCGGTGTCCGAGCATGAGGTGAGGTGGGCTCTGACGCGTGTGAACACGAGGAAAGCTGGAGGCCCAGATGGTATATCTGGGCGAGTACTAAAGTCTTGTGCTACTCAGCTTGCTCCAGTGCCCACCACAATATTCAACCTCTCCTTGGCAAAGTCCGTGGTCCCTGCATGCTTCAAAAGATCCATCATTGTACCGGTGCCAAAGAATGCCTCTCCAGCGTGTTTAAATGACTACCGACCGGTGGCCCTCACCTCGGTTGTCATGAAATGCTTTGAGAGGCTGGTCAAGAAGCACATCTGTGCCCTCCTTCCTCGCAACATGGACCCACTACAGTTCGCATACCGTCCGAACAGGTCCACGGATGATGCGGTCTCCCAGGTTCTACACACCGCTCTCTCTCATCTGGACAGCCAGGGGGGCTATGTGAGGATGCTGTTCATTGACTTTAGTTCAGCATTCAACACAATAGTCCCCAGCAGACTGGTTGAGAAGCTGCTGGAACTGGGGCTTAGCACCCCTCTGTGTGCCTGGGTCCTGGACTTTCTCACTGCCAGGCCCCAAGTGGTCAGGATGGGGGAACACACATCTAGCTCCCTCACCCTGAACATAGGATCCCCCCAGGGCTGCGTCCTTAGCCCCCTACTGTAATCCTTGTACACACATGACTGTGGGGCCAGGTTCAGCTCAAACTCCATCATCAAGTTTGCTGATGACACTGTGGTGGTGGGCCGGATCTCCAACAACGATGAGAAGGCCTACTGGGAGGAGGTGGCTGATCTGGCACTCTGGTGTCAGGACAATAGCCTCCTCTTGAATGTCACTAAAACAAAGGAGCTGATTGTGGACTTCAGAAGGGCTAAACATCCAAGGACGTACATGCCACTGGAGATAAATGGGTCTATTGTGGATAGGGTGAGCAGTTTCAAATACTTGGGAGTCCGCATCGCAGAGGATCTGACGTGGGCAACGCACATTGCCGCACTGGTGGGTAAGGCTAAGCAGCGCCTTTACCACCTTAGACAACTGAGGAAATTCAGAGTGTCTCTGAGGATCCTTCATTGCTTCTACTCTGGGGCTGTAGAGAGCATCCTGTCTGGCAACATTACAGTCTGGTTTGGGAACAGCTCTGCCCAGGACAGGATAGCCCTGCAGAGAGTAGTGCGTTCGGCAGAACGCACCATGGGAACTACACTCGTCCCCCTGCAGGACCTATACATCAGGAGGTGCAGATCCAGAGCAAGCAAGATCATGAGGGACCCCTGCCACCCCAGTAACGGACTGTTCCAGATGCTACGATCAGGCAAACGCCTCCGCTGTCACGCTGTGAAAACGGAGAGGATGAGACGGAGCTTCTTCCCACAGGCCATCAGGACTGTCAATTTTTATAACCCCAGAGACTACATTTTTGTCGACACTAATAGTAACTTATTAACTTTATTTATATGCTGTAACTGTAATTCTTTTTGTGCACAACCCGCAGGCATTGCCACTTTCATTTCACTGCACATCGTGTATGTGTATGTGACAAATAAATTTGACTTGACTTGACTTGACTTGTAATCATGAAGACCCTTGAAAGACTTGTGCTGGCTCACCTGAAAAACATCACAAACCCCCTGCAGTTTGCATACTGGGCCAATAGATCAGTGGATGACACAGTCAACCTAGGCCTGCACTTCATCCTCCAGCACCTAGACCGCCAGGGGACCTATGCAAGGATTTTGTTTGTGGATTTTAGCTCTGCATTCAACACCATTGTGCCAGGGCTACTACACTACAAACTCTCCCAGTTGATTGTGCCTGAACCCCTCTGTCAGTGGATCACCAACTTCCTGACAGACAGGAAGCAGCATGAGGCTGGGAAAGCACATCTCAGACTCTCAGACCCTCAGCATAGGAGCTCCGCAAGGCTGCGTACTCTCCCCTCTCCTTTATTCTCTCTACACCAACAACTGGACCTCCACAGATTCCTCTGTCGAGCTTCTCAAGTTTGCAGATGACACAACCCTGATTGGACTAATCCAGGATGGGGAAGAGTCTGCCAACAGACAGGATGTGGCACAGCGGGCGTCCTGGTGCCATCTCAACAACCTGGAGCTCAATGCTCTTGAGATGGTGGAATTGATTGTAGACTTTAGGAGAGCTTCCCCTCCCCTCTCCCCACTCACCATCAACAACACCACAGGCACATCTGTGGAGTCATTTAAGTTCCTTGGAACCATCATCTCCAGGGACCTTAAATGGGGGCCACCATTAACTCCACAGCCAAAAAGGCCCAACAGAGGATGTACTTCCTGCGGCTGCTGAGAAAACACAATCTTCTACAGGCAATGATGGTCTAGTTTTATACTGCCATCATAGAATCTGTCCTCACCTTCTCGAGCATGGTCTGGTTTGGCTCAGTCACCAAGCATGACATCCGGAGGCTGCAGCACATCATTCGATCAGCTGAGAAGGTTGTTGGCTGCAACCTTCTCCCCATTGACGAACTGTACACTGCAAGGGCCAGGAAGCGAGTGGGTAAGATCATCTCTGACCCCTCTCACCGTGGCCACAAACTCTTTGAAGCACTTCCCTCTGGAAGGTGACTGCAGATTGTCAAAGCCACCACAGCCAGACATGAAAACATTTTTTTTCCACGAGCAGTAGCTCTACTTAACAGCCAAAAGTCTGCAGCCTCCTTTTGCCCTGGTTTTCTATTTCATTCTTCACATGTTTAAATTGTAATGTTTTATTTTTAATTGTCTACTGTATATCGTGTTGTTACTTGCGAGCACAGCACCAAGGCAAATTTCTTGTATGTATACATACTTGGCTAATAAAAATGTACTCAATTCAATTCAAATAAAATGTGGTGAGACCGCAATTGGAGTATTGTGTTCAGTTCTGGGCATCATGTTATAGGAAAGGTGTTGTTAAGCTGTAAAGGGTACAGAGAAGATTTACGAGGATGTTTCAATTAATAGCTCCTCAACTTTAATTATGTAATATTCATGTAGAAATTACAAAATATATCTTCAAACCACGTTAATCTATCGTTGTCTGACACTGCATGTTGCTCTGAATTTCCACAATGTGCTAACATATCGGCCTCCAAGGTTAGGGACCTTTGAGGAAATATCTCACCTAATAATATTTGTGGTGATATTTTAATCTCATTCTGAATTAAAATAGAGCAGTCATTCATGATTCTTCTGTTTGTAATCAGGCATGTTATTGTGGTGAGTGAAACTGCGCAAGATCCTCGATCACAACGTTTTTAAGAAACATATATTTCTAAGTGCAGGGAACCCTCTGTCAGAGATCAAAAGATAAATCATAATGGAGCTACCACCCATATCAATGTGTAATTGGAGCCCTGAGTGGTGAGTTTAAACTTATGATGCATTTGTTTCCAGTATGTTCTTGGTGAAATCAGAGTCATGATATATGGTAGAATTGCCAGGTCCATGATTTAATTTAAAATATATGTGAGCGCTCCTTGCAGGTAATGTTATCATTCATTAAAAGTTGTTCAGAACAACTATACTATTCATGAAAAGCAGTTTGAGCTATAATGTCCTTCCCTTCAGCAGTAAATGGGAAGATATGTCATGAATATGATTTATGTTTCAAAAGGACAGAACCAGTACAATAAAAAGCCAATAATTATATTTGGAACATACCACCTGCAGAATATATATTATAAGGGCGGCACGGTAGCGCAGCGGTAGAGTTGCTGCTTTACAGCGAATGCAGCGCCGGAGACACAGGTTCGATCCTGACTACGGGTGCTGCACTGTAAGGAGTTTGTACGTTCTCCCCGTGACCTGCGTGGGTTTTCTCCGAGATCTTCGGTTTCCTCCCACACTCCAAAGACGTACAGGTATGTAGGTTAATTGGCTGGGTAAATGTAAAAATTGTCCCTAGTGGGTGTAGGATAGTATTAATGTACGGGGATCACTGGGCGGCACGGACTTGGAGGGCCGAAAAGGCCTGTTTCCGGCTGTATATATATGATATGATATGATATCTGTGAGGCTTGTAAAGTAATTTGCTTGTGCCGTCCATTGAAAATTGATCTGATGTAGAATTAGGCACACTTAATCAGGAGCAAATGTAAACTAGATTGCTTTATTTTTCACTCTACTCCTTCATGGTCTGGGTCAGGTTACTGCTCGTGTAGAAAATAGGAACTAGGGATGCTGGTTAATACACAAAGACACAAAATGCTTGACAAACTCAGCAGGTCGTCAGCATGGACGTTTCAGGTTGAGATGTCACCTATCGGTCAAAGTCAGCATGATTTATGAATGGGAAATCATGCTTGACGAATCTTCTGGAATTGTTTGAGGATATCAAACAAGTAGAATGGATAAGGGAGAGCCAGTGGATGTGGTGTATCTGGACTTTCAAAAAGCCTTTGACAAGGTCCCACACAAGAGATCAGTGTGCAAAATTAGAGCAAATGGTATTGGGGGTAGGGTATTGACACGGATAGAGAACTGGTTGGCAAACAGGAAGCAAAGAGTAGGAATGAACGGGTCCTTTTCAGAATGGCAGGCAGTGACTAGTGGGGTGCCGCAAGGCTCGGTGCTGGCCCCCCAGTTATTTACTATATATATTAATGATTTGGACGAGGGAATTAAATGTGACATCTCCAAGTTTGCGGATGACACAAAGCTGGGTGGCAGTGTGAGCTGCGATGAGGATGCTATGAGGCTGCGGGTGACATGGATAGGTTGGGTGAGTAGGCAGATGCATGGCAGATCCTTATAATGTGGATAAATGTGAGGTTATCCACTTTGGTGGCAATAACAGGAAGGCAGATTATTATCTGAATGGTGTCAGATTAGGAAAAGGGGAGGTGCAACGAGACCTGGGTGTGCTTGTACCTCAGTCACTGAAAGAAAGCCTGCAGGTACAGCACGCAATGAAGAAAGCTAATGGCATGATGGCCTTCATAGTGAGAAGATTTGAGTTTAGGAGCAAGGAGGTCCTACTGCAGTTGTACAGGGCCCTGGTGAGACCGCACCTGGAGTATTGTGTGCAATTTTGGTCTCCTAATTTGAGGAAGGACATTGTTGCTATTCAAGTAGTGCAGCGTGGGTTCACCAGGTTAATTCCCGGGGTGGCAGGACTGAGATATGATGAAAAAATGGGTCAACTGGGCTTGTATTCCCTGGAATTTAGAAGGATGAGGGGGGATCTTATAGAAACATATAAAATTCTTAAAGGATTCGACAGGCTAGATGCAGGAAAAATGTTCCCGATGTTGGAGGAATCCAGAACCAGGGGTCACAGTTTAAGAATAAGGGGTAGGCCATTTAGGACTGAGAAAAGGAAAAACTTGTTCACCCAGGGAGTTGTGAATCTGTAGAATTCTCTGCCACAGAAGGCAGTGGAGGCCAATTCACTGGATGTTTTCAAGAGAGAATTAGATTTAGCTCTTAGGGCTAAAGAAATCAAGGGATATGGGGAAAAAGCAGAAATGGGGTACTGATTTTAGATGATCAGCCATGATCATGTTGAATGGCGGTGCTGGCACGAAGGACCGAATGGCCTACTCCTGCACTGATTTTTCTATGTTTCTATTTTTTTATCCGTGTCCTCCAGAATCTGAAGAAGGGCCTCAATTCAAAATGTCACCTATCCATGTTCTCCAGAGATGGTGCTTGACCTGCTGAGTTACTCCAGCACTTTGTGTCCTTTCCTGCTCTGGTGTAATCTGGAATATTTAGACTTTGAATGTTCAGCTAAAATCACCAAGATCCTGAATGATTAACACCATGGAAACTAAGATTGGGCATTTTAGCAGAGGTTGAGGCAAGGAGAATGCCTGGACATCAAACATCTGAAATTCATTTAGGAGAGGAAGAACTATATCAAGTCTCTATCACACCAATAATTATGGTGGAGAGCTGCTTACTGACTTTCACTCAGGCCATTGCACATATGGTAATTTCTAATTTGACCATAATTCCTTTGGTCAATGTGTGGAGTTGGTAGAGATGGAGACCACACCACGTGTGAAATCTGTGACCTTGTGTGGGGAAATGCACCAGTAACCTTGCATCACTTGTACAGAGTGCGATGAACCAATTCCAAATGCGAACATCTTGAAGAATCTATATACTAAAACTCTTGTTTGTTTGTTTGTTTGTTCCTGAACTACAGCCAAAACGGTACATGATAGCGCGACAATTTTAGGCCCACTTTACTTGCCGTCATCCCTTTGGTGTTAATGGAAGAAGTTTCATTGAAATTGGTGTTATATTTTTTAAGTTATTCACATTTTAAAGTTTAAATCTATCTAGGAAGGAAGGGGGGAGGGAAGGAGGGAGAGAGGATAAGGGGGGTTGAGAGGGGTGGAGTGGGGGGAGGGGAAGGAGGGAGGGGGAGAGAAGGGGAGAGAGGGGGAGGGGAGGAGGAGGGGGAGGGGGAGGCGAGGGTGCTGCATCAATGCAGGAGAGGTTTGGGCCCTACGGGTCCACTTGGTCTAGTTACCTTCTAAAAGTGGTGGTTCATCATCAGTGCCTCCATATATGGTGGATGTTGGGCCGAATGGAGTGTAGATCTCAGATGGTTGTAAGAAATGTCCTGCATAGAGTTCTGACGTCTGTGTCATTGCTGAGGGAACAAACACTTTGGGCTCAAACTCACTGTAAGACAAACATAAGAGAGAAGCAGTCTATATTATAACACAACTTCAAATGCTTGAAATAATTTATGTGGAAGGTAAATAGTTTTCAAAGGAAATAACAAATTAAGATGCAATCAATTGGTGAATTGCCAGGATGATGCTTTGGAAAACTGGATAGAAAATACTGTATAAGCCTGCAATGTGAGAAATTAACTTTCTGTAGGAGCGTGACTGACATTGTGGTATACTATAGTTTTGATGGGTTAAAAAGGTCTCTTTATCCTGCTAAATAAAATCTGAAAAACACAGAAATGCTGGAAGCACTTAGCACAACATTGAGGATCAGTAGAGAGAGGACAAAAGCCCAACAGCTGTGAAATAAGCTCCTGCGGTCACATTGTACTAACTATGATTATTAATTGGGCCATTAATAAACTTTCTGTGGGGCTGCATACTTTGAGACAATGGGGACAAATAGTATGGGATGATCAACATGGTGTGAGCTATAGGGAGAGGTTGGGTAGTTTGGGTCTCTATTCCATGGAGCGCAGGAGGATGAGGAGTGATCTTATAGAGGTGTACAAAATCATGAGAGGAATAGATCTGGTAGATAATGCAGTCTCTTGCCCAGAGTAGGGGAATCAAGGACCAGAGCCTATAGGTTCAAGGTGAAGGGGAAAAGATTTAATAGGAATCCAAGGGGTATCTTTTTTACACAAAGGGTGGCGGGTGTATGGAACAAGCTGCCAGAGGAGGTAGTTGAGGCTGGGACTATTCCATCATTTAAGAAACAGTTAGGCAGGTACATGGATAGCAGAGGTTTGGAGGGATATGGACCAAGCGCAGGCAAGTGGGACTAGTGTAGCTGGGACATTGTTGGCCAGTGTGGGCAAGTTGGGCCAAAGGGCCTGTTTCCAAACTGTGTCACTCTATAACTCTATGACTCTAACACATTGCAATGATCAGGAGCAGGAAAAGGCTATTCAACCCTCTAGCTTGCTTTGTCATTCGGTATGATCATTTTAATCATCCAAATATGGGACAGTCTCATTCTCCCCATTTCTCCCCTTTCCCCCATCTCCCTTGACCCCTTTAGCCTTTAGAGCAATATCGAATTCCTTCTTCAATAAATTGTAATGGTTTGGCAACAACCGCTTCTGTGGAAAAAAAATCCACAAGTTTAACCCTTTTTGAGTGAAGAAATTTCTTCTCATGTCAGGCTACATGTATATAGTGACCCTGCAATCTTTGGCTGTGACCCCTAGTTCTGTATTTTCCCATCACTGAAATTATCCTTCCTACATCATCTGTTTCACCCCATCAGGATTTTACAAGCTTCATGTTTTTATAAACTCCAGAGAATACAAGTTCAATTGATTCAATCTCTCTTCATATGTCAGTCCTATCACCCCGGGTGTCAGCCTGGTGAACCTTTGCTACACTGCTTCTGGAGGAAAGAACACTCTCAACACAATGCTCAAAGTGTGATCTCACCAAGGCCCTGCACCAACGCATTTTTACTGAATTCCTTTCCCTATGAAGGCCAATATACCATTTACCTGTTGCAATTGCATGATTACTTTCATCGACAAGTGTCCCAGCACTACTGTAATAATAATATATTCCTTTATTCGTCCCACACCGGGGAAATTTACAGTGTTACAGCAGCAAAGTGGGTAGCAAATGAGCAAGAGATCATTCATTATAAATAAAAGATACATAAATTGTCATCAGTTTTCTGTGTGTTCTTAGCTGTTATTGTTGACTCGTCTGCTGGGAGCAGTGCTGGTTGTGCAGTCTCACAGCAGCGGGAAGGAAGGACCTCCTATATCACTCCTTCACGCACTTGGGGTGAAGGAGTCTGTCACTGAAGGAGCTACTCAGTGCAGTGACAGTGTCCTGCATGGCGTTGGAATCGTGGTCCAGCAGCGATGTTAGTTTTGCCATCATCCTCCTCTCTCCCACCACCTGCACTGAGTCGAGGGGGCAACCCAGGATAGAGCTAGCCTTCCTGACCAGCTTGTCGAGTCTCTTCCCTTCCGCCGCTGAGATGCTGCTGCTCCAGCAGACCACTCCGTAGAAAACTACCTCTCATTTCACCATCCCGCTTCTGAATGTATTGCTATTCACATACTATAATGATCTGTCATCCTGTTTTTAACATCAAAGCCGATAACCTCGTGTTTATTCACATTATTCTGCATCTGCCATGCATTTTCCCACATTCAACCCATGGTTGAGCAAGTGGGAAAATAGCACTAATGTCCACAGTGATAAAGTGTTTTGAGAGTTTGGTTCATATCATCTCCTACCTTCGCAAGAGCCTGGACTCACTACAATTTGCCTATCGTCACAATATATCAGTGTGGGATGTGATCACGTTGGCTCTCCACCCTGCATGGGACTATTTGGATAATAAAAACATATACGTCAGGCTGTTGGTCATAGACCACAGCTCGGTGTTCAAACCATCATCCCCTCCAAACTTGTTACCAAGCTCACAGAACTGGGTCCCTGCCCATCCCTTTAAAACTGGATCCTTCACTTCCTCATGAACAGAACATAATTGATACGAATTGGCAGCAACACTTCCTCCTTGACAACCTTCAGCACAGGAGCACCTCAAGGCAGTGCGCTTAGTCCACTGCTCTACTCACTCTTTACCCATAACCCATAGCCAGACACAGTTCGAATTCCATCTTTAAATTCACCGATGACACTACCGCTGTTGGACGAATTCTGAGTAATGACGAGTCAAAGTATAGGAGGGAGATCAATCGTCCGATTGGATGATGCCAGAACAACAACCTTGCTCTCAATGTCAGGCAAAGCAAGGAGCTGATTGTTGACTTTAGAAGAGGAAGGCTGAGGATCCCCAAACCTGCCTTCATATCATATCATATCATATCTATACAGCCGGAAACAGGCCTTTTCGGCCCTCCAAGTCCGTGCCGCCCAGCGATCCCCGTACATTAACACTATCCTACACCCACTAGGGACAATTTTTTTTACATTTTACCCAGCCAATTAACCTACATACCTGTACGTCTTTGGAGTGTGGGAGGAAACCGAAGATCTCGGAGAAAACCCACGCAGGTCACGGGGAGAACGTACAAACTCCTTACAGTGCAGCACCCGTAGTCAGGATCGAACCTGAGTCTCCGGCGCTGCATTCGCTGTAAAGCAGCAACTCTACCGCTGCGCTACCGTGCCGGGTCAGTGGTGGAGAGAGTCAACAACTCCAAGTTCCTGGGCGTGCATATCTCTGAAGATCTGTCCTGGTCCCAGCATGTTGATGCAATCATAAAGAAAACGGATCAATGCCTCAACTTCCTTAGAACATTGAGTGGATTTGGTATGTTGATTAATGATGTATTGAACCTCTGCAGATGTACAGTGGGGGAGCATATTGACTGGTTGCATCACGACCTGGTTCGGTAACTCGAGCGCCCAGGAATGAAGGAGATTACAAAACGTGCTGAACTGCCCGTCCATCATGGGAACTGGCCTCCCCACCATTGAAGAGATCTATAGGAGGATCTGCCTCAAAAAAGCAGCCTGCATCACCCTGGCCACGCTCTCATTTCTGTTCTGCCATTGGGAAGAATGTATAGGAGTCTGAAACTGCGATGTCCAGATTCAGAAACAGCTTCTTCCCAGCAACCATCAGGTTATTGAACACTACAAACTCCATCTAACCTTCATTCTACCAACTGCCTTGGTTGCACCAGGGATTTGGGCTTTGTTCTGTTTTGCACTATATTGGGTATTTTATTTATCAAACTTTTTCAAAATATATGCTGTCTATTGAGTACTACGTTTACAAACCTATTCTGCTGCTGCTAGTAAGAATCTTATTGTTCCTTTTCGATACACATTACAATTAACACTCCTGGCTCTTGACATCGCAATCATTCGGGAATCTCTCTGCATCCTCCTCACAGATCACCCAGACTTATGTTATCTGAAAACAAGGAGATATTGCATTTGATTTCCTCATCTAAATCATTAATGTTCTTTATGCAGTTATAGTGCATAGCTGTGGTCTACACATTGAACTGTGGTACCCCACCAGACACTGCCTGTCACTTCAAAATGTTCATTCTTACTCTTTGCTTCTTATCTGTCATCTACTTTGATATCCAAGTCACAAAATTACCTCCAATCCAATATGCTTTAATTAAGCATGCTAATTTCTTATGTGGGACCTTATTAAAATTCAATTCTAATCTCGGGTGATGTGTTACACATTTTCATCGGTTTGCTCCAGGTGCTCTGGGCTCCCCCCACATGCCAAAGATGCATGAGTTAGTTGGATAATTGGTTGCTGTAAATTGTCCCTAGTGTGTAGAGAGTGGATGCAAAAGTGGGATAACATAGAAGTAGTGTGAGCGGCTGATCAATGGTCGGCGTGGACTGTAGGGCCTATTTCCATGCACATGTTCATAAGTCATATGAGCAGAATTAGGCTATTCAGCCCAGTGGCACTGTAGTAGAGTTGCTGCCTTCCAGCGCCAGACACTTAGTTTGATCCTAACAATGGGTGCTGTCTGGATGGAGTTTGTATGTCCTCCCTGTGACTGTGTGGGTTTTCTCTTTGTTCTCTGGTTTCCTCCCGCACTCCAAAGATGTACAGCTTTGTAGGTTAATTGTCTTCAGTAACTGTAAATTATAAATTTCCCTAGTGTGTAGGATTGTGCTAGTAGGTGGGGTGATCACTGTTTGGCGCGAACTTGGTGGGCCGAAGGGCCAATTTCCATGCTGTATCTCTAAACTCTAAAGTTTAAAGACTCTACTCCGCATTCTCCGGCCTTCTCCCCAGAACCTTTGACACCTTTACTAATCAAGAGTCTGTCATTCTGCGCCGCTAAAATACCCATTGACGGCCTCCACAGCCGTCTGTGGCAATTAATTTCACAGATCCACCAGTTTCTGACTAAAGAAATTCCTCCATATCTCCTTTCTAAAGGTATGTCCTTGTATTCTGAGGCTGTTCCTTCTGGTCTTAGACGCTCCCACTAGTGGAAATGTCCTCTCCACATCCACTCTATCCAGGTCTTTCACTATTCGGTAAGTTTCAATGAGATTCCCCCCTCATCCTTCTAAACTCCACTGAGTTCAGGCCCAGTGCCGCCATACACTTATCATACATTCTTCTGTATCTTTCAATCAATCAATCTACATCATCACAGAAAATACCAGTTAATGTGTCAAGTAAGATTTTCTTTCTACAAATCCATGTTGACTTTGATTGATCCTGTCACTGTTTTCAAAACACTCTTCTATTATATATTTAATAGCAGACTCATGCATTTTGCAAACAATTGACTTTGGATTGACGGTGCTGAAGTAGAGATGATTGAAAGCTTAAAATTCCTAGGAGTAACTATTACCAATAACCTCCTAGACCATCGATATTGAAGCAATGGCCAAGAAAGCACATCATACACTCTACTTCCTTAGAAGGCTTATGAAGTTCGGAATGTCCCCAACAACTCTCACCAACTTCAACAGATGCGGCATAGAAAGCATTTTATCGGGATGCATCACAGCATGGTTTGGGAATGCTCCATCCAAAACCGCAAGAAATTGTAGCGAATTATAGAATCAGCCCAGACCGTCACACAAACCAACCTCACTTCCATTGACTCCATTTACACCTCATGCTGCCTCGGCAAGGCAACCAGCATAATCAAGGACAAATCGCACCTTGCCAAATCCCTCTTCTCCCCTCTTCCATCGGGCAAAAGTTATAGAAGTGTGAAAACGTACACCTCCAGATTTAGGGACAGTTTCTTTCCAGCTGTTTTATTCACAAAATGCTGGAGTAACTCAGCAGGTCAGGCAGCATCTCGGGAGAGAAGGAATGTTGTCAGGCAACTGAACCATCCTACCAACAAACAGACAGCAGTCCTGAACTAGTATCTACCTCATTGGAGACCCTCAGACTATCTTTGATCAGACTTTACTGGCTTTATCTTGCACTAAATGTTATTCACATTATTCCCTCTATCATGTGCACTATATCTACACTGTGGGTAGCTCGATTACAATCATGTATTGTCTTTCCGCTGACAAGTTAGCATGCAACAACAGCTTTTCACTGTACCTAACCTAAACAAAACTAAACTTAATAAACTAAACTCTAACTCAGGACTAACCATTCTATGGTTCCCTGCTTTCTCTCTCTTTTAAAAATAATATTGAGGTTTATATTAGCTCCTGTCCAGTCCATAAAAAAATAATGCAGAGTCCATAGAATGTTGGACAATGACCACCAATATAAGATGCAAACTATTAGGTCCTGGGAATTTATTAACCTTCGACCCTTTCAGTTTTCCTATTGATACTGTCTTACTCCCACTCGTTGGATCTGAAGTTCCCTAACATTTCTGGGAGGTTATTTGTGTCCTTGTTTGTAAAGTTGGAAGCAAAGTACTTGTTCTATTCATCTGCCATTTATTTGTTGCCCATCATAAAATGCCCTGCTGCTGACTGTGAGGAGCCTATGTTTGCCTTCATTAATATTTTGTTCTTCACATGTTGAGAGGAAGTTTTACAGCCAATGTTTGTTCCCAGCAAGCTTATTCTTATTCATACTACTCAATTTTCCCCTTTTAATTAATCTTCACAAATTAACCTTTTTAATTAATCTTCAGACTAATGTACATGTCTTCTTCTTAGATCTAATTCTATCCACAATTTCCTGTGTCAGCCATTGTTGAGCCACTCTTATGTAGGTTAATTGACCGGGTAAATGTAAAAATTGTCCCTAGTGTGTGTAGGATAGTGTTAATGTGCGGGGATCGCTGGGCGGCGCGGACTTGGTGGGCCGAAAGGGCCTGTTTCCGCGCTGTATCTCTAAATCTAAATCTAAAAAAAATAAATCTAAATCTTGCTTTTTGTACTTTTGAAGCACTGATCTTAATTCCATCACAGGTACAATTACTACCATAAAAAACCTCAGACTGCATCTCACTGTGTGTGTATTGTTTTCTGCCACTTTTAAACCCTTTTGCTCAACATTCTACTCTGTTCAGTCCAATAGATAGCCAAGCCCACAAAGTGGGAAGTCACAGAGATTTATGTGTGTTATTGTCTGATGTACTGAGGTACAGCGAAATGTTTTGTTTTGCATGCTATCCAATCAAATTAGAAAATTCTATACATAAATACAATCGAGTCATACTGCAATACATAGATAAAGCAAAGAGGAAATACAGAGTGCAGAATATAGTTCTCAGCATTTTAACACAACAATTCCTGGCAGCAATAGTGGAAAGGTTGTGCGGTGGTGAATGAGGGCATCGACCGCCGGACGAAGACGGACCATGTGGAGTGAGGACGCCGCTGCCAAGGGAAGGAACAGTGGAGGACCCGGCATGGGGGGACTGCCGTGAGGGACGGGGAAGAGCAATGGAGGACCCGGCGTGGGGGGACCACCGTGAGTGAGGGGGAGGGGGAGAACAAACGGATAATCTGTAACTTTGTCAGTGCCCTTCACGGGCGTCTATTTGCATACTTTGGGTATGCACGCAAAGAATTCCACTGTGACTTGTCACGTGTGACAATAAAGTATTAATTCATTCATAAAGTATTCATTCTATATATTTGCAAAGAGGTGAATCAAACAGTATTGTCTAGCTTATGGAAGAACCGTTCAGAAGCTTGATAACGGAGGGGTGGAAGCTGTTCTTGAGTCTGGTGGTGTGCTCTTTCGTGCTATCTTCTGCCCAAGGGAAGCAGGGAGAAGAAGGAATGAACGAAGGGGAGGGAACATGACAAGTCTTTGATTATTTTGATTATTTTCCAAGGCAGCGTGGTGTAGATGGAGTCAATGGTGGGGAGTCTGGTAAGTGTGAGGGACTGGGCTATATCTTCAACTCTTTGCATTTTCTTGCCGTCTTTGGAAGAGATGTTCCCAAACCAAGCTGTGATGCATCCTGACAGTATGCTTTCTATGGTGCATCTCTAGGTTTGTAAGAGTCATTGGAGACATCAACATTCCTCAGTTTCTAAAGGAAGCAGAGGCGTTCTTGGTGTGGTTGGTCAATGACACATTGGAGATAATATTAATCTGAAGCAACTTGAAGCTCTCGACCATTTCCACCTCAGCATCATTAACGCAGATTAGGGCATGTGGTCCACCATGTTTCCTGAAGTCAATAACTAGCTCCTTCATTTTGCTGACATTGAGGGATAAGATATTGTGCTGACATCACGCCACACTAAGTTCTCTATCCCCTTCCTATACTCGGTCTCATCGTTGTTTGTGATCGGGCCCACTACAATGGATTCATCTGGAAATTTGGAGATGGTGTTAGAGCCGAATTCGGTTGCGGACATTAGTGTACAGGGAATATAGTATGGTACTGAGAACGCATTTTTGCGGGGCACCAGTATTGAGAATTATTCTAGTGGAGGTGTTATTACCTATCCTCACTGATGGTGGTGTATTATCGATGCATAATCAACAAAGTGTGAAGATTTCTTTCTGGTCGATTCACAAATTGCATTTCACTTTTGCAATGTAGATGGATTAAACATCCTCATAATATTGCAAAGCATTGATGAATTTAACAGAAGATCTATCAGGAGAAAATAAGTTCTACGCGGTTATGACGTGGCTGATTGCATCCTTTACACAAGAGCAAATATAACATGATTTAAGTATTCCTAGGTGAAAAAACCCCTGAAAATTCAGCCTGGAATTTAATGATCATGAATTATTCAAAGATTGATTTTTGATTGCTTCAAAGCAAACATTGGCACTAATTTTATTGGCTTAATAACCAAGAAATTATTAGGTGACAGCTGCCTAGTCAACAGCTGTGTCACGTATATTGCCATTCAGCAGTATTTCCCAAGTGCAATTGGCATCCACAGAAAACCAGCATGGCAGTTTTTGTACTGCATTGCAGGTTTCTAATCAAGGTGAGCAAAGTTCACCAATCCATTAAAAAATAAATCAAGGCTCTGGTGTTAATCTCATGAAACTGAAAATGGTGGAGTTATCTTAATGTTGCTTATAACTTGGGTTAGACCATATGGAGTGCTGCACACATTTGCAGAGGCACAAGGGAGTTGAAAATAGAAGGTGAACTGAAAGAGGCTCTTTAGGAAAAAAGATCAAGATTCTTTAAGGTTAAATAGAGCAGATCTGGAAATTTGTCAGATGCATGTGCTAAACACATGATACATGATGCACATCAAAATCTGCTTTTAAGATTTTGTTCCTTCAACTTGCTTACTAATGGATGTAGTGAAGAACAACATTCAGGCTGGTGGTCTGTGAACAGTTGAGTTCTGTTGGGACCTCTGATGTTTGTAATATATATAACTTATTTGGAAGTAAATATAAATGGATTGGGTACTAAGTTTGCAAATGACACCAAGATTTCTGGGGAATGTGAGGAAGGCTCTCAAAGTACACAGCAGGATCAGTGAAGATAGACACAAAAAGCCAGAGTAACTCAGCGGGACAGGCAGCATCTCTGGAGAGAGGGAATGGGTGACTCTTCAAAGGGTCTTGACCCAAAACATCACCCGTTCCTTCTCTCCAGAGATGCTGCCTGTCCCGCTGAGATACTCCTCTTTTTGTGTCTATCTTCGGTTTAAACCAGCATCTGCATTTCCTTCGAACAGAGGATATAGGTCAGCCACAGAAATGGATGGAGAAATGGCAGATGGAGTTTAATCGAAGTGAGAGGTGTTGCAGTTTGGCAGCTAAGGGGAAAATATACAATTAAAGGCGAGACTTAAAATCTTAAAAGACAGAGGTGGTGGGTGCCTGGAACATGCTGCCAGAATAGGTGATGGGCAGATAAGATAGTGGCATTTAAGAGACTGTTAGATAGGTATATGGATATACAGATAATGTAGGGACATGGATTATGCGCAAGCAGATATGGGTTTGGCACAGACATGGGCCAAAGAGCTTGTTTCTGTGTTGTACTGATCGATGTTCTAATTTCACCACAGTATCCCATACTCAGTTTGTGACCAAAAACAAACATTGACACTATTTTTTTCACTTAAATTTGTGGGCAGACTAGAACCATGAAGTTACGTTAGTCTGTATAAATGTGTGGGCAGACTAGAACCATGAAGTTACGTTAGTCTGCATAAATGTGTGGGCAGACTAGAACCATGATGTTACGTTAGTCTGTATGAATTTGTGGGCAGACTAGAACCATGAAGTTACGTTAGTCTGTATAAATTAGCTTACCCACTTGACACAGGGTTACTGTTGCTTCCATAACCATTGGACGTGTCCTCTTGGTCGTTAATGTCATAATTTGATTGATAAAAATCTGGATTAAATTGCTCAAAGGCTGACATTCTGAAAAAAATGATGGAAAACAATGATAATATAATTAATCTCCCATGGCAAAATCAAGAATCAACTGCAAAATTTTCTTGATCAGAAAAATACAAAATTCTTGGAGGATGCAGCATCTTCAGTGCCTGATATGGAAAATGGTGTTGCTGATTTCAATACATTCCTAAAACTTTTAAAGCCATCTTCCATCAGCATGACTTCATAGAATGTGAACTGAAATACAACAAAAGCTATTGGACCTGATCAGATGCAAAATCAAGCCGTTAAGATCGCGGCCGAAGAACTGGCTCCTGTTTTGCAGTTCATTTTTCAACAGTCGCTTGACTCAGGTGATGCTCCGCTGGATTGGAGGAAGGCTAACATCACTCCTCTATTTAAGAATGGTTCACCCACCAACTAATTATCGTCCTGTTTCATTAACAACCACTTGCTGCAAACTACTGGAGCGTGTAATCAATAGTAACCTGATGAAACACCTTAGCAAGCATAACATACTTACTGACAACC
Source organism: Rhinoraja longicauda (assembly GCF_053455715.1). Lineage (NCBI taxonomy): Eukaryota > Metazoa > Chordata > Chondrichthyes > Rajiformes > Arhynchobatidae > Rhinoraja > Rhinoraja longicauda. The sequence continues at coordinate 65,655,023 of NC_135953.1, read as the reverse complement.
AACATGCATCAAGAGCTAAAATTGGCACGTCGCAAATGTAATTGGTTATGGGAGATTTAAACATGCAAGTAGACTGGGAAAATCAGGTTGGTACTGGACCCCAGGAAAGGGAGTTTGTATCCGAGATGGATTCTTAGAACAGCTTGTACTGGAGCCTCCCAGGGAGAAGGTCATTCTGGATTTAGTGTTGTGTAATGAACCTGAACTGATAAGGGAACTCAAGGTAAAAGAGCCATTAGGAGGCAGTGATCATAATATGATAAGTTTTACTCTACAAATTGAGAGGGAGAAGGGAAAATCGGAAGTGTCAGTATTACGGTACAGCAGAGGATTACAGAGGCATGAGTCAGGAGCTGGCCAGATTTGACTGGAAGGAGGACCTAGCAGGGAAGACGGTGGAACAGCAATGGCAGGTATTCCTGGGAATAATGCAGAGGTTGCAGGATCAATTTATCCCAAAGAGGAGGAAAGATTCTAAGGGGAGTAAGAGGCACCTGTGGCTGACAAGGGAAGTCAAGGACAGCATAAAAATAAAAGAGAAGTATAACATAGCAAAGAAGAGTGGGAAGCCAGAGGATTGGGACTCTTTTAAAGAGCAACAGAAGATAACTAAAAAGGCAATACGGGGAGAAAAGATGAGGTACGAGGAAAGGTGGATAGTAAAAGCTTTATTAGGTATGTGAAGAGGAAAAAAATAATCAAGGCAAATGTGGGTCCCTTGAAGACAGAAGCAGGGGAATTTATTATGGGGAACAACGAAATGGCAGACGAGTTGAACCGGTACTTTGGATCTGCCTTCACTAAGGAAGATACAAACAATCTCCCAGATTTTCCAGTGGCCAGAGATCCTATGGTGATGGCGGAACTGAAGGAAATTCACATTAGGCAGGAAATGTGTTGGGTAGACTGATGGGACTCAAGGCTGATAAATCCCCAGGGCCTGATGGTCTGCATCCCAGGGTACTTAAGGAGGTGGCTCTAGCAATCGTGGACGCATTGGTGATCATTTTCCAATGTTCTATAGATTCAGGATCAGTTCCTGTGGATTGGAGGGTAGCTAATGTTATCCCACTTTTTAAGAAAGGAGGGAGAGAGAAAACAGGAAATTATAGAACAGTTAGTCTGACATCAGTGGTGGGGAAGATGCTGGAGTCAATTATAAAAGACGAAATTGCGGAGCATTTGGATAGCAGTAACAGGATCGTTCCAAGTCAGCATGGATTTACGAAGGGGAAATCATGCTTGACTAATCTTCTGGAATTTTTTGAGGATGTAACTGGGAAAATTGACAGGGGATGGCTGGTGGATGTAGTGTACCTTGACTTTCAGAAAGCCTTCGACAAGGTCCCACATAGGAGATTAGTGGGCAAAATTAGAGCACATGGTATTGGGAGTAGGGTACTGACATGGATAGAAAATTGGTTGGCAGACAGAAAGCAAAGAGTGGGGATAAATGGGTCCATTTCAGAATGGCAGGCAGTGATTAGTGGGGTACCGCAAGGCTCGGTGCTGGGACCGCAGCTATTTACAATATACATTAATGACTTGGATGAAGGGATTAAAAGTACCATTACCAAATTTACATATGATACAAAGCTGGGTGGCAGTATGAACTGTGAGGAAGATGCTATGAGGTTGCAGGGTGACTTGAACAGTTTGTGTGAGTGGGCGGATGCATGGCAAATGCAGTTTAATGTGTATAAGTGTGAGGTTATCCACTTTGGTGGTAAGAATACGAAGGCAGATTATTATCTGAATGGTGTCAAGTTAGGAAAAGGGGACGTACAACGAGATCTGGGTGTCCTAGTGCATCAGTCACTGAAAGGAAGCATTCAGGTACAGCAGGCAGTGAAGAAAGCCAATGGAATGTTCGCCTTCATAACAAGAGGAGTTGAGTATAGGAGCAAAGAGGTCCTTCTGCAGTTATACAGAGCCCTAGTGAGACCGCACCTGGAGTACTGTGTGCAGTTTTGGTCTCCAAATTTGAGGAAGGATATTCTTGCTATTGAGGGCATGCAGCGTAGTTTTACTAGGTTAATTCCCGGAATGGCGGGACTGTCATATGTTGAAAGACTGGAGCGACTAGGCTTGTATACACTGGAATTTAGAAGGATGAGAGGGGATCTTATCGAAACATAAGATTATTAAGGGGTTGGACACGTTAGAGGCAGGAAACATGTTCCCAATGTTGGGGGAGTCCAGGACCAAGGGCCACAGTTTAAGAATAAGGGGTAGGCCATTTAGAACGGAGATGAGGAAAAACTTTTTCAGTCAGAGTTGTAAATCTGTGGAATTCTCTGCCTCAGAAGGCAGTGGGGGCCAATTCTCTGAATGCATTCAAGAAAGAGCTAGATAGAGCTCTTAAGGATAGTGGAGTCAGGGGGTATGGGGAGAAGGCATTAACGGGGTACTGATTGAGAATGATCAGCCATGATCACATTGAATGTTGGTGCTGACTCGAAGGGCCAAATGGCCTACTCCTGCACCTATTGTCTATTGTCTATTGTCTATTGCATTTAGGAAGCATAGATCATGCGAGTCTCAGCTTATCCTGATGACAAATGGCCTGGCCAAGAACCTTGACAGCAATGTCATCATGGATTTAATAGTTTTAGACCTTTCTAAAGCATTTGATGTCATCCCTCACCAGAGACTGCTTTGGAAGCTTGACGTCTAAGGTGTTCGTTCCAACACGAAACGATAGATTTCCAGTTTTCTGACAAATGTCTTCAGCGCGTGTGTGTGAATGGAAAAAGCTCCGATTGGCGTCCAGTGTTAAGTGGTACACCTCAGGGCACAGTATTGGGCCCACATCTGTTTTTGCTTTACATTAATGACATCCATGAAAAAGTTACAAGCATGACCAGACTATTCGCTGATGATTATTTGCTGTACCGTCCAATTAAGTCAGCTTAATAAAGATTCAGGATTCAGGATATCTTTATTTGTCCAACAATAAGAGCAATAAAATAAGCAAATTACACAACCCCAACCAACACAAAACCCCAAAAAAAGAAACATCCATCACAGTGAGTCTCCTCCAGTCCCCTCCTCACTGTGATGGAAGGCCAGAATGTCTTTTCTCTTCCCCTGCCGTCTTCTCCCGCGGTCAGGCTGGTGTCGTTGCCACGTTCCAGGCCGCGCCGGATGGCCGACCCAAGCCCCTCGATCCGGGGTGGGTGAACACGCTGCCGCTGCCGCTGCTGCTGCACATCGGGGAGGTCATGGCTCCCGACATTGAAGCCCCCGCCGAGCAGAGAAAAATCCCGCGGCCTATTTCCAGGCCGCGCCGGATGGTGAAATGTCTGCGGCGGGCCGACCCAAGCTCCGCGATCCGGGGCGGGCGAACACGCTGCCGCTGCCGGAGCTGCCGATGTCAGCATCCACGCGGCCCGAGCCTAAGGCAAGTCGCAGCCGCTCCCACAGCCTCCGAAGACGGCCAGCTCCGCTGATGGTGAGTCCGGTCCGCGGGCTCTGCGAACCAGAGCCCTGGAGGCTGCCAGCTCCAGGAGTTTGGCCAATGGTAGGCCGCAGCAGGAACGGAGACCCGACCCAAAAAACAAAGGTCGGATCTCCGTTCGGAAGGTACAAATTTACAATTTTACAGGTCCCCCCCTCCGCCCCCCACACACACACAGTACACAACCACAAAAACACGACATCACATCTACAATTAAGACAAAAAAAACAACAAAAACACAAAGACAAACGGACCGCAGGTAAGCCACAGCTGCTAGGGCAGCGCTGCCATTTTGGCCATTTTCGCCTGGTTTCTTCAAATGCTCTTCAAAAATATCTTGATACTATGGTTGAGTGGTCACAACAATGGGGGATGCAGTTCAATCCTTCCAAATGTGAAACCATGCGTGTCACCAGGAGGAGGAAACCAGCAGAAAAATTATATAATATCCTGGGTGCCACCCTTGAAGAATCCAAACAGACCAAGTATCTTGGCATCAAATTACAGAACGATCTACATTGTAATGGTCAAACACATCCTGCAACGGTGAAAGCAACGGGTGTCCTAAATTTTCTGAGACGCAACTTTTATCATCTTTCAACTTCGATCAAGAAGTTATACTTCACCCTTGTTAGACCTCATTTCGACTACACAGTTGCAGCATGGGATCCATACACCCAAATAGAAAAATCTCTTCCATCGAACGTGTCTAAAGACAGGCAGCTCGATTTGTTACAAATACCTATGAGAGAGAAGCGAGTGTTACCGAACTTCTAAATTCATTGGGGTGGAACCTGCTCCAGGACAGACGTAAAGCCCAACGTTTGACCTGTTTTTACAAAATGTTAAATGCTCGACATAGATTACCAAATCTACACCAAACCCAAACCTATCAGGAGCAGACGAGAGCATTCAATTCAATTTGAGATACCAGCTACCAAAACAGATGTGCAACACAATTCATTCTTCCCTCGCACAATTAAAGCATGGAATAGTCTTCACCCTACTATAGTTACTCAACCAGATGCAACTACATTTAAAGTAGCTCTTCTTCTCCAAGAAGCCTTTCTTGCTTAAGTCCATACACCGCGACCTCCAGTTTAAATTCCACTTGGAATATTTTGGAGGATGTAAGGGGTTTTCTGCGCCGAGCTTTCGCCCGACCTAAGGTCCCCGTGCCTTGCTCTGGTCCCTCGACCAGGCCGCGCACACTGGTTCCCCGTGAGTGGTTCAACCCACTCACCCCCTACGGTTCTAGACACTGGACTTAGATGCAGGAGCGTTGATAGTGCAGAAAAACTCAACCAGACCAGATTTGAAGACCAGGGTTTAAATGGAAAAGGCTTTTATTGAGCGCTTGGGACTATTGTACATGAATGCTCTTCACAGTTCTATAGGACATATCTATAAGACACATACCGAATTACATGAATACTTTTGACTATGAATCATAAAATGCACAGTTCTACAAGACATATACATGAATACTTTTGACTATGAATCATAAAATGCACAGTTCTACAAGACATATACATGAATACTTTTGACTATGAATCATAAAACGTACAGTTCTACAAGACATATACATGAATACTTTTGACTCTGAATTCTAAAACGTACAGTTCTACAAGACATATACACGACTGTAAGATGGGGAACGTACGACACATCGCAAAATTGGCCAACACATATTTACTTATACACCCACGTTAATTAAACCACCCTCCCCTCTACACTAAACTATGTCCAGGATGTGCAGGATCGGGGTACATGCTCACCATGGGGCTATTACTGGGGTTACTGGCTGTTCGTGCTGCTTCTCCGCTGTTCTCCGTGAGGGTCGTGCTTGTTCCGTGAGTTTCTTCCTTCCGTTCTTCTCGGTGAGTCTCCGTTCTCCGTGCCGTTTGTTGCGTCCTCTGACTTCTGTCTTGCATCAGTTCTTCTTCCTCCTGGCTTGCGTTCCTTGCATGAGTTTAAAACCTAAAAGTCGTGGCCAGTTATACTATTCTGACCCGTCCTATCTCCCGCCAGATCTCGGGATCTCTTTGTTTCAAAGATGGGTATTTGAGTTTTCTCTCTGTTCTGCGTTATGTCCGGGGGTACCGGTGATGGCTAGACGGTCTGTTAAGCTATTTTCCCTTAAGAGGTGATGGGTGTAAATGGTTTCCCATCACTTGCCAGGTATGTTTCTATGGGCTATTGTGCCCCCTTAATGGGATTAACTGTGTAGGTCGGCTTGGGGCATTGTGAATATGCTGATGTCAGCGCCCCAGTGTCTGGACTTCGACCTGGTTTCGCGGGTTTCTGCACGGCCAATATCCATCCATTGTTCTGGCCGTGGCTTTGCAGAAACCTAGAGACTGGGCTGTAAGGTTTTTGCTTTTGTGGCTGGTCACGAGGTCCCGCGGCCATCTTAGGACCCACGGATTGTGACATCCCTTGGTAAACTGACCGCAGCCTTTCTCCGCTATCAGCCCCAGTCTCCCGTGTAAAATGTCCAAACTGCAGCTCTTTGGTTTGGTGTTGATTGCAGGATGAGGGAAAACTTCTCAAATCTTACAAGGACCAAGAACCAAGAAACCAAGAAATCTTATGCACTAAAAGTATTAGTCAATACAGGACTTATGATCTACCCTTATCACCTTAATCTACACTGCATTAATATTCGATGTTTGGGGTTGGTGCATCTAATATCTGATAGGCGCCAAAAAGGGTTGCACTGGTATGCTTGCCACCATTCTTATAGACAAGCTATTAAGATGGGATATAGTCCTATTTCTGATGCATACTGAGAAAATAGCGCCCAAGGGCGATTTGTCGTATACTATGCCTATACTGTTCAATTTCACTTCTATCACAAACTGTGATCAATTTGAAAAAACAAAAGACACCATCTGTAGAAAGAGAAAATGAATACGTTAGCAATCTATAATGCCCTCTTAGATGGAGAGAAATTGGATGTTGTTGATTGAGGCTTTCATGTGGAGGACAAAATGGAATGGGCGGCACAGTTGTGTAGCTGGTAGAGCTGCTGCCTCACACCTGGTTTGATCCTAGCCTTGGGTGCTGTCTGTGTGGAGTTTGCACATTCTCCCTGTGAGCAAGTGGGTTACCTCTGGATGCTGTGGTTCTTTCTCACAACCCAAAGATGTGCAGGTTTGCAAGTTAATTGGGCTCTGTAAATTGCTCCTAATGTGGATGCAAAAGTGGGACTATTTCTACCCTTCATAATTTCAACTGCCTCTATCAGATCTCCACGCAACCTCTTATGTCCAATAACAAATCCATCTTTTCCAATCTAATTATGACCCCTCATCCCGGAAACATTTGGTAAATATTTTCTGTAACCATTATTGTGTGCTTGCCTTGTCCCATAGCCCTTACTACCTTAGTTTACGAAACGTTATCAACCTGATTTAATATTAACAATTAACCAGATATCAGACTTCTACCACCATTTCTGTGCAGGAATACATCGTGATAGGATTGACCCCAATCTTTAGACTATGGCCCTAGTTCTACACTCTCCAAACCATGCCAATCATTTCCCATTATCTACCTTATCGGTTCTTGTTAATATTTAGTACACTTTGATCAAGTCAGCCTTTAACCTTCTAAGCCCCTGTGAATACAACTTTAGTGTGTGTAATTGCCGCTTGCTATTTAACCTTTGAATTCCAACTATCATTCACTCCAAGGCTAATATATCCTAACTAAGGTGCGGTACCTACAATTGCTCTTAGTACTGCACCTTATATCTTTCTTGGTTGTACACAATACCCTCTCGCATTGTAGCCCTGTAGATAAAGAGCAGTAGTCCACTGGCCTTTTTGAATACGTTTTACATTTGACCATAGTTTTAATGACCATGTGCACACACTTACATGCTTCGTTGATCCTGTACTATTTCTGGACGAACTCAACCAAACAAATTCCAACAATATCCCAACAACAGATGTTCAGCAAATAATGGGCTGGGTTGAGCCGCTCACAGGTAATTAAGCTACTGACCTACATGGCACAGCCATATGTCCAGCACTGCTGAGTGGCAAATGTGGGCACATCTGTCACTCTGCTCCATCTTATATTTATAATACAGAAGGAGGCCATTCAGCCTTTTGGGTCCATACTAGCTCCGAGAAGAACAATCTCACCCCTCTCTCATTCTCTATGCCCCATAACATTTTCTCCCTCACATATGGCCATCAATTACCCCTTGGGCCAGCATCAAATCCAGGTCCCTGGAGCTGTCTGGCAACTGTCAGACAATTGTTGCACCAATGTGCTGTGATGTGACATTTTCAGGACTGCGCAGCAGAATGCGATTATGAGCTGCAACACCAAAAGCTGATTTTTGGCCCTTTAGGTTAAGTAGGAAAAGATAAATGAAACAAGTTCATTGAATATCTTTGTACTTGTTATTTTTGATTCAAAACTTTTAATTATTTCTAAGTGAATTTTAATACAATTCAAATATTTTATTCTTTACATTTTTTAACATGTTTCAGGAATTTTAAATTTTATAATCATAAAAATATTTACATTATTGCATTGCATAGATGCATTGCTTCCTTACAGCGCCAGAGACCCAGGTTTGATCCTGACGACGCGTGATGTCTGCACGGAGTTTGCACGTTCTCCCCATGTCCTGCATGGGTTTTCCCCGGGTGCTCCGGTTTCTCCCCACACTCCAAAGATATACAGAATTGTAGGTTAATTGGTTTGCTAAAAAATTGTAAATTAACCCGAGGGTGTAGGATAGCTTTAGAGTGCGGGGATCGTTGGTCAAGCACAGACTCGGTGGGCCGAACGGCCTGTTTCCACGCAGTATCTCTAAACTAAACTAAACATTGAAAAACTGTTGCTAAGCATCGCAGACCTTTATCCAAGATGAAGCTCCATCCTTTGGCTGACATCTTTCGATGTCCTCTGCAGACAGTCCTTCATCAGTATGGTGCTCGAGGTATACTTGCTGCTGGGGGCTGTATCACACACTGCTGGATGTCTTTTGGGGGTCTGGGGATGGAGTCAGCTCACTCTGCATCAGCGAATGGCAAGTCTGGGCAGTAGGCCAAATGCCTTTCGATTCATTCTGATAATTTTCTGCTTCCCCTTTCTAATATTTTATGAGTTGCAAATCAACAAACAGGAATGTTCAATCAAAATGAATTATTTCTAAGTCAAAGGAATGTCAGCAGTGTTTGAACATTAGGCCCCTGCAATATTGTTAGCTAACACTTTTAAACAGCTGAAATGGAAGCGGTCTAGTTCTTAGGATCTGTCACTTTTTTGAGCCATTAGTTTCTTCATTACTGTCACTGTGCTCACGTTAACCTAGGTGAGATGATATTTGAAAAAAATCTTGTTTTAAAACTAAGTTTATCTTTGTCAACATCTGGCAATTTCAGTTCTGGAGAAACGGATTTACACATAGAATAGTAACACTTGTTTCTGCCAGCAAAACCTGCATTGACCATAAGCCAAATCAGTGCGACAACATAACTTTAAAAGGAATACATCATATAAACTTAGAAAACTTAGTACTTAGAAAAGAAATATTCTATCACCAGACTTGAGACATGTGTCAACTGCTTCACAAATAATAAAAATCTTGATGGCTAGACATCTATTAAAAATTGCTCTCCAGCCACTAATGCAACTTCTTTCTTTTCAGCTTTAAATCTTCACAATTACTGTGTTGTAGTAAAATTCATAAGCAGGCATTTGACAACCAACTTGAACTGTTTAAATAGAGACTGTTAGTGACGTTGATATTTTCTATTAATAATAACCTTGCCCACTTTAGTTGTTAATGTTAGATTAGCAACTAAATAACACAACTTTATTTCCAATGTTAGTTGTAAAATTGTTAATTCTACAAACCTTAAGTAAAGCAAAAGTTTACACCAAATCAGGAATTATTCCTTTTCTTGACAGTATGAAGGAAGATTAGTGAACGAACAGAGTTTAAACTTAACGAATGATCGTGTTCAAAACAAGACCTACAGGCTATAAATAATGTTCTAATTTTAGACTGTAGACAAATGGGCATCCAAATTTAACACACTATGTTACTTGTAATTTAGCGCCATTACTATATAAAATTTAAATAAAACCATAAAGATTTTGTAGTCGACAAATGTTAGGTCAGCCACTTGCTATTATTTTTTGTATGACTTATTATAGAGTTAACAAATGATCTTATTAAATGGAAGAGCTGGCTTAAAGGGCCATGCAGTTTATTTCTGCTTAATTTGGATGTAAATTGAAAAGAATGAGGCAACACAAGGAAAATATGAGACAAAAGTACAAAAGAAATGACATCCAAAAAAAACAATGGATGTCTCAAGTTCCAAATGTGTTGTTTTAATGAAGTCGAGCAGGTGGATCATGTAGATTGACCACTTAAATAAAGGAGGAATAAAAATTATTCACAATCCATATCAATGATTTGGATGAAGGGACCATGTATTATACATGAACAATTTTGCAAATAACATTAAGCCAAGTGGCAGTGTTGTAGGGAGTAGACAGAAAGGTTTCAGGATACCTGAGCTACTGTAAGTGAATGTCTGGAGACTTATCAGAAGGAATATAATCGAGAAACGTCAGCAGAACAGAATAGAATATATTATTTAATGATGTGATTAAAAGGTGTTAGGTATCAGAGGAACTGGGGGGTACAAATCACTGTAAATTAATGTTCAGAAACAGCAAGCAATTACTGTAGTAAAGCATATGGTATGTTGGCCTTTTTGTGGGAGGATTTGATTACACAAGTAAAAATGTTGTACTGTAATTAATCACGTCTTTGGCGAGACAACACCTCGAATATTGTATACAGGTCTAGTCTCCATACTTATGATTGTGATAAAGAGAATGCAATAAATTTCATGAAATTGATTTCAGATAATTGTGCATTTTCACCTTTTTCAAGTTTTTTTGTTACTTTCCATTTCCACTACTTTTCTCATTTGACCTCTCAATGTACTATCTATCCTAGATAGAATTTCACCATGTAATGGTGAAATCTATATACTAAACCTCTCGTTTGTTTGTTTGTTCCTGAGCTACAGCCAAAACGCTACACGATAGCGCGGCTTTGCTGTGACTGCTGAAATTTCGTTCGGTGTTGTGCCGAGTGACATTAAAGTTTTGTTATGTTATGTTATGTTATGTTACCTTACTCACCGTCGTCCCTTTGGTGCTAATGGAAATGTTTCATTGAAATTGGTGTTATATTTTTTAAGTTATTCACATTTTAAAGTTTAAACCTATCTTATAGAGAGGGAGGGGGAGGGAGGGAGGGAGGAGGAGGGAGGATAAGGGGAGTTGAGGGGGATGGAGTGGGGGGAGGGGAAGGGGAGAGGGGGAGGGGAGGGGGAGGGAAGGGAAGAGGGAGGGAAGGGGAAGGGAAGGGGAAGAGAGGGGGAGGGGAGTGAGAAGGAAGGGGGAGGGAGGGGGAGGGGGAGGGGGAGAGGAGGGGAGGGAGGAAGGAGAGCGTGCTGCACCAATGCAGGAGAGGTTTGGGCCCAACAGGTCCACTTGGTCTTGTTTTATCTAAATTCAGTGAAGTGCAGATCTTTACACAAAATGATATCCACTCCAAACAGAAACTGGTCCAACGTGTACTCGATGGAAATGTTCTTGTTCCAGAGCATGTTAACTGGTTGCATCACGGCCTGGTTCGAAAACTTGAATGCCCAGGAATGAAGTAGATCATAAAAAGAGGTGAACACTGCCCAGTCCATTGAAGGTTCTGATCTCCCTAGGGTTGCCAACTTTCTAACTCCCAAATACGGGACAAGGTGACATCACCACCCATGCCCCACGTGACCTCACCCAGCCAGCGGCCACGTGCTCCCATTCCACCAATGACGGCCGCCTGGGCTGGGAGGTGGCTTGCTATGCAACCTCATTAGGCGAACACACTCGGCCCCGCTTCCCGAACACACTCCATTAGCCTACACTGTCCGGGCTTATAGCGGTGTCTGGGCCTACAGCGGCGTCCGGGCCTACAGCGGCATCCGGAGCTACAGTGTCCGGGTCTACAGCGCCCCCCTGGACCTAATATGGGACAAGGGTGGTCCCATATGGGCCATACCAATTTAGCCCAAACTATGGGATGTCCAGGCTGATACGGGACAGTTGGCAAACCTACATCTGCCATCAGGAAGAATGTATAATGTTGGTTATGGGAACCTGAATTAATATGAAATTACTTTTAATATTAAATGACTTGCGCGATTGTACGCATGCACAAAGGAGACTTAAGATGGCTCTAACATGAATACAGGCATTTTTGAATACTTGTGTGTGTCCGAGACTTATTCATAGTCCAATTACAGCACAAATACACAACAATTTGGCGACGAGGATGGGATTCCTCCAACAGGAACAGATTGCGGTCATTGTGAAGTTTTCGCACGACCGAACATGAAGTAAATGACGCGGTATGTAATTGGAAAATATGGAACACACGCTCGCGAGTGCAAGTCAGCCCATCGATACAACCTACCGTACAAGCAGTTCTGTAGCCGTGCAGCGCAGCACATAGAGGCAGCCATAGCCAGCAGAACTTCAATCGTGTTCGCATGCCAGTAATAGCTAAGCCACCCTACATAGGTGCCGTGCAGCCCAAGGCCCAAGTTCAGCCGCTGCCATTTTGTCCCCAGCAACCGCCACCGACGGCGAGTATCCGAGAGTAGAGCAGCGAAGGCGATAACGGTTAAATAGTGTTGTTGTGAACCAAGTATTAATAGTGTAACCATGGCTAATCCAATTGTTGGGAATGTGCCCCAGTTAGAATCTGGTTATACTTTTGAGGAATGGACTGAAGTCTTGGAGGCATGGTTCACTTCAAACGATATCACGTCAGAAGAGAAGAAAAGCGCATTGTTCCTTACAGGTTTAGGAAGCAAGGGTTACCACACCCTACGAGCATTGCTGCAGCCAGCTAAGCCTGCAAGTAAAATGTGTCAGGAATGTAAGGATGCTTTAATTGCTTATTTCTTGCCAAAACCAACAGAAATAGTGCAAAGGTATAGATTCTATACCTGCACCCAAGCAAATGAAACAATCGCTTCGACAGTTAAGTGAGGGGTGTAATTTTTAAGGAACTGGAGAATATGCTGAGAGACAGATTGGCGGTAGGGTGTGCAGATGTGAACATCCAGCGGAAACTGTTGGGTACACCAAAATGATCCTTTGAGAATGCAATCAATATGGCGACAATATGGAGGTTGCCAAACAAGATGTAGAGCAGATCAAGAAGATCGGAAGGCCTCCAGAGAATACTACCTCCGTCAATCAGCTTCAAAGGATGCCGTTTGAACTATAGAAGACAAGGAGTAAACCAAGGACACCCAAAGACAAGGGTCACTAATCTAAGAAATGCTGGAGGTGTGGTGGCTGCCACGAGCCAGCAAGGAGCAAATTTCGAAATGGCAGATGCTTCAGGTGCTCTGGAATGGGTCGCACTAAGAGTCAGTGTGAGGTTGTTAGAGCCTACCAGCAGAGGAGAGGACAGTCTCAGAAAAAAAGCAAACTACTTGGAGGAGGCAGCTTTGAATTCATCATCAGAGGAAACCATGAGCCACTTGGACGATGAATCAATCAACAAGTTGTCGAACTCTGAACCGTATAAAGCCACTTTGATAGTGAACGGCAGGGAGGTACAACTAGAAGTTGACACGGGAATCCATGGACTATCGTACCAGAAGAAGTCTTCAGCAAACTCGATAAAGACGCTAGGCTAGATCCCAGTAGCATCAAACTAAAATCCTACACTGGAGTGAAGGTGGACATCTACGGTCAAGCAGTGGTACAGGTACAGCTCGAACCTCACCGTGAGCCCGAAAATCTGACCATAGTGGTAGTAAAGAAAGGTGAAGCCTAATGGGAAGAGACTGGTTAAGGAAGTACCCTGGATTGTTGTCAAAGCTAGTCAGCCAGAACACACCAGATTCAAGATTAAGTCCACCGAGTAGTATGCACAGTTTGCAAGATGCCATGGACACAGTACTCAACAGACACGCCAAACTGTTTGATAACAGCAGCCATGGAGTACTGAAGGGATACCAAGCCAAGGTATATCCACAAGATGAAAACAGGGGAACAAAGTTTTACAAGGCAGCTCCTGTTTCACATGCTGCTAGAAAGCAAATTGATGCTGCATTGGATGACGCTGCAGGATGGGATTATCAAGCCTGTGAAGACAGCAGATTTTGCATGCCCGATCATAGTTGTTCCGAAGCCAGATGGGAGAATGAGAGTCTGCGGGAACTACAAGTTCAGAAGAAAGATCCACACTAAACTTGACAGTCTGCGACCCGATCTCAGCAAAACTGTTCGAAGGAAGCAAGCCTCAATGAAACAGGCAGCAGATTGAGGAAGCAAGAAGCGAGTCTTTGATGTGAATGATCATGTCATGGTCAAGAACTTTACATCAAGTCCCACTTGGCTTTACGGAATGATAGCAGAAGTCATCAGTGAAGTCCTGTACAATGTAAAGTTGAGCGAGGGAAGAGTCGATCATCGTCATGTCAATCAAATGAGAGCGTACTTGCCAAAAGGTGACGAACACACCCACTTCCAAGAAAGAGAAGTGGTTCAAGCAAACTATCCACTGATAGTTAGGCCAACTCCAACCATAGGTGTAAATCCTGGAAGCACTTCAGAGAGGGACGAACATTTAATCCACAGTGATAACAAAACATCACAACCAGAGCCGGATATTGACGAACATTTAATCCACAGTGATAACCCAACATCACAACCAGAGCCTGATATTGACGAACAAATGAAAAATCCAACACAGACAGATAGGCGCAGGTCTAATAGAATTACAAGAACACCTAAAAGATTTGAGGATTATGTTCTGTATAAATGAACCTACGTATACACTAGCAATGTATTGTGTATTTTGTTTGACACATGTTCAATAGACAATAGACAATAGGCAATAGGTGCAGGAGTAGGCCATACGGCCCTGCGAGCCAGCAGCACCATTCAATGTGATCATGGCTGATCATTCTCAATCAGTACCCCGTTCCTGCCTCCTCCCCATACCCCCTGACTCCACTATCCTTAAGAGCTCTATCTAGCTCTCTCTTGAATGCATTCAGAGAATTGGCTTCCACTGCCCTCTGAGGCAGTGAATTCCACAGATTCACAACTTTCTGACTGAAAAAGCTTTTCCTCATCTCCGTTCTAATGGCCTACCCCTTATTCTTAAACTGTGGCCCCTGGTTCTGTACCCCCAACATTGGGAACATGTTTCCTGCCTCTCGTGTCCAACCCCGTAATAATCCTATATGTTTCGATAAAATCCCCTCTCATCCTTCTAAATTCCAGTGTATACAAGCCTAGCCGTTCCAGTCTTTCAATATATAACAGTCCCGCCATTCCGGGAATTAACCTAGTAAACCTAAACTGCACGTCCCCAATAGCAAGAATATCCTTCCTCAAATTTGGAGACCAAAACCAAAACTGCACGATATCGTAGGATATGCAGGTCTGTTGGTTGATATTATGTGACGTTAGAAATGAAATTGTGTTACCTACCTCCAGGTAAAAGGGGGAGGAATGTTGGGTATGGGAACCTGATTTAATATGAAATGACTTTTAATGTGAAATGACTTGCGCGATTGTACGCATGCACAAAGGAGACTTAAGATGGCGCTAACATGACTACAGGGGTGTTTGAATACTTGTGTGTCCGAGGTTTATTTATAGTCCAATTACAGCACAAATACACAACATATAAGAGTCAGAAAACTGCAACACAGAGGTTGAGGAACAGCTTCTTCCCAACAACCGTTGAGCTATCGACCAAACACTACCAACTTGAACTAAACTCTGAAATGCCTGGGTTTCATTTGAGGCTTTGTTTTTGTTTTGCACTATTTTGGGTCTTTTTATTTATTGAACTTCCTTTTTTTGATGGTTCATTATATTATCTGTTGAGTATTGTATTTGCAAGCCTGTCATGCTGCTGGTGCTGCTGGTGGTGGTAAGAATCTCATTTGGGGACATTTGACAATAAAATGCTCCTCTCTCTTTGCTCAACGACCCGTTTCAAACGGCCCGCGCCGAGCGGCCGGAGGTGACGTCGCCCCGAGCCCGCGCTCCTCATTGGCTGCAGGCGGCGGGAGGTCACGTGACTCGAGGCGTCCCGTGATCCAGGTGCGGCCGCGCGGAGACACAGAGTGGGTGAGTGAGTGGGGGGGAGGGTGAGAGTGAGGGGAGGAGAGAGGGGGAGAGATAGGGGGGAGGAGGAGAGAGAGGGGAGGGGGAGAGAGAGGGGAGGGTGACAGGGAGAGAGAGAGAGAGGAGGGGGGGAATGGGAGAGAGTGAGACAGGGGGAGAGGGGAGAGGGGAGAGGGGAGAGAGAAGAGAGAGAGAGATGACCACCACGTTGGGGGAGAGTGGTGGAGGTGGGGAGAGGGAGGGTGTGGTGAGGGGTGGAGGGAGAGGTGGAGGGGGGAGGGAGAGGTGGAGGGGGGAGGGAGAGGTGGAGGTGGGGAGAGGGAGGGTGTGGTGAGGGGGGAGAGAGAGAGAGGGAGGGTGGTGGAGAGGGAGGGAGGGAGGGGTGGGGGAGAGGGAGGGAGGGAGGGGTGGGGGAGAGGGGCTGCGAGGTCAGGAGAAGGGCTGCGGGCAGTAAACGTTGGAGTCAGGGGCTGCAGCAGCTGATCAGGGGTGGAGGATGAATGGGAGGGGGTGAGGGAATGATGGCTCAGGGCTATTGTACTGGGGGGCTGCTATACTGGCCCAAGGTGAAGGAGTTGTGGGGTTGTTTCCACCCAGATTTGTCACCTTGTGTGGAACAAATTGACGTACTGAGGGGTGATGAGGTGTTCCTGACCCCTTATATGCCCCGCACCCACCCCATAGAAAGGAGAAAACCTGGAGTTGCCTTTTCCTGTGGTGTGCTGTAATTGTGGACTTGCAAAATGTGTCCGAGACCAGTAAAGTGTGCTGTGTGCAGGGTGCAGAGAAGTTTCAGGGAGATGTAGAGAGGGGTGAGGGCATGGCAGATGGAATACAATGGACAGGTTACACCTGGCTAGGTTGTTAGAGCCAGGGGCCCTGTTCTCAACACAAAGAGTTAGTCATCCAGGTCTGAGATCTGAAAAATCTCTTCATCTAGAGGGTAGGGAATCTGAAAAATTCACTAATGAAGATGGATATAGAATCTTGATTACTGACCATGTTAACCAAAATTTTGGGGGATATTATCTATCACATTGGAGAACCTTGGACTATCTTTAATCGGATTGTACTGGACTTTATATTGCACTATATGTTATTATGTAACTTTATCCTCTATCTGTACACTGTGTATAGCTCAATTGTAATCATGTGTAGTCTTTCTGCTGACTGGATAGCACACAACAAAAAGCTTTTCATTGCACCTCATTACACATGAAGTACAAGGCATGGGCTTGATACCAGAAAGTGGCACTGAAATTGAAATAAACATCCTATCCTCCATATTTAAATGTTCAAAATTCAGGAGATTGGTGCTGGGATAGAAGAATAACCCTGATTTTAATGAGGAGCAAAAGTGTTGTAGCTGATATTTGGCCCCTCGGAGTGTGTTCTGAAGCTGTGGAACCTGAAAATTTGGCCCATAAAATCCTTGTTGCACTTGTTCCAGTGTGACTGTCAAGGATAAGGGTGTAATTTTTACAAAGTCTAACCATCGAGTGCCCATGTGCTAAGGCCTCCTTTGTATATTCAAGGGAAATATGCTGGGAAAAGTGCACATTTTTCCCTGGGGCTAGTTTCCAGAAAACAGTTCACTGCTCAATCAATCACTTTTTGGAAATGTATCTGTTCAGTGGTTTAGTTAACTTCACCCAAAATAACATGGGGATGTGGGTGGAATTTGATGTCTTCTTTCTTCATAAGCCCTTGGCTCCTCTAGGGAGCATAGGCCATTGACAAATGTCCTCCACCTCACTCAGTTGTTGGCAGTTCTTTCGAGATCTCCCCAGTTGAGCCCACTCCCAGACATTTCTGCCTGGACACCTCTTCTTCAGCTGTTCCTGAAGTGACCGCTTTTCCTTTTTCCTTGGGGGTTCCATTTCAGGGCTTGCCGAGTGATGCTTGTGGCAGGTTTTCTGAGGATGTGTCCAATCCAACTCCATTTTATCTTTCGAATTTGTAAGTCAATGGGATCCTGACCTTTTCCACAGGTCCACATTGCTTACTTTGTCTCTCCTCCAGATGTTTAGTATTCTCCTGAGGCAGGTGTTAATGAATGTTTGCAGCCTGTTTGTTGTGTGTTTTGTTGTTCTTCATGTCTCTGATCCATACAACATTACCTGCTTCACATTTGAATTGAAGATGTGTATTTTGGTGTTGATTGAGATGTATTTTGAACTCCAGATCTTCCTGAGCATGTTAAACACCACCCTAGGCTTATTGATTCTGTTTTTTATGTCTGCATCTGCCCCTCCGGTGGTGTCCACAACACTGCCTAGGTATGTGAATGTTTCTACCTCCTCCAGGGCAGTGTTGTGCATGAGGATAGGGTTGCTGGTTTTGGAGTGGATCTTCATCACCTGTGTCTTTGCTGTATTGGGTGTAAGGCCAAGTTCTGTTGCAGCTTGTAAGAGTCTGTCCGTCTTCTCCTGCATTTGTATCTGTGTATGTGAAAGGAGAGCTATGAAATGTGTATTTAAAGAGTCTTGCCTGATATTTTATAGTGGTTACATAGTGAAGGATAGAGGAAGAAATAGAGCGCGGCAACATTTTATCCCCAGTTCCTCTACATCATAGCTAAATCAATTATTTTGATCTTCCTAAATGCTTTACTCCATTTTTAAATAATATTCAAGTGATTAGTTATGGATGTCAAAAAGATACCCCCAGGTGAAGTGCAAGATACTCGAGAGCTTTGTATATACAAGTAATTAAAATTCAGTTTCATAATTATTGCCACCAATAGGGATCAGCCCTAATTTCTGCAAGTTCCTTATGTAATATATAAACGTCAATAAACTTCCACCCTTAATCACTTGTATGTAATATTGTACTAAATAGTTAAACTGAAAAAAGAATTTGGCTGAATTATTTTGACGTTAACATGCTCTATTGTATGATGCACCATAACTTTGAGTAAAGTTCCATTTTAAGAACTTAGTATCTTTGTCCTGTTGATAAAGTACCATTCCTTGTAAATAGATGTTTTCGAGTGCTGTACTCCCATGTGGCTGAAGCAACTTGACATCAAACGGAGGGCAGTTTCTGCAAACTAGGCTAGTTAATATAGTAGCTTTGTTATAGTCTGACCTGCTTTTGAATAAAAAAACCTTGCCATTTCCATTCATTAAATGAAGGATACCAATGCTGAACCAGAACTATTCTAATTTTTTGATCATCAGAATGGGTTTCACATCAGAGAGATTTTTAACAGAAAAGCAGAAAAATTAGAGAAATTGAAAACTTGTTCAAAACATTCAGTAGGTCAGGCAGCATCCATGGAGAGAATTTATCTTATCGCAAATGCTAATTGACCTTTTGCGTAGCTTGTACTTTTTCTTTTGTAAGTTAAGATTGAATGTTCAATCTATATGACTTAACCACAATTCCAATAACTGCCAAGGCATTTAAAAAAAAAGTTATGAAATACCTTTAACTTTTGAAAACTCTGCTGGTCAAATGCAATACAGTTAGAATTGTTGCTCTTCCAGTTGTTATCTTGGGTAGATTTCAAGGCCACTTGACTGGGCATGGAACTGAATATGTGACTCATCTCATGATTGATTGTGTTTATTGACAATGAGAGGCATCATGTCTTAGATGTTAAGTTACTTAACTTTGACACTTAAATTTACACTTGGCTTGACCAGATGAAAATCATGTAATTCCTAACTAAAATTTCTGCATTTACACAACATTGAATGGTTAATTAAGAGTTGGAAATTAGATCCAGAATGTTAATTATTAATAATGTTAAGTATTTTTATGTAAATGTGATTATTTTGTTCAGGAACCTGATATGCACCTGAAAGCCACAGGTAGAAAATATTTTTTTTGCTATCGCTTAAAATTCTATTGCCAAAGTAATTTTTCCCCTCATGCACTTTTTTCACCTCGGGTCATTAATGTGTAAATTGATACTTGAAATGCAATCTTAACTGCTGAAAAGGTTAGTTTTCATATTGACCTAAGATTGAATTTGTTTTGAGATTGAACTAAGATTGACAATCTTTCCCTGCAGAGATTTATTTTTCATTACAATGCGGTTGGTTATTCTTGACAACTATGACAAGGCCAGTGAATGGGCAGCCAGTTACATCTGCAATTCCATTGTTCACTTCAAGCCAGGCCCAGATCGATACTTTACGCTGGGTTTGCCCACAGGTATGTATTTCTTTTGCACAGCCTGAAATTGTTTTATTCAACTGCTTGATTATTTTACTGGGTTTTGTATTTTTAGATATCATTGTCTTTTAAAGGAAGACATTTTATGGTGAGTAAATGCAAGTGTACCTTTATTGGGAATATATTGCAGTCAAATGCAGTGACAGACAAATGGTACTATATTGGTCATGTGTGTCTTCTCATCCAGACGTGTGTGTCCAGTTCTTTCCAATTATTTTTAACTTGGGCCTGGGATGGTTGGCTTATGGTGCCTGCTAAAAACATATTAAACAACTTTGTACCCTTGTTGTCCCTTCCTATCCCTACTGCCTTGTAATTACCGTCACTGAAAAATAAAATAACCATAAATGCTGGAAATCTGAAATAAAAGCAAGAATGCTTGCAATGCTCAGTAAGTCAGAAGAGGAATAGTTAACTGATAGTTTATGAGGAAGTATTAGGACCCGAGTTGTATCTGTTTCCCTTTCCACAAATGCTACCTGATGTGCTGAGTGCTTCTAGCATTTTTTTATAATTGCATTCATCTTATCTGTGTTCCTCTTCAACCATTTTGGCTCCTTTCACCTGCTGCCTCAAGATTTATCCACTGACTCAAGACTTAATTTATCTGCATGTGTAAACTTGTAATCACTCTGTTTCTCATTTAGGTTGTTGATTAACCCTTGGGGGTATGTGATATGTATCTACTCTTGAGATTGCCTGCAAGGTCACAAATAGTCTGTTTCAGTTTTGGATAGTTATTGGCAGAGGAGGTTATAGTCCTGCAAACATGGAATTTAATGGGATAAATACCAACTAGAAGGATGTGATTGGACTAAAAAAAAGTTGTGTGGAAATTGAAAATTTTATGAGGTCTAGGGAATTTTAGTTGGGAATATTGATTTTCTTGGAAAAGGGATGATTGAATGGTGATTTACTTTAGGTGCACAAAGTTGAGTTGATGAATATGAAAGACCTCTCTGGCTTAATGAAATGAAAAACCAAGGAGCACAAATTTGAGCTATTTTGCAGAGGAAGTATAGTGGATTGGCAAAATCGTTACTCAGGTTGTAAGAGCATGGAACTTGTAAAACTGGTAGCGCCACAAATCTTAATTGGGTTCAAGGTACTTGAAGTATTACAGTCTATAAAAAAGTGTTTTTCTCTTGATCATTCTTTTTGACAAGCATCGATGCATTGAGCGAAATGACTAACCCCAGTGTCATAAATTTCTGAAGTAGAATTCTATAATTAGCTAATAGTACAGAAATTAATCATGAAATCTAGCAGTGGACAATGCTATTTGAATTCCAAAACATGTTTGAACGTTGTTTACCTTCATTTTGATATTGCACTTTGTTTCTAAGCTACTATCTACATTTATAAATGCAAATGGTAATTAGTTGGCAGTCACACAAATAGACAACATGAACCAAGTGTCCGGTATAGAACCTGTGTTTGCCATTTAAGAGGGCAACAATGTTCATAGGAATTCAGGTTTTGATTATTCCTGCACCCTCAAGATAGAGATAAAAGCCAGCTGTGCGTGTTTGCCTAGTTTTCACTTGAATTATGTGAATTAAATAGAATAGTTCTTTCTCTCCTAAGTTGCACTCAGAATTGAATGCACTTGCAGTTTATGTTTGTTTGGAGATACAGTGCGGAAACAGACCCTTCGGTGCACCGAGTCTGCACCGACCAGCAATCCCCGCACATTAACACTATCCTACACACACTAGGGACAATTTCCACTTATACCAAGCCAATTAACCTACAAACTTGGATGTCGTTGGAATATGAGAGGAAACCGAAGATCTCAGAGAAAACTCATGCAGTCACTAGGAGAACGTGCAGACAGCACCCGTAGTCAGGATTGAACCTGGATCTCTAGTGTTGCAAGCACTGTAAACTGTTGCAACTTTACCGTTGTGCTGCCCGTTGGTCACGTGCCGCCCGATGTTTATATTCCCTATATTCTCTAGTTATTTGTAAAGTTGCTATAATAAACCTTGTGGCTATTAGTAATGCATAACAAATGCTAACATAAAGTTTAAATATAAATTAGGTGTTTAATTATACTTCCAGGGAGCACACCTTCTGGATGTTATAGAAAGCTGATTGAATATTATAAAAAAGGCCATCTCTCGTTTAAATATGTGAAGACATTTAACATGGATGAATATGTTGGTGAGTTGCTTAGATTTAAATTCAACAATGTGAAATGAGTTTGTCAGTATTTCAGCAGAATCAAATATTGAATTTGAAACTGATCTCAGTAAAATTTGTTTACAATTGAAAGATTGTACAGGAAAACATTAGTCTGAAATTCAGTATTCAGCAATTGTTCCAAATTTCATACTACTTTACTGACCTTGAATGAATGCAGATGAATCAAGTGACCCTGTAATGAATTAAGGGGTACCATCCAAAGTCTTGTTACGCACTGTTGTAATATTAACATGCTTGCCAACTAGAGAAGATAATTATAAGTCAAGAATTTCATTGTATGTGCTTATTCACATAATATTATAGACAATAGACAATAGGTGCAGGAGTAGGCCATTCAGCCCTTCGAGCCAGCACCGCCATTCAATGCGATCATGGCTGATCACTCTCAATCAGTACCCCGTTCCTGCCTTCTCCCCATACCCCCTCACTCTGCTATCCTTAAGAGCTCTATCCAGCTCTCTCTTGAAAGTATCCAACGAACTGGCCTCCTCCACTGCCTTCTGAGGCAGAGAATTCCACACCTTCATCACTCTCTGACTGAAAAAGTTCTTCCTCATCTCCGTTCTAAATGGCCTACCCCTTATTCTTAAACTGTGGCCCCTTGTTCTGGACTCCCCCAACATTGGGAACATGTTTCCTGCCTCTAATGTGTCCAATCCCCTAATTATCTTATATGTTTCAATAAGATCCCCCCTCATCCTTCTAAATTCCAGTGTATACAAGCCTAATTGCTCCAGCCTTTCAACATACGACAGTCCCGCCATTCCGGGAATTAACCTAGTGAACCTACGCTGCACGCCCTCAATAGCAAGAATATCCTTCCTCAAATTTGGAGACCAAAACTGCACACAGTACTCCAGGTGCGGTCTCACCAGGGCCCGGTACAACTGTAGAAGGACCTCTTTGCTCCTGTACTCAACTCCTCTTGTTACGAAGGCCAACATTCCATTGGCTTTCTTCACTGCCTGCTGTACCTGCATGCTTCCTTTTCAGTGACTGATGCACTAGGACACCCAGATCTCGTTGAACATCCCCTCTTCCTAACTTGACACCATTCAGATAATAATCTGCCTTTCTATTCTTACTTCCAAAGTGAATAACCTCACACTTATCTACATTAAACTGCATCTGCCATGTATCCGCCCACTCACACAACCTGTCCAAGTCACCCTGCAGCCTTATTGCATCTTCCTCACAATTCACACTACCCCCCAGCTTAGTATCATCTGCAAATTTGCTAATGGTACTTTTAATCCCTTCATCTAAGTCATTAATGTATATCGTAAATAGCTGGGGTCCCAGCACCGAACCTTGTGGTACCCCACTGGTCACTGCCTGCCATTCCGAAAGGGTCCCATTTATCCCCACTCTTTATCATATCATATCATATATATACAGCCGGAAACAGGCCTTTTCGGCCCTCCAAGTCCGTGCCGCCCAGTGATCCCCGTACATTAACACTATCCTACACCCACTAGGGACAATTTTTTTTAACATTTACCCAGCCAATTAACCTACATACCTGTACGTCTTTGGAGTGTGGGAGGAAACCGAAGATCTCGGAGAAAACCCACGCAGGTCACGGGGAGAACGTACAAACTCCTTACAGCACAGCACCCGTAGTCAGGATCGAACCTGAGTCTCCGGCGCTGCATTCGCTGTAAAGCAGCAACTCTACCGCTGCGCTACCGTGCCGCCCTGTCTGTCTGTTGCTTTCTGTCTGTCAACCAATTTTCTATCCATGTCATTACCCTACCCCCAATACCATGTGCTCTAATTTTGCCCACTAATCTCCTATGTGGGACCTTGTCGAAGGCTTTCTGAAAGTCGAGGTACACCACATCCACCGACTCTCCCCTGTCAATTTTCCTAGTTACATCCACAAAAAATTCCAGTAGATTTGTCGAGCATGATTTCCCCTTCGTAAATCCATGCTGACTCGGAACGATCCTGTTACTGCTATCCAAATGCTCAGCAATTTCGTCTTTTATAATTGACTCCAGCATCTTCCCCACCACTGATGTCAGACTAACTGTTCTATAATTACCCGTTTTCTCTCTCCCTCCTTTCTTAAAAAGTGGGATAACATTTGCTATCCTCCAATCCACAGGAACTGATCCTGAATCTATAGAACATTGAAAAATGATCTCCAATGCTTCCACTATTTCTAGAGCCGCCTCCTTAAGTACCCTGGGATGCAGACCATCAGGCCCTGGGGATTTATCAGCCTTCAGTCCCATCAGTCTACCCAAAACCATTTCCTGCCTAATGTGGATTTCCTTCAGTTCCTCCATCACCCTAGAACATTTGGGAGATTGTGTGTATCTTCCTCAGTGAAGACAGATCCAAAGTAACGGTTTAACTCGCCTGCCATTTCTTTGTTCCCCATAATAAATTCCCCTGCTTCTGTCTTCAAGGGACCCACATTTGCCTTGACTATTTTTTTCCTCTTCACGTACCTAAAAAAACTTTTGCTATCCCCCTTTATATTATTGGCTAGTTTACCCTCGTACCTCATCTTTTCTCCCCGTATTGCCTTTTTAGTTAACTTTTGTTGCTCTTTAAAAGAGTCCCAATCCTCTGTCTTCCCACTCTTCTTTGCTATGTTATACTTCCTCTCCTTAATTTTTATGCTGTCCTTGACTTCCCTTGTCAGCCACAGGTGTCTCTTACTCCCCTTAGAGTCTTTCCGCCTCTTTGGGATAAATTGATCCTGCAACCTCTGCATTATTCCCAGGAATACCTGCCATTGCTGTTCTACTGTCTTCCCTGCTAGGGCCTCTTTCCAGTCAATTTTGGCCAGCTCATGCCTCTGTAATCCCCTTTGCTATACTGTAATACTGACACTTCCGATTTTCCCTTCTGCCTTTCCATTTGCAGAGTAAAACTTATCATGTTGTGATCACTGCCTCCTAATGGCTCTTTTACCTCTAGTCCCCTTATCAGATCAGGATCATTACACAGATTGATAGAAAAATAACTTCATGTTCTGTATTTCAAATTTCCTGTATTTGGAAATACTATTTATAGAGTGACACTTTTTACTTCAGCATAAATTTTCAATCCTGGGATTTTTGGGTTAGTGGCTGAACCCCTTGAATGGATAAAAGTAATATTTAATAGATCATGAAAGGCTTGAATATTGTAGCTGGCCTGGAATAAAGTGAGGATGGTTCTGGAGGTTGGGGGGAGGGAGTGGAACTGGACATGAATGTAAAATAGCTACCTTTTCCTCCATTTAAAATTTGACTGAAATTTGACTTTTGACTGAAATTGTCTATAATTAATCTTTGCCTCATCTCTTCTAGTGTTTGTAATCTCTCTCCTAGCAATGTTTATTGTTGCACAATGGTTTTGGATTGAAAAAATTCTGGTTAATGTTTTTGGACTTTTCAACTGAATGGGGCCAGTATGAGATTAAAATAAGGATCAGATTAGTTTATGTTCATACATCGATCAGCCAAAACATCATGACCACTGACAGGCGAAGTGAATAACATTGATTATCTTGTTACAATGGCACCTGTCAAGGGGTGGGATATATTAGTTAGCAAGTTAACAGTCAGTTCTTGAAGTTGATGTGTTGGATGCAGGAGAAATGGGCAGGAGTAAAGACCTGAGCGACTTTGACAAGGGTCAAATTGTTATGGCCAGACGACTGACTCAGAGCATCTCTGAAACGGAAGGCTTGTGGGGTGCTCCTGGTCAGCAGTGGGGAGTACCTACCGACAGTTGACCGAGGAGGGACAAACCACAAACCAGCGACAGGGTGTTGGGCGCCCAAGGTTCATCGATGCGTGAGGGCAACGAAGGCTACTCCGTCTGATCTGAACCGACAGAAGGTCTACTGTGGCACAAGTCACAGAGAATTTTAATGGTGGTCACGGGAGGAATGTGTCACAATACACAGTGCATCGCACCCTGCTGCATATGGGGCTGCACACGGAGGGCTAACAGGATATTAGGCAGGTGGTCATAATGTGTTAGCTCATCAGGTCATAATGTTTTGGCTGATAGGTATATGCAGTGTGCAATGAAGCTCCAATTAAACAGGATACATACAACAATGATGAACAGTAACAAATACAAAGAGTGCAAAGTAGCATAATGATGCAAGATTGTAGTGTAATCTAAAGTAGTGCAAGTGAATAAAAAAAGTACAATATAGGAATAATAGGGGTATGGATGAGGTGGTTGATTCAGGAGTCTGATAGCAGTGGGAAAGAAGCTATTTAGTCTGACATCTGGGGTTTCTCAGAAGGTAAAAGAAAAGGAATGGCTTGGCTGGCAGCAAGCATTCGACAAGGTCCTGTATTAAAATCATGAGAGGAATAGGTTGGGTAGATGCACAGAGTCTCTTGCCCAGAGTTGGTGAACCGAGGGCATAGGTTTAAGGTGAAGGGGAAAAGATTTATTAGGAATCTGAGGGGTAACTTTTTCACACAAAGGATGGTGGGTGTATGGGACAAGCCGCCAGAGGAGGTAGTTGAGGCAGGACTATTCCAACATTTAAGAAACAGTTAAGACAGGTACATGGATAGGACAGGTTTGGAGGGATATGGACCAAATGCAGGCAGGAGGGACATGTTGGCCAGTTTGGGCAAGTTGGGCTAAAGTGCCTGTTTCCACACGGTATCACTCTATGGCAGACATCCTTGATGATATAACCCACCATGAAGATGGACTAGATGCAAGGAATTGATAATGGACAGGTGTGTTCACCACTCTGCAGGCTTAGGCAGTCAGGCAGCGCAGTTTCCATCCCTGGCTCGGGTGTATCCTATCAGAATACTTTCTATAGTGTATCTGTAGTAGTTTGACAAAATTCTTGTGCACGTGCTAAATCTTCTCAAAAGCCTGAAATGTGCTTTCTCGATCACTGCCTCAATGTGAAAGACCAGAATTGATTACTGTTAATATGGATGCCAAGCAACGCATCTTTCCAGCAGACACAATCCTCATCACAACTCCATTGATGAGTACAGGGCTGTGTTTACTCCTAAACTTCCTTAGGTCAACAGCTAACTCTTTTGGCTTGCTGTTGTTCAGGGCTAGGTTGTTTTGATACCATGGCACAAGGTTCTCAATCTCTTTCCTGTACTCTCGTTGTTGATCCAGTTTATAAGTAGTGTCACTTAAAGAAAGGTAACTTTGAGGGTATGAGACGTGAATTGGCCAAGATAGACTGGCAATTGATTCTTAAAGGGTTGACGGTGGATATGCAATGGAAGGCATTTAAAGACCGCATGGATGAACTACAACAATTGTTCATCCCAGTTTGGCAAAAGAATAAATCAGGGAAGGTAGTGCATCCGTGGCTAACAAGGGAAATTATGGATAGTATCAAAACAAAAGATGAAGCATACAAATTAGCAAGAAAAAGCAGCCTACCAGAGGACTGGGAGAAATTCAGAGTCCAGCAGAGGAGGACAAAGGGCTTAATTAGGAAAGGGAAAATAGATTATGAAAGAAAACTGTCGGGGAACATAAAAACTGACTGCAAAAGCTTTTATAGATATGTGAAGAGAAAAAGATTAGTTAAAACAAATGTAGGTAGGTCCCTTGCAGTCAGAAACAGGTGAATTGATCATGGGGAACAAGGACATGGCAGACCAATTGAATAACTACTTTGGTTCTGTCTTCACTAGGGAAGACATAAATAATCTGCCGGAAATAGCAGGGGACCGGGAGTCAAATGAGATGGAGGAACTGAGTGAAATCCAGGTTAGTCGGGAAGTGGTGTTAGGTAAATTGAATGGATTAAAGGCCGATAAATCTCCAGGGCCAGATAGGCTGCATCCCAGAGTGCTTAAGGAGGTAGCCCCAGAAATAGTGGATGCATTAGTGATAATTTTTCCAAACTCTTTAGATTCTGGAGTAGTGCCTGAGGATTGGAGGGTAGCTAATGTAACCCCACTTTTCAAAAAGGGAGGGGGAGAGAAAACGGGGAATTACAGACCAGTTAGTCTAACATCGGTAGTGGGGGAAAATGCTAGAGTCAGTTATTAAAGATGGGATAGCAGCACATTTGGAAAGTGGTGAAATCATTGGACAAAGTCAGCATGGATTTATGAAAGGTAAATCATGTCTGACGAATCTTATAGAATTTTTCGAGGATGTAACTAGTAGAGTGGATAAGGGAGAACCAGTGGATGTGTTATATCTGGACTTCCAGAAGGCTTTCGACAAGGTCCCACATAAGAGATTAGTATGCAAACTTAAAGCACACGGTATTGTGGGTTCAGTATTGATGTGGATAGAGAACTGGCTGGCAGACAGGAAACAAAGAGTAGGAATAAACGGGTCCTTTTCAGAATGGCAGGCAGTGACTAGTGGGGTACCGCAAGGCTCAGTGCTAGGACCCCAGCTATTTACAATATATATTGAATGCAACATCTCCAAGTTTGCGGATGACACGAAGCTGGGGGGCAGTGCTAGCTGTGGGGAGGATGCTAGGAGGCTGCAAGGTGACTTGGATAGGTTAGGTGAGTGGGCAAATGCATGGCAGATTCAGTATAATGTGGATAAATGTGAGGTTATCCACTTTGGTGGCAAGAACAGGAAAGCAGACTATTATCTGAATGGTGGCCGATTAGGAAAAGGGGAGATGCAACGAGACCTGGGTGTCGTGGTACACCAGTCATTGAAAAGTAGGCATGCAGGTGCAGCAGGCAGTGAAGAAAGCGAATGGTATGTTGGCATTCATAGCGAGGGGATTTGAGTATAGGAGCAGGGAGGTTCTGCTGCAGTTGTACAGGGCATTGGTGAGACCACACCTGGAGTATTGCATACAGGTTTGGTCTCCTAATCTGAGGAAAGACATTCTTGCCATAGAGGGAGTACAGAGAAGGTTCACCAGATTGATTCCTGGGATGGCAGGACTTTCATATGAAGAAAGACTGGATAGACTCGGCTTGTACTCGCTGGAATTTAGAAGATTGAGGGGGGATCTTATAGAAACTTACAAAATTCTTAAGGGGTTGGACAGGCTAGATGCAGGAAGATTGTTCCCGATGTTGGGGAAGTCCAGAACAAGGGGTCACAGTTTAAGGATAAGGGGGAAGTCTTTTAGGTCCGAGATGAGAAAGTTTTTTTTCACACAGAGAGTGGTGAATTTGTGGAATTCTCTGCCACAGAAGGTAGTTGAGGCCAGTTCATTGGCTATATTTAAGAGGGAGTTAGATGTGGCCCTTGTGGCTAAAGGGGTCAGGGGGTATGGAGAGAAGGCAGGTACAGGATACTGAGTTGGATGATTAGCCATGATCATATTGAATGGCGGTGCAGGCTCGAAGGGCCGAATGGCCTACTCCTGCACCTGTTTTCTATGTTTCTATTGGTGAACTGAAAGATTGAGTACTTGGCCACGCACATGGGTGTATGTAGTTGAGCATAGGGGTGAGCACACAACCCTGAGCAGCACCAATGTTGAGGATTAGCATTGAGGAGGCTTTATAACTAATTCTGACCAATTCTGCCAGTCAGGAAATCCGAAAGCCAGTTGCAGGTCAAGGCCCCAGCATATAAATACCTTCTGTACATTGAAGCTTTAATTCAGTTTCATCAGTTCTGTTAGTTGCGGGAAAAGGGAAATTATTTTGGGTATCGTCTGTGTTTGAATTTCAATTTTATAAAAATGACATACAAAGTAGTAGTTGGAGCATGAATTCCACTCAAACAAATAACATTCTTTCCAATATTGTCTATTTTAGCATCAGCTCTGTACAGTATATTCTAAAGTGCAGGGCTAATGTATAGTAACAAACAAATGGTGCTGAAGAAAGCTTTAGTGACTGAAACCTTTAGTGCTGTACCTTTGTTATTTATTTACAACAGTTTGCTTGCAATCATTTGGAATTTAACATTGTGATTCTTTTTAGGTTTAAAATCTCTTTTTATTTTGCTGTTTAGCACTTCCAAGAGATCATCCAGAAAGTTACCATTCATATATGTGGAATACCTTTTTTAAACAAATTGACATAGATCCAAATAATGCTCATATTCTTGATGGTAATGCACCAGATCTGCAGGCAGAGTGTGATCTATTTGAACAGAAGATTGCTGATGCTGGAGGGATTCAGCTCTTTGTCGGAGGTACATTTTGTGTTCTTTTAAAGTGTAATCATTCTATATGTATGCCACAAAATGTACAAATTGAACTAAAAGCCTGATACTGAGAAATAAGGTGCCCAATGCTTTTAAAGTGTACTCTCAGACAGTCAATTTTTTTGGACGCAGGAATGTTGATGTTTTATTCTATAATTAAACTATAGTGCAATGTCCATTGCATTGTGCTGCAACATTATTCAAATGTTGTTCCGATGCCATTATGTAAAGTTTACCATATTTCTGGAAATGTGCAATTGACTGAGTTGGCCCTTCTTTGTTATTTTTACACTTGAATAGGAATTTAAATGTACTTTACTTGGGAAATGGCTCCATGAATCCATGGCTTTAGTGATTATATACAAAACACAGACAGAATACCTTTATTGTCATTCGAACCGAACGAAAATCATTTGCCAGCAGTCACAACAGCACAGAGCAAAAGAAAAAAAGAACACAAGACACACAACCCCAACACAAACATCCATCACAGTGACTGCAAACACCCCCTCACTGTGATGGAGGCAAAAAAACGTCCTCTCTCTTCCCCCATGCCCCTCCCACGGACAGACAGCTCGACCCCTACCGAGGCGACCGACCCGCGCAGCCCCCGCAAGGAGATGGAAGGTCCCGCGGCCGAGCCGTACCGGGCGCTGGAAAGTCCCGCGGCCGTACCGGGCTATGGAAGGCCCCGTGGCCGAGCCGGACCGGGCGCTGGAAAGTCCCGCGGCCGTACCGGGTGATGGAAGGCCCCGCGGCCGAGCCGGACCGGGCGATGGAAGGCCCCGCGGCCGATCCGTACCGGGCGATGGAAGGCCCCGCGGCCGAGCCCCGTCCCGAGGAAGAGACCTCAAAAAAGAAAGGTTTCCCCCACCACCCCCCACACATACACAGCCAGAAACAAACCACCCCAACACAAACGAAAAGGAAAAAGGACAAACAGACTGCCAGCGAGCCGCAGCCGTTACGGCGCCGCCACACGTGACAAAACACCTATTTTGTGCCTCAATTGGTAAGCCTACTAAATGGAAATTTGCTAATGATTTTCAAATTATCATTCAGTAGCATTTATATAAGAGAGAAAACTGGTGTTAAGTTTCAAATGATCAAATTCGAACATGGTAAGGTCAAGTATATAATAGTGAATTGATATTTTCAGTATTTTATTTGTAAAATTAGTCAGCCCAGATTAAATTATGGTGAAGAACATTTTGAGAGTTTTCCACTTTATAGTTGGACACTCCTTGTTGTATATTTATTAATTAATGCCCATTTTAATTTTAGCATCAGTTTAAACATTATTAAGGCTTCCTCTTGCAGGCAGAAATGTTGTTATCTAAAGCAGTACACTTTCACCAAATATTTGTGTGCCAGAATATATCAACCTAAATTGCCTCTCTACGTAAGGTATAATGTTTAAAGGCATATTTCCTTATATATGTTAAAGTTCTAAATGATAATTAGCTAAAAGTCCACCTTTTGTTTAATCATTAAGAATCTTATTAATGCATGGAAGGCTTATAGCTTTAATTTTGCTAAACATTTTAATATACATGTTTTTGTTGTTTTGCTATTCAGGTTGTTGTTTGTAAAATATGTTCACATTTTCTTTCTAGGCATTGGTCCTGATGGACATATCGCTTTCAATGAACCTGGATCCAGCCTAGTGTCAAGAACAAGGGTGAAAACATTAGCCAAAGAGACCATTCTTGCGAATGCCCGATTTTTTGATGGTGACCTGAAAAAAGTGCCTAGCATGGCATTAACTGTTGGTGTTGGAACAGTGATGGATGCTAAAGAGGTAATATATAGAAATCTGAAAACATTGCAGATTTGGAATTACAGGACATTTGCTTCTTAAGGTGTACTCATTATAGACCACTTAATTGTTTAGTTTTAGTGGAGACTAGACCAAGTGGACCCATTGGGCCCAAACCTCTCCTGCATTGGTGCAGCACCCTGTTCTCTCCCCCTCCCCTCTCTCCTCAACCCCCCCTCCCTTCTCCCCCCCTCCCTCCTTTTAAACTTTAAAATGTGAATAAGGGGTAGGCCATTTAGAACGGAGATGAGGAAGAACTTTTTCAGTCAGAGAGTGGTGAAGGTGTGGAATTCTCTACCTCAGAAGGCAGTGGAGGCCAGTTCGTTGGATGCTTTCAAGAGAGAGCTGGATAGAGCTCTTAAGGATAGCGGAGTGAGGGGGTATGGGGAGAAGGCAGGAACGGGGTACTGATTGAGAGTGATCAGCCATGATCGCATTGAATGGCGGTGCTGGCTCGAAGGGCTGAATGGCCTACTCCTGCACCTATTGTCTATTGTCTATTGAATAACTTTAAAAATATAAGATCGATTTCAATAAAACTACTTGTATTATCACTAAAGTGACAATGGTGAGTAAGGTGGGCCTAAAATTGTCACGCTATCGTGTACCGTTTTGGCTGAAGTTCAGTCACAAACAA
The DNA here is from genome assembly GCF_053455715.1 of Rhinoraja longicauda. NCBI lineage: Eukaryota > Metazoa > Chordata > Chondrichthyes > Rajiformes > Arhynchobatidae > Rhinoraja > Rhinoraja longicauda. The sequence goes on along the minus strand of NC_135953.1, from coordinate 65,622,401 downwards.
GATAACAAACGAGAGTTTTAGTATATAGACTAGAAAAGAGGGCCCGTTGGGCCCGTCCCCACACCCCCCATTCTCTCCTCCCCCAGCCCCACTCTTACTCTCCAAGTGTGCCCGTTGGGGAGGGCCCGTTGGGCCCGTCCCCACACCCCCCATTCTCTCCTTCCCCAGCCCCACTCTTACTCTCCAAGTGTGCCCGTTTTTTTTTTTTTCCTAATCAGATGTTTTTGTTTTTTTTCCTAATCAGATGTGCAGTACTTTGGTCAACGTGGGTTGTTTTTAAATGTGCTATACAAATAAAATTGACTTGACTTGACTTGACTTGACTTGCAATAACAAAAAAGACTTCTTGGAAGCTTTTCGAAACAATGTAGCCGTCACAAGCTGAAAACTAAATCCTTGCTGAAAACTAAATGATTTTCTGGAAACTTTTGGAAACAAATGTAGCCCCTTGAAGAAAAGGGTTAGAAATGAAAATTTAAACTTTAATATCTCTCTAGCTTTAAAAAGGTAGCTTCAATTTGAACGAAAGTACTTACAATAGTTGCCCAGGTTAATGGTGAATACGGCGGTACAAAAATCGTAGCGCTTTGGTGTACCGTCTTGGAGGAGTAGGGTTTGTAAGTTAACTTCCGTACATACACACATACATCCCTACATACGAACGCAGAGTTTTAGTATTATATAGATATAGAAGATAGATATAGATATATAGTCGTTTGCCATATTCCAAGGAATAATACGTGATAGACAAAAGGCTAGAACATGAAATACTGTATTAAAAATATATATATTTTTGAAGTTTGTTACTCTGAACTACCAGACTATTTTGTATGCAAAGTCAAGAAAATGCATGGTCAGGTAAGTCTCTGAGGTACTGCAAAGTTTACACTCAACCGGAGAGGTTCATTCTGTTCCTTCCTGTCCTTTTCCCTAAAGGCAGTTTGGAATGGAATACTTTATTGTCACATGTGACAAGACACAGTGAGATTCTTTGCTTGCATACCCATTGTATACAAATAGCAGTTTGTGTCTGTGATACATAATGTGTTTGGAATTTACTGTGCACCAGCAATACATCAATGTCTGATTCAAAAACATCTTTGAGCAGTTTAGATGGGGAGTTCCCAGAATAGGATACTGTATACTTTATAAACCAAGGTTTTTAATGTTTTGGGGATCTGCTTGTAGTTTGTGCTCGATTTGGTGAAAGAATATCATGCATTAATTATATGAATACAAGCTTCTACATGGCTATGCTCATATTTTGGGGCAGTCCAATATAGGTTCAATGGATTGGGGAGGGCAGTAATGTATGGACAGATGTGATTTGTATCCTGTATTTTATGGTAATTAAAAGTTCTCCATAAGCCACACTTCAATTGGTTCAATGGTATGAATTAGCAATGTGGTTTAAGATATGCATATTCAGATATTTATTTGAAAAGTAGAAACTAATTTGAATTAAGTTGGAAAAACTCAGTCCACGTTTATTGCTCAAATGCTATATTTTGCTGTTAATAATAATAATAATGCATTACATTTATATAGCGCTTTTCAAACACTCAAAGACGCTTTACAGGGATTATTAGAACATAGAGAAGAAAATAAATAGATAAATAAGTAAACGAACAGAAAAAGGAGACCAGTTTAATACCAGTTTCTTGATCAAGATGTGTAAGATTAAACTAACTTCGGTTTGAAACTTGTTTTTATAGGTAATGATTCTCATCACAGGAGCGCACAAAGCATTTGCATTGTACAAGGCAATAGAAGAGGGAGTCAATCATATGTGGACAGTTTCTGCATTCCAGCAACATCCACGTACAACCTTTGTTTGTGATGAGGATGCTACTTTGGAGCTTAAAGTTAAAACTGTGAAATATTTCCAAGGTAGGTAAAAATGCTCAATTGAATTTGGGATAAAGATAACAGCTGGTTGTGATTGAGGCTGAGCATGGGGGAAGTGGGGCCAGGGTTGCATTTTGTTTTGGGCATTTTTGGTATTGAGTTTTAGTTATTAGTGTCTTGTGGGTGTGTGCCGAAGCAGCGCGTGAACTCTCAGGGTAGCTGGTGATAAAACATAAGCATTCACTCTGCTCAACTTATTCAGTGCAATGATTATTCCAGGTAAACACAATTATTCTTTATGAAACTTGATATAAGCACCACTTTAATTTCTTTCAAATATAGAAATATGTTGAACCTATTCATGTGACCATTTTTTTGAACAGGGAATTAATTGTGCTGTTCCTATACAAATTTAAATGTATCACAAGTTTAAAATGGCCATTTAATTAAAAAAAAAAAATTTCTGTTCTAATATAAACCAAGCCTCAACATGGAATTGTTTTGCATATTGTTTGCATGATTTTGTTGAATCGTGTAAATATTGATCAAAACAGCTGTCATAATCTACTCCATTATTGGAATGATTCTTCCGCAATATGATTGTAAAATGCTTTCACTTATTTAAAAGGTTTATTTGGTGCTGTGCCATGCAAATCATTTTGATTTGCCGTTTTTCCTGTGAATGGTAGTACTTTGTGATGCTGGTTATTTTGATAAGGTGACTTGTGCTTCAATAGAGGATAATGCATTTAATGTATCCTAGTGTCTTTTTGGAGTCCTGCCAACTAATGAAACATTTATTTCTTAGGTTTAATGCATGTGCACAATAAACTTGTGGAACCATTGCATAGTATGAAAAGTTACAACAACTGAAGAAACTAAAATGGGAAAACTTCCCATCATGCTCAGCTGACCAGAATGTGAAAAGGGCATTGCTAAATTGAGTACTGTGCAACTTTTTTTATTGACAAACTCATGTAAATTAAGCAAAATGATTGTGCTGAAGTAACTTTGAAATTCCTTTTGCATATTCAGTATTCTTCTTTCCTGACCTATTTTTTGTACTCTGATCATTAACCATGAATATTTAGTTATTTATAACAAAGATCTTACAAAGAATGTACAAGGGGAAAAATAAATGGGTCATGGGAAACATCAGCAGGCAGTCTCTAGGTTCCGCGTGTTCCATTTGCTGAGAGTTGGCAACTTCACCACACACTTTCACACTAACAATCAGCAAGAGGCTTAAATCTATTAAACCATCTGTGACACGCCACATATTTGGCATTGGGATATCTGTGCTTTCCTTCATAAAGACTTCTCGCTTTAGCTTGAATCTCCATTGGGCTGATCCTTTGTATTTCATTTCCCATCCACAAGGTGTTTTCTATCTCAGATGCCACCTGATTGCTGCTTTGTAATTGCAGTTGATTTTAATGGTACCGGACCTTTCACATGTTTCTTTATACATTGTCCTTCAAATTCATATTTACAGCTGACATGAGATTAGAGTGTGTCTTTGGCCCCCCTTCAAACTTAATTATTTTCATCTTTTGCTCTTAACCACTTCACCCGTAAGAGGAGATCCAGCACTCTTGCTATCGCTTGCTTTCCAATCCTTTTGCAATGTTTTTGAGGGTGATTATACTAAACGTGAGTTGGTGTATCTGCCAATAACCTAGAGTATATATGGTAAATGTTGCTTCCTAGCACGTGCTTCCAATTGCAATATTCATCTGCCTGCACTAGTTTGCATTTCTACAACTTTCCTATCTTGATTTTTTTAATTTTGGGGAAAATTTCCATGAAAGTCAGATTTCTGTAAGTCAGGTAACCCAGGCAACCCTTGTACTTGCAAAGATAATGTCCATTCCAAAACATAATTTAAATAAACATTCCAAATTGGTGGTGATCCTCAGTTTGTTTTCTCACATTCAGTAACTTGGGGCACATACACATTGAAAGACCAATTTGCTGAAATATTTACTGAAGGTTTTGTTTATTGCAAGTTCCTTGGCATCTTTAGAAATATTCAGTTACTTGCATCTACTACATGAACTTTAAAAGTGATATAATCAAATTTATAATGCGCACCAATTGTTTTGTTTCACAATCTAAACAACCCAAGGAACAAACGCAGTTTGTTTTTTGTTACTGCCTCCTTCACCTATTACAATGTGGCACATTGTGCTATTGTTGGAGTACATTGAAATTAGTAATGACATACAAAGTTACAAATTTAAGATTTAGCTAAGTGACTCAACATCTATTTTACAAGCCAGATGTAGAAACTTCAAACTGCAGATGCTGGATTACAAAAAAAGACCGTGCAGAAGTAAATCATCGGGTCAGGCAACAGCTCTGGAGAACATGGATATGTGATGTTTTGGGTCGGTTTGAAGAAGGGTCCCAACCTGAAACATCATCTTTCCATGTTCTCCAGTGATGCAGCCTGACCCCTTGAGTTTCTCCAGCACTTTTTTTAAATTTTACAAGCCAAATGGAAACCGTATAACGGTTAATTTCTGTTATAGATTTGATTTCTGTTGCACTTTTAATGCTTTATTATTTCACTGCTCCATTTGCCTTGACATTGTAATGACCAATTGTTTGCTTTACTTTATATTTGTAGTACTAGTGCAATTAATGAGACCATCTTATGTTATTTTAATCATGGCAATTAGTGGAAGAAAAATCATAAATGAGTCTATTTCTATCGACTGGAAACATTTCAGAAAATGGCAATGCTTTGCAAGGAAATGGCATCAGAAGTATTACTAGATTAAATGTTTACCAGCTAAGGTATTATGTTAGCAGGTATGGATCATTTCAGAAAACCTAATTTAAGATATTTTCGCACACTTGAGCATTAAATTGAATTTGATAGATGCTTGATTTCCTAAAGATGCATAAATTGTACTGAATACAGATGTTTGCTGCATTAAATACTGCTTCATGTTATAGTGGATCTGAATGTTAAACTTTTTGTATTAGCACCGTTCCTGGATGACGAACTTGTGCATTCATATGCAGCAACTTATCTTTATGCCTTAATCTAAATTACCTGAACTGATTTATGTATAATCTCAATAAAGGCTTTTTAATAACATTTGTATTGTTATTGTACAAATTTCAATTCTTGAGAGAGATGAACACTTGGGAAAGTGAATGGCATGTCTTGAAGACAGTCTGCATTACAGTTGAAGTGCTAGATATTCTAAAACATGAAGTTGGAGTAACTCAGCAGGTCTGACAGCATCTCTGGAGAAAAGTGATAGGTGACGTTTCGGGTCGAGACCCTTCTTAAATACCCTGATTAATGAAGGAAAGTGTGCCTAATGTTGTCTTCGCTGTGTACCTGTGTCAGCACATTTAGGGAACTAGGTACCTGTACTCGTAGATCTTTGTTGTACAGCCCTCTGACTCCTACCAAGCCAATTCTGTATCCAATTGGTGAGCTCACCCTGCATACCATGCGATCTAATGTTCTGATGGGGCCTATCTTGTCAAAGGCCTTGCTGAAGGTGATATAGACAATGTCTACCACCCTGCCCTGTCCAAAGGTACAGCTAATTAAGTGATTGATCGTATTTCTTGGTATCCTGTTAACCTATTTATTATATTCAGAGGTTTATGGCTGTTACTGTTTCATTTGCCTGGCTCTTTTATTGCATACTGCCTGGAAAAAATATCCTTCTGACCGTTGACAGATTTTGATACTTCCTAACACTAAATAATTCATGCTCAACTGGACTGTCTGACCATGATGTATAGCCATAATAGATTTGTAATGTTGTAATGGGCCTGGTTCTGGGGAATAAAATAGAACAAATGGGGTGTAACAACAGAAATTGTTAGCTACAGTGACTTCAACATGATTCAGTTTGATAATGTCTGGTCTATGAAAAGTAAATTGCTCCTTTGCACAAACGATGGCCTCAATAATTTGAAGGGAGGTTGGAGGGAAGGGGGGGGGGGGGGGGGGGTCCAAGATTGATAGATTGAAAAACAAGGATGTAGGGTAATTGTACCTTTCATAACCTCAAATCACCCTGTACACGGCTGGAATATAAAGTTCTTCTAAATTGCCATCTCTGTGGTGATGTAGTAAAAGTCAAAGAGCAATGAGATGAGGATTAGATCTTTAAAGTTGAGTGAGGGGTACATTTGGGATCAGAAACAATGATTTCTGGTAGTATTTCTGGGTCTCATTTAAAACATGGTCTCATTTATGTGACTAAAATATAATTTTACACTGCTCTGACCATTATCACAACTGTTTGAGATTTACAATGCAAATTGAATTTTCATCAATTTTAGGTGTGACTGATCCAGGAATATTTAAGTGGCTGGAAATCACTGAAATGTATGGTTATGATTTTTTTTGTTGCTGAGATTTGAAAGATTTCCTCCCTAAAATAGATGTTTACCATTTTTTCATATTACATTCTTTGCTCTTTTATATATGCATGATTGTGCTTATACATAGTATAATTTTACCGGATTGTATGCAAAACAATTTCACAATATCATGGTACATGTGACAATAAAGTAACTTAAACTATGACAATATCTGGACACTCCCCAAACACACTTCTAGATGTGAATTTTGAAGAAATGTTTTTGTGCAGGTAGGTGAGAACCTAAAAAAATTGTGGAACTAATGAACAAAACTATGAAGTATGAAAATGTTATTTCACAAACATTAAACTTAAGTGGATTTTGAAATTAATCGTGGATATTTTTTAAACATTTAAATTGCTGCAGTAAATTCAGATTACAATAAGGCTGATTGTGGCATTACAGGAAGTATGTGGGGGCTTTGGAGAGGGTGCAGAAGAGGTTTCCAGGATGTTGCCTGGATTAGAGGTTTTTATCAGAGGTTGGACAAATTTGGATAGTTTTCTTTGGAGCATTTGAGGCTGACCAGTGACCTCATAGAAGTTTATAGATTTATGAGAGGCATAGATACGGTTAATGGGTTTTTTTCTTCCCAGAGTGGAAGGTAAAAATACGAGAGGACATTGCATTAAGGTGTGATGAACAAAATTCATAGATTTACAAAGCAAGATTTTAAACTTTTTAAAATCTGGAAATGATGGACAGACATGAAAAGTCAGGAAATGAAGGTATATGAGCTGTTTAAATTAGCATCATGGTTAGCAAATACATTGAAGGCTGAAGGACCTGTTCCTGTGCTGCACTGTTGTGTTCAGTGTGTTTTACTATTACAGTATTTAGAACAGCAATGATATGTGAGCATATTAGATTCAAAGCAGCTAGATCCTTTAGTAAATGCTTTTGTTGACACTTTTAACAATTCAAATAAAATGTCATTAATACGTAATATCAGCTAATACTGTTCTAATACAAGTGAATGATTTCCATAGTCTAATAGCAGCCGTGTGAGTAATGAATTACCTTTTGCATTCATTCGTGATTAATGGATGGTCCTTCCCGAAATTTAAAAACGTTTATGAATGCCAAAATATGACAAATATTGCCTGCTTTCGGAGGAAACTTCATTGTACCGAATGTTAAAATTAATCACCTGAAAAACTCCAATCTAAAATTGCAGAGAGCACCTGCCCCATTAAAATCAATAGACACTTGACACAATGCGCCCATCTTTGGATTCGGGAGGTTTTGGATGACTCTAGTGTTATTTTATAATGACAATTTAATGATCTTTTCTGACAACATGGTTATTACTGTAAATGCCTAACTTCAATTTTGTGTAGACAGGGAACTGGTCTTTGCTGATTTTCCTTGCTTTCTCTTTGTCTTTACACATCCAATTTGAATCATTCACCAACCTTTCCCTGCATTTGTCATTATTTATTGCACTTAGTGCCAAGTCCTGGTTGTAAGTTAGAGTTTATGATGTTTTACTGTGGGTACAAAGATTATGGATCCAAAATATAATACAAAATCTGAATAACAAAACTCTGTATTTATGACATCAAAATCAATTTGTCTTTTTTCAAAGTGCTGTAGGTATCCCACCAAGGAACTGATTATATCAAGTTATCTGGGAAGCTTATGATCGCAGGTAAATTTCTTCAGTTTTCGCATTTTTGAGCTCCCTGTCTTACTGATTTGTCTCTCTTCATCCAAGCTATTCATGTTCTTCATGACTGGATTTGTTGCAAATGCAATTTTACCCCTTGTTTCACTGTTATTTTCAAGCCCTGCTCCCATTCCTATCTTTTTTCCTTCATTTCTTGGTCACTAACATGATCTCATCCTCACTGATTATCAACATAAGTGTACCTCTACGCTGCTGGCTTAGCCCCCTGCTCTTCTCCCTTTACTCCCAGTGTGGCTAAACATAGCTCCAGTGCCATTAGAAATTCGCTAATGACACCACTGTTGTTGGCTGAATCCCAGATTGTGATGAACGAGTGTACAGGAGAGGGATAGCACACCTGATTGGTGCCGCAACAACATCTCTCAACATCAACAAAACCAAGGAACTCATGTAGGAAGGAACTGCAGATGCTGGTTTAAACCGAAGATAGGCACAAAAAGCTGGAGTAACTCAGCGGGACAGGCAGCAGCTCTAGAGAGAAGGAATGGGTGACGTTTTGGGTCGAGACCCAAAACGTCACTCATTCCTTCTCTCCAGAGATGCTGCCTGTCCCGCTGAGCTACTCCAGCCTTTTGTGCCAAGGAACTAATCGTTGACTGCATAAAGGAGAATTCAGGAGATCACATGCCAGTTTTCATTGGTGATGGAGTTAGCAGCTTCAAATTCCGGGGGGCTAATTTCTCGGGTGACCTCTCCTGGGCACAGCACATAGACATAATCACAAGAAGGTACACCAGCATCTTTACTTGGAAGTTTTTTAAGAGATTCGGCATTTCCCCGAGTATTCTGACAAAGTTCTACAAATGTACGGTATCATCACCGGTTGCATCATGGCCTGGAATGCAAGAGGCTGCAGAGAATGGTGGACTCGGCCCAGGCCATCATGGGCAAAGCTCTTACATCCATCAAAATCATCTACATGAGAGGGATGCTCCATCAAGATCCCTTGTTACTACTTTGTTATACCTTGTTACTACTGTCGAGCAAGAGGTACAAAAGCCTGAAGTCCCACACCACCTGGTTCAATAATAGCTACTTTCCTAGAACTATTGGGGTCTTAAACAGACCAGCACAAGCCTAATCCTACATTGGCAATAAAACACAACAGACTGCCTCTTGCATTACAAACGACTAATTTATTGTTATTTCTGCAGATTTTTTTCTTTTGCTGCAGAACTTGCGTAATTTTTGAATAATTTATTTTGTGTGTTGTCTGAGTATATGCTTGCTATGCTGCTGCAAATAAGATTTTCATTGTATCTATCTCACCAATGTTGTGTGCATATAACAATAAACTTGACATGTTCTTTCATTATTTCCTGTTTCTCTAGGTGCGGTAGTATCGTTCTTTCAAGTGTTCCCTTTGTTCTTCCTGAAATTGTGCCATTGTTGCATTGTCAGATCACTGTAACCTCTTTCATTTCCTCTTGTTTCTTGTTTCCCACCTGAAACTTCAACGCTAGAAACCCACACCCATAGTCCATTGTATTGTTCCCCTTTCAATTGATCTCATACAATTCTTTGCTGATCTTAATTGAGGAAAATATATATTTTAAAGTTAAAGACCATCCACTTCTTCCTCCATTCTCGCCTAAATACAAATGCTTTTTGCTGATGTGGACAAGGAATTTGCATTGCAACAATAAATATTTGCCACATTTGGTAAGTTGTCATCTTCTGTTCACCCGTTAAGCATCGCTACAACCTTCCAACTTGGATTGAATTATCATTCTAGATCCTTTGAGATAAAGGCTATCTTTACCACAGATTTAGTTTTGAGTCTTGCTTCATCCACAAATGACACAGATATTTTATCATGGACAGGCATGTGAGTGAGGTAAAAAAAAAAGGAAAAGAGCCAAGTGCTTGCGCGAGGCGTACAGCGGGATCAAAACAATTGGAACATTTTTGAAAATGTACACAATTATCAGTTTCAAGCCTCTTTAAGTGCATTTCAAAGTAAAAACAGACATTACAAAATAATGTGAATGTCACTGTACACTAATAATTTTTTTTTAATTGACTGAAAATGTTTAGTTAGTGATTTGTCATTTTATTCTTTTCCTTTGCCATGCCTTTTTGTTACCTTCATGGTGTGTTTGTGTTTTGCTTTGGCTGCTGCTGATAACAAGTTCATCTTGGATTGGGCTTTGGAGGTGGGGGCTGAATTTGGGGATTTTGTAATCCCAACAACTTTTCTTTTTTTTCTCTACTATGTGGCGTCACCCGAGTGTTTTGCCACTCCCTGATCGAACCCGCGGCACGGAGATCACGTCGGGGTCACCAATGTGGCGGGACTCGGTACGGTCCAGCTCAGAATTAGACTAGGCGCCTTGTAGTCTGGTTAGGAGGGTTTTATTTGCACAGCAAACGAACAGCACACACCCAAAGCACTCTCTCTCCTCACACTCCTCGTGACCTTATCACCAAAGCCTGGTGCATGAGAATCCTTAATGTTGAAGCAGTCCTCAAGCCTATGATTAAAACTTGCTCAATGGATCACTGGATGTTCTTTAGAGCCAATCTGCCGAATGATGCAATGTAATGTCATTATGAAGACCTGGTAGCCTACATATACTAATGTGTTATGTGCACAGAAGTGGCAGCAACACTGGTGCTCCATGTTCTTAAAAATGGTCCTCTGGGCAAAAACACATCTTGTGACTATTGGGTGGCGCAGCGGTAGAGTTACCGCCATACAGCGCCAGAGACCTGTATTCAATGCTGACTATACATTAATGACTTGGACGAAGGGATTAAAAGTACCATTAACAAATTTGCAGATGATACAATGCTGGGTGGTAGTGTGAACTGTGAGGAAGATACTGTGAGTTTGCAGGGTGACTTGGACAGGTTGTGTGAGTGGGCGGATGCATGGCAGATGCAGTTTAATGTGGATAAGTGTGAGGTTATCCACTTTGGTGGTAAGAATAGGAAGGCAGATTATTATCTGAATGGTGCCAAGTTAGGAAAAGGGGACGTACGAGATCTGGGTGTCCTAGTGCATCAGTCACTGAAAGGGAGCATGCAGGTACAGCAGGCAGTGAAGAAAGCCAATGGAATGTTGGCCTTCATAACAAGAGGAGTTGAGTATAGGAGCAAAGAGGTCCTTCTGCAGTTGTACATGGCCTTAGTGAGACCGCACCTGGAGTACTGTGCAGTTTTGGTCTCCAAATTTGAGGAAGGATATTCTTGCTATTGAGGGCGTGCAGCGTAGGTTTACTAGGTTAATTCCCGGAATGGTGAGATTGTCCTTTGTTGAAAGACTGGAGCGGCTAGGCTTGTATACACTGGGATTTAGAAGGATGAGAGGGGATCTTATTGAAACATATAAGATTATTAAGAGGTTGGACACGTTAGAGGCAGGAAACATGTTCCCAATGTTGGGGGAGTCCAGAACCAGGGGCCACAGTTTAAGAATAAGGGGTAGGCCATTTAGAACGGAGATGAGGAAAAACTTTTTCAGTCAGTTGTAAATCTGTGGAATTCTCTGCCTCAGAAGGCAGTGTAGGCCAATTCTCTGAATACATTCAAGAGAGAGCTAGATAAAGCTCTTGAGGATAGCAGTCAGGGGGTAGGGGGAGAAAGCAGGAACGGGGTACTGATTGAGAATGATCAGCCATGATCGCATTGAATGGTGGTGCTGGCTCGAAGGGCCGAATTGCCTACTCCTGCACCTATTGTCTATTGTATATGGATGCTGTCTGTAGGGAATTTGTACATTCTCCCTGTGACCATGTGGGTTTCTCCGGTTTCTTTCCACACTCCAAAGACGTACAGGTTTGTAGGTTAATTGGCTTTGGTAAAAATAGTAAAATTATTCCTAGTGTGCAGGATAGTGTTAGTGTATGATTGGCACAGATTTGGTGGGCCGAAGGGCCTGTTTCTGTGCTATTTCTCTAAATCTCACTGTAAAAGATTACAGGCGGCAGACTGGAATAAAAGTTTTAAGGTCAAATTTGGTGGTTGATATTCAGTGTAATCTGAATCCTAAGTATTTGCTTACATTTATTCATGGCTCAACATTGGACAATCAATCATTTAAAACTGAAACAAAAATCAATCTTTTCTGTTTACCCTCATTGCATTAAAATGGAAGGAATTAAGAAACTTAGGGATATATGCGTATGCACACTAACAGTTTCAAATGTTTTAAGCAGATGAATGCTAACAATCCATCAATATGATCTAAAAGACTGACATGTTTGTTAGAAAAAAAATCTCTTGTCATACTTTCATAAAATATTAACCAAGATATATTTGGCATACTTCCAAGCGGTTCTAAAAAATGTCATTGGGCTTTTAAAGTAAATTTCAATCAGAGTGCACCATACATAGTTCAACTTCTAAAATACAAATTTGTCGAAACCTTAATATTAGATTTAGCATTTAACATTAATGGCAATGTTCGTTTTATTATTAGCAGTTTATTTTTTCCAATGAATTTGCAGTACATTAGTGTTTGAGGAGTTGCAAACTTTCTCTTTTCCTATTTGAATAAAGGCTAAAATATGTCATCTATTGTGTCTACAATGGCATGCACTCTTTCAGTAGCCCTGGGAGTTAAGATAGTTGGCTTCCGTTTGAATTCTGGCAACTGAGGCCAATGTAGGAACCTCAGACCCAACTACATGGAGGTAATTGTGTAGGTAGTAGATGGGAGCTTGCTTGTGGTGATGTGCATTAGAGGTGAGAAGATTGATAAGATGGTGGTGGAGGAGTGTGGATGCTTCACATCGGTGTGCACTGGAATTGATTATGATTATGCCCTGATTATGCTCATGGATACAAGTCATGAAGTGTTGTGTATCTCTTCTGCAGTTTGTGGATGATCTAAGCTTGTTCCCTTTGGAGAGACCTAAGGTGCCCAGTCTTTTTCAGATATTCCTTCACTCTTAAGAGGTGGAGGGGTAGGGACTTTAATTGAATGGCAGGCACACTACATTTTTCAAGAACAAAATAATATTCTTGGAGATTTTTTCTTTACTCTTGGAAATCTGAGAATAGGGTGTTTGATGTGGGGAGGAACTGCATCTCATGCAGTTGCATGCGAAACGGTCCTTCCATAATACATAGTCATCACCCTGGCCATATCTTGTTGTTCATGTTGTGTCCAGGAACAGTTATTCATAGTCATACAGCATGGAATCAGGCACTTTGATTCAACTCGTCCATGTCAGCCAAGATGCATCTCAATAGTCTGATTAACCTGCGTTTGTTTTTAAAAAAAAAATCATGAGTCTTGGATCTGCAGTCTCTTGTGACTCCTGGTGGAAAAGACTGCAAAAAGTATGTACAAGTAAAGTCTTTGAAAATCATCCTGAAACGGTCACAGAACCCATGGCCCAATGATTTGTGCTCATCTAACCGTTTCTAAGACCTGGAATATCTGCAGCTGGTATCTCAAAGCACTGGAGAGCTAATGCTGAGCAATCCTGCAAAATCCTCAATTTATTAGCAGAACAAATGGACCAACATTAGCATCATTTCTCAAGCCAACATCCGTAGAGCTGAGGCCCTAAATGAATGCAGTTCATGACAGATCACATTAAACATGCTTGATGTTGGACCTGGCTTTTTCTCCTTTCCTTAGACCTATTATGACATCACCCAGATGGACGGCAAAAAGGTGAAGGGTAGACAGTGTTGCAGGAAAAACAACACATCCCCACTGACTCTTGGGAATCCCTAGACCATAACCATTCAATGTGGAGAAAAATATTTCAGGATGACATTGAGAACCCCAAGTCCATGTGCTGGGAACACACATAGTCCTGCCAATAGAGACAGACTACTTCCCCAATAGTCCACCTCACCCTGCACCTCCCCGCCCTCGTTGTAAATTATGTACTTTCCGCATTGGCTTCATCAGCCACCTAGAACTGGAGTAGGTCATCCTCAAACAAAACATATATTAAAATTGCATTTATGTTTCAAAGTGAATTTAATTCCACTTGACAAATATTTACAGTAAAAATAAATACTTCTGAAAAAGCAATCTTCATCACATCATTGATACAGAGAATTATGAAACAATTTTTTCTCACTGGTCTTAATTTTGGATTTGAAATGGCAGAGATTATGCAGACTGGCTCCAACTGTTTGAAAAATTCCACACTATTGTACAATTGTATTTATATACACCCATCATACATGTTTTGAAGTATGTGACTGATGTATATGAAGAATCCATTCCACTCTTAAGCTTGGCCATTTTATCTCCTTGCCGTATGTGCAGAAGACAAAGAACTTAATATTTGATGCAACATTAACTTAATGTCTGAAGGGTCTTGACCCTAAACGTCAACCATTCCTTCTTTCAAGAGATGCTGCCTGTCCCACTAAGTTACTCTAGCATTTTGTATCTATCTTCGGTTTAAACCAGCATCTGCAGTTCCTTCCCACACATTAACATTTACTTTACTTGTCTTTTTGTCTTTTTAGTACATTTATGAAGGCATCCTTTGGTATTTCCACATTGCCGATTTTCCTCATCCTTTTCTTCCCTTCAGCTTGTCTTTTCAGAAGCTTCATTTTTCGAGTTATGTCTCCACCATACTGAAAACAATAAGGATTTTGAGTACACACATGCAACAAAAAAAGTGGTTGACAATAGGAGGCAAGTTTATGGCTGCAGGATATGAATGAACTGGACAGGGGCAAATGACATTCAAACCAGAGAAGTTGGAAGTAATGGATTTGGGGAAGGACAACAAGGAAACAATGCGAGAGAACACTTAAAGGTACAAAGGAGCACAAGCATTTTTGAACCACAGATCCTTCAAGATGACAGGAGTGATTAATGAAATGATTCAAAGAACATGTGGGATGTTTTCCTTTACTGGCTATTACATAGAGTATAAGAGGTTATGCTGAAAGTATATACAAGACTAGTTTAGCCACAGTGCGAGTACTGCACATAATTCTAGTCACCACCCCCAAGCAAATCTAAGACCAGTGGAAAAAAGAGAGACATTACATTTTCTGGATCTGTTTCCCTTGGAATAGTTTGAGCTGAGATTTAATTTTGACAGATTAAATAATAAGGGAAATGGATAAAGTAAACAGAAAGGAATTCTTTCACTTAACAGTGGGGTGAAAAAACAAATTTAAATTAATTGGTAGAATTAACAGGAAAAGGACGAATTTGTTCTACATCCGCAATGTAGTGGAGGCAGAAACCTGCAAGGATCCTGCAAGTTTCTTCTCCACAACCATACTTTTAACATAATTCACTGGCAGAGCACGGCCAGAAAATTGCTCGTGTAGATTGGCCAATAAATTGTAAACTTCCACACTCTCATGAGAATGTCACAGTAACTGCAACATACAAGGGTAAATGCTTACAGTTCCAGATGGAACGGTGTGCATAAACCAGTAATTTTGCTGAGCACTGTAAGCATATTTATTCCCAGTGGAAGTTAGCTAATCTGATTAAAAATTATTTAAACAGCACAGGTGCCACCTTGTGGCCTTTTTAAGAACTGCAGGCATCTAAATATATATTCAGGAGTTAAACCTTTGAATTTGTGAAAGCATAATTGTACAATTTTAATGCACTAATTCCTCCAGTTCAATCTTTTTTTTTAACCTTTCATTAGAGCAGCGCAGTAGTAGAGTTGCTGCCATACAGTGCCAAATACCTGGATTCGATCCTGACTATGGGCAGTTTAGACTTGAGATAAAGGGAGGAAAGGGGCCCTTCGGCCCACCATCCTTGCTAACTAGCGATCACCCAGTACACTAGCACTAGTCACCATTTTTTACCGAAGCCAATTAACCTACAAACCTGTTTGTCTTTGGGAGGAAACCGGAATAATCAGAGAAAACCCATGCGGTTGCAGGGAGAACGTATAAATTCCGTGTTGTCTGTATGAAGTTTGTTCATGCTGCTTGTGACCAGGTGATCCGGTTTCCTCCAACATTTCAAAGACAAACAGGTTTGTAGGTTAATTGACCGGTAAATTGTCTCTAGTGTGTAGGATAGAACTACTGTACGGGTGATCGTTGGTCAGTGCGGACTAGGTGGGCTGAAGGGCCTGTTTCATGCTATATCTCTAAAGTCTATTTAAACTACACTAAGTTTTCAAATTCTCTTTAGTACTATGAAATGTATGTGCCAAATTATGGTATTATGATCAGTTATGTACTGTGGAGTAGGAACTTGTTGAAACATGTATCATGCACCAAAAATGTAACTTCCCCTTCATCATTAGCACAATGTATTGTAACACAATTATGATGTGTAAAAATTAAGAAATATTTCGGAAAAATAGGGTAGACTTGTAAAGTTCAACAGACAAGTGCATTTATCAATATTTTCACTTATTTCTGAATAGTGTTAGATCCAAAGTGGTGTGGTCATGTGATAGGAGCAGAATTAGGCCATTCGGCATGTCAAGTCTGCTCCACCATTCAATCATGGCTGATCTATCTCTCCCTCCTAACCCTATTCTCCTGCCTTCTCCCCATAACACCTGCATTAATCAAGAAACTATCTATCTCTTCCTAGACTCTCCAACTAGTGGAAACATCCTCTCCACATCCACTCCATCCAAGCCTTTCACCGTTCGGTAAGTTTCAATGAGGTCCCCTCTTATCCTCCTAAACTCCAGTGAGTGTAGGAAACAAAATTACCAATGATCTAATTATTTTATGGCACAGATAGTTATACTATAACAAGTGTTTCCAGAACACAAATTGGATACAATGTGAGTGACGAATTAGGAAACAATATTTGCATTACGCGGGCCAAATTGGTTATAACACAAATTTGATTGGGAACTAGAGTATATTTTAAAGTTATTTTGGAAAATGACAAATATAAACAAAGCTGTCTTCAATTAAAACTGTTTCCATATAACCTCCCCAGAGCAATCAAACACTGCTGTCTCTTAAAAACATGTCACTGCTTTAACTGCAGGTGGCCATTAAAATTTGCAAGCAATCGCTTCTAATGACACTTGTGCAACTATACCTGTAGATCCATGTCTGGTTTTACTGTTGTGCACCCGGTCCATAATCCAGGCCGGGTTTTGTACTGGGTTACACTGGAATCAGGCGGGAGACTGGAGGTAATGGAAGCCAGCATCTGTACTGTAAGGCCCTGCTAATAAAGGACTTGTATATATACCTGAGTGCCTCTCAATGAACACACTCACAAACATGGTGTCAGAGGTGGCCGTTATTTAGCTTTTGGGTCACCACAATTTGTTTCCTCAAGACTTTTGACGTCTCTAGCCATGGCTGATTCTTTTCGGAAGCCTGATCCACTTGTCTTCGACGGCAATATTGGTGAACGTTGGCGCACCTTCGAGGAAGATTACGATGTATTCATTGCTGCTGCACACCACGACAAGAATCCCCACGTACAAGCATCCATTCTCCTCAATCTTGCAGGTTTGGAAGCAATCCGTCGGGCGAAACTCTTTGTTTATGCTGAGGCTGTGCTGGATGCGGCTGATGCAGTTATCACACCTGCCGAGACGATTCACGACCCTGTGTGCCTTAAGAATAAATTTCGGCAGCTGTGTGCTCCGCAGACTAACCTTATCATGGAACGGCACAAATTCTTTACATGTTCCCAGAAACCGGGTGAGCCGGTTGAAGCCTATATCAACTCTTTGAAATACGCCGCGTCAAGTTGCAGATTTGGTAACCGCTGTGATGAACTCACGAGAGACAGGCTGGTGTGTGGTATCACCAACGACAAATTGAGAAGGAGCCTTCTGCGTGATTGCGATCTTACCCTCGCTAAAGCGATTAGCACCTGTCGGATTTATGAATTGACGGATGTCGACACAAGGACTTTGAGTGCCGTGCCTCAGCCTGTTTTCCGCGTTGACTCGACGGGACCATTTATCAGAAAGGAACGTCGACCGTTCAAAGTGACACAAGCCCAACCTGGCAGGGCTGGCATCAGCCTCGTTAGTGATTGCACTAATTGTGGTTACTCTCATATAGCCAAATGGGAGAACTGCCCGGCTTTTGGACAGATTTGTCATGGCTGCAAACGGAGAAATCATTTCTTGAAGTGCTGCAGAAGTTCCAAGACGATTGGGTCAACACAAGCTGTACATTTGATACACCCAGAGCCTTCACATGACTTATCAGATTGTGATACTGTAAACTTCAATACACCTTCAGTGGATGGAATTCGCCTCAATGCACACTCTGTCCAGGGCCAGTTAATTAAGCACAAAGATCCCATGGTCACATTAAAGATAAACAATGTGCCTGTTGTTGTGAAAGTAGACACAGGTGCGGCGTGCAACGTCATATCTCTTGCCGAGTTTTCAAGGCTTCGTAGAGCTGAGGAATTAAAAACATGTGACGCAACCCTCCAGGCATACGGGGGGAACGAAGTGCTTCCTATTGGAGTGGTGGAGCTACGGTGCCACCTCGCAGCACAATCGTACAATGTACAATTTTACGTTGTTGATGGCACAGTCGTGCCTCTCCTTGGCGTTGAAGCATGTATCGACATGGGACTGATTTCATTCGGCAAGGCCGTGCATCAGCTTACGCCAGTCCCAGACTCCACACAACAGATCCTCGCGAACTATAAGGATCTTTTCAGCGATGAACTGGGCAAGCTGCCTATCACTTACTCAATGACTATTGACCGGGATGTGAGACCCGTGGTCCGCCCTGCTCATCGCGTCCCAGTTGCCATGCGAGACCGGGTCAAGGCAGAGCTTGACAGGATGGAAGCTATAGGAGTTATTACTCCTGTTACGGAGCCCACTGACTGGGTATCCTCGATGGTGGCCGCGACCAAGAAGGACAAGCGGGAGATACGTATATGCATCAACCCGCAGGATTTAAACACTGCACTCAAGCGACCTCATCACCCGATGCGCACTGTGGAGGAGGTGGCCGCACACATGGGCAAGGCCACAGTGTTCTCCGTTCTCGATGCCAAGACCTCGTTCTGGCAAATTCCCCTGGACCACAAATCATCTCTGCTCACCACTTTCAGCACATCCTTCGGACGCTACAGATTCCTGCGGATGCCGTTCGGGATTAACGCGGCCAGTGAAGTGTTTCAACGCTCTATGGAGCAGCTCTTCGACAGATGCCCATGTGCGATTGTTGTCGATGACATTATCGTGGCGGGTAAGGACGTACAGGAGCATGATGTTAACTTAACGAAGGTACTCAATCGTGCCAGGGAGGTACACTTAAAACTCAACCCCAACAAGTGCATGTTCCGTGTCAACAAGGTAAAATATGTAGGACATGTTTTCACCAATGAGGGCCTCAAGGCTGATCCTGAGAAGACAGCAGCCATCAGTGAGATGGCAGTTCCGACTGACGTCACCAGCCTACAGAGGTTCCTGGGCATGGTGAACTATCTTGGCAAGTTTATTCCTCACTTTAGTGAACTCTCCGCTCCACTGCGACAGCTATCTCACAAAGACATTGCATGGACGTGGGATGAGCAACAACAGCGGGCTTTTGACGCTCTCAGACACCTGATGTCGTGTCCTCCCACCCTGGCATATTTCGACGTCAATCGACCAGTTACTCTGACCTGCGACGCATCCCAGTATGGACTCGGTGCTGCGTGCCTGCAGGATGGCCAGCCCATTGCTTATGCCTCAAGGACCATGACAGACGCGGAGACACGCTACGCACAAATCGAGAAAGAACTGTTGGCGGTTGTCTTTGCATATGAAAAGTTCAACGATTACATTTTCGGCAAGGCTGCCATTGTGGAGACCGATCACCAACCACTGATTTCCATACTGAACAAACCACTCCATGCTGCCCCGACGAGACTGCAACGTATGCTGCTGCGTCTCCAAAAGTACGACATTACACTAACCTACAAACCCGGCAAGGACATGCACCTAGCTGACACCCTGTCCCGTGCGCCTAGGAAGACCTCTAACGAGCATGCTGCCGAGAAGGATTGTTTTGATGTCATGATGGTCGATCATCTCCCCTCGTCTTGTTTGGAATTGTTGGTGGCACACACGGCAGAGGACGACACGTTGCAGTCGCTTGCGTCCATCATTCGACACGGTTGGCCGAGCAAATCGCATATGGTACCATTCTCTGTACAACCGTACTTCCCCGTTAGAGATGAGCTAGTTATCGAGAACGGGGTCATTATGAAAGGCCACAAGGCGGTGATCCCTGCCTCACTACGGCAGCAGTATTTTGACGCAATACATAGGGGCCACCCTGGCGCTGAGGCAACGGTTCAGCGAGCCAAAAGTATGTTTTTCTGGCCTGCTATGTCTGACTACGTGCACCAGAGGGTGCAATCATGTGCGGTGTGTAACAGTTTGGCCCCACATCAGCAAAGGGAACCACTTTTGCTGCACCCGGTTCCTGATTTACCCTGGTCCTCTGTGGCCACTGACATTTGTGAGTGGCGTGGCAATCAATATCTGGTTCTGGTGGATTCCTATTCCGGATGGTTCGAGGTCGATTTGCTCCGCACAGTTTCCTCAGCGGCGATAATTCAAAAACTGGCGAGACATTTCTCGGTCCATGGGTCTCCTCACACCCTCATGTCGGATAATGCCGGTCAATTTACCAGTCAGTGTTTCAAGGACTTTGCCATGCGCTGGGATTTTAAACACATCACCAGCAGCCCGGAGTATCCACAGTCAAACGGGCTAGCCGAGAGGGCTGTCCGTAGTGCCAAACAGGTCATGGAGAGATCCAGAAGAGCCGGGTCTGATGTATTCCTGGATCTCCTCAATCTCCGTAACGTTTCACGTGACCCGGTATTGGGTTCGCCGGCCCAACGATTGATGTCCAGACAAACTCGTACCACCCTTCCTGTTGCAAGACACCTGCTGCAGCCCCATGTTCACGAGCCCCAAGTTGTTCAGGCTCAGCTGCAACATAAACGGCAGATCCAGAAGGCGTATTACGACAGGTCTAGCCATCCTCTCCAGCCTCTGTTGGGGGGTCAGACGGTCCGTCTGCAGACCCAGAAGGGTCATGATCGTCTGGGTGTAGTTAGTGGGACCTGCCAGGAGCCGCGGTCCTATCTTGTCCAATCGGAAGGAGGAACCTACCGGCGGAACAGAAAACACCTTCTACCGGTGAATGAGCCGGTGCCATCTCATCCGCGTTCACATGGCTACACGGAGGTCGCAGATGGCAGGTTACAGACCAATGGTGGCCAGGCGTCGGCAGACCACAAGCTGGTCTTAACACCAACAAAGGAGCCGGTGATGGAATCACCCATGACTTCACTGGTGCAGTCTCCTGTGCAGAAGGCCGTTGCGAGACCAGTGCCGTTTGAACCACCACCCATGGTGCTGACACCTACAATGGGTACGGCGGAGGGCTGGTATTGTACTCGTGCAGGACGGGTCTGTAAGCCCAATCCCAAGTACCAAGACTGTGGCTAGACACTTGCTATGGACTCTGGTTAATTACGGTTGTTACCGTTCCCCTTTTGTTTATCTTACTCGAGTTGTATCCTCCTCTGTTTAGCGTTGCCGTGGTTGTCTTTTCATCCCTTGTATTAGGATGGGGGTAAGTTGTAAGTTGTAGTTGTTTCATATTGTTATCTAGTTTGGGGGGCTTATGCTTAAGAAGGGGGATGTAGATCCATGTCTGGTTTTACTGTTGTGCACCCGGCCCAAATCCAGGCCGGGTTTTGTACTGGGTTACACTGGAATCAGGCGGGAGACTGGAGGTAATGGAAGCCAGCATCTGTACTGTAAGGCCCTGCTAATAAAGGACTTATATATATACCTGAGTGCCTCTCAATGAACACACTCACAAACAATACCCTCTTAAACAAAGTTACATATTGTATTTTAGTAACTTTTTTTGCAGTAACAAAAAAGTTTTTGCAATTAAAACTTAACTTGGCTGTTGCAACTTTGTGAATTTCTAGCCCCAAAACCCCCATTCTTCCTCTGACATATTGCCTTTACAATATGATTTTTTATAATAGGTTTCTTAGGAACACAATGATCGTATTATAGCAGAACAACCTGCGATATTTTGTAACAGATGTATTAAATTTTACTCATCACAATTTATAAAAAGGTAAATTAGCAATACAGTTGCCTGACATTAATGATAATTCTAATTACATTCTTTGAAACACTGCAATACAATTTTAAATTAACTTAAATACAGTTAAAGCACAGTTTTGCAACAGACTGAACATTGAATTGGTACTTTGATAATACATCTTAATCGTACATAGAGACTGTTTTTCTTACACAGGAACAACAAAACTACTTACACATTTTGCCAAGACATTTTTTCTCACAGCTTTAATACTGAAAGGGAAACAAAAACATTCAGAATAAATCTTTGATGGAATGTAACATAAATCCTTGAGAACCTGTGTTAAATAATTCAATTAGTGATATTTTCACATAATTCATGAGAGAATCCTGAAATTGGATTGAAAACTAGAGTTCATCCCCAGGTAGTTACTTAAACAATGTTTAGCAAAGTTATCCTTAATATGTGTTGGGAATCAGAGCCAATGATGTGTCTAAAGGTATTAAGACTGACGATGAAGCTTGAATCTGAGGGGTAGAACAGCACTTTATGAACAGTGTTGAAAATGTTTCACTTACAATAGCTTGATGGTTTATTGTCATCTAGAATTCACGTGAAGTGTTTAAAATTCTGAAATTGCTTAATTATTGAAGTTTAATTACTTTGCACAAAAGCAAAAAAATGTTTAAACATAGGTTACAAAAAATCAAATTTTCATTTTGTAAATGAAATTTTAGAAAAGTAAATGTAAGTGAAATTCAAACAAATCAAATTTTCATTTAGTAAATGAAATTCAAAATTAATCAGCAGACACTGGTAATCTGAACAAAAGAGGAAAGTGCATTTTTTTAAACTTCTTCCTTCAAGGCTCACTCAACCTGTTATTGGAGAATAATTCACTAATTCGTCTTTATTTGACAAAAAGGACAAGTGGCAGTAAATATATTTGGTACTCACGTTTCTCTTGCTATGACTTTGCTGCCTATTGCTGCCTGAATGGCGATTTCAAAAAGTTGCTGTGGTATTGTCTCCTTTAAACGTTCTGCTATTGCTTTACCAGAAAAATAAGCTTTCTCCCTGAAATAGACATACAAAGAACTCATGAGACAATACAAAATGTAATAACACTGGAAATTAAAAAAATGAAAATACTGGAATCACTCAGTAAGTCAAAAGGCTCCAAAGAGAGAGGAGGGGAGATGATGATGTCTCAGAACTCTTTAAAGAGATGGGATTTTTTTTAAACAACAAACAATTGTCAAGGATAGATCAAATCTAGATCCAAAACTACCTTTCCATATTTTTACTGGTCCAACCGCAGGGTTAATTTTGCTAGGTGCACAACCAGCAATCTTGCAATTAGTGTTCAAGGGACATTAAATTTGTTGCACACATAGAACATAGAAAAAAAGGTGCAGGATTCGGCCTTTCGAGCCAGCACCACCATTCAATATTGTAGATTGGTTATTTCCTACTAACCAATTGTAGCACATTACAACGTGTGTACGACTCCACTCATTACAAATATGATCGTGGCCAATCATCTAAAATCAGAACCCCGTTGCTGCTTTCTCCCCACATACCTTGATTCCTTTATCCCTAAGAGCTATATCTAACTCTCTCTTCAAAACATCCAGTGAATTGGCCTCCACTGCCTTCGGTGGCAGAGAATTCCACAGATTCACAACTCTCTGGGTGAAAAGGTTTTTCCTCATCTCTGTCCTAAATGGCCTACCCCTTATTCTTAAATTGTGACCCCTGGTTCTGGACTCCCCCAACATCGGGAACATTTTTCCTGCATCTAGCCTGTCCAATTCTTTAAGAATCTATGTTTCTATTAGATCCCCTCTCATCCTTCTAAATACCAGTGAATGCAAGCCTAGTCAACCCACTCTTTCATCATATGTCAGTCCCACCACCCCAGGAATTAACCTGGTGAACCTACGCTGCACTCCCTCAATAGAAGTAATGTTCTTCCTCAAATTAGGAGACCAAAATTGCACACAATACTCCAAGTGCAGTCTCACCAGGGCCCTGTACAACTGCAGTAGGACCTCCTTGCTCCTCAACTCAAATCCTCTCGCAATGAAGGCCAACTTGCCATTAGCTTTCTTCACTGCCTGCTGTACCTGCATGCTTACTTTCAGTGACTGATGTACAAGCACACCCAGGTCTTTATGCACCTCCCCTTTTCCTAATCTGACAGCATTCAGATAATAATCTGCCTTCCTGTTCTTGCCACCAAAGTGGATAACCTCACATTTATCCACATTATACTGCATCTGCCATGCATCTGCTCACTCACCCAACCTATCCAAGTCACCCTGCAGCCTCATCGCAGCTCACACTGCCATCCAGCTTTGTGTCATCGGCAAACTTGGAGATGTCACATTTAATTCCCTCGTCTAAATTGTTAGTATTGTAAACAACTGGGGCCCCTGCACCGATCCTTGCCGCACCCCACTAGTCACTGCCTGCCATTCTGAAAAGGACCCGTTAATTTCTACTCTTTGCTTCCTGTCCTCCAGTTCCATGTCAATACCATGTGCTCTAATTTTGCACATTAATCTCTTGTGTGGGACGTTGTCAAAGGCTTTTTGAAAATCCAGATTCACCACATCCACTGGCTCTCCTTTATCCATTCTACTTGTTACATCCTCAAAAAACTGCAGAAGATTAATCAAGCATGATTTTCCTGACTTTGACTGATCCTGTCACTACTTTCCAATAACATCTTTAACAATTGACTCAAGCATCTTTCCCACTACCGATGTTGGGCTAACTGGTCTATAATTCCCTGTTTCCTCTCCCCTGGCTACGCTCCAGTCCAAAGGAACTGATCCAGAGTTGAGAGAATGGAAAATGATCCACAATTTCAAGGGCCACTTCCTTGAGTACCCCTGCCCCAGAAGAGATCCCAGTACCTCACACATCCAATTCACTGTTACATTTTGCTATGTATAAAGGAAAGAATGAGAAAACATGTCAGGTTTTTTTAAATAAATTGTATATTTCAAAGAATGCCTAAGAAGGGTTATTTTGCACATTTCCGTCCAAAAATTCACACACTAAGATTTGCTAGAAACTGTACCCTGATAATGACATAAGCGATCCAAGTATCTTGGATACTGGTGAACAATGGGAATATGTACCACCCGATCCACTGAACTAAATGGACTGGGAAAAAAAAAGGGACTGAGAATGTATTAGAATAGAACTGATGGACTAAAGGTCAAATTAAGTGCAGAGTAGGTAGAGTGCAGAACATGATGGAAAAAATAAAGAGGAAGTCTTATAAAGGCAGCACAGAGTGAGAATGCTTTCTCTGTCTGACGTTGAGACAACTGAGTAATTCCTCTATCAATCAAATCTGGGGACCACATTAGTGTACTAGTCGTGTACTAGTTATGCGCATAATTTATACACAACGATTACATTTGTTCTGCAGATATTTCTCTGCTTTCAGAGGAGAAGTCATTGCCATAAGTTCTACTTCCTAAGCTCTTTAAATAGACATTGTTTTCTGACTAAATTGACTTTGGTTGCTGTACAATCAACAGTAGTGTGCTCAGTCACTTCCACCATAGGTCTAAATCATAGTGTTATCAATATCTGAAAATTATTCACAACCTATATGTATTAATAAACTGTCAGTTGATGAGCATGATCCCAGTGATGATGGGGTAAATATATGATGTGTTTGATGGTTCTGGGCTTGTACTCACCAGAGTTTAGAAGGTTGAGGGGGGGGATCTCATTGAAACCTACCGAATAATGAAAGGCCTGGATAGAGCAAATGTGGAGAGGATGTTTCCAGTCGTGAGAGGGTCTAGGACTAGAAGGCACAGGCTCAGAATAAAAGGACATACCCTTAGAATGGAGATGAGAAGGAATTTCTTAAGCCAGAGGGTGGTGAATCTGCCAAATTCATTGCCACAGATGGCTGTGGAGGCCGGGTCATTGGGTATATTTAAAACGGAGATTGATAGGTTCTTGATTAGTAAGGTCATCAAATGGTACAGGAGAAACCAGGAGAATGGGGTTGAGAGGGGAAAATAGATCAGCCATGGTTCATGGGGCTTGATGGGCTGAATGGCCTAATTTTGCACCTATGTCTTATGATCTTATATATCTACAGTTTATTTTTGAAAAAAAGCTGATCAGCAGTGATTTGCAAATATTACAACATTAAAACTGATTGCTATGCTGGCAATGATTAGACTTACTATGCTGCAATGATTTTACTGGGCAATAAATTGGTAAATGCAGTGTGTTTGTGAACATCACAAGGTGCTGATTTTGCACAGTTGAGTGCTGGAATTTGGCCAGCAACCCGTAAAGCAAATTAAAGTGCTGTTACATCCTTGCTGAATGCTCCAGAGTGATTTGTACTTATATAATGCAAGTTTCATTCTGCAAAATTGGATCTATTGTTTAACTATTAAAATAAATCTTCAGAAATTTGGGCAAGAACCTTGGACTGCTCTGGTAAAATGGACATTTCTAGTGGGACTTGACTATTTCAATCAGTGAAAAAAACTTCCCTACTGTTATTGGTTCTTAAAATTCCCGATTGAGGCCAACATTGGACGTTTCAAATATTTCATAACTTTTCGATGGGTTCAGCTCATTACTTTTGAGAGGCTGGGTAGTAGGATTTTGGAGGAGAAATTACCATTATTATGCACCTTTAGTCTGTTATGTGAAGTATAGAGACACAGAAGAAACGGCAGAAATATGCCGATGAGTCCAGTCCAAGGCAAATCACTAAATCACCAAAAGAGTAAAGACCTAAAAGCATAACCTCAGGTTTAGTGTGAACATTTTGAAAGGGGAAAGATAAGGCTATCTTTTATCGTGGACAATTTGCAGAATCACCTCCAATACCTCTGCATTAAAGGGAGCATTGCAGTGCAAATACATCAACTTTGCAGTTCTGAACATTTAACCTGCTTTTATGAGACAGCACATCTTATCCAAAAGGGCTATGCAGCATTTAAAAGTTGCTGATTCATTTAATAGACATTGAAAATAGGTGGAGGAGGAGGCCATTTAGCCCTGCGAGCCAGCACCTCATTCATTGTGATCATGGCTGATCATCCACAATCAGTAACCCGTGCCTGCCTTCTCCCCATATCCCTTGATTCCGCTAGCCCCTAGAGCTCTATCTAACTCTCTTTTAAATCCATCCAGTGAATTGGCAGAGAATTCTCTGCCTTCTGTGGCAGAGAATCCCACAAATCTCTGGGTGAAAAAGTTTTTTCTCATCTCAGTTTTAAATGGCCTCCTCTTTATTCTTAGACTGTGGCCCCTAGTTCTGGATTCCCCCAACATTGGGAACATTTTTCCTGCATCTAGTTTGTCCAATCCTTTTATAATTTTACATGTTTCTATAAGATTCCCTCTCATCCTTCTAAATTCCAGTGAATACAAGCCCAGTCTTTCCTCATATGACAGTCCCGCCATCCGGGGATTAACCTCGTGAACTTATGCTGCACTGCCTCAATAGCAAGGATATCCTTCCTCAAATTAATGGATGTATAATTTTGTCCAAGGAGTAAGTCATGGATTTTGTGCGCCATTAACCAAAACAAATGACTTCTATAGGAATTTTCAAAATAGCCCACCTTCTCAGCTGTCAATGTAAATAATTCTGTGTTGTGGGTTTGCTTAATTACTGCAAAATTAACATTTGTTTGGCCTGTTTAGAACCATTAACATTTAGTTTACTTACATGGGAAAGCTGTGTAATGTAATATTTAACAAATTACCATCAACCTGCATGCAACTTTAGGAAATACAGTTATGAGTTAAGAGTTATAGACCATACAGCAAAGAGGCACTTTGACCTAATCTGCCTGTGATGATCTACGCTACTCACTTCTACGCTAGTCACTCCTGCCTGTGTTTGGCCCATATCCCTCTAAATCTTTCCTTTCCATGTACATGTACAAATGTCTTTTAAATGATGAGACGAATAGATTGGGTCGATATCTCTTGCCCAGAGTTGGTGAATCGATGACCAGAGGACATAGGTTTAAGGTGAAGGGAAAAAGATTTATTGGGAATCTGAGGGGTAACTTTTTCACGCAAAGGGAGGTGGGTGTATGGAGCAAGCTGCCAGAGGAGGTAGTTGAGGCAGGGACTATCCCAACATTTAAGAAATAGTTATACAGGTACATGGATAGGACAGGTTTGGAGGGATATAAACCAAACACAGGCACGTGGAACTAATGTAGCTAGGACATGTTGGCCGGATTGGGCAAGTTGGACCGAAGGGCCTATTTCCACACTGTATCACTCTATGACTCTAAATGTTGTTATAGTACCTGCGTCAACTAACTCCTCTCTGGCAGCTCACTCCATATACCTACCATCCACTGTGAAAAAGTCACCGCTCAAGTTCCTATTAAATCTTTCCCCCCTCACCCTAAACCTATATCCTCTGTATCTTCATTCCCCTTCTCTGGGTAAAAGACTCAGTGCATTCACCCAATCTATTCCTCGCATTATCTTATACAACTCAATAAGATTAATTCTCAGCTTCCTGTGCTAAACAATAAAGCCCAACCTCTCCTTATGGCTCAGGCACTCAATTCCTGACAATGTCCTCATAAATCTTATCTGCACCCTTTCCATCTTATGACATCCTTCATATAGCAGGGTGGCCAAAACTGAATACAATACTCCAGATGAAGCCCCCTCCCAACATCTTGTTTAACTGTAACATAACATCCCAATTAATACGCTGACTAATGATAGCCAATGTGTCAAAACCCTTCTTGACTACCCTATGGTGCCACTTTCAGGGATTAAAATTCACTAAATTGTAATTCTGCGAGCTATGGATATTTTTGTATCCCTTGGGAGATGTTATGAAACCTAAATTGTTGTTCTGTTCTGTATTGCAAAGCACACCCTATAAAATGTGATTCATTATTAGTATTTTTACATGAACAGTCCTCGTTCTTCTGTCGCCTTTGTCTCCTGATGCCTTGTAATTTAAAGACCAGTTCAAAAAAAGAGGTCCATCTTACTGCAGGCATGCCATCTAAATCAGTGAAAATCTATTCAATTTGTTTTCCATTATTCTTGATCAGTATATATTTAGATCCAGAAATCATAGTTTACAATAAAAAAAACAAATGCATAATTGCATCTGTACATCTACAATATGTGACAAACCTGTGCACAACCATTGTGAGTTCCTCCACACATTTTCCATTGAGGTAAATATCCATCTTAATTAGGTCAGCTGCCTGGTAACCTGCATCTTCATAGTCAAAACTACAGTAAAAAACAAAATTAAAAAACTTGTTTAAATAAATACACATAAAATAACTAATAATTGCAGCTGTAAACTGAATATTTTATTCACAATATAAAATAATAATATTTTATTCATATTGTGGGACATCAGGGAGAAGTCAGGTGTCCATGACAATGATGTTGGTTATAAAATAGTGGGTGGCACAGGTAGGGTAGATAGCTAGTCCCCATGGTAGGGATGTTCTAAAACTAGAGAGCACATATTTTGTGGGCTGAAGGTCCTATTTTTATGCTGTACAACTCTGTGACTTAATAAATGGGAAATGGATTCTTATTTCACTGGCAATTGTCTATTTACTTTTTGCTTTTATTTCGGAATTCTAGCACTCCACTTGACCACTTTCCACTCCATTCCCCCACTCCTTGCCCCCACAATCTTCCTTGCATTGATTTCAATTGGCACGATTATCATTTCCTTTCCACTTCACGAATAGTTACTTCCTTGGTTTTTTGTTTCTACTTTATACAGATAAATTAGATTTTATATATTCCTACCTGGCATATCCTGAAGAAAGAGATTTTAAACTGTCGTAAAAGTCTACCACAATTTCATTTAATGGAAATTGGTATTGCATCATAACTCTCTGATCATCAATGTAAACCATATTCTTCTGAATTCCTCTTCGATTCTAAATCAAACCAGTAATGAAACATTTAATTCAATTCAAACAAAGTTCAGTAATACCTCCAAACAAAGTTTACCTAAAAACATCACCACTTACTTTCACTCAGTAAATAGCATGCAGAAAAGATAAAGAAATGTTACATTACAATGAAAATGAAAAAAAAATGTTAAAAGCTGCTTACTGTTACCATTGGTAATATTGAAATGCACTTCAACTGGTGTTTTAAAGTTCAGATGTACTAAATGAAAAGGTACCAGAGAAATCAAATTTCACTCACTGAATTCTAGAGGCCCATTTCCTGTGTGAACAGTGATACTAAAACAGAAGTCCATGCATGGTGAAATACTGGGTCACCATTTATTTTTTGGAAATCACAAAATTAATTTGGATGGCTTATCATTCAACTTCTGCTATGCAGATGTAAAATCTGAGAAATATCTAATGGTATTATATCTGGGACACAACTGTAGAATTTAGTAATAATTAAATATGTTTATCCCAC
The DNA here is from genome assembly GCF_053455715.1 of Rhinoraja longicauda. NCBI lineage: Eukaryota > Metazoa > Chordata > Chondrichthyes > Rajiformes > Arhynchobatidae > Rhinoraja > Rhinoraja longicauda. The sequence continues at coordinate 65,592,010 of NC_135953.1, read as the reverse complement.
ATTAAATATGTTTATCCCATTTTTCTTGTAAGCTTATATCCCCAGGATTACATTTATGCCTTTTTCATGAAAGGCAATCTCTAATTATTGATTTGTTGATAGACTGGACCTAGCGTGGTTCATTTTTTTGAATATTATACAGTATAATCTCTAGACTCCTTGTTAGAGAAGCAAGTAGAGGTTGTCAATGTTGAGAGTATATACCTGGCTGAAGCATAGTTTTTCAGTTCTACTCACCCAGCAGCACAGGCAATTATCGGGCCATTCTGGCCACAAACTGCAGTCTTCTATTCATCTCTTGGGATTCATTCACCTATCGGCTATAATGTCTCACACGTTTCCCATTCAACATTTTTGCAATAATAAATTTACCTTTCTCTTTCCCTCATCTTTTGAATTGAATTAAAATTGGAAAGATGCAACATGGAAATAGGCCCTTTGGCCCGCCGAGCCCATGCTGACCATTGATCACCTGTTCACACTAGCTCTATATTATTCTACTTTTGCATTTACTCACTACACTATGGGCAATTTACAGAGGCCAATGAACCTACAAACCCACCTGCCTTTAGGATGTGGGGGAATCTGGCATCTGGAGGTAGTCCAAGCAGTCACAGGGAGAACATGCAAACTCCACTGACAGCACCCGAGGTCAGGATTGAACCAGTATCTCTGGAGCTGTGAGATAGCAGATCCACCAGGATTCTTCTTTTTCCCCCCATCCCTCTTTCATTTACCTACACTCCAAGCTTCTTCCTCTGCCCACTGCTGCTATTTCACTAGGTTCCTATCAATTGTTGTATGCAATCAACTGACATTTAACACTAATTTTAGCATCTCGAATTGCTTCCTACACGTGTTTGCAGTAAATCCTGCAGAGATTTTTAAGATTCCATCTAAACCAATAAACTCTTAAGGAGAACTAAAGGCACAAGTCAAAAGAGGGCCAAGAATAGTAGTCAGGGCATATGTGGGAGAAGTGGAGAAAGATCCAGAGGATAAGTGACCAGTAATATGGACAATGACACTATCTTTAAATGAAACCCTACTTTAACTCTTGCGCATACTGCTATTATCAGAGTATAAAAATTGCAAAAGTGGTTCCATTAGCAGGAAGCAAACTCTCTCACATTCAACAGTTCATCCCAAAATAATTAGATCTCAGAGAACAGGACCTCACTAATGATCAAACACATTTATTTTTATATTTCATTTCATCTTTACTATCTTTTGTTATTTGTTAAGGCCACTGTTTACTTCTTGGCTCAATTGTTTGGAAAGAAAACCATGCATTACATTATATGAAGAAATAAACTGTTGATTATTGCTTTCCAGCAGATTAATTGTACCTGACAAAGAGATATTATTTTCCCGATGAAATCATCAGGACTGAGGATGGTGCCGATGACTACAGGTTCCAGATATTCTTTAACTTGGCTCTTATCAGGAAAATGGCATGGATTTAAAATTGTAATTTCTTCTTCTCCGTATTCCTAAAATAAAAGTAATATATTGTAGAAATTGTTACTAATTCTTTGAAATTATATTATTAATAAAAGCTTAGCCAGTCATAGATAATTTCTCAATGCAATCAGACTTCAATGTATTAGGTGCGAAAAGTGATTTAAAGATACAGTACCTTAATTAATTTGCTGGATAATAGCACTGCCTTGTATGGAACTGTAGGGGCAGTAAGAATGACTGATGTATTGTACTCTTGTTCCAATCGTTGATTGAATACCTCCATGTGCAAAAGTCCCAAAAAACCTAACCTGGCAATCAGAATGATTAATTTATCTTCAACTATAGAGTAACATCTATTTATTTCTACAAATACAGCATTGTAATGTAACTTAATGCAACTTAGTGATTGTAAACATATTTACAGAATATATACATTAAAGTTTTTATGACCTTTAAATAATTAACTGCAGAATACGTGTCTGTGAATCCAGATATTTTCCATTATGAGTTTTTTTTAAGCTAACTATAACACTGAAATGGAAGGATTCTAACGTTCTGAATTCTAAGTGCTTTTACCCTTGGTCCCTTCTAACATTATCTTTGTGAAAGAACACTAAAGCAAATTAAGGACCATAATCACCAAATTGCTAATACACGGCTATCCAATTTCATACATGTACCATGTGCGTCACAGAAAGACTTACAATAGCTTGGCTGGTTTTATGTTGACATTGGTAAAAAGATCACACCAGTGTGCAAATAGATTAAGTTACAAAGAAAATAAAAAATGCACAATGCTAAAACCAAAATACATAGAAACATGTATCATAATTCTTATATTTACCAGGACTTATTTGGAGTGTGAAAATGTAAAAGGGATGATAGTACTGAATCAGCAAGTTATTGCAATAGTCAATGACACTTGACAAAAGGTACTCCTTTTGTTCTGTGCTTGTCATAGTAAGACAGGAAAATCCCTGTCATTGAATGGCTGTAGAAAAGTCACTCCTTTTTCGTAATGTAGAAAAAAACATCTTCTTAGACTCTATTACTTAGTTCACCTAATATCCAGAAGAGGTTGGACAAACTTGGTTTGTTTTCTTTGGCGTGTTGGATATTGAAGAGAGACCTGATAGAAGTATATCAAATTATGAGAGGCAGAGGTAGGATAATCTTTTTCCCAGGGTGAAACTATCAAAGACTAGAAAGCATAGCTTTAAGGTCAGAGGGGCAAAGTTTAAAGGAGATGTGCAGGGGAAGGTTTTTGGTTTACACAGAGAGTGTTAGATACCTGGAATGAGCTGCCTGGAGTGGTAGTGAAAGCAGATACAATACGTTATTTAAGAGGCTTTTACATACTCAATCTCTCCTCATATGACAGACCTGCCACCCCAGGAACCAGTCTGGTGAATCTATGTTAACTTTCTCTGCAGCAAGTAGATGATATTTTTTAAGCGCAAGGAGTTCAAAACTGTACACAATAGCTCAAGGATGTTTACCAGCACATCCTATATAATTTCAGTATCATATCTTTACTTTGTATTCAAAACCAATTTGTAGTTAAGCTACTATTCTATTTGCCTGCCGTGCTTGCATGTTACCATTCAGTGATTTATGTGCGGTCCTTTAAAACATTGACAATTTTGAATCTCTTACTATTTAAAAATACTCAGCAGTTCTGTTTTATTGTAATAAAGCAGATAATTTCATATTTTTCCACATTGTATTCCATCTGCCATATTGTTATCCATGTAAATAGGCAGCATCTCTGGAGAGAAGGAATGGGTGATGTTTTTTGGTCAAGACCCTTCTTCAGACAGTCCGAATGAAGAAGGGTCTCAACCTGAAAACATCACCCATTCCATCACTCCAGAGATGTTGCCTGTCCAGCTGAGTTATTCCAGCATCTTGTGTCTATCTTCGATTTAAACCAGCATCTGCAGTTCCTTTCTACACTTGTCCATATACTTAGCCGACCTATATTTATTGGAGGAGCACCTGAGGAAGATGTACTCCGACAACCTGAGGCATGAGCCAGTCACCATTCCAGACGACATGCCACCTATTCACCCACCTGAACACCCGATGGACACAAGACCTCCTACATGGAAGGAAGTGGAGAACACAGTTAAACGAGCAAGATCAGCATCAGCCCCAGGGCCCAATGGCATTCCATACAGGCTCTATAAGAACACTCCTGGTGTCCTGAAATACCTCTGGAAGTTAATGAAAGTGGCGTGGGGGAAAGGAATCATACCTAAGGCATGGCGATGGGCAGGAGGGATCCTAATTCCCAAAGAAAAGAACTCCTCAACCATTAGCCAATTCTGCCAGATCAGCCTTCTGAATGTGGAAGGAAAGATCTTCTTTGGTATTGTGGCCCAAAGACTCTCTGCGTTTTTGCAGAGCAACAACTTCATTGACACGTCAGTGCAGAAAGCAGGGGTACGTGGTTTCTCAGGATGTCTGGAACATGCAAATGTCATCTGGCACCAGATACAAACAGCCAAAAAAGAAAAGAGAGATCTGCACGTGGTTTTCTTAGATCTTGCCAATGCCCCCATGAGACTCTTTGGGCAGCTTTTAACTTCTTCCAGGTCCCAGAGGTCACCACAAAGCTGGTAAAAGCTGGTAAAAGCTTACTTCCAGGACCTCCAGTTCTGCATCACAACACAGGACAACACCACCGCCTGGCAGCACCTTGAGATAGGCATAATGGCGGGCTGTACCATCTCTCCTCTGATGTTTACCATGGCAATGGAGCTAATCATTCGAGCATCACGATGGGTAGTTGGAGGGGAACGCTTGAAGAGTGGGCTGAGTCTTCCTCCAATCAGGGCGTACATGGACGACATGACTACTATAACAACAACAAAAGCATGCACCAAACGCCTGCTGGATAAACTCCAGGAAAACATCAAATGGGCACAAATGGAGATTAAACCCAGCAAATCCTGCAGTATTTCCATCGTCAAAGGCCGGCTCACTGATGAGACAATACCAACTGTCCTGGAGAAACCTGTCAAAAGCCTCGGGCGATGGTACACCGCACACCTCAAGGACGCAGAGCAGGTGGAACAACTCAAGCAGGATACAATCAGTGGCCTCAAGCAAATCAACAACACTGCTCTCCCAGGGAAGCTGAAGCTTTGGTGCCTTCAATTCGGTCTGCTGCCCTGACTCATGTGGCCAATTACCATCTATGAGGTCACTTTATCCCATGTCAACCAGCTGGAGAGACTTGTGAACTCACAAGTGAGGAAGTGGCTTGGGCTACCGAGATGCCTCAGCAGTATAGGGCTCTATGGGAATGGAGCCCACTCACTGCCAGTCTCAAGCCTGGTGGAGGAATTCAAATGTGCCAAAGCAAGGCTGGACATGACACTAACAGAATCCCGGGACCCAATAGTTAGAGGTGTCGCTCCAACCCTAGCAACAGGGAAGAAATGGACTCCAGCAGCAGTGGTACAGGATGCAAAATCTTCCCTCCGACACCGGGACATAGTGGGCCATGTCCAACAAGGCCGAGGGGGCTTTGGCCTGGGAGTAATGAAACCTACCTGGCAAAAGGCTACTCCAGCTGAACGTCGGCACCTGGTGGTGGAGGAGGTGCGTCGCCAAGAAGAAGCAGCCAGGTGTGCCAAAGCTATATCTCAAGCCAAGCAAGGCCGCTGGATGAGGTGGGATAGCATTGAGAGGAGGAAGATCACATGGAGTGAGCTGTGGAACATGGAGTCAAGTATGTTGAGCTTTATTATCAGAGCCACATATGACGTCCTTCCCTCTCCCATAAACTTAAATCTTTGGCTGGGAGAGGATCCAGCCTGCCCTCTGTGTGCAGTTCCAGCAAACCTCAAGCACACCCTGGTCGGTTGTAAGACCAGCCTAACACAAGGCAGATACACCTGGCAACACAACCAGGTGCTGAGGTGTTTGGCAGCTGCACTCGAGTGCAAGAGAGTTACCACCAACGCCATGCCTATCAATGCCCAGCTAACATTCCCGCAAATCCCATCGTTCATCCGGGAAGGAGAGAAACGGAAGACTACCACCTCGCCTCTCAACTCATGCCCACTGAGCGCGGCCAGAGACTGGGAAATGCGGGTTGACCTAGGCCAGAGGCTTTCCTTCCCAGTTGAAATCGCAGCTACCAACCTGCGACCAGACCTTGTCCTCTCGTCCAACTCCTGTCGGCGTGTTTTCATCATTGAGCTGACGGTGCCCTGGGAGGAGGCTGTGGACGAAGCATTTGAAAGGAAAAGGCTGAGATATTCCAACCTTGCAGTGGAGGCAGAGGAGCGAGGTTGGAGTGTAAGAGTGCATCCAGTGGAGGTGGGGTGCAGGGGCTTTGTAGCCAGTTCCACTGCAAGGCTCCTGAGGGAAGTTGGAGTCAGATGGCAGGCCCAAAGGAGGGCAATCAAAGAACTTGCAAATGCCGCCGAACGGAGCAGTCACTGGCTGTGGCTGAAAAGAAAAGATACTGTCTGGGCTGCCACGTGACCATCTAGAGGCTAACCATAAGACACACACCCAGGTCTGATCACCCTGCGGTGGGCCTGCCTCAACTGAGGGTGTCTTGTGATAAAAGGCCAAAACACCCAGTGACGTTGAGGTACACAACTGAAGATGTGTCTGAATGGTAGCAACATTACCTAGTGGTCACCCCCAAGAACAACACCAGTCAATTGTAGTGCAAACCTTAGGGATTGTAACATCTAGTCCTACTAATCAAACTTGAAGCCTCTTTGCATCATCACTAGTCACATTCCTGCTTAGTTTTGTTTCATTAGCAAGCTTGGAAATGAAGCATTTAGTCCCCCCAAGTCAAGTCATCAAAGTAGATTGCGAATAGTTTGGTCCCAAGCACTGATCCTGTGATTCATTAGTCACAGCCTACCAATCTGACAAGGACCATTTATCCCTCCTCTATCGTTTCCATCTGCTAATAAAGCAGATTCTGTATCAAAACAAGCTTTATTTCAAAATTCAAAAATTTGTAGATATTGAAATTGGAAGAAGCCTTGTTTCCAAATTATACACTGATCACAATTTAATCACACAAGGTCACATTCAGTTAAATAGTGACCCGTTTCATCTATATCCAATGAAGTTAAGTTGTTCCTCCCAGTAAAGTACAAAGATCTATAAAATATGAAAAGGAACCATATACAAACCCAGTCATTTACTCTTCATAAATCATAAATACTGTTTTAAATGAAGGTTCAAAGAGATGTCATATCAGTGGAAGACGTAGAGGCTGATTTTTTTAAAGTCTGAAAAGTAATTAATGCCCTCGGTGCAATAACTGTTTCATTTAAATTCTTAATTTCTTAATATTGGTAAGCACATTCTACCGAAATAAATGCTAGAGATCACCAACAATCCTTTGCTGAGACTTAGTTCAATACTGTACCGAGAAGAACAGTATTGAATTACAAATGATGAAAAGCCACAAATTAAGGTAACAATCTTCCCACTTACCTCCAACCAGCCCCCAGGGCTGGGCTGCTATCCCGGTGAACTGTCACACTGGAATCATTCAGTGTCAACTTCTCCACCGCTTTCCTTAAGTTGGTATACTCAGATTGGTCAACAGGGTACATTCCTTGGAAATTAAACCGTTACAAGGGTCAGAATACCAAACTCAATACTGCATTCAAATTGACGAGATTGTACAAGGTATGTTTGTGGATGGCACTAAAATAGGTGGTATCGCAGACATTGCAGACGGTTATCAAGAATCACAGCTGGGCAAGTGGGCTGAGGAATGGCAAATTAGGTTTAATTCAAATAAGTGTGAGATGTGACCTTTTGGGAGATCAAACCAGAGCAGGACCTTAAATGTGAATGGTAGGGCTCTGGGGAGTGCTGTGGGATCTAGGAGTACGTATATAGTTCCACAAAAGTGATGTCACAAGCAGATAGCGTGGTGAAGGCGGTTTTTGGCACACTGTCCTTCATCGATCAGGGAAATGAGTCCAGAAGTTTGGGACATCATGTTCCACTTGTACAAGAAGTTGGGGTGCCAAACATGACAGGTGATGTTTCAGTTCGGGACCCTTCAATACACATCATTCTCCCAACATTTCCACCACCAGGCACAGCTTCCCATCCGTATTCCTTTCCACTTTATATAGAGACCACACCCTCTGCAACTCCTTTCTTCAATCATTCTGCCCCACCCAACCTGCCCCTTCCCCAGGAACTTTCCCTAGCAACCGAAGGAGATGTCCCTACAGCTCCTCTCACTTCCATCCAGGGACCTCAGCAGCCCTTCCAGGTTCACCTACCTCTTCAAATCTTGCCAACTACTTTTGGTGTTCACACTGCGGCCTCTTTGACTTGGTGAGACCAAATGGAGACGAGGCAACCATTTGTCCAAACACTTGCACTTGGTCTACCAAGGCCTGCTGGAGCTCCTGGTTGCTAACCATTTCAATTTTCCTTCCCATTCCCACCACAACCTTTCTGTCCAATGCCAGAGTGAAGCCACATGCAAATTAGAGGAACAGCACCTCATATTCCACTTGGATAGCTTACAACCCAACGGTATAAGCACTGAATTCTCCTATTTTAAGCAATATCCTCTCTATCCCCCTCACAAGCCCCCGGTGCACACACATTTCTTCCACACTGCTCCTTTCGTCGCTTCTGTACGCTCAACTCCCATCCCCAAGTCTCACATTCCCCTATAATCCTTCCTCTTTCCCCTCTCCCCTACCACCCATATCTGCCCCCTCTGGCTTTATATGTCACTAGTTTTCTCTGCCAATCACACCCTCACCCCCAACAAATAATTTGGTCAGCTATATATTTGATTTTATTTTTAATAATTGATCTTTTGAAAAACGTAATCACAACAATCCTGTACTATGTTTTGAGTTTATTTTATTATTTTGATGTCTCTGTTAAATGGGGTCCATCCTATATACCAGGGATCTCCAAACTATAGCCACATCCGGCCCGCCACGAGATTTTATCCGGCCCACAGCAAGCTCTTTGGCGGCGTGGACTGGAGGCAGAAGGTTCACCGGAGAGCGGATCGCCACCGACCCAGAGCCGGGACAAGGCCAGAGATCACAGGCCTCCTCGCAAACAACAAACTCAAGGAAACTTCCCTCCCTGCTGCCGCCACTGCTCACCCCAGGGAGAGAGATGGGGGGGGGGGGGGGGGGGGAAGAGAGTCGGTGCGCCGCTCCTCCACTCTCTTCCCTGGCCCCGTCTCCCTCTAAAGCAGCGAAATAAGAACAAACACAAGTGAAGCTTCCCTCCTCGCCGCCGCTGCCGCTCACCCCGGGAATGCCGGGGTTCTGAACAACAACAACACTTGTGTTTGTTCTTATTTCGTTGCATTAGAGGGAGACGTGGCCGGAGAAGAGAGTGGAGCAGCGGCACAGATCTCGCTGGCTCTGGGAGAGAGGGAGAGAGAGGGAGGGAGCAGCTCTAGCAAGTGGCGGCGTTCCTTCACCGGACCCTCCCCCTCCCTGCGCTCCCACCCGCTGCTCCCTCTACCCCGATTCTCTCCCCCCCCCTTTCTCTCTCACTCTCTCCCAGTGGTGGTAACTGTATTTTTTCTGTTTTATAAATAATTGTATACCTACGGTATATATATATATTCCAATATTTCAAGCTCTTTTTAAAAATGGAATATTATTTATTTGTTGCCATATAAACCAAATGTAAACTAACCTAACCTAGTTTAACCTTTCCTAATCTAATCTAACTTAACCTAGTCTAAACTTTGAGTTCATTAGATTTATAAAACGTATTTATTTTTTCCTACGCCCCGTAAAAATGTGCCAAATATATAATGTGGCCCTCATGCTGAAAGGTTTGGAGGCCCCTGCTATATACCATACAGTACAGTACTTTTGACCATCAGATATTAATATAAAGTCCTAGGGTTAAATATACTTGGGACAGAACATCTACTGGTTTAAGATTGCTGGCTAACCAACTGCTTTGCTATTTGTTTCAGCATGGCTGCAATACTTCAGAATGGCACAGAAAAGTAACAGACTGTCCTTGCATGGGGAGTCCAATACATTCCCAGAAAGTTTTGAGAGCTGGGTGAGGTGCTGCCCCCTGCTGAACATTCAGTAACACTGCAGACCAGTTAAAAAGAAATGTTTGAAAATAATAATTTAATATTGAAAAATATTATCAAATACATAAATCACCAACTGTCTCTTTAAGGGTCAAGAAAAGCTAACATGAAAAATATTCTAAAATGCAAGTTTGTGCATTAGTTGCTTTATCTTAACAGCAATGTTGCTTACCTGCAAAGACCATTGGTTTGGCAGGTTTGAACCCTGCTAATGGCTCCACAGGTTGTTTCTGTAAATAAAGGGTGTCTCCAATCTGTGCTTCCTTCACCACCTTCATTCCAGCTACCATGTAACCCACTTGTCCAGCACACCTTTAAGTTACAAGAAGCATGATTACTTTGCTGTGGATTTGGCAACTGGGCTGTAATGTTCAGCGAGAATTACATTCCTGTACAGCTACTCAGGTGAGCCTACATGTAGAAGGTGTAATCTTTCAGATTCGACTGCACAGTCATGATGGTCCTTCTGCTCTTTCAGGTAAATCTGATACAATAGTAGCTTTACAAAAATAATCAAGAGAATTGACCTCCCTGTCCTGGCCAATTCTAATGCCAATGTAGACAGACATATAGATAGGAAGGGGTATGGGCCAAATGCGGCAGGTGGGGCTAGTATAGATGGGGTGTCTTGGTCAGCATGTCCAGCGTGTCTTGCGCCAAAGGACCTGTTTCCATGCTGTATGACTGTGTTATCTTCACAAGAAATAATTATCTGGTAATTATTACATTAATATCTATGATAATACTAATATTCATACATTACCACAGCGACGTTATAGAAGTATTTCATTGAATATACTGTGTCTTACAACATTTCAAGGTTGTGAGAGGCACTACATAAAGCAAGTCTTTTTTTTTTAAATGACTATTTATGAACATGAAATTGAAATTGTAAATTCCTTACAGCCTTTCTACTGGGTACTGATCAGGCCTTAGGATTCCGACTTCATTAACTTCATACACTTTCTTGGTGTAAGATGACATTATTTTGTCCCCCTTTTGCACCAATCCATCAAAGAGTGCAATGCTGGCTATAACTCCTCTGTAATGGTCATAGGTGGAGTCAAACACCAAAGCTCTCATTGGATTTGAAATGTTTGCCCGAGGCCTGAAATGAGAAAGTACTTTGTAATTATTTTATTCGGTCAATTTTAATTCAGGTGTTAAAAAATACGAAACAAATTTTAAACAAAAATATAACAATGACAGAGATCAAAAATAACATAACAGCAGACTCAGGCCACGGTTCTCATGGTGTGGTTAAACCACACCACACATTAGATCATCTGATAAATGATGACATAGAATTTGCATTCAGTAGCAAAGAAATAGTACTTGCCATTAACCTGGTGTAAAGATACCCAGAAAAGAACATTCTCAGGTTCTGGGTGCTCAGGTCATCTTTTCCAATGTCAGTTTCAGTTTAAGGCTTTTTACAAATTACCTGTGGTATCCAGCAACAGCAGACATGCTAATCAGCTAATCAAATTAAAGACTGCTCACTGTGAGACAAGCAAGGAATACAAAGATCTGAACAGAGAAGAAAAAGAATCAGAATAAAATTGATTTTTTAAACTAAGTCTGCCATTTTTATTTTTTGCGTGGGGTTATGAGACTCCAAGTAGATTTTTAAGGGAGTGGTCAAAGAGATTGTTCAATGATGATTATGACAATTAAAAACTCAACTTATTCCTGATTGAACTAGACTGTTTCATGCAAGGATAGTATACAAGTAGATGAAATTCACAGCACTTGTAATTCCATCTGTGCACATTCTGGAGCGACTGTCAATAGCTTTTGGATTGCTGCCTTTGTGGCTCCAAAGGTTGCTGTCAGACTTAAACAATAATAACTACAAATTCTAATAGTTTTGCTATTATTATGACTGGAAGCTGTTACGGTCAAAGTGATCAATAAGGTACATAATCTGTTGAAATATCTGATCAAATTTACAGCACTATCAAAATGTAGTTTATTTTCCATTTTGAGAAAATGGCACATTTACTCAATACATTCACAATTTAATGGACATGAATCACTGCACTTGAAATTATGTTTGGAATTAAATTCTTTACTCAGGGTGAGGCTGTAAGAATTGCAGTTATTGCCTATCTCTGTAATCCTTCTTGAACTGAAGTTTGCAGAGTCAATCAATAGCTATACCAAATCTTCTTCATTATATGGAGCAAGTAAGAACAAGAATCTACTTTGATTTGGTTACTCACTGTCATGTGTTATCGGTGTTTTAGAACAAATGTTCTGCTGTATACATTAATAATACAACAGACTTCAACTCAAACAAACCAGGTTTCAGTTTATTTAGTTCACTGTAATTTGACATGAGGATTGAGAGGGCACATGAGCACGGTCAATGTTCAAAGGTGAACTAGAAAATGCCATTTGATTCTAAAATATTTATGTGCATTAATTCATCAAAAACTGAGTGTAATTGTAATAACCATTTGCCATTATATTGATGTTAGAATAATCATTTTTATGTTTCATCTACTCAGAAAGTTTAACATTTTTATACTTCTCTCTTGTTCATTAAGTGACAAATAGCAAATCAACTTATTTTCTCCATGTTCATAAACCTCTGCTTAACATCAATATTATAAGTACTAACATGTTAGTTTTACTCCCTCAGTCGTCATCATCCCATGTCCGACCTCTGCAAATCAATATGACACCTCCGTTCAATATTGGGTTTTCACCATCAGCCAAGAACAATAGCTCTATCACGTTTGATTAAAGGCAGATGTAAGGCAAATATGCCATCACAATATATCAATGAGGTAATTCGACACATTTCAGAAACATGTTTATCAAGCAATTTTGCAAATATTTAGGAACCATGATGACATTAAAATTAACCCTCACTGACAGAGGTTATGGGGAGAAGGCAGAAAAATTGGGTTAGGAGAGAGATAGATCAGCCATGATTGAATGGTGGGTAAACTTGATGGGCCGAATGCAGACCTCCCAACATTTGATTTTACAAATTCAGAATTTTGATGTCCAAAATTCATAATATGGCGCGGCGAGGTGAGGCCGGGTCGGGAGGTCTGCGAATGGCCTAATTCTACTTCTATTCCTTCTGACCTTATGATTTTTACGATCAGCATGTAGCCATCCTGGAAGCAATCATGTTGCTTGTGACAGGAGCCCCATTTTCACTCGAGTAAGAAGGATAAGCGAAGCATATCATTAATGTCAGTAAAGTGCTAATTTAAGTCATACTTACGGTGGTATTTTTTCAACAACTGCTTCCAAAACTCGATCTATATTTATTCCTAGTTTGGCTGAAATCTGTAAGAATTAAAGTATTCAGTATAGATACTACAAACCTCTTTCAGAATTCCTGAACTCTGCTTCATCTAACTGTATCAAATTCCTTTGTTTTTAAACGGAGTCAACTGGAGTCTCAACTATTTTTGCAAGATGGATCAAGGTACACCTCATGGAGCAAAACAAATCCTGACCCCTATTTTAGCTCAGGCACTGCAATGTGGGCAATGGTGTTGAATTTCAATATCAATAATTATATACTGTCACTGTTAAACTAAATTGCAGGGTTGGCAGGATAAGATGAAATCTATTTTGAGGCACCCAAGCAAAACACCATCTTATATGTGAAAATGTCTAGGTTACAAAGCCATTATGACTGATACCATCTTACATTAGTTTACTTTAGATAGCACTCGGAATAAATAAATGTTACTGTGCTATAAATTATGAATTTATCTGTTGTTCTATATAAAGAAACAGCCTTGCTCTGTAAATAAAATGAAAACTACTGATCAATGGGATGTGTTGCCACGCATTGCTGCTAAACAGCTACAATAAATGTTGAAACATTCGGACACCTTGGGCCTAACATTAATAATCATCATGTGATGGTATAACTGGGTAAACTTTTAAATGTTTTTCACTGGGTAGGGGCATTGAACAATCAGACAAAAGAAAAAGAGCAAGATTCGTACCCTGATACATTCTTCTTTAGGAATATCAAAGACCTTTTCAATCTGTTTTTCAACCCTGTCAGGGTTTGCATGCTTGAGGTCAATCTGCAGAAATAATAACACAAATATTTGTCTTGGGTCAAGAACAAAAGCAAGTGGCTACCATTTTATTACATTTGGAAATATTAATGGAAATATGACACTGCATTTTAAATAAAAACAACCATAAAGAGAAAAATATAAACTTTCCTTGTTTATCACTGGAATTATCATTAGCTGCGATTCAAAGGCAAGGAAGAAGTTTGCCACAGTCTGTGCTTGAATACCCTGAGGGGAAAAAAATACAATTAAAATGGATCCTGAATGGGAAGACAGGGTAAATATCGAGATATTTCCAAAGGATATTATTACTGGTTTAAGGGGTAGTTGTTAGAATCTAAGGTGCATAGGAACTTGTTCTCACCTAAGATGGTGAATCTCTGGAATTCTCTACCTGGTGGGGATGGGGGGTTATTGAAGGTTAGATCAATGGGTTTATTTAAACAATAATTGGATAAATTATTGAAGGATCAGGGAATTAGGGACTATGGGGAATGGGCAGAGATGAGGCCTGGGACATATCAGCCATTAATGGTGGGGCAGAATCGAGGGGCCAAGTAACCTATTCCTGCTCTTATTTTCTTATGCCTTAAATCAATGCACTGTACAAAATAACATGTTCCAAAAGAGCAGGTGGTCCAAGGAACATTTTGTTACAAAATAAACTGTTTGAGTAAAGTCAAATATTCTCCAAACTCATCTACTGTCCGAAGAAGAGTTCTGACCCGAAACATCACCTATCCATGTTCTCTAGAGATGCTGCCTGTTCAGCTGAGTTACTCCAGCATTTTGTGCCTTTATTAGTGAACCAGCATCTACAGTTTCTTGTTTCTTCATCTACAGTAATGCTTGTTAAACAAAATTTGCAACTACGATAGTGGAGTTTAAGAGGCTTTTTGATAGGCACATGGAAGTGCATGGAACAGAAGGATATAGATCATGAACATATGAAATTAGTTTAACTTGGCATCATGATCGGTACAAATATTGTGAGGCAAAGGGGCCATTCCTATGTATCTTGTGTATTCCTATGTAGATGTTCTATGGATAAAATTCCCACATTGGCATTTCTTGATGGAAAGGACGTTTTGTGCACTATACCAATGTGAATGTAATAAATATACAAGCTCAACCAGATCAATTTACCTCATTGGCATCCACTATCAAGAGAACACCCTGACAAGCAGACAATGATCGAGAAACTTCATAGCTGAAATCCACGTGACCCTGCAGAAAATAATAACTTTTTGAGTAAAGATACATTTTAGAATGAAAATGTATAATTTTTTAATAACAAACAATTGCATAAAGTACATATCTAAATGCAGTAAACCCAAGCCAATATATAACTTTACCAATATGCCACCAGTCCTAAATATAAGAATCCACTGAAGCTCGGAGTATGTATCTCCCAACTGGAAATATGGCAAAAGACGTCAATTAATTTAAAGCAATCAGTTATCTGCAGATCCCGAGTCTACGTGGAATAATAGAGCATTGGAAATAGGGTAGACACAAAATACTGGAGTAACTCAGCGGATCAGGCAGCGTCTCTGGAGAGAAGGAATGGGTGACGTTTTGGGTCAAGACCCTTCTTCAGACTGATGTCAGGGGATGGGGCTGGACGAAGATAGGATGTAGTAGGAGACAGGAATGGTGGAAGAACTGGGAAGGGGGAGGGGATAGAGAGGGAAAGCAGGGACTATCTGAAGTTAGAGAAGTCAGCTGGGGGGGTAAACTACCCAAGCAAAATATGAGGTGCTGTTCCTCTAATTTGCGCTGGGCCTTGCACTGGCAATGGATGAGGCCCAGGAAGAGAAAGGTCAGATTGGGAATGGGAGGGGGAGTTACAGTGCTGAGCCACCGGAAAAACACATTGGTTAAGACGGACTGACCGGAGGGGTTCAGCGAAACGATTGCCGAGCCTGCGCTTGGTCTCGCCGATGTAGAGAAGTTGACACCTGGAACAGCTGATACAGAAGATGAGGTTGGAGGAGGTGCAGGTGAACCACTGCCTCCCCTGGAAAGACTGTTGAGTCCTTGGATGGAGTCGAGAGGGGAGGTAAAGGGACAGGTGTTGCATCTCGTGCGGTTGCAGGGGAAAGTACCTGGGGATGGGGTGGTTTGGGTGGGAAGGGACGAGTGGACCAGGGAGTTTCGGAGAGAACGGTCTCTGCGGAAAGCAGAAAGGGGTGAAGATGGGAAGATGTGGCCAGTAGTGGGATCCCGTTGGAGGTGGCGGAAATGTTGGAGGATGATATGCTGTATACGACGGCTGATGGGGTGGAAGGTGAGGACAAGGAGGACTCTGTCCTTGTTACGAATAAGGGGAGGGGGAGCAAGAGCGGAGCTGTGGGATATTGAGACCCTAGTGAGAGCCTCATCTATAACTTTGATAAGGTGGGAGGTGAGGACATTTGATGGGGTGGAAGGTGAATAGGGAGTGTGTGTGAATTCCTTTGTACCTGTGAACTACAGGACAGTCCCAGCCACAAAAGTGATCTTAGATGGACCAGCTTGAGATCAAATATTTCTTGTCCTTGCCTTAAGCAGAGGAGCTGATAATATCAAAGAGGGCATTTGCAAACTTACTGGTGTGTCGATCAGGTTTAGGAGGTAGGTTCTTCCTGCATGCTTGTAAAAGAGAGTTGCTGTCTGTGCTTTCACTGTAATACCTCGTTCTCGTTCCACTTGCAGTTTATCTAGTACTTGTTTGTTGTGTTCAGTCTTGATAATTGCCCCTAAAAATGCATAATTTAAAATGTTAAAACATGTATTTTTGTTTCTTTCATCTTGCAATCTTCAAATGTTATACTATGGAAAAAGTAAGTTGAAATTGTTCTTTTTAAGTAGACACATTTCAAAGGGAAAAATAAGTCCATTATGAACAAACAGAAACCAAGAGCTAAAAGATCCAAAAAGTTGCCTATCCATTCCCCCCACAGATTTGCTCAATTACCATAGCATGTTGTGTTTAAAACAGCAGCTAAAGTACATTTCTAAATACAGTAAACCTGCCAATATATAATGTTAGGGTCTCGACCCAAAACGTCACTTATTTCTTTTCTCCAGAGATGCTGCCTGACCCATTCAGTTACTCCAGTTTTTGGTGTCTATCTTTGGTTCTTTCTATCATATGGCCAACATGCTTCTGATGACTCAAAATGTAAGAATCCACCAAAATGTGCTTAAAACTGAAGGCAAACCCCCCAAATGCTTTAACATAGTGACCTGCCCTCATATGGAGGTTTATTTTTATCAATGTTACTTTAAAACATGTTTGTTTTTTAATAAATTTCTTCCAATATTAAATCTACTCACTATGACTTGGTCATTGGATTCAGAACAGCCTTAATAACCGCCTCAACAGCACTATCCTACGCACTAGCGCGGCACAGTGGCGCAGTGGTACATCTGTTGCGTTACAGCGCCAGAGGCCAGAGTTCGATCCTGTCTACGGATGCTGTCTGTACGGAGTTTGTTCGTTCTACTCAAGTACGGAGTTTGTGACCGTGTGGGTTTCTTCCAGGTGTTTCTTCCCACATTCCAAAGATGTACAGGTTTGTAGGTTAATTGGCTTTGATAAAAAAATTCTAGCGTACAGGATAGTGCTAACGTACAGGATGATTGCTGGTTGGCGTGGATTCAGTGGGCCAAAGGGACTGCTTCCTTGCTGTATCTCTAAAGTCTAAAGTATAATAGAAGACAGAGTAGAAAGAGTGGTAAAGAAGGTACATGGCATTCTTGTCTTCATGGGTCGGGGCATTGAGTAAAAGAGTTGGGAAGTTATGCTGTAGCTTTATAAGACTTTGGATAGGCTGCATTTGGAGTATAGCAAGTAGTTCTGGTCACAATATTACTGGGTGGATATAGCGGCTTTGGACAGGGTGTAGCAGAGATTTTTTTACCTGAATTAAAGGACCATAAGGACAGTTTGAACTAAAACGGATTGTTTTCTCTGGAATACCAGAGGCTGATGAGAGATCTGATCGATGTATATAAAATTATGAGAGGCATAGATAGGATCTACAATTGTAACCTTTTTCCAGGATGGAAATGTCAAAGTCTAGAGGTGAATGGGGCACTTTTTTTTTTTACACACAGAGGGTGGTGGGTGCCTGGTATGTGCAGCCTGGTTGGTGGTGGAGATACATATGATTGTGACATTTAAGAGGCTTTTAGATGGGTATATGGGTGTGCAGGGAATGGATTATGTGCAAGCAGATTAGTTTAGCTTGGCATCATGTTTGAATGTGTGGGCTGAAGGACCCTTTCCTGTGCTGTACTTTACAGTTCCATATTATTTTGATCATTTATTGGGATAGTTAGCTTCTTCACACAGTATCTCTGACATTGGTGGTGCTTCTTTCTATTCAGAGTATGCTTCCACCATGAAATAATTCAAACAAGGGCCAAGGTATAATTGTAAGCTGTTTCAATACAGCAGGGAACAATTGCACAAAATAAATATAAAATTATAAAAGACCAGCAATTGAAGTAATATACTACCATAACTCTAAAGCTTACCATGATTGCACTATCCTATGAAAAATGTTATGAAATGGATTTGAAAATCATTCATTGCTGTAAATATTAGCTTGGTATAATTTATTATTGTACAGTGATGAGCTTTTTTTGTTGTGTGCTATCCAGTCAGCAAAATGACTATACATGATTTCAATCAAGCCGTCCATGGTGTACAGATACAGGATAATAATCAAAAGATAAAGTACCTGTTATTTCCAGAAGTCTATCTGCAAGTGTACTTTTCCCATGGTCTACATGCGCAATTATGCAGAAATTTCTAATATTTTCAACTGGAAATTTAGACAGATCGTAGTTTTCCTGGAAAAGATTATGACAATTGTGACCATTGCGTAGGAAAGAGAGGGGAAACAATTCATCAAAAAAAACAGAACTAGTTGGCTCATGGTTTTCCATAATTAATAAAATGATGTTTTATACATTTGGTTCAGATTCTTTAACTTCAACTATGATAATGCGGGAATGGAAACGTTCTGCTGGTCAGCAGACACCAAAGACCATTTCAGTAACCAAATTAATTATCTTGCTTAACCAAGCGAAGAATGATCTACTTGATGTGAGGAAAGGAATCAATGACTAGTGTGTGAAGCAAATCTAAAATACATGTCAAAAAGCACAATTGTTTAACAAACTATCGGTGAAGCTGTGATTACTTTCAACCTCTCAATGTTCAAGTAAGCAAATAACTATGTCAAAGGAGGATCTTAAATACAGAATTAAGTGGAAGCTGAAGGAAGACATTCCATTGCTCCAGGACTATACAACAAACACATAAATGTTTTAAAGGGGTTGCTGAAACACTACTACCACATGTGTGCACTGCTTATTTTATCTTCACAACAAACATAAATGATCTGAATTTAAGATGATTGAATTATATTGCCCTTGGATAAATTATGTATATTGGTTCATTAATAAAACATACCATTCTACCTTTTATCCTTAATATATACACAGTGGATGTTCAGTTAAACACAATATTTTGGACCAGATCTTAAAGCTACAGCTTTAAAAACTGTAGGGATGTGTGTGCAATTACTACTTGCTCACTTTCACGCAATTGCTTGAAGCGGCAAAAAAACCCTTGTATAAACAGAACCGTAGTCTGTGAGTTATCAATGCGACCAGTGCATAACAAAACTCTAGGCCAGTAGAAACAAACTGCAGATGCTGGTTTACAAAAACAAAAGACACAAAGTGCTGGAGCAACTCAGCGGGTCAGCAGCATCTCTAGAAAACACGGATTGGTGAGGTTTCGTGTCAGGACCCTTCTTCAGACTGATCGAGTGAGGGTGGGAAGAACACTGGAAGAGAGGAGGGGCAGGACAATGCCTGGCCGGTGATAGGTGAAAATATACAAAATGCTGCAGTAACTCAGCAGAGAACATGGATAAATGATGTTTCAGCTCGAGACTCTTCTTCAGACTGATTGCATGAGTTAGGGAAAAAAAGATAGAAGAGTGATGCTCCAGGGTTGTTGCCCGATTCACTGAGTTACTCCTGCAGTTTGTATCTTTCCTTGGTAAACCAGCATCGGTAGTTCCTTGTATCTACAAATAATAGGTGGATAGAGGCGAGGGAGGTTTTGATAAGCAGATAGTTGGACAAAGGCCAGGGTGAAAAGACAGATGGTGTGAGACGAAAGGATTGGAGAGTTTCGAATTGAGAAACTAGAGGAAGAAATGTAGGTGGAAGGGGAGGGCGTGTGGAGAAATAGGTGTGAGTCCAGGTGGGCTCACCTCTCAGCCAGTGGATTGTAAACCATGTTCAAACACCACCTTTATTCAGTATGAGGAAGAAACTGCGGGTGCTGATTTACACCAAAGTTAGACACAAAATGTTGGAGTAACTCAGCAAGTCAGGCAGCATCTCTGGAGAAAGGAATGGGTGACGTTTTGGATCAAACTCTTCTTCTTCGTCTTCTTCTTCATCATCAGTGGGTCCACTCAGTCTGAAGGGTCTCGACCCGAAACGTCAGCCATTCCTTCTCTCCACAGATGCTGCCTGAACAGCTGAGTGAGTTACTCCAGCACTATGTCAATTTCATTCAGTGGTGTGGGTGGGGGGGCAGCAGAGGCAACGACACGCATGTGCGGGCGAAGGGGCGGGACAGAGCTCGCGCCACAGACGTCACAATGCAGCGTAGCATCATCGCCCAAAGATACTAGAGGAGCAAGATAGACCACTCGACTCTAAAAACCGTAGTAGGTCATGGGTAAATTTCAGCACCATTTTAGTAGGCAGATTATGTGTGCTAGACTAGGCAGTGTTCACAACTCTGCGATTTCTTCGTATATAAAATGTTTGCCAACAATTATTTTTGTTCAACTTCTTGGATGTTGATAGTTGACATTTATAACTATTTCTTGAAGAGTTGCTGCTTCGTGATCTTTAAACTTTGGATGTCACTGATTGAATATTTGCACAAGAGATTCACTCTGTATCAGGCCAATTGATCATATTTAATGAACTGTTCTTTGCTTTCTCTGTAAATTTTAATTTCACCTCCACGAGCTGTATCTCTTTTTGTTTTATTTTAAAAAGTCATGGAAGCAGAGATTTGGCATTTGCAAACAATAGAATCTACTGTATCCACAATATAATTGAAGACATTTAACTTTATACTTAGAGCCAAGAAAATTTGAATGGTGAATTGATTAGTTAAAAACTCTTGACAGACACTAAAATGACCAATGCTGCCTGACGTGGTACAGAAGCATGAATCCAATTCAAATAGACACAGTGGTGGAGTAAATCACTGGGTCAGGCAGCATCTCTGGGGGGGGGTGAAGAGCTGGTACAAATCAGGACCTGATCTTTTAATTGGTCAGCTGATATGCAAAACAGTGCAACCCTGTATATCTTGCACACAAAATTATGTAAATCTTACCATGAATGACAGAAATAAAGTGTAATCCTTGTTTGCGAAGTTCATTTTTGAATGATGTAAAATTGAAGGGGGGTTGGTGCAATATACTGCTAACCCATAAATGTGTCGTTATAAGATATTCAAATCGCCTTTATGGTTTATGTACATCATGTGAAAAGTAATATGAAGAGAGAAATAGAACGTTGCTTTAAATCAAAGTTGCTTCTGATCCATGAGAAGGAACTTTGAGATCTATTTAGTGTAAGAAAATAACTGCAGATGCTGGTACAAATCGAAGGTATTTATTCACAAAATGCTGGAGTAACTCAGCAGGTCAGGCAGCATCTCAGGAGAGAAGGAATGGGTGACGTTTCGGGTCAAGACCCTTCTTCAGACTGAACTCGACCCGAAACGTCACCCATTCCTTCTCTCCTGAGATGCTGCCTGACCTGCTGAGTTACTCCAGCATTTTGTGAATAAATACCTTGAGATCTATTTATCTCTATCTTGCCTCTCACACACAAACACACATTCATATATATATATATGTTAAATTTGTGCAGAGTGTGTGTTTGAGCAATACGAGGCAAGGGAAACTGCACAAAAGAGGGGACTGGGGAGGAAGGATGAGAGGGAAATGGGCAGAAACAGTAAGAAATAATAAAATTAGAGAAATTAAGCAGGGGGAAAACATTTTAAAATAAAAATAACAAAAAAATGTGAGTTGATAGATGAGCTATTTTCTGCACTTTAATGGTATGATCACACATACTGTTCCCCCACAACACTGATTACACTGCGAGAGGCAGTAGGAGCGGCGGGGTTTGCTTACTAAAATGGCGGCTCCGTTGCGCACTGCACTTCAGAGTCGGAGTCAACGGCGTGGTCCGTCTCGCTGCGCGAGTACCTTGGTCACCGCCCAACCGACGCTGTCCCTGTCCCGGGCCCTCACCTTGTCCCGCTGCGGCTTATTCCCCTCCACGGTTTGCTCTCCGCTATCTTGAGAGGAGACTGTCCTCAGCCCGTCCTTCCGCCGGTTCCGGCTGATGTGGAGGAGCCGGCGAGCAGCCCCCGGCGTGGGCAGCCGGGCCAAGGGACGCAGCAGCAGCAGTAACATGGCGACGGCGCCGCCGAGCAGGCGGCCGTGTGCGCAGGCGCAGATCTAGACCTTGACCTCTGCTGCAGCTCCCAGATGCTGCCCGTCCCGCTGAGTTACTCCAGCATTTTGTGTCGGTGTAAAACAGCATCTGCATTTCCCTCCTGCAACATTTTAATCCCAATTTAAGTGTGGGGAGTTTTTGAAAAGAAATGGAAGATAAATGCATCAATTTCTACCACTGGGCTGCATGCTGCCCAAGCGAATTATGAGATGCTGTTCCTCCAGTTTGCATTTAGCCTCACTCTGACAATGGAGGAGGCCTAGGACAGAAAGGTCAGTGTGGGTATGGGAAGGAGAATTTAATTGTTTAGCAACCGGTAGATCAGGTACGACTCAGTGAAGGTGTTCAGCGAAACGATCGCCCAGTCTACGTTTGGTCTCGCCAATGTATAAGAGTCCACATCTTCAACAGCAGGTACAATAGATGAGGTTGGAGGAAGTGCAAGTGAACCTCTAACGTGAAAGGACTGTCGGGGTCCCTGGACAGAGTCGAGGGAGAAGGTAGAGCGAAAGATGTTGCATCTCCTGTGGTTGCAGGGGAAGGTATCTGGGGAGGGAGTGGTTTGGGTGGGAAGGGGTGAGTTAACAGGAAGTTGCGGAGGGAACCGTCTCTGCGGAAGGTGGAAAGGGGTAGAGATGGGAAGATGGGACAAGAGGTGGGATCCTGTTGGAGGTGGCAAAAATGTTGGAGGATTATATGTTGTATTCGATGGCTGATGGGGTGAAAGGTAAAAACTAGGGGGATTCTATTCCTGTTGCGACTAGGGGGAGCAAGGGCGATGCCGTGGGGTACCATGGAGACACGTGTGAGAGCCTCATCTATGATGAAAGGGGAACCCAGGTTCTAAAGAATGAGGACATCTCTGATGTCTGATGTCCTGGTATGGAACACCTCATCTTGGGCATAAATGCGGCGTAGATGGAGGAATTGGGAGTAGGGGATAGTGTCTTTGCAGGAAGCAAGGTGGGAAGAAGTGTAGTCGAGATAATTGTGGGAGTCAGTGGGTTTGTAATAACCGTCAGTCGATAGTCTATCTCCTGTGATGGACACTGAGATCAAGAAGAGGGAGGGAGGTGTCGGAGATGGTCCAAGTCAATTTGAGTGCAGGATAGAAATTGGTGGTGAAGTCCATGAGTTCTGCATGGGTGCAGATGGTAGCACCGATGCAGTCGTCAATGTAACGGAGATAAAAGTTCGGAGATAGGCCCAGTGTACGCCTGGAACAGGGATTGTTCAACATACCCTTCAAAGAGGCAGGCATAACTGGGGCCTATGCGAGTGCCCACAGCTACGCCTTTGATTTGGAGGAAGTGGAGTCGAGGAACGTGGAAATCATTTCAGTGGGATAGGGACAGGCAGAAACAATGGGTATGCCAGGGCAGTTGTGTTTATGGATTTTGGGGGAAAGACTGGACTGTGCGGGGCTTGGAAACGACAAGATTGGAGGCTGTGGAAGGCAGATGGCAGGAAGTAATAAAATCAGAAATGGTCTGAGATTATGGTCTAGTGCTCATCTGTGGGGTCATGGTCCAAGGATAAGTAAGAGGAGGTGTCCGAAAGTAGGCGCCTAGCCTCGGTGCGGTAGAGGTCAGCGTGCTGGACTACCGTGGCCCCTCCCTTGTCGGCAGGTTTGATGATGATGTCGGAGTTGCTGCAGAGTGAGTGAAGGGCTGTACATCCAGAGGGGGTGAGATTCGGGTAGGTAAGGGGAGTGGAAAACTTGAGACGGTTGATGTCACGCCAGCAGTTAGAAACAAAGAGGTCTAAAGAGGGTAGAAGACCGTCCAGGGGTGGCGGGAGGGGGACTGGTGGAGACGGGAGAAGGGATCATCACTGGGTGGTGAGGACTCCTTCCCATAGAAAAAGGCACGGAGGTGGAGGAATGTTATATTGGTACAAAATGTATCTTTATCCTGAGACTCTGCCCCTCGTCCTTTTGCAGCTAAGGGAAACAAAAATAGCAGGACTGACATTTTTATGCTGGATGTGCAAATATTGTTCTAGTTGCCTTGTTTGCTTGGGCAGCTGTGAGGGGGATTTATGAACCGTGATTTTAATGCAATTAGTAGAGTGTGAACACTCCTCCTCGTGGCTCCAATTGCTGAAACATCTTTACATATGAAACTAAATTTAAATCTAAAATGAAACTTAGAAAATTGTGGCAATGGTCAGCTAATATTTCAAGGTACACATCTATCAGGTGAAAATTAGAACTAGTAATGAAATGTTAAAGTGCTGCATGTGTGCAGGAATCAATACTAATACAGGTCAATACTAATACAGGTCCACCACTGATTTGCTGGCATCTTTGGTTCCAGAGCATTTCTCGATTATCCGTTTTGCCGGACCAACAGAGGTCATGGCCTCCGAGAGGAGTCCCAATGGTACCGCAATGGTCTGCCTAGGCAGTCAAGGAGCAGATATGACAGCTCGCGAGAGCTGGCGAGAGGAACGGATGTGCCCACTCCGACAGGGAGAAAGCCTTGGCCGCAGGGAATAAATTTGACTTGTCAATGGGCATGGAAGTCGGCTATTGGGACAGATCTGTTCCAGAGACCCGGTCGTAGGGAGCAAATTCGACTCGTCGATCGGCTCAGAAGTCCCAATAAAGTCAAGATCGGCCACATCACATTTTGGGGGCACTAACGGGGGGGGGATTTCAAGTGTGATCACATAATTTTGTCTGGATTAAAGGAGGTGCCGGACTACCAGTTACTGGAAAATCAGTGGTGGACTTGTACAATAATTCTGGTAGAAAACGAGAGTTGACCGAATTAGACTGAAACAAGGACCGTTCCACAAATCTGTCTAAAATTCCCAAACAGCTAGATATTTTCAATGGGTTAATTTGATATCTGTCAGAGGGGAAATATTCAAAGCAATCATTAAAGTTATTGTAGAACGGCTTTTAGATTTTCTTGCAAAATCAATATGGATTTGTGAAAGGGAAACATTGTTGATGAATTTCTTCCTTCAATCGGTCTGAAGCAGTGTCCTGATGTGAAATTAGTTATACTAGCATTTTGTCTTCTTTAGTATACAAGCAGTTCCATGTTTCTACTTGCTGAATTTATTGGTTGCTGAATAATATGCTGTGAATGAAGGGGTAACCAGGAGATATACAAAATGTAGATTTCCAGAACACATTTGATAAGGTGCTAGATCAAGGGTTATTGGAGATAATAAAAGATCACAGTGTAGGAGGTTTGATATCAGCGTGGATGGAACTGGAATTAGATGTAAATGGGTGACATCCACCATCATGAGATCTTTTCAGAGGCTAGTTATGGAATGCATTAAATCCAGTCTACCCAGTGGCCTTGATCCACTGCAGTTTGCCTACCGCCACAACAGGTTCACGGACGATGCCATCACCCTAGCCTTACACTCATCCCTAGAACACCGGGAGAAGAGAGACACCCACGTCAGACTCCTATTCATAGACTGCTACTCTGCCTTTAATACCGTTATACCATCCAAGCTTATCACCAAACATCGTGGGACTTGGTGTCAGCATTCACCTGCAACTGAATCCTGACTTCTGACCAACAGACCTCAACCAGTGAGGATAGGGGGCAAATTATCCTCTACGATAATCCTCAACATGGGGACTCTGCAAGGAAGCATTCTCGGCCCCCTTGTTTACTCCTTGTGCACCCACGACTGCAGCCATGTACAAATCTAATTCAATTTTCAAATTCATGCATGACATCACCATTGTGGGCTGGATGTCAAATAATGATGAGACGGAGTATAGTAAGGAGATTGCGAACCTCGTGTCCTGGTGTTGAGACAACAACCTTTCTCAATGTTGGCAAGACAAAGGAGATAGTAATCGACCTCAGCAAAGCGTACACATACCCCAGTTTGCATTGACGGTGCCGAAGAAGAGATGGTTGAAAACTTTAAATTCTTGATCATATCCTTCTCGACATTGTTGGACACTTTATGTAGACCTGTGTGGGCGAAAAAAAAGAATGATAATTTCTTTCCGCAAATGGATTATCACTCACATCAGATTCAAATAAAGTACATGGATTTATCTAGCACAATTGAAGTACTAAAGATGAGCTGAGGACTATGTGAAGGTTATCGGTTATCAGAGGAGCTTGTTTTTAACAATGATATTTGGGTCTGTTCTTTTTTTCCACCCAAAGTTTCTAATAAGGGGCATTATTAAATATACACTTGTTGCTTAGTATTATCTGGTTTTAAGTATCTGGTTCATAAACTTCAAAAGAAGTGAGTGTTGTTGGAATATTGAAATATTTCTAGGCCATTGTTTTACTATGGTACACAACAAATCCATACACCACCACAGGTTATGCATTAGCAGAAACCTTGCTAAAGAAAAGATTGGGAGCTTTAGTCAATTAAATTAGGTTTCTAAAGTTTAACAGGAGCAGCTGAGCTAAAGGTTGTACTTTGACACTTATCACATGAAAATGTCTCAAAATGATTATAATATCAAAATTAATGTAAAGGTTTTAGCCCACTTAGCAAGTTGAGCATACAGGTGGGAGGGAGAATCCATAGTACAACATTGCAGAATCACGAGAAACTTGATGACAAAATGTCCTCGTAGGTCTGTAGAGAGTTGAGGCATATTGATCACATGCAGGCAGATAAGATTAATATATCTTGGCATCATGTTTGGCACAGTGGGCCAAAGGGTCTGTTCCTGTGTTTCACTGTTCTAAGATGAGCCAAATCTTGTGGAGCTACACAGTTATAAAATTGTATCTGGGTTGAAATCCAAGCAAGTCAAACCGAGGAACAGACCCTTTGGGTCAAATTCAGAAGCAAAGGTTTCAAAGCTGAATTGACACCAAACCTTTTTAGACATTAGGAACTCTCGAAACACCAGTTATTTTACTAAATTTACAGTTATTGTTCATTAGGTGCATGGAGTCATAGTCATAGAGTGATAGAGGGTTGAAACAG
The DNA here is from genome assembly GCF_053455715.1 of Rhinoraja longicauda. Classification (NCBI taxonomy): domain Eukaryota; kingdom Metazoa; phylum Chordata; class Chondrichthyes; order Rajiformes; family Arhynchobatidae; genus Rhinoraja; species Rhinoraja longicauda. Next base: position 65,564,860 of record NC_135953.1, on the reverse strand, counting down.
GGCCATCGGCCCAACTTGCCCACACCGGCCAATATGTCCCAGCTACACCAGTCCCACCTCCTGCATTTGGTCCATATCCCTCCAAGCCTGTCCTATCCATGTTTCAAGCTGTTTCTTAAATGTTGGGATAGTCCCAGCCTCAACGATTGTGGCAACTTGTTTCATACACCCATTACCCCTCAGATTCCTATTAAATCTTTTCCCCTTCACCTGTCTTCTGGTCTTCGATTCATTTACTCTGGGCAAGAGACTCTTTTACATCCCTCATCCTCCTGCACTCCAAGGAATAGAGTCCCAGCCTACTCAACCTCTCCCTCTAGCTTAGATCTTCTTGGTCTGGCAACATCTCCGTAAAGCTTCTCTGTACCCTTTCCAGCTTGACAACATCTTTCCTATAACATTGTGTCCAGAACTGAATACAATACTCTAAATGTTGTCTCACCAACGTCTTATATAACTGCAATATAACCTCCCAACTTCTATACTCAATACTCTGACTGATGAAGGCCAATGTGCCAAAAACCTTTTTGACCACCTTATCTACCTGCGACTCAACCTCTGCTCTACAACACTCCCCAGAGCCCTACCATTCACTGTGTAGGTCCTGCCCATATTAGACTTCCCAAAATGCTACACCTCACATTTCTCTGTATTAAATTCCATCAACCATCCCTCAGCCCACCTGGCCAATCCATCAAGATCCTGCTGCAATTTTTCACAACCATCTGCAAAACCACACATTTTTGTATCATCAGCAAACTTATTAATCTTGCCATGTATGTTCTCATCCAAATTATTGATGTAGATGACAAACTGTACCGTGCACCAGCACCGAACCCTGAGACACACCACTAGTCACAGGCCTCCAGTCTAAGAAACAACCTTCCACCATCACCCTCTGCTTCCTTCCATTAAGCCAATCTTCTATCCATTCAGCTATCTCTCCTTGGATCCCATACAATCTAACCTTCCAGAACAGCCTACCATGCGGAACCTTGTCGAATGCCTTACTGAAATCCATGTGCACAACATCTACAGCTCTACCCTCATCAACCTTTTTGGTTATGTCTTCAAAAAACTGCATATATTCATGTTTTTCACTGTTGCTAAAAAAGGAGACCAGAATGCAATGTACCTTTTAATTATTTTCTCAATATTGTGATTGATTTTGATAATTGATTCATATGATGTGACTTTTCCCTCAACGATTTCAGTGAGTTTGGATTATTGCACCAATAGATTAAGACTCACCATTTTGATAATACATGTGCTACTTTTTAAATTAATCTCTGCCTCTTAAATATAAATTTGCTGTGTCTTTGTATTATGAAGATATCACAGATCAGCCATGTGGAACTGTGAGACTTTCATGTGCCTACAAAGATAAATCTCAACAAATCTGAGAAGCAGGCCAATGTGTGCAAACTGTTAATGAGTATTCATGGTATTCATAGTAGATTAGGATTTTTTTTCCAGCGTGGGCCTCACAAGCACAATACGTCAAATTGGTGACATTAACCTATCACGAAGTTCCAATTTAGGTATCAACCACGAATATGCAGCATTGCTAAAAATAGCTCTTTCCAAATCTCCAAGGCAACTGTACACAAACAAGAGAAATAAGTAAAGCAAAAATGTTATGGCTATGGCGGCGCGTGCAGACGCAGCGGCCCCACGCTCTCCCAATTTTTCGAGTGTTTTTAATGTTTCCTCAAGTTCGTCAAGTTTGTTAAGTTTGTTAAGTAGACAGTATAGTCGTGAGTTCTTGCTGGACAAGAAAATAACAACATCAACAACACTGGACGCTACGTTTGCAGAGGAACTTAGCGGCCTCAGAATACTCTGCCTGACCTCGGCCTCGAGTGCTGCCCCCCGGCTGGAAAGGAGACGCCACAGGCGGTGTGAGAGGAGACGCCGCAGACGGTGTGAGAGGAAGCAGAAGAGGGGTAAGCGCGGAGGCATCCGGGCTAGGCTAGCGGCTAGCCCACACAGACCGGCTATTCCGAGCATGCTAATGGCTAATGTACGCTCACTGGACAATAAAATGGACACTATAAGACTTCTCCGGTTGACCCAGCGTGAGGTGAGGGAATGCTGTGTTTACGTTTTCACGGAAACATGGCTTAATGATAACATCCCGGACTCCGCTGTTCAGCTCGACCGGCTAACATGCTACCGATCGGACAGAGCTACGGTTAGCGGGGGGAAGACTCGCGGCGGCGGTGTGATTGTTTACATCAGTGATGCTTGGTGTCGGGACGCTGTGTTGGTCTACAAACACTGTTCACCGTTGGCGGAGTTTATGTTTGTGAAGTGCCGGCCTTTCTACCTCCCGAGGGAGCTAACAGCTATCCTGTTAGTCGCTGTTTACATCCCTCCCAGTTCCAACAACAAGGACAGAGAGGAGGCACTCTGTGAACTGTACCGGGCCATCTCTGAGCAGCAGACAGCACACCCAGATGGCTTTCTCATCGTAGCTGGGGACTTCAACCATGCTAACCTAAAAACTGTCATGCCTAAAGTATACCAGCATGTTGATTTCCCAACACGAGAAAACAACACCTTGGACCTTGTTTAGACGACCATCAAAGGAGCATACAAGGCTTCCCCCCTCCCCCACATCGGCCTCTCTGATCTCCTCACCGTTCTGCTGAAACCGGCATACAGACCCCGGGTGAAGTCACCAAACCGGTTTCAAAAGAGGTACGTGTGTGGTCAGAGGACAGCACAGCTGCACTCCAAAACTGCTTTGAGACTACAGACTGGGACATGTTCAAGCAGGCAGCAACATACAACAACACAACCAACATCCAGGAATACACAGAGACAGTTACAGGATACATCACCAAATGCATTGATGATGTGACCCACACCAGAGCCATCACCATCCGGGCTAACCAGAAGCCATGGCTGACAGGGGAGGTCCATGGGCTGCTGAGGGTCCGCAACGTTGCCTTCAGAGAGGGCAATCCAGCCGGTCTCAGAGCAGCCAGGGCCAACCTTTCCAGTGGCATCAGGAAAGCCAAACAACACTACACCCGGCGTATCACAGCCCACTTCAGTGACAGCAGCGACACACGGAGCCTGTGGAAGGGTATTAGGACTATCACGGACTACAAACCCTTACCACAGACCTGTGACAGTGACACCTCTCTCCTGAACGACCTCAACGGCTTCTTCGCACGCTTTGAAGCACAGAGCAACACACCTGCGCAGAAAACAACTCTTCCCCCCCCAACGACCAGGCTATTTGTCTGTCTCCAGGCAGTGTGAGGAGCACACTGTTAAGGATTAACACCCGAAAAGCTTCTGGACCTGACAACATTCCTGGTCGTGTGCTAAAAGACTGCGCAGCTGAGCTCACAGATGTCCTCACAGATATCTTCAACATCTCCCTGAGCCAGGCTGTTGTTCCCTCGTGCTTCAAAGAAACCACCATCATACCTGTGCCCAAGAAGTCTTCTCCATCCTGCTTCAACGACTACCGCCCTGTAGCGCTGACTTCAACCATCATGAAGTGCTTCGAGAGGCTGGTCATGAAGCAGATCAGATCCAACCTCCCCCCTCCCTGGACCCGTTTCAGTTTGCATATCGAGCTAAGCGGTCCACTGAGGATGCCATCTCCTCTGCTCTACACCCAGCCCTCACCCACTTGGACACTAAAAACTCATATGTTAGGATGCTGTTCATAGACTTTAGCTCAGCATTCAACACCATCATCCCCCAGCAGCTGGTTTGTAAACTAACAAATCTGGGCTTCAGCCCCCTTCTCTGCAACTGGCTGCTGGACTTCCTCACTGCCAGACCCCAGTCTGTACGGGTCGGCAGCAACACATCGGACACCATCACGCTGAGTACGGGGGCCCCACAAGGATGTGTGCTAAGCCCCCTGCTCTTCACCTTGCTGACCCACGACTGCACACCCACCCACAGCTCCAACCACTTCGTCAAGTTTGCGGACGACACAACCGTGGTGGGTCTCATCAGCAACAACGACGAGACCCACTACAGGAAGGAGGTGAACCAGCTGGCCGCGTGGTGCACAGACAACAATCTCTTCCTGAATGTGGAGAAAACAAAGGAGATTGTTGTCGACTTCAGGAGAACGCACACCCAACACCCCCACCCACTGACCATCAATGGTGCTGCTGTGGAGCAGGTGAGCAGCACCAAATTCCTGGGGGTGAACATCACCGAGGATCTCCCCTGGAGCAACACCACGTCCATCGCCAAGAAAGCCCAGCAGCGCCTCTACTTCCTCCGCAAACTGAAGAGAGCGGGAGCCCCCACACCCATCATGTACACTTTTTACCGAGGCGCCATTGAGAGCATCCTCAGCAGCTGCATCACTGTGTGGTTCGGAAGCTGCACAGCCTCCAGCCGTAAGATCCTGCAGCGCATAGTGAACACTGCTGAGAGGATCACTGGCGCCTCACTCCCAACACTCCTGGTCCTTTACACCACCCGCCTCACCCGCAAAGCATTGAGCATTGTGGGTGACCCCTCCCACCCCTCCAACAGCCTCTTCACCCTCCTGCCTTCAGGGAGAAGGTTTCGCAGCCTGAGGTCGAGCACCACCCGACTAAAGAACAGTTTTTTCCACCAGGCTGTCAAGATGCTGAACTCTCTCCCCTCCCTCCCTCCTCTCTCCCCTGCCCCCATTGGACTTGGACTTTAACACCCCACACACACGCACATCCAGCACCAGACACTTTTTTTTAAAAACGCTGCTATGGACAGGCTTTCCACTACTGTTCATTATTTTTTTATTGTAATATATTCATCTTCATCTTTTTTTCATTGAAGTGACTATATTTTATATTGATTGTTGTTTGCTGTGCCTTTTTAATTTTAACTTAATTTAATGCACTTTATTCCTCGGGATTGTGGGAAACGGTATTTCGATTTTCTGTCTGTGTAAACTAACTGGAAATTGACAATAAAGTTGACTTTGACTTTGACTTTGACTGAAGAATAGACCTGAATTGCCAGGATTTTGAGGATGCATTTGGCTTGAGAAAATTTTCCTTCCTGATGAGCGTGGTGACTTGACAACAACATATGAATATGCGGGGTCAGCTTCCACATGTCACTATTTGAAGTAGGTGTGCTTCACCTTTCATGAAGCAGATGATATTTGTCATCTGCACTATGAATTTTGAGCGGCATATTAGCACATACAGTACATCAATAAACTTAACAAAGTCGTCAACCAAGAACTCTCTAGAAGATGGCACTGAATCAGTTTAAATTCAAGAAAAAGATTGATAGAATTTTGTTTTAAGCATGGATAACATAAACCAATGGAGAAAAGGGTATGCAGATGGATGAACTATAAATTTAATAGTCTCCAGAAGTCTGAAGTCCACCACGATGGAGGTGGAATTCTCTGCCTCAGAAGGCAGTGGAGGCCAATTCTCTGAATGCATTCAAGAGAGAGCTAGATAGAGCTCTTAAGGATAGCGGAGTCAGGGGGTATGGGGAGAAGGCAGGATCGGGGTACTGATTGAGAATGATCAGCCATGATCACATTGAATGGCGGTGCTGGCTCGAAGGGCCGAATGGCCTCCTCCTGCACCTCTTGTCTATTGTTCAGGAACAGCAACTTTTTTCCAATTATCAGATTTTTTAATCAATCTGCATGCCCCTAATCCTACCTCGACAACAAAACATTTACAGGCCATCTCTTGCACTACCATGGACTTTATTTTTTTTTGTGTGTTTTGAACAAAAAATTTTTGCACAGTCTTTTAGAAATGTTACCTGTAATTTACATATAATTTTTTTGTGTGTCTGTCTGAGTCTATGTGTCTGTGATGCTGCTCCAAACAAGAATTTTCAATGTACCTGTTTTCTCACTATCCCTATGCATATGACAATAAACTCAACCTGACTTTCAATACATCATTGGATGTATTGTCATCAGTCATAGGTCAACTAAGTTTTGGAATCCTCTTGGAACATCTCTTTATCACTTTGCTCCTTTTCTTTGTAAAACAAGTCCCTTTGATGAAACAATTAAAATTCTTCCTGAGCAAAACATAATGTGGTGAAGTAATTCAGCAGGTCAGGCAGCATCTGTGAAGGGAATGGATGGGTGATGTTTTGGGTCTAGACAATTCTTTAGACATTCAGAAAGTTGTAGGAAAGAAGCACTTTGTAGTTTGCTCAAGATGTCAGCATCGGCAGTACCTTGTGTCTCCAATGTCATTCCTAACATCTTGTATGGATTGTCTAAGGAAAATGGTCATTGGAGTTCAATCATCAAAGTTTCAGGTCATCATTGTGGAAATTCCTCAGGGAACTGGTCCTGAGACCAACTATTTTCAGCCAGTTCATCAATAACCTTTCTTCCATCAAGGACAGAAATGTAGATATTTGCTGATGATTGCATATGTTCAATTGCAATCACATTTCTAGATATATTCAAGCATAGGCTGATAAATAAAATTTCCACCACAAAATCTGCCATGAAATTACCATACCTGACAAAGGAGAGTCCTGAAACTTATTGGTATTGCCATTGTTGAAATTCTTCTCATCAACTTTCTGGGAATCATCATTGTCTAGAAGACCGACTGAAGCAGCCACATAACTACTGTAAAGCTCTACAAATCTGGTCTCCAATTGGTTTGAAATTCCAATGTATCTCACAGTATTCCCTCGAAAAAGGCTGAACTCCTGTTTGCAGACTCACTTTAAACTTACTGAGGAAACATTTCCCATGATCCCTTTAAATTCACCAGAGCTCCATTTCCTGCACTCACTTCAAGCTTACCTGATTCCTAGTTCTCCCAATGTCTTTAAACTCTCTGGGTTGACTGGAAAATGTATTATACTACTATATTATGTTCTGATGCACTATAACATATAAAAATCACAGTAAAAATGTGTTTGGATATTTATAGGAGTATTCTATTGTCCAGAAAATCTGCAAGTCAGGTATTACCAAGGTCCCTAGGGAGTTGGATTATCAGTACTGGATTTACTGACTGCAGTTTCAAGAACAGCCAGAGACGGGGTATCCTGTGACTAATAACTCACAACCTGACACCCTAAAACATTTCCCCAACTATAAGAAAAGTCAGGTGTGCAAAGATTGAATGCATCTCCAACAACTCTCCACAAGCTCAACACTACCCAGGAAGAAGCGACGTACTTTATTGGTACCTCATCCACTACCATTGCACTGTGGCTGTCAGCTACAAAATGCATTACAATTATTCTCCATGATTACTGAAGTAGCATCTGACAAACCCAGTCAATTCCACCACCAATAAGAACAAGGCAGCAAGTTCATGGAAACACCAGGTTCCTTATCAAATCATACACCATCTTGACTGGACTTACTGTTGGGCAGGGAATGCTGCTGGGTAGAAAATTCCTGATTCAGAGCAAGCAACCGTTCCTTCATCAAACTTACTCCATGGCATTGGCCAGAAAGCCTGCAGTAGTTTACCACACCTTCTCCATGGCAAACAGGGATTGAAACTAAATGCTTGGCTCACCAGAATTTACTTACTTACATAAAAGAATAAGTAATCACAATTAAATGTCCACAAAATGTTTGGTGAAGGAGGCATAAGCAACTGGAGATGCTGGAATCTTGTGTAGATCTTACGATATACATTAATGACTTAGATGAAGGGATTAAAAGTACCATTAGCAAATTTGCAGATGATACTAAGCTGGGGGGTAGTGTGAATAGTGAGGAAGATGCAATAAGGCTGCAGGGTGACTTGGACAGGTTGTGTGAGTGGGTGGATACATGGCAGATGCAGTTTAATGTAGATAAGTGTGAGGTTATTCACTTTGGAAGTAAGAATAGAAAGGCAGATTATTATCTGAATGGTGTCAAGTTAGGAAGAGGGGATGTTCAACGAGATCTGGGTGTCCTAGTGCATCAGTCACTGAAAGGAAGCATGCAGGTACAGCAGGCAGTGAAGAAAGCCAATGGAATGTTGGCCTTCATAACAAGAGGAGTTGAGTATAGGAGCAAAGAGGTCCTTCTACAGTTGTACCGGGCCCTGGTGAGACCGCACCTGGAGTACTGTGTGCAGTTTTGGTCTCCAAATTTGAGGAAGGATATTCTTGCTATTGAGGGCGTGCAGCGTAGGTTCACTAGGTTAATTCCCGGAATGGCGGGACTGTCGTATGTTGAAAGGCTGGAGCAATTAGGCTTGTATACACTGGAATTTAGAAGGATGAGGGGGGATCTTATTGAAACATATAAGATAATTAGGGGATTGGACACAGTAGAGGCAGGAAACATGTTCCCAATGTTGGGGGAGTCCAGAACAAGGGGCCACAGTTTAAGAATAAGGGGTAGGCCATTTAGAACGGAGATGAGGAAGAACTTTTTCAGTCAGAGAGTGGTGAAGGTGTGGAATTCTCTGCCTCAGAAGGCAGTGGAGGCCAGTTCCTTGGATGCTTTCAAGAGAGAGCTGGATAGAGCTCTTAAGGATAGCGGAGTGAGGGGGTATGGGGAGAAGGCAGGAACGGGGTACTGATTGAGAGTGATCAGCCATGATCGCATTGAATGGCGGTGCTGGCTCGAAGGGCTGAATGGCCTACTCCTGCACCTATTGTCTATTGCCTATTGTCTATTATCACTAAGTACTGGAGTAACTCAAAGGGTCAGGCAGCATCGGCGAAGAACGTGGGTAGGCTATGTTTCAGGTTGGGGCTCTTCAAATAAGCGCTATATAAATGTAATGCATTATTATTATTATTATTATTTGGTTATATTCTTCTTGACTAAGTCTGATGTAATTGCAAGATTTTGCTGTACCACTAGATGGGGCTGGTTCCCTTTGAAAATGTATATATTCTCCATATGATGCACTGACAATGTTTGGAAACAAGTTCTATATCAACATAACACTTTTATTACTTCAGTACAATTTTAAGGGGAAATTGTGAAGAATAATTTAGACAATAATAATGAAAGCAAAGTTCTTGTGAATTAAAATGGGTGTCAAACCGGGACCAATATTCCGCAACCCAAGGAGACGTCAAACATCTTAGCCAAAACTAGGTCAGGTAATTCTTCAGAACAGGTCAGGACAGGTTTGTAAAACTTTCAGCTTCTTACGTCCTCCAACAAGGAGTCTGTTTTAGATATTTCTATGGAAATTTAGTAATCCTGAACAGTGGATGCTGCTCAAGTTACTAGAGTAGATGGGGCATGTGACTCGTGTAGATGTCGGCATGGGCAAGTTGGACTGAAGGGCCTATTTCCACATGTGTGACCCTATGTATCTAACTCTCATCAGCTATCATAATGACATGGTATTTTAAAATTCATCTTTAGTCAGAGACTGCATAAGTAGACCTCTCCATTCTCCTGTGCTTTGATTGTTCATGATAGATTACCTTCCGGTGACTCCTGGTTGTGAATTTGTGAAATTCTCTGCCACAGAGGGTAGTGGAGGCCAAATCACTGGATGAATTTAAGAGAGAGTTAGATCGAGCTCTAGGGGCTAGTGGAATCAAGGGATATGGGGAGAAGGCAGGCACGGGTTATTGATTGTGGACGATCAGCCATGATCACAATGAATGGCGGTGCTGGCTTGAAGGGCCGAATGGTCTCCTGCACCTATTTTCTATGTTTCTATGTCTATATTTCTACAATAAATCATTAATACCAATATGCAATACAACTCCCTCAAAAAATGAAATTGCCAAATAGCTTATTTGGTGCAGCAGCAGGTGGCACTATTAGCAAAGAAAGAATAAAATTGAAATTACTAAACAGCTATTTGTGGCTGGCTGACACAGTACTCCTTTTGATTTGCTGCTCTAATTTCTCTGAAACATTCTAGTAAATTATCACAGTTTTCTGCCTTTGACCTGTTTCGATGGTAAATGCATTTGTCTTAAAATAGTGATTAAATTTAGTGAATTACAAAATCCTTTTAAGCTTTTATAATGCAATGTATTTGATGCACATTAAGAATGGCAGTAGGGTCACTGAAATTGATTCTGTGCCAAAAGGATTAGGTGGAGCAGAAGATTTTATTTCCTGTTTCTACCATCTCCTACCATAAAATGGCCTAACTTGGATATTTGATAAAAAATGGGGCCAATGTGTGCTGACATGCATCCAAGGCAGAAAGAAGAAACAAGCTTGCATTTACTTAGGGGTTGTAGGAGCCATTTTGTGTTTATTAGCTATCTTAGCATATTATTATTATATTATTTTGTATCCTGTTCTATTATTTTTGGACACCAGGGGGTTGTCGTGAGATAGTACTAGGCTTATGTATATGGCCTGGGAGGAGCCAGAATTATGAGTATAATTCACCCAGCACTGACGTAATGCTTCAGTAACACCAGGAGCCTGCTAAGATAATAGGGTTTTTAGCAGCCCACTCGTGACACCAGGAGTCTGCTAGATATAGGGCTCTAGCAGGCCATACAGGACACACCAGGAGCTGCTAAGACATAGGGTTTTAGAAGTCATAGAAGATAGGCCAAGCCTACTAAACATAGGGTTTTAGTAAGTCAGTAACAGGATACGAAGGAGTGACGGTGAGATGGATACGAAGGAGTGACGGTGAGATACTAAGTTCTTACCAAACAAACAAAGTAAACGACGGGAGATATACTAATCTGTTTTGTATTTTTACTTCAATGATCTCTCTGTTGTAGTTTTGCGTCAAGAAATATCACTCCACCTCTTTCGTGAACGGTAAGTTTAAGGACTTTATTGGGAAGGACTAAGTAGCCGCTCTTGGGGTTTTCACAAAATCAGCTCATTCCCAAAGAAATTTATAATCACAGAAGTATTTTTGTCACGTAGTATTTATTACCATGTAGCAAAGGTAGAAGCCAATTTATTTTTAGCAAGGATCTAAAAGCAAATAGCAATACTTGTTGAAGGTAAAATAATGAACAGGAGGATGGGGGGGATGCCCCTGGACTTCTTTGAAAAGTGCTAAGAGCAGGTTATATCCAATTGAGAGGAGAGAAAACATTTCACTTTAATATATCAGCAAAAAACAAGAAGTTCAACTGAGGCAAAATTTGCCAAACTGGTCTTAGTGATGGTGTGGATATGTGGTCTGAAGCTCATCTCCAGGTCAAGTTTGATACCAAGATTGTGAACAGCCTAGTCCAGTCACAAGCAGTTCCCAGGGCAAAGACCAAAGACAAACAAAATACATATTTTGCTCATTTTTACTGGTTGTTGGTCAAACAGCCTCAGAATTTAGCTAGAAGTGGTGAGAAATGTTTGATGATGTTGAACTAGTGTTGTCGGCTCAGATACAAACTAGGTCAGTAGTATGGAATGTTACTGAGCAGTAGTTTAATTTGAAGAGCCCTTTGGCCCACCAATTCCATGCTGACCATCAATCACCCATTCATACTAGTTCTATGCTATCCTGCTTTCTCACCCACACCAGAGCACCTGGAGCAAACCCACATGGTCATAGAGAGAATGTGCAAATGTCACACAGATAGCACCTGAGATCAGGATCAAACCCAGAACTCGGAACTTGTGAGGCCGAGTTCCACCAGATGCATCACTGTGCTGCCCTCATTAAAAAGATGATAATGAGGAGATGCCCAAGGACAGACTCTTGTGTGACATTATATGGAATGGTAAAAGAGAAGAAGGAGATGGTAAATGTTTGGCAACAATTGGTTAAATTAGATAGGGATAGTATTGAGAACAAAGGAGGACCCGGTGTGGGGGAACCACCGTGAGGGAGTTGGGGGGCTGGGGGGAGGACATAGGAGGAGCCGGCGTACTTTGTAACTTTGTCAGCGCCGTAGGTAGCCGCTATTTGCATACCTTGGGTATGCAAGCAAATAATTTCACTGTGTCTTGTCACATGTGACAATAAAGTATTCCATTCCATTCATCGTCTGTCTTATAAGAACAGTATTTAAACATAAATAGAACGTTTTTCATCACAATCCAAACTTGCTTCTTGAAGGAAAATAGAAATTGATTCTTCAGTTCCCATTAATCAAAAAGGTCATAGCTGAACCAGTGCCTCTTCATTTTCCTGCCCTGTCTCCAAATCCTCTGATTCACTTACAGTGCAGGTTTTACCACTCGCAACCCTGAATATACTCAGTAACTGAGCATGCACATACCAGAGAAGAAAATAGTGAGTTCAAAGGATTTGTAATCTTCTGTATTGAGTAATTGCTCCTCATCTCACTCCGAAACAGATGATATCTTGAGGTTACCTTTGGAAACTGGAGAATACTGAGGAAATCCAGGTCGTCCCAAGAGAACATGCAATCCCCACACAGTCAGCAGGATTGAATCTGGGTCGGGGTTTAACCTGTGTCTCTGGCACTGTGAAGTAGCAGCTCTACTGCCTGCACCAATATGATAGAGGGAAGATCAGTGATGAATGATCTGATAATGATAGGGACTAGTGTATTGCTCCAAGGAACTTCAGCAGTGATGGCTCATATCCTAGCTGATAGACTTCCAATACAACCAACCATTTTTGAGCTACTTACGAGGCCTAATTGTAATTAATTTTTCACAAATTCCAAAGGAATTCAGTCTAGTGCAGCCATAACGTTAGAGCAGTGGAAGGAACTCTGCAACAGAACTCTGAAGAAAGGTACCTAAGAAAGATGTAAAATGCTGGAGTAACTCTATGGGTCGGGCAGCATCTCTGGAGAACATGAATAACCAAAGTTTCATTGAATTCCTCCAGCTTTTTTTCTGTGCTCAAGATTCCAGCATGCAGTCTCATGTGACTCCTGGGGTGTACCAGAATGCATCTGTTTTATCCATCTTTGGATCAAGGCTCCAATGACATAGCCCCATTTTTAATACATTCTACAAAACATCCAAAATTGGCTTGATCATCAGAGGCAGACTGTATCATGACTGCATCATGACCTCCTGACTCTTATACACATTGCCTCGGACAATGAAGGGAAGTGCAAAATCCTTCTGTACATTAATGCTGTTAAGAGTCTTGCCATTAATTGTATATTTCCCCTTGCACTCGACCTTCCAAAGTACAACACCACACATTTGCTCGAATTAAACCCCATCTGCCATTTCTCCATCCATTTTTGTCGTTGATCTATACTTTGACAGCCTTCCTCACAATCTGCAGTGTTGACAGTTGGCATTCGTGTAGTCAAAAGAGGCTAACATGATATACAATAAATGATAAGGCACTAAGGAATGTTGGTGAACAGAGTGAGCTTGGGGTTGAAGTATATAGTACCCTGAAAGTGGCAATACGGGTTGATAGGATGATTTTTAAAAGGCATATGGCATGCTTGCCTTCAGAGGTTGGGGCATAGAATATAAAAATTAAGATTTATGTTGTGACTTTATAAAACACTGGTTAGATTGCACAGTGTGGTTTGTGCAGTTCTGGTCACCATACTATAGGGAAGGATGTGTGTCGTTTAGATTAGTTTAGAGATACAGTGTGGAAACAGGTCCTTTGGCTGACCAACTATCATCTGTTCACACTAGTTCCTATTTCATCCTGCACACGAGGGACAATTTACAGAAGCCAACCGTCTTTGGAACATGGGAGGAAACTGGACCACCTGGAGGAAACCGACATGGTCAGAGGTAGAATGTACAAACTCCACACGGACAGCGAGCGCCCGAGGTCAGGACCCCAGCGCTGTAAGGCAGGTGGTTGCATTGGAGAGAGTGCATAGGAGATTCAGGAGGGTTGTGCTTGAATAGGAGGGAGCGAATGGATTGTTCAGCTTGTTTTCCCTAGAGTCATGAAAGGTGAGGGTAACCTCTCAGATGTAATTAAAATTATAGAAGACTTAGATAGAGTAGATAATCAGAATTCTTTCCCCATGGTGGTGTATCAAAAACAAGAGGGGCTAGGGTTAAGGTGGAAGGAAGGAGTTTTAAAGGGGATTTGGGGAATGCTTTTTACATGGGGAGTGGTTGATTATCTGGAACATGCTGCCAGAGGAAGTGGTAGAATCATTACAATCATAATATCCAAGAAACCTTTAGACAGACATTTGAATAAACAAGATATAGAAAGATATGGTCCCACTGCAGGCATTTGATATGCCTAGGTTAGTATATTAACATTTTATAGATCAGCAGGAATATAATTTGTTTGAGTTATGGTAAAGCAGTATGAATGAATGGTTTAAAGAGCTTGACAGGCCAGAATAATCAAATGCTTTAAACATTCCATAGGCCTGGTTAAGGAAATGAGACTAAAGAAAAAATATTCATTTCAGTTGCTTAATGTTTTGAAAATTTGAGTTTAGTTTCAAAAGCAAACAAAGTAGGAAAAAGTGTCAAGTGGCAGGAAGGAAACATTGATTTTGGAACTCCAATTCAAGTAGAGCTCATTTTGATGGACAAAGGTCTGGTCTCTCTGATGGTTATAAAATCCTACATTGTAATTGTGAGTGCATCAAAATCACTTGGGATGCCCTGAGGGTGTGAAAAGTTCCGTTTAAATTGCTGGCTCTTTTCTTTCTCTCCATGAGCTTTAATCACAATCCTGCTAAGCCATACATAACTCATCTTAAATAGATATTTGGCTTTTATTTGGTATGGCACTACACTCGTCAGCAAGCTCAAATGTTCTTGTGTGACAACTTGCTGGAAATGTGAGCTGATAATGGCACGTTAAGAAAAACTGGGCAAGTTACCATGTAAAATCAAATCAAATAAAGAAAAATAAAATTAGCAGCATAAGGACTGAGGAAAAAATTGCAAATTAGAGAGTGAATTCAATATCAAGAGAATAATTGTCATATGCACTGGGATTGGAACAATAACATTTTTACTTGCTACAGCTTTATAGGCACGCTAATGCAATAGTGCAACAAAAAAATGCCATGAACAATAATGCAATAAATTACCAGTTATGTTTCTGGTGTAAGAAAATAACTGCAGATGCTGGTACAAATCCAAGATATTTATTTCACAAAATGCTGGAGTAACTCAGCAGGTCAGGCAGCATCTCAGGCGAGAAGGAATGGGTAACGTTTTGGGTCGAGACCCTTCTTCAGACTGAAGTTATATTTCTGGTATTCGTATGGTTATTTTTAGCATCTGGACTGAGATGCAATGAAAAACTTGTTTGTATGCTATCCAGTCAAATCATACTAAACATGAGTACAATCGAAGCATAAATGTACCGCAAGGTACAATAACTCAAAGACAAAAAATACCAGAGTGCAGAATATAGTGTTATTGCGTTACAGTTACAGAGAAAGTGCAGATAAAATAATGTGCAAAAGTGAGAATTAGGTAGGTTGGAAGATGGGGACTATACCCTTAGCTTATGAGAACACCATTCAGTGGTTTGATAACAGCAGGAAAGAAGCTGTTCCTGAATCTGGTGATACGTTTTCAAGTTTTTGTATCTTCTTCCCAAAGGAGAGGAGAAAATATGGAATGACCAGCATATAAATGGTACTAGATAACCAAACCATTACATTGCATGTTGATATACATAGTGCAACCAATACAAAGCCCTTAGTAGTTTGGTGCTGAGTAGAATTGTGGTTAGGGATGTGCATTGTGGTTCAAGAGCTAGTTGTTTGGTGGGGAGAAGCTAATTTTGAACCTGAAGGTAACGGTTCTCAAGATCCTGTATTTGTTTTCTAATGGTATGGATTGAGTGTGTGGCAAAAGCATTGTGGGTCTTTAATGATATTCACTACCTTCTTGAGGTAGTGTTTACTATAGATCTCTTTGATGGCGGGAAGGTCATTACCCATGTTGGACCAGTACTTACTTACTTATTGCCCATTATGCTTCCTGGCATGTAGGGCAACAACGAAGGTCCTCCACTCCTGTCTGTTCTGGGCTAGTTTCTGGACACTACCCCAGGTCAATTCCATAGTTTTCATTTCCTCCTCTACAGTTCGACGCCATGTGGTTTTGGGTCTCCCCCTTTTCCTTTTCCCTTCTGGTGTCCAGTGCAGGGCTATTCTTGGGATGCTGTCTGGTTCTCTTTGACATCCGTCCTAATGTCTGTCGATAGCCCTGGAAGTCCGTCACGCCCAGTAGTGTTGATTCCTTCAGTTGTTGTTTCCGTAACATATTCGTTTTACGAGGCGGGGTTGTTAGCCCTGGAGGACCAGTGGATCGCTCTTTGTCTCATCTCTACCCTTCGACCTGTCCAGCATGGGAAACCCTAAAAGGAGACAAATCTCCCTCTGGCATAGGTCTAGGGGTCACTGAGACACACAAGCTCCCCGACCACGACAAGGTTGCAATCCAACGGGGAGATGTTGGACCAGGCAGTGTCCAAATATTTCTGCAGCTTCCTTCGTTCTTGAGAGTTCGAGTTACCAAACTAGGCCGTGTTGCTTGGACCCTTGGTGTTCTGTTGGGGAAGCCAACAATCAGCTCCTTGGTCTTGCTAACATTGTTCCGGAATCCTTTAACCAGATTATCGATCTCCCTTCTGTAATCTGACTCAGCATCACCCGCTATTCTTCCAACAATGGCGATAAGCGTAATCAAGAGGAACGTAAGGTTTCATTATGGGAGAGTAAAAAGCAGAAAGGGAAAGCAAACAGTAATTATAAAGTATAAATTGATTACTTATTGTGATCTCTCAAAACAATTAATGTTTGGAGGAATGAGTCTCCATACTTAATACATAATCCTCATTACCAGATAGGTGACTGGCAGTAATTATGATCTATCTTTTATGCACTAGACTGAAATAAATAAAACATGATTTACGGTGAGTTTGGTTTATATCTTGTGTGCAAATCAATTTCATGGCATACATTGCATTACAACAGTAAGAAAGACAGTTCGATTATAATTATTCAGAGTTAATGGTGGACTGGTGGATCCCAGATGTCAGTGTTTAGATATTTGACTTTAAGTGTGCATTTGTTCATTACCAAAACTAACTGTACCACTTGCACATAACTAATGGTGAGTAGCATCTGCTTCCCCATTATTTTGACTGCTAATTATGATTCATTAATTTGTATTTCTCAACAGGCGACCATAGAAAATGGAAATAATTTACATTGTACCTCCTCAAGGAGAGGAGTATCTTCACTTGCGTGACTGTCCACTTCTCTTTGCAGTATCTTGTATTCCTGTGCATGGAATTACCATACCACCCTATGATGTAATCAGACAGAGTACTTTCTGCAGTACATGTGTAGAAGTTTGTATTTGGAAATATACTCTAACTGTATGAGCTTTATGTAAACAATGAATTTCATTGAACCTTGTTGCATAGTGACAATAAACTAATCTAATCTGATATATATTAAACTGAGGAACTGGATGATAATAACATGAAATCACCATAAAGAAGGGAATTGGCTTTGTAGCAACTTTTTATCCGCTCAGTTAATGCCAAAACCTCCGTTGAAGACCTTGAATGATTTTGAACTCAAAATATCTTCCTTCAGGCTCTCCCATGGCTGCTGCTTCTGCATGTGTGCACTGACTGCAGTATTGATGAAGATTGCACTGGGAGCCCTAAAACATGACCTTCCATTAAGAAAGTATGTCCCTGTTTGCAGCATACAACATTTTTTCCATATGTACATATGTACACACACATACTCAAAACAAACAATAGTAGAATAATAATAATAACAATAATAATAATAATAATAATAATAACAATAATAATAATAATAATAATAGTAATAATAATAGTCTATTGTAGTTCAGAGCTTATTTTAGGTTGTAGTGTTTAATAGCCTGATGGCTGTAGGGAACAAGCTGTTCCTGAACCTGGACGTTACAGTTTTCAGGCTCCTGTACCTTCTTCCCGATGGCAGGGGTGAAATGAAATGAGTGTGTGGCCAGGATGGTGTGGGTCTCTGATGATGCTGGCTGCCTTTTTGAGGCAGCGACTCTGATAAATCCCTTCGATGGTGGGGAGGTCAGAGCCGATGATGGACTGGGCAGTGTTCACAACTTTTTGCAGTCTTTTCCGCTCCTGTGCTTTCAAGTTGCCGAACCAGGCCAAGATGCAACCAGTCAATGTGCTCTCTACTGTACACCTGTAGAAGTTCAAGAGAATCCTCTCTGATATACTGAATCTCTGTCATCTTCTCAGGAAGTAGAGCTGTTGATGTGCTTTATTTACAATTGCAGCAATGTGCTGGGTCCAGGGAAGATCTTCGGAAATATGCACACCGAGGAATTTGAAGTTTTTGACTCCACCTTCGTCCCGTTGATATAAACAAGATTGTGGGCCCTCATCTTTCCTCTTCCAAAGTCCATAATCAGTTAATTGGTTTTATTGATATTGAGAGCCAGGTTATTGTGCTGGCACCATTTGGTTAATTGGTCGATCTCACTTCTATACTCCGACTTATCACCATCTGTAATTTGTCCAACAATGGTGGTGTCATCGGCGAATTTGAAGATGGAGTTCGCACTGTGTCCGGCTACACAGTCATGAGTATAGAGCGAGTAGAGCAGGGGGCTGAGCAATAGTAAACTGGGGGAGTGGGGGAAAGTGTCAATAATGTCCACATGAATAAAGTGCTATTCTGTACAAATAAAGTTGGATAAGTATAAAAATGGTACCTCGTTATCTACCAAGATCAATGAATCATACTCAGAATCTTTGAGTTCAACGGCACTTATAAAGTCTGTGTCATAACTTGCAACATGCCCTAATGGCCTTTAGGAGATCTTGCAGTAAGAACATTGGCAAACTCATTACAGGGGTAGATTAGCAAAATACAGTAAGTTCCAGCAATGGGAAATAAAAACAAAAAAATGGTGCAAATATCCAATAGTGTAGTGGGGAGAGAGACAGAATTAACCTTTCAAGTCAATAACCTGTCATTAGATGAACTCTTTCTCTCCGTGCAGATGCTGTTTGACTGAATTGACTGCATTTTCTGGTTTTACAATAACAGTGAGCACACATAAAGATGCTTCATTAGTTACAACACATTTTGACACCCAAAGTTGTTATTGCCTGAAAAGTCATCCATGACTGATTTCACCAAATTATCTATATTTTATGGAAGAATATTTTATTCACTATCAACTTCAATGGGATTTCAGAGGCAGAGTACCACACTGACATTTCTACAAAGAACATTGTGTGCTACATTTCACAGATGAATTTAAAGCTATATATTAATACATAGAGGCATAGAATCGTACAGTATGGAAGCAGGACCTTTGGCCCAACTCGTCCATGATGACCAAGATGCCCCATCTAAGCTAGCTCCATTTGCCCGCATTTGGTTCATATCCCTCTGAACTTTTCCTATCCATATAGCTGTCAATTAAATGTTGTTATTGTACTTACTTCAAATACTTCCTCTGGAAGGTCATTCCGTACCCATCAGTCTCTGAATGAAAAAGTTTCTCCTTAGGTACCTATTAAATATTTCCCCTTTCAACTTAAACTTATGTTCTCTGGTTCTTGATTCCCCTATCTTGGGTAAAAGATTTTGTGCATTCACCCTGTCCATTCCCTCAATACAGTTCTTCTTTAAGAATGGTGATATTTCTAAAGACTCTATGTTGCTGGCAAGACCATTTGTTGACGTCCTATTACTATAGCAACATTTCATGGTGGTATAACAACTGTTTGATGGTACTATAACAACATTTTTGGTACTCCATTACATTGAAAAGACATTTGGACAGGTACATGGATTGGAAAGGTTTAGAGGGACATGAGCCAAAGGCAGGCAAATGGGACTAGTCCAGATGGGGCATCTTGGTTGCTATGGGCAAGTTGGGCTGAAGGGCCTGTTTCTGTGCTGTATGAATCTATAACTACAAACAAGTTCAAATATCCATTTCCTATGGAAAACCAATTCTCCCCTTCCTTCAATCTGATTATCTTTAGCCCTGTTGCTGGTATGATTATTACTTCCTGTCCTAAACTTTGGGTTTGTCCAATGTTAGGGTCTTACAGAACTGGCAATGGCTGAAAATATCTGGAGGTAAAAAAAAAACAGAGTGGTTATAAATTTGACCATCACCAGTAACCTGTAGCTTTCAGATCCACTGGGCACCAGGGTATTTAGGGGACTGAAAATGGCTGTGTTCAACTTGACCAGAATGGTCTTTGCTGTGCAAGGCTATGAGCTGTTGTTATTGATCAACCTGGTCTAAATCTCTAGTCCAAACTAAGGCAACACAAGTAATCTGATAGAGCAAACTTTTCGTGCAGAATATCATCCCTAAATTGGGCACAGTAACCTTCCTGCAAATGTATGTTACACAAACTCTTTCTTACTAGCAGCTGAGGAAGCAACCGTGTGCACCCGTTAATCATTGACTGTCTAAGATTGCTTAGCTCCTTGAATAGCCACCACATACTTGTCTTAGTTTCAATGGTGACTTTCAGGAAGCCCTTGTAACCTGTAATCCTGATATTAAAATGAACCAGTGTGTTGAAATAATATAATAATAATAATAATATTCATTTATTGTCATTGCAACGAGTACAACGAAATTAAAAAAATAGCCAATCCTGACGGTGCGTACAAACATATATGCAATAAATGCAAAAACAAATAAATACAATTATATTAAGTACAAAGATTTTTTAACGGTGTTGCCTAGTGCAGAAGGTAGTGTTCAGTTCTCGTATGGCCCTGGAGTAAAAACTGTTCTTAAGTCTGTTTGTTTGGGATTTGATCGACCTGAAACGTCGACCAGAGGGCAGATGAACAAACAGACGGTGGCCGGGGTGGGATGGATCTTTTATTATTTTGCCTGCTCTACTGAGGCAGCGTAGGCTGAACAGGTGCTCCAGGGAGGGCAGTGAGCAGCCGATGATCTTCTGGGCCGTTGTGATGACCCTCTGAAGGGCCTTCCTGTCCTTTTCTGAGCAGCTGGTATACCATGTGGTTATACAGTATGCCAGCACACTCTCGATGGAGCAGCGATAGAAGGACATCATGAGCTTCTCCTGCAGGTTGGTTTTCCTGAGGATCCTCATGAAGTGGAGTCTCTGCTGTGCCTTCTTTACTGTGGTGATGGTGTTGGTAGACCAGGTAAGATCCTCTGCGATGTCCACCTAATTGAGCAATTAGCTTATCCAAATTAACAGCCGCTTCTCCCAGAGGTACTGCGCACATGCAGTCTGACAAACTGAAGTTAAGAAGTCAGCTCCTGACAGTGGCTTTCTAACTTGCTGCTAATATCTTCCCTTTTCATCTCTTCACCCACTCACAATCACGGTCGCATATTAAAATTCAGTCCGAGGTCTCAGTGCAATATCAGTAATTGCTGGTTTTGCAGCAACATGCACATCACATAGATCAGAGAATATAATTTTCCCTACCAATCAAGGTATATTGTATATTTCTATCCCTTTGCCTGCAGTTAAATCCACTGCAACTTCCTGAAATATCTTTTTTTATTATCTGAATTTGATTTCCTGTTAGGAATATACCACGACATGGGGGAATGCAATTCCGCCTGTGCATGAAACAGTCACAGCAGGTACAGGGAAGCAGGCAAGATATTTTTTACTAGTTTTTAATTTGCATGGATAATTGGAATCAGACTTTGTCAGGTGTGTTATGCAGATTTATGAAGCAGGCTCGAGTAGGGCAAAAATTTGGGCTGATTCCGCAGGCATTGCTTCACAATCTACCTTCACTGTGGGTTTTATTTTAGGGTCTCAGTTCCCAAGTACAATTTACAATGATTCCTGCCCTTTGCCGACACGAGAGTTGGAATGAATTCTGCTCTGTCTGCTTGATTGGTTGTTGCAACTGCTGGTGTTCGGTCCTCAGCTCATGAGGAATTTATGTATGTTCAGGAAACAATCCAGCAATGTTTCATCCACTGAGATGACCACCTATTACGGACCATTAAAATCTTGAACAGTTTGAATTGTCACTTGCAGGCGGAATGAGTAAAAGGATTAAATGCTGCACAGGTGAGATGAATGGGATCCGTGTTGCAAATCTAAGCCGCACTGAGTTACAGTAACTGCTCTCAGTCTGAAGAAGGGTCTCTACCCGAAACGCACCCATTCCTTCTCTCCTGAGATGCTGCCTGACCTGCTGAGTTACTCCAGCATTTTGTGAATAAATACCTTCGATTTGTACCAGCATCTGCAGTTATTTTCTTACAGTAACTGCAAGGATCATTCTACCATCCACTGCTATATAAGAATTGTTTAAACCTGAACCAGGCTTGTCTAAATGGCATTTTTACACAGTAAATTCTGGTCAATAGCTGGATCGACATGTTTAGTTTAGTTCAGTTCAGAGATACAGCGCGGAAGCAGGCCCTTCAGCCCACTGAGTCTTTGCCGACCAGCGATTCCCGCACACTTTCACTATCCTACATACACTAGGGAGAATTTACAATTTTACCAAGCCAATTAGCCTATAAACCTGAACGTCTTTGGTGTGTGGGAAGAAACTGGAGCACCCGGAAAAACCCACACAGGTCACTGGGAGATTCCTTCCTTTGCTGTCTTTCTAACAAAGCCTCTTTTGTATCAGGGAGCCAAGGTTACACCCCATTCCCTCTTCACGCTCCAGCTTCTGAGCAACAGGGTGGTGAAGAGATGAGGAGCCCCTTCCATTGGCAGCTGTGGCCCCTTGACAAAGATATTCACATTTTATGTACAGTAGAGAGTGATGGAGGTGTGGAGATGTGCATACTGAGTCACAACCTGCACCAGGGCAAGACCTGGCCACTCCTTCTTCTCCCCTTTCCCATCTGGTAAAAGGTATAGAAGTGAGCAAATGCACACCTCCCGATTCAGGGACAGTTTCTTCTCAGCCGTTATCAGGCAACTGAATCATCCTACCACAACCAGAGGGCAGTCCTGAATGGTTACCTGCCTCAATGGTGACCCTCGGACTATCTTTGATCAGACTTTACTGGCTTTACCTCGCACTAAATGTTATTCCCTTATCATGTGTCTATACACTGTAAATGGCTCGAATGTAATCATGTATTGCCTTTCCGTGGCTGGTTAGCTCACACCAAAAGCTTTTCACTGTGCCTGTATTGACACTGTACACGTGACAATAAACTAAACTGAACTGAACTGAGGAAAGAGTGGCCCAAGTACTCGCTCCATGTAGGGTGAAGTTACTCCAGAAAATGTAGTTGTAGACTTTGTTGTCAGAACCCATAAACAAAGATTGTTGGGCAGAACCATGATTTGTGCATTTGGCTTATCTGTCTGAAAAAAATGTGTGAAATGCAAAGGAGCACATGAAGGTATCGATGTCCCTCTGTACAGGTCTTTGTGCAGAATTGGGAGCTCACAATCTCTAGAGTTGTGGATACTTGTGGACCCAATCATCATCCAGTGTCTGATAGCCAAGGTCTCATCTGATATTACAATGAAACAGAGTGTTGAAATCCACCTAATTGAGCAAATAGCTAATACAAATGAAGAACCGCTTCTCCCAGAGGTACTGCACACATGCAGTCCATCAAGGGTGTACAGGGAGAAGCCATCAATGTTAGAGTGCCAGAGTGGAAGCTGTGATTTCTGGCAGACAGTCTACCATGGATCTGGATCCTAGAGCTTAGAGAGGTCTGAAGATGTGACTGCCTTTCACCAATCCATCGCAGTGGGAGCTGCTTTACGTCCTCCTCGTCCACCCTGGGTAGTTCTACGGAACTGGCAACATTTGCAGCAAAGCGTCAACTACGGTACTCTGAAGCACCAATTGCCACTTTTGATTGTTGTAGTTGACATACGAAAGAAGAAGACCAATCCATCCGTCAAGGAAGATATAGAACTGCAGAAGAATCGCCTTGGGGCCAGGTAGTGGCTGCATGGAACAATAAATCAGCTGTCTTCTTTCAGTAAGAAACCATTCACATCTGCAACAGCCATTTCACCAGTGCCCTTGCGGTTGATTTCTAATCAGGCAAACCATGCAGCCATCAGTCATGATTGAAACAGCACAGTTCAGTTCAGTTATCCAGCCTCAGGAGGGCTCATGCGCATCACCTGTAATATCCTCCATTTCATACCAACAGACCCCCATTATCACGACTGCAGCTGAGAAATATTGCACAGAAGCAATTAGACAGACATGTTGAATGGAGGCACCATTTGCATGTACATGGCTGATTAGATAATGTCTCTATATATGTTTTGTCTTATTGAATGCAGTATAAATAACAAATATTCAGAAAATATGCAAAAAATTCCAGCCAAGTTGGCATGCATGTAGAAAAGTAGTAAGTTTAGGTTTAGGTTTATTGTTGTCACGTATACCGAGGTGCAGTGAAAGGCTTTGTTTTGCATGCTATCTAATCAAATCAGGGAATACTGTAAGTATTACAGTAAATGGAACAGTAACCGATGTTATAGGTATTAAGTCAGCCTTCTTTCTTAACTTGATATTTTTATCTGCATGCATTACTGCAATTAATTGATTTAAATCAAAATATGTGCGAGAGTTTAACACATCTAAAAATTAGCAAAGAAGGAGTTGAATTTATGCTCAACAAGGTTCTGAAGCTGAATGTCTTGCTTCTTGTTTTTGTTATTGAACAGCACAGAAACTGCGCCAGTACAAGTTTCTGCCAGTAATTTATGGATAATCTGAAAAAACCCCCACCATTCTTCTTGTCATTCAGTGGAGAATAATACCACTGTCGGCCTTGGGGCTTTGGTGCAAGTGTGACAAACACTGAAAGCAAAGATAAGGCAAACTCCTGAAAAGTAATTTTCTTCGCTGGCTCCAAGGGAAAAAGTTGCATCTTATTCAGGGATTTTGAATTGAAGTTATGAAATCTCCTTTTCAAAGCTTTTTTTTGTGTGAAGATCTTCAGCCTGCAGCAATACCTATAGTAGCTGATTCACATCAGCAGAACAAATAGAGTGTACCAGTAATTATTCCCAGTGGCGACGAGCCCAATGTGCCTTATTCTGGAGCTCACTATTGCCACGAAAGTTGATGGATCTGTAAATTGAAAAGAATAATGTGGCTCTGCTTTATTTTGTCTTTGGGGGTTTATTTGTCCCACAGCAATATGCTTTGAGTTTAAGTAGACCACAGACCAGTTAAATGTGAATGAACATTTTATCTTAAATAAAAATAATTATCCTTCAGCAGCAAATGAACTGGAATCAATAAAAGAAGGATGTCTTTGGGCTATATATTTGGTAAAACATAAGTGCATATTTCAACTATGCTTTTAATTTTTCTAATTCCATCTACATTGGCAGAACCCATGGAGAACGGAAACACATAAACCTGGGACGAGGGGGCAAGGTTTGAACTAAAATCTGAGCGCTGGTCAAATTCAGTGTCTCAAACAGCATCTGAGGAGGCAAAAGATGTAAATCAACATTTCAGGTCGAGACCCTGCATCACGACAGAGGGTAGAGGAAAGATTCCCAGTATATAACAAAATGTAAAAGGTGGGATCGAGGATGGTAGGTGGAGGAGGGATCAGGTAGAACCATTTTGGGGAGGAGGATGGGAGAAGTGAATAAACGGACATGTTTAGTTTAGTTTAGAGATGCAGTGCGGAAACAGGCCCTTCGGCCCACCGAGTCTGCACCAACCAGCGATCACCCTGTACAGTAGCACTGTCCCACACAATTTACAAAATCAAATTAACCTACAAACCTGTACGCTTTTCGAGTGTGGGAGGAAACTGGATCACCCGGAGAAAACCCGGAGGTCACAAGGAGAATATACAAAGTCCATAAAGACAGTAGCCGTAGTCAGGATCGAACGCAGGCCTCTAGCGCTCTAAGGCAGCCGCTCTACAGCTGCACTACGATGCCACCCATAAAATTAACAAAAGCCAAAAAATTAGCTGGTGGAAGAACCCGGTAAATCAGACAGCATCTCTGGAGGGAGAAGGTAGGCGACATTTCAGGTTGGGAATAAAATGACCTAAAATAGCAGACACTGAAAGCTTCAGATAGCCATTGTAGACAGAGGGCAGACGCTCCTCAAAATGGTCACCTCGACTGTGCTTGGTTGTGCGAACAGAATGCAGTAGACCAGTTGGAATGAAGGAGGTGAAACGTGACTCATTTGGAAGGGCTTTTGAGATCTCTGGATGGTCGAGACATGGAGGGGTGGGTGGTGGCGGTGGGGGAGTGACGGGACAGGTGTCATACTTCCTATGGTTACAGGAGGCTGTGTGGGGAGGGATGAGCAGACCACGGAGTCATGAAGAGAGAGGTCGTCACATAAAGCAGAAAGGGGAGGGGGAGAAACGAAGATGTGACTGATGGTAGGTTTTTATTCACAAAATGCTGGAGTAACTCAGCAGGTCAGGCAGCATCTCAGGAGAGAAGGAATGGGTGATGTTTTGGGTCGAGACCCTTCTTCAGACTGATGGTATGTTCATTAGTCGTTTAGTTTAGTTTAGAAACACTGCATGGAATCAGCCCCTCCAGCCCACTGTCCACGCTGACCAGCGATCACCATATGCTAGTTCTATCCTAGACACTCGGGACAATTTATAGAAGCCAATAAACCTGCACGTCTTTGGAATGTGGGAGTAAAATGGAGGACCTGGAGAAAACCCAAATGGCCACAGGGAGAACCTACAAACTCCGTACAGACATCACCCGCAGTGAGGATTGAATCCGGGTCTCTGTGGCTGTAAGGCAGTAACTCTACTGCTGCCTCACTGTGCTACCCATGTTAGAGCTGGAGAAACTGGGCGGCATGGAGGCATAGCGGTAGAGGTACTGCCTTACAGCGCCAGAGACCCAAATTAGATCCAGACTATGGGTACTTGGCTGTATGGAGTTTGTACGTTCTCCCCGTGTCCTGCGAGATCAGTTTCCTCCAACACTCCAAAAACATATATATGTTCGTACGTTAATTTGCTTGGTATAAATGTAAAATTGTCCCTAGTGTGTTTTAGGATAGTGTTAATGTGCGAAGATCGCTGGTCAGCGCAGACTTGGTGAGCCAAAGAGCTTGTTTCCACATTCTATCCCCAAACTAAACTAAAAAAATGGTGGCAGATGATGTGTTGGATGCAAAGGCTGTTGGGGTTAAAATTGAGGACAAAGGGAACTCTATTGCTGTTCTGTCTGTGGAGAGGGTGGTGAGAGTGGAAATTAGGAAATGCATTGTGAAGACTCCATCAACAAAGGGAGGGGAAGCCAGGCCTCACATTGAAGGAGGACATTTTAAAAGCCCTAGAGCAGTTGGGCTCATCTTGAGAAGATTTGTGAGGGAGATTGAGAAATTGAGAAAAGTAATGGCGGCTGTGTGGGAGAAGGTATGGTTGAGGTAGGTGTAGGTGTCGTTAGGTTTATAGAATGGTCACTGCTCTGTAATGACAGTGGCACAGACATCACTGTGGCGCTGCGGTAGTGTTTCAGTGGTAGAACAGGGTTTGACCCTGACTACAGGTATTGTCAGTTAGGGAAGGAATAAAATATTATTATTTCAATATCATTGATAATTTTTTAATTAACCCTTCACTTTTTTTGGAATATTTTCAAATTTGTTTCCAACCAAACTTTAATCTAATTGAAGAGATGTGATGCCTGTTTTACATCCCAACTGTTCATAAGCTACAGATTGTAAAATTAGGCAAAGTGCAAACCAGTGTCTGATTTGAACATGACCCTCGCCTGGTGGATATGTTAGGTTTAAAAATACCATCATTGCACCCACCAGGAAAAATCTTTCTCTGACAAGAGCAATATTTAATGAAAATATTGGAGTGTTCTAGTTTAGTTTAGACATACAGTGTGGAAACAGGCTCTTCGGCCCACCGACCCATACACACTGGTTCTATCTTACACATGAGGGATAACTTACAGAAGTCAATTCACTTGCAAACCTGCATGTCTTTGGAATGTGGAGGAAACGAGAGCACCCGGAGAAAACCCATGCAATCACAGGGAGAACGTACAAACACCATAAAGGCAGCACCCGTAGTGTGGATCCAACCTAGGTCACTGGCGCTATAAGGCAGCAACTCTACCGTTGCACTTTCTAGTGGTCGGTTACCTATGACCTTATTATAACATTCTTGCCTCATTAATAGGCACATGCATATGTAAGGGATGGAGGGATATGAATCACGTGCTGGCAATGGAGATTAATTTTTGGCATCATGTGCAGCAGGGACATATTGTGGGCCAAAGGGCCTATTGCTGTGCTGTACTGTTTTATGTTCTTAGTGATAGGCTCCATGCTGAGTTAGAGTCACACACTAATTAAAAACTCATGCCCAATATACTACCTGTTGATTAAGCCTGATTTGTATAGCAAGAAATTGGCATCAAAGCATAACAAGGGTTTGGCATCAATTTACTGGAGACACATGATGCAAATCCCCTGCAGTCTGAAATTTTCAATCAAAAATCAATGCCTATTTGAAGAAGATGAGATAATACCTCCTGCGGCATGAACTGATGCAGGACAAATCTCACAATAAACTCTCGGGGATTGTGCTCAGTCTGGCCATCTGGACCAAAATTAAATTTTTATTTCAACATCGCCATAAAAGAGGCATCAGTTAAAAAATATCCAATTCCTTATTCCAATAGCCATTTCTTCTCCCTGAATTTTAAGTGGAAGGACAGATGGAATGGCAGGCTGTGAAAAGTTACCATGTTGCTGTTAGTTGTACTCCAGTATAAGAAAGGTGAGAAATTGAAATTACAGCTAAAAATAAATCTTGTGAGGTTGCTTTTAATTATGCTAACACTCAAGATTTCATTTTAAACTACTGCTCAGGGAAGTTCACCAGCTCAGTACTAATGATGAGGGCTGAGGGGCAGAGGACCTGGATCTTCAACCCTATTGTCACAAAAGTGGTGCTAGGCTAGTAATCCGTCCAAGTTGGTGCCCCAGTGCCCAGATGATGTAGTTTAGTTTCAGTTTAGCTTAGTTTAGAGGTACATCATGGAAACAGGCTCTTCGGCCCACCAAGTCCGTGCCGACCAGTGATTCCTCATGTACTAGTTCTGTTCTACACACTGGGGACAATTTACAGAGCCAATTAATCTGCAAACCTGCATGTCTGTGGAATGTGGGAGGAACCCGGGGCATCTGGAGAAAACCAACGCGGTCACAGGGAGAACGTGCAAAGTCCGTATGGACAGCGCTCGAAGGCAGGATTGAACCCGTGTCTCCGGCGCTGTAAGGCAGTAACTCTACCACTGTGCCACTGCATGATCCTTGGACAATGGGAGACTGGATGATGAGTAAATGCACTGAAAATACGGGATCTGTATCTGTGAGGGTACAGGGAGGGAGGTTACCTTCTTTGCACATATTAGCATCACAAAGATATACAGCACTCGAACAGGTCATTCAGCCCAACTTAGCCATGCCAGGCAAAGTGACCTTGATTCCGAGCCTTCATATGGGCCATATCCCTCTGAACCTTTCATATCGATGAACTGGTCCAGATGTCTTTCAACAGTTACACACTAGCCTTTACGACTTTGTCTGGCACCTCATTCCATGTATCCACCACTCTCGGTGCCCCTCAGATCCCCTTTATATCTTTTCCTGCACACTTCCTAGGCCCCCTAGTTTAACACCCCCCTGTCCTCGGAAAAAGACTGTGACCATCCACCTTATCCACACAAGCAGTGCATTTCAGGCCCACACCATTCTGTGCATAAAAAGCTTGCCCCACACATTTCCTTTAAACTTTGCCCCTCTCATCTTAAAATTATGCCCTTGTCAAATGTCCTTGACATTTTGACTCTGGTGAAAATGTTCTGATGGTCTACCCTAACTTCATCTTATAATTTAATTTACTTCTATCATGCCTCCCCTTCACTCCCAACATTCCAGAGAAACAATCCATGTTTGTCTAACTGCTCCTTATAGCTAATATCGTCCAATCAAGGCAGCCTTCTAGTAAACCTCCCCTGCACACAATCCAGAGCTCCCACATCCTTCCAATAATGGGGTGACCAGAAATGCACACAATACTCCAAATGCAGCCTGACCAAAGTCCTTAAGACTGCAACATGACTTCCTGACTCTTATAATCAATGCCGTCTGATGCAGACAAACATACCTTACGCCTTCTTTACAATTCCCTTAGTTTGATTCAGACGTCAATGCTCCCAACTGACAATGTGCTTGGCCATTGAAGGTAATTAGGTCGGGAGATGGTAGGCCTGCATGTGGTGTTGGGAAGTGGAATCGAAGGCCTGCGTTAACAACAGTCCTGGAACAGAGGTGATGATTATGTTCAGTACTTTGATTTACAGGTACATTACTCGCAGTACTCGGTACTAACATTAACTTAACATGCAGAATGTTTGGGGTTGGTTTTCCCAAAGATAACTAATACTACTAATGTCTGCTTCACATGAGAACAAAAGATGGCAGCTGTCTGTCCATTACCATGGGACATCCTGTGCACAGTGCATGAGTATCTCAAACACATTTCTGACCCTTCACCTGGGCACCTGGAAAATGGAATGTGCAAATAACACTTCCAATTTTCCTCTGGAACAATGTTGTGTTAAATTCTAATGAATGACTGATAATGGTAGACAATAGACAATAGACAATAGACAATAGACAATAGACAATAGGTGCAGGAGTAGGCCATTCGGCCCTTCGAGCCAGCACCGCCATTCAATGTGATCATGGCTGATCATTCTCAATCAGTACCCGTTCCTGCCTTCTCCCCATACCCCCTGACTCCCCTATCCTTAACAGCTCTATCTAGCTCTCTCTTGAATGCATTCAGAGAATTTGCCTCCACTGCCTTCTGAGGCAGAGAATTCCACAGATTAACAACTATATGAATATGAGCCATGCTATTGTATGATAAACATAAAAATAAAGTTTTACAGTATAATATGAAAAAAAATTCTCTTAATATCCCTGAAATATTTAATCAATTGATAAATAAATTAACTGATGTAGTACCTGAAATATGTTTATCATCAGGTTATGAGCTGCCTTTGTTGATCTCAAGATGACAGTACAAGGATTGTTAGCTTTGAAAGATGGATTTAAAGATAGTTTTGAATAGATTGAAAGATACAGCATGGAAACAAGCCCTTTGGCCCACTGAGTCCGAGGGATGACAGTGGAACAGCAATGGCAGGAATTTCTGGGAATAATCCAGAAGATGCAGGATCATTTAATTCTAATGAGGAAGAAAGCTTCTAAGGGGAGTAAGAGGCGACTGTGGCTGATAAGGGAAGTCAAGGACAGTATAAAAGAGAAGACGTATTACATATTGTGAATGAGTGATCGATGGTCAGTGTGGAAACATAGAAACAGAGAAACATAGAAAATAGGTGCAGGAGTAGGCCATTCAGCCCTTTAAGCCCGTACCGCCATTCATTGTCATCATGGCTGATCACACCACTGTGCCATTTGCTTTGTTTTCTTTAGCTGGTGTAGAGAGAGAAATTAAGGCTGTCATTTTGACTAATAAGGCTGTCAGGGATTATGGAACAAAGGCAGGTGAATGGGGTTAGGAGGGAAAGGTAGATCAGCTATGGTTGAATGGCAGAGCCGACTTAATGGGACAAATGGCTTAATTCTGCTCCTGGAACATGAACTATGTCGAATGCAAATTGGAAAGTATGAAACTGAACAAGGACAAACTTTTAAGCCCACATGCCAATTTGCTGCTTGGTCTTAATCCTAGAAATAAATCTTCCAACTTTCCTTGAAATGACAGTGATAGGGAATAGTTCCCTATCATTATCATCTCAAGGAAAGCAAAGTGGCGGTAGGAGCTATCTTGCTTCTGAGTAAGTTTCTGCACTGCTGTGGGCCAGGAACAGCAGCAATGTTTCATTCAACATCTCAAGTATAATTACTGGATAATTACTTTTTCCCCCATGATCTCATCCTGCCTCATGATCTCTCATCCCCATGAATTTTCAAGCCTGCAATCTCAATTTTGAAACAATCTCTCTCCCAGTACTTAATATACGCACTGTATTTTGAGCATGGGTTCACGCACACATTAATATTCCCCTGGCATTGAAGTCATCTGAATATTTTGGCTCATGTATTTTTTTTATGAGCTCAATCATTATAATAAGCAATTATTTGTAATTGTTAATGGTCGAACCAAAACACCCCAATTATTAAAACCATTTCAACTGTTGACATGGTGGCCGCAACAGAAAATTTAATTACCTGATCACCTAACCTTCTTCGGACAATGGGATGAGCTCTGGTCTGCTGTTAATTGCAAGCACTCATGGATTAAGTGCATGCTTGACTGATCAGGGTGAAGAAACTGCATTGCGTGCTACAACATTAAAGGCATTTATTATTCACTGAATATTTTAATAACAAAATTAAATCAATAAACTACAATTTTAAAATATCAAATGAATATAAATACTCCCATAGGTTATTGTACAAAACGACACACTGTGCTGTATTGATACAAGCTTATATGTCGATTTCTAACAATTATTTTTGAACTAGTGTTACTGCCAGTGATACATTCACTATCTTCCCAGAAAAGTAATCAATTTCTAATTTCATTGTATCAGAAGATATACTTACATTGTCAGAAAAAGTTGGCATAGTTTTGAGAAGCATGCCAAATGCTCTGCTGTATTTGATAGCCCCCCCTGTCACATTTGATTATAATGAAATTGCTTATTCTATTCAAGTCACATAAACTGCTGGGAAGGCGATGCAGTCTTTTCCACCCAGCAGTCAACCAATCTGTCAATATTCACAGCTGCTGGGCGGGAACTGAAATAAAAGAGATATTCTAACAAGGTTCTATTGTGAAGTTTGGCAGGATCCTATTTACTGGCGTTTCCAAATGTTTCTGGATTCTGATACCTCTCCCTCCCTGTAAATAATGGTCCCACTGTATGGTATGTCACCATCAATTCAAGTGGAAATGTCTGGCAATGGTTCCTTCTGCAGACACAATTAAGGAGGCTGGTACCAGTGCAATTGTACTGAAGTGTAAGTTAATATCTTCAGATGGTGAGGGAAAGGGTTTACAAGAAACTTCGTAATAAGCACTAAGAGTAATTTAGGGATCTGATATTGCCAAGGCCCTCAGGACCGTATGATGGGCCGTGGGCAGACAACTGCAGTGGTTCCAGAAGGTGGCTCACCACTACCATCTCATGGGCAATTAGGGGATGATCAATGATTGCTCACCTCAGCAGCAATGCCCAGATTAAACATAAGTAACAAAATAAAAATCCTTCTTTTCCCGGCATTAATCTTCTTTTCGCAATTCTTGGGAATGAAGACGATTTGCTTCTGTGAGTCCTGAGATGGCTGTGTTGCACTGCTCTCCTGATGCATGGATTCATCGCAATTCCCCGTGTCATAGAAACATAGAAACATAGAAAATAGATGCAGGAGGAGGCCATTCGGCCCTTCGAGCCAGCACCACCATTCATTGTGATCATGGCTGATCATCCACAATCAGTAACCTGTGCTCAACCTCTCCCCATATGCCTTGTCAACCCAAATGTTCTTTCTCTTTTAGCAGTCGTGGGCCAGGGATTCCCAGGAGTCAGAAGGAAAGTTGAATATCTTCAAGAGGCTTTTGGGCACATCCTTGAATCTTTAGCATAAATATTCCTTTGTTATCTTGCCAAAATAATTCACTTACCAAATAATTTGACGTCATCAAATAATTTGAATCACCAAATAATATCACCAAATAATTTGAATACGGGTCCATGGAAGTGATATTCCTTGAGACTGACCAAAATAAGATCAGCACACTTTGTCTTCCTGACCATATCTCTCCAATGTCAATACCCGGAGTGAGATTCAGGCATAGTCAAGGTTCAAGATTCAATGTTTCAAGGTCAGTTTATTGTCACATGTACCAATTAAGTACAGTGAAATTTGAGTTACCATACAGCCATACTAAGTGAAAAGCAACAAGACACACAACCACATAAAAGTTAACATAAACATAGACCACAGCGGATTCCACATTCCTCACTGTGATG
Organism: Rhinoraja longicauda; assembly: GCF_053455715.1. Lineage (NCBI taxonomy): Eukaryota > Metazoa > Chordata > Chondrichthyes > Rajiformes > Arhynchobatidae > Rhinoraja > Rhinoraja longicauda. The sequence continues at coordinate 65,531,021 of NC_135953.1, read as the reverse complement.
GAAGGCAATAAAGTTCAACTTCTTCCTCTTTGTTCTCCCGCGGTCGGGGCAGTCAAACCATCTGCAGTCAGGGCAATCAAAGCCCCACAGCCAACAATCAAAGCCCCCATCGGGGTGATCGAAACTCCCATGTCAGGCCGTTGATGCTCTCTGCGCGGCATGGAGCTCCTGAATCGACCTCTTCTTACCAGAGACCGCGGGCTTCCCGATGTTAAAGTCCACAGGCCCTGCGGTTGGAGCTTTGATCCCCGGCAAAGGGATCGCAAGCTTCGCCATGTTAAAGACCCGCAGACTCCTGCGGCTTAGAGTGCCGGGTCAGTCTCCAGGCAAAGCCGCTAACTCCACGATGTTAGGCCGCAGTGGGGACGGATGTGATATGGAAAAAAATCGCATCTCCATCTAGGTAAGAGGTAACTCCCCCCCCCCACAGAAAACACAAGTTTTTTATGGTATCTTCAAATGACTTTACTTAATTTAATATTATGTGCTTCTAAATGCATCTGCTTCTAAATGCGTCCGCAATAAGCTACGATACCTGGTGACAAGCCAGCTGTCGCCGTGAAATTTCTATCTGGAAAATTTCTCAGTGACGCGCCAAGATCCGCTACGATTCTTTGAAGACTCCTCACGGTCATGCTCGCGACACCCGCGACGGTCATGCTCGCGACACCCCGGCGAACGTTTGGCGACAGTTTAGTCATCGGCAGTCGCTTAAAATCGCCTATGTGGGACAGGCCCTTAAATGCCCTTATTTTATCTGCTTCTAGCAGCGAGTACCAGGCAAACACCACTTCCTGTGTAAACAACTTGCTCTGCACATCATCATTAATCTTGGCCCCTCTCACCTTAAAGCTCTGCCCTCTATTCTTTGATATTTCCACCCTGTGAAAAAAAAAGTTTTGACTCTCCTCTCTATTATTCCATACATACGTCTATACGTCTATCAGGTCTCCCCTCGACACTCCAGAGAAAACAATCCCAGTGCGTCCAACTTCCGAATATGGCCAAACCATTGTCCTAAAATGCAAAAATATCTGTCAGGTAATTAATTGTGAATTTATTTGTTGTTGACCTCATCTAATATTACATTGTTCAATGAAAATTAATAGAAAAAAAGCATACTGAATATCTCCCAACAACAGGAAAACAAACTATTTAAATGCATTGGCATGCATGTTCTTTTTTTGGTTTTTGCAAGCATAAAGAAACCTCCATCAACATATCCTTTTTGTTGGTTTACATTTATATCTGACATTTACTGAAACAAGTGACTCATACATGTGTTACGTCATGTTTATAACTATTCTTTCCTACTGTTCATTCCTTATGTATAACCAAGGATTTTGATTCTAATTGAGGGCTATGTTTGGTTTGGTAAATACGGGCATCAGAGAGAATTCTGGGTTATCTTAGTTCCAAGCAACTTTTAATTGTGGAAAATTCCTTATGGAATATGTCCTGTGATCAGAGAAATCAGCATAGAAAACTACACTCCTTCTTTGAGAAACGGATCCCTTGAGAAATATATGTAGGCCTAGATAGAGTGGATGTGGAGAGGATGTTTCCAGTTGTGGAAGAGTAGGACCAGAGGGCACAGCCTTAGGATAAAAGGACGTACCTTTAAAATGGAGATGAGGAGGAACTTATTTTGCTGGAAGGTGGTGAATCTGCGGAATTCCTAGCCACAGATAGCAGAGAGCACAAATACCCAAGTTATTGGGTATTTTTAAAGTGGAGATTGATAGGTTCTTGAGGTAATGCCTTCGCCAGACCACAGATGTACGACATCCCCTTTTCGGCCATGAACCCGCAAAGAGTTGGCTAAAGTCCAGGAAAAGCTCCCTTAACAAAGTTGAACCAAATGCTGAAGTGGAAAGGTACTGGAGATGCATTATGGGAAGAGAGACTAGGCATCCATGACTTCATCCATGTTCATAAACGACATCAACGATATCCATGTCCATAAGTGCCAAAGAAGAACTTCCTCCTGGGGCTGAATCAAGCTGGGCTGAATGGAAATGCCTCAACAGACTGAGAGCTGGTACTGGTCGTTGTAGACCAACTCTCAAGAAGTGGGGCTATATAGACACTGAAGACGTCATCTGCATATGTGGCACTGAACCACAAACTATGGAGCACCTTTTTAGATGTCCTCTATTGGAGCACCAATGCAAAGCTGAAGGCCTCGCAGAGGACAATGATATTGCTAAGAGTTGTGTTCAGTTTTGGCTGAAACACAATATCTAGCATGTGTGGACACGATAAGAAGAAGAAGATAGGTTGTGGTGTGAAGTCAGGAGAATAGGGGTTGAAAGTCAGGAGAATAGGGTTGAAAAATAGATCAGCCATGATTAAATGGCAGAGCAGACTCGGCCAAACGGCCTAATTTTGCTCCGGTCTTTTTATCTTTGATCTTCCTTTGGTACAGAAATCAAAACTGCACACACTTTCCTCCATCACAGCCCTCTGGATTTGTTATGACATTCTAGTTCCTTACTCGCATTGAAGGCCAAAATACCATTTGCCTCCCTAAATGCTTACCTAACCTTCACGTGGAATTCTCTGCCACAGAAGGCAGTGTAGGCCAGTGGAATTCTCTGCAACAGAAGGCAGTAGAGGCCAATTCACTGGATGTATTCAAAAGAGAGTTAGATATAGCACTTATGGCTAATGGAATCAAGGGAAATGGGTAGAAAGCAGGAACGGGGGACTGATTTTGGATGATCAGCCATGATCATATTGAATGGCGGTGCTGGCTCGAAGGGCCAAATGGCCTACTCCCGCACCCATTTTCTATGTTTCTATGTTTCCTGTCAGTGACTGATAGACAAGAACACCCAGATCCCATTGTCAATATATTTCATGATCTCTTGACATTCAAATAATAATCTGCCAAAATGGATAATTTCAGATTTATCCACCTTCAGCTGCATCCCATGTGTCTATCCACTCACTCAACTTGCTTAATCAGCTTAAAGCCATTTTACATCCTCCTCACAGCCGTGCCTAGTTTTATGTTGTCAGCAGACTTGGCCATTTTATAATTGGGCTCTCAACCAAATCATTGATGTATTATTGCGAATAATAGATCTGCCACCCCAAAGGGGTTCTCTCAGTTTCTTGCCTGTCGGCCAATTTACAATGCATATCAAAATGTCACCTCCAATCACACATGCTTCAATCATGCGCACAGTAGTGCAGCGGAAGAGTTGGTGCCTCATAGTGCCAGAGACCCTGGTTCGATCCTGACTATTGGTGGTGTCTGTGTGGAGTTTGTGCGTTCCCCCTGTGACCGCATGGGTTTTCTCTGGGAGCTCCGGTTTCCTCCCACATTCCAAAGATGTGCAGGTTTATAAGATTTCGCCATTTCAACGGGATCCCACTGCTGGCCACATCTTCATATCTCCACCCCTTTCTGCTTTCCACAGAGACCGTTCCCTCCGCAACTTCCTGGTCAACTCTTCCCTTCGCACCCAAACCACCCCCTCCCCAGGTACTTTCCCTTGCAACCGCAGGAGATGCAACACCTATTCCTTTACCTCCCCCCATGACTCCATCCAAGGACCCTGACAGTCTTTTCAGGTGAGGCAGAGGTTCACTTGCACCCCCTCCAACCTCATCTACTGTATCCGCTGTTCCAGGTGTCAACTCCTGTACATCGGCGAGATCAAGCACAGGCACGGCAATCGTTTCGCCGAGCACCTCTGCTCAGTCCGCCTGGACCTACCTGATGTCCCGGTTGCTCAGCACTTGAACTCCCCCACCCATTCCCACTCTGACCTTTCTGTCCTGGGCCTCCTTCATTGTCAGAGTGAGGCCCAGTGCAAATTGGAGGACCAGCACCTCATATTTCGCTTGGGTAGCTTACACCCCAGTGGTATGAACATTGACTTCTATAACTTCAAATAGCCCTTGCTTTCCCTCTCCCTCCATCCCCTCCCTCTTCGCAGTTCTCCCACCAGTTTTACCGTCTCCGACTACATTCTATCTCTGTCCCGTCCACTCCCCTGACATCAATCTGAAGATGGGTCTCGACCCGAAACATCACCCATTCCTTCTCTCCAGAGTTGCTACCTGTCCCGCTGAGTTATTCCAGCATTTTGTGTCTACCTTCGATTTAAATCAGCATCTGCAGTTCTTTCCTACAGGTTTATGTTAATTGGCTTCTGTAAATTGTCCCTAGTGTGTAGGATAGAACTAGTGTATGGGTGAATGTTGGCTGGTGCAGACTCAGTGGGCTGAAGAGTCAGTTTCGAAGCTGTATCTCTAAAATAAACTAAACTAAACTAAACTAATCTCTGATGTAGGATTTATCAGAGGCATTCTGAAAATCCAAGTATATGGGTGACCATTCCATGTAGCTCCAGTGAATTGGTCTTTCATAGTCATAGAATCTTGCAGCGTGAAAACAGGCCCAACATGCCAACTTGTCCAACATGTCACATCTACACTAGTCCCACCTGCCTGCGTTTGGCCCATATCCTTCTAAACATGTCCTATCCATGTACCTGTCTAAATGTGCATCTCGCTCTTACCTGCTTTGCTACACTTCCTCACTTGCCTTCATGTCACACCCACCCTGGTGTGAGCTGGCATCCAATGCTGACAAATATAAACGAGATCCAGCAATTGAAATGCCACAGGCATACTCAGGAAATCCACTGGGCACCCCGTCTACCCAGCCACCATCTGCCTAAAACATGCCCTGATTTAAAATTGCATCTAAATTCTCTGAAGTTTATTAATGAGCAGTGTGCATTGTTAGCAACAGAGCAATCCTGACCAGAAGTGGAACAAATGCTGTTTGCAAGAAAAATTATATGAAGAAAAATGCAAGTTCATGAAACAAAAGTGGAGTCAGCACGGTCTGTGCCCTCGTGGGTCGGAGCCTGTGGCTGTTGGAGTTGGCGGAGCCCGCGGCCGAGGTCGGAGCCCACGGCTGATGGAGCACGTGGCTGACGGTGCCTGGGCCGGCGCGACGAAGGCGAGTGGACCCGGCAGCGATAGTGGAGAGGTCATTGCGGCGGTCGATGGGGGCGCCGACCGACGGACGAGGACGGACCATGTGGAAGTGAGGACGCCGCTGCTGAGGGAAGGAATAGAGGAGGACCCGGCGTGGGGGAGGGGGGTGGTGGTGGTAGTTGACGGGGAGAACAAAGGGGGACCTGGCGCGGATACTGTGTATACTTTGTAACCTGAATGAAATGAAATGGATGGATTCTGTAAATGAACAGCTAAGTTATTGGACAGGTTCTAAGAGCAAAAGCCTTCATTTTTCAGTCTGAAGAAAGGTCTCGACCCGAAATGTCACCCCATTCCTTCTCTCCAGAGATGCTGCCTGTCCCGCTGAGTTACTCCAGCATTTTATGTCTACCTGCCTTTTTCCTGTTGTGTTGTCACCAAACAGCTAACATTCTGAGAAGCTCTTCTTATCTCTCAGTGTAACATTGGCCTCCAGTGTCGCTGTAACAGGAGGGAACAAAATATTCCAAGACTTTCTTAAGATTCTCCAGCGACCTCTGCCATCTATGTTGTATAATAATTACAGGCCCAATCAAGTCGAGTGATAACTCATGGTTCCAGAGAACCATTTCGCATCGTTCGTCCATGACTCAGCTTGTCTTGGACTGATTCATCCGACCTCCTGGTCTGCAGCTGGATTCCAGGGCACTGCTGTGCTGGAGAGGGGCTCGATGCACACTGCATTTAAGTGGCTTTTAGATAGGCACATGTATTTGCAAGGAATGGAGGGAAATGGATCACATGCAGATTGACTCAAAATGCTGGAGCAACTCAGAGGGTCAGGCAGCATTTCTGGAGAAATGGAATAGGTGATGTTTCGGGTCGAGACCCTATTTCAGACTCACGTGCAGGCAGAGAAGATTAGTTAACTTCACATCATGTCGGCAGACACATTGTGAGCCAAAGGACCTGTTTCTGTGCTGTACCGTTCTGTTCTTCTGGTTCTATCTGGTTCCTCAGGTCTTGCAACCCCATGAATTAGTGTAGAGTGGCTGATCCTCTGGAAAGGGAAAGGTTAAGGGAAGTGCTCGAGTTATTTTAGTCTATTTAATAGTTTTAATTATTTGTTAGTATTTTAAGTTACTTTAATTGATTTTGCTTTTCAAAGTCATTCTATTCTATCCTATTCAAACCATTAAAAAAAAATCTCTGACTTTGTTTAGTTTAGTTTAGTTTAGTTTATTGTCATGTGTACCGAGGTACAGTGAAAAGCTTTTTATTGCGAGCTATCCATTCAGTGGAAAGACTCTACATGATTACAATTGAGCCGTCCACAATGTACAGATATTGGATAAAGGGGATAATGTATAGTGCAAGATAAAGTCCAGTAAAATCCGATTAAAGATAGCCCAAGAGTCTCCCATGAGGTAGATGGTAGCTCAGGACCACATGCTAGTTGTTGATAGGATGGTTCAGTTGCCTAATGACAGCTGGGAAGAAATGGTCCCTGGGTCTGGAGGTGTACGTTTTCACACTTCCCTACCTCTTGGCTGATGGGAGAGGGGAGAAGATGGCATGACCGAGGTGAGACTCTGGATGCAGAAGATCATATTATTTGGCCCTTTGTTACTAGAAGGGGCAAGTCTTGGAGAGTGTGCTCAATGGGCAGTGAGTCTAAGCAATGAGCCAAGTCCAGCTCAACCTGGCCTAATCCCAAATGTGCACTGTCTGGTTGTCCTTACGTTTATACCGACCATGGGACCTCTTCTGTGCCCAGCAGTGAGGTTCTGGCAGTGAGGGTAGAGTCAAATTCCAGACTATAAATTCAGACTCATGAGAGAAAATGACAACAGAAAAGATATATTGCAAATAATTCCTCATCTACTTTTTAAAAGTAAAATAATTCTGAAACCCACCTGGCTAAGATTGAGTCACAGGATGTGGTACTGCCACAGGCATTTGTGAATATTTTCCTGTGATTTGATGGATTGGGCTTTTTTTCTTGATGGAGTACACATTTCAATTCTCAGCAATGCATCCATGTATAATTAGAGCGAAGGACTTCACAAAAATGTTTGTACAAATCTCAGAATTTACAAACAATTCAGTGGCTACAAAATGAATTATATGAAGTATGTAAAGTAATTGGAATGGAACATTAAAATGGAACATGAACAAATGTGAAATTCTGGTCATGAATGAAAAATAACATGGATGACATAAATACACCATGAGTGATTTTGAAGAAATTAAAAATAAAATTAAAAGATCTGGAGATTTCGGTCAAATATCTGTGGTGAAACTGTGGAATTCTTTGTCACAGAAGGCTGTGAAGGCCAAGTCAATAGATATCTTTTAAGGCATAGATAGATAGATTCTTGTTTAGTACGGGTGTCAAGGGTTATGGGTAGAAGGCGGGAGAATGGGGTTAGGAGGGAGAGATAGATCAGCCATAATTGAATGGTGGAGTAGACGTGATGGGCCAAATGGCCTAATTCTGCTTCTATCACATGACCTTATGATATTTGATTGACATATCCATTCACCGCTAAGCAAAATCACCAGAACATCAAGGGATGATAGTTTAATTTGTGTGGTACACTGATTACAAGACATAATGAGACATATTCAAGCACCGGGAGAGGTTCTGTAAAGAGTCATGAGCGTTCTTAAGATATATAACTAACTCATAAGAATAGTTGTCCTTTTCAGTTGTGAAAAGGGGTAATTTGATATAAAACAGTTAAATGATTAGAGAGAATAAATCCAGAGCATAAACTCATAATAGTAGGGAACTCGGCTTTGAAATGCCATTTGAATAAGGATATAAGTTCATGTTGTTGGAGTTGAATTAAGCCATTTGGCCAATCGAGTCTACTCTGCCATTCAATCATTTTCCTGCTTTCTCCCCAAAACCCTTGATACCCGTTGTAATAAAAAAATTATCTATCTCTGCCTCAAAAATATCCACCGACTTGGCCTCCACAGCCCTCTGTGGCAATGAGTTCCACAGATTAACTAGATCAGTCTGAGGAAGGATCTCGACCCGAAACGTCACCCATTCCTTCTCTCCTAGATGCTGCCTGACCTGCTGAGTTACTCCAGCATTTTGTGAATAAATACCTTTGATTTGTACCAGCATCTGCAGTTATTTTCTTACACTACCTTCTGACTAAAGTAGTTCCTCCTCACCTCCTTTCTTAAAGAGCGCCCTTTAATTCTGAGGCTAACAAGTTATACAGACATTCAAGTAGAAATGAGTTGCAGTTAGTAGAAGGTAAGCAGGACAATTAGATGCTGTGATTTAACATGCTGGAGAGAAGACTGAGGATCCTCCTGGATAGTCGAATGGGATGAACCACACAGCATTCCTATCTTGTAATCTTGTGCTGCTGTATAGTCAGAACTAAACTTGTCCAACAAGTTAGTCTCCTGGACAAAGCACAAGTAATTAGATATTTTTTGTGGTGCCAGACTACTCAGCCTGGATTCTGTGGAAGTGAAGTGAACAGGTGCCACCAGAGAGTGATAAAGCAAGTATCTTTTAAAACCTCACTGATGGCCATGAGGCATTTAATTGTTGAATTGAAACACCTAAAAAAAAAATCTCATGTCAATGTAGTTTATAATGTCAAGGCTATTTACGAAAGAATTGAGGAATGACTGTCATTCTCCATTTTAGCGGTACCAGGGCCAACTATTTCATATGCTGCTGGAATCTAATGTATAATAGCAACTGCTTTTAGCAATAGAATTCCAATTCAAGCAATATCGCACAGAAATATGTATACAAGTATGCACAAATATCAATCTATAGCTTAACTGTAGAACATCACACACACACACACACACACACACACACACACACACACACACACACACACACACACACACACACACACACACACACCCACAAACACACACACACACACACACACACACACACACACACACACACACACACACACACACACACACACACACACACACACACACACACAGATTTACAAAATAACAACTCTTCAAATTTATGCGAGGTACAGATAGTGTAGAGAGTCAGAACACTTATTCCCAAGGGTTAAAATGTTAAAGGGCATAGCTATAAAGTGAGAGGGGGAAAGTTTAATGGAGATGTGCGGGCCAAGTTTTTTTTACACAAAGAGTAGTGGGGGCCTGAAACGCATTGCCATGGGTGGTGGAGGCAGATACGATAGTAGTGTTTAAGAAGCTTTTGGATAGACACATGGAAATACAGGGAATAGAGGGATATGGATTATATGCACATAGATGAGATCAGTTCAGCCAGGCATCATGTTCAGCACATACATTCTGGGCTAAAGGGCGCATTCCTGTTCCATGGATAGACACAAATGCTGGAGTAACTTAGCTGGAGTTACTCCAGCATTTAGTGTCTATCTTCGGAATAAACCAGCATCTTCAGTTCCTTCCTACACAATGTACTGTTCTATCTTCTAAATTGATGGTATCTGTCTGGAATTTTGAATGACATGATGGTGTGGGTTTTAATTCCCAAAGAATGGATGCATGGTGTTGACCAAGTCACAGAAATTTAAAAAAATCTAAATTCAGGCCTGAAGCCACCAGTAAGCTATCTACATGTGGAAAAAAATAGAGACAGGTCAGGGGTCAGAGATAACTTCCTAATTGCCTGCCTTCCCATTGCTTCCTAGCGCTGGATGCGGTCTGGCCTTAAAATGCTTCCCGCCTAACTGGAATCTACATTTTTCTTGAGCACATCCCTATTGATGTCTCGTTTTCACACCTTACATTTCCTTATCTCTGTGTCTCCCTCTCCCCTAACTCTCAGTCTGAAGAAGGGTCTCGACCCAAAATGTCACCCATTCCTTCTATTCAGAGATGCTTCCTGTCCAGCATTTTGTGTCTGTCTTCGGTGTAAACCAGCATCTGCAGTTCCTTCCCACACACGGTAGTCAATCAGGCGATCTCCTAGAAGGGGAACCTTCTCAAATATCAGCATGACATGAATTAAAATACATGGGAAAACGTCTGAAACAGCATTATCCTTGCTTCAGCTCAGAAAACTACCCCAGTTAATATCAGGACAATGTGTTTCATTGTGTAGGAAAGAACTGCAGATGCTGGTTTAAATCGAAGGTCGACACAAGATGCTGGAGTAACTCAGCAGGATAGGCAGCATCTCTGGAGAGAAGGAGTGAGTGGCGTTTCTGGTCGAGACCCTTCTTCAGACTGATGTCAGGGGAGTGGGCGGGACAGAGACAAAGATTTTGTGTCTACCCTCAATGTGCTTCATTAATTTGCCTCAGATTTCCTGCTTTTTCATATAATAATACTTAAGTACATTCTATGCTTGAGAACAAACAATAATATTGGTATTGGTTTTTTATTGTCACTTGTACCAAGGTACAGTGAAAATCTTTGATTTAAGAGCTATCTGGACAAAATATTCCATACATCATGAGTACATCAGATATGCAAAAGATAAAAAAAAGCACAGAGTGCACAATATTGTGTTTCAGCTAAAGATTCAAGATTCAAGATTCAAGATTCAAGATATCTTTATTTGTCATCCAAAAAACAAGTTTTTTGGACGAAATTTCGTCACCCACAGTCCAACAATAAGAGCAATAAAATAAGCAAATTACACAACCCCAACCAACACAAAACCCCCCAAAAAGAAACATCCATCACAGTGAGTCTCCTCCAGTCCCCTCCTCACTGTGATGGAAGGCCAGAATGTCTTTTTCTCTTCCCCTGCCGTCTTCTCCTGCGGTCAGGCTGTTGTCGTTGCCATGTTCCAGGCTGCGCCGGACGGTGAAATGTCCGCAACGGGCCGACCCAAGCCCCGCTGCAAGTCGGGGCCGTCGGGGCTCCCGACATTGAAGCCCCCGCCGAGCAGAGAAAATTCCGTGGCCTATTTCAGGCCGACCCAAGCCCCGCGATCCGGGGCGGGCGAACCCGCTGCCGCTGCCGGAGCTCCCGATGTCGGCATCCACGCGGCCCGAGCCTAAGGCGAGTCGCAGCCGCTCCCGCAGCCTCCGAGAACGGCCGGCTCCGCTGATGGTGAGTCTGGTCCGCGGGCTCTGCGAACCAGAGCCCTGGAGGCCGCCAGCTCCAGGAGTTGGGCCGATGGTAGGCCGCAGCAGGAACGGAGACACGGCCCAGAACACAAAGGTCGGGTCTCCGTTCGGAAGGGACACCTATTTACAATGTTACAGTTCCCCCCCTCCCCCCCACATACACACATAGTACACAAACACAAAAACACCACATCACAACTACAATTAATAATAATAATAATAATAATATATTTATTTTATATAGCGCCTTAACACATGCACAAAGCGCTTTACAAATACAATTAACATAGAAACAAACAGACAAACAGACAAACTATCCTGACGGAAAAGCGGCGAATAATCAACGCCAGCGTCCTCTCACGTCAGGGTCCGGCAGTAGACATTAAAGAACACAAGACACACAGATACAATTTTTTACACAAAACAGCCATCACAGTGATTGCTCTAGGCATACCCTCACTGTGATGGAAGGCAAAGTCTTATCTCCTCCTCGTTCTTCTCCCGTGGCGCCACGAGGCGATCGAGGCTCCCAACCCCTTGAAGCCCCCACCGGGCGATGGAAAGTCCCAGGGTCGAGCCGAGCAGGCCGAAGAAAGTCCTGAGCCCCCACCGGGCGATGGAAAATGCCGCGGCCGAGCCACGCAGGGCGATGAGAGTCCTGAGCCCCCACCGGGCGATGTAAAGTGCCGCGGCCAGGCCACGCAGGGTGATGAAGGGCCTGCGGGCGGGTTGATCGTGCCTCGTGCTTCGGGGCGGTCGAAGCTGCTACGGCTGGAGCTCCCAAAAGCCAGTCGCCAGCCAGGGACCTGCGAACTCCCGATGTTGCGGTCTGCAGGGCCCACGGCCGAAGCCTCCGAGATGGTAAGTCCAGGCCCTGCGACCGGAGTCTTCAAGGTCGATCCCAGCTGGAGGCCGCCGACTCCACGATGTTAGGCCGTTGCGCGAACGGAGATACGACACGGTAAAGGTCGCATCTCCGTTGAGGAGGAGATTTTAAAAAAAGGTTTCCCCAACCCCCCCACCACCCCCCTACATACACAGAATTAAAAATAAAACAAAACGTACATTTAACATCAACAATGACAAAAAAACACAACAAAAAAAACGGAGAGACTGCCGGTGAGCCGCAGCTGCAGAACACAGCCACGCCCCACCACCCAATTAAGACAACAAAAACAACAAAAACACAAAGACAAATGGACTGCAGGTAAGCCGCAGCTGCTAGGGCAGCGCCGCCATCTTAAAGAGAAAATGCAGTAAAAAAAGTGCAAGGGCTGCAACAAGGAAGATTGGGAAATTAATAATACATCCACAACATCTAAGAGGTCTGTCAAGAGTCTGATAACAGCAGAGGGGAAACTGTTCTTGAGACTGGTGGTAAGTGCTTTCAAGTGTTTGTATCTCCTGCATAATGAGAGAGGGGAGAAGAGAGAATGACGGGGAACAGAATGATCCTTGATTATGTTGGCTGCTTTCCCAAGGCAGTGTGAAATGTAGACAGAGTTGATGGCGAAGGGAGAGGGCTGGGGTATCTGGTTTGTACGATGTACAGGGGCTACCTTCACAACTCTGCAATTTCTTGTGATCTTGGACAGAGCAGTTCCATATCAAGCTATGATGCATCTGCATTGGGGAAACATTGGGAGAGTTGCACAATAGGACATTGATATAATGATACCACATACTTTACATTATCATCCTTTGGTCAAGTTGCCTTCTCATCAATTATCAATAGCTTGTGAACTTCACGCTGATTTTGAAACTTTTGACTCCCATGAAATGCGTGATCTCCCTTGTGTTTCTTATCGTGAGAGAGTCTGAATTTATGTTAAGAATGCTTGCACCAGAGCTTATTTAATGGATTTCCTTGGCATCTTGTTCAGATATCTTTCAATTTGAACGTCCATTGTTAGCTTAAAAATACCATTCGTACCATGAGTCATATAGTTGGTGCTGCATGCTAATATCAGGTGTACAGGATGTAGAGGATGGTATGCTTTTGTTGCTATGGTGACTGGAAGCAGGAAACAATACAGTTGTGCTATTTATTTTGGACTGAGCATACAGCCTTTGAAAAGCTGCTGCTAGGATCCATATTGTTAATGATGACATCTGTATATTAGGTATAACAAGCTCTTTTCTCTCCTTTCCTTGCTATAATCTTTACAAATGCTTTTAAAGCAAAGTGCTGAATCCTCCCCAGGGACATGGGAGTGTCAACTGTTCCTTCTTTCTCAGTAATGGGATTCAAAATTGGTGCCTGTGCTAAAGGTAAAAGCAATTAAGCATTGTGCATTGAAACCACGTTCTTTCCCTTACTAGTCCTTTGTGTTCGAACTGTAATGGAACTAAGTCATTCCTTTTGGGAGCATTTCACTGCTATTCAAAGACTTTATATCATGTTAACTCTATCAGGTATTAGAATTTCATTTCTATTCTTGTCGATGAAAAAATGTTTAGTTTAGTTTTGAGATACAGCGCAGAAACAGGCCCTTCAGCCCACCGAGTCTGCGCCGACCAGCGATCCCCGTACACAAGCACTATCCTACACTCTAGGGACAATTTACAATTCTTACTGAAGCCAATTAACCTGTAAACCTGTATGTCTTTGGAATGTGGGAGGAAACTGGAGTTTCTGGAGAAAACCCACACGGTCACGGGGATAACGTACAAACTTCATACAGACAGCACCTGTGGTTAGGATCGAACCTGGGTCTCAGGCACTGTAAGGCAGCAACTCCACCACTGCACCACCGACCTAATGATGCTGAAAAAATGTTCTTGTCTAATTTTGCCTTCAAGGCAAGACGAATCATTTCCATCTGATCACTTCCACATTTATGTTAGATTTTATAGCTACCACGACATATTGAATCTAACTATAAACCGTGATGATGTGGTATCGGAGGCAGTTGCTTCCAGTATCACCAGTTGCTTCCAATATTAATGCAAAGGGAATATTGGATGCATTTGGGAAAGTTGAAACCCTTTAAATCCCTGAACCTGAATACTCACTTACTTGCCATCTCTTGAATTCTGGTGCATGCTTTAAACCCTTGGCCTACAGGGATCTCGCTGGAATAATGGGAGAAACTCTGCTGATCTTGCTCATTTTTCCAATAACCCAGTGATTGTGGTAAGTTTATCCAAACTGTTTGAAACTAGCCCATCAGATATTTTAGGATATTTTCAGTATCCTCCACCATGTTAGATATAGGGAGAGGTTGACCAAACTTGGATTGTTTTCTCTGGAAAGCCGAAGGTTGATGGGAGACCTGATAGCAATTCTGATAGGGTAGACAATCTGAACCTTTTCCCCCATGCCAAGGACTTGGATGCATTACTTTAAGGTGAGAGGGGCAAAGTTTTGGGGCAATGTGCAGAACAAGTCTTTTACGCGGAGGGTGATGGGTGCCCTGAATGTGCTGCCAAGGGTAGTGGTGGTGGAGGTAGTGGTGTTGGAAGCAGATAAAATAGTGGCATTTAAGAGGCTTTTGGATTGCCACAGGCAATAGAGGGAAATGGATCAACTGCAGGCATACAGGATTTGTAATCTTGCCAACATATTCGGCACAGACATTATGGCTGAAGGGCCTGTTCGTATACCTTTCTATGTTCTAGGTTCTATGAAGACTGATGCAAAGAATTGACTTAATTTAGCTGTCCTTTGCTTGTTTCCTGTCATTAATTGCCCAGACTTCCTCTCTAGGAGTACCCCACGGCCCTTGGCATTCCTCTGCCTTTTCCTCCATCTATAGAGGCCCTTGCTGTTGTTTTGATATTAACCATGACTTCCCCTCCACTGTGCTTGCTGGGGCTGTCATCTGAAATTTTCCCATTCTTCCTTTCCCTTCCGGAACCAGGACAGAATTCCTATTGTCCTCACTTTCCACACAACCATCCTTTACAAATAGGGGTTATCCACCATCTCCACTATGATGACCATCAATTTCATTCCCTTCACTTCCTTTCTCAGCATTCTAACAGGACCTTCCTCTCCAATAAGACTCTGATCTATTTATTAGGCCAATGACAGTCCCTTTCATATGCATCTTATCCCAGCATCTTTCTATGCAAGTGAATGAGATGAAACATCAGCTCTTTTATAGATGTCACATATACAAGCGTATGAATTATCTACAGTACTGAACTAAGTAGCTCCTCAAACCTGCTCCATGGTTGATCTGATTGCAACCTCAGCAGCTCCACACTTCCACAATTATCTGGTAACCCTTCATCGCTTGCCTATCACTGTGTAGGATCTCAGCTAGAAATAATGATCTATGTTCCGTGCAATGCTTCTTGTTGCTCTTGATGAAGGTTCCGTTTCATTGGATGGGACCAGAGCAGATTGGATGACTGCTTTATGTTAAACCTCCATTCATCCTAATTAATGTTTCAAGAATCGATTTTATTCCAGCAAAGCCAGTTGGTGTCTAAGCTCGTAAACTATTTAGATTTTGGAGGTTCTCCGTGTTTCTTCCCAGCTGCCTTAAGCCTTGGCACAGTAGTTGAGGAGGCAGTGTGTTTCCCCTTCACTGTTCCTACCTGGGATTTCTCCTGTATAGTTAATTTGTTCCATTTAAAGAATTCAGAGCCCAGCTATTTTGATAAACCGACAAATTTATTGTTTGATCACGTATGAATATAACATACGAGTTATGTTATAGCATACACCGTCATGGTGGCGCAATGGTAGAGTTGCTGCCTTACAGTGCCAGAGACCTGGGTTTGATTAGGACTATGGGTGCTGTCTGTATAGATTTGTAAATTAATTGGTTTTGGTAAATATTGTAAATTGTCCTTAGTTTAGTTTAGTTTAGTTTAGAGATACAGCGCGGAAACAGGCCGTTCGGCCCACCGGGTCCGTGCTGACCAGCCATCCCCGCACACTAACACTGTCCTACACACACTAGGGACAATTTACACATACACCAAGCCAATTAACCAACAAACCACTATGTCTTTGGAGTGTGGGAGGAAACCGAAGGTCTCAGAGAAAACCCATTAAATACAATACAATACAATATATCTTTATTGTCATTGTACAGGGGTACAACGAGATTGGGAATGTGCCTCCCATACGATGCAATAAATTAATTAGCTAGTCAGTATTAATTTAAACAACCCAATGAAACAAATTGGAACAGTTTTAAAACAGAATAAAGTGCAAGTAGATCTGTACCGGTTCACTGTGCGATGTGACCATCCGGCTCAGCAGGACCGGTTCATAGCAGCTATGGCCCTGGGGATGAAGCTGTTCCTGAGTCTGGAGGTGCGGGCGTAGAAGGCCTTGTACCGTCTGCCCGATGGTAGAAGTTCGAACAGACTGTTGCAGGGGTGTGAAGAGTCTTTGTGGATGCTGGTGGCTTTTCTGAGGCATCGTGTGTTGTAGATGCCCTCCAAGGCTGGTAGCTGTGTTCCGATAGTCCTCTGATCTCTATGGACTACCCGCTGAAGAGCTTTCCTCTCTGCCTCCGTGCAGCTGAGATACCACTCAGGGATGCCATGTGTTAGGATGCTCTCTATGGTGCAGCGGTAGAAGGTCGTCAGCAGCTGTTGGGATAGACCAGACGTTTTCAGTGTCTCATGACCCATGCGGTCATGGGGAGAACGTACAAACTCTGTACAGACAGCACCCGTAGTAGGGATCGAACCCGGGTCTCCAGTGCTGTAAGCGCTGTAAGGCAGCAACTCTACCGCTGCGCCACCTGTGCCCAGTGTGTGTGTAGGATAGTGTTAGTTTATGGGGATCACAGGTCAACGCGGACAGTGGGTCAAAGGGCCTGTTTCTGCACTGTATCTCTAAAACTAAAAACTATAAAGCACGGACTTAATGCAGAACAGGCATCTCGGTACAAAACCTTTCTGGACAGGTAGTACAGGTGCAGAAATATTATTAATTCTTCTGCTTTTTGGTGTTTGACTTCTATTTGACTTCTTGTCTTCTTTGAGCTAATCAGAATGTTAGACCACAGTCAGTATTGATTTGTTCCAAAAAAAGCTCTCTTCTTTCCAACTGTGCTAACTGAAGCCAGCTGTTTTATATACAGCTTTACTCGGCCTCATGTGGGAGTGGTCAGCAGATTCTTATCACGGGGTTTACTCAGATGGTGGCCAACTCTGTCATTCATTTCATTGTTTCATCAGCAGATCTGTTTACCTTTGTGCTGATTCCCGCTCCATTACTTGTTCTGCAAGCCAGCATCTGCAGTTCCTTGTTTCTGCAAAAGTTACCTTTAGATAGACACTAAATGCTGGACGAACTCAGCAGGTCAGGCAGCATCTCTAGAGAAAAGGAATGGGTGATGTTTTGGATTGAAACCCTTCTTCAGACTGAGAGTCAGGGGAGAGGGAAACTAGAGGTAGGAAAAGGCACCGATGACCAAGGAAAGGTAGAGCCCACAATGGTCCATTAGTTGTCTCAGCTATTTCCTCGCATTACATATCTTCTTATTACAGTCTATGAATAAACAGCCAATCAACATTTTACTGTATTCCTGTGAGATAGAAATGTATGCACTAAACTATTTTTTAACTTCCTCTTCTAATGAACCTTTACAATTAAGGTTCATTGTAACCTTCGGGCTAAAGAAATCAAGGGATATGGGAAAAAAGCAGGAACAGGGTACTGATTTTGGATGATCAGCCTTGATCATATTGAATGGCGGTGCTGGCTCGAAGGGCCGAATGGCCTACTCCTGCACCTATGTTTCTAATACTAAGAGTGATGAAAACGCCTCTCAGCACCTCTAAAAATAAAGAAAATTTGGCTGGGAAGTTGAGCATTGATTCAGATGGGAGAAAAGCAGAATTTAAAGTGGAAGGTGGAAAATTAATGAGTATTTAAAATCAGACAAAACAAAAGTTGAACATAGACAACAGTTAAACTCCTCTAAATGCAATGATATAGTATAAGGCAGGTAAATGATATTACAGCTATCACAGAACAGGGTTTAAAGAAAGGCAGTAATGAAAGCATCATGTTTAGTGTAGTTTAGTTTATTGTTACGTGTCATAGTGAAAAACTTTTTTTCTGTGCCAACCAGTCAGCAGAAAAACAATACGATTACAATCGAGCCGTCCACGTTGTACTGATACATGATAAAGGGAATAACGTGAATAAAGTTTAGTGCAAGATAAAGTCCAGTAATGTCTAATTAAAGATAGTCCAAAGGTCTTCAATGAGGTAGGGAGTAGCCGGGACTGCTCTCTAGTTGTTGGTAGGATGGTTCAGTTGCCTGTTATCAGGCAACTAACTGTTCCTGGTAACAGAGTTTTCAGATGGGATTGAAAGAGGTTAAAAAGAAAAGGGTGGGGGAAATCATTGGTTTCAAGATAATTAGTGCAGAGAAGAAATGTGGGAAGGATAATTAATGACACAATAAAGGCTTTAATAACAAACAAAAAAGGGACAACCACATAGTTGGGCGTGAGTTGGTGGTTTTGCAGATAGTGAAGAAGGTTGTGAACGATTGCAGCAGGATCTGGATCGATTTGCCATGTGGGCGGAGGAATGGTTGATGGAATCTAATACAGAAAAGTGTGAGATGTTGCATTTTGAGACGTCTAACAAGGGCAGGACCTACACAGTAAATGGTAGGCCTCTGGGTAATGTTGTAGAGCAGAGGGATCTAGGAGTATAAGTGCATGGTTCCTTGAAGGTAGAGTTGCATGTAGATAAGGTAGTCAAAAAGGCTTTTGGCACTTTGGCGTTAGTCAGTCAGAGTATTGAGTATAGAAGATGGGAGGTCATGTTGAATTAATAAGTTTATTGGCCAAGTATGCGCATATACAAGGAATGTGCCTTGGTGCTCTGCTCACAAATGACAACACAAACACATGGTTAACAATTAAGAATAAAGCATAACCACATCAAAACAATAAGAATATAACATTATGGTCTAAACATGTGGGTGAAAATAAACCAGAGCAAAAAAGAGACTACAGACTTTAGTTATTGAGTAGAACTACTACTCGTGGTATAAAGCTGTTTTTATGTCTGGCTGTGGCTGCTTTGACATTCCGGAGTCGCCTTCCAGAGGGAAGTGCTTCGAAGAGTTTGTGGCCAGGGTGAGAGGGGTCAGAGATGATCTTGCCCACTCGCTTCCTGGCCCTTGCAGTGTACAGTTCATCAATGGGGGGAAGGTTGCAGCCAACAACCTTCTCAGCTGATCGAACGATCCGTTGCAGCCTCCGGATGTCGTGCTTGGTGGCTGAGCCAAACCAGACCATGATGGAGAAGGTGAGGACGGACTCAATGATAGCAGTAAAGAATTGGACCATCATTGCCTGTGGCAGATTGTGTTTCCTCAGTTGCCGCAGGAAGTACATCCTCTGTTGGGCCTTTTTGACTGTGGAATCAATGGTGGCCCCCCATTTAAGGTCCCTGGAGATGATGGTTCCAAGGAACTTAAATGACTCCACAGATGTGACTGTGGTGTTGTTGATGGTGAGTGGGTGGAGGGGAGGGGGAGCTCTTCGAAAGTTGCAGTTGTATAGGACGTTGGTGAGACCGCATTCAGAATATTGTGTACAGTTCTGGGCACAATATTATAGGAAAGATATTGTCAAGCTTGAAGTTCAGAAAAGATTTATGAGGATGTTGCCAGGACTAGAGGATGTGAGTTATAGGGAGAGGTTGAGTAGGCTGGGTCTCTATTCCTTGGAGCGTAGGAGGATGAGGGATGATCTTATTGAGATGTCTAAAATCATGAGAGGAATAGATTGGGTAGATGCAGTCTTTTGCCCAGAGTCGGGGAGTCAAGGACCAGAGGACATAGGTTCAAGGTGAAGGGGAAAAGATTTAATAGGAATCCGAGGGTTAGCTTTTTCACACAAAAGGTGGTGGGTGTATAGAACAAGCTGCCAGAGGAAGTAGTTGAGGCCGGGACTATCCCATCATTTAAGAAACAATTAGACAGGTACATAGATAGGACAGGTTTGGAGGGATATGGACCAAGCGCAGGTAAGTGGGACTAGTGTAGCTGGGACATCGTTGTGGGTGTTGGGCCGACGGGCCTGTTTCCACACTTAATCACTCTATGATTCTATGACTCTATAATGAGGAGACTAAATTTGCCAGCACATTTAAGGCCTGTGCTAAAACTCTAAGTTAGCAACAGTGGTCCTTTTCAATTACCCTCACTTAACTTGAATGAAAAATCAATGTAAAAGATATATAGAGCACAGAATTCCTAAACTGTGTTTAAGAATATTTTTATTTTAATCTGAAAGAAGCAAGCTCAGCAAGAAGGGGGAAGAATTGTGGACTTAGTTTTAGTGAATGAAGCTGGACGGATGATAGATTTTTTGTTTCATAAATTAATTTAGAATTAACATATCAAAGAAAAGAACAAAGACAAAATTGAAGTATCAATTCTTAACTGGGGTAAGACTAAATGTATTAGAGTATCAAAAATGGACCAGAAAAAAATACTTGAAGGTAAATTGGTTTTGGAGCATTGGAAGGCATTTAGGAAGGAGATTCAAGGAATTTAGGGGAAACTTGTTCCAAAACCAATGGATCAACGCAGGGCTCTGAGGCGCCTGCCACATCCAGTATGGATAGTTTTAATCTGTGTTTGGGAAGAGTAGGCGTTGAAGATTCCCAACTACAGTGATGACAGGGCCTAGTGACAATGCTCAGCCAGATGTGCCAAGTGAGTGAGACATCTCAGCCTTCTGAGGTCCTCACCATCACAGAAGCTCAGCATGAGCCAAGTTTATTGCCTGCATGGTAGTCGCCATGCCTGCATGGTAGTCGCCCATACCTGCATGGTAGTCGCCGTGCCTGCATGGTGGTCGCCCATGCCTGCATGGTAGTCGCCGTGCCTGCATGGTGGTCGCCCATACCTGCATGATAGTCGCTGTGCCTGCATGGTAGTCACCCATACCTGCATGGTAGTCGCCGTGCCTGCATGGTGGTCGCCCATGCCTGCATGGTAGTCGCCGTGCCTCCATGGACGTCTCCTAAACAACACACAAGTAACATTTCACATCACAAAGGTGTCAGGCGTGAGAGTGAATGGGTCGAACCAGCTCATATCATTTGTATGCGGCAAATGCTTGGTGTTTGGATGATGGAATTAAAAACAACACTAGCAAATTTGCAGATGGTACAAAGCTGGGTGTCAGTGTGAACTGCAAAATGTTAGGAGGTTGCAGGGTGACTTGGACAGGTTGAGTGAGTGGGCAGATGCATGGCAGATGCAATATAATGTAGATAAATGTGAGGTTATCCACTTTCGAGGCAAAAACAAGGAGGCAGATTATTATCTCAATGGTGTCAGATTAGGTAAAAGGGAAGTGCGACGAGACCTGGGTGTTCTTGTACACCAGTCACTGAAAGTAAACATGCAGGTACAGCAGACTGTGAAGAAAACTAATGGCATGATGGCCTTCATAATGAGAGGATTTGAGTGTAGGAGTAAAGAGGCCCTTCTGCGGTTGTATAGGGCCCTGGTGAGACCACATCTGGAATATTGTGTGCAGTTTTGGTTTACTAATTTGTGGAAGGACATCCTTGCTATTGAGGCAGTGCAGCGTAGGTTCACGAGGTTAAACCCTGGGATGGCGGAACTGTCATATGAGGAAAGATTGGAAAGACTGGGCTTGTATTCACTGGAATTTAGAAGGATGAGAGGGGATCTTATAGAAACATATAAAATTATAAAAGGACTGGACAAGTAGATGCAGGAAATTTATAGAGGTATATAAAATCACGAGGGGAAGATAAGGTAGATGTCACTGTCTTTTACACAGGGTAGCAGAATCTAAAACTGAAGGGTATAGGTTTAAGGTGAAAGGAGAAAGATTGATAAGGGACCTGAAGGGTAACTTCTTCAACAGAGGGTGGTGTGTGTATGGGACAAGGTGCTAATGAAAGCTGAAGAGGCTTTAAAAGCGATTTGGTCAGGTACATATATTAAAATAGTTTAGAGGGAAATGATCCAAACGTAGGTAAATGGGACTAATTCAGATAGACGTCTTGGTCGGGGCAGAGGAGTTGGGCTGATGGGCTTGTTTCCATGCTGTATAACTCTGTGACTTTATGACTATGAGTGGTTGACTCTTAACTGCCCTCGGAAATTGCCTTGATAGCCAAATTCATACTCATCGGACATGCCAATGGATTTCCCAGCCCAGCTGACCTTTCATAGACAGACAGGCTGGAGTCTGCGTTATGGGAGCTGTTGTGAGTTGCATTATGCAGAAGATGCTCACATTTGCAAGGGATGCCATTTGTTTCTCAGCAATCACTTGCAAGCTGGGAAATTACCCACCAGCATTTAACTGAAGCCTGGGAGATATAGCAGAATGTACCTGATTTATAACATTTCCAACTTGGCTCTGTTCCTGACCCACAAAATAATTAAAATTATAGCCTTCTGTCTCGTTAACAATGCACAATGTTCATAATAAAACCTGTATAGATAATGATATATAGAACACTCCAAGCAGCTTGATCCTGAAATGTAGCAATCCTTTTCAATGCTATAACTTCCTAAGAGCAATAAACTAACAAACTCATCATTCAAGGAAACATCAAAGTGATTAGTTTTTTTTTTCAGAAGCTGAGTTCAGCATTTCCCCCCCATATCTATGAGCTACTTAATCATCATGAGAAGTACTATTGCAGATGTACATTAGGCAAAATATTTAGGGTTGAGGATATTTTGTCTTTAATCAATGAGTATCAATAGAAAACTAATGGTCCATATCAATTATTTAGTTTTATTTCCCATTTTGTTCCATGTTACTGACTTGAATCAACAGCACTTCATCAAATAAATTACCATGCAACAATACTGTCAAAGCACACTTTGATTTTGTACCTATACTTCTTTATATGATGAGTCCACCATGACACCGTAGCTTCAAGAGATTGTAAACAAACATACAGGACTTCCGTACAATGAGTGAGATACAATCATACGTTCACAAAATGTTTACATCACAGAAGGGGCCAATACAGCGACTGACTCCATCATGCATCCGTGTGAGAGAAATCTGGCTAGCCTCACTCATCCCTCCCCATTGGTCATTAAATGCTTCCATTGTTGAGAGATGTTAGTTAAGTGGGTGGTTTGGAGAGGCATGAGACTGCTTTCCTTGGAACAAAGGAATTTCCAAACACTGGAGTTTAGAAGAATTAGGGGGGACCTCATTGAAACATACAGAATAGTGAAAGGCATGGATAGGGTGGATGTGGAGAGGATGTTTCCATTAGTGGGAGAGTCTAGAACTGGAAGTCATAGCCTCAGAATTAAAGGATGTTCTTTTAGGAAGGAGATGAGGAGACATGTCTTTAGTCAGAGGGTGGTGAATCTGTGGAATTCTTTGCCACAGAAGGCTGTAGAGGCCAAGTTGGTGGATGTTTTTAGCCGGAGATAGATAGATTCAAAGGTTTCAAAGGTCTTTTATTGTCACGTGTACCAACTAAGGTACAGTAATATTTGTATTACCATACAACCATACTAAAAAAAGCACCAAGACACACAACTACATAAAAGTTAACGTAAACATCCACCACAGCAGATTCCCCACATTCCTCACTGTGATGGAAGGCAATAAAGTCTAATCTTCCCTCATTTTTCTCCCAGGGTTGGGGCAGTCGAACCATCCGCAGTTGGGGCGATCGAAGCTCCTACAGCCGGGGTAATCGAAGCTCCTGCGTCGGGGCAGTCAAAGCTACCGCGGCATGGAGCTCCCGAAGTCGGTCTCTAAACAGAAACCGCGAGCTCCATGATGTTAAAGTCCGCAGGATCCCGCGTTTGGAGCTCAGAGGTCGATTCCTGGCAAAGGGATCATTAGCTGCACGATGTTAAGTCCGCAGGCTCCCGTGGTTGGAGCTCCCAAAGTCGGTCTCTAGCAGAGGCCGCCAGCTCCTCGATGTTAGGCCGCAATGAGGACGGAGATATGATATGGAAAAAAATCGCATCTCCGTCGAGGTAAGAGATTACAAAAAACTTTCCCCCACCCCACATAAATCACGCTAAAGAAAACTAAAAACATTCATTTAATACATAATTTTTAGAAAACAACAGAGAAGGAAGGGACAGACAGACTGTTGGCGAGGCAACCATTGCTGGGATTCTTGATTAGTACAGGTGTCAGAAGTTATGGGGAGAAGGCAGGATAATGGGGTTAGGATGGAGAGATAGACCCGGCAGAATAGACTTGATGGGCCGAAAGGCCTAATTCGCCTCCTATTCCTTATGACATGACTTTATGACTTATTCAGCTGCTTAAATCCGCCCCAACTAATCCTAACAATGCAATATGAAAAACTTAAACTCATTTAAAGTTTTTAATGCAAAGAAAATCGTGAAAGCACTGAATTCCAAATGCTTTGCTTTATGATTTTCATTGTCCATTCAGTATTCTCATCAAATAAATTACCTGCCTATTAATGGAAAAAGTTGTCAGGTAATCTACACCTGACTTTTCTAGATTTCCAGTTAAAAATGTTCTTCTTGCTTTTGTTTCTCTTTGTGCCATGTAGCAAGCCACAATTAAGAATGAGTTTTCCCCCAGATTCTCCACTGATTCTGTTCTGGATCTTATTCCCCCAATTTCAATATTTTTCCTAAAAGAATGACAGTGAGTTTTTCTTGGAGAGAAAAATAAATAGGGATGGATCCTTCAGCAGCCCTCATGAGCACTTGCAAAAGGTAAATAATTAGTTCTGTCTATTATGATCCGTAGCCCCAATACTAAGCATGTATTGAACTATTCTCTGTTTAGTCATTTTCTTTGCAAAGAATAGTTGGTTAGGCCTTAACACAATATAAATACCAAAAAGTTTTATTGTATTGTTTCTGTATCACTAAAACATCATCGCCATGAGGGATGAACGTCGGATTAAATGGGAACTTGATCATCAGCGCAGATTCAATTGGCCAACGATCCTCTCTCTGCGTCGCATGTCTATATGACTCTGACTCTGGGATTAGGTGAGAGAGAGTGTTATAATTGCTTGTGCAAACAGAATAATCCCATATTGATTATATGCAATAGTCAACTGACTGTAATGAGGATCTTCTACTGCTGTGTGAACCTTCCAATGGTTAGTTGGTGCTATATCTTAAAAGTAATTCATTTGGAAATTCACAAGCGATGTTTTTGCTAATAAATGGCTGTGTGTTGACTTGAAATTTTATCCCCTGCACTTTTTATCTTGCTACCCTTTCAATAGCTACTTGATCAATATATTGTCGTGTGCATTACTCTCAGCTGCCGTGGTTACAATGCTGACTCACCATCATTGATGTTGCGCAGTGTTCTTCATGGTTCAAGATTCAGCATTGTTTAGTGCTGAGCCAGGCAAAGTATATTTTTGGTTAAACTCATTGTTGTTCTCATCAGAAAACATAAGGTTTATGTAGCGAGAAATTTCTCTTATAAGGGTCAGGGAATCTTTTGAGGACGTGTTAAGTCCAGAACACGTTGCCCAGCACAGCACAGGATGTAAAATTAGTTTTGTGATCATCTGGGTCCTTGCATTGATTATTAATGTATTTTGTAATAGCTAAGGGCAATTGGATAGAAAGAGTCATTTAGATTGCATTAAGGACGATGATTTTTTGCAGATTCATTATAAGAACTGTCTCTCTTTTATGGAAGATAGACACAAAAAGCTCGAGTAACTCAGCGGGTTAGACAGCATCTCTGGAGGAAAGGAATAGGTGACGTTTTGGGTCGAGTCCCTTCTTCAGACTCTTTTATGGAGTTCCTTACATCCTGTACCATTAATGACTGCCCCCTGCAGCATGGAGATGGGGCTGAGCACATCGTCTCTTTGACAGCTTTCTTCTGAGAATCATAGAGCCAAGCAGCATAGAAACAGATCCTTTGACCCAACCCATCCATGTTAACCAAGATATCCCATCTAAAGTAGTCCCATTTGCCCACATTTCGCTCATATCCCTCTGATCCTTTCCCGTCTATGCACTTGTCCATGTCTTTTAAATGTTGTTATTGTATCTGCCTCAACTACTTCCTCTGGAAGCTCATTCCATATAACCATCGCACTCTGTGTGAAAAGGTTATCCCTCAGGTTCCTACTAAATCTTTCCCTTCTCACCTTCAACCTATGCCCACTAGTTCTTGGTTCCTCTGCCCTCGGAAAAAGGCTCTAAGCCTTGACCCTATTTCTTCTCATGATTTTATACGCCTCTACAAGATTGACTACATTCCAAGGAATAAAGCCCTGCCAAATCTCTCTCTCTAGCTCAAGCCCTTGAGTTCTGGCAATATTTTCATAAATCTTCTTTGCATTCTTTCTTAATGGCATCTTTTCTTTAGCAGGATGACCAAATTTGAACACAATAACTCTTGTTGGGTTATGATTAGATGGCAGGGGAAGTGGGTTGAGAGGGAAAGGTAGATCAGCCATGATTGAATGGCAGAGTGGACAATGGGCTGGCTTAATTCTGCTCCTTTCACTAAGGAACTTATGAGTAGAAGAAACAAGGAGCTGCAGATGCTGTTTAATACCCAAAAGGACACAAAGTGCTGGAGTAATTCAGCAGGCCAGTCTGTATCTCTGGAGAACATGGATCGGTCTGCAAAAGGGTCTCAACCCGACACTTCACCTATCTATATTCTCCAGTGATGATGCCTGACCTGTTGAGTTACTCCAGCACTTTGTGCAACATCTTGTACAACTGTAAAATAATGTCCCGATTGCTATTACCTAATCGTGGTGAGGAAGTTGAAAGTGACAGTAACTTTGACCTCTATAGAGAGAGATGAGAGCTTGGTTGAGGTCTTTCTGCAGAGTCTTTGGTATATAATAACGTCCTCTTGCTTTCTTCTATCATCTTAGATCTAGCATATGAAGGATTGGAAAAGGTGTTTCTCAGTTTTAAGAAAATGCTTTCACCAATTCTCTGGTCTTGCCTCATCTCAATGATGACATGGACTTGTGAAATCACTGTTCACCAGTGAGGACTAAGTAGGATGTGGTGTCTCTGAAGCTCCACGGGAGTAAACTCTTCAACTTATGATGGCCAGTGGTCCTAGATCCATCCGCCCGGTCATTGACATACCAATGCTCACTGAGGAGAATCATCTGAGTGATTATCTCAAAGATAGACACAAAATGCTGGAGTAACTCAGCGGGACAGGCAGCATCTCGGGATAGAAGGAAAGGGTGACGTTTCGGGTCGAGACTTTCTCAGACTCAGCAGCTCATTGCTGCAGGAATCACATAGTTTGACCACACTTTGTGTAAGATGGCAGAGCAGCCTGAAGCTGACTTTTCAGGTCACCCAGTGTCAGCACATTGTGCCTTTAAAAAGTGAAAAATGCAAAAAACCAGCATGATATGCTCTGACTTCAAACAAGACAACTCTACGAGGGCTGTGATGTGGACTATTGAGCCATGGTGTATGACAGTGTGAGTCGTGCATTATTAGCTGCACGTCCAATGTCAGAAAATAACAGTTGCCCAAATGTCAACTGCAACTGTAAGTGCCCAGTTCAATTTCATGATTTCCCCCGGAAAATACTTATAGGTCAAACTACACAGAGCAGGACAGATTTCTGATTGCATAGTTCTGAGGAAAAAATGGTTCAATCTATTTTCTTGGCCGTGGAATTATATTACAGCACAAAACAAGCAATTTCATTCAAACAGTGTTTTCCTTCCGCTTTTGTTCCAGATGAGCCTCCTGCCTTCCTATTATTCAATTGTTCAGCAATTAATTCAGCAATTAATATTCTGTTTGGTTTTCCGAGCTTCAAAATGGAAAAACAATTCATCCATCACAATGCCTTCCTCAGTAGCTGTTTAGCATACCTTTAGAGTGTAATAATGTCCTCTTGCACTCTTCTCTCATCTTAGTTCTAACATATGAAGGAATGAAAGAAGCTGTTTCTGATTTATAAGAAGATGCTTTCACCAATAATCTGGACTTTGAAGGAGACAGAAGGCGATTACTGGGAAAACCATGAACAGGTCGGAGTGGGCGACAGTGACATAGCTGGTAGACCTGCTGCCTCACAGCGCCAGAGACCCGGGTTCGATCCTGACCTCCAGTGTGGTTTGCACACTCTCCCTGTGACCACATGGGTTTCCTCCGGGTGCTCTGTTTTCTTCCCACATCCCAAAGATGTGCGGATTTGTAGGTCAATTGGCACTCTGTGTATTATCCCTAGTGTGTAAGGAATGTATGAGAAAGTGGGATAACATAGAACTAGTGTGAGCGGGTGATTGATGGTCAGTGTGGACTTGGTGGGCTGAAGGGCCCGTTTACATGATGTATCTTTCAATCACTCAGTTAGTCAATATAGGAAATTACTCCTGGTTCTCTCCTGCACTGAGGGAATTACTTTGCAGAAATCTTGATCACATGCATGATAAAGTATAAATGGAACAGCTCAAAGAAATTTCCTGCCCATTGTGACTACTCCACACCTGTCGAGCCTAAAGAAAATAATGCCTTTATCTTTAACAAATAAATCAACTTTTCCCACTATCACTGTAATTTTGCTCTGTTTGAATGCCGCTTTTGGATATTATTATCTTTCTTTCCTAACATGATTTACATATTACTGAATCTGAAACCTTATTTTGTGGAGCTTTACATTGCAATTTCAGAGTACATCAAAAATACCAAACAAACAAGCTGCACAAATTATTGCTGAAGAGCACTAAATATGGTTAAGCTGCGATCAATTTTGCTTGGCTAATAAAAATAGAAATGCCATTAGTGCACTTGATGTATTGTGCAAAGCAATCTGCTGCCTAATCAGCCATCCCGGAGCTTGATGCATGGAAACCACTAATAAACTGTCATATTGCACCTGAAATCAAAAATATGCACAGCTAGGCATCACTGTATCACTTGATATTTCACCCTGCTTCAGTGTAGACTTTGTGAATCTCAGAATCACATAGTACAGAACACAGAACATTATAGCACAGCAACAGTTCCTTCGGTCCACAATGTTGATGCTGAACATGATACCAAGTTAAACTATTCTCTATCTGCATGTGAACTAAATCCCTCTATTCTCTGCCTATTCAAAAGCCTCAAATGCCATTTTCATATCTCCTTCCACCACCACCCATGTCATGACTATTTTGGGCATCCAGAGAGGCACTTCTGTGTAAAACTCTTTCCTTTCAACTTTGCTCCCACCCCTCTTCTCACCTTAAATCTATGCCCTCTCGTCTTTGACATATCAACCATGGGGGAAAGGCCCTGACCTTCTACCCTATCTATGTCTCTCAAAACATATATACCTATCTGATTTCCCCTCAGCCTCCAACACTCCAGAGAGGGGGGCATTCAACCTATGAATTTTGAACAAGCTAGACAATTGGTTATATAGTCATAAAGCATGGGAACAGGGCTTTTAGCCAGCTGAATCTATGTTGTCCCTCAAGCACCCATTTAGACTATTCCGACACTAATCCCATTATATTCTCCCTACATTCTGACCAACTAACCTCTGATTCTACCAGTCACTTACTAAACAGGGCAAATTAACAGGTTACTTATAGGCTTATTAAACTATCATCCTGATTAATTAACCTACCTGCATACCTTTGGGATGTGAGTGGGCATTGGAGAATCCAAAGGAAACCCACATGGTCACAGGGGAACGTGCAAGCTCACTCAGACAGCACCAGAGGTCAGAATTGAACCCCAGAACTACGGCAGCAGTTCTACTAGATTTATTACTGTACTACCCATTTAGTTCTGTTTCTCGGGTCGTTCACTGTATCTCTGCGAATATCGCAACTTCAAGTGTCTGTACATTTCATTTTGAAAGCCAATTATTAAAACCTGCACCCTCAGCCATTTCCCGCAGGACATTTCTGATCATACAATTCGCTGCATAAATATCCAGACACATTGGGTTTGCTGCGAAGAAGACCAAGAACATCCAAACTGGCAGTCATGCCTTATGCTGAGAATAAATTGACACCAAACATAGGTTATAGAATAGGCTCCACCAAAGAGCCTGAAGTTTGTTGCACCAGAAGCCTCTGGAGGGGAGCACCGCTTAAAACAACACATTATGAGGTTAAGTAGTTGGGTGACACCATGGTCAATGTATTTCAGTGAGGCAAGTAAGAGGTTCTCAACTTTGTATCTTAAATGGAAGTAATGCTTCCTAAAACAGTTGGATCAATAGAGATTCAGGAGTCAGGATTCAAAGGTTAATTGTGGAAGAAGGAACTGCAGATGCTGGTTTAAACCGAAGATAGACACAGAAAGCTGGAGTAACTCAGCGGGACAGGCAGCATCTCTGGAGAGAAGGAATGGGTGACGTTTTGAGCCGGGACCCTTCTTCACTGTTTAGGGATAAGGGAAATGAGAGATATAGACGGTGATGTGTAGAGATAAAGAACAATGAATGAAAGATATGCAAAAATGTATGAATGATAAAGGCCATTGTAAGCTGTTTGTAGGGTGAAAATGAGAAGCTAGTGTGACAGGTGGGGGAGGGATAGAGAGAGAGGGAATGCCGGGGTTACCTGAAGTGAGAGAAATCAATATTCACACCACTGAGCTGCAAGCTGTCCAAGCAAAATATGAGGTAGCCCCGGCGTCCCCTCTCTCTCTATCTTTCCCCCACCCAAGTCGCACTAGCTTCTCATTTTTGCCCGACAAACAGCTTACGATGGCCTGTTTTCCTTATCATCGTTACTTTTTTGCATATCTTTCATTCATTGTTTTTTTAATCTCTCCACATCACCGTCTACATCTCTTGTTTCCCTTATCCCTAACCAGTCTGAAGAAGGGTCTCACCCCGAAATGTCACCCATTCCTTCAAAGGTTAATTTGCAGGTTGAGTCAATTGTAAGGAAGGCAAATGCAATGTTAACATTCATTTCAAGAGGACTAGCATATAAAAGCAAGGAAGTAATGCTGAGGCTTTATAAGGCACTGGTCAGGCAACATTTAGAATATTGTGAGCAGATTTAGAATAGGCAACATTTAGAGCAGGCAACATTTAGAATATTGTGAGAGTGGCGTGGGGGGAAGAGAGTGGAGGTTTTGTTGCCTCCATCACAGTGGGGGGTGTTTGGAGTCACTGTGATGGATGTTTGTGTTGGGGTCGCGTGTCCTGTGTTCTTTTCTTTTTTGTTGTGTTCTGTGACTGCTGGAAATGTAATTTCGTTCGGTATCTCGGTACCGAATGACAATAAAGTTCTGTATTGATTTGGGACTCATATCTGAAGATGAATATTCTGGTGTTGCAGAGGGTCCAGAGGCGGTTTATGAGAATGATCCCGCGGTCCAATGATTAGGTTAACGTATGAGCAGCAGTTGATGGCTCTGGGTCGGTCTGTACTCAGAAGGAAGAGGGAGATTTCATTGAAACCTACCGAATAACAAAAGGCCTAGAGAGGTGGATGTTGAGAGGCTGATTCCAGTAGTGGAAGAGTCTAGGGCACAGTATCAGAATAAAAGTACGTTCTTTAAGAATGGAGATGAGAAGGAATTTCTTTAGCCAGAGGGTGGTGAATCTGTGGAATTCATTACCGCATATGGCGGTGGAGACCAAGTCATTGGGTATTTTTAAAGCATAGATCGATAGGTTCTTGATTAGTAAGGGCGTCAAAGGTTATGGGGAGAAGGTAGGAGAATGGGGTTGAGAGGGAAAAATAGATCAGCCATGATTGCATGGCATTTTGAGACTCAATTGGAAACGTCATCTATCCATGTTCTCCAGAGCATGCTGCCTGACCCTCTCAGTTACCCCAGCACTTAGTGTCCTTTTGTCTAAATTAAAACAGATTGACAAAAGGTCATTAAGCTGAAGGTTTGATTCGTTTTCTTTCTCCAAGGTTGCTGCCTGACCTGTTGATTATTATTTTTTTAATCTGTTTAATTTCATGAGTATTTGGAGCCAAAACTATTGATCCTCCAAAAAGCCATAAGAAAACCAACTTAAATAAAAATGAATATTGAGAGCATGCATTAACTTCCAGGGTCCATCTAATTGAATGCCAAACTATAGGAGTAAAAGAGATCTATTCCTTTGTAAACAGTACTTTGAAATAAGGCCTAGAATTTTAAAGTCAGTTATGGTCTTACCTCCTCTCCCTGTTACTCAAACCCTCTGAGATCCCCTAGGAAAATACTGTGGTCGCTGGGAATCTGAATGAACAAAAGGATATTCATGAAGAAACCTACATGGACACAAGGAGAATCTGCAAACACCACACAAACAGCACTCCAGGTCAGGATCGAACCTGGATCTCTGGCGTTGTGAGGTAGCAGGTCTACCAGCTGCGCCACTGTGCCATCCTTAAAATTTGGATATGGAATCACTGTGTCAATTTGGTTGGCAGTCACAGCTTCTTAAAAGCACTGTTTTCCCATCTGTCCAGTTTCGTTTTGGTCGATAATGTTCATGTGTGATGTCTTATGTTGCTTTAGCATGTTAAAGATGTAACAATTGCAACTTGTTGTATCAGATTATGTTTGACTTTAAAGAATTATGAGTGGCCTTGTACTCTGCAGACTGCATCTCAAGTATGGTAAAATTATGAGGGCCTAACACGCGCACAACATATTTTATTAATGGATATATATTAGTGGACAGATGTAATAATATGAGAGAATATATTTTTGGAAGAAAAGCCATTGAAAATATGTGGGCACCTTATTAATATTAAGGCACAAAGGTGAATCGGAAATTAAAGGTTCAAATACATATTTCCTTGAACTGACCTGAAGTTAAAAAAAAGCTAATTAAGCAAAAGAAAGGGCATTTGAAAACATCTCTGTGATGGTGGTCATAGACCTTCAAAAATGCTAATTAAATACCAAAGATAAACATACATAAAAATACAGTCATTGGACGATAAGTTGAATGTTCCATTATGGAAGGCAATTTAAATGTATAGATGTGAAAAAATCTAGGACAATTAGGTTAAATGGTACCAACTTACAACAGGAATAGAATATACAGCCACTACTATATCGTGTAGCTGGTACTTTAAACTGGAGATTAATTTCTATGTTAGCCACCAGCATCCAAAAAGACTCTTCACACCCCTGCAACAGTCTGTTCGAACTCCTTCCATCGGGCAGACGATACAAGGCCTTCTACGCCCGCACCTCCAGACTCAGGAACAGCTTCATCCCCAGGGCCATAGCTGCTATGAACCGGTCCTGCTGAGCCGGATGGTCACATCGCACAGTGATCCGGCACAGATCTACTTGCACTTTATTCTGTCTTAAAACTGTTACAATTTGTTTCGTTGGGTTGTTGTTGTTTAAATGAATTAAATTATTGCATCGTATCGGAGGCGCATTCCCAATCTCGTTGTACCCCTGTACAATGGCAATAAAGATATATTGTATTGTATTGTATTGTCATCAGCTTAATTTATTTGCTGAGAAATTGGTTATGAAGACCTGATGGAGGAGAAAAGGCTGATAATAGTATTCAATAGTTTTTGATGAAATTGGGAACTGCTTTGATTGAGCACTACTGAAAAGAACATTTCCTCGAAGGACTACTGAGGGAATTGTAATGTTAAAATAATCATTGAGGGGGCTAATTTGAGAGAAACATCTTAACCAGTGAGAGACGGTACCACATAGAGTAATTTTGGTGATTGTCATTGGCGAATTGAGGGAGAAGCTGGGAAAAATACTGATGCACAGAAGAAAAGAAAGAAATGGGAGAGTTTAAACTAATGGACTTGACAGAAGAATGTCATGCATAAAATAAACACCTATTTGAGTCAGACACACCAAACAACATCTTTAGATGCTGTAAATTCTGCCTAATCATATATAAGCTCTCATTCACCAATGAAGGATGAACTAAGTTAATGGCATTCACGGAATTAGTCACAGTGTAACTAATGTAATTGCTGTACCTGACACACTTTGGACGATATTTATCGACCATAAAAATAGGCATACTCCTTAATACAACTCCCTTCAATAAAATCAGACTGCTCTGTCTAATCCCCCAGTTGTGCATAAATGCACGTTTAATTAAAAAAAACAGTTTCAACATGGTGGGACCTCATTAAGAACTTGCATGCGTCATACTGGGTGCAGGTAATTATTGAAATTATCAAACTTATGCAGGTAAATTATTGAAATTATGTTAGTTAGTCAAAACACATGGAGCTAGCTGCCACTGAACTATCAGAAGACAGACACAAAATGGTGGAGTAACTCAGCAGGACCTTTGGAGAGAAGGAATGGGTGACGTTTCGGGTCGAGACCCTTCTTCAGACTGAACTAATAGAGATGCACACATGCATGATGGAAGGAAGAGGGGTTATTGAGCACAGTGGAAGAATTTGCTAATTTATATCCATTCTTGGAGACACCATATTTATGGAAGGGTACTAGAAAACAATCCAAGTCTGCCCCACCTCTCAATAGACAATAGACAATAGGTGCAGGAGTAGGCCATTCGGCCCTTCGAGCCAGCACCACCATTCAATGTGATCATGGCTGATCATTCTCAATCAGTACCCCGTTCCTGCCTTCTCCCCATACCCCCTGACTCCGTTATCCTTAAGAGCTCTATCTAGCTCTCTCTTGAATGCATTCAGAGAATTGGCCTCCACTGCGCTCTGAGGCAGTGAATTCCACAGATTCACAACTCTCTGACTGAAAACGTTTTTCCTCATCTCCGTTCTAATGGCCTACCCCTTATCCTTAAACTGTGCCCCCTGGTTCTGGACTCCCCCAACATTGGGAACATGTTTCCTGCCTGTAACGTGTCCAACCCCTTAATAATCTTATACGTTTCGATAAGATCCCCTCTCATCATTCTAAATTCCAGTGTATACAAGCCTAACCACTCCAGTCTTTCAACATATAACAGTCCCGCCATTCCGGGAATTAACCTACTAAATCTACGCTCTACCCATAAGTTAATGCCCTTTAATTCAGGCATCATTCTGTTGAACCTCTTTTGCACTTTTTCCAAAGCCTCCATGTCCTTCTTGTATTGGGGCCACCAGTACAGCATGCAAAACTCCAAATGTGGCCAAAACAAAGTCCTATAAAGTTACATCATGACTTTTAGTTTAGTTTAGTTTAGAGATACAGCGCGGAAACAGGCCCTTCGGCCCACTGAGTCCGCACCGACTAGTGACCCCTGCACTTTAACACTATCCTACACACACGAGGGAAAATTTACATTAAAACCAAGCCAATTATCCTACAAACCTGTACACCTTTGCAGTGTGAGAGGAAACCGAAGCATCCGGAGTAAACCCATGCGATCACGGGGAGAATGTACAAAGTCCATACAGACAGCACCCGAGGTCAGGATCGAACCTGAGTCTCTGGTGCTGTAAACGTCATAAGGCAGAAACTCTACAGCTGTGCCACCATGCCGCCCTTCATGGCTCTTATACATAATGCCACGACCAATGAAAACAAGCATACCATGTTCCATGGAAGGTATTTATTCACAAAATGCTGGAGTAACTCAGCAGGTCAGGCAGCATCTCAGGAGAGAAGGAATGGGTGATGTTTCGGGTCGAGACCCTTCTTCAGACTGATGTCAGGGGGGCAGGACAAAGGAAGGATGTAGGTGGAGACAGGAAGATAGAGGGAGATCTGGGAAGGAGGAAGGGAAGAGAGGGACAGAGGAACTATCTAAAGTTGGAGAAGTCGATGTTCATACCACTGGGCTGCAAGCTGCCCAGGCGAAATATGAGGTGCTGTTCCTCCATTCGGAAGATGGAGGCGCAGGCAAGTCCCAAGAAAGCAGAAGTGGCTGTGGTAGCGAGTCTGGGTCAAAATGTGGTCGTAGAATAGGAGGGCAGGAGAAATCACAGAGGGGGAACAGCGAGAGAGCATCAGAAGATGGAGGCGCAGGCAAGTCCCACAAAAGCAGATGTGGCTGTGGTAGCAAGTCAGAAGATGGAGGCACAGGCAAGTGATCCATGTTCCATGGATGTTGCCTGATCAGCCAAAAGATAAGGTAATTTTCCCTTTCAGGTGGCAGGAAGCACTCTAACCTTATAAAGTAGCGGGAATTCACTGTTCTGGCCTCCATGTGTCTACAGATAGTACACAGAGAGTGGTGAGTCTGTGGAATTCACACAGAGAGTGGTGAGTCTGTGGAATGCTCTGCCACAGAAGGTAGTTGAGGCCAGTTAATTGGCTATATTTAAGAGGGAGTTAGATGTGGCCCTTTTTGCTAAAGGGATCAGGGGGTATGGAGAGAAGGCAGGTACAGGCTACTGAGCTGGATGATCAGCCATGATCATATTGAATGGCGGTGCAGGCTCGAAGGGCCGAATGGCCTACTCCTGCACCTATTTTCTATGTTTCTATGTTTCTATGTTTCTACACACACAGCTACCCAGTATTCTCTGGTCGGGAGAGTTTCCCTTTACTTTGTCAGAAGCTGGAATTGTCACCTGCTGACATGATGGGGTATCCAGGTGGCCCAGTGGTGGATCTTCAAAGAGCTATTGTGATCTCTCAATATAATCAGAGCGGAATCCCAACATTTTAATGCCAAACAAAGTTCTCTGCTGAAGTTAGAGTAGCAGATGAAAATCTCTTGAGCCATCATAGTATGATCTGAAGACTATGGAGTTCTGGATTTTTAAATATTTTGGTTTAGTTTAAAGATACAGCGTGGGAAAAGGTCCTTCGGCCTACCGAGTCCACACCGACCAGTGATCCCCGCATACCAACACTATCCTACACACAGTAAGGACAATTTACATTTATTCCAAGTCATTTAACCTACAAACCTGTACGTCTTTGGATTTTTCTCATAAAAAGCCTAGATGGAATTCCTTCGTATTTGAAATATATTCAACTTTAACATTCCTACAGACATCTTTTACTGAGGTATAATACCGCACATTGGTGAAAGCAATTTGAAGATCTAACTGATTTGAAGAAAATTATCTACCGTATGTTCTACCTTTTGTCCAGTGTCGTGACGTATATTACATTTCACACAATCCTCTGGCAGCATATAATGCTTTTGTGACCTTTATGATGAATTATTTCAATTCATTTTCAGATCACTTGTGTCCTTGGAATCAATTATATTTTTTGGAGGAGAGGTAAAAATGTCAAGCATGAGTTTTATCCAGAGATACAATAACTTTATATGCAAAATACAAAGGTACTCGACCTTTGCAGATGGTTAAAAAAAAGTGACAAAATCAAAAAGAAAATGCGTTTGCTGGAAATCTGATTTAAATCAGAAAATTCTAGAAACGTTGTCCAATTTGACCTGAAACATCAATGATTTATTTCCATAGATGCTGACCTATCATCAGTATTTCCAGCATGTTCTGTTTTTATATGAGAACATAAGAAACTGTTAGATAAGAGCACAAAATTAGAAGTAAGTAAAAAGCAGTGAAATATCCCAACAAAATGCTGATGAATTAATCATCTGTAGTTTGTTCCGCTCTAACTGATGCTAACTTACGAAGGTCTCTCTAATAACATTTTTTCAACTACTGCACCCCCATCACACATTAGCTATCGGGATCGTCTCAAATTTGAAACTCAACATGTTATTGCAAAGGTAAGTAGCGATGGGCTAAAATACCACAATGTTAAAAATAAAGAACAAATCGCAAACAAAAAGTTAATTCTATGACTCCAATTGGCTCAGGTGTTATTTGCATTTGTTTAACAAGAAGGAAAAATCCATGAACCCAGTGCAACAACAAGCATCCATGTGGCACATGGATCATTTTATCGTTGGAATCATCTTGATCGTAACATCATTTATCTTGCAACAGAAAATTCTAATGTGCACCAGCAGCGTCTTTCCTGCACCCAAATTTCCGGCAGTAAATACAAATAACTGCTGAAAAAAATCCAACACAATAGTGAGGAATGGTCCACCATTCGGGGCGAAGTGGATAAAACTTTCCGCAAAGTAGGTCATGTGAAACGCAGATGATCAATGGGAAACTGCAATATCTCCCACTGAAATCCCAGCTGCATGGTACTGAGATCCTTATGGTGTTGAAAGCTTTGTGTCAACCTGTGCCAGTGAACAATGAACCTGGTGGGTCTTCGAAACTGAGGGTCATTTGCATGCTGGCAGAGAACCATTTGTTGTGTTCATTGGCAGAGGGAATGTTGCACAGGAAGATTAATGGCATCAGCCTGGCCAACTAGCATATTTGATATTAGTGATCTATTAAAACAGAAAGAGCTTCTACTCCATCAGTGTTAAAGTGATCGGTGGCCAATGACACAATATCATGTAAGTCAAAGAGGCCAAGCCAAAGTTTGAAATCTAGTTATCCATTCCTTTATTTCTTCCTTGGAAAATAACCTTGAAATATTGCACGTCAATGATAACAGAAAAATGGATAGCAAGGAGTTAGATTGTACTTTTCTCTAAACTCTCATTAGAATGACAGAGAATTCAGCAGCAACATCCTGCAATTCTATTGCACCTTTGAGATTATAAAACAACCCAGGGGGCCTTATCTATATTTTCTTTGCAGTTCTTCAGTGTAGACACTCCTGCAGCTTCCTTCTCATTGTGGTCCTTCCCACTGATACCAAGTTGCAAATGTGACCCCTGGGAAGAGTTTCACTCTGCAATGAAACAATGGATCTTCTGACACAAATCCCAGTAGGGACAGGGATCTCCCATCTACTGCCCTAGGCTCAGAATTGCAGGGGCTTGGCTGTCTCCATGAGCATAGTTGAAGTTGTACTGAAGGGTTCCAGCAGGAAATATTACACCACAAAAGCAGATGATCTCCCAGAGGAAGACAATTTGTGGACAGTACTTGAGGCATCTATTGTAGAAACAAAAGATTCTACACAACAAAACAAAAGATTACGGGCAGCAAGGTGGCACAGCCTAACAATGCCAGAGACCCGGGTCCGATCCTGACTGTGGATGCCGTTGGCACAAATGTTGTATGTTCTATCCGTGACCACGTGGGTTTCGATCCTGACTATGGATGCTGCACGGAGTTTATATATTCTCCCCGTGACCACGTGGATTTTCTCCGGGTGCTCCAGTTTCCTCCCACATTCTACAAACGTACAGGTTTGTAGGTTAATTGGCATTGGTAAACTGTCCCTAGTGCAGAGGATAGTGCTAATGTGCGGGGATCGCTGGTCGGTGCGGACTCATTGGGCCGAAGGGCCTGTTTCTGCACTGAATCTCTAAACTAAACTAAACTGAACTAAAAGAGGTAGGGGTCCTTGCAACTGGTGAAAGAGCTCTGAAGGAGCCTTGAGCCTGCTGCACAGCTTTGAACAAGTAATAGTGTAAGGGAAGGTTTCACCAGGGAGGTACTTGGTCTATGTAAGCAGGAACTCCGAAACAGCAGCTTTCCCTCAGCAAATGCAGTTAGTTCCAGCTGTCTGCCAGGTGATCCAACTAAACTGTACTTAGCTGCCTAAAGCATTTTTGTTTATCCTTTACAGTAGATTAATTGTAATCATAAAACATCCACCACAGCGCACTGCGATGGAAGGCAATAACGTATTATCTTCTTCGCTCCTTTCCTCCAGTGGTCAAGGCTGTCAAAACCATCTGCAGTCAGGGTGATCGTAGCTCCCACAGCCGGCAATCGAAGCTCCCACAGTCGGGGCGATCGAAGCTCCTGCGATCGGGGCGGTCGAAGCTCCTGCGGCTTGTAGTTCCTAAAGTCGGCCCCTAACCAAGGGACCGTGAGTTCCACAATGTTGTATGCAGGCTCCCGCGGTTGGAGCTCCTGAAGTCGATCCCCAGCAAAAGGACCGCCAACTCACGCACATAATACAAAACTCAAGATCCACTACAACTCATTTTAGGTCACAGGCTGGAATGGGCAAAATGCGACTTCATGCGGGCCGGATCAGTTGTGCACGCGCGAACGCACGCGCACGTGCTCCCACAGCTTTCGTTGCCTTCATTTTTTCAACCTGCTCTCATGTGTCTCAGTCTCTGCTATAACTACAAAGTGTTTCACTTTACGAATTTTGTTTCTTATGAAGAAGATTGCCCAGCAAGCATTACTTTTATGATTGGTATCTAGGCCCTAGATAGAGTGGATGTGGAAATAATGTTTCCAGTAACAGGAGAGCCCAGGACCAGAGGTCACAGCATCAGAATAAAAGGTCATACATTCAAAATGGAGATGAGGAGGAATGGGTGGTGAATCTGTGGAATTCATTGCTACAGACAGCGGTGGAGGCTGACATTGGGTATTTTTGAGGCAGAGATTGATAGGTCTTCATTAGGTTACAGGGAGAAAGAAGACAATAGAATGCAGTTGAGAGAGAAAATAGATCAGCCATGGTTGAATGGCAAAGTAGACTTGATGAGCTAAATTCGGTTCACCTGTCTTATAGTCTTCCTACAGTGTTTATAGTTTGCCCACAATGGGCTGGCTGGGTGGTGAGGAGCCAAACAGCCGCTACCTGGCATGGTGAAAGATGGTCTGTCCATCATCTCACCTGAAGGCTTCGTTCCCCATCCTTCCCCTTATGTCTTTCTTCCTTTCCCTCACATCCTCTCCCCTCACCTCTCATGTCCTTCTCTACCCTCACCTTCTCCCTCACCTGCCCTCTCCCTTTCCTCAGCCTATCCCCCCTTCTCTCATCCCCACTTCCTTCCGCCACCTGGGGGTCTTTTAAGACTGTCACTTTAGTGTTAAGGGTTAAACAATATGGGAGCATGAGAGCACAAACTGGTTAATCTGTCAAATAATTCATCTCTTTCAAGTGCAAGGCTATTCCATCATATACAAGGTGCAAGGCAGCATTGTTAAACACCATTCTGGATGTTATAGCCCATTTTACTGGTACCTCATCCACTTCAACATTCTTTCTTTCTCCAACCAGCACGTCTACAAAATGCATTCCAATAACGTGTACAAAATCATGAAAGGAATTGATACGCAGAGTGTCATGCCCAGAGTAGGGGAATCGAGGACCAGGGGACATAGGTTTAAGGTAAGGGGGGAAAGATTTAATAGGAACCTGAGGGGTAATTTTTTTTTTCACACAAAGGGTGGTGGGTGTATGGAACAAGTTGCTGGAAGAGCTGGGACTATCCCAACATTTAAGAAATATTTAGACAGGTTCATGGATAGGACAGGTTTGGAGGGATATGGACCAAACGTAGGCAGGTGGAACTAGCGTAGATGGGACATGTTGGTCGGTGTGGGTAAGTTGGGCTGAAGGGCCTGTTTCCATGCTGTATGACTCTATGACTATATGACTCTTATTCATCAAACTAGAACAGTGTTTCCCAATCACATAACCTTTACCAATAAGAAGGAAACAGTAGGTGCACTGGACCACCATTCTGTCTCCAACCACTTCCTCACTTGGATATACTGTACATCAGTATTCCTACTCCTGGAACTTCCTAATCTAATTTTGCCATTGGTATATAGTTCCCCAGAAAGACAGTAGGCAGCAATTGGAGGTGGGCAATAAACTATGACCCTGCTTGAAATGGTTACATGCCAAAAACATATTAGATTTAAAGAAAATTACACCTCCAACTCTGAGACCACAAAAAAACAATTCAACACCTACACTAGTTGCTTCTATTAACCTGTGCATTGCAGAATCCCACCAGTTGCAAGCTAAAATTGCAATGATGTTTGTTTATACTCCATTTTTCATATTGATTAGTAAGGATGTCACAGGGAGAAGGCAGGAGAATGGGGTTGAGAGGGACAGATAGATCAGCTATGATTGAGTGGCAGAGTAGACGTGATGAGCCGAATGGCCTAATTCTGCTACTAGAACTTAGGAACTTAAGTGAGCCCATCACTTGGAAAAGGTGGGTGCCTTCAAAACATGGTTATAAGCCCTTTATATAAAGATGCCAGAGCACAGTGCTGGTGTTAAATGGATGGCAAGCCTCCTAACTCCTAATTGCTCATCTTTTGATGCCAAATGAAACATGAACTCTCATGGCCCATGACAATTACATTAAGCTACACTTTATTTTTGTGATGACTTCCAACACTACAAAATTTATAGCTATCAGGTTGATTTGTTTTGTGGGGTGGATTCAGGATATGAATTTTGTTATACAATTCCATAAAATGGCGGCGCTGCCCTAGCAGCTGCGGCTCACCTGCGGTCCATTTGTCTTTGTGTTTTTGTTGTTTTTTTTTGTCTTAATTGTAGTTGTGATGTGGTGTTTTTGTGTTTGTGTACTATGTGTGTATGTGGGGGGGAGGGGGGGAACTGTAACATTGTAAATATGTGTCCCTTCCGAACGGAGACCCGACCTTTGTTTTCTGGGCCGTGTCTCCGTTCCTGCTGCGGCCTACCATCGGCCCAACTTCTGGAGCTGTCGGCCTCCAGGGCTCTGGTTCGCAGAGCCCGCGGATCGGACTTACCATCACCGGAGCCGGCCGTCTTCGGAGGCTGCGGGTGCGGCTGCGACTCGCCTTAGGCTCGGGCCGCGTGGATGCCGACATCGGGAGCTCCGGCAGCGGCA
The DNA here is from genome assembly GCF_053455715.1 of Rhinoraja longicauda. Taxonomy (NCBI): domain Eukaryota; kingdom Metazoa; phylum Chordata; class Chondrichthyes; order Rajiformes; family Arhynchobatidae; genus Rhinoraja; species Rhinoraja longicauda. The sequence continues at coordinate 65,488,557 of NC_135953.1, read as the reverse complement.
GCGTGTTCGCCCGCCCCGGATCGCGGGGCTTGAGTCGAGGACATTTCACCGTCCGGCGCGGCCTAAGATGGCCGCGGGATATTTCTCTGCTGGGCGGGGGCTTCAATGTCGGGAGCCACGACCGCCCCGACGTGCAACAACAGCGGCAGCGACAGCGTGTTCGCCCACCCCGGTTCGGACTTATCATCAGCGGAGCCGGCCGTCTTCGGAGGCTGCGGGAGCGGCTGCGACGCGCCTTAGGCTTGGCCCGCTGTGGACCGTCCGGTGCGGCCTGCAACCACAACAACCTGACTGCGGGCGAGGACAGCAGGAGAAGGGAAAGACATTGTGGCCTTCCATCACAGTGAGGAGAGAGAGGACTGGAGGAGACTCACTGTGATGGATGTTTCTTTGATGGATGTTTCTTTTTTTGTGTGTTTTTGGGGTTGGGTAATTTGAGTGCCTATTTAATGCTTTTATTGTTGGACTGTGTTTTTGGGGGTTTTGGGGTTGTGTAATTTGAATGCATATTTAATGCTTTTATTGTTGGGCTGTGTTTTGGGGGTTTTTGGGGTTGTGTAATTTGAATGCCTATTTAATGCTTTTATTGTTGGACTGTGGGTGACTGAATTTCGTCCAATATTGGATGACAAATAAAGCTATCTTGAATCTTGAATCTTGAATCTTGAATCTGTTTTAAATTGAGTCGTAAGAACATCCATGTTGTTTGGATGTTGAGTTAAATGAGAATTTATAGGTGCAGCTTCATAAACTTTATTAGATGCATATTGCAGAATTAAGTGATTAAAATAAACGGTGCAGGATATTCTTGGGGAAACATTGCCATTTAAATCATTGTAGATTTTATGACAAAGGTGAATTGACTTGAGCCTTTGGACTTTACTTGATGCATACTTTCCTCATTGATTATTGTAGTTAAGCAAGAAAGATGAGCTGTCAGAATTAATAATTTCCAAACACCAGCGCAAGTCAAAGTGCCTCATTTGTCTGTCATGTGTTTCCTCTGCTTTTTCCATCCAAATGTATCTGTGAGAGATTCTTTAGGCTTAGTCCATTTCTATTACAAATGCGTAATTATCTTTACTACCTCGAGACCACACACGTGAGTTAATCTTAGAGTCATCCAACATTTTTAAATCATTCACTAAAATGGAATATAGTCAGAATTAATTGACATGTTCAAATGGAGCATAAAGGTTTATGTGGCTTCAATTGTACTACTTTGCCTTTCTCAAAAGAAAGTCCGTTCTTTTACAACTTGTACAAATCGTAGCTTCATATTTCCACATTTTCTTAAACTAACCTCAAAGTTTCAAATTTCAATTGAAGTCACATTCTCCTGATTATTAAATTAAGTCTCTGAAATAACTGGCTAGTAATATAATCACTGCATTACTGCACATCCTGGCTTCATAATCTGATACTCAGCACTTATCTTTCTGTATTGATTCTGTTTATCTGTTCTATGGCCAGGCTGGATTGGGATGATCTGTCGACTAGTAGAACTGATTTTGCTTGTTTTCTCTGGACAGTCAGAGAATGAGGGGGAGGAGACCTGATAGAAGTATAGGAGATTAGTTTCACTTGGCATCATGTGCGACATGGACATTGTGGGCTGAAGCACCCACTCCTGCGCTGTACTGTTCTATGCTCTCTGTTCAACAAACACTCATTTGTTTCAGACCTCTAAATCATATGTTATAAACACTATTATGGGTTTTATGTTTCCAGGAAAAGCTTCTCAATATCCTTCCTACAATATTACCACTGGAATCCTTGACCTATCCGAATGCCTCCTCTGTTTCTCATCATCATTGATAATCATTGGAAAATATGAAAGGTTCTACATACTCACCGATGACCCTCAGATCTTCATCACAACCACCTTCCTTCACCTCTCTTTGCCCTTTGTTATGCCTTTTAACTGGCATCTGGCACTGAATGAGCAGAAATTTTCTCCAACCAGATTTTGGGAAGATTGAAAGCATAGCTTTTTGCCCCAGTCAAAAATTCCATCTGCAAGTGCATTTTATTCGACAACTTGTGAGTGAACAAACCTTCCTGAATAAGACCCCGGGCTCAGACCCCACAAGTTTTCAATCAAGTGGGCTGCTGCTTTGTTTGTTGTAATGCCTGCATCTCAGATTATTTACTGCTGAAAATCTTCTCCACACCTATATTGCTTTTGTGTCCAACAACCACAGTTACCTAGAGAGAAGGAATGAGTGGTGATTCAGGTCGAGACCCTTCTTCAGATTCAACCCGAAGCATCACCCATTCCTTCTCTCCAGTGATGCTGCCTGTCCTGCTGAGTTACTCCAGCACTTTGTGTCTGTCTTTGGTTTAAACCAGCATCTGCAGGTCTGCCTATACAATCCAAGTAACCTGGATGGCCCCACAACTACCATCCACTGCAAAATGGAGCTCTTCCAAAACTTTGCTCACCGCATCCTAACTCAGAAAAGTTCTCTTCACTTATCTTTTCTGTGCTCATTGGCATATATGGCTCCCAATTTAACAGAGCTACACTTAAAAAGTCCCACATAAAACAATCTGAAGATGGGTCCCTATGCGAAACATCACCTATTTTCTCCAGAGATGCTGAGGTACTCCAGCATTTATGTCTATCTTAAAAAGTTCCATCTTAGTTTACAAGAAACTCCACGGCCTTGCACTCCCTATCTCTGCAATCTCCATCCCCATCATCTCTAAGATTTATTTTCTCCAATTCACGCCTCTTGTACATGCCTAGATTTCTCCACCATTACGCGTCTTGGCAGTAATGCCTCTATCTCCCTATACATTATCTAAAGAATAGAGATTCCTAAATCTCTTTACCAAACACTCATTTCATATGCTTCTTAGGGTCTGCTTCTTTGATTTAACTCCATCTTAATATATCCTCTTGGAGCCTGGTTTTATATTTTGACAATTCATGCTTTCGGGAAGAACCCTGAGACTTTTTTTAACATGTTAAAGGCACCTTAAAAATTGGTGCACTTACAATTGTTGGATTGGGTCTTCATGGATCTTCTGCTTGTCTATTCAAATTTATCAGTAGAATTTGGAAACAATGGATAAATAACCACAAATATGAGTCCCAATATGAATCAAGCTGAGTCCTAATATTAGGGGTAATAAGCAAGAAAACACTTGGGTAATTCTATTAAATTCTTACAAATGCTTTAGGTAAACAACTCAAAAATAGAGTATAAAAACCCAACATTTTTTGAGGGACACTTCGACCTATAGTAAATGCATAATTCTTTAAGGCTCTAGGCAAATTGAGGTTACTATGGTTATTGATATTGTGGTGCTCTTACTAAAGTTCTCCTATCACTATATTTGCTCCATGTTTTCTCACTGCTGGGCAATTTTATTTTTGAAGAGGCTATTCAGTTTCTTCTTGAAAACTTGTTCATTTCATTTCCACTACCATTAAAGTTGGGGGTTTTCAATTGTTCAACTGTTACTTTATTGTCACATGTAACTGGATAGAGTGAGATGCTTTGTTTTGTGTACAATCTAGTAAAATCATACTATACATAAGCACAATCATACATAAGTTAAAAAGTGCAATGATTGTAGTGTAAAAAAAGTAGATTTCCTCTGTGACCCCACAAAGATTCACTACGTTTCTGGTGCATCTTGTTCCTTTCGAGTATCAAGTTCTTAAAAGTGTCGTCTTATGTTGGTTTGTTGTCTTAGTGGTGGCACTGGGTCAGTAATGTCAGGATCAGCTTAGCCTGGTGATGCTGTCAGTGCTTTCCACCACCATTCCATTTTGTTTGAGACTGTGCCTGATCTGCACACTTGTCTGACTTCTCTGGGCCTCCAGTAGCGTTTGATCTACACTGTCCCCTCTCCCTGCCAACCCTGGTGCTATAGGACATCCAGTGGCCTGCTTCACACCTGCCACCACTGCAAACGTGCCTTCTCCTTGCGTCGCGTGTTCACTACTCCACTTCTGTGTGCTAAGTTACTTACCATATCTAACGTTGAATCTTTTGAGCGCTTCCAAGCATGCAGGAGGTGAACTCACAGCCCGTCACTGCCACCAATCTTCATCTCATAACTGCTCTGCACAAAAAGTTTTATTACATCCCGCCCTTGTATCTTGTGCACTCTAATCCTTGAATCATTTTGCCGATGGGATCTGCTTCTCTCAACCAACTCTACCTAATCCAATCATGATCTTGTGCACCTCTGGTAAATCTCCTCCAAAATGTCTGCTGCATGGGGACCAATCCCAGTTTTCGCTATTGTTAATCTGTAGCTGAAATCTCTCATCCCTGCAAGCAATCCAGTAAATATTTTCTATCTTCCAAAGACTCTGGTGTGGCTTCATGCAAAATTTGCAACATTATAAGACAAGTTCAAGAGCTGAATCAAAATTTGTTTGTATAGTGATTTTGTGGTTTTGTGTAATAAACTAAGTGAGGATGAATTAATTCACAGTGCATCCTGATAGGGAAGTCTCATAATTAGATGGCAGTAGTGGTAAACATGTTCAGGACTGAGCTGCTGGTTGGGACTCGATATATGATTATATGCTGGTTTTTATGTGTTCAACACAGATCATCAGTTTCTGTGTGGATTTTTTCATCCTGCACTTTATTTTCTTTTTGTTTTTTGCTCAACTTGTTGTATGTGTAGGAAGGAACTGCAGATGCTGGTTTCCACCAAAGTTAGACACAAAATGCTAGAGTAACTTAGTGGAACAGGCAGCATCTCTGGAGCGAAGGAATGGGTGACATTTTGGGTCGAGACCCTTCTTCAGACACATCTGGGAAACATTGAAGAAGGATCTCGACCCGAAATGTCACCCAATACTTCTCTCCAGAGATGCTGCCTGACCCACTGAGTTACTCCAGCACTTGTGTCTATCTTTGGTACTCACATTGATTTACCAGGAAAGCACACAGATCAAGGTTTTTCACTGCATCTTAGTATACATGCCAATAATAAACCAATACAAATATCAATTTAAAGAGTTTATTTATAGATCTACAGTGCATTCTTAAATGTATAACTAATTTCCAATGACTTGTATTTGCAGCAGCTTTGGAGTCAATTCATCATGCTGAGATGGGGCATATATCATGCTTTAGGAGTATTGGGCTGTTAGAAAAACCCCATCAATTAATGGCTAGCAAAGGCCAACTTCCTCCTCACCGTCCACAACTCTCCACCTATCCCATTAGCTTTGCAACAGTAATGATGACAAAACTACTATCGCCTGACATCTTTACTTTGTGGAACTAATGGCAACTTTTTTGAACCATGGCTTGTTTAATGGCAGAAATCCTGAAGCTCCTGTCAGTGACACAATGGGCCTTCACAAACTGCACTGCCCTGCATCCTTCTTCAGGGCAATTAAACTGAAGTCATTTGAACTTATGTGATTTTTTGTTTTGTGTATCACCTTGAAAGTTAGTTACAAAAGATCAATGGCATTCCAATTATCTAGCCGAACAACAATTAGTTTTATGAATTAAAACCGGTTACCTGTTGCCGGCCCTGTTTTGTTCTGGCCTTGTCTATCTTTCAGGCTGAAGAAGGGTTCTGACCTGAAACATCATCTATCCCTTTTTTCCTGCTGCCTGACCTGTTGAGTTACTCCAGCATTTTGTGTCTATCTTCAGTATAGACACAATCTGCCATAGCAGCTGCGGCTTACCTGCGGTCCATTTGTCTTTGTGTTTTTGTTGTTTTTTTGTCTTAATTGTAGTTGTGATGTCGTGTTTTTGTGTTTGTGTACTATGTGTGTATGTGGGGGGGAGGGGGGAACTGTAAAATTGTAAATAGGTGTCCCTTCCGAACGGAGACCCGACATTTGTTTTCTGGGTGGTGTCTCCGTTCCTGCTGCGGCCTACCATCGGCCCAACTCCTGGAGCTGGCGGCCTCAGGGGCTCTGGTTCGCAGAGCCCGCGGATCGGACTTACCATCAGCGGAGTCGGCCGTCTGCAGAGGCTGCGGGAGCGGCTGCGACTCGTCTTAGGCTCGGGCCGCGTGGATGCCGACATCGGGAGCTCCGGCAGCGGCAGTGTGTTCGCCCGCCCGGATCGCGGGGCTTGGGTCGTGGACATTTCACCGTCCGGCGCGGCCTAAAATATGTCGCGGGATTTTTCTCTGCTGGGCGGGGGCTTCAATGTCGGGAGCCACGACCGCCCCGACGGGCAGCAACAGCAGCAGCGTGTTCGCCCGCCCCGGATCGGACTTATCATCGGCGGAGCCGGCCGTCTTCGGAGGCTGCGGGAGCGGCTGCGACTCGCCTTAGGCTCGGACCGCTGCGGACCATCCGGCGCGGCCTGCAACCACAACAGCCTGACTGCGGGAGAAGACGGCAGGAGAAGGGAAAGACATTGTGGCCTTCCATCACAGTGAGGAGAGGACTGGAGGAGACTCACTGTGATGGATGTTTCTTTGATGGATGTTTCTTATTTTGTGTGTTTTTGGGGTTGTGTAATTTTAATGCCTATTTATTGCTTTTATTGTTGGACTGTGGGTGACTGAATTTCGTCCAATTTGGATGACAAATAAAGCTATCTTGAATCTTGAATCTTGAATCTTGATCTTGAATAAACCAGCATCTGCAGTTCCTTCCTATTCATTAATTTTATGAAGGTAAATTATAATTTCCACACATAAATACTTCAAACTATAAAGAACAAAAGAAGCTAAATAGAAAATGTATTTATATTTCAGTTTCAACTTAAATCAAATATGTATTTTTCAAATTTATTTAGCGTTTTGTATATTTTAAATACTGTTCTTGAATTTGATGACTCTCAAAATTATTTAAGGTGATTGATTGTTCAGCCAACTTGACAATATCAGTCTGAAGAAGGGTCCCGACCCGAAACGTCAACCAGCCTTTTTCACCAGATATGCTGCTTACTCCAGCATTTGTGTCTATCTTAGACAACGTTGTAGTTACCTGACACCAGGAACACTGAAGAACTGATACCTGACAGAGGGAGCATTGAAATACCTCACCACAGAGAGTGCAAGGTCTTTGAAGGGTCTTAATTTCGGGACAATGAAAAGTTGCCATCACTTCATTACTTGCTGCAAATTCTGCTTCAATATATTACACAAACAATTGTGGGTGAAAGAATTGTGTTGAAGCATTAAAAGTATACAAACACCTTAGACCATAATTGGCATTTTGTAATGTTAGCAAGTGAATTATAGTGTGCTTTTATGGTCTGTGTTTTCTGCAAGTTAAGTCTTGTTTCACTGAAGGGTGCAAATCTGCAGATTGCAGCATTATGTACGCCCAGATTCACTGTTGCTCAGTCAGATGCACAACATACCTCAGTCTGCTCCACCACAGTAACAAGATTAAGCTCTGATGTCTGAGATACATTTCCCCCATTAGCTGAAAGCAATTCTGTGGGTTAGTTTCCTCGTGCATATAAGTAACTTGCTGACATGAGCTCTAAAACCTTTTTTATTTTATTCATTTAAACCTGAGGCACCCCACAGTTCTGGTGTACCTTTGCTCCAAATTTACTTTCTCTTTTTGTTTACATAATTGCCTTTGCCTTTTACAAGACTGCCAAGCCAAAAGCTTCAGTCTTTCCTCACCACACAGACCCTAAGGAGCTGCCTCAAAGCACTTTTGAATTGCCTGCAGATTTGTGGCCAAAATGGACAAGATGAAAGATCTGTTAATAAAAGTAATATAATCCAACCACCTCAGTGAAAATCCTTTTGGATAATAAAAATTGCTAACTATGGATAGCTTAATAATATATATATATATATATATATATATATAGCTTTTACATGTTCTGCAATCAAGTCAAGTCAAGTCAAGTCAAATTTATTTGTCACATACACATACTCGATGTGCAGTGAAATGAAAGTGGCAATGCCTGCGGGTTGTGCACAAAAAGAATTACAGTTACAGCATATAAATAAAGTTAATAAGTTACTAAACATAGCACAAAAAGTGTCGACAAAAATTTAGTCTCTGGGGTTATCAAAGTTGACAGTCCTGATGGCCTGTGGGAAGAAGCTCCGTCTCATCCTCTCCGTTTTCACAGCGTGACAGCGGAGGCGTTTGCCTGACCGTAGCATCTGGAACAGTCCGTTACTGGGGTGGCAGGGGTCGCTCATGATCTTGCTTGCTCTGGATCTGCACCTCCTGATGTATAGGTCCTGCAGGGGGGTGAGTGTAGTTCCCATGGTGCGTTCTGCCGAACGCACTACTCTCTGCAGGGCCATCCTGTCCTGGGCAGAGCTGTTCCCAAACCAGACTGTAATGTTGCCGGACAGGATGCTCTCTACAGCCCCAGAGTAGAAGCAATGAAGGATCCTCAGCGACACTCTGAATTTCCTCAGTTGTCTAAGGTGGTAAAGGCGCTGCTTAGCCTTACCCACCAGTGCGGCAATGTGCGTTGCCCACGTCAGATCCTCTGCGATGCGGACTCCCAAGTATTTGAAACTGCTCACCCTATCCACAATAGACCCATTTATCTCCAGTGGCGTGTACGTCCTTGGATGTTTAGCCCTTCTGAAGTCCACAATCAGCTCCTTTGTTTTAGTGACATTCAAGAGGAGGCTATTGTCCTGACACCAGAGTGCCAGATCAGCCACCTCCTCCCGGTAGGCCTTCTCATCGTTGTTGGAGATCCGGCCCACCACCACAGTGTCATCAGCAAACTTGATGATGGAGTTTGAGCTGAACCTGGCCCTACAGTCATGTGTGTACAGGGAGTACAGTAGGGGGCTAAGGACGCAGCCCTGGGGGGATCCTATGTTCAGGGTGAGGGAGCTAGATGTGTGTTCCCCCATCCTGACCACTTGGGGCCTGGCAGTGAGAAAGTCCAGGACCCAGGCACACAGAGGGGTGCTAAGCCCCAGTTCCAGCAGCTTCTCAACCAGTCTGCTGGGGACTATTGTGTTGAATGCTGAACTAAAGTCAATGAACAGCATCCTCACATAGCCCCCCTGGCTGTCCAGATGAGAGAGAGCGGTGTGTAGAACCTGGGAGACCGCATCATCCGTGGACCTGTTCGGACGGTATGCGAACTGTAGTGGGTCCATGTTGCGAGGAAGGAGGGCGCAGATGTGCTTCTTGACTAGCCTCTCCAAGCATTTCATGACAACCGAGGTGAGGGCCACCGGTCGGTAGTCATTTAAACACGCTGGAGAGGCATTCTTTGGCACCGGTACAATGATGGATCTTTTGAAGCATGCAGGGACCACGGACTTTGCCAAGGAGAGGTTGAATATTGTGGTGAGCACTGGAGCAAGCTGAGTAGCACAAGACTTTAGTACTCGCCCAGATATACCACCTGGGCCTCCAGCTTTCCTCGTGTTCACACGCGTCAGAGCCCACCTCACCTCATGCTCGGACACCGAGAATGTGTGCACATTGACAATGATAGCACAAAATTAATTAAGCTGAGGACCTATTTTCAGAAGTTGCAAAATTACTGAGCTGACATGACTGCTTTCTCTCATGAATATTGCTGTGTAATTTCTATTAACTAGGTGACGCCTTGAGGCAGCTGAAAGAAGTTAGAGAACTATTTGTGGCTCAATTGGTTCGGGCTCAGCCTTAGCTTTTATCTGCAGCTGTCAGGTTTAAATGACGAGGCACCATTTTTTTGTGAATAATAAGGGAAATATTGAAAGCTTTGAAGTTCTTCGCAAAGTTAATAGTGTGAAATCCTAATTAATACTCTGGAAAAGGGATATTAGGTTAGGAGCATAAAAGTAAGAATACGATATGGAGAAGAGCTGAACAATTTCAAAGAATGCATCAAGATTGCATTATGATTTTATTTTTATCATAAACACGTAGGGATGCAAAGAAAATGAAAGCAAAGTTGTGATTGGAATATACTTCTATTTTTAAATGTTTCACCAATGCTCAATACCCAAACTTCAATCTCAAGCAAATAAATTATGGTTGTCCACATTGACAGTCAGGTAAAAATAATATAGAAAATGCAAAATTCTGTAGCAAATGGGAAAATCAGTTTAAGGATGACTTTGTTTTGCACAAGTATTTTATTTCTGTTTTCTGAATGTTGCATTCCCATGTAGTCCAAATTCCTTTGTATTTAGCTTCATTCAGTTCACCCAGTGAAACTGTTAAGGCATTCTGTTTTATCTGTGTGAAATAGGACACTTGAATCCATGCTTGAATCCACGCCGCCACTAACAAATAGGGAGGTCTGCATATTTCACTGTTAAGAATTGTAGGTTCTTATGTGAAACCGATATAAAGAGAACATTAAAAAATATATATTCTTTCGCATTTCATGAACAAGAAATCATTCCGCTGGTTCCATGATTAATCCAACTGTGGAGTTGCATAAAATCCTATGAATGGCTCAACAGGAAATTTGTTAATTGACTGGGCACAGGATTTCTAGATGCTCCAACAGCTACAAATCTTAACACTGTAGCGACCATAGAGAATGGTCCAGGTCGTCGAACCCTCGGATTGGCCAGCGAGGTCACGTGGGAACGCGACCATGGGGATTGGTCCAGGGAACGACATCGCTGATTGGCCAGCGATGTCAGGTGCGCGTTTGGCGCCCGATTTAGCCAGTTCGGCGAAGTCTTCAAGGAAGACAGTAAGTTTATATTGGTTGTCCTGTAACTTGTTGTTTTGACTTTGTATTCGTGTATTGCGGCTGCAATAAACTTCGTCTACAACTAACAAGTTTCGGACTCGCTATAACACCAAGATTTTATTTCTCAATATTTCTTTGGTTAACTGGATTCAAATTGTTGAATTTAAACTCTGATTCTCTGGATAATTAATTCAGGCCTCGTTATTTCAAACACACAACCCCAGCCCTGCCATATCTATGATGTAATATAGAGAAAGAAAATTAATTCAAGGTCAATAGATATCTTCAAGCAAAGTTGGACATGCCAAGTAATGAACTCCCATGGGGTTGATTTATCCTATGCTTGAAGCCAATAGCTACAAAGAACGATGAGTGGGTTTGAAGCCATTCTTTTCAAAGAAAGTCACTAACTCTATAGGAATATATAATTCTGGAAATGGGAAATATTCTTGATGGTACAGGGACCAATACATTTGGACAAATTCCCAGGTTAATGATAATATTTATATTGATGAAGCAGCTTGTTCAATTCTAATAACTATTTCAAGTAATTAATGCAGTTGCTACTGCGCATGCCAGTACAGAGTTATTCTGTTCCTACAAGGCTTGAGGCATGGTAGAATGATATCAGAATTACAATTATACCCTGGCCACTATTGGCTGTAGGGACAAGATTGGCTTGGACACAACGCAGACAACCTGTCATTTACTTACAGGAGCAACAGTTCAGAAAGCTGAGTCAGCACAATGAGGCAGCACAGTGGTGCAGCTGTAGAGTTGCTGCCCTTCAGCACCAGAGATCTGACTACCAGTCTATCTGATTGGAGTATGTCCATTTTCCCTGTGAGTGCCTGGATTTTCTTGCAGTGCACCGATTTCCTTCCATATTCTAAAGACATGCAGGTTTGTAGGTTGATTGCTGCGGTAATTCGCCCCTCGTGTGCAGGTGATTGTTAGTCGCTGCAGACTCGATGAGCCGAAGGACCGAAGGGACGAAGGGCCTGTTTCCACACTGTACCTAAAACTAAAACTGAAATTAAGGTCCTAAGCCAATAGTAATCTGATCCAGAGGCGAGAGCTCTATTACTAAGCCAAGCAGATGTTAATTTGAATATTTGTTACATCTATAGAGCCACATGCCGACACATTGGAGGTGTGCTTGCATTGTGCTAAACCATGTGGTTGTGATTTATTTCACTGCTAACCCATTTCTCTCCAGCACTGAGCCAATAGTTTTAGCCATTCCACATCAGTGTATTTAACAAAACATGGAAGTAAACATATATAGTCTTTCCAATGTAATCATATAGGCCTATGCCTATACTAAATTGCAAACATGAAATAAGACTTGGTTCTATCTCAAAAATATCTGAAGACAACTGTTTAATTTCTGGACTGCTCTGATGCTCTGTGTTATCACAAGGATTTAATAAGTAAATATGTTTTCTTTAGTTTAGTTGAGTTTAAGGATACAACATGGAAACAGGCCCTTTGGCCCACTGAGACCACACTGACCGTCGATCACCCATTCACACTAGTGCTATGTAATCCCACTGTCTCATCCACTTCCTACACATTAGGGGTATTTTTTACAGAGGTCAATTCACCTACAAATCTCCATATCTTTGGGATGTTTAGTTCAGCTTAGTTTAGTTTATTACCACGTGTACTGAGGTACAGTGAAAAGCTTTTTGTCGCATGCTTTCCAGTCAGCGGAAAGACTATATATGATTGAGTATAGAAGTTGAGAGGTCACGTTGCAGTTGTATAAGACATTGGTGAGACAGCATTTGGAATATTGTGTTCAGTTCTGGGCACCATGTGATAGGAAAGATATTGTCAAGCTTGAAAGGGTTCAGAAGAGATTTACGAGGATGTTGCCAGGACTAGAGGGTGTGAGCTATAGGGAGAGGTTGAGTAGGCTGGGTCTCTCTTCCTTGGAGTGCAGGCGGATGAGGGGTGATCTTATAGAGCTGTATAAAATCATGATAGATCAGGTAGATGCACAGAGTCTTCCCAGAGTAGGGGAATCGAGGACCATAGGACATAGGTTCAAGGTGAAGGGGAAAAGATTGAATAGGAATCTGAGGGGTAACTTTGTTACGCAAAGGGTGGTGGGTGTATGGAACAAGCTGCCAGAGGAGGTAGTTGAGGCTGGGACTATCGTAACGTTTAAGAAACAGTTAGACAGGTACATGGGTAGGACAGGTTTGGAGGGATATGGACCAGGCACAGGCAGGTGGGACTAGTGTTGCTGGGGCACGTTGGCCAGTTTGAGCAAGTTGGGCCGAAGGGCCTGTTTCCACACTGTATCACTCTATGACTATGACTGTAAATGGATTTCATTCTGGTAAGTTTAAAGTAATTCACTGTGGGTTAATTAAGGAATAAACTGATTACTTTCTAAATGGTGAGAAACTAAAGATAAAGGTCCAAAGCACTGGAGATTCATGTATATAGAACATAAAATAATCATGGAAAGGTGGAGAAAGATAACATTTACTTTTGGAGGGGGGTACTGTGACTCAATGGGCAGACCAGTGGCATTGCTGTAGAGCTGTTGCCTCACAGTGCCAGAGACCGGGGTTCAATCCTGATTTTGGATCCTGTCTGTGTGGAGTTTTGCAAATTCCTGTTGTGACCACGTGGGTTTTCTCCAGGTGCCCTGGTTTCCCCCCACACCCCAAAGATGTGTGGGTCATTAGGTTAATTGTCCCTTGTGTGTAAAGAGTGGATGTGCTAGTGAGATAACATGGACCTAGTGTGAACAGCTGATCAATGGTAGGAGTATATTCAGTGGGCCAAATGGCCTGTTTCCATGCTCTCTGCCTAAACCAAACTAAACAAAACATATGGAATGCCAGACCTTTCTGGAATTAAATGACAAAACATTTCTACATGGCAAGGGTAGTGGAAACTTTTAATTCTTGATATATCAAAATGTATCAAACAATTAGGCGGTACAGTGGCGCAGCGGTAGAGTTGCTGTCTTACAGCGCCAGAGACCTGGGTTCAGCCCAGACTACAGGGGTTGTCTATACTGAGTTTGTATGTTCTTGCTGCGACCACGTGGGTTTTCTCTGAGTGCTCCGGTTTCCTCCCTCATTCCAAATACGTATGGGTTTGTAGGTTAATTGACTTCTGTAAATTGCCCCCATTGTTTAGGGTAGTGTTAGTGTGCAAGGTGATTGCTGGTTGGTGCGGAGTTGGTAGGCCAAAGAGCCTGTTTCCATGGTGCCACCAGCCCCACCGGGTGGCGCCACCAGCAATGACTGCCTCGCCAGGAGCCAGTCTGTCCTTTCTTCTTTTTGTTATTTTTAGTATGTGTTAAAAGTATGTTTTAGTGTTCCTTGGTTTGTTTTATGTGGGGGGTGGGGTGGGGGATTGGGGGAATTTTTTTTCCAATCTCTTACCTCGATGGAGATGCGATTTTTTTCCGTATCGTATCTTTGACCCCACTGCGACCTAACATCGTGGAGTTAGCGGCCTTTCCTGGAGACCGACGGGTGCTCCAAGCCGCAGGAGTCTGTGGAACTTTAACATCGTAGAGCCTGCGATCCTTTTGCCGGGGATCGAAGCTCCAACCGCGGGGCCTGTGGAATTCAACATCGTGAAGCCCGCGGTCTCTGGTAAGAAGAGGCTGACTCGGGAGCTCCTTGCCTTGCAGAGAGTTTCAACCGCCCCGATGGGGGTTTCGACCGCCGGCTGCGGGGCCTTTGATTGCCCCGACTGCGAATGGTTTGACTGCCCCGAACGCAGGAGAACAAGAGGATGAAGCTTTAACTTTATTGCCTTCCATCACACTGAGGAATGTGGAATCCGCTGTGCTGGATGTTTATGTTAACTTTTATGTGGTTGTGTGTCTTGTTGCTTTTCACAAAGTATGGCTGCATGGTAACTCAAATTTCACTGCACCTTAATTGGTACACGTGACAATAAACTGACATTGAAACCTTGAAAGTCTAAAGTCTAAATATGAGGGTAAAATGTAAATAGATTTTGGTCAAATAGCAGCCATGGTTTTACACAGAATGGCAGCTCAGGCAGTACCTTTCTCAGTTACTCTGATCCTAGGTCCAGATAACATGAGAATCGTGCAATAGAGAACTTGCTGAATAAACAGAGAACATCTTATGTTCAATTCTAAAGCAGTTTTGTAATGAAGATATGAGACGATTGTGTGAGCTGTTGACATCACACTGATATAAACATTACATACTGACTGTCACACGGAACATCTGGACGACTAATATCATACATTACTCTGGAGATGTTGTCCCAGAAATCCAAATGCAGAGTGCATGTTTTTAAAAAAAATGATGTGCGAGGTAATTCAGTTGAGCTGTAACATTAATCACCGGTTGAAATGAACCCTTCTCAGATCACCCTGCACATTACAGGACTTTAAATTGTGTGCAGAATGTGTCCGCACACCCCTGGATGCTGAGCAAGCTGCTGCGATGTCTTGGGATGCAGGTTTGATGCTGCTGCTGCAGCAGAGGAGCACAAATTCATGACACCAAAACAGCGAGTGCTTCAACCACTTAAAAGTGGGCCACCCTCGCAGTCTTTACATGGATGGAGCTACCTGCTTTCCTGTTGTGGAGCTAATTACTCACATCAATTGTGGATTTACCCCAGAACCATATCATTCGGTAATATTTTTGTTTGTTTGGAACCTCTGAACAACCTGATCCTCTCCACAAGTTCCCGTTCAGCTCTGCCACCATGGACTTTGACCAACTGATGAAGCCATAAGACTGTGGAGTGAAAAATTTGGAGGGGAAGAAAGGGGGGGTTGGGGGAAGAAGAGGAGGGGGTGGGGGGTGGGGGGTGGGGGGGCGAGGAGGGGTGGTTGTAATTACCTGAAATTGGAGAATTCAATGTTCATACCGTTCATTTGTAAGTTACCCAAGTGGAATATGAGGTGCTGTACATCCAGTTTGCATGTGGCCGCACCCTGGCAAAGGAGGAGGCCCAAGATAGAAAGCCCTAGCCTGCTCAACCTCTCCCTATAGCTCAAGTCCTCAAGTCTTGGCAACATCCTCATAAATCTTCTCTGCATCCTTTCAAGCTTAAGAACCCCATTCTTCTAACAGGGTGCCAAAAATTGAACACAATACTCTAAATGTGGTCTCACATGACCTCCCACCTTTCTATCCTCAATACTCTGACATGAGTTCAATATTATGTGAGCTACAGTATTTAGATTTAATAGCCAATGGTCAGTATCAGAGCGAGAAGATATGAATACAATGAATACAGATGCAGCAGGCATCATATATATTAGCCCTGAGCATTTTACTCTCGTCAGATATTCTCAATTAATTTTGGTAAGCCTCTCTTCAAATGGATATTTTTTTCTGCCCCTTTCTCTAATTATAAAATTGAATAAAGTATTTTTTTAAATAATTGAGCTTCCCTTTTAACTTTATGAGGCCTTTCTAGAGGGGTGGTAGCCAGATGTTTATACAGTCACTAAGCTTTCGACAACAAAAAAAACAGGATGGTTAAAAAGAACATTTAGTTAGTTTGAATGACAATCTACAGTAAATCTGACCAATATCCGGTTCAGAATGCACAAAAGACTACAGTTGCTGGATTGATCTGAAGAAGGATCCCGACCCGAAACATCTATCCATTTTCTTCCTCAGATGCTGCCTGACCCCCTGAGTTCATTTTCGATCCAGTTCAAGATCTTCATAGAGTGGATGTGAAGAAGATGTTTCCACTAGTGGGAGAATCTATGACCAGAGGCCATAGCCTTAGAATAAAAGGACATATCTTTTGGAAGGAAATGAGGAGGAATTTCTTTAGTCAGAGGAGGGTGAATCTGTGGAATTTATTACCATAGAAGGCTGTGGAGGCCATCAATGGATATTTTTACGGCAGAGATTGATCAATTCTTGCTTAGTATGGGTGTCAGGGGTTATGAGGAGAAGGCAGGAGAATAGGGGTTGAGAGGGAAAGATAGATCAACCATGATTGAATGGCTGGGTAGACTGGATGGGTCAAATGGCCTAATTCTACTCCTATCCCTTATGAACATGAACTTTATACAGGGACCAGCAGGGATAAGGGATTCCTACTAAATACATCAAGGGTGTATACAAATACACACGTATCTGTTAAGAGCCCCCCCCCCCACCCTTTAAAAACAGTTAAATTTTAATTTCCGTACATGATTTTGATGAATTGGGATTTGAAACTGGAAAGCATTTAGTACATGTTGGAGACAGTCCAGAGTTTACTCAGTCCATGCTTTGGTTGTCTCTATTTAGAAGGATGAGAGGGGATCTTATCGAAACATATAAGATTATTAAGGGGTTGGACACGTTAGAGGCAGGAAACATGTTCCCAATGTTGGGGGAGTCCAGAACCAAGGGCCACAGTTTAAGAATCAGGGGTAGGCCATTTAGAACAGAGATGAGGAAAAACTTTTTCAGTCAGAGAGTTGTAAATCTGTGGAACTCTCTGCCTCAGAAGGCAGTGGAGACCAATTCTCTGAATGCATTCAAGAGAGAGCTAGATAGAGCTCTTAAGGATAGCGGAGTCAGGGGGTACGGGGAGAAGGCAGGAACAGGGTACTGATTGAGAATGATCAGCCATGATCACATTGAATGGTGGTGCTGGCTCGAAGGGCCGACTGGCCTACTCCTGCACCTATTGTCTATTGTCTATTTTTGGGTGGTTGAAAACTGCATGAAAATAACAATGAGCTGAAATGTGAAGGTTGTAACTTTGAAGTTATTTGATTCAAGTTGTTTAACTGAGTGTGAAGTGAAGATTACTGAAAAAGGCCTGATGATGAGTGTTATTAAAGTTACTTCGATCCCAGCATGTTATTTTGATTAATTGCTCACACTTCCATGTCTGTTTCTATTTCATGCCTAATGCCCCATACCCTCTTTCTAATATCAGTGACAAATGGAGGTTAGCACCAATTTTTGAGTGCTACAGTAAGATTCATGGAAAATCCCAATGTCTTAATTCCATTCCCATCAGCACCTACGTTGAAATCCCAGGTTGAATTTTTTTTTAAATCCTCAGATACAGGAAATCTGAAATAAAAACTTAAAATGCCGATTACCACTTTCCAAATGCGCCATTATTACCTCCTTAATAATTAACTCCAGCATCTTCCCCACCACCGATGTCAGGCTCTGGTCTATAATTCCCTGTTTTCTCTCTCACTCCTTTCTTGAAAAGTGGGGTAACATTAGCTAACCTCCAATCCACAGGAACTGATCCTGAATCGATGAACATTGGAAAATGATCAACAATGCATCCACGATTTCTTGAGCTACCTCCTTGAGTACCCTGGGATGCAGACCATCAGGCCCTGGGGATTTATCAGCCTTCAGTCCCATCAGTCAACCCAATACTATTTCTCGCCTAATGCAAATTTCTTTCAGTTCCTCTGTCTCCCTTGATCCTCTGTCCACTAGTACATCTGAGAGATTGTTTGTGTCTTCCTTAGTGAAGACAGATCCGAAGTACCTGTTCAACTCTTCTGCCATTTCCTTGTTCTCCATAATAATTTCACTCGTTTCTGCCTTCAAGGGACCCACATTCGTCTTTACTAATCTTTTTCTCTTAACATATCTAAAGAACCTTTTACTGTCCTTCTTTATATTCTTGGCCAGCTTCGCTTCATATCTCATCTTTTCAGCCTGTATTGCCCTTTTTGTTACCTTCTGTTGTCCTTTAAACATTTCGAATCATCTGGCTTCTCGCTACTCTGCTGTGTTATACATCTTTTCTTTTAGTTTTATTCCATCCCTAACTTCCCTTGTCAGCCACGGTTGCCTCTTACTCCCCTTAGAATCTTCCTTCCTCTTTGGAATGAAATGATCCTGCATCTTCTGGACTATGCCCAGAAATTTCTGCCATTGTTGTTCCACCATCATTCCTGCTAGGATCCTTTTCCATTTGAGCTTGGCCAGCTCCTCTCTCATGCCTTCATAGTCCCATTTGTTCAACACTGACATGCCTGGTTTAGCCTTCTCCCTCTCAAATAGCAGATTAAAACTAATCATATTATGGTCACTACCTCCAAGCGATTCCTTTACCTTGAGTTCCCTTATTAAATCTGGTTCATTGGACAACACTAAATCCAGAATTGCCTTCTCTCTGGAAGGCTCCAGTACAAGCTGTTCTAAGAATCCATCTCGGAGGCACTCCACAAACTCCATTTCTTGGGGTCCAGAACCAACCTGATTTTCCCAGTCTACCTGCATATTGAAATCCCCCATGACCACAGTGGATTTACCTTTGTTACATGCCAATTTTAACTCCTGCTGCAACATACACCCTATATCCAGGCTACTGTTTGGGGGTCTGTAGATAACTCCCATTAGCGTCTTCTTATCTTTCCAATTCCTCAACTCTATCCACAGTGACTCTACATCGCCAGTCCCAATGTCATCCCTCGCAAGGGACTGAATTCCACCCCTCACCAACTGAGCTACCCCACCTCCTCTGCCCACCTGCCTGTCCTTTCTATAGGATGGAGAACCCTGAATATTCATTTCCCAGTCCCGATCCTTCTCTGTACAGCCTCGTCTCTGTAATCCCCACAATGTCATACCTACCAATCTCTAACTGAGTCTCAAGCTCATCCACAACTACTTCCAGCTGTTCACCTTCCCTCACGAGGATGTTCTTAAGTCACGAGGATGTTCTTAAGAGACATTTTGGACCCTGACACCAGGGAGGCAAAACATCATCCTCGAGTCTCGCCGGTCGCCACAGAATCTCCTGTCCGCACCTCGGACAATGGAGTCACCCACCACTATGGCTCTACCTGACGTCGGTCTTGCCGGTCGAGTCTCAGCGCTAGGATTCGAGTCACAGGCCTGTCCGCTGCTCAGACAGGAAGCATTGCCTGCCCTGACAGCTCCCAAGAGGGCATACCTGTTTTCAAGAGGAGCATCCACCGAGGTTTCCTGCACTCGCTTCTTCCCCTTTCTTTCCGTCTCTACCCGTCGTACCTCCTGCACTCTTGGAGTGATGACCTGACTGTAGGTCCCATCCAGGAAGCCTTCATGACCGCAGGTCATCCAGCTGCTGCTACTGTTCCCTAACTCGTTCCTTGAGGAGCTGCATCTGGACACAGTTCCCACAGGTGGAGTGGTCAGTGTATTGAATGTATGTATAGCCTCTGAGAATGTCAGATGGAGTTTTGGAAGGAACATGTTTTGTATATATTTATTTCTTGAATAAAGTATTTTTTGATAATAAAAAAAAAGTCAGTGCCACCAGCAGTGGCCCTGACCTCCCACATCCTGCAATAAAGGAGACTGCAATAACATTCCTGCCATCGCAAGTTTAAATATTTAAATTAAATTAAACACACAACCGATTCAAGTGCAGCCTCCTTGTCGAAGACTCTTGAGCCAAAGACTCACACTTTACCTCACCAAGGCCACTCTCCCAGACCTGAACTTAATTTTATCTAATCAAGTCAACTATCCACACTACCAATTAGCATCTCTCAGCCAATCCACTCACTCGCTGGTCTGGCTGCTGCTGCTGCTCTGTGATCTTCCAAGTAATTGCCTGTTTATGCACAATGGTATTGTTACAGTGGAGATACTTTATAATACAATAGCTACTAATAAAAGGACAAAATGATGTACACCCAGTTAAATAATTGTACCAGTCAGAAAATACAGCTTCCACAATCTCCTTATCTCCTAACACAATCAGTGAATTGATTTTCACTGCCTGCTTAAGCTAAATAGAGTCATAAAGAGTTACAGCTTGGGAACAGGCCCATTGGTCCACCGGGTCCCACTATCAAGCACTGATTGTAGTTTAGTTTAGAGATACAGCGCTGAAACAGGCCCTTTGGCCCACCGGGTCCGCGCCGACCAGCGAAACCCGCACATTAACACTATCCTAACCCACTAGGGACAATTTGTTTACATTTACCAAGCCGCCAATTAACCTACAAACCTTGTACGTCTTTGGAGTGTGGGGGGGAAACCGAAGATCTCAGAGAAAACCCACGCCGGTCACGGGGAGAACGTACAAACTCCGTACAGACGGCGCCCGTAGTCGGGATCGAACCCGGGTCTCAGGCATTGCAAACACTGTAAGGCAGCAACTCTACCGCTGCGCCACCATGATCGGCATTTTAAATATTCCGCACAAAAATGTTTGACTCAGATAAGTAGGGATGAAAATTTCTCTGTACACTTGCAATCGGAGTCAATTTAAATACCACATTGCAGCAATCTACAGAATCTATTTTAAACATTTCTTTTTTTAACGACTGCAAATAGAACTCAGAACCAAAACTATCACTCTCTTAAAAGGGTAATTTCTCCTGCAAGATGTACTGAGTGATTAATATTGTGAGTGATTAATCACTCTTGGTCACCTACAGGAACGCCTATGTTGGTGAAGCCGCATTTAGTGGATTGTGTTCAGTTTTGGGAACCATGTTATTGGAAAGATGTTGTCAAGCTGGAAAGGGTGCAGAGAAGATTTATGAGGATATTGCCAGGTCTCGAGGGCCTGAGTTATAGGGGGAGGTTGAACAGGCTAGGACTCTATTCCTTGGAGCGCGGGAGGATGAGGGGTCACCTTATAGAGGAGTAAAAAATCATGAGAGAAATGGATCGGGTAGACATAGAGATTCTCATGCAAAGATTAGGGGAATCGAGAACCAGAGGACATAGGTTTACGGTGAGGGGGGGAAAGATTTAATAGGAACCTGAGGGGTAACTTTTTCACACATAGGATGGTGGGTGTATGGAACGCGTTGTCGGAGGAGGTAGTTGAGGCAAGTACTATCGCAATGTTTAAGAAATATTTAGACAGGTACATGGATAGGACAGGTTTAGAGGGATATGGGCCAAATGCAGGCAGGTGGGACTAGTTTAGATGGGACATGTTGGCCGGTGTGGGCAAGTTCGGCCAAAGGGCGTGTTTCCCGCTGTATGACTCTATGACTCTATAACAGTCTCTAGGCATGATTGATAAGAACATTCCAGAATTAAAGGATTTTACTTAAGGAAGGAGATGAGGAAGAATTTATTTTGTCAGAGGGTAGTGAATCTGTGGAATTCATTGCCAAAGAAGGCCGTGGAGGCCAAGTTAATGGATATTTTAAAGACAGAGATAGATAGATTCTTGATTAGTATGGGTGTCAGAGGTTATAGGGAGAAGAAGGAGAATGGAGTTAGGAGGGAGAGATAGATCAACCATGATTGAATAGTGGATTAGACTCGATGGGCCAAATGTAGAATACATCATTGGGGAAAATGATTGATTAGCGGAGTAGGCTCGATGGGGAAAATGTAGAATAGATCATTGTTAGCTGGGAGAAGGTACCAAAATGCAAACAGTGATAAAATGTTGTTGGAGACAGTGAGACTGGTCAGAGAACTGGGAAGGGGGAGGGATGGAGAGAGAGGAAAAGCAAGGGTTACTTGAAGTTAGAGATGTCAATGTTCATACCGCTGCGGTGTAGGCTACCCATGCGAAATATGAGGTACTGTTCCACCAATTTGCGCTGGGCCTCACTCTGACAATGGGGGAGGCCCAGGACAGAAAGGTCAGATTGGGAATGGGGGGGGCAGTTAAAATGTTTAGCAACCGGAAATTAGGTAGGTTTAGGCAGACTGAGTGGAGGCGTTCAGCAAAACGATCGCTGAGCCTGCGCCAGACTCAGGAATAGCTTCTTCCCCTCTGATATCAGGCTTCTGAATAGTCCTTCAACATGGTAGGGTACTACCCAATTCACCTCTACCCCATTATGGACATTATACTTTGCAAATGGAAATTATGTTCTACAATGTTGAGAACAATATTTTCTGCACTCTTGTTTTTCACCCGTGGTCTATCAAAGTACTTGAGTTTGACCTGATTGTATTTACGTATAGTATAACTGATCTGTTTGGATAGCATGCAAAACAAACCTTTTCACTCTACCTCACTACACCTAAACCTAAGAAATATCGAATGGAATGATGTCAAAAAGTACAAAGTAAAATTTTAAAATAACCTGATTGAAATTATATTATCTCTGGAAATTAAGATCGCTAGCATCAGTTGTTAGCATATAAGGTTACATGATATTGGTTGAAATAATCATCTTTGAAGTGTCAAATTAGTAGCCATGTTCATGTTGTGCTAAGCCAACTGAAAAATATAGTCCCTTCAGTGATCTATTTCTGGCGACAGTGTATTCAAATTAAAATATTATGTTTGTTTTGGGCTGGATTGTCATTGTTAAAATAAGTCAAATGTCATTTGGAGTTTACATTAAATGTTAATAAAACTCTGCCAAACACTCTTTTGCTTTTTTTCCCTTTACATAAAAGCTGAATTGAACAGGTTTAAATCAAAAGTAATTGAACCTCTAAGGACTTATTCAAGCTTGAACAAGACAAATATCTTGTTAAGAACAGGATTGAATGGCTAGGTATAGAGTGTGAAAATCAAAATACTTCACAACACATCTTTTCTCTGTGAAGAATGGCAGACTCTAAGTAGAGATCAGGAGATTGCTCCAAAGCTATAATCAATGAAAGAAGATTAAATTGGTAATAGATTGGATTGGGCGCTGCTCCAAAATGCTGAGCGTGTGGATTGGACGCAGCCTGCAGCGATATGGAGCGGCAGAGCAGCGGTGGAGGACAGCAACAGTATGCAGTGCTGGTTCGAAGGGCCGAATGGCCTACTCCTGCACCTATTTTCTGTGTATCGCCAGACGAAGCATACTCCTGCAACTCCAACCCAGTGCTGTCACTAGGGCAATGGTCCTTTAACGCCAAGTCAAGATGCTATATTTTAAGATCTTTGAAAGTTGAAGGATGTAAGATGGCATTGGAAACGTGGCAACTCTTGTTTACTGCTTCAGTGTAATCTACGATTCCAAGACTCTTGTGCTTAAGTATGATTGTGCTTATGTCCAGTAAGATTTTTAATGAATTGTATGCATAAAAGGAATTTCACTGTACCTAGATACGTGACAATAAAATACCAATGGTCTATGGACTAGTTAGGTGGAGTTGGATCTTTGATGAAGTCTATATACACACAACCTATGGCCTTCCCACATCAATCTTTTTAGTTACAAAAAAAATCAATCAAATTCATAAGACTTGATCCATGTATAAAACCATGGTGAATGTACCTAATCAGCCACTGTCTATCCAAATGCAAAGATATGTCATCACTCAGAATCACTCAAAGTTCATCCACCTTACACGTCAGGCCTTCTGCATTAAAATGAACACAATTCAATCCAAACAGTCTTTCTTTGCTCCTTGCTGTGATCCTGCCTATTTTGTCCACTGAACTTTCTTTCATCACCTTCCCAACCAATTTCCAGCCTCTCATCTGTCTCAGTCCTGCATTGGATTTCTCCCCTCTGTCCATCTAGTTTAAACCCACCCATGTGGCACCAAAGACAACCTGCCGGAAGAGATCCCTATGGTCCAAAAATCTGAATCCCTGACCCCTGCATCAACTCCTCAGCCATGCATTCATCTGAACTATCGTCCTGTTCCTACCTTCACTATCACGTGGCACAGGGAGTAATCTGATCACCACCCTGGAGGTCCTGTTTCTTAAGCTTTTGCCTAACTTCCTATATTCATCCTCATCCCTTTGCCTACTTATTTCATTTGTCCCAACATACACAACATCTTCTGGCTGTTCACTCTCCCTCTTGAGAATGTCATGCAGCTCACCGAGACATCCTGGACCCTGGCACCAGTGAGGTAACACACCATCCTTGAGTCTCGATTACTACCAAATAATTCCTTGTGTGCCCCCCTATCGCAAGCCTGGCTCACAGGCAGGCCTGGTTTGCCCTGCCGTGGAACCGGGAAACCCACCAGAGGTGGGAAGCCGATGAGACCAGGCCCTGGTTGACCAGAGGACTGGAGAAATGGAGAGGAGGGTGGATGGAGGCGTCGATGACAGATGTAAGAACATAGGGCCGGAAAGCGGAACTGGCATCGTGCCTTCCGTGCCCTCAAGGTTGGTTGTGGGAGGCACTCTGAAGGCACAACGGCTGAACGTTGCCTGGTGGAAGAGAGAGATCATGGTTCGCTGGATAATCCGGATGGAGGTGACGGATGCAATGAGCCTTTATGGGCAGCTGCAGCAGGAATTTTGAAAATGTCACCAAAACCTGGGCACTCTTGTATGTGGTCCCAGCGAACTTAATACATAAGACTTAATCTTGGATTGTGTTTATATACCGTGATAATTTACTGAATTGTATGCAAAAAAAGAATCTCACTGTACCTCGGTACATGTGATAATAAAGAACCACTGAACAATTAGAAGAACAGCTGCAGGGGTCCTAGGTAAGTTTTAGTGAGTTTGAGTTCAATCCTGACTACGGGTGCTGTCTGTACGGACAGTTCTCCCCGTCACCTTCATGGGTTTGCCCTGGGAACTCCGGTTTCCACCCACACTACAAAGACGTACAGGTTTGTAGGTTAATTGGCTTGGTTAAATTGGTTAAATTGTAAAGTGTCCCCTGTGTGTAAGATAGTATTAATGTGCGGGAATCGCTGGTCGGTGCAGACCCGGTGGGCCAAGGGGCCTGTTTCCGTGCTGTATCTCTAAACTAAACTAACTGTTTTAAAGTATTTTGATCTTTTAATTATATTTACATTTTTAGTTTTCTTTTTTAATAAAGGATTCAGTTTTTAATTGTTATGGATTGCTTCTGAATGTTAGAAACTTAGAACTTTTGATAACTTTGACAGACAGTTAAAGAAAAGGAGTGGGTTAGCCGGCTGTCGAAGGTTTCACCAGCAGCCTTATAAGTGGTGTATATTCTGCACCCTGTACACAACTATTGACCAACCCTCCAACATCCCATTCTGCCTAAGTGGACAGAGGTGGCCAAATGACAATGCAGTGGGTTTTGAGATGTCTCAGGGCCCTCAGGACCCTCAGGACACCAATGAGGTGAACAGCTCAGGGTTCAGCTAGGCAATGTATTGGGCAGATTTGGTAAGTCAGCAAATACTCTCTTGAACTTCTACAGGTGTGCAGTAGCAAGCAAATTGACTGGTTGCATCACAGCCTGGTTCGACAACTCGAATGCCTAAGAACGAAGAAGATTGCAAAAAGTGGTGAACACTGCCCGGTCCATCATATCATATCATATCATATATATACAGCCGGAAACAGGCCTTTTCGGCCCTCCTTTTCGATCCGTGCCGCCCAGCGATCCCCGTACATTAACACTATCCTACACCCACTAGGGACAATTTTTACATTTACCCAGCCAATTAACCTACATACCTGTACGTCATGGGTACTGACCTCCCCACAATCAAAGAAATCTACAACAGATTCTCAAAAGGCAGCCAGCATCTTTAGAGACCCACACCACACTTTCATTTCACTTCTGCCATCAGGAAGAAGGTATAGGAGCCTGAAAAATGTAATGTCCAGGTTCTGGAGCTTCTTCAAAACAACCACCAAGCTATTAAACACTACAACCTCCTAATAAGCTACATAGACTTTGGAGCATTATTTTTGTCTTTGCACGATCATTGTTTGGTTTTTAATGTATACTGATCGTTTTTTTGGTTGTTCATTATGGTGTTTACAGAATACTATGTTTACATAACCGTTGTGCTGCTGCAAGTAAGGATTTCATTGTTCCGTTTTGGGACATAGGAAGAGAGAGAGTCATAGTGAGTCATACAGCATGGAAACAGACCATTCGCCCAACTTGTCCACACCATATAACATGTCCCACCTACACTAGTCCCACCAACCTACATTTGGCCCATATCCCTCTAAAGCTATCCTATCCATGTACCTGTCTAATGACAATAACATATAATGACAATAAAACACTCTTGGCACTCTTGATAATCTCAAAGAGCTCTGGAAATATTTATCAATTAATTTAATTTATGATCAAATGACGATGACAACATTTTAGCTTAACAGTCCATTTTATACCTTTTGAGTTTATGAACAATTCCGTAATTCTCTGCCACCAGTGGAGAAGATGTACTGCCGAGGATAGGCAGCCAGAAAGGTACAACAGCACTGTAGTCCTCATTTTCCAATCTGTCTGCTGACAGCTCCCTGCTGAGTGTACAGAATTGCCTCTCATGTTTCTACCACATAAGAAACATTATTATAATTAGAACAAAACTGTGACATGCTGGTGTACACGGAAGGTTCTGTCATTTGCTCTATAATCACTTCGGTGATTGTAATATTTCGAAGAGAGGAAATAAAATTCAGGAGTTATTAAAACCTATTACCTTAACATGAATTGTGGAATTAGCAAGCACAATTGTGTTTGTTTTTAGAAATTTAAAATTCTGTAACTAATGGATGGGAAATTACAAGCTGGTGTGCGACAGGTTGGTGACGTGCATTGAAAGCATAGACCGGGATTGCAGGCAGATCATTGCCACCAGCATGGTCGTTTCTTCGCATACACAACCAATGGAGTATTCCCAACACATTTTGCAGGGTTTATTCATCAATTTCAAGAAAATGCCTTCTCCAGACAATTTTACAGAATCAGAGATGCATTAGGATGAATCTTGATTTTGTGCAAACTAAAAGGTATGCAATAATATATTGGCAGCCTAACGTACATTACTGTCTGACCTGCTGACTTACTCCAGCGTTTTGAGCCTTTTTTTTTGTCAACCAGCATTTGCAGTTCCTTGTGTCCATAACTTGCATCCCATCCCTGCCTTTTATACTTTGATGAAGATGGTGGAATTAAAAGTTTAACATCAAAACATCATACCAATCAAAACATAACAAATGTCAACATACTATTGTATACCTCTCTCCATAATATTATTATCCAGTTTCATCTGTTCCCTGTTGTGTCTGGTTCTGCATTCGCATCACTTCTGAACAAGGAAGTTTCTCGAGAAGAAAGTTTTTCACAGGACAGCAATAAACCAATTATACCAAAATCCACATACCTGTCCAAATGACCTTTAAATGTTGTTATTGTACCTATTTCTTCTGGCATCTCATTCCATATACCCACCACCCTCTGTGTGAAAATGTCGCCCCACAAGTTCCTGTCAAATCTTTCCTCTCTCACCTTATTCCTATGCCATCTAGTTCTTGATTTCCCTGCATTGGGAAAAAAACCACTATACATTCATCATATCTAATACCCTTATGATTTTATACACTTCCATAAGGCCATCTCTCAACCTCTTGCATCCAAGGAATAAAGTTCTAGCCTTCCCAATCTCTTCCTGTAGCTCAGGCCCTTGAGTCCTGGCAACATCCTTGTAAAAACGCCTCCAGTTTATTGACATTTTCCAATAGTCAGATGACCAAATCTGAACACAATGTTCCAAATGCAGCTTCACCAACATCTTATAGTAGTGCAGAAAGACAAATTTGGGCCAGTGGTTTGTGTCTAGTGCTGCACTGTTTCAATACTTTCGGTCGAGTTCCAAATGCAGAATGGGACATAGAAACATAGAAACATAGAAACATAGAAAATAGGTGCAGGAGTAGGCCATTCGGCCCTTCGAGCCTGCACCGCCATTCAATATGATCATGGCTGATATGAAATGATATGATTCAATATGAACTCACCGGGTTCAAGGTGTCTTTGGTATTATAGACAGTGGGTGGGGCAGTCCAGTGATCCAAAGTCAAGAGTTGTGAAAGATCAATGTCCACATCATGTATGGTAAAAATCCGAAGGCATATAAAAATGACTACAAATGGTAGGGCTGACCAATGCTCCCTCAGATAGATACATCATAAATTGCACAAAATACACGCTGAGATTAAACACACCAAGTTTAAAGAAAATGATTAAAAGCCCGCCTCGACTAAAATAACCCACCTCGAGTAAAAAGCCCACCTCGACTCAAAGACACAAGAGTAAAAAATCATAGCGAGCTAAAAATACACCGAGTTAAAAAAACGCACGAGTTAAAGCCCGCCTCCACTAAAAACCCCAACTCGAGTAGAAATCACACCTCGATTTTTAAAAAGCGAGTAAAAAACCCACCTCGAGTAATAGAAAAAAAACACCTCGAGTTAAAAACCAACCTCGAGTAATAGAAAGCACGAGGTAAAAAGCTCGCCTCGATTAAAACACCCAGCTCGAATAAAAATACAACTCGAGCTGCCCGCTACTCTGATGTTGGGCCCGGGTCGGCCTGGGCAAAGGTGTGGGTGCGTGAACGCTCCCCTGGTCTCAGGCCCTGCCGCTGTCCCGGTCTCAGGAGGCCGTGGTCCCGGTCTCAGGCCCTGCCGCTGTCCCGGTCTCCTCCGCTGTCCCGCTCTCAGGCACTGCCACTGCTGCGGTCTCAGGAGGCCGCTGTCCCGGTCTCAGGCCCTGACGCTGTCCCGGTCTCTGCCACTGTCCCGGTCGGTCTCTGCCACTGTCCCGGTCTCTGCCACTGTCCCGGTCGGTCTCTGCCACTGTCCCGGTCACTGCCACTGTCCCGGTCGGTCTCTGCCACTGTCCCGGTCTCTGCCACTGTCCCGGTCGGTCTCTGCCACTGTCCCGGTCTCTGCCATGGTCCCGGTCTCAGACGCTGCCGCTGCTCCGGTCTCAGGCTGCAACAAAACATCCCAACCTCTATACTCAATTCCCAGACTGATGAAGTCCAGCATGCCAAAAGCCTTATTCACCACCGTATCTACTTGAGATGCCACTTTCAGAGAACTATATATTTGTAATCATAAATCCCTTTGTTCTACTGCACATCCCTAGGTCCTCCCATTCGCTGTGAAGGTCCTGACCTGGTTTGACTACCAAAAATGCAATACATCACACATATCTGTATTAAACTCCATTTGCCAATCCTCTACCAACTATAGGCATAGAGAGAGTGGACGTGGAAAGGATGTTTCCACTGGTGGGAGAGTCTGGAACCAAAGGTTATAGCCTCTGAATTAAAGGGCGCTCTTTTAGAAAGGAGGTGAGGAGGAACTTCTTTAGTCAGAGGGTAGTTAATCTGTGCAACTCGTTGCCACAGAGGGTTTTGGAGGCCTGTGGAGGCCAGTGGATATTTTTAAGGCAGAGATAGACAAATTCTTGATTAGAATGGGTGTCAAGGGTTATGGGAGGGCAGGAAAATGGAATTAGGAGGCAGAAATCATTGAATGGTGGAGTAGACTCAATGGGCCAAATGGCCTAATTCTACTATAACTTCTGAACTTGTGAATTTGCCCAGCTGATCAAGAACCTGCTGTAATTCTTGATAACCATCTTTACTGTTTACAGAGTGTATTATGCTCTTCAAAATGTATTCACTGACTTCAGAGGCAGTGCATAATGCACTACTGACAGTAATTCATTTCTGGGTAGAGAAGAATATGGTTTAGAAAATAATTTTTATACTTACAATAAAAACGAGAGGGAAACCAGGGAGAAGGTTTGACTGCTTAGGCATCAAAAGGGGAATCTGTGGTTGGAGTCTGAATGTGTAGGTGAGCTACCAAACAAGCAGTTTGCATCTATTTTCACTTAGGGGAAGGAGAAGAACAAGGAAGTCTAGTGAGTTCAATGTGGAAAATACTAATATTCATGGGAAATTTGAGATTACGAAGGAAGAGTTGTTAGGGCTCTTGAAGAGCATTGAGATGGATAAATCTCCAGGAGCTGATGACGCCAGGTTATTGAGAGAGGCAAAATTGGAGATGGCAGGAACCTCGACAAGGACCTATGCACGTTCTCTAGCCACAGCCAAGGTCCTTGGACTTGTAGAGTAGCTAATGTTGTACTTTATTTAGTTTTAGAGATGCAGCACAGTCGCTTTGGCCCACCTACACTGCGCCAACCAGCGATCACCCCAAACACTAGCACTATCATACACGCGGGGGGCAATCTACAAATTTACTGAAGCCAATTAACCTACAAACCTGTATGTCTTTGGAGTGTGGGAGGAAACCAGAGTACCCAGGGAAAACCCGCGCGGTCAAGGGAGAACAGACAAACTCCACACAGATGTCAGGATCGAACCCGGATCGAACTGTAAAGCAGCAGCTCTACTGCTAGGCCTTTAAGAAGAGAAGTAGAGAAAATTCAGGGAATTAGAGGTCGGTACGCTTCACGTCAGAGGCAGGGAATCTATCAGAGAGGATTCTTCAGGATAAAAATTACTCCCATTTGGAAGAGAATGGGATAACAAAGGAAAGTCGGCATGGCTTTGCACATGACAGGACTCAAAAAGTTAAATCAAGTTAGTTTTATTAATTTTTTTGATGAGGTGACAAAGGTGATCGATGAGGGTAGGGATTTTAGGAAGGCATTTGATAAAGTTCCCCATGATAAACTGATCCAGAAGATTAAGATGCACGGGAGTAACAGTGATTTGGTCGTATGAATTCAGAATTTGTCTCCTGATAGAAGAGTTGTGGTGGAAGGACAATATTCAAGCTGGAGGTCTGTGACTAATGGATTTCCACAGGGATCTGTGCTGGGATCCTTGCTGCTTGTGATATATATGAATGAAATGGACATAAGCGTGGATGGATTGGTGATTAAGTTTGCATTTGACACCAAGATTGCTGGGGTCATGGACTGTGAGGAAGGCTGGCAAGTACAACGGGATATAGAATAGCTACAAAAATGGTCAAAAAAATAGCAGATAGAGTTTAATCCAAGCAAGTGTGAAGTGTTGCACTTTGGGAGGTCAAAGGTAGAGGGAAAATATAGAATTAATGGCATGATCTTATCAGCGTGGATATACAATGGGATCTTGTTCAGGTAAATAGAGTGCTAAAGAAGGCATATGCTATGTTGACTTTTATAGGTAAGGGCTTTGTATAAGAGTCAGGTAGTCATGATGCAGCTTCAGTTAGGCCAGATTTTGAGTATTGCATGCAGTTCTGGTTAATCCATTACAGGAACGATGTGGAGGCTTTGGAAAAGGTGCAGAGAAGGTTTACCAAAATGATACCTGGAATGAGGGGTTTCAGCTACAGGGAGAGGTTGGACAGACTTGGATTGTTTGCTCTGGAATGCTGGACGTTGCAGCGAGACCTAACAGAAGTATATAAAATTATGAGGCATGGATACGGCAGACAGTCAGAAACGTTTTCCCAAGATGGAATAACCAAATATGAGAGAGCATAGCTTTAAGGTAAGTGGAGCAAAGTTCAAAGGAGATGTGCAGGGCAATTTTTTTAGATAGGGAGTGGTGAGTGTCTGGAATGTGCTACCAAGGGTGATGATTGAGGCAGATACAAGAGTGGCATTTAGGAGACTTTTGGATAGGCAAATGGATATGCAGGTAATGGAGAGATATGGATTATGTGGATGCAGATAAGAGTTGGTCTTAACATCTACTCTGGGGCTGTAGAGAGCATCCTGTCCGGCAACATTACAGTCTGGTTTGGGAACAGCTCTGCCCAGGACAGGATGGCCCTGCAGAGAGTAGTGCGTTCGGCAGAATGCACCATGGGAACTACACTCGTCCCCCTGCAGGACCTATACATCAGGAGGTGCAGATCCAGAGCAAGTAAGATTATGAGGGACCCCTGCCACCCCAGTAACGGACTGTTCCAGATGCTACGGTCAGGCAAACGCCTCCGCTGTCACGCTGTGAAAACGGAGAGGATGAGACGGAGCTTCTTCCCACAGGCCATCAGGACTGTCAACTTTTATAACTCCAGGGACTAAATTTTGTCTACACTATAGTAACTTTATTAACTTTATTTATATGCTGTAACTGTAATTCTTTTTTGTGCACAATCCGCAGGCATTGCCACTTTCATTTCACTGCACATCGTGTATGTGTATGTAACAAATAAACTTGACTTGACTTGATGTTCAGCCCAGACTTCATGGGCCAAAGAGACTGTTCACGGTAAAACACAAGAAAAATTACTGCTGATTAAAAAATTGTGCAATCTTAGGGGAGAAATCTTGCTGCAGCTGAATTTGACAGTCGTAATTTTATTAAACCCATTTACTCAGAACTGACATTTATCTGTTGTCATAATGCATTGCACTCATTACAGACTATATATTAATTGCATTAAGACTTTCACATTTCTTGGCTCATTAAGAATATTCAATTAAATTCAGCGCAGTTATCCTATCCATATTTGAAATGTTTTCCAAGTAATGTTGTGATAGTATGTGAGTTTATATATTTCTCAGGGTCATTTGTGCTTGGTTCTCTTAAATTTGTTTTGCTCTTATTTGTATATTAAAATGTCATATAGTTTGATTTATAATGAGTCACAAAAAGTATATCAATGTCAACGAGACAGGATCTGAAACATCGACCATCCCTTTGCCTCCACTGATGCTGCTTGACATACTGAGTTTCTCCAGTAGTTTGTTTTTTGGTTCAGATTCCCACATCTTCAGTTTCTTGATTCCCTGTGTTGTTGGAAATTTGGAAATTATAAGGAAGATGATGAGTAGGTTATAGTTTGTTTAACCCTAGAGCTCACATACTGGGATGGGAAAAATCACCAACATAGGATGTTAGGAAGGTAATAACTAGATGTGTTTAGTTTTCACAGCACAACTTCATTAAAATAGCTAAAACTAATACATTCTGCTGAAAAATATGCGTCCTTATCTATTGAGGGGGGATAGATGTTCACAGTTCTGTCTGGGTTCTTATCTATTGCAACCTTGAGATTATAGCTGCTCTTTGTAACCGTGTTTAGCAGGCAAGTCTCCCAGAAGTTAACGAACGTCTCTTTTTTAATAAGTAGACCCTATCAATTCTCCCTACTTGGGTATTGACATCTATGGTATCTATTTGTTAGATTATATGGGAGAGAGATTTTCAAATTAACGTAAAGTTACGGTTAAAGATAACCTTCGGGAAAGACCAAGATAAAAGGTTACAATGAAGTGAGACATTGATCATTGATGATTTATTTCAAATTCACAAGTAACTGTTGTGTCATGAGAATATAAAAATGCTGTAGGTAATGTGACTCTTGAAAACACTTTGGGTTCTCTCAAAGTGTTTTTCAGGGCACACTGTTAGGGCCTTCAATAAACCAACTTGTTCGATAGACTTACCACTGATTTACGAGCAGATTTATTCTGTGTTTGTGCCTATCTGAGTAGAGCCAGATACAGCCTATGGCTATACCATAAAATATCACACAATTCCCTCCTACACCCTGTAAATGAAACTTGTTTATTACATGTACACTCATGAAATGGGCTTATCCCCGATTGGTGCTATTAAATGCCTAATATAGAAGCTTTTACTGATTGACAACATTTCCTTCCAGACGGCAGCGGTGGCAGACGGAGGAAAGGAGCGCCGTCAGCGTGTGGACGGAGGGGCTCACCTCCCTCAACCTCGGAGGCGTGCTGGGTGGTCCAAGGTCACCTGCGGGAGGTGCCCCGGGGCGTGGAAGCTAAACATTGAGGTGAGGGAGGCCACATTTGTGGGTCAATGTGCTCACTTTGTGGTGTTAGTGGAGTGGGCCACTGGAGGCCCTGCAGCAACCTGGCACTTGATCAGAATGTGTGTCGCCCCATTTGGCCGAGCGTGCAGATCAGACGTGGCCTGCAAATGCACGAAGCAGCGGTGGAGGCCATCAACAACATTGCCAAGCCAGGCCGTCCCCTGGAACTCCAACCCAAAGCCTCCACCAGGACAAAGAGCTTTTGTGGCTTTGTTAAGACTCAGGAGTCTTGACAACTTTGAACTTGAAGAGTGCAAGATGGCACCAGAATTGTCGTGACTCTTATGTACTGCCTCAGTGTAATCTACTATTCTTACACTCTTGCACTCGAGTTTGATTGTACTACAAAATATAATAAGATTTTTACTGAGCGGTATGAAAAAAAAGAATTCCTTTCTACCGAGGTACATGTGATGACAAAGTACATTAAGGAAATGTCTTTGTATTTTTCTGAATATTTGACAAGCAGTCTGACAATTTAGAAGCAGCCGAGATGGAGATGGCAATGAGATGGAGCTGCTGTTCCACCTCTGTGGAAAATTATGCTGATGTTTAGGAAAGTGTCGCCCAGAGAATATAGAAGGGAAATAGAAGGGCCTTGGTGAATGTATGAGGCAACAGTGAACAGTCACGAAGAACAATCCAAGAAATGACCCAGTATTCTCATTGCATGTTGGCACTGCCAGCAAGATCTGTCCATCCCACTTCTTCCCTGGACCAATAATCTAAAGCCTTACTGACAGTCCAGTAATCTGAGTTTAAATCCCACCATGACAGCTGTGGAATTTATAATCAGTAAATAATCCAAAAATTAAAAGAAGATTGTCATTTGTTATGATGATCACAGAATTACCAGATTGTTGTAAAAAAACCCAATCTGGGTCATTAATATAATTTCAGACGGAAATGTGCCATCCTTACCTGGATTTGTCCAATTTGCAACTTCAGCCCACTACTGCGATTGACTCTTACATGCCTTCTGTAATGGACTAGCGAACCAGTCAAGTTCAAGGGCAATCACAAATGGGCAATATGTTCTAGTTTTGCCATCCGTGTCTAGATCCTGAAAAATAAATGAATAAATAACTAAAAGATCTCACACTGTGAAGAAAAGAATCGGGGAATTTTGTTCCCACCTGCTGGATAACTGTGGAAACTCTTTGGAAGAGATTGGCGTAGTCTGTCACGTCAAAGGCTACAGACAGACAAAAGGCTGCAAAGATTTGACTTCGAAGTGGGATAGATTAAAATTGGTCATAGACACTGAGCACGTATCTGACCTTGCTACACAGACTCAAAAGAAGAAGCAGAATCTAATTGGAAAGACTGAATTCAAAATTTTGGAAAACAGACATAAATTTGGCTTGAGTGAATTTATTTTCGGTGTCATTTTGGTTCGAGACCCTTCTTCTGCATCGCAGAGTACTCAAGGAGGTGGCCCTAGAAATCGTGGATGCATTGGTGATCATTTTCCAATATTCTCTCGACTCTGGATCAGTTCCTGTGGACTGGAGGGTAGTCAATGTAACTTCACTTTTTAAGAAAGGAGGGAGAGAGTAAACAGGGAATTATACATCACTTAACCGTACATCAGTAGCGGGGAAGATGCTGGAGCCAATTGTTAAAGATGTTATAGCAGCGCATTTGGTAAGCAGTGACGGGATCTGTCAAAGTCAGCATGGATTTATGAAGGGGAAATCATGCTTGACTAATCTGGAATTTTTTGATGATGTAACAAGTAGAATGGATAAGGGAGAGCCAGTGGATGTGGTGTATCTGGACTTTCAAAAAGCCTTTGACAAGGTCCCACACAAGAGATTAGTGTGCAAAATTAGAGCACATGGTATTGGGGGTCGGGTATTGACATGGATAGAGAACTGGTTGGCAGACAGGAAGCAAGGAGAAGGAACTAACGGGTCCTTTTCAGAATGGCAGGCAGTGACTAGTGTGGGCGGCAAAGCTCGGTGCTGGGATCCCAGTTATTTACAATATATATTAACAATTTAGACGAGGGAATTAAATGTGACATCTCCAAGTTTGCCGATGACACAAAGCTGGGTGGCAGTGTAAGCAGTGGTGAGGATCCTATGAGGCTGCAGGGTAACTTGGATAGGTTGGGTGAGTGGGCAGATGCATAGCAGATGCAGTATAAAGTGGGTAAATAGAGGTTATCCACTTCGGTGGCAAGAACAGGAAGGCAGATTATTATCTGAATGGTGTCAGATTAGGAAAAGGGGAGGTGCAACGAGACCTGGGTGTGCTTGTACAACAATCACTGAAAGTAGGCATGCAGGTACAGCAGGCAGTGAATAAAGCTAATAGCATGTTGGCCTTCATTGCGAGAGGATTTGAGTTTAGGAGCAAGGAGGTCCTACTGCAGTTGTACAGGGCCCTGGTGAGACTGCACCTGGAGTATTGTGTGCAATGTTGGTGTCCTAATTTGAGGAAGGACATTATTGCTGTTGAGGGAATGCAGTGTAGGTTCGCCAGGTTAATGGCCTACTCCTGCACCTATTTTTCTATGTTTCTATGCTTCTATATTAAAAAAATTAAGTGATATATGTTTACATAAGAAAATAAAAAAGTTGAGTTAATTCATTGTCACGTATTCTGAGGTACAATGAAAATCTTTTGTTACTCAGTTATTATATTAATGATAATGCTAACTTAATAAGTGGACAAGAAATATTCCTCTGGTCTGGTTACATTTCCTTAAATATACTTTGAATAAACTGCATATATGGAAAGCACAAGGATTTATTAAGGCAAATGGACCACACCAGTGAAAAATGATTCATTAAGATAATGGATTTCACACAAATAAATCTTTTTAGTGAAATAAATCTGCAGTGGAGACTCAGATTAAGAAAGCAGTATATCATTCAAGTTCCTTTTTTGTTTGATGAAAATAGGTTTTATGAAAATATCATAGGAAATACTGTTACTATTTCTTTTTGGAAGCAATTTGCATTTTGAAGATAACTATTATCTTGTTTTTTTTTTACATTTCAGAATGGATCTGAACAGTTTCTTACATTCCACATAACATTATCCCATCTGTCTGTGTTCTAATGTCAACACCATACTATTTTAACAGGTTTTCTACGGCATAATTTTAAGTGGTAATTTATTCCCAAGGGGCCCAATTGGCCGACCAATTGCAAAATTACATGTTATCATTGGCCGATAAATAGTATCGAAATTCCACAAACCGTAAGGAACATGCCCTAATTTTAAAATTCAGATGAACAGCAGAGTAACTGGATATAAATAGAATTTGATCTGATTTGCTGCGTAATGTTTGCAAGTTGTATGTGAAGTGTGACTTTGCGTTTTAATTCTTACTATGTCATCTACTCTGTTTCTATGATTAATTGGATAATTAACAAAATCATCCTGAATAAAAGTTGCCTTAATTAACTTGACAACTATGATTATTGTGCAGTTATTTAGCTACGAGTGTGTGATTATGAGGCAATTTCCATTTCTCAGTGATCCAGTAGTGATGGAACAATTTCCAAGTTATAGCGTAATCAGGGGACATAGTCCTGTGTTACTCAACTCTTGATTTCATTTCAGATCAAGCTAAACATGTATAGGAAGGAACTACCGATGCTAGTTTATACCGAAGGTAGACACAAAATGCTGGAGTAACTCAGCAGTCAGGCAGCATCTCTGGAGAAAAGGAATAGTTGATGTTTTGGGTCGGAACCCTTCTTCAGACTCAAAATGCAACCAACTAGTGGTAGTTTTGGGGATTCCATGACGAAATTTAAAAACTCAAAATGCAAATCAGGAAGTCTACTCGCATCTCTTGCTGAAATGTGTTAAATTAATGCTGTGCTGGGTGAAGACAATCAAGAAATGTCCTCAACTCGACCTGAATAAAAAGTGTAGTATTTTTGCAAAATTGGGAATGAGGATGGGTTCAGGGTTGGAGGGGTAGGGTTAGGATTAGTGGGGAGGTTACAGCCTGGTTGAGGTACTCAACAAAACTTGTTTGCCCTGAGGTCATCAAAGCCTTAAGTAAACGTTTAAAGAATATGTGTTCGGCACATTTTTTTACACAAGTGGTGAGTGTGCCTGGAATGCGCTATCAGGGGTGGTGGTGAAGGCAGATACAATAGTGGCATTTGAGGGACTCTTAGATAGGCTCATGTCTTAAAGGGTTGGACAGGCTAGATGCAGGAAGATTGTTCCCGATGTTGGGGAAGTCCAGAACAAGGGGTCACAGTTTAAGGATAAGGGGGACCGAGATGAGAAAGTTTTTTTTCACACAGAGAGTGGTGAATCTGTGGAATTCTCTGCCACAGAAGGTAGTTGAGGCCAGTTCATTGGTTATATTTAAGAGGGAGTTAGATGTGGCCCTTGTGGCTAAAGGGATCAGGGGGTATGGAGAGAAGGCAGGTACAGGATACTGAGTTGGATGATCAGCCATGATCATATTGAATGGCGGTGCAGGCTCGAAGGGCCGAATGGCCTACTCCTGCACCTATTTTCTATGTTTCTATGTTTCTATCATGAAGGGAATAGAGGGGAATGAATCACGTGGAGGCAGATGAGATTATTTCATTAGTTTATTTCAGCATCATGTTCGGCACAGACATCATGGGTCGAACATGATGCCGAAATAACATTTCCTGTTCGGTACTGATCTATTTTATATGTTCTTCAATTCAGTCCTCAGACCGCCACTTATTCTGAGGCTTCTGTTAGATGGAGTGTCTTCCCTGATATCCAGCACGCTAAGCCCAGTAAGAATTTGTAACTGGAATTTTTGGACTGTTTGGTTCTTTTCCCAGATATATATTTTTTTCAATTTACCCCCTAATATATAATTGATCTACTAACTTTGTGAGTTTCAGCACATAGTTCAAGGAAATACTTAAAAGGAAAGAAATGAGTGGCACAGTGGTGCAGCGGTCAAGTTGTTGCCTTACAGCGCCGGAGAACCAGATTCGATCCTGACTACAGGCGCTGTCCATACAGGGTTTGTGTGCCCTCCCTGTGACCATGTGGGTTTTCTCTGGGTGCTCTGGTTTCCTCCCACATTCCAAAGACATGCAAGTTTCTAGGTTAATTGGCTTTGGTAAAATTGTAGATTCTCCCTA
This sequence comes from Rhinoraja longicauda, assembly GCF_053455715.1. Lineage (NCBI taxonomy): Eukaryota > Metazoa > Chordata > Chondrichthyes > Rajiformes > Arhynchobatidae > Rhinoraja > Rhinoraja longicauda. The sequence continues at coordinate 65,449,445 of NC_135953.1, read as the reverse complement.
GTGTGTAGGATAGTGCTAAAGTGTGCTGTTCAGCGCAGACTCAGTGGGCCATTAAGGCCTGTTTCCGTGCTGTTTAAACTAAAAAAATATTTTTAAACTATTTATTCTGAATGCTGCACACATGCTGTGAAAACCTTTTCAATACACTTGTTATATCCAGATAACTATTCTAATTCCCTCCACTTGCACCCTTTATATAGATGAACTCTTCATGTGAAAGAACATCCGCAACTGTCTCAACTTGCACCATAGTCCAGTCGCGCATTTGCTAACAATGAGAGACACAAAGTGCTGGAGTAACTCAGCTGGTCAGGCAACATCTCTGGAGAAATAAAGATAGGCGACGTTTCGGGTCGGGACCCTTCTTCAGACTGAAAGTAGGGGGTAGGGGTGAGGGGGGGGGGGGGGGTGAAGGGTGAAGAGATAGAGGTGAGAAAAGACCAGGACTAACCAGGAAACTGTAAGTAGGGGGTGGGAATGCCTTGTTTCGCGATTTTTCTTTTGTTTTCAAATAAATTTCATGGCTTCAACCCTCTCTGAACTCCAAATCCTCTTCAACATTTAAAACCCTCCAAGATCCCTCATTGTCAGCTCTGATCACTGCTGATTTTGTATCTTTGACGTCTTGCCCTAAGGCGCCGATGCCCTCAGCTCTATAATCCCTGACCTCAATCTCTCTTCACTGCTTTAAAACGCACATAAAAACTAATCAAGTTGACTAAGCTTTTGTACACCTGTCCTAATAGCACTTTGTTCTTAACAGTGTAATATTTTGTTTGATAATGATGTTGCCAACTGCCCAGGGACATTTTGTAAAATTAAAATTGCTGCATGTTTTGCTGTTGTTTTAGATTTTTTTTTTAGATTTAGAGATACAGCGCAGAAACAGGCCGCCCAGCGAGCCCCGCACACTAACACTATCCTATACCCACTAGGGACAATTTTTTTACATTTGCCCAGCCAATTAACCTATATACCTGTACGTCTTTGGAGTGTGGGAGGAAACCGGAGATCTCGGAGAAAACCCATGCAGGTCACGGGGGGAACGTACAAACTCCGTACAGACGGCGCCCGTAGTCAGGATCGAACCTGAGTCTCCAGCGCTGCATTTGCTGTAAGGCAGCAACTCTACCGCTGCGCCACCGTGCCTCCACGTGTTGTTGACCTTTCTACGAAATGGGTCCTTCACAAGTCCCAATCAGCAAAAACATTAGCATGAAATTGAAATGCAATCAGAGGGTAGCTATATTGGAGTGCAATTGGTCTCTAATATTGCAAAATATGTTTACATTCATTTACATTATCTTCATTCTGTTACCTCTTCCTGAACAAAGACTAAAGACAATGTGCACTGGATATCTGATCTAATGTCACATCATTGGGGAATGGCCAGGGCAGTGCTGGAAAATGAGTACTCGGGTCATGGCACCTGATTAATCTTTGTTCCTTTGCACTGACACAAGATTTGTTCACAAGTTATAAGTTCATAAGTTATAAGAGCAGAATAAGGCCATTTGTCCCATCAAGTCTACTCTGCCATTCAATCATGGATGATCTATCTTTCCCTCCCAACCCCATTATCCTGCTTTCTCCCTATACCCCTTGACATCTCCGGAGGTGCAAAGGGACTTGGGAGAGCTGGTGCAGGTTTCCCATAAAGTTCATCTGCAAGTCAAATCGGTAGTAAAGAAGGCAAACACAATGCTAGGATTTATTTCAAGAGGGCTAGAAAACAAAAACAGAAATGTAATGCTGAAGCTCTATAAGGTGCTGGTCAGGCTGCATTTGGAGTATTTTGAGCAATTTTGGGAACCATATCTGAGGAAGCATGTGCTGGCCCTGGAGAGAGTCCAGAGGAGATCTACAAGAATGATATAATAATAATAATAATAATGCCTTACATTTATATAGCGCTTTTCATATACTCAAAATGCTTTACAGGGATTTAGAGAACATAGGGAAGTGAATAAATAGATAAATAAGTAAACAAACAGAGAAAGGAGACAGAAGGTGAGGTGACCTTCAGTGGTTGAAGGCAGTACTGAACAGGTGAGACTTCAGTGATGTTTTGAATGTGGTGAGTGTGGAGGAGTCTCTGACGGTTTGGGGTAGTGAGTTCCATAGGGTGGGAGCAGCGATGGAGAAAGCCCTGTCCCCCCAGGATCTGAGTTTGGTCCGGATGTGGGGGGATAGGAGATTGGCAGCAGCAGAGCGGAGGGTGCAGGTGGGAGTGTGCCTGTTAAGGAGGTCGGTCAGGTAGGATGGGGCCAGGTTATGGAGGGCTTTGTAAGTTATGAGGAGGATTTTGTACTGGATTCTCTGGGGGATGGGGAACCAGTGGAGTTTGTAAAGGACGGGGGTGATATGGTCACGGATCGGGGTGTGGGTGAGTAGACGGGCAGCGGAGTTTTGAATGTATTGAAGTTTACTGATGGTTTTTGAGGGTGCGCCATAGAGGAGGCTGTTGCAGTAGTCCAGACGGGAGGTGATGAAGGCGTGGATGAGGGTTTCTGCAGCTGTGGAGGAGAGGGATGGACGGAGACGGGCAATGTTTTTGAGGTGGAAGAAGGCTGTCTTTGTGATGTGTTTGATGTGTTTGTCGAAGGAGAGGGTTTGATCAAAGATGATTCCAAGATTCCGGATGTGAGGGGAGGTGGATACTGGGAGACCATCAATATTGAGGATGAAGTTTTGGGTGGATTTGGTGAGCGTTTTTGGACCAATGATGATGATTTCAGATTTGTTGCAGTTGAGTTTGAGGAAATTTGATTGAAGCCAAGATTTTATTTCAGTGTGGTGGTGGAGATTGACTTGGTGGAGATGAGGAGCTGGAGCTGGATATCATCGGCGAAGCAGTGGAAGTTGAGACCATGACGGCGGATTAATTGACCAAGGGGGAACAGGTAGAGGATGAAGACTGAGCCTTGGGGGACACCTTGGGGGAGGGGAGTGGTGGGGGATTTACAGTTGTTAATGGAGATGAACTGGTGCCTGTCAGAGAGGTAAGATTTGAACCAGGATAGGGCTGTGCCGGTGATGTTAAAGGAGGTTTCAAGTCGGGTGAGGAGAATAGAGTGATTTATGGTGTCAAAGGCGGCGCTGAGGTCAAGTCAAGTAGGATGAGGATGTTGAGGTTGCCAGCGTCGGAGGAGAGGAAAAGGTCGTTTGTGATTTTGAGGAGCGCAGTTTCAGTACAGTGGTTGGAGCGGAATCCGGATTGGAAAGTTTCATACAGGTTATTGGTAGAGAGGTGGTATTTGAGTTGGGAAGCTACAGCACGTTCCAAAACTTTGGACAGAAAGGGTAGGTTGGAGATTGGTCTGAAGTTGTTTGGGGTGTCAGGGTTGAGACCAGGTTTTTTCAGAATGGGGGTGACAGCAGCGATTTTGAGGGATGGCGGGACGATGCCAGTGGACAGGGAGGAGTTTATTGTTGCAGTGATAAGTGGAGAGAGAGTAGGAAGGCAGGCCTTGACAAAGCTGGAGGGGATGGGGTCCAGAGAGCAGGTGGCAGTTTTTATTCCTGTGAAGAGGTCAGAGAGGTCGGTGGTGGAGACTGGGGAGAACTGAGGCAGGGGTTGACAGGATAAGGGGGGGCAGGTGGTTTGAGGGGGAGCAGGTGCGTTGGTGGTTAAGGTGCTGTAGATGCTGTCTATTTTGCTTTGGAAAAATGAAAGGAAAGTGGTGCATTTGTCAACTGTGAATGATTGGGAGATGGTGTCCAGGGGGCTGAGGAGTTTGTTTATTGTAGAGAAGAGTGTTTTTGGGTTTCCGGAGCCAGAGTGAATTATTTGAGAGTAGTAGGTGGAGTGGGCACGGGAGAGAGCATCTTTGTAGTGCTGCAGATGGTCTTTGTAGGCTTGGGAGTGAATTGTGAGACCTGTTTTGTTGCGGAGTCTTTCAAGTTGGCGGGCATGAGTTTTCATCATGCGGAGTTCAGGGGTAAACCAGGGAGCAGAGTGGGTGAAGGAAACTGTTTTGGTTTTTATAGGTGCAAGCTGGTCGAGGCAGGAGGAGAGAGTGTGAATATAAGAAGATAACTGCAGATGCTGGTACAAATCGAAGGTATTTATTCACAAAATGCTGGAGTAACTCAGCAGGTCAGGCAGCATCTCGGGAGAGAAGGAATGGGTGACGTTTCGGGTCGGTTCTACAAGAATGATCCCAGGAATGAGTGGGTTACCTTATGATGAGCATTTGATGGCACTGTGTCTGTACTCGTGGTGTTTCGAAGAATGAGGGGGGGGCCTCATTGAAACATATCGAATCGTGAAAGGCTTGGATAGAGTGGATGTGGAGAGGATGTTTCCACTAGTGGGAGAGTCTAGGATTAGAGGTCATAGCCTCAGAATTCCTTTAGGAAGGAGATGAGGAGGAATTTCTTTAGTCAGAGGTGGTGAATCTGTGGAATTCTTTGCCACAGAAGCCTGTGGTGGCCAAGTCAGTGGATATTTTTAAGGCAGAGATAGATAGATTCTTGATTAGTACGGATGTCAGGGGTTATGGGGAGAAAGTAGGAGAATGGGGTATAGGAGGGAGAGATAATTCAGCTATGATTGAATGGCGAAGTAGACTTGATGGGCCGAATGGCCTAATTCTATTCCTAACACTTATGACCTTATGGACGGAGATGAGGAAAAACGTTTTCGGTCAGAGAGTTGTAAATCTGTGGAATTCTCTGCCTCAGAAGGCAGTGGAGGCCAATTCTCTGAATGCTAGAGAGCTAGATAGAGCTCTTAAGGATAGAGGAGTCAGGGGGTATGGGAAGGCAGGAACGGGGTACTGATTGAGAATGATCAGCCATGATCACATTGAATGGTGGTGCTGGCTCGAAGGGCCGAATGGCCTACTCCTGCATCTATTGTCTATTGCCTATTGTTTATTGACATCCTTACTAATCAAGAATCTGTCTATCTTGCCTCAAAAATGCTGCAAAGGAAGTGGGCATGTTGGCCATCAGATTGAAAGACCACATCCTTTAGCTTATGAGAGGATTGTTCAGTAGTCTAGTAACTGCAGGGAAGAACCTGAACCTGGTTCTTCGTACGTGCTTTCAGGATTTTGTGTTTTCTGCCCGACAGAAAAGCGAGAAGAGAGAATGACATGGGTGTAAATAGTCCGTGATTATGTTGGCTGAGTTCCCAAGGCAGCGTGAAATATAAATAGAATTGATGGGGAAGGGTGTGGGGGAAGTCTGGATTGTGTCCAGTGTCCCCAATGTTACTTCCATAACTTCCTTCCGATGTCCCCAATGTTTCTTCCATAACTCTCTGTAATTTCTACCGTCTTTGGCAGAACCGTTGCCAGGCCAAGCTGTGATGCATCTCAATAGGATGCTTTCTATGGTGCTTCTGTAAATGTTGGTAAGAATTGTTGGAGACATGCTAAACTTCCTTTGTCTTCTGAGGAAGTAAAGGCGTTGGTGAGCTTTCATGGCCATAGCTTCAATGTGGTTCATCCAGGTCAAATTGTTGGAGATATTTATGCTAAGGAATGTGAAGCTCACAACCATCTCCATTTTGGCACCATTGAAGCTAACTGGGATGTGTAGATCAAAGGTTATGGGGAGAAGGAAAGGGAATGGGGTCGAGAGGGGAAGATAGGTCAGCCATGTTGAATTGTGGAGCAGACTCGATAAGTTGAATGGCCTAATCCTGCTCCTAAACTTATGGACCACCTCATTTCCCAAATACAATAATTAGCTCCTTCATCTTGCTGACATTGAGGGACACCATGTTAATATGCCCTATATCTCCTTCCTGTACTTTGTCTCGTCATTGTTCGAGATTCAGCCCACCACTGTGGTGCCACCTGCAAATTTACAAATGGTGTTAAAGAAGAATTTGGCTGCACAATCATGATAATGGTAGGGTGTATAGTAAGAGGCTGGAAATTAGTCCTTATGGGGCACCAGTATTGATACTATCGGGGAGGAAGTTGAGGATCCAGTTGCAGTGAGGGGTTATGTATCCTATCCTATGTATCCCAGGTCAAGCAGTTTGGAGATGCGTTTGATTGGGATTATAGTGTTGACGGCGGAGATATTGTCAATGAATAGGAGTCTGACGTTAGGGTTATTCAGGTGTTCCAGGGATGAGTGTCGGGCCAGGGAGATGGCACTTGTCGAAGAGCCCTTGTTGTGGTAGATGAACTGCAGTGGAAGAAGGCTGCGTGGGAGGCTGGAGTTAATGTGCTCCATGCCCACCCTCTCAAAAGCACTGCACGATTGTGGATGTCAAAGGTCAATAGACAGTAATCATTAAGGCATGCTACCTTACTTTTCTTTGTCACCGTGGAGCTGGTAAAAAATAGATGGGGAGGTAAGAATGGAGTAGGAAGAGATTAAAGATGTCGGTGAATGTTCCTGTCAGCTGGTTCCCTTAGGTCCTGAGAAAGTGGCCACAGACTCCATCCGTGCCAACTTCTTCTCAGAAAGGCCTCTCTCGGGGAGGGGTGGGATTGGAATGACTGATTGCTCAATTGCAGAGGTCCAATTTGCAGCACTGCAGCCGAATCAATGTTGCGCAGATGTTTATATCATTGGCTGCCAGCTCTGCATGCACTATGACAAATGTACTGGTCAGGCACTGTGAGTGGTGTAAACAATGCGGTGCAATACCATTTGACAGAGGGACCAAAACTGGCACCTGTAGCTGAGACAAACACAATGCCGTGAAGCCCACTTTTGCACCTCAAGAAAGATAACAGTATCATATCATCAGATACAAACGAAGATTTGTATGATAGAATGATAGATTTGAAAGAATTATATTTCAACTATATCTATTTTTGCTCTCATGTTTTCATATATTAATGTTTTTGACCTTGTTGGAAACTTATCCTCATCTCACAAAAAAATCTCCTGCAGGGATTTTGCCAATACATTACTGTTCAATTTTTGTTGCAGCTCTTTGTTGTAGCTAATGGCATTTTCAGACGAGTCTTATACTTAGCAGTGGAGCAACTCACAATGTTGATCTTTACAAGAGATGAGACAGTTTCATTTATCATCATGTAAACTCAATCATGGTGATGTATGTGCTGAGGTATCCCTGCAACTGGAAACCATCCTTAGTATGCCTCGGATTTTCTATTTTAATTAGTTGAGACAGAAACATATTTTGCAGATATTCTGTTGGGACAGCTGTAATGGCTACAAATACACTGTGCCAAGCAGCCTCCAATCCAAACTGTCTGATTATGATGAATGCCATGCTCAAAGCCTAGCGTGAACAAATTCTGAGATTAATGCCCAATAAAGTTAACATATGCGAGAGCACATGCAGTTATTTGTTGTAGATGTACACAGAAGGCACTTTAGAGATGCTCAGCGGGTAAGTCTTTGACCCTTATTTGTCAGAAGTAGCTGGTTTGGAAATGTAACCCTTTTCTAGTTTTTAGAGGCTGGTTTATCTGAAGGGATAGAGTGGGCTTGTCTTAGCTATGAATGTCAGTTTGGTTCCCTTTGTTCAATCGAATTTTTAAAAAGTTTTTAGTGATACAGCATGGAAACAGGTCCATAGGCTCACTTAGTCCACGCCGACCAGCGATACCCACACATTAACACTATCCTACACACACTAGCGACAATTTACAATTTTACCAAGCCAAACCTGTACGTCTTTGGAGTGTGGGAGGAAACCGGAGCTCCCGGAGAAAATGCACGCAGGTCAAGGAGAGAATATACAAACTCTGTACAGACAAGCACCCATAGTTGTGATTGAACCCGGGTCTCCGGCGCTGTAAGGCAGCAACTCTACCCCAGCGCCACATGCCGCCCAGGAGCACACTGTTACAGTACAACTCACAGTGCTTCACCAGCTGATCAGCAGTGCAGTGCAATTGTCACCCTCCCCCCCCCCCCCCCCCCAGCGGGTTAGATGCATGTGGAGCCTGCAGCCTTGACGTAAACCTGAGCGCATCATTGATTTGCCATCCATGCTGCAAACTGCACCGCTGCAATTACATTATGTAACAAGCTTGTAAGTTGTCACATATTGCCCAGATTGAGCCTATGCCACGCTATGTATTGCACATTTCTTATGTTGTGTTTTAGATTCCTAACACTTGCAATTTTTTCTCTCATGAAGCAACAAATAGATTTACTTCCTGGATTCTCTTATTTTGTTTTACGTAACCAGACAATCTTCAGTTGATGTAACTACTCCTGTTTAACCACGTGGCTATCTCAATTACTTGGTAAACCTTCAACAGGAGATTTCTAGAAAGCCTGGAGAAATAAGAGGAACTTTAACAGATCAGCGGAAAAAAGTGGTTAAATTGATAGCATGGATACTGACAGAGTGCATTAGAACATTGAACAGCACAGGAACAGGCCCTTGGCGCAGAACATCTGTGCCAAGGGTGATGCCAAGATAAACTAACCTCATTTGCATGCACGTGATCCACATTCCTCTACTCCTTGCTTACCCAGGTGCCTCTCTAAAAGCCTCTTAAATTTCACTTTTGTATTTGCCTCCATCACCACCCATGGCAGTGCAATTTAGTCTACCTACTGCTCTCTGTTTACAATGCTCTTCACATCTCCTTTAAACTTGGTCTCTCTCGCCTTCAAAACTATGCCCTCTAGCCTTTGACATTTCTATCCTGGGGTAAAGATTCTGACTATCTGTCCTATCTGTGCCTCTCATAATTTTATCTACTCTATCACGTTTCCATTCAATCTCCGTCATTCCGTAGAAAACAATGCTAGTGAAATAAGGAGAATGTCCTGCCTGTGGTCTGTTTCTTCTGACATACTTCTTCTGCCTTTTCTCCAAAGCCTCCACATCCTTCCTGTAATGGGGTGACCAGAACTGCACACAATACCCCAGGTGCAGCCCAACCAAAGTCTTATAGATCTGCATCATGACTTCCTGACTCTTATACTCAATACCTCAACCCATACCATGTGCCTTCTTTACCACTCTATCTACTTGTGACGCTACTTTTAGGGAGCTATGGACTAAGATCCCTCTACACATCAATGCTGTTAGCCATGAATCTTATACCTTCCCCTTACAATTGACCTCTCAAAGTGCACTTACTCATGTTAAGCTCCACCTGCCAATTCTCCACCTGCTTCCGTAGCTGAATTCTATTCCGCTACATACATTGAAGGCCTTCCTCACTGTACGCATCTCCGTTAATAAATGCTAATTCGGAACTTGAAGAGATGAATTATTTGCAGTCATAGAAGGAGGATATTCAGCCACGAGGCTCCATTTTAATTAAAGGAGACCCACCGGGACTGATCACACATTCAAGCTTTCTCTTTGCGGCCTCGTAGGTCATGGATCTTTAGAAACTCATGTAGCCTTTTCACAGGGTTCGATTTTAGCTTCCTTTATCCTTTCAGGCAATGAATTTCACCACTCCTTGCATGGAAGAACTTTTCCTTAACTCTATTCCATCAGACCTTAACCGTAGTTTAGTTTAGTTTAGTTTAGTTTATTATTGTCATGTGTACCAAGGTACAGTGAAAAGCTTTTTTGTTGCTTGCTATCCAATCAGTGAAAAGACTATACATGATTACAACAATGCCATCCACAGTTTACAGAAACAGGATAGAGGGAATACATTTAGTGCAAGATAAAGTCCAATAAAGTCAGAGTAAAAATAGTCCGCAGGTCTCCAGTGAGGTAGATGGTAGGTTTGGACCACTCTCTCATTTATGACAGTATGGTTCAGTTGCCTGATAACTGCTGGGAGGAAACTGTCCCTGGATGTTGACTTCTGAGTTCAGTGAAATAAGGAGAATGTCCTGCCTGTGGTAGTGATACTTATAATTTTGGATATATTTTCTTTGGTCTCCAAAGAAAACAAAGTCAGCCTCAACAAACATAAATAATGTTCTACAGGCCTACGAACACCAAAGTTACGCAAATGCCATTGTGATAGTGATCAGATTAATATGCTTGTAGTGATATAGTTGAGGAATTTATATCAGCCAGGACACTGGAGCCCTCCAATATTCTTTGAAATATGTCACAAAATCTTCAAGGTTTAAAAATGTCAGATTTGCTGATAAAACCAATTAAAAGTTATTACCTCAATCAAGATTTCTTCTTTTCTAGTATTATTTTTTAATAAAAAGAAACATAGAAATTAGTACAAACATTCGAACATTTAAATTAGGAACAGGGTCAAGTCACTTGATCCATCAAACCTACTCCGCCATTTAATAAGTTTGTGACTGAGTTAACTGCAATCTTAATATCACATTCTGTTTTACCCCTGGTAACCTTTCACTGCTCTACTCATCGAGAATGAAACTAAATTCGCCTCAATGCCTTAAAACTATTCAACCAGCATTTAAGGAAGAATTCCAAAGACTTGGACTAGTGAGAGAGAAAGGAAAATCACCTCATCTCTTTTTAAATGGCGACCCCTAGTTTTAAAAAGACACTTTTTCCCTGTACCCATTCCATCAAGGGTCCTCAAAAGTTTACACTTTTCAATCATCACGTCTTACTTTTCAAAATCCCAGCAGATAAAAAGCCCAGCCTATCCAATCCTTCTTCATAAAACAATTCACCCATTCTACATGTTACACCAGTGTGTCTTTTCCACATTGACAGCTCTCCTTAAATAAGAGGACCAGTAGTGATAGCAGAACTCTGGACTTGCTCTTGCCAATGCCCTATCTAACTAATGTTATCCTCTCTACTTTCATATTAAATTCTTCCAGTCATAAACAATTTGGGTTTGTTACCTTGTAGAAACAAAAATCAGCCGATGCTCATTTATAAATACACAAAGTGGAGTAACTCAGCGGGTCAGGAAGCATCTCTGGAGAACATGGATAGGTGATGTTTTGGGTCGGGACCCTTCCCAAATCCTGAAGGGTTTCGACCTGAAACATCTCCGAAGATGCTGCCCGACCCGCTGTTTCTCCAGCACTTTGTGTCTAGTTCTGTTACCTTTCCTGATTACTTGATGTACTTTTGTGAATCATGCGCCAATGTGGGCAGGCCACTCAGAACATCACATCTCTACAATCTTGCACCATTTATATAATATGCATCTTTGTAATTATTGCTGCCACGTAATACTTCATCAACCAGATCTTTGCCCACTTATTTAACCTATCTGTACCCCCTGTAGCCTCCTCACAATTACTGGCCTACTTGTCGTGCTAGGAAACGTTTGCCAAAATCACGCTGTGCCATTTACCTTTAGACTCTTTGAGACTTTAGAGATACAGCACGGAAACAGGCCCTTTGGCACTCCACATCCGTACCGACCAGCGAATACCCCCATATATTAACACTTGTCCGAGACTCTCAAGGCAATTTACAAATACACCGAAGCTAATTATAATACAAACCTGTAGGTCTTTGGAGGTGGGAGGAAATCGGATCATAGTAACATAGAAAAATAGGTGCAGGAGTAGGCCATTCGGCCCTTTGAGCCAGCACCATTCAATATGATCATGGCTGATCATCTAAAATCAGTATCCGTTCATGCTTTTCCCCTCATGTCCTTTGTTTCTCTTAGCCCGAAGAGTTAAATAAAACTCTCTCTTGAAAACATCCAGTGAATTGGCCTCCACTGCCTTTGTGGCAGAGAATTCCACAGATTCACAACTCTCTGGGTGAATTTATTTTTCCTCATCTCAGTCCTAAATAGCCCACCCCTTAGTCTTAACCTGTGACACCTAGTTCTGGACTCCCCCAACATCGGGAACATTTTTCCTACATCTGTCCAATCCCTTAAGGATTTTATTTGTTTCTATAAGATCCTCTCTCATCCTTCTAAATTCCAGTGAATACAAGCTCAGTCGACCCATTCTTTTATCATATGGCAGTCCCGCCATCCCGGGAATTAAGGTGGTGAACCTATGCTGCACTCCCTCAATAGCAATAATATCCATCCTCAAATTAGGAGACCAAAATTGCACACAATACTCCAGGTGCGGTCTCACCAGGGCCCTGTACAACTGCATAGGAACCCTTTGTTCCTAAACTCAAATCCTCTCGCAATGAAGGCCAACATGCCATTGGTTTTCTTCACTGCCTGCTGTACCTGCATTCAGAGAAAACCCACAAGGTCACAGGGAGAACGTACAAAACGTCGTTCAGACAGAACCCATAGTCAGGATCGAACGCGGGTCTCTGGCGTTTCAAGGCTGCAGCTGTACCGCTGCGCCAACGTGCCACTGTCAGTCTGACATGGTTTAGGTTGCATAGTAGGTGCTGCTGTATTATCTTTATGTAATGAGACCATTACTCCAAGGTCCTTGAGTAATGATCTGGAGAATTAAGTTTGAATCCTGACACAGTAGCTGGGCAATTTAAAAATAAAAAGTTGTCACAGTAATGATGACAATGAAGCTGTTACCTGTTAAAAGTCTATCTGGTTTGACAATGTCCTACGATTCTGGATCTCTTGCGCTACATGAAGTTAGAGGCCACTTGTTATGAATTATAAGCAGGAAGAGATTGCTAACAAGGTCACTGGCAGGAGTGAAATTTAATGAACCATCCCTTGTAAAAGCATGAAGAAATCCCAGCAATTAGTTTTGTGTACTGTTCTATCCTCACCGAACAATAAATTCTGTCAATCACATCTAAGCTATATCCCAAATACTTCCCAGACATTCAACTAATGAAAAAAGCCCAGACTTGCTCAATAGCACACTCTCTTGCAGAAGAACATTTTATACCGTCAGAAGCAGTTGATACAAATTCCAATGACTCAGTCACCTAGCAGAACATTGGGTGCAGGGCCGTCTTAACGCATGGGCCTGATGGGCACTTGCCCGGGGCCCCACGAGCATAGGGGCCCCATGCTGATCTGGGTATGTTAAGTGACTTGCAATAAATAAATACTACTTTAAAAATGTAGGTTCAATAAGTGCTTTTTTTGCAACATTTTCGGTCCCTAAGTGCTTCTCACAGCGATCTGTAAGTGCTTTTCGCAACAATGTAGCACCCTAAGTCCATCGCTAAGTGCTTTTCGGTAAGTGCTTTTCGCCGGCACGACAGGGGGGGGGCTGGTAGGGAAAGGGGGGTTGGGGAGAGTAACGGTAGGGGCCCCAGTACACTGCTTTGCCCGGGGGCCCATAATGCTGTAAAAACGGCCCTGATTGGGTGGCATGGTTGCGTAGCGGTAGAGTTGCTGCCTTACAGCGCTTACAGTGCCAGAGATCCAGGATCAATCCCGGCTATGGGTGCTTGTCTGTACAGAGTTTGTACGTTCTCCCCGTAACCTGTGTGGGTTTTCTCCGAGAACTTTAGTTTCCTCCCACATTCCAAAGACATACTAGTTTGCAGGTTAATTGGGTTGGTTTAAATGTAAGAATTGTCCCTAGTGTAGGATGGTGTTAATGTGCAGCGATCGCTGGTTGGTGTGGACTCGGTGGGCCGAAGGGCCTGTTTTAGCGCTGTATCACTAAACTAAACTAAACTAAACTAAACTAAACTAAACTAAACTAAACTAAACTAAACTAAACTAAACTAAACTAAACTAAACTAAACTAAACTAAACTAAACTAAACTAAACTAAACTAAACCATCGAGAGAAAACTTTTATAAGTCCTGGAACAACAAGACTGATCTTGAGAGCAGACGCAGTGGAAACGGTGAAAATGAGAGGCATGGATGGTTGCCTTTCAAGAGACAGGTTGGGAAGAGTGTAGTCAAGGTAGTTGTGGGAGTCCGGGTGCTTATAGTAAATGTCAATGGACAATTTGCCTCCTGAAATGGAGTCAGAGAGAGCTAGAAAAGGGAGAATAGTGTCGCAAATGGTCTAAGTGACCAAAATAATCACATCAACACCTCTTCTTCTTCAGGGGAATAAGTATATTCGGCATGTCTCTGATTGTTCCTATAACATCTGTAGATGCACTGTAGAAAGCATCGTATCGGGATGCATCGGAGTTCAGTTTGACAACAGCTCTGCCCAAGACCTCAAACAATTGCAGAGAGTTGCGGATGTATCCCGGTCCATCACACAGACCCGACTCCCCACTATCGATGCAATCTACACTTCACAGCACCTCAGGAAAGCAGCCAATATAATCAAGGTCTTTTTTTCATCCCGGTTATTCCCTCTTCTCCTCTTTTCTGTCAGGCAGAAGATACAAAAGCTTGAAAGCACATACAACCAGATTCAGGAACAACCTCTTCCCTGCTGTTATCAGACAACTGAACTTTCCTCCCGGAAGCTAAGTTGCAGTCCCGTTCTTCCAATCTATCTCATTACGGACTCCCTACTTTTTTTAATCTGTATTTTCTCTGTAACTGTAACACTATCGTGCTATAACACTACAATTTTCACTCTGGTATTTTTCTCTTTCCACTCCATGTTGTATTTGTGTATGGCTTGATTATACTCATGTTTAGCATGATTTGACTCGATAGCATGTAAACAAAGGTTCTCACTGTATCTCAGCACACTTGACAATAGTAAACCAATACCAAATCAGAATTGAAAATGGGATGGAAGTTAGTAGCTAGAATGATAAACTTGACAAGCTCTGCATGAATGCAGGAAGCAGGACCAATGAAATCGTCGATGTAATGGAGAAAGTGCTGGTATGTGGTATCTGAAAAGATTTGGAACAAGGACTCTTTCACATAGCTAACAAAAAGATGGTAATAGCTGGGGCCTATTGCAAGTTCCCATGACTAACTACTGTACATCTTTGATTGTAAGGAATCAAAAGAAAAGTTGATTAGGATAGATGTAAGTTTTGCCGGGCAGATGAGAGTGTTGGTGGAGGGGAACTGGCTGGCTCTTTGTTGCCGGAAAGAAGCAGAGGGCTGTAAGGATTTCCTGGTGGGGGCTGGAGGTGTACAAAGACTGGAAATCCATAGAGAAGATGAGACAAGGGGGGGGCGGGGCAGGGAATTGGAATTTATCAAAATGGTGGAGAGGATGCAAAATGTCCTGGATACAGGTGGTGCAGGTGGTGATGGTACTGAACAAGGTGAGACAGGATGGAGCCAAGGTTCGAGGAGTAAGTTCAATGGAACAACAACAGACAGAAACAATGGGCCTGACAGGACAGTATTGTTTGTGTTGAACGGAACTGCAGATGCTGGTTTAAACTGAAGATCGACACAAACATCTGGAGTACCTCAGCAGGTCAGACAGCATCTCTGGAGAAAAGGAATGGGTGGCGTTTTGGGTTCCGTCTGACAAAGGATCTTGACTCAAAACGTCATCTATTCCATTTCTCCAGTCTTGTTTGTTGTGGATAGACACAAAAAGCTGGAGTAACTCAGCGGGACGGGCAGAATCTCTGGAGAGAAGGAATTGGTGATGTTTCGGGTCGAGACCCTTCTTCAGACTGGTTAGGGATAAGGGAAATGAGAAATATAGATGGTGATGTGGAGAGATAAAGAACAATGAATGAAAGAATTTGTTGTGGATACTGGTTCTCTTAAAATAATGCTTCTTTCTGAGGTGCACTTTAGACTTTAGCGATACAGCATGGAAACAGGCCCTTCGGCCCACCATGACCATACTGCCCATCAATCACACCATATGCTAACTATCCTACACTCTCGGGCCAATTTACAAATGTTTACCGAAGCCAATTAACCTACAAACCTTTTCGTCTTTGGAGTGAGGGAGGAAAGTGGAACACCTGGAGAAAACCCAAATGGTTGTAGGTAGAACATACAAACTCCATACAGACATCACACATAGCCAGGAACGAAGCTGGGTCTAGGGCACTGTGAGGCAGCAACTCTACCACTGTGCCATTCTGCCACCCTCAAATATATCATCTGCACTGAAGTGCATTGTGCACATCAGAGAAATTGTTTCTGAATATCCTGGTTAATGTGATGTTCTTCTCCCCCTTCTCCTCCATTTCTGAGCACATTGTCCTTCTCTCCTTGTCGTCTGGCCAGCTTTCCTCTTTTGTACCCCAAGTGAAGGGTGTCTGTGAGTATTTGAGTTCTGTTCAAGATGGTCATCAAATGTTATCCTCTGCTCTACCAGTTACTGCAGACGGATATCGTCCTAATATCATCCTAATGTCCTAATATCGTCTGTGGCCTTAAAAAAGACCAACCTGTAACTCATGCTACCCAGTGTTTTGTAAATCAATTTACTCCTGACCTTAATGCTCCTGCCAATGGCATAGCCATGTTTTTGTCCTGCTGCCCAACACTGAATGCTGATTGAGACCATAATTCTTCCAATCCACACACAGGTTTATTCTCACAATGTGTAAGCTCAGCTCACTGCATGAGCACCTGTCCCTCATGGTTGATGCCATGAGGCAAGCTAAAAGCATGGCTCACACAGACGTTTGGATAAAATACAACAATACCCTTACAACAGGGGCTATGGAGTTTAATTACAAACTCAGCCATCCATAGTTTGGGCGATGCTAAAGGTTTTCTCAGTGGTGAACCTATTCCAAGAGCAGTAATTTTACTGGAATCAGACAAAGCTCAAAACTAATCAGTATCTCAGCAGATGATGGCTGGGAATGCAGCCAGGCAGGTTGAATTTATTAACCTTAATGACAAATGAAGAATGTTCATTTTCTGCGCACCCCAATGGCTTCCAATCTGCCGCAACCTTTATTAATTTATACAAAATGTGTGCCTGTCCCACAGATTGTAGGTGTCTTGCGATGGCAGATATACATGGTGGCCTCTGTGCAAACCCTCCCTTCCACCATGGAGCTCAGACAATTCTGAATCCATTTCACAAAAACAATGCTGCAGATGGTCACTTTGCGACGTGCAAGCCTCAATTTATAATTTGCACCCGTGTCAAAGAAAGCATTCATGTGTTGGCACACAAAGAAGTTGATTAGCTCCTTATCAATTTAGCAATTAATTTCCACCAATTAATTAATGCAGAGGCTCGTGAAGGTGGATAAGAGCTTCACTAACACTGCTGAAGACACTCAGGATTGATATTCTCATAAAGGGCAATAAATCTGATCTGCTAAATTAATGGCTGTTTTTAATTGAACTATTCCAAAACTGCTGACAATTATGCAGGGAAATGTCCCTGCAAGACCCAAGGCACTGCATCTCCCCATCTGATGACATTGTGCATGATTTTGATAAGGTTCGTCAATCCTTTCTTGTCCTCTGTCTGCAACCCTTCATGCATTTGTAAACATCACCCAGTTCTCTTCACTGCTCCCCTACTGAACGAGATTGCATTTGCCCAGTTCCAGTTCCATTCTACCATTCCAGTCACAGAGAAGTGTGAGCATTTGCTCCTGTTCCTGTAACCCGCATTGCTTCTTCTCAAGGAACTATCCTGTGCCTTTCCAATTCTCATCGACAAGTGGCTCCCTGGCAACCTCATCCAAAAAGAGAGCATCATTTTCTGCATAGACACAAGGAACTGCAGATACTGGAATCTTGAGCAAAACACAAAGTGCTGGAGTAACTCACCGGCTTTGGCAGCATCTCTGGAGAACACCGATAGGCAATTGCTTTGGATTGGGACCGTTATTCAAACTGGTCCCTAAATTTCCCACATTTACTTTGACCCCAGCTTGACCTTACCTTCACCTTACTGACACCACTACTGTCGGTAAATCCTCTGACTGGTTGTAGTAAATGTGTGGAAATTTCCTTCTTGACCTTCATAACAAGATGATTTGAGTATAGGAGCAAAGAGGTCCTTCTGCAGTTGTCCAGGGCCCTAGTGAGACCGCACCTGGAGAATTGTGTGCAGTTTTGGCCTCCTGATTTGAGGAAGAACATTCTTGATATTGAGGGACTGCAGCCATAGGTTCAGGAGGTTAATTCCCAGGATGGCGGGACTGTCATCTGATGAAAGAATGGAACGACTGGGCTTGTATTCACTGGAATTTAGAAGGATGAGAGGGAATCTTATAGAAACATATAAAATTATTAAGGGGTTGGACAGGCCAGATGCAGGAAACATGTTCTCGATGTTGGGGGAGTCCAGAACCAGGGGACACAGTTTAAGAATAAGGGGTCGGCCATTTAGAACTGAGATGAGGAAAAACTTTTTCACACAGAGAGTTGTGAATTTGTGGAATTCTTTGCCACGGAAGGCAGTGGAGGCCAATTCACTGGATGCATTCAAAAGAGAGTTAGATAGAGCTCTGAGGGCCAGCGGAATCAAGGAGTATGAGGAGAAGGCAGGAACGGGGTACTGATTGTGGATGATCAGCCATGATCACATTGAATGGCGGTGCTGGCTCGAAGGGAGGAATGGCCTACTCCTGCACCTATTTTCTATGTATCTATGTAACTAAATATTATGAAGATCAAAGTCTTTATCCAGCAAACCCCCCGTGCACCAGTCTCTGACTTCTTGGGACCAAACCTTTAATATCTTTATATAAGATTTGACACCCAGTTGAGTTTGAACCTGAAAAAAGCACCAAAACAAGAAGGAATGCTTCCACTTTTGTAACACCACATGACTCTTGCCAAACCTGCTGCTGAAACCATGCAGCTTTTGCATTTGCTGCATCAGATTAGGCTGTTCCAATTCACTGTTGCCGAACTTCACTTGTTCCACTAGCCATAAAATGGAGGGGTTCCAAAATACCTGCTGCTCATTTCCCCCTTTAAGCGAGGAACAGATCATTCCATTTTTTGCTGGCCTGCACCGCCATTCCCCACAACCCCCCACTATCGCACCCACCGAGTTAAGCAAAGGTTTTAAACTTCTCATCTTTATTTTCAGATCTCTTTTCATTCTCGTTCCCTTTCGTTCTCTGTTATGTTCACCAACCCAGTCGCCCATGAGGATACCTGTGATCCTCCATTTCTGGTCCCTGAGCACCTCTGAATCATGTCACAATGCGTCCAATCCATGTTCTTCCAGCATGCATGTGTCATATGTGCCTATCTTTGGTATAAACCAGTATCGGCAGTTCTTAGTTTCCACATTTTGGATTACTCCACTGCGAAATCTTCTCAAGGTATACCTACTTTGAAGAAGTTGAAGGGCGGCACAGTGGCGCAGTGGTAGAATTGCTGCCTTAAAGAACTTGCAGTGCTGGACACCCGGGTACAATCCTGACTATAGGTGCTGTCTGTACGGAGTTTGAATGTTCTCCCCGTGACCTACGTGGGTTTTTGGTTTCCTCCCACACTACAAAGACGTACATGTTTGTAGGTTAATTGGCTTGGGTTTGTATACTTGGTATAAGTGTAAATTGTCCCTAGTGTTTGTAGGCTTGTGTTAATGTGTGGGGATTGCTGGTCGGTGCGGACTCAGTGGACCAAAAGGCCTGTTTCCGCGCTGTATCTCTAAACTAAATTAAACAAAGTTCTCTTCCTCTCTCCGACCAGAGTTCTACGGGACCCTCTCTCACTGGTCTTCACCCCTCATCACCTTCCGCTCCATACTTTCAGATAGGGGGAAGGGTCCTGCCCCGAAACGTCACGCCCTTTTTCTCCAGAGATGTTGCCTGACCCACTGAGTTACTCCAGCACTTTGCGTCTATCATTTGTATAAACCAGCATCTGCAGTTCTTTGTGTCTACATTGTGCTCAATATGGTGGTTGGCATGAGGTAAGCAAAAACCTGTGTATGCACATCACGCAGACGATTGGGTGCCAAGGCTCCATCTTTTGGAAATCTCTGCCTAAGCCGAGACTACTTCCTATCCTCCTTTAAAAACTCCCACTTTGATCAAGCTTTTAGTTCTTTGCCCTATATATCCCTTTATCTGCCTCAATATCGTTTATATATTGTTGATGCTCCTGTAAAACAATTAGGACATTCGCACTATACTAATGATGCATATCACTGGAAGCTCTTTGGCATGGTCATTCCTTCAAACCTTTACTTGATTTACATTGAAAAAATGATTCAATTATTGTTAGTACACTGTGACCTAGTATATTACGTTTATACCATATTTATTGCTAATATCAAAGGTCTCAAAAAGAAAAAGCACCTTAAAATACAGTTTAAAAAGTCATAGAAACATAGACTAGCAATGACTGCCTCGCCAACAGTCTGTCTGTCCTTTGACCTTTCTGCCCACCTATGCTCATCCCATTTGCCCTCATTAAGTCCGTATGGAAGGATATGGATCATGTGCGTGCAGATCATGGTTGGTGTAGGAAGGAACTGCAGATGCTGCTTTACACCAAAGATAGACACAAAAAGCTGGGATAACAGCGGATCAGATAGCATCTCTGGAGAAAATAAATAGGTGATGTTTTGGGGCGAGACCCTTCAGCAGACTGAGAGTCAGGGAGGGGGAGGGGGAGACTAGAGGTATTGGAAGATGCAAAACAAAGCAGAGCCTGTATCAATGACTCAGGAAATGTGGAGCCCACAATATTCCGTTTTTTGGCTGGGGAGAGGTGATAACGAAGGGACACAAACAGCAAGAGAACTAGGGTGCGGGAGGAATGGAGAGAGAGGGAATGCAAGGGTTATTTGAAGTGAGAGAAATAGAAAGGGTTTGTCTTGGCATCATGTTTGCCACAGACATTGTGGGCCAAAGGGCCTGTTCCCGTGCTGTACTGTTCTATGATTACGACTGTACACACAATACTCCAATTGGAGCCTAACCAGTGTGTTGTAAAGTTACAATATAATGTCCCAACTTCTATATGCCATATCGCCCTCAACCTCCACCAAGAAAAAGAATTTAAAGCAGAAACACAATGTCAGCATATTTGACAACAGTTTGTGTTGTTGCGATAGGCCTTAGGGATCATCTAAAACTGCAAGATTATCTATATACTAAAACTCTCGTTTGTTCGCTTGTGCCTGAACTACAGCCAAAACGGTACACGATAGCGTGACAATTTTAGGCCCACCTTACTCATCATCATCCTATGGTCCTAAGGAAGAGGTTTTATTGAAATTGATGTTATATTTTCAAAGTTTTCACATTTTAAAGTTTAATAAACCGTGCATGCACATTTGGGGCTTCGAGGGAGGCGGGTAGGGAGCGAAGGAGGGGAAGGGAGGGGGGAGGGAAGGGGAGGGGGGAGGGAAGTGGGGAGGGGGTGAGAGGGGAGGGAGGGGGAGAGGGGGAGGGAGGGGAGGGGGAAGTGGGGGGGAAGAGGGTGCTGCACCAATGCAGGAGTGGTTTGGGCCCAATGGATCCATTTGGTCTAGTAAGACATTGATGCAGAATCAGGCAATTCGGCCCATTGAGTCTACTCCGCCATTTAAGTTTGGCTGATCTATTTTCCCCTCCCAACCCCATTCTCCTGCTTTCTCCACATAACCTTCGAGGCCCTTACAAATCATCTAGGCGCACTGACTTGCACAGCTATCTGGACTACACTTCTTCCCACCCGGTCCCCTGCAAAAGGTCTATCCCCTACTCCCAATTCCTCCGTCGACGCCGCATCTGTGCCCGGGATGAGGTGTTTCACACTAGGGCTTCCGAGATGTCCTCGTTCTTCAGAAAACGGGGCTTCCCCTCCTCCATTATAGATGAGGCTCTCACTAGGGTCTCTTCTACATCCCGCAGCTCTGCTCTTGCTCCCCCTCCCCCCACTCGCAACAAGGACAGAATCCCCCTCGTTCTCACCTTCCACCCACCAGCCAGCGGATCCAACATATCATCCACCAACATTTCCGTCACCTACAACGGGACCCCACCACTGGCCATATCTTCCCATCCCCTCCCCTCTCTGTGTTCCGCAAAGACTGTTCCCTCCGTAACTCCCTGGTCCACTCGTCCCTTCCTACCCAAACTACCCCAACCCCGGGCACTTTCCCCTGCAACCGCAGGAGATGCAACACCTGTCCCTTTACCTCCCCCCTCAACTCCATCCAAGGACCCAAACAGTCTTTCCAGGTGAGACAAAGGTTCACCTGCACCTCCTCCAACCTCATCTATTGCATCCGCTGCTCTAGATGTCAACTTATTTACATCGGCGAAACCAAGTGCAGGCTCGGCGATCGCTTCGCTGAACACCTGCGCTCTGTCCGCATTAACCAAACTGATCTCCCGGTGGCCGAGCACTTCAACTCCCCCTCCCATTCCCAGTCTGACCTTTCTGTCATGGGCCTCCTCCAGTGCCATAGTGAGGCCCACTGGAAATTGGAGGAACAGCACCTCATATTTCGCCTGGGCAGTTTGCAGCCCAGTGGTATGAACATCGACTTCTCCAACTTTAGATAGTTCCTCTGTCCCTCCGTTCCCCTCCTCCTTCCCAGATCTCCCTCTATCTTCCTGTCTCCACCTATATCCTTCCTTTGTCCTGCCCCCCTGACATCAGTCTGAAGAAGGGTCTCGACCCGAAACGTCACCCATTCCTTCTCCCCCGAGATGCTGCCTGACCTGCTGAGTTACTCCAGCATTTTGTGAATAAATCTAGGCTCAGTAGATTGGGTGGAATTGTATATTTGCATCTATTTAATGAACCAAAAGCTCAAGAAAAGATGTTGTCAAGCTGGAAACGGTACAGAAAAGATTTACAAGGATATTGCAGGGCTAGAGGGTATGAGCTATAGGGAGAGGTTGAGTAGGCTAGGACTCTATTCCTTGAAGCACAGGCGGATGAGGGATAATTGTATTGAGGTGTATAAAATCATGAGAGGAATAGATCAGGTAGATGCACAGATTCTCTTGTGCAGAGTAGGTGAATCAAGGACCAAAGGACATAGGTTTAAGGTGAAGGGGAAAAGATTTAATAGGAATCTGAGGGGTAACTTTTTCACACAAAGCGTGGTGGGTGTATGGAAGAAGCTTCCAGAGGATGTCGTTGAGGCTGGAACTAGCCCAACATTTAAGAAACATGTACATGTACATGTAAGGTACATTGATAGGACAGGTTTTGAGGGATATGCACCAAATGCGGTCAGGTGGGACTAGTGTAACTGGGACATATTGGCCGGTGTGGGCAAGTTGGGCCAAAGGGCCTGTTTCCACACTGTATCACTCTATGACTCTATCGCGATTATGCCCATGGTGGAATTGCAGTTCAGCCCACATGAAGTTTCGCTTTGCAGAGTATGCAGGTAATGCTTTGGATCGTTGTAGAATGAGTGAAAGATCTGACCCATTACGTCTGTGTTCACATGCTGTGTGACAACCACCGCTACAGCGCGTTGTGTGATTACTCCCCAGTGCTTATCGCTGCGCGGAAAAAACAATGAATGATAGAAATATCACAGGAGGTATAAAAACATGAATAAAATTGTGATTTTAATTTTGTTCATTTCACATACATTATCCAGAATGTACTCCAGAGGTTTTCTGTGGCCTGCCTCAATCCATCAAACCTTAGTGAGGCAGTACAATGATTTGCAGGATTTGTCCCAAACTACTGTGTTCTGTCTATTAACCAGCTGTTTCAGAGCCGATTGGCATATATCCAGGGAAATCATTTCCAGTTGCAGTCAGAGCATCTCTCGGATTGCCAGTGCAAGTTTCTACTTCTGCACTTTTTCCATAAAACACAATAAAAATATATTGTATTGTATAATTAAAAATGCACATCCTTCATAGGTGCGGCACCTTGGTGTGGTACTCTGGTGTTGTCATTGCAGTGAAGGGACCTCCATGCTGGGGCAGCATGTTTGCATTACATACATTTTATGCTTGGTAAAATAAAAAAATCAGTTTATCATATCAATTTCTTAAAATTCATAACAAACATAAAGGAGTGTACTGAGATTTCAGAATTAATTTTCCAAAGTTACTAATAGCCTAATAATAAATACTAGACCAAGTGGACCCATTGGGCCCATTCCTCATAGAGGGGGAACAGGGAAGGGGAGAGGGTGTCACTGAGTGAGCCCTTGACTCAAAAGCCTCTCCTGTATTGTAGCACCCTCAACCCCCCCACTCAATCCCCCTTATCCCCCCCTCCTCCCCTACTGATCCACTCCATCACCCCTACCCTACCCCCACTTGTCCCTCCCCTGCCCCCAACCCCACTCCCCCAGCCTTGCCTCCACCCCCTCCCCCCTCCCCACCCCTATTCCCCCCTCCCCCTCTCCTGACACCCACCTCCCTACCCTCCTCCCAACCCCACTCTCCCCTCCCCACCCCCACTCTCTCCTTCCCCCCACTGTCCCCCTTCCCCCCCTTCCCCCCCATCCCACTCTTTCTTTCACCACCCCCTCCTCCCCCTCGCTGGCTGATGGGGTGGAAGGTGAGAACGAGAGGGACCTTCGTTACGAATGAGGGGAGGGGGAGCAAGAGTGGAGCTGTGGGATATAGGCCCTAGTGAGCCTTATCTATAATGGAAGAGGGGAAGCCCCGTTTCCTGAAGAATGAGGACATCATGTATATACATATATACAATATATAATATATATAATATATACAGTACATACATATTTATATATATAAACCTTTAAAATATTTTTTAAATCTATTGAGATTCACTTTAAAAAAATCTATTTGAGGAAATTATAAGCTACACACATAACATTAGTTTATTAGAACCACTATGTGCTAACAATTAATTATAGATTATTATGCCTTTAAAATCTCACAAAACAATGCCACAAAGCATTACATTTTCAGGGTGTCTTACATTGAAAATAGTTTGTGAAGACTTAATATCCTCAAGTATCCTCCATTGATTATGTTGGAAATAGCTGAAAAACACCTTGGCCTCCAGGGCAACATAACAGAAGCATTCATAGCAGCCTCTGATGTTGGTGGCAATGACAGTACTATTGTTATTACGATCATAATCTCCTGCCATTGAGTCTGTGTTCTGCGTCTCATATTACTAATATCAATGTAGGTACAGTATGTATATGGGTGAATTCTTCTGCTTGGAAAGCAAACAAAATACTAATGTGTTAACATGGGTAACTTGTTGCAATGGCTTTTAAATTATTTACTGCTCCTAGATTTTTATACATGTTCTTTTCAGAAAAATATTCATTGGGTAATTGTATAGGCCATAATGGATTTTTAATATGGCAGAGAAGACAAGAACTCAGTGATTACAGGTATTAATACCTAAAGACTACCCAGCTACTGACCTTTAAAAGCACATTACATAAAAACCCAATTAGCGCCTCTTCTAAAGAAGGTGAACTTCAAATGATAATTTTCAGAATAAATTTAAATAAAAGTTTAAGAGGTTATTTGTTGTGTATATGTCAATGTCACGTTATCGGGCATCCTCACACTGCCATATCATTTCTGACCAATTCACATAAATAGCTTGACATTATAATAATGTGAAGTATCAACCCTATCTAAGAAGGCTGGGAAATATTTACTTTAAGAATGTGTGATATAGTAGGAAGAGGGACTCAGCTTGATTTACCATGCAATAAGGTCTCAGCTGATCTTTCACTCCAGTACGATTTTCCTCCATTATCCATGTTCCTTTGTTCAATAAATATCCAAAAGTCAGTTGATCTTTATGTTGAAGACCCACTACTACTCTTTTGCATATTTTAATTTGTCAATATCCTCTGAGAGGAGCGAAGAAGTTTTTGGTTATCCTGCCATTAGTGCAGGATGCTAACTTGAAACTGAAGATCCCTTGAGGAATGGACTGGTGACTCGTGTTTAATTTAGTTTTTAGTTTTTAGTTTTAGAGATACGTCGCAGAAAAAGGCTCTTTGGCCCACCGAGTCTGTGCCAACCAGCGATCCCCGCACATCAACACTATCCTACATACACTAGGGACAATTTACACTTATAGCAAGCCAATTAACCTACAAATCGGTACGTCTTTGGAGTGTGGGAGGAAACTGAAGATCTCGGAGAAAAACCCACGCAGGTCATGGGAAGAACGTTCAAAGTTCGTACAGAGAAGCACCAGTAGTCAGGATTGAACCCTGGTCTCTGGCACTGTAAGTAGCAACTCTCCTGCTGCGCCACCGTGCCACTCTAATTTGTGTAAAGCTTCACAGCACTTTTGTTGGCACCCCTTGGCTTAACACTTTCTCTTGTCAATTCCAAACAATTGGAAGTAGACAAAGAGAAGTTACAGTGCTACTTAATGTCATATTGACATTTGCAGGATTATTAAATATATTTGGAGAAATTTCAGGATACATTATTAAAAATTTACTAACCATTATTCTGGAGATTCCCTGAGGACTACATCTGTGTCACTTGAACCATTGCAACATTAGTTCTGAACGATAATCGTAACTTTAACCCCTTAAGGATTATGTCATGTGACCGATTGCTCAATGGCTTGCAACAAGTTTACAGAAAATCACTGAGGCACTCTGTGAGGTGTCATTGAATTTGACTTTGGGATCCTCATGTCTTACATACAGCTATGTTCATCCAACACTCTGCTGCCTGTATCTTCCCTCACAACACATCCCATCCACACACCATCCTACTGCTTGTTGACCTAAAGCTTCCAGTTAAGAAAACACTCCAACAATAGACACAAAATGCTGGAGTAACTGAACGGGTCAGGTTGCATCTCTGGAGAAAATGGATTGGTGATATTTTAGGTCAGGACCCTTCTCCAGACTGAAGAATGGTCTTCTCAGGAAGAGTACCACCACAAAACATCACATATCAATTTTCTCTAGAGATCAGTTCAGTTTAGTTTATTGTCACATGTACCGAGGTACAGTGCTGCCTGACCCGCAGAGTTACTTCATAGTGTGCCGAACAGTGGCATAAACCAGCATCTGCAGTTCCTTTATATTACAAAACAATCCTAGTTTGCAATTATCTCTATCTATACTAAACTAAACTAACCAGTAACCTGTCAAGGGTTTTGATCCTCTAATTCATGTTGTGTGATAATGCCTGGTATCAAGGCCATTAACTCTGGAATTGCCTTCTGAAACAACAGTCAACCTCAATTTCCTTTGTTAAAACGTCCTTTCAAACTTATAATTTTCATGAAGATCTGGATTAACTGAACAATTGGATTAACTGGATTTTGTTAAACAATAACAAAACAATTGTGTATTAAAAGGTAATGTTTTGTTGCCTCTACGTGTTTTGTTCGTGTTTCATTCTCTGAGTCATCCCTTGGTCTTGACAATCACATATCTCTTCTAAAGCTGACCACATCAACCCAAAGCCTGTCTTCTGAGCTGCTGAGGTAACAGAGGCATCAGCAGGAATCTGCAGATTGCCAGCCTGCAGTATATCATTCCCCACACTCGACTCATGCCAAGTAGTTGCTGTCATCCAATTTCCAGGCAGTTCTCTCCCTGCTGATAGATTCCTGTAACATCCTCTACCAGTGTTTCACTCACAGCTCTGGGATAAGTGCCGACTTACCCTGGGAGCTTATCTATTCATTCTGATCTATTTTTTCTCACTTTTTGTTTATACTTACTCAGGTTTAGTCACTCATCCCCCCCAAAAACCCTCAGTTACAGAAGGATTTAACGATGTTTTGCCATTAAACTTGTACTGAACACAGAAGTGTTGAGAATTGTAATGTGACAGCTGAAAAGGAAGTTGTGCTGTGTGAGCCAACAGACAGGAGAGCTGTCTTCTGATTGAATATTACATCCTCACTGTGAGCAGAATCAAGCGAGAATTTTGCTTTGTATTGCTTCCTGGTTATCTGATCAAATACAAAAGCTTGCTTTAAATGCGCCAAATGGGCAGGGGATAATCCAGGTAGCACGGATACATTGAATTCATTTGAAAGGGAAAATATATATGGACCTTGACCCATTTATTTCTGATTACCGAGGAAAGGATATTGTAGAAGGCTTATTCCTACTATCAGCAGTAGCAGAATAGGTTTGGGTGCATTTCAACAAAATCTAATTCAATCAGTTAATAAGAGAGCAGCAAAAGCGAGCCTCCAATTTGATTTAATACTTCACAAAATCTTATCTGTTCCAATGGAGCTTTACAGAAATAAGTTTATTTTTTGGATTAAACTATTATTGAGAAAGAGTAATTTTGCATGACACAAATACTGATGATGAATTAACATATTAAGACGTGTGCATGGGGAGCTAACATTATGGGCGATCATTCTCGATCCTTCTGACATGCCCAGGTTTAATGGTGGGAAAAACAAATAGAAAATGGAGTTCTTGTTAGCTGTTTGCTGATTTGCATTGATGATATGCAGTGGGTAAATTTAAATATGATATCCATAAACATAAAATACTGAAAACGTATTGACCCCATGAGCACAATGTTTTGCACTGTTTTGTTTTGCAAAGTAATGTTCAGTACATTATGACAGTACTCAACAGATTATTTAACTAATTGACCAAGATATTCAAATGCTAACCAAGATTATTCAGTCTAGTGTCTTAAAGTAAGTTGATCACTTACACTCCATCAAATTACATTTATTAAAGTTAAGTTATGAAAGGAACGATATCTTTGGATCCAATTTGTCCATTACAGTAAACCCTCATATTAATGGACCTCTTTATAACAGATTTTGGTTATAGCAGACTGACCTACCAACAACGGCCCGTGCCACCCCTGGCATGTGCCACCTCCCCTGCCACTTAGAGCACCAACTGACCATGCCACCCCAAGTACATGCCACTTCCAGGCTGGACATTCTGCTGCCACCGCTTGCCAACAGCTTTTTCAGCCACTTCCAGGCCCCGTCTGCTACTGCCACCGCTGACCCACAGCTGCACTCCAGCTGGCTGTGACCATGGACTCCGCCGATTCTCACCTCTCCCTCGGCTGCCAGCATGCCGTGGCTGTCAACTCACCTGGATTCCAGGCCCAGTACCGGATTGAGTCTAAAGAAGTGTGTTGACCTGAAACAGCACCTATCCATGTTCTCCAGAGATGCTGCCTGACCTGCTGAGTTACTCCAGCCTCCAGTTTAAACCTACAGTTTAAATTCCATTTGGAATATTTTGGAGGACCAAGAACCAAGAACCAAAAACTCTGTGTCCTTCTGCGTAATAATTAGCATCTGCAGTGTTTGTTTCTGCTACTTATACAATTATAAAACTTTACTCGGTTATAGCAGACAATCAGTAATAATAGACAATAGACAATAGGTGCAGGAGTAGGCCATTTGGCCCTTCGAGCCAGCACCAGCATTCAATGTGATCATGGCTGATCATTCTCAATCAGTACCCCGTTCCTGCCTTCTCCCCATACCCCCTGACTCCGCTATCCTTAAGAGCTCTATCTAGTCTCTCTTGAATGCATTCAGAGAATTGGCCTCCACTGCCTTCTGAGGCAGAGAATTCCACAGATTTACAACTCACTGACTGAAAAAGTTTTTCCTCATCTCTGTACTAAATGGCCTACCCCTTATTCTTAAACTGTGGCCCCTGGTTCTGGACTCCCCCAACATTGGGAACATGTTTCCTGCCTCTAATGTGTCCAACCCCTTAATAATCTTATATGTTTCGATAAGATCCACTCTCATCCTTCTAAATTCCAGTGTATACAAGCCTAGTCGCTCCAGTCTTTCAACATATGACAGTCCCGCCATTCCGGGAATTAACCTAGTAAACCTACGCTGCACGCCCTCAATAGCAAGAATATCCTTCCTCAAATTTGGAGACCAAAACTGCACACAGTACTCCAGGTATGGTCTCACTAGGGCCCTATACAACTGCAGATGGACCTCTTTGCTCTTATACTCAACTCTTCTTGTTATTGGCTTTCTTCACTGCCTGCTGTACCTGCATGCTTCCTTTCAGTGACTGATGCACTAGTACACCCAGATCTCGTTGTACGTCCCCTTTTCCTAACTTGACACCATTCAGATAATAATCTGCCTTCGTATTCTTACCACCAAAGTGGATAACCTCACACTTATCCACATTAAACTGCATCTGCCATGCATTCGCCCACTCACACAACCTGTCCAAGTCACCCTGCAACCTCATAGCATCTTCCTCACAGTCCATACTACCACCCAGCTTTGTATCATCTGCAAATTTGCTAATGGTACTTTTAATCCCTTCATCCAAGTCATTAATGTATATGCAAAATAGCTGCGGTCCCAGCACCGAGCCTTGTGGTACCCCACTAGTCACTGCCTGCCATTCTGAAAGGGACCCATTTATCCCTACTCTTTGCTTTCTGTCTGTCAACCAATTTTCTATCCATGTCAGTACCCTATCCCCAATACCATGTGCTCTAATTTTGCCCACTAATCTCTGCGGCGCGGCCGCGGGACACCATTCTGCTTTAGTTAAACATTTTGTTCAAGATGGCCGCGCCGTTGTGTTTGGCTGCCTGCCACTGTATGTTTCTTTTTTTTTTCCTAATCAGATGTGCAGCACTTTGGTCAACGTGGGTTGTTTTTAAATGTGCTATACAAATAAAATTGACTTGACTTGACTTGACTATGTGGGACCTTGTCGAAGGCTTTCTGAAAGTCAAGGTACACCACATCCACCGGCTCTCCCCTGTCAATTTTCCTAGTTACATCCTCTTAATATTTTGTTGGTCATTTCTATCTTTTTTAATATATTTGTTTTTCATCAGTGAATTCCCAGAAGAGAATGATTTTGGTGAATCACTCAGTTTATTTATTTGATGGGCCTGCAAATATCATCATTAGCTGGGGTGCTTCATTGAATTTAGTCTTTTTACAGTGTGTACGCTAATCCAATTCCCATTCTCTGCTTGGTTCAGTGAGTCCTTCATGATACTTTCCGCAATGAGGTCATCAGCAAAGCAGAACAAAAAAATGCTATAAATCATCAACAATTTTTCAGCAGCTTGATTACTTCCAGAGCTTGTCAGTGCAAGAGTCCTCCTTTGATAATTGCATTTGGTTGAGAAAAATATAATGGTTAAAAGTAGCAATTCATGCCCTCTTAACAAATCAATGTAACCTTGAGAGTCAGGTCACTCACTAAAATTAAACCAATTCAGTAGCGACTTCAATACTTTGACAAACACAGGCTGGGTTTTGAACCTCTATCATCTTCTTTGCTAAAATCACTTTCAGCTTATCGAGAGAACTGTCCAGTTTCATTTCTACACTGCGCGCTCAAAAGTCAAGGTACACCACATCCACCGGCTCTCCCCTGTCAATTTTCCTAGTTACATCCTCAAAAAATTCCAGAAGATTAGTCAAGCATGATTTCCCCTTCGTAAATCCATGCTGACTCGGAACGATCCTGTTACTGCTATCCCAATGCTCCGTAATTTTGTCTTTTATAATTGACTCCAGCATCATCCCCACCACTGATGTCAGACTAACTGGTCTATAATTTCCCATTTTCTCTCTCCCTCCTTTCTTAAAAAGTGGGATAACATTAATAACATTAGCTACCCTCCAATCCACAAGAACTGATCCTGAATCTATAGAACATTGGAAAATGATCACTAATGCGTCCACGATCTCTAGAGCCACCTCCTTAAGTACCCTGGGATGCAGACCATCAGGTCCTGGGGATTTATCAGCCTTCAGTCCCATCAGTCTACCCAACACCATTTCCTGTCTAATGTGAATTTCCTTCAGTTCCTCCATCACCCTAGGATCTCTGGCCACTTGAACATCTGGGAGATTGTTTGTATCTTCCTTAGTGAAGACAGATCCAAAGTACCGGTTCAACTCTCTGCCAATGAGGGTTTAATGTATTTGAATATTTTGTTGATTCACTGAATATATGTCGTAATTGGAATTTTTCTGTAACCATTTCACAGATGTGTTCAATGGTCAGTTTGACAGTGCAATATTGTGATGGTGCAGCCGAGACTAACCTCAATCCTATCTTTATTAGAAGTAGAGGTACTTTATTCCCATTCTTTGCTCTCAGTCACCATATCACCAGATGTATTTCCACACTGCATTGGGATCCATTGTATCTCCCAGAGAGAAAAGTCAGGGCACTGATTTAATGTCTTAAGTGAAAAACAACACTTCCAATAATAAAACTGCTCTTCACTACTCCAAGACATAGAATTAGGCCATTCAGACCATCGCGTCCACTCCGCCATTCAATCATGGCTGTTCTATTTTTCTCTCAGCCCCATGCTCCTGCCTTTTCCCCATAACCTTTGACACCCTTCCTAATGAGGAGCCTAGCAATCTCCTCTTTAAAAATACCCAATTGATAATCCTCCACTGCCATCCGTGGCAATGAATTCCACAGATTCACCACCTCTGGCTAATCACCCTCTGTAATGCTGCAACACCCTGCACTTTCATGCTTGCTGTGGACTTGTTATTGAGCACGTTACGGTTTTGTATAATGCTAAGCGAGCTACAGCTGATAGTAACGTTCTCCTGAAACTCTCTCACTAAAGTCATGAAACGTACAGTGGATCATTGCGATAATTCACCATCCTCTCTACTTTCCCCACCCTTTCAGTGTGACTCCAACACCCCCACCCCACACCATGCCTTCATTGTCTACCATCATCCTGTTCAAACTTACTTCTAGAATGTCTCCTTTGCTGACCAGGATGAATTCATCCAACTGAAGATTTAATAATGCTGTGTACACAGTAAACACTACTGAATCTACGCATCCATTTGGGGAGATTGCTGATTCAACTGCGGTTAATGTATAGGTTGAAGGAAGAGAAGGATAAATAATGATTGGGCTACTTCCTGGGGCAGGGTTGAGGTGACATGGCAAATGAGCAGGTTAATTACTGCGTTATCCCAGTAAATATGGCTTCAACAGGAGAAAGCATGGATCTCACGATTGTGATATCATTTACTTCACTAATTTAGGAACCAAAAACAGAAGAAAAAAATTGAAATCCCAGTTGTGTGGTGAAACATGCTGCATTGTTATTTTTAATTCCAACAAGGCTTAAACTTAGTTCCAGATAAGCCTGCAGAGATCTGCATTTAAAGTGTTCATGTATTTATTATAATCATCATGCATATTTTTCTACCTAAAAATAGCTCCTCTGTGGGATTGTTTGAAGCTGAATCATTTACTTATTATGCATTCCCGACTGTTGCTCCGACTCCCTCCACAGAATCTGGCTGATAAGTAATGAGCAGTGATTCACCCAGGGAGGAATATAACTTTGAAAATAGCTGTGAAGTGCTGTCAGGCTGCTGATTTATAGGGTACCAGGGGGGAGAAATTGGATCATGCTGGAGAGCGTGACAGTAAAGGAACAGTGATATTTGTCTACGTCACGCTTGGAAGGAACCCATGCATGGCAAGGTTCCTATGTTACCGTTTCCCTTATACCTACAGGTCCAGAAGGTTGCAGGTGTGGGAGGTTTTGTAGTTAAAAGTCTTAGTGAGTTCCAGCAGTGCATTTCCTAGAAGGTTTCACCACGGTCATGGTCTGGCAGGCACTGAGATGGTGGCTGAGTCAGGCCACACTGGCTTGAGCTAAACTGGACTTTGGAGCATGTGCTGTCAAATGTGGAAGCCCTGGATTTACTGACTATTTGGACAGCTGGCTAAATGCCTTACTGATCCTATTGCATTCCTTTTCTCCAGAGATGCTGTCCGACCCACCGAGTTACTCCAGCTTTTTGTGTCTATCTTCGGTTTAAACATGCATCTGTAGTTCCTTCCTACACAATTGCAGAATCCTCCATCCTTTATATTTCAATGGGGATTGTTGAACTCTGGATTAGAAGTAAACAGGAAGGTGAGGAACATTAAAACAAATAGTGTAGGAAGAAACTGCAGATGCTGGTTTACATCTAAGATAGACATAAAATGCTGGAGTAACTCAGGTGATCAAGAAGCATCTCTGGAGAAAAGGAATAGGTGATGTTTTGGGTCAGAACCCTTCTTCCAAATGTACCTTGCTTTAATTTAATGTTTTAAATATTCACAGTTATTCTAACTTAATGTTACTTCTTTTGGTCTTTATAATAAATAACTTTTAACATGATTTTCAATTTAATTTTAATAACTTTTTTAAAGTTACAACGATAAAGGTATTAAAATCTATTTATTCACAAAATGCTGGAGTAACTCAGCAGGTCAGGCAGCATCTCGGGAGAGAAGGAATGGGTGACGTTTCAG
The DNA here is from genome assembly GCF_053455715.1 of Rhinoraja longicauda. Classification (NCBI taxonomy): domain Eukaryota; kingdom Metazoa; phylum Chordata; class Chondrichthyes; order Rajiformes; family Arhynchobatidae; genus Rhinoraja; species Rhinoraja longicauda. The sequence goes on along the minus strand of NC_135953.1, from coordinate 65,415,672 downwards.
GTCGAGACCCTTATTAAGGGTCTCGACCCGAAACGTCACCCATTCCTTCTCTCCCGAGATGCTGCCTGACCTGCTGAGTTACTCCAGCATTTTGTGAATAAATACCTTCGATTTGTACCAGCATCTGCAGTTATCTTCTTATATTAAAATCTATTAAATGTTATACATAACTTTCAAAGTGTGCAGAGTTGAGAGTTGCTGCCTCCACAGAATACAATCAGAGATGCTTGTGCCTGCTCAGTCAAGACACATGTTCAGGATAGTGAAAGTGGGCCTCCACACCACACTTGACAAGGCAGCCTTTTGACTTTAGACTTTACTTTACACTTTAGAGATACAGTGTGGAAACAGCCCACCAAATCTGCGCCGACCGGCAATCACCCTGCACACTAGCACTTTCCTACACACTTGGGACAATTTACAATTTACAGAAGCCAATCAACCTACAAATATGAACGTCTTTGGAATGTGGGAGGAAACCCACGCATTCACAGGGAGAACATGCAAACTCCGTACAGACAGCACCTGCAGTGCCTCTGACATTGTAAGGCAGTAAATCTACTGCTGTGCCACTGTGCAGTCATAGGCAGCAATTCTAATTTTGTCATTATCCTTCTGATTCCCTCTTGATCCTTTTATTACATCCATGGTCAAAGGGAATCAAGGAAGATGACAAAATGCCCCCCCTGCTGGGAATCAATCATGTGTCTTCCCGGACTATAGAGCACTGACCATGCCAGAATATTTGGCAGGATTGGCCATCCTGGCCCAAGAACTCATCAGCCCACACTCTCCAGCTGCCTTCTCTGGTTGAGATATCTTTGTCCATGGTTCTTCCAAACCACCTCCCTGCCAAATGGGATTTCTACAACAGGAGATTCCTTATGTCACAGCATTAAAAAAAAATCCCATGTAATAATCACTCAGCTTAGCTCTATTGATTCTGCAGACCTTACAATCACTACAGAAGAAACCTGTAAATAATTAAGGTTTCCCATAAATGCATTCAGTGGTTATCAGGATGTCTTTTAGCTGCTGACACCAGGAACCTCATGCATTATCGCAGATCACTAGATTGATAACATTGACGGAGTCCAACCAGCATTAAATGGGAAGTGACTTCAACGGCTACTTTCTCTGCTTTGGTGATACCATCACCACATTCATTCACCATGAACAGTCCAGTTCACACTGTTCAAGGTGAAAGAATGTGGTGTTGAGGCACCTTGTTGAACTGGTGGCATGGTATGGTGGTCAGTCTTAAGAAAGGTCTCGACCCAAAACGTCACCTATCCCTTCTCTCCAGAGATGTTGCCTGTCCCGCTGAGTTACTCCAGCATTTTGTGCCTACCTTCGGCATGGTACGGAGTAGCGGTAGAGCTCCTGCCTTACAGCGCCAGAGACCAGGGTTTGATCCTGACTACAGATGCTGTCTATACTGCGTTTGTATGATCTCCCTGTGACCTGCGTGGGTATTCCCTGAGATCTTCGGTTTTCTCCCACATTTCAAAGATGTACAGATTTGTAGGATAATTGGCTTGGTGTAAATGTAACATTTTTTAGATTTTTAGATTTTAGAGATACAGCGCGGAAACAGGCCCTTCGACCCACCGAGTCTGCGCCGCCCAGTGATCCCCGCACATTAACACTATCCTACACACACTAGGGACAATTTTTACATTTGCCCAATCAATTAACCTACATACCTGTACGTCTTTGGAGTGTGGGAGGAAATCGAAGATCTCGGAGAAAACCCACGCAGGTCACGGGGAGAACGTATAAACTCCGTACAGACGGCGCCCGCAGTCAGGATCGAACCTGAGTCTCCGGCGCTGCATTCGCTGTAAGGCAGCAACTCTACCGCTGCGCCACCATGCCGCACCAGTGTGTGTAATGTGCGGCGATCACTGGTCAGAGCAGACTCAGTGGACCGAAGGACCTGTTTCCAAGCTGTATCTCTAAACTAAACTAAACTGCTGCAGTCATTGTGATAAAGACATGGTTTTGGGCAGTGATTTCAATTAATCAGGCCCATCGAAAGAGAATGAACATTGGCATATTTCCAAGTCAGGGTAGTGTGTATTTAAAAGTGAACATGCAGATTGTTGTAGCATCACATGTGCCTGTTATGAAGCTCCCTCTACATGGTACGTCACAGAACATGTACTTAATTCCAAAATCTATTTTAAGATGATGAAAATGGAAGAAAAATCACCTCGTAGTCAGCATGATCCTCTCTCTTTCCTGTCCAATCTGATGATAATTATCATCCTGGTGGTAATGAGAAGAAGCTGGTACAAAAGTTACATTTATTTTATACGTACATGACAAGAAATATTATGCTCCTAAACACAATCCTTTCAGGCCTGCAAAAGTAACGAATATCATAGGTGAACCTGAAGGTCTGTGCTTTTTCATCTCTGATTATGAGTGAACACACTGACATGGGGAAAAATGCTTTAGTGATCTGATCCTTTTCCAAGTTAACACCCACACACATTGTAGGGTTTTGGTCTTCACTTCCACTCTGCTCTTCAGTAATGGAAGTCTAGATAATAGTACTCTGTCTGCATAGTACTCGGCGATCGTTTCGCTGAACACCTGCGCTCGGTCCGCATTAACCAAACTGATCTCCCGGTGGCCGAGCACTTCAACTCCCCCTCCCATTCCCAGTCTGACCTTTCTGTCATGGGCCTCCTCCAGTGCCATAGTGAGGCCCACCGGAAATTGGAGGAACAGCACCTCATATTTCGCCTGGGCAGTTTGCAGCCCAGCGGTATGAACATCGACTTCTCCAACTTTAGATAGTTCCTCTGTCTCTCCCTTCCCCTCCTCCTTCCCAGATCTCCCTCTATCTTCCTGTCTCCACCTATATCCTTCCTTTGTCCCACCCCACCGACATCAGTCTGAGGAAGGGTCTCGACCTGAAACGTCACCCATTCCTTCTCTCCCGAGATGTTGCCTGACCTGCTGAGTTACTCCAGCATTTTGTGAATAAATCGCTCTGTCTGCATACCTGTGTTGAGAGAGCTGGAAAAAGAAACATGAATATTTTAACACAGCAACATTTTTAAGAACTTCCCCCTAAATTTTTTTTTAGTTTAGTTTAGTTTAGAGATGCAGGGCGGACACAGGCCCTTCGGTCCACCGGGTCCGCTCCGACCAGTGATCCCCACATATTAACACTATCTTACACACACTAGGGACAATTTTTTATATTTACCAAGCCAATTAACCTCTGAATGTGTGCATTATTTTAGGAAATCTCCCAAGTGGTTTCAAAGCAAAGGCAACTATTGTGATGTGTTTGTCTTAATATTTTGTTGGTCATTTCTATCTTTTTTATATATTTGTTTTTCATCAGTGAATTCCCAGAAGAGAATGACTTTGGTGAATCACTCAGTTTATTTATTTGATGGGCTTGCAAATATCATCATTAGCTGGGGTGCTTCATTGAATTGAGTCTTTTTACAGTGTGTACGCTAATCCAATTCCCATTCTCTGCTTGGTTCAGTGAGTCCTTCATGATACTTTCCGCAATGAGGTCATCAGCAAAGCAGAACAAAAAAATGCTATAAATCATCAACAATTTTTCAGCAGCTTGATTACTTCCAGAGCTTGTCAGTGCAAGAGTCCTCCTTTGATAATTGCATTTGGTTGAGAAAAATATAATAGTTAAAAGTAGCAATTCATGCCCTCTTAACAAATCAATGTAACCTTGAGAGTCAGGTCACTCACTAAAATTAAACCAATTCGGTAGCGACTTCAATACTTTGGCAAACACAGGCTGGGTTTTGAACCTCTATCATCTTCATTGCTAAAAACACTTTCAGCTTATCCAGAGAACTGTCCAGTTTCATTTCTACACTGCGCGCTCAAAATGTTTCAGGATTTTAGAGATAAGGGGTGCCATAATAAAGCCCGATATAATCATTCATGGGGCAGTTGAGAAAAATGCTGGATTCCCATTTGATTAAGTCCTCCTAACACCTGTTGTGAACATTATTACCAGTAGTTTCTTGACATCTTTGTAATTCACAGCATAGATCCAACCCCAAAACATGTACATATATGCTTGAGCATATGCATAACTTACATGTGCACACACACTTGCACAAACAACACACATGTGTGCACACATACACACATGCACACACACAACATGATAGGAAGAGGAATAAACCAGTTCCTTAAGCCTGTTCTATTAGCAGGTGGGTGACCAGTCCTCAACGTCTTTGCTCCACATAACTTGATACTTTATCTGAGTAGTCTATCAATCTCCTGTTGAGAATTTGCTATGATTCAGCATCGCAATACATTCAGAGGAGAGAATTCTACCGTCCTTTGTGTGAGAATATTTTCTGATTTAATTATTCACTGGCCTGGGTCTAATTTTGCTCAGACATTGGCCACACATCCACATAACTAGGCCAGGCGCCAGCTGTTGGAGACCTCCTCATACCCATCATCCCACAGACAAACACCAGGCCATCATCTCCCACACTTGAAATGATCTTATCTGGTAATCCCCACTCAACAGCCTCCAAACTAATCATTCCCCAGCCTTGGACTACCCACATCTATCTTCTCCCAAAATCCACAAGCATGACTGTCCTGGCAGACCCATTGTTTCTGCCTCCTCCTGTTCCAGAACTCACCTCCAAATATGTTGATTTCATCCTATCACACTTGTCCAGTCCCTTCTGACACCATCAACTCTTCAAAAACTTACCATTTCCAGGCCACCATGCCTCATCTTTACCATGGATGTTCTGTCCCTTTTCACCTATTTCCCCAGCCAGGGGAAGGTCTCCAGGCCATCTACAGAGCCTTCAACAGAGACCCAATCTGTTTCTGTACACTAACAATCTCTTCCGCCTGGCGGAACGTGCTCACCCTCAGCAGCCTCTCTTTTGACTCCTTTCACTTTCTTCAAGTTAAAGGCTTTTGTTGGTTACATCGAACAGTCCTTGTTTCAAATATACACTGGCACCCAACTCCTTCTCTGTTACATTGATGGCTGCATTGGGGCTGCTTCCTGCACCAGTGCAGAACTTGTTGATTTCATTCAATTTACCACTGATTTCCACTCTGCCCCCAAGTTCACTTGGACTATCTGTAACACCTCTCTCCCCTTTCTTGATTTCTCTTTCCCGTCACAGGAGACAGACTGTCGTCTGACATCTACTATAGACCTACTGACTACATCTCCTCCTTGACTCACTGAGATACTCCAGCACTTTGTGTCTCTTTTTGTAAACCAGCATCTGCACCTCCTTGTTTCTACACATGACGAATTCTATGCTTCTCACCATCCATGAAAAAAATCACAAGCACAAAAAACACAACTTGTCAACATGAGCTTTCCAAGGAGGTAGCAAATCTCACATTGGATTCCACTATTAACCAAGTCCTCAAGTTGAATATCACATTTACTATAACTACAACTGTTTTATGAAAACCTACAAAATGGTGAGAACAAAGAGATGACTGTTTGCCTTTCTTTAACCTAATAAAACTCTTTTCCACGGAGTGGCTGAAATTTGATTAGCTTTTATCATTACTTGTAATAAATTGTGATTAGACCAAGAATCTCACCAGCTTTTATTAGTAAAGAACCAATTAGCATTTAATCTGAAAAATAACCCTTGAAGGGGAGCAGTCAGCAAAAATATATGATTAAACCTGTCAAGCGAAAATAAGTTGACTGTAATTTTAATTTTGACACTTCAATTTGCCTTTGCTTATGACAGTGCAGTGGTGTGATAGGGGTGTACATCAGTTGAACAAGGCAATGCACTCTTAGGAGATTATTATAGCACATTGCATTGGTGAAGAAAATTACAAATTTTTGTTCCTACAGTAAAGTTTGCATAACCCAGTGAAGCATGCTCTCAGATTAATTTATTTTAATGTTTTAAAGGAGCTCTCAATGGTTGAATTTGTTTGTGTACTATGTATTTCTTGACTCAAAATGTAAAATCAAGTGTTGACATTTTATTGGTACTCCTTCTGTTCCTCTTTGAATATGCATACATCAGTCCAGTGTTGTTGTTTTAATTCATAGCTGTTGCAAGATGGAGGCCATATAAGATGGTGGCGCAGCTGCCTGAAGTAAACCAGCAAAGGAAATAAATGAAAACATTGTCATCACAAAGAAGGCCGTATGATTCAGCACCATTTTCACAGGCTCCAGTCAAGTTAGATTTAATTTTTAAATTTTTTTTTTAGATTTAGAGATACAGCGTGGAAACAGGCCCTTCGGCCCACCGAGTCCGTGCCGCCCAGCGATCCCCGCACATTAACACTATCCTACACACTAGGGACAATTTATACATTTACCCAGTCAATTAACCTACAAACCTGTACGTCTTTGGAGTGTGGGAGGAAACCGAAGATCTCGGAGAAAACCCACGCAGGTCACGGGGAGAACGTACAAACTCCGTACAGATGGAGCCTGTAGTCAGGATCGAACCTGAGTCTCTGACGGCGCTGCATTCGCTGTAAGGCAGCAACTCTACCGGTGCGCCACCGTGCACCAGTCTGGGAGGCTGTGCTGTCTGCAGCCCGTAAGTCTAAGCACTGCTAAAATGTTGCTACGCTTCACTGATTTACCTCCTGTGCAATCGTTGAACATCAAAAACAAACTTTTCAAATGATGGATGTTTAATAAATAGCCAATTTGTGCCATGTTTATCATAATCATCTCATAATCATGGCATACATGAAGGGCAAAGATGGCCTAGCTTTAGTTTCGTTTTTTAGTTTAGAGAAACAGCATGGAAACAGGCCCTTTGGCCCACCGGGTCCACGCCGATCAGTGATCCCCGCACACTTGCACTATCCTACACACAAGGGACAATCTACAATTTACAAAAGCCAATTAACCTACAAATCTGTACGATTTTGGAATATGGGAGGAAACCGGAGCACCCGGGGAAAACACGGTCATGGGGAAAACTAAAAACTCTGTACAGACAGCACCCGTAGTCAGGATGATAGAAACTTAGAAAATAGGTGCAGAAGTAGGCCATTCGGCTCTTCGAGCCAGCACCCCCATTCGATACGATCATGGCTGATCATTTAAAATTAGTACCTCGTTCCTGCTTTTTCCCCATATCCCTTGATTCCTTTAGCCTTAAGAGATAAATCTAACTCTCTCTTGAAAACATCCAGCGAATTGGCCTCTATGCCTTCTGTGCAAGAGAATTCCACAGATTTACAACTCGCTGGGTGAAAACATTTTTCCTCGTCTCAGTCCTAAATGACCTACCCTTGATTCTTAAATTATGACCCCTGGTTCTGGACTCCACAACATGGGGAACATTTTCCCTGCATCGAGCCTGTCCAATCCTTTAAGAATTTTATATGTTTCTATAAGATCCCCTCTCATCCTAAATTCCAAGCCCAGTCGACCCATTATTTCATATGTCATATCATCATATCATATCATCATATCATATATCTACAGCCGGAATCAGGCCTTTTCGGCCCTCCAAGTCCGTGCCGCCCAGTGATCCCCGTACATTAACACTATCCTACACCCACTAGGGACAATTTTTACATTTACCCAGCCAATTAACCTACATACCTGTACGTCTTTGGAGTGTGGGAGGAAACCGAAGATCTCGGAGAAAACCCACGCAGGTCACGGGGAGAACGTACAAACTCCTTACAGTGCAGCACCCGTAGTCAGGATCGAACCTGTGTCTCCGGCGCTGCATTCGCTGTAAAGCAGCAACTCTACCGCTGCGCTACCGTGCCGCCCAGTCCTGCCATTCCTGGAATTAACCTGGTGAACCTACGCTGCACTCCCTCAATAGGAAGATCGAACCTGGATCTCTGGGGCTGTAAGGCTGCACCACTGAGCCGCAGTATGTAGTTCAGATGCAGCACCATAATATTGATGAGATGATCAGTTCAGGATGGCACGGTGATGCAGCGGTAGACTTGTTGGCCAATAGCGCCACCACTTTGTTTTTTTTGTAGATTTTTATGTGATTTCCTCATTTAGCATTGTGCGAAGGACTGTCAGCACCAGAGACGCAGGTTCGATCCTGACTACGGGGATTGTCTGTATGGAGTTCTCCCCGTGACCGCATGTTTTTTTCCGGGTGCTCGATTTCCTCCCACATTCCAAAGATGTACAGGTTTGTAGATTTATTGGTTTCGGTAAAAATTGTAAATTGTCCCTAGTGTGTAGGATAGTGATAGGGTACAGGGATCGCTGGTCGGCACGGGCTTGGTGGGCTGAAGGGCCTGTTTCCGTGCTGTATCTCTGAGCTAAACAAAAATTAAGCAATGGACAAGGAGAGTGGTGTAGTCTGCCCTGGGATCCATTAAAATAACTTGAGTGAAATCCATCTCAAAATCTCTAGATTGTAGAAAATAAAGTGCTCGAGTAACGTGGGATTTGCAAAATACAGAACATGAGACCATTCTTTCCTTTTTTTTTCTCTCTGAGAGTTTCAGACATGCCCAGCAAGTCAAGGTGGGCATGTCTTCCACTCCCAGAAAGAAAAAAAGGAAGCAAGCTGAGTTCATATTACAGTTGGGATGACTGATACAGTCTCAGGAATCGAGTACCAGCATCCCTTTCCTGGAACTCTCTATCTCCATGTCAGAATATAGACTAGCTACCAAATCCATTGCAAGCCCATTGACTCCCACTGCTGTATTGACTGACCTTTGTCCCATCCTGCCTCCTCTCTGAACTCTGGATCTAGGAGACTATGCTATTCCCCTAGACTTGCTCCAATCATGACATTTTTTTTGCGCTGGTTACTCTGAAATCTATCTATCTATCTATCTATCTATCTATCTATCTATCTATCTATCTATCTATCTATCTATCTATCTATCTATCTATCTATCTATCTATCTATCTATCTATCTATCTATCTATCTATCTATCTATCTATCTATCTATCTATCTATCTATCTATCTATCTATCTATCTATCTATCTATCTATCTATCTATCTATCTATCTATCTATCTATCTATCTATCTATCTATCTGTCTATCTGTCTATCTGTCTGTCTGTCTGTCTGTCTGTCTGTCTGTCTGTCTGTCTGTCTGTCTGTCTGTCTGTCTGTCTGTCTGTCTGTCTGTCTGTCTGTCTGTCTGTCTCCACAGAATTAAAGGATGTTCTTTTAGGAAGGAGATGAGGAGAAATTTCTTTAGTCGGAGGGTGTTGAATCTGTGGAAATCTTTGCCACAGAAGGCTGTAGAGGCCAAGTCAGTGGATATTTGTGAGGCAGAGATAGATAGATTCTTGATTAATACAGGTGTCAGAGGTTTATAGGGAGAAGGGAGAAGAATGTGGTTAGGAGGGAGAGATAGATTAGCCATGCTTAAATGGTGGAGTAGACTTGATGGGCCGAATGGCCTAATTCTACTCCTTTTCCTTATAACCTTATTCATCACCTCCATCCCATCCTCAATCCCAGACTAGGACAGAGATCCTGTTACTTCATAGGATGTCACTCAGTCTGAGATGATTGGTCAAAAACTGTATAGATGTGCTGAAAATGTTTGGTGGACTCTTTATCACTATTATCTTGGTTGCTTGGGGATGCAAAGGCTGGAAGATTCCTTGCTCTTAGTGGCTGCCTTTTATTTTATCATTGTAGAAATAACGGCATGTTCCTGTGCTATGGTGTTCAATGCATTAAGATGTTAGGCCTCAGACAGCTATGTCATTTCCTTGAAACTTGCAAATCTGTGCTAGTTCTTTTTCATTATGCCTGTTATTTTTTGGTCTTCCAACCCTTGAGTCTCGGTGAAGGTTATGCCTTACAGTGCCAAAGACCCACGTTTGATCTTGACTATGGGTGTTCAAAGTTTACACGTTCTCCCTGTGACCGTGTGGGTTTTCTCTGGGTGCTCTGGTTTCTTCCGTACTCCAAAGATGTACAGGTTTGTAGGTTAATTGGCATTGCTAAAATTATTCCCTAGTATAGAGGATAATGTTAGTGTACGTGGTGATCGCTGGTTGGTACGGACTCGATGGGCCAATGGGCCTGTTTCTGTGCTGTGTCTCTAAAGTCTAAAAGTTATCAATGATTTCCAATGTTTTTTGAATCCTGTTATTGAAGACCCTTTTTGATGCATTCCTTTGGACCGTGTTTGTAGAGCTGTGACCAATTAATTAGAGGAGGCCCATGGGACAATTTCAATCAATATCACCTGGCTTGTTTCTTGAGATGTGTGCTGCTTTCATCTAGATTAATTTCTAGCTACAATTGCTCATCTTTCAAAGTAAAATTATGATGCAAAAGGAGTAAAATCTTACTTTAAAAGGTGCCTGCTTAAATATTTTTCTGTTGCCTAAAAATACTCCCATGTCGATCATGTGAAAGAAATGACATATAAAGTCTAGGAAAAGTAGGTGTGGTTGGAATCAAAAATTCAAATTTATTGAGTCATTGAATTAAATTTAAGATATTTCTAAGACCTTTACACAGAGCAAATACCAAACACCAGGAACTGATATTAATGACAGGTTTAAACAGTTGAGATAATTATTTAAATAATATTAATCAAAAATAAAAGTTGTGTTTCAAATCTTCATTTACATAAAAAGATAATAAACTCTGCGGAGTTTATTCGATTATTACCTTTTCTAACTGTTTACATGATACTTAGCTCAGCATTGTAATAACTCAGGGTTACACATTTAATGTGTGAATGGAGCTTGGCTGATTGAAGAGAAAAAGCTACTTGAAATAAGGTTGAGGTGGGTAACACTCAGAAAAAATGCCCCTTGAAGTGAGACCGGCTCAGTTTCCAATATGATTAGATCTAATAGAATAAAGCTGCTGAAGCCACTGTGCAGGTTTCAACCCTAGAAGGCAAGAGAGAGCTGCAGAGTTCATGATGGGAAATGGTAGACAAACCAGGGTTGTTCTCTTTGGAATTGCAGAGGTGGAGGGCAGACCTGAAAGGCTTATAAAACTACGAGAAGCATAGATAGGATAGACAGTCAGAACCTTTTTCTCAGGATGGAAATGCCAATGACTAGAGGGCATAGCTTTAAGGTGAAAGGGGCAAAGTTTAAAAGAGATGTGGTGGAATTTCTTTTACACAAAGGGTGGTAGGTGCCTGGAGTATATTGCCAGTGTTTAAGAGATAGAGTATGGAAACAGGCCCTTAGGTCCACTGAGTCAGCGCCAACCAGAGATCCCTGTACACTAGCACGATCCTACACACTAGTGACAATTTACAATTTGCAGAAGTCAATTAACTTACCTGTATGTCTTTGGAGTGTGAGAGGAAACTGGAGCACCCAGGGAAAACCCACGCAGTCATGGGTAGAACATACAAACTCCGTGCTGACAGCACCCATAGTCAGGATTGAACCCAGGTCTCCGGTGCTGCTGCGCTGCCATGCCGTCCCAGTGGAGGCATTTGAGGTGGCGACAGTGGTGTTTGAGGCTTTTAATTAGGCACCAGGATATGCCGGGAATGGAGGGATATGGATCACACACAAGTGGAGGAGATTAGTTAATTTGACATTGTGGACCTGTTCCTGTGCTGTACTGTTCTATGTTCTATGCTCCTAGTTGAAGAAGTCTGACCATGAGGGAGATCCTTTCTGCCTAAGGAGCCTGAGGATTCATGAGGAGCCTTGTAGCACTAGCATGGTAGGAAATGGCTGCTATGATCTGCTCCAGGAGGGAGAAGACCAATGCAGTGAAAAAAGGCAGAAGTAAATCACAAGATGAATAGACAATAGACAATAGGTGCAGGAGTAGGCCATTCGGCCCTTCGAGCCAGCACCGCCATTCAATGTGATCATGGCTGATCATTCTCAATCAGTACCCCGTTCCTGCCTCCTCCCCATACCCCCTGTCTCCGCTATCCTTAAGAGCTCTATCTACTCTCTCTTGAATGTATTCAGAGAATTGGCCTCCACTGCCCTCTGAGGCAGAGAATTCCACAGATTCACAACTCTCTGACTAAAAAAGTTTTTCCTCATCTCTGTTCTAAATGGATCACTAGTAGGCAGAGGAAATTACCGAGGAACAGCTTCTTCCCTGCTATCATCAGACTACTGAACAATCCTCTCATAACCTAAAGCTATTTAGTCTAAAGCTAAAGCTATAGACCTCCCAACCTACCTCATTGCGGCCCTTGCACATTTTTTTGTTATCTGCACTTTTTCGGTAGCTGTCACACTATATTCTGCACTCATGTCTTTTCTCTTTGCATTACTTGCTGTGCTTGTGTATAATACGATCTGACTGGATAGCATGCAAACAATGTTTTCATTGTGTTTCAGTACAGTTGACAATAGTAAACCAATATCACAGCATTGAAAAGACCACACACACACATACACATGCACGCGCGCGCACACACACACACACACACACGTGTGTGACCAGTAGTGTTCCGCTGTGATCTGTGCGACAACCTTTTGTTCTTTGTGATATTTATAAATGATTTGGATAAAGTTTTGATGGGCTGGTTAGTAAGTTTGCTGATAACACAACAATTGGTGGAGTTGTGGGCTTTCAAAGGATAGAACAGGGTATCAGTTACAGATCTGGGCTAAGAAATGGCAGAAGTTTAATCCAGGCAAGTGTGAGATGTTACACTTGGGAACTCAAATGTAAGAGGAAAATATGAAATTAATGGTAGGACCTTTAACAGTATTGATGTGCAGAGTGATCTTGGGGTCCAAGTCATTAATCTCTGAAAGCAGCAACACAAGCAGATAGAGTGATAAGGAAAGCATTTGGTATGCTTAACTTTCATTGACCAGGCATTGAGTATAAGATTCAGGAAGTCATGTTGAAATTTTATAAAACTTTGGTTAGCCTGCATTTGGAATATTTTATGCAGTGGTAACCCCATTACAGGAAGGATGTGAAGGCTTTGGAGAGGGTGCAGAAGAGGTTTGCATTAATGCTGCCTGGTTTAGAGGATATTACCCATAAGGTAAGGTTGGATAGGCTTGGATTGTTTTCTCTGGAGTGACAGAGTTAAGGGAAAATCTGTCAAAGTTTATAAGATTATGAGAAGCACAGATGGCATAGGGAGTCCTAACCTTTTCCCCAGGCTGTAAATGTCAACTACGAGTGGGTATAGATTTAAGGTGAGTGGGGGAAAGTTAAAATGCGATGTGCAGGGTGATTGGTGCCTGGAATGTGCTGCCAGGGATGGCGGTGGAAGTAGATATGATAGTGGCTTTTAAATAAGCACATAAATATGCAGGACATGGAGGGATATGGAGTACATTAGGGGGGGCTCATTGGCGCAGTAGGTAAAGTTGCTGCCCTATAGCACCAGAGACCCAAATTCGATCCTCTACGGGTGCTGTCTGTACGGAGTTTGCACGTTCTCCCCGTGACCTGAGTAGGTTATCGCCAGGAGTTCCGGTTTCCTCCCACACTCCAAAGACGTATAGGCTTATAGGTTAATTGACGTTGGTAAAATTGTAAATTGTCCATAGTGTGCAGGATGGATAGTGCTAGTGTACGAGGTGCTCGCTGGTGGGCGCACACTTGGTGGTCCGAATGCATGTTCCTTGTATATGCACATACTTGGCCAATAAACTTATTCATTCATTCATTCATTCATTCATTCATTCATTCATTCATTCATTCATTCATCCATTCATTCATTCATGTTTCCCCACTGTATCTCTAAACTAAAGTAAACATGCGGAAAGAAGGAATTTGTTTAATTTGTCATCATGTTTGGCACGTCATGGGCTGAAGATGAACATGGGCGAGACCAAGCGCAGGCTTGGCGATCGTTTCGCTCATCACTTCCGCTCAGTCCGCCTTAACCAACCTGATCTCCCGGTGGCTCAGCACTTCAACTCCCACTCCCATTCCCAATCTGACCTTTCGGTCCTGGGCCTCCTCCATTGTCATAGTGAGGGCCAGTGCAAATTGGAAGAACAGAATCTCATATTTCATTTGGGCAGTTTACACCCCAGCGGTATGAACATTGACTTCTCTAACTTCAGATAGTTCCTCTGTCCCTCTCTTTCCCCTCCCCTTCCCAATTCTCCCACTAGTCTGCCTGTCTCCTACTGCATCCTATCTTTGTCCCGCCCCCTCCCCTGACATCAGTCTGAAGAAGGGTCTCGACCCGAAACGTCACCCATTCCTTCTCTCCAGAGATGCTGCCTGACTCGCTGAGTTACTCCAGCATTTTGCATCTACCTTCATGGGCTGAAGATGTATGTTCCTGTGCTGCACTGTTCTATGTTTTGAGTTGTGAATTCCTCCATTCGGTAAAGACTCAGAATATTAGACTGTGCCAATTTTGAGTATCTCTGTGGTCTGCTGTCTATTGGTATTGTGGGCGTTCTCTGTGATATCTCATGTGGAAAGGCTGCTGATACGGTGCAGTTCCTGTCAACTGGCTTGAGGTCAGCCTTGATTACCATTAGCTGGTGATAAATGTTTTTCAAATAAAATGGTTCACTTGACTGCAGTGGAGCACATGATTGTGGATTAATGTGAGGGGTGGTGCAGCTGCCATGTAATCCAGGCAAAGAATGAGTATGACCTTCAACATGGCATTGATTCCCATCCAGGGAGTTGTCTTCTTGCTTGGTCTGCTCCTACAATATTTATCACGGCAACCTCCAGTGGAGAATTCCCACAGAGGACGTGCTAATATTGGATGTGAAAACTCTTTCAGTACTGAGTATGTATAGATACAGTTTGCTTCAGAGGTACGAAATACACGTCTCTTTCAATGCTGTAAATGGGAACGTACTTAAGGAAAAGAAGATAAAAATAAAATAATGGGAGATACAAAATGCTGGAGTGTCTACCTTCGATTTAAACCAGCATCTGCAGTTTTTTTTCCTAAATAAAATAATGTATGTGTAGGTGCAATTAGAGATTCTTGATGTGACTGTATCTGAATTCGAATGACCTGAAACCATAGCATGTGATAAATGTTGATCTTTCCCTGCAAAAGTCTGTGAAATTAACTAGTCCACTAAGAATGCAAGATATTTATAAAAATTACTTGAATTGAGTGGGTTCAAGTAAGATGGTCAAGATCCCATGTGATGTCTAACAATGAAGAAAAATGGAATTGGAAGAGATTGTTTAAAAAATTAAAATATGTCAAACAAATTTAACATTAACAACCTGCACATTGGTAGAAGGTATAGGATTTAAATTTCTTGAGCATTGGTGCAAAATAGATATTAGTGAACTGGCAGCCTTTCCAATCTTGATTTCATTGAAATCACAGCCTGTTCAAAGTTGGCTATTTTGTGTCACTGTTCAGATTCATGCCTACCTCAGTAAATCAAATATGTCCGCTTTGAAACACCATAATGATGAAGCTGAAAGAAACCTTTAAGACTTAGAAAACTCATTGATCAAGCTGCACACATGATCAATCAGTAAAGCTAATAGAAAATTGATTTATTTGGGTAAAACAGTAGAATGCTGATAAAATAGTGATCAAATTACACAGTGCTCTAGTTGAACCTCACCTGCACAGTGTGACGTTTTGGTTCTTTAGCGACATCATATACTCAAGGGTTGAAGGCACTGAAGCAAATAGCCAAAAGATTGATCCCCAGTCAACAAATTATGGGCATAAGCTAGAGAAACACAGCATAGTAAAATAACTCTGTCCACACTTTTAAGATTATTGACCCATTTTGTTGCATTTTCATGGCATAGGTTAATCATAATTATAGTTGTTCCTTTTAAACAACAGGTTGTGTTCCTTAAAAGACAGCTGCACGCCATTCCTAACAAAAGTAAAGGGTCTGAATCAATCAATGCCTTGTACAATTATTTACAACTGTCACGTCAAATTCATCCACCATGCTGAAATTATCATGGAATTAAATGGTGTGGATCCATGTGACACCACCACTAATTGCTTCAAGGGTTGGTGTAGCTGTGAGGCGACCATTTGTGCTGTCCCTTCAAAGAATTGTTGTTCTCCTGTGCTATAGTCATTTTGTCTAATTAAAACTAAAAAGTGAAAATAATTCTTCTAGTCTTCCTTTTATTTTAGGCAATTATCCCTGAGATGTGTCAACCCAACACCTATATCATGTTGTGGCCTTCTCATAGGTTCCACCATGATCACGTTGGGGTAATCAGTATGTTTTAAAATACTGTCCACATAATGTTTTAAATTATTATGCAGCAATGCTGCGAATTCAGTCCCAGTAATTGCTAATAATTCAACAGTAATACCTAGTTTCAGAATGAACTCCGATAATCTTTATCTTATGTGCTAAAAAAGGATGTATTTTTATCATGGAAGCATATTATATGTTCAAATAGTAAAAAAAGACTTTGGATTTTTATAGTATCTTTTATATCTATCTTGCGATGTTTTTTTAGAGGCAATAACTCTTTATGGAGATAATTCTTTATAGACAGTGAAGCATTTTTGGAGCACAGTCACTATCGTAAGTCAGGAGTGCTGCTGCATTTCATATGTTCTTTGTGTGTGGGAAATCAGGGGTGTAGGAGATAGCAGGTCTCACAATTGTGACAAGCTTTTTTTGAAGAGACCACCAAGAAGATTAACAAGGGATAGCACAGGGGAAACATTGCCTTTATAAACTTGAGCAAGGCCTTTGACAAGGCAATGCATGGTAGGTTAGTCTGATAGGTTGGATCACATGAAATGTAGGGTGATCTTGCCAACTGGATTCAATATTTGCTTTTGAAGGAAAGTTTATAGGAGATGTGCAGGGCAAGTTTTGTTACATGCAGAATGTGGAATGTGGAATGTGGAATGCAGAATGTGGAATGTGCTACCAGGGGTGGTGATGGAAGCAGACACAATAGTTGTGCTTAATACATTTTAGATTTAGTATTGTGTTCAGCATGGACATTAGCATCAAGTTCAGCATGGATATTGGGGACAGTTGGGCCTGTTCCTATGCTCTACACTTCAATGTTCTATGTACGTATTGTCTTTTGTAAAGGACATTGCCCCTCAGATATCTTTTAAATCTTTCCCCTCTCACCTCAAACCTATGCCCTCCAGTTCTGGCTCTCCTACCCTGGGGGAAAAAGGCTGACTATTCCCCAGGAGGTGGAAGGGGCAGGGGAAATGGATAAATGGGTATATTTTTGCTTGCATTTGGCCCATATCACTCAAAACCTTTTCTATCCATGTTGGATGTGGAGGCTGATGGGGAGAAAGGTGAGCACTAGGGAAACTCTATCCTTGTTCTGTGTGGGGAGCAGGATGGGGAGTGAGAACAGAACTAAAGGAGGCAGTGGAAACGTGGGTGAGGGATCCATCTTTGACTACAGGGGAGAAATCTCATTAAATAAAGAAAGAGGACACCCCGAATATCTAGGAATGGAAAACCTCAAGTTGGAGCAGATACGGTGGAGGTAGAAAGTAGGGGATAGGATTGTTGCAAGAAATAGGATTGAACGAGGTGTCGTCCACATAACTGGGAGTCAGTGGGTTTGTAGTAGATGTTAGTTGATAGTCTGTCCCCTGTGATGGAGATAGATAGATCGAGAATGGAGTGAAAGGTGTCAGAGATGGTCAAAGTGAATTTGACGGTGTACCCCTACCCCCAGATGGAACAAGGCTAGATTTCCCCATATCCTTGCTTTTCACCCCACCAGCGTCTGCATGCAACACATCATTCACGAACATTTCTGTCACCTCTAATGCAATCCCACCAACAGTCACATCTTCCCATCCTCACCCCTTTCTGCATTCCATAGAGACCGTTCCCTCTGTGGCTCCTTGCTTCACATCCCTTCCCACGCAAACCAGCCCTTCCCCAGGTACTTTCCCCTGCAACCGCAGAAGATATGACACCTGTCTCTATAACTCCTCCCTCATCTCCATCCAGGGACCTGAGCAGATCTTCCAGGTGAAACAGAGGTTCATGTGCACCTCCTCTAGCCTCACCTACTGCATTCGGTGTTCCTCATGTGGTCTCCTATATATCAATGAGACCAAGCGTAGAATTGGCGCCCGTTTTGCCGAACACGTGCCAGTTTCGCCAAAGCTTACTGGATCTCACGGTTACTAATCGATTTAACTCCTCTTCTCATTTCCATACTGACTTTTCTGTCCAAATGCAAACTGGAGGAACAGCACCACATATTCCTCTTGGGTGTCTAATGACCCAACAGTATGAACATTGACTTCTCCAATTTCAGATGACTACCAACTCCCCATTCCTTTTTCCTCCACCACCTTTCTTTCCCCCCTTTGCACCCCTTTGCCCCAACGTTTTCACCCCTCCCCTTCTCTTTCCATCCCAGGGTACTTAAGGAGGTGGCTCTAGAAATAGTGGAAGCATTGGAGATCATTTTTCAATGTCCTATAGATTCAGGATCAGTTCCTGTGGATTGGAGGATGGCAAATGTTATCCCACTTTTTAAGAAAGGAGGGAGAGAGAAAACGGGTAATTATAGACCAGTTAGTCTGACATCAGTGGTGGGGAAGATGCTGGAGTCAATTATAAAAGACGAAATTGCTGAGCATTTGGATAGCAGTAACAGGATCATTCCGAGTCAGCATGGATTTACGAAGGGGAAATCATGCTTGACAAATCTACTGGAATTTTTTGAGGATGTAACTAGGAAAATTGACAGGGGAGAGTCGGTGGATGTGGTGTACCTCGACTTTCAGAAAGCCTTCGACAAGGTCCCACATAGGAGATTAGTGGGCAAAATTAGGGCACATGGTATTGGGGGTAGGGTACTGACATGGATAGAAAATTGGTTGACAGACAGAAAGCAAAGAGTGGGGATAAATGGGTCCCTTTCGGAATGGGAGGCAGTGACCAGTGGGGTACCGCAAGGTTCGGTGCTGGGACCCCAGCTATTTACGATATACATTAATGACTTAGACGAAGGGATTAAAAGTACCATTAGCAAATTTGCAGATGATACTAAGCTGGGGGGTAGTGTGAATTGTGAGGAAGATGCAATAAGGCTGCAGGGTGACTTGGACAGGTTGTGTGAGTGGGCGGATACATGGCAGATGCAGTTTAATGTAGATAAGTGTGAGGTTATTCACTTTGGAAGTAAGAATAGAAAGGCAGATTATTATCTGAATGGTGTCAAGTTAGGAGGAGGGGGGGTTCAACGAGATCTGGGTGTCCTAGTGCATCAGTCAATGAAAGGAAGCATGCAGGTACAGCAGGCAGTGAAGAAAGCCAATGGAATGTTGGCCTTCATAACAAGAGGAGTTGAGTATAGGAGCAAAGAGGTCCTTCTACAGTTGTACCGGGCCCTGGTGAGACCGCACCTGGAGTATTGTGTGCAGTTTTGGTCTCCAAATTTGAGGAAGGATATTCTTGCTATGGAGGGCGTGCAGCGTAGGTTCACTAGGTTAATTCCCGGAATGGCGGGACTGTCGTATGTTGAAAGGCTGGAGCGATTGGGCTTGTATACACTGGAATTTAGAAGGATGAGGGGGGATCTTATTGAAACATATAAGATAATTAGGGGATTGGACACATTAGAGGCAGGAAACATTTTCCCAATGTTGGGGTAGTCCAGAACAAGGGGCCACAGTTTAAGAATAAGGGGTAGGCCATTTAGAACGGAGATGAGGAAGAACTTTTTCAGTCAGAGAGTGGTGAAGGTGTGGAATTCTCTGCCTGAGAAGGCAGTGGAGGCCAGTTCGTTGGATGCTTTCAAGAGAGAGCTGGATAGAGCTCTTAAGGGTAGCGGAGTGAGGGTGTATGGGGAGAAGGCAGGAACGGGGTACTGATTGAGAGTGATCAGCCATGATCGCATTGAATGGCGGTGCTGGCTCGAAGGGCTGAATGGCCTACTCCTGCACCTATTGTCTATTGTCTATTGTCTATTGTCTATTGTCTATTGTCTATTGTCTATTGTCTATTGTCTATTGTCTATTGTCTATTGTCTATTGTCTATTGTCTATTCCTCCATCTAGCGTCACAATTTGCAAGTCTTCAATTATTTTGTCTCACAACTTCTGACTTTTTATCTCTGGCTTTTGACCAACCATCTGCCTATCTAAAAAACCCTTCACTTGTACCCTCCTATTACCTATCAGGCTTTGTCCTTCCCCTCCTCTCTTCCATCTTCTCACTGGCTCTCCACTCTGCACTGGACCACTTGGACAATAAAAACACATAGCTTACTGCTCGTCATTCAACAATATCATCCCCTCCAAACCAGCTACCAAACCCATGGAACTGGGTCTCTGTGCATCCCTCGGAAACTGGATAGTCAATCTCCTCATCAAAAGTCTACAATCTGTGCAAATTGATAGCAACACTTCCTCCTCGATAACCATCAGCACAGGAGCACCTCAAGGCTGTGTGTGCAGCCCCTTGCCCCTTGCATGATTGTGTAACTGGACATAGTCCCAACTCCATCTTCAAATTCACCAACCACACCACCGTTGTTGGATGGACTACAGATGACGATGAGTCAGAGCATAGGAGGGAGATCGATCGACTGACCAAATAGTGCCAGAACAATAACCTTGTTCTCAATGTCAGTAAATCCAAGGATTTGATTGTTGACTTTGGAAGAGGAAGGTCGAGGATCCACAAACCTGTCTTTATCGACGGGGTGGTGGTGGAGAGAGTCAAAAACATCAAATTCCCAAGCATGCATATTTCTGAAAATATGTCCTGGACCCAGCATATTGATGCAATCATAAAGAAAGCCTGTGGACCCCTCTACTTCCTGAGAAGATTGAGGAGATTCCTGGTTTGGCATATATGTTTGTACGCACCGTCAGGATTGGCTATTTTTTAATTTCGTTGTACTCGTTGCAATGACAATAAATGAATATTATTATTATTATTATTATTATTGAATGCACAGGAATGAAGAAGATTGCAAAATGTGGTGAACACTGCCCAGTTCATCGTGGGTACTGACCTCCCCACCATCGAAGGGTTCTACAGGTGTCACTGCCTCAAAAAGGCAACCAGCATCATCAGCGACCCACTCCACCCTGGTCACACTCCAGTTCACTCCTGCCATCGGGAACATTTACAGAAGAAGGCCTGAAAACCATAATGTCCAGGTTCAGGAGCAGCTTTTTCCTTACAACCATTAAGGCTATTAAATGCTAAAACCTCAAAATAAGCTCCAAACTACATAGATTTGGGAGCATGTTTATGTCTTTGCAGTCTAATTATTTGTTTGTTTTTTTAATATACATATACTGAACTTTTTTTTGTTGTTATTATGGTTTTTACAGAATACTATGTTTATATATCTGTTCTGCTGCTGCAAGCCAGATTTTCATTGTTCCATTTTGCATAACATGACAATTAAACACACTTTCCTCTTGACCATCAGTCTGAAGAAGTTTCCTGACCCAAAATGTCACCTACCCATGTTTTCCCGAGATGCTGCCTGACTCGCTGAGTTACTCCAGCATTTTCTTAAGCTGAAGTCAGCGCTTTGTTGTCATTTTTTGTTAACCAGCATCTGCAGTTCCTTGTTTCTAATAAATGTTATAATCTGACTATCTTAAAATGTGCAGGAAACAACGTCCTGGGAAGTCAGACAAATATCAGACGTTATCCGCATTGAGCTGATACCAGCATGAGAAGCTCTGGCTGGCAGTGAGTATCAGGGTTCAGTTAGCAGAAACTGTAATTTCCCTATGGAGGTTAGATTAAAGGTCACAGGTGATTTACTAAGCCCAACCAAATGCTTAAGGAGTGCAATAATCATGGCTATTTTATGATTGCCTGCACCATTTACACATATTCACAATCTCTTGTTTTGCTTCTGTGAGACAGGCCAAAGCTATTTGCAATCTCACTGGAACATAATTTCTTTACCAAGTTAGATGTCGTTGACTGTCTTGTGCAGGACTGTCATTACTGTAGAAACAATAAGTTTACACTGCAAAATCCATTGCCAATATCACCACAGAAATCTTTTAATTTTCTGTGTTCTTAAATGCCATGATGGTAATTTTGATAGTTCACATTGACTGACATGGACTTGATAGAATATTTAGGATGCATCCACAAACATGAAAAATAGCTTGAATGTATCTGTGCAAATGAACCACCAATTAAACAAGTGGCATCTCAAAGATGATCATATCTAATTCCTGTCATAATAATATACAACCACAAAAAAAACTGAATGATTTGTGGATACTCCACTTAATCTGAAAATGCACTATAGAATTTCTCTAATGAAGTTGAATATTACATTTCGACATATTGTGCAAAACATTCTATATGTGCTCAAGCATGGATTAGAATTATCTTTTTTTTGCATTTGAAGAAAGGCAATGGGACCGCATTAAAATTTATCCAGTTTGTTTGCACTGAAAATAACATTTTGTACCATCTGTACCAACGTTGCATAAAATAATTTGATTCATCGGGAGCTCAATCAACTTGATCTATGACACTGCACAGGTTGTTAATGATCTGCTGACTTGGGGGTGTGAAGTAAACACAATATTTTATGGGGAAACCAATTATTGCATTGCGCACAGACATTAGTGTTTTTCACCTCCAGCAAAGGGAAATACTTATTTTATTTTGTATGGCTTAATAGCAATTTAGCCAAATGTTTTCCTAAGCTGCATGAATACAAATATCACATTTCATCTGACTGCTCCAAGCATTAAATTGCTGTATCCTTCTCCTTGGCCTTATCCTCACATGTCAGGGTATTGACATGGATAGAGAATTGGTTGGCAGACAGGAAACAGAGAGTAGGAATAAACAGGTCCCTGTCAGAATGGCAGGCAATGGTGAGTGGAGTGCCACAAGGCTTGGTGCTGGGGCAACTATTTACAATATATATTAATGATTTAGATGAAAGAATTAAAATTAACACCAGCAAATTTGCAGATGACACAAAGCTGGGTGGCAGTGTGAATTGCGAAGAGGATGCTAGGAGGTTGCAGAGTGACTTGGACAGGTTGAGTGAGTGGGCAGATGCATGGCAGATGCAGTATAATGTAGATAAATGTGAGGTTATCCACTTAGGCGGCAAAAACAAAGAGGCAGATTATTATCACAATGGTGTCAGATTAGGAAAAAGGGAATTGCAACGAGACCTGGGTGTCCTTGTACACCAGTCACTGAAAGTAAACATGCAAGTACAGCAGGCAGTGAAGAAAGTTAATGGCATGTTTGCCTTCATAATGAGAGGATTTGCGTATAGGAGTAAAGAGGTCCTTCTGCAGTTATACAGGGTCCTGGTGAGACCACATCTGGAGTATTGTGTGCAGTTTTGGTCTCCTAATATGAGGAAGGACATCCTCGCTATTGAGGGAGTGCAGCGTAGGTTCATGAGGTTAATCCCTGGGATGGCGGGACTGTCGTATGAGGAAAGATTGGAAAGACGGCTTGTATTCACTGGAATTTAGAAGGATGAGAGGGATCTGATAGAAACATATACAATTATAAAAGGACTGGACAAGCTAGATGCAGGAAAAAAATTCCAATGTTGGGAGAGTCCAGAACCAGGGGCCACACTCTAAGAATAAAAGGGAGGCCATTTAAAACTGAGATGAGAAAATAAATTTTTCACTCTGAGAGTTGTGAATTTGTGGAATTCTCTGCTACAGAGGGCAGTGGAGGCCAATTCACTGGATGAATTTAAAAGAGAGTTAGTTAGAGCTCTAGGTGCTAGTGGAATCAAGGGGAGAAGCAGGCATGAATTGCTAATTGTGGATGATCAGCCATGAACACAATGAATGGCGGTGCTGTCTCGAGGGGCCAAATGGCCTCCTCCTGCTCCTATTTTCTATGTTTCTATGTTTCTCTGTTTCCCAACTTCACACGTTACATCTTTATCAAGATGCATTGTACTATTCTGATAAACTATTAATTCAGACTTTTCTTCTCCATAGAGCCATGGCTCCCAAACCTTTGAATCTGTGGTCAAAATGAATCCAACATTTGGATTTACGGCCCATATTTTATGATTGCATGATAAGTCAATTGATAATTCTGTCAAAATGATTTAAGTTTTCAAAACATTTAATTTTTGCTTTCTAGATTATTAATCACATATTTAAATCATTAATTATAAAATTAAGTTACATCATAACTTATTGTGAGTTTTGTGAGCAATTTTGGGCACCATATCTGAGGAAAGATGTGCTGGCTCTGGAGAGGGCCCTGGGGAGGTTTACAAGAATGATCCCAGTAATGAGTAGGTTAACATATGATGAGCGTTTAATGGCACTAGGCCTGTACTCGCTGGAGTTTAGAAGAATAAAGAGGGACCACATTGAAACTTAATGAATAGTGAAAGGCTTGGATAGAGTGGATGTGGAGGTGATGTTTCCACGAGTGGGAGAGTCTAGGACTAGAGGTCATAGCCTCCAATTAAAGGACGTTCTTTAAGGAAGGAGATGAGGAGAAATTTCTGTAGTCAGACGGTGGTGAATCTGTGGAATTATTTGCCACAGAAGGCTGTGGAGGCAAAGACAGTGGATATATTTAAGGCAGAGATAGATAGAATCCTGATTAGTATGGGTGTCAGTTATGGGGAGAAGGCAGGAGAATGGGGTTAGGAGAGATAGATCAGCCATAAATGAAGGGCGGAATAGACGATTGACCGAATGGCCTAATTCTGCTCCTATCACTTATGATCTATAATCTTATGATCCTATGATATCATTGAAAATACAACTAAAGTATGAAATAAAATTCAAATTATTTAAAAATATGTTTGGACTCCCTCATGGCCCAAATTCTATTGGACCCCTTTACATTTTTGGCTATACTTGTAGGTTGCCACAGAACCTCTACTATCTTATTACAAAATAGTTTTCTCTTTGCTACGTCTATGGTTCTTTAAACATTGCTTCAACCATTTTCATTTTCTTGATTGTAACTGTATTATTTTTGCCATTCCCAACACTCACCTCTGAAACCCTATCATCAGAGAATCTTGTTCACCCCCTAGTTCTTTCTTAAACTAAAATTTAACTTATCACCATCAGCTTCCTCTGTGTAACTGAACTTGAACTTGTATTGAACAACTTCTCATTTGAAATACAATGATTGCAAATACTTGCCAGTTCAGTTTACCAGTTCATAGGAAATCGTTACTTCCAATCTTATATAAATTCCTTCACTGATATCCTTTGGAAACTCTGTTAATGCAGTTTCTGCTCTTGATTGAAAGTGGTGATTATACATTTAGTTTCCTCATTTGCTATACTTCTTATGATCCATCTGACTCTTCGCTTTCCTTCCTCACCATCTTTGTCTTTATTTTGGGAGACAGAATGACCATTAATGCAACTGTGCTGTTTTGTATTCTTTCTTAATTCAACTTCTAACTAAGCATAATGTCTTTTCTACTTTTAAAGCATTCTTTAATACATTGAGGACAACAATTGCAGATTAATTGACTCCACTGGTGAATTACAGTATTCTTAAAAAACACAAAGGATTATTCTGCAGGTTCACCAAGTTATGCAGCCACAAATGAGGACCACAAATATTCATTGCCACTGGGTTTAAATCCTAGAACTCACTACCCCACAGCACTGGGGGAGCACCAGAAGAATTGGAGCAGATCAAGGAAATGCCTCATCATCTTCTCAAGGGCAATTGGGAATGCATAAGAAACGTCAGCCTTTGCAGTGTTACCACATCCTGAAAAGTGAAATAAAAAAAAAAAAAAATCAAGATCCCATTCTCCTCTGCCTCCCTCATTATCCTGGAATAATTTTATCCAGAATTACAACCCTGAGTTAGAACTTTAATTCTCTACCCCACTTTTCTCCCAAAGTGGCCTCTTACGCAAATCCATTGAATCCCAATGCATGTTTGGGGAAATGTTTCTAATTTTACTGCAACAGGCTCCTTGCAGTTTCATCTGTTCTCCTTGCAGTTTTATCTTTGCCATGCATCATCCCTTCTCCAAAGATAGACACAAAATTCTGGAGTAACTCGGTGGGTCAGGCAGCATCTCTGGAGAAAACGAATAGGTTCTGGTTGAGACGGGTCTGAAGAAGGGTCTCGACTCAAAATGTCACCTATTCCTTTTCTCCAGAGATGCTACCTGTCCTGCTAAGTCACTCCATCATTTTGTGTCTATCTTCAGTGTAAACCAGCATCTGCAATTCCCTCCTGCACATCATCCCTTCTACACTTCATATCATCCACCAACATTTCCGTCACCTACAACGGGACCCCACCACTGGCCATATCTTCCCATCCCCTCCCCTCTCTGCATTCCGCAGAGACCGTTCCCTCCGCAACTCCCTGGTCCACTCGTCCCTTCCTACCCAAACCACCCTAACCCCGGGCACTTTCCCTTGCAACCGCACGAGATGCAACACCTGTCCCTTTACCTCCCCCCTCAACTCCATCAAAGGACCCAAACATTCTTTCCAGGTGAGACAGAGGTTCACCTGCACCTCCTCCAACCTCATCTATTGCATCCGCTGCTCTAGATGTCAACTCATCTATATCGGCGAAACCAAGCGCAGGCTCGGCGATCGCTTCGCTGAACACCTGCGCTCGGTCCGCATTAACGCCACTGATCTCCCGGTGGCCCAGCACTTCAACTCCCCCTCCCATTCCCAGTCTGACCTCTCTGTCATGGGCCTCCTCCAGTGCCATAGTGAGGCCCGCCGGAAATTGGAGGAGCAGCACCTCATATTTCGCCTGGGCAGTTTGCGGCCCGGTGGTATGAACGTCGACTTCTCCAACTTCAGATAGCTCCTCTGTCCCTCCCTTCCCCTCCTCCTTCCCAGATCTCCCTCTATCTTCCTGTCTCCACCTATATCCTTCCTTTGTCCCACCCCCGACATCAGTCTGAAGAAGGGTCTCGACCCGAAACGTCACCCATTCCTTCTCTCCCGAGATGCTGCCTGACCTGCTGAGTTACTCCAGCATTTTGTGAATAAATCCCTTCTACACTGCTCTACTGTAGCCTTTTGTTTCTCTTGCTCTCATAATCGCTTAATTTTTTTCCCTATTGTCGCATGCTTTCTGTCACCCAACTACTTCCACTATCTTCCCTATTGAAGGCCTCTTTCCTCATTTTCAGTCTCAATTTCCATGGTCTGGATTGAATCCTGCTCAGTTCTGCCAACATCCTAAAATATCAGGGAAACTTTTAATTTACATGTAATCAGAACTCAAATATTCATCCCATCAAATGATGTCCTCCATTGACTTTAATGGAGCATAAAATTGGGCTATTTTAGAATTAGTTTTGTATCCAATCTTGTCAGCAAATCAACCAGAAATATAGGTTAAAGTTGCCCTTATATTGTCCTTAATGCCCTCCCAGATTATGCCTGATCAGCAGTGTGACATCTGATATTATGAACAGTTAAAGGAAGAATAATGCATTTTATAGTACATTTGAAACTACCTTGCTGCTAATAGAATATGTTTGTAGTGTCATCATATGTAACGTAAAAGCCATAGCAGCAGTTTTCACACGATATACCTCAAGAAATACTTATGAAGTAGTCAATTAGATATGATGACTTTGGTTGGTTTACCTGTTTGAAAGGCCTAAAGGAGAACTTTTGTGCTCTTTTCCCCATTTGCTATAGGATCCATAACTAGGAATAAAAGCGCCGAAATTAAATACTGATGGAGTATTAGTCAGATTCATGAGATGTTAACAAGAGTTTGGTGAAATAAGGCCCCATTTGCCATCTCAGGAGGACATAAGATATATAATCTGTGGCAATATCTCGGCTGCATTCTGAGGAAGTACTGTATGTAGCCTGCTGTTCAGTTAAGACATCTATCTCATCATGTAAATATAACATTTTTCATTATATTATTTAAAGCTTCTCTTGATGTCCTGACCATAGTCATACAGCATGGGAAAAGATCCTTTTAGGCCCAACTCATCCATGCCCCATCGAAGCTACTCTCATTTGATTGTATTTGGCCCATACAGTCTTACCCTTTAGCATCCTTGTATCTGTCCAAATACCTTTTAAATGTTGTTATTGAGCCTGCCTCAACTACTTTTTCTCGTAGCTCGTTCCATATCCCCAAGGAAAAAGTTATCCTTCAGGGTCCAATTAAATCTTTCCCCTCTCACCCGGTTCTATATTCCCCTACCCTGGGGAAAAAGACTCTCTGGATTCACCCAATCTATTCCCCTGATGCTTCTATTCGACTTCATAAGATTAACCCTCAGCCTCCAGCGATCTAACGAATAAAGTCCTAGCCTGTCCAATCTCTCCCCATAGCTTAGCCCCTTTAATCATGGCAACATCCTCATAAATCTTCTGTGCACCCTTTCTACCTTAAAGGCATCTTTCCTATAGCAGGGTGACTAAAACTGAACATAATTACGACCAAAGTTGATATTTTTCACCAATCAGATTAACTAGCAGTTAATCTCATTTGATGTTGATGAAATTTTGTTCCACACAAAAGTGGTCATTTTCTTGACTTCTTTGCAACAACGAATTTACATTAGAAGTAAAGTCACATCCTGAAGATGTGAAATTTGCTTAATGTGCATGGTAGTTCTTAATGATGTATAGGCAGTTATTCAAAGCATTAACTGAAAAAATATTGATGCCCTTTTCATTCTAGTTTACATGATTTGAGAAAGATTATTTTCTGGATTATTTTTGTTGTGGTGTTCTTCTGGTGAATAATCTTGCTTTTATTTAAAGATTTCAAATATAAACCTCTGATCAATGCTTTTGGCTCCCAATGGATTGATCCCATAAGGCTGTTACTATTTGAACGTCACCTTTTCAGTAGACTGGAATTTAAAATGGAGAACATATCGTTATTCTTAAATTGTGTTGTTTTTGGGCAGATTGCAAAACAGGGAATTAGCAATTTAGAGTTTTAACCTGTGGGATAAATTTACCTTTCAATGAAATCAACATTTAGAAGACATACAAATCTGATTAAGCATTTATACTTTTCAGTTATTGCATTTAATAAAACAAGATTTTCATAATTTTGATGCAATATCAGCCAGCTACAATATAAAAGATAGAAGTGTTATTCTAATTTACTAATTGATGAATTTACTGTAAACGATTAAAGGTTGCCTTGCATAAGGGTTAACTGAGCAATGCATGAGCCTTTTCACAGTTACAAGGCACTGCACTTAATGTACAATTTTATTGATGATGATATGCTTTATTGCTGCATGGATTTCATTTGGGGAATTACATTAATTAACGGAAAGTGGCACTTACTTCTAAATGGCGCAGATAAGTCAAACCAGCAGTTCTTCCAGAAATTCTGCTGAGGAATGCAGAAATCTGTGCTAGAGGTGAATGGAATCTAAAGATAAAACTGTAGAAAAGCAGAGTACTGTGGGTTAGAAATCTGAGAAAGAAGTAGAATATACTGGAAATAGTCAGACGATCAGGCAACATCTCTAAAGAGTGTTACTGTTTCAGTTCAAAAATGTTGTTGGGACCCGAATAAATAAACACGTTTTAAGATGCAAAGAGGATGATGAGGAAAGAACCACTCTTCGGAGGTGGAAGACAGGAGAGGTTAACTGACTAAAGGGATGAGAGTTAGTCGTTTAGAGTAGTTGTTGGGGGAAACCTTTTTTATCTCTTCCCTCGAAGGAGATGCGACATTTTCTGTGTTGTATCTCCATCCGCACTGCGGCCTTAACATCGTGGAGCTGGTGGTCCCTTTGTTAGGGATTGACTTCGGGAGCTCCAATCGCAGGAAGTTCGACCGCCCCGATCGCGGGAGCCTCGATTGCCCCGATGTGGGGGCTTCGATCGCCGACTGTGGGAGCTTCGATCGCTTACTGGAGATGTTTCAATTGCACCAACTGCGGGAGAAAAGGAGGAAAGAAGGATAAGTTATTTGCCTTCCATCACAGTGGGGAATGGGAGGTCACCGAAAAAACAAGATGGACGTGCTGCCTGCACTGGTGAGGACTCGGAGGGAGTGCCGTGAGTGCAGTGATCACAGTGTTTGCGGAAACATCGCTCCAGGAGGACATCCCGGAGTCTGGACGGCTTTCTAACTGTTCGGGTGGACAGGAACAGCAGAGAGAGTGACAGTGGTCGGTACAACTCTGGTCACATCACGGTGAAGGAGCGTGTGTGTGGCCCAGACATTGAACTGATGGCTGTGGGTCTCTGTGCTGTGTGCCCTGGGGATTCTCGCACGCTGCTGTGGTGGCTGTTTAAGTCTATGTTTGATCTTTATTAAAAAGTTAAACTTTTGCTTGAAATGTTTGAATCCAAATCCAGTCTTCAATTTTCTACTGTTGTGTATCGTAAATCAGAACAGGCATCTGTTGTCTGCACCAAACAGTGCAAATTCCTGACCATTTCAAGAACCACAACAAACAGGGTTGATGTGTGGAATGATCATTGAAAATAAATGTTGTTTGGAATTCCAAGTACAATAGCAACAATATTTCCAGCAGCTAACTATGAAGTCATATCACCACACGGTATAAATAAGAGCTTTGCTTCAATGTTGCTATATTGTTTGCTAAGTCGTCCATATAGTCCATGTATTTCCGTTGGTGAGTTTACCTGATGGGCCTTCTAACTGCCTATTCATGTTGCCATTCATGCCATTGCGGAAGGTTGTCACACAGAAAGGAGAAAATATTTTTTGTAAACGATTTTGCGATTAAAAAAATATTGCAATCAATATATTGATAGGTAGATATTAATCATTATGTATGCTTGAAACGTTTGTACAAACATACACATGATTATGGATTGCTTAAAGCCATCATTTAAAAAAAAATTGGCTTGAGGTGTAAATGAGTGATGAGAGAAGGTGAAGATTGGGATAATGACCTTAATATAGCTTTGCTTAGTCGAAGATACTTCCCCTTTAAAAACAAATAGCACAGTGGCACAGTGGTAGACTTGCTGCCTTATAGCACCCAAGAGACCCGGGTTCAATCCTGACTACGGATCCTGTCCGTGCAGAATCTGTACGTTCTCCCTGTGACACGTGGGTTTTCTCCAAGTGCCCTGGCTTTCACTTATACTCCAAAGACATGCAGGTTTGTAGGATAACTGACTTTGGTAAACGTGTAAATTGTCCCTAGTGTGTAGGATAGTGCTAGTGTACTGGTTGGTGCAAACTCGGTCGGCTGAAATGCCTGTTTCTGTGCAGTATCTCTAAACTAAACTTAACCAAACTAAACTAAACTGAAACTAAACTAAACCTCCAAATCTTAAAACCATATGTCCTAATGAAAAAATATCCTGAAAGTTGATCTGGTGCACTGGTCATAGGCTTACCATTGACCCATGCAGTAGAGGTAAACTCATCAAGGTCAAACTCAGTTTATTGTCACATGTACCAATTAAGGTACAGTAAAATTCAAATTACCATACAGCCTTACTACAAAAAAGCAACAAGACACACAACTACATAAAAGTTAACAGAAACATCCACCACAGCGGATCCCCCACATTCCTCACTGTGATGGAAGGCAATAAAGTCCATCTTCTTCCTCTTTGACTGCAGATAAAATTGAAAGCTCTGAGACATTTCTTCTGAGACCTAGCCTGAAGGCACTCAAGTAAAGCACCAAATGTTTCTAACTGCAAACATTTCATGAAGGCTCAGCAAAGCATGCATGATCAATGGCAGATTGGCCCAAATTGTTGCCAGTTAGTAAAAGCTGACATGACCCAAAGATGGTTCAATGCATTTCAGAGTCCCTGAAGAGTGAAATTACTGATGTTTAAGGATATTGTAGCAGCTAATTTGAGACAGTTAAGAGAAAGTTTCCAGGTCACCTCTCTACTCATGTTGATTGAGGGATGGATATTAAAAGAATATCCCTGTTTTTATACGTCAGACCGCTGTGGAGGACGTCAATTGATATTTTTAAAGTGGAGATTGACAGAATCTTGATCAGTATGTGTGTTAGGGGGAAAAGGCAGGAGAATAGGGTTGAGAGGGAAAGATAGATTAGCCATGATTGAATGGCGGAGTAGACTTGATGGGCCAAATGGCTCCTATAACTTATGAATTTATGAACAACCGTCTAAGCAGCAGTTATTGATATGTATAGGAAGGAACCACAGATGTCGGTTTACACTGAAGGTAGACACAAAATGCTGGAGTAATTCAGGGGGACAGGCAGCATCTCTGGAGAGAAGGAATGGGTGATGTCTGAAGAAGGGTCTCAACACGAAACGTCATCCATTCCTTCTCTCCAGAGATGCTGCCTGTCCCGCTGAGTTACTCTAGCATTTTGTGTCTGTTAATGAAATGCCAGCCTTAATTATGCTATGGGGCCTTGGAACTGTGACAACACCCTATTCCGATTCTAGGAGATTCTCCTATTGCATTGATGAAACTTTGGAACATTCTAAAAGTGGGATCTCTGTGGAAATTGCAAAGCAGCAAAAGCTTTGAATGTAAAAAAGCAAATTACTGATGTTGCTGGAAAGCAGATCCTCACTGTGGGACGGCACGGTGGCGCAGCAGTAGAGTTGCTGCCTTACAGCGCTTGCAGCGCCAGAGACCCGGGTCCGATCCCGACTATGGCCGCTGTCTGTACGGAGTTTGCACGTTCTCCCCGTGATCGCGTGGGTTTTCTCCAA
Source organism: Rhinoraja longicauda (assembly GCF_053455715.1). Lineage (NCBI taxonomy): Eukaryota > Metazoa > Chordata > Chondrichthyes > Rajiformes > Arhynchobatidae > Rhinoraja > Rhinoraja longicauda. Next base: position 65,383,180 of record NC_135953.1, on the reverse strand, counting down.
GATCTTCGGTTTCCTTCCACAATGCAAAGCCGTACAGGTTTGTAGGTTAATTGGCTTGGTATAATTGTAAATTGTTCCCAGTGTGTGTAGGATGGTATTAATGTACGGGGATCACTGGTCGGTGCTGACTCGGTGGGCCGATGGTCCTGTTTCCGTGCTGTATCTCTGAACCGCACTAAAATCAGAAAATCCTGGAACCCCCCCCCCCCCCCCCCCACCCAGTAGGCAATAAAAGAAAAAATCTGCAGAGGAGAAGCTCAGGCCAACGTTTCAGGGCCATGACCTTCCTTGATAACCAGGAGATGCTACAAATGAATAGGTTCTCTCTCGATTATCAGTTCAACTGCAATGGCCCCAAGCTCTGCTGAAAGTTCAACCAACTAAAATGTTGAACCTACCTAACCCTCTCCACTGGTGCTGCATGGAATGCAAGGTGCTTTTTGCTCATTAATTGATTGCCTGAGAAAATAATTAAGTAGATTAGTTTAAAGCTACAGCCCCTCAAGCCCACACCGACCATCGATCACCCGTTTCTCCCTAGTTCTACCTTATCCTGCTTTCTCAACTACTTTCCATGCACGAGGGGCAATTTGACAGAGGCCAATCAACCTACAAACCCATACATCTTGGTGATGTGGGGGGAAATCAGAGCACCCAGAAGAAATCCACGCAGTCACAGGGAGAATATGCATAGGCTTGTATACACTGGAATTTAGAAGGATGAGAGGGGATCTTATCGAAACATATAAGATTATTAAGGGGTTGGACATGTTAGAGGCAGGAAACATGTTCCCAATTTTGGGGGAGTCCAGAACCAGGGGCCACAGTTTAAGAATAAGGGGTAAGCCATTTAGAACGGAGATGAACAAAAACATTTTCAGTCAGAGAGTTGTAAATCTGTGGAATTCTCTGCCTCAGAAGGCAGTGGAGGCCAATTCTCTGAATGCATTCAAGAGAAAGCTAGATAGAGCTCTTAAGGATAGCGGAGTCAGGGGGTATGGGGGGAAGTCAGGAACGGGGTACTGATTGAGAAAGATCTGCCATGATCACATTGAATGGTGGTGCTGGCTCGTAGGGCCGAATGGCCTACTCCTGCACCTATTGTCTATTGTCCATTGTCAAACACCACACAACAGCACCCATGGTGAGGATCGAACCTTGGTCCCTGGTGCTGTGAGGTAACTGCATTACTGTGGTGCATTATTTAAGATGCTGTTATTCAAAACTGATATTAATACAAAATCTCTACTGCCTGTTCTCTTGGCTCCAATGAAGCTAAACGTTCTGTGGTATTCTGAAACAACCGTTGCAAGTCCGCTTGCAGCTCAGGGAAGTGATGGTCTGTTATCTCTTGGGTCTCCATGGGGTCTGGTCATTGCAAAGCCACACTAGTTGACTTAGTAGCAAAATTATTTTCTAAAGCATTGCACCTACTGTTTTGGCATGGCTGAAGAAAGTGATTATGCCTTTTGTAAATGTAGTTTCCTTGTATTTACTGTTTATTTGCAATGTGTAATGTTCCAGGCTGGAGAGAAGACTCAACACCTTCCAACTTAGAAGCATCCGCCGTATCCTGGGTATATCCTGGCAAGACAGAGTGTTCACCGCATGGAGGATGGCCATATTCCAAAAGACATCCTCTATGGAGAGCTAACATCTGGGAGGAGAACCATCGGCCGCCCCCAGCTACGTTACAAGGATGTCTGCAAGAGAGATTTGAAGGTGCTTGACATCGATGTGGAGTCCTGGGAGAGCCTTGCAGCTGACCGTATGAGGTGGAGAGGTACCATGAACCAACATCTCAAAACAGGGGAGGAGAAACTGATGAACGCAGCGGCAGACAAGCGGGCACGCAGAAAGGAGCGCAGCAACTTCAACAGACCAGAGTCCACACACAAATGTGACCTTTGCGACAGAGACTGTCACTCCCGCATTGGTCTCTTCAGCCACAAGCGATGTTGCTCGAGCCGAGGTGTGGAGCAAGCAGCCAACAACTAGGATGCATCACCCATGGTCAGCCATGACTGAGGGGGCCTATTACTACTAATGTTCATGTTACTTTTTGAGAATGCAAATAATTAGCACAATGATATATTTTGTCATTATTTTGTTTTATATGTTTAAAGAAGATGTGGTGCAGTCCTAATATATCAAAATGATCCCAGTGGGTGATGTGGTGGGTTTTTGGGGGTCAGCATGGAGGTCAGATGAGAGATTAGAACTTATAACATCATAGAGCGATACAACACGGAAACTTGCCCTTCAGCCCGCCTTGTCTATGCTGACCAAGTTAGCATACTGGCTTTGTATAGGAAGGAACTGTAGATGCTGGTTTATACTGAAGATCGACACAAAATGTTGGAGTAACTCAGTGGGTCAGGCAGCATCTTTGGAGAAAAGGAATAGGTGACGTTTTGGGTCAGCACACTTCTTCAGTCTGAAGAAGGGTTCCAACTCGAAACGTCACTTATTCCAGCTCTGTATTGCCGGACCGGAAAGCCATGTGGCAGGTTTGTAGCAGGAGTTGTGACGTCTTTGGTCATCCATGGTTTGTTATTGGGAAAGACACGGATGCGTTTTGTGGTAGTGACATTGTCTACACAGCTTTTTATGTAAAACAGTACAGTGGAAGTGTAGGTGTCAATGTCCTGATCCTCAAATAAATCCCAGTCAGTGCGGTTAAAGCAGTCCTGTAGTTGCTCAGAAGCTCCCTCAGGCCACACTTGTATGTCTCTAGCAGCTGGTTTGACGGTGTTGATAAGTGGTCTGTATGCTGGAGTTAAAAACAAGGAGATGTGGTCAGACGGGCCCAGATGGGGGAGAGGTGATGCTTTGTACCCTTGTTTACCCTTGTAAATTGTTACGACATAGTCAAGTAATAATAATAATAATAATAATAATACATTTTATTTATATAGCGCTTTTCATATACTCAAAGACGCTTTACAGAGATTTTGAGAACATAGGGGAAATTAATAAATAGATAAATAAGTAAATAAATAAATGAACAGAGAAAGGAGACAGAAGGTGAGGTGACCTTCAGTGGTTGAAGGCAGTACTGAACAGGTGAGACTTCAGCGATGTTTTGAATGTGGTGAGTGTGGGGGAGTCTCTAACGGTTTGGGGTAGTGAGTTCCATAGGGTGGGAGCAGCGATGGAGAAAGCCCTGTCCCCCCAGGATCTGAGTTTAGTCCGGATGTGGGGGGATAGGAGATTGGCAGCGGCAGAGCGGAGGGTGTAGGTGGGAGTGTGCCTGTGGAGGAGGTCGGTCAGGTAGGATGGGGCCAGGTTATGGAGGGCTTTTTTTCAAGTGTGTTTTTTCCTCTTGTGGGGCACTGCACATGTTGATAAAATTTTGGGAGGACAGTCTTTATTTTTGCTTGGTTGAAATCACCTGCTATTATAAAAACTCCATCAGTGTGGGCGATGTATTGTTTGCTAATGGCAGTTAGCAGATAGCCCAAAGCTGTTGTAGCATTAGCATCTGGTGGTATGTATACAGCTGTGATTATGGCAACCGTGAATTCTCGTGGCATATAGAAAGGGCGACATTTTATTGATAAATATTCCACGTCCGGAGAGCAGTGGTTGTCAATGACCTTTACATTTGTGCACCAGTTGTTGTTCGTGTATACACAAAGTCCTCCTCCCCTGCTCTTACCGGAGTCTCTGTTCCTGTCATAGCGATGAGCTGCGCGGCCTGCTAGCCTGATAGCCTTCTCCGGGATTCCTGTATATATTTCAGCGTAGATGTGATAAGTTCCAGCTCTTCCATTTTGTTGTCAAGTGATCTTGCATTCGTGGTGAAAAGACTTGGCAGTGGAGGTTTGTGCGGGTCTTTTCCTAGCCTGGCATGTATCCCAGTTCGGCAGCCTCGCTTTTGTTTCCTCTCCCTGAGTCGCCTTCATCGCTGTCCGGGTGGAACAGTAATGCAAGGAGACCCCGGTGGCCTGACGAGCTCTGGCAGAATGTTGTGTCCAAAATTCGCGCTGTTAAAAACACAGCCACTGTGCATCGAACCGATGTTGAGTAGTTCGTGTCGGTTGTATAATATGTTAACGTATGCATACGTGGCACTCAATAATAAATAAACTAAAAGAATACTAATTAAGGAGCGCCGGCTCGAGGAGTGCTGAGCCGCTGCACGTGCGTGCTCTGCCATCTCCAACAACCCTCCGTACTCTCCGACAGCCCTCCTCACTCTCTAACTGCTTTCCTCAGCCAACCCTCCTCCCTCTCCGATTGCCCCCTCACTCTCAGCCAACCATCCTCACTGTCCGACGGCCCGCTTTACTCTCAGCCAACCCTCCTCCCTCTCCGACGGCCCTCCTCCCTCTCCGACTGCCCTCCTCACTCTCAGCCAACCCTCCTCACTCTCCGACGGCCCTCCTCACTCTCAGCCAACCCTCACTCTCCGACGGCCCTCCTCACTCTCCGACGGCCCTCCTCCCTCTCCGACTGCCCTCCTCACTCTCAGCCAACCCTCCTCACTCTCCGACGGCCCTCCTCACTAATAAATAAACTAAAAGAATACTAATTAATACTTAATACTAATTAAGGAGTGCCAGCTCGAGGAGTGCTGAGCCGCTACATATACGTACACTGCCATCTTCATGGATGCAAGTCCATAGAGTAATAGAATAACGCAGTTGCAGGGGTTAAAATGGAAAGAGAAAACAGAAATAACATGTTTGCAAGGCATTCTAAATAAGGACAGCAGTGGAGGAGCTTTTAAAATCTACTTTATTTTCTGCTTTGCGAGACTGGCTTTGTTTACCTTGGAGAACCTCAAGCAATGCATCCTGTCTCAACTGATGTACTTCACATGGCTATTAATGCAACATTTTGTATTTATAGTTCTTCAGAATAGAATTGAGCGGGCATTAAAATGGAGATGTGAATGCGAGCTCCCAGAACATCAAGAACAATAGATCACATGATGATCAGTGTGACGTTGATAGTCAAATGGCAGTTAATGCACATATGTGAGTCAACACAATCATCATATTAAATAAATCTAGCCTTTGGAGAGTAAAAGCAATTAAAGGAAGCAGCTGTATGCCATGCAAAATGCAATCTGTGCCGAATGTACACTGTTACAGAACTTAAACAATGATTATCAGTAGAAAGGTTTATCAAACCTTCAAACCTAGTTCAGATGAAGGGACTCGACCCAAAACAGCACCCATTCCTTCTCTCCAGAGATGCTGCCTGTCCCGCTGAGTTACTCCAGCTTTTTGTGTCTATCTTCGGTTTAAACCAGCATCTGCAGTTCCTTCCTACACATTGTACATTTACACACCTCTTCGGATCGTTCACCTTGTTGTGGTGAAGAGGCTTGCGTGCCCCCATCATCCCAAGAGCGATGCTGTCGGAAGCACTAGCTTCTGGTAGGGCCACCCATGGCGGTAAGGTCGAGGATGAGGGTGCAGACTAAGAACGATCCAACTTACAAGGCCTCAACGGCAGACCAGGCAGATGAAGTTATCTTGAACTCAACGGCTGTGAAGGCAGATGAAGGCTGCAACAGATCTATCTTGGTTCGTCTTGGTTCCCTTGCCATTGGAATTAGTTGATTGATTTGCGAAGGACCGTGTGCCTCTTGGAGTGCAACCAAGTGCATGTTAAACAAACACACGCACAGGCGTCTTCGTCCTGTGAGCAGCACAAAACTTCACTCAAGACTCTCGGCGATGGGGGAAGGGCGACGGGAGCAGGCTGCGTGATGGCTGGAAGCTCCGCGTCAAGACCCGGCACGGAAGCGGTGACTACTTGATTCAATCGCTCAACTTTGGACTCATAAGCCACCTGAGAGTTCATAAAATCAACGGAACGTAGACCATCATCCTCAACCTCGAGGGATAGCCACAACAACGACGACGACATTTACACAATGTTTTGTGACAACTAATCTTCAAATAACGCAAATACCCACTTTAAGTTTATTTTATTTAAATAACAGTAGGAGTGAGATAAAAATAGAATTGCTGACCAGTTGTACATGTTAGAGCATAGAACATAAAACAGTACAGCACAAGAGCAGACCCACAATATCTGTGGTGAATATAATGTCAAGTTAAACTAATCTTTGCAGCAATATATTTATAGAACAGTACAGCACAGGAACAGGCCCATTATGTCCTTGTTGAGCCTGATGCCAAGTTAAACTAATCTCTTCTGCCTGCACATGATCCATATCGGACAGTTCCCTGCACATCAAAATGGCGGCACTGCCCTAGCAGCTGCCGCTCACCTGCGGTCCATTTGTCTTTGTGTTTTTTGTTGTTTTTTTTTTGTCTTAATTGTAGTTGTGATGTGGTGTTTTTGTGTTTGTGTACTATGTGTGTATGTGGGGGGGAGGGGGAAACTAACACTGTAAATATGTGTCCCTTCAGAACGGAGACCCGACCTTTGTTTTCTGGGCCGTGTCTCCGTTCCTGCTGCGGCCTACCATCGGCCCAACTCCTGGAGCTGTCGGCCTCCAGGGCTCTGGTTCGCAGAGCCCGCGGATCGGACTTACCACCACCGGAGCCGGCCGTCTTCGGAGGCTGCGGGTGCGGCTGCGACTCGCCTTAGGTTCGGGCCGCGTGGATGCCGACATCGAGAGCTCCGGCAGCGGCAGCGTGTTCGCCCGCCCCGGATCGCGGGGCATGGGGCGCGGACATTTCACCGTCCGGCGCGGCCTAGGATGGCCGCGGGATATTTCTCTGCTGGGCGGGGGCTTCAATGTCGGGAGCCACGACCGCCCCGACGTGCAACAACAGCGGCAGCAGCGTGTTCGCCCGCCCCGGATCGGACTTATCATCGGCGGAGCCGGCCGTTTTCGGAGGCTGCGGGAGCGGCTGCGACGCGACGCGCCTTGGGCTCGGCCCGCTGTGGACCGTCCGGTGCGGCCTGCAACCACAACAACCTGACTGCGGGCGAGGCACAGCGGGAGAAGGGAAAGACATTGTGGCCTTCCATCACAGTGAGGAGAGAGAGGACTGGAGGAGACTCACTGTGATGGATGTTTCTTTGATGGATGTTTCTTTTTTGTGTGTTTTTGGGGTTGGGTGGTTTGAGTGCCTGTTTGATGTTTTTATTGTTGGACTGTGTTTTTGGGGGTTTTAGGGTGTGTGATTTGAATGCCTATTTAATGTTTCTATTGTTGGACTGTGTTTTGGGGGGTTTTTGGGGTTGGGTAATTTGGGTGCCTGTTTAGTGCTTTTATTGTTGGACTGTGGGTGATTGAATTAACATTTTGTTCAAGATGGCCGCGCCGTTGTGTTTGGCTGCCTGCCACTGTATGTTTCTTTTTTTCCTAGTCAGATGTGCAGCACTTTGGTCAACGTGGGTTGTTTTTAAATGTGCTATACAAATAAATTGACTTGACTTGACTTGACATCCATGTCCCTATTAAAAGTGCCAGAGACCCGGGTTCGATCCTGACTATGGGTGCAGCCTGTAGTGAGTTTGTACTTTCTCCCCGTGACTTGCATGGGTTTTCTCCGAGATGTCCAGTTTCCTCTCACACTCCAAAGACATACAGGTTTGTAGATTAATTGACTTAGTATAATTGTAAATTGTGCCCAGTGTGTAGGAAAGCATTAGTGTGCATGGATCGCTGGTCGGCATGGACTCAGTGGGCTGAATGGCCTGTTTCTGCACTATACCTCGTAACAAAACTAAAAAAGCTAATCCCCTCTAATCCAAGAAGCATTATGGTAAACATCTTCTGCGCACTCTCCAAATGAGTCAGATGTTGCTCAGATGAATCAGAATTTATTTAGATTACGTTCTGTTTGGCTGATTTTTTTTGCAGGATATCCTTTAGAGGCTGAAATTCTCACATGTTGTCATAAAATGATAGAATCTAAAATTATTAAAGCACTGACAGGTGCAATTTAAACTAAATCAGTGCCACTATTTATTAAGTAATCTAGTCAGCCCGTTTCCCATGATCCTTACTGTCAGCCTTGGACATTTTATTTTTCCTTCAAATCTTTATCTAATTTCCCTTTGAAAACCTTAACTGAGCCTGTATTCAGCACACTTTCAGGCAATCCATTCCAATCTTAAATATTTAAATCTGTAGCTTCTTCTCCCTTGTCTTGCCACTACCCCCGATCTAGTCTGAAGATCGGAAATGCCACTTCTCTCCAGAGATGCTGCCTGTCCCGCTGAGTTACTCCAGCTTTTTGTGTCTATCTTCAGTTTAAACCAGCATCTGCAGTTCCTTCCTACACATTACCCCTGATCTATTGTCAGCCCCTTTCTTCCTTGTCGATTATACCATGCATCCCACACCAGCTTCCAGGGGAACGAACCTATCAGTTCGATATTCCCTTTTCCTATTGCTCTGGTACCTGGCATCTTATTCACTCTCACACACCCATCAGTTCTCCTCTTTGATGCCTTTGTCATTTATCTTACCTAACGCTGGCCAATTAATTTGGCAGAATGCCTTTAGAATGCAAAAGTAACTGGAGCATGTGGGAAAAATCAACGTGGTCACAGGGGGAACGTGCAAACTCCACACAGACAGCTCTGGAGAACAGGATCGAAAGTATGTCACTGGACCTATGAGACAGCAGTGCTATCTGTTGTGCCTCTGTGCATTCCCTGTCTTTTGGATTTTGGCTTTTTTTGTCAATGAGAACAGATTCTCTCCACCCTATCTAAACATGTCAAGCGTTTGTACAATATATCCTTTTAATCTTCTCTATCCTCCTAACTTAAACCCTTTAACTGGAGAGCATTGCAGTTAAAGATTCCGCAGTGAGAACATTTCTCGCACTTTACACGGCTCCTCTGTTAAATGTGTGGCAGATGGACAGGAGAAACTCCCACCCAAATGCAACGTTTGTGCTTGACTTCATAACACGTTTCACATTTCCCATAACAAGCACCATGTACGAAAACTCAAAAGTAAGAACAAAATATTTAAAACAAGTTGGTAGTCCATCGTTCCAAATAAATTATTGTGGATTGTCAAGACCAGGTATGAATTATCAATGATACTTTCAAGGAATGGTTAGTTGTGATCAAAGTTTGTTTTGGAATGAAAAATACCTCTTTGAAAAGGAAGGCCAAAATGAATCCATCTAACTTCCGAGATGAACTGAAAAAAGTTCATCTGAAATGGAATTTCACCTTCTTGAGATGACTTTGAATAGTATCTGCTTCCTTCAGCTTGAATGGTTCTGAGTATACCCTAGTGGTCAATGATGTGTCATTTTCTGATGCTGTTAATTGATAATTTTTCAGGGAATAATTAATAATTATCTTAAACATACCGAAGTTCACTGTGAATAGGATGGTATTATTTCAAAAGCTCCCACTGAATTCTGAGCCTTTCATTCCCTGCTTGTTATCATGTCGGCTATAAAATCAGATTCAAGGACATCTTCTCTCAACCATCTGGTAATCGATTACATGACTGAAGACACAAAGTGTTTAGTTTAGTTTAGAGATAGAGTTGGGAACAGACTCTTCCTCTCTCCATCCGCCCCGACCAGTGATCCCCATAATCCAGCGCTATCCTACACACTAGGGACATTTTACAATCTTTACCGAATCCAATTAACCTATGAAGCTCTATATCTTTGAAATGCATGGAGCACCCTGGTAAAACCCACACTGTCATGGAAAGAATGTACAAACTCTGTACATAGCACCCATAGTCAGGATCTAACCCCGGTCACTGGCGCTGTAAGGCAGCAACTCTACCGCTGCACCTCCATGCCACCTGGTGCTGGAGTAACTCATCAGGTCAGGCAGCATCTCTGGGGATGTCTGAAGAAGTAAAATTTCCTATGTAAAATAAATATGGAACAGGATTTTCTCAGTCGAGCAGGGCTGCTGGCAGGCAGTAGATGCGGAAGCTTTGTTGGTAGACTCAAGAGATATGAGCAGGCTGAAATATTTGCTTTCTGTGCAGAACAAGGAGAAATGTTCCAAGAGGGAAAACATTGCCTTCAATGTGCTGGTGAAGCAGCAGAACAAAAAAGAGATGTGGCCATGCCAAGAAAGGGAAGGTGATATTGCTGCTGGTATGAGGATCAGAGGCACAGGAGTTATTGATGAGCCAATTTGTGCCATGAACCATGAAAGCGATGTCTTATGAGGGCGTTGTAAAGACATTGAATTAATATTTTAATCCAGTGCCTTCGGAGATTCTTATAAGTTACAAGTTTGGCAAAGGCAAGCAGGGGCCAGAGGAAACAATAAGTGAATGTGCAGTCAGGCTAAAGATGCTGACAAGAAGCTGAAATTTCCAGACTGTTTTAGATTGAGTGCTGTGGGACCACTTAGTATGTGGACTGACATATGATAGAGTTCAGCTGAACCTATTCAACACACTGGACCTTTTGAACTTGCTTGCCCTAATATTTATATTTGATTCAAATTGCCCATCTGCTGCAATACTGCTTTGGGTGCCAGAATAGTTTAAACCTGAGTAGCACCAACAAATTTCCCCATTGGGACATCAGTCCACTTCTAGTTCAGTTCCAGCTAGTCTGCATGTGAGTGGTAGTATCTGGGAGGAGTTGATAAGAATTTGGGAAGAATATTGGAGTGGCACAGTGGCACAGCGGCAGAGTTGCTGTCTTACATCACCAGAGACCCGGGTTTGATCCTGACCATGGGTGCCATCTGTATGAAGTTTGTGTGTTCTCCTTGTGATCTGTGTGGGTTTTATCTAGGTCCTCCCACACTCCAAAGATGTACAGGTTTGTAGTTTAATTGGTTTTGGTAAAATTGTAAATGTTCCTAGTGTGTGCAGAGGATGCTACTGTACGGGGATCCCTGGCCATGTGGACTCGGTGGACTGAAGGGCCTGATTCTGTGCTGTATCTCTAACTACGCTATGAATGAATGAATGAATGAATGAATGAAAACTTTAATGCCACAAGTCACAGTGAAATTCTTTGCTTGCATACCTTACAAAGTCACAAATCTTTACACCACCACCCCCCCCCCCAACCGCGCCAGTTCCCCTTTGTTTATTTCCCCCCTCCCTCAGGGTGGTCCCCCTATGCCAGGTTGTTGTTCGTTCCTTCCCTCGACAGCGACGTCCTTACTTCACGTGTACATCTCTGCTGGATCCTCTTCTGAGGGCTCTGTGGCGATGACCCAGGCCCCATCCGTGGGCTCCGTCGACTCACGGCGTGGGGCTCCGACCTCAGCCTCATGCTCCGCCGACCCAGGCTCCGTCAACCGTGGGTTCTGAACTAGGCCGCGGGCTAAGATCAACATAAAAAATCTTATTAATGTAGGATCATTACAAATCTAAGATGGTCAATGCAGACTTGGTGGGCTGAAGGGCATGTTTCCATGTTATATGACTCAGTGATTGAGATTATATATACTACCTGACCCACTGAGTTACTGGCCCCATAGCAGAAGTGTCCACGTCGCGGGGCTGGAAACTGGAAGTGTCCTGAGCTAATTCTGCTACCACCATCATCTATCTTACAAGTGATGGCTCCCACTGATTGTCACCGGAAGCTTGCGCCCTTTTCAGGACGGACGAATGACAGTGATGTAACATTTGAAACATGGACGATGGACACGAAAGAAGAAGAAGGCAGTTACTCAAGTCCTTTGTGTCTTCCATATAGGAAGACACAAAGTGCTGCAGGAACTCAGCAGGGTAGGCAGCGTCTCTGAAGAACATGCTTCAGATCAAGAACCTTCCTCAAACTGACTGTGAAGGGAGGAGGAGGAGGGAGGGTGGGGGAGCTGGGAGAGAGGAGGGCAAGGCTAAGCCTGGCAGATAATTGGGAAACGTCTATAATGTACTGCAGCAATTTGTGTTTCTTTTGTAAACCAGCATCCGTTTCTGAAGGAAATGCAATGCAATGAGTATTTCTTTAAAAACGAAGTGCCCCGTGTAATTTGACGTTTGCTACGTTGTACTAGCTACTGTTGTTAACTGCAGTTTAATTAGCTTCCATAAAGTAATTCCATTAGTTGCATGTTTTCTGTTATTTCCATGTTAATCATTAACGCAAAAGAGACAGTGGGAAGCTCAGCAGACCTTTAGTGTCGAGGCTTGTGATGCATATCAAATGAAGGGGACCATGCTGGATGTCCTGACCATGGCTGACATAAAGCTGAGGGGCACCGTACAAAGGTATCTATTCTCTCAACTCAGCGAGACGTGGAACGGCCCAGGGACACGGAGCACAGCGGGGGCAGCACACAACATGCTGACATGATACTGCAGATAACCGCTGGGTGGCTATTAGTACCTTCCTGCTCCAGAAAGAAACAAGGGTTTAGTTATTTGTTTCATCATCTCATTAAAGACACCCATTAAAATCCTATCCCTAATGTGCCAAGAACAGGATATTTAAATAGACAAGCATTAAAGACTTACAATGTATAACAACAAATTAAAAAAGAATGTTAATGATACTATCATTTGTAACTTTTCAGCAAACAAATTAAGCTGTTTTAAAAGTAGAAACAAGGATCTGCAGCTGATGGTGCCAAGGATTATGGGGAGAAGGCAGGAGAATGGGGCTCGGAGGGAGAGATAGATTAGCCATGATTGAATAGTGGAGTAGATTTGATGGGCTGAATGGCCTAATTCTGCTCCTATCACTTTTGACCTTATGGTTTACAAAGGAAGACACAAAGTGCTGGAGCAGTTCAACGGGTCATGCAGCATCTCCTGTGAACATGGATAGGTGGTGTTTTGGGTCGGAACCCTTTTCAGACTGATTGGAGCGTGGGGGTGGGGAAGAGAAAGACACCTGGAAGAGAGGAGTGGCAGGACAAAACATGGCATGTAAATGACAGATGTGAGGAGGGTTTTTTGATAAGTTGGACTAAGGCCAGAGATGAAAAGACAGAAGGTGTGACACAAAAGAATGAAAGAGTTGCGAATTGTGAAGCCAGAGAATAGACTGCAGGTGGAAAGGGAGGGGAGAAGTAAATGCGATTCCAAGTGGGGCACAAGGCAGGGGGGGAGGGGGGGGGGGGGGGGAGAAGGCAGGGAGGGAGTGTCATTTGTTCTATATCTCTCAACATTACCGTCTATAACTCTCGTTTCCCTTTCCCCTGACTCTCAGTCTGAAGAAGGGTCTCGACCCGAAATGTCACCTATTCTTTTTCTCCAGAGATGCTGTCTGACCCACTGCGTTACTCCAGCTTTTTGTGTCTATCTTCAGTTTAATTCAGGATCTTCAGTTGGTCACGTATGGCGGCGCCTAACGGCTGCGGCCTGCTGGCAGTCTGTTTGTCTTTTTTCCTTTTTTGTTTGTGTGTCGGTGTTGGGATGGTTTTTGTTTTTGTTTTTGGCTGTGTATGTGTGGGGGGTGTTGGGGGGGGGGGTGGGGTGGGGTGGGGGGTGGTGGGGTGGGGTGGGGGAAACCTTTCTTTTTTTAGGTCTCTTCCTCGGGGCGCGGCTCGGCCGCGGGGCCTTCCATCGCCCGCGGGGCCTTCCATCGCCCGCGGGGCCTTCCATCGCCCGGAACGGCTCGGCCACGGGGCTTTCCATCGCCCGCGGGGCCTTCCATCGCCCGGCACGGCTCGGCTGCTGGACTTAACATCACCGGCGCGGCTCGGCTGCGGGACTTAACAGTGCCCGGTGCGGCTCGGCCGTGGGGCCTTCCATCGCCCGGCGCGGCTCGGCTGCGGGGCCTTCCATCGCTCGGCGCGGCTCAGCCGCGGGACGTTTCAGCGCCCGGTGCGGCTTGGCCGCGGGGACTTCCATCCCCTTGCGGGGGCTGTGCGGGTCGGTCGGTAGGGGTCGAGCTGTCTATCCGTGGGCGAGGGGGAAGAGAGTGGAAGTTTTGTTGCCTTCCTTCACAATGAGGGGGTGTTTGGAGTCACTGTGATGGATGTTTGTGTTGGTGTCGTGTGTCTTTTGTTCTTTGCTTTTTTGTTGTGTTCTGTGACTGCTGGAAATGTAATTTCGTTCGGTATCTCGGTATCGAATGACAATAAAGCTCTGTATTCTGTATTCTGTATTCCTGCATACTCTGTGATACAAGTGAACTGAGGCTTAGTAAATCATATAATTTTCTTTAAATCTTGGGGCTTGAAATGAATCTAATATTCAGATTATTCAGTTTAGAAAATAGTGGTGGCATCCATTCCATCGGGAGAATGTGATAAATGTTGATCTTTTCCTGCAAAAGTCTGTGAAATTAACTAATCTGCAGAACTCAAAAATTGCATGATATTTATAAAAAATACTTCAATTCAGTGGGTTCAAGTAAGATGGTCAAGATCCCATGTGATGTCTAACAATGAAGAAAAAGGGAATTAGACTATAGACAATAGACAATAGACAATAGACAATAGGTGCAGGAGTAGGCCATTCAGCCCTTCGAGCCAGCACCGCCATTCAATGCGATCATGGCTGGTCACTCTCAATCAGTACCCCGTTCCTGCCTTCTCCCCATACCCCCTCACTCCGCTATCCTTAAGAGCTCTATCCAGGAAGGAATTGGAGGAATTGGAAGAGATTGTTTAAAAACCAGCATCTGCAGTTCCTTCCAACACATCTTGTACTGTTGTATGTTCTATGTTGTATGACTGGCAAAATCCCTTTCAAGTCTTGCCTTTTACATTGCTTACTTTAATGAGCAACGTCTTCTGGAGGTAGTATGCTTTAGACATATACAATAGACAATAGGTGCAGGAGGAGGCCATTCGGCCCTTCGAGCCAGCACCGCCATTCAATGTTATCATGGCTGATCATTCTCAATCAGTACCCCGTTCCTGCCTTCTCCCCATACCCCCTGGGTTTGGGGGGTATGTTTAACATATACAATTGCATCTTGATCCATTGGCTGGAAAACAGCTGTTATGCTTGGTGGCAAGTACACAATCTTGACATTTGGATGAAAATCATCCATAAAACAGAATGCTTGAGGGTATTGCATTATTGAGAACCTGTAAAACCTTGAATGCAGATTCTTGGAAGCACAGCATTCCTCCATCTCAGATTCAGATTAGTTTATTGCCATATACACCAGGGTGCAATGAAATGACTTGTTCATATGAAGCTCACATGGTAAATAATGTACGGTAATGATAGATGCAACAATAAATACAACAGCAAATGCAAAACAGCAGAACGGTCCCAAGGATTGTAGTGAAATCTGAAGTTGTGCATAACATAACGAAGGTGCATTAATAGAATAACGGGATGAGGTCCAGTAAACAGCACATGGCAGCACCTCTGGGAAGGGCTTGTGCAAGAGGTGATTGGTTCAGGAGTCTGATCTAGTACTGGCTTTCAAATTCCCAGAAGGTAGAAGAGAGAAACGGGAATGGACTGGATCGCAGGCATTGTTGATAATACTTTCAGCCTTCCTGATGCAACACACCATGAAGATTGACATGATGGAAGGAAGTGACAATGGACCATGATAGATACAAAGTGCCGGAGTAACTCAACGGGTCAGGACGATTTTTCTCAGAGATGCTGCCTGACCTGCTGAGTTACTCCAGCATTTTGGTAGACATCTTTGTGTCTATCTTTGGTATAAACCAGCATCTGCAGTTCCTTGTTTCTACTACAATGGACAGGGTTGTGTTCACCACTCTCTGCAGGTTCAAGCAGTTAAGAGCAGAGCAATTGCCATGCCAGGCTGTGATGATCTTGTCAGAATACTTTCTATAGAGCATCTGAAGAAGTTTGAGAAAAGATTTGTGCACATGCCAAATCTTCTCTGATGCCAAAGAAAGTTAAATACACTGATTAGGCTGTTGGTGATATAGAAGGCTGGGAACTTGAAGCTGTCGACCATCTCTACAGCAGTTCTATTGATGAGGACAGGGTCATGTTCATCCCCCCGCCCACCCTCTCTGCTTTTTTGGGTCAGCAACCAAATCTTTCGTCTTGCGGAATTTAAGGGCTAGGTTGTTATTCTGATACTTTAGCCTTTACTTTGGGGTACAGCACGGAAACAGATCCTTAGGGCCACCACATCCGTGCCGACCAGCTGTCACCCCGTACAGTAATACAATCCTGCACATCAGGGACAATTTTACAAATTTTTACTGGTCAACCTACAAACTTGTACGTCGTTGGAGTTTGGGAGGAAACCGCAGCACCAAGAGAAGACCCACGTGGTCACAGAGAGAACGTACAAACTCCATACAATGGTCGGCGTGGACTCTGTTGGTCGAAAGGCATGTACCATGGTGTATTTAATTTAGTTTAGAGATACAGCGTGGAAGCAGTCCCTTCGGCCCACCGAGTCCGCTACGATAAGCAATCCTCGTATATTAACAATACCTTGCACACACCAGGGACAATTTAATATTTATACCAAGCCAGTTAACCTGCAAACCTGTATGCCTTTGGAGTGTGGGGGGAAATCGAAGATCTCGGAGAAAACCCATGCAGGTTATGGGGAGAACGTACAAACTCCGTACAGACAGCACCTGTAGCCGGGATCGAACCCGGGATTCTGGCACTGTAAGGCAGTAGATCTACCGCTACACCACCATGCCTCCCTAAATTAAATCTCTAAACTATATCTCTAAACTAAACTACCATCACATGTACCATTATTTTGTTTTTAAAAACACTGGTATGGCAGAAATATACAATAGACAATAGATAATAGACAATTCAGCAGGTCAGGCAGCATCTCGGGAGAGAAGGAATGGGTGACGTTTCGGGTCGAGACCCTTCTTCAGACTGATGTCGGGGGTGGGACAACCCCCGACATCAGTCTGAAGAAGGGTCTCGACCCGAAACGTCACCCATTCCTTCTCTCCCGAGATGCTGCCTGACCTGCTGAGTTACTCCAGCATTTTGTGAATAAATCGATTTGTACCAGCATCTGCAGTTATTTTCTTATACTTCAGATAATAGACAATAGTCAATAGGTGCAGGAGTAGGCCATTCGACCCTTCTAGTTAGCACCACCATTCAATGTGATCATGGCTGATCATTCACAAACAGTACCCCGTTCCTGCCTTCTCCCCATACCCCCTGACCGCTATCATTAAGAGCTCTATCTAACGCTCACTTGAAAGCATCCAGAGAATTGGCCTCCACTGCCTTCTGAGGCAGCGAATTCCACAGATTTACAACTCTCTGAGTGAAAGTTTTTCCTCATCTCCATTCTAAATGGCCTACCCCTTATTCTCAAACTGTGGCCCCTGGTTCTGAGCTCCCCCAACATTGGAAACATGTTTCCTGCCTCGAGCGTGTCCAGTCCCTTATATGTTTCAATAAGATCCCCTCTCATCCTTCTAAATTCCAGTGTATACAAGCCTAGTTACTCCAGTCTTTCAACATATGACAGTCCCATCATTCCGGGAATTAACCTAGTGAACCTATGCTGCACGCTCTCAATAGCAAGAATGTCCTTCCTCAAATTTGGAGACCAAAACTGCACACAGTACTCCAGGTGCGGTCTCACTAGGGCCCTGTACAACTGCAGAAGGACCTCTTTGCTCCTATACTCAACTCCTCTTGTTATGAAGACCAATGTTCCATCGGCTTTCTTCACTGCCTGCTGTACCTGCATGCTTACTTTAAGTGACTGATGAACAAGGACACCCAGATCTCTTTGTACTTCCTCATTTCCTAACTTGACACCATTCAGATAATAATCTGTCTTCCTGTTCTTGTGGATAACCTCACATTTATCCACCTTAAACTGCACCTGCCATGCATCTGCCCACTCACACAACCTGCCCAAGTCACCCTGCATCCTCATAGCAGCCTCCTCACAGTTCACACTGCCACCCAGCTTTGTGTCTGCAAATCTGCTAATGTTACTTTTAATCCCTTCATCTAAGTCATTAATGTATATTGTAAATAGCTGCGGTCTCAGCACCGAGCCTTGCGGTACCCCTCTAGTCACTGCCTTCCATTCTGAAAAGGACCCGTTAATCCCTACTCTTTGTTTCCTGTCTGCCAACCAATTTTCTATCCATGTCAGTACCCTACCCCCAATACCATGTGCTCTATTTTTGCCCACTAATCTCCTATGTGGGACCTTATCAAAGGCTTTCTGAAAGTCCACTTACACTACATCCACTGGCTCTGCCTTGTGCATTTTCCTCATTACATCCTTAACAAATTTCAGAAGATTAATCAAGCATGATTTTCCCTTCGTAAATCCATGCTGACTCGGAATGATCCTGTTACTGCTATCCAAATGTTCCGCAATTTCTTCTTTTATAATTGACTCCAGCATCCCCACCACTGATGTCAGGCTAACTAGTCTATAATTTCCCATTTTCTCTCTCCCTCCTTTCTTAAAAAGTGGGATAACATTAGCTACCCTCCAATCTACGGGAACTGATCCTGAATCTATAGAACATTGGAAAATGATCACCAATGCGTCCACGATTTCTAAAGCCACTACCTTAAGTACCCTGGGATGCAGACCATCAGGCCCTGGGGATTTATCAGCCTTCAATCCCATCAGTCTACCCCACACCATTTCCCACCTAATGTGAATTTCCTTCAGTTCCTCTGTCACCCTAGGGCGTCTGTCCACTAGTACATCTGGGAGATTGTTTGTGTCTTCCTTAGTGAAGACAGATCCAAAGTACCTATTCAACTCATCTGCCATTTCCTTGTTCCCCATAATAGATTCACCTGCTTCTGTCTTCAAGGGATCCACATTTGTCTTAACTATTTTATTCCTCTTATAGACAATAGACAATAGGTGCAGGAGTAGGCCATTTGGCCCTTCGAGCCAGCACCGCCATTCAATGTGATCATGGCTGGTCATTCTCAATCAGTACCCCGTTCCTGCTTTCTCCCCATACCCCCTGACTCCGCTATCCTTATGAGCTCTATCTAGCTCTCTCTTGAATGTATTCAGAGAATTGGCCTCCACTGCCCTCTGAGGCAGAGAATTCCACAGATTCACAACTCTCTGACTGAAAAAGTTTTTCCTCATCTCTGTTCTAAATGGCTTACCCCTTATTCTTAAACTGTGGCCCCTGGTTCTGGACTCCCCCAGCATTGGGAACATGTTTCCTGCCTCTAATGTGTCCAACCCCTTAATAATCTTATACATTTTGATAAGATCCCCTCTCATCCTTCTAAATTCCAGTGTATACAAGCCTATATCTTCATATATCTAAAGAAGCTTTTACTATCCTCCTTTATATTCTTGGCTTGCTTACCTTCGTACCTCATCTTTTCTCCCCGTATTGCCTTTTTAGTTATCTTCTGTTGCTCTTTAAAAGAGTCCCAATCCTCTGGCTTCCCACTCATCTTTGCTATGTTATACCTCTTCTCTATTATTTTTATACTGTCCTTGACTTCCCTTGTCAGCCATTACTCCCCTTAGAATTTTTCTTCCTCTTTGGAATGAACTGATCCTGCACCTTCTGTATTATTCCCAGAAATACCTGCCATCAATACTGCATATAATGCAGTAGTGTATGTACTGGATCACAAACATTACTCCCCACTATGATTCTCGCGAGATTACTGGCATTTGTGAGGAAGGCTTGGGTTGCATTGTAGTCAAGTGCTCTCATTCACCCAGGGCACAAGGTAAACTATTTCTACCATTCGCAGGAACAAGCCTATGTGCATATGTCTGATATTGAATTTATGGGACCCTATTTGTTTGTCGAGGTGTCCATAAGTTGTGTGTTCATAAACCCAGAGAAGGCCTGCCAATGTGAAAAAGTGACCAGAAACTGTTAAATTGGTCGAATAATGTGTTCTAAAGAGTTTTCTGTGATGCACATTTGGAGAAATACTATCACTTGAATGCACTCTCATCCTCAGACAGATAGCTTAGAGAGCTGAAAATTTCCACCTACACAAATCTTTGAAGCTGTTCCTCAGACAGCAAAGAGGTACCATTGTATTACTTTGCTGCTGTGACCCAGATGGTGAGGGCTGGTTATTAACTGAAGCTGCTAAACAAAACTAAATTAAAGCAGCTGTGATCTTATTGGACTGGAGCCCATGCTCTCAAACATCAAAGCAGATCACCACCCACTCATACACATCCTAATATTATTCAAAGCACCGAAGGACAAATTTATTTAAAGATAGACGCAAAATGCTGGAATAACTCAGCGGGTTAGGTAGCATCTCTTGAACAAAGGGATTGGTGACATTTCAATTTTGGACCTTTCTTCAGACTGCAAGACAGATCCTGACTCGAAATGTCACCTATCCTTTTCCTCCAGAGATGCGGCCTGACCTGCTGAGTTACTCCAGCGCTTTATGCCTATCTTTATTATACACCAGCATCTGCCCACCGGAAATTGGAGGAACAGCACCTCATATTTCGCCTGGGCAGTTTGCAGCCCAGTGGTATGAACATTGACTTCTCCAATTTTAGATAGTTCCTCTGTCCCTTCCATCCCCTCCTCCTTCCCAGATCTCCCTCTATCTTCCTGTCTCCACCTATATCCTTCCTTTGTCCCGCCCCCCTGACATCAGTCTGAAGAAGGGTCTCGACCCGAAATGTCACCCATTCCTTCTCTCCTGAGATGCTGCCTGACCTGCTGAGTTACTCCAGCATTTTGTGAATAAATACCTTCGATTTGTACCAGCATCTGCAGTTATCTTCTTATATTATATATATAGCATCTGCAGTTCTTTGTTTCAACCAATTTATTTACTTTATTTCATATGCTATATTGACATGAAGGATCATTTTCAACTTAGAATGGCACACAAAATCACTGGAAAGAAAAAGTAGATGATTTTTTATGGCACGTCATAAGGTCATAAGTTTATAAGTGATAGGGGCAGAATTAGGCCATTCGGCCCATCAAGTCTACTCTGCTATTCAATCATGGCTGATCTATCTCTCCCTCCTAACCCCATTCTCCTGCTGTCGCCCCATAACCTCGGACATCCGTAAGCCCAACAACATTGCTGATTTTATGCCCTAATAATAATTTAAAACTACTGTCTACCTCATCACCTCTATCTCATCCCAACATTCATCTGTATCTTTTAATATCAGTTGAGATAGATTTCCTTGAAAAACATATGTAAATGTTGATTATCTTCACTGATTATGCAAATAATTATTTTACAACCATACATTCAGAAAGAAAACATTTCCATCCCAGAGAGCATATTAGAAATTCTGTCACAATATCTAGTTTAGTTTAGTTTAGAGATACAGCACGGAAACAGTCCCTTTGGCCCACCAAATCCACACTGACCAGCGATCCTCGCACATTAACACAATCCCACACACACGAGAGACAATTTACACTTATACCAAGCCAATTTACCAACATACCTGTACGTCTTTGGAGGGTGGGTGGAAACTAAAGATCTCGAAGAAAAGCCATGTGGTCCCAGGGGGAATACACAAACTTCGTACAGACAGCACACTTAGTCGGGATCAAACCTGGTTCTCCGGTGCTGCAAGCGCTGTAAGGCAACAACTCTACCGGTTGCGCCACCGTGCCGCCCTGGAGATTCAATTTCTAGTAACATTTAGTTTCAAGTTACATTGAACTTTGTGTTGGAGCTCTAGGAATATCCATTTTATTCTAGTTTAGTTTATTATTATTGTCATCTGTTCTGAGATATATTGAAAAGGTTTTTTGTTGCGTGTCAGCGAAAAAAACTATACATGATTACAATCAAGCCTTCCCCGGTGTTCAGGTACAGGATAAAGTGTATAACGCTGAGTGCAAGATAAAATTCTGTCAAGTCAGATTAAAGATTGTTTGAAGGTCTCCGATGAGGTAGATGGTGTGTCAGGACCACTCTCAAGTTGCTGATGGTGATGTGTTGGCCATAAATGTATTGGCACTGTCTCTCTATTATCCATTGAAAGAAGCCCTATGTTTGTACAAACTATGACAAAGGAGGAACCATTAAAAGCACCCATCGCATCCGCTGGAAAGAAACTCTTGTTTTGTTGTACTGATTGAATTTTCTGAAGGAAAGTTAGTGGATGGTACAATACAATACAATACAATATCCTTTATTGTCATTGTACAAGTACAACGAGATTTTGATTGTCGCTTCCATATCAATGCTATCAAATCAAATATTTAAATAAATTACGGTGAAAATGAAAAAAAACAAGAAGGGGTGGGGGGGGGGGGGGGGGGGGGGAAAGAAAAAGGGGAAACGAGGTAAAGTGCAAAAAAGGTTCATGCAGGGGTCAGTTGTGCTAGATGACCCTGGGGGCAGAGACTGATCATGGCGGGCTCTCAGCAGGACCGATTCAGAGCAGCTATAGAGCTAGGGATGAAGCTGTTCCTTAGTCTGGAGGTGCGGGCGTAGAAGGCTTTGTAACATCTGCCAGATGGGAGTAGTTCAAACAGACGGTGGCATGAGTGCGTGGAGTCCTTGTAGATGATGGTGGCCTTCCTGAGGCAGCGTGCGTTGTAGATGTCCTCCAGGGCTGGCAGCTGAGTCCCAATGATCCTCTGCACTCTGCAGACGACCCACTGAAGAGCTTTCCTGTCCGCTGCCGTGCAGCTGAGATACCACACATAGATGCCGTATGTCAGTATGTCAGTATGCTCTCTGTGGTGCAGCGGTAGAAGGTCATCAGAAGCTGTTGTGGCAGACCGACCTGTTTTAGTGTTCTCAGGAAGTACAGCCATTGCTGTGCCTTTTTGACAAGCGCAGCTGTGTTGGTGGACCATGTGAGATCCTGTGAAATGTGTGTGCCCAGAAACCTGAAGCTGGACACTCTCACCACTTCGTCCCCATCGATGAGGACTGGAGCGTATTCCTCATTCTGTGACCTTCTGAAGTTGATAATTACCTCCTTGGTCTTAGTAGTGTTTAGGGACAGGTTGTTCTCTGAGCACCAGCTCGCCAGGTTCTGCACCTCCGTTCTGTAGGCTGATTCATCGCTGTTGGAGATCAGCCCGATCACCGTTGTGTCATCCGCCAATTTGACGATGGTGTTGGTGGCGAATGCAGGGACACAGTCATGTGTGAAGAGGGAATGTGATGAGAGCAAGCTAAATGAGAGAAAGTCAGTAGATGATGAGGATGGCTCAGGTTTTTCTGGAATTTGGGAGAGTTTTTGATCAGCTGTCTCTCAAGTCAAATGAAAACTAATAAAATAGGCCAGTACATGCCACAGAGTGAAGGTTATCATTATTGTCCATTGATCTATTTAAAGACTTGTTGCTGCCTGTCTTACTGGGATCAGTCTGGAGCTTTTACTTATCTGCATTTAATGAGAGAAGTGAGGTGTTGAGGGAATCATTGGGATAATATAATTTTTCTACAGCAGTTCACAGTACAAATTAATATACTGTCTTCCTAAATATGCATGAGATCAATTGCTTCCCATTATTATTCACAGACAGAATATCTCTAAGGGTTTCACTGATATCCTGAGTATCTCAGGATATTCCAGGCACCTAACATCCCTGACTTGTGAGAAAACCCAAGCGACAAAGGACTAAATTAACTTTTATTTCATTGAATTAGAATTGAATCTAATTACAGAAGGATTTAGTGCAATGTATTGAACATTCATAAAGGGGAAAAAAAACTTCAATTGCATACTATTTAGCACAGAGGAAATTCTTAAAAAAATCTTTTCTTTAAGGATTCTCTGGGGTAAAAAAATGATCCTCAATCAGCTTGACTGGATGCACAATGCTTGATTCACAATGTTGTTCACTTCAGAAAAATGGTTTCAGTGAAGCTAGTTGGTTGCTAATGGAGACATTTATAGCTCAGTTACTGATGCTGATAGCTCCCAGTCCAGAGGTAGGAGCAGAGAAGTGAAGTGGGAACAATTGTACTCTTTGAGTTATTGCATCAACGTGCATTCCCCATCTGGAGTATATTTCAAATTGTGTGACAAAAACCTGAAGAGCCCACATTTGCTGCTACAAGCACTCAAAGGTTTTTACCTAGACTTTACCAACAATTGCTGATCCAGTTCCTTATCTTGGAATAATAACCATAAAATGCTGAAACAGTTAAGCCGGTCAGACAACAGTATATGGAGAAAGAAACAGAATGATCATTTCACGTTGCACAGAGGCTGAAGATGGGTCCTCTCAGTCAATCCCAGCATATGGCACAATTCCATTGTTAATCATTTCTGTCATTTCAAAATCAGTTAGAATGAACAAAATCATATATCCATTCGTAAAGAAATGGTTTATGATATTTGATGTTCTTGATATCTTCCATAAAGAATTGCTACTGCCTGCATTTAGAAGATGTATCAATCATTGTTAATGTAAATATCATCAGTTTAATGCAAATAGGGATCTTGGGGTCCAAGTCCAAAGCTCCCTGAGAGATAGAGTGATAAAGAGGGCAGACACAAAGTGCTGGAGTAACTCAGCGGGACAGGCAGTATCTCTGGAGAGAAGGAATGGGTGATGTTTTGGGTTGAGACCCTACCTCAGTCTGAACTCAGGGCGTGGATAGGTACCTGTGACTGGTACATTATCGCAATTACAGAAACCTATTTAAGAGTGGGACAGATCTGGCATCTTAATATTTAAGGGTACAGATGCTATAAGAATGATAGAGGCAGGGGTAAAAGGCGAGAGGGTGTTGCTACATTGATTGAGGAGGATGTCATGGCAGTGGTCAGAGATGACATTATAGATGGTTCATCCAGTGAAGCTTTATGGGGGAGCTGAGAAATAGGAAAGGGATGATCACCTTGTTGGGAGGCTCCCAAATAGATAACAGGCACTCAAATTGTCATTCTGAAGAGCAAATATGCCAGGAGATTGCAGGCAGCTGCAGAGCTAGTAAGGTTGGCATAGTAGGAGATTTCAACTTTTCCAATTTTGACTGGGAATGTCATAGTTCAAAACGATTAGATGGGGCAGAATTTGTCAAATATGTTCAGGAAAGTTTTCTCAGGCAATTTGTAGAGGGCCCTACCTGGAAGAGGGCAACACTTAATGTAGTCTTAGGACATTGGGAAGGGCAAGTGCTGAAGTATGCACACATGAGCCTTTTGGGACCAGTGAACACTGTTCTATTAGGTTTAAGATTGTTATGGATAAAGACAGGAAGGGCCCACAAGTTAAAATTCTAAATTGGGACAAGGCCAACTTTGAAGGTATTGGACAGGAACTCACTCAAGTATTTTAGAGCAAGTTGTTTGCAGGAAAAGGAATGTCTGGAAAGTGGGGTGTTTATAAACATGTGCTGACAAGAGTCCAGGACATGCATGTTCCTCTCAGAGTGAAGGACAAGGCAGGTGAACATAAGGAAGCTTGGATGACGAGGGAAACTGAGGCTCTAGTCAAGAATAAGAAGGAGGCTTGGGGCAGGTATAAGCGACCGCAATCAAGTGTATCCCTGGGATTGTTTTGGAAACTGAGTAGCATGCTAAAGAAGGAAATCAGTAGGGCGAAAAGAGGACAGAGATGGCTCTGCAGATGATATTAAGAATAATCACAAAAACAAAAAAAACTGCTGGAGGAACTCAAAGGGTCAGGCAGCATCTACTGAGGTAAATTGACAGTCAACGTTGTAGGTCGAGAACCTTCCTTTGGACCTTTTCCAATTCAGAGGAAGGATCTCAACCTGAAATATTGACCATCCATTGCCCTTCACAGTTTTTTTTTGTCCAGGATTTTGCAATGTCTTGTGTCTCCATTTTAATGCTTAACTGTATGATCTTGACTAGGGATGCCCACTTTGAAGAAGTTCTCCTCCTCTCTCTGAGCTTTGTGTCTCCAACTCTATCCTCAGAGCAGGCTGTATTCTTCTTGTTCGGAGATATTCATCACATCAATTTTCTACTTCTAAGAGTAATATCCAAATGACTTTGGGTGGGTGTGAGTATCAGATCAAGTGGAACTGTGCTTTTTCCACTTTGCTTGATAATTGACTACTTTTGTTTGATTATGCAAATGCCTTTGGCTCTCTGAAGGAAAAGAGCACAAGGGTGGCTTCATTGTCAAAGCTGACAGTGTGGCAGAGAATGAGATGGTAAAGTAGGAGATAAATGCTCCCAGAGTGTGGGGTTTCTAATTCAAAAGAGATTATATGATAAGGGAAAAGTGTAATGTGGGAATGAATTTGAGGCATCCCGTGATCTAAATACAGATGCTTCCCGACTAATGATGCTTCGACTTACAATATTTTGACTTTGTGATGGTGCAAACGGCAGCGACCCGTAGCGAGCCACAGCTCGCTTCCAGTCATGTGATCACATGTATTCAATGCCTGTTGACTTACAATATTTTCGATTTCAGGTGGGTTTCTCGGAACGTAGCCCCATCGTAAGTTGAGGAGCACCTGTAATGTCTTTGTTTATTAAATCTGTTATTGCAGCTCAATTTATAGTGGACACACTCTTCTAAAGGGTAATGAACTCTTCTGGTCATACTGCTCATTGTTTCATTTCCTTCCAAGAGAGAGATTTGTGTCCATGAATGGAATCAAATGTGTTTCATGCAGTCAAGAAAGCATTCTAACTCCTCTACTTCTTCAATACAATAAGGAACTTGGCCTGTCTCCAATGACTCTTACCAACTTCTTCTGATGCACTGTAAGAAGCATTCTATTGGGATGCATCCCAGCTTGGTTTGGCAATGGCTCTCCAAGACCGCAAGAAATAGCATAGTGTTGTGATATTGCAGGTACTACTTTGTTGTATTAGCAGGGCTACTTTGTTTGCCTGTGTAGTAATGTGTATATAAGGTAATGAGGTGATTAGGTGGCCACTCTGGTTCCAGGTGGCCACGGAATAAACAGCCTGGAGTTGAGCTCCAGCATTGTAACCTTTTACATACGTGTATTTGTGGTCCGTCCAGAGTCTCAACAAAGGCACAACAGGTACCGGACCACGAAGTACAACACATAGAATTGTGGACGCAGCCCAGTCCAGCACACAAACCTGCCTCCCTACATTGACTTCTTCTATACCTCACGCTGGCTTGGGAATACAACCAATGTATTCTAGGACCATTTACACCCTGGAAACTCTTTTTTCTCTCCCCTCCCACTGGGCAAAAGATGCAAAAGCTTGAAAACATGTACCACCAGATTTAAGGATAGCTTCTTTCCCACTGTCATCTGAATAACCTCTGATAAACTAAGAATTTAGACCCAATCTCCCAACCTACCTGAAAACGGTCCTTGCACTTTTTTTAACCTTCAGTTTCTCTATAACTGTAACACTATATTCTGCACTGGTATTTTTCTCTTTGCACTACCTGCATGTACTATGTGGACACAAAGAATTGCAGATGATGGTTTATATCAAAGATAGGCACAATGTGCTGGACTAACTCAATGGGTCAGGCACCATCTCTGGAGAAAAAGGATGGGTGACGTTTCAGATTTGGACCCTTCTTAAGACTGAAAGTAGGAGGTGGTGGGAGGGTGGGGGTGAAGAGCTGGAGGTGAGAAAAGACCAGGACCAATGTGGAGAGGCCACAAATGACACCAGGCAAGGCGGTGCCTTTCGATACTACGTGTGTGGCTTGATTCTACTCTTGTTTAGTATGATTAAACTAGATAGTAATCAAACTAAGCTTTTCACTGTATCTCAGTAAACATGATAAAATAAACCAATACCAATGGAAATGCCCCTACTGCGGGTAATAAATTGAGGAAATTATGGTTTGCGTTTGTGGAAGCTGAGGGATGTGGATGGAAGGGTTGAAGTTGTGTAAAGTGTGTAATATAACATCTGAATATGAAGCCAGAAACCAGCTTGACAAAGACTGGTGTTAGTAGAACGATGGGGGTATATTGTACTGAGTACTGTGTGTGACTAATGACAGCTTTAGGGGAAAGGAGATGAAGTGCTTTCACTAACATTAATCACTCCTGTGAGGTCTTTACTGCGTAGGATTAATGTCCTTGAGTCTGACTCTGCCATTCAGTCTCTCTCAGAAGTAATTTCCCTTGGGTACGATCATAAGTCTTGGGGGGAATCGTGCAGCATTCTGGATAGAGGGCGTTTTCCTCTCCACCCTGTCCACGTTGGAGAAATGGCCGGCTCACTCCATTGCCATCAGATTGTTGTGCAGATCTGCAGGATAGCTTCAACCACCATTTGCCGTGAAAACCCATCTCTCCCGTAAATGGTGTAGGCCTGGCTGCAGTTCTCGTCGGCTAGTGGCAACTGCGACATGACAGTCGGGAGATTCAGGTACCCATTTCGGCACGAAGGCAGGCATCACAATGGTCAGCATTGGCTGTCTGCTTTTGGTTTAGTTTAATGATACAGCATGGTAACAGGGTCTTCATCCCACCGAGTCGGTGCCGACCAACGATCACACATACACTACAGAGGCAAATTAACCTAGAACCTTGCATGTCTTTGGAACGTGGGAGGTAACCGGAGCTT
Source organism: Rhinoraja longicauda (assembly GCF_053455715.1). Lineage (NCBI taxonomy): Eukaryota > Metazoa > Chordata > Chondrichthyes > Rajiformes > Arhynchobatidae > Rhinoraja > Rhinoraja longicauda. The sequence goes on along the minus strand of NC_135953.1, from coordinate 65,354,945 downwards.
GCGTTGACAAGGAGAATGTACAAACTCCGTTTGTACCTCTGACGCTGTAAGCCAGCAACTCTACCACTATGCCACTGTGCCAGCCTACGATGATCTTGAAATTGAACCACAACTTTTGTGTGTTGTTGCAATGGTTCCAACTTATGCAGATTAATTTTATCCAGAGAATCTCTGCAGATTTCTGGTGCTATCCAAATTTCTTATGGAGTTGTTTGCTGTAACCAACTAAGCTACTGACCTGCATGTCTTTGAAATGTGGGATGAAACGGGAGCAGCTGGACAAAAACCAATGTGGCCACAGGGAGAACATACTACCTATCTCATTGGAGACCTTCAAATTATCTTTACTGGAGATTACATTGCAATAAACATTATTCCCGTTATAATGTATTGTACATTGCGGGCAACGTGATTGTAAACATGTATATTCTTTTAGCTGACTGCATTGCACACAACAAAAAAGCTTTTCACGGTACCTCGGTACACGTGACACTAAGAAACTAAACTAAACTAAACAAAACAAACTCTGTACAGACAGCACCCGTAGTCAGGATTTAACCCATGTCTCTGGCACTGTGCCGCTTGTGAAAGTTGAATTTCAGATTGGTGTTTTCCCTCCCTTGCTCGAGACAATGTCTGAGTGAGGCAGAAATTCCTCATTTGAAGCACAGACATATGAAACGATGTTCTTAATGTTAAAACATGGCACATATAACAGTATAGCACAGGAGGAGGCACTTTGGCCCACAACCTCTACCCCAAACATCTTGGCGAGATAAACTGATCTTCTCTGCTTGTTCATGATCCATTTCCCTCCATTCTCTACATATCCATGTGCTTATTCAAAAGTCTCTTAAATGCCACTATCATATCTGCCTCCACCATATACCTTGGCAGCACGCTGCAGTCACCCACTACTTTCTGTGTAAAATGACTTATCCCGCACGTCTCTTTTAAACTTTTCCCTTTTCACTTTAAAGCTATGCCATCTAGTCTTTGACATTTCCATCTTGGGAAAAAGGTTCTGGCTGCCTATCCCATCTATGCCACTCATCATTTTAAATGCTTCTATCTGGTCTCCTCTTAGCCTTCGATGCTCCAGAGAAAACAATTCAAGTTTGTCCAACCTCTCGTTCTAGCAATACCTTCTAATCCAGGCAGTTGAACATCTCTATCATGTTTTTTTCAATTCCATCAGGAGTTTTGATGAATATGATCCATGTTAGAATGTAACATTTGGGCTGAGAAGAGTGGGGCATGCAATTTTTGTGTTTCCTTCTTCGTTTGGCAGATACAGGTACACCACCGATTTTCTGGCACCCATGGTTCCTGAACCTTTCTGGATTAGACCAACAGAGGCGTCTAACGGTATTAAAACGGTCCACCTAGGCTGCTGAGGGGTCAAGATACCCGCCCGCAAAGTCAGTCTCAGAAGTCTGCTATGGGAACGGATTTGCTGGCTCCAACCAAGCCTGTGTTCCAGAGCCCCGGCTGCAGGGGTAAATGTCTGCAGCGCGGATGTCCCGATGAGGTCGAGACCGGCTGCTTCCCCCAGCCTAGGCATCACATTTATGTGATGGGGGGGGGGGATTTCATGTGATCTCAAGTAATTTTGTCCAGATAAAAGGAGATGGTGGACCAGTTGCCGGAAAATCGGTGGTGGCCCTGTATAATTCCCACAAAACGGGCAATGCCACTCAGAAAGCAGAACTCCGATACCACAGTTAAGGCTTTGCATGTCACATTGTGGTTGTCTCATTATTTCTCTCAGATGCAGCAGAGATTTAATTGGGGGCGTATATTGGCAAAACATAAGCTATGTCATCCAGTGTTAAGTTCATCCTTATATACTCTTGGAGTTAGCGCGGTTCTGTTTGAGTAACACTCAAGGAATAGATAAAACATGAGGAACATAACACCCATTTATTAACATTTCTTCATCGGGAGAAAATAGCCTAACAATTTGACAAGTGTCACGGAAGTTTGCTTTCTCCCAATGATCATCAAAGATCCTCTTCAACAGAAACAAAAGATTTCCTGAAGTAAAAGGCAATTATTCCATTCCATGACTCAAACAATGTGCTACGTGTCACTGAATGGATCAGGTAAAAGAATACCAAGGGAAGTACTTCCATGTAAATACCCATCTCCAGCTGGAGCTGGTTATCAAAAGTTGCAGCAGGATCTTGATCAGGTGGACAGGTGGGCTGAGGAATGACGTTTAATACAGGTTAGTGCAAGGTGTTTTGGGAAGTGCTTTTTTGGGAAGTCAAACCAGGGCAGGACCTACACAGTGAATGGCAGGGGTTTGGGGCGGACGGATCCAAGAGCGCAAGTACATAATTCCACGAAACTGGTGTCACAGGTTGATAGAGTGGCCAAAAGGTCTTGCAGCACATTGGGCTTCATCAGTTAGAGTATTGAGTATAGAAGTTGGGAGGTCATGTTACAATTATACAAGACATTGGTGAGGCCATATTTGGAGTCTTGTGCTCCGTTTTGATCACCTTATTATTGGAAAGATCTTGTTAAGCTGGAAAAAATGCCGAGAAGATTTACAAGGATGTTGCCAGGACTCGAGGACCTCAGCTCTAGGGAAAGATTGAGCAGGCTAGGACTTTATTGCTTGGAGCTAAGATGAGGACTGATCTTATAGAGGTGTATAAGATCATGAAGGGGAGAGACAGGGTAAAACACAGTCTTTTACCCAGAGTAGGGGGATCAAGAACCAGAAGACATAGGTTTAAGAAGAGAGGGTAAAGATTTAATAGCAACTGAGTGGCAATTTTTTCATACAAAAGGTGATGGGTGTATGGAACGAGCTGCTGCAGTAGGTAGTTGAGACTGGTAGTATCACAGTATTTAAAAGACATTTGGACAAGAACGTGTCCCTCTAAACCTTTCCTACCCTATCTGTTAAAAAGGCAATATGATCCAAGTATAATGCCACAAACTGCAGAACATTCAATAATTTAATGTGGAACTGATTATCTGAGCACCAGTGCAATTTAACCAGTTGAATAGGTACGGGTGCAATTTGTTGGATTTGGAAATATCAAAAGTAATACAGTTGCATCTACGAAAACAATTCGTGTTTGGAATACATAAAAATAGCATTTCACTTTATAAAACCACAAAGTACAGGCATGTTGCCAGCACTTAAGTAGATATTATAAAGAACTGCATGTCTTTTCCATGAAGTGCATGCCCATTAATGTACCTTTCAACCCTGAGTGCAGTACTTGAACAAACAGTATTCTTGATTATGAAATGATGGATTTCTCCATAATATTTCAGAGAGCGTGCAAAATTTGGCTTAACAAAGCAAATAAACTATTGATAACGTCATCTTTAGCTATTGTATGCACCTCTGGATTTTAGCTTCAATTAATAAAATTAATTAAATATGAATCTTGAATTAAAGTGAATTATATAATTATCAGTCATAAAGTGAATTATATAATTGTCACTCAGTGAATTATATAATTATCAGTCATGATATCATCAATATCAAATAATTTGGTAATTTGATTTGTACAAGTTATTTTTCCCCCAATATCTATTATACTTCATATGAAACAAATTACAGAGCTATAATCTGTTTGTTGAATAGATAAGTAGGGACCAAACATCCTTTGTCATCTGCCTTAAGTCAGATGATTAAATTGGTAAACTAGTGTAAAGCTCAGTTGCAATTTATCAAATTTGAACATAACATGGGATAAACCTTAATCATATCACTGGGTCAGTGCTTTCATTGTTTAGTGGGAGACAAGCATTAGCAAGCGTAAAAAATGAGCCTTAGAAATGAGAATCAAGCTGCATTTCCAATCAGCGATGCTGATTTATTCCTGCCATTCAATATATCAAACTTATGAAGATCCAATCAGCATGGGGATAGGCCAATCAGCCAGTGGAACCTGCTCCATCATTTAGACTTGAGAGATACAGCATGGAAACAGGCCCTTCGACTCACCGAGTATGCACCGACTAGCGATCATTCCATACTCTAGCACTATCCTACACACTAGGGACAATTCACAATTTTACCGAAGCCAATTAACCTTTATAAACTTGTACGTCTTTGTAGTGTGGGAGGAAACTGGAGCACCCAGAGAAAAGTCACGTGGTCACAGGGAGAATGTACAAACACCGTACAGACAACACCCACAGTCAGGATCAAACCCGGGTCTCTGGCACAGTAAGGCAGCAGCTCTATTGCTATGCCATATTAAGGCTGAACTGATTGTAGCCTCAACTCCACATTCACATCCAGCCATAGTAATCTTTCTCCCCTTGTTTATCAATCAGGAAGGATGGCAAGGCGTTGGAGAGGTTGCAGAAGAGGTCTACCAGAATGTTGCCTGGATTAGCTCTGAGGAATGGTTGGACAACTTAGATTGTTTTCTCTGCAACATCTGACTGAAGTATATAAAATTATGAGAGACGTAGATAGAGTAGACAGTCAGAACGCTTTTCCCAGGATGGAAATGTTAAAGACTAGAGAGCGTAGCTTTAAGGATAGAGGGGGAAATTTAAAAGTAGATGTGCAAGCATTAGATACCTGGAACGTATTGTACGGCTGCTTGTGGAGGCGGATATTATCAGGACATTTAAGAGAAAGGTGACACCGTGGCGCCTTACTGCCTTACGGAATTGCTGCCTTACAGCGCCAGTGACCCAGGTTTGGGATCCTGACTACGGGTGCTGGATGTACGGAGTTTGTACGTTCTCCCTGTGAGTGGTTTTCTCTGGGTTCTCCAGTTTCCTCCTACACTACAAAGACATGCAGGTTTGTAGGTTAATTGGCTTAGGTAAAAATTGTCCTTAGTGTGTTTTGGATAGCGTTACTGTACGGGGTGATCACTGGTCGGCTCGGACTCGGTGGACCGAAGAGCCTGTTTCTGCGTTATATCTTTAAAGTCTAAAGAGGCTTTTGAATAGGCAGGTGAATATGCAGGCAATTAAGGGATATGGATCGCACACAGGCAGAGGAGATTAGTTTAACTTTGCATCATGTTCAGCACGGATATTGTTGGCCAAAGGGTCTGCTTTTGTGCTGTTCTGTTCTATGCTCAATGTTCTAACTATTATATGTCTCTGCCGGAGCAAGATGATGACGGTGGAAGGTGAAAAGGTGGAGGGACAGGTTATTGGCTGTGAATGGTCTGCAAGCTCACCTCCCGCAGTCTGAGAAATGGTCCCACAATTTTGTGGCCAGTTCAGGAAGCGGATATGGCGACATCGGCACACGGAAGCAGAGGCACAGCTCTGTGGTGGTGGCAAAGGGAGTGGTTGCAGATGCTGGAGGTCCTGAGCTGCTGGGTGAGCCAACAACTCGAGTCTCTGCAGGGAGCGGTGGTGAAAGGAACTGACTGCATCTCACTGGGCCACGCTGACGCCTACATCATCAATCCAGTGACACTCGAACACTGGGCCTTAAAATGAGAAAATAAGAAGTTAGAGACCTCCTTCGGCTATGATCAGACTATTTAGAGGTTTGAGACTTGAAAATTGCACGATGGCACCCAAATGTGGCGAGTCCATGTGTAATGTCCCAAAAGCGGATGTACTTACTTTACTTCATGTTTTTACTTGTGTGTTTATGATGGTACTCCTGTACAGTAATATTTGACTAGATAGCACTGAAGCAAGCTTTTCACTGTCTCACTGTACAACAATAAATTAATCTTAAGTTGTCTTTCATTGCCCTTTGAGGAAGTGTTCAAAAATTTAATGATTCCAAGAGACATTTTTCATCCCAACTCTGTCTTAAATGGATGACCAACGTTAAATGGATGACTAATGGATGGACATTTAAGAAACAGTTAGACAGGTATATGGATAGGACAGGTTTGGAGGGATATGGAGCAAGCGCGGGCAGGTGGGACTAGTGTAGCTGGGACATGTTGGTCAGTGTGGGAAAGTTGGGCTGAAGGGCCTGTTTCCACACTGTATCACTCTATGATTCTATAACTACTTATTTTTGAAGTGCCCCCTCTAGTACTATTTTCTACCACATTGTAGTGAGTCCAAACGAGCGATATTATCCAAAGACTTTATTGTCGATAAAACCCGTGACAAACGCAACGTACTTACTCTTGGACTAACACTAACTTCGCTCACTAATCTAATCTCTAACCTGAGTTTGGCGCCAGACACTTAAATACCTCGCGCTCCCGCACCACGTGACCCGTAAACCAATCCGAGGGTTCTAGACTACCTGGCCAATCCGTATGCCCCTACAACATCCTCTTTTCCACACCTTGTGTTCTTTCAGTCCCTACCTCTTCCTCCATATCTTCAACCAGTGGTATTTCATTAACTGTTTCTGATGCTAATTGCTGGTTATATCAACCTCTGTCTCTCTCACCTTGCAGATCTAAGACATTGAGCACATCCAGCACTGATTGTTTTTTTTCTCATGTCCAATATCCATCGTAATTTTGCTTTTGCTGATCAAGACCATATTTACTTAATAAGACCTTAATCATATTTGCTTAAAAATCAAGAACCAAGAATTAATTCAGTTATCAAAAATTGTCATTGAGTATTAGGAACATGCACAATATGAAGGTTCTAAGAATTCCGCTGAAGCACAATTGATAGAGTTGATTAGCTTTAATTGTCTCATTTACAGCCAGTATTTTACTTTATATGGCACAAGTTGTTGACTCTGAAATGCCATATTTCTAAGTTTGTATCTAACTGGTGTTTAGGCACCAAGCAGCAACACCAGTTAACCTTGACAGCTATAATCTCGGACAATGAATCGAGGATTTTCTCCACTGCTCTGTAATTGTCTCTTCCTTGGCTCCAATGTATTAAATTGGCAGCTTTCTTATTACTCTGTTAATGTGATTGGTACTTTCGGCACTAACCTCGTTCTTATTCGGATGCTGTTCTCATTAACGCTGTAACAATAAATCTTGCTCAATCAACAGGAGTTACCACTATAAAGTGCCACACATTGCAGGAGCAATTATTCAGCATTTCTGCATATCAGGCTTATTTTTAGTGAAAACCCTGTACAAAATGATCGCTTTGTTTAGTTTAGTTTAGAGATACAGCGTGGAAACGGGCCCTTCGGCCCACCGGGTCCGCACCGACCAGCGATCCCTGCACCTGAACATTACCCGACACACGCTAGGGACAATTTACACATACACCATGGCAATTAACCTACAAACCTGTACATCTACGGAGTGTAGGAGGAAACCAAAGATCTCGGTGAAAACCCACGCAGTCACGGGGAGAACGTACAAACTCCATCCAGACAGCACCCACAGTCAGGATCGAACCCGGATCTCCAGCACTACAAGCGCTGTAAGCATTGTAAGGCAGCAACTCTACCGCTGCGCCACTGTGGGTAATTTTGAACAAGGAAAACGATAAGACACTACTTTATCTACCCACCGACTTCAGGTGTCAATGACTGCGAGGGTGATTATACATTTTTAAATTTCTGGCCTTTCTGACTCCCTGATTCATTTTCCTCAGGCAAGAGAATATTCTCACACCCTGTCCTGCAATAAAAAAATCATTAAAACTTTGTGCTAGATAAAGTTTTTATGCTTATTAAGAATTCATGAGCAAGGGATTAGGTGTCCATAACTCCTGATTAAATGTGCCAGAGGCTTACAGGACAATTTTATGAAATCAGCTTGCCATTGGCAGCCTCCTGGTCTGACAGCGCACACTTGTAAAATTACTCTTTAGGCTCAGATTTGAAAATATTTAAATTTAGTTGTCCCATAATTATTTTCCTCAAAATTTTGGAAAATTTAGAGGATTAGCTCCAATCCAATATCTTAATGTTTTTGATGGTATTCCAGAGCAAGTGAGAGAGAGATTTGAGTCCTCATGCTGGAAATTAGTTTACTACTTTTTAAATTGTGTTAAAATAACATTGCAGGTCATCCTCTTGTTGTTTGTGGCATGATGATCAAGATCATCATTTGCAGCCATGCATTTTGGTTTGATCCAAATTGATCTATTGCAAGTTCTCACAATTGCCAGGTGCCATTTAGCCTCACAGGTTGCTGGCTCTTAAATACCACAAAACTAAAGATGCCACGGTGGCGCAGCGGCAGAGTTGCTGCCTTACAGCACAGAAAGACACCTGGGTTCAATCCTGACTACAGGTGCTGTCTGTACAGAGTTTGTACAGTATATTCTCCCTGTGATCATATGGGTTTCCTCTGGGTGCTTCGGTTTCCTCCCACACACCAAAGGCACACAGGTTTGTAATTTGCTTCAGTAAGCTCCAGAAATGCTGCCTGAACCGCTGAGTTACTCCAGCTTTTTGTGTCTATCTTCGGTTTAAACCAACATCTGCAGTTCTTTCTGACGGCTAAGATAATTTATCTGTTTTGAGTCCACCCTTGTTTGTGAAAAGGTGATAATCTGGGATAATGCATAATTATAGGATGACCAATGAACAAATATGAAAGAAAATGGCAGAGTTTCAAATTGCCAGCAGAGTACAACTGCTACATGGTAACTTGTATCAGTTGACAGCCCTCAGTAAAAATGCTGGCAAGTTTTACCATCGAGCTGACACACAAGTATTGCTAGGAATTATTGAGCCCTCTGGTCTTTTGAGAAAAAACCCCAAATAATGCAGAGATTGAAAGTCTGAAACAAAAAGCGAAGAAGCTTCAAACATTCAGCAAGTCAGGCTCAGCATCTGTGAATAGAACTGACAAGTTAACTTTTCAGGCATAAGCCTTTAACACAACCTTTTTGTATCATGGGTTATGCCTCAAAGTTCTTTAAAGGTTGCAGAGTATGTTTAAATAATTCAGCAGCACATGCATTTAGCTGCAATTGTCCTCAGAACGCATTTGCAGAGTTTATGCCATGATGTTGGAAAGTGCACTGACCTTATTCACTGCCTCTCATTAAGTCCACGGCATCCTTCAGGAGAGCTCTGCCCAGTTTGAAGATTATTGGATATCCTCCAGCAGCCATCTCCAGTCTTTCTTCAATTCTCTGTTCCGTCATCCTGACTGTCAGCATCCACCTAGGTGAAGTATTGAAAAAATGCAGAAGCTAGAAATATGAAATAATAGCGGAAAATAAAACAGAAGATTCTCGGGATATTCAGCAGCTTAGACAGCATCTGAAGAGAGAGAAACTGTTCTAATGAGTCTTACTGATGTGAAATAATGACTGTTTCTCTCTCCTCAGATGCTGCCTGACAAGCTGACAACCACCAACATTTTCTGTTTTTAACCAGAGCAAGGTTCTGTCTGTCATTCATCCATTTACTTTTGAAGGACTTTAGCACTTAGCATTCACCATAGATTATTTGAAAAAATGTCAGCGTACTGCAAAGAATGTTCTCCAATTTTCAGTTATATTTCTGGGGATCGATTGAATGAACTGACTGAAAATTTGATTGATTGAACGATACAGAATGGAAACAGCTCCATTGACCCAAGTTCACGTAGACTTGCGATCACCCATTCACAGTAGTTGTATGTTATTCCACTTCTGTTTAATGTGTCAATAGTCAAGAGTGTTTTATTGTCGTACAGGTTGAACAATGATTTTCTGGCAACTGATGGTCCCCTCCCCATAATCCAGACCAGGTTAAGAGAAGGTAGACAAAAAAGCTGGAGTAACTCAGCGGGACAGACAGCATCTCTGGAGAGGAGGAATGGGTGACGTTTCGGGTCGAGACCCTTCTTCAGACTGAAAGTCACAGGAAAGGGAAAGGAGAGATATTGTCGATGATATAGAGAGATATAGAACAATGAATGAAAGATATGCAAAAAAGTACCGATAATAAAGGAAACAGGCCATTGTTAGCTATTTTTTGGCTGCTGCGACTTGGATGGCGGAGTGATGGAGAGAGAGAAAATGCAGGGGTTACTTAAAGTTAAAAAAATTAATAGTCATACCACTGGGCTGTAAGCTGCTCAAGCGAAATATGAGATGCTGTTCATTCAATTTGCGTTTAGCCTCACTCTGACAATGGAGGAGACCTGGGACAGAAAGGTCAGTGTGGGAATGGGAAGGAGGATTAAAGTGTCTAACAACCGGGATATCAGGTAGGCCCAGGCAGTCTGAGCTCTGAGTGAGTTAAGAGAGCTCGGTTGAAATTCCCTGCGCGGCCACAGGTGGCATTGCGAGTACCAAGCGCTGTTTCCGGTCGTGAAAGAGTTATTTGTTTACATCTAAACATTGAAATCCTTCCTTGGCCTTGTCCAGTTCTATCTCTGTTGGCTCAATGTTTAAGTTTTTTTGTGTTTCAGCCCTGCCTGCCCCCCACACACCAGCTCACAACCTACCCCCTCCCCTCCCACCATTCTGTTCAACATTCCTCTTATCCAATGTGAACTCTGATCTTCTTGTCAAGCCTTCTCTAATTTACTGGACACCTTTAAAGGCTGCATCCCAAAATCCCTTATCAACTGTTTTCTCAATCTTCTCTCCTATTTGGTTTGCAAAGGCAATACAGTAAACTCTTGTTTTAAAGGACCCCCATATAACGGATATGGACAGAAAAAGTGCTGGAGTAACTCAGTGGGTCAGGCAACATCACTGGAGAAAAGGAATAGGTGACGTTTTGGGTCGGAACCCTTCTTCAAACTCCTTCAGGGTGTATTCATCATAGTTTCTTATATGTGGTTCTGGAACTATCCCCTCAAGAAATCAGTTTTTACAATGCAAGGTGAAAATATACTATAATCAAATTTAGTTTAAAGCAGTTGTAGGCAGATAATGTCCTGAAATGTTCTAATTATTATTTTTTAATTAGAATTGTTTCCAGCATGCTATTTGACCTGCTGGTTGTGTTTGCAATGAATGTTTTTGTGCCTCATTGGCTCTAAGCAGGCAGTGTTCTGGATTTCATCCAAATTTGGTAATGAAAAATAGTGTTGGACTCGGTCCTGTATGAGCTGGCTTGTGAGATTCCAGAGATCACTGTTACACTTAGCACCAAGCCTAATTATAACCTTGTCTCAGACACGGAAACAAGGTGAATGCCAGACAAGAGAACGGCAAGGTGGAGTAGCGCTAGATTTGCTGCCTTACAGTATCAGAGACGAAGGTTCGATCCTGACTCTGTGTGCTTGTCTATACGGAGTTTGTACGTTCTCCCCGTGCGTGTGTTTTCTCTGAGATCATCCATTTCCTCCCACACTCCAAAGACGTGTAGGTTTGGAGGCTAATTGGCTTGGTATAAATGTAAAATTGTCCCTAGTGTGTGTAGGGTGGTGTTAATGTGTGGGGATCGCTGCTCGGCATTGTCTCGGTGGGCTGAAAGGCCTGATTCTGCACTGTATCTCGAAAACTAGAAATAAGAAGAAGCATTGGTTCTTAATGTCAAGGCAACATTGGCATTAGTTGGAATGAAAAATCTGAGGTCAAACAAAGTTAAAGAACAAACGTGTCCTCAGTTCCAGTGAGAGTTTACCATTGATTGCAGGCATTCTCTGGTGACATTCCTCACAGTGGTGCCCTTGGCCAAGTTGTTTTGCATTGGAGCATTCTATCACTAGAGGAATGGGACTGTTTGCCCATCATTCCATTCTCTCAGCTCCATTCTCCATCCCTCTAAATACTATTGCAAAATGGGAAGTATGCAGAGGCACTGGTTTAGATTATTATTGTCACGTGTTCAGAGGTACAGTAAACAGTTTTTTTGTTGCATGCTATCCAGTCAGTGAAAAGACTACACATGATTACTATCAAGCCGTCCACGGTGTACAGATACAGGATAAAGTCAATATTTTGAAGGATGTCATTAAGACTGAGGGTTTTAGAGTGGTTTGGTTTAGTTTAGTTTAGAGATACAGTGCTGAAACAGCCCTTCCCCCCACCAAGTCTACGCTGACCAGCGATCCCTGTACACTAGCACTATCCTATACACTAGGAGACAGCAGACAGCACCCATAGTCAAGATCAAACCCACGTCTCTGATGCTGTAAGGCTGCAACTCTGCCGCTGTGCCACTGTACTGCACTTAGCTTGAAGAGAATGACCATTTGGTTGAGGTGTACTGGAACAGTGGAACGGGACCTCATCAACACGTTGAGAGTTTTAAATAAAAATCAATAATTGCATGAAATTATTTAAACAGATTTATGTGCCAGACATAATTAACTACAGTATGTGCAAGGACATATTATGTATCATTTATTATAAATCTTCAGGTAAATTATTCCCAAAGATTATGTTTTTGTTTGTATAAGCCATCTTTACTGCTGTCATTTGAAACCTCTCCCATCTTCTGTAATTGAACTGTAACCTCAAAGGAATTTGTCTTATAATAAATAATTGGTTGAATAGAAAAGTGATGTTTCCTCATCAAGTGATTTGAATCCTGCATTGGTTTATGTTAAGTGTGAAATGACAAACGTTTTGAACATGTTTCACTATCAGTTAGATATAATTCTTCAGCAATATCACACTAATGAACATTATAAAGTCAAATATATATTCTTCAGCAATATCACACTAATGAACATTATAAAGTTAAATATATATATATATATATATATATATAACTTTGTATATAACTGATAGTGAAAAACAGATGTTCAAAACAGTATATATCTAACTATATTAAAGTATATATTTGACTCTATAATGTTCATTTATAGACAATAGACAATAGACAATAGGTGCAGGAGTAGGCCATTCAGCCCTTCGAGCCAGCACCGCCATTCAATGCGATCATGGCTGATCACTCAATCAGTACCCCGTTCCTGCCTTCTCCCCATACCCCCTCACTCCGCTATCCTCAAGAGCTCTATCCAGCTCTCTCTTGAAAGCATCCAACGAACTGGCCTCCACTGCCTTCTGAGGCAGAGAATTCCACACCTTCACCACCCTCTGACTGAAAAAGTTCTTCCTCATCTCCGTTCTAAATGGCCTACCCCTTATTCTCAAACTGTGGCCCCTTGTTCTGGACTCCCCTAACATTGGGAACATGTTATCTGCCTCTAATGTGTCCAATCCCCTAATTATCTTATATGTTTCAATAAGATCCCCCCTCATCCTTCTAAATTCCAGTGTATACAAGCCCAATCGCTCCAGCCTTTCAACATACGACAGTCCCGCCATTCCGGGAATTAACCTAGTGAACCTACGCTGCACGCCCTCCATAGCAAGAATATCCTTCCTCAAATTTGGAGACCAAAACTGCACACAGTACTCCAGGTGCGGTCTCACCAGGGCCCGGTACAACTGTAGAAGGACCTCTTTGCTCCTATACTCAACTCCTCTTGTTACGAAGGCCAACATTCCATTGGCTTTCTTCACTGCCTGCTGTACCTGCATGCTTCCTTTCATTGACTGATGCACTAGGACACCCAGATCTCGTTGAACTCCCCCTCCTCCTAACTTGACACCATTCAGATAATAATCTGCCTTTCTATTCTTACTTCCAAAGTGAATAACCTCACACTTATCTACATTAAACTGCATCTGCCATGTATCCGCCCACTCACACAACCTGTCCAAGTCACCCTGCAGCCTTATTGCATCTTCCTCACAATTCACACTACCCCCCAACTTAGTATCATCTGCAAATTTGTGTGATATTGCTGAAGAATTGTATCTTACTGATAGCGAAAGAAACAGAAGTTCCAAATGTTTGTCATTTCACACTTAACATGAAGAATATATATATATATTAACACCTTGAATCATTGTTTAATTGTTCCAGTGAAGTGAGCAGAAATTTATTTAATCCTGTTTCATCTCATTTTCTCTCTCTTCCCCCCTCCCCTCACGCCCACAGCACCCATCTTGAGGACATCGATTACCTGTTGAGTGTAGATGTGTAGATGTTTGCCAAAACCAGCCATTACTTGTGCACGAGAGGCTAAAACAAAAAGAGGTTGACAGACTTATCTTCCAGTCTAATAGATTCCATCGCAGGGCAGGTGGGTGGATGTGATTGATAACAATGGGGTTCACTCAAAGCCACCAGATAATTGTTTGCATTCATCTTAAAATATTGAAGGGAGGTTTTGTGTGCATGTCATATTTGGGAATTTTATTTTTATCTTGACAAATTCTCCGTTATTCTTGCCTCCGATAAAATTGAATCAATCATTGAGCAAATGGGGAAATAAAAATGACTGCCTAATTCTCCTGACACTACAGGTATTAAACGTCATGAATCAATGATCTGCTCCAGCAACTTTGCACTTCACTTAATCTCACAATAGCTTTTTGTTTGCTTGCTAGCTTCAGTTGCTTACTTCCTTGGTGAAGGCTTAGTTCTGCTTTACATTAATTCAATCAAGCTGACAAAAAAACAGAATAGTGTTACAATTATTATTCAAACAATCTTCTATCTTGCTCCCAAACTCTCCTTTTCCTGTCTATAAAGTCATTGACATTTCAAACGTGAGAGTAAGTAAATAATTTACATGGTATTATGATGCCAGGTTACTTTATTTGAAGGAAACGATTTTGTAATATGCAGTTATGAACAATAATTGTTAGTTTAAAGCTGTTACCCCTTTACGAGTTATGCTCTGTTACTAATAGCTCTTGGGATTAAATAATACGTGCAAAAATGTATGAAAATCCCTTGAGTAATCTTGTGGCATCATGTTTGGCATAGACATTGCGGGCCGAAGGGCCTGTTACTGCACAGTACTGTTCTATGTTCTGTGTAGGTATAGATACCTTCCTGACTTGATTGTAATCATGTATAGACTTTCCGCTGACTGGAGAGCACACAACAAAAAAAGCTTTTCACTGGACCTCAGTACACGTGGCATAAAACCCCCCAAATACAGCCATCAAACGGACCAAAAGCATTGGGGATGATGAGTGACCACATGATCATCAATAGAATGAATCTGACAAGTTCTCAATTATTTGTGTCAAGTCCGAGATGCAGTCTTAAGTACGAGGGGAATAAAAAGACGTAAAATCTATCAAATTTGTTTTGTAAACAAAGTTTGGATGTCTAGTAGATATTGAAGTGGAAGTCAAAAATGACAGTCCAGCGCCATGTGGTTATTTTCAAAATCTTCGTAGTTACAACAAAGAAACATTGTCATTTATGTATATTGAATGGGTGAAAATTGTTTGAGTGAATAACATGTCAAAATGGAGGGTACAGGCAAAATTGCTCAGAATGAGGCACAAGTAATTGCAAGCGTACATTCCTGTTCGTTAAATAAAGGTGAGGTGCTCATGCAACCATGGAAATTCATTGGTGCTTTGTACAATGATTAATGTCTCATTTACCAAATTAATAAGATCAAGCTGCCATACTATTGGAACCCATGTTGTTGGTGATTGATGTTAAGGGGTAGGTTGTTGTCCTGACACCATGACATAAGTTTCTTGATCTCCCTCCTGTACTTACTTTCATTGTCATTGTAAATCTGGCTGTCAACAGTGGTACCAGGTTAGAACGCGGGTCTCTGGCGCTGTAAAGCAGCAACTGTATCACTGAGCTAGGCAAGAGCTAATTCAGTATTATGGTGTTCCAGTGGAGCTTTGAGGGGGTTCGATCCTGACAATGGGTGCTCTCTATATGGAGTTTGTATGTTCTCCCTGTGACCACGTGCATTTTCTCAGGGTGCTCCGGTTTCCTTCCATACCCCAAAGACGTATAGGTTTGTAGGTTAATTGGCTTCAGTATAATTGAAAATTGTCTCCAGTGCTTAGGATAGTGCTGGTGTATGAGGTGATTGCTGGTTCGGATGAACGGTGGGATGAAAGGCGTGTTTCAGTGCTCGATGTCTAAAGTCTAAAAGTCTAAACTTCTGGACCTTGCCTGGGGCCTCTGTCTGCAATTGGCTATATTTATATATATGTATAAAACTCACTGTGGATACATATCATAAAGACTTGCTGTGATTTCCCTACGTAATTTGTTTGACGTCTTTTAATTTAATGAGATGTTCAATTGTTTTCTTTTCCTTTCCTTTCCCTTTCGTCGTGTATTTTTTCTTCTGATGAACCACTATTCTTGTGTTGTGTACAACAGTATCAATATTATACATACACATAAAAATGTTCCTAGAGACATTGAGTCCCACAGACGCTAGGTTCCTCCAGCAGTGTGTTCTTTGCTCAGGATTCCAACATTTGCAGAATCTTGTGTCTCCATGAATAAAAATATGCTCCCAGTGGGTGAGATTGAACACCTCGAGAACAATTTAAAAAACATTTCTCCGATGCAGTATGACATTCTCACAGCCTACCCTGATATTTCAGATTTTTGTTCGGATAGCTCCCAGGGAACTTTGCTCAGAATAGTGTCTCGGACAGATACTCTTCCTTTCCTATAACCTTGATTTTTTTTTTAAAAGTTCCTCCAAAGCAAATTTTCCTCCACTTGTCCAGACATTTTTTAATTAAATAACCACGGTAGAAAATCTATTAAAGCATAAACTTATTAAAGGAACCATAGATACAAAATATTGAGAAGAAAATGCTCGGATATCTATGATAAAGATGAGGCAATGGAAGCAAGGAAACTGAAAGTTACTGAAGGGTGGAGGTTGGAGGCTGTGGAGGGGAGATCGCTTGAGGTGATGACATCAGAAACCGCCAGGGAGTTGATGGCCTGGTGTTCATCTGTGGGGTCATGGTCAAGGGGTAGGTATGAGGAAGTGTGCAAGAGTCAGTCAGAATGTTGAGTTTAGCATTGAGTACAGAAGTTGGGAGGTCATGTGCAGTTGTATAAGACATTGGGGGTGAGGCTTGTGAGTATTGTGCTCAATTCCGAGCATCATGCTATAGGAAAGATGTTGTCAAGCTGGAAAGGGTACAGAGATTTACAAGGATATTGCCAGGTCTCGGTAGTCTGAGCTATAGGGAGAGGTTGAGTAGACTGGAACCTCTACTCCAGAGGTTTATTCCTTGGAGCGCAGGAGGATGAGGGGTGATATAGAGGTGTATAAAATCATGAGAGGAATAGATTAGATAGATGGACAGAGTCTCTTTCCCAGAGTAGGGGAATCGAGGACCAGAGGTCATAGGTTTAAGATGAAGGAGAAAAGATTTTAAAATAGGAATCTGCGTGGTAACATTTTTACACAAATGTTGGTGGGTGTATGGAACAAGCTGCCAGATGAGGTAGTTGAGGCAGGGACTATCCCAACATTTGAGAAACAGTTAGACAGATACATGGATAAAACAGGTTTGGAGGGATGTAGACCAAACGCGGGCTGGTGAGACTAGTGTAGCAGGGACATGTTGGCCGGTGTGGGCAAGTTGGGCCGATGGGCCTGTTTCCACACTGTATCACTCTATGACTCTAAGAGCTGGTGCCTGGCCTCAGCCTGGTAGAGGTCAGCCTGCCAGACTACAATGGCACCTCCCTTGTCAGCAGGTTTAATAACCATGTCAGGTTGTTGCTGAGTAAACCATGTCAGGCATAGCTGGGGCCTGTGTTACAACTGATCACACTGTCACTATTGTTTGTTAATGTTCAACGCAGTTGTATGCAAATCAAATCTTGTCTTGAAATTTGGAAAATAAAGAATGATACCGGACTCTAAAAATCAAAAAGAAACTGCAGGTGCTGGAAGTTTGGAATAAAATCAGAAAATCCTGCACACTCTCAGAAGATCAGGTGACATCTGTGGTAAATTAGTCAACATTTCAGTCCAGAGACCCCTTCTGAAAACTGGACAGGAAAAGTAACCTAAATGTGACTGCAGCATCCCCTCCCCTCCCCTCCCCTCCCCCCATCTTAAAGTAGGCACAATATAGGCACATATGTATACAACAGAACATTTGCCAGTGTAGCCATAAGGGGACTTAGAGGTTATTATACTGTTGACCATTTCTCTTTAGAGAGCTCCTTGTGAATCTGCTGCCATGTTAAGCAAAGTCTAAGATGTCAACACAAGGAACTGCAGATGTTGGTTTACAAAAGAGGACACAAAGTGCTGGAGTGACTAAGCAGGCCAGGCAGCATCTCTGGAAAATAAGGATACTGACACTTCAGGTTGGGACCCTTGTTCAAACTGTCTGTGCTTCAAAAGAGGACAGTCAGTTAGAAATGTAATTTCCAGTCAAGCTCATGTGTAGGTAACACCTGAGCATGGACTCTCTAGCCCTTAACTTTAGATTTCAGAGATACAGCACGGAAAGAGGCCTTTTGGCGCACTGAGTTTGTACTAATCAGCCATCACCCCAGACACTTGCACCATCCTACACACTAGGGACAATTGACAATTTACAGAAGCCAACTAGCCTACGAACCTATACATCTTTGGAGTGTGGGAGGAAACTGGAGCACCCAGAGAAAACCCATGTAGTCACAGGGAGAACATTCAAACTCCATACAGACAGCACCCATAGTCAGGATCAAACTCGGGTCACTGGCTCTGTAAGACAGCAACTCTACTGCTGTGCCACTGTGTCTCCCAAACATTATTGTGGCAACTGTCTCCCAAAATGCAAGAGGTGGCATAGCCACATCATAGTTTGCTATCCTGGGAGCTGTATCTTATCATATCATATCATATCATATATATACAGCCAGAAACAGGCCTTTTCGGCCCACCAAGTCCGTGCCGCCCAACGATCCCCGTACATTAACACTATCCTACACCCACTAGGGACAATTTTTACATTTACCCAGCCAATTAACCTACATACCTGTACGTCTTTGGAGTGTGGGAGGAAACCGAAGATCTCGGAGAAAACCCACGCAGGTCACGGGGAGAACGTACAAACTCCTTACAGTGCAGCACCCGTAGTCAGGATCGAACCTGAGTCTCCGGCGCTGCATTCGCTGTAAAGCAGCAACTCTACCGCTGCGCTACAGGACAGATTCATAAAATTGTGTCACTACTGCTTATAACGTTAGTGAAAAATCAATATCCCTAAAGGAGGATTGTAGGTTTTTTTATTAGTGTTGGTGATTTTAGTTGAAATAAACAAAATTTGAATTGCTTTATGATTTACTTATAAATCCTGAAGGAAAGGTGAGGTGTGTGACTTATTGAACACGGAATGGATAAGCTACAATGATGGGTGAGGCAAGTCATGGATATGGATAAGGAATGATGAGAGACGATAGTCCACTTCAAATCCTTGAACTAATGAACACCATCATTGAAAAGTACAATATAGGGAGTAGATAAATAAAAACAGAAAATACTGGACTCAGCAGGGCAGGCAGCATGTGTGGAGAGAGAAATGTTAATGTTTCAGACTAATAACTTTTCATTAAAACTGGAAAAAGTCAGAAATTACCAGTTTCTAAGTTGCAGAAAAAGGAACAAAGAGGAGAAAACAAATGGAAAGGTATTTAACAAGCTTGATTTCAGGAGCGATTAAGTGACAAAATGGGTAAGAGTGAAGATATTGGAAGTAAGTATGTTATCACAGACTTCTGCTTGGTAGGAAACCAAATGATGGCAATTAATTTGGAAGTCTCAAAAGCTTTAAAAATTATGAAGTCAGTAACAAGGAAACATCAGAAAAAATCTTGAACTGCATTACAGAGTGAAGATGATATCTAACAGAAAGATCAAGCTGACAGACAACAATAGCTGCTTTCATGATTTCAACAAAAAAACGATGGATGTTGTAAAAGAGCCGCACAGCTAATATAACAGTAGCAAACACAAATGGAATGGGAAATGAGGACGAAATAGTAAAATAACCTCTGGAACGGTTGCTTTTAAACCCTCAAATTATTAAGAGCAGCAATAACGATCCCTATTCATCTTATAAGCTAGGTTACATTTTCACGGGTTTTTAAACCACATTTGTCTTAAAAGGGAAAGAATTGCATCCTCTGTTTAGGGAACCATCAGATTGTGCTGCATTTACTTCAATTAACATTGTGCTCTTTGTACAACAACATAGCCTTAAATGGAAAAAAATAACAGTGTTTACAGAGATGGAAGTGTAATTTTTAAAAAAAATCTACATATGTTGTTCCTTTGCTGCATTAACAAATCTGTTTAAAATTAGACATTCATAACATATATAATTAATGTATGATTTCAAGCCCCAAAACATTCTTTTTTGATTCTCATTTAGTGTTTTGTACTGACATTATAAGAAAATTAGAATTATTGTTATTGATATATAATGGCCTGGATTTTGCTGTCAATGGTTAAAGAACCCTTAACCTTAAAGAAAAGGGCCAGGAGTCACAAATTTAATTTGCTTTGCGAGCGCAAAGGTTTTGTCACTACTAACCCAAAATCCGTTTCATTCTCGTGCTCCTCCATTTATGAGGTTGACCATAAAGCTGAACATCTGCAGACTGGAATAGCTATCCTTATGAGAAATCAGCATTGCAGGCTGCTATAATTTCACCCGTCAGCTTTCATTGCAATTCAACTAACATCGTGTTACACTGGAAATCAGGGAGCTCCATCTTCTACTGAATATATTAGTACCATACAATAAATCTACACATATTACCATGTGTATCTTTTTTGGGGTAATACGTATCACCATTAGAATGCTTGAAAATAGAGTTGTGTCCATAGTAAAGAAAAATACTATTTAAATCTCATTTACCTCGTGTAATAAACTCAATCTGTTTTCCTTAACTCGTGGAAAATGAGATTTGTTATTGTGAACCATGGCAATAAAGATTTGTGAAAGGAAGCTTTGCGTCTTTCTTGTCCTTTTCAGCTTCTTTCAGAGCTTTTTATAGACAGTGGTATTTCTGAAGTGTGGCTACAATAATAAAATGAGAAATGTGGCATTCAGCCTTCCCAAAACAAGCTCCCATAACAGGAAAGTGACAATAATCAGATAATCTCTTTTGTAATTTAAAAAAAACTTTTGAACTTTGATTTTAAGTGTCACCAGCTGTTTTTACAAGCTAAAGGTACACAGAAAGGAAATAAAGCAAAATTCAAAAGAAAACAAGCTGCAGTGTTTGTCAAAATTGTACCCAAGTGTAAATTCCCATGTGATCTTGTGAGTCTTGAGAAATAATTACATAATAAATAGACAATCCATCTATGGAGTAAGGGAAACCATTATATATTAACTAGAAATCTTAAACATTGTTGAGAAAAACTATTGAAATGAATATGGTGAAAGACATTTCACAAAAAAATGAAAACACTTGAAGTTGTGCAACTGTGTGAAAAATACTTGATTCTAGCTTCAAATGTGTATCTCTTCTAAGGTCTTTTGGGGTCTCATTTGATTCTGTACTTGACCAAAAAAAAGCTCTTGCCTCCCACGTTGTATTATCAGGATTTGAGCAAGTGTGTTTTTCAGAGTTCAATTTGCAATGGCGCTGAAGGAATATTAACACTTCTATATGAATGCTCCTAGTTCTTCCCTGTTGTAAGATTAGTGACATAGTCTCTTGTAGCCTCCTCCATGCCAGTCACCAAATTTCTCTGTCTATGTTGGGAATACCTTATTACATTCGAGAATCCTAATTGATAACTAATTGCATCATTTATGATGTTTACCACTAATTGTCCTCTGGAGTTTAAACTTGCACTTTTACAAATTGCAGATTGAGTTTTCAAACCATTTTGTTAAATTAGGTCATTATATGTAGTGTCTTCCAATGAAAGCAAACTTCTGTTTGAGCAAATTAAAATATTTGCTAAGGCTTCACACAAAACCACTGCCACTTTCTATAAAATCCTGGGAGAAATTTAATATGATGGTAGAGTGACCATGACCTGGCTTCCTATTAATTTAGCCTGCACCATTTCCTTTGAGCCCTCCAAGCAATATATTGTCCGCAATGACAATCACAGAACCAAACAGCTCGCAGTTAAAAATAGAAACAAAATGGCTATGCCCTTCTTTTCTTTTCAAATTGCCCAAAACATACTCAATTCTGCAACTGACGCCGGGCTCTTTTAACATTACCTACGGCAGCACAGTGGCACAGCAGTAGAGTTGTTGCCTTTCAGCACGCAGCACCGGAGACCCGGGTTCAATCCCGACTCCTGGTGCTGTCTGTACGGAGTTTATATGTTCTCCCCGTGACCGTGTGGGTTTTCTCCGAGATCTTCGGTTTCCTCCCACTCTCCAAAGACGTACAGGTATTAAGGTAAATTGGCTTGGTATAAGTGTAAATTGTCCCTAGTGTGTGTAGGATAGAGTTAATGTGTGGGGATCGCTGGTCGGTGTGGATTCGGTAGGCCAAAGGGCCTGAGTCTGCACTGTATCTCTAAACTAAACTAAACTAAACTAAACTACAAATCTTTTGTGGCTCTTCTCCCCTATTCTCCAGGATCATTTAAATTCACCAATAACCTGATTTTTTTGCATTGGTTGTATTTAATGTTATCCCTTGTTTGCAAAATTATGATTCATTTTATAAACTATACGATGCACCCCTCTGAATGCGGATTGCCAAGCTAACCTGACGTGGTCAATTCATTATATACAATATCCCTCCTCAATGGGCCACAAAGCTTCATAGATGGCTAATTCTCCAGTGTTGAAAAATGAGCATTCAGATTGTGATAAGTAATTAAATCACATTTGTTTGTTTAATTATTTTTGCATAATGCAGATAAATCACATTTATTTTGACTTGCACAGTGACTGGTAACTGACACTCTTGGACTCAAGTTAATGGAACAAAATGTCTACCATAAGCAGCCATCAGTTACACTGTTTAAATCCAGCCACCCAGGCAAATCCAGCCACCCAGGTAATTTATTATCACATCTTGTGTTTAGTGTGAATTAAGTTGCTTATATGATCTATTCCGGTCCAAACATTGTGAAAAATTAAAATACATTAATGTTTGCTTCATTAAATGCCTTTCAGCTCTTGTTTATCTACATGATGCAGGAATAATTAAACTCTCCCATCACCCCTACTTTTTCTTCAATGCCTGCTTCAGTGATTTAATTACACAGCTGCTGATCCTTATCCCTTTCCTTGGATTATTGATAGCATGCTCTGAATCTCTGATGAACTCCAAATGAAGCCAACATATATCCAAATTGCATTCTCCACTCATTTGGCTACTTTCATTTCTTCTTAGAATTCATCTCCCTACTTGCCTATTCCGTTCTCAGCAACACATTATAAGGTTCAGTGGCAGGACTTCTGAACCATGTTAAAATCCGAAGTACATAAGCCGGCCTGACACTTTAGTGTGGAACTCAGATAGCTGTACTGTCAAAACGCTGTGCTTTAGACAGTGTTAAATTGCAACCCCAACAGCTACCTTCAGGACTTAATGGAGCCACTTATCATATCATATCATATATATACAGCCGGAAACAGGTCTTTTCGGCCCTCCAAGTCCGTGCCGCCCAGTGATCCCCGTACATTAACACTATCCTACACCCACTAGGGACAATTTTTACATTTACATTTACCCAGCCAATTAACCTACATACCTGTATGTCTTTGGAGTGTGGGAGGAAACCGAAGATCTCGGAGAAAACCTGATTTAGATAAATAATCTGATTTAGCATGGTAATGGAGAGCTAACTATTTGACAAGGCACCGGAGAAATGTAATTGACTTTGGGCGGCACGGTAGCGCAGCGGTAGAGTTGCTGCTTTACAGCGAATGCAGCGCCGGAGACTCAGGTCACGGGGAGAACGTACAAACTCCTTACAGTGCAGCACCCGTAGTCAGGATCGAACCTGAGTCTCCGGCGCTGCATTCGCTGTAAAGCAGCAACTCTACCGCTGCGCTACCGTGCCGCCCAAAGTCAATTACATTTCTCCGGTGCCTTGTCAAATAGTTAGCTCTCCATTACCATGCTAAATCAGATTATTTATCTTATTATTGTTAAAAGTAGGAATGCTTAGCGAGTCAGGTAGCATCAAAGGAGGGAATAATAGATGACCTTTCATCTCTCTGTTATATGTGGTTTTGTGATTTTAAAAAAATGGCGATTCCATTTTACCTCTGACCTTTTTGATATTTCAAAGTACTTTACTATTACTACCTGTGAAAGGGTCTTGAATATAATAATATTGCAAAAGAATTGTATCTTGTTATATCAACATCGGTCATATTAAGACCTATGGTCAAGCATTCATGTCCTGAGACTATCTGATTCTGATGAAAAACCTTCAACATGTGATGTTAATTCTTTTCCTCCCTCCACAGATTCCACCTAGCCAGCAGAGTATTTCCAGCATACTCTGTTTCCATTTCAGGGCGCAGCTGGTAGAAACGCCAGATACCTGGTTTTAATCCTGACCTCAGGTGCAGTCTGTGTGGAGTTTGCATGTTCTCCGTGTAGCCACTTGGGTTTCCTCCGGTTGCTCTGGTTTCCTCCTGCATCCTAGACATGAAGATCTGAAGGTTAATTAGCCTCTGTAAATTCCCCTTAAATTGTAGGGAGTGAATGCGAATGTGGGATAACATCAATCTAATGTGAATGGGCGATCAATGGTCAGCGTGGACTCTGTGGGTCAAAGGGCCTGTTGCCATGCTATATCTCCAAATTAACAAGAAAACATATTTCCAGTATCTGCAATGTTTTACATAGATAGAAACATAGACAATAGGTGCAGGAGGAGGCCATTCGGCCCTTTGAGCCAGCACTGCCATTCATTGTGATCATGGCTGATCATCCACAATCAGTAACCTGTGCCCAACCTCTCCCCATATCCCTTGATTCCGCTAACCCGGAGAAAACACATATGTTCACGGGGAGAACGTACAGACAGCACCCGTAGTCCAGCACTTTGTGCCCTTTTGCTTCTACAATTTGAGTCTCACAGATTCCATCTCACTTGCCCTTCCCTCCTTTCACTTCTCCTTTTGTTTGGAAATCCACCAGTGATTAACAAGCCTGCACTGTGTCCCTTAGATGGCACACCATTTCTTGTGTCATTCAACATCTCTTGGTCTCAAAATGTTCACAGACATTCTCAATGTTCATTCCTTGCCCACTCCACATCACTGCAGCAAAAACAGATTTGATTCCTAACTTTACTTAACGTTGATGGAAGATAGTCAACTGAAAATTATGGTGCAGCTTCTCTCTCCACAGATGTTGTCTGAAAAGTTGAGTATTTCCATCATCTTTTCCAAAACTCTTCAATCCTTTTATCTCACACCTGTTTTTTCATCCCTGTCCACTGATTGCCTATCAAGACCCCCCTCACCTGTATCAACTTATTACCTGCCAGGCTTTGTACCAAGCCTCCTCTCTTCCAGCTTTCTTCCCACCCCCCCTCCATGCTCCATGTCCCCCCCCCACCCCACAATGAGTCTGAAGAAGGGTCTCGACCGAAACGACACCTATCCATATTCTCCTGAGCTAATGCCTGACCCACTGAGTTACTCCAGCACTTTGTGTCCTTTTTTGTAAACCAACGTCCACAGTTCCTTGTATCCTTATCTTTTGGCTTTACATCACCAGTGAAGGGCTTGAATTTAAGGGTTTTAGTAGGAGCATAAAGCTTTAATTCATTTAATTCATTTCAAAGCTTGAGGGATTCGATAAATATTTCTTCCTGCCTTCAGAGAGCCAACGATGTTCACCTGGTTCAGGAAAGTTGAATATATTCCATATATTATTGCTATTACTTCAAGAGTGGGGTGGCACGGTGGCGCAGGGGTGGCATGGTGGCACTGTGTTTGAGTTGCTACCTTACTGCACCAGAGACTACGGGTGCTGTCTGTACCTTCTCCCCGTGACCACGTGGGTTTTCTCCGGGTACTCCGGTTTCCACCCACATCCCAAAGATGTACAGGTTTGTAGGTTAATTTGCTTTGGTGAAAATGGTAAATTGTCCCTGGTGTGTATGATAGTGCAAGTGTTCAGCTGATCGCTGGTCGGTGCAGACTTGATGGGCCGAAGGGTCTATTTCTGTGCTGTATCTCTCCACTATAACTAAAGTTCCTGGAATTATTGCAAGCTGTGTAGATGTTAACAAGGTCTTTATGTTGTGTTTACATTTGTAGAACACTATATATGAATACAGACAAGCAAAAAAATAAATTTCCACAATTTGCACAATTTATGCAGTTTCCTCATTAGAGTCATAGTCATAGAGTGATACAGTGTTAGTACTTCGGCTCAACTTGCCCACACCGGCCAATTTCCCAGCTACACTTTAAATTGAAATTGCAGAAATAACACTCATTCTCAGCAGCTCACTCACTGATGGCATCGTGGGAATACTGGAATCTGAAGGGGGTGCTGTCATTTATGTAGGAAGGAACTGCAGATGCTGCTTTATACCCAAGGTAGATAAAAAATGCTGGAGTAAATCAGCGGGTCTGGCAGCTTCTCTGGAGAAAATTAATAGGCTATTTTCTGGATGGGACCCTTCTTCAGACTGAGAGTAGAGTCATATAGTCATAGAGTGATACAGTGTGGAAACAGGCCCTTCGACCCAACTTGCCCACACTGGCCAACATGTTCCAGCTAAACTAGCCCACCTGCCTGCGCTTGGTCCATATCCCCAAACCTGTCCTATCCATGTACCTGTCTAATTTGTTCTTGAACTTTGGTATAGTCCCAGCCTCAACTACCTCCTCTGGCAGCTTGTTCCATACACCCACCATCCTTTGTGTGAAAAAGATACCTATTAAATCTTTTTCTCTCGCCTTGAACCTATGTGAAGGGGAAAAGCATTAATGGATTCAATACAAAATTTACTTGCATGATCAATGTCTTCAGAGGGTATTCTGTGATGCTTCAGAGAGTAGTCTGGTACCATATATATGACTCCAGTACAGGTTTGAACAGTCAAATGATTGTTGGTGTTGCTGTGTAGGAAAATAACTACAGATGCTGGTACAAATCGAAGGTATCACAAAATGCTGGAGTAACTCAGCAGGCCAGGCAGCATCTCAGGAGAGAAGGAATGGGTGACGTTTCGGGTCGAGACTCTTCTTCAGACTGATGTCAGGGGGGCGCGACAAAGAAAGGATATAGGTGGAGACAGGAAGACAGGGGGAGTTGCTGTGATTTCTATGGAATCTTGCACTTGTGCCAAGTTTCTCAGTAAATTTTTCATTGGCAGTAAGTAATCCTGGAGATTTGTTATGTATTGTGTCAGCTCTTTTTGCCATCATGGAATATGGTTGCCTAGGAGGAGTATAAAATGTCCCACCCATCTATTTTTAAACACATCTATAACCATATTCTGATGAAGTTGCTATGAGGTTCATCACATGGAAATGTGGAATTGAGTCTTAATGAACAGACTAATTCACACCAAATCAGTTCTTTTTTAAATGTATCCAAAGAATAGTCCGAATTGAGCTTTAAAATCAATATTGTTGATGAGATTCATTGCTATGCCTTTCACGCAATTTACAATTTCATTTACCTGAGCAACCAATCCTTTGATGAAGAAGAGAAGTCGAGATAATCCAGGAAATTATCTTTAGTTAGGCCAAATTTGGAATATTGCCTGGAGTTCTCATTGTCCTACTACAGGAAGGATATGGAGGCTCTAGAGATGGTGCAGAATAGGTTAACCAGAATAATAATAATAATTAAAAAATAATAAATAATAAAAATAAAATAAAAAATAAAATAATAATAATAATAATAATAATAATAATAATAATAATAATAATAATAATAATAATAATAATAATAATAATAATAATAATAATAATAATAATAATAATAATAATAATAATAATAATAATAATAATAATAATAATAATAATAATAATATATATTTTTTTAATGTCCTTTATTCGTCCCACACTGAGGAAATTTAGTGTTACAGCAGCAAAGTGGATAGCAAGAGATCATTCATTATAAATAAAAGTAAAGACAAGGATAAATTGTCATCAGTTTCCTGTGTATTCCCCTTAACTGTTACTTTAAGGTGGGAGGGGTAAAATTTAAAGGAAATGTGCAGGGCAGGTTTTCTGCACAGAGTGCGGTAGAACCACTGCTAGGGTGGTGGTGGGGGCAGATACGATAGGGGATTCTCAGAGGCTTTTGGATAGGCACAGGGAAATGCAGGGAATTGAGGGATATGGATCACATGCAGGCAGAATAGATTAATTTAACTTGGCATCACATTGGGCATGGACATTGGGAGCTGAAGGGCCTGTTCCTGTGCTGCACTCTTCTATGTTCTATGAAGAGCAATTGTTTGCTGATTCAAGCAAGATGCCAAATCCAGCTGAGGGCAGACAAGATCCATGAAAGTTAGTAAAATGCCTTCAAAGGATTCTCACCACTTCATAGAATGAATATTCTCTATTTAGACAGCTCTTTCTTGGATATATAATAGAATGCAACATGATTTAAGTCTTGTGAAGCGTGTGAAGATTCCTCTTGCCTTGTCATATATATGTAGCAGAATTATAAATGTAAAAGAATATGTTTATGAATTTAACATGATTTATTCTCCTCCAATTCCCGCATCTGTTTATCAAGTGCCATTAAATTTAATTTGTCAAATCCCATTAAATAACAAAACGTGACGATCTGTTTACTCTGATATAAAATGCTGCTTTGTGGCTATTCCTGTATTAGCACCAGCATAGTATTTCCAATGATAACTAATTATGTGTAACAAGAAAAGTAAATGATGTGGAGTAAACAAAATGCTAAAGATGCTGGACAATTAATTTATAATTAATTGTTTAAGCCAGCTGTATTTAGCATATTAATATTTTTCTTCGATAAATTGTTCTTGAGAATTGAAAATCAATTTACCTTCTACAATTTATAGAGGCCAAATCCTTGAAAATGTGTTCAGTCTGAGAAAGCAGTACCCAGGTGTGGCCAATGTTACCTCAACAGGGGATAGCTGGATTTTTGAGGCAATCATTGCAGTTCACATCCATCCGGATGTTTGTTTAGTTTAGTTTAGAGATACAGCACGGAAACAGGCCCTTCAACCCACCGATTCTGGGCTGACCAGTGGTCACCCCGTGAACTAGCACTATCCTACACACTTTGGGGACAATTTAGGGACTATTTTACCTACAAGCCAATTTGCCTACAAAGCTGTATGTCTTTGAAATGTGTGAGGAAACCGGAGCACCTGGAGAAAACCCACACAGGTCACGGGAAGAACGTACAAATTCCATACAGACAGCACCGGTAGTCAGGAGCGAATCTGGGTCTGGTGCTGTAAGGCAGCAACTCTACCACTGCACTATCGTGCAGCAGTGAAGAAAATGTTGAAGAAAATATTTACCAGAGATTATTATTTTCTAAATAATTTTTTTTTGTTAGAGATATTTCCAGGATTTTGTATTCAAACATGTTCCCACAAAAATCTGGAAATGATAATTTCTGGAAATGACAGGATGCAAGGTAATCTTTTTCACAGCCCACCTCCTGCCCAGTGTACAACACTTTTGTTAGAATCAGTCCGAAAATCCTGATGCGGGTATGGATTTTCACGTTCTTTAGTACAAAACAAGTTAATATGTAACATGTCTTGCTGTCCGACATCCTACATGGTGCTCCAAGATATTCTGAAACAAAACATATCCAACATGTCATAAACTGAGATGGAAGTAGAACTTGTGGATCAAATATATTCCAAACAATATTTGAGGACAAGGTATCTTTGTTCCCACATTTCTTTCCCCTGCTGTCATTAAATTCAGTCTTCCATATCTTTTTGCTGCATCTAGTCTACGATGATGGTAAGTTTCCTCAATACAATAGAACTTCCATGGTCCATGAAGAAAAGCCCACACTTTACTCGCCCTTCTGGCTCAATGCAATATTTCAATAATCCATTACTTGTAGATCCACTTCAGTGATTCAGGGCCAGTATTTTTGGTTAAAAATGTAAAGAAGACGGGTAAAAAAAAATAGTAAGATTTTATTTTGGCTTCAAAATCAGCTAATGAATGTACTCAGAGGTTAAAAATCTGAAGAGAACCTGGGATGCCTTAACACAGATCCTTTCACTCCAACTTTGATCCAGTTACTGGTATAGCAATTCAGCTTTAGATTGATGATACAGAGACATCAGTTCAGATCACATCTGGGCAGCTGGGGAATTTAAATTCCTTTAATTAAATAAATTACCTGCTTTGAAAAAAAGCTAGCATCAGTAATGCATTAACTGTATTGTAGTAAAAGCCCATCTGGTTCTCTAATGTCCTTTAGGGAAAGAAATCTAGTGACCTTACCAGATCTGATCTTTGTGTGACTCAAAACTCACAGCGATATTGTTCATGTTTAATTGTCCTGTGAAATAAGAGGAAAAGCCATTCTGTTCAAGAAACATAAAGGATGGGTAATAAATTGGTGCCAACAACGTCACATCCTAGGACTGAAAAAAGTGTTGCAATCCAAAACATTGATTCTGCAGTACATTCCACCACAATATATTTAATACTGCACTGTGCTCATTTCTTCAGTTAAAATCCTGCAACAATATCTTGCCGGAGATGATAGTTGAGGCAGGTACCATTGCAATGTTTAAGAAACATTTGGACTGGTACATGGATAGGATAGGTTGAGAAAGATATGGGCCAAATGCAGGTATGTGGGACTAGTGCAGATGGGACATGTTAGGCTGTGTGGGCAAGTTGGGCCAAGGGGCCTGTTTCCCTGCTGCAAGACCCTATGACTCTATGATAACATTTACTATTGGAGGCAACATACTGCAGATTCTGTAATCTCAAGGAGAAAACTGTTACTGCCTGATCTGCTGAGTTCCTCCAGCTTTTTGTTTACTCCACATCATTTACTTTCCTTGTTACTCATAATTAGTTATCATTGGAAATACTATGCCAGTGCTAATACAGGAATAGCCACACAGCAGCATTTTATATCAGAGTAAACAGATCGTCACAAGTTTTATTATGTAATGTGAATTGACAAATTAAATTTAATGGCAGTTGATAAACAGATGCAGGAATTGGAGGAGAATGACACCTCTTATTGCTTTCAGGAAAATATCTTTTAAATTGCTTGATCAATCTTTAAAGTGTGTGAGAATGAGATACAATTTATGGGCCATTGGTCAAGGAAATAAAATCATTACCAACCAGATTACCCATCAGAATACCAAAAGAAGATTTTCTGATTATTATTCAACAATCAGAATGGTATTCACCGTGTAGAGGAATCCAAATAGAGAATTTTATATTTCTTTTTTTTATTTACTTCAAAATCAGACATGAAATAACAACTTCAGTAAATGAGAGAGGGAATTCAGATATAATAGCAGATTAGAAAATAGTCAATTTTGTGGAATTGGATTAGCTGAAAGAATATGACATTGAATAAGATAGACACACAAAGCTGAATTAACTCAGCGGGTCAGACAGCATCTCTGGAGAAAAGGAATACAGGTAGGTGACGTTTTGGGTCGAGACCCTTCTTCAGACTGGCTTTTTGTGTCTCTCTTCAGTTTAAACTGGCATCTGCAGTTCCTTCCTACACATGACATTGAATAACACGTTTTTAGTGTTTTTCAGCCCCTTCGTAACAAGAGGAGTTGAGTATAGGAGCAAAGAGGTCCTTCTACAGTTGTACCGGGCCCTGGTGAGACCGCACCTGGAGTACTGTGTGCAGTTTTGGTCTCCAAATTTGAGGAAGGATATTCTTGCTATGGAGGGCGTGCAGCGTAGGTTCACTAGGTTAATTCCCGGAATGGCGGGACTGTCGTATGTTGAAAGGCTGGAGTGATTGGGCTTGTATACACTGGAATTTAGAAGGATGAGGGGGGATCTTATTGAAACATATAAGATAATTAGGGGATTGGACACATTAGAGGCAGATAACATGTTCCCAATGTTGGGGGAGTCCAGAACAAGGGGCCACAGTTTGAGAATAAGGGGTAGGCCATTTAGAACGGAGATGAGGAAGAACTTTTTCAGTCAGAGGGTGGTGAAGGTGTGGAATTCTCTGCCTCAGAAGGCAGTGGAGGCCAGTTCGTTGGATGCTTTCAAGAGAGAGCTGGATAGAGCTCTTAAGGATAGCGGAGTGAGGGGGTATGGGGAGAAGGCAGGAACGGGGTACTGATTGAGAGTGATCAGCCATGATCGCATTGAATGGCGGTGCTGGCTCGAAGGGCTGAATGGCCTACTCCTGCACCTATTGTCTATTGTCTATTGTCTATTGAGTATAATTCTGCTTATTTTTTATGATGTGTTAATAATTTTTCTCCTTGGACAGAAATGCCAGGTCTTCTATGAATAAAGAATTTACAGTGGTGCTCTTATACATTCCTTGATGTTTCACCTGGTTTACAGAATCAATGTTATATTCTCTAACTTTTGACTAATGGCAGCAAAAGGGATATTGCTTCCAATGAGCAGATGGTAGATGCTTTGCTTCAATGTCAATAGTAGACAAAAGGGTGCAATCTCCTTTGCTTGTAGTGTGTCACAAAATCATCAACATATTCTTATTATATTGAATGTGATGTACAATTACCTTACGTATCTAGGGAAAGGTTTTCTTGTTCCTGAACCTGGATACATTGGAGGTCATTTTGTCACGTTTTCCAATTAGCAGTAGAATTCAGTATTGGTGAATGAAGTTGTGATAATTCTACAGCATTTACGCTGTGCCACGTCAGACCAGGTGCAGATGATACTGTTCAATTAATTTAATAGAGTGGACCCAGCTGTGAGGGTTAAAGCAAAGTATATTATCAGACTTTCAAGTTTATTTATATGTTATTGTGTTTTTTACCTTGTTCAATTTTCTTAATGCCTTTTATGAATTTTAACATCAGTTTTCAATAGCTGTGGGATGCCTTTGAATTCAAAATGTTTTATGCAATAAAGCATTTCCAGTCAATGTTAGCCCACAGCATTTCACTTCTATAAATCAAGGTGTGGGGTTTTACTGAGTTGGCCTTACGAAAGGGAAAGTCCTTTTTCTGTTCTGCATTACCAACCGTCTACCCATTAACTAGATTAATTATTAACTAACCAACAACTAGAGAGCAGTCCTCAACTACATTCTACCTCATTGGAGACCATCAGACTATCTTTGATCAGACTTTACTGAGTTTATCATACCCTAAACATTATTCATGTTATTCCCATTATAATGTATCTGTACACTGTGGATGGCTCGATTTAGTTTAGTTTAGGAGATACAGCGCGGAAACAGGCCCTTCAGCCCACCGGATCCGCGCCGACCAGCGATCCCCGCATATTAAAACTACCCTACATACACTAGGGACAATTTTTACATTTACCAAGCCAATTTACCTACATATCTGTATGTCTTTAGTGTGGGAGGAAACCGAAGATCTCGGAGGAAACCCTGACCTGCCGAGTTTGACTAGCATATTTTGATTTTATTTCAGATTTCCATCATCAGCAGGTTTTTAACAAATATATATTCTATGGAATCTTGGTTGTTACATTAAATTGTTGGCAGCCGGACTGCAGTTTAATGAAGGAGATAGATGGTAAAACCCCAACAAATGCATGCCATTTCCTCTGTTTCCTTGGATTAGTGTGAAATCCATCCTTTTTGTATCTTTGAATGAATAATTCCATCTATATTTCCTCCAACTCACAGCTCATTTTAAATGCTTCTTTAAAGTCCTGTTGGCTGCTCACAACATGTTAGGCCATAGAGTTGGGTTATTTTGTTTCAGTTGTGGTGGCAACAAAATTGACCTTTACAATGGTCTCTTTAATATTAGCCTTCCTTGAGATAAATGCATTCTTACTCCAGGCCTGGCTACACATGTTCGAAACAATAGAGAGAGCATATTTTAATTACAATAATAAAAGAACCTTTCTAGATCTAGCAAAATCAGCAACGTTCTCCCATAGTGCAAAGTTTCACGACAACACTGCAGTCTCAACTCTGTTTTACTGCGATAACTAGCCCCACAGAGAACAAAGTTGCAAGAAGATTTAAACTCAGTTGGAGAGTAATACAACAGAGTAAACTTGGCTTTGCTTTAATGGGTACCACATATCTGCTTAAGCAGATTTACTATTAACTTCATGACATGAATAACTGCAGTGAGCATGATGTTAAAGCCACAGTTGTTCTTTAGATCCAAGTTTCTAATGATCAATGCAATCACTGTCCAAAAATAATCAATAAAAATGTTCTAAGTACTGTTTAAGTTACAAAATGCCATAAAGAGAAAAAAAAATCCTCACTTTATATCTAAATAACATTGAACGTTTATAGCTGAGACATTTTACAATATCCTGTCATAAACCTCTTCACCTTAGTAGGTTAAGGTACAGCATTTTTACTGTATGAATACTTGGCAAAACACGTTTTTTCATTTTAAGATGACTTTTGTTTGCTTTTAATCATGGAAGTCCCATGCTAGGAGATACTTTACGTTGCTCAAGTAAACTTAAATGTCCTTGATTATTGAGACAGTATACAGTAATGGATGATTTTCCAAAGCTTGCTCATGCACAGAACTGGGCAAGGCATGAGATACAGCTGCACTAATGTTGGATTAAAACAGGCTGAATAGGAACCAAAATATAATGAGGAGATGTAACCATATTCATAAGAGCTAATGCATAAGTCATGAAAGTAAACCTATTTATATTACTAACATTGTTTAGCACTACCTTCCAATTAAATCCTGATCAAAAAACATAGTCTAGATATTAATGAACTTTCGTGCTGCTGAAAGGTTAATTGATTATTATTTAGTTTTTGCCAACTTTCTAACTGGTTGATCAGTCCTTTATTTCACTGTTTCTAGATGCTATGCTAATTTTGCTTTTGAATTAACACCAACTGTTCAGGCCATTCAACAAAGTGGCAGAAAATTATAATAATGGAAATTTGATTCGCATTGCAAGAAGGAATCATTTAGACATGATATGGAATGTTTGGAAAGCTGGCAGTTGCTTATAATTAAAGAGTGGAGGACAACCAATTCCCCATTTGAAGGAATGAAAGGAGAAGGCACATAATTTAGGGACTGCCAGTCATTTTTCCTCCTAGAAAAACTTGCAGCGCCCGGCATAATAGTTGGTGTTAAAGTATAAAGGCTTCCAGGATACACAAGATTTGTCAAACTAATAGAAATAAAGAACTGCAGATGCTGGTTAATACATAAAAGGAGCAATGTGCTGGAGTAACTCAATAGGTCAGGAGAACATGGGTAGGTGATGTATCACCTCTGGACGTTCTTCAGACTGATTGTTGGCAGGGGAGACAAAAGCTGGAAAAGGGGAGAGGCAGAACAAAGCGTGGTAGGTAATAAGCGTGGTAGTCAGGTTTTTTCGCTAGGTGGATGTTTGGAACTATGAAATCAAAATGTGAACCAAAATATGTTGACACTCAGGAGATAGACAATAGACAATAGACAATAGGTGCAAGAGTAGGCCATTCGGCCCTTCGAGCCAGCACCACCATTTAATGTGATCATGGCTAATCATTCTCAATCAGTACCCCGTTCCTGCCTTCTCCCCACACCCCCTGACTCCACTATCCTTAAGAGCTCTATCTAGCTCTTTCTTGAATGCATTCAGAGAACTGGCCTCCACTGCCTTCTGAGGCAGAGAATTCCACAGATTTACAACTCTCTGACTGAAAAAGTTTTTCCTCATCTCCGTTCTAAATGGCCTACCCCTTATTCTTAAACTGTGGCTCCTTGTTCTGGATTCCCCCAACATTGGGAACATGTTTCCTGCCTCTAAAATGTCCAACCCCTTAATAATCTTATATGTTTCCATAAGATCCCCTCTCATCCTTCTAACTTCCAGTGTATACAAGCCTAGTCGCTCCAGTCTTTCAACATATGACAGTCCCGCCATTCCGGGAATTAACCTAGTAAACCAACGCTGCACGCCCTCAATAGCAAGAATTTCCTTCCTCAAATTTGGAAACCAAAACTGCACACAGTACTCCAGGTGCGGTCTCACTAGGGCCCTGTACAACTGTAGAAGGACCTCTTTGATCCTATACTCAACTCCTCTTGTTCTGAAGACCAACATTCCATTGGCTTTCTTCACTGCCTGCTGTTTCATTGTCTTTTATTGTCCTTCCTCCTTCTCCAGCTGCTCACTGAATGGGTAAGTTGACATATGATGAGCATTTGACAGCACTGGGCCTGTACTCGCTGGAGTTTTGAAGAATGAGGGAGGACCTCATTGAAACATACAGAATAGTGAACGGCTTGGATGGAGTGGGTATGGAGAGGATGTTTTCACTAGTGGGAGAGTCTGGGACTCGAGGTCATAGTCTCCGAATTAAAGAACGTTCTTTTAGGAAGGAGATGAGGAGGAATTTCTTTAATCAGAGGGTGGTGAATCTGCGGAATTCTTTGTCAGAGAATGCTGTGGAGGCCAAGTCAGTGTATATTGTTAAGGCAGAGATAGATAGATAGATAGATAGTACGGGTGTCAGAGGTTATGGGGAGAAGACAGGAGAATGGGGTTAGAAGGGAGAGATAGATCAGCCATGATTGAATGGCGGAGTAGATTTGATGGGCCAAATGGCCTAATTCTGCTTCTATCATTTATGAACTTATGTGGGAGTTTCAACGAGACCACGGCACGGCTGGACATAGGAAGGAACTACTGTCAGTCCAATTAACGGTCTTTGCAATTGGTAGTATGTTTTGACCACAACATCATAATTTAAACTACAAAGTCATGAAACTGCATGGGAGTTCTACCCATTGCATCTCATAGGAAGGTGAGTAAAATCCTAAGGTGTAAATGGTTCCTTATGCTATTTTTTGGGAGTCCTTGCTAGAATTACAGCAGCCAAATATTAGAAACATATTAAATTTTCAAGACATAAATATTGACATCAAAACTCAAGCCCAAAGGAGAATGACTGTAGCAAACACTATTAAGGACAACAAACAATAAAATAACTGTGGTGTACTTGATTGGGATATTGAGCTGTAAAATTGTGTACCATTTGCTGAAAATAAATACAGGGAGCCAAAAAAATATGAGCAAATGTAATATTCACAAAATTGAGCAAAAACACTCTGTAGAAGCATAACAACAATGACAATTTAGCAGACATTCTCGATGCTTCAAAAGAAGGAGCAATGGAGCCAGTTAATTTTTTTTATTTGAAGGCACTTGTTTTTAATGAATGTTAAAAGCATCATGAGAAGCAATGGCTGGCATTAGCCTATCTATATGGTATCTGTGATGTAAGGGTTAAAACAAGCATTTCAGCTAAGCTGTTGTTTGCTAACCACCCCCCCCCCCCCCCCCCCATGTTGTGCAAGCAAGCTCACTTAGAAAAACAATTAAGTGCTGAGGAAAATAATTGGGCTCACTTGGAAGAGATAGTAAATCATGAGGCCTCAGTTCATACAGCCCAAGGACATTTTGTAATAAGTCAAATCAAACTTTTCTTTCCAGAGACATTTGAGATCAGATTGACTCCTCATATAATAAATAACCCCTGTCCCATCACTATATAAGATGCCTAGATTCAAAATGGGACAACAGAGTGGTGCAGCGTTGAAGTTACTGTCCGACAACACCAGGAACCTAGTTCGATTCTGACCTCGGGGGCTGTCTGGGTGATGTTTGTTCATTTTCCTGTGACCGCATGGGTTTTATCGGGCGCTCTGGTTTCCTCCCACATTCCAAAGACGTACAGGTTTATAGGTTAAGGGTTACTTACTTTGTTGTAAGTTTTGGGACGTATGACAATAAAGCACTCTTGACTCTTGACTTTTCTGTAAATTGCCTCTTGAGTGTAGGATACGGAATTGGAATAATTTACAACTGGTGCATGAGTAATGGTTGGGTTGGCGCGGCCTCAGGGGACCGAAGGGCTTGTTTCCAAGCTGCATCTCCAAACTAAACTAAAATATAGTTCGCTGCTGTTTGTAGATTGAAGAAGCATGGGGTTATTGAGTATACAAGCGCATGCAGCATGAGCTCACTGGACCTTATCTTGGACCACGATCCCGAACAAAAGGACTTTCACCTAAAACGTCAACTTTTCCAATAGACATAACTGTATACTAGATGATAAAATCTATCTGAAGAATGGTCTTGACCCAAAACGTCACCTATCCATTCTGTCCACAGATGCTGTCTGACCAGCTGAGTAACTCCAGTTCTTTGTGTTTTGCTCAAAATCTCAGCATCTGCAGTTCCTTGTGTCTACATGAAACAAGTCACAAGCTGAATTACTAATTTGACAAGAACATTATTAGGTATCAGATCAGAGAAACATAGAAAATAGTTGTCGGAATAGGCCATTCGGCCCTTCGAACTAGCACCGCAATTCAATATGATCATGGCTGATTATCCAAAATCAGTACCCCGTCTGGATTTGTCCCCAACGACTGCACCTCCACAGACTCCTCTGTCAAGCTTCTCAAGTTTGCAGATGACACAACCCCAATTGGACTGATCCAGGATGGGGATGAATCTGCCTACAGACAGGAAGTGACACAGCTGGCATCCTGATGGCATCGCAACAACCTGGAGCTCAATGCTCTTAAGACAATGGAACTGATTGTAGACTTTATGAGAGCTCCCCCTCCCCTCCCCCCACTCACCATCAACAACACCACAGTCACATCTGTGGAATCATCTAAGTTCCTTGGAATATCATCTCCAAGGACCTTAAATGGGGGGCCACCATCAACTCCACAGTCAAAAAGGCCCAACAGAGGATGTACTTCCTGTGGCAGCTGAGGAAACACAATCTGTCACTGGCAATGATGGTTCAATTCTATACTGTCATCGTAGAGTCCGTCCTCACCTTCTCCATCATGGTTTGGTTTGGCTCAGCCACCAAGCACGACATCCGGAGGCTGCAACAAATCGTTCGATCAGCTGAGAAGGTTGTTGGCTCCAACCTTCCCCCCATTGACGAACTGTACACTGCAAGGGCCAAGAAGCGAGGGGTAAGATAATCTCTGACCCCTCTCACCCTGGCCACAAACTCTTTGAAGCACTTCCCTCTGGAAGGCGACTCCGAACCATCAAAGCAGCCACAGCCAGACATAAAAACAGCTTTTTTTCCGTGAGTAGTGGCGCTACTCAATAGATAAAAGTCTGTAGTCTCTTTTTGCTCTGGTTTATTTCACTCACATATTTAAACCGTAATGTTGTATTCTTAATGTTTTAATGTTTTATGCTTTATTCTTAATTGTTTACTATGTGTCCATGTTGTTACTTGCGAGCGGAGCACCTTGTATGTGTACATACTTGGCCAATAAGCTTATTCATTCATTCATTCATTCATTCATTCATTATTCTATCTAGGGCAAAGTAGGTTGTACTGGAGAACTGTTAACCTATGCAGGAAACATATTCTAGTTTGCATGAAGAGCGTTTTCTGAAGAAGGATCCTGACCCAAAATGCTGTTTGTTCATTCCCTCCACAGATGCTTCCTGACCCGTTGAGTTCCTCGAAAGCTTTATGTTTTGCTGAATGTATGGAGTGTTCCACCCAAGAGGTCTGTGCAGGCTCAGTTGCTGACTGTATTTAAGACAGGACAGATAATTATCTGCATATTAACATGGGGTTTGTGCAGAAGAGTGGCACTGATTTAAATATCTGCCATAATCTTATTGAAATGCGTAGCAGTCATGAGGGGCTGAATAGTCTAATTCTGCTTATGATTTTTATGTTCATATGCTTATGTAAAAAAAAAATCCAAATTACTTGTAATTTTACAGTCAATTAGAAAAGGTTAGTCTATTCGAAGGAGGGCTTTGTGATGGACAGGGCAAATTAAAAAAAATACATTGTGATGTTACTTTCCTATCCTCCTAATTTCAGGAAAGAACATTATATAATAAAATGCCTCGTATCCAATGCGTAAAACAGAAACTTGCTGAAATTGTTGATTATAATTATTCTGCAAAATAAAAGCCAGATGTAGAA
Organism: Rhinoraja longicauda; assembly: GCF_053455715.1. NCBI lineage: Eukaryota > Metazoa > Chordata > Chondrichthyes > Rajiformes > Arhynchobatidae > Rhinoraja > Rhinoraja longicauda. Next base: position 65,315,278 of record NC_135953.1, on the reverse strand, counting down.
ATGACAGTATGGGATGTTGACGGAAAACTGATGAGTGCAAATCAAGGGCAAAAGATAATGACAACATTTACTCTGCAAGTTGTGTTCGCCAAGAGGAATTTTTTTCAAAAGAATGAACAATTGCATTACCTTGCAAGGTCATTGGAGCGAAAGCCTCCCCTCTTGTCATGATTTATCAGAATGAAAAAGCCAATAAAATAGAAAGAAGTAGGTTTCTTTCAGTCCGTGGATTAAAAGAATTTACCAAATAAATTAAAAGCATCTATTTTCTGGACTCAATGCACACAGCTAGAGAAAGATTGCCATGGGCAAAGCTGCAGAACATGTCTGAAGGAGCCATTTTGCGTTTATTAGTTATTTTGCATATTATTATATTACTTTGTATCCTGCATTATTTTTGGACACCAAGAGGTTAATGCTATGCCTACTTATGAATGTGCAAATTATAAGAAGTAAAGTGGATGAGCTTGGGGCTAGGTTAGAGATTGGTAGGTATGACATTGTGGGGATTACAGAGACGTGGCTGCAGAAGGATCAGGACTAGGAACTGAACATTCAGGGTTATACATCCTATAGAAAGGACAGGCAGGTGGGCAGAGGAGGTGGGGTAGCTCTGTTGGTGAGGGATGGAATACATTCCTTTGCGAGGGGTGACATTGGGACTGACAATGTAGAATCACTGTGGATGGAGTTGAAGAATTGTAAAGGCAAAAAGACACCAATGGGAGTTATCTACAGACCCCCAAACTGTAGCCTGGGTATAGGGTGTAAGTTGCAGCAGGAGTTAAAAGTGGCATGTAACAAAAGTAATGCTACTGTGGTTATGGGGGATTTCAATATGCAGGTGGACTGGGAAAATCAGGTTGGTTCTGGACCCCAAGAAATGGAGTTTGTAGAGTGACTCCAAGATGGATTCTTAGAGCAGCTTGTACTAGAGCCTACCAGAGAGAAGGCAATTCTGGATTTAATGTTGTCCAATGAACCAGATTTAATAAGTATTCACTGGAGTTTAGAATGATGAGAGGGGATCTTATAGAGACGTATAAAATTATAAAAGGATGCAGGAAAAATGTTCCCAATGTTGGGGGAGTCCAGAACCAGGGGACACAGTCTAAGAATAAAGGGGAGACCATTTAAAAGTGAGGTGAGAAAAAACTTTTCCACCCAGAGAGTTGGGAATTTGTGGAATTCTCTGCCACAGGCAGTGGAGGCCAATTCACTGGGGGATGAATTTAAAAGAGAGTTAGATAGAGCTATTGGAATCAAAGGATATGGGGAGAAGGCAGGCACTGGTTACTGATTGTGAATGATCAGTTATGATCACAATGAATGGCTTGAAGGCCAAATGGCCTCCTCCTGCTCCTATTTTCTATGTTTCTCTGGATATGGACTGGGAGGATCCATGGGAGGAGTCTTAAGGATGGTCTTTAAACTATACACTCCATTGCTGAGAGTCGTGTAAACTTCGATATCATTGGACCTGAAGGCAGTGCTTCAAATGTCTCAAACTCTAAATTGAGTTTCAAATCCCGTTCTTCATCTCGTGCATCTTGGACGCACTCTGCTCGTACGAAGGCTAAGGCAGACCTGGCAGTTCTCGCAGAACAGGCTGCCATCGTGGAATACAGGCATGAGATTGAGGCACAGGAACAGAGAAAGGAAGAAGTACGGAAAAATGAACAATTGAAAAACAAAGAATTGTCAATTGAACAAAAGAGAAGACAATTGGAAATGAAGTTCGACAGGAAGAGAAGACAATTGGAAATGGAGTTCGAATGGCAGAGCCAGAAGGAACAGCTGAGAAGATGGAAGGAACAGCTGAGAAGAATGAAGGAACGATTGGAACTAGATGCTGCAATAGCAGCAGCCAAGACAAGAATCAATATACTTAAGACTAGGAAATCAAGATACAGCTCGACAACAGCTGATGGAATGAACTCTTATTTGAAAGGAGGAACTATCAAAGGCCCTACCTTTACTAAGGCAAGAGAAAAGCCGCAAACAGCCAAAAGCAGTTTGGCAATGATTACAGAACCTGTAGAAGCACAGGTGCAAGAAGATCATCCTGAAATACTTTGTGTTGAATAAAAGGACAAGGAAAAGAAACTAGTATATAGAGAACAGAATGGAAAGCCAATTGCGGGGGATCCTGTTCTCTCATCTCAGACGTGTGACCATACCGGGGCCGGTGATGAAACCTGCATCTCCTCCATTGGTCCATTGGCTGGAGAATCTGGTCCTGAAAATACTTGTCTGAACACAGAGATGATCGAGACCAACTCTGAACTAGCACCAGAAGGTTGTGAATCTTCGGATCAAGAAATGATAGATCTGGAAACTTCAGGGGATCCTGCACCAGAAAACCCAGCACATCTTGAGGACATTTCAACCAAAGTAATTGCTGAAAAATCTAGTTCCACAGAGAACTCTACGGATTTTGTTGATGGTGGGAAACTAAATGAATCCATCACTAGCAAAACTGAAGATGACTATCCAGAAATCTCTGTTACAAATGAAACTACCCATAATGGTGAACTGAGAAGAGACAACGACATCAGGGATGGAAATGGCTGCCCTTCTGCTGCTGTCAGTCAAATATCTATTGCAAGCTAAGAGGAGCTCCTGGTTAAGCAATACAATCACGACTTCATAATGGGAAAATCCAGAGTTGACACAATGCTGCGAAAAGAATTACAGCTTCAACTGGACAAATCCATCTTCTGGACTGATAGCACAACGGTGCTTAAGTACATCAACAACAAAACCAAATGCTTTCAAATATTTGTAGCAAACAGAATCTCTTTTGCAAGGGATGCTACTGATGTTTCACCATGGAGATATTTTTGCACAAAGGAAAATCCTGCAGGTGAAGCATCAAGAGGACTGACAGCAGACCGCTTCTTAAGGTGGAAGAGAAGAAGACTGAAGAAGATTCAGTCTAATGGGCAGAATATTGGAGACCATACCAGATGCACAAGGTTTTGTGCGTATTGTTCGATTTCAGACTAAGAGCAACATCTTGGAAAGACCGATAACCAAGATATGTCTGCTACTGGAAGCTGATACCTGAGTACAGCAAAGACAATAGACAATAGACAATAGACAATAGGTGCAGGAGTAGGCCATTCAGCCCTTCGAGCCAGCACCGCCATTCAATGCGATCATGGCTGATCACTCTCAATCAGTACCCCGTTCCTGCCTTCTCCCTATACCCCCTCACTCCGCTATCCTTGAAGATTGAAGAATCATTATAGTAGATTTGATGCCAATATATAGTGCATGCTTTTTGATTATATCTGAAATTTTAATGAGTCCTTTTAATGTTTATTTGTAATTGTTGCATTATACACTTAGAACAATTAGGGGCCGGTGTGTAGGAGCCATTTTGCATTTATTAGTTATTTTGCATATTATTATATTACTTTGTATCCTGCAGTATTTTTGGACTCCAAGAGGTTAATACTATGCTTATGTATATGGACTGGGAGGATCCATCGGAGGAGTCTCCCATGAGTATGAGTCTCCCATGATCATGAGTATAACTTGCCCAGTACTGACAAATTGCTTCAGTGTGACACGAGGAGCCTGCTAATATAAGGTTAGCAGGCCATACAAGTCAAGCCTACTAAAACATAAGGTTTTAGTCAGTATCAGGATATGAAGGAGTATCGATGAGAAACAAAGTTATTACTACAACAAACAAGTTAATGACAAGAGATAAGCTAATATGTTTTTATTGCAACTTCAAATAAATGACTAACTAACTGCAACGTCGTGAAGGTGGTGTTATTTGAGTCAAGAACCACCGCTCCCATTCCGTCATCAAATGGTAAGCTTTGGAGCTTTGTAAGGAAGCATAAAGCTGGCCGCTGGAATTACCATGGAATTACCTGGTTGGAAAATTGATAGCAGTGAAATCTAGAACTCCACTTAAAGAAACTTGGAATCTGAACCAGTTTCTTTGTATTGGGATGATTGTAGGATTTACCTCGAGATGCCTCGATATTGAAAACCAATGGTGTTTGATATTTTGGGCTTGGTCATCCAAGTCAGCACTAGCAACATGAGTTGTGAGTAAATTGGGAGCAAAATGAACTAAGATTCAGTGCCATGAAACTCTATCCACATTAATGAATGGACAGTTTTGGCAATCTTTTGTTTTTAGTATTTAATTAATCTACCCAGGGTGACTGGAAAAGTAGGTGGGACTGGAGAACTATTCAACCTATGTAGGGAACATATTCTAGTTTGCATGAAGAGTGTTTTATTTTGCATATAGTGGTATAGCCGTTAATGCATTTTCCACAGTAGGCTAATTGCTACTTTATTTTTGCTAATTAATTGCTTTGCATTCCACCAAATAATAGCTACATTTGTAGAAAGGAGGAGTGTGGGTTGCTTATTATTCTCCTAATAGGATAAAAGACTGACAGGGATGACTTGATAACAACCAAACTATATGCTAGTCACATCTTATGTTTTTCTCTGAGGATCCTCACAGCAGCTGTGTTAAATCTCTGGACTTCAGGAGGTTTGTTTTGATCTCTGAGTCTTCCATGTGCTGTGTGGTAGATGTCCACTAATTAATGCCACGCAGCATAAGGGACAACACTTCTTTTTGCCTTTTATCACCGAGAAATCAATTTTTCATTTACTTTTCGCTGAAATAAAGTGAATATTCCTGTCAATGTTTTTATATGATGCTTTTGTGGAATGAATTACTTATTTAGAGGGCTAAGCTGATTGTTTTTAAATATTTATATAAATGTGCAATGCTTTGACCAGGAGATGAACCTTTTCCACAGTTAAAGTAATCACAGCTATGTTATTGTGAGAAACATAGGAAATATGTTGTCAAGCTGGAAAGGGTACAGAGACGATTTACTAGGATGTTGCCAGGACTGGATGGTCTGAGCTGGAGGCAGAGGTTGAGTAGGCTGGGGCTCCATTCCTTGGAGTGCAGGAGGATGAGGAGTGATCTTATAGAGGTGTATAAAATCATGAGAGGAATAGATCGGGTAGATGCACAGAGTCTCTTGCCCAGAGTAGGTGAATCAAGGACCAGAGGACATAGGTTTAAGGTGAATGTGAAAAGATTTAATAGGAATCTGAGGAGTAGCTTTTTCACACAAAGGGTGGTGGATGTATGGAACAAGCAGCCAGAGGAGGTAGTTGAGGCAGTGACTACCGCAACATTTGAGAAGCAGTTAGACTGGCACATGGATAGGAAAGGTTTGGAGGGATATGGACCAAATGCTGGCAGGTGGGATTAATGTAGCTGGGACACGGTGGCTGGTGTGGGCAAGTTGGTTCGAAAGGCCTGTATCCACACTGTATCACTCTATGACTCTATGACTATGATATGTTTGTTATGTCGCCCTGCACATTTTGTGCTCTTAAAATTAGGGATAGTGATTAAAAAATACTATGTTATAGATTTGTATCATGAAAACCCTTATATCTTAAATGTTGACAGATGGTTAGAAAACGCATACTTTCCAAGGCAAATAATGTTAGTACTCTGAATGATTCTTGCCCACTCCATTCTTATCATTTCTGTGATGGAACAAATGTGCATGACATTTATATTGGTGATGAGCAAGAGGACAACATTTCCGCATCTGTACTCCTAGCATGTGGAAAAATATCTGGAAATCACCTTTGATTGTTTAAAGTGTGTAGAAATGGAGAAAGTGATGACAGGAGGACATTTATTTATAGAATTGTAGATGCGGGACACGAGATGAACCACAAAATGCTGAGCCTTTACGGCTGAGACATCAGCTGCAGGGGAAATCAGGCAGCTCAGTGTTTCAAAAAGGATCTTCCAGCAGCATTCTGCAGTTTTCCTTCAATAGAAGAAAAAGCAAAGAGGCAAGCTGGTGTATGACTGACCGTGGCCAAGATGCACATTGTGTCCTTTGTAAGTTTGTGAATGCTTCAGCAATATATGCAGGGAAATACAGAGAACAATTGACAAATCTTAGTCTCAGAGATTTCCTATAATTTGGAATAATTTAGTTTTAATTTGGAGATACAATATGAAAACAGATTTATTGGCTCAACACCACCTACCGATCATCCACACACTAGTTCTATGTGGCCCCACTTTTGCATCCTACACACGAGGGGCAATTTACAGCAGCCAATTAACCTGCAAATCTGCACATCTTTGAAATGTGGGAGGAAACTGGAGCACCCGGGGAAAACCCATGGGAAAATGTACAAACTCTGCACAGACAGTCAGGATCAGGATCGGACATGGATCTCTGGCACTGTGAGGCAGCAGATCTAGCAGTGTGCCGCTGTGCCACCCCAAATAAACCTGTTGTCCAGAGGGGAAGTGATAAAGTTGCCTGGTCTGGCAAACACTATGTCAGCTACTTAATCTGTACATCAGTGCTCTACACTTTGCTGGTCAGGAAATCTGGAATGAGCATTAAAAAAAAAATGTTCTAAGAAAGGGTGGAAAGAGTGCAAAGAAGATTTATGAGGATGTTGCCAGGACTCGATGGCCTGAGCTATAGGGAGAGGTTGAGGTTGAGCAGGCTAGGACTCTATTCCTTGGAGCGCAGGAGGATGAGGGGTGATCCTGTAGAGGTGTATAAAATCATGAGATTAATAGATCGGGGAGACGCACAGAGTCTCTTGCCCAGAGTAGGGGAATCAAGGACCAGAGGACATAGGTTTAAGGTAAGGGGGGAAAGATTTAATAGGAACCTAAGGGTAACTTTTTCACACAAAGGATGGTGGGTATATGGAACGAACTGCCAGAGGAGGTAGTTGAGGCAGGTACTACAGCAATTTTTAAGAAACATTTAGAAAGATACATGGATAGGACAGATTTAGGGGTAAAATAGGCCAAATTTTAGCAGGTGGGACTAGTGTAGATGGGACATGTTGGCTGGTGTGGGCAAGGTGGGCCGAAAGGCCTGTTCCACACTGTAAGACTCTATGACTCCATAACTGATCTGCTCTGAAGATTGGCCTCAGATCAGCTTTCAGCGTGTTCTCTAGCTTGTTTACAATCTTATCCTTGAATAATCGCCTTCACTTTCATTGTTCCCTGAGGGTGAATGGATAATCTAATGTTATCTTTGTGTAGTAATCTGATGATTCCCAATGGCTCAATGGGATCCCATCATGATTACTACAAATCAGCCTAATTTTGTTTAATTGCGGGAGCTTCAGGTATTTGAGAGACTTCCGAATGGAACGTTGCCATCCACTTGCAGGAAATGGCGTAGGCATCGAAGCAAATGAATCTATTTAACTGTTGTAATATAAGGACATAAGACACAGGAGCATGCACAGGGTTTACAGCCTCTTGATACTGCTGTGTGATTTTGTAAGATTATGACCAAACCAATCTTTGGCCTCAAATTAATTTTTCTGTTTGGCTTCTTAACCCTTGATTCCCCCAAAGTTTCAGAAAAAAAATATTACCTCTGACTTAAATATATTTCTGGGATGAGGAAATCCAAAGATTCACAGCCATCTAAGAGAAGAAATTCCTCCTTATATCAGTGTTCAATGATGACTCTCTCCTAAGTCAGTGCACATCCCACCCGCCCCTTCTCCACCTCCCCATACTATTCTAGACCTCTGATCAATGGAAGCACATAGTGCCTACTACTAAAGTATCTAATATGCTTCAATGCCATCAACTCTCTATTTTCTGAATTCCAGTGCGCATCTCGGAATCCCAAACCTTCCTCATGAGAAAGGTCCCTCATCTTAGAAATCATCTAATGTTCTAGTGTTAGTTTTAGAGATACAGGCCCCTCAGCCCACTGAGTCGGCACCAACCAGTAGCACCCCGAGCACTAGCACTATCCTACCCACTAGGGACAATTTACAATTTTACAAAAGCCAATTAACCTACAAACCTAGAGATATTTGGAGAGTGGTAGGAAACTGGAGCACCCGCAGAACCTCATGCTATCACAAGGAGAACGAACAAACTCCGCACAGACAGCACCCGTAGGCAGGATCTGGTGATGTAAGGCAGCAACTCGACTGCTGCGCCACTGTGCCGCACAGTGTATCCTTGGTGCACTGACTCTGAGGCAAGTAAAACGTTTTTTAGACAAGGTGCCCAAAACTGTGCACAGTTCTCCAGGTATGGCTTTCCAATGTCTTGTTTCCAACACTTTATATTCCATCATCTTTGCAATGAAAGGCCAACATTCCAATTGCTTGATGTACCTGCATGCTAACATTATGTTTCTGGTACATGGAAACCAGAACTTATAGAGTCATTGATTCACACAGCATGAAAACAGGCCCTTCAGCCCAACTTGCCCATGCCAACCAAGATGCCCATCTCCATTAGGCCCAGTTGTCCACGTTATGCCCATATCCCTCTAAATCTAAATCTGTGTAAAAAAGTTACCTCTCAGTTTCCGATTAAATTTTTCCCCTTTTAACTTAAACCTACGTCCTCTGGTTCTTGATTTGCCTATTCTGGATAAAAGACACTGCATTTACCCTGTCAATTCCTCTCATGATCTTATACACATTATAAGATCACCTCTCATTCTCCAGCACAGTACATGAATAATTAATATCTGGCAACATTTAAATAATACATTTTTTCCTATTCTTCCTGCCAAAATGAATAACTCTGCACTTCACCCAGTATCACGGCCTTGCTCTTAACCTGTCCATGTGGAGGCCAAGTCAATGGATATTTGTAAAGCAGAGGTAGATTCTTGATTAGTACGGGAAGAAGGCAGTACTTTGGTGTTAAGAGGGAAAGATAGATCAGCCATGATTGAATGGCGGTGTGAGCTGAATGGCCTAGTTCTGCTCCTAAAAAGTATGAACTGATGAACATATTCCTTTGTAAATAAGATGTCAACTTATTTACATCGGCGAAACCAAACGCAGGCTCGGCGATCGCTTCGCTCAACACCTGCGCTCGGTTCGCATTAACCAAACTGATCTCCCGGTGGCCGAGCACTTCAACTCCCCCTCCCATTCCCAGTCTGACCTTTCTGTCATGGGCCTCCTCCAGTGCCATAGTGAGGCCCACCGGAAATTGGAGGAACAGCACCTCATGTGGTACGAACATCGACTTCTCCAACTTTAGATAGTTCCTCTGTCCCTCTCTTCCCCTCCCCCTTCCCAGATCTCCCTCTATCTTCCTGTCTCCACCTATATCCTTCCTTTGTCCCGCCCACCTGACATCAGTCTGAAGAAGGGTCTCAACCCGAAACGTCGCCCATTCCTTCTCTCCAGAGATGCTGCCTGACCTGCTGAGTTACTCCAGCATCTTGTGAATAAAAACCTTCGATTTGTACCAGCATCTGCAGTTATTTTCTTATATTCCTTTGCATACTCTGTGCTGTCCTCACATTTTACTTCCCCATTTTGTATATTGTTAGCAGACTTATATACATTAAACATTGTCCCTTCATCTAAATTATTAAATGGACTGTGAATAGCTGAGGCATCGGCTCCAAGGAACTCCAGTAGCTACTCCAGTGTCACATGGAAAATTTATCTGTTATTACAGTCTTTCTTTCATCTGTTAATCCAGCCTCTAATCTCAGTACAGATGCTCCTCAATTTACGATGCTTCAACTTACGATATTTCGACTTTACGATGGTGCAAAAGCTGGGCAATGGCAGCGAGCTGCAGCTCGCTTCCGGTCACATGATCAGGTATATTAAATGCATTTTCGACTTACGATATTTTCGGTTTACAGATGAATTACAAATGTAACGGGTTTATCGGAACGTAACCCCAGCGTAAGTTGAGGAGAAACCGTATTATAGTTTATTCAGCCTCATGCACCATTGAAATAACCTTTCAAGAGTTATTTTATTAAATATCTTTAAGAAATCCAAATGTACTGCAACCATAGTCTACCCTTTACCTGGCTTGTTAGTAATGTCGTCAGAGACTCTTAACTAATTAGGTAAGCATGATTTCCCTTTCATAAACCATGTTGACTCAGCCTAACCATGTTGAATTTCAACATGTTCAATAGTCATTTTCTTAATAAGATCTCTGAGTCTTACAGCAATAGAGCAGAGAAACAGATCATGTGGCCCTCTGTGTACATGGTGATCACCTATTCACATTAATGCACATTTTCCTCAGATTTTTAATTCATCTGTTTCAGCTTCAATAGCACAATTGATGGATATTTTATTTTTCGCTATTTTATACATATTCTGTTTATTCTTTGTCATTTTTTCAGTTGGTCTAGTTTAGTTTATTGTAACGTGTGCTGAGGTGCAGTGAAAAGCTTTTATTGCGTGCTATCCAATCAAACAAAAGACTATAAATGAATACAGTCAAACTATCCACCATGCACAGATAAAGGATACACCATTTAATGCAAGATATATTACATTGAAGTCCAAAAAAGTCAGATTAATGATAGTTCAAACTTCTCCAATGAGATTGGTGGGTGGTCAGAACCACACTTTAACTGGTGAGAGGACAATTCAGTTGCTTGATAACAGCTGTGAAGAAACTGTACCTGAATCTGGATGTATGAGTTTTCAAACTTCGATACCACTTGCCTGATGGGGGTGGGGGTGGGGGGGAGGGGGTGGGGGTGGGGGGGGGGGGGGTGGGGGGGTGGGGGGGTGGGGGGGTGGGGGAGTGGGGGGGGTGGGGGGGGGTGGGGGGGTGTGGGGGGGGTGAGGGGGGGTGAGGTGGGGGGGGGAGAAGAGGGTGTTGCCAGGGTGAGACGGGTCCTTGATTATGCTGCTGACCTTACCGAGGCAGCGTGAAGTTATTTACCGGAAGTGACGTGAGAGGACGCTGGCGTTGTTTGTTCGCCGCTTCTCACCACTTCTATTTTTGGATTAATTTTGCCGTTTTTAAAAAGATTTCTCAGATTTGAAAAAATCCCTCTACTTAAACTAATCCTTCTGCTTGACCTGGTATCATCTGCCCAGCTCTTCCACCGCTGCCTCCGCACCCTTGGACTCCGCACCCTTGGACCTCTCACTCCTGTCTGTGCTCCTGTCTCTGCTGGCTTGGACTGCTCCCCTGTGGGTTACCTGACAGCTAGCGCTGACGTCATCAAATCGCTAACGCTACCGCTAATGCTAACAGCTGCCTGGCTGCCTGCTTGCCTGCTTGCCTGGCTACCTCCTCTGCCTGCACGTCCTCAGCTCCGTATTAACCCTCAGGCTGCTCAGCTTCCTCGATCCTCATAGGCCTTGCTCTGGATCAGCCTGTTGTGCCTGCTGTGACCTTTTGATCTCTCTGGGCTCTATGCTCCTTCGCTCCTGCCTGGCATGGCACTGAAGTACTTGGCTGCGAGGCTGCTCCAGCTCAACAACCACTCCACTCCGACATGCATCTCTGCCATCATCAACCACGGACTTCTACGACGACCCAAATACATCCACAGAGGCTCCGGTCACAAGTTTGTCTACTCCCAGACCGGTCACTCCATCCCTGCACTCTGGTCAGCTGATCGGACTTCCACTCGTCCATTACATCATCACAACAACGCACACGAGCTTGCCCCCTGTCTACAAGCCCTGGCTAAATCACCCGTGTCCATCCACACCATACAAAGCAACATGAAGCTCACTCTGCTCAACATCCGGTCCCTCAACAATAAAAGCCTCATTCTGAATGACTTCATCCTGGAAAATAAACTGGACTTCCTCTGTCTGACAGAAACCTGGCAACAACCTCTGGATTACCTCTCACTCAACCTCACTACACCCAACGGATACTCCTACATCAATAAACCACGCTCGGAAGGCCGAGGTGGTGGGATTGCCGTAATTCACCGACAGGACTTCAAGATCAACCTCATCTCCATCTCATCTGCTCCGTCATTTGAACACCTGGCTTTCAAACTCTCTGGCCACACAAAATTAGTCATGGCAGTTGTCTACCGCCCTCCCAAACCACACCCATCATTCCTTTCTGACTTCTCTGACTTTCTGACCCAGTTCTGTTCTCTCTCCCCCTCAATCCTCCTCCTCGGTGATTTCAATATCCATATGGACTCCACTGACTCCACAATAACCGCTGACTTCACTGAAATACTCAACTGCTTTAACCTCACTCAACACGTAAATTTTCCCACCCATAACCATGGGCACATTCTGGACCTTGTCTGCTCCACTGGACTAAATCTACATCACCTCTCTGCTTCCGACCCCACCCTCTCTGATCACTTAGCCATCACCATGTCTGTCAACATTCCCACCCCAGCTCCAAAGCAAAAACGCAAAATAAACTTCCGCAAGCTGAACTCTGTTTCACCTACCTCGCTCTCATCCTCCCTCTCTGAAATAATGTCCGCCTCTCCCTTCGTTGACCTCCACAGCCCCTCTGACCTCACTGACTACTACAACCGCACTCTCTCCTCCTGCCTCGACCAGCTTGCACCTATAAAAACCAAAACAGTTTCCTTCACCCACTCTGCTCCCTGGTTTACCCCTGAACTCCGCGTGATGAAAACTCATGCCCGCCAACTTGAAAGACTCCGCAACAAAACAGGTCTCACAATTCACTCCCAAGCCTACAAAGACCACATACAGCACCATAAAGATGCCCTCTCCCTTGCCCACTCCACCTACTACTCTCAAATAATTCACTCTGGCTCCGGAAACCCAAAAACACTCTTCTCTACAATAAATAAACTCCTCAGCCCTCTGGACACCATCTCCCAATCATTCACAGTTGACAAATGCACCACTTTCCTTTCATTCTTCCAAAGCAAAATAGACAACATCTACAGCACCTTAACCACCAACGCACCTGCTCCCCCTCAAACCACCTGCCCCCCCTTATCCTGTCAGCCCCTGCCTCAGTTCTCCCCAATCTCCACCACCGACCTCTCTGACCTCTTCACAGGAATAAAAATTGCCACCTGCTCGCTGGACCCCATCCCCTCCAGCTTTGTCAAGGCCTGCCTTCCTGCTCTCTCTCCACTTATCACTGCAACAATAAACTCCTCCCTGTCCACTGGCATCGTCCCGCCATCCCTCTAAATCGCTGCTGTCACCCCCATTCTGAAAAAACCTGGTCTAAACACTGACACCCCAAACAACTTCAGACCAATCTCCAACCTACCCTTTCTGTCCAAAGTTTTGGAACGTGCTGTAGCTTCCCAACTCAAATACCACCTCTCTACCAATAACCTGTATGAAACTTTCCAATCCGGATTCCGCTCAAACCACTGTACTGAAACTGCGCTCCTCAAAATCACAAACGACATTCTCCTCTCCTCCGAAGCTGGCAACCTCAACATCCTCATCCTACTTGACCTCAGCGCCGCCTTTGACACCATAAATCACTCCATTCTCCTCACCCGACTTGAAACCTCCCTTAACATCACCGGCACAGCCCTATCCTGGTTCAAATCTTACCTCTCTAACAGACACCAGTTCATCTCCATTAACAACTGTAAATCCCCCACCGCTCCCCTCCCCCAAGGTGTCCCCCAAGGCTCAGTCCTTGGCCCCCTCCTCTTCATCCTCTACCTGTTCCCCCTTGGTCAATTAATCCGCCGTCATGGTCTCAACTTCCACTGCTTCGCCGATGATATCCAGCTCCTCATCTCCACCAAGTCAATCTCCTCCACCACACACTCTACACTGACAAACTGCATTACTGAAATAAAATCTTGGCTTCAATCAAACTTCCTCAAACTCAATTGCAACAAATCTGAAATCATCATCATTGGTCCACAAATGCTCACCAAATCCACCCAAAACTTCATCCTCAACATTGACGGTCTCCCAGTATCCACCTCACCTCACATCCGGAATCTTGGAATCATCCTTGATCAAACCCTCTCCTTCGACAAACACATCAAACACATCACAAAGACAGCCTTCTTCCACCTCAAAAACATTGCCCGTCTCCGTCCATCCCTCTCCTCCACAGCTGCAGAAACCCTCATCCACGCCTTCATCACCTCCCGTCTGGACTACTGCAACAGCCTCCTCTATGGCGCACCCTCAAAAATCATCAATAAACTTCAATACATTCAAAACTCCGCTGCCCGTCTACTCACACACACCTCGATCCGTGACCATATCACCCCCGTCCTTTATAAACTCCACTGGCTCCCCATCCCCCAGAGAATCCAGTACAAAATCCTCCTCATAACCTACAAAGCCCTCCATAACCTGGCCCCATCCTACCTGACCGACCTCCTCCACAGGCACACTCCCACCTGCACCCTCCGCTCTGCTGCTGCCAATCTCCTATCCCCCCACATCCGGACTAAACTCAGATCCTGGGGGGACAGGGCTTTCTCCATCGCTGCTCCCACCCTATGGAACTCACTACCCCAAACCGTTAGAGACTCCCCCACACTCACCACATTCAAAACATCGCTGAAGTCTCACCTGTTCAGTACTGCCTTCAACCACTGAAGGTCACCTCACCTTCTGTCTCCTTTCTCTGTTCATTTATTTATTTACTTATTTATCTATTTATTCATTTCCCTATGTTCTCAAAATCTCTGTAAAGCGTCTTTGAGTATATGAAAAGCGCTATATAAATAAAATGTATTATTATTATTATTATTATCTTTTGCTGATCTTCAATATTTTTTCAAACCTCAAACCTACCAAAATTCTTCGTAATTCTATAATCCTCTGGTTCAAATTCAAAGGATGGGTTACTTTCCCCATGATATTTTGCTTGTAGGAACTGAAGGAATAACAAATGAAAAGTTAACCAAAAAAATGTGGATGCTGGAAATGTTTTTGTTTCTGGTGAACTTGAGTGGAGTTGATAGAAAAGTTGTTCAATGTGAGAATAGGTTCAGCCGGGTGAATGTGTGCATTGATAGAAAGGAACTGGTTGGGTCTGTTGAAGATTTTTCTTTTCTGTATGTGAGTGGAGTTAAGGAAGATGTTATTCAATGTGAAAACAATTTCAGTGACATTTAGACCCCCATACCTCATGTTTGTTCTGGCATATCTGGCAGCTATATGGGTCCTGCATCATACAATTTCCATCCTGGCTTTACTTTCATGAGGATCATCTCTGACTCTTCCCTTCTCTTTTGAATCTCTCTGTCTCCAACTCAAGGGACAGGTTGGTGACAAATGTCTTTAGTCAGCCGAAGGTGAATCTGTGGAATTCTTTGCCACATAAGGCTGTGGAGGCCGTCAGTGGATATTTATATGGCAGAAATACTGTAGGTAGATTCTTGATTAGTACAGGTGCCAGAGGTTATGGGGAGAAGGCAGGAGAATGAGATTAGGAGGGAGAGATAGATCAGCCATGATTGAATGGCGGAGTAGACTTGATGGGCTGAATGGCCTAAATCTACTTATTCACATGACCCTATGACCTTATAAATGTCCATTACAAGCCCACAGACTTCATCAGCTGCCTTGCCTAAAGTTTAGAAACAAGCAGCTGCAGATGGTGGTTTACGAAACAAAACAAAACAAAATGCTCGAGTAACTCAGTTGATCAGGTAGCAACTGTGGGGAACATGGATAGAGGACATTTCAGGTTGATAAACTGTAAGGTGGTTGTAAGGGCTGGATAACATCTTTTACCTTTTCTATGGTTGATTCTTTCCAGAGCGTAGTCTTGAGAAAACTTGAAATGAAAAAGAAAAATAATGAATTAAATAATCATTGTAAACTTTTAATGAGATAGACTCAATCATAATGCACAGAAGTAGAACATTATGCAATTCACACAATTCACAATTCACAATCATACTTTATTTGCCAAGTATGTTTTGCAACATACAAGGAATTTCATTTGCCATACAGTCATAACAATAAAAAGGGCACACAAAATACATTTTAACATGAACTTCCACCACAGTGACTTCTCTGTATTCCTCACTGTGATGGAAGATGAAAAAAAGTTCAATCTCTCCCTTCTTTGTCTTCCAGTGGTCGGGGGCCTCTAACCTTCCGTTGGCGGGACAATCTTGACTCCTGTAGCCGGCGGCGGGCCTTCCATGTCGGGGCAATGAAGCCTCTGCATCGGTGGGGGGGGGGATCTCAGCTCCCCCGCAGGCGATCTACCCTGGGTTGGGGCTTGTCGAACTTTATGCGGCTTGGAGCTCCCGACTTCGGTCTTAACCCGAGAATGCGAGTTCCTTGATGTTAGAGTCTGCAGGCCGCAGTTGGAGCGTCGATCCAGGCAAGGAAACGCACACTCAGATGGTAAGTCCATGCCCCGCGAGGGCTCAAAGTCAGTCCTGGGCAAGGCCTCCAGCACCACGATTTTAGGCCGCAAAACAACCGGAAATACGATCCCGAAAACAATCGCATCTCCGGCAAGGTAAGAGATTGAAAAAGGTTTTCCCTGACCCCCTCCCCCACCCCCCACATAAAACAATAGACATTTACTTTAGACTTCAGAGATACAGCGTGGAAACAGGCCCTTTGGGCTATCAATTCCACTCCAACCAGCAATCGTCCCGCATTCTAGCACTATCCTGCACACTAGAATAATTACAATTTACAGAATTAATTTACATATACAATTTACAGAAGCCAATTAACCTACAAACCTGTACGTCTTTGGATTGTTGCAGGAAACCGGAGCACCCAGAGAAAACCCATGTAGGTCACAGGGAGAACGTACATACTACGGGGGCTGTCTACCTGCATCAGGATCAAACCCGGGTCACTGGCACTGTAAAGCAGCAGCTCTACTGCTGTGCCACCGTGCTGCCCTTACATTTATTTACTGATGTTAACTTATTCTCTTTGATGGATTTAACTTTGTCCTTATATTTGCTTTCAGTATTTCTTTAACCCAGCTGAAGAGTTGAAACTATATTATGCTGTCTAAGTAATAAATCTGACTTGCATATTGATAGTCGGTCGTTTCTTTCCACAGCATATTGAAGACATTAACGTGTTTAGTACCAATATCATAAGGTAGGATTTATAGTATCGTTTTATGTATGTGATTTCCAGAGTATACATAACATTAGCATTTATATTTAAACATTTAAGTGCAGATGTAGCAAAATTGGATTATTGAGGATGTTCTTTTGATTAGGTTCATCAGGTATTATCTCATATTAATACATTGAAAAGTAATTTGGTTCAATTTGTGTGCACAACTCAACTAAGGTTTTGGAATTGTACCTTCCTGTTGCCAGAGCAACGGCAGCAATTTAGTCAGTGACCTTTTAAATACAGCGTTTTTTTTAACATTCTCTCTGAAATCAGCTACATCATTGTGCGTTCATGATTTATATTAAACACTTGACATAAATTACCATTACAATGAAAGCTAGGAACACTGCTTAGATATATTTTTAGATATAAAAATAGTTGTCAAAGAGAAAATTTAATTTTGCCATCACTGGGTTTTGTGCAAAAGGGAAGGGGAGAGGATTCTCCCCATAAGTGTAGAATATAGTGTTCTACCTCCAGAGAAAGTGCAGAAATTAAAAAAGTGCAGACAAAACACAGGTGAGATGCCGAAAGATTGCTATCTTCACTAAGCTTCTTCCCACCCTGTCTCCTGTAAAATGTCTATCCCCTTCTCCCAATTCCTCCGTCTACGCCCAGGATGAGGTGTTTCACACCAGGGCATCAGAGATGTCCTCATTCTTTAGGAAACAGAGCTTTCCCTCTTCCATTATAGATGAGGCTCTCACTAGGGCCTGCTCTATATCTCGCACCTCCGCTCTAGGTCCCCCTCTCCCCATTCGATACAAATTATCCTCCAACATTTCCGTCACCTCCAACGGGATCCCACTACTGGCCACATCTTCCCATCCCCTCCCCTTTCTGCTTTCCACAGAGATCGTCCCCTCCATAGCTCCCTGGTCCACTCATCCCTTCCCACCCAAACCACCCCCTCCCCAGGTACTTTCCCCTGCAACCGCAGGAGATGCAACATCTGCCCCTTTACCTCCCCCCTCGACTCTATCCAAGGACCCAAACAGTCTTTCCAGGTGAGGCAGAGGTTCCCCTACACCTCCTCCAACCTCATCTATTGTATCCGCTGTTCCAGATGTCAACTTCTCTACATTGGCGAGACCAAACGTAGGCTCGGCAATCGTTTAGCTCAATACCTTTGCTCAGTCCGCCTTAACCAACCTGATCCCCCGGTGGCTCAGCACTTCAACTCCCCCTCCCAGGCCCAGTCTGACCTTTCAGTCATGGGCCTGCTCCATTGTCATAGTAAGTCCCACCGCAAATTGGAGGAACAGCACTTCATATTTCGCTTGGGCAGCTTACACCCCAGCGGTATGAACATTGACTTCTCTAACTTTAGATAGTTCCTCTGTCCCTCTCTTTCCCCTCCCCTTCCCAGTTCTCCCACTGTCTTCCTGTCCTCTTCTACATCCTTTCTTTGTCCCACCACTTTCTTTATCCCACCCCCTCCACTGACATCAGTCTGAAGGAGGGTCTCGACCCGAAACGTCTCCCATTCCTTCTCTCCTGAGATGTTGCCTGACCCAGCTGATTAAGGATAGTTAGTATGGTTTTGTATGTTGGAAATCATGTGGGAAATCATGTCTTGCAAATCTGATTGAGTTTTCTGAAGAAGTAACCTTAAAGGTTGATCAGGGCAAAGCCACAGGCATCTTTATGGACTTCAGCAAAGCATTTGATAAGGTTCTGCTTTCGTGGGCTGCTCTGGAAGGCTAGACCACATGGGATCCAGGAAGAGCTAGCCAACTAGATAGAGAATTGGATTTCAATGATTTCTAATGTCTTTTATTGTCACGTGTACCAATTAAGGTACAGTGATATTCGTATTGATGGGGGGAGGTTGTTTTTCAGATGTGGTGTGCCTCAGGGATCAATGCTGCGCCCATTGCTGTTTGTGGTTTATATCAATGATTTGGATGGAAATGTGGAAGGCATGATTGGTTTACTCTGCACACTCCCAGAATGGTGGGACTGTCATATGTTGAAAGACTGGAGCGACTAGGCTTGTATACACTGGAATTTAGAAGGATGAGAGGGGATCTTATTGAAACATATAAGATTATTAAGGGGTTGGACATGTTAGAGGCAGGAAACATGTTCCCAATGTTGGGGGAGTCCAGAACCAGGGGCCACAGTTTAAGAATAAGGGGTAGGCCATTTAGAACGGAGATGAGGAAAAACATTTTCAGTCAGAGAGTTGTAAATCTGTGGAATTCTCTGCCTCAGAAGGCAGTGGTCAATTCTCTGAATGCATTCAAGAGAGAGCTAGATAGAGCTCTTAAGGATAGCAGAGTCAGGGGGTATGGGGAGAAGGCAGGAACGGGGTACTGATTGAGAATGATCAGCCATGATCACATTGAATGGTGGTGCTGGCTCGAAGGGCCGAATGGCCTACTCCTGCACCTATTGTCTATTGTCTATTGTCTATTGATATACAATGTGAAGAGAAGCGGCCCCAGCACTCTACTAGTCACTGGCAGCCAACCTGAAACAAACCAACCATACAAACCAACCTCCCTTCCATTTACTCCATTTATACCTCATACTGCCTCGACAAGGCCAGTAGCATATTCAAGGACAAGTCACGCCCTGGCCACTCCCTCTTCTCCCCTCTTCCATCAGGCAAAAGCTATAGAAGTGTGAAAACGCACACTTCTAGATTCGGGGACAGTTTCTTCCCAGTCTTTATCAGGCAACTGAATCATCCTACCACAACCAGAGAGCAGTTCTGAACTACTATCTACCTTATTGGTGACCCTTGGACGATCCTTGATCGGACTTTGCTGGCTTTACCTTGCACTAAACGTTATTCCGCTATCATGTATCTATGCACCGTAAATCGTGCATAGATACATGATAGCGGAATAACGTTTAGTGCAAGGTAAAGCCAGCAAAGTCCGATCAAGGATAGTAATTGTAATCAATTGTAATCATGTAGTCAATTGTAATCATGGATTATTTTTCCACTGACTGAATAGCATGCAACAAAAGCTTTTCACTATACCTCGGTAAAGTGACAATAAACTAAACAAAACTAATTATTGGAAAACCCAGGTTTCTGTGCTTGCTGTGCCAGATAAAAAAGAATACAAAAACTTATTAAAAGTTTGTTAAGGGTCAGAAACCATGAATACCCTTTTCAAAGATAAGTATGTAAATTGCAGAGGCTTGCATCGAGTGCAATGGAATCCAAATAATTTTCTCAGCTCCCACTGAAGTGTGCGATTCGGCTTATGAAGGGTTATTTGGATGTTTCAGTTAGCTGAAGGACTGAGGTTGTGAGAGAGTGGTTGAGACAGCATAAACCTTATTAACTGGACCCCTGCTGACAGCCTTGCCCTGAACAAATTCCTGCTGGGTTTGCTGATACAATCAAATTACCACTTGCACACTCATTTTTTACAATCAATTCAGGAATGTTAATTCAGTCCAGTGTCATTTAACTGTTTGATTCATATCTTTAAACCTAATAACCCCTGGCATGGAAGCTACATAACATCAGTCAAGGCCAAAATTAGGATAGCATTTAAGTTTTGATGATAAATCGTGATCACCAGGTTCAGGAATAGCTTCTTCCCAATAACCATCAGGCTCTTGAACATTGCACAACACTCACCTATGACCTATGGAATGTCTTCGGTTACACTAACAACTTCTGGCTTTTTTGCACTAATATCAAGCTTAATAATTTACTGATTTTTTATATTATCTGCATATGTTGTGTTTATAGGCTTGTGATGCTGCTGCAAGTAAGAATTGTTCCATTGTAGGTACATATGACAATGAAATTTTTGACGTTCTTTGTTGTCATCAATAGACAATAGACAATGGACAATAGGTGCAGGAGTAGGCCATTCAGCCCTTCAAGCCAGCACCGCCATTCAATGCGATCATGGCTGATCACTCTCAATCAGTACCCCGTTCCTGCCTTCTCCCCATACCCCCTCACTCCGCTATCCTTAAGAGCTCTATCTAGCTCTCTCTTGAAAGCATCCAACGAACTGGCCTCCACTGCCTTCTGAGGCAGAGAATTCCACACCTTCACCACTCTCTGACTGAAAAAGTTCTTCCTCATCTCCGTTCTAAAAAAAGTTCTTCCTCATCTCCGTTCTAATAAAGTTCTTCCTCATCTCCATTCCTGTTTTGTACCTCCGTACCAACCTGTTTTGTAATGGGATTTTCAAAATTTGAAAAGTTCAAACAATGGGTAGGTTGTAGAACAATAAGTCACAGGGACAAGCGGGTTTAAGCCACAGAACAAAGTGAAAAGTAGATACTTTGGATTTTTTAAAATCAAAGCATCACCAGAACATGAGCCAAAACAGAATGTTAACCAACAAATAAACTGCTGGAAGAAATTAGTGGGTTAAACACATTTGTGAAGGCAAAGGGCTGGTTGATGTTCCAGGATAGAACAATAATTAGATATGGTAGGTGAAGAGGATTTGAGCTAGAACACTGACCATTAAATATTTATACTATTTCAGTTTCTAAATAGGCTTTATTAAACCATTTCAGTTGTAGTTTTCCATGCAGGTTCATTACCATTTGCCTTTGTTAGTTATTTCTAGCTTTTAATTGGCATTGAAAACTGATTGAGGTCAGAGCTGGGGTTTCACCATTATAACTAGTGCCTCTGATCTCCCAGTATTACTGACAGTGAAAAACTCTGGAGAGAAATATCATTTACTTTAGTTTTATCTGCACCTATTAATTTCTATCATTGGATAAAATTACCCGGCAAAGGATAATGAAGCATTCTTGCCATGCACTATATCACTTTGCATTCAAAGCATTGGTTTGCACTATGTAGTTTAAATTCAATAGTGTCAAAGCAAATATTAATAAAATTACCAAAATGACAATTTCAAATCATTATTCATTGTGATGGATACATTTCAAGTACCGTGCTGGTTAATCTTTCGAACAGTCACTGTTCTTTGGCAATATTAATTATTTTTTGGGTGTATAATACATCTAAACTATCTTTATATTTGCAAGTTATCTTCCTGGATTCACCTCTCAGGAACAATGGATGTTATTTCGATGAAAATTGGCCATGTGAAGGACACACAATAGAGCTGTATGTTTTATGTCATAATGATAAATCTCAGCATGAAAGCATTCTTGAAGAGATTATATAGCATAGGAAAAATAAATTACCAAGCAGAATCAGCATCAATAACTCACAATAGGTGAGCTATATGAATAATCTGCTTCCTCTTATGTTTTTTCTATTGGCATGTTTTTTTAATCTTCCAGCATAAGGGTGAAGTTATTATTGGTTAATATTAGGGAATGATTACAAATTTTCTGAGAAGGGCCTATTAGATTAGGATGGATCAGGTGCGGGTAAGTAGCATCACTGTTCATTTGATTTAATATTTGCCCATTAAATTAGGGCGGCACAATGGTGCAGCTGATAGAGCTGCTGCCTCACAGCACCTGAGACCTAAGTATGATCCTGACCCCGGCTGCTGTCTGAGTGGAGTTTGCACATTCTCCCTGTATCAGTGTGGGTTTCCTCTCGGTGCTGCGGTTTCCTCCCACATCGTAAAGATGTTGGGGTTTGCAGGTTAATTGGCCTCGGTAAATGGCCCTAGTGTGGAGGGAATGGATGAGCAAGTGGGATAACATTGAACCAGTGTGAACAGATGCTCAAAGGTCAGTGTGGAACTGTTGGGCTGAAGGACACATTTTCATGCTATGTCACTAAACTAAACTAAACTGAATTATTCTGGTAATTTTGAGGTCAACATATGGTGGCACCCTCTACAGCACACTTAGAACCTGTGTGAACACAATAAGTAACATGTGAAGAAAGCTTTTCACTGCACCTCAGTACAGGTGACAGTAATAAACCTAAGTCTAAACGAAAAGCTATAACCTCAACCAATAACTTGAGAACAATGGCTTGATTACTGCTTTTAATTGTACCATTGAGGATGCCAGAAGTTCCTGCTTGATGCTGAGACCAGTTGGCCTCACTGTTACACCAACTGCAATATCCAGACCTTTGTACTTCTGGCAACGCATGCTTATTAATGAGTTAAAATCCAATGGATGGCAGCCTAGTCATTTAAATATGGCCAAGCAAGCATAATTCACTCATAATTCCAAATTTATTTTGAATTAAAAGCTAATTTGTTGCATGATTTTTATCATGCAATATGAATAGCACTAAAAATGGTAAATCAAATGCAGAGAACTATGATATTTGTATTTGAAATGTCAACTATAGGGCAGAGATATCATGAGTCAAATGGTTTCTTTTGCAATAAAATATTGCGAAATGTCCCTGAAGAAAAGACAAATTTAAAGCTGGTTTTACAGCAGTTATCAGAGGCAGCTTAGACAAGGGATCAAAAAAAACAATTACCAATGCACTGTAAGACAAAGGTTGCTAATAATTTCCTTTTAGGTCGAGTTGGCAAGGCTTAGTTGTAGACTTACATATCACAAAGCAAACTAAAATTATGTAAGGAATATTCAAGTTGGGTCCAGGTATCTGGTGCCACAGAACAATTGAGATGTGAACAAGCAGAACTCTTTGATCCAACATCCAATACCAGGTCTAACATCAGCATGCCCTGGAATGTCTTCACTCTTGTCGCTGTCAGAGGTGGAAAGAACAGGTATGCTGTGAAGGTAGAGGGTGTGCCAATGAAATGCATTAAAGAATATTCAACAAATTAATTCAATTCATTGTCATAACATGATTCATCAAAATGATCTTGCAGCGAGATTCTCTGTGGTTGCAGGACAACGTTCGGAAGTAACACACAGTACGAAAATATGTTATTTGAACTTAGCATTCAAGTTGAGAATTGGTCTGGATAGGTACTTGAACTAACTGTATATTCAGAGATAGGTTCTGAGTACCAAGGACTTTGTGTTAATGACATATGATCAATTGGAAAGGAATACCTACCATATCTATATGTGGAATGAGTCAACAGAATTGATATTAACCAGGAAGCAGCAGAATTAAAGTTAGACCAAATTCTGGGTAAAACATTAATTTAATAAAGTGAACTTTACATTCAGGAGATCACTGGCCTGCAATTTAAGAGAATTAAGAGGGGAAAAGAAAGAATTGAACAATATTCATCTTCCCTGCACTGAAGATAAATGTCCTGTGAAAAGATAGTCATTGTGCAATTGTAATTTTGGTGAAGACCAATGCATATGGAAACTATGGCAGGAAACAAAGGTGGGTTAAAAAAAAACAAGATTCAAGAACATGCTGCCAAATATTACAAGAATATAAGTGAATTATAGAATCAGAATCATATAGCACTGGATGTTTTTGGATCAATGTCCCTTTTTAAATTTCTTCAATGGAAAACCATCAACCAACTAGTCAGAATGAGCTGCTCTTTTCCCATTACTCACTAAAATATCCTTGGAAAAGTATAGGTAGACACAAAATGCTGGAGTAACTCAGCGGGTCAGGCAGCATCTCTGGAGAGAATGAATGAAGAAGGAAAAGTATACATTCAATTCAATACTGAACAATATTTCCATCAATCTTTTTAGGTAAAACATTTTATATTTAACGATACTACACAATTTCTTTCTACCGTCTACCCTCCTGGATTCTTTGCCAAGATTTTTCAGTCTGTATCGTTAAAATTACTGGCCCTTGTGGTAGCAGTTACAGATTCTTGTTATTAAAATCCTGCATCATTTTGAACAGCTTTAACAGATTTTTGCATCATTAAACATTTAAATACAAAAAAAAGCACATGTACATTTATTGGGAATGACTGTTTTATACATTTTTTAAAAATGTAATTAAGTTTAAACTAAATGAAGAGCACAGATGTGTCGGTTGTCGTGCATATATCTCAGGTGCCTATCGATGTCGCAAATCTTTGGAACATAAACAATAATTTTTCACCATGCTTCAAATACACTCTTAATTTTTTTTTAAATCCTCTCATGATTCCAAAGGCAGTTTTTCATTGAATTAAAAGCTGAGCTCAATGGGCTGTTGCCTTCCTCACCTCCACTGATTTTATGACCTTTTCTTTCGAGGAAGATCTTGTGGATAAAATAGTAACACATTCATAGCAGGACAACAAAACCAACGGATTAAAGGTCTCAGTGATGAACTCGAGTGGTAAGCGTCATCTCGTGGGAGAGGTCATCACTCCATATGTTTAGCGGGGCCCGGAACAACCATTCTTTTTAACCACCGAACCTCAATGGTTAGATATCTCAGCACAATGTTTATAATCTTACAGGGCAGCACAGTGGCCCAGTGGTAGAGTTGCTGCCTCACAGAGCCAGAGACCTGGGTTTCATCCTGAGTACGGGGCTGTCAAGGATAGAATAGTGTGCGAGTGATCGTGGTCAGCGTGGTGGGTCAACGAGCCTGTTTCCAAGCTGTACTAAGCTAAACTGTTTTATTCATGTATAATAAAGATATTAAGGATATTAACATTGATAAAGGCAAACTATAAAATTGTAACAGCATTTTCATATTCTAAGTAAGAACCTTGAAGCTTCACACCTTCACACATTTCTCTGATAAGTAACCAAAGGCATCAGCCACCAAATGATTCCTAGCAGCTCTTCCGATGTAACCATTGCACCCTCTGGCCTTCATGAAACAAGGTAATGGGAAGCTTGTCATTGTTCCTCACCACAGGGTAGCACAGTGGTGCAGCAGTAAAGTTGCTGCCTTACAGCGCCAGAGACCCGGGTTTGATCCTGACCACGGGTGCTTGTCTGTATGGAGTTTGTACGTTCTCCCCGTGACGCCGTGGGTTTTCTCTGGGTGCTTCAGTTCCTCCCACACTCCAAAGATGTACAGGTTTGTGGGTTAATTGGCTTCAATAAAGGTTGTAAATTGTCCCTGGACTGTAGGGTAGTGCAAGTTCATGGGGTGACCGGTGGTCAGCGCAGACTTGATGGGCTGAAGGGCCTGTTTCCACACTGTATCTCTAAAGTCTAAAGTCACAGATATTTACTCCGCTTCATGAAGAGACATCCTTTGTGCAGAATAAAGATGTGTGATGCACAGAAGGCCACTGTAACCAAGGAAACAATTGCAAGCACGTACGGCAAGGTTGCCCCTTGAGCAGCCCATTCATTGGAACTGGAACCAAAGCATCTCAATTGTCCCGTCCGTGAATTAGTTTGATGTATGGGTGTAGTTGCAGCTTTCCTGTACTGGGACAATGGGCCTGAGGAACAGTGTTAGGAGTCAAAGTTTAAGGAGGGAGACCTTGTCTCCCTGAATTAAACCTGTTCCTGGGTGTATTCGATGAGAACATCATGCAGATCTAAGTACCGGTGGACAAGACACTGTGAGTACTTCCCATAGTCACCAGAGCCTTCAGATCCCCTCATTTGCTGCAGTCCCACCATTAGGCTAAGGATCTTAAACTCCCCACAATATTCAAGGTACGGTCTTACAAGGCCCTGCACTATTTGCTGTAGTACAATTGTAATCTGGCCTTTGTCCACCATCTGCCTATCAAACACCCCACCCCCAACCTGTACTAACCTATTCCTGGCAGGCTTTGTCCTGCCCATCCTCTTTTCTAGCTTTCTCCCCCTCCAAAAAAAACCACACAAAAGCAGTCTGAAAAAGGGTCCGGATCTGAAACTTATCCTATCCATGTACTCCTGAGAGGCTGCCTGATCCACTGAGTTACTTCAGCACTTTATTTGTTTTTTTTGCTGTAGTACATCCTTGCTCCAGTATTTAATTCCTCTTACTATGAAGGCTATTTCTTTTTTTCAGCAACCTGCTTCACCTTCACGTTTCATTTCATTGACTGATGAACAAGAACACCCAAATCTCACTGCAACTCCCTCTTTCCTCATCTGTTGTGATTCAGTTGCTAATCTGCCTTCCTGTTTTTGCCACCAAAGTAGATAACCTCACATCTGCAGGAACTTCCACTCCCTGTCCAAATTACTCTTGATCTTCCTGGCATCTGACACTGACTCATCCAACTTTCTGTTTTTGCAGACTTGGAGATATTACATTTCATTACCTAATCTATGTAATTAATATATATTGTGGATAGATGGATTTGAAGCATGGAACCTGATAGTCTCCCATTTGTTATTGCCTGTCATTCTAAAAAGGCCTCGTTGTCATCTCCCTCTAACTAACAATGATCTATTCTACCTTTTCCTTGATCTTTGTCCCCTTTGATCCGTCATTTGCACACCCATATCTCTCGTGTCCCTCTCCCCTGACTCTCACTGAAGAAGGGTCTTGATCCAAAACATCACCCATTCCTTCCATCCAGAGATGCTGCCTGTCCCGCTGAGTTACTCCAGCATTTTGAGTCTATCATCGGTTTATTCCATTCTGTTTCCTTTCTGCTGGCTCTCTATCTGTGAGAGTACATTACTCACAGCCTCAACAGCCTCTCAGTAGTTTATCAGGGATCTTATCGAAACATATAGGATTATTAAGGGGTTGGACACGTTAGAGACAGGAAACATGTTCCCAATGTTGGGGGAGTCCAGAACCAGGGGCCACAATTTAACAATAAGGGGTAGGCCATTTAGAACGGAGATGAGGAAAAACTTTTTCAGTTAGAGAGTTGTAAATCTGTGGAATTCACTGCCTCAGAAGGCAGTGAAGGCAAATTATCTGAATGCATTCAAGAGAGAGCTAGATAGAACTCTCAAGGATAGCAGAGTCAGGGGGTATGGGGAGAAGACAGGAACGGGGTACTGATTGAGAATGATCAGCCATGATCACATTGAATGGTGGTGCTGGCTCAAAGGGCCGAATGGCCTACTCCTGCACCTATTGCCTATTGTTTATTGTCTATTGTCTATTAATAGTTATTTTGTCGCATGTAACTCAATGCAGTGAAATGCGTTGTTTTGCATGCAAACCAGTAAAATCATACGATCAGGTGATAGGAGTAGAATTAGGCCATTCGGCCCATCAAGTCTATTCCACCATTCAATCATGGCTGATCTATCTCTCCCTCCTAACCCCATTCTCCTGCCTTCTCCCCATAACCTCTGACCGCCCATACTAATCAACAATCTATCTATCTCTGCCTTAAATATGTCCACTGACTTTGTCTCCACAATCTTCTGTGGCAAAAAAATCCACAGATTCACCACCCTTTGACTAAATAAATTCTTCCTCGTCTTTTTCATAAAAGAACGTCCTATAATTTTGAGGCTATGAGCTCTAGTCCTAAACTCTCCCACTAGTGGAAACATTTGATCATGATCTGAACATTTATGATCATACAATCATAAAAGAGTGCCACGATTGTAGTGGTAAACACAGTAGATCTCTTCTGAGACAGAACACAAAGAGTCAGCACATTTCTGACAATCCTGTAGCTATCAACTATCATGGTTTGGAAAATATCTCTGCTGCACTTCATTCTATGGTGTGCTGGTAACCAAACGCCTGCTTGGTTCAATGTCAACTTCACACACTGTCATTTCTGATGGCAGGTTTTGATAATTGGCATAAGTAGTTGAGCAAATAATGTTGGGAACTGTGTAGGTTCAGGAGGGGAATCAGATAGACTATAGTTTTAAATTAAATAAGTTTGGTGGAATGCTGGAGATGTTGGCAGGATGGGTGATATAGGTAGATAAATACACCAGGTAAAATTGCATGAAACTTGTAAATGACTTGTAGTAATATGGTTAGATAACAAGGAAAGCAAATACATCCAGGGAAGGATCATGAATGTCCTTGTTTCTCAATGTTAGGTTATGTTAGGTTTATTCCATGGCATGCATATCTCTGAAGATTTTTCCTGGATCCAGCACACTGATGCAATTATAAAGAAAGCTCAACGCCTCTCCTTCCTGAGAAGATTGTGGAGATTCGGTATGTCAGAGAGGATTCTCTTGAACTTCTGCAGTTGTACAGTAGAGAGCATATTGACTAGTTGCAGCACGACATAGTTTGGCAACTTGAATGCCCAGGAGCGATGAAGACGTGGATTCTTTTGAATGTCTAATGTTGTACAGTAGAGAGGATATTAACTAGTTGCATCACAACCTAATTTTGGCAACTTGAATGCCTAGGAGCGATGAAAAAGTGGTGAAAACTGCCCAGACCATCACACTATAGCACTTTAGCATAGGACAGGATATGGTCAACTGAGTTCATCAGTTATGGTTTGTGCAAATTTGATGAGTAAGGCATTAGAACGGTCAAGCATATATGTGATGATTTCAGCTGGATATGGGGCGTTTTATGACTAGACTGATTTTCGGTCTTTGGAAATTCATTTTTGAACGCAGTTGGAAGGAACATAAAATGGATAATAGGGCAGTCAAAAAATAGAGGAAAGGCCTTCTTGACTAATATCATCCACTTGAGTAACAAAGTGTATTGCAAATAGAGGCAGGCATCATGAGAATGAACCTGTAGGATCCCCATTGGTAGGAGGAATGGTTCGAGAAGATCAAGCAATAAAATATTCACACAAATTTGTCAGACTGACAAATATGAGAGTGTCACAAAATGCTGGAGTAACTCAGTGGGTCAGACAGCATCTCTGGAGAGAAGGAATGAGTGACGTTTTGGGTCGAGAACCTTCTTCAGACTGAGAGTCAGGGAAGAGGGAGACTCAGAGATATGGAAGGGTAAGGTGTGAAAACGAGACATCAACGGGATGAGGTTCATGGAAAATGTAGAATAGATCATGGTTAGCTAGGGGAAGGTGACAATAAATCATACAAAGATTGAAAAAATATATATAAACTATATAAACCAGCAACTGCAGTTCCTTCCTACACAAAGATGAGAACGTAATCTTCAAAACTTTGCTCAAGCTTGAAGCCTACTTTATATTCAACCTGCGCAGGCAGGATTGGGACGATATGAAAGACTATTTTTTTAAGCTACTGCTGGACTTTGCTCTTCCCAATATGTTATGGCCAATTTAAATAAAATATAATGCTGTGTTTCCTGTCCTTAACCTGTCATTATGTATTTATTCATATTGAGAGTACATTAAATCATTTAATTTACACAGTTCAAAGCCATTTAATTTAAATTATCCGTTAATTATTTGTCTGAGCAACATCCAGCTTCATTTCATTTAAATATCTTGTGTTAAATTAATGGATAATTACATCATGAAAAATGATAACTTTTAATAATCAGGTGAAGAATGCAGATTACAGTTTACCATTATAGAAATGTGACTGCACTTATAAGTATAATGAGCTATTTACAACTGTGCTGAAAATTGTTCCTACACACTACCTTTTCCGTTAAGCATCTGCACTCTTAGATAATAGCTTTGAAATTTATATTCAAAGATATACATTATACTTAAAGTTTAGGCTTTTAATGGGAGACTTTTCACCTGCAAAAAATCATATTAGGTTTTAGGGCCATTGTATTTTTAAATTGAAAAGCCATTTATCCTGCCTAACACTTGGAACAGACCATGAGGTGTTCAGTATATTATACTTCATAATAGCCGATTGCTTGCCATCTCTTTTGAAAACAGTATATTTTGTATTAATCTATCCTTGCATATTCAAGAATGTATCAGCAGAATACATTTTCCTCTCTTTATGCTATTCACACACATCCAAAAAAACAAATAACCTTAGAAAGCCTGAACCAATTTCCATATATCAATTAACATGCAGCCTTATTATTCTAACCAGAGCATTGAAGAGCTCGCCTCCCTCACAAAAAGAAAATCATAAATATGTAAAGCAGCCCCACTTTGCCAGCTGAGGAAGAGAGCACAGTGTAAATTATCAAAGCTTGAAAATTTAATGATTGCAAACTTTGCAGTGATCCTCATTGACCTCATAGGTAGGGCGGCACGGTAGCGCAGCGGTAGAGTTGCTGCTTTACAGCGAATGCAGCGCCGGAGACTCAGGTTCGATCCTGACTACGGGTGCTGCACTGTAAGGAGTTTGTACGTTCTCCCCGTGACCTGCGTGGGTTTTCTCCGAGATCTTCGGTTTCCTCCCACACTCCAAAGACGTACAGGTATGTAGGTTAATTGGCTGGGTAAATGTAAAAATTGTCCCTAGTGGGTGTAAGATTGTGTTAATGTACGGGGATCGCTGGGCGGCACGGACTTGGTGGGCCGAAAAGGCCTGTTTCCGGCTGTATATATATGATATGGTTCAGGTTTCCAACCAGTGGTTGAACATTAACATGCTATGCATAGTGTTTATGCAAAATAATTCAAGACCAGCTCCAGCGAAGATAATGTTGGCCGTGTAGCATATTTATTTCCAATCAGTGACTATTGTTAACATTAATTAGGAAACAGCAACATTTTAGAGGTGCCAAATTTTGTCCTTAAACATTTGAGATATTCAACTGGCAGAAATCATGGTGGTACTGATATTAAGAATGGATATATTCCGAAAAATCATCCTGAATTTGCCTGTTGGGTGGAATTATTTTAAGCTGACCCAACCTTATTGCAAGAATAATTTCAACCTCCTTGCTCCTTTGGTCCACAGTATTACAGATACCTAATACATTATTAAATAACTATTTACTAATTATCCCTTCTCTTCTCGATTCAGGTTTGATGATGATCTTCAATGTAGTTTACCATTCATCTTATTTTTAATAAAATGGAATCCATGCATCTTGACATTATGTAGGCTATTTTCTGAAAATATTTCTGAAAATGCTCAGAAAATATTTTTTTGCATTAATTGCTATTGTTCCACTAAAGTTCCACTAAAAGTCTGAATAACCTGTTGTAGATCCAAGAATATTATGTAATTGATTAATCTGTTGTGCTTAACGTACATTTCTGTTTTTTTGTACAAGGAATCCCACCCCCACTATAATTTAATAAATGCAGACATTTCTTAGTAAACTGATTTTATTCTTCAGCCATGATCACAATGAATGGCGGTGCTGGCTTGAAGGGCCAAATGTTCTCCTCCTACACGTATTTTCTATGTTTAATATCCTGCACTAGCATCAACCACAGCAATCTTCCATTTATTACTGAGATGAAAATTATTTGAAATAACAAATTTCTCTAAAAAATCCCTCAGATTTCAATATGTCCCACATTTTTCTCTATTGCAAGGTCTGTACATCAATTGCTGAACAGAAATATACTTGGTGTATACAAACATCATATCATTGATGGAGAAAACCTCTCATGATATGAATCATGATTATAAAGTTATTATTGAGGGTCGTATAATTTAAGGGCCTGTCCCACTTAGGTGATTTTAAGGCGACTGCCGGCGACTAGGTGTCGCGGGCATGATCGTGAGGAGTCTTCAAAGAATCGTAGCAGATCTCGGCGTGTCGCTGAAAAAATTTCCAGATAGAAATTTCTCGGCGACAGCTGGCTTGTCGCCAGGTATCGTTGCTTATTGCGAGCGCTGTCGCATGCTGTCCCTAGGTTTGCGAGGTTGTCGCAGATGCATTTAGAAGCACGTAATATTAAATTAAGTAAAGTCATTTGAAGATACCATAAAATACTTGTGTTTAACCAATTTATTTACCGTCAGGACATTTAACAGGTAGATTGAAGGCAACAGTTTGACGGTCAGGTAAGCGTGGGAATTTTGCGATGTTTATGGCCATCAGCGATTACTTTTAAAGTAGGCTCCCAACCCAGATATGCAACCCAGAAACCAGATATGCATCTCCTGTACCTTTTCAACCTGTACACACACTGCACAAATATCCATTTAACCACATTTAAAATTAAATTTCTTAATACTGGTATTAGTAAACTGGAAGTCAATCCAGTTTATGCCTTGTTACCGTGAAGCTTGGTTTTCAGGTAACCCAGGCAAGATGTTATATTTCAAAACTCTCAAGTAATTACAGACTTGTCAGTGATTTTAGCAAAAATGAGGACGCTGGAGAAGCATTGATAAGCGTGGGAATTTTGCGATGTTTCCGAAGACGGTGTAATCTCTTAGTCAGGGGCATTGTCGTGGTCATTGTCGTAGGGTAAAATAAAAATTTGGCGATCTGCTACGACTTTGACAGTTGCCGGCAGTGCCTAAAAAATCATCTGTGGGACAGGCCCTTTAATCCCATGTATCCTCAATTGCACCTGGAATGCAAAGAAGTGGAAAATACTTTGTTTTAATTAGCATTCTTCTGCAAATAATATATGTTATTTCATTTATATTCATTAGAAGAGTATCCTGACTATGCAACACAAATGCATTTGTTTCTGCTGCATAAAATGGAGTTGTGTCCAAGCAGTTACTTATCAACATTAAGCACTAGTGCAAGAAAATAACTGCAGATGCTGGTACATATCGAAGATATTTATTCACAAAATGCTGAAGAAGGGTCTCGACCCGAAACGTCGCCCATTCCTTCTCTCCTGAGATGCTGCCTGACCTGCTGAGTTACTCCTGCATTTTGTAAATAAATACCAGCATTAAGCACTAGTGTTTCCAGGATCAATGTAAATAACAATGACCTAAGAAAACTTAGTTGGGCTGGTTTATTCTCTCCAGAATTGATTCCAGATATATAAATGAAATTCAATGATCGTGTTTTTAAAAGGGCTTATTCCGCTGCTGAAGGTTGAAATGCATTGATCTCTTGAAATGAGAATGGCTGATGTCAATAATTATAAAAACAGGTTCTCAGTCTATAAGCTTTATCTTTTTTTATTACAGTTTCTGCTGGTGTTTGTGGTGAGGAATACTAAGTTTGACAGATTTTCTTTATGTACAGATGTCAACTGACATTTTAAATTACAAAAGCAATGATGGTAAAAGACAATAGGAGGATGGTGAAGGGACAAGCTTAGGTGCAGATATAAACATAAAATGCTGGAATAACTCAGCAGGTCAGGCAGCATTTTTGAAGAAAAAGGATGGGTGATGTTTCGGGTTAGAAGAAAAAGATGAATCTAGAGGTGTTATACCTTACCAGCACCTATAGGCCAGAAGAAATGGAAATTATAGTTACAATTTTGTGTTTTGAAATCAAAGTTGAGGCCATAATGTTGTAAAGTGCCTACTTTACCAGTACTACACCAGTGAGTTGGCAACTCCCTGGTGATTGCCCATCATGAAATTAGAGCCTTTCATGTTCCTGGAGTCAGGTTTGGCTGGAAGCCCTCAACTTCTTGTCTTGTAGGGAAATACTAGTGCTACTATGGAGTGTCAGCATTTCTCACTGAAATCTGTCCCAAAATGTTCATGTGTATGAATGTGTCTGTGTGAAAATGTGTTATGGGTGAGAGTACTTTAGCATCGGACAGGATGTGGTCAACTGAGTTCATCAGTTATGGTTTGCGCAAAGTTGGTGGGGAAGGCATTAGAACAGTCAAGCACAGATGTGATGTACAACTCAAGGTTATGTTGAACCTCTCCGTTATAGTGGTGGTGTCAATATCAAGTATGTCAATTCTGACAACATGACGTCAGTCTCAATTATTAGGGCAGAAAAGTACAGAGGTTTGAAGGGGGGAGCTATTTTGGAAATGTAAAATATTAATTTAGACCAAAGGGTTGAAGAATGATGAGAGGAAGTATTAGGTAACTAACGTGTTCTCTGGAGGAGAGTCCCAATTTTAAATATTCTACTGAAATCTGTATGTCTCATATATTAGCTATTTTAATGTTAATAGTATCCATTGCATTTTCTGTGGTTCAGAAAAATTGATGCTGAAAGGGGGCAAAAAATGGATGGATTAATTTTCCATTGCAGCATTCTCTGAAGGCTAGCCTCACCTCCCCACTCAGAAACCCACATGATTTTGCAGATAGTGGAGATGGTTGTGAAAAATTGCAGCAGGATCTTGATGGATTGGCCAGGTGGGCTGATGAATGGTTGAGGGGAATTAAAACAGAGAAATGTAAGGTGTTGCATTTTGGGAAGTCTAACATGGGCCAGATCCACACAGTGAATGGTTGGGCTCTGGGAGTGTTGTAGAGCAGAAGGATCTAGGAGTGCAGGTGCACGGTTCCCTGAAGATGAAGTCACAGGTAGACAGGGTGGTCAAAAAGGCTTTTGGCACATGGGCCTTCATAATCAGAGTATTGAGTATCGAAGTTGGGAGGTCATGTTGCAGTTAAATAAGTTGATGAGGCCGCATTTAGAGAATGGTGTTCAGTTCTGGGCACCACGTTATAGGAAAGATGTTGTCAAGCTGGAAATGGTACAGAGAAGATTTACGAGGATGTTGACAGGACTCGAGGGTCTGAGCTACAGGGCGAGGTCGAGTAGGCTGGGACTCTATTCCCTGGTCCGCAGGAAGATGAGTAGTGATCTTCCAGAGGTGTATAAAATCATGAGCGGAATAGATCAGGTAGATGCACAGTCTCTTGCCCAGAGTAGGGGAATCAAGGACCAGAAGATGAAGTTGAGGCACCCTAAGGTGAAGGGGAAAAGATTTCATATGAATCTGAGGGGTAACTGTTTCACCAGCAGAGGTAGTTGAGGCAGGGACTATTGCAACGTTTAAGAGCAGTTAGACAGATACATGGATAGGACAGGTTTGGAGGGATATGGGCCAAACAGACAGGTGGGGTCTAGTGTAGCTGGGACATGTTGGCTGGTGTGGGAAAGTTGGGCCAAAGGGCTTGTTTCCCCACGGTATCAGTCTATGACTATAACTCCTCGTTTTGGCCACCTAAG
The DNA here is from genome assembly GCF_053455715.1 of Rhinoraja longicauda. Classification (NCBI taxonomy): domain Eukaryota; kingdom Metazoa; phylum Chordata; class Chondrichthyes; order Rajiformes; family Arhynchobatidae; genus Rhinoraja; species Rhinoraja longicauda. The sequence goes on along the minus strand of NC_135953.1, from coordinate 65,279,808 downwards.
TGGATAACTGCACATGTACAATATTAAATGCTGCAAATCCAAAGGGCCGAATGGCCTATTCCTGCACCTATTGTCTATTGTCTAAACTAACATACATTTGTCCACTTCTTCAACACATTCTAACCACAATGGAGCTGCTGTGAATCACCCTCACAGCTCCCAAGGACATTTTTATGCAATCTGCAGATTTTGTATGTATCACATCTTATATCCTAATTTAAATCATTAAGGTTCAATGGATTAATCAGGTCAAAAAGAGGACAGGGTAAAGGGCAATCTAGTTCAGATCTGGTGATCAAAGTATTTAAGAGATGTTGCTTCTCTTTGCATGTTTACTCGCTCTAATTGACTTGCAATTAAATATTTATTATAATGCACATAGATGAATGCAAAGGGCAATGCAAAAACTGCCGAGCTTTGGTTTATTTGTAATTACTGAGCCCTGTCAGGCTTTGAATGTCATTGCAGTGATGTTTGAGCTGCGTTTTCATATTCTGGAGATTTGCAGCATGCTGAGGTTATTAGCCCCATCTCATGTGGCTGAGCAGAACTAGCCCTTGCAGAGCTGTAGTAACAAATTTGGTGCTGTTGGAGATAATGTAATTGTTTATGTTGTATTTGTCACTCTATATAAAAAAAATCCCTCTCTTAATACACATTATAACCAGCTTGCAGTAATGTTAATTAAGGAAAAGCAGTAGGAAATTGGTTTCCATCCATGTTTAGCTAAATGTACAATCCATCAGAGGTTTGATGATCGTCTGAAATGGGCCCCCACATACCATTTTGACAGTGATTAGATATGCCTCCAAAGGAGGTTCACCTGAGGTTGAAATTAACATTTGAGCTGTTTTCCGCACCTCATTTCCATGATTACATTTAGAGCAGTTTGCTCGTCAGGGAAGGATGGAAGTGCAAATTGTCCCACTGTAATAACATATGGAGGGGAGAGGTAATAAATCGGATGCTCGGCTAGAGCAGGACAAACATTGCAGGTGGTTTTAATGTCCCTTCCGAGCCCACAAGAATCGATCCTGATGTTTGAATAGTCAGATATCTGTTTAACAAATGGACACTAGGTTGCTCAAAGAATATAATAGTGAGAAGACTATACGGAGTGCACACTTAGCCCTGTGTGTGAAAGTGACATCAATATCTCATTGATGTTGTAGAGTCCAGGCTAACCACGATAATAATGAGCCTGGGTCTCTCCTTCAAACATCTCGAATAACCATTTCAATGACTCTTCCAAAATAGTCATGTAGTTGTTATCTCTCTTTTTAATTTTCTTTACACTACTGCAATCCCTGCTCCATGACTACCATGGGCATGGTGGCGTAGCAGTAGAGCCACTGCCTCACAGCGCCAGAGGTCCTGACTCAACGGGTGCTGACTTTACGGAGTTTGTACGTTCTTTCTCCCAGTGTGGGTTTTCTCCCACACTCTAAAGACGTAAAGGTTGGTAGGTTAATTGACTTGGTATAAATGTAAAATTGTTCCTAATGTGTGTAGGATAGTGTTAGTGTGTGGGGGTCGCTGGTCAGTGTGGACAGTCGGCCAAAGGGCTTGTTTCTGTGCTGTATCTCTAAATTAAATTAAATTAAATTAAACTAAACTAAACTAAACTAAACTAAACTAAACTAAACTAAACTAAACTAAACTAAACTAAACTAAACTAAACTAAACTAAACTAAACTAAACTAAACTAAACTAAACTAAACTAAATATGAGAACATAGCAAGTTAACATGGTCCAATAACACTGCTGCGCTGGTCAAGAAGGCACAACAAAGACTGTTCTACTTAAGAACACTGAAAAAGTCTGGTCTACCCCAACAGCTGCTGAAGACCTTCTACCGCTGCACCATAGAGAGCATCCTAACGCATGGAATCCCTGTGTGGTACCTCAGCTGCACGGAGGCAGAAAGGAAAGCTCTACAGCGGGTAGTCCATAGAGCTCAGAGGGCCATCGGAACACAGCTACCAGACTTGGAGGGCATCTACAACACACGATGCCTCAGAAAAGCCACCAGCATCCACAAAGACTCTTCACACCCCTGCAACAGTCTGTTCGAACTCCTTCCATCGGGCAGACGATACAAGGCCTTCTATGCCCGCACCTCCAGACTCAGGAACAGCTTCATCCCCAGGGCCATAGCTGTTATGAACCGGTCCTGCTGAGCCGGATGGCCACAACGCATAGATCAACTTGCACTTTACCCTGTCCAAAACTGTTACAACTGTTCGTTTCGTTGGGTTGCTGCTGTCTAAATTACCTAAATTAGTGCATCGTATGGGAGGCGCATTCCCAATCTCGTTGTACCCCTGGGTACAATGACAATAAAGATATATTGTATTGTATTGTATTGTATTGTATTGTATCTGATGAACCACTGGCCTTCCCGCTTTAAAGTTGAAGTTCAAAGGGTTTTTCCAGGAAGATGGGTTTCTTTTTACAAATATTCCTATCAAAATGGTGTCTTTTCCTTCTCCACTCAACTGTTTCCTGTCTAGTGATTGTTTTTTGTTGATTCACATTGCGGAAAGCAGGACATCAGTTGTGTAACGTTCAAAATAAAAGTTGGGAATGCCAGTAGCCAATAGACAATAGACAATAGGTGCAGGAGGAGGCCATTCGGGCCTTCGAGCCAACACCACCATAGAGGTGTTGATGTGCTTTTTTGGCTATAAATTCAATGTGGCTGGTCCAGGACAGATTGATGGTGATATTTATACTAAGGAATGTGAAGCTCTTAACCATTTCCACTTCAGTACCATTGATGCTGATTGAGCCTCACTTTCTGAAATTGATATCTAGCTCTTTGACTTGCTGGCATTGAGGGAGAGGTTGTTGTCTTGACACGATGTTACTAAGCTCTCTTTCTTTTTCCTGTACTCCGTCTCAACATTGATTGAGATTTGGCCCCTCAAGTCATCTGCAAACTTGTAGATGGCCTTAGAGACGAACTAGGTCACATAGTCATAAGTGTATAGGGAGTATACAGTAGTAGGGGATTGAAAACGCAATCGTGCGGGGCAATGGTTTTGAGAATTATTGTGGAAAAACAGTCATCACCTATCCTCACTGATTACAGTCCATGGGTCAGAAAGTCATTGATACAATGGCAGAGGGGTTTGCTAACTTCCAGGTCAAGGAGATGAGTTTGGATGGGACTATGGTGTTGAAAGCTGACCAGCCTCTTGAAGCACTTCATGATGGTAAATGCCAAAGCCACTGAACGGTAGTCATTAGGCATGCTAACTTATTTTTATTTGGCACTAGGATGATAGTGGACTTCGTAAAGCAGGTGGGGACCTCACAATGGAGTAGTGAGAGGTTAGAGATACCTGAAAGTACTTCGTAGGAAGGAAGTGCAGATGCTGGTTTACACCGACGATAGACCCAAAATGCTGGAGTAACTGAGTTCAGCTCAGTTCAGTTTAGTTCAGTTCAGTTTAGTTTATTGCCATGTTTACCGAAGTACAGTGAAAAGCTTTTGTTGCGTGCTAACCAGTCAGCAGAAAAACAGTACATGATTACAATCAATGCGGCATCACTGGAGAGGAGTGGATGGCGTTTCGGGTCGGGACCCTTCTTCAGCCTGAAGAAGAGTCTCAACCCGTAACGTCACTCATTCCTTCTCTCCTGAGATGTTACCTGTCCCGCTGAGTTACTCCAGCATTTTGTGTCAATCCTCTGTGAATATTTCTGTGAGCTGGTCCACGCAGTTCCTGAGGACACAACCTTGTAAACCACCGCTTGTGGCAATTAAGATAAGGTGGTCCATGCCTAAGATCATTAGTAAAGATTTGGCTTCCCCCTAACCAGCTTTCAAAGCATTCAGTCTGCACTGTCTCATATTCTCCTTTTCCAGAAAGTACTTCTAAGGCTGTGTACATTGCAAACTTCATCTCTCCTGCCAACGGTGTCTTCTTCTTCTTTCGTGTCCATCATCCATGTTTCAAATGTTGACATCGCTGTCGTACCAACGGTGTCATTTTACTGTCAATGACGCACTTACTATTTCAGGCTTTGCCTCCCCCCAGTCAAGATGATAGTCATGCAGTATGGAAACAGGCCCTTTCACCTAGCTTACCAAAGTGCCCCATCGACATTTCTCCCATCTGCCCATGTTTGGCCCAAATCTCTCTACACCGTTCCTACCCATGTACCTGTCTAAACGATGAGTCGCAGATCCATAAGCCATTTCCAACACTCTTGCTTTGACTCTTTTCTCTTACATCCAAGATGGAAGGTCTCCTCACACATTTACTTGGTGCAATCTCTAGTGTTGTGTACAGGGGCTGATAGCCCATGGTTTGAGTCCAACATAAGAACCAGGATTACGTTACTGGTGACCCGTATTACTGTTTGAAAAGCTTGGTGGGAGTTTGCAAGACCAACGCCACAGCATGAGAGCTCAGCTGAGGGGGAATACCACAGAACACATTGGAAACTGCCTACTCAGTGGAGTGTTTCCAAAAACAAACTGCAACACTGTCTCAATGAACCCGTTCACTAAGTTTAGCAGCCAGCAAAGACAGTGATTGAACAAACAGGAGCCTTCACACATTGAAAATATTGACATGGAGGAGCCAGCGCTGCCCTTGCAGCTGCGGCTTGCCTGCAGTCCGTTTGTCTTTTGTGTTTTTTGTTGTTTTTGTCTGAATTGTAGTTTTAATATGGTGTAGTGTTTGTATGTTACGTGGGGTGGGGGGGAACGGGAACGGGAACGGGAACTGTAAAATTCTGTCTCCCGAACAGAGACGCGACCTTTGTTTCTGTGTCGTGTCTCCGTTCCCGCTGCGGCCTACCATCGGCCATGCACCTGGGACCACCTGGGGCTCTGGTTCGCAGAGCCCGCGGCCGGACTCACCACCTGCGGCACTGGCTGCCTTCGGATGCTGCGGGAGCGGCTGCGACTCGTCTCCGGAGGCTCCGGCGCGGGCCTTGTGGACGTCGGAAGCCCGCAGGCCCCTGGATGGGGGCCGACATCGGGAGGTCTGGCAGTGGCAGTGGCAGCGGCAGCGTCTTCGCCCGCCCCAAATCGCAGGGCTTGGGTCGACCCGCCACGGACCTTTCACCGTCTGGCGCGGCCTGAAATAGGCTGTGGGATTTTCTCCGCCCGGCGGGGGCTTCAATGTCGGGTGCCCCGACCGCCCCGACGTAGCATCTTCAACAGCCTGACCACGGGAGAAGATGGCAGGGGAAGAGAAAAGACATTCTGGCCTTCCATCACAGTGAGGAGGTGACTGGAGGAGACTCACTGTGATGGATGTTTCTTTTGTTTGGTGTTAGTTTATGATTGTGTGTGTTATTGCATTTTTATTGATTATTCTTATTGGTCTTATTGTTGAACTGCGGTAATGTTTCATTTCACTACACAGTTATGTGTATGTGACAAATAAACGACTATTGACTATTGATGCATTACTGAGTTTCCTTCAGAGTCAGCGTTGTTTATGTAAAGAACATTATTGATCCTGTTGAGCACAGGTTGGTAGACAATGGCACTCAAATAGAGCAAAACTATCTAATAACTCATAGGTAGATCAGATATTAATCTATTATCAAATAGATAATGTCAATATGATGCAATCGGGACATAGGTACCTTTCATCGGGATGTACCACAGCATGGTTTGTGAACAGCTCCTCCCAAGACTGCTAGGAATTGCATATAATTGTGGACGCAGCCCAGACCAACACACAAAACAACCTCCCTTCCATTGACTCTATTTACCCCTCATGCTGCCTTGGCAAGGCCACCAGCATAATCAAGGATGATTCTCACCCCAGACACTCCCTCTTCTCCCCTCTCCCATCAGGCAAGAGGTATAGAAGTGTGAAAACGCACACCTCCAGATTCAGGGACCGTTTCTTCTCAGCTGTTATCAGGCAACTGAATCATTCTATCAACAACTACAGTGGTCCTGAGCTACCATCTACCTCATTGGAGACCCTTGGACTATCGTTAATCGGACTTTACTGGACTTTATCTTGCACTAAACATTATTCCCGTCATCATGTATCTGTAAACTGTGGATGGCTCGATTGTAATCAAGTGTTGTCTTTCAGCTGACTGGTTAGCATGGAACAAAAGCTTTTCACTGTGCCTTGGTACACGTGACAATAAACTGAACTAACTAAGGTGGAAAGTCACAGTCTTTCTCCCAGGATGGGAGAGTCTAAAACTAGAGGGCATAGGTTAAAGGAGAGAGGGGAAAGATTGAAAGGGAACAGGGTGAGGGGGGAAAAGGGGGCAGGGTTGGGTGATGGGTATATGCAACAAGCTGCCAGAGGAAGTGGTAGAGGCAGGTACGATTGCAATGTGTAAACCTGATATTTTATAATATGTCTCCTTCCCAAGCTACATCATTGATTTTCCTCAAATTTCTTAACTTACCCCCAAAATTATGAATGCTAACTTGCTTATGAGATGAAGGTACTGTTTTGTGCAGTAGTCAATGATACAATTCCAGAAGTAGGTGGAGTAAGGAGTAGATTACTGGGGTGGCACAGTGGCACAGCTGGTAGTGCTGCTGTCTCATGGTGCTAGAGACCCAGGTTTGACCCTGAAGTCGGGTGCTGTCTGTGTGGAGTTTGCACCTTCTTTCTGTGGCCGCATGGGTTTCCTCCAGGTGCTCCAGTTTCCTCTCACATCCCAAAGTATATGCAGGTTTGTAGGTTAACTGGCTGCTGTAAATTGCCCCCATTTTGTGGGTGAGTGGATGAGCAAGTGGGATAACATAGAGCTAATGTGAAGGGGAAGTCGATGGTCAGTGTGAACTCGGTGGGCTGAAGGGTTCCATGCCGTATCTTTCTTTCAAAAGGAGTACCATTTATTCCAGGGTAGGTGAACAATTTGAGTTTCAACATTAGCAGCAGTAGCTTGGATTTCTTGCTCCCCATTGCAAGCTGGTGAGCCGCGCTGAGTACTGGATGTTGATGAGAAAAGGATCTGACTGCTTAATGCCCCTCATTGTTTGGGTAAATGGCTGAAACTATTCAGAACAAACCTAGCCAGGCTGATAGGTAGTCCTGCCATGTGATGCTCCATACAGCAGAGTGTACATCAATAATTCTTTAAAAGGTATCTCTTGTAACGTAATATACATATTTTATGGTGTAGACTCTACCAATGACGCGTGAGCACTGGAAAGAGAAAGAAAACGATTAAACTACTCAAAATTAGGTGAGCTAAAATGTGTGGCCTGGAAATGCACTATTTATTATTTAGCACTCAGCTTGCTTTGCCAATTTCCTTCCTGCTACAGCAAGTCATGGATGCCTCTTCCATTCCATCAAACAGAATAATTATGAGGCAGATATCATGTCTGCTTAAATAACTAGGCAAGTAATTTTACTATTAAAATGATGGATGTTCATGTGTTAGTTGAAGATGTGATGCTAGTTGGTTTTGTGACTGAAATTCTGCACTTTGACTGGGCATTAAGCAACATCATCTCAAAGATCTCGTGTTAGACTGTTTTATATTAAAACTTCATTGAGATGTAATTGTCAGCTTCTTCTGGTCTCGCCAGCAAATTGATTGCGTGTGGGTTGTCATCACTTTCACAGGAAATAAATTTCTTCTCAGCTTGAATGGCAAGCCCAGGGGTCAGAGAGCTGAGACACCTCGCTGATAACAGCTTTACGGCAGCTTTTTGTGAAGGAAGGATTCACAATAAATCCTTGTCCTTTCAAACAAATAAAGGGAGAAAAAATTAGATGCTGACTAGATCAATAGAAGTAGAAGTGGCAGGAATATTCATCATATCTGACAGGATAACACAGAAACCGAGACTTGAAAAAACAGCAAAATGCAACTAGAAGGTGAAAAAAACCCGAACAGTGCTGATAGAATAATAATAGAGAAAAACATCTTGAGAAAACACACAAAGTGCTTGAGTAACTATGCGGGTCAGGGAGTACCTCTGGAGAACGTGGATCGGTGATGTTTATGGTCGGAACACTTTTTTAGTTTTGTTTAGAGATACAGCGCGGAAACAATCCTTTCGGCCCACCGAATACGCATCGATCAGCAATCCCCACAAACCTACACTATCCTACACACACTAAGACCAATTTTACATAGACACCAAGCCAATTGACCTACAAACCTGTACGTCTTTTGGAATGTGGGAGGAAACCAAAGGTCTTGCAGGTAAACTCTGTACAGACAAACACTCATGGTCAGGATCGAACTGGGGCCTCTGGCGCTGTAAGGCAGCAACTCTATTGCTGTGCCATCGCGCCATCATGTATCTCTAAATTAATATCAAAGATTAGAGAGTCTAGCTTTAAGTTAGGAGGGGTAACGTTTATATGCATTTATATACATTATATACATTTATATACATTTATATACATTTATATACATTTATATACATTTATATACTGGGCAAATAATGGTAGAACCGGTTCAGCAGTGCCAGAATTACAACCTCTCATTCAAAGTCAACAAAACCATGGAACTAATTGGAGACCAGAAAGAGTATGTGGGGAAATCATGCACTTAGTTACATTGGTGGGTCAGAGGTGGAGAGAGTTACCAGCTTCAAATTTACGAGTTTTAACATTCGGATGATCTGTTCTTGGCCCAACCTATAAATGTAATCACAAAGAAGGTATGTCAGTGCCTCTACTTTCTTAGAAGTTTAAAATAATTTGATATGTCCCTAAATATTCCAACAAACTTCTGCAGATGTATTTTACATGAGACACTGCCTCAAGGAGGCAGCATTTATCATCAATGATCCCCACCATCTGGCTCATGCCCTCTTTTCATTGCTACCATTGGGAATGAGAAGCCTGAAGTCCCACACCACCAGGTTCAGGAAAAGCTACTTTCCTACAACTTTCCTACAACTATCAGGTCCTTGAACCAACCCACATGACCCTAATCCTACCTTGACAATTGAAAGCTACATACAGCTTCTTGCACTACCATGGACTTGTCTTTTTTTCCAATTGTTGTTTGCTCTAATATCTTATTTTTGCGCAGCCTACTTAACTTCAGAAATCTCATGTGTAATTTAGGTATAATTTATGGTTTTGCACATGAGTCCACGTGCCTGTGGTGACGTTTATTGTTTTTGTGAATATATTTGAACATACTTGTGCATATTACAATAAATTCAACATGACTGGAATGCTCCACCCATCTTCACAGAAATAAAGAGTAATTTACATTAGGAATCGACTCCAGCTGTCAACTGATGCTGCTGCAAGTATGTTTGTGTTTGTGTGCGTGTTCACGTGTGTGTGTGTATGTATGTGTGCTTGCATATTTGTCCAAATGCATCAAGAACTGCCATGCAGATTTCTCTCACACACACAAGTTTTATAGTCCTATTGCATGGCTCCAGGTTGGAGATATCCTGACCACCCAAACTAGGCCGAACCGGAATACCGCCATGTTCACTGCAGCAATGGATGTTGGGTGCAAAGGGAAACGCCAGCATTTCCAGGTTGCTGCTCCCTTTTTTGCTTTTCAGCAAATCTTCCCCAAACTCAAAGTTGAATGCAGTAATGCTGTGGATGATATTAAAAAAAAACTCACGAAAAACTCAGCAGATTAGTTTATTTTATTTTAGTTTAGTGATGCAGCGTGGAAGCAGGCCCTTCGGCCCACCGAGTCCGCACTGACCAGCGCTCCCCGCACATTAACACTATCCTACACACACTAGGGACAATTTACATTTATACCAAGCCAATTAACCTACAAATCTGTACCTCTTTGGAGTGTGGGAGGAAACCGAAGATCTCGGAGAAAACCCACGCAATGTCACAGGGAGACGGCAAAAAACTTCATACAGACAGCACCTGTAGTCCGGATCGAACCTGGGTCTCCGGTGCTGCAAGAACTGTAAGGCAGCAACACTACCACTCTGCCACCGTGCTGCCCATTAGATATCATCTGTGGAGAAAGAATTAGGGGGTCATCTTTCAACTCAATGTGCTTTCATCAGGCCTCCTCTGCCTGATAAGCAAAAAATATTGAAGGAAAATATTTTTTGCGACTTTTGCACTAAACGTGCTTTCACGGTACGTTACACTATCACTTAATAACATTTTTGAAGTTCATATATCTTATTTAGACTACAGACATAAATACTTGAAAGTACAAGAGTTTGATTAATAAAAGTGTTTTCTACATATTTTGTTTAAATGACTGCATGAACTATTGGTGACTATTTGAAATAGTTCTGAAACCTCCCTGTATTAATTGGGGGTGTTAAATGAAATGAGACTAAGTGTAAGCTGGGCTGTCGTTTGTCGCTTTATGTTAGGACCCAAGACAAGTTTCATCCACAGTATCTTTTCTCACAATTTCCTCTCTTTTCTTCCATGAAAGTTGCCTCTTTTGCAGAATACTTTTATAAATTCTACATTTAATGCGCCGTACGAGTCTTGGGAGAGCACTTAGTTAAAGCTGCAGTTGGAAAGATTGCCTTTCGTCTCTGAAAACCAGATTCAATTTCCTTACATCCGAGAGAGATAACATTCCTCCCATGCTGATCATTGTTGACAGTCACACAAAAATTTGACTGTTATTTTCATTCCACTCCCTGCTGAATGTGAAAACCTGCAACTAATGTACATTTCATGAATGCTAATGTAATGGTGGATTGAATGAAAGAAGATCTCCTGCTGTTGCAGAATTCATCTGTTTACCAGAGAAACTGGGAACAGAACAGCAATTCCTATAGGTATTAATAACAATTATTCAAGGCAAGTGTATGTGAACACATTTCATGTACAATCTTATTCACTGCTAGTGTCACTAGACATTAAAGGGAGCACAACCATCATGACGTTTATTTGCAATTGCTAAAAAGGAAAAGGCTAATTGTATCCTGCAGCACTGCAGGTTTGCACATTTGGACAATTTGCTGTACAGAGTCATGTGCAGTAGCACTGAGCCAACAACAGGCAGACACATAGAAACATAGAAACATAGAAAATAGGTGCAGGAAGAGGCCATTTGGCCCTTCGAGCCAACACCACCATTTATTGTGATCATGGATGATCATCCACAATCAGTAACCCGTGCCTACCTTCTCCCCATATCCCTTGATTCCACTAGCCCCCCGAGCGCTATCTAACTCTCTCTTAAATTCATCCAGTGATTTGGCCTCCACTGCCCTCTGTGGCAGAAATTTCCACAAATTCTCAACTCTCTGGGTGAAAAAGTTCCTTCTCACCTCAGTTCTAAATTGCCTCCCCTTTATTCTAAGACTGTGGCCCCTGGTTCTGGACTACCCCAACATTGGGAACATTTTTCCTGCATCTAGCTTGTCCAGTCCCTATGTAATTTTATATGTCTCTATATGATCCCCTCCAGTGAGGACAAACCTCTATATAAACTCCAGTGAGGACAAGCCCAGTCTTTTCAATCTTTCCTCATATGACAGTCCCGCCATCCCAGGGATCAATCTCGTGAACCTACGCTGCACTGCCTCAATTACAAGGATGTCCTTCCTCAAATTAGGAGACCAAAACTGTACACAATACTCCAGATGTGGTCTTACCAGGGCCCTATACAACTGCAGAAGAACCTCTACTCCTATACTGAAATCCTCTCGTTATGAAGGCCAACATGCCATTAGCTTTCTTCACTGCCTGCTGTACCTGCACGCCAACTTTCAGTGACTGGTGTACAAGGACACCCAGGTCTCGCTGCACTTCCCCCTTACTTAACCTGACAACATTGAGATAATAATATGCCTCCTTGTTTTTGCCACCAAAGTGGATAACCTCACATTTATCTATATTATACTGCATCTGCCATGCATCTGCCCACTCACTCAACCTGTCCAGGTCATTCTGCAACCTCCTAACATCCTCTTTGCAGTTCACACTGTCACCCAGCTTTGTGTCATCTGCAAACTTGCTAGTGTTACTTCTAATTCCTTCATCCAAATCATTACTATATATGGTGAATAGTTGCGGCCCCAACACCGAGCCTTGCGGCACTCCACTCACCACTGCCTGCTATTCTGAAAAGGACCCGTTTACTTCTACTCTTTGCTTCCTGTCTGCCAACCAATTCCTGATCCATGTCAACACCCTACCCCCAATACCATGTGCTCTAATTTTGCTCAACAATCTCCCGTGTGGGACCTTATCAAAGGCTTTCTGGCACGTATGCATTTATCTGATCAACACCAATGATAAACCACAAACATAATTGGCGGCCTAGTTGCTGCCTTACAGAGACTTGGGTTCAATCCTGAAGGCAGTTGCTGTCTGTGCGGAGTTTGTACATTCTTCCTGCGATGGTGCGTTTTTCTGCAGGTGCTCTGGTTTCCTCACACAATCCAAAGATCTGCAGGTTTGCAGATTAATTGACTTCTGTAAATGGTTCCTAGCATACAGAATACAATTAATGTATGGTAATCACGGTGGGCTGAAGGTCCTGTTTCCATGCTATATCTCGAAAGATCAAATCATGTATCATATCATATCATATCATATCATATATATACAGCCGGAAACAGGCCTTTTCGGCCCTCCAAGTCCGTGCCGTCCAGTGATCCCCACACATTAACACTATCCTACACCCACTAGGGACAATTTTTACATTTACCCAGCCAATTAACCTACATACCTGTACGTCTTTGGAGTGTGGGAGGAAACCGAAGATCTCGGAGAAAACCCATGCAGGTCACGGGGAGAACGTACAAACTCCTTACAGTGCAGCACCCGTAGTCAGGATCGAACCTGAGTCTCCGGCGCTGCATTCGCTGTAAAGCAGCAACTCTACCGCTGCGCTACTGTGCCGCCCAAGGAAAGGAAAGGAAAATTTAGTTTTGAATGTAGCAAAGGAAAATTTAGTTTTGACCTTTAAAATGGCCTTTTGCTTTAAATTATCCTCTGAAGATATATTCATGTTGGATGATTTTTTTTAAATATACGAGATCTTGCATCTTGCATAAAGCCTATAATTCCCTTAATTCTTGAACAACTCTGGCTACCCGCCAGACCTCCTAGGCCTTGCTTTTGGCTTGAGAAGATGAAATATCAAAGCTCCTGCAATCTCTTGTTATTTGGTAAGCTGGGTTAGATCACATCAGGCCTTCAGGATATATCCATCTTAATGCTCTTCAAGGGACCCAGTACCACCTCTTTAATGAGAGACCCACACCACCTGGCCACACTCTCATTTCACCCCTGCCATCGGGAAGAAGGTACAGGAGCCTGAAAGCTGTAATATCCAGGTTCAGGAGCAGCTTCCGCCTTACAACCACTTAACTTTGTTGTTGTTGTTTGTTATGGTTTTTACAGAGTAGAACATTTACATATCTGGTTTGGTGCTGCAAGTAAGAATTTCATTGTTCAGTTTTGGAGCATATGACAATAGCATACTCTTGACTTCTTGAGCTCAAATAGTTCTGTGATATTAGTATTCTCCACACTGATCTCACTATGCTCTGGGAAAACAAACCAATGTTTGAGAATAATTCGTGTGTGCCAAAGTTTTAAACAAGATAAAGTTCTTTAGATCTCTGAAGCTAGAGAAAGTGACAAATACTTGTACAATCAATCAGGTGACAAGTGGGAATCGACCAACATACAACCTGAAAGTAACTAATGATCCTCAGGTTGCTCAATTCCATTGTTCCAATTTTCTTGCTCCCTGTCTGTTCTGTTGTGGATTCTCTTTATAGTTGGCATCCTAATAACGTTACCAGTAACAGAACAGGGTGGCAGCACAGTGGCGCAGTGGAAAAGTTGCTGCCTTATAGTGCCAGAGACCTGGATTAGATCCTGACTTTGGGTGCTGTCTGTACAGAGTTTGTACGTTCTCCCTGTTATCGCGTGGGTTTCCTCCAGGTGCTCCTGTTTCCCCCCACATCCCAAAGACATGCACTTTTGTAGGTTAATTGGTTTTGGTTAAAAAAAATTGTAAATTGTCCCTAATGTGTAGGTTAGTGCTAGGGTACGGGGTGATCGCTGGTGCGTGTAGACTCAGTGGGCCGAAAGGCCTGTTTCCTTGCTGTATCTCTAAGGTTTAAAGTCTAAAGAATTCTATCTATTCCCTGTTCTTAAAAATCAGTTCATCAGTTCTTCAATTCTTGTATCTTCACAGTTCATTCTGCTGTGAGCCTTACCCAAATAACTTGAACTCCCATGAAGTTCTACAAAGTTGCTCCTTACAGACACAAAGTTAAATTGAACAGTCAGTCATGTTTCAATCTCATACATAATAACAGAAGAGCTATGATTTACTTTTTATCGCGTAGCACAACTGGGGCATTGATTTAATTTTAGTTTATATTGTCATTGACAGCTTTTATGTAAAGTTAGCAAAATTTATGAACTGTTCATCGCAACAGAGTTTAATATTTTGTGTTAATCTAGAAAAATCTTACTTTTTCAGTTCACAACTGGAGTTATTATTATATTTGTCAAAATAGATAGCTAAATATGCTTGGCTTTAAAATAGACAATCGGTTATGAAATCGACTTCAAAAGCAATGTTAACAGTGTGTAATAAACAAAGCAGGTGAAGCTAGCTGTCCTCGGCTGACCAGGTAGGTTTTGTAGAGTGACGCAGAGTTGAGAGGATAGGCGGGCGACTCTTCATCACATCTGACTGGCATCATCAAGATCCAGAACATTTTCCGGTTTATTTTGAATTCCAACATCTTCAGTTGTTTTGCTTTTCAATACTTTCTTGGACCATGAAAGTGTAAAATAAACCAATTACTTCCATTGGTAGATCAGTGTATAAATATATTTAGTAATGGACAGCACAGTGATACAGCTGGTAAAGCTGCAGACACGCAGCTTTGGCAACCTGGTTGAACCATGACCTCCTTGCTGTAGGGGCGGATTCTGCATGTTCGTCCGATGACCACTTGAAATTCCTCAAATTGATGTGGTTTCTTCTCACATCACAAAACAGGTAGATAGGTTAATTGTCTGTTGTACATTGTCTCTAGTGTCCAGGTGAGTGGTAAAGTCGAAGAGTGATGATGAAAATGTGGGGAGAGTAACATGAGACTAGTGTGGAATTAGTGCGAAGGTCTGTTGGGCTGAGTTTGGTGGGCTGGTCTTGATTGTGCGCTGCATGAACACGAGATACTATGAGATATCAGAAATGCCAAAGGCTAGAAGGCATAGCATTTAAGGTGAGAGGAGTAAAATGTAAAGGAGTAGTGCAGGCAAGTTTTTGTACACAGGAGCTGGTGGGTGGCTGGAATGCACAGCCAGGGATGGTAATGGAGGCAGATACGACAGAGGTGTTTCAGAGGCTTTTAGATAGACACATGGGGTTGCAGGGAAAGGAAGGATATGGATCATGTATAGGCAGATGAGATTAGTTTATCCTGGGATCAAGTTTGTCAAATTGTGGGCTGAAGGGCCTGTTATTGTACTGTACCTTTCTATGTTCTATGTTCTATCTTCTATGAGCACTTGAGAGACAGTGAAGCTAAAGCGAGCAGTCTAATTGCTTCTTACTACTTCCTTTGAAATTATTTGTTAATTTCAAGAGAGGTAGTTTATTTTAACTGTAGTTACTGCCTGGCAAACCTTTTAATTACATTATTGTTAACATTTATAATGCAGTAAATAAGATTATACATGTGGGTTGTATTTAATTAGTTGATCTGAGGTAAACAGTTGTGATAAACTGCTACAGTTAGTTCCACTGCTCCAATATATCAGCATTAGAAATGTAGCATTGCTACTGCATATTACCAAGTGCCTTTTGAGGTTGGATTATACATGAAAATGTACGTGTGAAATGTATGAGGGTTTCATTCTGTTGATACACATTCCCATTATTTCCCAGTGTGTGCAGGTATGATGCCATTGAATGCATTGAAATATGCCACCTGTTTTGTGTCTATTTTTACTTAATTTCCTGTGCTCTGTAATAGCCTGAAATGCTGCTCTCTTTTATCTTTTTTCTTATTTCGTGCTCGTTTCAAATCCTCCTGATTGCCTCCTGATTAACAGGAGGTCGGCAGCGGCTCCAAACCCAATACCTGCAGAAACATTTCTGTGTGTTTCTGGGAAGGAAAGATGAGAGTTGTCACATAAATCTGTGAAAAATGGGACCAAGACTCAATCTAGATCTGGCATGGAGCATCACTCTTGATTTTTAATTCACATTATTAATACTCTCATTGTGCTCTTAACTGCTATGGTGGCGGCACTTGCTAAAATCCATTCTGTGACTCATTCCAACTGGGAGGCCACAACAAAGAGAGAACAGGCTCAGAGATTATCTGATGTTTCACTGAAGGCGTGGGTTTATGGGGGTGGTTGTGTGGATTTACATGACATTAATGTAATGCTTATTTATGTATTTGCTTTTCTCATTATTATCTAATCTCCTGGTAAACCTTCAAGCCAACCTAACATTGGTTGTATTGATATTATCCATCTTTGTATAATATTATTTGGAATGTTTTACTTCAATAACATTTGTATTAACAATTGGTTATGCAATTGTGTATTGTGAAGACAAATGCTCTTTTGTCTAGAAGACAAAGACACTTTTTAAGTTCTAGTGTTCCCCTCCTTGTTTCACTCCTGAAGTTGTTACTCATGATTGGATATCTTACCTACTGCCCTGGTAACTACAAGTAAATAGGGTAGACCAGCATCATTTAAGGTCAGGTGGGGCCGGAATCAGGGAATAATGTGAAAGTGATAATAGAGCATCTGATTAACATTGTGGATGTACTCCTTCACACTCATTTCAGAATCACAAATTACCTGTCTGGATAAGAACCAATCACGAAAATAGATGAAGCTGGCATTCTGGAACAAAGATTGTAAGGCTGACCAAAAGCAACTGGATTCATTTTTCCCAATTTTCTTCCCCAAGTTTTGAAGACTATTAATTTTATTAGCTTCACATCACATCAAGGAGGCAGGAATTTTGTTAGACAGGTCCACCACCAATTTCCTGGCAACTGGTGGTCTGGCATCTACTTTAATCTGGACATATTTACATATTTACATGAGCGCCCTTGAAACTACCCCCCACAGAAGTCCCCCTGAAATGTAGTGCGGCGGCCGATCTCGACCGCGACCTCATCGGGATTTCTGCGTCGATCGGCGGGTCGAATTTGCCCCCTTCAGCCATGGCTCTAGAACTCTGGCCCGGCTAGAGGTGGCAGATCTGTTCCCATAGCCAACTTCTGAGTTTGTAGGCAGTATCTCGGACGGTCTGGGTGGACCATTCCGGTACTGTTGGATTCCTTTTGGAAGCTGTGACCTCTGTTGGTTCAGCAAAACGGATAATCCAGAAAGGCTCTGGATCCTAGGGTGCTGGAAAATTGGGGGTGGATCTGTATTTCTGAATTTTGATTCCAGTTTTGTAAATGTATCCAAACTACTTCTTCTCATGGTTGATGCTCAGTCCCTTGCATCACTTTATCTACTCCCATGACTGCATGCCAAAGTACAAAGTCAACTCAATCTTTAAATTTGCTGAGGAAACCACTGTTGTCAGCTGGAATGACAACAACAATAAGACAATGTGCAGGGAAGAGATCACAAAACTTATCTCATGGTGTCTGAAAAAGGGTCTCGACCCGAAACGTCACCCATTCCTTCTCTCCCGAGAAGCTGCCTGACCTGCTGAGTTACTCCAGCATTTTGTGAATAAATACCTTCGATTTGTACCAGCATCTGCAGTTATTTTCTTATATTATCTTAACGTAACCCTCAACGTCAGCAGGATGGAAAGGTCAGTTGTTGACCTAAGGAAGTAAAAGGATGTACCCACCCTGGTCTTGTCAATGGAGTTGCTGGAGAGATGAGTGATAGCTTCAAGTTCCAAGGCATCCATGTCAAAACCCTAAGTCTGCAATGGTAACCAAAGGCAACTGGATTCATTTTCCCAATTTTGTGCACGTTATTAAAAAATATTTGTTTTATTAGCTTCACAACAGGGAAACAAGAATTTCACTACATATCTCAAAGCTTCGGTCCAGTTCTGTAAACGTGTCCGGTGAAATCAGTGATTTTTTTTCATCTGTAGCACAGCTATTGTTGGGATTTCTCATGCCAGAAGTTCAATTTTTCAGAATGGAATTGAAAAGGTCGAATTGTCTTTAAAAATCTCTTGATTTATCATTGTTAACACCACCAAAACCCCCTGCTACATTTGTGCGTTACTTTTGGGCACATCACTCTTTCTAATGTGTATGAAGGAAGAATGGTCTTGACCTGAAATGTCACCTATTCCTTTTCTTCAGAGATACTGCGTGACTCACTGAATTACTCCAGCTTTTTGTGTCACTCTTTCTAATGGCAGTTGCTTTATTGATGGAAGCTTTTGTTTCCATAAATTCGACAGCGTTCTAATGATCGAGGCAGAGTGGAGTAAAATATCTAGACTCGGACTCTTTCCAGGTGCTCAGGCAGTTGTATTTGGGGTGGGGATATCTGGAACAACCAACCATCGCAAAGTGTAATGCTTTTTTTTTTTTTTTTTTTTTTTAAATTTTTTTTATTAAAAGTACGGTAAATTACAATAATACAACAGGTATATCTTAATACATTTTTTATACCGCTTCCTTTTTTTGAGCTTTAAGAAAAAGATAGAAGTAAAGAAGTAAAGAAAGAAAGTGCGCAAGAGTCGTGAAGTGCAAGAGAGTGTTGGGAAAAGAAAGCCCCTTGGAAAAGAAGTTAGAGAAGGAAGTAAAGTAAGAAAGTAGACCCTAGAAAAGAAAGAAAAAAAA
This sequence comes from Rhinoraja longicauda, assembly GCF_053455715.1. NCBI lineage: Eukaryota > Metazoa > Chordata > Chondrichthyes > Rajiformes > Arhynchobatidae > Rhinoraja > Rhinoraja longicauda. The sequence goes on along the minus strand of NC_135953.1, from coordinate 65,261,093 downwards.
AAAAAAAAGTAGAAACAATCGCTCTATTATAACATTAAACTCCGCAGGAAGGGGACTACCAACCAAGTCTGTTTTGTTGTTTTACCTCCCGTTACCAGGTCCTGATACCATTTATTTATTTATTTATTTGTAAAATTACTATTGCACCTCATGCTTGTAATAGGTCCAGAAACGTAGACCACGTCTTTTGGAATTGGTCTGCTTTACCTGCTAAGAGGAATCTCATCTCTTCCAAATGTAGTGTTTCAAACATATTTGATATCCACATTTTTATTGTTGGTGTGGGCGCATTTTTCCAGAATTTCAGTATGAGCTTTTTTCCCATTATTAGCCCGTAATTAAATAAATTCTTCTGAAACACGTTTAATTCAGGGTTACCTTCCGATATTCCAAAAATGATCCATTCTGGTTTTGGTACCAGTTTTATTTTGATTAATTTTGAAAAAATATCAAATATTTCATACCAGAATTTTTGGATTTTTGTACAAAAAACAAAAGAATGCGCTATAGTAGCTTCTTGACACAGACATTTATCACAAATTGGTGAAACATTCGGGAAGATTTTATTTAATTTAGTTTTTGAATAATATAATCTATGTAATGTTTTGAATTGGATGAGCGTATGTCGTACGTTGATCGAACATTTATGCACCTGTAGTAAATGATTATCCCAACTCTCTTTTGAAATTTTTATAGCTAATTCTTGTTCCCAGTCTCTTCTAATTCCATCTGTTGTGGGTATTGCTATGTTTAAAATGATATTATATAAATACGATATTAGATTAGCTGATTCCGCCTTTGTCTTCATTGCTTCATCCAGTAAGTCGGAAGGCATATTATAATAATCTTTTGTATATTTTTTCAGATAATCACGAATTTGAAGATATTTAAAATATTGGTTATTTTTCAAATTATATTTCAGTTGTATTTGTTGAAATGATAGTAATTTTCCCAATTCATACAAATCTTCGAGCGATTTGATTCCCATTCTTTCCCATTGTATAAATGATTTGTCTATAATTGATGGTTTAAACGATGGATTATTGACTATTGGTATTAAAAGAGATAAGTTTCTTAATTTTAGATTCTGTTTTATTTGTTTCCATGTTCTAATTGTGCTATGTATAATTGGATTTTTATTATAATTTTTATTATTCAGATTTATTGGTGAGAGGATAGTCGCTCCTATATTACTCGGGGAGCAGTCCCCTTTTTCCATTAAGATCCAGGCCGCCTGATGGGCAGAATTGTCCAGCAGGTGAATCATATTTTTAATATTTACTGCCCAATTATAATACATAAAGTTAGGGAGCGCTAGACCCCCCAACTCTTTTCGTTTATTAAGGTGTGCTATTTGTATTCTATGGGATTTATAATCCCATATAAAATTTGTAATGTCTGAGTCCAATTTTTTGAAAAACCTTTTAGGAAGATATATAGGTATTGATTGAAATAGGTATAGGATTTGTGGTAAGAAAATCATTTTTATAGCATTTATTCTGCCTATTAAGGACATCGGAAGTGTTTTCCAGAATTTAATCAAATTGTTTAATTTCTTAAGTAGGGGATTATAATTGGCTTTAAACATATCCTGGTAATTTCTAGTAATTTCAATTCCCAAATATTTGAATTTTTCTGTAGCTATTTTAAAAGGGAATTTCCGGAGGTGTGTTGAGTCTTTTGGATTTATCGACATAATTTCACTTTTGTTCCAATTTATTCTATATCCTGAAAAGGATCCAAAGTCCTCAATTAAATTTAATATGTTTGGTATACTAATTTGTGGTTTTGTGATGTACAGTAGTACATCATCGGCATATAGGGATATTTTGTTATTCAAATATTTTGTGTTATAACCATAAATATCCGGGTGTGTTCTTATTTTTTCAGCAAGGGGTTCAATTACCAAAGCGAATAACAACGGTGATAGTGAACATCCTTGTCTATTGCCCCTTGATAGTTCAAATTTCGAGGATAATATATTGTTAGTTAATATTCTAGCCGTAGGTTTGTTATATAATAATTTTATCCATGCGATAAAGTTCTCTCCCAATTGAAATTTTTGCAATACTTTAATCATATAATCCCATTCTACTTGATCAAACGCTTTTTCTGCATCCAGTGAGATGATAGATAACTCTTGGTCATGAGGTTTATGTGAGTGCATTATGTTAAGCAAACGTCTCAAATTATTGAATGAGTGTCTCTTAGATATAAATCCTGTTTGATCCTCATTTATTAGTCTACTAACGTACCTGCTTAGTCTAATGGCTAGTGTTTTCGCTATTATTTTTTGATCCGTATTTAACAAAGCAATAGCTCTATATGATCCTGGTTCTTCTATATTTTTATCTTTTTTAAGTATTAATATAATCGTTGATTCTGCTAGTGTTTCAGGTAAGCTTTGCTCTTTAAAAGCATATGTATACATTTTCTGTAATCGTGGAATAACTATGTCGTAAAATGCTTTATAAAATTCATTGCTGAATCCGTCTGGTCCTGGTGTTTTTCCATTCTTTAGTGTTTTTATTGTGTCTTCTATCTCCTTCGAAGTAATTTGTGCTCCCAGTTCCTCTTGTTCCCTCAGTGCTAATTGTGGTAGGTTACAATTATCTAGGAATTCTGAAATTTTATTATTATTGTCTATTAACGTTTTAGATGTGTATAAATTCTGGTAAAATTGAGCAAATCTTTTATTAATATCCTTGGGTAATGTTAATAATTCCCCTCTATCTGATTTAATCTTTAATATTGCATTTTCTTTTTCCCGTTTTTTCAATTGGCGTGCTAGAAGTTTGTGGGGTTTGTCCCCAAATTCGAAGTGTTCTTGTTTTGTAATTTGAAATAGTGTTATAACAAAAGTAACTGGAATTGAAAAGGTCGAATTGTCTTTAAAAATCTCTTGATTTATCATTGTTAACACCACCAAAACCCCCTGCTACATTTGTGCGTTACTTTTGGGCACATCACTCTTTCTAATGTGTATGAAGGAAGAATGGTCTTGACCTGAAATGTCACCTATTCCTTTTCTTCAGAGATACTGCGTGACTCACTGAATTACTCCAGCTTTTTGTGTCACTCTTTCTAATGGCAGTTGCTTTATTGATGGAAGCTTTTGTTTCCATAAATTCGACAGCGTTCTAATGATCGAGGCAGAGTGGAGTAAAATATCTAGACTCGGACTCTTTCCAGGTGCTCAGGCAGTTGTATTTGGGGTGGGGATATCTGGAACAACCAACCATCGCAAAGTGTAATGCTTTAATCCTTTTGCAACCGATTTATTCTTAGCCTCTAATGAAGACATGTGCCACATTAAGTGATTTGTCACTTGTCAATGCATGTAATATGTGTATGTGTCTGTAAATTTGTGTAAAGGGCCTTCATTCATCTAGTTCTAAATCATGCTAAAACAGGAGTTTGGACCTAAACAGGCTGAATCAGAGGTAATGGTATATTACCTAATTGGTATAATGCTAAAAACAGTATTAGTCCAAAGAAACACAGTAGAGCATGGATATGGATTGTTGACATGAAAAGGTACAGAAAATGACTTAATAGACCAATTGATCAATATCATGGAATAGAAAAAACAGAATTATCATGGCACAGAAGGAGGCTATTCAGCCCATCAAATCTATGCCAACTCCTAGTAAACTATCCAGTCAGAACCTTTCCTCTCCTCTTGCCTCATTGCCCTACAAAATATTCCCTTGCATACCTGGGGCGGCACGGTGGCACAGCAGTAGAGATGCTGCCTTACAACAAATGCAGCGGTGGAGACCCAGGTTCGATCCTGACTACGGATGCTGTCTGTACTGAGTTTATACGTTTTTCCCATGACCTGTGTGGGTTTTCTCCGAGTCTATAATTTAAAAATATAAAGTCTAAAGACTCTAAAGTCTAATGTGCCATCTGTGGGAACATACTCTGCATTAACGGTTCTAATATTCCAAGTGCGCAGATATACCCAAAATATATGTCAATATAGCTTGAGGAGCAATAGGAATAGTATTGCTTTGAAGCATGAGTCAATCAAGGCACCTCAAAGGTAAAATATTTTTTTCATGAAGGATTAAATGATCAAAAGAAAATCCATCTTTGGCTTAAACTCTCAGAAGTTTTTGATCAAAGGCCAGATAATGTGAACGAAGTTTGACAATTAGTCTGGAATACATTATTCTTTATCCAATTGTTTTAGATAGAAGAAACCCAGTACAAAACATGTATTTAGTATTCCTGACAAAAGTTAATTGTAAAGCAACCATAAGTACTCAAGCAGAATTTCAGCTGCACCTCCAGTAAATTTAAACATAGAACCATTGAAACATAGAAAAAAGGTGCAGGAGGAGGCCATTCAACCCTTCGAGCCAGCACCATTTATTGTGATCGTGGCTGATCATCCACAATCAATAACCCGTACCTGCCTTCTCCCCTTATCCCTTGATTCCGCTAGCCCCTAGAGCTCTATCTAACGCTCTTTCAAATTAATCCAATGAATTGGCCTCCACTGCCTTCTGTGGCACAGAATTCCACAAATTCACAACTCTGGGTGAAAAAGTTCCTTCTCACCTGTTTTAAATGGCCTCCCCTTTATTCTAAGACTGTGGCCCCTGGTTCTGGACTCCCCAACATTGGGAACATTTTTCCTGCATCTAGCTTGTCCAGTCCTTTTATAATTTTATATGTTTCTATAAGATCCCCTCTCATCCTTCTAGACTCCAGTGAATACAACCCTAGACTTTTCAATCTTTCCTCATATGACAGTCCCGCCATCCCAGGGATCAATCTCGTGAACCTACGCTGCACTGCCTCAAATTAGGAGACCAAAACTGTACACAATACTCCAGATGTGTTCTTACCAGGGCCCTATACAACTGCAGAAGAACCTCCCTACTCCTATACTGAAATCCTCTCGTTATGAAAGCCAACATGCCATTAGCTTTCTTCACTGACTGCTGTACCTGCACGCCAACTTTCAGTGACTGGTGTACAAGGACACCCAGGTCTCGCTGCACGTCCTCCTTACCTAACCTGACACCATTGAGATAATAATCTGCCTCCTTGTTTTTGCTGCCAAAGTGGATAACCTCACGTTTATCTATATTATACTGCATCTGCCATGCATCTGCCCACTCACTCAACCTGTCCAGGTCACCCTGCAGCCTCCTAACATCCTCTTTGCAGTTCACACTGTCACCCAGCTTTGTGTCATCTGCAAACTTGCTAGTGTTACTTCTAATTCCTTCGTCCAAATCAGTAATATATATGGTAAACAGTTGCGGCCCCAACACCGAGCCTTGCGGCACTCCACTTGCCACTGCCTGCCATTCTGAAAAGGACCTACTCTTTGCTTCCTGTCTACCAATCAATTCCATGTCAACACCCTATCCCAATACCATGTGCTCCAATTTTGCTCACCAATCTCCCGTGTGGGACCTTATCAAAGGCTTTCTGAAAGTCTAGATACACTACATCCACTGGCTCCCTTTCATCCATTTTACTTGTCACATCCTCAAAAAATTCCAGAAGATTAGTCAAGCATGATTTCTCTTTCATAAATCCATGCTGGACTTATCCTTTTACTGCTATCCAAATGCACCATTATTACCTCTTTAATAATTGACTCCAGCATCTTCCCCACCACCGATGTCAGGCTAACTGGTCTGTAATTCCCCGTTTTCTCTCTCGCTCCTTTCTTGAAAAGTGGGATAACATTAGCTATTCTCCAATCCACAGAAACTGATCCTGAATCTATTGAACATTGGAAAATGATCACCAATGCGTCCACTATTTCTAGAGCCACCTCCCTGAGTACCCTGGGATGCAGACAATTTATTGCAACAATGCATGAATAGCTGGATCAGACGTTACTAGACTTTAGCTTGCACTAAATTGTATTTACATTATTTTCCTTTATCATGTTTCTGTACACTGTGGATGGCTCAAATGTAATCATGTATTGTCTTTCCACTGACTATTCAGCACGCGACAAATGAATTTCACTGCACCTCGGTACACGTGACAATAAGCTAAACTCTAAACTCTCTGATGGTCTGTCCTGGATCCAGCATATCATTGCAACCACAAGGAAAGTTGTACAAAAAACATTGCCCACTCTGGTCTGCAGTAAATCTTGTCCCTCTCACCTTGAACCTATATCATCTAGTTTGTGATTCCTGTTTTCTGGGTAAAATAGTTTATGCATTCACCCTCTCCCCTCAGATACACCTCTATAAAAACACCACTCGTCCTCTTATGCTCCTAGGAATAAAATCCTTGACCCCCCCCAAATGCTCCCGATAGCTCAGCCCCTTTGGTCCTGGCAACATCATTGTGAATATTCACTCCATATTTTCCAGCTGAATGGCATCTTTCCTAAAACTGCGTGACCAAAGCTAAACACAAATATTCCAAAAGACAATAGACAATAGACAATAGGTGCAGGAGTAGGCCATTCGGCCCTATGAGCCAGCACCGCCATTCACCGTGATCATGGCTGATCATCCACAATCAGTACCCCGTTCCTCCCCATATCCCTTGACTCTGATATCATTAAGAGCTCTGTCTAACTCTCTCTTGAAAGCATCCAGGGAATTGGCCTCCACTGCCTTCTGAGGCAGAGAGTACCACAGTTTCAGAACTCTCTGAGTGAAAAAGGTTTTTCCTCATCTCCATTCTAAATAGCCTTCCCCTTATTCTTAAACTTTGGCCCTGGTTCAGGACTCCCCCAACATCGGGAACATGTTTCCTGCCTCTAGCGTGTCCAACCCCTTAATAATCTTATATGTTTCAATAAGATCCTCCCTCATCCTTCTAAATTCCAGAGTATGCAAGCCCAGTCGTTCCAGTCTTTCAACATACGACAGTCCTGCCATTCCTGGAATTAACCTCGTGAACCTATGCTGCACTCCCTCAATAGAAAGAATGGCCTTCCTCACATTTGGAGACCAAAACTGCACACAATATTCCAGGTGTGGTCTCACGAGGGCACTGTACAACTGCAGAAGGACCTCTTTACTCCTATACTCAACTCCTCTTGTCATAAAGGCCAACATGCCGTTAGCTTTCTTCACTGCCTGCTGTACCTGCATGCTTATTTTCAGTGACTGATGAACTAGGACACCCAGATCTCGTTGTACTTCCCCTTTTCCTAACTTGACACCAAATGTGACCTCACCGATGTCTTGTACAGCTGTAACATAATGTTTCAATTCTATACTCAATATCCTGACTGATGAAGGGCAATTTACCAAAAGCCTTCTTGACCAACCTACCTACCTGTGATGCCACCTTCAGGGAACTATGTATATGCAATCCTAGATCCCTCTGCTCTACAACACACCCTAAGGCCCTGCCATTCACTGTGAAGATCCAGCCCTGGTTTGACTTCCCAAAATGCAATACCTCACACTTATCTGCATTAAACTCCATTTAAAACAACCTTTGTGTGGAGAAATGGCAGATGGTGTCTCCTCATGGTGTGTTTTGTTAAAGATGGACCTTACCTTCTGGGATAGGTCAATTGTTGCTAGGTTTGGAGTGAGTGTTTAGTTAAGTCTAGAAATACAGCATGGAAACAGGCCCTTCAGCCCACCGGGTCCATGCCAACCAGAGATCCCCGCATATTAACACAATTCTACACAAATTAGGGACATTTTTTTACATTTACCAAGCCAATTTACCTACATACCTGTACATATTTGGAGTGTGGGAGGAAACTGAAGATCTCAAAGAAAACCCATGCAGGTCACGGGGAGAACGTACAAACTCCGTACAGACAGCACCCATAGTCAGGGTGGAACCCGGGTCTCCAGCGCTGCAAGCTCTGTAAGGCAGCAACTCTACCGCTGTGCCAACGTGCCACCGCTACAATGGTAGGATAATAGTGGTAGGATATCAAGATTGGAATACCATGGTATAACGGGCTAGAGGGTTATCCCCTCTTGGACTTCAGGAAAAGCATTACAGATCCTTGCTTTTTGGCGTTGGCAATTGCAGCATTCTTTGAGGTGCTGGGTTCCAGAACCCTAGGAACAATTCCAAGAGTCAAGAGTGTTTTATTGTCATATGTCCCAAATTAGAACAATGAAACTCTTACTTGCAGCAACAGAACAGGTATGTAAACGCATTACTCTGCAAAACCCATAATAAACAACAAAACAAGTTCAGTATACATATATTAAAAAAAGACAAATAGACCGTAGTCGTGCATATATTCATATATTTATATATATATATATATATATATATATATATATATATATATATATATATATATGTGTGTGTGTGTGTGTGTGTGTGGGTGTGTGTACAAAGTGCATATATATGAATTTAATAGTATCGATGCTTCACTTAACCATTATCAGCACTATTTCTCCAGGGTAGGTTTGTCGAATACTCTTGTGTCTGATGCGATTAAACGTGAAGCAAGTGCATTGGCAACAGATTTCTTAATTTTGTCAGCCTTATCCCCTTCTCCACCTGACTCACATCCAGTCATTACTGACGGAAATTATAAATACATTTCTCATAATTTGTACGTTTTGCTTAAGTTGAAAAAAATATAACAGATGTTATTTTCAATTGTAAAGAAAATATCTGTCTTACCGTAATTCTAACTCTCCTATTTCTGGTCGTGCCTTGACATTTCACTTTGGGGAAGCATGGCATCTAAGGACATGATCCCCAGGTCTTTGGAATAGCTGCATTGTAGTTTGTACTGCTGTAATTCTGACATTTTGATAATAAGAAAGGAATAAAGCAAGGGACTCGATGGTAAGTGAATCCCTTTTCCAAGAAAGAAACAATTTAGTCTCAGATGCATCAGCCAATGAGTTAGGAATGAATGCATGCATCATGGAACAAGAGCTTATTGGACTGCAAACACAATTTAGCCCGAAAACAGAGTTTGTTTAAAGGGTGCATGAAACAAACACTTCAGCAAGTTTTCCCCATAAAAGCAAACGGATGTTCCTGGAAAAAAATATTAAACATAGTCTATGTTGAGTGAACTTAAACAATGTTCATAAAATTGTGATTAACAGTGGAAAGATCAACCTTGAGTAACCAAAGTCTCTTTCCGCGATTCACTACAACCCACAACTATCCCCATCTTCACATCCTTCCCTGTGGAATTCACAGGAGAATAACCTTCAAATTACCATAGGAAATACACACAGATTAATTTATTATGATGTACACAGGATGCAATAAAATTCCTTGAGACCTATAGACCGAGAGTAATGATAAATATAACAACAGATATAACATCAAGTAGAAAACAGCAGAATGGTGCAAGGTTGTATAGCAAAATCCATGTAGTGCAAAATAATATTAAAGTACAAATAATGCAATAACCAATGATGCAATAATGCAATAATCAATGTACTAGTTCATCAGTCACTGAAAGTAAGCATGCAGGTACAGCAGGCAGTGAAGAAAGCTGATGGAATGTTGGCCTTCATAACTAGAGGAGTTGAGTATAGGAGCAAAGAGGTCATTCTGCAGTTGTACAGGGCCCTAGTGAGACCACACCTGGAGTATTGTGTGCAGTTTTGGTCTCCAAATTTGAGAAAGGACATTCTTACTATTGAGGGCGTGCAGCATAGGTTCACGAGGTTAAATTCACGGAATAGCGGGACTGTTGTATGTTGAAAGACTGGAGCGACTGAGATTGCATGCTCTGGAATTTAGAAGGATGAGAGGGAATCTTATTGAAACATATAAGATTATTAAGGGATTGGACATGCTAGAGGCAGGAAACATGTTCCCGATGTTGGGGGAGTCCCGAACCAGGGGCCACTGTTTAAGAATAAGGGGTAGGTCATTTAGAACGGAAATGAGGAAAAACATTTTCACTCAGAGAGTTGTGAAGCTGTGGAACTCTCTACCTCAGAAGGCAGTGGATGTCAATTCCCTGGATGCTTTCAAGAGAGAGTTAGATAGAGCTCTTAATGATAGTGGATTCAAGGGATATGGGGAGAAGGCAGGAATGTGGTACTGATTGTGGATGATCAGCCATGATCACGGTGAATGGCGGTGCTGGCTCGAAGGGCCGAATGGCCTACTCCTGCACCTATTGTCTATTGTCTATTGTCTATGTAGGTTGCGTTGAGTAAGATGGACTCAAAAAGCTGGAGTAACTCAGTGGGACAGGCAGCATCTCTGGAGAGAAGGAATGGGCGATGGGACAGAGCCGGCTGTACTTTTTGAGAAGGCTCCACTTCTTCAACGTCTGCAATAAGATGCTGCAGATTTTCTACTAATCGGTGGCAGCCAGTGCCATCTTCTTCGCTGCCATGTGCTGGGGCAACAGGGTGAAGGCCACGGATGGCAATAGGATCAACCAACTCATCAGGAAGGCTGGTTCCATCCTGGGGGCGGAGTTGGATTCATGGGAGGTGGTATTGGAGGGGAGGATGCTCCTCAAACTGTGGTGCATCTTGGACAATACAGCTCACCCCCTCTATGACACTCTGGTCAACCTGAGGAGTACCTTCAGCAACAGACTGGTTCCACCAAGATGCAGGACAGAACGCCACAGGAGATCCTTCTTCCCTGTGGCTATCAAACTGTACACCTCCTCCCCCTGTCATGGGGTAGACTGAGACTGCCTCCCCCCCTCTCCCCTATCTTTGCACATCGCCAATCCTTTCCACTCGTCACTTTAATTTCATGTTTCATTTATTTTGTGTTTTTATGACTGTTGGCAGATCAATGTCATTCCTGGGATAAAGAAAGTTCTATCTAATTATATCATATCGTATCATATCGTAAATTGGAGTGAGGCAAACTACAACTTTATTAAAGCTTGGAAGGAGTTGTTATTGGGTAAGTTCATATCTGACATGTGGGAGCATTTAAAGGCCAGTTCTTTGAAGTAGAGATGGACACAAAATACTGGAGTAACTCAGCGGGTCAGGCAGCATCTCTGGAGAAAAGGAGTAGGTGATGTTAAGGATGGCAAAGTAAATGAACCTTAGATAACCAAAGAGGTTAGATATTTGAATCAAAAAGCAAATGGAAATGCATGTAAGGTTTAAGAGGATTGAATCAGACAGAGCCTTTGAGGAATATAAAAATCAGAGGAAAGAACTTAACTAGGCCATTGAAAGGGTCAAAAGGTGCCACAAAATGGCTTTGTCAAAGCTTTTTATACCTGCCTTAAAAACGTTGATAACCAGGAAGAAGATAGGACCGCTGAAGGATGAAGGGGGGAATTTGTACTTGGAATCTGGGGGCGTAGGTGAGGTACTAAACAAGTACTTTGCATCAGTTTTCACAATGGGAAGGACATGGAGAATACTGAGATCAGTGTGGAGAACACTAATATACAATGGCAGTTTGAGATTAAGAAAGAGGAATTGTTGGGATTCTTGAAGAGCATTAAGGTGGATAAATCCCCAGGATCTGATGGGTTTTATCCCAGGTTATTGAGAATGGCAAAAGAGGAAATTGCATGAAAATCTTTGCATCTTCTCTAGCCACAGGCGACGACTGGAAAGCAGCTCATGTTGTTTCTTTATTTAAGGAGGGAAGTAAAGAGAATCCAGGGTATTATAGGCCAGTGAGCCCACATCACAGTTAGGCAAGTTATTGGGGAGGATTTTTCGGGACAGGACTTACTCCCATTTGAAAGACAATGGGTTAATTAGGGACAGTCAGCATGGCTCTGTACATGGCAGGTTGTGCCTTATTAACTTGATCATGTTTTTGTGAGGTGATAACAAATGAAATCGATAAGGGTAGGGTGGTGGATGTTGTCTACATAGATTTTTGTAGGCATTTGATGAAGTCCCCCATGGTAGGCTGATGCAGAAGATTAAGATGCACAGGATTAACAGTGACTTGGTTTTATGGATTCAGAACTGAATTACTAGTGGAAGACAAGTGGAAGACGTTGCGTTGGAAGGACAATATTCAGGTTGCAGGGCTGTGACCAGTTGAGTTCCACAGGGATTGTACTGAGACCTCAGCTGTTGGTGATGTATCTAAATAACTATGACATGAATGCAGATGGGTTGGCTCGTATATTTGCAGGTGACACCAGGATTGCTGGGATCAGCACTGAGAAATGACTGGCATGACAGAAATGATGGTTCTTGACAATATTTGTGTTTCTTTCTATGTTTTGTTTATCGGCTTCTGACTTATGATATTGTGTTTTTTCAATTATATTTTGTTAACTATTAAGGCTAGGCACAATAAGCTTTGGCTTCTGCCTACACCTTTTTTTCAGTCAGAAAATATCATGTGTGATTATATTGTTTTATTTTTGATACAATGATTTCGCACTATTTAGCTTTCACAACTGCGTGGTCAATCTGTTGTATTGTATTGACCGGAAAATAAATAAATAAATAAACAGACAAATAAATAAATAAATAAAAAGGTAAAAATAAGTATACAGCAGGATCTGTATACTCCAGAAATGGGTGGAGAAATGGCAGACGAAGTTTAACCTGAGCAGATATGAGATGTTACACTTTAGGAAGTCATACTTAAGGGAAACATTTACAATTAATGGTGTGACCCTGAACAGCATAGATGTGAATGGGATCAAGTCCATAACTCCCTGAAATTCAGAACACAACTAGATAGAGTGGTAAAGAATGCATATGGTATGCTTGCTTTTATTGGTCAAGGAAATGAGTAAGAGTCAGGAAATCATGATGCAGCTTTCTCGGACTTTGGTTAGGTTTGGTTGATTTACAAGAATGGTATCCAGATTTGGGGTAACAGGAAGAGGTTTAGGATTATTAACTCTGGAACAACAGTGGTTGCGGGAGACCTGATAGAAGTATATAAAATTATCTTAAACGTAGATCGGGTAGACAGACAGAACCTTTTTCCCGGGATGGAAAAATCAAATAATAGAAGCATAGCTTTAAGGTGAGAGGGGCAAAGTTTAAAGAAGATGTGCGGGACGAGATTTTTACACAAAGGGTGGTGAGTGCCTGGATCATGCTGCCGGGGGTGGTAGTTGAGGCAGATGCAATAGTGGCATTTAAGAGACTTTTGGGAAGGCATCTGGCTATGCAGGGAATAGAGGGTTATGGATTATGTGCAAGCAGGTAAGAGTTTATCTTAGCATCATGTTTTGCACCAACATTGTGCTGTACTGTTTTAAGTTTAATGTTCTAATTATATACAAATATCTGTTTGCTTATAAATTAAATACATCTTACATGAACATCGCGTTACTTTGCAATTATTAAATGTAACGGACACCTTTAATTTGTGAGTTACTTCCATGACTGAGAATAATACAATTTCATCCTTTTATCCGTAAAAACTACCATGGATGATTTGCGATCCCTACAGGAACATGTGTATTTAAATGCTAGCATTACAAAATTAATTGTCGCGGTATGAAAATTCCTGAGAGATTCTCGTTTCCGACGGGTAGAATAAATCTCCTGGATTTTGTGTTTTTAGTGCATCAATCAAAAGCCACATTTATGGACTCTGAGCACACAGGTACTGTATTTTTTATAATTCATTCCTCCTCAACCTCTTCTGCAATCCCACTCCCCAGACAGTCTAGCAACACAACAAGCCACATTCTTAATACAGCAGGGTAGGCAGCAGCTCTGTTAAAGTTTGCTCACATACCTATTTCACATTTGATCTATAATGGGCGGCACGGTAGCGCAGCGGTAGAGTTGCTGCTTTACAGCGAATGCAGCGCCGGAGACTCAGGTTCGATCCTGACTACGGGTGCTGCACTGTAAGGAGTTTGTACGTTCTCCCCGTGACCTGCGTGGGTTTTCTCCGAGATCTTCGGTTTCCTCCCACACTCCAAAGACGTACAGGTATGTAGGTTAATTGGCTGGGTAAATGTAAAAAAATGTCCCTAATTTGTGTAGAATTGTGTTAATATGCGGGGATCTCTGGTTGGCACGGACTTGGTGGGCCGAAAAGGCCTGTTTCCGGCTGTATATATATGATATGAAGATCAAGGGCACAGTGAATTATTGTAAATGGAAGACAATTAACTTGCGGCAGTTGGGTGGCAGTTGCCAGTTTATGAAATGCCTTGATGTCAGAAGGTGCATCAAATACTGAAAGGAAACTTAATCCAATTTTACAGCAGATTGAGCACATGTCTAACCCTGACGGATGAATAATTAAGATCCACTGGCACTATCATCAGATGCTGATATTAACAGCAAATGAGAAAATACCTCAAGGACAAAATGGTTTTCCAAAAGTAGCCCTGAGCTAGCTAAGGTTTCAGACCTGATCGTGAATTGCGAACAATGTCACTCCATGATTCGAATATAGACAATAGACTTTAGAGATACAGCACTGAAACAGGCCCTTCGGTCCACCAAGTATGTGCCAACCAGTGCCAACCCCGTATGCTAGCGCTATCCTACACACTGTACATCTTTGGAGCATGGGGGAAAATCAGAGCACCCCGACAAAACCCACGCAGTGGCAGGGAGAACGTAAACCTCCATACAAACAGCACCCGTAGTCAGGATCAAACCTGGGTCTTTGGTGCTGTAAAGTAGCAACTCTACCACTGCGCCACCGTTCCTCCCAGAGTGTGCGAACTAGAAATTATGATCTATCCTGAAACTGTATGAACATGAAAATTGACTTCCCAAGCAAACACACTGACTTTGGCCTGTCGTTTGATTCTGTTTAAACACAAGTGACAATAATAAACTAAACTAAAACTAAGCTAAACTAAAAAACAAGAAACTTAAATTTTCACCCAAACATTAACGCTGTAATATTTGGGCAGAGAAATGATATATCCGCAAAATTTGTTATCAATTAAAATACATAGTGTGATTGTAAGTAATGAATCTGATCATAACTTTTATTTGTATTGATGACCTTCTTGTTAGCAAAGTATTTTATTGCTGTGTAATGATTCTCATCCTATTTAATGGTACAACAACACTGAATTAACGTAGAGATTTGGGTAAACAGTGGAAGGATGTAACATTAAATATCTAATGAATAAACATCTAATGATTAATGCAAAACTGTACCAAAAGTATATATTTTCTCATACATGAATGGAAAGGTTTCAGAAATACCATTTTATTTTCCAATTGAGGACTGCTTTCTTCACCTTCTGTCTTCACAATGTACTTTTAAGTTCAGCACACATTCACAAAGGGAATAAACCTTTTCTATTTCTGAATATCCAATATTTCAGACTGAATGATTGCAAGTCCCCTGGATAGTTCACCCCTGCAGGCAGATTTGTTTTTGATTTGCTCTTAACTCTTATTGTTTCTTCATGCATGCTGTTTCGCTTGGGCATGTGCCAAGCTTCTGTCGTGTTCGAAAATAAACCAGTTTTACTGGAGCACATATTAGGCTTAAGGAAATCTGTGAATTAATCATTAGTATCATCGTACAAAGTAGACAAGTTTCTGTGCTTCACTGGGGGCATGTTCGTGAGATGTCTATCTCAGTTAGGGCTGCTTTTAACTGTACTGATGTAAGATGAATTGCAATGAGCAATTATACAATTCGACCCTCTCATCTTCTGGTCTGTGCTGCTGGTTCTTGGCTGGCAGTGACAGATTGCAGAATCACCTCTGCAATCACAATCTTCAGCTCAAAATGTCACAGTGGAGCTGCAACTTTGCAGATAAAGAAATGCATTGGTTGCATGTTGCACCTATGCCCTGCAGCAAGAGAACTGAACTGGAAAAGAAGGAGTAAGGGAGGTGGGGCTGAAAGAAAAGAAAAAAACCCATCTGCGTTAATTAGATATGAATGCTAATCATTGTTTGATAATTGTCGCCACACTAGGACCTGCTTAGCAAATAAGTATTGCTTTTTGGGCGACTCAAAGGTGCAGCTGTAGAATTCCTGCTTTGCATAAAAGTAAGAATTGTCCCTAGTGTGTAGAATAGTGTTAGTATATGGGGTGATCGTTGGGCCAAAGGGCCTGTTTCCATGCTGTATCTCAAAAATCTAAAGTAAAAGTCTTTAAATCATAGCAATCAAAGTATTGGATGGCAACATTTTTAGCATTCAGTTTGCAAATTAAATCAACCTCCATTTGTTGTTGAAGTGTTTTCATCTGTATTCACTTAGGATGTAATAAGGTAGTCCTGAAATTACTTAAGAATTCTATTAATGACACCCTCAGAAAAGCAGGCATGGTTGTTCCAGATATTGACTGTCTGAAGTTTTCTTCTTGTAAAGCTCAAATAATAGAGTCAGACCATGGACCTCCTGTGCTGTTACTTTGTGCTCATTGAGCTATCTTTGTGTTGAATTTGAAGTGCCTTGTTGTGATAGCACCTGGCTATGAATGTTACATTTGAGCCCAACTGAGAGGTGGTTCAAATCGTGCAAACCCTGGAAAATCAATACTTTTAAAATTTCTAAGTAATCCCACAAAGGACTTTCCCCATTCACCCCATCAGCCATTGCATACAACAAATCATCCTCTGACATTTTCATCACCTCCAATGGGATCCCACCACAGGTCACATCTTCCCATCTCCACCCCTTTCTGCTTTCCGCAGAGACCGTTCTCTCCACAACTCCCTGGTTAACATCACTTCTCACCCAAACCACCCCCTCCCCAGGTACCATCCCCTGCAACTGCAGGAGATGCAACACCTGTTCCTATACCTCCTCCCTAGCCTCTGTCCAGGAACCCTGGCAGTCAGATGAGGCAGAGATTTACTTGCACCTCTTCCAACCTCATCTACTGTATCCAGTGTTCCCAGTGTGGGCTTGTATATACAGTATATCGGCGAGATCAAGCGTAGACTTGGCAATCATTTCATTGAACACATGCTCAGTCTACCTTGGCCTTTGCGATCTCTCAGTTGCCAAACATTTTGACTTCTCTTCCCATTTCCACACTGACCTTTCTGTCCAGGGCCCTCTCCGCTGCTCAAAGTGAGGCCCATGCAAATTGGAGCAGCACATCATATTTCACTGGGGCAGCTTACAGCCCAGCAGTTTGAATGTTGATTTCTCTTATTTCAAGTAACTCCTGCATCCCCTCCCCTCCCTTCCCCCTTCCCCCACCCTAGTCATCCTTCAATTCCCACTGTTCACATCCTTGCATCCCTCTTATTATCACACCATCCCCAGCCAACAATGGGCCATTATGAGCTCCACCCTTCCTGAGGTCATCTGTTGCTGGCCCTGATTTCTGTTTGCCTGATGTATTTGTCCCTTCTCCACCTCTTTACTTCCAGCATTTTATGAGGATGTTGCCAGGACTAGAGGGTGTGAGCTATGGGGAGAGGTTGAGTAGGCTGGGTCTCTACTCCTTGGAGCACAGGAGGATGAGAGGTGATCTTATAGAGGTATACAAAATCATGAGAGGAATAGATCGGGTAGATGCACAGAGTCTCTTGCCCAGAGTAGGGGAATTGAGGACCAGAGGGCAGAGGTTCAAGGTGAAGGGGTAAAGATTTAATAGGAATCCGAGGGGTAACTTTATCACACAAAGGGTGGTGGGTGTATGGAACAAGCTGCCAGATGAGGTAGCTGAGGCTGGAACTATCCCATCGTTTAAGAAACAGTTGGACAGGTACATGGATAGGACAGGTTTGGAGGGATATGGACCAAGCGCAGGCAGGTGGGACTAGTGTAGCTGGGACATGTTGGCCGGTGTGGGCAAGTTAGGCCAAAGGGCCTGTTTCCACACTGTATCACTCTATGACTCTATGACTCTCTGACTATACTCCACTGAGAGTAGACCCTGAAGAAGGGTCCCAACCCAGAAAATAGCCAATTAATTTTCTCCAGAGAAAAAGCTGCCAGACCCGCTGATTTACTCCAGCATTTTGTGTCTATCTTGGGTATAAACCAGCATCTGCAGTTCCTTCCTACACAAATGACAGCACCCCCTTCAGATTCCAGTATTCCCACTATGCCATCAGTGAGTGAGCTGCTGAGAATGAGTGTTATTTCTGCAATTTCAATTCAAATGATGCCATCAATCAGAATTTGCTAAGGTCTCCTGTGGTCTGTTATAGAAAATTGTTGCAGAGGATGTCTAGATGGGAGAGACTGAAGATTCACTTTCAACAAAGGTTTTAAATATTGAATATGAGTGAAGTACTAAAAATAAGAGCTCCAAGATGGGTCTAACATGGGGCGATATTGAGGTGCAGCAGTCGAGCTACAGCCTTTACAGCACCAGAGACCCGGCTTCGATCCTGACTATGGGTGCTGTCTGTGCGGAGCTTGTACATTCTCTCCGTGACCGTTCGGGTTTTCTCTGGGTGCTCTGGTTTCCTCCCACATTTTATTGACGTGAAGGTTTGTAGGTTAATTGGCCTCTGTAAATTGTCCCTAGTGTGTAGGATAGAACGTGACATACGGGTGTATGGGTGATTGCTGTTTGGTGTGGACTTGGTGGGTCACAGGACATGTTTCCACACTGTATCTCTAAACTAAACGAAAATTTCCCAGGTGGGTTGGATGGTAAATCTTGATTATTCTAGAAAATAATGAATTGAAGCTGGAGTATCACAATGACTCATCAAAATGGGGGTGTAAGGGGCCTGTCACACTTAGGCGTTCTTTTAGGCGACTGCTGGCGACTGCAATAGTCGTAGCAGTTCGCCGGAAAACCAGCGACTGGACTCCCCCTTCAACAATGCCTACGACAAGCTACAACAACCTACCCACCTAGTCGACATCAAGCTACGGCAAGCTACCGACAACCGGCGACCCAATCGTCGCGACTTAGGACATCCACCTACGACCGCACGTACGACAACTTACGACCACACAGGCAGCAACCTACGAGAACTGAAGTCCACCTGCGACAAGCTACGACAAGCCACGACAAGCCAACTGAAGACAATTCACGTCATTTTGGCCTCCGGTTTTGATGCCGGTTGTTGTAGGTAGTCGCTAATGGAATTCAACGAAGTCAGCACCGGTGACAACCTAAGTCACCTGGCGACAACCTGGCGACAACCTACGACAGCACCCACATCAGGAGACGTCAAGCTACAATCATTGGCGTCAAACCAATTCTCGCCGAAAATTTGTAAACATTTCAAAATCCAACGGCGACCAGAAAAACGCTACGACTCTTTGGAGACTACTCACAACCCTACAGGCGACACCCCGGCGACTGTGTGGCGACAGCCAAGTTGCCTGTAGTCGCCTAAAAAAATCGCCTAAGTGGGACAGGGGTTTAAGAAGGAGAAGGATGCATAGACAGAAATAGACAAAGTCTTACATTGAATTAATGATCTAGATTGCGTTGTTACCAAAAAATTACCTGATGACTCCAGTTACATCAGAACTGCACCAATCAATACTAATATTTAAGATTGACGCTGGAGTTCAGCAAATAATCATTGAAATGAGGGTGTAAGGAAGGGGAAGATGGCTAGACAGAGCTGGACAAAATCTTACATTGAATTATTGATCTAGCTGGGGTTGTTACTAAAAATTTAGTTGATAACTCTGGTTACATCAGAACCACAACGATCAATGCTAAAGTTTAGGCTTCAAACTGATGACTGACTCCATTACTGATAATCATGATTTTGATTTTGGTTAAATTCCAATGAAAGAATCGATAAGATGAAAGTCACCCATCATGTAACTGCTCAAAACTTATCAGAAAAACAACAACATTTTGAGAAATTAATATAACATATATAACAACTACAGCATGGAAACAGGCCTGTCCGGCCCCACCAGTCCACGCCGACCATTCTTCCTGACCTAGTCTCATCTACCTGCACTCAGACCATAACCCTCTAATCCCCTCTTATCCATATACCTATCCAATTTACTCTTAAATAATAAAATCGAGCCAGCCTCCACCACTTCCACCGGAAGCCCATTCCATACAGCCACAACCCTCTGAGTAAAGAAGTTCCCCCTCATGTTACCCCTAAACCTTTGTCCCTCAATTCTGAAGCTATGTCCCCTTGTTGGAATCTTCCCCACTCTCAAAGGGAAAAGCCTACCCACGTCAACTCTGTCCGTCCCTCTCAAAATTTTAAAAACCTCTATCAAGTCCCCCCTCAACCTTCTACGCTCCAAAGAATAAAGACCCAACCTGTTCAACCTCTCTCTGTAGCCTAAGTGCTGAAACCCAGGCAACATTCTAGTAAATCTCCTCTGTACCCTCTCCATTTTGTCGACATCCTTCCTATAATTTGGCGACCAGAACTGCACACCATACTCCAGATTCGGCCTCACCAATGCCCTGTACAATTTCAACATTACATCCCAACTTCTATACTCGATGCTCTGATTTATAAAGGCAAGCATACCAAACGCCTTCTTCACCACCCTATCCACATGAGATTCCACCTTCAGGGAACAATGCACAGTTATTCCCAGATCCCTCTGTTCCACTGCATTCCTCAATTCCCTACCATTTACCCTGTACGTCCTATTTTGATTTGTCCTACCAAAATGCAGCACCTCACACTTATCAGCATTAAACTCCATCTGCCATCTTTCAGCCCACCCTTCCAAAAGGCCCAAGTCTCTCTGTAGACTTTGAAAATCTGGCAGCAATGATAAAATCAATTTAAGCTATTGCTGATATTTCCAGCAAACGATGCACGTGTAAATCCAATAAGGATATTCTTGTCATATTAGTTGCCAAAACCGTGTGCATTTTAGACGTCCTCAGATTGATTCCATAATCCTTATGAAATGTAGACTGGCAACTTGAAAATGTCACACTGTTCAGTACAAGAGTTGAGAGATAAAAGGACATGCTCAGCATGGATAATTAGAAGAGTATCACGATGAAATTAGCATTCAGGTAAACGATTGGGTACAATTAGAAATAATGAAAACTGAAACTTTAAACGTGATTATTAACAATGGTCATATCCATTGACAGGAGGGGAAAGAGTAAAGGTTCAGCACAGGTAGTGGGAGAGGAAAAGGCTTCAATCTGTTTGTTTGTCCCTACTCCAGTTATGCCCCAAAGGATGGCCTTGTGGTTATTTGCATAATACTGGTTCCTTCACCAGTAATAATATTGACAATAGACACAAAATGCTGGAGTAACTCAGCGGGACAGGCAGCATCTCTGGAGAGAAGGAATGGCCGATGTCTGAAGAATGGTCTTGACCCGAAACGTCACCCATTCCTTCTCACCAGAGATGCTGCCTGTCCTGTTCCGCTGAGTTACTCCAGCATTTTGTGGCCATCTTTGGTTTAAACCAGCATCTGCAGTTCCTTCCGACACGATATTCATGAGATGTCCAATTAGAGAGACAGTGTGATTTCTGAGCAACAGGACAGAATGTTCTCATCCTGAGTCCTCCTGACATTTAACCAGTTACTCCTCTCCCTCCCCCATCCCTCCTTGCCCCATTCCTCTTCCCGATTCATTTTACCAGTTCCACCACTCTCCATGTAGTTTCTATTGAGATCATACCTTCCCTAGCCAACAATGGACCTACCAGGCAACGCCCTGCCTGTGGTCATTTGGGGCTGACCCACAGTGCCCCTGGTCTTTTCTCACATCCAGCACTTCACCTCCTCCCCCCCCATCACCCCTACTTTCAGTATGAAGAAGGGTCCCGATCCGAAACGTCATCCCTTTTCTCCGGAGATGCTGCCTGACCTGCTGCGTAACTCCAGCATTTTGTGTCCATCTGAAGAAACATAGAAACATAGAAACATAGTAACATAGAAAATAGGTGCAGGAGGAGGCCATTCGGCCCTTCGAGCCAGCACCGCCATTCATTGTGATCATGGCTGATCATCCACAATCAATAACCCATGCCTGCCTTCTCCCCATATCCCTTGATTCCACTAGCCCTTAGAGCTCTATCTAACTCTCTCTTAAATCCATCCAGTGATTTGGCCTCCACTGCCAAGTTCCAACAATCTGCTTATTGAAAAAACCCTCGCCTGTGTCTACGTATGACCTGCCACGCTTTGTCCTGTCTCTCCTCTCTCCCAGCTTGCTCTCTGTCACCCCCCCCTTAAATCAGTCTGAAGAAGCATCCTGACCCAAAACGTCACTTATTCATTTTCTCCAGAGATGTGTCGGAAGGAACTGAGGATGCTTGTTTTCACTGAGGATAGACACAAATTACTGGAGTAACTAAACGGGTCAGGCAGCATCTCTGGAGAAAAGGAAAAGGTGACGTTTCGGGTCGAGACCCTTCTTCAGACTCTCCAGAAATGCCTGACCCGCTGAGTTACTCCAGGACTTTGAGTCCTTTTGTGTAAACTTGGATCTGCAGGTCCTTGTTTCTACATTTCTGGAATTCTTTGCACGGTCAATGAAGATTGTTTTTTCGTGATAAGTTGAGAAAATCATGACATCCCCCTTCCAACCAGAACGTAAATTGTAATCAAAGAGATTGTAGGGCAGTGCTGGAGAGATAAATTAGCTGTGAGCAGTTTATCTACCAAAGCTAATACCATGCCTCTACTGAGGTCACTGAAGGAGGTTGGGATGAATGATAGATCTTGCTGAGACTTCAGAGTTGATTGGGCAGTCAGTAGGCAGAAGTATTAATGGGGATGTATTCCTTGAAGTGTGGCAGATAAGAGAAGAACCAGTTGGAGTATTTCTAATGACTTAGGCAGCAAAGATGATGTACTGAATGAGGACAAAATGGTCCAAGTTTTCAAATACTCTGGAAAACTTTAAGAGGTCATTGTTAACGGACAACAGTATACGTCAAAGAAAACACAATACATCATGAGCCATTGCCATACTAGCTTTGTTAGCAGTTGTGGAAACACATCACAGCAATTCTTTACTGGAAAATGTAGCGTGGTTTATGGAAAGTCAAAAAATTCTTAGCGGGGAAAGGGGAAAGGTGGGAAGAGAAGAAAGTACCCCAGGTGGTGGTTTGGAGAGGGGGTGGTTGGGGGGGGGTGGAGGAGGGATGGGTGGTTTCGTACGATGGTCATGGAGATGATTGTGGGTTGAGCAATGTTGAATGGCCTGGACTGAACAGGATTCAGGTCACTGGGAGAGTAACTCCTACTGTGCGAGAGAATGATAAATTATGCAGTGGGTCAAAGGTATTAATTTAAAGGTGGCATTTAAAGAGAAAAAGCTGGAAATACTCCACAGGTCAGGCAGCATTTATTGTATGAGAAACATAGTTTAGATTTCAGACCAAAGACTCTGCTTTTCTTTGCACAGTTACTAACTGCTCTGCTGAATGTCTGCAGGATTTTCTTTTTTATTATTATTTCAAAGGACCCTTCGCACTGGATAAACCAAATGCAGATTAGGTCCCTGCTTTGCGCAAAATCTGTGTTCAGACTGCAGGGAGACTCTTAGCATCCTGTGCCTGTTACTTTGATTGTCCACCCCACTCCAACTCTGATCCATCCGTCTCTCTCTAGTCTCCTCACTGTTATAATGAGGCACAATGCAAACCTGTGGAATACCTCGTCTTCCATTCAATCTAGTTTCAATCTTTTGGATTCAATATAAAATACTTCAACTTCCAATAATTTGCCTCATCTATCTATATCAGAACTGGCCATTGTGACTGTATGTCATCGGTCGGTGATATTACCTCAGTGTTTTCTCATCTCTCTATTGCCACACTTGACCTGCTATTGCAACATAACGTGTAGGAGGGAACTGGAGATGCTGGTTTACACCAAAGATAGACACAAAATGTTGGAGAAACTCTGCGGGACAGGCAGCATCTCTGGTTAGAAGGAATGGGTGACGTTTCAGTTCGAGACCCTTCTTCAGATAACATAACGTTTCTTTGTCACTGATTAACTTGATCAAAAGATACTACATGGAATAAGGCTCTTCGGCCTTCCTAGTCAATGGTGACTATTGATTACCTATTCCCACTTGTTCTATGTTATTCCATTTTTGAAACTGCACACCACGCCAATTTGATTTAGGTTTAGGTGTAGGTTTATTATTGTCATACCAAAGCACAGTGAAAAGCTTTGCTTTGCATGCTATCCATTTGGATCAGTTGTACCAAATGTAATTAAGTCCAACTCAAGTACAATAGGTAGAGCAAAGGGGAAGATACAGAGTGCAGAATGCAGTTCTCACCATTGTAGCACCTTGTAGTGCAACAGTTCCAGAGATAAAGTCCAATGTCTGCAATAGCGTAGAAGTGAATCAGCAGTACCCTAAAATGGAAGTACCATTCAGAAGCTGATAACAGAGGGGAAGAAGCTGTTCTTGAGTCTGGTGGTGTGCGCTTTCCAGGTTCTGTACCTATTGCCAGTCGAAAGCAATGAGACAGAGGAATGACCGGGGTAGGACACACCCTGATCATGTTTAGGAAGGAACTGCTGATGCTGTTTTCAACCAAAGGTAGACACAAAAAGCTGGAGCAACTCAGCGGGTCAGACAACATCTCTGGAGAAAAGGAATAGGTGACGTTTCAAGGGCTCTCCATGACTCTCAGTCTGAAGAAGGGTCTCGTCCCGAAACGTCACCTATTCCTTTTCTCCAGAGATGCTATCCCTGATTATGAAGGGGGCATGGCTGCGTTCTGCAGCTGCGGCTCACCGGCAGTCTCTCTGTCTTTTTTTTTTTTTTTGTCTATTGTTATCGTTAAATGTATGTTTTGATTTATTTTTAACTCTGTATTTGTGGGGGGTGGTGGGGGGGTGGGTGAAACCTTTTTTTCCAATCTCCTCCTCAACGGAGATGCGACCTTTATCGTGTCGTATCTCCATTCGCGCTACGGCCTAACACCGTGGAGTCGGCGGCCTCCAGCTGGGATCGACCTTGAAGACTCCGGTCGCAGGGCCTGGACTTACTATCTCGGAGGCTTCGGCCGTGGGCCCTGCAGACCGCAATATTGGGAGCTCGCAGGTCCCTGGCTAGTGACCGGCTTTCGGGAGCTCCAGCCGTAGCAGCTTCGACCGCCCCGAAACGCGAGGTACGATCGACCCGCTCGCAGGCCCCTCATCGCCCTGCGTGGCTCAGCCACGGCACTTTCCATCGCCTGGTAGGGGCTCAGGACCTTTATTGGCCTGCTCGGCTCGGCCTGGGACTTTCCATCGCCCGGTGGGGGCTTCAAAGGTTGGGAGCCTCGATCGCCTCGTGGCAGCAGTTTGACTGCCTGACCACGGGAGAAGAATCAGGAGGAGATAAGACTTTTCTTTGCCTTCCACCACAGTGAGGGTGTGCCTGGAGCAATCACTGTGACGGCTGTTTGTGTTAAATTGTAATTGTGTGTCTTGAGTTTTTTATTGTCTACTGTCGGACCCTGACGTGAGAGGACGCTGGCGCTATTTGTTCACCGCTTCTCTGTCAGTTTGTCAGTTTGTTTGTTTTTATGTTTTGACTGTTTTGTAAAGCGTCTTTGAGCATTTGGAAAAGCGCTATATAAAATAAATGTTTATTATTATTATTATTATTATTATTATTATGTTCACTGCTTTTCTGAGGGAGAAGGAAGTGTAGATGAAGACAGTGGTGGGAACTTGGTCTGTGTAATGGACTGGGTTACATCTACAACACTTTGCAATTTCTTGCAGTACTGGGCAGAGCTGTTTCTAACCCAAGTTGTGGTACACCCTGAAAGTATGCTTTCTATGGTACATCTGTAGAGGTTTGTAAGAGTCATTGGAGACATGCACAATTTCCTCAGTGTCCTAAAGATGTAGAGGCAATGGTGCGCCTTCCTGGCTGTTGCATCAATGTGGTTGGTCCATGACAGTTTGGTAATTTGCGATTAACTTACAAACCTGCACGTTTTTGGGGGATGTGGGAGGAAACTGAAGTACCCGGAGGAAATTCATGCAGTCACAGGGAGAATATGCAAACTCCACACTGACAGCACCCAAGGTTGGGATTCTGAATCTGAGGCAGTAACTCTAACAATTGCCGCATTATTATCCCCACATCGGCCCTTATCCTAACCTATCACAGATCTTCCCATTATCCTAAAATGGACACAAAATGCTGGGAAATGCTGGGACACAGAAAGTGGGATAAGATAGAATCAATGTGCTGGAGTAACTTAGCAGGTCAGGCAGCATTTCTGAAGATCATGGTTAGGTGATGTTTTGGGTCATGACCCTTCTTCAGTTTCCTGAAATTTCATTTATGCTTTTAGATTCTGGTGCATTCAAGAGAGAGCTAGATAGAGCTCTTAAGGATAGCGGAGTCAGGGGGTATGGGGAGAAGGCAGGAACGAGGTACTGATTGAGAATGATCAGCCATGATCACATTGAATGGCGGTGCTGGCTTGAAGGGCCGAATGGCCTCCTCCTGCACCTATTGTCTATTGTCTATTGACCAAGGGGAGGTTCACTATGTAGAATGCAGATCAAGATTCCCAATGGGTTACAACCCAATGGTATGAATATTGACTTCTCTAAATTCAAGTAACCCTTGCATTCCCTCTCTGTCCCTCCCCCATACTAGCTCCACGACCTGTCTGACTGTCCGCCTGATTCAATTTTACATTGTTTGCCTCATTGTTTGCCCTAGCTGACAATGATCTACTCTACATTTTCCTTGATCTTTGTCCCCTTGGATTTCTCATATTTCACACCTTTTCCTTCCATATCTATTGTTTCCCACTCCCCCGACTCAGTCTGAAGAAGGGTCTCGACACAAAATGCAACCCATTCCTTCTCTCCAGAGATGTTGCCTGTCCCATTGAGTTACTCCAGCATTTTGTGTCTATTCCCAATGGGTGAACTGCTTCAGGTGCATGTAGTTCCAAAACAGGGCAGCAGTAAATGTCGGGTACCTTTGATTCAGGGCTCATTTTTCCTTCAGATTGATGTGGAGAAGAAAATGAGGAGTGTAATGCATATTCCATTGACCAGCATTGCACCGATTTTGACCGATTTAAGCCCTACATTTTATAGCAGTGAGTGGCTATTTCCTAGATGTTGTTGGTATTTGGACTGGCAAATTGGAATTGACATGAGGAGAGCTTCACTTTAGAATATTGCGGTCACTGTGCTCAAAGCGATTTCGGAGCAGAAAGGATTTAATGCAAAAGTCAGTGACATTTCTTCAGCTTGAATTTCTTCAGATAAATACTGCAATTTCCACCAATGAGCAGGTTGTTTCTTGCTCGCACATCTCACAGACTGTATAAAAGGCTGCCATTGTCTCACTGAACTTATTTAAAGCTTCTTGTAATTTCATGCCAGGCTGCTCTCAGCTTACTGTGAGCCAGATTTGGAATAATTAGTGATGCCATTTCAAATACAGTGGACCACGCTGCATAAACCACAATTCCCTGCTGCTTAATCTTTCACTTTAACTTCTGTTTGAAAATATCTGTGGCAGTAGATTACAGTGATTTCAGCTGTGAGACTCTGCCTATGATGACAGGAATCTTGACAGTGGAGTCAGGATTCTGGTCACGATCCACATACAGAATGACCTCAGTGAGAGTTCATAAAGAAAGTCAGATGGGAGGGTGCCTGCCCCTTCTGCTTACTGGCCACCCACAAAATCCCACAGAGGATGGTGGATAGCTACATACGCCATGATTGGTAAACTTTGTCTTTTGTGAGTTCACAAGGTCATAAGTGATTGGAGAAGAATTCAGCCATTCGGCCCATCAAGCCTACTCCGCCATTCGATCATGCCTGATCTATCTCTCCGTCCTAACCCCATTCTCCTGCCTTCTCCTCATAATCCCTGACACTCGTACTAATCAAGAATCTATCTATCTCTGTATTAAAAAATATCCATTGATGGCCTCCACGGCCTTCTGTGGCAAAGAATTCCACAGATTCACCACCCTCTGACGAATGAAATTCCTCCTCATCCCCTTTTCAAAGGAACTTCCTTTAATTCTGAGGCTATAACCTCTAGTCCTAGTCTCACCCACATGGAGACATCCTCCATATCCACTCTATCCAAACCTTTCACTATTGGGTAAGTTTCAATGAATTAACATTTTGTTCAAGATGGCCGCGCCGTTGTGTTTGGCTGCCTGCCACTGTATGTTTCTTTTTTTTTCCTAGTCAGATGTGCAGCACTTTGGTCAACGTGGGTTGTTTTTAAATGTGCTATACAAATAAATTGACTTGACTTGACTTGACTTCTAAACTCCAGCGAGTAAAGGCCCAGTGCCATCAAACGCACATCATATGTTAAATATGTTAGATATTCCTAACTCTGCTCTCTGCACATTATAAATTGCTCTGAGTGGCCTAGCAAATACATATCTGCGGAGAACAGGCACGTATGATATATTTTTGCATAAAGAGGTTCAAAAAATTACAAATCTTTACATTCCATCAATTATACTGTATAAATTTGATGAAACAGGAGATCATATTGACTTTGTGGGTCAGGTACCTCATTGCACTCTTTTTAGGCTAGTTTAGTTTAATTAATTTTATTGTCATGCGAGGTACAGTGAAACGCTTTTGTTGAGTGCTAACCACATGATTACTTCTCAAGTTGCATTGGTTGGTTCCGAATTCATACGCTCTTATATGCATTAACTAGCATGGTTGAAATCAATTCTATAATAGGGTAGGTTATCTTATTCAGCTCACTTATTTATGTGCACCATCTCTTAGTTTCTCCATTCACCTTTAACAGTGTCATGTTATTGCATTCATAACTTTATCTAAAGTATCTTTTGAACGTTGTATCATTTCATGATAGAAATTATTGGCATTGTGTTCATCAACATGTCAACATATCTGAAACCTAATTTCTTATATCATTGATGATATAAGAAATTAGGTTTCAGATATAATTTCCCCAACAGCATCTTAAGATGATTCCTGAGATTACTCCACTAACTACAAATCTGTTGTGACTGTAGCTGCCTGTCCTGTAAACCATTTGTTTTATCATTCACCGCTTGAAGAAGAAACACACCAATCCTCATATTGAAGAAGAATGGTTTACACCTCACCCCTCTTATCAACTTTGTTTTGGAAACTGTGAACCGTCCAATCTCTGTTCAGTTCTTCAGATGGCTTTTTGACCCAGAACACTTATTGTTTTTTATTCTGAAAAGTTATTCAGACAAGAAACTGTACTAACATTTTGGGAGAAGAGGTAAATGGAACAATGTCATTTCATTTAACAACTATTCTACCTCTACAACTTCTTGAAAGTCAGAAGGTTTGTGTAATGACTGTTTGAAACATTATTGCCCACTCAAACCATTATTCATCTTCAAAGCCAGCACAGTTCACTTAGGTGTTGATAACTGTTGAGGCCATGTTGGGAAAACGAAGGTTGAGGGAGTAGTTAACGGGACAGAATGAATGCTGCATGGCTTTGTCTATAATGGGGCGAAGTTACTGTGTCCAAACTGAATTACTATGGACAGGTGTGAATTTCTTTGAAAGAACCTGCCCTGTGAAACCTTGGGCAGCCTATTTGTTTGCTACATTCATTTTGGAGCTAGGACTAGGACCATCTCCTTGCTTATATTAAAGTGTAGCTCTATATCTAATGACTTAGACGAAGGGATTAAAAGTACCATTAGCAAATTTGCAGATGATACTAAGCTGGGGGGTAGTGTGAATTGTGAGGAAGATGCAATAAGGCTGCAGGGTGACTTGGACAGGTTGTGTGAGTGGGCGGATACATGGCAGATGTAGTTTAATGTAGATAAGTGTGAGGTTATTCACTTTGGAAGTAAGAATAGAAAGGCAGATTATTATCTGAATGGTGTCAAGTTAGGAGGCGGGGGAGTTCAACGAGATCTGGGTGTCCTAGTGCATCAGTCAATGAAAGGAAGCATGCAGGTTCAGCAGGCAGTGAAGAAAGCCAATGGAATGTTGGCCTTCATAACGAGGAGTTGAGTATAGGAGCAAAGAGGTCCTTCTACAGTTGTACCGGGCCCTGGTGAGACCGCACCTGGAGTACTGTGTGCAGTTTTGGTCTCCAAATTTGAGGAAGGATATTCTTGCTATGGAGGGCGTGCAGCGTAGGTTCACTAGGTTAATTCCCGGAATGGCGGGACTGTCGTATGTTGAAAGGCTGGAGCGATTGGGCTTGTATACACTGGAATTTAGAAGGATGAGGGGGGATCTTATTGAAACATATAAGATAATTAGGGGATTGGACACATTAGAGGCAGGAAACATGTTCCCAATGTTGGGGGAGTCCAGAACAAGGGGCCACAGTTTAAGAATAAGGGGTAGGCCATTTAGAACGGAGATGAGGAAGAACTTTTGCAGTCAGAGAGTGGTGAAGGTGTGGAATTCTCTGCCTCAGAAGGCAGTGGAGGCCAGTTCGTTGGATGCTTTCAAGAGAGAGCTGGATAGAGCTCTTAAGGATAGCGGAGTGAGGGGGTATGGGGAGAAGGCAGGAACGGGGTACTGATTGAGAGTGATCAGCCATGATCACATTGAATGGCGGTGCTGGCTCGAAGAGCTGAATGGCCTACTCCTGCACCTATAGTCTATTGTCTATTGTCTATTGACTAGGACCATCTCCTTGCTTATATTAAAGTGTAGCTCTATCTCAATAGCAATGGTGTGCCATCTACAGTATTCTAGTTGAATTAAATCTGGAGAAGGACCCTGACCTGAAACATCACCTTTAGACTTTAGACTTTAGAGATACAGCTTGGAGACAGGCCCTTCAGCCCATCGTCCACACCAACCAATGATCACCCCGTACACTATCTTACAAACTAGCGACAATTTACAATTTTACCGGCCAATTAACCTACAAACATGTGCGCCTTTGGAGTGTGGGAGGAACTGGAGCACCCAGAGAGAACCCTCGTGGTCACAGGGAGAATGTATAAACTTCACACAGACAACACCTGGAGTTCGGATCTACCACTGTGTCACTGTGCTGCCCAAACCTGTTGGTTTGCTCCATTCATTTTGGAATCTACTAGAGTTGGGACAATCTCCTTGGTTATGTTAAAGTGCAGCTTTTCTCCTCAATGGCAATGGTGTGCTGACTGCATGATTCTGTAGAAACAGGTCTGGAGAAACAGCCCGATCTGAAACATCATCTATCCACGTTCTACATTGATGCTACCTGACCCACTGTGTTATTCTAGCACTTTGCATCCTGTTGCGCTATTCTGGTCAACTCTTTTTCACCCAGAGAGTTGTGAATCTGTGGAATTCTCTGCCGCAGAAGGCAGGCCAATTCACTGGATGTTTTCAAGAGAGAGTTAGATTTAGCTCTTTGGGCTAACAGAATCAAGGGATATCGGGAAAAAGCAGGAACGGGGTACTGATTTTGGATGATAAGCCATGATCAGGGATCGAGGCTCCAACCGTGGGGCCTGTGGACTTTAACATCGTGAAGCCCGCGGTCACTGGTAAGAAGAGGCTGACTCAGGAGCTTCATGCCACGCAGAGAGTTTCAACCGCCCTGACGTGGGTGTTTCGATCACTCCGACGGGGTCTTCGATCGTCGGCTGCAGGGGCTTTGATCGCCCCGACTGCAGATGGTTTGACTGCCCAGAATGCGGGAGAACAAGAGGAAGAAGCTTGAACTTTATTGCTTTCATCACGGTGAGGAATGTGGAATCCACTGTGATGGATGTTTATGTTATGTTGTGTGTCTTGTTGCTTTTCACTTAGTATGGCTGTATGGCAACTCAAATTTCACCGTACCTTAACTGGTACATGTGACAATAATCTGACCTTGAACCTTGAAACCTTGATCATATTGAATGGCAGTGCTGGCTTGAAGGCCCAATGGCCTACTCCTGCACCTATTTTCTATGTTTCTGTGTTTCTATGTTTCTATGTCATGGAACTGGTTTTCAATAACCATAGAGGAAGAAGGACATAGTCTTGGCAAATACTTGGATATTGTGTAAACTGTGACCCTTTTCTGATGTTGCTTGGAATCTTAGGCCATCGAAATAGGATTGTGTACTTTGTCATCATGAGGTCTTCTGAATGTTGGGCAAGATGAAAAATGAAGGGTGAAGAGATTGTGAAATTACTTGCCGGTTCGAGGACCCTGCCATTACATCACAGGGAATGGAATACTGTTCAGTCATGTTTGCCACTGGTATAATGTGTATATGATCAGCAGTTCACATGACCAAACAGTGATCATCAGGCTCCTGAAAACGAAACTGTGCTCTTGCAAATGACCCCATCTTTTGACTGCCTGGCTGTACATTGGACAACTCATGATGTGAAAAACAAATGTCGTTTGGGGTTCATGGACACACAAGAAGTTGCAGATGCTAGAATCCGCAGACAAAAACAAAATACTGGAGGAACTCAACGGGTCAGGCATCATCTGCAGAGGGAATGGACAGACGCTGTTTTGGGTAGCGACTCTTCCTCAGATTTTTCACATTCCTTGTGTCTTAATGGGAATGTGCTACAAATTACGCCTGGCAAGATATGCCCATGGGAGATACCAAAGTGCTCTTCACATGCCCTGTCTATGATCGGAGGGATGTGAAAGTCTATAAATGGTCCGATGTTGTGAAGAGACATTGGTATTAAAAGCAGGTAGTGACAGAAAAACACAGCATTAAAGATTCAAAATCTATTTGCAAACTCCACCGAAAGCAGCACAAATGTCCCACTGCTTCAAACTCATAAACTCCTCATTTCCATTTTGATCTGTAGGAATGAACTGCAGATGCTAGTTTGCACCAAAATGTAAATCCACTTTGCTCTGGTGATCCTGATTATTTCAAGTACCTTATCTCATTCTAACTTACAAACATTGCACTTACAATGCAAATCTAAGAGATTTAGCCCTGCAACACCAGTGGCATGGTGTCACAATGGTAGAGTTGCTGCCTGATAGCGCCAGAAACCTGGGTTCGATCCTGACTACAGGTGCTTGTCTGTATGGAGTTTGTACGTTCTCCCCGTGACCTGCATGGGTTTTCTCCGAGATCGGTTTCCTCCCATACTCCAAAGACGTACAGGTTTGTAGGTTAATTGGCTTGGTATAACTTTAATTTGTCCCTAGTGTGTGTAGGATTGTGTTAATGTGCGGGGATCGCTGGTCGGTGCAGACTCGGTGGGCCGAAGGGCTCTGTATCTCTAAACTAAACTAAACACATTGGGTGTGCTCTGATTTATGCAAATGATCTCGGGGGACTTATCGGGCCACAATGTCCAAGTTAGTGTGCACAAAAAATGTGAGGGACAGTTTAAAAAGATAGAAATGATAAAAATGGTTTGCAATGAAATCTGCCTAAAAATAATTCCTGTGTCATTAGTGCAATGCTAGTGCATGAAAAAGGGAATTAAGCAAGGCTCCACCACCAATCCTGCATTAAAACATAGTATTTATAATATTTATCTCCTGAATCAGTAAGTTCTGTGTGTGATGAATTCCTCAGCAAGAACTATCTCAATAATGAGAAGAAAAGAGAGGACGTGATCTGAAGTGAGCAATTTGCACCTCAGCAAGGCTCCCCATTCAGAGTTCTTCCATCTTTAGTTGAAGACAAAAAAAATCCACCCTCTTATTAGTCGCCTGCTGGATTAACTATAAGCCTATTTTTATTGCTCCAGCCATCGATCAGAAAAATTGGTGTTGGTGCCATAATCCATCTGCTGCAAAGTATGAATTGAGCCATCATTGATTTTTTGCTGTGATAAAAATGAATGTTGATGTGAATGTCAGGGTAAGGATCAGGTGCAGGTCACTCAAGGTTGTTTTGCCTTTCAACAATCAAGGCTGATTTCACTGCAATCTCAATCTTGCATTCCCACCTACCCCAAATAATAGTCCACCCTCTTGCTTATTTAGAATCTTACCAACATTGTCTTAAAAATATTTAAAGCTCTGCTTCCACTGTCCTTCAGGAAGAAAGTTGCAAAGACTTGGGGTGGCACGGCGGCACAGCTATGGAGATGCTGCTTTACAGTTCCGGAGACCCGGGTTCAATCCTGATTGCGGCTGCTGTCTGTGCGGAGGTTGTATGTTCTCCCTGTGATCATGTGGGTTTTCTCTGGGTACTCTAATTTCCTCTCACACTTCAATGACGTACAGGTTTGTGGGTTAATTGGCTTTGCTAATAATTGTAAATTGTCCTTAGTGCATAGGGTAGTGCTAGTGTACGGGGTGATCACTGGTCGATGCGGTCTCGGTGGACTGAAGGGCTTGGTTCCATGATGCATCTCTAAACTAAACTCACAACTCTCTGAGAGGAACATATACACCTCGTCTCTGAATTAAATAGGTGACAAAAAATGACAAAGTGCTGGAGTAACTCAGAGGGTCAGGTATCATCTCTGGAGAACAGGGATAAGTAATATATTGGGTTGGGACTCCTCTTTGGACTGACTGTAGTGGGGGGAGGGGAAGAAAACTGGAAGAGAGTAGATGAAGGACAAAAGCCTGCCAAGTAATAGGTGGATACAGGTGAGGGGGTTTTGATAAGTGGATGGTTGGACAAAGGCCAGAGAGAAGGCAGACAGAAGCTGTGAGACAAAAAGATTGAAGAGTTACAAATTCAGAAGCTAGAGGATGGAACAGAGGTGGAAGGGGAAGGGGAGGACAAAATGGGTGTGAGCCCAGGTGGGGCTCAGGAGAGAGAGGAGGGTGGGAAAGAAATGGGGCATGGTTAGTTCCCTAAAATTGGAGAATTCAATAATGGATTGTAAGCTACCTAAGCAGAACATGTAGTGCTTTTCCACGTGTGGCCTCACCTGGTAATGGAAGAGGTCCTGGGCAGAAATGTCAGTATGGGAATGGGAAGAGGAATTAAAATGGTTAGCAACCGGGAAATCTAGTGGACCTTGGTGGACTGAGCGCAAGTGTTCAGCTTGGTCTCGTCGATATACAGGAGGCTGTAGGGGGAATACTGGAGCCAGTGGATGAGGTGCACATGAACCTCTGTCTCACCTGGAAGGACTGCTAGAGTCCCTAGATGGTGAGGGAGGAGGTACAGGGACACACACGTGCTACATCTCCTGCAGTTACTGCTGGATATGACGGAAATGTCGGATGATGATGTGTTGAATGCAGAGGCTGGTAGGGTGAATGGTGAGGACCAGGGGACCTCTATCCTTGATCCTGCAGGACACAGAGGAGATGCGGGTAAGGGATCCATCAATGACAAGATGGGGGAGTCCACGTTTACTGAAGAAAGAGGATATTTGCCATTCTTCCATTCTACATGTAAATCCCCACCTGCATTATGTCATCAGGTATATAAAGTGGGCTTCTTCGTCAATACTCTAAGGTGGCGCAGCGGTAGAGTTGCTGCCTTACAGCGCTTGCAACGCTAGAGACCCGGGTTCGATCCAGACTAAGGGGGCTGTCTGTACGGAGTTGTACGTTCTCCCCGTGACCTGCTTGGGTTTTTTCCGAGATCTTCAGTTTCCTCCCACACTCCAAAGTCGTACAGATATGCAGGTAAATTGGCTTGGTAAATGTAAAAATTATCCATAATGTGTGTAAGATAGTGTTAATATGCGGGGATGGCTGGTCGGCACGGACCTGGTGGGCCGTAGGGCCTGTTTCCGCGAAGTATCTCTAAACTAAACTAAACTAAATATCATTATGGTCGGACTATCACAAAGAATATAAAGTGAAATAACTTGAATACAACTCCAGAATGCAAAAGTGATCATGTCAGACAGTAAATAAATTTTTGATTCTAATAAAAATTCATGCCTAAACTTTTTTTTTCATTTCTAGATGGAGAAAAGGAGGCTTTAACAGGATTATATTGACATAACCAATTGTCTTCCTCAGTGGAATGGTGAAGTTGAGATCTAATATTTCCCAGGTCTCAGGCACATTCTGAGTAGTCTAGGAAGGAACTACAGATGCTGGTTTACAAAACCCGGGGTAACTCAGCGGGTCAGATGGCATCTCTAGATAAAAGAAATAGGTGATGTTTCAGGTTGAGACTCAAAGCGTCACCTGTTCCTTTTCCCCAGAGATGCTACTTGACCCATTGAGTTACCCTTGCATTTTGTGTCCAAATTCTGAGTAGGATGCCTAAACCACTGACTTAATTTACAAGGGAAAATGTTGGACGATGTTGAATGAACATCCGTGAGTAAGCAGTCCAGTTATTCAAAGAGATGGTCACAAGAGACCCAGTGACAGGCTTATTCAATGCCAGAAGAGAGCTGACATCTCAGAATAGAGTCTTGACTCAACTATCACATTAGATAATCAATCAATAGTAAAGACAAGCAGGGCCCTGATATTCACTGGGACATGCCACAATCGGATTGAAAAGGAACTGTTGGCTGTTGCAATGAGTTCCACTAGTACACACGTAAAGGCTGATATCTGACCTCATAAAGTACCTGTGAAAAGCAATTTACAACAATACCCAGACACGCTATATCTATTTGCTCTACTCTAACAATTATGTGACACATTCATTGCATTGCATTGTTGAGCTGCAGTATAATGTTGTTTTGTTAAAAGAGACATCATGGAAACAGACCTTTTGGCCTATCGAGTACATGCCGACCATTGATCACACAATCATATTAGTGCTACATTATCCCACTTTCTCATCTACTCCGTACACACTAGGGGACCAATTTTACAGAGGCCAGTTAACCTACAAACTAGCTTGTCTTTGGGATATGGGAGGAAACCAGAGCATCCAGAGGAAATCCACGCATCACAGGGAAAACATGCAAACTCCTACAGACAGCACCCGAGGTCAGGATCGGACGTGGGTGTGTGGCGCTGGCTGTGAGGATTTGATTATTTTCGAAGGATTTGTTTGGCGAGGACAAACGAAAGCAGTCAGAATTTGCTTTTTGGACTTCTGTCGGAAAGCAGAGACTCTCTTTGTTGAAAGAGTCCTCTAATTGGGGAGGATTTGTTCGTGTTTTCTGAAATTCGTAGGAGCGGCAGTGGCTGGCGGAAGGCCAAGTTGCACTTGAACTGGTGGGAGCTGAGTCTAGAGCGGTGTTTGTGGTCTGTAGCATCGGAAAGCTCCCTCCCACACCGACTTTGCCCGGTCCAGGTGTGCCGGGTAAGTACGGCAACAGTGCATTGGATTTTCGTTGAAGCCGGGAGGGCGACCGAGACCTGGGGAAGAAGCCTCCGGAAGCTCCATTTTCTACGACGGGAGGATTGGCACGGACTTTTCCCTATCTTATCAGGAGGAGACTGCTTTCTGTTGCTTTGCCAGGAAAGCCTTCACGACTTTAAACTGCTGCAAATGCGTGGAGGTGCAGCAACAGCAGAAAGACTGCTTTGACTTATAAAAAACGGAGACGTTTTGTTTTGCTCCACAGTCGGCAGTCTCCGTGACTAAGGGCCATGAGTTGTTGGGGCGTATACACGGGGTGAAAGTGACCTTGCAGGGCAACATTACCTTCAAGGCTGTGCTAACCGCGCTGGGGGTGACTGTTGGCAAGAAGGCCATAATCGCAGGTGCGGTGGTCAGTGGGAAAGCTGTTGTCATCCTAAAGACTGAGCAGTCGGTGGCTACCGCATTGGAAAGGGGGATCACGGTGGCTGGGATTTACATGGCGGTGGACCCATGGGGACGGCCCGTGCTGCCGGTCATGCTGTCCAACGTTCCCCCTTATGTTCCGGACGCGCTCCTGCTCCCACATGTAACTAAGCTGGGGGAGGTGCGGTCTGGGCCCACCAAACTGTTGCATAGGTTGGATGATCCCGAAATGCAGCATGTATTAACGTTCAATCGCCGCGTGTACATACAGCTAGCACAGGGGATTGATATGGAGGGGAGTTTTGAGGTTGAATGGGAAGGATTCTGCTATCGCGTGTTTTGGAACACGGGCCAAGCACGCTGCCATGCATGCAAAGAGGTGGGGCATTTCCGCAGGAATTGTCCCAAGCACCAGGCTGCCAGCTCCACCAAGGTGGCCCAGAAAGGCAGTGCTGGCCCATCTGGGGCTGCTGGTTCTACCACGGTGGCCCGTGATGACTTTGCTCCCTTGCCCCCAACCCCCATTCCCCCACCACCCCCATGTCCCGTACCTGTGGCGGGGGATGCCGGTGCAGGGTGGGGGGTGGATGAGGGGCGCTGGGAGAGACAGAAGAGTAAAAAAGTTAAATGGAAGAAGAAGAACGTTCAAGCGGGACGCCAGGCAGAAGGTCACCTTAATGAGGGTCCCCCGGCAGTAGATATTATCGAGCTCGCCTCTGAGCCTGAGGGTCTGAAGGCTGGAGAGGATGAGCAGGTAGATGGCGGGGCGGAGGAACAGGCTTCAGCAATGGAGCTGACTGTACCACCGCACGCTAGTGGTTATAAGAGGAGGAGGCACGGGTCCTCTGACACGGAGAACGGCCCTGAAGGTCAGGGGCGACCTGAAGGGAGGTGTTTCTCCCCTGTTGAGGCAGAGTACCCAGTACACGCTTCCTCTGGGCAGGAGGATGCCTCTGTAGTGCAGGGACCACCTGAGAGTGGTGACACACTACCCGAGGGGGCTGTTCCCCCAGGGATTGCGTCCGCTGGCTTAGAGGGTGACCAGGGGAAGATTGATGGGGGGGACTTGAGTGTGGGTGTGGGTCACCAGCCCATGCTCCCCACTGAGGCTACGAGTCCTATTGAGGGATGTGCTGCCCCATCGGCTGAGGGAGCAGGGGAGACTCCGGGAACATCGCCCCCTGAGGGCCAGAGCGAGGTGGTTCCCCTGGTGGTGGGGGACGGGGACTCTCTGGGTGACGGTGCTGGGCCGGGTGCCCTGGGTGCGAAAGAGGACATGGTCGTTTCGGATCGTGTCCTTCGGTCGGACTCCAGACGTACCCTCTCACTGCCCGCCCCGGAGACTTCCTCCAACATCACT
This sequence comes from Rhinoraja longicauda, assembly GCF_053455715.1. Taxonomy (NCBI): domain Eukaryota; kingdom Metazoa; phylum Chordata; class Chondrichthyes; order Rajiformes; family Arhynchobatidae; genus Rhinoraja; species Rhinoraja longicauda. The sequence continues at coordinate 65,222,486 of NC_135953.1, read as the reverse complement.
GCCCCCAATCCGGTTACAGAGGGCGGTGGGGGTGTGCAGGAGCCTGGCCATTTACCAGGCAGCTTGCCACAGTTAGAGGTACCGGTACCTGCCCCCGTCACTGATCCTGGGGGTGGGATGGTGACGGAGGAGGGACCGGGTGATGTGGCCGACCCGCCCACCTCACAGGAAGGGGTGAGCGAGGCGGCTGGGAGTCAGAACTATCCAGACTCGGGCTCAGACATTGAGTGGGAGGAGGAGGGGGACGTGGAGTCCAGCGACAGTGAGTTGATGGACTGTCCCACCCGCAGCCCCGTGTCTCGGCTTGTTGATATCTGGGAACTCCGGAAGTTTCTGAAGGACAGCAGAGGGAAGAGGAATAAGGCAGATCTGGCTGTCGACCTCTGGTCAGACCTGACGGTACCCTTGCAGTCCATTTATGCCATCCTTCAGGAGGAGGGGAACATGGCAGGTGTATTGAAAAATGAGCGGCGCCAGCTCCAAGAGCTTTTTAAGTCCCTAAAGAAAGGGCAGAGGACTCGGGGAGGCTCCATTCCGTCACGGGGGGCTGGTAAAAGTTCTAGTGCGCTTTCAAAATGAAGCTCACTATAGCCAGCCTGAATATTAATGGGGCCAGGGAGTCTCTCCGTAGGTTTCACCATCTCTCGGTGCTGAGGGACGGGAGGTACGCGGTGAGCTTCCTGCAGGAAACACACACTGTGGCTAGTGACGAGCCCACCTGGCTCCTGGAGTGGGAAGGGGGGGTCTACATGAGCCATCTCACCTCCATTTCGAGTGGAGTGGCCTTCCTGTTGGCCCCATCTTTCCAGCCGGAGATTGTCAAGGTGCAGGACATTGTACCAGGCCGGCTGTTGTATCTGGCCGTGCGCCTGGATGGCGTGCCGTTACATTTTATTAATGTGTACGCCCCCAAGAGCGGTGCTATGCAGACGCGGTTAACACAAGAAGTGACCGCGCTGTTGAACACCATCGATCGGGGGGAGTGTGTTTTCCTGGGGGGTGATTTTAATTGTACCCTTGAGGCGAGAGATCGCTCTGGCATTCAGCGCGATCCGGCAGCGGTCAAGACATTAAGGGAGTTAGTGGATTCTTTTGAGCTAGTAGATGCTTGGAGGAATTTCCATCCCAACTCCGGCGCCTTCTCATACAGGTTTAAGGGGGGTGGTTCCCGTATTGACCGTGTATATGTGTCTAAGGCTTATGTGTCCTGTGTCTCGGCAGCCTCCATGCGGTTGGAGCCGTGCTCGGACCACTGCCTGGTGCGAGTGGACTTTATCCCGACGCGCACACGGGCAGGGTCCGCGTACTGGCACTTCAACAACCGGCTGCTGGAGGAGCGCCGGTTCCGGGACTCATTCAAGCAGTTCTGGGCGGAGTGGAGGGAAAGGCAGGGGCGTTTCCCTTCCCTAAGGCAGTGGTGGGATGTAGGGAAGGCTTACGTCCGTCTGTTTTGCCAGGACTACACGAGGGGGTCGACCAAGGGGCGGGACTCCGAGATCGGACGGCTTGAGAGAGAGTTGCTCGACTCAGAGTCTCGCCTGGGTCAGACGGAGGGGGAATCGTGTGAGTGGGAGGAGTACCAGGAGAAGAAAGGGGCACTGAGGGACTTGCAGCTGAGGAGGTCCCGGGGCGCGTATGTGAGGTCGCGAGTCCAGATGTTGCACGATCTGGACCGCGCCTCCCCCTTTTTCTTCTCCCTGGAAAAGTGCCGAGGTGCCCGCAGGCAGTTTGTCGAGTTGCTTGCGGACGATGGCTCCTCCATCACGGATCCGGAGAGGATCGGTGCCTCAGTTTGGTCGTTCTATGACACTCTGTTCTCCGAGGAAACATCTAGTGGGGAGGCACAAGGGGTGCTGTGGGAGGGCTTACCCGTAGTGTGCAGGGAGGTGGCTGAGCGCCTCGATGATCCCCTAACTCTGGAGGAGTTGACTGGTGCCCTGCACCAGCTCAGTAGGGGCAAGTCTCCGGGGCTGGATGGGCTGACTGTGGAGTTTCTTCGAGCCTTCTGGGGTGTCCTGGGGGGCGACTATGTGAAGGTGTTGGGGGAGAGCCTGGCGACCGGGGAAATGCCCTTCTCATGGCGCAGGGCAGTCGTCGTCCTGCTACCCAAGAAGGGCGATCTCCGCCTCTTGAAGAACTGGCGCCCGGTCTCTCTTCTCAGTACGGGTTACAAAGTCTTTGCACGGGCATTGGCCAATCGCCTGGGGCCCATGCTGTCCCATGTGATCCACCCTGACCAGTCCTACACAGTCCCGGGCCGGTCCATCCAGGACAATATCCATCTGGTCCGGGACCTGATCCATCTGTGCCAGAGGGCTGGTCAGTCCGTTGCCTTTCTCTCCCTTGACCAGGAGAAAGCGTTTGACCGGGTGGGACACGACTACCTTCTCGGGACTCTGCGGGCGTTTGGATTCGGACCCCATTTTGTGGCCCGGGTCCGGCTCCTATACGCTGCCGCAGAGTGCCTGGTCAAGGTCAATGGCTCTTTGTTGGCTCCCATTCACTTTGGGAGGGGGGTTCGTCAGGGATGCCCCATGTCCGGCCAGCTTTACTCCCTCTGTGTGGAGCCATTCCTGTGCCTCCTACGGAGGCGGCTGGCAGGTTTGGATTTGCCGGGGCCGGGGGTGGAGGTGGTTCTCTCGGCCTACGCCGACGATGTGCTACTAATGTTCACCGACCCGGTTGACCTGCGGAGGATGCGTGAGTGCCAGCGGGTGTTCTCAGCCGCATCCTCCGCCAGGATCAACTGGGGGAAGTGTGCTGGGCTCTTGGTGGGTCAGTGGCAGGTAGACTCCCTGCCGGAGGAGATGGCAGTTTTTGCGTGGAGCACCACGCACCTCCTCTATCTGGGGATCTACCTGAGTCCCACTGAGGGGGCTTGGCAGGCGAATTGGCAGGAGCTGGAGGCGAAGGTGGTCGCCCGTGTGGGGCGCTGGTCAGGCCTCCTTGGTGTGTTATCATATCGGGGTAGGGCTTTGGTCATAAACCAGCTGGTGGCCTCTCTGCTGTGGTACCGGCTGGCCACTCTGGTCCCGTCCTCTCGTTTCATCGCCATGATACAGAGGAGGTTAGTTAACTTCTTCTGGGGTGAGAGGAACCACTGGGTCTCTGCTGGGGTTCTGAGTCTCCCGTTGGAGGAGGGCGGTCAGGCGCTGGTCTGCGTCCGCACTCAGGTGGCAGCCCTCCGACTCAGGACCTTGCGGAGGTACGTGTACTCCGAGTGCCCTCCCAGATGGCACTCGCTGGCCACGTACTTTTTCTGCCAGGGGCGCTGCCTCCAGGAGGGATCACGGCGCCCGGTAGCGGGCATGAGTCAGCGCGCTAGGCGGGAGTTGCCTGGTTTTTACCGTGATCTCCTGAGAGCCAGGAATTTGGTCACCTTCAGCCAGGGTGCTGCTCCTCAGGGGGAGGGGGGTGCTGTGGTTGTGAGGGGGGCCGGTCCTCACCCTGTCACGGTGGGTGTCGAGGAGAGGCGTGTGCGTGGAGCGATTCCGACTGGGCTTACCCCCGCTCCGTCGGAATTGCTCATTGGGCCCACGGCACGGGTCCCTTCCCGAGAGCCGGCCCCACGCAATATGAGCCGCCTTTCCCAGATGCCCAGCGTGCCGTTCCGTGACGTGGAGAGGCGCGTTTTGTACAGGCTGCTCCTGCACACTCTCCACTTCCTCGCTCTCGTCTTCCGTCCGGACACGCCCTGGCGGTCCGTGTTACCACCTGACGGCGGGAGCGGTCCCCAGTGGAGGTCTCTCTATAAGGGGGTCCTCCCGCTTTACATCGGGGACCTGGGGTGGAGAGTGTTGCATAAGGCTATAGCCTGTAACAGGTACTTGAGCCGGTTCACGGTCTCGTCTGCCGCCTGTCACTTCTGTGGTGAGGAGGAGACCGTGTACCATTTGTATACAGAGTGCGTGAGGTTACAGCCCCTGTTCCAGTATCTGAAGGGGCTGCTCCTCAAGTTCTGGCTCCATTTTAGCCCTACGCTTTTAATTTTTGGGCACCCGGTACAGAGGGGGGAGGGTCAGGAGGGAGGAGGGGGTCTCCCTGTAGGTCTGCTCCTGGGCCTGGCCAAGATGGCCATCCGCGGGTCCAGGCAGCGGGCAGTCGACGGCCTCACAGAAGTCGGCTGCCTACCCCTGTTCCGGGCTTACGTCCGTGCCCGCGTGTCCCTGGAGAGGGAACACGCGGTGTCCACGGGAACTCTGGAGGCCTTCCGGGAACGCTGGTCGCCGGGGGGGGTTGAATGTATTGTTGACAGAGATGGCGGGATTTTAATGTGATAATTGTTTAATTTGTAAACTGCCGATACAGGCGGCTTTTGTTTGATCACATTTTGCTTAGTATGTGTGTATGTTTTTCTTTGGAATAAAACTTTTATATAAAAAAAAAAAAAAAAAAAAAAAAAAAGAGGTCAGGATCGGACGTGGGTGTGTGGCGCTGGCTGTGAGGATTTGATTATTTTCGAAGGATTTGTTTGGCGAGGACAAACGAAAGCAGTCAGAATTTGCTTTTTGGACTTCTGTCGGAAAACAGAGACTCTCTTTGTTGAAAGAGTCCTCTAATTGGGGAGGATTTGTTCGTGTTTTCTGAAAGTCGTAGGAGCGGCAGTGGCTGGCGGAAGGCCAAGTTGCACTTGAACTGGTGGGAGCTGAGTCTAGAGCGGTGTTTGTGGTCTGTAGCATCGGAAAGCTCCCTCCCACACCGACTTTGCCCGGTCCAGGTGTGCCGGGTAAGTACGGCAATAGTGCATTGGATTTTCGTTGAAGCCGGGAGGGCGACCGAGACCTGGGGAAGGAGCCTCCGGAAGCTCCATTTTCTACGACGGGAGGATTGGCACGGACTTTTCCCTATCTTATCAGGCGGAGACTGCTTCTGTTGCTTTGCCAGGAAAGCCTTCACAAGACTTTAAACTGCAGCAAATGCGTGGAGGTGCAGCAATAGCAGAAAGACTGCTTTGACTTATAAAATACTGAGACGTTTTGTTTTGCTCCACGCCGTAAAGATGGCGGCCCCCAAGAATTATGCAGCTGCCGTACAGTCGGCAGTCTCCGTGACTAAGGGCCATGAGTCGTTGGGGCGTATACATGGGGTGAAAGTGACCTTGCAGGGCAACATTACCTTCAAGGCTGTGCTAACCGCGCTGGGGGAGACTGTTGGCAAGAAGGCCATAATCGCAGGCGCGGTGGTCAGTGGGAAGGCTGTTGTCATCCTAAAGACTGAGTAGTCGGTGGCTACTGCATTGGAAAGGGGGATCACGGTGGCTGGGATTTACATGGCGGTGGACCCATGGGGACGGCCCGTGCTGCCGGTCATGCTGTCCAACGTTCCCCCTTATGTTCCGGACGCGCTCCTGCTCCCACATGTAACTAAGCTGGGGGAGGTGCGGTCTGGGCCCACCAAACTGTTGCATAGGTTGGATGATCCCGAAATGCAGCATGTATTAACGTTCAATCGCCGTGTGTACATACAGCTGGCACAGGGGATTGATATGGAGGGGAGTTTTGAGGTTGAATGGGAAGGATTCTGCTATCGCGTGTTTTGGAACACGGGCCAAGCACGCTGCCATGCATGCAAAGAGGTGGGGCATTTCCGCAGGATTGTCCCAAGCACCAGGCTGCCAGCTCCACCAAGGTGGCCCAGGAAGGCAGTGCTGGCCCATCTGGGGCTGCTGGTTCTACCACGGTGGCCCGTGATGACTTTGTTCCCTTGCCCCCAACCTCCATTCCCCCACCACCCCCATGTCCCGTACCTGTGGCGGAGGATGCCGGTGGAGTGTGGGGGGTGGATGAGGGGCACTGGGAGAGACAGAAGAGTAAAAAAGTTAAATGGAAGAAGAAGAACGTTCAAGCGGGACGCCAGGCAGAAGGTCACCTTAATGAGGGTCCCCCGGCAGTAGATATTATCGAGCACGCCTCTGAGCCTGAGGGTCTGAAGGCTGGAGAGGATGAGCAGGTAGATGGCGGGGCGGAGGAACAGGCTTCAGCAATGGAGCTGACTGTACCACCGCACGCTAGTGGTTATAAGAGGAGGAGGCACGGGTCCTCTGACACGGAGAACGGCCCTGAAGGTCAGGGGCGACCTGAAGGCAATACGGGGAGAAAAGATGAGGTACGAGGGTAAACTAGCCAATAATATAAAGGAGGATAGCAAAAGTTTTTTTAGGTACGTGAAGAGGAAAAAAATAGTCAAGGCAAATGTGGGTCCCTTGAAGACAGAAGCAGGGGAATTTATTATGGGGAACAAAGAAATGGCAGACGAGTTAAACCGTTACTTTGGATCTGTCTTCACTGAGGAAGATACACACAATCTCCCAAATGTTCTAGGGGCCGGAGAACCTAGGGTGATGGAGGAACTGAAGGAAATCCACATTAGGCAGGAAATGGTTTTGGGTAGACTGATGGGACTGAAGGCTGATAAATCCCCAGGGCCTGATGGTCTGCATCCCAGAGTACTTAAGGAGGTGGCTCTAGAAATAGTGGAAGCATTGGAGATCATTTTTCAATGTTCTATAGATTCAGGATCAGTTCCTGTGGATTGGAGGATAGCAAATGTTATCCCACTTTTTAAGAAAGGAGGGAGAGAGAAAACGGGTAATTATAGACCAGTTAGTCTGACATCAGTGGTGGGGAAGATGCTGGAGTCAATTATAAAAGACGAAATTGCTGAGCATTTGGATAGCAGTAACGGGATCATTCCGAGTCAGCATGGATTTACGAAGGGGAAATCATGCTTGACAAATCTACTGGAATTTTTTGAGGATGTAACTAGGAAAATTGACAAGGGAGAGTCAGTGGATGTGGTGTACCTCGACTTTCAGAAAGCCTTCGACAAGGTCCCACATAGGAGATTAGTGGGCAAAATTAGGGCACATGGTATTGGGGGTAGGGTACTGACATGGATAGAAAATTGGTTGACAGACAGAAAGCAAAGAGTGGGGATAAATGGGTCCCTTTCGGAATGGCAGGCAGTGACCAGTGGGGTACCGCAAGGTTCGGTGCTGGGACCCCAGCTATTTACGATATACATTAATGACTTAGACGAAGGGATTAAAAGTACCATTAGCAAATTTGCAGATGATACTAAGTTGGGGGGTAGTGTGAATTGTGAGGAAGATGCAATAAGGCTGCAGGGTGACTTGGACAGGTTGTGTGAGTGGGCGGATACATGGCAGATGCAGTTTAATGTAGGTAAGTGTGAGGTTATTCACTTTGGAAGTAAGAATAGAAAGGCAGATTATTATCTGAATGGTGTCAAGTTAGGAGGAGGGGGAGTTCAACGAGATCTGGGTGTCCTAGTGCATCAGTCAATGAAAGGAAGCATGCAGGTTCAGCAGGCAGTGAAGAAAGCCAATGGAATGTTGGCCTTCGTAACAAGAGGAGTTGAGTATAGGAGCAAAGAGGTCCTTCTACAGTTGTACCGGGCCCTGGTGAGACCGCACCTGGAGTACTGTGTGCAGTTTTGATCTCCAAATTTGAGGAAGGATATTCTTGCTATGGAGGGCGTGCAGCGTAGGTTCACTAGGTTAATTCCCGGAATGGCGGGACTGTCGTATGTTGAAAGGCTGGAGCGATTGGGCTTGTATACACTGGAATTTAGAAGGATGAGGGGGGATCTTATTGAAACATATAAGATAATTAGGGGATTGGACACATTAGAGGCAGATAACATGTTCCCAATGTTGGGGGAGTCCAGAACAAGGGGCCACAGTTTGAGAATAAGGGGTAGGCCATTTAGAACGGAGATGAGGAAGAACTTTTTCAGTCAGAGGGTGGTGAAGGTGTGGAATTCTCTGCCTCAGAAGGCAGTGGAGGCCAGTTCGTTGGATGCTTTCAAGAGAGAGCTGGATAGAGCTCTTAAGGATAGCGGAGTGAGGGGGTATGGGGAGAAGGCAGGAACGGGGTACTGATTGAGAGTGATCAGCCATGATCGCATTGAATGGCGGTGCTGGCTCGAAGGGCTGAATGGCCTACTCCTGCACCTATTGTCTATTGTCTATTGTCTATTGTTTCTCCCCTGTTGAGGCAGAGTACCCAGTACACGCTTCCTCTGGGCAGGAGGATGCCTCTGTAGTGCAGGGACCACCTGAGAGTGGTGACACACTACCCCAGGGGGCTGTTCCCCCAGGGATTGCGTCCGCTGGCTTAGAGGGTGACCAGGGGAAGATTGATGGGGGGGACTTGAGTGTGGGGGTGGGTCCCCAGCCCATGCTCCCCATTGAGGCTACGAGTCCTATTGAGGGGTGTGCTGCCCCATCGGCTGAGGGAGCAGGGGAGACTCCGGGAACATCGCCCCCTGAGGGCCAGAGCGAGGTGGTTCCCCTGGTGGTGGGGGACGGGGACTCTCTGGGTGACGGTGCTGGGCCGGGTGCCCTGGGTGCGAAGGAGGACATGGTCGTTTCGGATCGTGTCCTTCGGTCGGACTCCAGACGTACCCTCTCACTGCCCGCCCCGGAGACTTCCTCCAACATCACTGCCCCCAATCCGGTTACAGAGGGCGGTGGGGGTGTGCAGGAGCCTGGCCATTTACCAGGCAGCTTGCCACAGTTAGAGGTACCGGTACCTGCCCCCGTCACTGATCCTGGGGGTGGGATGGTGACGGAGGAGGGACCGGGTGATGTGGCCGACCCGCCCACCTCACAGGGAGGGGTGAGCGAGGCGGCTGGGAGTCAGAACTATCCAGACTCGGGCTCAGACATTGAGTGGGAGGAGGAGGGGGACGTGGAGTCCAGCGACAGTGAGTTGATGGACTGTCCCACCCGCAGCCCCGTGTCTCGGCTTGTTGATATCTGGGAACTCCGGAAGTTTCTGAAGGACAGCAGAGGGAAGAGGAATAAGGCAGATCTGGCTGTTGACCTCTGGTCGGACCTGACGGTACCCTTGCAGTCCATTTATGCCATCCTTCAGGAGGAGGGGAACTTGGCAGGTGTATTGAAAAATGAGCGGCGCCAGCTCCAAGAGCTTTTTAAGTCCCTAAAGAAAGGGCAGAGGACTCGGGGAGGCTCCATTCCGTCAAGGGGGGCTGGTAAAAGTTCTTGTGCGCTTTCAAAATGAAGCTCACTATAGCCAGCCTGAATATTAATGGGGCCAGGGAGTCTCTCCGTAGGTTTCACCATCTCTCGGTGCTGAGGGACGGGAGGTACGCGGTGAGCTTCCTGCAGGAAACACACACTGTGGCTAGTGACGAGCCCACCTGGCTCCTGGAGTGGGAAGGGGGGGTCTACATGAGCCATCTCACCTCCATTTCGAGTGGAGTGGCCTTCCTGTTGGCCCCATCTTTCCAGCCGGAGATTGTCAAGGTGCAGGACATTGTACCAGGCCGGTTGTTGTATCTGGCCGTGCGCCTGGATGGCGTGCCGTTACATTTTATTAATGTGTACGCCCCCAAGAGCGGTGCTATGCAGACGCGGTTAACACAAGATGTGACCGCGCTGTTGAACACCATCGATCGGGGGGAGTGTGTTTTCCTGGGGGGTGATTTTAATTGTACCCTTGAGGCGAGAGATCGCTCTGGCATTCAGCGCGATCCGGCAGCGGTCAAGACATTAAGGGAGTTGGTGGATTCTTTTGAGCTAGTAGATGCTTGGAGGAATTTCCATCCCAACTCCGGCGCCTTCTCGTACAGGTTTAAGGGGGGTGGTTCCCGTATTGACCGTGTATATGTGTCTAAGGCTTATGTGTCCTGTGTCTCGGCAGCCTCCATGCGGTTGGAGCCGTGCTCGGACCACTGCCTGGTGCGAGTGGACTTTATCCCGACGCGCACACGGGCAGGGTCCGTGTACTGGCACTTCAACAACCGGCTGCTGGAGGAGCGCCGGTTCCGGGACTCATTCAAGCAGTTCTGGGCGGAGTGGAGGGAAAGGCAGGGGCGTTTCCCTTCCCTAAGGCGGTGGTGGGATGTAGGGAAGGCTTACGTCCGTCTGTTTTGCCAGGACTACACGAGGGGGTCGACCAAGGGGCGGGACTCCGAGATCGGACGGCTTGAGAGAGAGTTGCTCGACTCGGAGTCTCGCCTGGGTCAGACGGAGGGGGACTCGTGTGAGTGGGAGGAGTACCAGGAGAAGAAAGGGGCACTGAGGGACTTGCAGCTGAAGAGGTCCCGGGGCGCTTATGTGAGGTCGCGAGTCCAGATGTTGCACGATCTGGACCGCGCCTCCCCCTTTTTCTTCTCCCTGGAAAAGTGCCAAGGTGCCCGCAGGCAGTTTGTCGAGTTGCTTGCGGACGATGGCTCCTCCGTCACGGATCCAGAGAGGATCGGTGCCTCAGTTTGGTCGTTCTATGACACTCTGTTCTCCGAGGGAACATCTAGTGGGGAGGCACAAGGGGAGCTGTGGGAGGGCTTACCCGTAGTGTGCAGGGAGGTGGCTGAGCGCCTCGATGATCCCCTAACTCTGGAGGAGTTGACTGGTGCCCTGCACCAGCTCAGTAGGGGCAAGTCTCCAGGGCTGGATGGGCTGACTGTGGAGTTTCTTCGAGCCTTCTGGGGTGTCCTGGGGGGCGACTATGTGAAGGTGTTGGGGGAGAGCCTGGCGACCGGGGAGATGCCCTTCACATGGCGCAGGGCAGTCGTCGTCCTGCTGCCCAAGAAGGGCGATCTCCGCCTCTTGAAGAACTGGCGCCCGGTCTCTCTTCTCAGTACGGGTTACAAAGTCTTTGCACGGGCATTGGCCAATCGCCTGGGGCCCGTGCTGTCCCATGTGATCCACCCTGACCAGTCCTACACAGTCCCGGGCCGGTCCATCCAGGACAATATCCATCTGGTCCGGGACCTGATCGATCTGTGCCAGAGGGCTGGTCAGTCCGTTGCCTTTCTCTCCCTTGACCAGGAGAAAGCGTTTGACCGGGTGGGACACGACTACTTTCTCGGGACTCTGCGGGCGTTTGGATTCGGACCCCATTTTGTGGCCCGGGTCCGGCTCCTATACGCTACCGCAGAGTGCCTGGTCAAGGTCAATGGCTCTTTGTTGGCTCCCATTCACTTTGGGAGGGGGGTTCGTCAGGGATGCCCCATGTCCGGCCAGCTTTACTCCCTCTGTGTGGAGCCATTCCTGTGCCTCCTACGGAGGCGGCTGGCAGGTTTGGATTTGCCGGGGCCGGGGGTGGAGGTGGTTCTCTCAGCCTACGCCGACGATGTGCTACTAATGTTCACCGACCCGGTTGACCTGCGGAGGATGCGTGAGTGCCAGCGGGTGTTCTCAGCCGCATCCTCCGCCAGGATCAACTGGGGGAAGTGTGCTGGGCTCTTGGTGGGTCAGTGGCAGGTAGACTCCCTGCCGGAGGAGATGGCAGTTTTTGCGTGGAGCACCACGCACCTCCTCTATCTGGGGATCTACCTGAGTCCCACTGAGGGGGCTTGGCAGGCGAATTGGCAGGAGCTGGAGGCGAAGGTGGTCGCCCGTGTGGGGCGCTGGTCAGGCCTCCTTGGTGTGTTATCATATCGGGGTAGGGCTTTGGTCATAAACCAGCTGGTGGCCTCTCTGCTGTGGTACCGGCTGGCCACTCTGGTCCCGTCCTCTCGTTTCATCGCCATGATACAGAGGAGGTTAGTTAACTTCTTCTGGGGTGAGAGGAACCACTGGGTCTCTGCTGGGGTTCTGAGTCTCCCGTTGGAGGAGGGCGGTCAGGCGCTGGTCTGCGTCCGCACTCAGGTGGCAGCCCTCCGACTCAGGACCTTGCGGCGGTACGTGTACTCCGAGTGCCCTCCCAGATGGCACTCGCTGGCCACGTACTTTTTCTGCCAGGGGCGCTGCCTCCAGGAGGGATCACGGCTCCCGGTAGCGGGCATGAGTCAGCGCGCTAGGCGGGAGTTGCCTGGTTTTTACCGTGATCTCCTGCGAGCCAGGAATTTGGTCACCTTCAGCCAGGGCGCTGCTCCTCAGGGGGAGGGGGGTGCTGTGGTTGTGAGGGGGGCCGGTCTTCACCCTGTCACGGTGGGTGTCGAGGAGAGGCGTGTGCGTGGAGCGATTCCGACTGGGCTTACCCCCGCTCCGTCGGAATTGCTCATTGGGCCCACGGCACGGGTCCCTTCCCGAGAGCCGGCCCCACGCAATATGAGCCGCCTTTCCCAGATGCCCAGCGTGCCGTTCCGTGACGCGGAGAGGCGCGTTTTGTACAGGCTGCTCCTGCACACTCTCCACTTCCTCGCTCTCGTCTTCCGTCCGGACACGCCCTGGCGGTCCGTGTTACCACCTGACGGCGGGAGCGGTCCCCAGTGGAGGTCTCTCTATAAGGGGGTCCTCCCGCTTTACATCGGGGACCTGGGGTGGAGAGTGTTGCATAAGGCTATAGCCTGTAACAGGTACTTGAGCCGGTTCACGGTCTCGTCTGCCGCCTGTCGCTTCTGCGGCGAGGAGGAGACCGTGTACCATTTGTATACAGAGTGCGTGAGGTTACAGCCCCTGTTCCAGTATCTGAAGGGGCTGCTCCTCAAGTTCTGGCTCCATTTTAGCCCCACGCTTTTAATTTTTGGGCACCCGGTACAGAGGGGGGAGGGTCAGGAGGGAGGAGGGGGTCTCCCTGTCGGTCTGCTCCTGGGCCTGGCCAAGATGGCCATCCGCGGGTCCAGGCAGCGGGCAGTCGACGGCCTCACAGAAGTCGGCTGCCTACCCCTGTTCCGGGCTTACGTCCGTGCCCGCGTGTCCCTGGAGAGGGAACACGCGGTGTCCACGGGCACTCTGGAGGCCTTCCGGGAACGCTGGTCGCCGCGGGGGGTTGAATGTATTGTTGACAGAGATGGCGGGATTTTAATGTGATAATTGTTTAATTTGTAAACTGTCGATACAGGCGGCTTTTGTTTGATCACATTTTGCTTAGTATGTTTGTATGTTTTTCTTTGGAATAAAACTTTTATATATTAAAAAAAAAAAAAAAAAAAAAAAAAAAAAAAGAGGTCAGAATTGAACCGTCTCTGACTCTGTGAGGCAGCAGTTCTCCTAGCTGCATGTCTGTGCCACCCTATGATGTGGAAACTGCACAATTCTGGAAGTGATTTGGAATTATACTCTTTGGAATAATGGAAGGGAATAGTTTAGAGAGACGTAGACTAAATGTGAGAAAATGGGACTTGAGTAGAAGGAGCATCTTGGTCGGCATGGATGAGTTAGGCCGAAGGGCCTGTTTCCATGCTGATGGACTCTCTCTCACCCTCTGTACACTACATTCTATTTAGTTTATTACATTACAAAATGAGCAACTAACATTATTAATAAACACTGACCTGCTAATGGTTAATGTGTCAAAAATGTGGTAAACAGCTTGATTAAAGCTGGTTGCCATTGTGATGTGACAGGAAGTACTCATCATGCAACAAAAAGTTGCTTGATCATGTACGTAATAGGAGATTTTCATCTGATTTCCGTTCTTTAGACTGGAATAGTGAGCACCGTCAAACATCACAAAAAAGTAGTTACTATTCTTTTTTTCACCAGGTCCCTGACAGCAGAAGGGTATACTGCTTGAGAAATGTTTATTTCTTGGCTTAATTGAGTGTAATTCCCATGAATTCTCATGTGTGGAGACAAGGACCATTTGAGACTCCACATTTTCTGTCGCCTGGGATTACCACCAGCAGAAGGGGTGTAAGATCTGTCTTTACTTTCACAGGGAAAGGTATCTTTTTCCTCATTAAATATTGTTTCATAAAAATTCTCATATATATGAGAAACTAACATTCATAGCCACTCTGAGTCATTTGTATCTTCCCGCACAGAACTTAAAAGATGTGAATAAGGTGATAGATCTATTTCTACAGCAAATTCATTGATGATGCCATGACAACAAGGTCCATCACTCGATGCGGAGCTACAAGAATTTCATGCAGGTGTTGGGAGAGCAGCAGGTATTCACAGTCTCCAAACATTCCGTCACTTTCAAGATTACCTTAGCATGTCTGAGGGATTGCTTTCTGGACTTCCAAAGTTTGGGCGATGGCGTAGCAGTAGAGTTACTGCCTTACAGCGCCAGAGACATGGATTCGATCCTGACTATGGATGCTATGGGAAGTAAAACATTAAAACAAATTCTGTACCAACCTTCCTATATTTAATTTCATTCCTGTGCACTCTCCTCTTTCTTTCTCTTTCCATGACTAATTTTGTCAGGCAATATGTAGTAGATTTCTGTTTTCATTGAAGACCCATTGGGCGGCACGGTGGCATAGCGGTAGAGTTGCTGCCTTACAGCTATAGAGACCCGAGTTCGATCCTGACTACAGGTGCTGTATGTATGGAGTTTATACGTTCTCCCCAGCGTGGGTTTTCTCCGGGTGCTCTGGTTTCCTCCCACATTCTGAAGACATACAGGTTTGTAGGTATACAACATCTATTCAAAAGACTTTTGTAGGTTAATTGGTTATGGTTAAAAAAAATAGTAAAAACAGCCCCTAGTGCATAGGCTAGTGCTAGTGTATGGGGATCGCTGATCGGTGCGGACTCGGTGGGTCGAAGGGCCTGTTTCCACATTGTATCTCTAAAGTTAACTATCTCTAAATTAAACAGTACCTTCAAATCTAAAAGGAGAGAAATTGTAGAATGCATACACTCACCACAGCCAAGTGAACATAGCTGTTTGAAATGCACTTATGAATCCATGCAGGAACTTAAAGTAAATCTTGATATGAACAAATTTCCCAGGCTATTAGAATCATAGAGTCGTAGAGTGATACAGTGTGGAAACAGGCCCTTCAACCCAACTTGCCCACACTGGCCAACATGTCCCAGCTACACTAGTCCCACCTGCCAGCATTTGGTCCATATCCCGCCAAACCTGTCCTATCCATGTACCTGTAACCGCCTCAACTACCTCATCTGGCAGCCTGTTCCATACACCCACCACCCTTTGTGTGAAATGTTACCCCATAGATTCCTATGAAATCTTTTCCCCTTCACCTTGAACCAATGTCCTCTGTTCCTCGATTCCCCTACTCTGGGCAAGAGACTCTGTGCATTTACCCAATCTATTCCTCTCATGATTTTATACACCTCTAAAAGATCACCCCTCATCCTCCTGCGCTCCAAGGAATAGAGACCCAGCCTACTGAACCTCCCAGGCTATTAGAGTCATAGAGGTAAGGACATGCTTGTAAATTGGTAAATCAGCTATGGAGTCTCGACTCATGCATATCTAGGCATTAAATGCTAGGTCTCTAAGAGTGCACATACATATCTCACAAATTTGACAAGAAGTTCCTCAAATATGTGAGTAGAGTTTTGAGCATTTTTGATGGTGGTTGAATCAGATACAACAGTGGCATTTAAAAGACTTTTGGATAGGCATATGGATAAGCAGGGAATGGAGGGATATGAGTTATGTGTAGGTAGATAAGTGATGGTCTTGGCACAGACACTGTGGGCTAAAGGGCCTGTTCTTGTGCTGTGCTGTTCTATGTTCTATGAATAATTATCCTGAACTTAATTGTATGTGATCGCTTTATCCTTTTTATCCATATGGCTGTCACCTATCTGCTAGTCTGAACCTTGCAAAAGCCTATGATTTTATGCCTTGATTTCGATGTAAATATTCATAGACACATTGTCAAAGGCATGAACTATAAATTATTTGAAATGTTTCCTTAGGCGAAGATCCTCTCATTCTGAATTGATAGTGAGGATCTTAATATATCACATCAATGTATACTCGACAACATCCTTGACATATTCTCTGCAAACTATGACCCAACTGGGTTATAAAGGGAACCAAAAATAATCCAGACCTAGAAACCAGAAGGATATGATATCAATAGAACTCACATTGATCTTTCTGTCACTCAAAGATAATAACTATACAAGAGTATTATATTCTCCACCAAAAATCATACTAACCCTAAGTATGACTTTTTTTTACCACTGTTACAAGAGGCAAAAACATGGGTGAAAATAAAACTTAACTTAAATACAATTCGCTAGTTTCCTCAGCAGGCAAAGAACAGCATAGCTAAATTCATGGATGGACTCTTCAATTTGGTATATAATGATAGACTTCAAAGCATTCAAATGCAGTGACAATGAATGAGTAGATATAATTCCTGGGAAGGTTGTACATGCAAAAATGATGATGAAGTGCTGACCAAGTATAGAAATTAAGAACGTTCAACAAATTAATTTTTAGACAACTGAATATTCTCATTGAATATTCAGTGTGAGAATTTTTCATTCAATTCTCCGGGAGGTTTATCAATTGCCATTCAGTTAATACTACTTGCTTCTGAGCCAGGGTTTGATTCCATATTCCTTTGGAGATTTGGGCATAAACCCCACCAGGTGGCGCTGAACGATGGCTGCCTTGCCAATGGTCCGTCTCGTCTTTTTTCCTTCTTTGTTTTTTTTAGTTTGTTGTAAAATGTATGTTTTAGTGTACCCTTAGTTTTGTATTATGTGGGGGGTGGTGGGGGGGGGGGGGATTTGCCACTTTTTCCACGTCGCATCTCCGTCTGCACTGCAGCCTAACATCGTGGAGCTGGCGGCATCTTGCTGGGGGTCGACCTCGGGAGCTCCAACCGTGGGAGCCTGTGGACTTAACATCATGGAGCTGGTGGTCCCTTTGCCAGGCATCGACCTCAGGAGCTCCAGGACTGCAGGAGTTTAGCCTGCGGACTAAACATCATGGAGCTGGCAGTCCCTGGTTAGGGACCGACTTCGGGAGCTCCAAGCAGCAGGAGCTTCAACTGTCCCGATCACGGGAGCTTCGACCAAGCCGTCGTGGGAGCTTCGATCGCTGGCTCTGGGAGCTTCAATTGCCCCAACTGTGGATGGTTCAACTCCCCCGTATGTTGTAAAACATACTTGGCCAATAAATTATGATTATGATTATGATTATGAAATCTCATCTTCACTTCAGAGCAGTGTTAGATGAATGCTACATTTGTTTAATAAGTTGTTCATTGGGCTAGACCTTAAATGGAGACCCCATCTACTCTCCCAAGTAGCCTTAAAAGATTTCAAGCACCATTTTGAACAAATACGTGAAAGATCTACCCAATACCATGGCTGATATTTACTCATTATCGATTTGCAAACATGCTAATTGGCTGATTTACTAGCTATGTCACCATCTAGGTCCATATTGCCTTATCTTTGCCATGGGCGTTCAGTGCCTTTACCCCTCCTGTCCCGTCAAGGATGATCTCAGGACCTTCCAGTTCTATCTTGAACAGAGACCCAATCAGTTCCCCTCCACTAACTCTCTCCACTGCCTGGCATAATTGTCCTCATCCTCAAAAACTTCTCTTTTTTTACTCCTCTCACTTTCTTCAAGTTAAAAGTGTAGCTATGGGCATTAGTGTGGGCCCCTGCTATGGGGCCCATGCTAATTCTGTTGGTTACGTCAAACAGTCCTTGTTACAAACATACACTGGCATCATCCCACAACTTTATCGACGACTGATTTAGAGCCGACCTACACTTGGGGCAGAACTCAACAATTTCATCAACTTTATCATTAACTTTGACCCTGCATTCAAATTCACTTGGACTATCTTTGACACCTTGCTCCCTTTTTCTGATCTCTCTGTTACATCACAGGGGATAGACTATCTATAAACTCATTGACACCCATAATTATTTTGACTACTACTCCTCCCACCCTGCCTCTTGCAAGGACACTATTCCCTATTCTCAATTTCGCTGTTTATCTTCACATCTGCTTTCAAGATGAGGTTTTCCACTCTAGGACACCCAAGATGTCCTCTTTCTTCAATAAAAAATGGTTTCTCCCCCAGATTATGTGGATGGATTCCTAATTAGTGTCTCCTCTGATTCCCAGAGTTCTGCTCTCATTCCCCTTCCCTCAGATGGAGCAAGGAAATAATTCCTCAGATCACCTTCCTTCCACCCCACCAGTCTCCGTATTCAACACATTATTCTCTGATATTTCCACTACCTACGATGTGATCCCGCCAACAGTCACATCTTCCCTTCCCTAACCTTTGACACTTTCTGCAGAGACACCTCCCTCTTAAATGTTTGGTCCACTCATCCCTCTCACCCAACCTGCCCCTTCCCCAGATTCTTTCCTCTACACCTCCTCTCTCACCTCCATCCAGGGACCCAAGCAGGGTTTCCAGCTTAGTCAGAGATTCACATGAACCTCTACAACCATGCCTACTACATTTGGTGCTACCAATGTGGCCTTCTTTTTATCGGCAAATTTTGTTGAAACTTTGTTTGAATATTTGAATAGATGATTATTTTGTTGAATATTTTCACTCGGTCCGCCTTCTATTCATTGCCAAAAGCTTAGACTATGTGACTATTTTGTTGAATATTTGCAATCGTTCCACCAAGATCTGCTGGATCTCATGGTTGCTGACCATTTTAACTCCATATCCCATACCTATACCATCCTTTCTGCGCTGGGTGTCCTCCATTACCAATGTGAGGCCATGTCAAAACTGAAGGAACAACAGCTCACTTACAACTCATCAATGAATTCTCCGATTTTATGTAGAGTTTCCCCCCTTTTCTCCCTCCTCTCCTTCCTGCATCGCCCACCAAAGTACGCAGTTATTTCCCTCACTATCTTGTCCTCTTTCTTGCACCGTCCCCCAGTCCCCTTCCACTTTTATTCCTCCTTCAGGCTTTACATTTCATTGTCACTCTTTTGTCTCGTTTTCATTATGCTTTTTATTTCCCTGCAAAGCCAGGCAGAGCTGCTCCTTGAATTTCGAAAGCACTTAAATGAGAGGAAGCTAAATGCACAAAGAAGGAAGATTGAAGATGCTCCCTGACCAGTCATACGTCAATAGTCTTACAAAATGCACGGTAGCGCAGCGGTAGAGTTGCTGCTTTACAGCGAATGCAGCGCCGGAGACTCAGGTTCGATCCTGACTACGGGTGCTGCACTGTAAGGAGTTTGTACGTTCTCCCCGTGACCTGCGTGGGTTTTCTCCGAGATCTTCGGTTTCCTCCCACACTCCAAAGACGTACAGGTATGTAGGTTAATTGGCTGGGTAAATGTAAATGTAAAAATTGTCCCTAGTGGGTGTAGGATAGTGTTAATGTACGGGGATCGCTGGGCGGCACGGACTTGGTGGGCCGAAAAGGCCTGTTTCCGGCTGTATATATATGATATGATGATATGATAAATGAACAGATTTCAACGGTAGGAGCTCACCAGTTCCATTTAGAATTATTCTTATTTATTTGATACTTGTTCTATTTAGGAATGATTGCCAGAATATATTCTGGTAATGAAAACAGAGAATGATGAAATATTCAACAGGTTAGACAGCAGCATCTGCATTGAAAGAGACAGAGTTAATTTTACAAGTCAATAACCTTTCATCACACAATCTATGTTAAGGCATGGTGAGATTTCACTGATTCTGCCCTGGAAGCTAGGTACAGCTGTTTTAACTTTGGGTGCATAATGATGCCCTGTGCTGCAGTGCATGTTATTATATGTGACAAAGGTCCAATTACTGAGCGCAGGAGGATGAAACAGAAACATAGAAACATAGAAAATAGGTGCAGGAGTAAGCCATTTGGCCCTTCGAGCCTGCACCGCCATTCAATATGATCATGGCTGATCATCCAACTCAGTATCCCGTACCTGCCTTCTCTCCATACCCCCTGATCCCTTTAGCCACAAGGGCCACATCTAACTCCCTCTTAAATATAGCCAATGAACTGGCTTCAACTACCTTCTGTGGCAGAGAATTCCACAGATTCACCACTCTCTGTGTGAAAAAAAACCTTCTCATCTCGGTCCTAAAAGACTTCCCCCTTATCCTTAAACTGTGACCTTATGAGGAAAGTGGAGTGATCTTAGAGATGTGTATAAAATCATGAGAGGAATAGATTAGGTAGATGCACAGAGTTCTTGCCCAGAGTAGGAGAATCGAGAACTAGAGGACATAAGTTTAATGTGAAGGGGGAATTAATTGGAATCTGAGGGGTAACTTTTTTACACAAATGGTAGAGGGGTATGGAACGAGCCGCCAGACGAGTTAGTTGAAGCAGGGACTATTGCCACGTTTAAGAATCAATCAGCCACGTACATGGATAAAATAGGTTTAGAGGGATATGGACCAAACACAGGCAGGTGGGACTAGTGTAGATGGCACATGTCTATCAGTGAAGGAATGTTGGGCCGAAAGGCCTGTTTCTGCACTTGAATTGAATTAAATTGAATCCATTTTATTAACCAAGTATGTATACATACAAGGAATTTGCCTTGGTGCTTTGCTCACAAGGATAACAACACAATATACAGTAGACAATTAAAAATAAAACATTATAATTTAAAAATGTGAAGAATAAAATAAAATACCAGAGCAAAAGGAGGTTACCGTCTTTTGGCTGTTGAGTAGAGCTACTGCTCGTGGGAAAAAGCTGTTTTTATGTCTGGCTGTGGCGACTTTGACAGTCCAGAGTCGCCTCGCAGAGGGAAGTGCTTCAAAGAGTTTATGGCCTGGGTGAGAGGGGTCAGAGATGATCTTATCCGCTCGCTTCCTGGCCCTTGCAGTGTACAGTTCGTCAATGGGGGGGAGATTGCAGCCAACAACCCTCTCGGCTGATCGAACGATCCATTGCAGCCTCCAGATTTCATATTTGGTGGCTGAGCCAAACCAGACCATGATGGAGAAGGTGAGGACAGACTCTATGATGGCAGTATAAAACTGGACCAACATTGCCTGTGACAGATTGTGTTTTCTCAGCTGCCGCAGGAAGTACATCCTCCGTTAGGCCTTTTTGACTGAGGAGTCAATGGTGGCCTCCCATTTAAGGTCCATGGAGATGATGGTTCCAAGAAACTTAAATGACTCCACAGATGTGACTGTGGTGTTGTTGATGGTGAGTGGGTGGGGGGGAGGGGGAGCTCTCCTAAAGTCTACAATCAATTCCACCATCTTCAGAACATTGAGCTCTGTTGTTGCGATGACACCAGGACGCTAGCTATGTCACTTCCTGTCTGCAGGCAGATTCCTCCCCACCCTGAACCAGTTCAATCAGGGTTGTGACGTCCGAAAACTTGAGAAGCTTGATAGAGAAGTTTGTGGAAGTCCAGTCATTGGTGTAGAGAGAGTAAAGGACTATAACTTGAAGCTGATTCTGCAAAAGGGGATTGATATTAGTGTATTTCAATCTAGTCATAATATTGCAGGATATTGATTATGGTATATGGAAGATAAGAAATATAAGAGAATGGCAACAGAGAAAAGGATATGCAGTAATTCTATTATTTTACCAAATAATTATTTTAATTAAATATTTTCAAAAAATACACACAAAAACACAAACAAACTCACCACCATAATTCTAAATAAACAAACATTTTAAAATATTATATATCTATTTCCCCATCCTTATTGAGGATACATTCCACCCCCCGCAGTGCCCAACGGTCCCGGAAATTCCCCATGGAGCCCGTGGACAGCGCGTAGTCCGTGTCCAAAACCACCCGGGCACGGACGTAGACCTGAAAAAGGAGCAGGCAGCCAGCTCGGGCAGAGCCCTCTTCCGCCTGATGCCGTGACTTGTGGATGGCCAGCTTGGCCGGGCCTAGGAGCAACCCAACCAGGACATCTTTGGCCCTACCCTCTCCTCTACACACAGGGTTTCCAATGATGAGGATGGTGGGTGAAAAGTTCAGCCAGAAGGCAAGGAGCAGCCCCTGCACTAATTCATTGGATGCACACGTAAAATGTTTATATACTGTGGAACGTGTTTAGGCAAACCATCTGTTTGTCTACTTATCCATGTAATTAAATGAAAAGACTTTTCATGTAGCTTTGAGCTGCCACTCTGGATCATTTGGTGCATCAAATATTTGGTGGATTCTAATATTTATTTTAGACAATGAGGAATAATTAATAACACATTATTTTGTTAAGTGTTCTGCCTTATCTTCCCGATTTAAACATTTTCCCTAAAACGATAGCGTGGGAGCACATGCAGAGTAAACTATTTTGAAAAAGCACTTTGAAAATCTCAATGTGTTATGGTACTAAATAAATCCAAATGTTTTTATTTGTTGCATAGCCCATTATCTGGAATAAACTGCTGAAAGTAATATTTTAAAATGTTTAGGTTTGTGCATCTCTGATTACATATAAGGATTTGGAACGACATTGCAATGAGTAACCCTTGCATTCCCTCTCTCTCGATCACTAGAAGTCCTGCTAGTTTCACTGTTCGAATCCCTTTGTTATCACCGGCTCCACAGCCAACAATGGATCATTGTGGACTCCTTGGCCATTGGTGCCGGCTCTGATTTACTCTGTACCTTTTCATACCTCTAGTCATTTCTCTTCCCTGACTCTCAGTCTGAGGAAGGGTCTCGACCCAAAATGTCACCTATTCCGTTTCTCCAGAAATGCTGCCTGACCCACTGAATTATTCCAGCTTTTTCTGTCTATCTTCGAAATTATGACAATGTTTAGAATTTGCACCAAATTTGCTTTGCACCAATCCCATATTCTTGATCATATCAGAAAGACAGCACGGAAGGAAAACAACTTGCAAGTAAGGTACGTATACAGCTTACCAGCTTGAGTTATTCTGCTGCACATCCCATTGTTATTTTGACAGTAACGTGGCATATTCATGGCTGTGGGCTTCCACTGAGGTACATTGAGATGAAATGACTCAGGGGAGGGTGGAAAATAGATTTTAAATTGAAACAAATATGGAACGAGAAATACATTTGTTTGAAAATTGTGTTTCTCGACTGGCAACAAACAGAAGTGAGCTGCAGGCTACAGGCGGCAAAGATTTCAATTGACAGCCCAGCAATCATGATAGCAAAATCTCTAATAAGTTCAATGCCATCAGCTAGCAATTAAATGTCACAGCCAGCAGTGACTTAAATGCACCCATTCACAAACAGTCTCCGGCAGGCTGGAAAATTGTGTTGTTACATTCCACTACATTTTCTTTACATCGGCATGCTACTTTAAACAAGCATCATACAATTGCCCCAAATCTGGAAAGCCTGTTACCAGAGGTGAAATATTATTTCAGTGGGTGGAACGCAAATACTTCCACTTCAAAGTCCACAAAATAGCTTACATTCTGCCGCTGCATTTTTCTGCATCACAGCTCATTCATCCACTTTGTCTTCCAAATTAACTGTAAAAAAGAATCCCCAGTTACCATATTGCACGTTTACTACGCTATCTTGTTTCATTTCTATGAAAGACAGGCAGGAACAAAGGCACTTCTTTTACCGGTCACACAAAAATCTATGTAACGCACATCTTATTTTTCAGTAGCCAAATCTGAAAAAAAAGGTTCCTTGATGAGATGATGATTCCAAATTTCCTCCAGTGTAACTTTCACTGGATAGACACAGAGTGCTGGAGTTTCTCAGCGGGTCAGGCAGCATCTCTGGAGAAAAGGAATAGGTGATCTTTCAGGTCAGAGCTCTTGTTCAGACTGAGGAAGGGTTCCTTCCTAACAAGTCACCTATTCCTTTTCTCCATAGATGCTGTCTGACCCGTTGAGCAACTCCAGCATTTTGTGCTTAAAATCGGTATAAACCAGCATCTGCAGTTACTTCGTGCACACAACTTTCAAGAGAGTCAAGAACCAAGAGTATTTAATTGTCATATGTACCAAAAATGGAACAATGAAATTCCTAGTGGCAGCAGCTTAACAGGCCTCCTAAAAACATTACCCATTGATAAAATAACAAACAAAAAAAATCAATAAACTAAAGACAAAACAATATTATTGCAAAAATTCCAAGTCCTTAGTCCTTGGCTATGCCGAATCCAATAGGCAATAGACAATAGGTGCAGGAGTAGGCCATTCGGCCCGTCGAGCCAGCACCGCCATTCAATGTGATCATGGCTGATCATTCTCAATCAGTACCCCGTTCCTGCTTTCTCCCCATACCCCCTGACTCCGCTATCCTTAAGAGCTCTATCTAGCTCTCTCTTGAATGTATTCAGAGAATTGGCCCCCACTGCCCTCTGAGGCAGAGAATTCCACAGATTCACAACTCTCTGACTAAAAAAGTTTTTCCTCATCTCTGTTCTAAATGGCCTACCCCTTATTCTTAAACTGTGGCCCCTGGTTCTGGACTATACTACGTGACGGGGAAGGTGATGCGAGCTGTCTGCTAAAACCAAAATCCGTTTCTCAGTCTCCCATCATGTGTGCCTTATAAGCATTCTCAATATGAAGTGAACATATCTTCTTAATGAGTCTTCATCATAATTTCTAATGCTTCTATGGACATGGGTGAAAATTACTCAAACTTTAATCATTATATTTTATGATTCTTAACTTTCGTAAGATAAGCTTACGCTCCTCGAAGGCAATCCAAAGAAGATTCATCAGGCTCATTCCTGGGATGAGAATGGAGATACAGGAGACTGCAGATGCTGGAATCTTGAGGAAAACATAAAGTGCTTGGTGGAAGTCAGCAGGTCAGGCAGCATCTCGGGAGGGAAATGATGGATAACCTTTCATGTTGGGACCCTTCTTCAGATATTTACTAAGATGCTACAGAACAACTAAAACATGTCAATTATAAATCTGATGGAGTATTTATAGGAATAATATCCAATTGCACAGCAAATCTGCCATGTAGGTGCTGACAAAGTTCTGAGTGTGTTGGACTAATGGAGTCTGACTGAAGTATGACTTTTCATTTATGTGAGCATGCAGACTGTTGGGTCAATCATAGAACCCCAGAAGCTCAAGACATGAAAGAAAATAACGTGATCTATTGTGCTGATGGAGAACGAACTCCCAAACTATTCCCACCTTCCAACACATAGTCTATGGCCCTGTAGTCATGACTCCTCAAGTATACACCCAGAGCCTTTATCAAGGTGGTGTGGGCCTAACTCAAAGAAACACCAGTGAAAGGAGGTGCCCATTGACAACTGCAATGATATACTAGAATCTACACACCTAGTTTTTGTTGTCTCATAGTTAACTGTGTATAGGCATTTTAGATTTTCATGTGGCATTGGGATTGTTTCTTGGTTAAGCATTTAGCTTGTGTGTTTGTTAACATGCAGATAGCTTATTACTAAATATGAAATTAGCTATTGTCATATATATAGCATAGGTGTTAAAAGGTAGTTTAGACACTACTTTGGCATTGGACTTGGTTTTCTTGGTTGAGCGCTTATCCTGCTGTAATAGCACGTACTTTGTATTTTAACAGTATTTCTTCCCAGTGGTTCAATAGTACCTTATTGGCACACGTACTTCTATACAGTGAAATTCTTTGTTTAGAATATAATCCAGTAAAATCATGCAGTACATAAGTATAATCATACAAAAGTACAATTGTAGTGTAAGAATACACTACTGAGGAAGTTCATAAGAGTGGCCTTATTTCTGGCACCATTTTATGCCCTTTAAGTTTTGAGTTCTTAAAAGTAACGTCTTATCCTGGTGGTAAAGATTTTTTGTGGTGGCAGGGGCACTGGGTCAGCGTTTCAGGAGTCAGTTGACCTGATGAAGTTAGTGATGTCCTCCACCACTGCTCTGCAGCTTTGTGCACTTGACCTCAGTGGGGCCTCCAGTGGTGCCTGATCTGTGCGATACCCTGGCTGCATGCAGGCATCCAGTGGGCCACTCTTCTGGCACCTTCCCTGTGAGTGCATTGCCCCCTTGCCTCCCGCAACCATCGCTCAGACTCCTGGGTGCCTCCTGCAGCTGATCTCAGAACCCCCAAAGCAACTCCAAGGATGCGGGAGGCAAGTTCACAGCCACCTCAATGGCACGATCCTTTCCTCTGTTCCTTCTCTGCCGCCATCTGCTGTCTGCCACCACTCCAGATCCCCTTTTTAGTACAGTTTAGAGAAAGAGAGCGGAAAAAGGCCCTTCGGCCCACCGAGTCCGCACTGACCAGCAATCCACGCTAGTTACTACTCTACACACACTGGGAACAATTTACGTGTATACCAAGCCAATGAACCTACAAACCTGTGCAACTTTGGAGTGTGGTAAGAAACCAAAGATCTCGGAGAAAACCCACCCGGTCTCGGGGAGAACGCACAAGCTCCATACAGATAGTACCCGTAATCAAGATCAAACCCGGGCCTCTAGCGCTGTAAGGCAGCAACTCTACCGCTGTGCCATCATGCACCACATGATGGAACCAGTTTTCCAATCTCCCTTCTAGACCTCTTATGTTATTTTAAATTAATGCCACCTGATTTTGATCTTCGACTGAGATTGATAGATCCTTTCTCTTTACGCTGCCTGGACTTCTTTTAGTTTTAGATTCCTCAATTAAGTCTCCTCTCCATCTCCTCTCTTCCAAAGACAAGGTGACCAATCCATCTCAAAGTCAAATAAAAGAGATACTGAAAATAAAAGTAGACAATGCCAGACATTCTCAGCCGGCCAGGAAGCATTTGCAGAGAAAGGAACAGCACTGATAAAAAATCATCCACCTGATATCTTAATTCTGTTTCTCTTTCTCTAAATGCTACCTGAGCTGCTGAGTATCATCCATGCGATCTCTCCTTAGGACTTCTGTTTCAATTCTGCCATCATCCTAGTGTATTCCCTCTGTGTTTTATCCAATACAAATTGATGTGAGGACCATAACTGTATCTGATTCTGAAGCTGTGATCTCTATGTTTGTATTCTGTGCCTCAGCTAATAAAGGAAAGCAATCTGAATGCATTGCTTATCATCATAACTACCTGTCTTATCTTTAAGAATCTTGGTGAACCTTCACTCTAAAGACCCTCTGCTACTCTCCACCTCCTCTACACCTCCTTTACTCGTCTGCCATTATAAGATGTTCCCTTACCATGTTGCACTTCTCCACATACTGTGCATTTTTTGGATTAAATTCCAATGTTTTACCTAATTGACCAGACCATCAATATCCTATTCAAATGAAAGCTTTCCTTGTCCCTGTCAACCATATGACCAATTTTTGTTTCATCTCCCAACTTTTTCATCATGCCTCATGATTTTTTTCACCCTTACCAATGGTTTCAAGCAAGGAAGTAAAAGAAAATCAGGTGTTAAAAGAGAAGAGGAAGAGAAGAGTGCATATGTATAGAAAATGTGTTAAATAGCCTAACCCTGAATTTGGTGTTGGTGTGCGATACTTCTTAAAATAGTAAGCACCAGTCTACTCCCCACAGTTTCCACATCCCGATTTTTAATACCAAAGTAAATATTATCCTGACATTAGAGTGCAGAATTTGAGCACAAGATACACATTTTCCCGGAACCTTATTTTTCTACCCGTAATACCAAACAGAAATGTGCTTCTTCTTTATTTCTGATGCAATTGTATACACAAAAATACATTGTTAAAACATAATATTATCATAAAGTGATTATTGTTTGCTCATTGTTTGTGGGCCTGGCTTGAGTTACAATGATTTTCATTAACATCCCATGTTTTAACTCAACGGAAGATGATGACACCATTCCTTATGTCATCTATTTAAACTTTTAATATGGACTAGAGTGAAGACTCCATATTTGAATATGGGATTGACAAATATTATTATTACCCATCTGATGTAAGATGGCATTTTTTTATGCATGCCTAATGCATAGCATATTATTCAGGTGTGAGAACAGTAACAAATTCCTAGAAATTGCTTCTACCGTTTACAGCTTTGTATCGGAACCTTTCATTTTATTCATCATTGAAAAAATTATAATTTGAGTAGGAAACGCTTGCTACCACACAGATTTTAATCATGAATTATTCAATAAAAGTTGCAAGCAACTGGTGTAATGTGTTTCTAATTATTTATGCATATGACAGTGGTGGTCTATGTTAGCAATGTTACACATGGGAGAACCTAATAATTTGCAAAAATAAACAATATCAGTTTAATTAAGTGGAGCAGGCAGTCGGAGCTCATTGTAGTAGAATTCATCATCGCCAAGTGTATTAATATTTTCAACTCTGGTAACTTCACAAATTGCTTTTCAGCATAGTTGAATACTTTTGATGAGAGGTGAACTCTTGATGGACACCGATATCTGGTTATGGCATCTGAAATGATTACACTGCAAACCTAGTTAATTTTAATCGCTTCCAATACCAGCTGTTCCCTTTGCAATGATTAATATTACAGACATATAAGGACATTAAAAGCAAACATCAGTACCCCTTGATAATTCCACTTGCCTACTACTATAATTATAATTTGTTAGTATGCTGACGTTTGACAAATTCCAATGGGTTTTTTGTCCAAAGGACCTAACAAATTAGCCTTCAGTGCAAATTGCTTCTTATTCTACTAGTTTTTCAGAAAACAAGATTGCATGCTCTGGTACAATCTTGTGGCTTTATCCAAATATTTACAATAATGCCACTTCAAATGTGAGGTGTAGTGCGTAAAATCTTGAGGGGCAAAGTTAGGATGAATTAACACATTATTTTTCCAATGGTCAAGAATCAAGAACAAAAGGGCATAGAGTTAAGGTTGGAGGGAAAAGATTTGATAAGAACATAGAGGGCAACCTTTTCACATAGTGTATGGAGGTGACTATCAGATGAAGTGGTTGGGGCAGGTGCCATAACAACATTTAGAGAGGTAAATTGGGAAAAATGGGACCATCTTAGATGGGCAACCTGTCGGCATGGATGAGTTGGGCTGAAGGGCCTATTTCATTTTTCTGTGCTGTATGACTCAATGACTGGTTTGTGAAAAGAAAACACTGTCAAAGATATAAGCATGCACAATGTGAAATAATTAGAATGGGTGTCAAGGGTTATGGGGAGAAGGCAGGAAAATGGGATTAGGAGGCAGAGATCAGCTATGATTGAATGGCGGAGTGGACTCGATAGGCTGAATGGCTTAATTCTACTCCTATAACGTGAACTTGTGAACTTATGAAGTGAATCATTTACATTCCCTGATGATTAATGCATGCTAAGGTATTTCTGCAAAGCTAGCTGTGCTTTAAGATGCCTGGTACCTTGGTGTAATATCACTGTTAGAAAATAATTGGAACTAAACCTGGAAATAAAATCCACTGATGATTTTTTATACAAGAAAATATACCATAAATGAAATAAATGATGTTGAATACAAAGCTGTTTTATCAGTTGGTAGGGACAAGAGCACAAATTAGTTGTAAGATTCAATTTGGATTTGCCATAAGATAAAACTAGGACACACATAATGAATTCTCTCTGGGATAATGATAATCTTTGAATTACTTCTATTTTGACTGTGAAATCAGAAAGTTTCTTTCTGCCAAACAGTTCAATCGGAAAGCAAAGTGCATGCAAAAATTTGTGCACATTTAGGGATGAATGAAACTTACATAAACCTCCATAAAATATAAATCCCTTCAGACTTCTTTTTAAAGTGATTGTCAGAACTTGTGTTTCACTGTCAGGCAAGTATCCTGAGACCCCACTGAGATGGTGATAGGAAGCTTTCTTGTTGATTTACTGCAATTGGTGAGATGCGGTTTTATAACAATGCTGTTAGGTGGAGAGTTATGAACATTCAGCAATGAAAAAAAAAGAAATGCAGCAGAATGCATCTCCAAGTCAGGAAAATGTGTGACATGTGAAAAAATAAGATTTCATTAGATAATTTTTCATCCACGGGAATTAATCAGGCCAGTGACTGAAAGTGCTTAGTCAGCAACAAATTGTAATTTAAAAATCAGAGGAATCACTAAGGTACACATGTAGGCAAATATAACTCAGGGTGCTGCTACATGATTAAGTCCTAAATCCTTGATTGGAATAGACAACCCAGAATGATGGTTTGGATTAACTTCTACTGAGGATCAGCAAACATAAATGATGATCTAAGCTTGCATGGTCATGGCCAAGAAAATACAGGGAGGTATAGTCTGAAGAAGGGTCTCAACCCGAAACGTCACCCATTCCTTCTCTCCTGAGATGCTGCCTGACCTGCTGAGTTACTCCAGCATTTTGTGAATAAATACCTTCGGGAGGTATAGTGTGATCATAAGCGGCCAGGTCATCCACACTCCTGTAGAACCAAAGAACTGGGTGGCACGGTGGCACAGTGGTAGAATTGCTAACTTACAACACCAGAGACCTGGGTTGAATGCTGACCACAAGTGCTGTCTGTATGGTGTTTCTATATTCTTCCCGTGACCTGTATGGTTTTCTCCGGGATCTCCGGTTTCCTCTCACACTCCAAAGACATACAAGTTTGTAGGTTAATTGACTTTGGTAAGAATTGTACATTTTCCCAAGTGTTTGTAGGATAGTGTAAGTGTGCAGGAATCGCTGGTCGGCGTGGACTCGGTGGGCCGAAGAGCCTGTTTCCATGCTGTATCTCCAAACTAAACTAAACTGCAAACACTGGTTAATACACAAAAGGACACAAAGTGCTGGAGTATCTAAGCAAGGCCATCAGCATAACCACGAACAATTTTACACACTAACCTCAAATGTGGGACCTTATTAAATGTATTCTGAAAGTCCAAATCCCCAATATTCACCAATTCTGTTTGTGACTTAAAAAAAACCTCTAGTTGTTTTGTTAAGCATAATTTGTCTTTCATTGTCCTGTGCTGATTTTGTCCAATCACATTGATATTTTTTCACATTTTATCACATGCTTCACATGGGAAAAAGCAGGAATGGGATACTGATTTTGGATGATCAGTTATGCTCATATTGAATGTCCGTGTTGGCCCGAATGGTCTACTCCTGCACCTATTTTCTATGTTTCTATGCTACTACAATAGATTCTTGCCATTTCCCGAGGACTGGTATTAGGCTTACTGGTCTGAAATTCCATTTGTTTCTCTACATAATGTTTTAATTAGTAGGGAAGGGGTGGGAGTGGGGTAAAAATGGTAGGAAGCTTCAGTTGCCTTCCTCCAATCTGTAGTCTAAAGAATTTTGGAAGATTACTATCACTTATTTCCAATTGAACTAATTAGCACAAAAATTGCTACACACTGTTTTCAAAATCTCTAAACATTTTATTCTCAGTACTGGAATCCTTATTCCTTGAAAGAGCTACCTAATTAGTCCCACTCATTTATGGTTTCCTCATAGCTCTGTAAAAATGGTATATTTCAAATGTAAAATCAATTGCTTTCACTGGATTTGCAGTTGTATAGGGCCCTGGTAAGACCACATCTGGAGTATTGTGTACAATTTTGGTCTCCTAATTTGAGGAAGGACATCCTTGTAATTGAGGCAGTGCAGCGTAGGTTCACGAGATTGATCTCTGGGATGGCGGGACTGTCTTATGAGGAAAGATTGAAAAGACTAGGCTTGTATTCACTGGAGTTTAGAAGGATGAGAGGGGATCTTATAGAAACATATAAAATTATAAAAGGACTGGACAAGCTAGATGCAGAAAAAATGTTCCCAATGTTGGGCGAGTCCAGAACCAGGGGCCATAGTCTTAGAATAAAGGGGAGGCCATTTAAAACTGAGGTGCGAAAAAAACTTTTTCACCCAGAGAGTTGTGAATTTGTGGAATTCTCTGCCACAGAGGGCAGTGGAAGTCAAATCACTGGATGGATTTAAGAGAGAGTTAGATAGAGCTCTCGGGGCTAGTGGAATCAAGGAATATGGGGAGAAGGCAGAAGGTATTGATTGGGGACGATCAGCCATGATCACAATGAATGGCGGTGCTGGCTCGAAGGGCTGAATAGCCTCCTCCTGCACCTATTTTCTATGTTTCGATGTTTCTATGTTTCTATGCTAAGTTAAAATGACACCTGAAATAGTGCTAAAGGGCAAAATCAATTCCTAAATCAACTAATGACATTGCCTTTATTAAAGAAAACTTTGCCATAATTTTTTATTCATTCAATATCTATGCTGAGTGACGTTGTCTATCTATTCCTGTCCATCGGTTGTTCAATTGAATAATATCAAAAACATGCTTACCCCTGCAATCAATCACTTATAGATGTACACGTACATTTGCTTAAAATGAGATTCCATAAATTTTCTAACAACCTACCTGCATGTGACAAGTGTTTCGTTTATCCACTTTTACCTGTCAATGAATGTGACAGTGCAATGGCAGTTTTGTCTTGTGGATTGATGTCTACTGGTAGCAATATAAATACTATCTCTATTCATTGCACTTAAAAAGAAGCAGGCTCCGTGTGACTTCCTACTTTTTTCAAGGTCACTCACTACTTCTTACCAGAGTTCAAGATTAATTTTCACTCGCACTGTGCTTTGGGCAACAAATCTACATCTGTTTCCCTCCTCCCTGTCTTGTTGAGACTACGGCATCACTTCACTGAACCAGCGCACTGAATCTTCAGCAGCACACAGCGTTCTTTTCTGCTGCATCCATTCACAACAGGCATGCATCACAACCTCATAAGTTCCCATTATACAAGGCATTTCTGACAGTAAGTGAATACCTCATCTCTCACTCTCTCTCTAAGGCCTATCTCTCTGATCTTTGTAGGAGATGGTTACAAATGTGGTCGTGTGGAGGGAATTGGGTTCATGTAGAGTGGCCAACAGATTGTACATCATTCTCCATCAGTGATGCTCAAGCAAAGCTGGGGAAAGAATTACAGTAACTATAATACACAAAGGCTGACTTTATTTAATTAGTATTGGAAGACAAGCAGACTGGGTACTTATGGTTATTTATTAGGGGTGATGAATTAATGAATATTTAGGGGGTTGGATGGTTCTCAGTCAAGTGGGTTGTTTACAAAAGGGACAGTTGACATTTCAGGCCAAATCCATATATCAGGACTGAGGTCTACGCGGCCTCTCTCTCCCCGCTCCCCCCCCCTCTTCTACTGCCGCCACCTCCTCCTCTCCCCCGGAGTTGCTGATACACTCCACCTTGGAAGATGACGGTAACTGCGGAAGAGAAGGATGAGGAAGCGGCAATGAAGGTGGGAACGGCGGAGTGTAAAAAGTGATGGGAGAAGGATGAGGAGGCAGTGGTGGAGGAAGCAGGTATGATGGGAGGGAGCCCCACAGTGACTGAGTGCATCTTGTCATTGGCAGTGGCCTGAAGAAAGAGCTTATGGTCAGGGGCTACAACGTGACCTGCAACAACAGCCACAAAAATCAGACCATACGGTAGTTGGTGAAGAAGGGCTCGTTGGTCAGCCCAGCGGCATCAGTGCCTAATTTTAAGATGATATTACACAAAGTGCTGGAGTAACTCAGCAGACTGAATCATCTGAAGAAGGGTCCCAAAGTCACCATGTTCTCTAGAGATGCTGCCTGACCCACTGAGTTAGTTACTCCAGTATTTTATGTCCTTTTGCGTGTTAACCATCATCTGCAGTTCTTTGTTTCAACTACTATAGGAGGCAAATCTGCATTATACCTGCATCCTGTGTCTGACTTTTCTTGGGGTCTAGCTCAGATAGGCACAGAAACAAAATAAAACATCTCAGGGAATAATGGTTAGTCTCTTGAACAAGCCGGTTTATTGAATGCGCATTGCGATACATTCTGAGAGAACCCAAAGTGTTTCAAAGATTCACATTACCTACAGCATGTTTATATTCTCATCACACAGTGGTTACATGTGGATTCTATATTTTTGAAATAAGTCATCATTGATCAATGTCTCTGTAACCTTTCCTCATTGTCTTTCTCCAGAGTTATCTTTAACCATATGCTCCCTGTTACTTAGTATACCATTCTTCCCATTTGTTTCACAAATAGGTCCCATAAATGTCAGTACCCCTGATTAATTTTATTACCTGCAGCTGTTCACAACCCCCAATGTTTATTTTAACTAAACTAGATGTGCTGTGGATCCTAAACATTTTGATAAATCTATTCATTGCCTCACTAAAATTCTTAGGTTTACTATGCTGATCATTTTTCCCATCATGCTTCCCCAGCATGTACGCTCTTGGGTTAAACAGATTGTAAACTACTCATCTTCCTTATAATTTTCAAAATTTCTGACAACTAAAAACAATGATAATACCTTATACGGTTATAGCAGACAATCAGCAATAATGGACGCCATTCTCCTGCCTATGATTCATTATAATGAGGGTTTATTGTACTACCATGGACATGCTGAATCTTCTCAGACAGCCAAAAATATTCTGATGCACTTTCTTGATCACAACATCAATGTGAGGGAACTAGGTTAGGTTGCTGGATATATTAAACCATGGTTGGACCAAGGCTGTGAATGAACTGAAGAGCTGAGCATTCCTCATGAAACTCAAACTAGGCATCAGTAATAACTCCCACTTGACAGCAACCTTGCATCACTTTATCGATGATTGAGAGTAAAACTGATCTGGCTGTAATTAACGAGATTAGATCTGTCCTTTTTGTGAAAAGCACACATCTGGGCAATTTTCCACCTTGATGGGTTGTAAATGTACCGGAACAGCTTTGCAAGAGGTGCCGCTATTTCTGGAGCCCAGGTCCCTCGCACTATAGTTGGGCTTTTGTGAGAAGAAAATACATTTTTGATATCTCATGAATGAATAAATTGGTTGAAGGCTGGTGTCAGTGATGGTGCGGATCTCTGGAAGAGGATGAAGGAGATCATCCACTGGCACTTATGATTAAACACAGATGTGAATGCTTCAGTTTTTTCTTTACCTCTCACACACTAAGCGCAATCAAAGAACTTGCCAATGCCACCGTACGGAGTAGTCACTGGCTGTGGCTGAAAAGAAGAGATGCTGTCTGGGCTGCCACATAACCATCTAGAGGCTAACCATAAGACACACACCCAGGTCTGATCACCCTGCGGTGGGTCTGTCTCGACTGAGGGTGTCTTGTGATAAAAGGCCGAAACACCCAGTGACGTTGAGGTACACAACTGAAGATGTGTCTGAATGGTAGCGACATCACCTAGTGGTCACCCCCAAGAACAACACCAGTTAATTGTAGTGCAAACCTTAGGGATTGTAACATTTAGTCCAACTAATCAATCTGAATATGTCATTGATGTGGATGGTCTTGAAGCCTCCTCCACTCGTTGCATGATTGCTTGTTTTTGCTATATCTTCTGTGTGACTGTTTTAACACATTAAATACTTAAATACTAGTGTGTGTAAACAGTGCCTCTGACGTAGACACATAGAAACATAGCTACATAGAAAATAGGTGCAGAAGTAGGCCATTCGGCCCTTTGAGCCAGCACCACCATTCAATATGATCATGGTTGATCATCTAAAATTAGTACCTGCTTTCTCCCCATATCCCTTGATTCTGTTATCCCCAAGAGCTAAATCTAACTCGATGACATTCAAATGATTTTGGCTGTGACTACTGGATCATAACACTTTCAATCTGTTCCATCTTCATTCTCATGTCAATTTGTGATAATTCTGGAATTGAGGTCAAGTAAAGTTTTTTTAAGTACGACGATAAAATTGTCACATTTTTAAATCGCGCAATAGTAAAATCTACCTGCTTAGATAATCCTGCTAAAGGGTAATTCTGTTATATTTCTGAAATATTTGCCACTTTACTTACAGTGCATTCAGAAAGTATTCAGACCCCTTCGTTTTTTCCACATTTTGTTACGTTACAGCCTTATTTTAAAATGAACTATTTTTTTTATCATCAATCTACCCACAATACCCCATAATAAAAAAGCAAAAACAGGTGTTTAGAATTTTTTGCAATGTAATTAAAAAGAAATAACTGAAATATCACATTCACATAAGTATTCAGACCCTTTGCTATGACACTCAAAGGTTGAGCTTAGGTTCATCTTGTTTTCATTGATTATCCTTGAGATGTTTCTACAACTTGATTGGAGTCCACCAGTGGTATATTAAATTGATTGGACATGGTTTGGAAAGACACACACTGTCCAAATGAGGTCCCACAGTTGACAGTGCTTGTCAGAGCAAAAACCAAGCCATGAAGATGAAGGAATTGTCTCCAGACCTCTGAGACAGGATTGTGTCGAGACACAGATCTGGGGAAGGGAATAAAACATTTTCTGCAGCATTTCAGGTCCCAAAGAGCACAGTGGTCTCCGTCATTCTTAAATGGAAGAACTTTGGAACCACCAGGACTCTTCATAGAGCTGGCTGCCTGGCCAAACTGAGCAATCGGGGAAGAAGGGCCTTGGTCAGGGAGGTGACCAAGAACCCGATGGTCATTCTGACAGAGCTCCAGAGTTCCTCTGTGAAGATGGGAGAACCTTCCAGAAGAACAACTATATCTGCAGCACTCCACCAATCAGTCCTTTATGGTAGAGTGGCCAGACGGAAGCCACTCCTCAGTAAAACGCATATGACAGCCCGCTTGGAGTTTGTCAAAAGGCACCTAATGGACTTCAGACCATGAAAAACAAGATTCTCTGGTCTGATGAAACCAAGATTGAACTTTTTTGCCTGAATGCCAAGCGTCACGTCTGGAGGAAACCAGGCACCGCTCATCACCTGGCCAATACCATACTTACGGTGAAGCATGGTGGTGGCAGCATCATGCTGTGGGGATGTTTTTCAGCAGCAGGAACTGGGAGACTAGTCAGCATCAAGTGAAAGATGAACAGAGCAAAGTACAGAGAGATCCTTGATGAAAACCTGCTCCCGAGCGTTCTGGACCTCAGACTGGGGCGGAGATTCACCTTCCAACAGGACAACAACCCTAAGCACACAGCCAAGACAACGCAGGAGTGGCTTCGTGACAAGTCTGTGAATGTCCTTGTGTTGCCCAACCAGAGCCTGGACTTGAACCCGATCGAACATCTCTGGAGGGACCTGAAAATAGCAGTGCATCGACGCTCCCCATCCAATCTGACAGAGATTGAGAGGATCTGCAGAGAAGAATGGGAGAAATTACCCAAATACTGGTGTGCCAAGCTTGAAACTCTGCCTATCCATGTTCTCCAGAGATGCTGCCTGACCCACTGAGAAACTCCAGCATTTTGTGCCTTTTTTTGTGACAATTGCAGGTGGGCTAGGATTTATTGTGGAGTTGTCAAGATTTTGAATAACTCTTCAATTAAGTATATATTTTCTTTTTGGTCACCTTTTTAAGGTGGGAGCCTGTAAATTTCCCCTGAAGGGTAATTGTTTTGGGTCACATTTCAGTAATTTTTCTTGAAGGAAATTATCCCAGCAACAGCTCTTCTTTGGATAACCAGGGTTAGCAGTGGACACCCTAAGTAGGCATGACCCCCTGTCCGAATGGCCAACGTTTGATTTCAGGAATGGGCACTAGACACTAGTAAATTCTCCCTTCATCAATATGACAGCAACAGACTGAGCATGTAGTAAGCAGAGATAGACATAAAGTGTCTGGAGTAACTCTGACAGCATGTCTGGAGAAAAAGGATGGGTGAAGTTTTGAGTCGAGACTCTTCTTCAGACTGTACTGAGCACTTATGTTATATGTTTAGTATTTGGGTACTTGATTTGCATCTCAAGTACAGACACAATACAATTTGTGACTGATGATTAAACTACAGTCTAGGCTTATTTCCATAAATTTGAATTCCTATTTTAAATAAAAGCTGTGCCTCAATGTCAGTGCCTCAGTATAAAATGTTGAACTATTCTCCCAGACGTAATTGGACAGATACAAAGAGAGATTTAATGCAACTTATAGTTTAATTAACATTCATAACCAGGGAAACAATTGACAGATGCTATAACTAAACAAGGACTGGAGAGTCGGGGACGAGCTAAACAATAACATATGGAAAGGGACGTGAATGCGTGTTGCAAGATTGTGGCAAGCTGTTCTTAAAAAATGGTGTGTCCAGTATGGACCAATCAGATAGAACTGAAGTATTCTGTGATAACTAACAGAATTTTGGCCTCAGTATTCAATGATAACATTATCATTATAATTCTTCTTGTATAAATTTAAAGTACATAGGAACACGATTCTTCATTTACAGGGCTGTATGTGTATTAAATTGGTTCCATCTTTAAAGAAAAAAATAATAATTCAAGCTAGAATTAGGGAAATGTCTCAGGGTGCCTGACTGGATGATCAGCCTGTGACCTTGAGCTGGAGGTGTGCGTGGCTCCTGGTGACTACATAGCAATGGTCTGATGATGAATGATGAGCCAAAGTAATTCATTCCCGTATTGAGAGTCATTAAATGACAGCATCGTTTCAAATGTCACCCCACCGTTCCAAAGGACTTAAATTCACATGACAATGTAGTGATTGGATTCAAATTCATTAAACATTAAATTAATTTAAAAATGCTGAGGTACTTTTGACAGCAATGCAATTCAAGTACCTCAAATGTCCCATTAGTAGATTTTCCTAATGCACGTCTATGCTTCTGAAGAGCAGGATTAGCTCCTTTAATTATCAGCGTGATGCAGATAATAAAAATGGATTATCATCACACTGACCAGTGTTAAATTAGTACTCTGAGAGAGTGCGGCAAAAGAATCCAAAGTTCAGCGTGTAATGAAATGGCGTGTATTGCCTGCCTGACTTTAATTAGACCTCCCTGCAACCTCATAATTGTCTTATTTGCAGTTGTTCATCAACTGACCTTAATATTCTCCTCCCGTTGTAAAGCAATGTCCAAAATACAAATTATCATTTCAACTGTCAGACACCTATTGAGGTGCCATCTATTAAAAACTACAAATAGATTATGAACTTTACAGAGCTTTTTTTAAAGATCAGTAAGGCTTTATGGCATTTCATATGGCTATTGAGGTAATACGATACAACACATTGTCACCTTGACAAAATTGTGATATATCACAATACCTATTTTTACCAGTAGTTTGTGTAATTACATTGAATAGTAAGATTAGAAACCAACTTGAAAATTCTATGAGCATAATTTATAAATAATGGATTTTGTCAGCACTCAACAGATGTGAACAAGAGAAAATGAAGTGCCACTCCAGTGTCAAACATTACTCCAAGAATGATTTTTTTAAACTGTGTCACAATTAATGACTAATTATGTAATGCTCAACTGACAAATTATTAATAAGAATTATTAGTTACAGTTATTTATCTCAATATATATTTAATAAATGCAAGAAAGTCTATTAAGTGACCAGTTGAGTTTCTGTTAAACTGTTCTGATAAAAATCAAACGATTCTTCATCACACTATTCTCATATTAAGTTGTAAAACTGTGAATGCATTATCAATATTGCATTAATTTACTGAGCCACTATAAGCTGCGTAATATGGTTTCGATCAATCTTTGAACTAATTAAACATGGAGTCTTTACAAAAATTACAAAACTTTTCAAAATGAAAATCTTTTCATTTTATTGAAGAAGGCTGCTGCCCAAGCATAGCGCTGGCAATTAGAATGGCAATTTATTGGAGAATGGAGAAAAAAATATTTATTGGATATTTTCACTTCAAAGCATTTCTCTGCTCCTGTTTTGCATTATTGTCCAATATATCATCCATGGTACGTTTCACTAGTAATGATGGTGTTGCAATTCCAAATTCAACATTAGATTTGGCAAAAGTAAACCTCT
The DNA here is from genome assembly GCF_053455715.1 of Rhinoraja longicauda. Taxonomy (NCBI): domain Eukaryota; kingdom Metazoa; phylum Chordata; class Chondrichthyes; order Rajiformes; family Arhynchobatidae; genus Rhinoraja; species Rhinoraja longicauda. Next base: position 65,183,179 of record NC_135953.1, on the reverse strand, counting down.
CTCACACGACACAGTGTATTAATGGCCTGCAACACCGTCTATTGAACTTCATCATACTGTGACTGTGTGAATTTTTATAATCTTTTGATCCCAGCAGATACTTAGTGTGCATTGCAAATTGATACATCTCCAAATTTGAATTTATCTCTCTCAATGGCTTCATGAAAGATCTCTAGTAAAATTGGGTTTGGTGTCATGACATTTTTTTTCAAGTGCTCTTTTTTTCTTACTTTCTTAGATAGTTAAATCAATTTTTTCCTCACATGAGTGTGTAGTGACCACACAATCTGCAATAGAGTTGTAACAGAGTTTGGAATCAGGGACCTACAGTATGACATTTTTTGTTTGCCACTTTGACATCTGAACAAGTTTGGAAATTTTGCCTTGAGCACAGTTACAGATCAGGTGCCAAGGTCCAAATTTAGAATACGTTCCACAGAAATAATTCCTTTTGTAAAAGGTATTATTCCAGCTCTACACATTTAATCGTAAATTACTTTAAAGCAGGCATTCATACTTGTCCATGGCATTTTATAAAAGAGTGTGTAAAACAATTTAGATTAGAGATCCAGAGTGGAAATAGCCCCTTCAGCCCATCGAGTCTGCGCCAACCAGCGACCCCCATACACTAACACTGTCCTAGGTACCAGGGACAATTTACAATTTTTACCAAAACCAATTCATCCAGAAACCTGTATGTCTTTGGAGTGTGAGAGGAAACTGGAGCACCCAGAGAAAACCCACGCAGGTCACGATGAGACGTGCAAACTCTGTACTGACAGCATCCATTGTCAGGATCGAATCCAAGTCTCTGGCGCTGTAAGGCAGCAACTCCACCGCTGCGCCACTGTGCCACAAGAATGTTTCACCCAAAATTCAGTTCCATTGAAGGAGCTGGATTTCAAAATTGGAAATTAATCGAACTGACTTTTGAAGGTGAAATTCATTATAAATATATCACTTTATTGAACATTTTTGATCAACCAAAAACAAATTCATACCCATCCAATGAAACAGAAAAATAATTGCAGATCCTGGAAATCTAAAATAAACCAGAAAGACATGAAGTGCTCAGTGGATCAGCGACTACAATGAAAGGAGAAGCATTCTCAGGTCCTTGATCCTTTGCCAAGCTGCTGAACAATTGAAACTACAAAGCCATTCAAAATATATAATGTGCCCATAGTTTGAGTAATGTTATGTGGTTGGTATTGGCATTAGTTTATTATTGTCACGTGCACCAAGGTCCAGTGAAAACCTAGATGTAGATACAAGGAACTGCAGATGCTGTTTTACAATAAAAGACACAAAGTGCTGGAATAATTCAGCGGGTCAGGCCACATCTCTGGATTACATGAACATATGTTGTTTCCGGTCTTTAGACTGATTGTAGTGGGTGGAGGGAGGGCGTGGGGAAGAAGGTTGAAAAAGACCTGGCCTGGCAGGCTGAATTTGAGGAGTGCACACCTCCTGTGACCTCATCTACTGCATCCAGTGTTCCCGTTGTGGCCTCCTTTACATCGGTGACACCAAGCATAGACCAGGCGACCATTTTGCTGAACACTTGCACTCGGTCTACTAAGACCTACAGGATCTCCTGGTTGCTAACCAGCTTAATTCCTCTTCCCATTCCCAGACCGAACCTTCAACCCTGGGCTGCCACCATTGCCATAGTCACTTACTAACTGGATGAACAGCACCTCATATTTCGCTTGGGTAGCTTACAACCCAATGGTATGACCATTGAATTCTCTAATTCTAGGTAACTACAACCCCCTCCCCCTTCTTCCCTCAAACCCTTCGCTCCACCATTTTCTCCTCCCTCACTCTCCACTATGTCACTGGCAGTTGCACCTATTCCTCCATTCTACCCCCCCCCCCCCCCTCTCCTTCCACCTACATACCTTCCTCTTGCTGCACAGTTTGCAACTCTTCGATCCTTATGTTTCACACCTTGTGTCATTTAATCTCTGGCCTTTGTCCACCATCTGTCCATCAGAGAGAGCCCCTCCTCGCTCTCTTCCAGCTTTCGTCCCCCCAACCTAACAATCAGTCTGAAGATACTTCTTAAATGTTGTGAGAGTACCTGCCTCCACCTAACCTCAGGCAGTGAGTTCCAGATTCCAAAGAGCCTCTGGATGAAAGAAATTGCTCCTCAGTTTCCCTCCTAACCTACCACCTTAAACCTGTAAAAGGGTCTCGACCCAAAACGTTACCCATTCCTTCTCTCCAGAAATGCTGCCTGTCCCGCTGAGTTACTCCAGCTTTTTGTGTCTATCTTCGGTTTAAACCAGCATCTGGTTGCACCTTAAACCTATGCTCTCCAGTACTATGCGGAAAGATTTCCTACCAACTACTCTGGCTATATCCGTCATCATTTTGTGTACCTCTAAAAGGTCCCACCTTAGCGTCCTACTCCATAGAAAGTAAGCAAGTCCATGCCGTTTCTTCTCATAACTGTTACATTCCATTCCAGGCAACTTGACTTTCCTAGAGTGTGGCGAAAGCAACTGCATTTGAAGTGGCTGAATCAATGATTTAATAAGTTGCACCATACCCTCCCTGCTGTTTTATTCTATACCCCTGCTGATGTGATAGCTCCAAGCCTGGCACTGGTCAAGGTTTAATGCTCTTTCATGTTGTGTGACTCTATATCGCTACACAGCCCAGCCACAATAATGTTTTTTTTAAAGCAAGGATATCCCAAATTCACAGTTTTGTCATGACTTTAGACTTGGCACTTATGCACCATACACTTTTAGAGCATCAAATAGGTCTTAAATCTATTTTCCAGGCAAGTAAGTTTGAATGTCATGGGGGAATTTACAAAGTGCTTATTTTAATCAGAGTGCAGCTCAGCACTTCTGCGTTTTAAATCTGCAGCTCCTGAACAAACCTATTGTCATCAACCTTAGCAAAAATTAACATATCAGCATAGGTATGCAACTGTGATTAGCACAGCAAAGGATTACATTTGTTTATCACTGTCAAAATGCAGAATATCAAGCAATGGTCACCATTACCACTACATATATTTTTTCTCATAGATTGATGTATACAATTTTGTAATACCTAAGAGTCAAGAGGATCAAGAGCATTTAATTGCCATATGTACCGACTATTTGCAGTAGCATAACAGGCCTGTAAAACAAAATACACAGAGATGAATATATTTTTAAAAAACAATTCAATAAGTTCGATAGTAATGCAAAAAAAAATGTCCTTAATGTGACCAAAGCAGTGCTCATTGTAAATTGTCATCATCTCAAGGTTTGATTTTGTAAGATTTCAAACTTCAATGGTTCAATGGTACTTTATTTGTCACATGTACCGAAATACAGCAAAATTCATTTTTTGTGTGCAACGTATCACTATACATAGGCACCTAGATATTTTTTAGGTAAGCATCACAGATACAATGCAAGTGGATAGCAGTAGTACACTGAGAGTATTCAGAGTCGCCAGTTTTAGGACCATTTTCAAGTCCCAGTTGTTGTAAGTGCAGGGTTCTTGACCTGACCATGAAGGCCCGTTGTCCTGGCGCCATTACAGAGACGGCCTGGCCAAGCATAGCTGTGGTGTGCTCCGCCTCTGCTCCACCGCTGTAGATCCAGCTGAGCCCCAGGCTGTTGTAGGCCCCCCCAGCAGTCCACTCTACCATCGAGGTAATGCATTCCATCCCGCAGGCGGTTTGGCCCTCCGTTCGACTCTTTCCACTCTAGGTGGGCGAACTGGGCCTTCAGGGTTGGTCTCCAGTGTGCGGCACGGGCCCTCTGTCCATGACAGGTGAGCCAAGCATTCCAGGCGGATCCTTGGTCCTCTGTCCATGGTGGACAAGTCCCCTGTCTGTGGCACTCAAGCTGGGCCTGCTGGTGGGCCTGGCAGCAGCTTGCCGGGATATTCCCGCTGCACGCTTGTCATTGGAGGAGGTTGCGGCAGTGGTGATGGCTAGGATTGTTTGTGGCTAGGATTTGGAAGATAGTGGTGAGTGAGGGTATACAGTGTAGAAATGGCCCATTTGATTCACCGAGCCGATGAAGCACACCAAACATGCATTTAAAGACATAAACTCAGCAAGTCAGGCAGCATCCCTGGAGAACGTTCTGGGTTGAGAATCCAAATGAGGGAAGTTGGGAAGGAAAGATAAAATCACTTCTGGAAACACAAGACAAGGTTTATTGGGATTACAATATTTAATGACAGTTTTGCTATCTATTAAGAATATTATAAAATTATTTAGAGTCACAGTCACACTGTGTGGAAACAGGCCATTCAGCCCAACTTGCCTACACCGACCAACATGTCCCATCTACACTAGTCCCACTTGCCTGTATTTGGCCCATATACCTCCAAACCTGTCCTATCCATGTACCTGCCTAATAGCTTCTCAAACATTGTGATAGTCCCTGCCTCAACAAACTTCTCCGGCATCTCGTTCCATACACCTTTGCTTCTCAGATTCCTATCTTTTCCCCTTCACCTCAAACCTATGTCCTCTGGAATCTGATTCCCTTACTCTGGGGAAGAGATTCTGTGCATCTACCTGATGTATTCCTCTCATGATTTTATACACCTCTATAAGATCCCCCCTCATCCTCCTGCACTCCAGGGAATAGAGACCCAGCCTACTCAACCTCCCCCTTTAGCTCAGATCCTCAAGACATCCTTGTAAATCTTCTCTGCACTCTTTCCAACTTTACAACATCTTTCCAATAACATGGTGCCACAGCTGAACACAATACAGTGCTCCACGACTTACAATGGGGTTACGTTCCGATAAACCCATCGTAAACTGAAAATATCGTAAGTTGAAAATGCATATAATACACCTGATCACCTGACCGGAAGTGAGCTGCGGCTCGCTGCCGTTGCCCAGCTTTTGCACCATCGTAAAGTCGAAATATCGTAAGTCGAAGCATCGTAAGTTGAGGGGCATCTGTACTCTAAATGCGACCTTTCCAACTGCATATAACTGTAACATAACCTCCCAACTTCTACACTCGTGTATTTTTTTGTGTATTATATTGTACACTTGTGTATAATTCATCAGGCATTATAACAGCTGTAAACAGCTTCTACAGATTTTTCCATAGTATTTACATGAAATATATATTGCATTATAATTATTTCCAATTTAAGAACTTCCTCTGAAAAATATATAGGAAGATGTTAAGTTAATTGTCTGCTGATCCTTAAATCACATTGCCGTTAAAAGATTGATTCCATAAAAGTATATTGATTTTAATTTTGCTTAATTCCCATAGTTTCATTCAAATCTATATTCATGGAAAGCCTTTATCATAATTTATAATTATTTTTGATTTATTACTTTGATTATACATTGTGGGTATAAGACTAAAGCTCGGAACAGTCATATCATATCATATCATATATATACAGCCGGAAACAGGCCTTTTCGGCCCACCAAGTCCGTGCCGCCCAGCGATCCCCGCACATTAACACTATCCTACACCCACTAGGGACAATTTTTACATTTACCCAGCCAATTAACCTACATACCTGTACGTCTTTGGAGTGTGGGAGGAAACCGAAGATCTCGGAGAAAACCCACGCAGGTCACGGGGAGAACGTACAAACTCCTTACAGTGCAGCACCCGTAGTCAGGATCGAACCTGAGTCTCCGGCGCTGCATTCACTGTAAAGCAGCAACTCTACCGCTGCGCTACCGTGCCGCCCCTATTGAACATATTATGTCATTGAACATATTATGTCATTGAACATATTATGTTTCCAAAATCAGCAACTAAGACACAAAACTGCAAATTGCAGATTTTTTTTGCAATGTCAGGAGTATTCATTAGTAAATAGTGTTTCTAAACACAAGAGAAATATTTTGATGGTAATTCTTGATTCTTTTCCTGGGATTTTTAATAATGGTACTCCATCTTGAGAGTTCGCAGTCAGTTTAGTTGTTCTGTTTACCTAAAGGTAAACAACAGCAACAAACAGTTATGCAGAACCTTCAATGATTTTAATAATTTAAGAAATTAATACCAAACCATTACAGTGTAGAGGCAGGTGACTAAAGAGAATCCAAATGAAGAGAAATAGAAAGGTGGACGGACTATATGAATGAGTTTGAGTGCCAGTTCATTGGGGAGAAGATGCTTAAGCTGTCCTTAGCCTCAAGAAGTAAGAGTTGAATTGACTGAGAATAATGTCCAAACCTATGTCTGAGTTTGTAACTTGATTTTAAGGGACTAAAGTTAGAACTCTTGGAGGAAAGGGCAGCACTGTGAAATAGTTAATTAGGGGACAAAAAATTAGATCACTAATTGCAGATACATGAATCAACTAAGCAGGTCAAACATGAGAGGGGCCTTTAGAGGGGGAAAAGGATTTGAGTTTTTGACAATGAATTTGAGAAAGAACTAGAAGGTTTCCTTGGGGTGAAATGCAAGAGTAATGGGATTTGAGAAAAGCAAGGGCATCTGAAGGAAGATTTACAAAAGCAGCAGAAGGTGAAATAGTGAGGACATGGAATATGGGAATGGGGTGAGATCTAATTAATGCAGTTGAAGATTAATGATACTGTTTTGGTATCTCTTCCCAGATTTATTGTTCAGGAGGACAAGGGCATCAGGGCTTGAACATAATCATGACTTTGACATCACTGTTTTTTCGTCGTTGTAGGATTAAAGTTGATGAGCACCTTCCAGTTTGGGAGCACCTTTATCACTGAAGTTACCAAGAAGAGAAGTTAGTTAAGTTAAGAAGTAAAGATAATTTGCAGCCACTTTCTCAAAGACACAATGGGATGGGTAATAAATGCTCACCTTGCTGATGATGTCCACATTCCAACAATGAATAAGAAAAAATTGAATGACTAAAGTAAGGCAGAGGTGTCCAGACAATGTTTGCAGAGACTACCTGCAGCCTGACTGGTGATTCCTGACTAGATAATATGAAATAATCTCCAATGGAACAAGAGTAACAGATAAGAACCGATAGACAGCATGCCTGCAGTGAGTCTTTAAAAATGCTTCTTTTCCCCAGTCACTTTATCCAGGCATCTAAAGTAAATTAATTATTTTTACAAGTATGGAGGACAGACAGAAATTAATCACCCTCTGAACAAAACATAATTGCGGTTTTAAATTCTTGGAAAACATAGAAACATAGAAAAATAGGTGCAGGAGTAGGCCATTCGGCCCTTCGAGCGAGCACCACCATTCAATATGATCATGTCTGAACATCTAAAATCAGTACCCCATTCCTGATTTTTCCCATTTCACTTGATTCCTTTAGCCCTAAGACCTAAATCAAACTCTCTGGAAAACATCTAGTGCATTGGCCTCCACTGACTTCTGTGGCAGAGAATTCCACAAATTTACAACTCTGGGTGAAGAACCTTTTCCTCATCTCAGTCCTAAATGGCCTACCCCTTATTTTCAAACTGTGATCCCTGGTTCTGGACTCCCCCAGCATCGGGAACAATTTTCCTACATCTAGCCTGTCCAATACTTTAAGAATGTTATATGTTTCTATAAGAACCCCTCTCATCCTTCTAAATTCCAGTGAATACAAGCCCAGTCGACCCATTCTTTCATCATATGTCAGTCCCGTTATCCCGGGAATTAACCTGGTGAACATACGCTGCACTCCCTCAATAGCAATAATGTTCTTCCTCAAATTAGGAGAGCGGAAGAAATGAAGGAGATTCACATTAGGCAGGAAATGGTATTGGGTAGACTGATGGGACTGAAGGCTGATAAATCCCCAGGGCCTGATGGTCTGCATCCCAGGGTACTTAAAGAGGTGGCTCTAGAAATTGTGGACGCATTGTTGATCATTTTCCAATGTTCTACAGATTCAGGATCAGTTCTTGTGGATTGGAGGGTAGCTAATGTTATCCCACTTTTTAAGAAAGGAGGGAGAGAGAAAATGGGAAATTATAGACCAGTTAGTCTGACATCAGTGGTGGGGAAGATGCTGGAGTCAATTATGAAAGACAAAATTGTAGAGCATTTGGATAGCACTAACAGGATCATTCCGAGTCAGCATGGATTTACGAAGGGGAAATCATGCTTGACTAATCTTCTAGAATTTTTTGAGGATGTAACTAGGAAAATTGACAGGGAAGAGCCGGTGGATGTGATGTACCTCGACTTTCAGAAAGCCTTCGACAAGGTCCCACATAGGAGAATAGTGGGCAAAATTAGAGCACATGGTATTGGGGGTAGGGTACTGACATGGATAGAAAATTGGTTGGCAGACAGAAAGTAAAGAGTGGGGGTAAATGGGACCCTTTCAGAATGGCAGGCAGTGACTGGTGGGGTACCACAAGGCTCGGTGCTGGGACCACAGCTATTTACAATATACATTAATGACTTGGATGAAGGGATTAAAAGTACCATTAGCAAATTTGCAGTTGATACAAAGCTGGGTGGTAGTGTGAACTGTCAGGAAGATGCTAAGACGTTGCAGGGTGATTTGGACAGGTTGTGTAAGTGGGCGGATGCATGGCAGATGCAGTTTATTGTGGATAAGTGTGAGGTTATCCACTTTGGTGGTGAGAATAGGAAGGCAGATTATTGTCTGAATGGTGTCAAGTTAGGAAATGGAGACATACAACGAGATCTGGGTGTCCTAGTGCATCAGTCACTGAAAGGAAGCATGCAGGTAAAGCAGGCAGTGAAGAAAGCCAATGGAATGTTGGCCTTCATAACAAGAGGAGTTGAGTATAGAAGCAAAGAGGTCCTTCTGCAGTTGTACAGGGCCCTAGTGAAACCATACCTGGAGTACTGTGTGCAGTTTTCGTCTCCAAATTTGAGGAAGGATATTCTTGCTATTGAGGGCTGGCAGCGTAGGTTTACTAGGTTAATTCCCGGAATGGCGGGACTGTCATATGTTGAAAGATTGGAGCGGCTAGGCTTGTACATACTGGAATTTAGAAGGATGAGAGGGGATCTTATTGAAACATATAAGATTATTAAGGGGTTGGACACATTAGAGGCAGGAAACATGTTCCCAATGTTGGGGGAGTCCAGAACCAGGGGCCACAGTTTAAGAATAAGGGGTAGGCCATTTAGAACGGAGATGAGGAAAATCTTTTTCAGTCAGAGAGTTGTAACTCTGTGTAATTCTCTGCCTCAGAAGGCAGTGGAGGCCAATTCTCTGAATGCATTCAAGAGAGAGCTAGATAGAGCTCTTAAGAATAGCGGAGGCAGGGGGCATGGGGAGAAAGCAGGAACAGGGTACTGATTGAGAATGATCAGCCTTGATCACATTGAATGGTGCTGCTGGCTCGAAGGGCCGAATGGCCTACTCCTGCACTTATTGTCTATTGTCTATAAAATTGCACACAATACTTTGTGCATTTTCACCAGGGCTCTGTACAACTGCAATAGGACCTCCTTGCTAAACTCAAATCTTCTCGCAATGAAGGCCAACATGCCATTAGCTTTCATCATTGCCTGCTGTACCTGCATGCTTACTTTCAGTGACTGATGTACAAGCACACCCAGGATTTGTTGCACCTCCCCTTTTCTTAATCTGACACCATTCAGATAATGGTAGACACAAAATGCTGGAGTAACTCAGCGGGTCAGGCAGCATCTCGGGAGAGAAGGAATGGGTGACGTTTCGGGTTGAGACCCTATTTCAGACCCGAAACGTTAACCGTTCCTTCTCTCCCGAGATACTGCCTGACCCGCTGAGTTACACCAACATTTTGTGTCTACCTTCAATTTAAACCAGCATCTGCTGTTTTTTTTCCTACCATTCAGATAATAATCTGCCTTCCTGCTGTTGTCACCAAAGTGGATAACTTCACATTTATCCACATTATACTGCATCTGCCATGCATCTGTCCACTCACGCAACCTATCCAAGTCACCCTGCAGCTTCATAGCATCCTCATCACAGCTTACACTGCCACTCAGCTTTGTGTCATATGCAAACTTGGAGATATTGCATTTAATTCCCTCGTCTAAATCATTAATGTATATTGTAAATAACTGAGGTTCCAGCACCGAGCCTTGCGGCACCCCACTAGTCACTGCCTGCCATTCTGAAAAGGACCCGTTAATTCCTACGTTTTGCTTCCTGTCTGCCAACCAGTTCTCTATCCATGTCAATACCCTACCCCCAATACCATGTGCTCTAATTTTGCACACTAATCGCTTGTCAAAGGCTTTTTAAAAGTCCAGATACACCACATGCATTGGCTCTCCCTTATCCATTCTACTTGTTACATCCTCAAAAAATTTGAGAAGATTAGTTAAGCATGATTTCCCCTTCATAAATCCATGCTGACTTTGACCGATCCTGTCACTGCTTTTCAAATGTGCGGATAACATATTTAATAATGGGGATTTATCTGCCTTCAGTCCCAACAGTTTACCTAACAACATTTCCTGACTAATGTGGATTGCCTTCAGTTTCGCCATCCTACTAGATCCTCGGTCCCCTATTATTTCTGGGAGATTGGTTCTGTCTTCACTAAGGAAGACACAAACAAAGTACTAGTTTAACTGTTCTGACATTTCCTTGTTACCCATTATGAATTTACCTTTCTTTGATTGTAAGGGATCTACATTTGGCTTCACTAATCTCTTCCTTTTTAAATATCTAAAGAAGCTTTTGGTCAGTTTTTATATTTCCCGCAAGGTTTCTTTCGTGCTTTTTTCCCCCTATTAATTAACCCTTTGTCCTCCTCTGTTGAGTTTCACATTTCTCCCAGTCCTCCAGTTTGCCACTTCTTCTGGCCAATTAATATGCCTGTTCCTTGGATTTAACACTATCCTTGATTTCCCTCATTAGTCACGGTTGAGTGCTTTTGTCGCTTTATTTTTTCACCAGACAGGGATGAACAATTTTTGGAGTTCATCCATGCGGCCTTTAAATCTTTGCCATTGCATCTCCACCGTCAACCCTTTAAATATAATTTGCCAGTCCATCCTAGCCAATTCCCGTCTCATACCTTCAAAGTCTCCTTTCTTTAAGTTCAGGACCCTAATCTCTGAATTAACGGTGTCACTCTCCATCCAAAAGCAGAATTCCACTATATTATGGCCACTGTTGCCCAAGTGGCTTTGCACAAGAAGATCGCTAACTAATCCTTCCTCATTACACAATACCCAGTCTACGATGTCCTGCCCTCTAATCGGTTCTTCTACATATTGGGTTAAAAAACCATCCCGTATATATTCCAGGAAATCCTCCTCCTCAGCGCTGCTACCAATTTGGTTGGTCCAATCTATATGTAGATTAAAGTCATCCATGATAACTGCAGTTATATACAGTGTCACATGTGTATCTTTTCTTGATTATTCTACAAATGTAAAATAAGTAGCCATACAGAATTGACCTCTGAAACATGAAAGAATGTAACTTTCTCTTCTGGACTTTTAGATGTGGAGATGCACGAGAAGTGATTTTGGCATCTGTTCACTTTGTTTCTGAAGTTAATTAATTTTACAACAGTGTGACTCAGTTTATCCATTTCACCATATATTTTGAGATCACCCAACTGGAGAGGAGATCATGAAGAATTGTTCAACCCGGCAGGAAATCAAGTAATTTTAAAGCATGTGTTTGCTGCAAAGGAACGGATGGCACAATATTATCAATACAAATATTATAATTTGATAGGAGTGACCACCATATAATCGGCTAGATTTCATTGCCGCATGCCAGTGGTTCTGAATCGAAAGACAAGTGGTTAACCATTTAATTAATAGTAAGCTCTGCATTATTACAATGTCAAATTCCATCAGATTTGACCACAGGAGAATCACCCCCTTGGAATCTGCACAAGGTTAGACTTTTGATTTCAATAGTTCAATGGTTCTTTATTATCACATGTACAGACGTACAGTGAAATTATTTTTTGTGCGAAGTTCAGTAAAGTATTGCCATTCCTTAGCACAATCCCTAATTAGTGCAGAATGGATACAAATAGCCCACTGGGACCGCATGCAAGAGTTGCCAGGTTTTGGCACCATTTTCCATCCAGTCCAGTCCCCGCGCTCATTCGTCTAGGGCGGTGCCTGATCCAGGCAAGCCCCAGGCTGCATTAGGGCCTTCAGCCATTGCCCCAGTCCGGATCATCCAACGAACCATCGTTCCTCTCCTCGCTCGGCCACCTTCAGCTCTTGTGCCTCGGGGGCACCTCCGACAGACGACCTTGGGGGAGGCAGTAGGTAAGGCCCTGGTTCACTCTCTTACCAGCCCTTACTCTTGCATCTGCCAACACCAGCTCCCTCCATCCATCCTCTTCTCCGGTTCTCAGGTGCTCAGGGGACGAGCACGGGCTGAGCTCGGCATCACTCTAAGGGTTGCAGCCTGCCTTTCCTTCCTCCCACCATAAGGCCCAACATGCTGCCTGACCTGCTGAGTCACTCCAGCACTTGATGTCCTATTGTGGATAAACACGATAGAGTGGGCAAAGAATTTGATGAGCTGCTGCTGCTATTGTTTCGTTGAATTACTTTCATTCATGGGACGTGGACATGACTAGCAATGCAAATGCAAGGTTTAGGGGTTAGGAGGCAAAGGGAAAAGTAAATTAAAAAAAAATATATATTTTACATTATTTTGTGTGTTTATAAATCCAAGTATTTATTCCCAGTCTGAAGAAGAGTTTTGACCCAAATCGTCACCAATTCCTTTTCTCCAGAGATGCTGCTCGGCCAACTGAATTACTCCAGATTTGTGTGTCTATCTTCTTGTGTGTTTATTAGTTATTTTTAAAAAAGCTCTTTTTAATATTTTTTCTATTAATTACACATTTCGAATGTAATAGCTTTAAAATGTTCCTGAATGTCAGAGATTTAGAAACTATTAAAGTTCACTCACGGATCATTCAGCCAGCAAAGCTGGAGGCAGACAATGAAACTGACCCTTTGCATTAGACTGGATCAGCATAATGTGGGGCAAAGTCCAGTCAGACCCGGAACAAATATTGCTTCACAGGGAACCCAAATAAATTGAAAAGACCTGCGACTATAATCTAATCATTTTATAAGTATGTTCACACCAGGTGTGGATCAAGTCAAATTTGTTGGGGTCTTGCTGGAAAAATAAGTTAACGAGGCAAACCACTTTTAATATGTGAATCGCTCAATATGTTCAGTGGCTCATGGGCTGTGAACTTCTATAAATTGCTGGCTGCTTTACATTATTCTACTGTTTGGTTTGCACAAGCTGTATGCAAGTCTTAAATAAAAGATGCCAGGGTTTCCCAGCATTTCCAATTTTTATCATAGGTTATTAGGCCGAAAATATGATGTCGTAAATTGGAAATATTTACACATGAACTGTCTTTTAAGTACATTGTGGGTCAGATCTTGCAAGTAAGAGCATAACTATTTTCTACAATACGATACGATATGTTACGATAAAACTTTTTTCATCCCTGGAGGGAAATTGGTCTGCCAACAATCACAACACACAAGGTACACAAAAAAACTTGAAATTAAAAGTGAAAACAAATAGAAAAAGACAAGCTGAAGAAGGATCTGAAGAAGGGTCTCGACCCGAAACGTCACCCATTCCTTCTCTCCCGAGATGCTGCCTGACCTGCTGAGTTACTCCAGCATTTTGTGAATAAATCGATTTGTACCAGCATCTGCAGTTATTTTCTTATAGAAAAAGACAAGCGACTATTGTCTGGCTGCCGTGTGCACAGCGCCTTCACCGGAACAAATGAACAAACAAACACAGACTTATCCCCTGGGCAGAGGATTCTAAACTAGAATGCCCCCCCTCCCCCTCCCCCTCCCCCACACCGGGTCCCCCTTTGTTCTCCCACCGTCCCTCACGGTGGTCCCCTCACGCCAGGTCCCCATTGTCTTCCTCTCCCCCCTTACGCTCATTGACCGTTGACCGCTGAGGCTCCCGTTTCCACCGAGGCCCCTGATGCCGCTGAGTCTCCCGCTGCCATCGGGGCTCCCATTGCCGCCGAGGCCCCACCACCGCTGGGGCTCCTGTTGCCGTCGAGGCTCACACTGCCGCCGAGGCACCACTGGCACCGCCGAGCCTTCCATCGTCGCCTCTGCTGAGGCTCCTTTGGCCCAGGCAAGCCTCACCATCTGGCTTTTCTACAGTCTCCTGGGAGGCCTGTGGGGCGAGTCACGTTCCAGTCGACAGTGTGGTTGTTTGGCGGGTGGATCGGGCCCGCGTGGCTCCCTGGGACATTGCATGCGGGTCCCCGTGACACTGATGTGATAATTATCATAAAATATCTGGTAACTAATCTGGCTAAAAGAGAACAATTTATAACATTGAATCTCGAATCTCATTAGTACAGACGGGCGATAGTAAAAGGAAAATATTAATACAAATTCGGTACCAATCTTCCTATATTTATTTTCATTCCGGTACATTCTCTTCTTTCTTTCTCTTTCCTTAACTCTTTTTGTCAGGGGATATGTAGAAGATTTATGTTTTAATTGAAGACCCATTGGACAGCATGAAGGCACAGCGGTAGAGTTGCTGCCTCATAGTTCCAGAGACCTGGGTTTGATCCCGACTACGGGTACTGTCTGAATGAAGTTTGTACGTTCTCCCCGTGACCACGTGGGTTTTCTCCAATATCTTCAGTTTCCTCCCACACTCCAAAGACATACAGGTTTGTAGGTTAATTGGCCTAGTATAAATGTAAATGGTCCCTAGTGTGTATAGGATAGTGTTAATGTGCAGGGATAGCTGGTGGGTGTGGGCTCGGTGGGCCGAAAGGCCTTTTTCTGTGCTGTATCTCTAAACAAAACTAAACTAAAGGTATATACCTGCCATGGAGGGAGTGCAGCAAAGATTCACCAGAGTGAATCCTGGGATGGCAGGATTGTGATAAGAGGAAATATTGGCTCAATTAGTTTGTAAATAGTGGTTGGGAATGAGTGGGATGTCTCGTTAAAATGTACCAAGCTCTGCTGGTGCTTCACCGATTGAATGTGGAAATGGCTGGCAGGGGGGAGGATGAGAGGTCACTATCTACAGATAAAACATTTTGGACCAACGTGAAAAGAATAAGTTCACAGAAGGTGGTGGATGCCAACGCACTGAATGGATGTAGATCAATGTCTCAATACAAAAAACATCCAGATATATTGGGAAAGGGAGAGGGAAATTTGTACTGAGATAACGCATGTGCCTTGATTGAGTGGAATAGAGAGGTCCAATTCCAGTACCAAATGACCAGTTCTTGCTAGTTTCCATGATTTTTCAAGCTGAAGGGTGAAGATGAAGTCAAGCTATGGTTGTGTATTAAAAAAAATATTACCATATAACACCAAGATACTACCAAAATGCTGGAGTAACACAGCGGCAAGCAGGATGTCTGGAGAAAAGGTGACGTTTCGGGTTGAGGCCCTTTTTCAAACTTTAGCCTAAAGAAGGGTCGTGACTCGAAACATCACCTATGTATGCCTTTTCTCCAGAAGATTCTCCAGAACATGAAGATCTGCAGTTTCTTCCTATACACCAAGATAATCAACTGCTGTAGGTTCCAGGGCAAACCTTGACCACATTTTACATATTTTTCTGGTCAAATATGCAAGTCCTAAATATTCATGGTGGCTCTTTCAAACTCTTGAAATAATCCAGTCGGGACACTGGATAAAAATGTAAGAAAAGGAGCAGGAGGAGGTCATTCTGTTCCTTGTGCCTGTTTGGCATTTTGGCAAGATCACAATGGATATTCGACCTCAAAACATTTTTATGCACAATCCCTTGTTTCCTCAAATGTTCCGAAAATTATCAGAAAAAAAGATGCTGGTTTACAAAAAAAGACATAAAGTGCTGGTAACTCAGTGTGTCAGGCAGCATCTCTGGAGAACATAGATGGTTGACATCTCAGGTCGGGACCCTTCCTCAGTCTGATCGGTCTGAGAAAGTGTCCCAACCAGAAACATCGCCTATCCATGTTCTCCAGAGATGCAGTCTGACCTGTTGAGTTACTCCAGCATTTTGTGTCCTTTTCAGAAAATTATCAAGCTTTGGTAGTCCTCCAGGCTAGACAAGTCCAACGTTTCACCACACCGTAAGTGAAAAGGTATGGATAAGAACTTGGGATGAGTTGGGTTGGGGTGGAGGTAGGTTACATTGTATCAGGAATGCTTACTTTCAACTGTGCAATGTCATTTGGGCAGCATAGTGGTACAATGGTAGAGTTGTTGCCTTACAGCGCCAGACCCTAGGTTCGATCCTGACTAAGGATGGTGTCTGAACAGAGTTTATACATTCTCTCCGTGACTGCGTGGGTTTTCCCAGGCTGCCCTGGTTTCCTCCCACATTCCAAAGATGTACAGGTTTGTAGGTCAATTGGCTTCTGTAAAAATATAAATGGTCCCTAGTGGGTATGATAGTGCTAGTGTACGGGGATCGTTGGTAAGCACAAACTTGGTGGACCGAAGGGGCTGTTTCCTCGCTGTATCTCTAAACTTAACTAAACTAAATTTCCCGCCGTCATCTAAAATTGTAACCAGTAGAAACATAGAAAATAGGTGCAGGACTAGGCCATTCGATCCTTCGAGCCAGCTCAGCCATTCAATATGATCATGGCTGATCATCCAAGATCAGTACCCTGTTCCTGCTTTCTCCCCATATCCTCTGATTCTGTTAGCCCTAAGAGCTATATCTAACTCTCTCTTGAAAACATTCCGTGACTTGGCCTCCACTGCCTTCTGTGGCAGAGAATTCCACAGATTCACAACTCACTGGGTGAAAATGTTTTTCCTCATCTTAGTCCTAAATGGCCTACCCTTTATTCTTAAACTGTGACCCCTGGTTCTGGACTCCCCCCAACATTGGGAACAATTTTCCTGCATCTAGCCTGTCCAATCCCTTAAGAACTTTATATGTTTCTATTAGATCCCCTCTCATCCTTCTAAATTCCTGTGAATATAAGCCCAGTCGAACTATTCTTTCATCATATGTCAGCCCCACCATCCCGGGAATTAACCTGGTGAACCTAGGCTGCACTCCCTCAACAGCAGGAACCGGGTGGTAACTGGCAAGCCATTATATTCAATTTCTGAGCACACTGTTCCCAGTTTAAAAACAGGCTGAAAAGTTGCTAGATGCGCCGATTTTAGTTAAGGGTAAGTAAACTGGGAAAATCTTTTTCCCACTCCCTGTATGGTGCCTGTGTTTGATGGAAAGGTTCAGTTTTTAAGGGCACAAAATCTTTGTCCATTGAGACTTGAGGCAGAATATTTACTTCAGTCACTGCCAAAGCCCAGATTGGCAGAACAAAATGGCAGATTTAGCCTGACTTCACGGGCAGTGACACACCTGCACCACCTGCCACGATGCACTGTGGTCACTGTACACGACCGGCTCAACATGGACATTCTAGGTCAGCAGGTCATAAACAGACAATACCAATCTTTGAAACCATGAAGCAGATTTTCATATCCTGTGATAGTGAAAAATGTGTCACAGTGAATCATCCACCCACAAGATGCAACGTGCTCGGAATATAATTGCCGCTTGTTATACACGATTGCTGATATTAAATCTGACTGATATTGCAGTAAATCCAAAAGACAACCAGATAAGCCTCAAGATGGACACAAATGCTGGAGTAACTCAGCGGGTTGGCCGCATCTCTGGAGAAAAGGAATAGGTGATGTTTCACGGTCGGAACCCTTCTTCAGACTGGTTGGAGCCTTCTCCAGTCTGAAGAAGGGTTCTGACCTGAAACCTCATCTATTCCTTTTCTCCAGAGATGCTGCCTGACCCGCTGGGTTACTCCACCATTTTGTGTCTATCTTCAGTATAAACCAACATTCTGTAGTTCCTTGCTATACAGATAAGTCTCAAGCCAGTTTTCACTGGTATTGAACTAGAGGATCTATTCCCATGTTTCATCAGAACGTCGTTTTTCAGATTGTAAATGCGACAATCCACATCCTCGCACTAATTTGAATCATTCCATGGACATTCTGGTGATTGCTGACTGCAGGAACATGCACATTACCACAACAGTGATATTCTATTATGCCAAGTGCTCACTGTGTTTGACTGATCAAAGGTTCTTGGAGATGAACTCATAATCAAAGATACTAAAGGAACAAGATGGACCACTCTGTTGAAATCGCCTATACTGAAGTGTAGTACGCAAAGGAGCTATTTTAGTAGGCAAAACCCACCGTTCGTTATGCCTCTCGCAGTGTAATCAGTGTTATGGGGGAACAGTATGTGTGATGATACCATTAAAATGCAGAATATATATCTTATCATTCAATTCACAGATTTTTGCTATTTTCCTTTTAAAATGTTTCTGCAAGTTTCTGCCTACTAAAATGGCATCATGATATAGCACGTTTTTTAGGGTTGAGTGGTCTATCTTGTTCCTCTAGTATCTTTGTTCATAACCCAGGGCCACAGTGTTCCATTGTGATCCGAGACCACTTTTCGAAATGTGCACACATCAGTAGAACACAGGTTAGAGTGAAGCCCATGCTGTGTCTGAGCTACTGCCAAACATGCCACAGTGACTCTATATCACAGTTCTGAAATGTATGATGGAGCAGCAACATCAGGTGCTCTATCATCTGCTGTTCCAGTTAAAAGCTCCCCAATCCTCACAACCTGTTCAATGAGGCACAATATACATACACAATGTGTGTAACTGTACAACTGATAATGAATGGAGTTATCTTTCAAAATGAAAAGCATGAGGACATGAAAATGGCGAGAGCAAGTAAGGCAATAGACAATAGACAAGACAATAGGTGCAGGAGTAGGCCATTCAGCCCTTTGAGCCAGCACCACCATTCAAAGTGATCATGGCTGATCATTTTCAATCAGTACCCCGTTCCTGCCTTCTCCCCATACCCCCTGACTCCGCTATCCTTAAGAGCTCTATCTAGCTCTCTCTTGAATGCATTCAGAGAATTGGCCTCCACTGCCTTCTGAGGCAGAGAATTCCACAGATTTACAACTCTCTGACTGAAAAAGTTTTTCCTCATCTCCGTTCTAAATGGCCTACCCCTTATTCTTAAACTGTGGCCCCTGGTATGGACTCCCCCAACATTGGGAACATGTTTCCTGCCTCTAACGTGTCCAACCCCTTAAGAATGTTATATGTTTCGATAAGATCCCCTCTCATCCTTCTAAATTCCAGTGCATACAAGCCTAGTCGCTCCAGTCTTTCAACATATGACAGTCCCGCCATTCCGGGAATTAACCTCGTAAACCTACGCTGCACGCCCTCAATAGCAAGAATATCCTTCCTCAAATTTGGAGACCAAAACTGCACACAGTACTCCAGGTGCGGTCTCACTAGGGCCCTATACAACTGCTGTCAGTATAAATGAGTTGGTCCGAAGGGCTTGTTTCCATGCTGAATGACTCTATGACTAGATGGGAAGGCAAACTTCAAGGACATGAACAATATTGCTAGAGCGATACTGGTAGGTTAAGTAAATGGGAAAAATGGGATTATGGTAAAATGGAATAAAAATAGAAATGAGGAAAATGTAAAGCTGGTCAGCTTGAAGGGAAGAGTGGCAAAAAAGATGATTAAAATGGTGGAAAAAATGCTGAAAGTTGCGACACAAAGTGATTTGTGGGTCCTTGTGAATGAAACAGTATTCTAGGGCAGCTAGTAATCAGGAAGGTGAATGGAATGTTGGCTTTTATTGCAGAGATGGAATATAAATTTAAGAAATGATGTGATCAACTTGCTACAACTGTACCAAGCAATAGTGAGGTCACATCCAGAATACTATGTTTAGTTTGGGTCCCCTTACTTTGCCTAGAACATAGGAACAAAGTATGACAAGGGAACAGTATCTTCAGCCCATAACATCCTTGCCAAACATGCTGCCAAGTTAAACTAATCCCCTCTGCCCGCAAGTGATCCATATTCCTCCATTCACTGCATATCTATCTGCCTATCTAAAAGCCTCCTAATGGATGGACCCACATAACACACTCAGCAGTAGTAGTGAATAGAAGTTCCTCAATTTTCAGATAGCGTGTGATAATAAAAAGAGAATCCTGCTTGCCAGTGCTTGATATTTAATGGTTTCCCCTTGAGCCTCACCTAATGTAGTCCTCCAGTTAGGTTTCAATTGTAAGTTCCATTGCTGAACATTAAAAGCTGGCCTCATGGTGCTCCTGAGCATTAAAAGTGAATGTTACAGTGCATCTCTTCCCACCATGCTGATCGCCTTCAGTCGGTTTATAGGCTTGACATCAAAAGTACAGACGGACCAGCTTCTAAACCACTGGAGGGCAGTAGGACTTCTCATCTTATTAATGCAATAGCTTTGATGGTCACACTCAGAAAAGATGCGCAGGAATGAGCGGTGGTTACACCTACCATCACTCCCGCTACTTCCTCCTCTCCATTCCTACTGCCACGCTGTTCCTAATTATAACCTCAGTTCAGTTTTTCTGCTATCAAGCATATTATTTGAATGCATATTTATTATTATTTATTATTAAATATATTGCTTCATTCTGATTCTCTATGGCTCTTGTATTTTAATTATCCTTGTGGTTCTGCTGTTTCTGTGACTCCACTCCCCCTGTTTGAGCACGTTAAAGCCAACTTGCTTCCATCCCTGCCTCACCTAACTCAAGTTGCTCTCGATAAGCAATGCTACAGCTGCTGTCACTATGATATCAATATCTGTGGAAGTAATAGTGGTTACAGATCTTGATTAAGTAAATCTCAAAGGTTAACATTCTTATTGTTCCCAAGCCTCAGCTTTGCCTAGCCTCCAGCTCGGAAACCCTCTGGTATCTCCTAATTCTCGCCTCTTTCCAGAATTAAATTTCATTATTAGTGACTGTGAGTTCCATAATCAAGGCCCCAAGGCAAGGAATTCACTACCTAACTCCTCAACTCCTCGGTTAATACGATACTTCACGCCTACGTCTTTAATTATGCTGTTGGTCATTACTCTAGTATGTGTCTCGTGTGTCTGTTGAAAACACATCAAGACTTTCTTGTTTCATAAGAAGTGCAACATAAATAGCACCTTATGAGATTGTTGTACAAAGAAACTCAGGGCACTCTTCCATCATTAAGTTTAGGATTCGGAGAGTGTGAATTGGAAATATATTTCAGTGCATCAAGTTAACTCCCCCTGTAATATTGTACATGTAAAAAAAATTGGAAAAGGGTAATTGTAATTTATATATGTAATTTATATATAATTTGTTTTTGTGTTGTTGCCTGGGTCTATGTGCCTTTGATGTTGCTGCGAGCTTGATTTTCAATGTAACTGTACCTCACCATACCAGTGCACATGAGAATAAATTCGACTTGGAGACAGACTTGATCTGAGGCGATTTCAACACTTCTCACCGTCATTAACAAAAAACAAGTAAATTCTCCAAATTTCAGTGTATAATTGCCTGGATCCTCTATTCTGCATCTCAAATCTCTCTGTCCTGCAACCCCCACACATACACTAGTATCATAATCTCTGCCACCACTCTATAGAGGAACATTGGCCTCAGATATCTGCAGCTATTGTACTTCATTTCTATCCCCCCACATCCGGACTAAACTCAGATCCTGGGGGGACAGGGCTTTCTCCATCGCTGCTCCCACCCTATGGAACTCACTACCCCAAACCGTTAGAGACTCCCCCACACTCACCACATTCAAAACATCGCTGAAGTCTCACCTGTTCAGTACTGCCTTCAACCACTGAAGGTCACCTCACCTTCTGTCTCCTTTCTCTGTTCATTTATTTATTTACTTATTTATCTATTTATTCATTTCCCCTATGTTCTCAAAATCTCTGTAAAGCATCTTTGAGTATATGAAAAGCGCTATATAAATAAAAAGTATTATTATTATTATTATCATTTCATCGAATGGACTTTGGAGTGTCAGGAACCTGGGCCCGGATCTAGGGCCACCCAACCATGAAACCAAGTAGACTTTCGGAGACAGAGATTGCATTGCCCCCAGTTATTTAGTTTAGTTTAGTTTAAAGATACAGCATGGAAATAGGCCATTCGGCCCAACGAGTCTGCACTGACCAGCGATCCCCGCACACTTACACTACTCTCACACACTAAGGATAATTTAAAATTATACCAAGCCGATATGTCTTTAGAGTGTGGGAGGAAACAGGAGCATCCCGAGAAAACCCACCCAGATCACAGGGAGAACGTACAAACTCCATATAGACTGCACCTGTAGTCAGAATCGAACGCGGGTCTCTGGTGCTGTAAGGCAGTAACTCTACTTACTCTACTCACCCTTATTGAAAGTAAGAATCAGAGTCTGGCAGTGGAGGCTGTGGGGAAGTTCTGGCTGCAACACTACAGGTTAAAGTTCCCAACCTTCAATGGAAACCTGGCATCAGGCCTTTGGCTACAGCAGCTATCATGCTTGGTTAATGAAATGGAAAGGCACAATGCCATGCACTGCCTCATTTTAGCTTTGTAACCCTGTTTAGCTGTGACTCATGGACAAAGCAGTTGTCCAGCTTTTGTGGCCTATCTCAGACCATTTCAAAGCTGCCAAACATGGAGTCAATAAACTTGTTGAAGCCGCCTGAAACATAAGTATGTAAAAGGGAGGCCAAAAAGATTTTTATCCTCTGGCCCTACGCAAGCCCTGAAGACAGACATTTGAGAAGACTTCAGATGAAGTTGGGGGCTGAGCACCTTATGTACTCAGCTGAGCAGGTGGCACACGATGAGGAGCAAATGAATATCTCGGCTGATTTGTAGGGGCAGTCACTAGTTGAGTATGCAACTTGAGCTCTTTAGCAAGGCGACAATGCAATTGATTTTTGTGGAACGATCCTCTCTACTCTAAGGCAATTCTATACCATTAATGTCATACCCATGAATGGAAATCATTCAACAGCTCAAATGATTTGATGAAGAAAATCACCTCAAATGGCTTCAACTGACTGGGTTCTTATCTTCAAAAGAGTTTTTTAAAAGCTTTAAAAAGTGACACAATTTTGCAAAATTCTTTTACTTTCAATGTTTTTTTTCTGAATTTTTATTTTTCTTCTTCTTTTATCTCAAGATCATTTACAATTTGTTGAGTGCAAAATTAGTTCGGGGGGAGGATTTAACTTGAAAGCTGTGGTATTCATTTTTATGTGCCACACAACTAACTGGCACTTGAAAATAATGTTTAAGATTCATGTGCTCACTTCTGAAGGAAAATGAGTCAGGCACCATCTTGTCAAAGGGATTATTTTCCACACATCCTGGCAGAATGCAGAAACAGCAGATCATAAACTGAATTATCACACATCTGTGCCAATGTATGCAAAGTAAGCATTGACCTGCACACTTTAACCTCCATTATCCTAACCTTCCATGGCTAACAAGATGTTAAACAAATTGAAGGTTCCCATCCCCCAACACCACCCATCTCCACTCCAGCTTCACTGATTAAAGGAATATAGAATAAAGAACATAGAACAGAGAATAGCACTGCACAAGAATAGGCTCTTCAGCCCACAATGTCTGTACCGAATATGATGCCATGACTGGCTCTTATCTGCTTGCACACAATCCATATCCCTCCATCCACTACATATCCACGTGCCTACCCAAAAGTCACTGTCATGTATGCCTGTACCACCAACTCCAGAAACGCATTTCAGGCATTGACCGTCCTCCTCAGTGTAAAACACTTGCTCCGCACGTCTCCTTTAAGCTTTGGCCCTTTCACCTTAAAGCTGTGCTGCCTGGTTTCCCTTGGATGTGACCAGTAATAGCCAGCTGAGGGACATTCAAGATGTAGAAACAAAAAACTGCAGATGCTGGTTCATACCAAAGATAGATGCAAAGTGCTGGAGTAATTCAATAAATCGGGCAGCATCTCTGATGACGTTTTGTGTCGGGACCCTTCTTCAGACTGACGCAAATTTAATTAGGGTCCCAATCCGAAACGTCACCCGTCCTTTTTCTCCAGAGATGCTGCTTGACTTACAGAGTTACTCCAGCACTTTGTGTCTATTTGAGGGACTTGCAAGCATTGTAATGACCTGCTGCAGGCTGTAGAATCTGCCGTTGCAAGGAAACACTACACCAGACAAGGCATTGGAGGAGGTAAAATCAATAACAAGAATATGTTCATAGGTTCATAAGTTATAGGAGCAGAATTAGGCCATTCGGCCCATTAAGTCTACTCCACCATTCAATCATGGTTGATCTATCTTTCCCTCTCAAACCCATTCTCCTGCCTTTTCGTCATAACTCCTGACACCCTTGTTAATCTTGTTAATGTCTGAAGAAGGGTCTCGACCCGAAACGTCACCCATTCTTTCTCTCCCGAGATGCTGCCTGAGATCTCCCGAGATGTTGAGTTACTCCAGCATTTTGTGTCTACATTCGATTTAAACCAGCATCTGCAGTTTTTTTTCCTACACCCTTGTTAATCAAGTATCTATCAATCTCTGCCTTAAAAATATCCATTAATTTGGCCTTCACAGCTGTCTGTGACAGCAAATTCCATCGATTCACCACCCTTAGGCCAAAGAAATGTCTCCTTATCTTCATTCTAAAGGTACATCCTTTTATTCTGAAGCTATGGTCTCTGGTCCTAGACTCTCCCACTAGTGGAAACATCTTCTCCACATTCACTCGATCCAGGCCTTTCACTATTCTATGCGATTCAATAAGGTTCCCTCTCATTCATCCAAACTCCAGCAAGTACAGGCCCAGTGCTGTCAAACGCTCATCATATATTAATCCATTCATTCCTGGGATCATCCTCCCAACATGGATGGAGGTTAAAGGAGATTAAAACACAGCCAATTCTCTGTCAGGCACAGCGATTAAATAATTGAAAGTTAGTCATAACCGCATTCAAGAGAGAGCTGGATAGAGCTCTTAAGGATAGCGGAGTCAGGGGGTATGGGGAGAAGGCAGGAACGGGGTACTGATTGAGAATGATCAGCCATGATCACATTGAATGGCGGTGCTGGCTCAAAGGGCCGAATGGCCTCCTCCTGCACCTATTGTGTATTGTCTATTGTCTATTGTCAACCATGAGTCAATTTCACCAATACCTCCATATGGTGAAATTTCACCAATACCTCCATATGCTTTGACTTTCCTCCGTCACTATCCAGCCCAGCGCGGCAAAAATAAAAATTGCCAGAAAATGTTAATTCCAATCCATTTTTATCAATTCAATCAGAGCATAATGATTGAAAAATAAATGAAACATCCTTAATGGAGAGAACTAACGAATGCAATACAATTAATGTTTTGCACACACAGATGTTCAAAAAGCATTGAACAAATTGCCAGAATTAGAATTGGCAACAGTAGAGCTGTGGAAATTAATGGAATAATGGCCATGTGAATGCAAAATAAGGGAGAGATATAAGAGATAAGATTTTCAATAGGAAGAAGTTGGATGCTTCTTGAGCTTCAGTACAACATTAATGATTAGGTTGGATATTCAGACTGAATGTCCAAGTTTACAGATTAGAGTCCAGATTATTTGATTGGAGCTCTGCCTATGACTATGTTAATTAGCAGCCACAATTTGGGCCGCTCACTGCCCAAGAGTGGGTTGTCCAATCTTCCGAGTGACATGGGCAGGCTACGGCTCCAGTAAATGCATTTACTATTGGCATGCAGTAAAGTTCACACCCTTAAACTAATTTAGCCAATCAGCCAAAACATTATGACCTGATGAGCCAAAATATTATGAGCACCTGCCTAATATGCTGTTGGTCCTCCGTGTGCAGCCCCATACACAGCAGGGTGCGATGCACTGTATATTGTGACACATTCCTCCTGTGACCACCATTAAAATTTACTGTGACTTGTGCCACAGTCTTCTGTCGGTTCGGACCAGAGGGAATAGCCTTCGTTGCCCTCGCACGTCGATGAGCCTTGGGTGCCCAACACCCTGTCGCCGGTTTGTGGTTTGTCCCTCGTCGGTCCACTGTCGGTAGGTACTCCCCACTGCTGACTGGAAGCACCCCACAAACCTAGTCGTTTCAGAGATGCTCTGACCCAGTCGTCTGACCATAACAATTTGGCCCTTGTCAAAGTTGCTCATGTCTTTACTCCTGCCCATTTCTCCTGCATCCAACACGTCAACTTCAAGAACTGACTGTTCACTTGCTGCCTAATAGATCCCACCTCTTGACAGGTGCCATTGTAACAAGATAATCAATGTTATTCACTTCGCCTGTCAGTGGTCATAATGTTTTGACTGGTCGGTGTAGTTTCGTTTAGAGATACAGCAAGTCCGCGCTGACCAGCGATCCCCGCACACTCACATCATCCTTCACACGCTAGGAAAAATTTACATTTATACCAAGCCAATTATGTCGTTGGAGTGTGGGGGGAAACCAAAGATCTTGGAGAAAACCCAGGCAGATCATGGGGAGAACGTACAAACTCCGTAAAGACAGCACCGGTAGTCGGGATCGAACCCGGTGCTACAAGCGCTGTAAGGCAGCAACTCTACCGCTGCTGCACCACCATGCTGCCCTGGCATTAATTGGTGTCATAGGGTGTTCTTGACTCATTGATATGAATCCCAAAGAGGCATTTCTCAACTGTGTAATTTTTGGGGTGTGAGAAGCATCCTCAGGGGATGTTTAGAGGTGTATGGATCAAACGCAGGCAAATGAGACCAGCTTAGATGGAGCAGCTTGGTCAGCATGGACGAGTTGCGCCAAAATGCCTGTTTCTGTGTACCGACTTACTCTATGACAGTACACGCAAACATATACGAAATACGGCAGTTCAGAAAAGTTATTTACATTTTCCATGTGAATTGCTTGGGAGAAATGGGATATTTGGAAAGAAAAACAAAACGAAAATATTCATGCAGCCAGCTTTAATCTCTTAATCAACTGCCCTCCTCCCACTGAAATCAAAGTTCATCACAATTAACTTTCTTCTGTCAAACAGCTCTCTCAGAATGCACCGACCAGACCATTCCCTCCTAAAGAAGTCTGAAGAAATGTCACCCATTCCTTTTCTGCAGAGATGCTGCCTGTCCTGCTGAGTTATTCCAGCATTTTGGGTCTACCCTCCTTCTACAGTTTGCCACCTCTTCCTCCATCAGCCCACCACCCCTGCCCAGCTACATCAAATCTGGCCTTCCACAACCACCCCCACCACCCATCCAACCCCCCCCCCCCCCCCCCCCCCACCAAGACCCAGACCGATCCAGAGGTCCTGTGACCTTTCTGGGACCTCATTCCATCAGAGGCCTTTCAATAAACAGTCACCCAGTGCAGTGCAACATCTCAGTGGAGTTGAAGCTGGGAGATTCCTAACGGAGGGTTGAGATACCACTGAGGGACCTGATTCGCAGCGGGAAGGTGGTCCGACGTTTTGGTGGTTTGGCAATAACCAAAGGACTCTACTGATCTGGCTAACCGGAGTAAGTTTTAAATGGAAACAAGTTAATACAACTATTAATAGGCAAATTATCCATTTTACTGGATTTAACCAGAAGCAATTTAAGATATATAATCCAATTTTAATGTAGTGGAGCAAAAGACCTGGAGGTTTATGTGCATGCCTTTAAAAATGACAGGGCAATATGAAAGGTTATTAATAAAAGAATATCGTACTCAGCTTTATTAACAGTCAGAAAGCAACAAGGTTATCCTTAGTCATTATAAAACATTGGTTGAGTTTCAGCTGGGATATTATTCTCAATTGTGGACACAGCACTTTAAGAAGGAAAGGGTACAGATTCAATTTATAAGTATGGTACCAGAGATAAGGAGCTTCATTTGTATGAGGTGAACAGAGAAGATTTCTTTTTAAATTCATTTTGAAGGATGTTTGTTACATCAGTATCAGCTTAAAGTGATGGAGTTTCATCATTTTTTCAGGATTTGTGCACCGCTGTCAAGCCCAGCATTTTCTGTGAGTGCTCTCGAAAAGATGGTGCTGGGGATCTTCTTGAAAAACAGCAGCTCTTCAGGCGAAGGTGCTCCCGAAGTGGTGGAGGGAATGAATATTTAGGGAGGTGGGTGGCAGGCTGATTCTATGCCATTCCCAAGTTGGCTGCTTTGTTCCGGATGGAGTTTAGCTTCTCGAGAATAGTGAAAAGCCTGGATAGAGTGGATGTGGAGAGGATGTTTCCACTAGTGGGAGAGTCTAGGACCAGAGGGAATAGCGTCAGAATAAAAGGACGTACCTTTAGGAAGGAGACGAGGAGGAATTTATTTAGTATGTGGGTGGTGAATCTGTGGAATTCATTGCCACAGATGGCTGTGGAGACCAAGTCTTTGAGTATTGCTAAAGCAGAAATTGCCAGATACTTAATTAGTACAGGTGTCAGGGGTTATGGGGAGAAGGAAGGAAAATGGGGTTGAGAGGGAAATAGATCAGCCGTGATTGAATGGCGGAAATAAACTTGATGGGCTGAATAGCCTAATCTTGCTCCTATCGCTAATGAACTTATGAAGTTGTTGGAGGTGCACTTATTCAAAAAATATTTCATCCTGTCCCTGCTGTGTACCTTGTAGATTCTGAATAACTTTTGCAGTTTCAGTAGTGAGCCACTCATTACAGAATGTCCACCTTGTGATCTGATTTTGTAGCTACCATATTTATGAGCACGATCCCTGTGAGTTTCCAGATGATGGTGACTTTTGGTAACATTGGAAGACATAGAGATGGTAATACTATTGTTCAGACTGAAGAAGGGTCTCGACCCAAAACGTCACCCATTCCTTCTCTCCCCAGATGCTGCCTGACCTGCTGAGTTACTCCAGCATTTTGTGAATAAATACCTTCGATTTGTACCAGCATCTGCAGTTATTTTCTTGTAATACTATTGTTATATTCTCTTTGGTTTGGTGATGGTTATTGCCTGGTGCTGTTATGGCAGCTCTTATGACCTAAATTGTTCTCAGTAGCAGCATCAGACTTTGAAAATTATGTCTTTGCAGCAAGTTTGCACTGTTCTGATGGGAATGGCAGCAGACACCATATTTGTAGAGGAGAATACAGGTGGAGTTCCAACTACTGGGGTTATATAGTTCACTATGCAGTGTTGATTTGACATCAGAGTTCGCATGTTGCCCAGGGCCGTTTTTACAGCATTATGGGCCCCCGGGCAAAGCAGTGTACTGGGGCCCCTACCGTTACTCTCCCCCACCCCCCTTTCCCTACCAGCCCCCCCCCTGTCGTGCCGGCGAAAAGCACTTACCGAAAAGCACTTAGCGATGGACTTAGGGTGCTACATTGTTGCGAAAAGCACTTACAGATCGCTGTGAGAAGCACTTAGTGACCGAAAATGTTGCGAAAAAAGCACTTATTGAACCTACATTTTTAAAGTAGTATTTATTTATTGCAAGTCACTTAACGTACACAGATCAGCATGGGGGCCCTATGCTCGTGGGCCCCCGGGCAAGTGCCCATCAGGCCCATGCGTTAAGACGGCCCTGATGTTGCCTCTGCCCTCTCCTAATGTGTGACTGGACACAATACTGAACAAAAAGGAGCCCCACCCAATGCTACTGAACAGGATCATTATCGAAGTGCCATTTAGTTGCTGGACAATTCCTTCAGGTTGTTGCTACAAACCCACATGTTGTAAGACTTGTCATAAGTTAGAATGCCTGGGAATATATCCACAGTCATACCTGCTAAATGTGCCATATGGCAGCAGCTGTGTACAGTATTGTACTTTGCTTCTGAAATTTGGTCCCTTAAATTGAAGTACTGCTATACAACGTGCTCACCAACACTGGCTGGGGATGAGTTTCTAGGCAAAAATATTCAACAGAGCTTGCCTTGGCTGAGCTGACAGCAGTGCCTCCAGCCACAGGATAAGACTGGGCTTCCTCTGGGAAATACAGAGGTTATGGGGAGAAAGCAGGAGAATGGGGTTAGGAGGTAGAGATAGCCATGATTGAATGGTGGAGTAGTCTTGATGGGCCAAATGGCCTAATTCAGCTCCTATCACTTATGATATGAGTTGGTGAATGAAAAAAGGTGACCGAAAAAGCCCCAGGATGAGAGGAAGGTGCTGGAGGAGGGAGGGTGAGGAGTGGGAGAAGGGCTTTCAGCTGAAGACTATATCCATTGAGGGGATTTGGGGAACATTTCCCTTCCCTTGATTTAGCAAGGACAGGGGCAACGCAGCGATATAGCTAATGAGCCACTATCTCTCAGAGGCAAAGATCCGGGTTCAATCCCATCTACAGGTACAGTCTGTGTGGAGTGTTCATGTTCTTCTTGTGACCGTGTGGGTTTCTCAGGAGAGCTCGGTTTCCAAAGATGTCTGCAATAGGCAGGTTAATTGGCCACTGTAAATTGCCCTGGTGTGCGGGTGAGTGGTAGAATCTGGGAGAAGGTGAAGGGAATGTAAGATGAATGTAGGATCAGTGTAAATGAATGTTTGATGGTTGATATGGACTAGTGGGCTGAGAGGCTTGTTTCTGCGCTGTACCTATCTCAGGCTCTGTAACCAATGCTTCATGAAAGAGGCTCTGCACCAATGTCAGGGCTATAAGCAGATCAAGCACTACATTGCCTGCGACTATGGCTCTGAACTTTTATACAGCTTGTTACTTCCAGTCTGCTGGTGGAGATATAAACAAGATCTCACAGCAGGCCACCCGCCTTGGCTCTGCCTGAGCTCTGCTAATTCATCCACTCTGATGATCCCTTGCAGTGCTCCGATAAACAGGACACAACATTGGTGGTGGTCTGCTACACCACTGCACTCCTTCAATGTGATTCTTCACAAAAATGTCACAGTTAAGTAGTTGAGGGTCAAGATGAAGAGCAGAAGGAAATGGATGAACAAATAAAGGGAAAAAAAAGAGGAAGCTAAAGGAAGAGAAGTCAGGTAGCTCAAGTCAGATCTGAAAGGTGAATCTTGTTTTTCTTTCCATTGATGTGGCCTGACCTGTTGAGTGTTATCAGCACTTTCAGTTTTTATTCCAGCAGTTATAGTCCCATCATTAACCTCTGCTGCCATCCCTTCCCACTGCCTCCTGCAGTGGAGAGGATGTACCTGGAGTGGACAAAGCATTCTACTCCATGTGTCCAAACCCTTCAGTGTTGAGTCTGAAATCTATTGTACACTAGACCAAGTGGACCCGTTGGGCCCAAACCTCTCCTCCATTGGTGCAGCACCCTCTCCTACCCCCCTCCCTCCCCACCCCCTTCCCCCTCAACCCCCCTTATCCACACTCCTCCCTCCCTCCCCCCCACCTCCCTCCTCCCTCCCCCCTCCCTCCCTCCCTAGGAGATAGATTTAAACTTTAAAATATGAATAACTTAAAAAATATAACACCGATTTCAATAAAACTACTTGCTTTACCATTAAAGCGACAACGGTGAGTAAGGTGGGCCTAAAATTGTCAAGCTATCGTGTTCCATTTTGGCTGTAGTTCGATCACAAATAAACAAACAAACTAGAGTTTTAGTATATAGATGATCTCTGTCAATGTCCTGAGTGTGGTCCTGGCCTCCTATTTACCTCAGTGGAGACCTTTGACTAATTTTAATAACACTTTATTGGACTTCAATGTTATATCTTGGCACTAAATATTGTACCTTTATCTGTGCACTGTGGACGGCTTTATTATTTTCATGTGTAGTCTTTTCTTTGACTGGATAGCACACATGATGAGTGTTTGACGGCTCTGGACCTGTACTCACTGGAATCTAGAAGGATGGGGGCTATCTCATAGAAACTTACCGAATAATGAAACACCTGGCTAGAGTGGATGAGGAGAGGATGTTTCCACTATTGGGAGAGTCTAGCACCAGAGGGCACAGCCTTAGAATAAAAGGACACCTTTAGAAAGAAGGTGAGGAGGAATTTCTTTAGCCAGAGGGTGGTGAATGTGTGGAATTCATTGCCACAGAAGGCTGTGGAGGCCAAGGCCTTGCGTAGTTTTAAAGCAGAGATTGATTGATTAGTAAGGTTACAGGTCACAGGGAAAAAAGCAGGAGAATGGGGTTGAGAGGGAATGAGAGATGAGAGATGATTGAATGGCAGAGTAGACTTCATGTGCCGAATGACCTAATTCTTCTCCTCTTATAAACAGACAACAGCTTTTTAATGTACCCTCACTACAAGTGACAATAATAAACGAAACTACAGGGTGGCACAGTGGCGCAGCAGTAGAGTTGCTGCTTTACAGTGCCAGAGGCCCGGCCTGTCCTGACGCAGAGCTCCTGACTACTGGTGCTGTATGCACAGAATTTGTACGTTCTCCCTGTTGCCCTTTCGATTTTTTCCAGGTGCCCCGGTTTCCTACTACACTCCAGAGACATATAGGTTTGTAGGTTTTGGTAAAATTGTAAATTTTAAAAGTCTAATGTGAGTCTTCCTTAGATCTCCCATACCAAACATCTGAAAATATTTTCAACACCTCCCTTTAAGTGGTGCATTTGGTTTTAACTAGTGCTCAGAAGTCAGGATACCAGTGCCCTGTTGGTGGTGCGGCCATTGAACAGCATGGGGAATACTGACTGCACACAACAGTCATTCTGAAATTGCAAGCGGTACGAAAGTGGCAAGCCGCCTGCATTGTAATCAATTGCTGTGGGTTAATTATGTATCACAGGCCCAGGGAGTATTTTGGCTTCTCATCCAATTTAATCCCCAGCTAACTTTAGTGATATCAGTTAAAGAATATATATTAATGAGCTAAGTTATGTTGCTGTGCTGCACAGAAATGGGCCCTTCGGCCCACCATGTCAATGCAGAACCTGATGCTCACTGATCCTATTTGTCCATGTTATAAGAGCTTGTTTAAAATGTTCCTCCAATGTTGTCAATAGACAATAGACAATAGGTGCAGGAGTAGGCCATTCAGCCCCTCGAGCCAGCACCGCCATTCAATGCGATCATGGCTGATCACTCTCAATCAGTACCCCGTTCCTGCCTTCTCCCCATACCCCCTCACTCCGCTATCCTTAAGAGCTCTATCTAGCTCTCTCTTGAAAGCATCCAACGAACTGGCCTCCACTGCCTTCTGAGGCAGAGAATTCCACACCCTCACCACTCTCTGACTGAAAAAGTTCTTCCTCATCTCCGTTCTAAATGGCCTACCCCTTATTCTTAAACTGTGGCCCCTTGTTCTGGACTCCCCCAACATTGGGAACATGTTTCCTGCCTCTAATGTGTCCAATCCCCTAATTATCTTATATGTTTCAATAAGATCCCCCCTCATCCTTCTAAATTCCAGTGTATACAAGCCCAATCGCTCCAGCCTTTCAACATACGACAGTCCCGCCATTCCGGGAATTAACCTAATGAACCTACGCTGCACGCCCTCCATAGCAAGAATATCCTTCCTCAAATTTGGAGACCAAAACTGCACACAGTACTCCAGGTGCGGTCTCACCAGGGCCCGGTACAACTGTAGAAGGACCTCTTTGCTCCTATACTCAACTCCTCTTGTTATGAAGGCCAACATTCCATTGGCTTTCTTCATTGCATCCGTTTCCACCACCTCCTCCTCAGGCAGCACGTTCCAGATATCAAACTACTCTCTGTGTAATAAAAAGAAACAGCAGATGCTGGTTTGTACCAAAGATAGACACAAAATGCTGGAGCATCTCTGGAGGAAATAGATAGATGACGTTTCGGGTCGGAACCCTTCTTCAAACTGATTGTATGGTCAGATTAGTTTATTTGAGCAGGAGCAGGCAGAAACAATGGGTCTGCCAGGGCAGTTCTGTTTGTGGATTTTGGGGAGGAGGTAGAAATGGGAGAAGGGATCATCACTGGGCTATGAGGACTCCTTCTCATAGAAAAAGGTGCAGAGGCAGAGGTGACAGAAGATACGCTATACGTCACTGCGAGTCTGGAATTCACAGAGGTGGTGGCGGAGGGGTACAAAGGTATAGCCTCTGTTGAGGACTGACCATTCTGTATTGGAAAGAGAGAGGTCAGGAGGGATGGTGAAAACACGACAAGGTGGATGGCTGGGGCCAGAGGAGGCAGAAGGATGGAAAGAGGCTCTGGCTCAGTACTATGGGGGATGGTGGGGGCTCAGGGAGGAAGGGGGTGCTAGGAGTCATGTATGGGTGGAGGGGGTAGAATTCCTAAGAGTCGCTATCACCAACAACTTCTCCTGGACCACCCACATTGAAGCAACCATCAAGAGAGCCCACCAACACCTCTACTTCCTTAGAAGGCTTAGGAAGTTTGGCATGTCCCCTACAACTCTGACCAACTTCTACAGATGCACCATAGAAAGCATTTTATCAGGATGCATCACAGCTTGGTCTGGGAACAACTCCATCCAAGACCCCAAGAAATTGCAGCCAATTGCAGATGCAGCCCAGACCATCAAACAAACCAACCTCCCTTCTATTGACACCATTTATACCTCACGCTGCCTCGGCAAGACCAGCAGCATGATCAAGGATTAGTCACACCCTGGCCACTCTCTCTTCTCCCCTCTCCCATCAGGCAAAAAGTATAGAAGTGTGAAAATTTATTTATTTATAATGAATGATCTCTTGCTCTCTTGCTATCCACTTTGCTGCTGTAACACTGTAAATTTCCCCAGTGTGGTACGAATAAAGGAATATATTATTAAAACACACAACACCAGATTCAGGGACAGTTTCTTCCCAGCTGTTATCAGGCAACTGAATCATCCTACCACAACCAGAGAGCAGTGCTGAACTACTATCTATCCCTTTGGTGACCCACGCTGGCTATCTATCTATCCCTTTGCTGGCTTTACCTTGCACTAAACGTTATTCCCTTATCATGTATCTATACACTGTAAATGGATTGATTGTAACCATGCATTGTCTTTCTGCTGACAGGTTAGCAAGCAACAAAAGCTTTTCACCACCTCGGTACATGTGCCAATAAACTAAACTGAACTGAATCGAACTGTGATGATTGGAACTGCACACAATACTCCACGTGCAGCATTCCAAATGTTACCTAAACAGTGCTTTATAAAGTTGATAAATAACATCCCAACTTTTGCATCCTATGTCTCAATGCATAAAGACAGGCATTATGTCTTGCTAGTTCAATAGCAAGTATGTTATTGCCAAATCAAGTTTGATACATTAGGGGAGAAATGATAAGTGGCCAATGAAATTGTGTGGGGTGATTGCAAGACAAACAAAGAAAGTTGGAAACACAAGAGACTGGAGAGGAGAAATAGATACTCTTTCCTCAGCCAGTGACATTGTGCATTCAGTGCATTCAACCCACATGTCTTACTAATAAAGCCTCGGAATTAGTTTGCACTCCTGTTTTAAGTCAATTACTGACCAGTTTAAGAGCAGGCACTGCACAATGCGTGGTCCTTAGCATTGGTTCATCTTTTTTCCTGTCTAGCACCACTTAATTGTTCATTTATTTGGTTGTTTACTACAAAACCTTCACCGCTGACGCCTCCATCAAGCAGGGGGATAAAAACAACATTTTCTTGTTTTTTCAGTAATTGGATGAACTTGGCATAGATTGAGAAAACTTAGTGTTAATCAACCACCATTTTCATTTATCTCCTTTAACATGTACTTGCTCTTTCCACCACTTTATTTCCACCCTCTGCCATGCACTGCATGTCAAGCCAATGCTTTGATAGCTACACCGGAATTATTCAACCATGAGACTTGACCTTTATAGAAGTCACTAATTTGCTGCAATATAATCTTAGCAGAAATCTTTTATTAACACAGAAGAATGCCAATGGACTCCCAAGTGAGCAATACCTCTGAGGTATTCCTTTTCTCTCCTTATTTCTTTGTACCCTAACAACTTATTCTCTCTCACATATGTCCAACTTCCCTATGACTCTTCCTGCTGTTAACATACACTGAGAGGGTAATTTATAACAGGCAATTAACCAAGCACCATACTTTAGTGATACGAGAGCAACCTGGAGCACCCGAGATGACACCCACACTGTCATGGCGACAGTGTCATGGGGACCCGAAACGTCACATCCATGTTCTCCTGAGATGCTGCCTGACCAGCACTCTGTCTTCTTCCCTCATGGGGAAAATGTGCAAACTTCAAACAAGTAGCAGTCAAGGTCAGGATCAAACTGGGTCCCTGGAGCTGTGGTAGCCTTTTAAACTCAGTTTTTAGTCATCTCAAAAATAACAAATTTCTTCTAATATCCTTTATTTTGGAGAAAACTTCATACTCTATCAACCGATTGATTAGATGTACATTGACTGCACTACAAGTCTAGAATGCTAGCCACAAAATCTAATTCTGTAGTGCAATGTCATCCACCAGAAAGGCAGTGGATGTGCAATGCAAAACGATGATAGCTACGGTTCATGACAGTCATTTAAAAGCGCAGGGCAATGTGCTAATGTGTTATCGATGTTTTGCTTCAATGAATGCTTGAGGCATTTCTTCCAAAGCATATCCATCAAATCTTGGCAAAAATAGTCAGGAAACAGCCTTCACAAGTGCTACCTAAAGGAATCCTGAGTGCCAGTAACTAGAGACACGAGGAACTACAGACCGAAGACGGATCCTGACCCAAAACGTCATCTGTCCCTACATGGATGCTGCCTGACCCGCTGAATTCCCCCAGCACTTTGTATTTTGTCAGTTAGTGGAGTCCACTCTGTGGGCTGCTTCTTTGAGTTTGAGTTTATTGTCAGGTATATCGAGGTACAGTGAAAAGCTTTAGTTGTGTGCTAACTAGTCAGCGGAAAGATAATACATGATTACAATCGAGCCATCCACAGTGTACAGAGGCATGATAAGGCGAATACCGTGAATAACGTTTAGTGCATGATAAAGCCAGTAAAGTCCCATGATACAAATTACCGCATCACTAAAGAAATCTCAAAAAAAGTAGTGTGCAAAAAATAAACAACAAAAATAAATGGACATTTATTTTGTTTATTTGTTTACTTTTGTTTATTTATCCATGTAAGAACGTAGAGAAGATTTACGAGGATGTCGCCAGGACTTAAAGTTCTGAGCTAGAGGGAAAGGTTGAGCAGGCTAGGACTTTATTTCTTGGAGCACAGGAGGATGAGGGATGATCTTGTAGAGGTGTGTAAGATCACGAGGGGAATAGATAGGGTAAATACACAGAGTCTTTTACCCATAGTAGGGGAATCAAGAACCAGGAGACATAGGATTAAGTGTGAGATGGGAAAGATTCAATAGGAACCTGAGGGGCAATTTATTTGTGTAGAAAGTGGTGGGTATATGGAACAAGCTGCCAGAGGAGGTAGTTGAGGCAGGTACTATAACAACATTTAAAATAAATTTGGACAGGTACATGGATAGGATAGATGGATATGGGCCAAATGTGGGCAGGTGGGACTAGGGTAGATGGGACATCTTGGTCAGCATGGGAAGAAGGGCCTATTGGGCAGAAGGGCCTGTTTCCATGCTGTGTGACTTTATGACTGTATGAATTTATTCATTTTTGGGATCTGTAAATCGCTGGCAAGGCCAGGATTTATGGTTCCTCCATAACTGGCCATGAGAATGTTGCACTGAGCTACATTTTTGAATCATTGTTAGCTTTGTGGTAGTGGGAAAGTTCAAAGGTTCAAAGATTCAGTTTATTGTCACATGCACCAATTAAGGTACAGTGAAACTCGAATTGCCATACTAAAAAAAAACAAGACACACAACTATTATTTCATATTTATTTTCATATTATTTTTTCATATTTCAGATACAGCGCGGAAACAGGCCTTTTCGGCCCACCAAGTCCGCACTGCCCAGTGATCCCTGCACATTAACACTATCC
Source organism: Rhinoraja longicauda (assembly GCF_053455715.1). Taxonomy (NCBI): domain Eukaryota; kingdom Metazoa; phylum Chordata; class Chondrichthyes; order Rajiformes; family Arhynchobatidae; genus Rhinoraja; species Rhinoraja longicauda. The sequence goes on along the minus strand of NC_135953.1, from coordinate 65,145,536 downwards.
TACACACACTAGGGACAATTTTTTACATTTACCCAGTCAATTAACCTACATACCTGTACGTCTTTGGAGTGTGGGAGGAAACCGAAGATCTCGGAGAAAACCCACGCAGGTCACGGGGAGAACGTACAAACTCCTTACAGTACAGCACCCGTAGTCAGGATCGAACCTGAGTCTCCGGCGCTGCATTCGCTGTAAGGCAGCAACTCTACCGCTGCGCCACCGTGCCACACATAAAGGTTAACATAAACATCCACTACAGTGTATTCCCCATGTTCCTCACTGTGATGGAAGGCAATAAAGTCCATTCTTCTTCCTCCTTATTCTCCTGCGGTCAGGGCAGTCGAACCATCCGCAGTCAGATCGAAGCTCCCGTGTCGGGGCAGTCGAAGCTCCTGCGGCTTGGAGCTCCTGAAGTCGGTCTCCACGATGTTAAAGTCCGCAGGTTCCCGCGGTTAGAGCTCACGAAGTCGGTCTCCAGCAAAGGCCGCCAACTCCTCAATGTTAGGCCGCAGTGCTGACGGAGATACGATATGAAAAAAAATCGCATCTCCGTTGAGGTAAGAGATTAAAAAATGTCTCCCCCAACTCACTCCCCCCCCCCCCCCCCCTCCCCCACCCCCCACATAAAACAAGCTAAAGAACACTAAAACATACATTTAACACATACTTACAAAAACAACAAAGAAGGAAGGGACACATCGACTGTTGGCGAGGCAGCCATTGTTGGCGAGGCAGCCATTGCTGGCGAGGCAGCCATTGCTGGCGAGGCAGCCATTGCTGGCGAGGCAGCCATTGCTGGCGAGGCAGCCATTGCTGGCGAGGCAGCCATTGCTGGCGAGGCAGCCATTGTTGGCGAGGCAGCCATTGCTGGCGAGGCAGCCATTGCTGGCGAGGCAGCCATTGCTGGCGAGGCAGCCATTGCTGGCACCACCCAGTTGGGGAAGGAGTTCCAGGATTTAAACGTAGTTTCGTTTATTATTGTCATGTGTACGAAGGTACAGTGAAAAGCTTTTTCGTTGTGCTATCCAGTCAGCGAAAAGACTATATATGATTACAATCAAGCCGTCACTTGTATTATATATTGTGCACACATACAGTATATATTACTTATAGAATGTTTTTTCTTAACCTCTAGCTCTTAATTCACTGATAATAGACAATAGACAATAGACAATAGGTGCAGGAGTAGGCCATTCAGCCCTTCGAGCCAGCACCGCCATTCAATGCGATCATGGCTGATCACTCTCAATCAGTACCCCGTTCCTGCCTTCTCCCCATACCCCCTTACTCCGCTATCCTTAAGAGCTCTATCCAGCTCTCTCTTGAAAGCATCCAACGAACTAGCCTCCACTGCCTTCTGAGGCAGAGAATTCCACACCTTCACCACTCTCTGACTGAAAAAGTTCTTCCTCATCTCCGTTCTAAATGGCCTACCCTTTATTCTTAAACTGTGGCCCCTTGTTCTGGACTCCCCCAACATTGGGAACATGTTATCTGCCTCTAATGTGTCCAATCCCCTAATTATCTTATATGTTTCAATAAGATCCCCCCTCATCCTTCTAAATTCCAGTGTATACAAGCCCAATCGCTCCAGCCTTTCAACATACGACAGTCCCGCCATTCCGGGAATTAACCTAGTGAACCTACGCTGCACGCCCTCCATAGCAAGAATATCCTTCCTCAAATTTGGAGACCAAAACTGCACACAGTACTCCAGGTGCGGTCTCACCAGGGCCCGGTACAACTGTAGAAGGACCTCTTTGCTCCTATACTCAACTCCTCTTGTTACGAAGGCCAACATTCCATTGGCTTTCTTCACTGCCTGCTGTACCTGCATGCTTCCTTTCATCGACTGATGCACTAGGACACCCAGATCTCGTTGAACTCCCCCTCCTCCTAACTTGACACCATTCAGATAATAATCTGCCTTTCTATTCTTACTTCCAAAGTGAATAACCTCACACTTATCTTCATTAAACTGCATCTGCCATGTATCCGCCCACTCACACAACCTGTCCAAGTCACCCTGCAGCCTTATTGCATCTTCCTCACAATTCACACTACCCCCCAACTTAGTATCATCTGCAAATTTGCTAATGGTACTTTTAATCCCTTCGTCTAAGTCATTAATGTATATCGTAAATAGCTGGGGTCCCAGCACTGTTAAAACCTTGCGTTCTGCTTAATCCATTTCTGCAATTGCCTAGTTGTTTTAATCCCTGCAACCAGTTACATGACAGATCATCAAATGGTTAATAAAGTAGATATATATTTTTTAATCAGCAAAGTAGCACAGGATTTTGCTGTAGTACGAGAAAACATCAAAGATTTTGGCAGGTGCAGAAAATGTGTCACAGGTGCGAGCTGCAAGGATGAAGAGGAGCCAGGAGAGCCATTACTATTTAATGTCCCTGGGGCTCTGTAAGCAGAACAGTAGCACAGGAGTGAATATTCCTTTTAGGAAAGCCAAGACATGTTTACTGGCTGCAATAGTGATATCTTTTGTTGACAGGGGCAATGTCAGAGAAACCTGTCGTTTCTTACACCGATTTCTTTCTTGGCTGAATCTTCACGACTTTAAATTAAAACTACTTGATAGGTGAACAATTTGTTTAACCAACAGTGAATTTACCAGAAAAAAAATGCATGATGGAATTTAAAGAAAATAGTTTGTGGATTTTCAGTTTGATCTTTTATACATGGTCATCAAAAGGGATTAAAATCTTTGCACTGCCTTTGATTATTTAGATTTCCACAGAATTTAACATTCATCTCTTTTGATCTTGTATGCAAGGAGGTAGATGTAAATAATCCTTGAATTTGTTCCGTTGAAGCATTTGTTCCTTTAAAGTTTGACACATTCTCAAGTAGGATATTGATTTGGTGGGATATGAATGAGAATACCAATGTTGCAATGTTCAAGAATAAGCCTGGAGAGCCTGCTCTGGTCTTCTTATGTCAAGGAATTCTAAACCAACATTGATTTTGTCCTGAGCTGAACTCCATGCACTTGCGCATTCTTGTGCCAGTCTATGGATAATGATCAGGAACAGGGTCACTAAGTCTTTCCCCACCTCCCTAATCCGAGTACAGTCTGCAGAGCTGTGGCATAGAAATCATCATGGATTATTTATCAATGCAACCTCTTGGAGCATGGTTCTACTGATACCACTTCAGACAATGCAGCAAATCCCCTTTATCCCTGGTCTGTATTGTTCAAATTAAACAACTTGTAAACAGTCAAAGAATTTACTCTGCTAAACAAGACCTCACATTTCTTTGCAAATTTCACATCGCATTCAGTACCATAATCATACTGTGTACAAGTATATAAGGATGTCTTTTTAGTTTAGTTTAGAAATACAGGGTGGAAACAGGCCCTTCGGCCCACCAAGTACCCGCCGACCAGCTATCTCCATATACTAACACTATACTGCAAACGAAGGATAATTTGCAATTTTTACTGAAGCCAATTAACCTACAAACCTGTACATCTTTGGATTGTGGGAGGAAACCAGAACACCCAGGGAAAAACCCACACGGTGATGGAGAAGGTACAAACCCCGTACTGACAGCGCCCATAGTCAGGATTGAACTCAGGTCTCCGGTGCTCTACAGCAGCAACTCTATCGATGTGCACCTCTGTGCCGCCATAACGTCCTAATTAATTTAATTTCTTGCTTTCATCACTTCACCATCATTAGCCCTTTTTTTCAAAGTATAGCAACTTGACCCAAGAATTCTCTCTAGTGTCTCGTATGCCTTTTCATCCTGAACAATTTTCCACAAATCACTCTACGGTGCGGTTCAGTGGGCCAAAGGGCCTGTTTGCACGCTGTATCTAAACTAAACTTAACTAAACTAAAATCCGGCTTCAATGTGTGAGCCATGTCAGTTGCCTAACAAGCAACGGATGCTTGAAACAAGCATTTAACTTAAGTTCCATCATGAGCAACAGAGAAAACACTTCAAGGATGTTCCCAAAGCATCCTTGCAAAAGTTTCTGCTTGCTTTCATTGATTCTTTTATTATAACTCACCCAAAGTTCATCTGACCCCAGGTAATCCTTGGCCAATGAACAATCAAAATGGAGAAGCAGCAGCATTTGGGTTGGCGCTAAGTACGTTGAGTCCTTTCGTTGGGATCAAGAAAAAGCCCAATGAAAGCAATGAAAGGAGCACACCACCCCTCAAGCACAGTGGCGCAGCAGTAGAGCTGCTGCCTTACTGTGCTGGAGACCCAGATTTGATCCTGACTACATGTGCCGTCTGTACGGAGTTCGTATGTTCTCCCTGTGATGGTGTGGGTGTTCTCTGGGTGTTACAATTTTCTCCCGCATTCGAAAGACGTGCAGATATGTAGGTTAATTGACTTCTGTAAATTGTCGCCAGTGTGTAGGATAGAACTAGCCTACAGGTGATCACTGGTCAGTGTGGACTCGGTGGGCCGAAGGGCCTGTTTCCACACATTAACTCCAAGCTAAACTATACTAAACTGACCCAGCCATCATATTCTGCCCCACCTGCTACAGAATCTGCAGATCTCTTGTATGTCTTGAAAGCTATCTCAGGATCCACAAATCATTCTTGATCCCCAGGGCAGCGAAGGAAAGAAGACAAGAGTCTTGGAAGAAGAAACTTATTACACAAGTCCTTCTCTTTTAGAAACTTAGAAACATAGAAAATAGGTGCAGGAAGAGGCCATTCGGCCCTTTGAACCAGCACCGCCATTCATTGTGATCGTCCCCAATCAATAATGGTGCCTTCCTTCTCCCTATATCCCTTGATTCCACTAGCCCCTAGAGCTCTATCTAACTCTCTTTTAAATCCATCCAGTGATTTGGTTTCCACTGCCCTCTGTGGCAGAGAATTCCACAAATTCACAACTCTCTGGGGGAAAAAGTTTTTTCTCACCTCAGTTTTAAATGGCCTCCCCTTTATTCTAAGACTGTGGCCCCTGGTTCTGGACTCGCCCAACATTGGGAACATTTCTCCTGCATCTAGCTTGTCCAGTCCTTTTTATAATTTTATATGTTTCTAGTATGTTTTGATGGAACATCCGTCCAATTGAAGGATTCAGCAAAGGTGTTGTTAAAACTTTTTTGAAGTTGGCCTTCTGTGTGCCACAGCAGAAATAGTCCTTTTGCCTTACCTTTAAAACTCCAGCTGTTGTAGCTACCCACGCACTCCCAATAGAAAAGCAAAAAAACAAGTTCAGATGCTGGAAATCTAAAATAAAGAACAGAACATTTTTGAAATGCTGGGCAGCTTAAACAGCATCCGTTGATAGATAAGCAGATGAAAGATCATTGACTTCAAAGATCATGTTCATAAGTCACAGGAGCAATTCTAGGCCATACGGCCCACCGAGTCTACTCTGCCATTCAATCATGGCTGACCTATCTTCCCCTCTCAACCTCATTCTCCTGCCTTCTCCCCATAACTTTTGACACCCATACTAATCAAGAATCTATCAATCTCCACTTTAAAAATACCCAAAGATAGCCTCCACAGCTGTCTGTGACAATGAATTCCATAGATTCACCACTCTCTGGCTGACGAAATTCTTCCTCATCTCCTTTCCAAAGGTACCTCATTTTATTCTGAGTCTGTGCTCTCTGGTCCAAGATTCTCCCACTATCGAAAACATCTTCTCCACGTCCATTCTAACCAGACATTTCGTTATTCACTAAGTTTCAATTAGATCCCCCCTCATCCATCTAAACTCCAGCGAGTACAGGGGCAGAACTTTCAAACGCTCATCATATGTTAGCCCAATTATTCCTGGGATCATTCCTGCGTCTTTCACCTCAAATGCTGCCTGATCCATTCCCACTCACCTGCCTACATTCTCTTGACTCCCAGGTTTTACGGTCTCAGTTTGACAATCTTCCTCTCCTGCACAACCTGTGCCACTTCCTCTTGGGGCTTGATTATTGTCAACTGTATTGAATTTGAGTGCAGTACAATGTTTCAATGATTATTTTTTGCACGTCCTATTTTCACCTTCAAGTAAATGTGTGCCAGTTATGTATGATTCTCCACCTTCTGACTAAAGAAATTGCTCCTCATTTCCTTTTCTAAAGGTATGTCTTTTTTTAAAATGAGGCTGTACCTTCTGGTCCTGACTCTCCCACTAGTGGAAACATCCTCTCCACAACCACTCGATCAAGGCCTTTCACTATTCGGTAAGCTTCAATGAGATCCCACCTCATCCTTCTCAACTCCACAGAGTACAGGCCCAGTGCCGTCAAACACTCATTATACATTAACTCAATCGTCCCTGAGATAATTCTCGTAAACCTCCTCTGGACCCTCTCCAATGCCAGCACATCCTTCCTCAGATACGAGGCCCACAACTACTCACAACATTCCAAATGTGATCCGATCAGCGCCTTATGGAGCCTCAGCATTATGTCCCTGTCATATTATTTGTCAGTATAGATGACAAATAATCAGTCTTGACTCTTGTAGAAACAAGGAACTGCAGATGCTAGATTACACAAAAGGACTCAAAGTGGTGAGGTTACTCAGCAGGTCAGGCAGCATCTCTGGAGAATGATTCGGGTTGGGACCCTTCTTCAGACTCTTAACTCTGCCCAGTTTCTTCTTCATACTGATTTCCTTTCCTTGTCTTTCTAGTTGGTGTTGTGAGTTATGATGACACCTCCATGTTTGACTGTTTTCATCTACGCCTCCATTTCCCCTAATCAGCCATGTGCAATGAGTGTCTTCAGTTGTGTAATCTATTCTCCATTTCCAGTACCAATATGTACTAGACAATATGCCAACATGCTGACATTCATTCCCTGGTGCTAAATATTGATAAGGCATCACTGAATCATCACACAATCTTTGCACAGAATTTTACAGGCTGCTCAGCCTCAAAGATTTAGGTCAGAAGGAACAATCATGTTTATGCATGCATTCCATACTTCCATATTATCTCCTTATGACATAGATCCCATCAGGCTATTGATCCCATCAAGTCATTACCATCCCACAGAGCAATTGCATTTCTAACTAATTTTCCCTGCGGATATAAGCAACTGCAGATGTTGGAATCTTGAGTAAAACATAAAGTGCTGGAGTAATTCAAGGTGTCAGGAGGCACCTCTAGTGGACATAGATAAGCGACGATTCAGGTTGGGACCCTTCTTCAAGTTTTTCCCTGCAGCTATTCTTTCCAAGTTCCCAATATTCTCCCAATGTTCCCACCAATTCCACCACACACATATGCTAAGGGCAATTTACAGTCGCCAATTAACCTATGTACAAGCATGTCTTTGGGATAAGGAAGGAAACTGGGAACCATGCAGTCACAGGGAGGAACAAGGGTTGTTGGAACTGTGTGGCAGCAGCACTACAGGTTACGTGACTGTGCAACTATCCTTTAGACTCCATTGTCCAGTCAATTCATTTCAGAGGCAAATATATCATGCAGCAAAATCAGGCTCATTTTCTGCTGATCAACAGTTTATCTGGCTGTAAATCTCTGACTCCTGGTGTGAAGCAGTGCTTCAGTTGAGGAAGTGACATTTAACAGGATTTATCGGTAATGCAATTAATTTCAAATGGCTAAAGACGGAAATCACTATGGATTATTTATTGGTGTAAACTCCCGAGGCGAGGCTATTGATGCTGCTGTGGACAATGCAGCAAATCCCCTTTTCCCAAATCAAGGCCTGACAGAATGTAAATAATGTCAGTTACCTCAAAGCACATATAAAGTTGCAAGTAAGGGCAGTTTGCAAAAAGCACAATCACTATTCAAGCCATTGTGAAAAAGTTAATAGCAACTCCTATGACTTTATACAATCACAATTACCACAAAGCACATATTAAGCCCCGATTTCCTTCAGTTCTATAAACATTGCATCAGCTAGAAGTACTCTCTCCTTCAAATCAAAAGTGACTTAAAATGAAAATGGAAAATGTTGGAAACATTCAGCACATAGCACAGTGGCACAGCTGGTAGGCCTGCTGCTTCACAGCTCCAGAGATCTGGGTTCAATCCTGACCATCAGTGTTGTCTGTGTGGAGTTTGCACTTTCTCCTTGTGATTGTGTGGGATTCTTCCAGGTGTTCTGGTTACCTCCTCCATCCCAAAGACATGCAGGTTTGTCAGTTAATTGGCCTCTGTCAATTCCCCCTGCTATGAAGTGAGCATGCAGGGATGTTGATGGTAATTTGGGGAAAATAAAATGGGATTTGGGTGGAACTTGTTGAAGGACAGTGTGGGCATGATGGGCTAAAGGGCCTTTTTCCATGTCATATATCTCTCTAAGCCAGGCAGCATGTGTGGAAAGGGAATCACAGTTAATGTTTCAGCTCTGGTATTAATCAAAACTAGGAAATAAATAAAAGGAAGACATTTTAAATTGAGTTTGATATTAGTTTATTGTCATGTGCACTGAGGTATTATTGCGTGCCAGGCAGTCAGCGGAAAGACAATACACGATTACAATCAAGTCATCCACAGTGTACCGATACATGATAAAGGAAATAACGTAAATAACGTGAATGCAAGATAAAGTTTAGTAAAGTCCGATTACAGGTAGTCCGAGGGTCTACAATGAGGTAGATAGTAACTCAGGACCACTTAGTTGTTGATAGAGTGGTTCAGTTGCCTGATGATAACAGCTGGGGGAAAACTGTCCCTGAATCTGGAGGTGTGTATTTTCACACTTCAAAACCTCTTGCCTGATGGGAGAGGGGAGAGGAGGGAGTGACCAGGGTGTCACTCATCCTCGATAATGCTGGTGGCCATGCCGGGGCAGCGTGAATTATAGGTTGAATCCATGGAAAGGAGGTTGGTTTGTGTGGCGGTATGGGCTGCATCCACAATTCTCTGCAATTTCTTGCGGTCTTGGATTAAAGTAAAGGTAGTGGGAGGAACAGAAAGTATGCTTGGAGACAGTCAGAAGCTGATTATGCCGTATCTTCCCTTCTGCTCTATCTATTGTACTTTATTATATTTATATTTGGTTAGCATGCAAAACAAAGCTCTTCACTGTACCTCAGTACATGTGACAATAATAAAACTAAACCTGAACCTATACCTTGTTTGTCTGATGTGTTGTTGATAACAGCAGTGTGTGACATGCCCAGCAGAGAGACAATAACTGCGGTGAGAAAAAAACAGAGCCAAGCTCATAGATGGCTACCTTGTATCAGAAACAGGCTGTCCTGATACAGACAGAAATAATGATATAAATTTGGACAATTTGGAAGAAGTGGTTTTATTCCTCCACCTTGCATTGGGTTTCATTATAACTGCGGGGAGTCATGCAAGTTTACCAGAGTGGGATTGTCATGGGAATTTAAAGCGATCTTCTTTTCTATCTGTTGGCAACTGTCGTTTTCTTTTAGCTCGAGATAATAAAAACGATAGAGAATTAATATATTAATATTTCCTGAAGAACTCACACAATTGATTCAATTTTTTTCTCTTTTGTTGCAGTAAAGCAATCAAACTCATGAGTTGCAAAAAAAAATAATAATTGAATAAAGCTGCAGATCACCAAGGTCTATGGTCTTTTTACTTTACCTCAGGCACTAAGGGAAGAAAACCAATTTAAGCCCATTAATTCTATTAACTGTACAGAGTACAGACTATTATTGTTGGGAAACATAGAACAGTACACCACAGAAACAGGCCCTTTTGGCCACAATGTCCATGCAGAACATGTTACCAAATTAAACAAATCTCCTCTGCCTGCATGTGAGACATATCGCTCTATTCCCTGCACATCCATGTGCCTAACTAAAAGCCTTTTAAATGCCACCATCACCACCCCTGGCACATGCCCACCAACCTCTGTGTAAAAAAGCATCTCACATATCTCCTTTAAACTTTGCCCTTCTCACCTTAAAACTATTCCAGCTAGTTTTTGCCATTTCCACCCTGGGAAGAATGTCTATCTCATATTATTATTATTATTACTATTATTATATCATATCATATAATTATGCATCTCATAATTTTATATACTTTTATCGCCTACCCACATCCTCCAATGCTCCAGAAAAAAATGATCCAAGATTGCCCATCCTCTCCTGATAGATAATACCCTTTAAAACAGGCATCATATGGAATGATTCAGTGCAGAAGCAGGTAATTTGATCTTTGTGCTGTGTTGTCTCTTTGAATGTGCTGTTCATTGAATAGCACTCCCATATCAGTGAACTTTGTGTCATACTGTATTATAAATCAATTGCAGAGAATTGTGGACGTAGAGCAAACCATCGCACAAGCTGACCTTCCTTCCATTGACACCTTTTACCTCATGCTGCCTCAGCAAAGCCACTAATATAATCATGAATGTGTCGCACCCAGGCCATTCCCGCTTCTCCCCTCGCCCATCAGGCAAGTGGTATAGAAGCGCGAAAATGCACACGCCCAGATTATGGGACAGTTTCTTCCCAGGTGTTATCAGGCAACTGAACCATCCTACCAACAACTAGAAAGCAGCCCTGAGCTACTATTTGCTTCATTGAAGACCTTTGGACTATCTTTGATCAGACTTTACTGGACTTTATCTTGCACTAAACATTATTCACATAGACAATAGACAATAGACAATAAGTGCAGGAGTAGGCTATTCGGCCCTTTGAGCCAGCACTGCCATTCAATGTGATCATGGCTGATCATTCTCAATCAGTACCCCGTTCCTGCTTTCTCCCCATACCCCCTGACTCTGCTATCCTTAAGAGCTCTATCTAGCTCTCTCTTGAATGTATTCAGAGAATTGGCCTCCACTGCCCTCTGAGGCAGAGAATTCCACAGATTCACAACTCTCTGACTGAAAAAGTTTTTCCTCATCTCTGTTCTAAATGGCCTACCCCTTATTCTTAAACTGTGGCCCCTGGTTCTGGACTCCCCCAACATTGGGAACATGTTTCCTGCCTCTAATGTGTTCAACCCCTTAATAATCTTATACGTTTCGATGAGATCCCCTCTCATCCTTCTAAATTCCAGTGTATACAAGCCTAGTCGCTCCAGTCTTTCAACATATGACAGTCTCGCCATTCCAGGAATTAACCTAGTAAACCTACGCTGCACGCACTCAATAGCAAGAATATCCTTCCTCAAATTTGGAGACCAAAACTGCACACAGTACTCCAGGTGCGGTCTCACTAGGGCCCTGTACAACTGCAGAAGGACCTCTTTGCTCCTATACTCAACTCCTCTTGTTATGAAGGCCAACATTCCATTGGCTTTCTTCATTGCCTGCAGAACCTGCATGCTTCCTTTCAGTGACTGATGCACTAGGACAGTTGCACATTATTCCCTTTATCATGTATCTGTGCAATCGATAGCTCGATTGTAATCATGCTTGTCTTTTCACTGACTGGTTAGTATGCAACAAAAGCTTTTCACTGTACCTCGATACTCAAAATCAGTAAACTAAACTCAAACTTAAAACACCTAAAAATGCTACTTTCAGTGTAATCTAAACATTGAATGTGTTGAATGGCCCTAGACCAGATCCTGCATATATATTTTATTTACAATATGATCAAGCACGGGGTGGCGCCAGAAATGCTGCCTCGCCAACAGTCTGTCTGTCCTTTCCTTCTTTGCATTTTAATAGTATGTGTTAAATGTATGTTTTTAGTGTTCTTTAGTTTGTTTTATGTGGGGGGTTGGGGGAAACTTTTTCTAATCCCTTACCTCGACGGAGATGCAATTTTTTCCCGTATCGTATCTCCGTCCGCTCTCCGGCCTAACATCGAGGAGTTGGCAGCCTTTGCTGGACACCGATTTTGAGAGCTCCACCGCGAGTGCCTGTGGACTTAACGTCATGGAGCTCGTGGTCTCTGATTAGAGACCGACATCGGGAACTCCAAGCCATAGGAGCTTCGATCGCTCTGATGCGGGGGCTTCGATCGCCCCGACACGGGAGCTTCCATCGCCCCGACAGATGATTCGACTGCCCCGACCACGGGTGAATAAAGAGGAAGAAGCTTGGTCTTTTTTTTGCCTTCCTTCACAGTGAGGAAGGTGGGGAATGTGCTGTGGTGGATGATTATGTTAACTTTTATGTAGTCGTGTGTCTTGTTGCTTTTTTTTATATGGCTGTTTGGTAATTCGCATATCACTGTACCTTAATTGGTACACGTGACAATAAAAGACCTTTGAAACCTTTGATATTAAACCCAACAGTACAATTGTTGATTTTCAAAATATTATTTTATCTATTTTGAATAATTATTGTGATTTTTATAGGAAAATAGAATCATTGAATCCCAGCGCATGGATACAGGCCTCTCAGCCCAATTCATCCATGCCGACCAAGATGCCCTATCCATATTAATCATATTTGCCTGTATATCCCTGTTCATGTACCTGTCCAAGTGCCTTTTAAATGTTATTATAGTATCTGACTCAACTACCTCCTCTGGCATCTTGTTCTGTACACCCCCACCCTCTGTGAAAAAACTGCCCCTCAGGTTTGTATTAAATCTTGTCTTTCTCACCTTAAACATAGAGTCAAGAGTGTTTCCTTGTCATATGTCATGAAATGGAACAATAAAATTCTTGCAGCAGAACAAAAGATATGTAACCATAATACTCTGTAAACACCATAATAAGCAACAAAAAAGCTCAGTATATATATAAAGGTAAACAAACAATAGTAGTGCAAAAACAAAAACAAGTCTATGTAGTTTGGAGCTTATGCGAAGGTTGTAGTGTTTATTAGCCTGATGGCTGTACGGAAGAAGCTTCTCCTGACTGGACATTAGTTTTCAGGCTCCTGTACTTTCTTCCCGATGGCAGGAGTGAAATGAGAGCATAGAATTAGAATTAGAATTACCTTTATTTGTCATCCAAAAAACAAGTCTTTTGGACGAGATTTCATCACCCACAGTCCAACAATAAGAGCAATAAAATAAGCCAATTACACAACCCCAACCAACACAAAACACAAAAAAAAAGAAACATCCATCACAGTGAGTCTCCTCCAGTCCCCTCCTCACTGTGATGGAAGGCCAGAATGTCTTTTCTTTTCCCCTGCCGTCTTCTCCCACGGTCAGGCTGTTGTACTTGCCACGTTCCAGGCCGCGCCGGACGGTGAAAGGTCCGCAGCGGGCCGACCCAAGCCGCACGATCCGGGGCGGGCGAAGACGCTGCCGCTGCTGCTGCATGTCGGGGCGGTCGTAAGCGAGGGTGGTGTGGATCTCTGATGATGCTGACTGCCTTTTTGAGGCAGCGACTCCAGTGGATCCCTTCCATGTGGGGAGGTCAGTACCCATGATGAACAGGGAAGTGTTGACTACTTTTTGCAATCATCTTCATTCCTGGGCAGTCGAGTTGCCGAACCAGGTCATAATGCAACCAATCAATATGCTCTCTGCCCTACACCTGCAGATGATTAAGAGAAAATTTGTTGACGTACCGAATCTCCTCAATCTTATAAGGAAGAAGAGGTGTTGTTGGGCGATTTTTAAGATTGCATCAACATGCTGGGTCCAGGACAGATCGTCAGAGATATGCACATTCAGAAATTTGAAGTTTTTGACTCTCTCCACCACCATCCCATCAATAAAGATGGATTTGTGAATCCTCGACATTCCTGTTCCAGAGTCAACAATCAGTTCCTTTGTTTTACCGATGTTAAGAACAAGGTTGGCGCAAAAATGCTGGCGTAACTCAGCGGGACAGGCAGTATCTCTGGAGAGAAGGAATGGGTGACGTTTTAGACAATAGACAATAGACAATAGGTGCAGGAGTAGGCCATTCAGCCCTTCGAGCCAGCACCGCCATTCAATGCGATCATGGCTGATCACTCTCAATCAGTACCCCGTTCCTGCCTTCTCCCCATACCCCCTCACTCCGCTATCCTTAAGAGCTCTATCCAGCTCTCTCTTGAAAGCATCCAACGAACTGGCCTCCACTGCCTTCTGAGGCAGAGAATTCCACACCTTCACCACCCTCTGACTGAAAAAGTTCTTCCTCATCTCCGTTCTAAATGGCCTACCCCTTATTCTCAAACTGTGGCCCCTTGTTCTGGACTCCCCCAACATTGGGAACATGTTATCTGCCTCTAAGGTGTCCAATCCACTAATTATCTTATATGTTTCAATAAGATCCCCCCTCATCCTTCTAAATTCCAGTGTATACAAGCCCAATCGCTCCAGCCTTTCAACATACGACAGTCCCGCCATTCCGGGAATTAACCTAGTGAACCTACGCTGCACGCCCTCCATAGCAAGAATATCCTTCCTCAAATTTGGAGACCAAAACTGCACACAGTACTCCAGGTGCGGTCTCACCAGGGCCCGGTACAACTGTAGAAGGACCTCTTTGCTCCTATACTCAACTCCTCTTGTTACGAAAGCCAACATTCCATTGGCTTTCTTCACTGCCTGCTGAACCTGCATGCTTCCTTTCATTGACTGATGCACTAGGACACCCAGATCTCGTTGAACTCCCCCTCCTCCTAACTTGACACCATTCAGATAATAATCTGCCTTTCTATTCTTACTTCCAAAGTGAATAACCTCACACTTATCTACATTAAACTGCATCTGCCATGTATCCGCCCACTCACACAACCTGTCCAAGTCACCCTGCAGCCTTATTGCATCTTCCTCACAATTCACACTACCCCCCAACTTAGTATCATCTGCAAATTTGCTAATGGTACTTTTAATCCCTTCGTCTAAGTCATTAATGTATATCGTAAATAGCTGGGGTCCCAGCACCGAACCTTGCGGTACCCCACTGGTCACTGCCTGCCATTCCGAAAGGGACCCATTTATCCCCACTCTTTGCTTTCTGTCTGTCAACCAATTTTCTATCCATGTCAGTACCCTACCCCCAATACCATGTGCCCTAATTTTGCCCACTAATCTCCTATGTGGGACCTTGTCGAAGGCTTTCTGAAAGTCGAGGTACACCACATCCACTGACTCTCCCTTGTCAATTTTCCTAGTTACATCCTGAAAAAATTCCAGTAGATTTTGTAGATTTTGTGTCCATCTTCGGTTTAAACCAGCATCTGCAGTTCCTTCCTACATATTAAGAGCAAGTTTGTTGTTCTGGCACCATTTGGTCAGTCGATCGATCTCTCTCCTCTACTCTGACTCATCCTCACCTGTAATTCATTCAACAATGGTGATGTCATCGGCGAATTTGAAGATGGAGTTGGAACTGTGACCGGCTAGTCATGAGTATAGAGTGAGTAGAGCAGGGGGCTGAGCATGCAGTCTTGAGGTGTTCCTGTGCAGCTGATTATCAAGGAAGAAGTGTTGCTACCAACTCTGTATGTGATCTGTTGATGAGTAAATCAAGGATCCAGTTTAGTTTAGTTGAAATATACAGTGAAGAAACAGGTCCTTCAGCCCATCGAGTCCGCACCGACCAGCGATTCCCGCACATTAACATTACCCTTCACACACTAGGGACAATTTACACTTACACCAAGCCAATTAACCTACAAACCTCTATGTCTTTCGAGTGTGGGAGGAAACCAAAGATTTTGGAGAAAAACCCACATGGTCACGGGGAGAACTTGCAAACTCCGCACAGACAGCACCCGCAGTCAGGATCGGACCTGCGTCTCCGTCCCTGTAAACGCTCGAAGGCAGCAACTCTACCGCTACGCCACCGTGCTGGTAGTTGTAATGGGATGTGCAGAGATGTAGTTCCGTGAGCTTTGTAACCAGTTTGGAAGGGATGATGGTGTTGAACACCAAGCTGTAGTCTATGAACAACAGTATGTGTTTTTATTGTATGTTGTTTTATTGGCCTGTCCTGGGTAAAAGACTGTGCATTCACCCTATCTATTCCAAATGTCTGAACAAATAGTGAAATACTGTCACTGTTATCACAAAAATACATTTACATTTCACAAGGTGCTATCATTACAAGAGTAATACTTTTGTCATATTTTTCTTCTCACTGTTATCTTGGACTTGATACTTGGCTGTGCCTGAAACTAATGATTCCAATTCACCCTTTTCATTCAGAACAGATCCGTGCTTTAATATCATGTGCTGGAGATGGAAAGCGATTTGCATATTCAAGTGGAAGTGAAAATAGAAACCAGATAAAACAGTGGCAGGGCTTTAATGGTTAGACGCTGCTCACATGGTACGACTCTTCAAAGGTTTTTTCAGAGCTGGTTTCAATCATATCCCTCTGAAAACCTGTTTCATTGGTAACCAACAGGGACTACAAGCAATCTTCCTGACTCTTGAATAAAACAAACAGATACCCATTTTCTTAAGCAATCATGGTTTGGAAGTGTGTCAGTTCTTTTCTCTGTAACGAAGTCTGAAATAGCTTAAGCTTATTTATAGAAACTCAAAGACTGCATATTTCTTTAGGTAACAGTTTTATCTCCCTGCAATTCACTGCAAATTTGCTTAGAATCAGCCACACTGCTAGAAAGATATCATTATAAACTGAGTGAGGTTCTATCAATGCAGAATTTGTGTTGCTTTTATTGCCATGAACACTTACATTCAGAATCATAAATACAGTGCAGTACAAGGTCAGATGGGACATTAGCATTGTCAATTTTTAACTTGTCGTCTTCAGCTCGCTTGGTATTTGATATCACTCACCATTTCTAAACTATATTTTATGAAACTAAATGAAGCCAATTCTGTATCCACATAACCAGCTTTCCCTGGATCCCATTTGATCTAACCTTCCAGAGCTACCTATCAGTAGTGCTATAAATGGGCCCAGGTTAAACATATATCATGACCTCTATGCTATTTTACAGGCCACATCTTGCACCCACGCAGTTTTCATGCTGAAAACAGGAAGGAAGGATTTGCTATGAGCAGGGTTCATTTCTTTGGACCCTCTCCCTCTCACCCACATTTATACCATGATCCTTGCAATCATTTCCGACATTAACCTCTGCAGTGTTCCTAGACTTGCCGTTCAATACATGTCAATGAGAATGATACCAATGATGGGCCAGTCTCAGTGACCAGAGTTAGCAGTAAGAAAAATGTTTACACTTGTGTTAAACAGTATCCCTTTTCACATTTTGCATGAGACAACATAGGACAAAGAATTTTAGCCGGAGGGTGGTGAATCTGCAGAATTCATTGCCACAGACAGCTGTGGAGGGAAAGTCATTGCGTATTTTAAAAAATGATTGCAGATTCTTGATTAGTTTAGATTAGTTCAAATACAGCGAACATTTGCTCTCATGTGGGATATTAAAGCATTTGGTTCCTAAATAGAGAGAGAGAGAACATTTTCACACTATCCATCCCCGCAGAGAATGTAGAGCTGATTTTACAAAATCTCTCAATTCCCTGCATTCTGACATTTTGCTCATCTTCAGTTTTCTTTGTTGAAAAATCAGCTATGCTTTCCTCTACTGAGAATACTAGTTGCAGGAATTTGCTCTAAAAATGTTTCCTCATCTGTTTTTCCCTTCTCTGAGACACAGCTTAAACAGTCTTCTTTGACCTAAGCTTGTGATCATCAGTTCCAACATCTCTTTATATGCCTTCGTGTCAAATTTTGTTTGAACGTTGCTCCTAAGATACTCTGGGAGATTTTGCTACATTGAAGGTCCTATTTAAATACAAGAGTGTGGCGACATAATGGTTATGTTACTGGCCTAGTACTCCAGTGGTGTGAATTAATCATGTGGAGACATGAGTTCAAATCCCAACACGACAGCTGGAGAATTCAAATTCAGGTAATTAAATGTCCTGGAGTTCAGAAGCTGATAACAGTAATGGTGACCATTAAAATCCCATCTGCTTCACTAATGTACGTTAGAGAAAGGAATTGTGTCTTCTTTCCCCACTCCAGCTGTTGGTTCTTAATTGTCTCCTGAAATACTGCAGCAGTTCAAGGTGGTAGCTTATCACCTCCTTTTGCCACAGCCAACAATGGACCATTGTGGACCCCCTTTGCCACAGCCAACAATGGACCATTGTGGACCCCCTTTCCTTGATTATCATTGCTGTCTTTGATTTGTTCTTTTCACCCTTTCATCCTTTCAAGAATTAGATAGAGCTCTTAAGGATAGCGGAGTCAGGGGGTATGGGGAGAAGGCAAGAGCGTGGTACTGATTGAGAATGATCAGCCATGATCACATTGAATGGTGGCTCGAAGGGCCGAATGGCCTAGTGCTGCACCTATTGTCTATTGTCTATTGATTTGTTCTTTGCATCTTTTCACACCTCTAGTTTCCCTCTCCACTGACGCTCAGTCTGAAGAAAGTTCTCGACCTGAAATGTCATCTATTCCAAATCTGCCTCCAAACAGTGCAGCTATGCAGATATCTAGAATCCAATAAAGGGGAGATATTTTTTTTTATTCACAAAATGCTGGAGTAACTCAGCAGGTCAGGCAGCATCACAGGAGAGAAGGAATGGGTGACGTTTCGGGTCGAGACCCTTCTTCAGTCTCGACCCGAAACGTCACCCATTCCTTCTCTCCCGAGATGCTGCCTGACCTGCTGAGTTACTCCAGCATTTTGTGAATAAATCGATTTGTACCAGCATCTGCAGTTATTTTCTTATACTAAAGGGGCGATATTAATTTGTTTTTGCATCCCAACTTTCTTACTGAAATTCCTGCACTTCCACAGAATTGAGCATCATTTTTCATTATAACTACTGCAAAACTGGCTTATATTTCTCCTTGCACTGTAGCATTCTGAAATGATGTGAGAGGATGGCAGGGCAATGCTTCATTCGCTCCAATATGTGTAGGTAAATCTAAACATTTTAAGTATTTGCCACTGGAAACTTGATGTTATTTTTCATCACATTCTGAGCAGTTGATAAAGAAAGCTGAAAAAGATTTGTTTTTATTTTTCAAAATGTCCCGCTAAAAAGCTATAAAGAACACACAGGTAAATAAAATGAGCAAAAAATGAATATGAACATCATAACTTCTGATGTGTAAAGGTAAACCACTACAAAAAAACACAAAATCATGTCATGTAATGTATTGATTTCTTCTAATGGAATTGGCGAGTTATTTTTGACTATGTAATAAATCATTTAGATTTTGGTAACAGTTATTGTCCATAAATTGATGTTAATTAACCTAATGCTGTTGAGTGGAATTTTTTTTGTTTTTCATTTCACTGTGAACTTAAAGATTTTTCTTAACATTTTTGGATTTGCTTCTAATTGAGGCATATCAATCTTTGATGTATTCCTTCACATAACTAAATGATTTATGCCTGGAAATGTACAGCAAAATGAATCACCCCCCAGTCACAACAAGTATAGGCTGCATGAAAGTCTAATGAAATGCACTAAACATCTGGTCAACTCCATAAATAGAAACAACATTTCCACCTCAGCTTTCCAAAGAAATATCCATGACTGTATGTTGATTTTGGCCTTTCTATGGTTAAGCTCTCTTATCAGCAAATAACTTAAACCCACGCTCCAAATAGAACTGTTTTGACTGCTGCTGAAACACAGCCCCAAGGCTCACAGATTGTCAGAGCAACTGTAAGAACTTGTAAAAATGGAAATATTCTTTTTTCTTTTGCACATTTAACAAAGTAAAAGGCAGTTAGAGGTATAAACCTGGAATTTTGGTAGACTAGCACCTGATTTTGATGGGTAAATCCTGCTTAACTGTACACTATGGATGGCTCAACTGAAATAGTATGTAGTCTTTCCGCTGACTGGTAAGCATGTAACAAAAGCTTTTCACTGTACCTCGGAACACGTGACAATAGACTAAACTAAACATTAAACTCACTGTGCATTGTGCTGGCAATTGTCCGCATCAGGAAAACAGCAATGGCACATTTAGGCAAAATCACTTCTGCACACCTTACTATATCTGGCATTGGTTGCATACTTGATAACATTACAAGTCATGCACCATGTTTCCTTTCTTACCAACATAACTTGAAGCTTCTTAGTGCATCCTTTCACCTTCAAGGGGGGGGGGGGGGGGAGTGCAGGCATAGCAGTAGAGTTGCTACTTACAGTGCCGCAGGCCAGGATTCGAACCTGCTTACTGGTGCTATCTGCACGGAGTTCGTGCCTTCTCCCTGTGACCATGTGGGTTTTCTCCGGGTGCTCCGTTTTCCTCCCACTTTCCAAAGACATGCAGATTTGCAGGTTAATTGGCTTCTGTAAATTGTCCCTAGTCTGTAGGATAGAACCAGCGTGTGGGTGATAGATGGTCGCCGTGGGCTCGAAGGGCCCGTTTCCATGCTGTATCTCTAAAACTCAGTGAACAGTTTCACAAAACTAGGAGCACGTAGTGCTGAGATTGTAAGGGAGACGGACGTCAGTTAAATTCGGACATTGATGCCTTGGACACAGCATCCGCTACTTCAAGATATTTAAAGCTTCCTCACTAGTTGTTCTATTAATGACTGCAGCTTTTTTATGCTCTGCGCATCAGAGCTGACTGTTCCAAACTTTGACTCACTAATCAGCACACCTCGCAGCAGCGTAGGCTGGCTTGCCACATGGGGTTCAATGAGGACAAATAATTATATGAGGTGTACACATAGTAAATCACTCTTGTTGCCCCTGCCACACGCCACCCCAGGCATTTTCACAAATCCATGGCAGGCTTTCATGCATCTTTTCTGTGCTATAATCGTTCCCAGTTTTCAGACTGTTTCATGCAGAGCCATTGGCAAGCACGTGGGTCCCATTTCAGTGCTTGATTCCAGGTGCAAACCAACACAGTGCCAAGAACCAAGATTCAAAAGAGTCAAGAGTGTTTAATAGTCATATGTACCAACAATGAAACAATGACATTTTTACTTGCAGCAGCTCAATGGGCTTGTAAGCACCGTACACACAGATAAATATAATAATCAAAGATTCAATAAATGAATAGTCATAATACTAGTGCAAAAAGAAATAAACAAAGCCTGTCATGCAGCCAAAGGCATGGGTCATTAATTGTGCACAAAAATATTTTACGGCAAGACTGTTTTGAAGCAGGTCGGATGTTTCTCTTGAAGGTTGACACAAAATGCTGGAGTAACTCAGCAGGACAGGCAGCATCTCTGGAGAGAAGGAATAGGTGACGTTTCAGGTCGAGACCCTTCTTCAGTCTGAAGAAGGAATTTGGGTAGACTTCAGTCTGAAGAAGAGACTCGACCCGAAACGTCACCCATTCCATCTCTCCAGAGATGCTGCCCGTCCTGCTGAGTTACTCTAGTATTTTGTGTCTACCTTTGATTTAAACCAGCATCTGCAGTTCCTTCCTACACATGACGTTTCTCTTGTCTGGTGCGGAGGTGGATGGAAGGTATGGTCTCGATGTAGGGGTCAGTGTCAAAATAAGGGGTGATAATCAAAGATTCAATAAAGTAATAATCATAAACCCTGGCGCAAAAAGAAAAAGCAAAAGATATCTATGAGATAAATTAGAATAAATTTGTTATTTCAGTGGGTGGGAAAACAATGGAGCAGTCGGTAGAGTTGATGCCTCGCAGCGCCAGAAACCCGGGTTTGATCCTGACCTCAGAATTTGTCCATGTGGAGTTTGCATATTCTCACTGTGACCATGTGCATTTCCTCCAGGTGCTCCAGATTTCTCCCACATCCCAAAGACATGCAGGTTTGTAGGTTAATTCCCTACCCTACCAAGCTAAATTGCTCTAGTGCATAGAGAGTAGATGCAAAAAAGGAATAACATAGAACTATTGTAACCAGGTGATCGATGGTCTCGGCATGGACTCGGCATGGGCTGAAGGACCTGTTTCCATGCTGTAACCCTAAACTAAACTAAACCTGAAGAGTTCTCTATTACAGAAGGATATGCAGTTCCAGACACTGAATATATTTAAGAAGATAACAGATTATTAGGCACAAAAGATATCAAGAGGAATAGGGAGAGAGTGCAAATATGGTTTTGATAGAGGCTCAGCAATGATTGCATTAAATGGCATTTGGATTGAAGAGACAAATGCCAAATACTGCTCATGTTTTATATATTTTAACTACATTCTCATCCTTTATCAGAGATCACGTTATTTACTTTTGCATGTCAGGGTAAGACTTCTTCTGATGATTTTACCTGTAGCGACGTTAAAATGAGATTTTAGCTGTCCCCATGGGAATTAGTTATATTATTTTATAAATCACACCAAATGTTGTTTGTGTTGCTGGAAGTAACTGAGCCAAGGAAATCTTTCCAAATGCACTTCTGGTAATGTAATAAATAACAATCTGAAAAATATGACTTCAATTACGACATAATTTCACCCTCCAGAAAGACAAAGCCTTACACCATCAATTGTGGTGGTTGTGAGACAGATCCTTGGAGGATCCTTGGAGGATCCTTGGTGTCCTCCAAGGATCTGTCTCACAACCACCACAATAAAGTTCTGTTGAAAATAGCAGCTTTTCCTATATCCAGTCGTGGACAAGCAGACTGTAATTGGCTTAACGATGTATTGAAACGTAGATGGATCATGTCTGTGTCTAAAGGGATCAGGGGGTATGGAGAGAAGGCAGGTACAGGTTACTGAGCTGGATGATCAGCCATGATCATATTGAATGGCGGTGCAGGCTCGAAGGGCCGAATGGCCTACTCCTGCACCTATTTTCTATGTTTCTATGTTTCTATAATGACTCAAACTCGATCTCACTCACTGTCCTTAAGGCTGAACCAAACCGCTAGAAATCGGTATCATTTGTTTAAAACATATTTCCTGAGATGTAGGTAACCCTGACAAGATCACCATTTATTTACAACCTTAAAGTGATTGTGATCTCTATTTTGGACTGCTCAGTGAGAGAATTCCAGGGCAATGAAATGGAATGGGCGGCACGGTAGCGCAGCGGTAGAGTTGCTGCTTTACAGCGAATGCAGCGCCGGAGACTCAGGTTCGATCCTGACTACGGGTGCTGCACTGTAAGGAGTTTGTACGTTCTCCCCGTGACCTGCGTGGGTTTTCTCCGAGATCTTCGGTTTCCTCCCACACTCCAAAGACGTACAGGTATGTAGGTTAATTGGCTGGGTAAATGTAAAAATTGTCCCTAGTGGGTGTAGGATAGTGTTAATGTACGGGGATCGCTGGGCGGCACGGACTTGGAGGGCCGAAAAGGCCTGTTTCCGGCTGTATATATATGATATGATATGATATGATATGACTCAATTTCCATTGACAGACATGATCCATCTACGTTTCAATACATCGTTAAGCCAATTACAGTACATACCAACATTGTCAAGTCAAGTCAAGTCAAGTCAATTTTATTTGTATAGCACATTTAAAAACAACACACGTTGACCAAAGTGCTATACATCTGATTAGGTACTAAGGAAAAAATGAAACATACAGTAGCACACAAACATAACAGCACATACAAAACAGTTCACAGCGCCTCCTCAATGGGCCTCAAATGCTAGGGAGTAGAAATAGGTTTTGAGCCTGGACTTAAAGGAGTCGATGGAGGGGGCAGTTCTGATGGGGAGAGGGATGCTGTTCCACAGTCTAGGAGCTGCAACCGCAAAAGCGTGGTCACCCCTGAGCTTAAGCCTAGACCGCGGGATAGTGAGTAGCCCCAAGTCGGCCGACCTGAGGGACCTGGAGTTAGAGGTGGGTTAGAAGATTTTTGATTAGGGGGGGGAATGTCCATTTAGGGCTTTATATGTGAATAGGAGTAGCTTGAAGTTGATTCTGTACCGTACAGGGAGCCAGTGGAGAGAGGCCAGAATCGGCGTGATGTGGTCCCTTTTACGGGTACCCGTCAGGAGTCTCGCTGCGGTGTTTTGGACCAGTTGCAGGCGGGACAGGGATGATTGGCTGATCCCAGTGTATAGGGAGTTGCAGTAGTCTAGGCGGGAGGAAATGAAAGCGTGAATGATTTTTTCAGTGTCGTCGAATTGGAGGAAAGGTTTGATTTTAGCTATGGTACGAAGTTGGAAGAAGCTGGCTTTTACCACAGCGTTGACTTGCTTGTCAAACTTTAATGCAGAGTCAAATATCACGCCGAGGTTTTTGACATGCGGTTTGACTAGGCAGGATAGGCTTCCAAGACTGCCTGTTATCGATTTGATGGAGTCGGGGGGGGCCGAATAGGATGACCTCAGACTTGCTCTCATTTATCCCAATTGTCCCAATTTTGTCCTTGCTTTTGTTCTATCAAGAGTCGATCAAGAGTCAAATCAAGTCTAATTAATCTAGTGTTTAATTGTCATTTGCACTGGGGACCAGAACAATTACATTTTTTGCCTTCTGCAGCTTTACAGCCACATTAAATGCAACAACACAACATAATATGAAAGATACATTTTCTGGATGCGCTGGGACGCATCCTCAGTGATGTGACCTGGGGTCATTGTGTGTTTCGGGTCTCACAACATCAGACACCCTCGCCCAGGCGACCCAGCCGGGGTTGATCAGGCCCCGACTTGCGTCCCAGCAGCAACCGCCCACGGATCAGCCCTCTTAATCCAAAGCCACCTAGTGGCTTTCTCTGCGGCTTCGCTTGCGGATTGAATGGCCCTCTTCTTTGCCAGCCCCGTAATTCCCAATTGGTTGAGGACTTTGCAGAGTGAGTGTCCTGCAAAGCTTCTACAGCCCACCTCTATGGGTTCATAAATGTACAATAAATTATCAGTCATACTTGGTAAACCTGACTATGATAATCCAAGCCAAAGTATCTGGTTCAAACTCAGTCGTACGAAATCCATAGTAGTTTGTTGTTGCAGTAGGGCTGTGCAGGGTGGTTCAAGAATGTCATGGTTAATGGAAAGAAGCCATTATTCAATCTAGAGCTAATGGTCTCTGTCACCTGCTTCTCAATGGCAGCAGTGAGATCAGTTTTCTCCATATTACCAGCAGGCGATTATATTAACAGAGGCGTGGTCAGTTCCCCATGTTCTATGCTCCGATGATTTGAAGTTATTCAAAACCTGCTGCCCATGTTTTGACTTGCATCCTACGTGTGTTGATATATATTGATGAAATGACAATGAAGAGCATGTTAAAAATAAATCCCCATGGTCATTACTGTAGTCATGGTGTCACTTAGAAAAAGATTTGAATTTTTTTTTAAATAGTTGCATCTGGGTTTTTGCCCCTCAAAAGAGAGGTTGTTTAAATTTACAGTTCATTCACTGAGCACTGTAGTTTTGCTCATGGTGGATTGTGACGCATTAAGTAAGAAAGGTTAAATGCCTACTGGTAATTACTGCAAAACCTGCAGAGAAGTCTTCCGATTTGGCCTACTCACAGAGTTTAATCCTGCAGTATTTATGAGTTGCACCAAATCCCTAATCCCCCAAAAGACAGAAACTCATCTTCACTGCAGGCAATGTTGAAATAATCAGGCACGTCAGTACGGACAGAACATTTTTCAATGGAGCAATAAGGCGTGCAGCATGTATATTAGATACTCCGTGAAACTATCAGCAAGAGACATAAACTAGTAATGGCACCAATCCGTCTTCCTAGTGACAATGGTTTTGTGTGGCCTACAGTTTTCAATAACCAGACTTCCCTGAGGTGCACTAGCAAAGAATAATAGGAAAAAAAATGGTCACACATCTGGACAAAGACAAACATATATTTCAAACGCATCTTCTTCAGTGTTTTGCCTTGAACAGCAAGTGTTACAAATAATGATGCAAAGCATTTTGTTATTTTAAGCAATAAAAGGAAAGCTGCATAACTGGACACATGATCAACAATTACATGAGAGTACAGCACACACAAATTAGCTTCAAAGGGCACTGATTGAATGAGGATTGACTTTATGGAAAGCAAAAAAAAATACTGTCAGGTAAATTATACAGGTCAGGTTTAATCATTAGTGGCAGAAATGCCACTTTCTAATTAATACAAAATTAACAGAAAATGCTGGAAGCACTTACCTGGTCTGACAGTATCTGTGGAAGGACAAAGAGTTTAAGGTTGATGTACTTTCATTATTATTTCATATTTCCAACATCCACAGGGTTTTATTTGATATTGGAATCTGGAGCAATAAACCCCCCCCAAAGTGCTGGAGAAAACTGGCTGGTTGAGTGCAGTTCAACCATTTCAGCTGGGTTCAGCTGGTTAAGAATGAAGGGAGTAGATGAGAAATCCTGAAATACTCATCAACTAGTTAAGAGGTGCTCACTAATTCAGGGCTCACATCGTTTGTGTTACAATTGTTCCTGCTCAAATTTCACTATACACTGAGGACAAAGCCATAATTTCCAAGAGAGCTCCATAAACTGCTGGAGACAGTGATAAATACTTGGATAAATGCTTGTTGTGCATCCCCTTCATTCCCTTGTGATTTTATAACAATGTTTTAGAGAGGCCCAAGAAAACCAGCCATTGAATGTTATCTTGAATAATTGGTATTGATGTTGGTTTATTAATGTCACCTGTGTACAGTGAAACACTTTACGTGCATTCCAGGCATATATCATACATGAGTATAATCAAACATACACAACTGTAGAGAACATAAAGAGAAAAAGAGAGTGCAGAATATTGTGATACAGCAACAAGGTAGATTTGGAGATCAGAAGGGAGCAGACTGATGCTGTTGGTGGAGCTGCTGCTGCCTCACAGCGCCATAGACCCGGTTTCCGAACTGACCTCGAGTGTCTCTGGGTGCTCCGGTTTCCCCCCACATCCCAAATACATGAGGGTCTGTCGGTTCCTTGAGCTTTGTAAATTGCCCCTGGTGTGTAGGGAATGGTTGTTAAAGTTGGATTACATAGAACTAGTGTGAATGGGTTATTGATGGTAGGCATAGACTCAGTGGGCAAAAAAATGGGTGGAATGGATATGATGGGCTTAAAGGTCTGTGTTGTTTGATTTTATGACTTATGACTCATCCAGTATCTTCAACGATGTCTGTAAAGCCAATGGCTATGTGGTGGCTGCTCTAGCAATGGTCAGTGCTCTGCATTCCTGGGATATTCAGTATGGTAATGCCTATATGTTTGTTGTTGTTAGGAATGATTGTATACCTCCTAAACTTGCAAGATAAAAATAGATGTTTATTAAATGTTTCTAAGCATTATGTCTGTCATGGTTGAATAGGTGGTAGTATGTGGAAACTGAGATGATGGTGGAAGCACCAGAGTTGTTGTAAGTATCTGAACATGTGGTGGCACACATATTCGTTAGGTAGGAGCCTTTATTAAAGACAAAAGTAGATAAACAAGAGATGAGTACATAGTATAAGATTTATTTTTAATTCAGGCTTCAGCTGACAATCCTATTTTGGTTTACTGTCAATTCAATTGAATAAAGGGCAAGTCTACAATAACGTTGGACGCACACTGCTATTCCAATATTTCACTAAAGCTTCACCAATCATAGAATTACTTGGGCTCCATTCAATCTTTTCTCCATTCCTCTCCCTCTCTCCTTCTCTCCTTCTCTCCTCTACCTCTCTCTCTCTCTCGCTTTCTCTCCCTTTCTCTCTCACTCAAAGACACACACAAATGCACACACACACACACACACACAGTGACTCTGTCTTTTTTTCTCTGTAAACTTTATTTTAAGTTAATTGTTGAATGGATTACATCAATAATTTATTCATCTACTGGAGGACATGTTCTTGGACATGTTTTAAGGCTGGCCTGAATAAGTGTCAGTCTTTGAGAAATCATTCTGCCCCCTACCTCCCACATGCACAGTTGCCCAAACACTTGACTTGTCAAGCTCTCCCATGCAACTATCTCGCTGAGTCTTAGCTAGAGTATGCATGTTACTGAATTAGATTATGTATGGACACCTTGGCTCTTAGTGATCCAAGTGAGAAGGCCTTAGCTTGTTGGCTGAAGCTGGTATAAAGTAGTATATATGATTCATGGTTCCAAAGAGCTGAAAATATAATTTGGTGATATGCTTATAAATTTGGGCTGTATTTCTGAGTTCAGTAGATTCTTCCTGGCACAATATCCAGGTTAAGGGCAGTTTGCTACTGATGTTGAATTGAATGTAATGTGCTCCTTCATTTAAAAGGTGCAGGATTGCCTTCAGTTAGCAACAGTTAGCTTCAGTTGGTGACATTACCTCCAAACTAGAGTCCATGTGGAGATGTCAATGCACTGATCAGCACAGCTGTCATTGGTAGGATCCAGCAACCAGAGGGTGGCACAGTGGTGCAGAGGGTGGCACAGTGGTGCAGAGGGTGGCACAGTGATGCCTTACAGCACCAGGGACCCGGGTTCGATCCTGACTAAGGGAGTATAAGAAAATAACTGCAGATGCAGGTACAAATCGAAGGTATTTGTTTCCAAAATGCTGGAGTAACTCAGCAGGTCAGGCAGCATCTCAGGAGAGAAGGAATGACTAAGAGAGCTGTCTGTACGGTTTGTATGTTCTCCCTGTGACTGCATGGGTTTTGGCCAGATGCTCCGATTTCCTCCCACACTCCACAGATGTACAGGTTTGTCGGTTAATTGGTTTCTGTAAAAAATTGTAAATTGTCCCTCGTGTGTAGAATGATGCGAGTGTTCAGGATGATCGTAGGTCGGCCCGGACCCGGTGGGCCGAAGGGCCTGTTTCCATGCTGCATCTCTAAAGTCTAAGTTCTAAATTACACTGAGGTATGTTTACAAATTTCAAGTGTGATCTGCAAAGGTTTATAACGAGCAGGGGTTACTTTTGCATTGCAGTTCCAAAACACTGTGTAACTAAATTACTTTATTATTTTAAGATCCACAGTTTTTAAATATTTATTTGCCCAATTAATAATGTAGATTTTGTGGGGAGCCAGAGACTTTGTTAAGCAGTAATTATGGCAGTTTAGGAGCTCCTATGTTTAACTATGCACGTGTAGATGCCAGATTGGTTGTTAGTTTATCAGTGAACAATAGCAAATGCTGAAAACTTTGTCACTGTTATAATCTGCAATTTAAGCCAATATATAATTACTTTATCTCATTTTATCAGAGATACCAATATAGTGGATATGACATTGGAAGAGATTAGAAATGATATTAAAACATTTAAGATAGAAAGAGGAGAGATAATTGGCATGCTGATCAAATTTAGAGAGGATAAAATCCTAATGTGTATAAATTACATTCACAAATAGTGAAAAAGACTATTACATAAGTGTAAAAAAGCATTGCCAAAGGGAATAGAGCCAGAAATCCTAACTATTGAGGTTCCTAAAGATAACAAGGCAAATAAAACAAACCCAGGGAACTATAGTCATCAGCATAATGCTAACTGTGCAGAGATAATACACTCATTATTCAAAGGTGCAATATTAAAAAGAAAGTGAAAACATATTGAAGAGTAGTAAGCACGATTTCAGAAAGGGAACTCATGTTCTCATGTCAAACAAATCTGATAGAGTCGAAGATAGACACAAAAAGTTGGAGTAACTCAGCTGGACAGGCAGCATCTCTGGAGAGAAGGAATGGGTGATGTTTCGGGTCGAGACCCTTAGAGTGTTTTTTTGAAGAGGCCACCATGAAGATTGATGAGGGCAGGGCAGCAGACATTGTCTGTATGGGCTTTAGCAAGGCCTTTGACAAGACCCCCACATGGTAGGCTTGTCTGAAAGGTTAGATCAATTGTAATCCAAGGCGAGTTGGCCGATTGGCTTGGAGGAAGGAGGTAGGATAGTTGTGGAGGGATGCATTTTTGACCGGAGGCATGTGACTATCGGTGTGCTGCAGGGGTCAGTGCTGTGTCCTCTCTGTTCATTATGTGCATTAATGATTTGGATGACAATGTAGTTAACATCTTTAATAAATTTGCAGATGGCATAGAAACTGGTGGCATCTAAGTTTATCTATGGAAGGATATTTAAGTTTTCAAGATCTAGATCAATTGGGAAGTAAGGCCAAGGAATGGCAAATGGAATTTAACTCCATGTGAAGTGTTGCACTTTCAAATGTCAAACTAGGGCAGGACTTACACAGTAAATAGTGGAGCCCTGGAGAGTATTGCAAAACAGAGAGATCTGGGAGTACAAGTGCATGATTCACTAAAAATGGTGAGTCGGGTGGACAATGTGGTGACATGAACATTTGGCACACTTGGCTTCAATGGTAAGAGTATTAAAGTTGTACGTGCAAATGTCGTGGCATCATGATGCAGTTATATAGGTCCACACTTGGAGTCTACACTTACCGTGTGCAGCTGTGGTCATCCCTCGAAAGGGAAAGATGTCATTAAGCTGAGTTCTGGATAGAGTGGATGTGGAGAGGGTGTTTTCATTACCAGGAGAATCATGGACCAGAAGGCACAGTTTCAGAATAAAAGCACGTACCTTTAGAAAGGAGATGAGGAGGAATTATTTTAGTCAGAGGGTGATAAATCTGCGGAATTCATTGTGGAGGCCTAGTTATTTGGTATTTTTAAAGCAGAGATTGACAGGTTCCTGATTAGTAAGGGTGTCAACGGTTATGGGGAGAAGGCAGGAGAAAGAGGTTGAGAGGGAAAGATAGATCAGCCATGATTGAATGGCCTAGATGCGATGGGCCGATAGGACTAATTCTGCCCCCTTAGACGTATGAACAGAAACTTATAAGTTAGAAAGGATGCAGAAGAGATTCACCAGAATGTCACCTGGGCTGGCAGGCTTGAGTTATAGGGAGATGCAGGATAGGCTGGGACCTTGTTCTTTGAAATATAGGAAATTGAGCAGTGACCTTACTAAGGTATACAAGATCATGAGGAGCATGAATTAAGTGAATACTCACAGTCTTTTTCCCACTATAGAGGATTCTATAAACAAGAAGGCATAGGCTTAAGGTGAGAGAGGACATATTTAAGGGGGACCTCAAGGGCAACTTTTTCACTCTGAGGGTGTCCATATCTGGAATGAGCTGCCATAGGAATTTATAGAAGCAAATACAATTATGACTTTTGAAAGACGTTTGGACAAACACATGGATGGGAAGGATACTCTTTCTGCTCATCTCTGGAGCGCATCATACCATCACGTAAACCAACCGCCCTTCTATTAACTCCATCCACCCTACACGCTGCCTCGGCAAGGACACCAGCATAATCAAGGACGAGTCTCACCCCCGGGCACTCCTTCTTTGCCCCTCTCCCCTCATGCAAGAGATATAGAAGTGTGAAAACACATACCTCTAGAGTCAGAGACAGTTTAACAGGCAACTGAACTATCCTACCAACAATTAGCGAGTGGTCCTGAGTTATTATCTACGGCATTGAAGACCCTTGGACCATCTTTAACCAGATTTTACTGGACTTTATCTTGTACTCAAGGTTATTCCCTTTATCATGTATCTGTACACTGTGGATGGCTCAATTGCAATCATGTAGTCTATCCACTGACTGTTCAGCACGCAACAAAATCTTTTCACTGTACCTCGGTACACATGACAATTAACTAAATTAAACCAAACTAAACTGAACATGGATAGGCAATGATTTGGGTTGAGACACTTCTTCAAACTTTCAGAAGCAGTCTGAAGAAGGGTCCTGACCCAAACATCATCTATCTGTGTCCTTCACAGATGGTGCCTGACCCTCTGAATTATGCCAGCACTTAGTGTTTTGCTAAATATTCTAGTATCTGCAGTTCCTTGTTTTAAAGAGTTGCAAAACTATGGTTGCAAAAAGGCCTTTGAACAAAATAGAGGTAGAAAGGATTCTAGGTATAGAAATGTTTTATAAATCAATATGGAAATTAGATGGTAATGTAGGAAGAAAATAAAATTCAATGCATGAGAGAAAGGGTGAGAAAATATAAACAAAGGTGTGTGACTGAGTTGACCTCCCTATATGGACCTCCAAATCCATGAAATTGAAAATCTGCTGCCCAGAACTGAACAATCCATCAACTATGTCCTGAATAATATTTCATATTTAAATAAATATTTAATATAGCTTCCTTTCTTTTTTTCTTCAATAATTAAGTCATCTAGGTTTTTTTTGGCAGCATTTTTCACATGTCTGGTCACTTTGATATGGTCAGTTCCCTAAATCCCAAGCCTTTTTGTTATTGTACTGACTTTAAAATGGTACTATTATTGTTTATTGCCTCATCTCATTCTCAGTAATAAAACATGTCACTTCAAAATTCTCTATGCTAACTTCTATCTGTCTCAAAATAAAAATTGAATAAGATCAAAGTAATTAAAACACAACTTTATGTCCAACAGTCTGAAACTCATCTGTCCATCAATTGTATTTCAAGCAAGCTCAATCTACTTTCAATCAACAGGAGACTCCCTTCCTTTATCACTCGACAAAATGCCAGGTCATCTCTATTAATGGTAAAGAATACTATTGTGCATCAAACAAATTTAGAACTGCTCTGTAATGGTTCGCTTTCCAGTTCCCTTAGGAAGAAAATGTAAGCAATGCTATTAATCTCTCTCTGATGTTTAAATCTCTTCTGAATAGATATTTATCTAAATCCCTTACAACATGTTCAGGTTTCCCTTAATAAATTATTCTTTCTGGCATTTGCTTCCGTGTACCCATTATCCTGTGGGAAAACAAATTCTAATTTCTTGCTGGACTGAAGGAAGAGATACAGGAGACTTGGTGGGATTGGTAGCGTTCAGTTTCAAGTTCTCCCCCGTGCACTGGGGAGGTAGAGTGGCGCAGCTGGTAGAGCTGCTGCCTCTCAGCGCCAAGGATCCAGGTTCAATCCTGACCTCAGATCCTGTCTTGTGGGGTTTGCATGTTCTCCCTGTGGGCTTCCTATGGGTCCTCCCACATCGCAAAGAAGTGTGCATTTTTGTAAGTTAATTGAACTCTATAAAAATTGCTTTAGTGTGTAAGGAGTGAATGAGACAGTGGGATACCATCGAACTAGTGAAAGGGTGATCGATGGTCGGCGTGGACTCGTTAGGCTGAAGGGCCTGTTTCCATGCTGTATCTCTACACTAAACTAAACAAAACTCTGTGCGAGGCGTTTGAAATACTATCCTCGGTTGGAAGTACAGGGACTCTTGGCCTCGAGTGTCTGTCCTTGGTCACACATCTTTCTATGCCACAATGGAAGTTTTATCCCCAGCAAACCTCATAAATGTTAATGAGTGGCTGGGATATCATGTTTCTTCCAATGGTGTTAAACCAACCATATGCTGAAATTGCAATGGATATTCAAACAAAATATATACCATCAATATTGACACAATTTACAAATATCCTGTTGTTCTTCCAGTATTTATGGTACATATAGTCTTCCCTTCACTGTAAGTGAAGTCTGTTTGTAAAAAAATAATTTCACTGTGCATTTGCACATGTGATAATAAAAGCAACTTTAAAACATTGAACCATTGGTTTTCCAGAGTTTGAGGAGCTTGCCTGAAAATTAAATACAGATTTTGTGGATTGTACCTGAACCACATGGAAAAGGATCAAACGGAATAGAGAGTTGTTGGATGAGTCAAGGGGAAATATGGAAGAGAGAGGTTGTGTTCACATTAAATTGGCAAGCATACCACTTAGTTAGAGTTTACACAGTAGCCTTTGTCTAGGTTTGTTGAAGCTTTCTGCTCGCGGCAGGTTAAAGAAGAAAAGAAACAGGAATGTGTGGCATTTCGGGACAAGTCTGAAGAAGGGTCTCGACCCGAAATGCCACCCATTCCTTCTCTCCAGAGATGCTGTCTGTCCTGCAGAGTTACTCCAGCACTTTGTGTTGATCTTCGGTGTAAACCAGCATTTGCAGTTCCTTCCTACACATCAGGGCTAGGTTGGTCTGGCTCCTCAGACCTGTGTTGCCATTCATTAAAATCATGCCTGATACAACGTTGGCCTCAACACCACTTTCTCCTTTCTCCCCATTCCTTTTGAATCCCTTATGTAAAATATCTATCAGTCTCCTCCTTGAAAATATTAAATGAATCTGCCTCCACAGTCTTGGGAATAAAGCAGTTCAAAGTGTTCACCAACTGAAAGAAATAAATCCTCATCTGAAACTGATTTCCCTTGATTCTGAACTTACTCGTTGCAGTGGGCACAAAGTGCTGGAGTAACTCAGCAGGTCAGGCAGCATCTCTGGAGAAGGGACAGAGATGTTTTGGGACGAGACCCTTCTTCAGACTAATTGCAGGGGGTGGGGCTGTCTGAAGACTTGTTGGTCAGTGGGGCCCGCCCAAAGGCTGGGCATTCAGCGAGGCCGAGAACCCGCCTGAAGGCTTGTCGGACCGTGGGGCCCACCCGAAGGCTCAGTAGACGGCGGAACTGGGAGGAAGCTGGAGATGTCGGACACGAGGAGCAAGAGCCGGTAGGAGGGTGAACCGAGTTAATGCCTCCAGCGCCTTCAAGATCGGCTGCAGGAGGCACCCCCGGGACACAAAGATGGCT
The DNA here is from genome assembly GCF_053455715.1 of Rhinoraja longicauda. Lineage (NCBI taxonomy): Eukaryota > Metazoa > Chordata > Chondrichthyes > Rajiformes > Arhynchobatidae > Rhinoraja > Rhinoraja longicauda. The sequence continues at coordinate 65,111,326 of NC_135953.1, read as the reverse complement.
GGACAAGGAGAGGGACATTGGTTTGTGGGAACTGCTCCAGTACATCAAGTGTGCGAGCCGACCGGACATTGGACATTGGAAATGGTGCCAAAACATGGTGGCACCTGCATGTGTAAATGTGCAAAATAATTTAATTGTGCAGTTGATTTCTCTGCCTTGATTTCAATAGAATATATTCTTCCTTAAAAGACATAAAGTGCTGAAGTAACTCTGCAGGTCAGGCAGCATTACTGGAGAACATGGACCCATATTTTCCAATAATGCTGCCTGACTCGCTGAGTTATTCCAGCACTTTGTGTCATTTATTGTAAACCAGCATCTGTAGTTCCTTGTTTCTATATTCTTCCTTAAATGTGGAGACCAAAACTGCTTGCAGTTCTCTGTGTTTAATCTTACCTCTATCCTGCAAAGTTGCATTAAACATCCTATAGTTTTGTACCTCCACAGTTTTATATAAGGTCATTAGTGATTGGAGTAGAATTAGGCCATTCGGCCCATCAAGTCTACTCCACCATTCAATCATGCCTAACCTACCACTCCTTCCTAACCCCACTCTCCTACCTTCTCCCAATAATCTCTGACACCTGTACTAATCAAGAATCTATCTATCACTAGCTTAAAATTATCCACTGACAGCCTCCACATCCTTCCGTGGCAAAAGAAAACCACAGATTCACCACCCTCTGACTAAAGAAATTTCTCCTCATCTTCCTAAAAGAACTTCCTTTAATTCTGTGGCTATGGCCTCTAGTCCTAGACTCTCCCACTAGTGGAAACATTGTCTCCACATCCACTTGATCCAAGTCTTTCAATATTCTCTGTTTCAATGAGATCCCCCCTCATTCAACTAAACTCCAGCGAGCACAGGCTCAGTACTGACAAACGCTGATCATAGGTTAACCTACTCATTCCTGGGATCATTCTTGTAAACCTTCTCTGGACCCTCTCCAGAGCCAGTACATCCTTCCTCGGATATGGAGCCCAAAATTGCTCAAAATATTACAAATGCTGCCTTACCAGCACCTTATAGAGTCTCAGCATTACATCCCTATTTTTGTATACAAGCCCTCTTGAAATAAATGCCAGCATTGAGTTTGCTTTCTTTACTACCGATTTGACTTGCAGATTAACTTTTTGTGAATCCTGCACCAGCACTCTGATTTCTGGATTCTCTCCCCATTTAGAAAATAGTCTACGCCTTTATTCCTACTACCAAAATGCATGACTCCACACTTTGCTACACTATATTCCATCTGCCACTTCTCTGCCCACTCTCCCAACCTGTCCAAGTCCTTCTGCAGAGTCTCTGCCTTCTCTAAACTACCTGCCCTTCCACTTATTTTTGTATCATCTGCAAACTTGACCACGAAGCCTTCAATCCCCTCATCCAAATCATTAATATACAACGTCAAGAGTAGCGGCCCCAGCACCAACCCCTGCGGAACTCCGCTAGTCACTGGCAGCCAAGCAGAAAAAGCCCCCTTTTATTGCTACTTTTAAAATTCCTCATTATCACTTCTCCTGCATCATTCTCCAGCGGCCCAACTTCCACTCTTGTCTCTTTCTTACTCTTTATATAACTGAATAAACTCTTGCTAGCCTCTTTTATATTATTGGGTAGCTTACCTCCGCATTTCATAGTTTCTCCCCATATGGCCTTTTTAGTTGCCCTTTAAAAGCTTCCCAATCCTCTGGCTTCCCATTAATCTTTGCTATGTTATAATAATAATAATAATAATAATGCATTTTATTTATATAGCGCTTTTCATATACTCAAAGATGCTTTACAGAGATTTTGAGAACATAGGTAAATGAATAAATAGATAAATAAGTAAATAAATAAATGAACAGAGAAAGGAGACAGAAGGTGAGGTGACCTTCAGTGGTTGAAGGCAGTACTGAACAGGTGAGACTTCAGCGATGTTTTGAAGGTTATACACCTTCTCTTTTAGTTTTATACTGTCCTTGACTTCCCTTGTCAGCCATGGTCGCCTCTTTCTCCCCCTAGAATCTTTCTTCCTCTTTGGGATGAAAAGATCCTGCATTTTCCAGATTATTCCCAGAAATTCCTGCCATTACTGTTCCACCGTCACTCCTGCTAGGGTCCCTTTCCAATCAACTTTGGCCAGCTCTTCCCACATGCCTCTGTCGTCCTCTTTGCTCAGCTGCAATACCGACACATCCAATTTCACATTCTCCCTCTCAAATTGCAGGTTAGAATTTATCTTATGGTCGCTATTTCCTCATGGACCCTTTACCTTGAGTTCCCTTATCAAATCCGGTTCATTACATAACACTAAATCCAGAATCGAAGGTATTTATTCACAAAATGCTGGAGTGACTCAGCAGGTCAGGCAGCATCTCGGGAGAGAAGGAATGGGTGACGTTTCGGGTCGAAACATCACCCATTCGAGACCCGAAACGTCACCCATTCCTTCTCTCCCGAGATGCTGCCTGACCTGCTGAGTCACTCCAGCATTTTGTGAATAAATACCTTCGATTTGTACCAGCATCTGCAGTTATTTTCTTACACTAAATCCAGAATTTCCCTGGTAGGCTCCCCTGCAAGCTGCTCTAAGAATCCATCTCAGAGGCACTCTACAAATTCCCTTTCTTGGGGTCCAATACCAACCTGCTTTTCCCAGTCTACCTGCATATTGAAATCTCCCATAACCACTGTAGCATTGGCTTTTTTCCATGACAATTCTTATTCATATTCATATTCTTGCAACAAAGGCCAGCTTTCCATTAGCTTTTGCAATTACTTCCATACCTGCATGCTAACTTATTGTGTTTCATGTATTGTGACTCACATATTCTTCCCATCACACCATTTAGTTGTCTCACTCCAGGTGCATAAATCCCCAGGGGGCTAGATTTTCAGAGTTGGTGGGTATTTGAGTAGGTGTTTTGCCCATTCTCATATCTAAGAAAGCCCCGAAATAACTGTAGTGGACAATACCCTGAACATGCAGATAGTTTTCTACACAGCTTCGTCGTCCAATGCCCTGCTCCCAGCTTCTGCAGCTGCATCTGAAGATTAATGGAAACACTTCCAAAACTCATTCAAAATGGAAGATCTCCCTTTAAAGAGGAGGAATTTCTTCCTGCAGGTCATGACTCTTTGAAATTGTCCACAGAGAGCTGTGGAGGTGGAATCATTGAATATATTCAAGGTGAAGATTGATAGGTAATTGAATTACAAGGGATTTATGCTGTATGGGAGGAGTGTGAAATAGTGTGGCATTCTTTTCCCTTCACTAATCTTCCTTCCCCCCTGTCTAGTATTATCTAAAGATCTGTCCCTTAAATTAAATTACTTAAGCAGTTTTGGTTGCAGCAACAACTGCATTCCTTCATATCTCTCCCTTATGTTTCTTCTGTGCTTGAATGTACTTTATGCAATAATATATTTTTATAGTGGAAGACACTTCATTGTATTATAAATTTTATTATCATATCATCATATCATATATATACAGCCGGAAACAGGCCTTTTCGGCCCACCAAGTCCGTGCCGCCCAGCAAACCCCATACATTAACACTATCCTACACCCACTAGGGACAATTTTTACATTTTACATTTACCCAGCCAATTAACCTACATACCGACACAATGAATCTTTCTTCTTGGATTTTCAGAAGGCCTTTGATGAGTTGCTGCATGTGAGTCGGCTAAACAAATTGGCAGCCCATGGTATTAGAGGTAAGGTACTAGCAGGGATCAAAGAATGGCCGAATGGCAGAAGGCAAAGCATGGTAATAAAAGGGGGCTTTTCTGTTTGGCTGCTGGTGACTAGTGGTGTTCCGCAGGGAATGGTGTTGGGTTTGTTATTTTTCACGTTATACATTAGCAAAGTGTATGGTCATGCACTTTGGTAGAAGGAATGAAGCCATCGACTACTTTCTAAATGGGTAGACACAAAATGCTGGAGTAACTCAGCGGGTCAGGCTGCATTTCAGGAGAGAAGGAATGTCTCCATCACAGGAGACAGACTAGTGACCGACATCTACTACAAACCTACTGACTCCCATAGCTATCTTGACGACACTTCTTCCCACCCTGTTCCCTGTAAAAACTCTATCCCCTACTCTCAATTCCTCCGGCTACACCGCATCTGCACCCGGGATGAGGTGTTTCATACTGGGGCATCAGAGATGTCCTCATTCTTTAGGAAACGGGGGTTCCCCTCTTCCATTATAGATGAGGCTCTCATTAGGGTCTCCTCTATATCCCGCAGCTCTGCTCTTTTTCCCCCTCTCCCCATTCCAACAAGGATAGAGTCCCCCTTGTCCTCACCTTCCACCCCATCAGCCATGGTATGCAACAAATTATCCTCCAACATTTCCGTCACATCCAAAAGGATCCCACTACTGGCCACATCTTCCCATCCCCACCCCTTTCTGCTTTCCGCAGAGACCGTTCCCTCCATAACTTCCTGGTCCACTCGTCACTTCCCACCCAAACCACCCACTCCCCAGGTACTTTCCCCTGCAACCGCAGGAGATGCAACACCTGTCCCTTTACCTCCCCCCTCGACTCCATCCAAGGACATAAACAGTCTTTCCAGGTGAGGCAGAGGTTGACCTGCACCTTCTTCCAACCTCATCTATTGTTCCAGATGTCAACTTCTCTACATCGGCGAGACCAAACGCATGCTCGGCGATCGTTTCGCTCAACACCTGCGCTCAATCTGCCTTAACCAACCTGATCTCCCGGTGGCTCAGCAATTCAACCCCCCCTCCCACTCCCAGTCTGACTTTTCTGTCATGGGCCTCCTCCATTGTCATAGTGAGGCCCAGCGCAAATTTGAGGAACAGCATCTCATATTTCGCTTGGGCAGTTTACACCCCAGCGGTATGAACATTGACTTCTCTAACTTCAGATAGTTCCTCTGTCCCTCTTTTTCCCCTCCCCCTTCCCAGTTCTCCCACTGTCTTCCTGTCTCCTACTACATCCTATCTCTGTCCCACCCCCTCCCCTGATATCAGTTTGAGGAAGGGTCTCGACCTGAAACGTCACCCATTCCTTCTCTTCAGAGATGCTACCTGATCTGCTGAGTTACTTCAGCATTTTGTGTCTACCTTCGATTTGAACCAGCATCTGCAGTTATTTTCCTACTTTCTAAATGGGGAGAGGATTCAGAAATCAGAGGTGCAAAGGGACTTGGGAATGACAATAGACAATAGACAATAGGTGCAGGAGTAGGCCATTCGGCCCTTCGAGCCAGCACCACCATTCAATGTGATCATGGCAGATCATTCTCAATCAGTACCCCGTTCCTGCCTTCTCCCCATACTCCCTGACTCTACTATCCTTAAGAGCTCTATCTAGCTCTCTCTTGAATGCATTCAGAGAATTGGCCTCCACTGCCTTCTGAGGCAGAGAATTCCATGGATTTACAACTCACTGACTGAAAAATAATTTTCCTCATCTCTGTTATAAATGGCCTACCCATTATTCTTAAACTGTGGCCCCTGGTTCTGGACTCCCCCATCATTGGGAACATGTTTCCTGCCGCTAAAGTGTCCAACCTCTTAATAATGTTATGCGTTTCGATAAGATCCCCTCTCATCCTTCTAAATTCCAGTGTATACAAGCCTAGTCGCTCCAGTCTTTCAACATATGACAGTCCCGCCATTCCGGGAATTAACCTAGTAAACCTGTGCTGCACGCCCTCAATAGCAAGAATATCCTTCCTCAAATTTGGAGACCAAAACTGCACACAGTACTCCAGGTGCGGTCTCACTAGGGCCCTGTACAACTGCAGAAGGATCTCTTTGCTCCGATACTCAACTCCTCTTGTTATGAAGGCCAACATTCCATTGGCTTTCTTCACTGCCTGCTGTACCTGCATGCTTCCTTTCAGTGACTGATGCACTAGGATACCCAGAATGGTGGTGCAGAATTCCCAAAAGATTAATTTGCAGATTGAATCAGCGGTAAGCAAGGTAAATGTAATGTTAGCATTCATTTTGAGGAGTCTAGAATCTAAACTCAAGGATTTAATACTAGATCTTTAACAGGCACTGGCGAGGCCACATTTGGAATATTGTGAGCAGTTTTGGACCCCATACCTGAGTGAGGATATGTTGGCTTTGAAGAGCGTCCGGAGGAGGTTAACGAGAATGATCCCAGTGATGACTGGGTTAACCTATGAGGAGCGTTTGAAAGTTCTGGGCCTATACTCACTGGAGTTTAGAAGGATGAAAGGGATTTCATTGAAACTGACTGGATAATGACCTAGATAGAGTGGACGTGGTTTGGATATATCTAATAATGGGAGAATCTAGAAACAGAGGGCATAACCTCAGAATAAAAGGATGTACCTTCAAAATGTAGATGATGAGGACTTTCATTTACCAGATGGTGGAGAATCTATTGAATTCATTGCCACAGATGGCTGTGGAGGCCAAGACATTAGGTATTTTTAAGGCGAAGATTGATAGCTTTTTGATTATGAAGAGCGTTAAAGGTTATAGTGAGAAGGCAGGAGAATGGGTTTGAGAGTGAAAAATAGATCAGCCATGACTGAATGGTGGAGTAGACTCAATGGGATGAATGGTCTAATTCTGCTCCTATGTGCAAAAAAAAAAAAATGGAGAGGGTACAGAGGAGATTTACTAGAATGTTGCCTGGGTTTCAGCACTTAGGCTACAGAGAGAGGTTGAATAGGTTGGGTCTTTATTCTTTGGAGCGTAGAAGGTTGAGGGGGGACTTGATAGAGGTTTTTAAAATTTTGAGAGGGACGGACAGAGTTGACGTGGGTAGGCTTTTCCCTTTGAGAGTGGGGAAGATTCCAACAAGGGGACATAGCTTCAGAATTGAGGGACAAAGGTTTAGGGGTAACATGAGGGGGAACTTCTTTACTCAGAGGGTTGTGGCTGTATGGAATGGGCTTCCGGTGGAAGTGGTGGAGGCTGGCTCGATTTTATTATTTAAGAGTAAATTGGATAGGTATATGGATAGGAGGGGATTGGAGGGTTATGGTCTGAGTGCAGGTAGATGAGACTAGGTCAGGGAGAATGGTCGGCGTGGACTGGTAGGGCCGGACAGGCCTGTTTCCATGCTGTAGTTGTTATATGTTATATGTCTTATGAACTAATTTTAAGATATACATATCTATAGATTAAGCACTTTGGAAGATTTGGTAAGTTCAAAATGTATTCCTCAATAAGACACTTGCTTTTCATTGACGATGAGCCACTTTATATGTTAACGGTTTTGTGCATTGCACCTTTGCAGCAATAATCTTTTTTTCTTGTTTGCCTAAAGAACAATAAATGTTTGGTGCAAACCATTGAGACACATTGAATCAATTCTACTTAGGGAACCAGATTCAAGGATAAATCAGAATACAAAAACAAATCACTTGCAAATAACCATAGACGTAGATACAAGGAATGGGGCCCTCAGGTAAGTTTAAAAATGTAATGGATCACAAGAGCAAAAATAAAACAATCTCAGTATTACTTGCACTGTTAATCAATAATAGAAATGGGAAAAAAAGTATTGCTTTAAATTTAATTGAGTTTAGTTAAAAGTTTATATTTCAATATATTTCTGCTTGTTTTGTCTTCTTAAGTATCTAATCTTTTAAAACATTTTAAAGAGTTCCATTATTCATTGGTTTTTGAATGTTGCATGATTATGTTCATGACTGAGTCTAGTTCTACACAAGGCATAAGAACATAAGATACAAGAGCAAGAGTGGGCCAATTGGCTCCTTGAGCCTGCTTACCCATTCAGTAATGGTTGATCCAATCTTGGTTTCAACACTGCCTTCCCATGCTCTCCACATAACCTCGTCATATAAAATTATTAAGGGATTGGACGGGCTAGATGCAGGAAAAATGTTCCCGATGTTGGGGGAATCCAGAACAGTTTAAGAATAAGGGGTAGGCCATTTAGGACTGAGATGAGGAAAAACTTCTTCACCCAGAGAGTTGTGAATCTGTGGAATTCTCTGCCACAGAAGGCAGTGGAGGCCAATTCACTGGATGTGTTACAGAGAGAGTTAGATTTAGCTCTTTGGGCTCATGGAATCAAGGGATATGGGGAAAAAGCAGGAACGGGGTACTGATTTTAGATGATCAGCCATGATCATATTGAATGGCGGTGCTGGCTCGAAGGGCCGAATAACCTACTCCTGCACCTATTTTTCTTTCTTTCTATGTTTCTATGTTTCTAGACGTCCTGCCAGTTTCACTGTTCGCATCGATATATCCTTTCATTACTACTTTTTCCACAGCTAACAATGGACCATTGGTCATTGGTGTTGGCTCCGATTTGTTCTGAAACTTTTCATAGCTCTAGCTCCCCCCCCCCCCCCCCCCCCACCAAACTCTCAGTCTGAAGAAGGGTTCTGACCCAAAATGTCACCTATTCTTTTTCTCCAGAGATGGTGCCTGACCCGCTGAGTTATTCCAGCATTTTGAATCTATCCCCTGAAATCATGCACAGTCCAATCACCTATCAATCACTACCTTGAATATACTTAGTGATTTCCCTTCCACGGCTCTCTGGGATGGAGAATTCCAAAGAGACATGACCCTTGTTGGTGGAGGGAAGATGGGATTCTACCACATTTTCCCAGGGGTTCCATTAATTAATTCTGTCTCATTGCATCATTTACATCTAAAATAGCCTCCCTCATACATATTTCACCATATTGACCAAAAACAACTCCCATTTACAGTCCATAGAATACAGTTCTCATGGCTATCTTTGATGATCTGATTTGTTCAATTGACGATTAAAATGCCCATGATTTATGCGTCACCTTTCGTGCAAGCTTTTGCTATTTTTAAAATTATTATTCTATCCCATAGTGCAACCAGCAACTGTTTGGGATCGAGAATGCCACTGACACCAATGAATCCTTACCCTAATTACTCCTTACCTCCTCTCAAAAATTGATTCTATCTTTTGAACTTTTGAGTCAATAGCCTCCTTCACCACAGAGAACATGCTTTCTCCTGCCTTCACCCAAGGTCAGAATGTAATGGAGTTTCATCGGCAGGATCCTGTCAGTGGGAACACTTCAATTTTAACCAAAAATCGGATTTTTTTAAAAGCACAATTCAAAATGCTCATCATGCACATTAGTTGTGATTCATTGACAGTGATAATGATGAACAATCAGTGCAGCACAGGGGACTGAAATTCACGTTGTGCTAACTGAGAGATGACATGGAAAACTTTTCGGTTCAAGCATCCACAGCTGACATTATGTGTTCGGAAGCCATCATATTATGTTTAGTTGGAGAATAAATTTCAATGCACTGCGTCGCGGCAGTTTGTTTCAATGGCACCAACTGAGCTAACTATTCCTGTCTGGCTGGATAGATCAGTTAGCGCTGCAATACATTTCAGCAAATGCAAAACAAAGAACAACATGCAGAAATATATTGGAAAAAAACCTAATTTGAATAGAATGACCTTTGGAGGGGAGTTAAGCAATTTTTCCACGCTGAGATTCTAAAGATAAAATGGGAGGAGGGAGAACATCTGATAAATGGAAGTGAAAGTCATGGGCCACTGGAATATTTATTCTAATAATTAATTATCGTGTTTGACTGTGGTTCTGGAGAAAAATAGTTTCAAACAAAATCAAGGCGAATTATAAAATCTGATCATAAGGTATAGGTGCACAACAAACACCTCTCAGGAGCAATTAGGGATGGGCAAAAATGTTGCCTTGCCCACATCTCAAATAAGTATGACAGAAAAAAATTGAGAAATAAATATAGAAGAACTGAAAAAAAGATCAGGTAACTTTGAAAAGAAAAAATCATGAGATCTCAATTATTAAAAACAAATATTAGCCCCAGAGCACCAGGAACCCGGGTTTGATCTGGATTCCTCCCACATCCCTTGAGACAGGCAGGTTTGTAGGTTAATTGGCCTCTGTACATTGTCCCCAGTGTGTGGGGAGTGGATGGGTAAGTGGGATAATCTAGAACGAATGTGAATGCGTGATCGATGGTCGGCGTGGACTTGATAGGCCGAAGGGCCTATTTCCATGCTACATCTCTAAACCAAACTAAATTAAAAACCCGCATTAGCATAATCTGGATATTGAAGACGAAAGGTTTTTTTTGGTTTACTTGCTTTCAAATATATATTTTTAAATATCAGAAATGCAATCAGGAAATTCAATTAATAATGGTTAACAGTATGAAGAGTACATGTACAATGAAGTTGCACCATCACTCAACCTGACTCTCACAATTACCTCGCCAACTATTGACACTTAATTTAACTGAAGAGAATATACATGGCTGTGATGTGTCACCAGGTGCATTGGCTTGCAACCAGGGAAAGGGGTTATCCATATGTCTACCGCCACAAGGCAGTATTGTTCATACCAGATGATGCTCAGATGAGGCAACCTACAGTGGAGTAGTGGAGGCTTGTGAAACATTTGTGTTATGCCTAATATCAACATTGTAATGTCTGCACTGCTTTAAGGATTGTTTCGTGTGAATAACTGCTTGTAATGCTGCAAGATTATTTCAGGACTGAAAGTCATAGCAGGAGGCTATTTAAAAAAAAGCCATGTAAAAATGTCAACCACATTTTTGTTCAAATGTCATGAAGAAAGTATCTTTGTCGATTGTTTAAATTGTGGACTATTTCCAGTATCCTAGAAAGTGAATGAGGTATAAACCATGACATGAACTGCTGCTGGTTGCAATTATGAAATTCAGACATCATAACTAAATTAGAATATTTAAAAAGAGGCACTTGGTGTGAGCCTTCCCAAATGCAATATCATATTCCATTGGTGTTCCAGGCAAGCAATCTGTTTAACAAATGGAAAAGGGCAGGAAGAGCTCATATAACATATTGACTTGACGATGGTAGATGAGGCAGAGCCGATGAAAGATGTTATTATGTCACATTGTTCAGAGGGGTGGGAACAGCAGCATATTGTGGAAACTTCAAATGTGACCCTAATGAATACATAAGCTGCTTCATAAGCACATTGAAACCTGCCTAGAAGTTAAAAAGTTCTCTTTTACTGATTCTTCACAAGTAGCTTGGAGCAGGGAGAATTATTTAATGCTTAATATTTGAAGAAATAAAGTTAATATTTGAGCAAATAACTGCAGATGGTAGATATTAGAAGGACCCACTCATGCAAGAGAGGAATAACAAGAATTAGGAGAATCAGGAAATTAGGAATGAGGATAACAGGAATAAGACCATAAAACATGGAGTGCATGTAATTATATCATTTGTCCCATCAAGTCTACTCTGCCTTTCGATCATGGCTGATCTATTTTTCCCTCTCAACCCCATTCTCCTGCCTTCTCTCTGTAACGTTCAATACCCTTACTAATCAAGAACTTATCAATCTCTGCTTTAAAAAGACCGAATATCTTGGCCTCCGGTGGCAATGAATTCCACAGATCCACCAAATTCAAGCTAAAGAAATTCCTCTGCGTCTTCATTCTATAAGTACATTCTTTTATTCTGAGGCTGTGCACTCTGGTCCTAGACTCTTCCACTATTGGAGATGTCCTCTCTACATTGGTGGGATCGATATAGCTGGGTGCATATTGGTTGGAATGGACATGGTGGGATGAATGGCCTGTTTCCATGGTGCATGACCCGATGACTCTGCAAATCTCTTGAGAAGTAGGTGCAGCTTCAGGCTGCATGGTTGTTCAGGAACCCAAGGTTGGTTGCACAATCATAGCACAAACATTGCTGCTTTGAGGCGTAACTGGAATTACTTAAGGTCAATTTGCCAATGAAATCTCACGCACACCACTTCCTCTACCATTCCTGTGGAAACGGCCCTGTGTGGAATGGTGGGGACTACTCCTGGTCATCAACAGAGAGAACTCAGGGGGAAGGCCAGGAGCAATCAATGAATGGGTGCTGGCCGAATTCCCTGTTGAAGCTGCAATCAGGATACATCAGCAAATCTGTTGACACTTTGGGTCTAGGATATTATTTGATGAGGTCTTTAATGCTATTTACATGCAAAGTGTCATTCAGTGTAGCTGGAGCACTGACACAGAAGAACAAATCATCTGTCCCAGAAGGCTGGCCATCTGTTGGAAACTCATGAAGCATGGTCTGTGGATAGCCATAGCAGCATTGAAAGTAGCCTGCAGCAAGAAACCGTCAGTCGAGGCAGGCTGAAGGAGGTTGATATTTTCTGCAAAGACTCTAAAAGCAAACATGCCCAGGAGTCACTTGGGTGATTTAAGTCAGTGTAGAGAGTTAGTCTTTCTGTCTTGTGAGCATAATGACAAACATATTAATTGCAATCAAAAAGACGTGTAAATTTCCCTTGAAAGGTAATTGTTTTGGGCCACATTAAAGCAATATTTTATTGAAGGAAATTATCCCAGTAGCAGCTCTTCTTTGGATAGCCAGGGTTAGCAGTGGACACCCTCAGTAGGCATGAACCCCTGTCTGAATGTGTATAGTATGCCCAACATTTGACCAGGAATGGACACTAGAAACTAGTAAATTCTCCCTTCACCAATATGACAGGAACATACTGAGCATGTACTGAGCAGAGATAGACACAAAGTGCTTGAGTAACTCAGCGGGTCAGGCAGCATCTCTGGAGGACATGGATAAGTGACGTTTCAGTTTGGGATCCTTCTTCAGACTGATTGTAATAATAATAATAATAATACATTTTATTTATATAGCGCTTTTCATATACTCAAAGACGCTTTACAGAGATTTTGAGAACATAGGGAAATTAATAAATAGATAAATAAGTAAATAAATAAATGAACAGAGAAAGGAGACAGTAGGTGAGGTGACCTTCAGTGGTTGAAGGCAATACTGAACAGGTGAGACTTCAGCGATGTTTTGAATGTGGTGAGTGTGGGGGAGTCTCTAACGGTTTGGGGTAGTGAGTTCCATAGGGTGGGAGCAGCGATGGAGAAAGCCCTGTCCCCCCAGGATCTGAGTTTAGTCCGGATGTGGGGGGATAGGAGATTGGCAGCGGCAGAGCGGAGGGTGCAGGTGGGAGTGTGCCTGTGGAGGAGGTCGGTCAGGTAGGATGGGGCCAGGTTATGGAGGGCTTTGTAGGTTATGAGGAGGATTTTGTACTGGATTCTCTGGGGGATGGGGAGCCAGTGGAGTTTATAAAGGACGGGGGTGATATGGTCACGGATCGAGGTGTGTGTGAGTAGACGGGCAGCGGAGTTTTGAATGTATTGAAGTTTATTGATGATTTTTGAGGGTGCGCCATAGAGGAGGCTGTTGCAGTAGTCCAGACGGGAGGTGATGAAGGCGTGGATGAGGGTTTCTGCAGCTGTGGAGGAGAGGGATGGACGGAGACGGGCAATGTTTTTGAGGTGGAAGAAGGCTGTCTTTGTGATGTGTTTGATGTGTTTGTCGAAGGAAAGGGTTTGATCAAGGATGATTCCAAGATTCCGGATGTGAGGTGAGGTGGATACTGGGAGACCATCAATGTTGAGGATGAAGTTTTGGGTGGATTTGGTGAGCATTTTTGGACCAATGATGATGATTTCAGATTTGTTGCAATTGAGTTTGAGGAAGTTTGATTGAAGCCAAGATTTTATTTCAGTAATGCAGTTTGTCAGTGTAGAGTGTGTGGTGGAGGAGATTGACTTGGTGGAGATGAGGAGCTGGATATCATCGGCGAAGCAGTGGAAGTTGAGACCATGACGGCGGATTAATTGACCAAGGGGGAACAGGTAGAGGATGAAGAGGAGGGGGCCAAGGACTGAGCCTTGGGGGACACCTTGGGGGAGGGGAGCGGTGGGGGATTTACAGTTGTTAATGGAGATGAACTGGTGTCTGTCAGAGAGGTAAGATTTAAACCAGGATAGGGCTGTGCCGGTGATGTTAAGGGAGGTTTCAAGTCGGGTGAGGAGAATGGAGTGATTTATGGTGTCAAAGGCGGCGCTGAGGTCAAGTAGGATGAGGATGAGGATGATTGTAGTCGGAGTGATAGCATTAAGACAAATCAGAAACTTTTGGTCAACAATGGCTTTGCCTGAGGCTTTTTCGATATTAAGCTCAGGCTGGTTCTAATTAAGCAATTATGATTCATTTGATTTCAGACATTTCATTTAAAGTTTGGTATGCAACACCTCTGCTCAGATTATACTGTGTAATTTCTATTACGTACATTTAGAAAGAAAGAATAAAAAGTATTGCTCCTGTGATATTCAAGAAGCCCATCAACTTTCTGAGGATCAGTCAACATCTGGCCAGGGACACAACAGGACAAACTGTGTAAATATTATGACCAAAGATGGAAACAAAAAGCAGGAGTAACTCAGCGGGACAGGCAGCATCTCTGGAGAGAAGGAATGGATGATGTTTCGGGTCGAGACCCTTCTGAAGACCAGTCTGAAGAAGGGTCTCGACCTGAAACGTCACCCATTCCTTCTCTCCAGAGATGCTGCATGTCCCACTGAGTTACTCCAGCTTTTTGTGTCTATCTTCACTTTAAACCGGCATTTGCAGTTCCTTCCTAAATAAACTGCATTAGATATAACGGTATACATGATACAATAATACACTAAACTAAACTATTATACAAGTATTCTTAGTAAATGAGCCACTCCCTGGTCCTCAATGCCTTTTCAACTTTTAAAGTCTCATCTCTGTTCACCTTTATGTAAAACAGCTCCAACAACACTCAAGTTCGAAATTATCCAAGCCCACTGATTTATTCACTGAACCTTAACTAACATTTCTGGCATCCACAAAATTCACAGCGACAACAGGCCAAGGCATTGGCAGCACCCTCCAAGGTCAGCTGGTGTGTAGGAGCACTGTCACAAGTAGGTTTTCTGTCAAAGTGGCAGGCTTGCAAATAAAACAAAGGTCCTTCATCCACATTGGGTCAAAGTAAGTGAACTTTCCAGGGAATGTCTTTGGTTGTCAGTGCTTCAACGAGGCAGCTTACCAGTAACTCTTAAAAGCAATTAGAAATTAGCAATTCGGGGGCAGCACGGTGACGCATCAGTAGAGTTGCTGCCTTACAACGTCAGAGACCCAGGTTCAATCCTGACTGCGGGTGCTGTCTGTTCGGAGTTTGCACGTTCTCCCTGTGACCACCTGGGGGTTTTTTTTGAGTTCTGGTTTCCTCCCACACTCCAAAGACGTATGGGTTTGTAAACTAATTGGCTTCGGTAAAATTGCGAATTGCTCCTCGTGTGTGTGAGATAGTGTTAATGTACGGGGATCGCTGGTCCCCGCGGACACAGTGGTTCGAAGGGCCAGTTTCCGCGCTGTATCTCTAAACTAAACAAAAAGATGGCCATTACATGTCAGCTTTGCCAGCAAGGTTCACATCCGAAGAATGGATATAATGAAGTAATTTTAGAGGGAGGAGGAAGATGAGGAGGAGAAGGACAGGCAGACATTGGAAATGCACTGATGGTGCCACGTTAAGTTAAAGGAATAATAATTGAGAAAGCTGGATAAATAAACCAGAGCTGTGTTAAAATCTTACCACAGCACCTGTGTTGAAATTCAGTGAGTTACAATAACCTGAAATTTAAAAAGTAATCTGAAATTTAATCTCAGTATTGGTGATTGTAAGACCATGGATTGTCAACTAGTTCTCTTGGTATCCACCATCACTTTTAAGTGATGGCCAAATGTGAATACAGAATTGCAACGTGGTTGATGTGTAACTAATCTTCCAAGTGGTGATTGAATCCCAACAAATACTTTAAATCAGAGGCTAAATAATGATAAAATTGGACAAACCAGCCTCAGCAACATACAACAGTTGAATTTGTAATGTCTGGCATATTGCTCACTCTATTCTTACAATCAAATTGAGAGATTGACCCTGCTGTTAATGAGAAACATATACAGACATGCATGGGCAAAGGCAGGGTGAGAATGAGGTGCCAACTGGCGAGGCTGCAGCACAAGGGCGGCACGGTGGCGCAGAGGTAGAGTTGCTGCCTTCCAGTACCAGAGACCCGGGTTCAATCCTGACCATGAGTGCTATCTGTATGGAGTTTGTACATTCTCCCCGTGACTGCATGTGCTCCGGTTTCCTCCCACACTCCAAAGATTTGTAGGTAAATTCGGTTTTGTAAAAATTGTAATAATTGTCCCTAGTGTGTAGTATAGTGCTGGTGTATGGGGATAATGCACTATACAAAAAGGGCCAGAGCAGACTTTATCTGCTGAGGAGACTCAGGTCCTTTGGAGTGCAGGGGGCACTCCTAAGGACCTTCTACAACACGGTTGTTGTACCAACAATTTTCTATGGAGTGGTCTGCTGGAGCAGCAGCATCTCAGCGGCGGAGGGGAAGAAACTTGACAAGCTGGTCAGGAAGGCCAGTTCTGTCCTGGGTTGCCCCGTCGACTCAGTACAGGCAGTGGGAGAGAGGAGGATGATGGCAAAGTTAACATCGCTGCTGGACAATGACTCCCACCTCATGCAGGACACTGTCACTGCACTGAGTAGCTCCTTCAGTGACAGACTCCTTCACCCCAAGTGCGTGAAGGAGAGATATAGGAGGTCCTTCCTTCCCGCTGCTGTGAGACTGCACAACCAGCACTGCTCCCAGCAGACGAGTCAACAGTAACAGTTAAGGAATACACAGTAAACTGATGACAATTTATCCTTGTCTTTACTTTTATTTATAATGAATGATCTCTTGCTATCCACTTTACTGCTGTAACACTGTAAATTTCCCCAGTGTGGGACGAATAAAGGAATATATTATAGTATTATCACTGGCTGGTGTGGACTCGGTGAGCCGAAGGGGCTGTTTCTGCGCTGTATCTCTAAACTAAACTAAACATATATAACAAAAAAAACAGTATGGAAAGAAAGTGCAAAACAAATCCACAACCAATGGATCAGATGAAAGCCCTGTAATTTTGCCATATCTAGTTGTAAAATTGTGCAGGACAGTTGAATAACTAACCTGAGGAAGACGTCCCAAGAACAACCCCACACTGAACAATGGCAGGTCCCAGTGTATCATACCGAAGGCAAGGCTGAAACATCACAGTCAGAACGACTCCTGAGATCCCCACCATTACAGAAGCTAATCCTTAGCCAATTCAATGCACATCGTGTGATATCACAAATGAGAGCACACCGAATCATACATGGAACCGGTTAACTTAGTGGCTGTAGCATTTAAAAAATCACACTGGAGGACAAGCCGAGCCTCTAACCAAGCTGTTCCAGTCTGGTTATAACACCCACATCCTCTAGTTAACAATGTAGATCCTAGTCATAAAAAGAAAGACAAATCCAAAATTACCACGAATCAGACTGATGTCAATTATCTGCAAGTGATAGAAGACATTGTCAAACTTGTAACTAGGTGGCACTTGATCAATTACACAGAATGTTTTGTGGACAGGGAAACTCCCACCAAACAGTAATCTGGGAGCACTTTCACTGCAGTGGTTCAAGAAGATGCTTGGTGTCGAGAATGGACAATAAATGCTGGTGTCTGATGTCTCATTGGGTTTGACACAAATATGAACTTAGGAACCAAATTGCAGAGGCAAAATGAGAGTGTTAGCCATGATAACAATGGAGCATTTCATTGAATGTGACATCCAGAAACGCTGGTCAAACTGTTAGCAATGAATCAATAGGTATAGACGGAACACTAGCACTCATAACTCTCATGTCCCACACCTTCCCTGCACTGCCCCACCAAGGCACACACCAGCCCAACTTGCAAATATGTCACCAGTCCGCCAACATCAATCTTGGAAAACCCTCCCTACAACACTGTGGGACCAACTGTTGTGGTGACCGTGTAATAACAGAAGCCTTACACCTGGATAACGATCCAAAGACTTTATTAACTACATAGCAAGCACGACCTCACGCCTGCACGTTCCACTTACACTAACCCTAATCTCGCAAGCAGTGGTCACTCAAAAGCTAAAGGGGCGTAACTACAAAAGCATGAGTGACACCATTACACTAATCTACATCCCCCCTCTTAAAGAATCAACAACGATACAGACCCATAAACTAATCACGTCATGTAGAACAATCGGTGACAAACTGGAGGATACTTCACAACCGGCCTGCAAACACGACCAGCATGTGTACGATAGAGACCATCTCCATTCTTCTTATCCGGGGAGAGAGCAGGTGATTCCACAGGCGAGGGAGACTGAATCAACGTCCGTGGAGAAGAAGCAGGAAACTGTGGAACAGGCGATGAATATCATTACATTATTACACCACCTTTGTCAGAATTGTCACTATGGTTCAAGAAGACAGCTTACCATCAAGTTCTCAAGTACAATTAGGCTTGGGCAATCGATGCTGACCTTGCCATGGATGCTGCCATTCTGAAAAAAACAGTGAATGAAAACAAGCCTACCACTTACTCATTGACTTTTGAGATACAGCGTGGAGACAGGCCCTTCTGCCCACTGAGCCCGTGCCGACCAGCGAACAGCCACAACACTAACCCTGTCCTACACACGAGAGACAATTTTACAGAAGCTAATTAAGCTCAAACCTATGCGTCTTTTGAATGTGGGAAGAAACCGGAGCACCCAGGGAAAACCCACGCAGTCACAGGGAGAACGTACTAACTCCGTATTCATAGTCAGGTTAGAAACCAAGTCCCTGGCGCTGTAAGGCAGCAGTCCTACAACTGCATCACTGTGCGCGCTAACACACATAGGTCATCATTCTACTTCCATTCACCTGCCCTCCTTGCACATTCTTTGATATGTTTCATTAATAAAATCTATTTTATTCTTATACTATCATACTCATATCATATCATATCATATACATACAGCCGGAAACAGGCCTTTTCGGCCCTCCAAGTCCGTGCCGCCCAGTGATCCCCGACTGTCATGGGAATTACAGCCATTTGAAAAGGATAATTGAAAATATATGCTCTTCTATGTGTGAAGAGGGCTTTGTGAGTTTCATTTTCAATGACTGAGCTCTGATTTTAAGATCATATCCCTGCAGTCCTGATTCTCCCACTGGCATTCATTTGGTTTGGATTCTGAGGCAAGTGTAGAGTAGCATTATTTTCACTTTTACTTCGCTTGAGATATTGCTACTTGGCTGCAGAGACAAGTTCCCCTCCAGGGACAAAATCTAGTCTGTTCCAATGCAATCCTGCCACATATAGTATCAGATGTGACATGGATGAGACATAGAATAACAGAGAAGTACAGGAAAATCAGAGGAGGCATTGGCCTTTTGGCCCTTTGATCCTGGTCTGCCAATGCTTATGGCTGTTCTATTGCAAAACCATATTCCTGCTCTCTCCGGCTGTCTCTTAGTGCCTCCTGTGCCCAAAAATTGATATAATCTGTCACCTTCTTAACTATATTCAATGCATTGACTTCCACAGACCTCTGCGATAGAGAATTCTATAGGTTCATTTCCATTTCAGTGAAGACATTTCTCCTCGCTTCTCCTTACTTTGCATCCTAAAACTGATCACCCCCCTCCCCTTCCACTCTAGATACCCATCTAAGGGAAACCATCCTCCTGAATCCAGCCTATCGAGCTCCATTTGTGTTTTCAATTAGATCCCGGTTTCGTCCTCAGACTGAAACCGAGGCCTTGAATACCTTCTCTGATTTGTTACAAAAACAAGTTATTTCAGAACACAGAGGCACTTTTGGCACTCTGGTCTGGTTTGTCCTTATTGTCAAATGCGTCAAAACATAGTGCTAAACCTTGTTTGCGTGCTATCCAGGCAAATCAAAGCACATAAATACATCACAGTAATGCAAGAGAGAAAAGTAAACAGAATACACTTCATGATGATGGATGTCAGAGCGAACATGCAGTGTCATTAAGGCACATTACCTTGTTTCTTTTTGGCACAGGGATGATAGTGGTTTTCTGAAAGCATCTGTGCACTGTGGATGACTTGATTGTAATCCTGTATAGTTTTTTCACTGACTGGAAAGCACGCAACAAAAAAGCTTTTCACTGTACCTCAGCACATGTGTCAATAATAAACTAAACTAAACTAAACTAAAGTAACTAAACCTAACCTCAGATTGGAGTGGGGAAAAGATAAAGTTAAAGATGCCGGCACATACTCCCGCCAGCTGGTCCACGTGGGAACTAAGCACGCGGCGGGGGAATCGGTCCGGCCTTCTGCAAGTTCACAGGTGCATCACGAGGCTGACGGAGCAGGTGACATTGTTCCGCTGGTCTTCTGTTCAAAGTGAGCACAGAATTCTTTGAGCTCGTCAGAGAGGAATGCGTTGTTGCCAGCAGTGCTGCAGCTTGGTGGCGCAGCGGTAGAGTTGCTGCCTTACAGCACTTGCAGCGCCAGAGACCTGGGTTCAATCCCGACTTTGAGTGCTGTCTGTGCGGAGTTTGTACCTCCGCGGACCACATGGGGTTTCTCTGAGATCTTCAGTTTCCTTCCACACTCCAAAGATGTATAGGTTTATAGGTTGATTGGCTTGTTATAAGTGTAAATTGTCCCTAGTGTTAATGTGTGGGGATTGCTGGTCGGCACAGACTCGGTGATTCGAAGGGCTTGTTTCCGCGCTGTATCTCTAAACTAAATTTCACCTTGTAGCCCTTTATAACATGCAAGCCTTGCCACAATTGATGGGTGTCTTTTGGGTTGGTCTGGGACTCTGCCTCGGTCTGGTATTGGCTTTTGGTGCCCCTGATGGCTATGCCTAGGTCGTACCTAGGCGTCAGGATACCTGACATAAATTGTCATGGCAGGTAATAGGGACAGCACTTCACCGTTAGATATTCCAAATCAGACAAACTTGCTTGGACCAATATGCCCGAGCACGACTGATTAGGAAGTAGACGCTCTCTGCCCTTCCCTTACCTGAGCTGCCATAAGGTGCATTTGGTGAATTGAAGCCCTCAGGTGGCATGGCACAGTTAGGTGAAGCTAGTATAAGCGATTTCTCTGTAAAACATTGTTTTAGTTCTCTGAGGTAGTTCATCCAGCTTGTTTACAATAGTTTGCACATTTGTATGGAGTAAGCTGGGACAAATGACTTGAAACTGAGTTGGCCAGTGTGTCCACCATGCTTCCTGGGTATGTGGTTGCTTCAGGTCAGGCCCAGCGGTCGATGTGCAGTGTTGGTCGTTCCAGAAGTAAAGTGGATGCACTGATGGGATACGAGATTGGACGATCTGGAGGAGTGTGTAGGAAGGAACTGCATATGCTGGTTTACACCAAAGATAGACACAAAATGCTGGAGTAACTCAGCGGGACAGGCAGCATCCCTGCATAGAAGAAATGGATGAAAGTTTCAACGTCAACCATTCCTTCTATCCAGAGATGCTGCCTGTCCCTCTGAGTTACTCCAGCACTTTGTGTCTAGAGCGTCGAGCATCTGGAGCGTCGGGCTCTTGGCCCGGTCAGGCTTTGCTGTCAGGTCTCGGTGACAGACTCTCCACGAGGTCAGACCCTTTGCTCACTTGGGCCTCGGGGTCAGGTTGTGAAGTCAATTACTTCCAGCAATCAATGTGCTTGTCTGAATAAGTCCTTTGAAAGGTCAGTAAATCGCTGATGGCTTATATTTTCATTGGTCGCGGTTCCAGTGTCGGTAGTCGGGTCACATTGGATCATGCAATTTGGCACTATAAAAGGTCATAAGGTTATGTGATAGGAGAAGAATTAGGCCATTCAGCCCATCAAGTCTACTCCACCATTCAATCATGGCTGATCTATCTCTCCCTCCTAACCCCATTCTCCTGCCTTCTCTCCATAACCTTTGACACTAGTACTAATCAAGAATCTATATCTCTGCCTTAAAAATATCCACTGACTTGGCCTCCACAGCCTTCTGTGGCAAAGAATTCCACAGATTCACCACCCTCTGGCTAAAGAAATTTCTCCTCATTTCCTTCCTAAAAGAACATCCTTTAATTCTCAGGGTATGACCTCTAGTCCTTCACTCTCCCACTAGTAGAAACATCCTCTCCACATCCACTCTGTCCACGCCTTTCACTATTCTGTATGTTTCGATGAGGTTCTCCCTCATTCTTCTAAACTCCAGCGAGTACAGGCCCAGTGGCAACAAACGCTCATCCTAGGTTAACCTACGATGAGCGTTCGGGTCCTCTGTTTAGATGGCTCCAGTGGTCTGGACATGAGATTGGCTGCACCTGGTTTTGTAATTTGGATGTCAGGCACTTCAGAAGCCCTCCACAGTGTGGAGTTAACACATTCTCCTTGTGACCGCCAGGGTTTCCTCTGGGTGCTCCGGTTTCCCACCGCATCCCAAAGCTGTGCGGGTTTGTGGGTTAATTGGCCTCTGTAAATTGCCCCTGGTGTGTAAAGAGTGGATGCGAAAGTGAGACAACATAGAACCAGAATGAAAGGGTGATTGATGTTTTGCGTGGGCCAAAGGTACAGTTTCCATGCTGTTTCTCTAAATTAAACTAAACTAAACTTAGTCTGAAAATATGTATTTATATTCAATCAAAGAACAGCAGAAGCAGAACAACATCCTTGCCTCAAGATATCTCAATGGAAATGCATTGGGCATATTAGACTTCCGTTGACATGATTTGGCAGTTTTATATTCAATCAGCTTCTCAAACCCTATTATTTTTAATTCTTTGCCATTTGAAGGAAAACAGTAAAACTGTTTTCTTTGTCTTCATTGAGATCTGTGAACCTCAAATACAGACTAACATGCACATTTTGACGGCATCTCTATTGCCGGAGGTCGGATTCAAGTTCATTTTCATGTTCGGAGCCTGAGGATCATTCCGGATTGCTCCTGTTGTATTTACTACATCCAATAGTTTGCATTATCTTCCCTATAGTGGAGGTGTTAGCAACGCCATGATCACACAGAGAAGATATGATGTGATTTTCATTCAGCACACAGGTGCAGGCAGAATGGGGCGAGGAGATTTGCCATCAATACAGGTTTTCCCAAAGGGTGATCGCACTCATGCCTCATCTGCAAATTCCTGGCAGCCCACTGCTAGGCCCATCAGCCCTGGAAGCTTTCTGTGACCTTCCCCCTCCCCCACCCACCTTGCAAAAATGCAATGTCTCATGTGAACCACTATTCTTCAACAGTCTGTCTGACCATTCCAGGGAATATTCTCTATCTCTCCTCCAGTATTATTCTAGTTTAGAGATACAGCATGGAAACGTGCCCTTTGGCCCACTGAACCTGTGCCAACCAACAATCGTCCATACATTAATTCTATCCTACACACCAGGGACAATTTACAGCAGCTCTTTAATCTACAAACCGACACATCTTTGAAATGTGGGAAGAAACCGAAGCACGCAGAGAAAACCCACGCAGTCACAGGGAGAATGTACAAACTCCCGTACGGCAGCACCCGTGGTCAGGATTGAACTCAGGTCTCAGGCGCTGTAGGGCAGCAACTTTACCGCTGTGCCACTGTGCTACCCACGTAACTACTTATCATTTACTGGAAAAACATTGCATGAATTATGTAATGTCCCTTTAAGACTTCGCTGCAGAGAGAATGCCTGCTGATCTACAGACCAACAGCGGTGACAACATGTAATCCCTCAACAGGGGTGCCATGCTGATACTGGCGCTGCTAGATTCAGTAGAGCATTACACAAGGATGCTCAACTATACTCTAAACTCCACAACCAGTATTGTGATGACCATCAATGCCACATGATGCCATTTAAACAGTTGAACTACAATTTCCAGCACAGGGATTTCAGGTACGTTTCTACATTTACACAAAGAGTGGGCTTTGTTATCCCCCTTTGATACCAGTTTTTAATCTCAAACTTTTATCTGCTCTTTTGATTACTTCAAAGCCAGCATCTGAGTTAGATTTAGCTCTTAGGGCTAAACGAATCAAGAAATATGGGGAAAAAGCAGGAAACGGGGTACTGATTTTAGATGATCAGCCATGGTCATATTGAATGGCGGTGCTGGTTCGAAGGGCCGAATGGCCTACTCCTGCACCTATTTTTCTATGTTTCTATGTTTCCATGTTCTATCAGCTGTAAAGCATAAATGGAATGTGCTAATGAATAAACTATGTTTGCATATTCCCTATTCATGTCTGATTAACAAACACTTGACAAAGGAAATAATAATGTTTGAAATGGTGAAGGATCTTATATTCCTTCGTATATTCCCAAATGCACAGTGAGTGTGGACAAGCATTCTTGCTGGCTCTTTTAATGCTATTACTTGCAATCATTTGCAAGTTATAATGCATCTTTGGAAAATATAAGCAGTATTAAAAGAAGTTTAAACATTACAGGTTCTCCTTTTCTGCTGGTTTACACCTCTATAGCAATAGTAAACATGCCCTGCAAATAGTGTTAACTTTCACCTGGTTCTCTGGAAATCATTTGTAAGATTGGTAAAAATCTATTAATGTAGCACCATGGGATTTTGCGCACAAAACCACTGCTGAAACGGGACCTGCATGGATCCTGTCAGAGCAGCAGTGTCTCTGTCATTGCCATGGTAACCATGGCCTGGATAGAGTGAATGTGGAGAGGATGCTTCCACTAGTGGGAGAGCCCGGGATCAGAGCTCATAGCCTCAGAATTAAAGGACGTTCATTTAGGAAGGAGATGAGGAGAGATTTCATTAGTCGGAGGGTGGTGTGGAATTCATCGCCACAGACAGCTGTGGAGGCTCGTCAATGGATATTTCTAAGGCAGAGATTGATAGATTCATGATCAGTATGTGTCAGGGTTTATGGGGAGAAGGTAGGAGGATGGGGTTAAGATAGGGAAAGATATATCAGGCATGATTGAATGGCGGTGTAGAGTTGATGGGCTGAATGGCCTAATTCTGCTCCTATCACTTACGAACATGAACTTATTAGTAAGTGCGTCAGAGATTGAAGAGCTCTCCTCAATAACAGCGATGGCACATTGGCAGAAGTACCTGCCCCAGAGGTGTGGAACATGTTGGGGTTAGGGCGAGTTCCCCAGTTATCTCCCTGAACCTCTGGGAGGGGATGGATTCTATTTACACAACAGTCTATTTAAAGTTAAATAGCCAGAACCAATGATAATCAAAGAAAGGCACAAAGTGCTGGAGTAATTCACTGGATCAGGCAGTATCTCTGGAGAACAGGGATGGATGTTTTGGGTCGGGACTTTTCTTCAGACTGATTGTAGTGGTGGGGGAAAGGAAGCTAAAAGAGAGGAGGAGCAAGACGAAGCCTGGCAAGTAATAGGTGGATACAGGTGAGGGGGTAAAGGTCTCTCTGGGAATGGGAAGAGGAGTTAAAATGGTTAGCAATCGAGAGATCCAGTAGGACTGCTTGCGTGTTTGTCAAAATGGCCGCTGAGTCTGCGCTTGGTTTCGCCGATGTACAGGAGACAACATCGGGAAGCTTGGATACAGTAGACGAAGTTGGAGGAGGTACACGTGAATGTCTGTCACACCTGGAAGGACTGCTGTGGTCCCTGGATAGAGGTGGGGGAGATGGTATACTGAGAGGTGTTAAATCTCCTGCAGTTGCTGGGGAAAGTACCTGGGGAGGGGTGGTTTGGGTGGGAAAGGATGAATGCATCAAGGAGTTGCGGAGGAAGCATTGTCTGCAGATGGCAGAAAGGGGTGGGGATGGGAAGATGTGACTGATGGTGGGATCACGTTGGAGATGACGGAAATGTCGGAAAGTTGTGTGTTGGATGCGGAGGCTGGTGGGGTAAATGGTAAGGACTGGGGACCTCTATCCTTGTTCTGTCAGGAGAGAGGGAGAGTGAGAGCACAGCTACAGAACACAGATAAGTTGCAGGTGAATGACACATCTATGACAACAGGGGGTAATCCACATTTACTAAAGATAGAGGACACCTCAGATGTCCTAGAATTGAAAGCTTCATTTTGGGACCTGATGTGGTGTAAATGGAGAAATTGAGAGCAGGAGATAACAGCCCAGCAAGAGGCAGTGTGGGAGGAGGTACAGTCCAGATGACTGTGGCAGTCAGTGGGTTTGTAGTAGATGTCAGTTGATAGTCTGTCCCCTGTAATGGAGACAGAGAGATCAAGAGAGGAAGAGAGGTGTCAGATATCATCCAAATGAATTTGAGGGCAGGGTGGAAATTAACGGTGAAGTTGATGAAATCAACCAGGTCTGCACGTGTGCAGGAGGCAGCCACAATGCACTCATCCATGTGGTGGAGAAAGGGTTAGGGGATGGTGCCCCTATATGTTTGGAACAAGAACTATTTGATGTAAACAACAAAAGGGCAAGCATAGCTGGGGCCCATGTGATTGCCCATGGGTATACCTTTAACATGAAGAACATGAGAGGTCAAAAGAGAAGCTTTCCATTCTAGGACATCTGAGGTGTCCTCGAGGGGGCGTGGCTGCGTTCTGCAGCTGCGGCTCACCGGCAGTCTCTCTGTCTTTTTTTTGTTTTTTTGTCGATTGTTATCGTTTAAATGTATGTTTTGATTTATTTTTAACTCTGTATATGTGGGGGGGGGGGGGGGGGGGGGGGGTGGGGGGGTTGGGGGAAACCTTTTTTTCCAATCTCCTCCTCAACGGAGATGCGACCTTTACCGTGTCGTATCTCCGTTCGCGCTACGGCCTAACACCGTGGAGTCGGCGGCCTCCAGCTGGGATCGACCTTGAAGACTCCGGTCGCAGGGCCTGGACTTACCATCTCGGAGGTTTCGGCCGTGGGCCCTGCAGACCGCAACATCGGGAGTTCGCAGGTCCCTGGCTGGTGACCGGCTTTCGGGAGCTCCAGCCGTAGCAGCTTCGACCGCCCCGAAGCGCGAGGTTTGATTGACACGCTCGCAGGCCCCTCATCGCCCTGCGTGGCCTGGCTGCGGCACTTTCCATCGCCCGGTGGGGGCTCAGGACCTTCATCGGCCTGCTCGGCTCGGCCCTGGGACTTTCCATCGCCCGGTGGGGGCTTCAAAAGTTGTGAGCCTCGATCGCCTCGTGGCACCACAGGAGAAGAATTAGGAGGAGATAAGACTTTTCTTTGCCTTCCATCACAGTGAGGGTGTGCCTGGAGCAATCACTGTGATGGCTGTTTGTGTTAAAATTTGTAATTGTGTGTCTTGTGTTCTTTATTGTCTACTGCCGGACCCTGACGTGAGAGGACGCTGGTGCTATTTGTTCGCCACTACTCCGTCAGGACAGTTTGTTTGTTTGTTTTTATGTCTTGACTGTATTGTAAAGCGTCTTTGAGCATTTGGAAAAACGCTATAAAAAATAAATGTTTATTATTATTATTATTATTAGAAGTTATTGAGGGTGAGGTCAAGTTTCTCCAGATGGAGGGGAGCGTTAGTAGAGGGAAATTAATTGGATCTATTCAAGGAAGAACCAAAGGGCCTTGAAACCTTCCTGGGGGGAGGTGGTGGTGTAAAGAGACTGGACATCCATGGTATACATGAGGCATTGGGGGCCTTGAAATTGGAAGTTGTTAATTAGTTGAAATGGGTGTGAGGCGCAGAAGCAGGCCCTTCGTCCCATCGAGTCCACGCCACCCAGCGACCCCCACACATTAACACTATTCCACACACACGAGGGACAACTTACACTTATACCAAGCGAATTACCCTACAAACCTGTACGTCTTTGGAGTGTTGGAGGAAACCGAAGATCTCGAAGAAAACCCACACGGTCACGGGGAAAACGTAGAAACTCTGAACAGTCAGCACCCGTTGTCAGGATCGAATCCAGTTCTCTGGCGCTGTAAGGCAGCAACTACCGCTGTGCCATCAGGCCGCCCTGTGAGGTGTCTTAGATGTAGGTCAAAGGGACTGAACAAGGTGGGTTAGGATGGAATCAAGGTATTCCTTGCTGCAGAGCATAATGCTGACAATTGAAAACCCTGAGCTAGTGGATGCTCTCTGCATCAATTATATACTTTCTTATCTTGACTAAAGCTGCTGGTAAAGTCCTGTTTAAGCCTTGGTCTTTTTAATATTAAACAATTTTGCATTATAGTATGTAATGAAATATGGCAGCACATAGCTACAATCATCAGAATCACATCTTGTGTAATTAAATCATTAAGCAGAAACAATAAAAGATAATTTTCCATGGGTGATACTTTATTGAGATTGATGAGTTCAATATGACTTATTAGGATCAAACAATATGCCAACATGCGTTCCAGATCATAATATTTCAAAGGCAAAGTAATCTGTCCTTCCTAGAGTTCTCTCAGTAATGTGGAAATGGATTTGAATATGAAACCTTGTTATTTAGGACACATGAGATATAGGCAAATACTGGGCCATTCCAGTGGGCCATACGGTGGCGCAGCGTTAGAGTTGCTGCCTTACAGCAAATGCAGTGCCTGAGACTCAGGTTCGATCCTGACTACGGGCGCCGTCTGTATGGAGTTTGTATGTTCTCCCCGTGACCTGCGTGGGTTTTCTCCGAGATCTTCGGTTTCCTCCCACACTCCAAAGACGTACAGGTATGTAGGTTAACTGACTGGGTAAATGTAAAAATTGTCCCTAGTGTGTGTAGGATAGTGTTAATGTACGGGGATCGCTGGGCGGCGTGGACCCGGTGGGCCGAAGGGCCTGTTTCCGCGCTGTATCTCTAAATCTAAATCAGAGTATGCATGTTCTCCTCGTGACCTGTGTGGGTTTTCTTGAGATCTTCTGTTTCCTCCCACACTCCAAAGACGTACAAGTTTGTAGGTTAATTGGCTTGATAAATGTTCCTAGTGGGTATAGGGTAGTGTTAATGTGCGGGAATCGATGGTCGGCGTGGACCTGATGGGCCGAAAGGGCTTGTTTCCGAGCTGTATCTCTAAACTAAATTATACTAAATCTGCAATGCCTTGTCTCTATGTCTTGGAGTTCGAAAGACCCAAAGTGCAAGCCATTGTAAAATGATTTGGCCACTTTATCACCCAGCCAAAATATTCAGATATCTGTCAATCAATTATTTTACATCCTCCAGTGCGAGTGCATCCATCATTATGGTTTGTTCTGCTACACTGAGTACAAACAAACATAGTTATAAAGTGTTGGAGGGAATTTTGTATTTAACCTGTACATTGAATCACAAAATAAAGCAAAATAAAGCAGGTATGTAGGTTAATTGGCTGGGTAAATGTAGGATAGTGTTAATAGTGTTAGTGTGCGGGGATCGCTGGGCGGCGCGGACTTGGTGGGCCGAAAAGGCCTGTTTCCGCTCTGTATATATATGATATGATATGATATGATATGATCTCGTAGAACAGTGGTGAGTTTCTCAAAGTGGGTTTATTCAAATCCTTAAGTGAGCATTGGGAAACACTCTGAGAGAACCCAAAGTGTTTCAAAGATTCACATCACCCACAGGACTTTTATATTCTTATAACGCAATGATTACATGTAGATTCGACATTTTTGAAATCATTCATCATTGATCAATGTCTCTGCAGCCATTCATCTTTGTCTTTCACCAGTTATCTTCAACCTTATGGTCCCTGCTATTTAGAAAACGACTCTCCCATTTGTGTAACGGAAGGGTGCAATAAAAGGCAGAAGGGGGCAGGGAGCGGGGGCTGGGAGGGGAGATACACCAAGTTAACAGAAATAGTGTGGAGGAAAAGTTCACAAATTGCACAATCTTCCAGAATAATAGATTAGGAAATAATATTGGAGAAAATGATAGATTTTGCCTTTCGTAATGAATCTGAGATATTTTCTGTGACAGCAGCTTGCAAAGGAACAACCTCTGGATCCTTGAGGTCTGGGTTTCATGGAAGCATCTTGACTTGCATGTTCTCTTGCACCACCCTGACTGTGAAATGCATCACCATTCATTCATTGTCATTGCGTCCATGTTTAAAAGAATCATATCAAGGGGCAAATTTAGATTGAGCTTGAGGAGAGTATTCAAGAGAGTCAAGAGTCAAGAGTGTTTTACTGTCATATGTCCCAGATAGAACAATGAAATTCTTACTTGCTGCAGCACAACAGAACATGTAAACATAGTACACTGTAAACAATATAATAAACGAGAGAGAAAAAAAAGTTCAGTGTGTGTATACACACACACACACAATTACCCACATATATGGGTAATATATATGTATATATATATATATATATATATATATATATATATATATATATATATATATATATATATACACACACACATATATACATGCACACACACGCACACATACATACACAAAAAATAAACAAAAGTGCAATAATAGTAATAATAATAAGAGTCTATTGTAGTTCAAAGTTTATTTGAGGTTGCAGTGTTTAACAGCCTGATGGCTGTAGGGAAGAAGCTGTTCCTGAACCTGGACATTAACTTTTGGGCTCCTGTATCTTCTTCCCGATGGCAGGGGTGAAATGAGTGTGCGGCCAGGATGGTGTGGGTCTCTGATGATGCTGGCTGCCTTTTTGAGGCAGCGACTCCGATAAATCCCTTCGATGGTGGGGAGGTCAGAGCCGATGATGGACTGGGCAGTGTTCACAACTTTTGCAGTCTTTTCCGCTCCTGTGCTTTCAAGTTGCCGAACCAGGCCATGATGCAACCAGTCAATGTGCGCTCTACTGTACACCTGTAGAAGTTCAAGAGAATCCTCTCTGATATACCGAACCTGCGTAATCTTCTCAGGAAGTAGAGGCGTTAATGTCCTTTATTTATAATTGCATCTCCCAGTTGAAATCCAAGTCTGCACCATTCATGTCAAACAATCCTGAACAGAACAAGAAATCTACCCGCAACCTTTGCAGAGCCATTAAGGTTGCCTGGAGGGAATACTGGACCAATCTGGAGGCCTGAGGCAATGACACGGGTACCCATAGATTATGCCAAAGCTTGCACACTATAAGGGGCTACAAGGTGAATGTGAGCAGGATCACTGGTAAAAAAAGGCTCCCTCCCCGATGAAAATGCATTCCGTGCCTGTTTTAAACAGAGGCAAACCCACCCCTCCAGTATCGGGTGCGCTTGTACGAACAGTACTGTGGCAGACATAAGGTTGGCTTTCCCGAGAGTGGTCAAACCTGACTGCTAATATCATGAAACTCCTAGGTTGAATGAAATAGAGGCCGGTGGTGATCTTGGGATTGGTCAGTATGGAGACTATGGCCAATGGTGAAGTGAAGATCTTTCAGGAAACTGGTGTGCCCATATCTATTCCTAATGATCACACTCCATTTACCTTAATGATCTCACACTGACATGATATTTAGAAAGAAAACTTTTTTTTCCAAAGTATGCCATGGATTGTTTTACAGCATTTAAAAAAATGAATTATGGCAAGGTACAAAATAAAGAAAATCCAAGATTTTTTTTAAACTTTCTTATTTAAAAATTGACCATGGCACTCAATGGACCCATCAAAGTTTCCTAGAAGGGATATTCTGTTGGGAAGTTTAGAGATACAGGGCAGAAACATACTTTTCGGCCCACCTCGTCTGTATTGACCAGTGATCACCACACATTAGCACTAACCCCCGCACACCAGGGACAATTTTACATTTACACCAAGTCAAGTAACCTACAAACCTTGTACGTCTTTGGAGTGTGGGAGGAAACCAAAACTTCCACACAAAGGATGGTGGGTGTATGGAACAAGCTACCAGAGGAGGTAGTTGAGGCTGGGACTATCTCATCATTTAAGAAACAGTTAGACAGGTAAATGGATAGGACAGGTTTGGAAGGATATGGACCAAGGGCAGGCAAGTGGGACTAGTGTAGCTGGGACATTGTTGGCTGGTGTGGGCGAGTTGGGCCAAAGGGCCTGTTTCCACACTATATCACTCTATGACTATCTGGGAGAAAACCCACGCAGGTCACGGGGAGAATGTACAAACTCCATATAGATAAGCACCTGTAGTCAGGATCAAACCCGGGTCTCTGGTGCTGCAAGGCAGTAGCTCTACCACTGTGCCACCCTGACTGATTTATTGCTGATTTCCATCTCCACACATAAATAGTCAACTAAAACTTTACCGTGGAAGCCCAGATTCTGATTATTCAACATAAAATCTTGTTTCACACCCAGCTAAGGGCAGTGCAGCTTTAACTTATGTTAGAATAGCAATAGAGTATTGCTGTAAATAATGATCCATCTATCTGTTAAAGAAATAACATCACACAAGAGTGCCAAACAATTACTTGTAATTGCCATCAGCTTACTAATGCTGTCTTGAATTTCAAAGAGATATCAACTTCATTCCTGATTTATCATTTTGCTTTGTTACTGTTATTTTTAGCCACCTTTGAACGAAATTTACAAAGGAAGTGTTTCAAGCCCAAACATGTAATGCTGTCAAAGATACCGTCCTAGATGCATAATTATCAGATCAGCATGGATACTTGCAAGATTATCTCACTGGAAGAGTAATTGTTTCTCAAGGACCATTTCAATATTATATATTTTTAAATACTGCTGTGAAACTGAGCAAACATAAACTGGTGCTAGAGCTCAACAGGTCAGGCAGCACCTGGGGAGGGAATGGAGAGGAGACGTTTCAGGTCAGCAAACCTCACCAGACTAATAGAAATAGGGGCAAGAAAGCTGACTTGCCAAGCTTTATCCCCTCCCCACCTCTCTTTTCCAGCTTTCTCCCTCCTCATCCTCCTATCAGTCTGCAAAAAAGGGTCCCGACTCAAAGCATGGCCTGTCCATAGAAATGTTTCGAACCCAAACATATACTGCTGTCAAAGATACCTTCCTCGATGCATAAATATCCGATCCACAAGGATACTTGCAACATTACCTCACTAGAAGAATAATTGTTTCTCAGGGACCATTTCAATATTATCCCATATTCTATATTACCACGCCTTCCCCAGCCAACAATGGGCCATTATGAGCTCCACCCTTCCTGAGGTCATCTGTTTTCAGCCCTGATTTGTTATGGCCTTTTTTCACCTCCAATTAATTCCCCCCCCCCCCCCCCCCCCCCCCCCCCATCCCCCATCCCCTCCCTCACCACCACTTTCAGTCTAAAGAAGGCTTCCGACCAGAAACGTCATTTATTCTTTTTATCCTGACCCGCAGAGTTACTCGAGAATTTGGAGTCTATTCCCTGTCCATAGAATATGGCTATTCACTTGCTGACCAAAAATAAGCTTTATGCTCAACCTCAGTCTCAGGTCTTGCCTTCAGTCATACAATTTATAACTCATGTGCTCATCCATGTATGTTTTAATGTGGCGTGAATCTCACCCTTTGGATTCATGACTTATTGATCTGTTTTCCAAACTCCACCCCTTGATGAGTGAAATAATATTTTCCCTATCAAAAAACAAACTGTTGAAGGAATCAATGTGGTGAGACAGCATCTGTGGAGGGGTTGGGACTGACATTTTGAGTCAGGACCAATAGTAGACAATAGCTGCTCAGGATAAGGATTTACAGTCAAATACGCATTTCCAATGAACTTAAAACCATTCTATACACAGAATAATGTCGTTTACAATCAATTATTTCAGAGTTGTTTTTAAATAAATGGCAGTTGAATGACACATAAGGGATAATGACCTGAAACGTTGCCTGTCCATTTCCTTCCACAGATGCTGCCTGACCTGCTGTGTACCTCCACCAGTTTGTTTATTTGCTCAAGATTCCAGCAAATGCAGTCTCTTGTATCTCCAACAATTTCCTCTAATCCTTCCATCAATTAATTTAAATGTAGCTACTGAACCCTCAGCTTAGAATTTGGTCCTGACAATTTACACTCTCCAGGCCTCTCGTAATTTTATACTTCCCCAATAAATCCTCTTTCAGCCTCCTTTATTCCAAAAGTCACAACATTAATTATTCAATCTCTCCTCATAACTATAATTCTCCTGCCATGAAATCATTCTTGAAAATGTCCACCCTCTCTGGTGTCCTCATCTCCCTCCTGTACTGTGGTGACATGCACTGAATGCTGGAAGCCAGCAAAGTAGTGTTTGTTTATTTGATTCACCTGGATATGGGTGTCATTGGTAGACCATCAATTATTGCCTCCATTGAACTGTTTTTGAGAAGTTGGTGACTGGTTGCCTTCTGGAACTGCTGCAGTCATTTTTTAAAAGGAACTCCTCATGGTTGCCAGGTGGTGAGTTCCTGGATTTAGATCCATTTATGATGAAGGAACGGATATATATTTCAAAAACCATGGTTCTGTGCAACTTAGAGGGGAAACTATCGGTTGTCCTCTTTGCCGTAAATGGCACGAGTTAGAGAGGTGAATAAAGAAGTGTTCGAGTTACTCAGCGGAGCAGGCAGCATCTGTGGAGGGAACGGACAGACAATGTTTTGGATTAGACTTTAGACTTTAGAGGTACAGTGTGGAATCAGGCCCATTGAGTCCACACTGACCAGTGATCAGTCACACCAGCACGGTCCTACACACTAGGGACAAATGACAATTTTTACCAGAGCCAATCACCCTACAAACCTGTAAGTCTTTGGAGTGTGGGATGAAACAGGAACATCCAGAGGAAACCCATGTGGTCTCAGGGAGAACATACAAACACTCCTCCACCCCTCTCCTGCATCCACCTATCACTTACCAGGCTTTGCCCCACTCCCTTTTCCAGCTATCTCCCCCATTCTCCATCAGTCTGAAGAAGAGCATCAACCCAAAATAACATCTATCCATTTCCCTCCACAGATGCTACCTGTCCTGCTGAGTTCCTCCAGCACATTTCTGCTCAAGATTCCAGCATCTGCAGCTTCTTGTTTCCCCTTCCTTGGTGACTAACTCCAGAGTGATTATTTTCTAGAAAGCACAAACTAATACCAAGGTAACTTTGTGATGGAATCAAAGGGTGTTTAAGGCAATGAACAATGTGCCAGTCGACTGTCCCACTTTATCCTGAAAGCTTCTTGCATGTTGGTGCACATTCAAGCTTCTGAGTTGTGCCTTGAAAATGGTGGAAAAGGATTGGGATGTCAAGATTTGGTCTGATTTTGGAGTTACCATTACTTGGCTGGTCTGTTTAAGTTTCTGGTTGATGGTGAGGGTCTTTGCATTGTGAATGCCATTGAATTTCATGTGTGTAGCTATACTCTGTCTTAGTTTAGTTTAGAGATACAGCATGGAAACAGGCCCTTTGGTCCACCTAGTCCGCACCGACTAGTGATCCCCTCACATTAACACTACCCTACACACTAGAGACCATTTGCACTTATACCAAGCCAATTAACCTACAAACCTGTATGTTTTTGGAGTTTGGGAGGAAACCGAAGATTTCCGAGAAAACCCACGCGGTCCCAGGGAGAACGTACAAACTTCGTACAGACAGCACCCATTGTCAGGATTGAACCCAGGTCTCAGGTGCTGCAAGCACTGTCAGGCAGCAACTCTACCGCTGCACCACTGTGCTGACCAAGCTTCTTGGAGATGCTCATGACCCAGCACTTGTATGATGCACATTGTATTTGCCACTTACTGTATGAACCTATGACAGTGGGTTGTTTGCCCCTTGATGCCCATAGACTTCACTTTAGCAGAGCTTCTTGACGTTATTGAATGTTACCTTAATGAAAAGAGCCATTGGTGCTGAACCCAATGCACAAGTTTTGGTCTTTTGTTGATTTGGGACAGAGGCTGTAACGATTTTATGCCAGGCTGAGCATTGGTTGAAGCCATTATTTGTGAATAGGTGTTTGTTGATATCACTATAGATGACATTATTTAGTTTAGTTTCGAATCACAGCATGGAAATAGACTTCGGCCTACCGAGTCCACGCCAACCATTGATCACCTGTTCACACTGGTTCTATTTTATCCCATTTTCTCATCCATTCCTTACACACTAGGGGCAATTTATCTACAAACCCACACATCCTTTAAATGTGGGAGGAAACAGGATCACCCGGAGGAAACCTATTCAGTCACAGGGAGAACGTGCAAACTTCACACAAATAGCACCTGAGGTCGGAACCGAACCAGGGTCCCTGCCACTGTGAGACAGCAGCTCTATCTATGCCACTATGCTGATTGATACTGGTTTCATCAGCCATATTTAGACAATATTTTAATATAATTCTCACTGATAGAAAACCAGAATTTTAAAAACATATGCATTAGAGATCTATCAGATCAAATTGTTGAACTGTTACATATTTGATATTTTTATTTTGTTATATCTCACCATATACTAAAACATCTTATTTTCCATTTGTCATGCATTTGCCCTTTATAGGGACATATGTGACTCCACATATTAATAATACACTGGATATTAATTTTATCTCACTTTTTATGAGATTGAACCAACATAGCAAAACTCAATTTATTTTCTACTTCCGTATAACAAGGAAAGTCTTCTTGCTTGAGTGGTGTTATAATTGCAAAGTTATCTTGCCAGCCTGATGGTGGTGAGAGATGTGGATAGTCAGTAGTGCTGAACATTGAATTTTGGTAAAGTTTATGGGCTGGCATTAATGTGTAGCATTATCAACTGGAGATCAACGTTCGGGCATTAATGTGCAGCATTATCAACTGGAGATCAACGTTCGGGCATTAATGTGTAGCATTATCAACTGGAGATCAACGTT
This sequence comes from Rhinoraja longicauda, assembly GCF_053455715.1. Taxonomy (NCBI): domain Eukaryota; kingdom Metazoa; phylum Chordata; class Chondrichthyes; order Rajiformes; family Arhynchobatidae; genus Rhinoraja; species Rhinoraja longicauda. Next base: position 65,074,910 of record NC_135953.1, on the reverse strand, counting down.
CGGACATTAATGTGTAGCATTATCAACTGGAGATCAACGTTCGGGCATTAATGTGTAGCATTATCAACTGGAGATCAACGTTCGGGCATTAATGACTTTTGCCAAACTATGCCTTGTATTTCAAGATTTGTTCACCATGAATAGTTGTTGTTGGTCTTTTCTGGAGTTTTCCTTAACTAATGTAACAACCTGTGTCATAATGTTTTCTGCAATAATATCAGGTAGGGAATTAACATAGAACGTAGAACAATACAGCACAGGAACAGACACTTTAGCGCACAATGTCCATACCAAATATGATATCATTAAATTAATCTCCTTGGCCTGTATGTGATCTATATTCCTCCATTCTCTGCATATCCATGTGCCTATCTAAAACCCTCTTAAATGCCTCTATTATATCTGCTTCACTACCACCCCCGGCAATTCGAGGATACTGACCAAGCAATGGTGAAAGAAGAAGAAACAATCTACTTCATAATTAGGATATGGTATTTCTTGCAGGGAGACTTGAAAATTTTCTTGTCCATCTTAATGGTAGAGTGGTAGAGATCACATGCAATGGACCTGGCACGGAAGTCTCTAAAGATGATGTCCCATGGATGGTATTAAGTTTTTTAAAATATTGTTGTAGCTCCAAACATTCACAAATGTATCAGTACTGCAGTACTGGTGACTTGAGCTTTATAGATGATGGAGAGGTTTTGTGAGGAGTAATCCACTAATTACAGTCACTGCCCTGCTCACAGCCAGTATGTTAAGTTGACAGGCGCAGTTCAATAGTTTGTTGATATTAGTTGGGGTGATTTGAAGTGGTTGGCCATTGCGGGTCAAAATGAAGTTTGATCTTGTTTGACATGATAATTCCCTATCACTCTCAGAGAGTATTGTCACCTGACACCTGTTATACAGTGAGCCAGAAGATAAACACAAAATGCTGGCGTAAGTCAGTGGGACAGGCAGCATCTCTGGGGGGGGCATCTCTGGGGGTTTTAGGCGATTTTAGGCGATTTTTAAGGTGACTCCCGGCGACTAGGCTGTCGCCGACAGTTCGCCGGGTGTCGCGGGCATGATCGTGAGGAGTCTTCCAAGAATCGTAATGGATCTCGGCGCGTCGCTGAGAAATCATTCGGAGTGAAATTTTCCGGCGACAGCTGGCTTGTCGCCAGGTATCGTTGCTTATTGCGGGCGCTGTCGCCTGCTGTCCCCAGGTTTGCTAGGTTCTCTTAGATGCATTTAGAAGCACATAATATTAAATTAAGCAAAGTCATTTCAAAATACCATAAAATGCTTGTGTTTAATCAATTTATTTACCATAAGGACATTTGACAGGTAGATTGGAGGTGACAGTTTGACGGTCAGGTAAGCGTGGGAATTTCGCGAAGTTTATGGCTATCAGCCACTACATTTAAAGTGGGCTCCCAACCCAGGTATGCAACCCAGAAACCAGATATGCATCTCCCTTACATTTTCAAAGAATGCCCACACACCTTTCACAAAAATCCACTTAACCACTTTAAAAAAAATTTTTTTAATACAGCTATTAGTAAACTGGAAGTAAATCCAGCTTATGCCTTGTTACAGTGATGCTTGGTTTTTAAGTAACCCATACAAGATATTACAGTTCAAAACTCTTTAGTACTTACTGACTTGTCAGTGACTTCAGCGAAAATCAGGACGCCGGAGAAGCATTGACAGCGTGGGAATTTTGCGATGTTTTGAAAGACGCTGTAATCTTGACCTGACTCGGCATTGTCGTGGTCATTGTCGTCGGGTAAAAGAAAATGTTGGCGATCTGCTACGACTTTGACAGTCGCCAGCAGTCGCCTTAAAATCGCCTAAAGTGGGACAGGCCCTTTAACAATTAAGAATAAAGCATAAACACATCAAAACAATAAGGATACAACATTACGGTCTAAACATGTGGATGAAAATAAACCAGAGCAAAAAAAGAGACTACCTACTTGTTATTGAGTAGAACTACTACTCTTGGAAAAAGGCTGTTTTTATGTCTGGCTGTGGCTGCTTTGACAGTCCAGAGTTGCCTTCCAGAGGAAAGTGTTTCAAAGATTATGTGGCCAGGGTGAGAGGGGTCAGAGATGATCTTGCCCACTCGCTTCCTGGCCCTTGCAGTGTACAGTTTGTCAATGGGGAGAAGGTTGCAGCCAACAACTTTCTCAGCTGTTCGAACGATCCGTTGCAGCCTCCAGATGTTGTGCTTGGTGGCTGAGCCAATTCAGACCATGATGGAGAAGGTGAGGACGGACTCAAGATAGCAGTATAGAACTGGACCATTATTGCCAGTGGCAGGTTGTGTTTCCTCAATTGCCGCAGGAAGTACATCCTCTGTTGAGCCTTTCAGAGAAGATGCATTGGTATTGGTTTATTATTTTCACGTTTGCCAAGATACAGTGAAAAACTTTTTTTTGTGTGTATTCAGACAAATCCTACCATGCATGAGTACATCAAGCAGTGCAAAAGAGAAGAGTGCTGAATATGGTGTAACAGCTGCAGAGAAAGTAGAGATTAAAAAATGTGCGCAAGTGCCACGACAAAATAGATAGGAAGATCAGAAATTCATCCCTAGTACATGAGCGGAAGATTCTGATAACAACGTGGAAGATGTAATCTGAGTCATAATATTGCTTACTAAAAAAAAAGATTTGTCAAATGCATTATCATGAAGTTACTGATCCTTTAATCAGTGCACTATGTGAATCAATTTTAATACATCTTTTAAAAATGGAAATTTATTCCATTGCCCATAGTTGCCTGCCATCATGTTTTCACAATAAGTTGGCTGACACTGAGAATTATGGACCTCCATTGATTACCCATGAGCAGATATATCTGCTTTCTTTGGTTCCACAAGTAGAATATGCTAAGCAGCATGTGTGACTTAGCAATTTAATATCCGAAATAAATCCCTGAATAAAATGTGCACAGCAGTGTTAGCTATGGCTATGCTCAAGCTTAAGTAATGTTGTGCACAAATGTCTATTCAGATTTAATACATTTCTCTCAGTGCAATTTTAATTTTTATTAAAATAATATTTAAATGTTTCTGACTGATAGATAATGAATATATAAATATGACTTGTGTTTTTTATATATTTGCTAATAACGTGATGTGATACTTCTATTTATTCGTTTATACATGTAATTTGCACCCCAAGCTCCACACCACTGAGAATCAAGAGGAGATGTCCACATCAAAGGCAGAGACTGTCCACCCAGGCCTTGATGCCACCAATGACCAACTAGAAGTTGAGGAGGCAACAACCCAACTCAAATATGACAGGGAAGATAAACACAAAATACTGGAGTAACTCGGCGGGGTGGCAGCATCTCTGGAGAAAAGGAATGGAAACATAGAAAATAGGTGCAGGATTAGGCCATTTGGCCCTTCGACCCAGCACCGCCATTCAATATGATCATGGCTGATCATCCAAATTCAGTACCCTGTTCCTGCTTTCTCCCCATATCCCTTGATGCCATTAGGCCCAAGAGCTAAATCTAACTCTCTTGAATACATCCAGTGAATTGGCCTCCACTGCCTTCTGTGGCAGAGAATTCGACAGATTCACAACTCTCTGGCTGAAGTTTTTCCTCATCTCAATAAGTGATGTTCAAGGGAGGGAGCGGGACAAAGATATGATGTAGTTAGAGACAGGAAGACTAGTGGGAGAACTGGGAAGGGGGAGGGTATAGAGAGGGGAAGCAAGGACTACCTGAAGTAGCAGAAGTAGAGTTGGAGGACAGGAGTCATCACAGAGGGGGAGCAGTGAGAGAGCATGTTGGCAAACTCTCGTCAAAGAGAGGAGGAAAACTTCTTCAAAGTAGACATACCTTGAGGAGAATTTGATGTTTCGAGTCGAGACCCTTCTTCAGACTGATGTCAGGGGAGGGGGTGGGAAAACAGAGGATGTAGTCGGAGACAGGAAGACTATTTGACGTTTCGGGTCGAGACCCTTCTTCATTTGACATTTTAGGTCGAGACCCTTCTCCTCAAGGTATGTCCACTTTGAAGAAGTTCTCCTCTCTTCGACAAGAGTTTGGCAACATGCTCTCTCACTGCTCCCCCTCTGTGATTCCTCCTCCCTTCCAACTCCACTCTCCCACTTCAGGTAGTTCCTGCTTCTCCATCTATTCCCTCCCCCTTCCCAGTTCTCCCACTGGTCTTCCTGTCTCCGACTACATCCTATCTTTGTTCCGCCCCCTCCCCTGACATCAGTCTGAAGAAGGGTCTCAACCCAAAATGTCATCCATTCCTTCTCTCCTAAGATGCTGCCTGACACGTTGAGTTACTCCAGCACTTTGTGTCTACCTTCGATTTAAACCGGCATCTGCAGTTTTTATCCTATATATTCCAGAGGACCTCAGTGATGTTGTAATCATCATCATCCTCAACAGGGAAGCCTGTCTGTGACAACCACAGCGGTATCTTCCAGCTGTCTGCCATAGAGAAAGTCGTTGCCTAGCCTCTCAAGTGCCTCATTCCAGTGGCCAAAGAGCTATTCTACAAATTACATGGATGTTTCACAATCAAAAACCTCAGACTTAATAGAAAATAGGTGCAGGAGGAGGCCAATAGGCCCTGCGAGCCAGCACCACCATTCATTGTGATCATGGCTGATCATCCACAATCAGTAACCTGTGCCTGCCTTCTCCCCGTATCCCTTGATGCCACTAGGCCCTAGAGCTCTATCTAATTCTTTTAAATTCATACAGTGAATTAGCCTCCACTGCCTTCTGTGGCAGAGAATTCCACAAATTCACAACTCTCTGGGTGAAAAAGTTTCTTCTCACCTCAGTTTTAAATGACCTCTCCTTTATTCTTAGACTGTGGCTCCTGGTTCTGGACTCCCTCAACATTGGGAACATTTTTCATGCGTCTAGTTTGTCCAGTCCTTTTATAATTTTATATGTATTCAAAAAGATCCCCTCTCATCCTTCTAAACTCCAGTGAATACAAGCCCAGTCTTTCCAATCTTTCCTCATGTGACAGTCCCGCCATCCCAGGAATTAACCTTGTGAACCTACGCTGCACTGCCACAATAGCAAGGATGTCCTTCCTCAAATTAGGAGGCCAAAACTGCACACAATACTCCAGATGTGGTCTCACCAGGGCCCTATACAACTGCAGAAGGACCTCTGCTCCTATACTCAAATCCTCTCGTTATGAAGGCCAACATGCCATTAGCTATCTTCACTGCCTGCTGTACCTGCACTCTTACTTTCAGTGACTGGTGTACAAGGACACCCAGGTCTCATTGCACTTCCCCTTTACCTAACCTGACACCATTGAGATAATAGTCTGCCTCCTTGTTTTTGCCACCAAAGCGCATAACCTCACATTTATCTACATTATACTGCATCTGCCATGCATCTGCCCACTCACTCAACCTGTCCAAGTCCAGGACGTCACGAGCCGAGTGCAGAGCATCCTCAAGGGTAAAAGTGAGCAGCCTTTGAGGCTCTGTACCGTGCGTATTGAACAAGATATAATCTCTGAGTTGGTATAAGTGACGTCAATGACTACACTCTGCCTTTGACGCCATTTCAGGATCAGTGATATTTTGTGCTGAGGGCTTCAGTATTGGCTTGCGTATTTAGAAAAACATAATGATCTTTGCGCAACGAACGAGCTAACGTGAGCACAAATTGTAAGGTCCGAGAAAAAAACAACAGTAATCTCGAAATGGAGTTGAGCCATGAGCATATCATTGGAGCAAGTGTGCAGTTGCCCCTGAGCAGTAATAGGCAACAAAGGATGCGTTGCTCAAATTGGCAAAGTCTCAAAAAAAATCTCTGTTGCTTTTTTTAAATGTCAGAATGCAGATACAGGAATCGCTGCATGGTTTGCCGTCTAGGCAGTAATTATCAGTCCAGATAACTACACTAATAAAACTACGCATTTATATAAACGGAATATCTTTTGAAGCTAAGTATTTGGTATTTGAGTTCACTGTAGATTAAGGAAGAAGGGTTATGGGGTTTTTAATATTGCATTCATTGAAATCTGCTCTCGTTTTCTTTGCATAGCTTTCCATGTAAATGAGGAGAGTTGGAACTGTTGCAATTTTAATTGGGAATTCAGTTGAAGTAACTGTGCATCCGCATAGGTTCAACACCGTCTTAGCTATCCATATGACATTCATTGCTTTGGCTTAGTGATTGGAATGCTTTGCCAGGATAAAGAAATTTGAATCGGCATTAAAAGAAATCCTAATCAATTCTGAATGAAAGTCTATCCTGCTGTTATCGGTCTATGAAGCAATGGTGGCGTGATGTTAGGACAGTTTGTTTTCCTATATGGTCTATGCCATTCGGAATCAATAACACATCACGATTTTACATGCCAAAACTTTTCTAAACAAAACGTTTATTTGAAAAGGGGAAATACAAAAAGGAACAATTTTTGTTGCTTAGGAATGAACTGCAGATGCTGGTCTACATTAAAGATAGACACAAAATGCTGGAGTAACTCAGCGGGCCAGGCAGTATCTCTGGAGAAAAGGATTAGGTGACGTTTTGGGTCGAGACCCTTCGTCAGATTCCTGAAGAAGGGTCTCAACCCGAAATGTCATCTATTTCAGCTTTTTCTTCAGACTAAGGCAGGGGAGAGGGAAACTATAGCTATGAAGAGATACAAAGAACAAATGAATGAAAGGCATGGAAAAGGAGAAATCAAAGCGAGCAAGGATAATCATGGAAAGATGGAGCTTACAATGGTCCATTGTTGGCAGTGGGTAACGAGTGAAACTTATGAGTGAAACAATGAAACTAGTAGGACAACTCAGATGGGAGAGAGATGGAGAGAGACGGAATGCAAGGGTTAATTGAAGTTAAATAAATCATTATTTATACCACTGGATTGTATACTACATGCTTATCTGAGATGCACATTTCTTCACCTTGGAATAAAATGGTGAAATCAATGATGAATTTCGATTGGTATGAAAATGGTGAAGGTCCCACCTTCCTTTTCTGGCAAGGCAAAAGCTACCCTGCATTGTGTTGGATATGGCCCGATGACCAGACCTCTGCCCACAGCCCCGCCTGCTCATCTACACTGCCTGGGAATGGATGCAGCCGATCTTGAAGTCCCTCACCAATCTCGATTCGAAGTGATGTCTCAGCAACCATGCCTCAGATATCGAGATCCAACTCTCACAATACCTCTGACAGGCTTTGACAGACAGCAAAGCTGTGGTCATCATTTTGTCTCCTGTCAAAACTGCAACCATTAAAATCTAATTTACCGTTCCTATCACCAAATCTACAGTCGTGGAATTCTCATTGAAATGAATGTTTAGCTAGTTTAGTTTATTGTCACATGTACCAAGGTGCAGTGAAAAGCATTTGTTGCGTGCTAACCAGTCAGTGGAAAGACTATGCATGATTACAATCGAGTCATCCACAGTGCACAGATATATGATAAAGGGAATAATGTTTAGTGCAAGATAAAGTCCAGTCAAGTCCGATTAAAGATAGCCTGAGGGTCTCCAATGAGATAGATGGTAGCTCAGGACGGCCGTGAACTCAGCACAATTTGTGAACGCGAACTCAAAGCCAATGTCAGGTCTGACCTGGTGCAGAATCGGAGGAGTTATTCCCCAATAATGGTGAGGAATTCCAGAAAGACTGGAATCCTTATGGAGACCAGCAAAGAACTGCAGAAACAGATGTGGAACCATCTATTCCTCAATGCATCCCAGATTTACAGCACACGTCTATAAATTCAGAAACAAAAGCTTTTCACTGTACCTCAGTACACATGACGATAAACTAAACTAAACTAATGTGTAGGAAGGAACCAGATGCTGGTTAATACCAAAGATAGGCATAAAGTGCTGGGTCAATGGGTCAAGCAGCATCTCTGGAGAATATTGCTATATTCCAATATGTCTGTAAATTCAGCACTTGATTCCCTTCAAAACTCTAAATACAACGATTGCACTTGGAACTCCTGGCCTCTGCCAGCAAAATTCAGCCCATTATTTTGAAGAAATGCAAAATTGTCATCTCCAACGTTCTGTCCAGTAATTATCTCTCAACTGCTATCACTGTAACAGATTTTTCAATTAATTGGTTTTCTCCTGAATGGGAGCACTGAACTCCTACACCCTGATTAACCTGTGCGTATAAAAGTCAGCATAGATCATTGTAGATGCGGCATTCAATCTTGATTGGTACAAAAATTCAGAGCATGCTTTGAATGTGCCTTTAATCTTAAAATACTCAGGTCCCAATCAATACCCTGACCGCCTGACCCTTTCCTGTGGTAATTGATGTCAAGGTTCCAGCCCTCAAAGTGCTCCCTCATCTAAGCCACTGCAACTATGTTCCTTGGTCCTGATGTAAATTGCAGGACAGCCAGTTAAGAGAGGGATCATGTCCTATCACTTTACTGATTGTGATATCTTGTCGTGTGAGTTAGAGTGCCATAATAGTTACCTGGATAAACAGTCTGATAATAACAAACTAAGAAAACTTGTGCCAATTAAAGAAGAAGAGGGTAAATGTTTGAAATTTCGGAGAAATAAAAAATATGTGGAACTGGCAGAAGCAGGAGATGAGGTCTGAGGCCTGGGGCTAATTAACCATAGAACAGTACAGCACAGGAGCAGGCCCTTTGGCCCTCAAAGTCTGTGCTGAACATGATGCTGAGAGCTAATCTTATCTGCCTGCACATAATCCATATTCCTCCATTCCCTGTATATGCCATTACAGGCCATCTGTATGCCGATCCAAAAGCCTTTTAAATGCCACCATCACATCTGGCTCAACCACCGATCCCTGCGGTACATAGAAACATAGAAACATAGAAAATAGATGCAAGAGGAGGCCATTCGACCCTTCGAGCCAGCACCGCCATTCATTGTGATCATGGCTGATCGTCCACAATCAATAACCCGTGCTTGCCTTCTCCCTATATCCCTTGATTCCACGACCCCATTAGAGCTCTATCTAACTCTCTCTTAAATCCATCCAGAGATTTGGCCTCCACTGCCCTCTGTGGCAGAGAATTCCACAAATTCACAACTCTCTGGGTGAAAAAGTTTCTTCTCACCTCAGTTTTAAATGACCCCCTCTTTATTCTAAGACTGTGGACTCTGGTTCTGGACTCGCCCAACATGGGGAACATTTTTCCTGCATCTAGCTTGTCCAGTCCTTTTATAATTTTATATGTTTCTATAAGATCCCCTCTCATCCTTCTAAACTCCAGTGAATACAAGCCTCGTCTTTTCAATCTTTCCTCATATGACAGTCCCGCCATCCCAGGGATCAATCTTGTGAATCTACGCTGCACTGCCTCAATTACAAGGATGTCCTGCCTCAAATTAGGAGACCAAAACTGCACACAATATACCAGATGTGGTCTTACCAGGGCCCTATACAACTGCAGAAGAACCTCTTTACTCCTATACTCAAATCCTCTTGCCATTAACTTTCTTCACTGCCTGGTGTACCTGCACGCCAACTTTCAGTGACTGGTGTACAAGGACACCCAGGTCTCGCTGCACCTCCCCCTTACCTAACCTAACACCATTGAAATAATATTCTGCCTCCTTGTTTTTGCCGCCAATGTGGATAACCTCACATTTATCTATATTATATTGCATCTGCCATGCATTCCAGACAGTCATCATCATCTTCTGTGTAAAAAAACCTGCCCCTCATGTCTCCTTTAATTTTGGCCTTCTCATCTTAAAGCTATGTCTTGTAGTATTTGATTTTTCCATCCTAGAGAAAAAAGGTTCTGACTGTCTACCTTAACTATCCCTTTCATAATGTTATAGACTTCTATCAGGGCTCTCAGAACCTCTGTCATTCCAGACAAAACAATCTAAGTCTTTCCAACCTCCCCTGGTACCTAATATGCCCTAATTCAGGCATTATTCTGGCAGTGACGAATGGGGTGCCGCAAGGCATGGGACCGCAGCTATTTACAATATACATTAATGATTTAGATGAAGGGATTAAAAGTAACATTAGCAAATTTGCAGATAACACAAAGATAGGTGGCAGTGTGAACTGTGAGGAGGATGTCATGAGGATGCAGGGTGACTTGGATAGGTTGGGTGTGTGGGCAGATGCATGGCAGGTGCAGTTTAATGTGGACAAATGTGGGGTTATCCACTTTGGTGGCAAGAACAGGAAGGCAGATTATTATCTGAATGGTGTCAAGTTAGGAAAAGAGGAAGTACAACGAGATCTGGGTGTCCTTGTACATCAGTCACTGAAAGTAAGCATGCAGGTACAGCAGGCAGTGAAGAAAGCTAATTGCATGTTGGCCTTCATAACAAGGGTAGTTGAGTATGGGAGCAAAGAGGTCCTTCTGCAGTTGTACAGGGCCCTGGTGAGACCGCACCTGGACTATTGTGTGCAGTTTTGGTCTCCAAATTTGAGGAAGGACATTCTTGATATTGAGGGAGTGCAGCGTAGGTTCACGAGGTTAATTCCCTGAATGGCTGGACTGTCATATGATGAAAGAATGGAGCGACTGGGCTTATATACACTGGAATTTAGAAGGATGAGAGGGGCTCTTTTTGAAACATACTGTATAAGATTATTAAGGGATTGGACACGCTAGAGGCAGGAAACATGTTCCCGATGTTGGGGGAGGGTAGAACCAGGGGCCGCAGTTTAAGAATAAGGGGTAGGCCATTTAAAATGGAGATGAGGAAAAACTTTTTCACACAGACAGTTGTGAATCTGTGGAATTCTCTGCCTCAGAAGGCAGAGGAGGCCGATTCTCTGGATGCTTTCAAGAGAGAGCTAGATGGAGCTCTTACAGATAGCGGAGTGAAGGGATATGGGGAGAAGGCAGGAACGGGTACTGATTGTGGATGATCAGCCATGATCAAAGTGAATGGCGGTGCTGGCTCGAAGGGCCGAATGGCCTACTCCTGCACCTATTGTCTATTGTCTATTGTCTAAATCTACTCTGTGCCTTTTCCAAAGCCTCCACATCCTTCCTGCGATGGGGTGACCAGAACTGCACTCAATACTCCAATACTCCAAATGCAGCCTCTAAAGTCCTCTAAAGCTGAAGCTTGCACTTGCTGATTTTTATGCTTAATTCCAAAACCAAAGAAGGAAATATACCATATGCATTCTTTACTACTCGATCTAAATGTGTTGCCACTTTCAGGGAATTAGAGAATTCAATGTTCATAACATTGGGTTGTACGCTACCGATTGAGGTACTATTCCTCCAATTTACGTGTGGCCTCATTCTGGCAATGCAGGAGTCCCAGGAGCCGAAAGTGGTCTTCAATCGGGAAATTCGGTAGGCCTTGGCAGACAGAGCGCAAGTGTTCAACAAATCTGTTGTGTAGTCTACGCTTGGTTTTGTCAATGTACAGCGGACTCAACAACTGTTTCGCTGAACACTTGCGTACAGTCCACTAAGGCCTACTGGATCTCCCAGTTGTTTACCATTTAACTCCCCTTCCCATTGCCACACTGACATTTCTGTCCTGGGGCTCGTCCATTGCCAGAGTGAGACCTCATGCACATTGGTGGAACAGGGCCTCACATTTTGCTTGGTTAGCTTACAACCTAGTGATATGAACACAGATTTTCCAATTTTAGGGAACTTTTACAAATACCTCCCCCCCCACCCCCTCCTCCACTAAAGGTTGGTTAACTGTTTTTACAGTTCGCAACTGTATATCCCTCTTGGGCTCACATCTGTCTCTTGCCAACAGTCTGCCAATCAGGGAACCTCCATGCCTGAGGTCATCCGTTGCTGGACTCGATTTATACTGCATTTTCTTTGCTTGCAGATTTTCCCCCCACTCTCCCTACTACAATCAGTCTGAAGAAGGTTCCCAACCCGAAACATCACCTATCCATTTTCACCAGAGATGCTGGTTGGCCCACTGAGGTACTCCAGCATTTTGTATCTATAATATATGTTATAAACTCATTTTACCTTTATTATTCTTATCTTAAATTTTTCTTGCCTTTTTGTCAGGAGAGTGTTTTGACCAGCTTGCCATTCTCTGAGGCATGTTTTTCAAGTTATTAAATAATCTATTTCAGGCTTTGCAACAACACTCCAGAAAAATAAATGAACATTGCACTTTCTATCTGCCAACTGGCACCCACACTTTCAGTCAACACCTGGAGGAATGTGCATCCTGGAATCATCACTCATTTCCAGTTGATTAATATTATCTGACGTGAAATGTCCTGCAATTTATACATTTGACTCAGGTCTAATATTTTCCAGGATTACTCAACATGTCAGGTCGCTAATATAATTTGGCAAATTTATGACAAGATATGTATGGCAAAAACAAATGTTTTTTTTTAAATGGGATTAATTGAGCAGAAGATCCATTTGACATGGAACAATCAATTAATCAATTTTGGCATGCTCGTGTAAATGTTCCCTTAAACAAGCCTTCGTCTGAGGAAGATTCTTTCTATTGGATGGTTTGGACAAGTTTGGAGGGATATGGACCAAGCGCAGGCAGGTGGGACTAATGTAACTGGGACATTTTGGCCGGTGTGAGCAAGTTGTGCCAAAGGGCCTGTTTCCACACTGTATCATTCTATGTCTCTATGACTCTATGACTCTATTGGAAGACTCCACAATAAATGTCACCGCTTCCTTTTCTCCAGATATGCTGCCTGACCGGTTGAGTTACCCCGGCATTTTATTGATTTGTTTTTCAGGAAGATGGCATCACTGGCAACACCGGCATTTAATGCCTGCCCCTAATTGCCTTAACAAGATGGTGGTGAACCACCACCTTAAATTGCTACAGTGCTTCCAATGGCAATTCTTCCACTGTGCTGTCAGATAAATACAATAGCAATGAATCGGCTGTAATACATTTCCAAGTCTCGATGGATGTGTGACTAGGAGGGGATTTGTACGTCATGTTCCAGCATACATACTGCCCTTTCCCTCCTTGATGGAGGAGATCATGTTTCTCAGAGGAGCCCAGGTGAGTAAAGCCCAGGGACAGATGGTTAGAATCACATCCTGGATTTTAAAAGAGGTGACCCCCTCCCCTCACCATTACAGCTCTACAGATACTTTTTACAGAAGTAATTAATCATTATAGTATTTCAAAATTTGAGATATGGAAAAGATTTTGCTCTCACACAATTTGTGCAAATAAATCAAGACAAAATGTATCTTCAATTCATATTGCGTTTCTTGTCGCATATGCCAATGACATGGTGAGGAAAATTGTGATACAGGCCATGTTTTAGGAAGGCATCCTCGACTGCCTGTAATGCAGGAGAGAATGCTTTACTGAACCATACCCGGTCACCTGTAATAGCTGCAATAGCAAAGCATTTGTTAGCACGCAGTGTTGCACCAATAACAGGGTGCTGAAGGAGTAGCAATAGGATGTCAATATAAGATCTGTACATTTATACAAAATTATTGCACTTTTGGTGTAAGGCATACATTAAAATTCCATTACCGTCTTCAAAAATGTTTTGAATATTTTGTAGTTAACCGAAATTGGGCTCACTTCTTCAATCCCCAGTTTCCTGTATCCTACCGGGAAAGAAATATTAATTTCTCTATCTCAGAGTTTGCTGCAATGGTTCCTAAATCTAAAAAAAAGTTAGAAGATCATCATTTTAGCAAGTACTATCCGTGCGACCTTTTTCAGTACTCTGCAATGCGGATTAGTTGTTCATGGGATTTGTTGGTTTAAGTACATTCTCTTTAATGAAACTATCTTCTTTAAGTTTCTCACAATTAATAAAGGTTTGATTCGCTATCATTTCTGTAGCATTTACTCTGCACTGGAGAAGTGATGTGGTACATTTTATAAATTTCCTCTGATTGTCTTTATAGTCACCCTCCTACTGAGGAAATGTTGAATTGTGAACACAAGGATACAATCTTCATTCTTATTTCTCATGCACTCCGGAAAGTCTGGAGTTGTAGTCACGGAGATTCCACCTTGTACAGCAATAAATGTAAGTACAAGTCAGGAAAAATGGAAAAAAAGTAGCCTGGAATTGGGGAAGGAGGTGTAAATGTGGGAGATATTACCAAGGAGGAGGAAACGAAAGGTGGGATGAATGGGTAACAAAAAAGAGAGGGAACAATAGAGGGAGCCAAATGTAGTTAAAAAAAAACTAAAAGGGGAATAGATTCACATCCCGAGCAGCAGCCAAATGGAACGTGAATGCAGAGAAGTCTGGTTTATTGCGAAATGAGGGTAAAAGAGGAATATGAGAAGAATCATCTGTCACAGAATATGACTGTGAGCAGCAAACGAGATCAGAAAAAGCAGTCAAAATGTAAATACAAGGAATCGCAGATGCTGGTTTACAAAAAAAGACACAAAATGCTGGAGTAACTCAGTGGGTCAGGCAGCATCTCTGAAGGACATGGATAGGTGATGCTTTGTGTTGGGTCAGGTCTGAAGAAGGTCCTAACCCAAAATGTCACTTCTCCTTGTGCTCCAGGGATGCTATCTGACCCACTGAGTTACTCCAACATTTTGTGTCTTTTTTCAGGAGAAGCAGATTGGGGCAAGTAAGAAGAACAAGCAGAAGAGTAAACATAGAAACATAGAAAATAGGTGCAGGAGTAGGCCATTCAGCCCTTCGAACCTGCACCGCCATTCAATATGATCATGGCTGATCATCCAGCTCAGTAACCTGTACCTGCCTTCTCTCCATACCCCCTGATCCCTTTAGTCACAAGGGCCACATCTAACCCCCTCTTAAATATAGCCAATGAACTGGCCTCAACTACCTTCTGTGGCAGAGAATTCCACAGACTCACCACTCTCTGTGTGAAGAAATGTTTTCTCATCTCGGTCCTAAAAGACTTCCCCCTTATCCTTAAGCTGTGACCCCTGGTTCTGAACTTCCCCAACATCGGGAATAATCTTCCCGTATCTAGCCTCTCCAACCCCTTAAGAATTTTATATGTTTCAATAAGATCCCCCCTCAGTCTTCTAAATTCCAGCGAGTACAAGCCTATCCAGCGAGTACAAGCCTAAGAAAAGATAGGAACCAATGGAGAAAGTTGAAATCAATAGAACCACATTTCAGAGACTTTAGACTTGAGAGAAATACAATGCGGAAACAGGCCCTTCGGCCGACCCAGTCTGCACTGACCAGTAATCACCCCATCCAGTAGCACTACCTTACACACTGAGGTACATTTACAATTTTACCAATGCCCATTAATCTACAAACCTGTATTTCTTTGGAATGGGGGAGGAAACCGGAGCACCCGAAGAAAACCCACGCTGTTACAGGGAAAATATACAAACTCCGTACAGACAGCACCCATAGTCAGGATTGAACCCGGGTCTTTGGTGCTGCAAGGCAACAACTCCACCACTGCACCACTGTGTCGCACAACACAAAATTCATGTTCTATTATATTGAGCAATTAAAGCATATCTGTTGCCCCAGAGGACCAGTTCAGCAATCAAACTTTGATAAAGAACAAGCAAACTAAGGGAGAAATAAAACCTCCTCCATTTTAAGAATAAAGTCATATGTGCGTCATAGGCTCCATTTTAGAATTGTTATTGTCAGTAATGGAAATATTATCGGCCCTGGGCTGATAGATTTGCCAGTATTGTACCTCCTTCCTCAATGCTGTCCAGGGACCCCCGACTGTCCTTTCAGGTTAGGCAGGAGTTCTCTTGCACCTCCTCCAACCTCATCTACTGTATCCATTGTTCAAGAAGTGGACTCTTATACATCGGAAAGACCAAACGCAGACAGGGCGATCATTTCGCGGAACACCTTCGCTCAGCCCACCTGAACGTACCTGATCTCCCGGTTGCTGGACACTTTAATTCTCCTTCCCATTCCTCCACAGATCTTTCTGTTCTAGGTCTCCTCCATTGTCAGAATGAGGCTAAACGCAAGCGGGAACAGCACCTCATATTTTGCTTGGACAGCTTGCAGCCCAGTGGTATGAACATTGATTTCTCTCACTTCAGGTAGCCCCAGCATTCCCTCTCTCTCTATTCCTCCCCCTCCCACGCCGCACTGGCTTCTCATTTTCACCCTATAAACAGCTTACAATGGCCTGTTTCCGTTATCATTGTTACCTTTTTTGCATATCTTTCATTCATTGTTCTTTATCTCTCCACATCACTGTCTATATCTCTCGTTTTTCTTATCCCTAACCAGTCTGAAGAAGGGTCTCGACCTGAAACGTCACCCATTCCTTCTCTCCAGAGATGCTGCCTGTCCCGCTTAGTTACTCCAGCTTTTTGTGTCCATCTTTGGTTTAAACCAGCATCTGCAGTTCCTTCTTACACACTGTAGTGACTACTGTAGCATAGCCTTAATTAAAGAATATCTGTGGCAGTAAACAGCATTGCTGTCCTTTCACAGCAATTGTAAGAGTTCTCATTGCCTGGAGATAAATTAACACAAAAGTTGGCTTCCTTACAGAGAGAAGTTGTACATCTCCTGCCAGCTGCTTTCTAAACCTTTCTTTAAACTTCATTTGCTAAAGAAGGTACACCATGAGATTCATCTGCAAGACGGCAAGGTAATGTGTATGTGCATACAAATATACAGACTATGAGCTGGAGGAGGGCAAGAGATCACTCAAGCCTACTCCTCCATTTAATAAGACCACGGCTAATTTAATTGTAGCATCAGATCTGCATTCCTGTTTGCCAATGATAACATTTCACTCTCTTGCATCTCAAGTATCTCTCTCTCTTAAAAATATTCAAAGACTCTGTCTCCATGTGTCATTGAGAGAAACAATTTAACTTCATCTTTGTCTTAAAATTGATCTCAATATAACAAGATGGGGCCAGGCAAAAGTTGACGAAGAGCAGTCACTTGCAGATGGGTCTCCATCAGACAATTGAGAGTCATGGAGTCAAAAAGTCATAGAAATACAGGCATGGAAACAAGCTCTGTGGCCTGCCTTGTCCATGCCGACCAAGATAGCACGCTGGCTAAATCCCATTTGCCTGCTTTGGCTCATAGCCCTCTAATCTGTCTTATCTATATATCTGCCCGTGTCTTGTAGTCAAAGGTTCTTTCAGCCGTTCAGCACAGCAAAGGGCCCATGACCATCCTAAACCTTTGCTTATCCCCATTAATTTTATTTGCATGCACAGGATATTTATCCTGCTATACCATGCCTATTTATGTCTGTCTAAATGCCTTTACTTTTCGACCTTATAGAGATACATCAAGGAAAGAGGCATTTCAGCCCACCGAGTTCCTGCCGAACTCTTTACAATTGTTACTGAAGCCAATTAACCTACAAACCTGTATGTCTTTGGAGTGAGGGAGGAAACCGTAGTACTCGGAGAAAACCCAAATGATCACAGGGAGAACGTACAAACTCCATACTGATAGCACCCATAATCAGGATCAAACCTGGGTCTCTAGAGCATGAAAGACAGCAACTCTACCACTGTGCACTGTGCCACCCTCAACATAGTGCCTCTTAAACATAGTGACTCCACCACCTTCTCTGGCAGTGAGTTCCAGCTTTCAACCACCCCCTAGGTAAAAAAGATGTTCCCCTTAATTTCCCTTTAAAATTACATCCTCTCAACTTCAACTTATGTGCCCTTGTTTTTGAAATAGCTATCATGGAAAAAGATTCTGACTATCTACCCTACGTCCTATTTTATACACCTTTATCAGGTCACCTCCAGTCCAGAGCAAAAAAGCCCAGCCTATCCAACTCCCACAATCCATGCAATATCCTGGTAAATCTTATCTGCCCTCTCTTCAGTGCATTTCACCCTCCCCACAGTGTGGTGAAGTGGATTTATTTTGTAGACCAAAGGAGTCGGCACACATATCAATTAAAAATTGAGCTACATTTATCAACAATTTTTTCCTTTGATATACCCAACGTTGGGAACACTTGTAATAGAAACATAGAAACATAGAAAAATAGGTGCAGGTGTAGGCCATTTGGCCCTTCGAGCCAGCACCGTCATTCAAGATGATATGGCTGATCATCTAAAATCAGTACCCCGTTCCTGCTTTTCCCCCCATATCCCTTGATTCATTTAGCCCTAAGAGCTAAATCTAACTCTCTCTTGAAAACATCCAGTGAATTGGCCTCCATTGCCTTCTGCGGCAGAGAATTCCACAGATTCCCAACTCTCTGGGTGAAGACATTTTTCCTCATCTCAGTCCTAAATGGCCTACCCCTTATTCTTAAACTGTGATGCCTGGTTCTGGACTCCCCCAACATCGGGAACATTTTTCCTGCATCTAGCCTGTCCAATCCTTTAAGAATTTTATATGCTTCTATAAGATTCCCTCTCGCCCTTCTAAATTCCAGTGAATACAAGCCCAGTCGACCCATTCTTTCATCATATGTCAGTCCCGCCATATCGGGAATTAACCTGGTGAACTTACGCTGCACTCCCTCAATAGCAATAATTCCTTCCTCAAATTAGGAGATCAAATTTGCATACAATACTCCAAGTTTTGCTTGTTGCTCCTAAACTCAAATTCACTCGCAATAAAGGCCAACATGCCATTAGCTTTCTTCGCTGCCTGCTGTACCTGCATGCATGCTTACTTTCAGTAACTGATGTACAAACACACCCATGCCTCGTTGCACCTTCCCTTTTCCTAATTTAATAACTAAACTCAAAATAGAATCTAAATGTGTAGGAAGGAACTGCAGATGCTGGTTTGCACTGAAGATAGACACAAAATGCTGCAGTAAATCAGCGGGACTGGCAGCATCTCTGGATAGAAGGAATGGGTGAGGTTTCGGGTTGAGACCCTTCCCTTCAAAACCTTTCAAGAATCTGTCAATCTCTGCCTTAAAAATATCAATTGACAGCCTCCACAGCCTTCTGTGGCGGTGAATTCCATAGATTCACCACCCCCTGACTAAAAAAAATCTTTCCTCACTTTGAATCCTGCGTGGCTTAACCTTCTGGACAAGTCTGCCATGCTAGACCTTGATAAATGTCTTACCAAAGCCCATGTAGACAATATTTACCACCCTGGATTCATTAATCTTCTTAACACCTCAACATGGTAGTCATTCAGAAGTGAAAGAATGAGATTTCAAGCTCAACCCATTCCCAGCAAGGTGAAAGATGCGGACCAAAAGACAAAGTGATATTGACGGTTGGATAAAAAAATGGAAATATATATCAGATAGAGAACTGAACAGGGAAGGCCTTTCAAAAGAACTGGAAGTAGAGTGGGCTACCTATGAAAGAAATTAGGAGGGCAAAAAGGGGCAAAGGAGGAAAAATCATTGGAACAGGATTGTTCTGTACTAGGAAAGACAGGGATTAATCAAAATTGGTTAGTGTAGTTTTATTAGGGGAATTTTCTGTGTGGCCATTTTAATTTAATATTAGACGTATAGATGAGGGCAGTGTGGTTGATGTCATCTCCTGTGATTTAAAAAAGGTCCAAAAGTTGAGAGCCCATTGGATCCAGAGCAGGTTTGCAAAACAGATCCAAAATTGGCTTGGTAATAAGAGACACGGGGTTATTTTTGTGATTGGAAGCTTTTGACCAGTGGTGTACCTCAGAGATCAGTTCTGGGTTTCTTTCTCTTTCTTGAATACATTAATGATTTTGATATGGATGTAGGAGGCACAATTTAGATTTTAGTTTTTTTTTAGATTTAGAGATACAGCGCAGAAACAGGCCCTTCGGCCCACCGGGTCCGTGCCGCCCAGCGATCCCCGCACATTAACACTATCCTACACCCACTAGGGGCAATTTTTACATTTGCCCAGCCAAACCTGCAAACCTGTACGTCTTTGGAGTGTGGGAGGAAACCGAAGATCTCGGAGAAAACCCACGCAGGTCACGGGGAGAACGTACAAACTCCGTACAGTACAGCACCCGTGGTCAAGATTGAACCTGAGTCTCCGGCACTGCATTCGCTGCAAGGCAGCAACTCTACCGCTGCGCCACCGGGCCGCCCTGGAATTTGGAATCATGCAGGTGACACAAAAATTGGTAGTGTCGTTGATAGTGAACAGGATAGAGAACGGATACAGGATGATATTGTTGACTTTGTGAGATAGAAAGAGCAATACAGCTGAAACTGTAATTCTATCTCAGTAGTTGTCTATTGGAAGGACTAGAGATATGTAGTATTTACTTCCTCATATTCCCAAGAACAATTATGATGTAATTGCAATGTGAAATCTTATGTCATACTAAATGTTAATGTGCTCCAATACAATCTGATTTGCTTGATTTATAGTTTGTGAAAGATACATTACTAAATAGAATGATTCTATCACTATGAAGGAAATGAAAATGGAACTATTTAACATTTCTATCTGCCTCCACTGTATTCCATAGAAAATGGTTATTTTTATAAGCTAGATGCTTTATTAGATGACTTTTCAATAGAGCAATCTTTCGGAGAAAAAGAAGCAGGAGTAGAATTTAGTGAGCAAGACTTTTCTGAAGTTTAGAATGTCATACATTTCTCCCCCTTTCTCTCTTTCCCTCCCCCCCCCCCCCCCCCCCTTCCCACAATAAATCTGAAGAATGGTCCTGAATATTTCCTATCCATATTCTCCGGAGATGCTGTTTGTCCTGCTGAGTTACTCCTGCACTTTGTGTCTTTTTTTGTAAACCAGGATCTGCAGTTCCTTGTGTCTACATGGATTGCATGACCTCTTTTGCCAGCAGCAATCATGATCAATCTTAATTTGAAATTAAAACCCATGGGACAGTTCTATCTCCTTGCCGGTACGCTTAATGAGAAATGCTGTAACATCAGTAGGAAAGCAGGGTTCTTTATTTGTTCTTCACAGTTCTAAAGATTCTCATGCACAGCCAATCGCTAATTAATATTACTGAAGAAAAAGCTCATTTTTGCTCATTAATGCTTTGCTTCCTCTGAAAACCCCAAGAGCTTTCATCTGATGTTCTTTGAACAAAGTGTGCTTTATTTCTAGTCCCCGCTTACCAAAGTGAAAGCGATTGGAATTTGAACCCAGAACAATTTACTTCCTAACATGTAACATCTAACATGTCTTTGCGACTTATTTCAAACATGATACAGATGGACAATTAAAAAAAAGCTGCTCACTCACTTTGGTGCTATGGTGAGTGATGGGTGCGACTTGTGCCTCTTGTCTCAGCAGGTGGCAAGTATACCCGATCAAAGATGGAGTGATCCTGGTTAGTCATCATTGAGTTGAATTTTGATGATATCACAAAAACCAAGCATCAAAAGTGTTTTATTGTCATGCGTTACAAAACAGAACAATGAAATTCTTACTTGCAGCAGCACAATATATATATAAAGAACAAACAACAATAATAGTGCAAAGGCAGTGTCTCTAAGTCTATATAGTTCAGAGCTTAATTAGAGGTTGTAGTGTATAATAGCCTGATGATTGTAGAGAATAAGTTGCTCCTGAACCTGGACATAACAGTTTTTAGGCTCCTGTACCTTCTTCTCAATGGCAGGTGTGAAATGAGGGTGTGGCCAGGGTGGTGTGGGTTTCTGATGATGCTGGCTGCCTTATTGAAACAGTGACTCCTGTAGATCCTTTCGATAGTGGGGAGGACAGTACCCGTGATGGACTGCGCAGTGTTCACCACCTTTTGTAATCTTCTTTTTTCCTGGGCATTCATGTTGACGAACCAGACCATGATGTAACCAGGCAAAATGCTCTCTACTGTACACATGTAGATGTTCAAGTAAATATTCATTGGCATACTGAATCTCCTGAGGAATTAGAGCCATTGATGGGCTTTCTTTATGGTTGCATCAATGTGTTGGGTCCAGGACAGATCTTCAGAGAGATGCACACTCAAGAATTTGAAGCATTTGAATCTCTCCACCATCATCCCATCGTTAAAAACAGATTTGTGGATCCTCAATCTTCTTGTTCCAAAGCCAGCTCTCAGTTCCTTGATTTTACTGACGTCAAGAGCAAAATTGTTGTTCAGGCCCCATTTGGTCAGTTGATCGATCTCTCTCCTACACTCTAACTCATTGTCATCTGTAATTTGTCCAACAACAGTGTCAACAGCAAATTTGAAAATGGAGTTGGAACTCAACCTGATACGTGTGTACAAGTGGTTCAGTGCAGAGCGGAGAGCCAGTAAGATTGGCACTAGGCAAATTGTAGTGGGTCCAGGTTCTCGTTAAGTTAGGAGTTAATATGCGCTATAACCAACCTCTCAAAACACTTCATCGCCACTGAGGTTAGTGCTACCAATCGTTTGTCAATGAGGCTTGTCATCTTACTCTTCTTGGGCACCAGTGTTATTTATGCCTTTTTAAAGGTGGTTACCAGAGACCTCAGTAATGGGAGGTTAAAAATGTCGGCCAAAACAAAGAAGTGGCAATTTTTCCATTGGATTCACCAGTGGATGTCCAAAAAGTGGACTTCAAGCCTTTTTGTTAAACTTAGTTTAGTTTATTGTCATGTGTGCAAGGTACATTGAAAGGTTTATTGGTGCATACTAGCCAGTCAGCTGAAAGACTTTACATGATTACAATCGAGCCATCCACTGTATACAGATACAGGATATAGGGAATAGTGTTTAGTGCAAGATTAAGTCCAGTTTAGTCAGATTAAGGTCTGATTAAAGTCCAACGGTCTTCACTGAAGAAAATATTAGCTCAGGACTGCTCTCTAGTTGTCAGTAGGATGGTTAAGTTGCCTGATAATAACTGGGAAGAAACTGTCTCTGCACCTGGAGGTCTGCATTTTTACACTTTTATACCTTCTGTATAAAATGTATATATAGGACAAGGATGAGCAGGGTTATATCCCTAGGTCTTTAACTCCATTTAACAGACATTCAACATAGGTGCAGCTGAAACATTTCCCTTCGTCCTGAACAGTAACAACCCCTCTACTGTGGTGGATGAACCCCATGACAACATCTCATCTTTTTTCTGTACCTCTGCTCTCACCCCTTCTCCTCCTGGACAGAGCAAGAACAGGATTTCCCTAGTCCTCACTTTCCACCCCACCACCTCCACATTCAACAGATCGTCTTTCACAATTTCTGCTGGTTCCAACAAGATTCCACCGAGATTCTAAAATATATAGTTGAGTTGAATCAAGGTGAGTTTATTGTCTTCCCTTTCCCTTCAAGCATTTCAAAGGGATTGCTCTCTCCGTGATTCCCTGCTCCGCGCTTCCACTCCCACCCATTACTGCCCGCTACATGGTTCTTGGTTCGTGGTTCTTGGTTCTTGGTCCTCCAAAATATTCCAAATGCAATTTAAACTGAAGGTGGGTTTAAACTACATGGCTCCTTCCCATGCAACCTCAGGAGGTTCAGTGTCTATTCTTTCACTTCTTCCCTTCCCACCAGCCAGGGACCCAAACAGTTTGTTCAACTAAGGCAGCGATTCACTTGCACCTCTTCCAATGTGGAGTACGACATTCGGTGTTCACAATACAATGTTTTATTTCGCCCACAACATTACTGCTTTAAGAAAGGAGGTTGAAATTTAATTGATTTATATATATTTCAGCTCATTAGATACACGAACATACCAATTTTCCAAAACATACCAATGTTCCAAAAATTAATGACAAAATATTGGCTGTTTTCCACCTGAGGACAATTTCATTGCTAAAGGGAACAAGTAACAATCAATAATGATGAATATATGTACCCGTTAAGTACATTTCTTACATCAAGGAAAATGAAGTAATCTAAGGTCAGCAGTACTTGCATTGTTAGTTCTTTTTGGAACATATTGTTTAAAATCTTATTCACAGAATTCACATCAGAATAGTGCAAATGTATTATTCATTTATTGCCTTAATATGAGTATAAAGGAATAATTATCTTAAAAATTAGCCATAACAGCTGAATGAAAAGAATTGGAGCAGAAGGTTTTCTTTTATCAGTAGCTTCGAAGGTAACACCAATCAAACTACTAAGAAAAATATTTAAAATTTAAAAAATCAAAGATTAATTGAACGTGGAATTAACTGGGTATTATTGATATGACTGAAAAACACCTTTGCTCTGATTTCTATTTTATGTCATTTATTTAGCAGTTGAGATTGGGACCAGTTTTCTGAATCACTCATCTCTCAGATTTATCTGCATTAAAGAGCATTTCAACAATTTCAATGCTGAAGGAAATAAGTAACAATCAATAATGATTCTCAGTCAGTTTATGATTTATTGGGAAAATAAATGTAAGCATACATTAAAAGACCTGACTGGAGGATATGGAAGAGTTAAATTTCCTCCACACCAAGTATGGAAAGTTTTATCAAGGATTTCACATAGTGAGACCTCATTAGGTGGTGGAGTAATTGTGGAAGATTACACATTCAAAAAATGTCAGAGGAAACTAAAGTATGGGTGATTTAAAGGAATAGGGAGTAGAGAGGAACAAAGACAAGGTTGGATTTTAACAGAAGTGCAAGCATTTTGATCTGAGACATAGACTGTCACTGCAGTGTATAGCAGAAGGGTGAGATGCACGGACGCGACGTGATGCATGACTGGTTATGGGCAATATAGATTTGGAGGGGCTTAACTTCATAGTGAGTGAAGGATGAAGGCTGGTAAGAAGCCTTTAGGGGTACTTAAATTTAGAGATGACGTTGCTAAGCTTTGGACTAAACAAGGTGCTGATATTTTGAACATTATAGGATAGAATTCCCCACAAAACAGTGGGTGGAGATTTAATTACCTTGGGATGTACAAGATTCTGACCTTAGGATTCAATAAGTTGTAACAAACCAGACTTTCTTATTCTGTGTTGGTCTACCTTTACCTGAATTGGAAGCCGAGCGACTTAACATTACGGTTAACACTACAACCTCTGACATCTACTCAGTTAAAGTTATGAACCTAACCCCACATACACACAGACAGCTCAATGGTTAATCCACCAATGATAAGCATAATGTTTGCTTTCTGCTGACTGACCAGGTCACTCCTTTGTGCCTTCGGGTGCCTTCCCAGCTTAGAGTTTTTCTTTTCCTTTCCAGGTCAAATTCTGCTGGTTGCTTCAATTGTCTCCACATCTCTTTATATTCTCCATTTGTATTTACATGAACAGTTACAGCTTGTAAATCCTATTTGTTGTCCCCCAAGACTCCTGACATGCTGATTTCATAAGTATTCAACTTGAACTATGCTTCCTGTCCATGCGTCAGTCTCACACTTGTCTTAGTGCAATTCAACAGATCCGGGACCAACAATTATGTTACACTATATGATAAATACAATTACTCTGTTGATTTATCTTCACAAAGTTGCTGGGTCCCTCCTGCCCATTCCCATTTGATTGTACTATCTTCATCCTGTTTCATGTCAAAGTATATGAATTGCTTAATTTAATGAACATATCAATTGTCATTAAGAAATGTAATTCAGTTTGATGTGCAACCATTATGGGATGCCAAGATCCTTTCAACTCCAGTCTATTTACTCAATATTAGGATGGAGAGAGTTTAATTTACCATCCAAAGTCTCAGCTCACATCTAAGCAGAGGTGGCAGTCATTGGCTGTGCAGGATATAAGTAGCTCCCTAATAGAGAGACAAATAGCTTAAGAAGCTTGCAAAATCATAGTCCTTAATGCAAATCAAGTGACGCTCCCCACATTACAAGGACAATCATGAACACCAACATTGCAAACTAACAATCAGCCAAGAGAGCTGATTATTCATAAAATCCTTTAAAATCCTACTGTGCAGGTTCACCACCACAGATTGTAACACATGAATGATTCCTTGCTCTAATTATGTCAATGGTATATTGCAACGTCTCAGTATTTTCTGGTGAAGCCTTTTTTTTAAAAAAGTACAAACCCTGGCATAAAGAATATGTTCTGTGAGGATTTAAACTGCTGAGCTGTAAGCTGGAGTTTGTGAGAAGGCATCGATTTGAATGGTTAACTTTTTTTTTTCTCTGTCAGTAATTTATGTTTTACTTAAGGAGCAGCCAGGGCTTGAGCTTGCCTTCCATTGCATGCCATTAACTCTGTGGGCAGCAGTTCTTTCATAAACGCTGCTCCTTCAACCTGCTGCTGCAATCTCCAACCATTCACAAGAGCACTTACAACACTTCCCTACATACTGCTCCGATTTTTTGCGAAACTTTGCATTGTTGATCACCAATGCAGGTCAAAATGACCTGAAACCAAAGGTAATAATGGAGTCAGTGCTGCAAATGCCTGACAGAAGGACTATACAATTGAGGAAAGATATGCAGAAGTAAGCTGCCAGAGAATTTCAAAAACCTTACACCACCATTAAATAACATTCAGTACATCAAAGGACTGACAGAGAAAAAACCCACATTCTGCATTATGCCAATATTTTATACTAAGATCAGCATTGTTGATAGGTAAACAATAGGACAGCTTTGAAGCACAGCATGTATTGATAGATTGCTTTGGATATTTAAGTTCCTTTTATCAAGTTGCAATAAATCAGATTACTGCAACAATCTGTAACATTGCACAAAATAGATCACATATTCGATTAAAGAATGCCGATTATTCATATGCTGAGGTTAGAATTCTTGCCAGTATATATATAATGTCAAAGGGCAACATAAATAGAGTAATTCCAACATGAGCAATGGTATAAAATGAGCACTACCAGTGACATATTAAACAATTCTCCAACTTTTTTGTTTCCCTTTGAAATCAATGATAGTGAAAATCTTTAAAGCTGATTAATGAATTACTGAGTCGACATTGCCTGCAGAAAACTATTGAAACACCTCCTATATTTGTAAATAGTTCCATTAAATCTAGTTGATAAATCAAATACAATACAATACAATATCCTTTATTGTCATTGTACAAGTACAACGAGATTTTGATTGTCGTTTCCATAACGATGCTATCAAGTCAAATATTAAATAATTAAATAAATCACGGCGAACATGTGAACAACAGGAATTGGGGGGGGGGGGGGAAGGAAAAAGAAAAGGGGGGAATCAGGTAAAGTGCAAAAAAAAGGTTCTTCCGGGGGTCAGATGACCCCGGGGGCAGACACAGGTCATGGCGGGCTCTCAGCAGTTCCGATTCAGAGCAGCTATAGCTCGAGGGATGAAGCTGTTCCTTAGTCTGGAGGTGTGAATGCCTACTAACATAGAAACATAGAAAATCGGTGCAGGAATAGGCCATTTGACACTTTGAGCCAGCACCACCATTCAATATGATAGACAATAGACAATAGACAATAGGTGCAGGAATAGGCCATTCGGCCCTTCGAGCCAGCATCACCATTCAATGTGATCATGGCTGATCATTCTCAATCAGTACCCCATTCCTGCCTTCTCCCCATACCCCCTGACTCTGCTATCCTTGAACTCTATCTAGCTCTCTCTTGAATGCATTCAGAGAATTGGCCTCCACTGCCTTCTGAGGCAGAGAATTCCACAGATTCACAACTCTCTGACTGAAAAGGTTTTTCCTCATCTCGATTCTAAATGGCCTACCCCTTATTCTTAAACTGTGGCCCCTTGTTCTTGACTCCCCCAACATTGGGAACATGTTTCCTGCATCTAACGTGTCCAACCCATTAATAATCGTATATGTTTCGATAAGATCCCCTCTCATCCTTCTAAATTCCAGTGTATACAAGTCTAGCCGCTCCAGTCTTTCAACATACGACAGTCCTGCCATTCTGGGAATTAACCTAGTAAACATACGCTGCACACCCTCAATAGCAAGAATATCCTTCCTCAAATTTGGAGATCAAAACTGCACACAGTACTCCAGGTGCGGTCTCACTAGGGCCCTATACAACTGCAGAAGGACCTCTTTGCTCCTATACTCAACTCCTCTTGTTATGAAGGCCAACATTCCATTGGCGTTCTTCACTGCCTGCTGTACGTGCATGCTTCCTTTCAGTGACTGATGCACTAGGACACCAAGATCTTGTTGTACGTCCCCTTTTCCTAATTTGAAACTATTCAGGTAATAATCTGCCTTCTTATTCTTACCACCAAAGTGCATATCCTCACACTTATCCACATTAAACTGCATCTGCCATGCATCCTCCCACTCAAACAACCTGTCCAAGTCACCCTGCAACCTCATAGCATCTTCCTCACAGCTCACACTACCACCCAGCTTTGTATCTACTGCAAATTTGCTAATGCTACTTTTAATCCCTTCATCCCTCATTAATGTATATTGTAAATAGCTGCGGTCCCAGCACCGAGTCTTGCGGTACCCTACTAGTCACTGCCTGCCATTCTGAAAGGGACCCATTTATCCCCACTCTTTGCTTTCTGTCTGTCAACTAATTTTCTATCCATGTCAGTACCCTACCCCCAATACCATATGCTCTAATTTTGCCCACTAATCTCCTATATGGGACCTTGCCGAAGGTTTTCTGAAAGTTGAGGTACACCACATCCACCGGCTCTCCCCTGTCAATTTTCCTAGTTACATCCTCAAAAAATTCCAGAAGATTAGTCAAGCATGATTTCCCCTTCGTAAATTCATGCTGACTCGGAACAATCCTGTTAGTGCTATCCAAATGCTCCGCAATTTCGTCTTTTATAATTGACTCCAGCATCTTCCCCACAACTGATGTCAGACTAACTGGTCTATAATTTCCCGTTTTCCCTCCTTTCTTAAAAGTGGGATAACATTAGCTACCCTCCAATCCACATGAACTGATCCTGAATCTATAGAACATTGGAAAATGATCACCAATGCGTCCATAATTTCTAGAGCCACCTCCTTGTTCCCTGGGATGCATACTATCAGCCCCTGGGGATTTATCAGCCTTCAGTCCCATCGTCTACCCAGCACCATTTCCCGCCAAATGTGAATCTCCTTCAGTTCCTCCGTCACCCTAGGATCTCTGGCCACTAGAACATCTGGGAGATTGTTTGTATCTTGCTTAGTGACGATCATGGCTGATCATCCTAAATCGGTACCCCATTACTGCTTTCTCCCCATATCCCTTGCCCTAATACTGCCACTTATTTGTAGCGATGATATTTTTTTATAAATATGGTGTTATTTTAAAAGGTTGGGTGGAACTTGAACAAAAGATGACCAAGATGTACAAGCTTCCTGATAATAAATTATCCCAGATTTTCTGAACATAGGAGGCACAAAAGAAAAATCAGGAACAAATAGATTTTCATCAAACATAATTCTTTAGGCCAATATTCAAAAGGACAATCAACACAACAACACCCAGGTCTGTTCAATCTGATGAAAGACTCAATGACCCTCACAGAAATTTGGATTAGTTGTGTGTCTTTCCTTTGATATGAACAATTATTTCATCCTTTGGCTGCATGCTCCAATTCAAAAACCTTTGTAAAGGTCCACAAATGTGTTTCGGCATCTGCTGAGATGCAGAACAATCTTCACAGCTGGCAAACCTGTTGGAAAAATGACTTATTTACTTGTAGTCTCTAAAGTGTTTAGTTTCATTTTCCTCTGCAGTTGTGAAAATAACTACATGTTGGTTGAGTAGGTCTGAAGAAGGGTTCCGACCCGAAATGTCACCTATTCCTTTTCTCCAAAGATGCTGCCTGACCAGCTGAATTATTCCTGCATGAAAATGAACTAACATTGTGCTTACTCAAGATTAAAGAAGAGCAGCAGAAGTTATGGAATTAATGTAATATTTTGTAAGATAATTATGTCTAAGTTCAATAGTTTCCAAAATCAGGTGCCAATATTGCAGCATGCAGTCATGCCATACCCATTGTTTCAAAATGAACAACATTCCATATTGCACTTGGGTAGATAACAACCAAATAATATGAATATAATATTAATAATAATAATAACAACAACTTTTATTTATATATCCATTTTCATGCAATTTAATGCAGCCCAAAGTGCTTTCCACAAAAACAAACACATGTCTAAACAAAGATGAAATTTAAGACAGTAAGGACATAAGCATACAAAGGACAGATTTATATAAAAATATAAAATGTAAAATTGGGAGTGTAAAAGAACAAAGGAAGTAAAATCAGTTAAAAGCTTGAGTAAAAAGATGTGTTTAACTGCCGTTTAAAAATCTCAACTGAGTCGGCGTCTCTCATAGCTGGCTGAGCTGCATGTGGCAGGACTGAGAATTGAGAATACCAGAACCAAAGTAAATACTGTAACATGAAATTACTGTTCTATGTTTTTAAGAGACATCGGAAATGCTGAAAAAGCAAACTCAGTACCATTGAATTGTTCTTATCTAAGTGTTATACATTAATGTCTTGTTTTCTCAGCCTTCTTTCTATCATAAGTCGTTGTGTGTCATTTATGTACAATTTATGTTTAATTGTGTTTTGGCTGATTCTATGTGCCTAAGATGTTGCTGCAAGCAAGATTTTTATTGTACCCGTACTTCAGAATGTACTTATACATTTGACAATAAACTCAACCTGACTCCACTTGATAGTGTTTTCAGCCAGCAATGAATATTGAATCAATTGAATCACCTCAGAGTTTTGCTTCCCCATTATTTTCTTATGTCGGTGTAAAGGAGAGGATGGGGACACTTTTGAAAGTACATTCTTGCAACAACACTTTGCAGTTTAATACTTAAAAGGTATTTCCAAGGATTGTTTATTGTTCACAAGACAGTCAAGGAGATTTTTTTTTAAATCTTGCTGATCACATATTTAAAACCACTGCAGATCTCTGAGGGAAGTCATGTGCTCAGATTTATCAGATTATTTTTCAATTAAAAGCCTATAACGAGGTGATTTTTTTAAACCATTGATACTCGAATCACCCAACGTGTGAAAAATGACATTAGTTACCATTAAAGCACATGATCTTTCGCATTTGGGAAATTTCAAAAATATTCAAAAAGTACTTTTAACACATCAATGATTTTTTTTTTAATTTTGGAAATTAAAAACACAGCTAACCAAAATTAAAAAGCATTTAAAAAAATTGAATTCATTTCAATTGAGATTGGCTTAGGTGGGCAACTTGGTCAGCATGGATGAGATGGACCAAAAGGCTTGTATTCCATGTATATGACTCTATGAATAGGCATGTATCCCCATCCTCAAACTTCACAATCCATTAAAATCATGTTGTTCCTCAACCTCAATACAAGGCTTCTGTGTAATATATTATATCCTTTCGATCCATAGGTCTCCAAAGTCTATCAAAGTGGAATATATACTCATCATCCATAGTTCACTGGGTAAAAAATCCTAAAAGAAAATTACAAACTTCTTAGACACAAAATGCTGGAGTAACTCAGCGGGAAAGGCAGTATCTCTGGAGCGAAGGAATGGGCGACGTTTCAGGTTGAGACCCTTCTTCAGAGTCTTTGTAAAAACCTTAGTAAATAAAATGTCCTCAATCTTAAACCTTAAATGACTGATTGCATACCTTATTAGATTGTGTAGGAAAGAACTACAGATGCTGGTTTAAATCGAAGATAGACACAAAATGCTGGAGTAACTCAATGGGACAGGCAGCATCTCTGGAGAGAAGGAATGGGTGACGTTTCGGGTCAAGACCCTTCTTATTAGATTCCTCATTCTAGAGGGTAAATAGACAATAGACAATAGACAATAGACAATAGGTGCAGGAGTAGGCCATTCAGCCCTTCGAGCCAGCACCGCCATTCAATGCGATCATGGCTGATCACTCTCAATCAGTACCCCGTTCCTGCCTTCTCCCCATACCCCCTCACTCCGCTATCCTTAAGAGCTCTATCCAGCTCTCTCTTGAAAGCATCCAACGAACTGGCCTCCACTGCCATCTGAGGCAGAGAATTCCACACCTTCACCACTCTCTGACTGAAAAAGTTCTTCCTCATCTCCGTTCTAAATGGCCTACCCCTTATTCTTAAACTGTGGCCCCTTGTTCTGGACTCCCCCAACATTGGGAACATGTTTCCTGCCTCTAATGTGTCCAATCCCCTAATTATCTTATATGTTTCAATAAGATCCCCCCTCATCCTTCTAAATTCCAGTGTATACAAGCCCAATCGCTCCAGCCTTTCAACATAAGAAAGGCTGGAGCGATTGGGCTTGTAAACATTGACAGTCCTCAAACCACTAAACTTCTCAACATATCCTTTAAAATTATTAATGGGAGACAAACTCAGCACAACTTCTCCAACTGTCTTTCATAAGCTTGTATTGTCTAATGTGTAAGGTCACTCCTTGATAGGTTCCAGTCATATCCTCACAATAGATAATAATAATGCATCAGGTCCATCCACAACTTTCCGATATTTCAGAACATCTTTCTCCTGTGATAATGAGGTTCAAGTTTCCACCTGCACCTTCCGACTGAACATAATTCCCCCTCCACTTCTACAGCTGCCATTTTCAGGAACTCTTTCACTTCTGTTAGCAGTGGTGTGTTTGGCCCAGTTCTTGTATTGTTGCTGCTGATTTGCCTGCACAGCATGCTCCTAGCTACCTGTTTCTTTTCTCCTCTGTTCATAGATAAAGAAGCTAGAATAATTTGTTCTATCTGAAGTCGCAGTTCCTGAACCAGGAGAGCTTTGGAAAATTCTGACTAATGCTCTGAAATATCTATTTCTTCGGTTTTGTGGAATACAAAACCATCAATTCCTGATGGTTTGAATTCCAGAATATTATTTCTCCACTACCCCTTTTTAAGTTTCATATTGGTATGGCCACTGCTCGGCCTAAAACTGCAAGAAATAGCAGAGTTGTGAACAGAGTTCAGTCCAGCAGACCAGCCTGCTCTGCTCCCATCAACTCTATCGATATTCTATGCTATCTCAGGAAAGTAGTTAACATAATCAAAGTCCATTAACACCTCAGTCATTCTCTCGTTTCCTCTCTCCTGTTGAGCAGAAGATACAAAAGCTTGAAAAAGTGTACCCCAAGTTTCAAGAACTGCTTCAGAGTTATCAGACTCTTGAATGGGCCTCTCATCTGCTAAGACCAAATTTCAGATCTTCCATTCTAACTTGTTGTGGCACTTGAACTTATTTCACCTTCAGTTTTCTGTAGCTGTAACTATATTGCAGATGCTAGTTTAGACAAAAGGACACAGTGGATCAGGCAATCTCTGGATAGATAATGTTTTGGGTGAGGATCCTTTGTTAGATTGAATCTTTAGTTTACAGTCTATATTGCTGATCTGCTTTATCCTGTGCAGTTGAGGCAAGAATAGGAGAAGATAAAATCTTGTATGACCAAATGCAAAGAGACAAAATTGACGAAAAAACTGTAAATGTGAGACACAATGCAGGAATGGCTGATCATCAAATCTTGTTGAATTTAATGCTACATGTGGAAGGCTGTAAAGGCTCATGACAGAAGATGAAGGGATGTACCAGAAGCTTTTGCTGGGCTCTGTTTGCACAATTTAAAGGTTCAAGATGAGTTTGAGTGGAGTAGATTGGAAAATCAATGCGACAGGCAATTTGGCTGCAAATACTCTTTCCTGATGAAGCATTGATTTACTATTCATTAGTGGCCTGAAGATTCTTATCCCTACTTGAACAGACACCAAACCAATCCGACTCCTGCGCCAACACCACTCTCCTTTGCCTTACAAAACTTGTTCTTTCATTCAGCAACTTCTCCTTTAACTCCACTTGTTTACTCCAAGTAATTGCTGAAGCCATGAGAGTTTGTACATGTCTGTTTCATTGACTTAGTCAAATACATTGATTATTGCATCTGTGCTACTTTCTGCTTTCTGCAAATTGAATTTGATTGTTTCATTATCTTAGCTGGCAATTTCTGCTCTGATCCTGCTATCAAATCACATCCTCCTTTCCCTATCTCCATTTTAGGGAATAGTTTGACTATCAGTGCCTACGTCAAGCACAGTCAAGGTTGTACTAAACTAAACTAAACTAAACTAAACTAAACTAAACTAAACTAAACTAAACTAAACTAAACTAAACTAAACTAAACCAAACTAAACTAAAGTAAACTAAACTAAACTAAACTAAACTAAACTAAACTAAACTAAACTAAACTATATTAACTCCCACATATCATTCTACCCTGTTTTCTGCAAGGTGTGAATTATATTTCCCCAGCTCCATCATATCAGTTCAAATAATGACATCTTCCACACCAGGGCTTTCTTTATGTCTTCCTTTCCACAGACATCATGGGCTAAAGGGCCCAATCCTATGCTGTATTGTTCTATAATCTTTCCTCTAGAAATGAATGTGGTTGAGAAGTTTATGACGGCATTGAAGGGGAGGATGATAGGTCTCTGGGAAATATGCTTGAAATCTGAAGATTAATTAAAAATAGATCGCCCACTAAATAATTACTTTCTGGACACATTCATTGGGGAAGACTCCAGTAGCACGGAGCTACTTAATTGAAAAGAAGCCAATCTGGAACTTATTTTTAAGGAAGTTAATAGAACAGAATGAGAATACAGGCAAATTAGTCCTGCATCAATAACAGGCAAATTAATAGATTTTTTTATTAAGAACCAAAAAGAAGAATATTAGCCTCAATATAACCCATTACCTCCCTGTCAGTGTGGTATTGGAGGGGGGCAAATCCTGACTGAGTAACCTGTCCGGTCTTCTTGAAAATTGATATACATAGCCAGTTTTGTAAAGTTCTATCATTATTCTAGGTGCCAGGGGATGGTTGGCAGGGAGGAGGGCTTGAGGGGTGTAGATGAAATTTTTCACATCTGCTTCAAGAATAAGTGAAAGATCTGAGAAACCCACTGTAAATAATGTGGCCTTTCAGATGTTCTGTGACTTTCTGAAGCCACAGTAGACACACAGCGAACTTTTCTCAGAATTTAACCCCCAGAACATTTGGATTTTCTAACATTTTCCAAACGCATCCCATCTGAAAAGGTAGTAATAAACTAAACTAAACTAAACACCACATGATAAAGAGCATGTATTAAGCACCATTGAATTATTAATCACCAGTGAAGCGATGGTCAGACTCTTGATTACTCCTCTCATATACATGTGCTCGTGATCTCCCATCCAGCCCCTCTTGCATCTTTTTAACTGCATTTTCTCTGTAGTTGTGACACTATATTTTGAACTGCTTATTTTCTCTTGGCGCCTCTGTTGTGCTCATGAATGGCCCGGACAGCACACTAAACAAAGTTTTAGTAGCAATGTCCTGAACAAACTGACTCCCAGTTTCTCTCCAGATGAAAACAGCAAGATCCAGATCCAGATCCAGATCCAGGGTCTCCAGATGAAAACCCACTATATCAATGCCTCAATAGCCAGCTAAACCACATCTGGCTTTGTCAGCCATCAAAGCTGTCAAACAATTACTCCTCAATGTTTATGCTTTTCAAAATCATTCAAAAATGATTAAATTTTAATTACATTCTTTAAATTACTTATGAAAATAATTTAAAACCACAGAATAATTGAGTACATTGAAGACAACTCAATTAAAATGGAACAATGCAATTCATCTGAAACTTACCTCTCGAATTCACAGCTGTTTGTGTTCGATGAGCTAAAAGTTGTTGAGCCCACACATGGTCTAGGCAAGCAGAAGTTCAGATGGCAAATCTTGCAGAGTTAATGCCAGGAAACTTTATGAAATTGACCCTACGATACTGAAAATACCAAAAAGCTGAAAATACTCAAAATGCCAGGTAGCCCCTGTGGAATGGGGAACATTGTCAATGCTTCAATATGATAATGTTTTATTGGAGGAGTTAACCATGAACTCTGTTTCACTCATTGAAGATGCTCCCTGACATGCTAAGCATTTCCAGCATTGGCTGTTTTTATTTGAATTCTAGCAGATGCAGTACTTTGCTCTTGGTGCCGATTGTCGTGTTTGCTGCAGTTGTAAACAAAGGAGCAAACATTGCAATCAGCAAGGTCTCACAAAATAACGATGAAATAATCTGTTACAGTAGGAGGGCACGGTGGCACAGTGGTAGAGTTGCTGCCTTACAACGTCAGAAACCCAGGTTCGATCCTTACTATGGGTGCTGTCTGTATGGAGTTTGTACCTGTCCCTGTCCCTGTCTCCGTGTGGGTGCACCGGTTCCTCCCACACTCCAAAGATGTACAGGTTTTATAGGCTAACTGACTTTGGGGAAGATTGTAAATTGTCCCTAGTGTGTGGGATAGTGCTAGTGTACAGATAATTGCTGGTCGACGTGGACTCTGTGGGCCAAAGGGCCTGTTTCCACACTGTATCTCTCAACTAAACAAAAAAATGGTATTGTCTCCTTAAATTGTGTTTATTTAAAGTTAACATCCAGAGGATTACAGATCCGACAATCATGAAAACTGAAGATGCTGGAAGTTTGAACTGAAACGGAAGATGCTGGAAAAACCAAGGCAAGGCATCGGTGGCAAGAGAGGAAATGGGACTAATATAAATAGGGACCTGGAATAGTGGGCTGAAGAGCCTGTTTCTGTGTCGCATGGTTCCCTGTGACATGAACACACTCAACAATTCAAGCGCCAATAGAACATTGAAGAGTACAGCATAGGAATGGCTGTGCCGAACATGGTGCCAAGACCAACTCTTATGTGATTGAACATAAGCCATATCCGTCCAAACCTTGTATATCCATATACTTATCTCAAAGTCTTTAAAATCCCACTATCATATCTGCCTCTACCACCACCCCCGGCAGCACGATCCAGGCACTTACCACCCTCTGTGTAAAAAAACTTGCCCCTCAAATCTACTTCAAATTTTTCCTCTCTCATCTTATCATTAATGGAAAGACAAATCCAGATTAAATTTTCCAGTCAAGAATCCTTTGCATAACTTGGAAAAGAGTAATAGTAAGTTCAGTTTGATTTTAAGGAAGGTGGAGAAGTGATAGTTAATATGAAAGGAAGCCTCCAACAGAGTGAGGTCAGGGTTGCCATGGTAATTAACTATTGAAGTATTTGGGTTTATGGGTTAATGACAGTGGAGAGAGAGAGAGAAAACACAAACACAAGAATGTAAACATTGTCTGAACAAGGGTCCAGACCCGAAATGTCACCTATCCATGTTCTCCAGAGATGTTGCCTGACCTGCTGTCACTTCAGCACTTCGTGTCTTTTTTTGTAAACTTGCATCTGTGGTTCTTTATTTCTACAATGTAAAAATTGTGATAGACACAGCTCTAAGGATTGTTAATCAGATTAAAACAGCCATGTTTATGTAGAGAGAAGATCTGAACCAAAATGACAAAAGCAATCGGACATAATGGCATGTTCTAGGGATGAGTCGTTGTGTCAGTCTGTAATGTGTGCTCAAATATTTGAAGAAGGGCTTGAGTCACTTTTGTGCTGTGCTACAGTTTTAAGAAGAGTCTTGAGGTCATGGGAGTCTGATCCTGGCATGCAACCTTACTTGGTGAATCCTAGTCGAGAGAAATGGGAGCAGGGCTCACTACATGTCCAGTTTCCTGGATATTAAGTAAATGTTGTGTCCTCTGAGCAAAGCAGATTTCATTTGCTGCTGTAATTAAAACAAAGATTTGATCATCATTTCGTGGAGTTAGAGGAGCTCTATTGTGCTCACCAACAGTCAGCAGCTGGTGAGCCCAGGAATTCAGACCTTGCAGGCAATTCTATGAACATTGCTCGTTAGCCAAGCATCAGCAGTCATCCTGTCATTTGAGGCTGTACTGAGCAGCATGTATTGTTTGGGGATATCTTTAGAGAAACTGACAATCTGCCCAGCCATCTGAGCTATTGCAAGTTGTGATGGAGAGCCTGCAGAAGAGCATCCTCATCCACTGCCTTGGCTTCTGTCCTACTCTCAGGCAGAAATTCCATTGCAAATGTGTGCACAGGGGCCTGGAGGCATTTGGTCCCAATCTTTAGCAATCTGTCTTGGCTGGATCCACCACGGGTGAGAGTGAAACAGCCACAGCAAAGAGTCATCAGCTTCATTGCTATCGATCATTTGCTCTTGTAGAAGTCTCTGAACATGCTAATCAGACGTTCAGTATAAAAGA
This sequence comes from Rhinoraja longicauda, assembly GCF_053455715.1. Lineage (NCBI taxonomy): Eukaryota > Metazoa > Chordata > Chondrichthyes > Rajiformes > Arhynchobatidae > Rhinoraja > Rhinoraja longicauda. The sequence goes on along the minus strand of NC_135953.1, from coordinate 65,037,067 downwards.
AAGACACAAAGTGCTGGAGTAACTCAGTGGCAGAAACCCAGGCAGCATCTCTGGAGAACGTGGATATATTCCTTGTGACTCTTTTTAGTATAAGGGTTTAGCGGATGTAAGAAGAGATGATGGTAATATTTGTCCCATATGCCACTATATGCTATTCGTTTCAAGTTTCTCACGTTTCTCATGATCCATTCAATGCAGCCACTTATCTTTCATTTGCTGTCTCTTTGCAGAAGTTCAGTGGAGTTGTCAACCAGCCAACCATGAGGCTGACAATATTCATCTGTCAAGGTTGCCTTCGCAACTTTGTTAGTTGAGCAAGTAAGGATTGATTCTCGTTCCTGTGGGAAATTCAAAATGAATGGAGGCCACATGGAGTAAAATTGTGGAAAATAAACTGTTTTAACTCTTATGGTTAATGCCATTTTTGCAGGTTGCATACTCTTCTTGAAGTTAATACTCCAAATGGGGCTTGCTGAGATGGGGCTGCTCTTGTCTCCTCTTTTGTGCACCCCTTGAAAATCAATACGAGTAGACTGACAAACAAATGAATTATTATTTTAACTTTTCCCCAATTGTTTTCCCGCAAGGATTAAGTGCTAGGATTAAATGCCTGAATGGTTTGGTCTTTGATCCTGAGGGGATTACAGAGGGCAAAGGGGATTACAGAGGCATGAGGCAGGAGTTGGCCAAAATTGACTGGAAGGAGGCCCTAGCAGGGAAGACTGTGGAACAGCAATGGCAGGTATTCCTGGGAATAATGCAGAAGTTGCAGGATCAATTTATCCCAAAGAGGAGGAAAGATTCTAAGGGGAGTAAGAGGCACCCATGGCTGACAAGGGAAGTCAAGGACAACATACAAATAAAAGGGAAGAAGTATAACATAGCAAAGAAGAGTGGGAAGCCAGAGGATTGGGACTCTTTTAAAGAGCAACAGAAGATAACTAAAAAGGCAATACGGGGAGAAAAGATGAGGTACGAGGGTAAACTAGCCAATAATATAAAGGAGGATAGTAAAAGCTTTTTTAGGTATGTGAAGAGGAAAAAAATAGTCAAATGTGGGTCCCTTGAAGACAGAAGCAGGGGAATTTATTATGGGGAACAAGGAAATGGCAGAAGAGTTGAACCGGTACTTTGGATCTGTCTTCACTGAGGAGGATACAAACAATCTCCCAGATGTTCTAGTGGCCAGAGATCCTAGGGTGACAGAGGAACTGGAGGAAATCCACATTAGGCAGGAAAAAGTTTTGGGTAGACTAATGGGACTCAAGGCTGATAAATCCTCAGGGCCTGATGGTCTGCATCCCAGGGTGCTTAAGGAGGTGGCTCTAGAAATTGTGGACGCATTAGTAATGATTTTCCAATGTTCTATAGATTCCGGGTCAGTTCCTGTGGATTGGAGGGTAGCTAATGTTATCCTACTTTTCAAGAAAGGAGGGAGAGAGAAAACGGGAAATTATAGACCAGTTAGTCTGACATCAGTGGTGGGGAAGATGCTGGAGTCAATTATAAAAGACGAAATTGCGGAGCATTTGGATCGCAGTAACAGGATCGTTCTGAGTCAGCATGGATTTACAAAGGGGAAATCGTGCTTGACTAATCTACTGGAATTTTTTGAGGATGTAACTAGGAAAATTGACAGGGGAGAGCCGGTGGATGTGATGTACCTCGACTTTCAGAAAGCCTTCGACAAGGTCCCACATAGGAGATTGGTGGGCAAAATTAGAGCACATGGTATTGGAGGTAGGGTACTGACATGGATAGAAAGTTGGTTGACAGACAGAAAGCAAAGAGTGGGGATAAATGGGTCCCTTTCAGAATGGCAGGCAGTGACTAGTGGGGTACCGCAAGGCTCGGTGTTGGGACTGCAGCTATTTACAATATACATCAATGACTTGGATGAAGGGATTAAAAGTACCATTAGCAAATTTGCCGATGATACAAAGCTAGGTGGCAGTGTGAACTGTGAGGAAGATGCTATGAGGTTGCAAGGGGACTTGGACAGGTTGTGTGAGTGGGCGGATGCATGGCAGATGCAGTTTAATGTGGATAAGTGTGAGGTTATCCACTTTGGTGGTAAGAATAGGAAGGCAGATTATTATTTGAATGGTGTCAAGTTAGGAAAAGGGGACGTACAACGTGATCTGGGTGTCTTAGTGCATCAGTCACTGAAAGGAAGCATGCAGGCACAGCAGGCAGTGAAGAAAGCCAATGGAATGTTGGCATTCATAACAAGAGGAGTTGAGTATAGGAGCAAAGATGTCCTTCTGCAGTTGTACAGGGCCCTAGTGAGACCGCACCTGGAGTACTGTGTGCAGTTTTGGTCTCCAAATTTGAGGAAGGATATTCTTGCTTTTGAGGGCGTGCCACGTAGGTTTACTAGGTTAATTCCCGGAATGGCGGGACTGTCCTATGTTGAAAGACTGGAGCGACTAGGTTTGTATACACTGGAATTTAGAAGGATGAGAGGGGATCTTATCGAAACGTATAAGATTATTAGGGGGTTGGACATGTTAGAGGCAGGAAACATGTTCCCAATGTTGGGGGAGTCCAGAACCAGGGGCCACAGTTTAAGAATAAGGGGTAGGCCATTTAGAACAGAGATGAGGAAAAACTTTTTTAGTCAGAGAGTTGTGAATCTGTGGAATTCTCTGCCTCAGATGGCAGTGGAGGCCAATTCTCTGAATACATTCAAGAGAGAGCTAGATAGAGCTCTTAAGGATAGCGGAGTCAGGGGGTATGGGGAGAAAGCAGGAACGGGGTACTGATTGAGAATGATCAGCCATGATCACATTGAATGGCGGTGCTGGCTCGAAGGGCCGAATGGCCTACTCCTGCACCTATTGTCTATTGTCTATTGTCTATTGCCTTCAGTGTTATTTTATGCATTTTATCTTGAAATACTGTAATTATTTTAAATTACAGAACCAGAGTATATTCCAAAGCACTGGTAAATGCATCAGATTAATGGCAAAACATATATATTTTTGCCAAGACCTGGCTCTGGCCTTCCTGAAAAATCAGTGAACAGATTTATTGTAATAAATTACAATTTAAAGGATTGTAAGGGTAAGAAGACGCTAATGGGAGTTATCTACAGACCCCCAAACAGTAGCCTGGATATAGGGTGTAAGTTGCAGCAGGAGTTAAAATTGGTGTGTAACAAAGGTAATGCCACTGTGGTTATGGGAGATTTCAATATGCAGGTAGACTGGGAAAATCAGGTTGGATCTGGACACCAAGAAAGGGAGTTTGTGGAGTGCCTTCGAGATGGATTCTTGGAGCAGCTTGTACTGGAGCCTACCAGAGAGAAGGCAAATCTGGATTTAGTGTTGTCCAATGAACCAGATTTAATAAGGATACTCAAGGTAAGGGAATCGCTTGGAGGGTGTGACCATAATATGATTAGTTTTAATCTGCAATTTGAGAGGGAGAAGGTTAAATCAGAAGTGTCAGTGTTGTAGTTGAACAAATGGGACTATGAAGGCATGAGAGAGGAGCTGGCCAAGATCGACTGGAAAAGGATCCTAGCAGGAATGACGGTGGAACAGCAATGGCAGGAATTTCTGGGCATAATCCAGAAGATACAGGATCATTTCATTCCAAAGAGGAAGAAAGATTCAAAGGGATCAAGAGGCAACCGTGGCTGACAAGGGAAGTTAGGGATGGAATAAAACTAAAAGAAAAGATGTATAACATAGCAAAGAGTAGTGGGAAGCCAGAGGATTGGAAAACTTTGAAAGTACAACAAAAGGTAACAAAATGGCCAATACGGGCTGAAAAGATGAACTACGGGGGTAAGCTGGCCAAGAATATAAAGAAGGATAGTAAAAGCTTCTTTAGGTATGTTAAGAGAAAAAGCTTAGTAAATACAAATGTGGGTCCCTTGAAGGCAAAAACAGGTGAAATTATTATGGGGAACAAGGAAATGACAGAAGAGTTGAACAGGTACTTTGGTTCTATCTTCACTAAGGAAGACACAAACAATCTCCCAGTTGTTCTAGAGGACGGAGGATCTAGAGAGACAGAGGAAGTGAAAGAAATTTGCATTAGCTGAGAAATAGTATTGGGTCGACTGATGGGACTGAAGGCTGATAAATCCCCTGATGATCTGCATCCCAGGGTACTCAAGGAGGTGGCTCTAGAAATCGTGGACAATTTGGTAATCAATTTCCAATGTTCTACAGATTCAGGACCAGTTCCTGTGGATTGGAGGGTAGCTAATGTAATCTCATATTTCAAGAAAGGAGCGGGAGAGAAAACAAAGAATTATAGACCAGTTAGCCTGACATCGGTGGTGGGGAAGATGCTGGAGTCAATTATTAAAGAAATAATAATGGCGCATTTGGATAGCAGTAAAAGTATTGCTCCAAGTCAGCATGGATTTATGAAGGGTAAATCCTGCTTGACTAATCTTCTGGAATTTTTAGAGGATGTGACAAGTAAAATGGATGAAGGAGAACCAGTGGATATAGTGTATCTAGACTTTCAGAAAGCCTTTGATAAGGTCCCACACAGTAGATTAGTGGGCAAAATTAGAGCACATGGTATTGGGGGTAGGGTATTGACATGGATAGAGAATTGGTTGGCAGACAGGAAGCAAAGAGTAGGAATAAACCGGTCATTTTCAGAATGGCAGACAGTGGCGAGTGGAGTGCCGCAAGGCTCGTTTCTAGGGCCGCAACTATTTACAATATATATTAATGATTTGGATGATGGAATTAAAAGTATCATGAGCAAATTTGCAGATGACACAAAGCTGGGTGGCATTGTGAACTGCAAAGAGGATGGTATGAGGTTGCAGGGTGACTTGGACAGGTTGAGTGAGTGGGCAGATGCATGGCAGATGTAGTATAATGTAGATAAACGTGAGGTTATCCACTTTGGCAGCAAAAACAAGGAGGCAGATTATTACCTAAATGGTGTTCGATTAGGTAAAAGGGAAGTGCAACGAGACCTGGGTGCCCTTGTACAACAGTCACTGAAAGTAAACATGCAGGTACAGCAGGCAGTGAAGAAAGCTAATGGCATTTTGGCCTTCATAATGAGAGGATATGAGTATAGGAGTAGGGAGTTTCTTCTGCAGATGTATAGGGCCCAGGTGAGACCACATCTGGAGTATTGTGTGCCGTTTTGATCTCCTAGTTTGTGGAAGAACATCCTTACTATTGAGGCAATGCAGCATGGGTTCACAAGGTTAATCCCCGCGAAGGTAGTTCAGCACCTTAAGTCCCCCTCCCATTCCCAATCTGACCTTTCTGTCCTGGGCCTCCTCCATTGTCAGAGTGAGGCCCAGCACAAATTGGAGGAACAGCACCTCATATTTTGCTTGGGTAGCTTACACCACAGCTGTATGAACATTGACTTCTCTAACTTCAAATATTCCGTGCTTTCCCTCTCTCTTCATCCCCTCCCCATCCCAGTTCTCCCACCAGTCTTACTGTCTCCGACTACATTCTATCTCTGTCCCGCCCACTCCCCTGACATCAGTCTGAAGAAAGTCAAGTCAAGTCAAGTCAATTTTATTTGTATAGCACATTAAAAACAACCCACGTTGACCAAAGTGCTGTACATCAGTTCAGGTACTAAGAAATGAACATACAATGGCACACAAACATAACAGCACATACATAAACAGTTCACAGCACCCCCTCAGAGGGCCTCAAACGCTAGGGAGTAAAAATAGGTTTTGAACCTGGACTTAAAGGAGTCGATGGAGGGGGCAGTTCTGATGGGGAGAGGGATGCTGTTCCACAGTCTCGGAGCTGTAATCGCAAAAGCGCGGTCACCCCTGAGCTTAAGCCTAGACTGTGGGATAGTGAGTAGCCCCAAATCTGCCGACCTGAGGGACCTGGAGATAGAGTGGTGGGTTAGAAGATTTTTGATATAGGGGGGGGGGGGCTTTGTATGTGAATAGGAGGAGCTTGAAATTGATTCTGTACTGTACTGGGAGCCAGTGGAGAGAGGCCTGAATCGGGGTGATGTGGTCCCTTTTACGGGTACCCGTCAGGTAGAAAGGCCTCGACCCAAAACATCACCCATTCCTTCTCTCCAGAGATGCTGCCTGTCCCGCTGAGTTACTCTAGCATTTTGTGTCTTCCCTTTGACTCTATGACAATGCAGTCATGTTGGTTCAAACATTGATCGCACTGATGACTGTCTAACAATTGACAGAAATGAACCGAAGCATTGAACATTATACAATGCACAACGGTGTAGCAGGTTGTGACTCCAGCAACATGGATTTGATCCTCAAACATATCTGAACAGAGTTTGCTTACTCTTCCTGCAATCATGCTCCAGCATCCTGCCGCATGTCAAAGAAGTGCAGATCAAATAAGATAAGACAATTAGCCACTGTAGATTGTTTTCAATGAAAAGAGAACCAGGGTGAGTGAGAGAGAATATGTTACAGGAAAATAAGTGGTACAGTTCAATTGTTCTATTCAGAACTTGGACCATTTTCTGTGGCCATTTTTGTGTCATAGAAGTGTGTATGTCGGTTCAGAATATTAGATTTCATAAAGGGTCTCAAGTATCATTGCAGCTGTGAGCCAACCACCTTGTTTTCTCTCTTTCCTGAACAGTTAATCCCATCTCAGGAGCTCATGGAGACTAAATAATAACTGAACTATTATTGATTTCTGTTCTCCAGCACAACATTCAAAATGGAAAATCACAGGAGAAATGGCACCGTCTGTACGGAGTTTGTACGTTCTCCCCGTGACCTGTGTGGGTTTTCTCCGAGTTCTTCGGTTTCCTCCCACACTCCAAAGACGTACAGGTATGTAGGTTAATTGACTGGGTAAATGTAAACATTGTCCCTAGTGTGTGTAGGATAGTGTTAATGTGCGGGGATCGCTGGGCGGCGCGGACTCGGTGGGCCGAAGGGCCTGTTTCCGCGCTGTATCTCTAAATCTCTAAAAATAAATCTCTAAATTAACATTTCACAGAAGTGCAAAATAATTGTTAATAACTTGATGGCACTTGATACAACAATATATATCTGCTGTTGTACTTCATGGATTTTCCAAGGGAAAAATATTGGGCATGATATTAAATGGCCAATTCATTGTCATTGTCTCCGAATTCACCCATGTGGTTTCTCAGCATTTCCAAAATGGTTTGTCTCATAAGACAAAACTTGGAAGCAAGCATCAGTGGTTTAAAAAAATTATCTTTAAAAAAAATGTATTATTTTTTAAAAATTGAAGCTGTCACCTTCAATTTAAAAGAACCCCAGTAATAGACAATAGACAATAGACAATAGACAATAGGTGCAGGAGTAGGCCATTCAGCCCTTCGAGCCAGCACCGCCATTCAATGCGATCATGGCTGATCACTCTCAATCAGTACCCCGTTCCTGCCTTCTCCCCATACCCCCTCACTCCGCTATCCTTAAGAGCTCTATCCAGCTCTCTCTTGAAAGCATCCAACGAATTGGCCTCCACTGCCTTCTGAGGCAGAGAATTCCACACCTTCACCACTCTCTGACTGAAAAAGTTCTTCCTCATCTCCGTTCTAAATGGCCTACCCCTTATTCTTAAACTGTGGCCCCTTGTTCTGGACTCCCCTAACATTGGGAACATGTTTCCTGCCTCTAATGTGTCCAATCCCCTAATTATCTTATATGTTTCAATAAGATCCCCCCTCAGCCTTCTAAATTCCAGTGTATACAAGCCTAATTGCTCCAGCCTTGCAACATACGACAGTCCCGCCATTCCGGGAATTAACCTAGTGAACCTACGCTGCACGCCCTCCATAGCAAGAATATCCTTCCTCAAATTTGCAGACCAAAACTGCACACAGTACTCCAGGTGCGGTCTCACCAGGGCCCGGTACAACTGTAGAAGGACCTCTTTGCTCCTATACTCAACTCCTCTTGTTACGAAGGCCAACATTCCATTGGCTTTCTTCACTGCCTGCTGTACCTGCATGCTTCCTTTCATTGACTGATGCACTAGGACACCCAGATCTCGTTGAACTTCCCCTCCTCCTTACTTGACACCATTCAGATAATAATCTGCCTTTCTATTCTTACTTCCAAAGTGAATAACCTCACACTTATCTACATTAAACTGCATCTGCCATGTATCCGCCCACTCACACAACCTGTCCACTCACACACCCTGCAGCCTTATTGCATCTTCCTCACAATTCACACTACCCCCCAGCTTAGTATCATCTGCAAATTTGCTAATGGTACTTTTAATCCCTTCGTCTAAGTCAGGGTTGTTAAAATATGCTTCAGTGTTATTTAAGAATATTTATATTTTTCATTCCAAAAATGTCATAAAGGCAATGAAAGCGTGATGTTAATAAAAAAATGATGATAAAATATTAAAAATAAAACTGCAGGCACCAATGTAGATTGCCAGGAGACATTGATTATAATGGAATCGAATTTGCAAATGCAAAAGCATGTTCATTGTTAAAATTGTAATTGCACTTATTCTTCAATGTAATTATTGGCATTGAAGATATCTAAGAAGTGAGTGACATTTATAAAGGACAGAAATTTCAACAAGAAAATTATTGTGTAATCACATCATTACAATTCATGCTATTCACACAACCTTTCACTATCTCAAAACAGAAATAAATAAATTCTAATTTTAAATATGAAGTTAAGCAACAAATATTTATTCAAAGATAGACACATAAAGCTGGAGTAACTCAGCGGGGCAGGCAGCATCTCTGGGGAGAAGGAATGGGTTATGTTTCGGGTTGAGACCCTTCTTCAGACTGATGGGGATAAGGGAATAATAGTTATTCAATATTATTTTAATATTCATTGTCAGCAGCTTCTGATCATTAAAATATCTTATAATAGATACTTTGTTCATAAACCAACTTTATTCAATTAGATTATGAACATTTTCTGTCATTTGTTACAGATCCACAAGTGATAAAAATGAAGAAAAAAAATCTAAAGCTCCCTAAATCCAAAAAATTTACACCACTAAAGCATATTAATTATGCACCTAATAATACCACTATATTTCTATCGAATGTGTATCAATGTTACACAGATGTCAAGTAGTAATTTACCTTCATTGCAGATTCTGGATTTTTTCTCTGTAACTGTAATGATACAATGCTTTAAAACTCTAGAAACCAAGAATTGCAGATGGTGGTTTACAAAAAAAGACACAAAGTGCTGGGGCAACTCAGTGGGTCAGGCAGTGATTCTGGAGAACATGCATGGAGGATTGGCTTGGACCGATCAATTTTCCAGTCCATTGATAATGTGGCTAAGCCAACCGCTGGCACAATAGCTGTCAGCATATCACCCCTGCAAACTACATACCTCTTCCACCTTCTCACTTCAACATCTGCCAGAGAGCCAGGGGAACAATAGGGTCATGCTCATTAATGAAAGCACAAAATGCTGGAATTGAACCATTGAACCATTGGACCAGAGTGAATGTTTCCAGCATTCAGATGTTTTTATTTCAGATTCTGGCATCTCCATTTGTGTGATTTCCGTTCATCTTCAGGCCCAGTCGGTCTTTGCTCAAACCAAGGGCTCTCAGGCACTTTGGCAAATGGCAATTCACCTGTTGGGTCCTACACAGTTTGCAAAGAAATCCCATTTGCAAAGATTTGCATCGAGTGCACTTTGAAATCTCAAAGCCACATAAGGCGATAAGTGATAGGAGCAGAATTAGGCCTTTCAGCCCATCAAGTCTACTCCGCCATTCAATCATGGCTGATCTATCTCGCCTGATCCCATTCTCCTGCCTCCCCATAACCCCTGACACCTGTACTTATGAATCCCGTTGCCACCTGGTGCAGTATCAGTCCTTCAACATGAACTGTCTGCCACCACCCCCTGGCCGCATGTTGAGATGTATGAGACCTTTAGTTCCCCGTGGCCTGAATACTCTTCCAGGAGCACATGCATACATCACCCTGCAGTGTTTTGGAATACTTTCCAAAGGCCTTGATCAATTTAATGAAACGTTGTACTTTCACAGTTAAACATGGAGAGCTCATAAATATGCTAACCAGTGATTAGTTGTGGCCAACCTTGTTTAATTAGTCCCCATTGCACCAAATTCGTATTACTCCTGTTGTTATTGGGGGTTGGAGAAGTAGGTGGCAGGAGTTTAATTTAATTTCAACTGGGTAGTAAATCCTGTTTGCTTAATGTTGTAGGCCCGCCATGCAATCTGTTTGATTTTCAGATGCATCGGAGTGGTGCTTAAGGAATATCATTTGCAAAGATTGATGACTGGTCTATGCACCAGCTCTATTTTCTGCACCATTGGAATGAAGTGTGACTGCCACTGCACTGAGTTATTCCTGCATATAATGAGAACAACATCCCTTATCTTAAGATTGATTTGGCAATTCTCTTAAGGAAACCATATCTACTTGGAAAATTTCAAAAAGTTAAAATGTATGAATTTAATATGTAAATTAATTTTACTGTCAAGTGCTGTGAATTGAGTATTTTCTGTTCATTTTGCCAAGCATCTGAAAAGGCAGCCAGACTAGCTACAAATACATCATCACACCACCTCCTTCAGATGAAGTCAGTGAGCTGAAATGTTCACTCGGTTTCTTTGTTCACGGGTGCTGCATAACTGTCGATAATCTCCAATTTTTTCCGTTTTTATTTAACAATAGAAATTCTCCTATTAGTCTGAAGAAGAGATCCAACCCAAATGCGGAGTAGACTTGATGGGCCAAATGGCCTAATTCTGCTCCTATGTCTATTGAAATATGGTCAGAGATATCCTTCCTTTCTGGTAAAGCTTCCTTTCTAGGACATCTGAGATGTCTTCTTTCTTTAGTAAACATGATTTCCCCACCTGCTGTCATAGATTGATCCCTCACCCGCATCTCCTTTGTGTCTCCTAGTTCTGTTCTCGCTCCTCCTCCCCCCAGATGGAACAAGGATAGAGTTACCCTGGTCCTCACCTTTCACCCCTCCAGCCTCTGCATCAAACTCATAATTCTCTAACATTTCCACCACCTCAATCGCGATTGCCCCACCAGTCATATTGTCCCATCCCCACGCCTTTCCCTTTGCGCAGAGACACATTCCCTCCACAACTCCTTGGTTCATTCATCCCTTCCCACCCAAACCACTCCCTTCCTAGGTACTTTCTCCTGCAACCGCAGGAGATGTAACACCTGTCCCTATACCTCCTTCCCCACATCCATTCGGGGACTCCAGCAGTCCTTGCAAGTGAAACAGAGGTTCACATGCACCTTCTCTAATCTAATTTATTACATTTTCTTCAATACATCAGCAAGACCAAGCGTAGACTCGGCAACTGTTTCACCGAACACGCACTCGTTCTGCCAAGGCTCACTGCATTTCCTGGTTACTAACCATTTTAACTCCTCTTACCATTCCCATATTAACCTTTCTGTCCTGGGCCCCTTTCACTTCCAGAGTGAGGCCAAACACAAACTGGAAGAACAGCATCTCATATTTGGGTAGCTTACAATCCAACAGTATGAACATTGAATTCTCCAATATTAGATAACCTATCAAAACCCCTTCATCTTCCCTTCCCCTTTCTTTCACCCTTTCTTTCACCCCTCCTGGGCTCACACCTATTTCTTCCCTCCCTTTCTACTTATATTCCTTCCTCTACTTTCACAATTTGCAGCTCGTCAATCCTTATCCTACACCTTTTGTCTTTTCATCTCTGGCCTTTGTCCAAACATCTGCCTATGAAAACCCCTGCTCACCTGTATCCACCTGTTACTTGATAGGCTTTGACCTACCCCTCCTCTCTCTCGTTTCTTACCCGCAACCCCTCCTAACCAAATTCATTTGGTAGAAGGCTCCTGACGAAACATTGCCTATCCATGTTCTTTAGGGATGCTGCCCGACCTGGTGTGTTCCTCCAGCACTTTGTGACTTGCTCACATTTCTCTCCTCCTTTTTACACCAGGTGTGTTGAGTACAACTGCCTCCAAAAAAAATCATAGTTACTTCAACATACACTCACCATCTAATGTGGCACCTTCTGAATTTTATGACTTCATATTACTACATTTATCAGCTTTTCTAAAGTGGATAAAAATTTAGGGAAAGAAATGGAAGGTGGGTATAGTGTTTTTTGCTGAAACTGTTTTTCGTTGAATTATGGGAAGTTTAGGAATAGTTCTGAGAAAATAGTTTACACAAATAATGGAAAGGACTGGGTCAGCTGCTCCATCAACCCATTCCAATAGCATGAAAACTTAATACTTCTTCCTGCAAACCCTCCAACCACCTTCCATGAACCATTTCTCCCCACTGTTAACCTGGAAAAGCAAACATATTTGGAAAAGTACCTCAAAATCAATAATGGAAATACAAATTTTCAGACACAAAATGCTGAAGTAACTCAGCGGGACAAGCAGCTGCTCTCCAGAGATTCTGCCTGTCCTGCTAAGTTACTCCAGCATTTTATATCTATCTTTGGTTTAAACCAGCATCTGCAGTTCCTTCCTACACAAAATCTTTTCAGACCATACTTGGCCGATTGAATACAGATCAAATTGCCCAGAGTGTTCTCAACTTTGTAATCCTTTTACCTTCAAAATGAGGTGAACTGTGCCTGAGCTGACTGTCACTTGCTGGCACACAGGCAGCCAACAATCACTGCAGCAGCCTGTGGTGCATTGCAGATGCTTGACATTCCTGAAGAAAGGAAGAAACACTTTGCATCTGGTCTGTTACTTATTTGGTATTGTTTTAAATGCAAGTGCCCCGATCCTCTGCGATCTGTCAGGCTACAGTAATCTATCAATGGGCATATTGATGGGCATCTTTTAATTAAAATGCATTCCTCCAACAGGCTTATTCTATCTCAATGCTGCTTTTTAGTAAATAAACCTGTCTATTTAAAGCTCGTTTAAATAGAGGTAAATCCAATCAGATGATTTTTAAAAACCCGATGAAAGTTTATTAATATTATTAACTTAATTTTGACAAACAGATTTAATGGTTTGAACAGAATGTGCAGAATTTAAAGTGACTTCTATCAATGCAAATTGGATACGGTCGATTTTGAATGTAGGCTGCTTATGCAATGAAAGATGACAATGCCCCATGTATAGCCAGACTCGATTATCTTATTCAGAATTTTTAATATTTCTGTCGGAATAATTGGCAGTTGTCAGGAAGACAACCTCGGAACAGGACTGCTACAGAGTGAGTAATGTTCTTAAAATCTGAGAATGGCCAAATACAGGTGCATTTGTGAATTAAGTGAAAACTGAGATCCTGCACAGGGAGTGGTATCATTAGATACATTCCTCATCTGGAGAGCAGCTGATTTGTGCAAGTGCATATTGTGACAAGAAGTGCCTGGTCGAACTTCCAGTACTTGCAGGAATTGCAAAGCTTTTCTCTGCATCTCTACATGTGTGACAATAGTAAACCTAAACCTAAACCTACTGTAACATATTCCAGTGCAGGAAAACTCTACCTGAAATGCCAGATCTCAGGCTAGGACGTCTGCCTATAGATGATACAGCTAGTTAATGCAAGCACAATTGCATTGAGCCCAATGAAATCAGGGGGAAGTAAGGGTTGCTAAGAGAAGTTTAATTTTAATGTCTGATTTATTTCAGCTAGCTATGTGTGTTTTCCCATGTTTCAGTCTATTTAAAAAATAATGATTTTAATTATTGGAGTCCTACAATTGAACTGTCTGATTCCAGAACATTAACTCCAGAACATGGAGTCATATGGTGTGGAAACAGGTCCGACGGCCCAACTTGCCCACATCGACCAACCGGTTCCATCTACACTAGACCCACTTGCTTGCGTTTGGCCTATATCCCTGTTGTTGGAAAATTTGAGATGACATACTAGGAAAAAAATGGCCAAGATTGTAGTCAGAATAGCAAAGTTGAAACATTCTGCTGATAAACAGGCTTCCTTATCTATTGAGGGGGGATAGTTGTTTGCAGTTCTGTCTAGGTGCTTATCTGTTGCAACCTTGAGATTGCAGCTGCTCTTTGTCACTGTGTTTAGCAAGCAAGTCTTTCAGAAGTTAACAAGCGGTCTTATTTAATGAGTAAACCCCATCAATCCTCCCAACAGGGACATTGACATTTATGGTATCTACTTGTTAATAATATATCCCTTTATTTGTCCCACACCAGGGAAATTTACAGTTAGTTATACGGGAGGGAAATTTCAAAACAACAGGAAACGTAAGATTAAAGTTAACTCTGGGGGAAGACAAAGATGGAAGGTTACAGAGACATTGATTAATGATTTATTTCAACTCCACAAGTAACCATTGTGTCATATAAACATGGCGGTTATTATAACTTTTAGAAACAGTTTGAGCTTGCTCACATTGTTTGCTAATGTACATCGCCGAGGCCTTTAATAAGCCGACTTGTTCGGTAGACTCACCACTGATGTATGAGTTGTTTTATTTTGTGTCTATGCCTTTCTGAGCAAAGTCAGTTATAGGGTACGGGTAAAGTACAAAAATCCCTCCTACAATCCTTCTAAACCTGTCCTATCTATGTACCTGTCTAATTGTTTCTTAATTGTTGGGATGGTCCCTGCATCAACTGCCTTCTCGGGCAGCTTGTTCCATACACCTACCACCCTTTGTATGAAAAAGTTACCCCTCAGATTCCTATCTTTTCCCCTTCACCTTAAACCTATGTCCTCTGGTCCTCAATTCCCCTACACTAGGCAGAAGACTCAGTGCATCAACCGATCTATTCCTCTCATGGTTTTATACATGAAGTCATATTTATACATATATATTATATTTATATATAATTTCTTAATATCATATTATTTTTTAATAGGTTCTGGGAGTTTTGAATGTTTGTGATTGTTCATGTAGTTCGGAATTTAGTTGGAGGTTGTAGTGTTTAATAGCCTGATGGTTGTGGGGAAGAAGTCACTACTGAAACTGTATATTATAATTTTCAGTCTCCTGTACCTTCTTCCCGATGGCAGGAGGAAATGAGATTGTGGCCAGGGTGGGGTGGGTCTCCGATGATGCTGGCTGTCCTTCTGAGGCAGCATCTAGTGGAACATAGTGCCTGCACCTATACCCGAAGAACCAAGAAACTCCAAGCAAAAGTGTCCAGCACTCTTGAGTTCATTGGAAAACCTGTTCTAACATCTATTCCCAATGCTGGTACTTTAAGTTAAAACTTCTGTAGTCATTTCATTATTTTTTTCTCTACTTTGTTTCTTTTTTCTTTAGTTTTGGTCATGCCAGATTGCAATTTATATTTCTATGACAAAAGTCTTGCCTTGTGTTAATTCTCTGGTTACATGAACACCAGGAGGTGTTGAGATGGTTTTTGTCAATCCAATTTGTTCGATGCTTGTGTAAAAGTTTTCATTTAACACCTGGGCAATTCAATGCTGCTAAATATTCTGTGTATAAAGCCACACTCAAGTTCAAAGCCAGCAAGAATTTACTTTTCTTGAGTCAGAAATGAAATAAATCACATCTACATTTCAGGTTTCAAATGTTCAAGAATTATTCCAGTTCTATTTTTAGAATATAAAAAAAACATTTTGTACAGGACCATAATCAAAGGGGTTAATGTTAGATCTGTAACTTACAACTAAAAAAGCTTGATGTATTCACTGCATTAGAAGTATATTTAAAACTACTGAAATGGAAGCTCATGCATGATCTTAATGAGATTCAGGTTGGGTTGCTGCTTCTGTCACATGTTTAATATATCAGCTGACAAACCTAATAGAAAGGAACAGATCCCGATGCCAGTACTTGAATTGAAGGCATTAAGTTTATTATAGAATTGTAATCACGGAAACATCTAGTACTCTGCCTAGATTGCTTTACAATTCCCACACAGATCAGGCTCTGCCCATATTGTTCCCTCAGTTTCATGAACTGCCCAACCTAACGGCTTTGATAGACACAAAGTGCTGGAGTAACTCAATAAGTCAGGGAGCATTTCTGAAGTAAAAGGATGGGTGATGTTTTGGGTCGGGACCCTTCTTCAGACTGAAAGTAGGGGGGTGGGGGATGAAGAGCTGGAGGTGACAAAAGCCAAGGACCAATCAAGGCCAACCACAGATGACCTAATCTGTGATGCTTGGTAAAGCCCATTGTTGCAGAGGCAAGGGGAAAACAATATGGAGAACTGTAGAACTTGTTTAACGACTAGGGTGGAGGACAGGGGAAGGGCACGGAAGGGTGGGAAGGAAGGGGTTAACTCTACTCCACCCCTTCCCTCCCTGTAGTCTGCAGTTCCTTGTTTCCACACCAATGGTCACTTGCCTTTCCTGGTTTCATTGTGACTGGAATACTATCATTTGGGGACCGTTGTTGTCTCGTAGCATGGAGATTGTATCCTAATAATGCAAGAAGACAACTTTGCACAGTCCTTAGGTCCTGAACTTTAATGAGGTTTTTTCTGGGTGCCATTGGACACAGTCTCAGACATGAAGCAATTGCAAGCCATCAGACAATTTATAACAAACTCAAAAATGTAAAAAGTTATTTTACATCTGAATCTGAGAAGTAAGGTTGTGAAAAGGCATTTGTCAAAAAAAAAATTAAAAAATTGACTTATGAATTGACAAATCATTTGTGTTTAGGAGAGTAATTTAGGGCGGCACAGTGGCACGGTGGTAGAGTTGCTGCCTGACTGCGCCACAGATCCAGGTTCAATCCTGACCCATGGTGCTGTCTGTACAGAGTTTGTCGGTTCTCCCTGTGATCGCCTGAGTTTTCTCTGGCTGCTCTTGTTGCCTCCCACACTCCAAAGACGTAGGTTAATTGGCTTTGGGAAAGCTGTCCCTAGTGTGTGGGCCTGGTGGACCTGGTTCCATGCCGTATTACTAAACTCTAAAGTCAAATATTTAAATACAATTTGTTGCCACTTATTTTTCTGCCACATTGTCACATACAGTTGGTGTATCTTACACAGTGGATTCAATTGCTTGCTATTAATTATTCTCCGAGAAGTGTCTTTCCTACTCCCTCCATTCCAAGAATTTTTAAGGCAATGGCAACAGACATCAATGAAGAAGGGTCTCGACCCGAAACGTCACCCATTCCTTCTCTCCCGAGATGCTGCCTGACCTGCTGAGTTACTCCAGCATTTTGTGAATAAATCAATAACTTTCTAAAGGCTGTTGTCATTGGTGACAGTCGAAGGTACTCATCTCAGCGGAACAGGCATATGGATTATGTGCAGGCAGATGATGCTGCCAGTAATGCTCTCAAACTGCACAATAACTTCAGGCATTGAATAGAATCTATACTCACCTCATCTTAAAGACATTGGAGGCATGACATGAGTTAGTTATAGTAAATTCCAGAAAGATCTCCTCAAATTATTAGGTAATAATTCATTGAATAGGGAAAAAACATTATATTGACACCATCTTCAGCAAGCATAAGGACCATGCATGAAAATGGTTAGGGTCACTCACATAGTACTATTTCTGCATGTGTTTACATGGATGTATGCATTTCTTGCCCGCAGTACAATCAGGGATTCTGCAGCAAACGTTTTCTGGAACAGAAAATTACAGAAATACTCAGTAAGACAGTCAGCATTTGTAAAATAGAAAGAACAGGTTCATGGATGGGAAAGATTCAGACATCAGTCAGCACCATCTACATAAAGCACTGCAGCAAATCACCACATCTCCAAACCCATGACCTCTACCAGCTAGAAGGACAAAGGCAGAACAAATATTAGAAAATCACCACCTGGAAGTTGCCATCTAAGACACAAGCCATCGTGACTTGGAAATATTATGTCATCCCTTCACCATTGCTGGGTCAAAATCATGAAACTCCCTCCTTAACTGCATTGCAGGTGTATCCACACCTCAAGGACTGTGGTAGTTCAAAATCATTCATGGAGCAGCTGAAGATAGAGGATAGAGTTGAGGAATTGTAAAAGTAAGAAGACACCAATGGGAGTTATCTACAGGCTCCCAAACAGTAGTCCGAATATAGGGTGTGAGTTACAGCAGGAGTTAAAACTGGCATGTAACATAGGTAATGACACTGGGTTATGGGGGATTTCAATATGCAGGTAGACTGGGAAAATCAGGTTGGTTCTGGACCCCAGGAAAGGGAGTTTGTAGAGTGCCTCCGAGATGGATTCTTAGAGCAGTATGTACTGGAGCCTACCAGAGAGAAGGCAATGCTGGATTTAGTGTTGTCCAATGAACAAGATTTAATAAGGGAACTCAAGGTAAAGGAACCACCTGGAGGGTGTGACCAAAATATAATTAGTTTTAATCTACAATTTGAGATGGAGAAGGTTAAATCAGAAGTGTCAGTGTTGCAGTTGAACAAAGGACACCATGAAGGCATGAGAGAGGAGTTGGCCAAGGTCGACTGGAAAAGGATCCTAGCAGGAATAATGGTGGAACAGCAATGGCAGGAATATCAGAACATAATCCAGAAGATGCAGGATCATTTCATTCAAAAGAGGAAGAAAGAATCTAAGGGGAGTAAGAGGCAACCGTGGTCGGCAAAGGAAGTTAAGGATGGAATACAGCTAAAAGAAAAGATATATAACATAGCAAAGAGTAGCGGGAAGCCAGAGGATTGGGTAACTTTCAAAGATCAACAGAAGGTAACAAAATGGCACTAAGGGCTGAAAAGATGAAGTACGAGGGAAAGCTGGCCAAGAATATAAAGGACAGTAAAAGCTTCTTTAAGTATGTTAAGGAAAAAAAGATTAGTAAAGACAAATGTGGGTCCCTTGAAGGCAGGAACGGGAGAGATTATTGTGGGTAACAAGGAAATGGCAGAAGTGTTGAACGGGTACTTCGGATCTGTCTTCACTAAGGAAGACACAAACAATCTCCCAGATGTACTAGAGAACGGAGGATCTAGGGAGACAGAGGAACTGAAAGAAATTTGCATTAGGCGAGAAATAGTATTGGGTTGAGTGATGGGACTGAAGGCTGATAAATCCCCAGGACCTGATGGTCTGCATCCCAGGGTACTCAAGGAGGTTGCTCAAGAAATTGGAGATCATTTTCCAATGTTCAACAGATTCGGGATCAGTTCCTGTGGATTGGAGGGTAGCTAAAGTTATCCCACTTTGTAAGAAAGGAGCGAGAGAGAAAAGGGGAATTATAGACCAGTCAGCCTGACATCGGTGGTGGGGAAGATCTGGAGTCAATTATTAAAGATGTAATAACGACGTATTTGGATAACGGTAAAAGGATTGATCCAAGTCAGCATGGATTTATGAAGGGGAAATCCTGCTTGACTATTCTTCTGGGATTTTTTGAGGATGTGACAAGTAAAATGGATGAAGGAGAGCCAGTGGATGTAGTGTATCTAGAAAGCCTTTGATAAGGTCCCACAGGGAAGATTAGTGAGCAAAATTAGAGCATGTGGAATTGGGGGTAAGGTATTGACATGGACATCATCAAGTTTGCTGATGACACTGTGGTGGTGGGCCGGATCTCCGACAACGATGAGAAAGCCTACTGGTGTCAGGACAATAGCCTCCTCTTGAATGTCACTAAAACTAAGGAGCTGATTGTGGACTTTAGAAGGGCTAAACATCCAGGGACGTACACGTCACTGGAGATAAATGGGTCTACTGTGGATAGGGTGAGCAGTTTTAAATACTTGGGAGTCCACATCACAGAGGATCTGACATGGGCAACGCACATTGCCGCACTGGTGGGTAAGGCAAAGCAGCGCCTTTACCACCTTAGACAGCTGAGGAAATTTAGAGTGTCTCTGAGGATCCTTCATTGCTTCTACTCTGGGGCTGTAGAGAGCATCCTGTCCGGCAACATTACAGTCTGGTTTGGGAACAGCTCTGCCCGGGACAGGATGGCCCTGCAGAGAGTAGTGTGTTCGGCAGAACGCACCATGGGAACTACACTCGTCTCCCTGCAGGACCTATACATCAGGAGGTGCAGATCCAGAGCAAGCAAGATTATGAGGGACCCCTGCCACCCCAGCAACGGACTGTTCCAGATGCTACGGGCAGGCAAGCGCCTCCGCTGTCACGCTGTGAAAACGGAGAGGATGAGACGGAGTTTCTTCCCCCAGGCCATCAGGACTGTCAACTTTTATAACTTCAGGGACTAAATTTTGTCTACACTATATTAACTTTATTAACTTTATTTATATGCTGTAACTGTAATTCTTTTTTGTGCACAATCCGCAGGCATTGCCACTTTCATTTCACTGCACATCGTGTATGTGTATGTGACAAATAAACTTGACTTGACAAGACTTGACTTGACTTGGATAGAGAATTGGTTGGCAGACAGGAAGCAAAGACTATGAATAAACGGGTCCTTTTCAGAATGGCAGGCAGTGGCAAGTG
Source organism: Rhinoraja longicauda (assembly GCF_053455715.1). Classification (NCBI taxonomy): domain Eukaryota; kingdom Metazoa; phylum Chordata; class Chondrichthyes; order Rajiformes; family Arhynchobatidae; genus Rhinoraja; species Rhinoraja longicauda. The sequence goes on along the minus strand of NC_135953.1, from coordinate 65,016,769 downwards.
GAGTGCCGCAAGGATTGGTGCTGGGGCCACAACTATTTACTATATATATTAATGATTTGGATGATGGAATTAAAAGTAACACAAGCAAGCTTGCAGCTGACACAAAGCTGGTGGCAGTGTGAACTGCGAAGAGGATTTTAGGAGGTTGCAGGGTGACTTGGACAGGTTGAGTGAGTGGGCAGCTGCATGGCAGATGCAGTATAATGTAGATAAATGTGAGATTATGCACTTTGGCGGCAAAAGCAAAGGGGCAGACTATTATCTCAATGGTGTCAGATTAGGTAAAGGGCAATTGCAACGAGACATGGGTGTCCTTGTACACCAGTCACTGAAAGTAAGCGTGCAGGTACAGCAGGCAGTGAAGAATGCTAATGGCATGTTGGCCTTCATAACAAGACGATTTGAGTATAGGAGCAAAGAAGTCCTTCTGCAGTTGTATAGGGCCCTGGTGAGACCACATCTGGAGTATTGTGTGCAGTTTTGGTCTCCTAATTTGAGGAAGGACATCCTTGCTATTGAGCCAGTGCAGCGTAGGTTCTCGAGGTTTATCCCTGGGATGGTGGGACTGTCATATTAAAGACTGGGCTTATATTCACTGGAGTTTAGAAAGATGAGAGGGGATCTTATAGAGATGTATAACATTATAAAAGGACTGGACAAGCTAGATGCAGGAAAAATGTTCCAAATGTTGGAGGAGTCCAGAACCAGGGGCCACAGTCTAATAATAAAGGGGATGCCATTTAAAATTGAGGTGAGAAGAAACTTTTTCACCCAGAGAGTTGAGAATTTGTGTAATTCTCTGCCACAGAAGGGAGTGGAGGCCAATTCACTGGATGAATTTAAAAGAGAGTTAGATGGAGGTCTAGGGGCTAGTGGAATCAAGGGATATGGGGAGAAGGCAGGCACGGGTTACTGATTGTGGATGATCAGCCATGATCACAATGAATGGCGCTGCTGGTTCGAAGGGCCTCATGGCCTCCTCCTGCATCTATTTTTCGACGTTTCTATGTTTCTAAGATGGTTGGGCCTAGGAGACTGGCCTGAGGAACTCCTGCAGATTCCTGTGGCTGAAATGATTACCCTCCACCAACACACCCGCCTTCCATTGTGCTCGGGATGTTTCCCCCCAGTGGAGGGATTTTCCTTTGGTTCTCATTGACCAGTTTGGCCAAGCACTTCAATGCCACACTCGATCAAGTGGTGCCTTGATAACAAGGACAGTGACCCTCACTTCACCTCTTTTGTCCATGTATGGACTAAGGCTGCACAGTGGTCAGGAACTGAGTGACTTTGATGAAAACCAAATTGAGCTTTTGTGAGTAGGCTGTTGCCAGGCAAGTGATGCTTGGTAGCACTATTGATTCTCCCTCCATCACTCTGCTGCTAATCAAGAGCAGCTGAATGGGGGAGTAATAGACTTGGTTGGATTTGTCCTGGATTTTATAGACAGGACATACCTGGACAATTATCCATATTGTCAGGTAGATGCCAGTGCTGTAGCTGTACTGGGCCAAAGGCCAACCGCCTTACTGCTCATCCTTTCACTTTATCAGTCAAATACAGTCCTGAACAGGCAGATTGCATGGGAGCAAAGGAGAGACAGCTGACTGGATGGGAAATTGGTTTCATGGAAGCAGAGGGCGATGGTGGAGGTTGCTTTTTGTACTGGAGGCCTATGACCAGTGGTGTACCTCAGGGTTTGAATGCTGGGCCCATTGCTGTTCATCATTAATATAAATGATTTGGATGAAAACGCACAAGGCATGGTTAGCAAGTTTACAGATGACAAATGTGGGTGGTATTGTAGATAGTGAAGATAGTTGTCAAAAACTGCAGCAAGATCTTGATCAGTTGGGCCGTTGGGCTGAGGAATGGTTGATGGAATTTAATGCAGAGAAGTATAAGATGTTGCATTTTGGAAAGTCTAACATGGGCAGGACTTACACAGTGAACGGCAGGGCTCTGGTGTGTGTTGTAGGGAAGAGGGATCTAGGAGTGCAGGTATATACTTCCTTGAAAGTGGCATTACAGATAGATTGGGTGGTCAAAATGCTTTCATTGGTCTTCATCAATCAAAGTATTGAGTATAGAAGTTGGGAGGACATATTACAGTTGTACAGACATTGGTGAGACAATACATTTAGAGTACTGTGTTCAGTTTTGGTCACCTGTTATTGGAAAGATGGTGTTAAATTGGAAAGGGTACAGAGAAGATTTACAAGGATATTGTCAGGACTAGAGGGCATGAGTTACAGGGAGAGTTTGAGCAAGCCAAATTTTATTCCTTAAAGCGCAGGAAGACTCGGGGCGGTTACCTTATAGAGGTGTATAAGGTAACAAGATGAATAGATTGGGTAAATGCCCAGAGCAGGAGAATCAAGAACCAGAGGATATAGCTTTAAAGGTGAGGGGGACATAATGTAATATGAACCTGAGTCATAGATTCATAGATTCAGAGTGATACAGTGGGAAAACAGGCCCTTCGGACCAACTTGTCCACACCGGTCAACATGTCCCAGCTACACTAGTCCCACCTGCCTACATTGGAGGTCCATATCCCTCCAAACTTCTAAATTCCATGAACCAGTCCTTTCCATGTACCTGTCTAACTGTTTCTTAAATGTTGGAATAGTCTCAACTACCTCCTCTGGCAGCTTGTTCCATGCATCCACCACCCTTTGTGTGAAAAAGTTACCCCTCAGATTCCGATTAAATCTTTTCCCCTTCACCATAAACCGATGCCCTCTGGTCCTTGATTCACCTATTCTGGGCAAGAGACTCTGTGCATCTACCTGATCTATTCCTCTCAGCCCCTTATCCTCCTGCCCTCCAAGGAATAGAGACCCAGCTTACTCAACCTCTCCCTATAGCTCACAACCTCTAGTCCTGGCAATGGCCTCGTAAATCTTCTCTGTACCCTTTTCAGCTTGACATCTTTCCTATAACGCGGTGTCCGGAACTAAACACAATACTTTAAATGCAGTCTCACCATCATCTTATACAACTGCAATATGACCTCCTAACTTCTATATTCAATACTCTGGCTGATGAAGGCCAATATGTCAAAAGCCTTTTTGACCACCCGATCTACCTCCACCTTCAAGGAACCATGCACCTGTACTCCTAGATCCCTCTGCTCTACGACGACTCAAAGCCCCACCATTCACTGTGTAGGTCCTCCCCATGTTAGACTTCCCAAAGTGCAACACCTCACATTTCTCTGTATTAAATTCCATCAACCATTCCTCAGCCCACCTGGCCAATCGATCATGATCCTGCTGCAATTTTTCACAACCATCTTCACTATCTGCAAAACCACCCACTTTTGTATCATCCGCAAACTTGCTAATTTTGCCATGTATGTTCTCATCCAAGTCATTGATGTAGATGACAAACAGTAACAGGCCCAGCACTGAATCTTGAGACACACCACTAGTCACAGGGGCAACTGAGGGGCAACTTTTTAACACAAAGTGTGGTAGGTATATGATTCGGAGGAGGTCGATGAAGCAGGTACGATCACAACTTTTAAAAATGATTTGAACGGGTATATCCTTACGACAGGTTGAGAGGAATATGGGCCAAACGCAGGCAGGTGCAGATGGGGCATGTTGGTCGATGTGGACAAGTTGGGCCGAAGGGCCTGTATCCATGCTATATGAGTTTATCACTGGGACTCAATAGCAGATTCCTAATTAAAATTACAAACTTAGGAAGTTCCACCTCCACTAATATCAATTGGAGAGTACTTTCTTGGAATGTAACACACAATACAGGATATTAAGTTTTAAATTAATTTATCTTTTCTAATTTTGCAGAAAGTGGCAAGTCGCTTATTTTATACTGAATAATGATTTCTTGAAAAATTTCATGCTGTATATTGAACCATTCAACAAAATGTATTGCAAATTATTCAGTCCTTGAAACTTTCACTTCTTTTTCCTTTGTGAAATGTTTTTTGCTTTGTTGTAAAATCAGATTTTATTCATGCCTTTACTGCCACAGACTGAATCTAATTTTATTTTTTCAAAATCTTGAGTCGTATCTAGATGTATTGGAGCAGCAGTGGATTGCTGATTCCCTCGAACCTGTTCTGCTACTCAATTCAAATATGTGTGGTCCTTAACTCACCTTCACTTAAACTGCTCCTACCATTGTACTAGAATATGGAAGATCAGTAACCCACCCCTGTTTAAAATATTTGTCATTTTCAATTAATCCATTCCCTGGAATTTTTGGGAAGAAAGCCTCAAATGTCCAATACCCTAGTGTTTGAAAATGTACTTTCTGAATGATCTGCTTTAAAGATTGTGAACTTACCACAGGAAAAAGTTGCATCACGACTTGGTTCGGCAACTTGAATGCCGAGCAACAAAGGAGATGAGAGAAAGTGGTAGACAATGCCCGGCCCATCACAGGCACTGACTCCCCCCTCAAAGGGATCTATAAGAGATGCTGCTTAAAAAAGGCAGCCAATATTATCCAAGCCCCACACCAGCCTGACCACAGTTTCATTTCACTCCTACCATCAGCAAGAAGGGAGAGGAGGACCAAAACCATGACCACCAAATTCAAGAATAGCTCCTCCCCAGCAACCATCAGGATCGTGAACCCTCGCAACACCAACCCCCACTATGAACTACAATAGGCTGTCTTTGGAAGCACGTAGGACTTTGGGGGCTTTTTTTGTATGGTTATTTATTTATTGACATTTAAATTATTATAGTTATTTGTGTATATTGCATTTACAGGTCTGTTAAACTGCCCAAAGTCAGAATTTTGTTATTCCATTGTTGGTACATGTGACGACTAAACAGTCTTCACTCACAGGAAATATCCTCTTAGCTAAAATATTGACGATCTCTCTCATTCTACAAGTTGGATTAGCCATTGCTCAAACCTCTAAGCGCATGGATATATTAAGGTAGGATTAGGCAAATACAATTTTATAACCTTGCTACATGTAGCAACTTCACCCAAAAAGAAATGTTAAGAGAGAATACAATGTAAAATGAATTAGAACTCTGAAAATCTAAAACAACATTGAATGTTTAAAATTCACAATAGTTCTGGCTGAAACAAAATTGAAAAAAATTTAGGTTTATATTTCAAACTGCATCTTCAAAACTGAGAACGATAGATAGTTGTCTAAGGAGCTGGACCTAATAGGGTTCATCAATATTCTCTGCTGGTTCTTCCGGACAGTTTCTGCCTGAAGGATTGACTCTGTATGCTCCCTTTAGGAATCTGGCAAACCTACTCTGAATTTCACACCTGTCCTTTCTCTTTCTTTATTCAGGATGGATATGTAGCTGCAACATTGAAATAAAGTCGAATCAAATGTTTAATTAAAAGCAAGCATAAATCATGCATATGAAATAAACTTAAATGGGAAAATAATAATAATAATAATAATAATACATTTTATTTATATAGCGCTTTTCATATACTCAAAGACGCTTTACAGAGATTTTGAGAACATAGGGAAATTAATAAATAGATAAATAAGTAAATAAATAAATGAACAGAGAAAGGAGACAGTAGGTGAGGTAAAATACAAATGTTCTGAACTCCATTCCTGGGGTAGAGCTGTGCATGAGTGAGAATGCAGATGATGATGCCTAGAGGCCAGGAGCAACTTCCAAAATCTTGCACAATCCACAGGTTTAGCAAATGCTACTGGTCTGGCGGCACGGTAGCGCAGCGGTAGAGTTGCTGCTTTACAGCGAATGCAGCGCCGGAGACTCAGGTTCGATCCTGACTACGGGTGCTGCACAGTAAGGAGTTTGTACGTTCTCCCCGTGACTTGCGTGGGTTTTCTCCGAGATCTTCGGTTTCCTCCCACACTCCAAAGACGTACAGGTATGTAGGTTAATTGGCTGGGTAAATGTTAAAAAATAAATAAAAATTGTCCCTAGTGGGTGTAGGATAGTGTTAATGTATGGGGATCGCTGGGCGGCACGGACTTGGAGGGCCGAAAAGGCCTGTTTCCGGCTGTATATATATGATATGATATGATATTACACTGGGATATCAACTCAAAAAATCTATCCTTGTGCTTCCAAAGTAACACACTGTTCAAGTCCAGCCTCCACTGTGAAGTTAAATTATGGAACAAAAAAAAGACTCTTTGTTCAGGAGTTCTTGACAGTGCAGCATTTTAAATTCATTAGAGTGGTTTAGGACTGACCCTTATTTTCATATGTACAAACTTTGAGAGTTGAAAATGTTATGTAGCCATCTACTTGGCAATGATCATTCATTGCAATGGGTGCCTTGATTTCCGGAAGAAACTAACACGCTTTTGTAACTGTTGTTAAAAGTATCATGCTGATGATTCTTCACTCACCTAATCTGTGCTGCAGGGAATTAGATTTAGACGTCGTCGGTTATACTTGAATTACCTTCTGCCCATTTCCCAAGAAGATACAGATTTGTCTCTGCAATTAGCGACAGTCGTACAGACCATATTGTCGCATGTGGCTCATATTGTGAAGTTTGGATTATCACAGCAACCAAAGAAACATTCTATCATATTTCACACTGCCTGTCTTACAATCAGACCAATGCAACAATATGAACATTAAATTCACTGATTTTAAGTCCCCCCCCCCCCACTGCCCCCTGAACTCTGGTGTGCACCCTTTCCTCTCACCATCTCCCACCCCAACCCCCCCCCCCCCCCCCGCATCCTCCTGTCGCACTATTCCTTTCCCCTCATTCATACACTTATCTCCCTTCTCCAAGTACCGCATTTCCCTTTTATTTCCTTGCCAACAGTCTCTGTCCTTTCTTCTTTTTTGTTATTTTTAGTATGAGTTAAAAAGTATGTTTTAGTCTTCCTTGGTTTGTTTTATGTGGGGTGGGAGGGTTGGGGGAAACATTTTTCAATCTCTTACCTCGATGGAGATACGATTTTTTTCCGTATCATATCTCCGTCCGCACTGCGGCCTAACATCGTGGAGTAGGCGGCCTTTCCTGGAGACCAACGGGCACTCCAAGCCGCCGCAGGAGTCTGCAGGACTTTAACATCACGGAGCGTGCGGATGGTTTGACTGCCCTGACTGTGGCAGAACAAAGAGGAAGAAGCTTGAACTTTATTGCCTTCCATCACAGTGAGGAATGTTGAATCCACTGTGGTGGATGTTTATGTTAATTTTTATGTGGTTGTGTGTCTTGTTGCTTTTCACTTAGTGTGGCTGTATGGTAACTCAAATTTCACTGTACCTTAATTGGTACATGTGACAATAAACTGACCTTGAAACCTGCAAACCTTGTTGTCTGCCCGCTTCCACCTATATCCGTCCCTCTGGCTTTACATTTTGCTCCCATTCATCTCCTCTTATCCAACACCCTTTTGTCTTCTTTTCACCTCTAGCCTTTGCCACTTACTCCCCCCGTGTGCTATATCCGTGGACTCCTGCTCATGCTTCCACCCTTCACATGCCAGGCTTTGTCCCAAGCCCACATCTTTTTTCCAGCTTTCTGCCCCCCTACTCCTATCAGTCTGAAGAGCTGTCTGAATCCAAAATGCCGTCTCTGCATTCCCTCCACAGCTGCCTGATCTGCTGAGTTCCTCCAGCACTGCTTCTTTTATCGACAACCTGACCGTTGGTTTATGAGGATAGATTTCCCTGGGTCCTTACTGAGTTTTCTAATCTGGAATTATGCATTTGCTCAAGAAATAATGAGAAGAACACAACAGTCCTGTTCTTTTTCAATTACAGGAGAAATCATTGTTTTATGAAGTTACACTTTCTGGTCTTGTTAAAGGTGATAGGATCTTCATGCATTAATGAACAAGCATTAAGAAACTAGAGCTAATGAGGCAAAATGTAGTGAATCATTTGGGAAAATGCAGGAATGTAAGAAATTGATTTTGTGAGAATTCTTGTACTAAAGCCATTTCCCTTATTTTGAGGGCCTAATGAGAAGAACCATTTCCAAAGGTAAGTGGTTTTCTCACTCCTTCTCCATTTGCTGATAAGTAAATAGAACAATGTTTCTAGTCAGGTAGAAGTAGTCAGGCACTGCACCTATCAGCTAAAATAAATATGGCCAAGAGCAAGGGGAGTGAATATAGTAGCTGCAATGAATGTATCGAGTAACTCAGTGGGACAGGCAGCTTCTCTGGAGAGAAGAAATGGGTGACGTTTCGGGTTGAGACCCTTTTTCAGACCCGAAAAGTCACCATTCCTTCTCTCCATGGATGCTGCCTGTCCCGCTGAGTTACTCCAGCATTTTGAGTCTATCTTCGATTTAAACCAGCATCTGCAGTTCGTTCCTCCACACGAATGCATCGATCTCTGTTCAGTGGAGCTGGCCACAATGCTGAATAAAATCAGGCAACCTATTTGGAAAAAGAAAGGCACAAGTGAATCTTTTACCTCCTTCTGCTGTTACACAGCAGATGGACAAATTGCTTAGCGCTGAAATCAAATTCACTCAAAAGGCATCCTGCATTTTGTATGCAATCACTCACAGTCTCTGCAGCCTCATTCCCTTCAATGTCAACATAATAAACTGGGGTATGCTCACTAGGACCAGCAAGAAAAGCTTGTAACGTGCCATTAGTAGCTTTATTACTCACATTCTTCATCGCTCTTTGGGGAGATCTTTATGTGCATAGGTGCGGGTGGATTGAGGAGTCTTCTTGTGCAAAGGTGCAGGTAGAGTGTGTAAATGTGCATATGCTGGTTTACACCGAAGATAGACACAAATTGATGAAGTAACTCAGCGGGTCAGGTAACATGTCTGGAGAAAAGGAATAGGTGACGTTTCGGGACTCTTCCTCAGACTCTGTAAGAAGAATCTGCAGATGCTGGTTTACACAAAGATAGACACAAATTGATGGAGTAACTCAGCGGGTCAGGTGGCATGCCTGGAGAAAAGGAATACGTGACCTTTTGGGTCGAGATCCTTCCATAGATTGAGTAAAGGTCTTCATCCAACATTTCTGTAGCTTGGCTCCACTCTCAAGGAAATCCTATGGAAGAAAATAAAAACCCAGACCTAAGTTTGAAAGCAGCACTTCACAGTTCCAAAGGTTTTCAAGGGCACTGCTTCAGCATACGTTTCTAGACCTTTCTCACCTAACAACGCACCTCACTTCACAAGTCAGTGCAGGCAACCTTCTCCTCTCATTATATTTGGCACGTGCTTACCAGGTACTTGTCACTTAGAAGTAATTTCAGGTGTGACCCGGGTGACCCTGTACTATTCCTCTGCCTATAAACCACAATTCAATTTTTATTGTCACCAGGATCCAATTTGAAGAATTATAAAGAAAATCACCCATGCCAAATTCCAGGTTATATTGAAAACTCTAAATGATAGAACATCCAGCAAAGAACCATTTCCAAAGGTGAGTGGTTTTCTCTCTCCCTCTCCCTTTGTTGATTTGTAAATAGAACAATATTTCTAGACAAGTAGTAGTAAGGCATTGCTCCCATTAGTTAGAATCAATTGCCTTACCACCCGCAAATCCAGCTCCTCGTTTAGTTTAGAGATACAGTGCAGAAACAGGCCCTTCGGCCCACCGGGTCCGTGCCGACCAGCGATCCCCACACATTAACACTATCCTACACCCACTAGGGACAATTTTTACATTTGCAAATCCAATTAACCTACACACCTGTACGTCTTTGGAGTGTGGGAGGAAACTGAAGATCTCGGAGAAAACCCATGCAGGTCACAGGGAGAACGTACAAACTCCATACAGACAGCACCCACAGTCAGGATCGAACCCGGGTCTCCGGCGCTACATTCACTGTAAGGCAGCAACTCTACTGCTGCTCCACCATGATTGTAATGGTCTTGCAGTGGTGGTTGCATTCTGCATTTCCAGAAGACTATATCGGAGCTGGATTGCTTTGATCTGGGCTACAATCTAGTGCATCCAGTGCTTTGACATGCTTTGAGTCAGTCTGGCATGATTCAGTCAACTTTAGTGCAGGAAATTTCTAGAGCAACTATGAATTATTATTCAAAGACGTACAGGTATGTAGGTTAATTGGCTGGGTAAATGTTTTAAAAAATTGTCCCTAGTGGGTGTAGGATAGTGTTAATGTACGGGGATCACTGGGCGGCACGGACTTGGTGGGCCGAAAAGGCCTGTTTCCGGCTGTATATATATGATATGATGATATGATGATTATCCGCCCTGGAGCCATGATGAAATTTAAGCATCCATTTAAGGGTTGAAATTTAGAGATTGGAAGAGAAAGTTGGTGGATGAACATTACCCCAACTACCAACGGTTACAGTGGCAGATGTAAGATCAGCTTCCTGAGAGTGAATCCTTTCTAAAACTGCTTATGCATAACTTACATTTCTCAAAAAAACGAGGAAAAGACTTTCAAATAACTTGATTAGTATGGGTGTCAGGAGTTTTCAGGATATGAGGATGCAATCCATCCTTAAACATTCTTGGGGCTCAGGCTTTTCACACAAGATGTTATGATGAGGCTCTGTTCACAAGACTGCTAATGAAGCTGTGCCACTTTTATTGTGCGAAAGGTTTCTGATTTTCTTTGATGTCCTGGCCTGCATACTTCTATGAGCAGTTGTTCTTGTACAAATTGGAAAAAAAAATGGGCACTGCTGTTGTTTATTTACTTGTGGTGATTTTACTTAATGAGCTGGTCACTGGCACTGAGGGATATTAATGGAGTCATAAAGTCATGCCACATGGAAATAGGTTTACTAAGTCCCTGCTCACTGTCAAGCACCCAATTATATTAATGCCATTTTTCTCGGCAATTCCCATCAATTCCACTCAGACCCCCTGCTGCCTCATCATGCCGGAGACCCAGGTTCAACCTTCACCTCGCATGCTCACTGTGTGGAGTTTGCACATTCTCCCGGTGACTGTGAATTTCTTCCGGGTGTTCTTGTTTCCTCACACGTCCAAAAGACGTGCAGATTTGTAAGTTAATTGGTCACTGTAAATTACTCATAGTAGATGAGAAAGTGGAATAACATAAAACTAGGTTGAACAGGTAATCGATGGTTGACGTGGACTCGGTGCACCGATAGGCCTGTTTTCATGCTGTATCTTTCAATCAGTCAAAGATCCTACCACTCTTATGCACACTAGGGGCAATTTAGAATGGCTAATTGACCTATAAGCATTTTGGGATATGGGAGGAATCTGCAGCACCTGAAAGCAACCCATGCAGTCACAGGAAGTACATGCAAACTCCATTCAGACTGCAACAAGATTAAATCCAGGTCTCTGGTGTTATAAGAAGTCAGCTCTATTGTATGTGTCTAATTTGGAGATTAAATGTTTTCTCCATGAGCCATTTCCTGGGCTAACACAAGACCTCTGCGTATAGTATGATGAATAGAAATTCTTAGTGTTTATTAGATTGAAATAGAGAGGATTACTACAGAACCATGCCATAGATTAAACACCAGGGATGTAGTGAAGTCGGTAATAAATAGTCATTGGACTGGACAGAACTAATGAGCAAAGAAAGGTTGGATCATTTTTTAATATCACTGCTACAAAAGATTGTTCATTACCTCTTTCACAAATTTTGCAGACTAAATGAGAAAACTAACACAACAGTTGAAAAGAGCAAACTGGAATTACTCCGCTTCTTTGAAATTTTTCTAAATCCCTGTACCAAACAATTGAACACATGACAATAATTTGTGCTGTCAGTTGTAGAAGAGTCAGTGCGGTAAGTCTTAGCTTGTGAATGCCAAGTTACAGGTCAATTATAAAGTGGCAGTCCTAAAGATAAGTTAACGATTGCCACAAGGTAGGTTTAGTTTGTATGATACAGTGCATGTCACATATAAAATATCTGGAGAGCAATGATACAGGCCTTTCTTGAGCAATGCCTTAAGACAAATGGATTAGTTCAGCTGAACTCATTAGTGTTGATCAAACTTTGGTACATCAGCTATTCTTTCACTGGAAAAGAACTGGAACAAGTGCTCAGAGACAAAAGGAACTGCAGGTGCTATAATCTTGAATGAAAACAACATGCTGGAGTAACTCAGCAGGTCAGGTAACATCTCTGGAAGGAATGGACAGGTGGCATTTCAGGTCGGGACCTTCTTCAGAACTATTATGTTGTGTATAAATGTACCACTGTCTGCACAAAATGTTACGTTGATCTCATTTCGTTTGGATGTTGAAGAGCAATTCATTGTATCTCTGTGGAGTCGAAAATATTGTTTGACCCAAGAAATGACTCGATTCTGCCTTATCGTTTAAATTTACCGTCTTGTGAATTCCATCCTCTAAACTTTCAAGTGTTATGCAGAAGTGCGAAACATTCCTTTCTGACCTTCGATGTTAATTGAGCATTACTCTGGAATATCTCTGGAACTTTACAGCCTCAATATTTCATCTCTGGATGATTGCTTTCCACAAATGACATTTCTATGGTCCAGCAGAAATGGAGCAATCTTCCTCATCAAGTATTTGATCATCTCTGTCCAGAAACGTCAATCTTTCTCTGCTTATCCTTTGATGTGTCTGTTAAACTAAAAAATAATTTGGATGAGAACTGTACATTGATTGAGCCTAACAAAATAAGGCTTAGAGAGTGGAACCAAATTTGATAAGATCATATTTTAAAATGTCTCATTAGTATTCATGTTACCAGGCAAATACAAATGGATAGTCAATTATTTATGTTTGCTGAAATGCAGTAAATATGTACTTTATGAGTATAACTGAGTCATTTAATTAATGTTTTTAACTTATAGTAAGCTTACAGTGTTTTATTTTTCATTACTGCCAATTATTTATAACTAAATTAATGAATAATGTGGGAATACTATAAAAGGTAGGAGTAGATTTGGCATATACAGCTTTAATCAACCATATTAACATTGTGTACGAGAGTCAAGAAGTCATGCTGCAGTTTTATTGGATATCAGCTGCATTTGGAGTATTATGTGTGGTTCTGGTCACCCCATTACAGGAATGATATGGAGGCTTTAGAGAGGTGCAGAAAAGGTTTACCAGAATGCTGCCTAGATTAGAAGGTATTACCTATAGGGAGAGGTATTAACTATAAGGAGTGGTCAGACAAACTTGGATTTTTTTCTCTGGAACATCAGAGGTTGAGGGGAGCCATGCTAGAAGTAGATAAATTAATGAGTGGCATAGATAGGGTATGCCGTCCGAACCTTTTTCAAAGAAATGTCTAGTAGTCATAGCTTTAAGGTGAGAGGGGCAAAGTTTTTTACACTGAGAGTGGTAGGTACCTGGAACCCACTGCTAGGGGTTGTGGTGGAGGCAGATATGATAGTGGCATTAAAGGGGCTTTTAGATTGGCACATGGATATGCAAAGAAAGATTCCACAAATAACAGAATTTGGTTTTAGTGATGTTGGTAGAGGGGGTTGATGTTGGCCATGAGATACTGGAAAAATGCTTTTGTCTTCTTAAAAGCATGGGAACTTTCCTATCAACTGGGTGGACATAAAGGACCATGATATATTATTATAATGTTGAAGAGAATGTTTTATTGTGACTCGGATAAAGGATGTTGCTATTCATCAAAATGTCTTGATTCTTTATTATAGGAAATGATGACAATACTTCAGAAGGTGTGGAAGTCAGAATAGTGAATGGCCGACTGTGTGGACATTATCTTGAGGGTTTTATCTGCATAACCACAGCAAGGAGTGCTTTTTGTTTGCAAGAGCAGCAACAATGTGAAAAAACCCCTCTGAATGTGGTTTAATTAATTGGGAGTATATAAATAAAGAGAAATATGCTGGAAATGTTCCACATGTCGGGCCACATCAGTAGAGGTTTTTATATTCACAATCCATGTAATGTAACAAATCCAGCTACAAGGACGCTACATATTATGCCAATGACCTTTCACTAGATGCTGCCTGATATTTCCAGCATTTCTATTTTATTTCAGTTTTCCGGCAGTTGGTGTCGGGTTTGCCCCATGAGATGAGGTTAGGCAGACTGAGTGAGCATACACTCTCTAAAGATTCAATAAAATGAAAAGTGTTCTCATTGAATCATATATAACAAAAATCTTCCTTGTGTTCTGGTCAGTCTCAAAGCACAATTGATTCCCCTGGCTGCGGACACAAGGACTGAGGCGCACCGTTTTGAAATATGAAGTTGGCCACTGAGGAGAAGATTTTCCTTCACCCACAAGAGCGGAAGCCTTTGGAATTCTCGACCCAAGATGGCATGGACAGGCATTCACCAGTGCAGGCCCCAACAACGACCAGTCGCATGATGCATCCTGGACTGACACTCACCCATTGAAACAAATGAAAGACACAGTAAACGGCCACAAAGTTGGACTGATCAGTGGTGGTCTGATGGATGTCTGTTTAGAACATAGGACATAGAAAGTAGAACAGGACCGCACGAGAACAGGCCCTTCGGCCCACAATTTCTGTGCCAAACATTATTGCAAGAGCATTGCTCATCTGCCTGCACATAATCTGTACACCTCTATTCCCTGAATATCCACAATGCCAATCCAAAAGTCTCTTAAATTCCACTATCATATCTGCCTCAACCCCTTACCCCTGGCAGTAAGTTCTAGTCACTCCGTGTAAAATACCTTGCTCTGCACAACTCCTTTAAACTTTATCCCTCTCTCCTTAGCTCTATGCCCTCTAGTATTTGATTGTTCCATCATGGGGAAAAAGGTTCTGACTGTCTATCCTATCTATGCCTTTCAAAATGTTATAACTTCTATCAGATCTCTCTACAACCTACGGTGTCCAGTTGAGACCAAGTTCTGGGCAGTTTTTGAAAAATTTCACGTTGTTGCTGCTATTGCAAACAGAAATCGTTCCTTGCAGTGTTTACACAGACAAACCCCCCACTTCTAAATTAGTAAATTGTAAGTAAACTGCCATTATAAACTTCAGAAAACTGATGGGAGACATTAAAAACAATGTCAAATTATTGTAGGATTTCTGATTTCTGCAATGTTTAATTTTTTTGAAAAATTAATGTTGCAGCACTTAGACTGTACAAGAGCAAAAGTTAAAGTTAAAGTGCTGGAGGAACTCAACAGGCCAGGCAGCATCCGTGGAGGGAAAAGGACAGATGCGTTTTGGGTCTGGACATTTCTACAGTCAAGTAAAAGGTTGTGAAAGGACGAGGAAAGTAAAATTTAAAATCTTTGAGAAATGTTCAAAAAGGCAAAATATGGAACAGCCAAACCTGAATAATTTCCACTTCAGCGATGAACATTTGGATATGTCCCTTAATGAGCTGGAATGTGAGGTTTCTGGAAACGTCAGCATGTTGATACAGAAAGAAGTGGCTGAAGTTCTCATTGCAAACAATAACGTGCCAACAACCTCTCAGCATTGTTGCAGAAAGATGAACAACTTAATGTGTGCTGTCAAGTTTGTACTCTAATTTAATACTCTAAACTTTGAAGTTCCTCATGCTGAAGGTTAAATGGCTGAATTGTGGCGAATGCAATCAGAACTATCAATTCCAGCCAGGAACATTCAGTTTATTGAACTCCAAATTGTACAAAATACAGCAGCTCATATTCTTTCCCATTCTCCCTCACAGTTGTTCAACAGTTCAGCTTCCAACGACATAAATTGGTTCCACAGTTAAAATTATTGATCTCCTTTTCAAATCCTTACATGCTTCAGATTGAGACTCTATGGTGGTAGCTTTTTTGCCTCTACATTGGAAAATCAAGGAGTTACAGTAAATGCCATTTAATCTATGCTATCACCTCCATGTCACTGGTGGATGGTTGTGTGATTGAAGCAACTGTCTTTCAGATGAGATGTCAAACTCCAGGCCACGTATGCCCCCTTTGCTCTAAACTGGCTTTTCACTCACAACTTTTAATCTATCACCTCCAACATGATTCTACCACCAGTCACATCTTCCCATCCCCACCCCTTTCTGCCTTCCATGCGGACCACTCCCTTTGCAACTCCTTGGTTCACTAATCCCTTCCCCCCCCCCCCCCCCCCCCGGACCACCCCCTCTCCAGGTAATTTTCCCTGCATCCTTATATCTCCACCCTCGACTCTATCGAGGGATCCTAACGGTCCTTCCAGGTGAGACAAAGGTTTGTGTATACCTCCTCTAACCTCGTGTACTGCATCCGATGTTCCCAACGTTGCCTCCGGTCCATTGGCAAGATCAGGTGTTCAAGCATGGACTGGGGGATTTGCACTCAGTCCACCAAGGCCTACTGGATCTCCCTGTTGCTAATCATTTTAACTCCTCTTTACATTACCATGCTGACCTTTTCTTTTCTGGGCCACCTCCATTTCCAGAGTGAGGCCACACGTAAACTGAAGGAGCAGCACCTTAGGTAGCTTACAACTCAATGGTATGACCATTGAATGTTCTAATTTTAGGTAACTGACAAACTCCCCCTTCTTCTCCCCTCCACTCCCCTCCGCTCACCCCCCATCCCCCCACCCGACACCCACCATCCCCCCACCCGACACCTCCCCGAAACGAGACAAAAAGGAGTAAAGGAGACAAAAGGGTGTCAGATAAGGAGAGAAGAGAAGTGAAAGAGGAGTGAAACGTAAAGCCAGAGGGAGGGTTATAGTAGACAGGGTATGTGGGTGGGGAAAGGGAATTAGGGAAAAAGGCCGGGCGCGATAGAATAATAGTCATACAGCGTGGAAACAAGCCCTTTGGACCAATGACCACACCAACCAACATGCCTCATCTGCACCTTCCAGCGTTTGGACCATATCCCTCAAAACCTATTCTATCTGTGTACCTGTCTAAATGTTTCTAAAATGAAATAGTGGGAAATATATGGTTTTGGGGACACAGGATAAAGATTGGGAAAAGAAAAGAAAATAGTAAAAATGGATGTGGGAGTTACCAAAAACTGGAGAATTCAATGGTCATAATGTGTAGGAATGAACTGCAGATGCTGGTAGACACAAAATGCTGGAGTAACTTGGATAATGTTGGGTTGTAAGCTAATCAAGTGGACTATGAGGTGTTGTTCCCTCCAGTTTGGTGTCATCCCACTCTGGCAATGGTGAGGACCAGGGCAAAAAGTTTGGTATGGGAATGGGATGAGGAATTAAAGTGGTTGGCACCTGGGGTGCCCTGCAGTCCTTGGCCGAACGAGCTCAAGTGTTTGACGAAATGGTCACCTGGTCTATGCCGATGTATGGGAGGCAACATTGGGATCACCAAATGGAGTGGATGAATTGAGAGGAGGTCCATGTGAACTGGGATCCTTAGATGGAGGTGAGGGAGGAGGTGTAGTCACAGGTGTTACATCTTCTGCAATTGTAGGGGGAAAGTACCAGGGGAAGGGCATTTGATGAGGTTAGAGGAGGTATTGAGCACTAGCTTTAATCATAGTTTGTTTTAGTGGCTTCAGTATTTATGAGCAAGTGGAATTGGCGGCGCCTAACGGCTGTGGCTCGCTAGCAGTCTGTTCGTCTTTTTTCCTTTTTTGTTGTTGTGTGTCGGTGTTGGGATGGTTTTATTTATTTTTTGGTTGTGTATGTGTGGGGGGGTGGTGGTGTGGGTGGGGGGGTGGTGGTGTGGGTGGGGGTGGTGGTGTGGGTGGGGGGATGGGGAAACCTTTCTCTTTTAGGTCTCTTCCTCACGGCGCGGGGTGCGGCTCGGCCGCGGGGCCTTCCATCGCCCGGCGCGGCTCGGCCGCGGGACCTAACATCGCCCGGTGCGGCTCGGCCGCTGGACTTAACAGTGCCCGGTGCGGCTCGGCCGCGGGACTTTTCATCGCTGGTGCGGCTCGGCCGCGGGACTTAACACCGCCCGGTGCGGCTCGGCCGCGGGGCCTTCCATCGCCCGGCGCAGCTCGGCCGCGGGACTTAGCTGCGCACGGCTCGACCGCGGGGCCTTCCATCGCCCGGCTCGGCCGCGAGACGTTTCAGCGCCCGGTGCGGCTCGGTCGCGGGCCATCCCCTTGCAGGGACTGTGCGGGTCGGTCGGGGACGAGTTGTCTGTCCGTGGGCGTGGGGAAGAGAGTGGAAGTTTTGTTGCCTCCATCACAGTGAGGGGGTGTTTGGAGTCACTGTGATGGATGTTTGTGTTGGGGTCATGTGTCTTGTGTTCTTTTTCTTTTTTGTGTGACTGCAATGTATTTTCGTTCGGTACCTTGGTACCAAATGACAAATAAAGCTCTGTTGAATTGGCAAAGGATTTCAATTGGTAAAAGATGTTTAATGAACTATAGTTTGTACAAGTCAGAAAACTAAGCAATAGAACATTGAAAAGCTGATTAATGTAGCCATTCAGAAATCCAAGAGCAGGTGGGCAGAAAGGATAAAGGGAGATGGTGCCATAATGTTGGAATTATGTTGTCTTTTTGGTGCAACGGATATGAGATCAGAAGTTTAGGCAGTTATTCAACTGGGCACTAGATTTATGACTATCCTGCCTCAGTGTGTGGCTGTGGCCAAGGAGAAAAGTGGAATAAGCCATCAAGCCACATTACTTATGGCTGATGTCAGGACTGTACATTAAAAAAGCAGTCTTAGTCTATAGTGTGGGGAGATGATGCTGGACTGGTGTTGGCAAACCCCTGTTATTGCCCAGAAGAGTAGATAGTGTTCAGTGGAAGATTTTGATTACAATCTACTTTAGTGAAGGGCAGCATCTATCATCAGGATTGCAGGTTAACAACCTCTATTTTCTAACACTGCACCAAACTATTCTACAATACTAGCTACTAAGAAGGATTATTAAACTTTGACCTTTAAACTTGAAACTGTAAACTTGTAAGTTTGATGGGAATTGAAATGTCATTTCCATGGATATTGCAGGACAGATTATGCGTGGATATGCAGAACAACAAACAAGGACTTGATATGGATAACTGTGGGGGACTGAAACACTTGCAGATAAAGACTTTCCTTGGCAGTCAATCGTTGCCTTAAATTTGGGACTTTGCTTGTTATTTTTTTACTTTCCTTGTAACTATTCCAATATTTTTTGAAAGCAAATCTAAGAACTCATCAAATGTGAGAAAGGTAAGTGAGTCTTAATTTATCAACCAGCTGTTTTTCCAAAGAAAAACTGCTAGTTGGTGCACTTTGGTCGAGTAATCTCTTTATTAAAACCAATCGACCCATTTTCAAACACATTTCTATTTGCTGTCTTATCCAATTATCAGTAGATACTGAATAATGGCAAATGCTGCAGACATACACAGAGATCAATGTCTCTGTGCTAACTTTCTCACCTGAATTAATATTCTGTACTACCCATGTATCATTATTATTGAAGAAAATGTAGACAGTAAACACCAATACTGTTACATTCAGGAATTCAACTACATATTTGCTATATACTTGACATTTAAATGCAAATATAACAAATGTAAACACCTTAATAAATTACTAAGATACCGACACCCACACGGACCAGTGATCACCCCGCACTCTAACACTATCGTACACACCAGGGACAATATACCATTTTTACTGAAGCTAATTAACCTACAAACCTGTACATCATTGGATTGTGAGGGGAAACTGAAGCACCTGAAGAAAACCCAGGCGGTCACTCTGTACAGACAGCACCCATAGTCCAGATCAAACCTCGGTCACTGGCACTGTAATGCAGCAGCTCTACAACTGCACTACTGTGCTGACATCTAGCTGCCTTCCTAAAGAGAAAGACAAAAACTTGTATTTTTGCCTCTTCAATTATTCTTTTCTACTTCCCACATAGTCTTCGAATCCAGTCAATCTCCTCGTCTGACATTCCCGAATGACTGCCTGAATTCATGTCCTCTTGTTTCCAATACAGATACTCCATGATGCATAGATATGGTTCCCACTGTGATGTCCCTGGAGCAAACTACCATGGAGGAAGACCCAAGTTGGGATCAGTATGCAGGAAAAAAGAAATTTAAATATTTACAAAATTTTTTTTTGCCACTGTTAATTATATTCTTGCTTTATCCCAATCAAAGGATATATATTTTTTGCATTACACTGACATTTATGTATTAGCATTTTAATCGAGCTCATGTATAGCCATTTACATAAGCCTAGACATGATTGATACAAAAGACTGAAGATATATTCAATACTATTCTCTGATAAATAAGCAACAGATTTGTAAAGCTATATAGATAAAATACATATTTCATGTCCATTCTGCAAATGTTTTGAAGGGAATATTTTCATTGCTTTTGGTCTCTATTGGCATGCATGATTTGAAATTTTTATTCATATTACCAAGGAAACAAATTTGTTCAGTGATGCACAACTAGGTTTTCAGCATAAAACCTACCATAGTATATCCAACACTCTCTAGTCTTTTCTGAGCGAATGCATTCATCGTATTAAAATGCACTACATATTTGTCTGACCTAATTTAATTTTGCAATTCAGAGAATGAAATCTGCCGGTGTATTAAAACAATTTTTTTTGGAGAGGATAATGCAAGATGAATTTCAAAACTATCGGAAGATTATCATGAAATCGAGTTCCTTAGCATCTGTAGTTTAGTTGAGTTTGGATATACAGTGCAGAAACAGGCCCTTTGGCCTATTGAGTCTGCACCGACCAGGGATCCCTGTACGTTAACACAATTCTATACACACGAGGGACAGTTTACACTTATACCAAGCCAATTAACCTACAAACCTGTACGTCTTTGGAGTGTGGGACGAAAGCAAAGATCTTGGAGAAACCCCATGCGGTCACAGGGAGAACGTGCTAACTCCATACAGACAGCACCCATAGTTGGGATCGAACCCGGATCTACGGTGCTGCAAGCGCTGTAAGGCAACCCCTTTCACACTGTGCCACCGTGCCACCCTGAAAAAAATCTGTAATTTTGGTAATACTGGTGTTAATTACGTTAGATTGAGTGAAATATATCAAATCTCAGCATCCAGTGGAAATTTAACTTGTGACTTGTTGGTGGAATTTCTGTAATGCCCATAAACATTGCTCCTACATTACGTTCTCCAGAATCATGGCAACAATGGAGCACTGCCTAATATTAATCTCCACCATGATTTTCAATTTCACTGATCTGATTTGTCAGAACCAATCAGTTTTCACTAATCCTGATTCCTAAATGTAAAAAGGCCTAGGATCAAACAGCAATATTTGCCAGATACTTCCACAGCTCTGCAACACAATTACTTACTCTATAGTATACTCATGGCACAACATTACACAGAGAAATTCAGCCATGCTGTTCTGGGCACCTTACAACAAGATTATGGTCATAATTGGGACTTTACAAAACTATATTGTTTTAGCCCAAGTAGCAAGTAGGAAAGAAGTTTGCTAAACTCTAGCTAAATCTATTTATTCACAAAATGCTGGAGTAACTCAGCAGGTCAGGCAGCATCTCGGGAGAGAGGGAATGGGTGACGTTTCGGGTCGAGACCCTTCTTCAGACTGATGTCAGGGGGGCGGAACAAAGGAAGGATATAGGTGGAGACAGGAAGATAGAGGGAGATCTGGGAAGGAGGAGGGGAAGGGAGGGACAGAAGAACTATCTGAAGTTGGAGAAGTCAACGTTAATACCACCGGGCTGCAAACTGCCCAGGCGAAATATGAGGTGCTGTTCCTGATGCAGGTACAGCAGGCAGTGAAGAAAGCCAATGGAATGTTGGCCTTCATAACAAGAGGAGTTGAGTATAGGAGCAAAGAGGTCCTTCTGCAATTGTACCGGGCCCTGGTGAGACCGCACCTGGAGTACTGTGTGCAGTTTTGGTCTCCAAATTTGAGGAAGGATATTCTTGCTATGGAGGGCGTGCAGTGTAGGTTCACTAGGTTAATTCCCGGAATGACGGGACTGTCGTATGTTGAAAGGCTGGAGCAATTGGGCTTGTATACACTGGAATTTAGAAGGATGAGGGGGGATCTTATTGAAACATATAAGATAATTAGGGGATTGGATACATTAGAGGCAGGAAACATGTTCCCAATATTGGGGGAGTCCAGAACAAGGGGCCACAGTTTAAGAATAAGGGGTAGGCCATTTAGAACGGAGATGAGGAAGAACTTTTTCAGTCAGAGTGGTGAAGGTGTGGAATTCTCTGCCTCAGAAGGCAGTGGAGGCCAGTTCATTGGATGCTTTCAAGAGAGAGCTGGATAGAGCTCTTAAGGATAGCGGAGTGAGGGGGTATGGGGAGAAGGTAGGAACAGGGTATTGATTGAGAGTGATCAGCCATGATCGCATTGAATGGCGGTGCTGGCTCGAAGGGCTGAATGGCCTACTCCTGCACCTATTGTCTATTGTCTATTGTCTATTGTTCCTCCAATTTCCGGTGGGCCTCACTATGGCATTGGAGGCACATGACAGAAAGGTCAGACTGGGAATGGGAGGGGGAGTTAAAGTGCTCGGCCACCGGGAGATCAGTTTTGTTAATGCGGACCGAGCGCAGGTGTTCAGCGAAGCAATCGCCGAGCCTGCGCTTGGTTTCGCCGATGTAAATAAGTTGACATCTAGAGCAGCGGATGCAATAGATGAGGTTGGAGGAGGTGCAGGTGAACCTTTGTCTCACCTGGAAAGACTGTTTGGGTCCTTGGATGGAGTTGAGGGGGGAGGTAAAGGGACAGGTGTTGCATCTCGTGCGGTTGCAGGGCAAAGTGCCCGGGGTTGGGGTGGTTTGGGTAGGAAGGGACGAGTGGACCAGGGAGTTACGGAGGGAACGGTCTCTGCGGAACACAGAGAGGGGAGGGGATGGGAAGATATGGCCAGTGGTGGGGCCTGATTTAAGTGGCCATTTTTCCAAGTCTCAAGCACAACAGGACGAATGAGTTAGGAGCCAATGAGCCTAAATAAAAGATAAAAGGTGACACAATAGCGTAGTGATGGAGCTGCTGCCTTTCATGTTCTCCAGAGATGCTGCCTGACCTGCTGAGTTACTCCCCCACTTTGTGTTCTTTCATGCATAAAGCAACCGCAGCTTGGAAATGAGAAGTTATTTTGGGAAGATTTAGTGTTACTATGCTGAAGTTCATTGTCATCCTCAATTGTCACGGCTCTGCTGCAAGTTGCAGACGCAGTAGCAGCTTCATAACGGATGGTACACTGACACCACAACAGGAACGCACTTGAGCTGCACCTTACCTCCCCCGCTCTCCCACCCACCGACCAGTCTGCCGTTGCTGCTTGTAATTACTCAGTAAACTCTTCTGTGAGAGAGGATTATACTGACAAGTGATGCTTGAGTGATGCATCAGCCAGGCTAAAGAGCACAGACTGTGTGTGGAGGCCACAAGATGTGCTGTTTGGTGTAATGGTGTGAGCAGATCTGATGGCACATTCAGTAAAAGGCCCCAGCCTGATGAATAAAGGGATTTGGGAATGAGTAACAAGGTGTTTTGCAAAGGTTCAAAACATCATAAGTTCATAAGTCATTGGAGCAGAATTAGGCCATTTGACCCATTGAGTCTTAATGATAACTGAGTCAAAGGATATGGGGAGAAGGCAGGAACGGGGTACTGATTGTGCATGATCAGCCATGATCACAGTGAATGGTGGTGCTGGCTCGAAGGGTCGAATGGCCTACTCCTGCATCTATTGTCTATTGTCTATTGAGTCTACTTCACCATTCAATCATGGCCGATTTATCTTTCCCTTCCCCCATTCACCTGCCTTCTCCCCTTAGCCTTTGTCACCTTTAATAATCAAGAACCTGTCAATATCTGCTTTAAAAATACCCAAATCCTTGGCCTCCTGCATCTGTATTTTGCAGGAACGTGGGATTTGATGGTGTATTCATCGACCTTGGCCATTAAATATTCTGTGGCACAGCAGCTAGGTGGTCGGTGTTCGTCTCAGACTTTGTCACCACCCACTGTTGCTCATGTGCTCTTCATGTCCCAGTGGTGGAGGGTTGTTCTCGTCTCTTTCCAAACTATCCAGCAAATCCTCCAGAGTACTGTCATAGCAATTTTACAACATAGGCAACTTTTGTGCCTATCCCAGACAAGAAAATAAATCTTGCCTTACAAGTTACAGCTCTTCATGTCTGCATCTAAAAATTGTACACGTGAAACACGTGCAATATGTTGAAAACTTTTGCCTCTGCGACTCTTTCATAGGTGGTGAGTTCCAGACTTTCATCACTCTCTGTGTGAAAACCATCTCCTCGTCTTTCTATCAAATGCTGTGATTCCTCTGCTAAGGAATTTAGATCCAATTTACTTCATCTGAGGCAGTGGTGGCACAGTGACACAGCGGTAAAGTTGCTGCTTACAGTGTCAAATCCCTGGGTTCGATCCTGACTAGGGGCGCTGTCTTTACGGAATTTGCACGTTCTTCCTGTGACCGTGTGGGTTTTCTCTGGGTGCTCCAGTTTTCTCCCACGCATACAGGTTTGTAGTTAATTGGCTTTGGTAAAAAAAAATTGTAAATTGTCCCGAGTGTATAAGATAATGCTAGTGTACGGGGATCGCTGGTCGGCGCGGACTTGGTGTGCCGAAGGGCCTGTTTACGCACTGTATCTCTAAACTAAACTAAATCTAAAGCCCTCAATTTATGGTATCCACTCCCATCCCTGTTCCATCACCTTTTCCAACAAACTCCATCGGCTCCCAAAGATATTCATCGCCAATTCCAGCCCATAAGACACCTTACTTAACAGTGCAGCCTTTTAATTAACAACTAGACAAGTGGACCCATTGGGCCCAAAACACTCCTGCATTGGTGCAGCACCCTCTCCTCCCCCACTCCCCCCCCCCTCTCCCCCCACTCCCCCTCCCTCCCTCCCCTCCCTCCCCCTCCCCCTCCTCCCCCTCCACCTCCCTCCCCCCCTCCTCCCCTCTCCTTCTCCCCCCCTCCCCCTCTCCCCCTAGGGTTGCCTCTCCTGCATTGATGCAGCACCCTCTCCTCCCCCACTCCTTCCTCCCCCACTCCCCCCTCCCCCACTCCCCCCTCCCCCACTCCCCCCTCCCCTCTCTCCCCACATCCCCCTCCCCTCTCCCCCCTCTCCTCCCCCTCTCTCCACCCCCCTCCCCTCCACCCCCTCCTTCCCCTCCTCCCCCCTCCCTGCCCTCCTCCCCCTCCCTCTCCCCCTCCCCTCCCTCCCCTCCTCCACCCCCCCCTCCCCCACCCTTCCACTATCCCCCCCCCCAGATTATGGCCATGGGATTAATCAGAAACAGAGTCTGAGGAAGGGTTCTAACCTAAAAAGTCGCCTATCCATGTTCTTCAGAGATGCTGCCTGACCTGCTGAGTTACTCCAGCACTTTGTGTCATTTTTTTGCATCTCCATACAGAATTTTCCAATACTTTCCAATAAAGCAATGGAATCCTATAGAGCGGAATCTGACATTTCCCAGAGCAAGGATAATCCTAATTATACAAAGCACTTTACAATTCAATTAACATCATGACTTAACCGGTCCATTAATGTTGTTATCCCAGCATTATTTATTTACTTTGGCTATCTAAATCTCAATATTGATTAGCGATTTTTAGGTAGACTGCAGTATCTAAGGTGCTATATCAAAGGTGTTAAACAGAGGCCTCATTTCCTCTCCAATTTGAATACAAACATCCTGGCACAGAAATTCATTCCTGCTTGATAGTGCTAAACGCACAACATAGCAGTGGCATTGTGTGAATTATGCCTCTAGAGTTCATGGAATAAATTTCAGAGCCAGAGTACAATGTACCGACATTCGACTTATGGAGTTCAGGGCTTTCACTGGGGATGGTGTTTAAGCATTTGACATTCTATTTGAAGATGAGCAATGGAGCGTTGTTTCCAGTGTCCTGGCCAGTATTTGTACCCCAATCGATGTAACAAATAAAATTACCAGGTCATAGGCACAGTGCTATTTCTGGGAACTTGCTTAGTCAGATTTCCTGCCTACATTTCAACAGCTACATTTCATAAAACTACTTGAGTCATTGCTCCAGGCCTCTTGGAGCATCCTGAGCTCATGCCAGCTTTTCTATACATGCAAATGTTTCTCCTTATTAATTGCATATTAAAATAATGAAAGATTCAATGGCAGAGTAACAATAACAATGTCAACAAAAAATAGTCTGTGTTTAAGAAACTGTATCAGATGATTACAATGACGCATTTTTACAATGATTTGTAAAATCATTCTGAAAATAATCAAAATGAAGGTGTTGGATGAATGGAACGTGCTGCCAGACGAGGTGAAGCCGGTGCAAGTTTAGTTTAGTTTAGTTTAGTTTATTTTAGTTTAGCTTTGTCATATATACCGAGGTACAGTGAAAAGCTTTTTATTGTGTGCTGTCTAGTCAGCATTGCAACATTTCAAATATATTTGGACAGATACATAGATAGGAAAATATTAAAGGAATAATCGTGAGCAGGTGGGACGAGTGTAGTTCGGACATTTTGGTAGCATGGGCAAGTTGGGCCATAGGGGCTCTTTCAATGATATATGAGACTCTAAAACTAATTCTTTCTGCAATACCTCATAATTTGTATTAGTGCTGAAAAGATGCATGACAATAAACAGTTCCATGTCATGTATTTTTTATAGATGTTGATGTCAGTATCTCAAATTCCACATTCAGGATTTATGAAATGTTGTGTCTCCAAATTCACACCGAGGAATTTGCCCAAACATTATTGGAGTGGTAACTTAATTGAGAATGTGTGCTATTCCAATAGAAGAGAGTGGAGGCTTTTGTAAGCTGCTGATAACTGCATCTTCATCAATGCCAGCTCTAAGGATATAATTTCTTCCAAGTGGTGACTTACAAAACACTGAAATGTCACTAGTATGTGGTTTGTAATTTCATTGAATGTGATATTTTACAAAGTTGGACATGGTCTCAAAAAAATCAATTAAAAAACTAAGCATGTTTTAATTAGCTGTGCCAGTTGAAAGAGAAATACTTAAAACATATTAAAAGTAGCAAGAAGTGTGCTATTTTAAGTGCATGAGAAAAGTAAGAAGGAAAGTAACTGATCACAATTAAATCAATGATTAAATTGATCAGCTGCCTGTAAAGGAATTAGATGAAAGAATGTTCAAATTTTAACCTTAGGTGTTCTGACTAAAAGGATTCATGTTCCTGTGATTCACTGGGATCAAACCCAGCATGAATTATTGATGCAAGAAAGCAACAGTCTCTAACCCTTGCTCCTAATACCCACTTGTCTGTCTCATGCTGAGATTGTACAACCATTTTCTAGTACACCATTCAGTGTAAATTTGGTGATGGGCACTAATATATTATCATGCAATCCAATCCCCATGGCCTCGTTGTAGTGTCTGTTTTGCCATGTGCAGCAAAAATTGAAAATGCATCAAGAGTCAGTGCACTTGCAAAGCACAGCAATTCTACGAGTGTTTAAACAAGATTTCCCATTATGCAAAACGGCAGAATAACATAATTTGATGAATAACTTTAATATGCCATCTTGTAAACGGAGAGCATTTCAAGTTTTTACATTAATTTTAGGCAATGGTTCATTGAATTCACTAACATTTTGAAATCTCTTGCAACGCTAAATATGTGCTATGACAACTCACAATCATTTTGTATGTTATTCGACTTAATGTATTTGATATACGCATTACTAATCGCAATTCTTATAGCAATTTCAATTCAATATACAAAATGTATTTGAAAATTATAGTAATCTCACCACAATAGTTTTTTAAATTATAGATATAAACTTTTGGTATCAGTTAAATCACAGACTCGGATAAAGCAATTTTGACCAACTTTAAGCCAATCCTACCCTGAAACTAATGTACTTTCCTGTTCTCTTTATAAAAATTGAAAAGCTGCATGGAAATGAAAAGTATCGCTTGGTAGGATCAAGCGTAGAACTCGTAGATAAAAAGCATTATGTTACACCGCTACATTTAGCGCAGAGGGATTTATTCCTACATAGAGGTTAGTTACTTTCTTTTGCTCTCAAGAATGGCTGTGTGGTTTATAAACCTTTTAGTGCAGTATATTAGGAATCTAAGCACGTTTTTAGATTCCTTGACAGTACCTCACAGATTGAATAATATAGACTCTAGCAGTCTTTTCCATAATTTAAGCATCATAGAGCACCATAAAAATGACCTGGGTGGTCATTGTGTGGCACACCAAAGAACATTTTTTTGCATTCCACAGTTGTGTACCTCAGTAGTGCTATGTGTGTATTGTGTATTACTGGGCAGCCACTTAGAGTCATAGAGTCCTGCAGCATGGAAACAGGTCCATCGGCCCAACTTGCCCACACCGACAAACATGTCCCATCTATACTAGTCCCACCTGCCTGTGATTAGCCCATATCGCTCTTATCCATAGGAGGACCTATCTTATCCATGTAAATGCCTCTTAAACATTGTGATAGTACCTGTCCCCTTGGGCAGTTTATTCCATACACCCAACACCCTTGTGCAAAAACGTTACCCCTCAAGTTCCTTTTAAATCTTTCCCCCTCACATTAAACCTATCTCCTCTGAATCTCGATTTCCCATCTATGGGCAAGGGCATTTACCTGATCTATTCCTCTCACATTTTTTTACCCTTCTTTAAGATTACCCCTCATCCTCCTGTGCTCGAAGGAATAGTGTCCAAGCCTTATAGCTCAGGGCCATTAGTCCTGGCAACATACTCGCAAATCTTCTCTGCCCCTTTCCGGCTTGATAACATCTTTCCTATAACATGGTGCCCAAAATTGAACACAATATTCTAAATGTGACCTTATACAACTGCAACATGACCTCCCCAACTTCTATACTCAATATTCTGACTGATGGCCAAAGTGCCAAAAGCATTTTTGACCACCTTATCTGCCTGCGACTTCACTTTCAAGGAACTATTTACCTGCACTCCTAGATCCCTCTTTACTACAACACTTCCCAAAGCCCTGCCATTCACTTAAACATCTTCCTCTGATGCTGACAGGTGAATGAGAAAAAATATGGTATCCCAGAACAAAATCAGGTTGAGTAATAATGCATTTTTTATTTAGTCAGAGTAGTCAGAGAATAGGGAAGATCTGTAACCAAATTTATAATATGGTCTAGGCATGAGGCCTAGTTGTTGTACTTGAGGTGCAATCAGGGCTTGAATGTCATGAGGCGGTATACAAATAACAAAGAACTTGTTGAGCCCAGGGTCAGGTTGGAGATGCTGAATCAGAAACCTGGTGTCAGAGAGGGTGAGATGCTTTGGAGGTTGAGCTTGGAGGTGACTGAGGTTGGTGCATTGGAGAAATAGTTGAGGCCTGGAGTGGAAAACCTCTGCATTTAGGGCAATTAGAAGATTATGTCAGGGTATAAACTAAATGAATATTAAATCAGCTTGGGAGCCCAGTTCTGTGAGGAACTGTGATTTACCTTAATCCTGCATAGAATTATTAAACCTAGTTTCTCACACATAAACAGTGAAGGTCACTCCTTAGGACAATGTTGGCTAATTTCCTTGGGAACAATCCAAACAATCATTTGACATGTATCTAGATGTGTATCTGATGGGAAAGTGGAACTCATGCCAGGAAATGCATTAGTTACATTTCCAGAGTATCACACAATGACCTGGAAATGGTCATAGACACTTTCCATAAACTCTGGGGAAAAATTCATTTTTCAGTCACTTAAATAAGCAACACTACACTATTGAATTTTTAGCCACATCTAAAATAGAATGTAACACAGAATTTTATTGTGGTAACTATAAAGAGAATTAAAATGGACTGTAGGAATAAAATGGAAAGGCCATGCAGAGTTGGTGTACGAAGTAATGGCTAATTTATTCAAACTGGTGTGCACCAGGAGACCAGTCAATGCTGATCTACCGAGTGCAACTTTGGTACAGTTTTTATATTCTCAGATGACAAGATTACACAGAAACTTGATTAACAGTAAAACTAGGTCTTGATTACAGAATGGAGCCTAAGGAAAGACTTAATTAGGTAACAAACAGAATAAAATGATTGCCCACAAGTCTCTTAGTTGACAGTAGATCCAATTTTCTGTTACAATGATGTGTGCACTATAACATAATCAATGAAGTTCCTGAAACTTGGTTGTCATCACTGCTGCATTCCATGTCTCTACTTTTAGGCTTTGTCCGTGGTTCCCATTAGCACAATCCACATCCCTGTTTGAGCTGAACCATCACGTCATACTTTCTGCAGATACGATAGTGATGTTAATAGGCTTTTAGATAGGCATTACAATATGCATGGATTGGAGGGATGTGAATTATATGTAACCAAATGCAAATTGTTTAATTTGGTATTATGTTCGGTACAGACTTTGTGGGTCGAGGGGCCTGTCCCTGTATGTTTTATGTTCTATGTGGACTCTGCAGGAACCCTTCACTTCTGGCCACACTGAGCATTTACAGGCAGTGTGGCTACTGCATCAAACATTCAGTTAACTGTCATCTGTGGACCCAGGGCAGCATCCAATATTGCCCAATTTCAATAATGCAAAGAAAAGCTGAAGTGTGTGTGTTTTGAGGCAAAGAGAAGATTTTAATTGAGGAAAAACGACTCTAAATTGCTAAGGTCCCAAAATTGGGGAAATAGATTTAATTGCATGTTTAATCCTGGACTGTGAGTGGAAGGAAGGCTGCCTGCCAACCTTTGGCAGAGGTTAATTATAATGATTTTAACATGCAGTTTCCATTATTGTTTGATGGTTGCTTTTATAGGAAGAAACCCCAATATTGTTGATAAATTGCATTGCTTTAAAGCTACTCCGGGATTCTGAAATGTGAGTTGCTTTGAGCAGCTATTTGGAATTGCCCTACAACTAAATTTGAGCCACTATAGAGAGAGAATCATGGAGAGGATGGGACCTGGAGATTTTGAAAGTGTGAATTGAAAGTCATGGTAGCACAGATAGAAGTGCAAGAAAGTGCCAAACACTTTAACTCCCCTTCCCATTCCTATACTGACCTTTCTGGCCTGGGCCTCCTCCATTGTCAGAGTGAGGCCAAATGTAAATTGGAGGAAAAGCATCTTATATTTTGCTTGGGCAACTTACAACCCAACAGTATGAATTAGGATTTCTCCAACTTCAAGTAATCCTTGCATCCTCTCTCTCTCCCTCCCCCACCCTAAGCATCGTACTAGTTTCACTTTCATTCTGTTGAGTTCCTCGGTCTGTATACTCCTGGTCACGTATTCCAACGCCAACCATGGCCTATTGTGTGCCCCACATTTCCTTGATTATCGTTGCTTTTTGCATATCTTCCATTCATTTCTCCTAAGTACTGTCTATATCTCTCGTTTCCTTCCCCCTAACTCTCAGTCTGAAGAAGGGTCTCAACCCAAAACGTTCGTCATACAGCACACAAACAGGCCCTTTGGCCCAACTCATCTGTGCAAACCTAGATGTCCTATCGAACCTAGTCAAATTTGCCTGCATTTGGCTCATGTCGCCATGAATCTTTCCTATCCATGTACCTGTCCAAGTGTCTATTGCTCTGCATAAACCTCCAGTTGATAATGCCAAGTAAATGTCCAATATTTAACCTTAAATTTTGTATTTATGCAGCAATTCGAAATGTTTCTGTAACATTGTAATATTAGGGCGGCACAGTGACGCAGTGGTAGAGTCGCTGCCTAACAGCGCCAGAGACCCGAATTCAATCCTGACCACGGATGCTATCTGTACGGAGTTTGCATGTTCTCTCGGTGGGTTTCCTCCGGGTGCTCCAGTTTCCTCCCACATTCCAAAAACATGCAGGCAAGGCAAAGATGCATTCAATCAATGGAGAACAAATCTGCCCTTGGCTAAGTGCATTAAACACACTTTTATGACTGCTCTCTCAAAATGTGAAGTCTCGGACATGAAGCACATATTTTACTGTAATGTGCTTTTAGTAAATCTGCTTAGCGTGAGAACACATTTTTGAGTATATTGCCCAAGGTCATCTGATGGCTCTCAGCGAACATAACTCTAAGTACAAAAACCAAACCAGGATTTGGAGCTAATAATCTGCATTGCTATCATTACGTTGCAATGTTTGGAAATGGCAAATACTTCCAGTGAGGCAACAAATTCTGTTGATGTGTTCAATAAAGATTAAATTAAAAATCCCCACAAAGGGATAATCTTCAAATTGACCCATTAAAATACAATGTTTAGATTCACCTTGTAAAAGATAAAATGAATGAGCCCTCTCAATATGCTCGGCGAATACACATAAAAAAGGAATAGTGATGAAAGAAAACACATTTTTCTGACAAGGAGCTGTGGAAAATTTCTGACAAAGCAATTAGTTGTTTTGATACTAATAGAGGTTCTCCTCAGGTCAATGGGGACTTGCCATGTCAGACAATTCATTACAGAAAAATTGAACAACATGTTCTCGGAAAAACCAGGAAAAAATAAAGCTTTAACAGCATGAGAAAATGAAAGAAAAATGTAATATTAATTTGGAAAGACAACACGTGATCACAGTGCTCAACTGAGTGAAAGAGTCATACAGCATGGAAATAGGCCCTTCAGCCCAGCTTGCCCATGCCGTTCAAGGTGCCCCACTTACACTAGCCCCACCTGCCCACATTTGGCCCATATTCCTCTAAACCTTTCCAATCCAAGTACCTGTCCAAATGACTTCATTCAGCCAGTGTGAACCTACCTGATCTCCCGGTTGCTGGACACTTTAATTCTCCTTCCCATTCCTACACAGACCTTTCTGTCCTAGGTCTCCTCCATTGTCAGAGTGAGGCGAAACGTAAATTGGAGGAACAGCATCTCATATTTCCCTTGGGCAGCTTACAGTGGTATGAATATTGATTTCTCTCACTTCAGGTAATCCCAGCATTCCCTCTCTCTCTATCCCTCCCCTGTCCAAATCACACTAGCTTCTCATTTTCACCCTACAAACACCAAACAATGGCCTGTTTCCTTTATCATCGTTACTTTTTTGCATATCTTTCATTCATTGTTCTTTATCTGTCCACGTCATTGTCTATATCTCTCGTTTCCCTTATCCCTAACCAGTCTGAAGAAGGGTCTCGACCCGAAACGTCACCAACTCCTTCTCTACAGAGATGGTGCCTGTCCCGCTGAGTTACTCCAGTTTTTTGTGTGTCTATCTTAATAAACCAGCATCTGCATTTCCATCTTATGCATCTTTTCTTCTCATATGCATTTACTCCACAGTTCCTAAGACAAATTTCTCAATCACTCCAATTTTATCAGCACAATCCATTTGAAACTGACCAAAGCAAGGCAAAACTTTGTGGGACATTAAAGCCAAGCCAAATGTAAGTCAAGTGTCTTTGATCAGAAATGTTGTGATCAAATGTTATGGTGAAATTTGCCCACACTCACTGTGCTGGCCACTAGCCCAAGTCAATATTGTGGACATGCTGATTTTCCATCCACTGCCTCCCTATACACATGCTGGTGGAGGCCATTCAAAACGCACTGGTTTCTTTTGATGCACAAGCTCTGGTAGACAGATTTTTAAACATTTCCTGTGTCAAAAAGAGCCAACAAACTAATTAGTGTACATCAATGAATCCAGTGAAAATGTCAGTATGGCGGGTTTTTTGTCACTTTATTTCAGTGTTTTAAGATTGCAGAATTCGTAGAGGGAGAGTTGAGCATTTTAATTATTACTTTTAACGGTAATCTCATTTTCGATTCTATAATAAGATTGCACCAGATATATTAATGAATATATTTTGATAAACGAAAAAGAATTACACTCCCCAATTATGCTAGTTCATAAAATAACTTGTGTGTGCAATTATGCAAATGAGTTCAAGATGAACTAAAGCTAAATTTAGCAAAACATTGTGATTTAAGGTATATTGTGTGGCCGGAGCTCGAAATGTGCCTGGATAAGACATTCGACTACAAAATGTTTCAAACATTTGTTTTCTGAGGAAGACACTCTAAACGTTTTGGGAAAAGAATGAGATTACGTTTTAAAATGTACCACAAACCATTTTTTTAATGTGAAATGAAAACACAAAATACACAGCAAGTCAGATGGCAGGAGTCTTTAGATAAACCATTAATATTTTGGATTAATAATCTTACTTCAGATCTAAAATTGAACAAATTTGTCTTGTATTGAATTGTTCTATTATTTGGTCTCACCGCTTTCTGCTTAAGCATACCAAAGACTAATTTAAAACACAACAGATCCTGTGTCTCTGTTTCTCAACTTTCAGGTCAATTACATTAAGCTTCATAATGAGAACAGCTCACATAACTGACCCACTCTAAAACTTTCCTTATCTTTTTTTCATTAGACCTTTAATGTACCAAAAACTGAAGAAAACTTTCAATTTATTTTTCAGTGAACAGCAAAGATGGTTTTAGACAAGATGCTGGAAAATATATGGATGCTCAGTTGGATTAAATTCATGTTTAATGCTAATTTATCAATCTATTTCATCAATTTAGTCAATTAAGAACAGGTGTAACCAGAATCTAAAAATATACATTCTTTATATCCAACGTGAAATTAGAAATTTAAATGTAAAGTACATCTGTGGTAATTTAAGAAACTACTTATAAATTATTAATCCATTTCTAGTACTTCTTCAGCACTCCCCCGCAAATGTCACTTGTCAGCCTGAAGGTTTGACTTGCTTCTCCTCCCACTCTCACTCCTCCAGTGTGAACAGTCACATGGCAGGTATTGCTGAGCCGTGGTGTCCTGTGTTAACTATTTCCCAGTAGGCCCCGAATCTTTGTCGCCGTAATCCAGAGGAGATCAGACAAGGGTGAAAATTGTGGTGTGGGAGGTAAGCCCAGTGAAGAGGGGGTACCGGTGTAATATTGCCATTGCTGCTAACGTCAATGTCAGTAGTCTTGTTTTAGAGTGGGACAGCACGATGAAGTGAAAAGAGCTCGGCAGCAACGTTAAGGAACAAACAATAAAATGTTCACAAGAGTAGAAAGAAGGAACTGTGGATGCCGGTTTACAAAAAAAGGATACAAAGTGCTGTAGTTAGCCTCATACAGTTTGAGAGATTCACGCAGAAGGAACTATCCATAACCACTGGGAAGGATACTCTGCTGTAATGCATTTGAAGATCCGGAGGCTGCAACGGGTCGTTTGATCAGCTGAGAAGGTTGTTGGCTGCAACCTTCCCCCCATTGATGAACTGTACACTGCAAGGGCCAGGAAGCGAGCGGGCAAGATCATCTGTGACCCTTCTCACCCTGGCCACAAACTCTTTGAAGCACTTCCCTCTGGAAGGCGACTCCGGACTGTCAAAGCAGCCACAGCCAGACATTAGAACAGCTTTTTTCCACAAGTGATAGTTCTACTCAATAACCAAAGTCTGTAGTCTCTTTTTTGCTCTGGTTTATTTTCACCCACATGTTTAGACCGTAATGGTGTATCCTTATTGTTTTGATGTGTTTATGCTTTATTCTTAATTGTTAACTGTATGTTTGTGTTGTCATTTGTGAGCAGAGCACCAAGGCACATTCCTTGTATATGCATACTTGGCCAATAAACGTATTAATTAATGCAGCAGGTCAGGCAGAATCACTGGAGATTAGTTCCTGTGGATTGGAGGGTTACCAATGTTATCCCACTTTTCAAGAAAGGAGCGAAAGAGAAAACGGGGAATTATAGACCAGTTAGCCTGACATAACTGGGGAAGATGCTGGAATCAATTATTAAACAAGTAATAACGGCACATTTGGATAGCAGTAAAAGGATTGGTCCAAGTCAGCATGGATTCATGAAGGGGAAATCCTGCTCGACTAATCTTCTGGAATTTTTTGAGGATGTGAGAAGTAAAATGGATGAAGGAGAGCCAGTGGATGTAGTATATCTGGACTTTCAGAAAGCCTTTGATAAGGTCCCACACAGTAGATTTGTGGGCAAAATTAGAGCACATGGTATTGGGGGTAGAGTATTGACATGGATAGAGAATTGGTTGGCAGACAGGAAACAAAGAGTAGGAATAAATGGGTTCCTGTCAGAATGTCAGGCAGTGGCGAGTGGAGTGCCACAACGCTCAGTGCTGGGGCTGCAACTATTTACAATATTTAGATAAAGGGATTAAAAGTAACAGCAGCAAATTTGCAGATGACACAAAGCTGGGTGGCTCTGTGAACTGCGAAGAAGATGCTAGGACGTTGCAGGGTGACTTGGACAGGTTGAGTGAGAGGGCAGATGCATGGCAGATGCAGTATAATGTATCTGTGAGGTATCTGTAAGATATCTGTAATGTATAATGTGAGGTTATCCACTTTGGCGGCAAGAACAAGGAGGCAGATTATTATCCCAATGGTGTCAGATTAGAAAAAAGGGAAGTGCAATGAGACCTGCGTGTCCTTGTACACCAGTCACTGAAAGTAAACATGTAGGTACAGCAGTCAGTGAAGAAAGCTAATGGCATGTTGGCCTTCATAACAAGAGGATTTGAGTATATGAATAAATAGTTCCATCTGCAGTTGTACAGGGCTCTGGTGAGACCACATCTGGATTATTGTGTGCAGTTTTGGTCTCCTAATTTGAGGAAGGACATTTTTGCTATTGAGGCAGTGCGGAGTAGGTTCACAAGGTTAATCCCCGGGATGGCGGGACTGTCATATGAGGAAAGATTGGAAAAATTGGAAAGACTGGGCTTGTATTCACTGGAATTTAGAAGGATGAGTGGGGATCTTATAGAAACATATAAAATTATATGTTTTATGGACATATAAAATCATATATGTTTATAATGTTTATACATACCTTATATGTTTTATCTTATATGGACAAGCTAGATGCAGGAAAAATGGTCCTAATATTGGGGGAGTCCAGAACCAGGGGCCACGGTCTAAGAATAAAGGGGAGGCCATTTAAAACTGAGATGAGAATAAACCTTTTCACCCAGAGAGTTGTGAATTTGTGGAATTCTCTGCCACAGAAGGCAATAGAGGGCAATTCACTGGATGAATTTAAAAGAGAGTTAGATAGAGCTCTAGGGGCTAGTGGAATCAAGAAATATGGGGAGAAGGCAGGCACGGGTTACTGATTGTGGATGATCAGCCATGATCACAATGAATGGCGGTGCTGGCTCGAAGGGCCAAATGGCCTCCTCCTGCACCTATTTACTATGTTTCTATGTAAGTCCTGGTCAACTACCAGTCATTTGTTTTTGGAGGTTCAGGGGAGACTTGATAGAAATATACAAATTTATGAGAGACATAGATAGGCTAGACAGCCATAACTTTGTTTCCCCCTGGGTGAAAATGTCCAACACCTGAGGGCATAGCTTTAAAGTGAAAGGGTAAAAGTTGAATGGAATTGTGCAGGGCAAGTTTTTTACACAGAGTAGTTGGGGCCTGGATCACATTGCCATGGGTGCTGGTGGGGACAGATACATTAGCGGATTTTAATAGGATTTTAGATAGGTACATGGAAGTGCAGGGAATAGGTGGATATGGATCATGTACAGGCAGATGACATCAGTTTAACTTGACATCATGCTCAGCATGGACATTGTGGGTCAAAGGGCCCATTCCTGTGCTGTACTGTTCCATGTTCTGTGTTCTAATTACTTGCTTCACCTTCATGTTAACTCTTCCAGTGACTTGCACAGAAGGACATCGGGGACTCTTTGAACATTGACATTTCTAATCTGTCATCATTTTAAAAGTACTTTCTGTTTTGTGCACTGCACTGAATGATATCACATTTTCCCACCCGTTCACTTACCTTTTCCACATCTCCTTAAAACGCCTTAATGTCTGTGCCCTACATATGTATCCCTACTGTATTGAAGAGAGAGTTAGATATAGCTCTTAGGGCTGACGGAATCAAGGGATATGGGGAGAAAGCAGGAATGGATTTTGACTGATCAACCATGATCATATTGAATGACGGAGCTGGCTCGAAGGGCTAAATATCCTACTCCTGCACCTATTTGCTATGTTTCTATTTTTCTATAGCATCATCAGAAAGCTTAGAAACCTGACTTCTGGTTCCTTTAGCAAAATCACTAGCATAGGTCATGGCAGCTGGGACCAGCGCTGATCTCTGCAACACCAGGCAAGGCAGACTGTGGTCTGAGAAAGACCCGTTTATGCTCATCTGATTAGTCTTGCTCTTTGCTTTCTGTCCATTAACAAATTATGACTCTCTGTCAGTT
The DNA here is from genome assembly GCF_053455715.1 of Rhinoraja longicauda. Classification (NCBI taxonomy): domain Eukaryota; kingdom Metazoa; phylum Chordata; class Chondrichthyes; order Rajiformes; family Arhynchobatidae; genus Rhinoraja; species Rhinoraja longicauda. The sequence continues at coordinate 64,978,772 of NC_135953.1, read as the reverse complement.
CATTTCCCCTAAATTCCAACCTTGCTCACCCATGTTCTGTGTGAGACCTATGAAAAGTCTTTTGAAAATCTAAATACAACACCTTCCCTGATTTTCTCTTATTTATTGCACTTATCACATCCTCAAAATGGATTTGTCAAACATAATTATGCTTTCATAATTTCATGCTCACTCTGTTCAAATCAATTATTCTTTTCCAACTGTTTTGCTATTATATTCTTTATTATAGATTCCCCAATTCCCTTACTTTAACAGTAGGCTAACAGGTCATTGGTTTTGCTTATCATCTCTCTCTTTTTTTTTCTAAATAGTGGGCTCACATTGATTAAATTCCAATCCGCATTAACTATTCCAGAATCTAGATAATTTAAGGATGATAATTAATATATTCAGTCTCTCCACAGCTATCTCTTTCAGAATTCTGAGAAATAAATTATTAGATCCTTGGCATTGATGGGCTTTCAGTCTCATCTACTTTTGTGTTTCTCTCCACACAGATGCTGCCTTACCTTTTGAGTGGCTTCAGTATTATCTGTTTTTGATATCTATTGGCAGCAATGGAGATCAGAACTGAGTAAGCAGTTCAACAATCATCAGTATCTGCCATGGCAAGGCAATGCAAACATTTTCAGGGTCGCTTGCGTTGATGTGATATAATCAATCCGGGATGAGTACCCATATTGAACGTTTTGCCATGAGATCTTGTGCTTATCTCACCAGTGAAACAGGACATTGGTAATGAGAAAAACATGCTCCTAACATAATGTTCGGAATAAGATTCAATTGAAGCAAGCTTTCTCTCCTGCCTCCTTGTACCCTGCCCACTGTAGAAATGACTTTTTGTAGTCTGCGTTAAACCACATTTTACAAAAGGCATTAAATGAATGTGACACTGCAAGATGTCATGGTCCATCTCAGCTCATCATTCAAAACCACACTCAAATTCTGTTGTTGCAACAACGCAATTGTTTTAATGTTATCAGTGTTTGTTCCATAAGTAGCATAGTCCTTGAATCAATTTCATATACTGATCACTGTTTGTTTGAAGAAGTCCTTTCTGATTATCTGCCCTGAGTTCAGATGATTCGGGGATAAAACTGATTTCTCATTCTATTCACAGTTTGATACAATTCCCTGGATTTGCTTTTTCCATTCTGTTTACAATGTTGTATCCTTCAATAAAATCACATCTAGCTGTCTCCTTTCAATGCTACCAACTCCAGCCTTTTACTTAACTGAGCTTCCCAATATTGAAGAACAGCCTTGTATCTTTTCTCTGCAAAGTCACCTGTCAGTTTATTAAAGAAGTGCCCAAATTGTGGCCAGAACAGAGCAATAAAAAAAACTGCTCATAGCCTCCACTTTTCTTGCATTCACTGTGCTGGATATGTGTTATGGCATTTCATTATTTGCACTTTTTGCTACCCTTCTTCAGACTGAAAGTAGCGGGTGAGGGAGAGCGGGGAGGTGAAGAGCTGGAGGTGAGAAAAGACCAGGACCAATCAGGGGCACCACAAAATGATCTCAGGCAGAGTGTTGCCTGGAAGACCCGTGGTTGGCTGGGGAAGGTGTGCAAAATGGTGGCGCTGCCCTAGCAGCTGCGGCTCACCTGCGGTCCATTTGTCTTTGTGTTTTTGTTGGTTTATTTTGTCTTAATTGTAGTTGTGATGTGTTGTTTTTGTGTTTGTGTACTATGTGTGTATGTGGGGGGGAGGGGGGGAACTGTAACATTGTAAATATGTGTCCCTTCCGAACGGAGACCCGACCTTTGTTTTCTGGGCCGTGTCTCCGTTCCAGCTGCGGCCTACCATCGGCCCAACTCCTGGAGCTGTCGGCCTCCAGGGCTCTGGTTCGCAGAGCCCGCGGATCGGACTTACCATCACCGGAGCCGGCCGTCTTCGGAGGCTGCGGGTGCGGCTGCGACTCGCCTTAGGCTCGGGCCGCGTGGATGCCGACATCGGGAGCTCCGGCAGCGGCAGCGGGTTCACCCGCCCCGGATCGCGGGGCATGGGGCGCGGACATTTCACCGTCCGGCGCGGCCTAAGATATGCCGCGGGATATTTCTCTGCTGGGCGGGGGCTTCAATGTCGGGAGCTACGACTGCCCCGACGTGCAACAACAGCGGCAGCAGCGTGTTCGCCCGCCCCAGATCGGACTTATCATCGGCGGAGCCGGCCGTCTTCGGAGGCTGCGGGAGCGGCTGCGACGCGACGCGCCTTGGGCTTGGCCCGCTGTGGACCGTCCGGTGCGGCCTGCAACCACGGCGGCCTGGCTGCGGGCGAGGACAGCGGGAGAAGGGAAAGACATTGTGGCCTTCCATCACAGTGGGGAGGGGACTGGAGGAGACTCACTGTGATGGATGTTTCTTTGATGGATGTTTCTTTTTTTGTGTGTTTTTGGGGTTGGGTAGTTTTGATGCCTATTTGGTGCTTTTGTTGTTGGACTGTGTTTTGGGGGTTTTTGGGGTTGTGTGATTTGGGTGCCTGTTTGGTGCTTTTGTTGTTGGACTGTGGGTGACCGAATTTCGTCCAGTGTTGGATGACAAATAAACCTATCTTGATCTTGATCTTGATCTTGATCTTGATCTTGATCTCAAGATAAACTACACCGATCAGCCAAAACATTATGACCACCTGCCTAATATGCTGCTGGTCCTCAGTGTGCCGCCAAAACAAGCGTTGACCCGCCGAGAGATGGACTCTACAAGACCCCTGAAGGAGTCCTGTGGCATCTGGCAGGACCTTCAAGTCCCCTGCAAGGTGGAGCCGCTGTGGATCGGACTTGTCGATCCAGCACATCCCTCAGATGCTCAATCAGATTGAGATCTGGAGAATTTGGAGGCCAGGGCAACACCGTGAACACTACATCATGTTCCTCAAACTATTCCTGAACAATGTGTGCAGTGTGGCAGGACACATCCTGCTGAAGTTATCCCACTGAGATCAGGGAATACCATTGCCATGAAGGGGTGTACCTGGTCTGCAACGATGTTTAGGTAGGTGACACATGTCAAATTGACGTCCACACGAATGGCCGGACCCAGGGTTTCCCAGCAGAACATTGCCCAGAGCATCACACTCCCTCCACCAGCTTGTCGTCTTCCCACAGTCGGTTTGGACTAGATGGGATAGCCTTCATTGCCCTCGCGCATCGATGAGCCTTGGGCGCCCAACACCCTGTCGCAGGTTTGTGGTTTGTCCCTTCTTGGACCACTGTCGGTAGGTACTCACCACTGCTGACCGGGAACACCCCACAAGCCTTCTGTTTCAGAGATGCTCTGACCCAGTCGTCTGGCCATAACAATTTGGCCCTTGTCAAAGGTCTTTACTCCTGCCCATTTCTCCTGCATTTCACTGAGGCATGGACTCTACAAGACCTCTACAAGGTCTTTACTCCTGCCCATTGCTCCTGCATCCAACACATCAACCTCAAGAACTGATTGTTCACTTGCTGCCTCATATATTCCACCTCTTGACAGGTGCCATTGTAACAAGATAACCAATATTATTCACTTCACCTGTCAGTGGTCATAATGTTTTGGCTGCTCGGTGTATGTAGAGAACTGTAGAACTGGTAAATGATTAGGGTGGAGGAAGGGGGCAAGGAGGGAGGATGGGGGGGGGGGGGGTGTAAGATAAAGATACTTAAAATTAGAGAATTCAATATTCATACCGTTGGCTACCCAAACGAAATATGAAGTGCTATTCCTCCAATTTGTGTGCGGCTTCACTCTGGCAATGGCGGAAGCACAGAACAGAAAGGTCAATATGGGAATGGAAAGGGGAGTTGAAATGGTTGGCAACCGAGAGATCTTGTAGGCCTAGGCGGAGTGAATGTGGACCAGATCCATATAGCATGCATTGTCCGTGAGGATTTCTGCTCCCCACGAGTGACTGAAACCACCTCCTGCCAGATTCTTCTTATAGTGGACTAAGCACGTCCAATACCTCTGTCCCTTCCATAGGACCTTCCTTCTGGCTTGCATCTCATTAATAGTCTCTCCTTGCTGCACAATTAAATATTGAGAAATTAATAAAATCAAGTGAAGCCCCAAACCAAATTGCACTGGTCTCATTTTGGGTCTTTTTCATCGGGGGGTGAACTACCCTTCCCACTTCACCCGTTCCCCTTCCAGACCCTTCCCCATCAACCCGTGCCGCACAGATTTCTCCCACTATCTCCCACCATCCCAATCACCCTGCTTCTTTCCCTCTTTCTCATCTCCCATTCCCTAATTCCAAATTTCCCTTTTATTCCCCCTCTTTACCCTCCCCCCATTACCTTTGCACCCTTATTACTCTCTCATGCTTAACATTTCACTTTTCTTCATTCCTTATCTGACAACTTTTTGACCCCTTTTCAGCTCTACTCCACAATTGTCAGTTACTCCACCCATCTGCCACTCACCCCTCACCTGTATCCACCTATCGCTTGCCAAACTTTGCCCTCCTCCACCTCCCTTTTCAGCTTTCTTCTCCCCACTCCACTCACTCTGAAGAAGGGTCTCGGTCTGAACCATTTTGTGTCCATTCCCTTCACCGACCCTGCCTGACCCACTGAGTTCCTCAAACAGTTTGTTTTTTGTTCAGTTCCAGTATCTGCAGTTTCTCGTGTTTCAGCAATACTCTGTATTTTGACCAGTTACACGTTTTTCACAGAAATCAATTGGCAATTTGCACTGAATGTAAAGGTAGATACAAAACGCTGGAGTCATAAGGTCATAAGTCATGTGATAGGAGTAGAATTAGGCCATTCGGCCCATCAAGTCTATGCCATTTTATCATGCCTGATCTGTCACTCCTTCCTAACCCCATTCTCCTGCCTTCTCCCCATAACCTCTGCACTAATCACAAATCTATCTATCTCTGCCTTAAACATGTGAACTGACTTAACCTCCGCAAACATCTGTGGCAAAGAATTCCACAGATTCACCACACTCTGACTAAAGAAATTTATCCTCATCTCATTCCTAAAAGAACATCCTTTAGTTCTGAAGCTATGACCTATAGTCCTAGACTATCCCACTAGTGGAAACATCCTCTCCACATCCACTCTATCCAAGCCTTTCACTACTCTGTATGTTTCAATGTGGTCCCCCCTCATTCTTCTAAACTCTAGCGAGTACAGGCCCAGTGCTAACAAGCGATGCCGGAGTAACTCAGCGGGTCAGGCGGCATATCTGGAGGGAAAGAATAGGTGACGTATTGGGTCGGAACGTTTGGATTACTAGATACAGCCATATTTCAGTGCAACATGAAATACTGTAGGTGTTATGCAGTTTCTAGCTGTTTTTTTCTCTCAGATTGGAGCTGCCACTAAAATGGTTTCCTTTCATATAAATGCAAAGCAAAGGCAGAAATCATAGAACACATCTGCTCAGTGAATAGTGTGGGAAAGAACTGTAGATGCTGGTAGACACAAAACACTGGAGTAACTCAGCAAGATAGGCAGCATCTCTGGATAGAAGGAATGGGTGATGTTTCGGATCGAGACCCTCCTTCAGACTGAAGAAGGGTCTAGACTCGAAACGTCACCCATTCCTGCCATCCAGAGGTGCTGTCTGTCCTGTTGAGTTACTCCAGCATTTTGTGTCAAAAGCTTTGTGCTTTTGGTTTACAATCTACCTGCTAGCATTTGACTTCTGGATAATTTATTTTTACTCCCACTCATTAAATCAAATGTCATGCTATTTTTAATCTCGGTATTGCACGCATAGTTGGCAGATCTTGTAATTACCACTGAACAATTCGCTATTTAATCTTAATTAAATTGTAGGAGATAAGTAAAACAAACAGGGAATATGAAGTTCTGTCATGCTTTCTAAAACATTGCAGTTGCTTTAAGTTTAAACTTTGGAGTATTATAAGGTTTAAAAATAGATTTGTTATTTTTTTAATTGTAAAAGTTATAATAGTTTTCTGCATATTACAATATTTGTAATTTAAAGGACTATTTTAGAGCACTGGGTGAATGTTCGTACAATGTTATTCTGCCTCCAGCAGTGCAGATAGCTAATGACATCTTGTGCTGGTTACTTAGGACCATTTCTTACTCAGCTTTAACTATCATGAATAATGAAGAGTAATAGGCTGTAAATTTTTATACTTCATAATATGTCAGCATTTATTGTCTGCCTGAGCACTTTTTGAGGGTATTCATGGTCCATTTCAAGAAGAACACGGTGTTAGATTTTGGAGAATGATTCATATATACAGTGCCCTCCATAATGTTTGGGACAAAGACCCATCATTTATTTATTTGCCTCTGTACTGCACAATTTGAGATTTGTAATAGAAAAAATCACATGTGGTTAAAGTGCACATTGTCAGATTTTATTAAAGGGTATTTTTATACATTTTTATTTCACTATGTAGAAATTACAACTGTGTTTATACATAGTTCCCCCATTTCAGGGTACTATAATATTTGGGACACATGGCTTCACAGGTGTCTGTAATTTCTCAGATGTGTTTAATTGCCTCCTTACTGCAGGTATAAGAGAGCTCTCAGCACCCAGTCTTTCCTCCAGTCTTTCTATCACAATTGGAAACTTTTATCATATCATATCATATATATACAGCCGGAAACAGGCCTTTTCGGCCCTCCAAGTCCGTGCCGCCCAGTGATCCCCGTACATTAACATTATCCTACACCCACTAGGGACAATTTTTACATTTACCCAGCCAATTAACCTACATACCTGTACGTCTTTGGAGTGTGGGAGGAAACCGAAGATCTCGGAGTAAACCCACGCAGGTCACGGGGAGAACGTACAAACTCCTTACAGTGCAGCACCCGTAGTCAGGATCGAACCTGAGTCTCCGGCGCTGCATTCGCTGTAAAGCAGCAACTCTACCGCTGCGCTACCGTGCTATTGCTGTTTATCAACATGAGGACCAAAGTTGTGCTGATGAAAGTCAAAGAAGCCATTATGAGACTGAGAGACAAGAATGAGACCGCTAGAGACATCAGCCAAACCTTGGGCTTACCAAAATCAACTGTTTGGAACATCATTAAGAAGAAAGAGAGCACTGATGAGCTTACTAATTGCAAAGGGACTGCCAAAGTCCCTGTTCCTGAGCTGTACTGATCCATGTTCTGTCACCATGTGGGTACACAGTACTAATCAAAAACAAGTTACGTAGGGCTAAAATAAAATCACAGTTTAATGCCAGGCTGACGAACAAGCAGATATGGAGATTTGCCAGCATATTTGTGTGCATGGCAACCAAATAAAATGTGTCAGTCACCAGATACTAAATCCAGATCTTCCAAATAAATTTCCACTCTGGTATTCCAGACCACACACAATATGATGAAAAGAGCAATGAATCAGCATAATGATTATTCTGTTTTTTTAGTTCAGTTTTACCATTTTCACAGTTGTATATTACTCTGTGAGTCTGCGAGAGAAAGCTTAGAGTGAATTAATGCTCAGGGATGCAACATTTTAAAGCCTCTTTGGGGATGTTGGCAAATTCATAATCATAATAATCATAATCATAATCATACTTTATTAGCCAAGTATGTTTTGCAACATATGAGGAATTTGATTTGCCAGACAGTCATACCAATAAAAACAAACAAAACACACAAAATACATTTTAACATTAACATCCACCATAGTGACTCCTCCACATTCCTCACTGTGATGGAAGGCAAAAAAAAGTTCAATCTTTCCCTTCTTTGTTCTCCCGTGGTCGGGGGCCTTGAGCCTTCCTTGACAGGTCGATCTTGGCTCCCGTAGCCGGCGGTCGGGCCCTCCGCATCGGGGCGATCAAGCTCCAGTATCTGGGTGTTCTCAGCACTGCACACTGAAGACTGCACACCGTATTTGTTATTGAAGTGAACCATGAAGTGAACCATCCATGCCAGCAAGCAATGCAATAAGGTGAGCAGCGTGCAGACCCAGGAGGAACCTGGGGCACACAAGGAAGAAGGCAAATCAGCAATTCAGACTGAACTGAACAGTCGTTGAATGGATAATGAAGTAGGTGGGTTGCTTCAATTTCTGATGTTTTTACTATCACATCAGATGCATAATTTACTTTAATGTTTTTACTTGAAACACAAGATAGGATCAGACACAGACAAGGATCCAAAACAGTTATTTAAATTTTCAGCATAATTCCACTGTGGAAAGAATAAGCAGAAATCATTGTTTAGTCTATGGTTCAACAACAGCCAAAGAATATCTTGCAAATATATTTTGCAGTTGCTGCACTAGGGATCCTAAATGCTTTTTGCTCTTGGTCTTGTTTCACTTTGATTAGCTGAAATGGGATTTATTTATTTATTCAGTGTTAAATTAAGTCGGAGCAAGATTGCCCCTGTGATCCAAACAGTGTTGATGTACCTTTACATGGGAAAAATCTGAACAGCTTTAGAAAACAGAATCCCAAAATGGGGCTATCTTCTAGTTCCCTCATTAGCTGCATAGCTTTGAAACAAGAACTACGTCAGGACCAGAATCAATAAGAAAAGCAACACTAGGCTTCTGAAAATTAGATTCAATTTTTCTGCATCAGAACACACCCATCATGTGTGGAGACACCTGTGGATTGTCAAGTAATACACTGCAAAACCTAACAATCCATGCCAGCAAGCAATGCAATAAGGTGAACAGCGCGCAGACTCAGGAGGAACCTGGGGCACACGACATGCAAGCTGAAGAGCAGCAAAAAAAGAGAACAAGGAAGAAGGCAAATGAGTGGAGGGCAAATTTCATCAGTAATCAGCAATTCAAACTGAACTGAACAGTTCTATGTATGAGGGCGGCTCGGTGACGCAGCAGTGGAGTTGCTGCCTTACAGTACTTACAGAGCCAGAGACCCAGGTTCGATCCTGACCACAGGTGATGTTTATATGGAGTTTGTACGTTCTCCCCGTGACTGCGTGGGTTTTCTCCGAGATCTTCAGTTTCCTCCCACACTCCAAAGACATACAGGTATGTAGGTTAATTGGCTTGGTGTATGTGTAAATTGTTCCTAGTGTGTGTAGGGTAGTGTTAATGCGTGGGGATCGCCATGCGGGGCCTCAGTGAGCCAAAGGGCCTGTTTCCGCACTGTATCTCTAAACTAAATTTCCTTCAGCTGGCTCAAATAAGTGGGTATTATTTTTAGCGATCTAGCATGGAAGCAGACCATCAGACCATTGCATTCATGCTGACAATTTATCACCCGTTCACACTAGCTCTATGTTATCCCACTTTCTCATCCATACTCTAATAGGGACAATTTACAAAGACCAATTGATCTATGAACGCACATGTCTTTGGGATGTGGGAGGAAGCCTGGCACCTGGAGGAAACCCAAATGGTCACAGGGAGAACGTGCAAATTCCATCCAGACAGAGCTCAAGGTCAGGATCAAACCCAGGTCTCTAGCGCTGCGAGGCAGCAGCTCCTCACATCTCACATCATTCAAATGAACCTGGCCCCACAGCAACCCACAGATCCTGTTTTAGTGAAAGATACTGGCTGTTTTTTTACCCAAGAAACTTCAATTGTGATTATGCAATGTGCATGTACAAAGATCAGTGAGATAAGATAAGTTGTTTTTTTAGTTTAGTTTAGCTTAGTTTATTATCAAGTGTACCGAGGTACAGTGAAATTCTTTTGTTGCATGCTAACCAGTCAACAGGAAGACAATACAAGATTACATTTGATCCATTTACAGTGTTTCGATACATGATAAGGGAATAACATTTAGTGCAAGGTAAAGCCAGCAAGGTCTGATCAAGGATAGTCAAAGAGGTAGATAGTAGTTCAGCACTGCTCTCTGGTTGTGGTAGGATGATTCAGTTGCCTGATAGCAGCTGGGAAGAAACGACCCCCAAATCTGATGGTGTGCATTTTCACACTTCTATATCTTTTGCTGAGGGGAGAAGGGAGAAGAGGGAGTGGCCAGGGTGCGACTCATCTTTGATTATGCTGCGGGCCTTGCCGAGGCAGCTTGAGGTATAAATTGGGTCAATTGAAGGGAGGTTGGTTTGTGTGATGGTCTGGGCTGCGTCCACAATTCGCTGCAATTTCTTGCGGTCTTGGATGGAGCTGTTCCCAAACCAAACTGTGATGCATCCTGATAAAATGCTTTCTATGGTGCATCTGCAGACATTGGTGAGAGAAGTAGAGTAGAGTTTATTGTACTAGTTTTGTATCAAGCAATAAAGCTCACTCACTGAAGGGGAGCAAATGTTTCTTCTCAGTGGAATGGATGGAGCCTAAAATACAGCTCTATTCCCTGCATTTTTTCTTCAATTAAGTCACGTCTGGTGCAACAACAAGGCAATCATCCTTATTTTTTGCTTTACTTTATTTATTAACTTTTCCTCCTTAAATATGCTCCTTTTTTCTGTTACTCATACAATTGATAAACATTCGATTTATTACAGGTGTCAGATGTTATGGGGAGAAGGCAGGACAATGCGGTTAGGAGGGAGAGATAGATCAGCCATGATTGAATGGCAGAGTAGACTTGATGGGCCGAAAGGCCTAATTCTACTCCTATCCCTTATAACATTTGGCTGATGTAATACAAAAGCTGTGAAATTGACAAATAGCTTGGGTGTGATTACTGATCCTTCAACAAAAGTCTCCAGTCTGAAGAAGGGTCTCAACCTGAAACAGCACCCATTCCTTCTCTCCAGAGATGCTGCCTGTTCCGCTGAATTACTCCGGCTTTTTGTGTCTACATGACGTTTATTGAACATTGGATACAGGAGAACTATTTGCTAGCTGCATATTAACTGGATATCTGACTATGAAAACTTAAGCATCACAGTTAAAGGTGTAAGATTTGAGAAGTTTTCCCTCATTCTGCAATCAACACCAAACCAAAGAGCTGCAGTTTGGACATTTTACACGGGAGACTGGGGCTGATAGCGGAGAAAGGCTGCGGTCAGTTTACCAAGGGATGTCACAATCCGTGGGTCCCAAGATGGCCGCGGGACCTCGTGACCAGCCACAAAAGCAAAAACGCCACAGCCCAGTCTCTAGATTTCTGCAAAGCCACGGCCAGAACAATAGATGGATATTGGCCGTGCAGAAACCTGCGAAACCAGGTCGAAGTCCAGACACTGGGGCGCTGACATCAGCATACTCACAATGCCCCAGGCCGACCTACACAGTTAATCCCGTTAAGGGGGCACAATAGCGCATAGAAACCTACCTGGCAGGTGATGGGAAACCAGTTAAACCCATCACCTCTCAACGAGAAACAGATTAACAGACCGTCTAGCCATCACCGGTACCCCCGGACATAACGCAGATCAAAGAGAAATCTCGAAACCTATCTTTGAAACAAAGAGATCCCGAGATCTGGCGGGAGATAGGACGGGTCAGGATTAGTATAACTGGCCATGACTTTTGGGTTTTAAACGCACGCAAGTCAGAAGCAAGAAAAACTCACGGCACGGTGAAACGGAGACTCACCGAGAAGAACGGAAGGAACTCACGGAACAAGCACGACCCTCACGGAAAACAGCAGAGAAGCAGCACGAACAGCCAGTGACCCCAGTAATAGCCCCATGGTGAGCATGTACCCCGATCCTGCACATCCTGGACATAGTTTTAGTGTAGAGGGGAGGGTGGCTTAATTAACGTGGGTGTATAAGTGTTGGCCAATTTTGCGATGTGTCGTATGTTCCCCATCTTACAGTCGAGTATATGTCTTATAGAACTGTGCGTTTATAATTCAGAGTCAAAGTATTCATGTAATTCAGTATATGTCTTATAGAACTGTGCGTTTATAATTCAGAGTCAAAGTATTCATGTAATTCAGTATATGTCTTATAGAACTGTGCGTTTATAATTCAGAGTCAAAGTATTCATGTAATTCAGTATATGTCTGATAGAACTGTGTAAAAGCATTCATGTACAATAGTCCCAAGTGCACAATAAAAGCCTTTTCCGTTTAAACCCTGGTCTTCAAATCTGGTCTGGTTGAATTTTTCTGCACTATCAACGCTCCTGCATCTAAGTCCAGTGTCTAGAACCGTAGGGGGTGAGTGGGTCGAACCACTCACGGGGAACCAGTGTGCGCGGCCTGGTCGAGGGACCAGAGCAAGGCACGGGGACCTTAGGTCGGGCGAAAGCTTGGCGCAGAAACCCCTTACAAAGGTTATACAGCTCCTATATAACAATTGGCCCACAGCTCTCCCTGATGTAAATAGGGTACTTTGCAACTGACTCACTGTTGACTCACCAAGAACTAAGGTATCCACTGTTGACTTGTGAATAACTAGCATTGCTCTTTTCTTTTCAATAACCACAAGATACGACACTTGATGCAACTTTGCATCAAACACTCCCAACAATGAGAACAAAAGTATAAGCAGAATCCATAGAACATTGTCATGCTGCTGTTGGCTCCACCAAATAGTCACCCTTGCCCATGCCACTCTCACAACCAGGAGAAACTGGGGCTTTGTGCCTTTTATTCCATTCTGTGCATTGTTTGCAGTCTTGCCTCTGTCACGCGCTCTCTCGGACTGACTCAATCCTGTCCAATTCATCAACTCCGCAGCAGACTTCATCTAGTCTCAAAAAACTTTAATTTTTGATTATCAAATTGATTATTACTGATCAAATCAATTAATTTGATTATTACTGTTGCTATATCAAGCTTTATCAATGATTTGGATGAGAACATACACGGCAAGTTTAGCAAGTTTTCTGATGATATAAAAGTAGTTTTGCAGATGGTGAAGATGGTTGTGAAAAATTGCAGCAGGATCTTGATCAATTGGCCAGGTGGGCTGAGGAATAGTTGATGGAATTTAATCCAGGGAAATGTGAGGTTTTACATTTTGGGAAGTCTAACATGGGCAGGGCTCTGGGGAGTGTTGTGGAGCAGAGGGATGTAGGAGTGCAGGTGCCTGAAAGTGGAGTCACAGGTAGTTAGGATGGTCAAAAAGGCTTTTGGCACATTGGCCTTCATCAGTCAGAGTATCGAGTAGAAAAGTTGGGAGGTCATGTTGCAGTTGAATAAGATGTTGGTGAGGCCACATTTAGAGTATTGTGTTCAGTTCTGGGCACCATGTTATTGGTAAGCTGGAAAGGATACGGAGAAGATTTATAAGGATTTTGCCAGTACTTGGTCTGGCCTATAGGGAGAGGTTGAGTCGGCTGGGTCTCTCTCTATTCCTTGTAGTGCAAGAGGATGAGCTCTTATGGAGGTGTATAAAATCATGAGGGGAATGGACTGGGTAAATGCACAGAGTCTCTTGCCCATAGGTAAATGGAGGACCAGAGGACATAGATTTAAGGTGAAGGGGAAAAGATTTAATAGGAATCTGAGGAGTAACTTTTTTTACACAAAGGGTGATGGGTGTATGAAATAGGCTGCCAGATAAGGTAATTGAGGCTGGGACTATCCCAACGTTTAAGAAACAGTTAGACAGGTACATGAATAGAACATATTTGGAGGCATATGGACCAAACGTGGGCAGGTGAGATTAGTGTAGCTGGGACATGTTGGCCAGTGTGGGCAAGTTGGGCTGAAGGGCTTGGTTCCATGCTGTATCACTCTACGTCTCTATGACTCTATTAACACATCTTAAGAAACAAAAATACTTTGTTGCATCTGAATGGTAATATTAGCCAATTCTAAAAGCAGCTTTAAGAATATGGTTTAACAACAACTAGCTTCATCCGTTAGAGTGTGTCCTCATCAGTTAGATTGAGGTCCTGACCTCTCATCTACCTCACTGGAGACCTTTGAATTATCTCTGATCGGACTTTATCTTGCACTGAATGTTGAGCCTTTTATCCTTTATTTGTGCACTGTGGACAGCATGATTGTAATCATGCACAGTCCTTTCTTTGACAGGATAGCACATCAACAAAAGCTTTTCACTATGCCTTGGTACACGTGTCGATAATATACTAAACTAAACTATCACCTCAACTTAGTGACAGATTACTGCAATGCTGTGTTCCCACTATATATAATGACAAATATTTTTGACACGTCAGTTAAGGCCCTTAATTTTAGAATCTGTGCATCATGGTTACGCACTAAGGATAAATTGCATCATCTGGCAGCAAAAAATGTTGACCTTAATGTGACTTTGTATTTACTTCTCCTGTATCCAATATTCAATAAACATCATGTAGACTGGAGACTTTTGTTGAAGGATCAGTAATCACACCCAAGCTCCTTTTGTTTAATAGGCATTCCCTGCACACACTCATGTGCTGTTGTCTGCTCCAATATATCTTACATTTGTCCATGTTGAGATCTAACATAGAAACATAGGAAATAGGTGCAGGAGTAGGTCATTCGGCCCTTCGAGCCTGCACCGCCATTCAATATGATCTTGGCTGATCATCCAGCTCAGTAACCTGTACCTGCCTTCTCTCAATACCCCCTGATCCCTTTAGCCACAAGGGCCACATCTAACTCCCTCTTAAATATAGCCAATGAACTGGCCTCAACTACCTTCTGCGGCAGAGAATTCCACAGACTCACCACTCTCTGTGTGAAGAAATGTTTTCTCATCTCGGTCCTAAAAGACTTCCCCCTTATCCTTAAGCTGTGACCCCTGGTTCTGGATTTCCCCAACATCGGGAACAATCTTCCCGCATCTAGCCTCTCCAACCCCTTAAGAATTTTATATGTTTCAATAAGATCCCCCTCAGTCTTCTAAATTCCAGCGAGTATAAGCCTAGTCTATCCAGTCTTTCTTCATATGAAAGTCCTGCCATTCCAGGGATCAATCTGGTCTACATCTATCATGTCTCATGAACCCAGCAACATAATTGGTTCAGATTTCAGCTTGTTTTATCGCTGTTTAACTTCATTGGCTCCATAACTGAATGTCATCAGAAAATATCACCATATTTCAACAATGACGCTTCCCCAGACTTAGAAGTTCAAAATTACGAGGTGTTTTTGATTTACAGCAGGATTGTCCCTAACAGGAGGACAGATTTGAGATAATTTGGAGAAGAACCAACGAGGTGATAAGTCTTGCTTTCTGAAGCAGGTTGTGGACTGAGAGCTTGCTTGTAAATCCTACCAAGGTCTGAATTTGTTAAAAAGTCACAAAGTGCTGTAGTAACTCAGCGGGTCAGGCAGTATCTCTGGAGAGCATGGATAGGTGACGTTTTGGGTCACCTATGTTTGAAGAAAGCTCCCGACACAAAATCTTCTCCAGAGATGCTGCCTAACTTGTTGCTGAGTTTCATTTGTATGGGTGTCAGGGGTTATGGGGAGAAGACAGGAGAATGGGGGTGGGAGGGAGGGTTAGATCAGCCATGATTGAATGGCAGAGTAGACTTGATGGGCCGAATGGTCTAATTCTGCTCTTATCACGTGATCTTATGATCTTGTGAGTTAGTCCAGTACTTTGTGCCTTCTTTTTGTAAGCCACCATTTGCAGTTCCTTGTTTCCAGGATTAATTACATGTGCAGTCTACCACAGAAGTCCCTAAATTACTCAGTAATGGTTGGAGTGGGAATCAATTTCTTTGGATGTGCTCCAATGGTTGCTCTGGCCGTTTTGTGATTCTGGGGTGCTTTGGAACAGCAAGAAAGGCCCTAAACATCCGGACAAGGTAAATATGATCATGAGGTGATGATGGAAAGTTATAGTGAACAGAGTACTTGTGCCAGCAAGACTTGGCCTACGAGATCTAGAAAGGTGAAAGAAACAGATTTAATATAAATATAAAACGGAACTTGAATACATACTTGGAAAGGGAAAAATAACTGGAAAGGTAAAAATCTCTCACAGCAGTTACATAAATAATAGGAATCAAATTCCACACCTTTGTTTCATTTCACCTTAGAGCCCAGCCGTACTAAGGGAGCCCCCTCAGGTTTATGGTATGTCCGTAATTAGATCAAGGAATCGTGTCTTTTTATTTCTTTACGACCTCAAGATTACATAGAAAAAATAGAAAATAGGTGCGGGAGGAGGTTATCTGGCCCTTCGAGCCAGCACCGATTGTGGCAGATCCGAGTCTGTTGATTTATAAATGCTGAGAAAAAAAATAATAATTCCATCGAGCATAAATATTGTGGAAGAAGCGTCCTTTCTGTTATAAGGATGATATGTATGTTTTCATTCGCACATTGTTGATCTATGTCCCTCTATACTCAGCTTTTGCACAGTATTTATCAGTACTGTTAATGATAGGTAAAAACCCATCATTCACAGTACTGATAAATTTTAGCCGCAACAACACTTGTTGGGAGAGCATTCTGGATTGTTTTCTTGAATGGTGTATATTGATGTTCTTAGTAATGGTATAATAAAACAATTTTCTGGAATATATTAATTGCAACAGAAGGCGACTCTCTCAATGCAGAATAAAAATGTCAGAATTTCACTACTTTTTAAATGTGGAATATGTTCATTTGCAGTTTATTACTAAAATCAGTTACATTTCTATCAATGAGATGAGCTTCAAAAGTAGAGTTCCATGTGCATATTCTTTCATTGCATGCTGAGGAAAGGAATAAAAACATTCTATGTCTGAGGTTTGTGGCTTCAAGCTCCACTCTATAGACTTGGAGTCCACAATCTAAACTGAGTTCAAGTGTAGTATGAATGGGCATTGCACCATCAGACATGATATCTTTCATATGCCATATGAAATCAAAACCACCTTTTCTTGATAGATGTAAAAAATGACATAACATTGTGGCAGGAAAGTCATTCTTATTGTCCTGGTCAATTTTATTCCCGAAGCAATATCACAAATACAGATTACCTGGCCATTATAACATTGCTTATTGGGACAACTTGTTGCCTTTGAATTTGGCTATTCCAGTTCCTTCATTACAGCAAATTGTTATCAAGTGTAATGTGCTTTGAGATGACCTGAGTCCTCATTCTTTGTAAATACAAGTCATGTTCTCTTCCTTTAACTTCTTAAAGCTTTAAAAAAGTCAAATGAAAGTCCTTGAAAGCCCAAGCCCTAAGAAACTATTATGATTGTTGCATTAGCTTCTCCTGCCTTCCTGTAATTCCTTCTAAGAATTCAATCAATCTGGACAAGCACAAGCTCCTTTTTTTCTGAAACTATGCTTTTCATTTTCTGATATTTTTTCCAATTATACATTTGATTAAGGAGTCCATTATCTTCCCTACCATCAGTATTAAGCTAATTGTTCTATAATTCCCTGGGCTTGTTTTATCACCCTTTATATATAAAGCAATCGCATTAGTTGGCTGCCAGTTCTTTGGTACTATTCCTACTTCTAATGAATTTCTACTTTCTCTTTTCAAAGTTTTCATTATGTGTAAACGCTTTCTCTCCGGACCGAGGGTTTTACCTTTTGTAAATTTGATTAGTTTATCAATTATCTGCACCTATCTTTCTCAAATGTTATTATATCTCTTTCCTTGATGTAATTTTCACTAGATTAGTCTCACTGGTAAACTGAGGCTGGATAATTATTTAATCACTCAGGTTGTACAGTCGCAGTGATGACAAAGCCATCAGCATTTGCCATCATTACATTGTGAAATTGACTGCAGACCCTGGAGTTTATTAGAAATTGTTGCCAATGATTTTCTGCTTCTCCACAAGCACCAACGTTTTTCAGTTCTTTTCAATGTAATGTGCTGGTAATATCACTGAGAATATTGCACATAAGAGCAATTGATGCAAATGACTTTTATATGCACTTAAGCCATAAACTATACTTAATACTGTCTGACCTTGAAAGAAAGCCTTGAATTTTGACTAATTTATTCTTTTATAATGTGAAAACTGAGCGTAAACTGTACATCAGCAGTCGCAGGCTGCACCATTGATTGCTTCCATGCAAAATCCCATCTACTTGAAAATCAGTCCAGGAGAATTCCATGAGCAATTTGATTTTAAGCAAATGATGTCTGCCTAGCATAAGTTGTATAATTAATGATGACAAGGTCTTACATCACTCGAAACCTTGTAGAGGCATTGAATGAAGCCAAGTGATCGTCTGTTCAAACATGGTAATAATAGCTGAATCGAGATCAGAACTTGCACATCCAAGCCTTGATCAAGGTCTTGTTCCCACAGTAGCCTCGTAGAACAAACAAAGAACATAGAACAATGCAGCACAAGAACACAACATAGTGGCGAGAGGTAGAACTACTGCCTTACAGCGCCAGAGACCCGGGTTCAATCCTGACCGTGGGTGCTTGCCTGTACGGATTTTGTAGGTTCTTCCAGTGACCTGCGTGGGTTTTCTCTGAGATCTTCCATTTCCCCCTACACTCCAAAGACGTACAGGTTTGTAAGTTAATTGGCTTGGTATAAACGTAAATTATCCAACGTGTGTGTAGGATGGTGTAAGTGTGAAGAGCCTGCTTCCTCACTGTATCTAAACTAAACTAAACTAAACTAAACAGGCCCTTCAGCCCACAATGTTTGTGCCGAACATGATACAAAGACCATCTCTTATCTGCCTGTATATCCAAAAGGCTCCTAAATTCCACCATCATACCTGCCTTAACCATTATCTTGGACAGTATGTTCCAGGCACTCACCACCCTCTGTATAAAACAGTTGCCTTGCACATCTCCTTTAAACTTAGTTCCCTTCCCCTCATAATGTATGTCGGACTTATGTCACACAATCTTGGTTTGTTATCGGAAGAGCTGTAAATACCAGTGTTCAAAGTGACTTAAGCGCTGCACTGCTCCAGCATGGGGCAGCACTGTGTGGCAGCAAATAGAGTTGCTACCTTACAGCGCCAGAGATCCGGGTTCGATCCTGACAATGGGAGATGTCTGTACCGAATTTGTACGTTCTCCCAGTGACCGCATGAGTTTTCTCCGTGTACTTTGGTTTCCTTCCACATCCTAGGTGTGGTGGTGGAGGCAGATATGATAATGGCATTTAAGAGGCTTTTGGAAGTCCAGGGAACAGAGAGATATGGATCAAGTGCAGGCAGATGTGATCAGTTCAGCTAGGCATTGTGGGTTCCTGTGCTGTACTGTTCTACGATTTATGTTCCACAACTCTGCTGTCTGTATCCCAACTCACTCCTATGCTTGATGACCTCTGTTCACTCCCAGCTCAGCAATATCATAACGTTAAAATTTTCATTTTTATTTAATGGTCCTATTGTAGCGACCATAGAGAGTGGTCCTGGTCGTCGAACCCTCAGATTGGCCAGCAAGGTCACGTGTGGGCACGACCGTAGGGATTGGTCCAGAGAGCGACATCGCTGATTGGACAGCGTTGTCATGTACGCTTTTGGCGCCCGAAAAGAGTGAGTTCGGAGACGTCTTCGAAGAAGACAGTGAGTTTTGATGGTTGTCCGTTATCTTGTTAAGAAACCTTTGTAATCGAATATTGCTGTCGCAATAAACTTCTTCAACAAAGAACAAGTTTCCGGACTCGCCATAGTATGATCTTACACCTTCCTACTCCAGCAAACATCAGTTCCTAAGGGGATGGATATTTTCATTTCATTTCAATCTACCAGTATTCCTCTAACCTGGCTTCCTGATCATCCACAAATGTAATTGCATTACCCTTGGAAATTGTTCCTTCAGTTAGGTTCACTAGGTTGATTCCCGGAATGGCGGGACTGTCGTATGTTGAAAGGCTGGAGCAATTGGGCTTGTATACACTGGAATTTAGAAGGATGAGGGGGGATCTTATTGAAACATATAAGATAATTAGGGGATTGGACACATTAGAGGCAGGAAACATGCTCCCAATGTTGGGGGAGTCCAGAACAAGGAGCCACAGTTTAAGAATAAGGGGTAGGCCATTTAGAACGGAGATGAGGAAGAACTTTTTCAGTCAGAGAGTGGTGAAGGTGTGGAATTCTCTGCCTCAGAAGGCAGTGGAGGCCAGTTCGTTGGATGCTTTCAAGAGAGAGCTGGATGGAGCTCTTAAGGATAGCGGAGTGAGGGGGTATGGGGAGAAGGCAGGAACGGGGTACTGATTGAGAGTGATCAGCCATGATCGCATTGAATGGCAGTGCTGGCTCGAAGGGCTGAATGGCTTACTCCTGCACCTATTGTCTATTGTCTATTGTCTAACCCCATAAATTCCCTATCTCTCTCTCCTCCTTTGTTGTTCTTTAGAACATAACTCCATGGCTAATTTATAATCATAACGTCATAATGTTCATAATCATAACGTCATGGAGTCATGCAGTCATACAGCACAAAAACAGGCCTTCCTGTGCCAACCATGAAGTATCCATCTACACTAATCCTACTTACCAGTGTTTGATCTGCAGTCTTCAATATCTTGCCAGATACTGTTTAAGTTTTATGAGAATGTCTGTCTCACCCTTTACTCAGGAAATATGTTCTAGATTCCAATCATCCACTGGATGAAAACAAATCTTCCATAGATCTCCTCCAAACATTTTATGGCTTAACCTATACCTATGCCTTTTGGTTGTAGACACCTCTGTTATGGGGAGAAGTTTTATATTATCTACCCTACCTCTGGCTCTCATTATTTTCAGTAGCTCAATCAAGTTCCCTCAGTTTTCTCCACTCAAAGAAAAATAAATCCAGTCTGTCCAATCTCCCCTTATACCAGGCTGCATCCTGGTAAATCTTCTTTGCACTCATGAATTCATGTGTTTGGAGCAGAATTAGGCCATTTGGCCCATCACGCCTACTCCCCCATTCAATCATGATTGATCTATCTTTCCCTCTTAACCTCATTCTCCTGCCTTCTCCCCATAGCCCCTGATTAGTACAGGTGTCAAAGGTTAAGGAGAGGACAGAATGGGGTTAGGAGGGAGAGATAGATCAGCCATGATTGAATGGCGGAATAGACTTGATGGGTCGAAAGGCCTAATTCTACTCCTATCACATGACCCTATGACCTTATGACCCGTACTAATCAATAATCTATCTCTGCCTCAAAAATATCCATTGGCCTGGCCTCCATAGCCTTCTGTGGCCATGAATTCCACAGATTCACCACCCTCTGACTAAAGAAATTCCTCCTCATCTCCTTCCTAAAGGAACGCCGTTTAACTCTGAGGCTATGCCAACTGGACCTAGACTCTCCCACTAGTGGAAACGTCCTCTCCACATCCACTCTATCCAGGCCTTTTATTGTTTGGCAAGTTTCAATGAGGCCCCCCCCCCTCATTCTTCTAAACTCCAGCGAGTACAGGCCAGTGCAATCAAACACATATCATATGTTAACCTTCTCATTCCTGGGATCATTTTTGTAAACTACCTCTGGACCCTTTCCAGCGCCAGCACTTCCTTCCTCAGTTATGGGGCCCAAAACTGTTCACAATCATTCAAATGCAGTCTGGCCAGTGCCTTATAAAGTCTCAGCATTACATCCCTGTTTTTGTATTCTAGTCCTCTCGAAATAAATGCTAGCATTCCTTACTAGGCAGGCAAAGTGAGTAGTACTTGCAAATTAATCCTGCACCAGCACTCCCATGTCTCTTTGCACCTCTGATTTCTAAATTCTCTCCCTATTTGGAAAATAGTGTATGCCTTTATTCCTACAACCAAAATGCATGACTCCACACTTCGCACTTTGTAATCACATCCTTCCCGTAGTGTGCTGAATGTACACAATATTACAACTGTGTCTTAACCAAAGTTTTATAAAGATGCATCGTGACCTCCATGCTCTTGCTTTTGATGGCCCAACTAATGAGGGCAAGTATTCCATATGCAAAAAAAACAAAGTGTTGGAGGAACTCAGTGGGTCAGACAGCATCTGTGGAGGGAATGGGCAGACGGCATTTCGGGTTGGGACCCTTCTCCTCCAGATATCTTCTTCACCACCCTATATATTTAAAATCCATCCTTATGAATCGGGAATCGTTTTTTGGTAATGTTATTTTACTCCATTAAAAAGGATATGTTGACATTTGTTTGTTTGTTCGTGTTCACAATCTAGTCTTAGTTCATTCAATAATCAAGCAGAAGTGTATTTAAAACTTTCTGATGGATTGTAACCTCAAAAACTATATACTTTGCTCAAGAACAACTCGTGAGCTTCAAATATTTGAAACCTAACTTCAAAAGCAATTAGGAGTTCAGAGAATCAACTAAGTTAATGAGATCTGGAAATGTAATAGTGTGAAGAACATTAGGGAAGGGAGGAGTCAGCCTTGATTTTTGATTATGTTCATTGAAAGGTTGTTGAGAAACTTTGTCAGGCTCTGGTTTATCAACCAGCAGACTAATTAAACTGGTATCAACTTCAAAACAAAGTATATGACATGTTTGACTGGGGGGAGAGAAAACATCGAGGAACAGCTTCAGATTCAGGATCAGATTAGTTTGTTTTCATATGCACCAGGGTGCAACAAAGTTCCTTGTTCAAATAAATAGTTTATGTACAGTAATGATAACTATACCAATAAATACAGTGGGAAAGAATGTGTCCTTAAGTCTGAATATCCAGACTTTTAACTCCTATATTTTCCACTTAAAGGAATAAGAGAGAAACGGGAATGGCCAGTGTGGGGGCATCCTTGATACTTCCAACCTCGGGAAGATGGACTGGTTGGAATGAAGAGATGAGCTGGTGATGGGATAGGCTTTGTTCACCACTCTCTGCCGGTTCAGGTGGACAAGAGCAAAGTATTCCATGTGGACATGCTGATCTTCCCAGACGCCTAAGTAAATGTGCCAATGTGCTTTCTTGATCAATACACTTTAGACTTTAGAGATACAGTGAGGAAACAGCCCCTCCGGCCCTTCGAGTCCATGCCAACTAGCGATCCTCATACACGAACACTAACCTACACACAAAGGACAATTTACAATTCCACTCAAGCCAATTAATCTACAAACCTGTATGTCTTTGGAGTGTGGGAGGAAATCAAAGAAAAGCCTCGTGGTCACAGGGAGAACGTACAAACTCCGTACAAACAGCACCCATAATCAGGATCAAACCCAGGTCTTGGGCATTGTAAGGCAGCAACTTTACCACTGCGTCACTGTGCAAATTATGAAGGAACAAGGTTTGGTTGCTGGTGATATGGATGCCTGGGAACTTGAAGTTGTCAACCGTTTCTACAGCAACTCCATTAATGAGGACAGAGTCGTGCTCGCCCCCTCGTTTCCTTTGTCTTGTTGTCATTTGTCTTGTTGTCATTTTGTCGACTCTTTTGTCTTGTTGTCATTCAGGGCTAGGTTGTTGTCATGACACATTGACACAAGGTTCTCGATCTCTTTCCTGTACTTCGTCTCCTCGTTATTGTTGATGCTGTCTAGACGGAGTTTGTGCGTTCTCCCTGTGATCACATGGGTTATCTCCGGATGCTCCGGTTTTCTCCCACGCTCCAGAGATGTACAGGTTTGTAGGTTAAATGGCTTCTGTAAATTATAAATTGTCCCTCGTGTGTAGGACAGTGCTAGTATACGGGGTGATCACTTATCGGTGTTGACTCGGTGGGCCGAAGGACTTGTTTCCACAGTGTATCTCTTTATTAAAGTAAACTAAAGTGTTCTCTTATCAGCCTATTTTTTTCCTGAGAAAAACTTTATAATGTTTCAAATGAAATATACATACCAATTTACTTAACAGGTCATCAGCATCTTTGCATCTAAATGATTATCTCATTAAAAACATTAGTCAAGGGACTACACTAATTGAGATATTTTCCTATTTGTACCACAGTTAGCTGTTAAGTAAAGACAATATTGCCAAAGGGAAAACACACCAACACCATTTATGTTATGTAATGTATGCTGAGTCTGTTTTAAGTTTTAAACAATTCAGTTATTGGTTTGATTGAATGCTGATTATTTTTGAACCACAGCAGTATAAAGAAATATACAAATTAGTCAACTCTCAAATTAGCCTAAACATTGCTCCCAGTGTCATTGTTGTCCTCAGAAGTCATTGTCTCTGACCTTTGTCTGTCATCGTAATGGATTTTTGTTTGACATTGCCTTGTTGACTACGGTGCAACTTCCATTCAGCAGGGTAAAACTTTCCAAGCCATGTTAGTGGCATTTACAATACTTGTTAGTGAGTTCTGGCAATGAGGAATTCCGGCAGATGAGTGACAGAGTTGAGCAGCGGTAGAGTTGTTGCCTTACAGCACTAGGTAGTCAATCCTGACTACTACAAACTTTTGGATAGACATATGGATATGCAGGGAATGGAAGTATATGGACTGAACATCAAGGGAAAGGGAAACAAGAGACATAGATGATGATGTCGTGAGATATAGAACAAATGAATGAAAGATATGTAAAAAAGTAACAATGGTGAAGGAAACAGGTCATTGTTAGCAGGGGGAATCACTGAGAGGAACAGTGAGAGAGGGTGTTGCTGAACTCTCGTCAGAGAGAGAACTTCTTCAAAGGAGACATACCTTGAGGATATTTTGCAGTGAAGCAGACGATGTGTAGGAAGGAATTGCAGATGCTGGTTTAAACCGAATATAGACATTTTCACTTGACTTTCAGTCTGAAGAAGGGTCCTGACCCGAAACATCACCCATTCCTTCTCTCCAAAGATGCTTCCTGTCCCGCTGAGTTACTCCAGCTTTTTGTGTCTAGCTTTAGTGAAGTGATGGTATTGGTATCATATTCGGCACATATGTTGTGGACGAAGTGCCTGTTCTTGTGCTGCACTGTTCGATGTTCTATCTTCGTTGGAGCTGCCAAAAAGACCATCAAGCCAAAACAAGTGGTGGGCCACAGATTCACAGCCTGAGGACAATTCACTGCTGGCAGGCCCCTCTGCCTTATGGAGTGACCACAGCAGCAATGTTGCAGGCCATCAGAAACCGTGTGATTGCAAGGAGGAGGTACAGTCACAGGGATCCTACAGGAGGATTATATGTGGTGCCAATCAGGTCAAACACTATTGGGACATTGATGTTGTCTTTACCGATAGTTATTATGACCAATGTTATGCCAATCCCATGCTGAACAAATATTGAATCGATGCAGCATTGGTAATGATGAGATAGAGATGGATGCCACCACTGTACTCGTACAACATACCATTGTTCCATGGGAGCACACAGATAAGTAAAAGGAGGTTAGGGTGGGTCATTGGCACAGCTGGCAGAACTGCTGTCTCATAGCGTCAGTGATCAGGGTTTGATCCTGATCTCGGGTGCTTTCTGTATGGAATTTGCATGTACTACATGTGACCCTCATGGATTTCCTCTAAGTGCTCTGGTTTCCTCCCACATCCCATGAGGTGTGTAGGTTAATTGGCCTCTGTAACTTGCTCCCAGTGTTTAAGGAGTAGATGTGAAAGTGGGATAACATTGAACTAGTATAAATGGGTGATCGATGGTCAGTGTCGACTCGGTGTGCCACAGGGCTTGTTTCCATGCAGTATCACTAAACTAAACTGAACTAAAGTAAAGACCATTGCACAGGAGTACAAGACATAAAATAAACTTAAGTACCTCAGCATCAAAATAATAAATTCAACTAATAAGATTGTTATGCCACAAAACTGTCAAAACTGACTGCAGGGGGAATAGATATTTCTACTGTGATATAAATAATGAAATTATACATTTTCAAAATTTGTGCTTGCAGTTCCAATGCAGACATCATATGAACAGAAACCTGCATCATTGTATTGTAGTCTGCCACCTTGCAGCCACCATTTTGATGTAAGTCCACAGTGGTCTGATAATGGAATAATGAGCCAGAGGAAAATGTGAGGTTGTGTCTGAGAGCTGCTGTTAAACTGCAGGGATGCAACAAAGAACATAGAGACAAAATGCTGGAGTATCTCAGCGGGTCAGGCAGCATCTCAGGAGAAAAGGAATAGGTGATGTTTCGGGTCGAGACCCTTCTTCAGAATAGGAAACAAGAGATATAGAACATCACGTATTCCTTTTCTCCAGTGATGCTGTCTGACCCGCTAAGCTACTCCAGCGTTTTGTCTCTATCTTTGGTGTTAACCAGCATCTGCAGTTCCTTCCTACACAGGATGCAACAAATGTCATTCCACCTCTTCCCTAGACAAGGATGCAAACAGACTTTCTAGATGAAACAACGATTCACTTACACTTGTTCCAAGTTAGTGTACTACATTTTGTGTTCACTGTATAGCTATAATGGAAACTTAGTTGAGGGATGGACTAGACTGGTAGTTCATTGTTATAGAGTTCTGGGGTGCAGATGCTACAGGTGTGATTAAAGTGATGGTAAGAGAGGAGGGGGAGTTGTACTTTTGATAAGAGAGAAACTCACTGCAGTACATGGAGACGATACTCCTGGGGGATCATCCAGTGAGGTTATATAAGAAGAACTTAAAAATAAGAACGGCTGGTTACTTTGATGGGATAGTTCCGTAGGCTTCCCAATAATCAGCTGGAATTAGAGGACCGGATGTGGAGAGGGATCGCAGGTAGGGTGTAAGTATAATGAGATTGTAATAGTGGGAGATTTTAACTTCACTAATATTGATGGGGACTGCCAAATTGCTTGGGGCAGACCAGGAATATTTTCTCAAACAATAGGTAGACAGCTCTGCAGGAGAGGGAGCAATATTTAACTTCCTCTTGGGAAATGAGGCAGGACAAATGGCAGCTTAGTACCAACGACCCTGATTCTATTAGTTTTAGAATACAGTCACAGAGTCATGCAGCATGGTAACAAGCCCTTTGGCCCAACTTGCCCACGCTGACCAACATGTCCCATCTACACTAGTCCCATCTGCCTACGTTTGGCCCATATCCCTCTAATTCTATCCTATCCATGTACCTGTCTAAATGTTTCTCAAATATTGCGATAGTACCAGTCTCAATTACATCCTCCAAAAGCTAGTTCCATACACCCACCACCCTTTGTGTAAAGAAGTTACCCTTCAGGTTCCTATAAAATCTTTCCCCCCCTCACCTTAAACCGATGACATCTGGTTCTCGATTCCCAAACTCTAGGCTAGAGACTCTGCATGTTTACCGGATCAATTCCTCTCATGATTTTTCACTCCTCTATAAGATCACCCCTCAACCTCCTGCGCTCCAAGGAATAGAGTCCTAGCCTGCTCAACCTCTCCCTCGAGCTCAGCTCCTCGAGTCCTAAGAAATAGCTAAGATCAGACCATGTAAAAATCCTAATTGAAAGTGAATGACGTATAATGCCTGATCTATCAGTAAATCAAATATAACCCGCATAAGTAAAGAAAATACTGTAAGAA
The DNA here is from genome assembly GCF_053455715.1 of Rhinoraja longicauda. Lineage (NCBI taxonomy): Eukaryota > Metazoa > Chordata > Chondrichthyes > Rajiformes > Arhynchobatidae > Rhinoraja > Rhinoraja longicauda. The sequence continues at coordinate 64,951,687 of NC_135953.1, read as the reverse complement.
GCAGAGTGCCATGGGCTGTGTCATAATGATGGGGCAGGCAGTATTATGCACAGCATTCAACAGGTTTCATCACTTTCAGTGACAGATGACAATGCTGTGAGCCTGAAATAGAACAACTGGTTTACTATCCTCGGGGACCAGCAGAGAAAATTGATGCTGTTCCACTTCTTCATAATCCCTTTGCGAGCTGTTCTGGCTGCAGCTTACACCTGATGTCTGTTCTGTACTTCAACAGTGGGAATTCCCTGTCTGACCATGTGTCACAAATTCCCCATTTGTAACACTGGGCTGACTTCCAAAGTCAAGCAGAAGTCACAGATACGAGCTGAACCTGGAACTGGAAGTCAAAGGAGTGTCAGTGGGGGGTAGAGATTTGGGGGCCAGAGGAACATTGCCTTTGTGAACTACAATGAACCAGAAGCTTGACTGGAAGTGTCACCTCTGTGACGATGCCCGAAAAATGACAAAGATTGAGTTAGGCCAAGAATTACCCATGGCCTACTTTTTTTGGCACAATGGGTGTGTGTATGGAACATGCTGCCATAGTAAGTGGCATATTGAAGTGGCTGAATGACCAGCTTTAGTTCCAGTGTTCCAGTAGCTGGGGAGAACACGCTGTACTTCATGCTGCCACAGGAAAGCCGCCAACATAGTTATGTTCCAATCACTCTCCAGTCATCTCCTCCTCTCCCATCAGGCAGAAGATACACAAGCTTGAAAGCATGTACCACCAGATTCAAGAACAGCTTCTTTCCCGCTGTTATCAGACTCTTGAACACACACACCTCTCACGTGCGAGGGATAAATTCCCCGTCAACCTTGCATTTGTTTTTAAGCTACACTTTCTCTGGCTCGAGCACTCAGTTCAGTTCAGTTCAGTTGAATTCATTGCCTCTTGTACAGAGGTACAGTGAAAAGCTTTTGGTGCGTGTTATCCAGTCAGCTGAAATACAATACATGATTACAATCGAGTCATATACAGTGTATAGATACATGATATGGGAATAATGTTTAGTGAGAGGTAAACCCAGCAAATTCCGATGAAGGTTAGTCCGAGGGTCATCAAAGAGATAGATTGTAGTCCAGGACTGCTCTCTGATTGTGGTGGGATGATTCCGTTGCCTTATAACAGCTGGGGTTGATACTGTCCCTGAATCTGGTGGTGTGCGTTTTCACGCTTTTATAACTTTTGCCTGATGGGAGAGGGGAGAAACGGGATTGCAAGGATGTGACTCATCCTTGATTATGCTGCTGACCTTGCCGAGAAAACGTGAGGTATAAATAGACTCAATGGGAGGGAGTTAGTTTGTGTGATGGTTTGGGCTGTGTCCACAATCCGCTGCAATTTCTTGCGGTCTTGGATGGAGCAGTTCCCAAACCAAGCTGTGATGCATCCTGATAAAATGCTTTCTAAAGTGCATCTCTAGACGTTGGTGAGATTTGTAGGGGGCATGCCAAACTTCCTAAGCATACCAAGGAAGTAACAAAGAAACATAGAAACATAGATAATAGGTGCAGGAGTAGGCCTACGCTGCACTCACTCAATAGCAATAATGTCCTTCCTCAAATTAAAAGACCGAAATTGCACACAATACTCTAGGTGCGGTGTCATCAGGGCCCTGTACATCCACAGTAGGACCTCCTTGCTCCTAAACTCAAATCCTCTCGCAATGAAGGCCAACATGCCATGAGCTTTCCTCACTGCCTGCTGTACCTGCATGCTTACTTTCAGTGACTGATGTACAAACACACCCAGGTCTTGTTGCACTTCTCCTTCTCCTAATCTGACACCATTCAGATAACAATCTGCCTTCCTGTTCTTGCCACCGAAGTGGATAACCTCACATTTATCCACATTAAACTGCATCTGCAATGCATCTGCCCACTCACCCAACCTATCCAAATCACGCTGCAGCCTCATAGCATCCTCCTTGCAGCTCACACTGCCACCCAGCTTTGTGTCATTCGCAAACTTAGAGATGTTACATTTAATTCCCTCGTCTAAATCTTGAATATATATTGTAAACTACTGAGGTCCCCGCACTGAGCATTGCGCCTCCCCACTAGTCACTACCTGCCATTCTGAAAAGGACCCGTTAATTCCTACTCTTTGCTTTCTGTCTGCCAACCAGTTTTCTATCCTTGTCAATACCCTACCCCCAATACCATGTGCTCTAATTTTGCACACAAATCTCTTGTGTGGGACCTTGTCAAAAAGGCTTTTTGAAAGTCCAGATACACCACATCCACTGGCTCTACTTTCTCCATTCTACTTGTTACATCGTCAAAATTTCCAAAAGATTAGTCAAGCATAATTTCCCCTTGATAAATCCACGCTGACTTTGACCGATCCTGTCACTGCTTTCCAAATGGGCTGCTACAACAACTTTAACAATCGGCTCCAGCATCTTCCCCACTAACGATGTAAGGCTAACTGGTCTATAATTCCCCGTTTTCTCTCTCCCTCCTTTCTTAAAAAGTGGAGTTACATTGGCTACACACCAGTCATATGCAAGAATAAAGGGTAGGCCATTTAGAATGGAGATGAGGAAAAACCTTTTCACCCAGAGAGTTGTGAATCTGTGGAATTCTCTGCCTCAGAGGGCAGTGGAGGCTGATTCTCTGGATGCTTTCAAGAGAGAGTTAGATAGAGCTCTTAAAAATAGCAGAGTCAAGGGATATGGGAAGAAGGCAGGAACAGGGTACTGATTGTGGATGATCAGCCATGATCATAGTGAATGACGGTGCTGGCTCGAAGTGCTGAATGGCCTCCTCCTGTACCTATTGTCTATTGTCTCTTGTCTATTATCCACAGGAACTGATCCGGAGTCAAGAGATAAATGGAAAATGATCACCAATGCATCCATGATTTCTAGGGCCACCTCCTTGAGTACTCTGGGATGCAGACCATTAGGCCCTGGGGATTTATCTGCCTTCAGTCCCAACAGTTTCCCAAACACCATTTTCTGACTAATGTGGATTCCCTTCAGTCCTCCCTTCCACTAGATCCTCGGTCCCCTAGTATTTCCAGGAGATTGTTTGTGTCTTCCTTAGTGAAGACAGAACCAAAGTACTTGTTTGACTGTTCTGCCATTTCCTTGTTTTTCATTATAAATTCACCTGTCTCTGATTGTAAGGGACCTACATTCGTCTTCACTATTCTTTTCCTTTTTACATACCTAAAGAAAGTTTTACAGTCAGTTTTTATATTTCCCACAAGCTTACTTTCATGCTCTTTTTTCCCCTCTCTTAATTGACCCCCCTTGTCCTCCTCTGTTGTGCTCTAAATTTATCCCAGTCCTCTGGGTTGCCGCTTCTTCTGGCCAATTTATACGCCTCTTCCTCGGATTTAACACTATCCTTGACTTTCCTCATCAGTCACAGTTGAGCCGCCTTCCCTGTTTTATTTTTTCGTCAGACAGGGATGAACAATTTCTGGAGTTCATCCATGCGGTCTTTAAATCTTTGCCATTGTTTCTCTACGGTCAACCCTTTAAGTATAATTTGCCAGTCTATCCGAGCCAATTTTCGTCTGATACCTTCAAAATCTCCTTTATTCAAGTTCAGGACCCTAGTCTCTGAATGAACCATGTCACTCTCCATCCTAATGCAGAATTCCACTATATTATGGTCACTGTTACCCAAGGGGCCTTGGACAACAAGAATGCTAACTAATCCTTCCTCATCACACAATACCCAGTCTAGGGTGGCCTGTACTCTAGACGGTTCCTCTACATTAAGTTTGAAAAACCCATCCCGTATACATTCCAGGAAATCCTCCTCCTCAGTACTGTTACCTATTTGGTTGGTCCAATCTATACGTAGATTAAAGTCACCCATGATAACCACTGTACCTTTGCTACACGCATCCCTAATTTCCTGCTTGATACTATCCCCAACCTCCCTACTGAGGGAGTAGAAGGCGTTGGTGTGCTTTCTTGTTCCAGGAGAATTTATTGGTGATATAGACTCCTAGGAATTTGAAGTTTTCAACCATCTCAGCTTCAGCGCCTTCAATGCAAACTGGGGTATGTATGTGTACCGCTTCATTTCCTGGTCTATCACTATCTACGTTGACTTGCTGACATTGAGAGAATGGTTGTTGTCTCGACACTAGGACGTGAGGTTCTCGATCTCCTTCCTGTACTCCATCTCATCATTATTTGATAATATATTCACTATATTCTGCTCTCTGTTTATTTTATCTTGTGCACTACCATGGCTTAGTCATGTGTAGAATGATTTACCTGAACAACACGCAAAACAAAAGTTTTCACTGTACACTGCATCTCGGCACATAAATCAATACTAGAAATTTGCCAGTTTACTACTACCATGTATGTGTTAGCCTATTGCTGACTTCCACACCTGAAGAAAGCCAAGTAGAAGCTGAGAGCTCACTAGAAGATCAGATGTGGCTGCATCCAGATTCTTGGCCAGTCCCTGCACACTTTGAATCCCGCTCCTCAGGTCCATAACAGCTATTTTAGTACATCTTGTGTGGAACCATTCACTTGAATGTAGTGAGCGACTGATGGTGAAGGGAAGTGGCTTGTTTTATCTCTATTAATATTAATTATGTTAATTAATTTACATCAGTTAAATATGTTTTCGTGATTTTACATATTTTCACTTGCGTTTATTGAATTAAATTATTTATAATTATTGATCTAATCATTTGGGATGTCTGGGAATGGACACAAGGCTTTATGAAGAAGCAGTATAAACTGGGGCATCCAATTTTAAAAGGGGTACAATAACAGAGATGTGAACTTTTAATACACATTTATGAGCCTATCAAAAAGACCTTTAAATGCCACTATCATATTTCCTTTCACCACCACCCATGGCAGCACCTTCCAGCCACTCACCACTCTCTGTAAAACAATTGTCCTGAACATCTCCTTTAAATATTTCCCCTCTGACTTTGAAGCAGTACCCTCTAGTCTTCGACATTTCCATCATGGGAGAAAAGTTCTGACTGTTTAATCTATCTATGCTTCTCATCATTTTCTAAACCTATTAGGTCTCTTCACCATCTCCGATGCTCCTGAGAAAACAATTGAAGTTTTGGGGTAAGCCGAGAAAATAATTAGTACACATTTGATCCTGAGCTTCAGAAAGAGAAACATAGAGTACAATGGTAGGAAAGTAATAATCAACCTTTATTTATTGACTCAGCCATAAATAACCGTGTGCAAATTTTGCATCACGTATCATGGTAAATTTGATCCCTTTAGGGATGTGCAGGAGAGATTTACTGAAATAATTCCAGAGATGAGAAACATTGGTTATTGAAAAGACTGGAGAAGCTCGTGAGTCACATTTTCTTACAACATAGGAGGCCATTTGACCCAGGAGTATATATAAGCTCTCCTCCTCAGAACCTAGAGCACTGCAAGAATGTGTAGGAAGGAATTGCAGATGCTGGTTTACACTGAAGATAGACACAAAATACTGGAGTAACTCAGCGGGACAGGCTGCAGTGCGGTGGAAACATTTAAAACTTCCACTGTTCCGGTGGAAGCATTTAAAAATGAAGAGTGTAGGCAGAGGGAAGCTGGTCCCATTGGTAAAGGGGTCAAGTACGAGGGAATGTAGAATGACAAAGGAAGCAAATGTAACGTCTTGAGTCACACAGTGAATGTTTGGTGTCTGGAATGTATTGCAGAGGAAATTGGTGGAGGCGGATTCAATTGTAGCATTCCAAATGGAGGTGGTTAGGTATCTGAAAGTTTTGTTTAGTTTATTGTCATGTTTACCGAGGTACAGTGAAAAGCTTTTAGTTGCATGCTATTAAAGGAAAAGCTTGCAGGACCATGGAGAATGGTTGGAGGTGTGAGTCTATCTGGATGACTGGAGTTGGTAAGAACTCACTTGGCTGAATGGTCATCTCCCATGCTGTCACTGTTCTGTGAGCTGTGTACATTTGGTATTAATACTCAAACAAGAGTGTAGCCTTTCTCAACATAAAGAGACAAAAATATATTTTGAACACAAGGCTCACACCACAGGTGGTTTTACTGTTTGCTGTGATTCCTACCATCTTTAAATTTGTTAGAATTGACACAATCCTTGCAGAAACTTGCCACTGAAGCAGATGCAAATTTAGCAGGGTTGGCTGGAGTTTCACTGCTCAGTTCAGGTGCAAGAGGAAGTGACAACTTTGTACAATTTTCTGATCTGTATTATATTAACTAATTCAGATTGACTCTGAAGTTAATTATCCTCTAGTTTAGTTTAGTTTAGTTCAGTTTATTATTGTCATTTGTACTGAGCTACAGTGAAAAGCTTTTTTGTTGCGTGCTACCCAGTCAGCGAAAAGACTGTACATGATTACAATCAAGCCGTCCACAGTGTACAGATACAGGATAAAGGGAATAACATTTAGCACAACATAAATTCTAGTAAAGTCCTAATAAAGATAGTCTGAGGGTCTACAATGAGGTACATGGTCAGGACCGCTCTCTAGTTGCCGATAGGATGGTTCAATTGCCTGATAACAGCTGGGAAGAAACTGTCCCTGAATCTGGAAATATGTGATTTCACACTTCTGTACCTCTTGCCTGATGGGAGAGGGGAGAAGAGGGAGTGATTGGGATGAACTTGTCCTTGATTATGCGGGTGGCCTTGCCAAGGCAGCATGAAGGGTAGATGGAGTCAGTGGAAGGGAGTTTTGTTTGTGTGATGGTCTGGGCTATACCATAATTCTATAAAATAGCACTGAGTTAACCCTTTCCTTTCAAACCCACATAGGAAATCATCAAAAGTGCGTGCACCAATGTATTTTTACTGCTCCTGAGCAGGTGGTGGTGAGCTATCAATGCAGTCCTTCTGGTCACAAAGCTCACAAAATGCTGTTGCTTGGGATTTCCATGATTTACATCCATGGTGACACCAAAGGCCCATCAATAAATATTTTCAAATCAAGATGGTGTGTGACCTGGAAGAGATCCTGCAAACAGTTGTATTATCACATGTTTGTTTATTTTGACCTTCTTAGTAATAGAGTCATACAGTGTGGTAACAGGCCCTTTGGCCCAACATGCCCACATTGACCAACATATCTCATCTACACTAGTCCCATCTGCCTCCATTTGGCCCATATCCCTCTAAACCTGTCTCTTCCATGTACCTGTCCAAATGTTTCTTAAACAATGTGATAGTACCTGCCACAACTACCTCATCCGGCAGCATGTTCTATACATCCACTGCCCTCTGTGTGAATTCGTTACCCCTCAGGTTCCTATTAAATCTTTCCCTCCTCACCTTAAACCTTTGTCCTCTGGTTCTTGATGGAAAAAGATAAGGCACCAGGCAGAGTGAGTAACTACAGTGCATCTTGTAGATGGTACATGGTGTATTTGGAGGTGGAGGAATGAATGCTTAGGATGGTGATTAGGATCAAGTGGCGTGCTTTATCCCAAATGATCTCAGGCTTCTTGCAAATTGTTGGAGCTTTCCATCACAATCCTGTGTTATACCCTGTACATGGTGGAAAGCCTTTAGGGTGTCAGAGAGAAGTCACTCACAACGGGATACTCATTCTCTGATGTTGTTTTGTGATGGTTTTTAAGTGGCTGATCCAGTTGCGTTTCTGGTTAATGATGGCACCTAAGGGGGACTCAGTAATGCTCCATTAAATGTCAAAGGTTGATGTTTGGACTGTCTTTTGTTGGAGATGGTTTTTCCAGCAGTTTTGCAGCACGAATGTTACTCACCACTTATCATCCCTTCCTAAATATTGACTTGATGTTGTCACATGCAGGCATGAGCTGCATTATTTGCTAATCTGTCGCATTGGGGCGGTACAGTGGTGCAGCGGTAGAGCTATTTGCTGCCTTACAGTGCCAGAGACTCTGGTTCGATCCTAACTACTGGTGCGGTCTGTATGGAGTTTGTACATTTGAGCTGTGACCCCGTGGGTTTTCTCCAAGTGCTCCAGTTTGATCCCACACACCGAAGACATACAAGCTTGTTTGGCTTCAGGAAAATTGTACATTGTCCCTTGTGTGTAGGATTGTGCTAGTGTATGCGGGTGATTGTAGGTCGTTGCGGACGGTGGGCCGAAGGGCCTGTTTCTCTAAAATCTAAAGTCTAAAGTACCATCAAATGAAATTGATCAATGCGGTGTTATAATCCAACATTCCTATTTCTGGCCTATGAAGGAAAGGAGGATATTGATGAAACAGATTATGATGGTGGGTCTCAAACACTGACCTAACCAACTCCGGTAATAATGTTCAGGGACTGGCATGATCGACCTCCAAAAACATAACCAATTTTCCATCTTGAAAGGTCAGATTCCATACCAGTGTAGCGACCATAGAGAATGGTCCAGGTCGTCGAACCCTCGGATTGGCCAGCGAGGTCACGTGGGAACGCGACCATGAGGATTGGTCCAGCAAACGACATCGCTGATTGGCCAGCGATGTCAGGTGCGCGTTTGGCGCCCGATTTAGCCAGTTCGGCGAAGTCTTCAAGGAAGACAGTAAGTTTATATTGGTTGTCCTGTAACTTGTTGTTTTGATTCTGTATTCGTGTATTGCGGCTGCAATAAACTTCGTCTACAACTAGCAAGTTTCGGACTCGCCATACCAGAATGTTTTCCCTCGGAGGTGTAATGCAGTTTGTACAGTAGAAGGTTCTTACAGTGGCAGTGTGTACTGGTGGTGGAGGAATTTAATGTTGATGGTGGCAAATAGGGTGCCAATCAAGTGGCATGCTTTATCCCAGATGATATTGAGCTTCTTGAAAGCTCTTAGAGGTGCACTTATCCAGTGAAGTGGAGAGTATTGCTCACATCCCTGATATGTATTTTGCAGAATGTGGCGAGCCTTTAATGTGTCAGAGATGAGCTACTTTACACGGGATGCCACACTCAGTCAAATGCTGCCTTGATATGAAATGCAATCGTTCAGATCCAACTGGAATTCAGCACTTTGGCTCACAATGGGACATATGCATAGTCTGGGGCGGTGTGGTCCCGGTGACACCCAAAATACCAAAAGTGTGCATCAGGATATTGACGAGTAGGTGGCACTGGTTGGCACTGTTGGCAGAGGCTTCACTGTTGCTGAAGAGCCGGCGGGCCACCCGCAGCCATGGGCAGTGAAGGCCGCGGACGCCGACAGAATTAACAATCTCATCAGGAAGGCTGGCTCCCTCCTGGGGGTGGAGTTGGATTCACTGGAAGTGGCCTTGGGGGGAGGATGCTCCTCAAACTACAGAGCATCTTGGACAATACAGCTCACCCACTCCATGACACACTGGTCAACCCGAGGAGTACCTTCCGTAACAGACTGGTTCCGCCAAGATGCAGGACAGAAAGCCACAGGAGATCCTTTATCCCTGTGGCTATCAAACTGTACAACTCCTCCCCCTTCTGTCATGGGGTGGACTGAGACTGACTCCCCTCTCCTCCCCCTGCCCCCTTCCAATCTCTGCACATCCCCAATCCTGGATTTTCCACTCGTCAATTTAATTTCATATTTCATGAATCTTGTTGTGTTTTTATGACTGTTGGCAGACCAATTTCCCTCCTGGGATAAATAAAGTTCTATTGTATTGTATCGTATCATAGTGCCATAGAGGCGGTCAGGTGAGGGGACACAGAGGCGTCAGATCGTGGGCCTGCAGAAGCCTGAGGCTTATATGGTTTGGGGGCACTCTGGTCTTTACTGCATGTAGACTGGACCTTTTCTTGTGGATTTTGGATTTTTCCTTTTTCTTTGTAAAGAGCCCCTTTAAAAAAATATGTGCATTTGTGGACTGTGCAAAATAATTTAATTGTGTTATGCATTCGTGACAATAAAAAATATTGAACCATTGAAAACTATTGAACTATTGAATCACCATTTTGTTGATGATTGAGAATGGGGGGACTATGTATAAACACTGCTGTAATTTCTTCATGGTGAAACCAAAATGTTTAAAAATGGCCTTTGTTAAAATCTGACAATGTGCACTTTAACCACATGTGATCTTTTTCTATTACAAATCTCAAATTGTGGAGTACAGGGGCAAATAATTAAATGATGGGTCTTTGTCCCAAACATTATATAATATTATAAACATTATAATTTATAGCCTTTGCATCTTTAATTACTGGAATTATACATAATGCACATATCGCTGCCAGTAAAACTTAACTGCATATTTAACCCAATGAGCTCAGAACGATTTTGGGATGTGAATGGTTATATTCAACAATGAGACAATTGACATTGAAGGAGGAAATAATGTTGGCAATGGCACGGGGTGAATTCACTATTCTGCTTCAAATGCTCATCAGATCTTTAACATCTACCTGAATAGTAGACATTGCTACAGCACTCTTACATGAACTTAATCGTGTACCTAATTTTTGAAGTAGGACTTAAGGCAGAAATTATAACCTAGACTGCACAAATGCAGTATGTTAGTTTTAAGCTTGTCACGTGTGTTTTATAGCCTTACTTTGAATTTCTGCCAAACATGGGCCTGTGTGTTAAGTTAAAAAACAAACAAAAATGACATATGTCAGAAATGGGCTTTGGTCTGGCAGTCAAAAGTCCTGCATTGGATTGGACACCTATGTATAAATAAGGAATTTGACTGCCCTTGTATGGCCAATTCAGGATACATCATTTTTCATGCATCATTTTTCTGACAGGGGCAAAGACCAAATGATCAATTCCCAGGTCAGTACTGAGGTGACCGGCTCTGAGATTGCCTTTCATCCCAGCGTCACTGACAGAAATAATTCTGACCTCTGAGAGGGCATACAAATTATTTCGCAGGAGCCCTTCAGAGGGAACATCCAAAAGCCTCTGATGTGAATATTAGACGTTGAAGCAAAAAACATTGTCCACGTCAGTTCTTCCACGATAAGCACTGCCACTGCAGACCCTTCCTGCATCAAGCAAAAACAATTGTAGATCCCTCCCACAACAAGCACAAGCTGTTGCAGACCGCTTCTACAATAAACATATCTGTTGCCGAAGAAGAGTCTGAAGAAGGGACCTGACCTGAAACGACACCTGTCCATGTTCTTCAGTGATGCAGCTTGACCTGCTGAGTTTCTCTAGCACGTTTTGTCTTTCTTTTGTAAACCAGCATCTGCAGTTCGTGCAGTTTCTACACATCCGTTGCAAGTTTATTCCTTATGTTTGAAATTTGTTTGCAAGCTCCAAACAGCGGCTGGGCAAAATAGCTGACTTATTCAGCACTGTGCATATCAGGTAGACATATCTACAATCTTCACAGAAATTTTAGCTGCATTGCTTATTGCATCATCAGCTCAGCAGTTTAGATCGCTGAGTCATGAAAGGAGTGCAAAATATATATTTAAACAGGTGCCTCAAAATCGTTCCTTTGGAGAAGGACAGCATCTCGATTTGTAATGCTCCAATGTTTCTGAATTGCACAGCCACAAGAATACTTGGTCAAATAGAGATATTTCCATTAAAATGAATCGGCTGAATCAAGATCAAGTGAAAGAAAGCTAAGCGTCTTCACAGAGCTGCCAGATCAAAGAGCTTGGTTTCTCCTGTTTGACAAATTAGCTGCTCAGCTGGTTCATCTATTTTAACTGTCCCTGACAACTGGCATTTATTCATTCAACTGTAAAGTAATGAACAACGTGCCTATGCATGAGATGGGATGAAGGTCAGGCGCCGTTAACTATGACCGGTACTCCTATTGTTACTCCTGTCAAGCCTGATGGCAATCAGAGTCATAAATAAATGCTGTAAAATCTCAAATACAGTAACGCACAACAAGCATGGCACATCAGCAGAGCATATCAGTCAATGTGACAGGCTCAGCCTTGTGATTTAGAAGCTGGATGGTTTCCACGTCGACAGAACATCAGAGACATGTTGAAAGCCTTAGAAATGTCAGCCCTGTCTTTTTGAAAATACGCACTTTTAGAAAATATCCAGTTAGCTACTGAACTGCGCACTCAACCTTTTTCAGTAAATAGGAAGATCTGCTGATGAACAATGATTTGCCTGCTAAATTGCAACATTTACTTGCCCCAGGGAGATCAACAAAGGCTGCAGGAGTTATCACTGAATAAGCATGCTGGGGTCATCAGCCATAATGCTCGGTACCAACGTCAGCTGCTTTTGCACAGACCCGGGAGGCAAGGGATGGAGGCGAAAGAGGAATTCCACTCCTGGCTTGAGCATTCCAACATCTGAGTTTAGTTTAGTTTAGTTTAGTTTAGAGATACAGCGCAGAAACAGGCCCTTTGACCCAACGAGTCCGCGCCAACCAGCGATCCCCGTACACTAGCACTATTCTACACACGAGGCAGAATTTAGTATGTACCAAAGCCAATTAACCTACAAACCTGTACATCTTTGGAGAGTGGGAAGAAACCGGAACACCCAGGGAAAACCCATGTGGTCATGGGGAGAACGCACAAACTCCATACAGACAGCACCCATAGTCAGAATTGAACCCTGGTCTCTGGCACTGTAAGGCAGCAACTCTACCGCCGTGCCACCTGTGCCGCCCCTATTGGGAGTTCTAATGGGAGGGAAGACGATCCTACTTGCCAGAATTGGGAAGGACACACACTTCTTGGGAGGTGCGACTGCGAGGAAGGGAATAGGAAATGCTGATTCCAATTGACATAATGCATAGGACATGACTTAGTCAAAACTAAAATCCTGTTTAATTGGACAGACACAAATGCAAAGGCTCATTACAATACAGTTTCGTTTTATCAGTTTAGTTTATTGTCACGTGCACTGAGGTACAGTGAAATGTTTTTCGGTCTCAGAACGATGGTCTCAGAAAGGAGAATGCTCCTCAAACTACACATCTCACACCCTCCATGACACACTGGTCAACCTCCATGATTCACTGGTCAGCAACAGACTTGTCCCACCAAGGCGCAGCACAGAACACCACAGGAGGTCCTTTTTCCCTGTAGCTATCAAATTATACAACTCCTGTCCCTTCTGTCATGGGAGTAGACTGACCCCCCTCCCCCATCTTTGCACATCCCTCATCCTGGACATTTTCACTCGATAATCTTATTTCGTGTTTGTGCAATATTACATATGTGCTGTGCAATAACTGGTCACTTTAATTTCATTATTTCAATGCCTTGTAACTGAATCCTTTGACTGTCGGCAGACCAATATTCCTCTGGGAATAATAAAGTTGTATAGTATTGTATCGTTTTGTTGCGTGCTAACCAGTCAGCAGAAAGATAATACATGGTTACAATCAAGCCATTCACAGTATACAGACCATGATAAGGGAATAACGTTTAGTGCAAGATAAATCTAAATCCAGGCAGTGCCACTCATTATATGATATCACCACCCAACTGAAAGACCACAAGAGTGGTCACAGTGATAGGAGGGGACAATTGCTGGATCAATCGTCATCTAATCTATTTTCTTATTTGAACCTACCTGGCCCCATAAATGTGACACATTAAGAAAGCTGCTGCTGGAAAGTCAATACAGAAGCACTTGAGTAAAAAACTGCAGATGGTGCAAGATTGTAGAGCAGATTCCAAGTACTGCAAAAAAAAGTAGAGTTAGCAGTGAATGAATGAATGAATGAATGAATGAATGAATGAATGAATGAATGAATGAATGAATGAATGAATGAATGAATAAACACATTATTGTCATATGTGACAAGTCACAGTGAAATTCTTTGCTTGCATACCCAGCAGACCCAGGATATACAAATAGCCGCTACATAAAGGGCACTTACAAAGTTACAAAGTATCCCGCACTAGGTCTACCTTTGTTCTCCCCCCTCCCCCTCCTTCAAGGCGGGTCCTCCTTTATTCCCAGCGGCGCAACGTCCAGCACCATTTGTCGCAGGCCCCCACCGCGTGCTCTGCCGCCCCAGGCCCCCGCTTCGGGCTCCGCTGATCTAGGCCCCTGCCACGGGTCCACCGCCCCAGGCCCCCGCTGCGGGCTCCGCTGATCTAGGCCCCTGCCACGGGCTCCACCGCCCCAGGCCCCCGCTGCGGGCTCCGCTGATCTAGGCCCCTGCCACAGGCTCCACCGCCCCAGGCCCCCCCGCAGGCTCCGCTGATCCAGGCCCCCGCTGCGGGCCTCTGCCACCCCAGGCCACAGCCGTGAGCTCCGCTGATCCAGGCCCCAGCCGTCAGGCTACGCTGATTCAGGCCCCCGCCGCGGGCTGCGCTGATCCAGGCCCCAGCCACGGGCTGCGCTGCTCCAGGCCCCAGCCACGGGCTCCGCTGATCCAGGCCCCAGCCGCCAGGCTCTGCTGATCCAGGCCCCAGCCGCGAGCTCCGCTGATCCAGGCCCCAGCCGCCAGGCTACGCTGATTCAGGCCCCAGCCGCCAGGCTACGCTGATCCAGGCCCCAGCCGCGGGCTGCGCTGATCCAGGCCCCAGCCACGGGCTGCGCTGCTCCAGGCCCCAGCCACGGGCTCCGCTGATCCAGGCCCCAGCCGCCAGGCTCTGCTGATCCAGGCCCCAGCCGCGAGCTCCGCTGATCCAGGCCCCAGCCACGGGCTGCACTGATCCAGGCCCCAGCCGCCAGGCTACGCTGATCCAGGCCCCAGCCGCTAGGCTACGCTGATCCAGGCCCCAGCCGCCAGGCTACGCTGATCCAGGCCCCTGCCATGGGCCTCCGCTGCCGAGAATACATGGCAGCACCTCAGGAAAGAGGGTGTGAAAGAGGTGATTAGTTCAGGAGTCTGATAGCAGTGGCACAGAAGCTGCTCTTGATTTAGTTTAGTTTATTATTGTCACATGTACAGTGAAAAGCTTTTTTTATTGTTGCATGCTATCCAGTCAGTGAAAAAAAAAACTATAAATAATTACAATCAAGCTGTCCACAGTGTAGAGATACAGGATAAAGGAAGTAAAGTTTAGCGCAAGATGAAGTTGAATGAAGTCCGATTAAAGAAAGTCCAAGGGTCTCCAATGAGGTAGATGGTCGGTCAGGACAGCTCTCCAGTTGGTGATAGAATAATAATGATAATAATAATAATAATAATGCATTACATTTATATAGCGCTTTTCAAACACTCAAAGACGCTTTACAGGGATTACTAGAACATAGAGAAGAAAATAAATAGATAAATAAGTAAACGAACAGAAAAAGGAGACAGAAGGTGAGGTGACGGTCAGTGGTTGAAGGCAGTGCTGAACAGGTGAGACTTCAGTGATGTTTTGAATGTGGTGAGTGAGGAGGAGTCTCTGACAGTTTGGGATAGTGAGTTCCAGAGGGTGGGAGCAGCGATGGAGAAAGGCCTGTCCCCCCAGGATCTGAGTTTGGTCCGGATGGGGGGGGACAGGAGGTTGGCAGCAGCAGAGCGGAGGGTGCAGGTGGGAGTGTGTCTGTGGAGGAGGTCAGTCAGGTAGGATGGGGCCAAGTTATGGAGGGCTTTGTAGGTCATGAGGAGGATTTTGTACTGGATTCTCTGGGGGATGGGGAGCCAGTGGAGCTTGTAAAGGATGGGGGTGATATGGTCACGGATCGGGGAGTGGGTGAGTAGACGGGCAGTGGAGTTTTGAATGTATTGAAGTTTACTGATGATTTTTGAGGGTGAGCCATAGAGGCTGTTGCAGTAGTCCAGACGGGAGGTGATGAAGGCGTGGATGAGGGTTTCTGCAGCTGTGGAAGAGAGGGATGGACGGAGACGGGCGATGTTTTTGAGGTGGAAGAAGGCTGTCTTGGTGATGTGTTTGATGTGTTTGTCGAAGGAGAGGGTTTGATCAAACATGATTCCAAGATTCCGGATGTGAGGGGAGGTGGATACTGGGAGACCATCAATATTGAGGATGAAGTTTTGGGTGGATTTGGTGAGCATTTTTGGACCAATGATGATGATTTCGGATTTGTTGCAGTTGAGTTTGAGGAAATTTGATTGAAGCCAAGATTTTATTTAAATGATGCAGTTTGTCAGTGTAGAGTGTGTGGTGGTGGAGATTGACTTGGTGGAGATGAGGAGCTGGATATCATCGGCGAAGCAGTGGAAGTTGAGACCATGACGGCGGATTAATTGACCAAGGGGGAACAGGTAGAGGATGAAGAGGAGGGGGCCAAGGACTGAGCCTTGGGGGCAGCTTGGGGGAGGGGAGCGGTGGGGGATTTACAGTTGTTAATGGAGATGAACTGGTGCCTCTCGGTGCCTGTCGGAGAGGTAAGATTTGATCCAGAATGGTTCAGTTGCCTGATAACAGATGGGAAGAAACTGTCCCTGAATCTGGAGGTGTGCGTTTTTATATTTCTGTAACTCTTTCCTGCTGAGAGAGGGGAGAAGAGGAAGTGGCAGGGTTGAGACTCGTCCTTGATTATGTTGGTGGCCTTGCCGAGGCAGCGTGAAGTGTAGATGGAGTGTAATGAAAGGGAGGTGTTTTTGCATGATGGGTTTGGGCTGCGTCCGCAACACTCTGCAACTTCTTGTGGTCTTGGATGGAGCTGTTCCCAAACTGTGCTGTGATGCATCCCAATCAAATGCTTTCTATGGCGCCTCTATGGAAGTTGTGAGAATGGTTGGGAATATGCCGAACATCCTCAGCCTTCTATGGAAGTAGAGGCATTGGTGTGTTTCCTTGGCTATTGCTTTGATATGGCTGGTCCAGGACAAGTTGCTAGTGATATTTACTCCGAAGAACTTGAAGTTATCAACCATCTCTATTTTGTTACTGTCAATGTACGTTAAGCGCTTCACTTCCTGAAGTTAATAACAATCTCTTATGTCTTGCTGACACTGAGGGAAAGGTTGGTGCCTTGGCACCAGGTTGCAAGGTTCTCAATCTCCTTCCTGTAATCTGTTTCATCATTATTTGATAACCACCCACTACAGTAGTGTAGTCTGCGATTTTGTAAATTGAGTTGGATTTGTATTTGGCTGCAGGCATGGGTGTATAAGGATTAAAGAAGAGGTCAGAGAACACGTCCTTGCAGGGCACCAGCCTTGAGGATTATCATAGAGGATGATTTATCACCTCTATTCACTGATTGGTGTCAGTTGGTCAGGAAGCTAAGGATCCAGTTGCAGAGGTGAGTATTGACTTCAAGTTCTACGAGTTTGGAGATGGGCATGGATGGGATGATAGTATTGAAAGCAGAGCTATAGCCTATGAATAGAAGTCTGACATAGGTGCCTTTCTTGTCCAGGTGTTCCAAGGATGAGTGTAGGGCCAGGGAGATGGCATCAGCCGTGGACCTGTTGTGGCGGTAGGCAAACTGCAGAGGGTCAAGTTTACTTGTAGGTTGGATTTAATGTGTTCCATAACTAGCCTCTCAAAGCACTTCATGATGGTGGATGTCAAGACCACTGACCGGTAGTCATTTAGGCATAAGATCTTTCTTTTCTCCGGCACCGGAATGATAGTGGTCTTCTTGAAGTAGTTGGGTTCCTCAGCTAGAGTAGGGAGAGATCAAAGATGTTCGTGAACACTCCCAACAGCTGGTCCGCGCTGTTCCTAAGGACACGGCCAGAGACTCCATCTGGACCAGTTGCTTTCGGTGAGTTCGCCCTCAGGAAGGTTGATCTAACGTCTGTAACATTGAAGATAGACACAAAATGCTGGAGTAACAGCGGGACAGGCAGCATCTCTGGATGGGTGACGCTTCAGGTCGAGACCCTTCTTCAGACTGACAAAAGAAGGGTGTCGACCCGAAATGCTACCCATTCCTTCTCTCCAGAGATGCTGCCTGTCCTGCTGAGTTACTCCACCAATTTGTGTCTATCTTCAATTTAAACCAGCATCTGCAGTTCCTTCCTACACATTCTGTAACATTGACCCTGGGAAAGGGCACACTCAAGTCTGATGAAACAAATGTAATTGCCCCATTGGCCTTTTCCTCAAAGCGAGCATGGAATGCATTAATTTCATCAGGTCGGGCAGCACCAAGCATGACCATCATCTGGACATTTTGAGTTCGGATGCCTGGTATTTCAAGTTGTTGCATCTTATGCTAGAGGTAGAAAAGAGAAAAGAGAATAGCCTGGGTGGACATCAGGCATTCTTGATGATACTTCCAGCCTTCCTGAAGGAAGTGATATGTGATATGTGTGTGATGGACTGGTTTGTGTTCACCACTCACTGCAGGTTCAGGTGGTCAAGAGCAGAGCAGTTGCCAAAACAGACTGATCTGTATCCAGTCAGAATACTTTCTGTAGCGCATCCGTAGACGTTCATGAGAATCCTCATGGGCAAGGCAAATCTGAGAATGTAAATGCACTGATGCGCTTTCTTGATCACTTTATCAGTGTGAAGGAACCAGGTTAGGTTGCTGGTAATACGGATCTTGAATTTTAAGCTGTCATCCATCTCTACAGTAGTTCTGTTGATAAGGACAGTTAGGTGTCCACAACCCCTAACCCACCTTCTTCAGGTCAACAACCAACGCTGCTTCCGATTTGCTGACCTTTGGGGCTAGATTGGTGTAAGGGCAAGATTCTCGATCTTTCCTGAGCTTTGTCTCTTCATTGTTGTTGATCCGGTGGCCCCCTGTAAATGAGAAAGTTCTACTCTCAAGTCACATTCCTGCAGTTTTGGTGTAAATCCTGAGCCAACTTGCAGGTGAGCTCTGAAGGAATACCATGTAGCAAGAGGCATCGTTCTTTCAAAGTAATATTCTACCAAGACCCTGCCTGTTCTTGAAAGCAGATACACCTTCCTGTGGCATTAATCTTAAGGGAAGCAATAGAGTTATTCACAGAGTCCAAACATAGAAAATAAGTGTAGGAGTAGGCCATTCGGCCCTTCAAGCCTGCACCGCCATTCAATATGATCATGGCTGATCATCCAGCTCAGTAACCTGTACCTGCCTTCTCTCCATACCCCCTGATCCCTTTAGCCACAAGGGCCACATCTAACTCCCTCTTAAACATAGCCAATGAACTGGCCTCAACTACCTTCTGTGGCAGAGAATTCCACAGACTCACCACTCTCTGTGTGAAGAAATGTTTTCTCATCTCGGTCCTAAAAGACTTCCCCCTTATCCTTAAGCTGTGACCCCTGGTTCTGGACTTCCCCAACATCGGGAACAATCTTCCCGCATCTAGCCTCTCCAACCCCTTAAGAATTTTATATGTTTCAATAAGATCCCCCCTCAGTCTTCTAAATTCCAGCGAGTATAAGCCTAGTCTATCCAGTCTTTCTTCATATGAAAGTCCCGCCAAACCATGGTGAATACATTGAATATTAAATATGAACATCAACAATGGCTTGGCCATTGTGGATAAAGCTACTGCTTTCCTGCTTGGCATAACCTAGCTCAGAGTAAGTGATATGCACTCATGGGTCAGCCTGTGCAGGCAGTGGTGATTTCCCATCTAAGATTTAGCCTGCCAGTGATATAAGAATTGATTCAAATAGTTCTCATTTTCCATTGCTACTTGATTTTGTCATCAGGCACTTCCTCTAAAACAAATTTGTAAATGCAATTGAAACGACTATTAAAGAAGATTGGAATTGAACTTTGCCATGTTCACCCTACCTACCATTCCACTCAGTGACTGGATTATTCTGGTTGACAACCAATATGTGTTTACAATTGGTATAAATTAATTTTAAATGTATAACTAATAAAATCAAATATTAGTAGAATTATTTTATTTCTCAATTGGCTGCAGATCAACAGTAACATCACTGATACTTGATAATGGGTTCCTAAAGCCACAAAGAGATTGAATGTTACACATGTTTCTCTGTGATCATTAACATCACTAATCTAAATTTCAATTTAATATAATTGTTTTCCATATAAAAAATGCCTGTCCACTATGAATATGGTTGGTTTTTTTTCATTCACTTTCACAGATTAAAGTAAACAACTGTTGAGTCTATCAATCAAGAAACAATTGCAAATAGTAAGTCGGCTTGTTTTAATACCAAGGTTTTAAATAAATTGTACATGCAACAAATGTCTTCCAGCACTTTGTGCATGGATCTCATTACGATAACAAGTTCTCTTATTGTACTGTTCAGCCCTGATCAACCATAACTTCAGGGGTGTCATCATCATTCCTATCTCCTGCAATATTGTTTACCTGTAAAATACTTATCTAAACAATATTGGATTCCGTAGCTGTTGTTATACACAGAAGCAAGGTTTGCAGGCACCAGTTTGTTATTATTCACAGTGTTACCAGTTAGATTTCAGCAGGTTAGAATACATAGGCACGCTAAAGAAGACAACACAGAACACTACATTTCACATGCAATTGCCACAAAAATGAAGTCACTACATTTCCTTTTTCACTAGGTTTCAATTCAGATTTTCTGGAAATGCTACATTTACTGTCAGGATGACGATCAATGTTTTCTACAGACACAGTTACAGAAAGAAAACATTCAAAATTATGACTGCGATCCACAGTGTCAGGCTGGATAATGTCATGGTGCGATACCACAGCTAAAAGCAGACAGAGAAGTTGATAACTACATCGCAAAGAAAGACAAGGATTGCTGCCAGTTTCACCACTGCAAGCTATATCCATCTTTTGCTGCTTTATCAAATTTATACTTAAAAGGTCCTCTTATTTCAGATAGTGTTTTAAATGCACTTTAATCCCTAATTTAAACCCAGCATACAGCAATAATGTATTGAAATGGATTTATCAGAATATTAGCATCAAGATTTGTTTTAGTAACTCCCATAATCAGAATCATAATATTGCAACAAGATGCTATTCTGGCACTGTAATAAAAGAATACTAAAATCATGTACAATACTTTTTGAATTAAATAAAATTATGCTGTTGCAGCAAACAATTCAGCCCATCAAGTTTTGGCTAGTATTTTTATTTCACATGAATCTCATCCGTGATCATTTTTTATCTCAGACTATTAGCATAACTTCCTAATTCTTTCTCTCCTCTCTTCCTCATTAATTATCTACCTGTCCTGAATGTTACTTGCCCCAGTTACCCAATGTGGTAGTAACTTCCAGATTCAAAATATTCTCTGAAGAAAATGGTTGGGTTTATGCAAGTACCATGGCATAGAACATATTGTGCCGCATACCCGTGAATGTAAAATAGAAAATTGTGTTACAGAGAAAGTCGCAATTACCTTAAAAGAGACAAGACACTAGATTTACTGTGAGGCCTACAATGCTCGCTGCTGTTTAAGAATTGACCGTGTTGTAATGTCCATGAGTGTAGATGTTCACTTAATCTTGAACATCCTGAAGATCTGTGAGATCCACCATCCTCCATAAGTTTTGTCAGAGTGATGCCTTGTGACTGACTCAAGTTTCAAATGTATTACATGTGGTGCCATTCACATTGTATATGCAGACTAATCCTGCCGCAACATGTTAGGCTTTGTTAATTGCATTCTTGCCGTAGTTACTGCTGAGCAATCAGCACAGTGCCAAAAGTAAACATTGACAAATATTAAGTTTCTTTTTTTAATATTTAATTACTATTGGTAAATAAAACCTTTTCAAAAAACTTTCTTATTATTTTCAGTCTCTTTGACTTTTCTACTTCTCCTTAAACCAATCATACTTTCCTTCTGTCTTTCCAACTTTCTATTATTTTAACTTATTAATGATTCTCCAGTCTGACACACATTTGACTATCTGCATTGCTGAACCAAAATCAATGCTACAAATGTAAAATATTCATAAAAGTGTTCTTACTAACTATTAGAAAATAAAAATTTGTTTGCCCTATTAACCTCATTATAAGCCTGTGAGTGTAGAAGTCTACTGGTCAGCAGGTAGAATTTGGCTCATTTTGCCTGGTTTGTGGTTGGAGGAATTAGTGTGGGAAAGAGGATAATGTCAGACACTCACCATATAGTCTATTTCTATTGGCATTGGGGTTAATGAAAGGATGCAGTTTCATTATTGTGTAGAGTAACCATGCATTCATCATCAATGTTCCAAATCTACATTGGTTTCTGATCTGGTAACTTCTCTCACAACTGTTCAATCCAATCATGACCTTAATCTTCCCTACTTTTTTTCAACTGGTGTAGCTACAGTCTCTGAGCTCTCTCCCTGTCTCCAATTCTGACCTCAGGTGCACACCCAATCCTGATCACAGCAGGCCCACAAGACTCTGAATTAGGGGCAAGCCCAACTTTAATGGTATTATACGGGAAATAGTTCAACTTGATTGAAGTAGGTTGTTTGCGGGTAAAGGCATGTCTGGAAAGGGTGATCACAAAGATAAAAGCTCTGAGGTAAAACCACTTTACTTTGTTAACAGTTTCAGTTTCTGAAAAGATCACCTGGTAAATGCCAACCGAAATGTCATCATTAAGGAGAAGGAGTTAGAGACACAACAATTTTCTGTGTAAAGGTATTATATTTTTAGCTGCTATGGGGGAATTTGTATAGTCAAAGGTATTCATTAAAATTAACATTAAAACAAGAATAGAACTGAACTATTTCACTGTGGGCTTCACAATTATTGTGTCACCTTAGTGGTTATCATTTTGTAGCTGTAATGAGACTAGATATCTGTTATTTGCAGTCACTGTCATAAAGTTTCTCTGTATCTCGGATTGTTGTAAAATCAGATATCACTGCCTTATCAAAGTTCAAATAGAACAGCTTTTATATTTTGACTGACATTATGATTTTCACTATAAATTGATGTAAAACAATGCTTTATTTTCTTAAACCATCATACAATGAAATAAAATTAATTTAGTAATTAATCATAGTAATCTTAATTCCACATTTATTTTCTTTATGTTTCTATGTTTACATTCCCAATTTTGTCTTTCTATAACAGATACACCTTTCACCCAAGAGGGCCAAAATGGAAGCTTCTCCTCAAATTTACTTACATTAGCTACCGGTAAAAATATAACTTGTTTCTGAAACTAATTTCATGTTCTGAACTAAAAAAGCAAAGCAATGAGTCTGTCTCTGGTATGCATTGCAATGCATTGCGGTATGCAGCATACAAAAAAGGCATTATTGTAAATAACAAAAAGAAGGACAGGCATTGAATAGCTTTCTTTAGTAATGGAGGGCAATAGAAGCTCTTTACATCAGGTACACTGACTGATGAATATATGAATGCCACTCATAATCTTTTAAAGAAACTCTAATAAAAATACCTGCAAAGCAGCTTCATACATCTTTTTCCATTAGAACTGAATATTGATCTTCCTTATGGTGTAATTGGAAACATGATTTAATTTCCATAGGTCCCAAAATTAGAGAGATCTGAGCTTCAGCAATTTTACTGTAAGATCTGTGTTAGATTTATCACATGGTCCAGAGCAACTGTGTGGGGAAGAAACTTCAAGTCGAGAACTTCATGGAAGAGTGGCAGATCTGTCCAATTGGAATGGAGCTATTCAGAGTGGAATGAAATGAAATCTTTAACAAAAGTGGAAAACTTCTTTTGAAGTTATTTAAAAAGAAGCAAATTTTTAACTTGTTTCCAAAGTGAAGCAGACGTCTGGGAACATGGAGTTATCAGCATCGGGATGTATGTATGATTTTTCTAATGCCATACACAATGGCTGTCGACTTACTGCATTTACAGTATTCACTTCAATAGGAATGAGTGCTAACTGAAAGCTTTGACTTGCATTGGTATTTCTTTATTGAAAATATTTTCAGGAATATAAATGTAAAAACAGTGTTATCAGTGTAAGTGTGGATTGTAATATTCCTTTTCATTTTGAGAGAAAAATATTATGATTAAATTATTGTTCACTTTAGTTTTCAACTGTTTGTGAAATATGGCCAGAGTCTGACAGTTGGCACTGTTGGATTATTTTTATGACTAAACAAGGCAACATATTAATGTAAATAGAGTGAACCTGCATTTACCACTCGATCATGACTCAGCAACATAAAGCCAGTCATTTATAATAAAATTGTTTGAAAAGCAGGAGAAAGGGATTCATCCACTACAGTGTGCAGTAAACGTATTGGGGTGGATCACTATACAATGAACCATTGCCAATCCATCACCTCTCTCTAATGGGTAACAATCAGATTCTTGCCTGACTTTTAGTTTAGTTTAGAAATACAGCTTGGAAACAGGCCATTCAGCCCACTAAGTCCACACCGACCAATGATCACTCGTACCCTACCCTACGCATTAGGGGCAATTTACAGAAGCCAATTAACCTACAAATGTTTGGAGTGTGGAAGGAAACTTGAGCACCTGGAGAAAATCCATGTGGTCACTGGGAGAACATGCAAACTCTGTACAGATAGCACACGTAGTCAGGATTGAGCCTGGATCTCTGGCACTTTAAGGCAGCAACTATAACGCTGCGTGATTGTGCGTCCCTTGGCTGATGCTACCCTATTCATTTCAATGAGTTAATGGCCTTCATTAAAAGGTAAGTAGGAAAGTAAGTTTTGTTTAAGTATTTTGTTTATTTATATGTTGTAAGCAATTCGCAGAAGTCTAATGTGGTTTTAATGAAATGTTTTAATTGGTATTTCATTAAATATATTTTGATAGATTTAATCCATTTTAACTTTATTTCAGGTTTGCTGAATATCAGAAACTTTTAAAACAGTGAAAGGTGCCTTTGATGGCAGTGAGCTGTCCCTGTGTCTATGACCAGCATGGATGGAATCTGAGGCCACCTGAGCCATTACTGAAACTTGCTGCCCACTCCACAAAACCAGAAGGGCCATTAACATGATTCACGCTGTGGGTGCTGCAACAAGGATATATGGCTGCAAGAATAGCAAATGGGGGGAGGGGAGGTGGTGACTGTGGACAGAGGATTAGACCTTGCATGATCTAACTAATTATGTAACCCCATTGAATTCTTCTGAAATTCAGTTGCATTGGCTTCAAATTTCCAAAATAGAGTTTGACATTTACAGACCACCATATCACACTTGCATTGCATACAACAGAACTCAAATTTCCAGCTACACTGCCAGCATATGAGATATACAAAATAAAATCTTGCAAACAACCGATGAATAACTTGGACGGCACAGTGATGCAGTGGTAGAGTTACTGCCTTACAGTGTCAGATACCTAGGCGTTTTCCTGATTATGCCTATATGGCATTCATATGTTCTCCCTGTGACCACGTGGGTTTTCTCCGGGTGCTATGGTTATCTCCCACACTCCAAAGATGTGGAGGTTTGCAGATGAGTTGGCTTCTGTAAAAATAGTCCCTTATGTGTGTAAGATGGTGTGAGTGTACAGGGTAATTACTGGATGGTGTGGACTCGGTGGGTCGAAGGGCCTGTTCCCACACAATATGTCTAAAGTAAAGTCTAAGTTGTTTTTCAGTGTAACCTGTAACTCAGCCAACTTGTTTTTAATGTTCCTGAAGTGGGAGATGGTGGCCAGGACACAGGCAGAACTCTCTGCTTTGTAAATATTACTATAGAATTCTTTGCTTTCTCTTGAACCAAACTTGAGACTTCTCCTACACAGAGTGCAATTGCAGCCCTCCCTTCAGCACTGTACTGCAAGGTCTCCTAAACAACATCACTTCTCCTGGAACTTTTGAGCATAAATCCAGGAACATGTTGTCTTTGAAAGGAACCTTCAGTGGCATATACTGTGTATTATCCAATCTTTCAACACAAACCATCCCATATTCAATGCATAGACCCAAGAAAATCTTTCTGTAAGGGTTCATATTAGGAAGCGGAGCTTGAGATGAAAAAATTATACCAAATAACGCATATTGATATGGACATATTAATATTGCTGCTTTGTAACAATAGACACTGGGTCAAATTTCTATTCAGTTCACTGAGCAATTCAGCAATCCATGTTCGAAAATGACTCCGATTGAAGGCAAGAAAAAGACATGCAGACACACGTAAGGTAAGAATACTACATATTTTCTAATTATATTTAGGTTAGGCTTTCCTTTAAAAAACGTCTGTACAGCATTAGTCTTGGTCAAATATTCCTAACCATTATAAAATAGGATCCCCATTCGACAGAATCAGTAAACTAGCAGTTACATTTTACAGATAGGTCATGCAACGAGACAGAGTACAATGCAGATATTGAAAAGAAACATAGAACATCAATTACAATGCAAAATTACTGAATACCTCATGGACATTTTAATGATAACAACAACTAGGTAGTCTAGATGGTTGTAAAGTGATAGAATTGGAAGGCATAGATAATAAAGCATGATAATGGATTCACAAGGAACTGCAGATGCTGAACCTTGCCTTGAAGCCAAAGTGATGGAGTAACTCATTCGGTCAGGCAGCATCTCCGGAGGACATGGATAGGTGACGTTTCAGATCAGGACCCTTCTTCAGTGCTTTTTGGAAACAAGTGTGAAGAGGGGACCTAACCCAAAACATCGCCTATCCATGTCCTCCGGAGATGCTGCCTGACCTGCTGAGTTACTCCATCACTTTGTGTTCTCTACTGCATGAGAATGGATTTCACTGGTTGAATTGCCTGGGTAGGTATAGGAAACATGTACCAGTTCACTCTGCAGTTATTAAAACACTTCAGGTAGCATTTTCCAAAGGTGGCAACACAATGGTCGATAATTGTAGAGTTACATTTACTTCATTGTTGGCAGGATGAAGGTGAGAATTAAAGGTCAAGATTTATTGGGTGTTATATGTGACCATTCAAGACAACCACTGGATTGTTTGTTGATTAGCGAGGCTTTCCATAGGTGAGAATACAATACAACAATTGTAATGACTGACTGAAGTGAACAATAACAGCAGCATTTATTTAATTTTTTACCCCCAATGCTACTTTTAGTTCAGTTCAACAACTCAGTTTGGCCTTTATTTTGCTGTTCTTTTACTTATTCTCATCGGAAACTGTCTTTAAAGTTTAAATATAGCTGTTTCCATTTAACAAAAGCAAAAGGATTATATACCAGAATATACTACATTTTTCACCTTCCGTTCACATAATTCCACATGATCACAATGTATTAACAAAGTGCTGCTCAGCCCACTGTAATTCATGTACCCAGAAAGAACTGAGGACCACTGAGAAACTTCCCCAATACTTTATTTCACTCAGTCATCTATTATGCACCATCTATGCTTCCTACATTTTTCCAACCTGTGTTGTATATTTTACAGGGTCTTTTGAATTTTATTGATAGTATTTCATTGCAATTTTATCAATTGTCTTTTGAAAATTAGTATGTGTAATTGGTTGCAGTCTGTAGAGGCTGTGATTTCCTTAAAGAGTTTGCTTGCATCCATTAGATAGTCTTTTTCCCTTCCAAATCAATGTCAACACCTTCAACCAATTTATTATTTTACAAATGACCCCACCTTACTCCCCGGAAATCAATTCCATTTATGTCTTTGCACGAAAATAATACTAACACAACGGGTGTTTGCTCTGTTTTGTCAGCTTTTCTAATTACAGGCACCACACTGGTTTAATTCCAAACTGTCAATACTTCCCCAATGTCTATTGATTTTCATATATTGATTATCAGTATTTTGCAAATCTCTTTTTTACCTCACACTGCACTGTGTATTACAAAACCGTTATAATGATATATATATGCTTTTCACCTGTTTAAGTGATATACAATTTTCCTAATATAAAATTAACTGATTTTACTTGCTGCATCTTTGGGAAGCCAAACTATTCATGTACTTTTCAATTAAGTAATTACTCACAAGACTAATTCATTCCTGGTATTGGGGCTGTTTACATCTGTTATTCATCTCTTCTCTAAAAGGCTGGAAGATTTTGTTCATTCTTCTGCTAAGCCTTGGATTCTTTCGCCTAATCCTTCAAACAGTCTTTTAATATATTGCTTTCAATTTCCATTTACGATAGTCTTATAATTAGCCAGATGAGTGACTTCATCTCCTCCTTTAGGATATGTACAGGCTATTTACTCTATGTATGGTAGTGTGGTAGCACAGTTGGTTGTGTTTTAAGATCATTATCCTCATTGATAACTGATCTCAATTTGACTGAGCAGTACAAAGCCTTAATGATACGAAAATTTACTGCTTGTAGTTAATTAGATTTAAAGTGTTGAGAAATTGATCAGATGTTTCTTGACATTTTGAAGACAGAGGTTATTTGCAGCTTTTACAGAACATTAATACTAATTATTCTTCATGGAGTTATTTCCCATTAAAGAGCTAATTCTAAGTATTATGAAAGACAACATATTCTCAGTTTTATGAAATTAACTACTTGGAATAAATCTGTATTCCCATGATTCTGAAAAGTTAAACATGTGATACTTTGGATGAATCTTTGCAATTTTCAAATTACTGATATGCTGATTTATCAAAGATCATTGTGAAATTTCTGCACTTCATATGTTTAATAAGTGTTTAATCCATTGCAGAAAAGACTGAAGTAACAAATAAAATGTAACTATCTTAAACCAATTGGCAGGTCAATTGCCATGAACTCACTATACTTCTTAACAATAAACCTTCAGAGCCAAGAAGTTGCTGTGATCACAATGCTCAGTTAACTTTGAATTATTCACATTCTGTGTACATATATTTTTCGATCCTAATCTCACAGCTTTCAACTCTATGTGGAAACATGTTGTTTACTCAGTGCACTTTCCAGTTGCGTTCAAAATCACCCAGACTAAGCAAATATATTTGCATCAAAGCATTGAAGTCAGTCTGGAATAAATGTGCAAATCTAATGTAAAATGGAGGCTATTAGGCTATTTAGATTTAAATATGATATACCTCAAATAAGGGCACCTGCTCCCTGACGCCCCAGTTTTGTTCTTTTCTCATCAATTTGTGCAAGGATTCGGATGTCAAAGGCCTTGCTAATATAAAAGAGATATCTGTGTGAACGATAACTGTCTGAGGCATTTTATCTGGAAGAATAACTTGCAAATGTGCAAACATTCCATCATCATTCAGCCAGAATCAAAAAATAATTAGATGGAATTACCCCAGTCAAATTAACACAGATAACTCAAGATGAAACTGATCTGTTGATTATGCAATAGTTTGTCTCCAAATGAACGAAGGAGCAGACAGATCCAATACTTCAGATAATCCAATCACAAAACAATTTTGATCATCGTCTGAGGGCAAAATACTGCCCAGCCTCACTTTCTTCACAGAGCTTCACTGTTCTGTAGCCACATTCAATGACTCTTTCCCACACCAAGGCCTTCCATACATTATTCCTTGCTTTGAGATGTGCAGATAGCTCAAGCCCGCAAAGCAGGTAACATCCTGGTGAATCTCTTCTGCACTCTTTCCAACTTAATGGTAACTTACCTACAGCTGAGCGACCAGAACTGCACACAGTACTCTAAGTGTGGTCTCATCAATGCCTTGTACAGCTGCATCATGATGTCCTAACTTTAGTACTCAATACCCTTCCCAATGAAGACAAGTGTCCTAATGAAGGCATCTTTGAGCATCCACGATCTCAGTTTCTTTAAACAGCTTGATGAACATAAACAGTTTACTGTCACTGAAGCAGGTACTCAATCTATGCACATGGTTTAATTATATGATCAACAAAATGTTTGAATTCCATAAGATTCAAAAATGTTTTCTGAGTTCTACAATTCCAAACTTAGGAAACACACATTATTTTTCCTTGTACCCTCCATTTCCACAGGACTTGCCAATGTCAAGCATGAATACTTGAAGACGTTCACAAGTAAGCATACAACCCCATCCCTAAACGGGCATGAATAAAATGGTAAGAAATCAGTCAATATCCTCTTCCTGAAGTTCACTCTTGTCAAACAACACCACATGTACTAAGTATCTAAGTTACATAGAAACATAGAAACATAGAAAATATAGAAAATAAGTGTAGGCCATTTGGCCCTTCGCACTAGCACCGCCATTCAATATGATCATGGCTGATCATCAAGAATCAGTACCCCGTTCCTGCTTTCTCCCCATCTCCCTTGATTCCATTAGCCCTAAGAGCTATATCCAATTTTCTCTTGAAAACATCCAGTGAATTGGCCTCCACTTCCTTCTGTGACAGAGAATTCCACAGATTCACAACTCTCTGGATGAAAAAGTTTTTCCTCATCTCAGTCCTAAATGGCCTACCTCTTATTCTTAAACTGTGACCCCTGGTTCTGGACTCCCAGTTTTTTTCCATACCAGGTAGCTGGGAATGACAAAATAAAACATCATATTATGCATCTTAGAACAGTCACCACCACAACTTTAAAAGAAGATTGTTGATGCAATTTATATCAGCTGTGCCTTAGTTCGTATTTATCAATAAGTAAATGCTCCCCTTCAGCTTGAGTTGAGGGAACTTTTAAATCAGTAAGTTTGCTGGTAGAATAGATTGCCAATATTTTCCGTGAGTAGCAGTTTACTTTAACAAAATTAAAAGCAGAGATAAGGCTGTCTTTCTAGATGCATGGTTAAGTTCTCAGTTTCTCTCTCTTTACTTCTTTTAGTGGAGAACATGGTATAGGATGTGGAAGTATGGTACATAAAGTCAATAAATATTCTGCTTTATGATAGGTTTAGCAATGGATAGATCAGGAACACTGTGAATAAAAGTGAACTGGCAGCACTATTTAATCTGATGCCATTTTCATTTAATGCTCTAAAATAACCTACTACCTTCTGAATGCTCAAGCAAGGAAGAGGAAAGTTGGAAGAAATTAAAAGCTGGTGATAACTTGTATAGTAAAATATAACATTTGTTGTATAAAATTCTAATGACATTCACCGTATTATGTCAACATGTCAAAGCTCAGCATATACCACATATTGGTTGAAATGCTTATGTTAATTATTATGAAAGGTCAGTCACTTAATTTGTTAGATTTAATACTGAGTTTAAATACTAAATGGGACTATATAAATGTTGTATTATTTAATCAGGATATTTCATTTATTTACTTGCATTCACACGAATGTGGGTGCATTGCGCACCAAAAGAAAACATATTTTAATTTATTATTGCTCATTTCCTTTAATATGATTATCAGAAAAGGGCAACACTGGGATTTTTATTAAATATAAAAAGCCAGTATCCACTTTGCAATATACCTCTCAATATTGTTCGTCCATTGAGAGTATGTTAATAATTGAATGTATGTAATTTTTCTGCATGTATATTTTTTAATTTCATTTCAAAATTAAATAATTATTTTCAACTGCAGCTCTGTCTTTTTTGTTACTAATGATAGAATGTACTTATGGGGTTGGAACACGAGGAGCAGTATCTCTTCTGTAATCTGTATGTATGGAACTTGGTCACGCTGCTAGACTGGAGGAACTTAATTATGTTATAAAATCTAACATCTTTATTAGTGACCTACAATACACAATTTGCCCTGTACAAAGCTGAAGCAGCTTTATAATGATGCAAACTGTGTGATCTAATTGAAATGCAAAATTCACCAAATAGAACACTGGCAATATCTCTATGGGCTAAGAAATGATTTGGTGCCTGTGGGACATACATCCCTTTCACTATTACAGCATCCAAAAATGGCTGCTACCTTTATGTCATATCACAACTTGCTGACCAAGATCACATTGATGTTAAGTGCACTTAATCTTTATGAAATGCAAACATGATCAGAAAATCATGATAACATCAAAATGTATTTAACAATGATCTAAATTAGTTGTTACGTTGAATTTTATATATCATCTGTGAATACCTTTTCATAAATCACATAATTTAGACTGAATATGATGTTCCGGGCATTGAGCAGGTTTACTAACATGACAATGCACTTCCCTGCACACTACAGTAAAAAAAATCAGTAGGAGAGGATAGTTGATTTTATAATTTTGGTCAACACCACAATTGTTCATCAACTGCAATAAATGAAATGAGCAGAAAATGGGCTTAAAAGCAGATAACATTTGGTGTTCCAGTTTAGATTAGATTTAGTTCTATTTTTGTATCCAAAACTTAGTGTTTTCTAAAGAACGATTAATTGGATTTTCTGCAGATTTGTCCTTGATAACTGATTTGTGTTGATACTGCCCAAGATGCAATGTGTGTCACCTATCAATCTGCTGTCCGCCATATGACAAAAATGTATGTCTTAAAATGGATATAAATGTTTGTATTTTATCAAATGTACATCTTGAAAAATATCAATATTTGAAAATGTGCATGAGTTATGTATATGGCACAAGAATTCAAGGTAAGCTGTACACTTGGCAGCAAGTTAATTAATCCAGACTTAATGATAAAAATTGATTTTTTCACATCATTTTTTTCCTTTTTCTGAAAGTGTTAAATAATATTTCATTTTTATGACTTCAACACAATCAAACACTGTATAGGCTAAAATTCTACCACTGCTGATTTATTAATCCTTGTCTTATGCCACTGAATGTTATTTTTATAGGTAAAGATATGCGATCCAATAAACCAAATTGAACAGACCAAATGCTGTAGGGAAGAATATTCTAGAGTAAGAATCGATTTGGGTGATACGGATATGTATTCGGCCCTGCCTCCAGGTTCCTGTATGGCATTCGTCAAAGCAACAGAAGAAGCTGCTACAGTCTTTGCCATCCAAACACTCATAGCCGTAGTCATCATGTTCTTGTAGGTGTGAGATGTTGTTCACCTGAATCAATGTTGATCCTGGGCGGACATTAATAACAGGTGATTTCTGCAAAGACATCAAAAAACTCATATTACTGGAGTCAAAGAGTCATACAGCGCAGAAACAGGCCAATCAGCCCAACTTGCCCATATTGTCCAAGATGCCCCATTTACACTAGTCCCACCTGCCTGTGTTTGATCCAAATCCTTCTAAACCTTTCCTATCCTTGTACCTGTCCAAATGTATTTAAAATGTTCTTGCTTCTACGACCTCCTCTGGCAGCTCGTTCCATATATCCCGCACCCTTTATGTGAAAAAATTGCCCTTCAGGTTCCTATTAAATCTTTCCCCCTCCACCTTAAACGTATGTTCTCTGGTTTTATGATTTTCCTACTCTAAGTAAAAGACTCTGCATTTACTCTATCGATTCCAAGTCATATTAACAAATGGTAGATTTATTTTATCTCAGCTTTGAATCATATAAAAGGTTAACATAGCAATGTTTAAATGCATATGTGGAATAGAACCTGTACATATTTGAGTTGTAGATGCTGGCATAACTTGCAACCCGGCAGACATCAACCCCAATCATTTATTAATAGATAAAGCCCTACCTAAACGATGGGATAAACCTCACAATTGTGTGCTGCACACGTGACAGATAAATTTGTGGGAAAGTAATATTTATCTATATTAGTTGCTGTAATTTGCTGAAGTCAGTGGGGAGTTCCATTTCTCAAGGTTAAAACAGCTTAAACGACATAAATATTTTGATGCTTTTTTAAAAAGTTTAAATCTTGCCATTTAATTATATTTGTAAAATGTTTGAGCTTGGTAAACACCTTTCTTGGTTAATTTGGTAGACTTTGCTGCACCACTGTTTAACATGACCAATTTTAACCTATTGACACTGATTTTGTTGGCCATTTTCTTATCACTCTAAAGATCTGTCGGGGTTTACTTTCACCTCTACATCTGCATTTATTAAAATGATCAATGAGAGATGAAGATCTATAAATTGGTTTGATACACTTTTATGGAGTTAAAACATTGTTGCGTGTTACTAATACTGGTTTTAATGTCACACTAACACTGAAATTATCAAATGCAAAACTTCCAGAACACTGCTGTAGTCCCTCTTCAATTGTGGTGTGACCATTTCAGCATATCTATGTGATCTATTGCAAGTTCTCTTTGGCTCTGGCATTTAGCCCAGTAGGGTTGAACTCAGCAGCTAGCCTTTATAAACAATGCAAGTCACAGTCTCTCAGTTGCAGGGAGGATGTTGCTGCCTAATGATTAGGTACTGTGGTGATGAGGGAAGAGTAGAAGAGCGCCCCCGAGAGGTCAAACATGGACCAGCAAGTGCTCCCAAGGGCCAGACCTGGTCCACAAGAGGGAAAAGATACACAAAGTGCTGAAGTAACTCAACGGGTCAGGCAACATCTGTGGAGAACATCGATAGGTGATGTTTCAGGTCAGAACACTCTTTAAGACTGATTGTGGGTGGTGGGGATGAAGCTGGAAGAGAGTTAGGGCAGGAGAAAGCCTGGCAGGTAATAAGTTATTCATGTGAGAGGGGTCTCTTTCATAGGCAGATGGTGGACAAAGGGTAGAGATGAAAAGATAAAAGGTGTGATACAAAACGATTGAAGAGTTGTGAATTGTGAAGCTAGAGATAGGTAGAGAAATAGGTACAGCTCCATGTGGGGGAAAAGGGAAGGGAGGAAGGGGGAGGCGTGGGGAAGAAGGGAGAGAGAGAGGGCAACATTATTTTTGCAAGGAAGTCACAAAGTACTAATCAGGTGCTGCTGGTAGGAAGATAAGACACAAAATACTGGAATAACTCAGTGGGTCAGGCAGCATCTCTGGAGAAAAAGAATAGGTGACATTTCAGGTTCAAACTCTTCTTCAGACTCCTGGTAGGAGGTTGTTAGGGAGGTAAGGAGCAATAGTGAATGTCGGTTCATTGGGAACCATGCATTACGGGTATTCCCATTACTGGTATTCCCATCCCCATACCTGTCCTAAAGAAAGAACATAACAAACAGGAGCAGAAATAGGTCAATAGTTTAGTTGCACCTCCTACTCTGTTAACGGCTTATCCAATCCTGGCCTCTACTGCACTTTCCTAATCTCTTGCCTTGATTTTGTCTCCTCAGCATTCTTGGGTAGACAATTTTAGTGATTCACAACCCTCTGTGAAAAATAATTCCTCCTCATTCCTGACTTAATCAGACATCTCCATTTTAGTTTAGAGATACAGTGTGGAAACAGGCCCTTCGGCCCACCGAGTCCATGCCAACCAGTGATCGCCCGTTCACACACTTGTTTAGCTTGGAGATACAGCGCGGAAACAGGCTCTTTGGCCTACCGAGCCCATGCCGAACAGTGATCGCCTGTTCACCCACTTGTTTAGTTTGAAGATACAGCGTGGAAAAAGGCTCTTCAGTCCACCGAGTCCATGCCGACCAGTTATCGCCCGTTCACACACTAGTTTAGTTTAGAGATACAGTGTGGAAGCAGGGCCTTAGGCCCACTTTGTCCGCACTGACCAGTGTCCCCACACATTAACACAAGCCTGTACACACTAGGAACAATTTACATTTATACCAAGCTAATTCACCTAAAAAACCTGTATCTCTTTGGAATGTGGGAGGAACCTGTAAGGCAGCAACTCTACCGTTACGCCACTGTGCCGCCCATCCACCGTGCCTCCCCTATTATAGAAATACTTCCGCTCAGCATCCACTCTACCAATCCATCTCAGAATCTTACATATTTCAACAACATCACTTCTCATTCTTCTTCATGCCATTGAGAAGGGACCACGCCATTCTTCACCCTTCATTCCAGGACACAACTGCATGAATCTTCTTCATGCTCCTTCCCATGCAGACTGCTCCTGAACTACAATGCACAGTTTTGATTTCCATATTTAAGGAGAAATACAAAATTGATTATTAAATTTAATTCTGGATCCACATTTTAACCTGTCCAAATATGTCTTCCAATAATCTTTTAACCATAAAAGATTAATCAAATTAATTGCATACTTTCAGACTTTTCATGTTTGGCATCATAATTGGTTTCTTGTAGCTAATTTTCTTACAGGGTAAGATTTAGAAAAGGCCATTACTCAGTTTTGAGAGGGAGATTTATGTTCACAAATTGTAGCTTTTGGTCATTGTGGTTAATTTATTGATTTTATTGTCTTTTCTTTTGAATGCAATTGATTGTTCCAATATGAAACATGCGATCCGAATAGAAACTTCAATGAGGTCATTTGAAGACGTGGAAAATTAGAGTCATAAAGTCATGGAGTCACAGTCATAGAGTGGGTGGCACAGTGGTGCAGCGGTAGAGATGCTTCCTTACTGTGCAAGAGACCCAGGTTCGATCCTGACTACAGGTGCTGTCTACACAGAGTTTGTATGTTCTCCCTGTGACCGTGTGGGTTTTCTCCTGGTGCTCCAGTTTACTCCTGTTCTCCAAAGACATTCAAGTTTGTAGGTTAATTGGCTTCGGTAAAATTTGTAAAAATGTCCCTATTGTGTAGGATAGTGTTAGTGTGCGAGGGTGATCACTGGTCGGTGTGGACCTGGTGGGCCAACAGACCTGTTTCCATGCTGAATCCCTATAGTAAAGCCAAATAAAGTAATGCAATATGGAAAATGGTCAACACTGAACATCGGCAACCCATTTTATGCTCATTCATTCTTTTGAGATTTTCGATTATTAGATGTAGAACTAAACTGGACAATTCATTCAAAGAGGCCACATATATACAATTAGTAGAACGATAGAAGCTAAAGCAGATATCTCACCTCGGGCAATATGTGAAATTAGGACATAGGTTGCAGAAGGTTGAATGGCTTCACTTTCAGAGAAAGGAAATTGGGGATTCACCATATATACTGTAGAGTTGTTCTGTCTAAAGTAACCGTTTTCAGCAGCCGGTACGCTGAGGCAGGAATAGGGGGTGGGATTAGAATTACAGATGTGGAGATGCTGCCTCAAAAAGGAAGCCACTACCATCAAGGTCCCACATCACTTGTACACGCTTTCATTAACACTCCTACCATCAGGAAGAGGATATAGAGTGTGAAAACCATAACCACAAGGTTCAAGAATAGCTTTTTCCCCAACAACTATGAGGCACTTGAACACTACACAACATTGACCTCTTTGGTTTCAGTAAGGACTTCAGATTTTGCATTAGTGTTGTGGTTATGAGTGGTGCCTCAAGGCGGAGGCCTTCCCGAGGTGTTGTGACTGTGGTGCCTGTTGGAAGGTTCTTCGGTCAGCAGGACCTCTCCAAAAGGCACAGCAGTTGATGGAACAGGGAGCCTTCCCGAAGGCTCGTCGGACGGCGGGACCAGAAACCCGCCCGAAGGCTCGTCGGACGGCATAACCGGGAGGGAGCTGGAGATGTCAGATGTGAGGAGCATGGGCCGGTAGGAGGGTGAACTGGGGTAGTGCCTCCAGCGCCTTCAAGGTCGGCAGCAGGTGGCACCCCCAGGACCCAAAGATAGCCAGATGGGCCGACCAGACTTTGGACTTTGAATAATGCATCCAAAAATGGTGGTGCCTGCATATGTAATATTTCACTGTGCAGTTGTATATGTGACAAATTATGCACAATTGACTATTGATTGACTATTGATTGACTATTGATTTATTGATTTTTTTTGCTTATAACATATTTTCTGTGAGGATTGCATTTACAGGCCTGTTAAGCAGCTGCAAATAAGAATGTCATTGTTCCATTGTTGGCACATACGACAAGTAAACACTCTTGGTTCTTGAGAAATGACTGAGGGAACCCAAAATGGAATATGGGATCTTTCACACTAACCTAAGGAAGAGTTAAATTCGTGCATGAAATCCCCATTTAAATGATAGGCAAAAGGATTTTCTAAAAATATATAGTGTGTTTGTCTATTAACAACTTTGAAGTGCACTTTTAAATGTGTTTCTTTAATCAAACTGCTTTATTCAACGTATCAAAACTCAATAGGTCTATGGATATTCAATAATAATGTAACTTGTACTCCATAAGAAAGGGCAAAAAAAAACTTACTGGTTGTTTGGATTGCTGCTTCTTCTTTTTGGATTTTTTTCTATTGCTGCCAAAATAATGTAGAGTTCCATACTCCATGAGGGCAGCAAAGACAAACAGAAAACAAACAGACACAAAGAGATCCATGGCAGTCACGTAGGACACTTTCGGCAGCGACTTTCTGGAAATTGTACTGAGGGTTGTCATAGTTAGAACTGTGGTAATACCTGCAAAACATGGGAGAATATTATTCATCCTATAGAGCATGTGAAGCTTTTGCTTTCACTTTGCAAACCAGCCGAGGACTAAATCAGAAAATAAAATCCAATCAAATATTTTTAAAGTCCTTTGTAGGTTTGCTGCTGTTTATTTGCTAATAAACAGTCAGTTAAGAATGAGGAACACAAGGATGTGATCTCTGCCCTGCTATTGTCGACAACAGCAATGGCTAGCAGCTGGAGAAGTATCTGAAAGTATCCGACTGGACATAGTCAATTTTCCCTTCCACACTCACGCAATACGTAGCTCTAAAAAAGCTGTTCCAGAAGCGGCAAAACTCATTAAGCAAGAGAATATAGTGGAGCATCTTGAGCCTCCTGCAAGAACTATAAAAAATTGGCTGTAAACTACATTGACTGTAAACACCTACATACAATGTGCCATATAAAGAAATGGATTTCAGACTTTATTCAGTGCTAAAGCTCAAATCTACAAATGCTTACAACATTAATCTTGTCTTGAAAAAGATACCTTCCACAAAAGCTCTAGAACATGAAGTGGTTTCAAAGCAATCTATATTAATGAAACAACAATTTCCATTCTTTTACCACCTCTCAACGCAGGAACATGTTGAGGATTAAATAGCAGACATGGAGACCAGGAGGATGGTATAACCATTTAATCCAAAATCAAGAAAAGTAGTGCTTTGTAGGAGAAAGTGGATACATAAAGTTTTAAGAATAGTAATCCTAAGCAAAAGTCCTAGACACCTAATATTTGAGAGGTTTATTTCACAGATCATGCTAAATATTAGTCTAACCTTCCCTAAAACTGCCTCCATAAATACCCCCTGTTAAAGAAGGAAATCAAAATGCTACAAATGTTGTTTTACCAATATATAATTTTACTCTCCCTTTATATTCTTTTTCCTACATTGCATTTGTTTTCCTTTTTCTTAATTGTATTTGCACACTAGCCTTTTGTGAATCTAGGACTAGGATTCGTAGATCCCATACATCTAAATGGAGAAATACACATTTTCCCACATTGCAATTGTCAGATTTTTGCACATTCACTTAACTAGTTAATATTCCTTTTGGCATCCTTCTATACTCTTCATTCATTTTCCTTTTCCTCTTTATGACACCAACAAATTTAGCAACCATACCTTCAGTGCTTCCATCAAGTCATTGTGGTAAACAGTCAAAAGATAAAGCTCCAGTTTCAAAACCAGTGATACAGCATTTGTTCCAACTCGCCAATAGGAAGAAGCCTCATTTATATCTATTCTTTATTTCCCATTAGTAAACTGATCATCTAACCACACTGAGATGTTACTTCCTTCACAAATAGCTTTTTTTTGTGCAAGACCTTAGCAATTTTTTTCCAAACATCTATGGTTCCATTTATCCACAGGAGATGTTACTTCTTCAAAAGACTCCAATAACATGGTTAAACATGATTTTCCTTTCACGAAACCATGCTGACTTGATTACCTTGAATTTTTCTAAGTGCATGTTACAACATCATCAATAATAGCTGCCAAATTTTTCCCTTTAATGGATACTAACTTAACATATCTGTAACTTCCTGCTCTCCGTCTCCCTCGCCTTTTGAATAATAGAGTATCGTTCTATATTTTACAATTGAATAGAATCTTCACCTCAATCAAATAAATTTAAACTTAATGATCTTAGTAGCATCATTTTTAAGGTCCTGGGGTAAACTCCAATAGTACTCAGAGACTTGTTAGCCCTCTGCTCCAACAATTTACTCAAGACCACTAACCTGGATTATAATTTTCCTGAGTTCCACTCTACCTTTCCACTCCCGATTTATAACTATTTCTGTAATGCATCTTCCATCCACTACAGACTAATACAAAATACCTGCTTAATTCACCTGCCCTCATATGAAACCATTACAGTTCTCAATTAATTCCCCACTCGCTTTCCAAAGGACAAATTTTTGAACTCTTTTCTGTTTTTAGGTTTAGGTTTATTATTGTTGCAGTACCTGGGTACATGGAAAAGCTTTGTTTTGCATTTTATCCAATCAAATTAGATAATACTAAGTATAAATGCAATCAAGCCAAACTCATACAATAGGTGGAGCGGAGGGAAAGATGCAGAATGCAGAATATAGTTCTCAGCATTGGAGTGTAACAGTTCCAGAGACAATTTTAGACGCCAATAGAAATGCTTAGTCGTTATGTTTCATGTTAGCTTTATCTCTTACTTTAAATTTACCTTCTTATTAATCTTTTTGTCATTTTTGATTATTTTTCTATATTCTGTTCAGCCTTCTATCTGTCTTTGAAAAATTCTCTTGAAAGATGATTTGTGGTTTAATGTTTTTATTTCAACATGGTTGGTGTGTCCTGGATTTGGAATTCTCTGTCATTGGAATGTACCAGTGTATATCCGGAAATGTCTGCCACTAACTTTGTTGGATTAATTCCTTAACTCAACAATTCCTTAACGCAACAATCTACTTCATTTCTCGATTTTATTCCCTCAGGGGGGTTGTACGATGAAGCACCTGCTCTTTATTAGATCTCCCAGAGCACCTGCTTGCAATGTCAAGGAGCAGAGTGAAATCCTGCATCAAGTTTGCACCAAGTGTGAAGCCCATACTGTCCAGCAAGGTGGTGGAAACACCATCACACTTGCGAGGCGCAGTATCATTTGTTTGATGTATCAGCGTCCTTTGCCACAAAAGTAGAAACCATCCAAAGTCTGGGCCCATCGTGCAAATGGCTAAGCAAGCTCCAGCTGCTATTATCATGGCTTTGAATATTGGTCATAGAGT
Organism: Rhinoraja longicauda; assembly: GCF_053455715.1. Taxonomy (NCBI): domain Eukaryota; kingdom Metazoa; phylum Chordata; class Chondrichthyes; order Rajiformes; family Arhynchobatidae; genus Rhinoraja; species Rhinoraja longicauda. The sequence goes on along the minus strand of NC_135953.1, from coordinate 64,911,158 downwards.
CAAAGAGTCATACAGCATAGAAACAGACCCTTTGGTTCAATTCGTCCCTGCTGACTAAGATGGCCCATCTAAACAGGCCACATTTGTCTGCATGTGGTCCATATCCCTCAAAACATGTTCTATTCATGTTCCTGTCCAAATGTCTGTTAAATGTTGTTATTGTACCTGCCTCAATGACCCTCTGGCAACTCATTCCATAAACCCATCACCTCTGTGTGAAAAAGTTGCCCCTCAGGTTCCTATTAATCCTTTCCCCTTTCATATTAAAGACTTTAGTGGCAAAGTTGGTGCAAAGAGTGCCTCTGCATCTCAGTAAGCTGATGTCCAAAAACTTTCCAGGGCTATAGAAGCAATGGCTTTTGGTTGACCCTGGCTGATTGGAGCACATATCTGCTGCCTTCACTCAAAGTTGTAGCATCTGTGATTCCAATGTACCACGCCAGTTAACAAAGGGACTGGACATGCTACAGATGGTCAGAGTGCACAATTCAAAGTTGGACAACCTTGCGGTAGACAAAAAACAAACTACTGGAGAAACTCAATGGGTCAAGCAGCATCAGTGGGGGAAAGGAATTGTCAACATTTCTGGTCAAGACTCTGGTTCAGAACTGAGTGTGGAGAGGGAAGGTTACCATTATAAAGAGGAAAGGAGGAGGGGTGAGAAAGGGGCTAGTGGTGATTGATGGACTGAGGAGGGCTGCCGGATGGTGGGAAGAAGGAATCAGCAGTAGCAGCAGCAATCAGCAGTAGCAGCAGCAATCAGCAGTAGCAGCAGCAGCAATCAGCAGTAGCAGCATCAGCAGCAGCAGCAAGCAGCAGCAGTAGCAAGCAGCACCAAGCTGTGTTGCTTGGGAAGTAGTGTGTGGGGATAGTAAGGAGTAAGACCTGTGTGATCTCCCGGACTAGTTTCGATCGCCTAGCTTGGGGTCGGAGAGGAATTTCCCGGATTTTTTCTCAAATTGGCCTGGGTTTTTTATCCGGTTTTTCGCCTCTCCCAGGAGATCACTCAGTTCTTTTGGGTGGGCGGTTGGAGCGGTTGGAGTAGCGGCCGGGCGGTAGGTTTAGTAACCGAGCGCGGGGCTTTGTTTGGAGAGTATGACTGCCAGGGCAGTTTTTTGTTCTGGGTGTCAGATGTGGGGAATCTGAGAGTCTGATAGTCTTCCAGACATCCACATCTGCGCCAGGTGTGACGAGATGGGGCTCCTAAGGGACCGTATTAGGAACCTGGAGCGGCAGATTGATGACCTCCGTCTGATCAGGGAGAGTGAGGAGGTTATAGATAGGAGTTACAGGGAGGTGGTCACTCCTAGACCACGGGAGGTAGACAAGTGGGTCACTGTTAGGGGGGGCAAGGAACAGAGGCAGGGACTAGGGAGTACCCCGGTGGCTGTACCCCTTGGAAATAAGTACTCCTGTTTAAGTACTGTTGGGGGGGACAGCCTACCTGGGGGCAACGACGGTGCCCGGGCCTCTGGCAAGGAGTCCGGCCCTGTTGCTCAGAAGGGTAGGGAAAGGAAGAGGAGAGCAGTAGTAATAGGGGACTCTATAGTGAGCGGGTCAGATAGGCGTTTCTGTGGACGCAGTCGGGAGACCCGGATGGTGGTTTGCCTCCCTGGTGCCGGTGTCCGGGATGTGTCTGAGCATGTCCAGGATATCCTGAAAGGGGAGGGAGAGGAGCCAGAGGTCGTGGTACATATAGGTACCAACAATATAGGTAGGATAAGGGAAGAGGTCCTGAAAGGAGAATTCAGGGGGCTAGGAAGAGAGTTAAAAAAAAGGACTTCCAAAGTAATAATCTCAGGCTTACTGCCTGTGCCACGCGATAGTGAGAATAGGAATGGAGTGAGGTGGAGGATAAATACGTGGCTGAGGAACTGGTGCAGGGAGCAGGGTTTCAAGTTTCTGGATCATTGGGACCTCTTCTGGGGGAAGTATGACCTGTACAAAAAGGACGGGTTGCATCTGAACCCGAGGGGAACCAATATCCTGGCGGGGAGATTTGCTAAAATAACTGCGGAGACTTTAAACTAGTACGGTTGGGGGGAGGGACTCAAACACAGATAGCTAATAGGCAGTGTGTGAGGCAGGAGGCAGAAAAGGGAAACACTCAGACCCAATATGTAGGAGAGAAAGAAGGGAAAAGAAATAAACTGAGAATAAGAAATGATGGGTCCCTTAAATGTGTATATTTTAATGCTAGGAGCATTGTAAGAAAGGTGGATGAGCTTAGAGCCTGGATTGACATCTGGAAGTATGATGTTGTGGCGATCAGTGAAACATGGTTGCAGGAGGGTTGCAATTGGCAATTAAATATTCCAGGATTTCATTGTTTCAGATGTGATAGAATCGGAGGGGCAAGAGGTGGGGGTGTTGCATTGCTTGTCAGGGAGGATATCACAGCAGTGCTTTGGCAGGACAGACTAGAAGGCTCGATTAAGGAGGCTGTTTGGGTGGAACTCAGAAATGAGAAAGGTTTAGCAACACTTATAGGGGTGTATTATAGACCGCCAAATAGGGAACGAGAATTGGAAGAGCAAATATGTAAGGAGATAGCAGATATTAGTAGTAAGCACAGAGTGGTGATTGTGGGTGATTTCAATTTTCCGTATATAGACTGGGAATCACATTCTGTTAAAGGGCTGGATGGTTTGGAGTTTGTAAAATGTGTGCAGGATAGTTTTTTGCAGCAATACGTAGAGGTGCCTACCAGAGAAGGGGCAGTGTTGGACCTCCTGTTAGGAAATGAGATGGGTCAGGTGACGGAGGTATGTGTTGAGGAGCACTTTGGGTCTAGTGATCATAATGCCATTAGTTTCAATATCATTATGGAGAAGGTCAAATCTGGACCAAGGGTTGAGATTTTGGATTGGAGAAAGGCTAATTTTGAGGAGATGAGAAAGGATTTAAAAGGAGTGAAATGGAAATTGTTGTTTTATGAAAAGGATATAATAGAGAAATGGAGGATATTTAAAGGTGAAATTTTGAGAGTACAGAGTCTTTATGTCCCTGTTCGGTGGAAAGGAAAGAATAATAATTTGAAAGAGCCGTGGTTTTCCAGGGAAATTGGACACTTGGTTCGGAAAAAGAGGGAGATATACAATAAATATAAGCGGCAGGGAGTAAATGAGGTTCTTGAGGAATATAAAGAATGTAAAAGGAATCTTAAAAAGGAAATTAGAAAAGCGAAAAAAAGATATGAGGCTGCTTTGGCAAGTAATGTAAAAGTAAACCCCAAGGGGTTCTACAGATATGTCAATAGCAAAAGGATAGTGAGGGATAAAATTGGTCCATTAGAGAGTCAGAGTGGACAGCTATGTGCTGAGCCGGAAGAAATGGGGGAGATATTAAACAATTTCTTTTCTTCGGTATTTACCGAGGAGAAGGATATTGAATTATGTGAGGTAAGCGAAACAAGTAGAGTAGTGATGGAAATTATGAGGATTAAAGAAGAGGAGGTACGGACACTTTTGAAGAATATAAAAGTGGATAAGTCTCCAGGTCCTGATAGGATATTCCCTAGGACATTGAGGGAAGTTAGTGCAGAAATAGCAGGGGCTATGACGGAAATATTTCAAACGTCATTAGAAACAGGGATGGTGCCGGAAAATTGGCGCATTGTGCATGTTGTGCCTTTGTTTAAAAAAGGTTCTAAAAGTAAACCTAGCAATTATAGACCTATTAGTTTGACGTCTGTGGTGGGAAAATTAATGGAAAAGATACTTAGGGACAATATATATAATTATTTGGATAATCAAGGCCTGATTAGAAACAGTCAACATGGATTTGTGCCTGGAAGGTCATGTTTGACTAATCTTCTTGAATTTTTTGAAGAGGTTACCAGGGAAATTGATAAGGGCAAGGCTGTGGATGTTGTCTATATGGACTTCAGTAAGGCATTTGACAAGGTTCCACATGGAAGGTTGATTAAGAAGGTTAAATCGTTGGGTATTAATAGTGAGGTTGCAAGATGGATTCAACAATGGCTGAATGGGAGATACCAGAGGGTAACGGTTGACAATTGTATGTCAGGTTGGAGGCCAGTGTCTAGTGGAGTGCCCCAAGGATCTGTGTTGGGTCCACTGTTGTTTGTCATTTACATTAATGATCTGGATGATGGTGTGGCAAATTGGATTAGTAAATATGCAGATGATACTAAGATAGGTGGAGTAGTTGATAGTGAGGTAGATTTTCAAAGTCTACAGAGAGACTTGGGCCTTTTGGAAGGGTGGGCTGAAAGATGGCAGATGGAGTTTAATGCTGATAAGTGTGAGGTGCTGCATTTTGGTAGGACAAATCAAAATAGGACGTACAGGGTAAATGGTAGGGAATTGAGGAATGCAGTGGAACAGAGGGATCTGGGAATAACTGTGCATTGTTCCCTGAAGGTGGAATCTCATGTGGATAGGGTGGTGAAGAAGGCGTTTGGTATGCTTGCCTTTATAAATCAGAGCATCGAGTATAGAAGTTGGGATGTAATGTTGAAATTGTACAGGGCATTGGTGAGGCCGAATCTGGAGTATGGTGTGCAGTTCTGGTCGCCAAATTATAGGAAGGATGTCGACAAAATGGAGAGGGTACAGAGGAGATTTACTAGAATGTTGCCTGGGTTTCAGCACTTAGGCTACAGAGAGAGGTTGAACAGGTTGGGTCTTTATTCTTTGGAGCGTAGAAGGTTGAGGGGGGACTTGATAGAGGTTTTTTAAATTATGAGAGGGACGGACAGAGTTGACGTGGGTAGGCTTTTCCCTTTGAGAGTGGGGAAGATTCCAACAAGAGGACATAGCTTCAGAATTGAGGGACAAAGGTTTAGGGGTAACATGAGGGGGAACTTCTTTACTCAGAGGGTTGTGGCTGTATGGAATGGGCTTCCGGTGGAAGTGGTGGAGGCTGGCTCGATTTTATTATTTAAGAGTAAATTGGATAGGTATATGGATAGGAGGGGATTGGAGGGTTATGGTCTGAGTGCAGGTAGATGAGACTAGGTCAGGGAGAATGGTCGGCGTGGACTGGTAGGGCCGGACAGGCCTGTTTCCATGCTGTAGTTGTTATATATGAGGTGGGGGAGGGAGAAAGTGGAGCTGGGAGACGAAGGCAGGTGGGTGCTAAGTAGGAACAGACAATGAGAAAAAAAGGTAGATGAAGCCTGTTGGAGGGGAGGGGGAGGAGGTGAAGGTGAAGACAGCAGCTGCCTCCACCTTTGCCATCCCTTTTTCCCAGCTGGCTCCATCTGCCTGTTATTCTTCACCCCCTCCTCGGGGCACCTATCAACCACTGACCGCTGTCTTATACTTTCCCCTCTCTGCTTTATTCTGGCCATCTCTGTTCTCCCCACTCTCAGTCCCAAGGCATGTTCTTGACACAAAACATCGGCAATACTTCTCCGCTCACCGCCACTGCTTGATCCACTGAGTTACTCCAGCAGTTTTGGTTTTTTTTGCTTCAGATTCAAGCATCTGCAATCTTTAGTGCCTCCTTTCTTGAGGTAGAGCTGCTGCTGTCATTCTCCAAGGCCATCTGCAGACACCTTTGCCAAATGTCAGTTGCCTTCCACCAAATACATTACAACCACCAAGGAAGCACAGCAGAGCAGTGATATCTGAAGTAGGCACACAAGAGATATGTCCTAAGAGAACGGGCAACATGTTTTTTGAAGGGCGGCACAGTGACATAGCAGTAGAGTTGCAGCCTTACATCGCTTGCAGCGCCGGAGACCTGGGTTCGACCCCAACAACTAGTGCTGTCTGTACGGAGTTTGTACTTTCTCCCAGTGACCGCGAGGGTTTTCTCCGAGATCTTCGATCCTCCCACACTCTAAAGACGTACGTAAGTGTAAATTGCTTGGTGTAAGTGTAAATTGTCCCTGGTATGATGTGTAGGATAGTGTTAATGTGCCGGGATCGCTGGTCGGTGCTGACTCGCCGAAGGACCTTTTCCACCCTGCATCTGTAAACTAAACTAAACTACACTAAACAAAACTAAATGAAATTAAACTAATCTAAACTCAACTAAACTAAACTAAGCTTGACATGCAAATTTGGTTTGGAATGCATATTTTACTGTTGTTATAGTATTGTAGTCAAGCAGATGTAATGATGGACATCAGAGAGGGGAATGGCAAGATTACAAATAAGCAAAGAATCAGTCTGAAAAAAGGTCCCAATCCAAAATGTCACCTATCCATTTCCTCCAGAGATGTTGCCTGATTTGCTGTGTTACTCCAGCACTTTGTGTTTTATGCAAGATTCCAACATCTGGAGATCTGCATCTCCTTTATTCATGGACAACTCAACCAAATAAAGACCTATCTATGCTGCTTGCTTTCTTCCTCCTCCTTCTGCTGTGCAACTGTTTCACCTTCAGTTGGTGGGAAGAGCTGAGCCTTCACAATTGCAAAGCGGCCTGCAGCAGCAGACAGCTGCACAACCATTCCATACTGCAGGTCTCCACAAAGTCAGGTAAGTATGAGAGTGGTTCTTTGAGTACACAAAAGGACCATTCTAACAGTTGTTTACGAATAACAGAGACAAGAAGTAGTTTACACTCACTAGGTTTGATTGGAAAGTAGAGCAGAAGATACACATTAGTAAAGTCAATTGGCCCTGATTGTGTGTGCGTATGTGTGTGGAATTTGCACATTCTCCTTGTGACCATATGGGTTTCCTCTGAGTGCTCCAGGTTCCTCCTACATTCCAAAAGTGTGTAGGTTAATTCACTGCTATAAGTTTCCACGAGAAAGGCAGAACATGGGTACACTTGATAGTAATTTAATGAGAATAGGTTTTTTTTCCATTCACCATTGATGCTCAGATACAAATGGCACAGCAGCCTGACAAAGCTGAAAGGACACCAGACATTGGCTAAAGTTCTGCCGGAATCACTTTGAACAATTTCCCGTGGTCAATTTTAACAACAAAATTATTGCCAGTCAGCTGCTTCAAAAAATTAGTAGACCATTTTAACATTCAAAAATAGAAAATCATTTGGAATCAATTCATACCTAATGATGTTCTTGCTGGCACTGCCTCTCTATTGATCCAGAATGATACCCATGACAGGACAACTGTGAGTGAGCAAGGTATGTATGTCTGAATAGTGAAGTATCCCATTCTTCTACTTAGGTCAAAGAATAATTTCATTATGACATAATCTCCTGTGAAAAGAAAAATTAAATCACATTTCAGTTCATTAGACTAACACCATTTTAAAGATGAATCAATGAATAAGAATTGTTTTTCCAATATTTATTTGACCACCTTCTCATTATAATTTATTGCAGTTTTCTCAACCACATGATGAACTGCCTTTGCAGTTTTTCATAATGTAATGTTCTCAGGCGATCTTCTGTATGTATCGGGTGATGAGGGGACTGTTTTTATTTTAATCTGTGGAGGCTGATTACAGCACAGGCTCCTGAATAAAGCCCTAAAATAAAATCGTACACAATAGCTAACAACCCAGAGTTTGCTCTCAGCAATGAGAGGATGGGTGTTCAATGGTGACTCAAAAGCAACTGCACACAAAGATCGGGAGCACAGAAATACACCATTCTGACATGACTGAGTGTGGGAACATGTATTGGATATTGGCAATTTCCTGCAACGATAAAGTGAGTTTAATTAAACTGATGAATTCATTCGAAAAGCAAACCAGGAAAGCCAGGCTTGTAATTTACATTTTAATTATTGTGTAACATGATCAATAAAAAAATGTTGCACACCTGAAGTATCATAAATACATTGTAAAAGATTGTTGAAAATGTTCTGAGGGGAAAAAGGTGGTACATTAGTAACAATGATGACCTGTGTATCTATGTGGCTGTGTGGACGTTGTATATTCCACCTGTGACCACATGGAGTTTCCTCTGGGTGTTCCGGTTTACTCTACATTGACTATAGATTAACTAGTTATAGGTTTAGAAATATGGCATGGAAACAGGCCATTCGGCTCGTCGTGTCCAGGCTGTCCTTCAACCACCCATTTGCACTGACCATATACTAATCCTATTTTATCCTCCCCACATTCCTATCAACGCCCCCCGAATTCTATCCTTAACCCACTCACCTGGGTCAATATACAGCAGCCAATTAACCTAGTCACATGCGCATCTTTGGGATGTGGAAAGACTGGAGCATCTAGGGGAAACCCACGTGATTTCAGGGAGAAAGTGCAAACTCTACACAGACAATGCCGGACATCAGGATTGAACCTGGATCTCTGAAGCTGTGAGGTAGTGGGTCTAGCCACTGTGCTGCCCTAGGCTGCCACTAGACTGGTATAATATGGATACAGTTGATCGTAACGTGATGAGAATTGGTTTACAGGGAAAATTATTGGAGGAATAAGATTGCTGCATGATCCGGCATAGAAGGGTCCAAGATAATGCCCAAAACATGGCGATTCTCCTATACTAATTCAGTGCGGTTTACTATCCCACACTCTTATACTTAATATGAATGTGCTTAAGGGAGAGTAGGATTGTCACTGAACTGTATTAAAAATAATCACTGTATTTAGGCACAGGTGACATTAACATACATTGAAACATTGAAATAGAATGCTTCCATGTCGTAAAGATATATAGAAGCAATAAATATTGAATGAAAGTCTAGACGTGATATTAGTTCATCAGGCCAGAAAGGTTCATTGGCAATCATAACTTATGTTAATATTAAAAATGGAATTACAAGTTACAAGAACTAATATTATCTTGTATAGTCACAAAGCAAAATGTTAGTGTTGAGTGCATTTGTGAGTATTGCTCATCCTTTGGAAGCGAGAGTGTACTGGTAACAACTCACATTTCCCACTTATAACTGCAAATTTGTCATGCCACTCTTGCATAATAAGAACAGTGAACATTGGTCATTTCTAGATCAATGTAAATGCAAATTCTGGGCAATTTGCAAATGAAGCCTCAATAGATTTAGTGAGGCTAAGATTCCTGAGCCTTCAGGTACATTTTTGTCATTACTCTGGAAACCCCAAATATTAGACCAATGCTCTTTTAGATATGTAAGATTTGAGAAGTTTTCCCTCATTCTGAAAGCAACACCAAACCAAAGAGCTGCAGTTTTGGACATTTTAAACGGGAGACTGGGGCTGATAGCGGAGAAAGGCTGCGGTCAGTTTACCAAGGATGTCACAATCTGTGGGTCCTAAGATGGCTGCAGGACCTCGTGACCAGCCACAAAAGTAAAAAACCTTACAGCCCAGTCTCTAGGTTTCTGCAAAGCCACGGCCAGAACAATGGATGGGTATTGGCCATGCAGAAACCTGCAAAACCAGGTCGAAGTCCAGACACTGGGGCGCTGACATCAGCATACTCATAATGCCCCAAGCCGACCTACACAGTTAATCTCGTTAAGGGGGCACAATAGTCCATAGAAAACTACCTGGTAGGTGATGGGAAACCAGTTAAACCCATCACCTCGCAACGAAATACCAATTAACACCGTCTGGCCATCCCCGGTACCCCCGGACATAAGCGCAGATCAGAGAGAAAACTCATACATATCTTTTTGAACAAAGAGATCCCAAGATCTGGCGGGAGATAGGACGGGTCAGAATAGTATAGTATATAACCCACGACCTTTGGGTTTTAAAGGCATGCTAGAAGAAACCTGCAACTCACGCAAGAAGGAAGTCAAACGGATGCAGGAGGAAGAAAAGACAGGAAAGAAGAACGGATGCAAGAGAGAGGAACAGGCACGCAACTCGAGAAGAAATACTGAAAACCGAACAGCCAGTAACCCCAGTAATAGCCCCATGGTGAGCATGTACCTCGATCTTACATATCCTGGACATAGTTTAGTGTAGAGGGGAGGGTGGTTTGAATAAACGTGGGTGTGTAAAGGAATATGTGTTGGTCAATTTTGCGATGTGTCGTACGTTCCCCATCTTACAGTCGTGTATATGTCTTGTAGAACTGTGTGTTTTAGAATTCGGAGAAAAAGGTATTCATGTATTCGGTATGTGTCTTATGGATATGTCTTATAGAACTGTATAAGTATTCATGTACAATAGTCCCAAGCGCTAAATAAAAGCCTTTTTCATTTAAACCCTGGTTTTCAAATCTGGTCTTGTGGAATTTTCTGCACTATAAACGCTCCTGCATCTAAGTCCAGTGTCTAGAACCGTAGGGGGTGAGTGGGTCGAACCACTCACGGGGAACCAGTGTGCGCGGCCTGGTCAAGGGATCAGAGCAAGGCACGGGGACCTTAGGTCGGGCGAAAGCTCGGCGCAGAAACCCCTTACAGATAACACTACCAAATATAACACTAACGAAAATATTTATAGCCATGGAGAATGTCAGAGGAACTTTGCACGGTTCTTGTTTTCTACATTTTTTTTTATCCTGAATAAATTTTGTTTTGATTTTTTTAAAGTATTACTGATCTTGCTGAACAATCCCCATTATAATAAAACAAAATAGCTTCCTGATGATGATTTTTCTTTCAGACATTTTTCAATGTCGATTCAGATTCAAATTACACATTTATCTCTCTTCCTGGTCAACAGGCACTTTAGGCACCTAGTCTGTTAATAAGTCAGTCTTTAAGCAGTTTGATAACCTCATTTTCTAATAGAGTCATAGTGTGGAAATAGGACCTTCCGCCCAACTTGCCCACACCGACCAATGTGTCCCAGCTACATTAGTCCCACCTGCCTGCGCTTGGTCCATATCCCTCCAAACCTGTCCTATCCATCCACCTGTCTAACTGTTTCTTAAACGTTGGGATAGTCCCAGCCTCAACTACATCCTCTGGCAGCTTGTTCCATACACCCACCACCCTTTGTGTGAAAAAGTTACCCCAGATTCCTATTAAATCTTTTCCCCTTCACCTTGAACCTATGCCCTCTGGTCCTCAATTCCCCTACTCTGGATAAGAGACTCTGTGCATCTACCTGATCTATTCCTCTCATGATTTTGTATACCTCTATAAGGTCACCCCTCATCCTCCTGCGCTCGAATGAATCTTCATTTTTATACTAATTTCCTTCTTTCAGATTACTAGTGTAACACAAAGGTAAATAAAATAACTGACTACTCTATAATTTTACTGCCATTGGTGATCCATTAGGTTCAGGGGCCACAACCAGAGAGCGAAATTGACATGCTGTCAGTTTAATCGTAGTTGGGGATATTTTCATTCGAAACTCACCAGAAATCTGGTAAAATACCAGGCACAGCTGATCACTGGGATTTGCTATCAGTGTCACTGAGTAAGCAGGTATAATTCAATTTGCATAATGGTATCCTTCCTTTCAAAATTAATTGTCATCTTCCCAAAGTGACATGAAATGTTTAATCATCTGATCAGCTTGAATGGTTACTGTTAATCTTGGTGCCATGAGGATGAATCCCACATGACAACTGGGGAATTTCAATTCAAGTAATAATTTAAATCTGGAATAGAAAGCTAATCTCCATAACAGTAACTAAGAAACTATTAAATTGTCATAAAATTCCCCATGGTTCACTAATGCTCGTCAAGGAAAGAAACCCTACCAACCCATATCTGGTCTGGTCATTTAAATCCCCTAAAAAAAAAGCATTGCAAGCCTGACAGTTCAGGGGAGCAATAAAAAGTAGACAATAAATGCTGTCCCAGCCAGCAGAATCTACATTCAGAGATGGAATAAAATGTCTACAGTTTTGTCTGAATGGTAGTTAAAATCATCGCCGTGGGTATCCCTTGAGGTCGAGGATGATGGTCTATGTGCCGAAGAACGAAAACGCCTGTGCATGTGTTTGTTTAACGTGTACTTGATGTCGCACTCCAAGAAGCACACGGTCCTTCACAAATCAATCAATTGATTCCAATGGCAAGGAAACCAAGACAATTGGAGCTGATAGATTTGTTGCAGTCTTCATCCGCCTTCACAGCCGTTGAATTCACGATAACTTTGTCCGCCTGGTCCGCCATTGAGGTCTTGTAGGTTGGATCGTTCTTAGTCTGGACCCTCATCCTCGACCTTACTGCCATGGGTGGCCCTACCAGAAGCTAGTGCTTCCGACGGCATCGCTCTCGGAATCATGGAGGCACGCAAACCTCTTCACCACAACAAGGTGAACGATCCGAAGAGGGGTAGTTAAAATAATGTAACACTGAATACCTAAATTAATGATACCACATATATTTCTTCTTTGGGATTGAAGAAGGAGGATGTTGTATACATCGATTTTAGTAAAGCTTTTGATAGGGTCCCTCATTTAGGCTGATTGGGAATATTAAAATACATGGGATTAATAGTGCCTTGGTCATATAGATTCAGAAATGGCTTATTCATAGAAGACAAAGAGAAGCGGAAGGCAGACATTGTGGCTGGAGATCTATGACCAGTGGAGTTCCACAGGGATCTGAGACTTCTGCTGTTTGTGATATATGTAAATCACCTAAACGTAAGTTGGTGAGTAAATTTGCTGACAACACCAAAATTTAATTCAGAAGGCTTGCAAGGAAAAGCCTGGGAACCAGTGGTGGTAACATCTGTGGCAGGTAAGTTACTGGAGAGAATTCTGAGGGATAAAATATAAACGCATTTGGATAGACGGCAGCTGATCAGGGATAGTCAACATGGTTATGTTTGTGGGAGACCGTGTCTCACAAATTTGATTTAGTTTTTTGAAGATGTAACCAAGAAGGTTGACATGAGCAAGGCCACGCATATAGCCTACATGGATTTCATTAAGGCCTTTGATAAGTTTCCACATGGTAGGCTGCTCTGGAAGTTTAGATGGTGTGGCTTCCAGGGTGAGTTGCCTGCCTGGATACAATAGACAATAGACAATAGGTGCAGGAGTAGGCCATTCAGCCCTTCGAGCCAGCACCGCCATTCAATGCGATCATGGCTGATCACTCTCAATCAGTACCCCGTTCCTGCCTTCTCCCCATACCCCCTCACTCCGCTATCCTTAAGAGCTCTATCCAGCTCTCTCTTGAAAGCATCCAACGAACTGGCCTCCACTGCCTTCTGAGGCAGAGAATTCCACACCTTCACCACTCTCTGACTGAAAAAGTTCTTCCTCATCTCCGTTCTAAATGGCCTACCCCTTATTCTTAAACTGTGGCCCCTTGTTCTGGATTCCCCCAACATTGGGAACATGTTTCCTGCCTCTAATGTGTCCAATCCCCTAATTATCTTATATGTTTCAATAAGATCCCCCCTCATCCTTCTAAATACAGAATTGGCTTCATGGAAGGAAACAGAGGGTGATGGTGGAAGGTTGTTTTTCAGACTGGAAGCAGATGACTAGTGGTGTGCCTCAGGGATCAGAGCTGCGCCCATTACTGTTTGTGGTTTATATTAACGATTTAGGTAAGAAGGTGGAAGGTATGATTAGTAAGTTTGCAGATGATACCAAAGTAGGTGGTATCATTAACAGTAAAGAGAGTTATCAAACAGTAAAGTAAGATCCTGATCAGCTGGGAAAGTGGGCTGAGGAATGGCTAATGGCGTTCAATACAGATAAATATGAGATTTACACTTTGGGAAGTCGAACCTGAGCAGGACCTTCACAGTGAATGATAAGGCCCTGTGGAGTGTTTCCGAGCAGAAAGATTTAGGGCAAAGGCGCACAGTTCTTTTAAATTGACGTCACCGATAGATAGGGTTGTAAAGAAGGCTTTTGGTACATTGGCCTTCATCAGTGAAGCTAATGAGTATAGAGAGTTGAGGTGTATGGGCCAAATGTTGGCAAATGGGACTAGCTTTGATGGGCCAAAGGACCTGTTTCCATGCTGTGTGACTCTATGACTCTCTATGACAGTTGTACAAACATTGCTGCGTTTTATTTCCCTCTTACCTGACTGCGTGTGCATTACATCAGTCATGTTTCTTAATCCAACAAATGCAAACTGGTAAAGTCGCCAATGTCTCTGGTCAGCAAGCTCAACTGAATTATGCTTCCAGCGATATTGAATTTCATTTTTTGGATACCCATCTGGAAAAATAAATTCTTGTGAAATAAAAGAGGAATTAACTCACGACGGCTAAAAAATTAAATTTCAAAACTGCTGCATCCATAGACTCAGATGAAGGCTTTGGCTAAGGCTTTGTTAGTTCTCAGATCTAACTTGAGTGGTAGGCATTGGAAGCTTCACTTCCACCAGCAAGGTAATCACTTTAAGCATTCTTGCCACTTTCTCTTGGATTGTCAATCCACTAAGAATACACAATACACAATAGACAATAGACAATAGGTGCAGGAGGAGGCCATTCGGCCCTTCGAGCCAGCACCGCCATTCAATGTGATCATGGCTGATCATTCTCAATCAGTACCCCGTTCCTGCCTTCTCCCCATACCCCCTGACTCCGCTATCCTCAAGAGCTCTATCTAGCTCTCTCTTGAATGCATTCAGAGAATTGCCCTCCACTGCCTTCTGAGGCAGAGAATTCCATAGATTCACAACTCTCTGACTGAAAAAGTTTTTCCTCATCTCCGTTCTAAATGGCCTACCCCTTATTCTTAAACTGTGGCCCCTTGTTCTGGACTCCCCCAACATTGGGAACATGTTTCCTGCCTCTAACGTGTCCAACCCCTTAATAATCTTATACGTTTTGATAAGATCCCCTCTCATCCTTCTAAATTCCAGTGTATACAAGCCTAGCCGCTCCAATCTTTCAACATATGACAGTCCCGCCATTCCGGGAATTAACCTAGTAAACCTACGCTGCACGCCCTCAATAGCAAGAATATCCTTCCTCAAATTTGGAGACCAAAACTGCACACAGTACTCCAGGTACGGTCTCACTAGGGCCCTGTACAACTGCAGAAGGACCTCTTTGCTCCTATACTCAACTCCTCTTGTTATGAAGGCCAACATTCCATTGGCTTTCTTCACTGCCTGCTGTACCTGCATGCTTCCTTTCAGTGACTGATGCACTAGGACACCCAGATCTCATTGTACATCCCCTTTTCCTAACTTGACACCATTCAGATAATAATCTGCCTTCCTATTCTTACCACCAAAGTGGATAACCTCACACTTATCCACATTAAACTGCATCTTCCATGCATCCGCCCACTCACACAACCTGTCCAAGTCACCCTGCAACCTCATAGCATCTTCCTCACAGTTTACACTGCCACCCAGCTTTGTATCATCTGCAAATTTGCTAATGCCACTCAGCTTTGTATCATCTGCAAATTTGCTAATGAACAATTAATTTATCAAAATTTAGCCAAAGGTTGCTAGCAGAACTCAGTGATACAGTAACCATTGTCAACTGCTGTTCCCAGACAGTTCATAGTTATCCTACACCAGATACTCAGTGAAAATCAGGGGAAATTCTTCATGCCTTGGTATAAACACTTCAGTCAAAACTATGGCAGCTCTGAGTTTTAGTAAGTAAGTAAAAATTAACGTATTTTACTTAATGAAAATTTACCACCCATAGAAATTCAGTAATAATCTTGTCAAGATTTTCACTGAATTTCTCTCAGTATGCTTCCAAGTATTCTACCATAATTGTAGAATTCTAATACATTTTAAGTGTTAATCCTTATAAATGGCAGTATTTCAAAGCTACATAATGGAGATGAGTCAGAAACATTGTGGTTATTGTTATTGTCAGGTGAGATCATAGACAATATGGTTCACTTTCTCAGCAAAGGAAGATGCAAACATTCGCCACCACCTCCATTCAACACCACCCCCAATGCATGGCCTTTGACTGTTAGAGGAGAAGCCTGTCCAAAGACCAAGTACTCAAACCTGGGACAGTCCCGATTTTCCAAACTACCTCATGTTGTACATTGGACCTTTTCTCTGGAACTGTTATGCTACAATACCAATAAACTATTTCCTGCACTCTGGTATTTTTTCTCTTTACTCTACTTGTGGTATGTGTTGAGTTTGATTGTGTTCATGTATAGTACTATCTGATTTGATTGGATAGCACGCAAGCAAAAGCTTTTCACTGTATTTCGGTACACGTGACAACAGTAATATATCTAAATCTAAAACTAAGCTGATAGTTTACTAAGAAGCAGTGATCCCCACCTCCTGATGCTTTGGAGTCAAGGACATCAGAGACTGTTTCCACAAAATCGGCAGGATGACCAAACTAATGTCAGCGTCTTCTCTCAAGGCAACACCAGAACTAATCAACTGGATATAACATTCACCCCTCTGTTTCCTATCTTGCAAAACAATTTCAATGTACACCAAGCTCTGCCATGGGAGGAGATGTCCAGGAAGACAAACAAAACAATAGACAATAGGTGCAGGAGTAGGCCATTCGGCCCTTCGAGCCAGCACCGCCATTCAATGGGATGATCATGGCTGATCATCCACAATCAGTACCCCATTCCTGCCCTCTCCCCATACCCCTTGACTCCGCTATCATTAAGAGGTCTATCTAACTCTCTCTTGAATAGACATTCAATAAACATTTGTTGGACATTCTGAAAGTCTATTTGTAAAAACTATAACTCATGGGAATTGCAGGCCCACGACTCCTCCAAAAGAAGAACAAGCAACACGAAGGGACAAGGTACCAAACAAGAACATCATGATAAAAATGAAACATTGTTTGCTTCATTGTGTACTCCATAAAAGCTTTCCTGACAGTTTTTTATGAAGCGAGTATAATAATATAATATGAAGCTAATAGGACCTGTGGATCGTCTTTGCCTGGGTAATATATTACACTGATCATGGAATTGTTCTTTTATTATTCTCTCTTGGGTTGACTATCTAAGACAACATTTACAGTATGATACTGTGGAGTGGTTATTAACTTATATGACTTGTATTCAGAGTCCTAAACTATGGATCCCAAGTCATGTGCGAATCCCAACATGAAGAATTAAATCTAAGAATTTAGAATAGAAAATAATATTAGTAAATGTGACTGCAAAGTTACTGGATTCTTATTTTAAAAACTCAATTGGTACACTACTGCTCTTCAGGAAAGGAAATACACATTTTTTCCCATTGTTTATCCTGCACGTGACTCCAGGTCCTTCAATGTAGTTGACTCCTAGCTGTCCTCTGTGCTTCCAGCTTCGTACCATAGCTAAAATCAAACCATTCCTCCAATTTGACAACATTGAAAAAATCATCCACGTATTCATTTCCTCCCACCTAGACTACTGCAACTCCCTATACACTGGGATCAGCCAATCATCCCTGTCCAGCCTGCAATTGGTCCAAAACGCCGCAGTGAGACTCCTGACGGGTACCCGTAAAAGGGACCACATCATCCCGATTCTGGCCTCTCTCCACTGGCTCCTAGTACGGTACAGAATCAACTTCAAGCTCCTCCTATTCACATACAAAGCCCTAAATGGGCTTGCCCCCCCCCCCCATATCAAAAATCATCTAACCCACCACTCTATCTCCAGGTCCTCAGGTCGGCCGACTTGGGGCTACTGACTATCCCGCGGTCTAGGCTTAAGCTCAGGGGTGACCGCGCTTTTGCGGTTGCAGCTCCTAGACTGTAGAACAATATCCCTCTCCCCATCAGAACTGCCCCCTCCATCAACTCCTTTAAGTCCAGGCTCAAAACCTATTTCTACTCCCTAGCGTTTGAGGCCCTCTGAGGGGGTGCTGTGAACTGTTTATGTATGTGCTGTTATGTTTGTGTGCCATTGTATGTTCGTTCTTAGTACCTGAACTGATGTACAGCACTTTGGTCAACGTGGGTTGTTTTTAAATGTGCTATACAAAAAAATTGACTTGACTTGACTAGAATAGTAATGAGATGGAGAATAAATGTCAACATCACTAGCTAGGCTCACATCCCATGAATGAACATGAAAAATACCATGGCTCGTCCATAACCTTCCTTCATGGAGAGATTGTTACTCAGCATGAAGCACCACACTCAATCTGGTGCAGTTACTCTCACATGGCTGTGAACTCTCAGGTTCCTGGACTCTGATCAAAAAGCAGATTCAGATTCAGATGAGTTCATTGCCCGAAACACCCAAGTGAAATGAAGTTCCTTGTTCACATGAAGCGCACAGAATATACAAACAGCAATGATAAGTACAACATTAAATACAACCATGAATACAAAACATCGGATTGTAGTGCCATCTAAAGCAATGCAAAAAAAACAACAAAAAAACAGACTAATCAAATGAGGTAGAGACAGGGGTGCGAAAGAGGTGAACGATTTAGTTTAGTTTATTATTGTCACATGTAGTGAGGTAGAGTGAAAAGCTTTTTGTTGAGTGCTATCCTGTCAGCAAAAAGAAACATACATGTTTAGGAGCCTGAAATCAGTGAGGAAGATGCTGTTCTTAAGTCTGGACATCTGGGCTATCAAGCTCTTGCATCAGCATCTGTAATGTTTAGTGCAAGGTAAAGTCCAGTAAAATCCAATTAAAGATAGTTCAAAGGTCTCCACTGAGATGGATGGGAGGTCAGGACTGCTCTCTATTTGGCGAGAGAGCTGTTCAGTTGACTGATAACAGTTGGGAAGGAACTGTCTCAGAATCTGGTATTCATGGCCTGTGATGGTATTCAAACCCTGCCACAATCACCTGATATTTACTTGACATTTTAACAGTTAACATGGTTCTCTGAAAGTAGGCAAATCAGTTAGAAAGGGTGGTGAATAAGTAATGTGGCATGCTTGCATTCACTGGCTGAGGCAATTAGTACAAATGTTACAAAGCCTTGGCTAGACTGCACTTGGAGAACTGTGTGCAATTCTGGTCACAATAGGACAGTAAAAATGTGATTTAGCCACATAGGCTGCAGAAAAGATTCACAGAGATATTGTCTGGATAGGAGGGCTTGAATTATAAGCAGAGATTTGATAAACAAGCACTCTTTTCTATGGGCAAAGGAGGCTAACATGTTGATGTATATAAAGTTACAAGAGGCATAGATAGAATAGATTGTTGGAGTCTGTTTCTGATGGTAGGGATATCTAATACTAGAGAGCAGACTTTGAGGTGAGAGGGAGAAGGTTTAAAGGCAATCTATGGGATAAATTCCCCCCCTAGTTTATTCCCACATAAAATAGTTTATTCCATCATAGAATAGTTTATTCCCACGTAGAATAGTTTATTCCCACACAGAATAGTTGGCATCTGGAATGAGCTGCCAGAGGAGGTTGTGGAGGCAGGAACAATAATAACATTTAAGAGGCAAATAAACAATATTTGAATGAACAAGGTACGATGGGATATAGAATTAATATAGGCAAATGCGATTAGTATAGATAGGCCTTCTGGTCGACATATATGTAGTGGGCTGAAGAGATCTTTCTATGCTGTATAATTTACACCCTTCATATTGATATCAGTTGTTGGCTTGGGGGGGGGGACGACGACACATCAAAGTAACCTATGCGAGTAAATGTAGTGCCTTTGTAGATGGAACACACTGCAGCCACTATGTCCTTGTGCTGGAGAGCATGAATATTTAGGCTGGTGAATGGGATAACACTCAAGTAGGCTCATTTATTCTGGATGGTGTTACACTCTCTCAGTGTTGATGGAACTGCACTCATGCAGGCAATTGGAGAGTATTCCATAATACCTCTGATTTGTGCCTTGTAGATGGATGAAAGTTCTAAGGGAGTGAGGAGGTGAGTAACGTCATCTGATATCCAGCCTCTTGTAACCACAGAAGGTAGTTGTTGCTTCAATTGAACTTCGGACAAAAGATGATCTCCAATGATGGGGGTGATAATGGATTTATAGTCGGCAAAGTCTTTGAACATTAAGTGTCAGTGGTTAGATTTTCTCATTTGGAGATATCACTTTCAGGTATTTTTATGGCATTAATATTCATTGCCACATATCTGTCTATGTCTGAGTATTGTCCTACACACAGACATGGCAGCTTTGTTCACCAAGGAGCTGCAAATGGAATTGAACATAAAACAACTATCAGCAAACATCCCCACTCCTGACATAAAATCCATTCCCACCCAACTTCTGGCCTTAAAGCCACTCCCACTCCCACTTCTGGAATTCTGCTTTTTGCTCCACACTTGACCCAAAGAAGTGACAAGGTCTGGAGCCATGTAGTCCCAGTGACATTTAAAGTGGACATCAATTGGAGAGTAAATGTCAGTGGAGAGTAAATGTAATTGGATAGCACTGTAAATGTCGCTTGCATCACCTTGCTGATGAATGAGAGTAGACTGCTTGGACAGTAATTAACTGAATTCAATTTGTCCCTTTTGCATCTTATTGGGTAAATGCTGATAGTTTGTTTTTTAATCCATTTTTAATTAGTTAATCCAATTTATGTGACCCGGATACCATGTTTCAATTTAAACTCCTCTTCCTTGATCTTTTGTGTAGACATTGAGATTCCCATTTCAACTCAACCTACACTTTTGAACAGAATTGGTAACATAATAGACATATAACTGATTTAAGTGTGGTAAATTAGAAATTGTTTCTAAATATCTTTTAAAATTGTGAATATTAGAATTATACACTAGCCATTGTGATTTAGATTTATACACTGGGCATGTTTATAATTTATTTATCAGTAACCGTGCGAGATTTATTTAATTCTACTAATTTATGTTTGGTTGAAGCGAAGAGTTAAACTTATTTTTAATAATGATGGATACTTTGTTTAAGCACAGAATTTAAGATTCTGTGGCCGCATGTGGGACTTGAGGATGGTCTGTTGCCTCCCTGGTGCCAGGGCTCAAGACATGATGGACCGGCTTCAGAACATCCTAGCGAGGGAAGGCGATCAACCGGAAGTAGTTGTGCATGTGGGCATGAACGACGTTGGGAGGAAGAGGAAGGAGGTACTGCAACGTGAGTTTAGAGAGTTGGGAAGAAGACTGAGAAGTAGGACGTCGAGGGTGGTTATCTCTGGATTGCTTCCTGTACCTCGTGCTAGTGAGGGCAGGAACAGAGAGATCGGGGATATGAATGTATGGCTGAGGGGCTGGTGCAGGGAGCAGGGATTTAGATTTCTAGACCACTGGGATCTCTTCTGGGGTAGGGGTGACCTGTACAAAAGAGACGAGTTACACCTTAACAGCAGGGGGACCAACATTCTGGCAGGCAAGTTTGCTCATGTTACACGTGTGGGTTTAAACTAAGTAGTGGGGGGGAGAGGTTGACAAATTGGGAATATGAAGATGGAGTTAAAGGGGAAGCGAATAAAGGAGAAATTGCAAAGGACTCTAGAATAAATGGGAAGGAAAGTTCTAGATGGGATAAGAGAGTAAGGTCAGGGCCAATTGTGACAGGTGTGAGAGGGGAGGTGAATACCGAAGTTAGTGTTGGATTTAAATGCACGAAGTAAAAAATAAAGTGGATGAGCTTGAGGCTCAGTTAGACATTGGCAAGTATGACGTTGTGGGAATTACAGAAACATGGCTACAAGAGGACCAGGGCTAGGAACTGAATATTCAGGGGTATACAGCCTATCGAAAAGACAGACAGGTGGGCAGAGGGGGTGGGGTTGCTCTGTTGGTAAGGAAAGATTCCAAGGGGAGTAAGAGGCACCCGTGGCTGACAAGGCAAGTCAAGGAGAGCATAAAAATAAAAGAGAAGTACAACAAAGCAAAGAAGAGTGGGAAGCCAGAGGATTGGGACTCTTTTAAAGAGCAACGGAAGATGACTAAGAAGGCAATAAGGGAAGAAAAAATGAGGTACGAGGGTAAACTAGCCAATAATATAAAGGAGGATAGTAAATGCTTTTTTAGGTATGTAAAGAGGAAAAAAATAGTCAAGGCAAATGTGGGTCCCTTGAAGACAGAAGCGGGGGAATTTATTATGGGGAACAAGGAAATGGCAGACGAGTTGAACCGGTACTTTGGATCTGTCTTCACTAAGGAGGATACAAACAATCTCCCAGATGTTCTAGTGGGCCGAGATCCAAGGGTGACGGAGGAACTGAAGGAAATCCACATTAGGCAGGAAATGGTGTTGGGTAGACTGATAGGACTAAAGGCTGATAAATCCCCAGGGCCTGATGGTCTGCATCCCAGAGTACTTAAGGAGGTGGCGCTAGAATTTGTGGACGCATTGTTGATCATTTTCCAATGTTCTATAGATTCAGGATCAGTTCCTGTGGATTGGAGGGTAGCTAATGTTGTCCCACTTTTTAAGAAAGGAGGGAGAGAGAAAACGGGAAATTATAGACCAGTTAGTCTGACATCAGTGGTGGGGAAGCTGCTGGAGTCAATTATAAAAGACAAAATTGCGGAGCATTTGGATAGTAGTAACAGGATTGTTTCGAGTCAGCATGGATTTACGATGGGGAAATCATGCTTGACTAATCTTCTGGAATTCTTTGAGGATGTAACTAGGAAAATGGACAGGGGAGAGCCCTGGATGTGTTGTACCTTGACTTTCAGAAAGCCTTGAGTATAGGAGCAAAGAGGTCCTTCTGCAGTTGTACAGGGCCCTAGTGAGACCTCACCTGGAGTACTGTGTGCAGTTTTGGTCTCCAAATTTGAGGAAGGATATTCTTGTTATTGAGGGCATGCAGCATAGGTTAACTGGTTAATTCCCGGAATGGCGGCACTGTCATATGTTGAAAGATTGGTCTGACTAGGCATATACACTGGAATTTAGAAGGATGAGAGGGGATCTTATTGAAACATATAAGATTATTAAGGGGTTGGACACGTTAGAGGCAGGAAACATGTTCCCAATGTTGGGGAGTCCAGAACCAGGGGCCACAGTTTAAGAATAATGGGTAGGCCATTAAGAACAGAGATGAGGAAAAACTTTTTTAGTCAGAGAGTTGTAAATCTGTGGAATTCTCTGCCTCAGAAGCCAGTGGAGGACAGTTCTCTAAATGCATTCAAGAGAGAGCTAGATAGAGCTCTTAAGGATAGCAGAGTCCGGGGGTATGGGGAGAAGGCAGGAACGGGGTATTGATTGAGAATGATCAGCCATGATCACATTGAATGGTGGTGCTGGCTCGAAGGACCGAATGGCCTACTCCTATTGTCTATAATTTAAACAAATAATTGCATTCATGATTGCCCTAATTTAAGTATTCCTAAACGATTTATTTAGGTTTTCAGAAACCAAAATAACTTTATATAATATGTAATAATGGGGAAAAAAAACATACATAAAAGCATAAACTAGAAAATAATTTAAGAAACTGAAAGGATTTGTTA
This sequence comes from Rhinoraja longicauda, assembly GCF_053455715.1. NCBI lineage: Eukaryota > Metazoa > Chordata > Chondrichthyes > Rajiformes > Arhynchobatidae > Rhinoraja > Rhinoraja longicauda. The sequence continues at coordinate 64,888,076 of NC_135953.1, read as the reverse complement.
AAAAATCGCAGCATAAAATATCAAGATGACTTTATTTACACTATTCTACAACATGTCAGAAACAGTCCAGTTCTTCATTTTTCTCACCACAGTACAATCTGGGAATTGTTAGATGTAAACAAACTATTTTGACACAAGCAAAAACATGATTGTGAAAGAAACATGTTAATCTAACAAAGCTGCATTTGTCTGAGGGTGCTCTGATGAATCAAAGTACCTTCAAATTCACTTAGGCTATAATTTACTGATGATAATGGCTTATCGACCACTTGAAACACCCAACTGGTATATAATGTAATATGGCATTATTACAGCATTATTTATATCTCAAATTATTTTTTACTGGAAACAAAGCCTTACATTATACAACACTTACAGCTTGAGAATTCCAATGGGCAAGAATGTTGATCCATAGGAAAATTATGAAGCTGGAGGTAACATTCAGCATTGATGGTTAATCTAATATGGCAAATAAAGAGAAAAGCAAAGTGGTCAACATTGTAGATCAAAACCTTAATAATATGTAAACATTATTGAAAAAGCTATTTATGAATGTCTCTGTGTCTATGTATTGTGGTGGTGATGTTCATTCCACATAAATGGCAATAGATTTACTCATAGTAGATCAGTTACATTCAGATGTTATTGAAAATTGTTTAGAGGGACCCGCATTGTGAAAAATGGTTGACTTCCAAAGGAAATCCCAATGCCAACAATCTGTAGAAGTTTGCAGCAGCAGAATTATTTGGAAATTGTCAGTCCATCATGGTGGCACAGTGGGAGAGTTGCTGCCTTACAGCACTGGGTTCAATCCTAACTATGAGTGCTATCTGTATGGGGTTTGTACTTCCACCCCATGACCTGCATGCGGTTTCTCCGGGAACTCCAGTTTCCTCCCACACTCCAAAGACGTACAGGTTTGTAGACTAATTTGTTTGGTAAAATTGTAAATTTTCCCAAGTCTGTGTAGGATAGTGTTAGTGTGCGGGCATCGCTAGTCGGAAAAGGACTCGGTGGGCCGAAGGGTATGTTTCCACGCTGAATCTCTAAACTAAACTGTACACCAATACATTGCAATACCCATGAACTGATTTTAGATTCCTTAGGCAAGGATCTTTACATCAAAATATACACTGCCAAGGCCACCCATCAAGAAGCAAAATTGGCACTCAAATTCCAATCTCCTTATGTATGTAATGAACATAATGATATGGAATTCATGTGAAATGAATCACTAAATAGGCAGATTAAATTCTGAGTAACTTTTCCCAGAAACTCATGGACTAAGAAAGTCTCTCACACTCTGCAAGATTTTTACGTGCCAATTGAGTGAATTTCATATGATGGGCATAGTTATTTTGTATTCTTGGTGTGTACTCCTGTAAATTTCATCTGAATTCTCATTGCATTTAGCATGCATGCTTACAGAGGCCACTGTTTAATAATGCAAGATTACCAGCATTTGTCTGATTATTAACTGCATGAATGTCTTGGGTCTCTAAGACTGAGATAGGTCTTAACTCGAGTGTTGATCAGCCAGTCAATTTTAATGGGCATTCAAAGCAATAAATGATAAACAATCTAAGGGAATTATCTCCACGCTAAGTTGCTAATGCAGGACTGGAGAAATATAGCACTCTTATGGTATAGAGGCTAGAAAGGTCTCAATATGTCTTTAGATCTAATTTTGCTTATCTCAAGATGATGATTAATTTATCATTCTGCCTGAATAGCAATAAGCACTGATGCTCCTTCATGAGTGCTAGAAGCTCTCTGTGTTTAAATTTCTTGGGGTTCCTTTCCTTCTGAATTTGTCTCTAAATGTGATGTTTGCTGCCTTTCAGCACTAGCCTGTGCCCTGGACATAGACGTGGAGATATTGTGGCAATGGGGACATGCTCCTCTCTCCAAATAATCATCTATAACATTTCAAATAATGCAAGAACATGACACTATAAACCCATAATATTAAGGATTTGTGCACGTGCCTTTCAGAACCTGGTAAGTTTAAATTATTGTGAAGATCCTTGTTTTAGCAGCATCTCCTTATTGTATGTAAAATGTTTTGATTTACTGCTTATGAAAGAATGTAACGGAGGTACCACTACCAAAAATGTTTTCTCTCAAAGGCTTCAGTCCTCAATTATCAACAGTGGCTGGTACAGGAAAGACAAAAAGTAATCGTCCATTGTATATTCAATTGCTAAAAATGCACTCACATGGAAACAGATCACTTTGATCAAAACACAGTGCTTGAGTAACTCAGTGGGTCTGGCAGCATCTCTGGGTGGAATGGGCAGGCAACGTTTCAGACCCGAAATCTTCTTTAAACCTCCTTCCAGAAGTACTGCCTCACCTGCTGAGTTACTCCAGCACTTTGTTTAGTTTAATTTAGAGATACAGCGTGGAGAGAGGCCCTTCGGTTTGCTGCACCACCATGCCGTTCACGATTTGACTGTGTTTTGCTCAAGATTCAAACATCCACAATTCCTTGTATCAACATATCACATTGTTTCCTCATTAAAACAAGATATAATACCATGCAAATTATTGACTATTTACGAACTCTAAAATTGCTCATCAGATAGCTAATTATACAATTAACTAATTATTTACACACACACACACCTACCTTTAACCAAAGATGTAAAGATGTTAACGACACCCGGTCCTTGTCAACTACAAACTGTTTAGAATATGCTGTAACTTAACATTTTGAACGCATTCATGTCAGGTACAACTAATTCAAATAGATCACTTTTTAGATAAGTCTCATTTACACCTGATCGTGCATCCTTTTCTCCAATTCTTTGCATTATTTTTCATAACTGTGAACTCTAAACATGACTGTTAACATTAAACTTAACACAAGGTAACAACTCTTTTTCAGCAGGTATGTATACTTTGCATTTGGATGTTGTAAACCTACATTTCTACAGAGTTTCATTCTTTTGACGATCTTTCTTTCTATCCTTCTGCTTGCACAGAATCTTTCACCTGACCACTACTCAGAATTCTTGGATATAATAGATTATCCTCTTTCCTGTTTCCACTTTTGAAATCATAGAGCCAGCTCTTCTAACTTTATCTTTCTGTATTGTCTCCAAGGCTTTCAATTCTGCCACAGCTGCTTTCAACCAGCCTTGCTGCAATCTGGTTATACTGCATTGGGCTGGTATCGGTAAATCCACACATACACAGTGACCTGCCCACCTGAAGCTTTTCATTGCAATAGATTCCTGCCTTGAATCTCTCATCTCTGTCATGCTGGCTCTTCTGCATGCCTCATGAAACATAAGAATATTATGAGTGGAAACTGGAATTTGCCACTTGGTTCACAGTGCCCGATCAACTATTCAACATGGTCATGCCTGATCATTGACATCAGCATCACATGGCTAGTCCATCACTGAACATTATAGCCCATGGGTGAAACAGTATTAGAACAAAAAAAAACAATTCAGGACAGGAATAGGCCCATTTGTTCCACAATGTCTGTGCCAAACATAATGCCAAGTTAAACGAATCTCTTCTGTGTAGGAAGGAACTGCTGATGCGGGTTTAAACTGAAGATAGCCACAAAAACCTGGAGTAACTCAGTGGGACAGGCAGCATCTCTGGAGAGAAAGAATGGGTGATTTTCACTTGACCGTGATCCATATCCTTCCATTCCCTGCATATCCATGTGCCTATCCAAAAGCCTCTTAAATGCCACCAACTGTTTCCACTACCATTTCATTCTAGACACCCACTGCTCTTTGTTAAAAAAAAACTGTCCCATATATCTCCTTTAAACCTATGCCCTCTAGTATTTGATATTTGCACTATGGGGAAAAGTTTCTGTCTATCCCATCTATGCCTCTCATAATTTTATTTACTATCAGATCTCCCCTTAGCGTCTGACATGGCAGAGAAACAATGCAAGTTTGTCCAACCTTTCCATATAGCTAATACACTCTCATCCAAACAATATTATGGGAAACCTCTAGTGCACACTCTCCAAAGTCTGCACATCCTTCCCGTCATGGGTTTTGCCAGAATTCCCTCATTTGCAGTCTGCACACTGAGTAAATCCACAGCATCTGACCCTGAAATGGCTGCAAGTCTCATCAACCTGATCATGTATTCACTGGCCATTTCCCCCTAGCCACTGGATGCAGTTGTCAAACATATCACGCTCGGAAATCTCTCACTTTGGTGGATTAATATGTTTTGTTTTCATTATGTTCTCATATATGACAATGTCTGGAGTTCATGCCTCCAGTGGTCTCATGTGTATCCAACTCTACCTCGAGCAACAGTATCACCTTCTTCAATTGAGGTGTTTGCACATTTCTCTGCCTCTGTCCTCTCCTGGGACACTCACATTATTGTTTGCTCCCCTTCACACAACCCTCCTTCCAAAACATTTCCATTCACTCCATACACTGACAAAATGGCCAAGTGTTCTTGTATGCCTCAAGCTTCCCAAGATTTCCGCCATGTTCACTGTCTGCCACCTTCACTGCTTTACTCAGAGAACTATTTCCCCATCTCCTTTGCACTGGATTATTGTCCTTTCACATCTACAAGCAGTCACCATCAAACCTAATTCCAATGCAGTGCTTGAAGGCTCCTTGGTGTTGCTTATTAAGGCAACAGTAACATCAAAGGTTACAGGGCGAAGGCAGGAGAGGGAAGGGTTACAGGGCGAAGGCAGGAGGGGTTGAGAGGGAAAAATACATCAGCCATGATCGAACGGCAGAGTAAACGCGATGGGCCGAATGGTCTAATTGTGCTCTTATGTGTTATGATCTTATGGTCTATAAGTAACAGAAATACAGCTTGAACAAAACCTTCATTAAAGATAGTCAATAACTAAATGGTAGTCATGGCTGCTGCAAAACTGTATCTAAGGTCACATCACATGGTGAAGCAATTTCTCAGAAGATATACATAATCACTTCCATCCACCACAGCCTTCACACATTTCTGAGCTACTAAAATCATGGGGTCTGCACCAGCCCATGGTTGATTTTTACTAACATTCCCCAATAGATTCTGCATCGTGAGCTCATGTGTGGTCAGTGGAGTTTGCAATAATAGTGGTTAGCATTAAAACTCTTCCAAATAACCATTTTTCTATTCCTTATATCTTTATAAAGAAGCATTTGTCTACGTGATTTTCTTTCGACAAAAAAAATTGTCATCAAATACTGGAAGATAGAACAATCCATATCGAAGAAAGTAAATAAATCAGATTAGATTTGCTTCTCCCATATCAAATCTTTCTCTCTCCTAATCTTGCTCATTGATTTTTGTTAGCAACATAAAAATATCAAGAAGTGGTCACATTGCCAGTTGAACAAAGGGGACTATGGAGGCATGAGGGAGGAGCTGGCCAAAGTTGACTGGAAAGGGACCCTAGCAGAGATAACGGTGGATTAGCAATGGCAGGTGTTCCTGGAATAATCCAGAAGATGCAGGATCATTTCATTCCAAAGAGGAAGAAAGATTTTAAGGGGAATAAGAGGCGACCGTGACTGACAAGTGAAGTCAAGGACAGTATAAAAATAAAAGAGAAGACATATAATATAGCAAAGATGAGCGGGAAGCCAGAGGATTGGGATACTTTTAAAGATCAACAGAAGGTAACTAGAAAGGCAATATGCGGAGAAAAGATGAAGTACGAAGATAAGCTAGCCAAGAATATAAAGGAGGATAGTAAAAGCTTCTATGGGCATGTGAAGATGAAAAAATTAGTTAAGACAATTGAAGACTGAAACAGGTGAATTTATTATGGGGAACAATGAAATGGCTGACGAGTTGAATGGATACTTTGGTTCTGTCTTCATGAAGGAAGACACAAAAACCTCCCAGATATACATGGGGACAGAGGACCTAGGGTGATGGTGGAACTGAAGGAAATTCACATTAGTCAAGAAATGGTGTTGGGTCGACTGATGGGACTGATGGCTGATAAATCCCCAGGGCCTGATGGTCCCAGGGTACTCAAGGAGGTGGCTCTAGAAATTGTGGATGCATTGGTGATCATTTTTCAATGTTGTATAGATTCTGGATCAGTTCCTGTGGATTGGAGGGTAGCTAATGTTATCCCATTTTCAAGAAAGGAGAGAGAGAGAAAGCAGAGAATTATAGACCAGTTAGCCTGACATCAGTAGTGGGAAAGATGCTGGAGTTGATTATCAAATATGTAATAGCGCCATATTTGGATAGCAGTGACAGGATCGGTCCAAGTCAGCATGGATTTATGAAGGGGAAATTATGCTTGACAAATCTTCTGGAATTTTTTGAGGATGTAACAAGTAAAATGGACAAGGGAGAGCCAGTGGATGTAGTGTACCTGGACTTTCAGAAAGCCTTTGATAAGGTCCCACACAGGAGATTAGTGGGCAAAATTAGAGCACATGGTATTGGGGATAGGGTACTGACATGGATAGAAAATTGGTTGGCAGACAGGAAACAAAGAGTAGGGATTAACGGGTCCCTTTCAGAATGGCAAGCAGTGATTAGTGGAGTGCCGCACGGCTCGGTGTTGGGACCGCAGCTATTTACAATATACATTAATGATTTAGATGAAGGAATTAAATATTAGCAAATCTGAAGATGACACAAAGCTGGGTGGCAGTGTGAACTGTGAAGAGGATGCTATGAGGAAGCAGGGTGACTTGGACTGGTTGGGTGAGTGACAGATGCATGGCAGATGCGGTATGTGGATAAATGTGGTTATCCACTTTGGTGGCAAGAATGGGAAGGCAGATTATTATCTGAATGGTGTCAAGTAAGGAGAAGGGGAAATACAACAAGACCTGGGTGTCCTAGTACATCAGTCACTGAAAGTAAGCATGCAGATACAACAAGCAGTGAAGAAAGCTAATGGCATGTTGGCCTTCATTACGAGAGGAGTTGAATATAGGAGCAAAGAGGTCCTTCTGCAGTTTTACAGGGCCCTGGTGAGACCACACCAGGAGTATTTTGTACAGTTTTGGTCTCCTAATTTGAGGAAGGACATTCTTGCTATTGAGGTAGTGCAGCGTACGTTCACGAGGTTAATTCCCAGGACGGCGGGACTGTCATATGAAGAAAGAATGGAGCAACTGGGCTTGTATTCACTGGAATTTAGAAGGATGAGAAGGGATCTTACAGAAACATGTAAAATTATTAAGGGATTGGACACGCTAGATGCAGGAAACATTTTCCGATGTTGGGGAGTCCAGAAACAGGGGCTACAGTTTAAGAATAAGGGGTAGGCCATTTAGAAATGAGATGAGGAAAAACTTTTTCACCAGAGAATTATGAATTTGTGGAATTCTCTGCCTCAGAAGGCAGTGGAGGCTGATTTGCTGGATGCATTCAAAAGAGAGTTAGATAGTGCTCTTAGGGAGTCAGGGAGTATGGAGAGAAGGCAGGAACGGGGTACTGATTGTGGATGATCAGCAACGATCACATTGAACGGCGGTGCTGGCTCGAAGGGCCGAATGTCCTACTCCTGCACCTATTGTCTATGTATCTATGGATCATTTGAAGTGAAATCCAGTTAGCCTCACTTCTATACTGTTTCTCGATATTCTTGAAATTATTCTTCAAATATTCATCTCATTCCAGTTTGAATTCACATTCGTAGACCATACGACATAGGAGCAGAATTAGACCATTCTGCCCATCGAGTCTGCTCTGCCATTCCACCATGGCTGGTCTATTTTTCCCTCTCAACTCCATTCTCCTGCCTTCTCCCCATAACCTTTGACATCCTTACTAATCAAGAACTTGTCAATCTCTACTTTAAAAATACCCAAAGTCCTAGCCTCCACTGCCTTCTGTGGCAATGAATTCCACAGATTCACCACCCACTTGCTAAAGAAATTCCACCTCATCTTTATTTTGAAGGTAAGTTCTTTTATTCTGAGGCTGTGTTAACCCTATCTGGTGGTGCATTCAAAATCTGATTCTCTTGTATACAAAAAAATGTTGTTCCTTATGTTGTTTCTGTCTGGTTTGCCAATTCCTTATTCCTCCCAATCCCTGTAAATTCCAGAATATTAATCTGTATTCACTAGCACTGGATGCATTGATGCACTATGGCATTCTGATGTGGGCCAACTGCTTCGGTATCACAATCGGGGAACAGTACAAAGACGATATTTATAAGTGCATAACCACATTTCACTTTTGCTGCATTGAACAATGACATACCCAGCTCTACTTTTTTATGGAGAGAACAAAAATGAACTTAGTCTGCAAGCAACCAGAGAAGACCACATCAATGAATTTGAAAGCTGTGGCTAGTTGCAAATGGCCATTATAGGAAAAATAGAAGATGGAACTAAGAGTAACTTACTTTATTTCTTATCTCATAATGGAGGGGATGTTATCAATAAAACAAATTAAACTAGCCGGGGCCCCAGGAAGTTACCCTGAGAAACACCAACATTGGCATCCTCGGATTGAGATATCGGTTTGCAATAAACACAATGAACATCCTTTGCGACAATTGTGCCTTTGATAATTAAAGACTTTTTACTCCATCCCTGTTTAATTTACTAACATTTTTGGGATGTGTTAGATCAGTCTGCAGAAGAGTCTCGACCCGAAACATCACCTATTCCTTTTCTCCAGAGATGCTGTCTGATCCGCTGAGTTATTCCAGCTTTTTGTGTCTATCTTTGATTTAAACCAGCATCTGCAGTTCCTTCCTACAAATGTTGATGTGTTCTTCTGCAGTGCACTGTTTCATACCCACAATAATCTTGCCGCCAATTCATAGATGTTGACACTTCCTTCTAATTATTTTGTAAACCACTGGGATTAATACACCAGTAAGGATGGACATATGAATACATGTCCAAAAAGATTTTGGCCCAGAAACATTGCTCGTTATGGGCAGTGAAACAAGCCAGTGAAACAAGCTTTGCAAGTCGTGCTTTACCATTGTAACTTCCTCACTAGATTATTCTGAAAACATGGATGATCAAGCACTTAATTAAAATTCTTAATGTATGCAAAAATGGATGATCAGTGCTGTGGTTTACTGATTGCTAGGTTCTATTCAGAGAGATTATCAATCTTCTGAGACAAAATTCCTTACAGGTCACCTAAAAACAGCTGCTTCTCATGAACTGAATAAATAAATATGTGTTCTTTAAAAATGAAAACCATCTATCTTTAGACCCAATTCATAAAATAATTGCTGCATCTGAGCAAATAATGAATACTTCCTGTTAGGAGTCATTTTCTTGTGGCTTACATGCTTGCTGATTGCAGACTTGCAGAATTTAAAACAAAGCCAACATTTCTTTAGACTTTAGAGATACAGCGCGAAACAAGCCCTTCAGCTCACCGAGTCCATGCCGACCAGAGATCACCCCATACACTAGCTCTATCCAACACACTAGGGACTATTTACAATTTTACCAAAACCAATTAACCCTGGAGTATAGGAGGAAACCAGAGCACCCAGAGAAAACCCGATTGGTCACAGGGAGAATGTACAAACTCCATTCAGACAGCACCCGTAGTCAGTATCAAACCCAGTTCTCTGGCACTGTAAAGCAGCAACCCTACCACTGCACCATTGTGCCACCCCAATCCACAAGAACCCAAATCATATGCAAGAAAAACACAGAGCAGCATTTTCCTTTTAAAACATTGTTGTAGACCTTATATCATGCTTTGCAACTTAAGCATGGTTATGCTTTTGTTTGCCCTGCAGGATACCTTGCAGAAGTGAAATTGGGACCTGCTGAGTTACTCCAGCATTTTGTGAATAAATCGATTTGTACCAGCATCTGCAGTTATTTTCTTATACTATATGAAATTGGGACAAGTTCCTTTGCATTAATTCCCATTTGAATGGCAGTGAAAAGAAAGAAACCATTGAAACTATTGTTTCTGGCAAATGTTTTAGTGCATGCACAGTCAAATGTCTTCTAGCAGATTTAGCACAGCTCCCATTTGGCACAGCCAAAATGACCCCCTCACAGTTTTCAAAATCTTGTGAGCTCTGAGAACGACATTTTTATCTGGCAATGGAAATGGAGCATTTTAAGTGTATGAGATGGCCCTCAATAAGTGAAAGTTTCATCCATTGGCCTTACCTCAGTGTGTACAATATTTTGCCATCATTCTCAATTCGCAACAATCGATTTGGTGTTGTTATCCAGTGAGCATCTGACTTCCTTGAGTTTCGGAAAAACGTATCTGGGATCCAGATTTTGCCAACCATGTTGCTATTTAGCATGAGAATTTTCATTGTGCCATTAAACTTCAAGCGGCTATCATACCAGGACTGAGCAAAAAATATGTCAATTGTATATTCCTGAAAAATAAGCGGAAATATACATTATACATGTCAGTTCACAGTCCACTCTTTATTATCCTTTATTATCACATTATCAACCGCATTTGCTTTAAATAATCAACACACAAGTTGCACCAGGGAAGCATTTCCAGCCGTCCATAGAAATATCAGCAACACCTACATACAACATGAAGTGTCATAGAGCCCTACAGCTTTGAAAAAGCCCCTTTGGCCTATTGAGTCCACACTGACCACCCAGCACCCATTCATTTTGAACCCTTTTAATTCTTCCCACATTGCATCAATAACCTCCAAGACTATATCACGCAGTTCTGCATAAAGAGCAATCAATAGTGGCCAATTATGGACTAGTCTTCCATGAAAAAAAATCTTCTAGCACTGAACTTAAGTTGAGAGTTTCTGGACTGAAGTATTATGGAATTATAGAGTCATACAGATTGGAAACAGATTTTTAACATCACAAAGTCCACTCCGACTATCAAAAACCTGTTTACATTATTTCCATTTTATTTTCCATATATTTCCATTAAGTTGCCCCTCCACTCCACCCCAGATACTAGCATTCCTCTACCGAGGAGAAATGTAAAGGGTTAAAGTATAAGATGTTAATCTTAATATTTTGTATAATAAAAAGCATGGGAACAGTTAAACTTGGCAAAGTTCAAATTGGAGTGAATCATGCATTTAAAAATTCATAGAGTGTGGCTATATAAATCTAATTCACCAAACAATACAATGGATTTGTAAATGGAAACTGATTGTTTATGAAACAGTTGGGAGATTTGGAGCAAGTAAGGCAGGGATTCGCAACACATATCTTGTTCATTAATTCCCTGTGATTTCACTTGTGGTAGTTACATGCAATTGTCTCAAACAATTCTGTCCACCTGTTCTATTTCTCTTCCTGCTCCTTAACAAGTTGCTCAGTTTGACCCTGCAACAAGCACATGAGACAACTGAAGGTCAAAATAATAGCTTATCTGTAAATAATTAATCTACATTTTATGCTAATTGGTGTACTTCTCAGACCATTTTCAGATCATGCATTCAGTTCTCAATAGGTGGAAGGTTGAAAATCTCTGATCTATAAATATTTAAACATTCAGGCAAGTGAAAGCATACATGGATGACTGGAGCAGAGTGTTTTAAATGTTTCTGCCAGAAAGGAAACAATACCCCAGAGGCACCCATCAGTTTTCAGGGTTTGGAGTCTCTACAATTGATCTGTAAAATGGCCCCTGAAGTTATTTTTGATGTCTCAAGGAGTTTCACAGTTATTCAGAATGCAGTATTTATGTATCCCATTAAATGGAAATAGTTTTGCTGCATAGCTACAATGATCATACTAGTTTATATTCTACTAAAAATGGATTTCCCTGGGATAGCAATTAGAAATACAAGCACCGTACAGTGTATATTGCAAACGTAATGTGAAATTTTCTTGAAAGGCAAAATGGTCTTTGAAGTTGACTGATCAATAACAGTCAATCCATCTTTTACCAATAAGTAAAATACTGAAGCAGAGGGACAATATTTCTGATAATACTGTATATTTATTTAACATTTTGTAATAAAGGGGAGGCCATTTAAAACTGAGGTGAGAAAGAACTTTTTCATCCAGAGAGTTGTGGATTTGTGGAATTCTCTGCTACGGAGGGCAGTGGAGGCCAAATCACTGGATGAATTTAAGATAGCGCTCTGGGGGCTAGTGGAATCAAGGGATATGGGGAGAAGTTGGGCACAGGTTACTGATTGTGGCTGATCAGCCATGATCACAATGAATGGTGGCTCGAAGGGCCGAATGGCCTCCTCCTGCACCTATTTTCTATGTTTCTATGTTCATTACACTGGGAAAACTATTGATCAACAACTAACTTTTAATCAATTAGCATCTCCAAGCAATGACGTAGCTAATGCCAAATTCTGGGAAGATATCAACTTATTTTTAAGATAGATAAATATGAGAAAGGCTTGTCAAACTTAAGTGAAAGGGTGGTGATTCTTAAAGAAAACATTGTATGAGTGCAAATCGTGAAAGGGACATTTAGTACGGGTGTCAGGGGTTGTGGGGAGAAGGCAAGAGAATGGGGTTAGAAGGGAGAGATACATTATCCATGATTGAATGGTGGAGTAGACTTGATGGGCCGAATGGCCTAATTTTGCCCCATCACTTATGACCTTATGACGTTCATCTTATTCCCAGTGGTGCTTCGATCCATTTTTCCTCAAGTTTGTGCGTGACATTAAAGCGGAATAGTCATGAAGTGCCCGACCATCATCAGTGCTGCTGTGCTTCTGATCTTATTGCTTCATTGCAAATAGGGTGGAATGTAGGACAAGCACATCCTGAAGTTAGGAGGCGTAAGAAGATGGTGGGTGGTGAGATCAAATACCGAGTCATACTGAATCATACTCTGCCAGCAGCTATATTTGAACAATCTTTGAAAAGGATCAAGAAAGAGAAACCTCTGAAACAGGTGAGGGCATCCAGATGATTAATCTGCCTAAACCACCCCTTAAAAAACAGCATGTGCTTTATTAAATGACAAAATCTCTTAAGTGGGAAATGCACTGTAGCAACAGTTGTTGCTGGTGGGCCTTCTGGGACTTATTCTGACTTCAGGAGACACTGAAGAAATAAACAAAATGACTGACATTGGACTCTGGGATTTCCTGATGTTACCTGTGGATGGAGAGTTGGCTGAAATCTGCCAAGCACCAGAGGGTCTCCAACCACATCATTAGAAAACTATGGAAGGAATAAATTGTAATGGACATGCCATGGATAATGGCCACGGAACATGGATGCAGTGCCACAAAATGGTCAATGACATTTTGCTTGTAGTCACGGCCTGCTAACACAACCTTAACAGCAAGAGCAGAAGGTGCTTCAGAATCTTCCCAACTTTTCTTCTTCAGGCAATCCTATTGTATACAGGATAATTGCTTCCACTCCATTCCTGCAGGTTCTAATGTCTTCTGTGGGATCTGCTGGATCTGCTACTGGTGAGAGGTCTGGAGCTCCATGGGACGGTTGAGCAAGTGGGTTGATTGGATTACAGTGGGCTCCTGGCCTCCACGTGCTCCTGACACAGAGACTCAATTTGCTTTGAGCCTTCCAAAATGGATCTCTGTTATATTGTGCATTTTCAACTCACGGATTCCCAAGACTTAGTGCAAATATGACAATTTTTAATTGGAGCTTCAAGAATATTCTTGGAGCATTCTGGTGCTAGTTTCTGGAGTCTCTCGGCTGCATGTGGGTGATGTGGCCAGCCCACTGGTTGAATGTGGTCAGAATTTTGATTCCGAGAATGCTGTTCAAGAAGATGACCACAACATTGGTCCATAACACAGATAGTGGCGACACGGTGGGGCAACGGTAGAGCTACTGCCTTATAGCGCCAGAGATTGGCTTTGATCCCGACTACACGTGCTGTCTGTAGAGTTTGTACATTCTCCCCGTGACCAGCGTGGGATTTCTCTGAGATCTTTGGTTTCCTCCCACACTCCAAAGATTTACCGGTTTGGAGGTTAATTGGCTTGGTAAACTTGTAAATTATCCCTAGTGTGCAGGATAGCGTTAGTGTGCAGGAATTGCTGGTTGGTGTGGACTTGGTGGGCCTAAGGGCCTGTTTCCACACTGTATCTCTAAAATAAAATGGACTAAACCTAACCTACCCATGGACTCGGAGGGTTTTGTGGCTGCAGTATTGGTTTTACTTCTCCATGGATTTGAGGTGCCTTTAGTAAGTAATCAAGGTCTCATAAATGCACAGTAAGGAAGACTATAAGCTTTTTGGTGGGTTTGAGTTCGAGTCATAGAGTGATACAGTGTGGAAACAGGCCCTTCGGCCCAACTGTCTCAACTACACTAGTCCCACTTGCCTGCGCTTGGTCCATATCCCTCCAAACCTGTCCTATCCATGTACCTGTCTAACTGTTTCTTAAACAATGGGATAGTCCCAGCCTCAACTACCTCCTCTGGCAGCTTGTTACATACACCCACCACCCTTTGTGTGAAAAGTTACCCCTCGGATTCCAACTAAATCTTTTCCCCTTCATCTTAAATCTATGTCCTCTGGTCCTCGATTCTCCTTCTCCAGGGGAAAGACTGTGCATCTACCCGATCTATTCCTCCTATAATTTTGTATTCCTCTGTAAGATCACCCCTCATCCTCCTGCGCTCCATGGAATAGAGACCCAGCCTACACAACCTCTCCCTGTAGCTCACACCCTCTTGTCCTGGCAACATCCTCGTAAATCTTTTCTGAACCTTTTCAAGCTTGACAATATCGGTCCTATAACATGGTGCCCAGAACTGCACACAATATTCTAAATGTGGTCTCACCAACATCTTGTACAACTGCAACATGACCTCCCAACTTCTATACTCAATACTCTGACTGATGAAGGCCAAAGGCCAAAGTGACCACCTTATCTACCTGCGACTCGACCTTCAAGGAACCATGCACCTGAACTCTGAGATGTCTCTGCTCTACAACACAACCCAGAGGCCTACCATTTACTGTGTAGGTCCTGCCCTTGTTCGACATTCCAAAATGCAATACCTCACACTTCTTTGTATTAAATTCCATCAACCATTCCTCCGCCCACCTGGCCAATTGATCCAGATCCTGCTGCAATCATTCATAACCATCTTCACTATCTGCAAAACCAATAACTTTTGTATTATCAGCAAACTTGCTAATATTGCCCTGTATGCTCTCATCCAAATCATTGATGCAGATGGCAAACTGTATCGGGCCCAGCACCGAACCCTGAGGCATACCACTGGTCACAGGCCTGTAGTCTGAGAAGCAACCTTCCACCATCACCCTTTGCTTCCTTCCATGGAGCCACTTTGCTATGCATTCAGCTATCTCTCCTTTGATCCCATGTGATCTAACCTTTCAGAGCAGCCTACCATGGGAAACTTGTCGAACGCCTTACTGAAGTCCATGTCCACAGCATCTGCAGCTCTGCCCTCATCAACCTTTTTGGTCACATCTTCAAAAAAATCAATCAGATTTGTGAGACACGACCTCCCACAAATCTATGCGGGACAAAACTATGCTGACTATCCCTAATCACCCCTTGCCCATCTAAATGCCTGCATATCCTATCCCTCAGAATATTCTCCAGTAACATGTCTACTACAGTTAAGCTCACCAGCCTACAGTTCCAGCATTTTCCCTGCAGCCTTTCTTGAAAAGAGGCACAACATTTGCCCCCCTCGAATCCTCTGGCACCTCTCCTGTATTTAAGGACGACTCGTAAATTTCAACCAGGGCTCCTGCAATTTCCTCTCTAGTTTCCCACAATGTCCTCGATAATATCTGATCAGGCCACAGAGATCTGTCTACTTTCAAACACGACAGTACCTTCAGTACTTCCTCGACGGCAACCCTGGCTTCCAGTGACTGCTCCAATTTCCTCCGTCCTACTGTCTTTCTGCTCGGTAAATACAGAGGAGAAATACCCATTGAGGACCTTGCCCATCTCCTGTGGCTCCACACAGAGGTGACCACTTTGATTCATGAGAGGTCCCACTCTCTCTCCAGTTACCCTTTTCCCCCTTATGTATTTATAAAATCTTTTGGGATTGTCCTTAATGCTACCCGCCAGAGCTATCTCCTGGCCCCTTTTTGCTCTTCTGATTTCCTTTTTTAGTTTATTCCATAGTTCCCGAAACTCCTCCAGGGATGCATTTGATCCCAGCTGCTATGCCTGTCCCATGCATCCTTCATGTTTTTGACTAACGTCTCAATTTCCCTCGTCTGCCAAGCTTCCTTACGTTTGCCTGCCTTGCCCTTCACTCTAATGGGGACGTACACATCCTGCGCTTTCTTCAGTACACTTTTAAAAACATCCCATTTGGCCGATGTTCCTTTCCCCTCTAATAACCTGCTCCAGTCAACTTGAGCGAGACCTTCTCTCATACCCTCAAGTTGGTCTTACCCCGGTTGTTCTTTCAAGGCCCTTTTCCAGTGATAGCCAATCCTGATGCTGGGGAATTGGCATCAATGGTGAATTTATTTGCAAAATGGCTCCAGATATAAGATCTCTAATAGAACTGTCATTATGGATCTTGGGTGTCAGAGCAGGGTGGTGTATGGCAGTGGGAAATTGCTGAAGGATCTTAGCCTTCTGGATCCTTTGCATAAAACCTACACTCTCATAAACATCAGTAAAAAATCGTTAGGAGTCAGCAATCATCCATATGCCTCAATGATTGAAGTTGGGTGGTTTGTCTCTAGCATGCTGGCAGAGAAGGGCAGCACAGTAATGTAGCGATGAAGTTACTGCCTTTTGGTGCCAGAGACCCGGGTTCAATGCTGGCAGAGAAGGGCAGCACACTAGTGTAGCGATAGAGTTACTGCCTAATGGCGCCAGAGACCCGGGTTCAATGCTGACTATGGGTGCTGTCTGGAGTTTGTACATTCTCTCTGTGACCGCGTGGGTTTTCTTGAGGTGCTCCGGTTTCCACCCACATTGCAAAGATATACAGGTTTGTGAACGCAAATGAAAAAGAAAAGATTTTCACAGAAAATCAAATAAAATCATAAGTCTGGTCTGTGACTGGTGATTTTTCTTCCAAGTTGCTTATTCTTTTCACAGGTGGAACTTCAAGTCCTGAAGATCCAATAACAAACATAGTTGGTTGGTGTTCTATCTGTGCTAGGGAGGTCAGCAGATTCAGAAAATGGATATAGCTCACTTATGAAGCATGTAAGCAGATCAAGTTCAGGCGGAACTTGTGGAAATGAAACCATGGGGCTTTTTCAACTAGGGATTAAGATCTTCATGGGTATGTTAAAATAAAGCCTTTGTGACCTCAACCTTGTCAGAAAATATGCTTTGCAACTTTCACAGATCAAGGGCATCCAATGTGTTTTCCATAATCCAAGTCTCTACTGCCTGGAATTTACCAGCGCAGGCATCGAGAGCCTGGAATTCTGCAGTGTAACATCTTTTAGCCGAAATTCAATGTTTAGGCAAAGATACCATTAATGCTTTTCAACTGGGGTACATTATCCTTGACTTAGACTGCAGTAGCCATTCCTGCCTGGTTGCTATCTGGGAATTGAACTGAATGAGTGATTATCTGAATCTGTAACAATCTCTATACTCCCCATTGCTCTGTTTAATGTGGATATCATGCAGAAAGGGAGATGACATAGTTCACATGGTGCCCACAAAGAGCATTACACAGAGGATTAGTGCTGTTTGGACTCGTGTGCCTTTCAAGCAAACATTCAGACCAAAGGTCCACGGATGATCAAAACATACCCCTGTGAGTTTCCCTAGTGAGAGTTCTAACAGCTGTGATGAGGATTTTGAGATGGGATTTTCAGCTCATTTTTATCATCATTACAGATAACAAAGAGGGTGGAATGAGGGACCTTTAACATCCCAACGCTCCGCTTTCACATAGATCAGAGTGGGAAGCGCATAATGAACCAGATGCAGCTGGTTGGCACGCGTGTCAGGAGATGTTCTTTGCCATCTGTGCTAGTTACAATGGATACAACTTCTGAAAGCAAAGAATTTCCGCATAATTCCAAAGCAGGTCCCTTAAACTCCAGCAAGCACATTAAGTTCAGTCAAAGAGAGAGTGTGGGCCATCTGTACTCTCACCATCTGGACCGTTATTATTCAGCTGCCCATCAGGCTCCTTAAGTTGCGATGAATAATGTATGGTTCAGCATACAGAAGTTCATAACGTACAAAGGAAAGACATGTCAAACCCATCATCCACTATTGCTGATTTTAAGGTGTATTACAACATTATTCTTTTAATGTGCGTAAAAATAATGTAATGTTGAAAACTACGTCAGATAGAACACATATAGCTTTCTACAACAAGGATAAAGTTAACAGCAATCTGTAACTGGAAGTATGTTATTTATAGCATATATAGTCTTTTAAAATGGAAAAACTAACTCCGGTCTTGACAGTCTGATAGACAAATAGTACCTCTGAAATGTGAGCCATATTGGAAGACCTTGACCCTTGGATTTTCTCACGCTTTGGCTATCCTGTTAGCTAACTAAATGCTGCTCAGGGCGGCAGTTTATATGGTCAAGTTAATGGCAAGACAGAGCACCTGATATTTCCATAATTACTTCAATGATGGCAAATGGTGGACTTATAACACTACTTGGAATGTCCCTGCAGCAAAAATATTCTATGTAAAGATGACACAACTACTGCTAATGGAGGCCTGATGACATCCCCACAGGCTTTCTTCATTCCGATCACACATCTCATTGCTTTCCATCTGCCCTTTTACCCTACTACTGCAGGATTCATAATTGGTTTCTATCTCTATTCCTTGGAAGAAAATAACATATTTATTTTGTTCACTGTAGCACGTTTTGCAAACTTCAAAGCGTAACCTTTGTCAAGCTTGATATTTCAGGCCTTTCTTGAATTAAACACTTGGGATTCTATCTTCCACTACAATGTACATTTAGAACAGAATCTAAAACATAAAACAGGCCTTTGACCCACCATGTCTGTGCCAATAATAATGCCAGTCTAACCAATCTCATCTGCTTGCACATGGTCTGTTTCCCTCTGGTCCTTTCCTATTCATGTGTCTGTCTAAATGCCTCATTAACATTGCTATGATAGAACTTAGAACAATAGAGCACAGGTTTGGCCCACAATGTCTGTGCCAAACATGATGCAAAGGTCTGCCTGCCCATAATCCATATCCCTCCATTCCCTGCATATCCATGTGCCTATTCAAAAAATGACCCAATTATTTCAGAAGAAAGTTTCTTCTTCTTCTGCTTCAGCTTCCACCCCATGTCAGCATGTTCCAGGCACCAATTATTGTCTTGGTTACCAGGTTAGCAGCTAATGCTCTAAACTAATTGTTTCACCCATCTACCACCAGAACAGTGTAACTGCAATGTGTCATATTTACATAATGAACTGCAGCAATTCACTGAGGCATCTTCACCAGTATCTTTTAATTCTAAAATCTCGTACAGTTGGAAGGATAAATAGGGTTGATTCTTGGGAAAGATAAAACATCTACACTGTTTCTGTACCACTGAATATCAAGGTCTGAAAATAAAACATATTCCTTCAGTGTTGCCAGTCTAATTACTGGAATCCCTATTCAACAACACTCTGTGAGTATCTTCACTAAACAACTGAGGGGGTTGGTTCTTGAAGGTGCTTCAACACAACTATTTTAAGGTCAATTGGAGCTGAGCAAAATATGCTGACAGTGACTCTCGCCTCCTGTAAATGAAAAACAAAGAAAATGCTTTTCTGGACTCATTTTGCCAACACTAAACAAACAACAATCTCTTCCAAAAAAAAGCTGAAGTAACTCACCGGGTCAGGCAGCATCTCTGGAGAACCAGCATCTGCAGTTCCTTGTTTCAATAATCTCTTCACCATTACTTACCCACTTTGTAAAATGCATAATTGGTCAGACGATTTTCCTGGAGGTGTTTGTGGTATTATTTTGAGATTTTATAATATACTTAAAATTAATTTTTATTGCCCTCTCATTATCGTTTGTAAAATCTGAACGCATTATCAAATTGATTCCGTGTCAGAGCTATTGTTTTAAAACTAAAACAACACAGCACAGATCCCTCTGGAGCACTAGAATAATTCAGCTAATACCTTGCAATTAATTATGCAGTGCACATGAAATCTTGACAATTCCGTTTTTAAACTGTATTGCGTACCAATAGATGGCATTAGGAAACTTGCAGCAAATATTTCCACAAATATGGCATTAATGGACTGTGCTCCATTCTCTGTGGAATTCCAAGGGATGCATTCAGAGCAGCAACAGACTTAGTTAACATCAGGGGATCATTCTAGCTGCTGTACCATGATATGCCTGTGCTTTGTTTAGAATGGCTTCACACACGAGAGGAAAAATCTCACATGCATGAGTGCAAAATCCTCACAGGCCCGAGTGGATAAATAAGGATGATTCTTTGAAGTATTCTATTTTCCCGTGACCGATCCTGTCATTGAGAATATTTTTTTTTTTAAATGATCCAACAAACTGTTTGCATGTTCAGTCCGATACTGAAAATTACCCAATTATTTCAGAGGAACGTTAGAACAATTGTTATTGACTGCAGTATGATAATGGACAGAATATTATGGTCAGCAAATTATAGTTCCAGCTGGTTTAATGGCCAGCAAATGATATTTCCTCTGCTGCTGGCCAACCATTAGACTGTGGAGTATATTCATCAAAACGAGCTGAGTTAACAATCAGCTTCCTCGTGATGTTTCTACTATCATAGAGGGCAGATTTCAGCTGAATCCATTCATTTCAGGAGCTATCAAGACACAGCAGAAAGGATTGGAGATGGCCAAGGCAATGGGACCAGAGAATTTTGCACATGAGGTACTGAAGACCTGTGCTTCCAAATTAACCATACCTATAGCCAAGCTGTTCCATACAATTACAACATTGGCATCTATCCAGAAATTGTTGAGGTATGACTAAACAAGCAAATCCATTCAGATTAATTGCCACCTAACTTGATTGCTCTGAAATCTTCAGTGAAACGGTGACCGTGATTTAACAACACGAGTTTTCAATAAACTGCTCACTAATATCCAGTCTGGGCTTCTCCAGAACCATTCAGCTCCAGACGTTTTCACGGTTATTGGCTCAACTTAGACTAATAAACTGAATTCCAGGGGTGAAGTGAGAGTAATTGCCCTTGACAGCATTGCAACATCATTCTCACAAGGAAACAGCAGAGAGCATTGGAGATGGGACAAGAAAACATTCCACTCATGTGAAGACAATAGGAACTGCAGATGCTGGAATCTTGAGCAAAGCACAAAATGCTGGAGGGACTCAGCGGATCAGACAGCATCAGCGGAGGGAATAGGCTTGTGATGTTTCAGGTCAAGTCGGGGAGAGAAAAATGGAAAGGAGAGGTGGGTTGGATTGGAAGATGGGTGGTATAAGTGACAAAGAAGACAAATGGTATAAGATAAGGGTTGAAGAGGAGTGAAATGTAAAGTCAGAAGGGGGATATAGGTGAAAGGAATAGAGGGAGGGGGGAGTTCAGGGATAAAAGGGGAATGAAGGATACGTGGCTGGGAGATGAGTATATGAGGAAAGGAAAGGAGCAGCATGACTGGTGAATCTGTGGAATTCTTTGCCATCTGGAGGCAAAGTCAGTGGATATTTTTAAGGCAGAGATACATTTTTGATTAGTACAGGTGTCAGAGGTTATGGGGAGAAGGCAGGAGCATGGGGTTAAGAGGGAGAGATAGATCAGCCATGATTGAATAGCTGAGTAGACTTGATGGGCTGAATGGCCTAATTCTACTCCTATCACTTATGACCTTATGATGATCTTATGACATGGCGGGGAGATAGTGGGAGAACTGGGTGGGGATGTAACACATGAAATAGAGAGCAGGTACAAGGGTTATTATTTGAAACTGGAGAATTCAACGTTCGTACCATTGTGTTGTAAGCCACCCGTGGAATATGTGGTTCCTCCAGTTTGCATTTGGTCTCATTCTGGCAATGTTTAGATTAGTTTACTTTGGAGATACAGTGCGGAAACAGGCCCTTTGGCCCACCAAGAATGCAACGACCCACATTTCCTGTACGCTAGCCCTTACCTACATACTAGGGACAATTTACAATTCTTACCGACGCCAATTAACCTACAAACCTGTATGTCTTTGGAATGTGGGAGGAAACTGAGAGCTCCCGGCAAAAACACACGTGGTCTCGGGAGAACGTGCAAACTCCATACTGACAGCATGGTGGAGGAGGTCAAGGGCACAAAGATCAGTATGGGAATGGAATTGGAAAGTGTTTCACTCCTTTGACATCAAGGAGCCTGGGAAAACTGGTCAACGGGCATCAAAGGGAAAACACTACGATGATTGGAGTCATAACTCGCACAAAGGACATTGATGGAGGTCAATCATTCTTAGGATATTTCCGCAAGTTTTCAGTAGGTCAGTGGGGTCCTCGAACTCACAATAGTGAAGAAACGGTGATATATCTCCCTATCAAAATGGTGTGTGTCTGAGGGGAACCTAATTTTCTCCAATGTGATTGAGAGATTATCTTTAACTGTTTAATTAATGACTTTCCTTCCTTCATAAGACACAGAGTGGTTTTGTTTGCCGATGTTTGCACAACATTCACTTCCATTCATCATTTTCCAGCAAATGAAGTAGCCCATATTAATACACCATTTAGGCGTGGCCTGGTTAGTGATGTGTAACATTCATGCCATAAGCTTCTCCAATGAGGAAGAAACCAACCACCAATTGATGTACAATTTCTTCATCATTGATGCGTCCCCCACCGGTAATATTCCAGGGGTCACCATGAAGCAGAAACTCAGCTGGATCACCAATATAAATACCATGGCTGCAAGAACAGCTTGGAGGCTGATTATCCTATGAGTCAATTCTTTTCCATCCTAAAAACGTTACAATTCATGAATATGTGGAATACGTTCCACTGATGCAATTCCTGCATTATTTACAAACTCAACACCATCCAGGGCAAAGCAACCTGTTTCATTGACACCCCATCCACACCACTCTAAACATTCATTCTGCCCACCATCAGGGCGTCATGGCTGCAGTGTGTACTGTCTATAGATTACACCCCAGTTACTCACCTGGGCCACCCTGACAGTACCTCCCTAATCTATGAGCTCAACCAACAAGGACAACACAGAAGCACAACCGCCTGCAGGTTCCCCCTCCATTGCACACCATTTTGATAGGGAGATCTATCACTGTTTCTTCATTGTTGCTGAGTCTAAATTGTGCAATCCACTCCCCAACATTATTGTGGGAGTATCTTTGTATCTTCACGAGAAGGACAACATCAATTCATGAAGTTAGCTCACCACAATCTACTTGAGAACAATTAGGAAAGGACAATAAACGCTGACCTTGCCAGCTCAGCCCACATCCCCAAAAGGAGAATTAAAGCAAATTCTCTGCACTTTTATTATAATCGCAGAGCAATGTACAGAAAATAATACTGTTTGTGAGCTTTAGAGAGGAGAATATAATTTTAGACACAAAGTACTGGAGTAACTCAGCGGGTTAGGCAGCATCTCCGGAGGATCTCTGCTGCTTGACCCACTGAGTTACTCCAGCACTTTGTGTCTATCTTTGGTATAGATCAGCATCTGCAGTTCTATGTTTCTGTATATAATTTTAGTCTGCCATATGAATAAAATGGTCATTGTTATATTGCACCTCCTCAGATTCCAAGGTTACACTTCACCAGTCCAAGTTTAGATGCTATTAGATTGACCAAATCAACGAAAATTCTCATCATCAATTTAGTTGACGTAATTAAGATGGAAAAGCAAAAGTTTGTAGTAGTATGGTCATTGGAGATGGGCAAATCTAAAATGATTGATGCTTAATACGTGTATATATTCTCCATTAATGGGAATCTATCCAAGGGAAATCTCAAGTTAGGAAGGATGGGGTCTAGTTCCAAAATTCAATCTAATAACCTTGTACATTTAATATTTTTAATGGATCATTCTGATTGATGATCGAAATACTGAATTCTCATATGACTCATCAGAAATGTTTCAGTGCCTGATTCAGGTTTAATTTGTAATTTTTAAGGCCCATCAAAATTTTGCAAGTCAATTGATGTTGTCTGACAAATAAAAGCAAACCTACAGATAAAGTGACTCTTCTTCAATAAACTGTTTTTTTCTGTGGCTTCGATCTGTAATATAATGGGGATACAACTGTTATAAACAGACTCAAATGGTTGAAAAGACTGCTGTTGGGAAATTCTCTGTAAACCAGTGATAATGCTTGCCAATTGTGTCCTCTCTAGTATCTGTTATGTGGGTTATTCCTTGAAATATGGGAGCATTTCAGTCAGTAAAATTGAATGAATTGAGTGACCCCAGTAACTTAATGAGCAAAACAAAAGTTATAGTTTAGCTCCTGGCACATCACTGACAACTGAACAACAAGCCTAGTAAAAAGTAATATTGGTACACAGTCAACCATGTACAACACACAGGGACTGATTGACTCACCATATTAATCGCATCAACTGGTCCAATGCTATTCACGTAGATGTCACTTTCAATCATTGTTGGTCTCACTGTAAAATTACCACATTTCCATTGTAACCACGACAGAAGTATAACACATTACTTAATTTTAAAAGCTTTTATCTATTTCTCAGCTGAGCAATATAAAATCACATTTATCAAAAAACATCTGTTGAAATTGTGTGGTGTAAATTGTGTAAATGTTGTTATTATAACTTGGGAACAGAGAAAATGTGCTTTCTTTTAATGGAAGTTCTGGTTAAGACAGAATATGCAAGGGTATAGGAGGTCCACTCAGATATTTAACTTTAAATTGGTGTTTTTCATTGGTGCTTTTTACATTACAATTACCCTTAAGATACCATTATTTTTAACAATGAAAAAAACAGCTGCTCCTTACATTTATAGGTGAATATTTACTTACATGAATGCAGATGGAGTACATTTAGTTTAATACAATCTGTCGAGCAGTCAAAATATTGGCTAAAGCAATATCCTTTCGACCACCTTTACTAAAATATCAAAACTGCAAATATAATCATCCATTACAGTTAAACATAACCTATGAATGGGTGTTTACTTAATGACCACCCATCATCATACCCCAACTAAGGAAGTCATGCTTATGACAATTAACAACATTGGTATTCAGGAACATGATCAGGCCAATTAGCTCTTCGAATCAGATCCACCACTCAATCCGATTTTGGTTAATCTGTCATGCAGTTCCATAATGGCACCTTCCCCACAAGCCTCTCAATACTTTTATTTAACAAAACAATATTAATTTCAGATTTAAACAGTTGCCCTGGTTTTGGTTACCAGTTGGAAAAAGCATTCCAAATTTGAGGAAATGTGTCACATGCATTTCTGATTAGCTTGACTCTTATCATTGAAAGTCCTCTTCTTCCAGTAAATGTCCTGGCATTGCCAACTCAAAATGATTTTTCTTCCAATACCTTGATTATTCCCCGTAATACCATGAAAATTGATCAAATCATCCCACAGCGTTCTAAATTGAAGCAGATACAATTGTCATTTATCCACTTAACTGCCAACACTGCCTTGAGGAAATAAAAAAGAGCTTAATATATTTTAATTTACTCTAATGTTTTTGAAGTATTTGCAGTACTTTTTTTATTACTTTTCAATCTGTTGCTCCAAAAGTAGGGTGCATTGTGGCCAGGTTTAGAAAATTCTCTTATTACCTCTATTCTGTACTGTGAACCCAACACAAATCACAATATCTTCTTCAATCTTCATTCACACATGTCCCACTGCCCCTCAGCAATATCATCTAAAACACAATGTCATTTTCCACAATGCCCTTCTCAACCTTAACACATGCGTTGACCGCCTCTAACTTGCCTGGTTGCTTACCCGGCATCTACTAGTGGATGGATAGAAATTATGACCCATTAAATATTGGAGGCTAAAGCCATTGGCTTCAGAAGATTCACCAAACTCTGCCTCCTGCCCTCCAGCATCATCTATGGAACTGTCTAAAATTAAATATGTGTAAGAAGGAACTGCAGATGTTAGTTTATACCAAAGATAGACACAAAATGCTGGAGTAACTCAGTGGCTAAGGTAGTATCTCTGGAGAATAAAATAGGATCTGAAAAATGGGTTCAGACACAAAACGTCCCCTATTCTTTTTCTCCAGAGATGCTGCCTGACCACCTGAATTACTCCAGCATTTTGTGTATACAAAATATAGCTAGATTCTGTATAACCTCACTACCCTTTTTAACCTGAGAGGAGCCACAGACCAGATATCATCTCATCATTAAGTTTGCCTGTTTTACCCCATGTAACCCTGCCGAACTCCACTCTGGCTCAATCCATTTGCTCTTGACTGCGGAAACCCACTTTTAACTTCTCAAGTTGACTGTTTAACATGGCCATGATCAGCGTTCCCTTTTGGTAACCACCACCCGCTGGGAGACTCAAGTGCCATAAATTTGTCATTTGCCCTGATGTTGAATGGAGGTGCTAATAATTGTTTTGTGCCAGGCAATTCCCGGCATATATTTTTGGAATTAGGCATCAAGGGGGTAGATGAGGAGAAATGCTGGTGGCTCCAGACTATAGGTCTGGGCAGGGCCCAAATTGAAGCTGTTTAGAGTTTGTAGGCATAGAGGAGTTTAGAGAGGAAGTCAAGAACATTTAAACAGGAGCCTGGAAAAAATGACAACACATAATGTTTATCAGGAGCATATGTTTTTTTGGGCATAGCATTTGGCCTTTTGATTTCAAAATAGTATCAGATGTGGAACTGAACAATCAATTGTCAAGAGTGCTAATAAACCCAGACTATGCAGGAATGACAAATCACTATGCAAAGCTGATTGGACATTTTTCTAGTTCATACCTCAGCTCTATCTAAGTCTCTGTTAATCAACTATTTTCGTATAAGAGTTCAGCAGCAGGAAAATTGCACCCTGTGGTATGTAGAAGTGCCTTTAAGATCTAATTGCACCATGTGGTAAAACTTTCAAGGCTCTGTTTACACCAGTCTCTGCTATTAGTTGGAAACTTGTTATTGTTAATTAATTAGGTTTTGTTGGTAGAAGGGTTTCGACCTGACAAGTCACACATTCCTTTTCTCCAGAGATGCTGCCTGACCCGTTGAGTTACTCCAGCATTTTGTGTTTATCGTTCGTTGACAGTTCTCCCTCTGTAATTTGACCTAACAAATCATGAAACCCAACAGAAGAAAAACTTGCAGATTTTACATTCGCAGCCAGCTTGAGAATGCACTGCTCAAGGGAAGAGCAGGAGAGTAATTCAGTTCTGATATAATGGATACACAAGAAACTGCAGATGGTGGAATTCTTCGCAAAACACAAATTGCTGGAATTAGTCAGTGGGAAGGAAAGGACAGGAGACGTTTGGGTTGGGACATCCTGACCTGAAACGTTGCCTGTCCATTTCCTCCACAGATGCTGCTTGAGCTGTTGCAATCTCCGGCACTTTCTCCATATAATGGAGAATTGGGCTCATCTGAGTGAAGCAGAACAGAGGCAGGCAGTGAACATAGCAAATATATTGGAGAACTTGAGAGAAACTGTGGATTGGATACTTCCTTCTGCGTTGTGGAACCAAATGCTCATGGAGGAGGAGACAAGTGACATTGTCTCAGTCACAAGGGAGGTCACAGACCAGAGACACCCAAGAAGAGGAAGGTGATATTGTTACCAATGGTGGAGCTGGACATGCAGAAGACCCAATAAGTCCACTAATGGTACAAAATGTAGGCAACATCCAACTCGAGCAGAAAGCAGAAAGTAAAAAATATCAAAGGGATATTAAATATTTTAAAAATCTTGATCCAGCACCGTCAGTGATTTATACACATAAGCAGGAACCTGAGGAGATGGTGGGTGAACAGAATCTGGAGCATACTGTCCGAGCCAGTTGTAGAGGCAACAGAGACTTGTAATCAATGGTAGAGGTTGAGTCATGGCATTTGAAAAGTCACAACTTTGAAGGCAATGGACAAAATGCTGGCAAACGGGATTCGTATTTAGGGATGGTCAATGTAACAAAATAACTGCAGATGCTGGTACAAATCGAAGGTATTTATTCACAAAATGTTGGAATAACTCAGCAGGTCAGGCAGCATCTCAGGAGAGAAGGAATGGGTAATGTTTCGGGTGGAGACCCTTCTTCAGACGGATGTCAGGGGGGCGGGACAAAGGAAGGATATAGGTGGAGACAGGAAGATAGAGGGAGATAGAAACATAGAAACATAGAAAATAGGTGCAGGAGTAGGCCATTTGGGAAGGGGGAGGGGAAGAGAGGGACAGAGGAACTATTTAAAGTGGGAGAAGTTAATGTTCATACTGCTGGTCAGCATGGATTTGTTAGGCCAAAGGGCCTGTTTCTATGTTGTATGTCTCAATTATTTTACAACAACAAAGAAACTACATTCAAACATGTAAATAAAATATCGAAGGCATTCTCTTAGGTTGTAAATGCTGATTATCTGGGTGCCCGGCAACAAGGGAATAAGCCTATTGTGCTAAACCAGATGCTAGCTTGGGAAGAAAATGTCAACTGCAGATGCACTACAGAGTCCACTGTGAGGTCAACAATAAAACTACAAGTGTAACAAATTTGTTTTAATAGGGAAAAAAAGTATATGTAAGTGCAAGTATATGTTCATGAACTGAATACTAGATAGTATGGGTTTCGATGCTCTATTGTACCAGAGAGTTTGGAGACACAAGAGACTGCAGATGCTGTAGTATGGAGCACAAAACAAATTGTTGGAGGAGCTTAGTGGGTCAGGTAGTATCTATCGAGGGAGAGGGATGGTCGACGTTTAGGCCAAGTCCCTGCATCAGGACTGAGAGTGTAAATGGGAGATCACCAGGGTAAAGAGATGGGAGGGTGAGGTTGGCAGGATCAGGCAGGTGATAGATCAGAATAGATGAGGAAGAGGGTGATGAGTGAACAGAGGGTGGAAGGGACTTGTGGAGTTGGGAGATGGCAGCTAATAGGGGATTGTCTCGACAGATAGAGAGAGAAAAAAAAGGGCAGATGGAGCTTGGCCGAGTAGGGAAAGTGAACGTAGAAACAAGGACTGGAAGGTGACAAATGAAGACACATGAGGCTGCAGATTCTGGAGACTGATAAGTAAGGAAAGAAGGAAGTGGAACCAGATAAGGAA
This sequence comes from Rhinoraja longicauda, assembly GCF_053455715.1. Taxonomy (NCBI): domain Eukaryota; kingdom Metazoa; phylum Chordata; class Chondrichthyes; order Rajiformes; family Arhynchobatidae; genus Rhinoraja; species Rhinoraja longicauda. The sequence goes on along the minus strand of NC_135953.1, from coordinate 64,858,993 downwards.
TGGTGATGCGCAGATGGAACAAGTTGGGGGATGGGATTGGAGATCCTGTAGATGATGTGTGTGGGTGATAAGTGGATGGGACCAGGTGGAGGAGAGGAGAACCCGAATGAATCAGGAAAGAGAAATATGCCCAAGGGGTGTAGGTTATCTGAAGTTGGAAAATTCATCACTCATACCATTAGGCTGTGGGCTAATGGTGGAATATGAGGGCTTCTTTTAGTTTGTTTGCCTTCAATCTGGCAGTGGAGAAGGCCAAGGACAGACAAATGATGTGGGAATCAGATGGGAAGTTGAAATGATATGTGGCTGGGAGTTCAGGATCGTCATTGCGGACAGAGTGCAGATGTTCAGAAAACGGTTGTGGAGTCTACGTAGAGGCCACATTGAATGCAATGGACAAGGTTGGAGGAGGCACTTCATCTGGAAGGGCTGTTTAGATCCCTGAATGTCGGTGAGGAAGAGGAGTCGAGACAAGTGTTGCTCCTTCTATGGTTGAAGAGGAAAGTGTCGGAAGAAGGTCATGGATAGATGGGTAGGGATGAGCAGACCAAGATGTCATGGAGGGAGTGGTCCTTGCAGAAACCAATAGGTGGGGGAATGGAAGATGTGATTGTCAGCATCCCATTGCAGTTGGCAGAAGTGACAAAGGATGATGTGCTGGATGTGAAGGCTGATAGGGTAAAAGATAAAGACCAAGGAAAATCAATCTCTGTTCTGTGGGGGAGGGGAGTGAGAGCACCAAATGTAGGAATTGGGAATGAAGGCTCCATCAATCATGCTAGAGGGGGGAGTTTATTGCCTTCAGAAAAGTCATTCTGTAGATAGCTCAATCTCTGCTTTGAAGAACAGCAATACTAAATAGCTTGCAAACAGTAAAACCTATATCAGTAGAATCTATGTGCTGTGTTCAAAGGAACCGTCAACCTCAATAAGGGTTGGTTCTTGATTGACTTCTATTTCCTTTGGCTGCAACTCTAGCAGCAGTTAGCCTTTGCTGGGCAGAAAAGCCAGCGGTCCAAGGGGGACAATCCCTGTCAGACAGAAAAGAAAAGGGCCAACGACAGATACAAGATGCTGGGATAACTCAGCGGGTCAGGCAGCATTTGTGGAGAAAATGGGTAGGTGACGTTTCGGGTGGGGATCCTTCCTCATACTTGCAGTCTGAAAAGGGCCATGTTGGTGAAGGACAAGGGAAGGAGGAGTTTCAAGGAAAACCATTATCTGAGGGTTTGGGAAGCACTCCAACCTATTCTCCTGTAATCCTGTACTTAAATCTTCTTGGAATAAAGTCCAACATGTTGATTGTAGAAACAATGAAATGCAGATTCTGGTTAATACACAAAGAACTGGAGTAACTCAGCAAGTGAGGCAGCATCTCTGGAGAACTAGAGTGCGGTCCTGAGCTACTTTCTACCTCACTGGAGACCCTTCAGATTATCTTTAATCAGACTTTACTGGACTTAGTAAATTCTCTTTATCATGTATTTCTACATTGTTGATGGTTCGATTGTAATCATGTATCGTCTTTCTGTTGACTGGTTAGCACACAACATAAGCCTAGTAAACTAAACTAATAAAAAAAACTAAACCAAGGCCATGGTCGGCTCGAGACCCTTCCAAACATGGATAGGTCTCAACCCAAAACTTCACCTATCCATGTTCTCCAGAGGTGCTGCCTGACCTGCTGAGTTACTGCAGCATTTTGTGTCCAACATGTTGTTTGCCTTTCCAATACTTACTGTACCTGCAGTTTAACTTTCTCTGATTCATATACGAGAACACTCAAGTTTTTTTGCACACCAGCTCCTTTCAATCCTTCATCATTTGAAAAAAATCACTCCTCAGTTTTATTTTTCCCTACTCGTGGATAACCTCACATTTTTCCATACTACATAGCACTGGCCACAATGTCCTTCCCCATTCGCCTGGTCCATTAATATCATCCAATGCCTCTCTCCATCTTCTTAGCAACCCTCAATGGAACCTATCTTGTATATATGTAGCATATAGTCCCTTCAAACAAATCGTTGATAGAAATTGTGAATGACAATGCCCCAATGCTAATTACTGAAGCACCTCACTTTTCTGTCCTACCTGTCCTACTGAAAATGACCCATTAATTCCAACTCTGTTTTTTTAAAATCTTTAATCAGTCCTCAGACCCTGCCAATATATTACATACCAGCCCTTGTGCTCTAATTTATTTAATCACTTCCTTTGAAGCACCTTTTCAAAGATCTCCTGAATGCCAAGTATATCACACCCAATGACTCCTCATTATCTATGCTGCTTATTAACTCCCCAAAAAACTAATGAATTCATCAAACATGACATTAATTTCATAAATTCATATTGATCATGAGGTCCCAGGGATTTAGTTACTTTCCGTTCCATTCAATACTTCCATTTCTAATAATGATAATATATTACACTTTCCTCAGTTTCCTCAGTAAAATGTAGTTTCTCTATTTCAGGCACTGCCCATTGTGTGAACTATTTCCAATCATTTTTTATTTATTTCATAATTTGAAAAAAAATATGAGGCAGCACAGTGATGCAGCTGGTAGAACCACAGCCTCACAGCACCAGAAACCCAGGTTCGATCCTGATCTCAGGTGCTGTCTGTGTAGAGTTTGTACGTTCTCCCTGTGACCATATGGGACTTCTCAAGATGCTCTGGTTTCCTCCCACATCACAAAGACATGCGGGTTTGTAGGTTAATTGGCCTCTATAAATTATGCCTAATGTGTAGGGTGTGGATACAACAGTCGGATAACAGAACTAGTGTGAACAGGTGATCAATGATGGGTGTGGACTGGGTGGCCCAAAGGGCCTGCTTCCATATTAATTAGTCAACAAAGTTTGTTTTTGTATGGAATGTTCTGCTCCGCCTTCACTTTGATTCCCAGATTATTTCAAAATACAGAACAATGTCACTCAAATGAATGTTTACAATTTTTATTTTTACAGTTGATGCTCCATCGAACTCCCAAATAAGTTGTGTGCACTGACAAATTAATTTAGATTAGTTTTGTTTAAAGATACAGCATGGAAACAGGCCCACCGAGTCCACACCAGTGATCACCCACACACTAGTTCTATCCTATATACTTGGGACAGAAGCCAATTAACCTACAAACCTGCGCGTCTTTGGAATCTAGGAGGAAACCTAAGCACCCAGAGAAATCCTACAGTCTTAGAGAGTACGTACAAACTCTGTACAGTCAGCATCTGAGTCAGAATCGAACCCGGGCCACTGGTACAGTCAGGCAGCAAATCTATTGCTGCACCACTATGCCACCCACTGTCCGCCAACTAATAAATTACCGGTATTAGTTTGTGAAAAATGCAATAAATTGTGTAAAAAAAACTTACCTCCTATATCTGGTCTAAGTTTGTTGTCATATCCTTTCAGTAAGTTATTCAGAATATTGGTCACATCACTCTCATGGACTCTTGGTGCCAGGACCCACGTTCTATTTAACATTGTGTCCTCATAATCTTCCTCATCCACTTTGTTTGCACTAAACAAAAAAGATGGTACATTATGTTAGAAGCAATAAAAGAAAAAATACCAGATAACTAAAGCAGCATATTACAATGATCTTGCTATCATTATTTACCTAAAGGAAATTCAAAGGCCTTATATGTCAAAATCTATCATGTCCCAGTAAGAACTGGACGGCAAACTAAGGAAAGTATTTTATTCTTAAAGGACGTTTGTAAAAATTGAATCATAGAATAATGCAGCCACAGAAGCAGGTCATTCTGCACATTGTACCAGTGTTACCTGTTTTGAAAGCATTGTCCAATTCGAGCCACTTTTCTCCTCTCCTGCCAGCAAATATCTTATTTTCAAGCTGCTCTTGAAAGAGTTGTAAACAGGACTTCCAGATCTCACTGCTTGTGCATCATCAGTTCTCAAAATAGTACAATTTGTACTGTACTACCACTCCGTGATGTCTCTCTCCATAGGTACACTGCGCTCTTTTTTTGCATGAAATTGTATCAATCATTCGTCTGTCTTATTACTAGTTTGTCCGTGGCCTTCGGAAGTCTGTTCCTATCTTGTGTGCCATTTGTAATGTTGCCATGTTTTGCCACAATTTACAAACTTTAAAATTGCTATTATAATTCATTATAATTCATACATGACAAGAAAAGGCAGCAATCCCAAGGGAATCCCACTGCAGTATATACTTGTCCCCAGTAAGAGATGTTCTGGTGTTTGTTGTACTAATAGAGGTTTATTCAGAAATTTCAGAAGAGGAGTGCGAGTAAATGAAAGGGAAAGATGAAGATATACTGCAAGTATACCACCAGGGTGTGCGAATATATTTTGTTTTGTTTTGCTTTTTAGTTTAGAGATACAGAAAGGTAACAGACCCTTCACCTCACTAAGTCCACGCTGACTTTGACCACCCGTTCACACTAGTTCTACCTTATCCCACTTTCTCATCCACTTCCTACATATTAGGGGAAATATACAGAAGCCAATTAACCTACAAACCCGTACGTCTTTTGGATGTCTTTACGGAGGAAACCCATGCAATCACAGGGGAAACATGCAAACTCCACACCGATAGCACCCAAGGTCAAAATCGAACAAAGGTGTCTGGTGCTGTAAGGCTGCTGTACTATTTTTTTGTACAAGAATCCAGAGGCCCTTTTGTACCTCTGGATTTGGTCCTCAGTACCTGATTGCTAATGCTCCACCAACATTGTAACCTAAATAAAACACATCACTGCATTGGTACTCTTTCCATTTGTACTTGTATAGCTTGATATGCCCTTACTTATTCTTAGCATTATTACTGTCCTTTGCTATATGTGTAATAATCATAAAATGAAGGAAACTATTTCCAAACATTAGAAGATTAGAATAGTTAAATGGTTTGTTTCCTATCATAGTGTGCAAATCTACAGCTTTGTAGTGGCAGCATACGGCTTTTTATCCTCCGCGGATGTAGATGGCATTGAGGTGAATAGATGGCCCATGGTGCCCTGGTGCAATATTCTATACACTGCACCATTTCTGCAGCTATCTTGAAAGTTTGTTGAATATTTTGCTGACGCTCTGCTGTTTTTCTACTCCTTTGGCCTTTTGGTGTCTTTCACCCACTGCAGCAATACATTGTGCTGCTGACATGAAGCTTAATCTGTTCTGTCACAGCACTTGCACAAAGATATACACTACCACATCGCCAGCCATGTTGTGAGAGGCAAGCACTTGTTTAGAACGGCCCATAGGCTTTTGATCTGGGGTGAGCAATGAACCATTAATTAGATGCTCTCTGTTTTGACTGAATTCATGCTGCAAATTTAATAAAACTAAGAGCTTATATCATGAATTCCTTATACAGCGATAAACCAAAATAGGAGTGGGAGAATATCATTACCACAATCATTTATCTGGGTAGCTTTGGTGAATGACAACTTGCAAGTGAAGACTTTTGAATGCATGGTTTTGAGATCTCCCTATTCCCAAATTTATCAAAGAAAATGAAAGTTGCTGCCTGACCTGCTGAGTTACTCCAGCATTTTGTGAATAAATACCTTCGAAAGAAAATGAAATGAATGGCATGGGCCTGAAGTGTTTTTTTAACTTCTATACTACTCTTTGTTATGACATTAGAAATTCCATTAGCTGATCCTTTACTTTATTTGTTTCTTCATCCCGTCCCGCTTTTCCCTCCATTCACTCTGTCGCTGTAAAAATATTGATGTTAGTTTTGAGTATAATCCAAACCTTCAAAGATATCTGTATTCTAAAGAGTTATAATCTGAGTGGAGAAATTTCCCTTCTTTTCATTCCTAAATGTCTGACCTTTTCTCCTGAGACTTTGACCTTGGATTTTAAACTTTCCAAATGCCCTTCAAGTCCTACCCTACTAATTCCTCTCAGAATCAAATGTTTTTCACAGAGATCATCCTTTATTTTTTTATGAATTGAAGGCAATCTTGTAAATCTTTCCTCAATTAGAACGATCCTTCAACATTGAGGACAGTATTGTAAATCTACATTATATTTCTTGCAGGGTTTACCCATGGTTAGGTATAGACATCAAAACAGGAATAAGTACTAGAAGTATGATCTCAGCAAAGCGTTGTATAATTGAAATAAGACTTCTTTATCTTTGCACAGTAATCATCTTGCAATAAATGTCCATGCCCCATTTGCCATCCAACTTAACTGCCGTATCCGTATTAACATTCTATATTTTCTGAAACAACATACCAAAGGTCCCACTATAAACCAAAATTAATTAGTTTCTCACCATTTAAAATGTATTCTGCCTTTTTCTTAATTTCATCAAAGTGAAATACTTCAGCTTCACTGACATTTGTCTCCATCTGATACCTTCCTCCTTGTTGAGACCCTTTGGTAGATATTTAGAGTCCTGTTCAGTGTTTACTTTCCCACGTAGCTCAGTAATATCAGCCAACATGGAAATGGCACACACTTTCTCTTGTTATTAATTTGGATTACAAATAGTCGCGACTCCTTAGTAAAGCATCTGACACCTCTCACTAACAGCCCTTAACTAATCGATTCATGATAATACATCACCTCCTTAGGAGCCCCTTTTTGTGTGAAACGTGTTCAGATGCTATTGATATAATGCAACTATTAGTTCATCCTTCTTTACTTGCTAGTTAAATGGGCACTTCCGCTTTCCCTTTCATAAAACAATGTTGTCTCTGTCAGATCATATTGTAATTTTTTCAGCTCCTCCTACCATGCCATTGTTGCTGACATACAAGTAAAGTTTGCACTTAGTTAGAACAATCCAGAAAAGCAGAAATCATGAAGAAGTGGCAATGAACCCCTCACAATGGCACCCTGCACGTCATCTGTAATACAATGCTATCAGAGTGGTGTGGCTATACCAGTAAGTGGTGGGGAATGTCCACAAAAGTGGGCTCCGTTAGATGTGCAGGACTAGTGTTTTTACACAGAGGGCGGTGAGTGCCTGCAACGCGCTGATAAGGATGGATGTTGAAGCAGGTGTGTTAATGTCATTTAAAAATACTTTTTAGATAGGCATAGGGATATGCGTTGAACGAAAGGAATATGGGTTATAAGCAGGTAGATAAGTGAAGGTCTTGGCATCATGTCTGGCACAGACACGAGCTTGTGTTTTACTGTTCTATGTTCTATGTTCCAATAGCTGGATTTTTCACTAACGCATGATCCGACAAATAACAGCAAATTGCTGACCATGCCTTGGAACTTCTGAGTTTCTGTTGAAATCAGAAAATTGCTCACAGTAACTTGTAGAAATATCAGCGATTATGCAGGAAAATTTTGACTTTTCTGCAAAATCTAGACATATATCCCTATTAATTAGTCAGGAGTTACCAATTTTCTCTCTTCTTCCTTAAATATCAGTGATACAGTTGCTATATTCCAATTTTCCTGATCTAATGTAAAATCCAGGGAATCTTGGAGCATTAATAGGAACCGTTTTGAAACACAGCCTTCTCCCTGGAACATTAGGTTGTTTGCTGTCAGATCCAACAGATTTTTGGATTTTAAATTTTTCCAATTCTCCCTCTTTATTAACATTAATTACTTTAAGTTCCACCCTACCATTATGTCTTTGAGTCCCTAGTTTTCTATTAAATTTATGTTATGCTACAATTGAACGAGGCACCATAAATTTATGTACTGTCTCAGCCATTTCTTTATCTCTCATTTCAAATTTTCTAGCTTCTGCTTTTAAAGGACCTAACATTAATTTTGCTGCTCTTATTTTATTTTGTATATTTTTGGTTGTCATATTTCTTTTAAGTTTCTTGTCAATTTATTCAATTCCAGTTGCCTGTTAATTGATGTTGGTTTCTAAACATTCCTGTTCAGGCTCACTAGTCTTCAGCGACATTATAAAACTATTATTTTAATTGAATGAGATTGTTCACTCTTTTAGTCACAGGTTCTTTCTAAATGACATCTCAACTGTCCCATGGCTAGCAATTTTTATCTATTCCTGTTTGCTTCTGAACAGATTATGAGACAACCACATTTCAGTTAGGACCCGCACATGGGTCAGATTTCACAGTTATTAAGTGCTATCAGTGAATATGCAGCAGTTTTGTGGGCCATGTTACCTGACACTGATTTATTTAACTACTTGAATTGTCCCAGCTATCATGGTGGGATTCAATAAAATTCTGAGTTGCAGCTGCACAACAGATATGTAAACATAATACTCTGTAAAATCACAGTAAACAACAAAAGGTTTGTATATATATCCATATATATATATATATACACTGATCAGCCAAAACATTATGACCACTGACAGGTGAAATGAATAACAATGGTTATTTTGTTACAATAGCACCTGTCAAGGGGTGGGATATATTAGACAGCAAGTGAACAGAGTGTTCTTGAAGTTGATGTGTTGGATGCAGGAGATATGGGCAGGAGTAAAAACCTGAGCGACTTTGACAAGGGCCAAATTGTTATGGCCAGACGACTGGGTCAGAGCATCTCTGAAACGGCAAGGCTTGTGGGGTGCTCCCAGTCAGCAGTGGTGAGTACCTACCGACAGTGGTCCAAGAAGGGACAAACCACAAACCGGTTTTGCACTGGCCTCCAAATTCTCCAGATCTCAATCCGATTGAGCATCTGTGAGATGTGCTGGATCGATAAGTCCGACCCATGGCGACGCCACCTCGCAAGTTACAGGACTTGAAGGATCTGCTACTAATGTTTTGGTGCTCGATACCACAGGACACCTTCAGGGGTCTTGTAGAGTCCATGCCTCGGCGGGTCAGCGCTGTTTTGGCGGCCAACAGCATATTAGGCAAGTGGTCATAATGTTTTGGCTGATCGGTGTATATATATATATATATATATATGTGTGTGTGTGTGTATATATGTGTGTATATATGTATATATATATGTATGTATATATATGTATATATATGTGTATATATATGTATGTATATATATGTATATATATATGTATATATATGTATATATATGTATATATATGTGTATATGTGTATATATATATACATATGTATATATATATACATATATATATAGATATATATATATGCAGGGAGAGAGGGAGAGAGGGAGAGAGGGAGAGAGGGAGAGAGGGAGAGAGGGAGAGAGGGAGAGAGGGAGAGAGGGAGAGAGGGAGAGAGGGAGAGAGGGAGAGAGGGAGAGAGGGAGAGAGGGAGAGAGACCTCTTCATTCCTGCATGTTCCAGTTGCCGAAGCAGGCCGTGATGCAGCCAATATGAGTCAATATGCTCTCTACTGTACATGAGAGTATTCATTGACATTCCAAATCATCTTAAACTTCTAAGGAACTAGAGGCATTGTTGGTCAATGGTGTTTTATTGTCATGTGCAAATGCACAGTGAAATTATTTTTTGATCAGCTCGTGATGGGCTTTCTGTATGATTGCCTCAATGTGCTGGGTCCAGGACAGATCTTCAGAAATATGCACACCCAGGAATTTGAAGTTTTTGAATCTCTCCACTACCGTCCAGTTGATGAAGACATGTTTGTGGATGAAGTATAGGTTTGTAGATCCTTGACCTTCAGTTCTTTGGCTTTACTGGTATTGAGAGCAAGGTCTCCGAACTAATTAAATATGTCTTTGGTTACTGGTGCAATACCTAACTACAGTGCCCATATGGCACAGTGGAATCATGAATTTATTTAGAATAGTGTGATGTCTTGAGAGGTCGGGAGCTTTTCTCTTGAAGGTTGGGAGGTGTGGGTGCCGGAAATGAAGACAGAAAAGTTCTTGTTTTCAAACTTAAATTCCATATATTTAGTCTTTTCCAAAAACAGGTAAACTTAATTGTTTGCAGACAGGTACACAAAACCAAAACAGGTAGTTAAATCAAAACTGTAGCTTGCTGCCTTCTTACAAAATATAACTCAAACACTGCTTCTCTCCCTCTCTGCTCCAGTCGTTGTCTCTCTCTTTAAATATACTGCTTCCCTTCCTTTTAGCTCTCTCACTGAGGCAATCAGCTCAGCTGGTTCAGCTGGGCAGCAATCAGTGTCAGCAGCAATCAGTGTCAGCAGCAATCAGTGTCAGCAGGGCAGGCAGCCCTGCTGACTATGGGTTTTGTAGTCTTTTGCTAGCAGCCATGATGGTTTGTAGTCCTTGTCGCATCCACCGGGAGGAAATGTATCTCCTCTCTATGACTCTACCTCTCATGATATCACAATAGCTTAGGTTTTGTATTAGTTTTGCTTCCCTTGGCTGCATTCTGTATGGTTTTTGCATAGTTTTATGATAACATAGTGATCAGAACTGTGCACACAACTCCTGTTGAGACGCTACCTGGGCACTGCGTTAATTCAGAATCACTTACCGGGCGGGTTTCTGAAGCAAGTGAAGCATGCACAAGTCATCTCTCCTGTAATATTTGTGAAAGCTGATGGTGATACTATATGAGCTGCGGTCTGCTGGCTGATCTTGACTATGGATCATCTAATGTGTTGCACCACATGTGAAAATAAATGACTGGACGCTCTGAGTATATGTGACATTTTAACCATGGGAATGTAGAACCTGCAACCTACTTTGCAATGCAACAGTTATCCTGTGGGCAATGGTGAGATTATCATTCATGGCAGAAAGCACTTCCAAAAAAAACAGCTCATAAATGCCAGCCGCGAATCTATGTCTTCATTAACTATTCCCACTTTCAGTCAATTCTTTTCCTCACAGATTAGTATGTATGTGCACTCATGCTTGCAGTCAGTCATCTGGCACTTATTTTATTCATTACCAGGCACTCTTTACAAGAATAAACTCCTGAGACATTTCTGTACTTGTCCATTTGATGAACGGCCTTTGGCAGCACAGTGCTGGGGATTGGGTTGCTAGGCTTCAATCCACTTGGCTCAGGACAACTCATTTGATGAAGAAACATAATTTTAAAAGTTTGTGCAATGTATTCTGCATTCAATGGCTTCAGTAGACTTGCAGAATGAGAGCCGTAGAATCATACAGCACAAAAACAAGCTGGTAGGGACAATTCATTCATGCCGACCAAGATGCCTCATCTGAACTAGTCCCATTTGCCTGCTTTTGGCCCATATCCTTCCAAACCCATCTTATCCATGTACCTTTCCAAGCGTATTTTAAATGCTGTAATAGTGCCTGTCTCATCTACCTCCCCTGGCCACTCGTTCCACATACCCACCATCCTCGGAGTGAAATAGTTGCCCTTCCTATTAAATCCCTCCCTTCTCAGCCTAAACCTATGTCCTCTGGTTCTTGATGCCCCAATTCTGCATGGAACTGATTTAAACTGGCCAGAACCTGGATGCCCTGCAGTTTGTCACCCAGATCTTGATTCATTGAACATTTCTGAAGAACAGGTGAAACTCAAAACCTGCCGTTGCAGGAAATTAGAATAATAACAGAACATTCTCAAAACACTCAGCAAGTCCGACAGCATCTGTGGAAAAAGAAAGAGAATTAACAATTCTGGTCAAAGATCCTCCATCATTCCATGCCTCAAACTCTGGAGGTTTTTCCGACATGACTGACTAAATCTTGGTAATAGACCAGCAGGAAAACCATTTCTGCACTTATGGGAGGAGAGTAGAGAATTTCAGCCTGTGACATTTAAAGTTAAGTTGTTGTGTTGTTAACCTTTTTGAAGCCCTGGGCTCAGATGTGCTGAGGGGAGATTGGGAATATTGGAAGTAGACACAAAATGCTGGAGTAACTCAGCGGGTCAGGCAGCATCTCGGGAGAGAAGGAAAGGGTGCCGTTTCAGGTCGGGATCCTTCTTCAGAATATCGGGCCTGGGGTGTTAGGAAGGGCATGGGAACCCAAGGCCCAGTGTGCTGATGACAGTGTGGAGACAGTGTGTGCTGATGAGAGTGTGGTGATCCTGGGCCCAATGTACTGATGGAGTGTGGGAACCCTGGGCCCAGTATGTAGACACACTGGTCAACCTGAGGAGCATCTTCAGCAACATACTGGTTCCACCAAGATACAGGACAGAACGCCACAGGAGATCCTTTTTCCCTGTGGCTATCAAACTGTATAACTCCTCCCCCTTCTGTCGTGGGGTAGACTAACTCCCCTACCACCCCTCCCTCCTCCATCCTTCCCAATCTTTGCACATCCCCAATCCTTTCCACTCGTCACTTTAATTTAATGTTTCATGTATCTGGTATTTTATGACTGTTGACAGATTAATTTCCCTCTTGGGATAAATGAAGTTCTATCCTATGGTAATCGTATCATATCGTATCGTATCATGTACTGATGGAGTGTGTGGACCTGGGCCCAGTGTGCTGATGCGTGTGTGGGCACCCTGGCCACAATGTATTTAGTAACCCCAGGCTCCAGTGTATTGAGGTGTGGACAGGGATCAGCACCCTGCAATCCAGATGCCCAACCATTGGGATTTCCATACAACCTGACAGCAGATTGTTAGAGTTTTACTGCAATGCCAATGCTATTCGATCTCAGAACAGAGATGATGGGGGTAATTTTACAGTCAGCTTATCAGGCTGACCATCTTCTACAAGTGACTGAGATTAAAATAAAGCTCACAATTCATGTATAGCATCCTCTATCCATTAGACACAATAGACAATAGACAATAGGTGCAGGAGGAGGCCATTTGGCCCTTCGAGCCAGCACCGCCATTCAATGTGATCATGGCTGATCATTCTCAATCAGTACCCCGTTCCTGCCTTCTCCCCATATCCCCTGACTCCGCTATCCTTAAGAGCTCTATCCAGCTCTCTCTTGAATGCATTCAGAGAATTGGCCTCCACTGCCTTCTGAGGCAGAGAATTCCACAGATTCACAACTCTCTGACTGAAAACGTTTTTCCTCATCTCAGTTCTAAATGGCCTACCCCTTATTCTTAAACTGTGGCCCCTTGTTCTGGACTCCCCAACATTGGGAAGATGTTTCCTGCCTCTAACGTGTCCAACCGCTTAATAACAACAAGGGCAGCAACAAGGGACTGCAGAAGCTAGTTTACAAAAAAAAAGACAACCAATGCTGGAGTAACTCAACGGGCCAGGCAGTATTTCTGTAAGACACAGATAGGTGATGTTTTGGGTTGGGACCCTTCTTCAGATCTGAAACGACATCTATCTCAGTCCTCTTGAGATGCTGCCTGCTCCTCTAGCACATTGTCTTTTTTATCCTCTCCATTCATGCTTTTGTTGCCTGGAAGATTAAAAGATGGAAAGAGTAATTGTTCGATTAAAAAGTAACTAATGAAATTTAAAAAAACACTAATAGGCTTCAGCTATAGCAGAACCACTACAATGCAGAACCCTATGAACATTATGAGCAGTCACGGCCAGAAATCTCCTATGTGGGGCAAGTAGTTTTTGCAGTCACAGATCCTCCAGCCACTCTGGACAATATGCCACAAACACCACTTCCACTTGAAGGGAAGAGTTCTAGCTGGTGCTGCAATGGAGAGAGCAACGTAGCAATAGAAGTGTGTAGAATGGAAATACAGGTGCTGGTTTATACTGAAGATAGACAAAAAATGCTGCAGTAACTCAACGGGTCAGGCAGCATCTCTGGAGAGAAGGAAAATGTGACCCTTATTCAGACTGATTCAGGTGAAGAAAGCTGCAAAAGGGGGGAGGCAGGACAAAGGTTGGCTGGTCAACACAGGCAAGTGGGATTTTTTGACAGCAACAAATGTGGTGGTGAAGGGCCTCAAAGGGACAGAAGCATCTTGAAGATAGCTGAGCACAAAGTCTTCTATCATTGTCCAGTTGGAGAGAGGGAGGAGGTTACTTCAAGGCACTCCAACCCATTGCTGGAATCGCAGGACCTTTAATGCAGTTTCTCAAGCACGAATTATATGTTTCCATGTTGAGGTGAACACAAGGGAAAATGCATACAGGCATGAGGATCACAAGCTGTGCCATTATTTGTGGAAAGGGAAGGGGGGTGGGGAGGAATCCAGGAACCACATCCCTCACTGCTTGAACCTTCTCACCTTCACTGTCATCATCTTGATGCTTAAAAGAACTTGGCTCCAAATTTCAACTCCCAGAATGAGAGATGGCAAATCATGATTAACAGGTACAGATATACACTCACACAAATTAACATTGAAATGAGATCAATTCATGAGGTTGTCATGCACTTTGTGCAAGAAGAGCTTCCAAGCACTGAGTTCTGGCGACGGGGAATAACACGCCAGCTGAATCTCAGTGGGATGTGAAAGCTTCCACCCAACCTGGTTCTCTTATTCCCCAGCTATCTGATTAGTCAATGCAGTACCATCACCAAAAGACTGAGCTGTAGATGTTAACATTCAAGCTCCCCGTTTAATATCTCCAGATTAATAAAGGCCTGAATTTCATTTCAGATGGAAAGGTCACTTCATGATTATCAAGCAACAACTCGTCACCTCTGAAGCACACCAGGGCTGCATCATGATTAGAATGCTCAGCCTTGCCAGTGCAACGTGCCTCTGAGAGCACTACAGCGAAGAGCCATCATAAAGCTGGCAGCGATAACCATTTGAAACAATTAGGCACTGCTAGATTGCTGTTACATGATCCTGTTGCAAGCCCACGATGACCTTGTTTTACGCCTGTATAATTACTGCACCAAATATACAATCTACAATTACTGCAGATTTTTCATTTATTTACTGAGTAAGTCGAACAGTTGTCGAATGAATCTTTTTAACATATTGCAAGTAAGAAAGCTGTGCTGGTTTTAGTGATGTAGAAATAATTTGGCTGAGAGAATTTCTCTGTGTATTCCTTGATATTACATAGTACATCTGTAAAAGAGGGGATCTCTGTGCTGTAGCTGCTGACCTTACTCAGATAAACATATTCAAGGGGCAGTGGGATCTGGTGTCCTTATGTGATTTATACAATCTGTATCTTCCAATTTGCTCTGCCTATTAGACTGGTGTTTGACTTGATTGTATTTATGCAAAATATTATTTGATGGATTATCTGGCGGTGTTTTTAGAAGGGTGGCACAGTGGCGCAGTGGGCGGCTCTGTGGCACACCGATAGAGTTGCTGCCTTGCAGCGCCAGAGACCCTGGTTCGATCCTGACTATAGGTGCTGTCTGTACGGAGTTTGTACGTTCTCCCTGGGAATCGCTGGTTGGCACGGACTTGGTGGGCCAAAGAGCGTATTTTACGCCGTATCCCATACATTCATGTTCATAAGTTTTCGGAGCAGAATTAGTCCATTCTGCCCATCAAGTCCACTTCGCCCTTCAATCATGGCTGATCTATCTCAATTCCATTCTTCAGCCTTCACCCCATAACCCCTGACACCCTTACTAATCTCTAAATTAAACCAAAAAAAAACCTAATCTGATCTGATTGGATAGCATGCATGTCAAAACTTTAAACAGTAACTTTAAACAGTAATAAATAGGGCGGTCATGGTGGCACAGCGGTAGAGTTGCTGCCTTACAGCGAATGAAGCGCCGGACACCTGTGTTCGATCCCGACTGTGGGTGCTGTCTGTACGGAGTTTGTACGTTCACCCCGTGACTTGCGTGGTTTTTCTGAGAACTTCGGTTTCCTCCCACACTCCAGACGTACAGGTTTGTAGGTTAATTGGCTTGGTAAATGTAAAAATTGTTCCTAGTGTGTGCAGGATAGTGTTAATGTGCAGGGATTGCTGGTCAGCATGGACCCGGTGGGCCGAAGGGCCTGTTTCCACGCTGTATCTCTAAACTAACCTAAAAAAAAGTATCTCTGTAAACATGACAATAATAAACCTAAACCAAAATCAAAATAGAATCTGAGCATGATTTTACTACAAGATGCTTGTTGGGCTGAGCAGTGGGTGGTCTGAGGAGTACCTCCTGAGGAGTGCGAGGCGGGGACTTCATTCACATGAAGCCGGAGCCCCCGCGCACCGCGAGCGACGGAGCCCACGGCTGGGGCCTTCGTTGGGGCCACGGAGGCATCCGGATAGGACCCGGCAGCGATACTAGAGAGGTCGGTGTGGAGGTCGATGAGGGCGTCGACCGACGGATGAGGACGGACCACATGGAGTGAGGACGACGCTGCCGAGGGAAAGAACAATGGAGGACCCTGCGTGGGGGGACGGCCATGAGGGAGGGGGAAGAACAATGGAGGCCCGGCGTTGGGGGATTGCCATAAAGGGTGGGGGGGGGGGGGGGGAGGGGGAGGGGGGAGAACTAAGAAGGACCTGGCACGGATACTGTGTATACTTTCTAACTTTGTCAGCACCCTTATGTAGCGACTATTTGGATACCTTGGGTAGGCAAACAAAGAATGTCACTGACTTGTCACACGTGACAATATTAATTCATTCATTCATTCATGCATGCAGCAATTGTTTCCCATCCACAGCCAGTGGGAATGATGTCAAGAATGACGAGCAATTGTCAAATTAGCAGGGATGTCAGGTGCTGTTAGCGACACACAAAAATAGTTGCAGACATCTAAGTGAAGGATGGTGAGAAGAAGAACTCAAGGAAATCTGTATGCGGGGAATGAAGTTTTAGAGCAGGGGAGTCATGACGCATCCTTTCAGAGCCAGGAAAAGCTGCAGAGATAATGCAGGAATATACCGTAAGCAACCTGGGCACAGGTCAGAGCTATCCCCAGTTTTTATTGGCAAGCACCAGGTCGTGAAGTCTACAATTAAAATATGGTACAAATCCAATGATATCAACGGAACAGCTAAAATGAGAGAGCTGCTGATGCAGGTGGCCATCTTATTCATGAATACACACAGCCTAAGATAGAGATAGATAGGGATGTCATCTTCCAGTGTGTGGGAAGGAACTGCAGATGTTGGTTTACACTGAAGATGACACAAAATGCTGGAGTAACTCAGAGCGTCAGGCACCATCTCTGGAGAAAATGAATAGGTGATGTTTTGGGTAGGAAACCTTCTTCAGACTGGAGAAGAAAGCTTCCAGTCTGAAGAAGGGTTCCCGACTCGAAACATCACCAATTCCTTCTCTCCAGAGATGCTGCTAAACACGTTGCGTTACTCCAGTATTTTGCGTCTATCTTCTTAATGTAGTCTTCATTCTCGAATTCCCAACTCTATCTCCCAGCTAAACTGGTCACATTGAGAAGTGGGCTCAAAATCTCCCAGCCTTTCCCTTTCCCATCTCCCATTCCTCCCTCCACACCCCTCGCCAGCCAGCTTGTTCACCTTTATGCTTTTCCCTGGCCTAGCCAGAGATGGTGGCACTAAAGATGGAAACATGACATTCTGCTGCTTTGTCTGTGCCACATTCTATAAGTTGACTGCGAGAATTGAGGATGGGGATACCCGTCTTGATGTAGGTGGGGAGAGGAGCATGGAGGTTGGAGAGTAGCCTCACCATTTAATTTCCACAAATCTCATGATTTAATTAAAGAAAATTCGGAACCATTTGATCACTTGAATCCAATAAAATAAATGGATTTTTTTTCCATAGCTAAGTGATAACAAATAACTAAAATTTCCTCTCATAGAAACATAGGAAATATGTGCTGGAGGAGGCCATTTGGCCCTTCGAGCCAGCACTGCCATTCATTGTGATCATGGCTGATCATCTACAATCAGTAACCTGTGCCTGCCTTCTCCCCATATTCCTTGATTCCACTAGCCCCTAGAGCTCTGTCCAACTCTCTTAAATTCATCCAGTGAATTTGCCTCCACTGCCCTCTGTGGCAGGGAATTCCACAAATTCACAACTCTCTGGGTGAAAAAGTTACTTCTCACCTCAGTTTTAAATGGCCTCCCCTTTATTCTTAGACTGTGTCCCCTGGTTCTGGAATCCTCCAACGTTGGGAACATTTTTCCTGCAATCATTTTATGGATGGAATTTACTCATGACTCTTTGTCAAACTTACTCATTAACAATTGGTCGACCTTTCTAATATGACAATGGTTTATTACAAAAGCATAATGATACAGCCTCACAGCTCCAATGATCTGTGTTCAACTCTGACCTCAGGCACTATAGTGTCTGAACATTCTTCCTGTGACTGCATGGATTTTCCCCAGGTGCTTCTATTTTCACCCACAGACATGTGATGTGGTAGGTTAATTGGCAACCGTAACATTTACTAAGTTTGATACAAGAATCTCGGGAGGTTTAGAGAAATGCAGGGGGAATATGTTATGGGGAAAAATTTGCGGAGAATGGGTTTATGCTGTAAATTACTGAAAGTTGGTGAGCTAATTGGCCTGTTTTTATGTTGTTGAAAAATAGAAATCTGGAAGAGGCCTTCATGGTATTTTTCACAGGAAATCGGCCAATTTCCGGTCAACTGCAGCTCATTAAACACATTTAACTTTGTGCTCCAGCCCCACTCCTTCTCCTCAGCTAACAATGATCCATTTTACACTTTCCTTGTGTAAGAGTAAGGGACGAAGAACATTCGTTCCTTTTGACATCTTGTTTTCACACCTTAACCTTCCATATCTCTATGTCTCCCTCTCCGCTGACTCAGTCTGAAGAAGGGTCTCGACCCAAAACTTCGCTCATTCCTTCCATCCAGGGATGCTGCTTGGCCCACTGAGTTACTCCAGCATTTTGTGTCTATCTTCGGTGTAAAGCAGCATCTGCAGTTCCTTCCTAGACACATTGGAATGTCTGGCATATACTGTTTAAGCTCCTAATCTATATTTCTAATAGATAATTCCAGATTCAAAATGCTCCTCATTATAAATTTAAAGTTAGGAAAGAATTCTAGAACATAAAATACCTGTTTTTGAATTGAGATAAGGATTTTGCATACATTCACCAGGACATGATTGGATTTAGAGCACAAGTGCAATAAGTATTTCCCCTTTTCCAAGAAGGGAATACGTTACGTTTTGAATTTGAAGAAGGGTCTCGACTCCAAACATCACCAAATGCTTCTCTCCAGTCATACTGCCTGACCCGCTGAGTTACTCCAGCATTTTGTGTCCATGTTCCAATATGTCTTCTGGATGTATGACACTACCTGTTAGACAGCGAAGTAATCTATCGATCTTGAGGAACATCCTAACATTTTGACCTCAAGTTAATTTGACCAAAGATTAACTAATGTAACTTTGGATGATGAGAGAATCAAGTTTAAAATGGAATGGAGTAAAGTGAACACATTACTATACAAATGTTCCTGCAACATCTAATACAAAAAGGAGATTACACTAATCTCACTTACATAACATGTATGCAGGAGGAAAAAGTCAATTCAGTTTTCTCCCATTAGAACTAATATCTCTTCCAAACTCCCTATTATTGATTTTATGGGTGGAATTTACTTCTTCCATTGAGTAGTGGCAATGGCTTGACTCTTTTTCCTTGACTGTAAGAAAATTCAACTTCCCAGGATGAAAATAATTTGTCGTGGAGGCCAAGCTTCTTCCTCGGAAGGAGGGATTCATTGCTGAAAAGGGAGGTGAAGCAGTTGTCCCGTGGTTTGCTACAACCCAGCTCCATTTCAGTAAAAAAATAAATCCAATCTATCTTAAAGCCGCAGTGATAAAGATATATTGTAGACTGTACATTTAACAGCCTTGAAGCAAATCATGGGAATACGATCCTGACTCTCAAATCTCCAATTTCCAATATCTTCCATTTCTTTTTTATTGTATCCAATAAATATTCTGTAAGATCTGGAAGTAAAGACATTTTGTGACAATCCCAACAATATAAGTGCTTCTTTCAGATTTAACATAAAATGACTCAGAGGCCACTACTGATAGCCCAGAGTAAGAAGCAGGTTAAAGCTGCTCTGAATGGGGTGGCATTTCCAGCAATCTTTCACCTATTTCTCTTGTGGAGGGACATAAAACATGACAAATAGTGAGACAGTTCAGTCTGCACCGGGCAAATTAACTTGTCTAACATCTCCTCCCCAAAAACCCAACCCTTCTCTTGCCCCTCCCCTTCCTTCCCCTGTGCCCACCTGAACTCCCATCAATTCCCCCCCCCCCCCCCCCCCCCATACTATTTTTCTCCCACTGGCTTCACAATCCATAACTCTTCAAACCTGTCTCACACCTTCCTTTCTTAGCTCTGGCCTTTGTTCCAACCATTTTCCTATCAACCCCCCTCGCCTATGTTGACTTATTAACTTCCATGCTTTATACTGCCTCTCCTCTCTTCCAGCTTTCTCTTCTCCGCCCCCACCCCTCCCCTCCCCTTTATAAACAGTCTGAAGAATGGTCTTGATCCAAAATATTAGAGTTCTGCATGTACAGATGGTGAAAAGAAATACCATTCGCTGTACAGGGCACATCCATCAGTGTCTGAATCATACACACTGCATCCAAGCTGCCTGCAACTCCCTGGATTAAATAAATGGAAGTCAATTTGGGTCACAGATCCTTACATTGTGCCTTGTATATTCAATTCAACTTGACAAACTGGTTCATTAGCTGCTTAAATTTTAAGTGATTAAAAGTAATATTTGAGTGATCAATATAGTTTTTTTATTGTTTGAATTCTGCAGTTAATGCAGCCCATCACACATTATTGCATCAAAAGAAAATATGCAAGGGTTTCACACAGTCCCTACAGCTGTCAAATACACACCATCTAACAATTAACTGAGTTAGAGAGCTGTGAAGATTGCTGCTGCGATATTTAGCAACCAGCATCCCATTTGTACACTTCATAACACGGCCAACTTTAACGTCTCTTGGCTTTGTGCATAAGGTGAGGGGGTGGATATGTGCGCGAATGGGATGCTAGTACAAAAATCTCCACAACTGGTGAAAAAAGGCTAGACTTAACACCCAGGCCTCATCAATCCCCACCCTACACCCTGTGGAAAACCTAGGCCCATTGGTATGAGGGGAGGGATTTGTGAAAGTAGACTGCTAGGGAGTGGCAAGAATCAGAGATGGGTTAGACAGGAGAAGAATATCTGGCATTTTTAGAACATAGAACATAAAACAGTACAGCACAGGAACAAGCCCTTCGGTTCACAATATCCTGGCCAAACAGGATGCCAAGCTAAAATAATCTCCTCTGCCTGCACACGATCAATACCTCTCCATTCCCTGCACATCCATTTGCCCATCTAAAAGCCTCTGAAATGCCACTATCATATCTGCCTCCACCACCACCCCCAGCAACACAGTCCAGGAACCCACCACTCACGATGCAAAAAACTTATCCCGCACATTTCCTGTAAACGTTGCCCTTTATACCTGAAAGTTATGCCCTCTCGTCTTTGACATTTCAATTCATTTCTGAGCACAAAATCCCTGGGCACAGACAGATCAAGGTTTTCAGGGTACAGAGAAACACACTTACTCTTAAAAGTTCTTAAAAAATATACATATGATTCATTGGCCTGCTTTGGCTTTCTCAAGTATTCATTTCTTTTGCTGCTGCAATATGTGGCAGTGAAAGAGTAGGTTTAAGTTGTATAAGAAGATAACTGCAGATGCTGGTACAAATCGAAGGTATTTATTCACAAAATGCTGGAGTAACTCAGCAGGTCAGGCAGCATCTCGGGAGAGAAGGAATGGGTGACGTTTCGGGTCGAGACCCTTCTTCAGACTGATGTCAGGGGGGCGGGACAAAGGAAGGATATAGGTGGAGACAGGAAGATAGAGGGAGATCTGGGAAGGGGGAGGGGACGGGAGGGACAGAGGAATTATCTAAAGTTGGAGAAGTCGATGTTCATACCACTGGGCTGCAAGCTGCCCAGGCGAAATATGAGGTGCTGTTCCTCCAATTTCCGGTGGGCCTCACTATGGCACTGGAGGAGGCCCATGACAGAAAGGTCAGACTGTGAATGGGAGGGGGAGTTAAAGTACTTGGCCACCGGGAGATCAGTTTGGTTAATGCGGACCGAGCATAGATGTTCAGCGAAGCGATCGCCGAGCCTGCGCTTGGTTTCGCCGATGTAAATAAGTTGACATCTAGAGCAGCAGATGCAATAGATGAGGTTGGAGGAGGTGCAGGTGAACCTTTGTATCACCTGGAAAGACTGTTTGGGTCCTTGGATGGAGTTGAGGGGGGAGGTAAAGGGACAGGTGTTGCATCTCGTGCGGTTGCAGGGGAAAGTGCCCGGGGTTGGGGTGGTTTGGGTAGGAAGGGACGAGTGGACCAGGGAGTTACGGAGGGAACGGTCTCTGCGGAATGCAGAGAGGGGAGGGGATGGGAAGATATGGCCAGTGGTGGGGTCCCGTTGTAGGTGACGGAAATGTTGGTGGATGATTTGTTGGATCCGCTGGCTGGTGGGGTGGAAGGTGAGAACGAGGGGGATTCTGTCCTTGTTGTGAGTGGGGGGAGGGGGAGCAAGAGCGGAGCTGCGGGATGTAGAAGAGACCCTAGTGAGAGCCTCAAACAGTTGTAGTCTGTTTGTAATGACATTGTTGTGCCCAACTGCCTTTAGTCCTGTGCACTCCTGCCTCCTCAAAAGAGGGGTAATCTATAACCAGGCAACATTAGAGAGCCAACCATCTCAACTGCTATAATCCAGCCAGTTTCTGCAGAATGAGGCTGTGGTGTTGTTATCATTGGTCTTTTTAAATCTAGTCAGTCACTCATAAACCAAAATCACAAGTGTAGACTTTTCAATGTATATATTAAAATTAAATGATTTATTCACAGCGATTATTCTGAGGACCTAGGAACGACAATTAAGGAGAACATTTCTGAGTTCACATTATTAGGCAAAATAAATAGGATAGGTTCATATGCAATTCTTCTAAAAGGAATGCATAAATAAATTTTAGGATAGTTTGTGTAAATTTGACAGATACAAATCTCTACTTTTTATAATTAATTGTAAATTATTAATTTAAATTTTTTATAACAATTTACAGATTACTATTAGTTTTTATTACAAACTATACTGGCGTGGACCCATTGGGTCCAAATCTCTCCTGCGGCCCGCAACCTTCCATGCAAATCCCCCCCCCCCCCACTCACCCACACACTCACTCCATCCCCCCTCAACCCCCCCAACCCCACCCCCCTATCCCCCACCTCCCCTCCCCCTCACCCACTCCATCCCCCTCAACCTCCCCCTTCCCCTATCCCTCCCCTCCTCACTCACTCACCCACTCCATCACCTGCAACCCCCCCTTATCCCCCCTCACCACCCCCTCACCCACACCCCCTCAACCCCCTTATCCCCCCTCCCCTTCCCCCCACTCACCCCCTCATCCCCCTCCCCCTCCCCCCACTCACCTCGTCACCCATTCCATCCCCCCTCAATCCCCCTTATCCCACCCTCCTCCCCTCCGTTTGCACCATCGTAAAGTCAAAATATTGTAAGTCGAAGCATCGTAAGTCAAGGAGCATCTGTATTAAATCACGTGGCCGGAAGTGAGCTGCGGCTTGCTACGGGTCGCTGCTGTTTGCACCATCGCAAAGTCGAAATATCGTAAGTTGAAATATCGTAACTCGAAGCATCGTAAGTCGGGGAGCATCTGTATTAGATCAACAGGCCCCAACTGCACACGCGCGGAACTTCTCCCATGGTGACGTCGAAAACAGAAGCAGGCGCTGCTGATGGGCAGGGTCAGTGAAAAAGGGATTTATTAAAGTTTAAAAAGTGATTTTTAAAGTTTAAAAAGTGAAAAACTTTTAAAATATAACAAACATTTGAACCCCAGGACAATGGTGAGTAAGGTGGGCCTAAAATTGTTGTGCAATCGTGTACCGTTTTGGCTGTATTTCGAGAGCAAATATATCCCCAAACATACAAACTAACGCACAAATATACAAGATGAGAGGTTTAGTAATATATAATATATAGATAGTTATTACTATTAGCAATTGTGGGCTGCATCACTAAGGGGAGTGAAGCTGAATACAGAGGTGTAGTCAACGACTTTGTTGAGTGGGATGGGCTGAATCACCTGCAGCTCCACACCAACAAGACCAAAGAGTTAGTGGTGGACTTTCGGAGGAGAGGAACACCCTTCACCCCTGTCCCCTGTCTCCATCAATGGTGTGGATGTGCAGTTTACCAAGGAGTACAAGTATCTAGGAGTTTACTTGGACAGTAAATTGGACTGGTCCAGGAACGCTGAGGCCCTGTACAAGAAGGGGCAGAGCCGGCTGTACTTTTTGAGAAGGCTCTGTTCCTTCAATGTCTGCAGTAAGATGCTGCAGATGTTCTACCAATCGGTGGTGGCCAATGCCATCATCTTTGCTGCCGTGTGCTGGGGCAGCAGCGCGAAGGCCGCGGACGCCAACAGGATCAACAAACTCATCAGGAAGGCTGGCTCCGTCCTGGGGGTGGAGTTGGATTCATGGGAGGTGGTCTTGGAGGGGAGGATGCTTCTCAAACTGCAAAGCATCTTGGACAATACAGCTCACCCCCTCCATGACACACTGGTCAACCTGAGGAGTATCGGTTCCACCAAGATGCAGTATTGGACGCCACAGAAGATCCTTTTTCCCTGTGGCTATCAAACTGTACAACTCCTATCCCTTCTGTTGTGGGATAGACTGACCCCCCTCCCCCCCCACCCCCACCCCCCAACCCCCCCTCCCCAATCTGTGCACATCCCCACTCTTTTCCACTCGTCACTTTAATTTCATGTTTCATGTATCTTGTGTTTTATGACTGTTAATAGACAATAGGTGCAGGAGTAGGCCATTCAGCCCATCGAGCCAGCACCGCCATTCAATGCGATCATGGCTGATCACTCTCAATCAGTACCCCGTTCCTGCCTTCTCCCCATACCCCCTCACTCCGCTATCCTTAAGAGCTCTATCCAGCTCTCTCTTGAAAGCATCCAACGAACCGGCCTCCACTGCCTTCTGAGGCAGAGAATTCCACACCTTCACCACTCTCTGACTGAAAAAGTTCTTCCCCATCTCCGTTCTAAATGGCCTACCCCTTATTCTTAAACTGTGGCCCCTTGTTCTGGACTCCCCCAACATTGGGAACATGTTTCCTGCCTCTAATGTGTCCAATCCCCTAATTATCTTATATGTTTCAATAAGATCCCCCCTCATCCTTCTAAATTCCAGTGTATACAAGCCTAATTGCTCCAGCCTTTCAACATACGACAGTCCCGCCATTCCGGGAATTAACCTAGTGAACCTACGCTGCACGCCCTCAATAGCAAGAATATCCTTCCTCAAATTTGGAGACCAAAACTGCACACAGTACTCCAGGTGCGGTCTCACCAGGGCCCGGTACAACTGTAGAAGGACCTCTTTGCTCCTATACTCAACTCCTCTTGTTACGAAGGCCAACATTCCATTGGCTTTCTTCACTGCCTGCTGTACCTGCATGCTTCCTTTCAGTGACTGATGCACTAGGACACCCAGATCTCGTTGAACATCCCCTCTTCCTAATTTGACACCATTCAGATAATAATCTGCCTTTCTATTCTTACTTCCAAAGTGAATAACCTCACACTTATCTACATTAAACTGCATCTGCCATGTATCCGCCCACTCACACAACCTGTCCAAGTCACCCTGCAGCCTTATTGCATCTTCCTCACAATTCACACTACCCCCCAGCTTAGTATCATCTGCAAATTTGCTAATGGCACTTTTAATCCCTTCATCTAAGTCATTAATGTATATCGTAAATAGCTGGGGTCCCAGCACCGAACCTTGCGGTACCCCACTGGTCACTGCCTGCCATTCCGAAAGGGACCCATTTATCCCCACTCTTTGCTTTCTGTCTGTCAACCAATTTTCTATCCATGTCAGTACCCTACCCCCAATACCATGTGCTCTAATTTTGCCCACTAATCTCCTATGTGGTACCTTGTCGAAGGCTTTCTGAAAGTCGAGGTACACCACATCCACCGACTCTCCCCTGTCAATTTTCCTAGTTACATCCTCAAAAAATTCCAGTAGATTTGTCAAGCATGATTTCCCCTCCGTAAATCCATGCTGACTCGGAATGATCCTGTTACTGCTATCCAAATGCTCAGCAATTTCGTCTTTTATAATTGACTCCAGCATCTTCCCCACCACTGATGTCAGACTAACTGGTCTATAATTACCCGTTTTCTCTCTCCCTCCTTTCTTAAAAAGTGGGATAACATTTGCTATCCTCCAATCCACAGGAACTGATCCTGAATCTATAGAACATTGAAAAATGATCTCCAATGCTTCCACTATTTCTAGAGCCACCTCCTTAAGTACCCTGGGATGCAGACCATCAGGCCCTGGGAATTTATCAGCCTTCAGTCCCATCAGTCTACCCAAAACCATTTCCTGCCTAATGTGGATTTCCTTCAGTTCCTCCATCACCCTAGGTTCTCCGGCCTCTAGAACATTTGGGAGATTGTGTGTATCTTCCTCAGTGAAGACAGATCCAAAGTAACGGTTTAACTCGTCTGCCATTTCTTTGTTCCCCATAATAAATTCCCCTGCTTCTGTCTTCAAGGGACCCACATTTGCCTTGACTATTTTTTTCCTCTTCACGTACCTAAAAAACTTTTGCTATCCTCCTTTATATTATTGGCTAGTTTACCCTCGTACCTCATCTTTTCTCCCCGTATTGCCTTTTTAGTTAACTTTTGTTGCTCTTTAAAAGAGTCCCAATCCTCTGTCTTCCCACTCTTCTTTGCTATGTTATACTTCTTCTCCTTAACTTTTATGCTGATACTTCCTCTCCTTAACTTTTATGCTGTTGTCAGATCAATAGAGTTCTATCGTATCGTATCGTATCAGATTGCTATTTAAGTATGAGTCTCGAAATGGAAATCAAAGTTTTAGAAATGGAAAATATATTTCAATTACCTTGGTGACAGATCACGGGACCATTGTTTTCCTTATCAGTGTAATTAAAAACATTTTTTTTTGCTTTGGCAAAGCGAAAATTTGCAGTTTTCCCCAAGTGTGATATATCAAACAGTGTGGGGACATTTTGCAGATGCTAATCAGTATCAAGAAATCAAGCATGCAAAATGTCACTGTACAAACATCACCATTGCACCCTGCTATGTACCGACTTGTGGATCGAAAAACAAAGTGTGAAAATCAAAGCGACAGGGCAGCAAAAGCGACTGCATTGTATGGAGGTGGAATTGCTGGATGCTGAATGTGTGAACTGTCAGCAGAACACTTTGCAGCTAAAGATACCTCAGAGCAAACTGCACCTGGTCGGAGGATTGATAGCCACAATTTTAGCTGCCATCAGAAGTTCAATATACTCTGGGAGCTGTGCTAAAGGAAGATGTAAATACGAAGCAAGTCTCTGGCAGATACCAAAATGGCGAAAATGCCAATAGGAGAGAAGCACACCTATATTTCTGGATTAGACAAAAAATGCTGGAGTAACTCAGCGGGACAGGCTGCATCTCTGGAGAAAAGGAAAGGGTGACGTTTCAGGTCGAGACCCTTCGTCAAACTGATGTCAGGGCACAGAGAGACACACAGATAAAGTGTAAAGTGCGAAAATAGGGCGAAGGGAATAGAGATCAAGGAAAATATAGGTATATATGTCACTGCATAACATGACTTACAAAACACATGCAAGTACATGAACTAAATCTAAACATGCAATATATTCGTCAAGGAAATACTTGAGTTCGTGTGAAGATCAAGACAGTTGAGAGTAAGGAAGCCTAGATGGTAAGAGTATTAGAGGCTCTGGTCAGGAAAAATGAGGCATGGGCCAGGTATAGGCAGCTGGGATCAAATTTATTCATGGAGGAGTTTAGGTGTGTACTAAGAAGGAAATCAGGAGGGCAAAGAAGAGGCAGGAGATGGCTCTGGCATATTAAATTAAGAAGAATCCAAAGAGATGTTGTGAGTACATTAAGGGGAAAATGTTAGCTAGAGAGAGAACAGGGTCTCTCAGAAACCAAAGCAGTCATCTATATGTATAGCCACAGGAGATGGGCAAGGCCCTCAATGAGTTTTTACTCTGAAGGAAGGCAGGAAGGTTAGGGAACTTTCAACAGTTAATTGAGGACTATCCACGGAGATGCTGGATGTCTTAAGTTGTATGAAGGCAGATAAGTCACCCAGGCCTGAGCAGATATATCTGAGAAAGGTGTGAGAAGTTGAAGAAATGAGGGTGGCCTAGCTGAGATATATATATATATTGTGCTTCTATTTAAGATGGGCTGCAAGAAAAAGCTTGGGAACTATAGACCAGTGAGATGATCCTAACATCTGTGATTGGTAAGTTATCGGTGAATGTTCTAAGGGATAAGATATACTGTATGTGCATTTGGATAGGTCGGGGCTAATCAGGTATTATGAACATGGTTTTGTATGTAGAAATTATGAATTGGATTGATTTTTTAAAAAGTAACCAATAAGGATGTCATGGGAAAGTCCATAGACATTGTCCATATGGACTTCAGCTAGGTCTTTTATAAGGTTCCACAAGGTAGGCTAATTTGGAAGGTCAGGTAGCAGAGGGTGGTGTGGAAGGTTGTTCTTTCAGTCTTGAGGCCAATGATGAGTGATGTGCCTCAGAAATTGGTGCTGGGCCCATTGCTGTTTGAGATTCAATGATTTGGATTAGAATGTACCACGCATGATTAGTAGGTTTCGATGACACTAAAGCAGGTGGTATTGTAGACTGTGAAGATGGTTATCAAAAATTATTGCATGATCTTTTTGATCAGCTGGGCAACTGGACTGTGGAATGGTTAATAGAGTTTAATAAGATAAGCACAAAGTATTGCATTTTCGGCAGTCAAACCAGGGCAGGACCTTTACAATGGCACAGCGTAGTGATGTGGAGCAGAGGGATCTAGGGGTACAAATATATAGTTCCGTGAATGTAGATCGCATGGTAGATCGTCACAGGTTGATCGCATGCTAAAGAAGGCTTTTAGTACATTGGCTTTCATCAATCAGGGTAATGAATATAGACACACAATGCTGGAATAATTCTGGAGTAATGGCTGGAGTCATTCAGTCTGAAGAAGGGTCTCAACGCGAAACGACACCCATTTCTTCTCTCCAGAGATGCTGCCTGTGTTACTCCAGCTTTTTGTGTCTACCTACGATTTAAACCAGCATCTGCAGTTCTTTCTTACACATATTGAATATAGACGTTTAGACATTATGTTACAATTGTACAAGATGTCGGTGAAACAACAGTTGGAGTACTGCATTCAGTCTTAATAGGAACCTGTTGGGCCAACGTTTTCACTCAGAGGGTGGTGGATATATGGAACAAGTTCCCAGAGGAGTTAGTTGAGACAGGTACAATAACAACATTTAGAAGACACTTGGACACGTACATGGATATGAAAAGTTTAGAGGGATACGGGCCTAACATGAGCAAATGTGACCAGCTTAGATGGGGCATTTTGGTCAGAATGCACGAATTGAGCTGAAAGGCCTGTTTTTAGTTTCGTTTAGCGGGAAACAGGCCCTTCAGCCCATTGCGTCCGCATCAATTAACAATCACCCATAGCACTAGTTCTATCCTACACAATAAGGACAATTTAGGGAAGAAAATTAAGCTTCAAGGCTGTACACCTTTGGAATATGGGAGGAAACCAGAATACCCAGTGAAAACCTACATGGTCACGCGGAGAACGTACAAACCCCATATAGACAGCACCTGTAGCCAGGTTCAAATTCGGGTCTCTGGTGCTGTAAGGCAGCAACTTACTGCTGCGCTACTGTGCCGCCACAGTGCTGTGTGATGATTACATGATGTGCATGCTTTACAGCAAATAATGTCATTACTGAATGTCTGGAACTTTAAGTCAGCAGCAATAGCTCAAAGACTCAACATCTCAAATGCCTAAGACATTCGACTTACTAAGAAACCATCACCTCTTGAAATATATATGCACAAATCTTATACACCTAGTCACCACAGGTCAAATTCCAGCCTGTAGCATGTGATGTCTCCAACAAAGTATATTGGAAAGCAAAGCCCAGCAAAAGTATAAAATTGGGAACTCGGTGGGTGGCTTGAGTGAGAATTGGCTTCAGCATTCAAGAAGAACTGCCATTTTGTCCTCATCTTGCATATGTCATGTCCAGGGTATTCTAGTTCATATCCCAACATCTTTTGAATAAACAGAATCAAATAAAGCAAATGTGATCAGCTTAGAATGGCAGAATTCATGCTGATGATTTAAGAAACAACAATGACTCCACTGTTCTGCCTTACACTTGGGTCAGCAGTCAGGCTGGTCTGAGTCCAGCAGATGAGGGCTGGAATAGACCTCAGATCTCCCCGGGCTCCCTGATTCCATCACAATGAAGCTTGTTTGATTTAACTTCCCGGATGCATGACCAGACACCCAGGCAGGAGTAAGTGATAGGTATAGGATATCAGGGAACAAGAGATGAAAGCCAAGGACCATTGGTTAAAATAACAATCTTGGGGCATTGGTTAAAATAACAACCTGACCTGTTGATGTCAATGCAGCCTTATCTCCATTCTTAAAAAGATCACCTCCACATGCTAGCAGGTATTCTTAAAGCCTAAAGAATAAAGATGACAACCTGAGTGGTGGGTCTGTGCTAGATGCATGTGCCTGCGGAATGTAGAGCTACGATGATCATCTATACTGTATAATCGAGAGAGAGGAAATCAGCAGCCTGAATTCTCATAACACTAATTTGAGGCACAGAGGACGGTTGACTATAACTTATGCTCCACAGAAGCTGAGACATCAAGCAAAGGCCACATTATGACTTTGTGAATTGAGTGTATTTATTCACAAAATGCTGGAGTAACTCAGCAGGTCAGGCAGCATCTCGGGAGAGAAGGAATGGGTAACGTTTCGGGTCGAGACCCTTCTTCAGACTGATATCAGGGGGGGCGGGACAAAGGAAGGATATAGGTGGAGACAGGAAGATAGAGGGAGATCTGGGAAGGGGGAGGGGAAGAGAGGGTCAGAGGGACTATCTAAAGTTGGAGAAGTCAATGTTCATACCACTGGGCTGCAAGCTGCCCAGGCGAAATATGAGGTGCTGTTCCTCCAATTTCCGGTGGGCCTCACTATGGCACTGGAGGAGGCCCATGACAGAAAGGTCAGACTGGGAATGGGAGGGGGAGTTGAAGTGCTCGGCCACCG
This sequence comes from Rhinoraja longicauda, assembly GCF_053455715.1. Classification (NCBI taxonomy): domain Eukaryota; kingdom Metazoa; phylum Chordata; class Chondrichthyes; order Rajiformes; family Arhynchobatidae; genus Rhinoraja; species Rhinoraja longicauda. Next base: position 64,828,048 of record NC_135953.1, on the reverse strand, counting down.
GGAGATCAGATTGGCGAACGCGGACCGAGCGCAGGTGTTGAGCGAAGCGATCGCCGAGCCTGCGTTTGATTTCGCCGATGTAAATAAGTTGACATCTGGAGCAGCGGATGCAATAGATGAGGTTGGGGGAGGTGCAGGTGAACCACTGTCTCACCTGGAAAGACTGTTTGGGTCCTTGGATGGAGTTGAGGGGGGAGGTTATCGGCGAAGCCAAACGCAGGCTCGGCGATCGCTTCGCTCAACACCTGCGCTCGGTCCGCGTTGGCCAATCTAATCTCCCGGTGGCCGAACATTTCAACTCCCCCTCCCATTCCCAGTCTGACCTTTCTGTCATGGGCCTCCTCCAGTGCCATAGTGAGGCCCAATCGGAAATTGGAGGAACAGCACCTCATATTTCGCCTGGGCAGCTTGCAGCCCAGTGGTATGAACATCGACTTCTCCAACTTTAGATAGTCGCTCTGTCCCTCTCTTCCCCTCCCCCTTCCCAGATCTCCCTCTATCTTCCTGTCTCCACCTATATCCTTCCTTTGTCCCGCCCCCCTGACATCAGTCTGAAGAAGGGTTTCGACCCGAAACGTCACCCATTCCTTCTCTCCTGAGATGCTGCCTGACCTGCTGAGTTACTCCAGCATTTTGTGAATAAATACCTTCGATTTGTACCAGCATCTGCAGTTATTTTCTTATACTACTTGTGAATTGAGTGGATCACCACTTTGTACAGTGCCAACTTGGCTCCAAGTTCAATGCACCATCCTGTATCAGGTTAGTGCCAGACCTCTCCTTGTCATGATCAGCAAAGGCTTGGAACATACGTAAGCATGCACCAAGCTTTCATTCTGCATGTCCACCAGTCTTCATCTAGATGCTACCATATCAAAGGTCACAGGGAGTGGCCCAGTGGTGCAACAGTAGAGTTGCTGCCTTACAGCACCAGAGACCCCGGGTTCGATTCTGACTAAGGGTACTGTCTGTATGGTTTGCACGTTCTCCATGTGACCATGTGGGTTTTCTCTGGTTTCCTCCCACATTCCAAAGACGTGCAGGATTGTAGGTTAATTGGCTTCATTAAAATTATCCCTAGTGTGTAGGATACAACTAACATACAGGTGATCAGTCGTGGACGCTGACTCTTTGGGCTGAAGGGCCTATTTCCATGCTGTAATCTCTAAATTAAATTAGACAAGTCCTCTATAGTAGATCTCATGTGCAACTATACTCTCCAGCAAGATGACATCCTCACAATCCTTTACCCGCGTGCCCCCTGTCTCAACATGTGCAAACACCACCACTAAACTATTCTCCCAATAATAAATAGTGACAGTATTTGAACAGATGGCTACAAATGCAAAGATCAAGTGGTGGTATGTTGTCTTCATCATCTGGGTATCCTTTTAGTGGCTGCCCTGATGGAGCCATTCACAGCTCCTGGGGATCTGAAATGAAAAAGGTTCAGGAGAGCCACATGGGGAGGTGCAAGGTTGAGGGGATGTGACGTGCAGGGAGGAGGTCTATGGTGGAATACCCGAGGGATGTGCCAAGCATGAAGTTGCAGTGGAATGCATGAATATCGGGCATAAGTATCTATTAATAGAGATTATTGATAGATGAGCAACAGGGGTGCATTGAATTCTGCGTTGCTCAATACTCAGCTTAGTTAGTAGGAAATTCATTTCAATTTTTTTGTTGTAAACCAGCATTTGCAGATCCTTATGTCTTAATTTCAAGCTTTATTCTTTTCTTTGACCACTTGTGTCAAGGTCAAAAGGTCATAAGAAATAGGAGTAAAATTAAGCCATTCGGCCCATCAAGTCTACTCTGTCATTCAAACATGGCTGATCTATCTCTCCCTCCTAACCCTAATCTCCTGCCTTCTCCCCATAACCTTCGACACCCATACTAATCAAAAATCTAGCTATCTCTGCCTTAAAAATATTCACTGACTTTGCCTCCACAGCCTTCCGTGGCAAAGAATTCCACAGATTCACCATCCTCTAAATACATTTCTCCTCATCTCCTTCCCAAAAGCACGTCAGTGATCTGTATCCTGATCCTTGGTGCATGATTCGTGGTAAAAGGTTTTCTGTTCCCACTGCCTTCAGGAAGACCACCTGGATCCCTGGATACTTTTTTTTCCCATTCCTTTATTTATGCCTTGAATATGGTGACCAAATCCCATTCTTGTGCTATTCCCTATTCATCGCTGTTCCCAAGTCAGACAACCACAAGAAGTAAAGACTAACGTTAAGCAACATAACCTGGCTTTAACTGAAGATAACTTCAGAATATTGGCCTCCTGTTAATAAATAAATAACCTTATAAATATTGGCTAGATTCCACTATCCTAGAACTGAGCATGTTGCTTTAGATTCAACTGATAAAAAATCATCTCTCCTTGCAGGTCAATGAATTGAAAACACTGCTGCATTAATCAAGCCAGTCACTTCAATGATACTGTTGTCAAAATGGTAGATATTAATGATAGTTCTTATAATCCGCACAAGCATCATGTTGTCGTTAAATAGTGTAAATATATTATCAATATTATCTTATTCACACAGTGGAAAAGCAAGTATCATGTTAGATTTTCCATACATTATGTACATTCATCAACCAAGCTGAAATAGATAGTGATTGACATTAGGAAGCGAAGTGGTACACATACCCCAGTTTGCATTGACGGTGCCGAAATAGAGATGTTTGAAAACGTCAAATTCCAAGGAGTCAATATCACCAACAACTTCTACTGGACTGCCCATATTGAAGCAATGACAAAGGAAGCACATCAATGCCTCTACCTCCTTCGAAGGCTGAGGAAGTTTGGCATTTCCCCACAACTCTCACCAACTTTGACAGATGCACCAAAGAAAGCATTTTATTAGGATGCATCACAGATTGGTTTGAGAACAGCTCCATCCAAGACCCCAAGAAATTTCAGCGAATTGTGGATGCAGCCCAGAACATCGCACAAACCAACCTCCCTTCTATTGTCTGAAGAAGGGTCTTGACCCGAAAAGTCACCCATTCCTTCTCTCCTGAGATGCTGCCTGTCCCACTGAGTTACTCCAGATTTTTGTGTCTATCTTCCCTTCTATTAGACAATAGACAATAGACAATAGGTGCAGGAGTAGGCCATTCAGCCCTTCGAGCCAGCACCGCCATTCAATGCGATCATGGCTGATCACTCTCAATCAGTACCCCGATCCTGCCTTCTCCCCATACCCCCTCACTCCGCTATCCTTAAGAGCTCTATCCAGCTCTCTCTTGAAAGCATCCAACGAACTGGCCTCCACTGCCTTCTGAGGCAGAGAATTCCACACCTTTACCACTCTCTGACTGAAAAAGTTCTTCCTCATCTCCGTTCTAAATGGCCTACCCCTTATTCTTAAACTGTGGCCCCTTGTTCTGGACTCCCCCAACATTGGGAACATGTTTCCTGCCTCTAATGTGTCCAATCCCCTAATTATCTTATATGTTTCAATAAGATCCCCCCTCATCCATCTAAATTCCAGTGTATACAAGCCTAATTGCTCCAGCCTTTCAACATACGACAGTCCCGCCATTCCGGGAATCAACCTAGTGAACCTACGCTGCACGCCCTCAATAGCAAGAATATCCTTCCTCAAATTTGGAGACCAAAACTGCACACAGTACTCCAGGTGCGGTCTCACCAGGGCCCGGTACAACTGTAGAAGGACCTCTTTGCTCCTATACTCAACTCCTCTTGTTACGAAGGCCAACATTCCATTGGCTTTCTTCACTGCCTGCTGTACCTGCATGCTTCCTTTCAGTGACTGATGCACTAGGACACCCAGATCTCGTTGAACATCCCCTCTTCCTAACTTGACACCATTCAGATAATAATCTGCCTTTCTATTCTTACTTCCAAAGTGAATAACCTCACACTTATCTACATTAAACTGCATCTGCCATGTATCCGCCCACTCACACAACCTGTCCAAGTCACCCTGCAGCCTTATTGCATCTTCCTCACAATTCACACTACCCCCCAGCTTAGTATCATCTATAAATTTGCAAATATTGACTCCATTTATACCTCACACTGCCTCGGCAAGGTCAGCAGCATAATCAAGGATGAGTCGCACCCTGGCCACTCCCTCTTCTACCCTCTCCCATCAGGCAAAAGGTATATATAAGTGTGAAAGCGCACACCACCAGATTTAGGAACAGTTTCTTCCCAGCTGTTATCAGGCAACGGAATCATCCTACCACAATCAGAGAGCAGTCCTGAACTACTATCTACCTCTTTGATGACCCTCGGACTATCCTTGATTGGACTTTGCTGGCTTTATCTTGCACTAAAGGTTATTCCCTTATCATGTATCTATATATTGTAATGGATTGATTGTAATCATGTATTGCCTTTCTGCTAACTAGTTAGCATGCGACAAAAGCTTTTCACCGTACCTCGACATGTGGCAATAAACTAAACTGTACTTAGTCAAAGAGACTTAAATTTAATACACAGGTTTTTTTTTCTGATCTATTGAAAGTTAATCCAGACAACCTTATTGTTCAGAAAGTTTGCTCCATGATTGATGAACTATTCCCCAGTTCCTGTACAAATGGCATCCTTGAATGCTACACATTCAAGAGCAGAATAATTGTCCCCTTTATTTATCCCTCAAGCAAGATCGCTATTGTCGTCTGTGCTACCTCACAAAGTGCAAATTGGCTGTTATGTTTCATCGGTAAAAACAGCTGAACGGTACCTTAAGACCTGGAGACTAAAACTGAGTGTGGCAAAAACCACCACAACGGCCTTTCACCTGAACAACAAGGAAGCTCAACGCCAGCTAACCGTCACCCTCAATGGGACACCACTACCCTACAACCCATTTCCTACACACCTCGGGGTGAAACTAAATCGGCAGCTGACCTACATGCAACACCTTGAAGCTCTCCGTGCTATAGTCTCGGCACGGAACAACCTCCTGTGTTGCTTGGCCAGATCGTTATGGGTCGCCAGGACATCTACTCTTCGAACCAGCGCTCTTGTACAGCGCCGCTGAGTATGCCGCCCCAACATGGTGCCGCAGCGCTCATACCAGCAAGCTAGACGCCACCCTCAATGACATCATGCGGATCATCACTGACTGCCTAGGCCCTACTCCGACGGATCTCCTGCCGGTGCTCGCAGGTATCGTACCCGCCAAGCTTCGCAGAGAGTTCTTCACTCATAGGCTGGTATGCAAGGCCCCATTGGACGCCAAACATCCTCTGCACCACATCGCCCAGGATTCTCAGCAACTGGGACCTCAACGCCTGTCATCTCGTCACCCTTTCTCCCGTCATGCAGCGACCCTCTGTTGTTCCGGTTTCAACATACTAGGAGCATGGAGAACCAGCTGGGAACAGTCATCGCGACCTCCTCAATTCACTGTCGCACCGAACACCACAGCCCCACCCGGCTCGGACAGGCCCCGCAAAGAGTGGGTCGCCCTGAACCGGCTCCGCACAAGGTTCGGCCGGTTCAATGCCAACATGCATCGTTGGGGGTTGCGTCCATCAGCAGCCTGCGTGTGTGGAGCAGACCAGCAAACAGCGCAGCACGACATTTTTGACTGCACTGTCCTCCATCCCCCTGGTGGAGGGGTAGATCTCACAGCCCCCGGCAACAACACATTGCACTGGCTACAGCGCCTGGAGGGCGTTACATTATTACTGCTGCCGCAAACGCAAGAATAAGGTAAAAACAGCTGTAAAACATTTTGGAACAGTCTAAGACAGTTTAAAAATCCTCACTGAGTCATAGAATCAAAGAGTCTTTTAGCGTGGAAACAGACCCTTCGGCCCGACACCCACACCAGCCAACCTGTCCCTTCTACACTTATCCAACCAACATGCGTTTGGCACACATCCCTCCAAATGTGCTATTTCTGTATCTGACATATCTACTGCTCTTTCTTCCTCATTCATATGGTTCACGAAAGGATTAGCTCATTTAACATTAAAAAAAATATTCATCACTGATGAAGGTCTGGGGAATATAATAAGGAGTAGGAAGGAACTGCAGATGCTGGTTTAAACCAAAGATAGACACAAAATGTTGGAGTAACTCAGCGAGACAGACAGCATCTCTGGAGAGAAGGAATGGGTGACATTTCGAGTCAAGACCCCTCTTCAGACTGTTCAGATTCTTCAAACGGTCTGAAGAAGGGTCTTGATCCGAAATGTTACCCATTTCTTCTCTCCATTGATGCCGCCTGTCCCACTGAGTAACTCCAGCATTTGTGTCTCTCTTCAAATATAATAAGGATCTGGATTTCCTGACACACAGTTCTGATGAAGAAGCATTATTAAGCGCTATTGAATTTGAAAATAGGCCTAATGGAGTTACAGTATCTATTGTCACAATCATTTTTAGCTTGTATGGTTATTCTGTCCCTGGTAAATAGATTTAAATCCGCATTGGAACATAAATTCTTTATGCAGTGCAAACATTAAACTAAACACTAAAGAGCATGCAAGTATAGTTTGCAAATACAGACTCAAAAGTTGGCTAGTTAACTAGTTAACCAGTGGTCTTGTTCAATGTTAGGCCAAAGATGAGAGGATTCTTAAGACTTACCCAATATTGGACCTTTCCCTTAGTATGCTACCAGCAAGCTACAGATGGATAATATGCTAATCCAGCATCAATGTCCAACTGTCTTTTGCTAAAGGTTGTGTTTGACAAGCTAACTGCCAGAGAGCCCAAGGGACTATCCCAATGAGATTGGCAATGATATTTGCAAAATAATTGTATGAGGAGGCTGCTCACAGTGGAGGGACTAATTGGAACACGGGTCCGGACAAGGAGGAATCTAAGAAAGATGACCAACCATCACCTATGGCTCCTCATTCAGATACGTTGGCTTTAAAATCTTTAAGAGACAAAATAGTCATGACCATGCCAGGAGTAGCAGCCTTAGGCCCAATTTAGTCTCAGAAAACCACAATGTCTGTCAAGCTATTTATTGCCATATGCATGAGTACAATGAGGTACAGGTTTAGTTCAGTTTAGTTTAGTTTAGAGATACAGTGTGGAAATAGGACCATCGGCCCACGCCGACCAGCGATGCCCGCACATTAACACTATTATACACACACTAGAGACAATTTACACTTACACCAAGCCAATTAACCTACACACCTGTATGTCTTTGGAATATGGGAGGGAACCGAAGATCTCGGAGAAAACCCTCGCAGGTCACGGGGAGAACGTACAAACTCTGTACAGACAGCACCCGTAGTTGGAATCAAACCTGGGTCTCCGGCACTTTAAGCGCTGTAAGGCAACAACTTTACCGCTGCGCCATAGGTATATTGAAAGTCTTGCTTGCAGGAGTATCGCATGCAAATATTCTCGTCCATTACACCACCAGCAATCACCCGTGCACTAGTTCTATCCTACACACTAGAGCCAATTTACAGAGGCCAATTAACGTATAAACCTGCATGTCTTTGGAATGTGCAAGGAAAACTCAGTCGCAGGGAGAACGTAAAAATTCCATACAGACAGCACCCGTAGTCAGGTTCAAACCCTGATCTCCGGTGCTGCAAGGCAGCAACTCGACTGCTACATGCACTGTTGAACTTCTATCTGGTTATACTGAAGCCTTAACCCCCAATATCGCAGGTAGAACAGATCCAGTTTGTATTCTGCTCATTGAAATGGACTTCTTGGTACCCAGTACACATACAATATCAGCATGTTTTTGAGGTCACTAGCTCCAACCTGGGATTGCAATATATTCTAGTCTTTTTGATTATTCATTTCACTTTCCATACAATACGTGGTATACAAAATGATGAGTGGAATAGAAAGGTTGAATGCAGAGAGTCTTTTACCCAGAGTAAGGGAATCTAGAGGACAAAAGTTTAAGATGGGATGGGAAAGATTTAATTGGAACCTGTGGGACACATTTCAACAAAACATTTAGTGGGTGCATGGCACAAGCTGCTAGAGGAGGTAGTTGATGTAGGTATTTTGGCAACATTTGAACAGGTACACAGATAGGAAACATTTAGAGGGATATGGGCCAAATGCAGGCGAGGGGCCAAGTGTGGATGAGGCGTCTTGATGTCATGGGCAAGTTGGGCAAAAGGGGCCATTTCCATCCTGTGTGACTGACTCTATGATTCTATGACTGTGATGAATGGTGCAAAATCCCTACTGCTGCACAGTGGCTAAGAGGCCACAGCTGGTTAGAAATCCACTGTCCACTAGTAAATAACCGGACATAAAATTTAAACATAAAGATGTTAGTATGGAACTCTATAAATTAACTCAATATAAAATATTGTATTTGGGAATTAGAGTGTTGTTTTTTAAAATTACGTAGAACTTATCATCACTCACATACCTCACAGCGCCAGAGACCGAGGTTCGATCCTGACTTCGGGTGCTATCTATGTGGAATTTGAACATTCTCTCTGTGATGTGTGGGGTTCCTCATATTGCTCTAGTTTCCTCCCACATCACAAAAACATGCGGGTTTGTCGGTTAATTGGCCTCTGTAAATTGCCCTTAATGTGCAGGGAATGAGATCTTCCCAACAACAAACAGTGATTGCAATCAGTCTTTGAGGCAAACTGTCACAAAAAGCAACCACCATTTGCATCCAGAAGAATTTCCCTTGATGGAAATCAGAAGATTTCAAATGCAGCTTTTTTGAGACTTTCTTGTTATGTATAATTTATTTGGAGACAATTATTAAACAAAAGCATTCAATTTCTAAATCATAGCTGTGAGGAATTGTTATCCAGAAGGAATACTTCAAAAATAATATTAATCAAAGTCTATTTTCTTATTTTGTTCTGTTTCTATCAATTTCTCTGCCGGCATCAATACTGCAATCAGTGGGGATTCTCATCTCCTGCACTCAGCATTTCCCTTGATCCCTGTCCACCCTTCCCAACCACATTACGATCCAATGTAGTTGGGAGAACAAGAAGATTGAAATGACATGCAGATTATATGAGAAAAGGTCGCTCCACCACCATATACAAACAGATCTAAGACAGAACATGTCTTAAACCTAGATATTTAAACACATTGAAGCACATACAGCTTTGATAATAGAGTGGACACACCCTCTATATACTCCCTGTCATATAGAAACATAGAAAATAGGTGCAGGAGGAGGCCATTTGGCCCTTTGAGCCAGCACTGCCATTCATTGTGATCATGGCTGATCATCCTCGACCAGAAACTTGTGCCTGCCTTCTCCCCATATCCCTTGATTCCACTAGCCCCTAGAGCTCTATCTAACTCTCTTTTAAATTCATCCAGCGAATTGGACTCTATAGACAATAGACAATAGACAATAGGTGCAGGAGTAGGCCATTCAGCCCTTCGAGCCAGCACCGCCATTCAATGCGATCATGGCTGATCACTCTCAATCAGTACCCCGTTCCTGCCTTCTCCCCATACCCCCTCACTCTGCTATCCTTAAGAGCTCTATCCAGCTCTCTTGAAAGCATCCAACGAACTGGCCTCCACTGCCTTCTGAGGCAGAGAATTCCACACCTTCACCACTCTCTGACTGAAAAAGTTCTTCCTCATATCATATCATATCATATATATACAGCCGGAAACAGGCCTTTTCGGCCCTCCAAGTCCGTGCCGCCCAGTGATCCCCGTACATTAACACTATCCTACACCCACTAGGGACAATTTTTACATTTACCCAGCCAATTAACCTACATACCTGTACGTCTTTGGAGTGTGGGAGGAAACCGAAGATCTCGGAGAAAACCCACGCAGGTCACGGGGAGAACGTACAAACTCCTTACAGTGCAGCACCCGTAGTCAGGATCGAACCCGAGTCTCCGGCGCTGCATTCGCTGTAAAGCAGCAACTCTACCGCTGCGCTACCGTGCCGCCCTTATTCTTAAACTGTGGCCCTTTGTTCTGGACTCCCCCAACATTGGGAACATGTTTCCTGCCTCTAATATGTCCAATCCCCTAATTATCTTATATGTTTCAATAAGATCCCCCCTCATCCTTCTAAATTCCAGTGTATACAAGCCCAATCGCTCCAGCCTTTCAACATACGACAGTCCCGCCATTCCGGGAATTAACCTAGTGAACCTACGCTGCACGCCCTCCACAAATTCACAACTCTCTGGGTGAAAAAGTTTCTTCTCACCTCAGTTTTAAATGGCCTCCCCTTTATTCTTAGACTGTGGACCCTGGTTCTGGACACCTCCAACATTAGGAACATTTTTCCTGGATCTAGCTTGTCCAGTCCTTTTATAATTTTATACATCTCTATAAGATCCACTCTCATCCTTCTAAACTCCAGTGAATACAAGCCTAGTCTTTCCAATCTTTCCTCATATGAAAGTCCCGCCATCCCAGGGATTAACCTCGTGAACCTACGTTGCACTGCCTCAATAGCAAGGACGTCCTTCCTCAAATTAGAAGACCAAAATTGCATACAATACTCCAGATGTGGTCTCACCAGGGCCCTATACAACTGCAGAAGGACCTCTTTGCTCCTATACTCAAATCCTCTCGTTATGAAGGCCAACATGCCATTAGCTTTCTTCACTGCCTGCTGTACCTGCACGCTTACTTTCAGTGACTGGTGTACAAGGACACCCAGGTCTCATTGCACTTCCCCTTTACCCAATCTGACACCATTGTGATAATAATCTGCCTCCTTGTTTTTGCTGCCAGTGGATAACCTCACATTTATCTACATTATACTGCATCTGCCATGCATCTGCCCACTCACTCAACCAGTCCAAGTCACCCTGCAACCTCTTAACATCCTCTTCGCAGTTCACACTGCCACCCAGCTTTGTGTCATCTGCAAACTTGCTAGTGTTACTTCTAATTCCATCATCCAAATCATTAATATATATGGTAAATAGTTGCGGCCCCAACACCGAACCTTGCAGCACTCCACTCGCCACTGCCTGCCATTCTGAAAAGGACCGTTTTATTCCTACTCTTTGCTTCCTGTCTGCCAACCAATTCACTATCCATGTCATTACCCTACCCCAATACCATATCCTCTAATTTTGCTCACCAACCTCCCGTGAAGGAACTTATCAAAGGCTTTCTGAAAGTCTAGATACACCACATCCACCAGCTCTCCTTCATCCATTATACTTGTCACATCCTCAACAAATTCCAGAAGATTAGTCAAGCAGGATTTCTCCTTCATAAATCCATGCTGACTTGGATCAATCCTTTTACTGCTATACAAATGCGATATGATTGGCTTTTGGGCAATACCAAGCCTTTAATTCCTGAAGGAGGCTGGAAGTATAGGCCTGATATTGCCTGAATTGGTACACAAAAGCTTAACTACAATGCTGGAAAAAAACAAAAAAAATCACAATATGTCCTGCTTTAATGGCACTGCATGAAGAAAGGTATGCCAGCGACCTCTAATTGGCCTAGCAACCAGCAATCCGCAGAAAGTCCATCTGAAGCTTCTGGCGCATCTACCTGGCACAAGGCACTGCCTTTGTTGGCTCGGCTGGAGAACCTAAAACCAAGCTGTGCCATCTGTTGCAAAGCCACTTACAGCTACTGTGCAGCATTTTGTTGGCATAGCCAGTGACAGGAACAATTAGTCAGGACTATGGAGTGGCTTACAGGGTCAGTGCCTTTACGAGAATCTGAGACAGCTCTATTTCCTCTTTGACTGTCCATCAGCAGGGAAGTAAGACAGTGTGTTTTTCTTGCCATTCTATGTCCGCACTGGCAAATATTTGAAAATATCCATCCAGCGTTTAATGAGAATGATTTGTTAAAGTCGACCTTTATTGAACATATTTCTCCATTCAATCTTTTCCTTAGCAACATCTGGTTTGCATTGGCAGTAATTTGGGGTGTTAACAATTAAAATATTGGGCCAGTTTCAAAATGCATTGTTGCATCTATGCATTCCTTACTTCTAACAGAGGACTTTGGCCTCCGAGTTATATTCATATTATGAATAGAGTTATATTAATATTATGCCTCCTTAGGACTATCAACAATTCTTCATGTATTACTAATAACAGTCTGAAAACGTAGACTCTCCTGTCCCTTTGAGTCAAGTAGTTGGAGATTGTTCCATGTAGAGTCGGATTGGGGAACCCATCCTTGTTAGTTTCACTAGTATCCGGCCGAGGATTCCACTTCTCCCAATCCTGTGCCAAGTCAATCTCTGCATGGAATCAGAGTGCCAGTTCATTTGAACAGAGATTCTCATACCTTCTTGGAAACATAACTTATTATTTTAAATTAGCATTTTTCTATTGATATATCATATCATATCATATCATATATATACAGCCGGAAACAGGCCTTTTCGGCCCTCCAAGTCCGTGCCGCCCAGCGATCCCCGTACATTAACACTATCCTACACCCACTAGGGACAATTTTTACATTTTACCCAGCCAAATAACCTACATACCTGTACTCTTTGGAGTACAGGTATATGTGTGCTTTGAATTATTTTTCAATATCTTAACTTTTTTAAAATTATTTACATAATTGCCTGTAGTTTTTATACAGCTTTAAACACATAGAAGCACATACAGCTTTGATAATAGAGTGGACACCACCCCAAACATTGCCTCAGTGCCTGAGATTAGTGCTGAGACTTCACCCCTCAACTCCCAGGCTCAGTGAGTCAGTGAAGTCACACTCAACCCTTCACACTCAACCATGTGAAACGAGAGTGGTTGAAGACCGTGGGCAATGATTCTGGGCAGTAGGCCCAGCTCAGAGATGTCCCATTGTTCTTTTTAAAGCTTGCCAACAAAACTCTTTGTATTTCTTTTCTGCGCATTCTGCCTTCAGATTGCATCCAACTCCACAATTATCTCATCTTACTTGTGTAACAGATAATTTCTTCGTGCTCAGCATGCAGAGACGATTTACGAAGATGTTGCCAGGACTCGAGTGCCTGAGCTAGGTTGAACTTGTACGTTGATGAGGCCACACTTGGAGTCTTATGTTCAGTTTTGTTCGCCTTGCCAGAGGGAAGATACCATTCAGAAGGAAGGGCACAGAGAAGATTTCCGAGGATGTTGCCAAGACTAGAGGAACTAATCTATAAGGACACATTGGCCAGGCTAGGACTTTATTCCTTGGAGTGCAGGAAGCTGAGAGGTGTATAAGATCATATGGGGAATAGATCAGGTGAATATGCAGCATTTTTTACCCTGGGTAGGGGAACCAAGAACCATAATACATAGGTTAGGTCGGAAGGACGCAATATAATAGGAATCTGAGGGGCATCTTTATCACTCAGAGGGTGGTGGGTATAATGGTTTAAAGGGATACGGGCGAAATGTGGACAAATGGGATTATCTTAGATTGACCATCTTGGTCGGTATGGACGAATTGGGCTGAAAATAATAATAATATATTCCTTTATTCGTCCCACAACGGGGAAATTTACAGTGTTACAGCAGCAAAATGGAGAGCAAGAGATCATTTATTATAAATAAAAGATACATAAATTGTCTTCAGTTTTCTGTGTGTTCTTAGTTGTTACTGTTGACTCGTCTGCTGGGAGCACTGCTGGTTGTGCAGTCTCATAGCAGAGGGAAGGAAGGACCTCCTATATCTCTCCTTCATGCACTTGGGGTGAAGGAGTCTGTCACTGAAGGAGCTACTCAGTGCAGTGACAGAGTCCTGCATGGGGTGGGAGTCATTGTCCAGCAGCGATGTTAACTTTGCCATCATCCTCCTCTCTCCCACCACCTGCACTGAGTCGAGGTGAAAAGCCTGTTTGTGTGCCCTATGACTATGACTCGATGAATCTATGCAGAAACATTGCCCTGCGCAGTCTACTTTAGTATTTAATCTGGATTTTGATGCCACCTGCCTTGTGAATATACAAAGTGGTTAATCGCTGGTTCAATCTCCCAGGAATGAGAGAAACCTTTCCTACATATTAACAAATGTGCTTTTTTTTGTGTAAAATCCCCCCAAAAACTCAAGATGCTGGAAATCTATTATAAAAACAGAAGATGCTGCAGCATCGACTCCATTGCTCTTCCCACTAATACCAGCTTTTCCAGCATTTTATTGCTTCTCAATTCAGAACAAAAGTCATGGACCATTTCTGTTCACAAAACAAAACCAAATTTAAATTCAGTTAATTAACTAAACTTCTACATGAGGCACAACGGTTACAATAAAACCACCAGAGTGTCTTCAAATAGTCATCTGTTTCGCTAATGCCCTTTGGAAAATAAATGTGTCTTCCTTTACTGTTCTGATCTCTTTGTGGTTCTGGAACCACAACAATGTGGTTGATTCATAAATGTCATTGAAAAAGGCACTTAATTGTATGAAACCGCAACATAAATAACCAGCGTACCATAATAAATATATGATTTTGAACAGAGGAATCTTACATGCGAAAGTCTTAGTGGTCAGGGAGATGATCGTGGTGATGGTTTGGATCAATGTTGTAGCCAAAGTGTTAATCGACTTATCGTAAGTGGATTAATGCTGTATCGTGATAATGGTAAAAAAAAACATTGTACAGGTGCAATAACTATTCACTAATATTTACCCAGTCAAGTGCCAACAGTAATTGCTATGTTTACAAAAACAAGACTTCTTTAAGAAAGAGAACTGAAGGGAAATTCCTATGCATTGGGAAACCCTCAGTGTCTTAGTGAATCAGGAATGTGCAATTAATCACCATGCAGAAAGACAGGCAAGCACATTGCATCAAAAGCTCTGGCTAAGTGCATGAAGCAAGCAAGGGAGCTCCAATTAAAGAATGGACCAACATTAGTATGATAACATTTCCTGCCCTTGTGAAACGTTCATTAATTTTGCCTCAAAATCAATAAAGCACCTTTGAAGTCATCCTGGTAAAATCAGCAGAGGCAGCAGTCAAACTGTACACTGCAAGATCCTGTAAACAACAATTAGCTTTCATAGTGTGATCTGCAGACCAAAAGACAGGAAGGATTCAAGAAATTTCAAGTAAAAAACAGATTGGGGAAGGAACTCAGCGGGTCAGGCAACATCTGTGGAGAGAAATGGACAGATGGCGTTTTGGGCCAGGACCATACTTCAGACATGGAGTAGAGGGGGGGGGGGGGGGGGGGATAGGTGGTAGAGAGAGGTGAGGGGAAAAAGTGGGGCAAATGCTGGCAAGTGATCTAGGTGGAGGGCTCAGTGAGAGGATGACAATAGACAATAGACAATAGGTGCAGGAGTAGGCCATTCAGCCCTTCGAGCCAGCACCGCCATTCAATGCGATCATGGCTGATCACTCTCAATCAGTACCCCGTTCCTGCCTTCTCCCCATACCCCCTCACTCCGCTATCCTTAAGGATGAGTCAGATGGGGGGGGCGATGAGAAATTTGTAGATAGTGATAAGATTTGCTCAAGATTCCAGCATCTTCAGTCTCTTGTGTTTAAAAAAAAAATCCCCTTGCTTTTTGACAAAAACACTCATATTCCAGATCAAACCCGGATCTTTGGCTAAACACAGGCAGGCGGGACTAGTGTAGATGGGGAATATTGGTCAGCCTGGGCAAGTTGGGTCGAAGGGCCTGTTTCTACGTTGTATGACTCATTTGCAATGCAACGACCACCTTCCTGCCATTTATGATCTTCGGATGCTCACTTTCCTTTGAGTCAGATTTCAAACTGGTGCTGAAGCGAAGAGTTGGAATTTTTACTTTACAACCCATGCAGCAGTGGAGATTGAGATGAGAAAACTAGAAAGGATGCAAAACATGGGTTCACTATTCTTTTCAAAGCCCAGAATTTCATATAGGTGAGAGAAAAGCTAGATGAAAAGTCCCAGAGTCATACAATATAGAAACAGGCCCTTCGGTCAAACTTGCCCATGCCAACCAACATGTCCCATCTATAGGAGTCCTACCTGCCTGTGTTTGTTCATTCTATCTTTCCTTCTCAACCCCATTCTCCTTCCTTCTCCCCATAACCCTTGACCCATACTAATCATGAATTTGTCAATATCAGCCTTAAAAATACCCAATGACGGCCTCCACAGCCATCTGTGGCAATGAATTCCACAGAATCACCACACCCTAACTAAAGAAATTCCTCCTCTCCTCCTTTCTAAAGGTACGTCATTTTATTCTGAGGCTATGCCCTCTGGTCTTAGACTTTCCCACTAATGGAAACATCCTCCCCATATCCACAATATCCAGATTTGGCCCATATCCCCCTAAACCTATCCTATCCATGTACCTGGCCAAATGTTTCTCACACATTGCGATAGCACCAACAAATCGAAAAAAACTACCAACATTGGATATCTGAAACAAAAACAGATAATGCTGGAAACTTTAAGCTGGTCAGACAGAACCTGTGGAAAGAATTAATGTAATAGGTCAAAGAATTCTTTGTCTAAACAACTAGAGCAATGCAACACCAGCATCTGTGGGGAAATGTTTCCTTCTTTTCCACTTTGGATCAGTGTGATTGAACTGGACCTTTAAAAAGAGAACTACTTTGAATCATGCAAGCTATTGCAGTAATTATTATTTAACCACATTGCATTACCTCCTCCACACAGCTCTAAAGCTCACCAACAGCCTAACCACAACATTTAGATATTCAAAGGTTTACCACAGGCCAATGGTGAAACATATGGGTCAACACTAAGCCCCAACTCACACATGCAGTGCTGTCTGCAAAAAAACTACAGACCAGTCACCATTGGATACGTGCAAAGCAGTACCTGTTTTGTACCACATAACACCTTTAATAATCAACTATAGGATTCCACCAAGTGAATCCATCCTGGATCTGAAATGGGAATAGAAGAATAATTTCCCCCTTGATACTTAAAAGAAGAGAATATTCCAGTTTCCATTAAGAAATGTTGCTAACATTGAGGAAACCATCAAGAGAGATGTTTTAAGAAATATATATTCTCCACTGCCATGCAGTGTGTTTATTTTGAACAGGCAATTTTACTGCAAGCATCAATTATTTGAGCACAATGTAAAAATGTGAGTTAATACAATTCATATTGAACCATTAATTTTTTGTTTTAAATAAATCAATTAGATTATTTAGCTCCTTTCAGCACTGCATGGATTTTTCAAGAACAACTTGTTTGTGATTTATAGCTAGAAATGTAGAACTCATGTAAAGGGTCTTTAATTAAATATATAGTGACTATAAGGTGTTTTGTTAGAAAATGATTTGTATTTTAATGCAAGGACATATTATATAACTTTAGTCTTTAAAACAGTTAAATGAAAAGATGATAATAACTCAAAGAACAATTAATTGCAAAGTAACAATTGGAAGAGGTGTTTAAATGATCAATGTTATGGCCATATCCCTGAGCTATTCGGCAGCCTTCCACAATGATTTGACAGGAAACCAGAACCATGCAGAGTTAATCCAGGCAATATTACAATACAGCTGGTTAAACAACATTAATTCTGAGAAGCAAATCTACGAAGTAACCATGTGTTAAGAATTTCAGGGAATAAAAAACAAAGTAGTAAGCTCCAGAAACTTAATTGTGATCAATCCTTAAGTTTCTTCATAGGAGGGAATGTCCTTAGGTGTTCCTACACCATTTGGCAAATTACATTTGAAACTCAAATGTGTTCAAAGTGGAGCCTAGCCATGAATAAACCATTAGTTGAAGAAAACATGCAGAAAGCAGGATGAAGTATTTTTTGGAGCGAACGCTCAAAATGAAATGTTTAACAATGATGATAGTTCATTGTTTTGCTGCAAGTCAATGCAATTAAGCAGTGTTTTGTTTAGTTTAGAGATACAGCATGGAAACAAGCCCCCACTGGCCCATTGAGCACACCAATCACGATCACCCGTACACTAGTTCTACCCTACACATTAAGGACAATTTACAAAAGCCAATTAACCTACAAACCCAAGGTAGACCCAAAATGCTGGAGTAACTCAGCAGCGGGACAGGCAGCATCTCTGGAGAGATGGAATGGGTGAGGCCGCGACCCAAAACGTCACCCATTCCTTCTCTGCAGAGATGCTGCCTGTCCCTTTGAGTTACTCAAGCATTTTATGTCTATCTTTGATTTAAACCAATTTCGGCAGTTCTTTCCTACACAACCTACAAACCCACTTGTCTGTGGAATGTGGGAGGAAACCAAAGCACCCAGAGAAAACCAACGTGATCACAGGGAGAATGTAATAACATACAAACTCCGTACTGACAGCACCCGTAGTCAGGATTGATTGTAGCCATGTATCTGGCATTGTAAGGCACCAACTCCACTGCTGTGCCACAGTACCATCCCACAGTAAAGCTGTTTACGGCATATTTTTTCATTAAACTCCGTAACTCTCAACCAAAAGTGCATCAAGGTCACATTATGTGATTGCTTCAGTTCATAACTGTGTCCCTATGCCGATACACACTACATCAAACAATAAAGATTTTCTCTGCAGATTATTTTGTGTGTCAAATTCTGCAAAGCTGATTCGGGTATGAGGCACAAGAGACTGCAGATCCTGTAATCTGGAGCTAAAAGCTATCCAGAAGATTCAGGGTTGTGCTCCAAACTATCAACAATTCCTTTCCCCCCACCACAATCAGATGCTGTTTGACCTGCTAAATTCCTCCAGCAGATAGCTGATTCAGGTATGACCCTTCTATGAAAAGTAGAAATACAAGCAGGAGTTGGCCACATGGCACCTATAATCTATTCCATCAGAGTTGATCATAGATGATTCCCACCTCAGCTCCATCCTCCTGCAATATCACCACGTGCCTCAGTTCCCCAAGTTATCCAAAAATTAACATCCTTTCCAGCCATAAATACACTGAACTATTGATCCAATGAATATGCTTACATTACACTTGAATTTAATGACTGTAGCTCTGTTTTCAGTATTTTAATTCCATCCAAACTCATCTCTAAAATCCTGGCCCAAGACGGCTGCACTCTGCCACTAGATCCTCAACTTTCTGACTAACAGACCCCAATGTCACTCATCCTTTTTTTCAACAGAGATGCTGCTGGACCCACCGAGTTACTCCAGCACTTTGTGTCTACCTTTGGTATAAACCAGCATCTGCAGTTCTTTGTTTCTATAAAAGAACCTTTGCTCCACGCAAATGCTCTTGCCTCAGCAGTTCCTTGTGTGTAGAAAAAATAATTGCTCAATTTCTCTCAAGCACCACATTATGATTCTTTGACATTGTGATCTAGAACATCATTAAATAAAAGTAGTTAACTATTACCACAACCATTCAGTTTTTATTTGGAAAGACAGCTGGCCTTAAAAATGAAGATACACACACAAAGCTGGAGTTACTCAGCGTGACAGGCAGCATCTCTGGAGAGATGGAAAGGGGGACGTTCGGGTTGAAGCCCTTCTTCAGATCTTATTTTGGTATTTAGAATAGGCCTTAAACATGCCTATCCTAAATACAAGGAAATCGCATCAGCCAGAAACACTCTGCTCTGTGGATGAGCAAACCATGGCAGCTTAAATAGATAGGAAACTTTATCGTCACAATCACGTCAGAAATCTTACACTGACTCTTATTTCTCCTGCAATGTGTTCGTCCAAAGTGTTCATCTGACAGCTCTAAGGACCGAAATAAACATCTGTGTCTCATTGTGATTGTTTACAGCTCTGAATGAGTTTCCTGCTCTATTGTAGAGGCGAATTACGCAAAGCCCTTGGCACCTGATGTTATCTTCAATAAACTGTCATTTTTGAAGGAACTCATAACAGCCTGGAGCACGTTTCAGGAATATAACACTGGAGATACTGAAGCCTTTGGGATTTTGAGAAATTCCAGCAGGAATCTTTGATATCTGTAACTATTTTCCAAATATGCTCCCCAAGGATGTGTGTGAATTTTTTTAAGTCAGCACTCAAATATGATCATTGCAGCTCTTGCGCAACTTAGCTCAAGCTTATTCCAATCATGGCTCCTCTGCTTAGCACATATTATTCGGTCTTCTGCATTCAACCTCAGTCAAACGTTCAGTCGATCTCCCCCTAATGCAAAAAGCGCGTACCTTCTATTTAAGTGGATTTTGAATATACAGGGCTAATTTTAAAATCAACAAGAAGGATGGATTGTGGGGGTCCAGGCATTAATTTTTTTAAATAATTGCCTCTTGATCACCTGCTGCCGTAGGCAATCTATTTACACACCAAAGAAAGTCACAGCATGATTCCCTTCAACAAGGATGCTTTTCCTTTACAAACCTCATAAGCAGCAAGATCATTGCAATAGCACCTGATAGATTCTCTCTCACTCCTCCACCAATGCAACCAAATCTCTACTGTGTCCCTCAGAAAGCAATCTCCAGACTTTTTCCCCACCCAAACCCATTCATTCTCTTCCTCAGAGGAACAAGGAGACACAGATGCTGGTTTACAAACAAAGACAAAGAGTACTGGAATAAATCAGTGGATCAGGTAGCACTTCAGCAGAATATGGAAAGAAACATAGAAACATAGAAACATAGAAAATAGGTGCAGGAGTAGGCCATTCGGCCCTTCGAGCCTGCACCGCCATTCAATATGATTATGGCTGATCATCCAACTCAGTATCCCGTACCTGCCTTCTCTCCATACCCCCTGATCCCTTTAGCCACAAGGGCCACATCTAACTCCCTCTTAAATATAGCCAATGAACTGGCCTCAACTACCTTCTGTGGCAGAGAATTCCACAGATTCACCACTCTCTGTGTGAAAAAACGTTCTCATCTCGGTCCTAAAAGACTTCCCCCTTATCCTTAAACTGTGACCCCTTGTTCTGGACTTCCCCAACATCGGGAACAATCTTCCTGCATCTAGCCTGTCCAACCCCTTAAGAATTTTGTACGTTTCTATAAGATCCCCCCTCAATCTTCTAAATTCCAGCGAGTACAAGCCGAGTCTATCCAGTCTTTCTTTATATGAAAGTCCTGCCATCCCAGGAATCAATCTGGTGAACCTTCTCTGTACTCCCTCTATGGCCTCTATGGAAAGGTGATGTTTTGGGTCAGAAAACATCTTCAGACTTTCTAGTGAGCTGTCTGACCCTTTGAGTTACTCCAGCACTTTGTGTCTTTTTTTGTAAATCAGCATTTGCAATTCCTTGTTTCTACATATTTCCGGTAGTGTAGAATATTACGTGTGTGTCTTGGTTTTAGCTTAGTTTAGAGATACAGCGAAGAAACAGGCCTTTCTGCCCACCAAGTCCATGCCAACCAGAGATCCCCGTCCACTAACACTATTCTATACACAAGGGACAAGCTGTGGCTGACAAGGGAAGTCAAGGACAGCATAAAAATTAAGGAGAGGAAGTTTAACATAGCAAAGAGAAGTGGGAAGACAGAGGATTGGGACTCTTTTAAAGAGCAACAAAAGTTAACTAAAAAGGCAATACGGGGAGAAAAGATGAGGTACGAGGGTAAACTAGCCAATAATATAAAGGAGGATAGCAAAAGTTTTTTTAGGTACGTGAAGAGGAAAAAAATAGTCAAGGCAAATGTGGGTCCCTTGAAGACAGAAGCAGGGGAATTTATTATGGGAAACAAAAAAATGGCAGACGAGTTAAACCGTTACTTTTGGATCTGTCTTTACTGAGGAAGATACACACAATCTCCCAAATGTTCTAGGGGCCGGAGAACCTAGGGTGATGGAGGAACTGAAGGAAATCCACATTAGGCAGGAAATGGTTTTGGGTAGACTGATGGGACTGAAGGCTGATAAATCCCCAGGGCCTGATGGTCTGCATCCCAGGGTACTTAAGGAGGTGGCTCTAGAAATAGTGGAAGCATTGGAGATCATTTTTCAATGTTCTATAGATTCAGGATCAGTTCCTGTGGATTGGAGGATAGCAAATATTATCCCACTTTTTAAGAAAGGAGGGAGAGAGAAAACGGGTAATTATAGACCAGTTAGTCTGACATCAGTGGTGGGGAAGATGCTGGAGTCAATTATAAAAGACGAAATTGCTGAGCATTTGGATAGCAGTAACAGGATCATTCCGAGTCAGCATGGATTTACGAAGGGGAAATCATACTTGACAAATCTACTGGAATTTTTTGAGGATGTAACTAGGAAAATTGACAGGGGAGAGTCAGTGGATGTGGTGTACCTCGACTTTCAGAAAGCCTTCGACAAGGTCCCACATAGGAGATTAGTGGGCAAAATTAGAGCACATGGTATTGGGGGTAGGGTACTGACATGGATAGAAAATTGGTTGACAGACAGAAAGCAAAGAGTGGGGATAAATGGGTCCCTTTCGTAATGGCAGGCAGTGACCAGTGGGGTACCGCAAGGTTCGGTGCTGGGACCCCAGCTATTTACGATATACATTAATGACTTAGATGAAGGGATTAAAAGTACCATTAGCAAATTTGCAGATGATACTAAGCTGGGGGGTAGTGTGAATTGTGTGGAAGATGCAATAAGGCTGCAGGGTGACTTGGATAGGTTGTGTGAGTGGGCGGATACATGGCAGATGCAGTTTAATGTAGATAAGTGTGAGGTTATTCACTTTGGAAGTAAGAATAGAAAGGCAGATTATTATCTGAATGGTGTCAAGTTAGGAAGAGGGGATGTTCAACGAGATCTGGGTGTCCTAGTGCATCAGTCACTGAAAGGAAGCATGCAGGTCAATAGTCAATAGTCGTTTATTTGTTAGTGAAGAAAGCCAATGGAATGTTGGCCTTCATAACAAGAGGAGTTGAGTATAGGAGCAAAGAGGTCCTTCTACAGTTGTACCGGGCCCTGGTGAGACCGCACCTGGAGTACTGTGTGCAGTTTTGGTCTCCAAATTTGAGGAAGGATATTCTTGCTATTGAGGGTGTGCAGCGTAGGTTCACTAGGTTAATTCCCGGAATGGCGGGACTGTCGTATGTTGAAAGGCTGGAGCAATTAGGCTTGTATACACTGGAATTTGGAAGGATGAGGGGGGATCTTATTGAAACATATAAGATAATTAGGGGATTGGACACATTAGAGGCAGGAAACATGTTCCCAATGTTGGGGGAGTCCAGAACAAGGGGCCACAGTTTAAGAATAAAGGGTAGGCCATTTAGAACGGAGATGAGGAAGAACTTTTTCAGTCAGAGTGGTGAAGGTGTGGAATTATCTGCCTCAGAAGGCAGTGGAGGCCAGTTCGTTGGATGCTTTCAAGAGAGAGCTGGATAGAGCTCTCAAGGATAGCGGAGTCAGGGGGTATGGGGAGAAGGCAGGAACGGGGTACTGATTGAGAGTGATCAGCCATGATCGCATTGGATGGCGGTGCTGGCTCACAGGGCTGAATGGCCCTGAATGGTCCTGCACCTATTGTCTATTGACAATTTATAATTTTTTCCGAAGCTAATTAACCTACAAACCTGTACGTCTCTGGAATGTGGAAGGAAACCAGGGCACCCAGAGAAAACCCTTGCACGGGTCACAGGGAGAACGTACAAACTCAGTACAGACAGCACTGGTAGTCAGTGGTATCACAAAATGCTGGAGTGACTCAGCAGGTCAGGCAGCATCTAGGAGAGAAGGAATGGGTGATGTTTCAGGTCGAGACCCTTCTTCAGACTGATAGTCAGGATCAAAACCAGGTCTCTGGAGCTGTAAAGCAGCAACTCTCCCACTGCACCACAAATAAATTGACAAAGAACATTAGCCCAAGGACAAAGGAGGCTGCAGAAAGTGGTGGACATGGCCCGGTCCATCACAGGCGTTGACCTCCCCACCATCAAAGGGATATACAAGAAGTGCTTCCTCATGAAGATAACTAATATCAAAGCCGAACACCATCCTGTCCATTCAAAACACTGCTACCATTGGCAAGAAGGTAATGGAGTCTGAGAACCATTAACCCCAGGTTCAAGAATAGCTTCTTCCCATTAGCAATGCGATTCTTGGACTAACCAGCAAATCCTCAACAACAACCCTACCTCAGCACCAAACTACTATGGACTTTAAGAGTCAAGAGTGTTTTATTGCCATATGGCCCAGATAGAACAATAAAATTCTAACTTGCAGCAGCACAGCAGAATATGTAAACATAGTACGCTGTAAACAATATAATAAACAAAAAAATGGTCAGTTTTCAGTATACAGTTTTCAGGCTCCTGTACCTTCTTCTGGATGGCAGGGGTGAGATGAGTGAGTGGTCAGGGTGGTGTGGATCCCTGATGATGCTGGCAGCCTTTTTGAGGCAGCAACTCTTGTAAGTCCCTTTGATGGTGGGGAGGCCAGAGCCGGCGATGGACTGGGCAGTGTTCACCACTTTTTGCAGTGCAGTCTTCTTCACAGATAACATGGATATTTTAGATGCGAAGATTGACAGATTCTTGATTAATAAGGGTGTCAGATGTAATGGGGAGAAGGCAGGAGAATGGGGTTGAGAGTGAAAGATAGATCAGCCATGATTGAATGATGGAGTAGACGTGATGGGCCAAGTGGCCTTATTCTGCTCCTAGAAATGATGAATTAATGGTCAGGATCGAACCCGGGTCTTGAACCCTGTAAGGCAGCAGCTCTACCGTTGCACCACTGTGTTCTCATGTTCACAAGTGTTCTCATGCACTCTTGGAAGCCTGAAACAATAGTGGAATGAAAAGAAAATAGAAGGCTAGATGGTGGATTTGGTGCATGGACACCTTCTTCGTCAATGGATGCAGCTTTTCTAGAAGCTGGGACCAGACATCATCACCTTCTCTCCATAGCCAACAGTTCCTCCTCCAACAAAACACAAAGTGCTGGAGGAAGGCAGCAGGTCAGGCAAGGTTAGTAGTGTAAAGGAGACAGGTTAGTAGTGTAAAGGAGACAGACAACAGGGGACAACTGCATCAAAAACTTTCTCATCCATAGGGTTAAGTATGCAGGCATGCTCCTTGTGTAGGAAGGAATTGCAGATACTGGTTTATACCGAAGTTAGACACAAAATGCTGGAGTAACTCATTGGGTCAGGCAGCATGTCTGGAGAGATGGAATGGATGACATTTTGGGTTGAGACCCTTCTTGCTCCTTGTTCTTTTATAAAGTTTTTACTGATATGTAGTGATATTTCTTGTATAAAAGAGTGAAGTGTTGCAGGACAAGTCACACAAACTGTTCAGCAAAGTGGCTGCCACGTTCAAGTGATCGGCAAGACATACGAGTGAAAATGTAAAAAAATACAGTAAATACAGGAAATGCTCAGCAGCATCTGTGGTGAACAAAACAGAGTGATAGCTCTATCCGATCCAGAGGAGAGAGGGAAAATCAAGATAGTTTTGAGTTGCAGGGAGAGTGTGAGAGGGATGGCAAGCACAAGAGTGAAGCCAGGATTGTAACAGGGATACGTTGTTGATGAAGAGAGACAGAGAAAAAGACAGAAGGCAAACAAGCTGTGAAACGAGGGAAATTGAAAAGAAAGCTTCCACAAACTACTCCTATTTCATAATCATTATCAAGTCAGGTCGATTTTATTGTCATAGGCTTCAGTACAGTGAGGTACAGGTAAAATGAAAATCTTGTTTGCAGCAGCATCACAAGTACAGTGCATTCAGAAAGTATTCAGACCCCTTCACCTTTTCCACATTTTGGTATGTAACAGCCTTATTTTTAAATGGATTTTTTTAAAATCATCAATCTACACACAATACCCCATAGTAAAAAAGTGAAACAGCTGTTTAGAATTTTTTGAAAGTAATTAAAAAGAAATAACTGAAATATCACATTTACATAAGTATTCAGACCTTTTACTCAGTACTTTGTTGAGGAGCCTTTGGCAGGGATTACAGCCTCAAGTCTTTTTGGGTATGACACTACATGCTTGTCACACCTGTATTTGGGTAATTTCTCCCATTCTTCTCTGTAGATCCTCTCAAGCTCAATCAGGTTGGATGGGGAGCGTCGATGCACAGCTATTTTCAGGTCCCTCCAGAGATGTTCGATCAGGTTCAAGTCCAGGCTTTGGCTGGGCCACAATCCTGTCTCAGAGGTCTATGGACAATTCCTTCGTCTTCACGGCTTGGTTTTTGCTCTGACATACACTGTCAACTGTGGGACCTTTTATAGATGGGGGTGTGCCTTTCCAAATCATGTCCAATCAATTTAATTTACCACTGGTGGACTCCAATCAAGTTGTAGAAACATCTCAAGGATAATCAATGGAAACGGGATGAACATAAGCTCAATTTTGAGTGTCACAGAAAAGGGTCTGAATACTTACGTAAATATGATATTTCAGTTATTTCTTTTTAAATACTTTGCAAAAATTTCGAAACACCTTTTTTCGCTTTTTTATTATGGGGTATGGTGTGTAGATTGATGATTAAAAAATGAATTTAATCCATTTAAAAATAAGGTTATTACGTAGCAAAATGTGGAAAAAGTGAAGGGGTCTGAATACTTTCTGAATGCACTGTATATTAGTTAGCATGAGCCACGATGTAGATGACGGTAGGGTCTCGCCGGCAGCGGGAGCCTCGCCGGCAGCGGGAGCATCGGCGGTGGTGGGGTCTCGCTGGCAACGGGAGCCTCGCCGGCAGCGGGAGCCTTGGCGGCAGCGGGAGCATCGGCGGTGGAAGGGTAGACAATGGGGACCCTGCGTGGGGGGACTGTCATGAGGGATGGTGGCAGAACAAAGGGGGACCCGGTGGGGGTGGGGTGGGGGGGGCACTCTAGTTTAGAATCCTCTGCTCAGGGGATAAGTCTGTGTTTGTTTGTTTGTTTGTTTGTTTGTTTGTTTGTTTGTTCCAGTGAAGGTGCTGTGCACACGGCAGCCAACCAACAGTCGCTTGTCTTTTTCTTTTTTTTTCACTTTTAATTTCAGGTTTTCGTGTACCTTGTCGTGTGTTGTGACTGTCAGCAGACCAACTTCCCTCCGAGGATGAATAAAGTTTTATAGTATCGTATCGTACCATATTCAATCAGTCATTGATTGTTTGAAAGAAATAGTATAGAAACAGGCCATTTGGCCATCGAGTCTACGCTGACCATCAATCACCTGTCCCCACTAGTTCTATGTTATCCCAATTTCACATCCAATCCCTACACACTAGGGGCAATTTTACAGAGGTCAATTAGCCGACAAACCCAGAAGAAAGTTCTCGCCTGCTCAACCTATAGCTCAGGCTCTTGAGTCCTGGCAACATCTTTGTAAATCTTCTCGGCACCCTTTCCAGCTTGTTGGCATCTTTCCTATAGCAAGGTGACCAAAACTGAACACAATACTCCAAGTGCGGCCTCACCAATGTCTTCTACTATTTTAACATAACGTCCCAACTTCCATACCAAATTCCTTGACTGGTGAAGGCCAGTGTTCATGATTTAAGGGGAAAAAGATAATACACAACCTAGTGCCTAATTTTGAAGCAGTAAAAATTATTAGGCACCCCAGTATATGTCTGCAGATATGCTCAGGTCAAGATGGAGATTCTTTTGGTACTCTTCACAGCAGTCAGAAGGACTCAAGGCCTCCAGAGGCCTCCTCATACATGCCTAATATTACACATAAGGTTCAACCAAGACTTAGGGTTGAGGAGCACCTAGCAACTGCAGGCACAAGCTCAAGTGCAAATAGTAAGGATTGATGTTTCCCGAAGCAGAAAGAGTAGGGGAAACTCCTGTATTTTAATATGCCATTAGCTGTGAAGGATTATAAAATCCTAATGTTGAAGCACTCCTGTCGAAGACACAAGGCAGGAGAGATGCAGGCCATTGTTCCTTCCCACTGTGGAGCGGTGCATTGCAGCCAATGCAAGTTTCGGGGACATCAATATAAGAAATCCCACATTAATATTTATAGGAGAACATTCATTGATTTGATGCACAAACGCTGATTATGTTGTTGTGTAGTATCTGGTGTGGTCAAACAATTACACAAATATTGTACTGCAGTGATCGTCACCTAGTTCACTGTTAAGCAGCTGATGGGATTTTGAACTGAAAATTATTCAAAATGGATCAGTAGGAAACAACACATTGGGTGAATCCTGATTTGAAAAGCAAAATCCACATTTTATGTTGCGGTGCCAAATATGGCAGTATCACAGAGGATCTGACATGGACAACACACATTGCCGCACTGGTGAGTAAGGCAAGGCAGCGCCTTTACCACCTCAGACAGTTGAGAAAATTCAGAGTCTCTCTGAGGATCCTTCAGTGCTTCTACTCTGGGGCTGTAGAAAGCATCCTGTCCGGAAACATCACAATCTAGTTCTGCCCAGGACAGGAAGGCTCTGCGGAGAGTAGTGCGTTCGGCTAAACGCACTATGGGAACTACACTCGCCCCCCTACAGGACCTATACATCAGGAGGTGCAGATCCAGAGCCAGCAACATTATGGGGGACCCCTACCACCCCAGCAACAGACTGTTCCAGCTGCTACGGTCAGGCAAACGCCTCCGCTGCCACACTGTGAAAACAGAGAGGATGAGACGGAGTTTCTTCCCACAGGCCATCAGGACTGTTAACTCTCATATCACCAGGGACTAATTTAATTTGCTGTATTAATTTATTTTTTGTGTTATTCTGGGTTTTTTTCTATTCTGTTTTGTAGTTTTAGCATAATCCGTAGGCGTTGCCACTTTCATTTCACTGCACATCTTGTATATGTATGTGACAAATAAACTTGACTTGACTTGATCTGGAGACAGTCTTGCTGCCATTCCACCTTTGTCCTCATATTTTTTCCTGACAAACAATAGCAGTTGTGCAGAACACATGTGACTAACACCTCTACTTCATGGTGCTAATCTGATTTAATTTAGGCAGCGTGACGAGAGTCTATAACACATCACATGATTTTTGATCAGTGGAGAATAAATCTGTGATATCAACAAAGATATATTTGTGCAATGGTTCGTGTTACTGTCATGCAAAGACATGAAATTTCAAGTTCCTTTTTGTAATTGAACAGACACACAAAATTAATTTCTCTTTAATTCAAAAATGTAAAGAAAACAAGAATGGAGACACAAGATATTGCAGATGCTGGAATCCAGAGAAAAAGTGTTGGAAGAATTCAGTGAGTCAGTCAGCCAGAAATCTTGAAGAGCATGGACAGGCGATGTTTCGGGTCTGAAGAAGGGTTCCGACCCAAAACGTCACCTGTCCATTCCCTCCAAAGATGCTGCCTGACCGCGGAGTTCTTCCGGCACTTTGGGTATCTGTGGAGGGGATGGACAGATTACCTTTTGGTAGAGTGTGGGGGAGAAAGGTAGAAAAGAGGGGTGCAATGGGACAAAGCCTGGCAAGTGATTGTGGATACAGGTAAAGGGGGGGGGGGGTGGGGGCTGATTGGGAGATTGTGGACAAAGGCTAGATATTCGGAACAACTAATGTTCAAAGTAACCAATAAAAAGACAGGCATAGCTGGGGCCTTTTGCGAGTGTGCAAGGTTACACCTTTGACTTGAAGTGAGAAGAGTCGAAAGAGAAGTTGTTAAGGGTAAGGGTTGTTCGGCCAGGTGGTGGAAGATGTTAGCTGAGGGGAACTGATTGGGTGTCTTTTCAAGGAAGAACTGGTGGACCCCAAGACCTTCCTGGTATGAAATGCAGCTATAAAGGGACAGGGTGTTCACAGTAAAGATAAGGCAACATGGGCCTTATTGAAGTGGGGATGAGAGTGTGAGGTGCCTCAGATGTAGGTTGGAAAGGACTAGGCAATGAAGGACGTTAGAATCAAGTTATTTGGAGATTAATTATTTGGGAGAATGTTTTAATGTCCTCTTCAAGCTTTTGATTATAAAAATCCTGAAATAACCTGAGGCTTTTCCAGCCTCATTCCAGTAACGTTAGTGAAAATGAAAGAGGAGCAGCAAAATCTTCCAGTTTTTACCACTTTCACCATTTATCAAAAGCAATAGGAGACCAGAAGACTTATGACCCATATCCATACAGATCCTTTTCATCTCTACTGAGTAACAGTAATGCAATCTGCTGCTATTTTGCCTTGTGCAGCTGAGTGCTTCCACAGTTTACGGTAGATATTTCCAAACCACAGCTATAAAGAAAATGCGTGCGCCATATGCACAACAGTGAAGTTTTTTATTATAAAGTGTAAAAACATTTTACAACAAACAGCACCCGTAGTCAGAATCGAAAATGCATTGTAAGGCAGCAATGCTACCACTGCGCCACCGTGACACCCAATTTACAGAAGCCAATTAACCTACAAATTAGTTCTGCTGCCTCCCGACTCCAGTGACTCGTATTCGAGCCTCACCTCGTATTCTGTCTGTGGAATCTGACCTTTCACTTTGTCAACCCTGTGGTTTCTCCAGATGCTCCAGCTTTGCCCACATTCTAAAGATAGACTGATACGTTGATTGGCTGCTGGTGCACATTACTGTAAACTAACCCCAGTGTTGTTAAATGGCTAAAGAAGCACCAAGAAATGGATGGATAAGTAAGTTGTTGTTGGATTGTAGAGAAATAAGAGAGAGAATGGAACCGATCGCAATGCTCTGCTGCGAACCAGGATATATTTGAAGGCAAACGTCTGTGTTGCAATAAGCATGAATGTCTTACATAATACAGTTTAACCATCAACACTTGATCTACAACGTTAACATTGGCATGTCCACCACCATCAATGTCTTTGGGGTTGCCATTGAGTGAATATTCATCTATGCTGGAGCCAAAAGAATAGATCAAAGCTAAGTATCCTCAATCACAGCAGTCCACCCTTACCCCATGCCTGTTCTTCATGCATACAATGGCCTCCCATCAAAAACGAGACTAAAATGGAATGGAGCATTATGCATATGTCCAAATGAGTTCAACGCCAACAACACTCAAGCAGATCAAAAAATTAATCAATACCAGTGTCTTCAATATCGGTTCAGTTTAGTTTATTGTCACGTGTACCGAGGTACAGTGAAAAGCTTTTGTTGCGTGCTAACCAGTCAGCAGAAAAACAATCCTTGATTACAATCGATCCATTTACATTGTACAGATACATGATAAGGGAATAACGTTTAGTGCAAGGTAAAACCAGCAAAGTTTGATCATGTACAGTCCGAGGGTCATCAAAGGGGTAGATAGTAGTTCAGCACTGCTCTCTGGTTGTGGAAGGATGATTCAGTTGCCTGATAATATCTGGGAAGAAACTGTCCCTGAATCTGGTGGTGTGTGTTTTCACACTTCTGTACCTTTAGCACCGTTAGCACCCTATTCACCATCTTATGTACACACTACCGCACGCACATCATGTCCCCACCTTGTCCCACCTACACAAGACATTTTCAGAACACTTCAAACAAGTTGACAGCAGCAAGTCTAACAAAATTGCAAATTCATCGATGATAAAGGAACTGATTTCAAAGATGGGGATGAGACTAGATACAATAATCTCTCAACAGAACAACAGGAGATTACAGAAGTAGAGAGGGGATACTAAGATTTTTTTTTGCAATAAAACATTCCTTAATTAGGATTTAAGAGCAATACACGTGTTCATATTTAAAGTATCAGAACCAAGGCTCTGACTGCTGTTTGAACTGACCTCCACTGCATTCAGAAACTCTTGGTATTTAGATTAGACTGCTGGCAGAATTTTAGCCCGATTTCTGCTTCTTTTCTCTAGCTGAATTCAAAATTCTGTGGAGATGCATATGACAGCATCGGGAGTTTCTAAACTGGAGGAACAACTTTGACAGACATGCAAATAATGACGTACCTCTCCTGTTAACCAAATACACTGTTCAGGATTGTCAATCAGCATAATTCAAAGGGCTTTATTTGAAATGGCATCACTGACTTTCAATCTCCCACTGTACGAATGAAGGAGCTGCCATAAAACAGTGAGAATAGTGCTGATTTTTTGCCAATCATGATTGAATGTGGTTCAAACGATAACTTTAGAGTTTAGTATCTCATTGAAAGAATTTACAAGGTTGAGGGAGGGCCTCATTGAAACTTACAGAATAATGAAAGGCATAGATAGAGTGGATGTGGAAAGGGTTTCCACTGGTGGGAGAGTCTAGAACCAGAGGTCAAAATAGACAATAGACAATAGACAATAGACAATAGGTGCAGGAGTAGGCCATTCAGCCCTTTGAGCCAGCACCGCCATTCAATGCGATCATGGCTGATCACTTTCAATCAGTACCCCGTTCCTGCCTTCTCCCCATACCCCCTCACTCCGCTATCCTTAAGAGCTCTATCCAGCTCTCTCTTGAAAGCATCCAACGAACTGGCCTCCACTGCCTTCTGAGGCAGAGAATTCCACACCTTCACCACTCTCTGACTGAAAAAGTTCTTCCTCATCTCCGTTCTAAATGGCCTACCCCTTATTCTTAAACTGTGGCCCCTTGTTCTGGACTCCCCCAACATTGGGAACATGTTTCCTGCCTCTAATGTGTCCAATCCCCTAATTATCATAGGTTTCAATAAGATCCCCCCTCATCCTTCTAAATTCCAGTGTATACAAGCCCAATCGCTCCAGCCTTTCAACATACGACAGTCCCGCCATTCCGGGAATTAACCTAGTGAACCTACGCTGCACGCCCTCCATAGCAAGAATATCCTTCCTCAAATTTGGAGACCAAAACTGCACACAGTACTCCAGGTGCGGTCTCACCAGGGCCTGGTACAACTATAGAAGGACCTCTTTGCTCCTATACTCAACTCCTCTTGTTACGAAGGCCAACATTCCATTGGCTTTCTTCACTGCCTGCTGTACCTGCATGCTTCCTTTCATTGACTGATGCACTAGGACACCCAGATCTCGTTGAACTCCCCCTCCTCCTAACTTGACACCATTCAGATAATAATCTGCCTTTCTATTCTTACTTCCAAAGTGAATAAC
This sequence comes from Rhinoraja longicauda, assembly GCF_053455715.1. Classification (NCBI taxonomy): domain Eukaryota; kingdom Metazoa; phylum Chordata; class Chondrichthyes; order Rajiformes; family Arhynchobatidae; genus Rhinoraja; species Rhinoraja longicauda. Next base: position 64,795,326 of record NC_135953.1, on the reverse strand, counting down.
CTCACACTTATCTACATTAAACTGCATCTGCCATGTATCTGCCCACTCACACAACCTGTCCAAGTCACCCTACAGCCTTATTGCATCTTCCTCACAATTCACACTACCCCCCAGCTTAGTATCATCTGCAAATTTGCTAATGGTACTTTTAATCCCTTCGTCTAAGTCATTAATGTATATCGTAAATAGCTGGGGTCCCAGCACCGAACCTTGCGGTACCCCACTGGTCACTGCCTGCCATTCCGAAAGGGACCCATTTATCCCCACTCTTTGCTTTCTGTCTGTCAACCAATTTTCTATCCATGTCAGTACCCTACCCCCAATACCATGTGCCCTAATTTTGCCCACTAATCTCCTATGTGGGACCTTGTCGAAGGCTTTCTGAAAGTCGAGGTACACCACATCCACCGACTCTCCCCTGTCAATTTTCCTAGTTACATCCTCAAAAAATTCCAGTAGATTTGTCAAGCATGATTTCCCCTTCGTAAATCCATGCTGACTCGGAATGATCCTGTTACCGCTATCCAAATGCTCAGCAATTTCGTCTTTTATAATTGACTCCAGCATCTTCCCCACCACTGATGTCAGACTAACTGGTCTATAATTACCCGTTTTCTCTCTCCCTCCTTTCTTAAAAAGTGGGATAACATTTGCTATCCTCCAATCCACAGGAACTGATCCTGAATCTATAGAACATTGAAAAATGATCTCCAATGCTTCCACTATTTCTAGAGCCACCTCCTTAAGTACCCTGGGATGCAGACCATCAGGCCCTGAGGAAGCTCTTTTAGAAAGGAGGTGAGGAGGAACTTCTTTAGTCAGAGGGAATTTAATCTGTGGAACTCATTGCCCCAGGGGGCTTTGGAGGCCATGTCAGTGGATATTTTTACAGCAGCGATAGACAAATTATCTGAGGTCTTCACAAAAATCTTCAACCTGTCCCTTTTAAAATCCACCATCCCTCCCTGCCTGAAGTCTGCCACAATCATCCCACTGCCGAAAAAGTCTGTCATCAGCGGCCTTAACGACTACCGTCCGGTAGCACTCACACCGGTCATCACAAAGTGCTTCGAGAGACTGGTCCTGCAGCACATCAAAGCCAGCCTCCCACCCACCTTCGACCCATACCAGTTTGCCTACAGAGCAAATAGGTCTACAGGGGATGCCATCGACACTGCTCTTCACACTGCACTGACCCACCTTGAACACCAGGGGAGCTATGTGAGGATGCTCTTCCTCGACTTCAGCTCTGCCTTTAACACGGTCATCCCGAGCAGACTGGTCACCAAACTTTCTGACCTTGGATTTTCCCAAACCATCTGCCAATGGATCAAGGACTTCCTGACCAACCGCCCCCAGACCGTCAAAATAGGCCCTCACCTCTCCTCCACCATTACACTGAGCACCGGCTCACCACAGGGCTGTGTGTTGAGCCCCATCCTTTACTCCCTCTACACTCACGACTGCGCCCCCACCCATCCCACCAACACCATCATCAAGTTCGCGGATGACACGACTGTGGTTGGACTCATCTCAGGAGGAGATGAGACAGCCTACAGGGATGAAATCCAAAGGCTGGCTGCATGGTGTTCAGTGAACAATCTTGTCCTGAACTCCTCCAAAACAAAGGAACTTATAATAGACTTCAGGAAAACCAGTGCAGAATACGACCCACTCTACATCAATGGGGTCTGTGTGGAAAGGGTACCCGCTTTCAGGTTCCTGGGTACGCACATCGCAGAGGATCTTACCTGGTCTACCAACACCATCACCACAGTGAAGAAGGCACAGCAGAGACTCCACTTCCTGAGGATCCTCAGGAAGACCAACCTGCAGGAGAAGCTCATGATGTCCTTCTATCGCTGCTCCATCGAGAGTGTGCTGGCATACTGTATAACCACATGGTATGCCAGCTGCTCAGAAAAGGACAGGAAGGCCCTTCAGAGGGTCATCACGACGGCCCAGAAGATCATCGGCTGCTCACTGCCCTCCCTGGAGCACCTGTTCAGCCTACGCTGCTCAGTAGAGCAGGCAAAATAATAAAAGATCCATCCCACCCCGGCCACCGTCTGTTTGTTCATCTGCCCTCTGGTCGACGTTTCAGGTCGATCAAATCCCGAACAAACAGACTTAAGAACAGATTTTACCCCAGGGCCATACGAGAACTGAACACTACCTTCTGTACTAGGCAACACTGTTAAAACTTTTGTACTTAATATAATTGTATTTATTTGTTTTTGCATTTATTGCATATATGTTTTTACGCACCGTCAGGATTGGCTATTTTTTAATTTTGTTGTACTCGTTGCAATGACAATAAATGAATATTATTATTATTATTATTATTATTATGATAGCAGAGGATAGATTTCACCCCTCTTTTATCAGGCTTCTAAACGATCCGAACATAAGTTCTTAAGTTCTAGGAGCAGAATTAGGTCATTTGGTCCATACTGTACTCCGCCATTCAACATGGCTGATCTATCTTTCGCTCTCAACTCCATTCTCCTGCCTTCTCCCCATAACCCATGACACCCTTATTAATCAAGAATCTGTCAATCTCAACCTTCAAAATATCCATTGACTTGACCTCCACAGCCTTATGCGGCAATGAATTTCACAGATTCACCACTCTCTGACTAAAGAAATTCCTCCTCATCTCCTTTCTAAAGGTACGTTCTTTTATTCTAAGGCTGTGGCCTCTGGTCCTAGACTCTCCCACTAGTGGAAATATCCTCTCCACATTCACTCTATCCAGGCCTTCACTAATCAGTAAGTTTCAATGAGGTCCCCCTCATCCTTCTAAACTCCAGCGAGTACAGGCCCAGTGCCTTCAAACACTCACCATATGTTAACCCAATCATTCCTGGGATCATTTTTGTAAACCTCCTCTGGATCCTTTCCAATGCCAGCACATCCATCTTCAGATATAGGACTGATATGTTAGGGTACTGTCTGATTCACCTCTACCCCATTTAGGACATTGGACTTTGTCTATGGAACTGATGCTGAGAACTATATTCTGAACTTTGTATCTTCCCCTTTGCACCATTTATTGTACTTGAGGTAGACTCGACTGTATCTATCTAAGGTATATCACATCTGACTGGATAGCATGCAAAAAAACATTTTACTATACCTCGGCACACAATACACCTAAACATTGGAGGTTGAGGGGAGACCAGTTAAAGGTGCACAATATTATGAGAGGCATATGTTGAGTAGTCAGTAAGAAAATGTTCCCCATGGCAGCTAAGGCAGCTAAGGGCATATGTGAGGAGTGAAAGGTTTAAAGAGATATTTCACCCAGAGGTTGGTTGAAATCTGGAACACACTTCCTGAGAAGGTGGTGGAGCATGTTCTCTTAATATTTAAGAAGCTCCCAGGTGAGCACATGAAACAGCAGGGCACAGTAGGCTATGGACCAGGTGCATAGCCTAATGGGATAAATGGGATTAATATAGATGGTAGACATAGACATGGTGTGACCAAGGACCTGTTTCTGTGCTTCATTATTCTAAGACAATGATGCTATCATAGGACAATAGGCAATAGACAATAGACAATAGGTGCAGGTGGAGGCCATTCGGCCCTTCAAGCCAGCACCGCCATTCAATGTGATCATGGCTATGCACCTGGTCATTCTCAATCAGTACCCCGTTCCTGCCTTCTCCCCATACCCCCTGACTCCGCTATCCTTAAGAGCTCTATCTAGCTCTCTCTTGAATGCATTCAGAGAATTGGCCTCCACTGCCTTCTGAGGCATAGAATTCCACAGATTCACAACTCTCTGACTGAAAAAGTTTTTCCTCATCTCTGTTCTAAATGGCCTACCCCTTATTCTTAAACTGTGGCCACTGGTTCTGGACTCCCCCAACATTGGGAACATGTTTCCTGCCTCTAACGTGTCCAACCCCTTAATAATCTTATACGTTTCGATAAGATCTCCTCTCATCCTTCTAAATTCCAGTGTAGAATATAAGTGGTATTAGTTTTAGTATCTCATGTTATTGGGCAGTTTATTGCCAGTTCAAGAATAGAAAGTTACATGGATACAATAAATATGCAATAAATATGTCCTGATAAAGGAGGAAGAGGTGCATAGGGAGGGCATACCAGACCTTGGATATTCGCAGCATAAAACATATTTGCCAATGTTAGAGCAACTGAATTCAAATTTTGATGTAAGACTTGAGAAAGCAGTCTCTCTCAATTGGGCTTGGAAAGATTACATTGATAGGGATGGGGGGGGGGGGATGAAAACCTCAAAATCCATAACACCTGAATCAAGATTTAAGAGCATTGCATTTCTCTTTTCATTAAATGGGCTTCACAAGTGGCCAAAAGAAAATAAATGGAGGGGTTTGGAGAGTATGAATAACTACAAAATATCAGAATGGATGAGACCTTGAATCATCGTGACGTGACTTTTAAACTTCAGGTGTTGGGCATTGCCAAGCCATGGGTTTTAACAAGGATGAGCAATCAGGGCAGCATTGGGTAACTTATTAGACAGATAAGGTTTAGACTGCAGGTAGACACAAAAAGCTGGAGTAATTCAGCAGGTCAGGCAGCATCTCTGGAGAGAAGGAATGGGTGACGTTACGGGTCGAGACCCTTCTTCAGATTGATGTCAGGGGAGGGGGCAGGATAAAGATAGAATGAGTTGGAGACAGGAAGACTAGTGGGAGATCTGGGAAGGGGGAGGGGATAGAGAGGGAAAGCAGGGACTATCTGAAGTTAGAGAAGTCAATGTTCATACCGCTGGGGTGTAAACTGCCCAAGCGAAATATGAGGTGCTGTTCCTCCAATTTGCGCTGGGCCTCACTCTGACATTGGAGGAGGCCCAGGACAGAAAGGTCAGATTGGGAACGGGAGGGGGAGTTCAAGAATGAGCCACCGGGAGATCAGGTAGGTTTAGACGGACTGAGCAGATGTGTTTAGCGAAACGATCGCCAAGCCTGCGCTTGGTCTCGCCGATGTAGAGAAGTTGACACCTGGAACAGCGGATACAGTAGATAAGGTTGGAGGAGGTGCAGGTGAACCTCTGCCTCACCTGGAAAGTCTGTTTGGGTCCTTGGATGGAGTTGAGGGGGGAGGTAAAGGGACAGGTGTTGCATCTCCTGCGGTTGCAGGGGAATGTACCTGGGGAGGGGGTGGTTTGGGTGGGAAGGGACGAGTGAACCAGGGAGTTTCGGAGGGAACGGTCGCTGCGGAAAGCAGAAAGAGGTGGAGATGGGAAGATGTGGCCAGTAGTGGGATCCCGTTGGAGGTGGCGAAAATGTTGCAGGATAATATGCTGTATGCGATGGCTGATGTGGTAGAAAGTGAGGACAAGGGGGACTTTGTCCTTGTTCCAAATAGGGGAGGAGGTGCAAGAACGGAGCTGCGGGATATTGAGGAGACCCTAGTGAGAACCTCATCTATAATGGACGAAGGGAACCCCCGTTTCCTAAAGAATGCCCATGTATGGAACGCCTCATCCATACATCCGATGCCCATGAATGGAACGCCTCATCCTGGGCACAGATGCGGTGTAGACGGAGGAATTGGGAGTAGGGGATAGAGTATTTACAGGAAACAGGGTGGGAAGAAGTGTAGTCAAGATAGCTATGGGAGTCAGTAGGTTTATAGTAGATGTCAGTCAATAGTCTGCCTCCTGCGATGGAGACGGTGAGTTACAGAAATGGTAGGGAGATGTTGGAGTAAATTTAAGACCAGGATGGAAATTAGTGGTGAAGTTGATGGTCAGTGAGTTCTGCATGAGTACAGGAGGTAGTACCAATGCAGTCATCAATGTCGCGGAGGTAGTTTTTGGGGATGGGGCCAGTGTGCGCCTGGAACAAGGATTGTTAACATACCCTACAAAGAGGCATACATAGCTTGGGCCCATGCAAGTGCCCATAGCTACGCCTTGGATTTGGAGGAAGTGGGAGCAGTCGAAGAAGTTGTTGAGAGTAAGAACCAGCTCTGCTAGGCGGAGGAGAGTATTGGAAGATGGAAATTTGCTGGTTCTGCGGTCGTGGAAGAAATGGAAGCCTTTAAGATCCTCCTGGTGGGGGATGGAGGTGTAGAGTGACTGGACATCCATAGTAAAGATAAGGGAGTAGGGGCCTGGAAAACGGAAGTTATTGAGGAGACGAAGAGCATCTGAGGTGTCTTGGACATAGGTTGGGAGGGATTGGACCAGGGGGGGGATAGGATGAAGTCAAGGGAGGTGGAAATTAATTCGGTGGGAAATGAACAGGCAGAAACAATGGGTCTGCCAGGACAGTTCTGTTTGTGGATTTTGGGGAGAAGTTAAAATCGGAACGTGCGAGGCTGGGGAACGATAAGGTTGGAGGCTTTAGAGGGCAGAGAGCCGGAAGTTATGAAATGAGTAATGGTGTTTGAAATTAAGGCCTGATGCTCATCTGTGGGGTCATGGTCCAAGGATAAGTAGGAGGAGGTGTCTGAGAGTTGTCATCTGGCCTAGAGGTCAGCACGCCACACTACCACAGCACCTCCCTTGTCGGCGGGTTTAATTATCAAGTCGGGGTTGCTGCAGAGTGAGCGGAGGGCTGTACGTTCAGGAGGGGAGAGGTTAGAGTAAGTCTGGGTAGTGAAAAATTTGAGGCGATTGATGTCCCGCCGGCAGTTGGAAATGAAAAGGTCTAATGAAGGTAGATGGCCATCCGGGGGAGTCCAAGAGGAGGGGAGAAGGGAGAAGGGGTCATCACTAGGTGGTGAGGTTAATATTGGTTAATAATGGTTAATGATGTAAACATCATGGACTCAGAAACAGAGGGTTATCTGTTAAAAGAAGAGATGTATGAGCATGTTCATGTTCATGTTCCATGAGCAGATTAGGCCATTTGGCCCATCAAGTCTACTCTGCCATTCAATCATGGCTGATCTACCGTTCCCCTCTCAATCCCATTCTCCTGCTTTCTTCCCATAACTCCCAACACCCTTACTAATCAAAAGCAGTTGGAATGAGCTGTCATTCTTCGGAATAGAAAATGGTGACAGAGTTCAGCTTTGGTGCCACAACCCAGACACCTCAGTTTTTAAAAATTGGCTCACTCTTCACTGGTCCCATGGTCACTGTTTCAAGTAATTTCTGCAGAGAAGTGGTCTGATTGGACAAAGACTGGGAATTTCAAAAGCTGGTTAACTCCTGAGATCAGTAAGACAGTGACTGTAGCTTCATTCAAATTTCTGACTCTAAATCAAAAACAGAGTTTGCATTTTTTAAGATTTGGGGAGGCATAGTGGTGCAGCTGTTTGCACAGATGCCTCACGGCATCAGAGACGTGGGTTCGCTCCTGACCTCGGGTGCTGTCTATGTGGAGTTTGTATATTCTCCCTGTTGGTTTCCTCCCACATCCCAAAGACGTTTAGATTTGCAAGTTAATTGGCATCTATAAAATTTCCCCCCAATATGTAAGGAGTGGATGAGACAGTGGGATAGAACACAGAACTTGTGTGAATGAGTGATCGATGGTTGGCATGGACTCAGTGGGCCTGTTACCATGTTGTATCTCTAGAAACTAAAAATAAATTTGCAAGTGTAATGAAGCAAGTGTGTTTGCATGCTATCCTTGGAGTGTGACAGAGCCAAGCCATGAGACCTGATGTGTACACAAGCACATATTCATTTCAATGAATGAACTTTCAGGGTGGCTGCTCTCTTTACCAAATGTGAGGCAGCATTAAAATTTTCAAAAAAGCCCAATACCTCAGTGAGTGACTGAAAATAAATTATGTCTTGAGATCACAACTGTTTTGTCTTTCATTTTACCTGTCCAAATTATATATTATAATAATTTTACCAATTTTAAATCTAAGGTACTCCTGAAATTACAACAGAGTGGAGGTATTAACATCATACCATGCAAATATCATTTGTAAGCATGGGAGTAAATGTCATCTGATGGAGCAAACTTTAACACGTGTATCAACCACTGCAGTGGGAAAAATGCAGAAAATTCCTGTTCTGGCATATGCTTTAGAGCCAACCTTAAATACAATTTTAAAATACAGTTTTCATTAAAATATACAATATTAAGTAGTGATATTACATTGCATCCATTAATCACAATCAAAATGTATCAAATAACACTAGCATGTCCCCTACAGAAGAGTGAAAGTTAAAACATCAGAAGATAATTCACGGATTGCAGTATAAAATTGTATTAATGTATATTACAGTATAGTATTATGAGAAATTTAGTGCCATGTTTGATAACGTGAATGAATAATAACATAGAAAAGCCGGCAACCATTTCAGCTATGAATCAATTTACATTTAGAGGCTAAATATAAAGGCAATATTGCAAATCTTGGAGCAATTATCTTGCAACAGCTTTCAAGGACACTGCTGCATGCATTTACAAAATTCAATTGGTGTGCAAACAGTGTACTAAGCAAAAATAAAATGCAAGCTCCCTTTGTCTGGCAAATTGCAATACATCTTTGACTTACCAGGCTCTCAGGATAAACACCACCAAGATAGAGATATATAATTTGAGGCAAAAAGAAGAAGGTGTACAAAGGAAAAAAATAGAGAAATAATGTTTCTCTGAACCCATCGCAGAAACAGTATTGGTGGAAAATCCCTGACTCTACTGCTGTAGAACAATCCAAACCAGCCAGCAACCGGAACTGTACAGACAAACATTAATAGACAGGAAAAGCAACCACAGGCATTGCAGATCCTTTCTATAAATTATAGCAAAGAACCTTTCTGCAAATCAGAGCTCAGTAGGGAGGGACTTCCAAAATCATTGTGGTTCACAATCTATTGCACTGAAGATTTTGTTGTGTTTCTGTTAAAGAAACATTACTGAGAAACTGCTAAAAATACTTCTCAGATAAAGATGTAATATTTACATTTCAACACACACATAAATATTCTTTAATAAGCATTGGGAGAATTTTTTTTATGTGGTTCATCGTAAATTTATATGAACTGGGCTTGTTTCAAATCTTTAATTGATTTAAAATAGGAAGTAAAATTGCTATATTTGGCGAGTACGTCTATGTCGATTAGACAAATAAATTAGTTGCATATGTTCATTTTAAGTGAGGAAATAATTGACAGACTGCTGTTCGCAGTAAGCATTGACATGTTTATTTGCGATTACTGACAATTACATTTGAATTTCCTTGATTTATAACTTTGGGCATCTATTTCATGGATTTTGGCAGCAAATTGAACAGCACAAAATATCTTCAAGTTGCTTCATAAAAATGATGAGCATAGGCTTGAAAGGTCATTTAGTTTACATAAAATAATCTTTCCAAATAGACTCCAGCTCAGAATCTATCCATTTCATAAATGATTGCTGTTCTTACCTGTACTGTTTCTCTCTCTGAAGTTGTTCCTGCAAATAAGTTTAGAACATTTATTTGTTTTCTAGTTCTGATTTTCAGCACTTCCAATGTTTTGACATTCATTTCTTCTGATGAATACTGAGAATACCTATGGCACTGTCCACTTGAATACCCAACTGGCTATGTGCTCCTGAAATTGGTTATGTATCCATCTTTGTGATCCAGTCCTAGATTCTTCATCCTTTTCAAAGCACTACCTTCTGATTCTAGAACACTCGTTTGTACACAGGTTACATAAGAATAGCCAATGCGGATTTGCAAAAGAAGGATCATGTCTCTCAAACTTAGTAAGTTCTTGAAAGAAATGAGAGCATTGCAACAAGAATAAGAGAGCTTAGTTGATATCAGACTGAGGGACTGAAGGCTGATAAATCCCCAGGGCCTGATGGTCTGCATCCCAAGGTACTTAAGGAGGTGGCTCTAGAAATTATGGACGAATTGGTGATCATTTTCCAATGTTCTATAGATTCAGGATCAGTTCCTGTGGATTAGAGGGTAGCTAATGTTATCCCACTTTTTAAGAAAGGAGGGAGAGAGAAAACGGGAAATTATAGACCAGTTAGTCTGACATCAGTGGTGGGGAAGTTGCTGGAATCAATTATAAAAGACGAAATTGCGGAGCATTTGGATAGCAGTAACAGGATCGTTCCGAGTCTGCATGGATTTACGAAGGGGAAATCATGCTTGACTTAATCTTCTGGAATTTTTTGAGGATGTAACTAGGAAAATTGACAGGGGATGTGGTGTACCTCGACTTTCAGAAAGCCATAGGGGATTAGTGGGCAAAATTAGTGCACATGGTATTGGGGGTAGGGTACTGACATGGATAGAAAATTGGTTGACAGACAGAAAGCAAAGAGTGGGGATAAATGGGTCCCTTTCAGAGGTGCTGGGACCGCAGCTATTTACAATATACATTAATGACTTGGATGAAGGGATTAAAAGTACCATTAGCAAATTTGCAGATGATACAAAGCTGGGTGGTAGTGTGAGCTGTGAGGAAGGTGCTATGATGTTGCAGGGTGACTTGGACATGTTGTGTGAGTGGGCAGATGCATGGCAGATGCAGTTTAATGTGGATAAGTGTGAGATTATCCACTTTGGTGGTAAGAATAAGAAGGCAGATTATTATCTGAATGGAGTCAAGTTAGGAAAAGGGGATGTACAACGAGATCTGGGTGTCCTAGTGCATCAGTCACTGAAAGGAAGCATGCAGGTACAGCAGGCAGTGAAGAAAGCCAATGGAATGTTGGCCTTCGTAACAAGAGGAGTTGAGTATAGGAGCAAAGAGGTCCTTCTGCAGTTGCATAGGGCCCTAGTGAGACCGCACCTGGAGTACTGTGTGCAGTTTTGGTCTCCAAATTTGAGGAAGGATATTCTTGCTATTGAGGGCGTGCAGCGTAGGTTTACTAGGTTAATTCCCGGAATGGCGGGACTATCATATGTTGAAAGACTGGAGTGGCTAGGCTTGTATACACTGGAATTTAGAAGGATGAGAGGGGATCTTATCGAAACATATAAGATAATTACGGGGTTGGACACGTTAGAGGCAGGAAACATGTTCCCAATGTTGGGAGAGTCCAGAACCAGGGGCCACAGTTTAAGAATAAGAGGTAGGCCATTTAGAACGGAGATGAGGAAAAACTTTTTCAGTCAGAGAGTTGTAAATCTGTGGAATTCAGTGCCTCAGAAGGCAGTGGAGGCCAATTCTCTGAATGCATTCAAGAGAGAGCTAGATAGAGATCTTAAGGATAGCGGAGTCAGGGGGTATGGGGAGAAGGCAGGAACGGGGTACTGATTGAGAATGATCAGCCATGATCACATTGAATGGTGGTGCTGGCTCGAAGGGCCGAATGGCCTCCTCCTGCACCTATTGTCTATTGTCGAGTATGAATTTTGGAAAGGAAATTATTGCTGAGGCGAGTCATTGATAAAGTTAAGTGGTAATTAAAGTGCAGACAACATGGATCAGATGTAAATCAAATACTGCAAAATGCTGGAAATCTGATATGTATCCAGATAATGTTGTAAGTGCGCAATAGGTCAGGCAGTCAGGCAGCAACTGTTGGAAAAGAAACAATAAAAGTTATGAGGAAAGCTCTTCTACCAGAAATATTAATTCTGTTTCACTTTTGTTTCTCTTCACCACCGATGCTGTCTGACCTGTTGTGTATTTGCAGCATTTTCTGCTTCTATACCTTGGAGCAAATATTGCATTGAAAAAAAAATTTGACCAGTGCAGAGATATATAATGATACAGCATGGAGGGACCTCCTTTGGTGCAATAGGTCCATGCCGATCAAATGCCCCATTAAGATGGCCCATTTACCAGCATTCAGTCCGTATCCCTCTGAACCTTTTTATCCATATAGCTGTCTAAATGTCTCAATGGTTATTTCACGAATAAGAACAGAGGTTAAGAATTTTACTCTGCTTAAGAAGTAGAAAACAGCTCAATTGAGGAGGTAGGATACAATATCAAGCTTTGCAAATGTCATAGACATAATAAACTGCAAGGAGGACTGTAACCAACTTTAGGCACACATAACTGACTCAGTAGTTTAACCAAACTAAAAACCAAATTATTGCGGATGCTGGAGAACCCAAATAAAAACAAAAATCTGGAAACACTTAGCAGTCCCAGCAGCATCAGTGGAAAGAAAATGAGTTAAAGAGACTTTATCCAGACTGATAAAAGATTGACTTACAACGGTAACTCTCTATCTCTCATCACAGATACCGTCTGACCTGCTAAGTCTTTCCAGAATTAGTATTCATTCGCGTTATCAAACATGACACTAAATTTCCTTTGAGTAGACTGATGTCAGATAAGTCAAAAGGCAAAAAAATTGTAAAGTAAAGTTTGACATTTTGTGAGGAACAATACCATTTGACTAAACTTTAAATGTTGATAGAAAATTTAAGAATACAGATACACAAATGAGAGAACAAGCCCACTGATATTTAAGGAAAACAAACTGAATGGGAACCAATGGGGTGAGAATTCTTTCACATCAAACAGCAGTTTTGTGCACAGCATGAAGAAATTCAGTCTACAAAATTCAGTCTACATCAGTAAACATAGCAGGGTGCTTCATATATGGTATACAGTGGAAGTGCAGACATTAATCCAAAGGAATGGATTAGGACCAGTGCTGTGGAAGGGAGCTTTGATGGCAGCAGTAACATATATATTTTTAAATTTTAAAAATCTATCATTGTAAAAAAAATGGACAGTAATCGTGACCATGATTGCAGTAAAATTAATCTGTTTCAATAATGTCCTGGAAAGGTTTAAATCTGCTTTGCTTACCTGGTCCAGATTACATGTAGCTCCAGCCCCACGGCAACGTGGTCGATTTTTATCTGCCTTCTGAATTGGCTGAGCAAATTATTCAGTTGTATAACAACCTGAGTTTGGCCCACACCTAGGTATGGGTAACAAGGGATGGACAATAGTTCCAAGGGCAGGGCAATCAGGGCAGTATAATAGCTCTAATACTGCAGCCAATGCATATGTGTACAAGTGGAGCATATCATATCATGCCAGCTGCTAATATCGATGGGGATACAAGGCAACTGCAGATGCTGGTTTACAAAAAAAGATATGATGTGCTGGAGTAACTCAGCGGGTCAGGCAGCATCTCTGGAGAACATGGATAGACGATGTTTCAGATCAGTACCCTTTTATGACTGTGAGACCTGGGAGTCTGAAGAAGGGTTCTGGCCAAAACATCACTTTTCCATGTTCTCCAGAGGCGTTGCCTGACCCACTGAGTTACTCCAGCACTCTTTCTTTTTTTTTCCAGCTGTTAATATCCACTGGAAGTGTATGGAATGGGAAAATAATGATGACTGATGTGATATCTAAAATTCGGACTGAGGACTACATACCCAGGTTAATGACTTGCCTTAGAGTAAACTCCAGATGTTGGAAGGTTGAGCAAACACAAAAAAAAACTACTGGAGGGAGTCAGTGGGACAGGTATCTTCTGTAACATCTGGATAGGCAATGTTTCAGGTCAGGACCCTACTTCAAGACTGGGGTAGAATAGTTGGGGAAATGTGGTGAGGGGAAGGGTGCACAAGAGGCAAGTAATTGATTGCCAGATGAGTCTTGTGGGGAAGAGATGAGTAGAGATGGACACAAAGACTGGAGGTGATAGGTGGAGAAGATAAAGGCCAATAGATGGTGGAATCTGATAGGAAAGGAAGGTGAAGAATGAAATGTAGGATCAGAGGGAGGGATGGTGGGTACATGAGGATGGAGGGAGGTGGAATATGGGACCCAGAGGTGGTAGCTGTGTGTGATGAGCTGAAGGCGGTGATGATGGGGAAAGGAACTGCATGACAGGGGTGGAGGAGTGGAAAGAAAGGTGTGCATGGGAGGATCTGGGTAGATCTGAAGAGAGAAGGTAGGGGGCTTATCTGAAAAGGCGAGTTCAATGTTCAGCACAAATGTTGAGGGCCAAAGGGCCATTCCTGTGCTGGACTGTTCTATGTTGTGCTTTCCAATGTTCACATCATTGGGTTACAGGGTGTGCAAGCAGAAAATAAGGCACTGTGCTTCCAGTTTACATTCCAGTTTACTGGCTTCACTCTGATAATGGGGGAGGGGAGGAAAAGGCAGGTCGATATGGAAATGGAAAGGTGAACTGAAATGGATTCCAACCGACAGCTGCAGCTGTCTCTGAAGGGCAGGCTGTGTGTTTGGTGAAGTGGTTGCCAAGTCTAAGCTTGGTCTCACTGACGTGGAGGACGCCACATCAAGAGCTCCAAATGCAATAGATTAGGTTGATGGAGGTGTATTTAAACCACTGGAAGAGCTGTTTGGGTACCTGATGGATGTGAAGATGGAGGTGTAAGGACAAGTGTTGCACCTCTCGCTATTGCTGGGGAAAGCGCCTGAGGAGGGGCAAAATGGACGGGGAACCAAGGAGCCACAGTGAGGGAGTGGTATCTGCGGAGAGCAGCAAGGAATGGGGAGGGGAAAATGTGACCAGTGGTGGGATCACGTGGAGGCCGGCAGAAATCTTGGTGAATGATGAGTTGGATGAGGAGACGTGCGCTGAAAGGTAAAAACCAGGGAACTCTATTCCTGTTCTCTCAGGGGTGATTGATGATGAGAGCAATTTGGAGACAAAGAATGGAGGAGTCACAGATGAGGGCTTGATCCACAACTGCGGGAGGACCATGTTTCCCAAAGAAAGAGGACATCTCAGATGTCCGAGAGTGGAAAGCTACATCTTGAGAGCAGATGCAGCAAAGTTGGAGAATTGTGAGAGAGGGGCGGAATCCTGGCAAGAGGAAGAGTGGGAGATGTCGTCAAGCTAGGTGTGGGAGCCAATGGGTTTGCAGTACGTGTTTGTTGATCGTCTGTCTCCTGAGATGGAGATAGAGGTATCAAGAAAGGGGAGAGAGATGTTACAGATGGTCCAAGTGAATTTGAAGCAAGGACATAAGTTGATGGTGAAGTTGAAGAAACAACAAGAGCTTCAGCCGTAGAAAGAATCTTTCACCAGAGCTATTTGAGGAGAGCCCCAATTATTCATCTGCTGCCCGATGTCCAGTCCTGTGACTTTACCCTCATGGTGCCATTCTTACTGACATCACTACAGGGGCGACCCGATGGTGCAGCGGTAGAGTTGCTGCTTCACAGCACTTGCAGTGCCAGAGACGCTGGTTCGATCCTGCCTACGGGTGCTGTCTGTCCGGAGTTTGTTCGTTCTCCCACTGATCGTGTGGGTTTTATCATCATATCATATCATATCATATATATACAGCCGGAAACAGGCCTTTTCGGCCCTCCAAGTCCGTGCCGCCCAGCGATCCCCGTACATTAACACTATCCTACACCCACTAGGGACAATTTTTACATTTACCCAGCCAATTAACCTACATACCTGTACGTCTTTGGAGTGTGGGAGGAAACCGAAGATCTCGGAGAAAACCCACGCAGGTCACGGGGAGAACGTACAAACTCCTTACAGTGCAGCACCCGTAGTCAGGATCGAACCTGAGTCTCCGGCGCTGCATTCGCTGTAAAGCAGCAACTCTACCGCTGCGCTACCGCTAGCCTGAGATCTTCGGTTTCCTCCCACACTCCAAAGACGTACAGGTTTGTAGGTTAATAGGCTACTTGGTATAAGTGAAAAAATTGTCCCTATGTGTGTAGGATAGTGTTAATGTGTGGGGATCACTGGTCAGTGCGAACTCGGTGGGCCAAAGGCCCTGTTCCTGCACTGTATCTGTAAATTAAACTATAGTTAGAACTGGTGCCCACACAACCTGGCCTCACACTCTAACCTATGGAAGATTTTATGAGAAATCAATGCTTTTCCCTGTCTTGTTTAATTTAGTTTAAGGATACAACATGGAAACAAGCCCTTCGGCCCAAAGAATCTACACTGGCCATCAATAACCTGTTCGCACTAGCTCTATGTTATCCCAACTTTCACACCCACTCCCTACACCCTAGGGGCAACTTTACAGAAGCCAGTAACTTACAAAACTGCACGCTCATAAGTTCATAAATTCATAAGTGATAGGAGCAGAGTTTGGCCATTCGTTCTATAAAGTCTACGCCACCATTCTATCGTGGCTAATCTATCTTTTCCTCTCAATCCCATTCTCCTGTCTTCTCCCCATAACCCCTGACACCTGCACGTCTTTGGCATGTGGGAGGAATCTGGAGAACCGAGAGGAAACCCACGTGGTCACAGGGAGATTATGCAAACTCCACACAGACAGCACCTGAGGTTAGGATCAAGCCCAGGTCTCTGGCAATGTGAGGCAGTGGCTCTACCAGCTGCACTACTGTTGTTCATCTAAATGGTATTTTTCACCGTGCAATCTGCAACAAGGCTTAGCTTCCACACAGCTGTGTCTCCGTTTTCAATACCAGTTCTGAAGATGAAGTCATTCAAAAGGGAGTTAGATAGAGCTCTTCGGGCTAGCAAAATCAAGGGGTATGGGGAGAAGGCAGGAATGGGGTTCTGATTGTGGATGATCAGCCATGATCACATTGAATGGCGGTGTTGGCTCGAAGGCCCAAATGGCCTACTCCTGCACCTATGGTCTACTTATCTATATATCTATGTTAACACTGAAACCAACATTCATAACATGATTTCAAGTATTTTTAACTGTCATTAAAAAATAATTGTATGAGAAAGAAATAAAATGAAAGACAACAACGCTGTTATATTTCTGGAAGCACACACAATTTTGATATATCAATGATAGACACAAAAAGCTGGAGTAACTCAGTGGGACAGGCAGCATCTCTGGAGAGAAGGAATGGGTGACGTTTCGGGTCGAGACCCTTCTTGATACATCAGTTCTGTCCTTTGTCAAGTTTAAAATATTTCTGAATTAAATTGAAGTTTCTGAAGTTTATTTGCCACTTATGAAAATCAAATATTTGTTTTGGCACCAGTGAAATTCTTGCTAGTCTTGAAATTCTAAATGAATCAATTGTTTCTAATTATCCTTTTATTATTTATTATGATTGTTGTTGTTGTTATACTATTATTGTTGTACTAATTATTGTTATTGTTTGTAATTCTGGACCTAAGAATATCATGCGAGGTTTTGAAATTCTCATCTGTGCCAAGGCCTCAATGAGTTAAGTGGATTCTAATTATAACATCATTTTGATGGCGCTGAAATCCAATAGCTGTGATAACACAGAAACAACCATTTGATCACACGATTGACTGTGATCAAAACAGTTACCCAGGATTACAAAGGGAGCAATTGAAGGGTGTGGAGGCCTGGAGACAACTTGTATCTTGATTATTCTGCAGAGATTTTAGAGTTGTCATGTTCTAACAAATGATTTAAGCCCTTTGTACAGACTTTAAGCATAAGTGACGGATAAATATGTGTACTCATTTTCGTGCCTTCATAGCTCATGTTTTGAAGATTAAACGATAAAAGAATGATGAAAATTATTTCTGAAGGTAATTGTTTTTATGTAAATTTTAAAGGCAACATGGAGTCAAAACTCACCTTTTGCTTGTAGCTTTAAACAGATCTGCTCTCCACTGTACTCTAATTCACTTTCAGTGTTAGCAATGAAGGGCAATTAATAGCTAATATTCTACCATCCTCTAGCATCAGCCCCTTAAGGGAAAAATCTACAAAATCGTTGTTTTCGTCAGAATTTTAAAAAAAATAGAGCTGTGAGATTTAATTAAACTGGTGACATTAGAATCTATTCACAATATGAAAAAGATAAATCCTTCAACAAACAGCAGTGTTTTCTTTAATTTTCTTCTATCAGATTAAGAGAGCTTCAATTTATACTAAGCACATTTTGGATTAATGTGATCAGATATCTGACATCACCTTTGACTTTGAGTAGATGATCTGCCATAGTGACAGAAAATGCAACCTTGGTATAATTGGTTTCTGGAACTGAAATTGATTCAAACAAGTTACTGTCCCATACTGGACAACACCTGGTAAAGGATAAATCTGACATTTATAAAATGAATTAAACTATGTTGGAAGAAAAAAAGCACGAGCCAGACTTTCCTTCCAATGCTATGTACTGAGGAAAAATCTATCATTTAAAATGAATGGAAACAATCATTGACAAATCGTGTCCGTCCAATAGCAATGATAATCTAGTTTAAACCTATTCCTGCTGCTGGGTAGGGAATCTATTGTGTTAAATGTAATCAACATTAGTCATCTAGGAAGATAATCTGCTTTTTGCTGTTGAATGGACATAAATTCATAAGATCATGTGATAGGAGCAGAATTAGGCCATCAAGTGTACTCCGCCATTCAATCATGGCTGATCTATCTCTCCCTCCAAATCCCATTGTCGTGTCTTCTCCCCATAATACTGAGCTTACGGGAGCTCCGGCAGCGGCAGAGGCAACGTGTTCGCCCGCCCCGAATCGCGGGGCTTGGGTCGGCCCGCCGCGGACCTTTCACCATCCGGCGCGGCCTGAAATAGGCCGCGGGATTTTTTTTTCACCGCCCAATATCGGGAGCCCCGACCGCCCCGACGTGGCAACTCCAACAGCCTGACCGCGGGACAAGACGGCAGGGAAGAGAAAAATACATTCTGGCCTTCCATCACAGTGAGGAGGGACTGGAGGAGACTCACTGTGATGGATGTTTCTTTTTGTTTGGTGTTAGTTGTGATTGTATGTGTTATTGCATTTTTATTGATTAATCTTATTGGTCTTATTGTTCAACTGCGGGTAATGTTTCATTTTACTACACATTTATGTGTATGTAACAAATAAACGACTATTGACTATTGACTATTGACTATTGACACCTGTACTAATCAAGAATCTATCTATCTCTGCCTTAAAAATATCCATTAACTTGGTCTCCACATCCTTCTGTGGCAAAGAATTCCACAGATTCGCCACCCTCTGACTAAATAATTTCCTCCTCATCTCCTCCATAAATGAACGTCCTTTAATTCTGATACCATGACCTCTGGACATGAGCAAAACAAAACACAACATTTAAGAAAAAGCATTTTTAGAAGAGTTCAAGCTCTAAGAAGCATAAATGTGTTAATAAATTGGGCTAGGTTGGATATTGATGAATCACAAAACCATATAACAATTATCATATGGAAATAAACCATTCAACGCATGAGGTCCATAATGGCAATACAGCAATACATCATTGGAACAGTCCCCTCATACAGGGGTACTGGGAGAGTAGAATAGAGTATTTCAGGAAGCAGAAGCCCCTTTCAGGGGTGGCACGGTGACGCAGCGGGAAAGTTGCTGCCTTACAGCACTTGCAGTGCAGGAGACCTAGGTTCGATCCCAACTACTGGCGCTGTCTGTACAGAGTTTGTACGTTCTCCCCGTGATCGCATGAGTTTTCTCCGAGATCTTCAGTTTCCTCCCACACGCCAAAGGTTGATTGGCTTGGTATAACTGTAAATTGTCCCTAGTGTGTGTAGGATAGTGTTAGCGTGCGGGGATAGCTGGTCAGTGCGGACTCGGTGGGCTGAAGGGCCTGTTTCCGCACTGTATCTCTAAACTAAACTAAACTAAACAGTGTGGGAGGAGATGGCGTTTAGCAATCCCAACCACTATCACTGGCTGGCTAAAATTATTCTCTCACTGAAGTAACGAGTTGCTTTGGAAAATCGTATGAGCTCTAGCCATGTCTATTCTGTAGAATAAGTAATGTACCAACCCTTCCTAGACCTACTTCCCCTCGACCTTAGTCAGTATTGTTTTGGTGCCATATCTTCTTTTCACCTCAAATTGCACATTTTATAAGCTTTTCTATCTATCTCCATTTGTTTTTTCTCCCTTCTCTTACTCTTCATACCCGAGGATAGATTAGTGACAGGATTCACTATAAACCCTCTGACTCTTACAACCACTGTACCTCCACTTCCGGTAAAGCCTTACAGGCTCAACGTTAAATTACTGACTTCATTCAATGTATTGCCATTCCCACTTCCACTTATTCTAGATTTATTCCATTATCATTAATTTCTGCCTTGCACCATCATTCCACTCATTGTTTATTTTACCAGCCTTTCACACTGTCACAGTCCTCCTCTTTGCTATTTTCCCACTCTCTCATTCCCCGCCTCTGTACTTGCTTATAACTGATGGTAAAAAGCGACACCCACCCTTGGATATTATTACTAATGGGGAGAAAACAATACAAAAGCAGCCTACACAAACTGAAATTATGCTGTGCACTGCATCCATTGGAGAACAGATGAAATAAAAAATACTCCTTATATTGGACATCGTTAACAATAAAGTGTTAATCACCTGTATAACCGTAATACATTATTGAGCAGAAGTAGTTCCAGAATACAGGGAATTGGCAAGATGACTGAGAAGACATCAACCATAAGTGATTAAAGTATAACTATCATGGGTTGATTAACGAATACAGGTAGAGGGATTTATTAAAACTCGGGTTGTTTACAAAGGTAAGCAGCTAATGAACCAAGTCCTCAAGAAAGTTGACAACAGATGGATCAAGAAATTATGTTTGACAAAGATATCTTTGAAGTAAACTTAGTCTGTTTATACAAATATGGTTTTTTAAAATCTCAAATGATTCCACAACAGATAAATTCCGGGATTCTATCTAAAAGACACAAAGTGTTGGAGTAACTCAGCAGGTCAGGTAACATCTCTGGAGAACATGAATAGGTGACGTTTCAGGTCGAGACCCTTCTTCCTGTTGTAGAACATAACTTTTGAACACAGCACCTTGTTGTCATGCCCAGTTTTGGAAAACCTTCACCAAATATGTTTCGTCATTGAAAGATTATGGGATATTTCTCAAATATTATTAGCTATAAAAACAAATTGTTATCTTATTTAACTAAAATAAATAATTAGTTCCAACAGAAGAGGTGAAAATAATGCTGATATGATGAATAAAAGAAAATCATTGTCACACTCTGTTTAAAGGGTAAAGAGTAACTAAAATAAACTTGGGTCCCTCAGGCAATGAAACTGGGGACTTGATAATGGGAAATACAGAAATAGCAGAAATTCAAAATAATTATTTTGGATTTGTCTTCACAGCAGAAAAAAAGCATCACAATAATAATAATAGATAAACGAGGAGCTATCGGGAAAACAAATCTAAATCCATTTCTACCATTAGAGAAAACATACTGAGCAAACTAATGGTACTAAAGGTCAATGAGTCTGAAGAAAGGTATCGACCATAAACATCATCCATTCCTTCAATCCAGAGATGCTGCCTGTCCCGCTGAGTTACTCCAGCATTTTGTGACTTTCTAAAGGTCAATGAGTCCCCTAGACTAAATAGCCTGCAGCCAAAAAAGGTTGCAAAGTTGTTGAATGTCTTGGTTGCAATCTACCAAAATTACTTTAATTCTGGTAGGTTCAAGAGGATTTGAAAATTTGAGAAGTCATGCTGCTATTTAAAAAGGGAGGTAGGAGAAAGTAGGCTAGTTAGCTTGACCCCTACCAGTAGGAAGATACTGGAGACCACTAAGGAGTTTGCAGCAAGACATAAAAACACATAAGATTATCAAAGAGTCAAGATAAGATTATGAAAGTGAAATTGTGCTCAACAAATTTACTTCAGATTTTTGAGGCATTAAAAAAACAATGAATAAAGTGGAAGCAGTAGATGTGGCATATTTGGATTTCCAGCTGACTCTCAATGAGGTTCCACATAAAAAGTTACTGCACGGGTAAAAACATTTGGGTAGGGGATAATATATTGGCATTTTGATTATTGGGCACTTGACACAAACAGAACATAGAATAAATGGGTAATTTTAGGAATTTTAATAAGCGACTGGTTAATAATCACATATTTACAATCTATGTTAATGATATAGATGAAAATACATTTGCTGATGACACAAAGACAAGTGGGTTAGCAAATTATTGGAGGTGACAAAGAGCCTGCAAAGGGATACAAATAGGTTAATTGAGTGAGTAAGTAATAGCCATTGGATAATAGGTGATGTTATCCACTTGGGAAGGAAGAATGAAAAAATATTCTTTAAATGGAATGAAACTGCAAAACATATGGTACAAAGGGCAGAGACATTCACAGCAAATGGCAGGGCCGTGAAGAGTGTAGATGAATCTAGAGTGCAGGTACATAGTTCCCTGAAAGTGGTGTCACAGGTCAAAAAGGCTTTCGGTGCATTGGCCTTCATCATTCATCAGTCAGGGTATTAAGTATAGATGTTGGGATGTTGTGTTACAGTTGTACAAGATGTTGATGAGGCCATATTTGGAGTGCTGTGCTTGGTTTTGGTCACCCTGCTATTGGGAGGATGTTGTTAAGCTGGAGTGTAGTGAAGATTTATGAGGATGTTGTCAGCACTTGATGACCTGAACTATAGGGAGAGTTTAGGCAGGCTTGGACTTTATTCCTTGGAACACTGGACGCTGAGGGGTGACGTTATAGAGGTGTATAAGATTATGAGGGAATAGATGGATGAATGCACAAAGTCTTTTACCCATATTAGGTAACAGAGGACATAGATTTAAGGTGAGAGAGGAAATATTTAATAGGAACCTGAGGGGCAACTTTTTCACACAGTGGGTATATGGAACGAGGTGCCAGAGGAGATAGGAGGAACATTAAAAAGACAATTGGACAGGTACATGGATAGGAAAGGTTTAAAAGGATATGAGCCATATGTAGGCAGATGGGACTAGTGTAGGTGGGGTATTTTGGTCGGCATAGGAAAGTTAGGCCAAAGAGCCTGTTTCCATAATGTTTGGCTCTATGGCTCTATGACTAAAGAAATCTAAGGGTTGTATTACATGAAACTACAAATTATTGGTATGCAAATAAAACAAATACTTAGGAAGGCAAATCTTAGCCTTTATTGGAAGGGGTGTGGTAAAGAGGTATTGATGTAACTTTGCAGAGTACTGGTAACGATGTGGAGTACCTCCTACAGTTTTGATATACATATATAAAAAATGATTTACTTGCATTGAAGACATTGCAGAGATGGTTCATTTGGTTGATTCCAAGTATGAAGGTCTTGACATATGAAAATGCTGAGCAGGTTGGGCCTATACACATTGAAGAATAAGAGGTGACCTTATTGAAACATGTAATATTCTGAGGTGAATAGGCAGAGTGAATGCTGAAAGTTGTTTCTTTTAATAGGAGTATCCAGAATGAGGAGACATAGTTTCACAATAAGTGATCACCTATTTAAGTTGGAGATGAGGAGGAACTTCCTCTTTAAGAGGATTATAGTTCTTTGGAATTTTCTACCTTAGTGGAAAGAGACATTGAATACATCCAAGACATATTGACAGGTGTTTGAACTAGAAGGAGTCCAGAGATGGGGCTAGAGAAAATTGGAGAGTGGTATTGAAGCCAAGATTGGATAAGTCATGAACCTACTGAATGGTGGATCAGGACTGAGGAATTAATTGGTCCACTCCTCCTCCTGGTGCTTATGTAATGTCATAAACTAGAGGAAATTAGTCTGTGATCAACACTATAAATTTAAAGAGACAAGTTTGGAGATCTTTTATAATCACAAAAGATTTTTGGAAAATGTGACATGCAAAGAAAAGTAGTAGAAGAAGGATTTTGAAACAAGTGGATAAATATTTGATAAAGCAGAATTAAAGAGCTATGGGTGAATAACAGGGAATAGGCAAAGATTAGTGTCATGGGCCCAGCTGAATGACTTCTTCTTCTTCTATTAGATTTTGTGATTCCTTGTGCCATTTCTGTAAATGTTTCCTATGCCTCAGTGACCAGAGTGAGCACATCTGTGGTTTAAGCAGAGTAATATGGAGTTTACGCCTGGATGCCACTGACTTGTCATACAGTAATATTGATGAGCATCTATTTGTTTTGTTGATTGTTGTGTCGATGTGATTGGGCATGTTAAATACATAATACATCAAAATTTCCACTTTCAATTTCATCCTTCACTATTTGAACATCATTCGTGGAATACTTTTATAGACAGTTTGCTTTGTTCCCCTTGGGTGCCGTACTAATACTTGCCTGTGTTACTTTGCTCCTAACATTGTTATACCTACAAAGCAATTTTGTTCAAATCACCTTGCAGTTCACAAGCCATCTATGAGAGCCATCTGTGTCTCTCAGTTTAATCCTTTCTGTAAATGAGGTGATTTGCACTGAGTTTAAACCAGCATTGTAAATTTGAAATAGATACCTCTGGGCCAGCCCGTTCCATGACTCTTCTGGACATAAATCCTCCTTTATAAAACTACTGGACTTCACAAAATGTCTTATTCATGCATAGTTTTTAACTCACAGTTATGCACGGTGTACCTGATTTCAGATATTCCAGATAATGCTTATGAAATAACCTATAGAATTCAAACTTTCAAAATTTCAATTTCTTCCCAGCTGTTATCAGGCTACTGAATCACCCTCTGTGTGAAAAGGTTACCCTTCAGGTGCCTATAAAATCTTTCCCCCTTCACCTTGGTTCTCAATTCCCCAACTCTGGGCTAGAGACTGTGTATATATAGAACATAGAAACATAGAAATATAGAAAATAGGTGCAGGAGTAGGCCATTCAGTCTTTCGAGCAACACTGCCATTCAATATGATCATGGCTGATCATCCAAAATCAGCACCCCATTCCTGCTTTCTCCCCATATCCCTTGATTCCGTTTGCCCGAAGAGCTATATCTAAATCTCTCTTGAATACATCATAAGCTGAACCTTTCAAACTTGCTCCAAAATGATATTCTATATCAGGCTCTTTCCTGCATTATCTGCCGAGGCTTTGGGTCAGGAGACTCTGAGGTTCAAGTTCCAATTCAATGATCTGAGTACAGAAATCTGGGTTAATATCCTTGTACAGGACCAAGGGAATGCTACACTGTCACAAGTGTTGTCTTTTGTATATTACATTAAACTGAGAACTGATGCATTCTTTCAGGCAGGTATTGGTCGACATCAATATGCAATTATTGTAAATGTGTCGGTAAAGCCAAGCCACTTTAGAGAAGTGTCAATCGTTTGATTTTATGGAAATATTATATGAATCTATAAAGTAGAGTGAATGCTGTCTGACTTAACCAAGCAGGTTTTGTGACCAAGAAGAAAACAACTTTTCTCAGCAGGGTTTACGGATAGAAGAGGCATTTTCTATGCTGTGATTGAAGGAGAGCTATTGCTGAATTGATTCGTGGAGCTGAGTTCAAATTCATAACATACACAGTTAAGTAAAAGAAGTTTAAGATGCTACACACTGGCGAGGACTACAGGGAAACACACTTGAAAGGCCATTTAATCTGGCGAGTGTCGAAGATTGCTTCAATTCTTTTTACATGCGGCAACACAAGCAGAGCAAAAACACATCAGGAGCCGGAATGATTTGTTTCCTTATTAATGCACTCTGTGACAAAGTTGACAAATGTTGTATTATCTGCAAGCATACAGGACAAGGAACCCCCTCCCTCCCTCCACCACCACCACCCACAATCACAATCCCTGCACCCTGTGCATGCGTATGTAAGGTTTATTAGAGCTTCATCTATCCTTTCAGCAAAAAAATACTTTGGGGAGAAGTATTTTCACAGCTGCTGAGATAGTCACAAGAAATTCAATGTCTGTAATGGCAAGGATATTTGATTTGCATCATTCAATAGCAATTCACTCTAATGTTCATTCTTCTACTGATGGGTCTGTAGCCCTATATTTATATCAGACTCCCCAGTGGTGAATGGTGTAATCTGCAGTCATATTTCTTATGAAATAAATTGCAGAGAATTGTGGACGCAGCCCAAACCATCCCCAAACTAACCTCCCTTCCATCGACTCCATTTACACCTCATGCTGCCTTGGCAAGGTTCGGGATGAGTCACTCCCCGGCCACTCCCTCTTCTCCCCTCTCCCATCAGGCAAGAGGTACAGAAGTGTGAAAATTTACGCCTCCAGGTTCAGGGACAGTTCCTTCCCAGCTGTTATCAAGCAACTGAACCATCCTTCCAACAACTAGAGAGCAGTCCTGAGCTACTATCTACCCCTTTGTGTGACCCTCAGATTGTCTTTAATTGGACTTTACTGGAATTTATCTTGCACTAAACATTATTCCATTCACATCATGTATCTGTACACTGTGGATGGCTCAATTGTAACCGTATATTGTCTTTCCACTGACTGGTTAGCACGCAACAAAAGCTTTTCACTGTACCACGGTACGTATGACAATGAACTAAACTAAACTTACCCTAAACTAACCATTTTTAATTATTTAAAATATTGATTTACTAATTTGTTATTTAAAGTGTGCCCATCTTTTTGAACCATATTTAAATAAGGATATTGCTCAAATACTATCAAGCTGTATTTTGATGCTGTAATGTTAAATCTCCAACTACATGAGAGAATGTTTGGTGTATTCTTCTGCAATGAAACTGCAGAAACACTGGAAATAATGTTGGAACCTTAGTGAACGATTATTACTGATTTTACCACCTTGTTTGCTCGGCATCATAGAAACAGGTAACTGGAATGCATGCAGGTCCCAAAGATCAGATGGACCTTATCATGTATCTATCGAGATTTACAAGGATGTTGCCAGGACTAGAGGGTGTGAGCTATAGGGAGAGGTTGAGTAGGCTGGGTCTCTATTCCATGGAGCGCAGGAGGATGAGGGGGGATCTTATAGAGGTGTACGAAATCATGAGAGGAATAGATCGGGTAGATGCACAGAGTCTCTTGCCCAGAGTAGGGGAATTAAGGACCAGAGGACATGGATTCAAGGTGAAGGGGAAAAGATTCTAATAGGAATCTGAGGGGTAACTTTTTCACACAAAGGGTGGTGGGTGTATGGAACAAGCTGCCAGAGGAGGTAGTTGAGGCTAGGACTATCCCATCATTTAAGAGACAGTTAGACAGGTACATGGATAGGACAGGTTTAGAGGGATATGGACCAAGCGCAGGCGTGGAACCAGTGTAGCTGGGACATTGCTGGCCAGTGTGGGTAAGTTGGGCCGAAGGGCCTGTTTCCACACTGTTTCACTCTATGACTCTATGACTCTATCCCTGGATGACCTTGCCCCTATCTCCCCTCATCACTCTCTCCACCTACATTGCTAAACAATCCTCCAACCACCCACTTTGCAACTCTCTAATCCTTTTGTCTCACACCTTATGTGTATTCATCTCTGGCCTTTGTCCAACCATCTGCCTATTACCCCCCCCCCCCCCCCCCCCCTTCGCCTGAGTTCATTTATGACCTGCCATGCTTTGTCCTTCCCATCCACTCTTCTAGCGTTCTTTCCTCCCACCCCTGCAAACAGCCTGAAGAAGGGTCTCAACCTGAAGCAACACCATAACATAAACACAAAATACTGGAGTAAGTCAGGCAGCATCTCTGGAGAAAAGGAATAGGCGATGGTTTGGGATTTATCTCATATTTCGCCCAGTGGTATGAACATTAAATTCTCTCATTTTAAATAACTTCATCTCATACTCCTCTCCCCTTCAAAACAAATCTGAAAATTCCCCACTTCTGACCAAATAAATAGTAATTTAACAAGATGACCCCGACCTATATAGAAAAATTACTGTTCAGTAATTTCAAGTAAATTACTGTTTAGCATTCGTGTCAGTAGTTTGTTCCAAACTACTCTAATTGCACTTTATTCTGTCTTAAAACTGTTACAATTTGTTTCGCTGGGTTGTTGTTGTTTAAATTAATTAAATTATTGCATCGTATGGGAGGCGCATTCCCAATCTCGTTGTACCCCTGTACAATGACAATAAAGATATATTGTATTGTATTGTACTGTATTTTAGAGAGAAGGAGTGAGTTGTGACTCTCACCATTCTGCACAATTTGTAGATAGACACAAAACTTTGGAGAAACTCAGCGGGACAGGCAGCATCTTCTGAGAGAAGGAATGGGTGACGTTTTCTTCAGAAGGGTCTCGACCCGAAACATTACCCATTCCTTCTCTCCAGAGATGCTGCCTGTCCCGCTGTTACTCCAGCTTTTTTTGTCTAGCTGCAGTTTAAACCAGCATCTGCAGTTCCTTCCTGATTAATTTGTAGTTATGACCAATGGTGTTCTCTTTTGTAATCAGTGATGAGATTGGTCCATAAAGGCAGGATAATTCCTTCATTATTTCGTCTCATATTTTGTATAAAATCACCAATTTTTCATTTTCTAAGTGCAGGGCTGATTCTCTGAGCTGATTTGGATGTTGATCAATCTTGTAATTCCTCCTTTGCATAATCAATAACAGCCACCGAGGGAGCACGGGTTTTAATTAAATATTGACCAAGCTCTCATCTGAAGACAAACCCACATTCCTGCTGATTACCAAAGCTGCCTACTTCCACTTCTGCATTTCTCTGACCGCCAACCTTAAAGTGAATTCAATGTCACTCAAACACTTCCAATTGTACACTTGATCATTCTTTTCAAACTAATCTGCACTTTACCTATTCTTTCTTACATGAAGACTTTCACTGTAGACATAAGAAAGTGCAGATGCTGGAATCCTGAGCAAAATGCAAACTGTAGGAGGAATGGGTGGCATGGTGGCACAGTGGTTGAGTTCCCATCTTACAGCGCCAGAGACCTGGGTTCAATCCAGACTACGGGTGCTGTCTGTATGCAGTTTGGATGTTTTCCCTGTGACCTGCGTGGGTTTCCGCCCACACTCTGAAGATGTCCAGGTTTTTTAGACTAATTGGCTTGGTAAAATTATAAATTGGCTCGAGTGTGTGTAGGATAGGGTTAGTGTGTGGGGATAGTTGGTCGTCATGGACTCGGTGGGCCGATGGGCCTGTTTGGCAATATCTCTAAACTAAACTCAGCGGGTCAAGCAGCATCCAGGGAGGAAATGGACAAATAACAGTTTGCGTCAGGACCTTTTTTCAGATGTTTTGGATTGGGAGCCACAGAATGGTCCCACGCTGAAGTGCCGCCTGTCCATTCCCTCCACAGATGCTGCCTAACCTGTTCAGTTCTTCCACACTTTGTTACTGAAGCCTTCACTGTTAGGTGTCTGCATTAATTTCTTACTGCATGGCAGGCCAAGGATGTTTTGACAACAAAAAGCCTTTCCTTCCCATACTGGAGCAGTGCAAACTACCCAAGGTAATTCATAGAGCTGCAAGGGACTGTGGGTGGATCTGAGGAGGCTGGGTGTGACTGCTGGGTGCTTATGATCAGAAGGGATGGTACTTTCAATCAGTGGCCATGTCTCAGGGTCAGTGAGTGAAAGGAACCCGTCGCTGGACGAGGGTTCACATGAGATGAGAAAGTGGCGGGTTGTGAGGGGAGCTCAGATCATTCACAAACTTAGAGTTGAGTATGGGTTCAGCCACACTAAAGGAATATAGCAGAAGTAAATAACATAAATGGGTCTGTCTGAATTGGGTTCCCATGAACGGATTGAGATAGATTTATGGAGTCGTAGAGTGACACAGTGTGGAAACAGGCCCTTCATCCCAACGCCCACACCGGCCAACAATGTCCCAGCTACACGTCCCACTTGCCCACGCTTGGAACATATCCCTCCAAACCTGTCCTCTCCATGTACCTGTCTAACTGTTTCTTAAACGATGGGACAGTCCCAGCCTCAACTACCTCCTTTGGCAGTGTGTTCCATACACCCACCACTCTTTGTGTGAAAAGGTTACCCCTCGGATTCCTATGAAATCTTTTCCCCTTCACCTTAAACCTAGTTCTCTGATCCTCGATTCCCTTACTCTGGGGAAAAGACCGTGCATCTACCTGATCTATTCCTCTCATGATCTTATACACCTCGATATGATCATCCTCCTGTGCCTCAAGGAATAGAAACCCAGCGTACTCGAGCTCGCACCCTCTAGTCCTGGCAACATCCTCGTAAATCTTTTCTGAACCCTTTCAAGCTTGACAATATCTTTCCTATAACATGGTGCCCAGAACTGAAAATATTCTAAATGCGGTCTCGCCAACGTCTTATACAACTGCAACATGACCTCCCAACTTCCATACTCAATACTCTGACTGATGAAGGCCAAAGTGCCAAAGAACTTTTTTGACCACTTTATCTACATGTGACTCGACCTTCAAGGAACCATGCACCTGTACTCCTAGATCCCTCTGCTCTACAACACTAACCAGAGGCCTACCATTTACTGTGTAGGTCCTGCCCTTGTTCGATGTCCCAAAATGCAACACTCACATTTTTCTGTATTAAATTCCATCAACCATTCGTCCGCCCACCTGGCCAATCGATCCAGATCCTGCTGCAATCTTTCACAACCATCTTCACTATCTGCAAAACCACTCACTTTTGTATATTTAGCAAGCTTGCTAATCTTGCCCTGTATGTTCTCATCCAAATCATTGATGTAGATGACAAACAGTAACGGGCCCAGCACCGAACCCTGAGGCACACCACTAGTCACAGGCCTCCAGTCCAAGAAGCAACTTCCACCATCACCCTCTGCTTCCTTCCATGGAGCCAATTTGCTATCCATTCAGCTATCTCTCCTTGGATCCCATGCGATCTAACCTTCCAGAGCAGCCTACCATGCGGAACCTTGTTGAATGCCTTACTGAAGTCCATGTGCACAACATCTACAGCTCTGCCCTCATCAACCATTTTGGTCACGTCTTCAAAAAAATCAATCAGATTTGTGAGATACGACCTCCCACGTACAAAACCATGCTGACTATCCCTAATTGGCCAAGACGTGAATTGGCCAAGATAGACTGGCAATTGATTCTTAAAGGGTTGACGGTGGATATGCAATGGAAGACATTTAAAGACCGCATGGATGAATTACAACAATTGTTCATCCCAGTTTGGCAAAAGAATAAATCAGGGAAGGTAGTGCATCCGTGGCTAACAAGGGAGATTAGGGATAGTATCAAAACAAAAGATGAAGCGTACAAATTAGCAAGAAAAGGCAGCCTACCAGAGGACTGGGAGAAATTCAGAGTCCAGCAGAGGAGGACAAAGGGCTTAATTAGGAAAGGGAAAATAGATTATGAAAGAAAACTGGCAGGGAACATAAAAACTGACTGCAAAAGCTTTTATAGATATGTAAAGAGAAAAGATTAGTTAAAACAAATGTAGGTCCCTTGCACGCAGAAACAGGTGAATTGATTATGGGGAACAAGGACATGGCAGACCAATTGAATAACTACTTTGGTTCTGTCTTCACTAAGGAAGACATAAATAATCTGCCGGAAATAGCAGGGGACCGGGGGTCAAATGAGATGGAGGAACTGAGTGAAATCCAGGTTAGTCTGGAAGTGGTGTTAGGTAAATTGAATGGATTAAAGGCCGATAAATCCCCAGGGCCAGATAGGCTGCATCCCAGAGTGCTTAAGGAGGTAGCCCCAGAAATAGTGGATGCATTAGTGATAATTTTTCAAAACTCTTTAGATTTTGGAGTAGTTCCTGAGGATTGGAGGGTAGCTAATGTAACCCCACTTTTCAAAAAGGGAGGGAGAGAGAAAACGGGGAATTACAGACCAGTTAGTCTAACATCGGTAATGGGGGAAATGCTGGAGTCAGTTATTAAAGATGGGATAGCAGCACATTTGGAAAGTGGTGAAATCATTGGACAAAGTCAGCATGGATTTATGAATGGTAAATCATGTCTGACGAATCTTATAGAATTTTTCGAGGATGTAACTAGTAGAGTGGATAAGGGAGAACCAGTGGATGTGTTATATCTGGACTTCCAGAAGGCTTTCGACGGTCCCACATAAGAGATTAGTATGCAAACTTAAAGCACACGGTATTGTGGGTTCAGTATTGATGTGGATAGAGAACTGGCTGGCAGACAGGAAGCAAAGAGTAGGAATAAACGGGTCCTTTTCAGAATGGCAGACAGTGACTAGTGGGGTACCGCAAGGCTCAGTGCTGGGACCACAGCTATTTACAATATATATTAATGATTTGGACGAGGGAATTGAATGCAACATCTCCAAGTTTGCGGATGACACGAAGCTGGGGGGCAGTGTTAGCTGTGAGGAGGATGCTAGGAGGCTGCAAAGTGACTTGGATAGGTTAGGTGAATGGGCAATTGCATGGCAGATGCAGTATAATGTGGATAAATGTGAGGTTATCCACTTTGGTGGCAAGAACAGGAAAGCAGACTATTACCTGAATGGTGGCCGATTAGGAGAGGTGGAGATGCAACGAGACCTGGGTGTCGTGGTACACTAGTCATTGAAAGTAGGCATGCAGGTGCAGCAGGCAGTGAAGAAAGCGAATTCTATGTTGGCATTCATAGCGAGGGGATTTGAGTATAGGAGCAGGGAGGTTCTGCTGCAGTTGTACAGGGCATTGGTGAGACCACACCTGGAGTATTGCGTACAGTTTTGGTCTCCTAATCTGAGGAAAGACATTCTTGCCATAGAGGGAGTACAGAGAAGGTTCACCAGATTGATTCCTGGGATGGCAGGACTTTCATATGAAGAAAGACTGGATAGACTCGGCTTGTACTCGCTGGAATTTAGAAGATTGAGGGGGGATCTTATAGAAACTTACAAAATTCTTAAGGGGTTGGACAGGCTAGATGCAGGAAAATTGTTCCTGATGTTGGGGAAGTCCAGAACAAGGGGTCACAGTTTAAGGATAAGGGGGAAGTCTTTTAGGACCGAGATGAGAAAGTTTTATTTCACACAGAGAGTGGTGAATCTGTGGAATTCTCTGCCACAGAAGGTAGTTGAGGCCAGTTCATTGGCTATATTTAAGAGGGAGTTAGATGGCTAAAGGGATCAGGGGGTATGGAGAGAAGGCAGGTACGGGATACTGAGTTGGATGATCAGCCATGATCATATTGAATGGCGGTGCAGGCTCGAAGGGCCGAATGGCCTACTCCTGCACCTATTTTCTATGTTTCTATGTTTCTAATCAGCCCTTGCCCATCTAAATGCTTGTATAACCTATCCCTGTGATGCAGGAGATTGTCTTTACATTTTACAGAAACAGGCTTCATAGGCTCTTTGGATATTTTCTTTTGCAAGAGGGACCTGAATCTGTCATCAATTGTTCCTATCCAACTAATGCCACAGCAGTGGTATCCAGACATGAGTATTTAGAGACTAATACAGCATGGAAACAGGCCCTTCAGCATAACTTGCCCTCTCCGACCAACATGTCCCATTTATGCTAGACTCACCTGCCCGCATTTGGCCCATGTCCTTCTAAACCAATATTATCCATGTACCTATCTAAATGTCTCTTAAATGTGGCGATAGTACCTGCCTCAACTACCTCCTCCAGCAGCTCGTTCCATACACGATTTTCATCAGTGAAATACAAAAGAGGAAGTAGGCAATGTTGGTGATGGGCTGGAATTTGGGATTGTCCTTAGACCAAAGCTTCGTTCCGATTCAATTAAAACACTGTGCTCATGTTGTGGCTGTTGTGAATGTGCAAATTCCACTCAAGCAGATGGAGGAGAGACTACAACCCAGACCTCTGCTTCACATCGAAAACCGATGTTGGCCACCCCCTCTATGGGGGTGTAAGATCCTTTCGCACTTCCCTCACAGCCAACACAGACCTGCTCTGATCCACATCTGTGTACAGATCCCTGTGATCTCATCCAAGCCTCTCCCAACCTGGAACTGCACCAAAGCAGATTGGAAAGGTTTCACACAAGAAGTGGAGGAAAAGATCATGTCCTGTACCTGTCCCCAAGAACTGCGTCCTTCTGTACGATCCTGAAGGCTGCAGCAAAGAAGTACGTCCCTAGAGGCTTCCGCAAAAACTTCACCCCTTGCTGGCTCTCTGAATCAGAAAACCTCTTGAAGCAGTATGAGGCCACAGGTGACCCAGATACTGCCACAGAACTGCTAGATTCCCTGGATGCAGCCAGACGACAGGGCTGGCAAGAGACTGTAGATGACTTGAACCACGCACTCCAGCAGGAAGGCATGGACACTCCTTTGCCATCTCCCTGCCCGGTGCAACCCCCCCAAGGTGTCAGCAAATGCTGTAGCTTCCTGCCTGCTGGCAAACACGATGGTCGCCACTTCTAAAGAAGCCCAACAAGAAGTGAGACGGAGCTTGTCAAAGTCCATCTCTTCTTCACCATCCTCAAGCCGCCTTTCTAATCCATACACTCCAGTTGATGTAGGCAAAGGCCTGGCCTCTACTAAAGCTGGGAAAGCAGCAGGAGTTGATAGGATTTACCTGGAATTTCTGAAGTACCTTGGCCCCCAAGGACGCAACTAGCTGGCTGCTTTTTTCACCCATGTCCATTGTAGAGGAATTATCCCTGAGGCCTGGAGAGAGTCTAAGGTTATCGCCATCCTAAAGCCTGGGAAACCTGTTGATGATCCAGCTCGTTACCGACCCATCTCCCTCTTGTGTACATCCTACAAGCTGTTTGTGTCTCCTGCTTGCTAGGATTTCTCCATTGGTAGAACCTGTTCTGCCCAGAGAGCAAGCTGGCTTTAGACCTGGTAGAAGACGCACAGATCAAGTCCTTGCCCTCACTACCAATATAGAGGCTGGCTTCCAACATGCCCTGAAAACTGGTGTTGGTCTCATCGATCTGTCATCAGCTTATGACACCGTTTGGAGACATGTCTGTTGCTGAAAACTTCCAGAATCTTGAAGTGCCAAACCACCATGCGTGCCCTCTCATCTATCCTCAGCAACCGTAGATTTAGGGTCTCGTTTGGGGACCAGCTCTGTTAGGACCCTGAATGATGGCCTCCCCCAGGGCTCTGTCCTAGCTCGCCTACTCTTCAACATCTATGTGAGTGACATGCCAACTATCTCGTCCAGGAAGTTTGCATATGCAGATGACCTTTCCCTTGCCTACCAGGGAGCTGCCCTTGATATCAGCAGAGTGCTAACCCAAGACTTGAAGGGGATGGAGGACAACTTCACCTTCTGGCGACTTCGCACCAACCCATCTAAGACAACTGTCACTGCCTTCCACCTCAGCAATCGGCTCGCCAATGCAAAGCTCCGAGTTTCCTTTTGTGGTAAGCCAGTGAAGAATGAGGAATTCCCCAAGTACCTCGGAGTCACCCTGGACCGCACCCTCACCTATCGTGAACACCTGAAGAGGGTGGCTGGTAAACTGAAAGGGTCAACATCATCAGGAAACTTGCAGGCAACAGCTGGGGATCCAATGCACGCACCCTCCGTACTGCAACCATAGCCCTAGTCTACTCAACAGCCGAGTTTTGCTCAACAGCTTGGGCTAATAGCTGCCACACCAAACAAATTGACACTGTCCTTAACTTTGCAATGTGGGTCATCACAGGGATGCTTAAGTCAACACCTTTGCAGTGGCTCCCTGTCCTCTCTCACATCGCCCCTCCCAGCGTACGCAGAAGGGAAAGGATGTTGAAGGATTGGTGCACCATCGAGGCTAACCCTGACCTTCCCATCCATGCTGACTTGAACAATCCGCCCAACATGTGCCTGAAGTCCCGGAAACCCTTCTGGTCTTCAGCCAAATCCACGGAAGACTTTGACCCCAAGACTGAGTGCCGCAGAGTCTGGGAAGATGCCAACACCAACAACGAAGAGGTCATCACAGACCCGACAGTGAAACCACCAGGATTTGACCTCCATCGCAAGCAATTGGTAACCCTGAACAGGATCCGCACCCTCCATGCAAGAACAGCGCATCACCTGCACGTGGGGGATGACAGACAGCCCTGCTTGTGACTGCAGATATCCAGACCAGACCATCCCACACATCGTGAATGACTGCTCACTGAAGCTTTTCCCTGGTGGCATCAAGGCCATCCACCCAGCAACTGATGCTGCCCTGGGCTGGATGTCTACCCTTGGCCTACAACTTTAGGCTGTACGCGCCATACACAAGAAGAAGAATGTGCAAATTAGAATCATGAAATAGATAGCTGGTTTATAGCATCCAAATCAGCTCAGAGAACCAGCCTCCCATATCTTAGAAAAGCAGGGCATGTAATAATGGTGATTTGATCAAAGGAGACATAATAAAGAAGGAATTAATGTTTACTGTATGTGGAGCAATCATTTATTTCAGTGATTAGTAAAGAGAAGCCATAACTATGAATTATGCAGAAACAAACAATTGGATGTTAAGTCTGATGAAGGGTCTCGTCTCGAAACGTCACCAATCTAATGAAGGATCTCAACCCGAAACGTAATCTATTCCTTTTCTCCAGTGATACTGCCTGCCCCCTGAGTTACTCCAGTATTTTGTATCTATCTTCGGTGTAAATCAGCACCTGCAGTTCCTTCTTACACAACTGGATATTAAGGGTTAATATCCATGCCCTGCATGCATTGCACATCAAACGTGGGAAACTCTGAAACAAAACCACAGAGGTTGTGTTCCCTGGCAGTGATTTAAATGATTTGCAATTAATTAATCCATCTTTCTCACAATGCATCTTCAGTACAGTTTGCGTCTCATATGTTCCTGTGATAATTCCTTCCTTCTCATTATTATTCAAAGTATCCAGCGCATTTCAATTTAAGCATCAGCATCCGATCAACTACATTTCTGGTAACTTGCTGAGTCTAGTCTTCCCTTTATCACATCATTGTGATTTAAATAAACCTTTTCACGAGAGTTCTTATTTGTGGGAAAGGCCCTAATGGACGTAAAGAGAATCTTATATTTCTTTTTTAAAGATTGAAAAAGTGACTATCAGCATTTTTATTGGTTAAATATTCCATTTGTACGGTAAAATCTGAACTGCTTCCGACTGAATCAGAAAGGAAGAAATAGTCTCAGCATCTTGTCTCAGCAGATTGGAGTTATGTGATCTGACAGCAAGTGTATGGAAATCCGTTCAAAAGATTAGAGGGTTAAGATTTCGATTTGAAGTGGAAGGAATTGGTCTGTTTAGAAGGAATCGGCTAAAGCTAAAATATTCATGGAGTTTGAATAGAAAACTTCCAATTGGGAAATGCTTGAACTCGCAACCAAGTGAAGAGGAATGGTTTGAAATTTGAGATAAACAAGTAAATGACTCTGACGAAAGTGGTTAAGAATTTACGAATTCCAGACATACGATAGAAAGCAAATGTGACGGAGGCTTAGTGCTTTGCTGCATCAGTCAAAATGTCAGATGTTGGATAATCAGAATTGACAGAGGATGGACTTGCTGAGATCCCTGACCTGACCTTGAAGGATTCTGTGCAGAGTGCGACAACAGAACTGCCCTCAGACATCGTTACTGTATGTTGGGAATTTCAGGCATGCTGTCGGTGTCTTTCTGTTTATTGATTTTCCGGCACGTTTGAGTTGTGTGGGAGTCGAAAGGGTGTCACAGAATTCTTATGGCCAGTAAAAATGCTAATGGTCACCCTGACATTGATATCAAAATTCAGAGCTCTCAAGGTAGTGCTCTGAGCTATTGCCAGTCCGATTTGCAGCAAACTCAAATTGGAAGAGGCAGAGACTCAGAGTGCAGTGCCTGTAACCCCGAACAGACACGGTTATGACAGCGTATGCGTCAGAAACAATTTACTGTAAACTGGCTGTGCTAGAATTTGGGGAAAGTTGGTGTATCTATGCTTAAAGCCCTGGGATAGACACGAGTTTCACACAGCTGGTTTGACATGTTTAAAGTAGAATAGAGTTTTACAGCTGTTGAAAAGTTCAATGAATTTTTAAAAAGACACAAATTTCCCCTTGAGTCCCACTGGAACCCAATCATTCAGCAGGAGTTACAGTGCATTATAACAGAAGGAGAATGGGATCCAGATATACCTGGTGCCCATTGTAGAAAGGCGGCATGGTGGTGTCACAGTAGAGCTACTGCCTCACAGCACCAGAGACCCGGGTTCGATCCTGACTACAAGTGCTGCCTGTACGGAGTTTGTATGTTCTCCTCGTGACCTGCGTTGGTTTTCCCCAAGATCATCGGTTTCATCCCACACTCCAAAGACGTGCAGGTTTGTAAGTTAACTGGCTTGGTGTAAATGTAAAATTGTCCCTCGTGTATAGGATAGTGTTAATGTGCGGGGATCGCTGGTCAGTACACACTCGGTGGGCCGGAGGGACTGTTTCTGCGCTGTATCTCTAAACTAAACTAAACTAAACTAGAAGAGTATCATGACAAAGTGCTTGTTGAGATACTTGACTGAAAGACTATAAATCTGGTAGTAAATTTGGTGTCAGGTGTTTTGGGGAGAAGGCAGGAGAATGGGATTTGGAGGGAAAGATGGATCAGCCATGATTGAATGGCAGAGTAGATTTGATGGGCCAAATGGCCTAATTCTGCTCCTATCACTCATGAACTTACGAGATTTGTTTACTGCTGAAGTAAACAAATTTAAGGTCATAAGGTCACAAGTGATAGGAGTAGAATTAGGCCATTCGGCCCATCAAGTCAACTCTGCCATTCAATCATGGCTGATCTATCTCTCCCTCCTAACCCCATTCTCCTGCCTTCTCCCCATAACCTCTGACACCTGTACTAATCAAGAATTTACCTATCTCTGCCTTAAAAATATCCACTGACGGCCTCCAGAGCCTTCTGTGGCAAAGAATTCCACAGATTCACAGCACTCTGACTAAAGAAATTTCTCCTCATCTCCTTCCTAAAAGAGCGTCCTTTAATTCTGAGGCTATGACCTCTAGTCCTAGACTTTCCCACTAGTGGAAACATCCTCTCCACATCCACTCTGTCCAAGCCTGTCACTATTTGTGTGTTTCAATGAGGTGCCCCCTCATTCTTCTAAACTTCAGCGAGTACAGGCCCAGTGCCAGCAAACACTCATCAGATGTTAACCCATTTATTCCTGGGAACATTCTTGTGAACCACTTCTGGACCAATACATCCTTCCTCAGATATGGGGCCCAAAATTGCTCACAATATTCCAAATGCGGCCTTACCAGCGCCTTATAGTGCTCTGCCTTCAGTTGCCAGTATCTGCCGTCTCGTGTGCTTTCAAAAATATAATGGCTCTTCTTGCTCCTTCCACTGTTTTCGCTTGGCCGCGTCTACACATGTTCCTAATGGATGAGCTTACAGAGCCTTGGGCCAGGCCGGATGCTTCTCGTTCCTACTGAGCAGTACCGGGCCAGGAATCCCCATCAGCCGGGGAGAATATTACTGTTTCTCAAAAAAGCTTCAAAGATTCCCAGAAGCATTTTCTCTGTCATGATGGAAATCTCCTGCCATGACAGAGTTTGGACCAAAGTGCTTGTTTAATGATGTGTGTTGTTTAAGAGTAAAATGTAAATATCCTTCAGATTCTGGAATTGTGATCTTTGACTCATGATTGAAATTTTGCTGTTTATCTGGGAAGGTGAAGTATAAAATTATCTTCATTTAATTATTCGCTTCAAATGAATTTACTAGAATATGTTTGTGCTGTGCACCCTTTTACCTAATCCATTTCCTTATATTTTGTTGTTTGACTATTGATTTATTCTGGCTGTGTTCTCTCTATTTTTTTCTGCCCTTTGCTCTGAGGTATGCAAATGCTAAAAAATCCTTTTGATTACAACGTGACCATAGTTAATTCTCATGCAAGGACCACAAAGCTAAATTTAATTACGGAGCATCTCAGTGAAACATTAAAAACATTATTCATCATGTTCCTTTATTAATTGCACGATTAACTCATCTATGAAATAATCGCGCAGGCTTGTTTATAAGATGCGGACCATACCTCATAAATTTGACGCGTGAGTCGGTTAATAAATTTAATGGACCATCGCAGTGGTGAAAGGTGTAATATACATCCACAACTTTGCAGTGCAAACTTCAATTTGTGATTTTGCAATTGTTTTCCCTTTAATGAGGATGAGATCATCCAGATAAAAAGACAATTAGGAAGGGAGTTGTGGAATTTGTGCTCGGTAGAGTATTACAAATAGACAAGTTAAAAAAAAAGATTTCTCCCTGTTCGCTGTACATACAAACACTTCATCTGCTGTAATTTATACCTAGAATTATGATTATTCAGAATTGCAGAAGAATCATTATTATGATTGTGTCTCTGTCACTATTAGTATCTTGCTGCAAAAATTTGATTGCAGAAAGATTGTCACCATCACCCATTTTGGACAGTGGTTGTAGATCCACTGAAACTAATGCCTGCGTAGGAGATGAAAACATACCCCACAGTCCCAGGGTTATATGACTCACACCATTGCGACTGCCAGCTTTCTCAAGATGAGCTTGTGAAATTGATGTTGCCATGGAAACTGGTATTATTCAACATGCAGTTATGTAGCAGTATTCGTGGTGAATGGATTGTTGTCTGAATGAAGAGTAAGAAGATACAGGCATGGAAATCTAGCCTTTTTAAATAAGATAGCAGGGGTTGCGAATCGCAACATGGTGGAAGAAAAATGCATTGAGTAAACAGCAGTGGTACTTTGTTTATTGTCTATTTCCTGACTCCCCTGCTTCATATGCCAGGCATGGTCCCTGCCTAAGTCCAACATGGCTCAGAAATACTCTGCTTGTCTGCAGCTGCAATGTAATAAATAACTGTATAACTAGACTCAATCTCCCACTTAAGAAGTACACGGACAGTTACAAACCATCAGCTCAATTACTATCTTTGTCCACTATCCACTGTGGCATCACCTTCCCTGGCAGAATGACAAATAGCTGCACTTGAAGGCATTCAGCACAGCACAGCTGCCCTCTTCAAGATGACATCTCGTCCAGTTTAATAAAGCAAAATAGATAGTGAAAAAGATGAATATTTCAAATCGCCACTGCATCAACATTTCACATTAATGCTGAATTCAGAAAGAATTGTACTTCCAGCAAAACAATCATTGAAGGGGAAGTTTCATTCGATGGCCTCAAAACTTAAGTAAATATGTGGATGAGAAGTCAAATATACACAGTTGCAGGACTAACATTTGGAGAGGTTGCTAAAGTTACAGGAGACATGACTGATTCGTTCCACATGATCAAGGTCATGGTCTCTTTGAACCAATTCAACAGAAGCCTTGCCGCAGCCCATTTCAAAGTGGAGAGATAGCATTTGGGATGGCGTAGAGAACACCAGGTACATCCCTCATGGGACACACAGATACCCATAAATGGTGGAAGGTCAGACCGCCTGGCAGGTGAGAACTTGCTCAGGAGCCACATGTGAAGTACATCTAGCCCCACCTGTCTATGTTGGCCATGCCATTTCCTCAGTAATCACAGGCCTGGGGTGGAAGAATGCCAACTGGTCGGCGCGGACCCGGTGGAACGAAGGGTCTGTTTCCGTGTTGTATCTCTAAACTAAATTAAATTTAGGCACAAAACACCTACCCCCTCCTTCTCATTATCGAGGCAACCAAATAAACGCTGTACCTAAGTAATGGATGGCAGTATTATGGTATTTGCCTTTTTGGTGTAACTTTAAGAAATGGAAGGGCAATGTTGATACACTTTGACACATTGTTGCACCAGATCCCACCATTTGTAGAGAGACCACGCTTCCAATAAAGGATGTTCCACTGTAAACTACAAAGTGCTGGAGGAATTCAGCCGGTCAGGCATCATCTGTGGAGGGAAACGGACAGACGAGGTTTTGGGTCAGGACCTTTCTTTAGACCCCTTCCTGAGTTTGAAGAAGGGTCCCGACTGAAACGTCCTCTGTCCATTTCCCTCCACTGATGCTGTCTGATCCATTGAGTCGCTCTGGCAATTTGTTCTTTTACTCTGGATTCCAGCATCTGTCATCTCTTGCGTCTCCAAGGAGGTTCCATTGATGGATTTACTCCATCGTTGGCCTTGGGCAAGCTGCAGTACAAATGGAGCTTACTGTCTTGAGTCCACTGGCATGTTTGGGATGTTGCTGTATGATGGAGGAGCAGGACAATGATCCAGAGAATATAGAAGAAGAGTGTCGGAGGAGAGCAGCAATAATGGCAGGCAGTGGACGTGGCAAATGGGTTGGAGTGTTCAAAAGATGCAGGTGGACTCAGCCTTTTGGACTTATCAAGATGACCGCGCCGTTGTGTTTGGCTGCCTGTCGTCGCTCACCTGGAGATCGTAGTATTCTTCGAGCCACTTTGGTTTACGACTGCCGAACCCTCCTGTTGATCCGACCCTCCGTCGTCGACTTCTTCAGTCCAGGTCCCGGACAAAGTTTCTTCCAGCGATCGCTCCTCGATCAACTCCAGGTAGATGTGCGGGCCCAGCCTTACATCCACCGCCGCACGCACCGCGCTAGGAGGCGGGGTAAACGCGCGGGAACATTCGAAAATTTAAAAAACCTCGCCCGCGCTCATCCAACAGCGGCTGACCTCGCCCAGCGCTGCGAAGTCGGACCTGGTCGACCTTACTGCTCCATCCACCGGCGCTCCCTCGAGCTCAGGTATGCCGCTCTTCGACCGATCATCCCGGTCCCTGGACTGCCGGCCCGTGGGCTCCCAGCAAGGCCATCTGTGAAGCGCAGCGGCGTGGTCTCCCTGAACCTCCGCCCGCTGGTGTGGGAGCCGCTACCAGACCGAAGCTCACCTGCTGTCCCTGCTGTCCCTGCTAAAGTGACGCAAGATTCCTACAGAACAAGACCTTCATCCTCAACGACTTCTTCACCACCCGTAGATTGGACTTCTTACTGCTCACAGAATCCTGGCTTAACCCTGGTGAGCTTGCTCCACTCGTGGAACTCTGTCCTGATGACTGTAACTTCTTCACCTCGCCTAGGCTCTCCGGACGCGGTGGGGGCTTAACCACTGTGTTTAAGAAACATTTCAACTGCCGCCTCCTGAACGCTGATCATTTCTCCAGTTTCGAGGTGCAACTAATTAAAGTAGGCCTAGCCTATCCCCTCTTAATTGTTCTTGTGTATCGCCCACCAAAAATGCATAAGGACTTCATCACCCAATTTGCTGATCTGATTTCTAGCATTTTGCCCAAATTTGACCGGATCATGATTCTTGGTGACTTTAATATTCATGTTTGCTGTCCCACTAAGCCTCTTGTGAGTGAATTTATGCACCTGGTTGAGTCCTTCAATCTGACTCTTCACACCACGGGACCCACAAGTTAGGCCATACTCTCGACCTAGTGTTATCGTCCGGATTCCCAATCAACAACATTGAAACTACTGAAGCCTGTCTATCGGACCACAGCGCTATCATTTTTGACGCATCTCTGCCTTTATCTCCCGCAAAATCTCATCTCCCTGTTCGCTACTCCCGCGACATAAATTCATTGACTGCCAGTAAATTCTCCGAGGCTTTCACAGCTGCCCCCAACATCTGCACTATTGAGGCCTCTCCCCCCCCATCTCAGCACTGAGGATCTCACCTCTTTATTTAATATCACTTGCTCTTCCATCCTGGATTCTATCGCTCCCCTTAAAATGAAAAAGCCTAAGCCCAAAGGTCGGCCGTGGCTCAATGACACCACCAAAGCCCTAAGAAGGGAGTGCAGAAAATCAGAAAGGAGGTGGAAATGTGACAAGCTTCAAATTTCCTTCGAAATTCTGAGAAACAATCTTCTCAAATACCAGGAAGCAGTAAAGTCTGCTAGAGCACAATACTTCTCCGCCCTTATTTCCAAAAACTCTCATAACTCCAAGGTCCTATTTAGAACAATTACCTCTGTCATATGTCCCGCCCCCAGTACCAGCTTAGTTGGGTCCCCTGCTAAGTGCGAAGAATTCGCTAAATTTTTCACCAACAAAGTTGAGAACATTAGAATGAACATTTCCCCTCCCACCCGTGACCTAGCTGTCTCACTAGTCTGTTCATCTAAATTGGACTGTTTCCAACCCGTCACTCTATCATCCTTTGCAAAGCTTGTCTCCGCTATGAAACCTGCAACCTGCCCCCTTGATCCTGCCCCCACTGCCCTTCTGAAGGATGTCATTGCAATAGCCGGTCCCAACATCCTCTCTATTATCAACAGTTCTCTGGCCACTGGCACTGTTTCAACCAGTTTCAAGCACGCGGTGGTCCAGCCCCTACTGAAAAAACCTAACCTAGACCCCACCTTGCCTAGCAACTACAGACCCATTTCCAAACTGCCATTCCTGTCAAAAGTCCTTGAAAAGGCAATTCTAAACCAATTAGTGCCCTACCTGCACCAATACACCATCCTGGAAAGTTTCCAGTCAGGTTTCAGAGCCCACCACAGCACAGAGTCTGCCTTGTTGAAGGTACACAACGACCTGCTTCTCGCCATCGACACCGGCGACTGTGTAATCCTGCTCCTTCTCGACCTCAGCGCAGCGTTCCATACAGTGGACCACACCATCCTTATTGACCGTCTCTGGTACGCGGTTGGCATTGATGGCACTGCCCTGAGCTGGTTCGCTTCGTACCTCAAAGATAGGAGTTTCGCCATCAACATAGGCAGTTATTCCTCTGCTCCAGCTAGCCTCTCCTGCGGAGTTCCACAAGGCTCCATCCTAGGCCCCATTCTCTTCTCTCTATACATGCTCCCCCTTGGCCAAATCATTCAAAGGCACGGCATTTCTTTCCACTGCTATGCCGATGACACTCAGCTTTACCTCCCCCTGAAACCCAACAACCAGTCAAATTTAAACAGCCTCTTACACTGCCTTGAGGACATAAAATGTTGGATGGCACAGAACTTCCTCCAATTAAATGAGAGCAAGTCTGAGGTCATCCTATTCGGCCCCCCCGACTCCATCAAATCGATAACAGGCAGTCTTGGAAGTCTATCCTGCCTAGTCAAACCGCATGTCAAAAACCTCGGCATGATATTTGACTCTGCATTAAAATTTGATAAGCAAGTCAACGCTGTGGTAAAAGCCAGCTTCTTCCAACTTCGAACCATAGCTAAAATCAAACCTTTCCTCCAATTCGACGACACAGAAAAAATCATTCACGCTTTCATTTCCTCCCGCCTAGACTACTGCAACTCCCTATATACTGGGATCAGCCAATCTTCCCTGTCCCGCCTGC
This sequence comes from Rhinoraja longicauda, assembly GCF_053455715.1. Lineage (NCBI taxonomy): Eukaryota > Metazoa > Chordata > Chondrichthyes > Rajiformes > Arhynchobatidae > Rhinoraja > Rhinoraja longicauda. The sequence continues at coordinate 64,750,629 of NC_135953.1, read as the reverse complement.
AACTGGTCCAAAACGCCGCAGCGAGACTCCTGACGGGTACCCGTAAAAGGGACCACATCACCCCGATGCTGGCCTCTCTCCACTGGCTCCCTGTACGGTACAGAATCAACTTCAAGCTCCTCCTATTCACGTATAAAGCCCTAAATGGACATTCCCCCCCCTACATCAAAAATCTTCTAACCCCCCTCTCTAACTCCAGGTCCCTCAGGTCGGCCGACTTGGGGCTACTCACTATCCCGCGGTCTAGGCTTAAGCTCAGGGGTGACCGCGCTTTTGCGGTTGCAGCTCCTAGACTGTGGAACAGCATCCCTCTCCCCATCAGAACTGCCCCCTCCATCGACTCCTTTAAGTCCAGGCTCAAAACCTATTTCTACTCCCTAGCGTTTGAGGCTCATTGAGGAGGCGCTGTGAACTGTTTGCGTGCTACTGTATGTTTCATTTTTTTCCTTAGTACCTAATCAGATGTACAGCACTTTGGTCAACGTGGGTTGTTTTTAAATGTGCTATACAAATAAAATTGACTTGACTTGACTTGACTTTTGCTTTTGTGTACGGAACAACTGGAGATGATCCCGCGGTTGAACAATATAGTCAGCATTCCAGGAGAGGACACTCGCAGAGAACTACTGAGACATGCTAGAAGAGGAAAGTGGTGGTGGGACTGGAGAGATTCAAGGTCCCGCATAGGATCGAGTTGGAAACCTTGAAATGGTATCTGAATCAGATACCCTCAGAGAAGTTCAAGAGACACGAGTTTGGCACATGCAAGTAGAGACCAGAGGGAGAGACCAGAGGAGCAGGCAGAGGTATACTCTTCAACCCACTGGACTTAACATTCCAGTATGTATGTACATTAGCTTTCTTTAGGCAGATTGGCTTTAGAAACATGAGGTGATCCCATGACATGATTCCAAGTTATAAGTAGGGAGCAAGCCAACAGAATTGGTAGTGGTGATGTGGGCATCTCTGTCTCAACCAAGTTACATGGACAATATCAGCAGACTGGGAGGAAAGCCAATGGGGCATCAATCCTGTGAAATTACCACCTAGAGAGCTGTACAGACTAACTTGTTGAATATATTTAAGAGGAAAGGGTATGAGAAGAAAGTAGGTATGAGAAGAAAGTAGGTATGAGACAAAGGATTATTCGTTATCATATTAAATGGCAGCGAAGCTCAGAGAGCAAAATAGCCAATTCCTGCTCCTGTTTTCTATGCTTCTACATCACAAGCTTACATTTTCCACACTAAAAATAATTCGAAGTTAAGGTCAATGAGTAAATGAATGTGATAATTATTGTCATAAAATCCTCACTAGACTTGAAAAAATGTATTTTACACATGGGCAATTTCACTCTCTTGGATGTATATTGAAAAAGATTTCAATTAATTTTAAACATTGTTTCTGAATTTTTTATCTCTTATTTTTGATTCCATCCATGCTTCTGAATATTTCATTTTCAGTACATCATTTAAATACATTTCCTGCTTCTTGCTTTATATTACCCGGTTTGCAAGTCTCACTGAGGATTTTACAGACTGAAAGGTTGAGATGTTTCTTGAACTGTTCACAGTTGTCCCAGATCCCCTGTGGAGGGCATTACATGGGAAAACACATTGTTCAAGAAAATCAACATGAAAAGACTATGGAAAGTTTGTGTGCTTTGTCGGTGAGATAAACAGTAAGTGTCTTTACTGAAATGAAAATAAAAATATCAGAGCTGGTATTATTCACAATATTTAACCTTCTCAATAATTGGCCAGACTGCAACAATGATCTGAACATTTTATTTTTTTCCCTGTAAAACCTACTTTTGCATGGATTGTACTCGGTGTTTAAGTCCTTCATTTTTTAATTAACATTGTATTAACATCGATAAGAATAGCCCCTCGAAAGATGAACTAATTATTTTGTTTGTCATCGCCAGTTAATCAGAGCAATAAAATAATATTTCCATTGAGGCTTTTCTTAACAAGATTTTCCATGGATATAAATAGCTGCTCATCTCTTAACATTTCATGACATTGTGCTTCATCTCGGCAAGTTGCAAGTCATATTTTTGAATGACGCTCTTCCTGTCATGAGCACAACACTTTTACTCTTTCAATTCACCCTTGTATAAGTTGGACGTACAAAGGAGATAAGTGAAACAGGCTTGGCATGAGAATAAACATGACCAATGATGATTTCATTCATTGCCTAATATTTCCTCAGCCACATCGAGCAACCCTTTCTCAATGTTGGTTTTGGAATTATAGCTTTACACTCTTTCTATCTTTAATTAATTCCTTCCTCTTTCTTCTTCTGATTCTTAATGTTCTACTGTTGGTAGAGTTTTCTCAAGTAACTTCATTCAGTCAGTTTGTTGTAGGCCAAATGTTTTATCTACAGGTCCACAAAATGCAACAATACATAAGACCCGAGTCTTGGTGAGCTACTGAACATCGTTTCCACACTATGCGCAAAGGACTTCCAAGGCTGGGGCTAACTCTGCCAGGTCGTGAGAGTACAGACCAGTAGCAGGTGAGCGGGCTTTTAAAATGGATTGTCAAGTGGAAGGGCTGTAGTTGTCTGGCAATCAGAGAGATGGAAAGCAAAATAAATTGCAGATGCTGGAAATCTAAGATAAAAAGACTAGAGACCAACGGGCGCTCCAAGCCGCAGGAGTCTGCGGGACTTTAACATCGCAGAGCTTACGATCCCTTTGCCGGGGATCGAAGCACCAACCGCAGGGCCTGTGGACTTTAACATCGTGAAGCCCATGGTCTTTGGTAAGAAGAGGCCGACTCAGGAGCTCCATGCCGCGGAGAGAGTTTCAACCGCCCTAACGCAGCAGTTTCGATCACCCCGACAGGGGCTTCGATCGTCGGCTGCAGGGGCTTTGATCGTCCCGACTGCAGATGGTTTGATTGCCCCAACCGCGGGAGAACAAAGAGGAGGAAGGTTGAACTTTATTGCCTTCCATCACAGTGAAGAATGTGGAATCCATTGTGATGGATGTTTATGTTAACTTTTATGTGGCTGTGTGTCTTGTTGCTTTTCACTTAGTGTGGCTGTATGGTAACTCAAATTTCACTGTACCTTAATTGGTACACGTGACAATACACTGACCTTGAAACCTTGAAAAAGTCAGGTAACATCTGTTTCTCTCTCTGTTGATGCTGCCCAACCTACTGAGTATCCTCAGTAGTTTCTGTTTTAAACCTGAGTGATGTATAGCTTGGCAGTGCGAGAATAACAACCTTGGTAGGTCAGTGTTGAAGGGGTGCAACTAGCTCCTCAGTGTGGTAGAATTTTTAGTTAATGGGTAGACATGTTAATTAGAGAATGACGTGAAATATTTGGATGTAAAATTGTTCACTTAGGGGCGATCTAAATGCAGTGATTGATCAAGGGACCTGGCACAGGCTGATAGGGAAAGAAGACGAATGTATCACAAAATGCTGGAGTAACTCAGCATGTCAGGCAGCATCTCAGGAATGAAGGAATGGGTGACGTTTCGTGTCGAGACCCTTCTTCAGACGGGTCTTCTTTCTTTAGGGAAAGAAGACTATAAGTAAAACTATAACGTGTTTCGGGCTGAGATAGTTCAGGAATAAACAACGTTGAATTGAGAAGGCAGTGAGTGGAATAAAATGGGATTTCTGTAGGATTAGTGCGTGGCTGTTTGATGATCAGTGCAGACTCAGTGGACTGAAGAATCTGTTTACAAGCTTATGATCTATGTTGTCCACCTTAACTTTGATTTTCACTACATATTGGTACTAAAAACTCATACCTGACTTGTTTATGGTGCATAATTTATTGGCCATAAATCATGGCTGAATTTCAACATGTGTTTGTGGGAGCGTAAGACTGCACATACAGAAGTTGGGAAAGTATTCTTCCCCATCCTCCCCTCCACCCACCCTGATTGTTCTCTCTGGAACATCAGATGTTGACGAGAGGCCCGATAGAAGTATATAAAACTGTAAGAGGTGTAGATCAGCTATACAGCCAAAAGCTTTTTCCAGGCAGGAAATGTCAAGAACTAGAGGGCATGACTTTCAGGTGAGAGGGTCAATGTTTTAAGGAAATGTGTGGGGCAAGATTTTTACACAAAATGGTTGATGTCTAGAACGCACTGCCAGGTGTGGTGGTGGAGGTAGATAAGAGTGCGGCGTTTAAAGGGCTTCTTGATAGGCAAGTGGATACGTAGAGAATAGAGGGATATGGATCATCTGCAGGCATCAAAGATTAGTTTAGCTTGGCATGATGTTCGGCACAGATGTTCCTGTGCTGTATTGTTCCATGTTCTATGTTCTGTTCGGACTCATTCTGTACTACAAGATACTAGAACATTACAATTCTGTAATACTATATTCACCGCTCGGGTATTTTTCTCTTTGCTCTACCTGTTGCACTTGTGTAACGCTTGAGTGTTCTCATTTATAGTATGATTTGATTTGACTGGAGCACACAAACAAAAGCTTTTCACTATTTAATGGCACGTGTGATAATAATAAACTAATATCGAATTGTAAAGAAAAGATAGAAACAATAATTGAGAATTATGTCCTCAACCATTAACTTTATTTTCTTTATATATAGGAAGGCAGAGTATTATCTGAATGGTGTCAAGTTAGGAACAGGGGACGTACAACGAGATCTGGGTGTCCTAGTGCATCAGTCACTGAAAGGAAGCATGCAGGTACAGCAGGCAGTGCAGAAAGCCAATGGAATGTTGGCCTTCATAACAAGAGGAGTTGAGTATAGGAGCAAAGAGGTCCTTCTGCAGATGTACAGGGCCCTAGTGAGACTGCACCTGGAATACTGTGTGCAATTTTGGTCTCCAAATTTGAGGAAGGATATTCTTGCTATTATCATATCATATCATATCATATATATACAGCCGGGAAACAGGCCTTTTCGGCCCTCCAAGTCCGTGCCGCCCAACGATCCCCGTACATTAACACTATCCTACACCCACTAGGGACAATATTTAAAAAAAATTATTTTATTTATTTTTAATTTTTTTTTAACATTTACCCAGCCAATTAACCTACATACCTGTACGTCTTTGGAGTGTGGGAGGAAACCGAAGATCTCGGAGAAAACCCACGCAGGTCACGTAGGTTTACTAGGTTAATTTCCGGAATGGCGGGACTTTCATATGTTGAAAGACTGGAGCGACTAGGCTTGTATACACTGGAATTTAGAAGGATGAGAGGAGATATAAGATTATTAAGGGGTTGGACACGTTAGAGGCAGGAAACATGTTCCCAATGTTGGGGGAGTCCAGAACAAGGGGCCACAGTTTAAGAATAAGGGGTAGGCCATTTAGAACTGAGATGAGGAAAAACTTTTTCAGTCAGAGAGTTGTGAATCTATGGAATTCTCTGCCTCAGAAGGCAGTGGAGGCTAATTCTCTGAATGCATTCTAGAGAGAGCTGGATAGAGCTCTTAAGGATAGTGGAGTCAGGGGGTATGGGGAGAAGGCAGGAACGGGGTACTGATTGAGAATGATCAGCCATGATCACATTGAATGGCGGTGCTGGCTCGAAGGGCCGAATGGCCTCCTCCTGCACCTATTGTCTATTGTCTATTGTCTATTCCTGGATTGATTTTTGCTGGCTACTCGCAAAGCAACCAGGTCATCTTGGTGCTGTAACAGCCTTGGATTCCAGTAAGGACCCCAGAGGCTCTGACCTCCAATTTTCTTGCACTGTACAAAGTAAAATGAGGTGTGGCAAAAGTTTGGTGTGTTGGTGGGGGAGCACTTTGGGACTAGTGACCCAAATCATGAACAATCATGGAAAAAGATAGGACTGGAGAACATCAACATCCTAAGATAGTGCAAGGCTAATTTTGATGGCCAAAGGACACTAAACAAGTGGAATGAGTAGAGATAAGCATGATGGTAGCCATAGACTCCATGGACTGAAGGGCCTGTTTCTATGCTGTTACACTCTAAGACACTATGTGTATGGCATTGGTTGCTCAATAATTGTTGTTTGCCCACTTAGGCCATAACCTAAATTTGCAAGGACTATGTAGTGCATCTATTAAAGTGCAGAGCAATTTTTCAGAATTCTAAACAATCATTATTTCAATATGATGCCTGGACTTATTTTACTTTGAAGCATCTAAGCTGGAATTTTTAATACTCATGCGGTGCTAGAAAAATATTGGAATGTAGGAAAATCAGTAGGTATCAGAATCAATTTGGAGTAGAGTAATATTATGCAGCCAAGACACACCAAATGTATTGACCAAACTCAACTTCCCTGTATGGACACCAGCAACATCTTCCAACATGGGAAAGACATTGTGTGTAATGGTATCACATTCATAATGAGGGTAACATGCAAGTAACCTGTCGCTTCTCACAGGTTGATCCTGCATCAGGACTCTCATGCTGATTTATGTAACCATGCCCAGCCCTTGAGAAAATATTATGGTGCTACCAAACAGTTATCTCATCAGTTTGGCGTATCTCTTTGTGAGAGACTGTTGCTGGCAGAAAGAATAGCAAGGGAAAAATATCTGTGATGTAGCAACAAAGAAATGGCGTAACTCAGCAGTTTAGGCAGGACCCCTGCACAACATAGATAGGTGACGGTTCGGGTCGATACCCTTCTTCAGACTGATTGTAGGGGTGTGTGGGGGAGGGGGGGGGGGAAGAAAGCTGATAATGGGGAGAGATAATAGGTAAAAGGTGGCAGATAATAGATTGACATAGGGCATGGGGGGAGGGGGGGGGGGGGGTTGATAGGTAGATGGTTAGAACAAGGCCAGAGATTTAAAAAAAAGAAAATGTGAGACAGGTTGGAATAATTGTGATCATCATCAACATCTGTGATGTGCTCTGTACATCCCTGGTGCTGAAATGGACACAGAGGAGGTGAAAAAGTTAAGTTCTCCAAAAAAGATTGGCTGTGCTCACAAGAAATGGCAGAACAATGCCAACACTAAGGAAAAGTGAACAGTGGTTTATTCTGGATGGGAGACATAAAGGTTTTGCACAGTATCTTGATCATTCTTGGCTTGGAGTGTTCTCCAGGTTCTGTTGCACTGCCAGAGGTCAGCACAGCCAGGGTTGGCAGGGCTGGATGTTGCAAAATATGGCAGGGAAGGGTAGTTCGAGCTCAAGCTCTGAGCCTCTGAGGGAGATCAGGTTTGTACTGAGCAGCCTTTGGCAAAGCTACGCAACACATGGGGAATCTCAGCTTTTCAGCCCAGGCAAGCTTCTGAGTAGAAAGGCAATATTCACAGCTCATGTTGAAGGGGCACAGGGTCACGGGCAGTTCACTCAGCCTGCTGCTTCACCATGGTTTATATCTTGGATGACATAATTCAGCTCCATTTACTGACCTTTGATCCACAACCCTTGATACCGTTAATAACCTGTCAAACCCAGAAGAGAGCTGTATATTTGGGAAACAAAACAGCAGAGCATGTGAACACTATGTAAATAATCTCCACTGTTCACTCTGGGCTTTAATCTATACTTTCACCCAGGGACATAATCATATGGTCATAAACAAACTAAGCAGTTAAAAAATCTAGACAGTGGCACAGCTGTTAGAACTGCTGCCACGCAGCACCAGAGACCCAGGTTCGATCCAGACCTCGGCTGCTTCCTGGGTGGAATTTGCATATTCTCCCTGTGACTATGTGGTTTCCTCTGGGTGCTCCAGTTTTTTTCCCACATCCCAAAGATGTGCGGGTTTGTGGAGAATTGTGTAAGAAGGAACTGCAGACGCTGGTTTAAACCAAAGATAGACACAAAGAGCTGGAGTAATTCAGCAGGACAAGCAGCATCTCTGGAGAGAAGGAATGGGTGATGTTTTGGGTCGAGACCCTTCATTGTTCCTCGTCTGTTGAGAGTGGATAAGAAAGTGAGATAACAGATCTAGTAGACTAAATAGAACTAAACAGAAAGTTAAGGTGGGGGGGGGGGGGGGGGGGGGGGAGGGGGAGAGAGTTACTAGGAACCTGAGGTAACATTTTCACATAGATGGGAGTATGGAATGAGCTGCTGGAGGAGGTAGTTGAAGCAGGTAGTATCACAACGTTTAAGAAACATTTGGACAGGTACATGGATAGGACAGGTTTAGAGGAATATGGCCCAAATGTGGGCAGGTGAGAGTTGTATAGATAGGATTTGTTGGTCGGTGTGGTCAAGTTGGGCCAAAGGGCCTGTTTCCACCCTGTATGACCCTTTGACTCTTGTGTGAACAGGTGATCAATTGTTGGCAGTGACTCGGTGAGCCAGTTTCCATGTCGTTTCTCTAAACAAAACAAAACTCTACACTGATTCTAACCATAACTCAATGACATACATAACTAAAATGCAGACAAGCTTCCACTGCCTTTTACAGGCATACATCTATCCACAAAACAGATAAGACTGTTATCTTAAACAATCTCCTCCAAATATGCTTGTTCTGAGGTGTTTTGGATGAGACATTATCCTCACCGAGATCTGTTTGTCCTGACTGTCATTTAATACATTTTACGGCTTAACAATTCTACAGCTTTTCCAATGGATCGAAGAAATGGAAAGTGTAGGAAGAAACTGCAGACGCTGGTTTACACCGAAGATAGACACAAAATGCTGGAGTAACTCAGCGGGACAGGCAACATCTTTGGAGAAAAGGAATGGGTAACGTTTCAGGTCTCGATCCTTCTTCAGACAGTCTCGAAGAAGAGTCTCAAACTGAAACTTCACCCATTCCTTCTCTCCAGAGATGCTGCCTGTCCCGCTGAGTTACTCCAGCATTTTTTGTCTACCTTCGAAGAAATGAAAAGGATATACTACTATAGCAGTTTTCTATTTCTGTTTAAGTATGTCACAATTAAATTGGCTGGTTGATGTGACTTAAATGGATTTTGTGGCTATCTTCCTGGTTGTGGAAACTGGAGAAACTTCAGATCCCAGTGAGGGTCCCATCAACTGCTCAATTCAGGAAATAGCCCATTGGTCCTTACTAGTGCAATGAATTCAGAAAATTGGCCCTAAGTGTCATCGCTGAGATCTGGATTCAGACTAAAATGATTGACCGTAAGCTCTCCAGGTTCGTTAAGTTAAGATGGATGGCTGGGCAGTGTAGAGGGAGCTGTGTTTAACATATTACACCTGACCTGGCTGTGCTTTGTATTCATAGTGAGCATGAAGAAAAACAATATATCCCATTTGCAGAATTCCCATCCATCACTGAGACAAGCATGAGAAAACACCCTGCTTTTGTTCTGTGAGTGATTCTTTTGATTCTTCACTTTCTATAATTTGCTATACTTTAAATTTCTGTTTATTGCTATTAATAAATGCCCTGTTCCCTGATAGCCCTTTTTGATAAGCCTTGGTCAGGAAACAAGTGATTAAGTCCCAGAGCAATGCAAATTTGATTTCACAATAGTTTAGTAAATTACTGTAAATTATAGGATTTAAATGAATATTGAAATCTTCCTCTTCTTAAAATTTCCTAAATAGGTTGGCACAGTGGTGCAGTGGTAAAGTTGCTGCCTTACAGTGCCAGAGACCCGGGTTCGATCCTGACTACGAGTGCAGTCTGTACGGAGTTTGTACATTCTCCCCAGAGCCTGTATGGGTTTTCTCCGGGATCTCCGGTTTCCTCCCACACAATGTACAGGTTTGTAGGTTAATTGGCTTACTATAAATGTAAATTGTCTTATTATGTGTAGGATAGTGTAAGTGTGTGGGGATCGCTGGTCGGCGCAGTTTCGGTGGGCCGAAGAGCCTGTTTCTGTGCTGTATCTCTAAACTACATCAAACTAAATTAAATTTATCAAGATAGTGAAGCAGCATGCAGATGTGCCTTGTCACACTGGCGTTAACTGTCAGTGATGTGGTTTCAATGATTTTATATTTTAAGTACTGATTTGTGGGTTTTGCTCTGCCTGAGTTATTTGCTACAATTAATTAGCATCAGACAATTGGATGCATCAACGCAATAGAAATACTGAAGTAACTGAAGTAACAACGAGCAATTATGTACCATCTTCAAGAAAGAACAAATAATATCCTGAGGCACTGACCTCTGTCCCCTCAGTTAAGAGAAATGATAGCTCTTAGAGTTGCAATCTACCAAAGGTGTATTTGAAGCATTCATAATTTTTCAATGCATATATTTACTCTCATTCTATTTTATAGCTCAAAATTTCGTTAAAAAAATTATTCGAATAAATTTAAACCTCTACCACATGAAGGCTTGGACTGCTGATGTGTTTATTGTTAATCAGACAGCAACTTCTGATGGCCACCCAAGCCTGTTTTAATATTAAAATTAGGAAGCCATGCCTGAGATGCTTGGCTTCTCTGGAACCTCTGACATACCCGAACGGAGAGATTCAGCATTGAAACATGTGTTGGGGTGGATCGTGTTCAATTCACATGATGGTTATATATACCCCCACATCTTTCCCATGACCTTGCTTACTTTTCAAGGCTCATCCTTTAGACTTTAGACTTTAGACATTAGAGAAACAGTGCGGAAACAGGTCACGCCAACCAGCAATCACCTCGTACACTAACCTACATACAATAGGAACTATTTTACAACTTACCAAAGCTAATTAACCCACAAGCCTGTAGGTCTTTGGAGTGTGGGAGCATCTGGAGAACATACAAACTTCGTACCGACAGCACCGAAAGTCAGGATCGAACCTGGGTCTCTGGTGCTGTCACGAAAAAATTCTACCCCTGTGCCATTGTGCTGCAATTAACCTTGAGACCCGGTTTCTGTAACCATGAGCAATGGCTGGGCCCAAGGTGACAGGTCCTGAGGTCCTATCCCCAGTCTTTAAATGTTTGACCATCTGAAACATTTCAAAAACAGATCGTAGATGGAAAAACTTTGTAAAAAGTATATAAAAGAGGTATAAAAAAATAGCAAATGTACTTAAAATTGCTGAAACTACTGTTAATGAATTAAAAACAATAAATAAAGAATAATAAATTAATTGCTTACCTATAGTTTGTAATCAATCTCATTTAGACAAACGTATATGGGCTATTTCCACCAGACATCCCTGGTGCAGTGTTGAGGGGCCAGGTGCAAAGTGCATCAGTGCTCCTGCCCATTTCCCAGGGGCAAAATACTGGATCCAGTTCCAGCACTGAAGGACAGATGAGTTGATTTCTAGCTCATCTCTGAGTGAGTGGACTAGAGGACAGTCCTGAACTACTATCTACCTCATTGGTGACTCTCGAACTATCATTGATCAGACTTTACAGGATTTATCTTGCACTAAACGTTATTCCCTCATTATGTATCTATACACCGTAAATGGCTCGATTGTAATCATGCATTGTCTTTCCGCATACTGGTTACCATGCAACAAAAGCTTTTCACTATTCCCCTGTACACATGACAATAAAACTAAACTGATTTCTTGATTGCAATGTCAGGCATGGCAGTGTGCAATGGGCTGAGCTCAATCAAAACAGCACCACTGTTTGTATTATCTGCAAACTTACTGTTCATACCTCAATGTTTAAAACAAACAGGTTTCTACAAGGGTCCACAAATCCCTCTGTTACATATTTACATATCCCTTGCACAAAGCCATTTTCAGAGCCAATCTGCCACAATTGCCTGGGCTCTTATCTTTTGGATTAACATATAGAAACATAGAAAATAGGTGCAGGAGGAGGCCATTCGGCCCTTCGAGCCAGCACAGCCATTCATTGTGATTATGGCTGCGTCCCCAATCAATAACCTGTGCCTGCCTTCTCCCCATATCCCTTGATTCCACTAGCCCCTAGAGCTCTATCTAACTCTCTCTTAAATCCATCCAGTGAGTTGGATTCCACTGCCCACTGTGGCAGAGAATTCCACAAATTCACAACTCTCTGGGTGAAAAAGTTCCTTCTCACCTCAGTTTTCAATGGCTTCCCCTTTATTCTAAGACTGTGGTCCCTGGTTCTGGACTCGCCCAACATTGGGAACATTTTTCCTGCATCTAGTTTGTCCAGTCCTTTTATAATTTTATATGTTTCTAGAAGATTCCCTCTCATCCTTCTAAACTCCAGTGAATACAAGCCTAGTCTTTTCAATCTTTCCTCATATGTCAGTCCTGCCATCCCAGGGATCAATCTCGTGAACCTACGCTGCACTGCCTCAATTACAAGGATGTCCTTCCTCAAATTAGGAGACCAAAACTGTACACAATACTCCAGAAGTGGTCTTACCAGTGCCCTATACAACTGCAGAAGAACCTCTTTACTCCTATACTGAAATCCTCTTGTTATGAAGGCCAACATTCCATTAGCTTTCTTCACTGCCTGCTGTACCTGCCGCCAACTTTCAGTGACTGTGTACAAGGACACCCAGGTCTCACTGCACCTCCCCCTTACCTAACCTAACTCCATTGAGATAATAATCTGCCTCCTTGTTTCTGCCGCCAAAGTGGATAACCTCACATTTATCTATATTATACTGCATCTGCCACACATCTGCCCACTCACTCAACCTGTCCAGGTCACACTGCAACCTCCTAACATCCTCTTCACAGTTTACACTGCCACACAGCTTTGTGTCAACCGCAAACCTGCTAGTGTTGCTTCTATTTCCCTCTTCCAAATTATTAATATAAATGGTAAACAGCTGTGGCCCCAACCCCAAGCCTTGCGGCACTCCACTCGCCACTGCCTGCCATTCTGAAAAGGACCCGTTTACTCCTACTCTTTGTTTCCTGTCTGCCAACCAATTTTCTATCCATGTCAACACCCTATCCCAATACCATGTGCTTTAATTTTAGTCACCAATCTCCCGTGCGGGACCTTATCAAAGGCTTTCTGAAAGTCTAGATACACTACATCCACTGGCTCCCCTTCATCCATTTTACTTGTCACGTCCTCACAAAATTCCAGAAGATTAGTCAAGCATGATTTCCCTTTCATAAACTTGACTTGGACTTATCCTTTTACTGCTATCCAAATGCACCATTATTACCTCTTTAATAATTGACTCCAGCATCTTTCCCACCACCAAAGTCAGGCTAACTGGTCTGTATTAGTTTCATATGTAAAATCTTGTCAGGAAATTACTAAAATTCAGGGAAATACATCAACCACACTGCCCTCATCGATATATTTTGTTACCTCTGAAAATGAATCCAATTGAACAGACAGGATTTCCCCTTAAAGTCACACTGACTGTCCTCCATCAATTCCTGCTTCCTCAAATGAAGATTAACTTGGTTCATCAAAATTCATAGAAACATAGAAACATAGAAAATTGGTGCAGGAGTAGGTCATTCGGTCCTTCGATCCACCATTCAATATGATCATGGCTGATCATCTAAAATTAATATCCCGTTCCTGCTTGTTCCCCATTTTCCTTAGCCCCAAGAGCTAAATCTAACTCTCTCTTGAAAACATCCAGTGAATTTGCCTCCACTGCCTTCTGTGGCAGAGAATTCCACAGATTCTCAACTCTTTGGGTGAAAACATTTTTCCTCATCTCAGTCCTAAATGGCCTACCCCTTATTCTTAAACTGTGACCCCTGGTTCTGGACTCCACCAACATCGGAACGATTTTCCCTGCACCTAGCCTGTCCAATTCCTTAAGAATTTTATATGTTTTTATAAGATCCCCTCTCATCCTTCTAAATTCCAGTAAATACAAACCCATTCTTTCATCATATTTTAGTCCCCTCATCCCGGGAATTCACCTGGTCAACCTATGCTACACTCCTTCAATGGAAAGAATGTCCATCCTCAAATTCGGAGACCAAAACTGCACGCAATAATCCAGGTGTGGTCTCACCAGGGCTCTATACAACTGCAGTTGGACCTCCTTGCTCCTATACTCAAATCCTCTCACTATGAAGGCCAACATGCCATTGGCTTTCTTCACTGCCTGCTGTACCTGCATGCTTACTTTCAGTGACTGATGTACAAGGATACCCAGGTCTCGTTGCACCTCCCCTTTTCCTAATCTGACACCATTCAGATAATAATCTGCCTTCTTGTTTTTGCCACCAAAGTGGATAACCTCACATTTATCCACATTATATGGATCTGTCATGCATCTCCCCACTTACCCAACCTATCCAAGTCACTCTGCAGCCTCATAGAATCCTTCTCGCAGCCCACACTCCCACCCAGCTTTGTGTCATCCACAAACTTGGAGATGTTACATTTAATTCCCTTGTCTAAATCATTAATATATATTGTAAATAACTGGGGTCCCAGCACTGAGCCCTGCAGCACCCCACTAGTCACTGCCTGCCATTCTGAAAAGGACCCGTTAATTCCTACTCTTTGCTTACTGTCTGCCAACCAGTTTCTGCAGGGGAATTCCTTCCAATATTTCCCCTGACACTGATGTTACATTCATTGGCCTGTAATTGCGTGTGCAAATGTACTGGCGTGTGCAATTGCGTGTGTAAATTTCTAACTGTTGTCTGGTAATAATTAGGACATCACACCAGTAAAATTCCATTTAATGTAGAAAGAAAATCCTTACACACTTTTCCAACCCCTTTTATTGTATTCAATCTTCAGGCTAGAGCATGCTTGGCAGAGGATGATGATTCTTATGGGTAAGTGATTTTAAATCAGAAGGTAGATGGCCCATGGGGATTTTCTGAGGCGCTCAGAGAGTGGCCTAGGAGGATGTAGATCTCCTGACAAACAAAGTGTGTGCATTTTGGGGATTCTTGGCATCCATCATTTTGAAAATGGATTTTCATTCTACCTAACACTTTTTTCCAAGCGTAACATTACCCCAAATGGTACCAGCATTAGTACAGGTCAAAATTCATCTTGTATTTTCAGTCACCAGTCCGAACAGTTCCTATTTACTCAAGGGGCAAGCAGGTTTTGCTCAACCTATTGCACTTGAAACCGTACTAATTAAAAAGCCAACACTTAAACTGCACTGATTTGTCTTCACTGAGCTCTGTGACCTTCTCTGAATTCAATTCCAATCTTACGCCCCTGTCTTAACTTCATTACTCTGGAGGTCATGATCATGGTAACTCTCTCCAAATGCGAGGATTATTCCATTCAACTGCTGATGCTGAACCCCAATACATTCCAATTTGTTGCTCATCGGTGAATTAGAGAGGCCACCTAAACTCCCTAATAAAGAAAATAAGACCTCATATGCTTTTCTTTCCGTTCTTTGGAGTTGGTAGATTGGCTTCCCTAAATTACAAGTGGTCATCTTCTGCTCTCATGTTGTGGCTGAGACCCATGTGGCAGGAGCACTGGCCGTAGCCCCAGAGGGACTTCGTGCACAAAGGGCATGCTTTCTTTGGTCAATAAAGTGTAAAATGCACACCTCCACATCCAGAGACAGTTTCTTCTCAGCTGTAACGGAACTGAACCATTCTAACAATGAGAGAGCGGTCCTGAGCTTCTACCAACTGCATTGAAAACTCTTGGACTATCTTTAATCAGACTTTACCGGACTTTCCCTTTCACTAAACATTATTCCCTTTATCAGGCATCTGTACACTGGGGACACCTTGATCATAATCATGTATAGTCTTTCCACTGGCTGGTAAGCAACAACAAGCTTACCACTGAACCTTGGTACATGTGACAATAAATTAAACTAAACTAAACAACCTTTACAAGTCACTTTGACAACTCTCACTCCCATTTTAGTCCCATCACAGCAGCATCCAGTACTTCAGCAGCAACAACCTTCTGCAGCTGATGGAGAGTTACTTGCATTGTGATATGTTCAACTGAGAGATGACGTGTTAACCGTGAGAACTTGCAACATAAAAAATAAATTTGGTTTCAAGAAAGCTCCCGACCCGAAATGTCAGCTGCCCATGTTCTCCAGAGATGTTGGCTGACCTGCTGAGTTATTCCAGCACTCGGTGTCCTTTTGCGTTATTACAACACTACATTTAACACCAAAAAAAAGCATGGTACAATTTGTAGGTCACCCTTTCTGATACAAAAAATTAACTTCAAGCATTAGGTATTCCATCCCTACAGATTTCAATTGATTGTTGGAGACTTTAAAAGATTTAAAAACACAGAAGGGAAGGAACCGGAGCACCCGGAGAAAACCCACGCTAGATATGGGGAGAAAATACGAAGTCCATACAGACAGCACCCGGGGTCTCTGGCGATGTAAGGCAGCAACTCTACCGCTGTGCCACCTTGCTGGACTGTCCTCCCTCATTCAATAAATTAGTGCAATAAAACTCTAGTTACTTTACAATTTTGATATTGTGATCATTGGCATCTGGCTCACCAAGTTATGTTTTCAGGACTCCTGTTCAAGCCACTGGGACCCAGCTCTTACCCTCTCAGGTTACCAGGACTGATTCAAACCAATCTTGGTAACTTGTCCAAGTAACATGAACCCTGGTTTCCACCTCCCTTTCAACCCATTGGGACTTTGTTCATCCCCTTTTTTTAAACCAACCGGAGCCCCAGTTCTCGTGCACCCTTGAAGCTTGCAGGATTCACTGGAAAACTAACGACAGTAAACCCTCTTTCTAACAGATTTCAGTTATAGCAGTCAGACCTACCAACCTTTACCACCAGGCCCGGCTGCCAGCCTCTCCTCCAGCCCACGCAGTCACCTCGGCCACTGCCAGGCCAAGCCTGACCTGCTACTGCCACCGCCGACTCATACACCTTCCTCGGCCAGTTCCAGGCCGCGCCTGTCGCCACCACCACCACAGACCCTTACCTGCACTCTGTCCTCCTGCAGACCGCGACCAACGACTCCGCCGATCCTCAGCTCTCCCCTGGCTGCCAGCAGGCCGAGGCCATCAACTCACCTGGATTCCAGGCCCAGTTCCAGACTGTAGAAGGGTCTCGACCCAAAACGTCACCTATCCATGATCTCCAGAGATGCTGCTTGACCTGCTTGACCAACACCAAAGCACATTGTGCCCCCCTTCTGTGTTTATACTATCATCTGCAGTTCTTTGTTTCGAGAACTGAAATAATGATTCCCTTATTACTCTATTAACTCAGTCGTAGCAGACAATCGGCAATAATGGACACCATTCCCCTCCTTTGTCCATTATAATGAGGGTTTACTGTATAATACTATGTAACAACCAAAAAAAGTGAATTAAAAATGTTGTTGCTATATTAATAACATCCAACCATCCAGAAAATCTGCCACCACCAAAATCCTCCATGTGATGGCTTATCAGATCCATCAACAATACCTTATGTTGAACACTACTTGGAGGAGGCAGTGGGGGCAGTGAGTGCCAGATGACTCCAATCTCTATGATCAAAATAGCTGACAATCCAATCTCTGAGTGAGCTGCCAAATCTTGGAGAAGGTTGTTGCTGGTCAAAGCTTGTGGTCCAACCTGAATCAACACGAAGAGATAGCTCACTTGAATAATCTATTGCTGTCGATGCTAATGTCTCTGGCAGCATTAGTGGGAATAACTATCCAGTGGAGGCTAACAGCTGCCTAGGTCCAACAGCGACCCATCTAATGTAAAATCTGAATGGGGATTCACTGATTTGAAGTGAGAAGAGAAACAAGGAACTGCAATGCTAGAATCTTGAGCAAAACAGAGAGTGCAGGGTAACTCAGTGGGTCAAGCAACATGGTTGGAGCCCCAAAGTCGACCCCCGACAGGGATCACAAGCTCCACGACGGTAAGTCCGCAGGCTCCCATAGTGGAGCTCTTGAAGTCGGTCTCCAGCAAAGGCCACCAACTCCTCGATGTTAGGCCGCAGTGCAGATGGAGATACGATACGGAAAAAAATTGCATCTCCGTCGAGGTAAGAGAATAGAAAAAGTCTCCCCCAACACAAACAAATGCACAATATTATTAAGAATGGTTCCATGAAGCATTATCAATTGTTCAGTCAAATCTTTTCTGAAATCATTTGTTCATTTGAATAACGTTGGTGCTGAGAAGATGGCACATTCTCTGGTGGTCGCACCATTAAGATCCAATTTTCAGCATTCCACGACAGACATCCTAACATATATCTCAACCAAAAAGACATCTTGGTCATAATCCAGATGGCCCTGGTTTCATTTATTCCACATTGATAATGTAATAAATAAGACCATTTTATTATGTGCTGTTACACAGGGCAATACTTCAAATGAAGGCAGCAAGACTTGCTTGCATCGGTATTACTCAGAGGTTAACTGGTCAGGATTATTTATGGAGTATAAATTTGATGTCTATGCTGCTTCTTTACCATTGTGCTCATCTTTACTCTGTATTAAATATGCACCAGAGAAAGAGACGGAGAGATACTGGCCGAAACCGGGCAACTGGGATTAGTGCAGATAGGCATCATGGTCAGCTGGGACGAGGAGAGTTGACAGAGTCAATGAGGCAAAGAACGTTTCAAGTTCCGTTCAGAGTAATTTTGGAATAAATACTCTATGTAATATCTAGAGGTAGGAGTGGGGCGATAAGAGCTTTTTTAACCATGATGGAAGGCTTCAATTAAAAATGCTGCTTGAACCACAGCCACTACCATTTCAGTTCAATACAAGATCCTTCTAATTGCAACCAACTGTGGACTGTCTTATTGCTGACTAAGATGAAATGTGAGACAAACCTTGGAGTTGATAACAGATAGTTCAATGGACATTTTTTCCCTAATTTTCAAATGTTCCCATATTGCATTTTAATGTTCCCTGGCCAAGACTTGCAACCCATACAGTGCCATCTACTCCATTGAGGAAGACCCTCACTTTCCTCCCTTCCTACTCTCATTTGTGGAGGAAGGTTGGATACTTACAAAGGCAGTATGTCACATGTTGCAAGTAATATTTTAATACTATAAATGGTGTTTAGTGACCTTTAATTACTTGGATAATTTTAATGTTAATGGATTTACAACAATTCTTGATTTTAACCCATAAATTCCTTGCTCTTACTTTTACACTATTTGGCTTTATCAAAGTCCAATTAAAGCCATTCAGCAAAATGGAAGATGGAAAAATAAATGGATCATTGCAGAATTACCCAGCAGTGCAAATCAGCAATTTCAGAACAGCAGCTTTCATTTAAAAAAATTACGTTAAACACCACTCAAAGGTATTTTACGTTGTGCACCTTTTTGGCTGGCCTTGATCTTTCATTGTGCTTTTATGAAAAGTGCAATAGTTTCGGTTTCCTGTACAAGCAACACAATTTTGATCATTTATTGTTTTGGTAGAATGAAGTGCTCAAGTAAACGACTTTAAACAAAGTTGTATTTTAGTAACAAGCAAAACATAAAGCAGTAAAGTGGAGAACCAAGGAACTGCAAATGCTAGTTTACATAAAAAGGCCCAAAGTGCTGGAGTAATTCAGTGGGTCAGGCAGCATCTCTGGAGAACACGGATAGGTGACATTTCAGGTTGGGTTCCTTCTACAGACTGATTAGATGATGTTTTGTTTCGGGACTTATTGATTGAGTTTTTTGAGGAGGTGACAAAGGTGACGAGGCTAGGATGGTGAATGTTATCTGCATGGATTTTAGTAAGGCATTTAATAAAGTTCCCCATCTAGGCTGATCCAGAAGTTTTAGATACACAGGATTAACAGTGACTTGGTTGTATGGATTCAGAACCTGCTTCTGGTAGAAGACAGAAGGTTGCAGTGGAAGGACAATGTTCATGCTGGAGGTCTGTGTCCAACTGAGTTCCACAAGGATCTGTGCTGCCTCTGTTGTTTGTGGTATATACAAAAAACCTGGACAGAAATGTTGATTAGTTGGTTTGCAGATAACACCAAGATTGATGGAGTTGCAGACTTTGAGGTAGTATACAGTGGTATATAGATCAGCTACAGAAATGGATGGAGAAATGCCAGGTGGAGTTTAATCCGAGCAAGTGTGAGTTGTTGCTCTTTGGGAGGTTGAATGTAAGGAGAAAATCTACCATTAATTACTAGACCTGTAGCAGCATTAATGTACAGAAAGGGTTCGGTCCATAACTCTCGTAAAGTGGCAACACAAGTAGATAGTGATAAAGAAGGCATGAAAAGTTCATAGGTTCATAAGTGACAGGAGCAGAATTAGGCCATTCTGCTCATCGTCTACATTATTCAATCATGGCTGATTTATATTTCCCTCTCAACCCCATTCTCCTGCCTTCTCTCCATAACTCCTGACACCCGTACATATCAAATGGTTTGGTATGGTATGGTATGCTTGCCTTTATTGGTCAAGGCATTGAGTGCAAGAATCAGTAAGTCATGGTGTAGATTTATAGGACTTTGGGCCACAGTTGGAGTATTGCATGCAGTTCAGGTTGCCCCTTACAGGAAGGACATGGAAGCTTTGGAAAGGGTGCAAAGGTGCTTTATCATAATAATACATGGATTAGGGAGTATTAGCTACAGGGAGAGGATGGACAGACTTGAATTGTTTTCCCTGGAATGCCAGAGTTTGCAAAGAGACTTGATAGAAGTATATAAAATTATGAGAGGCATAAATAGAGTCGACAGTCAGAACCTTTTCACAGGTTGGAAAAATCGAATACTAGAGGTCATAGCTTTAAGGTGAAAGAGCCAAAGTGTAAAGGAGATGTGCAGGGCACTGATGGGAGTGAGTGTCAGCAACACACTGGTGGGGCTGGTGGTGGAGGCAGATAAGATAGTTGGCATTTCAGAGGCTTTTGGATAGGCACATGGACATGCGGAGAATAGAGTTTTATGGATGATGTGCAGGCAGATTAGAAGTGGTCTTGGCATCATGTGTGGCATGGACATTGTGGATCAAAGGGCCTGTTTCTGTGCTGCATTATTCTATATTCTAATTTGTGTAGCAATCACAATTTATGCACAATGTTTCTCATGAACAGAAGTATTTAGGGAAATACCAATGCTGTCTTTAATAAAGCAACAGAATTAAAATACAATAAGTTGCGAAAGTACAAAGTAAACAAAAAATGAACAAATAATGTATTCCAACTTTGCTCTATCATTTTATTAATTAATTTAAAAAAAAAATTATATCACATGGCAGATCTCTTTCCTGGGTTCTGTAGAAATGATTTTTTAAATCCATATTGTGTAAATAGAGTGCGCACAAGGTAATTTCTCACATGACAGAAAGGGTGAAACAGTGTGTTATGATACTGGTCATTCATAAGGGTTGTAATTTGCATATTCATTATTCAGTTTGCGAAGCAAATACAAAATATATCTGAGCTGAATTCCATCTGTTGTGTGGAAATCACCAAACACATTACTTAGCTAAGGGCATAACTTACTTTGGTTGCATGCTGCGGAATGCATATATATATATTATTATGCTCTGCATTCTTTTATGACCACCATTAAACATTTTAAAATGAAAAAAAAAAATGATTGTGTCAAATCACATGCTACCAGAGTAAAATTAAATCCAAAATAACCCAAATATTTCCCTTAGGAACATTTTTTATGGACAGCAGGTTATTTTTCAGTTGAAATTACTTTATTTCCAAACAGCTTCAGAGCAGAGAAAAAAAGAAAAGTGGTATATGGCAGTCAATATAGTGTCATTTGATTTGTGCTTCAAATGATTTTTAAAAATTGTATAACATTATCATTCTATTAAAATGTTTAGCAGCTTTGCATTATAGAAATAGTAGAAATGGAAACAAAAAAATGTTTCATGGGTCTCCCACGACTAAAAAAATTTCAACCATGAGGAATATAACAATCAACTTAC
Organism: Rhinoraja longicauda; assembly: GCF_053455715.1. Lineage (NCBI taxonomy): Eukaryota > Metazoa > Chordata > Chondrichthyes > Rajiformes > Arhynchobatidae > Rhinoraja > Rhinoraja longicauda. The sequence continues at coordinate 64,729,004 of NC_135953.1, read as the reverse complement.
TTTTGTGAATTATCTTTTATAGCTAAAAAAAGTCTTTAGATCAAATGTTTTCATTTTTCAATGGAGACTGCTTCTCCAATCAACAGTCGTTTTATGGTCATTATCAACTGTTATTATGGGTGTCAGAGGTTATGAGGAGAAGGCAGGAGAATGGGGTTAGGAGGGAGAGATAGATCAGCCTAATTATTTAATCCTATCACTTATGATCTTATGAACTATTGCTGGTAGCTCAAAACTAAATTCTGTACATGACAAATAACTTGAATACTCAGTCGTATATATTTTCAAGCTTTAATTTACAATTAATGATGGGTCATTTAATAATATTTACACAACGGATTTAATGAAACTAGAATATTATTTCTGCAAGCTTCAAAATGGATGGTGTTGGATTCAAACAATCTGTAAACAGAAACAAAATATATAAAGTACATTTTCCTTCAGCTGTAGTGGTTGGCAGAAAAGTATGTGAATTTTTTTAAATGGGTAAGGCATTTTTAAATGAGGGCGGCACGGTGGCACAGCGGTAGAGTTGCTGCCTTACAGCGCTGGTGACCCGGGTTCGATCCCGACTACGGGGGCTGTCTGTATGGAGTTTGTACGAAGGGCCTGTTTCTGCGCTGTATCTCTAAACTGAAACTAAACTAAATTGTAATGTAACATCAGTAATATTGTTAATGGTTTAAAATTTATTCATTACATATTGTCTGTCCCCCATTTTACTTTCTGATAATGTTTGTGAGGTGCATTTTGAAGAGGGGGCTTTCTACACATTGTTACCCCTTGGCCCAATTGCTCTTTGGGCTTTGCCATCCATCTCGGGGCTGCGGATATCAACCTTCCAAATGCAGCAAAAACAAATGTGCACCTGGTCCATGGCATCCCAATCTATTATCCACAGGTTTGTCTAAATTTCTTGGTTATGTCTTTGGCTAGAAAACCCTCTATGTGCAATAAGCAGCCAAATCATCTACACACTGCAATTTAAAAAAAAATGTCTCTTCAATGGGTCAAGATTTTCTTTGCCGAGTAACGATCTGATATTGACTCATTTTCTCAACATTCACTAACAATCTACTCACATACTTTAAGCAGCTCACTAATCAATTAAGACCTGAAATCCAATGACTCTACCCTGATGCCCAGACCATCTGAATACGTCATGAATAATATAATCGATTGAATTGACCGTGGAGAACTAGATGGATCAGACCCCATTCTGGGGTGGGAGGGGAGCAGTAGGTATGGAAATGAGTCAACATTTCTTTATGAAATGTTTCAGAAAGCCGAGGGACCATGTAGCTGTCTTTATCAGCAGAATAGCGGTGGTGAAAATCCACAGCTTCAAGTTCCTGGCTGTGCACATCATTGATGACTTGTCCTGGGCTAAGCATATTGACATAATTATAAAGAAATTACAATTAAGTAACAGAATTAATTCTTTAATTACGAAGAAAGCAAATCTACTTCCTCAGATGTTTGAAATTCGACATAGGTTGAATACTCCATCGAACTTCTGCAGGGGCATGGTGGAGAGCATACTGACTGATTGGAAGAGACAGGCTTGAATGCAGTGGATGTGGTGAGGATGTTTCCACTAGTGGGAGAGTCTAGGACAAGAGGTCATAGCCTCAGAATTAAAGGATATTCTTTTAGGAAAGAGACGAGGATAAATTTATTTAGTCAGAAGGTGGTAAATCTGTGGAATTCTTTGCCACAGAAAGCTGTGGAGCCCAATTCAGTGGATATTTTTAAGGCAGAGATAGATAGATTCTTGATTAGTACAGGTGTCAGAGGTTATGTGGAGAAGGCAGGAGAATAGGGTAAGGAGATACATCAGCCAAAATTGAATGGTGGAGTAGACTTGATGGGCTGAATGGCCTAATTCTACTCCGATCAATGACCTTATGATTACATGATGGTCAGTAATTTGAATGCTCTAGAATGTGGGAGCTGCAGAAAGTGATGGACATTGCCTGGTTCATTGCAGGTACTGACCTTCCCATCATCGAAGGGATCTACAGGAGGCGATGCCTGAAAAAGGCAGCAAATATCAACAAAGACCCACACCACCCTGGCAACACTCTCATCTTGCTGCTGCCATTGTGGAGAAGGTACAAGAGCCTGACAACCGTAACTAGATGGAAGAACAAATTCTTCCCATCAACCATCAAGCTCTTAAGCTATTCTGCACAACCCTAGCTACAAGCCTACCTGAGCATGAACTATAATGGACTTTGCACTAATGTTAGATTATGTACTTGACCTTTTATGGTCTGGTTTACCAGGAATAATTGATTTTAAAAAAAAATTGTGTTGTATTTAATGTACCCATAAAGCTGCAGCAAGTTCGAATTTCATTGTTCCAGTCCCAGTACTTATTACAATAAAGGACTTGACTCTCTTGACACTTAATCATTTATAAACTGATTTTTGTGATGTACTCTACTAAGTATTACCCATCTGACTACAGGCAGTCATGACGCATTTCATGAGCAGATACTTGGAAAATTAACTTATCTTAACATATCTTAACAATGCATAATAAATGCATTGTGAAAGTGTAACTAATGCAACTTGACAGCAGCTAGTCTTGCACTGTCTCTCTTCCAATAATTTAGAATTGTTATATATGGAATCACTGAGATGTTCGGGCACATTGAGTTCCTTGTAATATAAATTATTACAGGACCTATCATGACTGACAGCTAATACCAAAAAAGTTCTTCCATTTATTTCCAAAGGATTTAAAAAAAAATTACATGACAAGGCAGGAAGATTGTGGCATTTCTTTGATACAATAAAGATGTTGCCTTTAAGTGTCACAAACAAAAATAAAAAGAGACAGTCTTTGGGCTTGACATTTCATTTTGCTTAAAGAGCTGGTAGATCGACAAGAGTTTTCCACCTACACAGATGATGCAAAGGTGGTGATGTCAACAGATTCATGCTATCTTTTATGCTAATGGAGAAAAAAAAGGAAAAAAATCCATTCTTCAAATTACTAAAGTATAGTCATAGATAACAGTATAACAGTATAACAAAACTTTATTGTCACTCGGCACAAACACCGAACGGAATTTCAGCAGTCACAAGACACAGCAAAAAAGAAAAGAACACAGGACACACGACCCCAACACAAACATCCATCACAGTGACTCCAAACACCCCCTCACTGTGATGGAGGCAACAAAACTTATACAGCACAAAAACTGGCCCGTCAGCTCACCATATCCATGCTAACTTTTTTGCCCATCTACACTAATCCCATTAGCCTGCATTAGGATTGCATCTTTCCATGCCTGATCTACTTTACCAAAGGTGTAAATGGCTCTCAAACATAGTGATTGTATTCGATTCTGACCTTTGCTGTGGCAGCATATTCCAAACATCAATCATTCTCTGTGTAAAGAACCTATGCCCACTTTAAAATCTATTCATCTTACCTGATACCTATGCCCTCTTGTTTCTGACCCCCAGATTGTGGGCGTAATACATTTGAATATCTGCCTTATCTTTGCCACTCATATCTACTTTGATCCTATATACCTCTATCAGATGACCTCTACACCCTCCTTCCCTCCTGGGAAAACAAACCCAACCTGTCCAACCTCTCTCCATAACTGAAGTCCTCCAGGATTCAGGATATCTTTATTAGGTTTTTGGACAAAATTTAGTCACCCACATTCCAACAATAAGAGCAATAAAATAAGCAAATTACACAACCCCAACCAACACAAAAAAAAAGAAACATCCATCACAGTGAGTCTTCTCCAGTCCCCTCCTCACTGTGATGGAAGGCTAGAATGTCTTTTCTCTTCACCTGCCGTCTTCTCCCGTGGTTAGGCTGTTGTTGTTGCCACGTTCCAGGCCGCGCCGGACGGTGAAAGGTCCGCAGCGGGCCGACCCAAGCCCCGCGATCTGGGGCGAGCGAACACGCTGCCGCTGCACGTCGGGGCGGTCGTGGCTCACGACATTGAAGCACCCGCCGAGCAGAGAAAAATCCCGCGGCTTATTTGAGGCCGCGCCGGACGGTGAAATGTCCGCGGCGGGCCGACCCAAGCCCCGCGATCCGGGGCGGGTGAACACACTGCCGCTGCCGGAGCTCCCGATATCGGCATCCACGCGGCCCAAGCCTAAGGCGAGTCGTAGCCGTTCCTGCAGCCTCCGAGGACGGCCGGCTCCGCTGATGGTGAGTCCGGTCGGCTCCACTGATGGTGAGTCCGGTCCGCGGGCTCTGCGAACCAGAGCCCTGGAGGCCGCCAGCGCCAGGAGTTGGGCCGATGGTAGGCCGCAGCAGGAACTGAGACCCAACCCAGAAAACAAAGGTCGGGTCTCTGTTCGGAAGGGACAAATTTACAATTTTACAGTTTCCCCCTCCACGCACACACATAGTACACAACCACAAAAACACGACATCACATCCACAATTAAGACAAAAAAAACAACAAAAACATAAAGACAAACGGACCACAGGTAAGCTGCAGCTGCTAGGGCAGCGCCGCCATTTTGGTCATTTCAGACAGTTCAGGCATCATTCTCTTGAATCTCCTTTACATTCCCTCCAGCGCAATCACATCCTTCCTATAATGTGGTGACCAGAACTACTCAGCCTAAGCGCAAGTGCAGTGCAGTTGCTCTGAACTGCTCAGTCTAAGCACAGCATAGGCATGTTTTTGTAATGATGCAACATTACATCCCAACTCTTATTGTCTATGTCCTGACATATGATGGCAAGCATGCCATATGGCTTCTTCAGCTCCCCATATTGTCAACATAAGGGCACATGTAATCTTGAACCCCAAGATCTACGGGATACTGAGTTGGATGATCAGCCATGATCATATTGAATGGCGGTGCAGGCTCGAAGGGCTGAATGGCCTACTCCTGCACCTATTTTCTATGTTTCTATCTCCCTGCTTATCAACTTTGCCTCAACATTTACTGTGCAAGTCCACTATTTGTCTTCTCAAAATACCGCACCTTACAAGTCAGGATAAAATTTCATCAGTCATCGCACAGTTTTTCAACACAAATATATGTAAAATAAAAATTGAATATGTGTTGCTAAATATTTTTGTTGTTCTCATGTTAATTCAATCTGGTAGTACCTTTGTGGATTTTGCTTACCTTTATTTCTGGTGGAATGTGGCTTGAGCAGAGGATGGGTCTGTCAATTGTTCAGTCGGCAATCATGTGAAGGCGAGTGAGCTCAGTCTCTTGCTGTATTACTGGGAATGGGGGGATCTACTTGTCTTTGAAGTGGCAAGCAACACCCCTCCCTCGCCATCTGTCCATCCAGCTCCAATGAGATTTTTTGACATAATTTAATTGCTGAGTGGTGGGATGCTTCTAAATGATTGGTATCTCTGACATCTGTCTGGGACACCAGATGAGTATATGGACAATGGGGGCTGGAGAAAGGATTGTATGAACAATAAATCATTTGGCTAAGCACAAGCAGTAAGATAGACTATATTGGGCAAATAATTATTTGAAGGCTAAAGCTGGTCCAAATATCTTTTATATAATATTCCCATTTTTCCAATACCTGCTTTCTCCCAGGTGATTAATCATACAACCAGTGAACGTAAATAGGAAGAGGAAAAGGCCATTCTGCCTCTTGAACCTGCACAGAACTCCAATGGGATGTTCACTCATTCAAAGTCCACATTCCTACCCTCTCTCCATAACCCTTAAATTCCATATAGATCCAAAAATCTATCCATTTCAACTTTAAATATATTCAAAGATTGAATCTCCAAGACTTTTAGAGTTAAGGGCCTGTCCCACTTTAGACGATTTTAAGGCGACTGCCGGCGACTAGGCTGTCGCCGACCGTTCGCCCGGTGTCGCGGGCATGATCGTGAGGAGTCTTCCAAGAATCGTAGTGAATCTCAGCGCGTCGCTGAGAAATCATCCAGAGTGAAATTCCTCGGCGACAACTGGCTTGTCGCCAGGTTGCTTATTGCGGGCGCTGTCGCATGCTGTCCCCAGGTTTGCTAGGTTCTCTTAGATACATTTAGAAGCACATTATATTAAAATAAGTAAAATAAGCAAAATACCATAAAATGCTTGTGTTTAACCAATTTATTTACCGTCAGACATTTGACAGGTAGATTGGAGGCGACAGTTTGACGGTCAGGTAAGCGTGGGAATTTCGCAATGTTTATGGCCATCAGCCATTACATTTAAAGTGGGCTCCCAACTCAGATATGCAACCCAGAAACCAGATATGCATCTCCCATACATTTTCAAAGAATGCCCACACACTTTTCACAAAAATCCACTTAACCACTTTTTAAATTATTTTTTAAAATATAGCTATTAGTAAATTGGAAGTAAATCCAGTTTATGCCTTGTTACAGTGATGCTTGGTTTTTAAGTAACCCATACAAGATGTTATAGTTCAAAACTCTCAAGTACTTACCGACTTGTCAGTGATTTCAGCGAAAATTAGGAAGCCGGAGAAGCATTGACAGCGTGGGAACTTCGCAATGTTTCCGAAGACGCTGTAATCTCGACCTGACTCGGCATTGTCGTGGTCATTGTCGTCGGGTAAAAGAAAAGTTCGGCGATCTGCTACGACTTTGACAGTCGCTGGCAGTCGCCTTAAAATTGCCTAAAGTAGGGCAGGCCCTGTAGGAACTTGCAAAAACTAATGACCCTTTGAAATTCTTCCCCATCTTAGTCTAAAAGAGCATGCCCATATTCTGAGATTAAACCCCAGTACTGGACCATTCAATGAGGGGACCCAATGCAACCCTCTAAGAATCTTTTGCCTCCTCTAAGAATATGTTTTAATAAGATCGTGCTTCATTCGTCTAAATCATGTGAGCACAGATGTGAGCAGTTTATCCTTTCCTTATAAAATAACCCTTTCATACCCAGGATCCTAGTGAACCTTTCTGAATTGCCTCCCATGATAATTTATCATTCTTTAAATGAAGGGATTAAATCTATTGTTTATAATCAGGATGAAGCCTCACTAATGCTTTATCTGCTTGTAGATTTTTCCTTTTACTATACTCCAAATATCTTGAAATAGGTCAGGATTCCATTACTTTTTTTACAATTACCTGCTGTATCTCTATATTAGCTTTCCATGTTTCATAGATGAAGACCCTGATGCTTTGGTGTGGAAGCTTTCTGAAGACTTTCCTCAATTAGGTTGCAAACTCTTTTGTCATTCTTCCATTTGAAGTGAACAAATTTAGAGATTTTCACACATTTTTCAAAATTTGGCTATTTGTGCCCGGCTCACTTAACCTACCAATGTGTTTCTGCAGTCCTCCTCACAGTTTGTCTTCCAATTATATATCACCTGCAAATTTGACTCCAGCACATTTGCTCCTTTCCTTTAATTAAAATATTATGTATTATAAAAATGTGAGGTCTCAATACTGATACCCATCAACCTGAAGGTCTCACAAATACTGGAGTAACTCAGGGGTCAGGCAGCATCTCTGGAGAGAAGCAATGGGTGACGTTTCGGGTCGAGACCCTTCTTCAGACTGAAGAAGGGTCTCGATCCGAAACGTCAGTCATTCCTTCTCTCCAGAGATGCTGCCTGACCCGCTGAGTTACTCCAGCATTTTGTGATACCTTCGATTTGTACCAGCATCTGCAGTTATTTTCCTACCCATCAACCTGAAAGTAATCACCTTATTCCTGCTCAAAGCATCCAGCGTGCTAGTTAGCCTTCTGTCCATGCTAATTTATGACACTATGTCTGTCTATTCAGTAACCTTTTGTGTGGCATTCTGCCAAGAGCCTTTTGAAAATACAAATGTATGCTATCTTCTACTTTCCCTGTATCCAATTCGGCTGAAACTTTCATCAAGAGCTCAAATACATTAGTCAGACATTGGATTCCCCTTCATGAAGCCATGATGAGTCTACTTGATCAGATGGTGACTTTCCAAATGCTTACATATTTTCTCCACATTGAGAGATTCCACCTTTTCTCCAAAAATGGATATTAGGCTCACCAACCTATACTTACCAGCATTTGCTTCCAATCCTTCTTGAATAAAGATATCACATTGGCAGTTTTGCAGTCCTTTGGTATCTCTACAAATGTAATGATCTTTGGAAAATTACAAGTCCAGGAAGGCAAAGTAATTCAGCCATGAAGGAAAGTTACAAAGAATTGTAATGGGTTGATGAACAAAAAGCAAGCTTGCAATGTGTGAAGGACATCAAAATGACAAAGCCATACTGAACCATAGTGTGGCAAAGGAAATGAACAAAAACGTGTGTTTTTAAGAGAAAAGAAAAATGCACATGACACCTGAATATTGCACACAATGTATAATTTCTAATTCAATTTCTACCGGAGTTTAACTGAGATACAATAATTCAAAAATAGGCAACTATTAAATGTCACTGAGCCATAGGAAAGAGGTAAACGAATTAATTCATTTAAGATTGGTTTATCCCCTAAAAAAAGATTTCTTTACTTTCAGTCTGTCATGCCCTGTTGCACTGTTACAAACTGTTACACTGTAAAGAACGTAAAATAATTCCTGGCCTCTCTGAAAATTTCCTGCAATAACTCTGTCTTTAAATGGTAGAACCGTGACACAATCACATAATTGTTATGGCAGTCGGAAGGCTTTTGACCTTTCAAGTCTTTACTGTATCTATATTAGAGCAACCCTACCAGTCATATTCTCCTCCATCACCTCATAACCTTGTAAGTTCTTTCTTTTCAAATATTTTTCCAACTCCCACTTCAACTCCACAATTGAATCCGGCTTGACAATATTTGCTGTGTGTAAAATAACATTCTTCAAATCACTTTTGGTTCTACTGCCAATCATTTTCATTCTATTTCCCTCTATTTGTTGATCCATCTGCCACTGGGAATAGTTTCATCCTGTCTATATTGCCAGTACCCTTCATAATTTTTTAATATCTCATCAGAATACATTGTAACCTCCATTCCATGGTGAATAACCTCAGTTCCTCAAATCTATCCCCTCAACTAATGTGTCCAGCTTTAGAATCATTTTGGTAAATATTTTCTGCAACCTCTCTAAAGAATGTACCTCCTCCCTATAGCGTGGGTGATGGCAGAATGGTTTTCCAGCAGCTGTGGGGCTGCAGGCATCTTCTGTGTGTGGGAACTCAGCTTACACCCACATTTCCAATGTGTACTTGTAAAGTGTTTGGGTTAGGAACAGTTCTCTGGAATGGAACCCAGCCATTATCTGGGAGGGCTCATGCAGTTCAGTCCATGTGAGTGATTTGTGGAAGAATTCAAATCAAAGATGATGATCTCAAAATTAGGTAATTTCATGTCAGAGTGCATTTGAAACATGTAATCCCTTTTACACCAAAAAGTTATGAAAGGCTGCAACCCTCTCACTGCAAACACTAGGGCAACTGGGTGAGTCGAATATTTGAGGATATGGTTGCAACATTTTTATTGGATAAAGATCCTGCTAAATACAGATTAAAGGTTTGTAAGTAACTTCATCATTATTGGAATGTCTGGTCTTTATCTGTTTCCTTTTTTAAAAATTTTTTAATATTTTTTATTTTTGAAAAGCATATGTACAAATAGAAATAAGAAAAAACACATTTGTTACAAAGTTCTTACATAGCTTCAATTTTTAAATTTTTGAAGAGAGAAAGTAAAAATAAAAATAAAAAACTATAAAATTAATACTTAAATTTTGGAAAAAACCAATAACCCCCACAATTAAAATGTGCACTACGGAAATGACAGAGACCCTGCATTTGGAAAAAATAAGGTTTGCCTTAATCGACAAACCTGAGTTATTTTTAAAAATATGGTCTCCATTTATTGAATTTTTAGAAAAGTAAATGGGTTTGGCACAGGACTAAAATAAAAAAATTAAATTAAAAGTTGAAACTTGAGTTAGGGGTTGGATGTACAACTGTGGTTATTGTCTCCCGGATCTACTCCCTTTAATTTTTATTGTTAGATCCTTTTTTTTAACCCTCTTTATCTGTTTCCTGATCAAATATTTCCTGAGATAGTAAGTGATTATCATTTTATTTGTCCAAGTCATTTTGAAGCACGCTGTAGTATGAATTTCAGAAAAATACTGAAGTACCTTCTGGCAAGTGAACTATCTTTTCCGTTGCTTACCCCCACCACTATATAGAGACACACAATAAAAGGACAGAGTGATAGGAAAGAATGGAGAAATAGAATATAGACACAAAAAGCTGGAGCATCGCTGGAGAGAAGGGATGGGTAACATTTTGGGTCGAGATCTTCAGATACGAATTGATTGTGATGGAGTGTGACAGTGAACGAGATGCAAAGAAACACGTTATATCTTTAAATATTCTATTGCATTTTATATAGACTTGCCTTTTTTGTTAACAAAATCATTTTGTTAACATATTGAATTTTAATTGGAGAATTTGAAAATGTTTGTATGTGGAAAGAGATCAATTTACTACATGATATTTTCCAAGCCACAGTGAGAGACTAAAATAATTATCATTCATATTACTACTTATTTATCTAGGGGGGAAGTTCTTAGAAACTTATTTTGTAATGGGCGACTTCTACACTCGCTGTGCAGGAAGGAACTGCAGATGGTGGTTTACACCGAAGAAAAACACAAGAAGCTGGAGTAACTCAGCGGATCAGGCAGCATCTCTGGAGAAAAGGAATAGGTAACAGTTCTAGTCGAGTCTGAAGAAGGGTCTAGATTCAAAACGTCACCTATTCCTTTTCTCCAGAGATGCTGCCTGATCCGCTGCGTTACTCCAGCTTTTTGTGTCTATCTTATCATATATATACAGCCGGAAACAGGCCTTTTCGGCCCACCAAGTCCGTGCCGCCCAGCGATCCCCGTACATTAACACTATCCTACACCCACTAGGGACAATTTTTACATTTACCCAGCCAATTAACCTACATACCTGTACGTCTTTGGAGTGTGGGAGGAAACCGAAGATCTCGGAGAAAACCCACGCAGGTCACGGGAAGAACGTACAAACTCCTTACAGTGCAGCACTCGTAGTCAGGATCGAACCCGAGTCTCCGGCGCTGCATTCGCTATCTTCTATCCCCATTGCCCACTTCCACAGTGGAGAAGTGCAACCCATTCCTTCATGAGCATTAAAACTCAGTCTCACAAAGCACAGCCCAGGATTGGAGTTTCGAGCCCAGTTCTCATCCTCTTAAAACTGATGCTTGAAAGATCTGTTGTGGTTCATTAATTCCATGAAAATCAGGGTCATATTACTTCAAAAGATAAAAGAGTAACGCAACTATTTTAATGGCCTAATATCTGTGACGTACAATGTTCAAGTCAGGTCGCGTTTATTGTGATATGCAAGTATGGTGAGGTGTAGCTACAAAGAAAATCTTTCCTGTAGCATCCTAGAGAACAATATTAATGTTACAACTGATTAATTCTGTTTCGAAAGGAACTGCAGATGTTGGTTTACACCGAAGATAGACCTAAAGTGCTGGAGCAATTTAACAGGCAGCATCTCTGGAGAAGAGGATTGGTGACGGTTTGGATCATATCATATCATATATATACAGCCGGAAACAGGCCTTTTTGGCCCTCCAAGTCCGTGCCGCCCAGCGATCCCCGTACATTAACACTATCCTACACCCACTAGGGACAATTTTTTTTTACATTTACCCAGCCAATTAACCTACATACCTGTACGTCTTTGGAGTGTGGGAGGAAACCGAAGATCTCGGAGAAAACCCACGCAGGTCACGGGGAGAACGTACAAACTCCTTACAGTGCAGCACCCGTAGTCAGGATCGAACCTGAGTCTCCGGCGCTGCATTCGCTGTAAAGCAGCAACTCTACCGCTGCGCTACCGTGCCGCCCTTCTTTAGATTCATTACATTTTGTAAGCAGGACCAAAAAGTCATTAGAAAGACTATCTTTAAGTGATCAGGAGGAACAAGAATATTTCTCCCAGCTGGAAAGTCCAGGCTTCACTGACCTCTCTTACTGGCAGATTCCAATACCTCAGCCCTGCCTAACTTGAGTGTAAGTGGGGTATCACTCTTTGTCTGTCATCCGTGCCAATCAGTCTCCTCTCAGTGCCAACTCTAGGTGGGCCACTAAATGGATTTTTTTCTAGCCATTAGAATTAGCTGGCATCTCACATCAATTGTAAATCCAGAACAACTTTCTAATTCTCAGTTTGGAAAATAAAATTGTCCAATAAATAATTTATTATCAACTCTCACTTTATCAATCTTGGTACCTAATTCAATATCTTACCCAGCAAATGTGCTTCAATATTTACTCATGTGAATATAATTGTAATAGAATCAAAGCGATTAGGATGTTTCTGTATTTTACATGAAGAGATTGCTCAATAAATAAAATCTGAAATGATCATGGAATAATTAATAGGGGTAGATTTTCCATGACTGGTTGGGGGAAATGTTATTGATTCATAACCACAGCAGAAACCTGGCATAAAAAGTCATTTAAGACATTCCTTCAGCATTCCTGCTGGCTTTCCATAGGAGTGATGGGTGAATAGGACACACCACTAGGGAAATTCTACCTGCTTAATGTACACTGTCAATCTTGAAACACCCACATCTTTTTCCCTACAATATTCAACCCCAAAGTTTGGAATATTTTGTGGCTTTATTAGGATTCCAGTCAGGATTCATGTAGCAAGCTTCATTTTTGTAGCTTACATGGTTTTACCGTGGTACCGCATTTGTGCATAGAGCATTTTTTCCTATTCACTGAGATTTCAAATTCTGTTAACAAAGAAAAACCATTTGAGACACATACATATTATAAGCGAACCTGAAAAGTATCCAATTTATTTATAAGTTTGCATTAGTGGAGCAGAGACGGGTTATTAAGTTTCTTTTGATCAGACCAATACCAGAAGTAATTACGTAGTAACGTTATACTTTTCATCCATTATTGCTTAGTGAGCATGCAATCTATAACATCCTTAATTGGAGCAATGCGGCCAATTCACATTCAATATTAGATAAGATAATATCTGTGATAAGGTTTTTCTTTGGCATTTATAATTCATATAAACATCTGTGGAGTCTGTTAGGATTAAGTTATGGAACTTTTCCTACACCATAAACTAAGGAATTTAATATAATCATAATACATTGCCCAAATGAAAACCTTTCCTTCAGAGGAACAATCCCAGGAGGGAACACCAATGAAAGGATATCACCATAATAATTGAGATATGCTGTTTTTCCACTTTCCATTGCACAGTTTTATTTCTGCTTACTTGAAGTTCTTTTTTTTCTGTACTTGCATGCATTATAATTAAGTAAACACTAGAAAAACGTAATTTTCTTTATTTTTGTTATAGATCTGTGTCCAAAGTTTTAATTTTCTTCGCTTAACGTAACACCATTGTGGTCTAAAAATCTAAAAGAATGAGAGTCAATCACTCCAACAAAATCCTTACCAGTTTTAAGCCCTACTTTCGGTGAAGGGCAGGTGGGACTTAATTCGAGGTCTTAAGAATAAAATTTCCTAAATTCTTTTAATGATTTTCCAGCACCAAAGAAGCGTCAATAATTAAATATTAATTTGGTGCTCTAGGTGCATACCTAAAACAGGCATCTCTAAAAATGCAACACTGGATCCTGGTATCAGAACCCAGTGGAAAATTAGGTTACAATGGCTGTCCGGCTGTCAATGGTCCTCCTGGATTTAAAAAGCACCAAGTGACTTTACCGGTGATCTGAGTCCGCTGCAGGCACACAGCAGGCAAAAGATTGGGGAAATTTGCCGTTTTATTGCAAGCAGCAGTGAGAGCTGATATCCTCTTGTGAAATACAAAGTAAGTCCAGGAGTTGAAGTTTCCCAGGCCTCACATTACAAGTGAGGAGATGGAGAAGCTCTAATTGAAACTGTCAATTTTCCTCAGGCCACAGAAGAAGTGCCAGATGACTGGTGGCCAGTGAATGTGGTGCCTCTGTTCAAGATGGGCAACCAGGGGTAAGGCTGGCAATTATAAGCCGGTGAATTTACTATCAATAATAAGGACATTATTTCTCCGAGTGTCTTGTTTACACTTGGAGAAGCAGTAATTGATCAAGGATAGTCAGCATTATTTTGAAAATGGGAGATTCCGTCTGGTTAACTGAGCGGGTGTTTTGAGGGGGTGACTAAGTGCGTGAATGAGACTAATGCAGTGATGTAGCCTACATGAATTTCAGTGAGGTCTTTGGCAGGGTTCTGCATGAGAGACTGGTTCAAAAGCTAAGATAGGAAGTTGAAGGAGATGATTAAGGGTTATTTTAGTGATTAAAAGTCTGTGACATAAGGGGTACTGCGGGAATTGGTTTTGGGAGCCTTGGTCTTTCTTATATGTATTTACAATATGGATGTGATTGTAGGAGATGTGATTAGTAAGTTTGCAGTTGATATTGAAGATGGTTGGTGGTGTTCTGGAGAATTTTTCTTTGGATACAGAATTAAATTCAGTAAGATGGGTGGAGAAATAGCAAATAAAAATGAATCATGAAATTGAGTAGTCAGAATTATTTAAATAAACAATTGATAATGCCATAGGCTAAGGGAAGATCCTGGGAAATGAATCAGCATGGATAAGTGCCTGTGGGCCGAAGGACCTATTTCTGTGCTCTCTGAAATGCATGACTTGACTGCACATCACCTGCTTCAGCCCATCATTACCAATTCCCAGATCCAAGTTAAAATTGGCCCATTTATCTTTCATCATCTGTAAAATAATCCATTTCTACAATAGACAACTTGTAAAAGCCAAGACCTGCCAACAATTTAATGTCATTTATCTATTTGTTGATTAATAAAAGAAATGCACACAAAAAAATAAATGGCACTCATTGTTCACACAATTTTGCAGGTTGTTAACTTATCAAAATTGCAGCACATTTTAAAATGATTCTCGGAGAAAATAATTATGCTACTTAAATTGCAATCCCCTGATTTTTTTATGTTTTGCTTTACAAAACATCTGACAAAATCTTGACTTGGACCAAAATCTTGGAAGGAAATCTATCAAACACAGCTTTGGGTTAACTTTTCTTTATTGTATCCCTCAAGGTTCTGCAATGTTAAAGTTAGTTCAGAAGATAAAATGGATTTCAGAGATGTTAATGTGGTTACTGAGGCAATTTTTTTCTGCGCATTGTATGATGCCATTGTTGGGTTAGTCACAGAACCTGCTTTGTGATCTCGGCACCGGTATCATCATGCAAATCCCCAAATCACATGCGTCATATTCAACATTAAAACCAAAATGGCAGCACAAGACAAATGTGGAAGAAATACAATAAAGTAAACATTAAAGTTGTGTTATAAGATTTTTTTTAGAGAAACTTAGCTTTTGCATTTCTTTAAACGTAAATTATTATTTGCACAATATATAACCTATTTTTTACAATTTAAAGTTTTGCACTGGAACCAAAGTAAATTGTGTACTAGACCCAGGAAATTAAAAATCACTAGATACTACTTTTAACCATCAACACTTTCATATAACATGTGGTCTTACATTTAAAAAAATCATAGGAGTGTAACCTAATTGTTTAATTCAACCAATAAGTGCTAACATATGAACTCCTTTGACTTTATGTATCTGTAATGCAAAATCTTGTAAATAGTTGTGTGGCTCATTTGAATTCATAATCCCACGCTTTGCCCATCATACTTTAAGGAAGCAGATTTCAATCGTTCACCTGGACAGTAACCTGGCAGAATGATGACAACTCACTGTAAAAGCCTTCTGATTTGTAATCCTTTGATTACAATGAAAAATGTGCAGATTCTGCAACAATTGAGTGGTCTGCTCAGCCAGATTACTGTCCAGACTATCATTAAAAATGACCTCTGTGTCTGTTGTTATAACTAATCCATTTACTGTTCCAATAACTCATGTCAATTGTTCCTTCATTGAGTTTGCAGCTTGAATCTTTTTATAAATTGACACGGGTTGCATGGATTTTGCAGGTCTTCTCTGAATGAAACATGATAAAGTAAAGGTTTAATTCTAAAAACATACCAAAGTACATAGATTAGCAATTACCGGTTGTATTTGGTATCATCATCCTTTAGAAATTCCACATGCTTAAATTGCATCAATGATTATGTTGTGGCATCATTCTCTATCTCTTTAATAACTGGTTCTCTGTTTAAATATGTAGCCCAGTACACTAAATTGAAAGTTCCAAATAAAACTGGGAACATTATCCTGGACATTCTGTCAATTTTGCTTACGCTGTTAAATGTTTTCTTGGCCTCCTGTGGTTTGGTCTCTGGTTTGGCCTCTTTTGGCTCTGCAGTTGCACTCTTTGCAATCGTTGGCAATACTGAGTCCTTGGTGATATTAGGTGCATAATTGGCAACTGCCACTGCATATGCATTATTTTTCTTCATGATGGAAGCCTTTTTTTTCTTCTGCAAAAGTAAGAGAAAGTCATTCATTAATTTCATTATTTGTTGGAAACTCATCAAACCATATAATGCAGGATTAGGCTATTTGGTCCATATGGCCCTTGACAGCTCTTTCAAAGAGCTATGCCTTTAGTAGACAGCTGAGTAGTATTATGCTAATGGTACACGTAATCCTAAAGTTTAGACACAAATTCAAATCCTATCAAAACAGCTGGGGTTTTAAATTTAGTTGATTAAATTAATCTGGGATTTTCAAGTAAGAGGTAGAAACATAGAAAATAGGTGCAGCAGCAGGCCATTTGGCCCTTTGAGCCAGCACCACCATTCAATATGGTCATGGCTAATCATCTAAAATCAATCCCCGTTCCTGCTTTTTCCCTACATCCTTTGATTCCATTAGCCCGAAGAGCTAAATCTAACTCTCTCTTGAAAACATCCAGTGAATCCAGATAACATCAGTAATAGTGACCACTTAGCTCCTGCATTGCTGTTTAAAGACCCTTTTGGTTCATCAATGCCCATTGGGGACACCTGACAGAAGTGTGACTTCAGTCCTTCAACAACCCAGTGACCAATAATCCTGACCATGGGTGCTGTCTGTATGGAGTTTATTCGCTCTCCCTGTGACCTGCGTGGGTTTTGTCCGAGTGATACTTCAAAGACGCACAGGTTTGTAGGCTAATTAGCTTGGCATAATTGTAAATTATTCCTTGTGTGTAGGATAGTGTTAGTGTGCAGGGATTGTTGGTCGGTGTGAACTCGGTGGGCCAAAGGGCCTGTTTTCGCGCTGTATCTCTAAACTAAATTAAACGCTAAACAAAAATGAATGGCTTTTCTGGATAATCCTATTATTTGAGTGATAGAAATATCTAAAGATGAATTATGTTAATCATTTCAAAAACCATTCATGAAATTTAGAGATTTAAAAAATATATGTCGTTAAAAATATTTTCTGAATCATTTCTAAACCACAAGTCTGGACTCAAAATTTGGAACTGATTTCTGGAAATGTTATAACTATTTAATTTATCTTGGAGTGCACAACACAATGCAGTATAGATTATCTATCTTGGGTTTTACCAGTCTACTTCTGTGTCAGTGTTAAGAGTTCACAAAGTTTGTGTGATGAATATGACTATCATTGCTGGCTAATTTCTTCAAGAGACTGTGTATCTTCAAGTAGATATTGAAATTTGTACTCTATTAAAGGCCTCACAAGTATCATTAATTTGAAATTCATTAGGTCAGTTATGCAGAGATTTAATTTTGAGAAAGTTGAGATTAAATCTGCATTACACATTCAAGATTGAAATATACTTCAATTTTTCCCACAAATATGTAAACATAGTTCAATTATTTAATTAAGCATTTCAATTACATCTCCAATAAGTTTAATAAATAACACAACCTGCAATAAATATCAGTTTTGCATTAACCCATCCACTTTCAAAAAGTTAAATGATGAATCATGTGTGAGGTTTCAGTGGGACTGTAGTGGAATCCCGGATGGAAATTAGAAAGTGTTCGAAAACATATGTTTTTATCACTCTATCACAGTTTCCATATGAAAACCTATATTTGGAAAACTTGTTGAATAAATGAGATGAACAGTGATTATTCATGCATTTACGAAGCAACATCTGATGTAATAAGCCAGAAATTCTTCTTAGATTACCTGCACTAAAGGGGAGGAGAATATTAGGGTATGGTTTTGTTCAATTCCAAATATTTAGTCTCAACGAAAGTTAATGGAACCAACACACACTGGCTAACAGGAAAATATTATTGTACCACATGTATATCCATCAACTAAACATGTTTTTTCCCACTTTGACGTTCCAATGTTGTGTTTAGTTTGGTTTAGTTTAGAGACACAGTGTAGAAACAGGCCATTCGGCCCACCAAGTCAGCACTGACTAGTTCTATCCTGCACACTTTACAGAAGCTAATTAACCTACAAACCTGCACGTCTTAGGAATGTGGGAGGAAACCAGAGCACCCAGAGAAAACCCACATGGTCACAGGAAGAATGTACGAACTCCATAGACAGCACCTGTGGCCAGGATTGAACCTGGGTCTCTGGTGCTGTAATGAAGCAACTCTACCACGGCACCACTGTGCTGCCCTTTTTAAAAATAACAATTAATGGACATTACCAATTTTTATTTAGCCACAATCCTCAACAGTTTTTGGCAACTTGTTTTTATTCCCCTTTTAACAGAAAACAGGTGTAAAGTTTGAAAAGGTTCACATAAGATTCACATAACTCACAAATGAGTTAATACCACATTTAATATGACTCATGACTTACAATATATCCAAAGAATGGCACTGAAGAGTATTGAAGTGAAAAGGTAGGCAAACTTTTTACTGAGGTTTGGTGTTTTAGCTGCTTTCACCCAGTATATGCTTATCAAACAGTTACTCAGCCATGCTTTCTGAGACGCCCCAATATGGGTCAGTTTGGAGTGGAACTATAAAGTTTCTACTAATTCCACTAATATAGTTTCAAACCTTATTATGATCCAAGCAAATAGAATAAAAAAATTATAACCAATCTTGTAGCAGAAGTTGTAAATAGTCATTCTTATCTGTTTGGGCTGATCTCACTAAGATTATTTTGTGAATATAATCAATTCACCAAAAAGATTCACTTTACCCCATCAGAATACAGCTTGCTAAAGATATAAATATGTATTAAAATACAATATTATTACAGGATTTTGTATTCCATGTATATTACTCATAATTAAATTATATTTGTTTTACGTGTCTTTATTTATTTGTCCTAATAGAAAATCCAACTGTAAATTAGCAGATGGCACTAAATTTACATGTTCACCAACGGCTGTTGTGGAAAATTCTGCTAAAATTATAAATCATTTGAAACATTGTTTAAAAAGCTCGTGTGTTGATTCTTTTTGTATAATATTCGTGCTCATCAAGATGAAGTCATATAGTTCCAGGCTGCTTTATTCTGGTGTCAGCATCACTAGATGAGGAATGTTTAAACAGAGGACAAAATATCAATCATGTGCTTGGAACCACAAATGAGAGAAAAATCCCTTATGTTATTGATTTCTAACACAAAAGCCTAGAGATTATACACCAGATAATTTTAAGCACTCGACTATTGAATCAGACTGCAAAATTGATTGCATGCTTCCTGTTGCTGAGCGCAATGTGGGGATTTGAACGATGCACTGCTATGCACGTGACCTGGAGATAGTAGTGAACCCACCAGAGGCACCAGTTGTGATGCAGAATATGCATTGTAAGAAAATAACATCAGATGCTGGTACAAATCAAAGGTATTTATTTCACAAAATGCTGGAGTAACTCCGTAGGTCAGGCAGCATCTCAGGAGAGAAGCAATGGGTGACGTTTCGGGGTCATTGTCGCTGCACTTTGAAGCAGGAATACGCAATGAAGCAATGTTAGCCTCAACCAGACTTGAGTATGATCTGATGCTTTAGGAAAGCTTATTACTTTCATGAGCCTCGCAATGTATCGGGAAGTCAGCCGTGGAATAGAAACATGGCCTGTTTCTTGATGCACTGACGGATGAGCTTCTTGGTGTTTTGCAAGTAAGGTCCCCTACTTTAAGGGGTGGGCGAAGGCGAAAGGGATCTTGACTTCTGTGATTCTCACACACTGTTGCCCAATTAAGTATCAGAGAAACAGCATTTCCCATCCTGTAACTGCCAGATTCTTACTTCCAACAGCAGTTCAGACTGAGAACCCACAAAATCCACCTTGGTGAGACCCAATACAATACAAAGTTTGCACTTCGTGAGCGAGTCCTGAAATTACCAATGGCCCATGGTAAGGAACAGGAGTAATGCTTTGAATATATTTGGTGCTTAGCTCATGGAGCAAACATAATCATCCCTTGCTGGACCAGATAAAGATTGTGTGGTTCCCCTATGCGGGATTATTTCTGGGCAAATCGGCATATTGCAATCTCCAGCCTGCAGTACCATCCCATTTAAGTGCTCTGTATGAATTAATTAATTAGTGACTGTTCATGAAAATTGGGTGTAATGTAAAACACTGGGGACAGTGTATAACATGGGAGAGATAGAAGTCTTGATCTGCTCTCAGACATTTTATACCAAAGGGCAAAAGTCTTGCTAGACTTTTTATCATTGTTTATGTACAAAGTTTTAACATCAATGGCTGAAATGATACCAGAGGAAAGTAATACATTTCCACTTTCTTCGGAAAGCTAAACTTTGAATGTAATATATATTTTTAGAACATCTCTATAGACATAAACCTTGTCTTTTCATACTTTGGGGGAGGAGCAAGAAAACAAAGGAAAAATCATTGTGTGGCTAAAGTTCAAATCTGTCTCCGATAACTAGCCAAGTAAAATAACTTTATAAATGAGAAACTATTGATTACTTACTGAGCTTTGTCCAGCCCCAATCTCTCTTTTTAAAAGTCTTTTCCCCCTATTTCTGTCAGTCTGAAGAAGGGTCTCAACCTAAAATGGCATCTGTCCGTTCCCTCCACAGATGCTGCCTAATAGTTCCTCCAGCATTTTTGTGGTTTAATCAAGTTTCTTGTGTCTTCTTTACAATTGAGAACTCAGATTTGAGCCTTGGTTTCGTCATACAATGGCCTGTAAATCTATCATTCCAATTCACTGTATTTTTAATATATTTAGCACTATAAATATTAAAGAGCATGGATATTGATCGAAGCAGCAATACAAATTATGCATCATTAAATTACCACTCTGCATGATTGTCTGATTGGACAGAAAATAGGATGTCAATTTACATTTATTCATTTGAAACTTCAGTGGTATTCAAACTTCATTCATTCCCATTGTAATAGTGGGGGGATTCCTTCAGCACTGACTGTCCTCAATCACCTCAATTGTATTCTGGTTCAGGCATCTGACATGATTTAATAAGGCTTCACAACTAAGGCTGATCTGGTTCCCTGTACCGAACCTGGACCCACACCTGTTTCTCTCCTCCCCCTCCCCTTCCACCTACATTCCTTCCTCTAGCTTCCTTTAGCCTAATGTCTTTTCATCTCTGGCCTTTGTCCAACCATCTGCCTATCAAACCTCCCCCTCACCTGTATCCACCTATTGCTTACCTGGCTTTGTCCTGCCCCTCCTCACTTCCTGCTTTCTTTCCCCCATTCTCCACCACAATCAATCAGAAGAAGGGTCCCAAGCCAAAAAGTCACCTATCTATGTTCTCCAGGCCTGCTGTCTGACTCACTGAGTTACTCCAACCCTCTTTGTAAACTAGCATCTGCAGATCCTTGTTTCCACATTGGCTAATCTGGTGTTACAACAAAGATCCCAGCACATATCCCTGTGGAACTCCCTGATCATAGACCTCCAGCCTGAAAATTATCCTTGCACTACAATCCTTTCTTCTGTCAGTAAGCCAGTTATGAATCTATATGACCAAGTCAATGTTAATCTTGTGCTTCATAATCTTCTGGATCTACCCGGAGGGATATTATCAAATGCCTTACCGAAATGTAGACAGCGTCCACCACCCTATCCTCATCGATCACTTTTGTCACCTCCTCAAAAAACATGATCGTGTTGGTTGGACATGACCTGCTGCCTACAAAGCCATTCTGACTGACCCTAATGAATCAATTCTCTTTTAAATGGGAGGAAATTCTGCCTCTCCCATCAGTTCCTCACCACCGATATGAGGCTCACCGGCCTATAAATAACCGGGATTATCTCCTTTCCTTTAAAAAAGGAACAGCATTAGCTATTTTCCAATCTTCAGACCTCGCCTGGGGGTAGAGAAGATACAAAGATCTTTGTCAAGGCTCCAGCAATCTCCTCTGTTGCTTCTCTCAATAATCTGGGATTGATTCCTTCAGAACCTGGGGAATTATCCACATTAATGCTCTTCATGAGCCCCAACACCTCCTCCTTCTTAATCCCAAATGGCCCTTGATTCGGACTTTACTAGACTTTACCTTGCGCTGACTGTTATTCCCTTTATCATGTGCCTGTACACTGTGGATGGCTCGACTGTCATCATGTCTAGTCTTCCCACAGGATGGTTAGCATGAAACAAAAGCTTTTCGCTGTGCTTCGGTACATGTGACAATAAACTCAACTAAACTGCCCTCCAAGTCCTGTCTCTTGGTAAATACAGATGCAAAGTACTTTAAGAAAATAACTGCAGATGCTGGTACAAATCGATTTATTCACAAAATGCTGGAGTAACTCAGCAGGTCAGGCAGCATCTCGGGAGAGAAGGAATGGTACTTTCTTCGTATGCGGCCTATATCCCCTGATATAGGATCCCTCCTTTATTCTAACTTCTCCCTGGTTGCCCTTTTGTTTTTAATGTATGTATAAAACTGTTTTTTTTTAAAAGTCTGCTTACCAAAGCTATTTTCTGGCCCCTTTTGACCATGCCAATTGTTCTTTCATTTTAACTTTATACTAGACCAAGTGGACCCATTGGTCCCAAACCTCTCCTGCAAAAGTGCAACACCCTCTCTCCCTCCCCCCCTCCCCTCCCTCCTCCCCCTCTTCCTCCCCCTCTTCCTCCCCCTCTTCCTCCCCCTCTTCCTCCCCCTCCCTCCCTCCTTCCCCTCCCACCCGTCCCCTCCCCCCACCTCCATCCCCCTCAACCCTCCTTATCCTCCCTCCTCTCCCTCCCTCCTTCCTCCCCTCCCCTCCATCCCGCTCCCCTCCTCCCACCCTCCCACCTCCACCCTCCCTCCAGCGCCCATACCCCTCCCCTCCCCCTCCCACCCTTCCCCCTCCCCCCACCTCCATCCCCCTCAACCCCCCTTATCCTCCCTCCCTTTCCCCCCCCCTCCCTGCCGAGGAGATAGATTTTAAAATGTGAATAACTTTTAAAATATAACACCGATTTCAATGAAACTTCTTCCATTAGCACCAAAGGGACAACGGTGAGTAAGCTGGGCCTAAACTTGTCACGCTATCATGTACCGTTTTGGCTGTAGTTCAGGAACAAACAAACAAACAAACAAACAAGAGTTTTAGTATATGGATTCCTCAAAGGCCCTGTCTGATTCCACCCTTTTAAACTTCCATTTTCCTGTTGACCAAAGTTATAATTTCTATTGTCAACCCTTACTATGTCATCCTTATCCCTCTTACATATTAGAATTTACCAGTCCTGAATTGCAATTAACTGGTCTTTAAAAGACTCCCACATGTCAGACATGGACTTGCCCAATAACAACTGCCCCTAATATACTCTCTTGAGCTCCTGCTTAATAACGTTGTAATTTGCCTCACTCCAATTTAATACTTTCACGCAAGGTCCAGATCTACCCCTATTCAAAACAACCTTAACATTTCTGGAGTTGAGATCGCTATCCCCAAAATGTTCTTTCACTGAGACAACAGTTACCTGGCTACGTGTTCTGTTTTTCGACAAGATTTGTTGAATAATAATAATATGGAGGAAATATACAAGCTCCTCTTTTCATCTCCAGTACTAAGATGCCAAAGATTATTGTCATAGTCCTGTTCCCCTCAGGGTCATGTCAGCAAATTCAGTATTGTGAACCTGGTTTGAATTGCTCTGTGGTGCATAATGCACTGAATTTACCCATTACGCCAAGGAGGAGAGAATATTATGCAATCATATATAACATATTATTTTAATTTTTTCCAAAATATGATTCTATTTAAAGTAGATAAAGGAAACCTTACCTTATCATTCACAACACTTTTGCCATCCCAAGCCCAGCCTCTTTTTGTAAAATAATTTACAGTGGCAAATTCTATTAGTGCAGAAAACACAAAGGCGTAGCAGACAGCAATAAACCAGTCCATGGCAGTTGCATAAGCAACTTTTGGAAGAGAGTTTCGAGCGCTGATACTCAGAGTTGTCATTGTAAGTACTGTTGTCACTCCTAGAAAAGGACAAAAATTATTGGCATTTTACACCCATCTGTACAATACAAAGCATCCCTCAAGTGCTCCTTTATGTTTAATTTCTTGTCCAAGCAACAAACAGTGCAAACTTATTACTCACAGCAAAGTATACGAAACAATTTTATTGGCATTGTAGATGTGCTTTTCTGTAACATGTTAACATGTTACATACTAATCACACCTTCTGTGATTCTCATTCTCTAAGTCATTAAATAAGTGGAGCATGGATGATAATAAGCTGGAGCTTGCTTCCACGGTGTCTGAGTTGCCGTTTCTGCCATTTTAATAAATCTTAATTACGATGACCTTTGCAAGACTAAATTGTTAATCTAGAGCCATACTAGTACCAGTGGCTCACAGCAGAAAAATAACTTTCTCTTGCAATAGAACATGTGTCCCTGCAAAGGGACTGAATTATTCTCCTTTTAATTAAAAACTGAATGTCTTTTTCTCTAACTGAATGGAAATGCTATATGTAATATATATGTGTATATACATTCTGTCATGCATTTGTCCTTCCTTTTTGACTGCTTATTGAAATTCTAATATACTGATGCTAACGCATCCAAGAAGCAAAATTAAAACAATCACTTTAAGCAACATGTCCTAGTGCCTTGCTGAATAATGGTCATAATATTAACATGAAGACCCCTTCTGAGCTTGGGGTAGAAGCCAAGAAGTGTCAACATTGCAACTGCAACAATACTGCTGACTTCCAGATTCTAAGAAAACA
The DNA here is from genome assembly GCF_053455715.1 of Rhinoraja longicauda. Taxonomy (NCBI): domain Eukaryota; kingdom Metazoa; phylum Chordata; class Chondrichthyes; order Rajiformes; family Arhynchobatidae; genus Rhinoraja; species Rhinoraja longicauda. Next base: position 64,703,950 of record NC_135953.1, on the reverse strand, counting down.
AGCTGCACTCAAAGCATAGACTATTCACATGATGCTAATCCACATTAAAAGAACAATGTACACATTGGAATTGGAGAAGCTGCGAGGTGGAGAAAGGCTTGCATTCAGATTTAGTAATGCATGATGGAAGTTACCTCTGGACTCAGGAGGACCTTATTTACCCCAGGAATGGGAGGAAGAAACCTGAGGCTCTCCCTGAAACAGTGTGTTATTAAATCATAAAGAGATACAGTAGGAAAACAGGCCTCTCAGTTATGACATTTTGTGTATTTTCTGCATTTCTGAATGTCTTACTGCCCAATGTAAAATTCAAACTTTGATTTTTCTAACCGATTTCCTTTCTTTTGGACAATGGACAAATAATGGCAACAGACAAAATTCATCATCAGTTTGATTTTGCAATTTCAATGGTCAGAAAATTAAGTGCTTTCATTTACTCAATGAACAGCTTACACAAACTCTAATAATATAACAATAATATTAATAATAATAGGAGGTTAAAGCAATCTGTATCAACAGAAAGAACATTTATCAACCAAACTCTTGTGGCTGAAGGCGAACAAGTCCTTTGGAGTTTAAGGCCTGCATCTCATTGTGTTAAAGGAAGTTGCTGAAAAGATGTAATCTACCAGAATTCCCTGGATTCTGGAGAGGATATAGGGGATTCAAAAACTGCATGTCTAATGCCACTATTCTGGAAAGGAGAAAAATAGAAAGTTATAAACTATGGGTTAGTTTACACCTGTCATTGGAATCTGCTATTTAAGATGTAATAGCATGATTAGAGCTACTCTCACTGCAGTTTAGAGGAACGAGAGGTGATCTTATTGAAACACACAGGTATTTTGAGTGAGACGTGGGGATTCTGGAAATGCTGCTCAAAGGATGTTTCTCCTTTTGAACTTGGGAGGATATCTTTTGTACGAGGTCCTCCACTTCAGATAGAATTATGGAGTAATTTCTTCTTGAAGGTGAGAAGGGTAATTCTGTAGTTCTATGTCAGACTCCCATTTATTGACAACACTAACATCCCAACCAAATGCAACTTCAAATTCCTGAACCTGAGTGTCAGCACGCCCATCTGTCACTAGATCCTTGAATTTCTGACCACAATACAGTAAAGTGAGAAAACATCCTCCACGATTACCACACAATAACAGTGCCCCAGAAGGATGTGTTCTCAGCACCTTACTATACAAGAAGAGGTGTACACACCCCATCAGCATTAATGGTGCCAAAGGGGAGGGGGTGAGAGTTTCCAGTTCCTGGGTGTTAATCTCACCAACAATATTGTCCTGGACTGATACCATTGAAGCTAAGACCACAAAAGCACACAAATGCCTATACTACTTCAGAAGACTCAGGATGTTTAGCAAGGTCCCCAATTATCCTTATCAACCTTTACAGTTGCACCACAGAAAAAATCCCATCGGGATGCATCACAGTTTGGTTTGGCAACAGATTTCCTCAAGGCTGCAAGAAAATGCAGAGAGCTGTGGATGTTGCCCAGCTCTCCTCATCAACTCCATCCACACTTCACGCTGCCCCAGAAAAGCAGCCAACATATTCAAAGGGCATATACATCTGGGCCATGCTCTCTCCCCCCCCCCCCCCCCCCCCCCTCTCCCTTCGGGTAGAAGATACAAAAGCTTGAAAAGGCAGAACTAGATACAGAAACAGTTTTTTCCCCACTGAACAATATTGTCACAAGCTAAGAGTGCAGTCCAAACCTCTCAACCTACCTATTGAAGGCCCCTGCACTTTTTTTGGCTGCACTTTTTCTGAGCTGTAATGCTATAATGCTGTGGCAGTATATTTTCTGCCCTCTGGTTATATTTCTCTTTGCACTACCTGTTGTACTTGTGTATGGCTTGATTGTTCTCGTGTATGGTATAATTTGACTGGATATCACGCAAACAAAGTTTTTCAGTGTAGGTCAGCACATGTGGCAGTAATAAACCCATTAATGACAGGAATTTGAACTACAAGGGAGTCAAGGAGTTTTAGAAGAGCATGGTAAAATGGCGCTGACGCAGTGCTGGATACTATTGAATGGCAAAGCAAGTACAAGGGGCTGATTAGTCTTCTGCATGTGTATGTGACAAATAAACTTGACTTGACTTGTTCCCTGCCACTGTGTGATGAAATGGGCTGTAACTTAAGCATTTCATGTCGTTATTGAGATCTATCACCTCAATCAACGCAAATACAGTCTTATGTACATGCCTACTTTACTCATTAATGTCAAGGTTATTCTCAGCTTCCTAGCCTTAAGATAATTCCAGGGTCTTGTTGAAGAATTCTCCTGCAACTTAGAGTTGCCTAGTTATTTCATTGCTGCCATAGCAAAGTTACCCAAAATGCTGGAGTAACTCAGTGGGTCGGGCAGCATCTCAGGAGAGAAGGAATGGGTGACGTTTCGGGACTTCTTCAGAAGAAGTGTCTCAACCCGAATCGTCACCCATTCCTTCTCTACTGAGATGCTGCCTGACCCGCTGAGTTACTCCAGCATTTTGTGTCTACCTTCGATTTAAACCAGCATCTGCAGTTTTTTTTCCTATGAAAAGTTACCCAAACTCTATACTCAAATGTAGAAAGCTTCATCTAATTTTCCTGTATGTTACAGATGCAGGCTGAGCAAATATGGTGATCTGCCTATTCTGTAGACCTTCACGAAGTTGAGCCATTCACAGACTGCTCTCCAGTGGTGTTACTCCTCCATTGGTCCTATACACCAGGAGCACATAGCTTCAGCTCTGGAGGGTCAGCATGCCCCTCCTTTCAACACTATTCATCTCCAACCTGTTCAGATGCAATGAGGCAATTCCAGACCAAGCTGGTGTCCCAGAATAACCACATGGACACCAGTCGACCGTGGCAAAGCTTCCATGCTATTAGGGGATACAAATCAAAGTTGACCAGTATCGCTGCCAACTATGCGTTCTCCATAACCACTTCATAATTTTGAGGCATACATACACGGAATCTTGATTAATAAGTGGGTGAAATGTTACCGGGGTAGACGGAAATACAGAGTTGAGATCACAAACAATTCAGTCGCGATCTTACTGAATAGAGCGCGTTTAAGGGATTGAGTGAACTACTCCTGCTCCTAGTTCACATGTTCCTAAATCTTCTCTCGGAGATAAGAGGTAAGGGCCTATGTCTATTGCCAGTTGCTATCAGGTTAGCACTGGAGATGACAGCAAAGGAACTTTAGTTACCTTTAAATTTAACTAGACCAATATGAAATTCCAGGACTGTGAATAAACTAGTAATACAAAAGTGATAGTGAGCTGTAAATCAGGTGAGCTTTTAGACTTGTAATTACCCTATCTGCATAAAACCACATTTATTACAACTGGCCTCTCAGTTCCTTCTGACAAGGTTATGGAAGAGTGCTTTCTGGTTAATTTCTTAACCCAAAGAAACCTTTGCAGCACATGGTAAAATTAAAGCTAAATGAAATTTAATTGAAAATTGAACTTCATTAATGCTTCTTTAGGACATCAATTGCTTGCAGTCACTATCTGCTTGACAGCACTAATTCAGGTCCCAATTTTCAGGAGAAGGTTATTTGCAGGCATTTAAATGTGTGTCCATTAATTGAAAAGACCAGAATGAATGTGGATTGTGGATGTGAATTCAAATTCATTTTGCTATCTACCTATCCACAGAAGCTTAAGTTTTCCCAATCTGTTTGACATGGGCAAAGCAATGCTCAAAAACTGCAACAATTATTTATAAAGGTATAAAGGTCTAATGACCTGTACACTTTCCTTGCATATGTGCTATTAGACATATAGTTTCACACTCAAAATTAAATGAACACTAAATCTTATATCATGTGCTAAAAATAATCCCAGACCTACCATGCTGCTTAGCCTAGATGCACAAAAAGCGTTTGACCGTGTGAAATGGAACTTTTTATATCAAACATTGAAGGTTTTTGGGTTTCACTCAACGTTTATAGACTGGGTAAGAATTGTTTATAAAAATCCCAAATCACGGATCAGAATTAATGGCTGCTGCTCAGACTTCTTCTACCTCAAAAGAGGAGTCAGGCAAGGAGATTGCCTGAGCCCGCTACTGTTTGCTGCAAGTATTGAACCGTTAGCAGAGTCAATAAGACAAAATAAAAACATTAAAGGAATAAAAGATGAAGGGGGCATAGAACACAAGACGTCATTATTTGCGGACGATTTATTAACATACATAGTGGAGCCCTCCACGTCTATACCAGCTCTACTAGATAACCTAAAAGAATATGGTGAAATATCAGGATATTTGACAAATGAAGCCAAATCAATAGCAATGATGCTCTCAGGAGATTGTCCAGTGGAACTTAAAGAAAAAGTCCATTTTAAATGGACCAAAAAAGGGTTTAGATACCTTGGTATAATTATCACTTCGAATACAGCACAGCTATTTGAAGCTAATTATGGGAAACTGATATCTGAGATAAAGGATGATTTGGCTGGATGGGAGATTTTACCGTTGACTCTGGTGGGAAGAGTAGAAACAGTCAGAATGAATATATTGCCAAGACTGTTGTTTTTGTTCCAATCGTTGCCTATTATGATCTCGGGAGCTTTTCTAAAAAAACTGGATAAAATTATATCGAAATTCTTATGGCAAAGTAAAAAAGCAAGAATTAAATACAAGACGCTTCTTAGCAAAAAAGAAAAGGGAGGGTTGAACTTGCCTAATTTAAGAAATTATTATTGGGCAACGCAACTCAGAGCCTTAATCATGTGGACCACTAAAGAGAAAGATTCAATGTGGGTGGAGATGGAGCAAAACGCTTGTAAAAATTTGCCTTTAGAATCACTCCCATTTTTAAACGAGAAGGCCCTGAAGAGGCTCAGGATGGGCAACGAGTGGATTAGGGTAACAATGAAAATCTGGTCAGCAGTAAGAAAGAAGCTGAAGCTGTCAAATTCGGTAAGCAGGGCTACTAGAATAGCAAAAAACCCAGACTTTGTACCATCTACCATGGACTCAGGATTTGACAGATGGGCTGACAAAGGGCTAATATACATAGATCAAATGTTTCAGGGACAAACAATGAAAATATTCACACAACTTCAAAAAGAATTCAATTTACCTGCTCATGACTTTTACAAATTCTTACAGCTAAGAGATTACCTACAGAAACATCAGGAATGGGAGAACATCTGCAAGACTCCATCTAAATTAGAGGAAGTGTTGTGGGGGTTCTCGGAAGACAAGTCAAAAAAAGGGATTATATCAAAAATTTATGAAGCACTACAACATGAATCCAAAGAGAACAACTTACATATCAAAGAAAAATGGGAACTGGAAGCGAATATCATAATATCAGAAGAAGGGTGGGAGGAATTATTTAAAGAGGGACATAAACTAACTAAGAGCCCAACATGGAGGGAATTTGACTGGAAAGTTAAAATGCGTTACTTTTATACTCCATTCATTACATCGAAATATAGTAATACAACTGATTTATGTTGGAGGGAGTGTGGAGAAGTTGGGGACTCCACTCATATATTCTGGGATTGCCCAAAAATACAGGATTTCTGGAAGAATATTCAAAAGGAAATTAAACAGATTATGGGCATTTACATGGAACCAGCACTTTACATTTTGGGTATAATTCCTGACAGTATGACAGATAAGAGTTCGAAACATTTACTGACAATCCTGCTGCTGATAGCAAAGAAGACGATAACAACTTCGTGGTTGAAACCACAGCCTCCAAGCATAATGCAATGGAGAGATAGGGTAAAAAATGTGTATATAATGGAAAAAATCACAGCAAGGTTACAGTTGACAACAGACATGTTTGATAAAAGATGGTCATTATTAATACAGGCAATGCCGGGACTCGAGTCTCTTCCATTTTTGGGAACTTAAAGTAAGGGTATTTACATTCAATATGCATCTCCTATGTTTGTTTAGTTTGTGTTTGTATGTATGTAAAAAAAAAAATAATAAAAATAAAGTAAAAAAAATAAAAAAAATTAAATGAAATCTTAGATAAACTGAGATAAAATCAATATCCTGTTCACTTGGAACAATTAGAACATAATGAAATAGAACATCTTGTTCATAATATCAGGTAGGATGGCAATAGTAGGAGTTATCTGTTTATTTGCACTTATTTTTCTGCAGACTGGTGTAACCTTTTATATTACACTTATCCAATTCTATTTTGAATATAACTATTGAATTTTATCCTCTATAATCTAAGCAATCCATTCCAGAAAAATAATATGATGCCCAAACAGAAGAAATCTCAGCATTTTCCCTTTAGTTCTTTTGAAAATTACCTTAAATCTGTGATCTCCGATCACGAGAATTTTTCCAATAGAAATGTTTTTTCCCTATCTCCTACATAATAACGCACATAATTTTGAATGTCTGACCTTAATCTTCCCTCCCTTAAAGAGTCCCCAATAGCTTTTGATATGCACTCAACAATGATAGATGTCAGCAGATTTAGAAAACCTGGGCGTAAAAGTCCATCACGCTTATAGTTGGCCATTAGCTCTGTACAGATGACGTAGCTGGTTGAAGTACACCTTACAGACTTCTGAGCTTGCACACAGAATATGAAGAAATAAAAAAGACACTACAGCTCTGTGGAATTCATTGCGGAGATTGACAGATTCTTGATTAGTAAGGGTACTTAGGAACTGTGCTGAACAGCTGGCTGAGGTATTCACCAGGATCTTTAACCTGCAGTTATCTCTGGCTACAGTCCCCAAGTGCCTGAAGTCGGCTACCACAGTGCCGGTGCCGAAAAAAATCACCAACCTGAACGACTACTGTCCGGTTGTCCTAACTCCTATAATCATGAAGTGCTTTGAAAGGCTGGTCCTCTCACACATCAAATCCAGCATCCCTGCCTCACTGGACTCGCATCAATTCGCATACAGGGCAAACAGATCCACAGAGGACGCCATCTCACTGGCTCTTCACACTGATCTGACTCACCTCGAGAGACAGGGCACGTACCTGAGGATGCTATTCATAGACTATAGCTCTGCCTTCAACACAGTCATCCCCACCAAGCTCACCACCAAACTCCACCAGCTAGGCCTCAGCTTGTCGTTATGCGACTGGATCCTGGATTTCTTGATGGAGCGACCGCAGGCAGTGAGACTGGGCCCGCACCTGTCCTCCACTATCACCCTGAGTACCGGCACACCACAGGGCTGTGTTCTGAGCCCCATGTTCTACTCCCTCTTCACACACGACTGTGTTCCTGCATTAGACACCAACACCATTGTCAAGTTTGCAGACGACATAACGGTGATCGGGCTGATCACCAACGGTGATGAAACACACTACAGAGCGGAGGTGCAGAACCTGGCGGACTGGTGCTCAGATAGCAACCTGTCCCTAAACACCTCCAAGACCAAGGAGCTAATCATCAACTTCCGAAGGTCACATAATGGGGAATATGCTCCGATCTTTATCAACGGGGACAGTGTGGAAAGGGTGTACAGCTTCAAGTTTCTGGGCACTCACATTTCGAAGGACCTCACATGGTCCACTAACACCGCTGCGCTGGTCAAAAAGGCACAGCAACGACTGTTCTACCTAAGAACACTGAAAAGGTCTGGTCTGCCCCAACAGCTGCTGACGACCTTCTACCGCTGCATCATAGAGAGCATCCTAACGCATGGCATCTCTGTGCGGTATCTCAGCTACACGGAGGCAGAGAGGAGAGCTCTTCAGCGGGTAGTCTATAGAGCTCAGAAGATTATCGGAACACAGCTACCAGCCTTGGAGGGCATCTACAACACACGATGCCTCAGGAAAGCCACCAGCATTCACAAAGATTCCTCACACCCTTGCAATAGTCTGTTCGAACTTCTACCATCTGGCAGATGCTACAAGGCCTTCTATGCCCGCACCTCCAGACTCAGGAGCAGCTTCATCCCCAGGGCCATAACTGTTCTGAACCGGTCCTGCTGAGTCGGATGGCACGTCGTACAGCGACCCGGCACAGACCTATTTGCACTTTATTCTGTTTTAAAACTGTTTCTAATTTTGTTTCTCTGGGTTGTCTAAATTTATGTTGATTAGCTAATTAATTTATTGCATCGTAAGGAAGTCGCATTAATTGTACTTTAGGACATTCAATACAAGATCTTTTTCCCAACTTCCAAGCCAATGCCACTGGACATACAGGCAACTAATGATGAAAGTCTAAAATGTTGGGATATGGTAAATGTCCTGAAGAATTGCTGCAGTAGAGTCCAGGGGCCATGATGACTAGTAGACCAATTCATGGCCAGTTTGATTCAAGTAACACAATATGAGGGAATCTGCATCTCCAACAAGAGAGATACTAATCACCTCATTATCAAATCCCCTGCTACTGACATCCTAGGTATTGTATTTGGCCAGAAATTTGACAGGAATACTGCCTAAACACAGAGGCAATGAGCACAGGTTAGAGATTTGGTGTTCTACACCATGTCATTGACCTGTCTTTCCACAGCTATTCTACCAAATACACGGCATAAATCAGGAGCTCTTTGCTTGCCCGGATCAGTACTTTGCTAACAACACTCATGTAGCATGGCAATATTCTAAATAAGAAACCCTGGTTGATTGGACCCTATTTATTCACTCATTTCAGCACCTGTGCAATTTAGCTGGGATACTTACCAAGTACTCTCCAGCAACTTACAAAAATGAACCAAACTCTTTCATTCACGACTTACACTACACAGAAAGACAAGGGAGCAACCACATGGATACACCATGTAATGTATCTCTCTCTGTAAATATATATTCTATTTTTATCCACTTCCACATAATAACTGGATCAAAATTCCTGAATTCCCAAAGTAACAGCAGCGTGGATTATCTTTAATGAAACTTCTGGGAAGCAAATGCTAGACCTGCCAGCAATGCCCAGCCCTTCGGACATCAATTTTGCAAGCATCCTGAAGTTATATGGAACATTCACTTTCATTTCAATTCTTACTGAATTGTCTTCAAGGACTTCATGTGGAACTTTGTCGAGCTGCATCTAAATCAGTTGCTTTAAATATTCCTCCTGCTTGAATTCCTTTTATTTACCTGTATTAGTTTTATTTTCACACAGTATAATATGAGCCAAAGCAAAGTCTTAGTACACAAAAACATTTTGTGGTTGTTATCTGAACACAATGAAAGTAACTTGGAGCAGCTGTTCATTTCAGTAAACTCTTACAAAATCTTTATGCTCATTCTCTCCTGTTTTAAACAATTTTGGTCCACAAATGCTACATGTGTTTCATTTGAAAGCCCTAAGAAGTAGCCTGGAGAACAAAACAAACTAGGCTCTTAAAGTGACAAAATGTTACCCTGAGACCAAGGATGAAATTCTTTCATTCTTAAAGTCTTACAATTAATGCTGTTGTAGGAAAACATTAACAATACCAGGATAACAGGATAGATAAGCCCATCTTCCTCCGTGTACATTCAGAATGCAAAATAGTTCAAATTAGAACATAATGAAGTACTCTGAAATATGTAAAGTTAATTTTTGTATGCATTCACTGGTATTATTGCCTGCAAAAAAAAAACTGATGGAGGTCAGGCAGCATCTATGAAGGGCATGGACAGATGACAATTCAGGTCTTGTAATTTAAAAACACAATATATTCAAGCTTAGTATTTGTTGTATTGTTCAGAATTTAAAGATGATACTACAAATCTTTACATACAATGATTTACACAGGGGTCTAAGTCAATTTTCAGTTGGATAATTTAAATTCGGCTATAGTTAACTTCAAGATTGTATCACCAAAAAGAAGATTATGGTGTTGAGTTAAAAGTTTAATTTCTTAATCTCAAAGCATCTATTTAATACAATTCCATTTGTGCAACTTTTATAATATTTATTGTACATTAAAATTTACAAGCAATTTATAATATTTCATTTCAACATGAATTTAATGCTGTATTATTTATGTCTGGAGTTGGCATTGTAAATACTCATTTATTTCTATTACAACTGTCACCATGTAGTTAGCAAGAACATCAGTGACAACTGTATTTAAAATGAGCTGAGAACAGAGTGGGCTTTCATCCAATCTGAGACCATTCCATTGTGTTTTGTCTTCCTCCCTCCCCTTCTCACTTCTACTTTTTATTTTCAATCTTGTGTCCCTCTACCGTTTCAGTTCTGATGAAAGGTCATCAAACAGAAAATAAATCTTGTTTTTCTCTTTCTATAGATGCTGTATGACCCATGGAATATGTTTTGTTTTTGTGTCAATGAGTACCCTTTCTGTGATGAAATTATTCTAATTAAATTTAGCCATCCACACAGTTTTCTGTACTAACAATCATTCATTTTCAAATCTTGAAAAAATAAATATGTGGATTCTAATGTAAAAGGTGGCATGCATCTGCCTCAGACTTCTATGGAGACCCCTTAAGAATATGAATATTCAAAATGAGATTCCTGAACTTACAGCCAAATAGAGAGAGGGTCAAACCACAATGTGTGTTTGCCTGCCTCCAGAAGCTACAAAGTTAATTTAATTTTGCTTTTCTCAACCATAACTACTTCACTCATGGATTCTTGTTGCTAAATCAGCTCTATTATGAGGCTGCTGAATAAACTCTAGGAGATTCCCATAACTGCAGACTCTTGGTTCCTTATCCTTCTCCAATTAATTATGCTAGGTGTCAACTCCCAGCCCAAGGCTTCATGTAAATGCAATGTTGGAAATCTTTGCCCACAACCTCATCTCCTCCTCCTCCATCACTGGCTTGTTCTGGGGCAAGGAGGGAGTGTGCAGAAACCCATGCCACTATTGTGTCACAGGTCATCCAAGGTCCAAGCTAAGTTCTGGTTCTCTTCCCATGGTCCAACACGGTTGCCAAGACAACATGCCAGAAAGGTTAAGTGATTTTGCTTTATCAGGCTCCTAACCTGGGCTTTCTTTAATAGTGAAAGATTCCAGAAACGTACAGGTTTCTAGGTTAATTGGCTTCGGTAAAATTGTAAATTGTCCCTAGTGTGCGGAGGATAGTGTTAGTGTGCAGGGATCACCGGTCGACGTGGACTCAGTGGGCCAAAGGGCCAGTTTCCACACTGTATCTCTTAACTAAACAATACTAACATTTAGATTTATTATTTCACCACCAAAGTTACAATGCTTTTGCAGAATGTTTATCAACATTTCATTAAAAGGGGTAATGAAGCTTTGGATTAAATAAACAATATTTCACAGATAAATTTAAATGGATAATGAGTAATTTAATAACACAAAGCATTATTTCATGACACTCATGGATAATAGCGTCACCAGACCATAAATTACCATAGGACTATTTTTACATAAATAATTACATTTTATGGCTGCTTTCACTTTAAAGATTATATTTTACAGTTTTTGTATTCAATTATATCAAATCAATTAATCTGGCATTGGCTTTTGGTTCTTGGAGAATTAGCTCAATAATCTATTCAATTTCTATTGTTCATTCTTTATGGTTAGACTACTTTAATAGAAGAAAAAAGAAATCTTCATTCCCTGACTATTTTAGTGGAGAAAGTGCATTAAAACTAACTATTACTCTCATTGACTATTTCAAATCCAGCCTTCCATTAATCCCTATTTCATTTTTTTTTCACACAGGCATAGGTGCTGCTACAATTCAAATGAAGACAGATCATAAAAAATGGCATCAGCAGAGGCCATATTGGCTCTGATGCAAAGCATTCCACACATGCGCATTGACCATATCCTCTGAAAAAACTTCTTCCTTAACCATAGCCTCCCTTTCATCGTAAACAGTATCTTTGACTGTATCTCATCTATTTCCCAAACCTTTACTCTCATTGTTTCTTATCTTAAACAGATGGTACTCATGGTTCTCATCATCCATCTACATGTCTGTATTCAACTGATCAATTTCTATCATCTTTAACAGGATTCCAGCTGTAGACACAACTTCTCCTTTGATTGGGTTTTTTGAGAAGACAAAGACAATCAATGAGGCTAGGGTGGTGGATGTTGTTTACATGGATCTTAGACAGGCATTTGATAAAGTCCTCCATGATAGGCTAATCTAGAAGATCAAAATGTGCAGAATTAAAAGTGACTTGGTTGCATGGATTCAGAACTATCTTACTGACAGAGGGTTGGAGTTGGTGGGATTTCTGCTGTGTATCAAATATATATATATATATATATATATATATATATATTGCTGGGTCGTGAACTATGAAGAAGGCTGTCAAAGTATGCAGCAGGGATATGGATCAATTACAATAAGTGGATAGATGGAGTTTAATGTGTTGGTGAGGTGTTGTACTATGGGATTTGAATGTAAGGGGAAAATATATAATTAATAGCATAACATCTTAACAGAATTGATATCTTGGGGTCCAAGTCCTTATCTTCCTGAAAGTGGCATTACAAGTAGATGGAGTGGAAAAAGAAGGCATATGGTATGCTTGCCTTCATTAGTCGGGGCAATGAGTAGAAGAGTAAGGGTGTCAGATTTAATGGACTTTGTTTAGGCCACATTTGGAGCACTGCGTGCAGTTCCGGTTGCCCCATTACAGGAAGGATGTGGTTTGGAAAGGGTGTAAAGAAGGTTTAACTGAATAATGCCTGGATTAGGCTGCATTAGCTACAGCGAAAGGTTAGGTCCATTGGATTTCAAACTAATCTAAATTAAGTAGAATCCATTTAGGTGTGTATGAGATGAAAAATGTAATGTGGTGCAGTGTGTTTGAAGAAAATGCTTCAATGCAATGTGTTCTGCAGTAATTTTTAATTTGTGATTTAACTAAGTATGGAATCACATAATCCAGTAAAGTGTTAATAAAATAAACAAATTCTTTTTTTTTTACATTAACTGTTACTTTTGATTTCAATATAGAATGTCTCCAACATCAACATTTGATCCTATTCAAATTTGTCATAATGTGCTATTTTTACTAAAAATGTCTTAATTGAATGTCACATCCTCTTCTTTGTGTATTGCAGCATGTTCACAGGTGTTCAGAAAGATATTGACAAGGAAAAGGAATCATAGTTGAACCTGCAATGATGATGGAGCCAAAGCACATACTTATCTGAGGCAAGCTTTCAACATTAAGCAGGCTTAGAATAGACCCATTGACTTATTGTTCCTTAATTCTGATTCAGACATCCATTCTTGATATCCCACAGAGAGATGACATTGTCAAACATCACTGTCTACAATAACTGCACACGGTATACATTTCAGAGAAATCAGGCAGACATATTGTTTACATTATTGCCCATATCCCTAAATATTTATTCACCAAGATCTTACTAAAATTATTACGTTGAGGTGTGATATATAGATAGCTTTAATTAGTCAAAACAAGTGCAGTACTTCCTTGCACTTTATTCACATACAATAATATACTGAAATATCTTTGACTTTAGCAGCATTTGACCTGCTTTTAATTAGTTAATTAAGAAGTGTAATATAATCCAAGAGTTTTCTTCAATCACACGACACCATGTTGGATTTATTTCACCTAAGACATATCCACTTTGGATTTTATTAAACTTTTAAAATTTAGATCAGTTCAATCCAATAACCAGACAATAAATGAAAGGTGAAAACTGATTACAGTAAAACACAAATTAAGTTTTGTTTACTTTTGCAGTAATTCGCTTGCAGCTGAGCCATTATAGAGAGTACAACTTTAATTGACAATTATATGGATCAACATATTTAATAACACCATCTTGCATTCATGTCTTTCCCCATTGTAAAACTGTACACGGTAATGCACAGAAACGTTAATGACCAAAATAACATCCGGTAATCTGTATTTACTGAAATGCATCCAGCTATTTTCTGCATGTCTAGGAAAATTGTTATATTGTGTCCCAATGCCTTGTGCATTATATGTTTTCTGTATCTGAACTGAAACATTGCAATGTGCTTTGTGCCTCTAGTCAGTAGTCCCTGTGATGTACCAGCATTTAATGGCACATGCAAATCATGAAGAGATATAGAACAGTTAATCACATCAAAACTTCCTGAAGAAGTTGCATTATTTCTTTATTCAGTCACCCATCTAATAACAGCTATATGTCACTCATCGCAAAATAAAACCTGCAGTCACCACATTACATTTCCTCTGAAATTCATATAAATGGAAAGAACTATAAAGGAATCATAGGCCTTTTTTTAGGAGCATGATGGAGAACAATATCATACCATAGTTAGGTTACTGAAATTTTCATTTGTGAAAAGGCTAAGAAATTCAGATAGCTGGCGTTTTTTACTGCATTGTGCCCATGGAAACCAATTGTTTCTGGAAGCAGATGTGATTTTGCCATTTCAGGTTGAATTCACATCGCTCTGGACATTTGAGTAGATGTTTCCAGTTAAAATCCACCCAAGTGATAAAGCCTTAGCATCCGATCAGCCACAAATAAGATGATGCTGGGGTGTTACCTGAGAAATTAGGTTTAGGTTTATTGGTGTCATGGATACTGAGATACAGTTGATCACTGTTCTGAGGATGAACTGCAACAGATCACTTCCACAATACCAGTCATGAGAGTTTTGTTCCCTTTCCAAAAGTGCTACCTAAAAGGGACCACTCCTCAATCCAGGGCTGAGAATTTGCCTGAGATAATTTCCTTAAATCTTGCGCAGTCTCCTCCAGGCCGCCCCCTCCACTGTGCCACTATCCTAACAGCAATCCCCCTGTTATCACAGCTATGCTCTGATCTCCAAACCTCCCCAGGCACCTCCCACCTCATCTCCCCACACCAAGACCTCAATTTCTGGCCCTGACCTGTTGGCCATCTGGCTCCAAGTCCTGATGTGGTACCTGACTGCATGCCCACCTCTCCCTGATTTCCATAGACCCAGGCCCAGTCCTGAACCTATGTGTTGATACGTGATGGCTTGTGCTTGGATGTGATTGAATTTTGCAATATGGAGTAAAGAATCAAAAGCAGTTGACATGCTGTGCAAGGATTCTTTAGTGAGTATTTAATATTGTAGATTCATTTTTAGGTCAAAATGTTTTAGAATTTACAGATTTTAATCAGATCTTCTCTGAGACAAACAACTGGTGAGCTGACTGCTAATTATGTTTAAACTTCTTCAAATTTATTCTTAAGTGTCCCAATTGTTGAAGATCATTCAAATCTTCCTTACAAAACTATTCAACAGCATCAGCTTTGGTAAAATACTAATTCCCTATATTTTTCTGTCACTAAAATCTGTGTATAAGAACATTGTCTGTCTGTCTGTCTGTCTGTCTGTCTGTCTGTCTGTCTGTCTGTCTGTCTGTCTGTCTGTCTGTCTGTCTGTCTGTCTGTCTGTCTGTCTGTCTGTCTGTCTGTCTGTCTGTCTGTCTCTCTCTAAAACTCTCGGTTTGTTTGTGTGTATATGTTTATGTGTGTACCATGCCTTCCACACAGCCAAAACGGTACACGATAGCGCAACAATTTTAGGCCAACCCTACTCACCATTCCCCGTGGACTGACTAAACCCTCTTCCCGGCCTGCCTCGCGCCTGACCTTCCTCCCATGGTGCAGCGCGTGGCAGAGGCTGCGGCAGAGGATCCACAAGATGACCGCCCCAGCCGCTCCCCGGCGATCGCAGCCGAGCAGCAGGATCGGCGGCTCCACGCCCGGCCCACAGGAGAAATGGGGCTGAGGTCAGTGCCTTCTCCCTGTCCACTCTCGCCCACCCATGGCCCCGGGGGACACTCCCTGCCCGGCAACGGGTCCATGCAGTCAGGAGACGCTTCGGCTCCATGCCCGGCCCGCAGGAGAAACGGGGCCGAGGTCAGTGCTTTTTCCCTGTCCCCCCTTGCCGGCCCAAGGCCACGGGGGCACTCCGCGCCTGGCAACGGGTCCACAGTAGACCCGAGGGGGGAGCGATGGAGGGGAGGGGGAGGAGGAGGGGTAGGGAGGGGGGAGGGGAGGGGAGAGGAGGGAGGGGGAAGGGAGGGGGAGAGCGGAGGGGGAGTGGAGAGAGGGAGGGGGGAGAGGGGAGAGAGGAGGGGGAGTGGAGAGAGGGAGGGGGGAGAGGGGAGAGAGGAGGGGTGATGGGGGGAGGGTGCTGCACCAATGTAGGAGAGGTTTGGACCCCACTTGGTCTAGTTTCTTTTAAAAATATAGCATATTAAAGTGAACTCATGTGATAAATCTAGAAGCCTTCTCTCGCCCACAACCAATCAGATAATGTATTTTATTTGTTTCTGACTGGTGTCCGATAATTTAACCACTGATTCACAGTTTGATCACAATCCGATAGTAACATACTACTATATGACATCAATAAATGGTAAAGAGGAAAATAATTCAGTCCTTCCAGCTCAGCTGCAAGAGCAGTAGAACTGGTCTACTCATCATGAATTAATTTGTGTCCTAAAACTTATTTTTACCTATTATTTTCAATAATATTACACACTATGACTACATCCCAACCAAATCTATATTAAGCATAGATAAAGTCATTTTCTAAATTGATACTATTGCCCTCTTATTGAAATAACTGTCCATGAACGATCTTACATTGTGGTGTGTCAGCCTAATTTCTCCATGATGAACAAAACCTTATCTCTCCTGCATTCCACTAAATAAATGTCACATTTTAATGAACTTTTGTTGATTTGCCTTTGTACAATTTTTTTTAAACATCGAAATGCAATATAGAAAATAATCATCATCAATCTCAAACAAATGTACAATTATAACTTCAAATTCAATGTGCTCTGCATGTCACCAAGTCCGGGTTTTAATGTAATGCATCAGTTGCAAATACATATACTAATGCAAATAAAGAAACATTTACTACAATTAGTTCAGTGAGGCATTTCACAGATTAGAAAAATGCTCCACTGATACGATACGATAGAACTATATTTATCCCAGGAGGGAAATGGATCTGCCAACAGTCATAAAACATATGGAATTAAAGTGACGAATGGAAACGATTGGGAATGTGCAAAAATTGGGGAGGGGGGTGGGGAGGGGAGTCCGTTTGTCTACCTCAAGATAGAAGGGAGAGGAGTTGTACAGTTTGTTCTGTACTGCATCTTGGTGGAACCACTCTGTTGCTGAAGCTGATTTTTACTGACCAGGCTCTGTACATTGCACACAGATTGTACAGGCTCTTACCTGATTGCAAGTCCTTACTTACCAAAGACAGTCCTTGCAGGCACTGATTCTCTGTTCAACCAGAATGACACTTGTGAGAGTATGACAGTCATGATGCATGGCAGGTACGTCTGGATCACAAAGTATCCGATTTTTCTTTTCAGGTGGAAAAATGTTGTCATGACTTTATATTCGCCTGAAATGAAAAGCAAATTAAGAGTTGGTTTGCAATGGCAAATTAGATTAGTTCTCCACCTCATGTTTTATTCCATTAATTTACAATATAAATTGCATGACAAATGTTACATACTGCATGTACAAATTACAAACCTATTTTACCTTCTTGTTTAACCTGAAATGACCAGTGAGAAAGGTTGAGTTAATTAATTTTGTTTTGCTTTTGGCTGTTGCATTCAGAGTGAAGATATTAAAACTTTAGTAAATGTATCAAAACCAATTATTAAAAACAAGTACGCCATGAGATCTGTGGATGTACAATCATTTCATTGGAATTTATGTTCTTAGTTTATAGCAGAGAAATGTAAAGGTTTTCAAGGACATTTGATTAAACTTGTTAAATTACAAAATATTTCCAAGGACAACAAGTTAAATCAATTTTGCGAGAGACCTCCAGATCTTTACAAGCAAAAGTGCACACAGAGATATTGTCCTAGACATTTAATCATGATGCACCTATATTTTTCAGGGGCATAAAACCAATCAGCAAATGCAACTGGGATGTCGCAGTGCCACAAGCCACACATGACTTTTATTCATTGAATACTGTGTGTGCTGAGTGCAGAGGTTTTGTCAATCCATTTGCCAAACCTAACTGACACCTACCCTGTAAAACAGATTCAATTCACACAATTAAACGGAACCAGGATGGGCCACACATGAGCAAGCAGGTCCTTGCACCAGTTGTAATTGTTAACTGGACATCTTTTGCCAAAGTCTAGGTCAGCCAATAAGACTTTTGGAGCAGGAGAAATTCGAATTTTTCTGATTAGGAAAAAAAGAATCCATCCTTTACCAACCATGAAAAATTGAGACTTGCCCCTGGAGCACTTTAGAATAACCAGGTATAAGAGATATAAGAGAGAAGCTAGTGGTAAGGCTCTCTTTGTAATGCAGATCCAAGCAGAGGATGGGTAGAGCTCTGATCAAGAGGATCTCTTCCATGGAGTTGACCAAGAGTCAGGCTCTTGAGTCCAATTCCTCTCCAGAGCCAATGGTGCATTCAAAACCCGCCATAACAATGACACGTCACCTTCTGAAGACAGTGTCTGAACTGCAATGTTTGTAATGTAATGCCATCATCACTTTGAACTTCTTAGATCCAGACCATCAGGAATGGGCTGGGTTATTAGCCACATTCAACATCACAGTATATCAGAGATGCTCTCTCCCAAAAGTGTAGGAACATCACTACCTTCAACAGGAACATAGGCTTCTTGAAGGTTCAGGGATGATGAGTGCATCCAAGTAGCACTTTAAGCTCCACTTGGAACACAGATGCTATCATTTCTGAACATCCAAATAATTGCAATATCATATGTGCATGAACGTCCTGTGCCAAGTTCATTCTGTTATAGTCCACTCTGCTCACGGTATTTTACTGTGATGGGTAATTATGGGTAATGGGAGTCTTGATGGTGAGGACTATACTGCCTATTCGCGGCTCTTCAAACCAGACTGGAATCTCACTCCTCAGACAGAACATCATGAGAACATCTGTCTCATGAAATCAGATAGAATGCAGCGGAGAGCTTCTGTGGGGTAGTCAAAACTGAATACCATTGTCTGGATTCCTTGGCCCATCGTACCCAACAGAGATTACCTAACACTGTACTATCATCGGTCCCCTTTGATCTGTGTTTTCACACCTTACCCTTCCATATCTCTGTCTCACTCTCCCCTGACTCTCAGTATGAAGGGTCTCAACCCAAAACATCATCCATTCCTTCTCTCCAGAGATGCTGCCTGTCCTGCTGAGTTACTCCAACATTTTGTGTCTATCTTCTAAGTTATATAATGTAGACAGCTGAAGGTCTTATATAATGTAGACACCTAGCAAGTGAGCGATAAGGAGCACAAAGTAAGGAAGAAAGACTTAATAGTGATGATAATTCCTTTCAGACCACACCTTACTGCCTTCAGATACACATTGAGACCCCATTCTAGAAAATCAGCCAGAAAGATTGTGATCTATTGTTAAATTCCTCATACATTGAAATACTCATTTGAAAGAATTAAATACATAACAGAACTTTGGAACGTGCATAACAAAACACAACACCAAAGACAGAAATGCCGTGTTCCCCCACTTGTATCCTATCTCTTTCCAACTGTGCAGTGGCATTTTAACATGCCTCATCATGATGCCTTTGCTGAACATGATGCCAAGACCAACTCTGATCGAACTGCACATAGTCCATATTCCTCCATTCCCCCCATACCAACAGGCCTGTGCAAAAGTCTAAATGTCACTATTTCGGGTCGAGACCCTTCTTCAGACTGATGTCAGGGGAGGGGGCATGGCAAAGATAGCAGGAGACAGGAAGAGAGTGGGAGAACTGGGAAGGGGGAGGGAAAAGAGAGGGACCGAGGAACTATCTGAAGTTAGAGAAGTCAATGTTCATACCGCTGGGGTGTAAACTGCCCAAGCGGTATATGAGATGTTCCTCCAATTTGCACTGGGCCTCACTATGACAATGAAGGAGGCCTATGACAGAAAGGTCAGACTGGGAGTGGGAGGGGGAGCTGAGCCACCGGGAGATCAGGTTGGTTAATGCAGACTGAGTGAAAGTGTTGAGCGAAACGATCGCAGAGCCTGCGTTTGGTCTCGCCGATGTAGAGAAGTTGACATCTGGAATAGGGGATACAGAATATGAGGTTGGAGGAGGTGTAGGTGAACCTCTGCCTCACCTGAAAAGACTGTTTGGGTCCTTGGATGGAGTCGAGGGGGGAGGTAAAGGGACAGGTGTTGCATCTCCTGTGGTTGCAGGGGAAAGTGCCTGGGGAGGCGGTGGTTTGGGTGGGAAGGGATGAGTGGACCATGGAGTTACGAAGGGAATGGTCTCTGCGGAAAGCAGAAAGGGGTGGAGATGGGAAGATGTGGCCAGTAGTGGGATCCCATTGGAGGTGACGGAAATGTTGGAGGATAATTTGTTGTGTACGACGGCTGATGGGGTGGAAGGTGAGGACAAGGGGGACTCCATCCTTGTTACGAATGGGGAGAGGGGGAGCAAGAGCGGAGCAGCGAGATATAGAGGAGCCCCTCGTGAGAGCCTCATCTATAACAGAAGAGGGGAACCCCTGTTTCCTAAAGAATGAGGACCTCTCTGATGCCCAAGTATGAAACACCTCATCCTGGGCGCAGATGCGGCATAGACAGAGGAATTGGGAGATGGGGATAGAGTTTTTACCGGAAACAGGGTGGGAAGAAGTGTAGTCAAGATAGCTATGGGAGTCAGTAGGTTTGTAGTAGATGTCGGTCACTAATCTGTCTCCTCTGATGGAGATGGTGAGATCCAGAAATGGTAGGGAGATGTCGGAGATGGTCCAAGTATATTTAAAAGCAGGATGGAAATTAGTGGTGAAATTTATGAAATCAGTGAGTTCTGCATCGGTACAAGAGGTAGCAGCAATGCAGTCGTCAATGTAGCGGAGGTAGAGTTTCGGGGATGGGGCCAGTGTACGCATGGAACAGGGATTGTTCGACATACCCGACAAAGAGGCAGGCATAGCTGGGGCCCATGCGAGTGCCCATAGCTACGCCTCGGATTTGGAGGAAGTGGGAGGAGTCAAAGGAGAAGTTGTTGAGCGTAAGAACCAGCTCTGCTAGGCGGAGGAGAGTATTGATAGATGGAAAATTGGCTGGTTCTGCGGTCGAGGAAGAAACGTAGGGCTTCAAGACCATCCTGGTGGGGGATGGAGGTGTAGAGTGACTGGACATCCATGGTACAGATGAGGGAGTGGGGGCCTGGAAACTGAAAGTTATTGAGGAGACAGAGAGCATGTGAGGAGTCTTTAAACTTTGCTCACCTCACCTTAAAACTATGCCCTCTTGTATTTGATTTTTTCATCATGGGAAAAAGATTTTGACTGTCTACCCTATTTATGCCTATCATAATATCTCTTCTATCAGGACTCTTTGTAACTTCCGGCATTCCAGAGAAAACACTTAAGCTCTGTTCAAACTCTCTCTTTAGCTAATACACCCTGCTGCATGCGTCTTTTTGGTAAACCTCCTCTGCACCTTTCCAAAACCTTCACATCCGCCCTGCTATGGCAACCAGAACTGCACACAGTACTCCAAATATAGCCAAACCAAAGTCCAATAAAGCTGCATTATGACTTGCTGACTCTTATGCTCAATGCCCTGATCACTGAAGCATACAATATGCATGCAATATGCCACTCTACTCTTTACCACTTTCAAGGAGTTATGGACTTGGACACCAAAATCCTTCTGTACATCAATGTTGTTAAAGGTCATGTCAGTAATTGTATATTTTCCTCTTATATTAGAGCTCACAAAATTCAACATCTCACACTTGCTTGGATTAAACTCTATCCGCCATTTCTCCACCCATTTCCGCTATATACTTTGACGGCCTTTCTCACAATCTATGATCTCATGATCTCAGTAATCTTGGTGTCATTGGCAATCACAAACAGCAGAGACCCCAGCCCGGTGGAACTACGCTGGTCACAGATCTCCAGCCTGAATATTGCTCTTCCACCACAACCCTTTCTTCTGTGAGTAAACCAGTTCTGAATCCATACGGCCAAGTCATTGTTAATCTTGTGCATCTTAATCTTCTGGATCAGCCTGCCGTGGGGCACCTTATGAAATGTCTTACTAAAATCCAAGTAGTCAACATTCATCTTGCTATCCTCATCAATCACCTTTGTCACCTCCTCAAAAAACTTATCGTTAGTAAGAAACAACCTGTTGTGTACAAAGCCATGCTGACAGTCCCTAACTAACTCACTCCATTCAAATGGGGCTAATACCTATCCAGAAGAATAATTTCCAATAGGTTTTCTATCTCTTACATGAGCCTCAACAGCCTATCCTTACCTGAATTTTCCTACTTCCCTTCTTTAACAATGGAACAACATTAGCTAGTTCTATAGAACCTCATGTATAGCTAGAGAAGACACAAAGATCTTCATCAAAGCACCTGCAATCTCCTATCTGCCCTGTCCCAATAACCTGGGATAGATCCCTTCAGGTCCTGGAGATTTATTTACCTTAATGCTTTTGAAAGTCCCCAAGCCCTCCTCCTTCTTAATCTCAAACTACCCTTGCATATTAGTATTCTCCACACTGATCTCACTATCCTCCTTGTCCTTCTCCTTGGTAGAAAACAGACGCAAAGTACTCATTTATTTCCTCGTCTACATCCCCTGAATCCAAGCACAAATTCTCTCCTTTATCCTTGAGCAGATATACCTTCTCCTTGGTTACCTTCTTAGTTTTAATGTGGGTATGAAAAGCCTTGGGATTTTCTTTAATCCAACTTGCTAAAACCATTTAGTTTCAAATCGTCACATCTGCAAATATCAGGCCAATACTTGTACCATTGAATAAATGTAGCTTTAAATAGATTTTTAGTTGCTTTCAATCAGACTAAATTGAGAGTAGACACCCAACTGAATTCAAACATTAATGTTAATTTAAACAAATCTGCTGCATTTATACTTGTTCGTCAAATGGGCAAATAATTACTGTAGCATCACATTTCAATTTCATTTCCTGTAGCTTTTTTTGAGAACTCCAAAAACTCTCGAAACGGATCAGTTCCAGATGACATATCCTGTTATTCCAAAACACTGCCAAACGCCATGATAATACTAAATACCTAGTCAAAATCATGTACAAATTATAAATCAGTGTCTTGCACTCAGCTTGTTACTGCTATTTACTAATTGTTATCTGGGTATCCTTTAAAATGTAAGTGATTATTCGCTGATTTGTAAATAACCAGAATTGAAGCAATTAATCAGGTGGCAAGCCCATTCAGCATTCATAATGTAGCAGCTACCAATTTAGGTGTGAATGAGGCAGAGTTTGCGTTACATACTGTAGATGTAACCCATACCATTCAGTTAGTCCAGGTAAAGAGCAGTGTTTGATGTAAATTTGGTGAATGCAGAAACAAGCATCCTTTTCCAGACTCCAAAAAACAAAATTAAAGCTTGGATAATCTCTCCTAACTGTACTTTATCAACTTTTTATTTCAGAAAGCCAAACGTTCTAGAATCAGGCAGTGGGAACTTGTAATGAACAACAATGAACTTGTGAAATTTATTTGTCTTTCTCATTGCATGTGAAAGTTCATAGAGATTAATATATTTAAAACCTAATATTTATTTTCCCCCAATAATTACAATTATAAAAAGGGACACAAAAGTTCTTATGTTCTTGCAGATCAAATACAATGCAAGATATTGGCAATGGCATTCTCCCTTGATGCTCTTTTTCTTTGTAATGAAATACAATGCTTTATTTTGTAAATAATCACATTCAGTTGGCGGGTCATATAATCAGGATTAAAGCATTTCACAGGCCAGGCAGCTGAAGGGCGTGTCCCACTTACGCGATTTTAAGGCAACTGCCTGCGACTAGGCTGTCGCTGACAGTTCGCCGGGGTATCGCGGGCATGATCGTGTGGAATCTTCAAAGAATCGTAGTGGATCTTGGCGCACCGCTGAGAAATCAACCGGATTGAAATTTCTCGGCGACAGCTGGCTTGTCGCCAGGTATCGTTGCTTATTGCGGGCGCTGTCGCATGCTGTCCCCAGGTTTGCTAGGTTGTCTTAGATGCAATTAGAAGCACGTAATATTAAATTAAGTAAAGTAATTTGAAGATACCATAAAATACTTGTGTTTAACCAATTTATTTACCGTCAGGACATTTGACAGGTAGATTGGAGACGACAATTTGACGGTCAGGTAAGCGTGGGAATTTTCGCGATGTTTATGGCCATCAGCGATTACATTTAAAGTAGGCTCCCAACCCAGATATGCAACCCAGAAACCAGATATGCATCTCCCGTACATTTTCAAAGAATGCCCACACACTGCACAAAAATCCATTTAACCACGTTTAAAATTAAATTTCTTAATACTACTATTAGTAAACTGGAAGTAAATCCAGTTTATGCCTTGTTACCGTGAAGCTTGGTTTTCAAGTAACCCAGGCAAGATGTTATATTTCAAAACTCTCAAGTAATTACAGACTTGTCAGTGATTTCGGCGAAAATCAGGACGCCGGAGAATCATTGACAGCGTGGGAATTTTGCGATGTTTCCGAAGACGGTGTAATCTCGACCTGACTCGGCATTGTCGTGGTCATTGTCGTCGGGTAAAAGAAAATGTTGGCGATCTGCTACGACTTTGACAGTCGTTGGCAGTCGCCTAAAAAATCGCTTAAGTGGGACAGGCCCTTTACTGGGAAAATTCTGGGAGGGAGTGGGAACAGAGGGCCGGTAAGCAGGCTGACTGCGGGAGGAGTGTGCCACTGGAGGCCCGGGAACTGCCTGGGGCTGGGCTGGTTCAGGCACCGATCCAAAAGGCCGAGTGTGTGGACCGGACACAGCCTGCAGCTGCACAGAGCAGTGGAGCACCTGTGATGCTTATCTAAGATGTATCTAAGTGCTTATGTCAAGAGTCAAGAGAGTCAAGAGTGTTTCATTGTCATACTAGACCAAGTGGACCCATTGGGCCCAAACTTCTGTGGCATTGGTGCAGCACCCTCCCTCCCTCCCCTCCCTCATCCCTCCTCCCCATCCCCCCCTCCTTCCCCTCCCTCCTCCCCTCCCCTCCCCCCATCACCCCCTCCCCTCGCCTCCCTCCACCCCCTCTCCCCCTCACCCCCCTTCCCCCCACTCCATCCCCCTCAACCCCCCTTATCCTTCCTCCTCCCACCCTCCCTCCACTCCCCCTCCCTCCCTCCCCCTCCCTCCCTAGGAGATAGATTTAAACTTTAAAATGTGAATAACTTAAAAAATATAACACTGATTTCAATTAAACTTCTATTAGCACCAAAGGGACGACGGTGAGTAAGGTGGGCCTAAAATTGTTACGCTATCGTGTACCGTTTTGGCTGTAGTTCAGGAACAAGCAAACAAACAAACAAGAGTTTTAGTATATAGATGTCCCAGATAGAACTATTTAATTCTTACTTGAATTACTTGAATCATTTGGAGATATAGCATGGAAACGGGCCATTCGGCCCACCAAATACACACTGATCAGACTTGAAATTCTTATGTATAGTGGTACCTGTACTGAACTGTGTACAAAAATTAATTTTGCTGTACCTCGATACATGACAAATAAAGTATTTATCTTTATCTATAATCTTTAAAATTCTAATATAAATATCAGTACAATCCCCTTGGTTTCAGGAGACCTTCACTGCTTTGCAAGCATTGGGGACAGTATTTCTAGCTGCCCACGTAACATGGTTAATAGAGGTTATACAATACAGTATAACTTTTAGTACAATGTTGGTTAACTATCAATAATTGTTTGTATAAGTTGTGGTTTTCCTTGAGTGATACATGTTGGGGCCTGAACCTTAGGTGTAGCAAAAGGTTTTCTGAACAATGCCATCCTATTCTGTGGGGAGTGGATGGGGTGGGAGCAGATTAACCTAGCAGGCTACTTGATGGCTACTTCATTATCAATAACTTTCTAAACAAAATATGGTGCAATGGGGCAAACAGGAGACTATCGGAATGATGCTGAGTCTATTCGACCGGGAGCTGGTGAGACGTCTGTGGGATTCTAGCATGTTAGAAGAGATGATATCCTGATGTGATATCACAAAGAAAAGAGGGGTGAGTGGAAGAAGTGTTTGTGTATTGTATTTAGAAACAAATAGACAATAGACATTAGACAATAGGTGCAGGAGGAGGCCATTCGGCCCTTCGAGCCTGCACCACCATTCAATGTGATCATGGCTGATCATTCTCAATCAGTACCCCGTTCCTGCCTTCTCCCCATACCTCCTAACTCCGCTATCAAGAGCTCTATCTAGCACGCTCTTGAAAGCATTCAGAGAACTGGCCTCCACTGCCTTCTGAGGCAGAGAATTCCACAGATTTACAACTCTCTGACTGAAAAGGTTTTTCCTCATCTCTGTTCTAAATGGCCTACCCCTTATTCTTAAACTGTGGCCCCTTGTTCTGGACTCCCCCAACATTGGGAACATGTTTCCTGCCTCTAACGTGTCCAACCCCTTAATAATCTTATATGTTTCAATAAGATCCCCTCTCATCCTTCTAAATTCCAGTGTATATAAGCCTAGTCGCTGCAGTCTTTCAACGTATGACAGTCCTGCCATTCTGGGAATTAACCTAGTAAACCTACGCTGCACGCCCTCAATAGCAAGAATATCCTTCCTCAAATTTGGAGACCAAAACTGCACACAGTACCCCAGGTGCGGTCTCACTAGGGCCCTGTACAACTGTAGAAGGACCTCTTTGCTCCTATACTCAACTCCTCTTGTTATGAAGGCCAACATTCCATTGGCTTTCTTCACTGCCTGCTGTACCTGCATGCTTCCTTTCAGTGACTGATGCACTAGGACACCCAGATCTCGTTGTACATCCCCTTTTCCTAACTTGACACCATTCAGATAATAATCTGCCTTCCTATTCTTAGCACCAAAGTGGATAACCTCACACTTATCCACATTAAACTGCATCTGCCATGCATCCGCCCACTCACACAGCCTGTCCAAGTCATCCTGCAACCTCATAGCATCTTCCTCACAGTTCACACTGCCCTCCAGCTTTGTGTCATCTGCAAATTTGCTAATGTTACTTTTAATCCCTTCATCCAAGTCATTAATGTATATTGTAAATAGCTGCGGTCCCAGCACCGAGACTTGCGGTACCCCACTAGTCACTGCCTGCCATTCTGAAATCCCCAGAAATCTGGTATTCTGGCAGAAACAGCCTCTGCCAGAAGACTACATTTATTCCAAAATCAAAATAACTTGCAATTCTCAGTAAAAGATGCATTTCCCAAATGATAACTGAAGTTCCTAAACATGTTCAGATGTTTAAAACGATAATTTACATGACTTTTCAATATAAAGATTTTGTGAATGTCAATACTATTTTTCTACAATGCTATTTACAAACCTGTACTGGACCTGATAAGTTCTTCCCCCACAGTTTGGCCGAGTAGATCATACTGATTCAGGCGAGAACCATCTTCTGCAACCTCCACAGATTTTGCAGGTCCATAAGTCCAATTGTAAGTCACCTCTGAGCGGGTATATGCATCTGCAAATGCAATAATGGTAGTTTGAATTGTGAGAACAGAGATTATTGTCTTTGGCTTAAGCACTACTCTGCCTTTCATCCCCAGTGTACATAGAGTCCACCTGGAGAAACAAAAGCAGAAAGCAGACATTTTTCTTCCTTCAATAAAACTGCTGGCAATCAGTGCCTGATTCTCATTAAAAGTGAGTCAATACCTCAAAGGGATCATAAACACCCCTTTAACTTAAGGGGCATCATTGCAATGCTCAGATTCAAAACTAGAAACAGTGCACCAGTAATAGCTCTCATTGCAATTACATTAATAGACAGCTATGGTGGATTCATATAGTTATTTATGATTTAACAGTGCTGATATTCATTCCTCAAGGATTATCCAGGTCTCCTGCACTTCCATTTGCCTAAGAAATATGATCTGGCATGATCAGAAAGACAAGTACATGAGGACACTGCTTGCATTAAAATCATTAGAAAATAAATCAACAGGTACTACATTTGCAGTTTTGATTAGAGCTTTGACGATAGAGCCTTGAAATCTTTTTCCCTCTAAATGGCGTGATAACAATATTAAGGGATGGGAATGCAAGGATATTAAAGAAAATTAGTGAAAGATATTTACTGCACAATATTCTCCAAAATAAACTCTCCAGTCCTGATATTTCTCAAAGATTCCCCGAGGCTCCTGCACTTCTACCTGTAGAAGCAGATTTCTTGGAGGTTCAACGTTCCTTGTTGGAGTTCCTGCAGCAGCATCGGAAAATTTCTAATGTGACTTTTTTTGGTGAAATTGGTTACTCATCCAAAATTTGGATTTATTTATATCGTTTTGTCACTCTGCCTCAGCAATAAAGCACTGGTGTCTGGCACTGCAGAGTGAGAGCAGAGTAAAACTCTTTTTAATAGATTTCAAATTAATTTCCTAACACCACAGGAATAAAATTCAAATATTTGCAGATGCTGTAAACATTAAATGAAAACAGTAAATGCTGGGAAGAGTCACCAGGTCCAATTTCAGAGCACCCACAAACAATATATCCATGTCTCTAAATAAAAACATGCCATTTTATGATTTCCAAATTTACATTTCATTCTGGGCAGGTGTGTGTGTTGGCAGGACTGAAGTTCAGGGAATCGAATCTTAAGTGGAATTAAAAGAGCAAAGGTAATTCTTGTAAAGCAAGGATACGTTACTGACGATTCAGCTTCTTTACTTTACAAGTCAGCCAGTTGAAAGTCTGGAAGCTCAGAAGATTGAGCAAATCCAAAAAGCATTTTACATTAGGTAACAGCATGGCCGATGCCCTCTGGGACAGTTGAGGAAAGCTTAAAGCATCTGGAGCATTAATATTAATTGGGAGGACACACACATCTGAGCTGCCTGTTGGAGCGAACGTACATGTCTGCATAGCCAGCACGCAACTGGATACATGCATTAATCAGGCAAAACAGAGTTTTGCAGTGGGCAATCACCCTTTTGCAAAAATATACGCGGAGGAATGCGAAGATTTTCACAATGGTTCTGATAGATGTAGACATTCATTGGAAAAAAAACTAGATACATCCGAAGAAGTGGAAAATAGATGGACTGTCAGACGTTTGCAGATAAGGAAACTGATGGAATCATTTTCTAAAGTGAAAATGTATTAGCACAGCTATCTGGAGAAAAATGAAAAGTGACTACCGTTTGTGTTCTGTTGAGCAGTAGAGTGATTTATTCCCTTGTACACGTCAGCCCTTATGCACAAGAAGCACGTCTTGTAAATAACAAGCATTTTTGTGAATTGTAGTTTTATAATCAGATGGCTGCACACCACTTCAGTGAGCTGTTACACTGAGAATATTTATGAGCTTCTCTGCGTGATGGATCATTGGTGACGACAGTAATTATAAAACTGCATCATTCCAATAATGCTGCCGTCAAATAGTTCTAAATCCGACTCGCAGGAGATGTGGGTGAGGGGAAGTTGACAAAATCTTTCAAAATGATATGAGAAGCATAAATTATATTACAATAGTAACAGCTTGGTGATTTTCCAATACAGATTTAAACCATTTTGCCCTGAAAATATAGCTATCAAACTCAATCTTCGTTTCTATTTTAGACTACACAAAGATATAAACATAAGTGTGTTTTTGTTCTCTTTTTGTTGTGATTCATAGGATAAATCTAAAACAATTGGCATTTGGTTCACATACTGTTATCTCTTCAGACATTTTCAAGTAGCTTTCTCATACATCTGAAAATCATTGCATATGCAATGAAGTGGGAATGCTCTATGTCACTGACCGCTATGCCAAGACAGATCAGTGTATCCAGAATCACAGTGGGTTCAGACATTTAGAATGCTGCTGGCTGGAATCCAGATCAGCATGGGGGTTAAGCACTCATATCTGAGGTTGTAGCAGACGTGATCCCAATTATTATTGCACTTGCTCTCTCCAAAGCAGAGGATGGGAAGGGAGGGAGTTGATCAGGAGGATCTCTTCCGTGGAGTCAAACAAAAAATAAGGATCCTGACTTAAATCCCTCTCCAGAGATGATGGCTGCTTCCAAAACCAGTCATAACAACGACACATCACTTTCTAAAGACGGTTCCCTGGACTGAAATGTTTGTAAAGAGGGATGTTATCATCACTTTGAACTTCGTAAATCCAGATCGTTCCAGAATGGGCTGGGTTATTAGCCACATTTAACATCACAGTATATCAGAGATTCTCTCTCCAAAAAGAGTAGGAACATCACTACCTTCAACAGGAACACGGGCTTCCTGAAGGTTCAGGGAATGATGAGTGCATCCAAGTGGCACTCTGGGCTCTACTTGAAACACAAAACGCAGTCCCTTCCTGAACATCCATCTACGAATAATGTCATATACGCATGGACCCTGTAACAAGTTCATTGTGTCACAGTTCACTGCGCTCTCAGTATTTTAGATACTGGTGGGTATGGGACTCTTGAGGGCGAGAGCTATTCCTCCTATCCTCAGCTCCTCAACCAGACTGAATGACTATTCCTAAGGCAGACTATATCTGGCCCCATAAAATCATGTAGAATACAGTGGAGAGTTTCAGTAGGATAGTCAAAGCTGAATTCCATTGTCTGGATCTCTTGGCCCATAGTATCCAATAGAGATATCCTAAAACTGTACTGTCATCAGATGTATGTTACATAATGTAGACAGGTCAATGTCACAGGCCTTATCCTCGATGCTCAGCAAGAGATGGATAAGGAGGAGCAGAAGTAAGGAAGAAAGACCTAACAGTGATGATACTTTCTATCAGACCACATCTTACTGCCTTCAGATTCTCTTTGGGATCCCATGCTAAGAAATCAGCCAATTAAAGAATGTGATTTATTTTTTAATTTCTCATATATTTAAATATTTATATGAGAATTAAGTATATACAGAACTCCAGGCATGTTATTATGAAGTACAACATGTCCACAATCCATAATTTGCAGTCAGTCTTACATAGTAATGATATCAATTTCTAATAGGACATAAAATAGTATGGCACAGGAACAAGTCCTTCGGCCAACAGTGTCTGTGTCAGACATGATGCCAGGACCAATTCTTATTTGCTCGCACATAATACATGTCCCTCCATTCCCTGCATATCCCATGTGCCCATCCAAAACTCTATTAAATGCCACTTTCGTATCTATCTCCATCACCACCCCTACAGTACACTCCCGGCACTCACCACCATTTGTGTAAAAATATTTACTCAGTACATCTCCTTTAAACTTTCTCACTCTCACCTTAAAGTTATGCCTTCCAGTATTTGATTTTTCCATCCCGGGGAAAAGGTTCTGGCTGTCTACTCTATCTAGGTCTCTCATAATTCTATCTACTTCTGTCAGGTCAACCCGCAACCTCCAGCGTTCCATAGAAAACAATACAAGTCTGTCCAACCTCACCTTCCAGCTAATACTCTCTCATGCAGACAGCATTCTGGTAAACCTTCTTGCATTCTTTCTAAAGCTTCCATGTCGTTCCTGTAAAGGGTTGTCTCGATCTGCATGCAATTTTCAAAATGTGGCCTAACCAAAGTCATAACTACATCATGACTATATTCAATGTCCTGACCAATAACGGCAAACAGACCATCGGCCTCCTATACCAAATACCTTATGCCTTCTTTGGTAAAGTATGCATAGGAGTCTGTTGAAGGGCATGAAAGCACCAGTCCTTTGCATTGGAAAGGCATGGATGGAAGGTTTAGAAAAGATCTTATGTTCCAGAAAGGCTGGGTAAATCTGGGGAAGCCGAGGCTTCAACTTTGTTTCTGGAGCTTGGAAGGGGCTAGCTAATGTAAACAAAGACCCCACATCATCCTTGCCAAGTGCTCATCTCACTGTCTCCATTCAGAAAGCAGTACAGGAGCCTGACAACCATGACCTCCAGTTCAAGAACAGCTTGATTCCAGCAATCATCAGGCTCTTGAAGCATACTGCACAACCCTAACAAAAACCCAACCTCATTAACGATCTACAATGGACTTTGTTTTTGTTGCACTATGTATTTCAGGTTTTCATTTTTATGGTCTGGATATCTAATATTACTGTTTACTAATTTACTTTATTTTTGATATATTGCGTTTAGGCGCTTGTAAAGCTGCAGTAAGTAAGAATTTCATTGATCCATTCCCGGTGCGTATAAAATTAAACACACTTCACTGTTGACTCACAGCGCCAGAGATCCGGGATCAATCCTGACCTCAGGTCCTACCTGTTTGGCACTTGCACGTTCTCCCTGTGACCGACCGCATGGGTGTCCTCCAGGTGCTTCAGTTTTTTTCTTCCCAAATCCCAAAGATGACGGTTCAGGAAGTTAAATGGCCACAGTAAATTGCACCTAGTGTGTAGGTAGTGGTAGAATCTGGGGGGATTGAGGGGAATGTGGGGAGAACAAAAAATGGGATTAATGTAGGATTAGTGAAAAAAGGTGCTTTATGGTTGAGCTGGACACGCTGGGCCAAAGGACCTGTTTCCTTGCTGTGACTCTTTATGACTCTAACACGGGAAACATTGCAGGAAGCTGTCCACCTGGTTCTTTTCTGGTCCTAATACCTAAAGCCACATAAATCTTCAAGACATCTTTAAACCAAATCTACATTCTTAGAGAAGGAACATGCCATTTTGACTGTGCCTTTCCAGAGTGCTCAGAAGAGCAGGTCAAAAATGAGATTGAAGGAAGACCTGCCATAAGGCAAATTTCATGCACAACATTAAATGACTGCCTTCCCAACTGAAGGAAGTGAAAATCAGTTCCTAAAAACAGACCATTACGCGGCCAAAAGAGACAAGGAGTAGAAATAGATTTCCAGTTCCTGTATCCTAAACTTTTCCCCTTTTAGATTTGGCAGTTGGAGACCAAATAGAGATGAGAAGTTAATGTTCTTACAGAAGAACAGTTACATTGGGCTGGTCTCATATTTGGTGACCTTTCATTGGCTGGGATATATCGAAAATTTACAGAACTGAATTTTAGCAACTAAAAGTGTTGGCAACCTCTGCTTTACTAGTTTAATCTTGATTGGATGAGGGTCCTAAGCCCCAGTAAATCCAAAGGCTGAAAGGCAACTTTGCGGTATCATAGAGTCATAGAGGACAGAAACAGACCCTTCTGTCCACCAAATCCAGGCCAACCATCAACCACCTATTTAAACTAATCCTACTTTTCTTCTCCCCATATTCACATCAACACTCGCTCCCCACTCCCCGCAAATTCTATCAGTCACTTATTCAACAGGAGCAATTTATCGTGGCTATTTAACTACTCACCCACACATCTTTGGGATGTGGTAGGAAACTGGAGCACATGGAGGAAACCCACATGGTCACAGGGAAAATGTGCAAACTCCATTGTGAAAGCAGCAAAGGATAGCATCGAACCCTGGTCTCTGGTGTTGCGAGGAAGCAGTTTTACCAGCTGTGCCACTGTGTCATCCACGAAACAGAAAGTCCCAGTTTTTGTACTCAATGCCCTGCCAATGAAGGTAAGAGCTTTCTTAGGTTTTCAACACCATACCATCAGGTATCTTCCATACTTTCCTCTGGGTTAGAAATTAGACCACCCAGTAAACCATACCATGTTTACCACACTATCAGCCATCTTATATACAGCTCTGGTTCCCTCTGGAATGCTCCTAACCCAAATGTAAATCAGGCTCTAGATTTCAGACTTTATAGGTACAGCATAGAAACAGGCCTTTCGGCCCACCGAGTGCACGTCTACCAGCGATCACCCCATACACTAGAACTATAACACACACAAGGGACAATTTACAGAAGCCAATTAACCTACAAACCTGTATGTCTTTGGAGTGTGGGAGGAAACTGGAGCACCCGGAGAAAACCCACATGGTCACAGGGAGAACATACAAAATCCATACAGACAGCACCTGTAGTCAGGGTCGAACCTGGGTCTCTGGCGCTGTAAGGCAACAACTCTACTGCTGCGCCACTGTGCCGCCCTAGGCCTAACAATCAGTTTGACTTCCAGGCCAAAAGTACATCTGGTCTATGCGGAATATAAAGAGAGTAGAAAAGAACCCAAGCAGGCGATTAGAAGGGACAAAATGGGTCACAAAATGGCACTGGTGAGTCAGATGAAAGAAAATCCCAAAGTTTTTTATCCCTACATTAAAAACACGAACCAGGGAGAAGTAGGACTGCTCAAGGATCAAGAAGGGAATTTGTGCTTGGAGTCCAGGGATGTAGACAAGGTGCTAAATGAGTAATTAGAATCTATTTTGACAAGGAGAAGGACATGGAGAATACTGAGATCAGTGTGGAGAATACTAAAATGTAAGGGTAGTTTGAGATTAAGGAGGAAGTGTTGGGACCCTAGAAAACCATTAAGGTGGATAAATCCCTAGGATAGAAACATAGAAAATAGGTGCAGGAGGAGGCCATTTGGCCATTTGAGCCATCACCGCCATTCATTGTGATCATGGCAGGATCTGATGGGATTTATCCCAGCTTATTGAGATAGGCAAGTGAAGGGATAACAAAGATCTTCACACCTTCTTCATCCTTAGAGAGGTCCCAGAGTATTGGAGAGGAGCTGTTGTTGATCCTTTAAAGGCCAGAGAGCCTCTGTCAGTGGTAGGGAAACTATTGGAGAGGATTCTTCAGGATAGAATTTACTCTTATTTGGAAGAGAACGGGTTAATTAAGGACAGTCAGCATGGCTTCCTACACGTGTGTTACTAACATGATCTAGTTTTTTGAGGAGGTGATGAAGGTGCTCAATGAGGGGAAAATGGTAGATATTGTCTACGTGGATTTTAGTAAGGCATTTGATGAAGTCCCCATGGTAGGTTGATCCAGAAGATTAGGATGCAAGGGATAAACAGTCGCATGGATTTGGAACTGGCTTACTGATAAAGACAGAGGGCTGTAGTGAAAAGACAATATTCAGGCTGGAGGTCTGTGTTCATTTAAGGTCAACATAGATCTGTGCTGGGATCTCTGATGTTTGTGATGCAGTATATATATATAAATTACTTGGACGGATTGGTTAATAAGTTTTCAGATGACACTAAGATTGGTGCGATCGTAGACTGTGAAGAAGGTTGTCACGGTGTACCACGGGATATAGACCATCTACAGAAATTGGCAGAGAAGTGGCAAATAGAGTTTAATCTGAGAAATTGTGTACTCTGTACAGACAGCATCCGTAGTCAGGATCGATCCCGGATCTCTGGCGCTGTAAGATAGCAACTCTACCAGCCACTGTGCCACCCATACGTAGTCAAATGTTTTACTAAAGTCCATGTAAATAACATCCACTTCCTGACTCTCATCAAACACCTTCACTTTTAACTCTATTTCTCTCTACTGACAGTGCCTGCCCTGCTGAGTATTCCATTCTTTTCTGTGTTTATTTCAGAATTACAGCGTATGTAGTTTGTTTGTTTCAAAAATTAACTACCCTTCTTTGCTGTGGAGATCAAAATGTTGCAAATGAAAACCATCTGGAGCACAATAAATGTTCTGGACATTAATGCTGTCACTTATTGGGATGCAAAAGCAAACATTACATTGAGGACACTCTTTGGGATGGACCATAACTTTGAGAAATAATATTAATTAAATGATATGCATGTTCAGTCCATTTTCAGATCTCTCATTTAAAAAAAAATCAGATTATGAAAATTATAATTAAATTATTCGAAATGCCATGTACTTAAAATTGCATTCTAAAGCTTGCTGTATCCATATGACATTTTGTGTACTTCTGATTTCTGGTGTTAGAATGGCAAGGTCAAGCAAGGTCTCAAGAAATTTGACATTATCGACAGATACGGGGAGAAAGAAAACTGTTCACAGCCACAAGCCTGAAAAAGGCAGAGCAAGAGTGGTGCAGCCATGGTGGAGGGTCAACTAAGCTGCTCCTCTGGCCCAGCCTCCCTCTGGTGAGTATGGGTGTAGTCACCAAGTGAAGGTTCACTGTTCCTCTTCCAAGCCACTGTCAAGCACCAGTGAATGACTGGCTTTGTCGTTTCTCCATTTATCTGCCAAGATTTCAGATGGTTTTTAATTCACGGAAGGCAACGGAATGTAACTGGTATGATAAAAGTTTCTAATTCAAACAAACCAGATTATGTACTAATCTTAATACTTACAGCTTCCAAATTTCAAGGGGCAAGAGTGTGCATCCATTGGAAAATCCTCTAGATGCATTGGGCACTCAGCTTGAACAGTAAGCCTGTCAGAACATAGAGCAATTAACCACATAAGAAACCACCACCGGAATAAATTGTTATTTCACCAATAAATGCATTTATTTCAAAATTACACCGCGTCATTTATAAATGTAGACACAGGCACTACCAATGCTGGTTTATAAAAAAAGACACAAAATGCTAGAGTAACCTGCGGGTCACGATGTATCTCTAGAGAATATGGATAGGCGATGTTTGGGGTCAAGAATTTTCTTCCTACCAAAGAAGGGTCCTGACCCCACACATCACCTATCTCTGACCCCTAGAGGGGCTGCCTGACCCATTGAATTACTCCAACTCTATGTGTCATCATTTCAAAAGCATTTAGATCTCTAATTATCGGTTACACAAGAGAGACTACAAATGCTGGAATCTGGAGCTGAAAAACTCAGCATGTTAAGCAGCAACCAAGAAGGCAAAGAAATAGTCAATGTTTTAGGATGAGACCCTGCATCAGAAGGGATTCATTTTCCGAGTGCAATGTGTTGATATATTTTCAGACTGCAATGTTCAAAAAAGGATTTTAGAAATAGTGTTCAGAACTTGAAACATCTCAGTGGAATAAGTAAGTATGTTTCAGAGGGCAGAAGGCCAAATAAACATTTGATGGAAATGGAAAAAGGCTCAGAGTAACAAGATCAACATTCTGCAGTGAGTTGTTTGATCAAGAATGTACTAACTGAAGGAGTGGTGGAAGCAGATTCATAACAAGTTTCAGAGGATATTTGGATAAATACTTGAAAAGATAAAACATGTTGGACTGTGGAAAAAGATCAGGAGTGGAAGTAATTGGATGGTTCATTCAATGAGTTGGGCTTGCTGGGACTCCCAGCTTCCCTCCCCAAATAAATGAATTTATTTTATTCACAATTATTGCCAATAGATTGAGCAAAAAAATCTCCTGAGACATAGGGGGAAGAGAGTAGCACACTGGGACCAAACACACATAATTAACATTTTGAATGCATCCAATGTGAAAGTTGCAGAGCTGATCCCTGTCCCCGTATGCTGAGGTTTAATGTTCACTGTTCTGTGCCTCTATTCCCCCACTACTTTGGGGATGTGTTCACATCAAGTCAATGCCTGCATTGCATCATTAAGACATGGGTGGTGCGGTGGCGCAGCGGTAGAGTTGCTGCCTTACAGCGCGTGCAGCGATGGAGACCCAGGTTCAATCCTGACTGTGGGTGCTGTCTGTATGGAGTTTGTACATTCTCTCTGTGACCGCTTGGGCTTTCTCCGAGATCTTCAGTTTCCTCCCACACTCCAAAGGCATACAGGTTGTAGGTTAATTGGCTTGGTGTATGTGGGAATTGTTCCTAGTGTGTGTAGGATAGTGTTAATGTGCGGGGGATCGCTGGTCAGTGTGGACTCGGTGGGCCGAAGGACCTGTTCCCACACTGTATCTGTAAACCAAACTAAACCAAAAAAACAAGACCAGTGCAGGGCTCAAATCTGCGACTAGAATCAGAAATAAGATCAGAGAAGGGAATCTGGGGGTCAAGCAGGTCTGGTGATGCTGGGCTTAAGAATGGTGATGAGGGGGGATAATGGTGGCGATGGGAGAGAAAGTTATAATGATAATTTCTTTAAGTGTTTTTCCAAATCCCACATTTGGGTAAGTTAGCTATGTAGTTAGCCAAAGTACGGAATCCTAACTCTAGTTTCCTTTCATTCGTAGTCTCTGAAATGTGCCATCAAGCAGGCCTATATGCACATGGGAAGGGTCAGCCAACAGTTTCAGGAACGGTTAAACTACTTATATCTGGTCTTGGAGTCGCCCCTCCAAATAAGGGATACTGTGTAAATGTCTGTAAATTTAGAAGTGAATGCCTGTATTGAATGTGTAACCTCCGTAAATGTCGGATGGGTTTGTTAAAAAAGATGTTTTGTAAGCAAATATTTATTACTTGAATAAAGTTACTCAATGTGATGGATGGATAGACTTTGACTGGAAATGTGCTCATGTTTCTTGTTCGCTATTCTGGGAATTCCTTAGTCCAGCATCTGGACCAATTTCTCAGATGCAGCTTAAAAGTATGAATTAAATAAAAAGGGTGCTTATTAGTGTCAGCTACAATGCCTTTTTTAGAATGACAATATGAATCTACCCTATCATGTTATTATTTTGAGAATCATTTGTGTCTAATTTAGACACAAATATTTGATTCATAAGCCCATTTATATATTAGATGTGTGGCCGTCTGGACGATTCCCCTTAGAATGCAAAGATCTTTGTAAACAAACATTAATGCAAAACTACATTCTTCCTCCCTTATTTACCTGCACGGTCATAGCAAAGCAACACCATGATAATATACATTTTTTGCATTTACGAACAGATTTTTAAATTTTATATTTAGTTCTCAATATTAACATTAATTTCATGGTAGGACACATGGTATCAGTCTAACTTCCTGCTGCCTCAACAATCAATATAATAAAGGACCACTTATACCCGTTGGGCAGAAGGCACACAAGCTTGAAATCATGTACCACTAGATTTAGGTTCTTGCTGTCATGAGACTACTGAACAGACCTCTCGTAACTTAAGGATGTAGTCCCAATCAACGCTATTGTGGCAGTTGCACTAACACCATATTCTGTCTGCACTGTTCCTTTCTCTTTTGGCAATACCTGTTTGATCTATGCATTGTCCGAGTTGCCTGGTTAGATTGCAAAACAAAATTTGTCACCGTATCTCAATACAAGCGGCAATAATAAATCAATACCAATACCAAATAGAAAAGTTGTAGGGATTATTACTGCAATGTATAATGTTGAATCCTTTACCTCATTGTATAAAGAAGAGTTCCATCATCTTGTATTCGGAGCAGTTTGTTTGGCATGGTCATGTTATGTGCCACCGATTTCTTGCCATTATAAAAGAATGTGTCTGGTGTCCATATCTTACTGGCCATCAGATTGTTCAATCGAAGAATGTTCATCGGACCCTTAAATTTAAGCCTTTCATCTTTCCATCTTTGTCGAAAGAATACATCAATTGTATATTCCTGTTAACAGCAATCAATTTCTGGTCAAAACAATAGCAACAAAAATGAAGATCTTGTAAAACGAACACATATTTTGCAAAATCAGGATCAAATTTGCCAAGTTCTGTCAGCTTTCCCATGGTACCAATTACATTCTTGGGATAAATAAAGTTCTATCATATCATATTGTATGATATTGTTAAAGTTCTTGACCTTGTCAAGTCAAGTCAAGTTTATTTGTCACATACATATACAAGATGTGCAGTGAAATGAAAGTGGCAACGCCTGCGGATTGTGTTAAACTACAAAACTGAATAGAAAAAAAAATGTGAACACAAAAAATAAATTAATACAGTAAATTAAATTAGTCCCTGGTGATATGAGAGTTAACAGTCCTGATGGCCTGTAGGAAGAAACTCCATCTCATCCTCTGTTTTCACAGCGTGACAGCGGAGGCGTTTGCCTGACCGTAGCAGCTGGAACAGTCTGTTGCTGGGGTGGTAGGGGTCCCCCATAATGTTACTGGCTCTGGATCTGCACCTCCTGATGTATAGGTCCTGCAGGGGGGCGAGTGTAGTTCCCATAGTATGTTCAGCCGAACACACTACTCTCCGCAGAGCCTTCCTGTCCTGGGCAGAGCTGTTCCCAAACCAGATTGTGATGTTCCCGGACAAGATGCTTTCTACAGCCCCAGAGTAGAAGCATTGAAGGATCCTCAGAGAGACTCTAAATTTCCTCAACTGTCTGAGGTGGTAAAGGTGCTGCCTTGCCTTACTCACCAGTACGGCAATGTGTGTTGTCCATTTCAGATCCTCTGTGATATGGACTCCCAGGTATTTAAAGCTGCTCACCCTATCCACAGTAATCCCATTTAACTCCAGTGGCGTTGAGCCCTTCTAAAGTCTACAATCAACTCCTTAGTTTTTGTGACATTCAAGAGGAGGCTGTTGTCCTGACACCAGAGTGCCAGATCAGCCACCTTCTTCCGGTAGGCCTACTCATCGTTATCGGAGATCAGGCCCATCACCACAGTGTCATCAGCAAACAAATAGACAACCATGCTAATCGATTTAAAACACAAAAAGCTTACCCACTAACGCCCAGGCGGGAAGTGGTAGAGCCGGCTACGTACGTTGCTATACTTGCCAGATCTGAGCACCCACTTCCACAATACCAGGATGCAGCTTCTTTTTATTATGGAGGTAACACACAAAATCCACAAACAGATGGCTTTATCATACATGGAATAAACCTGCCCCAAGTTAGCTATCTGAACTAAACTTTCTGCACAGGTTTCAGTGCTCAAGGCACATAATACAAGGTACACAATAGAGGCAATTATCACATTGGGGTAACCAGACATGAAGGCAGTTTCAGCCATTAACAACTTCCATGCAACTGACCATATACACAATAGTTAAGTATCTCTGCAACCAAATTAGCTGTCTGGGCTTAACTTCTGCAGTACACACATATTTTTTTGCCACATTTTCTTTAGTCAAGCATCCCATCAACCTCTGCAAGGCAAGGCTAGTTAGCCAACTTTATCAGTATCATATCGTATAGTTAGAATCTTGTCGTCACCAGATATTGGAACAGTTCTATGTCAAAGTTAGGACGTGCCACTTGGCTGAAAACAAAATGCCCAATGACACTGTGGCCTCTGATTGTTTTCAGAATGCCACTAAATGAAAAATAAATGCTTACTAGACCAAGTGGACCCTTTGGGCCCAAACCTCTCCTGCATTGGTGCAGCACCCTCTCCTCCTTTC
Organism: Rhinoraja longicauda; assembly: GCF_053455715.1. NCBI lineage: Eukaryota > Metazoa > Chordata > Chondrichthyes > Rajiformes > Arhynchobatidae > Rhinoraja > Rhinoraja longicauda. The sequence goes on along the minus strand of NC_135953.1, from coordinate 64,663,024 downwards.
CCTCCCCTCCCCTCCCCTCCCCTCCCCTCCCCTCCCCTCCCCTCCCCTCCCCTCCCCTCCCCTCCCCTCCCCTCCCCTCCCCTCCCCTCCCCTCCCCTCCCCTCCCCTCCCCCCCTCCATCCCCCTCAACCCCCCTTATCCTACCTCCTCCCCCTCCCTCCCCCCTCTCTCCACCCCCCCTCCCTCCCCCCTCTCTCCACCCCCCCCCCTCCCTCCCTCCCTCCCCCTACCTCCCTAGGAGATAGATTTAAACTTTAAAATGTGAATAACTTTAAAAATATAACACCGATTTCAATGAAACATCTTCCATTAGCACCAAAGGGACGACGGTGAGTAAGATGGGCCTAAAATTGTCCTGCTATCGGGTACCATTTTGGCTGTAGTTCAGGAACAAACAAACAAACAAACAAACAAACGAGAACTTCAGTATATAGATCATTCAAATTTTTGAATGACTGGAATCCAGAAAATGCCTATTTCAGATTGTGAAGTGATGTTGGCAATCTGAAAAAAAGGCAGCCAACATCATCAATGACCCACACCACCCTGACCACATTCTCATTTCACTCCTGTCGTCGGGAAAAAGGAAACAAATCTGAAAATTTTCCAGGTTCAGGACCAGCTTCTTCCCAAAAGCCTTCTGGCTCTTGAACACGACATACACCAACTAAACTATGAACTACAAACTGTATTGGTTGCAACTAGGGACATTGGCCTTTTATTTTGTACTAATATTAATTGTTCTTTTAATTTATTGAACATTTTTTTTGTGTATTGTGTTATCTATGAATACTATGATGACAGACCTCGTATGCTGCTGCTGTTTGAAATTCATTGATCTGTTTCCAGTACATACGACAATTAAACATCCTTGAAAATTGCAACAGTGCTGACATCAATTTTTCAAGGTAATATATTATCAGCAATCATGATTAACACTTTATTAAATTCACATAACCAGGATAAAAATGAATGAATAGAATTCTAAGTTTGTATATTGATCTCTTGTAACTCTATGTTTCTCTGCGAGACAGCTAGATGAATTTTCCATGCACATTTACTTTAAGTTCTTGATATTATGGTAGGATGACATGAGGTAACATTATAAGAATCTGCTCATTGTGTGAGCAGAGTCACGAACATGAAACAGAGATACTGCTCTACACTTTAAAATTGTATGCATTGCCTGTTTACCTGTGCACCAAAATGAAGACTCAAAATTAACCAGTATGTGTACAGATAATCATGTGTAGGAAAGAACTGCAGATGCTGGTTGAAATCAAAGATAGACACAAAAGCTCGAGTAACTCAGCGGGACAGGCAGCACCTCTGGAGAGAAGGAATGGGTGACGTTTCAGGCCGAGGCCCTTCTTCATACTTCCAGGGTCTCGACCCGAAACGTCACCCATTCCTTCTCTCCAAAGATGCTGCCTGTCCCGCTGAGTTACCCCAGCATTTTGTGTCTATCTTGTGTACAGATATTAATTTATGTAAAATATATCTGCAGACAAAATTATGACTTTACTTAGCAAAGATGGTCTCTGTTATAAAGAAAAATAATGACTAGGAAAGACAGATCAACAATGTTGTATGATCTAATTCCCAGATGATGCTCTATGCATGACTCTGAGTAAAGCATGGAAGGTCTGAGGAGATCCCTTTAATTTCATGGCATCATCAACAGCACATGGCACATACCCAGCCAAAAGGGGGCCACATAACCTGGTAAAACTCCAGCTAGTCAGCCACGTAGTCAGGATAGGATGTTTCCTCCAACTCTTCCCACAGTTAAGCATCATAAAACGGTGTCATTAAATGTCATTCTTGAATAGATATTGTATAATATTTTAAAATTCTATTGTTGAAAGCTTATGGAGATTATCAGCCTCAATCCCAGAGGGAACAGAATGGGGCCACAATTTAAGGATAAGGGGTAGGCCATTTAGAACTGAGATGAGGAAAAACTTTTCACACAGAGAGTTGTGAATTTGTGGAATTCTCTGTCTCAGAAGGCAGTGGAGGCTGATTCACTGGATGCATTCAAAAGAGAGTTAGATTTAGTTCTTAGGGCTAAAGGAATCAAGGGATATGGGCAAAAAGCAGGAACGAGGTGCTGATTTTAGATGATCAGCCATGATCATATTGAATGGAGGTGCTGGCTCGAAGGGCCGAATGACCTACTCCTGCACCTATTTTTCTATTTCTATGTCTTCTTTGCCTTCATTGAGTTGTCTGGTAGAGCTAGTAATCTCTGCAACACATTGACAACATATTGGATTCCTCTACTCCCAGCAGGCTATTGTGTTGCACATGCCTGGGCACCATGTTATATGAAAGATGTTGTCAAGCTGGAAAGGGTACAGAGAAGATTTATGAGGATGTTAAAATCATTAGAGGTGTATAAAATCCTGAGAGGAATAGATCGGGTAGATACACAGTCTCTTGCCCAGACTAGGTGAAGCAGGGACCAGAGGACATATGTTTAAGGTGAAGCAGAAAAGATTTAATTGGAATCTGAGGGGTAACGTTTTCACACAAAGGGTGGTGGGTGTATGGAACAAGCTGCCAGAGGAGGTAGTTGTGGCAGGGACTATCCCAACGTTTAAGAAACAGTTAGAAGGTCAATGGGCAAGGACAGGTTTAATAATAATAATAATATATTCCTTTATTCGTCCCACACTGGGGAAATTTACAGCGTCACAGCAGCAAAGTGGATAGCAAGAGATCATTCATTATAAATAAATAAAAGATACATAAATTGTCATCAGTTTTCTGTGTGTTCTTAGCTGTTATTGTTGACTCGTCTGCTGGGAGCAGTGATGGTTGTGCAGTCTCACAGCAGCGGGAAGGAAGGACCTCCTATATCTCTCCTTCACGCACTTGGGGTGAAGGAGTCAGTCTGAAGGAGCTACTCAGTGCAGTGACAATGTCCTGCATGAGGTTTGGAGGAATATTGGCCAAACACAGGCAGGTGGGACTCGTGTAGCTGGGGCATGTTGACTGGTGTGGGCAAGTTGGGCTGAAGGGCATGCTTCCACGCTATGATTGTGACAACACGCTCAGCTTCATGCACAATAGAACTAAGGAGCAGCAGGCCCCTGAAACACTCATCTACTGGCCCATTGAAAGCTGCACTTTGAACATTCACTAGACCAAGTGGAACCGTTGGTCCCAATCCTCTCCTGCATTGGTGCAGCACCCTATCCTCCCCCACTCCCCCTCCCCACTCCCTCCTCACTCTTCTCTCCCCATCCTTCCCTTCCTAACCCCCTCCCTCTCCCCTCCCCCCTCCCTCCACTCCCCCTTATCCTCCCCACCCCTCCCTCCATCCCTACCTCCTCTCTCCCCTCCCCCCTTCCCGCTCCCTCCCTCCACCCCCCTTCCCCTTCCCTCCCCTCCTCTCCCCCTCCCCCTCCCCTCCCCTTGCCCTCCCTCCCCTACCCCCTTCCCCACCCCCATTCCATCTCCCCCTAAGCCCCACATCCCCCCCTCCCTCCCCTCCCTCCAACCCCCTCCCTCCACTCCTCCACCCCCTCCTTCCATCCTTGCCTCTCCCTTCCCCTCCCCCGCCCTTCCCCTTCCCCTCCCCCCGCCCCCTCCCCTCCCCCTCCTCATAGCCAATAGACAATAGGTGCAGGAGTAGACCATTCAGCCCTTCGAGCCAGCACTGACATTCAATGTGATCATGGCTGATCATTCTCAATTAGTACCCCGTTCCTGCCTTCTCCACATACCCCCTGACTCCGCTATCCTTAAGAGCTCTATCTAGCTCTCTCTTGAATGCATTCAGAGAATTGGCCTCCACTGCCTTCTGAGGCAGAGAATTCCACAGATTCACAACTCTCTGACTGAAAAGGTTTTTCCTCATCTACGTTCTAAATGGCCTACCCCTTATTCTTAAACTGTGGCCCCTTGTTCTGGACTCCCCCAACATTGGGAACATGATTCCTGCCTCTAACGTGTCCAACCCCTTAATAATCTTGTACGTTTCGATGATCCCCTCTCATCCTTCTAAATTCCAGTGTATACAAGCCGAGAGAGCACCCTCTCTAACCACTCCCCCCCTCCCTCACCCTCCCCCTCCTCTCTCCCCCCCCCTCCCTCCCTCTCCCTCCCCCTCCCGCTCCCCTCCCCCTTCCCCTCCCCTCCGACTCCATCTCCCTCATCTCCCCTCCCCTCCCTCCATCTCCGCCCTTATCCTCCCTCCTCCCCCTTCCCTTGGTTCTTGGTTCTTGGTCCTCCAAAATATTCCAATGGAATTTAGTCAACCCCCCTTATCTTCCCTCCCTCCCCCCTCCCTCCCTAGGAGATAGATTTAAACTTCTAATTGTGAATAATTTAAAAATTATAACACCGATTTCAATGAAACTTCTTCCATTAGCACCAAAGGGACGACGGTGAATAAGATGGGCCTAAAATTGTCGCGCTATCGTGTACTGTTTTGGCTGTAGTTCAGGAACAAACAAACAAACAAATGAAAATTTTAGTATATAGATTACCAGCTGACAAAGGCAATTTCTTTAGAGATGCAAAACCCATCTTTATTGTTCTCATATGTTTTTCTTTCCCTAAGTAAATTTTACATATGCTTTGCACACGTAAAATATTTGGTTACATAAATATTTCAAATAAATAATCATTCTGCTTACATTGAATAATCCATTCTTGGCACTAAATAGAAGTACAATCAATAGTTATTTCTGGAGTTACTAATTAGAAAAGGGCAAATGTACAATTCTTCTAATCAAGGATGACTGAATAAATTCATTATTAGATGTGTGACAATAAATGTCACAGAAAACCAATATGCTGAATCAAATTATATCTTTCTCTAGTAACCATAGCAGCTTACATAAAATGAAGAATAGATTTTATAAAATGCAATTAAATCTGAAATATATTACTGTAATGAAGATGAGAATATTTAACATGTTTCTGCAACTTACCAAAAATATGCTGCCATTTCATTACATCAAGACACAGAGATGAATACTGTGTGCATAGTAGTGTTCAATTCTATGTCCAGAACAATGAAACTAGAGAATTAATAAGCCATAAGAAAGGAAGTTCTTCCTGTTTACCCAAACTCCGGACAAACATTACCAAAAAGGAGAGGTAGAAATGTCGGAATTGTTGGACAAGGTGATGCTTTGAAAATGATGTAAATATTGAAATATAGAACAGAGATGCACAGTCAGATTTTCCATTTATTGACCAGGCAGAAAACTAGAATTGCAGATCAGCCAACTATTAATGAAAACGACCCATTGTATAGTTCCGAATAAAAAATAAATTAAAAACAAATAGTTGGGATGAATGTGATAATCTATCAGAATATAGTAAAATAGGAATGTTTCTGGAGTTCATCTCCTGGCACACTGTGATGGGTGAGCAGGAAGTCAGGTGGGATTTACAGGTAGGAATAGACAAGGCAGCAGAATTCTTAAACCCACTGCCAGGTCTTACAGATATTATAAAAAAACAAATGTACACATGACATTTCTGTTTGGTGGAGTTTTAAGGTTTATTAAAATGACCATTATAGTTACTATAAAGAAATACTCAAAAACTACAATTCAATATTAACACTGATGGACAAAAATGGTGAGAATATGGAGATTTTATAGCTGGTAGATAGAAGGATGGATTAGGATCCAAAGATGGAGAAATATTAAGAAAATCTGCAGAGGAACTAGCAATGTTGATGTCTTAATAAATGAACGGATTCATAACAGAAATAAATTAAAAAATACTTCTTAAAAAATACTCCTTACAATTACATTTTTATACCATATAATTAAAAGATCTTATTGGTTATTGAAACAAAAATCGGCAGAATGGCACACATTGGAATGCACATTCCCACTAGAATGTTTCAGACCAAACTGTTATTTTCTCTTAGTTCCCTCACCCCAACATATTGTGTTCTATCTTTACTTAATTTACTTCAAGCTGAGTAAATTTCAATACTCCATTTGTGAGGAGGCCGGCAACATGTGGCTATAAAAACTGAAGTAAAAAACAAAATGCCGGATGATTGAAGGCACTGAGTTTAAATAACTCTCTCGCTGTTGCTGTTGCTGTTGCCAAACAGGCTGAGTACTTTCAATCGGAATTGAGTATAGGAGCAAAGAGGTCCTCCTGCAGTTGTACAGGGCCCTAGTGAGACCGCACCTGGAATACTGTGTGCAGTTTTGGTCTCCAAATTTGAGGAAGGATATTCTTGCTATTGAGGGAGTGCAGCGTAGGTTTACTAGGTTAATTCCCAGAATGGCGGGACTTTCATATGTTGAAAGACTGGAGCGACTAGGCTTGTATACACTGAAAGTTAGAAGGATGAGAGGAGATCTTATCGAAACGTATAAGATTATTAAGGGGTTGGACACGTTAGGGGCAGGAAACATGTTCCCAATGTTGGGGGAGTCCAGAACAAGGGGCCACAGTTTAAGAATAAGGGGTAGGCCATTTAGAACTGAGATGAGGAAAAACCTTTTCAGTCAGAGAGTTGTGAATCTGTGGAATTCTCTGCCTCAGAAGGCAATGGAGGCCAATTCTCTGAATGCATTCAAGAGAGAGCTGGATAGAGCTCTTAAGGATAGCGGAATCAGGGGGTATGGGGAGAAGGCAGGAACGGGGTACTGATTGAGAATGATCAGCCATGATCACATTGAATGGTGGTGCTGGCTCGAAGGGCCGAATGGCCTCCTCCTGCACCTATTGTCTATTGTCTATAATATTTTGTTTTTATTTCTGATTCTGCAGTGCTTTGATTTTGCGTTTTAAAAGTTTACCTGCAAGCAGCATAATTTTGTACTGACCATTCATGATGAATGGACAACACCTATCTCTAAAATTACCAACAAGGACAAAAGTGATTATAAACATATCAGAAATAACTTTGAAATGCCACAAATTTCAAAAGTCAGATTAACTTTATTTTGTCCACAAAATGGAATTGTAATTGTCAGCATGGAAGAGATTAATCACACTGTTGCGGAGTCTTTATGCACCGGTCAAGAGATGTGATCAGCTTTTCCTTAACTCTTCCCAGCACTTATTAATGTTGTTTTTATCATTATTTAAAAATAAACATGAACAATATAATGCTGATTCTCTGGGATATATAATTTCTTTAAACTGAATAATAAAAAGTGAAACCGACTAATTGTTTAATCGTCAATAAATATTCTACACCTGTCATTATAAATCTGCTTACACCCCCTGGCTAACTTGGCCCACAAACCTCTACTATGAAACACTTTCCTGATCATTTACATATGCTCACACATTGCTGCATTCTCAACTCTGCTCTGAACCACCTGTTGGGGGAGTCCAGAACCAGGGGCCACAGTCCAAGAATAAAGGGGAGGCCATTTAAAACTGAGGCGAGACACCCAGAGAATTGTGAATTTGTGGAATTCTCTGCCACAGAAGGCAGTGGAGGCCAATTCACTGCATGAATTTAAAAGAGAGTTAGATAGAACTCGGGGCTAGTGGAATCAAGGGATATGGGGAGAAGGTAGGTGCAGGTTACTGATTGTGGATGATCAGCCATCATCATAATGAATGGTGGTGCTGGCTCGAAGGGTCAAATGGCCTTTTCCTGCAGCTATTTTCTATATTTCTATGTTTCTAGAACAGGAACACATATGTCAGGTCACTGTTCATCAATAACAGTTCGGATTATAATCCCCTCCAAACACATCAACAAGCTCCAAGACCTGTGCCTCTACACCTCTATTGCAACAGAATCTTTGACACGCTCATCGCCAGTCCTCAATCAATATGATTGGTATTGACCTCTCCTCCTCACCAACTATCAAAATAGGTGCACTACAAGGCTAAATGCTTGGCCCCCACTCTATTCTCTTTAGCCCTGACTGTGTGGCTAAGCACTGCTCCAGTGTCAACTATAAATTAATCAATGATGCCACTGTTGTTGGCCGAATCACAGCGGTGATGAGTCAACCTCCAGGAAAGATATAACAACAACCTCTCAACCACCATTAACAAAACCGCAGAGCTAATTGTTAACTTCGGAAAGGAGAAGTCGGAGATCAAGTGCCAATTTTCATCGATGGATCAGCAGTGGAGAGTGAAAACAACTTCAAATTCCTAGATGTTATCATCTCAATGGACAATCCTGCAACCGGCATGTAGATGTAATCTTGAAGAAGGCTTGAAGTACTTTCTTGGAAGTTTAAAGAGATTCAGCATGTCACCAAATAATCTAGCAAACTTCACACAAAGGATGGTGGGTGTATGGAACAAGCTGCCAGAGGAGGTAGTTGAGGCAGGGACTATCCCAACAATTAAGAAGCAGCTAGAAAGGTACATGGATAGAACAGGTTTGGAGCGATATGGACCAAATGCTAACAAGTGGGAGTAGTGTTGCTGGGACATGTTGGCTGGTGTGGGTAAGTTGGGCTGAAGGGCCTGTTTCCACACTGTATCACTCTATAACTCTATAACTTTGAGAAATGGGCTGTCAAAAGCATTCTGACTAGTTGCATCATGGCCTTGTATGGTAATTCCAAAACACAGGAGTGCATGAGGCTGCAGAGTGGTGGACACAGGCTAGTCCAGTGGATGTAAGTGCTACCGAAAGGTAGTTATTGAGGCAGGCACCATACTCTTCTTGGGCACCATAACCAACTCCTCAAAGCACTTCATTACGGTAGATGTAAGTGCTACTGAACGGTAGTCATTGAGGCAGGCACCATGCTCTTCTTGGGCACCAGTATGATCGATAGCATTTTGAAGCAGGTGGGAACTCCAAAATGGCGAGGTGGAATTGAGAGGAGGGTGTTGTCCTTGAGTGTCTTAGAAGGTGGCATCCATCATCAAGGATCACCACCATCCGCTTCTCACTGCTTCCATTGGGCAGGAGATACAGAAGCCTAAAATTCCATACCATCAGTTTCAGGTATAACCAGGTTCCTACAATCATCAGATTCCTGAAAGAACCCGCACAAATTCTAATTGTGTTTTGCACTAATACCTTATTTTTGCACGGTTTTTTTTTCTACTGGCATGTAGAATTGATGTGTAATTTATGTATAATGTTTTTATGCATTGTCTGAGTCTATGTACCTGTGGTGTTGCTGCAGAAAGAGGATACCTGTACCTCACCATACTTGTGCATGTAATGATAAACTCAACTTGATTTGATCGTGTCCATTCAAAAAGTATCTTAAATGCCACCATCGTATTTGGCTCAGCCACCACCTCTGGCAATGCGTTCCAGGCACTCACCACCCTCTGTGTAAAAAAACTTGCCCCTCTCCATTAGGCAGGAGATACAGGCACCTGAAAAAGGTTCTGACACTCTTTCCCATCTACACCTCATGCTTTGGAATACTTCTATCAGATTTCCCCACAACCTCCAGTGTTCCAGAGAAAACAATCCAAGTCTGTCCAACTTCTTCCTGTAGCTGGAACCCCCTAAACCAGGCACCATTCTGGTAAACCTCTGTGCCCTTTTTGTAATAAGCAAATAGGCCTAGAAGTTCTTGTGTGTCTTCCGACTATGTTCTACAAAAAGATGATAATAGTTTATGCAAACAAGGAAGTTAACAACAATGCAGGAACAGAAAGATTGAAAGTCCAACCAAGATATAATTTAAACATTTATATTTCAATAGTGCTTTATTTGTCACATGTGCAACTGCGCAGTGAAATTCTTTTTGCATATTTACACATGCAGGCAGTGATATGTTTTGGTGTCATTTCCAAAGACAGTCCAAATTCCAATTTACCCGTGCGCTCGGTCTACTGGAACAGTTCAAGGTCCAGATCAGATCGGCCCGAGAACCGATGTCCCTCTCCTCGCCTGGTCATCTTTGTGTCCCAAGACATCTCTTGCAGCTGACCTTGAAGGAGCTGGAGACATTACCCCAGTTCACTCTCCTACTGGCCCTTGATCGGCATGTCCGACGTCTCCAGTGGCTCCCTTCCGGTACCGCGGTCCGCTGAGCCTTCGGGTCCTCGGGGTGGGTTCCCGATTACGCAGTGCACCGCGTTTTCGGGTCTTCCGGACAGGTTCCTGGTTCTGCGGCAATGGCACCTCGGGAAGGCCTCTTGCATGCCACACCTTTCCTATCTATGCCTCTCAGTGTGAAAATAAAACAAACTGGTGTCTTTTATCTCAAGTGAACTGATATACATCGGGACAGAAGTTCCAATAGAGTTATTAAAAATTAGGTTAGATCCCTATATGCAGGACTTCTGTCACATCTGGGTGCTGGACCTTGTGGTGAACACATTGGCCACAGAGCAGGTCTGGATTAGATTTACCAGAATGCTGGCCAAACAAAAAAGGATAATTAATCTGTAGTTCCCTCCTACCCAGGGATAATTTATGAAGGCTTGTGCAGAGTGAGCTGTAAAGCGTCCATTTAATACTTTCTAATTCCAAGCTCTACCAAACTCAGTGCAGTTCTTCCACATACTGCTAAATACCAGGAACACAGTTCCAACTGATTTGTCACTCATCATTGCCCTGTTACATGCCTCGGCATTAATAAATGTCACATAAAACACTAGCAGCAAAAGAATATGTATAATTATTCAGTCATCTAGAGTCACTGATATTATTATAACATTTTACACAGCACAAAAATGTCTATTGTAAGACAAAATACTCTCCAATTCATCATGGGCAACTTCATTTGGGTTTTATTAATAATATATTACAGATCTTATAAATGGCACTCACATCCATACAAAAATGGTCCTATAATCACCTGGTCTATCAAGTCAGTCTTATGTACTAATGCTGCAAAATGCCATTTGCCTTTTATTAGCAGGCTTAATCCCCTCCTATTCTTCTAACAATGTGTGTATGTCTGGCCAAGTCTACTTCATTCTCTAATGATGGGTTCTCCTCCAAATCAGAAAGATCAGATTCCCAGTGCAACCCACAACATAATAAGTATGAAGAATGGTCCCCACCCAAAATGTTGTCTATCCACCCCTTCCACAGATGCAGCCTGACCCGCTGAGCTACTCTACCACTTTGTGCCTCACTCAAGATTTCAGCATCTGCAGTTCCTTGTGTCATAAAATAATGCTAAGGGTGTCTTGCAACCTGTATTGAATGCCTCACTACAATGCAATTGGGCATCCACCACTTGATCCAAACCACATTTCTCCATTCACATCAGAATCATCACATCTATCCAACAGTAAAGAATAAACATAAAAGTAGGAAATACTGTGGCTGGAAGAGACAAAATGTCAACAACTAAAAAAGAATTGACACTGGAGCAGTGAGGAAGAGCAAGGGCGAGAAATATGTATGGGGACCAGGATAGTATAGGTCAGAAAACGTGATGTTAATACCAGTAATTGGTCTCGAACACTTAAAAGTCAAAGAGTCATACAGTCCCTTCAATCCAACTTCTCCTTGCCGATCAGGATGCTCCATGTAAGCTAATCCCATTTGCCCATGTTTGGCTAATAGTCCTCTAAGCTCTTGTCCAAATTTATTTTAAATATTGTTATCATGCCAGCCTCAACGACCTCTGGCAGTTCGTTCCATATACCCACCACCCTCTGTGTGGAAAGGTTATCTCTCAGGTTCCTCTTAAATCTTTCCCCTCTGACATTAAATTTATGCTTCCAGCTCTTGATTTCCCTACTCTGGGAAAAAGACCATGTGCATTCACCCTATCTATTCCCTGATAATTTTATGCATCTCTTTCAGATCTCCCCTCAGCCTCTTGCACTCCAAGGAATAACGTCCTAGCCTGCTCAATCTCTCCCCACAGCTCATGTCTTTGATGCTCAGACCCTTGTTAATTTCTTGCGCAAACTCCATATCACAAATATTTTCCTAATATCCAAAAATCTGAACGTGTATTCATTCTTATCAAGGAGAATGTAGAATTGCAGTGAACAAAAATATAGAACAGTACAGCAAAGGAAGAGGCCCTTCAGGTCACAATGTCCGTGCTGAACATGATGCCGTTAAATTAATCTCCTCTGCCTGTACATGATCTCTATCCATCCATTCCCTGCATATCCATGTGCGTATCCAAAAGCTTCTTAGATGCTGCTATCGTGTCTGTCTCCACCACCTCACCTAGCACCAACCATTCTTTATGTAAAAAATTGCAAATTAGGCTGTGACAATAAAGCTGACTTATTCACAAAATGCTGGAGACTGAAGAAGGGTCTCGACCCGAAACGTCACCCATTCCTTCTCTCCCGAGATGCTGCCTGACCTGCTGAGTTACTCCAGCATTTTGTGAATAAATCGATTTGTACCAGCATCTGCAGTTATTTTCTTATACAATAAAGCTGACCCCTTGTATTATTCTTGTATGGGAAACTTGGACATTTGTTTGCAAGATAAATAAAAACAATTTAATGTGACTTGGTGGACATTGATTGGGAGCTGACTTGGTTGGAGAGTCGTGCAGGGAGGGAGTGTGTGAAATTATATCCTGAATTACTCCTAATGCTGTCGGTGTGCTGCAACATGCAAGAAGGAAAGAGAAAGGGGCCACATAGTAGGGCAACCTGTCACAAATCATAGAAACGTACTGCGCTAGAAATTTGCCCTTTCCACCCACCTCTTCCATGGCCAATCACAATGTCTATCCATGCTAATTCCATTTGCCTGCATTCGGCAAGTGTCCCTCTCAGACTTTCCTAACCTGGTATCTGTTCAGATGCCTTTAATGTAATTGCCTCAATGAGCATCTCTGGCAGCTCATTCCAGATATTCACCACCACCAACAGTTTGAAAAATGTGCCTCTCAGATTTCCTTTAAATTTCACCCCTCTCCACCTTCAACCTTTATGACAGAGCAGGGGCAAGAATAAGAAGAGGGTGAGAAGGGACTACTGTTCTCCTAATCGATACAGGACTGCAATCCCAATGTACATTTTCCTGTGCTTCCAACATAGCATCAAATCATTTTGAAATTCAGCAACATTTAATGCAATCAATCTGTTGATAAATTATGTCACTATTTCATCAGTTGTGTGACACATTTATTAAATAATTCACATTTTTTGTAACTATAAATGAAGTTTTATAATGCTTTGGGAATGTTTCAGTTGCACACAATATTTTGGCTACAATAGCATATGAATAAACCAAAATTGCATTATTATTGAGCGATGTTGGAATTAATCACAATTGAGGGCGACTGTAATGTTACAACAGCAGGTAGAGCTAGAAAGCAACAGTGAAATTCCACTCTTTTATCAATAGACTGTAACACTTGGGAATCCAATCCCTTCACTGTTTCCATTGGTTTTGTTCACTATTGCAACATTTCTGTTTGAAACCCAGCACTTATCTTATGTTTTTGAATTTATTTTGTTGGTTTTGAACAATGCAAAATAAATATTAATTAGAATTTTCCACATATCATGCTTCATGTTCCTTCCGCTCAACAGAAATGTTGCCGAGCAGGATAATATTTTGAAAATCATAATTTGCCTAAACACAGTCACTATTTAGGAAAAGATGATCATATCATATCATATATATACAGCCGGAAACAGGCCTTTTCGGCCCACCAAGTCCGTACCCAGCGATCCCCGTACATTAACACTATCCTACACCCACTAGGGACAATTTTTACATTTACCCAGCCAATTAACCTACAAACCTGTACGTCTTTGGAGTGTGGGAGGAAACCGAAGATCTCGGAGAAAACCCACGCAGGTCACGGGGAGAACGTACAAACTCCTTACAGTGCAGCACCCGTAGTCAGGATCGAACCTGAGTCTCCGGCGCTGCATTCGCTGTAAAGCAGCAACTCTACCGCTGCGCTACCGTGCCACTGAATAATAAGTTGGTTGGAAATATTGCTCAAATGGTGACGGAAGTGGAATTGATATTATATAATTGTAAAAGGTGCCTGCAGCAATATGGTGGCGAGTCTTCCAGCTAACAGCTGATTTTATTCTAAAATTCCTCGGCCTTCAGTTTATAAGGTGAGTAACTCCAAAGAGAATTGAGCGGGGAGCTTAAAGCTCCCTACCTCCATCTGCATCTGATGCATCCACTATGCTTGATGAAACTTGCCACTATAAATGAGAAAACAATCTCATCCACAATGGCATAAAAAACACCTTTCTGCTGGTAAGAGTGTGGAAGAGCCACTTTGCGCTTTCTAGCGAAACAGGTAGGGGGTGGAGTCAACAATGTGGAAGCGTATGCGTGCAGTTAATAGAGAGAATGTACAAAATCCATACAGACAGCACCCATAGTCAGGATCAAACCCAAGTCTCTGGTGCTCTAAGTTCCTTAAAGAGACCTGGACCATCAAAGGAACAGTCCACGCCAGGTGGGAGTCAAGAGAATTTGCTTTAACAGCTAAAAGGGCAGAATTTCAGGATGGTCATGCAATGAAGAAGCAGATGATAAATTAAAGGAGGATTAACCCCTTTGACCCTTTGAGCTTTTTCTGCTATTCATCAAGATCATGGCTCATCCATTGCTTCAGCATCACTTCCCGACAACCTCTGCATGTCTCATTGATTTCATTAGTCTCTGGAAATATATGAAACACTGTTTTGACTGAATCAGTGACTAACCATTTCACAGTTGGTAATTCCAAAGATTCACCACTCTCTGAGTGTAGACATTCCTTGACATTTCAGTCAGCTTTCAGTTCTAAAATGTGCAGCAAACATAATCAAAGACGTCCCTCCCTAGTCATTCCTTCTTCTCCTTGCTCCTTTCCGGCAGAAGGTACAGAATGTTGAAAGCAAGCATCACCAGCTTCTTCCCCCCCTGTTTTCAGGCTTCTGAATAGTCCTTCCATAAGCTACTGTCTCATTCATCTCTACCCATTGCTGACATTGGATTTTGTCTGAGGAACTGATGTGCTGCATTGCTGAGAACTACATTCTGCATTCTATATCTTCCCTTTTGCTCCATCGATTGTACTTAAGTTTGACTTGAATGTGTTGAAGTATAAGTATATCTGATCTGTTTAGATAGCATGCAAAACAAAGCTTTTCACTCCAGTTAGGTACACATGACCATATGGACCAAACCTCAGCATGCTGCAATTTCTGGCAACTTTTTAAACCTCTTTCTTGGATTTAATACCATCTTTAATTACTCCTGGACCCCAAATGCTGAGTTTTTGGAGGATAAGGGAGGTTGAGGGGGATGGAGTGGGGGGGAGGGGAAAGGGGAGGGGAGGGGGGAGTGGGGAGGGGGGAGGGGGAGGAGAGGGTGCTGCACCAATGCAGGAGAGGTTTGGGCTCAATGGGTCGACTTGGTTTAGTGGTCTTTATTTCCTCCATTGTTATGGGTTACAACCACTGAGTAAACAATTAACTTGCCTAAATTTCAAAACATATATTCCTACTTACCATGTCGGTGTCTGAAACAGGTCCAAAGCTGGTTACATAGATGTCAGTCTTCACTTCCGTTGTTCTCTCTAATAAAATAAAACAAACATAATGGTTCAATGGTTCATTAGATGAATAAATTCTGAACATTCGCCATCCAATCAAGCATTAAGAAGTTCACATAAAGTTATAGTGCAAGTAGACTTTTCAGATGATATGCTACTGTTATTAGCATATTTTGTTTATTATGCAGTTCCTAATTCACATTTCATGCAATACTAGATGCCGAGTTCAATGAACTATGTTAAATTTAAGTTTGCTTTGAATTTTCAGCATTTGAAAACATTGAGCAATTAGCTTTTTCCACAGATATTTTGGAAACATATATTTTACATTGTACAATGGGTAATGAACCCCGGGAAATGAAAATTAATGTAAATGAAGTACTGTTGATAATCTGAAGACATTGCTAGCACTGAGTATCTGGTCAAGGATTTTATCCATAATCATTGCAAAAGATTGTATTGATGATGAGCATTGCTTTGAGACATTTGAGGTCACAATGAATGACTCACTAAAGATTTCAAGATTTCAACAAAACATTTCCAGATATGCATCACAAGCAATTCTGTGTAAAATACTACATATTATTAGATTTCAAGTAATGACTGAGGTGCAATCACACTAATATTCTCAATTCCACATCTAAACTCTTTGAATGGATAAAACAATGGCAAATAAATTACAATCAGAATACTAGTTAAATTGTGAATCCATAGAGCAAATACATTCATCTTAGAGGGTAGGGTGATCAGTGTGTGGTATAATAGGCTAGAGCACTTTGAGGTCAAGAAGGAGTTAGTGTTAGGTCTCTTGAAGGGTATTAGGGTGATAAATTCCCATTGCCAGATAGGATTCAGCCCATGTTACTGTGTGAGGCAAAAAAGTAGATTATGGGCCTTTACTGAGATCTTTGTATCTTCTCTAACCACAGGTGAGGTACCTGAGGACTGGAGAGTAGCCAATGTTGCTCCTTTGTTGAAGTGAAATAGGAATAATTCAGGAAATTATTAGTCAGTGGGTTTCGCATTAGTGGTAGGGAAGCTATTGGTGGAGTAGACTCTTTGGGATAGAATTTATTCACATATGGAAATGGGCTAATTAAGGGTAATCAGTATGGTTTTATACAGGGCAAGGCGTGTCTCATAAGCGTGATTGAGTATTTAGGCAAAGGTGGTTGATGTGGGCAGGGCAGTAGATGTTGTCTACATGGATGGACTTTAGTAAGATATTTGACAAGGTTTCTCATGAAGGACTGAAGAACAGTAAAGAAGGCTTTCAAAGGATGTAGAAGTATATAGATCAGTTACAGAAATGGGTGGATTTATGGCAGATGGAGCTTAATCCGGGAGAGTGTGAGAGTTATCACTTTGGGGGCTAAATGTAAAGGAAAGTATACAGTTAATGATAGAATCCTTAACATCTTTGATATATAGAGGTATCTTAAAGTCCAAGAGCATCGATCTCTGAAAGTAGAAATGCAAGTAGATAGAATGATAAAGAATGTAGTCACAAGGAACTACAGATAGATGCTGGAATCTTGCATAAAACACCAAGTGCTGGAGTAACTTAGTGGGTCAGGCAGAATCTGTGGATGAAATAGCAAGGTGACAATTTGGTTTGGAACCCTTTCTCAGACTGAGGAATGGTGCTGACTCAAAACATTGCCTATCTATTTCTTCCACAGACACTTCTTGATCCGCTGAATTACTCCACCATTTTGTGCTTTTGGTAAAGAAGGTATATGGTATGGTACAAGTCTGAAGAAGTGTTGCGACTCGAAACATCATCTATTCTTTTTCTCCAGAGATGCTGCCTGACCAGCTGAGTTACTCCAGCATTTTGAGTCTACCTTAGGCATATGGTATGCTTGCCTTCATCGGTCAAGGCATTGAGTATAAGAGTCAGCAAACCATGTTGCAGGTTTATAAAACGTAGGTTGCATTTGGAGCATTGTGTACAGTTCTGGTCATTGTTACTGAAAGGATGTGGAGACTCTGGAAAAGGTGCAAAACAGATTTACCAGAATCCTGCCAGGATGAGAAAGTATTAGCAATAAAGAGCCATTGGACGATCTGAAAAAGGATCCCAACCCAAAACGTCACCTATTCATTTCCTCCAGCCTTGCTGCCTGACCCACTGAGTTACTCCAGCACTTTGTGTCTAATTTTGGACAAACTTGGGTTGTTTTCTCTGGAGTGTTGAGGCTGAGGAAATATCTGAAAGAAGTTTCTAAAAATAGGAGAGGCACAGATGTCAAATACCAGGGGACAAAGCTTTAGGGTTAGAGTGGATAATTTAAAAGAGATATGTGGGGCAGGTTTTAAGAGAGAATGACAAGTGCAAGGAACCAGGGATTGTGGTGGAAGTAGTGG
The DNA here is from genome assembly GCF_053455715.1 of Rhinoraja longicauda. Taxonomy (NCBI): domain Eukaryota; kingdom Metazoa; phylum Chordata; class Chondrichthyes; order Rajiformes; family Arhynchobatidae; genus Rhinoraja; species Rhinoraja longicauda. The sequence continues at coordinate 64,645,262 of NC_135953.1, read as the reverse complement.
TGTTTAAAAGATTTTTTGATAGGCAAAGGCAGAAAGGATTAGATTAATATGGAATCATGGTTGACACAGACATTGTGTCGAATGGCTCCTGTGCATATATTCTGTCAAATGGTGTGTTTTGAAAAGGACGTGTACTTTTGTCTCCATTTGGAAGTGTGAAAAATCTTACTTCCAGTTTATAGTGGGTTTTCTTGGTATATATTCTACTTGGTTGACTAAAGGCTGCAATGAAATATGTAAAGAATGGAATTGAATTAGTGGGAGGAATTTTGTGAGAGGCATTTGGGAGAAAATGCTGATCAAGGTCACTTTCACCACTTCAGGGGAAAAATATGTAAAGTCAATTTCAAAGACCTGTAAACTAGAAGTAAGTAGGAAGTACCACAATATCTCACAAGAGTGCAGAAAAGAGGTTCAAAACTGACCTCAAGCGATGAATTAGGAAGATGCACGATCCTGAAAATGAATATTTCACATTTATGTGCATTCAGAACACATGGTCAGTTTTCATGGCAACAAATCTAAACTATTATTTTCCAAGAAATTGGGATTTCTTAAGTGAAATGCTTGCTAGTGTGGACATATGGATCATTTTATAGACACAAAAAGCTGGAGTTACTCATTGGACCACTTTATACTCGGCACGGTGGCGCAGCGGTAGAGTTGCTGCTTTACAGCGAATGCAGCGCCGGAGACTCAGGTTCGATCCTGACTACGGGTGCTGCACTGTAAGGAGTTTGTACGTTCTCCCCGTGACCTGCGTGGGTTTTCTCCGAGATCTTCGGTTTCCTCCCACACTCCAAAGACGTGCAGGTATGTAGGTTAATTGGCTGGGTAAATGTAAAAATTGTCCCTAGTGGGTGTAGGATAGTGTTAATGTGCGGGGATCACTGGGCGGCACGGACTTGGAGGGCCGAAAAGGCCTGTTTCCGGCTGTATATATATGATATGATATGATATGATAATAGACCTTTGTACTTTGTCTTGTTTATGCTCACCTTTTATTGGAAAACATGAATCAATAGAAAATTATGTTAGTATATGTCTATATTATTTTGCTTGAATATTTCTTAATGAATAGTTTAAATAATAGGCTCAAATCACATAATGATTCAAAACAAAATTCTGCCAGTGGAAATGTTCACTGTTTTTCTCTCCACAGATACGGCCTAAACTGCAAATATTTCCAGCATTTTCTGTTTCTGTTTTTATCTCGAATAACAATTTAAGCATCCAGTCAGATATTTTATTTGAAACATACCCATTTGTTATCCTAAGACCAGTTGAGAAAGTGCCAGTTGGTTGTTGTGCAATACATAAAATTTAACACAGCAGCCAATACAATGTTGCCTACAGATTTTTATTTGGGTTTCTTTAAATCTCTTGGATATAAAATGTAGTATTACAAATCACTATCGGTCACTATCGTTCATCGCTATTGATTTTCTATTTATCTAGGAATTACTTTCCTTAGGGAACCTAGTGGTCAATATAATACATATTAAAACTAAACAAGTCGATTCCTTTCTTCTGTGCCTTCCAGGCATGTATTAATTGCAAGGGGTGTACTTTTATGCATTTGTAATACAAAATGGTGAATATTCACTGTATTAAAATAAGAAAGTTCAACTTGTTATTGAAATGTTGTAACTTTTATTAAAAATATATTTTTGGTGTTTTGCTGAAATCCAAACTTTGCAAAAGGTGTCACCTCATGTTAAGAAAAGCTGGACAATAGATACTGTTGGCTTCTCGAGAAGCTCCAAATGTGAGAGAAGATGAACAAACCATATATCTGAGTGAACCAAGTGGACCTGAAATACCTAAAATTAATTTACAAATCATTTTCCATGTGCTTGTGAAATATTGGGGTTGGTCAGATGGTTGTCAACTACAGACAATAGACAATAGGTGCAGGAGTAGGCCATTCGGCCCTTTGAGCCAGCACCACCATTCAATGTGATCATGGCTGATCATTCTCAATCAGTACCCCGTTCCTGCCTTCTCCCCATACCCCCTGACTCCGCTATCCTGAAGAGCTCTATCTAGCTCTCTCTTGAATGCATTCAGAGACTTGGCCTCCACTGCCTTCTGAGGCAGTGAATTCCACAGATTTACAACTCTCTGACTGAAAAAGTTTTTCCTCATCTCCGTTCTAAATGGCCTACCCCTTATTCTTAAACTGTGGCCCCTAGTTCTGGACTCCCCCAACATTGGGAACATGTTTCCTGCCTCTAACGTGTCCAACCCCTTAATAATCTTATATGTTTCAATAAGATCCCCTCTCATCCTTCTGGTGGAATTACCACCTTTGCTTTCCATTGAAAGGGCTTGTTGTAGATGGACTGAGCAAGTTTTCGTGAGCACGACCACAAGATCCACCATGTACCAGAAGATTCCAGAAACAGCAACACCACATTGAGCTAAATTATCTCCTACAATTATACATTGGAAAAAAAGTGAAAAATGTCTAGTTGTCTAAACCTCAAGTGGTGGGACCATGAGGTGGGACCATGAGGTGGGACCATGAGGTGGGACCATGCACCATGAGGTGGCAATGCAGTCCTCAGAGTGAATGGTGTTACTTTTACAGGTAAACTCTAACGGTAACATCTTAAGAACAATTAGAAAATATTAATAAAAGCTACATTTTTTAATTAAAAGCTAGTTATTCACATCATCCCCTCAGAGAGGCATAATTTACCACTTCCCTAAATCAGGATCTGGATGCATTCCCTCCTGTCCACTCTTGGAATTATTGTACTTCACAGCAACACCTTGAACTCCTCCAGCTCACATGCACGTGGCTGCATTTTACAATAGTAAAATCTATGAGCGAGATTCTGGCAGGATTGGGAATACAAATTATCCTACAATCCCTTTGTCTGCACATGTTTTCCAGGAGTTCTTTAAATTGCAGATAGTGACAAGGAGAAAAATGTACCCTTTAGTGCTGCACTCCACCAAGTGCTGTGCCTCAATGTTATGCATTGATAGACCAGGTACACTATTCCAGTGCTATAAAAATGCAAACCTGTATTAAACAGTACTTTATGCACATTATAATAACAGACTGATTCAATCAAAACCACAGCCCAGTTGTCCAAGTTGGTCACGTGGCCTCCCTTTTAGGCTGGCACCAAGTGGACTTTAGGGACTGTGAGGTCAGCAAGAGGAATCACATCCTGCCTGTAGCCACAGTCTCCTCCTGGTCACTATGTGCTTCTAACTGTGTGACTGCCATGTCTTGGGGCTGGCCTAAAAATTCCTAGTCACACCATTATAGCCTCCGTTAGTTTATAAGAGAACTGGTGTCCTGTATGAATAGTACAATCAATCAACCAATCAATAACCCGTGCCTGTCTTCTCCCTATATCCCTTGATTCCACTAGTCCCTAGAGCTCTATCTAACTCTCTCTTAAATACATCCAGTGATTTGGCCTCCACTGCCCTCTGTGGCAGAGAATTCCACAAATTCACAACTCTCTGGGTGAAAAAGTTTCTTCTCACAGTTTTAAATGGCCTTCCCTTTATTCTAAGACTGTGGCCCCTGGTTCTGGACTCGCCCTAATTGGGAACATTTTTCCTGCATCTAGCTTGTCCAGTCCTTTTATAATTTTATATGTTTTTATAAGATCCCCTCTCATCCTTCTAAACTCCAGTGAATACAAGCCTAGTCTTTTCAATCTTTCCTCAGATAGTCCCGCCATCCCAGGGATCAATCTCGTGAACCTACACTGCACTGCCTCAATTATAAGGATGTCCTTCCTCAAATTAGGAGACCAAAACTGTACACAATACTCCAGATGTGGTCTTACCAGGGCCCTATACAACTGCAGAAGAACCTCTTTACTCCTATACTGAAATCCTCTTGTTATGAAGGCCAACATTCCATTAGCTTTCTTCACTGCCTGCTGTACCTGCACACCAACTTTCAGTGACTGTGTACAAGGACACCCAGGCCTCGCTGCACCTCCCCCTTACCTAACCTAACTCCATTGAGATAATAATCTGCCTCCTTGCTTCTGCCGCCAAAGTGGATAACCTCACATTTATCTACATTATACTGCATCTGCCACGCATCTGCCCACTCACTCAACCTGTCCAGGTCACCCTGCAACCTCCTAACATCCTCTTCACAGTTTACACTGCCACCCAGCTTTGTGTCATCCGCAAACTTGCTAGTGTTGCTTCTAATTCCCTCTTCCAAATCATTAATATATATGGTAAATAGTTGCGACCCCAACACCGAGCCTTTCCACTCGCCACTGCCTGCCATTCTGAAAAGGAACCGTTTACTCCTACTCTTTGCTTCCTTTCTGCTAACCAATTTTCTATCCATGTCAACACCGTACCCCCAATACCATGTGCTCTAATTTTAGTCACCAATCTCCCGTGCGGAACCTTATCAAAGGCTTTCTGAAAGTCTAGATACACTACATCCACTGGCTCCCCTTCATCCATTTTACTTGTCATGTCCTCAAAAAATCCTAGAAGAATAGTCAAGCATGATTTCCCTTTCATAAATCCATGCTGACTTGGATTTATCCTTTTACTGCTATTACCTCTTTCTCAATTTCCTATCATCTCAGACCTTTTATGTCAATCTGAAAGAGTAGATGGATTCCTAATTTAACATCTAATCTGGAAGATGAACCTCCAACAGCATTGCTTGTGAGTATCAGTCTTGATTTTAAATTGCAGCATACGGGGAGAGATGTGCATGATAAAATAAGGCTGTGTCTATCATACAAGCTAAACAATTTCAGAAAATTTCAGCCTACAAAGTTTTCCCTCAAAAAACAAGTGTCAGTGATGTGACACAATGACTAGTTTGCAAGTGAAACAAACTCCCCTGATTACAAGGTATTTTACGTTCTGCAGTATGCTCCCAAAGGTATTCCACCACTATGATTAGGCATAGTCTGTGATGACAGACAGAGAAGCGCCTGATAAGGCTGACACATCCTAGAATTTAAGATCTCTTTTACAAGATGCACTTTTGTTTAAACATGATAGATTAAGGGGCATATCCACCAAGTTAATTGCAAAGTAGATCCATTAAAATGAATGCACAAGATACTGTGCAAGTTAAACTCAATAACAAGTTCTCGGTCCAAAACAACCAAATGAAGGCAGAATGCCAATTTTCTCTGCTAGCTTGTTTTCTGGATTGTTGATTCCAGTTAATGATTATCAGATGATTATAGCTGGACGATTCAGCAGGTGGCCAAAAGCTCTTAAAGGGAAGGAACAGGTGTTGGGAGGGATCCACGAATAGAGAAAATGCACAAATAAAGAATAGACACAATCCCTTGGATTTAAAACACCTGAATGGAGACCTATATGGAGGAGAGGTAGAGACACAAGAAACTGCAGAATCTGTGTGGAACATAACGTGCTGGAATAACTTAGCGGGTCAGGCGGTTCCTCTGGAGGACATGGAGAGGCAGTGTTGCGGGTCAGAATCCTTCTGATAGATATCCAGTACACGTTAGGGACAATGAATTCACATGCATGTACACACATGCACACATGATCAGAAATCAGTACTTCCCACAATCGCTCCAAGACTCATACCCAATGTCCAAATGTATCCTGCATTCCCATACATTTAACATTGCTGAAAGAATTATACACACAAGTTAGGCACACTGTCAGTTCTGCAACCGTAATAACATGATCACTCTAACACATTCTATGTTACTTTACAATCTCTTCCAAGCCAAGCTGGATGACATCTGAAAGGAGCAGCAATTTAATGGAAGACACAAACCCCATGAAGGGATAGAGCAAGACATTGCAGCCAAAAGATTAGATTGTGACATTGCATATTAACCGAGTGAACAAGAAGAAGACAAAATCTATAGGTGGAGAGATACTGGACTCATGTCCTCCAACCAAGACAAGGGAGAGAATAGCTCACTGGAGATTAAATTCATGCAAAAATTCTGATACAAAGGGCTCAGATAAGGGATAGCTTACATGAGGAACTGGTTGCACCAATAATTCCTCAAGACAACCTGTGTACCATGTTACCTGGTATCAACATTGTATCGAGTCTATCCCTTCAAGAACAGAATCTTTGACTCATTCAATTGTATATGAATGTGCGTAGCTTAAGAAGTAAAGTAGATGAGCTTGAGGCTCAGTTAGAGGTTGGTAGATATGACATTGTGGGGATTACAAAGACGTGGCTGCAGGAGGATCGGGTCTGGGAACTTAATATTCAGGGTTATACATCCTATAGAAAGGATCGATTGGGCTTGTATACACTGGAATTTAGAAGGATGAGGGGGGATCTTATTGAAACATATAAGATAATTAGGGGATTGGACACATTAGAGGCAGATAACATGTTCCCAATGTTGGGGGAGTCCAGAACAAGGGGCCACAGTTTGAGAATAAGGGGTAGGCCATTTAGAACGGAGATGAGGAAGAACTTTTTCAGTCAGAGGGTGGTGAAGGTGTGGAATTCTCTGCCTCAGAAGGCAGTGGAGGCCAGTTCGTTGGATGCTTTCAAGAGAGAGCTGGATAGAGCTCTTAAGGATAGCGGAGTGAGGGGGTATGGGGAGAAGGCAGGAACGGGGTACTGATTGAGAGTGATCAGCCATGATCGCATTGAATGGCGGTGCTGGCTCGAAGGGCTGAATGGCCTACTCCTGCACCTATTGTCTATTGTCTATTGACAGGCAGGTAGGCAGAGGCGGTGGGGTAGCTCTGCTGGTGAGGGATGAAATTCAGTCCCTCGCGAGGGAAGACATAGGGACTGACGAGGTAGAGTCACTGTGGATTGAGTTGAGGAATTGTAAAGGCAAGAAGACACTAATTGGTGTTATCTACAGACCCCCAAATAGTAGCCCAGATGTAGGGTGTAAGTTGCAGCAGGAGTTAAAACTGGCATGTAACAAAGGTAATGCCACTGTGGTGATGGGGGATTTCAATATGCAGGTAGACTGGGAAAATCAGGTTGGTTCTGGACCCCAAGAAAGAGAGTTTGTAGAGTGCCTCCAAGATTGATTCTTAGAGCAGCTTGTAATGGAGCCTACCAGAGAAAAGGCAATTCTGGATTTAGTGTTGTCCAATGAACCAGATTTGATAAAGAGAACTCGAGGTAAAGGAACCGCTTGGAGGTAGTGATAATAATATGATTAGTTTTAATGTGCAATTTGAGAAGAAGGTTAAATCGGAAGTGTCAGTGATGCAGTTGAACAAAGGGGACTATGAAGGCATGAGAGAGGAGCTGGCCAAGGTAGACTGGAAAGGGATCCTAGCAGGAATGACGGTGGAACAGCAATGGCAGGAATTTCTGGGATAATCCGGAAAACGCAGGATCATTTCATTCCAAAAAGGAAGAAATATTCTAAGGGAAGTAGGAAGCAACCGTGGCTGACAAGAGAAGTTAGGGATGGAATAAAACTAAAAGAAAAGATGTATAGCACAGCAAAGAGTAGCGGGAAGCCAGAGGATTGGGAAACTTTCAAAGGACAACAGAAGGTAACAAAACGGGCAATACGGGCTGAAAAGATGAAGTACGAGGGGAAGCTGGCCAAAAATATAAAGAAGGACAGTAAAAGCTTCTTTAGATATGTTAAGAGAAAAAGAGTAGCAAAATCAAATGTGAGTCCCTTGAAGGCAGACACGGGTGAAATTATTATGGGTAACAAGGAAATGGCAGAAGAGTTGAACAGGTACTTCGGATCTGTCTTCACTTAGGAAAAAACAAACAATCTCCCAGATGTACTGGAGGACAGAGGATCTAGGGGGGGAAGAGGAACTGAAAGAAATTTGCATTAGGCGAGAAATAGTATTGGGTAGACTAATGGGACTGAAGGATGATAAATCCCCTGCGCCTGATGGTCTGCATCCCAGGGTCCTCAGGGAGGTGGCTCTAGAAATAGTGGACGCATTGGTGATCATTTTCCAATGTTGAATAGATTCAGGATCAGTTCCTGTGGATTGGAGGAGAGCTAATGTTATCCCACTTTCCAAGAAAGGAGCGAGAGAGAAAACAGGGAATTACAGACCAGTTAGCCTGACTTCGGCGGTGGGAAAGATGCTGGAGTCAATTATTAAAGAGGTAATTAACTGTGCTTTTGGATAGCAGTAAAAGGATTAGTCCAAGTCAGCATGGATTTATGAAAGGGAAATCATGCTTGACTAATCTTCTGGAATTTTTTAAGAGGATGTTAGGAGGTTGCAGGGTGACCTGGACAGGTTGAGTGAGTGGGCAGATGCGTGGCAGATGCAGTATAATATAGATAAATGTGAGGTTATCCACTTTGGCGGCAAAAGCAAGGAGGCAGATTATTATCTCAATGGTGTTAGGTTAGGTAAGGGGGAGGTGCAGCGAGGCCTGGGTGTCCTTGTACACAGTCACTGAAAGTTGGTGTGCAGGTACAGCAGGCAGTGAAGAAAGCTAATGGAATGTTGGCCTTCATAACAAGAGGATTTCAGTATAGGAGTAAAGAGGTTCTTCTGCAGTTGTATAGGGCCCTGGTGAGACCTCATCTGGAGTATTGTGTACAGTTTTGGTCTCCTAATTTGAGGAAGGACATCCTTGTAATTGAGGCCGTGCAGCGTAGGTTCACGAGATTGATCCCTGGGATGGCAGGACTGTCATATGAGGAAAGACTGAAAAGACTACGCTTTTATTCACTGGTTTAGAAGAATGAGAGGGGATCTTATAGAAACATATAAAATTATAAAAGGGCTGGACAAGCTAGATGCAGGAAAAATGTTCCCAATGTTGGGTGGGTCCAGAACCAGGGGCCAGTCTTAGAATAAAGGGGAGGCCATTTAAACCACTAAAATCTGAACCCCCCCCCCCCACTCTGCCAAGTCCTGAAAGGTACCTCCAATTCTTGCAATTTCTGTAAGCAATTCTTAATGTGATAGAGATTCCTCTATTAGCTTTCAAATGCTGCATGCACATGGATTTGTGTACACCAGTAACAAGTTACCTCATTAAATGGCTTCCATTTCCATATATATATATATATATATCTTTTGGTGTTCTATGAAGCTCAAATGGAGCCATATATATATATATCTTTTGGTGTTCTATGAAGCTCAAATGGAGCCATATATATATCTTTTGGTGTTCTATGAAGCTCAAATGGAGGAGGGACAATGGACTGGCACAGAATAAAATCATCTTGAGCCATGATATCAAATATTCACCTGCATGATTCACTACAAGCATTTGGGAAAGGCATAAGCAGAGAATACAAGCAAAACGCGTAGCTAGGCAACTTGGTCAGCATGGTCGAGTGGGGCCGAAGAGCCTGTTTATACGCTGTGCAGCTCTAGGAATCCCTCTGAAACCAACATTTAACAACTGGAAAGTGTTTCAATTCTGGCCAAATCCGATTTACTTTATGTTTCTTCACTATTCAAGATATTTGTTCCTTAAAACGTGGAGGAAGTCATAGGAAGAAAGGTCAGAGGGGGAGTGGGATATTGAATCGAAATCACAGAGATTCAGGGTCTCACCATTGGACTGAGTTCAGGTGCTCTACAAAGATGGGTTCAATAACTCTTCTTTGCCAGAGAACGGTGCACAGATGGAATACGTTGTTAGTTCATGCGCTGTGGATATTTGTTGCACGTTTTCAAAATGAACCTGAACTAGTTCCATACAAAACACACATCAAGTGCAAGTGCAGTTTCCAAGTTGTGTAAATCATTTCTTTCCAGAAACCATTCAATAATAAAGTGGTGATGGGCTGCAGAGGACTTTCTTATTTTCTGCACTAATTGGCTGTGGGCTTTGATATGTTTCCTCTTGAGTCTGGGTGCATAAGGAACACACAATACATAAGTCATCCTATTGTTATGAGGCCTGGTGGAGGGACCATCTCGACTGCATCATCACATGTATTGATGACTGCAGATGTTAAAAATCAAATTATGTTTTTAAAAACAATTATTTCATTCTTCCAGCATAAGCACAAGTTACTCTTTTTCTTCCTATCGTGTTGTATCGCTTTTTTCTTCATGGAATAACTTCAAAAAATGTGAAATGGAAGGTGCATTTGGCTGAAATTGACAAATTAAGGCTGTCCATTGAATCATTCATTGAGGAGAAAAAGCAGCCAAACAGAAATTTCTATTAAAACATGCAGATTCAACAATAATTAGATTCTAGAACTGAGAATTAATTAACCAGAAATCCCTATAATTTCCAAAGGTAATTTTCCACAGAGAGGTGAAAAGAATTTGTGTAGTGTAGATTACATGGAAATGATGGGCAAGCCTAATATTTATCATCTTAGTCATGATTAGGCAGATGTTCAAAAGCTTCTATGCATGTAAGGTTGTATTTTATCATTTTCTCGTCGAGGCGACACAGTAGCACAGCTGTAGAGTTACTGCCTTACAAAGATGGGTTCAATAACTCTTCTTTGCCAGAGAACGGTGCACAGATGGAATACGTTGTTAGTTCATGCGCTGTGGATATTTGTTGCACGTTTTCAAAATGAACCTGAACTAGTTCCATACAAAACACACATCAAGTGCAAGTGCAGTTTCCAAGTTGTGTAAATCATTTCTTTCCAGAAACCATTCCTGACTATGGGCGCTGTCTATACGGAGTTTGTACATTCTCCCTGTGACCGTGTAGGTTTCCTCCAGGTGCTCACGTTTCCTCCTACACTCCAAAGGAGTACAGGTTCGTAAGTTAATTAGCTTATGTAAAAATTGTAAATTGACCGAAGTGCGTAGGATAGTATTAGTCTATGGGATCGCTGGTCGGTGCGGACTCGGTGAGCCGAAGGGCCTGTTTCCGCGCTGTATCTCCAAAGTAAACATTACCTTACTCTTTGTGTCAGTTCAAGATGCATGGTGCAGCTGCCCAACTGCTGACTTTCTATATCAGTATATCCTTCCGGACAACATTGCTGTACCTTACATGTGTAAATATCATACGGAGCGGTTCTGAATTTTCTACTATTCTTGATGACATTTACAAACACTTTGCACAATTTGGACACGTCCTTGGTTTTGTTTAGTCTTATCCATTTGACTTGCTTCGAATCCTGTTCTGAAGAGTCTGAAGAAGGGTCACGACTTTAAACCCCACCTATCTATGTTCTCTAGAGATGCTGCCTGATCCATTGACATACTATAGAATTTTGTGTCCATCTTTGGTATAAACCGGCATCTGCAGTTCCTTTTTTATTACATGCTATGGATTTTGAGATAGTTGAAGAGATCTTTGTGGGATTTACTAAATGCCTATCACATGTACTGTAAATTAACTCTACTGCAGTGAGCATGCTGGAGGCGAGATACGATACTGCAGCCAGAAAGATTAAAAGAATTAGAGCAAATAATATAGTCTTACTTGACCAGTCTGCACTGGCACTGGATTCCTGTCGGATCGATTAGCTGGAATTGTGACACATGTCATCATGTAGCGATGCAGAATGGGGATGAACTTCTTTAGAAGGATTCCTCAGAGTCGCTCTCAGTTGAGTCAAATTATTTTTGAGGTCGATAAAGGTTGCATTTAATGGTTACTGTTACTCCCCAAAGTCATCATGGTATTTGTCAAAGGGTAAATGTACAATGTCATTGTACAAGGATCTGGACTCAACTCCAATTACTCTACCGCCACAACAGATGTCATTGTCTCTCCACTTTGCACAAGGCACGTGGACAACAAGAACATGTGCAGTTTTTGAGCCTGCTGTTCATTAACTGCAGCTTGGCATTCAAAACCATCAGTATAACTAATGTGGACAGGGTATCACGGTTAGCATGGGCAAGTTGGGCCAATGGGCCAGTTTCCATGCTTTATGACTCTATGACCATCAGCTTTTACAAACATGATCAAATTCAGGGTACAGAAGCTCTGCTCATCCCAATGCAACTGATTCCTCAACTTCCCCATTGGCAAACTTCAATTGGTATGAATTGACTACAACACCATCACTGACAATCAGCACAGTGACATTTCAAAACTGTGTGCTCAGTCCCCTCCAGTCTCTCTGTACCCATAGCTGTGTAGCCAGACATAACTTCAATGTCACCTTTACATTTGCTGACAATCCCACCATTGTTGGATGAATAATGGGTGACGATGAATCAGAGTATAGGAGGGAGTTTGATAATCTGATGGAGTAGAGCCAGGACAACAATCTTGTTCTCAATTTTAGAAAGACGAAGGAGTTGATTATTTTTATTGCGAAGGGAAATAGGTTTGTGAATCTGTCTTCATCAGTGGGATGGTAGTGGTGAGAGTCAGCAGCTTCAAGCTTGTGGGCATATCTCTGATGATCTGTTTTGGACCCAGCACATTGATGCTATCACAAGGAAAGCTCGTGAATGCCTCAACTTTGCCAAAGGTTTGAGGTGATCCAGCTTACTATATCAGAATTCTACACATTAACGGTGAAAAGCATAGTGATTGGTTGCATCATGGCCCCCACTACTTAGTGGAAGACCGTACTCCACCTCACTTATGAACAACACTGAGAGAATGGCATTACCCAAAGTATGACCAGTGCCCCCAACTGCACCTCCCTCGCCACAAGAGGGCAGTAATATATTCCAAAAGAGTCATCATCATCGACACTAGACTTACAAGTCAGATGCTAGAGTGCAATTACCCTCAAAATACCAACCAGCAATAGAATTCAAAGCCATGATGGTTGCAGTCACAGCTTCTTTATTTGTTGGGTACTTCTGCCTGTAATTCAATGGAAGATAGATCATTACCCATCAATCAACCTATTAAGGTTTGGGTCTATGAACATGGAATTGGTCATCACATCTGTTTGACAGGATTAGACTCCAGGTTCCATGCAAATTTTATTTAATGTTCATCGGTTATAGGAGCAGAATTAAACCATTTGGCTCATCAAATCTATTCCATAACAATGTTATGGTAAGATTTCACATACTAAAGGCCTTGATGTTCATTTGAATTCCATTTTGTATTCTGCTTTCAAGCAAAGAACACATATCTCAATATACGTCATATCAATCTTCATCTGAAGGCTATTCTGTTGAAGTTTACATCCAAATCATCAAGTGTTGATGGATATGAGAGTCAAATTCATTTGCTGTATAGATGGCTGTTGTGAGCATCTAATGCAGGATGGTTACAAACATATAGTCATGGTGAGAAAAGGCATTTAAAGCGTGGGAATTTAGATACCTGAACCTATAAACCAGAAAAGACTGTAGAATGGTGGGAGGAAGGTGTGCCTGTGTGTGGAAAAAAGAAGTGATAATGGTATGCGAGAAACAGGATTAGGCATGAGCCTGGCATCATGACCACCAATATACACCTAGCAGTCACAACAGCGGGAGAGGATCCCACAATCGCCAGCACCCTCTCCTCAATCCTACTTACTATGTAGATCTACAGAGCTTCCCACCAGTTTGCTACTACAGTCAGTTGCACAAAAGTCCAGGAGAAATGTTAGTAAGGATATAAATGCATGGGCACTCTTGTCAAGAGTCAAGAGAGTTTTATTGTCATATGTCCCAGATAGAACAATGAAATTCTTACTTGCTGCAGCACAACAGAATATGTAAACAGTACACGGTAAACAATGTGATAAACGAGAGAAAAAAAAAGTTCAGTGTGTATTTCGGCGTGTACTCACAAGTACACACATATATACACATACATACTCAAAAAACAAACAATAGTAGTATAATAATAATAATAATAATAATAATAATAATAATAATAATAATAATAATAATAATAATAATAATAATAAATAATAATAATTTAAAGAAGTTCAGAGTTTATTTGAGGTTGCAGTGTTTAACAGCCTGATGGCTGTAGGAAAGAAGCTGTTCCTGAACCTGGACGTTAGTTTTCAGGCTCCTGGACCTTCTTCCCGATGACAGGGGTAAAATTAGTGTGTGGCCAGGGTGGTGTGGGTCTCTGATGATGCTGGCTGCCTTTTTGAGGCAGCGACTCTGATAAATCCCTTCGATGGTGGGGAAGTCAGAGCCGGTGATGGACTGGGCAGTGTTCACAACTTTTTGCAGTCTTTTCCACTCCCGGACGTTCAAGTTGCCGAACCAGGCCATGATGAAACCAATCAATATGCGCTCTACTGTACACCTGTCGAAGTTCAAGAGAATACTCTTTGCCATACCGAATCTCCTTAATCTTCTCAGGAAGTAGAGACGTTGATGTGCTTTATTTATAATTGCATCAGTGTGCTGGGTCCAGGAAAGATCTTCGGAAATATGCACGTCCAGAAATTTGAAGTTTTTGACTCCCTCTACCACCTGTTGATATAAACAGGATTGTGGATCCTCATCCATCCTCTTCCAAAATCTACAATCAGTTCATTGGTTTTACTGATATTGAGAGCCAGGTTGTTGTGCTGGCACCATTTCACAATCACAATCACAATCATACTTTATTAACCAAGAATATTTTGCAACATACAAGGAATTTCATTTGCCATAAGGGTCATAACAATAAAAGGCAACAGGACGCACAAAATACATTTTAACATGAACATCCACCACAGTGACTTCTCCGCATTCCTCACTGTGAAGAAGGGGAGGAAAGTTCAAACTCTCCCTTCTTTTCCTCCAGCGATCGGGGGCCTCTAATCTTCCGTTGACGGGACGATCTTGACTCCCATAGCCGGCGGTGGACCTTCCTCATCGGGGCGATCAAGCTCTTGCATCGGAGGGGGGGGGGGGGGGGGATCTCAGCTCCCCAGCACAGGGCGATCTACCCCGGGTCGGGGCTTGTCGAACATTGTGCAGGTTGGAACTTCCCGACTTCGGTCTCAACCCGAGACTGCGAGCTCCTTGATGTTAAAGTCCACAGGCCGTGGTTGGAGCGTCGATCCAGGGAAGGAATCGTATGCTCAGATTATGTCCACGCTCCGCGGGGGCTCAAAGTCAGTCCTAGGCAAGGCCTCCAGCTCCACGATGTTAGGCCGCAGAGCGACCGGAGATACGATCCGGAAAACAATCACATCTCTGGTAAGGTAAGAGATTGAAAAAAGGTTTCCCCCGACCTTCCCGCCCACCCCCCACATAAAACAAACCAGAGAACATTAACACAGACTTTTAAAACTCACGAAAAATAACAAACAAAGGACGAAAAGGACAGACAGACTGTAGGCGAGGCTGCCATCGCGGTGCCACCTGATGGCTTAAGTCAATTGGTCATTTGGTCGATCTCACTTCTATACTGACTCATCACCATCTGTAATTCGTCCAACAATGGTGGTGTCGTCGGCGAACATGAAGATGGAGTTTGCACTGTTTCCAGCTACACTGTCATGAGTATAGAGTGAGTAGAGCAGGGGTTTGAGCACACAGCCTTGAGGTGCTCCCATACTGATTGTTAATGAGGAAGAGGTATTTCTGCCAATTCGAACAGACTATGGTCTGTGGATGAGGAAGTTGAGGATCCAATTGCAGAGGGATGCGCAGAGCTTGAGCCAGTTCCGTGAGCTTGGTAACCAGCTTTTTTTTTCAATCTAAAATATTTATTCAAATATTAAAATAATATTTACAATACAATAAAGCAAAACAGAACCCACCACCATAATACAGGACTAACAATAAACTATTATACAACTATCTTACACTCCTTGTCAAGGATGCATTCAACACCCCGCGGTGCCCAGCGGTCTTGGAAATCCACCAGGGTACCCCTGGATAGCGCATAGTCCCTCTCCAAACCCACCCGGGCACGGACATAACGCTGGAAAAGGGGCAGGCAGCTGACTCGGGCAGAGCCCTCTTCTGCCTGGCGCTGTGACTCGCCTTTGGCCAGCTTGGCCAGGCAAAGGAGCAACCCAACAAGGACATCCTCGGACCTACCCTCGGTAACCAGCATTAAAAAAAATTATTAATCAAAAATATTTATTCAAATATTAAAATAATATATACAGTACAATAAAGCCAAAACAGAACCCACCATCATAATACAAGACAAACAATAAACTATTATACAACTATCTTACACTCCTTGTCAAGGATGCATTCGACCCCCCACGGTGCCCAGCAGTCTTGGAAATCCCCCAGGGTGCCCCTGGACAGCACATAGTCCCTCTCTAACACCACCCGGGCGCGGGCATAACCCCGGAAAAGGGGTAGGCAGCTGGCTCGGGCAGAGCCCTCTTCCGCCTGAACCCGTGACTCACGGATAGCCAGCTTGGCTAGGCCCAGGATCAACCCGACCAGGACATCCTCGGCCCTGCCCTTGGTAACCAGCTTTTTAAAAAAATTATCAAACAATGTATTCAATTATTTCAAAATAATATTTACATTGCAATAAAACAAAACAGAACCCACCACTAGAATACAATACAAACAAATTATACCAAATGAAACTATTATACAACTATATTACAATCCCTATCTAGGATACATCCAATCTCCCCTGGTGCCCAACGGTCCCAGAAATCCCCCAGGGTACCTGTGAACAGCGCACTCGGTAACCAACTTCGAGAGGATGATGGTATTGAATGCCGAGCTGTCTGTAAACATCAGCCTGACGTAAGTGTTTTTATTGTCCAAGTGGTCCAGTGCAGAATGGAGAGCCAGTGAGATCGCAGCCTCCGTTGACTTGTTGTGACGGTAGGCAAACTGCAGTGGGTCGAGGTTCTTGTTGACGTAGGAGTTGATATCCACCATAGCCAACCTTTCAAAGCACCTCATCACCACAGACGTAAGTGCCACTGGTCGATAGTCGTTGAGGCATGTCACCTTACCCTTCTTGGCCACCGGTATTATTGATGCCCTCTTAAAGCAGGTGGGAACCTCAGACCTCAATAGTGAGAGGTTGAAAATGTCCGCAAAAACCCCAGCCAGTTGGTCTGCACAGGTGTTGAGAACTTGACCGGGTATACCATCAGGTCCAGACGCTTTCCGAGGGTTCACCCCCCTGAAGGATCTTCTGACGCAGGCCTCTGTGACTGTGACTGTAATATGGGGGCTCGGGAAGGCACATCAGTGTTCTCCCTATCAAAGCGTGCATCGAACGCATTGAGCTCGTCAGGGAGTGATGCTTCGCTGTTGCTTGAGCTGCCTCCTGGTTTTGCCTTGTAGGAGGTGATGGCATTCAAACCCTGCCATAGTTGCCGAACATCCGCCCATCCTCCAGCTTTGAACGGACGTCCCTTTTGGCCTTTTTGATGGCCTTATCAAGGTTGTATCTGGACTTCTTATAGACCTTGCCAGACCTGAATGCCTGGGATCTGATCTTCAGAGGAATGCGGATCTCCTGGTTCATCCAAGGCTTCTGGTGAGGAAACACTCGGAAGGTTTTTGTAGGAACACAGGCCTCCACACATTTCTTTATGAAGTCTGTAACGACTGTGGCGTATTCATTCAGGTCCGTTACCGAGTCCTTGAACATTGCCCAGTCTACTGACTCCAAGCAGTCCCATAGTTGTCCCTCTGCCTCCCCAGACCAGCTCTGTGCAGTCCTCACCTCTGGGGGTGCGCTCTTCAGTTGCTGCCTGTATGCAGGCTGAAGGTCGGATTTCCCGAAGTGAGGGCGAGGGATAAAGCGATAGGCATCCTTGATGGTCGTATAGCAGTAGCAGTGGTCAAGGGTGTTTAATCCTCTGGTGCAGCAGGCGACATGTTGGTGGTAGTTTGGGAGTGATGTTTTCAGGTTGGCTTTGTTGAAGTCCCCGGCTATAGTGGTAAAGGCTTCGGGGTACGCTGTCTGGTGCTTGTTGACCATGGCGTGCAGCTCGTCCAATGCTAGACGGACGTCTGCCTCTGGTGGGATGTTGACCACGGTCAGGATGATGGAGGTGAAGTCCCTCGAGAGATAGAAGGGGCGGCACTTCACCGCCAGATGTTCCAGGTGCGAAGAGCAGGAGTTAGACAGAACTGCCACGTCTGAGCACCACAAAGAGTTGACCATGAGGCAGACACCCCGGCCTCTCCCTTTCCCAGATGCCTGCTTATGATCCATACGATGGATGGAGAAACCTTCAGGCTGAATCTGGGAAGCTGGGGGTGAGCCATGTCTCTGTGAAACAGAACACAGAGCATTCCCTCAGCCACCTTTGGTAAAGCAGCCTTGACCTTAAGTCCTCCATTTTATTTTCCAGTGATTGTACATTGACCAGGATGGTAGGGAGAAGGGGTCGTAGTCCCCTGCGCTTCTGTCTGACTTGTAGTCCTGCCCCCCGGCCAAGTTTCCGGACACCATGGAGGCCTCCCCGGTGTTTCCAGGTACAGTACTGACTGTTCCTGCGATCCTCCGCCAGGTCGGGGATTCCCTTACAGTCGACACCACCGTTGCTGCCGGGAGATCGCAATAGCGCTAATGCGTTTAAATGCATTTAAACGCATTAGCAGCTTGTCAGTTGCATCGCTGATTTCTGCTGCTTCTTTTATACAGGTAAGCTGAGAACTATTATATTTGATGATTTTCTGCTGTGCTGCTGTGCAAGGTGTCGCCACATAGCGCCTGTCTGCAGGGGCTGACTGTACTTTGAATAATAGTGCGAAAAATGGCAGCGCTTGCATGTGTAATATAGGAGAAAATAATGCACTGCACCATTGCATATGGGACAAATAAAGCACTGTTGATTGACTGTTAAAGGTAATGCATTGCTGTGTCTGCTGAGGCTGATTATCTGAAAGTATGCGTGCAACCTGCAAAATTTTGTAATAGTAAATGTGTTTAGCCTCTGTTTGGAAGGACTATTGGTTGTCAGATTGTTATAGACAATAGACAATAGACAATAGGTGCAGGAGTAGGTCATTCAGCCCTTCGAGCCAGCACCGCCATTCAATGCGATCATGGCTGATCACTCTCAATCAGTACCCCGTTCCTGCCTTCTCCCCATACCCCCTCACTCCGCTATCCTTAAGAGCTCTATCCAGCTCTCTCTTGAAAGCATCCAACGAACTGGCCTCCACTGCCTTCTGAGGCAGAGAATTCCACACCTTCACCACTCTCTGACTGAAAAAGTTCTTCCTCATCTCCGTTCTAAATGGCCTACCCCTTATTCTTAAACTGTGGCCCCTTGTTCTGGACTCCCCCAACATTGGGAACATGTTTCCTGCCTCTAATGTGTCCAATCCCCTAATTATCTTATATGTTTCAATAAGATCCCCCCTCATCCTTCTAAATTCCAGTGTATACAAGCCTAATCGCTCCAGCCTTTCAACATACGACAGTCCCGCCATTCCGGGAATTAACCTAGTGAACCTACGCTGCACGCCCTCCATAGCAAGAATATCCTTCCTCAAATTTGGAGACCAAAACTGCACACAGTACTCCAGGTGCGGTCTCACCAGGGCCCGGTACAACTGTAGAAGGACCTCTTTGCTCCTATACTCAACTCCTCTTGTTACGAAGGCCAACATTCCATTGGCTTTCTTCACTGCCTGCTGTACCTGCATGCTTCCTTTCATTGACTGATGCACTAGGACACCCAGATCTCGTTGAACTCCCCCTCCTCCTAACTTGACACCATTCAGATAATAATCTGCCTTTCTATTCTTACTTCCAAAGTGAATAACCTCACACTTATCTACATTAAACTGCATCTGCCATGTATCCGCCCACTCACACAACCTGTCCAAGTCACCCTGCAGCCTTATTGTATCTTCCTCACAATTCACACTACCCCCCAGCTTAGTATCATCTGCAAATTTGCTAATGGTACTTTTAATCCCTTCGTCTAAGTCATTAATGTATATCGTAAATAGCTGGGGTCCCAGCACCGAACCTTGCGGTACCCCACTGGTCACTGCCTCCCATTCCGAAAGGGACCCATTTATCCCCACTCTTTGCTTATGAGGTGTGATACATGGAGAAGTGTGTAGGTTGATTATGCAGTGGAAATATAGAGGGATATTTTGATGAATTGTTCATCGATCTTGATCATGCACACAAGCTTTAAACTTTTGCACCACAGGAACCAGGTTCTAGAAGTACTGTTTAGGTATTGACCTACTTCCAACAGCACTTCACCTCAGACCTGGAGGCTTGCTGCCGCACTCACCCCCCATCTCTCCCCACGCCCCCCTCCCCCCTCCTCCCTCTCCCCACCCCCTAACCCGGAAGTGTAGAAGCCCTTTCTCCTGGTATCAAACTCCACCTGGGTGGTATCAAGAGCAGCGTCTAACTTGGAGCCAAATGATTGCCTTATCATTGCTTTCCTGAGTGATTCTGAGGCACTGCAATATATTTAACTTTGTTTAAGATGCTGTCGTACCTGCTGAGAATTCCCAGGATTTTCTAAATACTTCAGCAGTAATGGCAAACAGGAAGAAGCTCCATTTTAAGAAGTACAAACACGATTTTAATCAGTGCACATTAAATTCATTCACTGCACAAGACTCCAACATTACCTCCTGTCGTTGTGCACTAATGCAAAAAACAAAATAATTGATGCTGGTATAAACAGGCATGGATTATCAGCACACCAACAGTTTAATGTATGTTCTCCAGTGTGATCAATCTTTCGAGATACTCAGATCTAAAAATCTGTTTGGTACTTGACCATAGAAGGGAACCATTGCAGACCAGGGCATTACTGGGTAGCACGAGGGATGGCTGGGGAGTGAATGGTGAGTATTTGGGCCTCAGTGCTCTGAAATTATATCCAGCTACCTGGCACAACAAAGTCCCAATTTTACAATTTAATGACCTGTCTTTTGCTGACACCAGGATGTAAGAAGTTCACCCAGATGAAAATGGCTTTCCAGGAACCTGCAGAATTTTCTTGGAACAAGTATGAATTCAATATACAGCCGCAGTAGTAAAGAAGCCCTAAAGACTACTACCATCTGCATTGTACTCCTTTTTAGTTAACTGATCCAAACTGATGGGTCAAGAACATCAGTTCACAATTTCACATGGATCCACAATGTACTTGAGTTCCACACCTGCAATTACAACTTGGAAGTAAGGATCATGCCGGAGATAAGATGCCAACACATTTGACCTCTGGCGCCATCACTGAGTTAGGGATTGGATTCAAAGTGTATGTCAGGTTTTCATTTGAATATGGTTATGTTCCTGAACTACAAACAGTAGGTGTTTTTAATTAATGCAAACAGCACAGCTATATCAGTTAAATATCTTTTAACACAGATTTAAATAATTTTAAAAGAGCTTTACCTCTATTATTAAATGTTTCCGATGACTAGCAACGACCTTCATGGGCCAACATGGGGCAGGATCTATGGATCTAGTCAATAGCTATGGGCGGCTCCATTTATCTTTATTGGAAATACATGGCAGTGTGGACTGCAGCTCAATTTGGCCCCTACGGCTACAAAAAGTTAGCACAACTACAGGGACAACCCAATAGGTGAATGAGCCATGTCGTGCATGATCCAAACCATTCCATACTCACCTTCCTGTGGGCTCAGGGAACAAAGAAAAATTGACCAGAGAATTTTATATCCAGAAGTTTCAGCAGAATCCATACTTTGCATCTAAATGTAGTAAGCATTACTAAATAATGCACGTGTAGTGCCCTCCATAATGTTTGGGACAAAGACCCATCAATTATTTATTTACCTCTGTACTCCACAATTTGAGATTTGTAAAGTGTACATTGTCAGATTTTGTTAAAGGCCATTTTTATACATTTTGGTTTCACCATGTAGAAATTACAGCTATGTTTATTCATAGTACCACCATTTCAGGGCACCATAATGTTTGGGACACATGGCTTCACAGGTGTTTGTAATTGCTCAGGTGTGTTTCATTGCCTCCTTCATGCAGGTACAAGAGAGCTCTCAGCACCCAGTCTTTCCACCAGTCTTTCCATCACCTTTGAAAACTTTTATTGTTGTTTATCAACATGAGGACCAAAGTTGTGCCAATGAAAGTCAAAGAAGCCATTATGAGACTGAGAAACAAGAATAAAACTGTTAGAGACATCAGCCAAACCTTGGGCGTACCAAAATCAACTGTTTGGAACATCATTAAAAAGAAAGAGAGCACTGGTGAGCTTACTAATCGCAAAGGGACTGGCAGGCCAAGGAAGACCTCCACAGCTGATGACAGAATTCTCCATATAGTAAAGAAAAGACCCCGACAGATCAGAATCACTCTTCAGAAGTCAGGTGTGTATTTGTCCGCACACTGTCCGCAGAAGACTTCATGAACAAAAATACAGAGGCTACACTGCAAGATGCAAACCACTGGTTAACCACAAAGTTAGGATGGCCGGGTTACATTTGCCAAAAAGTACTTAAAAGAGCAACCACAGTTTGGGAAAGAGGTCTTGTAGACCGATGAGACGAAGATGAACTAATATCAGAGTGATGGCACGAGCCAAATATGGAGGAGAGAAGGAATTGCCCATGATCCAAAGCATACCACCTCATCTGTGAAACACGGTGGTGGGGGTGTTATGGCCTGGGCATGTATAGGCTGCTGAAGGTACTGGCTCACTTATCTTCATTGATGATACAACTGCTGATGGTAGTAGCATAATGAATTCTGAAGTGTATAGACACATCCTATCTGCTCAGATTCAAATAAATGCCGCAAAGCTCATTGGCTGGCAGTTCATTCTACAGCAAGACAATGATCCCAAGCATACTGCGAAAGTAACAAAGGAGTTTTTCAAAGCTAAAAAAGGTCAATTCTTGAGTGGCCAAGTCAATCAAGGCAGGAAACATGTTCCCAATGTTGGGGGAGTCCAGAACCAGGGGCCACAGTTTAAGAATAAGGAGTAGGCCATTTAGAACGGAGATGAGGAAAAACTTTTCAGAGAGTTGTAAATCTGTGGAATTCTCTTCCTCAGATGGCAGTGGAGGCCAATTCTCTGAATGCATTCAAGAGAGAGCTAGATAGAGCTCTTAAGGATAGCGGAGTCAGAGGGTATGGGGAGAAGGCAGGAACGGGGTACTGATTAAGAATGATCAGCCATGATCACATTGAATGGTGGTGCTGGCTCGAAGGGCCGAATGGCCTACTCCTGCACCAATTGTCTATTGTCTATTGTCTAATCACCCGATCTGAACCCAATTGAGTATGCCTTTTATATGCTGAAGAGAAAACTGAACGGTATTTGCCCCCAAAGCAAGCGTAAGCTAAAGATAGCTGCAATATATGCTTGGCAGAGCATCACTAGGGAAGACACCCAGCAACGTTTGATATCCATGAATCGCAGAATTCAAGTAGTCATTGCATGCAAAGGATATGCATCAAAATACTAAAAATGACTACTTTCATTTACATGACATTGCTGCTGTGTCCCAAACATTATGGTGCCCTGAAATGGGGGGACTATGTATAAACACAGTTGTAATTTCTACATGGTGAAACCAAAATGTATAAAAATGGCCTTTATTAAAATCTGACAATGTGCACTTTAACCACAAGTGATTTTTTTCTATTACAAATCTCAAATTGTGGAGTTCAGAGGCAAATAAACAAATGATGGGTCTTAACATTAGGTGTTAACATCCCCAAACATTAGGGAGGGCACTGTATTGATGCAACCACAGTGACAACTGACTATAACACATTGAATAGTCCAATAGTTGACAATCCTCACTGTTCTGGCCCATCCATTCAGATAGCCATTTCGGCAGCTGGCATTCATGACCCTTCATGTTTTCAGGGAAAAGAATATTATGCATATGTTTAAAACACATTCATAATGTATACCAGGTTGACTGATGGAATTTTAGGTGTGCAGTATAAGATATCTGGTTGACTAGGTTTACATTCACTGGAGATTAGATGAATGAGAGGGATCACTGAAACTCGCAAAGCTCTGTGTCAGGTCTAGACAGACTGGATGTGAAGAGGATTGTTCCCTTTGCGAACCACCCAAGGTTTGACAGACAATGATTAAGATGTAAGTGTGGTCTGAGGAGAACATTTTTCACTCAAAGAGCAGTGACCTGTGGAATTCACTACATAGCAGACAAGAAATCACTGAATACAGATACATTTCTCGATACTAAATGTATCAAGGGATAGCGATCTTATGGTACTGAGATGGATATCAGCCACTCTCATATTAAAAGACAGTACTGGCTCAAAAGTCTAGATAGTCAACATTTGCACTTATTTTTTTCATGTCTATGCTTTTTCTGCTTTGCACACACAAAATTTGTACAGATCACTACAGAGCAATCAAGAAAATTCCAAAATGTGGAATTTGTATCAGAAAATAAAATGTGAAAATTGGCATTAAAACATATTAATTCCAAGTAAAATCACTAATGCAAAATCAGTGATATTTACCAATGTGCCACGTAAGCAATTGATGAGATATCTTCTACGATTTCAAGTTGTTTTATGGTACTTGTGTACACACAACACAACAAATCAGAACTCAAAATGCACATGAAACCATTTAACAATCATTTATTTAAATAGTTTAGATAATTTTAAACACCAGCACTTCAAACACCGATATTTCAAACAATAATATTCTGGTTCTGCAAGGCTGTTAGGGATTACTTGTGGTCCCCCAGTTACATATTATTTTTAACTTGTTTTCTTTTTTGCATAGGTCTACTACTTGGCACCATCCTGAAAACCAGTTTTCATCTGATGATAAATTATTAATGAGGATAATGCGAATGTTTGCTGGTGTGTCTGAGCCTGCAGGAGCCACTTCCTTATGATTTTATTGACTTTGATTCCATAATGCACCCATTTCTTTAGGAGAGATTTGTCACATTATGTCTCCTGAATATTTTAAATTTAATTGCAAATGTTCAGAAATGACTGAAGATGAAGTGAATCAAATGCTGATCAGGAGGATTTTCCACAACTCTTCTCAATATTTCTGGTCCTATTTGCTTCGATAGTGTTTGCAGTGTGCTGCCATTTTAGACTCTCAAGGACAGTATAACGGGCTTGTCAATCTTTATTATACAACTGCAGGCACAACTGCTCCATTCTGCTCTCAGTAATTTAAATGCAAAGCATCTCACTGGAAACCCTAGTAACTCCTACCTACCAACGTTCCACTGCCAAGCTTGGTCTCTTGAACACTCCAGATAAATCAATGCTCCACTGTGTTTGTGGGCAGAATGTTTGGACAATCACAAACAAGACTGCTATTCACAGCATTATTATGAACAATTGCTATGGTATCCTGGCAGTGGCTGTAAATAGATTGGAGACTACCTTGCTCCTTACTTAAGTTTATTTACTGTTAATTCCCACGACCAGCTTGATTAAAATGGCTAGGGCTGTGTTGCAGTCCTTGCCACCTTGGTTTCTCATCTGATTCCATGTCCTCCATCTTCAGACACTTTTTACAATTTCTAGCATATTTAACAGTTCAAGTTCTCCCAGCTTTTATTTTGATCCTCTTCTCTCCTTTTGCCTCAGCACTATGACTCCTTGTGCAATTTTCTATCATCAGATCAGATCAGATCAGATCCTCTAGTCCTCTTCCTTTTTCTACAATTTCCCTCCTTGCTGCTTTTTCTTGCCCCTTAACTCATTTCCCAGTAAAATGCTTACAATCTAACCTCCTGCCCATGTCCTCCCTATAGCTGACAATAGAAACAATTCCCTCTTCTTCACTCACATTGTTAAAATCCGCACCATCAACCTTTCCTCAAAGAATAATTTCACCCTCACCTTCTGAGCCCTTGAAAACACTCTTACTTTGCACCCAACTTCACTTCCTTTGCAGGCTCCTTAATTAAACAACTTCCAAGTCTACTGTTCCATGTCAGCTGTTCTGAAATCCATGCTTGACCCCCATTCAAACGATGATGCAAAAAAATGGCCTAACAACAGTTACAAGAATGGGCACGTGGCATCATTTATCTCTATCATCCATAACCTCTCTCCAGTTTTTATCCTGATTTACCAAATCGAACTTCTCCAAAACCTCGTCTTCTGTGTCTGATTTTAGAGATACAGCGCGGAAACAGGCCCTTTGGCCCACCGAGTCCACGCCGCCCAGCGATCCCCACACATTAACATTATCCTACACACACTAGGGAGAATTTTTACATTTACCCAGTCAATTAACCTACATACATGTACGTCTTTGGAGTGTGGGAGGAAACCGAAGATCTCGGAGAAAACCCACGCAGGTCACGGGGAGAACGTACAAACTCCATACAGACGGCGCCCGTAGTCAGGATCGAACCTGAGTCTCCGGCGCTGCATTCGCCGTAAGGCAGCAACTCTACTGCTGCGAATCCTAACTGGATTCCACTCTTAACCATCTCAGAACATCCATTTCCAGATCAGTCTGTATCCCAACTCAGTTTACATTTCCCCATTACAAAGATTTGGAATTTTATCTTTTCACCTCTCCAACTTCTTTCTATTTTTAAGACCATTGAAAGCTAATTATTTGACCAAGCTTGTTCATCTTCATAGTCTCCTTTTTACTCAACAGATTCTAATTACACTCTGATTTTCTATGTTTAAAAATCGCCAAGTTGTTGTTTTCTTTCTTTCTTCACTAACGCTGTAAATTCACTTTAAATTGCTCTAACTCCGATATCTTGAATTTTGACGAGGTTCATCAGTTTATAAACAAAATCTGCACTTCCCAATACTGGTTTCTTCCCAGACCAGGATAGTGGAATGAAAATATGGTGGCTTCCAAGTAATCGAGTGACAAATGCACCTCTCTAAACGGTTCCCAAATCTATGAGGATTATTGGTAAAGAAATCCCACATTAAATCAGGTACTTTATACTGCTTCACTATTTTCCTGCAACATTGTACCAGTAATTAATTGATCTTTACATTGTACCTGTCTTTTTCAGGAAGACTCAAGTATTTTTTTTAGAATAAATTTAGTTTTCTAGATAGAACAAAACTACATTTCAAATTGTTTTTCCTTTACTGACCTCCTAATCCTGGTCTTAGCCGGTTGTCATAGCCATCCAGTAATCGGTCAAGAATTCTAGTAAAGACCGTGATTTTGTCCCTTGCTTCATCTTCGACTGAACTAAGTTGCCCTGTTCTGAAATTAAAATTGTACATGTTAAAATGCATAATATGGCCAGCAATTCTTGTAGTCAAACTATTTGTAGTCAATACAATGTAAATATTCAATCCAATTCTAACAATTCTGCAGATTACTGCAATTAATTTGTGAAGAAACTGTTCTGGTAATATTTATGAATTTTATATAAACATTATACAGAGGGTGACTTTCTCCTTGATTGTTTCTCTGAAACACACCACCATTACAAATTAATGAGATAAATGCAGATATAGATACCGTTTCACAACATTGAGATAATTGATTAAAGAAAGGATGCCTAGCACTGAAAATAATTTCACGAACATTAATTCAACATGCTATTAGAAAACTCTGAGAATATTAGCAGATATATTATGCGTTGTAGGTTAAAATCATTGGAAACACAGCAGCTTCATTGTGATAGCTTCAGAAATGAGGAAACAATTTTCAATTAATTGTCTCAGTTGATGTGCAGAGGGAAACACACATACAAAACCCCCCCAAAAAGCACATTTTAACGTTGTTGGCAATTTAAAACTTTAGGGATTTAAATTCCTTTTCAGCATGTATGGAATCAAAAAGGATTTCCAATAGTACCATTTGTACAGTAAAGTCCTTTTAACAATGCTTGCTTTGCATTAATGTTGAATGTTAATTTACTACAATGTAAAGCTACATGAAAAGTTTTTAAGCAAACATCATACAGCCACAAATGAACTACTTAATCATTTTGCATTTCTTTGACTTTTGCAGAAGTCACATTGCATTGCAGGTGGTCATTTGTGAGGTCTTATCGGGATAACTGAACTTACATAGGGAAACCGAATGCACGTTCTGCATTATATATCCAATCAGACAAAAGATCTGAGCAATCTCTAGATGAACGGAAAGATGATTTTGATTCACAGAATTTTTTCGAAACCTGACTACTTTCAATGTTTTATGTTGGATACCCCTATATCCATTGTTTATATACAATATATATAGGGGCATACAATGTTTGCGTACCGCAGTATACATCGATGACGCTGAAGTACAGATGGTTGAAAGCTTCAAGTTCCTAGGAGTAAATATCACTGGCAACTTGTCCTGGACCAGCATATATGTAAGCAATGGCCAAGAAACCACAGCAATTTTCTTAGAAGGCTTAGGAGGTCAGTATGTCCCCAACAATTCTTACCAATTTCTACAAATGCACCATAGAAAGTATTTTATGGGATGCCTAACAGCGTGATTTGGTAAAAGCTCCATCCAAGACTGGAAGGAATTGCAAACAGTTGTGGAGGCAGCACAGACTATCACGCATACCAATCTCCCTTCCATTGACTCCATCTACACTTCATGTTACCTTGGCAAGACTACCAGCATAATCAAGGATGAGTCTCACCCTGGACATTCCCTCTTCTCCCCTCTTCCATCAGGCACGAGGTACAGAAATGCAAAAACACATACCTCCAGCTTCAGGGACAGTTTCTCCCCAGCCGTTATCAGGCAACTGAACTATTACCAACCAGAGAGCAGTCCTGACCTAGCGTCTACTTTATTGGAGACTTTTGGTCTATCTTTAATCAGACTTTACTGGACTTTTGTGCTGAACGTTTTCCCCCTTTATCTTGTATCTGTACACTGTGGACAGCTTAATTGTAATCATGTATAGTCTTTCCATTGACTGGATAGCAAACAACACCAAAGTATTTTCAATGTACCTCGGTAAACTTGACAATAATAAACTAAACGAAACATGGATTTTGCATACAGAGCTTTTATTGTAGCATGCTTGCTTGCAAAATAAACCAAAGGGGTTTATCAAAAGGGTTCCCCTCTTTCCTTCAAAGACTAGTGCCATGTAAACGTTTACCGCCATCTGAGAGGCAAATATGGTGGCACAATTTTGGTGCATTGTTGGTCACACTAGATTGTATGCAAAAAATGTGGTGCCTGTATTAAATATGCAACAGTGCTAGTTTACACCAGTTTAGTGAGTAAACTGATCAGTCAACTGATCTCCAAAAATAGCATTCAAGAGAGCTTAATTCTTAAACTGCAGAGTATAGAGACACCAATAATAGTGAAATGCCATTCAAAGAATCATTTGCCTGTCAGCTGAACCTCAATGGATATGCTTCACATGGCAACATACAAAATGCATCCGACAACACATTAGCTACTTGAAACAGATGCTGCTCCTTCAGTTTACTAATTACCATCCAATGACCTGTTTCATCAAGACATTCACAATTCTCACACTAGTAGGCAAGCATTACTTGGCATTACGTTCATGCAAAGTACTGTGCAATTGTATTTGGCACAGTTGAGAAAATGTAGATTCTCTGATCAAATTGAAACTGCATTCTCTGCTGTGCTTTGAACTCCGGCACCATCTTTGGAGTTTTCCACAACTTCTGTGAGCCCCATCGTGTCGTGTG
The DNA here is from genome assembly GCF_053455715.1 of Rhinoraja longicauda. Classification (NCBI taxonomy): domain Eukaryota; kingdom Metazoa; phylum Chordata; class Chondrichthyes; order Rajiformes; family Arhynchobatidae; genus Rhinoraja; species Rhinoraja longicauda. Next base: position 64,615,927 of record NC_135953.1, on the reverse strand, counting down.
ATTGTGGTGAACTCTGAGCTGGTGGCATCCTAAGGTGAATTCTTGAGATGACGTGTCATCAATGTATTACAAATCTGCAAAAATGAGGACAAGTTTGATTGTATTAGAATATAGTTCATCCTAAATTATTACGCTAGTGGCACAGTATGCTAATCTGTTACTGTCTTATATTCTTTGCATGGAACTACTTTACACAACGTATTTGACGAGAAAATTAGTAATTGCACTGAAAATAATTACAATAATAAATAGATCACACAAATTGCAAAGTGATTGTATAGTTAATACTTATCTGTCGATGAAACAAAGAGCTTATTTTCTTACTTCCGTCACCATCGCAGTTTTATGCCAGGGTTTCAGTCCAAGCAGATTTGTAGACTTCCATGTAATTGCTCTTCATTGTTCTGGAGAAAATTGTTGAAGTTTCTGGAATGCTTAATCATGTAACAATCATTTATCCTTTATAGGTTTCACTAATTCTGGTGCATTCAACAGAACTTGATGTTTGCTGTACCAGATACACAGAAGTAAAATAAATCAGTGTGTGGTATATGGTTAGAAATGCATCATGCCCAATAAGGGCACTCACAATGAGGCAATAATTTAATGTGTTTCAGAAATTCACTGCACAGTGAGCAGATAGACACAAAATGTTGGAGTAACTCAGCGGGTCAGGAATAGGAGACGTTTTGGGTTGGAACCTTTCTTCAGACTCCTGAAATGACACCGAAGAAAGACACAAAAAACTGGAGTAACTCAGTGGGAGAGGCACTATCTCTAGAGAGAAGGAATGGGTGACGTTTCGGGTTGAGACCCTTCTTCAGACTGGTTAGGGATAAGGGAAAAGGGAGGTATAGACGGTGATGTGGAGAGATAACGAAAAATGAATGAAAGATATGCAAAAAAGTAATGATAAAGGAAACAGGCCATTGTAAGCTGTTTGTAGGGTGAAAGTGAGAAGCTAGTGCGACTTGGGTGGGGGAGGAATAGAGAGAGAGGGAATGCCGGGGCTACCTGAAGTGAGAGAAATCAATATCAATACCACTGGGCTGTAAACAGCCCAAGCAAAATATGAGATGCTGTTCCTCCAATTTACGTTTAGCCTCACTCTGACAATGGAGGAGACCGAGGACAGAAATGTCTGTGTAGGAATGGGAAGGAGAATTAAAGTGTCCAGCAACCGGGACATCAGTAGCGAAGAAAGAACTGCAGATGCTGGTTTAAATCAAAGGTAGACACAAAATGCTGGAGTAACTCAGCGGGACAGGCAGCAACTCTGGAGAGAAGGAATGAGTGACGTTTCGGGTCGAGACAAGAATGGTCTCGACCCGAAACGTCACCCATTCCTTCTCCCCAGAGATACTGCCTGTCCCGCTGAGTTACTCCAGCATTTGTGTCTAACCGGGAGGTCATGTTGGTTCAGGCGGGTTGAGTGAAGGTGTTCCGCGAAACGATCGCCCAGTTTGCGTTTGGTCTCGCCGATGTATAAGATTCCACATCTTGAACAACGGATATGGTAGATTAGGTTGGAGGAGGTGCAAGTGAACCTCTGCCTAACTTGAAAGGACTGTCAGGGTCCCTGGACAGAGTCGAAGGAAGATGTATAGCGACGGGTGTTGCATCTTCTGCGGTTGCAGGGGAAGGTACCTGGGGACGAGGTGGTTTGGGTGGGAAGGGATGACTTAACCAGGGAGTTGCGCAGGGAACAGAGGATTATGTGTAGTATGTGATGGCTGATGGGGTGGAAGGCAAGGACTAGGGGGAGGGAGAGCAAGCACAGAGCTGCGGGGTACCGAGGAGGCACGAGTGAGGGCCTCATCTATGATGGGAGAGGGGAACCCCCGTTCCCTAAAGAATGAGGACATCTTGGATGTTCTAGTATGGAACATATCATCTTGGGCGCAGATGGAGGAAATGGGAATAGGGGATAGAGTCTTTGCAGGAAGCAAGGTGGGAAGAAGTGTAGTCGAGATAGTTGCGGTATCAGTGTGTTTGTAATAGATGTTAGTCAATAGCTTATTTCCTGTGATGGAGACTGTGAGATCAAGGAAGGGGAGGGAGGTGTTGGAGATGGTCCAAGTAAATTTGAGTGCAGGATGAAAATTGTTGGCGAAGTTGATGAAGTCCATGAGTTCTGCATGGGTGCAGGAGGTAGCACCAATGCAGTCCTCAATGTAACGGAGATAGAGTTCGGAGATAGGGCCAGTGTACACCTGGAACAAGGATTGTTCAACACCCTACAAAGGGGCAGGCATAGCTGTGACCCATGCGGGTGCCCATAGCTACATCTTGGACTTGGAGGAAGAGGGAGAAGTCAATGGAGAAGTTGTTGAGGATGAGGACCAGCTCCGCTAGGCAGAGTAGACTGTTAGTAGAGGGAAATTGGATGGTTCTGCGGTCGAGGAAGAAACGGAGGGCTGTAAGCCTTCCTGGTTGGGGATGGAGGTGTAGAGTGACTGAACGTTGATAGTGAAGATGAGGGAGTGGGGGCTCGGAAAGCGGAAGTCATTAAAGAGACGAAGGGCATGTGAGGTATCTTGGACATAGGTCAGGAGAGATTGGACCAGATGTGGAAATCATTTCCGTGGGACAGGACCAGGCAGAAACAATGGGTCTGCCAGGGCAGTTGTGTTTGTGGTAAAAACAGGCTGTGCGGGGTTGGGAAGCGATAAGTTTGGAGGCTGTGGAAGGCAGACAGCCAGAAGTGATGAAATCAGTAATGTTGTTTGAGATTAAGGCCTAGTGCTCATCTATGGGATCATGGTCCAAGAATAAGTAGGAGGAGGTGTCTGAGAGTTGTCGCCTGGCCTCAGCCCGGTAGAGGTCAGCACGCCAGACTACCACGGCACCTTGTTGGCGGGTTTGATTATAATGTCAGGGTTGCTGCAGAGTGAGCCGAGGGCTGTACGTTCAGAATGTCAGGGTTGCTGCAGAGTGAGTGGAATGTCAAGGTTGCTGGAGAGTGAGCAGAGTGAAATGTCACCTATTCCTTTTCTCCAGAGATGCTGCCTGACCCGCTGAGTTACTCCAGCATTTTGTGTCTATGTTTCAAGTGAGGTTTGCCAGGGAGAATAAATCAATTTTGAGCATTGACAAGCTATATATATTTTTTAAGGCTTAGACCCAGATATTCATCCAGATTGAAGTGGTACTGAGCAGTTGTCAAAAATAGGGTCAACCTGGAGTAAAACAATTACACACAAATTTCAGGTAACCTGAGGGAAACTTCTCACTTCATTTTTAACAGGATATTTGCACTCACTAGCATTTTCTTCAGTGTAAAACTCTTTTACATAACATCGACAATAGAGAAGCACACAGCAATTATACCTGCAGTGAATGTTTTATCCTCACTGGTCTAAAAAGCAAAAGCTATTATTTACTCACAGAAACAGCTTTTACTAACCCATTTCCATGCTATTTAAAGGTCAATGCAAGCTATTTTTTTCCCCTCAAAAGAAGATGCATCGCCTCCTTTGACTGCAAAAACAACTCAAGTGCCTTGACTGTTTTGCAATACGGAGGTCTTGATCATGGTCACTCATGACTCCCGAGCCTCAGGATTATTTCAGTTGCAGCTGCTGATCTCTGCCACATCTCAGTTTGCCATTCACTGCTGCAATGGGGAGGTCACCACAACTCTACACTCAGAAGAGATGACCATTATTTCTTTATTCACTGGTCCACAAGAACAGACAGCGTGGGCTGGTGTTTATGCCTATGTTGTAGATTTACCCAGACTTCAAGAAAAGTGATTGGCAATAAGAGCCTTTTTTTTTTTTTTTTAATATATCAAAAAATACTTTATTCCAGTAATAAATATCACTTACAAAACATCTTCTTTTTTAAACAAGCCCATCCGACATTTCCGGAGGTTACACATTCGATACAGGCATTCACTTAGACATTTACTTACATTTACAGACATTAACCCAGTATCCCTTATTTGGAGGGGCGTCTCTCGCCACCACACCCTGCCCCCCATGTCCAGCAGCGGAAGGACCCTAGACTGTGGTCCTCCCCCACAGGGCCTTGGCGTTGGCTGCACCAAGCTTCAGTGCGTCCCTCAGCACGTACTCCTGCAGTCTGCAGCGGGCCAGTCAGCAACATTCCTTGACGGACATCTCGCTCTGCCGGGAGGCCAACAAAGCTCGGGCAGACCAAAGAGCGTCTTTTACCGAGTTGATGACCTTCCAGCAGCACTCGATGTCAGTCTCTGAATGCGTCCCTGGGAACAGTCCGTAGATCACAGAGTCCTCTGTGACGGAGCTGCTCGGAATGAATCGTGACAGGGACCCCTGCAGACCTCTCCAGACTCTCTTTGCAAATCCACACTCTGTGAAGAGGTGGGCCACCGTCTCCTCTCCATAGCAGCCGTCCCGAAGGAAGCGTGCGCCGGTAGTGAGGTTCCGGCGGTGCAAGAAGGATCTGACTGTGAGGGTTCCCAAGAAGAGCCTGCTATAACCATGGAGAATCTACATGACAATCTGCATATGCCTCCTGTGGGTACAGTTCTCCATCAGCCTGTGCAGGTTCCTCTGAACACCTAGGACGACCTTCCCACACCTTTCCCATTCATCCTGCAGATATTCATTCTGGAGCACTCTGCCCTGTGCCTCGAGGAGTATTGTATGCATTGCTGCACAATAGCTGTCAGCAAAGACCATACTTCTTTTGTTACATTGTGAGAACATGCAACATCTCAAGAGGAAACACTAGTGAAAATCAAAGTCCTTGCCCTTTGAATAGCTTTCACAAATAGGTTTAAGGGCCTGTCCCACTTCGGCGATTTTTAAGGCGACTGGCGGCGGCTACACTGTCGCCGCACGGTCGTCGGTGTGTCGCGGGGTGTCGCGGGCATGGTCGTGAGTAGTCTCAAATGAGTCGTAGCTGTTCTCGGGTCTCCAATGACCGTGGCTTGTCATATCCTGTCGTGGACGCTGTCGTAGGTTGTCGCCAGGCTGTCGCCAGGTGAATTTGGTTGTCGCCGGTGCTGATTCACCTTTTATAAGAATTTTGTTTGGTTGAATAAAATAAATTTTGGACATTTTGACCAAAGATTGATGTTTGAAGTAATTGTATTTCAGAGTAGTTTCTCATGGCATCTCTTTCAAATATTTTAATTTCATTTATTTTGACCAATAAAACAGAATAAAACGAAATCAATATTTTAATTTCATTTATTTTGACCAATAAAACAAAATAAAAACAAAATAAAACAAACACAAACACAAGCATTGCACTGCATTGAAAAGCGAACTATTTTCATTTATTTTGACATTGCACTGCATTGGGTCTCTTCAGGGACAAGGGCTTCAACCACACAGACCTCTTCTTGGGCTTCTTCTTCCCCATTCTTCTTGTCTTTCTGTCTTGCAGAATTTTAAGCATGAGGGCCGCTGCAAGCAGCAGGGCTTGCATTTGATGTAAGAGCAATGCCGTCATATGTTGCTTCCTGGCAGTCATGATGCTGAATGATCGGAGACCCTACCCACACCCATTTTTGTGCCATAATTACGTGCAATGGCTACCGTTGTCATCAGTTGTGACCTGACAGGGTCGTAGCTTGTTGAGGGGGAGGTAGGTTGACTTTGATTGTCGTAGCTTGTCGTAGTGGCTGTCGTGGGTGGACGTCCTAGGTCGCGAAGACTGGGTCGCCTAGGTGGTAGGTTGTCGTAGCTTGTCATAGGCATTGACAATGTCATTGTCATAGACATTGTCGTAGAGTTTAAAAAATCTACGTTTTTTCGGCGATCTGCTACGACTTTGACAGTCGCCGGCAGTCGCCTTAAAAATCACCGAAGTGGGACAGGCCCTTTAGGATGTTTTGGTGCCAAATAAAATGCACAGAGCAATTTCCAGAACTATATTCAAATAATTTGTAATCCCATGTCCTACTATCACCCGTCCTATCCTACACACTATTATAAATGTAATTCAGAGTAAATGATTAAATGGCATTTTTTCAGCATCAACACTAAACATTTACCTCTGAATTACATTTATAATAGTGTGTAGGATTGGACGGGTGATAGTTGGTGGTACAAACTCACTGGGCTGAAGGGCCTGTTTCCATGTTGTATATCTAAACTTTGAACTAGTGTCATGGCATTTGTCCTTGCATGTGAAAACATCCTCAATCAGCATGTCGCAATGCTAGTCTCAATTAACATTTGAAATTGGAGCCGGATCGCACAATATGTATGTGAAAATGATTGGACTGCAGAAAAAGCTGAACATAAAACTAAACTGTGCAAATAACAAGCATAGACCCAACCACTCGACAAAATATTAATCTTTAACAAGTGGTTTTATAGGTCTAGTTGAGGAAGATTTCCTGGAATTTACCAGCATCTCAAAAGTTTATTCATAGGGACTGCAAGGTCAAAGTTGAGATCATAGATAACCATGTCAAAAATTTCTAAACTGTAGAACTAAAATCTCTATTGTGATTGTAATTTCTAACTGTTCAAGAAGCTGGTTTTGAACATTGCTAGGATAAACCCAGTTATACTTGTCTTAGAAGATTCAAATGGTTATTAGACTATTGGTGTATGTCATGGATCTTTCCATTGTGTCACTTTTAGTATGATATGCACTTCCAATCTTACAGGGATCCTTCCTTGACAACCACCACCATAAAACCGCCATAACACATTCTCAAAATACAAGTAAAAGTAATGCAGAACTTATTTTAAAAAAGAGCCTGACCTATTCAATAACCGTTAAATTGCATTGCTGTCATAAAGTGTTTTCCTTAGGGGATCTGAGATGGCTCACCATCCATCTAAGAAAAAAGGCCAAGTAAAACATAGACCATTGCCTGAGCTGATTTGATTGAAAGGCTGTTAAGAATTTACAGCTACTTGGCAGGGTGAACATTGGGAGGGCTCACTCCAATATGAGATTTAAGAAAGCTAAAAAAATCCTTACTAAATAAAATTAGTGAGTAGTCAGCTGAGTCCCTGGAGTCTGGAAGAAGAACATTTATACACTAAAACTCTCGTTTGGTTGTTTGTTTGTTCCTGAACTACAGCGCAACAATTTTAGGCCCACCTTATTCACCGTCGATCCTTTGGTGCTAATGGAAGAAGTTTCATTGAAATCGGTTATATTTTTTAAGTTATTCACATTTTAAAGTTTAAATCTATCTCCTAGGGAGGGAGGGGGAGGGAGGGAGGATAAGGGGGGTTGAGAGGGATGGAGTGGGGGGAGGGGAAGGGGAGGGGGGATTGGGGGGAGAGGGGGAGGGGGAGAGGGGAGAGGGGAGAGGGGAGAGGGGAGAGGGGAGAGGGGAGAGGGGAGAGGGGAGAGGGGAGAAGGGAGAAGGGAGAGGGGAGAGGGGGGAGGGGCATGGGGGAAGAGAGAGGGGAAGTTTTTGGCCTCCATCACAGTGAGGGGGTGTTTGGAGTCACTGTGATGGATGTTTGTGTTGGGGTTGTGTCTTGTGTTTTGTACTGCTGGCTAAGTAATCTCGTTCCGTAAGGAATGACAAATAAAGCTATTTTGGATTTTGGATTTTTTTGGGGGAGGGGGAGGGGGAGGGGGAGGGGGAGGGGGAGGAGGGGTTGCGAGGGGAGGGGAAGGAGGAGAGGGCGCTGCACCAATGCAGGAGAGGTTTGGGCCCAACGGGTCCACCTGGTCTAGTACTTTATAATTGGCTGTCTAAGTTGAGAAATATCATAGGTTTGGCAATATGTTGTGATGTTAGCTCATGTAAATTACCATTTAGTACATCTGATAGGAACTGCATTATGTCTTGAAGCAGATGGACTGAAATATTCAACACACAATACTAGATTTAGCCTGTTTTTTAACCATGATATTTTTTTCACTATTGGCTACCCTGTGCCAGATTTTTTCTAGATGAAGGACGACTCATCACCATACCATAAATAACACTAAACCAAAACGTGTATAATCAGGGGTGGCACTGAGATGTAAACATTCTGACCCAGGTATACTCGGGGTGGCAGTGAACAGGTTGAAGAACTTCTGCTCTATGTTAGAGGGAAGCGTGGATTCTCAGAGGACAAATTATAATAATAATAATAATAATAATAATACATTTATTTTATATAGCGCTTTTCAAGATACTCAAAGACGCTTTACAAGCAAACAAGACATAAAAACAAACAAAATAAACAAAAGATTTGTCCTGACGGAGAAGCGGCGAACAAACAGCACCAGCGTCCTCTCACGTCAGGGTCCGGCAGTAGACAATAAAGAACACAAGACAACACAATTACAATTTAACACAAACAGCCATCACAGTGATTGCTCCAGGCACACCCTCACTGTGATGGATGGCAAAGAAAAGTCTTATCTCCTCCTCATTCTACTCCCGTGGACAGGCAGTCAAACTGCTACCTCGAGGCGATCGAGGCTCCCGACTTTTGAAGCCCCCACCGGGCGATGGAAAGTCCCAGGCTGAGCCGAGCAGGCCGATGAAGGTCCTAAGCCCCCACCGGGTGATGGAAAGTGCCGCGGCCAAGCCACGCAGGGCGATGAAGGTCCTGCGAGCGGGTCGATCGAACCTCGCGCTTCGGGGCGGTCGAAGTAGCTACGACAGGAGCTCCCGAAAGCCGGTCGCCTGCCAGGGACCTGTGAGCTCCCGATGTTGCGGTCTGCAGGGCCCACGGCCGAAGCCTCCGAGATGGTAAGTCCAGGCCCTGCGACCGGGGTCTTCAAGGTCGATCCCAGCTGGAGGCCGCCGACTCCACAGTGTTAGGCCGTAGCGCGAACGGAGATACGACACGATAAAGGTCGCATCTCCGTTGAGGAGGAGATTAGAAAAAAAGGTTTCCCCCACCCCCCACATATACAGAGCTAAAAATAAATCAAAACATACATTTAAACGATAACAAAGACAAAAAAAGACAGAGAGACTGCCGGTGAGCCGCAGCTGCAGGGCGCTGCTGGAAAGATAAAACACATTGAGGTGTATGGGATCATGAGAGGAATAGGTTGGGTGTATGCACGGAGTCTTTCGACCAGGGTGGTGGAATTGGAAGTTGGGAGACATTGGTTTTGGATAAGAGGGGGAAAATTTAGTACAGAGGGTGGTGGGTATTTGGAACAAATTGCCAGAGGAGGTGGTTGAGGCAGGTACTATAACAATATTTAAAAGACATTTGGACAGGTGCATGGAAAGGAATATTTTAGGTGGGCCAAATGCTGGCAGTGGGACTATTGTAGATATTACATCTTGGTTGGCATGGGCAAGTTGAGCTGAGCGGTTTGTTTCCCTGCTGTATGACTCTATGATTGGGACTATGAGTTTTGCTTTGAAAGACATGTGTGAAGGTATCGACAGGGCCCAGAATTAGTCAGAGACAGTGTATTTCCTTGGATTGTTTGCTGAAGGGAGATGAACTAAGGAGGATTGTTACCTTTGGATTTGAACGGTATCCTCTTCTTACGTTTGGTGTTTGAACTACCTTGGAAGAGGTGATCGAGCTGTTCTTTATTGGGTGGATAAATATTCAGGAACTTCACCTTTCACCATATATAAGAGAAAAAGACATGATGCATTTTGTCACCTCAACTCATTTTCAATATGGGATGCATCCTGATTTTTTTGCACTCCTTAGTTTTTGATACATGATCTCAAGCCATCCTACTTTTAATACGCAAAGCTTCTATGAAAATATCCAAATGGCATATACACATCAGGAAACAGACAGAAATCTCAGCTATTTGAGGCAGGATAGGTATTTTCATGACATTTGTAACTTTGCAATTCTACAGTGCGAGTCTTCCCAATTTGACCCTTTAAGATATCGGGTTCTGCTGGCGAATCTAAACTGTGTGCTTTCTAACGACAGTGCATTATTCTCAAGGACTAGAACCCAAATTGATAGCAGTGCTCCCAATAGGATTTTCCTTGCTTCTGTTCAACTAAAACATTAGATATTCAGTGTACAATTACTGTGTCCTATTTTTAGCCTTTTTCATTACTTTAATTACCAAAGCAATAACTTTTATTGGCATATACAGAGTCATTCAAGCACCCCTGTTTCTCCAATTATTGGAAAAAATTCAATGGGACATAATTAATCTGTGCAAATCATGTGGTCTACATGGACTGCATAACAAGGTGCCAAGTGAGAGAGTAGTTCAAAAGATAAAGCATCTGGGATCTTTTCAATTGGCAAATTGGGTCTAAAGCAGGGTCGTGATAGGAGCTATAGTCATAGTGATGTTTTTTTGTGGTTGGAAGTTTATGAGTAGCGGTGTACCACAGGAATCTGAGCTGAGAGCTTTGTTGTTTATCATATAACATTATGAATCTGGATGTGAATGTAGGAGGTATAATCAGCAAGTTAATCCACTTCCCTGCTGCCTCAGTCCCATATATCTCGGTGGCAGAAGTCAGATCTGTTTTGACGAGGGTAAACTCTGGCAACGCAGTATGTCTTCTGATATTATGCACCAAACAAATGGCCACAGTCTTCACAAACATTTTCAACCTCTCATTTCAACTGTTATCAGTCTAAAGAAGTGTCTCCACCCGAAACATCACCCATTCCTTCTCCCCAGAGATGTTGCCTGTCCCACGGAGTGACTCCAGCATTTTGTCTACCTTCGATTTAAACCAGCATCTGCAGTTTTTTCCTGCACAATATCCTTTGTCTTGCTGACATTGAGGGAAAGGTTCTCAATCTCCTTCCTGTACTCTGTCTCATCATTATTTGATACCCGACCCACTATGGTGGTGTTGTCTGTGAATTTGTAAATTGAGTTGGAAGACCTGATGGTATCTTTAAACAGTGCTAATGGTCATTCCACCCTGCTGCTGAACGTGTCAAGTGTATCTAATTTTCATGTGCACCGACAATGCAACAATTAAATTCTTACAGCAGCAGCATAACAAGACTGTAAATACAATATACATGGATAATATATAAACAAAAATTCAATAAAATTATGTATTGAATTGAATACTTTATTGTCCCAAGTCACAGTGAAATCCTTTGCTTGCATACCATGCCAAGGTATGCAAATAATCACCCATAAAGGGCACTTACAAAGTTACAAATTCTCTCCCCGCGCCAGGTCCCCCTTTGTTCCTTCTCTCGGCAACGGCGTCCACCCTTCCACATGTCCGTCCTCGTCCTTCGATCGGTGCCACACCGACCTCCCCACTAACACTGCCGGGTCCTTTCTGGCAACCTCTGTGGTGCAGACCCAGCCCCCAGCCGCGGGCTCTGCAGACCCAGGCACCAATGGCTGTGGGCTTCATCGCCTCATGAGGCTCCACCTCTGACCCGCGAGGTTCTGGCCCACGGGGCCCAGGTTCCGACCCGTAAGGCTCCACCTCCGACCCACGAAGCTCCGGCCTCGGCTTCTCAGCGGCACCTCCAGAAGGCGTCTGCCGCCACAGCACCTCCGGAAGGGGTCTCTACAATATCTACAATATTACAACACTAACGCAAAAAAACAAAGTCCTTAGTGCAATCAAAGAGAGTCCATGGAAGTTCATAGAGGTTTGTATAGTGTTCCTGAGCCTTATGGTTTTTGGGAAGAAGGTATTCTTGAACCTGGGTGGTCATGGTTTTCAGACACCGATACCTTCTTCTCAATGAAAGGAGTGAAATGACAGCGTAGCCAGGGCCGTCTGGGTATTTAATGATATTGGCTGTATTTCTGAGGTAGATTCCTTCGATAGTGGGGAGGCGTGTACCACTCTGCGCAATCTCATTTGTTCCTGGATGTTTAAGTTGCCAAGCTGGTGTAACCAGTTGATATACTCTCTACCGTACACCTGTAAAACATCAAGAGATTATTCATCAACATACCAAATCTTCTCAATCTTCTTTGGAAGTAGAGGCATTAATGGACTTTCTATTTGCTTGTATCAATATGCTAGGTCCAGGACAAATCTTAAGAGAAGCACGTCCAGGAACTTGAAGCTGTTGAATCTCTCCACCACTGATCTATCGATGAAGACAGATTTCTGGATGCTCGGCTTTCCCCTTCTGAGGTCAACATCAGCTCCTTGGTCTTGCTGCGTTGCGAGCAAGACTGTGGTTTTGGCAGCATTCAATCAGATGTTCCAACTCCCTTCAATACTCTGATTCATCATTACCCCCAATTGTCCAGCAACGATGTTATAGTGAATGAATGTAAAGTCGGCAGTGGAACTGTGTCTGGCTCTACAGTCATGGGTATAGAGTGACGAGAGTAGGGTATTGAGCACATAGCCTTAAGGTGCTCCTGTGCTGATGGTTATGGAGAAGGAAATGTTGCAAACTTATACAAATCATGGTCTGCTGATGAAGAAGTTGAGGATCCAGTTGCATTAGGATGTGCAGCGACCCAGTTCCCCGAGCTTGGTAATGAGTTAGGAGGGGATGAAGATGTTGGATGCCGAGCTGTAGTTAAAGAACAACTGCCTGATGTAGATGTACAGTGCAGAGTGGAAATCTAGCAAGGTCGCATCCTCCATTGATCTATTGTGCCGGTAGACAGTGTAATATGTTGAGGGTCCTGAAAAGGTAGTTCATAAGAATGATAACCAATCTGTCATAGCACTTCACCACCACCGACTTTAATGCCACTGATCGGATGTAATTGAGGCTTGTCACCTTACTCTCCATTGGCGCTGGTATTATTAATACAGTTTAAAGTAGGTGGGAAACTCGGACAGGAAAGATTGAAGATGTCTGCAAAATCTCCAGTCAGTTTGTCCGCGCAGATATTAAGAATATGACCAGGTAGGAATGTCACCCTCGATGGCTGAGATTACATTGCCATCAGGAGCTACAGGAGCCTGAGAAGGCACACCAGTGTTCCCCCTTTTGAAATGAGATGGAAATGGCTGAAACATCTATATACTAAAACTCTTGTTTGTTTGTTTGTTTGTTCCTGAACTACAACCAAAACGATACACGATAGCGCGACAATTTTAGGCCCACCTTACTCCTTTTGGTGCTAATGGAAGAAATTTCTCTGAAATCAATGTTATATTTTTTAAGTTATTCACATTTTAAAGTTTAAATCTATCTCCAAGTGGAGAGGGAAGGAGGGGGGAGGAGGGAGGCAGGAGGAGGGGAAATAAGGGGGGTTGAGGGGGATGGGGTGGGGGAGGGGGAGAAGGGGAGGGGCGGTGGGAGGAGTGGGAGGAGTGGGTGCTGCACCAATGCAGGAGAGGTTTGGGCCCAACGGGTCCACTTGGTCTAGTGAACATTAAAATGATGTTGATGCTGCCAGATTAATGATGCACAGTGAATTGTACCATGATCTTCCCACATTGTATATTTCTAACAGAATTGGATGCAAATGCAATACAGCCTTTAACTTGATGCCATCCAACATGTCACGCGCCACAGTTGTGCATGTCTGCACGCATCATTTTGTAAACCGAAACAGCAACTCTAATGATTATAAAATGCATACCATGCAACCAAGATTCGGAGACAATGACTGGAATACACTTTGGAAAATATTTCTGAATGTCCAATCAGAACAACTTTTGCAGGGTTTTCCTCATCAGCCATTCTGATGATGCAAAAACAAAGATAATTTGGAAGCAATGTTGTATGTCTCTAATAAGTATTTTCCACTTAAGTAGTTATAGGAAAGTCCTAAAATTATCTCCAGCATCTTCCTCATTACTAACATCAAGATAATGGACCTGTCTTTACTCGGATCTAACTTATCTATTTAAACTTTGTATCTAATTAATGTTACACACTTTGACATTAATCTTTTACATGCTAAAACAGTAGGCTATAGGTTCAACAAGAACTGACAAGCACCTTGCTGGAAAGGTTAATCGGTTCACTGCTCGCCTCAACCAACGGAGCACTGGTTTAAAGGGTACAGGATGAAATCCTATTGGCAAAAATTGCTCAACTTACTCAATACCAAAAGAGGGAATGTGTAGAAAGTTTACTCTCATCACCAGTTTCTTGTAAGTTTGAGTCCTCTGATGAATGGACCTTTGAACAAAATGGCGGCACTGCCCTAGCAGCTGCCGCTCACCTGCGGTCCATTTGTCTTTATGTTTTTGTTGGTTTGTTTGGTCTTAATTGTAGTTGTGATGTGGTGTTTTTGTGTTTGTTTACTATGTGTGTATGTGGGGGGGAGGGGGAAACTGTAACACTATAAATATGTGTCCCTTCAGAACGGAGACCCGACCTTTGTTTTCTGGGCCGTGTCTCCGTTCCTGCTGCGGCCTACCATCGGCCCAACTCCTGGAGCTGTCGGCCTCCAGGGCTCTGGTTCGCAGAGCCCGCGGATCGGACATACCACCACCGGAGCCGGCCGTCTTCGGAGGCTGCGGATGCGGCTGTGACTCGCCTTAGGCTCGGGCCGCGTGGATGCCGACATCGGGAGCTCCGGTAGCGGCAGCGTGTTCGCCCGCCCCGAATCGCGGGGCTTGGGGCGCGGACATTTCACCGTCCGGCGCGGCCTAAGATGGCCGCGGGATATTTCTCTGCTGGGCGGGGGTTTCAATGTCGGGAGCCACGACCGCCCCGACGTGCAACAACAGCGGCAGCGACAGCGACAGCGTGTTCGCCCGCCCCGGATCGGACTTATCATCGGCGGAGCCGGCCGTCTTCGGAGGCTGCGGGAGTGGCTGCGACGCGACGCGCCTTGGGCTTGGCCCGCTGTGGACCGTCCGGTGCGGCCTGCAACCACAACAACCTGGCTGCGGGCGAGGACAGCGGGAGAAGGGAAAGACATTGTGGCCTTCCATCACAGTGAGGAGAGGACTGGAGGAGACTCACTGTGATGGATGTTTCTTTGATGGATGTTTCTTTTTTGTGTGTTTTTTTGGGGTTGGGTGGTTTGACTGCCTGTTTGATGTTTTTATTGTTGGACTGTGTTTTTGGGGGTTTTAGGGTGTGTGATTTGAATGCCTATTTTTTTTTTTTTTTACTTTATTTTTATTCTTTTTTTTTTTTACATACATACAAACACAAACTAAACAAACATAGGAGATGCATGTTGAATGTAAATACCCTTACTTTAAGTTCCCAAAAACGGAAGAGACTCGAGTCCCGGCATTGCCTGTATTAATAATGACCATCTTTTATCAAACATGTCTGTTGTCAACTGTAACCTTGCTGTGATTTTTTCCATTATATACACATTTTTTACCCTATCTCTCCATTGCATTATGCTTGGAGGCTGTGGTTTCAACCACGAGCTCTCCTCTCTGCCTCCGTGTAGCTGAGATACCGCACAGAGATGCCATGCGTTAGGATGCTCTCTATGATGCAGCGGTAGAAGGTCGTCAGCAGCTGTTGGGGCAGACCAGACCTTTTCAGTGTTCTTAGGTAGAACAGTCGTTGCTGTGCCTTTTTGACCAGCGCAGCGGTGTTAGTGGACCATGTGAGGTCCTTCGAAATGTGAGTGCCCAGAAACTTGAAGCTGTACACCCTTTCCACACTGTCCCCGTTGATAAAGATCGGAGCATATTCCCCATTATGTGACCTTCGGAAGTTGATGATTAGCTCCTTGGTCTTGGAGGTGTTTAGGGACAGGTTGCTATCTGAGCACCAGTCCGCCAGGTTCTGCACCTCCGCTCTGTAGTGTGTTTCATCACCGTTGGTGATCAGCCCGATCACCGTTATGTCGTCTGCAAACTTGACAATGGTGTTGGTGTCTAATGCAGGAACACAGTCGTGTGTGAAGAGGGAGTAGAACATGGGGCTCAGAACACAGCCCTGTGGTGTGCCGGTACTCAGGGTGATAGTGGAGGACAGGTGCGGGCCCAGTCTCACTGCCTGCGGTCGCTCCATCAAGAAATCCAGGATCCAGTCGCATAACGACAAGCTGAGGCCTAGCTGGTGGAGTTTGGTGGTGAGCTTGGTGGGGATGACTGTGTTGAAGGCAGAGCTATAGTCTATGAATAGCATCCTCAGGTACGTGCCCTGTCTCTCGAGGTGAGTCAGATCAGTGTGAAGAGCCAGTGAGATGGCGTCCTCTGTGGATCTGTTTGCCCTGTATGCGAATTGATGCGAGTCCAGTGAGGCAGGGATGCTGGATTTGATGTGTGAGAGGACCAGCCTTTCAAAGCACTTCATGATTATAGGAGTTAGGACAACCGGACAGTAGTCGTTCAGGTTGGTGATTTTTTTCGGCACCGGCACTGTGGTAGCCGACTTCAGGCACTTGGGGACTGTAGCCAGAGATAACTGCAGGTTAAAGATCCTGGTGAATACCTCAGCCAGCTGTTCAGCACAGTTCCTAAGTACCCTTACTAATCAAGAATCTGTCAATCTCCGCAATGAATTCCACAGAGCTGTAGTGTCTTTTTTATTTCTTCATATTCTGTGTGCAAGCTCAGAAGTCTGTAAGGTGTACTTCAACCAGCTACGTCATCTGTACAGAGCTAATGGCCAACTATAAGCGTGATGGACTTTTACGCCCAGGTTTTCTAAATCTGCTGACATCTATCATTGTTGAGTGCATATCAAAAGCTATTGGGGACTCTTTAAGGGAGGGAAGATTAAGGTCAGACATTCAAAATTATGTGCGTTATTATGTAGGAGATAGGGAAAAAACATTTCTATTGGAAAAATTCTCGTGATCGGAGATCACAGATTTAAGGTAATTTTCAAAAGAACTAAAGGGAAAATGCTGAGATTTCTTCTGTTTGGGCATCATATTATTTTTCTGGAATGGATTGCTTAGATTATAGAGGATAAAATTCAATAGTTATATTCAAAATAGAATTGGATAAGTGTAATATAAAAGGTTACACCAGTCTGCAGAAAAATAAGTGCAAATAAACAGATAACTCCTACTATTGCCATCCTACCTGATATTATGAACAAGATGTTCTATTTCATTATGTTCTAATTGTTCCAAGTGAACAGGATATTGATTTTATCTCAGTTTATCTAAGATTTCATTTAATTTTTTTTATTTTTTTTACTTTATTTTTATTATTTTTTTTTTTACATACATACAAACACAAACTAAACAAACATAGGAGATGCATATTGAATGTAAATACCCTTACTTTAAGTTCCCAAAAATGGAAGAGACTCGAGTCCCGGCATTGCCTGTATTAATAATGACCATCTTTTATCAAACATGTCTGTTGTCAACTGTAACCTTGCTGTGATTTTTTCCATTATATACACATTTTTTACCCTATCTCTCCATTGCATTATGCTTGGAGGCTGTGGTTTCAACCACGAAGTTGTTATCGTCTTCTTTGCTATCAGCAGCAGGATTGTCAGTAAATGTTTCGAACTCTTATCTGTCATACTGTCAGGAATTATACCCAAAATGTAAAGTGCTGGTTCCAGAGGGAAGTTAATGCCCATAATCTGTTTAATTTCCTTTTGAATATTCTTCCAGAAATCCTGTATTTTTGGGCAATCCCAGAATATATGAGTGGAGTCCCCAACTTCTCCACACTCCCTCCAACATAAATCAGTTGTATTACTATATTTCGATGTAATGAATGGAGTATAAAAGTAACGCATTTTAACTTTCCAGTCAAATTCCCTCCATGTTGGGCTCTTAGTTAGTTTATGTCCCTCTTTAAATGATTCCTCCCACCCTTCTTCTGATATTATGATATTCGCTTCCAGTTCCCATTTTTCTTTGATATGTAAGTTGTTCTCTTTGGATTCATGTTGTAGTGCTTCATAAATTTTTGATATAATCCCTTTTTTTGACTTGTCTTCCGAGAACCCCCACAACACTTCCTCTAATTTAGATGGAGTCTTGCAGATGTTCTCCCATTCCTGATGTTTCTGTAGGTAATCTCTTAGCTGTAAGAATTTGTAAAAGTCATGAGCAGGTAAATTGAATTCTTTTTGAAGTTGTGTGAATATTTTCATTGTTTGTCCCTGAAACATTTGATCTATGTATATTAGCCCTTTGTCAGCCCATCTGTCAAATCCTGAGTCCATGGTAGATGGTACAAAGTCTGGGTTTTTTGCTATTCTAGTAGCCCTGCTTACCGAATTTGACAGCTTCAGCTTCTTTCTTACTGCTGACCAGATTTTCATTGTTACCCTAATCCACTCGTTGCCCATCCTGAGCCTCTTCAGGGCCTTCTCGTTTAAAAATGGGAGTGATTCTAAAGGCAAATTTTTACAAGCGTTTTGCTCCATCTCCACCCACATTGAATCTTTCTCTTTAGTGGTCCACATGATTAAGGCTCTGAGTTGCGTTGCCCAATAATAATTTCTTAAATTAGGCAAGTTCAACCCTCCCTTTTCTTTTTTGCTAAGAAGCGTCTTGTATTTAATTCTTGCTTTTTTACTTTGCCATAAGAATTTCGATATAATTTTATCCAGTTTTTTTAGAAAAGCTCCCGAGATCATAATAGGCAACGATTGGAACAAAAACAACAGTCTTGGCAATATATTCATTCTGACTGTTTCTACTCTTCCCCCCAGAGTCAACGGTAAAATCTCCCATCCAGCCAAATCATCCTTTATCTCAGATATCAGTTTCCCATAATTAGCTTCAAATAGCTGTGCTGTATTCGAAGTGATAATTATACCAAGGTATCTAAACCCTTTTTTGGTCCATTTAAAATGGACTTTTTCTTTAAGTTCCACTGGACAATCTCCTGAGAGCATCATTGCTATTGATTTGGCTTCATTTGTCAAATATCCTGATATTTCACCATATTCTTTTAGGTTATCTAGTAGAGCTGGTATAGACGTGGAGGGCTCCACTATGTATGTTAATAAATCGTCCGCAAATAATGACGTCTTGTGTTCTATGCCCCCTTCATCTTTTATTCCTTTAATGTTTTTATTTTGTCTTATTGACTCTGCTAACGGTTCAATACTTGCAGCAAACAGTAGCGGGCTCAGGCAATCTCCTTGCCTGACTCCTCTTTTGAGGTAGAAGAAGTCTGAGCAGCAGCCATTAATTCTGATCCGTGATTTGGGATTTTTATAAACAATTCTTACCCAGTCTATAAACGTTGAGTGAAACCCAAAAACCTTCAATGTTTGATATAAAAAGTTCCATTTCACACGGTCAAACGCTTTTTGTGCATCTAGGCTAAGCAGCATGGTAGGTCTGGGATTATTTTTAGCACATGATATAAGATTTAGTGTTCTCCTGATATTGTTAGCCCCCTGTCTCCCCGGGATAAACCCCGTTTGATCTGGCTTGATTAATTTAGTTATATGTTGTTGCATTCTCTGTGCTAGTATGCTTGTTAATATTTTTAAATCATTACAGAGCAAGCTGACCGGTCTATATCCCTCACATGAAGTCGGATCTTTGCCCTCCTTATGTAATACGGAAATTATGGCTTCTGACCAAGTATCTGGGCGGTTTCCTGTTGATAGCGCATAATTAAAAACTTTACATAATTCTGGTGTTATGTCTTCTGCAAAACATTTATAATACTCCCCTGAGAAGCCATCTGTACCTGGGGATTTGTTACTTTTAAGGGTTTTTATAGTATCGGCTATTTCTTGTGACGAAATTGGTTTTATCATTTCAGATGCTTCTTCTACCTTTAATGCTGGTAAATGTAGTTTTTTGAAAAATTCTTGTGTTTTGGTCTCAGTGAGATTAGATTCTGAGTCACTGTATAAGTTTTTATAATATTCTGCAAAGGCCTTTGCTATCTCTTTTGGCTTAGCCATAATAAAATTGGAAGTGGGATGTCTTATTTTTGTAACTATTCTATTTGTTTGAGCTTTTCGCAGTTGGAATGCCAGTAACCGGCTTGCTCTGTTACCCATCTCATAATATCTTTGATTTATAAAAAGAAGAGCTCCTTCTGCTTTATATGTTAAAAGTTCGTCTAACTCTTGTCTCATTTTTTTTAATTCGACGAGAATAGAGTTGTTTCTTGTTCTTTTATGTTCTAACTCCAACTCTCTGATTTTACTTTCTAGCTTTCCTTGCCTTTCCATTCGGGTTTTTTTCAATCTGGAAGTTATCTCTATTATTTTCCCTCTCATGACTGCTTTTCCTCCCTCCCATAATGTCGATGGTGAGACCTCGCCATTGTCATTTATTTGAAAATATTCCTTTAAGTTTAGTTTTAGTTCTTTGACAACCTTTTCATCTGATAGGATTGACACATTAAGTCTCCAGTACTTAAAGAAGGATTCCCTGCCCAGCTCAATGGATAGTACGACAGGGGCGTGGTCACTTATAGTTATGGATTCTATACTGCAGTCCCTGACTGTATGTATCTGTTGTTTTGACACACAAAAAAAGTCTATTCTCGAATAACTCCCATGTGGGTTAGAATAAAAGGTAAAATCTCTTCCTTTAGGATTATTATGTCTCCATGGATCAACCAGACCTAATTCTTTTATAACATTATTTAGGACTCTGGATTTTTTTGTTTTTGGTCCCCTCTCAGATGGCAACCTGTCTAAGTTACCATTCTGTATGGTATTAAAATCCCCTCCCAAAATTATCATCCCTCGTCCGTTACTGGTAAGTATATTGGCTATGTTTTTAAAGAATGTTTCATTTTCTTCATTTGGGGCATAGATGTTTAATATTGAAATACTCATATCTCCTATTGTGCCAACCACCATGATATATCTTCCCATATCACCTTTAATCACTTTCTCTACAGAAAATGGTAGGGATTTATTAATTAGTATGGCCACCCCCCTTTTCTTGCCATATGAAGCATGGAATACTTGGTTTACCCATTCCCTTTTCAGTTTTTTATGTTCATTTTCACTCAAGTGAGTTTCTTGGATTAGTGCAATGGCACATTGTAGTTTCTTCAACTGACTCAATATTTTCTTTCTCTTAATAGGGTGATTTAGACCGTGCACATTATAAGAAACAAGGTTCAACTTATTCATGACATTTTAAGATGTAGGCCATAAACTCGGTTCCTCCTATAAATCAAAACAACTGTGTAAAACGATACACAGCGAAAAAACAAACAAACAATACACATCTCCCTCTGAACTACTATACAAAAATAACATGTGACTCCCAAAAGTCCCGTCATCAGAGAGTGTGGCAATCTCTCTGGGAAAATAGCACAATGTGCACCTGCAACTTCTCAGAATTAAGTTGCTCCTTGCTCAAATTGAGATCCAGCTTTGCTCCTTCAACCAATTTTGACATTATTCAGTATAAGTGTTACTTAAATCCCATAACTAGCTCCTTTTCAATTCTTTGAACATTAAACATAAATTCAGATTGTCCGCATTATATATACTTCAGGATTGTCATTATTTTTTTACCCTTAGTTCCAGGCTGTTTTTTTGTTTTTTTTTAGTCCTTACCACTGTGAACCTCAGAGTTCACAGACCGAGGGCTTGTATGTCCGCCTCTGTGATGGGTGGCTGTCTCCTCTTTCCCTTCTGTCCTGTCCCCGTAGTCCAGCTGCCCTCCATCCTCACTCTCTGTAGTTTCTCCCACTCGTCCTCCTCCACATGGATCCCCATGTCCTTCAGCATGGGGGCAGCCTCCATCAGTGTATTGAATGTCTTCGTCTCTGTTCCCAGAAACACCTTCAGTCTTGCAGGATATGGGGACTGTGCCTTTATGTTTTTCTCCTTCAACTTTTTTATTACATCCCGCACTTGTTTCCTCTTCTTCTGTATCTCGGTAGTGTAGTCATGGTTGAAGTAAATGGTCCGTTCCTCATATGTTATTTTTTGTTTCCATGCTTGTTGTATGATGCGGTCTTTCACCTGGTGGTCAATGAAGCGGGCGATGATGGCTCGCGGGGGAGCCGCACTCTCTTTCGGTTTGGTAGTCAGCGAGCGGTGCGCTCTTTCGATGCGGATATCGACGGCCGCCGAGATTTGTAATGTTGTTCGAATGAAATCAGTCACAAATCCTATGGTGTCGCCTTTCTCAGCGCCCTCCGGGATCCCATGTATCCGTATGTTATTACGTCTCGCTCTTGCTTCCAAGTCATCACATTTTGCGGCTAACGCCGCCTCTCTTTGAAGAAGAAAGGCGACTGATCTTTCCAGCCGCGCTGCCCTGTCTTCCGTCTCCCCCAACCTTTCTTCTATGTTCACTGTTCGTCGCTCCAGTGAAGCGGTTCTCTCCAAAAGCTCCTTTAAATTAGTTTCTAGTCTCACCAGAGCTTTTTTGTTGTCATTTACCGCTTCTGTGTGCTCTTGTCTTAACTTGCGTAGCTCCGCCAATATTACGGAGTCTTGTTCCCCACAGCTGGTTCCCTTATCTGGCGTGGCTCTCTTTGCCGAGTCCGTAGCTTTAGTATCCGCATTATCCTTTTTGTTTAACCTTGTCTCCATATTTTTATTTATCGTTAACTTTCGTTGTCGATATAACTTGCGATTGGCCCGCTTCCTGTTGTTACTAATGTTTAAAAGAGCTAGTTTTAATTGGTTTCTTTGAGAGCTAACTTTTTAGATTGTCTAGTCCAACATGGCGCCACCGGACGTCTTGAATGCCTATTTAATGCTTCTATTGTTGGACTGTGTTTTGGGGGGTTTTTGGGGTTGGGTAATTTGGGTGCCTGTTTAGTGCTTTTATTGTTGGACTGTGGGTGATTGAATTAACATTTTGTTCAAGATGGCCGCGCCGTTGTGTTTGGCTGCCTGCCACTGTATGTTTCTTTTTTTCCTAGTCAGATGTGCAGCACTTTGGTCAACGTGGGTTGTTTTTAAATGTGCTATACAAATAAATTGACTTGACTTGACTTGACTTGAATACCACACATAGATATTTCCTCATATTCCCAAGAAACAGGGAAATATAATTTGCCAACAAACACGCTGGAATTCTGGTGTTTTCGAGAATACAAGGTGTTTTGTAGTTAACTAAATACCTCGTTTCCACCTTCCCCATCATTTTTATTAGCCAATTTTTACATTTTTCTGTAGCATGGGCTGGTAAATCTATTTTTTAACTCATCAGATCATGTGGCACCTATGGAGAGACAGAAGTAACATTTCTGATTGAAGACCATTCAGACTAATAATGGATATTTGATGTGATATGTTAACTCTGTTTCTCTTTCCACAGATGCTGTTTAACCTGCCGAGTGTTTCCAACATTTTCTGTTTTTATTTCAGATTTCCAGTATCTGCTTCCATTTCCTTCTAATATTCCAACTGTGAATATGGCACAGTGGAAATGTTACCTTGCTGATGATTTGTGGGAAGTGGGGGGGCAGGGCGGGTGGTGGGCAGGGGTAGGAAGTCAGGGTTGGGGCAGAATATATTATTATGGCCATGCCCACAATAAAATGACAAATTTGGCAACAATTACTTTAAACATTTTATCGTGTTTGAATTAAACTCCCTGTCATAGGTTTGACCACTTTAAGGCCCTGTCCCAGTTCGGCAATTTTTTAGGCGATGACAGGTGACGAGGCTGGGTGAAACATCAATTGTCTTCAGTTGTCTTCAGTCTTCAGGGTCATAGCTTGTCGTAGCTTTTCGCGGGTGGACGTAGGTTGACTTCGGTTGTCGCCTCTGTGGTGGTAGGTTGTCGTGGGTGCGGTCGTAGGTGGACGTTCTACTTGCGACGATTGGGTCGCCGGTTTTCGGTAGCTTGCCATAGCTTAACGTCGACTAAATGGTAGGTTCTTGTAGCTTGTCGTAGACATTGTCGTAGGGGGGACTAGTCACCAGTTTTTCGGTGACCTGCTACGACTATGAAAGTCGCCGGCATTCGCCTTAAAAAACACCTAACTGGGACCGGCCTTTACTGAACAGAATTTTATGTTGCAAAGTGCATCAGATTAAGATCTCAACAGGTACAGATGAACACCTATACTTTACCACCCACCGATTTATTTGAAATAGGATGTGACTAATTTAGAAATATTTATTCATTTTGCTGGCTACCATACTTTGAAACACCAGGCTTCATCCACAATAAGCAGTTTGTTGATGTCTATCCCAATATTAATCGAACAGAAAAATAAAAGGTTTGACTGAAATTTCTTGAGGCTAACGAACCTCAAAATATATTATTTTAATGAGACATGGTTAAAGTGCGAAATTGCTTAATTAACTGTCAAGTAAGATAAACTGGACGCAAGGAGAACATATCCAATGTGTTAACCATCAATGTACTGTATGCTCAGCACAAATGGCAATCCCAACTGTGAACCAACCAGGGTTACATTTTGCAGGCAGCTTTAATAAATCAGACTAACACCCATGCTCTTCAATTGTCAAGTCCATTAAAGTCAGACAGTAGGCAGAAAAAGTAACAGTGAGGACAGTTTTTCAGCCAATTGTAATTTAATAAGGCAGTTGATGCACATTACATTGCACACCACAACTATAATATCCTGCAATCCTACCATCAGGAAATTCCAATGTTTTGGCATCTGAGTCACAGGGTAACATTTGGCATGCTTCCTTCCAACTCACCATGCCCCAGGATCCCCTGCTTCCTTCCTATTTGCCAGGGCCGCGATTCCCACATTTCCATTCAACTAACCAGTTCCCGGTTGAACTCCAGTTCCTGAATTTTCAAATGACCAGGGACCTCTTTCTCATGCTTCCAGTAAACTACCAGGTTCGCTGTATAATTTATTATAATGCTGTCTAATGGCCAAGAAAAGTGAATTTAAAATGTATGAGGATATTAATATCTGAAAAATATAATGAACTTATCCAAAAACTCCCTCAGTTAAAGAGGGTGCCATAAAAAGTCATGGAGATCTTGCCTGGGCAGGTGGGCTCGAGTTATAAGACAACCAGGATAGGCTGGGACTGTTTGCCTGGAATGAAAGAAGCTGAGGGGTGATCTTTTGGAGGAAAAGATAAGGCATGTAGTCACAGTCTTTTCCTGGCGTAAGGAAATATAAACCTAGAGGACATAGGTTTGCGAGTGGAAAAAGATCTAAAAGAGGTCTGAGGGGCAGACTTCTCCATACCGAGGGTGGTGGGTTTGTGAAACGAGCTCCCAGAGATGGAAGAGTCAGATAAAATTGCAACATTTAAACATTCAGACAGATACATGGATAGAAATAGTTTAAAGAGATATAGGCCAAACACAGACAAATGGGATTAGGCATTATGGTCAGCATCGACGAGTTGGACCAAAGTGCTTGTTTCCATGCTGAATAACTATGAACCGATGAAAAAAATTCCCAGGCGTGGTGGATTATTGAAGCTTTATTGTAGTTATGGTCAGTTTTCTCCAAGCACTATCATCTACAACTTTGAATATTTTACCACTGTGAATATATTCTGGGCGTTATTAAAGTGATTCTCATTTTACAGAACGCAACGAGGCCAGGTACCTTCAGGAACATGTGTAACATTGACCAAAAAGTGACCTATGTTCGAATAAAGTTGCTATGACAAATGAGGGGACCATTTTACAGCAACTTTTAAAAAAACACATGCTACAAGTTGAAGAAAGCTGGAAAGAAATAATTTTCTTCACAAACAAGATGAACCCATGGATATAATTAACGTTATCTGTTTTCTCCACAATCTATGAGATTTCAGCATCTTTTCAAGATAGTGATACACTTCCCCATCGTAACAACCTTCCTGTGAAAATTTATGAGATAGGACGAATTGGGTCAGGGTGCATGGCTGTACAAGAAATAGCCTCCGCTTAAAAAGGACAACCACAAGTGGAGGGCTTTATATCGATCATTTGTTATCGCCCTGACTCTGCTACATTATAGAAAGTGGGGATGGGGGTAAGATACTGGTTTACAAAAAAGACACAACGTTTTGGAGTAACTCAGCGGGTTAGGCAGCGCCTCTGGAGAACATGGATAGGTGATTTTTCGGGTCAGGACCCTTATTCATACTGATTATTGTGGGAGGAGGGAAAGGGTGAGAAAGCTGGCAGAGATGTGGGGGCAGGACAAAGCCTAGCAAGTGACAGGTGGATACAGGCGAGGGTGTATTGGCTGATTGGCATATGGTTGGACAAAGGTCAGAGATGAAAAGACAAAAGTGGGAGATAGATAGATGTGTGAATTGTGAAGCTAGAGGATGGAATATAGGTGAAAGGGGATGGGGGGAAACAGGGGGGTGGGGAAGGGCAGAGAAAGGTGTGAATCCTAATGGGGAACAGGGAAGGGAAGGGGAAGAAAGGGTGGGGAATGAGAAGGGGGATTATTGGCCCAATAGCAGAAGCGTCCACATCGCGGGGCTGGAAACTGGAAGTGTCCTGAGCCAATTCTGCTACCACCATCATCTACTGTACAAGCGATGGCTCCCACTAATTGTCACTGGAAGCTTGCGTCCTTTTCAGGACGGACAAAGACAGTGATATAACATTTGAAACATAGATGATGGACACGAAAGAAGAAAGAAGAGGAACAGGGATTATTTGTACGTTAGCTACCTAAAATTGGAGACTTTATTGTTCATACAATTAGTTTGTAAGCTACCAAATTGGATATATTAGTCAAGTCTGCAGCAGTTATTATTATATAAAGTCAATATTGTATTATTAACTTGTAGGGTTTTTTCAGGTAGTGTCAATAAACTTTTATAAAGAGAATTGAGTTATGCTGCTCTGAGTCTTCATTGGATCTATTCTACTCAGATGAGTTACAGACCAAGGGCAGATAGGAGATATCAATAACATTCACCTACAATAATAATCACATTGCCTCTTTAAAGTAAGTTTTCTGCAACAGACAAAGATAGGTGAAATGTTATCAGTTAATAATGCTGCCGATCTACTCTCCAAATGATAAAACTGGCAATGGAAGAGTGATAATTTATTAAAATCCATTCACAGGCTACCACTGCCCCCTTTCCACTGGGTTGCAAAGCAGGAGATGGATAGCTATATTTTGAAATAATTCACAATCACAGAATTTGTGTTATAGCAAACATCTCCAAAGCAGCTTCCAAAGACCGGACGTATTCTATTATACCCTTACTTAAACTCATGGATTTTGACAGTTGCACTGTTAGATATTAAATTCCTTTCGATCCGCAATAACCTAGCAGAATACTTAAAGACCAGAAGACTGCAAAAGAGACAAATATTTATGGTGATGCATTTGTTGGACATGAAGCAATTTTACACCATTGAGTACCATCAATACTCTACCTGCCACATAGAAACGTAGAAAATAGGTGCAGGAGGAGGCCATTTGGCCCTTTGAGACAGCACCGCCTTTCATCGTGATCATGGCTGATCATCTACAATCAGTAACCGTAATCTGCATAATTTGCATAGCACTCTAAAAAGAACAGTGAACCTATTTAGGAAAAATCAGATCAGGCCCTGAACTAAATGACAAAATACAAAAGATCTATTTTAGCCAACCTGGTATCTACCTCATGAATCAGAGCACTAACTAAACGCAGTTAGATGAAGACCTGATTATTCCAAACACCTGTTAAGGATATAAGATTGCAGATTGCATTAACTGGGTAAGATTATTTAAATCTGTACTGATATGTTTTTTTCTCATTTATTATATTGCTTACTGAGTACTATGTTGAAGATAGCATTCTGTACTGATTGTACATTTGGTCGATAAAAGAAAAACAGGAGAGCGGCAGGAAGAACTCCGTGGGTTCGGCTGCATCTGTGGAGGGAAATGGACAATCACCATTTTAATCGCATTCCTTCAACCCAAAATGTTCACTGCCTATTTCCCTCCTCAAATGCTGCCTGACCCACTGAGTTTCTTCAGCTGCTGTCATTTTTTTGCGACAAAACCAGCATCTCGTGCAGATTCTTGGTAGATGAAGACCTGATTATTCCAAACACCTGTAAAGGATGTAAGATTGCATTAAGTGGGTAAGATTTTTAAATGTGTAATAATTATGTTTTGTTCTCATTTATTATATTGCTTACTGAGTACTATGTTTACATATTCTGTTTGGCTGCTGCAAGTAAGAATTTCACTGTTGTTTTTGGGACATATGACAATACAATATTCTTGACTCTTGATCCCAACTGTAACAACTGACTAAGGCCAGAAGCAAAACATGTTTGATCTTCCTTAAAGAAGATCTCCTTTGGTGATCAAAACACTGAGGTCTCTTATCAGTCAGAACTCCTCCACATATTTGGAGGCAACAATTTAATCTGTGCTAAAACCTGATGGTGCAATCTTTTCCACAGCACGATGAACAACCACTGTACCAAGAAAATTAATTTCCTCAAGTCTCAAAGTTGCTTTATGGTATACTCTCCAGAAAAAAATTCTATTACGGAATTGAAATCACCACAACGTCTTAGATTTTTAAATGAGGATTATTTTTAATTGTTATGAAATGAAATACAGCCTTCCAACATTAAAAAACTTTGATCAAGAACTTTCATACATCAAGAGATGTGAATAATCATGAAAAGACAACCTAGAGTGCACATCAGTGGCCAACCTGAAAGTGCCTCATCTTGCCACAAACAAAAATCGCAACTGTCCAATTTAAACTTATATGGTTGCCTCCAAGTTGAGCATGAACGCTGTGGTATTACAACAAAGGAAAAAATGCTGTATCCTATGACAAATATAGATACACAATTGTAAAGTGGTTCTGAACAGATTGAGTAACCAACCTATAAAAGGAGAGGCTAGACCTTTTTTAAACCTGGAATGTGGAAGGCTGCGGCTGTAGATACCTTACGGAGGAGGTACGTAGATACCTTACGGAGGTACGTAGATACCTTACGGAGGTACGTAGATACCTTACGGAGGTACGTAGATACCTTACGGAGGAGGTACGTAGATACCTTACGGAGGTACGTAGATACCTTACGGAGGAGGTACGTAGATACCTTACGGAGGTACGTAGATACCTTACGGAGGTACGTAGATACCTTACGGAGGAGGTACGTAGATACCTTACGGAGGTACGTAGATACCTTACGGAGGTACGTAGATACCTTACGTAGATACCTTACGGAGGTACGTAGATACCTTACGGAGGAGGTACGTAGATACCTTACGGAGGAGGTACGTAGATACCTTACGGAGGAGGTACGTAGATACCTTACGGAGGTACGTAGATACCTTACGGAGGTACGTAGATACTTTACGGAGGTACGTAGATACCTTACGGAGGAGGTATGCAAATTCATGCGGGGCATAGAAATTGTGAAGAGCCATAGTCTTTTTTCCCCCAGGATGGGAAAGTTTACAACACAAGGGTGTAGACTTAAGGTAACAGGGGAAAGATTTCCCCTGTCGCAGTAGGAGCTGATAGGCAACTTTTCACACACTTTCAAAGGGTGATGTGTATACGGAACGAGCTGCCAGAGGAAGAGGTAGAGTCAGCTACAATTACAACATTTAAAATACACTTGGAAATGTACATGGACAGGAAAGAGATATGGACCAGATGCAGGCTAGCAGGACTAGCTCTGTTAGGCAACTTGATTGGTGTGGACAAAATCGGGCCAAAGAGTCTGTCTCCATTCTGTGCAGCTCTATGGTATAGGTTCAGAAATGACCATCTTTTAAAAACTTATGAAACTATTTGGTGAACGTAGTGTGTTCCTTTTGTGTTCACACCAATAAACAACGGCACAATGATAACAAATTGTCAATAATCTTCATGCTGACAAAATTTGTCAAGTAAAGACTTGACAAGAATGATCAACCCCACTCTTGTGGGATTACACTACTCATTTGGATTTTGATGATAATTTTAAAACTTCCTGGTAATTTTTACTGTTATTAGACATTTATAAACTAAACATATATATTCAAAATTGCCATTCGGTAATTCCTACTCCCATTCTCTGAATTACTGTTGTAGGTTTTTGAATATTTCGTCTACCTGCAAAAGACCAACACAATCTATGCCTTTCTACCTATACATCTAAATGTATACATTTGCAATTATACATGTCAAAATGCAGCAACATGTGTTAATTAATCCAGGAATAAGATTGATTGTAAGATCGCTGTTTTAGTTAAAGAGCTCAACCATGCCCTTGGCTACATTAAAATGATGTGGGGTTTGGACAAAACTGATCAAATTAAGTGATTATTATGAAGGACACTGGACCATAAAAGTATATGACTTTCTTCTATTGTAATGTTGTCAAATATTATTATGTGAAAATCAAACAATATATACTGCAGATGCAGGAAATCTAAAAGAAAATGTTGGAAATATTCAGCACATCAGCTTCATATGTGGGAAGAGAAACATAATTCTCATTTCAAATCAGAGACCCTTTGTCAGAACTAATGAGGCCTGACCTGGTGAATATTTTTTTATTTCTGTTAATGCAATATTATAAAATGTATTCCCAAAGAAACAAGCTAATCGTTTTTTGTAAACCAAACCTAACCATCAGCACTAGGTTCAAAATTAATGACAAAAGCAAATGCCAAATGTAACAAAAAGTCAGGATTTACTGATTGAAGCCAATGAATTAAAATCTTTAAGATTGAATGAGTGAGGCAAAATTAATAGACT
Source organism: Rhinoraja longicauda (assembly GCF_053455715.1). Taxonomy (NCBI): domain Eukaryota; kingdom Metazoa; phylum Chordata; class Chondrichthyes; order Rajiformes; family Arhynchobatidae; genus Rhinoraja; species Rhinoraja longicauda. The sequence continues at coordinate 64,585,631 of NC_135953.1, read as the reverse complement.
GCGTAGAACGAGTTAAAGTAGAAGCCATAACAAGACTTTGTTTTAACAGTGTTGACTGGAAATAGAAAAGACTTGAGATGTAATATTGTTGGAGATTGGAAGCATCACACAAGGAATTTACCAATCATAGATTGAGGGAGTATGAAGAAAAATACAAAAAACAGTTGCCATTGGATGAGGATGATTGAATGCTAAAGGACAGAGGGAGTTCAGCTATCCCTTCTATTTGGTTCATGAGGTGCTGAAACAGCATCCGAATGTGGAAACACTAATCATACCTGGAGCAGCCTTGGTTCATCAGCCGTTAGTAGAGAAGATTGTATTTTGTTGCCAGTATGTGCAGCTGCTAGAACATCATCACAAAGATGCATTGAAGGATCAACAAGTCACCATAATTCAGTTGAATCAATTTACAAAAGTAATTTTGAATAACAAAATAAATTGATCCAATGTAGCAAATATATTGCTCATTGACCAGGGGTCTCCTTCACCTCTCTGAATCCATTAAGTTTACAATTTGTTTCATTCCAGAAACTTCAGCAAACCTTCTGAGAAATCAACAATTCTCAAATAAAAGTAATGAGCCAGATTATGCTAATCCAATTCCTTGTGCCCAGAACTGGCAACTCCAATCCCTACACCAGGGAGGGTGACACCATGGTGCAGCGGTAGAGCTGCTACCATACAGCACCAGAGACCTAGGTTCGATGCTGACTACGGGTGCTGTCTGTACAGAGTTTGTACGTTCTCCCTGTGACCATGTGAGATTTCTCCAGGTGCTCTCCCTAGATGTGCAAGTTTGTAGGATAGTTGGCTTCTTTAAAGATTGTATATTGACCCTAGTGTGTAGAACAGTGCTGGTACAGAGGGTGATCGTTGGTCGGCGAGGACTTGGTGGGCCGATAGGCTTGTTTCCATGCTGTATCCCAATTAAACTAAACTAAACCTACTCAAGCGCAGCATGAAGGGCCATGTGGTCCTCTGAACCATGGAGTCTATATGGTTACAGATTCACAGGCAGCACACTGTAGGTAGCTCGTAGAGTTGCTCTCTCATAGCGCCAAAGATCTAGGTTCAACCATGATCTCCAATGCAATTTTTATGGGGTTACACGTTCTCCATGTGACAATGTGAACGTAGTCCAGGTCCGCCCGTTTTCTTACATATCCCAAAATCCACTGGTTGGTAAGTTAATTAACCACTGTAAATTGTTACTTGTGTTGGTGGGTGGTAGAATTTGGGGAAGTTGATTGGAATAGGTTGCGAGGAAAAGTAGTGGGGAATCGGATTGCACTGTGAGTCTAAATAGATTTTATCGGCAAAATTACCTCCTCCCAAGCTGTCCGAAAATATTGCAAAGTATTACAAACCTTAGTGCTCTCTCAGTGCTTTCTCTCATCGCTTCTGTCAGTCAGATTCAATCAAGCTGTCTATCAAGCTCTTTCACATTTCTGACATATGCTTAATTTCATCGAATCCTACACTATGGAACTACACTACATCTGTGTTAGACAATAGACAATAGGTGCAAGAGTAGGCCATTCGGCCCTTCGAGCCAACACCACCATTCAATGTGATCATGGCTGATCATTCTCAATCAGTACCCCGTTCCTGCCTTCTCCCCATACCCCCTGACTCCACTATCCTTAAGAGCTCTATCTAGCTCTCTCTTGAAAGCATTCAGAGAATTGGCCTCCACTGCCTCTGAGGCAGAATATTCCACAGATTTACAACTCTCTGACTGAATTAACCTAGTAAACCTACACTGCACACCCTCAATAACAAGAATATCCTTCCTCAAATTTGGAGACCAAAACTGCACACAGTATTCCAGGTGCGGTCTCACTAGGGCCCTGTACAACTGTAGAAGGACCTCTTTGCTCCTATACTCAACTCCTCTTGTTATGAAGGCCAACATTCCATTGGCTTTCTTCACTGCCTGCTGTACCTGCATGCTTCCTTTCGGTGACTGATGCACTAGGACACCCAGATCTCATTGTACATCCCCTTTTCCTAACTTGACACCATTCAGATAATAATCTGCCTTCTTATTCTTACCACCAAAGTGGATAACCTCACACTTATCCACATTAAACTGCATCTGCCATGCATCCGCCCACTCACACAACCTGTCCAAGTCACCCTGCAACCTCATAGCATCTTCCTCACAGTTCACACTGCCACCCAGCTTTGTGTCATCTACAAATTTGCTAATGTTACTTTTAATCCCTTCATCCAAGTCATTAATTAGTGTTCTGCTGTGAAGTTCATGTATTTATATATGCTGCTCTGCAATTTACACACTTTCCTGAATTTTTGTTTTCATTTTTAAATTACATACTTAATTTCCTTTCAAAAGTTACAACTACAGCTGCTTCTACTTCGAAAAGCAATGCAACCCACATTAGAACAACTGACTGCATTAAAATATTTCTGTTCCTTTCCCCTCAGCTCTTTGACAATTACCTTCTGCTCTGGCAGAGTAGAAATGGTATAAGTTGACCTACTCTATAAAACACACCAGAAATTTCAACACCCAGGTTCAATCTCTCTCGGCGGCGGTGAAGCGGCAGCCGCGGTGAACCCTCGCAACGATGGAGTCTCGGCAGCGGTGAAGCCTCGCGACGATGGGGTCTCGGCAACGGTGAAGTCTTGTGGCAGCGATGATGCCACGCGGGTCGACCTGAGGTCGACGAGAGCGTGGAGGACCGGTGTGAGGGGGGATGGAAAGAGCAATGGGGACCACTGTGAGGGGGGGAACGAGAGAACAAAAGAAGGAGCCGATGTGCTTTGTAACTTTGTCAGCGCCGTAGGTGGCTGCTATTTGTCTACATTGGGTAAGCAAGCAAAGAATTTCACTGTGCCTACTCACACGTGACAATAAAGTATTCCACTCCATTCCTTAAACTTCCTTGATCGAAGAAAAAAAATTCTAACCTTATTACTTTTTCCGTGTAATTTATACCAGGTACAATTCAGGTTAAGAAACTCTGCACTTACAACATCTGCGTTTTGAAAATGGTGACAATTCTGATGACTCTTGTATACTGTCTCAGTGTATTACTTCTATACACTTGTACAATATCTAAGATGTGCTTATATATAGTAATACTTGTACTGAACTGTATACAAAAATGAATTTTACAGTATCTCGGTAGGTGACAATAAAGTACCATTGAACCTTCTGCACAGTCCAAGACATGTATAATCAGCTTATAATATGCAGTCCATAATGCATATTTCAACTCTAGCCAAGGCTTAGACCAGTAATCTACTGAATAAAGGTTTGGCATGACTTTTCTTTTTCTTCTGTACTCTGTGGCTTTAGTTACAAAACCCCTGTCCGGCCGAGTTACTCCAGCTTTTTGTGTCTATTTCCACAATCCTCTATATTCCTTGTAAACTGTCTTATCAGCTTTGTCTGCCATCTTCAACAAATTGTAATTTTGAACCCCACAGGTTCTTCTATTCATGTACTTTAGTTATACCAATATTTATTTTAATTCTTCATACGAGTAATCTTGCTTAATTTAGAGATACACGCCGACCAATGATTACCCGAACACTAGTTCCATGTTATCCCAGTTTTGCGTGCTACACTCGGGGCAATTTACCAAAGCCAATTAACCTACAAACCTGCATGTGTTTGGAATGTGGAAGGAAACTGGAGCAAACCCATGCAGTTATGGAGAAAATGTACCAACTCCATACAGACAGCAGCCGTAGTCAGGATCAAAGGCGGATCTCTGGCACTGTGAGGCACTAGTAAAGGCAATGTTCTGTTAATAGGAACACTACCACTGTGCCACTTGGTGCCCAAGGCTTCAACAAAAACAATGAATACAATTTCCAGATACATAAACTCAGAGAGTTAACTGTTCGGATTTCAACATTGTCAGCCAGATAAATCTATATCGCTATTATTGGCTACAGCCAGCAATAATCAAGGCCCAGTTTTGGCGCAGTGGCAATCTTCTCACTTTTGCATCAGAAAGTGTTAGGTTCAATCCTTCTAAAATGGGAGGAGTAAAATCCCAGTTGTCATTTGAATGTAATACTAATGAAGCAGGTCTAGGGAAATATTTATTAATTAGTTTAGATTGGTTATCAACATTTTTTTAATATGTAGCTTTTAAAACAAAGTAATTTTCTTTTAAATGATCTTTCGGAGATTCTGAACATTAAAACATCAACCTTCACAGCAATTGGTGTGGAGTGCTCACCGTCCAAGCAGCTGTTTATTGGGTTATCCTGGAATTCTAGCATCGCCATGGTCCTGGGAGGAGTAAATTCCCAGAAGACAGTGTGTAGCCCCTGCAGGGATAAATGTACTCCAAGACCCAACAAGCGGTGGGCAGGAGCTGCACAGTAGTGCAGCGGTAGCGATGCTGCCTCTTAGTGCCAGAGTCCTGGGCTCGATCCTGACTACGGGTGCTGTCCGTACGGAATATGTAAGTTCTCCCCCTGACCTGCGTGGGTTTTCTCCGGGTTCTCCAGTTTCCTCCCACACTCCAAAGACGTGCAGGTTTGTAGGTTAATTGACTTGCTATAATTGCAAATTGTCCCTAGTGTGTGTAGAATAGAGTAAGTGTGTTGCATCTCTAAACTCTAAACACATATTAGGAACTGGAAGATTCCCACCCAGTTCCATCCTGCTCTCTTGCTTCAGCAACTTTTGGAAAGAATTTAGCACCAAGTACAAACCAGGCTTGCCAAGAACTCAGCTAAAACCAAGAAGTCATTTGTAAAACACAGAGTACTGGAGGAGCGCAGCGGGTCCAGACCAGTCTGAAAAAAACTCCTGACCTGAAGTTCCTCAGTTCCTCTGGAATTCATTCCCTAAATTTGTCAATCCACCATTAAGATGCTCCTCAAAACTTCTGTCCTTGAACAAGCATTGGCCATCTCACCGAAAACCTTGGTCAGTTGGGAGGGTGGGCTGAGGAATGGTTAATATTTAATACAGAGAAGTGTGAGGTGTTGCATTTGGGAAGGAAGTCAAACCAGGGCAGGACCTGCACAGTAAATAGCAGGGCTCTGTGGGGGGGGGGGGGGGGGTCCTAGAGCAGAGGGATCTAGGAATGCAGGTAATTCCCTGCAATGGTATCAAAAGTAGGCAAGGTGGTCAAGAAGGTTTTCAGCACATTGGCCTGCTTCAGTCAGAGTATTGAGTACAGACGTTGGAAGGTCATGTTACAGTTGTACAGGACATTGCTGAAGCCAAATTTAGAGTATTGTGTTCAGTTTTTGTCACCCTGTAAGAAGAAATATGTTGTTAAGCTGGAAAGGATGCAGAAAAGATTTACAAGATGTTGCTGGACTTGAAGGCCTGAGCTACAGGGAGAGGCTAAGCAGGCTAGGACTTCATTTCTTGGAGCGCAGGAGAGTGAGCGTGATCTTAAAGAGGTGTACAAGATCATGAGAGGAATAGACAGGGTAAATCCAGTCTTTTACCCAGAGCAGGGGAAATAGAGAACCAGCGGACATAGGTTTAAGGTGAGGAGGAAAGAGGAACTTGACAGGCAATTTTAAAACTATTTTATACAAAGGGTCGTAGGTGTATGAAACGAGCTGCCAGAGGAGGTCGTTGAGTACTATCACAACTTTTAAGAAACATTTAGACAGTTACATGGATAGGATAGGTTTAGAGGGATATGTGCCAAGTGTAGGTGGATGGGACGAATGCAGATGGGGCATGTTGGTCGATATGGGCAAGTTGGGTCAAAGGGCCTGTTTCCACGCTGTATGACTATGATACTATGACTATGACTTCAAGGAGTGCTGAGAAAGCTGAAGTTAATGGGGTTGAAGGTAAATGGTTGAAGTCATAGCCCCTACAACAAAGCTCCGACTAGTTGCTGGAGACCACCAAATCATATGCAAGACATCATTTGATCTACCTTCCCTCGCAAGGCCAAAAGTAGAGATGCTCACAGAATGTTCACAATGTTTTCACAAATGAAGCACCTGCATGCCGCATGACCAGACCTGCATGCCGCATGACCAGACCTGCATGCCGCATGACCAGACCTGCATGCCGCATGACCAGACCTGCATGCCGCATGACCAGACCTGCATGCCGCATGACCAGACCTGCATGCCGCATGACCAGACCTGCATGCCGCATGACCAGACCTGCATGCCGCATGACCAGACCTGCATGCTGCATGACCAGACCTGCATGCTGCATGACCAGACCTGCATGCTGCAAGATAAAATTCAACATTTAAGCATGGGCTGGTAAGGTGAAAGTGACATATTCATGCCACATAATTGTAGGGCAATCTCCAATGAGTCTATCCTTGATATTCAATAGGATTACCACTGAATCCCCACAATCCACATACTGGCGACGTTGAATAGACACCACCCATAAATATTATGGCTACAAGATCAGCTCATAAGGAAGGTCACGTGTGGAGAATGACTTACCTTCCGTTATACGAAACACTTCTACCATCTCCAAGTCAGGACTATGGTTAAACATGGCAAAAACTCCAGTTGTCTGAATGAATGCATCTTTAATAACATGCAAGAGGTTTTACATCATCCAAACCAAAATAACCCACTCGAATGGCACCCCATTAACCACCCTAAATATTCATTCACCACCATCAGTGCAACATGGCTGTAGTATACACTATCTCATCCCAGACTACTCCAACAAGATCTTGCAAACCTTCAACCCCTGCCACCAAGGACAAAAGTTTCAGGCATGTATGAACATGAACCCAGCACATTTACTTCCAAGTCAAACACCATCGTCACCTGAAAAAACCTTGCCTTCCCTTTGCCATCAATGAGTCTGAATCCTGGAACTCTTTACACATCAGTACTGAAAGAGATTACCATCATCATATTTTGGGTAATTAGGGATAGGCAATAAATGCTGGTATTTAAAATAAAGCTCTGTTATACCTGTTATCTCAAAAACAACAAATAAATTATAACATCCAGTTAACTTTGTAAAACTGGTCCCGACACCTAATACCTTTAAGGATCCCAATCTATGCTCCCGGCTGGAAAATCACTTCTTCAAGGATCAATTCAAAAGTATTTAATTGACATAGAGTCATACAAAGTGGAACGAGGCCCTTCAGCCCACCATATCCCATCTACACTAGGCCAAACTGCCTGCACTTGGCCTATATCCCTCCAAACATCCTTATCCATGTACCTGTCTAATTGTTTCTTAAATGTTACAATAGTCCCTCCTTCAACTCACTCCCCTTCCATTCACCCACCATCCTTTGTGTGAAAAAGTTACCCATCAGATTCCGATTAAATCTTTCTCCCCCTCACCTTAAACCTATGTCCCCTGGCTCTCAATTCCCCTACTCTGGGCATGAGACCATGCGTCCACCCGATCTATTCCTCTCATGATTTTATATACCTTTATATAATTGTCCCTCATCCTCTGCTCTTTAATAGAGTCCCAGCCTGCTCAACCCCTCCCTATAGCTCAGACCCTCGAGTTCTAGCAATATCCTTGTAAATCTTCTCTGTACCCTTTCCAACTTGACATCTTTCCTACAACATGGTGCCAGGAACTGAACACACTACTCTAAATGCGGCCTCACCAACATCTTGCATAACTACAACATGACCTCCCAACTTCTTTATTCAATACTCTGACTGATGAAGGCTAATGTGCCAAAAGCCTTTTTGACCCCCCCTATCTACATTTGATGCCACCTTGAAGGAACTATGTACCTGCTGCACTCATAGATCCCTCTGCACTGCAACACCTCAAATTTCTCTGCATTCAATTCCATCAACCATTCCTCAGCCTACCTGGCCAACCGATCAAGATCCTGCTACAATTTTTGACATCCATCTTCAATATCTGCAATGCCACCTACTTTTGTATCATCTGCAAATTTGTTAATATTGCCATGTACTTTCTCATCCAAATCATCAATATAGAAGACAAACATTAATGGGCTAAGCACCGAACCTTGAGGCACACCACTAGTCACTGGCCTCGTCCAAGAAGCAACCTTCCACCATCACCTTCAGGTTCCTTCCATGAAGCCAATTTTCTATCCATTCAGCTATCTCTCTTTGGATCCCATGTAATCTAGAATAAGGGGTAGGCCATTTAGAACGGAGATGAGGAAAAACTTTTTCAGTCAAAGAGTTGTGAATCTGTGGAATTCTCTGCCTCAGAAGGCAGTGGAGGCCAATTCTCTGAATGCATTCAAGTGAGAACTAGATAGAGCTCTTAAGGATAGCGGAGTCAGGGATTATGGGGAGAAGGCCAGAACGGGGTACAGATTGAGAATGATCAGCCATGATCACATTGAATGGCGGTGCTGGCTCGAAGGGCCGAATGGCCTCCTCCTGCACCTGTTGTCTATTGTCTATAATCTAACCTTCCAGAGCAGACTACCATTTGGAACTTGTAAAAATGCTTTGCTGGTCCATGTATACATCGACATATGTCATATGAACCGGGATCGAAACAATAAGATTCTTACATGCTGCAAATAAATATACAATAAATTATTAATTGTTCTAAGTGCAAACCATAGTACATAGTTCTTGGGAAGTTGTCCTTGATCCTGGAGGTAATGGTTCTCAGGTTCTTGTACCTGCTTGCTGATGGTGGCGGTGAGATGAGTTCATGCCCAGGACAATGTGGGTCTTTGAAGAGATGCCTTCTAAGGCAGTATTTCCTGGAAATCCATCCGAAGTTGGGGAGATCAATTTCATGATGGACTGGGCAATGAACACAATTCTCTACAGTTTCCCTCATTCCTGAGCATGACCATTCCTGCAAATGACCACCAGGCCATAGAGTAACCATTGTATGCTCTCGACTGTATATCTGTAGAGGTTTTATAATACTCGATGATATGCCATATGTTCTTAAACCTGAGGAAGTAGAGGTATTGACAAGCTTTGTTTATAGTCAGGTCAATGTGCTGAGCCCAGGACAGATTATTAGAGATGTATACACCCAGGAATTTAAAGCTGTTGAATCCCACCTCGGATTTCCTTCCTGGGGTCACCAATCAGCTCCAGAGTCTTGCTAATGTTGACAGCAAGATTGTGGTTCTGGTACCGCTTCACCAGATTATTAGTCTCCTTCCTGTACTTGGACTCGATGTTACCCATGATTATGCCCAGCTTTACAGTCATGGCTGTAGAAAGAGCAGAGCAAAGGTCTGACCACATGGCCTTAAGATGCTCCTGCACTGATAGAGAAGAGATGTTGGTGCCAATTCCAACTGATTGAGGTCTCCCAATAACAAGAGTGAGGATTCTATTGCATGGGTAGCAGCAGAGACACAGTTCCATGAGGTTATCCATGAGTTTGGAAGGGATGATGGTGTTGAACGCCAAGTGGAGTCGATGATCAACAGGCTGAAGTATATGTTCCTATTGCCCAAGTGGTCCAGCGCAGAGTGGAGAGCCCGTGAGATCCGATCGATCATGATGGTCTGTTGTAAATTGAAGTGGGTCCACTTGGCCCACTAAATACTAAGGCAGGAGTTGATTTACGTTATCACCAATGTCTTGAAGTACTTCATCTCACCTTCATCATTCTGTCTCCTATCCTTCAGCTAAAAAAGGTTCTAAAAGTAAACCTAGCAATTATAGACCTGTTAGTTTGACGTCTGTGGTGGGAAAATTAATGGAAAAGATACTTAGGGACAATATATATAATTATATGGATAAACTAGGCCTGATTAGAAACAGTCAACATGGATTTGTGCCTGGAAGGTCATGTTTGACTAATCTTCTTGAATTTTTTGAAGGGGTTACCAGGGAAATTGATAAGGGCAAGGCTGTGGATGTTGTCTATATGGACTTCAGTAAGGCATTTGACAAGGTTCCACATGGAAGGTTGATTAAGAAGGTTAAATCGTTGGGTATTAATAGTGAGGTTGCAAGATGGATTCAACAATGGCTGAATGGGAGATATCAGAGGGTAATGGTTGACAACTGTATGTCAGGTTGGAGGCCAGTGTCTAGTGGAGTACCCCAAGGATCTGTGTTGGGTCCACTGTTGTTTGTCATTTACATTAATGATCTGGATGATGGTGTGGCAAATTGGATTAGTAAATATGCAGATGATACTAAGATAGGTGGTGTAGTTAATAATGAAGTAGAGTTTCAAAGTCTACAGAGAGACTTGGGCCTTTTGGAAGGGTGGGCTGAAAGATGGCAGATGGAGTTTAATGCTGATAAGTGTGAGGTGCTGCATTTTGGTAGGACAAATCAAAATAGGACGTACAGGGTAAATGGTAGGGAATTGAGGAATGCAGTGGAACAGAGGGATCTGGGAATAACTGTGCATTGTTCCCTGAAGGTGGAATCTCATGTGGATAGGGTGGTGAAGAAGGCATTTGGTATGCTTGCCTTTATAAATCAGAGCATCGAATATAGAAGTTGGGATGTAATGTTAAAATTGTACAGAGCATTGGTGAGGCTGAATCTGGAGTATGGTGTGCAGTTCTGGTCGCCAAATTATAGGAAGGATGTCGACAAAATGGAGAGGGTACAGAGGAGATTTACTAGAATGTTGCCTGGGTTTCAGCACTTAAGCTTCAGAGAGAGGTTGAACAGGTTGGGTCTTTATTCTTTGGAGCGTAGAAGGTTGAGGGGGGACTTGATAGAGGTTTTTAACATTTTAAGAGGGACGGACAGAGTTGACGTGGGTAGGCTTTTCCCCTTGAGAGTGGGGAAGATTCCAACAAGGGGACATAACTTTAGAATTGAGGGACAAAAGTTTAGGGGTAACATGAGGGGTAATTTCTTTACTCAGAGGGTGGTGGCTGTATGGAATGGGCTTCCGGTGGGAGTGGTGGAGGCAGGCTCGATTTTATTATTTAAGAGTAAATTGGATAGGTATATGGATGAGAGGGGATTGGAGGGTTATGGTCTGAGAGTAGGTAGATCAGACTAGGTCAGAGAGAGTGGTCGGCGTGGACTGGTAGGGCCGAACGGGCCTGTTTCCGTGCTGTAGTTGTTATATTATATTATATTAATTTGCTTCCATATCATCACCACTACTTCAATAGCATGTGCTTCTGTGTTCCAATTATATATTTGTTATAATTCTATCTGTATTTTCTTCAGAGGCCATAACAAAACCCATAAGAAAATGACAAGCCTCAGCGAAGAAGTCCTTCTGCAGTTCAAGGGAGCACAATCTCTGGAGATTCAGTCATAGTTACATGGAATAATGGCATTGTCTCAAGAAAAATGATTTAGTCTTGATAGTTCATCAATCATGGCATTTTTGCCTGAAATAGAAGAAGTACAGCAGGCAATTTTCTGAAGATATTATACTTGCATGTATTAATTGAATAGAACGACTTTGCTATTTTTCCAGCAGCATTCTTAAAAAAATGACTTCTTATGACAATGTGCTCTTGAACTTCAGGGTGATGAATGTCTCTTGATGCCAATGTAAAAATAAACAGACCTTTTCTTTTAACAAATAATAGGTGGTGGACCCATGCCACCTCAGGAAGTTGTAAAAGCATTCCATGCAATACAAAGGCAATGACCTTCACTATCACAACCGCCTATGATAGAGACAACAGCAGGATGCACCAAGTTGGAATATCAAGAGGAAAAATAAAGAGTTTCTCACAAGCTCAAAATAAAAATGCTCCTGAAGAAAGAACTGAACAGAGTCTGCAGTCATTTCCCCTATAGAGCTCCCTTCCCATGTTTTCTGAGGGATGTCTAACATACTAGTGGAAGCAGCTGTAATAAACTCCATTGAATGTGAAAGAATATAATACAAAAGTGCAAAAATAACTTCAGATGCCAACTTAAACATAAATGAAGGAATAAATAAAAGCAGCAGTGACAACATAAAAAGGTATTTCTCTTTTAATTGGGGACAATTGTTTTTAGCACACCTTTGAGCATTAGGTTCTGGAGTCTTGCATTAAGGGTAGGATTTAAACAATTCACAGAATATACTAAAGAGGTAAGCCCTGCACTTAACATAACATAATGTGGTTCTTGCGAAGCTCATTTATTTCAACAACTATAGTTTCTTATGCACTCCACATTACCTAATGGGAAAATGCTCTCCGCACACCATCAACGAAACCACTCTGCACAAATCCAACAAGCCACTCAAGTCCAGAGCATGGTAATGAAAAATCATATTTCCTGTTCACACTTGAAGGAAATGTATTCCTTGCACCTGTTACTACTTTAGCTAATAGAGTTGCTTCCAAAATGTAACCATCTGAAACCAATTAGCAAACTCTAGCAATGTAAGGTTGAGACAGACCTGAAACGGGTCCAGCTGAGGTCTGCGCTTGGGTAAACCAGATTGTCTGAAGAGTGCCCAATAATGGTCGCTCCCAGGTCCATATGTTCCCACAATGCTCCGTGTGGCTTTGTACAGGGAATTTTATCATTCAATTTGCTCCACACATCGATAATGCATTGGGATACAAGAGTAATTCAGAAGTGTGCATTTAAAATTCCGTTGTGATGTTGAAATTGTCTTTGGAGTGTTAGCCTCAATAAATACATGATCAATTTTCAATCACATAATGATGATAAAGTGATATATAATTGAATTTCTAGGCAAAACTATTCAAATGTATAATAGTAAATCAGAAAGGATTTTTCCATCCAGTTACTTCCTGGCTTGCTTTTCCATACTTTTCTGTATTTCCAATGTTTACAGTATTTTGCACAGTTGCGTAGATTCCATTGTCAACCTGACTCCAGCTGTTACACATGACACTGAAATAAATGGTATCATAGACAGTGAAGATGGTTATTAAGAATTAGAGAAGGATCTTGATCAGTGGGCTAAGTGGACTGAGAAATTATGAATGGAGTTTAATTCAGATTAGTGTAAATGGTAGGGCCCTGGGAAGTGTTGTGCGCAGCGAGATCAGAACGTACATAGTTGCCACGAAGTGGCGTTATAGATAGATGGGGGATGAAGGAGGCTTTTTGCATGCTGGCCTTCGTCGGACAGGGAATTGAGTATAGAAGTTGGACCGTCACGTTACAGTTTTAAAAGACATTGGTGAGGTCACACTTGGGGTATTGTTTTCAGTTTTGATCACCCTGCTTCTCCCTTCTGGATGTTGTCAGGATTCAAGGAATTGAGCAATGGGGGAGGTTGGCCAGGCTAGGACTTTATTCCTTGGAGCGCATGAGGCTGAGGGGTGATCTTATAGAGGTGTATAATATCATGAGGGGAATAGATTGAATGAATGCATTATTTTTCTTAGTGTAGGGGAATCAAGAGCGGATATAGGTTTAAAGTGACAGGGGAAAAAATTAATAAGAACCTGAGGGTAATCTTTTTGCACAGAGAGTAATGGGTATATGGAATAAGTTGCTAGGGGAAGTAGTTGAGGAGGGAACAAGCACAACATTAAGAAGACAACTGGACTGGTACCATGAGTATTGAGCAATCATGATTCCAATGCCATCTTTAAATTTGTCCACAATTTTGGTCGAATAGCGGGTAATGATGAGGCAAAACAATGGAGGGAGATTGAAAATCTGAAAAATCTTGCTCTCATTGTTAACAACACCAAGAAGCTCATTAATTACTTCAGAACAGGAAAGCAGAGGGTCCACGGACCTGTCTTCATCGATGGGATAATGTGGAGTCAACAGCTTCAAGTTCATGGGCGTACATTTCTCTGAAGATCAGTCCTGGGTCCATCACATTGATTTCCACACAATGAAAGCTCATCGACATCTCTTCTTCCTCAGAAGATTGATTATGTCGACAAATACTATCGAATTTTTACAGTGTACAGTAGGGAGCACACTAACAGGTTGCATCATGGCCTAGTTTGGCAAGTCAAATACCAAGGAATAAAATAGATAGAGTGCCAGATACTGCCCAGTCCATCACATGTACTGAATTCCCCACTATCAAAGGGATCTTTTGGAGATGCTCCCACTATCAAAAAAGCTCCTACTATCAAAGACCCACACTACCCTGGCCACGCTCTCATTTCACTCCTACCATCAGGAAGAAGATACAGGAGCCCAAAAACCATGCCCACCAGGTTCAAGAATAACTTCTTACCAGCAAACATCAGGCTCGTGAACCTACATGATATTAACCTCAACAACCATGAACTTCTATGGCCTGTGTCTTTGGTTGCACTGTGGACTCCAACATTTGCACTATTATAGTATCATAGTTATTAATTTACTTGATTCTTGACATGGATAGGAAATGTTTAGAGGTATGTGGAACAAGTGCAAGCAATTGGGACAAGTTTAGATGGGGCTTAGTAACATGTGGTCAAGACAACTCAATGTCACCCAAATGAAGTCGTCATCGACTTGAGGAAGTGGGTTGGAGTACATATCTGTATCAATCGTGCTGAAGTAGTGAAGCAGTTGCGAGCCTAGGTGTACACATCATCAACAATTTTCTTTGTTCAATCACTTTGACGATCTAACCAAGAAAACCCACTTGTGTCCAGTTCCTCGGAAGATTAAGGAAATTCATCACGTCTCCAATGACTCTTAATAATTTCTACAGATGCACTATGGAAAGCATCCTACCAGGATACAGCTCAATTTGGGTTGGCAACTGCTCTGCCCAAGACCACAAGAAATTGCAGCGAGCTGTGGTCAACCAGTCCTTCAGGCAAACCATCTCCCCCACCCCACCCCCATTAACTACAGCTATAATTCATGCTGTCTTGAGTAAACACCAAATATAATTAGGGAACAATTACATGCTGTTCATTCTTTCTTCTCCCCTCTTCAGTCAGACAGGAGATACAAAGGTTTGAAAGCACATACCACCAGATTCAAGAACAGCTTCTTCCCTGCTGTTATCAGACCACTGAACAGACTTGTCATAAACTAACGATGTAATCCCGATCTCCCAATCTACATCACTGTGACCCTTGCACTTTTTTTTACCTGTACTTCATCTTAACTGTAACACAAAATTCTGCATTCCACTTCCTTTTTTTTCTGCACTACAAGATGTATTCACGTATGGTGTGATTGTACTCATCAATGGCATAATTTGCCTGCATAGCACACAACCAAAGTGTTTCATGTATCTCGATACTCCTGACAATTAACAAATAAACGCAGTGCAGATTTAGGAATATCAACCGTTGCATGACGTCTGACTTTTGGAGGAACAGTACTATTTCCTTCACAAAAAAAGGGTCTGACACATTTAAAGATACTCAAAATTTCAGTTTTATTTGCATGAATAAGTCTTCCACCTCTTCGACATATTTTCAATTTCCCCTTCAGGAGCTTGGAGTTTTAAAGTCTGAAGAAGGGTCTCGACATGAAACATCACCCATTCCTTCTATCCAGAGATGCTGCCTGTCCTGCTGAGTTACTCCAGCATTTTGTGTCTATCTTTGGAGTTTTAGATACTTGTTTCAGCACTTGTGACACCTTCTGGTGCTTCACTGACCGAATGGGCCATGATGTCTGGCCACTGACTAAAAACCACAAAACCAACCTGGGATTTCGCAGACACCCTCCCCAGAACCAGTTCAACATGCCACAGTTCAAGTATTTCCCTACATTATACTTAGTAGCATTCACTGTTTCAAGGTGGAACCACAATCAATTATATAGGGTTGTGCAGTGTTCTAAAATTGACAGTACGATCGCCAGCAATTCATGACCACATCGATATCAAATTTATCCATAATGCAAATAATCTACTTGAATAAATGCAACAGCTTCTGTAGGAATCTTCTTAATATTTACCGAAAAACATTGTCCAAGTAAGCTGAAATTGAATTTTGATATCATAGAACTTCAAAGAATCTGAAAGAAGTATTTGAGAGATGCACTTACTTCTGCACCTATAATTTCTGTGAAAATGCTACTGCAGTTGGCACTTATGTTGCGTCTGCTCCAGCTTGCAGCATGGACATTCATTTCTCCATATCTCACACTACAGCAAGCATGAAGAAACTGCCT
This sequence comes from Rhinoraja longicauda, assembly GCF_053455715.1. Taxonomy (NCBI): domain Eukaryota; kingdom Metazoa; phylum Chordata; class Chondrichthyes; order Rajiformes; family Arhynchobatidae; genus Rhinoraja; species Rhinoraja longicauda. The sequence continues at coordinate 64,569,698 of NC_135953.1, read as the reverse complement.
TCCCAAACAATCCATGAATTGTCTCATGTTTTGTTAGAAAGCATGTCCTTTAATACTTTGCATCTGAGACACAGTATTTATGAGTAGCACTCGAAATATGGTTCACCCACTAAACCCTGCTGTTCTATTATTAACCAACACCTGTTGGACATTCATTTCTCCATATCTCACACTACAGCAAGCATGTAGAAACTGCCATCCCAAACAATCCATGAATTGTCTCATGTTTTGTTACAAAGCATGTCCTTTAATACTTTGCATCTGAGACACAGTATTTATGTGTAGCACTCGAAATATGGTTCACTCACTAAACCCGCTGTTCTATTATTAACCAACACCTGTATAAATAGCAACTACCTATATTTACAAGTCCATCTGTCCTTTGCCCTATATTGCTTCACAGTTTATATGTTTATTTCTGTGTTCTGGCTGTTAATTGATGCAAGTGTTGGTGATGATAGCTTGAAAATATTCTTCCCACTTGTTGTTGGTTTCTCCATGCTCCGTGAGAAGAGAAAATGAGCTATTATTAGTGTCCAAACATACTGATCATCTGAGAATTATATTTTCATTGCATGAACGATGAAGTATTTGGGCACAATTCATGTACAAACACTGATATAACAAATGGAGCACAACACAGAATATACGATTAATGCATACATACCAGTAGCCTGCATTCATCTCAAACCTTCTGAAGAGTCTCCTTGTAGTCTTTATTTCTCCTGCTCATGTTCTAGCAGAGAACTTTCAAAATAAAATCCACCAGATGTTTGTGGAAAAGGCTTTCTATTCACAGCAACCTTTACTTTTAGTATGAGTATGGTAATATAACACCATAGGCTCATTTAATATTCAACAATACATTTATGTTTTATTTATCTACTTGTCTTTATGAAGATGTCAATCACAACCTAATTCTTCATATTTTCATTCTCTTCATTTAGGAAAGGTTGAAATGTCAACTACAAAGTTTGTTTTTTTATGTCTGGGCAATGCATTCACTCGGTTCATTCAAACATGCAGATATTAGAAGGCAGGGATAGACCACCCAGTCTCTTAAGCTTCCTCACAAAGTCATGGTACACAAAATATTATGATGAACAAACTACAGTCATGTAATCTCCAGAACAAGGTTAAAAAACAGTTTAAAACTTGAGAGAAGAATGTTGAAAAATTATATTCCTACTTCCTAAGGCATGCAAAAACTTATTAAGCATAACACATTGTCAATGATCATATTGCCTAGTGTTTCACCTACAACTTACTGGATGTCATGTCTGCTCTAGTCCAGCTCTCTGTAGAAAATTTGCAATGTCAGCAAATAGCACCAACTGGTATATTGTTCCAAAGATCCTCTGATCTGTGAACTAGTTTAGTTTAGAGATACAAGGCCTTCGGCCTACCGGGTCCACGCGGACCAGTGATCATCACATATTAACATTGTCCTGCACACACTAAGGACAATTTGTACATTTACCAAGCCAATTTACTATATACCTGTAGGCCTTTGTATGGAAATAATCCATCAAGAAAATCACAATCAAGTACTTTGTGCATGTACTTTATCAAATCTCCCTCAGTTATTGCATGTCCAGACTTTTGTTTCACATTTCACAATCAACATTTGCAGATTTTTCATTCTTTCAGCCTTCCAATGAGCACTTTTCAAAGCTTCCATACGAAGGACCAAAATTGACCAAAATCTGGTCAGCCAGGTTTTGTACAAGGAAAGATAGTACAATGGATTCTATCTTGAATAAATTCAATTAATACAATATAAAATATGCCTGTTTTTGCTTCATAATGTTTTTTGGACTTCTAGTGAATTGCAAGTTGTAACTCCAAAGGCTGTTTTCTTTCTTAATCAATGTTAAATCTGATCTGTGCAATCTGTTTAAATACTTTGTTTTCATCAAACCTAAATAAACAAAACTGCATTTATCTAAAATAAATACAATTCCAGGCATAATGTTAGTAAACCTCCTCTGCACCCTCTCCAAAGTCTCCATATCCTTCCTGCAATAGGGCAACTAGAACTGCACACAATATGCCATATACAGCCTAACCAAAGTCCTATAAACTTGCTTCATGACTTTCTAACCCTTGTACTCAGTGCATCAACCAATGAAGGCAAGCAAATCATATGCCTTCTTTACTACTCTATCTACTTGTGTTGAAACATTCAGGCAGCTACGGACTTGGACTCCAAGATCCCAATCTACGTCAAACATGTTAAGGGTCTTCCCATTAATTGTATATTTTCTCATACATTCCACCTACCGAAATGCAACACCTTGCACTTGTTTGGATTAAACTCCGCCTGTCATTTCTCCACTGACTTCTATAGCTGATCTATATTCCGCTGCATATTTTGACAGCCATCCTCACAGTTCATAATCCCAGCAATCTTGGTGTAATCTGTACACTTACAAACCAACCCATCTAAGTTTATGTCCAAGTCATTTATATATATCATTAACAACTAATCCCTGTGGAGCTCCACTGGGGTCACAGACCTGAATATTGTCCTTCCAAAACAACCTTCTCTCTTCTATCAGTAAACCAGTTCTGAATCCATACAACCAAGTCACTGTTAATCCCGTGCAATGTAATCTTCTGGATCAAACTACCCTAGGGAACCTCACTTAAGTAAATGTAGACAACATCCACTGCCCTCATCGATCACCTTTGTTGCCTCCTCAAAAAGCTCAATGACTAGTCACATACAAAGCTATGTTGACTGTCCCTAATTAACACTCTCCCTTCCAAAGGGGAGCAAATCCTCTCCTGAAGAATCCTCTCCAATAGCTTCTCTACTACTGACAAGAGGCTCGCCGGCCTACAATTCCCTGGATACTCCCTACTTCCCTTCTTAAACAAAGGAACATTTGCTACCCTCCGGACCATAGAAACATCGAAACATAGAAAATAGGGGCAGGAGGAGGCCATTCGGTCCTTCGAGCCAGCACCGCCATTCATTGTGATCATGGCTGATCGTCCACAATCAATAACCTGTGCCTGCCTTCTCCCCATATCTCTTGATTCCACTAGCACCTAGAGCTTAGTCTAAATCTCTCTTAAATCCATTCAGTGATTTGGCCTCCACTGCCCTCTGTGGCAGAGAATTCCACAACTTCACAACTCTCTGGGTGAAAAAGTTCCTTCTCACCTCAGTTTTAAATGGCCTCCCCTTTATTCTAAGACTGTGGCCCCTGGTTCTGGACTTGCCCAACATTGGGAACATCTTTCCTGCATCTAGCTTGTCCAGTCCTTTTATAATTTTATATGTCTCTATAAGATCCCCTCTCATCCATCTAAACTCCAGTGAATACAAGCCTAGTGTTTTCAATCTTTCCTCATATGACAGTCCCGCCATCCTAGGGATCAATCTCGTGAATCTACACTACACTGCCTCAATAGCAAGGATGTCCTTCCTCAAATTAGGAGGCCAAAACTGTACACAATACTCCAGATGTGGTCTTACCAGGGCCCTATACAACTGCAGAACTTCTTTACTCCTATACTGAAATCCTCTCATTATAAAGGCCAACATGCCATTAGCTTTCTTCACTGCCTGCTGTACCTGCAAGCCAACTTTCAATGACTGGTGTACAAGGACACCCATGTCTCGCTGCACCTCCCCCTTACCTAACCTAACACCATTGAGATAATAATCTGCCTCCTTGTTTTTGCCGCCAAAGTGGATAACCTCACATTTATCTATATTATACTGCATCTGCCCACTCACTCAACCTGTCCAGGTCACCCTGCAACCTCCTAACATCCTCTTCGCAGTTCAAACTGCCGCCCAGCTTTGCATCATCCGCAAACTTGCTAGTATTACTTCTAATTCCTTCATCCAAATCATTAATATACATGTATAAAAATATGATACTGGAGAGATTTTTTAATGTTATTTTCATTTGTATGCAAAAGTGTATTCTGTTTACTTGATGGGAAAGTTTTGCTTGTGTGTGGTACTTCATATAGCCATGTAATACGTAATATAAACTTATGGTTCCAGACTTTCTTCAACTGTTGTAAAATTAAAATTTGTTTTTGATTTTTACCCATAATTGGACACGAAATTGTGACATTTTTTACACATCATAACATGTGAAAATATATACCTATCGTAATGGCCTACATTTGTCTATACAATTTTTTTTGAGGACCTATGATATGCCTTTCCAAACCCGACTTTGCTTGGAGAAATTAGTTGCACATATTCATGTGGGAGAGTCAAAAATATCATGCTCATGTACGTAACTTATCGTGTCCTGAGAGTTACGTACGTAAGATGCCGTTGGAAATCATGAAAAATTAATATTTTTCGGATCGATATTCATTTGTTTCTATGATGCTCAAGCCAAGTTAAAAAAATACATGTCTTAACTCAACATACTTTAAAGCAAAGGAGACATACTGTGCTTACTTTGTTCTCCGTGTCCAAATCGTTACGTACATAAGCAGGCATCATTAACCCGTTGTTTTCATGTCTGGTGGATCTATCAACTTATAAAAACATTAACATTGCTGTCATGAAAGAACCCGCGGGTAAATGTAGTTTGTCAGTTTTCTGTTGCAGCCTGATGACCCTTCGTGTCTTCGGAGCTTCTGCTGGTTACGTACAGGAGACGTTCAATTGTCCAGCGCTATCTTCCTAATGAAAGCATTTACACAGCCTATCGGACACCATCTTGTCTGCGTTTTGAAAGGTAAGATTTTGTTTGTATTTTAAATGTATTTTGGGGGAAATACTAGCCGAGTCAGGTCGAGATTACAGCGTCTTCTGAAACATCGCGAAAATTCCCACGCTGTCAATGCTACTCCGGCGTCCTAATTTTCGGTGAAATCACTGACAAGTTGGTAAGTACTTGAGAATTTTGAACACCTTGTATGGGTTACTTAAAAACCGAGCTTCACTGTATCAAGGAATAAACTGGATTTACTTCCAGTTTATTAATAGCTGTATTAAAAAAAAATCATTTTAAAAGTGGTTACGTGGATTTTTGTGAAAAGTGTGTGGGCATTCTTTGAAAATGTAAGGGAGATGCATATCTGGTTTCTGGGTTGAATATCTGGGTTTGGAGCCCACTTTACACGTATGGCGGAGGCCAAAAACATTGCGAAAATTCCCACTGCTGTCAAACTGTCGCCTCCAATCTGCCTGTCAAATGGCCTGACGGTAAATAAATTGGTTTACTGTCCAATTTCATTGTGGACCGCCACGGATAGGATGTATAACTACCCTTTAATGAATTAGAAAAAAGAAGTTCTACCTTTGCAATCAAATGCCATTGAGACACCATGTTACGTGCGTTAACACTTTTGTGGTAAATTTTAAATTACCTGAAAAAACTACTTGCGGTTGTGGAACTATCTTCTTTCGTTTTGATAGAGTCAGACAGTTGTCAAACTTGTAAATAAATGTGTTTGCATTGGTTTTTACAACAATTAATTTTTGGGTGTCTATGTCACGCTTCTATGTCCCAGTATCATATTTATAGACATATGGTAAACAGTTGCGGCCCCAACACCAAGCCTTGCGGCACTCCACTCGCCACTGCCTGCCATTCTGAAAAGGACCCGTTTACTCCTACTCTTTGCTTCCTGTCTGTCAACCAATTCTCTATCCATGTCAACACCCTACCCCCAATACCATGTGCTCTAATTTTGCTCACCAATCTCCCGTGTGGGACCTTATCAAAGGCTTTCTGAAAGTCTAGATACACTACATCCACCGGCTCCCCTTCATCCATTTTACCTGTCACATCCTTAAAAAATTCCAGAAGATTAGTCAAGCATGATTTCTCTTTCATAAATCCATGCTGACTTGGAATTATCCTTTTACCGCTATCCAAATGCACCGTTATTACCTCTTTAATAATTGACTCCAGCATCTTCCCCACCCCCGATGTCAGGCTAGCTGGTCTATAATTCCCCGTTTTCTCTCTCTCCCTCCTTTCTTGAAAAGTGGGATAACATTAGCTATCCTCCAATCCACAGGAACTGATCCTGAATCTATTGAACATTGGAAAATGATCACCAATGCGTCCACAATTTCTAGAGCCACTTCCCTGAGTACCCTGGGATGCAGACCATCAGGCCCAGGGGATTTATCAACCTTCAGTTCCATCAGTCTACCCAATACTATTTCTCGCCTAATGCAAATTTCTTTCAGTTCCTCTTCCCCCCCTAGATCCTCCGTCCTAGACAATAGACAATAGACAATAGACAATAGGTGCAGGAGTAGGCCATTCAGCCCTTCGAGCCAGCACCGCCATTCAATGCGATCATGGCTGATCACTATCAATCAGTACCCCGTTCCTGCCTTCTCCCCATACCCCCTCACTCCGCTATCCTTAAGAGCTCTATCCAGCTCTCTCTTGAAAGCATCCAACGAACTGGCCTCCACTGCCTTCTGAGGCAGAGAATTCCACACCTTCACCACCCTCTGACTGAAAAAGTTCTTCCTCATCTCCGTTCTAAATGGCCTACCCCTTATTCTCAAACTGTGGCCCCTTGTTCTGGACTCCCCCAACATTGGGAACATGTTATCTGCCTCTAATGTGTCCAATCCCCTAATTATCTTATATGTTTCAATAAGATCCCCCCTCATCCTTCTAAATTCCAGTGTATACAAGCCCAATCGCTCCAGCCTTTCAACATACGACAGTCCTGCCATTCCGGGAATTAATCTAGTGAACCTACGCTGCACGCCCTCCATAGCAAGAATATCCTTCCTCAAATTTGGAGACCAAAACTGCACACAGTACTCCAGGTGCGGTCTCACCAGGGCCCGGTACAACTGTAGAAGGACCTCTTTGCTCCTATACTCAACTCCTCTTGTTACGAAGGCCAACATTCCATTGGCTTTCTTCACTGCCTGCTGAACCTGCATGCTTCCTTTCATTGACTGATGCACTAGGACACCCAGATCTCGTTGAACTCCCCCTCCTCCTAACTTGACACCATTCAGATAATAATCTGCCTTTCTATTCTTACTTCCAAAGTAAGACAAAATTCTTACTGTCCTCTAGTACATCTGGGAGATTGTTTGTGTCTTCCTTAGTGAAGACAGATCCGAAGTACCTGTTCAACTCTTCTGCCATTTCCTTGTTACCCATAATAATTTCACCCGTGTCTGCCTTCAAGGGACCCACATTTAACTTTGCTACTCTTTTTCTCTCAACATATCTAAAGAAGCTTTTACTGTCCTTCTTTATATTCTTGGCCAGCTTCCCCTCATTCTTCACCTTTTCAGCCCGTATTGCCCGTTTTGTTACCTTCTGTTGTCCTATGAAAGTTTCCCAATCCTCTGGCTTCCCGCTACTCTTTGCTGTGTTATACATCTTTTCTTTTAGTTTTATTCCATCCATAACTACCCTCGTCAGCCACGGTTGCCTCCTACTCCCCTTAGAATCTTTCTTCCTCTTTGGAATGAAATGATCCTGCGTCTTTCGGATTATGCCCATAAATTCCTGCCATTGCTGTTCCACCGTCAGTCCTGCTAGGATCCCTTTCCAGTCAAGTCAAGTCAATTTTATTTGTATAGCACATTTAAAAACAACCCACGTTGACCAAAGTGCTGTACACCTGATTAGGTACTAAGGAAAAAATGAAACATACAGTAGCACGCAAACATAACAGCACATACAAAACAGTTCACAGCGCCTCCTCAATGAGCCTCAAACGCTAGGGAGTAGAAATAGATTTTGAGCCTGGACTTAAAGGAGTCGATGGAGGGGTTAGTTCTGATGGGGAGAGCGATGCTGTTCCACAGTCTAGGAGCTGCAACCGCAAAAGCGCGGTCACCCCTGAGCTTAAGCCTAGACCGCGGGATAGTGAGTAGCCCCAAGTCGGCTGACCTGAGGGACCTGGAGTTAGAGAGGTGGGTTAGAAGATTTTTGATGTAGGGGGGGGAATGTCCATTTAGGGCTTTATATGTGAATAGGAGGAGCTTGAAGTTGATTCTGTACCGTACAGGGAGCCAGTGGAGAGAGGCCAGAATCGGCGTGATGTGGTCCCTTTTACGGGTACCCGTCAGGAGTCTCGCTGCGGCGTTTTGGACCAGTTGCAGGCGGGACAGGGAAGATTGGCTGATCCCAGTGTATAGCGAGTTGCAGTAGTCTAGGCGGGAGGAAATGAAAGCGTGAATGATTTTTTCAGTGTCGTCGAATTGGAGGAAAGGTTTGATTTTAGCTATGGTACTAAGTTGGAAGAAGCTGGCTTTTACCACAGCGTTGACTTGCTTGTCAAATTTTAATGCAGAGTCAAATATCACGCCGAGGTTTTTGACATGCGGTTTGACTAGGCAGGATAGGCTTCCAAGACTGCCTGTTATCGATTTGATGGAGTCGGGGGGGGGCGAATAGGATGACCTCAGACTTGCTCTCGTTTAATTGGAGGAAGTTCTGTGCCATCCAACATTTTATGTCCTCAAGGCAGTGTAAGAGGCTGTTTAAATTTGACTGGTTGTTGGGTTTCAGGGGGAGGTAAAGCTGAGTGTCAACGGCATAGCAGTGGAAAGAAATGCCGTGCCTTTGAATGATTTGGCCAAGGGGGAGCATGTATAGAGAGAAGAGAATGGGGCCTAGGATGGAGCCTTGTGGAACTCCGCAGGAGAGGCTAGCTGGAGCAGAGGAATAACTGCCTATGTTGATGGCGAAACTCCTATCTTTGAGGTAGGAAACGAACCAGCTCAGGGCAGTGCCATCAATGCCAACCGCATACCGGAGACGGTCAATAAGGATGGTGTGGTCCACTGTATCGAACGCTGCGCTGAGGTCGAGAAGGAGCAGGATTGCACAGTCGCCGGTGTCGATGGCGAGAAGCAGGTCGTTGTGTACCTTCAACAAGGCAGACTCTGTGCTGTGGTGGGCTCTGAAACCTGACTGGAAACTTTCCAGGATGGTGTTTTGGTGTAGGTAGGGCACTAATTGGTTTAGAATTGCCTTTTCAAGGACTTTTGACAGGAATGGCAGTTTGGAAATGGGTCTGTAGTTGCTAGGCAAGGTGGGGTCTAGGTTAGGTTTTTTCAGTAGGGGCTGGACCACCGCATGCTTGAAACAGGTTGGAACAGTGCCAGTGGCCAGAGAACTGTTAATAATAGAGAGGATGACAATAGACAATAGACAATAGGTGCAGGAGTAGGCCATTCAGCCCTTCGAGCCAGCACCGCCATTCAATGCGATCATGGCTGATCACTCTCAATCAGTACCCCGTTCCTGCCTTCTCCCCATACCCCCTAACTCCGCTATCCTTAAGAGCTCTATCCAGCTCTCTCTTGAAAGCATCCAATGAACTGGCCTCCACTGCCTTCTGAGGCAGAGAATTCCACACCTTCACCACACTCTGACTGAAAACGTTCTTCCTCATCTCCGTTCTAAATGGCCTACCCCTTATTCTTAAACTGTGGCCCCTTGTTCTGGACTCCCCCAACATTGGGAACATGTTATCTGCCTCTAATGTGTCCAATCCCCTAATTATCTTATATGTTTCAATAAGATCCCCCCTCATCCTTCTAAATTCCAGTGTATACAAGCCCAATCGCTCCAGCCTTTCAACATACGACAGTCCCGCCATTCCGGGAATTAACCTAGTGAACCTACGCTGCACGCCCTCCATAGCAAGAATATCCTTCCTCAAATTTGGAGACCAAAACTGCACACAGTACTCCAGGTGCGGTCTCACCAGGGCCCGGTACAACTGTAGAAGGACCTCTTTGCTCCTATACTCAACTCCTCTTGTTATGAAGGCCAACATTCCATTGGCTTTCTTCACTGCCTGCTGTACCTGCATGCTTCCTTTCATTGACTGATGCACTAGGACACCCAGATCTCGTTGAACTCCCCCTCCTCCTAACTTGACACCATTCAGATAATAATCTGCCTTTCTATTCTTACTTCCAAAGTGAATAACCTCACACTTATCTACATTAAACTGCATCTGCCATGTATCCGCCCACTCACACAACCTGTCCAAGTCACCCTGCAGCCTTATTGCATCTTCCTCACAATTCACACTACCCCCCAACTTAGTATCATCTGCAAATTTGCTAATGGTACTTTTAATACCTTCGTCTAAGTCATTAATGTATATCGTAAATAGCTGGGGTCCCAGCACCGAACCTTGCGGTACCCCACTGGTCACTGCCTGCCATTCCGAAAGGGACCCATTTATCCCCACTCTTTGCTTTCTGTCTGTCAACCAATTTTCTATCCATGTCAGTACCCTACCCCCAATACCATGTGCCCTAATTTTGCCCACTAATCTCCTATGTGGGACCTTGTCAAAGGCTTTCTGAAAGTCGAGGTACACCACATCCACTGACTCTCCCTTGTCAATTTTCCTAGTTACATCCTCAAAAAATTCCAGTAGATTTGTCAAGCATGATTTCCCCTTCATAAATCCATGCTGACTCGGAATGATCCCGTTACTGCTATCCAAATGCTCAGCAATTTCGTCTTTTATAATTGACCAGCATCTTCCCCACCACTGATGTCAGACTAACTGGTCTATAATTACCTGTTTTCTCTCTCCCTCCTTTCTTAAAAAGTGGGATAACATTTGCTATCCTCCAATCCACAGGAACTGATCCTGAATCTATAGAACATTGAAAAATGATCTCCAATGCTTCCACTATTTCTAGAGCCACCTCCTTAAGTACTCTGGGATGCAGACCATCAGGCCCTGGGGATTTATCAGCCTTCAGTCCCATCAGTCTACCCAAAACCATTTCCTGCCTAATGTGGATTTCCTTCAGTTCCTCCATCACCCTAGGTTCTCCGGCCCCTAGAACATTTGGGAGATTGTGTGTATCTTCCTCAGTGAAGACAGATCCAAAGTAACGGTTTAACTCGTCTGCCATTTCTTTGTTCCCCATAATAAATTCCCCTGCTTCTGTCTTCAAGGGACCCACATTTGCCTTGACTATTTTTTTCCTCTTCACGTACCTAAAAAAACTCTTGCTATCCTCCTTTATATTATTGGCTAGTTTACCCTCGTACCTCATCTTTTCTCCCCGTATTGCCTTTTTAGTTAACTTTTGTTGCTCTTTAAAAGAGTCCCAATCCTCTGTCTTCCCACTCTTCTTTGCTATGTTATACTTCCTCTCCTTAATTTTTATGCTGTCCCTGACTTCCCTCGTCAGCCACAGGTGTCTCTTACTCCCCTTAGAGTCTTTCCACCTCTTTGGAATAAATTGATCCTGCAACCTCTGCATTATTCCCAGGAATACCTGCCATTGCTGTTCTACCGTCTTCCCTGCTAGGGCCTCCTTCCAATCAATTTTGGCCAGCTCCCGCCTCATGCCTCTGTAATCCCCTTTGCTATACTGTAATACCGACACTTCCGATTTTCCCTTCTGCCTTTCCATTTGCAGAGTAAAACTTATCATGTTGTGATCACTGCCTCCTAATGGCTCTTTTACCTCTAGTCCCCTTATCAGATCAGGATCATTACACAACACTAAATCCAGAATTGCCTTCTCCCTGGTAGGCTCCAGTACAAGCTGTTCTAAGAATCCATCTCGAAGGCACTCTACAAACTCTCTTTCCTGGGGTCCATTTCCAACCTGATTTTCCCAGTCTACCTGCATGTTGAAATCTCCCATAACCACCGTAGCATTACATTTTTGACACGCCAATTTTATCTCCTGATTCAACTTGCACCCTATGTCGAGGCTACTGTTTGGGGGCCTATAGATAACTCCCATTAGGGTCTTTTTACCCTTACAATTTCTCATTTCTATCCATACTGATTCAACATCTCCTGATTCTATGTCACCCCTTGCAAGGGAATGAATATCATTCCTTACCATCAGAGCAACCCCACCCCCTCTGCCCACCTGTCTGTCTTTTCTATACGTTGTGTACCCCTGAATATTCAGTTCCCAGCCCTGGTCCTCTTGTAGCCATGTCTCAGTGATCCCTACAACATCATACTTGCCCATGACTAACTGAGCCTCAAGCTCATCCACTTTATTTTTTATACTACGCGCATTTAAGTACAACACTTTAACTTCTGTATTTACCTCCCCTCTCACATCGTTCACAATTGGCCCTGCCCTTAATTTCTTTTCCCCTCTAGAACTTCTGTTCCCATTCTTCCGAGAGTCTTTTGCAATATCTCCTGTATTCCCTTTTACCTCATCTTCATATTCACAATTTGTTAACCCCTCCCCCCCACTACTTAGTTTAAAGCCACAGGTGTCACACTAGCAAACCTGCCTGCCAGAATGTTTGTCCCCCTGCTGTTAAGATGCAACCCGTCCCTTTTGTACAAGTCACCCCTAGCCCAGAAGAGATCCCAGTGGTCCAGAAATCTAAATCCCTGCTCTCTGCACCAGTCCCTCAGCCATAAATTCATACCCTCTATCTCTCTGTTCCTGGCCTCACCAGCACGAGGTACCGGTAGCAGTCCAGAGATAACCACCTTCGACGTCCTACTTCTTAGTGGTGGGACCGGCTATTGCAATGACATCCTTCAGAAGGGCAGTGGGGGCAGGATCAAGGGGGCAGGTTGCAGGTTTCATAGCGGAGACAAGCTTTGCAAGGGAGGATAGAATGACGGGTTGGAAACAGTCCAATTTAGATGAACAGACTAGTGAGACAGCTAGGTCACGGGTGGGAGGGGAAATGTTCATTCTAATGTTCTCAACTTTGCTGGTGAAAAATTTAGCGAATTCTTCGCACTTAGCAGGGGACCCAACTAAGCTGGTACTGGGGGCGGGACATATGACAGAGGTAATTGTCGACCTTGACCAGCTTCTCTCTCATGCCTTCATAGTCCCCTTTGTTCAACTGCAACACTGACACTTCCGATTTAACTTCTCCCTCTCAAATTGCAGATTAAAACTAATCATATTATGATCACTACCTCCAAGCAGTTCCTTTACCTCGAGTTCTCTTATCAAATCTGGTTAACACTAAATCCAGAATTGCCTTTTCTCTGGTAGGCTCCATTTCAAGCTGCTCTAAGAATCCATCTCGGAGGAACTCTACAAACTCTCTTTCTTGGGGTCCAGAACCAACCTGATTTTCCCAGTCTACCTGCATATTGAAATCCCCCCATCACCACAGTGGCATTACCTTTGTTACATGCCAGTTTTAACTCCTGCTGCAACTTACACCCTACATCTGGGCTACTATTTGGGGGTCTGTAGATAACTCCAATTAGTGTCTTCTTACCTTTACAATTCCTCAACTCTATCCACAGTGACTCTACCTCGTCAGTCCCTATGTCACCCATCGCAAGCAACTGAATTTCATCCCTCACCAACAGAGTTACCCCACCACCTCTGCCCACCTGCCTGTCCTTTCTATAGGGTGTGTAACCCTGAATATTACGTTCCCAGGCCCGATCCTCCTGCAACCACGTCACTGTAATCCCCACAATGTCATATCTACCAAAAATGAAGTCATTTGGAATCAGGCTAATTGGCTGGCCAGTCTCGGTCTGACAAGTCTATCATTTTTTAGGTAAGGAAAACAAAACAACATCTCACTAGTGTCATCTCTCTAGTGCAATCTCACTCAGGCCCTATATAATTGCAGTAAGACATCATCACATCTGTACTCAAATCTTCTCATAATAAAGGCCACTTTACTATTTGCCTTCATAATTTCTTCTCATATCTACACGTTGGCCTTTGTAAAATTAGTTTAACGGATACATTTGTTCCTTTGAATATTAACATTACTTAATCTCTTTTAGTTTTCTGTCCTGTGCACCAAAGTAGTTAACTTCAAAATTTTCTGAGTCATCTATCATCTGCCATATTCTTGCCCACACATTCAGTTGAGTATATCCCCTTGAAGCTTAAACTCCAATTGAAATGTTTTTTTTCTAATTTTGGGCACCACGCACCACGCTTAAGCACAGAAGTTAAGGCTTTGGAGAAATAGCATACACTACCAGAATGATATCAGTGATGAGGGAATTCAGTTTAGTGCAGATACTAGAGAATCACACCTCAGAGCAGAAAAGTATAAGTATAGATGTTCAGAAGTAAAGGACCTTCTTTTAGGAAAGAGATGAGAAAAAACTTTAGTCAGAGGGAGGTGAATCTGTGGAATTCTTTGCCTTAGAAGGCTGTGGAGGCCAAGTCAGTGGATATTTTTAAGGCAGAGACAGATTGATTTGTGATTAGTACGGGTGTCAGAGGTTATGGGGAGAAGGCAGGAAAATAGGGTTAGGAGGGAGAGATAGATCAGCCATGATAGAATGGCATAGACTTGATGGGCCAAATGGCCTAATTCTACACCTATTCCTTCTGACCTTATGAGGTAATAGAAATGTTCTAAATGGTGAGAATGTTTGAAAAGGCAGGCAGGGAAAACCGATTCTTCTGCCAACTGAGTTAATAATGAAAGCATACCAATTCAGTATTCAAGGCAAACCGACAGAAAAAAACAAGGAGAAACAAATCATGTTTTTTTTTTCAAAAAAAACAAGAATTCTTATTGTTGGGGATTAACTTTCTAATTAGATGATGGAGAAGACTTAATAGATAGCTTCAAAATGATAATAGATACATGATTAAAAAATAATTATGAAGAGCTATTAGGGAAATCAGAAGGACATAGGATTTATTGGGTATCACTCTTTCAAGAAATCATTACAGACATAATCAACTGAATGACTTCCTTCCGAACCAGTTGATGCAGTGTATGTGGGCTTTCAAAGGCCTTCAATAAGTAATTATTAAAACAGATCAGAGTTCAAAATACTGGCATGAGTGAAGATTGGTTAACAGATTGCAGGAATAAATGGGTCATTTGAGGTTGGAGACTGTGATGAGTAGAATAACACAACAGATGAATTCCAGCTTTTCACAATCTATAATCAATGATGTGCTTAAAGAGATAATGTATTATTATTTTCAAAGTTTGCTGATTAACACAAAACTAGGTGACAATAAGTAGGCTGAACGAGGCTTCAGTGACATAAAGACAAGTTAACAAAAAACAATCCGGCATGGCAGATGATTTTAATGGGGGGGAAATGTAAGATCATCTACTCTGAGAAAGAAAAGCATAGTTTCACAAAATGGTGAAAAACTAAAATGCTTTTGTGATCAGAGAGACCTGGGATCTTTGAACACGAATCATCAAAAAGTAACCTGTGGCCTCTGCAAACAATCAGGAGGGAAAACATTATACTGAGGGTCCATTATACTGAGCCCTGTATTCATCTGGAATATTGTGTACCTGGTCTCTCTGCCTCGGAAAGGATAGAGGAAGAGAAAATGGAGCAAAGGTTCACCAGATTAATTCTTTGGATCATGGTTTTATTGTATATTTTAGACAGATTGAGCATATGCCATCTTGATTTTTTAATCTCATTAACCAGTATAGAGATAATTTTTTTAATTGAAACATTAACAATTCTTTTGCGGCTTGGTAGGAAAAATTCAGGGATTATGTTTTCCGCATCCCATGTATCTAAGGTGAAAGCCATTCAGGACAGAACTAAAAATGAATTTCTTCATCCAAAGGGGAGTGAAATATTGGACATTTCTGCCCAAGAACTGAGGAGGCTCAGTCACTGAATATCTTCAAGCTGGAGATGAATAGAGTTTTTGACTGGGAATTAAAAGGTTGGTGCAAGGAAGTAGCGATGAGGATATAAATCAGGCTGAGCCTTATTGCATAGCAATGAATCTGAATGACCTTTCCATTTTTTATATTCTTGACTTTATCAATCGATAATCTTACAAGATTACAAAACTCCCATTCTTATGTCCCTTAAATAATTATGGCAGGGAAGAATAAGAAAGGAAGAGGGGGGAAGATTTGGTGGGGAGGAAATAAACAAACAGGTTAGAGTGCCTGCTCCTCATTGCTGTTCAGATATTTGTAAGGTTAGTGTGTGTACACTTTGGTTGAGAACAAACAAGATCCGTTGTACAAATCGCCAGCCATACAGCCAATTGCACCCCAGTTGAAAGCACAATTTCCAAATCAAAAATATTGTAATTTTTTTTTTTTTTAAAGCATATGTACAAATAATAATAAACGACAAACTGGTTATAGAGTTCTTACATAGCTTCAATTTTTAAAATTTTTAAGAAAAAATAAAGATGAAAAGAGACTGAAAAAAAAAAGACTAAACTAATAGAGAGAGAGCAAAGAAAAAAGAGAATTACAAACATAAAGATTATGGGGATAGATCCGGGAGTTAATGAGTATAATTGTACATCCAACCCTAAACTCAGAAAAATATTGTGAATTTATGACTGAAGCATTAATATTTCTTCACTGCCTTCTTTGGTGCACTGTGGTAGAAATGACTGGATCCTGCAGACCTACTTCATTACTCCATTTTTACTTAAAGTGAATCCAGTTACCACCTCACCTTGGATCCATTTTTTTGCATCTCTGGTAAATTATTCTCATCCCAAGGAGTGAAAACCAGCATAAAGAAACTATTGATAAAGACCTGCCACTTCCCGATTTCCTGACAAATGTTGCATGGCACACAACCACTATGATTATTAGACAGTGGAAAATCAGTTTGCACTATCAACATCAAGGTCAAGATGAAAGCATAATTCTTACAAAACTGTCAGCCTCAGCAAGTGTTTGCATTAAGTTAAATCTGTATGAACATTTTTTTTTTTAAACAGGAAAAGGAAGGCATACAGCCAGCTGTTCAAGCCTGTTTCACCACACAATAAACTCACGGCTTATCTGGCCTTGACATCAACTCTACTTTCATTCAAATTCTCCATAATCCTTGATTCCCTTGTGGGTTAAAATCTATTTATCCTGGCCTTGAATAAATTCAATGAATTAACCTCCACAGCTTTCTTAACAGAGAATTCCAAAGATTCATGATTCCCAGAAAAGATATTCAACCTTATCTCCACCTTACACAGCACATCATTAGCGTGTAAACTCAACCTCAACTTCATATGTTCATATATAATAGGAGCAGAATTAGGCCATTCGGCCCATCAAGTTCTACTCCGCCATTCAATCATGGCTGATCTATCTCTCCCTCCTAACCACATTCTCCTGCCTTCTCCCCATAACCCCTGACACCCATACTAATCAAGAATCTATCTATCTCTGTCTTGAAAATATTCATTGACTTGGCTTCCACAGCCTTCTGGAGCAATGAATTCCACAGATTAAGCACCCTTGCCCACCGCAATTTGCTCTCCCTATTGTAACTAGCAATAGGCCCTGGCATAACCTTTTATTTTTAAATTATATTTTCATTTTTCAGGATGGGGCGATCATTGGCAAGCATTTGTTGACCATCTTTATTTGCCAAATGGGCTTCCTTGGTCATGCAATTTTAGCTGTGTCAACCACTTTGGGAATGGAGTCACATGTAGCCAGATGCAGTAATGGTGGTAGATTTATTTTCCTGATAATGAGAACCAGGTGGACTTATTGCAAAATTTAGTTGCTATCATTGATCATCTTCTTGACCATCGTTGCTTTTATTAATTTTTTTTTTAAACTACAAATTACAAACCAAATTTAAATTTCAGAGCCACATGAGAATTTAAACTTGGGTCTCTGAATCATTAGTCCGGTCCTTGGGGTAACCCTAACCCTAACCCTAATGAAATAATTGATTTCTCACTTTGCCAGTCAAGAAGGGTCTTCAGCCTGAAATGCTTAAAGTCTAGATATCTTTTTTAAAATCTTTCCACAGGTGCTACCTGACTCACTGGTCACCTTGAGTATTTCCAGCAATATTTTTGACAGAGCTAGTCCCACCATCAAAACTGTTTAAACTAAACCTATTAGGCTTGGATATTCATCTTTGCCAAATTTTAAACCTGGCAAAGACCTTGAATGCTTTGGGAGCATTCAAAAAACCTTTAAAAAAATCAATACAAATTTTAACCAAAATCTCCCAAATTTTAATGACTTTCAAAACAGTTAACTTTATTAAGTCTTGGAGCTGAGGGATGAGCTAATAGATGTATACAAAATTAAGAGGGAGTCAGATAAAGTAGAACAAAAAACTATTTTTCCCTTGGTGGGGGTATCCAAAAATAGATAGGTAGAAGATGAGACATAGGAGATTTAGAGGGATCTGAAGGGGATTTTTTTGGTTAGAATCTCAAACATACTGCCTGAGTATACTTTCACATTTTAGAAATATCAAGCGACCGACTGCATTCACCTCTGGAAAGGTAAGCCTGAAGTGCTGGTGAATGGGTCTAGTATAGTTAAATACAATGGCCAGAATGCACATGGTGATCCAAAGAGCTTGTTTCAGTGCTGTATCACTCTATGAAGCTCTGGCTTAATTAATTCAAATATAAATTCACCTGGTTAAGCATGTGTTAAGTCTGTACATTCTCTGTACAGACTTGGGTGTCCTTGGAGTTCCCCACTTCTCCCAAATCTCAAATATGTACCAGTAGGTTAGTTATCTCCAAGTCTATGTAGGTTGTGCGATATTCAGAGTGGAGTTGACAGGCAAATGAGGCGGAATAGTTTGTGGGGAAACTAATGGAGTGAATAGGATTGATGGGATTGTTCCAAAGAGATGGCACAGACATGTTGAGCCAAATAGGCTCCTTCTAAAAAAAATAAGAAAGTATTAGGATAATGTTATCCTCATCTGTCATAGTTCCGATGCCGCATTGAAATAAATGAACAAGCTTCTTCTGTGCCAGATTAAAGTGAGTGCAGATTTCATTCCTGTGTCAGATCAAACTGAGTGCAGATGCTCCACTGAAAGTACTGGGAATGTGCGACAAACTCATCATGTACCAACGGGCTTCGTGTTCAAGCGGGAGTTCCCGACTCGTTTCTTGCAAAAGAAGAATAATCAGCAGATTTTAGGGGAATGGAGCACATTTCCAATAAGATCCAGCCCCTTATTTACTTATGTGGCTCGGAGTAATGGGACTACTCCTGAATACATTAAAAAATAACTTCAATTACAGGTCCATTGCAAAACTTATGAAACATGATGCCCTGCTACCACCCAGGGCTCTCCCAGGAATAGTCATTCCACCTACAATTTGGCTGAGCAGTACCAACTGCCTATTGCGTTAAAAAGAACAGCAGATGCTGGTTTAAATCGAAGGTGGGCATAAAATGCTGGAGTAACTCAGCGGGACAGGCAGCTTCTCTGGAGTGAAGGAATGGGTGACTTTTCGGGTCGAGACCCTTCTTCAGACTGATGTCAGGGGAGTGGGCGGGACAATGATAGAATGTAGTCGAAGACAGTAAGACTGGTGAGAGAACTGGGAAGGGGGAGGGGATAGAGAGAAAAAGCAAGAGCCATTTGAAATTAGAGGTCAATGTTCATACCGCTGGACTGTAAACTACCCAAACGAAATACATCTTCCCATCTCCACCCCTTTCTGCTTTTCGCAGAAACTGTTCCCTCCGAAACTCCCTGGTCAACTCGTACCTTCCCACCGAAACTACCCCCTCCCCAGGTACTTTCCCCTGCAACCACAGGAGATGCAACACCTGTCCCTTTACCTCCCCCCTTGACTCCATCCAAGGACCCAAACAGTCTTTCCAGGTGAGGCAGCGGTTCACTTGCACCTCCTCCAACCTCATCTACTGTATCCGTTGTTCCAGGTGTCAACTTCTCTACATCGGCGAGACCAAACGCAGGCTCAGCGATCATTTCACTGAACACCTCTGCTACCTGATCTCCCGGTTGCTCAGCATTTCAACTCCCCTTCCCATTCCCAATCTGACCTTTTTGTCCTGGGCCTCCTCCATTGCCAGAGTGAGGCCCAGCGCAAATTGGAGGAAAAGCACCTCATATTTCGCTTGGTCGAGACCCTAAAGAAAGGCCTCGACCCGAAACGTCACCCATTCCTTCTCTCCAGAGATGCTGCCTGTCCTGCTGAGCTACTCCAGCATCTTGTGTCTACCTTCAACAGCCTATTACTTTTTCAAATAGTTTGAGAATCCCCAAGCATCAGGCTGATTGCTTCAATAGTTGAGGTTTTCTCAGCACCCAAGATAAAACTACAGTTATTAAATTAACCCCAATTCTCATTTGCAATGCAAAATTTTAAAGTAAAAATAAAATTTATAATCCATGTTGGTTAATTTGCTACATAGATTAGCTAGCAATAAACTATTTAACATGTACAGTGTTATTCACTTTGTTGTAGAAAACACTTCAGGGAGGCAGTTATATACATTCAGGAAACTGTATATATATACATTTCATTTCTCCCTGCATGTCCATAAAAATATCTGATCCATCTGCATGTTCATGACCTGTATTACACTGCTTTTTTTGTGTTGGTATGCAACAATACAATGCTCCGGAACCTCTAACTTGACACAGATGTTTATTAAGCATGCTTAATGGATAGTGTAAGTGAATGAATTAGAACATTTATTTGTTCAGACTTAAAGTTCAGTTATTATATTACATGTTAAAGTTGGGCATATTGATGGAAAAATTGGTGATAAATGTAGCTTCATTTTTAATTGGACCTTTTTTAATTTACCGGTACCTTTTTGTTCCCAAAAATAAGACCAGTAATCTATATACTAAAACTCTCGTTTGTTCACTTGTTCATGAACTACAACCAAAATGGAACACGATCGTGTGACAATTTTAGGCCCACCTTACTCACCGTCGTCCCGTGGTCCTATGGAAGAAGTTTCATTTAATTCATTCGGAAACTGTGTCTTTCTCAATATTATCAGACTACTAAACGGCCCTCCCATTAATTAGGGTGTAGTCCCAATCTTCCAACCTACCTCATTGCAAACGTTGGACATTTTCTTAGCAACTGTAACACTATAATCCTGTTGCACTCAGGTATTTTTCTCTTTGCACTACCTATAGTACTTGTGTATGGATGATTGCATTCATGTAGAGCATAAATTGACTAAGATAGCATGCAAAGCTTTTCGCTGTATTTCAGAACATGTGATAATAATAAACCAATACTAACAAATGAATGGCTCCAAACGTCAGAAATAACTGCCTTAGAAAAGACAAAAATCACAAAAGTTAAGCTAATAAACTTTTAATAGGCTAATTCAGCAATGTTGGCAAAATATTAATCATGTATCAAGATTCAGCCTCACTAATGTAAGGGAAAGAACTGCAGATGCTGGTTTTAATCGAAGGTAGACACAAAATGCTGGAGTAACTCAGCAGGGCAGGCAGCATCTCTGGAGAGAAGGAATGGGTGACGTTTCGGGTCAAGACCCTTCTTCAGACTGAAGTTAAGTCTTTTCATTCTTCCATCGAAGAATAAAAATAAAAAAGGTCTCGACCCGAAACGTCACCCATTCCTTCTCTCCAGTGATGCTGCCTATCCCGCTGAGTTACTCCAGCATTTTGTGTCTACTTTCAGCTTCACTAATGTAGCAGTCTAATGTATCAGTCAGTGTTTGTTGAAGAATTATTTAAAAAAGACAAATAAATTTTACCAAAATATTTAAAACCTGCTTAAATCTGATTCATTAGAAATTAAAATATTGTTTGAAATGCGTATCCTACAATAAATATTCCAAAAGAACACAGGAAATCGAGTTGGAATCCAATTATGAATAGCAGGCCCATAATTTATACACATCAGCCACTTCAATAGCTTCAAAGCTCTAGTTCATCGTAAAATGGCTCTATTTGTTTTCAAGTTTCCTTTAATCTTACTGAGAAATTTCTATAACACTACTTGTAGAAAATAAAATTGACTTGGTCATTTGTCAGCTGTGTCACATTTTTCAATATTATTTCTAACACAGCATCAACCTCAGAAGTAGATTACAATTTTGATGTAATTCTTTCTTTTAAAGTCACTCAGGAAAAAATCCTTAAAACTGAAGGAGAACCAATCACTCATATTTCTTCAGTATACTATATTAATTTCTTAAAGGTATCAACCAATCTTTAAGTAAATGTACTATAAAGTTTTAAACGTTCATACAGTTCAAAAAACAACCATCAACTTCAGGACTTGATTGTTTTTAAAAGAACTATGAATGCATGTATACAATAATAGTCAATAAACCTCTGTTATTTGATTTGACCAGTGATAACAGATTTCAATGGAAGATATTGCCAGGCATTACCAGCTAAAATATTATAGATGCTTTGACATGGGAATAGAACAGAAGGATAAAAAAATATCAGGACCTATCTGGCCTTGTATAATTTTTCTCCCATCATTGTTTTCTGAAGCAAACCCTGCTGATGTTAAAAGGAACATTCAAGAAATTTAATCCAACCAAAACATGATCAGGAAAAAATGCCTTTGCTTAAAATTGTATTTTCTAAGTGTGGGATTCTTTTAATTTAATTTTGTAATCTAATCATTCAAGGTGAATGCATTTGCAAGCATTGATGTGTTTTCTAAATAAACCACTGCCAAAAAGAAAATATTCACTCTTCTTGGTATTTTACACAAATTTCAAAAGTACAAAAGAGAGAAAAAAAACATGCAAAGGAAACAATAACTTCAATTTTGCAGGTGACACTGAAGCAAAGATGCTGCCCGACAACAGAGGAAAGCCGTGCAAAAAGGTTTGGTGAATGCTGTAGAACGGACTTCCAACGGCAGTTAACAGCTGTGATGCATCCAACACATCATGCAACAGTGAGCAGCCATATCAAAAGACTTCCCACAGACAACAAACCAAAAATTAAAAGGCACAGTTTTTCAATAGGTTTTTATACATTTTACAGTGCAGAAAATAATGATACCTCTACAAGATTAAGATAGAAGCGGGTATATCAAAAACAACATTTTTATTCTTCGATGGAAGAATGAAAAGATTGAGAAACAATTTTTTTGTCTGCTTCATCTTGCATTACTCCCCAGTTCCTAGCTATCACAAAAACTGATTTTCACATAACCTACGGAAATGGCAGAGTATGCAGACAACCACAATAGTGATGTGAAAATCACACCTCAGAAACATTCACTTCTCTAGCCAAGCTGTTCCAATTTTTACAACACAGGTAACTATCTAATAAAATCAATTTACTGTCCAGTCTACTCCCAAACATCAGCAAACTGATGGGATGTGTGAGGTATGATCGAAAGTGCTGTCTAGTTGCATGTAACCACCAATAACCTCCTCTAATATGCTCATTTTGGGATTCATCTGGACTATTTAGCTCCATGCCTGAATACCAGCCACAAAAGTAGACTGATTTCCTGTGCCATCAAAGCAACAACTAACCAAGTGAACACAAAGGAACTTCAGTACAACTTAAGTCCATTGGAAATAAAGGAGAGAACATTTGAATGGAAGGAGCTGTACCATGTACAAAGTAAGATGGTTGCAATACTTCAATGATATCGGTGAATTCAAGGGCCAATTATTTTTACAATAACCTTCTTTTCATCATAAGATCAAAAGGTGGGCATGGTCACTGATAATAACACCATTGTCAATTCCAATCACAGTTTCTCAGAAAGTAAAGTAGCCAGTTTCCATCAAGACCTATACAGCATCTTTGCGGGGATCGATAAGTGTCAAGTAACCACTGGTCAATGCCCAACTTGGGACAGTCTCAACACTTATTCGTCATAATCAATGGTATTACCTTCACTAAGTCCTTTACAGTCATAACCTATGAGACTTGCCATTGGCCAGAAATGTAATCCAACCGGCCACATAAATATTGTGGCTGCAAGAGCATCTCAGAATTTAGGTCACCCTGCATCAAATGACTCCCCTCCTGACCTTTCCATCACAAGCAAGGCACATCAAAAATGTGATGGAATTTTTCCACTTGGTAAACACAGTTCCAAAACACCCAAAAATGTCCAAGGCAAAACAGCCCTCTTTGTTGTTACCCGAATAAAAATCGAAATAGTTGAGAGGTTCAAGTTCCTTGCCGTTAATATTACCAATGATCCGTCATGGACTGACCACATTAATGCGCCAGCCAAGAAGGCACACAAACACCTCTACTTCCTGAGGAGACGGAGGAAATTTGGCATGTCTCCAGTGACTCCTACAAACTTCTACAGATGCACCATTGAAACCATACTGTCGGGTTGCATCCAAGCTTGGTTTGGGAGCAGCCCTGCCTAAGACCACAATAAGTTGCAGAGAGTTATAGATATAGGCCAGTTCATCACACAGACCAGACTTCTCACCATTGACTCCATTTACACTACATGTTGCTTCGGAAAAGCAGCCAACATCATCAAAGACTTGTCCCATCCTGGTCATTCTTCTTCTCTCTGCTCCCATCTGGCCATCGATACAGAAGCTTGAAACCTCGCACCATCGGAATCAGAAACAGCTTCTTCCCCTCCGCTATCAGGCTCATGGATGGTCCTTCCATAAGCTAGGACATTTCAGAGTATTTTTACCATGAAACTCGCATGAAATTAAACAAATTTGTCCAGAAAATATGCTGCAGTACACTCTATGAAGAAACTGGGAATCAATAACATAAACTTCTGAATTTCCACATTTGATTTTTCTGTATATTAATTTCAGTTACGCTCTGCGTTTGAGATCAGTGCCTTGCCATTATTTCTCCCCACAAATTCCAAACCATCAATTTTTTAACATAAATTTCCATTACAAGCTGCTGTCCACCAGTAAGATCTATTATTTGTCCTCAATAGCCTATTGTTCTATAACCAACTGCTTTGAAAGGAATAAGAAATGGATGGGTTCTACTAACAGCAGGTGTTCCACACAATAAGATTACTATCCAAATGTTGGACAAATATTTCCCCAAAGCATTTTGAAACACCTGGGATTGCCTGCTTTAAGTATCTTATTTGCTACAGGGAAACACAATGAAAAAAGCACCACACAGTGCATTGGCACAGCAAAGCATTGGGTGATAGTAAAATGTACAGTTTAAAAATCAAAATGTAACATTCATAAGCAGTTATTTAACCAACTTGCAAAAGTGCTCCAAATGAAGTCAATCAAGATTTAAATAATTGTTTCTGAACTAGCATTGAAAAGAACTATTGCAAGTAACATTGCCAATAAAACAGAGTACTTGTCAATAACAAGGCAATTCCAGGTCACATACACAAGTAATATCTTAATGCTGGCTCCACTGAAGAGTCAATCAATGCTCCTTCAGTTATATCTTAAATTTAGAGATTAAAAATAAACTCTCTGCTCATCCCAGAAAGAATCATCCTGTCAAACTGTGGCTCATGAATCAAGGTATTCACTGAATCATCAAAACAACACATGTAACCATTATGGCTTCAAGACCATAACTGGACTAAAAACAATCTCATTTGTCAAAGCATTCTGGCTTTATCTTAAAAAATGACATTACAGGTGATTGTGCCACACCATCTCCCTCAAATTGAACAGATCACAAATACACAATGCTACATCAATAATGGGTCATGACATGTTTAGGAAAGATCTGCAGATACTGGTTTAAACCGAAGATAGGCACAAAATGCTGGAGTAACTCAGCGGGACAGGCAGCATCCCCGGAGAGACGGAATGGGTGATGTTTTGGGTCTGAAGAAGGGTCTCGACCCAAAACATCGCCCAATCCTTCTCTCCAGAGATGCTGCCGATCCCACTGAGTTACTACAGCATTTTGTGTCTATCATTGGCCATGACATCTTGTGTTTCTTTATGTAAAAAGATAATGATATTGGGGGAAATTACTGTAAGATGCCAAAATATTTCCCCGAGAACTGTATCATACACATATCTAGCTTTATTTGATGCTTGCTTTTACGGCCCTGAACAATTTTCACTATTTTGCAAGCGAATGTAAAAAGTGTGGACCAGAAAAATATGAAATAGAACATTTTACTGCATGCTGTCTTGCATGTGCTATTTGGTTATTCTTACAATTGCTGAACAGATATAGGAAAGGTTAAATAACGGTTTCATTTTTATACAATGTATAGATGTTTGGGATTCCATATTCATATGCACATTCTAGGTATAATTTCAGGGCACACCCATCAGATGATACATAGCAGAAAACTATTGGTGAATAATGTGAAAGCATCAAAAGTTTAAATATCCTACTGTGTGAATGTGACTTTAAGTGGTTTATCTTCAATACCAATTGAAGTAATATTCTGTTGGGCATTCATTATTTATCATTGTTGAACAGTGTTGAAGGCTATTCTGCTCAGGTGACTGAATAAATCAAATTCTGGGTTCATTTTCTGGCATTTGATGTTTCTCTCCGTCTATAAGTGGACTACTGCTTCATTCTGACTGAAAAATGTCCAATTATATCTATATTGCAGGACCCTTATATCTATATAGGGACCAATGTCGTAGCTACACCTGTCATAACTTTACATAACATTGATAACCCCTTTGATCCTAAACAACTTTCACTGGCAGCAGAATATACTTGGGATGCTATGCTTGTCTTTTAAGTTTAATGCTATATTTTCGATACTGTTAGAAATATTGAAAGAAAGCCATCCAACTGCAGTCCTCTTGTACAAATCCTATATAAATGCAAAGTGTTTCATAATAATTGAACTGCATCCTTATAATATCCATTGCAAGTTACAATTGATACACAAATATTACTAAAATGACAGGCCCTTTTATCCTTTAGAAATGAGCTCAAAATAATCCATTCTGCATTCATTGACAACTGATTTAATCACCTCAACAAACAAGGATTTACTTTGACTTTCAATATCTGTGGTTTGCCACTAATCGATTCATCAGTAAGAAATGATACCTTTCAAAGCCAGATAGAAAGAGCACCAAATGTCACACAAACTTAATGGTGATTCTGTTCTCTTTGCTCAATGATATTCAGCAGTAACTTATGACTTTGTGAAAATGCAATTAACAAGTGTCAGTTATACATCACATAAAATTAAACTATAAATTATAAGTAAATCATTTGTTAAAAAGTAATTTTAAATAAATACTCGCAAGATGCTGTTTTAATGCAGAATTTGTTAATCTTA
This sequence comes from Rhinoraja longicauda, assembly GCF_053455715.1. Classification (NCBI taxonomy): domain Eukaryota; kingdom Metazoa; phylum Chordata; class Chondrichthyes; order Rajiformes; family Arhynchobatidae; genus Rhinoraja; species Rhinoraja longicauda. Next base: position 64,542,817 of record NC_135953.1, on the reverse strand, counting down.
CTCTCTCGCATTCAATGCACACTATTGCACACACCAACATTACGTTAACAGTTTAATCAATCTGGAAAAGTATAATGATAATGCTTATGGAATATTTGTGAATCTTGCCATATTAATAATGCTGAATATATCTGCATATTAGAAAGATTAAAGAAATAAAGAATGGAGTTTGCTGCTTGACAAAACACAAATGAATACGAAGACACTAGCATCCTTCACCTACAGATTTGATACATGGATGCCCTATATCAGACATAACACACCGCAGCATCATTCCACATGATAACAATTTTGATTATTCTAGTCATTCTGAAGCAAGTAGCATTCTGATACTTCCTATAATTATTTAACTGATCATGCATTGATTACATTGCATAAAATGTTACAAAATGTACAGTAAAACTTATTTGAATCTGCACATCATGACCTAAGTTTGAGTTTGGGGACATTCCCCAAGTTTGACAGCTGGGTTCTGCTAACTGATATGAAAGTACATCAAAACTTCTTCCATCATGTATGGAACAAGCTGCCAGAAGAGATAGTTGAGGCAGGGATTATCCCAACATTTCAGAAACAGTTAGCCACGTACATGGACAGGTTTGGAGGAATATGAACCAAATGCTGGCAGGTGGGAATAGTGTGGCTGGAACATGTTGGCCGGTGTGGGCAAATTGGGCCGAAGGACCTGTTTCCACACTGTTTCACTCAATGACTCCATGAAAATTCTAACATGATTACTCTTCTGCAGTTCTGAAAAAATATTCCAGGTAAGGCATTAACCTACCTTTTTAATTTCATATGCTGACAAACCTGTATAGTTTAAATTTTTATTTCACAATTTCGCTTTAGATGCTCAAACTATATAAACATGATACAGAAATAAATTTCATTTTGGACATATACACCCACTGAAAGTGTTTCAAAATCTAATAACTGTGAATATTACCAACCAATTGAAAGTGATATAATAATCTTTGTATTAAACATGCTATGAGATATCATTAGCTTGGCCATAACATCCAAGTTTGGTACATATTAAATTGCCTTATGCCTATAATGTATTTTTTAAATGTCTATGTTTGGCTAAATTTACAAATACCTCAAATATGGTACACTAGCAGATTTCAGGGGTCTGATTCAATCATCTGTCAATTATACCTCTACACCAACAGCAGCTCTTTCCAAACTTCCAAGGTCTAAAAATTTAAACAGGCAAAGTGAGGATAATAATTGCCAGTGTAAGTAAAACAGGTTTACTTACATGGCAGGATCAATCGATATTGTGGCCTCTAAACCAGAGCCGCAATATTGCAGTATTACTGGCTATTATTCAAATAAAGTCAGTCTTGACATTACTGTTAACGTTAAAAGGAAAAACATATAGTATTCTACAAGAGAGCATTAAAAAATCTCTTTGAATCTTACAGAAAAATTGCCTCTTACCTTAATTACTGAAGGAACATAATAACTGCCAAAAACACCAGAAGAAATATTTCCACCATAGTCCCGAACAGCTATTCTTACCCCATTAATTTGTAAAATAGTGCACTTGCCCCAGTTCTATTTACATCTTGAACAAGGTTACATTTATTGCCATTTTAGCACAGGTTCTGATCAATTTATGATAGCTTAATCTGTAATATTTATATGAATGAATAAACTTAGCTCAATGATCAACTATCCCCACATGTAGAAGCAGTGTTGATTGGCCTAGCCTAAAACATTGACACTAGCTCAAGTACAAAAAGTAATTCGAACAGGCTCTTGAAAGACTTTCAATAAAATCACGTGACATCATCTGGGACCGTTTTGAATATTCAATTGAGATAAGTGACCAATCAAATTATTTTTCCTTAATCATTCATCTTTTTTTAAAAACAGACAGATTTCATAATATTAAACTGTAAATGCCTTGCTCACTCAGACAGCTGAAACTACTGGTTTTTTAGCTGAAGTTGTCTGCTGACTCCACCTAGAGGTTTTAAATCTGTTGCAACTCTTCTTTTCTCAAAGTGACCAAAGTGAAACATCATCTGATGTTTCTATAAAACTATGGTTAATCTCTGAATATTGGTTAGATTACGTTTACTTTTACCCTTCTGCCTTCAAACACCCCTAAGGTTTACATCCCTGGCCATAATGAAATGAAAATTTTCCAATATGGCAGCTATAAGTGTAGCTTTTATCATTTGTCCAAAATGTTCTCAATTTGAAAATATGAACAACAATCTGCTGCCATTTACACATTAATGTACATTCCAATTAATTATCCTCCTACAAGATATTTGACATCAAATGCCTTTATTGTTTGCATAGAAGCACAATTCTAGTTCTTGTAGTATATCCATTTCCAGATTTCAGCATATTTTCTGATTAGCTATATACATCAATAGCTTTTATCTGATGCACATAATGTACAATGGAAATCAACTGCATGGGTGACATTATGGCCTCATGCCCACAATCACATTAACATTTTCAATAAGTATATTGAAGATTGGAAAAGCGTACAGTTCCAGTGAATGACAATGCATTTAAAACAATAATTTATTTCAGATTTTCATAGTGGAAAGAAACACCACACACATACTTTTTTACATACTAGTGGTGATAATTGCTTAAACTATGAACTGGGCATGTTCTTTCCTGCCTGACACCAGTTTATAAAAGGTTAACAGAAATCTATGGGTGAAAGTAGTTAAATATTCATCACTCCTCTACTCACCCTACTAGCCAAGAGACCATCAACGCCAGACTAATAAGGGCTGAAGGCTGAAATTTGTTCATGGTCAGATGTGTCTTCATAACTGGTCTTCTAAAAAAAAAGTTAAAACACAACACAGCTGTAGCATAAGGTAAACGTTAAAACTGTATAAACCTCTACAAGTGTCGGAATCGTGCTCCTAAGCTTTCCCTGACTTCGGCACCAAGCAATAATTGATGTGACAAAGCCAATTTTACAATTTTCCAGCTGTATGATCCCCAAACTACAGGTGTGGGTTTTTTGCCCCTCTGTGCATTAACAATAACCATAAAGCGTTCATTTAAAATCGGATGTGTGCAGACCATATTTCCACATGCGGAGAGATTCTCCCCCCCCACCTCCCCCCCCCCCCCCCCCCCTTCCACCCCCCTCCACCTCCACCCACCTCCACATCCACCTCCACCCACCTCCACATCCACCCACCCACCTTCCCCAAGTAGCTCACACTGTTTTGGGGAGACCGCTGTCACACAGCCGCTTCCAATATCGAAGTGGAGAGGCCAGTTGACGGCAGTGGCCAGACTTTAGGACATTTTGCAAGCTTCACTCCACGGATCGGTGCGATCGCAAGTACAAGACGTTTACAAATCGTGAAGCAGGGCGAGATGCAGGAACAGATAGATACAAGAGCTGGACCGTTGCAGTTGCAGCGAAGCCCAGGTTGCAAGCGATCGATCCGCCGGAGCTGAGAGTTTGCTCCCCTTTCGGGATTGCTGTTGCGGGCAGCCGGCTCCTGGGGGGAACACGGTGTGGTGCTCCGACTTGTTACCTGGGGGGTGGGTGCCCGAGGGCTTTGGGGAGGGGGGGGGGGACAGAAGACAGCGGGACGGGAGGGGGAGGGGGTCGGAGTTGTCTCCCACTGAAGTGACCGGTACCCGGGACCCACGCCAGCCCAGTGAGCCCAGCCCAGCCCAGCCTGAGTGAGTTGCCTTGTGCTCCGAGTGAGCTGCTGCTGCTGCTGCTGCTGCTGCTGCAGCTGGGCGACAGTGCTGTTGCTGTTGCTGTTGCTGTTGCGAGCCCGTCCGCCCGCCCGCGCGCGCGCTCCCGCCCGCCCCGCGCGCTCCCGCCAGACCCAGTGGCCGGGAGCGCGCCCCCGCCGGGGGGGGGGCGGGGACACACACACACACACGCGCGCGCCCATCCGCTGACACCACCTCTCTGGGGCAACCCCCCGAGTTGCGGCCGGACACTTGCCTTGGAGGCTGCTGCGGCAAATTGCCAGCGGGTCGGACCCTGATGCCCCCCCCCCCAGTGCCTAAACATAAGGACATTCCCCACCGTGGTGCAATGCAACGCAAATACAAATACCCTTCCTCTTCAGTGCAAAATAAAACCCACCCCGTCTCGCCCCGGTGCAAAAACAAATACCCCCACTCCCCATCCAGCCTATTGCAACTAAAATGCCCCGATATTGAACGCACTTCAAAAATGCCCCTAATCCCCGCCTCTCTATTATAAAACGCCATCGATACAGGCCTTCTTCCAGAAGGAATACCCCCCTTCAAGTGCTAGTAATGTTTCCACGCTGAATCTCTTAATCTAATGCAAGTCAGAATAATATCTTGCCTCGTGCAAAATCAAATACCTCGTTCACCAGCTCCATTTGCAAACAGATACCTCTCTCTACACCTGCCTCTTCACAACGAGAAATTCGTCCCCTGTCCCTAAAAACAAATCAGCTGTCGTCCAGCTCACACCTCTGTCCCCACCCTGCCCAGCACCACACTGTTAAACACCCAGCCTTGTCACCCAGCCCAGCTCCAAACCTGCAAACACCCAGGCCCCTCTCTTGCCTAACTCCATATCCACTCACACCCTGCTCGTCTCCACATCCAGCCTGGCCACCTCCATCCCTTCCTCAGCACCGCACCTGTGCACAACCAGCCTTCCCACTCCGTCCAGTCTTATTCATTCAGTCTGAGGAAGGGTCTCGACCCGAAACGTCACCCATTCCTTCTCTCCCGAGATGCTGCCTGACCTGCTGAGTTACTCTAGCATTTTGTGAATAAATCGATTTGTACCAGCCTCTGCAGTTATTTTCTTATACTACTTATTCATTCACACATCCATTCTTCTTAGCCCAGCTCCAACCGTGCCCAGCTCCCCTCCTGTGCACACCTACCCTACCCATATCTAGACTAACATACACCCAACTATCTAATCCTGCCTAGCTAGCTCCACGCACATTCTGTCAACGAGAACAGTGTTAGCCTTTAATCCATTTATTGGTGCTTCTGCTGCTTGTATCAGAAAAGCATGAATATTTCTTCAGTTGCTTTTTGGCTTCTGCCTTGCCGTTTTGCAGCGGTCCGCTGTGATATGGAAGGTCGCTTCAACCAGCCTGCTGTTTTAGTTTTAATTGGAAAGCAATGTGTGTATTTAGCATGAAACGTGTTGATGTGCGTTTCCGAACTCTTTTTTTACATGCGCCGCTCCTCATCCGCAAACACATGACGGGTACTCGTGTCTCAGTATAATTTCCAAACTAACAGTCTCGGGGGCCGAGAATGGTCGCTATTTTTTTGGTTGCTCATGCAACAACTGCCAGTTCGTTTACTTAAAATTACATTGTTATCATTCTTTATAAATGGACCGAAAGGCAATGATGCGCCTTTTAATTTATGTTGTTTACAAATTGAATAGGTATCATTGCGATAATGTATTGTTGCACGTGTTTACACCCTTTTGGCAGTTTATAATTCAAACTTAATATGTCTGTATTTTTGGCCCCAGTAGTGATCGCATATTTCGAATTTATCCTCCGCTTGTCGGAAAGCAGGAATGAGAATAAAGTAAATTAACAATTAAAAACAGTAAAATGAGTAACCTGAAAGACAAAACGTATTAGTCATTAAGTCATCGGTGTTTCTTGTTTAACGCACCCTTTACATCTGATTTACAACACTTAATGCTGATATAAAGCTCTTCAAGTTATACAGATCAGTCATTTATATTCTGCCTATGTACACTACCCATGAATAATTAAATGTCTGTATTTTCACAGCCTCCCTTGACAAGACAGATAGAGAAACTGCGGGAGAAAAGGAGCATAGAAATGTTGAATGCGATGACTGTTGTTACAGTGCTTACACACTCCGCGTCTGTTTCTTGTTCTTTATTCCTGGGATGGTTTCCATTGCTCCATTGATAATAGATCAACGTGTTTTCAACACATCGGATGCAGTTTATCTTTTGTACTCGGAGGTTGATATGTGTTTGTTGTTGCCATACGTTTAAATTGCAGAGGAGCACAGAATTATCACATTTTTATGAAACTAAATTCATGGAACTATAATTGATTTGCATTTTATAACGAGAGTAAGATTTGACATTTTGATACATTCCTATAGGTACCTTTTAACTGGTCAACTCTTGCTATCACACATAAAATCATGTCAGTGTGAAATATTAGTTTACACAAAACTTTTCGTTTTAAATTTAAAGACATTAGAAATCAACTTCACACAGCGTTGAGGTCTGCTTGCTTTGTTACATTTTAGTGACATGACAAACATATTGCAGCAGCCTTGCAGAGCATGGTGTCCATAGCAACTATGCAAAATCTGAGCTTTAAACATGACGAACGTCACAATCAATAGGCAAGTATCCACTCATTGAAGTGCCGAGTATCTATTTATTTTGCTAAGGACAGTACAATGAATAAGCAAAGAGTGTTTTTTTCTCTCACTGCAAGCAAAGCTTCTGAGAATTTTATACACCACATTTCAGTATTCCTAGCTTCAAATTTCATTGTAAATGGTCACACGTTCTCTCATCTCTATTTTGTTTTCAAAAAACTCTTTTTGAAGAGAGTTTCGAGGTTTCTGGTTGTGCACATCATCGTTCCTTTTTGTACGTTTGTACACACACACACAAAACATACACATATACATATGTACACATATACACACATGATCTTAAAACAAAGTAAAGAGCATGATAATTTCAAAAATGTTGTTTGTCTTTGGAGCCAAGCATTGGTTTATTGTCAAATGCTTTCAGTGAAGAAAGCTAATGGCATGTTGACTTTCATAACGAGAGGATTTGAGTATAGGAAGAGGTCCTTCTGCAGTTGTACAGGACCCTGGTGAGATCATATCTGGAGTATTGTGTGCTGTTTTGGTCTCCCAATTTGAGGAAGGACATCCTTGCTATTGAGACAGTGCAACGTAGGTTCATGAGGTTAATCCCCAGGATGGCGGGATTGTCATATGAGGAAAGATTGGAAAGACTGGGCTTGTATTCATTGGAATTTAGAAGGATGAGAGGGGATTTTACAGAAACGTATAAAATTATTATAAGGAGTCGACAAGCTAGATGTAGGAAAAATGTTCCCAATTTTGGGGTAGTCCAGAACCATGGGCCACAGTCTTAGAATAAAGGGGAGGCCATTTAAAACTGAGATGAGAAAAAACTTTTTCACCCAGAGAGTTGTGAATTTGTGGAATTCTCTGCCACAGAAGGCAGTAGAGGCCAATTCACTGGATGAATTTTAAAGAGAGTTAGATAGAGCTCTAGGGGCTAGTGGAATCAAGGGATATAGGGAGAAGGCAGGAACGGATTACTGACTGTTGATCAGCCATGATACCAATGAATGGCGGTGCTGGCTCGAAGGGCCAAATGGCCTCCACCTGCACAGGGCCGGATTAAGCTAGTGCGGTGCCCGTGGCATATGTTATAAAGAGGCCTTAAATACAGGACAAGGTGACATCACCGCCCACGCCCCACGTGATCTCACCCAGCCAGCGCCACGTGCTCCACTCCACCAATGACAGCCGCCCGAGCCGGGAGGCAACCTCCGTTCGGCGAACACACTCGGCCCCGCTCCCCGAACACACTCGGCCCTGCTCCCGGAACACACTCGGCCCCGTTCCCTGAATACAGTCGGCCCCACTCCCCGAACACACTCGGCCCTGCTCCCGGAACACACTCGGCCCCGTTCCCTGAATACAGTCGGCCCCGCTCCCCGAACTCCGTTAACGTTAACGAGCTCCGTTAGCCTACACTATCCGTGCCTAAAGTGCCGGGGCCTACAGCGGCCGGCGGGCCAAATACGGGACTCCCAGAGAATGTGTGATGGAGGGGTTTAGTTTAGAGATACAGTGCGAAAACAGGCCCTTCGGCCCACCGTCTGTACCGACCAGTGATCCCTGCACAGACTAGGCACAATTTTACACATTCACCAAGCCAATTAACCTACAAATCTGTAGGTCTTTGGAGTGTAGGAGGAAACCGAAGATCTCGGAGAAAACCCACGCGGTCACGGGGAGAACGAACAAACTCCGTACAGACAGCACCCGTGGTTGGGATCGAACCCGGGTCTCCGGTGCTGCATGCACTGTAAGGCAGCAGCTCTACCACTGCGCCACCGTGGGAAGAATGACGGAGGATTGCCAGAAGAGGGCTGGAGGAGTGGGAGCCGTGGGCGCCAGAGAAGTAGAGACAGGGAGGGCCGGAGGAGTGAGTAGAGGCGGGACTGGAGGTATAGGGGTGAGAGGGACGGAGTAGGGCTAGGGAGTGCTGGAGCAGTGGATGCTGAGAGGCATGCAAGGTGTGGGTACAGGAGGTGGTAGAAGAGTGGAGGAGGAGATAGGGCCCGGGAAGTAAGGAGAGAAGGCTGGGGGATTGGTGAGAAAGAAGGCCCGAGCTTTTGGGATGGGTGAGAGGGAGTCACAGGATTTTGGGAGTATGGGCCAGAAGGGTAGAGAGAGGGAGATGTACGGATGGGTAGGTGCTGAGAAAAGGCTGAAAGTGTGAGGGAAAGTGCCTAGAGAAATGGAAAGTAAAGGCCGGAGGAGGGGGTGGGGCATGGAGAGAGGTGTAGGGGAAAGAGGTTCGGAGGAAACGGGAAGACCATAATGGAGATGCGCAGGGGGGGAGAGTGGGATGGAGAAGAGGAGGGAGAGTGGGACAGAAAACTGGGAATAAAGGGGGGAGGTAGGTTGGCGGAAGAGGCGACTGGAACAGTAGCCATTTGGAGGGATGAAAGTCTGGGAGGCGAGAAGGAAGGGGGATTGGAGAGAGAGACGCCCAGTGGAGTGGGAGGGAGAGAGCTGGAGGAGTGGGGAGAGAGAGAAGACCGCAGGAGTGAAGAGAGAGAGACGGCCCTAACAAGGAGAGGGAGAGGCTGAGGGGGAGGGAAAGAACAGGCGTGAGGTATGTGTAATAGTGAGCAGCGGAGGATTCGGGGGAGCAAGTGCCAGAGGAGTGGGGAGAGAGCGCAGGAGTAGTAGGGAGAAGGAGGGCCGGAGGAGTGGGAGAGATGGAGAAGGGGAGGGGGAGGTGATAGACAATAGACAATAGGTGGAGGAGTAGGCCATTCGGCCCTTCGAGCCAGCACCACCATTCAATGTGATCATGGCTGATCATTCTCAATCAGTACCCCGTTCCTGCCTTCTCCCCATACCCCCTGACTCCGCTATCCTTAAGGGCTCTATCTAGCTGGTGGTGAAAGTGGCCCGGGGACTTGAGAGAAAAGAGCCGATGAGCGAGGAGTGAGAGGGCCGGGATGTGTGGGGAGATAAGGCCAATATTCGAGCAGAGAGGTCCGGAGGAGTGAGGTGTTTGGGTGAGGCAGGCGGTGTGTGGAGTAAGAGGGCTGGAGACTGGGCGGTTGGGCGGTGACGTGCCGGCTGCCCATTGGTCCGCGCAGCCCCACCAAGACATTCAAACCGTGGCGGTTGGGGAGCGGCGCGCACATCACAGCGCCCCTCAGTGGGATGCCGATTTCAAGCATTCAGCTTGCATGCATTTAGTGCGGGGCTCTCGAAAGTGCGGGGCCCATAGCAAATGCTACCTTTGCTACTATGTTAATCCGGCATTGCTCCTGCACCCATTTTCTATGTTTCTATGCAATTAAAAACCTCCACCTTCTATATCCGAAAGTGTTGATTCTTTGTTAAAATGTTAATTCCTTCAAAAGTTTTTTTTGCCTTTTTTTCTCAGTCTATTCATTTTTTTGCTGTCATTTCTTGCTGAAATTAATATTAAACACCCTTCTCTGGCTTTTGTATCCTCTCAGATGGACTTGGTGGAATTATGTAGCCAACATTGAAAACTCACAAAAACAAACTTTTCAAAGTAAAAATATATAATTTTAGCTCTTATCTTTCTTACAGAGTCATAGAATCATAGAGTGATACAGTGTGGAAACAGGCCCTTCGGCCCAACTTGCCCACACCGGCAAACAATGTCCCAGCTACACTAGTCCCAATTGCCTGCACTTAGTCCATATCCTTCCAAACCTGTCCTATCCATGTACCTGTCTAAAATTTCTTAAACGATGGGATAGTCCCAGCCTCAAATACCACATCTGGCAGCTTGTTCCATACACCCACCACCCTTTGTGTGAAAAAGAAACCCCTCACATTCCTGTTAAATTTTTCCCCTTCACCTTGAACCTATGTCCTCTGGTCCTCGATTCCCCTACTCTGGGCAAAAGACTGCATCTACCCGATCTATTTCTCTCATAATTTAATATACCTCTGTAAGATCTCCCCTCATCCTCCTGCGCTCCATGGAATAGAGACCCAACCTACTCAACCTCTCCCTGTAGCTCACACCCTCTTGTCCTGGCAACATCCCCGTAAATCTTTTCTGAACCCTTTCAAGCTTGACAATATTGGTCCTATAACATGGTGCCCAGAACTGAACACAATATTCTAAATGCGGTTTCACCAACGTCTTATACAACTGCAACATTACCTCCCAACTTCTTTACTCAATACTCTGACTGATGAAGGCCAAATTGCCAAAAGCCTTTTTGACCACCTTATCTACCTGCGACTCGACCTTCAAGGAACCATGCACCTGTACTCTGAGAACCCTCTGCTCGACAACACAACCTGGAGGCCGACCATTTACTGTGTAGGTCCTGCCCTTGCTCGACTTCCCAAAATACAACATCTCACACTTTTCTGTATTAAATTCCATCAACCATTCATCCGCCCACCTGGCCAACCGATCCAGATCCTGCTGCAATCGTTCACAACCATCTTCACTATCTGCAAAATCACTAACTTTTGTATCACCAGCAAACTTGCTAATCTTGCCCTGTATGTTCTCATCCAAATCATTGATGCAGATGACAAACAGTAACTGGCCCAGCACTGAACCCTGAGGCACACCACTGGTCACATGCATCCAGTCTGAGAAGCAATCTTCCACCATTACCCTCTGATTCCTTCCATGAAGCCAATTTGCTATCCATTCAGCTATCTCTCCTTGGATCCCAATGCGATCTAACCTTCCAGAGCAGCCTACCATGCGGAACCTTGTCGAATGCCTTACTGAAGTCCATGTACACAACATCTACAGCTCTGCCCTCCAATCTTTTTAGTCACATCTTCAAAAACTCAATCAGATTTGTGAGACACGACCTCCCACGTACAAAACCATGCTGACTATCCCTAATCAGCCCTTGCCCATCCAAATGCCTGTATATCCTATCCCTCAGAATACTCTCCAGTAACTTACCAACTACAGATGTTAAGCTCACCGGCCTACAGTTTCCTGCATTTTCCCTGCAGCCATTCTTGAAAAGAGGCACAAAGAGGAAATTTGCCATCCTCCAATCTTCCAGCACCTCTCCTGTATTTAAGGACGACTCGTAAATTTCAACCAGGGCTCCCGCAATTTCCTCTCTAGTCTCCCACAATGTCCTCAGATATATCAGATCAGGCCCTGGAGTTTTGTCTACCTTCAAACATGACAGTACCTTCAGTATTTCTTCGACAGCAACCCTGACTGCTCTCAAGGCATTTCCAGTGGCTGATCCAATTTCCTCCGTCCTGCTGTCTTTCTTCTTGGTAAATACAGAGGAGAAATACTCATTTAGTACCTTGCCCATCTCCTGTGGCTCCACACAGAGGTGACTCCTTTGATTCCTGAGAGGTCCCACGCTCTCTCTTGTTACTCTTTTCCCCCTTATGTATTTATAAAACCTTTTGTGATTGTCCTTAATGCTCCCCGCCAGAGCTATTGCCTGGCACCTTTTTGCCCTGCTGATTTCCTTTTTTAGTTTATTCCTTAGTTCCCGAAACTCCTCCAGGGATGCACTTTACCCCAGCTGCAAATACCTGTCCCATGCATCCTCCTTGTTTTTGACTAACATCTCAATTTCCCTCGTCAGCCAAGCTTCCTTACGTTTTCCTGCCTTGCCCTTCACTCTAACGGGGACGTACACATCCTGAGCTATCTTCAGAACACTTTTAAAAACATCCCAATTGGCCGATGTTCCTTTCCCCTCAAATAACATGCTCCAGTCAACTTGAGTGAGACCTTCCTTCATACCCTCAAATTTGGCCTTACCCCAGTTGAGCATTTTAACACATGGACCCTCTCTGCCCCTATCCATAACTATCTTAAACCTAATCGAACTGTGGTCACTGGTGCCAAAAGGCTCCTCCACACACACTTCATTAACTTGCCCTTCCCAATTTCCCAATATTAGATCCAGTGTTGCCCTCTCACGTGTGGGGGCCTCCACATACTGCTTAAGAAAACTCTCCGGAACACCTTTGAGGAATTGCACCGCATCTAAACCCTTCACGCTATGATTTTCCTAGTCTATATTGGGAAAGTTAAAATCCCCTACTACAACAACCTTATTTGACCTGCAGCTGTCTGCGATCTCCTGGCATATTTGTTCTTCTAATTCCCGTTGACTATTCGGGGGTCTGTAGTACACAAGGTGATCATCCCTTTCTTGTTCCTCAGCTCAACCCATATTGCCTCACTGGACGAACCGTCCGTAATGTCACCTCTGAACACAGCCGTGACATCCTCCTTAAGCAACAATGCAACCGCCCCTCCTATTTCTCCCTCACCCTCACCCCTGTCTCTCCTGAAGCTCCTGCATTGAGCTGCCAGCCCTGCCCCTCCCTTAACCAGGTTTCAGTCATCGCTACAACGTCCCAGTCGCTCTTACCTATCCATGCCCCAAGCTCATCTGCCTTACCCGTCAGGCCCCTTGCATTAAAATACGTGCAGTTTAAACCAACTCTCCTTCATCGCTTCCCGCCTTTCACCTGCCTATTCTGTCCACTAACCTGTCCCACACCACCCTCCATACCAACTTCTAGCCTCTCACGTGCCTCTGTCCTGCACGAGATCCCACCTCCCTACCAATCTAGTTTAAACCCTCACGTGTAGCATTAGCAAACCTTCCCGCTCGGATGTTGGTCCCCCTCCAGTTTAGGTGCAACCCATCCCTTTTATACAGGTCACCCCTGCCCCCAAAGGGATCCCAATTATCGAAAAATCTGAATCCCTGCCCCCAGCACCAACTCCTCAGCCACATATTAACTTCCCCTACCTTCCTATTCTTACCTTCACTAGCACGAGGTACTGGAACCAATCCTGAGATTTTACCCAATTCCCTAAATTCTTGTTACAGAACCTCCTTCCTCTTCTGACCTATTTCATTTGTGCCAACATCGCTCATCTTTATTCCCATCAATATCTTCCAATCTTTATTTCATCTTCTCACCACCTAACATTGCAGTTTGGATATCTGATTTAAAATTATTAATTAAAGTTGTATTTTGGAGAAGAATCCCTCCAACCTTTATCTCTGTATGAATGTTTTCTAACTACTGTTGACTGGTCTAGCTCTAATTTTACAGTTATTTTCAGTAGGCCCAGACATCCATCATCAGAAATATTTTCCTCTGCACTGTCGATTTATTTCACAATGCCAAAATCAGCAATCAAATTACACCCGAATCTAACAATATCCAGTGAATAAAAACCTAATTTATGCAATCTTACCTCATAATTAACAGTTGGAGTCCTGTTAACATCCAGGTGAATCTGCTCCACACTTAGTTTAAGCAGATATATGTTGTTTAAGATGTGGTGTACCAAACTTCCACACAAATCCAACACTTTGTGTGGTCATGGCAGAATTTACTCCTCCAGTTCCAATAACACCTTTATGAATTTTCTTCTACACCTTTTTGTTAATGCCAACTTCCCTATAGCTAGGCAACCAGTACTATACACAATAAGCCAAGTGTTGTCTCACCAACACACAGCTGTAATATAACATCCTAACTCCTGCAGTTAGTGTCATGGCCAATGAAGACAAACATGCCAAATGCCTTCCTCATCATGTGTAGGAAGGAACTGCAGATGTTGGTTAAAACCAAAGATAGACACAGAAAGTCACAGTAACTCAGCGGGTCAGACAGCATCTCTGGAGAAAAGGAAAAGGTAACGTTTTGGGCCGAGACCCTTCTTCAGACTGAGAGTCAGGGGAAAGGGAAACGAGAGATATAGAAAGTGATAGAGAGAGATATAGAGGAAATGAAGGAAAAGTATGCAAAAAAGTAACAATGATAAAGGAAACAGGCCATTGTTAGCTGTGGGCTAGGTGAAAATGAGTTACAGACAATGAGACTCAACAAGATGACTTTGAAGCTAGTACAAGGACTTGGGTGAGGGAGGGACAGAGAGAGAGAGGGGATGCAAGGGTTACTTGAAGTTAGAGAAATCAATATTCGTACCGCTGGGATGTAAGCTGCGCAAGCGAAATATGAGGTGCTGTTCCTCCAATTTTCATTTAGCCTCAGACTGAGAGTCAGGGGAAAGGGAAACAAGAGATATGGACAGTGATATAGAGAGATAAATAACAAATAAATGGAAGATATGCAGTCTGAAGAAGGGTCTTGACCCGAAACGCCACCTATTCCTTTTCTCCAGAGATGCTGTCTGACCTGCCTTCCTCATCATACTATTTATCTGTGTTGTTATTTTCATGGAACCATGTATTTGTATCCCTCAGTCTCTCTATGTTCTACAACACTCTCCAAGTCCGTTGAAGCCTGCTGACGTCGAGTAAAAGAGAATACGACTTTTGGCATCAGAATCAGAACTAAAGCTCTTGAGCGCTGAAGATATGATGACTCCAAAATAATATCTGGACTAATAATGGTATTTTACTGCCTTATATGCGATGCCAATAAATGCATGAATCATAAATAGTGATCTATTGTAATTATTGATTCAATGTCCACTAATTGCTGTAGGCATTTCAATTGCACTTTGAAAAATACAGCATAGTATTTGTAAGTAGCAAGAACTCAACTTTATTCAATCGATGTGTTTGCTTACAGGGTCAACATTTTAACTACTTATGAAACATTATTGGTATTTTGTACTGCTAGGTGGCATTGCCGGTCAGGGGCCATTTGCTCCAATTAGTTGATTAGTTCCAATCACTAAGATAAAAATTGTTACGTTACCTTCACTATTTTTTGCTCAATCCACATACCCCATAACTCAAATCCCTATGCATTATAGGCATGAATAAATGCACAAATTTACAAAAGAAAAATTCAGATCTTTCACTAATCTCAAAAGGCAATATGGTCATAAGGTCATTAGTGATAGGAATAGAATTAGGCCATTTGGGCCATCAAGTCTACTCCGCCATTCAATCATGGCTAATCTATCTCTCCCTCCTAATCCCATTCTCCTGTCTTCTCCCCATAACTTCTGACAACTGTACTAATCAAAAATCTACCTATGCCTTAAAAATATCCCTCGATTTGGCCTCCACACACTTCTGTGGCAAAGAATTCCACAGATTTACCACCCTTTGACGAAATAAATTTCTCCTCATCTCCTCCCTAAATTTCCTTTAACTCTGAGGCTATGACCTCTAGTCCCAGACTCTCCCACTGATGGAAACATCATGCTGTCGATGTTGGAAATTTGAAATAAAGACATAAAATTGTGGAGCTACTCGGCAGATCAGACAGCACCTGAGGAGAAAGAAACAGGATTAATGCTTAAGGCCAATGATTTTTCAGAATCCCGATGAAAGATCATTAACCTGAAACCTTAACTTTATTTAACGCTTTCTTAACAGATGCTTCATGACCTGCTGAATAACTCCAGTAATTTTTAGTAGGTAGCAACGGCAAATGCTGGGTTAAACCGAAGATAGACACAAAATGCTGGAGTAACTCAGCGGGACTCTACTCCATCCTATCCCCCTGGTACAATATACATTAATGATTTGGATGAAGGGATTAAAAGTAACATTAACAAATTTGCAGATGACACAAAGCTGGGTGGCAGTGTGAACTGTGAGGAAGATGCTATGAGGTTGCAGGGTGACTTGGACAGATGGTGTGAGTGGGCGGATGCATGGCAGATGCAATTTAATGTGGATAAATGGGAGGTTATCCACTTTGGTGGTAAGAATAGGAAGGCAGATTATTCTCTGAATGGTGTCAAGTTAGGAAAAGGGGACGTACAATGAGATCTGGGTGTCCTAGTGCATCAGTCACTGAAAGGAAGCATGCAGGTACAGCAGGCAGTGAAGAAAACCAATGGAATGTTGGCCTTCATAAGAAGAGGAGTTGAGTATAGGAGCAAAGAGGCCCTTCTGCAGTTGTACAGGGCCCTAGTGAGACCGCACCTGGAGTACTGTGTGCAGTTTTGGTCTCCAAATTTGAGGAAGGATATTCTTGCTATTGAGGGCGTGCAGCGCAGGTTCACTAGGTTAATTCCCGGAATGGCGGGACTGTCGTACATTGAAAGACTGTAGCGACTGGGCTGGTATACTCTGGAATTTGGAAGGATGAGAGGGGATCTTATTGAAACATATAAGATTATTAAGGGACTGGACACGCTAGAGCCAGGAAACATGTTCCTAATGTTGGGGGAGTTCCGAACCAGGGGCCACAGTTTAAGAATAAGGCGTAGGCCATTTAGAACAGAAATGAGGAAGAACTTTTTCACTCAGAGAGTTGTGAAGCTGTGGAACTCTCTGCCTCAGAAGGCAGTGGAGGCCAATTCTCTGGATGCTTTCAAGAGAGAGTTAGATAGAGCTCTTAATGATAGCGGAGTCAGGGGATATGGGGAGAAGGCAGGAACGGGGTACTGATTGTGCATGATCAGCGATGATCATGGTGAATGGCGGTGCTGGCTCGAAGGGCCGAATGGCCTACTCCTGCACCTATTGTCTATTGTCTATTGTCTATCTCTTTCGAACTATGTCCAAATTACCTCGCACCCCCTTCATCTCTTTAATGTATTCCACTCCCTGAGCCCACACTCCCTCATGTTTACTATGGATGTTCTGTCACTCCACACCTCCATCCCCCACCAGGAAGGCCTTAAAGCCCATTGTTTCTTCCTCGACCTCAGAACCAGCCAATTTCCCTCAACTAACACTCTCCACTGCCTAGCAGAGCTGGTCTTCAATATTAATGATTTATCTTTCGACTCCTCCCACTTCTTCTTAATCAAAGGCATGGCTATGGGCCCTTAAATGGGCCCCAGCTATGCCTTCCTCTTTGTAGGGTACATTGAACAATCCCTGTTCCGGCCGTACACTGGCCCGATCCCCAAACTCTATCTCCATTACATTGTCGACCGCATCAGTACTACCTTCAGCACCCATGCAGAACTCGTGTATTTCATTAACTTCACCATCAAATTCCATCCTGCACTCAAATTCACTTGGAGCATCTCCAACACCTCCCCCTGCTTTCTTGATCTCGCCATCTCTATCACAGGAAATAGACTATTGACTGACGTTTATTGCAAACCCACCGACTCCCACAACTATCTCGACTACACTTCTTCCCACCCTGCTTCCTGCAAAAACGTTATCCCCTACTCCCAATTCCTCCGACTACGCCGCATCTGTGCCCAAGATGAGGTGTTCCATACCAGGAAATCCAAGATATCTTCATTCTTCAGGGAACGGCGGTTCCCCTCTTGGATCATAGATGAGGCCCTCACATGTGTCTCCACCATACACCACAGCTCCGCCCTTGCTCCCCCTGCCCCAAGTTGCAACAGGGCCAGTTCCCCTAGTCCTTACCTTTCACCCCATCAATCGTCACATACAACACATGACCGACCTTTTTACCACCTCCAACAGGATCCCACCACAAGTCACATCTTCTCATTTCCACCCCTTTCCGCCTTCCACAGAGACTATTCCCTCCTTAACTCTCTGGCTAACTCATCCCTTCCCACTCAAACTACCCCCTCCCCAGGTACCTTCCCCTGCAACAGCAGGAAATTCATCACCTGTCCCTATACCTCCGCCCTCGACTCTGTCCAGTCACACCGACAATCCTTTCAGGTTAGGCAGAGGTTAATTTGCACCTCCTCCAACCTCATCTATTGTACCTGCTGTTCAAGATGTGCACTCTTATACATTGGCGAGACCAAACGTAGACTGGGCGATCATTCTGCTGAACACCTTCGCTCAGTTCACCTGGATCTACCTAATCTCCCGGTTACCAAAGACTTTAATTCCCCTTCCCATTCCCACACTGACCTATCTGTCCTAGGTCTCCTCCATTGTCAGAGTGAGGCTAAACGCAAATTGGAGGAACAGCATCTCATATTTTGTTGTGTAGCTTACAACCCTGTGGTATGAATATTGATTTCTTTCACCAAGTAACCCCTGCATTCCCTCTCTCTCCATCGCTCCCCCACCCAAGTTGCACCAACTCTCGTTCTCACCTAGCAAACAACTAACAATGGCCTATTTCCTTTATCAAAGTTACTTTTTGCATAACTTCCATTGGTTTGTTTGATATCTCTCTCCATCATTGTCTATATCTTTTGTTTCCCTTTCCCCTGACTCTTGTCTGAAGAAGGGCTTTAACCCCGAAACATCACCCATTCCTTCTCTCCAGAGATGCTGCCTGCCCCGCTGAGTAGCTCCAGCATTTTGTGTCATTCTCCAGTAAATTTTATTTTAATTTCACGTACCTCAATCCTAAATGGCTAGTGCTTTATCCTGAGATTTTGCTTCCCCATCCAGATTCAAATAACAGTTTTACTCAGATATTAAATATCATCTGATCAGTCAAATTTATTATCAAAAATTTCATAGACAATTCAATAAAAGCCTACACATCCTTCTGACTAGAATTGGCTTCATAATCAGAGGTATTTCCATTGTGACAGAGTTCATGAGGTTTGAAATTCAACAATCAAAAAAATTACCAATTTCTATGGTAGTAATTGCAATTTAAAATTCTGTGACTATGATTTACCACAGTGGGAAATCTTATGCTGAATAGAAGTTATAAATGTCCAAGAGCCAAATTTATCCAAGTTTCCAAACTGCCAGAAGACTGATAAAATCCTTATCAAATTCAGAAGTAATATCCTTTACGACAGTGAAACTCGGATATTACCCCTCTTTATCCTTCTCTGCCACGCTGCATCTTTGATGTTTGGTCTCATCACACTCCTCTTTTCCCCTGCTATCTAGGAGTGCATTTGGCTGTTGAAGTCTCCTATCACTCAGACTGTCAGACTTTCTGCACTTGCAGTGCTCTCTCAGCAGTTGCTCAAGGGGCTTACCTTGATTGGCTCATGCCATCCTCATGCAAGAGGCTGGGCGTGGCATGTTGGCCACAGCTCTGTGTCATCACCAGCTCTCTCAGTGGCATGTCAGTCTTCTGGTGTGTCATGCTGCTTCTTGGCTATGCAAGATTAGATCATAAGGTCATAAGATCACGTGATAGGAGTAGAATTAAGCCATTCGGCTCATCAAGTATACTCTGCCGTTCAATCATGGCTGATCGATTTCTCCCTCCTAACCACATTCTCACGCCTTCTCCCCATAACCTCTGACACCCATACTAATCAAATCAAACGACTAAAATCCTAGGTCAATTGTTAAACCAGCAACCACTCTAATTTATGTCATGATATGATATACACACTGAATGCCGCAATTCCCTTTTACAAATTCCCTCTTACTAATCCCCCCTTCCTTTCCCCGTTTTGGTAAAAGTCTGAGGCAAACTATTCACAATCTTGACATCCATCCGATGCGACCTGAGCTGAGCTTTCATTGTTATGTCCCCTCCATCACCAAGACCACCAGATTACCATACTTTGCTACTACTTGATATCACAATTCGAAAGTCCTCCTGATGTGCACTGCACATTCTACCTCCGCAAACATGTGTTCATTCCAACCATTGTCGACTGTGTTTCAAAGAGGCCAAGAGAGAGCCAGGCGGCATGGAAATGGGCTTTTTTGTGCATTGAGTCAACACCAACTATCAAACTACAAATCACACTAATCCAACATCAATCGCATTCTATCCTCCTCACACTTGCATGAATTCCCTCAGATTCTACATCTCACCTAGACATTATGAACAATTTACAGTAGCCAATGAGTATATCAAACTGTATGCCTTTGGGATGTGGGAGGAAATCAAAGCGCCCAAAGGAAAGCCATGTTCAACTAACTCGCATTAACTCCCTTTCACCTTTCATTCCTGTATTGGCTGTCTACATTGTCTCCTAAACAGGAAAACTCTCCTAGTTTAATATTCTCATTCTTGTTTCCAGCTCATTCCATAATTTTGAACTTTCCAATCTCTGAAATTCCCAGTCCCAGTTTTC
Source organism: Rhinoraja longicauda (assembly GCF_053455715.1). Lineage (NCBI taxonomy): Eukaryota > Metazoa > Chordata > Chondrichthyes > Rajiformes > Arhynchobatidae > Rhinoraja > Rhinoraja longicauda. The sequence goes on along the minus strand of NC_135953.1, from coordinate 64,522,647 downwards.
TCCCTAATTTTCGTACTCTTCCACTCCTTGCCTCCTGACATTCCATATGTTCATTGTTCAGGTGCTAGTGGCTGCCATGGCCATAAATTCGAGAAAGCCTGACCAAGTTTCATCAACTCTTCCTCTTTTACTCCCTCTCCCTCTCTTCCTACATGGAAGGTCTTTTTGCAGTTATGTGTCAGACGTTAGACAATAGACAATAGACAATAGGTGCAGGAGTAGGCCATTCGGCCCTTCGAGCCAGCACTGCCATTCAATGTGATCATGGCTGATCATTCTCAACCAGTACCCCATTCCTGCTTTCTCCCCATACCCCCTGACTCCGCTACCCTTAAGAGCTCTATCTAGCTCTCTCTTGAAAACTAGTTTACCAAACGTTGTTTGGTAACGATGTATTTTTAGACTTTGACTACATTGAAGTACCGAATAATATGCATTTTGTCTTATAAATGCACCATGCAATTTCAAATGGGCCACTGATTATAAACTTAAGTATAATTTATCGAAATAAATGGATTATAATAAAACAAACGGTTCCAGTTTGAGGTTAATTTTAGTGTCGGTATAATTTAAAAGAGTTAGTATTAAATGCTGCAGCACAGTTTTTATAACTATGTGTAAGAGTTAAACCCGAACACAGTGATAGACAGACAACATAGAAAGCTTCTAAAAATAGGTCAGAGCCACAGTGGGATATTTCAAAAAGCAACAGTTGGCTTGTTCATAAGTTCATAAGATATAAGAACAGGACAGACATTCGGCCCATCAAGTCTACTCTGTCATTCAATCATAGCTGATCTATCTTTCCCCCTCAACCTCATTCTCCCGCCGTCTCCCCATAACTCCTGACACCCTTACTAATCAAGAATCTGTCAATCTCCACCTTAAAAGTTTACACTGACTTGGCCTCCACAATGTGGCTGTGGCGATGAATTCCACAGATTAACCATCCTCTGAAGAAATTCCTCCTCATCTGCTTTCTAAAGGTACATCCATTTATTCTGAGGCAATGGCCTCTGGTCCTAGACTCTCGCACTCTCCACATTCACTCATTGGTTGAATAAGGGATGAATAAATTGCCTAATTGAGCAGCAGTAATGTGCGGTGCACTACGGTGCGGTGCACTACGGTGCGATGCACTACGGTGCGGTGCACTACGGTGCGGTGCACTATGGTGCGGTGCTCGGCAGTGTGGTGCACTACGGTGCGGTGCACTACGGTGTGGTGCAGTACGATGCGGTGCTGGGCGGTGTGGTGCAATACGGTGCGGTGCACTACGGTGCGGTGCACTACGGTGCGGTGCACTATGGTGCGGTGCTGGGCGGTGTGGTGCACTACGGTGCGGTGCACTACGGTGTGGTGCAGTACGGTGCGGTGCTGGGCGGTGCGGTATGGTGAGGTGCTGTGCGATGCGGTGCGCTACGGTGTGGTGTGGTACGGTGCGGTGCGTTGCGGTGCGCTACGGTGTGGTGCTGGGCGGTGCGGAGCACTACGGTGTGGTGCAGTACGGTGCACTACGGTGCGGTGCGCTACGGTGTGGTGCTGGGCGGTGCGGAGCACTACGGTGCGGTGCGCTACGGTGCGGTGCTGGGCGGTGCGGTGTGCTACGGTGTGGTGCAGTACGGTGCGGTGCTGGGCGGTGCGGTGCTGTGTGGTGCAGTACGGTGCGGTGCTGGGCAGTGCGGTGCTGTGCGGTGTGGTACAGTGCGGTGCTGTGTGGTGCGGTGTGCTACGGTGTGGTGCAGTATGGTGCGGTGCTGTGCGGTGTGGTGCAGTACGGTGCGGTGCTGTGCGGTGTGGTACAGTGCGGTGCAATGCAAGAGGGTTTGGTGAGTATCTGAGCAAAGGCTGGGTGGATGTTCACAGGAGATAAAGTTACTCTCTGCTGTTTCTTGTGTGTGTTTGTCCTCTTGGTTTTTGGTGCAGTAGAGATGGCAGGTAGAATGGTGCAATGTTCCTCCTGCAAGATGTGGGAAGTCAGGGAAATTGCTGGTGTACGTGATGACTACACCTGTTGGAATTGGGTCCAGAATTGCAACTCCTTACAGACTGTGTTGCCTTTTAATTATCTGGGAGAATGAGAGCTTCATAGATGAGAGTTACTGTGAGGTTGCCTGAAGTGCAGGAAGAAATCAGATTGGTGACCACGAGGAAAGGAAGTAGGTGGAGAATGCAAGGACCCTCTGTGGCTATACCCCTTCAAAACAGGTATACATTTGGGATTATGTTGAAGGGGATGACTGGTCAGGGGTGAGTAGCAGTCACAGTCAAGTCTGTGGTATCAAGCTTGGCTCTGAAGCACAGTGGGGGAAGGGTAATATTGGGCAGAGCCATTGTGGTAGGAAACATATTAGTTACGGGGACAGACAGGAGATTCTGTGGCAGCAATCGAGACTCCAGGATGGTGTGTTGCCTCCCTGGTGCCAGGGTGCAGGATGTCTTGGAGCAGCTGAATTACATTCTCGAGGAGGGTGGGCTTCCAGAAGTAATCCTGCAAAATGAATAAAGGGAGCTGGACAAAAGGTTGAAAAGCAGGACCTCCAGGATGGTGTCCTCCAAATTACTCCCAGTGCCACATGCTAGTGAGGGTAGGAACAGGAAGATTGGGCAGCTGAATGCGTAGCTGAGTATTTGGTGCAGGGGGCAGGGATGTGGAGTTTTGAATCATTGGGATCTGGAGCAGAGATGACCTGTAGAAGAAGGATGGGTTACACCTGAACTGGACCAATATCCCAAAATGGCAGAAAGGTTTGTTAGTGCCACTCGGGTGGGTTCAAACTAGATTGGCCGGATGGCGGGATTCCAATGCAGGACAGAGGCAGGTGAGAAGTTGGTAGGGAAGGCGATGAAAGAAACTTCTGTGGACAGAATAGACAGGAGCACACCAGGGAGAGAGGAAAGACTGTTGGACTGAATTGCATTTATTTTAATGCAGGAGACCTGATGGGTGAACCGGGTGAACTCAGATCAAGGATAGATGCATATGACTGGGACATTGTAGCTGTTATGTGAACAGAGGGACAGGACTGGCAGTTTAATGTTCCAGGGTGCAGGTGCTACAGGCGAGATAGAATGAGGTGTAAATAGATTGGGCTGTTGCTGTTGCCATGGCAGTAATCCAAAATGACATTACTGATGGTTCGTCCAGTGAGGTTAGATGGTGGAGCTGAGGAATAAAAAAGGAATGAGCATCTTGGTGGAGATGCTCACTGTAAGCCCCCTAATAGTCAATGGCAATTAGAAGAACAAATATGCCAAGTGATTGCAGGCAGCTTCAAGACTAATATGGTTGTCATAGTAGGGGATTCTAAATTTCCCAATATAGACTGGGACTGTCATAGTGCCAAAGCCTTAGACGGGGTGGAATTTGCCAAATGTGTTCAGGAACGTTTCCTCAGGCAATATGTAGGGAGCCCTACATGGGAGAGGGCAAAGCTTGATCTGGGAAGGGCAATTTACTGAAGTGTCCGTGAGAGAGCCTTTTGGGATCAGCCCCACTGTTCTATTTAAAATAAATATAGATAAGGATGTGAAGCTTAAAAATAAGTATAGATAAAGATCTGAAGAAGGGTCTCAACCCGAAACATCACCCATTCCTTCTATCCAGAGATGCTGCCTGTCTCGTTGAGTTACTCCAGCATGTTGTCTATTATAGATAAAATTCTAGTTACAATTCTGAAGTGGGCCAATGCCAACTTTGATGATAATAAACTAATTCTCTCTCAAGGTTATTGGAAGTTGATTGCAGGTAAAGGAGTGTCTGTAAAATGGGATGCTTTTCAAAGTGTGATGGCAAGAGTTCAGAGTATGCAAGTTCCTGTTGGAGCAAAGGGCAAGCCCGGTGGGAGTAAGGAAGTTTGGATGATGAGGAAAAGAAAGGAGGGATGAGAAAGGCAAAAGCAGCTGGATCAAGTGTATCTCTGGAAGAGTTTTGGGAAATGAGGAGCATGAATAGGAAAGGCTTAGAAGGGAACGCAGAGTGCTGGAGTAGCTTGGCAAGTCAGGCAGCATCACAGGTGAACAAAGAAAGTTTTGGTCCTCAGTTTTGGTCTCCAAATTTGAGGAAGGATATTCTTGCTATTGAGGGCATGCAGCGTAGGTTCACTAGGTTGGAATTTAGAAGGATGAGGGGGGATCTTATTGAAACATATAAGATAATTAGGGGATTGGACACATTAGAGGCAGGAAACATGTTCCCAATGTTGGGGGAGTCCAGAACAAGAGGCCACAGTTTAAGAATAAGGGGTAGGCCATTTAGAACGGAGACGAGGAAGAACTTTTCCAGTCAGAGAGTGGTGAAGGTGTGGAATTCTCTGCCTCAGAAGGCAGTGGAGGCCAGTTCGTTGGATGCTTTCAAGAGAGAGCTGGATAGAGCTCTTAAGGATAGTGGAGTGAGGGGGTATGGGGAGAAGGCAGGAACGGGGTACTGATTGAGAGTGATCAGCCATGATCGCATTGAATGGCGGTGCTGGCTCGAAGGGCTGAATGGCCTACTCCTGCGTCTATTGTCTATTGTCTATTGATGCTTTGAGTTGGGACCTTTGTTCAGACATTATGGGGGGGGGCAAGAAACCTGGAAGAGGAGGGACAGAACAAAGCCTAGCAGCTAACAGCTGCCAGAGGTGAGAAGGGTTGCAGTATTTTACAGACAGTTGGACAAAGGCTAGAGATTAAAAAAAGAAGGTGTGAGACAAAATGATTGAAGAGTTGTGAATTGTGAAGCTAGAGGAAGGAATTTAGGTGAAAGGGGAGGGAAGAAATGGGTGCAAGTCTAGGTGAGCAACAGGGGAGGAGGGGGGTTAAATGAGGGTAGAAGGGAGAGGAGGAGGGTTATGCAGTTACCTAATATTGGATTATTCATTGTTCATATCGATGGGTTGCAAGCTACCCAAGTGCAATATGAATTTTTGTTCCTCCACGTTGCATGTGGCCTCACTCTGGCAATGGTGGAGGCTCAGGACAGAAAAATCAGTATGGAATGGGTATAGGTTAAAATAGACAGCATCCAAGAGGTCCAGTAGCCCTTGGCAGAGCAAGAAATTGAGAGTAGGGGGTAGTCTTAGCAAGGAGCAGGGTGGGAGGAATCCATATTAATGTGGGAGTTGGTTGGTTTGCTTGTACTGCCTGTGTCTTTTTGTAAACCAGCAGCTGTAGTTCCTTGTTTCTACAAGGTTTAGAGGGATATGGGCCAAATGCAGGCAGGTGGGATTAGCATAGATGGGCCATCTTGGTCAGCACAGGCAACTTGGGCTAAACTGGCATCGGTTGCGATGCTCTGACTCTGAGGCTAAGTAAATATCTCAAAAAATAAGAGAAAATAAAGTTGTCTTTAATAACAGTGAAGATTTGCAATTTAACAATGGTTCACAATTAATAAACCAACATCTGCAGTTCCTTGCTTTTACAATTTAGCACCTCTGAATACAATTTGATTATGCCAGCATGCTGTTCCTTTATGTTGGAAGAACTTCAAGTTCTGTAATAGCATATTTATTATTGCATATTATTTCATTAGTTCAGCAAAATCATTGGAATGGGATTAGACTAGACATCTCCACAATCTTTGGTCCCGGCAAAAGAAAGTCAAGGAAATGGCAAGACCAGATCTGGAGAAGTGCAGAGAAATGGAAAAGGATAGGATTGAAGGACTTGCAAAGTTAGCAAAATAACAAGAATCTATACATTGAATCTATACGTTGCCAGACTGGAAGCCATTGAACTTCAACTAACACAAGAGTGAAGGTTGAAAGGGATTTTATTTGCGAGATAGGTCCTGGTGGCAGCATATTTATTTTTGTTCTTTATTCTATTTAGAAAAAAAAAAGTCATTGTAGAATCAGTGTTAATGAGTACTTGATGGCCAGCTTGGATGCAGTGGACTAAAGGGTCTGTTTCTTTGCTGCATGATTCTACATAAGATTCTACATATTGCATAAGGTGCAATAGAAACGAATGGCCTCTACAACATAACTTGTCCAGCAAAGAATACTGTGGGTTGATTTTCCAGTAATATAAGAAAACATGCAAAAATACATATATTGCAAACTGTAAAAGGCTAGAAAAAGAAATGTTTTTTTAAAGACTTGAGACAGGAAAACAAGATAATAATAAGCTGTGATTAAAAATCAAAATTGCTGGAAAAACTCAGGAGGTTAGAAGAGACTAGCTAAATTTCTCAAACTTGGTGTGAAATATAGCTCAGAAAATCTGTGCTAGAATGCAAAAGCAGATTGCAAATGATTGATTGGTTATTTCAACATCTGCTTGTAGTGACATTTCTTGTAAGCGAGAACAAACGTGATTTTATTTGGATAAACCTGGCACTAAGGTAGTGATGGAAAATTTGAAGCACGTTAATCCACTGTGGTCTGATAATCTGATATCTGAGCCGAGTATATGAACTACCACAGCTAATGATGCTTAGCCATCCAGCAAGACCCATTTGTAATGTTGTAAGGGATGGACTGGAGGTTGGATTTGCTCCAATTACCTTCGGGTAACCATGAAGGTACATCTTGTTAAACAAGTAGTGGGAAGTTTCTGTGTTTTTCTTCTGATAAAATCCATAGTTATAGCTGATTAAATTCCATTTGATTTTCCGTGTACATTTGAAAAGCCCAAGCAGTTGTCCATAACAAGCCCATTGGATATAATGAAATGGTGCTTACTATATGAAAGAAGTGTGCATACAATACGATGCGATATGATAGAACGTCATTTATCCCAAGGAGGGAAATTGAGGCCAACAGTCATAAAAACACAAAATACATGAAATTAAAGTGAAGAGTGGAAAGGATTGGGGATGTGCAAAGATTGGGGAGGGGTGGGGGGGGGGAGAGAGGAATCACTCAGCCTACCCCATAACAAAAGGGGGAGGAGTTGCACAGTTATAGCCACAAGGAAGAAGGGTCTCCTGCGGTGTTCTGTCCTGCATCTTCATGGAACCAGTCTGTTGCTGAAGGTACTCCTCAGGTTGACCAGTGTGTCATGGAGGGGGTGAGCTGTATTGTCCAGGATGCTCTGCAGTTTGAAGAGTATCCTCCCTTCCAAGACCACCTCCCATGAATCTTACTGCAGGTAAAGTAACTGGACTTAAACACCGTTTAAGCATTAGAATGGTTTTCTGCACATCAAACATTCCGTTGCTCCAACAAAATAACGCTGAGAATCATTTCATAATTGCCACAAAAATACAATTGCTTAACTCCACATTTTAAATATTGCATTGTATGCAGATTTTTAATTGATGGCATTGTCACAGAAGAGCTCTGTACCAAGCTTGTATTTAGAGGATGCCCCTCACAAAACATCCCTGTTCAATGAAGTAGAAAGATGAACATGTGTTGAAAAGAAGAGCAAAAACACAAGGACCAAAGGAGATAAAAAAGAATGAACAAATGAAAAGAATTTTAGAGAAGCATTTGTTTCTAGAAAGATGACAAATGCTGATGCAAATTCCGTGAAAGATCAGACTCTAAAGTAAAATAGCAATCTGTTGTCAGGAGAACAGAAGATGCATAAAGAAACGTAGAGACCAAGAACATTACTCATTTACAACAGAGCAAAGCTGTGAAAGGAATGGAAAATAGGGAGTAAGGTCTTGAAGTGAATCTTCACACAGAAGCGGTGAAACCTGTCAAGCAATTGGGTTATAGGCATGCGGAATTCATATGGGGAGAAGACACAGTCTGTGGAATTTTGAATTAAAAGCAGAAAATCCGAGTATACAGTGCATTCAGAAAGTATTCAGACCCCACTTTTTCCACATTTTGTTAGGTTACAGCCTTATTTTAAAATGGATTAAATTCTTAAATTCTTTTTTTTTAATCATTAATCTACACACAATACCCCATAATAAAAAAGTCAAAACAGGTGTTTAAAATTTTTTGCAAAGTAATTAAAAATAAATAACTGAAATATCACATTTACATAAGTATTCAGACCCTTTACTCAGTACTTTGTTGAGGCACCTTTGGCAGCGATTATAGCCTCAAGTCTCCTTGGGTATGATGCTACAAGCTTGGCACACCTATATTTGGGTAATTTCTCCCATTCTTCTCTGCAGATCCTCTCAAGCTCTGTCAGGTTGGATGGGGAGTGTCGATGCACAGCTATTTTCAGGTCCCTCCAGAGATGTTCGATCGGGTTCAAGTCCGAGCTCTGGCTGGGCCACTCAAGGACATTCACAGACTTGTCACAAAGCCACTGCTGCGTTGTCTTGGCTGTGTGCTTAGGGTCATTGTCCTGTTGGAAGGTGAACCACCGCCCAAGTCTGAGGTCCAGAACACTCTGAAGCAGGGTTTCATCAAGGATCTCGCTGTAATTTGCTCCGTTCATCTTTCCCTCAATCCTGACTAGTCTCCCAGTCCCTGCCGCTGAAAAACATCCCCACAGCATGATTCTGCCACCACCATGCTTCACCGTAGGTATGGTATTTGCCAGGTGATGAGTGGTGCCTGGTTTCCTCCAAACGTGATGCTTGGCCTTCAGGCCAAAGAGGTCAATCTTGGTTTCATCAGACCAGAGAATCTTGTTTCTCATGGGTTGAGAGTCTTTTAGGTGCCCTTTGGCAAACTCCAAGCGGGCTGTCATGTGCCTTTTACTGAGGAATGGCTTCTGTCTGGCCACTCTACCATAAAGGCCTGATTGGTGGAGTGCTACAGATATAATTGTCCTTCTGGAAGGTTCTCCCATCTTCACAGAGGAACTCTGGAGCTCTGTCAGAGTGATAATCAGGTTCTTGGTCATCTCCCTGACCAGGCCCATCTCCCTGACCAGGCCCTTCTCCCCCGATTGCTCAGGGCCAGCTCTATGCAGAGTCCTGGTGGTTCCAAAGTTCTTCCATTTAAGAATGACGGAGGCCACTGTGCTCTTCGGGACCTGCAATGCTGCAGAAATTGTTTTATAACCGTCCCCAGATCTGTGTCTCAACACAATCCTGTCTCGGAGGTCTAAGACCAATTCCTTCGTTTTCATGACATGGTTTTTGCTCTGACATGCACTGTCAACTGTGGGACCTTATATAGACAGGTGTGTGCCTTTCCAAATCATGCCCAATCAATTTAATTTACCACTGGTTGATTCCAATCAAGTTGTAGAAACATCTCAAGGATAATCAATGGAAACAGGATGAACCTAAACTCAATTTTGAGTGTCTTTTCAAAGGGTTTGAATACTTATGTAAATGTAATATTTCAGTTATTTCTTTTTAATCACGTTGCAAAATTTCGACACACCTGTTTTCGCTTCTTCATTCTGGATTTGTAGATAGTTTGTAGATAGATGATAAAAAAAAGAATTGAATCCATTTTAAAATAAGGCCGTAACATAACAAAATGTGGAAAAATTGAAGGGGTCTGAATACTTTCTGAATGCACTGTACTTAGCGGGTCAGGCAGCAAATGGGCAGAGAGAGAAACAGAGTTAATATCACAGATGGATGAACTCCTGTCAAAATTGAGCAGATCTGATGTAAGACCAGCCACCTGTAGCATCTGGCAGTTCTGATTCTAGCTTCCTAACTTGCATGAAAGGCCATTGATTTGAAATTTTGGCTCTGTTTCTTTCTCTACAAATGATGCCTGACGTGATGGGCACTGCCAGCATTTTCTGATGTTATATCAGATTTCCAGCATTTGGTCGAGTTTGGGATGCTAATCTTTGAGGACCTACCAAGCTGGACAGATGTTTTTAGTATCTCTGAAGGACGTGGTAAGAGTATAAACACTCAATGCTTCTGAACTGAAAGGAAACAGTCTTAAGAACAGCAGATAAGTTAAATTCCGACTCTGTTTGGAAATGAACAGAATGCTGTGTTGCTTATCTCTATTTAAAACTGTTTAGGATAACGGAACAGTTGATGGATAAAACACTGCCAGGAGTCAAATAAGGTGCTTTACGGTTTGTTTGGACTGAGCTAAAGGAAGTTTTGATATTCACAGAACCCAACATTAGAAGCTGAATCAGAAAATGTAATACTTCACTTGCCATAGATAGTGGTGACACGAAGGCATGTTTTTGAAGATGATGATATGAAATGAGAATAAATTATTGAGATTGACAAAATTGAATGAATGAAATTAATGATATTTTTATTAATAATAATAATAATAATAATAATACATTTATTTTATATAGCGCTTTTCAAAATACTCAAAGACGCTTTACAAGCAAACAAGACATAAAAACAAACAAACAAACAAAAGATTTGTCCTGACGGAGAAGCGGTGAACAAACAGCACCAGCGTCCTCTCACGTCAGGGTCCGGCAGTAAACAATAAAGAACACAAGACACACAATTACAATTTAACACAAACAACCATCACAGTGATTGCTCCAGGCACACCCTCACTGTGATGGAAGGCGAAGAAAAGTCTTATCTCCTCCTCATTCTTCTCCCGTGGTCAGGCAGTCAAACTGCTGCCTCGAGGCGATCGAGGCTCCCGACGTTTGAAGCCCCCGCCGGGCGATGGAAGGTCCCAGGCCGAGCCGAGCAGGCCGATGAAGGTCCTAAGCCCCCACCGGGCGATGGAAAGTGCCGCGGCCGAGCCACGCAGGGCGATGAAGGTCCTGCGAGCGGGTCGATCGAACCTCGTGCTTCGGGGCGGTCGAAGCTGCTACGGCTGGAGCTCCCGAAAGCCGGTCGCCAGCCAGGGACCTGCAAGCTCCCGATGTTGCGGTCTGCAGGGCCAACGGCCCGAAGCCTCCGAGATGGTAAGTCCAGGCCCTGCGACCGGAGTCTTCAAGGTCGATCCCAGCTGGAGGCCGCCGACTCCACGGTGTTAGGCCGTAGCGCAAACGGAGATACGACACAATAAAGGTCGCATCTCCGTTGAGGAGGAGATTAGAAAAAAAGGTTTCCCGCACCCCCCCACCAACCCCCACATATACAGAGCTAAAAATAAATCAAAACATACATTTAAACGAACAAAGACAAAAAAATCAGAGAGACTGCCGGTGAGCCGCAGCTGCAGCCATGCCCCCCACTTTTATCACATGGGACATGTCACAGTAAGATTCTTTGTTTTGCATACCCGGCTTTCGGGAGCTCCAGCCGTAGCAGATTTTTGTACACCTCTATAAGATCCCCCCTTCATCCTCCTGTGCTCCATGGAATAGAAACCCAACCTCTCCCTCTAGCTCACACCCTCTAGTCCTGGCAACATCCTCAAAAATCTTTTCTGAACCCTTTCAAGCTTGACAATATCTTTCCTATAACATGGTGTCCAGAACTGAACATAATATTCTAAATGTGGTCTCACCAACATCTTATACAACTGCAACATGACCTCCCAATTTCTATGCTCAATACTCAGACTGATGAAGGCCAAAGTACCAAAAGCCTATTTGACTACCTTATCTACCTGCGACTTGGCCTTCAAGGAACCTGTACTCCTAGATCCCTCTGCTCTACAAACCTACCTAGAGGCCCTTCATTTACTGTGTAGGTCCTGCCTTTGTTCGGTCCCAAAATGCAACACCTCACACTTCTGCATTAAATTCCATCAACCATTCATCCGCCCACTTGGTCAATTGATCCAGATCCTGCTGCAATCTTTCACAACCATCTTCACTATCTGCAAAACCACTCACTTTTGTAAGATCAGCAAACTTGCTAATCGTGCCCTGTATGTTCTCATCAAAATCATTGATGTAGATGACAAACAGTAACGGGCCCAGCACTAAACCCTGAGGCACACCACTAGTCCCAAGCCTCCAGGCCTCAGTTAAAAACAGAACTGAGATTTGTTCTGGAAAGTGGGATTTTTACTATTAAAATTTTGAATATATAAAGTAGAATCTTGATTTCTGAATTCTAATCTGAACCAGAGCCGAGAGCAAATTGCTGGTAAGGCGTTTTCACTGAGGATTCCACTGACCTCTGCCAAAGGTGAAACAAGAAACTGAGAAAGTCCTGCTGGAGATACGGGCCCTGTGGAACTGATGTCAAAACAAAAGCAACATCACCCAAATCTGACAAGCAATTCAACTCTAATAGCAAAAGGCGAAATACATTCGGAATATATTTTGCATGTAAACCATGGGTGGTCCGATACAATGGCTCTAATTATTATATTTCTGTGTCAATAAACTGGTGCATGCAGGTTAAGTGGAAAGAATAAAGGGATGAAGTATACTATGTCAATAAATGCCTAATTTGCACATTGCATTCACTTGCAGCAGCATTCCACAATGAAAGAGGCATGGCCTTAATTAAAAAAAAAGAGAATTAAGTGGACCACAACATTTCCTGCTGGTTGCTATTTTTCAATAGCCAAGTATGATTATTCCAGATGCGAAAACACATAAATAATGACCATCCATGGTTACAGGGGAAAACAGCCGAAACCATAAATTAATTGAAAGGGCACAATGAAAGCATTTAGTTTGCAGTTTTCATATGTATAAAATCTACTGCTACATAGACCTCGGAGATAAAACTTGGGTGATAATTATTCTGTGGCTTTATTGTCTCAATTCTTTTCACCTGGTAGACCTGCTGTCTCACAGCGCCAGAGACCTGGGTTCAATCCTGTCTGTGTGGAGTTTGCGCATTCTCCCTCTGACCGCATGGGTTTCTGGTGAATGCTCTGGTTTCCTCCCACATCGCAAAGACGTGTGGGTTTGTAGGTGAGGAGTGGATGCAAAAGTGGGATAACGTAAAATTAAAGCGAATGGGTGATCGATGGAATGTGTGGAGTCGGTGGACCGAAGGGCCTGTTTGCAGGCAATTTCTTAGAATTTGAGCTCAGTCTGATAGCCTTGCTGTTCATTTTTAAACTTGCGAGGTGCCAACCTTTTAAATTATACTTTGCAGCTGCCCATGGCCACTACTTAGGTACTGTTCATACTGCAGTTAGCGTGGCATATAGAGGAGATCCATGATGAGCAACAGCAGGAGCCTTGGAAAAAGCAGCTGCAAATGAGGGAGGGAATCATTCGAGAAATGTAACCAACAAGAGGCTATACAGGAGACTCTGCCTGTTGCTAGACACAAAGAGCTGGAGTAACTCAGTGAGACAGGACCGCTGAGTTATTCCAGCTTTTTGTGTCTATCTTTGGTTTAAATCAGCATCTGCAGTTCCTTCCTACACACTCTGTCCAGTCCAACATATATACAGCCAGTGGCTGAATTTCATTGACATTTCTGAACACCAGTGGCTGAGAGCAATTTTCAGCCAATTGGTACAAGATGTATACTTGTTCAATTTGGTGATCACTCTTTGCCAGCCGCTATTAGACTGAGTATCATCTTCAAACACTTCTCTTCCATATCCATCCAGACCTCACCACAAGGAAATGCAGAATCTCAAAGATGAATGCACAAGAGGCAGATGAAATGGAAGAGGCGGATGATTATGAAGGTTTGGAATTCAGAAAGTGCAATTATAATCCTGTTACTCGTAATTAAGGTATTCCAAATGAATTAATCTTTAGCTGTGTGGCTCAAACTAGCTTCCGGAGGATCAGCAAGTCATTGACTACATCCACGTAGCATCCAAGACAACCCCAATGATTGCAGGCATGCAAAATTGTTGGATACCTACCACAATGTTTCATTATGGTGCCGTTCTTGTTCGCTTTACACCCCATGCAGACTTACCAGCTTGTTGCCTGGAAGTAAGGGGTACATGCTTAAAAATCAGCTTCTGGCACCAGTGATGTAAACAGCCAAAGCCACCTGACAACAAAATATTCTCAGTCAACAAGACATTGGAATCCCAAAGATGTGCTTTGGTACCTTGACAGGATTGTAGATGCTCTTCAAAATGCATCATTCTGGGTTTTTGGCATTCTACATAGCATGGACATTTGAACCACAAACATTAAATGCACGTATTTGCACTTATCCAGCTACATCTCTGCTAACAATGGCCTGTTCCCTTTACCATCGCAATTTTTTTGCATATCTTTTATTCATTTGTTTTATATCTGTTTATATCACCATCTATATCTCTCGCTTCCCTGTTGCCATTTGGCCATATCCCTCGACACATATCCTATCCATATACCTGTCTAAATGTCTCATGTGATCGTACCTGCCTCAACTACCTGCTCCAGCAGCTCGTTCCATGTGCATACGACCCTTTTGAAAAACAAGGTACCCTTCAGGTATCTGTTAAATCTTTTCCTCTCACCTTAAACCTATGTCCTCGGGTTCTCGATTCCCCTACACTGGATAAAGGACTCTGTGCATTTACCCTATCTATTCCTCTCATGATCTTGCACACCTCTCTTAGATGTCATGGTGCAATCCTTTGTTTTCAGGTGAGATTGCGATAATCTGCGCCGGTCCTGGTCAAGATGCTTTTTCCCAAAGCCTGCGTATCTTTATGTTGTGAGAACTTTGCCATCCTGCAGACCTTGACTTAGGTGTCAGCACTCAACGTAGTCCATGGAGATAGGGGAAACATATGGTGACAGTTGGGTACTCAGCCAAAGAAGTGTTGGCAAATACAAATCTGAAGGTGAGAGAGGCATAGCAATTCTATTTGACATGGGTTGAAGAGGGGGTGGAGGTAATGTTAGGATTAGGTGATCCTTAAGGTGCAAAATTATGCTCCGCAGTTCAATTTTGGGCTTGAAATTCAAATGGAGATTAAATAGATTACTGACATCTGCTTCAGGGTGAGTCAACAGTGGGGAATGACATGAGTATGGAGGAATCTCAATACAGTGACTTCACTGGTGATAGTATTTAGCTGAATGAAATTGTGTCTAATTGAACAGTAAGTATTGGGCAGGCAGTCTGACAACAAAGAGCTAGTGGAACACTTGAGAGAGCTAGAATTGCAGACGGGGTAGTCTATTTAAATGTGTGATTCATTTCCATGACCGCAGGTTATATTTACAAGACCCAGCATGAGAGGTTTGGAAGAGAAGTGAGCCAAGGATGGATTCTCAAGAGATTTCACGGAAACCGTTTAGGGATATAAAACTAAGCTACAATCAGCTGGTTACAATAATATTCCAACAAATCAGTTGTGCAGCTGAGGTGGGAATTTCTAAAAATAGGAAAATTGGTCAAGTTTGTAATCAGTGACTTACTGGAAGAGGATGATGGGGACTTTAGGCTAACTGAGCAAGGGTAACTTAAAGATCAAATTAGATTAGGAAAATTCTGAGGCTGCGAGGTAAGTTGATGAATACAAAAATGGCTATGTATGGGAGTTAAAAAAATGACAGAATTGTAAGATATGATAAGAGGAAGCAGGATTTATCTACAAGAAGGATGGGGGAATCTGCTGTCAGCCTGTCCTGTATAAATCAATAACTAATGGTCACAATCCCCAATTGAAAACAGGTTCTACGCAATTTATTATAAAACCATAGAATCTTTTGCGTAACTATTGTAACCTGAATACTGCTCTGTGACAATTTTGGGACAGCAGAACATTTCTGAGTTTTCTTCGGAATGCTCGGCAGTATACATTGAAATAAGACAAGTTATTTGAGAAACTCTGCACTGCTGTAAGGGATTTCTTTTGTGTATTCTCCTGTTCTGAGCCGTAATTAAGAGGACGACTGACTGGGTTCCACGTGAAAGGTGGAATCGGGCTGAAGGGCAAGCACACAAATCCATCCAATAGCAGTCAAATAGAACAATAGAGAGGGATGCTGGAGGTGGTTGTGTCATTCGTTGGTGATGTGATAAGAATGGATCATGCACCCATGGTCACAGTAATGAAATGTATTGTTCAGGGCTTTGCGTAGGGAATCTTTGGTGCAATGCAAAGGAAAATTAAACATAATTGGAGAAATTCAAATATGGATTTGCAAGAGGGATGAATAGATTCAAGAGAGCAGAAGATGGTTCTCCTGAACATCTTATGGTCAGAGCAGGTTGAGAGAGAAGTTTAAAAATGCTTATAAGACATACAAGGCAGGTTGGAGTAGAGGAGTTGATACGTGATTTGGGTTAGTTGCATTAAGAGAAATGGTTAGTAGGTAATGGACAAGGAAAGCTGTTAATGAATTCCTTTTATTTTGAGTCATAAAGTCTCAGAGCAAATTCTTACAGGAAACTGTCCCTTCGAGCCAATTTGCCCACACCGTCCAACAGGTCCCATCTACAACAGTCCCACCTTCCTGCATTTGGCCCATATCCCTCTAAACCTGTCTGATCCATGTACCTGCTAAATGTTTCTTATATGTTGCGATAGTACCTGCCTCAACTATCTCCTCAGGCAGCTTGTTCGATTTACCCACCACTCTTTGTGTGGAAACAATTACCCCTCAGGTTCCTATGAAATCTTTCCCCATATTTATACCGTTTCTATTTCTGATAAATGAAGCAGTGCATTAGACTGGATTAGCTCACCAATATAAAAATTGCCAGGAATAGTTCTTAAAGCAAGGAGGAATAGTGTAGTCATGCTGCTTAACGTAAAGAACTATAAGAGATGTTGAAAATGAATTGGAGAATGGGAAATATTTTTGGATTGTGGACAAAGATTTTCGACAAGGGACTTCTGATCAATAAGCAATCTATAACACAATATTTCATTCTTTCCTGATTAAAATTCTGGGGTTAGCCTTTGTAAATTGTCTCCCCCTATTTCCTGCAGACAGAATATATTTTTATAGCTCCCCAATGGTCAACTCAGTAGCAAAATAGATTGCCTGCTAGCTGCACCTGTCACTGAATGAATGATTAATATTGATTTATTAGATTTAAACCCTACTCAACTACAGATAATATGCAAGGCTGGTTTACTTTTTTTGCTGGCAATGTGATTCAAGCAGGAAATATGACTATACTTTTACTGCAAAGTGCCAGGCAATTTACCCCAAGCTGGTAGTTGAATAGGAGCCTAAGACTGAGGCTGAAGTTCAAGTAGTGACCAATAATATGAATTGCACCCTTCGTTGATCAATTTTCGGTCTGCACTCAATTACAGCAACAATGAACTGAAGTTGCAATCAGTATCTTATTGAAAGCAGTAATCAGTCCATCTTATTAAAACCCGATCTCACATTTATTTTTAGCCTTGAGTTTTTTTGCTGCTGTTGCCAGCAGTTAGAATGGAAAATGCTAAGAAGAGAGTGTTGATGGACTTGGCCCGAGGCAAATATAACAAATTACAGCAGTGGAACTGCACAGCTTGGGAGAGAAGAACAGGAAGAATGTCGGGCAAATGTTAACCTGGGAATACCCTGCATAATGGAGAACCTCCGTGAGCTCCTTCTGTTTATTGAGCTCTGTGGCCTTATAACGGTTGTAAGTGTTTCATTCATAAAGATAAGTGATGTGGACATTATTCTGATTGAATATTGGCAAGGTTTCAACTCTTTCAGAGTAAACACTAGCTCTCTTTGAGTAACAATTGTGGATGCAGTGACAAATAAAGATTCTACCTTGAGCTTGCATCATCAGTTAATAGCTTCTATTCTTGCCTCATGATGCTGTATATGGATGATTGTTTAAAATTAGATCCAGTTCAATTAGAAACAGTAAACAGGGGTACAATAACACTGTGGTTAAATTACTAGGCTAATATCCATCAGAAGCCTGCACCACTGATCCAGAATGTTGAGTCTGAATCCTGCCATAGCAACTGGGGAATTTAAATTGAAGTAATTAAACCAAGCTGGAATAAAAAGCCAGCTTTAGCAATGGAGATCCTGAAATTATCAGATTGTTGTGAAGACCCATGAAGTTCATAAACATTAATCAGGAAAGGTGATTTGCATAACCTGCACTGTATGTGACTCTAGATCCACCAGGTTTTGATTGGTGGTGGTGAGTTTTCCACTTCTCTTGAGCCTTATCTTCCCTACACTCTTTCTTATTAAAACCTCTTTAACATATCCCATCCCTATCTTCCTCGTATATTTACAGGGCTTCCCCCCAAATCCATCTCAACCATTCCTTATGGGACAAGATTCGAACCACTCTCTTTGTAAAGAGGTCTCACACAAATGTCCTATTTGAAATGATCTGTGTGGGCAATCAAGGATAGTCATTGAATGCTACTACTGACAAAGTTATTCAATGCTTTTTCCAGCGGTGCTTTGATTTTATCCAGTGGATCGCAGAGCCATACAATCAACTTTCTCATTTCACAGCCCTGTGCTGAATCATTGATCTCATCCTATTCTCAAGGTTTATTCAATTGGATCTCGATAAGATGTAACAATTATTGCCAATTTTAAAGGTAATATAACTGGCCTCGATGCTTCTGAGTTATCTTGTCCCACATAGTATTTACACCAGTTAATTGAACCATTCTGTTATCCAGATGGTGGTGATTTTTCTACCTCTCTTGAGTCCTATCTTCTCCACACTCTTCATAATTAAACCTCAGTGGTGAAGTAGTACATTTGCTGCCTTACAGCACCAGAGTTCAACAGGTTCAATCCTGACTCTGAGTGGTGTCTTTATGGAGTTTGCACGTTCTCCCTTTGACCTGTGTGCGTTTTCTCCAGTTTCCTCCCACACTCCAAAGATGTACTTGTTTGTAAGCTAATTGACTACGGAAAATTGTAAATTGTCTCTAGTGTGTGAAGGATAGTGTTAGTGCGTGGGGATCGCAGGTCGACACAGACTCGGTAGGCCGAATGGCTATTTCTGTGCTGTATCTCTAAACCAAACATATCCATTCTTGTTCACCCTCTACACTGCAGACTTCAGACACAGCTCTGCAAACTCCTATTTACAGAAGTTCTCTGACGACTCTGCCATCGTCAGCCTCATCACGGGCGACGATGACAGGGCGTACAGAGAACTGATCAAGGAGTTTGTGGACTGGTGCCAGCGGAACCACCACCGGATCAACGCGGGGAAAACCAGGGAGATGGTGGTAGATTTCGCAGGCGCAGCCAGGTCCCCCCGACACCGGTGAACATCCAGGGAATGGACATCGAGAGGATGGATTCTTATAAGTACCTGGGTGTCTACCTCAATAATAAATTGGACTGGACCGAAAACACTGATGCGCTATACAGAAAGGGCCAGAGCAGACTCTATCTGCTAAGGAGACTCAGGTCCTTTGGAGTGCAGGGGTCACTCCTAAGGACCTTCTATAACACGGTGGTTGCATCAGCCATTTTCTATGGAGTGGTCTGCTGGAGCAGCAGCATCTCAGTGAAGAGACTCGACAAGCTGGTCAGGAAGGCCAGCTCTGTCCTGGGTTGCCCCCTCGATTCAGTGCAGGTGGTGGGAGAGAGGAGGATAATGGCAAAGTTAACATCGCTGCCGGACAACGACTCCCACCCCATGCAAGACACTGTCACTGCGCTGAGTAGCTCCTTCAGTGACAGACTCCTTCACCCCAAGTGCGTGAAGGAGAGATATAGGAGGTCCTTCCTTCCCACTGCTGTGAGACTGCACAACCAGCACTGCTCCCAGCAGACGAGTCAACAGTAACAGTTACATATATTTACAGGGCTTCCTCCTAAATCCATCTCAACTATTCTTTATCAGACAAGGTTCTAACCACTCTCTTGGTAAAGAGGTTTTCCTCAAATTTCCTATTTGAATAAATGTAGCTAATGTATATTAATTGCTCTTACTTCTGGACACCTTCAATGTGAATGCTATCAAACCCACTACCTGAATGACCTAAGACAAATCAACCATCAGACATTTACTTAGTAGAACAAGCAACAGCCTGTTCAATCATTTCAGGCAGGTTCATTGTCTCAGATCTGGCATCATTTTGTAGTGATCTCTTTTTGGATCCTCATCAGTGCTTCTGGTTTTTGATATAATATGGAGACCAGAACAGTCCCAATGCAGTTTAGTTTAGTTTATTGCCATGTGTACTGAGGTACAGTGAAAAGCTTTTGTTGCATGCTAACTGGTCAGCGGAATGACAATACATGATTACAATTGAGCCATCAACAGTATACAGATACATGATAAAGGGAATAATATTTAGTGCAAGATAAAATCCAGTAAAGTCCAATTAAAGATAGTCCAAAGGTCTCCAATGAGGTAGATAGTGGCTCAAGAGTGCTCTCGAGTTGTTGGTAGGATGGCTCAGTTGCCTGATAACAGCTAGGAAGAAACTGTCCCTGAATCTGGAGGTGTCCATTTTCACACTTCAATACCTGTTGCCTGATGGGAGAGGGGAGAAGAGGGAATGTCTGGGGTGAGACTCATCCTTGATTATGCTGGTCGCCTTGCTAAGGCAGCGTGAGGTGTAAATGGAATCAATGGAAGGGAGGCTGAGTCCACAATTCTCTGTAATTTCTTGCGGATTTGGATGGAAAGTTAACCAAGGGTTATAGCAATTTCTGGATGTGCACATTTATCATAAATAAGTAAGAGTAAGATTGGATTAAAGATTTAATTATACAGTAAAATAGACTGCTAATGTTCAATCCAGTATGAAATAAAAGGACAATGGTGTAATACCAGAAGGCGCCATGTTTGCTCAATGATGTCATAGCAACATTATCTTCATGTGAAATGTCGAAGAAAAATATTGCAAAATAGAAAAAAGGCAGTAATAATATAAAATGCAAACAATAGATGCGCTTATTTTTAAATTCATGTAAGATCTGAAGCACAGGTTTACCAAGGTTTGTTATTTTTATGTCTTCTCATCTCAATCTTTGTATTTTACTATCTAAGTCAATATTTAATATGACAACAGCACACCTAGAATCAGAAAAAAAACACATTTAAAAAAAAACAAGGCAATGCAAAGATTTCACTGTTTCCCACAAACACTATTGATCTCAGTGATTTGTACGAACATCTCCAGACTACCACAGTATTTAATGGCTCAGAATTCATTCTGCCCTTGAACCTGCAGCATGCAATCAGTCACAGTGGCTGAATTAGCAAACATTCAGCTTTTCAGGATTTATTTTAGTTTTCCTTCATGAAGTTATTTTTCTCTGAAATTAATATGACTATGAAGAGCATATAAAGTAACGTAAGGAGAGGGAACATAATATGGTCCAAGTAAATGCCACTGACTTTTAGCGTGAGACAGCATCAAACATAGAGACAATAGGGTACATTTTGTATTTTCATTAAGAATAGAACCATTTCAACAAAGGAATGTTAGAGAGTTTTCAGTATGTTTGTTAAATTATTTTGTTTATGGTGTAATATAACAATGTTCTATGTGGAAATAGTTTTTTGTTATTTTGATCCAAATGCAATTACTTTTCTCAACCAAATGGAAATGATAATTTCATACCCCAGTAACTATGTCACATTTTAATTTTGGTTAAATGTTTTTCATTATTAAAAAATGAAAGTAAGTAATAATATTTAAACTAATTGAACAATGGTTTTCCAGTGGATATTATAGATCATTTGTGGACAATCAGATGTGAGGTAAAAAGCACATCAACCAAATTGGAAAATCTATCATAATTAAAATCAAAACCAGGGCAGGACCTTCACAGTGAATAGCAGGGACTGGGGAGTGTTATAGATCTAGGAGTGCAGATACTTAGTTCCTTGAAAGTGGTGTCACAGGTATATAAGGTGGTCAAGAAGGCTTTCGGCCCAATGTACCAAAAGCCTTCATCAGTCAGGGTATTAAGTAAAGAAGTTGGGATGTTATTTTACAGTTGTATAAGATGTTGGGAAAGGTTGGGCAGACCAGGACTTTATTCTTTGGAGAGCCAAAGGATGAGGGGTGATCTTATAGGAGTATAAGGTCATGAGAGGAATAGATAGGGTAAAAGACACAAGAGAATTTAATGCAGAGTAGGGGAATCCAGAGGACATAGTTTAAGGTGAGAGACAAAAGATTTAATAGGAACCTGAGAGGCAACTTTTTCACACAGGAAGCTATGTTGAATGACCTGCCAATGGAGGAGTTGAGGCTGGTACTACAACAACATTTAAAAAGCAATTGGATAGAAATGTGGATAGGAAAGATTTAGAGGGATATGGGCAGGTTGGACTAGCGTTGATGGGGCATATTGGTTGGCATGAACAAGTTGAGCCAAAGAACCTGTTTCCGTGGTGCATGCCTCTATGACTCCAAAAGTGGTAACACAGCAAACGGTACTTAAAAAAAGATCTATTGTGGATTCAGGAGGATTCAGGATTCAGGATATCTTTATTTGTCATCCAAAAAGCAAGTCTTATGGACGAGATTTTGTCACCCACAGTCCAACAATAAGAGCAATAAAATAAGCAAATTACACAACCCCAACCAACACAAAACACACAAAAAAAGAAACATCCATCACAGTGAGTCTCCTCCAGTCCCCTCCTCACTGTGATGGAAGGCCAGAATGTCTTTTCTCTTCCCCTGCCGTCTTCTCCCGTGGTCAGGCTGTTGATGTTGTGGTGTTGTAGAACTCTTATTTGACATGTTTACTGCTGATCTTTCCATATTAAGCACAAGAATATTTATCTAACACTAACACAGTCAATAAATTGAAATATTATGCGACCAACAAAAGGTTACATATTTCTGAGAAAGAGAGGCCAAGTTCTTAAATGTATTTGAAATATATTTTAGAGTCACAAGAATGTTCGCGACATGAAACGTCACCTATCCATGTCCTCCAGAGATACTGCCTAACCCAATGAGGTATGCCCGTATTTTGTGGGGCTTTTGTAAATCAGCACCTGCAGTTCCTTGTGTCTATCGATTTTACCTGCCAGTTTACAACATTTATTAACTTATTCCCAATATTGCCCAGTGAATGTTAATTTCATCACTTTATAAATTATGCATATATTTTTTGCTCTCTCTCCATAATGAAATCACATTTATTTAGGTACTAATAATTTAATGACATAAAAATGGCTATATCCAAAGTCACAATTTCCTACGCAATATTTTGCAAGTAGGATGCAGTGAAGTGTTTCAGAAACTTCCCATACTCTTGACGTACTTGCTAAATCTGAGGCTTTCAGTCATAGAACTAACTGCATTTAAAATTTAGATTCTATATTCATCGAATTAACATACTGCCAGTCTCCTTATTCTGTCCAGGATAGTCAGTGGAATTCTAGCTAAGTATTTAAACTTATTCTGAAATATAATTGGAAATTGACAACTTAAATACTTGATCATGTCAAATATCAATTTAATAAAACACTAATGGCTCCATTATCTACATGGTACAATTAATATATCAAGTCAAGTCAAGTCAAATTTATTTGTCACATACACATACTCGATGTGCAGTGAAATGAAAGTGGCAATGCCTGCGGGTTGTGCACAAAAATAATTACAGTTACAGCATATAAATAAAGTTAATAAGTTACTAAACATAGCACAAAAAGTGTCGACAAAAATTTAGTCTCTGGGGTTATCAAAGTTGACAGTCCTGATGGCCTGTGGGAAGAAGCTCCGTCTCATCCTCTCCGTTTTCACAGCGTGACAGCGGAGGCGTTTGCCTGACCGTAGCATCTGGAACAGTCCGTTACTGGGGTGGCAGGGGTCCCTCATGATCTTGCTTGCTCTGGATCTGCTCCCCTTTCCTCGATGCTTTCCCATAATTTCCTAGCAATACTGTTTTAATTTATCAACAAGCATGTTTGTGCCGAAACAGAAAATAGATTAATTTTGTAAATGTTTTCCCCCAGTGCATTAAAACTAATATAGGTACATATTCTTAGTGTAACAGGTGCCATTAATGTGAGGCTGGAATAATATGAATGCAGTCATTAGTTCTGGTGACATCCCTCTGATTATTAGTTTATGGAATTTTTAAAGTACAGATTAGAGGAATGTTCTAGAAATACATAAAACATCATTCTGCGTTTAACACCTATAGGTGTTCTGAATTGGTGATTTAATTAGTTTGAAAACTTTTTATCTCTTAAAATAAGTTATTGAATAAAGTGGAAAGATTGACCATTTAATCACCACTCCCAAGCATCTGCATTCATGTCCCTCAATAACTCATTTATTTCTGAAGAATAAAATCTAGCAACTAGGGATGAATAAGGAGTACCAGATGGCGGTTATGACAGTCTCAAGTATTTTCTAGCTTACGTTCTAACAACAGATGCTCCAGTGTTTTTATGTAAACTAAAATCCAAATGTAATGGGGATTCAAAAATAAGGAGCCAGATATTGTCAAACAATAAGTGTCTAAATGCCAAACTTCGTGCCACGCAGAAGCGTCACTGATAATGAAGATTATACTTGATTAGTTGTTCAATGTATGTTTCATAGTGAAGCTCTCCGCTCATTACAAAATGACATTTTATGATTTATTGCTCGTTGCTTCAAGAAATCATTGTGTGCCTCATGTATAGTTCCAGCAATATCTCTTCCTAACTAAAGCAACAGCATTTTGATGACTTACAAAATTGAAAATCATCTTCTTTATCAGGACAGATTGCCAATTATTGTAAATTGGTAATTGACTTTTCCCGTTGATGTATAACTGCTGAGACCTCACTTTTATCAGCAGCATTCATTTATCAAGATTTTCCAAAAAAAACAATAGGGTAATTTTTAATATTTATCACCAAGTGAAGAAGGGGAAAGTAGTTTGTTAATTCATTACTGCCCCCACCCTTGCTAACTGCAAGGTTTTGCTGGACATGATTTTAACCTGCTGTGATGAATCGTCATCGGCCTTTGACTCGGTATCAAGGGGTCTCTTATGGGATGTCGTATCCACCTATGGAAGTCCTGAAAAGTACATTTGAATCATGAGACTCCTCCACAATGACATGCTTGCCACAGTCATGACCAGCAACAGCAAGTGTGAGCCATTTCAAGTCAGATCAGGAGTGAAACAGGGATGCGTGATTGCCCCAACACTGTTCACTATCTTCATTGCAACAACCATCCACATTAACAAGGATGACCTACCCCCAGGGATCGAAATTGTCTACAGAACATATGGCAGACTTTTCAATCTTGCCCATCTCAAGTCCAAGACTAAGACATCTACGAGCTCCCTCATCAAGTTCCAATACGCAGACGACAAATGTGTTACAGCTCTCTCAGAAAATCATCTGCAACAGATCCTGACTGCCTTCAACAGTGCATACACGAAACTTGGACTTACCATCAATTCCAAGAAGACTCAGGTTATCTACCAATCATCACCAACTGAGACAAATTGGAAGGAACAACCCTGGAAAATGTGGATCACTTTCCGTACCTTGGAAGTCACCTCTCCTCCAATGTCAACCTTGATGACGAGATCCATCATCGTCTTGTGTGTGCTGGAGCAGCGTTTGGACGTCTTCGAACAAGAATCTTTCAAAATCGTGACATACGAACAGACACCAAAATGTTGATATAAAGCAGTGGTGATTCCAACGCTCCTGTAGGCATCAGAAACCTGGACAACATATCGACGCCATCTGAAAACACTTGAAAAGTTCCATCAACGATTTCTTCGAAGCAGCTTAAATATCCTCTGGGAAGACAGAAGAACCAATGTCAGCGTGCTGAATGAACCAAAAACATCAAGCATCGAAGCCTTCATCATCCAGAACCAACTAAGATGGAGCGGTCATGTTGTTCGGATGGAAAACGAGCGTCTACCAAAGCAAGCCTTCAACTCCCAGCTTAAAGAAGGCAAATGTAAAAGAGGCGGACAAAAGAAGAGATTCAAAGACGCCTTAAAAGCCAGCATGAAGAAATATGAAATCGACATCGAAAATTGGGAAACTAATTGGACAGGAAACTGTGGCGAACCACCATCCCAAAAGGAACAGCGACCTTCGAAGCCGAGATGCGCAGAATTAGATGAAAAGAGAAGTAAACGGAAAAAGAGACAGCAACAACCAAAGCCCGATCTGACATCTGGAATTACCTGCCCTAAATGCCAAAGAACTTTCAAAGCCAGGATTGGACTCATATGCCACCTGAAAGCTCATAACAACAATGGAACATAGACCATCATCCTTGACCTCGAGGGATAGCCGCGTCGACGAAGACGAAGACGCCTGTGTGTGTTTGTTTAATGTGTACTTGATGTTGCACTCCAAGAAGCACACGGTCCTTCACAAATCAATAAACTAATTCCAATGGCAAGGCAACCAAGACGATTGGAGCTGATAGATCTGTTGCAGCCTTCATCCGCCATCACAGCCGTTGAGTTCAAGATAACTTTGTCCGCCTGGTCTGCCGTTGAGGTGTTGTAGGTTGGATCGTTCTTAGTCTGGACCCTCATCCTCGACCTTACCGTCATGGGTGGCCCTACCAGAAGCTAGTGCTTCCGACAGCATCGCTCTTGGAATCATGGGGGCACGCAGGCCTCTTCACCATAACAAGGTGAACGATCCGAAGAGGGCTGTGATGAATAGGAGCAGGTTCACACACCAAAACCAGATGCATTTTTCCATTGAAAGCCATTGCCTTTCTACCTGTATCAGCCAGAAATTTGGCAATGAAATCTAAATGAAATAGCTAACTCTCATTCTGCAGCTAAGAATCTTATTCACTAATGAGTTAATTTCCCAGTTTAAACTTGCAGGAAAACCAAATTCGGATGGTAAACGATTAAAAATAAGCACAAAACGTATACATTTATTGATCTCATAAATTTATTGCTAGAATTTGCTGATTGATATTGTTACAGGGAACAGCAAAAGCTAACCGATGATCTGAAATAAGGAGAACTGAAACAATCACTTGTTTTTGCTGTTAACATGAGGACTTAAGAATTGGAAGTAGGAGTTGATCTATGTTTTTGATTTTGCTAGGCTAATTATCAAGATCATGACTGATCTATCTTAGTTACATTTTCCTGCCGTTTCCTTGTATCTATGGATTCCTTAATATCCCAACATCAAACAAGCTCTGTTTAAAATGACTGATCTTCCACAGCCTTTCAAGATAAAAAAAATCCAAGGATTCATCATGCTCTGAAAGAAGGCATTTCTCTTTTCAGTCCTTATTCTGTGCTGTGAGCCCTTGTTCTAGGCTACTGAGCTGAGGAGACATCTCCTCTGCATCTAATTTGTCGAGCCCTGCAAGAATGTTGGAAATGTCAATGTTGAATTCTTCTGGGAAATTTCAAGCCTCAGGAAATTATGCCACAGGAGAAGGAGTAAGAGGAAAATGATAGCTACTAATAATGTCGTGGAAATGTGGAAGGCTTTGATTGAAGAGTACTTTTCCTTGGATCATTACAATGAGAATCAGGAGAAATTGAAGTTAGAAACAACCATGCTTTTGTGAGTCATTAAAATAGTGTTAGATCAGCAACAACAGAAATATGCATTTGTTTGTGGCTCTCTCTTAATAACACACGCCAAGTCAAAAACAGATGTTGCGCAATATGAATAGATGTGTTAAAGGATGTGGCCAAAAGCACCCATTAAAAAAGCCTTTGGTAGCGGGCAGTGAGATGTTCAGAGAAATCCAAATTGACTCCATCTGCTCTGATGATGGAGTCCATGGAAGTTTCAAAGGAGGATGATGCCAGAGGAGTGCTGGGAAATATAGGACAGTCAATACTCGTGAGGCTGTGGAATTAAAAAGGGAAAATTCTGTCAGTGAAGTTGCAAATGTTTTTAAATACACTGTTAAAGGGGAGTCAACAAATACAGTGATAGGTAATTTGATTATTACCTAAAATAGAATTGTGGAAGGTGCAGAGAGCAAACAGGAGAAAGGAATAGACTAGGTGGCTCAGTTGGAAAAAAACAGCCTAGAGCTTTGGAGACAGAATAATATAGCACAGAAATAGGTGTACTCTGATGTCCCAACTCCTGTGGACTCAGTCTTGTCTATCACAGGCACAGCCCTCTCCTCCATTGAAAGCATCTACACAAGGCACTGCCTCAAGAGGGCGATACAGAGTCATATAGGTAGAAACAGGCCCTATGGCCCAATTTGCCCACACCAACCAACATACCCCATCTACATTAGTTCCATATACCAAACAACATTTGTGCAAAAAAAGTTACCTCTCAGGCTCCTATTAAACCTTTCCACTCCCACCTTAAACCTATGTCCTCTGGTTCTCAATTCTGCTACTCTGGGCAAAAGACTATGCGCATTTACCCGATCTATTCATCTTATGACTTTGTACACCTCTATAAAATCACCCCACTCATCCTCCTGCACTCCAAGGAACAAAGTCATAGCCTGCTCAACCTCTCCCTATAGATCATGTCCTCGAGACCTGGCAATATCCTCGTAAATCTTCTCTGCATTACTTTCTAGCTTGACAACATCTTTCCTATGACATGGTGACCAAAACTAAGCACAATACGGTAAACCCTCATTTTACCAGACCTCTTCTCATGGATTTTGGTTATGGCAGACAAACCTGCCGATGCCACCACGGCTCACATGGACTCTCCGGCATGAGTTCTCTTGCATCCATGGTTTTCTCCACACAGGATTATAATAAAAGTACCATTGAACGTCTGCACCTTAATTAATGATCTGGATAAAGTTCGGAAAAGTTCTCAGCAAGTTTTTGATATAACAAAATTAAGTTTAAGGACCTCAGCCAACAGACAGATAGAGTTATATAATGAAGTGGTCCACACATATTAAGATAAATGTAGTATTACACACATGGGGATAATCAGGGTAAATGAAGTGTAACATGCAGGGTTATTTGTCAAAGGCTACATTACTGTGTGTCAATCTTGAACATTTGTGACCAGTGTGTGCAATGAGACTATTGAAAAAGCAAATACAATTTCTTGTTGGTTTAACTAAATACTAAACAAAGAAAACAATTAAGAAGAAAACAGCTGTAATATAACTGTAAAAATCCCTCGTTGGGTCTCAACTAGAGTACAGTATTCAGTTATGGGTGACATAAAAGCATTGAAAACGGGACCAAAATGAGACACTAAACTGATATCAGTTTAAAAGCATTCATATAATTAAAAAGGAGAGAGCTGAGGCTATTTGAATTAGATTAAAGAATATCAAGTGGCATGTGCAGCATGTTATTTGTCAGCACAGTGGCGCAGCGGAAGGTGACATAGTAGAGGTGCTGTAGCGCCTCTAATATGCAGTGGTAGAGGTGCTGCCTTACAGCACCAGAGACCCAGGATCGATCCTGACTATGGATGGCGTCTGTACGGAGTTTGTTTGTTCCCCTTGTGATCACATGGGGTTTCTCCGGGTGCTTCAGTTTCCACCCACATTCCAAAGATGTGCAGGTTTGTAGGTTAATTGACTTCTGTAAATTGGGCCTAGTGTGCAGGATAGGACTAGTGCATTGGTGATCGCTGGTCGGCGTGGACTCGGTAGGCTGAAGGGTCTGCTTCTATGCTCTATTTCTAAACTAAGCTAAACTAAACTATTCATGTTTGCTGAGAGCAGAACAATTTCCTGACACCTGAGGTGAATAAGGATTTAGAACAAGAATTTTGTGGAGAAATGGAGATTCCTAAACGTCATCAACACTGTATAAAAGATAGATGGGTGTTGAGGAATATGTCTTGCACACACCATCAGTTTGGTATTGATATTAGTATTAGTTTATTATTGTACCGAGCTGCAGTGAGAAACTTTGTTTTATGTATTATCCAAGCAGATTATATCAAACATGAGAACAGATAGTGCAAAGGACAAAATGAGAGTGCGGAATATAGTGTTACAGCCATAGAGAAAGTGGAGATAAAAATTGTGCTTGGGTTGCAACAAGGTAGATTGAATGCTATTGAGGGCGTGCAGCGTAGGTTTACTAGGTTAATTCCAGGAATGGCGGGACTATCATATGTTGAAAGACTAGAGCGACTAGGCTTGTATACACTGGAATTTAGAAGGATGAGAGGGGATCTTATCGAAACGTATAAGATTATTAAGGGGTTGGACATGTTAGAGGCAGGAAACATGTTCCCAATGTTGGGGGAGTCCAGAACCAGGGGCCACAGTTTAAGAATAAGGGGTAGGCCATTTAGAACAGAGATGAGGAAAAACGTTTTTAGTCAGAGAGTTGTGAATCTGTGGAATTCTCTGCCTCAGAGGGCAGTGGAGGCCAATTCTCTGAATACATTCAAGAGAGAGCTAGATAGAGCTCTTAAGGATAGCGGAGTCAGGGGGTATGGGGAGAAAGCAGGAACGGGTTACTGATTGAGAATGATCAGCCATGATTACATTGAATGGCGGTGCTGGCTCGAAGGGCCGAATGGCCTACTCCTGCACCTATTGTCTATTGTCTATAATGGCTGGGAATACATCTTTTGTGTTTGAGAACCTAATGGATATTTGGGAGTGTGAGATAATTTATACCATGCTATGATGTTTTTGATGGGATTTAAGAGAAAATATTTTTTCTAACTATAGAGAAAGAGAAAGAGAAAGGGAATGGTTCCAATTGAATTATTCTGCTTGGAACAAGTATAAACGTAATAGTTTGAATGACTTTCTTCTGTAACATAACGTTGTACGCATGGCTATATGAAATTATTGATAAGTGAAACGTTGTATATTATGAAGTAGCTTGACATCATAAATAATTGGATTTATTTTTGTATTTATTCCATTTTTGTGAATTGAGCATTGTTGGAAAGGATAGCATTTATTACCTATCCCTGAGAAAGTGGTGGCAAAATGCTTTCTTGAACTATTACTGTCCTTCTGGTGAAGGCGCCTCTACAGTGTTGTAGGCAAGGACGTTGAAGGATTTAGATCCAGGAAGGACTAGAAATACAAGTCAGGATAGTGTGTGAGTTGGTGGAAAACCTGTCGGCAGTGACCTTCTCTTATGCCTACTGCCCTTGTCCTTCTTGTTGGTAGAGGTTGAGATATGGAGAGTGTTTTTTGGAGTAACCTAGGTGAGCAACTATAGTGCATTGTACAGGTGGTACATATTGCAGCCATAGTACAGCAGTAGTGAAGGAATTAATGTTTAGATTATTGATGGGTACCGATCAAGCAGATAGGTTCTTGCTAGATGGCACTGAGTTTTATGAGAGCTTCTGGAGCAATGCTCATCTGGGCATGTGGAAGATGTACAATCACACTCCTTATTTCTGCCTAGTAGATGGAGGAAAATCTTTAGGTTATCACTTATCAGGATAGAAGACACCTATTGAAGGATACACAGTCACTGATTTGTTTACGCAGTTACGGTGTTTATGTGACCAGTCCAATTAATTTCTGGTCAGTGTTGATCCCTTGGAATGTTGATGGCAGTGGACTTGGCCATTGGAATGCCATTTAATGTCAAGCGTGAGTTTTAGACTCCTCTCGTTGGAGATTATTGCCTGGCAATGTTGTGGTGCAAATCTTATTTGTCAGCCCATGTCTCAATGCTGTCAAAGTCTTGCAGGTGTGGGGTTCTTCATTTTGCTGAGGAACTACCATTGCAATTAAACATCGTGTAATCATCAATGAACATTTCCCTCTCTGGCCTCGCGGTGGGAGAAAAATCATTGAAGATGCAGCAGCAGATAATTCAGTCCAGGATACTAACCTGAGTACCTCCTGATGTGATATCTTGAGTCTGGGTTCATTGACTTTTGAAAGCCACAACCATCTTCCTTTGCATGCCTTGATATGACTTCAGCCATTGGGATGCATACCCCTTAACTTCAGTTTTATCAGAGCTCTTGGGATGCCTCCATCAACTACTGTCTTGATATCAAGGGCAGACACTTTCAACTCACTTCTGGAATTCAGCTCTTTGGTCTTTGTTTAGATCATGGCCATGATGAGGTGGATGCTGAGGGGTCACAATAAAACCAAACGGAGCACTTGTTGAACAGATTAATAGTTAGTACTGCATTGTCAATGACACTTTCATCACTTTACTGATGATTGGGAATCCACTGATTGAGCATCAATTCACTAGAACGGATTTGTCCTGCTTTTTGTACACTGGACATACCTGGGCAATTTTCCACATTGTTGAAACTACATGGAAACGGTTTGGGTCGAGGTGTGTTGCGTCTGATGAACAGAATAAGGCTAGAATATTGTCTGGTACCATAGTCTTTGTTACAACCAGTGTTCCCGCCATTTCATGATCTCATCTGAAGTGCATCAAATTGGCTGTAGATTAGTGTCAGTGATGATTGGGATCTCAGGAGGATCTCAAGATGCAAGCCACGAATAAAGTTGGGAGTACTGAATAAGAGAAAATTGGACATATTTGAATAGCAAGAAAATGGAATCTCAACTAAATAAATGCAATTTAGCAATACAATATTAAAAAGATAATGGAATTATCTAATAAAGATGTGTAAAAATAATTAAATTGTTAAATCCAATTGTAACACAAAGGTCTTTTCATAACTGATGTAGAACGGCAATATTAACTATTCAATTTTAAACAGACTTTTTGTGCTATCGATACATGTTAATGTTGGATTTTTATTATAAATCTCTTATTAAAAGAGAATATTTTCAGAATATTTTGAGAGGAAGTTGAATTAAACTCCCTTCCTCTTTCCTACCTTCTTCGCTAAAGGCTCTACACCATCACTGCAGATCAAAGAATTGACACGAGATGTTGAAATCAAGCATTCACAACTGGGTGCAATTCAACAAGCTGCACGCTCAGTTTTCCATTGCTTATTTCTAAAAATGTGTCTTGGTGTGAACTTAAAAGGAACCATCCCTACTGTGCAGCATTTCTTCTTTGCAGTGAATCCAACTTCAGATCCCCAATAATATATTCAGTCATGTCATCCATATACTTGAGGCATTACACAGCAAAAAAACAATTGGAACCCTCTGCTGAGAAGATCTTCTGGGCTGGAAACTATGTGGCAAAATAGTGATGTGCAAGGGTCTACATCAATTTGTTGCACTCCCGTCTACATAAAATATTCATCTGTGCATCTTGTGCAATGATTTGTGTATTTTAGTGGTGCCAATCACGTAGTTGACAGGATTATTGTAAAATATCTGGGCACTTTTTCACATTGTTGTGACTTCAGTTCAGAAATCTCAAGGGGGAACACATATCACCAAAATTGATGACCAGCGATTTGATTTCCCAGGTCTATCTGTGGCCATCACATAAACATTAACAAAATTCCTGTCTATTTCATATTTCAAATTTTGAGACTGTTTACTACAGGTGTAGGCTTGCAAGATGAATAGTTATTACTTGCCACCAGAATGATTGAGTTGCACCTCCTGTTGACTTCAGCAGGGAACCAGTTACAGGTTGGGGTACATTTGCAGTAGCTCCCTGGGTTTCAGTGGTGTCCTTGCATGATCAATAACATAGTACTAGGGACATGTAATGGGTCAGATGAAGCTATGACCACATGCCAATGTCCTACTCTATGCAATCCATCAGGAACTTTTGTCCACCCTAGCAGGTTAGATGCTTCTGATACTTGGCCTCTCCATAATATCCAGTGGATTGTTGAAAATTGAAAATTCCAGCCCACAACGGGGTACTGATTTTAGATGATCAGCCATGATCATATTAATTGGCAGTGCTGACTCGAAGGGCCGAATGGCCTACTCCTGCACCTATTTTTCTGTCTTCTAAGATGGTAATAATATTGTCAATCTGCCCCTCAGAATGATGGTTCATTTCTATGCCCTCTTCAGATGATGAGTCTGGTCGAAATTGAATTAATTTGAACCGCTGTGTATATCGTGCTGACTGGATGATCAACCTCAGCCTCCTCCCGTGAAACACACCACCACGGTAACAGTCTTCAGCCAATTCAAGTCAATATACGTGACCCCGTACTGCAGCTTCACTAGATTGGTTGCTCATTTTAGGTTAGCTGCTCCCAGTATACAGTCCTGTACACTTCAGTTCACCACCTGGAATGAATGTAACATTAGATTAAGGGGTGTGCTGAGGAATGTGTTTATAGATCGTGGCAGTATAAATTTATAGAATACAGGATATAGAAGTTAAACTGAATTCACCTGCCTGTGCATGATCCATATCCTTCTATTCCCTGCACTTTCGTTTGCCTCTCTAAAAGCCTCTTAAACACCTCTATCGTATCTGCCTCCAACACCTCTCCTGGCAATGCGTTCCAGGCCCCCATTACTCTCTGTGTAAAAAATCTTGACACGCATATCTTCATTAAACTTTCCCCATCTCATCTTCTCGCTATGTCCTCTAGTGTTGAACATTTCCACCCTGGGAAAAAGGTTCTGACTGTCTACCGTGTCTATTCCTTTCACAATTTTATATGCATCAAGCAAGTGTCCTCTCAAAATGCCATTGTGGCTGATGGTCCACAGCACCTCAGGTGGTCAGTCTGGTTGTATCCTTTCAGTATTTCCATGGAAGTGTTATGATGCCACTGTGTGACTTGCAAGGCCATTTTAGTGGGCACTGAAGATTCAACAACAATGGTGCAGGTGTCTGAAGAAGGGCCTCAACCCAAAACGTCACCCATTCCTTCTCTCCAGAGATGCTGCCTGTCCTGCTGAGTTACTCCAGCTTTTTGTGTCTATCTCTGGAGTATAATATATAGGTCAGACTACAAGGCTGGCAGATCTCCTCTGCAGAAAGTGGTTAGTCATCATCAACAAAGAAATGTAAGGTGTTGTGGACATTGAACTTTAATACCACTTATCAGCAATAACTGCTCCTCGATGCTCAGTTTGTGGTTTGCCAGGAACACTCAGCTCAAGACTTCATCACTGGCTTGGCTCGCACATGGATGTAAAGAAAACTGAATCCCAGGTGCAATGTTTGACCCATGCTCAAATCCAATCTACAACGACTGTGCCAAAATAAACCCCTCACAAAACTAAACTCACTAAGAACAAAGAGGAGAGCTCTCTGCTGATGGCTGACAGAAGGTAGTTGAGGCCAGTTCATTGGCTATATTTAAGAGGGAGTTAGATGTGGCCCTTGTGGCTAAAGGGATCAGGGGGTATGGAGAGAAGGCAGGTACGGGATACTGAGTTGGATGATCAGCCATGATCATATTGAATGGCGGTGCAGGCTCGAAGGGCCGAATGGCCTACTCCTGCACCTATTTTCTATGTTTCTATAAACAGCACAAGGTAGACAGCGATGTGAAGAAGGGTTCCGACCCGAAACGTCACCTATTCCTTTTCTC
This sequence comes from Rhinoraja longicauda, assembly GCF_053455715.1. Taxonomy (NCBI): domain Eukaryota; kingdom Metazoa; phylum Chordata; class Chondrichthyes; order Rajiformes; family Arhynchobatidae; genus Rhinoraja; species Rhinoraja longicauda. Next base: position 64,487,771 of record NC_135953.1, on the reverse strand, counting down.
CAGAGATGCTGCCTGACCCACTGAGTTACTCCAGCAATTTGTGTGAATCTTCCCTATAAACCAGCATCCGTAGCTCCTTCCTACACAGACTGCCGTGTTTGTTGGACCCCAATATTAAGCCCTGAATGTCTCTGCAGGAAGTCTTCAGATCTAGTATTGGAAATCTATGGCTTTTCCTTTATCATTACAGCATCAAAATCCTGCGATTTTTTGACTAACTCACTGTGGGAATACTTTCACTCCAAGGACTCCAAAGGCAAAAGAAGAGAACTCACCACAATCCTCCTGGTGATTAGTGCTGTGGAATAGATGCTGGCCTGCCATTAACAGCCACAACCTGCATATTTGTGATAAAGTATTATCAGGTGATTTTGTCATGGAGAATTAGAGTAGGAAAATTGTCATTATCTCAACAAAGCTCCTTTCGTTATGTGTCTCATTATATCATGCACATCCAGTACTTTATGTGCCAGTAGCATTTCTTATTTTACTCTTATTCCAGCTGCACATCCATTACTCTTCGTCGATGTATCAGTGCAGAACTCATGCACCACTTTGAATCTTCAATGTTTTGCTGAGAAACTATTTGTGCAACAGGTCAGACGGACAGCTGAAGTGTTTCCAGCCTCAATGCATCAATTCCTGGAAGGAGGCAGCAAGGAAATATGAGATCACCGAGATATAACATTTATACACTCTGCAAAGTCTTCAACCAATTGGGCATTACGGGGCTGGCAAAGAAGAGGGCCGTTCAATCCGCAAGCGAAGCCGCAGAGAAAGCCACTAGGTGGCTTTGGATTAAGGGGGCTGATCCGTGGGCGGTTGCTGCTGGGATGCAAGTCGGGGCCTGATCAACCCCAGCTAGGTCACCTGGGTGTCTGATGTTGTGAGACCCGAAACACCCGATGACCCCAGGTCACATCACTGTCCCAGCGCATCCAGAAAATGTATCTTGCACACATTGCTTTGAATTGTAATTGTGCAAGGGCATTTTATTCTTTTAAGTAAGTTTCACACAACACATATCACATATCCATATTACTCATGGCGTTTGTTTTGTGTAAACATTAGGCTTTCCTTAATGTATTGTGTATGTTAAGTTCTTAAACTGCTGCAGTTAAACTCCAGCTTGTGTTACTCACCCACAAACATATGCAAATCCTACTCAAAGAGGCATGAAAGGACTGACTTCAAGAACAATTGGTGACCAGGGCACTTGGATATCTGTGAACCTTCCTGCTCCCTATCTGTTTATTCCTGGCAGCTGTTTAGCTGATCAGCACAAAAAGCTGGAGTAACTCAGCGGGTCAGGCAGCATCTCTGGAGAAAAGGAATAGGTCACATTTCGGGTCAAGACCCTTCTTCAGACTGAGAATCAGGGAAAGGGAAATGAGAGATATTAGAGGCTAGTACAGAGAACTATAGAACAAATGAATGAAAGATATGCAAAAGATATACAGCTGTTTAGCTGTCTGTTTTCTGCCAGTGTCATGTCTATCCATTACAGCTCTGTGACAGAAGACATGAACATTTCAATATCAATATTTTCCAATGGCAACCAGCATTTGATTTACCTGTAAAATCCACCTCTCCTCCAAGGATCGCCACTTTGTTCTGGTAGGGATGCTTGCGTGTCTAAGGTCCTGAGAGTGAAACAGTGTGGAGTGATGAGGTGATTTTATAGAGGTGTACAAAATCATGAGAGAATTAGATTGGGTAAACACACAGAGTCTCTTGCCCAGGGTAAGGGAATCGAGAACCAGAGGAATCGAGAAGGTGAGGGGAGAAAGATTTAACAGGAACCTGAGGGATAACATTTTTACACTAAGGGTGGTGGGTGTTAGGAACGGGTTGCCGGAGGCGGTAGATGAGGCAGGTGCCATAGCAACATTTCAGAAACATTTAGACAGATACTTGGATAGGATCGGTTTAGAGGGATATGAGGCAAACGCAGACAGGTGGAACTAGTGGAGCTGGGACATGATGGTCAGTTGGGGCAAGTTGGACCGAAGAGCCTTTTTCCGTGCTGTATGACTCTATGACCTGAAACTCCACTCCTGCCTGACTTCCAAGAAGCAGTTCATGGCATTTTCAGGTAAGAAGCATGTTGAACTAGACCACTTTTCTCTGGACTACACATAAGTAAGCATGCACCAAACGAAAATGAGAGCAGAGGAGCTTTACTAAGTACAACAGCCTTGTACTCATGAGCAGGCACCTGAAGCTGGCATGTTTTCCTGTCTGTTTGGAGATAATTTCGAAAATTTAACAAAATAAATATTTTTTTAACTTTATAAACAGTAAGACATATTGCCCAATTTAAAACCTCAAATTCAAATACAAATATTCTGCCAGGGAGCTACTTTGAATTCAAGGCTTGGATATCTAAGGTTGTAGACAAGGTGAGCCGAAGAGTCGGATTTTAGTCTGTATAGCTCTGTAACTCAATAGCTCTGTGAACTGTCTGACCAATGTTTTCTACAATATCACTAAATCAAACCTGTTTGTAATTTTAAAGACCTCCAGAAAACTGTTCAGTCTGTTCAATCTTTTCTTACGGGTGCTGTCTGTACGGAGAGGACCAAATGGCCTGCTCCTGCACCTATTGTCTATGTTTCTATGTTTCTAGTTAGGCTTCAGTATTTAAAGGAAGGCTTGAATGGGGTGTTAGCATTAGGATACAGGTGGTGTCACAGCTGGTAGAGCTGCTGCCCCACAGTGCCAGAGACCCTGGTTTGATCCAGACTCGGATGCTGTCTGTATGGAGTTTGCACTTTCTCCCTGTGACCACGTGGGTTTCCTCTGGGTCACAAACAGCCCACATTGTAAAGGCTTGCAAAGTAGTAGGTTAATCGGCCTCTGTAAATTGTCCTTCGTGTGCGAAAGTGGGATAACATGGTACTGGTGTGAACGATGGTCAGTGTGGACTCGGCGGGCCGAAGGGCCTGTTTCCATGTTGTATCTCTAAACTAAAATCTGGGTTAACGGATTTTAACGGGGAAGGCCGAGACCATCGTTAGTTTAACAACTGAACTCACCTGGAGGTTTCCGCTTACTTTTCCACCTAGTTGAACTGCTAAACTCGGAGACTGCCAGGCAAGAAACATAATAGGTTGCAACGTGGACTGTAGAGAGGGTGAAAGGGTGGCATAATGGGACCCTTAGGAAATGAAATGTCTCATGCTGAATAATCACTTGCTGGGCTTCAGGGTGGTGCATGTTGCTGGGGGAGGTGAACTGAAGAATGGGAAGAGGGATCATGGGGGTTGGAAGATTAAATTGGCTGAAGATTGTATTAAACGGGTCAGGAGACCATGCACCATGTTTACATTGTTTACATTCAAAGATCAGTCTGCAAAGACCTCAAAGTTAACCATGAAAGTCTGCAGATCTGACAGCAGGAGCCTGGTGAATGGTCAATGAGGCTTACGATCAGATCTCGGGATCCTCGTGATTGAATGGGGCTGAAGCTGGGATGGAGGGGTTTGAAGATCAGATTGTTCAGGATGAAAATTGGACCACAGAGTAGATGGAGGTGAGGGTGGACTGAACATCAAAGCAAGGAGGTTGAAGATTGAATCACTGGGACAAAGGTTGGATCACAAGGCTGAAGTATGATATGACTTTAGACTTTAGAGATACAGCGCGGAAATAAGCCCTCTGGCTCACCGAGTCCACACTGACCAACGATCCCCATACACCATCACTATCCTATTGAAGGGCCAATTTACAATATTACCAAAGCCAATTAACCTACAAGTGTGTACTTCTTGGAATGTGGGAGGAAACGGGAGCACCCGGAGAAAACTCATGCGGTCACAAGAAGAACATCCAAACTCCGTACAGACAGCACCCGTGGTCAGGATCGAACCTGGGTCTCCAGCACTGTAAGGCATCACTGTGCCATCTTGAGGAGCCTAAAGATCAGATCACAGGGCCTGAATTCCTGGAGACGAAGATTAGATTCTGGTGGCTGATGATCAAATATGGACAGGAGTTGTGGATCAATTTTTCTCTGTCACTCAAGCCCTGCTGGGAAAACAACTATTTATCGGGTCTATACACTCTCAGCTTCTCTTAGATGTTGCATTTTCTGAACTAAAGAAAATTTAGCCCACTGCATTTGTATCCAACTGAGAGCAACGATATGACCTATGACAGGTTAACATGGAACATAGAACAGTACAGCACAGAACAGGCTCTTTGGCCCACAATGCTGTGCCAAACATAATGCCAAGATAAACCTATCTGATCTGCCTGCACATGATCCATATCCTTCCATTCTTTGCATATCCATGTGCCACCTACCATGTTTACATTGTAGAACTGACCTGTCTCTTGCCTGACCCTCATATTCTAACTGTTAATACACGGTTATGACCGTGTATTGCCTGTTAATACCAAAATGACAGTAATCTGGGTTTTGCATTTTTAATCTAATTTATCCACCTGGAATTTAAATCACCTTTCCATCATCTGTTGTGAATTTAAGCAGTGCTGCTCCTGGTTCTGAGCCCATTATCTAGACACTAGTTCAATGATGTAGCAGTGCCTGTGTAAGATTTGAGAAGTTTTCCCTCATTTGGAAAGCAACACCAAACAAAAGAGCTGCAGTTTGGACATTTTAAACGAGAGACTGGGGCTGATAGCGGAGAAAGGCTGCGGTCAGATTAACAAAGGATGTCACAATCCGTGGGTCCTAAAATGGCCGCAGGACCTCGTGACCAGCCACAAAAAGTAAAAACCTTACAACCCAGTCTCTAGGTTTCTGCAAAGCCACGGCCAGAACAAAGGATGGGTATTGGCCTTGCAAAAACCTGCGAAACCAGGTCGGAGTCCAGACACTGGGGCGCTGACATCAGCATACTCACAATGCCCCAAGCCGACCTAAACAGTTCATCTCGGTGAGGGGGCACAATAGCCCATAGAAAACTACCTGGTAGGTGATGGGAAACCAGTTAACACCCATCACCTCACAACGAAATACCAATTAACACCGTCTGGCCATCCCCGGTATCCCCGAACATAAGGCAGATCAGAAGAAAACTCATACATATCTTTTTGAACAAAGAGATTCCAAGATCTGGCGGGAGATAGGACGGGTCAGAAATAGTATAACTGGCCACTACTTTTGGGTGAAAAAGTTAAGTCAACTGAAGTCAAGAAGAGAGTCAGAAGGAAGTCAAACGAATGCAGGAGGAAGAAACGACAGGCAAGAAGAACGGATGCAAGAGAGAGGAACAGGCACGCAACACGAGAAGAAATACTGCAAAACGAACAGCCAGTAACCCCAGTAATAGCCCCATGGTGAGCATGTACTCCAAATCCTACATATCCTGGACATAGTTTAGTGTAGAGGGGAGGGTGGTTGTGAATAAACGTTGGGTGTGTATTAAAATATGTGTTGGTCAATGTTGCGATGCGTCGTACGTTCCCCATCTTACAGTCGTGTATATGTCTTGTAGAACTGTGTGTTTAAGAATTCATAAGAAAAAGGTATTCGGGTATATGTCTTGTGGAACTGTGTGTGTTTAAGAATTCAGCGAAAAGGGTATTCGGGTATATGTCTTGTGAACTGTGCGTTTTGTGATTAATAAGTCAAAGGTATTCATGTGATTCAATATGTGTTTAATAGGTATGTCATATAGCAATGTATGAATATTCATGGCCAATAGTCCCAAGCGCTGAATAAAAGCCTTTTCATTTAAACCCTGGTTTTCAAATCTGGTCTGGTGGAATTTTTCTGCACTATAAACGCTCCTGCATCTAAGTCCAGTGTCTAGAACCGTAAGGGGTGAGTGGGTCGAACCACTCACGGGGAACCAGTGTGCGCGGCCTGGTCAAGGGATCAGAGCAAGGCACGGGGACCTTAGGTCGGGTGAAAGCTCGGCGCAGAAACCCCTTACACCTGTTCTTTTATTGCATGTTAGTTTAGTTTATTATTATTATTGTCACGTATACTGAGCTACAGTGAAAAGCTTTTTTGTTGCGTGCTATCCAGTCAGTGAAAAGACTCTACATGATTACCATCAAGATGTCCACAGTGTACAGATACAGGATAAAGGGCATAACATTTTGTGCAAGACAGGTTCAGTAAGGTCCAATTAAAGATAGTTCAAAGGTCTCCAATGGGGCAGATGGGAGGTAAGGAGTGATCTCTTGTTGGAGAAGATGGCTCAGTTGCCTGATGACAGCTGGGAAGAAACCGTCCCTGAATCTGGAGGTATGCATTTTCAAGCTTCTGTACCTCTTGCCTGATGGGAGAAGGAAGAAGAGTTAAGATGAAATGCAATCTCTCTGCTCTGACAAATATCAAAGATCCCTTTATTCCCTTGTTGGAATTCACCCGCTGGTCTGGATCACTCTTCTCCCCCTTTCACCTAACCAGTCATTTATCCCATTGTAGGTATTTATTCACAAAATGCTGGAGCAACTCAGCAGGTCAGGCAGCATCTCAGGAGAGAAGGAATGGGTAACGTTTGTACCAGCATCTGCAGTTATTTTCTTATATTTATCTCATTGTTACTCTCTCGGGAGTTGCTGTGTGCAGGTTTGGCTGCTTGCTGCATAAACAACAATGACTGCACTTCTAAACCAAATAATTGGCTGTGAAGTGCTGTGGAATGGCCTGAGGACAATGAGAAGGACAGTACAATTGCAAGTGTGCCTTGCTTGATGTCAAAGATGAGAGGGCTATCACCGAGCTGACTCAAGTCACACCAGTCATTTTGAGCAATAATCATATTGATTCTTAGGCTCGAATCAAACTAAATTATTGAAGGAAAAAGTTTTCTTGTCTATGTGGTGAATCTGTGGAATTCCTTGCCACGCAAGGTTGTGGAGGCCAAGTCAGTTGATATTTTTAAGGTGGAGATAGATAGATTCTAGATTAGTACAGGTGTCAGAGGTTATGGGGAGAAGGCAGGAGAATGGGTTAGGAGGGAGAGATAGATCAGCCATGATTGAATGGTAGAGTAGACTTGATGGGCCGAATGGCCTAGTTCTACTCACTATTCCTTATGACATGTTCAGCATAGATAATCATGAATCACGCATTAAGGATAACTAGGCTATTACATGACTTCACCAAATATACAGAAGATATCACCACTTCTTGCACTCCCATCCAAGCCACACCTTTCAGTTCTGGTTGTCTGAGACAATAGACAATAGACAATAGGTGCAGGAGTAGGCCATTCGGCCCTTTGAGCCAGCACCCCCATTCAATGTGATCATGGCTGATCATTCTCAATCAGTACCCCGTTCCTGCCTTCTCCCCATACCCCCCTGACTCCACTATCCTTAAGAGCTCTATCTAGCTCTCTCTTGAATGCATTCAGAGAATATACCTCCACTGCCTTCTAAGGCAGTGAATTCCACAGATTTACAACTCTCTGACTGAAAATGTTTTTCCTCTTCTCCGTTCTAAATGGCCTACCCCTTATTCTTAAACTGTGGCCCCTGGTTCTGGACTCCTCCAACATTAGGAACATGTTTCCTGCCTCTAACGTGTCCAACCCCTTAATAATCTTATAAGTTTCGATAAGATCCCCTCTCATCCTTCTAAATTCCAGTGAATACAAGCCTAGCCGCTCCAGTCTTTCAACATATGACAACATAGGCCCATATTCCATTGGCTTTCTTCACTGCCTACTGTACCTGCATGCTTTCTTTCAGTGACTGATGCACTAGGACACCCATATCTCATTGTACGTTCCCTTTTCCTAACTTGACACCATTCAAATAATAATCTGCCTTCTTATTCTTACCACCAAAGTGGATAACCTTACACTTATCCACATTAAACTGTATCTGCCATGCATCCGCCCACTCACACAACCTGTCCAAGTCACCCTGCAACCTCATAGCATCTTCCTCATAGCTCACACTACCACCCAGCTTTGTATCATCTGCAAATTTGCTAATGGTACTTTTAATCCCTTCATCCAAGTCATTAATGTATATTGTAAATAGCAGCGGTCCCAGCACCGAGCCTTGCGGTACCCCACTAGTCACTGCCTGAAAGGGACCCATTTATTCCCACTCTTTGCTTTCTGTCTGTCAACCAATTTTCTATCCATGTCAGTACCCTACCCCCAATGCCATGTGCTCTAATTTTGCCCACTAATCTCCTCTGTGGGACCTTGTCGAAAGCTTTCTGAAAGTCGATGTACACCACATCCACCGGCTCTCTCCTGTCAATTTTCTTAGTTACATCCTCAAAAAATTCCAGAAGATTAGTCAAGCATGATTTCCCCTTCGTAAATCCATGCTGACTCGGAACAATTCTATTACTGCTATCCAAATGCTCTGCAATTTCGTCTTTTATAATTGACTCCAGCATCTTCCCCACCACTGATGTCAGACTAACTGGTCTATAATTTCCCGTTTTCTCTATCCCTCCTTTCTTAAAAAGTGGGATAACATTAGCCACATCATGAGGATATAAAATGTTGGATGGCACAGAACTTCCTCCAATTAAACGAGAGCAAGTCTGAGGTCATCCTATTCGGCCCCCCTGACTCCATCAAATCGATAACAGGCAGTCTTGGAAGCCTATCCTGCCTAGGCAGGATATCCTGCCTATCCTGCCTATCAAACTGCATGTCAAAAACCTCGGCGTGATATTTGACTCTGCATTAAAGTTTGACAAGCAAGTCAACGCTGTGGTAAAAGCCAGCTTCTTCCAACTTCGTACCATAGCTAAAATCAAACCTTTCCTCCAATTCGACGACATTGAAAAAATCATTCACGCTTTCATTTCCTCCCGCCTAGACTACTGCAACTCCCTATACACTGGGATCAGCCAATCATCCCTGTCCCGCCTGCAACTGGTCCAAAACGCCGCAGTGAGACTCCTGACGGGTACCCGAAAAAGGGACCACATCATGCCGATTCTGGCCTCTCTCCACTGGCTCCCTGTACGGGTCAGAATCAACTTCAAGCTCCTCCTATTCACTTATAAAGCCCTAAATGGACATTCCCCCCCTACATCAAAAATCTTCTAACCCACCTCTCTAACTCCAGGTCCCTCAGGTCGGCCGACTTGGGGCTACTCACTATCCCGCGGTCTAGGCTTAAGCTCAGGGGTGACCGCGCTTTTGTGGTTGCAGCTCCTAGACTGTGGAACAGCATCCCTCTCCCCATCAGAACTGCCCCCTCCATCGACTCCTTTAAGTCCAGGCTCAAAACCCATTTCTACTCCCTAGCGTTTGAGGCTCATTGAGGAGGCGCTGTGAACTGTTTTGTATGTGCTGTTATGTTTGTGTGCTACTGTATGTTTCATTTTTTCCTTAGTACCTAAACAGACGTACAGCACTTTGGTCAACGTGGGTTGTTTTTAAATGTGCTATACAAATAAAATTGACTTGACTTGACTTGACATCATGAGTTATTTTGCCTGTGTTCATGACTTTATTTACCATTTCCTTTCAAATTACAGTTGAGTTATAAAAAGTGGGAACTGGGTGTGAGCACAACCAACACTGGCACAGAGCAAAGAAATAACCATTATATACAAGAGAGTACTGGATGTGAGTTGAATATATTAAGGAATTGCTGGCAAAACAAAAAGAAAGGAAAACATTGCTTGATTAACACTTAAAGGCATATAAGGTGCACAGGATAAAAAAAGTGGAAAGGAGTAGAGGTCTGAGTTCACCTCCATTGGATAGTGCTTGATTAAATTTACATCAAGAAATCTTGTAGGGGTGTGGTGCTCTTTGTTAAATATTTATCCTCTCTTCCAAGGTTCAAATGACAGCAGACGGTCAATAGCATTCTGTTGCCAACAACCTATATTTATTTTACATAAGTATTCATCGCTGTGTTATAGTTAGGTACTGCAAATAGTACATGCAAATTATTGAAATAATTTGTTTTAGAGATACAGCATGGAAACAGGTCCTTTGGCCCACCAAGTCCGTGCCGATCACCCCAACACTAGTTCTATTCTATGCACTACAAGCCAACTGACTTAAAAACTGCACGCCTTTGGAGCGTGGGAGGAAACCGGAGCACCCGGAGAAATCTCAAGTGATCACAGGGAGAACGTACAAACTCCCTACAGAAAGCACCCGTGGTCAGGATCGAATCCGGGTCTCTGGTGCCTTAAGACAGCAGGTTTACCACTGCACCACAGTGCCACCCATAAATAATAATTACAATTACAATTATAATTATTGTAAGTACAAATGCATAGTAAGTGATTTCCTCATGTTGTTGGCAGCCGAAAAGTCTCTTTTACTCCCGTTCCTATTCTATTTCCTAATATATTTAATAAGACACAAGGGCAGGAAGGTGGCACAGTGGTAGAGTTGCTGCATTAAAGCACCAGAGACCCAGGTTCGATCCTGACTATAGCTGCTTGTCTGTATGGAGTTTGTACCCTATGACTGTGTGGGTTTTCCCCAGGAGCTCTGGTTTCCTCCCACACTCCAAAGACATATAGGTTTGTAGGCATATTGGCTTGGTAAAAAATTGTAAATTGTCCCGAGCGTGCATAGGATAGTGTTAGTGTGCGGGGATCGTTGGTCGGCGCGGACTTGGTGGGCCGAAGGGCCTGCTTCTGCGCTCTAAAATAAACTAAACTAAACCATTTTATCATTTGGACCTCTTAGTACATAACTATGGCACTTATATTTAAGTAGATAATTAATGATATGGAAAGGTATTTTTCAGTTTGTAGTTGCAAACAATGGGGTTGAAATTCAATTATGCATAAAAATATCTACGAAGTGACACATCAGGGGGTTAGTGGTTGAGTGGGGATTGGGGGTGGGGGGTGGAAACCTCAGTCTATTTGTTCAAGTGACATATGCACATCTCATGACAGAATGTATGCACTTAACTACTGATAAACCACTGGTTTTTCCCTTAGCTCATAATAAACTTCAGTCATTTTAGGAGTCCCGTGTGGCAGCTGAAACTAACATGCATTAATAAATGTGCAGGAGGGAACTGCAGATGCTGGTTTACACCAAAGGTAGACACAAAATGCCAGAGTATCTCAGCGAGACAGGCAGCATCTCTGGATTGAAGTGAATGGGTGATGTTTCAGTTGAGACCCTTCCTCAGACTGAGAGTGAAGGGAGAGGGAGACGCAGAGATATGGAGGGGTAAGGTGTGAAAGCGAGGGATCAAAGGGGACAAAGTTCAAGGAAAATTTAGAACAGATCATTGTTAGCTGGGAGAAGTTGACAACGAGGCATATAATGATAACATTTAACCAAGAGGACAATCAGACTGGTCGGAGGATGAGGATGAGAAGGGATGGAGAGAGAGGGAAAGCAAGGTTTACTTGATGTTAGAGAAATCAATATTCATGCCGAAGGTAGACACAAAATGCTGGAGTAACTCAACGGGACAGGCAGCATTTCCCTGTCCCATGAGTTACTCCAGCATTTTGTGTCTACCTTCGATTTAAACCAGCATCTGCAGTTCCCTCCTACTCAATATTCATACTGCTGGGTTGTAAGCTCCCCAAGCAAAATATGAGGTGCTGTTCCTCCAATTTATGTTGGGCCTCACTCTGACAGTGGAGGAGGCCCAGGCCAGAAAGGTTAATATGGGACTGTGAGGGAGAATTAAAGTGTTTAGCAACCTGGAGATCAGGTAGGTCTAGGTGGACTGTACGGAGGTGTTCAGTAAAATGAGGTGCAAGTGAAACTCTGCCTCATCTAAATAAATGTGAAGGAACTGCAGATGCCGGTTTATATCAGACAGACACAAAATGTTGGAGTAACTCAGCAGAAGATGGGTTCCGACTCGAAACGTCACCTATTCCTTTTCTCCAGAGATGCTGCCTGACTCTCTGAGTTACTCCAGCATTTTGTGTCTATCTTCATGCATTGAGAAATGTTATGCCTGCTCTTGTTAAGGAGACCCAGCAGCTCAGCCTTCTCTACTTCCCAGCATTTTCCGGAGTATGCAGCCAGTTTGACGATGCGTAGATCACCCATCCTCCCAATGGCCATCTGTCCTTTTGTTGAAATACAGCAGGCACAGTAGATGTACAAAGTGATGTGGTTAAGCAATTGGCATAGTGTTCGCCATAATTATAATTGCTCACTGCGGTCAAACTGTTTGCATGTGGAAAGAATGATAGCTTCTTCATTTGAAAAGCCAGGTTAACTTAGAGCTGTAGCTCATCACTCCCAGATTCTGAGATCTCAGCAACTACACATGCACATCATGCCTAATGTCGTCCATTCAGAGAAAATAAAATGAGTTCCTTTACAGAGTGGAGAGTCTCTGTTTCATTGCAAATGCAGAGGAGTGCTGCAAACTGCAATACATGGTAGATATCTGTTTGGTAGATATCTGGCTCTGTTTGGCCACTGGAAATGATCAAAAGTCGAAGAAGTTACCATTCTGTCACTGGAGGATCTCAGTGAGTCAGGCAGCATCCGGTCCAGATGAAGGATATCATCCCAAAACATTACTTGTCTGTTTCCCCACACAGAGCTGCCCATCCCACTGAGTTCCTCCAACATTTTGTTTCTTGGTTTCAGATTCCACCAAATGCAGTCACTTGTATCATCATTATATCTTAGATGGAAGAGTCTCAGAATAAAAGGGCATACCGTCAGAATAAAAGGGCATACCGTTAGAAAGAAGATAAGGAGCAACTTTGTTAGTCAGAGGGTGGTAAATCTGTGCCACAGAAGGTTGTGGAGGCCGTCAATGGATATTTTAAAGATGGAGATTGATACATTTTTGATTAGTACAGATGTTAGGGGTTCTGGGGAGAAGGCAGGAGAATGGGGTTGAGAGGGAATGATAGATCAGGCATGATTGAATGGCAGAAGAGAGTTAGACAATAGGCAAAGGACAATAGGTGCAGGAGGAGGCCATTCGGACCTTGGAGCCAGCACCGCCATTCAATGTGATCATGGCTGATCATTCTCAATCAGTACCCCGTTCCTGCCTTCTCCCCATACCCCCTGACTCCGCTATCCTTAAGAGCTCTATCTAGCTCTCTCTTGAATGCATTCAGAGAATTGGCCTCCACTGCCTTCTGAGGCAGAGAATTCCACAGAATCACAACTCTCTGACTGAAAAAGTTGACTTGATGGGCTGAATGGCCTAATTCTGCTCCTATAACCTATGAACTTAGAATATCCGCCACCAGATCTTTTAATGCTCAGTTTTTAATGTCATTTAGCAACTGTTGTTTGTTGACTGTTTTTCATCTTCAATATAACTGTTTAGTTAGATGCAGTATGCTTCTCTATTTGAAGAACAATGCGTTCGGTGGGCTGAAGAGCCTGTTTCCACACTTTATGTCCAAAATTCAACTAAACTAATCAAAACAATACAGATTAACCAATGGACAGTACAAACATGATGAACTCTCTTCCAGCCCATTTTCCAACAATCAGGCAAGTAACCAACCATTGATTTATGCAGTAGGTTTCTTCTTCCAGGGTTATTATAGGTGGCTCACATTGTGTATTTGTTGCATAATGTATGAAAAAGATTTTCAGGACAGGTCTGAAATGTGTGCTGCATAATGACCGATGTCACCTCAGTGTTCTCTACATAAGCTTGGATGTCTGAGGATAATGCATGTGGAACTGTGCACCTGAAACTTTCAATGTACGCCTTCTGCACTATAATCCAGCAAATGTGAGTCAGGATTGATTTTGTACACATTTTAGCACCTCCTGCACATGAAAATTATCCAGGCCAATGTTCCAAATAATACACACCGTGATTCACAGCAACTTTTTAGAAATGATTCTTTGAACCTGGTTGAAGAACATATGTGTTTGAAATTGGATTACTTCTGCACTTCATGAACCCAACGCTAAGCTTATTATAAATCAGATATGGAATGAAGCATTTTCTGAGAGTGACAAATGCTTTATCCCATATCAACCTTCTCTCGCAACACAGAAATCCACCCTTTCTGATCCTTCCTCACATGAATGCTTCGTGGTTGGTTTTGTGGTGTTAACTCATGTTTGTTCGGGTGGATTTGGTTTGCACAGATTGATTTCACTTGGAAGTCGAGGCAAAGTCTATGAAATAATTTAATGTAAAATCAATGGTCTGGATTCAACCCCAGGTCCCACAAAGAAAGCAGCAATGTACCAACCCTGGACCAATTAAGCTTTTTGAAGCTTATGGAAACAAAGCACACATTCTGATGATTGCCAGGAGATTCAAAATAAAGAATAAAAATTCAAAGATTTGCTGTAGAGCAATCATAAGGGTGTAATATAATTTGACAGATGGCTTCAGCATCTAGGAAAATAATACAGTGCCCTCCATAATGTTTGGAACAAAGACCCATCATTTATTTATTTGTCTCTGTACTCCACAATTTGAGATTTGTAATAGAAAAAAATCACATGTGGTTAAAGTGGTTTCACCATGTAGAAATTACAGCAGTGTTTATACATAGTCCCCCTGTTTGAGGGCACCATAATGTTTGGGACACAGCAATGTCATGTAAATGAAAGTAGTCATGTTTAGTATTTTTGTTGCATATCCTTTGCATGCAATAACTGCTTGAAGTCTGCGATTCATGGACATCACCAGTTGCTGGGTGTCTTCTCTGGTGATGCTCTGCCAGGCCTGTATTGCAGCCATCTTTAGCTTATGCTTGTTTTGGGGGCAAGTCTACTTCAGTTTTCTCTTCAGCATATAAAAGGCATGCTCAATTGGGTTCAGATCGGGTGATTGACTTGGCCACTCGAGAATTGACAATTTTTCATCTTTGATAAACTCCTTTGTTGCTTTAGTAGTATGTTTGGGATTATTGTCTTGCTGTAGAATGAACCGCCAGCCAATAAGTTTTGAGGCATTTGTTTGAACTTGAGCAGATACGGTGTGTCTATACACTTCAGAATTCATTATGCTACTCCCATCAGCAGTTGTATCATCCATGAAGATAAGTGAGCCAGTACATTCAGCAGCCATATATGCCCAGGCCATAACACCCCCACCACAGTGATTCACAGATGAGGTGGTATGCTTTGGTTCTTGGGCAGTTCCTTCCCTCCTCCATACTTTGCTCTTGCCATCACTTTGATATAAGTTAATCTTCATCTCATCTGTCCACAAGATCCTTTTCCAGAACTGTGGTTGCTCTTTTAAGTACTTCTTGGCAAACTGTAACCTGGCCATCCTATTTTTGCAGCTAACCAGTGGTTTGCATCTTGCAGTGTGGCCTCTTTATTTTTGTTCATGAAGTCTTCTGCGGATAGAGATCATTGACAAATCCACATCTGACTCCGGAAGAGTGTTTCTGATCTGTCGGACAGGTGTTTGGGGATTTTTTCTTTATTTTAGAGAGAATTCTTCTGTGATCAACTGTGAAGGTCTTCCTTGGCCTGCCAGTCCCTTTGCGATTAGTAAGCTCACCAGTGCTCTCTTTCTTCTTAATGATGTTCCAAACAGTTGATTTTGGTAAACCTAAGGTTTGGCTGATGTCTCTAACAGTTTTATTCTTGTTTCTCAGTCTCATAATGGCTTCTTTGACTTTCATTGGCACAACTTTGGTCCTCATGTTGATAAACAGCAATAAAAGTTTACAAAGGTGATGGAAAGACTGGAGGAAAGACTAGGTGCTGAGAGCTCTCTTATACCCGCATGAAGGAGGCAATTAAACACACCTGAGCAATTACAAACACCTGTGAAACCATGTGTCCCAAACATTATGGTGCCCTGAAATGGGGGGGGGGGACTATGTATAAACACAGCTGTAATTTCTACATGGTGAAACCAAGATGTAAAAAAATGGCCTTTATTAAAATCTGACAATGTGCACTTTAACCACATGTGATTTTTTTCTATTACAAATCTCAAATTGTGGAGTACAGAGGTAAATAAATAATTGATGGGTCTTTGTCCCAAACCTTATGGAGGGCACTGTGATTAATTAAAATATTTGCACCATGTAATACCAGATTATGTGAATACATCTTGAACTACTTTTCGGTTACATTAGTTATCCAGAGGCAACATTTATTCCATGCTAATAACATCTCACAAATTATCACTTTTAGTGGTATACAGTAAGGAGGAAATGGGGACTAGTCAATAAGTAAAATTGCTTTTCCTTAATATTTCCATAGAACCTTTAGTACTCTCCTGAATCAATGTAAGAAATTCATGTTCGTATGTTACAGGAGCAGAATTAGGCCATTTGGCCCACCAACTCTACTCCGCCATTCAATCATGGCTGATCTATCTTTTTCTCTCAATCCCATTCTTCTGCCTTCTTCCCATGACCCCTGACACCCTTACTAATCAAGAGTCTGTCAATCTATGCCTTAACAATACCCAATGATTAGACATCCTGCTATGAATTCCACCGATTCACCACCCTCTGACTAAAGAAATCCCTCCTCATCTCCTTTCTAAAGGTAGGCCCTTTTATTCCGAGGCTGATGCCTATGGTCCTAGAATCTCCCACTAATGGAAAAATCCTCTCCACATCCACTCTATCCTTTCACTATTCGAAGCTTCAAAATTTCTCTCAGGAAGAGGTACAATTCTTTCCATTTCTCCTTAAAGTTTCTGCCTTAAAACTGAGTTACTAAGAAAGTTGGATGTGAAACAGATGATGTAAATGTTTGTTACTGAGTTTTGTCCTTCACATAACAAAACTCTAGTTGAATAACTAATTCAATAATTGGAATAAAAAACCACAGGTGCTGCTTGTTCTACTGATTTATTCCAGCACTTTCAGTTTGATTTTAGATTTCCAGTTTATTTTCTGCTTTTCACTAATTGGAATAATTATTTACTGCCACATTAAAGCCAATTTTTAAAAATAATCTATTTGCCAGAATATCCATAATACGGGGGTCTATTTCTTTGCACTCTGTGTTCCACAATGGCACTGATCATTTTCAGTGGCTTTTCTAGCACAGTATAATGTTGGCTCAGTCTGAGAGGGTGCAGCAATGTAAATGACTTGAAAATGACGATCAGAGATCTTTCTGCCCAAATTATCTCCTTGGTCAATAACTAAATAGAGTAGTGGTTAGGAGTTAGCTTAATTTGGCATTGGGTATCAACCTCTAAACTTTCCATCATGGTTCATATATCTTGTTCACCTGTGTAAAAAATAGACTGAACATCAAAGCAAAAGGACTGTGGGGTAAGATGGTGACATTTGTCAGTATTATTGTTTTAACCCCTCCCAGACTCAGTTTCCATCAGATACACATAGCTAAGGTCTTCACATCTTTGTCTGATTTTTTTCTTGTTCCTTAATTTAAATCTATTGTCAACTGGGAGATTATGAAATAGAAGGAAATTACTGTATGTAAGTAATACTGTAACTCGTAACATTCCAGCAAGATGCAGTACAGAACGCTATAGGAGATCCTTTTTCCCTTTTGCTATCAATGTGCAACTCCTCCCCTTCTATCATGGGGTAGACTGACACCCCTCCCCCACCCCCACCCCCCCTCCTCTCCTCCCAAATCTTTGCACATCCCCAATCCTTTCCACTTGTTACATTAATTTGATGTTTTGTGTTTAATGACTGTTGGCAGATCAATTTCCCTCCTGGGATAAATATTCTTTCATATCGTATCGTATCATATCGTAACAGTAGAAGAGCAAAAAGGTATAAAGGTATGAAGGTAACTCAATTCATTAACTTATGTATGATTATCATTACCAAGGAGTAAATGATGATGCATCGACAACAACACAGATAGAATTTGACAATAATTTGTTGGAAAGGAATAAACACAGTTTGGGCAGAGAGAAGCTAGGTAGTTGAACATAAAACATTCAATAGACAATAGACAATAGACAATAGGTGCAGGAAGAGGCCATTCGGCCCTTCGAGCCAGCACCGCCATTCAATGTGATCATTGCTGATCATTCTCAATCAGTACCCCGTTCCTGCCTTCTCCCCAAACCCCCTGACACTGCAATCCTTAAGAGCTCTATCCAGCTCTCTCTTGAATGCATTCAGAGAATTGGCCTCCACTGCCTTCTGAGGCAGAGAATTCCACAGATTCACAACTCTCTGACTGAAAAGGTTTTCCTCATCTCAGTTCTAAATGGCCTACCCCTTATTCTTAAACTGTGGCCCCTTGTTCTGGACTCCCCCAACATTGGGAACATGTTTCCTGCCTCTAACGTGTCCAACCCCTTAATAATCTTATACGTTTCGATAAGATCTCCTCTCATCCTTCTAAATTCCAGTGTATACAAGCCTAGTCGCTCCAGTCTTTCAACATATGATAGTCCCGCTATTCCGGTAATTAACCTAGTAAACCTACGCTGCACGCCCTCAATAGCAAGAATATCCTTCCTCAAATTTGGAGAGCAAAACTGCACACAGTACTCCAGGTGTGGTCTCACTAGGGCCCTGTACAACTGCAGAAGGACCTCTTTGCTCCTATACTCAACTCCTCTTGTTATGAAGGCCAACATTCCATTTGCTTTCTTCACTGCCTGCTGTACCTGCATGCTTCCTTTCAGTGACTGATGCACTAGGACACCCAGATCTCGTTGTACGTCCCCTGTTCCTAACTTGACACCATTCAGATAATACTCTGCCTTCCTATTCTTGCCACCAAAGTGGATAACCTCACACTTCTCCACATTAAACTGCATCTGCCATGCATCTGCCCACTCACACAACCTGTCCAAGTCACCCTGCAACCTCATAGCATCTTCCTCACAGTTCACACTATCACCCAGCTTTGTATCATCTGCAAATTTGCTAATGGTACTTTTAATTCCTTCATCCAAGTCATTAATGTATATTGTAAATAGCTGCAGCCCCAGCACCGAGCCTTGCGGTACCCCACTAGTTACTGCCTGCCATTCTGAAAGGGACCCATTTATCCCCACTCTTTGCTTTCTGTCTGTCAACCAATTTTCTATCCATGTTAGTACCCTACCTCCAATACCATGTGCTCTAATTTTTCCCACTAATCTCCTATGTGGAACCTTGTCAAATGCTTTCTGAAAGTCAAGGTACACCTTACATCCTCAAAGAATTCCAGAAGATTAGTCAAGCATGATTTTCCCTTCATAAATCCATGCTGACTCGGAATAATCCTGTTACTACTATCCAAATGCTCCGGAATTTCGTCTTTTATAATTGACTCCAGCATCTTCCCCACCACTGATGTCAGACTAACTGGTCTATAATTTCCCGTTTTCTCTCTCCCTCCTTTCTTAAAAAGTGGGACAACATTAGCTACCCTCCAATCCACAGGAACTGATCCTGAATCTATAGAACATTGGAAAATGATCACCAATGCGTCCACAATTTCTAGCGCCATCTCCTTAAGTACTCTGGGATGCAGACCATCAGGCCCTGGGGATTTATCAGCCTTCAGTCCCATCAGTCTACCCATCACCATTTCCTGCCTAATGTGGATTTCCTTCAGTTCCTCCGTCACCCTAGGATCTCTGGCCACTAGAACATCTGGGAGATTGCTTGTATCTTCCAGAGGGGAAGTAACTCAATGGTTTCAGAGAGGTGTGCATGTGTGCATTTCAGAGAGGGCAGGAGATAACTCCGGCTGGAAATATTGCAGTAAATGGCAGATAATATTAAGGGGAGGGGGAAGAAAGGGGATTGTTGGGGGAGAAAGTAGAGGGGTGGGGGTTGTTAGCAGTTACCTAAAATTGAAGAATTCACTGTTTATACCTTTGGGTTATGAGCTACCTTAACAAATACAGGAGTGTATCACTTTGGGTATCCCAATGTTGTGGCCAAACACTGGCAGTTAATTGGTAATAATGCCTGGAATAAAGGACATCTGGGTTAAGCTTTACCTCGACCTGAAAGTGTATTTATGCAGGATTCTATAAGAAACCTACAGTGGAAAATATGGTTGAATTTTAATCCAAAAGCAGCCAAGAGCAAAACACCTAAATAAATAGTCCCAGGAGTCAGCAAATAATTTGTCAAAGTTTAATTTAGCAACCTACCCAGCAGGGTATGGAATAGTAAAACAGTGGGATTTCTGCTTTTTCCAGGAGTGAACCCCTAATATGTCCAGTATATGTTTCAATTTAGCTGGGCTTGATGAGAGGCTCATAAATGCACTCTAACAAGTCCAGATTTGCCGCAGTACCACTGTGCCTGCAGAGTAAAATTGGCCCTGGTATTTTCTCTTTCCCATTATTTGTAGTGACTGTGCATTAAGACTTCAATACAGGCTTCAGAATTTTCATTTTAAATTGGCACTGAGCCAACAAGTGAATGGAATATTTTAACTGAGTGAGGGGAAAAAAAGCTGTCAGATAATCTACATCTGTAACCTGGAGGACAGGCCATTTACTGTAATTGGAAAGCCTATCTCCTTTATTTATGACTCAGTGGTCAGACTCTATTTTTCTCTGGAGCTGCTGTCAGATGATGATACTCTCTGCTCTATTGCTAAAGATCTATCTCTGACTGCTGGTGTGTTGATGCATTGTTACCATGTTTTCTCTCTTCTTATCATTTAGTGCTGTAAGTGTAATGAGATCTTCTTGCTAACATCTTTTTTTTGATTTGTTTTGGAATAAAAGTGACCTTACAAAGCAGCCTGGATCATTTAACAATGCACGAAGAGTTAGTCATATATTGTGTAACTGGAATCACAATTGACACATCCATTTTCCCGGATGAGTTTCATGATAAACCAATGGCTTACATGGAAATTCCAGCAATTGTTCACAAATACCCTGATTTATCATGTTCCATATAAAAAGATATTCATTTATATCGTGCCTATCATTATATCAGGACACCCCTGGCCCTGATTATTTCACAGCCAATCAAATACTTCTGATGTATCATTACCTGACAACCCAAGATGTGTCATAGTGCAATGTGGTCTTATAAACTGTATCGTTGATCAAATAACCTGACCATTTGGTTATCGTTCTTGACCCTTTTTCCAGGATGGAAATTTCATGGACTAGAGGACATGGCTTTTGGGTCAGAGGAGTTTAGTGAAGATATTTACACAAAGAGTAGTATTTAGGGGAAGATATTTACACAAAGAGTAGTGTGTTGCTCTTATTATTTACATCGATTATTATCAACACCGATTACATATCATTTTCCTTTGATCTTTCATCGTGATTAATAATGAATCTTGCCATACTGAAGTACTGCATATTCATCTTCATCACTAATTTTGACAGTGTCTTCCAGCAGATCGGTTTAAGTACTGATTAATAAATGGCCGTTCTAAATGGCCTTCCCCTTATTCTTAAACTGTGGCCCCTGGTTCTGGACTCCCCCAACATTGGGAACATGTTTCCTGCCTCTAACGTGCCAACCCCTTAATAATCTTAGAAACTAATAATTTTCATACCTAGCTCACTCAGTCAACATCTCATGTAAAATTCAAAATTTGAAGTGTTAATATCATGCTCGCTATGATGTTTTGAATTATATTTCCTCTACCATGTTATTATAGTCATTTCAGTATAGTTGCTATCAACTGATGTTGATATCTAATAGTGTTGCCAAGTTATATCTCCTGCTGTTATCAGGAAATAAAGAATCACAAGGAGTTTTTGTCTGACAGTCATCAGTGAGTGATGGTATGTGTGTTACCCTCTGAATTCTCTTGTTGTTATCAGTGTATAATTGAATGTGCACAGTTTGAAGACAAGTTCCTGCACTTATATGGCAGCATGCTCTTTGCACATCCTAATGTGCTTCATTTCAATGTAATCACTTTTGAAGTGCAGTTATTGCTGATATGTAGTTAAATGCTACATTTGATTTATATACATCAACTTTTCTCACAGTGCATAATTCAGTAAATGTCTATTTAATCTATTTTGGTAATATTCACGGAGAGAAGAATTTAGATGAGGACAAAAAGAATCTAAAATCTCTGATGTGTACTTCAACAAAAGACAGGCCATGGTTTACATGAAAGGCTTTTCCCGTTCAGTACAGATGGCACAGGTTGTGCAACTGTCTCACAGGTCCACTGACCAAGGTTCAATTGTGATCTCCTGTATTGTCCACATCGAGTTAGCATGGTCTCCCTATGACCATGTGGGTTTCGTTTTGGTGTTCCAGTCCCCCCACCCCATCCAAAAGAGTTGTTAAATTAACCTGTAACTCAATTATTTTTTGTAATTTACCCCAGGTGCAGATTGATGCTGAACGGGTGATCGATGGTTGCCGAGGACTCTGTGAGCCGAAGGGCCTCTTTTCATGCCGTATCTCTAAAAGAGGTTAATATGCTTGCAAAATAGAATGGATTACAGGAAAATAAATAGGGAATAGGATTCATGGAATTCTTTTAACCTGTTCAGTGCCATCCCCGCGTATACTCGGGTCATGACCAATAGTCCATCGGGTGCTGTCTGTCTTTTCGTCTTTTTTGTTATTTTTAGTGTGTTTTTAAAAGTTTGTGTTAATGTTCTCTGGTTTGTTTTATGTGGGGGGTGAGGGAGGGCATCAGGGGAAACTTTTTTTCAATCTCTTAGTTTGCTGGAGATGCAATTGTTTTCTGGATCGTATCTCTGGTCGCTCTGCAGCCTAACATCATGGAGCTGGAGGCCTTGCTCGAGACTGACTTTGAGCCCCACCACAGGGCCGTTGACTTACCATCACAGCCTTGCCTGGGATCCACGCTCCATCAGCGGCCTGCGGATTTCAACAGCAAGGAGCTCGCAGTCTCGGGTAGAAGCTTCAAAGTCGCAGGAGGTTCGACTAGCCCCAACCCAGGGTCCGATCATCCGGCGCAGGGGAGCTGAGATTCTCCCTGATGCGGGAGCTTGATTGCCCCGACTCGGAGGACCCGACCGCCGGCTATGGGACCCAAGATCGTCCTGTTAACAGAAGGCTCAAGGCTCCCGACCACGGGAGAACAAAGAAGGGAAGAGATTTAACTTTTTTTTTCGCCTTCCATCAGAGTGAGGAATATGGCGGAGTCACTGTGGTGGATGTTTATATTAGAATGTATTTTGTGTGTTTTGTTGCTTTTTATTGGTTTGACTGTATGGCAAATCAAATTCCTCGTATGTTGCAAAACATACTTGGCTAATAAAGTATGATTATGATGATTATGATTATAATAGTGGGAAAATAACTTGGCAGTGAACAGGTTAAAGCTCCATTGACGGGTTGAATGGTCTCTTGCTAGGTTGTAATATAACATGGAATCTGTAACATTTCTTTTGAACTGCTTTACTGTGTCAGCTTAGTTGATTTGCTCAAGTCTTTTATGGAGCATGAATTTACAGTTGTCACAATCAAAATCAGTAACAAAAATAACTCAAGAGGCCAAGTAGATGAACTAGGGTGGCAGGGATAAAGAGCACTTGTGAATTTGTTTTGGAGCTAAAAATGTTGGAAATTAACAAGGCGAATGTTGGACACATAATCCAACAGCTTTGAACATGACCCAAGAGTACAGATTGCTGGAGTCATCCTTCGAAGCTTCGAGAGACAACTAATCAAACCAACACATAATGGGAGGTGAATGGGTGTTTAGTTATTTTTGAGTCTGGGTAATGCATTCAAAAGTTGTGTAATTCAGTAATTTGAAGTTTATGGTGAGGGAAAGATAGAGCTGGAGTCACACAAATTGCAATAATAGATGCAATCCTGGTCTGAATGGGCCCAAGAATTGGGAATTCACAAAACAAATTGTTTTGTTTAAGTATAGGAAAAAATGGGAGGGATAAATATAGAAGGTGTAAAAACTAAAATGTAAGAGCTTGCCAGACAAGTACACAGACAGAACAAATGTGTGATTAAAGGATAGAAAATTGAAACCTGATCAAATGTCTGATGAAATTGAAATTGTGCACTGATGTAGTATTATGAAAGGTTGCTTTCCTATCTCTGGCGACCATCTGTTCTGCAGCATCAGAGTCGTAGCAGGTAGTGAGCACTGTGTGCAACCATTAGGGTTGCCAACTGCCCCGTATTAGCCGGGACATCCCGTATTTTTTGCTAAATTGGTTTGTCCCGTACGGGACCACCCTTGTCCTGTATTAGGCCCGGAGGCGCTGTTGGCCCGGACACTGTTGGCCCGGACACTGTTGGCCCGGACACTGTTGGCCCGGACACTGTTGGCCCGGACACTGTAGGCCCGGACACTGTTGGCCCGGACACTGTTGGCCCGGACACTGTTGGCCCGGACACTGTAGGCCCGGACACTGTTGGCCCGGACACTGTTGGGGCCCGGACACTGTAGGCCCGGACACTGTTGGCCCGGACACTGTAGGCCCGGACACTGTAAGTCCGGGCAGTGTAGATCCGGGCAGTGTAGGTCCGGGCAGTGTAGGTCCGGGCAGTGTAGGTCCGGGCAGTGTAGGTCCGGGCAGTGTAGGTCCGGGCAGTGTAGGTCCATTCAATGTAGATCCATACGGTGTAGGTCCATATAGTGTAGATCCGGAGGCCCGGGCGCCGCCTAACGGGGGTTACGTAACAACCCGCCTCCAAGCCTGGGCGGCCCCATTGGTGTCTAGTGCCAATTATCTCACTCCCAAATAAGGGACAAGGTGACGTCACCGCCCCCCCACCCCACGTGACTTCACCCATCCAGCGGTACATGCTCCCACTCCACCAATGGCGGCCAACCGGGCCGGGAGGCAGGTTGCTACGCAACCTCGTCAGGCGTCGCCCGGACCTACACTGTCCATACCTACACTGTCCAGAAGGTAGACACAGATTTTAACCAGTATCTGCAGGTTTTTTCCTACTACACTGTCCGGACCTACACTGTCTGGGCTTTCATCATCTGGGCCTACAGCGCCCCCCGGGCCTAATACGGTTCAAGGGCGGTCCCGTATGGGACAAGCCAATTTGGCCCAAAATACGGGATGTCCCAGCTAATACGGAACAGTTGGCAACCCTAGTTGGAACCCGTAGCGACCAGTGAATTTACTTTTTGTTTTATGGAGTTTTTGGAAGGGGGCAGTGAAAACTGATTCGGGTGTATCATATCATATCATATCATATATATACAGCGCGGAAACAGGCCTTTTCGGCCCACCAAGTCCGCGCCGCCCAGCGATCCCCGCACATTAACACTATCCTACACCCACTAGGGACAATTTTTTACATTTACCCAATCAATTAACCTACATACCCGTACGTCTTTGGAGTGTGGGAGGAAACCGAAGATCTCGGAGAAAACCCACGCAGGTCACGGGGAGGACGTACAAACTCCTTACAGTGCAGCACCCGTAGTCAGGATATGTGGTATCAGTACAACAGCATTGGTTAAATGAAGATGAACTTGCGACAAGCTTCACAGCTTTGCTGAGCTCAAAAGTTGTGTGTCCAGCATGGCAATATTGTTACAAGCAACCACCCTGCAGGTCAGAGATAACTGGCATTGCCGTGTGCAGCCTGTGAAGAACCGTTCACTTCAGCAAGATATCAGATGGCTGATTGCTTCTGATGGAAATGAACAGTGAGGGGGAAAGTAGGGAGAGAAGGAAAATAAGTGGCTGGGTGGAGAAAAGTTTGTACATGAAACAAATTTTCTGATACTTGGGGCTAGATTTAACTTCCCATTCAACCCAGTGCTGCAGTGACAGTGGAGCAGGGTAATGGAAGGAGAGGGTTGACAGCAAGATCTCTGGGTTATAAAAGGCAACAGGAACTTTTCATTCACTGCACCCTGGAGGGGATTTTAACTGACTGAAAGGGTAGTCTTGTTGTAATCAAGTGAAGGCAAGGGTACCTGCCAATTTCCATAGTATTATCAACCACTGGTGAAGAGAGCTGGTGGCATCAGATATGGCAGTAGCAAGTGCCAAATTCATAGTCAAAGTATGTAAAAAGTCCCTACAACCCATTGAGTCCGCACTGACATCAACCATCCCCCTTTTAACTCAAATCCTATATTAATCCCATTTTTTTGTCCCCATATTCTGATCATCCAGATCCAGATTGCACTCCAAAGACGTACTGGTATGTAGGTTAATTGACTGGGTACAATGTAAAAATTGTCCCCAGTGTGTGTAGGATAGTGTTAATGTGCGGGGATCGCTGGGCGGCGCGGACTCGGTGGGCCGAACGGCCTGTTTCCGTGCTGTATCTCTAAATCTAAATCTAAAAAATTCTACCACTCACCTACACACTCAGCGCAATTTACAGTGGCCGATTAACCTACTGACCCTCATGTCATTGGGACATGGCAGGAAACGGAAGCAACCAGAGGAAAGCCACGCAGTCATCCGGAGAATATATAAACTCCGCACAGACTGCCCCAGAGGTTCAGATCGAACCCTGCTCTCTGGCATTGTAGGACTGGGGCTCTGGTAGCTGTGCCACTGTGCTGCCCATTGAAGAATAGCAAAGGTTCATACATGTTGCTATCCCCATCTCATTCCTGTTTAATTATCATAAGTGCTAACAATGGAACAATGAAATGAAATCATACTCGCAGCAGCTTAACAGACCCACAAATGAATTAAATGTAGATAACATGCTAGAATTTTAAAAATCCAATAACTTAACATTTAGGGTGGCACAGTTGCGCAACAGTAGAGCTGCTGCCTCACAGCACCAATAGTCAATAGTCAATTTATTTGTCACATGCACATAAATGTGCAGTGAAATGAAAAATTACCCGCAGTTCAACAATAAGACCAATAAGAATAATCAATAAAAATGCAATGACACATACAATCATAAACCAACACCAAACAAAAAGAAACATCCATCACAGTGAGTCTCCTCCAGTCACCTCCTCGCTGTGATGGAAGGCCAGAATGTCATTTTCTCTTCCCCTGCCATCTTCTCCCGCGGTCAGGCTGTTGGAGTTGCCACGTCGGGGCGGTCCTCGACCTGGGTTCAATCCTGAGCTCAAGTGCAGTCTGTGTGGTGTTTGCACGTTCTCCCTTTCCCAAATGCACAGGTTCATACGTTAATTGGCTTCTGTAAATTGTCCTTAATGTGTAGGACATAGAATTAGTATACGGGTGATTGATGGTCAGCATGGATGGGACCGAAGGACCTGTTTCCATGCTCTCTCTAAACTCTGAACTAAACTCTAAACACTGGTGCAAAAAACAAAATCTGTGGTGCAACCAAAGATAGTCCAGGGAAGGTCATAGTTTCTGAGACTAATGTTGTATAATGTTCAATAACTCAATGATTGTTGGGAAGAAGCTATTCTTGAATTTGGTGGTCACGGTATTCAGGCTCCTGTACCTTCTTCCCAATGATAGGAGCAAAATGAGAGTGTGGTCAGGGTGATGTGGGCCTTTAATGATAGTGGCTGTCTTTCTGAGGCAGGACTTTCTATAAATTCCTTTGCTGGTGGGGAGATGCGTACTTGATGAATCAACAATGTCTACCACACTGTAATCTCCTTCAATCTTGGCATTCGAGTTGCCAAACCAAATCATGCTGCAACCAGTCAGTCGGGGTCACCAGTCAATGCGGCGCGTCGAAAAAGGCCCGAAATAAAGGCGAGGAGCCGGGTATATCGGGCCTTTTTCGACGTGCCACATTGGTGACCCCGACGTGATTTTATTACAGTTGTCAGACCAGTCAACTCTGCTGGAATGGCTTCGCACCCAAAACCTCGTCCTTTATATCCGTAGCAAAGGGCCGCCCCCCTGGACCGGTCCATTCCCGTGCCGAGGGGTCAGAAGTGGTACGGCCCGACCCTTGGGAGCCGCCACAATATAACATTAAAATAGAAAATGCTGGAAATATTCAGCAGGTCTGGCAGCATCTCTGGGGAAAGAAACAGAGTTCATGTTTCAGGTGAATGACCCCTCAACACAACATCTGGTGAAAAGACTTCAAACTGAAATGGGCGCCTCATCTCTCCACTCGAGAATCTAATGTCAGGTCATACAGAGAAACCTTTCATAAAACAACTTAGCTGTATATCTGCATAGGTATTTCTGCTTCAAATGGTAAAGATGGCAAGCTTTGTGCATATATTAAAAAACTAAGCATAACATTATGTAATAAAATGACTCAATAATTGAATCAACATTGATTTCTATGAAAATTGGTCTTCTGCTTGATCTGTATTCTTCATAGAAAGTACATAAGTGCATTGCCAAACTATCTATAACTATTGTCATCACTACTATAACAACTCAAAATACTGCTTAATTAGAGCTGCTGGGGAACATTCAAAATATTAAGAATATTGGGATCATTATGTTTTCACCTTTATGTTTGATGCTGCAGTTTTTGCTAAAGTGATTCATGTGAGTTGATCTTGCAAGATAAATCCGTTCAAAGACAGACCTTGACTTCCACTTTCTCTTTCTGAACTGCCTCTTCTTGACATCCAGGTCTTGAATTTCCTTGGGACCTTCTGCCAGGCTGTCGTAACTCTGGCAGAACAGCAAGTTTCAGGATGTTTCTGTTCCTGCTTCTTCAGTAATGCTTGCAAAGCATGAATCTTCAGCTCCAGTCACGAGGATACTGGAGGGAATCTGGAGATCAGGATTTCGAAGTTTGAAATTCATTTGAGGCCTAATCCAGCAGGATGAAAGGTTCATGCTTGGAGTGAACTACAACATGGCAGCTTTTTGGTTAAATATTCCCACTTGAACCTTGTCACATGCACTCTTGGAACCAAGAGTTCCAAGGTTGAAGATGCTCATAAAAGGACGAAAACTGCTGGAGTAACTCAGCGGGTCAGGCAGCATCTCTGGAGAACATGCGCAGGTTGCCTTATCATCTACCATTCTCAATCAATGCTGCTGTACCAGGGAACTGTAACCTGGGTCACTGGCACTTAACTCTGCTTCTAAACCTTTGCCTCGGGTGTTTAATTTGTAGACATTTATGTTCAACACATTGAAGATTTATTAGTGTGTCTTTCATTTTCATACATAACATGAAACTTTTATTTTGTATTGGTATTGATATTGATTTACTGAGATACAGTGAGAAACTTTTATTTGTGTGCTATCCATCCGATCAAACCATGCATGAGTACATCAGGGAGTGCAATACAGAATATATATAAATGCAGAATATCGTGTTACAGCTGCAGAGAAAGTGCAGATAAACAAAAAAAGTGCAAGGGCCACAACAAGGTAGATTGGAAAACTGGGAATACATCCTTAGTATATGTGAGGTCCATTCAAGAGTCCGATAACAGCAAGGAAGAAACTGTTCTTGAATATGGTGGTATGTGCTCTCAAGCTTTTGTATCTTCTGCCCGATGGGAAAGAATGACTGGAGCATGAGCGATCTTTGGTAATGTGAGCTGCTTTCCCAAGACAGTGTGAAGTATTGATGGAGTCTGTGGTGGGGGTGGAGGGTTGGCTTATGTGATGGACTGGGCTTCTTTCACGACTCTGCAATTTTGTGCAGTCTCAGGCAGAGCCGTTGCCATACTGTGAAGCATCTCAATAGGATGCTTTTTATGGTGCATCTGTAGAAATTGACCAGTCATGAGGGGAAATTACAAATGTTCTTAGTCTTCTCAGGAGTTGGAGGCATTGGTGTACTACCTTGGCCGCATCATCAATGTGGTTGGACAAGATCAGATTGTTGCAGATATTTACACGTAGAAACTTGAAGTTTTCAAACATCCCCACCTTCGCACTGTTGATGCAGACAGGAGTGTGTACTCCACCCCGCTACCTGAAGCCGATGACCAGCTCCTTCATTTTGCTGTCCATGAGGAAGAAGTTGTTGTCTTGACACCATGTGTCTGAAGAAGGGTCTCGACCCAAAATGCACCTATTTCTTTTCTCCAGAAATACTTCCTGAGTCACTCCATCTTTTAGTGTCTACCATGTTACTAAGTTCTCTAACACTTTTCTGTACTCTGTTCATCATTGTTCAACATCTAACCAACTACGCTGTAAACGTAAATGCAGTTAGAGTGACATTTGGCTTATTTAGGGTGTCCAGTAAGGGACTAAAGGGGCAGACCTGCGGGACACTGATGTTGAGAATTATCGTGGAGGATGTTTTGTCACCTATGCTCACTAATTGCAGTCAATGGGTCAGGCTTGGATAGAGTGGATGTGGGGAGGATATTTCCACTTGTGGGAGAGTCTAGGACGAGAGTCTAGGACGAGAGAATTAAAGGAAGTTCTTTTAGGAAATTAGATGAGGAGAAAATTCTTTAGTCAGAGGGTGGTGAATCTGTGGAATTATTTGCCACAGAAGGAGGTGGAGGCCAAGTCAGTGGATATTTTCAAGGCAGAGATAGATAGCTTCTTGATTAGTATGTGTGTCAGAGGTTATGGGAAGACAGGAGAAAGGGGTTAGGAGGGAGAAATAGATCAGCCATGATTGAATGGTGGAGTAGACGATGGGCCGAATGGCCTAATTCTACTCCTATTCCTTATGACCTTATGAAGTCAAGGATCCAGTTGCTAGTGAGGGTGCCGAGTCCAGGAGTTTAAAAGTGAGTTTGTTTCGAATTACAGTGTGATGGTGGAGCTGCAGTGCATAAATAGAAATCTGGCATGGTTGCTCTCATTATCCAGATGTTCCAGGGATGAATGTAGGTCAGGGAAATGCTTTGGTCCTGTTGTGGAGGTAGGTTAATTACAGTGGGTCTAGTCAATTTAGGACATTGGATTTATTGTGCAATATGGCAAACCTTTCAAACCTTTTTAGAGATACAGCGCGGAAATAGGCCCTTCAGCCCACCGAGTCCACGCCGCCCAGCGATCCCCGCACATTAACACTATCCTACACACACTAGGAACAATTTTTTACATTTACCCAGTCAATTAACCTACATACCTGTACGTCTTTGGAGTGTGGGAGGAAACCGAAGATCTTGGAGAAAACCCACGCAGGTCACGGGGAGAACGTACAAACTCCGTACAGACGGCGCCCGTAGTCAGGATCGAACCCAGTTCTCTGGTGCTTCAAGCATTGTAAGGCCACAACTCTTCCGGTGCACCACCGTGCCGCTATAGTCTGGTCGGCACAGCTTCTGACGACACAGCTGGGGACCTCATCTGGGCCCATTGCTTCCTGCGGGTTCAATCCCAGGAAGGCTGGTCTGACATCTCCAATGGTGACTATGGTACAGCTCCACACTAGGCTGCTTGGGCGGTTGACATCATTGCTGTTCAAAACAAGCCTCGAATGTGTTGAGCTCACCGGGGAGTGACTTGACTTTGTATTTCATTTTAAAGGAGGAATGCTGATTTGTCAGGGTGCGAGATAACAAGACTGTGGTATACTGTTATCCTGCTGCCACTGACTCACTGCTCCTCTTGGGTATTCATTTTTTGGTCTCTTGTCTCAGTGGGATGTCTCAAAATGCATGACAACTATAAGCTTAGTTTGTAGTTGAAGAGAAAAGAAGAAAAGATCATTGCAAATGAATTCTGTTATTTATAATGGAAAACTCTGTGATCGATGTGTTACAGTATGGTGAACATAAGGTGGCCTCATATCAACCCTGAGACAGAGGAACAAATATGTAGACAGATTATCGAAAGAGCAACAGAGTTGTCTTAGTGAGTGATTTTAACTTCCCCAATATTAACTGGGGCTTGTTCTGTGCCAAAGGCATAGACAGGGCAGAATTGGTGAGGTGTATCCAAGAGGGTTTCTTGAACCAACATGTTTCCAGTCTCATCTGAGCAGGGAACATACTGGACCTTATGTTGGGAAATGGTGACTGATGTTTCTGTCAGAGAGCATTTTGGGGATAGTGATCACAACTCCACAAGTTTGAATAGGGAGAAGGCTGGACCTTGGGAGAAAGGTACTAAATTGGAGTAAGACAAACTATTGGAGTAAACTAGATGTTACATCTCCTGTCGTTGTAGGGGAAAGAACCTGGGGAGCAGTGATGGAAATGGGGGGGGTACGCAGGGGGACAGCATTCCCCAAGTTTTCAATTTCCAGCTCGGGTTTAATGAGTACTGCAGAAAGATTCGAGTCGTTTATCACTTTATTCAACTCAGACGAAAATGATTTGTTAACTGCCACTGTTAGCACTTGTTAACAGCCAGTAGTTAACAGGTAGTAGTTATACAATGTGTCATCAATACATCGATCCACATTCCTCAGTAAATGTAATTGTGTTTTGACTTTGTATTAATGACACCGTGTTCCTTTGAATAAAATTCAAGGGAGAATTTCTTAAACTCACTGTCAGGGCTACCGGACCGCGAGCACGGGCGCAGGTAAAGTCACGTTATTTTATTATTCCACGTTATTTTATTTGCCGCTGTGCCTCTCTGCCGCTGTGCCTCAGTTGTTTCAGTTCAATTAGAATGGATGGGGAGAAAATTAAATTAGTACCAATTGTTTTTTCCAGCCTAAATCGTGAGTGGTGAATATCTTATTGTGGGTGGTTTTGAGCATACTGAGATACTTTAAAAGACAGCGTCTTCAGATCGATGAAGAAATAAATGATAATGAAGACACTCAGCCAGAAAAGGTAAAATTACTTGAAAATGATAATGTAACTGATGCAGCTGTTTCGCCTGATGCTGCATGTGAAGACATTTCAAAAGATATTGAAAAATGTGATCTTCCAGACTGTTTGACACAAGAAATGGACGAAGCAAAAACAGGTTGAGTTTTTAGAACTGGATATAATATTGTACACAAAGGTAGGCCCTACACAGATATGTCTTCTGATATTGAACTGCAAGAAAGAAACGGCATCGACTTAGGGTACGTTCTACACTCTTGTAAGTCATGTGCAGATGTTTCTCACCACATAGCGAACCAGATGCGAAAGACAGTGGTGGAAAATATCATTTCAAAACAATCTGAAATGTCTATTATGATTGATGAATCTAATACTATTAATGGGGGAACTGTTCTTGTACTCTGCTTGAGAGCAGCAATTGGTGAATCTTCCCAACCTATATTATTCTATTTTGACTTAGAACATATGAAACTTGGTGCAAATGCAAAATTTATATATGATGGGCTTCTAAGTTGCTTACAAAGAGGTGGTTTTTCAAATCAGTACCTAAAAGAAAATGTGATATCACTTGTAACTGATGGTGCATCAGTAATGCTAGGACAAAATGCAGGGGTTGCAAAACTATTTCTTGATGATTTCCCTAATACAACTGTTTGGCACTGTGCCAGGCACAGGCTTGAACTCAGTGTAGGTGATGCTATAAATGAAGTTGCAGGTTTGAATCATTTTCAGATATTTTGTGATAAATTGTATTCTTTATATCATAGGTCTCCTAAGAATCAGGATGAGTTAACTGCATGTGCTGAGGCTCTTCACTGAACTGTTGAAAATTGGTCATGTTTTCAGTGTGAGATGGGTTGCTTCATCTTACCAAACTGTAAAGGCAATGTGGCAGTCTTATAAAGCTATTTGGGAGCATTTTGGAAATGCATGCTTTGATGCTTCAAGATCTAGTGCAGAGAGAGCAAAGTACGAGGGGCTGAAAAAAGTATTAGAGTCATCAGCTTTCGTAAATAATTTGGGCTTGTTGATGGACAGTTTGCTAGAGTTGTCTGAACTGTCACTTGAACTGCAGAACCAAAATCGTACACTTAGTAAAGTACATGAGGAAATTAAACGAACTATCATGGTTTTTGAATGTCAAATAGAGAAGCCAGGAAAATGTTATACTCGTGAAGAAAGCAACGAGCCAGATGATATTAAACAGCCAGATGATATCAAGTTAATTAAACAGAGAGAGAGATGCCAGAAAGCAGCTATGACATATAATACACAATAAACTATATTATAAATACACAATAAACAAGTTATGCATTCTTGTACTCTTACATGGGTATGACCGCACATAAACCCTACCCCCCCCCCCCCCTTCCTTCCCAACCTCAGCCTCACGGACCTTAAAGTACCCCTAGTTCCTAAAACCCATTTCCATCACTGCTGGGGAGGCGGTGATTTGGGTGGTAAGGGATGATCCCCCCACTACAATCAGTCAGAAGCAGAACCGAAACATCACATAACCAGTTTCTCTGGAATAGCTGCCTGACACGTTGAGTTACTCCAGCATTTTGTGTCTATCTTAAGCATAGGGTATACTTGCTTTCATAGGTCAGGGCATTGAGTACAAGAGTCAGGAAGTCATGATGCAGCTTTATAGGACTTTGTTAACGATACGATAGAACTTTATTTATCCCAGGAAGGAAATTGATCTGCCAACAGTCATAAAAATAAAATACATGAAACATGAAATTAAAGTGATGAGTGGAAAGGATTGGGGATGTGCAAAGATTGGGGAGGGAGGGGGGGGGGGGGGGTGGAGTCGATCCACCCCATGGCAGAAGGGGAGGAGTTGTACAGTTTCATAGCCACAAGGAAGAAGGATCTCCTGTGGCGTTCGGTATTGCATCTTCAACTAGTCTTTTGCAGAAGGTACTCCTCAGATTGACCAGTGTCTCATGGAGGGGGTGAGCTGTATTGTCCAGGGTATTCTGCAGTTTGAGGAGCATCCTCCCCCCCAAGACCACCTCCCATGAAACCAACCCAGCACACAGCAGCGAAGAAGATGGCACTGGCTACCACCGATTGGTAGAACATCTGCAGCATCTAACAGCGGACATTGAAAGAGCGGAGCCTTCTCAAAAAGTACAGCCGGCTCTGTCCGTTCTTGCACTCAGTGTTCCTGGACCTGTCCAGTTTACTGTTCAAGTACACTACAAGGTTTTTGTACTCCCTGGTAAACTCCCTGACATCAGTGGTGGGGAAGATGCTGGAGTCAATTATATAAGACGAAATTGCAGAGCATTTGGATAGCAGTAACTGAATCATTCCGAGTCAGCATGGATTTACGAAGGGGAAATCATGCTTGACTAATCTTCTGGAATTTTTTGAGGATGTAACTAGGAAAATTGACAGGGGAGAGCCGGTGGATGTGGTGTACCTCGACTTTCAGAAAGCCTTCGACAAGGTCCCACATAGGAGATTGATGGGCAAAATTAGATCGCATGGTATTGGGGGTAGGGTACTGACATGGATAGAAAATTGGTTGACAGACAGAAAGCAAAGAGTGGGGATAAATGGGTCCCTTTCAGAATGGCAGGCAGTGACTAGTAGGGTACCGCAAGGCTCGGTGCTGGGACCGCAGCTATTTACAATATACATCAATGACTTGGATGAAGGGATTAAAAGTACCATTAGCAAATTTGCAGATGATACAAAGCTGGGTGGCAGTGTGAACTGTGAGGAAGATGCTATGAGGTTGCAGGGTGACTTGGACAGGTTGTGTGAGTGGGCGGATGCATGGCAGATGCAGTTTAATGTGGATAAGTGTGAGGTTATCCACTTTGGTGGTAAGAATAGGAAGGCAGATTATTATCTGAATGGTGTCAAGTTAGGAAAAGGGGACGTACAATGAGATCTGGGTGCCCTAGTGCATCAGTCACTGAAAGTAAGCATGCCGGTACAGCAGGCAGTGAAGAAAGCCAATGGAATGTTGGCCTTCATAACAAGAGGAGTTGAGTAAAGGAGCAAAGAGGTCCTTCTGCAGTTGTACAGGGCCCTAGTGAGACCACACCTGGAGTACTGTGTGCAGTTTTGGTCTCCAAATTTGAGGAAGGATATTCTTGCTATTGAGGACGTGCAGCGTAGGTTTACTAGGTTAATTCCTGGAATGGCAGGACTGCAATATGTTGAAAGACTGGAGCGACTAGGCTTGTATACACTGGAATTTAGAAGGATGAGAGGGGATCTTATCGAAATGTATAAGATTATTAAGGGGTTGGACACGTTAGAGGCAGGAAACATGTTCCCAATGTTGGGGGAGTCCAGAACCAGGGGCCACAGTTTAAGAATAAGCGGTAGGACATTTAGAACGGAGATGAGGAAAAACATTTTCAGTCAGAGAGTTGTGAATCTGTGGAATTCTCTGCCTCAGTAGGCAGTGGACGCCAATTCTCTGAATGCATTCAAGAGAGAACTAGATAGAGCTCTAAAGGGTAGCCGAGTCAGGGGGTATGGGGAGAAGGCAGGAACGGGGTATTGATTGAGAATGATCAGCCATGATCACATTGAATGGCGCTGCTGGCTTGAAGGGCCGAATGGCCTACTCCTGCACCTACTGTCTATTGTCTAATTGCACATCCACACCATTGAAGGAGACAGGGGACAGGGGTGTTCCTCTCCTCCTAAAGTCCACCACTAACTCCTTAGTCTTGTCGGTGTTGAGCTGTAGGTGATTCAGCCCACACCACTCAAAGTCGTTGACTGCACCTCTGCATTCCGCTTCCCTCCCCGATGCAGCACACAATTGCAGAGTCGACTGAAAACTTCTGCAGGTGGCAGGAGTCCGCGTCGTATCTGAAGTTCGAGGCTGCATTTGGAATACTGCATGCAGTTCTGGTTCCCCAATTAAGAAAGGTAGTGGAGGCTTTGGAACGAGTGCAGAGGTTTATCTTACTGATGCCTGATTGAGGGGGTATTAGCTACAGGGAGAGGTTGGACAGACTTGCATTGTTTATTGCATTTAACCAATAATGAAGAGGAGAATTGACCAGCATTGTTAGCATTATTTATATGAATATTGATTGCAAAGATAAAACTTTTTTCCGTGTACATGGATTATTATAATGAATGATTTCACTTCACATCATAACATGATAGCAAAATTGGACCACCCAAAAATTCAAACATACTAAATAATTAGAAACCAAATGAAAAATGTGAATTAATAGGATCATTTAACACTTATTTACAAATAATTAATTTCTCAATAAATTATATCACAAATTATTACCAACTGCAGCATGTATTAATATGGGTGCACGCCTGAGGACTCCACAACTCAATTTAAATACTATCAACTTAGTTTATTAAAAAAACATTCTCATACGGAACTGAACACTCTAGAGGGCTGCATCTCAAATAACGATGAGGCGGGCGGGGTATAAAGAGAAGATAAAGAGCTTCAGAACATGGTATCAAGACAACTCTAAACGCGTACAGGTATGTAGGTTAATTGGCTGGGCAAATGTAAAAATTGTCCCTAGTGGGTGTAGGATAGTGTTAGTGTGCTGGGATCGCTGGACGGCGCGGACCCGGTGGGCCGAAGGGCCTGTTTCTGCGCTGTATCTCTAAGTCTAAAAAAAACAACCTCCCGTAATATTAGCAAGATAAAGAAGATAGTTATTGACTTCAGGAAGCGAAGCAGTCGGCACATCCCAGTCAGCATCAATGGTGCTGAGGTGTAGTCAAGAGCTTCAAGTCTTTGGGGGTAAATATTACCAGCAATTTTTCCTGGACCAACCCCATTGATGCTCCAGCCAAAAAAGGGCACCAATGCCTTAATTTCCAAAGGGAATTTGGCAAGTCGTCAACAACTCTTACTAACTACAGATGCACTGTAGAAAGCAACCTATCGGGATGTATCACAGCTTAATTTGACAACAACTCTGTCCGAGATTGCAAGAAACGGCAGAGAGCTGTGATTATGGCCCAATCTACCACACAAACTAGTTTCTCTCGCATCGATTCCATCTTCGGAAAAGCAGCCAGCAGAATCAAAGACCATTTTCAGCCTCTTCTCCCCTCTCACGTTGGGCAGAAGATACAAAACCTTCATTGCACATACAGCTTCTTGTCTGCTGTTACCAGACTACCGTAACATAAGCTAATCATGTAGGAGCAATGTTCTAACCTACTTCATCGTCGTCCTTAACTTTTTTTCTTCATCTCCACTTTTTTAGTAACTGTAACACTAAAATGCTATAATATAATAAAATAGAACTGCAAATTCTCTAATACTGTAACACTATATTCTACACTCTGGTATTTTATTCGTTGTACTACCATCTCTGCTTGAGTATGACTTGATTGTTCTCATGTAGAGTATGATTTGACTGGATAGCATTCAAACAAAACTTTTCGCTGTATATTAATGCACATGACAATAATAAACCAACACCAATTAGTGATGTGTGCAGCTCTTCTTTCATGAAAATGATAGTTTCTCTTCAAAGGCATCAGAGGTGCGACTGTGCTGCCCAGCAGCTGCGGCTTGCCTGCAGTCCGTTTGTCTTTTGTGTTTTTTGTTGTTTTTTGTCTTAATTGTAGTGTTTAGATATGATGTGGTGTTTTTTGTGGTTGTGTGTTATGTGGTGGGGGGGGGGGGGACTGTAAAATTGTCTCTTCCGAACGGAGACCTGACCTTTATTTCTGGCCAAACACCTGGAGCTGGCAGCCTCCAGCTGGGGCCACCTGGGCTCTGGTTCACAGAGCCCGCGGACCGGACTTAACATCTGCGGAACTGGCTGCCTTCAGAGGCTGCGGGAGCGGCTGCGACTCGTCTCTCGTGGCTACTTCGGTCGCGGGCCGTGGGCCGCGTGGACGTTGGAAGCTCGCAGGCCCCTGGGTGGGGGCCGACATCGGGAGCTCCGGCAGCGGCAGCGTCTTTGCCCACCCCGAATCGTGGGGCTTGGGTCGGCCCGCCGTGGACCTTTCACCGTCCGGCACGGCCTGGAATAAGCCGCGGGATTTTCTCTGCCCGGCGGGGGCTTCAATGTCGGGAGCCCCGACCGCCCCGATGTGGCAAGTTCAACAGCCTGACCGCGGGAGAAGACAGCAGGGGAAGAGAAAAGACATTCTGGCCTTCCATCACAGTGAGAAGGTGACTGGAGGAGACTCACTGTGATGGATGTTTCTTGCTTATTTTTATTGCTTATTTTTATTGGTCTTATTGTTGGACCGTGGGTAATCTTTCATTTCTCTGCACATTTATGTGTATGTGACAAATAAATTGACTATTGACTAAAGGCATCAGACCTAGTTTACCTCACAATAGTGTTTGATGCAGATCACATTTTCTGTATTCTTTGGGCTGGTGTTCTTGTCCAGGACACTATAAACACAGATCAATGATACTTTATGGTCACATGTCCCTAGGTACAGTGAAATGCTTTG
This sequence comes from Rhinoraja longicauda, assembly GCF_053455715.1. Classification (NCBI taxonomy): domain Eukaryota; kingdom Metazoa; phylum Chordata; class Chondrichthyes; order Rajiformes; family Arhynchobatidae; genus Rhinoraja; species Rhinoraja longicauda. Next base: position 64,449,006 of record NC_135953.1, on the reverse strand, counting down.
TTTTGCATGCAGCCCCGTAAAATCCAACAGTCTAGTATATATTCACATTTTCTTGAATACATATCATGGCTTTCAAAAGGAAGCTGGTTCTTAATTTTGCAAAAGGGATGCCATTAGTGTTAAATGTCTAAGGAGGACAGGATGGTTTTACAAGATGTATATTATCTTTTTTTTCAGTGTTTCCGTAAGCTTTGCTTGGTAGCCTCAAAGTGTCTGCTCCTTTACATCTAGATACAAGAGAAGTGATGGGAACAACCAATCTGGCTGGCCCTTTTCACACGTTAAGATAAAATTTGGGAAGGAGTAGTAAACATTGGGTGTCCTTCAATCATCCTCTGGTCAGCTAAATGGGCCTGGGGCTCGCTTTGATTTACTCTTATTGTAAACAGAAAAACTACCAGGGGGTGCCGCACGATGGCTGCTTCGCCTACAGTCTGTCTGTCCTTTTCAGACTCTTTTTGTTATTTTTGGTAAGTTTTAAAAGTTTGTGTAAATGTTCTCTGCTTTGTTTTATGTGGGGGTGGGGGAGGGGGGAGGGGGAAACTTTTTTTCAATCTCTTACCTTGGCAGAGATGCGATTGTTTTCCGGATCACATCTCCGGTCGCTTTGCGGACTAACATCCTGCAGCTGGAGGCCTTGCCTGGGACTGACCTTGAGCCCCCGCGGAGCGTGGACTTATCATCTGAGCCTGCGATCCCTTGCCTCGGATCTATGCTCCAACGCAGCCTGCGGACTTTAACATCAGGAGCTCGCAGTCTCGGGTTGAGACCGGTCGGGAGCTCCAAAAGCTGCATGAGGTATGACTGGTCCAGACTTGGGGTACATTGCCCGGCATGGGGGAGCTGAGATCCCCCCCCACCCCCGATGAAGGAGCTTGATCGCCCCAACGAGGAAGGCATGCCGCCGTCTACGGGAGTCAAGATCGTCCCGTCAATGGAATGTTAGAGGCCCCTGACCGCTGGAGGACAGAGAATGGAGAGATTGAACTTTTTTTTCCGCCTTCTATCACAGTGAGGAATGTGGAGGAGTCACTGTGGTGGATGTTCAAGTTAAAAAGTATTTTGTGTGTCCTGGTGCTTTTTATTGTTATGACTGTATGGCAAATTAAATTCCTCGTATGTTGCAAAACATACTTGGCTAATAAAGTATTATTGTGATTGTGATTGTGATTATTATGAGAAAAAGACAAAATTCTAACCTGTTGATCGATTTTACTTGCTATCTGGCAACCTGCAAAAATAACTTGATGAAAGGAAAGTCCATAGCAAAACCCACAGCAGCTAATATACGTGAAATATCATAACTGTGGCATGACTCTTCAAAGCTGAGCATGAATAACTATTTCTCTATGTCTATGAAATCTCTTTGATGGTGCAAGAGGTTCATTGTTCTGCCATGTGAATGATGTGGAAATTCAGAACCGGATGACTCAGAATAGTGAAGAATCCAGAGTGTGAAATTGTCTGAGAAAGGGTTCAATAGAAAAAAGATGCAATTTGGTTGTTTAAAAATTCTAAATTCATTATTGTTGGCTCATTGTCATGAAATAATGTCAAAAGTTCAACAGAATCAAATGTATTTTCAACTGAATCTGCAACAACCGAAAACCATAGGAGGATCACATCAACTAAATCACAACATTGTCTGGCTGCTATTTATTGTGTATGGGCAATGCCACAGCATAAAACTAACAGGAATAAGGTTGAGACAGCACTTACAATACTTTGAAGAACATTACTAATTATCACTTGTGCTTCTTGGTATCATCTGGTGCTGCAGCTTTCAGAAAGGGCAGTGGAGATGTCTTTACTAATTACTCTCTTAATGAGATACATTCATAGGCAGCTAATTGGGCTAGTCCTGTGGGAAGCAATCACTCTGTGAAAGGAACAAAATAGTGATAGACTTTTATCACAGCGTGACACAAACTGGTATTGTGGAGAGAATCAACTTTTAGTTCTACAATGAATCCTTTGAATGGGAGAAAAACAATAAAAATGAAACAGAAAGAAAAGATCTTAATAACATTTGAATAAGCTTTTCTTTGTTTAGTTAATCTTCTTTGCTATTATAACATTGTTGTGTATTTTAGTTGAGTTTAAAATGCAGTTACCAAATGGCACATGTGTTTTTTGCTGTTTAATTATTAAGTATGATTGGAAGATCATGTCACGTCAGTAATGAATAAATTATTGATATTTCACAGTTCAAATAGTATTCAATTTGATATAATTTGATCACAAAAACAAATCAGAACAATTTCTGTGTTAAAGTAATCTAACACAGAAAGCAGATCCATTGACATGCCCGATCTATGCTGACCATCCAATGCCCAATTACACTTATCCTATTTTTATTCACACGTTCACAAGTTGTAGGAGTAGAACTAGGCCTTTCAGCCCATCAAATCCACTCCATCATTCAATGATGGCTGATCGCTGCCTCCTAATCCCATTTTCCTGCCTTCTCCCCATAATCCTTGACACCCATTCTAATCAAGAATTTTCTCTCTGCCTTAAAAATATCCACTGACTTGGCCTCCACAGCCCTCTGTGGCAATGAGTTCCACAGATTAACTACCCTCTGACTAAAGAAGTTCCTCCTCACCTCCTTTCTAAAAGAGTGCCCTTTAATTCTGAGGCTATGACCTCTGGTCCTAGATTCTCCCACCAGTGGAAACATCCTTTCCATGTTCTCTCTATCTATGCCTTTCTTTATTCTGTAAGTTTCAATGAGGTCCCCTTCAACCTTCTAAACTCCAATGAGTATAGGCCCAGTACTGTCAAATGCTCATCATATGCTAACCCCTGACTCTTATGCATTTATTGGACGGAGTTTGGCTGGCTGTTAAATTGTGTTGCCACATAATGAGAACAGTACAAATTTAACAGCCAGCCAAACTCCGTCCAATAAATGCATAAGAGTCAGGGATCATCTTAGTTGTGCCTTTTATTAAGATGCCGTTGTACGTGCATTCATGAAGCAAGAGTGAAAAATGATGCTTTCACAAGCATAAAGGAAAGGATGGCAGCAGATAAGATACAAGTCTGCTTCTTGGACTGCCTGAGGAGAAAATGGCTGCTTTGAGGTCACGCTTTGAGGTCACAAGAGGTCACAAGAGACCTACTTCCTGATCAAACAAATCACCGCTAGGGGCGGTAAAACAATGCTTAAAGAACTCAAAAGCCTGGGGCAGAACAATAATAATGCAGACAACCCTCTGGTAGTAATTTGAAAATGTTGCTCTCTGTAGAGTGGGAAAAAATCGGTATCATTTTTTTAAAAGGTAGAATCCTTCTGTGCTGTATGATTACAATACTCCTAATACTTCAAAATAATAGGAGTCAATACTCCTAAATAATTTGCATTCGATTGGAAAGGCCAGTATATTTCAGGCAAAGCCTCTGCTATCCCACAGGGAGAGGTGAGTGGAGTCACGTCTTAATTGGTCATACAGACTATTTCACTCTACTCTGGACATGGAAAGAAGTGATGCCTCAGAAGCAACTCAGAGAAATGTTGTAGGTTTGTATTTTTACTTTTATGTGATTTCCATCTGCTGCAGATAGCTTTTCACATGGAAATTCCCACAAGGTATGCCCACGTCAGTAGGAGATTCTTCTTTCATATGTCAACTACAACAGTCAAACTAGAGTTTGGTGTTGCAGGAATCCTTTCTGTGGTTGTGGAACAGGTGCTGATTTTAATTACGTGTAGGAAAGAACTGCAGATGCTGGTTTAAATCGAAGGTAGACACAAAATGCTGGAGTAACTCAGCGGGACAGGCAGCATCTCTGGAGAGAAAGAATGGGTGACGTTTCGAGTCGAGACCCTTCTTCAGACTGAGGGTCTCGACCCGAAATGTCACCCATGCCTTTTCTTCAGAGATGCTGCCTGTCCCGCTGAGTTACTCCAGCATTTTGTGTCTACCTGCTGATTTTAACTGTTGGATGCACTTTCTCCAGTTTACAGCAGTAATTTTAACAATCTACTGCTGAGCAACACTACATTGACAACCTGATCCGGGCTGCCTCCTGCACCCATGCAGAACTTACAGACTTAATTAATAATGAACTTCACTACCAATTTCCATCCTGCACTCATATTTACTTAGACCATCTCCGACATCTCCCTATTGTATCTTGATCACACTATCTCCATCACAGGAGAAAGATTATTGAATGACATCTATTATAAACCTACTATCTCCCACAGCTTTCTAGATTACACTTCTTCCCACCCTGCTTCCTCCAAAGACTCTATCCTCTATCCCCTACACCCAATTCCCCCGTCTCCATTGCATCTGTGCCCAGGACGAGGTGTTCCATACCAGGACATCGAAGATGTCCTCATTCTTTAGAAACGGGGGTTCCCCTCTTCCATCATAGATGAGGCCCTCACAAGGGTCGCCTCGATATCCGGGACAGAGTCCCCCTAGTCCTCACCTTCCACCCCATCAGCCGTTGCATACAACACATAATCCTCCAACATTTTCGTCACCTACGGGATCCCACCATGTCACATCTTCCCATCTCCACCCCTTTCCGCTTTCCACAGAGACCATTCCCTCTGCAACTCCTTGGTCAACTCGTCCCTTCCCACCCAAAGCACCTCCTCCCCAGGTACTTTCCCCTGCAACTGCAGTAGATGCAATACCTGTCCATATGCCTCTTCCCTCTATTACATCCAAGGACTCCCTTCCTACTTCCCTGACCAGTCTGACTGACCCCTGATTTAATTTTATCTCTGTAGGCTTTGTTTTCACATTCTCCTAGCTAACAATGAACTAATCTACATTTTATGAAACCCTGATCCCCTTTCATGTCTCGTTTTCACATGTCACCCCTCCTTATCTCTGTGTCTTCCTCTCCTCTGACTCTCAGTCTGAAGAAGGGTCTCAACTCAAAACGTCACCCATTCCTTCTATCCAGAGATGCAGCCTGTCCTGCTGAGTTACTCCAGAATTTTGTGTCTATCTTCTGTGTAAACCAGCATCTGTAGTTTTCTACAATACAATAAACATTATTGTCTGACGTACTTCTCTTTATGCATTGTTGGAGACATAATTTATTTTGGCAGAGCTCAGTAACTGTTGTTCTGACACATTGTGAAAAGGAGATGGGCATGGTGCCTCGAGTAAAACCATAATTAATCACCTCCATAAATAAGACTGTGGCCAGAAGTAACTAATAATTACTGCACATAGTTTATAGCCACCAGTGCAGCACAACTGGTGGATGTAACGCATGGGAGACAGTTGCCACTAATGAGTATCTCTCTAAAACGGGAACTGTGATTTAATGTAAGATCCATATTAAGTTGAAAATCTTCTCACTGTGTTGTTCAGAAGACATAGAAATCAAGACCTGAGAACAATTTTTTATTTATGATTCAATTAACCCCGGACATTTATCCCACCAATTCTCTTACTACACTTATCTTCACTGGAAACTTCCTACACATTTATGGCACAATCAGCTTCTTGTAGTGCATTTATTCTTAAATATGTTTGTCCCAGAGCACTATTGCTTGCTGCAATTCTCCTGGCATAAATCCTCCATTTATTCTGATATACTTATCCTTTTCATTTGTTATCTAATAGGTTAGATCTCCTTGATAGAATTCTCCTCGTCTTCAACTGCAATTCTTCAGCTGCAATTCTTCCCTTACATTTATCCTTGATTACAATTCTCCTGCATGCTTCATTCTGATTCCTCATGTTTCTCTATCCATTGTTGCACTTTTCCCTATACTTTACTTCTCTCGGGCCATTTATCCCTTTCTCCATTTCTCCCGGTATGGTTACCCACCCTCGGCTGCAACAATCCACACTGCAGCCCCGGCGCTCTGTTTCTCAGTGGCAGAATATGCAAACCCTGTCTGGAGCTGCTCTAAACATGCACACAAGGTGAACTCTGCATTGAGGAAAATCAGGAAAATCACAGGATGCCTGAAGCCGACAAAGGTTGAACATCTGTACGAGCTGGCTGGCATCGACAAACCATCTCGAAGACATGATCGGGCAGCTGCAGTAGAACACTTCAATGCGGGCACAGACCCCCATTACCCCTGGCACAATCACCAACATGCCAAGAAACGCTTGAAGAGTCGGGACAGCTTCATGGAACTAGAGTTAACCGTGCCAGGTACCAAAACCAAACAACAGATGGCACCAGGACACCACCTGCCTTATACTACCTGGAAAGCCCTAAACCGCCTCCGCACTGGAGTGGGACATTGCGGACTCAACCTGAAGAAGTGGGGCTTCTCGGACTCTGACAAATGCAACTGTGGAGAGGTACAGACAATGGCCCACCTACTGACTTGGGGCGGAGAGGCATGCACGGCGGACGATCTTTACAGAGGCATAGATGTGGCACTGGCTGTGGCAAAGCGATGGCAGAACGTTGTCTGACACACGAGTGAACGAACCGAATTTCTGGCAGTTGCACGCCCTGGAGAGAGGCAGGCTATAAGGATGGACCCCTCCGCACCCCCCCCCCCCCCCACCACCCCCTTGTAGCAGAGCACAATTCAGTAGATGATATGCATGGAGCAGAAGTATATGTGAAGAAGGCAGTCCAGAAACTTCATGCCGGGGTTTGGGTGGTCCAATTCATCATCCATTTCCCCCAAAGTATGACCGATCCAGAGTGGGAGGCTGCAAGGCACAAAAGATGAGGCAATTGGAGCAATCAGCAGCAGTGGAAGGTGAGAATTTACGCAGCAGGTGGACTGCTTAATATAATGGCAGATTTAAAGGAAATGAATGTTGAGTGCAACGTTAAGCCAATTGATAATTTTCTATTACCATCGTTCATTGTGCCTAAAGTGAATTTCATGTATGTTTTCTTTCAAAGACACGATTATTATCAGGTAGAGTACTCACCATTATGATACTCACCATTGAAAAAAATACTCTACTCTTCTGTTTTGTACCCCGTTGATGATTTCATATTTTTCCACATTATACTCTTTCTGCTATATTCTTATAATATCTTACCTATATTCCCCTTAACCCTCCGTACCTCCTCCTCTGTATTCACACAGCCAACAAATTACTATCATCAGCAAACGAGGAAAGAATACATTTGATCTCTTTAGCCAAGTTGTTGAAAGAAAATGCCTGAACATTTTTCCCGGTAGTGACTGTTTCCGGGAAGTGACAGTCACAGCCTGCTCGTAAAAGGTAGATTTTCAGGAACAGTTGTAGCAAGGAATCGGCTGGATAATGTGATGGGAACTTTTCTTTCGGAAATTAGAATTCCAATGGGCCTTCATCTATACTCATTTTTGAGAGTGAAAGCCTATCCAGGAGATTTCTTCAAAGATTGACAGCTGAATGTATTTCATAATGAGTACTAAGAATCAGGCAGATTAAGATGCTTCTAGATGTGCTTCCCAGTCTCTGGTCAGTGAGGAGATATCAGTCAAGTGTTGAGGTTTTAGTTTAGGTCTAGGTTTATTATTGTCACATGTGCAGTGAGAAGCTTTGTTTTGTATGCTTTCCAAACAGATCAAATAAAACCATACACAAGTACATCAAGTCAAACTCAAGTACAATGGGTCGAGCAAAGGGGGTGATACGGAGTGCAGAATATGGTTCTCAGCATTGTGGCATGTCAGTTCCATAGACTAAGTCCAAAGGCCACGAGGGGTAGAGGTGAATCGGACAAGGATGTGGAGGGGGAAGAGGTGACAACTGAAAATATGGTAGGCATTTAACAATAAACCATCAACCTTGATTGAGATACATTAGGCTTGAAGGACATGCGGACTTAATTAGTTGACTTAATACTTGAAGAATGGCCAACAGGTTGAGATATGTAAGGGATAACTGTACCGATGACACTTTACTGCTTTTAGGAAAGCAGCAAAAGGATACAATTTAAAGTACAAGTAAAAGCTGTATGATGTATACCCAGTTTCAATGGAAGAATCAGAAACACTGTCAAAAATAGCAGATCCACTTGTATATTGCATTTCCCTCCTTGTAATTGGCTAAATGGCTATGAGTACACATTTAAAATCCATATCAGGAAAGCACTAGTGCTGCACTCTGCGGAGAATTGAGAGCAAAATGTAAGGCAGCAGCACAATGATTAGCTGATGCTCCATATCCTGTTCAGCACGAGCCAGCTGAAAGAAATTTCAACCCCCACTCAACTCTTCCCTTCACAATCAGGTCAGGTTAGTATGTGACTTAATGCTGTGTAAAACACACTCTGAAAACAACAAACTTCCTAAATCTGGCCATATTTTCCCAAAGCCTTTGTAAATCACACACTCCTCTTGTATTTTCTAAATGGTGAAAATCAAGACATAGTAATGGGTATGTCACTGTACCACCTGTCAGGAGTGAAAGTTTGGAAAAATTGGCTTGTGTGGAAGATAGGAACATTCCATGTTAGGTCACATCACATAAACACCAAAGAGATTCATAGAGATTCATCAATATACAGCAAGGAATTAGGCCATTCAACCCAACTCACCTGTGCCAACCAAGATGCCTATCTACACTAATCCCATTTGTTTGCATTTGGTCGATATCCCGCCAAAGCTCTCCTCTCCATAACCTTGTCTAGTTGTATTTTAAATGTTGTAATAGTACCTGCCTCTATCACTTCCTCTGGCGATTTGTTCCATGTACCTACTGTGTGAAAAAAGTAATGAATGGTAAAAGTCATACAAGACGTTGGTGAGGACTCACTTGGAATATTGTGTTCAGTTTCCTGCTATATGAAAAATTCCATTAAGCTGGAAAACATGCAGAGTGGGTTTACAACGGTGAAGCCAGGACTTGAGGGCCTGATGTATTGGGTGAGGTTGGGCAAGCTGGGATTTTATTCCTTGGAGTGCTAGAGGCTGAAAGGTGATCTTGTGGAAGTGTATAAAATCATGAGGAGAATATATAGGGTGAAGCCTTTTTTCCTTGCTAAGGGAATCCAGAACTAAAGGGCATATGCTTAAGTTGAGTGGGGAACAATTTCATAGATTTTAGTTTTAGATTTAGAGATACAGCGCAGAAACAGGCCCTTCGGCCCATCGGGTCTGCGCCGCCCAGCGATCCCCGCACATTAACACTATCCTATACCCACTACGGACAATTTTTACATTTACCAAGCCAATTAACCTACATACCTGTACGTCTTTGGAGTGTGGGAGGAAACCGAAGATCTCGGAGAAAACCCACGCACGTCACGGGGAGAACTTATAAACTCCATACAGTACAGCGCTCGTAGTCAGGATCGAACCTGAGTCTCAGGCGCTGCATTCACTGTAAGGCAGCAACTCTACCGCTGCGCCACCTTGCCGCCTAGGAACTCGAGGGGCAACTTTTTCCACACAGAGGATTGTGGGGATATGGAATGAGCCACTAGAGGAAGTAGTTAAGCCAGGTACAATAACAACATTATAAAGACATTTGAATTGATACATGGATTGGAAAGGTTGAGAGAGATATGGACCATATGCAGGCAAATGGAACTAGATGAGGCATTTTGGTCTGCATGGACAAGTTGGAGGAAGGTCCTGTTTGGGAGTGATATGACTAAGACTCTGGGACACAATTTGATCGATATTTCATACTCTGCAAATATTTAAAACATTACTTAAAATTGTACCATTTTATTTCCTTGTTTCCATTCTCCAAAAATTCCTTCAAAGGAATTAATTGCACAGCTAGTTGGATGATTTTATTGTTACTGGGTGTTCGGGATCCATTGACTTAATGACATTTAATACTGAGGAAGATAAAAATCCACACCACAGAGATTGTTAAATATTTCTGAGCAGTTTTGTTTAAGCTCGTCAATGGACGCCACTGTTTTAGCACTGCCTCCAAAATAGAGGGCTATCTAGCTAAAATGCCAACTATTTTTTTGTTTTCTTTTCAGTGCTTACTGGCTTTCCATTCTCAATAACACCTGATTTTCTCGCACAAATGCACACATTCAGTTGCAGCACATAAAGCATGTTTTAATGATGGGAAATGAAAGTGCCAGCAGGAAGTGAGTCTCACATTTTAAAGGCAGCATATCGAAGGAGAATAAGTACCAAGCACCATATGGCATACAAAATATTCTCTCTACTGCTAATTAACCCAAGGCATGTGGGGAAAATGACATCAACAAAATATAGGCTGAATATGTTAATATTTAGGCGATAGAGGAGAGCTCTTTGTTTTATCTCACAATTTGTCAAAATTCGCTGTTACAATTCATTGACATGTAAACTCCCAAACCCAGATGGTTAAAGAGTCCTACAACAACGTGCAAGAATTTTCATGTACTTCTTTTGAAATCAGACACATTTTTTAATTTTGCATTTAATGGGGAGAAATAAAGAAGCAGAGGTGCTAATGTGAAGGTGTGGAGTTGCTGGTTGAGAGAAAACTAAGCGACAGAATGCTTGGTGATAACAATAGCCTTTACGATTGTTAAGGGAGAAATGAAAAATGTCAATATAGAGAGGTCTGGAGTGAAATGTTAATATAGAGCGTTCCAGAGCAGCCACCTGCAACACCATAACTACTTTTATGAGATGTTCAATATTTCTACCTAGGGTCAACTTCAGAGATACAATCTGTACTTTATAGCTACATATTTAAACATTCTAAACATAGCTACAAGCTGAACACATATCTACTCTGATGATTAGCATACAAAAATTATTGAAAACTTTCAGCAAGTCAACAAGAATCCATGAAGAGTAAAATAGAGTGAATACTTAAGGCCTTGAAATGTGTCTTTTTCCTTTTACACAGCATCAACAGTTTTTTTGTGAACTTTTTATCAAAGTAGATATTTTTCGCTCAAAGAATCCAAAAGCACCGAACTGCATTGTAGAGATTCATTTTGTTGAACACCAAATGCAGCTAATGTTTAAATATAGATGAGCAGAAACGGACTCACATACATTTCCATGGGTAAAAGGGTTGGCAATTCAGTCATTGACTCTACACTTCAAGTGCGCATAAATTAAATTCTGCAACCTTCTGAAAAACATCAAAGTATTTCCGTCCAAAAATACTGCCACAGAGCATCATCCTCTTGTGAGAAGTACCCACTGTTCCACAGGCACAGTCATGGCATTGCATCAATCTGATCAGAACAAGTGTGCTGATGATCAATTGATTTTTTTGTTAATGGTTTGGGTCGAGATAAGATGTAAGGTCAGCTTCTGGCATACAGCGTAGATGGAGTTTTGTGCAATTGATGCTGAGTGGCATGTGAAACCTGAAAGACTAAATCTGATATGGAAGTCTGAGTCATTAGTGTGAGTGGGAGGAAAAATATACTGGTTCAGAGCAGTTAGTGCCCTGTCTGTGCAGCTGACTGAGTGAGGAGTAATGGAACTGTAAAGGTGGATTTGTTGGCACAGTGTCATGGAGTGCTGTCCAAAGTGGAATGTAATTCCTAGAATTTCAGAAGTAAATTGATTTTATTGTGCACTGTTTAGAGGAGTAAATGGCTGTGGAGGCCAACTCAATGGATATTTTTAAGGCGGAGATTAACACATTCTTCATTAGTAAGGGTGACAGGGACTACGAGGAGAACGCAGGAGAATGGGGTTGAGAGGGAAACATAGATCGGCCATGAATTGAAAAGCAGAGTAGACATCATGGTCCGAATGGCTTAATTCTGTTCCTGCAACTTATGAATTTATGAATAAGGAATAAGCATAAATTTAGAAACAAAGAACTGCAGTTGCTGGGTAATACACAAAAGGACACAGGTAACTCAACAGGTCAGGTCAGGCAGCATCGCTGGAGAACATGGATGGATGACATTTCGGGTATGAAGAAGGCTCTCGACCCAAAACTACCCATCCATGTTTTTGGTGCAGTCTTCCCTCTTGGCATCTTAATATTCTCTGCAAATATTGAAGATAGATCGTTTGACTTCAATGCTGCAAACCTGGACTTTACCTGGGAGTGGACCTCACTGTTCATCCATGGCTAGCCATGTAGTGTCCCATCAATACCAAATGAGTGTAATTGGGTGCACGCGATACTCACAGTTCACAATTGGATTTCTTGCACAATAATATATTGCTAAGATACTTTCAACGTACATTGGGTAAAAAAAATAGCTTCCAACATTCAGAGAAAATTAGGGACATAAAGGCCCGTTAGGACACAATTCAACTGCTTTACCATTAAAGTGAAGATATAAAATGAATTCATGCACGCAATAAGATCGAAATAAATAACAAAATTGCTAGAATGCTGTAAAACGTTTATACAAGAGTTCATTCAATAGAGATGAACATTTCTGAATAGTGGTGGCAAAGATGCACCACAGGGTTTAGGAATTAAATTTGGAAAACTAATAACTTTATTTTCACAATAACAATAGCGTTTGATAGCAGAGAAATGCCACAAATTCTTAAATGGGTATTCATCTTAGCATAAAGACCTGTGCACTTTTAGGCTTTTATTTTACTTGTAAATTTAAAGTGCACAAATCATGTTGAACTATTATGACTAAATACAACTCGGAAATGCATTTGACTAGATGCCATTAAAGGAAGTTAACTCATGTATCTTTTCAGCAGTGAACTGTTAGAAACATTTTTAGTTAAAAAGGCAAAGATTTCAAAAATCTTGAGCTGAAAAAGATTAAAAAAGATAAAAGATCTTTGCTAATTATATATTTTTTTCAATTGCATTAAATTGTTTCTACCAGTCAAGCAATAAAACCTATCGATTGGGATAAATTTCAAAGGCTATACGTGGTCATGTATAATATTTTAGAGCAGACAATGAATCTCCTCCCAGCTTAATTTATTAATACATAATTATAAAGCTTAATTTATTAATACATAATTATAAAAAAATAAACTTGCTTTTTTTTAATTGAGCCTACTTTGTAAGTAACGATGATATTTCTTTTCAAAATCCATATGGTTTATTTGCATAGAAATGCTGGTTAACTGATGCCCAAACAATCCTCCGATTTTATCTTGTTGTGTTGGAGTTGCTTTGCCTTTACATCAAATCTGTTCATTGTTGTAAAGGTTGAAACATAGTTTCTCCATAGGTCATGCCACTATGTCGGGTGCACAATAGACAATAGACAATAGACAATAGGTGCAGGAGTAGGCCATTCAGCCCTTCGAGCCAGCACCGCCATTCAATGCGATCATGGCTGATCACTCTCAATCAGTACCCCGTTCCTGCCTTCTCCCCATACCCCCTCACTCCGCTATCCTTAAGAGCTCTATCCAGCTCTCTCTTGAAAGCATCCAATGAACTGGCCTCCACTGCCTTCTGAGGCAGAGAATTCCACACCTTCACCACTCTCTGACTGAAAAAGTTCTTCCTCATCTCCGTTCTAAATGGCCTACCCCTTATTCTTAAACTGTGGCCCCTTGTTCTGGACTCCCCCAACATTGGGAACATGTTTCCTGCCTCTAATGTGTCCAATCCCCTAATTATCTTATATGTTTCAATCCTCATCCTTCTAAATTCCATGATGCTTATCCATGTATTTATGCTAGTGTTCAAATGCTCTTCCAGACCTTGTCCCATCTATTCCATATGAATTCCATATTCTAACCAGTCTGTTTGAAGAAGTTTCTGGTGAATTTCATTCCCTATTTTAAAGCAGACCTTTGAGAGGAATGCGAACCATGCAGCTTTTTATGAGTTTGCTTGGATGACAATGGAATTATTTCTATAATGGACTGGAAATCTACTGTGGAGGTTATTCCACTGACCACAAGAGAACAAATTATACTCAATGAAATTTTAAAATTGAAAAAATATTAATCTGCGAAACCTCTGTCACCTTTAACCCATTTTCTCTGTAGATTCGCAGATTCTTTTATAATTTCCCTTTCCCAATGCATGTCATATTTAATTCTAAATATCATTATAGACCCTGTCTCAATAGATTTTGTGATTATGGGGAACAAGGAAATGGCAGAAGAGTTGAACAGGTACTTTGGTTCTGTCTTCACTAAGGAAGACACAAACAATCTCACAGATGTACTAGAGGGCAGAGGATCTAGGGAGACAGAGGAAATGAAAGAAATTTGCATTAGGCGAGAAATAGTACTGGGTAGACTGATGGGACTGAAGGCTGATAAATCCCCAGGGCCTGATGGTCTGCATCCCAGGGTACTCAAGGAAGTGGCTCTAGAAATCGTGGACGCATTGGTGATCATTTTCCAATGTTCTGTAGATTCAGGATTAGTTCCTGTGGATTGGAGGATGTCATCCCACTTTTCAAGAAAGGAGCGAGAGAGAAATCGGGAAATTATAGATCAGTTAGCCTGACATCGGTGGTGGGGTAGATGCTGGAGACAATAATTAAAGAGGTAATAATGGCGCATTTCGATAGCAGTAAAAGGATGTATAAAAATGTATAGAAATGTATAAAATTATAAAGGGACTGGACAAGCTAGATGCAGGAAAAATATTCCAATGTTGGGTAGTCCGGAACCAGTGGCCACAGTCTAAGAATAAAGGGAAGGCCATTTAAACATAAGATGAGAAAAACCTTTTTCACCCAGAAAGTTGTGAATTTGTGGAATTCTCTGCCACAGAAGGCAGTAGAGGCCAATTCACTGGCTGAATTTAAAAGAGAGTTAGATAGAGCTCTAGGGGCTAGCAGAATCAAAGGGGCGGCACGGTAGCGCAGCGGTAGAGTTGCTGCTTTACAGCGAATGCAGCGCCGGAGACTCAGGTTCGATCCTGACTACGGGTGCTGCACTGTAAGGAGTTTGTACGTTCTCCCCGTGACCTGCGTGGGTTTACTCCGAGATCTTCGGTTTCCTCCCACACTCCAAAGACGTACAGGTATGTAGGTTAATTGGCTGGGTAAATGTAAAAATTGTCCCTAGTGGGTGTAGGATAGTGTTAGTGTACGGGGATCACTGGGCGGCACGGACTTGGAGGGCCGAAAAGGCCTGTTTCCGGCTGTATGTATATGATATGATATGATATGATATGATATGGGGAGAAAGCAGGCATGGGTTACTGATTGTGGATCACAATGAATGGTGGTGCTGGCTCAAAGGGCCAAATGGCCTCCTCCTGCACCTATTTTCTGTTTCTATAAAGCATTCCGTTTTCACTAAACATTTGCATGACAATGTTCCTCAATGTTTCCCATGCTGTAATTACCTTTGCCAACAACAATACCTCTTTTTAGTCCCAAAAAAGACAGATAAAAATATTTGGAACATTGGTTATATTTAGTCACTGAAGGAAATGGACTACAGGTATGTAGGTTAATTGGCTGGGTAAATGTAAAAATTGTCCCTAGTGGGTGTAGGATAGTGTTAATGTACAGAGATCGCTGGGCGGCACGGACTTGGTGGGCCGAAAAGGCCTGTTTCCGGCTGTATATATATGATATGATGATATGATATGATATGTACAAATAAGAAATTTAGCACAACGGAAGGAAACATTTCATCTGATCAGTTGAATTGCACATGAAGAGTGATGATTAGGAATACGTGATTTTTAGTTCAGTTGTACCAATGGCAGCAGGAAGTGAAAATAAACATCTTCCTGTTTAAGCATTTCCGTACAGAAGGTTATCAGCTGGATATAAAGGCAAAAAAAAAAGTTTGAGCAAGAAGATAACCATTAACAGGAAAGGGAAATTTAGTATTTGCTGGTATGATATTGGATCCACAGTAGTTTAAAAACGTTCCCAATTACACTTTCCATTCGCTTCAATAGAAAGAGATGGATATACAAAATTAAGAAATTTTGATTATTATTATTTATTGCCACTGATAATCTCAACTCCTTCCCTCCAGTGCACCCAGAAGCCCAGAGATAAATGTAGAGGGAATACAACTTTTTAAAAATTTATTGAATTATTTTTTGTTTGTTTATAATATTATCTATTGATTACCGTGTTACAAACCTGTTGTGCTGCTGCTGTAAGTAAGAATTTCATTGTTCCATTGCAGGACATCTATATACTAAAACTCTTGTTTGTTTGCTTGTTCCTGAACTATGGCCAAAACGGTTCACGATAGCGCGACAATTTTAGGCCATCTTACTCACCATCGTCCCATGGTCCTCTGGAAGAAGTTTCATTGAAATCAAATTTGTATTATATTTTTAAAGTTATTCACTTTTTAAAGTTTAAAAAAACACGCATGCGCAGTTGGGGCTTCGTTGATCCAGTACTTACGTAAGATGGCCGCCGCATCCGCGCATGCGCAGAAAAAATGCGTCCGCGCCTGCGCAGTTGGGGCTCGTTGAGCAGAGCTCGGCCGCCTGTCTCTTGGGGGCGGGAGAGCCAGGCCTGGTGCCGGGGGAAGCAGCCAGAGCCTGGGCGTGGGCCTGGACGTGACCGGGTAACCGCAAGCCTGAGGTGGGCCAAGGGGAAAGGCAGTAGCAGTAGCAGCCTGGGCCTGGCACTGGGCCTGCCCTCAGCTCCCCTGTCCCCCCTCCTCTCCCCGGCCGGTTCAGCGACTTCCCCATGCCACCCAAAGTCTAGCGGTTCAGCAACAGTGGGAGATGCGGCGCTGTCTACCACTGAACATCCCCGCACCTGGATGGGGCGGACTCTCACCACACACCACCCCCACCCGCCCCTTCCCCCCCCCCACCCCCACACCCACACCCCGTTCCACCAATGGCGTCCGCCCGGGCTGGGGGGTGGATTACTACGGCAACCGCAGGTTGCTATGGCAAACGCGGGTTGCTCCTGGGAGGGAGGAGCGAGGGAGGGGGGGGAGGGGGAAAGGGAGGAGCGAGGGAGGAGGGGAGGGAGGGGGAGAGGGAGGGGGGGCAGAGGGATGGAGAGGGGAAGAGGAGGGGGAGGGAGGAGGGGAGGTAGGGAGGGAAAATGGGGGGAGGGGGTGAGAGAGGGAGGGGGAGGGGGAGGGAGGGGAGGGGGTGAGGGGGCAGGGGAGGGAGGGGGGGAAGAGGGGGGGCAGGAGGGAGAGGGGTGGGAGGGGAGGGAGGAGAGGGGAGGGGGAGTGGAGGGGGAGGGGAGGTGGAGTGGGGGAGGATAGTGTGCTGCACCAATGCAGGAGAGGCAACCCTAGGGGGGGGGGGATGGAGAGGGGGAGAGGGATAGAGGGATAGAGGGATAGAGGGATAGAGGGATAGAGGGATAGAGGGATAGAGGGATGGAGGGAGGGAGGGAGGGAGGGAGGGAAGGAGGGAGGGAGGGAGGGAGGGAGGGAGGGAGGGAGGGAGGGAGGGAGGGAGGGAGGGAGGGAGGGAGGGAGGGAGGGAGGGAGGGAGGGAGGGAGGGAGGGAGGGAGGGAGGGAGGGAGGGAGGGAGGGAGGGAGGGAGGGAGGGAGGGAGGGAGGGAGGGAGGGAGGGAGGAGGGCAAGGGGGAGGGAGAGGGTGGAGGGAGGGAGGGAGGGATGGAGAGGAGGGGGAGGAGGGCAAGGGGGGAGGGAGAGGGTGGAGAGAGGGGTGGGAGGGAGGGTGGGAGAGGGAAGGTGGGAGTGGGGGCAGAGAGGGGAGGGGGGAATGGGGGTGGAGAGGGTGCTGCACCAAGGCAGGAGTAGTTTGGGTCCAACCGGTCCACTTGGTCTAGTATGACAATAAAAAACTCTTGATTCTCTTGACTCATGACTCGACATCTCCTCCCAAACTGTTCACCAATTGCCCCGTCAAGATCTATCTGAGCAAAGGCTGCTGTTCCCTTATTGGCCTTATCAGCTACCTCAGAACCCATAGATCTGGACTGGAAGCAAATTATCCTTAACCAAAAGGGTTGCCAGAGGATAAAATATAATAATTCAATTCGCATTCCACAGTTTACCCATTGGGATTTAATCTCATGTTTCCAGATTACAGATGTGAAATCATTATAATGGGAAACAAGGAAATGGCAGAACAATTAAACGAGTACTTTGTTTCGGTCTTCACTAAGGAAGATGCAAACAATCTCCCGGAAATACTAGGGGACCGAGGATCTAGTGGGAGGGAGGAACTGAAGAGAATCCACATTAGTCAGAAAATGGTGTTCGGTAAACTGTTGGGACTGAAGTCAGATAAGTTCCCAGGGCCAGATGGTCTGCATCCCAGAGTACTCAAGGAGGAGGCCCTAGAAATGATGGATGCATTGGTGAACATTTTCCAATGTCGAGTCAAGGGATTGGGGAGAAGACAGGAACGGGGTACTGATTGTGGATGATTAGCCATGATCACAGTGAATGGTGGTGCTGGCTCAAAGGGCCAAATGGCCTACTCTTGCAACTATTGTCTATTGTCTTTTGTTTATTGTCTATTGTCTATACATGGAACGAGCTGCCAGAGGAGGTAGCTGACGTCGATACTACAAGGGGAGTTATGGGTCAAATGAGATTGGCTTAGATGGGACATCTTAGTCGGCATGGACGTTTTCGGCCAAAGGGCTTGTTTCCCTGCTGTATGACTCTTTGATTCTATGACTCCTTGAGAATAGAGCCTGTGTTAGCTTCCTTCCCCATAAATGCCCCGCTGATTAGGGTACTTTATTAATCTTTGCAGTTGTATCCTGGAAGGTCTACTGTGATTTTGATCACAGACAGAGGGCAGCATGTGCTAAGGTGGACCTTGGATACTGCTGGAGTGCTGATAAATTCAACACAAAATAATAATTATAACTGTGACTTTAAAATAAGTCTGATACACGAGGCTGCAGATACTATAATCTGGAGTGAAATGCAAACTGCTGGAGGAACTCAGCAAGACAGGCAGCATTGGTGGAGCAGTGGTGGATGTTGCAGGCCCAAAATGTTGACCACTTCTCTGCTTCCTCATATGCTGCCTGACCTGGTGAAATCCTCCAGCAGTTTGTTTTTCTTTTACTTCAAACAACGCGGCTTGTTTTCTTGAGTTGGAAGGAACTGCAGATGCTGGTTTACACTGAAGATAGACACAAAATGCTATAGTAACCCAGTGGGTCAGGCATTCCTTTTCTGCAGAGATGCTGCCTGACCCGCTGAGTTACTCCAGTATTTTGGGTCTATCTGCTTACTTTCTTTCTCTCTACACAAATGAGTTCATCTGTCGATGTCCTTCAATGCATGACATATTTGCAAAACTCTGTATGGGCATACAATGTAGAAACAAAGAACTGCAAATGCTGGTTATACATAAAAAGGACACAAAGTTTTGGAGTAACTCAACAGATCAGGCAGCATCTCTGGAGAACATGCATCGGTGACGTTTCTGGTCGAGACCCTTATTCAGAAGAACTTCTTAGGTTGGCTTGACCTTCTCAAACATTCACTGACATTGCACTTGTTCCTAGAACTGAGAATCTTGCAACCTCTTGACATGACCGGCTACTATTCAGTGTCTCTTGAATAATGGCTAATTCTGTCTCAATATCAAGAATAAATTCATCACCGTACGTTACTTCAGCATATTCCAGTAAGTTTCTTGCTGTATTCATTTGATGTTCCGTGATGTTTCTAACATGATTACCAATAGGAACTATGTCAAAATTGGAGACTGCAGACTGGACTGCTACACCATGCTCCATTTGCTGAGTCTCGCATTTGTCCACGAACCTGACGGCAAAACGGGAAATGGATTTGTTGGAATTATCTTGTCATCCAATTCCTTCATTGTAACGATATCTTAGGTGGCATTACTTTATTTCGCTGGCACACTCAACACATAGACTCAACTGTCTTCTCTGTTCAGAATATACACTAAACTCCTGGCAACATCATTCATTTTGATGATACTAGTACACTCGGCCTGTAATTCATCTTTATTCCTTTTCCATAGAGCACTTGGAATGACTATTCAATGTCAGTACTTTAAAACTCCTTGGTCAGTTAATAATTTAACCTCCAATTAGAAAGTGGTTGTAAAGCCTTACTTGGACTTGAGATTAACAGATTCTGGATTAGTAAGGGTGTCAGGAGTTTGGGGGTGAAAGCAGGAGAATGGGGTTGAGAGGGAAAGATAGATCAGCCATGATTGAATGGCAGGGTAAACTTGATGGGCCGAATGGCCTAATTCCACTCCTAGAACTTATGAACATGAATTTATGGCCAGGCTACTCCACTCTGCCAAAAATGTTCAGAGTCCTGGCTTAATACTTATACCTTGCCTACACACCTAACTAGATCCATTGACTGTCACTGGAAAATCATTATCTAAAAGTCTCAGTGGGAACATTTCCTGTCAATATTTCACAAATTATGTGATAATCCAGACAGAACATTGGCCTGAGCCACAAGCACAGAGGCCCAATTTCTGATCCTTTTCCAGTGTCATCCATCTGTCCCCAAATCTTCCAAACGAGTTCCAGACAAGTTTCCAGATTGATTTCACCCCTTTTAATGGTAGATGCTGGTGGACAAACTTGAAATGGATTCTTCGGAATGATCTAGTCAGCCAGTTCCTTCAGTTGAATGATGTCTTTGGTGGTATTATTTTGGTAGTGAGGAAAGACACATACCTGTCTGAAGTAGGGTCTCCACCTGAATGTCACCTATCCATGTTGTCCAGAGATGCTCTCTGATCTACTGAGTTACTCCAGCACTTTGTGTCCACGTGCTTGTCGCATGTATCTTTCCCCACAATGGACCACCTCGTGGCCATCTAGTTCTGTTATCTTCCTTCAGCATGGAGGCTGTGGAGGCCAAGTCCTTGGATATTTTTAAGACGGAGATTGACAGATTCCTATTTAGTAAGGGTGTCAGGGGTTATGGGGAGATGGCAAGAGAATGGGGTTGAGCGGGAAAGATAGATCAGCAACGATTGAATGGTAGAGTAGACTTGATGGGCTGAATGGCCTAATTATACTCCGAGAACTTAAGAACTTCTGTTATTGTTGCTTGTGGCTTACAAAGACATGCCATGCAAGTTCTCTGTCATCTGCAGTAGTTATCATGTGGTGCACATTCATTATTTTGTTAGTTCCCATGCAAAATTCATTCTCTCCGTGCTGATGTTTGCACTTTAGAAAAAGCACTGTCCGTAGCTTTTCATTTTACAAACTACGGCTGAATGTCATATGTTCATAAGGGATAGAAGAAGAATTAGGCCATTCGGCCCATCAAGTGTCTTCCACCATTCAATCATGGTTGATTTATCTTTCCTTCTTAACCCCATTCATCTGACTTCTCCCCATAACCCCTGACACCTGCACTGATCAAAATGGTAATGTCCTTTCTGCTACATAAAATTAGGACATGAGAAACTGCAGATGTTGGCATCTTGAGCCAGACACAAACTGCTGGAGGGACCTAACAGTGATCAGTCAGTGTCTGCGGAAGAAATGGAGCAGCTACATTTCAGGTTGGGGCCTTTCTTCAGATTGATGTCGCCAGGAGTTTAGCGACTATTCTGAACAGTGAAGGTAGTTGAGTCCATATGTATTGAGTATGTCAGCTATGCAAAGTAATGCCACCTAGGACATCATTACAATGAAGGAAACAGATGACCAGATCTTTTCAATTAATCTATTTCAAGTTTCACCACCTGGCCCATGAACAAAAGTGAGACTCAGCAGCTGAAGCAGTCCAAATCAGTTCAACTTTAAAGTAGCATATAGACATTTTTTAATACTCTATATATGGACTCAACTGCCTTCACTTTTAATAGAACAGTTGCATAGCGACTGATTACCATGTTTCTCTGTCAAGGTTTTGGCTTCTGTCCCTTGATAGTTTTGGCCACCAGTGGATGGCACAGAATGCATTCTCCTGACATTTCTGTCACCCAGGCATTTGCAATTCCGCCTGCCAAATCAAATGTAAAATGTAATGAGGTCTATATTCTGGTTCATAGTGGAAGGGTGCTAAGGTTGAAGCTGAAGGAACGTAGGGAGATGCATTGGCATCCTTTTGGGACCTGACTCTGAGTTCTCAATCTAATAATGCTTCGGATCTTTGAGTGTCTTGATGTAATCACTCTCACTTTCTCCCAGCCTCTGATACATTTGTTGTGAATTTATAACTCATTGCTATTTCAAATAATTGTGGGCTGAAATCTTTTTCCAACCTCTGGTCCACCTGCAAACAAGATACTCTATTAACCTCCTGCAGAGCTACTATGTTAGCATGCAGGCAATATAGTCAATTTCAGTAACATTGCTTCTTTGGTTCTTTCACTGCCGCACTCAATGCCAGTGCATTTTCAACACAGCTTCCAGCTCAAGAGTATTATTAGCCATGGAAACCATCTCCATGCCCTTGTTCGGTGAATAATTCACGGGCCTATGCTTATGCTTGTGCCGTCATTTTCTTGCTTTACCTGCCAAAATAGTGTCACAGTGCTCCAGCCCCTGGTGTGGTTACATTTTCACTGTCAGCTAATTCCACTGCAAAACTGATTCTGATCACCACACCTTTGGGGATGAGAAGGTTAATGACATCCTCTTTGCTTCCATTTAATTTCAAAAACAGTTCCCACAGATTTAAGGACAATCTCTGGCATTTAAGAGGCTTTCAGATAGGTAAATAGGTATGTTTGTAATGGAGGGATATGGATCACGAGCAGACAGAAAAGATTAGTTTAACCTGGCATCATAC
The DNA here is from genome assembly GCF_053455715.1 of Rhinoraja longicauda. Lineage (NCBI taxonomy): Eukaryota > Metazoa > Chordata > Chondrichthyes > Rajiformes > Arhynchobatidae > Rhinoraja > Rhinoraja longicauda. The sequence goes on along the minus strand of NC_135953.1, from coordinate 64,426,531 downwards.
TCGACATGGACATTGAGAGCCAAAGGGCTTGTTCCTGTGCTGTGACATTCTATTTTCTATGTTCTAACCACTGTTGTCCCACTGTGAAATGCAGCCGCTTAGAATTTTCCCTTTCGCCTTTTGATCCACAGGAACGAGCCACATGAAATGGATTGACAGACCCTGAAGCCAAGAGACGGCACTCTCAGTGCCAGTTTTGTTTGTTTGTGGTGGTGAGAAACTGGTTGGTATGTATCTGGAAGTTTCAATGGTTCTTTATTGTCAATAGACAATAGACAATACTCCTGCAACTCCTATTGCAGGAGTAGGCCATTCGGCCCTTTGAGCCAGCGCCACTATTTAATGTGATCATGGCTGATCATTCACAATCAGCACCCCCTTCCTGCCCTCTCCCCATACCCCCTGACTCCACTATCATTAAGAGCTCAATCTAACTCTCTCTTGAAAGCATCCAGAGAATTGGCCTCCACTGCCTTCTGAGGCAGAATTCCACAGATTTACAACTCTCTCAGTGAAAAAGTTTTTCCTCGTCTCCGTTCTAAATGGCCTATCCCTTATTCTTAAACTGTGGCCCCTGGTTCTGGACTCCCCCAACATTGGGAACATGTTTCCTGCATCTAGCATGACCAATCCCTTAATAATCTTATATGTTTCGATAAGATCCCCTCTCATCCTTCTAAATTCCAGTGTATACAAGCCTAGTTGCACCAGTCTTTCCACATATGGAATTATATGACATTCCCGCCATTCCTGGAATTAACCTAATGAACCTACGCTGCACTCCCTCAATAGCAAGAATGTCCTTCCTCAAATTTGGAGACCAAAACTGCACACAGTAATCCAGGTACGGTCTCACTAGGGCCCTGTACAACTGCAGAAGGACCTCTTTGCTCCTATACTCAACTCCTCTTGTCATAAAGGCCAACATGCCATTAGCTTTCTTCACTGCCTGCTGTACTTGCATGCTTACTTTAAGTGACTGATGAACAAGGATACCCAAAGCTCTTTGTACTTCCCCATTTCCTAACTTGACACCATTCAGATAATAATCTGCCTTCCTGTTCTTACCACCAAAGTGGATAACCTCATATTTATCCACATTAAACTGCATCTGCCATGCATCTGCCCACTCACACAACCTGTCCAAGTCACCCTGCATCCTCATAGCATCCTCCTCACAGTTCACACTGCCACCCAGCTTTGTGGCATCTGCAAATTTGCTAAAGTTACTTTTAATCCCTTCATCTAAGCCATTAATAAATATTGTAAATAGCTGTGATCCCAGCACCGAGCCTTGCGGTACCCCACTAGTCACTGCCTGCCATTCTGAAAGGGACCCGTTAATCCCCGCTCTTTGTTTCCTGTCTGCCAACCAATTTTCTATCCATGTCAGTACCCTACACCCAATACCATGTGCTCTAATTCTGCCCACTAATCTCCTATGTGGGACCGTTCTGAAAGTCCAGGTACACAACATCCACTGGCTCTCCCTTGTCCATTTTCCTAGTTACATCCTCAACAAATTCCAGAAGATTAGTCAAACATGATTTTCCCTTCGTAAATCCATGCTGACTTGGAATGATCCTGTTACTGCTATCCAAATGTTCCCCAATTTTTTCTTTTATACTTGACTCCAGCATCTTTCCCACCACTGATGTCAGGCTAACTGGTCTATAATTTCCCGTATTCTCTCTCCCTCCTTTCTTAAAAAGTGGGATAACATTAGCTACTCTCCAATCTACGGGAACTGATCCTGAATCTACAGAACATTGAAAAATGATCACCGATGCGTCCACGATTTTTAGAGCCACCTCCTTAAGTACCCTGGGATGCAAACCATCAGACCCTGGGATTTATCAGCCTTCAGTCCCATCAGTCTACCCAACACCATTTCCTGCCTAATGTGAATTTCCTTCAGTTCCTCTGTCACCCTAAGACCTCTGTCCACTAGTACATCTGGGAGATTGTTTGTGTCTTCCTTAGTGAAGACAAATCCAAAGTACCTGTTCAACTCGCCGCTATTTCCTTATTCCCCATAATAAATTCACCTGCTTCTGTCTTCAAGGGACCCACATTTGTCTTAACTATATTTTTTTCTCTTGTCAAGTGTGTACTGCTCAGTGAAATTCTTTTGGCATTACTCATACATGCATAAAGTTACCACATTTTGGCACCATTTACAAAAGAAAGAGTCTAAAGTCTGGTTCAGGTGCTGGATGTACCAGAGTGACCCCAATCCAGGTGAATGCAGGTAAACCCCAGGCTGCTGTCAGGCCTCCTCCATCACCCTCGACTGGCTCGGGCCATGAATAAACGTCCCTCTCCTTCCCTGACCGTCGTTGTGTCCGGGAGGGGTCTGCTCCTGCAGCCAACCTTGAAGGCGTTGCTGACCCACCCCACGCGTCTGTCATCGCCAGCTGCTCCCTCCTCCTCGACTCTCCTGGACATTTATCATGGCGGCCTGCTAGGTCCATCCTTGTTTGGCTCTGCAGCGCTTCCGGGAGCTTTGTGGGGTGAATAAATAGAGGCATGGAACACTCACTCGCTCCACCATAACTGGAATATTGAAAACTACACTGATCGCCACACATTAAGGGATGAGGATATTCAAGGGAAGGTTCAAACAATATTTACCAGAGTTGTTCCAGGAATTAGGAGTATTAGTTGTAATGTTAGTTTGGAAAGGTGGGGCTGTCCTCGGATGAGCAGAGAAGGTTGAGAAAAGTTTTAGAGTCATAGAGTCGTGCAGCCTGCTAACAGTCCCTTTGGCCCAAGTGATCCAAGCAGACCAAGATGCCCCATTTAAGCTAGTTCAATTTACATGCATTTGACCTGTATCCTTCGAAACCTTTCCTACCCAGGAACTAAACCTTTCCTATCCCTGTAGATGGGGTGAGGACTAGGGATCCCAGAATTAACTGATTGCCAAAAGATAGAAACATGGACAATTGGTGCAGGAGTAGGCCATTCGGCCCTTTGAGCCAGCACCACCATTCAGTATGATCATGGCTGATCATCCAGAATCAGTTCTGCTTCCGTTCCTGCTTTATCCCTATATCGCTTGATTCCGTTCTGGGATTTGAGATTCAGATTCAGATTCAGGGGTGTCCTATGCCACGAGTAAGGCTATCCAATGCAGCAGATAGTAGAAACATGGAATGTATTGTCTGACATGTGGCAAATGTAAATTTAACTGAACATTCAAGAAAGGAACTGGGTAAGTATTGTATTGTAAACACAATAAAGTGGTGCTCCGTGGAAAGAATGGGAACCTGGGACTGACTGGATTGCTTTAGTCTTAGTTTAATTGTGAGACAGCGCAGAAACAGGCCCTTCGGCCCTCCGACCCCGCACAATAACACACACGAGGGACAATTTACACTTATACCAAGCCAATTAACCAATAAACCTGTACATCTTTGGAATGTGGGAGGAAACCGGAGATCTCGGAGAAAACCCATGTAGGTCATGGGGAGAACGTACAAACTCTGCACAGACAGCGCCCGTAGTCAGGATCGAACCCAGGTCTCCGGCGCTGCAAGTGCTGTAAGGCAGCAACTCTACTGCGGCACCATCGTGCTGCCCTACAAGGAGTCAGCACAGAGTCTATGAGCTGAATGGTTTTGCTTTGTGTTGCAGTGATTCTTTTATGCTGCAATGGTAGGTAAGATGGAATGATACTTAACTGCCTTTAAATGAAGTGGATATTTGAGAAAAGGAAAAACAAGACTGATTAAGCAAACCCGCACTTTAAAAAAAACCTGGCAATCAATGATTAGAGGGCCAGACCAGAATAAGTGATGATTTCAACAGGCTGGGTGCATACTTGTGTTTCATATGCTCTGTTAGCAGAGTGTCAGTAATTTAGCAAGCTTGCTTGAACAGATCTTGTGATCTGAGTAGCAACCATTTCAAACCTTGTGGGGAATAGATACAGTACAGGTGCACATACTAAGGGAGGAACGTGATGTTATTGAGTAAGGAAAGGATTGGTGGCATCAGCATAGCTGTGATGGCAAGTGGTCAGGTGATAAAAGAACTCCAGCCTTTTCAACAGCCTTTCATCTTTCCCAAAATAAATTCATGAAATTATGTTAATATACTGAAAAAATAAAAAATGAAAGGTCAAGCTAATTTATCAAATGCAGACACAAAATGCTGGAGTAACTCAGCGGGTCAGGCAGTATGTCTGGTGAAAATGGATAAGTGACGTTTCGGGTCAGGACCCTTCTTCAGATGCAGGTCTTATCATATTTGTGAATTATATTCTGCAATATTGCAACAGAGGGTCTTCAAACAGTTAAGTCGACATAGTTATTCAATGCTGGTCCTTTTAATGTAAAATATAAAAACAAATCATCAAAATGCAATGACATTCATAATTATTATGATTAAGATAGGATGAAATTGGCAGGCCTTAGTGGTACTTATAAGGGTTTTTTTTGTGAAAACTTAGTGCAAATTGTGAATCCCTTGATTAAAATTCAGCACAACATCCACAGTTCAGAGTCTGCAAAGAATCATCATGAAAACAACTTTACAAACCACCCACTAAATGCCAAAATTAGCAGGTGCAATTAGCAGATAGACAGAGCTGCCTCTAAACTCTCTACAGAAGCTGCCTTCTGGCATTTTCAAAAGAGTAGTGTAAGAAAATGTGCTATTATTCACAGGTTTATTTTTTTCCAGTGATGCACAAAAATGTTAACCCTTTCATGCAGCTTGTTTCTTGAATTGGGTCTTCAGAAAATTTGCCTACCTCATTGACAAAATCCCAGGAACAAAATTAGCAATCTATGGGTCATGCGTAGTGTCCCGGACCAATAGGATAATCAAGTCAATCTGTTCAGGCATTGAGTGTGGGAAAGAACTGCAGATGCTGGTTTAAATCGAAGGTAGATACAAAATGCTGGAGTAACTCAGCGGGACAGACAGCATCTCTGGAGAGAAGGAATGAGTGACGTTTTGGGTCGAGACCCTTCTTCTGACTGATTATTGAACCAATCTGTTCAGACATTAATTTACATGCTGCAATTTTTGTGTTTTTGTCAACAGAGCAAAAACAAAAAAATGGCATCAATTAAATCAATGCCTAAACAGATTGGTTTGATTATCCTGTGGGTTCAGGAAGCTACACATGCCACCATAGATTGCTAATCTTGTTCCTGGGATTTTGTCACTGAGGTAGGTGAATTTTCTGATGCGCCGCAGAAACCATTTTATCGGGGCGCATCACAGCAAGGCTTCGGAATAGCTCCATCCAAGACCGCAAGAAAGCGCAGTGAATTGCGGACCCAACCTTAACCATCACACAAACCCTTCCACTGATCCATTTACACTTTACGCTGCCTCAGCAAGGCCAGCAGCATAATCAAGGACGAGTCGCACCCTGGCCACTCCCTCTTCCCCCCTCTCCCATCAGGCAAGAGGTACAGGTGTGAAAATGCACACCTGCAGATTCAAGGATGGTTTCTTCCCAGCTGTTATCAGACAACTGAATCATCCTATCAACAACTATCTATCTCATTGGAGACCCTCAAATTATCCTCCAACATTTCCATCACCTCCAACAGGATCTCACTACTGGCCACATCTTCCCATCTCCTCCCCTTTTTGCTTTCCGCAGAGACCGTTCCCTCCGTAACTCCTTGGTTCACTCGTCCCTTCCTACCCAAACCACCCCCTCCCCAGGTACGTTCTCCTGCAACCGCAGGAGATGCAACACCTGTCCCTTTACCTCCCCCCTCGACTCCGTCCAAGGACCCAAACAGTCTTTCCAGGTGAGGCAGAGGTTCACCTGCACCTCCTCCAACCTCATCCATTGTATCCGTTGTTCCAGGTGTCAACTTCTCTACATCGGTGAGACCAAACGCACGCACAGCAATCGTTTCGCTCAACACCTTCGCTCAACACCTTAACCATCCTGATCTCCCGGTAGCTCAGCACTTCAACTCCCCCTCCCATTCCCAGTCTGACCTTTCTGTCATGGGCCTTCTCCATTGTCATAGTGAGGCCCACCACAAATTGGAGGAACAGCATCTCATATTTCACTTGGGCAGCTTACACCCCAGCAGTATGAACATTGATTTCTCTAACTTTAGATAGCTCCTCTGTCCCTCTCTATCCCCTCCCCCTTCCCAGTTCTCCCACTGTCTTCCTGTTTCCAACTACATCCTTTCTTTGTCCCGCCCCCTCCCCTGACATCAGTCTGAAGAAGGGTCTCGACCCAAAACGTCACCCATTCCTTCTCTCCTGAGATGCTGCCTGACCCGCTGAGTTACCCATCGCCCGGTGTGGCGCGGCCGCGGGACACCATTCTGCTTTAGTTAAACATTTTGTTCAAGATGGCCGCGCCGTTGTGTTTGGCTGCCTGCCACTGTATGTTTCTTTTTTTTTTTTTTTCCTAATCAGATGTGCAGCACTTTGGTCAACGTGGGTTGTTTTTAAATGTGCTATACAAATAAAATTGACTTGACTTGACTTGACTCCAGCATTTTGTGATACCTTCGATTTGTACCAGCATCTGCAGTTATTTTCCTACTCAAACTATCTTTAATCAGACTTTACTGAACTTTATCATGTATTATTCCTTTTATCATGCATCTGTAAATCATGGACGGCTCGATTGTAATCATGTATCGTCTTTCTGCTGACTGGTTAGCAAACAACAAGAGCTTTTCACTGTACCTCAGTACACATGACAATAAAGTGAACTGAACTAACACACTAAATGCTAAATACTGTCTCCATTTTCACTTATCCTGAATCAGGGTAAAATTAGGTTCGTAGCATGAGCTTTTACTTTTCAATATGACTTTGAAGAATTTATTGCCATTCATTTATGGAGTGTGGGCTTTAATAAAAACAAACTCTTTCTTTTCCCATCCCGAACTGCTCTCTGATTGCTGTCTTATAACTAATGTAAATGCTTTAGGATTCAGGAAATGAGCCACTTACTGTATCTCGGAATGCCTAAAGTTCATTGTGATCAGTTAATCGTTCACTGTAAGTTATACCAATGTGCAGGTAAGTAGCACCAAAAAAGGATGAGGAGTTATGTGAAAAAGAATAAGTTGCAGTGCCACAAGAGAAGAAGGAAGGGGAATCGAATCGATAGAATTATTCTATTGGGAGCCGGAGTGTACCAATAGGGCTGAGTGGCCTTCTACTGTGCCATGATAGGTTATGGTTTAATGGTTTAATGTTACCATTAAACCATTACCTACCATGACACAGTAGGAAGCCACTCTGCCCAATGGATCCATACGGCTAATAACCATGCCAGGTAATTAAGTGTTCTTGCAAACAGTGTGTTCTGTGACTGGTAGTAAACCCCCCAGGTTCTTTATTTTCATTGCCTGGCACTTGAGTGGTGCAAATATTACTTGAAATGTAATAAACTGAGGATGACAGCTGAATGAGTCATGACACTCCCAAAAGGTGAATCTGACTCCTTCATCCAGCATAATGCACGCCGTGATCTCACAAGCTCAGGTCAGCCAAGAATCTTCTCGGTGGGCAGTGTGGAAGGACCACACTAGACTACAGACCCTGGGTGCTGCAGGTAGCAGAAGTAGGAGTTTAATTTAGTATAGTGATACAGCATGGAAACAGACCCTTCTGCCCACTGAGTCCGCACTGACTAGCGATCCCTGCACATTAACACTATCCTACACACACTAGGGACAATTTACATTTATACCAAGCCAATTAACCTACTAACCTGTACGTCTTTGGAGTGTGGAAGGAAACCGAAGATCTCTGAGAAAACCCACGCAGTCACGGGGAGAACATACAACCTCCGTACAGACAGCACCCGTAGTCGGGATCGAACGCTTTGCCACTGTGCTGCCCTCAAGTTGGAGTTGGAGGGGAAAAAATCACCAATTAGAGAGAAGATCTGGAAAGGGTAGGTGGCCTCACATGTGAAGAAAGCTACAGCCCAGCAGGTGGAGACTGGGTATAGAAAGGAAAAAAGGATAGAAGATCTGGTATTGCAGAGCAAAAGTAAGGACGAAGGTGGGAAGAGCTGGAAAGCTTGATGTTGAATAAAGAAAGAGAAGAACTGATTTGGAAGGAGACTTGAGAGAGGAATAAAGGGAGACAAAGGTATTGGTTAAGGGAAAGTGTACTGAGGGGGGTAGGGTTAGGGTAAGGAGAGACTGAAGGAGGAAGGAGACCCCCCCTCATCCTTCTAAATTCCAGCAAGTGCAGGCCTAGAACCATTAAACACTCCTCATATGTTAACCCATTTATCCTAGGATTATTCTCATAGAACATCATATGAATATTTAGAGAGGATAGCCTATATGATATGACCTAAATTGTCCAGTGAGGTCATATGGAAAAAACTTTAAAATAAAAAAGGGGGATCAATTTGATGGGTTTATACTGCAGGTCGCTCCCAATAGTCAGGAGGAATAAGAGGAATATTTATGTTGGGAAATCACAGGTAGGTGTAGAAATACTAGGGAGTGTAAGAGTAGGGGACTTTAACTATCCTAAACTTGACTGGCACTGTCACAGTGCCAAATTTGTTAAGTGTGACCAGGAAAGCTTGGTGAAGCAATATGTACATGGCATTATGAGAAAAGGGACTACATTCAACCTTCGCTTGGAAATGAGGCTGGGCAATTGGTTGATGTGTCAATGAGGGAGCACTTTGGGAGCAGTAATCATAATTTTATTAGTTTCAAGACAGTTGTGGAAAAGGATTGGATGGGTCCTCCAGTAACATCCTAATTTGAGGGAAGACTATGTTCGATCATGTACAATTTGATTGGGAGAGACTATTTGCAGGTAAACCTACCTACAAAGCCATTTTCAGGGAATTATATACTTGTCGTCGATATCTCTGTTCCACAACACTCCCCAGGGTCCTACTATTCACTGTGCCCTGGTTTAACTTCCAAAATGCAACACTTCATACTTATCTGAATTAGCCATTGCTTGGCCCACGTGCCCAGCTGAACACATTGTAATTCTTGATAACCAGCTTCACTGTTCTACGTTACCACCTATTTTCATCTGCAAATTTACTAATCATGCCTTACATATTCTCAACCAAGTTATTTACATAAACCACAAACTGCAAGGCCCCCAGCACTAATCCCTGAGGCACACCACTGGTCATAGGCGTCCAGTCTAAAAAACAACTTTTCACTACCACCCTCTATTTACCTATCATTAAACCAATTCTGTACACAGTCAGCTAACTCTTCCTGTATCCCGTATGATCTAATTTTTAGACAGCCCACCCTGCAGAACCTTATCAAAGGCCTTGTCAAAGTCCATAGAGAATATATCTATGACCCTGTCCTTATCAACCTTCCTGGTTACTTCTTCAAAAAACTCAATCAACTTTGTGAAACAAGATCTCCCATGCAGAGTGTTGATTATCTCTAATCCACTCCTGTCTTTCCAAATGCACGTATACTTTATCTCTTAGAATTCTCTCCAGTAACTTTTCTATCACAAATGTTGGACTAATTGGACTACTGTTCCCAGGATTTTATTCTCAACCCTTCTCCAAGAGGCATAACATTTTCCACTCTACAACCTTCTGGCACCTCACCCAATTCTAACAATGAATCGTATATCTCAGTTAGTGCTCCTGCAATTTCTTCTCTAGCTTCCCATGATGTCCTTGAATATATCTGATCAGGCACAAGAAATGTGTCTACCTTCATACATTGTTGCACATGCAGCACCTGCTTGGCTGTAATGCCGACTGTCCTTGGGGCATCACCATTAACTGTCCCAACTTCCTTTGTCTTCATGTCTTTCTCCATGGCAAAAACTAAAGGAGAAATACTCAATGAGGACCTTACCCTTTTCCTGTGGCTCCACGCATAGATGGCCATTTTGGTTTCCCCTTAATCTATATACCAAAACTTTTGTTTGTTTGTTTGTTTGTTTGTTTGTTTGTTTGTTTGTTTGTTCCTGAACTAAAGCCAAAATGGTACGCGACAGCACGCCAATTTTAGGCCCACCTTACTCACCATCGTCCCTTTGGTATAAGAAAATAACTGCAGATGCTGGTACAAATCGAAGGTATTTATTTCACAAAATGCTGGAGAAACTCAGCAGGTCAGGCAGCATCTCAGGAGAGAAGGAATGGTTGACGTTTCGGGTCGAGACCCTTCTTCAGACTGATGTCAGGGGGGCGGGACAAAGGTCGTCCCTTTGGTGCTAATGGAAGACGTTTCATTGAAATCGGTGTTATATTTTTAAAGTTATTCACATTTTAAAGTTTCAATCTATCTCCTAGGGAGGGCGGGGAGAGGGAGGGGGGTGGGGGAGGGGTGTGGAGGGGGGAGGGGGGAGATGGGAGAGGGGGGAAGAGAGGGTGCTGCACCAATATAGGAGAGATTTGGGCCCAACAAGTCCACTTGGTCTTGTATACATAAAATCTCTGGATTCTTGATAATCATCTGCCAGAGCTATTTTATGCCTCTTTTTACCCTCCTGATTCCCTTCTTAAGTATGTTTCTCTTATACTCCTCCAGGGATACATGTGATCCCAGCTGCCTTTCCCTGACCCTTGCCTCCTTATGTATCCTTGCCTAAACTTCAATTCCTCTCATCATTCAAGGTTGCTTATTCATACCTGCCTTGCCCTTCACTCCTACAGTAACATGCATTGTTTGAACTTGCACTTAAAAGCATCCCCCTTTCCAGACATCCCTTTGCCCACAAAAAAACCCACTCCAATCAATATTGGTCCTGTTACAATCTGTGTAAGGAACATTTGAGCAGCTTACACAAGGTTAGCTTCCACAGCAGCAGAGGAATATTCCTCACAGTGGTCTATTGTGGTACTTCAGTGGAGGATTGAAAAAATGTCTTCTCATCTGGTAAGATGCTATTCGGGTAATTGGGCGATTGTAAAGCTAGCTTCCCACAGAGACATTGAAGGTGATTGAATGGCTATTATGCCATAGGAAGCCACCTCTATTCACATTTACCTTCAACAAATGCTTCCAGATGGACAATTAGATGGCGTGCCCAAAGACAGCAGGGTCTCAATTCACAAATGCAATTGAGGTCCACTGAAAATATTTTCCTGACGTATTCTGTGGGCAAGCTATAGAAGAACTATGATCAATGCTTTAATTATAAAAATCAATTCAACTGGTTCGATTCATTGAGCAAATTACAACAGAGTACAGAACATGGAAAATAAAGTGGAAGCATCAGCCTTGATTTTCCAATTACGTTTACAACTTGCAACATCCCATTTGGTTATCCATAATACAAGACTTACAATTTACATTTTGAACAATTCCTCAGAGAAGTGAAATGCTTGTTTGAAAGTTACTATATCCAAAAGACACACTGAAGAAATTTTTCCAATACTGCTGAATGAAGTGTACTTGTAAATTGTTTAACTGCAATTGCTCTTTTGTAAAATGATCCAAGGTTGCTAGACAACTGTTAGTGTTGGTCTGAAGAATGTTCAGTGTTAAAGTTGCCGTGCTTTTAAAAACCCTTCTTTTTGTTTTCTATATGCATTAACTTTCTCAGGACATAAGGTCATAAGGTCATAAGGTCATAAGGAATAGGAGTAGAATTAGGCCATTCGGCTCATCAAGTGTACTCCAACATTCAATCATGGCTGATCTCTCTCTCCCTCCTAACCCCATTCTCCTGCCTTCCCCCCATAACCTCTGACACCCGTACTAATCAAGAATCTATCTATCTCTGCCTTAAAAATATCCACTGACTTGGCCTCCACAGCTTTCTGTGGCAAAGAATTCCACAGATTCACCAGCCTCTGACTAAAGATTGGTGGTTATTTTATTATTTTTCTTTACTGTCTCTTCTAATGGACTAAGAGATTTAAATCAGGGCACATCAGTGAGGGTGAGAAGTGCACAATTAAAATGGTGGAATCTAATCCAAACTAATTAGACTATTCAATCCTCCAAATAAATTAGAACAGAGATCGCTGGAAAGGCAATGTTTTACAGTTGTAAGATGTGTCGCATTTGGGTAACCATGTGAACCTGAGACGGAGGGTTAGTTACGATTTTACTGAAAGACTGAGCAGATTTGAGGACCAAATGGCCCGGTCCTGCTACTCTTTCTTATGTGTTGTTGTTGATGAAAATAGGTCCATCCCTGAATACCCAAATCTGGTGAGGGTCCTCTGCACAGAGCCATTGTAACGTGCCTTTAGAAGAAATTCTCGGCATGAACTGCTGTGAAGATATTCTTAGTCTTCAAACAAATAATGATACGTAATGTAAATATGTGGATAACTTCTGACTATCCTCGTTCAGGCTGCCAGACTACTTCTCACTATTGTAATCTCATTCTGGCCCAGCATTTTCCAAGCAGAAGATGATTCACTAGCTAATTGTAAATGCACCTTATTGACTTCTTCTAGGTAAGGATGGTTGAATCCACTGCTTTAACCAAGGACTCGGGTTATATGTTCTTTTTCCATAGATTGCGGTCACTGAAAGCCAAACTGACAAGTTGGCTGTTTTATCCTCAGAATCCTGCAGGAAAGTCATATGAGAAAATGTACAATGTTCAGCAAAAGCATAATTAAAAATTGTGGCATGCTGAGCATAATGTTCAGATACGTGGATACATCAACTAGGGTGCTTTAATGTGCAACAAAAAGGTTTACCATGCTCCATTGTGTCCTTCACAATGTCACCTCCCACTGAAGGATAATATTAACATTCAAAAGGAAAAGATAATTGCTTTTAAATCACAGGCAGCAGATCTTAATGTTCCTGCCAAACTAAAACTAGCATCTTCTGTGATCAGAAACCTAGAGGCTCAATAATTGCCCATGATTTTACATAATGGTTGGATTTTAATACTTGCATTTGTATTAGAGCCTTTGCTTACCTCTGATACAAGTGATAAGTTGTCAACTGCAATCTGATTTGATTTCCCTTTAAAGAAACATAGAAACAGAGAAAATAGGTGCAAGTGCGTCGAGCCAGCACCACCATTCAATATGATCATCGCTGAGCAAAGGCTGGAGCGATTGGGCTTGTATACACTGGAATTTAGAAGGATGAGGGGGGATCTTATTGAAACATATAAGATAATTAGGGGATTGGACACATTAGAGGCAGGAAACATGTTCCCAATGTTGGGGGAGTCCAGAACACGGGGCCACAGTTTAAGAATAAGGGGTAGGCCATTTAGAACGGAGATGAGGAAGAACTTTTTCAGTCAGAGAGTGGTGAAGGTGTGGAATTCTCTGCCTCAGAAGGCAGTGGAGGCCAGTTCGTTGGATGCTTTCAAGAGAGAGGTGGATAGAGCTCTTAAGGATAGCGGAGTGAGGGGGTATGGGGAGAAGGCAGGAACGGGGTACTGATTGAGAGTGATCAGCCATGATCGCATTGAATGGTGGTGCTGGCTCGAAGGGCTGAATGGCCTACTCCGGCACCTATTGTCTATTGTCTATTGTCTATTATCATACAAAATCAGCACCCTATTCCTTCTTTTTCCCTATGTCCCTTGATTCCGTTAGCCCTAAGAGCTATATCGAACTCTCTCCTGAATACATCCAGTGAATTGGTCTCCACTGCCTTCTGTGGGAGAGAATTCCACAGATTCACAACTCTCTGGGTGAAAAAGTTTTTCCTCATCTCAGTCCAAAATGGCCCACCCCTTATTCTTAAACTGTGACCCCTGGTCTGGACTTCCCCAACATGGGGAACATTTTTCCTGCATCTACCCTGTCCAATCCTTTAAGAATTTTATATGTTTCTATAAGATCCATATAATCTATATGATTGATTTATATTTGAAAATTATTTGAGAAGAAGAATAGCAAGAACTATACTGGAAGTATCAATCTGATGTTCCTATTGTGTATCTTCTGTCTATTGAATCCTTGCTGAATCTGATCACCAAAGACTAGAAGAGGAAGTAGGAAGGAAATGTAAAGGGTTTAATATATGTATAATGCAGACGGAAAGTAATTTTCAAAGAGAATTCAGTTGGACGATATTTGGATGCTGGATATACAGTACATGACCCAGAGGGGGAGGAGAAATTTGTTTTTGATGGCCAAAGTGTGAGATATACTCACCTCAACTTATTTGGTTCTGTTTTGTAATTGGCATCTGATGTATGTTATGTAGGTGTTTGCACCAGGCAACAAACCTCTCAAAAGTCCTGGGGTAACTCAGGGAGGGTCAAGCAGCATCACTAGAGGACATAGATAAGCGCCGTTTCGGATCAGGACCTATCTTTTGTCCCGAAGCATCACCTATCGATGCCCTCCACAGGCACTGCCTTACCCGTTCAGTTACTCCAGCACTTTCTGTTTTATTCAAGATTCCACCATCTGCAGTTCCTTGTGTCTTCAACAATGACCCATATGTGACCAAAGACAAATTTCTCCCCCAGACTGTGTGGATTAGATTATGATATTTCTTTCTTTCAGTTGTCATTTTTTACTCTATTGTTTTCTTTTAGCAATCTTGGCTTGCAGGGTAGTTACAATTTTCTGAAAGTGAGGTTTAAAATGTAAAGGAAAGATTTTTCTTTCATTTTGAGAGTAGCTGGCAAACTGGCATAAGCACCTTGGGAAAAGAAATTGGTTGGGTACACAGCTACGCTACCATACGATACCATACGATAGAACTTTATTTATCCCAGGAGGGAAAATAATCTGCCAACAGTCATAAGAACACAAAAAAACATGAATCATAAGATTAAAGTGACAAGTGGAAAGGCTTTACAGTGAATGCAGCGCCGGAGACTCAGGTTCGATCCTGACTACGGGTGCTGCACTGTACGGAGTTTGTACGTTCTCCCCGTGACCTGCGTGGGTTTTCTCCGAGATCTTCGGTTTCCTCCCACACTCCAAAGACGTACAGGTATGTAGGTTAATTGGCTGGGTAAATGTTTTTTTTTTAAATTGTCCCTAGTGGGTGTAGGATAGTGTTAATGTACGGGGGTCACTGGGCGGCACGGACTTGGAGGGCCGAAAAGGCCTGTTTCCGGCTGTATATATATGATATGATGATATGATATGATGATTGGAGATGTGCAAAGATTGGGGGGGGGGGGGGGGGGGAGTCAGTCTCCATCTCAGTCCATCACATGACAGAAGGGGAGGAGGTGTACAGTTTGATAGCAACAGAGAAGAAGGATCCCCTGTGGCATTCTGTCCTACATCTTGGTGGAACCAGTCTGTTGCTGAAGGTACTCCTCAGGTTGACCAGTGAGCTGTACTGTCCAGGATGGTCTGCAGTTTGAGGAGCATCGTCCCCTCCAAGATGACCATCAGTTTGAGGAGCATCGTCCCCTCCAAGACCACCTCCCATGAATTCAACTCCATCCCCAGAACAGAGCCAGCCTTCCTGATGATTGCCAGCGTTAATTCTATTGACACTGGCAGGTAGACACAAAATACTGAAGTAACTCAGCGGGTCAGGCAGCATCTCGGGAGAGAAGGAATGGGTGTCGTTTCAGGTCGAGACCCTTCTTCAGACTGATGTCAGGGGAGGGGGCGGGACAAAGATAGAATGTAGTCGGAGACAGGAAGGTTAGCGGGAGAACTGGGAAGGGGGAGGGGATAGAGAGAGAAAGCAGGGACTATCTAAATTTAGAGAAGTTGACACCTGGAACAGCGGATACAGTAGATGAGGTTGGAGGAGGTGTCTCACCCGGAAAGACTGTTTGGGTCCTTGGATGGAGTCGATGGGGAGGTAAAGGTCAGGTGTTGCATCTCCTGCGGTTGCAGGGGAAAGTGCCTGGGGAGGGGGTGGGAAGGGTGGGAAGGGTGGGAAGTGGACCGGGGAGTTTCGGAGGGAACGGTCTCCGTGGAAAGCAGAAAGGGGTGGAGTTGGGAAGATGTGGCCAGTAGTGGGATCCCGTTGGAGGTGGTGAAAATGTTGGAGGATAATATGTTGTATGCGACGGCTGATGGGGTGGAAGGTGAGGACAAGGGGGACTCTGTCCTTGTTACAAATGGGGAGAGGGATATTGAGGAGACCCTAGTGAGAGCCTCATCTATAATGGAGGAGGGGGCAGAGGTTCACCTGCACTACCTCCAACCTTATCTACTGTATCCGCTGTTCCGGTAGTTCAGCACTTCAACTCCCCCTCCCATTCTCAATCTGACCTTTCTGTCCTGGGCCTCCTCCATTGTCAGAGTAAGACCCAGCGCAAATTGGAGGAACAGCACCTCATATTTCACTTGGGTAGTTTACACGTTAGCGGTATGAACATTGACTTCCCTAACTTCAGATAGTTCCTTCTTTCCCTCTCTATCCCCTCCCCCTTCCCAGTTCTTCCACTAGTCTTCCTGAATTCGACTACATTCTATCTTTGTCCCGACCCCTCCCCTGACATCAGTCTGAAGGAGGGTCTCGACCCGAAACGTCACCCATTCCTTCCCTCCCGAGATGTGGCCTGACCTGCTGAGTTACTCCAGCATTTTGTGTCTACCTTCCATTTAAACCAGCATCTGCAGTTTTTTTTCCGACACAAAATGACACTGGCCACCACCGATTGGTAAAACATCTGCAGCTTCTTACAGCAAGCATTGAAGGAGTGGAGCCTTCTAAAAAAATACAGCCGGCTCTGTCCCTTCTTGTACAGGGCCTCAGCGTTCCTGGACCAGTCCAGTTTACTGTCCAGGTACACTCTAAGGTATTTATCATATCATATATCATATATATACAGCCGGAAACAGGCCTTTTCGGCCCACCAAGTCCGTGCCGCCCAGCGATCCCCGTACATTAACACTATCCTACACCCACTAGGGACAATATTTACATTTACCCAGCCAATTAACCTACATACCTGTACGTCTTTGGAGTGTGGGAGGAAACCGAAGATCTCGGAGAAAACCCACGCAGGTCACGGGGAGAACGTACAAACTCCTTACAGTGCAGCACCCGTAGTCAGGATCGAACCTGAGTCTCCGGCGCTGCATTCGCTGTAAAGCAGCAACTCTACCGCTGCGCTACCGTGCCGCCCTTGGTAAACTGCACATCCACACCATTGATGAAGACACAGAACAGATGTGTTCCTCTCCTGCTAAAGTCCACCGCCAACTCCTTAGTCTTGTCGGTGTGGAGCTGCAGGTGATTCAGCCCACACCACTCAACAAAGTCGTCGACTACAGCTCTGTATCCAGCTTCCCACCCCTCACTGATGCAGCCCACAATTGCAGAGTCATCTGAAAACATCTGCAGGTGGCAGGAGTCCGAGGTATGTCTGAAAAGTTATATCTAGCAAAAATTACCATCACCAGTTTTAACCCTTTGGAAAGCAAAGTTAAATTAATAGAGTAATTGTAAAAACTCCATTTACAGTGCACTTTATACATCCCTTAAGTGCAGAAAATAAGGTACCATTTTTGGATGGCTAGTGCTGCAAAATCTTGCTGCCAACTTTCACACAGTAAGATCAATAGCCACACAATTTCTTTGAAAAATGTGTGTGGAATAGACACTGGAGGCAATTCCATTGCTGTCAGTCTGTATGCTACTCCACTCTCTTGGAAATCCAAACAGTTCTGTACTCCAAAGACATAGAGGTTTGTAGGCTAATTGACTTGGTATAATTGTAAATTGTCCCAAGTGTGTGTAGGAGTGTGTTAGTGTGCAATGAGCGATGGTCGGCGCAGACTCGGTGGGCTGAAGGGCCTGTTTCCGCAACTGAATCTCTAAACTAAACTAAACTAAGATCACCTAATACTCTAACAACTGCAGGTACGGATGCGTTGCAGAAAGTTTCCTGACCGATCCCATCGTGACCTAGTACAGCAATTCCAAAGCCCAGGAAAGCAAGAGGCTGCAGAGAGTGGGGGTCTCAGCCCGGTCCATCACGGACACAGCCCACCCACCATCAAAAACATCAACATGAGACACTGACTCAAAAAGGCTCTATATATCATCAAAGATCCCCTCTCGTCAGGCCATGTCCTCTTCTCATTGTTGCCTTTGTGCGCGGGTACAGAAACTGGTATTTCGCACCCCCTGATTCAGGAATACCTATTTTCTTACACCTATCAGATTCTTAAACCAGCCTACATAAACCTAATCCGACCTTTACAATAGAATACTACAGTCGACCTCGCACTGCCATGCACTTGTTTTTTTTATAATTGTGGTTTTATTGCAGCCTTCGCGGACCTGGCACGGATACTTTGAACTTTGTCAGCAGTCTTTAGGGGGTGACTATTTGCATACTTGGGTTTGCAAGCAAAGAATTTCACTGTGACTTGTTACATGTGACAATAAAGTATTCATTCATTCATTCATTCATTCATCTTTGTTATGCAAGCACATTGTCCTCTAGATTTCCTTCCCGATATGGTTGATCTATTACCTGCCCAAGCTCAAGATCCTTCACAGTCCTGGTCTCTCCAGTAAGTGTTGTGTTAGCTCCCATTCCTCGAGGAATTGAAGGCCCCTGTGGTGTTTTTTTGTACAGTCTTTATACAGTCTTGGTACCCAAGTAAGAAATACCCAAGCATATCCATGTTCAGATCTCCCACAATCTAAGAATAGATTCATGGTGTCAGCTCATCTCTTAAAAGGAAAGCCAGTTTGCAACATTAGGGAGAGAAGTGTCAATGGGGAATGATCCTGGAGGACTTCACTACTGAGCACATGAAAAGGATATTCGGAATCTGTTGGAAAGGGATGGGGGGGGAACAAAGAGAAACGGGGAAATGAGAACAATGGCTGGGGTCGTCTGAACCCAGAGTGTTCTCCGCCATGTATCTGCGGAGGTGCTGCTGACAACTCCAAACATGGTGGAGGATGAAGATCTCCAATCTTCTGACTGCTGGCCATACACAGCCCAGTGACCAGTAAAAACAACAGGAAGAACCCAGCAACAAGGGGAGGAGATACTAATACAGTGGGACATTAACATGGGTGTTATCTTCTCATCATCAACCCCAGTGCCACCTTGTATCCACTAATCCAATGCGGCCTATTCAAGAGAGAGAAAGGTCAAGAGTGTTTAAATGTCATGTCTACTGACAATTCTTACTTGGCAGCAGCATAACAGGTCAGTAACGCAATGCACGTAGATAATTTATAATAAACAAAATGTAATAACTGAATAACCACAATGCTACTGCAAAAAATACGAAGTACTTAGTGCAACCAATGAAATTCCACAAAAGCTCAATGGTCAATGGTGGTGCCTCTATTGCCACATGTGTGAAGTGCTAACACAGTGAAATTCTTTATCTTACAAACAGTCCAGTAGAGCTTGCCATACTCCCGATCCTCAATTAGCAAGTGTACAGAAATAGTCCACAGTGCCCACATGCACGAGGTGCCATGTTTTGGTGTCATTTCCAAAGTCCACACTCTAGTTCTTATGAGCGGTGCCGGTTCCAGGCAAGCCCCAGGCTGTTGCGGGCCTCCAACCATCTCTGTCCTTGGACCCCACGTCCGTCTATCTTTGTTCCCCGGTGACACCTCCTACAGGCTTTAACTGGCTGTCACAGTTTTCCGACCGATACATTTCTCCTGACAGCAGGAGTGGAATGAGAGCATGGCCAGGGTGATGTGGGTCTTTGATAATATTGGCTGCCTTTTTGCAGTAGTGCCGCCTATAGATATCCATGATGGTTGAGGATGATAATAAATCTGAATTGTTAGTCACTCAGCTGATGCCACAGTGAAAGTTTGGCACTGAGTGCAAATTAGAGCTCTTTTCTGTGGACAATATTATTGCTGTCATGGGGTGGATTCCTGACATCCTTAGCTGAGGAGACCAAGGTGCCAAGGTTCAAGAGCTCTAGGTTTGAAAAGATTATGCCAGCCAGGCTAGTAGGAGGCTGAGATGCCTTTATAAAATGTGCGGCAGATGGTGGCTCTGACAGGCTTCTTTGGATGAGATTGTTAGCCATATCTGCAAAAGCATGATTGGCACTTGCAAAGCAATGCAGTCTGGCAAATCTGCGAAGCTGCACCATTGGAGAATGTATAATCAATCATGTTTCCTGAGATGGAAGCTACGACAGCTGCCTTAGGATTCAGAGTTGGGAATTAGACACAATTACATTAACATTTACAATACAAGGGAGGACCGCTTGATCCCACAGGCCTATTGGCATTCTTTATGCTTCTTATAAGCTCCTGTAATCTCATTTCAAGTCACCATTATCAACAATTGCTATAACCTTCCACATGCTTGTCTATTTCTCCTTTGAATGCATCTGCTAATCCGTCGACCACATGGTGGTGAGTTCCACTTTCTCATCAACCTCTGAATAACAGATTTTCTCTTGACTTCTGTCAGAATTATCAGGCACTATTTCATATTTGCAGCCTAGCATCTCCACTGGCCCTTTGAAACCCTTCACAGTTTAAAAAATTCTTTCAGTGATAATTCAATCGTCATTTTCCCAATTCTTGAATTTCTTTCCAAGAATTCTGGCCAGTAAATTCTAAATCTTCTTTGGACTTTAACTATATGTTTCTGGATTCTTTTATTTTTTTCTAGAAGAGTGAACAATTCTCTAAGAGTGGTCATGCTGAAATTCCATTGAAGTTTGACATGTTTTTATCCTTGTAGAAAAGAATCCCAGGGCTTTTAAGGCTTTGTTTGCAGGTGTTGCTATTTTAATGAATGTGAATCTGGAACTCTGCAATCCTGCCCCATTGCCCCAATAAGAGTTTGTGCATCTTTCACCATGTTAAACACGAGCTGCATAGAGGATTAATGCCTAATCTTATACTCTACAAAAATTTGTGAAGTTGGATAAAGAATTTGTTGAAAGCAATGTTATGCTAGTTTGCTAGAAGGAAGCAATATTTCATCATGAGTGATGGGCCACTTAGGAAAGGAAAGAAAAGATTTTTCCTCAGATGCAGATGAATCTTATGAAGACCCTACCTCAGCTGGCTGTGGAGTCTCAGTCATAGAGCCACACAGCATGGAAACAGCCCAATGTCCCCTGCCGACCTTTCCTGGACACTGCACACAGACACAATAACAAAGAATTGCCAGCGGTTCTTTTCCCTGAGAAGACTGAGGAAGCTTGGCATGAACGCCAGCATCCTCACAAACTTCTACAGTTGCACCATCGAGAGCCTGCTGACGGGCTGCATTACAGTCTGGTACGGGAACTGTTCTGCCCACAGCCACAAATCACTACAGAGAGTGGTGAAGACGGCACAGCACATCACTGGCAACGGTCTCCCGGCCAATCAGAACATTTTCTACCGGCGGTGCCTGCGGAAGGCACGCAGCATCATCAAGGACCACAGCCACCCAGCACGCAGGCTGTTATCCTTGTTACCGTCAGGCAGACAATACAAGAGTACGGCTGCGTGTACCACCAGACTTAAGAATAGTTTCCACCATCAGGCCATCAGGTTTCTGAACTCATAAACACATTTCACATCATATATGTTGATTATTTTAATATTGTTTTTTTATCTTACTAATGTCTTTTTTATCTTATTTATCCTTGGAATATTACTGCTGAGGTGACCCGTTGTCTTGTCAAATACATTTCATTGTACCGTTGACCCTGTGCCAATCTCCATCTGACAAATAAAATTAAAATTAAATTCAATTCAATTAAATTAGATGCCCAACTGCACTAGTCCCACCTGCCCACGTTTGGCCCATATTCCTCTAAACATTTTAAATTTTGTATAGTACCTGCCTCAACTGCCGGTCTCACCAGGGCCCGGTACAACTGTAGAAGGACCTCTTTGCTCCTATACTCAACTCCTCTTGTTACGAAGGCCAACATTCCATTGGCTTTCTTCACTGCCTGCTGTACCTGCATGTTTCCTTTCATTGACAATTAGGGGATTGGACACATTAGAGGCAGATAACATGTTCCCAATGTTGGGGGAGTCCAGAACAAGGGGCCACAGTTTAAGAATAAGGGGTAGGCCATTTAGAATGGAGATGAGGAAGAACTTTTTCAGTCAGAGGGTGGTGAAGGTGTGGAATTCTCTGCCTCAGAAGGCAGTGGAGGCCAGTTCGTTGGATGCTTTCAAGAGAGAGCTGGATAGAGCTCTTAAGGATAGCGGAGTGAGGGGGTATGGGGAGAAGGCAGGAACGGGGTACTGATTGAGAGTGATCAGCCATGATCGCATTGAATGGCGGTGCTGGCTCGAAGGGCTGAATGGCCTACTCCTGCACCTATTGTCTATTGTCTATTGTCTATTGTCTAACTATCTCTCTGGCAGCTTGTTCCATCCACCCACCACCCCTCTGTGTGAAAAGTTTGTCCATCAGGTTCCTAGTAAATCTTTCCCCTCTCACCTTAAACCTATATTATCTGCTTCTTGATTCCCCAAGTATGGGTAAAAGTATCTATTTCCCTCATGATCTTATACACCTCTATAAGATCAACTCTCAGCCTCCTCCACTCCAAACTTCAACAAACCCAAATGCCACTCTGCCATCATAGCTTGTAAATTCAAATGCTTTGACATTAACATCATCGCCTTTGGTAAGACGTGATAGACAGATGGCAATGGAAGGTTTGCTTTCTTCCAGCAAGCTGAGCAGTGAGCTTTGTTTTCAAAAATGAGTTAGTCTGGCATCTCACCAACTCCCCTCAATGTCTCATGATACATCGACTCACACAGATGTATCATGAGATGTGTCGTGTATCCCTCTCATCCTTCTCTCATTTAGAAGGATGAGAGGGGATCTTATAGAAACGTATACAATTATAAAAGGACTGGAGAAGCTAGATGCATGAAAAATGTTCCCAATGTTGGGGGAATCCAGAACCAGGGGCCACAGTCTTAGAATAAAGGGGAGACCATTTAAAACTGATATGAGAAAAACGTTTTCACCCAGAGAGTTGTGAATTTGTGGAATTCTCTGCCACGGAAGGCAGTAGAGGCTAATTCACAGGATAAATTTAAAAGAGAGTTAGATACTCTAGGTGCTAGCGGAATCAAGGGATATGGGGAGAAGGCAGGCACAGGTTACTGATTGTGGATGATCAGCCATGATCACATTGAATGGCGGTGCTGGCTCGAAGGGCCAAATGGCCTCCTCCTGCACCTATTTTCGATGTTTCTAGAAGCATCATCGGTAGAGGTGCTCCAAACTGGAAGCTCCAAATGTGGCCAAAGAGGACATCCATTCAGGAGGCACAAGGACTTGCAGATGCTGGACTGAAAGAGCTGGAGTAACTCAGTGGACCAGACACCCTCTGTAGAGCAAATGGATTTGCAAATATTAGGGTTGGGATATGTAACGTAAGGGTTAAACAGACTATGAGCTAAAATGGAGTTATCAGCTAAATTAGCAGCACCACATTTCCAACCCTGCTTAGGAAAACATGTAGATGTTTTAGAAGAATGCTTGGGCTAATTCAAAGGGACCAGTATATCATGAGGACACCTGTGAGGTCACTAAGATAAGCTTTGCTTTCCCAGAAACATCCGAGACTAGCTCGGTGTCTGCCAGGACACATAACGCACGCCATTATGGTACCAAGGAGGATAGCTAGTTTGACACATAAGCACCTGTTGTTCTTAGAGATAAAATTATTACATAAATACATGCTTCTACCATGAGAGCATGAGCTGTATCTTTGCAGAGAGAAACGAGCTTCATGGAGAGAGAGAGAGAGAGAGAAAGAGAGAGAGAGAGGAGAGAGAGAGAGAGAGAGAGAGAGAGAGAGAGAGAGAGAGAGAGAGAGAGAGAGAGAGAGAGAGAGAGAGAGAGAGAGAGAGAGAGAGAGAGAGAGAGAGAGAGAGAGAGAGAGAGAGAGAGAGAGAGAGAGAGAGAGAGAGAGAGAGAGAGAGAGAGAGAGAGAGAGAGAGAGAGAGAGAGAGAGAGAGAGAGAGAGAGAGAGAGAGAGAGAGAGAGAGAGAGAGAGAGAGAGAGAGAGAGAGGTTGTGTTGCTCTCTGCTCCGGTGGCTGAGAGCATTGAAGCAACCTTTGAAGATTGTGTCGAAGGAAGAGGGACAGAGGCAGTGGGAGTTCGAAGTTTGATTGAACGTTGGACTTCGGAAACTTTCCTTTGTCGAAGGATTTCTCCATTTAGTGAGGAACTCCAGCGCTTGTCTGCAGTGCTGTGGGAGCGGCAGTGGCTGGCGGATTGCCAATCGTACCTGGAGACTGGGAGTTGGGAAGATGTGGTGTTTGTGTCGACTCTAGCTCCACAATCCAGCTTCCATAACATTGTGCCCGGACTGGGACTTCGGGCTCAACAAAGTGAAGGTACTTTTCAAAATCTGGCAGATTCCGGAGGGGCTCGAAAGGCCTCAGAAAGCCCCAAAAGCTGCACTCGGCGGTGAGGATAAGCGAGGGCGTGTTCCCTTGCTCGACTGGAGAGAACTGCTTCTGCTGCTCTTTAGACTGAGACTGACTCTGAGAGCGTTTTTGTGCGAGGACTGCTGTTGTTTCGGGTGTTGTTCTGTACCCCTGTCAGGATGGCAGCGGCTCGGGGTCAGGGTCGGAGCTACGCAGGTGTGGCTTCGGCTGCGGCTCCGGAGTCACTCGAGGAGGAGCCTTATGTCAACTTGGGGGGGCTCGAGTACGGGATCACGGTCCAAACCGGGGACCGGTGGTCCAAGGAGGAATTAGCGGAGAGTCTGTTTGATCTCTTCAAGAAGGACGAGATTGCCTCTGCTGAGGTTGGATGGGGTAAATGTCAGTTCATCCTAAAGGAACAGCAGGATGTGGCCCTAGCTTTGGAGAAGGGGCTTATAGTGAGGGGGATCTTTGTACCGGTGGAACCATGGGTGTCCACCGTGCGACCGGTTCTCCTGCGCAACGTTCCCACTTTCATCCGGGATGCGCTCCTTAGCCCACACCTGGCAGAGATTGGGGAGGTGCGGTCCAGGCTGACTAGGCTTAAGCAGTCCTGGCGCAGTAGCACTCGTCTCCAAAGGAGCTATACATTTAAGAGGCGGGTGTACATGGAAGTAGGATTGGGGATGGGCGCGGAGGGAAGTTTTGTCGTTAAGAATGCGGGGCTCCAATACCGCGTGTATTGGAGTTGGGGGGAAGCACGGTGCCATGCGTGTAAAGAGTTCAGGCACTTCCGCAGGGATTGTCCCAATGGCCGGGGTGCTGCGAGAAATCCCAACGCTGCAGCCCAGGAAAACACTGCTGGCCCACCCGGGGCTGCCGGTTCCACCTCGGTGACCCGGGAAGACACTGCTGGCCCACCCGGGGCTGCTGGTTCCACCTTGGCGGCCCAGGGCAGCACTGCCCCTCGACCCCCACGTCCTGTACCTGCGGCGGAGCTTGGCGGAGAGGTGCAGGGGGAGGGCGAGGAGGAAGAGGGGGAATGGCACGTGCAGATGGGGAAGAAGTCCACGAAGAAAACGAGAAATCTTAAAACGAAACAATCGCAAACGGATGGGCCCACGCCCACACCTGAGCCCACCCAAAGGGTGCCTGTTGGGCCCGGAGAGGTCCAGGGGGCACCTGGCGGGGCTCAGCAAGGAGCTGAGGAGGTACGGGAGGGGGCGGGGGAGTTCCTGTTGAGATCTGCGGTGGCTGATCAAAGGGATGAAGGAGAGGAAGCTGGCAGTGTGGAGGTGGAGGACTCCTCCTTTATGGAGGTCACCGAACCACCGCACAACGTGGGGTTAAAGAGGAGGCATGCGTCTGGTGAGGAAGAGGATGGCCCTGGGCATAAGGCCAGGGGGCTGCCTGCCTCGAGACCCTCCACTCCGGTAGAGGATGGTGATCCACGACTAGTGTCCTCTGGGCCGGAGGTTGCCCTTTCGTCCCAGGGGCCTTCAGAGGGTGATATCTCACAAGATGTTGGGGTTGGCTGCCCTGGGAATGTGTCCCCTGGGAGGGAGGACGAGCAGGGACAACCCGAAGGGGGGGTCTCGGTTGTAGAGGTGGTTTCCCAGCCTATGCTCCTCATTAGAACTATGAGAGTGACTGAGGGGTGTGCTGCCCCACAGGCTGAGGAAGTAGGGGAGAGTCCAGAAACACTGGCTCCTTCAGTGGGCCCCAGTGAGGTTACTCCCCTGGTGGTGGAGGATAGAGACTCTCTGGGTGATGCTGGGGGAGTGGGTTCCCTGGATGCGGAGGGGGACGGGGCGTTTGCGGGTCGTGTCTCTCAGTCAGATTCCGGGAGTGAAGTTGGACCACGGGCCCTGGGGGCGCCCTGTTTTTGTTCTACCCCAGGCCCAGTTGTAGAGGGCGGGGAGAGTGTGCAGGAGCCTGGCCATACACTGGCGGCTCATCGCTGTTGGAGGCGTCAGGACTCTCCCTCGACATTGATCCCGGGGGGTGGGATCATGCCGGAGGGGGGGGAGGGTGTTGGAGCCAGCTTACACAGTGAAGAGAGCGAGCTGGCAGCCAGTGGCAGTCTGCCAAATCTGGGCCATGACCTTGAGTGCAGGAAGGAGGAAGATGTTGCTTCAGGTGTCAGTGGGTTGGCAGAATGCCAGGACTCCAGTGCTGTGGCTCGAGCGGCCGGCATCTTTGAGATTCGAGAGTTTTTGCATGAACATCAGCACAGTAGGGAGCAAAGTCCGGCTAGCTACCGAACGGTGGCCAGACCTGGGGGGAACTATCCGGACACTTAGTGCTATCCTTAACAGTAGGGATAATGCTCTAGGTGCTTGTGATAAGCGTCAATTCGGGGAGTTTTTGAAGCTCCTAAAAGAGCGGGGCTTCACTCCCACAAGGAGCTTGAGGAATAAGTCTAGTGAGCGTTCAAGTTCACAGTAGTTAGCCTAAATATAAACGGTGGAAGGGGGGACCTTCGTAGGTTTCACCATCTATCGGTCCTCAGAGAGGGGAAGTATGCAGTGAGCTTTCAACAAGGGATGCACACTGTTGTTAGTGATGAGCCCACCTGGGTCCTGGAGTGGGAGGGGGGGTTCTACATGAGACACCTCAGTACAAAGTCAAGTGGGGTGGCTTTCCTGTTGGCCCCGACTTTCCAGCCAGAGATTGTGAAGGTGCAGGAAGTTGTGCCAGGCCGTTTGCTCTATCTGGCCGTGATCCTGGATGGCGTGCCGTTACATTTCATTAACGTGTATGCCCCCAGCACCGGCACGATGCAGGCGCGGTTACTTCAGGAGGTGACTGCTCTGCTGAGCACCATTGATTGCGGAGAGTGTGTCTTCCTTGGGGGGGGATTTCAATTGTACCCTTGAGACGCGAGATCGCTCTGGTATTCAGTGTGCCCCTGCAGTGGCGAAGAAGTTGAGAGGTGTGATTGAATCTTTCGAGCTGGTTGATGCGTGGCGGAATCTCCACCCTGATTCCAACGCGTTTTCGCGGAGGTCTGAGGGGGGTGGTTCCCGTATCGACCGTGTGTACATCTCCAGAGCGTATGTCTCCCGGGTCTCGGCGGCCTCTATGCGGACGGTGCCGTGTTCGGACCACTGCCTGGTGCGAGTGGATTTTATTCTAGCGCGCACACGGGCTGGGTCTGCGTACTGGCACTTTAATAACCAGCTGCTGGAGGATCGCCGATTCCGGGAGTCTTTCAGGCGGTTCTGGGTGAAGTGGAGAGAGAGGCAGAGGGGCTTCCCTTCCCTTAAGCAGTGGTGGGATGTGGGGAAAGCTTACATCCGTCTTTTCTGTCAGGACTACACGGGAGGGTCGACCAGAAGGCGGGACGTGGCAGTCGAGCGACTCGAGAAGGAGTTACTCGACGCAGAGTCTCGCTTGGGTCGGGACGGTGAGGACTCCTGTGAGTGGGGAGAGTTTCAGGAGAGGAAGGAAGCGCTGAGGGACCTGCAGCTTGAGCGGTCCCGAGGTGCTTACGTGAGGTCGCGAGTCCAGATGCTGCACGATCTGGACCGGGCTTCACCTTTCTTTCTCTCTCTGGAGAAAGGGCGAGGAGCCCGCAAACAGCTCATCGAGCTGCTCGCGGACGATGGCTCCTCGGTCACAGACCCAGAGGGGATTAGTGCGTTAGTTCGGTCCTTTTATGGAACGCTGTTCTCCGCGGATGGTGTCAGCGGAGAGGCTCAGCGGGTTCTGTGGGAGGGGCTACCGACTATAGATAGAGGGGTGGTTGAACAGCTTGATGACCCCTTATCATTGGAGGAGGTGACTGGTGCCCTGCACCAGCTCAGAAGGGGTAAGTCCCCTGGGCTGGATGGGCTGACGGTTGAGTTTGTTAGATCCTTCTGGGATGTCCTGGGGGGTGACTACATGAAGGTTCTGGGGGAGAGCCTGGCGACCGGGGAGATGCCCCTCTCGTGGCGCAGGGCAGTCGTTGTCCTGCTACCCAAGAAGGGCGAACTCCGCCTGTTGAAGAACTGGCGCCCGGTCTCTCTCCTCTGTACAGAGTATAAAGTTTTTGCACGGGCGATGGCAAATCGCCTGGGCTCCGTACTATCCCAAATGACCCACCCTGACCAGTCCTATACAGTCCCTGGTCGGTCCATCCAAGATAACATCCATTTGGTTAGGGACCTGATCCATCTGGCCCAGGGCACTGGTCAGTCAGCTGCTTTTCTATCCCTGGATCAGGAGAAGGCTTTTGACAGGGTGGACCATGATTACCTCTTCGGGACACTGCAAGCGTTTGGTTTTGGACCGCATTTTGTGGCCCGGGTCCGGCTTTTGTACACCGCAGCAGAGTGTCTCGTGAAGATTAATGGTGCATTGTTGGCTCCCATTCGCTTTGGGAGGGGGGTACGCCAGGGGTGCCCCATGTCTGGGCAGTTGTACTCGGTCTGTGTGGAGCCATTCCTGTGTCTTCTTAGGAGGCGGTTGGCAGGCCTGGTTCTACCAGGACCGGGGGTGGAGGTGGTTCTCTCGGCCTATGCCGATGACATTCTCCTTACGTTTACTGATCCTGTTGACCTGCGGAGGATGCGCGAATGCCAGCAGGTGTTCTCAGCTGCTTCGTCCGCGAGGATCAACTGGAGTAAGTGCTCCGGACTTCTAGTGGGCCAGTGGCAGGTGGACTCCCTGCTGGAAGAGATGAAGGATTATGCGTGGAGTACCACGCACCTCCTCTACCTGGGGATCTACCTGAGTCCCACTGAGGATGCTTGGCCGGCGAACTGGCAGGAGCTAGAGACGAAAGTCGTCGCCCGGCTGGGACGCTGGTCAGGCTTGCTTAGGGTTATTTCTTTCCAGGGTAGGGTGCTGGTCATAAACCAGCTGGTGGCCTCAATGTTATGGTACCGGCTGGCCACTCTTGTCCCGCCCTCTACCTTTGTAAATGCTGTACAGAAGAGGTTAGTGGATTTCTTTTGGGGAGGGAGGAAACACTGGGTCTCAGCCGCAGCCCTGAGTCTCCCGCTAGAGGAGGGTGGCCAGTCCTTGGTATGCGTGCGTACCCAGGTGGCGGCTCTCCGTCTCAGGACTCTGCGGAGGTACGTGTACGCGGAGCACCCTCCCAGGTGGCACGCTCTGGCCACGTATTTTTTCCGCCAGGGCCAGTGCCTAAGGGGGGTTTGGCGGCTCCCGGTGGCGGGCATCAGTCGACCCGTCACGCGGGACATGCCAAGCTTTTACCGCGATGTGTTGAGAGTGAGGAATTTGGTCATCTTCAGTCAGCGCGTTGCTCCTCAGGGGGAGGGGGGTGTTGTGGCTGTGGTGGGGGCCGGTCCTCACGCTGTCGCGGTGGGGTGTTGGGGAGCGGCGTGAGCTTGGAGTGATTCCGGCCGAGCTTACCCCGCTCCGCCGGAACTGCTCATCGGGCCCAGGCTCCGGAATATTTCCCGGGAGCCGGCCCCACACAACTTGAGCCGCCTCTCCCAGATGCCCAGCGTGCCGTTCCGTGATGCAGGCAGACGTTTACTGTATAGGATGCTCCTGCACACTCTGCACCTCCTCGCCTTCGTCTTCCGTCCGGATACGCCGTGGCGATCCGTGTTACCACCTGATGGCGGGGGTGGTCCCCAGTGGAGGTCTCTCTACAAGGGTGTCCTCCCCCTTTACATCGGGGACCTGGGGTGGAGAGTGTTGCACAGAGCCGTTGTGTGTAATAAATTTTTGAGCCGGTTCACGGACTCGCCAGCCTCCTGTATTTTCTGCGGCGAGGAAGAGTCCGTGTTCCACGTGTACATGGAGTGTGTGAGGTTGCTGCCCCTGTATGCGTATCTGAAGGGGTTGCTCCTCAAGTTTTGGCTGCATTTCAGTCCTACGATCCTGGTGTTTGGGCTCGGGGCTGGGAGTGGGGAGGGCCGGTCAGGAGGGTGGGATTTCCCTGTCGGTTTGCTCTTGGGCCTGGCCAAGATGGCCATTCGTGGGTCCAGGCAGCGGGCGGTCGATGGTCTTGCCAGAGTGGGCTGCCTCCCCCTCTTCCGGGCCTACGTCCGTGCGCGCGTGTCCCTAGAGAGGGAACACGCGGTGTCCACGGGGGCGCTGGAGGCCTTCCGTGGGCGCTGGTCACCGCGGGGGGTTGAGAGCATTGTAAATAATGAAGGCAATGTTGTATTATAATGATTACCTGATGTTTTGTAATCTCTGATTGTGGTTTTGATGTGATGTATCATGTGATTGTGCTGAATAAAGTCTTTGAAAAGAAAAAAAAAGAAGAGAGAGAGAGAGAGAGAGAGAGAGAGAGGGAGGGAGGGAGGGAGGGAGGGAGAGAGAGAGAGAGAGAGAGAGAGAGAGAGAGAGAGAGAGAGAGAGAGGGAGAGGGAGAGAGAGAGAGAGAGAGAGAGAGAGAGAGAGAGAGAGAGAGAGAGAGAGAGAGAGAGAGAGAGAGAGAGAGAGAGAGAGTGTAAAAAAAAAAAAAAAGAGAGAGAGAGAGAGAGATGATACAAAAGTTTGTGGTTTTGCAGATAGTGAAGATGGTTGTGAAGGTGGCAGCAGGAACTGGATCGATTGGCCAGGTGGACGGAGGAAAGGTTGATGGAATTTAATACAGAAAAGTGTGAGGTATTGCATTTGGGACGTCGAACAAGGGCAAGTCCTACACAGTAAATGGTAGGCCTCGGGGTAGTGTTGTCGAGCAGAGGGATCTAGGAGTACAGGTGCATAGTTCCTTGAAGGTCGAGTCGCAGGTAGATAAGGTGGTCAAAAAGGTTTTTATCAATTTGGCCTTCATCAGTCAGAGTATTGAGTATTGAGAACTTGGGAGGTCATGTTGCAATTGTATAAGACGTTGGTGAGACTGCATTTAGAATATTGTGTTCAGTTCTGGGCACTATGTTATAGGAAAGATATTGTCAAGCTTGAAAGGGTCCAGAAAATATTTACAAGGATGTCGCCAGGACTAGAGGGTGTGAGCTATAGGGAGAGATTGATTAAGCTGGGTCTTTATTCCATGGAGCGCAGAAGGAGGTCTTATAGAGGTATTCAAAATCATAAGAAGAATAAATTGGGTAGATGCACAGTCTTTTGCCCAGAGTAAGGGAATCGAGGACCAGAGGACATTAGGTTCAAGGTGAAGGAGAGAAAAGATTTCATAGGAAGCCAAGGGGTAACTTTTTCACACAAAGGTTGGTGGGTGTATGGAACAAGCTGCCAGAAGAGGCAGTTGAGGCTGGGACTAGCCCATCGTTTAAGAAACAGTTAGACAGGTACATAGATCGGACAGGTTTGGAGGGATATTGACCAAGCGCAGACAAGTGGGACCAGCTAGGACATTGTTGGCGGTGTGGGTGAGTTGGGCCAAGAGAGAGAGAGCTTGGACCTTGGTGTGTGCTGGTACCAGCCAGTGCAGACAGGAGACTCAAATACGCAGAGGGGCGTGAGAGTTATTTTGTATTGTTTCTTTATTGATAGTTGATCATTTTTCTGTGTTTTACTTGTATTTTGCCTGAATAAATCATTGATCTGAATCCTTGAATCCTGCATATATTTAATTACAGGATATTTTTTAGACTGACTGTTTTGCTCAGGACTTCTACTCTGCCTTGTATCTCAATACTCTGCCTTGGATCTACACTACCTCTCTCCTAATGATATGTTTTGCAGTCCTTTACTTACAGTACCTCCAACAATGAAGAGCTGGATAAAGGGTCGATTTAAACTCACAGAGAAAGATGAATGGGCAGGGGCCATCAGAAAAGCAAACAATCTGATCATTCTCAAAGTGAGCTCCCCACCCTCCTTTCCCCATGTAATCCACTGTCTAAAGAAATATTTGTTGGCTGACTGGACATTGAGCTGAATCGGGGGAATGTCAGCTACTGCTTACCCTACAAGAGCATCTGTTCAGCAATGCTACAGATAGATGGGTGCAATAAGGTTACCATTGTTAAAATGGTTAACATGGCATCACCTGCTGAGGTATTCACATATCTCGGTGATGGTATTGCAGGTTTGTTGGTGAGCTGCAGCCTTGCGTGTAGCTCCTATGGATGCAGGTCTACGACAGGGTAGGCATTGTCATCTCCAAGCCTTCCAAGCCAAACCTATTGATTGCAGCCATGAAAGGCAAAGAGAATAAGAGATCATTCACAGCAACTGGCAGAAAACAGGTTCCGTTTAAGCAAAAATGTGTTGATCCTTTCAATTTTGCGTTGCTTCCTTTGAAAAGTTCATTGTTGCCAAGTAACCTGACCACAATCAAACCTGATGAGGTGAAATTGGGGGATCAAGGGTTTTGGGGAGACGAAGAGGTGAAGCCTGGGGCAGATTGGCCATGATCATATTGAATGGTGGGACGGGCTTGAGGGGCCAAGTGGCCTACTCCTGTTCCCATTTTCTTATGTTCTTGTGAAGACAGAGAATGAATAGCATTCAGGTTACACAGATTACAATTTATGTCAATAGTTTTGGTAAACCCAGTACGTAATCTCCATCATCCATGTTTTGAGTAAACCAAATCTGTTTGTACTGCAGCATTCAAACCAAACATTGGTATAGGACTGTAATAAAGATTTATATGAGCAGCAGCAGTAGTAATGCATTCAAATGAAGTCCTTCTTAGGCAAGAAAGTCCTCTGGAACAACATGATAATATTGGTTTGCAATGCAAACAAGCAGCTGTGATTCTGAAGCAAAAAC
The DNA here is from genome assembly GCF_053455715.1 of Rhinoraja longicauda. Classification (NCBI taxonomy): domain Eukaryota; kingdom Metazoa; phylum Chordata; class Chondrichthyes; order Rajiformes; family Arhynchobatidae; genus Rhinoraja; species Rhinoraja longicauda. Next base: position 64,393,678 of record NC_135953.1, on the reverse strand, counting down.
TATTTGAAAACACAGAAATAAAAATCTCCAACAGACCAGAGATCAAATATATAAACTGAGGTGAAAAAGTAAATAGCTTCCATAGAAACATAGAACATAGAAAATAGGTGTAGGAGGAGGCCATTTGGCCCGTCGAGCCAGCACCGCCATTCATTGTGATTATGGCTGATCATCTTTAGATCTTTAGATCTGAGTTTGCAGTGTGTATACGCTAATTTGATATCTAATAATTGCCAAAGAAATAATAATGACACCTTGACATCTAATGATATCCAGAGAAATTTTGGAAGAAGTGACTACAATTTATATTTTGTAACAGTAGGGTTTATATACCTCGTTTGCCAATTCCTTGATGTGTCTCTGAGCCAATGCTATACTTTTTAAAAATATGTTCACTTTGTAAAGTCTGGGACTGCAAAAGTCACTTTACATCATGTCAGCTCCCACAAGCAATGTCTTACATCATCAGGTTGAGTAATGGATAAGAAATGGGTAGGGTACTCAGAAAATTCTCCTTTAATGTATTCCATGAGGTTTTTTATTAACTAATGTTCCATAGATGATGACATCTTGGCTTTCCCACAGACCTATAAAACAGTCCCATCAACATGATTGTTCCCTTCTACGTTCCACCTATATACCCTCAAAGGATGATCGCTCACCCCCTCCATAACACACTGGTCAACCTCAGGAGTACCTTCAGCAACAGACTGGTTCTATCAAGATGCAGTACAGAACGCCGTAGGAGAACCTTTTTCCCTGTGGCTATCAAACTGTACTACTCCTCCCCCTTCTGTCAAGGGGTAGACTCCCCCCCCCCCCCACACACAATCTGTGCACATCGCCAACCCTTTCCACTCGTCACTTTAATTTCATGTTTCATGTATTTTGTGTTTTATGACTGTTGGCAGATCAATTTCCCTCCTGGGATAAATAATGTTTTATTGCACTGTATCGTAAGAACATACTCTCTGAACACCGTAGGTATGTTCTCCTTGATCAAAGAGGCAACACCCCCTCCTCTCTTACCTGCATCTCTTTCACACCTGTAGCATCTGAACCCTGGAACATTGAGTTGCCAGTCCTGCCCTTCTCTCAGCCATATTTGTGTTTTGGCTGTAATATCCCGTCCCCAAACCAATCCATGCCCTGAGTTCATCTTTAATACTATCACTATAGCTCTGTCACTATCCCTATAGCCCTGTCACCATCACTATCACCATAGCTCTGTCACTATCACTATAGCCCTGTCACTATCACGATCATTGTAGCCCTGTCATTATCACTATTACTATAGACCTCTCACAATCACTATCACTATACCCCTGTCATCATCACTATCACTATCACTATCACTCTGTCACTATCACTATAGTCCTATCACTATTTCTATCACTATAGCCCTGTCTGTCTTCACCAAACCCAACCATGCCTCTTAACCAAATCTGATGCCACAGGCTTGGTTGCTGTTTCTTTCTTCTGCACAATCATTGGCCCAACAGCATCCAAATGGGTATACACATTTTCAAGGGGGATGGCTACAGGAGATTCCTGAACATTGCTACCATTATCTTTTCAGGTGGTCAGCCATCTACTTTCTGCCTGACGTTAGTTGTCACCAACTCATCATTGTTTCTTTCTGTGCGTGGAGATCCTGAGGTTGTCTAGCCACAGCTCCAGTTCCCTCACACGGTTAGTCAGGAACTGCAGCTGGATGCATTTCCCCAAGGTTACTGGACGTTTCCCTGACTTCCCGCATCCTGCAGGAGGAGCATACCAGTGCCCTATCTGCCCCCCTGCCTGCAACTGGACTAAAGAAGAAAGTCACAAAATCAAAGGCCTCGCCTTATCTTGCCATCACCCTCTGCTCAGCCTCCTCGCCAAAGTCTCTCGAGCCAAAGCCTTAACATTTACCTTCAAAACACATTTACCTCCCCAAATTGGCCGTTCACAATAGGCTGCCCTGCTATACCTTCACAGGTTATAGATTCTCGTGCCTCTCAATGAACCAGCTAACAGCTGGGTCCCAGCCCGAAACATCACCTACCTATGTTCTCCAGGGATACTGCCAGACCCGCTGAGTTACTCCAACGCTTTGTGTCTTTGCCTTTAAGCTTTCTTTAAACCTTCCCACTGCTGCTCTGCTCCACTTCCGAGCATCAATCTCACTGTTAGCCGAAGGATGGCAGCTCCAAAAATAATGCATTGCATTTGAATGTTAACCTAAAGTAGGCATTCTAGTCTTCATGCGTAGAGATTAAACTACAGTCTTCCTATTCAAAACGAGATGTACTGCCAAAGCTGACACCAATGACATTCTGGCACTCATTGAAACAACGCCAGGTTTTTATCTGATTGTTATATCTTAAGGAACTAGCACTTAGCACTTCAACTATAATTAAGCCCTAACATTAAGGTGATCTATGCATTCAGCACACAGATTGAATATATTAATATCATTTTTTGGTGTTAACGACAGGCCTTCCTTGCCAATTGTCCTTGCAAGTTTGTGATTTTGATTTTCTGAGTCATTTTCCAACTTTGAAAGTAACTTCAAACATTGATCTACCTATTGTCTAATCAAGTGCTGGAACAAAAAAGGAATCAGAAACCTGCAGGAGCTATTCAACCAAAATCAGTAAAAATACATCTCAAGACCCAACATGAACACCAATGACGTCCTAATTGGACCTAAACCATCTGCAAACCAGGAATAGTGCACAATACAACATTCAACTAATTATACTACTGATTGCTGGAATGTTGATTTATACTCTCACTTTATGTGCACTTGGGTGAGTTAGAACACCATAATTTTATTTCTGTAGCCGTTTTTCACATCATCCTTTGAATTATAGATTGCCGTTGATTAAAATGCGAGACTGTAATAATGGATAAAAGGACTTTAAAAATAGGAGATAGGCACAAAATCCTGGAGTAACTCAGCAAGAGCAGGCATTATCTCTGGAGGAAAAGAATAGGTGATGTTTCGGGTCGAGACCCTTCTTTAGACTGGAGAAGTCTGAAGAAGGGTCTCGACACGGTAGCGCAGCGGTAGAGTTGCTGCTTTACAGCGAATGCAGCGCCGGAGACTCAGGTTCGATCTTGACTACGGGTGCTGCACTGTAAGGAGTTTGTACGTTCTCCCCGTGACCTGCGTGGGTTTTCTCCGAGATCTTCGGTTTCCTCCCACACTCCAAAGACGTACAGGTATGTAGGTTAATTGGCTGGGTAAATGTAAATGTAAAAATTGTCCCTAGTGGGTGTAGGATAGTGTTAATGTACGGGGATCACTGGGCGGCACGGACTTGGAGGGCCGAAAAGGCCTGTTTCCGGCTGTATATATATGATATGATGATATGATGACCCAAAATGTGACTATTCCTTTTCTCCAGAGATGCTGCCTGACTCGCTGAGTTACTCCAGCATTTAGTGTCTATCTTTGGTGTAAACCATCATCTGCAGTACTTTCCTACACACTTTAAAAATAGGTTAGCTCGGTGCGTATAGGTACATTAAATAATTTGAACGCTCAGGAAAATGGTTGACGAATTTATACTTATCCCACGTCTCACCGGCACCAACAGCAATATGATATTGAAAAGTCTGAAGAAGGGACCCGACCCAAAAGGTCACCTGCACATGTTCTTCTGAGATGCTGCCTGACCCACTGAGCATGTCCAGCACCCAATGTCTTCCATGATAATGAACAAGTAGTGAAAAATAAGAGGTGAAAACGTTTCTGGATATTTATCCTTTCACTTTTGAGTGTGTAGAGAGTAGACAAGCTGCTCTGGATGTGCATGTTTTAAAAAGAGATCGCGTGCCTTAGGTTATAATTAGAGGGTATCGAGAGACTGATGACAGGAGGTAGCAGAGCAACACAGCCGGTAGAGCAGAGAAGCAGCTTCAATCCTGACCTCAGGTGTTGAATGGAATTTACACATTCTCCATGTGGCCACATGGGTTTCCTGTGGGTGCTCCGGTGTACCCACATCCAAAGATGCGCATGTGGGTTGCTAGGTTAATTGGCGTTTGTAAATTACCTCTTGTGTGTAGGTGAGGGGTACAATCTGAGGGGGATTGATGACAGAATGGAGAGATTAACATTGGATCAGATTAGTGTAGGATTATTTTAAATGGATGCTTGATGATCACCGAGGACTTGCTGGGCCATAGGGATGAATGAATGAGTTGAATACTTTTTCGTCACATGTGACAAGTCGCAGTGAAATTCTTTGCTTGCATACCCAACGTATGCAAATAGTCGCCACATAAAGGGTGCTTACAAAGTAACAAAGTATCCCGCGCCATGTCCCCCTTTGTTCTCCCTCCTCCCCCTCACCAGGTCTCTCTTTGTTCTTCCCCCCTCTCCCCGCTCACGGCGATCCCCCCACGCCGGGTCCTGCATTGTTCCTTCCCCCGGTGGTGGCATCCTCACTTCCTCATGGTCCGTCCTCATCCGTCGGTCGGCACTATCATCGACTGCCACACCGACCTCCCCACTATCGCTGCGGGGCTTGTATCCATGCTGAACCTCTCCAAAACAGTGAAAAAATTGGATGTTGCAAAGCAGAATTTGATTATGAACCAAATCCAGATACCGTGAGCAACATTACTGCAGTGATTTTCATATATGATTCAATGACACAGTTTGTGAACTGATCCTGAAATTTTCAATGACCTACCACCAGTTTTGGCCTTTGATGTCACACTATGAAAAATCTGAAAAAAAATTAATGATCTTGTTCAGCATCTCTCTGCCTATTATTTTGATCAAGTTCGTAGCTCACGGTTAAAGTTTATACTTATATTTAAAGGACAGCAGAATATAATAGAGTAATTCAAAGTATTAATGACTATGACTACGGTACAATTTCACGCCTTAAGAGTTTAATACCTTTCCAATAAAGGGCAGCTCTTCATTTATTTATTCCTTTAATTTCTGAAATGGTACATAATTTAACTACCTTATTTTTGGATAAAGTTCATTGCTTCGGTTAGCAGCACTTTTGCAATTGGAGAATAATGGTAATTTATGGGTGAAAAAATACAGAGAAGTATAGACCTAATGTTCAATACCTTAAATCAAATCAGATCTTTGGAAATGTTTTTATTATCTGTGGCCTGGAGTTTCGTTTTAAATATTTGTGACTCATTTAGATACATAGATACATAGACAATAGGTGCAGGAGTAGGCTATTTGGCCCTTCGAGCCAGCACCGACATTCAATATGATCATGGCTGATCATCCACAATCTGTAACCCCGTTCCTGCCTTCTCCCCATACCCCTTGATTTAGCTAGCCCTAAGAGCTCCATCTATCTTTTGAATGCATCCAGTGAATCCGCCTCCACTGCCTTCCGAGGCAGAGAATTCCACAAATTCACAACCCTCTGGGTGAAAAAGTATTTCCTCATCTCAGTTCTAAATGGCCTACCCCCTTATTCTTAAACTGAGATCCCTGTTTCTGGACTCCCCCAACATTGGGAACATGTTTCCTGCATCTAGCAAGTTCAATCCCTTAATAATTTTCTATGTTTCTATAAGGTCCCCTCTCAACCATCTAAATTCTAGTGAATACAGGCCCAGTCTCTCCATTCTTTCATCATATGACAGTTCCGCCATCCTGGAAATTAACTTTGTGAACCAATGCTGCACTCCTTCAATGGCAAGAATGTCCTTCCTCAAATTAAGAGACCAAAACTGCACACAATACTCCAGGTGTAATAATAATAATAATGCATTACATTTATATAGCGCTTTTCATATACTCAAAGACGCTTTACAGAGTGTGGTCTCACCAGGGCCCTGCACAACTGCAGAAGAACCTTTTTGTTCCTATACTCAACTCCTCTCGTTATGAGGAGTTATATTTGTTGTGAACTAAGCAAATAGTCAATTAAAACAATTTGGAAAGTCTATTTCTATTGTTACTAATGTCCATCTGTAGCAAATCTATTTTAAAATGAAGCCAGAAGTTGAATTTTTAAAAAGATCAACTATTAATTATAGTAACTACAATCTATTAGGTAATTCATCACAGCATGGAACAATGAAGTCCAAATGTTGAATGACTCAGAACAAATCAATAATGGTATAAAGATGATGTGACATCTGTCAGCAGGGGTCACTTTGAAACATTTTAGATTTCCCCCACTCTCTGCCCCCTCTCCTGCTGTACCTGAGCTGATTCTAATGAATCTTTTCAAGCTTATAACACTGGAACAGTAATGTAAGAGCTTTTTAAAAAAAAATGCATTCATATGATCGAGCCTTGCTGTCAAGAACACCATTTATTGCTTCCCCCCTGAAAGTCCACAAACAGAATTATTCACAGGCCATTTAAGAGTCAAATCATGTGAAGGCCAGACCAGGAAATTATGACAGATTTCCTCCACTTTATGAACTGCATAGGTTCCTTGTTGTCAATCCAACCATCTGATTGTCTTCATTACTTATTTCAGTAGTTTGTGGAAAATATTCAACCATTGAAGAGTCACTTGAAGTGCAGGTCTGGTACAAGCGTCAAAGGTTTATTGTTTGCCAGCTGTGGGGAGAAAGATGGTGTGTGTGTGTGTGTGTGTGTGTCTGTGTGTGTCTGTGTGTGTCTGTGTGTCTATGTGTCTGTGTGTCTGTGAGTGTGTGCATGAGAGCACATGTGTGTGTGTGTGAGAGTGTGTATGAGTATGTATGTGCAAAAGTGGGTATGTGTGTGAGAGTGTGTGCAAGAGAGTGTGTGTGTGTGTGTGTGCGAGAGCATGTGTATGCAAGAGTGTGTGTGTGTCAGAATGTGTGTGTGCTTGTGTGTGTGTGCAAGAGTGTGTGCATGTGAGCATATGTGTGTGTAAATGTGTGTGCATGTGCATGCAGGAGTGTGTGTGTACATGTGTGTGTGTGTGTGTGTGAGAGAGAGAGAGCGTGTGTGTGTGTTCCTTATCTGTAATGATCTGTGATCATACAATCCAGGATCCTTCAGCACTATTATGGTTCACAGCATCATCCCATTTATTACGTATTTCCTTGTCTTCTGGCTCCTCCTGAAACACAAGACATCACACTTCTCAGAATTTCACTGACATTTGCCTCTCGTCCATCAAAATCCACCTGCAGTTTAGACAACTTCTCCATTGAACAGAGAAAAACTTTTTATCCCATTTTTTCCAATTCATTTCCATATGGCCTCAGACCAGTAATACTAACAATTGATTACACGCATTACAGGCGCCTCTAACCATGTGCCTGATAAGGCATTAAAGGGGTGATTTAACTATTTTATGGATAGACGTCAGACTCACTCTTAAATCAATGTGACTGACTCTTAGGGTTTGGAAATAAATGATGGCCTTCTCTAGTGGTATCTATAAGAATCATAGAAAATTTATGGTACAGAGGAGGATATATGGCCCACTACATGCCGTTACATATTGATTAAAAAATAGGTTCCCAGCCTTTCTGTACTGGGCATAGCTCTACAAGTGTGCATTCAGGTTGTTTTTCAATGTGGCAATGGTTTCTGCCTCCTTCACCCTTCCAGGCAGTGACCTGCCAATCCCTCCCACCCTCTGGGTGTTTTTTTCCTCTCATCCCCCCTATAATATTCCTACAAATTACTTCAAATCTATGCCTCTTGGTTATTTGAACCTCCTGCTATGGGAAATAAATCCTTCCCATTTGTTTTCTCTCAGCCATGTGATTAATTTTTTTTACACACTTCATACTTCTCGGCTCAGAAGAAACAACCTCACCTTAGAGGGTCTCATCTGTGAACTATAATTCTGCAGCCTTGGTAATACCCTCATAAATCTCTTCCGCATCCTTTTTACTGCAAATAACATCTGCTCTATAGTATGATGACTTGAACTGAATGCGGTACTCAATACGTAACCTAACTAGTGTTCCTGCATTCTATGCTTCAGCTAAAATAGGAAAGAACTCTATCTGCTCATGATGAAATAACTACTTAACTGAAAAAAGACACAAAGTGCTGGAGTAAGTCAGCAGGTCATGCAGCATCTCTGTAGAACATGGACGGGTGACGTTTTGGATCGGGACCGTTCTTCAGACTGATTATGAGGGGGTGAGTTCAAGAAAGCTGGAACAGAGGAGGGGTAGAACAAAGTCGGGAAAGTAATAGGATGATGCAGGTGAGGGGGGAGGGGGGGGTTGATCAGCAGATGGCTGGGCAAAGGCCGGAGATGAAAATGCAGAAGGTGAAACTGAGAGGTGGCCTTTGTCTATCCGAAGGGTTCTGTGAAACCCTCACTCACTGCCGACACTCTGTGATCCCTGCTGCTCTCTTGCTGTTTGACCAAGTTATTGCCCAGAGAACCAGTCTGAAGGAAGGTTGCGTCCCAAACCTTCATCTGTCCATGCCCTCCACAGGTGCTGCCTGACCCATTGAGTTCCTCAGCACTTAAGTTTTGCTTAAGACCCGAGCATCTGTAGTTTCTCGTGTCTCCTGTGCAACCATAACCCTTCGCTTCCTGCCTCTGAAGCAATTTTGGATGCAATCTTTGTGGCATAAACGACATCAAACACTTAATCAGCTTCCTTGATGCCTCTTCAAAAATTCCAATTGATTTAATCAGACGTGGTCGTACACCAATAATTCCACCCTTGCCTTCCCTAATTAATCTCTACCTTTTTAAATAAAAGTTTACACAGTCTCGCAAGATTGATTCCAATTTTCTGCTCAACATAAAAGGTGCATCAAAGGTTGCTCAGTATTCTCCTTTTACGCTTTTTAAACAATGGTGGAATGTTAGCAGTTCTCAAGTTGGCATAACTCCTATAGGTGGATAGGATCACACAATGATGGGGAGAGCCTTCTTAATTTCTTTCCTTGCTTCTTTTAACAAGCTGGAATATTTTCTGCTGATATCAACTTTTATTTCACAGTATCTTTGCCTAAGATTCATAAAATCTTGACCATGTGCTCAGTAACTCCTTCGTGCTTTGTCCATACAGTAATCCACAGCTTGAATGCAAATCCTCAAGTTTGACTTTAGTTTATTGTCACATGTACCGAGGTACGATTTTAAGCTTTTATTGCATGCTGACCAGTCAGCGGAAAGACAATACATGATTGCAATCAAGCCATTCACAGTGTACAGAAACGTAATAAAGGGAATAATGTGCAAGTTGAAGTCCAGTAAAGTCCAATCAATGATCATCCGAAAGTCTCCAATGAGGTAAATAGTAGCTCATGACTGTTCTCCAGTTGGTAGGATGGTACAAGTTACTCCTCTGTAATATATGTGTAGCCTATTTAATGAATATTTTGACTGTTATTCCCAAGCAATCAACAGAAATGTGTGAAATGTAACACAGTGAGAGGTGCACTCAAACTCAAAAACATTGATCTATACTCTTGGTGTCTCATGGAAGGCAGTTACAATAATAATAATAATATAATATATTCCTTTATTCGTCCCACACCGGTGAAATTTACAGTGTTACAGCAGCAAAGTGGATAGCAGGACATTATAAATAAAAGTAAAGACAATGACAAATTGTCATCAGTTTTCTGTGTTCTTAACTGTTATTGTTGACTCGTCTGCTGGGAGCAGTGCTGGTTGTGCAGTCTCAATAGACAATAGACAATAGACAATAGGTGCAGGAGTAGGCCATTCGGCCCTACGAGCCAGCACCACCATTCAATGTGATCATGGCTGATCATTCTCAATCAGTACCCCGTTCCTGCCTTCTCCCCATACCCCCTGACTCCGCTATCCTTAAGAGCTCTATCTAGCTCTCTCTTGAAAGCACTCAGAGAATTGGCCTCAACCGCCTTCTGAGGCAGAGAATTCCACAGATTTACAACTCTCTGACTGAAAAAGTTTTTCCTCATCTTCATTCTAAATGGCCTACCCCTTATTCTTAAACTGTGGCCCCTGGTTCTGGGCTCCCCCAACATTGGGAACATGTTTCCTGCCTCTAACGTGTCCAACCCCTTAATAATCTTACATGTTTCAATAACATCCCCTCTCATCCTTCTAAATTCCAGTGTATACAAGCCTAGTCGATCCAGTCTTTCAACATATGACAGTCCCACCATTCCGGGAATTAACCTAGTAATCCTACGCTGCACGCCCTCAATAGCAAGAATATCCTTCCTCAAATTTGGAGACCAAAACTGCACACAGTACTCCAGGTGCGGTCTCACCAGGGCCCTGTACAACTGCAGAAGGACCTCTTTGCTCCTATACTCAACTCCTCTTGTTATGAAGGCCAACATTCCATTGGCTTTCTTCACTGCCTGCTGTACCTGCATGCTTCTTTCAGTGACTGATGCACTTGGACACCCAGATCTCGTTGTACGTCCCCTTTTCCTAACTTGACACCATTTAGATAATAATCTGCCTTCCTATTCTTACCACGAAAGTGGATAACCTCACATTTATCCACATTAAACTGCATCTGCCATGCATCTGCCCACAACCTGTCCAAGTCACCCTGCAACCTCATAGCATCTTCCTCACAGTTCACACTGCCACCCAGCTTTGTGTCATCTGAAAATTTGCTAATGTTACTTTTAATTCCTTCATCCAAGTCATTAATGTATATTGTAAATAGCTGCGGTCCCACCACTGAGCCTTGCGGTACCCCACTAGTCACTGCCTGCCATTCTGAAAGGGACCCATTTATCCCCACTCTTTGCTTTCTGTCTGTCAACAAATTTTCTATCCATGCCAGTACCCTACCTCCAATACCATGTGCTCTAATTCTGCCCACTAATTGGCAAAACCAAACGCAGGCTCGGCGATCGTTTCGCTCAACACCTTCGTTCAGTCCGCCTTAAGCAACCTGATCTCCCGGTGGCTGAGCACTTCAACTCCCCCCTCCCACTCCCAGTCTGACCTTTCTGTCATGGGCCTCCTCCAGTGCCACGGTGAGGCCCACTGGAAATTGGAGGAACAGCACCTCATATTTCACTTGGGCAGCTTGCAGCCCAGCGGTATGAACATTGACTTCTCCAACTGTAGATAGTTCCACTCTCCCTCTCTTCCCTTCCCGCTTCCCAGATCTCCCTCTATCTTCCAGTCTCCACCTATATCCTTCCTTTGTCCCGCCCCCCTGACATCAGTCTGAAGAAGGGTCTCGACCCGAAACGTCACCCATTCCTTCTCCCCTGAGATGCTGCCTGACCTGCTGAGTTACTCCCGCATTTTGTGAATAAATATCCTATGTGGGACCTTGTCGAAGGCTTTCTGAAAGTCAAGGTACACTACATCCACCGGCTTTCCCCTGTCCAGTTTCCTAGTTACATCCTCAAAAAATTCCAGAAGATTAGTCAAGCATGATTTCCCCATTGTAAATCAATGCTGACTCGGAACGATCTTGTTACTGTTATCCAAATGCTCTGCAATTTTGTCTTTTATAATTGACTCCAGCATCTTCCCCACCACTGATGTCAGACTAACTGGTCTATAATTTCCTGTTTTCTCTCTCCCTCCTTTCTTAAAAAGTGGGATAACATTAGCTACCCTCCAATCCACAGGAACTGATCCTGAATCTATAGAACATTGGAAAATGATCACCAATGCATCTACGATTTCTAGAGCCACCTCCTTAAGTACCCTGGGATGCAGACCATCAGGCCATGGGGATTTATCAGCCTTCAGTCCCATCAGTCTACCCAACACCATTTCCTGCCTAATGTGAATTTCCTTCAGTTCCTCCATCACCCTAGGATCTCTGGCCACTGGAACATCTGGAAGATTGTTTGTATCTTCCTTAGTGAAGACAAATCCAAAGTACTGGTTCAACTCGTCTGCCATTTCTCACAGCAGCGGGATGGAAGGTCCTCCTATATCTCTCCTTCACGCACTTGGGGTGAAGGAGTCCGTCACTGAAGGAGCTACTCAGTGCAGTGACAGTGTCCTGCATGGGGTGGGAGTCATTGTCCAGCAGCGATGTTAACTTTGCCATCATCCACTTCTCTCCCACCACCTGCACTGAGTCGAGGGGGCAACCCAGGACAGAGCTGGCCTTCCTGACCAGCTTGTCAAGTCTCTTCCCCTCCGCCGCTGAGATGCTGCTGCTCCAGCAGACCACTCCATAGAAAATGGCTGATGCAACCACCATGTTGTAGAAGGTCCTTAGGAGTGCCCCCTACACTCCAAAGGACCTGAGTCTCCTTAGCAGATAAAGTCTGCTGTGGCCCTTTCTGGATAGCGAATCGGTGTTTTCAGTCCAGTCCAGTTTATTATTGAGGTAGACACCCAGGTACTTATAAGAATCCACCCTCTTGATGTCCATTCCCTGGATGTTCACCGGTGTTGGGGGGACTTGGCTGCGCCTGCGGAAATCTACCACCATCTCCCAGGTTTTCCCCGTGTTGATCTGGAGGCAGTTCCGCTGGCACCAGTCCACAAACTCCTTGATCAGTTCTCTGTACGCCCTGTCCTCGTCTCTTGTGATGAGGCTGACAATGGAGAAGCAGAATAAATGAGTCCTTTCCATCCCAATTACAATTTTGAACAATCAACAGCATAAATATATCAAGCAGAAACCAACAGTATCTATTTAAAACTACAGGATAAACTTTGATCGGTCATTTTTATAAGTAATCCCCATTATATATCCAGACATATTCCTAAATTGAATAAACAGCTACAAGGCATAATAATAATAATAATGGGATCCCTTTGGTGGATGGTGAAATATTGTGTCTTTGTATACTTCCTTATGAGTGCTTCTCCAAACTCTTGGTAGGTGGACTGGCAACATTTTACTGAGAGATAAAACATGAAATTATTTTATAAGCAGAACATATGGAGCAGCAGATAACCACATGTTGCTCACATCCTTCAAACTCCTTCCACATTAAGGTCATAAGTTCATGTGATCAGAGCAGAATTAGGTCATTCGGCCCATCATGGCTGATCTATCTCTCCCTCCTAACCCCATTCTCCTGCCTTCTCCCCATAACCCTTGACATCCATACTAATCAAGAATCTATCTGTCTCTGCCTTAAAAATATCCCTTGTCTTGGCCTCCACAGCCTTCTGTGGCAAAGAATTCCACAGATTCACCACCCCCTGACTTAAGAAATTCCTCCTCATCTCCTTCCTAAAGGAACGTCCTTTAATTCTGAGGCTATGACCTTTGGTCCTGGACTCTCCCACTAGTGAAAACATGCTCTCCACATCCACATTAATAAGAAAATTGCAAACTATGCAATCTCTTCTCACTCATTGGATAAATCGAATTACCTTTTAATCTTTTTACTACAGGAGCCGATCAATGCCTATATAGATTTATTTCCCATGATAAATTGTTCAGATGTTGGCTTTGTTTCAGCATGATCTTCATGATTACTCGTTCGCCAGGCAAAAACATGCTGCTTAGATCTGTCCCTTACCCTGGTGTGTGGATTGCTAATTAAGATTGATTATTATAGTCCTCCACTGCTTAGCACAGGTTCCCAGAATTAACTGTTAGTCTCAAAAGGAATTAGACCAAGTTGTCCTAGAATTCTCTTCTGAATGGTGGAGGGGTGAGCTGCAAAGTTTAGTTTAGTTTAGTTTAGTTTGGAGATACAGCACGGAAACAGGCCCTTCGCCTCACTGAGTTCGCACCGTCCAACGATTCCCGCACATTAACACTATCTTACACACACTAGGGACAATTTACACTTATACCAAGCCATACCTGTACGTCCTTGGACGTGTGGGAGGAAACCGAAGATCTCAGAGAGAACCCATGCGGTACAGGGAGAATGTACAAACTCCGTACTGACAGCACGTGTAGACGGGATCGAACCCGGGTCTCCAGCGTTGCAAGCGCTGTAAGGCAACAACTTTACCACAGCGTCACTGTGGCTGCCCTGAAAAGAGAACTGTGGTTGGGAATCTAGCTCCATCATCACTCAGATAAGGTCTTCGTTTAGTTTGTTGAAAGACTCTGATATTATCTAGATTTGCCAGTTGCAAATGCAGGTGTATTCAAAGGGTCATAGCTAAACACTCAACTATAGTATACAGAATATTGTTCATTAAGTCCATCAGCCCTTTGAGAATTGTGTCATGTAGCTAACTGCCAACTGGAAGTTCCAGAAATAGTTTTGAAGAGCCCTTGGATAAACTATTAACGGTTTGTTTCAGCTCCTCATGTCTCCTGTATACATTCTCCAAGCTAAAGGTTAAGAGGTTCAATATTGAGATGAGCACTTGAATTGAATGACTTTTCTCTGCGCGTTTGTTTCTGTGGTTGATCTATATATCCCACAGCATGCTCTGACAGCATTTCTCACGGTCCACAATCCACCAATTTTGGAATCTTCTGTAAACATACTAACCAACCCATCTACATTTACGTCCAAGTCTTTTGTATATATCGGAAACAATGGAGGTCACAGCACAGATCCCTATGGAACTCCATTGGTCACAGACCTCTATCCAGAATAACACCCTTCCACCACAACCCTCTGTCACCTATTAGTAAGGCAATCTGTATTAAGACAAACATGTTAAAATAGATTCCATGCATCTTAATCTTTTGGATCAACCTTTCATGAGGGACTTTATTAAATGCCTTACGAAAATCCATGTAGGCAACATCCATTGCCCTACCATTACTTTGTTCACCTCCTCAAAAAACTAAATCAAGCTCAAACGACGACTTGGTGAGAGATAAATGTCTCCACATTGCTGACTAAAGTGGCTGACCCTTTTCCAGAGGGATCGTCCCCAAAGTCTGGACTTCCCCCATCAAGGGAAGCACAAACCCTGTCAAACCCACAGACTCGTACATGTCTCAGTGCGACTACATCACATTCTTTTAAACTCACTTGACCTAATTTGATTTAATCCTTATAAGGCAAAGTTTCCAATACAAGGAATCAGTCCAGTGAACTTTTGCTGCACCGTCTCTCTCAAGTATTATTAAGCAAGTGTCATGAAGTAGTGCTTAGTTTTTTGGTTTAGAGATACAGCATGGAAACAGGCCCATCAGCCCATGCTGACCAGCAATAACCAGTTCGTTAGTTCTATCCTACACACTAGGGACAACTTACAGAAACCAATTAATCTACAAGAGAGAGTTAGATTTAGCTCTGTTGGCTAAAGTAATCAAGGGATATGGGGAAAACGCAGGAACAGGCTACTAATTTTGGATGATCAGCCATGATCATATTGAATGGCGGTGCTGGCTTGAAGGGACAAATGGCCTAATCCTGCACCTATTTTTCTATGTTTCCATGTTTCTAAATCTGCATATTTTAGAAAGTAGGATGAAACCAGAGCACCCGGAGAAAACCCACATGGTCATAGGGAGAACGCATCAACTCTGCACTGACAGCATCCATGATCAGGATTGAAACCAGGTCTCTGGTGCTGTAAGGCAGCAACTCTTCCAGTGCGATACTGTGCTACCCAAAGTGATCAAAGGTGCCTATGATAGACTCACCAAAGCCCAGATCACATGTAGCAAGATTTCCTTACTTATACATTTCAAGCACCTTGCAATAAAATTTACCATTTGAGAGATTTAATTATTTCTTTCTGGACACTTAAGACCCTGTCCCACTTAGGCGATTTTTTTAGACGACTACATGCAACTAGGCTGGTCGTGAGTAGTCTCCAAAGAGTTGTAGCGTTTTTCTGGTCGCCGCTGGATTTTGAAATGTTTTTTTAAAATTGCCGACTGTTGGTTTAACGCCAATGATCATAACTTGACGTCTCCTGTCGTAGGTTGTCGCCAGGTGACGTAGGTTGTCGCCAGTGCTGACTTCGGTGAATTCCATTGGCGACTACCTACGTCAACCTACGTCAACCGTTGACAGGTACTGGCGTCAAAACCGGAGGCCAAAATGACGTGAATTGTCTTCAGTTGTGGCCGACAGGGTCGTAGCTTGTCGCGGGTGGACGTAGGTTGACTTCAGTTGTCGTAGGTTGTCGCCTGCATGGTCGTAGGTGCGGTCGTAGGTGGCCGTCCTAAGTCGCGATGTTTGGGTCGCCGGTTGTCGGAAGCTTGCCATAGCTTGACTTCGACTAGATGGTAGGCTGTTGTAGCTTGTCGTAGACATTGTCGTAGGGGGGGGGGGTCCAGTCACCAGTTTTTCGGCAACCTGCTACGACCATGACAGTCATCGGCAGTTGCCAAAAAAATCGCCTGTGGTACGGGCCCTTTATATGCTAACATTCTGGGATTCACGTACAAGGATATCCAGAGCTTTTTGAACAACAACATTTCATGAAATTCTCTTTTCTAATCTTCTCACATCATGGGATGCGACTCGGTGGCGCAGCAGTAGAGTTGCTGCCTTACAGCGCTTTCAGCACCAGAGACCCGGGTTTGATCCCGACAACGGGTGCTGTCTGTACGTTGTTTGTACGTTCTCCCCGTGAATGTGAGGTTTTCTCCGAGATCTCTGGTTTCCTCCCACGCTCCAAAGACGTACAGGTTTGTAGGTTAATTGGCTTTGTATTAATATTAACGTGCTGGGATCGCTGGTCGGCGCGGACTTGGTGGGCCGAAGGGCCTGTTTCCGCATTGTAACTCTAAATTAAACTAAACTAAATAAATCATCCTACTCCTCCTGCTATATTTTTCCTCACTCATTTCATCTACTTATGTCCGCTTGCAGATTCCTTGCATTCTCACAATTTCCTTTCCCACCTCTTTTATATTGCAAACAAACCTGGATGCATTGCACATGGTTTCTTCATTAACACAGATTGTAAATAGCTGATGCCCCAACAATGACCCACCCGGGGCATTCTGATCGTTATAGTGCATCAACCTGAAAATTATCCCAATTCTTTTCTTGTGTCAGTTAATCAATTCCTTATCCATTATGATATATTACTAAATGCCAGAGCTCCTCTTCTGTGCAGTTAAATTTTATATAGCACCTGATTAAATGCTTTCTGCAAATCCAAACACACTACATCAATTGGAACCCCATTATCTACACTACTAGTATATATTCAAAGAACAAATAAATTTAGCAAACACAATTTTCTTTTGTTAAACTGCACCAACGCTGTGTAATTATATTATGATTTCCTGTGCAGTTACCACTTCTTTAATAATGCATTCTAGCATTTTAGTAATGGTTACTGCTGGCCTATAGCCACTTACTCTTTCTCTCTCCTATCTTGAATAGTGTTGTTACATTTGCAGCTTTCCAACCCAGGGAGAGCCTGGCAGACACGAGAGAACATAAGACATGAATTGAACCAGAATAGGCCACTTGAGCCCTCATGTCTGCTCAGACAGTTTGGGAACAGCTCCATCCAAGACCGCAAGAAATTGCAGAGAATTGTGGACACAGCCCAGACCATCTCACAAACCAACCTTCCTTCTATTGACTCCATTTGTACATCACGCTGCCTCAGCAAGCCCAGCAGCATCATCAAGGACGTCACACCCTGGCCCCTCCCTCTTCTCCCCTCTCCCATCGGGCAAAAGGTATAGAAGTATGAAAGCGCACACCTCCAGATTCAGGACCAGTTTCTTCCCAGCTCTTATCAGGCAACTGAACCATCCTACCACAACTAGAGAGCAGTCCTGAGCTACTATCTACCTCATTGGAGACTCTAGGACTATCTTTGATCAGACTTTACTGGCTTTATCTTGCACTAAATGTTATTCACGTTATTCCCTTTTATCATGTATCTGTACACTGCGAATGGCTCGATTGGAATCATGCATCGTCTTTCCGTAGACTGGTTAGCAGGCAACAAAAACACATGAAAATAAACTAGACTCAGATATAGGATGTTTTACATCAGCTGCACCTTCTTTTACTTATCCCAGATCATTTGATTCCCTCAATATCTAAAAAAAATCTATCAATCTTTGCCGTACACTCAGTGACTGAGCACCCCTGTGTGAACAATTGAAAGATTCACCGCCCTCAGTGTGAAGAAATTGCATTTCATGTCTGTCCTGAATAACAGGCACCTATTTTGAGTCTATGGCTCCTGATTCTACATGCAGCAGGCTGGAGAAGCATTAACTCTGCACCTACCCAGTCAGGTCCCATATGACTTTTGTGCATTTTAAATAAATCAACTCTCATTCTTCTAAAATCAAGACAGTGTAGATTTAGTTGGTGTAGGAAGGAACTGCTGGTGCTGGTTTACACCGAAGATAGACGCAAAATGCTGGAGTAACTCAGAGGGACAGGCAGCATCTCTGGATATAAGGAATGGGTGACGTTTTGGGTCGAGACACTTCTCGACCCGAAACGTCACCCATTCCTAAAATCACCCATTCCTTCTATCCAGAGACGCTGCCGGTCCCGCTGAGTTACTCCAGCATTTTGCGACAATCTAGTTTGTGCAACCTCTCTTTAGACATTTAGACTTTAGACTTTAGAGATACAGAGTATAAACAGGCCCTTCAGCCCACCAAGTCCACACTGACCAGCAATCACCCCATACACTAGCATTATCCTACACACTGGTGACAAATCACAATTTTTACTGAAGCCAATTAAACTACAAACCTGTACGTCTTTGGAGTGTGGCATACACTTCAATAAAATCACCCTTCAAATTACTCTATTCTCTAACCTTAAAACATTTTCATAACCATAATACATGTTTCATGCATGATTCCCTGCTCTCATATTACATGACTCAGTGAATAGAGGAAAGCATCCCATGGTCCTTCTGAAGAAGGTCTGAAGAAGGCTCTCAACCCGAAACATGACCTATTCCCTTTCTCCAGAGATGCTGCCTGACCCGCTGAGTTACTCCAGCATTTTGCGTCTTCCTTCTTCACCACCTTTTCTACCTGGCCTTGCTGCCTTCAGCGATCTATGGGCATTTCACTCCAAGGTCTCTCTGTTCCTCTGTCTTCCTCACATGCTTTCATTCTATATGCAGCAGTAGCAGACACTTGCAATGTTCACAGAGCACTGAGTCAGAGTGGTTGCTTGGAGACTCGAGCTTCTTTCTCCAACCATACAAACACCGCTGCGTTATTCAGTATCTAGTATTTAGGAACAACAACATGTTCAAAGGACCCTTTAACAATGCATATATCACAGTGGAACCTATTTTCAAGATTTTGAAATTGGGTTTGATTGCTTAGAGAGAACATGGAATAATGTACCGCAGTACAATCCAAGGTCTCCAGAGTTTGTTGCACAAATCTTTCAGTTTGTAGAGGATTGAATCTTTCATTAATACAAGAGGAAGAGGTCTTTACTACAATTACTACATCACATAGAAAAAGAGGAGATGGTTTGAGAAACCAGAAGCACATTACATTTGATGACTAAGAGTAGTTGCTAATATAGGTTTTCCATAGAAAAGTACCCCAAAGGATGTTCCTCACCTCCATAGACAATAATGTTATAAAGTGACCTTGGTAAAACCAACAATAATCAACTTTCACAGTTCTTAAATTTCATACATTTTCAAACAAAAATCAGAAATTTTTCAGGAAAGCCATTAAAATCATTATAAAATATGCAACTCCATGCACACCAATACCATTCAATGCCAATCGCAAACCAATACCAATACCAATACCAATCTACAATCTAGATAAACTGAAAGGTCAATTTCTTCAACTGCAGATACACTGTGGTCACAGATACAAATGTATGCATGTGGATGGCTCGGACCCTGGTCAAATAAAATTATGAATCATTTCTGAGCAATGTTAGAAAACAGCTCTTTATCACTAAAAAAAAATGTTCTTTAACTCACTAAATGTTAATTTACACATAAGCAGCTGGCATAACTTAAATTCGGAAGAGTCTTTGGTTCTATACATTAATTCAAATTCTTCAATGTTATTCTTCCATTATTTCTTGTTATGCGCAAGGATTATATAGTGGTGCTTTTTAATAAACTGAAATGCATTAATTTCAATGTTGACTCAGATTTCAATTGCCTGAAGGCTATTGGATTCTATTTCAGCCAAAGCATTTAACGCTGGAGATGTGGCCTCATCTGTTTTTAACATGAATGAGGAAGGTCACAAAGGAAAAGTGGGATGATGAAGTCACTGAGTGTGAGTGTAATAACTGAGAATTTTAATGAATAGCAAACTGATTTAACTATTGATATAGTTTTCATAGCTTGATTCCAAAAATATGTAGATAGGGAAAAAAATGTGTTTTGTAACTTGTTCTTTTTTCAGGGGGTAATTGTTTAATTTGGACTTTGAGTGAATGTAAATTATAGACTTTCTATAGATAGTTGCTAAATTTAAGTTTAGATTCATGATTCATTAAAGTTCACACCTAAGGGTCCTCTAATTTGGTGAGCAAATTAGCTTTTGTTTTCTTCCTTTGGATGGTTTTGTTTTACAGAAGAGTTATTTTCCAAAAGTTTCCAATGTTATAATTTATTGTTTAAAATCCACATGATTTTAAGTACTGACTATTACATAATTTTCACTCTGCCTCCCCAAAACAGGACATTGGTAGTACAATAATAGCGCAATGTGATGAAGCATCAATTTACTCTTTAGTTCCCACCAGTTTGAATTCTTGACATTTAACACCTTTGTTACAAACAGGCAGGAACTTTCTATTGCCAATTGCGATCATTTGTTTCCTGAAACTGTCCCCATCTCTTCTATCGTATTACCAGCTGTTCCCGCACATGGAGAGGTAGAAGTTGGGAAGCAATCAGTTTGAAGGAGGTGGTCATTTTGTTTTGATAGGCTGCGAAAATCTGTCACCAGCTGACAAGATATCCTTGAGACACAGGTGTTGGAATATATCAATAGCTCTTCCTCAGTCGGACGATGCTGTGTGGCAGGTATTTACGCTTCGCTCTCGGCAGTCACAGGTTATCGAGGAACACCCCACTGTTCCTGAAGCTCATGTTTACCTCCTCAGCCTCCCACTGTGTTGCAACGCCCCTTGGCAATATGGCTATAACGAGCCACAAGCTTGTTTTGCAACTTTAGATCCTGATGTGAATTTTTAGAAAATTTGCGCCAAAGTTTTATGACCAATCCACACCAAAGGTTCTGCAAACAAAGCTTTTAACAGAATAACTTAACAAAGCAAGACACAAAAAGCTGGAGTAACTCAACGGGACAGGCAGCATCTCTGGAGAGAAGGAATGGGTGATGTTTTGGGTCAAGACCCTTCTTCAGACCAGAATTTGTACGTTCTCCCTATGATCATGTGGGTTGCCCCTCGTGTTCAGGGAGTGGAAGAGAAAGTCGGATAAGATGGAACTAGTGTGAATAGGCGATTGACGATCAGTGTGAACTCAAATGGGTTGAAGGGCATATTTCCAAACTGAAACATGGAGTCTATGAACTAAATGCAAGTAAATGGGACTAGTATAGATAAATACTATGGGTAGCACAGAGACAGTGGACTGAAGGGTTTGTTTCTATGACTGTACTTGGCCTCTTGTGCCTCCTCGGTCATTCATTAGACTCACACCTGAGCTTTCACTTCATCATTGTCATCAGTCTTGCTACATGAATCCCATACAGTTCCCAAAACATCCAAAAATCTTATCCATTTATCTTGAACTTGCTCTGCAATTTAGAAATTTATTCATTCATTCCAAAGCAGTCTTAAGTGGACAAATCCAAAGATTTCCAAAGCCCAGTTCTGACACAAGGTTGCATCTTCCGATTTTGTTCCAACGATTTGCTATCATCTTGGATGAAGAAATTCTGATCTTTGTCCTAAAAAGCTGACTCCTTATTTTGAGGATATGATCCTTGGCTCTGGATTAACTGGCTAAGGGTAATGCCAACTCCACATCTACCCTGCCAAAGCCCACAAGAATGTTGTACATTTCAATGAAATAATCTTTCCCCATTCTAAACTAGAATGTAATGCTGATCTGTTTGGTGTTTCCTCACAGGACAAACTCACCCAGGCAGAAATCAGTCTGGCAAAACTTCTCTGCACCCCTTTTGTTGGAAGTTGGTGGGGAAAGATCGGGAGACCAGTTCTATGCACAATATTCAAAATACAGTTCCAGATTGGAGCAAAAGGTTTCTATCCTTATGTTCAACTCCTCTTGCAATAAATGAAAACTATCATTTGTCTTCCCAATTGTTTTCTGCACCTCGCTGTAAACCTCCAGTGACTTGGCTGCAAGGAGAGTGCAGTGGTGTTGTGGATAGGGCAACTGTCTCACAAGTCCAGTGACCCCGTTTCGATTCTGATCACCAGTGCTGTCTGGAGATTACACCATCTTCCAGTGACTGCATGAGTTTCCGTCCACATGCTGGTTGTTGGGTTTACTTCTTAATTACCCAAAGTATAAGTGGCTGGTGGGAGAATTGGAGGGGAGGGAAATGTAGAGAAAATATTTGATAGCTGTTAACTGGGGAATAGAATTGTTCTGAAAACTGGCATAGACTCGAAGGGTTGAATTGTTTCTTTTTATGGTATTATGAAATACGACAATATTTTTGACACACAGATCCATCTGAACATATACATTTCTCAATTAGAAGGGTATAAGGGTGTTACACTGCTTAAGAAATGCTCCGACCTGAAATATCACCTATTCCCTTTCTCCAGAGATACTGCCTGACCCGCCGAGTTACTCCAGCATTTTGTGTCTATCTTCGGTATCTGACTGATCCAGCATCTGCAGTCCCTTCCTATACTTCTCCATCTGTAATCACCTCAACTGTGTTTCTATTTTTCTTCTATCATATTGGATAACGTCAGTTTTTTCCATATTTTATTCCATCTGCTCAGTCCTTTTCTATCCATTTATAATCCACACAGGGGTTAGTTGGTAAAGCTGCTGAGAAGACAGCTCATTAGGCAATGTCACTTTCAGCAGCTTTAAGCTTTGTCTCAAATCCACCCACTCGCAACTATTACAGTCCAAGTCAACATTTGCAATGCTGTTTCTGAGCAACTTGCTGAATTTGTTTCAGGTGGAATTACACACTTTCCCCCCCCGTCTGTAGATTGTTTTGTTCTCAATTATTCGTATCATAATCTAATTACTTTTTGCTCTTCCAACAGGGAATTAATGCAGGGAATGCACAGCAGAGATCAAGCAGAAACTGTAAGAAATAGACTAATTAGCAATTCAGGTGTAACTCTTTACCACAACTGCAAACTAAACGATTGATTAAGTAGGAAGAGAACAATTTTGCACTTACACATTACCTTTCACAGCTCAGCACATCCCCAAAGCACCTTATACTAATGAAGTGTTATCTCAAATGGAATGTAGAGTTGGTGATAAGAACATAGGTATAATAATGGTGTTTAAGAGGCTGTTAGATAGGCACATGGATATGCGGGGAATGAAGGAATATCGATCTTGTGCTGGTGGAATAGATTTGTTTATCTTGGTATTATATTCCTGTGCTGTTACATGCCCTAAGTCAGAAATAAGCAAAGTTTGCGATATTGAAGGAATCAGGAGATGTGAGGTTAATACTGGAAAGTGGTGCTGAGGTAGAATGTCAGACATGATCTTACTGGATGTCAGAATAGGCCCAAGAGAATGGCCTACTCCTGCTTTTCCTTATACTCTAATGTTTTCAGCTAATAACACACACATGGTCTAAGCAGCACAATGTATGCGGTCTAGTGCATTTAGTCTAATAGTTATCAAATTCATTATTTGTAACACTGGTATTGAAATGTTTATACAAAAATTAGAACACAGATTTTAAAAATGTGAAAGTGATGGGCGGAAGATCAGTAACAAAATGACGTGGTCAAGGATCAAGAAGAATGTTATTAACAGATTCAAATCAAGTTAGTAAATGTATAATGAGTCTGGTGGAAGAGACATGGCACTACGATGCATTTGTTTTAGCAACAGCGCATTCCAGACATGACAATGACAAAACAACAACAGGGCAGCTGAGGAATAATAGTTATTGAACTATTTTCATTTAGAATTGACCTTGAATTGATTTTAACAACTAATTTACAACCATCTTGGAAAGTCCAATAGTACTTTGCAAATATTCTGCATTATCATCATAACTAAAAGCAAATAAATAGCTGGTTTCAGGAGAAAAATAAATTACCCACATTTTATTTAGACTGCACACACCCCTTGTTCAATTAAAACCATGTGGGAAATACATCATCTTCAAGCAAAACATTCCTGACTGTGACAACGTATATCATCTGTGATCCCTCCAATATATATTTTTTGATTAATATCAAAACTGCTGCTTATTTTTATAACTAAAATATATTAAAAATATGTTAGTGGACTGAAATTATCATTGTTATGTTGGACAATCTCCAAAAAATAGGAAATGACTCCTCTACACTGCCCATTAGGAAGACAGAACTATTTAATTACAACCAAATTGCTTTTGTATAAAACTTGGGGACATGGTGAAGCTGTAACTTCAATACAAGAATGCATTTTTAAATATAATTTTTTCAGTCAATTTAAATTGATTAAATAGAATAACTAAATATCGGTGTAAAATCATTGATTTTAATATTTCTACATACTAGTGGCAATTTGTTAAACAAATTTTCAAATCATTTGTCCTGCATATGTGTTGTAAGATTATATTTGACTTCTTTGGTAAAATATATTTACATTATGTTTTTCAATCACCTGTTGAGGGAATTGCAAAGCAAATGGAAACATAGAAAATAGGTGCAGGAGGCATTTTGGCCCTTCGAGCCAGCACCGCCATTCATTGTGATCAAGGCTGATCATCCACAATCAGTAACCCGGGGGTAGACATAAAATGCTGGAGTAACTCAGCGAGTCAGGCAGCATCTCGGGAGAGCATTTCAGGCCGAGACCCTTCTTCAGACTGATGTCAGGGGAGGGGGCGGGACAAAGATAGGATGTAGACGGAGACAGGAAGAGAGTGGGAGAACTGGGAAGGGGAGGGGATAGAGAGGGGAAGCAGGGACTACCTGAAGTTAGAGAAGTTAATGTTCATACTGTTGGGGTGTAAACTGCCCAAGCGAAATATGAGAAGCTGTTCCTCCAATTTGAGCTGGGCCTCACGCTGACAATGGAGGAGGCCCAGGACAGAAAGGCCAGATCTACGCCCAGGATGAGGTGTTCCATACTAGGGCATTGGAGATGTCCTCATTCTTTAGGAAACTGGGGTTCCCCTCTTCCATTATAGATGAGGCTGTCACTAGGGTCTTCTCGATATCCCGCAGCTCCGCTCTTGCTCTCCCTCCCCTCATTCGTAACAAGGATAGAGTCCCCCTTGTCCTCACCTTCACCCCATCAGCCATCGCATACAACAAATTATCCTCCAACATTTCCGCCACCTCCAACGGGATCCCACTACTGGCTACATGTTCCCATCTCCATCTCTTTCTGCTTTCCACAGAGACTGTTCCGAAACTACCCTGGTCCACTCGTCCCTTCCCACCCAAACCACCCCCTCCCCAGGTACTTTTCCCTGCGACTGCATGAAATGTAACACCTGTCCCTTTACCTCCCCCCTCTGACTTTCTCTTTTCCATCGACCACCATCAAGATCCGGCCTTGCTTCCAAATATTCTGTTTTTCTTCGCATCTTCCACAACGCAGCGGAAATTGTGTAATGATTGTTCTGTACTACATGGTATTATATATTGACCACAGAATGCACCTATTATGAATAATTGTTATTATTATGAATAAAAGTGCACTGCAAACAAAGCATTATAATCATAATAGAGTTGCAGCTACACCAATACAGCCAAGTGGAGAACATAAGATAAACTCAGGTAGCGAGTGGACAGGCTCAAGGGTCTTGACATGAAAAGTCATCCATTCCTTCTCTCCAGAGATGCTGCCTGTCCCTCCGAGATACTCCAGCTTTTTGTGTCTATCTTCTATAAGATAGACCCAAAGTCCTGGAGTAGCTCAGCAGATGACTAACATTTGCTCCCAGTCCCGCGGAGTTACTCTCGCACTATCTTCGGTCTAAACCAGTATCTGCAGTTCCTTCCTACGCATGCTGCCGAACTGGTGGAGTTAGTCTTGCACTTTGTGTCTATCTTTAGTATAAACCAGCATCTCCAGTTCTTTGTTTCTACATGTGGAGAACATGTCTTGTAAATGGTGGAAAAGCCTTTTCATGCTGTGGACAAAGACTATCCTCGTCAATGTCAACAACAGCACCATTTTTGTGTCATCTATAGATTTACCAATCTTATCACCTGTAGTCACATCTAAGTTATTAATTACATATCTTACAGCAAAGGTCCCAGCACCAGCCACTCTGCAACAGTGCATGTCACAGGCTTCCAGTCACAAGAGCAACCCTCTTCTCCTATAACCTAAGTAATTTTCATTCCAATTCACCAACTCGTCTTGGATTGTATTTTATTCATTTAAGGGATGTAAGCTTTGTAGGCTAAGCCAACATTTAATTGCCTATTCCTAATTGCCCTTGAGAGCGTTATGGTGAGTTAATTTCTTGAACCACTGCAATCCTCAAGGTGTGGGTGTATCCACAAAGCAGTTGGAGATGGGGTTCAAGGATTTTGTCCCAGCAACGGTGAAGGAAGGGCAATATATTTCCACTAGGATGGTGTATGGCTTTAAGGGCAATCTCTCGGTGTTGGTTTTCCTATGATTTTGCTGTTAGTTCATAGATAGAGTCATAGAGTGATACAGTTGGAAACAGGCCTATCAGCCCAACTTGCACACACGGGCCAACATGTCCCATCTACACTAGACCTACCTGCCCGTGTTTGGTCCATATCCTTCCAATCCTATCCATGTACCTGTCTAACTGTTTCTTAAACATTGGCATAATCCCTGCCTTAACTACCTCCTCTGGCAACTTGTTCCATACACCCATCTCCCAACGTTTATACTCAATACCCTGACTGATGAAGGCCAATGTGCTAAAAGCCTTTTTGACCACCCTATCTACCTGCGACTCCACCCTCAAGAAACCACTACGTTCCTTGATCCCTCTGCTCCACAACACTCCCCAGAGCCCTACCATTCACTGTGGTTGATGCTGTGGTTTGGAAGGTGCTGCATCAGGAATCTCGGTGAAATGCTGCCATGTATCCTGTAGATGGTACAAACCGCTGCTACTCTGTGGCGGTGATGGAGTGACTGAATGGTTGTCTACCCATTGGGTTGATGTGTCCTATGTGATGCTGAGCTGCTTGAGTGTGGTTGAAAGCCACATTCTTCCATGCAAGTAAAGAGTGTTCAGTCCTGATTTTGGATTTGTAAAAGGGAGATATTACCTGACGAACTTGTTGGAGTTATTTGAGGAGGTTAATAGCAGGATAGACAAAGGAGATGGCTGAAAAGCCTAATTTTGCTCCTAGAACTTATGAACATTTAAACCTTATAAATGCTGAACAGGCTTTGGGGAGTTAGGAAATGTGTTACTCATCACAGGATTCCTAGCTTCTCATTGTAGCCACATTGTGTATTTTGCTCATCCAGATCAATTTCTGGTCACTGGTAACTCCCAGGACATTGCTAGAGGGGTATTTAGTGAAGGCACTGGATGTCAGGGGGTTTCCTCCTCTTGTTTATCACCATTATTTGGTGTGAATGTTACTTGCCATTTATTATCTCAAACCTGGATATCGGGGCTCTGTTGATCCAATCTGGACTCTAATCTGTCAGACTATGGGATCTCCCATATGAGACTTTGTCAAAGGCCAAAGTACATGAAAACTATATCACCCAATAATATTTAGTTAAGATAGATACAAAGTGCTGGAGTAACTCAGCAGGTCAGGCAGCATCTCTGGAGAAAAAGAATGGATGACGTTTCGGGTCTCAGCCCGAAATGTTGCCCAAGCTTTAACTCCAAAGATGCTGCCTGATTCGCTGAGTTACTCTAGCACTTTGTGTCTATCTTTGGTATAAACCAGCCCTTGCAGTTGCTTCCTACACAATATATTTAATTATCTCTGCTAAAAGCTCAAATTAGTCCTACTAATCTCCAGACAAGATCTCCCACAACAAATAAATACTGAAGTTCCTGATCAATCCATACCTTTCCAAGTGCAGATTAATCCTGATAGTTAGAATGTTTTCCACACTACCACCCTTAGACTAACTGGCTTGTAATTACCTGGTGTATCCCTGCTGCCTTTTTTGAATATTTGCTCACTGAAGAGTTATCTGGGGATTTATCCACTTCTGTGACCGTTGAGACACCTAATGCATCATCCATTTTATCTTAACAAGTTCTGAAAATCACACCATCCCCATTAAAGTCTTCAATTGGTGTACCAGTTTTGTCACAGCAATGCCATGCACCCTGAAATTGCCCAAAATGCTCACAAATACGGCACAAATTCTATCCAGGCAATTACTGCCCAATCAATCTACTCCTAATCATCGGCAAGGTGATTGAAGATATCTTCAACAGTCCAACAAAATAACTTACTCACCAACAACCTGCTCACCAATGCCTAGTTTGGATTTCAGCAGCAACACTCATCTCCAGATTGCATCACAGTTGTGGGCTAAACATTGATGAATGAAGTGAATTCCAGAGTTAAAATGAGATTGACCCCCCTTTGACCTCAAGAGAGCATTTGACCAGGTGTGGCCTCCATGCACCCTGCTCAAACTGAAGTCAATGTCACCAAAGCTTAAATCACTCCAGTGGTTAGAAACATATATGACAGAAAGGAAAATAGTGGTCAATTATCTCTTCCCCAGGACAGGAGCTCCTCCGTACATCGTCTGAGGCCCAAACATCTTCAGCTGCCTCATTAATGACTTTCCTTCTATCATAAGGTTAGAAGTGGGGTTATTCACTGATTATTGCATAATATCCAAACCTACTTGGAACTCCTCAATAAATGAAACAGCCCGTGCCTACATGCAGTAGTAATTTAACTATACTCAGGCATGTGCTAAATAACATTGGCAAGTGACAAATAACACCAAGTGCAAGTACATGCTGTGCAAAAACCAAAACTAACAAGAGAGTTTAATCACTGAGCTTTGACGTTCAACGTGCAATCCCAACCACAGGAGTGCTTTCCCTTTGACTACATGACTTTGGGTTTATCAGGGTGCCTCACGCCACATCATTGATCAGAAACTCGACTGGATCAACCACGTAAACTGTGATTGTAGGAACAGCTTAGAGATGGAGTTTCCTGTGGTGAATGAATCATCTCCTGACATCTCATGCCTTTCAGCCATCTGCAAGTCACACCAAGAGCTGGATGGAATGCTCTCCACTTGCCTAGATGAGTCTCGCTCCAACAACACTCATGAAAGTTTGCATCATCCTGGGCTGAGCAGCCCACTTGACATTCAATTCACCTCCATGAATATTCACCCCCTTCACTACCAGTGAGTGGTCTCTTCACTGTGCACCATCTACAAAATGCACTTCTAACCTCAGTTACACTGACAGCACCTTCCAAATTTGTGGGATCTACCACCAAGAAGAACAAGGGCTGCTGGTGCACAAGATCACCACCACCCACGTGTTCCCCTCCAAAAGCAAATACCATCTCTACTTGGAAACATATCGCTGTTGCTTCACTGTTGCTAAGTCCTGGTAATCCCTTCCCAACAGCATTGTGTGGAAATAATAAATGTTTCAGGAAGGCAGCTCACTGCTACCTTTCCAAGAGCAATAAATATTGATCCCGCCAATGACACTTATGCCTTGAAAAATGAATTTTAAAAACGCCTTTTCTGCTCATTTCAGTGCTCACAGATCTACACTGCCCAATTTGATAAACAGCGCAAAGAATGTTACAATTGGCTGTTTAGCAACAATGTTGACTCATTTGGCACCAGAGAATATTATGCTAAATGTCCCAATTCCTTGACCAAAGGTCTATTAAAACACATTATAGTTAATACATAGAACAGTACAGCACGGGGAAGGGCCCTTCCGCCCATATTGTTTGCACCGTTATCAATGAAAGTTAGAATATTCCAATGATCCCTTTCAAAGATTAGTCATTTGTGTTATTGTACTTGTGTTCAGTGTAGTTAAATTGCAAAATCAAAATTAGCTGAGCAAGATGAAACACCCATAACAAAATTCATCTGATATTTCTTCCACTCTTAAAATTCTAAGATGTATTTTGAATGCATGATCCTCTCCATCCAATGTTCTTCCATGCTAGGTGCAAGGCAAATAAGTTCAGGTCAGGAAAAAAAATGAAGAAAACCTGCTGCTATATCAATCCATGTAACCTGAGTTCTTAGAAATATATATTTTTTGTTCTTTATTTATCCATGCAGTACCATATTATTCTTGGCATGTTCCAGTGTATTTCAAACCCTTCGTTTTGAAGGTAGCAAGTATCTAATTACCGCTGAAGTGTCCAGGAAGAGAAGCAGCAGAAAGATTCAGTTACTGCTGATAATTGGGTTTTTTCTGACTACAAGACAGCTCGTCCCTCAAAAACGGCGGCATCTTTGACAACATTCACACATACATAGAGAAATTCACTAAGGTCAGAATATTGCTTTAATAAACCATTGGCATTTTAAGTCATGAGCCAAAAGTTAAATAACATGGATGTTGGAATTTTTTTTTTGCTTGCAAATTAACATTGGTCTAGGGCCTGCAGTTATTGACCAGCTAATAAATTATTCAATGAACAGATTTATCCAGTATTACTTTCAATGAACACAATTAAATCATGAAAATATGCATGTCCACATTACATTTTTTCCCAATATAACTATCCAAACTATAACTAACGTTATACAAAGTCTATAAAATATAATTTTACATCAATCAAATAAGAAATAAGGGGCCTGACATTGTTAGCTATAAGAGCATAAGCATTTTTAAATACTTTATTCACACACTAATCTTTATTTTTTGCAGGGGCTCCATTAGAAGGTAGATAACAGTGAGGCACACATTTATTTAATATATATGAAAACTTTGGATCGTAAATAGAAGGAATGCAAAAGAGATTACAGAAAATAGTTCTTTAATGACTGAAATTAAATGAATGAATTAGCAGAGATTGAGCATGAAAATATCCATTAATTATCAATAATGTTACATATTTTCTTATGTTATAATGTATTTATTTAAAATATCTATATATTGTATGTACAATCAAATATCACATTTGCACAAGACATCAATCAATAGCACAACCTAACAACTTTGCAACATAGCTATGTATTCGTCAAGGGACATACAACACTAAAGCAAGAATTGGAATTGGAATTGGATGTTCCACACAATTACAGACATGTAATTACGTTATTACTCTTTGTTCACAGGTTCTCACCATAACCTTTGCAATCTTGAATTCTGTCAAAGTGTTGACAGGCAGAATCAAGATAATGTCCCATTGGTGTTTCAGTTACTTCCCTTTTTTTTTTGCAGTACCTAATAATTTGAGCAGAAACCAAACATATACCAGTATTGAGATCATACACAATGAACAAATAACCAATACACATCCATTGTGCAAAGTGACCCAATGGACTGAAAACATCATTGTCGCTCCTTGGGCCCTCCGAAATGTGAATGATTGGTGTTTTTGATTAAAATTTAAGATATTCCACAGACATTTAACATCATTAGTCTACTCAAACAATATTTATCAGAAAGATATTGCTTCCTTTTGTCCTAAAGTACCAACACTATTCCTGCATTTATCTATTTACATCGAAACAATGTACAAATAAATGGTAAGTGAATTTAGAATTTACTGTTAAATTTTATCTTTAAGTTTAGCAATTATTTCAGTAGCTGCTCTCTTTGGTTTGGAATGGTAATTTTATAGGACAGATATACAACATGCTTATTGAAAACCTATTCAAATTTAGGAACTATGATACTATGCTAGACATCTTAAACAATGTAAGAAATGCTGATAGAAGGTAATTATGTATGATACCGAAGGGAAGCATTATTCTGGTACTTAGGAGATTGCAAAGAAAAGCGAACCTGTTCTTGTTGGAGAGAATGCCCAGGAGAGAAAAAATGACTTAGATCCTCAACATACTGAAAGGCACAAGGAAAAAAAAATGAGCGTGGTTTCTTTCTAATTTTCATAACTTTAAAGGAAATACTGACATGAATGCAAAGCACAAACGCCTTTTATATTCATATCTATATATTTTTATAAAATTTTAATTAATAGAGGTAAATATAACTTCTGGGAAGTAAATTTAATTGTGGAACTAGAGACTACAAACCCCATGAAAACATCTCAAGCAAAACTGGACATTTTGGTTTCTCCTCCTGGTTCGACAAAATAGGACCAAAATTATTTTTGAAAACATCATTTCTGCAGCCAGTTTCACCGTGCTCCCATTGAACTAATTCAACTCATCCTATCATTGTCATCCTTCCCCACCTTCTCCCCTACTGTAAACTAATTTTCATCTCTCTTTCCCGGCTATAATGAAGGATTGCTGACCTGACACATGGACTCTCTCTCTTTCCGCAGATGCTGCCTGACCTGCTCAGACTTTCCAGCATTTTCTGTGTTTTAGTTCAGGTTATCTGCTTTATATTGTTTTATTGCCATCTCCTCTTCATTCTTTATTTATTTCGTTCACATTCTCAATCCACAAAGAGAAGTGTGGATTCAGCTGTGGAAAAATATATCTTCAATAATGCAATCAACTGCTTTCATGTGGCATTTTGGTGCAGCTTGAATTCATGGGATGGAAGCATTAGGGGTCCAGATCATGTAGGTATTGAACGTTTTGTCTTGTTCTTGTGGTTTCACTGTTTCTATATTTGGTACTTGCTTGAAGCTTGTGTCTCTTATCTGGTGCTAGGTGAACATTGGTTCGCTGTCACTGAATACATCCTTATTTTAGCTCTATTGCATTTCCATTGAGACTCCGCAGGCACTTTTACGACCATTAGAAACAAGCCCACTCATTAAAGTTTTCTTGGATTTTCCCAATAAATCTTGAAACAAAATATAATTTGAAAATTAGGTTGTTACAAAAATACCAATAAAGGTAAATTACTTATCTTCGTTATATTGTGGACGATCTAGAAAAAAGGCCATCAGGCATTAAAAATATGTTTCACAAACACGGGAAATTTAATCAGTTGAGCAGAAGTTTCAGAAATTATTAACTCACTTTTAATGTCACTTGAATCTAGGCATGAAAATAGAAATGAGGACCTCACTTCTGATGAAGGGGTCTGGTGTCTGATGGTAATATTAAGTTGTAATTTCTACTGCAGAGACTAGTGAACTAGTTGTGTACTTTCAGAATTTCCAATTTTTCTTCTTGAATGCAGATGTGTCTCAATCATCTGATGATGATCTATTCTTCATGCTGCACCCATACCTGCCATTGGTGATCATCGTCAAGTACTTACATTCAGCCTTCTAGTTTTTGATACTGAGGCAAATCATGATATTGGGGAAGAAGAATAAACCAGGAACCCAAATCTGTCCTCATTTATGATGAGTGTCAGTGTCAGTGCATATGTGTGCGGGTTTGTGTGCCAGTGTGTGCTTACGTGTGTGCTTATGTGCGTGTGTGTGCTTACGTGTGTGCTTATGTGCGTGTGTGTGCTTACGTGTGTGCTTATGTGCGTGTGTGTGCTTGTGTGCGTGCATGAGAGAGAGAGAGAGAGACAACGAGAGAGAAAAACAGAACACTGTTCATTTAAAACCAAGCAGTACCGAGAATGTTGCTGTTCGTACATCAGACTAATGAGCCTTAAATGAAACCCCTGCATTATTTTATCAATAATGACCTTTTCCAACAGTTAATTTTTTTTTTCTGTAGTGGTAAATTTACAATTCATTTTCTGCTTTCTCCATGGTGTCTTTTGAGAGGTAGACCACCCAATAAACCATGTTAAATGCACCAAATGTTACCGGGAAAAGTATACGAGCGTACTTGTCAATTTTGCTGGTTCCAGCACTTGCAGGTGAAGCTGGAGGAGGGGCTGGGGCAGCCATGGTGGTGGGGATGGTGGTGGTGGGTGAAGAATGCTTTTGGGCTGGTCCAAATAGTCTTGATGCAGGCAGGCTCTGTTCAAGTGTTGCTCCACTGCGATGAACAGGCGTTGGTCTCATTGAAGCGATGGTGGGGGTGCAAGGAGGTGGTGGTGGAGTGCTTCTCATTGAAAGTATGGTAGGGGATGTATGGGTGGCTCTAAATAAACTGGGACTTGGCATAGAAGAGGAAGGTGGAATACATGACAGCGGAACCTGTCCAATTATAGTAGGTCTCAGTTTCAAATTCATGCTATCATTCCCCAGGTAATCTCTCTTACTACTCAGAATGTCTGATTGCGCCAAGAAGTTCATTCTTTTCCTTAAATTGCCATTTGAATCAGGTTGCTATGGGTGAAGACAGAAAGACAATAATTCAGTAGCAGAAAGTACAAAGTTTCAGAATTTTGGCATTATTGGTTGTGGTTATTTGCAATTGATTTTATGTACAATACAGTAATAATATTTAGAGGCAGAAGCAACTGCAGATACTAGAAACGTTAAACACAAAATGCTGGAGGAACTCAATGGATCAGGAAGGATCTTTTTAGTTTAGTTTAGTAATACAGTGATACGGCGTGGAAAACAGGCCAGTCGGCCCACCGAGTCCACGCCGACCAATGTTCCACAATCCCTGGAATTATCCTACACACGAGGGTCAATTTTAACAAAGACAATTAACGTCTTTGGAGTGTGGGAGGAAACCAGAGCACCTGGAGAAAACCTATGTAATCACGGGGAGAACGTACAAACTCCATACAGACAGCACCTGTAGTCAAGATCGAACCTACGTCTCTGGCACTGTAGGAAAGCAACTCTTCCGCTGCGCCACCATGTTACTCCATCTGTGGGGAGAATGGAAAATCGATGTTTCAGGTTGGGACCCTTCCTCAGAAGAAAGGTCCAAACCTGAAACATCGCCTGCCCATTCCCTCCACAAACCCGTTTGGATTCATCCAGCACTTTGTTGCAGTTGCAATACTTTTTGGTCTCATTTTCTCCATTGCTGGTTGTTCATTTGGAATGGCCAAACAATTAATTAGAAATTTTGAAGGATCTGTTTTCTCAGCCGCAATCTCTGGAGAACCAAACGCTCCAAAACATTGTTTCAACGCTTTGAAGAAAAGAACTCAAATCCCAAAGATCCCATAGAGGATACTGGCCTATTTATAGCAATGTTCCCTGGAACAAAACTCACTACCAAGCAATTATTGCAGTGGATCAGCGGCATTTCATAACAAAGAACTCCAACCCACAGCTGACTATTTCATCCAGGAACCAAGCAGAACCGTGATGTTTATCCCGAGGAATGGTTGGGAATAGCTCATCAAATACTGCTTTTGAATATCGGTCGTCCAGATCATTTTGTGGGCTGATTGTATTTAGAGAAAGGAAATTATTTTACATGTAAAAAATGCCAACTGTGTGCACATTTGTTTGGTATTTATCTGGAGTTTACACATTATGACTCTCCAAAGTTCAACCCAGAGCGATCACTGGTCTTTCTTTTAGTTTTTTCTTTCGAGATACAGTGCGGAAACAGGCCCTTCGTCCCTCCGAGTCCGTGCCGACCAGCGATTCCCGCACACTAACATACGAGGGCCAATTTACCATTTAACCAAAGCCAATTAGCCTACAAACCTGTGTAGGAAGGAACATAATGTAGAAGAAAACCTGTGTAGGAAGGTCTGAAGAAGGGTCTCGACCCAAAACGTCACCCACTTCTTCTCTCCAGAAATGCAGCCTGTCCCGCTGAGTTACTCCAGCATTTTGTGTCTATCTTTAGCCTACAAACCTGTATATCTTTGGAGTGTGAGAGGAAACCCATGCAGGTCACAGCGAGAATGTACAAACTCCGTACAGACAGCACCCGTAGTCAGGATCGAACCCGGGTCTTTGGCGCCTTAAACAGCAACTCTACCACTGCGCCACCATGCCGCACTAATCTAATTTACCTCATCCCATAGAAGGTATTTAAGCTGGCCAAAGTCTCTATTCTTGATCACTATCGCGAGATTATAGAAATGGTTCTTACTTGAAATGTGTGAGGTAGTGATCTTTGATTATCGACGATCAACTTGTGTACAAATATTGGTCAGCATTTTTCTCACCATATCATTTTTGATCCAATGGAACTAAATGGTTGAGGATGCGCAGAAGCCATTGTTCTCAAGCTTGATCAGTGCTTAAATCCAAATTTGAATCTCTCCCTTCACAAATTGATGTATTCCACATTTCTATTGCCATGATTTGTAAGTGGTACTACTAATTTTATAATTGCGGTCCCATGGTGGAGATGCAATTACATTGCTCCAAAAGTGCATTACTGAGACCCAGATACGTAAAAGGTACACAGTTTTGCACCATTCTGCAATTGAAGTCTGTCCGACTACCTTATTTTATGACTGACAATGTTGAGTATTCAAACCCAACATGGATTTGCCATAGACAGACACAAAGTGCTGGAGTAACTCAGCGGGTCGGGCAACAACTCTGAAGAAAAAGGATGGGTGACATTTCGGGTCAAGACCCTTTTTCAGACTGAAAGTAGGTGGGGGGGGGGGGGGGGGGGGGGGAAGAGACCTGAGATAAGAAAAGGACATGCCAAATCAGGTTTAAAGCAATCACCGTCAACCTTGGTTCGTAAAAGCTTTTGATATTTCCTCACCAGAATTGGTCAAATTGGTGAGAAATCATCAGTAGATTTGAAGAAGAGATTTTTGTTTTGAAGATGTTCAGAAAGGCTAAAAGATGCCAAGTAAAGCCAACTGATCTCCATGAGGCTGACCATCGTAGTTCTTTCTGCTTTTCTAAGGTTGCAGTGTTTCTAATCAGTTAAATTGCACTTTTGGAATTGTTTCCTCAGCTACTGGTGATTTCTGATCATTTGTTAGACATGACGAGTCCATGTCAGTTTTACATTTTCAACATTTTCAATCATAAGGCAGTGAACAGCTTTCAATTGCAGAATTTAAATGAATTCAATTGAAATGAATGGTGCAATACTGCGTAAATTTTCCTTCAACCTCTTATAGACAATAAACAATAGACAATAGGTGCAGGAGGAGTCCATTCAACCCTTCGAGCCAGCACTGCCATTCAATGTGATCATGGCTAATCATTCTCAATCAGTACCCCGTTCCTGCCTTCTCACCATACCCCCTTATACTTGTTATACTTGCTAACATGAATAATTCTGGGAATGCGGGACAAAGATTATGTGATTGATTTTAATTTACCAACTGTGGACTTGCTATGATTAGCAAGAGAGATTGCAGTAGAGAGTCACCTAAATTGGAGGGCTTGAGTTATAAAGAGATTAGATAGAATAGATTTTACTCAAACAAAGGAGGCTGAGAGGTGACATGATAGATGCATATACAATTACGAGGTAAAAATTGAATAGATAGGAAATGCTTTTCCATGGTAAGAGTATCCAAAACTAGAGGGCATAGGTTTGAGTTGAGAGGAAAGAGGTTTAAGGGGATTGGTTGAAAGATTGAAAGATACCACATGGAAATAGGCCCTTCGGCCCACCGACTCCATGCTGACCATCGACGACCCATTCACACTACTTCTATGTTATTTCACTTTCACATTCGGAGCAATTATACAGATGCCAATTAGACTACAAACCCTCTCCTCTTTGCGATGTTGGAAGAATCCGATGAACCAGGAGGAAACAGTGTGTAAACTCCACATAGACAGCACCCAAAGTCAGGATCAGAGCCGGGTGTCTGGTGCTGTGAGGCCGCAGCTCTACCAGCTGCACCACTGAAATGCTCAAGCATTGCCCTGAATGGGTAATTGTATGTATGTGTGTACATGTGTGTTTGTGTTTTGTGTGTGTGTGTGTGTGTGTGTACACATGTGCGCACGTGTTTGTGTGTTTTGTGCGGGCTTGTGTGTGTATTTTGTGTGAACCCGAGCAAAGAACAAACAGTTGGAAGAACTAGAAGTTAGCAAGAGTCTAATCAAGCATCCCGTTACATTCGCAGATGCTGCTTGACCTGCTGAGTTGCACCAGCAGTTTTCTTTTGTGTAAAATTATTATATCCGAAATGCTTTTGTTTAGTATTTAAAAGAACTTCAAAAATGTACTAAATTAAGGGACTCCGAATAGCCCCTTAATCTGGCCCCTTCCCTGACCATACTGATCAGCTGCTCACTGAGAGGATGTTTG
Source organism: Rhinoraja longicauda (assembly GCF_053455715.1). Lineage (NCBI taxonomy): Eukaryota > Metazoa > Chordata > Chondrichthyes > Rajiformes > Arhynchobatidae > Rhinoraja > Rhinoraja longicauda. The sequence continues at coordinate 64,355,669 of NC_135953.1, read as the reverse complement.
TCAAGATGAAACAGCAACAACATTTCATCATGCAAGCTTGACTCGGTATGAAAATTATTGTTATTATTATTGCTGAAAAATGAACACACACACTGTCTTTACCATTACGCATTATTATAGTAGCTAATGATTACCTGAAGAGCATTCTCTGAGACAGAGACAGTTTTTATCAGGGAAGGTGGAGATAGACCTGAAGACTTGGCTGCCCTTTTTTGGGCTTTCTCATCTTGTAAGTTGGTGAAGTAGTTAACGGCAGCAAATTCGATCAGAGCAGAGAACACAAAGGCAAAGCAAACTGCAATGAACCAGTCCATGGCTGTGGCATAGGAAACCTTTGGCAAGGAGTGTCGGGCACTGATGCTCAGTGTCGTCATGGTTAGAACTGTTGTTATACCTTTAATAGAGAAGATAAATTATTTTCTTGGAGAGAAATATCAACAGGCATAATGCACTCAGACATATCAAAATTATTCAGGTACATTTTATACTATGAACAGATAAGCTATTCTTTTGAATCAAATGATGGGAGTCCTTGGATTTTGAAAGAGTTCCATTCTTAAAACTGTCCACAAACCAGTTTTACCATGTCAGAATATAAGTATTTCAATCAGGGTTGATTTACATGAAGTTAGACACAAAGTGCTGCAGTAATTTAGTGGGTCAGGCAGCATCTCTGGAGAAAAGGGAGGGGTTATGTTTCAGGCCAGGACCCTTCTTCAAACCAGCGTCTGCATTTCCTCAGATAGACACAAAAAGCTGGAGTAACTCAGCGGGACAGGGAGCATCTCTGGTATATATCCCTGATTATATCTTTGGTATAGTAAGAAAATAACTGCAGATGCTGGTACAAATCGAAGGTATTTATTCACAAAATGCTGGAGTAACTCAGCAGGTCAGGCAGCATCTCAGGAGAGAAGGAATGGGTGACGTTTCGGGTCGAGACCCTTCTTCAGACCCTTCTTCCTTTGTCCCGCCCCCCTTACCTGTCTCACCTGGAAAGACTGTTTGGGTCCTTGGATGGAGTTCAGAGGGGAGGTAAAGGGACAGGTGTTGCATCTCCTGCAGTTGCAGGGGAAAGTGTCTGTCCTCAGCAGAGGCCTCACCTTTGTTCCCCTCCGCCCTCACATCAACGAGTTCCGGGTCCGTCATGATGTGGAACTCTTCTTCCGTTGTCTCCGCCTCCGAGCCTTTTTCCATGGGAAGGAGTCCTCACCCCCCAGTGATGACCCGTTCTCCCGTCTCCAGCAGACCCCCTCCTCTTGGACTACCCCGGCTGGCCAACTACCCTCACTAGAACTTTTCATCTCCAACTGCCGGCGGGACATTAACCGCCTCAAATTCTCCACTCCCCTGACTCACACTAACCTCTCCCCTCCTGAACGTGCAGCCCTCCACTCACTCTGCAACAACCCTGACTTAGTCATCAAACCCACTGACAAGGGAGGTGCTGTGGTAGTCTGGCGTGCTGACCTCTACCGGACCGAGGCCAGACGACAACTCTCAGACACCTCCTCCTACTTATCCTTGGACCATGATCCCACCGATGAACACCAGACCTTAATCATCAACATCATCACAGACCTCACCATTTCCGGTGCTCTACCCTCTAATGCCTCCAAACTTATCGTTCCCCAGCCCCGCATGGCCCGATTTTACCTTCTACCTAAAATCCATAAACAGAAATCTCCCAGCAGACCCAATGTTTCTGCCTGCTCATGTCCCACTGAACTTATTTCCACCTACCTTGACTCCATCCTATCCCCCCTGGTCAAATCCCTCCCCACCTACATCCAAGTGCCTTCAAGAGAGAGCTAGATAGAGCTCTTAAGGATAGCGGGGTCAGGGGGTATGGGGAGAAGGCAGGAATGGGGTACTGATTGAGAATGATCAGCCATGATCACACTGAATGGTGGTGCTGGCTCGAAGGGCCGAATGGCCTATCCTGCACCTATTGTCTAAGACACCTCACATGCTCTCCGTCTCCTCAATAACTTCCGGTTCCCAGGCCCCCACTCCCTCATCTTTACCATGGATGTCCAGTCACTCTACACTTCCATCCCCCACAAGGAAGGTCCTGAAGCCCTCCGTTTCTTCCTCGACCGTAAAACCAGCCAATCCCCATCTGCTAACACTCTCCTCCGCCTAGCAGAGCTGGTTCTTACCCTCAACAACTTCTCCTTTGAATCCTCCCACTTCCTCCAAACCAGAGGCGTAGCTATGGACACTATGCCTGCCATTTTGTCGGGTACGTCAAACAATCCTTGTTCCGGGCGTACACCGCTACCTATGCTACATCGACGACTGCATTGGTGCTACCTCTTGTACCAATGCAGAACTCACTGACTTCATACACTTCACTACCAATTTCCATCCTGCTCTTAAATATACTTGGACTATCTCCGACATCTCCCTACCATTTCTGGACCTCACCATCTCCATCACAGGAGACAGACTGATATCTACTATAAACCCACTGACTCACACAGCTATTTGGACTAAACTTCTTCCCACCCTGTCTACTGCAAAAAGTCTATCCCCTACTCCCAATTCCCTTGCATCTGCGCCCAGGATGAAGTGTTTCACACTAGGGCATCAGAGATGTCCTCATTCTTCAGGAAACGGGGCTTCCCCTCTTCCATTATAGACGAGGCTCTCACTAGGGCCTCTTCTATATCTCGCAGCTCCGCTTTTGTTCCCCCTCCCCCATTCATAACAAGGACAGAATCCCCCTCGTTCTCACCTTCCACCCCACCAGCCAGCGTATCCAACAAATCATCCGCCAACATTTCCGTCACCTACAACGGGACCTCACCACTGGCCACATCTTCCCATCCCCACCCCTTTCTGCATTCCGCAGAGACCGTTCCCTCCGTAACTCGTCCCTTCCTACCAAAACCACCCCATCCCTGGGCACTTTCCCCTGCAACCGCACGAGATACAACACCTGTCCCTTTACCTCCTCCCTCAACTCCATCCAAGGACCCAAACAGTCTTTCCAGGTGAGACAGAGGTTCACCTGCACCTCCTCCAACCTCATCTATTGTATCCGCTGCTCTAGATGTCAGCTTCTTTACATCGGCGAAACCAAACGCATGCTCGGCGATCGTTTCGCTCAACATCTTCGCTCAGTCCGCCTTAACCAACCTGATCTCCCGATGGCTGAGCACTTCAACTCCCCATCCCACTCCCAGTCTGACCTTTCTGTCATGGGCCTCCTCCAGTGCCATAGTGAGGCCCACTGGAAATTGGAGGAACAGCACCTCATATTTCGCTTGGGCAGCTTGCAGCCCAGCAGTATGAACATTGACTTCTCCAACTTTAGATAGTTCCTCTGTCCCTCTCTTCCCCTCCCCCTTCCCAGATCTCCCTCTATCTTGCTGTCTCCACCTATATCCTTCCTTTGTCCCGCCCCCCTGACATCAGTCTGAAGAAGGGTCTCGACCCGAAACGTCACCCATTCCTTCTCTCCTGAGATGCTGCCTGACCTGCTGAGTTACTCCAGCATTTTGTGAATAAATATCTTTGGTATAAATCAGCATCTGCAGTTCCTTCCTGCACATTTTGTCTGCATTTCCTTTCTACACATAGATTTCCATTAACATTTATTTACTGCCTTCCCCTGTATAATTTAAAATGATACACTATCACAATGTCCAACATCCATTGGTTAGCTTAGATGCTCTTTAAGTATCAATGGATTTTACATTGTTTGATAAAATACTTCACAAGTGTAAAAAAAAAAAAGCCTTCTCAGCTTCCAAAGCAAATCCTAAGATCATAAGATCATAAGTGATAAGACTAGAATTAGGTCATTTGGCCCATCAAGTCTACTCCGCCATTCAATCATGGCTGATCTATCTCTCCCTCCCAACCCCATTTTCCTGCCATCTCCCCATAACCTCCGACACCCGTACTAATCAAGAATCTATCTCTGCCTTAAATATATCCACTGACTTTGCCTCCACAGCCGTCTGTGGCAAAGAATTCCACAGATTCATCACTTTCTAACTAAAGAAATTCCTCCTCACTCCTTCCTAAAAGAACGTCCTTTAATTCTGAGGCTATATCCTCTAATCCTAGACTCTTCCACTAGTGGAAACATCCTCTCCACATCCACTCTGTCCAAGCCATTCATAATCCTGTACGTTTCAATGAGGTCCCCCTTCATTCTTCTAAATTCCAGCGAATATAGGCCTGATGCCGTCAAACGCTCATCATATGTTACCCTACTCATTCCTCAGATCATTCTTGTAAACCTCCTCTGAACCCTCTCCAGAGCCAACACATCCTTTCCTCAGATATGGTGCCCAAAATTGCTCACAACATTCCGAATGCAGCCTGACCAGCACCTTATAGAGCCTCACCATTACGTCCCTGTTTTTGTATACCAGCCCTCTCGGAAAAAAAAAAGCTAGCATTGCGTTTGCTTTCCTTGCTACTGATTCAACTTGCAGATTAACGTTTTGGGAACCCTGCACCAGCACTCCCAAGTCCCTTTGCACCTCGAATTTCTGGATTCTCTCCCCACTTAGAAAATAATCTACGCCTTTATTCCTATCACCAAAATGCATGACTCCACACTTTGCTACACTATATTCCATATGCCACTTCACTGCCCACTTTCCCAATCTATCCAAGTCCTTCTGCCGAGTCCCTGCTTTCTCTACACTACCTGCCCCTCCACCTATTTTTGGATCATCCACAAACTTCACCATAAAGCCTTCAATCCCCTCATCCAAATCATTAATGTGATATTGTAACAAATCTCATAAGTGGTCTCCCACTGTGTGCTGGCAGCTGCCATTCTTAAATACACACAAACACACACACACATATATATACACACACACATATATATACATACATATATACATATACTGTAAATATATATATATATACACATATATATATGTGTATATATATATATATATATATATACACACACACACACACACATATATATATATATATAATATATATATATATATATATATATACACACGCGTACACACACACATTTTTTTGTTGAAGACTTGTTGGCTTTTGAATTAACAAGAGGCTATCCCTATTCTGAACTCCTGAAGATGGTTGTAATTTTTTAGCTTTCCTGGCTGAAAAAAATGTTTTGTAAATTTAGGAATTTTTGTAATTCCATAAATCATGACAAGTTATGGTTTTCTTAAATCAGGTAATCTGTAATTCAGGGAGCCTATACATTTTATTGTCTGCATTTATAACTTACTTTGGGCACAGGACATGTTCAGTTGAAGAATAGTTTACTTAATTATTCAAATTGGTATAACATGGACATTAATCTGGATTACATAAAAGTTTGATGATTTTTTTTCATTTTATATAATCATGCCAGCTAAAATGGTGCAGCTACCTAGAGTCACACTCTGATACCATGCTCAATCAATTGCTCCAATGAAACAACATGCTGTAGGAACATCTTGGAGAAATTTAATGGATCGCGCACCCTCTGTTTCAGGTTGAGTACCTTCAGCTGACCAAATATAATTCCCAGATTTTTCTTTGCACCCCTGTTAAATAGAGGCCCTCCAGTCATACGGCACCACACTCATGTCTAGCATTGAATCTTATATCTCAGCCAGGGAAATGTCTTCTCTAGCTTCTCTCCTGGTGCCCTTCGATATATTCATTCAGGCTTGGATGTATCTATCTTCACACACATTAGGATGTCCAGAACCTTATTATAGACTGACCGCAAAACATCGTCATTAACTTTCCTAAATTTCCTAGTCTACATGTCTTTCTTCGCAGTAAAAATAAAGGAGAAATATTCACTGAGCCCTTGCCCATCTCCTGCAGTTTCACACAGAGATGACATCTTTGGTTTCTGAAGGGCCCTATTCTCTCTCTAGTCATCCTTTTTCCCTTAATATACTTTTTAAATATCTGTATTTTCTTTATTCTTATCTACCAGAACTAACTTATGCCCTCTTTTTGCCCTCAAGATTGCCATCTGAAGTATGTTTCTCAAACTCTATACTTCGCCAGGTAGCTCAGTTATCTATACCTGACTCATGCCTCATTTTTCCTATCCAGAGCCTTAATTTCTCTCATTATCCGGGGTGTCTTACTCATATCTGTCTTGCCCTTCACTCCAACAGGAACATACTTACCTTGAACTCTCACGCCCACACTTTTAAAGGCATCGCAGTTTCTGGATGTCCCTTTGCCTGTAAACAACCCACTCCAATCAATCCAGTCTGAAGAAGGGTCTCGATCCGAAACGTCACCCATTCCTTCTCTCCAGAGATGCTCCTTGTCCCGCTGAGTTATTCCAGCATTTTGTGTCTACCCACTCCAATCAACCTTTGAAAGTTCTCATCTAATACCATCAATGTTGGCCTTGCCCCAAGTGAGAAATTGAATTTATGGACTAGCCTTGTCCTTATCAAGACAACTGAATAGAACTGTGGTCACTGGTCTCAAAGTGCTCACCCACTGCCACTTCAGCCACTTGCCCTGACCAATTCCCTGTGGGTAGGTCAAGATTTGCCCTCTACATTGTAGGCCCCTTTACATATTTTTTGAGAAACCATTTCTGAACATGCTTGACAAATTCCTCCCCATCTAAGCCCTAGGCACTATAGCAGTCCCAGTCCACAATGGTAAAGTTAAATGCCACTACTTTGGCAACCATCTTAATCTTGCAGCTGTCTGCAATCCTCTGCATTTTTGTTCCTCTAATTCCCATTGACTATTTGGGGGCACATAGTGCAATCCCAACAAGGTGATCATATCCTTTTTATTTCTCAGCTCCACCCATACAACTTCACTGGACTATCCTTCAATAGTGCCAGATCAGATTGTTACCATGATGTTCTCCTTAATCAAAAAGCAGCACCCTCTTTTACCCCCAGTTCCACCTCAACTAACCATGAAAAACATTTGAGATTTTAGCAACATTTAGAACATATCAAACAGGGGATGCATGTGTGTGTGTGTGTGTGTGTGTGTGTGCGTGCGCGCGCGCGTGCATATGTATACATGTGTGTGTGTACTTTTACAGTTTAGTTTATTTTTGGTCGAATACTAAGTGAAGCAACTCGATCAGGCACAATTCTTTGCAATAATTACTGTAAAACGTTTATCTGCTCATTGAAACATCCTCTACATATTTGCTTTAAATAGATTGAAAAGCTTTGACAGTAATGCATTTCAATCAAAATATACTGGAGCCTATTGTACATCGTGAAGTGTGCAGCAGTCTAGTTTTTTACATTTTGGAGTTGTGCAACTTATCCAAAGCTGTTTTATGTTATTAAATGTCAGAATTAGGCAATAATTTGTAGTGAACTAATGGAAACTCGAGCATATGTATACTTCCTATTTTATCATGCATACAGACAATAGTCAAAGTAATTAGTGGTAAAAGAGCTTTTATTTTAATTTCAATACCTGGGCAGCCTTGAATATATAATCTGTTAGTCATAATTAAAACAAAAATTTGCCTTCTCAGTGTGAGCAATACATGAATAAAGGTCTTGGAGAATATCAGCTAAACTACAGAGGATGCAATATCTGTAATAGAAATCTATTGTTTAATGGTATCTTTGTGAATTCATAGGTAAAAGATTAAGCGCAGTTATGATTGAGAGCTCTTAATAATAGCGGAGTCAGGGGGTATGGGGGGAAGGCAGGAACGGGGTACTGATTGAGAATGATCAACCATGATCACATTGAATAGCGGTGCTGGTTCGAAGAGCCGAATGGCCTCCTCCTGCACCTATTGTCTATTGTCTATTGTGGAAAATAATGCATCAAATGAAATTCAGCCAAAAATAAGCATATGGCAAGTGAGCTCTAATGAACTCGTAAGTGTACATTTTGTTGAAAAAAATTAATCTTGAACCTTTGGAGAGTGTTGGGTAAGTGATGTATCTGCTATTTACTTCTTTTTGTCTAACAAATGAAAAAAACAGTTTTCCATACAACAATATCAGCTCGTTCACTTTGAAACGTAGCCGCCCCAAAACATAATTGTTAGTTCTCTGTCACATACCTGCTGGTGATTCCTTGCCAATCACTAGAAAAATCACTAAAATAGACATTTAAGTCTAGACATAGAAAAATATTGGAAGTTTCTGCTTTTCAGACTCTTTTAAGTTGACACGTAATTAAATCTTATTCACGCAAATGCAAAGTACTTAGAGTCATGGAGTCATACAGCACAGAAGCTGCCCCAACAGCCCAACTTGCCCATGCCAACCAAGATGCCCCATGTACACTATGTTTGCCCATGTTTGCCCATCTCCCACTAAACCTTTCCTATCCATGTCCCTGTCAAAATGTTTTTAAAATGTTCTTATGCTATCTGCCTCAACTACCGCCTCTGGCAGATCATTCTATCTTCTCACCGACCTTTGTGTCTGACTTGCTCAAATTAAATATCCTGTCTGAAACCATCGAACAGAGATAGACCGGACATAAAATGATCATAAACAGTATCTTTCATCCTGTCTGTATTGAAGCCCACAAAAGGAGATAACTTGTTTTGCCAGAAATTGCTGTGTCTCTAAAGCGAAGTTAGACAGATGGTTTGCAGCGTGCTAACACACGTTTTGTTTGTGAATACTTTGCCAAGAATTCCACTGTTGCATGAGGCACAAGGTTTCATGTAATTCAGGGCCTTTGCTTCACATGTCATTCAAGGCCTTTGCATTAAAGGCCTTTGCTTCACTTGTCCTGCCGTTGTGAGAAGACAACAAAACTGTGTGGCTGAACAATGTCTGTTGCACAAGACCTTTAACTTTGTCTGGAAATGTGCACTACACAATCGTACTCATTCACCTTTTATCACGTGAGTCAATTGCATTGACCATCCTCTAATTTGCAGCGCGATTCTCTTAACAGGGAAGGAAACAGAACACTCTCCAATCCAGGCATTCATTGTCAGCATTAAGCAATTTAAGGTCAAATGCAGAACAGTCAACTTGCAGGAAAAAGCTCCCTGATTGCCTCTCTGAATAAAACTGCCAGTGTTGTGCTAAACTGGAAAAGATTTCTCCAAAATAATTATGTATAAACTTAGCTTACGCACATGCCTACAGGCAACAGCAGTTATCTTATATTAGTCTGGAACGGAGTTAAACCCAGACCACTGAGGTAAACTGACATTCTCCAACGCAATGCACCCACCATACAGTGCCTTTTTTCCAATTCCAGAAATCTTATTTGCTTGAAACACCACAGCTGATGACTAACACTACAATCCAAAGAAGAAAGAATCAGTATGCTCCCTGTCCTATACAAATCCACCAACAACCTAAAGAGCAATTGAAAAAAATACGCCCTATTTACTACTACAAAAACAAGAGTATAATTTCAGCAAAGCATTGTGACTTTTTTTTATTTATAGATGGCACAAAGAGAGTGGGAAGAAAATCTAGGCTTCAGGAAATGTGTCATGATGATTAAATAGGCCACAGTGAGAAGATAACAACATTTGGCAAATAAACAAGGATGAGCTACAATGCAGGCTGAATCCTGCTGTTGTGGCCAATGGTTCTGTGCAACCCACAGGCATTCAGCCATTCAAACTAAAATAACTTACAGAGTTTTACAGAAAGATGCAGCATGGAAACAGGCCCTTCGGTTCACTATGTGCATATTGTTCATCAAGCACTCATTTTTACACTAATCCTACCTTTAACTTTTTACCTTCCCGACATTCTCTTAGCTCCCCTGAGATTCTATCACTCACCTAGCGGTACAGTTGCTGCCGTACAGCGCTTGCAGCGCCGGAGACCCGGTTTCGATCCTGACTACGTATGCTGTCTGTACGGAGTTTGTACATTCTCCCTGTGATCTGCGTGGGTTTTCTCCAAGATCTTTGGTTTCCTCCCACTTCCCAAAGACGTACAGGTTTGTAGGTTAATTGGCTTGGTTTAAGTGTAAAATTGTCCCTGGTGCAGGTAGGATAGTGTTAATGTGCGGGGATCGCTGGTCGGTGTGACTCGGTGGGCCGAAGGGCCTATTTCAGCACTGTATCTCTAAACTAAACTAAACCTACACTCAGGCAATTTGCTGTGTCCAGTTAACCTTCCAAACTGTACATATTTAGGATGTGGGTAAAGAAACCCACACGATCTCAGGGAGAGTGTGCAAAATCCACAGAGGAAGCACTGAAAGTCAGGAATGAACCCGGATCAGAGGTATAGTTTAGTTGAGTTTAGTTAGTTTAGTTTAGTTTCATTTTGTCAAGTTTAGTTTAGTTTAGTTTAGTTTAATTTAGTGTAGTTTAGTTTAGTTTAGAGATGCAGCGTGGAAACAGATTCTTCAGCTCACCTAGTCTAGGCCGACCAGCAATCACACTTACACTAGTTCTATCCCGCAATTTGGAGAAGCTGCACACCTTTGGAAAGTGGGTTTTCTCCAGTTTCCTCTCACACTCCAAAGTCATACAGGTTTGTGGGTTAATTGGCTTCGGTAAAATTGTAAACGGTCCCTTATCTGTAGGGTAGTCCTATCACTGGTCGGCGCGGACTCGGTGGCTGAAGGATCTGTTTCTGCGCTTTATCTCTAAAGTCTAAAATCTGAAGTAATAAGGTGCTTTTGCTCCAGTTTGCGTGAGGCCTCACACAAACCCAAGAGGTTGGCCAGCTCCAAAAACTCCCCATGATGGACGTGTCCTCCTCTTCCACTTTAATTACCTGAATTTCTGATGCAGAAACTGAACAATTAGAACACTTTGCTGGTTTTGTTTGAGTCTGTTAATCTTTTAATGAAATACTAAGTAGGCCATGTTACATTTTGAGTTTTTTGATAGGGAAACACTACAAAGGGAATGATCATTGGGTCTTTCTGATTTCTTCAGCCTCAACACCATTTTGGATGGGTAAATGTACTATATTACTATTCTCCTGACAATGTGTGCATTGTCAAATTTAAACCCCCAGCTGGAGGACAGTCCAAACCTAAAACATTTAGAACGGAGATGAGGAAAATGTGCTACATTCATGCTATACCTCTAAATGTCTACACTTATCTTTCTGAAGATTGCAAACAAATGGAAATAATTGATAATGACAGCAAAAGTGAACCTTCACTTTTTCTTTCGTACCCAAAGGGGAAAATAATAGCTGCCACTTCCTGATCGACTTATGGCAATAACTTTACCAAACTCAACCTAATTCAACATCAACATGTTGAATTCATAACTATCCATTCAATAGCTGCGTGACAGACTAGACAACATTTAAATGAGAACTGATTACATCGGAGCATCTTCCATGAAATCTGATTGAGGGATCTACGAGAAGGCAGACTAGAAAGGTCAGGTTGCCGTGACAATAATAGTTTAGGCACATAAAAATAAACACAAGAGACTGAATGGATTCACAAATTGTGGGTGAAGCAATTATCTGCTGAAATCGTTCACAATATTCAAATTCAAGACTCAGTGTTCCAAAACTTGCTTGCAATTTTTATTTTCTGTTGATTCTCTTTAAGAATTATTTTTAGTCTCACTGCAAGTTGACTTCCACCCTGTTTTATTCAAGCACCATTTTACAACCAATCGATTCACCAAGTGATTGAACAAAAAACTAAAGATAGAAATAAATATTAAAATATCCTTTAGTTAAAGGACTAGATGGAAAATTTTGATTGGTAAGAAAAGGGGGTGGGAGAACCTCGATGGATCTGAAGGAGAGAGCAAGGAGCTCACAGGGTGCAGGTTACCTGTGACAGTGTGAGAATGGGAGAGGGAATTGAAATGACATGCAACCGGGAGCTCAGGATGGTGATTATGGACAAGGCGTACGTACACCAAAACAGTCAACCAGTCTACACTTGGTCTCACCAATGTAGAGGATACAACACTGAAAGCACCAAATGCATTATCCAGATTGGAAAAGGTGCTTGTGAATCTTTGCCTGGGTGAAACTAAATGTAAGATTGAGGAACGGCACATCACATTCCACCTAGGTAAACTAGGAGCCAATGCACGAACATTGGATTTTCCATTTTCAGGTAATCTGCAAACCCGCTCCTTATCACTCTTTCTGATCCACCCAAGATCTCTCTGCCCCTTTACCTAACCCCCCCCACCTCCTCCCCAAACGTCAGCTCCCAGTTTCATTCCCCTTCCCCCCCTGGTTCCATCCACCTCTCATTTACACATAGCATGCATTCCCTCGCCCATTCCCTCCCGAACTAGTTCCACTCATGTCCTCCCCGCCTCAGTCTCTACCTCTATCTCACCCCCACCTATCCCCTCCCCCCCCTACCTGGCTCCATCTTTTTACCTCCTCGATCCAGATCTGTCTCTATCACCACCATCCACCCTCTCCCACCTCCACCCCTCTGATAGTGCCTGGGATTAATTAGACTTGCCATAATACCATAAGACATAGGAGTGGAATTAGGCCGTCCAGCCCATCGACTCTACTCTACCATTCAATTGTGGCTGGTCTATTATTCCCTCTCAACACCATTCTCCTGCCTTCTCCCCGTTACCTTTGACACCCTTCCAAATCAAGAACTGATCAATCTCTGCATTAAAAATACCCAATATTTTGGCCTCCACAGCCATCTGTGGCAATGAATTCCACAGTTTCACCACACTCTGGCTGAAGAAATTCCTCCTCATCTCCATTTTGAAGCTATATCTGTTTTCTCTGAGGCTGTGCCCGCTGGTTCTAGACTCTCCCATCACTCCAAACATATTTTCCATGTCCACTTATCCAGGCTTTTCAATATTCAGTAGGTTTCAATTAAATCCCCTCTCATCCTTCCATCCAGCGAGGACAGGCCCAGAGTCTTCAAACGCTCCTCATACATTAACCCAATCATCCCTGGGATAATTCTCATAAGCCTCTTCCAAAGCCAGCACACCCTTCTCAGATATGGGACCCAAAACTGCGCACAATATTCAAAATATGGCCTCACTAGCGCCTGATAAAGCCTCAGCATTACAACCCAGTTTTTATATTCTAGTCCACTCGAAATGAATGCTAACGTTGCATCTGTCTTCCTTACCACTGGCTCAAGCTGCAAATTAACCTTTTGGGAATCCTGCATGAGCCTCCCAAATCCCTTTGCACTCTAATTTTTTGAATCCTCTCCATATTTAGAAAGTAGTCTATACCTTTATTCCTTCTACCAAAGTGCATGACCATTTACATTGCTACAATGTATTTCATTTGCCTCTCCTTTGCCCACTCTCCCTACCTGTCCAAGTCCTTCTGCAGTCTGTCTGCCTCCTCTACACGACCTGCCCCTCAACCTATCTTCATATCGTCTGCAAATTTGGCCACAAAGCCAACAATTCCCTCATCCAGTCCCCTCCACCTTCAGCTCAGAGTGGCTTTGTCCATTGAATATGTGAGTTGATGGTGGTGCAGTGAAGGCTCAAGTGTGCATGGTCCCTGTGTGCACAAGAAACAATGCTTGTCTACACCGATGAGAATCAAACACCAAGACATAGATAAAGACAGCACTGAAAAGCAGGGAGAGTTAAAGGGAGTGAATCAGTGTTCCATCAGGTACAGAAGGAGAAATGAAGAGAGGGAAATATATACAGAATTTATAGATACATAGATACATAGACAATAGGTGCAGGAGTAGGCCATTCGGCCCTACGAGCCAGCACCTCCATTCAATGTGATCATGGCTGATCATCCACAATCAGTACCCCGTTCCTGCCTTTTCCCCATATCCCTTAATTCCACTAGCCCTTAGACTCTATCTAACTCTCTTTAGAATGCATCCAGTGAATCAGCCTCCACTGCCTTCTGAGGCAGAGAATTCCACAAATTCACAACTCTGCGGGTGAAAAAGGTTTTCCTCATCGTTCTAAATGGCCTACCCCTTATTCTTAAACTGTGGCCCCTGGTTCTGGACTCTCCCAGCGTGTCCAATCACTTAATAATTTTATATGTTTCAATAAGATGCCCTCTCATCCTTCTAAATTCCAGTATATACAAGCCCAGTCGCTCCATTCTTTCATCATATGACAGTCCCACCATCCCGGGAATTAACCTCATGAACCTACGCTGCACTCCCTCAATAGCAAGAATGTCTTTCCTCAAATTAGGAGACCAAAACTGCACACAATATTCCAGGTGTGGTCTCACCAGGGCCATCTACAACTGCAGAAGGACCTCTTTGCTCCAAATACTCAACTCATCTCATTATAAAGGCCAACATGCCATTAGCTTTCTTCACTGCTTGCTGTACCTGCATGCTTACCCTGCATCCTCTTCACAGTTCACACTGCCACCCAGTTTTGTGTCATCTGCAAATTTGCTAATGTTACTTTTAATTCCTTCATCTAAATCATTAATGTATATTGTAAATAGCTGCGGTCCCAGCACCGAGCCTTGCGGTACCCCACTAGTCACTGCCTGCCATACTGAAAGGGACCCTTTAATCCCTACTCTTTGTTTCCTGTCTGCCAACCAATTTTCTATCCATGTCAATACCCTACCCCCAATACCATGTGCTCTAATTTTACGCACTCATCTCCTGTGTGGGACCTTTTCAAAAGCTTTCTGAAAGTCCAGGTACACTACATCCACTAGCTCTCCCTTACCCATCTCACTTGTTACATCCTCAAAAAATCCAGATTAGTCAAGCATGATTTCCCCTTCCTAAATCCGTGCTGACATGGACCGATCCTTTCATCTCATGTGCGGAGAAAACACTGCAACAAGAAAATTCACCTGTCAGCCTGGACTGACATGGGATGTTGGGTAAATTATACATTCCCAACAGGGGGAAAGGAAATCCAGATTAAACACTATCGGTGTGCGAGCTGACAATTCAGCTGTATTGCGCCAGAGCTGCAATGAGTGGACTCTGGTGGGCACTTTCCTATGCTTATAGGGCCTGGCAAGCTATGTGCTTTTGTTCTCCACTGAGTGGCAAGGTTATAAGACAGGTTTTCCATCCAGGTCACTGCCCATTTATTCAGCACATTAATCCTGGTTATCAAGCCAAGAAGCTCAATGTTTATATTTTAACAAATGAGTTCCCAGCACACCTGCATCACTGGCAAGACAGGTGCTGACACCAAATGACATGCTCAGTCATTTCAGAGAGCAGTTGAGTTGAGTCTGAAGAAGGCCCCCGACCCAAAACGTCACCCATTCTTTATCTCCAGAGATGCTGCCTAACACACTGAGTTGCTCCAACACTTTGCATCTATCTTTGGTATAAACCAGCATCTGCAGTTCCTTGTTTCTTCATTCCCAACACTGCAGGTATTGCACTTCACAGCACTGTAGGTAATGCAGCTCCCAATAGTGCCGGTATTGAAGTTCCTAACAATGCAGTCACATAAAGGCCAGGCCAGTTGATTGTGGCAGATATATGATATTAACTAAAAGCTAAAG
This sequence comes from Rhinoraja longicauda, assembly GCF_053455715.1. NCBI lineage: Eukaryota > Metazoa > Chordata > Chondrichthyes > Rajiformes > Arhynchobatidae > Rhinoraja > Rhinoraja longicauda. The sequence goes on along the minus strand of NC_135953.1, from coordinate 64,340,301 downwards.
ACTGCAGATATTGGAAACCTGACATAATAACAGAAAATGCTGGAAACTCACTCTGGGCCAGGCTGCATCTATGGAAAGGAGAAACAGTTAACATTTTGAGTTGATGACTTTCCATCAGAAATGGGAGAAATGGGAAAACACTTGCAGAGAAGTGACAGAGGCTGTGATTAACAAATCTTTGTCACCACTTCTCAGATGGAACCACAGACTGCTGTATGATGATTCCCTTGGTCTCCACCCTATCACAAACATTCCCTCGACCCCCTTCCATCTAAAGCGGTGGCAGAGTGGCTCAATGGTAGAGTTGCTCCTTACAGCACCAGAGACTCACTTTCGATCCGGACTACAGGTTCTGTCTGTGCAGAGCTTGTATGTTCTGCCTGTGATCCTGTGGGTTTTCTCCGGGTGCTCTGGTTTCCTCCCACAAACCAGAAACATGCAGGTTTGTAGGTTAATTGACTTCTGTAAATTGTCCCTAGTGCGAAGGATAGAACTAGTGTACCGATAATCGTTGGACAGCATGGACTCCGTGGCCGAAAGGCCTGTTTCCAATCTCTATCTCTAAACTTAAAAGATGCTTTTTTTACAGCTCTTCCACTTCTAATGAAAGGTCATTGCCCTGAAATGTTCATTCTGTTTCTATCCACAGTAGATGCCTGGTCTGGTGAGTATTTTCAGCATTCTCGGTTTATATGAAGGGCAGCACACATCATTCCCTACAGAACACCATAGAGACCAGATAGATTGTCATGTTAATCCAGTAATCTGGTCCCTGTTACACACTCGATATTACTTATCGTAAATGTAATTTCCCAGCTGCCAAGGTGGGAATTGAGTTTTCATCTTTGATGGTTAGATGGTTCACCTTAGATGGTTAGTCTCGATCTCTAGACCAGTAGCACATATCCCTCATCAGTGACTCAGTTTTAAGCAGCACCATTGCCAATATTTCTTGCTGTTCCTATTGATTTATTCCGTTCAGTGTGTTTTTTTCATTATAAATAACAGTCCTTTCAGTTTTTCAATTTTTTTAGGACCCCATCACACAATACATTTAAAGCCAAAACACAGTGGTAAAGCGATAGCAATGCTGCTTTGCAGCGCCAGAGTCCCTGGTTCAATCCAGACTATGGGTGCTGTCTGTACAGAATTTGCATGTTCTCCCTGTGACCGCATAGGTTTTCTCCGGATGCCCCGGTTTCCTCCCACATTCCAATGATGTGCAAGTTTGTAGGTTAATTGGGTTTTGTAAATTGTCCCTAGTCATGTCATAAGTGACAGGAGCATAATTAGGCCATTCAGCTCATCAAGTCTACTCCACCATTCAATCATGGCTGATCTATCTCTCCCTCTTAACCCCATTCTCCTGCCTTCTTGCCATAATCCCTGACGCCCGTACTAATCAAGAATGTATCTACCTCTAAAATATCCATTGACTTGGCCTCCATAGCCTTCTGTGGCAAAGGATTCCACAGATTCACCACCTTCTGACTAAAGAAATTCCTCCTCATCCCCTTCCTAAAGGAACGTCCTTTAATTCTGGACCTCCAGACCTAGACTCTCCCACGAGTGGAAACATCGTGGAAACATCCTCTCCAAATCCACTCTATCCAAGCCTTTCACTATTCTGTACATTTCAATGAGGTCAACTCTCAATCTTCTAAACTGCAGCGAGTACAGGCTCAGTGCCGTCAAATGCTCATTATAAGTTAACCTGGGATCATTCTTGTAAACCTCCTCTGGACCCTCTCCAGGGCCAGCACATCCTTCCTCAGCTATGGTGCCACAAAATTGCTCACAATATTCCGAATGCGGCCTGACCAGCACCGCAATGTGGGATCCACAGTTTAAGAATAAGGGGTAGGCCATTTAGAACGGAGATGAGGAAAAACTTTTTCAGTCAGAGAGTTGTAAATCTGTGGAATTCACTGCCTCAGAAGGCAGTGGAGGCCAAGTCTCTGATTGAGAATGATCAGCCATGATCACATTGAATGGTAGTGCTGGCTCAAAGGGCCGAATGGCCTACTCCTGCATCTATTGTCTATTGTCTATCCTAGTGTGTAGGATGCAAAACTGAGATACAAATGTCTGGTTGATTGTTGGTTGGCGCTGAAAGGCCTGTTTGCACACTGTATACGCTAAACTAAACAGCTGTTGAAATTAAATATATTCACCAGGAAATTAAGTTGTGAGTGCGAAACAAATGGATCAGTTGGAGGTGGGGGAGGGGGGGAGTTGTCAGGACGAAATGGAATCACGAAGCAAACATGGACGCTTTAAAACAGAGCAAATCATCCGTAAACAGAAACTGATGTTGTCAGAACCAGCTGATAATATGTTTCTTTCTCCCGAATGCACAGAAATGTGAGGCGGAAGATTTTCACGATGACCTGTGAAAGCCATTATTAGATAGACACAAAATGCTTGAGTAACTCAGCTGGACACCTTCCCCTCAGCTAACAATGAACCATTCCTCATTTCCTCACCTGCTTTGATCTATCAATTTCACACCTTACCTTCCACATCTCTCATCTCCCTCTCCCCTGACTCTCAGTCCGAACAAGGGTCTCAACCCGAAACATCACCCATTCCTTCTCTCCAGAGATGCTACTTGTCCTGCTGAGTTACTCCATTATTTTGTGTCTATCTTCAGTGTAAACCGTCATCTGCAGTTCCTTGCTACACATTTTAAAAGCTATATTATTACATGCATTTACTTAGCTGTTCCTCAAAGTGGCTAGGATAACAATGGAATGAATAGGTTGACTTTATATATTTTTTATCTTTATCAAATGGAATTTCGGGGTAAGTCTGAATATCATCAGAAGTGAAGTTTTATTTTCTTCTTCTCCCAAGCCCATTGTATTTCAGCTGGCATGTTACGGCGGACTTCCTCACATTTAGATACAGGGCAAAAAGATACCTAATTTTGGAATTACATGAAGATTTCCACAGTAAAAATTTGACCACCAAGCTTCAAGTGATATATGATGATGACCATCAAGCATGTGTACCTTAAAATATTTTGTACCCTTGACAGCTATTTTCATTTTGTTTATGAGCGTTTAGTAAAGATTCAGTGGCCTTTGGTAAGGTGCAGCATTGCAACCATTCTCAAGCGAAATAACAGTCCTGTTAATTCTCAGCTTTATTTTTAGTTATATTCACCCTTCTTGATTCAAGTAACCAAAAATACTGCATCATTACTACAATGCTAATCATTAAAATTAGATTAGTTAGACCAACATTCCCACAATCCAAGTAAATCTCACCTGCTTCAATATTGTAAATGGATCAGGATCAAAGATAGATGATCTTTTTTGATAGATGATAGATAGATCTCTTTTCCCTTGTGAGAAAAAGTTTAAAAATCCAACAAGCGTGTTGGTAAACACTTCAGACCATGAAATAATTTACTTCATCTGATAATCAAATGTTCTGTATATATTGAAATTGTATTGGAAGGTAATTCCAACAACCAATTTTATTTTCATTATTTCTAGCTCTCCAGGGTGAGAAACTAAAACTTAATGAGTGTAAAAATTAAAGTATTTTGTGGATTCATGACATAAATTATCAAGTATACACAAAATATCCCAGTCTTGAAAACTTTTTCTGCATATTTTCTTAATCTACGTGCCTCGGTGTAACTAGCCACATATTTTTTTTAAGTTACCTTTAACAATTATGAATTAGATCATTAGTAGATTAAAATGCCTATACATTGTAATAAACCCAAAGTAATTAATCTGTTAGCACTTTAAGTATATCCCTATTTTTAAAGGGATTATATCAAATCTATGCTTAAGGCATGCCAGATTTATTCCCTTCGGAATAAAGCAGATGAACATTTAATACATCTGCAGGCGGGATGGATTGAGGGAATCTTGTCTTCTATTTAATTTTCAATTTAGTTGTAATTTCTAGAATTAAATAACAATGCATAATTAAGCTGTTTATTCCACTTTCCTTGTTTGCTAAATTGCTTTGTATGTCTCCATCCCATTAGCAGTTCATTGTGCCCTTAACTCTGCGAAAGATTGTCACACACATACAGGTTCCAATAATGGAAAGAGATAGACATCTCTAAAAGGCCTTTCATGAAAACATTTTGAAATCATCAAGGAAATCTCTTTTCATTTCAACTTTATCTTCAACTTTAATCTTTGTTTTCTTCAGTTCTTTGTGTTTCCATTATTGTTATTCTAATGTTTTAATATTGGACATTTTATTATAAGTACTTTGTTTTGATAATTGAAGTTTAGTTTGAACTAGCTGTTATATGCATCTATTTATTAAATTATGTAATCTGATAGACGGAGCATGGCGCAGTAATAAGGTTATATTTTTATACTAGCTATGATCATAAAATGAATCCAATTTTTCTTGGATTTCATAAGTGATAGGAGTAGAATGACGCCATTCGGCCCATCAAGTCTACTCCACCATTCAATCAGGCCTGATCTACCTATTCCTCCTAACCCCATTCTGCCATCTCCCATTTTTCTCCATTTCAGCCTCTGCCAGCAAAATCCTGGTTTTTTTCCCAACACATTTACAAGTTCTCAAGCAATAGCCAACAGAGAAAATCAATATTACTTTGCAACATTGCAACAGGCAGCAAGCCAGAAAATCTATCCCAACATGTCAATGTGGAGCTGCCTGAATATTTATAACCAATCCACTACCGTGATACATTTGTTCTGATCTGTTGCTGCTAGATGTAAATATACTGCTAGATACGCTGTTAGATGTAAATTCTCACATGAGGATGAAGAGCTTTTTAATTGGGTCTGCAATTCCCCAGAGGCAAGATGTTTCAAATTGTATGAATTCTGATTTATCTAGAAAAATATGAATATTTTCTGCTTTTCTGTAGTTCAGAAAATAAATTTAAATCGATTTTATCTCAAATTTCTGACATTTTTAAAATAAAATGTTTTCAGTGATTTTCAGAAAAATCTAAAGAATGTTGAAATAATTTTAAAAATAGACATTTCCGTTCAGAAAATTGGGTGCACAAATCCTACTGCTGTTCTCAATAAATTACCTTTGTTATATCCAGACACAGAGCAAAATAAAACCTGAAAGTCCAACTGATCTCCATTTTCAGTCATCGTGTTGAGTAATACATCCTATGGATTATTTTCACTGGGGTTTTAAAGCCAATGCTTTAAAACTAATTCCTTTCATATCATTAAATGAAAGATGATCAAATCAAAATCCGGCCGCGGGACGTTTCAGTGCCCGGTGCGGCTCGGCCGTTGGACTTAACATCGCCCGGTGTGGCCGCGGGACGTTTCTGTGCCCGGGGCGGCTCGGCCGGGGGGCCTTCCATCCCCTTGCGGGGGCTGTGCGTGTCGTTTGCCTCGGTAGGGGTCGAGCTGCCTGTCCGTGGGTGCGGGGGGGAAGAGAGGGGAAGTTTTGTTGCCTCCATCACAGTGAGGGGGTGTTTGGAGTCACTGTGATGGATGTTTGTGTTGGGGTCGGGTGTCCTGTGTTCTTTTCTTTTTTGCTGTATTTTGTGTGACTGCTGAAATTTCGCTCGGTGTTGTGCCGAGTGACAATAAAGTGTTGTTATGTTATGTTATGTTATTTATTTGCTGGATGGGTAAATATGAATAACCAACATTGCTATTAAAACAGCTTTCTGGCAGAGGTTTAGAAACATGTGATATTTTTGCCACCAAGTACACCTTTGTCTTGAAATGTGACTCAATGCAAGATCAATGCATATCTAACAAGCAATGTTGATTTGCCAAAGTGAAATAACAATTTAGATAGCGACATAAGGAACTGCAGACTGATTAACAAAGAAAACCACAGAGTGCTGGAGTAACTCAGCAGGTCAGGCAGCATGTCTGGAAAACATGGATGGGGGTTGGGACCCTTCTTCAACTCCATATGGTTGCATTACCTAATTTTTTATGTCTGAGCCAATTATTTTCATTAAAAGATGCAGCAAATAAACAACGTTGTGCCAAAATCGTGGGAGGCAAGTGAGATGAGAGTACGCAGCCTACCATTTTTGGACAGATATCAAATGAGATATAAACCTGGAATAGGCTCTTTGCATATTGAACTGTGAAGTGAAGCATTTTTCATACCACCCCCTCATCCCAAATTGAGGATCTTCCCCCTCACTGGGAAAATCTAAAGCATGGGATATATTTCACAACAATGGGCTGTGATGAAGATGAATCTTTTCTCTCAGTTCTTTGGAGTTCTCCATCCACAGTCTAAGAATAAAGGGGAGGCCATTTAAAACTGAGATGAGAAAAAACTTTTTCACCCAGAGAGTTGTGAATTTGTGGAATTCTCTGCCACAGAGGGCAGTGGAGGCCAATTCACTGGATGAATTTTAAAGAGAGTTAGTTAGAGCTCCAGGGGCTGGTGGAATCAAGGGATATGAGGTGAAGGCAGGCATAGATTACTGATTGTGGATGATCCGCCATAATCACAATAAATGGCAGTGCTGAGTCAAAGGGCCAAATGGCCTCCTCCTGCACCTATTTTCTATGTTTCTATGTTTCTATCCCAACAGCTGTGAAGCATGATTCACATTATTGCTAGTGGAGCAGACAGTTTATGATGAACAGGTGGGAGGAAAGTGGAGTTGAGGCCAAGGTCAGAGCAGCCATGGTCTTATTGAATGGGGGAGCAGCCCCGGGAGGCTGCGTGATCTATTCTCCTATTGATTACTATTGATTATGTGCTTATGTTTACATAATATGTTGGTGCTGAAGGCAGGTTACAATTAGGCAGCCTGTACCCATGTGCAGCTCATCTGATCTCAATGGGTTATGTGTAGATTGCCACCAATACCAAGTTTCCTCAAACAAAAACAATGTCAATTGTAAATAGGAATCAGGGAGAACAGGTTCATATCTGCCAGCACCACATTACAACCATGGTGGTTGTGAGCTACTGCATGCCCCATCCCCTCTTTAGACTTCAGACTTTAGAGATACAGTATGGAAACAGGATATTTAGCCCACCAAGTCTGCGCTGACCAGAGATTCCCCGACACCGGTATCCTACGCACGAGGGACAAATTACAATTTACAAAAGCCAATTAACCCACAAACCTGCACGTCTATGAAATGTGGGAGGAAACCAGAGCATCTGGAGAAAGCCCACACAGTCACAGGGAGATACAGATCCTTACAGACAGCACCTGTAGTCAGGATCGATCCTGGGTCTCTGGTGTTGTAGGGCAGAAACTTTACCGCTGTGCCACTCTGCCACCCCCTGGCTTTACTCAGCTCTGCCACTCTCCCGATCTTTGCACCTTTTTTCCGTAATTAACATCTCCCTCACTCTCATGATCGCTGCCTTATTTCTTTTTCCAATCATTTTCACCACACGTTCTCCAATCAAACCCTACTGTTTTCAGTTGCATTCATGACTTCTCTCCCAACATTTTATGCCTCACTGCCAACCCCCAAATCAGCGTATCCCTTTGATAAAAGAGTAATGCTATTACTGCCAACAGTGAAAATCAAACAGTTTCCTTATCATGCGGAATCCAGAAAATATTCATTTGAGTGCATAGGTTTGTGGGTGGGATTATGATGGAGGATGGGGGAATGGGGTGGGCATTATTGGCACAAATTATTGATCCCTGAGGATGGAGACTGTATGGCAGTGCTCATTTTGGTGAATATGATTAGACTCCTGCTAAGTTCCTGCTCAGAATGATGCCTGCGTAATGTTTGAAAGAGAATATGGTTGTGTAACCAATCCATTGGTCTATTTCAAGCAAAAAGCCAATCCACACCACACTCAACTCTCAGCTTCAGACAAGGAAAGGATGGGTCATAAGGGTCATTTGAATGAGTTACGGGTCAAATGAATGGGTCAAGGGTCATTTGAATTGAGCCACTGACCATGGTGGGACAAATGGAATGCAGGCATTGCTTTGCTAATTTTGCTTCATTTTAAATTAATTTTTCTTTATTTATGTTTTGAGAGACCGTTAAAAGTTACCGTTAAAAGCCTTTAGCAGCTGAAAAGTGGTCAAAGACAAGCAGCGGGTTCAAGTTGCAAGACTACACCGCTCGAGGTCTGCTCGCTGCTCAGAGCCCACTCCAGCTCTTCCGGATACCTGCCAGGTTCAGGGTTAGCCCTCCCAATGTAGACAAAGCCTGAGCAAACAATGGCCAACTCCAGAATGATCCAGCTCAAGATTCTGCTCAAGGTATGCCTACTTTGAAGAAGTTCTCCTCAATTTTTCCTTCCTACACATTTTGTCAAGTCAAGTCAAGTCAAGTTTATTTGTCACATACACATACACGATGTGCAGTGAAATCTCCTCAAGGTATGCCTAATTTGAATAAGTTCTCCTCAATTCCTTCCTACACAGGATTCAGTATATGGCTATTCAGGTGGAAAAATTCTTCAAGGGCGGAACAGTTGCTGCCTCACAGCGCCAGAGATCGGGGTTCAATTATGACTTTGGGTGCTGCCTGTACAGGGTTTGTACTTTCTCCAGGTAAACACATGGGTTTCCTCCAGGTGCTCCGGTTTCCTCCCACAATTGCAAAGACTTACAGGTTTGTAGTTTAATTGGCTTCTGTAAATTGTAAAATTGTAAATTGTACCTCGCGTGTAGAATAGTGCTAATGTATGGGGTAACCACTGTTCGGCATGGACTCGGTGGGCCAAAAGGCCTGCTTCTGTGCTGAATCTAATTAATTCTAAGGCTCATGTGTGCCTTCCAGTGCAAGACACAAAATGGGGTTGGTAAATGGAGCATCCGTTTACCCGCCAAAAACTGGGGGAGACTGGTATCCCATTTTATCAATGCTTAACACTGAGGCACCGCAGAATTTCAAACAGGGAAACTTGTTACAAGAAGTTACTTTCCTATGCTGTTCAATTTTGTTCAAAACTTAAAAAGAAAAATATATCCATTGATTTTGATTAAAAAATAGCTTTTAGGTTTCATCAAAGAATACTTCAGACAGTCAATTCTTCCGTAATCAGAATTAATGTCCAAAAATCAAATACATGGTCTTGGCTGCTAGAAAAGTCAATACTTAATTTTTAATTCATCCATTCTGCTCCAGAGTATCAGTAAAGAAGCAGTCAGTAAAGCACTACCTTGTCAGGCGTACAAAAAAAGTATTTGAAAAACGAGGCAGCTCCCAAATAGATTAAACCCGGCAGACAGACATTTAATAACGTTACTGGGAAAAGATTACAAAAGTGGAATGGAAATCATATTAGCACATGGATTGGACTTCCAATCATGGGTGACTAAACATCAATGCAGACTGGTCGGGTCAATTGATTGTAACAATCCGCACTTTTATTTTAGTTACTCTGAATGAAAAAAATTCACAGATAAATATTGGGAGTGCAGTCAGAGCTCTAATCTCCATGTTAGAAGGAGGATCGCAAGAAGATTGCAGGTGACTTGGCATAATTGATAAATCATACCAACAATAAAACTTTGGGCAGACTGGATTGCTTTTTCCAAAGTTTTCCCACTTTCCCACTCCCCACACACTATGGGCAATTTACAGAAGCCAATTAATCTACAAACCCACAGGTCATTGGGATGTGGGAGGAAACCAGAGCACCCAGAAGTTGGCCACGCAGTCAGTCGCAGGGAGAATTAGCAAACTCCCCACTGTCAGCACCCGAGGTCTAAATTGAACCTAGGTCTCTGGCACTGTGAGCTAGCGACTCTACCGGCTGCACCACTGTTCCATCATATAACATAGAAAATAGGTGCTTGAGGAGGCTATTTGGCCCTTCGAACCAGCACCGCAAAGTAGAATTAAAACAGTAAAATAAAGAGACATATGTGGAACAATTTACAGTGACCAACGACCAACCCACACATTTTTGGAATGAACACTCAGGGGAAACCCCACACAGTCACACGGAAAAAATGTAAACACCAAACATTGTGCCACTCTTAAGAAATAACTGAGACAAATAGAAAAATCTGTTGATGGTATAAAAAGAAGAGAGATGAAAGGAAATCTGTGCAATGGATCATATGTTGAATATTATTTTTTAATTGTTTATGATAGCTCAAAGCTTACCTAAGACTAGATAAACTGACATCAAATGGTAGCTGGTTGGAATTCACATTTCGGAATCAGCTTATTAATGCGACTGTAGTTGCCCTTCTGACCAATGCTGTCTCTGCCACTGAGGAGAATAAAACTAATTTTGGCCAATTTTGCCCAACAAATTTATAAATCCAGTCAGTAAAAGAATAACCCACCATTGACTCCATCTATACATTATGCTGCCTCAGAAAAGCAGCTAACATAATCAAAGACTTGTCTCACCCCAGTCATTCCTTCTCCCTGCTCCTGTCAGGCAGAAAGTACGGAAGCTTGAAAGTACGCACCACCTGACTCAAGGAAAGGATTGGATTCAAAGTGTGAAGGAAGGAACTGCAGATGCTGATTTACACCAAAGATAGACTCAAAATGCTGGAATAACAGGGGGATAAGCAGCATCTCCTTTTCTCCAGAGATGGTGCCTGACCCGTTGAGTTACTCTCACATTTTGGATCTGTCTTAGATTCACAGTTTCTGTTTTCTACAATCAAACAGCTGAGCACAATAAATAAATATCCTTTGTCATTTGAGAGTACCAGTGTAACAGTCAGAACAGTGTGAAATATGAATTAAAGCACACTTCATCACATTAAAGTTGTTGCTGCCCAACACATGGGACAAATATGTTAATATGCAGCAATCCATCCCCTCCTCCTTCCCAGTTCTCCCACCAGTCTTACTATCTCCGACTACATTCTATTTTTGTCCAGCCCACTCCCCTGACATCAGTTGAAGAAGGATCTCGACCCAAAATGTCACCCATCCCTTCTCTCCAGAGATGATGCCTGTCTCTGGAGAGACAGGCAGCATGTCTGTCTCTCCAGAGAGAGACAGACAGACATGTCCCGTTGAGTTACTCGAGGATTTTGTGTCTACCTTTAATATGCACCAATTTCTGCTCGGCCTAATTTTAGAGCAGCATTGCAATCCAGTTCATCTCATGAAATGTTTATGATTTTTCTCCTATATGTTAACTTTGTAACCCATCGACTTCCCAAAACTTCCTTAAAACCAGAGCGTGGGAAGAATTCTAAACCAAGAGCAAATATGATCCGTGTGACTAAATGGAGGGAAGTCGTAACAGGGAAAAGCATTGAAAAATATTAAAACGTTAAACGATCAATATTGAAGGTAAAAGAAAGAAATTAAATGACTGTTTTGGGTTGTGAAAGTACATACCAAACACTGTTCGTGCTGGGACTGATTCCTTATTAATCCAAAAAGACACTTGAGAGAGAATGACCGTCATAATGCAGGGTATGTATGTCTGGATCATAAAATAACCCATTTTTCTTCTCAAGTGAAAGTAGACTGCCATCACCACATATTCTCCTACAACAGATAAATATATATTTTTTAATTCTGGTTTATCTTAATTATTTTTTGTATCGATTAACACGAATTAAGAAATCTCAATAATCTTGCAATCCTTATGCAATATTGAACACAAAGACATTTCCAAGGGTAATCGGGTGTTCAAAGTCTATGCGCCTTTACCTGTAATGGATTTGATAGTGCCACTAGAAACTGTTTGCCCCACAAGATCATACTGAACCAGGCTAGATGATTCTTTAGGTACCTCCACCGATTTGTCAGGTCCTTTTGTCCAAGTGTATATCATCTCACTCTTAGGATAAGCATCTAGAATGAATGAAAACAAAAATTAAGAATATGCTAATCTGGGTTAGTAATACATTTGGCTAAATTGTTCTATCAGAAATGACCACATTTGATTACTAATTTCCTGAACATTTTAATTGTTCATGAATTATTTGTAAAATTAAATCATTACTAATTTAACTGCTATGAATTTCACAATACAATAACGCATGGTATTTATTAACAATTTATAAACAGGTGCTAAAATAATTGACATTTATTTCAATTCATGTGAAACAACATAAAACTATTTTGGTATTGTAATTATATCAATATGGTAAAGCAACTATGCAACAATAATATGAATATTAATGATTATATAAGCAATCCTGATTATTACAAATGCATTGGCATTTATTAACCCACTCATATTAATTTGCATTATGTAGTACAATCTGCTTTTTGTGCTTGTATTAATTTAAGAACATTCGGATCATACAATAACATTGTAAAAAGGGTCATATTGTGTTTTTAAAATAAATTAATGACACTTTACACATGTAACAAACACTCATTTATATTCCACAAAGGTCAGTGAAAATATTACCTTTCCATGATCAAAATATGCACAATCTTTCCATGGTAGGTTTCAGTAAACATGTCAGATGGCAGATACCATAGTGGCATTTAAGAAACTTTATAAGGAATAGGTATAAGGAATGGAGTGATATGAATCATGGGTAGGTAGGTAAGATTTGGTCACGGCAACATGTTTGCCACAGACATTTTGGGCTGTTCCTGTGCTGTACTTTTCTAATACCTATACATATCTACTAGTAAAAGTGTCCTTGTGTGATTATACCAAAAAACAAGATCCGGTAACTCACAGCTTCCAAATTTAAGCGGACAAGCATGGCCATCCATAGGGAAATCAACCAGCTTCATAGGGCACTCTGCATTTATAGTGAGCCTGAAATTAAATATAAAAATCATCTAAGTAAGTTAATGTATAATTCATGTCAGATAAATTTTAAAGTAAAATGAGCATCTTCATCGAATTAGCAATGGGCATAAGGATTCGTGGGGTGAAGCCAATGACAAGCATACCTCATGGTGTACAGAATCGTGCCATTCTGCATGATACGGAACAGTTTATTTGGAGCTGTCATGTTGTGGGAAATTGATTTCTTCCCATTCCGAAAGAACGTATCTGGCGTCCAGACTTTGGTGACCATCAAGTTATTGAGACGAAGTATTTTAGTGGGGCCGTCATACTTCAGCCTGTTGTCGACCCACGTTTGGCGGAAAAATACATCCATTGTATACTCCTTGAAAGGAAATTGTGAAGAAGCACAAATCGTCCAGTACACTAAAACACCGTGTAAATACTGTTCTGTGCAAAGTGTGACCATCTCTGTTTGGATTACCCATTCAGATTGCAATCAGGACACAAATGAAGTCTGATCATTTTTTTGTGCGAAACTTTATGTGATCTTCATCTTATTTTAAAGTGGGACTTTTTATTATGCAGCAGAACGCAGAAATGATTGCTGAAATCGCACAAAGAACCCAGTGAGGCTTGATATTTTTCATTCGAGCAAAACGAATGGTGTATTTTTAAGATGAATATACATCGTTGTTGCTAATACCCTAATTCCAACTTAGTTGAAGCATGCTAGTCTATGAATATAACGCATACTGTACTTCCACCGCATTGTTTCCTGTGAATACTTTAATAAACAATAAGGAAACACAAAATTAAATAGATTACTGAAAAAAAAATTGACGGAACGTCCACCTTTAGTATTCAAGTAAACAACCAGAATTCCTACCATCTCAACATCAGACACGGGCCCAAAGCTTGTAACGTAGATATCTGTTTTGACTTCTGTAACAGCTCCTGGAAGGCAGGAAATACATTCCATAATATGACACCGAAAGAGGCGACTTTTTAATATGGTGGCTTATATACCTACACTTGATCACAAACCAGTGTATGTACCAAGAGGAAAGCCGGGAGGAAAAGCAGCTGCTGTAGATACATCTCGGTTTTTTCCCCCTCAGTGACTTTCCAAGTTCTAATAATAGTCCCCAGCAAGTTATCAGCTTCTGGATTTCAGAGGCTCACATGACGAGCACACCTTGAATCGTGCAACAAATGTGCATGATGACTTCAACTTGTGGCACGCTTTCACACATTTTAACAAAAGCAAGGTTCGAGATCTTCACACAACGCATGGGCATGTACAGGCTATCAGACGCCCTCTTGCTCAAACGTTGATATTAGTCAATCTGGGTTTTTTTAAAGAGCAAATACATTTCATAATTATATTAAAATTGCTCGTATCTTGATTCTCATCCATCACCTTCACGAAAAGAATCCGTCAAGCTTCCCACCAATGGAGACAAAAAAATTGCAGATGCTGATATCTTGAGCAAAACACAAAGTGCTGGAAGGACTCAATGGGTCAGGCAGCGTCTGGGAAGGGAATGGACTGACGACGTTTCGGGCCGGGACGCTTCTTCAGTTTCTTAAGTCACAGTGCAAAGAAGGGTCCAGACCCGAAACGTCGTCTGCCCATTTCCTCGTCAGGTGCTGCCTGACCCGCTGAGTTCCTCCAGCACTTTGCGTTTAGTTCATGTTTCCCACTAAATCTTGCTTTTCTATTTTATCTACTTGTACAGACTTGGACCCCCCCCCCCCCCAGATTTGCACCCCCCCCCCCCCCCCCCTCGGGTGCAATTTAACGGTTTCTGGTTTATAATAATTGGCTAGACACGATGTTACAATATTGGCATCATTCAATCCAAACAAGCAACTGCTAAAGTCGACAATAAATGTACCCTACCACCAAATCCAGGTCGCAGTCTGTTGTCATAACCATCCAAGAGACTGTCGAGGATCCGAGTGAAATTTTCTGGAAACAATCTCACATCCTTTTTGATCTCTCCAGAGGTCTGTCCGAAACTGCACAAAGAATAGACAAAACCCGGCATGAGCCGCACAATATCCAGGTCTGCCCTGCACCTGATATTGATCTTTCGGACCGTAGCGCCGTACAAAGACAGTAAAAGCAAGTACATCGAGGAGAGAAAAAAAACAATGCGAAATAAGGTGAAAGGATCAGTTTCCTTCCTTAACTTACCACGTTGTCACACATATAAAGTACAACAGAGTGGAGATGTAACTGGAGAACATCTTGATCACAGTCTGTTTGGCATAAACCATCTTTGCATGCCATTCTTTGTTTCTCCCCGTTCCTGTCGCCAATTGCCTTGTCCTGGCGAGAGATCGCAGCCGTGAAACGACACACACGCACACACACACTCGTGATTGTAGAGTGTCCCCCGTCCCGCCTGCCAGCCCGCACTGAAGGACACTTGCTCTCGTATCAGCACCATCCACTTGCCCAGGTCTTTGCCTTTTTGGCAGTTATTCCCCGATGGACATGCGAGAAATCAAATGCATCTTAAACATGACAGCGGTCTCAGCACACACTATCCCGCTCCACCACTTCCATCACCTGCTGCATGTCAGGGGATGGAGGTGGCGGTGAGTCGAGGGCAGGGGAGGGAGGGAGGGAGGGAGAGGGAGGGGGGGGGGGGGAGAGAGAAAGAGAGAGAGAGAGAGAGAGAGAGAGAGAGAGAGAGAGAGAGAGAGAGAGAGAGAGAGAGAGAGAGAGATTAGATCTACCGATAATTATGGAGCAAACATCATGATCTGAGGTGCATACGTAAAGAAATAGAGACGTTGCCGTGTTATGCCACGGGCACCGGGCAATGATTTTGCAAACGAATTCGTGAACAGATTGGATAGATTTTGCCCCGTATCCCCCCCCCCCCCCCCCCCCCCCCGGGTCTATTCCGCCACTAGCACTGAAACGTGTTTGCCTGTCCTCTACTGCATTCCTGGTTGTCGAGGAGACACGCTCACGGGGAACAGGGATGATTCGTGGGATGAACAGATTCATTCATTCCAGGGTGGGAGCTGAAGGAAAGATAACGGGACAAGAGGAAAGGAAACTAAACTCTTTATCCTCGGACAGCAGCTGTGGCCCGGGGCTTAGATGCACCAATAAAACATTAGGAAACAATTCTGTAGTTTGGATCGATTCACGTTGAGGCTTGGAGAACCAGAAACCAGATTTTCTTAATGAAATCTCCAATTACTTCACAACGAACTCTTTCCCCTAAGTCATCGGCGCTAGAAACTAACGGGGAGCAGTGTGGAATGCAAAGAACACCCCAACGTTGATAAACAATTGTCGTCCGTTTCATTAATTCAGATTCATTCCTTAATTCCTCGTGTGTCATTGATTCAGATATCGCGTTACGGCATGTTATGCAATTGCACTGATCATCTAACCTTTTTCCCCCTCCTGTAATGACGATTGGAAATGACTACGGGCGCATTTCCCACAATGGAACACGGTAACGCAGAAGTCTTACCGTTATAATTAATTGTAAAATATATTTTGAATCAAGATGTGCAAAAACACAGCATGCTTCCATTTCTTCGCGTTAAGGTTTCAAATTGAGCTTCAGTTTAGATTTTGCTGAACAAAATCAGACTGCAGTTTCAAAGAGGAAATTACCCCCCCCCCCCCCCCCCCTCTCTCCCCTGAACTCTCCAGATGTGTTCTGACGCTTCGCCGTCGTTATTACCGTGTGCTCCATAAAATCCTAACTGCTTGAATTGTGTTGCATTTCTTCAGAATGAAGTGGCATTGAAACACCCCGTAATGTTGGGATGTAATCCATTTGGGATTAAAACATGACAGTGAATTTGGGAGCTGAGCAGTAGCCCAGAGTTTGAAGCGCTCTTTACAAGTGACGCTTTAATATTCTGCACGTTGCCATCGGGTAGTAGGCTGACTTCGGGAAAGGGTTCATTAGATGCAGCCGAGGCACTGTTTAGAAATGTCATTCCACCTTCTAATCCATGCACATCACCTTAATGCAAACCCGAGACACGTTGTAGCTAACAGCGATCTGAGACCGTGCGATCAATTAGCATAATAGCATCCCTGTAATCATTTGAGAGAGGGAGGGAGAGAGAGAGAGAGAGAGAGAGAGAGAGAGAGAGAGAGAGAGAGAGAGAGAGAGAGAGAGAGAAATACCTTTAAGGATCTGATCGTTTGACTATTTTTGCAAGGGAAGTTGTTCCCACAGCAGTCTATTTGATGTTGTGCAAGCTACGCGCATGCGTTGCGCCTCGGAATTATTGTACAGCCTTGGACTAAGTTGCATTCCTTGAATCTTCGCTCTAAGCCCCTTCTATA
The DNA here is from genome assembly GCF_053455715.1 of Rhinoraja longicauda. Taxonomy (NCBI): domain Eukaryota; kingdom Metazoa; phylum Chordata; class Chondrichthyes; order Rajiformes; family Arhynchobatidae; genus Rhinoraja; species Rhinoraja longicauda. The sequence continues at coordinate 64,323,335 of NC_135953.1, read as the reverse complement.
TTCAAAGTTAGGAATGTGGAGAGTCCAAGACAGAGGATGCTTCGGGATTCTGTCGCTGCCCGTGCTGGTGGCCATGGTCTGCTATGCCCAGAGGTGAGCTCCAATCTCTTACCATTCTTTGCCATTGTGTATTTTATTTCTCTCTGTCTCTGATTCACATTTGGTGCGATCCTGAATGAAATTCACATTTTTCCCTCAGAGTAAATGAGTCCAGCAACATGTCGTACGTGAAAGAAACCGTGGATAACTTGCTGAAAGGATATGACATTCGATTAAGACCAGATTTCGGAGGTAAATCATCTCCTCTTGGTGTAGTTCCATGTATATATGTGTGTGTGCAGCTCCCCTATTTTTCCACCAGTCAGTAGCCTAGTAAACAAGGCTGACTGCATATCCATAATAAAGAATAACTGCAGCTGTGCATTATCTGCTGCCCGTGGCGATGTACAACAATGTTGTTTTAAACAAAAAAGTGGGTTGCAATATCACAAGCAGATAATGTGTTGTTTACCTCAAGGTCTCCCTGTGGACGTTGGTATGAGCATAGACATTGCCAGCATAGACATGGTCTCTGAAGTCAATATGGTGAGTGCACTTTAAATACCGGTCTGTGCGAATGAACACTACATCTGCAGGTTTGCTTAATGCTACATGTCTGTTCTATATGCGTAAGACTGTAACGCTTGCAGAATAACGATGTTGGCAGAGTAAGTGTTTCGGTTTACTGGTGACTTCATTTATTTCGGAGGGGGGGTGGGTGGGTGGGTGATCACATGAGTTTGTTACTACAACGGGAACAACAGCCATATCGATAAATGTTACTCTTGAGTAGGTGTTACTTCCCTGCCTAAATCTACTAAAATTGAGAATAATTGTGAAAAAGCGTTTAATTTCCAATAATGTATAATACCGCCATCTGCTGATTGTAATGATTTACTGCGTATCAATGTTGTTGACAAATCGTCCTCAGAACATGTTTATTATGATTTGGGTTTTAATGTTAGGGATGAATCGAGGTCCTGTTTCCAATTACCAATTGCCCATAAGTGCAAGCGGCGCTGTTACAGATAACACACTTAGGCAAATCTCTGGAATATCGTGCATCACAATTACAAAGGGGATCTGATGTAGACTGACAATCCTTCTATCTCCAAAATGAAAGTCTACATTGACAATATGTTGGCCGAGAAATTGGACTCACTTGCGCACGTTTAAGTATGCAGGTCATGTCTTAAGGTAACTTTGAGGTGACTCCCCAGAGCGCAACCATTCACTGCATAGGTGCTGCTCTCGTTAATCCATCATACAGTTGGCCCAGGTACTTCTGTGCTTGATTCTCCTCAGCAAGGCCTACATTGACCACGCATCCCGGCATCAAATGGCGTCACTGGTATTGTGGTGCACCTTTCCTCCGCTGTCAGCAGAATTTGGGTCTTTTGGGCGCAAACTATCACCTTTTCTGTTCACTCATTGTAATTGAGCAGAGATCTACACTGAACTGGCCATTAAAGAGTCTACACTGCGCACACATTATCTCTAGCCTTAGGTTCCAATGGTCAGAATTATGGAAAATGATTCACTGGTGCTCCTTTCACTGATCCTTTGTTCAGATCGATTATGCCTTCTGATCAGCCCACGCTTCACAGTGCCGTGAGACCAGTCATGGTAGAAACGTTACCTGGCCACGGTAGAGTTGCTGCCTTACAGCGCTTTCTGCGCCAGTTCGATCCCGACTACGGGCGCTGTCTGTACGGAGTTTGTATGTTCTCTCCGTGAACGTTTCCTCCGAGATTTTCGGTTTCCTCCCTTGGTGTAAGTGTAAATTATCCCTAGTGTGTGTAGGGTACTGTTAATGTGCGCGGATCGCTGGTCGGTGCGGACTCGGTATCAAATGGCAGCGATGTCAGGGGTGGGGTGGAAGGACTGTCCAGAGGCACGGGGGGAGGGGGGCACTGTATTCACTCTTCACACCCCATGTTCCTCCTCCTCTCCTTGGCAGCTTGTTCTGCATTGGCCTGGGGGCGACCTAGGTATTGACTTGACTTTCAGTGCAGCACACAACAACTAAAGTAACATCCCCTTTTAGTGGGCAAAATACCTCGATGTTGTTCTAAATGAACATTTTGTCCATTTTCTCAAATTTGCCTGGAATTTCTCACAAAGCAAAAGGGCAGTACATTTTTATCGTGCAAAGAGCTCAATCCACTCTCTAACCAATTCTTCCTCCTGTAACTATGGAATACCTATTGAGAGAGGCAACTCGTGGTCCAGAGTTCTGCTTCGACACAAGCTGATCAAGTAAAAGAAAATAGAATTGATGAACAGTGATTGAATTTAAAAACCTGGAGATTTCCTGAAGAGAAACAGAAGAGGCTGGGGTGGGGCGAGGGGTAAGGGGTGTGGGAGTAGTGGAATGGTGTGAGGTGGGTGGGAGATGCTTCTCAGATCTAGGATGAATTGGCGTAGGAGAACGCTTGCACGGAGAGGAGATATTGTGGCTGTAACTTCTGTAAGGTAAGTAAGTTAAAGATTAGAATAATGAAAAAGAAATTTAAGGACACAGCCATATACAATTTCAGTGTTTAAAAAACATTTGGACAGGTATAGGAAAGACATAGAGGAATGCAGGCCTAACACGGGATTAGCATGGAGAGGCTGGTGCCAGGACAAGTTGCATCCAAAGGGCCTGTTTCCGTTCTGGATGAATCTATGATTTTATGAATAAAAGTAAGCAAGGCTACAAAGTCATAACTAGAGGCAAATGAGGTAACAAACATTTCCTATAAGGCCACTTCGATTTTCCTTGTATTTTATGGAGGACGATGGATACCCTTGTAGGTATACCCTCTAATCCAGGCAGCATTCTGGTAAAGTCTTCTGCACCCTCTCCAAACCTTTCACACCCTTCCTGTGATGAAGTGACGAGAACTGCATACAATACCCCAAATGAAGCCTAACCCAACTCCTATAAAGGTTCAGCCTGACTCCCTGACTCTTGTACTCAATACCCAGACCAATGAAGGCAAGCACATCATGCACCTTCTTTACCCCTCTATCTCTTTGTGTTCTCACTTTCAGGGAGCTATGAACTTGGACCCTACGTTTTTTTCTGTATACATCGTTATCAGCATGTGTATTGATATTTTTTTTCTTATCATCTAAACCATCGTGTTAGACCAATGATAAGATCCAATGTAACCAAAGTATCCTAGGTTGAGAATATTTATTTATTTCTAAACTTAAACTTCTAAACCATAAATTGAATGACATTAGGACTCAATGCTCATAATTAACAAGTAGGAATAATCACAATGTGCCATTTATGCTCCCATGGAAGTTATTTTAAGTCTGTGATTGTTTTCAGTTATCTAATTTTAGGAACCTACATGCTATCCTGCAAATTCATGCTTGGTCAACTTTGCCACTTTTAAGCTGTTGTGCTGCTTAAAAAATAGATTAAAGTGTGAAAATAGGTTAAGAAACCATAAAACTGTGAAGTAAAAAGAGCTGAGGAACTTGTCGGCTAAGGCAGCATCTGTGGACAGAAGTGGGCAGACAATATTTTGGGTCGGGTCCCATTTTCAGACCCTCCCAAACATGCCCTGGAACTGAAGATAGGTGGTGACCTGAAAATGTCGTCTTGTCCATTTCCCTCCACAGATGCTGCCTCACCAGCTGAGTTCCTCCAGCACTTTGTTTTTTGCTTAAGGTTCCACCAGCTGCAGTCCTTGTGTCTCCATATAATTGTATAGTTGCCCCATCAGAAACCTTGTTTGCTGTAAGATTGAATAATTTGTTTTGGTACCAAAATTTGCAATTGCTTTTAAGAATTCAACCAGTTTCGGAAAAGAATTGCTTTGCGAGAAATATTCTTGAGATCCTTAAATTCAGCACATTATCACACAACAAATTAATGGCAGAAACACAGAAAACCAGAATAACATTATAAATCATGTTCGTAACAAGAAAATATTTCAGAGAAGCCAGAAAATAGAAATACACTAGACCAAGTGGACCCATTGGGCCCAAACCTCTCCTGCATTGGTGCAGCACCCTCTCCTCCCCCCCTCCCCCTCCCTCCCTCCCTCCCTCCCCCCCCATCTTCCCCTTCACCCCTCCTCCCCCTTCTCCCCCTTCCCACTGCCTCCCCCTCCCTCCCCACTCCCTCCACCCCCTCCATGCACCCCCCTCCTCCTCCCCCTCCCCCTTCCCCTCCCTCCCTCCCTCCCTCCCTCCCTCCCTCCCTCCCTCCCAAGGATGTTGCCAAGACTCGAGGGAGAGGTTGAGCAGGTTAGGACTTTATTCCTTGAAGCGCAGGAGGATGACGGGTGATCTTATAGAGGTGTACAAAATTATGAGAGGAATAGATACGGTAAATGCACAGTCTTTTGCTCAGAGTAGAGGAAACAAGAACCAGAGGACATACATTTAAGGTGGGGGGGGAATGATTTAATAGGAATCTGAAGGGTAACTTTTTTACACAAAAGGTGGTGGGTGTATGGAATGAGGTGCTGGAGGAGGCAGGTACTACACACAATGTTTAAGGAACATTTAGACAGATACGTGAATAGGATAAGTTCAGAGGGATATGGGCTGAACGCAGGCAGGTGGGACTAGTGTAGATGGGGCATGTTGGTGGGTGTGGCCAAGTTGGGCCAAATACCCTGTTTCCACACAGTATAACACTATGACTCTATGACAGAGGGTGAAATTAGCAATACATTTGAGAGGAAGAGCAAATTCCTTTCTCCTATTGGCCCTTTGCATACTTAATCTGAAAAAAACCTCAACTAAAACTTGCCAAATTTCATGCTTTACCCTTGGCAGTTCCATCTTTTGAGTGGAACTCATTGGTTTAAAGTTTTCCATTTCTTTGTTGGAAGGTAATCATTATTTTAAAAGATTACATAGCGCAAATCTAAAATTTGCATGTTAGAAAAGGCAGCTTTGAAGACAAACGTGAACAAAAAATGGTTCATCCACAAGTTGGTAAACCTTGAGAGTTTGTAGAATTTGTGTACCGTATGCACCGATATTGATCATTTACTTCAGACTTTACTTTAAAGATACAGCATGGAAACAGGCCCTTTGGCTCAACAAGTCCGCATTGACCAGCGATCACACCGTACACAAGCACTATCCTACACACTAGAGACAATTTACAATTGTTTTTTACCAAAACCAATTAACCTACAAATCTGTACGTCTTTGGCGTGTGGGGGAAAACCAGAGCACCTGGAGAAAACACACCAGATCATGCAGAGAACTTTAAAAATTCCATACAGATGTCCCCCGTAGTCAGGATCGAACCCGGGTCTCTGGCACAGTAAAGTGGCAACTCTACCGATGTGACACTGTGCTGCCCTTATGAGCAACTCATATCTTAAATATAAAGTGCTTATATTTGACAGTTTGAAATTTCCTGTTTTACAAACGTTCCATGTGCAATATTTTTGCTAAAATATTATCAAAACATTGGTGTAACTGTTTATGGTTATAGAAAATCTTGCAGCATGTAACATTTTCCAGGAATACATCTATTTTAGTAAATTGAGGAATAGCTGTAAGTAAGTAAGCTTCTTACATTGTGCAAACATTTCGTATGAAAAATCTCTACTAATTCCGAAAGTGGCTGTTCAGACTGAAAATCTATATTTACATGCATCCATAATGAACGTTCAAAATCGGCATCTAATCAGTGGCTTCATATTTCCCAGTGTTTATTCAAAAGGTAATCGATTTGTCTTCTTATATCCTTCATACTGATTCAAGTTCTTGACTTTGCTGTTATCACTGGATGATGTTTGTAAACAGACAGCAATTCAGTTTTAACATCTTGTTTTGTCATTATTACTTTTCCAAATATCAGTTTGCAACAAGGCAGAACTTTGGATAGACAAGATGTGCTACAACAAAATATTTCAATAGATTAGTCAATTTATTAAACTACATGCCCCATAGATTGAGTTGAAGAACAATGAATTCTCCAAAGATAGGCACAAAATGCTGGAATAACTCAGCGGGTCAGGCAGCATCTCTGGAGGAAAGGAACAGGTCTCGTTTCGGGTCGAGACCCTTCTTCCAACTGGCTTTGGTATAAGCCAGCATCTGCAGTTCCTTCTTACACATTGAATTCTCCAACAGTCACCCCTTTCTCTCCCATAAACCCCCACCATTTACCCCCCCCCATCCCTCATCCTCCCCCCTGAGGCCTGGCTGACCTCGCATTTATCTTTCCCTCCCCTCCCCACCATCTGTATTCCTAAACAACTCGTAAAAGTATTATATATGAATGCGTGAATTGTAAGAAGTAAAGTGGATGAGCTTGAGGCTCAGTTAGAGATTGGTAGATATGACATTGTGGGGATTACAGAGAGTAGCTGCAGGAGGATCAGGACTGGAACTGAATATTCAGGGTTTTCCGTCCTATAGAAAGGACAGGCAGGTGGGCAGAGGAGGTGGGGTAGCTCTGTTGGTGAGGGATGAAATTCAGTCCCTTGCGAGGGGTGACATTAGGACTGACGATGTAGAATCACTGTGGATAGAGTTGAGGAATTGTAAAGGCAAGAAGGCACTAATGGGAGTTATCTACAGACCCCCAAACAGTAGCCTGGATATAGGGTGTAAATTGCAGCAGGAGTTAAAACTGGCATGTAACAAAGGTAATGCCACTATGGTTATGGCAATTCTGGATTTAGTGTTGTCCAATGAACCAGATTTAATAAGGCAACTCAAGGTAAAGGAACCACTTGGAGGTAGTGACCATAATATGATTAGTTTTAATCTGCAATTTGAGAGGGAGAAGGTTAAATCAGGCAGTTGAACAAAGGGGACTATGAAGACATGAGAGAGGAGTTGGCCAAGATCGAATTGAAAAGGATCCTAGAAAGAATGACAGTGGAACAGCAATGGCAGGAATTTCTGGGCATAATCCAGAAGATGCAGGATCATTTCATTCCAAAGAGGAAGAAAAATTCTAAGGGGAGTAAGAGGCAACTGTGGCTGACAAGGGAGGTTAGGGATGGAATAAACTAACAGAAAAGATGTATAACATAGCAAAGAGTAGCGGGAAGCCAGGGGATTGGGATTACTTCGGATCTGTCTTCACTAAGGAAGACACAAACAATCTCCCAGATATACTGGTGGACAGAGGATCTAGGGAGACAGAGGAAATGAAAGAAATATGCATTAGGCGAGAAATAGTATTGGGTAGACTGATGGGACTGAATGCTGCTAAATCCCAGGGCCTCATGGTCTGCACCCCAGGGTACTCAAGGAGGTGGCTCTCGAAATTGTGGACGCATTGGTGATCATTTTCCAATGTTCTATAGATTCAGGGTCAGTTCCTGTGGCTTAGAGGATAGCTAATGTTATCCTACTTTTCAAGAAAGGAGCGAGAGAGAAAACGGGGAATTAGACCAGTTAGCCTGACATCGGTGGTGGGGAAGATGCTGGTCAATTATTAAATTATTAACGGCACATTTAGATAGCAGTAAAAGGATTGAGCCAAGTCAGCATGGATTTACGAAGGGGAAATCCTGCCTGACGAATCTTCTGGGATTTTTTGAGGATGTGATAAGTAAAGTGGAAAAAGGAGAGCCAGTGGATGTAGTGTATCTAGACTTTCAGAAAGCCTTTGATAAGATCCACACGGGAGATTGGTGAGCAAAATTAGAGCACATGGTATTGGGGGTAGGGTATTGACATGGATAGAGAATTGGTTGCCAGACAGGAAGCAAAGAGTAGGAATAAACGGGTCCTTTTCAGAATGGCAGGCAATGGCGAGTGGAGTTCCGCAAGGATCGGTGCTGGGGCCGCAACTATTTACAATATATATTAATGATTTGGATGATGGAATTAGAAGTAACACCAGCAAGTTTGCAGGTGACACAAAGCTGGGTGGCAGTGTGAACTGCGAAGAGGATGTTAGGAGGTTGCAGGGTGACTTGGACAGGTTGAGTGAGTGGGCAGATGCATGGCAGATGCAGTATAATGTAGATAAATGTGAGGTTATCCACTTTGAAGGCAAAAACAAGGAGGCAGATTATTATCTCAATGGTGTCAGATTAGGTAAAGGGGAAGTGTAAGGAGACCTTGGTGTTCTTGTACACCAGTCACTGAAAGTAAGCGTGCAGGTACAGCAGGCAGTGAAGAAAGCTAATGGCATGTTGGCCTACATAACAAGAAGATTTGAGTATAGGAGTAAAGAGGTCCTTCTGCAGTTGTATAGGGTGAGACCGCGTCTGGAGTATTGTGTGCAGTTTTGGTCTCCAAATTTGAGGAAGGACATCCTTGTTATTGAGGCAGTGCAGTGTAGGTTCACGAGGTTAATCCCCGGGATGGCGGGACTGTCATATGAGGAAAGATTGGAAAGACTGGGCTTGTATTCACTGGAGTTTAGAACGATGAGAGGGGATCTTATAGAAACATATAAAATTATAAAAGGACTGGACAAGCTAGATGCAGGAAAAATGTTCCCAATGTTGGGGGAATCCAGAACCAGGGGCCACAGTCTTAGAATAAAGGGGTGGCCATTTAAAACTGAGGTGAGAAGAAACTTTTTCACCCAGAGAGTTGTGAATTTGTGGAATTCTCTGCCACAGGAGGTAGTGGAGGTCAATTCACTGGATGAATTTAAAAGAGAGTTAGATAGAGCTCTAGGGGCTAGTGGAATCAAGGGATACGGGGAGAAGGCAGGCACAGGTTACTGATTGTGGATGATCAGCCATGATCACAATGAATGGTGGTGCTGGCTCGAAGGGCCAAATGGCCTTCTCCTGCACCTATTTTCTGTGTTTGTATGTTTCTATATTTTCTTCAATTCTTGATTCTTTAATCCCTTTATCTCTCACCTCGTGTGAGTTCATCTCTAGCCTTTGTCCAGCCATCTGGTTATCAAAAACATCCCTCGCCTGTGTTCACCTATGAGCTGCCATGCTTTGTCCTGCCCTTCCACTCATGGGGGTTGGGGGTTGTTTCTCCCAACCCCTACAGTACAGCTGAAGAAGAGTCTCAACCTGAAACATCACATATCCACGTTCTCCTGACCCGTCAAGTTACTTCAGCATTTTGTGCCTTTTCTTGGTAAACCAGCTTCTGCAGCTCCATATTAAGAATTTATATTAGACATAAAGGCAAATTAGCGATGGAGAAATATCATCAAGAGGAAAGAGTTGAAACAAATAATTTTTATTTGACTCAAGCTTTGACAAAATAGATTGTCTTTCTGTCATGAGTTCTGAAAACACACCAAGTTTTTTGAATATAGAGCACAGTGCATAATTTTGAAGTAAACTTGCTGATTTATACCACTATTATAGTATGGAGTGTGAATTGATATTTAAGGAGTTTGCTTGCTTTGATGATTTATCATTGTTTGGGGATGTGATTTTTCTTTTATTGCCTCTGTTTGAAAAACATGATGTATTTTCATGGATTTTGCCTGTGGTGTCTATTTTACTGAAGGCCTTCTGTAGATATGACATATTCTTGCTGAGCGTCCTTTGATTTTGTTTTTAATAAGGACGTTGAAAGAACAAAAAGATTTGCATTCATATTTTGTGTTATTACATACCAAATAATATATTTCAAATTGTTTTAAATATACATTAATAAAGTCCAGTGAGAGTTGGTTATGGAAGGCAATGAGCCAGCTAATTGTACAAAGCAAGGTTCTGCAAGCAACAAACAAATGAATGACTAGTTAGCCGTACTTGTTATGGGATTATAGTTGGTAGCAAAAATGTCCAATAATACCAAAAGATTTTTAACCCTCTCCTTAACAAGTACTCAACTTCTTAGCAGCGGGATTCTCAGTTCTGCTCTAAATGTCAGTTAAAACTATGCATTCAATACTTGGAAGTGGGATTTGAATACATGACTTTCTATGTCAGATCAAGGATGCTATCAACTGAATTATGAATCAAATGAATAAATAATACTTTACGTTGATGCACTTTTTATTTTATTAACTATAGCTACAATACAAACCAATCTGTTAAAGGAGCTGGGTTATTAGCCAAGCTAAAGTCTTAGAGGCAAGGGTCAAGGATGTTTAATTGTCATATGTACTGGGAACAGAACAATTGCATTATTTCTTGCTGCAGCTTTTAAAGGCACGTTAATACAATCCAACAATAAATGCACAATAAATGATAATACAATAAAATATCAATTGTATAAACCGCAATAATGCAAGCCAAAGTACATTGTGCAACTTATTACAAAGTCCATAGTAGTTTGGCGCTGAGTAAGGGTTGTGCAGGATGGTTCAAGAGCCTGATAGTTGATGGGAAGAAGCAGTTCTTGAACTTGGGGGTAATGGTTCTCAGGCTTCTCTACCTTATTCCCGATGATAACAGTCAGATAAAAGTGTAGTCAGGGAGGTGCAAGTCTTTGATATCAGCTGCCACCTTGAAACTGCCTGTAGATTCTCTTTGATGGTCAGAGGTCAATAACCGTGATGGACCTTTACCCTATATCTGTTATATGCTAAATATTAATATTTCACTTATTTGTGAGTGGTTCTTTGGCATAAATCTTTTCTTTTCTGATGTTTATGTGAATCCAGTTTTGGTTCATTCCTGTTAAAACCATGTTTTTCTAAAAGGTTATAGTGGTTCCTTTAATATTTCTCATGTATAGAGGCAAGGTATTATATTCAAGTAAAGATATTTTATCCTTACCTAAGGGAAAAAGGACTCTCATCAAATATTCTTGCCCTTTCTGTTGTGCACTATATTCATGAGCAATTGTATTTCTGTTTGCGAGGCAACTAAGAAGAGACTGCCAGAGCATAAAGTTTGCACTTTTGCATCCAGACTTTCCACTGAGCTCCTTGGATGTGAGTTGCTTAAGCCAGTGCCATTCAAAATAGCATGTAGTGTCAATGCGTGTCAAAACAGATTAATGGTCTTACTCTGGAGATTTATCTCAAGTTCAGAGATTCATATCTATCTATATATAATCTTGTACATTTGTCACTTTGTTTGTGCGTACCCGAAATACAGCCAAAACGGTACACGATAGCGCAACAATTTTAGGCCCACCTTACTCACCATTGGCCTGCGGTTCAAATGGTTGTTATATTTTAAAAGTTATTCATTTTTTAAACTTTAAAAATCACTTTTTAAACTTTCATAAATCCCTTTTCCACTTTCCCTGCCTGTCAGCCGCGCCTGCACAGTAATACCTCTGTGTTCAACATCACAATGGGAACCCAACGGGTCCGCGCCTGCGCAGTTGGGCCCCGTTGATCTAATACAGATGCTCCCTGACTTACGATGCTTCGATTTACGATATTTCGACTTTGCAATGGTGCAAAGGGCCAAGGAGGTGGGGGGGAGGAGAGGGGGGGGGATAAGGGGGGTTGAGGGGGGATGGAGTGGGTGAGAGGAGTAGGGGGGGAGAAGGGGGGTTGAGGGGGGATGGAGTGAGTGAGTGGATGAGTGGAGGGGGGAGGGGAGGGGGGAGTGGGGGGGGAGGGGAAGGGGGGAGGTGGGGCATGGGGGAAGGGAGGGTGCTAGACCAATGCAGGAGAGGTTTGGGCCCAACCGGTCCACCCTTTTCTAGTCACTCTTACAAATTGCAGTGTGCCTAATGTCTTGCAAACAAGCAAAGAACCCGAGGGTTGAATTGAAACAATCATGACTGTATTTTGATTACAGTCTGATCACAATGGTCGACAGCTGCTGAGGCAAGAGACTAACTAGTCCAATGCATCATGGTTTAAGATATCTACTGCTAAATGGGGAACCAAGCACAAGTGCAGCTACAACCAAGTAAATTGCAACAGTCACACACTTAATATTTCCCCTTAACATTTAAATATTAGCAAAGAATTACACTGCCTGCACCAAATGTCGATGTAAGCATATTTTACAGGATTGTAGGCTAATTGGCTTGGTAAAATTGTGAATTGTCCCTAGTGTGTGTAGGATAGTGTTAGTGTGTAGGGATAGTTGGTCGGCGCGACTCGGTGGGCCAAAGGGCCTGTTTCCATGCTGTATCTCTAAACAAAACTAAACTAAATTTATGCGTAAAGCCCTGATATCTCAGATCTGCAAAATATTTCCTACTTTATCTGCTGTTTCCCTGAAGTTTACAATGATTTTAATATTTTTAAAGTACTACTCTTTAAATTTTCATTCCTTTTTTCATGCCGCCCATTCCCACCATCACACCCAAACCCACACAGAATGATAGCATTACATTGGAGTTGCCAGTTGCCATTGTTAATAGTCAAATAGGATAATTAATTGGAGAGGAGTCACATGGTTTTTCATCATCTAATACCTCACCTGAACTCTGTATCATTCATTAAGTTTTTCTTTTGCAAAATCCCTTGTCAACCCACACCTCTTGTTGTGATCTCACATTGATCGCAGATCAGGACAATGCAAACTATCTGCTCTGATGGAAATTCAAATGTTTGATCATTAAAAAGTATGAAAACTGACAAACTGTGCAACATTTATCTGGTCAGAATTTTGCAGAAAATCATACCATTTCAGAGTTGAGGTTAATGAAATGGTTTCAGAATTCTTTTCTTTCCAAGGGTATTCTCAAGGTTAAGGTTTAGGTTTTGGATTATTATTGCCACGTGTACCGAGGTACAGTGAATGCTTTGTTTTGCATGCTATCCAATCAGATCAGATAACACTATACATAAATACAATCAGGTCAAACTCGAGTGCACTAGGTAGTGCAAATGAAAAGATACAGAGTGCAAATTTAATATCTAGGTGCTTAAATATTTATATTGGGTAATGTTTTGTTCCCTTGCCTTTTGTTATTTCAAAATGTAATGGACACAAATGTATGGCTAATTACAAATATCCTGGTTGCTTTTTCTCTCTCTACTGTACTCTTTATTGGAACAGCAAAGAGCATATTTCAAAAGAGATAAGCTTCCCTAATTAATAGTAATTCATCCAATTTCATAGAGCGTATAATCGAAAACAACCCAAGGTAATGCAACAGCTGTTGTCATTCTATATAGTATTTGTTAAAATAATTAAGTTGAATAACATCTTTAAAGAGATGTAATTAGTTGGGATTCTTCACTGCATGTTTCAGAAGGTTGATTTAATTAGTTACTCTAAAAATGCTCACTGCAGATCACAGTAAATATTTTGCCTTATAAGAAACATAGAAACATTGAAAATAGGTGCAGAAGTAGGCCATTCGGCCCTTTGAGCCAGCACTGCCATTCAATATGATCATGGCTGATCATCTAAAATCAGTACCCCGTTACTGCTTTTTCCCCATCTCCCTTGATTCCCTTAGCTCGAAGAGCTAACTCTAACTCTCTCTTGAAACTAACTTTCCCAATTCATTCCTTGTACCAATTCCAGTTAAATTTGCTCTGATCAACATGGAAAATCAAGTAGAGCAACTGAAGATTTGAAATCTGGCCTAAAAATAATGGTCTGGCTTGTCATCCAGCTCAGGAAGGAGAATGGGAAATATTTTGAGGATCCATGGAATTTCTTTCTTTTAATAGACAAGGAGTAGGCCATTCGGCCCTTCGAGCCAGCACCGCCATTCAAAGTAAGAAAATAACTGCAGATGCTGGTACATATCAAAGGTATTTATTTCACAAAATGCTGGAGTAACTCAGCAGGTCAGGCAGCATCTCAGGAGAGAAGGAATGGGTGATGTTTCGGGTCAAGACCCTTCTTCAGATTTGTTGATCACATTCAATGTGATCATGGCTGATCATCCACAATCAGTACCTCTTTCCTGCCCTCTCCCCATACCCTCTGACTCCGTTATCCTTAAGAGCTCTACCTAACTCTCCGTTGAAAGCATCCAGAGAATTGGCCTCCACTGCCTTCTGAGGCAGAGAATTCCACAGATTTACAACTCTCTGAGTGAAAAAGCTTTTCCTCGTCTCCGTTCTAAATGGTCTACCCCTTATTCTTAAACTGTGGCCCCTGGTCCTGGACTCCCCCAACATTGGGAACATATTTCCTTCCTCCTAGTGTCCAATCCCTTAATAATCTTATATGTTTCAATAAGATCCCCTCTCATCCTTCTAAATTCCAGTGTATACAAGCCCAGTCGCTCCAATCTTTCAACATACGACATTCCCGCCATTCCGGGAATTAACCTAGTGAACCTACACTGCATTCCCTCAATAGCAAGAATGTCCTCCCTCAAATTTGGAGACCAAAACCGCACACAGTACTCCAGGCGTGGTCTCACTAAGACCCTTAACAACTGCAGAAGGACCTCTTTGCTCCTATACTCAACTGCACAGCCTGCTGTACCTGCATGCTTACTTTCAGTGACTGATGAACAAGGACACCCAGATCTCTTTGTACTTCCCCTTTTCCTAACTTGACACCATTCAGATAATAATCTGCCTTCCTGTTCTTACCACCAAAGAAGATAACCTCACATTTATCCACATTAAACTGCATCTGCCATGCATCTGCCCACTCACACAACCTGTCCAAGTCACCCTACATCCTCATGGCATCCTCCTCACAATTCACACTGCCATCCAGCTTTGTGTCATCTGCAAATTTGTTAATGTTACTTTTTATGACATGTCCTCATTCTGATATCTCACAGCTTGGTTTATCTCACATGCCAAATGCACTTTCTGTCCAGTCAAACTTAGTGAGCAAGTGTTACGTTTTCAGCACATATTATTTTTGAGTTAGACTGAGTTGTCATTAGTAGTGTAGCATTATTGCCTAGTTCCTTGGTGATCCAGTGCTAGATCCCACCTGCTAAACTGGGGACCTGGGTTAAATTCCCAACCATCTCATGTTCTTTCTTAGGCACCCTCGGTCATGGCTGACCATGGGTGATGCATCCTAGTTGGCTGCTTGCTCCACACCTCGGCTAGAACAGCGTCGCTTGTGGCTGAAGAGACCAATGCGGGAGTGACAGTCTCCGTCGCAAAGGTCACATTTGTGTGTGGACTCTGGTCTGTTGAAGTTGCTGCGCTCCTTTCTGCGTGCCCGCTTTTCTGCCGCTGCGTTCATCAGTTTCTCCCCCCCCCCGTTTTGAGATGTTGGTTCATGGTACCTCTCCACCTTGTACAGTCAGCTGCAAGGCTCTCCCAGGTCTCCACGTCGATGTCGAGCGCCTTCAAATCTCTCTTGCAGACATCCTTGTAACGTAGCTGGGGGCGGCCGATGGTTCTCCTCCCAGATGTTAGCTCTCCATAGAGGATGTCTTTTGTAATATGGCCATCCTCCATGCGGTGGACATGGCCCAGCCACTGCAGCCTGCGCTGCCTGAGTAGAGTGTACATACTCGGAAGGCCAGCGCGAGACAGAATCTTGGTGTTGGACACTCTGTCTTGCCAGGATATACCCAGGATACGGTGGATGCTTCTAAGGTGGAAGGTGTTGAGTCATCTCTCCTGTCTGACATATGTAGTCCATGTCTCACTGCCGTACAGCAGAGTGCTGTTGACACAGGCGTTGGAGACTGCTATCTTTGTCTTCACTGTCAGCTTTAGATTGGTCCACACTCGAGTTGTGAGGCGAGCGAGAGTTGTAGCTGCCTTCCCGATCCTCTTGTCAATCTCTGTGTCCAAGGAGAGGTTGTCGGTGAAGGTGGAGCCGAGGTACATGAACTGATGGACGGCATCGAGTTCGTAGTCGTCGATGGTGATGACAGGCGGTGCCTCTGTATCTTGTCCCAGGCAGCGAACTTCATGCAAAGGAAGCAGTAAGGTAGTCTTGCAGTGCTTGATCAGGTCAGGGGTAATCCCCGCTGCCTGGGGCCTTGCCTGAGGCCAGGCTGTCAATGGCCTTGCTGAGCTCTTCTACCGCCGGCTCACCATCTAACTCATCCTTGGTCGGCAGGCACTCGATGGCGTCAAGGGCTGAGAGGGACACAGTGTTCTCTCTTGAGTGCAAGATCCCACCCGCTAAACTGGAGACCTGGGTTATACTCCCAACCAACTCATGTAGAATTTGGATAAATATAAGATCAAGATATGGAGGTGTGTTTGGATGAAAGGCTTGTTTCCAAATTGTTACTTAATTCCATGTGGTTTGCATCTATGTTTGATGCTGAATGTGCAGTTCTTTAATCTTGAAAACATCAAAACTGTGCCTGAAAAGACGGAGGAAAGACACAAAGTACTGGAGTAACTCAGCAAGTCAGGCACCATCTCGGGAGAACATGGATAGAAGACATTTCATCGGGACCCTTCTTCAGACTGATTGCAGGGGGAGCGGGAAAGCAAGCTGGAAGTCAGGGAGTCAGCCCCTCCTCCCTTCCAGCTTTCTTTCCTACCCCCTCTGCAATCAGTCTGGAAGGGTCCCTACTCAAAACGTCACCTATACTTGACAATAAACAATAGACAATAGACAATAGGTGCAGGAGTAGGCCATTCAGCCCTTCGAGCCAGCACCGCCATTCAATGCGATCATGGCTGATCACTCTCAATCAGTACCCCGTTCCTGCCTTCTCCCCATACCCCCTCTCTCCGCTATCCTTAAGAGCTCTATCCAGCTCTCTCTTGAAAGCATCCAACGAACTGGCCTCCACAGCCTTCTGAGGCAGAGAATTCCACACCTTCACCACTCTCTGACTGAAAAAGTTCGTCCTCATCTCCGTTCTTCCTCATCTCCCTTATTCTTAAACTGTGGCCCCTTGTTCTGGACTCCCCCAACATTGGGAACATGTTTCCTGCCTCTAATGTGTCCAATCCCCTAATTATCTTATATGTTTCAATAAGATCCCCCCCTCATCCTTCTAAATTCCAGTGTATACAAGCCCAATCGCTCCAGCCTTTCAACATACGACACTCCCGCCATTCCGGGAATTAACCTAGTGAACCTACGCTGCACGCCCTCCATAGCAAGAATATCCTTCCTCAAATTTGGAGACCAAAACTGCACACAGTACTCCAGGTGCGGTCTCACCAGGGCCCGGTACAACTGTAGAAGGACCTCTTTGCTCCTATACTCAACTCCTCTTGTTATGAAGGCCAACATTCCATTGGCTTTCTTCACTGCCTGCTGTACCTGCATGCTTCCTTTCATTGACTGATGCACTAGGACACCCAGATCTCGTTGAACTCCCCCTCCTCCTAACTTGACACGATTCAGATAATAATCTGCCTTTCTATTCTTACTTCCAAAGTGAATAACCTCACACTTATCTACATTAAACTGCATCTGCCATGTATCCGCCCACTCACACAACCTGTCCAAGTCACCCTGCAGCCTTATTGCATCTTCCTCACAATTCACACTACCCCCCAGCTTAGTATCATCTGCAAATTTGCTAATGGTACTTTTAATCCCTTCGTCTAAGTCATTAATGTATATCGTAAATAGCTGGGGTCCCAGCACCGAACCTTGCGGTACCCCACTGGTCACTGCCTGCCATTCCGAAAGGGACCCATTTATCCCCACTCTTTGCTTTCTGTCTGTCAACCAATTTTCTATCCATGTCAGTACCCTACCCCCAATACCATGTGCCCTAATTTTGTCCACTAATCTCCTATGTGGGACCTTGTCGAAGGCTTTCTGAAAGTCGAGGTACACCACATCCACTGACTCTCCCCTGTCAATTTTCCTAGTTACATCCTCAAAAAATTCCAGTAGATTTGTCAAGCATGATTTCCCCTTCGTAAATCCATGCTGACTCGGAATGATCCTGTTACTGTTGTTCTCCAGAGATGCTGCCTGACCCTGCTGAGCTACCCCAACACTCTGAATCTTTCTCTGGTGCAAAGCAGAATCTGCGGTTCGTTATTGTTACATACCTGAAAAGACGGAGCCTGCCATTTTATATAACGTACTGTAGGGACATAGGGATTGGCTGGGAGAGTTCGAACCCTCGGATTGGCTAGCAATGTCACGCGGTGTGCCAGCGCGGGAGGGACAAGCAGTCTAGTGTTGAACTCCGTCTGATGAAGACGTTTTGTTGGTTGTCCACAGTTTTGATTGTTGCGATTGTCACGGAGGTTTGCCCATGCAATAAACTCTGCCTGCAACACACATCCGCTTCCAGACTCGCCACATTGGTGACCCCGACATGATCAACGACCACAAGAACATGTCGCAAGAAGGAGCGAGCAGTGGGCAGTTGAACGCGGTCGGCGTTCACCTGCCCCCGTTCTGGGCCCACCAACCGCACCTGTGGTTCGTGCAGGCAGAGGCCCAGTTTCACCTCAAGAAAGTCTCGGAGGACCAAGATAAGTTCTACCACTTGGTAAGCGGCCTTCCGCCCGAGGTGGCCGCGCGGGTTGGACGGTACCTGACCAGCCCCCCCCAAACCGAGAAATACGAGGGGCTCAAGAAGCTCCTGCTGAGGACTTTTGGTTTTAGCCAAAACCAGCGGGCTCTGAAGCTCCTGCATTTACCAGAGCTAGGGGATCGGCTACCATCTGTCCTGATGACCGAAATGTTAACCTTGATCGGTGAGCACCAACCTTGCATGATGTTCGAAGCGGCATTCCGGGAGAAATTGCCCCGGGACATCAGGTTAGTTTTGGCGGACGTCTCCTTCGAACTCCCGGTGGCGTTCGCGGAGAAGGCTGACGCGCTCGTAACGGAGGACTCGACGGGAGACGACTCGGTAAATCGGGTTTCAAGGCCTAGGAGCGACCGGCCGCGCAGCCAAGATGGCGGCGCATCGGCCGCCTTTTTTCAAAAAGCCCGCCAAGACTGAGCTGCAGCACCCGCCATTTTGCAGCGGGCCCAGGCAACAGAGTCGCACAGGCGCAACTGGTGTTTTTTCCACAAGCGGTGGGGCGGTGAAGCCCGAAATTGCAGGGCCCCGTGTACCTTTTCGGGAAATGCCTCGGCCGATCGAACATAGAGGCAGTCTCGATCGGCCGCAATCGCCGCCTCTACGTCATGGATCGAGGTACCGGCACCGTTTTCCTGGTCGATACGGGAGCTGTCGTTAGCATCGTGCCTCCCTACGGCTGCGAAGTTCGAGCAGGTAGGAAAGGTCCGTCCCTCATTGCGGTCAACGGCAGTCCCATCCGCACCTACGGCAAGAGGGCCATGTCCCTGTCCTTCGGGTCCGAGACCTACCATTGGGATTTCATCCTTGCCGACGTGGGCCAGGCCATCCTGGGCGCGGATTTCCTCTGGGCTTTTTCGTTGGTCGCAGACGTCCGCGGGAAGGGCCTGCAACCCTCGGCTAACAGCGTGGAGCCTGCTACTCCTCTCCCCACCACCCTACCCTGCCTGTCGATCCGGGCCATCACCACGGCTCCCGATCAGTTCGCTGCGGTCCTCGCCGACTTCCCGGAGCTCCTCATACAACGGTTCGATGCCCCTTCCGCTAAGCACGGTGTCGTCCACTTCATCCCTACCGAGGGGCCGCCTGTATTCGCCCGGGCTCGGCGCCTGCCTCCCGACAAGCTGGCCATGGCTCGGGAGGAGGTCCTGAATTTGGAAAGGCTGGGGATTGTTCGTCCTTCAGACAACCCGTGGGCCTCCCCCTTGCATATGGTCTCCAAAGCATCTGGGGGGTGGAGACCATGCGGGGATTACCGGCGTCTTTACGCTGCCACCACGGCTGACCTCTATCCGATCCCTCACATACATGACTTCTCAGCCAGCCTCGAGGGCGCTACGGTGTTCTCGAAGATCGATTTGGTGCGGGGATATCATCAGATCCCCATCCACCCACCGGACATTCCCAAGACGGCTACGATTACTCCGTTTGGTTTATTTGAGTGGTTGCGCATGCCGTTCGGTCTCAAAAATGCGGCTCAGGCATTCCAACGTCTCATGGATCATGTGGGTCGCGGATTGTCTTTTGTGTTTATTTATCTCGACGACATCCTGGTTGCTAGTCGTTCGGTCCCAGAGCACCTGGTCCACCTTCGCACGGTGTTCCAGAGGCTGCAGGACCACGGCCTGATCCTCCACCCGTCCAAATGCCAGTTCGGCCTGTCCGCGGTGGATTTCCTGGGTCACCGGGTCACACCGGCCGGTGCCACTCCCTTGCCCGCTAAGGTGGACGCCGTCCGCTCTTTTCCCCGCCCTACCACCATCAAGGGCTTGCAGGAATTCGTGGGCATGGTGAATTTTTATCACCGGTTCGTGCCTGCGGCAGCTCGGATCATGCGCCCCCTTTTTCAATGCCTCGCGGGTAATCCCGCTGAGTTGGACTGGTCCACAGCTGCCGAGGCGGCCTTTGATGCGGTCAAGCTGGCCCTCGCCAACGCCACCATGCTCGTGCAACCCCGCTCCTCTGCCCCCACGGCCCTGACGGTGGACGCCTCAGACGTGGCGGTGGGTGGGGTCTTAGAGCAACAGGTCAATGGTCACTGGCAGCCTCTGGCATTTTTCAGCCGGCAGCGTACTCGACCTGAGCTGAACTACAGTGCCTGCTACAAACTGCGTCACCGTAGCCCTTCACGCTGAGGCTGACTTCATGTGTTTGAAGCTTACAAATAATTTTGAGAAACATTCGTAAATAGGATGTCGAATCTCATGCTGTGGTGATCACAAACAAGTTGTGGGATGCCGCGTTTAGTGACCTTATGCCGAGCAGCTTACGGAGTCTTCTTAAAATGTCAAGCGTGTGGATATTGACTGCAGATACTATTAGGTTTCTCAAAGTGAAATAGTCTCCAGACAATCACTATTGGAATACGTGTTTGAGGAAGATAATGCAAAGAGATATAGTGCAAGGTGAAAAACATTCATATTTGTAAGACTGCACAAAGTAAAATCCGCCTATTCATTGTGTGCACTGTGCCACTTTCCATATAATATTGAGGGATTGGTTATTTCTAAATATATTTAAAATGTTAGTTTGTAGCTTACATCACAATAAGTGAAAAGGGGATTTGAGAAACTGCTGTCAGAACTGGAAACCTGCAGCTTTGAGGAAAGTTTGGATAAGCTCAGGTTGTTTTTGTTTGGAGCAGTGGAGGTTGAGCATGGATTTCATTGAGATGTATAACATTGTGACTGCTCTAGAAAGAGGACCTATTTCTCCAAGACAGAAAGATAGGAAAGAGAGGGCATACATTTAAAATAATTAGAAGAAGGGTTGGAGAGGGGATGTAGAAATATATTTTCACTCTGGAGGATGTTATCGGTCCAGAGATCACTTTGTGAAATGCGATAGAGACATAAACATTCTACGCGCTGGAAAAGTGGCCAGGAAAGTGAACCTGAGACAGTGGATCAGCCTCGGGGTTCAGGAGCTGTGAGGCTTCTTCCCATTTCTTTTACCTATGTTCATATATTCTCGGCCAATAAAGAAACTATTCCAGCTTTTAAAACTTAACATTTAAATTGGTTGATCAGGGAGCAGATAAATGGCAAGTCTGAAACTATCAAGCTTCCCATTCTTTTTTCGCACCGTGCCACCTTCCTCACTGGTCCCACGCCAGCCTTGCTTGCTTTCTCTCTATTATGTTAACTTCAATAGATTGAAAAGCAGTTTGAATGAAGCATTATTATGGCACCATCAACTGCTGGGAGTACTGCCAAAATTGCTAAAATGGGCAGCAAGATTATTGCCTTTGGGAAGGAGACTCTTGAAGATATGCTAGATTTTTGTTGAACCTGCCGTTTCAATGAAGATGTGGGATGTTTTTCAAAGCAGCTCCATTACTGGGTTTTATGTAAGGCTACGGAGCAGACAAAGTAGGCACTCCAGAAAACAAGCCAGAGGTGAAATGTCTGTGCTGGGTTCCACACTTCCAGTTTTCATGCCCACGCACTGATAGCTGATGATGTCTGAAAGGGAGATGAGAATGAAAAGCTCTGGTTTAGCAGGGGATTCGTGGGTTGGCTGACTCATCAATCAGCAACTGTTACCTTGGAGCAGGTGTGCTGTGACTGGCAGGCAGTGGGCCACACCTCTCTCCCAGATTGTTCGCTCCAACGTCTCGAGAGCTCTGAACAGAGCAAACAGGGGATCTTTCTGGACAGATTGCTTCCTTCTAAAACGCAGAGTGTTGGAGTAACTCAGCGGGTCAGGCTGCATCTGAGGAGGGAATGTATAGGTGATGTTTTGGGTCACTTTGGATCCTTCTTCCCAAACATAAACATTGCCTGTCCATTGCCTCTTGGCTGAGCTGTTGAGTTACTTCAGCACTTTGTGTTTTGGTCAAGATTGCAGCACCTGCAGTTCCTTGTGTCTCCATTTGGGAAGTCAGTACCCATGATGGACCAGGCAATTCTAGCACTCAGTGCAACATCCTTCGATCCTGAACATTCGAGTTACTGAACCAGGCAATGATTCATCCAGTTAGTATGCTCTACTGTAATCCTGAGAAGTTTGATAAAGTATTCAATAACATACTGTCTTTTCCCAATCTTCTCAGGAAGTCGAGGCATTGATGAGCTTTCTTTGTGATTTGGGGTCCAGGACAGACCGACAGAGATATGCACACCCAAAAATTTGAAGTCATTAAGGCTCTCCATCTCCATCTCTTCCATGAAGACAGATCCATGGATCCTCGGCTCTCCCTTCCTGAAGCCAAAAATTAGTTCCTTGGTCTCGTTGAGAGCAAGATCGTGGTTCTGGTACCATTCAATCAGATTATAAATCTCCCTCTTGTGGACCATGTGCAGGCAGGTAGAACTAGTATAGCCGGGACATGTTGGCCGGTGTGGGCAACTTGGGCCAAAGGGCCTGTTTCCACACTGTATCACTCTATGACTCCATGACTCTTTTCGATAAAGGCATTCATGAGACTTTTAGATAGGCACGTGGATATGCAGGAAATGGAGCGATATGGATTACGTGCACGCATATAAGATTTGATTTTAGTATCATGTTCTGCACAGATGCTGTGGGACGAAGGGCATGTTCCTGTCCTGTACTGTTGTGTTTTATACAAGTAGTTGATTGGCAGATAGAGCCAGTTGGGGAAGAGAAGGGTAACCCGCTGGGTTCCTCCAGCAGTTCTCCCCTTTTGTTTGCTCCAGATTCCAGCACGTGCTGTCTCTTGTGCCTACATTTCTCCATTTCAATACCACTCACTGGATATGGAACATGAGCTGAAGTTTCCCCCTCATTGGCAGCCAACTATTTTATTTCATGGACATTAAAAGGCCACTGTTGCTCGATAGTAAAGGAATGGTGCCTTCTGTACACAGAAGGACAGGTAGACCGAGGGAAGGGTTTAAAGATGGTTATTTGTTTCCCTTGAAAGCTGTGAGCAAGAAGGAATGTCAATGACTCTGATCACGGAAAGGTGGGGTTCTAAGGTGGAAACATCTTTATTTTAAATAATTCCAAATTTATTTCTTTGAGCATCATTAGCTTCATTATGCGCTGTCCTGCTACCATATGGTATCCAAGATGGTGCCCAAGCCGGGTAACTTTTTGTGCGGTGGGCACAGATGGATGTCCAATCACGCATTACAATCGCTCCACTCTTGTAAATCTCTACTCCAACAGCGGCATTTCTTATCATGTATCTGTACAATGTGGATGGCTCGATGTAATCATGTATTGTCTTTCCACCGACTGATTAACACACAACAAAAACTTTTCACTGCCCCTTGGTACATGTGACAATAAATTAAACTAAACAAAACTGACCTATTTGTGGTGTGCACCCGTGCAGGATATAAATTAAGATGGGGGATGCAGATGGGACAGCAAGAGAGTTATTCAGGATTACTCCTGCTCAGTTTCTAACATTTGCATAAGGTTAAAATCACTTCTCCTGGAGCAGAATATCATTTTTTGACACTTTGAGTGAATCCAATGACAATAATCAGCCATTTCTATTGAGCATTATTCATAAATCACATTGCAGTAGAACGCTTCCTGTTCACAAAGCCATCATCCCGACAGTGGGTTCACATACCCGTTATCGTTCTTGGCTTGCTTTTGGTTATGCAGACAAAATTCTGTTTTGCAATTCAGAATGTTTTACCAACACGAAACATTATTTTTTAATTAGGTGTTGATGTATCCTTGCAGAAGCAAAGAACTGCAAATGCAGGTTAACAAACAAAATATACAAAGTGGTTCAATGGTTCAATGGTACTTTATTGTTACATGTACCTGAGTACAGTGCAATTCTTATTTTCCATACAGTTCAGTGACAATCCCACTGTACATTAAGCACAATCATACTTGATTGTGGACTTTGGAAGAGGAAGGATGAGGACTCACAAACCTGTCTCTATCGACAGGAAAATGTTGAAGAGCATCAAAGGCTTCAAATTCCTGGGCTTGCGTATTTCTGAAGATCTTTCCTGGACCCAGCACACTGATGCAATTATAAAGAGAGCCCATCAACGTCTCTACTTCCTGAGAAGATTGCGGAGATTCGGTATGTCAGTGAGGATTCTCTTGAACATCTACAGTTATACAGTAGAGAGCATATTGACTAGTTGCATCACAGCCTGGTTCGGCAACTTCATTACCCAGGAGTGAAGAAGACTGCAAAAAGTGATGAACACTGCCCAGTCCATCACGGGTTCTGACCTCCCCACCATCGAATGGATTTACAAGAGTCGTTGCCTCAAAATGGCAGCCAGCATCATCATAGACCCACACCATCCTGGCCACTCACTCATCTCACCCCTGCCATCCAGAAGAAGGTACAGGAGCCAGAAAACTGTAATGTCCAGGTTAAAGGAACAGCTTGTTCCCTACAGCCATCAGGCTATTAAACACTACAACCTCCAAATAAGCTCTGAACTACATAGATTTGGGGGCATTGGTTTTGTCTTTTACAATATTATTGCTTGTTTTTTATGTGCCTATATATATATATATATATATATACTCAACTTTTTTTCTTGTTTATTATATTGTTTACAGTGTACAATGTTTACATCTTCTGTTGTGTTGCTACAAGCAAGAATTTCATTGTTCTTTCTGGGACATGTGAAAATAAAACACTCTTGACTCTTGACTATGTACAAGGGTGTTAGACCACACTGAGTCAGTAGACAAAAGTCATCACGTTTCAGGTGCCATCTTGTATCCATCCAATTTTTTTTTAATGTGAGAGTCTTAGTTTAGTTTAGTTCAGTTTATTATCACATGTACCGAGGTACATAGAAAAGCTTTTGTTGCGAGCTAACCAGTCAGCGGAAAGACAATACATGATAAATGGTAGGATGGTTCAGTTGTCTGATAACAGCTGGGAAGAAGCTGTCCCTGAATCTGGAGGTGTGGCTTTTCACACCTATAACTTTTGCCCGATAGGAGAGGGGAGAAGAGAGAGTGGCCAGGGTGTGACTTGTCCTTGATTATGCAGCTGGCTTTACCGAGGCAGCGTGAGGTATAAATGGAGTGAAGACTTTCAAAAAGCCTTTGACAAGGTCCCACACAAGAGATTAGTGTGCATAATTAGAGCACATGGCATTAGGGGATTGACATGGATAGAGAACTGGTTGGCAGACAGGAAGCAAAGAGTAGGAGTTAAAGGGTCTTTTTCAGAATGGCAGGCAGTGACTAGTGGGGTGCCGCAAGGCTCGGTGCGGGGACCCCAGTTGTTTATAATATATATTAATGATTTAGACGAGGGAATTAAATATGACATCACCAAGTTTGCGGATGACACAAAGCTGGGTGGCAGTGTGAGCTGTGAGGAGGATGCTATAAGGCTGCAGATGCAGTATAATGTGGATAAATGTGACATTAACCACTTTGGTGTCAAGAACAGTGTCACTCATGTTATGTGTCATGCTAACCTACAAACAGGAAGGCAGATATTATGTGAATGGTGTCAGATTCGGAAAAGGGGAGGTGCAACGAGACCTAGGTGTCCTTGTATATCAGTCATTGAAAGTAAGAGAGAGATAGATTTAGCTCTTAGGGCTAACGGAATCAAGGGATATGGGGAAAAAGCATGAACGGGGTACTGATTTTGGATGATCAGCCATGAACATATTGAATGGCTCGAAGGGCCTAATGGCCTACTCCTGCACCTAATTTCTATATTTCTATGTTTCTATGAGTCAACTTTGCCATAAATGCCCATTGCCCTGACGAGAACACTGGGTTGGATTTGAAGCGATGGCCTGGCCTGGCGATGTGGTGATGTCCTTTACCGCTGCTCTTCTGCAAGGATTCTGACTTGCAGTGTTCCCGATCCATGTTCTCCAGACTTGTTACCTGATCCGCTAAGTTTCTCCAGCACTTTTGTGTCCTTATTTGATGCTTTCCATTTTCCTAACACTTTAATTCTACTGTTAATAAAACAACAAACAAATAAGATGTTGTTGAAAACTGATTTTATTTCTCAAGCAATAAGTGAATGATACCAATTCAAGCATTTGAAATGAGGAGGCTATGTCCACATATTGTCATCATGCCACCACTTCAGTCCATGCCCTGGACACATGATTGATTGCAGGGGATAATCTGCAATCAGTCTGAAGAAGGGTCCCAGCTGAAATGTCACCTGTCTATGTTCTCCACGGATGCCGCTTGACCTGCTGAGTTACTCCAACATTTTGTGTCTTTCCTTCGCAGTGAAACAGTGCAGACCTGAGCTGATGATTACAGTCACTTCTGAAATTCAGTGCAGAAATAATTTTCTGTTGTTTCCTTTCATTTGTTTCATCGGGAGTAATTCAGCATGAAGCAATTGTTACTTGTTAAACTGGACTGAACCAGAAGGGTCCTCACACCTGCACATAACAATTTCTTCACGCTGCCTTCTCTTATTGGCAACTTGGCTCTAGAAGTACATAGAACATAGAAATATCGAAACACAGAAAAATAGGTGCAGGAGTAGTCCATTCGGCCCTTTGAGTCAGCACCGCCATTCAATACGATCATGGCTGATCATCTAAAATCAGTACCCCGTTCCTGCTTTTTCCCTATATCCCTTGATTCCTTTAGCCCGAAGAGATAAATCTAGCTCTCTTCAAAACATCCAGTGAATTGGTCTCCACTGCCTTCTGTGAGAATTTCACAGATTGACAACTCTCGGGGGTAAAAAAATGTTTCCTCATCTCAGTCTTAAATGGCCTACCCCTTTTTCTTAAACTGTGACCCCTGGTTCTGGACTCCCCCAACATCGGGAACATATTTCCTGCATCAAGCCTGTCCAATCCTTTGAAAATTTTATATGTTTCTATAAGATCCAGTCTCATCCTTCTAAATTCCAGTGAATACAAGCCCAGTCATACATATATTCTTTCATCATATGTCAGTCCCCCCATCCCGGGAATTAACCTGGTGAACTCCCTCAATAGCAACAATGTCCTTCCTCAAATTAGGAGACCAAAATTGCACACAATACTCCAGGTGTGGTCTCACCAGGGTCTTGTTCAACTGCAGTAGGACCTCCTTGCTCCTATACTCAAATCCTCTCGCAATGCAGGCCAACATGCCATTAGCTTTCTTCCCTGCCTGCTGTACCTGCATGCTTACTTTCAGTGACTGATGTACAAGGACACCCAGGTCTCGTTATACTTCCCCTTTTCTTAATCTGACACCATTCAAATAATAATCTGCCTTCCTATTCTTGCCACCGAAGTGGATAACCTCACATTTATCCACATTATACTGTATCTGCCCACTCACCCAACCTATCCAAGTCACCCTGCAGCCTTATAGCATCCTTCTCGCAGCTCACACTGCCACCCAGCTTTGTGTCATCCGCAAACTTGGAGATGTCACATTTAATTCCCTCGTCTAAATCATTAATATATATTCTAAACAACTGGGGTCCCAGCACCAAGCCTTGCGGTACCCCACTAGTCACTGCCTGCCATTCTGAAAAAGACCCATTAATTCCTGCTCTTTGCTTCCTGTCTGCCAACCAGTTCTCTATCCATGTCAACACCCTAAGCCCAATACCATGTGCTCTAATTTTGCACACTAATCTCTTGTGTGGGACCTTGTCAAAGGCGTTTTGAAAGTCTAGATCCACACACATTGGCTCTCCCTCATCCATTCTACTTGTTACATCCTCAAAAAATTCCAAAAGATTAGTGAAGCACGATTTCCCCTTCATAAATCCATGCTGACTTTGATCGATCCTATCACTGCTTTCCAAATGCGCTGCTATAACATCTTTAATAATCGACTCCAGCATCTTCCCCACTACCGATGTAAGGCTAACTGGTCTATAATTCCACGTTTTATCTCTCCCTCCTTTCTTAAAAAGTGGAGTTACATTGGCTACCCTCCAGTCCACAGGAACTGATCCAGAGTCAAGAGAACATTGGAAAATGATCACCAATGCATCCACAATTTCCCGAGGCACCTCCATGAGCACTCTGGGATGCAGATCATCAGGCCCTGGGGATTTATCTGCCTTCAGTCCCAATAGTTTACCTAACACCATTTCCTGACTAATGTGGATTATAGAAAGTTTCATGGAAAGGTCCAGAACATGGAAAGGTTCAGCACAGGATAAGCCCACAATGTCTATGCCAAACATTATGCCATAATTAACTCTTATCTGCATGCATATAATCCATATCCTTCCATTCCCTGCATATCCCTGTGCCTATCCAAAAATCTCTTCAATTCCGCTATCGTATCTGCTTCCAAACCATTCCTGGCTGCATGTTCCAGGCATGCACCACCCTCTGTGTGAAAAAAAACTTCCTAAGCACATCTTCTTTAAACTCTGCCCCTCTCAGCTTAAACCTATGCCCTCCAGTATTTGATATTTCCACCCTGTAAAAAAGCTTCTGGCAGTCTACCTTATCTATGCCTATTATGGAAGCTTGGATGCCACGTGGTGTACATGGACATTTCCATTACATCTGTTCCAGCTTTGCAGGTTTTGGAAGAGAATTATAGGAAAATTGCCAGAAAGACTGGATAGACTCGGGTTGTACTAAAGACTGGATAGACTCGGCTTGTACTCGCTGGAATTTAGAAGATTGAGGAGGGATCTTATAGAAACTTACAAAATTCTTAAGGGGTTGGACAGGCTAGATGCAGGAAGATTGTTCTCGATGTTGGGGAAGTCCAGAACAAGGGGTCAGAGTTTAAGGATAAGGGGAAGTCTTTTAGGACCGAGATGAGAAAACATTTCTTCACACAGAGAGTGGTGAATCTGTGGAATTCTCTGCCACAGAAGGTAGTTGAGGCCAGTTCATTGGCTATATTTAAGAGGGAGTTAGATGTGGCCCTTATGGCTAAAGGGATCAGGGGGTATGGAGAGAAGGCAGGTACGGGATACTGAGTTGGATGATCAGCCATGATCATATTGAATGGCGGTGCAGGCTCAAAGGGCCAAATGGCCTACTCCTGCACCTATTTTCTATGTTTCTAAAACTGTGTTGACATAGTCAGAGTTTAATAAAAAAGCATCTTTGCAGGTCCTAACATTCATGGCTATAAAGGTTTTGTAAGAATTACATGCAGAGATATTGACTTTCAACAGAAGCTGTCAAAAAGGGCATAATCCTGCATCCGGCCCAGTAAACCACTTCCATGAAGCGGGAGCCGTCAAGGTATCTGTGACTGTAGACTCCTCAGAAGAAGGCAATACAACTCCATAGCTGCAGTGCACAGTCAGATCAGACACAAGGGTCTTGACACAAAATGTCACCTATCCATGCTCTCCAGAGATGCTGCCTGACCTGCTGATTTACTCCAGCAGTTTGTGTCCCTTTGAGCCCCATCTTAAAGCCTCAAAATGTATTACAATTCTAACCCCAGTTATTTACAATATATATATTGACGATTTAGACGAAAGAATTAAATGTAACATCTCCAAGTTTGCGGATGACACAAAGCTGGATGGCAGTGTGAGCTGCGAGGAGGATGCTATGAGGCTGCAGGGTGACCTGGATAGGTTGTATGAATGGGCAGATGCATGGCAGATGCAGTATAATGTAGATAAATGTGAGGTTATTCACTTTGGTGGCAAGAACAAGAAGGCAGATTATTATCTGAATTGTGTCAGATTAGGAAAAAGGGAGAGGCGCAGCGAGACTTGGGTGTCCTTGTACATCAGTCACTGAAAGTAAGCGTGCAGGTACAGCAGGCAGTGAAGAAAGCTAATGGCATGTTGGCCTTCATAGCGAGAGGATATGAGGAAAGGAGCAAGGAGGTCCTACTGCATTTGTACTGGGCCCTGGTGAGACTGCATCTGGAATATTGTGTGCAGTGTTGGTCTCCTAATTTGAGGAAAGACATTCTTGCTTTTGAGAGCGTGCAGCATGAAAGAATGGATCGACTGGGCTTATATTCACTAGAATTTAGGATGAGAGCAGATCTTATAGAAACATATAAAATGCTTCAGGGATTGAACAGGCGTGATGCAGGAAAAATGTTCCCCATGTTGGGGGAGTCCAGAACCCGGGGTCACAGTTTAAGAATAAAGGACATTTAGGACTGTATAAAGGACATTTAGGACTGAGATGAGGCCATATTTTATCACCCAGAGTTGGGAATCTGTGGAATTCAATGCCACAGAAGGCTGTGGCAGCCAATTCACTGGATGTTTTCAAGAGAGAGTTAGATAGAGCTCTTGTGGCTAATGGAATCAAGGGATATGGGGAGAAAGCAGGAACGGAGTACTGATTTTGGATGATCAGCCATGGTCATATTGAACGCCAGTGCTGGCTCGAAGGTGCGAATGGCCTACTCCTGCACCTATTTCTATGTTTCTATGTGTCTCTGTTTCTAAGACACGTCTAACATTTCACCCTCATACATAAAGCACTGATTCATATTAACATTTCACAATTTGCACTCACTATGTATTATTTGAATGTGACAGGCTCATCAACCTAATACATTTAATGGCTGCCACAGTTTTTCTTTTCCATCTAAGAAGATGCATAACCAGAGGAAATACAAGAGACAGCAGATGCTGAAATCTGAAGCATCTTTCATTGAGCAGAGTTTTTCGGTCATAATTGGAGATGTCATCCTGGCCAATTGCCGGATTGAAATGATAGAAGCTGAATGCATCCACATGACTTCTCCTCTTTTCACATTCCTCCTACATCCTTCCCCACAAGGTTGGCTGATTTGCAAGCTGCAGGTGGTGTGGCCCCTTCATTTCCCAATGCTCCATCTTCCTTTGCTTCCCAACCCTTGTTCCTTTTCAGAAGGGCAGTAATAGCAAGCTGGCCAGGCAGTAATAACTTGATCTCTTGAATCACCAGGCAGCAATCACTTGATTACAATCGTGTACCGTCTTTTCGCTGACGAGATAGCATGGAACAAAAAGTTTTTCACCGTACCTTGGTATGCGTGAGAATAATAAACTAAACTAAACTACTATCGGGGAAATCCACCTGTGTTGAGTCACAGAGCAAGAGTGGTTTGCAACCGGAGCTGAAGAAAAAGGCAGCTTTGGTCGGAATGAGGTTTCATGCTTGTTCTGTGGAGAGGATTCACACAGGATTTCAGTTAGGTCATCAATAGAGGAAGGATCAGGGAATATATAGAGCTCTTAAGGATACAGGGGGTATGGGGAGAAGGCAGGAACGGGGTACTGATTGAGAATGATCAGCCATGATCACATTGAATGGCGGTGTTGGCTCAAAGGGCCGAATGGCCTCCTCCTGCACCTATTGTCTATTGTCTAATACACGCTGAGAATTCTGGTGCATTGGCAGTCATTGTGGGAAGCCTGGGTAATTTGCCAAGAAACCCGCTTCACTCCTGCACCAGCCTCGCACAAAACTTGTGGCCCCATTATCCCAAAGATAGTCATAAAATGCTGGAGTAAATCAGGAGGTCAGGCAGTATCTCTGGTGAAAAGGAATAGGTGATGTTTCGGGACGGAACCCTTCCTCTGACTGAAAAATAGAGCTGGGGGGGAGAAAACCGGAGGTGAGGAAGGGCCAGAACAAATAAGGACTTCAGGAAGGCCCATTGTTGGCTGGAGAAGTGCTAACGAGAGGTATCCAAGGATGCGAACAGTGGACTAGTAGGCTGACTAGGGTGGGGGAAGGGGTGAGAGAGGGAATGTAGGAGGTACTTGAAATTAGAGAAATCAACAGTCATTCTGCTGGGTTGTAAACTGCCCAAGCAAAATATGAGGTGCTGTTCCTGCAATTTGCATGTAGCCTCACTCTGACAGTAGAGGAGGCCTAGGACAGAAAGGTCAGTATGAGAATGGGAAGGGGAGTTAAAATGTTTGGTAAACTTGAGATCACGTAGGCCAAGATGGACTGTGTGTAAGTGTTCAGCGAAATGATCACTGTCCACACTTGGTCTTGCAAGGAGACCAAGATATACAGGAGCCCACACCGGTAGCACCGGATAGAGTCATAGAGTCTTACAGTGTGGAAACAGGGCCTTCAGCCCAACTTGCCCACACCAGCCAACATTTCCTAGCTACACTAGTCCCACCTGCTCTCACAATCCATGTACCTGTCTAATTGTTTCTGAAAAGTTGGGATTGTCCCTGCCTCAACTACCTCCTCTGGCACCTTGTTCCATACATCCACCACTATGGATGCAGGAGATGAGGTTGGAGGAGGTGCAAGTAAACCTCTGCCTCACCTGAAAGGACTGTCGGGG
Source organism: Rhinoraja longicauda (assembly GCF_053455715.1). Classification (NCBI taxonomy): domain Eukaryota; kingdom Metazoa; phylum Chordata; class Chondrichthyes; order Rajiformes; family Arhynchobatidae; genus Rhinoraja; species Rhinoraja longicauda. The sequence goes on along the minus strand of NC_135953.1, from coordinate 64,290,944 downwards.
TCCCTGGATGAAGTTGAGGGAAGAGGTATAGGGACAGGTGTTGCATCTCCTGTGGTTGCAGGGTAAAGTACCAGGGAGGGGGTGGTTTGGATGGGAAGGGATGAGTGGACCGATTCCATATTCTCTGATTTGCTTAGCACCCAACTCCATCCTCAATTAGCCAGCATTTGCAGCTCTGACCAGTATAGGAGAGGAAGCTTTCTATTTTGGAAATTATTGTGATCTTGGTGCTCAGTGGAAGGAAATAGAACATTTGTTTTCTCTTTCGGAGCAGGAGGCGACATTTTTCAACATTGCACTTTGACTGAGTCACCATCCTCTGCATTTCAAACATTTGTTTCCGTGCCACAAGTGACTTTTCATGGAATAAATTAAATATTTGGTGAACTACAATCCTATTCTGTGCCAGGTGAAGCTACCTACCAGGAGAATACAGAATACAGAATACAGAATACAGAATATCTTTATTGTCATTCGATACCGAACGAAATTCATTTGCCAGCAGTCACAGAGCGACAAAAAAAAAAGAACACAAGACACACAACCCCAACACAAACATCCATCACAGTGACTCCAAACACCCCCTCACTGTGATGGAAGGCAAAAAAACTTCCTCTCTCATCCCCCATGCCCCTCCCACGGACAGACAGCTCGACCCCTGCCTAGGCGACCAACCCGCACAGCCCCCGCAAGCAGATGGAAGGTCCCGCGGCCAAGCCGCACCGGGCGCTGGAAAGTCCCGCGGCCGTACCGGGCGATGGAAGGCCCCGCGGCCGAGTTGATCAATTATATTCTTGCATTTGCAGCAGGTTCTCCTTGAACAATGGCAGCTGCAGTTTCCATTACGCAGTCCAACTTGTGTGACTGTATTATCAATAAATCAAGTCAGATTTCTGAAAGAACCCTACCTTGACTGCCAATGGTAATTAATATGGAGTCATTTGGTTAATCGTACTGTTGGAATGTGTCGAGTGGGAAACGGAGTGGGCCCGAAACATTTATTTCTGTTGAGGTCATGGTAGGCAGCAGACACAAAGGTACCTCGCCCTGTTAGTCAGGCTGAATTCAAACCCAAAAGATGAACTGTGTAGGAAGGAACTGCAGATGCTGGTTTACACCGAAGATAGACACAAAGTGCTGGAGTAACCCAGCGGGTCAGGCAGCACCTATGGAGAAAAGGAATAGATACGTTGGGGGTCAAGACCCTTCTTCAGACTGAGAGTCAGTGGAGTGGGAAACCAGCGGTATGAAATGGTGCAGAACAAATCAGAGCCGGCACTGGTGACCGAGGAAAGGTGGAGCTCACAGTGGTCCATAGCTGTGAGGTGATAACAAAGGGATACAAACAGTGAAACTAGCAGGACGTCCAGTGTGGGGGAGGGACGGAGAGAGAGGGAATGCAAGGGTTAGAGAAATCAATATTCATACCAATATGTCTCGTATGCCTGACCCGTTGAGTTACTCCATTGTGTCTATCTTCCAAAAAATTAACTGCTGGAGGTACTCAGCTGGTCCAGCAACATTTGTGGCTGAAGGAAATGGGCAGACTGAGATACTGAGCAAAATGCTCATTCTTGATCATCATATAACATATAACAACTACAGCATGGAAACAGGCCTGTCCGGCCCTACCAGTCCACGCCGACCATTCTCCCTGACCTAGTCTCATCTACCTGCACTCAGACCATAACCCTCCAATCCCCTCCTATCCATATACCTATCCAATTTACTCTTAAATAATAAAATCGAGCCAGCCTCCACCACTTCCACCGGAAGCCCATTCCATACAGCCACAACCCTCTGAGTAAAGAAGTTCCCCCTCATGTTACCCCTAAACCTTTGTCCCTCAATTCTGAAGCTATGTCCCCTTGTTGGAATCTTCCCCACTCTCAAAGGGAAAAGCCTACCCACGTCAACTCTGTCCGTCCCTCTCATAATTTTAAAAACCTCTATCAAGTCCCCCCTCAACCTTCTACGCTCCAAAGAATAAAGACCCAACCTGTTCAACCTCTCTCTGTAGCCTAAGTGCTGAAACCCAGGCAACATTCTAGTAAATCTCCTCTGTACCCTCTCCATTTTGTCGACATCCTTCCTATAATTTGGCGACCAGAACTGCACACCATACTCCAGATTCGGCCTCACCAATGCCCTGTACAATTTCAACATTACATCCCAACTTCTATACTCGATGCTCTGATTTATAAAGGCAAGCATACCAAACGCCGTCTTCACCACCCTATCCACATGAGATTCCACCTTCAGGGAACAATGCACAGTTATTCCCAGATCCCTCTGTTCCACTGCATTCCTCAATTCCCTACCATTTACCCTGTACGTCCTATTTTGATTTGTCCTACCAAAATGCAGCACCTCACACTTATCAGCATTAAACTCCATCTGCCATCTTTCAGCCCACCCTTCCAAAAGGCCCAAGTCTCTCTGTAGACTTTGAAAATCTACCTCACTATCAACTACTCCACCTATCTTAGTATCATCTGCATATTTACTAATCCAATTTGCCACACCATCATCCAGATCATTAATGTAAATGACAAACAACAGTGGACCCAACACAGATCCTTGGGGCACTCCACTAGACACTGGCCTCCAACCTGACATACAATTGTCAACCGTTACCCTCTGGTATCTCCCATTCAGCCATTGTTGAATCCATCTTGCAACCTCACTATTAATACCCAACGATTTAACCTTCTTAATCAACCTTCCATGTGGAACCTTGTCAAATGCCTTACTGAAGTCCATATAGACAACATCCACAGCCTTGCCCTTATCAATTTCCCTGGTAACCTCTTCAAAAAATTCAAGAAGATTAGTCAAACATGACCTTCCAGGCACAAATCCATGTTGACTGTTTCTAATCAGGCCTTGATTATCCAAATAATTATATATATTGTCCCTAAGTATCTTTTCCATTAATTTTCCCACCACAGACGTCAAACTAATAGGTCTATAATTGCTAGGTTTACTTTTAGAACCTTTTTTAAACAAAGGCACAACATGCGCAATGCGCCAATCTTCCGGCACCATCCCTGTTTCTAATGACGTTTGAAATATTTCCGTCATAGCCCCTGCTATTTCTGCACTAACTTCCCTCAATGTCCTAGGGAATATCCTATCAGGACCTGGAGACTTATCCACTTTTATATTCTTCAAAAGTGTAGCGAATGCAGCGCCGGAGACTCAGGTTCGATCCTGACTACGGGTGCTGCACTGTAAGGAGTTTGTACGTTCTCCCCGTGACCTGCGTGGGTTTTCTCCGAGATCTTCGGTTTCCTCCCACACTCCAAAGACGTACAGGTATGTAGGTTAATTGGCTGGGTAAATGTAAAAATTGTCCCAAGTGGGTGTAGGATAGTGTTAATGTACGGGGATCACTGGGCGGCACGGACTTGGTGGGCCGAAAAGGCCTGTTTCCGCGCTGTATATATATGATATGCTATGATACTCTACTTGTTTCGCTTACCTCACATAATTCAATATCCTTCTCCTCGGTAAATACCGAAGAAAAGAAATTGTTTAATATCTCCCCCATTTCTTCCGGCTCAGCACATAGCTGTCCACTCTGACTCTCTAATGGACCAATTTTATCCCTCACTATCCTTTTGCTATTGACATATCTGTAGAACCCCTTGGGGTTTACTTTTACATTACTTGCCAAAGCAGCCTCATATCTTTTTTTCGCTTTTCTAATTTCCTTTTTAAGATTCCTTTTACATTCTTTATATTCCTCAAGAACCTCATTTACTCCCTGCCGCTTATATTTATTGTATATCTCCCTCTTTTTCCGAACCAAGTGTCCAATTTCCCTGGAAAACCACGGCTCTTTCAAATTATTATTCTTTCCTTTCCACCGAACAGGGACATAAAGACTCTGTACTCTCAAAATTTCACCTTTAAATATCCTCCATTTCTCTATTATATCCTTTTCATAAAACAACAATTTCCATTTCACTCCTTTTAAATCCTTTCTCATCTCCTCAAAATTAGCCTTTCTCCAATCCAAAATCTCAACCCTTGGTCCAGATTTGACCTTCTCCATAATGATATTGAAACTAATGGCATTATGATCACTAGACCCAAAGTGCTCCTCAACACATACCTCCGTCACCTGACCCATCTCATTTCCTAACAGGAGGTCCAACACTGCCCCTTCTCTGGTAGGCACCTCTACGTATTGCTGCAAAAAACTATCCTGCACACATTTTACAAACTCCAAACCATCCAGCCCTTTAACAGAATGTGATTCCCAGTCTATATACGGAAAATTGAAATCACCCACAATCACCACAATCGTGAAGACTTAAAGTATCGCTTCGACGGAATTTTTTCCGTATCGTATCTCCGTCCACACTGCAGCCTAACATCGAGGAGCTGGCGGCCTCTTGCTGGAGATTAATTTTGGGAGCTCCAACCGCGGGAGCCTGCGGACTTAACATCGTGGAGCTGGCAATCCCTGTCAGGGATCGACCTTGGAGCTCCAACCGCGGGAGCCTGCGGACTTAACATCGTGGAGCTCGCGGTCTCTGGTTAGGGACCGACTTTGGGAGCTCCAACCACAGGAGCTTCGACCGCCGGCTGCGGGAGCTTCGATCGCCCCGACTGTGGATGGTTCGACTGCCCCTGACCGTGGGAGAATAAAGAGGGAAGATTAGACTTTATTACCTTCCATCACAGTGAGGAATGTGGGGAATCCGCTGTGGTGGATATTTATGTTAACTTTTATGGAGTTTTGTGTCTTGTTGCTTTTTATTAGTATGGCTGTATGGTAATTCGAGTTTCACTGTACCTTAATTGGTACACGTGACAATAAACAGACTTTTCAACCTTTGAACCCATCAGGCAAGAGGATCATGTATTGTCTTTCCACTGACTGATTAGCATGCAACAAAAAGCTTTTCACAGTGCACGTAAACAAAAAAAAACGAAACTACTTTCACATGCAGAAATTAGGCAATGTTTAATGAAGGTAAGATTTCCCACAATTTCTGCTGTCACTGCCAAAGAACTCACAAATGTAGCCAAAATACAATTTATGCATTTATTTGGATCCTTGGGAATAACATTTTGCTCATTATCTCATTTGGATTGCACAAAACACAAAGAGTGCTTCAGGCAAAACAACAGAACAGCAATTGGGAAACGGAGGAGTAACAGAAAGGGAATGAAACAATAGAAAATGATTGCAATAAATATTACCAAGTAACACAAATCAGAACTTTTTAAACTGATACATTGTTTTCATTTTTCTTCGATTGTTGGTTCCATCATTTGTACTTGCAGAAAAATACATATTGAACCTTAGGCTATTTTGTAATATTAATCAATAAGTTAGTTACTTGCATTTTACTTACATAAACAATATATAATGATCAGCCTGAAGAAGGCTGATTATTAGCTGTATTAAGCTGAAATAGTCACCTATGCATGTCCTCCACAGATGCTGCCCGACCCACTGAGTTACTTCAGCACTTTGTGTTTTGCACAAGATCCCAGCATCTGCAGTTACTTGTGTCTATATAATGATATAGTCTCTTACATTCCATATATTTTTCTATCTACGTCATATAGTCTTAATGTGGTATTATGAAATAACAAAATCCCCCAAAAAACCTGTAGCCACAAATCATATTGTTTAGAAATTCTGAGAGAATTTCTGTCATCATCCAGTGAATATCTAAATTTGTCTGTGGATGAAAGATTCCTCTCTTTGACAACTACTTAGTGAAATTAGAGAAATTAGACTCAAAATGTATCTCTCTACTGTACAATGAAAGCCAAATTTATTCCAAACTGGATTCTGGTGCTTCTTCTTAGCTCCCCTCGGTCATGGCTGACCATGGGTAATGCATCCTAGTTGGCTGCTTGTTGAACACCTCGGCTAGAGCAGCGTCGCTTGTGGCTGAAGAGACCAATGCGGGAGTGACAGTCTCTGTCGCAAAGGTCACATTTGTGTGTGGACTCTGGTCTGTCGAAGTTGCTGCGCTCCTTTCTGCGTGCCTGCTTTTCTGCCGCTGCGTTCATCAGTTTCTCTTCCCCCGTTTTGAGATGTTGGTTCATGGTACCTCTCCACCTTGTGCGGTCAGCTGCAAGGCTCTCCCAGGACTCCACATCGATGTCGAGCACCTTCAAATCTCTCTTGCAGACATCCTTGTAACGTAGCTGGGGGCGGCCGATGGTTCTCCTCCCAGATGTTAGCTCTCCATAGAGGATGTCTTTTGGAATACGGCCATCCTCCATGCAGTGGACATGGCCCAGGCACTGCAGCCTGCGCTGCCTGAGTAGAGTGTACATACTCGGAAGGCCAGCGCGAGACAGAATCTCGGCGTTGGACACTGTCTTGTCAGGAGAAACCCAGGATACGGCGGATGCTTCTAAGGTGGAAGGTGTTGAGTCTTCTCTCCAGTCTGGCATATGTAGTCCATGTCTCACTGCCGTACAGCAGCGTGCTGTTGACACAGGCATTGTAGACTGCTATCTTTGTCTTCACTGTCAGCTTTGGATTGGTCCACACTCGAGTTGTGAGGCGAGCGAGAGTTGTAGCTGCCTTCCTGATCCTCTTGTCAATCTCTGTATCCAATGAGATGTTGTCGGTGATGGTGGAGCCGAGGTACATGAACTGATGGACGGCATTGAGTTCGTAGTCGTCGATGGTGATGACAGGCGGTGCCTCTGTATCCTGTCCCAGGACGTTCGTCTTCTTCAGGCTGATGGTCAACCCAAAGTCCTTGCAAGCCCGATAGAAGAGGTCCATCAGTGACTGTAGTTCCTGCTGGGTGTGGGACACAACTGCTGCGTCATCGGCGAACAACATGTCTCTGATGAGAGCTTCACGTACTTTTGTCTTGGCTCGGAGGCGGGTGAGGTTGAAGAGCTTGCCGTCTGATCTAGTACGCAGGTAGATCCCCTCTGTTGCGGTGCCGAAGGCATGTTTCAGGAGCAGAGCGAAGAAAATCCCAAAGAGTGTGGGAGCGAGGACGCAGCCTTGTTTGACGCCACTGCGGATGTCGAAGGGCTCCGAGAAACTGCCATTGAACTGCACTGTCCCCTTCGTGTTGTTGTGGAAGGATTCTATCATGCTCTGCAGTTTTGGTGGGCAGCCTATCTTTGGGAGAGCTTTGATTAGGCCATCTCTGCTGACGATGTCAAACGCCTTGGTGAGGTCAATGAAAGCAATATACAGGGGCATCCGCTGTTCTCTGCACTTCTCCTGGAGCTGGCGAAGGGAGAAGACCATGTCTACTGTTGACCTTCCAGCTCGGAAACCGCACTGTGACTCTGGGTAGACACGTTCTGCCAGCTTCTGCAGGCGGATCAAGATGACCCGAGCAAGACCTTGCCGACGATGTTGAGGAGGGAGATGCCTCTGTAGTTGTTGCAGTCGCTTCTCTCGCCCTTGTTCTTGTAGAGGGTAATGATCGTGGATTCCCTCATGTCCTGTGGTACAGCTCCTTCTTGCCAGCACTGGCAGAGGACTTCATGCAAAGGAAGCAGTAAGGTAGTCTTGCAGTGCTTGATCAGGTCAGGGGGAATCCCATTGCTGCCTGGGGCCTAGGCTGTCAATGGCCTTGCTGAGCTCTTCTACCGTTGGCTCTCCATCTAACTCATCCATGGTCGGCAGGCACTCGATGGCGTCAAGGACTGAGGGGGACACAGTGTTCTCTCTCGAGTAGAGGTCGGAGTAGTGTTCCACCCATCTCTCCGTCTGCTGGCATTTGTCTGTGATTACTTCCCCAGTGGAGGATTTGAGGGGGGCTGTCTTGATCTGGACTGGTACTAGAGCCTTCTTAATGCCATCGTACATCCCCCTGATGTTCCCTGTTATGGCGGCCGTCTGGATGTCCTCACTAAGCTGTGTCCAGTAATCATTGGTGCAACGCCTGGCAGTCTGCTGAGCTTAGCTCCTGGCAGCCCTGAGGATCTGTAGGTTCTTCTCGCTGACTGACCGCTTGTACTTGGCTAGGGCGGCGTGCTTGGCTTCGATGATGGTAGTCATCTCGGTCGAATTGGCATCAAACTAGTCGTGTGTCTTTGAGACCTTCTTCCCAAAGCGAGCCAAGGCTGTGCGGTTCATGGTGTCCCGCAGAGTTTCCCACTTCCCTGTTGCAGAGTCTCCAGGACACGAGGTGAGTCCTGAGGTGCTCTATGAGGCGAGGCTCTCTCTCAAAAGCCTCTGCAAATGGTTGCACGAGATCTGGATGGGGCATCTTGCTGACATCGATGCGGGGTTTCCCCTGCTTCCTGGTATGGTAGAACCTCTTTGGTTGCAGCCTGATCTTGCAACACAGTCTGAAGAAGGGTCTTGACCCGAAACTTTACCCATTCCATCTCCCCCGAGATGCTGCCTGACCCGCTGAGTTACTCCAGCATTTTGTGTCTACCTTCGATTTAAACCAGCATCTGCAGTTTTTTTTCCTAACAATCATACAAGATAGACACAAAAAGCTGGAGTAACACAGCGGGACAGGCAGCATCTCTGGAGAGGAATGGATGATGTTTTGGATCGAGACCGTTCTGAAACCAATAATACAACTGGTTGTGAGCCTCTATCACTAAATGAACAGTCGCTTACATGCTGTTCCTGCACAGTGTAAATGTTTATACTGAAACCCCTTGTATTTCCAATAGTGAAGTGCCTTCAAATAATTCCCAAGCTTGTTGAGGTTATGTACAAGCACAAGCAAGCCCTTTGAGAGACATTTCTTTGATGTGCAACAAACAGAAATAGATTTTCTACAATAGATCAAAGTCTCTCCAAGAACTTTCTGTCTTTCATTGTCTTTCTTTTTACCCCTCTCTCTCTCTTTGTACCTCTCTCCCCCCACCCCCCCCTCTCTATCTCCATCTCGCACGCATACCAAGGACTGGCCACCGTCCTCTAACGGGAGACCCAGGAGTGCTGCAGAGACCCAGCGCTGGGATAAAGTCCACTCGCACCAGGCAGTGGTCCGAACATGGCACAGACCACATAGAGGCCGCATAGTGACCGCTGAGACATGAGAGACATCCGTTCTGGAGATGTACACACCTTTGATACGGGAACCACCCCCCTCAGACCTCTGCGAAAAAGCGTTGGAATCGGTGTGGAGATTCCGCCACGCATCAACCAACTCAAAAGAATCAATCACACCCCTCAACTTCCTCGCTGCTGCAGGGGCACAGTGAGTACCAGAGCGATCTTGCGCCTCAAGGGTGCAATTGAAATCCTCCCCAAGGAAGACGCACTCTCCCTGCAATCAATAGTGCTCAGCAGAGAAGTCACCTCCTGAAGTACGCATGCCTGCATTGTGCCGGTGCTGGGGGCGTACACGTTAATGAAATGTAACGGCACGCCATCCAGGCTCACGGCCAGATAGAGCAACAGCCTGGTACAACTTCCTGCACCTTCAGAATCTCTGGCTTGGTCGGGGCCAACAGGAAGGCCACCCCACTCGAATTTGTGCTGAGGTGGCTCATGTAGACCCCCCCACTCCAGGAGTCAGATGGGTTCATCACTAACAACAGTATGCGTTTCTTGCAGAATACTCACTGCATAATTCCCCTCTCCGAGGGCTGATAGATGGTGAAATCTACAAAGGTCCCCCCTTCCGCCATTTATGTTAGGCTAGCTGCTGTGAACTTCATTTTGAAGACACATTAGGGTTTTTCCTCACACTCCTCGTGGGAATGGAGCCCCTCTCTCTTAGGAGCTTCAAAAAATCCGCGAACTGACGTCTCTCAAGCTCGGGAAGACCACTATCCTTACTGCGAAGGATAGCATTAAGTGTCCGGATAATTCCCGCCAGATCCTGCCACCGATCGGCAGCTTTACCGACTGCTCCTACTGTGCTGGTGTTGTTTCAGAAACTCCCGAATACCGGCCCCTCGAGACACAGCACAGGAATCCGGGCATTCGGCCAACCCACTGACACCTGAAGCAACATCTTCCCCCCCCCCCCCCCCCCACTCCACTCAAAGTCATCGTCTGAGTTCGGAGGACTGCCGCTGGCTGCCAGCTCGCTTGCCTCACTGCGTAAGCTGGCAACATCACGCTGGCAACATCACGCTCCCCCTCCTCCCCCTCCTGGCCAGGCTCCTGCATTCTCTCACCACCTCCTACAGCTCGGCCTGGGAACGAACAAACAAGAGGCGTGCCCAGGGCCCGTGGCGCACAGGCACCCCCAGAATCCCGTTGAAGGGCACGACCCGAAACAGCCCCATCCCAATAGACCATAGACAATAGACAATAGGTGCAGGAGGAGGCCATTCGGCCCTTTGAGCCAGCACCGCCATTCAATGTGATCATGGCTGACCATTCTCAATCAGTACCCCGTTCCTGCCTTCTCCCCATACCCCCTGACCGCTATCCTTAAGGAGGTTCGGAAGGGGGCAGGGGAGGTTCAGCTTGGAGCTGCGGTGGCTGAACAAGGGGATGAAAGAGAGGAAGCTGGTAGTGTGAAGGCGGAGGACTCCTCCTTTATGGAGGTCACCGTACCACCGCACATCAGTGGGACAAAAAGAAGGCGTGAGTCTCTGAAAGGGAGAGCACGGCCCTGGGCCCAAAGTCAGGGGGCAGCCCACCCCGAGACCCCCCACCCCTGTCGAGGATGATGGCCTGGAACTAGTGTCCACTGGGCCAGAGGTTGTCCCTTCGTTTCAGGGTCCCCCTCTACACCCAGGGAACCCATTGCCCAGCATCACCCAGAGAGTCTCCAGCATCCACCACCAGGGGGAGTTACCTCACTGTGGTCCACAGAAGGAGCCGGTGTTTCTGGACTCTCCCCTAATTCGTCAGCCAGTGGGGCTTCACATTCCTCAGCCACTCTCATAGCTCTAATGAGGAGCACAGGCTGGGAGTACGTGTAGGAAAATAAATGCAGATGCTGGTACAAATCGAAGGTATCACAAAATGCTGCAGTAACTCAGCGGGACAGGCAGCATCTCTGGAGAGAAGGAATGGGTGACGTTTCAGGTTGAGACCCTTCTTCAGACTTCTTCAGTACAGGCTGGGAAACCACCTCCATAACCGAAACTCCCCCTTCGGGTTGTCGCTGCTCGTCCTCTATCCCAGGGGACACATTTCCAGGGGAGCTGACCCCAACAACTGGTGAGATAACACCCTCGGAAGGCCACTGAAACGAAGGGACAACCCTCCGGCCCAGCGGACACTAGTTCCAGGCCATCATCCTCGACAGGGGTGGGGGGTCTCGAGGTGGGCTGCCCCCTGACTTTGGGCCCAGGGCCGTGCTCTCCCTTTCAGAGACTCACGCCTTCTTTTTGTCCCACTGATGTGCGGTGGTACGGTGACCTCCGTAAAGGAGGAGTCCTCCGCCTTCACACTACCAGCTTCCTCTCTATCATCCCCTTGTTCAGCCACTGCAGCTCCAAACTGAACCTCTCCTGCCCTCTTCCGAACCTCCTTGCTGAGCCCCGCCAGGTGCCTCTTGGCCAACAGGCACCCCTTTGGATGGGTTCAGGTGCAGGGGTGGGCCCATCCGCTTGCTGGTGACTCACTCCGCATCTGCCATCCCTCCCCCTCCCTCCCCCTCCCTCCCCCTCCCCCTCCCCCTCCCCCTCCCCCTCCCCCTCTCTCTGCCGAGAGCAGCTTTATCGGGGCTTTTTGAGGCCTTCCGAGTCCCCGGAGACTACCAGATTCAAAACGTACCTTCTCTTCGTTAAAGCCCAGGTGACCTGGTCTGGGCAAAATGGTATGGGAGCAGGGTTACGGTGCTAGAAACGACATAAACACCGCTTCTTTCCAACTCCCAGTCTCCGGCCACAATTGGCAATCCGCCAATTGGAGAAATCCTTTAGCAAAGGAAAGTTTCCGCAGTCTGACGTTAAGTCAAACTTCTTTGAAAGGTTGCTTTTAAACCTCTCAGCCGTCCGAGCATAGAGAAACACCATCTCTCTCGCGCTCTCTCTCTCTCTCTCTCTCTCTCTCTCTCTCTCTCTCTCTCTCTCTCTCTCTCTCCTCTCCTCTCTACATTGCTCCTTCATTTACTTTCTCTGTGTACTTTCCCCTGTTTATCTGGACATTTTCTCTGTTGGGTCCTGGGTGTTCACCCATAGTTTGTGGATGACATTGAAATTGGTGAAAAGTGGATAGTGAAGGAGGCTATTTCAGCTTAAAAATAATTGGGATCAACCAGTGAAGTGGACCAAGGAATGGCAATTTAATTCTGACAAGTGTGAGATGATGCGGTTTCGTAAGTCAATGCAGAGTTGGACTCACACAGTAAATGGTAAGTCCTGGCGAATGTTGTAAGACTTCAGGGTACAGGTTTCCTCAAAGTGGCAACACAGGGTATCGTGGTGGAGAAGGCACTTGGTATGATTGTCTGCATCAGTAAGACTATTGATTTAACTTTGTTTTCCTTGCCTGCCTCTATCTCCTCTCCCTTTTCATCCCCTCTCCCTTTTCACTTAGTTCCTTCTGCCTATCATCTCCCTATCCACTACTTACTGGCCCTGTCCCCCTCCTGTCCCCTCTTTATCCTCTCCATCTTCATTCTCACGGTCTTGAGCCAAAACTTCAACAGTTCTTTATTCTGCACTGATGCTGCTCATCCCATTGTGTTCCACCACCATTTTGGTTTTTTTATTCCAGATTTCCAGCATCCGCAGTCTCTTGTGTCTCCATTTACCTTGAAACCACTTCACCCATTGATCCAGGTTTTCCACAAGGTCCACACATTTATTCCCATTGTTGCAATTGACTAAAATTCAAACCATCAAAATGGTTATAAAGCCAAATATTTTCAATGTGGTGTGGACGACTGAAGCCAAAAAACAAAAACACTCACCTAATCCCCTTCCCCCTGCAATGCAGTTATTTCCCCCCTATAACATGTACTTAAATTCTTTCAAACATATAGTGTGTTCAAATAAACAATCCGATACAAGAACCACTTCCCGAAATGATTAGAATGGAAACTCACACCCAACCAATGGTACTTTCACAAGTAATTAACAAATTGATTTGCAATGAAACAGCCCAGTTAGCAGTTAAACAAAATAAAAGTCGCTGACATTAACTGGATGAAAAATTATAACTGCAGCCCTGAATCATTCAGTCTAACTCAAGTCATGTCTTTGTATTCTCTCCGTGCCACCAAGGTTCTTTGCGTAACTAACATTAATGCAGAAAGTAGACCCTTTGAGAGTGGGGAAAATTCCAACAAGGGGACATAGCTTCAGAATTGAGGGACAAAGGTTTAGGGGTAACATGAGGGGCAACTTCTTTACTCAGAGGGTTGTGGCTGTATGGAATGGGCTTCCGGTGGAAGTGGTGGAGGCTGGCTCGATTTTATTATTTAAGAGTAAATTGGATAGGTATATGGATAGGAGGGGATTGGAGGGTTATGGTCTGAGTGCAGGTAGATGAGACTAGGTCAGGGAGAATGGTCGGCGTGGACTGGTAGGGCCGGACAGGCCTGTTTCCATGCTGTAGTTGTTATATGTTATATGTTATATGTTAGACACAAGGAACTACAGATACCGGTTTACAAAAAAAAGACAGAGGGCAGAAGGAATTCATAACTTCTAGGAGCTGGAAAAGATCATTCAGCCCATCAAGTCTACTCTGCCATTCAATTATGGCTGATCTGTCTTTCCCTCTCCACCCCATTCTCCTGCCTTCTCCTCATAACCCCTGACATTCTTACTAAACAAAAATCCGTCAATCTCTGCCTTAAAAATATCCATTGACTTGGCCTCCACAGGCATCTGTAGCAATGAATTCCACAAATTCACCTCCCTCTGTCTAAAGAAATTCTTTCTCATCTCCTTTTTATTGGTACGTCCATTTATTCTGAGTTAATGGCCTCTGATCTTTGACGCTCTCACTAGTGGAAACATACTCTCCACATTCACTCTATCCAGGCCTTTCACTATTTCAATGAGGTCCCCTGTCATCCTTCTAAATTCCAGCAAGTACAGGCCCAGTGCCATTAAACGCTCATCATATGTTAACCCAATTCAGCGGGACAGGCAGCATCTCAGCAGATATTTTGGGTCCCAATCCAAAAGGTCATCTATCCATGTTGTCCAGAGATGCTGCCTGACCAGTCTGAAGAAGGGTCCTGACCCAAAATATCGCCTATCCATGTTCTCCAGAGATGCTGCCTGACCCACTGAGTTGCTCCAGCACTTTGTGTCTGTTTTTAATACAAAAAGTGTTTAATCACCAGCATTGCCAGTTGATAGAATTATATTTTGGGCAGTAGATCAATTTATATAAATGATCCGTCACACATGAAGTATAACCACCTTAATTTGTTTCCCCTTGATAGCAGAATTTTATGGATTAGATTAGAGTTGTTTGCTAGCTTTTATCACCTGACAATCAGATATGCTGGTTTGCATTTCATTACAATAATTTATGGCCAAACCAAGGATGACTTTCAGCAATGCTTGCATCAAATAGACCAGAGAGGGTGTTGGCAAATGGATAGCTACACTGATTGCTAAATTCTTTTTATTGATCATAGGGATGTTAATAAAAGAAGAATCTTTGGGGGGGGAGGCGGGGGAAGAACACAATTCCTTTTGAAATAAACAAATTCAAGGAAGCATTTCTCTACACTGTTTTGTTAGAACTATTCAAAGAGTAATCAAGGTTAAATGAAACTCCTAAAATGGAAAGTTACAAGGTCAAGTTGTAAATTTTTGTAAAATTTTAAATGGAATGTAAAAATTTACGGTGAGGAAAAAAACCCTCATTAGGACTTGAAAACCAATTTCATTCACTGGTTAAGTACAACTTTGTTCTGGCATGGACTTTGGCCAGCCAACTCTTAAGTTTCCAGAGAAAGATATGTCTCTATTAATTTATCCGATTACCTACAACAACATTTTAGGAAGACTCTTAGTTTACATGCATCAGAAGTGCTGTAAGGACAATGTAAGCTAGTCCAAAAAGATTTGCTTCACATAATAATTGTAACTATTATGTTTTTCATTAAAACTGGAGGATGATGGACACAAGGCATACTTCTCACAGTCTACATTATTCAGTTCGAATTACAGCCCATGGATGAGTCACACATTGAGTGAGTGAAACATTATGTTCCAGACATTTGACCAGAAGTTTATCTCCTCTGTGCTGTAACTATTCTCAACAAAGTAATTATCTAGCTCTGCGTAGTGCACAAATAATTTGCACAGTGATCTTACTGGCCTCTGATAGTCGGTGCATACTGATTTGATCTGATGATCGAGGTGCCGTGCAGCAGAGACCTCCCAAGGTGCTGGTGTCGTAGAACCGGGAACCCACGTTGAAAACCTGAAGGATCGACGGACTACGGAACTGGAAACCCAACCGATGGTGAACCGGGGTATTGCTTCCAGCGTATTCAAGGTCGGCTGCAAGAGGCGCCCCCGGGACACAAAGATGAAGGTGAGCAGAGGGACACTACTTCATGGGCTGATCCAGTTGAAGGCGACAGAGGAAGGCCCTGCAGGAGCATTGGGCTTACATGGATCGGGAACTGTTTTCTTGTAGACTGAGCGCATGGGCGGACCGGACGTTGGAAATGGCACTAAAACATGGCAGAGCCTGCATGTGTACATATGCAAAAAGAATCTCACTGTATAGCACCCATAGCACCCATTGATCCATTGAACCACTTGAAATTTTTGTATATGCTGACCAATGACATGTAATAGATCTTGCATTTTCAGCTATTATTTCAGATTTCCAGCATTTAGATTTTTACTGTTCATCATTCCTTTGGTTGGTTCTTTATTCCATGGACTTTACTACATGTACATCCTGAGGTTTGAAACAGAACAAATTCTGATATCTAACTTAGATATTGAAACTGGACACACAACACAAGTGGCCAAGTGAGCTAGCAAATTGAATATAAAATTGACTTGAAGGTAAGGGACAGAGGGTGGTAATAGAGGATTGTTTTTCAGGCTGGAGGTTTGTAACAAGTGGTGTGCCAGAAGGAGTGGTTCTGGGTGCACTACAGTTTGTTATTTATATGAATGATTCGGATGTGAATGTCGGTGGCATGGTCAGTAAATTCCCAGACGATATTAACATTGGTGATATGGAGGATAATGAAGGAGGTTATCTATGATTACAACGGAACCTTCATCAACTGGGTCAATGGGCCGAGGAATGGCAGATGGAGTTTAATTCAGATATCTGCAAGGTTTCACATTTCTGTAAGATGATCCAGAGCAGGATTTGCACAATAAATGGTAGGGTCCTAGAGAGTGCTGTAGAACAGTGACCAAGGGGTGCAGCGTCATAGTTCCATGAAAGTGGACCTGGTGGTATAGAAAGCATTTGGCATTGGTAAGGGTAATGAGTACAGTGTTGGGATGTCATATTATAGATGTTACAGCTGTACAAGACATTAATGCCACATTTGGTGAATATACAGGTCTGGTCACCCTTCTATAGAATTGACAAAATCCTATCCTGGGATAGGAGAGTCTAAAAATAGAGACCATGTGTTTAAGGTGAGAAGGAAGATATTTAAAAGGGACCTGAGGGGCAACTCTTACATGCAGAGGTTGGCGCATAAATGAAATGATCTGCCAGGGAAGAGGCAGGGGTGTGTACATAACACATAGAGTCATTGGTCTATATGTACATAACACATAGAGCAGTCCAGCACAAGAGTAAGCCCTTCGGCCCACAGTGTCTGTGCCAAACATGATGCCAAGACCAACTCTTATCTGATTGTACATAATCTATATCCTTCCATTCAATACGTATCCAGGTGCCTATCAAAAGGCTCTTAAATGCCACTGCTGCGTCTATCTCAACCAGCAACTCTGGCAGCACATTCCAGACACTCACCGCCCTCTGTATAAAAAAAAGGTGCTCCAGCACATCTCCTTTACAAATTGCTCCACTCATCTTAGTGAAGTTTAGTTTGGAGATACAGCACGGAAACAGGCCCTTCGGCCCACCGGGTCCGCGCCGACCAGTGGTCCCCACATATTAAACCTAGCCTACACACACTAAGGACAATTTTTACATTTACCAAGCTGATTTACCTACATACCCGTACGTCTATGGAGTGGAGGAGGAAACCGAAGATCTCTGAGAAAATCCACGCGGTCGCGAGGAGAACATACAAACTCTGTGCACCCAGCGTCTCCGGCGCTGCAAGCGCAGTAAGGCAACAACTCGCTGCGCCACTGTGCAAAATAATTTTAGTGCGCTGTGGAAACGCGACAATGAAGAACCATTAAAGCTATTGTATTGATTATGCTCTTGTTCGATTTTTGTTTGACAACTTCCAGCTGCTTGCTGTCCCCCTTGAAAATGTTCTACAATCACTTGGATTCATCCCAGAACCTTGTACCAGGGAGGCAACATACCATCACTGGGTCTCATTTACTGTCACAGAATCCTGTTTGTCCCAGTTCCAATTCCTTAACATAGTCCTTAAGGAGCTGCAGCTGAGCACACTTCCTGCACGTGTAATCCTCAGGGGCTCTGGAAATTCTCCTGACTTCCAACATCCTGCAGGAGGAGCTTTCCAGTATCCCACCTGACATTTCTATGACACCCAAAACCTCGGAAGAGCTGCACAGGAAAACTGATTGTATCTTGGCTTGCTGTTACCTCATGCTCAGCTCTCTCTTGAGTCAAAGCCTCAAGTACTGCACTTACCTTCAACACAGCACTTCACCTTAACATAGCCACTCTCAATAGGCTTCTCCACTAAACCTCCTCTTCACTTCATTGACTGCTGTGTCCCTTCCTTAGCGAATCAAACGTTTGTTATTTAAATGCCCCCCCCCCCCCCCTTCACTTGCAAAAAGCCTCTTTCCAATCACAAATATCTCTTTCGCTCACGTCTCCCATTGATTTTTTTTTTAAATTCTCTTCTCTCACAATGGCTGTCCAATCATGACATTTAAAAGACAAGTACATGGAGTAGAAAGGTTTGGCGGGACATGGGTCAGGTGCAGGCAGATGGGACATGCTGGAATGGGCAGCTTGGCCAAGTTGAGCCGAAAGGCCTGTTCATGTGTTGTTTTGTTCTATGACACCACACGGGCCTCCTCCCAACTTATTTCATTTCCCCTTCTCAATGTTTCCTTCTAATCTTTCCCGACTCATGGCATTATCTAGTTTCTTTCAAGAAACATATCAGTTGTCTTTTTGCTGCACCCAGCCAAAAAAATGTGGCAAACATGTATAATTCTTTATAAGCTTCATAAGCTTCTTTATAAGCTTCAAATAGCTTCTTCTGTTATTTGTGTATGCTATGGAAGATTTGTAAAGTAGCATTGTTAATTATGTGAATATATTTTTAATGCAGATGAAAAATTCATGCTAATTGGTATCAGCCTTGTAAAGTTGATTAAAATTAAAATAAGGCTGCAGCATTATTAGTGGTGAAAGTTTAGTTTAGGTTCATTTAGTTTATAGATACAGCATGGATATAGGCCATTCGGCCCACTGAGTCCGCACCGACCAATGATACTAGCTCTATCCTGCACACTAGAGACAATTTACAGATACCAATTAACCTACAAAGCGGCACGTGCAGTATTTGGAATGTGGGAGGAAACCAGAGCAACTGGAGTTTTCTATTACCAAAATTTCCACAAATTCACAACTCTCTGGTTGAAAAAGTTTTTTCTCACCTCAGTTTTAAATGACCTCCCCTTTATTCTAAGAAGCGTCAGGTATTTTATAAAATATTGTGTTCAATGGAAATGTTACTTATGCGGAGTGTTAAGGATTGTGCCCTTGCTCTGTTGCTTGCAAGCTGATGAAAGTGGAATCGATATCCCCAAGACACAAGTGATTGCAGCAGATTAGAGCCAAAAAAAAGTCTGATCAGATTCTTACAATAATTGCACAGAGGAACTCGGAATGACATCTTATTAAAAATAATCTGCACATGTCTTGTCCTAAAACTTCATGGCTCACTTGGAATATGAAATATTTGGAGGCTTTTCAAACGTACAAATAGTTTTCTGAATTGCCGTCAGTTTTCACATTACCTTACAGTGCCAGTATAATTGGACTGAGGTGAGAAAAAACTTTTTCACCCAGAGAGTTGTGAATTTGTGGAATTCTCTGCCACAGAGGGCAGTGGAAGCCAAATCACTGGATGGATTTAAGAGCGAGTTAGATAGAGCTCTAGGGGCTAATGGAATCAAGGGATATGGGGAGAAGGCAGGCATGGGGTATTGATTGGGGACGATCAACCATGATCACAATGAATGGCGGTGCTGGCTCGCAGGGCCGAATGGCCTCTTCCTGCACCTATTTTCTATGTTTCTATGTTTCTATGACCCCAACCAGAGAGTAATGAACATCCCCATGTTGCAGATTCAAGAATTCTCGAGTTGATCCTTCTTGTTGTGTGAATCAGGGGACTGATTTCTAATCATGAGGAAGGGCAAGCATGCATAATTACTGCTTGGCTTCTTCTAAAGCTTTGCAATATTATTTTTTCTTCCTGTTATTTGTGTTTGCTGGGGAAGATTTGTAAAGCAGCATTGGTAATTATGTGAAAGTCTTTTGAGTGCGGAAGAAAAATTCATGCTAATTGGTAAAGTCTGTGAGGTCGATAAAAATAAAGCTACAGCATTAATGGTGGTGAAAGTTTTGTTTAATTTAGAGAAACAGCGTGGAAACAGGCTCTTCGGCTCACCGGATCCACGCCGACCAATGATTACCCATACACTAGCTCTATCTTACAGTGCCCTCCATAATGTTTGGGCAAAGACCCATCATTTATTTATTTGCCTCTCTACTCCACAATTTGAGATTTGTAATTGAAAAAAAATCACATGTGGTGGAAGTCCACATTGTCAGATTTTAATAAAGGCCATTTTTATACATTTTGGTTTCACCATGTAGAAATTACAGCAGTGTTTAAACATAGTCCCCCCATTTCAGGGCACCACAATGATTGGGACACATGGCTTCACAGGTATTTGTAATTGCTCAGGTGTGTTTAATTGTCTCCTTCATGCAGGTCTAAGAGAGCTCTCAGCACCTAGTCTTTCCACCAGTCTTTACATCACCTTTGGAAACTTTTATTGCTGTTTATCAACATGAGGACCATAGTTGTGCCAATGAAAGTCAAATAAGCCATTATGAGATTGAGAAACAAGTATAAAACTGTTAGAGGCATCAGCCAAACCTTAGGTTTACCAAAATCAACTGTTTGAAACATCATTAAGAAAGAGAGCACTGGTGAGCTTACTAATCGCAAACACCTGTCTGACAGATCAGAAACACACTTCAAGAGTCAGGTGTGGATTTGTCATTGACCACTGTCTGCAGAAGACTTCATGAACAGAAATACAGAGGCTACACTGCAAGATGCAAACCACTGGTTAACCACAAAGATAGGATGGCCGGGTTACAGTTTGTCAAGAAGTACTTAAAAGAGAAACCAACCACAGTTCTAGAAAAAGTTCTTGTGGACAGATGAGACGAAGATTAACTGATATTAGAGTGATAGCAAGAGCAAAGTATGGAGGAGAGAAGGAACTTCCCAAGATCCAAAGCAAACCACCACATCTGTGAAACACAGTGGTGGGGGTGTTATGGCCTGGGCATGTATGGCTGCTGAAGCTACTGGCTCACTTATCTTCATTGATGATACAACTGCTGATGGTAGTTGCATAATGAATTCTGAAGCGTATAGACACATCCTATCTGCTCAAGTTCAAACAAATGCCTCAAAACTCATTGGCCGGCGGTTCATTCTACAGCAAGACAATGATCCCAAACATACTGCTAAAGCAACAAATGACTTTTTCAAAGCTACAAAATGGTAAATACTTGAGTGGCTGTCAATCAACCGATCTGAACCCAATTGAGCATATCTTTTATTTGCTGAAGAGAAAACTGAAGGGGACTTGCCCCCAAAACAAGCATAAGCTAAAGATGGCTGCAATACAGGCCTGGCAGAGCATCACCAGAGAAGACACCCAGCAACTGGTGATGTCCATGAATCGCAGACTTCAAGCAGTCATTGCATGCAAAGGATATGCAACAAAATACCAAACATGACTACTTTCATTTACATGACATTGCTGTGTCCCAAACATTATGGTGCCCTGAAATGGGGGGGACTATATATAAACACAGCTGTAATTTCTACATGGTGAAACCAAAATGTATAAAAATGGCCGTTATTAAAATCTGACAAAGTGCACTTAAACCACTGGTGATTTTTTTCTGTTACAAATCACAAATTGTGGAGTACATAGGCAAATAAATAAATGATGGGTCTTTGTCCCAAACATTATGGAGGGCACTCCACACGCTAACGACAATTTACAGAAGCCAATTAACCTACAAAACTGCACGTATAGTATTTGAAATGAAGGCGGAAAGCTGAGAAACCAGAGAAAACACACACAGTCACAGGGAGAACATACAATGCTTAGACAGCACCCATAGTCAGGATCGAACATGGGTCTCTGGCGCTGTGAGGCAGCAACTCTACCACATCCTTAAATACAGCATAACCACAGCAGAACTAAATAGAGTTCTTAAACACTTTGTAAAATGTAACTGCATATAAAGTGAATATAAGGATGAACTCGTCAGTGAAGACAATATTACTATAAACCAGCATCTACAGTTCCTCTTTGTTATATTAGTTCATTAGTTTCTTGGCACTAAGTCCTCTAGTCACATAAGAAGATGATACATTTTACCCTATTTCCTAGTTTTCATGAGTTCACAGTAGACTGAGGAGGTGAGGGTTGGGGAAAATCAGAGAGAAACAATGTCGGATCAGCTCTTCTGATTTCAAACCATTTACTGTAGATCAATTCAACATTGGTTGACAATTTGATCATGAATAACGAAGTATATATTTTGCTTTTTGAGTACAAATATAGCGCCCAGAGTTAAGAGTGTTTTGTTGTCATATGCCCCGAATCTGAACAACAAAATATTTATTGTGTAAGAAGGAACTGCAGATGCTGGTTTAAACCGAAGATAGACACAAAAAGTTGGAGTAAGCGGGACAGGCAGCATCTTTGGAGAGAAGGAATGGGTGACGATTCGGGTCGAGACCCCTCTTCAGACTAAATAAGATAAAATTCTTATTTGCAGCAGCAGCACAACAGGTAGCAATATATTAAAATAGAAATTTAGCATTGTAGATTTACAAAATCAGGAAACTTCTTGTGGAAATGACATGTTTTCAGGACCACTTTATTTTTTTCAGATCAATTACAGCATGTAATCTAGATGCATAAAGTTGTTCATCGCCAGCAGTCCATTTAGGACTGGCTGTAAAAGGAGAATCATTAATTGTGTTTAAAATAGTGGGTCATGTTAATGGGGAACCATTAATGTTTGCAGCACAGACCACTTGGTTCACATTTTCTAGAGTAACTTTACCAAAGAAACTTAAAACTAATTCCACCATAAAAAGATGCAAAGTGCTGGAGTAAATGAGCAGGTCAGTCAGAAAAACACAGTGTTTTTTTAGTAAGCAAACATCCGCAGTTCCTTGTTTCTACTAATTCTCATTTTTTTTCCTTCACAGTTCTGGATTTTCAAATATTGAGCCATGGTAAAATGCTCATGTTTTTGTGTTAACCACTGCCTATGGGATTGTGCAGGAAGGAACTGCAGATGCTGGTTTAAACCAAAGAAATACTCAAAAATCTGGAGTAACAGAGAATTACCCACTGAGTTATTCCAGCTTTTTGTGTGTGCCTAGAGCATTGCATTCCATACAGGGTATGACACCAAGGTTGTCAGATTTGGTTGCACATCTACTCAAGAATGGTACAATTTAAGGAAAATTAATTAAGGAATGGGTGAGAGTAATGGATTTTCTGAAATGTATACAAGAACAATGATCTATTGTGAATCAAAGACTCATCTTCATCATCACCCTGGCTTCAGTGACTAAACTCACCATCTTCCCTGATAACATTGGTGGCTTTAGATTGAGAGATTAAAGTCCTTGAAGTAATTATAGAATTGTTTCGAGATAACATGCAAACAACATTATCATGTTAATTTATATTGCCATTAAAACATCGCACAGTGAAACCAGGACATGTTTCAGCAGAGCTTTAAAATATATTTGACCATTGAAATGATTAATTGCAAATGGAATAATGGAGTCATTAAAGAGATCTAGTGATTATAGAATTGGCTCAGCAGCATGTATAAAATAGTCTTGCAGTTATTTATGTATTAATTTGCCTGTGTTGATGTACATACAGCAATCTATTTCCAGTGCTATTACCCCATGTTATTTAGCCCAAAGAAGGAATGATGACATTTCAGAAGTGACAATGGTTCCAGTTATGATCAACTGAGCAGCGATGAAGCCAGTGTATTGCAGTAATCCCAGTGTTTATTGCTAAATAGACTTTTCATTATTTCTGTTGCTGCTGAGGAAGTGGCTATCTACCCTCATAGGGTTTGTACCCATCGATTCAGTAAAAGATGCACACTATTTCATAATGCAGAGGTCTTTGGAAAGCAGTGGCGCGAAGATAGAGTTGCTGCCTCTCAGCACCAGAAACCCAGGTTCAATCCTGACCTTGCATGTGCGGAATTTGTACCTTCTCCCTGTGGTCGTGTGAGTTTTCTCTGGAGTTCCGGTTTCCTCCCACATTCCAACGACATGCAGTTTTGTAGTTTAATCGGTTCCTGTAAATTGCCCCTACAGTGTGGGATACTAAACCTGGTTAACATAGAACTAGTGTAAAGTAGAATCGTTGGTCGGTCTGGACTCGGTGGGGCAAAGGGCTTGTTTATACACTATCTCTAAACTAAACTAAACTAAACTGAACTAAACTAAAGTTGATACAAAGGATGAAATAAAATACTCCTTCCCACAGGCAGTGCTGGAATAACATCTCTCTGCTTGATCGATTTATTCTCATTTCTGTGCAGCTGTTGTTATTTGCCGCAGGATGGGCTATTGGGGAATGGGATCAAAACGTGAAATAATTGGAATTCAACCCAACCAACCTTGAACAAACCAGTCCCGATTGGAAGTAAATTGGTGAAATGGGGTTAGGAGGCAGGCATCTAACCTACTCTCATCTAGCATGCTGCACAGAGTCAATCTCCTCTTCAAATAGTTTTAAGGACACTTCATGAGGTGTCCTCACACATTGGGATTTAAATTCTAAATTCCGCTGGTCATACTTCCTGGTGCTCAGGGAAATAAGCAGATAAATTCATAAGTTCATAAACAATAGGAGCAGAATTAGGCCATTCATTCATGGCTGATCTATCTTTCCCTCTCAACCCCACTCTCCTGTCTTCTCCCCATAACCCCTGACACCCGTACTAATCAAGAATCTGTCAATCTTCACCTTAAAAAATATCCATTGACTTGGCATCCACAGCTTCTGTGGCAATGAATTCCACAGATTCACCACCCTCGGGCATAAGAAATTCCTCCTCATCTCCTTCCTAAAGGAACATCCTTTGATTCAGAGGCTATGGCCTCTGGTCCAAGACTTTCCACTCGTGGAAATATCCTCTCCAAATCCACTCTATCCAGGTCTTTCACTATTTGATAAGTTTCAATGAGGTCCCCCCTCATCCTTCTAAACTCCAGCGAGTACAGACCCAGTGTTGTCAAACGCTCAGCATATGCTAATTCCTGGGATCATTCTCAGAGATGGAGGGAGATAAATAGTTTAGCACCATTCCTGCTCAGCATGTGGAATGATTTGAGCAAGTGTGCATTCTCGCTGAGAGAAGGTGATCTCCTCCACACATCTTTGTGGTCAGTTGATCCATCATCTCTTCCGTTCTTTACATGGTTTTCCAATCTCTGTCAGATCTTGCCAATTTCCCCCAAGGCCTAAGCTGGTGAAGTGTGGTAGTTTATAGCAAATTGCAGCTCAGATCATTACCTACTGCTGATCACAGAGTCAGATTGATTGAATTAATTGAAAGATACAGCGTGGAAACAGGACCCTTGGTCCACCAAAGCCCTGCCGACCATTCATCAGCTGCCCTCACATTCTATGTTATCCCAATTTTGCATCCTTACCCACTGGAGGCAATTTTCAGAGGCCGGTTAACCTACAAACTTTCACATCTTTGAGATGTGGGAGAAAATTGGAGCACCCGAAGGAAACCTATGCAGTCACATGGAGAACGTGCAAATTCCACACAGACAGCACCTGAGGCCATCCAAGGCACATTTTGTAATCACTGGTTAAATAAGCTTCTCACTCCAGTGATTCTGATTCACAGAGCCTTGGAGATTACCATTTCCCACAAGATTTGCCAAGAAAGATGCTCTTTTACATGAAACCACAATATTTTAGACTCCGAATCCCCATGACCTCTCCATCCCTTGCTCCACTCAGCTTTTGGGCTCTATCCTTGTGTCCCTTAATCTGGTCTCCAGAAAAATGGAGTAAAAGAATAATGAATTAAGTCCTTCTGCTACATTTGGTGTGATCTCAAGCTATCCCCTTTTCTGCATTTCCTGAATGCCAAAAAAAGATGTTCCCATCCAATCTCCCTTCAGACATCAGGAGCCATACATTTCCAATTGGAAGCTTAATATTAAACTGTACTACTGTAAGTATATTCCTGCTGTATTTCATCTGCGAAGCTATAAACAATGCTTCTGATGTCGAGTGACAAAGTCCGTTATTTTGCGTTAGTTCCCTGTCTTTACTTGCTGTTTTATTGGTAGATTTATGCACCGCAGGTGAATAACTGAGCAGAATTTAAACTAGATTATTTTAATCTCTTTATTTTAAAAGCTTATCTGCAATGAGTATTCCCAGGTTTGGAAATGAAAGCTGAATGACAATATAACTACAGCGGTGCAGCAAAGTGACAAGCTGTTGTCATGGAGAGAGTTGGACATGTGATTCTATCAGACCACAGAAATGATCAAAAATAGTAGAATAGAAACCTTTGCAGTAAACATGCAGTTTTAGTTGCCATGGAGTTTAGACCTCTGTCAGTCTGTTAATGTTATTGCTGCCATAAATGGAAATTTTGAAAGCGTTAGTTGCCATGTAAACAATGTTTTGTGTGCTAACTGTATTGCATGTTCATCAGCTATTACAAAATCCAAGGCTTTGTGCACTGAACATTTGTCACTGAGATAATGATTTGTAGTCAATACAACTGTTACATTATTAAAGTTTGATGTAATATAATAGAAAAACAAATCTTCATCACGTCTGACTGAGCAGGATGATGTACCCTGTCTTTTGCAGAATGTTTGTTTCTTGTTAAATTATGGCAGTTGGACATAAAAAAAAACCCCACTTAGTAATGACTCTTGGAACACTGATACTATTCAGCGTATTTCGATATTCTAAGCATTCGGTAACAAAGACAACAAATATATTTTTGTTAAAGGGCACTGCCTGCAACAGCTTACTTACACCGAAGATAGGCTTGACATCTAAATTAATACATCGCACCTGTAGTTCCTCTGTTGAAAATCCTAAGAACAATCTGATATTTAAACAGAGAATCTATTGGTCTCTCGGTTGAAAGTATTAGACCCTACTGTCATGTAGGAAAATAACTGCAGATGCTGGTACAAATGTCATATCATATCATATCATATATATACAGCCGGAAACAGGCCTTTTCGGCCCACCAAGTCCGTGCCGCCCAGCGATCCCCGTACATTAACACTATCCTACACCCACTAGGGACAATTTTTACATTTACCCAGCCAATTAACCTACATACCTGTACGTCTTTGGAGTGTGGGAGGAAACCGAAGATCTCGGAGAAAACCCACGCAGGTCACGGGGAGAACGTACAAACTCCTTACAGTGCAGCACCCGTAGTCAGGATCGAACCTGAGTCTCCGGCGCTGCATTCACTGTAAAGCAGCAACTCTACCGCTGCGCTACCGTGCCGCATGATTAGTAGTACAGTTCTCCCTGGTGTTCTGGGGCTAAAATGTGTCCCTAAATCAACAGTATTGCAAACAAATCTTCTGATCATTATCATGTTGCTTTTTGTGTTATCTTGCCTATGTGTAGATTGGCTCAAATGTGATGACTATTTGAGGGGACTAGAATATAAAAGCAAGGGTGTAATGCTGAGGCTTTATAAGGTGCCAGTGAGGCCAACATTTGGAATATTGTGAGCAGTTATATCTGAGAAAGGATGTGCTGGCATTGGAGAGGGTTCAGAGGGAAGTTTACGAGAATGATTCTGGGGATAAGTGAATTAATGTTTGAGGAGCGTTTGAAGGCTCTGGGCCCTTTGTTCACTGGAGTTTAGAAGGATGAAGGGGGATCTCATTCAAACCTACCAGATAGTGAAAGGCCTAGTTAGTGTGGATGTGGAAAGGATGTTTCCAGTAATGGGGGAATCTAAAAACAGAAGCACAACCTGAGAATAACAAACACCCATCAAAAGCTTTCCACTGTACCTCGGTACACGTGACAATTAACTAAACTAAAATAAACTAAATTAAGAAAGGAGACGAGGAGGAAATTCTTTAGCCAGAGGGTGGTGAGTCTGTGGAATTCATTGTCACAGGTAGCTGTGGAGGCCAGGACATTGGGTATTTTTAAAGCGGAGATTGATAGGTTCTTGATTAATAAGGGCATTACAGGTAGAAGGCAAGTTGAATGGGATTGAGAGAGAAAAATAGATCCCCTATGATTGAATGGCAGAGTAGAATCGATGGACTGAATGGCCTAATTCTGATCTGATGTCTTATGGTCTACATTTAATAATAGTTTGCATTTAAGAGGCTTTTAGATAGGCACAGGGATGGGCAGGTAATGAAATAATAGGAGTCATGTGCAAGCAGATGAGATTAGTTTATCTTGGCATTATGTTTGGCATAGACATTGTGGGCCAAAGAGCCTGTTCCTATGCTGAACTGTAAAGAAAGAAAGATAGACAATGCAGGTGTGAAATGATGAAGAGGAGAGGAAGTCTGCAAAGGATTGTGATCGTAGACCAATTTAATTTTTCAGTGCTGTGATTAATTTTGAATGGTGAGTGAATCATAGGATACAGGGTAAAAAAAATTAATAAAATAAAAAGAGAAAATGCTGGGAATGCTCAGCAGGTCAGGTTGCATCTGTGGGAAGAGAAGCCACTACATTTTTAGATTGAAAATCCTTCTTCAGAACTGCGGAGGAGACATAGGTAGATTGCTAAGCTGTATGAATGGGATGGGGAGATGGGATGAAATGAAATTGAGATTATAGATTAGCCATGATCCAACTGGAGGGCAAAACAAGCCTTCTGATCAGCCTCCTCCTGACTGTCATCTTAAGTATAGTTGAGAGATCATGTTACATGTGTATAGAATTTTGGAGGTCATTTTACAGTTATTAAGACCTTGGTGAGGCCACATTTAGAGTATTCATGTGGGTCGCCATGTTATAGGTAAGATGGTGTCAAGCTTGAAAGTGTTCAGAGAAGATTTACCAGGATGCTGCCAGGACTCGAGGGACTGAGCTATAGGGAGGGGTTGAGCAGGCGAGTGCTTTATTCCTTGGAGTGCAGGAGGATGAGTGGTGATCTTATAGAGCTGTTCAAAATCATGTGAGGAATAGATCGGGTAAATACACACAGTTTAGTTTACTTTAGTTTAGAGATACAGCATAGAAACAGGCCCTTCAGCCCACCGAGTCCATGCTGACCAGCGATCACCGCACACTAACACTATCCTACACACACCAGGGACAATTTACAATTATACCAAGCAAATTAACCTACAAACCTGTACGTCTTTAGAGTGTGGGAGGAAACCGATCCCGGAGAAACCCCGCGCAGGTCACGGGGAGAACGTACAAACTCCATATACACAGCACCCATCGTCAGGATCGAACGTGGGTCTCTGGCGCTAAAAGGCAGCAACTCTACCACTTCACCAGTGTGCTGCCCTGGTAAGAGTCTTTTGTGCAGAGTAGTAGAATCGAGAACCAGTGGATATAGGTTTAAGGTGAGGGGGAAAAGATTTAATAGGAACCAGAGGGGTGACGTTTTTACACAAAGGGTGGTGGGTGTATGGAACAACCTGCCGGAGGAGGTAGCTGAGGCAGGTACTATTACGTTTAAGAAACATGTAGACAGGTACATGGATAGGACAGGTGTAGATGGTATGGGCCAAAAGCAGACCGGTGGGACTAGTTTAGATGGGGCATGCTTGTCGGCTTGGGCAAGTTGGGCCAAAGTGCCTGTTTCCACGCTGTATGACTCTATGACTCTATCTCTGAGTATTACACAGAAGCGGGCCAGTGAAACATGTTAACTTTGGAATGTGCAAACAAAACGTTTAGATATAGTCGGATATACATATGCTTAACATTTTCTAGATAATTAAAAGTACAGTCATAATTCTGTTTAACATAAGGATATTTGTTTATTTCTTCAACAGCATCTTCTTTCCTCCAAAATAATAATTTATTGCTGCTGCCACATTATTTTGGAGCCCAGGTGGCTTTCACATTGACAATAGTCTCTTGCAATCTGCTACCCATGAGAACACAACACAGTGAATTATTACTGAAACCAAACAAAAGCGTGTGTAATAACCAATTTATAGTAATCCTAATTGATTTTTCATTCATGAAAAGGCATTTTGTTGTGCTCTGGTGGCAGTATTTATCTGCATTTTGGTCGTTTTGACCTGTCATGAAAAGTAATATGTATTTTTGCCGATGAAGCAGCATCTTACATTACTTTTTTGCATTATTATTTTAGTGCATTCACAATGCAGTTAGAAGCTGCCTGACTTATGACACTTCAAGGCACTCAAAGCCGGTATTGCTTTTTTCAATTGTAAGCTTATTCAATTTGATAGCTGCTATGAAGTCTCCCCCTATGCAATGGAATATTTAATGCAAGATTGAGTTATATGAAGTTTGGCCACAGAGAAAATGCAATAACCCCTTTGTAATAGGTCCTTTATTAATAAGAAAAAGGTGTTATGTTTTCCTTGATGCAGCCTCACCAACATTATTTGTGTTGGTTTGGTGTATTATTCAATCCCTCCGAGCTTAGACTGTGCTTGCATTATCAGATCTCAATCCCATTCTACTTTGCACTGGTTGTCCCAATAGAAGCAATATTAATTAAGCCGTTAAAAGTATTGACAAAGGCTTTAGTTTTTTAGCAGTGGATTGCAAACTATTTTATAGATCCACACCAACTACCCCTGGAACTAGTAAAATTGAAATTACTTTGGAGATAATATAAAATCCCTGTGGAGGTTAGAATAGGATGACTATATTTTCCAAACTGAATACAGGATATCAAGATTGAGAATTTAGGACAATTGGTCGGAAAGGAAACATGGCACGGTGAAGTTTAGCAGTCTGTATTTAAATAATTGCACATATAAGCTTGATTACAAAAGAAATGTTGCATAAAGTTACCAGGGATTAATAGGGGTTACTGAAATGTTCAAATTCCATCTATAAATAATACAATATCATTCTCCATTTTGTTTACATATCTACTGTGGAGCTCTTCAAGGTCTTGTCCACTCCTTCCTCCAGACTACTGTCCTCTCCTTTCTTTTTGCTCTTGTCCCCTTCTGAGCAACTTTCAGAGCAACTGTCCTCTCCTTCCAACCTCCTCTCCCTTCCGTCTGAGTTCCAGCCCTCTACCTCCGATCTTCTGTCCTCTTCTCGCTCCAAGCTACTCTCTTCTCCCTCTGATCTGTCCTCTCTTCCCTCCGAGTTTCAGTCCTTTTCGCTCTGACAAGTTTCTTTCCTTCTTCTGAAAAACTAAACAGGGAAACAGGCGCGTGTGTATACGTATAATTTGAACTGCATAATGGATGTGCTGTTGAATGGAATGATGTGAAGAGAAGGTCTTTGTTAGAGTTTTCACAGGCTTCTCTCAGGAGGGAATATGGCTAACAGGAGGTGAAACTAGCAGGAATCAGCAAACAATCCTGGTTATGTGTTTGAATATATGTCCGCATCCCTGCTCTACAACTAGCTTCAATAGCTACCTCAGGTGTATTTGGGGCAGACGCATGGCCACATTCATATTTTTCATTGCTTATCATCCGTGTACATCATCTAATGGGAAACATATTAAGTTCTACTTGGCATATTCACAATCAATCTGTGTCAAACATAAACTGCAGCAACACAAATATGAACATAAAATTATGGGATTCCCTGAGTGCAACTTCATGGTAGTTCCGAAAGGAAGGTGAGGGTAAAAATGAAAAGGGGAAACAGCAAGGAAACAGGATTGATCTCGTCAACTACCCGTGCTGCCTGCCCCGCTGAGTTATTTCAACACTTTGTGTTCAACACACGAATCCAGCATCTGCAGTTCCTTGTCCATTTGATCTGGAAGGCTGTTATCCTTTAGGTTATAATGTGCTGTTAATGTGAAGGTGAATGGAATAAATTGGATAGCTTTTGAAAGTTGGAGCAGATCTGGAAATATAATTAGCCCTCATCTGTTCAATATGATGCCAGCAGCTTGCCACCTTCAACCCCACCTCCTATTATCTGAAGATGGGTCTCGACCCAAAACGGGCACCCATTCATTCCCTCCAGAGATGCTGCCTGTTCCGCTGAGTTACTCCAGCTTTTTGTGTCTTTCTCCTATTATATTAATATCTGTGTGCCGTCAGCATTGATGAAGACCCTCATCTATCATCCGAGGCCCAGGCAGCACCATTTAAAAATGGAATTCAGTGCTTGAGGCTAACTTTCACCTCATATCGAGGAGGGACAAGGTCGCGAGACCGGGTACTGTAAGTCCAATGTTGGAAGAATTACCACGTAACTACTCGAAGGTATCGCAAAATGCTGGAGTAACTCAGCAGGCCAGGCAGCATTTGGGAGAGAGGGAATGGGTGACGTTTCGGGTCGAGACCCTTCTTCAGTCTGAAGAAGGGTCTCGACCCGAAACGTCACCCATTCCCTCGCTCCTAGATGCTGCCTGGCCTGCTGAGTTACTCCAGCATTTTGTGATACCTTCGATTTGTACCAGCATCTGCAGTTATTTTCCTACACCATGTAACTACTGGTGTAAGAGGTTGAAATGAGAGGAGCCAGACACAGGGTGGAAATACAAGAGCGGTCAATGCCAGGAGTCCAGCATCAATGAACTTGATCAGGGGCATACACACACTTTGCTGACATCACCTGAGTGGCCAAGGTAAGTGGTTCTTAGAGTTTCAACTGCTGCTCGCCATCGCAATGGTGCTCAAAATACCACACACTAGATATCGTTTACCAACCATTTCTATCAGTCAAACCTCAAGGTGCACTCACATATACCTAGCTCACTTGCAAGTCACATGCCCACATTGCTCATCTCACGTACAGAGGCAGCAGCATCTCCTGACATATTTACCTCTTGCAGGAGAAGCTGGTGCAATTCAAGCAATTTGGAGTCTGAAGAAGGGTTCCGACCCAAAACGTCACCCATCCTTTTTCTCCAGAGATGCTGCCTAACCCGCTGAATTGCTCCAGCACTTTGTATCTGTCTCCACAGAGGTACTGGCTACTTTCAGAGGTCCATTAACACAGTCACTTATGAGTCTAATGATAACAATAACACATTTAATTGTTTCTTCCATATCTCCCTTCTTCCTCATCTCACAATCTCTTCTGAAATATGGGCTGAGTGGTGCAGGCATATTATTCTGCTTTTGCCAGTGTTTTCTGTCCTCACCCTCTCTCTACAACCAAATCTCTTCCCTCTCAGGTAAAAGGTAGATACAACCTGGCGAGCCACCGTAAAAGTGAAGGCAAAACATTTTTTGTTTCACAACCACAGTCGCCAGCTGCAGTATTTAGCGACATAATCCTTCAGGATGGATTAGAGGAAGGATCAGCGACAAGTGAGCCACTGAGCCCATGTGCACTGCAATCAATCTAGTGGGGAAAGGTTTCACATTCATCCAGGGGTCAGGTCACTCACAGGTTCTGCTGTAGGGCATGGAGGTAATAATTTTGTTTGAGCAAGCTTTGAAAGAAGCCAAATAAAAATACACAAAGTGCTGAATTAACACAACAGGGTCAGGCAGCATCTGTGGCGAACATGACAGGTGAAGTTTTGGGTCAAGATCCTTCTTTAGATTAACTGTGGGGAGGGCGAAGAAAGCTCTAAGAGAGGAGAGGCAGGACAAAGCCTGCCAAGTCATGGTTTGATACAAATGAAAGGGGTGTTCATCGGACAGCTAGAGGAAAAGGTGTAGGTGAAAGTGGAGGAGTAGAGGAGAAATAGGTGCAAGTTCAAGTGGCCAAAGGGGAAGGGGAGGGTGAAGAAGAGAGAGGGGGAGAGTTTAGCTATTACCTAAAAATTCAAGAATTCAATTTTCATACCGATAGGTTGTAGGCTACCCAAGCGGAATATGAGGTATTGTTCCTCCAGTTTGAATGTGGTCTCACTCTGGCAATGGAGGAGGCTCAGGATAGAAAGCTCAGTATCATCTGTTTCACACTGTATCACTCTATGTCTCTATGAAAGAAGGCAGGTGGCTCTGCAATAGCAGGCTACAATATTTAACTCTTTAAGTTTGGGTAATACTCTCTTTTGTTCTATCTTTTTGGTTCAGGCCCTCAAAGAGATTTTCTTAAATAACTTTAAAATAGTTATCTATCTTCCCCAATTCTCACAAAAGATCTTTGACCTGAAACATTAATTGTGTTTTGCTTTCCTACATATGTTGCCTGATCTGCCCAGCGTTTTCAGCGTTTACTATTTTCAGATTTTTAGCAACTGCAGTATTTTGGGGATTTTTCCAATATTTGCAAACAATACTCAACTCTTGTGGCTTTTGGCTGTGAGCTTCCTTGGAGTTGTTTATTGTTTCCTAGTGCCCTTCCGGCAACGGCACAATAGTAGAAATTCTTCAGCATTATGTATCGCAAGCAGGACATTTTACTAAAAAATAACGTCAAAAGTATTAAAGATGGAAGCCTCTGCTTTAAAATAAGTGTGGCATGATTTATAAATGTGGATCTTCGCTGTTACGTCAAATGCCGATGATATATGTAGGCTAGCTTTGATATACCAACTTTGATACAAAAAAACAAGGAAGAATAAATGCCCTAGATTGGTAGAGTGGTAAAACCATGGTATGGAATAAAGAAGCCTTATAGAAACATAGAAAGATAGAAAAATTGATGCAGGAGTAGGTCATTCGGCCCTTCGAGCCACCGCCATTCAATATGATCAAGGCTGATCATCTAAAATCAGTACCCCATTCCTACTTTTTCCCCATATCCCTTGATTCCTTTAGCCTTAAGAGCTAAATCTAACCCTCTCTTGAAAACATCCAGTGAATTGGCCTCCACTGCCTTCTGTGGCAGAGAATTCCACAGATTCACAAATCTCTGGGTGAGGGTTTTTCCTCATCTCAGTCCTAAATGGCCTACCCCTTATTCTTAAACTGTAACCCCTGGGTCTGGACTCCCCCAACATCGGGAACATTTTTCCAGCATCTAGCCTGTCCAATCCTTTAAGAATTTTATATGTTTCTATAAGATCCCCTCTCATCCTAAATTCCAGTGAAATTATATGCTCGTGTTTCTCAACTCATTTGTATGCAAAGATAGACACAATGACCATGAGTGTAGAGATTACAAATGTGTTGCCCACTGCTCAGGCCAGCAATTTCCTCAGCATTTTCCACCCTTCAAAGGCGACTGGATGAAGAATCTTGCACTTAATTCAGCACCCAATCCTGCAACATCTACCTCTATGCTGAACTCAACTTCTGGAGGACAAATTCACAAAAGATGTTTTCCATGATACCATGATATCAATAATGATATCCTCTACTAAAACAAAGTTCAACGTCACAACCCAGGGCTGTAACCTTTCAGAGGACTAAAATTGAACTGTCATTCTTCGAAGTGAATGCCATTGACTAGGCATAGATTGCAGTGAAGAACACAATCACCATTGGAGGAGCAATCATATTTTTGGATGCCGAGAGGTTAGAATTGCAAGAGTGAGATGCTCTGAGCCTGTGGTAAGGAAAAGATAACATTCAAAGGGAAAAGAGCAAAGTGGACTATTTTAGAATTAAGCCACTGTTTAACAGGAAACTATATTGAGCCAATGAGCACATGGATGATGTGACGCAGTGTGAATTAAGAATTATTGTTTCCTCATGCCTTTCTTGGCAACAGCACAATGGTAGAAATTCTTGATATAAGATACGATAGGTAGAAGAATTTCCTATGAGCTATGTGAGGGACGTGGAGGATGCCAAACCAGCCAGGAATTGATTGGAATAGCCAAGTGTAGAAGTAACAAAGGCAACGATGAGGCTATCATGGATGAGGATGAGTTAGGCTCGGGACACTTTCAGACAATCTCACTGATACTGTGCACGTGTGATCACAATCGCAACCTAATCTAATTGACTCAGACAATTATCAGGGAGAGAAGTGCCCTCTACATCGTTGTCAGGGATGCAGGTTCTCCCCCAAGGGTGAAAGGAAATGTATATTTGAATTAAAAATGTATTTAAGGTTCCCTTCAAAAAGTGTTCAACTTAAAATGTTTGTGAATGTCCCAGTGGAGGGGTAAGGAGATGGTGGTTACAGGGGCTATGGTAAGGACTAAAGGCAATGCCCTCAGTGTTCCTAAAACGGAGAGACTTACTCTGTTGCAAAATCAAGACTTAATTGAAAGATGCTACAAATTAAAGAGGAAATTGTCGTGTTTTATTTTGGTATAAAACGTATTTTTTTAAATAGATAATGGCATTTGAGGTTCAACAAAAAATTGTAATATGAACTGATGAGTTTATTGATTAGTTTAGTTTAGAGATAGAGCGCAAAAACTGGCCCTTTGGCCCAACGAGTCCATGCCGACCAGTGGTCCTCGCACACTTCCACTATCCTACACACACTAGGGACAATTTACAATTATACCAAGCCAATTGACCTACAAACCGGTACGTCTTTGGAATGTGGGAGGAAACCGGAGCACCCGGAGAAAACCCACACAGGTCCCAGCGAGAACGTACAAACTTGTACAGACAAGCACCTGTAGTCAGGATCGAACCCAGGTCTCTGGCGCTGTCAGGCAGCAACTCTACTGCTGTGCCACAATGTAAGCTGACATTATTCAGAAGTTCATTGATTAAATCTGTTCAAAGCATCAGTCAAAAAGCATATTACTAGAATGTTGCCTGGGTTTCAGCACTTAAGCTACAGAGAGAGGTTGAACAGGTTGGGTCTTTATTCTTTGGAGCGTAGAAGGTTGAGGGGGGACTTGATAGAGGTTTTTAAAATTTTGAGAGGGACGGACAGAGTTGACGTGGGTAGGCTTTTCCCTTTGAGAGTGGGGAAGATTCCAACAAGGGGACATAGCTTCAGAATTGAGGGACAAAAGTTTAGGGGTAACATGAGGGGTAACTTCTTTACTCAGAGGGTGGTGGCTGTATGGAATGGGCTTCCGGTGGAAGTGGTGGAGGCTGGCTCGATTTTATTATTTAAGAGTAAATTGGATAGGTATATGGATAAGAGGGGATTAGAGGGTTATGGTCTGAGTGCAGGTAGATGAGACTAGGTCAGGGAGAGTGGTCGGCGTGGACTGGAAGGGCCGAACGGGCCTGTTTCCGTGCTGTAGTTGTTATATGGTTATTATATGGTTATATTAAACATTTAAAAATGAGTGCATTTACTTCCCAGAATATGCAATGGTTTGATGCATAATATTTACAAAAATACCATTGGTATTCTAGGAAATGCCCAAATCAATGGCAAGTTTTGATACTGCAGCAAATCCAGTCATGAGGTGGATACTTTAGTTAAACAACAACCAAAATTAAGCAAATTGGTTGGAAGTGTCAAAATCATTTCAGTCGATCACATATGGTTAGATCCAATTTGCCACATAATTTTTAATCATGGCTGAGATACACATGTTCTTTATTTTAACGACATGTATCCTAAGTCTACCTCCTTTTGGAGGTTGAATTCAACTCCAATATTTATCTGCAGGAATGGACTCTTTTATAGTTCATGCTATCACTAAATTGGTAAAGCCCTATGAAGAATATTGCTTTAGTAAATCAAATGTTAACCTCCCCAGTAAATAGCAGTGTAGCAATGGTCCATGTAACCTCATCTTTTCAGAACTGTCATGTTGAACCACTATTGCAGGTTCACGACAGTCAACGCCACTACAACATCAATCACATACAATCAAACTAAAAATAGAAAATGGAAGAAATATATGGACACTCAGTCAGCACACGTGAAA
This sequence comes from Rhinoraja longicauda, assembly GCF_053455715.1. Taxonomy (NCBI): domain Eukaryota; kingdom Metazoa; phylum Chordata; class Chondrichthyes; order Rajiformes; family Arhynchobatidae; genus Rhinoraja; species Rhinoraja longicauda. The sequence continues at coordinate 64,253,779 of NC_135953.1, read as the reverse complement.
AGGAAGCACAGGCGATGATCCTTAAGGCTGTCATACAACCGTTGTATCTCTTGAATAGATGTATTCCGGCATGTTTCCTGCATTTATTTTGCTTTTATTTCATACAATTTGAAAGATGATTTTCATTCCATTTATCTGAAGACAGCCAAGGAGTGATTAAGGCTGGACCATTCAACACACCAGTGGGGTCCATTCCCCTGTTGTGCTCTTCCTTGACATTCTATTAATCAGCTTGCTGAAAATCATTGCTATTGTGACAAATAAACACTAAGTGGGAATTGACATTTTAACTTAATTTTGAAATAACCTGCAAAATGATCAATGTTTCCTTTATTCACAGTGAAATGAAAATCATGAAATAATGCCTCTTTAGATTCAAACTTCTTGAACTAGTGCTGCTCCTTGAAACACTTTAGTGTTATTTTAGTGCTTGCGTGATGTAAAGAGTTAGGTGCCGATAGTAATGTTATTCCCAGCAGCTCAGGTGGTAATCAAAATCGATGACATTATTTGAGGAAAACATTCAGATGCAGTTGATTACCCCGGTAACAGAAATTATTTTTAAATGGAGGAGGTGCTTTCTGGCAGTGGCAGTTCCTGTTCATACTTCAAACTCGACAACCACTTCCTTTAATGATTGGGACAGACTATACTGCCTATATAAGTATAATTAGTGCTAATGTAATGTGACCGCTCTTTAAGTTGGACAGTTAAAGAGATAGACTATTACTGTTGAATAGTATGCTCTAACTATATTTATTTAAACAGTGCTTGCTAAAAATAATAATTTGTATTTATATTGAACACTTAGCATACTAAAACATTGCAGAATGCATTGTTGCAAGATGTGAGTGCCAGGAGCAAAGCTATTATTTATTGCCTGAACCAATTGTGATTAACAAAATGACATCTAGTGCACATCTAAACTACTTTTGTCCCTGATAGAAATATTCCAATTTGTGTATTGTCTGTAAGATAAGCGAGTGAATTTCTACAGCCAGCATTATTGATGGAAGCATTTTATTCCCGTTTATTAAAACTAACTGCATTTATATTTTCCCAGCTGCCATGCAATTGTTAATATAGGCCCCTGGATTTTTGGGACAGTAAAACATCCTAGAAGCAGGACTTCGAACAAAAGTATTTAAAGGGATATGTAACAATAGAGTATGTTAATTGTTTCAACATTAGACCAATTGTTGGTTAAATATCAGTACTGATATCAATAGTTGGATAGGAAAGGTTTAAAAGGATATGGGCCATACAAGGGCAGATGGGACAAGTGTAGATGAAGCATCTTAGTCAGCATGGACAAGTTGGGCCAAAGGGCTTGTTTTCGTGCTGTATGACTCTATGACTATAACAGTTATTGCATTGCATGTCTGTCAGAGGTTTGGTGTTTGAGTCTGCAGTGTATTTATCTGGTAGTTGGTGCCCCAAATGATGGCCACCTTTCTGAAGTTTCATTACTTCCATAGGCAATATAAAGTACTCACTAGTTCCATCTGCCCTCGTTTGGCCCATATCCTACTAAACCTTTCCTATCCAACTATTGATATCAGGGTTGCTGCAGTGGCGCAGCGGTAGAGTTGCTACCTTGCAGCGCTTGCAGTGCCGAAGACCCAGGTTCGATCCTGACTATGGGTGCTGGTGCGGTCAGTACGGAGTTTGTACATTTTCCTTGTGATCGCGTGGTTTTATCCGAGATCTTTGGTTTCCACCACGTACAGGTATGTAGGTTAATTGGCTTGGTGTATGTGTAAATTGTCCCTAGTGTGTGTAGGATAGTGTTAATGTGCGGGGATCGCTGGTCGGTGCCGACCCGGTGGGCCGAAGGGCCTGTTTCTGCGCTGTATCTCTAAACTAAAACTAAAGTACTGATATTTAACTAACAATTTGACTAACGTATAAACAATTAACATTTCATCACATATCCCTTTAAATACTTAAATTCTGAAGTTCTCCATGTCTGATTCCACATTCAGGCATCCCTGTCTGAATACAAGCATATATTGGTTTGATGACCATATTTTTTTCATTATTTCAATATCTGTTCATGGCTCCTTCTTAATCATTTTACTTTGCACTCACCAACATTCATTATTATTTTCAGCAGGAATGTTGTGATGACATATTTGTGACAAGACCTCCTTCAAACCATCTGGTGCACTCACAGTCTCCATATCATCCACAAATTTTCATCAGCATTTTGGCTGTCACAAAGGATGGTGGATGTATGGAACGAGCAGCCAAAAGAGGTATTTGAGGCAGGTACTATTGCAATGTTTACGAAACATATAGATTGGTACATGGATAGGATAGGTTTAGAGGAAATTGGGCCAAACACAGGCAGGTGGGACTAGTGTAGATGGGGACGTAACATAGAAACAGAGAAAATAGGTGCAGGAGGAGGCCGTTTGACCCTTTGAGCCAGCACCGCCATTCATTGTTATCACAGCTGATCATCTACAATCAGTAACCTGTGCCTGCCATCTCCCCGTATCCCTTGATTCCACTAGCCCCTGGAGCTCTATCTAAGCGTTGTTCAGCCAGGGTGGGCAAGTTGGGCCAAATGACCTGTTTCCACACTGTAAGACTCTATGACTCTATGTGTTTTCTTGAAACAATATGGATTGTTTGCTGTATTGACAAAATCCCAGCAAATCTTCAAAACGATGTGGATCATCCAAAATGGAGATTCTTTCAGTAGGTTTGGCATCAGGTGTTCATTTCTTCAATCTAGCTTCCTTTGGATGTCATGGTGTGTGTTTCTTAAGCTGGTAAAGGGCTGGATCAGTTGTTCCTGGCAGAGAGGAATATATGTAGGAAGGAATTGCAGATGCTGGTTTAAACCGAAGATAGACACAAAAAGCTGGAGTAACTCAGCGGGACAGGCAGCATCTCTGGTGAGAAGGAATGGGTGGCGTTTTGGGTTGAGACCCTTCTTCAGACTCCCTAGAGAGAAGGAATGGGTGTGTTATAAATGAGTGTGTTGCTCAACCCAGAGACTTGAAAATGTACAGAAAAGACGTCAAATAAGTAAACCCTCAGTTTGTGGTTGCACAAGTATGCCCATTTGTAAAACATGGTCAGTAGGTATCTAAATGCTGTTCTTCAAACATAGGCCACAAATATGTAGCAAACTCCTTTAAAAACTCCTTCTCTCCTGAGATGCTGCTTGACCTGCTGAGTTACCCCAGCATTTTGTGAAATAAATACCTTCAATTTGTACCAGCATCTGCAGTTATTTTCTTACACCTTCAAAATAGTGATGGTTTGCCGATTTTTTGGCAAGTCACATTTTTCAATGCAGAAAATCTTAATTAAAATTCATTGCTTTGTTATTTTTTGTATATGTATCTTAATTTTTGAAGGTGAGTGTGCTGTAACCAACACACTTATTAAAATACAATCACCTCTCATTTTACGTGGAGATTAAATTCTTCAAAAACAGTACATATATAAAAAATGCATACGTTAATGTTTACCACAAAAATGGATGTAAATGGTACAGGTTAAGGAAATGTCATATAATTGTGTACATCACACACCGAATATTTCATTTATGATTGTCCTTATTCATTTATCTTATTCATTAATAAAGAAAAACTTCAATAAAGAAAAAACACCAGCAAAGGCATCTTAAATCTCTTTTTGAATGTAAATGTTAACACTCACATTGACAACTGTCGACTTTTGTTGCCCAAGATGGTGTAGTTGGAGGGTTGAGGTGGGAGGCTACTGGCAATGTGGGTCCTTCACATCAGCAAATGAAATCATAGACAGACACAGAGGCAAGAGTATGAGTGAGGGTTTGGGTGATTCAATGGTTGAGGCAATGGTAGGCAGAGGTCACACATGACTATTCTGCCAGGCATAAATTTGAACACGTTGTTTCAAAAATACGAGCATATAAATTAGGCTTTGATAGTAATCAAACAAATGTGTTATTTCAAAAATGCAGAAATCCAATGCAGGTAAATTGCAAGATGGCTGTACCTGAATATTTCCCCTGGTAGAATTCAAAAACAATCACAGGAGAGTAGCTAGAGCCAGAGCTAGGAGCAGTGCTCAAGTTGCTGCCTTATAGTGCTAGAGACCCGGGTTCAATCCTGACTATGGGTGCTTGTCTGTATGGAGTTTGTATGTTTTCCCATGTGAGATTTCACTGGGTGCTCAGGTTTCCTCCCACACTCCAAAGACATACAGATCTGTAGGTTAATGGCTTTGGTAAGTATTGTAAATTGTCCCTAGTGTGTAGGATAGTGTTAGTGTACGGGATGATCACTGGTCGGCGTGGACTCGGTGGGCCAAAGGGCCTGTTTCCATGCTGTATCCCAAAACTAAACTAAACTAAACTAAAGGAGGTCAACTATTTAGGACTGAGTAGAGAAGGATTTTCTTTTCTAACAAGCTTGTGATTCTTTAGAATTGTAATGAAGTTTAATGGGAAAGAGACAATTTCTGGCTGATTTAAATGATTGCCAGTTTTTGTAAGCATCTGATTTAAATATGTGCATTTTAAGTGGTGGGCACTCTATATCATTATTTTGCAAGAGAAGTACGCACAATTTTAAGATCCCAGTGCACATATGGTGATTTGTTGTGAATTACAAATCCCAGGCAAAGTGCTGTGACTGCAATGACTTGAGTACTTTAGTCAAGCTAAAAGAGCACATCAGTGTGGCCATCATGAAAACATCAAATGGATGCTAATGATATTCATAGAGCTATTTATTGGCTAGTGGTAGATGAAGGATTAATATGGAAAGGTTTTTATGTGGAGAAAATACATTCATATGTGCATTTTCTAAATCAGGTGGAATATGGTTTGAACATAAATCTGAGTTATGTGTTTGAAACCAAAAAATTGCTGGTGACATACTAATCCTGCATACTGTAATTAATTTTTTCCATGCCTGACTTTTTCTTTTATTTTCTTCTGCATTTTACCCCTTGAATTTCTTTCCTTTTCCCTTCAGTTTTGGTTTCCTTTAAATTGATACTTATAGAATTGTAACAAATGGGGAATAAAACACCTACAAATAGTTACACCTACAAACACCTACAAAAATACCTACAAATACAGACTAGTCTGAAGAAGGGTCTCGACCCGAAACGTCACCCCTTCCTTCTCTCCAGAGATGCTGCCTGTCCCGTTGAGTTACTCCAGCACTTTGTGTCTATCTTTGGTTTAAACCAGCATCTGCAGTTCCTTCCTACAACTACAAATGAATGTTACCAGTAACAGAGAGATTTATTTCAGCATGAATGTACAGAGGGATCTTGGGGTGCACGTACACAGCTCCCTGAAAGTGGCCAAACAAGTAGATTGTAATGGCAGTTTCTATACCTTCTCAAAGTCCAACTAATTTAAGCGTAAATGGCTCCTACATAGATCAAGCACTAAAGAAAGCATATGGCATGTTTGCCATCATCAATCGAGGCATTGAGCATATCAGGAAGTCATGCTGTAGCTTTATAAAACCTTGGTGAGGCTACATTCGGAGCACGGTGTACAGTTCTGGTCACCCAATTACAGGAAGAATGTGGGTGCAGAAGATATTTACCAGAACGTTGCTTGAATAAAAGAGTTTCAGCTGTAAGGAGTGGTGTATAAACTTGGGTTGGTTTCTCTGGAGAGGGGAGACCTGATAGAAGTATATAAAATTATGAGAGGCATAATTAGGGTGGACCAGTGATGACCTTTTTCCCAGGGTGGAAATGCCAAATAGTAGAGCACCTAACTTTATACTCAGAGGGATAATATTTAAAGGAGGTGTGCGAGGCAAGTTTTTTTACACAGAGAATGGTGGCTGCCTGAAACGCATTGCCAGGGGTGGCATTTTTCAGGCTATTAGACAGGGACATGGATATGCTGGGAAAGAAGGGACATGGACCACGCACAGGCAGAGGAGATTTGATTAATTTGGCATCATATTCAGCACAGACATTGTAGGCCGAAGGGCCTGATGTTGTGCTACATTGTTCTATGTATCTTATTTGATCTTATTATGTCTGCATTGTTCTGAGAACCAAGCCCTTTGGCCTTGAACCTGGATATTTCATAATAAAACATGTAAGAGAGTGATTAATGGAGAGGAATGTACCCGAGGCACCATTGAGCTACTTTATGCACCATATGGGCATCACTGCTTATTTGAGATAAATTAGCTTCATCATACTTGGGCAACATAGTGTCAAGTCTGTCAGTAGACAAGTTTGGGCTGTTGGCATTCTGCAAAAAGCAGTTAATTCCAAGGTAGAATTCACCATTTTGCTACTTTAAGCTGAAGGCTGAACAAATCCAGACACTGCAACCAAAATTATTTGTCTTAATTAGATGAAGAATCAGTCAACTGGGTCCTGCACCCTACCAAAATTAGAATGTTGGTGAATCTGGGCATAGAAACAAAAAAAATAGGTGCAGGAATAGGCCATTCGGCCCTTCGAGCCAGCACCCCCATACAATATGTTCAGGGCTGATCATAAAATCAGTACCCCGTTCCTGCTTTCTCCCCATATCCCTTGATTCTGTTAGCCCTAAGAGCTAAATCTAACTCTCTCTTGAAAACATCCAGTGAATTTGCCTCCACGGCCTTCTGTGGCAGAGAATTCCACAGATTTGCAACTCTCTGGGTGAAAAAGTATTTCCTCATCTCAGTCCTAAATGGCCTACCCCTTATTCTTAAACTCTGACCCTTGGTTCAGGACTCCCCCAACATCGGGAACATTTTTTCTGCATCTAGTTTGTCCAATCCCTTAAGAATTTTATATGTCTCTCTAAGATCCCCTTCCATCTAAATTCCATAAGGATGTTCCTTCCAGAAGTGTTCAGCCTTCCTGTCCTGGTGTGCTGTTACAGCTGGAAAGGCCTCAACTAATTTGACCAATTTGGCATTGACCTGAGTATCCATGCACATGGCCACAGCCCTCTGCTCATATTAATTCTATTTGTAAAATATAAAAGGCACAAAGAGACAAAGACAAAGCACAAAGAGAAAGTCTGAAGATAGGTCCCGACCCAAAAGGTCACCTATCCATGTTCTCCTGAGATGCTGCCTGACCCACTGGAGTTACTCCAGCACTTTGTGCCCTTTCATATATTAGCAAGCATCTGCAGTTCCTTGTTTCTACAAAATGATAGTAAATCCCTGCCTCTATGGTTAACCAATAGTTGTGTGTGTCTTTGGGTTTTTGGTGGGAGAGTGAAGTTCAGGCTACAATCAAATCTGCTACCATTGTATTGATAGGCAGAACAAGTTTGAGAAGCAAAGTTGCCTGTCACTGCTCCGAATTCATTTGTATTCTGGCACCTGAGCATTTACGCATGGGATGAGTAAAATAATGAAAGACTCTGAACAATGATTTACAATTCACTGTATTAGCTAGATGAGAAGGTGTCAAGTTGTTTCCTTAAAAAAACGGTCATTTTCTTTTTGCTTAATGTTTCCTTGGAGATGTGTATTTTGTTTGCACAGGTTCCTATTTCAATGAGTCATTCAGAAGCTTGAAAAGCACATCCTTCTGTGTTTGCATGTATATCAGAGGACCATTGGTTCCCCCACCTCCTACCACCAGAGTATGTTATAGGGCTCAAACTCAGATGAAACATTGGGTTGTTGCCTCTGCTTACACAACAGTTAGAGATCGTGAGAATAGAAATGCTAATGTCTCTGTTAAAGGCTGAGTTCACTTGCAATGCCCAAAAAGTTGAGTGCTTGCAAATAATTGCACCTAACGAAACCTGCAATTTGTGCAAAACCATGTGTTCATGTTACCTTCTGCTCCTTCGAAAGAGAATGAATTGTAGTTAACATAGAGTGTAGGTGACTTATCTGCCACTGTTGTGAAATGTTACAAATAACATCAGCTCCAGCAGGCTAGGAGCATCAAAGTTCATGCCTATTGTTGCCTTAGCAGCCACTGACACGGCCATCCTCACCTCAATAACCTGGGAATGAGGTACAGAAGCATGAAGTCCCACACCACCAGGTTCAGAAACAGCTACTTTTCTACAACGATCAGGTTCTTAAACCAACCTGCACAAATGGTGGCGCAGCGCTAGAGTTGCTGCCTTACAACGCTTGCAGTGCCAGAGACCCAGATTCGACCCTGACTACGGGTACCGTCTGTATGGAGTTTGTACGTTCTCCCCGTGACCTGCGTGGGTTTTCTCCGAGATCTTCGATTTCCTCCCACACTCCAAAGATGTACAGGTAAGTAGGTTAATTGGCTTGGTGTATGTGTAAATTGTCCCTTGTGTGTGTAGGATAGTGTTGATGTACGGGGATCTCTGGTTGGTGCAGACTTGGTGGGCCGAAGGGCCTGTTTCTGCGCTGTATCTCTAAACTAAACTAAACTAAACTAAAGGGCATGTCCCACTTAGGTGATTTTTTTGGCGACTGCCGGCGACTGTCAAAGTCGTAGCAAATCGCCAACATTTTCTTTTACCCAACGACAATGACCACGACAATGCCGAGTCAGGTCAAGATTACACCGTCTTCGGAAACATCGCAAAAATTCCCACACTGTCAATGCTTCTGCGGCATCCTGATTTTCGCTGAAATCTCTGACAAGTCGGTAAGTACTTGAGAGTTTTGAACTATAACACCTTGTATGGGTTACTTAAAAACCAAGCTTTACTGTAACAAGGAATAAACTGGATTTAATTCCAGTTTACTAATAGCTATTAAAAAAATTAATTTTAAAAGTGGTTAAGTGGATTTTTGTGAAAAGTGTGTGGGCATTCTTTGAAAATGTACGGGAGATGCATATCTGGGTTTGGAGCCCAGTTTAAATGTAATGGTTGATGGCCATAAACATCACAAAATTCCCACGCTGTCAATGCTTTTCCGGCGTCCTAATTGTCGCTGAAATCACTGACAAGTCGGTAAGTACTTGAGAGTTTTTAAATAAAACATCTTGCCCGGGTTACTTGAAAACCAAGCTTTACTGTGACAAGGGATAAACTGGATTTACTTCCAGTTTACTAATAGCTGTATTAAATAAAATAATTTAAAAAGTGGTTAAGTGGATTTTTGTGAAAAGTGTGTGCGCATTCTTTGAAATGTAAGGGAGATGCATATCTGCTTTCTGGGTTGCATATCTGGGTTTGGAGCCCACTTTAAATGTAATGGCTGTTGGCCAAAAATGTCGTGAAAATTCCCACGCTTACCTGACCGTCAAACTGTCGCCTCCAATCTACCTGTCAAATGTCCTGACGGTAAACAAATTGGTTAAACACAAGCATTTTATGGTATTTTGAAATGACTTTACTTATTTTAATATTATGTGCTTCTAAATGTATCCAAGAGAACCTATCAAACCTGGATCGCCTGCCGACAAGCCAGATGTCACCGAGAAATTTCAAACCCGATGATTTCTTAGCGATGCGCCGAGATCCACTACGTTTTTGTGCTATTCAGCTTGCTCCAGTGCTCACCACAATATTTAACCTCTCCTTGGCAAAGCCCTGCATGCTTCAAAAGATCCATTATTGTACCGGTGCCAAAGAATGCCTCTCCAGCTTGTTTAAATGACTACCGATCTGTGGCCCTCACCTCGGTTGTCATGAAATGCTTTGAGAGACTAATCAAGAAGCACATCTGTGCCCTCCTTCCTCGCAACATGGACCCACTAAAGTTCGCATACCATCCGAACAGGTCCACGGATGATGCGGTCTCCCAGGTTCTGCACACCGGTCTCTCTCATCTGGACAGCCAGGGGGGCTATGTGAGGATGCTGTTCATTGACTTTAGTTCAGCATTCAACACAATAGTCCCCAGCAGACTGGTTGAGAAGCTGCTGGAACTATGGCTCAGCACCCCTCTGTGTGCCTGGGTCCTGGACTTTCTCACCGCCAGGCCCCAAGTGGTCAGGATGGGGAACACACATCTAGCTCCCTCACCCTGAACATAGGATCCCCCCAGGGCTGCGTCCTTAGCCCCCTACTGTACTCCCTGTACACACATGACTGTGTGGCCAGGTTCAGCTCAAACTCCATCATCAAGTTTGCTGATGACACTGTGGTGGTGGGCCGGATCTCCGACAACGATGAGAAGGCCTACCGGGAGGAGGTGGCTGATCTGGCACTCTGGTGTCAGGACAATAGCCTCCTCTTGAATGTCAAACAAAACTAAGGAGCTGATTGTGGACTTTAGAAGGGCTCAACATCCAAGGACGTACACGCCACTGGAAATAAATGGGTCTACTGTGGATAGGGTGAGCAGTTTTAAATACCTGGGAGTCCACATCAAAGAGGATCTGACATGGACAACACACATTGCCACACTGGTGGGTAAGGCAAAGCAGCGCCTTTACCACCTTAGACAGCTGAGGAAATTTAGAGTGTCTCTGAGGATCCTTCAATGCTTCTACTCTGGGGCTGTAGAGAGCATCCTGTCCGGCAACATCACAGTCTGGTTTGGGAACAACTCTGCCCAGGACAGGATGGCCCTGCAGAGTGTAGTGCGTTCGGCAGAACGCACCATGGGAACTACACTTGCCCCCCTGCAGGACCTATACATCAGGAGGTACAGATCGAGAGCAAGCAAAATTATGAGGGACCCCTGCTACCCCAGCAATGGACTGTTCCAGCTGCTATGGTCAGGCAAACGCCTCCGCTGTCACGCTGTGAAAACGGAGAGGATAAGATGGAATTTCTTCCCACAGGCCATCAGGACTGTTAACTATTATAACTCCAGGGACTACATTTTGTCTTTTCTGTATTAACTTTAATTTATATGCTGTAACTGTAATTCTTTTTTTTGCACAATCCGCAGGCATTGCCACTTATGTGTATGTGACAAATAAACTTGACTTGACTTGACTTGACTCCTCACGATCATGCCCGTGACTCCCCGGCGAACTGTCGGTGACAGCCTAGTCGCCGGCAGTCGCCTTAAAATCGCCTAAGTGGGACAGGCCCTTAAAACTAAACTAAACCCTAATCCTGCCTCGACAATGGAACATTACAGCCCACTTTTTGCACCACAATTGACATGTTCATTTTTCTAATTTGTTTTCTAATGTCTTGTTTTTTTCACTGTCTTGTTCCTTTTTGAATTTATGTATCATTTCTGTTTAATTTGCGTATAATGTGTTTTTGCGTTCATGTGAATCTTTGTGCCTGTGTTGCTGTTGTAAGCTTTTCATTGCACCTGTAGTTCGTGTACTCATACATTTGGACAATAAAATCAATAAAATCAGCATTTAGTGTCAGGCTGCAATTTAAAAGGAGCTCATTAGCTCTAGAAGCAATAGAAATGCAGATTCGTCATTCTATGATAACCTTGCTGAAGTGCGGATGTTAATGTCTGGTAATTGGGTGGGAGAACTGAATACCAGGTGGAGGTAGGGAACATCCTTTGAATAAAGCTGAGGGAGATAGGAGGGTTTTCATCCTGCTAACCTTCAGGGAGGATGTAAGCTGGAGCTCAGAACTCCAGCGATTGCTATTCACCAGTCTGGCTACTCCACATACTTTGCCAACCTGATGCAGCATACACTTAGACCTTTTTCACAATGTGAATTTTCATCTGACACCAACCGGGCCAGATTTTGTACCAATGGCACTCAAATGCATGCTTTGGGAGAAGGTTTCTGCAGCCTGTGAATTGGAGAAGGTGGGAGGAAATATCCATGAATACCACATTTTAACTAAATGCACCCACAGTGCAAATGATCATCATATAAAATGAGTGACTGAAAAATTGCACAATGCACAAAAGCTAACTGCTAAAACCTGCTACTAAGCCTAATGGTAGTAAAAAAAAATCAAAGTATTCAAACCCATTAATAAAATTCTCTTCAGCTTTCTAGCTGAAAATTTCCAGAATGGATACATTGCCATATTTGATAACATAATCATAAATGTTCACAGATTTTATGGAGGGCAACCCTGGTCAATTTGTGTTTGTTGGCAAACAAGTCACAAAAGTTTCTAGAAACAATCTTCAACATGCCAATCAAATTTCAAAAGGCTTTATTCAATGGTTACTATTGTCAATCCTGGATCAGAAACAGATTTCAAGGAGAACTGAAGCTTCATTTCAATAAAAAGGTTTTGCCTGGACGGAATGCTATTTCATGGAACAAAGAATTGAATGCTTATTAGCTTCTGCCAGCAGAGTGGCAGTGACAATGTCTGTTTCGATGCATAATGATGTAGCTGTAATATAAGCATTTCCACTGTCATTTCTTTTATGATTGATTTTATTACCATTTCCACCAATTACATTAAGCTGAAAATCTGAATAATAACAGAAAATACTGGAAATACCCAACCGGACCAAAAATGTTTGGATATTATTGTGGAGATAAAGCAGGAGAATGGGGTTAGGAGGGAAAGAAAGATCAGCCATGATTGAATGATGGAGTAGACGTGATGGGCTGAGTGGTCTAATTCTGCACCTGTCACTTATGATCTTATAACCTAAACATCTGTGGAAAGTGAAAAAGAGTTAACATTTTATATTTTTAGAAGTTTTCTCTGTTTACTTAATCTGCAGCAGAGATAGACTTTGTACCTTTGCATGCAGACTTTCACAGGTGGCAGGATGGTTATTGAAAAGACATTTGGAATCCATAACAGAAAAGAAGAAAGTTACAGAAAATGCTGGAAACACTCAAAAGGTCAGGCAGCACCCGTACAGAGAAAAGTAGTGTTAGAGAACTGACAAATTATTATCTACATGAAGTAGTAACTGAAAAAAAAGACACAAAAGTACTGGAGTAATTCAATAGTTCTGGCAGCATTTCTGGAGAACATGGATAGGTAACATTTCGGGTTGGGACCCGACAGACTGATAGTGGTTGGGGTGGTGGGAAGAAAGTTGGAAGAGAAGAGGCACAGGACAAAGCCTGGTAAGAGGTAGGTGGTTATAGGAGAGGGGGGGAGGTGATAGGCAGATGGTTGGACAAAGGCTAGAGATGAAAAGACAAACTGTGTGAAATAAGGATAGAAGAGGCGGACAAAGCCATAGGCAGAAGGGACGGAAGGGTAGAAAGATGTGCAAGTCCAAGTGGGGTACAATGAAGAAGGGGGGGAGAGAGGAAGGAGGGAGGGGATTTGTTAGTTACCTAAAATTCAATGTTCATACATTTGCATTGTAAGCTACCAAAGTAAAAAAATTAGCTGCTGTTCCTCTATGAATGTGGCTTCACTCTGGCAATGGAGGAAGCTCAGGACAAAAAGTTCAGTATGGGAATGGGGAGAAGAGTTAAAATAGTCCAGAGATCTAGTAGGCCGTGGTGGACCGAATACGTGTTCGATGAAATGGTCGTCAAACATATGTTTCGTCTCATCGATGTAAAGGGGACCACATCAGGAACATCGGATGCAGTGGATGAGGTTAGAGGAGATGCACATGAACCTCGGTCTCACTCGGAAGGACAGCTGTGGTCCCTGGATGGATGTGAAGGAGGAGGTATAGGGACAGTGTTACTTCCCCTGCGGTTGCAGGGAAAAATACTGGGGAGGGGCTGGTTTCGGTTGGAAGACATGAGTGAACCAAGGAGTTGCAGAGGGAGCAGTCTCTGCAGAAGAAAAAAAGTGGAGGGGATGGGAAGATGTGACTGGTGGTGGGAACACTTGTAAGTGACAGAAATGTCAGAGGTTGATGTGTTGGACGCAGAGGCTGATGAGGTAAAAGATGAGGAACTCTATCCTTGTTCCGTCTGGGGAAAGGAGGATCAAGAGCAGAACTATGGGACACAGAGGAGGCACGGGTGAGGGATCCATCCATGACAGTAGGAGAGAACCACGTTTACTAAAAAAAAGAGGGCATCTCAGATGTCCTAAAATGGAAAGCCTCATCTCGGGAGCATCTTTGTAAGAGGCAGGGTGGGGAATAGGTGTAGTCTTGATAACTGTGGGAGTCAGTGGGTTTGTAGTAAAGGTCAGTCAATAGTCTGTCCCCTGTGATAGAGACAGATAGATCAAGAAAGGGGAGAGAGGCACATCAGAGAGAGTCCAAGTGAATTTGAGGTCATGGTGGAAGTTAGTGGTAAAGATAAAGCAATCAACAAATTCTTCACGTGTGCAAGAGGCACCCCTGTTGGCATTGTCAATGCAGTGGAGAGAGTTGGGGAATGGTGCCAGTGCACATTTGGAACAAGGACTGTTTGATGTAACCAACAAAAAGGCAGGCATTGCTGGGCCCCATGTGAATACCCATGGCTACACCTTTAACTTGAAGAAAGTGAGCTGTCAAAAGGATGCTGCCTGACCCATTGAGTTACACCAGCAATTTGTGTCTTGTTTAGAAACATAGACATAGAAATATAGAAAATAGGTGCAGGAGGAGGCCATTCAGCCCTTCGAGCCAGCACCACCATTCATTGTGATCATGGCTGATCGTCCACAATCAATAACCAGTGCCTGCCTTCTCCCCATATCCCTTGATTCCACTAGCCCCCAGAGCTCTATCTAACTCTCTCTTAAATCTATCCAGTGATTTGGCCTCCACTGCCCTCTGTGGCAGAGAATTCCACAAATTCACAACTCTCTGGGTGAAAAAGTTCCTTCTCACCTCAGTTTTAAATAGCCTCCCCTTTATTTAAGACTGTGGCCCCTGGTTCTGGACTCGCCCAACATTGGGAGCATTTTTCCTGCATCTAGCTTGTCCAGTCCTTATGTAATTTTATACATCTCTATAAGATCCCCTCTCATCCTTCTAAACTCCAGTGAATACAAGCCGAGTCTTTTCGATCTTTCCTCACATGACAGTCCCACCATCCCAGGGATCAATCTCGTGAACCTACTCTGCACTGCCTCAATTACAAGGATGTCCTTCCTCAAATTAGGAGACCAAAACTGTACACAATACTCCAGGTGTGGTCTTACCAGGGCCCTATATAACTGCAGAAGAACCTCTTCAGTCCTATACTGAAATCCTCTCGTTATGAAGGCCAACATGCCATTAGCTTTCTTCACTGCCTGCTGTACCTGCACGCCAACGTTCAGTGACTGGTGTACAAGGACACCCAGGTCTCGCTGCACTTCCCCCTTACCTAACCTAACACCATTGAGATAATAACCAGTATCTTCAGTTCCTTGTTTCCAAGTGTTAACAGAAGCCTTTTTCTCTCCCTACATATGCTGCCTAACCTTCTGATTGTTTTCAGCATTTTCCTTTTTCTTCAGAAATCAAACATCACATTCGAAGAAAAAAACAATTACCTATGGTTTACTTCATTGAGTTAATTCATCATTCAAGATAGTACTGAATTGATAGATGAAATGGGTTATGGAACAAAATTGCTGTGAAAACGTTAAATCTGGACCATGAGAATTGTTACATTATTAAAAAATATATAAGCATATTTAGGACAGCTTGCATGAGATTATTGATTTTTCTTCATTCAAGTTGTAAAGTATGTGCGCAGCTGTACACTCCAGGTGTTCTTTATCACAGCTGCACAGTGTATTTGAGTGCAGTCACATTGTGATGTAGTTTGACATACTCAGAGCAGCTTATTATGGCAAAATAGGTGGGGTGATTGAGAATCTGCTGCAGGCAACAACAGGTCAGCTCATGGGTTCAAACACAAAATATTAATTTTTTTATTGTGACAAATGTCCCTCTCTTATTCTGCCTTGCTTTCAGGGTATACAATGCTCACTGGAAATTACAAAAATGGAAGAGTTGGTTTTGTGAAGTGATCTCTGTGATCTTTCATTCAGTTTTCATATATTTTGCTCCAGTTGGTTGCTGCTTTATTGATCATTGAATTGATTCATGTCCACCTTTTAGATTATTGAGATTACAAGGCGAGCGGAGTAATTGTGAACGTGACTTCGTTGACAATTTCTCCAATAGTTTTGCACTGAGCATGAAAGTCTGTGGGTGATGGACGGTTTGCAATACCTTTTCATGGTTTCCTGACATCTCAATTATTGTGCCACAGAGCCATTGATTCATACAGCTCATAAACCTGCCCTTCGGCCCACTATATTGCTGCTGATCATCAAGTATCTTATAGAAATCCCACTAACCTGCACTTGGTCCATGGCTTTACAGGCCTTGATAATTTAAGTGCTCATCTAGATACTTCTTAAATATTGTAATAGTACTTGCCTCTGTCACCTCCTGAAGCTGTGTGTTCTAGATTGCAACCGAGTGAATAAACAAACCGTCTTTTTTCTCACCTTCAACGTATTCCCTTTGGTTTTAGGCATCTCCTTTTAATTTAGAGATACAGAGACACAGCATGGTAACAGGCCCTTCAGCCCACTGAGTCCGCGCCGACCAGCGATCACCCTGTACAATAGCATCTGGGGAAAACCCATGCAGTCGCGGGGTGAACGTACAAACTTTGTACAGACAGCACCCCTAGTCAGGATCTAACCCGGGTTTTTGGCAATGTAAGGCAGCAACTCTACCGCCGTGCCACTTTGCCACCCCGATAGGGTTCGGATTAGGGTTTTGGGGAAAGGGTTCTCACCATCCATCCTATCTTTAGCTCTGGTGATTTTATATACCTCTATCATGTCCACTCACAACATCCTCCGCTCCAATGAGAACAGCCTCCAGCCTATCCTGACTCTCCTCCTAAGAGAGACATTCCACCCATGGCCACATCAGGTGAATTCCTCTGTGCCCCCACCATATACCAACCTGCTGCTGCATTTTTCCATTTCTTGAAACTTCTCTTTTTTCCACCATATATTGAATCCCTCAGCACAGATGACTACCAAGTTCTGGAGGGGTTATGTTCCTAGATAACCATCTGTATCTTCATTTTCTGCAATGCAAAGCCACATTTTAAGTGGACATGCGTCCTGCAGGACATTTCTCTTTCAACTGTAATGGTGAGTTCCACAGCTGCTAGTTGATTCCCTTGTCACTTTAGAAACATCAAAAATAGGTGCGGGAGTAGGCCATTCGGCCCTTCGAGCCAGCACCGCCATTCAATATGATCATGGCTGATCATACAAAATCAGTACCCCATTCCTGCTTTCTCCCCATCCCTTGATTCCGTTAGCCCTAAGAGTTAAATCTAACTCTCTCTTGAAGACATCCAGTTAATTGGCCTCCACTGCCTTCTGTGGCAGAGAATTCCACAGATTCACAACTGGATGAAATAGTTTTCCCTCATCTCAGTCCTAAATGGCCTACGCCTTATTTTTAAACAGTGACCCCTGACTCTGGATTCCCCCAACATTGGGAACATTTTTCCTGCATCTAGCCTGTCCAATCCTTTAAGAATTTGATTTGTTTTTATAAGATCCCCTCTGATCCTTCTAAATTCCAGTTTAAGCCCAAACATTCCAAAGTAAATCTCTTGCGACCAGCAGCAGTATTTGGAGACATAAGTGAATGCTGATATTTATCACTTTCCAGTCTTCAGTTTAAAAGGAGACACATTGTATATCAAATATAGGTAGACACAAAATGCTAGAGTAACTCAGCGGGACAGGCAGAATCTCTGGAGAGAAGGAATGGGTGACTTTAAGGATCGAGAACCTTCAAAAGTGTTTAATTGTCATATATACTGACACAGAAACAATGAAATTCTTTCAATTATATAACTTGTGGCCATTTTACAACTTGCACTTAACGTGCTGGCCATGATTCAGACATATTGCGAGTAAATAATATGGAAAACCCTTGAAATAAATTGAACCTACTGCATGAATACAAACCACATAATCAACATATTAAAAAGTGTCAAAACCTACATTGTAAAAAGTTTTAAAATGATTTGTTTTTTGCAGTATTTTGTGCTTATTTAATGTTTTTTCCCACATTAAATTCCCTAAGTACAAATTTTATTCCGTATCGTGGCTAAGGATTTGTGATTTCTGAAAGGGTGAATTTCCGTTAACAAACAGCTGTAATGCTGGGGTTGTGTGTGTCTCTTTTATTTCACCTTGTTTATTTATGGGATAAGTCACCACGTATCTCTATTTGAGGTGGAGAAGGTGGCACTCACCTGCCCACTTGAACCGCTGTAATGGAAGTTTAAAGTGTTCTTACTGGAGAGGATTTAAAGCCA
Organism: Rhinoraja longicauda; assembly: GCF_053455715.1. Taxonomy (NCBI): domain Eukaryota; kingdom Metazoa; phylum Chordata; class Chondrichthyes; order Rajiformes; family Arhynchobatidae; genus Rhinoraja; species Rhinoraja longicauda. Next base: position 64,235,776 of record NC_135953.1, on the reverse strand, counting down.
GCAGCATTGAAGGAATAATGATGTATTTCTGGTCAGTCTGAAGTTTGCCAGGGAGGTGGGGACTAAGCTATAGGGATGATGTTCTCATGTGTTTACCCTTCCTGCTAGTGGAGTTGGCATGTTTATGACGTGCTACTGGAGTAGCCTCGATGAGTAATTAGTGAGCATTGTAGATGGTACCTTCCAATTCAGTGCTTTCCAGAACATCCAACTGAACAACTTATTTTCTATTGCCATTATTTCTTCTCAACTTTAACTTTGTCTTTCTTTTTTTATTGCCTGTCTTTGTTTCTCACTAAGAACTATCCCAAGTTTCCAGCTTAGATTTTCATGGCCTATTTTATCAGCATAAATCGCAAGTAACGCTGAGCTGTTATCATAATCTGAATGCAACAGTTTAGTTTAGTTTAGAGATACAGCACGGAAACAGGCCCCTCAGCTCACCGAGTCCACGCCGACCAGCGATCCCAGAACACTAACACTATCCGACACACTAGGGACAATTTACAATTATACCAAGCCAATTAACCTACAAACCTGTATCTCTTTGGAGTGTGGGAGGAAGCTGAAGATCTCGGAGAAAACCCACGCAGGTCATGGGGGAAACGTACAAACTCCGTTCAGACAAGTAGTCAGGATCGAACCCGGGTCTCCGGCACTGTAAGGCAGCAACTCTACCACTGCCCCACCATGCCACTGAAGTCTGAAGTCGATTCTACAACTTCCTTCTTTCCAGCAACCTCACATTAAAACTCCAATCATCGCACATCCAATTGTTCAGAAATCCCAATGGTTCAACGTCTGACTCACCAAAAGCTGATTCCTGCCCTCCTATTAACAAATGTCATAGAGGCACAGCTGGTAGAACTGCTGCCGCACCGCACCAGAGACCTGGGTTCAATCCTGACCTCCGGTGCTGTCAGTATGAAATTTTCATATTCTCACGATGACCGTACAGGTGTCCTCCGGGTGCTTTGATTTCCTTCCACATCCCAAAGACGTACAGATTTGTAGGTTAATTGGCCTCTGTAAATTTCCAACTTGAGTTGCATAGGGTGCGGACAATGATTCATTGCACTAATGTCACTGCACACCATAGAGAACCTAGAACATTGAACGCACAGCACAAGAACAGGCCCTTCTGCTCACAATGTCTGTGCTGAACATAGTGCCAAGAACAACTATTATCTACCTGCACATAATCCATATTCCTCCATTCCCTGCACACCCATATTCTTATCCAGAAGTCCCTTAAATGCCACTATCAGATCTGCCTCAACCACCATCCCCAGCAGCATATTCCAAGTACTTACCACACTCTGAGAAAAAAAACTTGCCCCGTACGTCTCCTTTGAACTTTGTTCCTCTCGCCTTATAGAACCTCAGCTCTAATATTTGATTTTTCTCTCCTGGGGTAAAGGTTCTGACTGTCTACCCTATCTATGCCTTTCGTGGCTTCATACACTTTCACCACATCTCGCTGCAACCTCTGGCATACCAGAGAAAACAATCCAAGTCTGTCCAACCGCTCCATGTAGCTAATACCCCTAATCCAGGCCTCATTCTGGAAAACCTCCTCTGCACCCTTTCCAAAGCCTCCACACCCTTCCTGTAATGGGGCGACCAGAACTGCATGCAATACTCCAAGTGATAATAAAAAACTGTCTGGCCAGTTTAAATATAGTGAAAAATGAAATACAAGATATACCTTATCTCTGATGGTCTGAGAACTTACATAGCCTCAAAAAAAAGCACCAATGTAAAAATAACTGTTGATAAGCATTAGACATGACAGATTGTATCACAAATGCATTAATCATAAATGGCAACAAATATGTCTTGGAAAATAAAAAGTGTATTTGTTCAGTATTCAGTCCACGGAGCTAACTAATAATGATATTTGGATTCTTTGAGTCCCTTTTCCTCCATTGATATAATGCAACCTTCTTTTAGGCTGTCATCCATATCAATGTGATTAAAGTCTCGATGTGTGCTCTTTGCTGTTTTAGCTAGATTCTATACAGCAGCAGCGAATAATTTAGAGAACAAACTCTAAAAGTCATCTCCTAACTTAAGATTCATTTGCCAACACTGAATCTCCAAAAGATTTTCCTCTGCAGTCGATTATTTATGGTACATTAAGCAGGTCTAACATTTTCCACAAACAATGCACATTACTTTGATTTCCAGGAAAGAAAATATTAACTTAGATTTCGGGTGATATCTTGTGGCCAGTGGAGATACTTCTTTCTGTCCCATTGCGTTCAGAAACAGCTGACTTACATAGTGACAGGGAATTTGAAATCATGAGCCATGCAATTTTTTTTTCTTCACCTTCTGAATCAGTCAACGAATAGGAAGAAACATATAAACATAGGTGCAGGAGTAGGCCATTCGGCCCTTTGAGCCAGCACTGCCATTCAATATGATCATGGCTGATCATCCAAAATCAGTACCCCGTTCCTGCTTCTCTCTTGAAAACATCCAGTGAATTGGCCTCCATTGCCTCTGTGGCAGAGAATTCCACAGATATCCAAGGAAGGAAAAACAAATTAGGGGAGCCTATTGTAACAAACATGTGACAAACAAGGACAGTGTTTGTTTTGCTGCAGATTTCTGTGCATTAGCATCAAACCCCCTCGGTACTATTTGGGCAATAGTCACAATTCCTGCTAAATTTGCAGATTGTGAATCCGTGAAGACCTCCAATCTTCCAGTAATGAGTAGAAATGGTGGTCAAGTATCAGATTGACATCTGAGGCACATGGACCTAGTTGGATTGGCAAATTGACATATTCAGCATGCTGAATGAACTGGGGCTGTGCTTCCTGGGTAAGTGTGTTGTTTACTGTAGGATCTCCTGAACTTGAAAATCAGAAAGAATTTGGAGAAGGCCTGTCAGGCATCCGTCAAAGCTTGAAAATCTGGAACATGAAATCCTGGGCATTATTGCATGGCTATTGCCAATGAAATATGTATGCAAATTGTTAGCAATGAGTAATATCGTCTCAACAGAGTAATGCTGCAGTGAAAATAAATGGAGGAAAGCCATTATTAAAAACACTTAAGATAAACATGTCAAAAACAAAATAGAACATAAGTGAAGCTACTTTAGATAAGATTAAAAATGGACATTGGAAACAAGTTGCATGATCCACCTGTATCTATTTACACCCCAGGGCAATCTGTGGGTGACAGACATGCTCCCCGACCATGAATCCAGTGACCAGTCAGTTCTATTTATAATGTTTATGTCATTCATTCAACAGCAAGGGGACAAGTTTCAGTAGTGGATGGTAGACTGTGGGATGTGAGTTGTAGAAATGATTTCCAAAGGCCATTGCACCTTGCAATAAAGGATGGTGCAACATGACAGAGCACCAGAAGAAAGGAATAGAGGGGCTGAGTGTTGTGCTGCAGGCTGGGAGACCCTCTTGATGTACTTTGATACTGTGGGTAGATGTGGAGGGAGTGGAGGGACCTTAGACCCAGGGGTGTGGGGACAGTGCCACTGTGAGGAGCGGTAGAGTTGCTGCCTTACAGTGCTTGTTAATGTGTGGGGGTCGCTGGTCGGCACGGTTCTGGTGGGTCAAAGGGCCTGTTTCCGTGCTGTCTCTCAAAACTAAACGAAATTTTAAAAGACAATAGCCTAATGCATGTGGTCAAGATCACTGCATTATAACTTCAGGCACCATATCTCATCAAGTATATACCGGCCTTGCATGATGCTTAATGCAACACACTCAATGATCAAACTATCGACAGACTCCTCATTCAGAACTGGAACCTAACATTTGCATACCCCACCACACCTCCAGGTTCACGGTTGGCACTCATCTGCCAGTTGTTCAACTATAATAGGCACTTCAACAAAGCACGTTCTATGGTGCACATCCCTGCAGGACAAGCGATGGCCCATAACTAATGCCAGAAGCAGCAACTTGCTTCAGTTACCTACAACCACATCCTCATATCCCCTCCCCCCACCCCCCTCCCCCCACACACCCAAACACACCGTGGAAGAGTGAATCTACCCATAAATTGGAGGAGGAACCAAGAGAACCTGAAAAAGCAGTGAGGCTGAGGTTTCGAAGATGATAGTAAGTTCATATCTAACCCAGCCTTTGCATGTCTCACTTTCCCCAAATCACATGATCATTTCCAATTAATGCTGCAGTTGGATTGCAATTAACTTGCCCCCTTACTTTAGAAAGCCAGAAACATCAAACAGAGATTGAACAGCAAGAGAGCTGTGATGTACATGCATATGCACAGATTCCTTCTAACCCAGACAATGCAGTGTGTACAGAAAAACACAGATCACTAAGAACATGTGCAACTGCTTTATTCAACCACGTAAATACTCTACTCATATTCATATGTGTTACACATGTACATCAGCTTCTGACTGCCTACTCTCTCCATGCCTCTGATAATTTTATGTAAACATATCATGATTCAATGCCTCCATTGGATCAACCTCTGCAATAAACCCATTATCACTTCATTCTCCACGGTTAAGTAGCTTACATGGACAATTATGATTTTATTCTATATTCACGTGATCTCTTTACACCAAATATTTGAAGTCATATTTCAACATCGCATTTCCAAATATCCTATTGGCTGGGCAGTGTAGAGCTCTGTCATGAACATCAAACAAAACTGCAGATGCCAGAAATCTGAAATCAAAACAGAAAACGCTGAGGACTTTCAGCAGGCAGGCAGCATCCATGGAGAGAGAAAGGTTATCGTTTCAGGTCTGTGAGTCATCATCAGAACTGGAGAAAAGGAAAAAGTCTCTCTTGTCATATCAAACACTATCATGTGCCTGAGGTGTTTTTCTCTGCTTGATGAGTCAGAATTTTGTTTCTTTCTCATCTTCCACTCTTCTAATAGAAATAGAAACATAGAAAATAGGTGCAGGAGTAGGCCATTTGGCCCTTCGAGCCTGCACCGCCATTCAATATGATCATGGCTGATCATCCAGCTCAGTAACCAAATGAGGTGTGTCCAAAAGAAGATTGGTCATGTTTTGAGCCATCTGAACTTTACTAACAGCATGTGTGGTATTTCTCAGCAGTTTTTCCAAGATATTTGCCCATTAATATTTTATTGTTAAATTTGAGCATCATTGTTCTTTCAGTACATCTTTGACAATTGTCACTGTACCATTTAACATTGTACCATTTGAAGCTGGATAATATGGTGAAATATTGTATTCTTAATACCATTTTGTTTCGTAAAAGTCTCAAACAGATATATATAAAACTAAAGTCTACTATCCAAGACCATTTCTGGTGAACCATGACATATAAAAATTAATCTTAATTCTTCGGTATCACAAAATGCTGGAGTAACTCAGCAGGTCAGGCAGCATCTAGGAGAGAAGGAATGGGTGACGTTTTGGGTCGAGACCCTTCTTCAGACCCGAATGGGCTCGACCCGAAACGTCACCCATTCCTTCCCTCCTAGATGCTGCCTGACCTGCTGAGTTACTCCAGCATTTTGTGATACCTTCGATTTGTACCAGCATCTGCAGTTATTTTCCTACACAATCTTAATTCTTCAATCATCTGCTCTAATATAGTGCATATTTCACCTCAAACCATTTTGAATAACCATGAATGCCAAGACATTGCCAAACCCTTTCTCACAATAATTAACAAGTAATCTTTCGAAAGGTCTCAGTGGCCAATTCCACTTTTGTAAAGGTGTTTTCACCAACTTGACTCTGTAAACTTGACAGTTAATATAGTCATCTGGCAACTCTTCAAGATTTTTACCAAATCTGGACCGATAAACATTTTTTTTTCCTGTTGCTTCATGCTGTCAGAACCAGAATACTCAATGTGATGCTATTCTAAGAAAATGTCTTCTCAATATATTATGCATAACAACTTTATGTTCCCATTTCTCATATTGTTCTTCCATTGACAACTCATACAGTCAGTTATAGTATGGTCTCATCAACCTCTACTACTTTCAGGGTGAAGATTGTGCTTTCATACCCTCTGCTTGAATTCCTCATGTAGAGCAACCTTGGCATCACATGTGCAATACCATTTTGTTTCAAACATTTAATAGCATCAGAAATACACCACAGAAACAATCCCTTCCGGCCAACCTTGTCCATGCTGACAGTAATGCTATCTATACTAATCCTATTTCCTCACATCGCACTACTCCTTCCACATTCAAGTACCTGTCCAAGTGCCTTTTAAACCTGGTAATTATATCTTCCTCCACTACCTCCTCTGGCAGTTTATTCCAAATATTCACCACATGTACTAACAACTAATTTCCCACTTACTTGCAGTATACCACTTACCGCAGATTCCTAGTTAGAAACCTTCCATCACGACCTTCTGCCTCCTATTACTTAAATAAATCTGGATACTATTCATTGACACATCTTGGATCCTTTGTGCTTAAATCTTCTGGACCACCCTCCCATAAAGGACCTTCTCAAAAACCTGACTAAACTATGCTGCCCAACCTTCATTAATCTCCATAGATGGCGGCGCCTAACGGCAGCGGCTGACTAGCAGTCTGTCCGTCTTTTTTTTTCCTTTTTTTGTTGTGTGTCAGTGTTGGGATGGTTTTTATATATATTTTTTTGGTTGTGTATGTGTGGGAGGGGGTGGTGGTGTGGGTGGGTGTGGGGGGGGGGGGACTTTTCTCTTCCTCACGGCGCGGGGTGCGGCTCGGCTGCGGGGCCTAACATCCCCCGGTGCGGCTTGGCCGCTGGACTTTACATCCCCCGGTGCGGCTTGGCCGCTGGACTTTACATCGCCCGGTGCAGCTTGGCCGCTGGACTTAACAGTGCCCGGTGCAGCTCGGCTGCGGGGCTTTACATCGCTGGTGCGGCTCGGCTGCGGGACTTGACATCGCCCGGTGCGGCTCGACCACGGGACTTAGCTGCGCGAGGCTTGGTCACGGGCCTTTCATCGCCCGGTTCGGCCGCGAGACGTTTCAGCGCCCGGTGCGGGGACTGTGCGGGTCGGTCGGGGACGAGCTGTCTGTCCGTGGGCGTGGGGAAGAGAGTGGAAGTTTTGTTGCCTCCATCACAGTGAGGGGGTGTTTGGAGTCACTGTGATGGACGTTTGTGTTGGGGTTATGTGTCTTGTGTTCTTTTTTTTTTTCTATGACTGCTATGTAGTTTCGTTCGGTACTTCGGTACCGAACGACAAATAAAGCTCTGTTATACCTGTTATACCTGTTATACCTGTAATCTAAAAAAATGCAGAGACATGATTTTCTCACTCAAAAAGACATGATCTCTCCTGCACAAAACCATACTGCTCTTAATCAATCAACGCCTTTCCAAGTGAACCTAAATACTGTCCCTCAGAATTTTCTCCAACAGCTTCCCTAACATAGTCATAGTGTATAACACTGATGTAAGGTATACTGCCTTGCAGCCTCCAAGCTTATCAGCTACCTCACCATAGCTAATGAAGATCTGCATTAGCAATGTCCTCTCTTGCTACCTTTCGCATCCTGGATGGATCCCATCTAACCTTGGGGATTTATCCACCTTAATGTATATTTCTAGCACTCCCTCACTCCTGATGTTGCCATGCACCATAATATCAGTGTACCCCTCCCTTAAATCTCCAGCCTCCACATCTTTCTCCCCAGTGAATATCCATGAGAATTATTCATTTGGGATCTCACTCATAGCCCCTAGATCTATGCATAGATTGCCCTTCTGGTTTATTTATTTATTTGCCTCTGTACTCCACAATTTGAGATTTGTAATAGAAAAAATCACGTGGTTAAAGTGCACATTGTCAGATTTTATTAAAGGGTATTTTTATACATTTTGGTTTCACCATGTAGAAATTACAGCTGTGTTTATACATAGTCCCCCCATTTCAGGGCACCATAATGTTTGGGAGACATGGCTTCACAGGTATTTGTAATTGCTCAGGTGCATTTAAATGCCTCCTTAATGCAGGTATAAGAAAGCTCTCAGCACCTAATCTTTCCTCCAGTCTTTCCATCACCTTTGAAAAGTTATATTGCTGTTTATCAACATGAGGACCAAAGTGTGCCAATCAAAGTCAAAGAAGCCATTATGAGACTGAGAAACAAGAATAAAACTGTTAGAGACATCAGCTAAATGGCTTACCAAAATCAACTGTTTGGAACATCATTAACAAGAAAGAGAGCACTGTTGAGCTTATTAATCGCAAAGGGACTGGCAGGCCAAGGAAGACCTCCACAGCTGATGACAGAAGAATTCTTTCTATAATAAAGAAAAATCCCCAAACACCTGTCCGACAGATCAGAAACACTCTTCAGGAGTCAGGTGTGGATTTGTCAATGACCACTGTCTGCAGAAGACTTCATGAACAGAAATACAGAGGTTACACTGCAAGATGCAAACCACTGGTTAGCTGCAAAAATAGGATGGCCAGGTTACAGTTTGCCAAGAAGTACTTAAAAGAGCAACTACAGTTCTGGAAAAAGGTCTTGTGGACAGATGAGATGAAGAGTAACTTGTATCAGAGTGATGGTGAGAGCAAAGTATGGAGGAGAGAAGGAACTACCACAGCATACCACTACATCTGTAAAACATGGTGGTGGGGGTGTTATGGCTTGGGTATGTGTGGCTGCTGAAGGCACTGGCTCACTTATTTTCATTAATGATACAACTGCTGATGGTAGTAGCATAATGAATTCTGAAGTGTACAGACACATCGTATCTGCTCAAGTTTAAAAAAATGCCTCAAAACTCATTGGCCGGCAGTTCATTCTACAGCAAGACATTGATCCCAAACATACTGCTAAAGCAACAAAGGAGTTTTTCAAAAAATGTAATTTCTTGAGTGGCCAAGTCAATCAACCGATCTGAACCCAATTGAGCATACCATTTCTATGCTGAAGAGAAAACTGAAGGGGACTAGCCCCCAAAACAAGCATAAGCTAAAGATGGCTGCAATACAGGCCTGGCAGTGCATCACCAGCGAAGACACCCAGCAACTGGTGATGTCCATGAATCACAGACTTAAAGCAGTCATTGCATACAAAGGATATGCAACAAAATACTAAACATGACTACTTTCATTTACATGGCATTGCTGTGTCCCAAGCATTATGGTGCCCTGAAATGGGGGGCTATGTATAAACATTACTGTAATTTCTACATGGTGAAAACAAAATGTATAAAAATGGCCTTTATTAAAATCTGACAATGTGCACTTTACCCACATGTGATTTTTTTTTCTATTACAAATCTGAAATTGTGGAGTACAGAGGCAAATAAATAAATGATGGGTCTTTGTCCCAAACATTAGGGAGGGCACTGTAAAAAGAGGGCATTCAGCTCACAGTTTATGCCAAATCTTTGACAGAACTAATCTATTACTCCCACTGCAATGCTCTTTTCTAATAGCTGTAGAGTTCAATTGAAAGTATTTGTCCGATCCACTTTGAAAATGATAAATGAAAAACTGCACTTGCGAGAAATTTGAAATAAAAGCAGAAATGGTGATGCTACTCAGAGGTCAGGCAGTGCTGGTCGTTGACCTGACATATTAAAACAATTTCTCTATCCACATAGTTGACCAATCTACTCAGGACTTCCTGCATTTTCTTTTTTTTCTTTCCTTTTTGAAACGTTCATGAAGTCATCTTCCATTATCATCCAGACACTATATTTTGGATCACAACTGTGTAAAATAAAAGCCTGGAAACTAGAAAGATGAATGTCCGTTTTTACATTAAAATTACATATAAAACCCATTGAACCCAGGTTGGAGTATTATTTCCAGGTGGAAACACAGCCAGTGGGAAATTGAACACTGCACAATTCCCCTTAGACTGCATGATGGGGAACTGCCGATGCTGGAATCTTGCGTAGAACACAAAGTGCTGGAGTAACTCTGTGGGGCTCAGTGGGACAGGCAGCATCTCTGGAGAACATGAATAGTCTGAAGAAAGGTCCCAACCCGAAACATTGTCTATCCATGGCCTCCAAAGATGCTGCTCGACCCGCATTATGTGCTTAGTATGCATGTTATTCTTCCTGCATCACGGCCTCATTTTCATGTCAATTTTCATGTCAATTTTCATATGCTGGCCATTCTCACCCTCGCCCCAACATAAATCAGAGTTCAAAGATTCAACCCATGACTTCTGTTAAACTGTCAGCAAAAAACAAGGCTGAAATTCACAATGAAATGCAAATTAAAAGTTCTCCACTGTGATGTTTATGCATTGATCAAAGTGCCCCCTCAGCTCATATTCCAATTGTCAAATGTTTTCCCAACCATACTTATGTGCTCCCTCAGTGTTTTTAGGTTTTTAATTTGACGCACTTCAGTGCATCATGCAGCGATATCTGCTTCACTGGTCATCCTGGCTTTTGCTGTCGGGTCTCCGACATTGACATTGTTGGCAAAATCCACAACCTCCTCACACTTGCATTTTCCTCTCACCTCCATAGCAGCCTTTTATTCGGCTTATTTCTGGCTGCTACGGTGTTGGGTCTTTTAAAGTCTGCAACCTTCCCTGCACACTGCACAGCAAAAATACATCAATGACAAAGGATATGTAGGTCCTACCATGTTTTAACATCATTTTCATGTGGTAAACCATCCCAGCACTATGTAACCCTTCGTTACCAGCTTCTCCGTTTTTTGTGGGGTAATGATTGGGCAAAAATACATTTTCTTGACGTTTTAGTTGATCATATTTAGTCAACTTATGTTCATAAGTTCATAGGAGCAGAATCAAGCCATTTGGTGCATCAAGTCTACTCCGCCATTCAATCACAATTGATCTATCATTCCCTCTCAATCCCTTTCTCCTGCCTTCTCCCCATAATATTTGACACCCTTACTAATCAAGAACCTCTCAATCTCCGCTTTAAAAATACCCAATGACTTGACCTCCACAGCTGTCTGTGACTTTGAATTCCACAAATTCACCACCCTCTGACTAAATAAATTTCTCCTCAACTCCTTTCTAAAGGTCCATCCTTTCATTCCGAGGCTGTACCTTCTGGTCCTAGACTCTCCCACTAGCGGAAGCATCCTCTCCATTTTATCTAGGTCTTTCACTATTCGGTAGGTTTCAATGAGGTCACCTCTCATGCTTCTGAACTCCAGTGAGTCCAAGCCCAGAGCAATCAAACGCTCTGTGTCCCCTGGTTATGAAATCTTTTGCCAATACAAACAGTTTCTCTTTATTTTATCAAAGCCAAGAACAAGTTTCAATAAATCTAACAAACCTCCTGTAAATCTCTGCCCACTGAAGTACATTTCAGTGCCCTGTTGCTCTACATAGACCCCATATCCCATTGCGTTCTCAGTGACTCTTTTCCTCTCTAAGGCTTTGGCATCCAAGCAAATGTAGAGACAAGAACTGAACACAATACTGAGGTTAAGGCCCAACAGCACTCTTTCATCCTTTGTGCTAAAAACCTCCATTACTAAAACCGAGAAACACAAAGGTGTATTTTTAAGCAGCATTCTCAGTTCACCCAATTACTTTCAAGAATGTGTGTGTGCATGCCAAGGACTCGTTTTTCTTCTTCCTCCTTTAAAACTGTCTTATTCAGATTATTTTTTTCTTCCCACAACATGCATTACTTCACCAAAGTGACTCACCATCCACTGCTCTGTCAGGTGAAGAATATATAAGATTTATTACTCAGTGGAAATTTCATATCTCAATTATATTTGGGTGACCTTCATACTGAAGCTAAATTACTTCTAGAACCCTCTGCCTGGGTAAACACTCTCACAGCATCTTCCTGCCAGCCCCTCGGAATTGATATCACCAGTGTACTCTGTTTACATATTCTGCTGTGCTGCTGCAAGTAAGAATGTCATTGTTCTACCTGAGACATATGACAATAAAACACTCCTGATTCTTGATCACCTCTCATTTTTTTAAACTCCAGAGAGCATCGACCTATTGGACTCAAACTTCCCTCATAAGACAACCTCCTCATTTCAAAGACCAATGTAGTGAATCTCTGTTTCCCTGTCTCTGAGGCAACCATTACTGCACAGTATTTCAGGCCTCTGCTCAGGACCAGTACAGGTCGGAGGGGTTGAATGGCTTATTTGCATATTACATTTCCCTGATTCTGTTTTGTTTTCAACAAAGCATTGCACAGTTCCAGCAAGGCTTCCAGACTGTTTTACTCAATTTTTCTGGCACTAAAGGATAACATTCCATTTTTCCTTCCTCATTATTTATTGTGCCTGTGCGCTTTCTGTCATTTTTGGAGATTGCAATAGCAATGATGATAGCTACGCCATGTTCACTTGTTGCTTCTAACCGAAGATGTAATGCAATGTAGAAACATAGAAACATAGAAAATAGGTGCAGGAGTAGGCCATTCGGCCCTTCGAGCCTGCACCGCCATTCAATATGATCATGGCTGATCATCCAGCTCAGTAACCTGTACCTGCCTTCTCTCCATACCCCCTGATCCCTTTAGCCACAAGGGCCACATCTAACTCCCTCTTAAATATAGCCAATGAACTGGCCTCAACTACCTTCTGTGACAGAGAATTCCACAGACTCACCACTCTCTGTGTGAAGAAATGTTTTCTCATCTCGGTCCTAAAAGACTTCCCCCTTATCCTTAAGCTGTGACCCCTGGTTCTGGACTTCCCCAACATCGGGAACAATCTTCCCGCATCTAGCCTCTCCAACCCCTTAAGAATTTTATATGTTTCTATAAGATCCCCCCTCAGTCTTCTAAATTCCAGCGAGTACAAGCCTAGTCTATCCAGTCTTTCTTCATATGAAAGTCCTGCCATCCCAGGGATCAATCTGGTGAACCTTCTCTGTACTCCCTCTAAGGCTAGAATGTCTTTCCTCAGATTAGGAGACCAAAACTGTACACAATACTCCAGGTGCGGTCTCACCAAGGCCCTGTACAACTGCAGCAGAGCCTCCCCGCTCCTATACTCAAATCCTCTTGCTATGAATGCCAACATACCATTCGCTTTCTTCACTGCCTGCTGCACCTGCACGCTTGCTTTCAATGACTGGTGCACCACGACACCCAGGTCACGTTGCATCTCCCCTTCTCCTAATTGGCCACCATTCAGGTAATACTCTGCTTTCCTGTTCTTGCTGCCAAAGTGGATAACCTCACATTTATCCACATTATATTGCATCTGCCATGCATTTGCCCACTCTCCTAATCTATCCAAGTCACTCTGCAGCCTCCTAGCATCCTCCTCGCAGCTAACACTGCCACCCAGCTTCGTGTCATCCGCAAACTTAGAGATGTTGCATTCAATTCCCTCGTCCAAATCATTAATATATATTGTAAATAACTGGGGTCCTAGCACTGAGCCTTGCGGTACCCCACTACCCCATGTAAAAGAAAGGACAATAGCTATTCTTCCATTCCTGTATCTTTGCCCCTAGGGTTTCCCAAAGCTTAATCCTTGACTTCCAAAGTATCCTACTGTACCTCATAACCATCTACGAACCGCAACTAGGGTGGCATGGGTAGTGCAACGGTTGAGTTGCTGCCTTACAGTGCCAGAGACCCAGGTTCAATCCTGACTATGAGTGCTGTCTGTAGGGACTTTGTATGTTCTCCCTGTGACCACATGGGTTTTCTCCAGGTTTCTTCCCACACTCCAAAGATGTACAGGTTAGTAAGTTAATTGGCTTTGGTAAAGATTGCCCCTAGTGTGTAGGATGGTGCTAGTGTACAGGGATCGCTAGTCAGCTTGGACTCGGTGAACCGAATGGCCTGTTTTTGCTTCGTAAACTAAACTAAACATCTCTCTCAACCTCTCCACCAACTGCAAGTTGAATATCACTCAATATTGGATTGGGTAAACTGAAAAGTCTGAGGTCATTATCTTCTGCCGTAGTTACCAACACCGTGACTCTCCCTGCCAACCATTTAAGACTGAACCAGATTGCTTGCAATTTTTATGTCACTATGGACTCTGAGCTAAATTTCAGGCTGCATTTTTGCAACTTGTTCAATACAGCCTAATCCCATTTCCATTGTGTCTTCAAAACTGCCACTGACTGCGATTGTCAGTTGATGATACTCTCAGCCAGCATTTTGCTCCCTCAAAACTAGATTATTCATCCATGATCCTCATTCATTGGCAGGACGTGGACATTACTGACAAGAACATAGAGCACAGAACATTGAACAGTACAGTGCAGGATCAGGCCCTTCAACCCACAATGTCTGTGCCGAACATAATGTCAAGATAAACTAATCTCATCCTCCAGCACATGATCCATATCCCTTCATTCCCTGCATATCCATGTGCCTATCCAAAAGCCTGTAAACAACACTATCATACTTGCCTTCATCACTAGCCCTGGCAACACATTCCAGGCACCCACCACCCACTATATTAAAAAAATGGCCTCACACATTTACTTTAAACTTTGCCCTCCTCTCACCTTACAGCATCATACAGTGTGGATACAGGCTCCTCAGCCTAACTTGCCCAAGCTGACCAATATGCCACATCTATATATTTCCCAGCTGCCTGCATTTGGCCTTTATCCCTCTCAACCTATACTATCCATGTAATTATCCAAATGTTTTCTAACTTAAAGCTCTGTGTTCTATTCTTTGACATTTCCACGCTGGTAAAGAGGTTCTGACTGCCTACTGTCCACCTTATCCATATCTCTCATCATTTTATATACTTCTATTAGGTCTCTCCTCAACCTCTGATGTTCTAGAGAAAACAACCCAAGTTTGTTCAATGTATCCTTACCCTAATTCAGGCAAAATTCTGGTAAACCTCTTCTGCATCCTCTTCTGCATCCTCTTCTGCATCCTCTTCTGCATCCTCTTCTGCATCCTCCCCATCCTTGCTGTGATGTGGCAACCAGAACTGTACTCAATATTCCAAATCCGGCTAATAACTCCTAATGCAGGCAGCATTCTCGTAAATAAGACAAGCATTTATTGCTAACTGTAACTTCTATCCAAAAAGTGGTGATGAGCCAGCTTGTTAACTGCTGCTGTTCTTCTCGTGAAGGTATTACACAACTCGCACCGTGATAATGTAAGAAAAGGGATATATTTCCAAGCTAGGATGATGTATGTCTTGGAGGATAAGCTGAAGGTGGTGGTGTTCCCATCGCGTAGTTGAAGCGTAGTTCCCATTGCGTAGTTCCCATCACGTAGTTGGACTGTCTTGCATTGATCTAAGGACTTTGGCCTTTATTTGCACGAGTATTGGGGTTATTAATTCAGTGGACTTCTGGTTTAATATATATTACCCTTGTTTATTGTGTTACAGACCTATTATGCTGCCACAAGGAAGAATTTATTGTTCTGTCATTGGTACATTATGACAATGATGACTCTTGACTCTTGACATATAGACCAGATTGAATGACGATGGCACATTTCTGCACCTGACTCTTAAAGCTTAAAATTTGACACCTTACACCTTAAAATCTTACACCTCGACCAAACATTTGGATTTTTGCTTTGATATCACAATGTCACATTTTACTTCCCAGTGCTCCTGTGAAATGCCTTGGATATTTGACCACGTTAATTGTGCTATGTAAGAAGAATACACACAAGAAAATAGGAGCAGGAGTAGGTCACCTACTGATCCGCTTCAGGCCTTGAAGGGCCGAATGGCCTCCTCCTGCACCTATTGTCTATTGTCAACCCCTGAGCCACTTCCACATTAGTGTTAATATTCTGAATCTTCTTATCATTCAACTACAATGTAGTAACATTTTAGGACAACTTGAGGTCATATTCTTTTACCACGAAAGTGCCCATTTTTAAAAGATTCACTTTACTTCATATTGCAGATGAAAGTAGTGACCTGACCTTGCTGAACCCTCCATGTGACTGAGTAAAGTGTGTTGTGTAACGCTTCCTCTTTTATTTCTTACAGTGCTGAGCTTGGCTCAGCAGAAGCATATCTTGAGAATTCGGGAGTTGCTGAAAGTGTTTGAAAGTGCCTGAAACTCTGCGGCAGCAAAACAATAAAGAAAAGATGTTGCTCTGTTATTTTAGCCACATCCCAATGCCCTGGAATGGTGTGTCGTGCAGTAAGAAAGAGAACAGCATTGAATTGCTGTAGAAACACTGCAACATAGTTCTGTGAAAGCATGTTTTCCCCGAGGGATATTGAAATTGGCTTACAATGCCACAACAATAACTCATGGCTCAGAAATATTATAATGTCTTTCCTAACGTACTGTCCAGGCATTTTTTCAAAAGAATGCAAAAGGCTTTTACTCCTGCAATCGTATTTCAATCTCTATTTCACCCACATTTTAATGGATTTTGATTCCCGTTTCATCTCTGATGATCTAGCTGGTAGATTAATCAGGTTTATTTGGATCATCATTTCATTTTGTAATTATTCTGCACACTCCACACTATTGCCTGGCAATTCCTTTACAGGAAATCTTTGTCTTTCACAAATAAAAACATGTAAGAACATTTTCTGGGTCGATTTTGCTTTAAACTTGAAATTCAACAGTGAGTCCCTCTCTTGCAGCTCATTGACCTGGGAATTTCAACTATGAGGTGCTCTCAAGACCAAATAGTCTCCTGGTGTCAAATTGCATTGTGACATCTGCCATTGAAATGATTCACCTACAGCTGAAATCTACACCGGTTGTGAGCAAATATTGAACCAAACTCCATCCACATCAGCCCCAATCTCATATCAAACCCTTAATATGAAGACCTTGGCCGACCTTGGCCAACCTTGACCTATTTATAATATTGACCCTTATAACCTCCATCACCACCAATGCACTGGTCCTGATTTCCGTCCCATTCCACAACGCACCCCTCAATTCCCACAAGATACCAGTAATTAACCTCCAGCTCCTGGCTCCTCACTGCCACCATCGTGTCTCGGTCCCCACTCTCATCACCTCCCTCCACCCGCCACCCCACCAAATGCTATGATCTGGAACCCCCTCCCCAGCCACAACACAGTAAAATAATAATTATGGAAGATTTTATAAGGTCATAAGTGATAGGAATAGAATTAGGCCATTCAGCCCATCAAGTCCACTCCTCCATTCAATCATGGCTGATGTATCTCTCCCTCCTAACCCCATTCTCCTACCTTCTCCCCATAGCCCCTGACACCCACACTAATCAAGAATCTATCTATCTCTGCCTTGAACATATGCATTGACAGCCTCCACAGCCTTCGAAAGCAAAGAATTCCAGAGATTCACCACCCTCTGCCTGAAGAAATTCCTCCTCAACTTCCGAAAGGAACGTCCCTTAATTCTGAGGCTATGACCTCTTGTCCTAGACTCTCCCACTAGAGGAAACACCCTCTCCACATTATTGTAAAGACCTGCATATAGATTGCAATATCAACTTTCCTGTAACAAATTGGAAAATGAATCGACAGAATGATTGCAAGATGCTTTCCTGTAACCAAGACAGGAAAAAGTTATTTTGGATTCTGATTTGTGCAATGACAAGTTGTTATTTGATGTGTTGGAAAATAACTGCAGATGCTGGTTCAAATCAAAGGTAGACACAAAATGCTGGAGTAACTCAGCGGGTCAGGCAGCATCTCAGGAGAGAAGGAATGGGTGACCCTTCTTCAGACCCTTCTTTAGTTGATATTTGATCATCTAAATGGCTTTTTGGGGAAGATAGACCATAATATGATAGATTTTTAAAATTGAGTTTGAAAGAGACGTATTCAATGCAAAACTACGGCAAGAACTGAAGGCAAGAGAGAAAAGTCGGGTGTGGATGATTGGGAGAATACATTGAAAGGAATGACAGTGTTGAGCATTTAAAGAGGTAATGCATACTACTGTATATATTAGAAGAATAAAGGAGTGTGGAGAGAGCGCATGAAGATGGAGATGAAGTAGAAAATCAGCCATGTTCTTGATGGCTTAAAGGAATGAATAGTCTACTCCTACTCCCACTTCTTTTGATCACCAGTCTCCTGAGCCCGTCCTTGGAGGGGTTCTAGGCTGTATACTTTTAATAACCTGGGCTTCAGCTACCAGATTCAGGGACCGTTTCCTCCCAGCTGTTATCAGGCAACTGAACAGTCCTCTCACCAGCTAGAGTGTGGTCCTGATCTTCCATCTACCTCATTGGAGACCTTAGGACTATCTTCTATCAGACTTTGTTTGACTTTATCTTGATATACTCTTTATCCTTTATATGCACACTGCAGACGGCTTATTATTGTCACGTGACAATAATAAACTAAACTTTCAGCAGAGGACTGACAAACAATGTGACCAGTGGCATCCCAGCACTGTGACTATTAAGATATGCCTTGATACATTTGTTCTTAAAAACTATAGCGAACACTGACTGTTCCAGCATGTCTGTTTCCCAGGTAGCCGGCAGAGGAACTCTTGAATGTTGTGGGAAAGGCTTTTTGAATGACATAGAAAAAAGAACTGCACTTTCTTATGGGTAAAATTCCTGATGCGGGAATTGTTGTCTGAGTCACTGCCATTGAAAGTCCACGCCACCACCTGAATATCTCCATAATCTGCTGGTGATGAAATGGAACATTTCTCTTTGCTGAAAATAAACTCCTGTCGTACACAAAAAAAAACAGTACAGTACTTCAATAAAGTCTTCACAAGCGAGGACTATTAGACTTAATGTCCGGTAGCCCTTTGTCAGGATATACAATAAAAAAATCTGACATAAAGTGCTGGAGTAACTCAGCGGGTCAGGCAGCATCTCTGGAGAAAAAGGATAGGTGACGTTTCGGATGGGACCCGAGTCTGAAGAAGGGTTCCGAGCTG
Organism: Rhinoraja longicauda; assembly: GCF_053455715.1. Lineage (NCBI taxonomy): Eukaryota > Metazoa > Chordata > Chondrichthyes > Rajiformes > Arhynchobatidae > Rhinoraja > Rhinoraja longicauda. The sequence goes on along the minus strand of NC_135953.1, from coordinate 64,217,014 downwards.
AAACATCAGCCATCCTTTCGAGAAAAAAAAACAATTTTTGAAGAGGTGACCAAGAATATTGATGATAACAGAGAAGTAGATGTTGTCAACATAGACTTTAGCCAGACCTTTGACAAGAAACCGTAAAGTAGACTGGTCAGGAAGGTTAGATCACTCGGGACCAATACGAGCTCGCCAAATGGATACAAAATTAACTTGGAGGAAGGAGAAAGAGGGCGTTGGTAGAGGGTTATTTATCAGACTGGAAGACTGTAATGAGCCATGGGGATCAGCACTGTTGGCTCGATTGTAATCATGTATTGTCTTTCAGCTGACTGGAAAGCACGCAACAAAAGCTTTTCACTGCCCCGGTATAAGTGACAATAAACTAAACTGAACTGATATTCGTTATTTATATTACAATTCAGGTGCGAATGTAGGTTGCCTAGTTAGTAAGTATGCAGATGGCACTAAAATTAGTGATATAATGAACAGTGAAGAAGGTTATCTAAGATCACCTATAGGATTTTCATCAACTGGGCTAATGGACTGAGACATGGCATATGGAGTTTAATTCAGGTAAATGCAAGGTTTCACATTTTCAGCAAGACAGGGCTTACACAGTAAAGGTAAGGTGCAGGAGAACGTTATAGAACAGAGAAACCAGGTAGGGGTGGACAGGTACATAGTTCCATGAGAGTGGCGACACACGTAGAGAGGGTGGTGAAGAAGTCAGCTGGCACATCTGCCTACATGATGGTCAGGGTATTAAGTACAGAGTTGGGACATTATACAACAGCTGTACAAGATGTTGTTAAGCCCACATTTGGAGTCACCATGATTTGAATGACAGATACATGGAAGGATTGGAACGATATGATCCAGGTGCAGGCAAGTAGAAAATAGCTTGATTAGTCAGCATGGACAAGTTCGGCCAAAAGGCCTGTTTCCACACTGCATACAGTACATTCAGAAAGTATTCCGACATTCACTTTTTTCCACATTTTTCTACATTACAGCCTTATTTTTAAATGGATTAAATTCTTTTTTTTATCTTCAATCTACACACAATACCCCATAATAAAAAAGTGAAAACAGGTGTTTAGAAATGTTTGCAAAGTAATTAAAAAGAAATAACTGAAATATCACATTTACATAAGTATTCAGACCCTTTACTCAGTTCTTTGATGACCCCTGACTCAGACCCCTGACTCAGCGATTGCAGCCTCAGGTCTTCTTGGGTATGACGCTACAAGCTTGGCACACCTGTATTTGGGTAATTTCTCCCATTCTTCTCTGCAGATCCTCTCAAGCTCTTTCAGGTTGGATGGAGAACGTCGATGCACAACTATTTTCAGGTCCCTCCAGAAATGTTCAATTGGGTTCAAGTCTGGGCTCTGGCTGGGCCACTCAAGGACATTCACAGACTTGTCACAAAGCCACTCCTGTGTTGGCTTAGCTGTGTGCTTAGGGCCGTTGTCCTGTTGGAAGGTAAACCTCCGCCCCAGTCTGAAGTCCAGAATGCTCTGGAGCTGGTTTTCATCAAGGATCTCTCTGTAATTTGCTCCGTTCATCTTTCCCTCGATCCTGACCAGTCTCCCAGTTCCTGCCACTGAATAAATCCCCACAGCATGATGCTGCCACCACCATGCTTCACCGTAGGTATGGTATTGGCCAGGTGATGAGCGGTGTCGTTTGACATTCAGGCCAAAGAGTTCAATCTTGGTTTCATCAGACCAGAGAATCTTGTTTCTCATGGTCTGAGATTCCTGTAGGTGCCTTTTGGCAAACTCCATGTGGGCTGTCATGTGACTTTCACTGAGGAGTAGCTTCCGTCTGGCCATTCTACCATAAAGGCCTGATTGGTGGATGCTGCAGATATAGTTGTCCTTCTGGAAGATTCTCCCATCTTCACAGAAGAACTCTGGAGCTCTGTCAGAGTGACCATTGGGTTCTTGGTCACCTCCCTGACCAAGGCCCTTCTCCCCCGATTGCTCAGTTTGGCCGGGCGGCCAGCTCTATGAAGAGTCCTGATGATTCCAAATTTCTTCCATTTAAGAATGACGGAGGCCACTGTGCTCTTCGGGACCTGCAATGCTGCCGAAATTGTTGTATATCCTTCCCCAGATCTGTGTCTCGACACAATCCTATCTCGGAGGTCTACGGCCAATTCCTTCATCTTCATGGCTTGGTTTTTTGCTCTGACATGCACTGTCAATTGTGGGACCTTATATTGACAGTTGTGTCCCTTTCCAAATCATGTCCAATCAATTTAATTTACCACTGTTGGACTCTAATCAAGTTGTAGAAACATCTCAAGGATAATCAATGGAAACAGGATGAACATAAGCTCAATTTTGAGTGTCATAGAAAAGGGTCTGAATATTTATGTAAATGTAATATTTCAGTTATTTCCTTTTAATTACTTTGCAAAAATTTCTAAACACCTGTTTTCGCTTTTTTATTATGGGTATTGTGTGTAGATTGATGATTAAAAAAAAAGAATTTAATCCATTTTAAAATAAGGCTGTAACGTAGCAAAATGTGGAAAAAGTGAAAAGGTCTGACTACTTTCTGAATGCACTGTAGTTCTATAATTCTATGACTCTATTACTATTTTTAGATTTGCTTCAAATCACAAAATTCTACTGGACGGATAATATAGTTTAATATATAGGCCCTTTGTTAATGTTCTATCTGGCCTGAGGTGTTAAAACCAAATGTACTCATTGAATTCAATGCCAGCTCAATGGCAGCTTTGTTAAAGAAGGCATCAAGAGAGGATCAGCTTCACTGCAGGAGCTAGTCTCAGAAGATATCCGGCTGCTTCAAGGCTTATGGGCATCAACAAGGCAAACTCCACCAGGCTATATAGATAATGAAAGACATCAAGAGAAATTCATTAGCCATAGAATCTATGACCAATGAAGACAGTGTGTCTCCTGTTGAAAGCAGATTTCTCTTTAATTAAAAATATACAAAAAAAAAGATTTAGTATGTAGGTCTGATTCCAGTAGATGGAAAAATAATCCCTTCTTCTGCAATCAGGCACACAGTAAAACATTGATTTACTAGCAGCAGTGAAAATGCAATGGCACAAGTTTCTTCACTGCCACTGTAGTCTTGGAAACTGTTGGATTTGAATACACTTACATAACCAAGGTCTTAGACACAACATATTTGGAGTAACATTAAATTCCGCACGGGCTACTGAATTTTTGGAATATGTGTAGGTTTTGTACAAATATCTGGAATATGTGTACAATCCAGCCTTCCTGCTGCACCTGGCCCTTTCACAGCACACATCTAACCACTCAAGCATATCTAACTCCATTTACAAGTTTGCAGGTGACACCACTGTAGTTGGCCAGATCTTGAACAATGACGATATGAAGTACAGGAAGGAGATGGAGAGCTTAATAACATGGTGTCATGACACCAACCTCTCCCTCAATGTAAGCAAGATGCAGCAAGTGGTTATTGACTTCAGGAAACAAAATGGAGTACATGCCCCAATCAGCATCAATTGTGCAGAAATAGAGATGGTCAAGCGTCAAGTTCCTAAACTTAAATATCTCCAATAATTTGTCCTGAATCAACCACACTCATAAGTTTATAAGTTATAGGACCTTGCACTTATTAAAAATTTGCTTTTTTCTGTAACTATAACACTATAATGCTGTTACACTATCTTCTGCAACCTGGTATTTTTTCTATTTGTGTGTGGCTTGATTGTATTCATGCCTTGTATGATTTGGCTGGACAGCACACAAATAAAGTTTTTCACTATATCATGGCCCACATCACAATAATAAACCAAAATCGAAATCTATATGAATAATATTTCTTCCAGTTAAAGTACAGGAAGAGATAACTCCCTATAAAATTGTTTGTGATTGCATCCAAAGAATTTTGCAAATCAATACACAGTTTCACAGAAAACCAGGGCTGCCACATAGTATAATAGAACAGTGCATTTTTCATTTTCTCTGTACAATATTGCATGCTTTAGTTTCTGTGAGTTCTGAATTATGATTTACTCGTCATTGTTCCATCAGCATACCTATGCTCCATACACAGAAAACCGCAATAGGGGAAGAACATTACATTCTGAATTTCTACTACCATCCGACATTTCTGCTTCACAATGCAAATCTTGGTAAAAGTATGAAAGAACAGTGCTCCGATCGATAAAAAGCCCTGTCCAGTAATGTAAGTCACATTCCTCTGTCAATGTAGGCTTTTTTAAACCAAAAATTAAATTGATCAATTATTTACAATAATATGAACAATACAAAACAAAACCAATAAACCCACCACCACAATACAAAGTATAACAAATATTCTTAAATGCTGAATATTAAATAATTATATTACATTCTTGTTAAGAATACCTCCCCCCCCCCCCCCCCCCCCTCGAGGTGCCCAGCAGTCCCGGAAATCCCTCAGGGTGCCCATGGACAGCACGTATTCCCTCTCTAATGACACCCGGGCACGGATGTAACCACATGAAAAGGGGCAGGCAACCGGCCTGAAAGGAGCTCTCTTCCACCTGGCGCCCTGACTCACGGATGGCCAGCTTGGCCAGGCCCAGGAGCAACTCAACCAGAACATCTTCCATTTTACCCTCTCCCTCACGCTCAGGGTGTCCAAAGATGAGGATGGTGGGAGTGAAGTGCAGCCAGAAGGGAAGGAGCAGCCTCTTTAGTATATCAATGTAGGCATGTTGGAGGGTGGGTGTGGGGGTGCAATGAGCGGGGGGGGGGAGGAGGAATGGTTAAGGGGCGGGAGGCAGTCAGCTACCCGACAGAAGGTTGTTTCCCGACACGTGACGGCCGCAGCCATGCCCGACTACAGGCCTGTCTCGTTGCCACGGTAATGAGAACCAGCCTGAGAGGTTGCTGCTGTCCAGACTCTGCTCGCCCTGTGCACTGGAGAGGAGTGAGCCTGACAGAGAGCCAGTAAGCAGACCAGCAGCAGGTGGCATTGCAGAGCCTCGACGGTAGATAGGGCCACTAAATTCCCAGCTGCAGCCTTGGGCTCGCCCAGCAGCCCGGTGAGCTGCAGCTGTATCCCAGCCACAGGCCCAGCTCACACGGAGAGGGAAGGCAGCCGATCCCGGCCCCTGCTCGCTCTATGGATCAGCAAGTGGAGGAGGTGGAAGGAGACGGTGGTGGATGCTGAACAAAGGGGAACCGCTGGATCTTACCTACCGTGCCCTCAGGCCTTTGTGGCCAGCTGTAGCTGGGAATGTAAAATGGTGCCAAAATGGCAGCTTTTGTATTTGAACTGTTGGGCTGTTCTGTGCACATTGTACTGACCAGGGTGATTGTGCTTATGTACTGGGATAGTTTTGCTGAGCTGTAAAAATAAAAACTATTTCACTGTTGGTACACGTGACAATAAATAAACCATCAGCAATTGACCAATGAGTGCAGAGCATCACCAAATCAGTTTGAAAGACAAATTAGTGTTAGGGTTTTCTCATACTGGCCTCTACTGGAGACCCTGCAGCTGCCTGGGCCTCGGCTGTAGCGGGCGCCGCTCCAAGAGGCCGAGCACATGGACCAGACGCGGCCTACAGCGGTGGAGCAGTGGTGAACACCACAGCTACACTTGGCCAGGCCGACACTGCAATGCCACCAGACCTTCATGGTTAGATCAAGATCCCTGCACTTACAACAACTGGGACTTGAACACGGCGTGAAACTGGCGACTCTGTATACTGTCTCAGTGTACTACTGCTATACACTTGTACTGCTATACACTAGTACTGCATCTGAGATGCTTACATGTATCTTAGTGCTGGTGTATAGTGATACTTGTACCGAACTGTACACAATAATGAATCGCTCTGTACTGCAGTACATGTGACAAATAAAGTACTATACCATACCATACCATACAAACCTGATATGGTTTAATGAAGTACCCTCATTAAATCACAGTTACTCCAATGGTCAAACACTTGCTTGTTCTAGATAGCACTGGAGTTTCTTACACATCGTGCTAGAGAAACCAAGCATGGTAATATTGGTGAGCAACTTAAACGTAATGTCGCAGTAAAGTATGACTGTCAGTGGATGAGAACAATCGGTAAAAGGAGGAGGAAAAAGATAAAGAAGCATTAATGCAAGTGAAGATGCTTCTGAAAGAGAAAATACAGGGTGCCTTGTTAAGTTAGGTGAAGGAATTATTTCAAGAAGACCTTGAAATATGTTTTAATATATTATTGGATGCTTTTAACCATTTTCACTATTTAAGCCTCATCAGATAAATGTTGCATATCAAATTTAAGTTTATAGTCTACATCTTCAATATGACTGTTAATGGATGGAATCTTTACCTTGATGTGCTACCATGCCTGCTCCTTCCTGAACACAAAATATTATCATAGAAAGTTGGTAAAGAGAAACTGCAGATGCTGGAATCTTGCCTGGAACACAAAGTGCTGGTGTAACCCAGGGTCAGGCAGCTTCTCTGGAGGACATGGATAGGTGACCTTTTGGGTTGGGATCCTTCTGCAGATTGATGTCATAGCCTTCCTTCTGCACATTTCTAAATAAAAGGCAACTTGAAGCAGTAATAATGGACACGTCCCGAAGATTTTCCTCAGATTTTAGTTAATCCCCACCATCCGTTTGTCTCAGATCTTTGTACCTGTCCATTTGACCTGAATCATTCTTGTTTTCAGTGGCAGCTTTAATGGTTGACATTAAAGTTATTTGTCTACTTATGTATGTTTACCCCAGTGTAGGAAGTTCCTCTGCTTTTGAGAGCTAACCAGCCACATGGTTTTGAACCACAGTGTCTCTCAGGCATCTGGGGAATCTCTCACTGTACTTTCCACCTGCATGCCTGAGATATTTCCTGTCGATATTAACAATGCGTTCTGCTCAGTGAACGTTTGCAGAGTGTGAACATTGCTGGGCAACGTCAAATAAATCATTATACTTCACACAGCAACCCGGAAAGAGGTGAATTAATCAGTCTGACTTTTGTGCTCCTGATGTACACTGGCAATGCCAGACTTACCCTCAGCTACATAAAACCCTCCACACCCATGCCAGCTTTGCACAAACACCCAAATCGTCACCCATCCATATCCTCCAGAGATGTTGCCTTCCCAGCTGAGTTACTGCAGCACTTTGTGTACTAAACCCCATCATTTACTATTCTCATCCCTGGAGAAAAGTACCTTACTATCAATGCCCGTCAAAATGTTGTGAGCGTCAATCATGTCCTTTCTCAGCCACCAATCCATGTAGTGAGCATTTATTGTATCCACTTATTCACCTTGTGATGGTTTTCATCATGACTAAGTATACTTCAACTCAATCAACTCTATTCAGAACTGGAGGAAGAAAATCCAAAAAAGTGGAGTGGTGATGTTTCGGGGGGTGGGTGGGGGAGGGGGGTAAGTGAGGGGGAAGTGGGGTGGGGAGTGAGGGATAGAATTGCAGCAGGAGTAGAGGGTGGTGATGGAATCAGAAGGGTGTGTAGGAGAAGGGGTGGAGTGGGTGGAGAGTAATGGTGGAGGTTTAGTTTAGTTTAGTTTATTGTCACGTGTACAGAGGCACAGTGAAAAGCTTTTGGTACATGCTAACCAGTCAGCAGAAAGACAATACATGATTACAATCGATCCTTTATCAGATACATGATAAGGGAATAACTTTTAGTGCAAGGTAAAGCCAGCAAAGGCCGATCAAGGATAGACCAAGGGTCATCAAATAGGTAGATAGTAGTTCAGCACTGCTGTCTGGTTGTGGTAAGATGATTCAGTTGCCTGATAACAGCTGGGAATAAACTGTCGCTGAATCTAGTGGTGTGTGTTTTCACCCTTCTGTACCTTTTGCCTGATGGAAGAGGGGAGAAGAGGAAGTGGCCAGGGTGTGACTCATCCTTTATCATGTTGCTGGCCTTGCTGAAGCAGCATGAGCTATAAATGGAGACAATAGAAGGGAGGTTGCTTTGTGTGATGGTCTGGGCTGCGTCCACAATTTGCTGCAATTTCTTGCGGTCATGGATGGAGCTGTTCCCAAACCAAGCTGTGAAGCATCCTGATAAAATGCTTTATCTGGTTCACCTGTAGAAGTTAGTGAGAGTTGTAGGGGACATGCCAAACTTCCTAAGGAAGTAGAGGCGTTGGTGTGCCTCCTTAGTCGTTGCTTCAATATGGGTTGTCCAGAAGTTGTTGGTGATATTGATTCCTAGGAATTTGAAGTTTTCGACCATCTCCACGTTGGTACCATCAATGCAAACTGGGGTATGTGTACGCTTTGCTGAAGTCGATCACTAGCTCCTTTGTCTTGCTGGCATTGAGAAAGGTTGTTGTCTCGACACCAGGACGCGAGGTTCTCAATCTCCTTCCTCTACTCCGTCTAATCTTTATTTGACATTTGTAAATGGTAATTCATCTACAAATTTGAAAATTGAATTAGATTTGTAGATGGCTGCACAGTAGTGGGTGTACAAGGAGTAAAGGGTGTTGAGAACGCATCCTTGCGGAGCCCCCAGGTTGAGGATTTTCGTAGACGGTGATTTGTCCCCTATCCTCACTGATTGCGGTCTGTTGGTCAGGAAGTCGAGGATCCAGTTACAGAGATGAGTGCTGACACCAAGTCCCGCGAATTTGGGGATGAGCCTGGATGGTATAACGGTATTAAAGGCAGAGTTGTAGTCTATGAATAGGAGTCTGACGTAGGTGTCTCTCTTCTCCTGGTGTTCTAGGGATGAGTGTCGGGCTAGGGTGATGGCATCGTCCGTGAACCTGTTGTGGCGGTAGGCGAACCACAGTGGATCAAGGCCGCTGGGTAGACTGGATTTAGTAAGTTCCATACATTTCATAATGGTGGATGTCATGGCCACTGGACGGTAGTTGTTTAGGTATGAGGTCTTGCTTTTCTTCGGCACTGGGATGACGGTGGCCTTCTTGAAGCAGGTGGGTACTTCAGAGCGTAGAAGGGAGAGATTAATGATGCCCACGGATACTCCCACTAGCTAGTCTGCATGGCTACTAAGGACACGGCTAGGAACTCCATCTGGGCCAGTTGCTTTTTGTGGGTTTACCTTCAGGAAGGCTGATCTAACCTCTGCTACAGTCACCCTGGAGAGAAACACACTGGAGTCTGAAGGGCCAGGTGTCACTGCCCTGCTGGCCTTCTGCTCGAAGCGAGCATAGAAAGCATTCAGTTCATTGGGTAGGGTTGCACTATCACCAATGATGTTGCTGGCCTTGCTTTGCAACCAGTATCTTATTCTTTGCCACATTCTTCGTGTGTTCGAGTGATTACACTGGGACTCAAGTTTGTCCCGGTATTGTCAATTGGCATCCTTGATGGCTTTGTGGAGATCATAGCGGGCCTTCTTGTACTGCTCGGGGTCATTTGACTTGTATGCAGCAGACCTGATTTGTAAAAAAGAAAAGATTAGTGAAGACAAATGTAGGCCTCTTACAATCAGAGACAGGTGAATTTATAATGGGAAACAAGGAAATGGCAGAACTGTTAAACAAGTACTTTGGTTCTGTCTTCACTAACGAAGACACAAACAATCTCCCTGAAATACTAGGAGCGAGGGAGGAACTGAAGAGGATCCACAATAGTCAGGAAATGGTGTTAGGTAAACTGTTGGGACTGAAGGCAGATAAATTCCCAGGGCCTGATGGTCTAGATCCCAGAGTGCTCAAGGAGGTGGCCTTAGAAATCGTGGATGCATTGGTGATCATTTTCCAATGTTCTCTCGACTGGATCAGTTCCTGTGGACTGGAGGGTAGCCAATGTAACTCCACTTTTTAAGAAAGGAGGGAAAGAGAAAACAAGGAATTATAGACTAGTTAGCCTTTAATCGGTAGTGGGGAAGATGCTTGAGTCGATTATTAAAGATGTTATAGCAGCGCGTTTGGAAAGCAGTCAAAGTCACCATGGATTTATGAAGGGGAAATCATGCTTGACTAATCTTCTGGAATTTTTTGAGGATGTAACAAGTAGAATGGATGAGGATGTGGTGTATCTGGACTTTCAAAAAGCCTTTGACAAGGTCCCACACAAGAGATTCGTGTGCAAAATTGGAGCCCGGTATTGGGGGTAGGGTTTTGGCAAGGATAGAGAACTGGTTGGCAGACAGGAAGCAAAGAGTAGGAATTAACGGGTCCTTTTCAGAATGGCAGGCAGTGACTAGGGTGGTGCTGCAAGGCTCGGTGCTGAGACACCAGTTATTTATAATATATATTAACGATTTAGATGAGGGAATTAAATGTGACATCTCCAAGTTTGCGAAGGACACAAAGCTGGGTGGCATTGTGGGCTGTGAGGAGGATGCTATGAGGCTGCAGGGTGACTTGGATAGGTTGGGTGAGTGGGAAGATGCATGACAGATGGAATATAATGTGGATAAATGTGAGGTTATCCGCTTTGGTGGCAAGAACAGGAAGGCAGATTATTATCTGAATGGTCAGATTAGGACAAGGGGAGGTGCAACGAGACCTGGGTGTGTTTGTACATCAGTCACTGAAAGTAAGCATGCAGGTACAGCAGGCAGTGAAGAAAGCTAATGGCATGTTGGCCTTCATTGCGAGAGGATTTGAGTTTAGAAGCAAGAAGGTCCTACTGCAGTTGTACAGGGCCCTGTTGAGACAGCACCTGGAGTATTGTGTGCAATTCTGGTCTCCTAATTTGAGGAAGGACATTATTGCTATTGAATGCAGTGTAGGTTCACCAGGTAAATTCCCAGGATGGCGGGACTCACATATGATGAAAGAAAGGGTCAACTATGCTTGTATTCATTGGAATTTAGAAGGGGATCTTACAGAAACATATAAAATTCTTAAGGGATTGGACAGGCCAGATGCAGGAAAAATGGTCCCAATGTTAGGGGAGTCCAGAACCAGGGCTCACAGTATAAGGAGCAGGCCATTTAGGACTGAGATGAGGAACAAAAATTCACCCAGAGAGTTGTGAATCTGTGGAATTCTCTGCCACAGAAGACAGTGAAGGTCAATTTATTGGATGTTTTCAAGAGAGAGTTAGATTTAGCTCTTATGGTTAAAGGAATCAAGGGATATGGGGAAAAAACAGGAACCGTGTACTGATTTTGGATGATCAGCCATGATCATATTGAATGGCGGTGCTAGCTTGTAGGGCAGAATGGTCTATTCCTGCACCTATTTTTTCTGTTTCTATATTACCTCACGGTTCATCCATGGTTGGGGAACACTCAGATTGACTTCGTGGGCACACTGTCTTCCAAGCACTTGCTGATGAAGTCAGTCACAGCAGTGGCGTACTCATTCAGGTTGGCTGTGGAATCCCTGAGTATGGACCACTCCACTGACTCAAAGCAGTCACGTAAGATGTCTGCTTTTGATGTTGCGTAAGATAAGGAGAGATAGAATGGGGATGGAGTGAGAGGGCAGTGGGAGTGGAGTAAAGGTGGAGTGGGGGTGCTATGAGGAAGGATGGGATTGTAGAGGTGGAGGGGGAATGGAGTCAGGAGGGATTGGGAGTGGAGAAGGGGAGGAGTGGGTGTGGGGTGAGAGGGAAGTGAGTGTAATAAGGGTGGAGAGGGCTGGAGTGAGGAGGTTGGCAGTGGAGAAGGGGTGGTGCGGGTGGAGTGAAAGAGGAATGGACGGAGTAAAGATAGAATAGGGATGGAGAGGCGTGGAGTGAGATGGGTGTGGGAGTGAGGTAAGTGTAGAGTGTGGGTGTTGCAGCATGAGATATCCGGTGGGTTCGCTTTAATTTACTCCGTACTTTTGAAAGCATTCACAGTGACGAACAGAATGTTTTCTTCCTGCAGATAACTTCAACCTGTCAAACCCTATTGTTATTCAGTGATGGTATTATTTCTCTAAATTTTATTCAAACCGATTGCCCACGTTAATCTTTCCTCATAAAGCTGGTCTTCTTGTTGCCAAAGTGTACATAGAGGCAGTCAAAATGCATTACATATCAGACTTGATCTCTCTTGTTCCACTTGCTATGTTTTTTCACACAAATATATCTCCGTTTGCTAAGCCATTACTGAAATTCAACCTTAATTTTTCACACCTTTGCCAATGACAGAATTCTCAGTTTCTCTCCAAGATCCAATTTGCTGCCTTAGTACTTGAAGATTTATGACTAAAACACATGAATTTTCAGTCAAAGATGCTCTGTGCCCAGCAATGGTAAAATCATGTTCACATTTTGAATGTGCCAGTCATAGAAACATAGAAACATGGAAAATAGGTGCAGGAGGAGGCCATTCGGCCCATCGAGTCAGCACCGCCATTCATTGTGATCATGGCTGATCATCCACAATCAGTAACCTGTGCCCAACTTCTCCCCATATCCTTTGATTCCTCTAGCTCCTAGAGCTCTATCTAACTCTCTTTTAAATTCATCCAGTGATTTGGCCTCCACTGCCCTCTGTGGCAGAGAATTCCAAAAATTCACAACTCTCTGGGTGAAAAGGTTCCTTCTAACCTCAGTTTAATATGGCCTCTGCTTTATTCTAAGACTGTGGCCCCTGGTTCTGGACTCACCCAACATTGGGAACCTACATTTTTCCTGCATCTAGCTTGTCCAATCCTTTTATAATTTTATATGTCTCTATAAAATCCCCTCTCATCCTTCTAAACTCCAGTGAATACAAACCTAGTCTTTTCAATTTTTCTTCATATGACAGTCCCGCCATCCCAGGGATCAATCTCATGAACCTACGCTGCACTGCCTCAATTACAAGGATGTCCTTCCTCAAATTAGGAGACCAAAACTGTACACAATACTCCAGAAGTGATCTCACCAGAGCCCTTTACAACTGCAGAAGAACCTCTTTACTCCTATATTGAAATCTTCTCGTTATGAAGGCCAACATGCTTTCTTCACTGCCTGCTGTACCTGTACCTGCACACCAGTCGACAAAATAAATTGATATTTGTATATTGTAAGGACTTTTAAGGACATTCTAGGATGGGTAATTGAGGATAGACTGGTAGAGCTCTGTGAAAGAGTAGAACATGCTTTGTGCTTTTCTCTTGAAAAAATTGTATTTTCTGACAAGAGATTGTTTTTGTAATGTAGGAGGTCCAAGATGTGTTTAATTTACAGGACTTTCTGTCCAGTGATGCTAAAGGGTTTTGTTACCTCACCTTCTTATCCAAGAGGCCCATTGCAGTCTTTACCTGTCAGGAACTGATGTAATTCCGCCTTACCACTTAAGAAAATTCAACATTGCTCAATGCACGAAGTAACAATTCTCAATAATTTATTGACTGAGGAAGGGTCCCGACCTGAAACGTCACCTATCCATGTTCTCCAGTGTTACTCCAGTGTATTTTGTTTTCCTCTAAATTATTATATCTAATTATCATATTATAATTATTATATCTAAATTATTAGATTATTTTCCTTGAGAAGCCATTGTGGTTGAGCAGAGTGCTGCTGTGGATGCTTCCCTTCTTTGATGTCGACACTTCCATAACCTTTCTACAGCAAAGCAATGTATGACCAATTCATGTAAAAATACTTTTCCCAGATTTATTTTAGATGAGTACAAAGGCTAGGCAAAGCTACAAGCAGACAACCTGTCTCACTAATTCATGTCTTTTAGATTATTTGCCTGATGGAAATTATTTTCAGTTCCAATGGAAAAGTGGGGAATATTTGTTGTTAAAGCTGCATGTAATCTATCACAAATCTCACCTTTTCTGTCCTTATCTCACACTTTTTTGTCTTTTCATCTCTGTCCATTGTCCAAACATCTGCCTATCAATCCTCACCCCCCCCCCCCTCCCTCTCCTATATCACCTCTTGCTTTGCCCTGCCCATTCTCTCTTCCAGCTTTCCCCCCTCCCTCCCCCCCCCTCCCCCCTCCCCCCTTCCCCCACCTCCCCCCCCCTCCCCCCCCCCCTCCTCCCCCCCCCCTCCTCCCCCCCCTCCCCCATACCACAATCAGTCTGAAGAAGGTCCTAACCCAAAATGTCACCAGGTTCTCTAGAGATGCTGCCTAACCCGTTGACTTGCTCCAGCAGTTTGTGTCTTATTTGTTTGTTTGATTTCAGGTTATTGAAATGATAATGCCTGCACATTGGACAGTGTCATACTGGCCTGGAGGACCAGTATGAGTTAAGAGAATGCCAGGCCTAAGGACAGATTTGTAGCAGTCTATTTGTTGAGCGTGTATTTCCCTGATTTCTGGATGAGCATCAGATTTTACGCAAAACATTTCCTCTGACTCCCCACTGTCTTTTCCTGACATCCGCTAGCGATAAAATATAGCTTTATGAAAGCATTCATTTGACAAATGGACTATACTGTATATCCCACTGTGCCTATATAACCATGACATTGATGCAATTTTGGCAATAGGCAGCGTGTCAGTGTTCTTTCCTCTGTCTTGCCACTTAACTTTAATGACCAATTGCATTTGCCTTTTATGGAAGCTTTCCAGCTGGTTCATGTGTTGATTGAATAGACTCCAGGAGATGTACCACATGAATGTAAATTAAGATAGCTCCACAATTATGTCACATCTGTAAATTTAAGTTCAAACCATGTCAGTCGAAAACATACTGCTGTTGGTGTTGTGCATCTTGCTTTAGACTTTAGACGTGGTTATTAAAGTCATAAAGTTGTATTGCACGGAAATGAGCCCTTCAGCTCCTAGAGGCCCATGCCAAGCAATAAAAACACAAAGTGCTGGAATAAATCAGCAGGTCAGGCAGCATCTCTGGAAGACATGGATAGGCGACATTTCGGCTATCAGTTTCGGGTGACCTTTCTTCAGACTGATGTCCTCCGGAGATGCTGCCTGACCCGCTGACTTACTCCAACACTTTGTATCTTGTGCTCAAGGTTCCAGCATCTGCAATCTGGGTGGCAGTGTTAGCTGCGAGGAGGATGCTAGGAGGCTGCAGAGTGTCTTGGATAGATTAGGAGAGTGGGCAAATGCATGGCAGATGCAATATAATGTGGATAAATGTGAGGTTATCCACTTTGGCAGCAAGAACAGGAAAGCAGAGTATTACCTGAATGGTGGCCAATTAGGAAAAGGGGAGATGCAACGTGACCTGGGTGTCAAGGTGCACCAGTCATTGAAAGCAATCGTGCAGGTGCAGCAGGCAGTGAAGAAAGCGAATGGTATGTTAGCATTCATAGCAAGAGGATTTGAGTATAGGAGCAGGGAGTATAGGTACAGGGCCTTGGTGAGACCACACCTGGAGTATTGTGTACAGTTTTGGTCTCCTAATCTGAGGAAAAACATTCTAGCCTTAGAGGGAGTACCGAGAAGGTTCACCAGATTGATCCTTGGGATGGCAGGACTTTCATATGAAGAAAGACTGGATAGACTAGGCTTATACTCGCTGGAATTTAGAAGACTGAGGGGGGATCTTATAGAAACATATAAAATTCTTAAGGGGTTGGAGAGGCTAGATGCGGGTAGATTGTTCCCGATATTGGGGAAGTCCAGAACTAGGGGTCACAGCTTAAGGATAAGGGGGAAATCTTTTAGGACCGAGATGAGAAAACATTTCTTCACACAGAGAGTGGTGAGTCTGTGGAATTCTCTGCCACAGAAGGTAGTTGAGGCCAGTTCATTGGCTATATTTAAGAGGGAGTTAGATGTGGCCCTTGTGGCTAAAGGGATCAGGGGGGATGGAGTTAAGGCAGGTACAGGTTACTGAGCTGGATGATCAGCCATGATCATATTAAATGGCGGTGCAGGCTCGAAGGGCCGAATGGCCTACTCCTGCACCTATTTTCTATGTTTCTATGTTTCTATTCCTTGTGTCTATTGAGTCTATGTCGACCTTGATTCCCAATAAATAGCTGTTTATGAGGGGATGGGTTTTTCATTCAACATTCTCAGCACATAGACCCTCTGTCTACCTGCCTTGGCTCATCACACTGCCTTTGGCAATAAAGAATCCTGGCGAGACTCAGGAGAATGTGGACCATATCTCAGAGGCCAACTCTCAACAGAGGGAGACATGGAAGATGGAAATGCAACAGCACAACCTTTGGTTGATTGAGTGAACGATTAGTCAAGATCTCAGATCTGGCATAAAACTCATGGTCCACTGTGCAGTAGTTGTGTCTAACTTCCTATAAACCTCCGAGACCTTGGCAGGCATCTCAAGATACTAGAAAAGTTCCACAAATCACAACATCCCTAAAGAATCCTCCAAATTGACTGGAAGAACAAACAAACCAATCGCAGTGTCCTCTCCCAGCCACCATCCCCAGCATTGAGGCTGTAATTATTCTCAGCTTCATTGGGCCCAGCACATCACTGGCATGCCTGACACTAGCCTCCCAAAATAAATATGTCAAGTTCTAGCCTGGGAAGAGATTAGGTGGGCAAAGGAAGATATTCAATGATGAGCCCTAACCTTCCTTGAAGAAGTACAATATCCTCAATGACTCCTGGCCATTCTAATCGGGGAAATAAAATCAGGATTCTGTTGAATCCTTGGGATCATACACAGAGGGGTGAAGAAATGTGCCTCCTCAAAAACGCCCATTTGCTCCCCATATCAGCCATACGTCACCCCATCTGTGGATGGAGTCAATGCCCAGAGAATGAAGTTTGTGATGTGGACCAAAGATATTGACTTCAGTGCTCCCAAAATCTAATTGGGAGATATTTTTATTTTTATTTATCCAATGCTCACTGTAAAATAAATTGACAGGGAGAGTAGTGGGCCAGACATTGTGGGCCAAAGGGCCTGTTCCTGTGCAGTACTGTTCTGTGTACTGTTCTGCAGCTGCGGCTCACCGGCAGTCTCTCTGTTTTTGTTGTTGTTTTTTTGTCATTGTCGTCGTTAAATGTACGTTTTGTTTTATTTTTAACTCTGTGTATGTGGGGGGGTGGTGGGGGGGTTGGGGGAAACCTTTTTTCAAATCTCCTCCTCAACGGATATGCGACCTTTACTGTGTCGTATCTCCGTTCGCGCTACGGCCTAACATCGTGGAGTCGGCGGCCTCCAGCTGGGATCGACCTCAAAGACTCCGGTCGCATGGCCTGGACTTACCATCTCGTAGGCTTCGGCCGTGGGCCGTGCAGACCGCAACATCGAGAGTTCGCAGGTCCCTGGCTGGCGACCGGCTTTTGGGAGCTCCAGCCGTAGCAGCTTCGACCGCCCCGAAGCGCGAGGTACGATCGACCCGCCCGCAGGCCCTTCATCGCCCTGCGTGGCCTGGCCGCGGCACTTTCCATCGCCCGGTGGGGGCTCAGGACTTTCATCGGCCTGCTCGGCTCGGCCCTGGGACTTTCCATCGCCCGGTTGGGGCTCAGGACTTTCATCGGCCTGCTCGGCTCGGCCCTGGGACTTTCCATCGCCCGGTGGGGGCTTCAAAAAGTTGGGAGCCTCGATCACCTCGTGGCACCACGGGAGAAGAACGAGGAGGAGATAAGACTTTGCCTTCCATCACAGTGAGGGTATGCCTAGAGCAATCACTGTGATGGCTGTTTGTGTAAAAAATTATATCTGTGTGTCTTGTGCTTTTTAATGTCTACTGCCGGACCCTGACGTGAGAGGACGCTGGCGTTGTGTATTCGCCGCTTTTCCGTCAGGATAGTTTGTCTGTTTGTTTCTATGTTAATTGTTTTTGTAAAGCGCTTTGAGCATGCGATAAGGCGCTATATAAAATAAATGAATTATTATTATTATTATTATTATAGGCTGAACTCAGCAGATGATGATGGTGCTGTGTTGGTTAAATCAACATTATCAACAATCATAAATGTGCCCACCATACTGTTTTGCTACCCCCATGAAAATCACAAAGATGGTTTGCTGCATTTCACGTTCGATGCAAATGCAGGCTGTTATTCAAGGTTTCAAATGTTTCAAAGGTCTTTTATTGTCACGTGTACCAATTAAGGTACAGTGATATGCGAATTATATCATTTGAACCTCTTTTACTCCTGTCTGATTCTAGACATCAAATTAACTTTATGGATTTTGTATGATGCTCTTAAGCCATACGTCACATAAAATGATTTTGAGAAGCCAAAAACACATAATTAGAGACATAAGTCATAAGGCTATTCTCCATTCAAATGAAGGGAACAGTGCTGGATATGCTGGAGTAAAGCAGAGGGGCCAGGTACAATGTGTATCTATTACTCAGCTCAGTACAATAGAGGTCCACTCCTCGATTCAATGCCATATCCAGCGGCAGGCTGGGCTATTCCAGAAATGCAGCCTGATAAATGTGTTACTCCAGCATTTTGTGTCTATCTATTCTAAGTGGGATCGATTTAATTATGTACTTTATAATTGTAAGAAGGAACAAAAGAGAGATAACTGCAGTTTGTATTCTTTTCCGCTTTCTGTAAATTTCTCAGTGCAACGAGTTTGTCATTCAGTCATTCTTAGTCACAATAGCTCAGTACAGAACACTGAGCATTAAGTTAATTGCAGCTCACTAAAATGACTGCAGTAATTTTACAAGCAGCATTAAAAGGTTGTAAAACAAACTAATGATTGCTTTTCGCTCACAAGCACAAAGTTTGTTGGATGGGTTTTTTAAATGTTGACATTGGAGGTGGAAAACTGCAGATTCATTAGGTGACAGACAATTAGACTATTTTAGAAAAACTTGAATTAAACAATCAGTAATTACCACGTTCATTCATTCAGGTAAGAACAAGTACTAGAATATAAAATGCTGAGGGAAATAACATTGGGTGTTAATTAGTTATTTGTCCTCTTATCAAGGAGTATATTTGCTATGCTTTCACTCCATCAAAAATACCAAAATATGTGTAAATAACAGTGAGAAATACCTCTCTAGGCTTTGCTCTCCACATTAAACTTGTCTACTTATTTATTTCCTCACACATCATCTTTCGCCCAGAGGCTCCCAAGCTTAATCTTTAGTTATTTTTCGATTTTAGAAAAAATACTGTAAATTTATTCTGTCTAAAATGGCAGTCAAAGAGTCAAATAGAGTGATGCAGTGTGGAAACAGGCCCTTCGGCCCAACTTGACCAAGATGTCCCAGCTACACCAGTCCCACCTGCCTGCGCTTGGTCCACATCCTTTCAAACCTGTCCTATCCATGTACCTGTCCCACTGTTTCTTAAATGATGGGATACTCCCAGCCACAACTATCCCTTCTGGCAACTTGTTCCATACACCCACCACCCTCTGTGTGAAAAAGTTACCCCTCGGATTCCTACTAAATGTTTTCCCCTTCGCCTTGAACCTAGTCTTCTGGTCCTCAATTGCCCTACTATGGGCAAGAGACTGTGCATCTACCCGATCTATTCCTCTCATGATTTTGTACTATATAAGATCACTCCCCATCCTCCTGCCCTCCAAGGAATAGAGACCCAGCCTACTCAACCTCTCCCTACAGCTCACACACTCTGGTCCTGGCAAAATCCTCATAAATCTTCTCTGAACCCTTTCAAGCTTGATAATATCTTTCTTATAACGGTGCCCAGAGCTGAACACAATATTCTAAATGCAGTCTCACCAACATCTTATACAACTGCAGCACGACCTCACAACTTCTATACTCAATACTCTGTCATTTGAAATTACATGGCGATAATAAAAAAAACAAAATATGTAGCATGGCCAAATTTCTGCAAGGCACCTGTGGGACTCTGCTATAAAATTTAGGAACTTATATGAACTAGAATCTACAGTTACATATGCAAAGATTT
The DNA here is from genome assembly GCF_053455715.1 of Rhinoraja longicauda. Taxonomy (NCBI): domain Eukaryota; kingdom Metazoa; phylum Chordata; class Chondrichthyes; order Rajiformes; family Arhynchobatidae; genus Rhinoraja; species Rhinoraja longicauda. The sequence continues at coordinate 64,197,373 of NC_135953.1, read as the reverse complement.
GATAAATCACTCCTGTGAACAATAATCATGACACCTACAATATTTTGACAAAATCAAAAGCGTAAACCCAATCTAAATAATCTTTTGGTAATGTACATAGTTACCTTCTCCCCAAAATCCACAAACACAACTGCCCTGGCAGACCCATTGTTTCTGCCTGCTCCTGTCCCATGGAATTGATTTCCTCATACCTTGACTCCATCCTACCCCACCGGTCCAAACTCTCCCGACCTATGTCCAAGATACCTCACATGCCCTTCGTTTCTTTAATGACTTCCGCTTTCCGAGCCCCCACTCTCTCATCTTCACTATCAACGTTCAGTCACTCTACACCTTCATCCCCCACCAGGAAGGCCTTAAAGCCCTCCGTTTCTTCCTCAACCCCAGAAACATCCACTTTCCTTCAACTAACACTCTAATTGTCCTCACCATCAACAATTTCTCCTTTGATCGCTCCCACTTCCTCCAAGTCCAAGGCGTAGCTATGGGCACCCGCATGGGCCCCAGCTATGCCTGCCTCTTTGTAGTGTAAGTTGAACAATCCCTGTTGCAGGCGTACACTGGCCCTATCCCCAAACTCTATCTCTGTTACATTGATGACTGCATCGGTGCTACTTCCTGCACCCATGCAGAACTTATGGACCATTAACCACCACCAATTTTCATCCTGCACTCAAATTTACTTGGACCATCTCCGACATCTCCCTCCCCTTTCTTGATCTCACAGTCTCCACCACTGTGGATCTCACAGTCTCCACCACTATTGGCTGACATCTATTACAAACCCACTGATTCCCACAATTATCTCAACTACACTTCTTCCCACCCTGCTTCCTGCAAGGATTCTATCCTCTGCTCCCAATTCCTCCATCTACGCCGCATCTGTGCCCAAGATGTGGTGATCCATACTAGAATATCCTAGATATTCTCAATCTTTAGGGAACGAGGGGTTCCCCTCTCCCATCATAGATGAGGCCCTCACTCGTCTCCTCAGTACCCCGCAGCTCCACCCTTGCTCCCCCTCCTCCTAGTCGCAACAGAGACAGAGTCCCCCTGGTCCTTACATTTCACCCCATCAGCCGTCGCATACAACACATAATCCGCCAAAATTTCCGCCATCTTCAACGGGATCCACCACTAGTCCCATTTTCCCATCTCCACCCCTTTCTGCCTTCCGCAGAGAATATTGCCTCCGCAACTCCCTGGTCAACTCATCCCATCCCACCCAAACCACCCCCTCCCCTGGTACCTTCCCCTGCAACCACAGAAGATGCAACACCTGTCACTATACCTCCTCCCTCGACTCTGTCCAGGGACCCAGACAGTCCTTTCAAGTTAGGCAGAGGTTCACAGGTTCACTTGCACCTCCTCCAACCTCATCTACTGTATCCGTTGTTCAAGATGTGGAATCTTATATATCGGCGAGACCAAATGCAGACTGGGCGATCGTTTTGCAGAACACCTTTGCTCAGCCCACGTGAACCTACCCGATCTCCCAGTTGCTGGACACTTTAATTCTCCTTCCCATTCCTCCACAGACCTTTTGGTCCTAGGTCTCCTCCATTGTCAGAGTGAGGCTAAATGCGAATTGGAGGAACGGCATCTCATATTTTGCTTGGGCAGTTTACAGCCCAGTGGTATGAATAATGATTTCTCTCACTTCAGGTAGTCCCGGCATTCCCTCTTTCTCTATCCCTCCCCCACCCAAGTCGCACTAGCTTCTCATTTTCACCCTACAAACAATAACAATGGCCCGTTTTCTTTATCATCGTTACTTTTTTGCATATCTTTCATTCATTGTCTTTTATCTCCACATCACCTTCTATATCTCACATTTCCCTTATCCCTAACCAGTCTGAAGAAGGGTCTCGACCAGAAACGTCACCCATTCCTTCTCTCCAGAGATGCTGCCTGTCATGCTCAGTTACAATAGACAATAGACAATAGAAAATAGGTGCAGGAGAAGGCCATTACTCCAGCTTTTTGTTTCTATCTATAGTCATAACATATTGGAAATTTAGATATTTGAATTTTTGTGTCATTTTCATCATTATATTTTGAAATATGTGATCCATTTTTTGTTTATTTTATTTTTTATTAAAATTTCACTTTTATGAGCATTATTATTGCACCGACACAAATTAATGACAATATCCTAGATTTACTAGAAAGGAAATGTTATACTTGTTTGTGTCCAATCCATTGCAAAATATGGTTTAGGTACTGTGGTTGCTCTCTATCCAGAGTTAATTCTTTGCACTATGCCCTGGAAATGGACACTAAACTACCAACAGTGTATGTTAGCCACTTCCTACCAAGCCATTCATCTCGGCCTTAGACACGACTGGTGAGTGAAACTTTGCCAACCTTGTTGGAGAAAGGGATTTAGGTGTGGGTTGTGCATGCCGAATGATTCAGAAGACAAACAATTTCAGACATAAATAACCTTCAGATCAGGAAGGTGATAAAAACAGGTTGAGTCAAGGCTGGGGGAATGGCAGATATCAGAAATAATTTTAAGTTAAGCATGTGTGGGAAAGAACTGCAGATGCTGGTTTAAATCGAAGGTAGACACAAAATGCTGGAGTAACTTAGCGGGGACAGGCAGCATCTCGGGAGAGAAAGAATGAGTGACGATTCGGTTCGAGACCCTTCCTCAGACTCTTTACTATTACTCTTGCTACTTTAGTATTTTAATTGGTTGGGTGTATCAGTGGTCCTACCTTCAAGGCTGATCCCTGGCCAGCTGAAATTCCCAGGCCTCAACAGAAGGACAGTTAATGGGAATGACTCCTCCTTTTCACATGATACACTCCAGATTATTATCAGTGTATAATAATGATCATTAACAATGTTAAAAATCTCAATAAAGGAACGTTTCCAATCTTGGCTTTTAAAAGTTAATAAGCGTGGAGGTTGAACATTTCTTTGGAATTTCATCAGCAAGAACTAGTAAGATTTCCTATTAGTGTTGCTGCACTATTTGTCTCTTTCAAAAGAATCATTCAATGATATCGCAAAGCTTTGTACCCACTTCCCACACTTGCAATTACTGTCATTTTCAAGGTGAGACCGACTTAAATATTAGAGTGAGTTTATATGTTCCTGCACATTGTGCACCTTCTTCAACTTTATTTGGAAAGTGATAATGTGAATAACATTTCACAGATTGCCCTGCATTACGAGGAAGGTCATCTTTTTTTTTTTTAAAAGGATTGATAACTTGTGGCAATGGTAATAAATGTGACCATGAACAACGATATGGCAACATGGAGCAAATGAGTGCAGAAAGAGGAACGGGCTGTGAATTCCATGGTCAGAAGTGGATGCCAGTGTTTCTGTAGCCAGTCTGGCATCGGTGCATGGGCCACCATATGGCTGGCAAAGATTGCGTGAGCCATAGCCAGATCCCACAGTTGCTGATGGACCGAAGGGATAAAAAAAAATCCAAAGTAAATTTCAGGAACAAGAAGGCAGGGAACATGGCTTCCAAGAACATGCCAATAACACTAAAGTGGATGGTATTGTAGATAGTGAAGATGGTTGTCAAAAATTGCAACAGTAGCTTCATCGGTTGGGCAGGTGGGCTGAGGAATGGTTGATGGAATTTAATATAGAGATGTGCGAGGTATTACAGTTTGAGCAGTCTAACAAGGGCAGGACCTACTGTACATAGTGGATGGCAGGGCTCTGGGGATTTCCATAAAGGGAAAATTTCAATGTCTAACACATAGACATTGTGTTAGGCCAAGGTTAAACCCTATCTGGACCCCCTGCAGTTCGCTTACCAAACAAAGATGGGGGTTAAGGACGCCATCATCTACCTGCTTCATTGTTCCTATGCTCAGCTGGATAAGCCAGGAAGCATTGCGAGAGTCATGTTTTTTTACTTCTCCAGTGCTTTTAACATCATCCGGCCTGCACTGCTAGGGAGCAAACTGACGAAAGAAGATGCGGGTGGATGCGCCGTTGGTGTCCTGGATCACCAACTACCTGACTGGACAACCACAATATGTCAGGATACAGAACTGTGTCTCAGACATGGTGGTGAGCCCCACAGGGTCAACACAGGGGACAGTCTCCCTTCCCGTTCACCATCTACACCTCAGACTTCAAATAGAACTGAATGAAGAAGAGTCCCAACCCAAATGTCACCTATCCATGTTCTCTAGAGATGCTGTTGGACCTGCTGAGTTACTCCAGCAATTTGCATCCTCAGATGATGATGGGACTTCTGTATGAGGAGAGAATAAATTGACTATGTTTGCATTTGTAAATGTTTGAAAGAATGGGATGGAATCTAACTTAGTTACAAAATTCTAGAGGACAAGCAGATTGGAGGTGAGGAGGCTGTTTCCTCGAGCTAAGTTTTCACAAAAAGGGGGTATGGAACAGATCATGCTCACTGTCTCACATTGCAGGGCAAGAAATTTAGGAGAGAAATTTCCTCACTCAGAGTAGCAAACCGATGGAATTCACACCCACTGAGCTTAGTTTAGTTTAGTTTAGTTTAGCTCATGTTAGTTTAGCTGAGCTTAGCATAGTTTAGTTTACCTTAATTTGGTTTAGTTTAGTATTGTGACCTGTACAGAGCTACAGTGAAAAGTTTTTATGTTGCCTGCTAGCCAGTCAGCGGAAATACTGTACATGATTACAATCTAGCTATCCACGTGGTACAATTACATGATAAGGGAATGACGATTAGAGCAAGATAATGTCTAGTAAAGTCCGATACAAGATAGTCTGAGGGTCTCCAATGATGTAGATGGTAGGTCAGGTACACTCTCCAGCTGGTGATTGGATGATTCAGTTGATTGATACCAGCTGGGAAGAAACTGTCCCTGAATCTGGAGGTTCACAGTTCTGGAGAGCTGTGGAGGTCAAGATGATGGATATAATTAAGGAGAGTGATACATTTGTAGATGCAAACAACATCAAGGGGTATGGGAAGAGAGCAGAAAAATGGTATTGAGATTCATGATCAGCTATTGAATGGCAGACACAAACAATCTTCCAGATGTACCAGGGGACAGAGGACCTAGTGTGATGGGGGAACTGAAGGAAATTCACATTAGTCAGGAAATGGTGTTGGATAGACTGATGGGACTGAAGGCTGATAAATCCCCAGGGCCTAATGGTCTGCATCCCAGGGTACTCAAGGATGTGGCTCGAGAAATCGAGGTCGCATTGGTGATCATTTTCCAATGTTCTATAGATTCTGGATCAGTTCCTGTGGATTGAAGGGTAGCTAATGTTATCCCACTTTTCAAGAAAGGAGGGAGAGAAACCAGGGAATTATAGACCAGTTAGCCTGACATCAGGGGTGGGGAAGATGCTGGAGTTGATTATCAAAGATGTAATAACGGCATATTTGGATAGCAGTAACAGGATCGGTCCAAGTCAGCATGGATTTACAGTGGGAAAATCATGCTTGACATATCTTCTGGAATTTTTTGAGGATGTAACAAGTAAAATGGGCAATGGAGAGCCAGTGGATGTGGTGTACCTGGACTTTCAGAAAGCCTTTGATAAGGTCCCATGCAGGAGATTAGTGGGCAAAATTAGAGCACATGTTATTGGGGTAGGGTGCTGACATGGATAGAAAATTGGTTGGTTGACAGGAAACAAAGGGTCGGGATTCATGGGTCCCTTTCAGAATCCCTTTCAGAACTAGTGGGGTGCCGCAAGGCTCGGTGCTGGAACCGCAGCTATTTACGATATACATGAATGATTTAGATGAAGGAATTAAAAGTAACATTAGCAAATTAGCAGATGACACAAAGCTGTGTGGTAGTGTGAACTGTGAAGAGGATGCTATGAGGATGCAGCGTGACTTGGACAGGTTTGTTCAGTAGGCAGATGCATGGCAGATGCAGTATAATGTGGATAAATGTGAGGTTATCCACTTTGGAAGCAAGAACGGGAAGGCAGATTATTATCTGGATGGTGTCAGGTTAGGAAAAGGGGAAGTACATCCAGTCCTGGGTGTCTTTGTACATCAGTCACTGAAAGTAAGCATACAGGTAGAACATGCAGTGAAGAAAGCTAATAGCATGTTGACCTTCATAAAGAGAGGAGGTTCTTCTGCAGTTGTACAGAGCCCTGGTGAGACCACACCTAGAGTATTGTGGGTAGACATAAAATGATGGAGTAACTCAGTGGGTCAGGCAGCATCTCGGGATAGAAGGAATGGGTGACATTTCGGGTCGAGACCCTTCGGACTGATGTCAGGGGAGGGGGAGGGACATAGGATGTAGTTGGAGACAGGAAGACTAGTGGGAGAACTGGGAAGAGGAAGGGGGAGGGGATAGAGAGGGGAAGCAGGGACTACCTGAAGTTAAAGAAGTCAATGTTCATACCGCTGGGGTGTAAACTGCCCAAGCAAAATATGAGGTGCTATTCCTCCAATTTGCTCTGGGCCTCACTCTGACAATGGAGGAGGCCCTGGACAGAAAGTCAGATTGGGAATGGGAGGGGGAGTTGAAGTCCTGAACCACCGGGAGATCAGGTTGGTTGAGTCAGACTGAGCGGAGGTGTTCAGCGAAATGATCGCCGAGCCTGCGCTTGGTCTCGCCGATGTAAAGAAGTTAACATCTGGAATTGTGTGCAGTATTGTGCAGTTTTGTGTGCAGTATTTTGTGCAGTTTTAGTCTCCTAATTTGAGGAAGGACATTCTTGCTATTGAGGGAGTGCAGCATAGGTTCACAAGGTTAATTCCCAGGATGGAGCGACTGGGTTTGTATTCACTGGAATTTAGAAGGAGGAGATGGGATCATAGAAACATATACAATTATTAAGGGATTGAACACGCTAGATGCAGAAAACATGTTGCCGATGTTGGGGGAGTCCAGAAATAGGGGCCACAGTTTAAGATTAAGGGGTAGGCCATTTAGAACTGAGATGAGAAAAAAACTTTTTCACACAGAGAGTTGTGAATTTGTGGAATTCTTGCCTCAGAAGGCAGTGGGGGCCGATTCATTGGATGCATTCAAAAGAGAGTTAGATAGAGCTCTTATGGCTAGTGGAATCAAGGGGTATAGGGAGAAGGCAGGAACGGGGTACTGATTGTGGATGATCAGCCATGATCACATTGAATGTCGGTGCTGGCTCGAAGCGCCGAATGGCCTACTCCTGCACCTATTATCTATGTATCTATGTATCTAAATGGTCAAATGGCCTACACATTTATAGTTTCTATGTTTCAACATGAATTTCTGTTTCCTTATTCTTATCAATGACTGACTCTGCCCAGCACAGCTTGATAACCTCTTTGTTGACAAGACTATTTAATGAAAAATTCAGGCAAGGCTTCCTGTTTCACATTTCAGATGTGCAAGATCATCTGAAACTCTGAAATCTGTACCCTAATTTTCATTGAGTTCTGTTAATCCATCAACATGGGTGTGTAGAAAGGAACTGCCGATGATGGTTTATACCCAAGATAGACACAAAGTGCTGGAGTAACTCAGCGGGTCAGGCAGCATCTCCGGAGAAAATGAATGGGTGATGTTTTGGGTTGGGACCCTTCTTCGCCAGACTGAAGAACGGTCCCGACCCAAACCATCGCCCATCCCTTTTTCTCCAGAGATGCTGCCTGACCCGCTGAGTTACTCCAGCACTTTGTATCTATTCTTAGCAGATGCGAGGTAATACATTAGCTCATGAATAAATAAAACAATGTTAAAATAAACATCCTCATTGAATCACCTGGCCCACCCTATCTCTATAAAGTCAGCCAGGCCCCTGGGATCTCAACACACCTTCAACTGTAGCCTCTTCATTTCTCCAGAGTTTTATCTTATTTAGAATGGTAGCTGTGCTTTAAGCTATCAAAATGCTAAGCTCTGGAATTAATTTTCCAAACTTCACTGCCTCTCTCCTTCTTTAAGACTTCCTAAATTGGATTTCTTTGCTCAAACTTTTAGACAACTCCCCCGATATATATCTATGTGGCTTGAATTAACACTGAAATGAAGTACTGTGATGCATCTTGCTGGGTTAAAGTCACTATGCAAATACAAGTTGCTGCTCTTTTTATTGCTCTGGCATTAAGAAATAAGAAGGGAGCCATTGAGAATATATTATAAAGCTGAATAATGATAAGAGGGGAACGAAAGATAAATGTAGAAAATTTAAACAGAAAGGATAGAGGAAGTGACTTTAGTAAGGATATAGTAAGGATATAGTAAGTGACTTTAATTCCTCTTTTTCCCCCTTTGTCTTACTTCTGAAGGGATTTCACCATGAACACTCGTTGGCGTTTGATATCGTTACCAAGCAGCCTTCTCTCCATAGCTAGTGAGCTACTGAATCCATTGAACCTGGGTCTGCATTGACGAGCATCTCAGATGTCAAGCAAGGATCAATGCATGATTTTGCCCTCATTAGCCTTGAAACTTTATGAGGAGCTTCATCGGTGATGCATGAAATGACAACAAAGATAACAACTCCTCTGGGTCCAAAGAACAAATTATATCTCATTATGTTCCTTGACTAGATAACTTCTTACAGATCCCTAGGTACATTTGCTCCGCCATGCATTATGAATGAAACGAATATTCGAATACATACTACGTTTTAATTTAAAATGTGAAAAGGCGTTTTAGTAGAACAGGAGGTCTGTGAACAGCATGTTACATCCTAATTATAGAGAAGCAGTGAACGTTGCTGGAGTGACCCCTGGCTGCTCACTATACCACCTGGAGTAATATTAAATCGACCTTTATGGGTAGTTTTTTATTCTCCAAGTGCACACTGTAAATGTCAGGTCATGATGAGAGAGGTGAGAGACGAAAAAAACCCCCACGTCTTTAAGAGTTAAATAACAAAATGTCCTTTTTTTTTCTTCACAGGATTACACTCTGACAATGTATTTCCAGCAGTCATGGAGAGATAAGCGGCTATCTTATTCTGGAATACCTCTGAACCTCACCTTAGACAACAGGGTGGCTGATCAGCTTTGGGTTCCCGACACCTATTTCATTAATGACAAGAAATCATTTGTGCACGGCGTCACAGTGAAGAACCGCATGATTCGCCTGCACCCAGACGGCACAGTCCTCTACAGCTTGAGGTTTGTACGGACCATCCCTAACGCACATCACAAACAAGGGCTGAGGCACAACACTACGTATATTAATGCCAGGTTTTTAATAACTTTAGATTATCTTTCTACGTCTCCTGCATTGACAGATTCCGATTTTATGGGTCATTTCCCCTTCAAACACTGTTTGAAGGAGAACACAAATGCCCACTGGCAAGCTTGTGCTAAATCCGGTCATTAGCTGCCTTTGGAATCAGATCAGCAGGCAAGTCACAGTTAGCCCAGTCTCCAATCTCGGGAAAGCATTTATGTCCATTGACGGCACAGCTCTGATGGGTATGCGAGTCAAGGACGACCCATCCCCTGCCTCATTATATTCAATTTTAATACATTATTATAAAAGTACAGTACAAGAACTGACCCTTCCGCCCGCAATTGTTGCTACACATTTATAAACAACCCAATTCTTTTTCTTTTCCTTTCTTAAAACTGGGTGTCTATAATTTTGGCCAATTTGCATAATGACATGGGAAGTGTATGTAAGCGTGAAGTGCATATATATTTATACAAGCCATTAATGTAGATGTGTGCATCAGAGATGCATGAATCATGTGATGACCCTGTGGCAGATATTTTAGAGAGCGTGTGGGTATTTAGCTAGATCCTGAAATCTGAACAAATAAACAAAGTGCTGAAGGACAGAATCTGTGGAGTGAAATAGGCAGGTGTCCCAGTTTGAATCCTTTTTCACACTGTTGAGGAATATTTATCTACTTAAACTGGATTACAACAGCAATGATCAACAATATATCAGGAAAATGACCAAAATAACTGCTTTAATTTTAGAAACTAAATTCTCTCAATAAATGAAGAAAAGTCCCGACCCAAAACATTGTCTGCCCCTTTCCCTCCACAGATGCCGCCTGACCCATTGAGTTCCTCCAGCACTTTGTTTTGATTCAACTCTCCTTGTTTTACAGAATTGAGTTATTTCTGTTTGATGAGGCATCTATGATCCCACCTGATCTCGGCCGCAGGTTAAATATTCAATTGTTTTCAGCTGCTCTTCTGGCCTCCGTCAGGGAGGCCTAGAGTGGTGCTAAATTGTTTAGCAAGCTGAAATAAAGATATTGTTCACCTTTCTTCCTAGGTATAATGTGTATCTCGGCAATGGCATGGAAAGGTTGTTACATAGGATTCAAAATTATTGAGAGGATATGGCTTCTAAAATTAAGTCAATGTTATTTCTGAAGAAGCTTCCTTTTCATGATTTATCATTGAGCATTGCTTTCCAGCCCAGTTTCAGTAGATTGATTTTTCTCAGCATTTCCTGCTATACATAACTGTGCAAAAAGACTGAGTTACTCCAGCTGGGTTACTCCTGCATTTTGTGTCTACCTTTGATTTAAACCAGCATCTGCAGTTCTTTCTTACACACTGCGCAAAAAGATGTGGGTTTCAGGAAAATAACTCAGTCACATTTTAAAACTCTTTGAAAGCCTAAAAGCTTCAAATCTCAAAGGTTAATCTTAATAAACGAACCTGCAAGGCAGGCCTTTGTGAAGACTGGAGAGATCTTCATGACTAAGCTCCACTCTGAGATTAGTTGACGCAAGTAGGTTACATTAACATCTGAATTCAATTCAAGCTTTAGTCAAATTATGATGGTGAAGATATGGGGAGAAATTAATGACTAATACGATCTAGGGGTTTTCATTTCCAGACTTTTCCTTTTCAGGCTACAACAATTTTATTCACTGTGCAGAAAGAGGGAAAAGCAGATAAGGCTAATACACAAAAGGATACAAAGTACTGGAGTATCTCAGCGGGTCGAGCAGCATCTCTGGAGAACATGTATAGGTGACATTTCGGGTCGTGAACCCCTTTTCTTACCCCCCCATCCAAATCAATCTGAAGAAGGGTCTTGACCTGAAACATCCCCTATCCATGTTCTCCCAGAGATGCTGCCTGAACCGATGAGTTCCTCCAGCACTTTGTCCTTTCTTGAATTTTAATCTTTCCACATGGAATGCGTGCAAGGTGATTTATGGCCCGTGAAGATGGGGAATCCATTGATCACCTGCTTGCCTTGAATGGGAAGTCCTTGGTTCAGGCAATTTAATAATAGGAAGTGGGAAAGAGCTCGGAAACCTTCCCTCACGATCATAATTATTTTAATAAACTGCCTGCCCTGTTTCTTCCGATTAGCTCATCTATATTATCAGACATTCTGGTTTAAAAAAGGTTAGATATTATTTGAGAAACCGAATTCAATCATCACAAACTGATTTAAGACATTTTGATGCTGCAGTTTTCGTGCATATCAACTCCCAATTATCCATTGCTATAAGTCTTTGGAGACTTTACGGAATTTATTGTCCAGTAATTAAAAAATAATTAAAACAATTTTAATTAATTAATCATTGACCTGTAATGTTGAATCCCATAGCAAAAAAACCCTTATCAATAAGGTGATTCCTTTAGAAAAACAGCAACATTTTTTGGGGGGAAAGAATCATTTTATTTAAGGATCAATCAGGAGCACTCATTCATTTCAAAGCAATAAATATGCACCATTTCCAAACTTGTGAATGTGTACAATGTCAAGCCCCAATAACAATAATTCTCCTTGTCAGAATGACTAGTTACAGCTTCAAAGCAGCTGTGTTCTTCAGGAGGAAAGGCAATAATAATTTCATTTATTGCTGCCCGGAATAACTATTTTCCTACTGTTAGAACGTATTGGTGGAGAGCTGCCAATATTACAACATGACCAAATTATAACACCAGTTAATGAGGGCCTTCACTTCTTCCAATGACTGTTGGCTCTTCCCTTCCCTCATATTGCATTCTAATTGCGCAGTGATGCCGCGGGTATAGCTACTGTCTCACAGCGCCAGAGACCTGCATTCGATCCTGACCTCGGGCGTTCTCCGTGTGAGCGCCGGGGTTTTCGCAAAGTGCTCTGGTTTCCTCCCACATCAGAAAGACATGCAGGTTAGTAGGTTAAGTGGCCTCTACAAAATTGCACCTAGTGTATAGGGAGTGTATGGGAAAGTGGAATAATATTGAACTAATTTGAACCTGTGATTGATGGTCAGCATGGACTCGGTGGGCCGAAAGGACTTTATCTCCAAACTAAAAAATTGCAGTTTTTGTTTCAATTCCGGATGGATCTCCTTGGTGATGTGGTTGATTTATCTCTATGGAATTCACTGAAGTAAATAACAAGATTATTCAAATTTCTTTTGGAAAACAGCACCAAATCTCCAGAAGATATCTCCTTAATTTTGACTCATTTGCATAAATATAGTGAAAGTGCAATTATCAGTTGATATTTTAGTCTTAAATTGTGCTTACAAGTATTTCAGTTCCTGGTCTTCTGACCAATTCCTTGTTCTTGAGCAAATGTGGTGTGCATGCAGCAACATTAGATGATCATTAATACCCCAGCTGTATATCTTAAAATACAAAATGGGATTTCAAGTCAAACAACTAATTAAGTGTATGGCCCTTAGAAAATGATAAAGCCAATAGATTGTGCAGATGACTTATTTGGCTAAACATTGCAGTGGCTATTTGTTTACCATGACAAGGTATCTTTCTTTGACTCATTTATACCTATTTATCATACTGACAATTTGCACACATGCCTTCCCCACTCCAAAACAAACTTACCTGTTTCTGACAGTCATTTAAATTTCACCAATGGAAATTCATCAATAGTTCACCATTGACTATCCCGAAGTGATGATCCATTCCTTTTTGCTTCATGAGATCCATTCCTTTTTGCTTCATGAGATCCATTCCTTTTTGCTTCATGAGATCCATTCCTTTTTGCTTCATATTCTGACAGGTATCCTTTTATAGTAGGCATTTTTACTGCTTGTTCTACAAATGGGTGGATGGCTGCACCAGTGCAATCAGTTCAGTGCAATCAGTTCTCTACCTGACTCACATCAGAAGTAAATTTTGCAAGGCCTTGAGTGACAATCAGGTGAGGACTTGCAAGCAGTTAGCGAATATACAGGTAATCAAGGATAAACTGCCTACAATGTTCTCATATGCACCATATCCATTGTAGGGATTTCCATAATTGATATGATACGATAGAACTTTATTTATCTCATGAGGGAAATTGATCTGCCAACAGTCATAAAATACAAAATACATGAAACATGAAATTAAAGTGACGAGTGGAAAGGATTGGGGATGTGCGAAGATTGGGGAGGGGAGAGGGGGGAGGGAAGTCAGTCTACCCCACAACAGAAGGGGGAGGAGTGATACAGTTTGATATCCACAGGGAAGAAGGATCTCCTGTGGGGTTCTGTTCTGCATCTTGGTGGAACCAGTTTGTTGCTGAAGGTACTCCTCAGGTTGACCAGTGTGTCATGGAGGGGGTGAGCTGTATTGTCCAGGATGCTCTGCAGTTTGAGGATTATCCACCCCTCCAAGACCACCTCCCATGAATCCAACTCCAAACCCCCAGGATGGAGCCAGCCTTCCTGACGAGATTGTTAATCCCGTACAATCAGGTGAGGCCTTGAAAGCAGTTCGAGCATATGCATTGCACCTGGATTTGAGAAAGAGATGAAAGTTGAACATTGTTCATCTAATCCTGTTTGAATATATTTTTGTATTGTCCATTGCCATGACCTACATGAATAGCCTGACTCCAATGTATTACGTCATGGGCGATCAGTAATTATACACTAACTCTCTATTTGCAATCATGTGTCCGTCAAGCTTTTAACCAAAAGCAAACTAGTTTTTTCCTTGATTGTTATTTTGAAACAAATGGGTTTTAAAATATCAACATTACTCTTTTCATTCAATGCTGGTGGCATCCTTTGGTAGTGCCAAAGGCAGAAGCCTTTCTGCAACATTATCCATGTAAACAACAGAATCATGTTTGAGTATACTTGAAATGAAGAAGTCAAACACAATGTAGATCATAAACAGAAATTGGATATATTGCCTTTACCTCCAGATTCCATTTAAATTTAAATAAGAGTACACTTCAATGCAAGTATTAAACTAAACTCAGTTAAATTAAATTAAATGACAGTGAAGTTACTAATCAGCATCTCCCTCAACATCAGTCTGAAGAAGGGTCTCGACCCGAAACGTCACCCATTCCTTCTCTCCTGAGATGCTGCCTGACCTGCTGAGTTACTCCAGCATTTTGTGAATAAATCTAAAAAAAAAGCCAAAATAAACAGCGGGAAATCTTAACTAGCGGGGAATTTAACAGCGGCCGCTCCGGCACCAGTGACAGCTCCGGCACCAAAAAAAATAGCACTGCAACACTGGTTATTATCACCATCCGATGGAACTTCATTGCTATTTCATTTCAAATGATTTTAATCGTATATTTAACAGATCTGACGTTAACCAGATTGGGCCAGATTTAATGCATAATCAGTACTATAAAGACTTCAAAAACAGAAAGTTTAAATGAATTTGTAATTGGGTACATTATATCACATTAGTTGGATGTGAGCATCCCAATGAGCAGTTATTGTGCATTATATCTATCCATTATCGATTGTGATTTAAAATTATATTTGCAGGAAACAATGTAGAGATTGGAATTTTGAGAAAATTCAAACCCATTAATTTGATAACTCACTTCATTCCTAAATGGGACAGGTTACTCTGTTCAAAATCCTGCTTCATACAGTGATCCATCTTGTGATGTACCATGACATCTCTCATTCAGGTATATCTCGATGTTGTGGTGTATTCAAGAATGCACTAGATGTTCATAGCAGTGGCTAGTGGGGTGCCGCAAAGCTCGGTGCTGGGACCCCAGTTATTTACAATATATATTACGATTTAAATGTAACATCTCCAAGTATGCAGATGACACAAAGCTGTGTGGCAGTGTGAGCTGCGAGGAAAATGCTATGAGGCTGCAGGGTGACTTGGACAGGTTGGGTGAGTGGGCAGAAGCATGGCAGATGCAGTATAATGTGGATAAATGTGAGGTTATCCATTTTGGTGGCAAGACAGGGAGACAGATTATTATGTGAATGGTGTCAGACTAGGAAAAGGGGAGGTGAACTAGACCTGGGTGTCCTTGTACATCAGTCACTGAAAGTAAACATACAGGTTCAGCAGGCAGTGAAGAAAGCTAATGGCAAGTTGGCCTTGATTGCGAGAGGATTTGAGTTTACGAGCAAGGAGGCCCTACTGCAGTTGCATAGGGCCCTGGTGAGACAGCATTGTATATTCTGGAATTTAGACGGATGAGAGGGAATCTTATAGAAACATATACAATTCTTAAAGGATTGGACAGACCAGATGCAGGAAAAATGTTCCCGATGTTGGGGGAGTCCAGAACCAGGGGTCACAGTTAAAGAATAAGGGGTAGGCCATTAGAACTGAGATGAGGAAAAACCTCTGCACCCAGCGAGTTATGGATCTGTGGAATTCTCTGCCACAGAAGGCAGTGGCGGCCAATTCACTGGAAGTTTTCAAGAGAGAGTTAGATTTAGCTCTTATGGTTAAAGGAATCAAAGGATATGGGGAAAAAGCAGGAACAGGGTACTGAGTTTGGATGATCAGCCATGATCATATTGAATGGCGGTGCTGGCTCGAAGGGCCAAATGGACTACTTCTGCATCTATGTTTCAATGCATGCATTAATTTTGATTATGGGCATGGTGCCGCAATGATCGCCAGACTATGAGACCATGAGAACTGGGAGTAGAAATTGATCAAGGTACTCCACCTTAAGGCCTACAGAGGGAACCTTGTACGTTTTCATGTGTAGGAATGAACTGCAGATGCTGGTTTGAACCGAAGATAGACGCAAAATGCTGGAGTAACCAGATTTTTGTGACTATCTTGTATGTTTCCATTCTTGAAATGATTCTATCTAAGATTAAGGTCAGTGTCAGGGCTGCAGCTGGGGTAAAGGGGAGTGGTCCGATGACAATTCACTGAGATTCATGGCAAGGGCTTATGGGAGGCAAGGACCAGAGTTTAGGAAGGGGTTCTGCAAATAATTTCAGAGGTTGGGAATCGTGAGAGCTCTGTAAGGAATATTGGGAACAACGACAGGGAGAGATGTCTAAAACATGAGAAGGCACGAGTATTTGAGTGTTCGTTACGCAAATGACAAATGGGGTCGGTGTACAAGGTATCTATTTTTAGCCTTGGGCAAATTGTGGGGGGTTGGTGCATGTGTGGGTGTCGTGGAGGATTTTGGCTGGATTCAATGTTCTGGGGCTGTAGGTGACAACCGATGCGGAAATAATTTCAGGAGCACAAGGGTAAACCACAACCAACAGTGCCCAATCCAAATAAAGAGCTGATCATTTAGGTCTGAGATGAGGATACATTTCTTCACCGAGGATGGGGAATCTTTGAAATTCTCTATCCTGGAGGTGACGATTCAGCTTCAGAGCCCAATTGATTCCTGTATATCAAGGAAATCTAGGATAGTGGAGGAAAAAGTTGTTGAGATGGATGACTGACCATGATCTCCTTGAATGGCAGAGTTGAATGAAGGGTAATGGGCCTTTAAGGCCAAGATAAGACTGCACTCTTAAGAACTTTGAAACGTTGTGGGCGCCAGCGGCGTGGCGACACTTTGTGTATTGTCTCAGTGAACTCAACTATTGCACCACAGTCATTACACTTTTCAACACAATGATTGCGTGGATCTATAGTACGATTTTACTGGATTGTATGCAAAACAAAGAATCTCACTACATAGGTGCATGTGCCAATAACATTTCATTATCATCAACATCATCAGCCAGTTCGAGGGGCTGAATGGCTCATTTGTTCTTATGATTCAGGCCAGGAATGATGATAGTTATAATCCATTCCAGAAAAAGTTAGTTTTCAGACACAGAGCACAGTGCTTCTTAAACTGGTGAATGGTTCACCTAAGGGTGAATGAAATTATTTTGGGGTGAATTAAACTAGAGGGGTTCTCTAGTTAAAAGATAAGAGACTTTAGTCGAGGGTAAATGAAATTTTGTGATAAAGACTCAAGGGTGAATGACACTGAAATAGTTTAAGAAGCACTGACATTGCGTACAAAAGAATGGTGCTACAGGGTACGTCTACATTTCTAAAGAAACAGGTTTTTAGTATTTTGTTTTACTGTAAACTCCAATAGACATTGAAGAATAAATAAGCAGCAGTGAAATGCTCTGTGTACTCTTAACTTTGTACTTTCAAAGAGGAAGGGCATTTTAAACACCACCGTGGTTTAAAGCCATACAGAGTGAACCAGCCTGGACTCGGTGGGCTGAAGGGCCTGTTTCCATGCTGTATCTCTAAACTAAACTAAACTCAAGCTAGATTGGAAAGACATTTTCAGCATTGACATTTCAAATCACAGCTTAGTGTTGGAAGGATATGATGATTACATTGGCATTACAGGATACATTCTCACACTTGCATCAGACCAGATGTCAATCTGAAATAAAAACAGAAACTGTTGGAAACGCTTTGCACGTCAAGAAGCATCGGTGGGAAAAGAAACGGAATTAACTCCTCAGGTCAAGGGCACCCTTCAGATGTGTTTCCAGTCTGTGCAGTGTTTTAATTTTCAATTTCAAATTAGTCTGTTGCATGCCCGGAACAGACCAACATATCCTAAGACATCAACTTGATAATGAATTAGATGGGGAGGAGCAAATCAGCATGATTGTTAGCAGGCCATATCGATCTTGGCAGTCCAGACCAAAACCTAAACCAGATGGTGCCACTGTGTGTGGATAACAAAGTCACACTAAACCAAGCTACAGACTGTGGGCAATGTCTGCTACTCACTCGACAAGAAATGTAGACATAAGGCAAGGAATGCATCATGGCTTATGTAACCAAGATGACTCATTGATTGCCATAAGTACAGAAGAAGATCCTGGCAGAAGAGTTCAAGAGTTTATAAGGGTGCAATGCAAAATTGCAATGAAGATATCATTGTAATGAGAAGTTGTGTGTTTTAGTTTGAAGGTTGAAGTTAGTAGCCGACAACCAGTGAAGGGAATAAGAGCATCTTTGGAGGGAATAAACATGTGACATTTCAGGTTGGGACCTAACATCCAACCGGTGAATGCTTGAAAAGTTTACCACGCAAAGATATGGTAAAGCTATTGTGCATCTTTGAAATTGGAACATGGGAGCCTTGGTTTGTAGCTTGAAAGCAATGGCCTACAGCCAGTAAGGAAAAGGGAGAGGCATCCCAGTGTGGTAGAGCATGAAAATGCAGCAGAGGTGATGTTGGTATGATACGTGAAGTTCACCATGTTCATTACAATACTGGGGACAAGTTGAGTTTGGCATATGAAACATCAAGTAATGTGTGGGTGCAATGATAAGCCAAGAGACTGATGATGCATAAGGAAACCATTCTTTTTACTTCTCCTTTTTTCAGAAGGAATACAATTATGCACAAATCTGGAAGGAAGCTTTTAGGAGTAAGAAATGGCATCCATTTATATTAGGTAGTCGCTTTACACTTGTAGCTATTAAATTTGATGTGATATCCCAAATCAGTAATACCCATTGTGGCACCATCAAAAATGCAATGGTAAACTGCAATTATAATGTATTATAATAAAGCAATGAAACAATTGAGCAGAGGAATTACAAACAGGAGACAATTATGGCTGCTCTATCATGCTACTGCATGAGAACTCTTATATTGCAAGTAAAAATGTGTCAGTTATGGAGAGAAGGCAGGAGAATGGCATTGAACAAGATAGTTCAGCCATGATTGAATGGCGGAGTAGACTTGATGGGCCGAATGGCCAAATTCTGCTCCTATAACTTATGAACTTATGGAAATGGGATCTACTCAATAAAGACTGTCAATGAGAACTTTCCAGTGACTGCATCTGAAATGGTAGCCAAGACCCAGAAAGACTCAGCGTTGAAAAGGATCTATTATCAGACAATGAAATGATGGTTGAGTTTGGCCTGTGTATTGTGGGGATAGAAAAAGAATCAAGGGATATGGGGTTAGGGTAAGTGAGTGGTGCTGTAAGATTAATTGTGATGTTATTGAATGGTAGACACAATTGGCCATCCCTAACTCCCTGGAGATGAATTTTGCTTCTTGAATCTCAGTATTTTCTTGGGAACGTTCGCCCACATTGATGTTAAGTAGGAATTTGTGGATTGGACACAGCAAATATATATTTCCATATCGGAATGGTGTGTGACTTGGGGGGTGGGGGAGGGGGGAGGAGGAGAGGGGGACCTGAAGGCCTCCAGATCTGTTGCCCATGTTATTGGTGGTAGAGGTGGTGGATTTGGGGTTTGCTTACTAAGTATCTCAGGTGAGTAATTGCAGTGCATTTCATAGATAGTACACACCGCAGCCACTGAGGCAGTAGTGGAGGGAACTAATATTTAAGGTGGTGTATGATGTCAAGCTTGTTGGGAGTTGTTGACAATGTGTTCATCTAGTCAGTTGGAAAGTTTTCCATCAGATTCTCGACTAGCGGCTTGTAGATGGTGGAAAGGCAGGGTGTCAGGAGAAGGTGGGTCGTTTATTCCAAAGCACTAGCCTCTGACTGCCTCTTATAGCAGTACATTTCAGGCAGTACAATGGTGCTGTGGTAGAGGTGCTGCTTTACAGCGCCAGAGACCTGGGTTTGATCCTAACAACAGGTGCTGTCTGTACAAAGTTTGTATATTCTCCCAGTGACCGTATGAGTTTCCCCCCGCACTCCAAAGACATACAGGTTTGTAGGTTAATTGGATTCTGTAAATTGTTCCTATTGCATAGGATAGTGGTAGTGTGCAGAGCGTGGTCGTTGGGTGGCATGTACCCGGTGGGCTGAGGGGCCTGTTTCCACGCTGTATCTGGAAAGTCTCAAGTCTATTTATATGGCTGGTCCACTTCAGTTTCTCGTCAGTGGTGGACCTCAGGAAATTGACGGTGTGGACTCAGCATTGGTAATGCCATTGAATGTCAAGGGTAGGTAGTTTGTGAAATGATATAGTATGAAATATATATTTGTTTCTTATCATCTGGCTTCAAATGGAGCAGTCATAGATACATCAATCAGAATAGTGAAGGAAGCTCAAAAGAAATAAGTTTTGAAATAGGAAACATGAATCATTGCTTGGCCAATTACTTGCTGAAGAGAAAAACGGCTCTGCACATTTCCATGCGATGTAACCAGTGCAACTAAGGGCCTGTCCCACTAAAGGGCCTGTCCCACTTTAGGCGATTTTTTTGGCAACTGCCGGCGACTGTCAAAGTCGTAGCAGATCGCCAAACTTTTCTTTTACTCGACGACAATGACCACGACAAGCTGAGTCAGGTCGAGTTTACAGCGTCTTCTGAAACATCACGAAAATTGAACTATAACACCTTGTATGGGTTACTTTAAAAAACAAGCTTCACTGTAACAAGGAATAAACCGGATTTACTTCCAGTTTATTAATAGCTGTATAAAAAAAAAATTTTTTTAAAGTGGTTCAGTGGAATTTTTGTGAAAAGTGTGTGGGCATTCTTTGAAAATGTAAGTGAGATGCATATCTGGTTTCTGGGTTGAATATCTGGGTTTGGAGTCCACTTTAAATGTAATGGCTGAGGCCAAAAACATCACGAAAATTCCCACGCTTACCTGACCGTCAAATTGTCGCCTCCAATCTACCTGTCAAATGTCCTGACGGTAGATAAATTGGTTAAACACAAGCATTTTATGGTATTTTGAAATGACTTTACTTATTTTAATATTATGTACTTCTAAATGCATCTTAAGAGAACCTATCAAACCTGGGGACAGCAGGCGACAGCGCCCACAATAAGCTACGATACCTGGCGACAAGCCAGCTGTCGCCGAGAAATGTCAAACCGTTTGATTTCTCGGCGATGCGCCGAGATCCACTACGATCCACTACGCTCTTTGGAAGACTCCTCACGATCATGCCCGCGACACCCCGGCGAATTGTTGGCGACAGCCTAGTCGCCGGCAGTCGCCTTAAAATCGCCTAAGTGGGACAGGCCTTAATCAAGAACAATTCATTAGCCTTTAACAATCAAATTTGGATTATAGATTTGAGCAGAAGCTATTGGGTCAAAAACATCACTTTGGCAGCTATCAGCCCAGCGGTATGAATATTGATTTCCCTAATTTCAAGTAACCCTTGCATTCCCTCTCTCCATCCCCCCCTCACTCTAGTCATCTTGCTTGTTTCACTATGTGTATCCCCTCATTATCACCACGTCCACAGCCCACAATGGGCCATTGTGGGCTCTACCTTTCCTGAGTCATCGTTGCTGGCTCTGATTTGTTCTGTTCCTATTCATACCTCTAGTTTCCCTCTCAGTCTGAGGAAGGGTCTCGACCAAAAACATCACCTACTCCTTTTCTCCAGAGATGCGGCCTGACCCGTTGAGTTACTCCAGCATCTTGTGTCTATCTTGGCTTTGGCATTATAGAGTCATAGAATCATAGAATAATTCAGTGTGGAAACAGGCGCCTCAGCCCCACTTACCCGCACTGGCCAACATGTCCCAGCTACACTAGTCACAACTGCCCGCGTTTGGTCCATATCCCTCCAAACCTGTCCTATCCATGTACCTGTCTAACTTCTTCTGAAATGTTGGGATAGTCCCTGCCTCAACTCTCATCTACCTCCTCTGGCAGCTTGTTCCATACACCCACCACCTTCTGTATCAAAAAGTTACCCCTCAGATTCCTATTAAATCTTTTCCCCTTCACCTTGAACCTATCTATGTCCTCTGTTCCTCGATTCACCAATTCTGGGCAAGAGACTCTGTGCATCTACCTGATCTATTCCTCTCATGATTTTATACACCTCAAAAAGATCACCCCTCATCCTCCTATGATCCCAGCCTTCTCAACCTCTGCCTATAGCTCAGACCCCCTAGCCCTGGCAACATCCTTGTAAATCTTCTCCGTACCCTTTCCAGCTTGACAACATCTTTCCTATAACATGGTGCCCAGGACTGAACACAATATTCTAAATGCGGCTTCACCAACGTCTTATACAATTGACCTTGCAATTTCTTGCAACATGACCTTGCAATTTCTATACTCAATATTCTGACTGATAAAGACCTATGGGCCAAACGCCTTTTTGACCATCCTATCTACCTATTAATCAGAAGGATCATAGTTTTGTTATTATTGATCCTTTTGAGGGTCGACCTCATGCAACTGGAGGTAGTAGATGTTTGTGGAATCAAAATGAACACAAAACGCCTCTTTTTTTTGTAGACTGAACTGAACATTTTTTAAGTCAAGAAATGTGAAGGGTTTGTGTAGATATGACAAAGAAACAAAGCCTTCTTTGACTTCGAATACAGAATAAAACTGTCCAAAATTTGATTCAACATCAAAACCCATAAAATATCAAGAACGCTCCAAAGACAGTTACGTAACTAGATTTATGGAACAGAAATTTCGACCCATGAAAGTACATGCCAGCCATAAATGCACACAGGGAACTGCAAATGTTGGAATCTTGCATAAAACACAAAATGCTGTAGTAACTCAGTGGGTCAGGCAGCGTTTCTGGAGGACATCGATAGGGCACGTTTTGGGTCAGGAACCTTCTTAGTCTGAAAAAGGGCCCCTTGAGTTATTCCAGCATTTTGTGTTCCAATATAAATAGCTAGCCTGAATAGAGAACACCATAGATCACCAGACAGAGCTGGAAGCTGCTGCCAACAGGCCCAGTTCATCCTTTTTCTTCAGCTGCACGGATCTGTCTGTTTAGGAAAAGGATGGTATATGGAATCCAATTATTTGAAAATTTACAAAACACTGATTCCACCACAATGGACCATTGTAGGATGTTTCCTTCATTAAAGATACTGTATGATTGCAAAATGGTGCCATTGTCAGATTCTTGGAGGTTATGGCAAATACCATCAAATGGAAGCGCACCTGATAAAATAGCTTCAAGATCCAGCAATAGTGATTGATTATCAACTAATAATCAGATCCCACATACATGCTTCTGCAGCAGCGTTATATTTCAAGTTGATGGATGATAAAGTGCTGCAACATGCAGGATAACAGATGGCCTACAGGTCATGGCAGTGGTTCAGTTCAGTAATGACTACATAAACCAGGTGAGCCAAGGCTGAACAGTTTATAAATGTCAGGAGAAATAAGATTGAACTGTGGTTCAATTAAATTGACTCCACCAGCAGTCATTTCCTTATTTTTAGAACAAAATGGATTTGTTTTAAGGATTAAGGAACAAGGTATATACAGTATATATGTTACTGAATAAATAAACAAAAAAAACACATATATATATATATATATATATATATATATATATATATATATTAAGGAGCTTGCAGACATTTTCTGAACATGTGTTTTTTTGTTTATTTATTCTGTGCACTGATCTTTCAGATAATGCTGAACCCGTGGGTGGCATGGTGGCGCAATGCGCCGCACGGTGGCGCAGCGGTAGAGTTGCTGCCTTACAGTGCTTGCAGCGCCGGAGACCCGGGTTTGGTCCTACAGACGGGTGCTGTCTGGATGGAGTTTGTACGTTCTCCCCGTGACCACGTGGGTTTTCTCCGAGATCTTCGGTTTCCTTCCACACTCCAAAGACGTACTGGTTTGTAGGTTAATTGGATTGGTATAAGTGTAAATTGTCCTTAGTATGTGTAGGATAGTGTTAATGTGCGGGAATCGCTGGTTGGTGCGGATTTAGAGGGCCAAAGGGCCTGTTGTCACACTGTATCTCTGAACTAAACTAAACTTTGCAAATGTATTATTATATCCCATAAAGACAAGCAGGGGATTCCAGGATATTGCCCATTAGTATTGATATATTTGTGGGAGATACGATTGTAGGGAGCCTGGGGTTGATCAAAAGGGTTGGCCCAGTGGCACAGCTGGTAGAGCTGCTGCCTCACAACGCCAGAGAACCGGGTTCAATCCTGAACCAGGTGCTGTCAGTGTGGAGTTTGCAGGTTCCCTCTGAGACCACATGGGTTTCCTTCAGGTGCTCTGGTTTCCTCCCACATCTCAAAGACGTATCATATATCATATCATATATATACAGCCGGAAACAGGCCTTTTCTGCCCACCAAGTCCGCGCCGCCCAGCGATCCCCGCACATTAACACTATCCTACACCCACTAGGGACAATTTTTACATTTGCCCAGCCAATTAACCTACATACCTGTACGTCTTTGGAGTGTGGGAGGAAACCGAAGATCTCGGAGAAAACCCACGCAGGTCACGGGGAGAACGTACAAACTCCTTACAGTGCAGCACCCGTAGTCAGGATCGAACCTGAGTCTCCGGCGCTGCATTTGCTGTAAAGCAGCAACTCTACCGCTGCGCTACCGTGCATGTGGGTTTGTAGGTTAATTGGCCTCTTGTAAAATTGCCCCCGGTGTGCAGGGAGTGGATGCAAAAGTGGGATATCAGAACTACTGAGAATGGGTCAACCTGGACTCAGTGGGCTGTAAGGCCTGTTCCCATGCTGTATTTCTAAACTTAACAAAAAAAACTGTACAGACTATAACAGCACAGAAGAAGGCCATTGTCATATCATGCCGGCACTAGGGCAACATCGCGTCTGCTGAATGAAATCAGTGGGTCAAGTGGCATCTGCAGACGGAAGGAATAGTCGATGTTTTGGGTCGAAATCCTGCATCAGGGCTGGGAGCAGAGAGGGAGGATAGCCAGTGTAAAGAGGAGTGGTGAGACAGAAGAGAAAGGTGATCGTTGGACCAGGGAGGGCTGAAGGACGCTGGCATACGGAGCCAGGTAAGTGAGGGGAAGGTGTGGAGTTGGGCGGCAGAGGTAGGTAGATGGTGGATGGAGGCAATCAGACGAGAAAACAAAAGGGAAGGCAGATGGATCCAGGTGAGGAGAGGGAAGGGTGAAGATACCTGTTGGAAGGTGATAAGTAGGAACATGAAGCCAGCCAGTGGTGGAATGTGATAAGTAAGGAAAGTGATCATGTGGGAGAGATGAATAGCAGAAGCAGATGCGGGAGCAGGGGAAAGAGTGCAAATGAAATGTGTGTGAAATAAGTGGGTGGAAAGAGGAGGGAGATGGGGATGAAAATGAGTGATTGCTTCCAGGGGGCGGAGTCTGGGAAAGGAGACAAAAAATGTGAGAATCAGAGATGGGAAGGAGAGAGAAAGTTGGGCGAAAGGTGGGGGGAAGAGGTTGGGGGGGAGGGGATCAGACAGAAGGTACGAATTACCTGAACTTGGAGAATTCAGTGTTCACGCTATTGGGTTGTAGATTATCTCAGACAGAATATGAGGTTTTGTTCCATCAGTTTGCATTTGGCTGTGAAGAAAGCCATGGACTGACAGGTTGGTGTGGGAAGGGGAGGGGAGTTGAAATGGCATGCAACTAGGAGCTCAGAATTATGGACAGAGTGTAGACGCTCTGCAAATTGGTCATCTAGTCTAAGTCCCTGGATGGTGGCAAGGGAGAAGAGACCTTTATTATCAACTATTGTCCCTTTTCTGCTGACATAATCAAATACATTTAAACCCTTTGTACTTCAATCAATTTAGACAATAGAATAACCCAAATACGTTTTTAATAGATTTTTGTGCCTTTCCATTCAGATGACTGCGCCCTCCCTTAAAAAAGTAACCTTTTACTTACACACAGACAGTGGAACAATCTGAAACATTTCTACAACCAATGCATTACCATTGTTCAATTGAACACACTCATCTGGTACATAATTGCTTGTAAATTCACCAGAAATGTCTTACTAAAATAATCCGAGGCAAACATATAATGAACTGCAATCTCCAACCCACATCAGTGCATCCTCTATTGTCAAGTCAAGTCAAGTCAATTTTATTTGTATAGCACATTTAAAAACAACCCACGTTGACCAAAGTGCTGTACATCTGATTAGGTACTAAGGAAAAAATGAAACATACAGTAGCACACAAACATAACAGCACATACAAAACAGTTCACAGCGCCTCCTCAATGAGCCTCAAACGCTAGGGAGTAGAAATAGGTTTTGAGCTTGGACTTAAAGGAGTCGATGGAGGGGGCAGTTCTGATGGGGAGAGGGATGCTGTTCCACAGTCTAGGAGCTGCAACCACAAAAGCGCGGTCACCCCTGAGCTTAAGCCTAGACCGCGGGATAGTGAGTAGCCCCAAGTCGGCCGACCTGAGGGACCTGGAGTTAGAGAGGTGGGTTAGAAGATTTTTGATGTAGGGGGGGGGATGTCCATTTAGGGCTTTATATGTGAATAGGAGGAGCTTGAAGTTGATTCTGTACCGTACAGGGAGCCATGGAGAGAGGCCAGAATCGGCGTGATGTGGTCCCTTTTATGGGTACCCGTCAGGAGTCTCGCTGCGGCGTTTTGGACCAGTTGCAGGCGGGACAGGGATGATTGGCTGTGGCACAGGCTGTACAAAGTAACTGGTGTGGTCACAAGCAGTTAGTTGGGATCATTACCAGTTATTGGCATGATGGAAAGCAGTCTTATTATACATTCTGCTCGGCCACTTGCAAAACTTGGAACGTGCATGCTCCTTGATTCCATGAAAATTGCAGTCAGAGTCTTAAAGCACATTGCGCAGAATGTTATCAGCTAATTTAAAAACCTACCTGAAGAATGAATTGTTCAATGATCCACTGGGTTTTGCTTTTGTGGGTCACCAAGGATTGAATGATGAACAAAGCCAAAGTGAAGTAGAAACTGGTAAGATAGGTGTTCCCATCAATTCATACTGAGACAAACATCAACCAGTGCTGCAAGCTCATCAACTCAGTGATAGAGGCTGTTTAGTCTGGGAGAAACCTGTTGGTTTTCCAAATGCCTACAATCAAATTCTCAATGGTCCAATGGTACTTTATTGTCACATGTACAGTGAAACTCATTTTTGTAAACAGTTCAGTACAGGTATAAGCACTTAGATATAACCCCCTAGATACATCTTAGATAAGCACCCTAGATACAGTTCAAGTGTACAGCAGTAGTACACTGAGACAGCATGCAGAGTCGTCAGATTTGGCACCATTTTCAAGTCCCAGTTGTTGTTAAGTGCTCCACTGCTTCTGTAAGGTACATATTTCGATTACATGTTGATAAATGCACTGAAGCTTCTTGCAGCCACTGCAAGGTCTCCATGGGGAAAGGCCACAGTTTAGAATCCTCCTGCCACTGGACTTGAGCCCTCCTCAAGATTTGAGCACTGTGATAATCTCTCACGATCATAGGCAGCTTGAGACTCAAAAACTGATTCTGTGTTGAGATAATGTAAATATTTGAATGGCTGTAGATGAACATCCTCTACTGTATAATTGCAGATAGAGTATATGTTGGGGGGGAAAAAGTTGAGTAGCAGACATTTTAAATTTCACAACTGAGATTCCTATCAGAGGCATAATTTCATGTACCATGAAATGTTCAATAAGTATTCATGTATCTAGATCTCCATTAGTAGGGGGTCAGTCCAGTAGCTTTGCATTTCATAACTTCTACGATCTTTGGTCTGTGCTCTCACTGTTTAATTGTCCTAATGTCATAGTTTTTTTAGGTTATTTTGTTCTGGTTCATTCTCTTTAACTGCACCTATTAACTATTTGGAGACACAAGATACTGCAAATGCTGAATCCTGAAGCTAAAAACAAAATGCTGGATGTACTCGGAGGACCAAGCAGCAATTGTGGGGGTAAAAAGAACTGGCGACGTTTCAGTTCAAGATCCTACATCAGGACTGACCCATTGAGTTAGCGAACTCATTGACTGAATGAACCCATTGACTGAATGAACGTTGTAATTTTAATGACCATTATGATAAACATACAGCATTAACCAGCATTTGCAGTTCCTCATTTCTACATTTTGACTGAATGAACTTATTTACATCTTATCTCCATAAATCCATTGACTGAATTAACTCATTTGCATCTTATCTTTATGACATTCTACATATATCTCAGTGGTCCAGGTGAACTTTTAACCTGTTCACTGTTAGGTTTTTTTCACTATTGCCATGACGGGATGAAACTTGGGGGTGGCACTGAACAGGTTTATGGCAATGTGCATATTAAAGTTTTCTGCATTCGGCTATCATAAGTATAATGTACTGCTTTCAATCATACCAGAGATAGAAAGGCAAAAATAATTTTTATTAAGTGCAATCCAACCCATTTACTTGTTTTTCCTTAATCTATTTCTGGTTAACATCAATTCAGTATGTAAGTTTCTTGATTGCAGCTGGATACCAGGTAAATTCATACGCCTATTTTAATAAGGAGATTTAATGTGCAACAATATTAAATTAGAGCTGTTTAGTAATAACAATTGACATATAACTGGAAAATTATTTAAGTCAGTAATGTTGGAAGACAGCAAATTTATTAAAAGCATGACTGACAGAATGATTTAGGTACTGCATTGATTATTCCATCAAAAATGTGCATGGGTGGTGGGTAACTGAGAAAGAAAAATTATACTCCACTCAGATTTGTATTCCATGATCACCAATTTCCCAACTGAGTGCAGTCATTCATCGCACAGGAGCAGTAATTCACTGATTTCACATCTCTAAAAATTCACAACCATTCCTTTAAGTTTTCTTTACATTTAGATTGAGAGATTCCCTGTGCATGGTTTCCTGGATGTGCTTCTGAGCATCACTTGGATAAAAATTAGTTATTCAATTTGAGAAGCTTCCAGTTTTACAAACATTAACATTTAGAAACATGGAATATCAATAGATTTTAGATTAATTGCATTTTACTCCTCTTCTCATGCTTAAACTGGCACCAAACCAATTAGTGATGACATGCATCTTCATAATTCATGGTGACAGTCTATTACTACGTACTTGCTAGATAATGTTCTCAGAATAGTGAGGAAAATGATTACATTAACAGATGTGCAGTGAGATAGAATATCCTCCCATGTGCATGCTAGCAGCTGCAACAGCATAACATTGATTTCCATGTGCACTTTGTTCCGCTCCTGACGTGCACTTTGGCAGAATCATTACCCAAAATTATAAAGGGAAAACATTGTGGAAACATGATATAAAATGCAGGGCAGACTCATTTCTGATGCATGGTGCGAACCCTCGGCTCGGGGGGTGGGGTCACGGAACTTGGAATGGGGAGGAGTGGCAGTTGGTAATGGAGTTCCAGGAGGAGTTGAACTGGTTGGGGGTTTGGGGAGTGTTGGTGCTTGAGGAATAAAGAAAACTTCACTTGACACATGTCCCGCTTCATTTGCTTTGCTTGACATTCGTGTCCCACTTCAGTACTGGCATTTTACTTTTTCACCACCTCAACTACCCCCTCTGGTAGCTCGTTCCATGCACCCACCACTCTTTGTGTGAAAACTTTACCGCTCGGGTTCCTATTAAATTATTCCCCTCTCACCTTAAACCCACGTTAAATGGTTCTTGATTCCCCTATTCTGGGCAAGAGGCTCTGTGCATCTACCCGATCTATT
Source organism: Rhinoraja longicauda (assembly GCF_053455715.1). NCBI lineage: Eukaryota > Metazoa > Chordata > Chondrichthyes > Rajiformes > Arhynchobatidae > Rhinoraja > Rhinoraja longicauda. The sequence goes on along the minus strand of NC_135953.1, from coordinate 64,167,896 downwards.
CTGCTCATGATTTGGTACACCTATATAAGATTACTCCTCGTCCTCCTGCGCTCCAAGGACAATTGTGGGGGCAGGTTGATCTAATTGGGGAAGGGTAATGATGGAGGGAGCCTGACTGATCTCTGTTGAAGGATGAAGCTGGGAAGGGTTGGAGGCTTTTGGAAGATTGGACATCCAGGGTGAAAGTGAGATGGTTAGAGCAAAAAGGCAGTAAAAGATTGTCAAAAATGGTGCAAATAGCCTGGACCTATGGAGAAAAGGTAGTCAAGATAAGGAGAAATAAGTTTCATGGGGAAAGGAAAAGGAAATGTTCAGCTTGTGGATTTTTGTGAGAAGGCAGAAGCAGTTTGAGCTTATTCAGGGGAGGCTGGAGGCTGTGAATGAGGATATCAAGAGGAAATTACAGAATGAGTCAACACCACATTTTTTTTCTACTTCTCGAGTGCTGGGTGCTGGCAGAAAAACAAGTGTAAAAACATGTTAATATATCTAGGTGATGAAACTGTCTCCATGGCAACGGCAAGGAATTGTGCAACTTGTTCTTCAATCTTCGAAAATAACCTTTAACTGGAATCCATAACAGCTTGCGAAGGACATAAGGCATGTTACCCAACAACTGAGTCAGAGCAGATGTAATCATGACTCAAAATGCACATGGCTGACAAACATCACCTGGGAGAGTTTCACGTGGATCTTAATGATCTTAAAGCAAGGGTAAAAGTCAGACATTGAAATTAGGAACTATCACCTCCCGAATTTAAATTATGAATCATATTAAAAATATGCTAGACTGGAAGCTTTTGTAACAATCATGTCATGTAACAGTCTCTGTCGATGTCGAGTAACTGAAGTATAGTAGCCCAAATATCACCAGGCCTTCCAAGAAGATATAATGGACCCTGGCTTTATTATAAAACTGGAATCTTGTTGCATCTCAACATCACTGGGTCTTGCCTCAGCAACAATGCATGGGATCCCTCAGGAAAATATACCTAACGTCAACTTTTATCATCTGCCTCAGGGATATCCTATAAATAATTACACTAACAACAAGTTCCAGAAACAATCAGCAAGAGAAAATCGGCAACATTGGGGAAGGGACTGTGAAAAAGAGTTCACACCCAAACCTGATCCACCCTCTACAAATGCTCCTCACCTGTTGAGTTCTTACACCAGTGATTCTCTTGTTTTCATATATCTAGTAGCTACAGTACTTTGTCACCAGTAGTCAGAAAATAATGCTCATTAGGTATACACCAGGGCCCTTCACAGCAGGTTAGCCTATTGTGTTTAGTATGTGTAATAAATGAATCAGAACAAATAGTCATCAACAGAATTGGTTAGTAGACCAACAGAGGATGCTTTATTTTCAGTGCTGGGAAGACCAAGTCAATAGATCTGTCACACTAATTTGCTATCCAGCTTGTTTGTGAAAAGATACCAAATATTCTTCAGTTACAGATCACTGCTCCTGCATCACTGTAATTGAATCAGAGATGCACTAGGGAAAACATAGAGCTGGACAAGCTAATAGATCCTCAATAATCCTCACTGAGTATTTCTCATCGGTTTTCACTGTAGAGAAAGGCATGAGGACCAGGGAACTGGGGGCAGTCATTGCTTGTGTCTTGAGGGTAGTCAGTATTACACTCAAGGAAGTGCTGAATGTCCTAAAGCATATGAAATCTATCCAAGAAAACTGTGGGAAGCTAGAGAGGAAATGGCAAGTGCCCTGGATGAGATTTATGTCATCTGCCCTGAGGCAGATGATAAAAGTTGACGTTAGGTATATTTTCCTGAGGGATCCCATGCATGTCATGGGCGGCACGGTAGCGCAGCGGTAGAGTTGCTGCTTTACAGCGAATGCAGCGCCGGAGACTCAGGTTCGATCCTGACTACGGGTGCTGCACTGTAAGGAGTTTGTACGTTCTCCCCGTGACCTGCGTGGGTTTTCTCCGAGATCTTCGGTTTCCTCCCACACTCCAAAGACGTACAGGTATGTAGGTTAATTGGCTGGGTAAATGTAAAAATTGTCCCTAGTGGGTCGTGTTAATGTACGGGGATCACTGGGCGGCACGGACTTGGTGGGCCGAAAAGGCCTGTTTCCGGCTGTATATATATGATGATATGATATGATATGATTAAATGCGGGTGAGATGCCAGTGGACTGGAAGGTGGCAAATGTCGTGCCTCGATTTAAGAATGGGTGCAAGGAAAAGCCTGGGAACTATAGACCTGTGAGTCTACCATTTGTGGTCGGAAAGTTACGAGAGTATTCTGAGGGATAAGATATGCATGCATTTTGATAGGCAAGGGCTGATATTCAAGATTCAAGATTCAAGATGGGTTTATTGTCACATGTACCATAAGGTACAGTGAAATTCGAGTTACCATACAGCCACACCAAGTGAAAAGCAGTAAGACACACAACCACATAAAATAAAATTTAACATAAACATCCACCCTAGCAGCTCCCCACATTCCTCACTATTATTGCCTGACAGAAGGCAATAAAGTCCAATCTCACCCTATTTCTTCTCCGCGGTCGAGGCCATCAAAGCTCCTGCAGTCAGCGATCCGACGCCATCGCATCGGTGTGATGGAACTCCCTCATCGGGATGGTTGAAACGCACCATGGCTTGGAGCCCCGACTCAGTCTCTAACCAGGGGCCGCGATGTTTAAACCGGGCTCCAAGATGTTAAAGTCCACAGGACTGCGGTTGGAGCTCTCCACGGTCGATCCCCAGCAAAGGGATTGCAGCTCCACGATGGTGTCCGCAGTTGAAGCGCCGGGTCGGTCTCCAGGAAAGGCCACACCACTCCACAGTGTTAGGCCGCAATGGGGGACGGAGATCTGACACGGGAAAAATCGCATCTCCGTCGAGGTAAGAGATTGAAAAAAGGTTCCCCCCAAACCCCCTCGCCCCCAAAACAAACCAAGAAACACTCAAACATACTTTTAACACATACGTAAAATAACAAAACAGAAAGAAAAGACAGACAGATCATTGGCTAGGCAGCCATCGTCAGCGCCCCCTGGTGTTCAGGGATAGTCAGCACGATTTTGTACGTGAGAAATCGTATACGACGAATATGATTGAATTTTTTGCAGATATGACTAAAAAGGTTGATGAGGGCAGAGCTGTAGATGATGTATATATAGATTTCAGCAAGCCATTTGACAAGGTTCCACATGGTGGCTGCTCTGGAAGTTTAGATTACATGGGATCCATGGAGAGTTAGCCGACTGGATAGAAAATTGGCTTAATGGAAGGAAGCAGAGGGTGATTGTAGGAAGGTAGACACAAAATGCTGGAGTAACTCAGTGGGACAGGCAGCGGGTATGCTGAGTTACTCCAGCATTTTATGTCTACCTTCGATTTAAATCGGCATCTGCAGTTCTTTCCTACGCTAGTGATTGTAGGAAGATTGTTTTTCAAACTGGAGGCCTGTGACTAGTGGTGTGCCTCAGGGTTCAGTGTTGAGCCCATTGCTGTTTATGGTTTATATCACTGATATGGATGAGAACGTACAAGGATTGATTAGTGAGTTTGCAGATGACACTAGTGGGTGGTATTGTAGATAGCGCAGATGGTTATCAAAGATTACAGCAGGAACTTGAGTTGGGCAAGTGGGCAGAGGAATGGTTAATGGAGTTTAATGTCAGGTGTTGCATTTTGGGATGTCTAACCAGGGTAAGACCTTCACAGTAAATGGCAAGGCTCTGGGGAGTGTTGTAGAGCAAAGGGATCTATGAGTGCAGGTACATAGTTCCCTGAATTTGGCATCACAGGTAGATAAGGTGGTTAAGAAGGCATTTGGCACACTGGCCTTCATCGGACAGGGTTTTGTTTATAGCAGTTGGGATGTTATGTTACAGCTGTACAAGGCGCTGGTGAGGACAGTTGGAGTATTGGCCACCTTGTTATAGGAAATATGTCGTTAAGCTGGAAAGAGTACAGAAAAGATTTATGATGATATTGCCAGGATTTGAGCTATAGGGAGATCATAAGGTCATAAGTGATAGGAGCAGAATTAGGCCATTCGTCCCATCAAGTCTACTCCACCATTCAATCATGGCTGGCCTATCTTTCCCCCCTAATCCTATTCTCCTGCCTTCTCCCCATAACCCCTGACACCCAAGAGATTGGACAGGCTAGGACTGTATTCCTTGGAGCGTAGGAGGATGAGGTGATCTTATATAGGTATATAAGACAAATAGATTGGGTAAAAGTCTCTGTGCATCTACCCTGAGAAGGGGAATCAAGAACCATAGAACATAGGTTTAAGGTGAGAGGGAAAAGATTTAGTAGGAATCTGAGGGGCAACTTTTTTACCCAATGGGTGGTGGGTATATGGAATTACCTGCCAGATGAGGTAGTTGAGGCAGAAACTATAAAAAAACATTTAAAAGGCCAAACATGGGCAGGTGGGACCAGTGCAGATGGGGGACCTTGGTCAGCATGGGCAAGCTGGGCCAAAGGGACTGTTTCCATGCTGTATGACTCTATGGCTCTAAAAGAATTTGGGACCTAGTCCAATCCTATGAACAAGGATAGTGTCATCGCTGCTCATGAAAGTTACTTAGACAATGGATTCATTTGGTCTACTGGATCCTACATAAAGTTATAGAGCTACGTGGAAACAGACCCACTTTGTCCATGCCAAACAAGTTGGCGTTCTAGGCAAGTCTCATTTGCTGACATTTGGCCCAATAACCCTCTAAAATTTTCCTTTGCAAATATCTGTCCAAATGTCTTTTGAAAGTAATTGTACCCAATTCTATGGCTTCCTCTGGCAGCTCAATGGTTCAGTGGTTCATTACAGACACAGACTATCCTCTGGGTGATAAAGTTTCCCTTTCTCTTAAACCTCTCTCCTCTCACCTTCAGCCTATGCCCCGTTCTAGAATCCTCCACCCTGCAAAAAAAACAGCAAGTGTTCACTTTATCCATGTCCCCTCATGATCTAGTGCACCTCAATAAGGTCATGTCTTAGCCTCCTACAATCCCAATGAAAAAGCCCCAGCCTCTCCAACCTCTATAACTCAATACCATAAGTATATTAACTGCCTAGTGAATCTCTTCTGCACTCTGTCCAACTTGATGACATGGATGTGACTGAGCTGCCAACTATCCACAAGATCATGACCAGTTTAAATTAGGATTTATTAGCATTTGCACTTGGCCTCCGCATTAATGCCAAAAGCAGAAAAGCTCCTCAAGTAAGTTTGTCATTTCATGAACCAGCGCAACAGGTCTCTGCAGAATGACAATGTCAAATCATTGAAATGTGATCATTACACGGGAGACTGGACCTGCTGGTATCTTGAACAAAAATCAAACTGCTGGAGCAAATCAGTGGGTCAAGCAGCATCTGTGATGGCAAATGGTCACATGGTGTTTCATCACGGCACCTTTCTTTGGACAAAAGGACACAAATTGCTGGAGTAACTCAGTGGGTCAGGGAGCATTTCTGGAGAACATGGATAGGTGAGGTTTCGCATTGGGACCCATCTTCAGACTGAAGAATGGTCCCGACCCGAAACATAATCTTTTCATGTTCCCCAGAGATACTGCCTGACCTGCCAAGTTACTCTACCACTTGTGTCCTTTTGTATAAACCAGCTTCAGCAGTTCCTTGATTCTAGCTTTCTACAGATAGATGGTTCACAATGAAACCGCCATGTTTGTGGTTTCCAGTTTATATTAAACCTCAAAGATAAATGTCAAGGAATATTGTCTATTACTTCCAGTATCTTTGTAATATATGAACACCATGATGTTGGGAGATTTTTTAAAAGTTATAAGGTTAAGTAAAAACACTACTTGCTCTTGCTATATTCCATGACAATGAGCTTCTTTCCCTTCACTGTGCCACCAGCTTAATGATTTTAGCAATACTGTGTTATCTTTTGTATCAGTTCCATTTAATTTCAAATTGGTATCTGCTTGTTATCAACCCTTGGTGAGTGAATAATATAAGAGGTATGCTATTACTATTTCCTCTTACAAATCTTATAAATTGGAACATCTAGTTTGGAAAGAGAGTCAGTGACAAGACAGTATAATATTATAAAGATAGAAGGAATGGTCCTAGTATTAATAGGAAATCAGAAAGAATGTGAAGATCCTAATGCTTTAACTTAGGACCCTGTCTGCCATTCAGATAGCTGGGGATTAAAACAATTCTTAAATGTACATGAGCACTAAATATGAATGCATATTTAATGGATCATCCACTGCCAGTGAAGGAATATATTGCATTATTCTCCAAATAAGATGGAATCTTTTGACCTCAGCTGGTTTCCCAATAATAAAAGTGGAGGGAAGCATTTTTCAGAGAGTAAGTGAAGTAATGGTGCAGTTATTTTGTATTCAGCATTACTGTATTTTCCTATTATTCAACTCACGCAGAACACCCTTTGAACTAGAATTCATTTGGTTTCATAACTTGATCAAACAAGACAACAGGATAAAAATGAAAAGGGTCAGATTGCAAACAAGATTACCCAAAGGATTCTCAGAAGTAGTTAGAAACATCTTTCATTCTTCTATTACAGAATCACAACCACAGCAGCATGTATGATGGACCTGAGGAGATATCCTTTAGATGAGCAGAACTGCACACTTGAAATAGAGAGCTGTAAGTTCTACAGTGTTCCCTGTTCTATTACAACGAGGTAATGATTGAGGTAAAGTTGTATTGTGATGAATGGAGCAACCAGTGAGTACAAAATATTATAAAAATCAACATTTTTCCCTTGAGCTGCTCCTGACTTGGCAAATATTTTGATCATCAACGAATGACTTTTACTAAGAATTATTGCAGACCATCCTTGCCGGACACCTGTGAATTTTTCTGCTAAGACAATAAACGCTGAATTGCCTGGAGTGTGGCTGCAACCAGCTGAAGGGAATGTGAGAAAGAAATGAAAGTGTTTTGTTTCATTAGCATCTTTTTGTTTTACTTTTTTTTACAAGTTTTTAATTCCATAGCTGCATATTTGCCATTGGATGCAACACTTCAAAATATAGGGTCCCGACCCAAAACATCACCTATCCATGTTCTCCAGGGATGCTGCTTGACCTGCTAAGTTATTCTCGCACTTTGTGTCTTTTTCCTGTGAACCAGCACTTGCAGTTCCTTGTCTCCACACTTCAGAATATAGTGTGCCCTGTCCAGGAACCGACAGTGACTATTATTAGAGAAACATCAGGTCAGGCAGCATTTGTGGAGAGAGAAGCAGAAGCTCAAAGCATTGTTGATCGATGAGCCAGGAAAGTGAAAAAAATAAGTTTTTAATTGCAGTGAAAGATGAAGGGAGGGCAGATCTGCAATGATCTGGAAACCAGGAGAGCTGGAATATTACAAGTGGTGGTAATGTCAACTGAGAACGGTTGGAAAAGACAAGTGAATAATACAAATATCTCAAAGGACGTTGTAAATAGACAATAGACAATAGGTGCAGGAGGAGGCCATTCGGCCCTTCGAGCCAGCACCGCCATTCAATGTGATCATGGCTGATCATTCTCAATCAGTACCCCGTTCCTGCCTTCTCCCCATACCCCCTGACTCTGCTATCCTTAAGAGCTCTATCCAGCTCTCTCTTGAATGCATTCAGAGAATTGGCCAACCCCTTAATAAACTTATACGTTTCGATAAGATCTCCTCTCATCCTTCTAAATTCTTCTAAATTCCAGTGTATACAAGAGATGAGAATGAGATGAAAGAAATCTGAAACTGCCAGTTTTAAAAAAAAGCATTGAATGTTGCAGGTGTGAAATACAAGGCTTGAATGTGAATGTGAAATTCAATATTGAGTCTGTGCAATGCGTCTAATTGAAAAGTGAGGTTCTGTTTCTCAAGATTATATTGGATTGTGTTAGAGGAGAGTTGAGAATGATTAAAGATCAAATAGGAATTTTACTCATGGAGGCAGATGGAATGGCTGAGGTACTAAATGAGCACTATGGTTTATCAAGGAGCACAATGGGACTGATTTTTCAGATATGGATGAGATGCTGGATGGGCTAAAAGTTGATAAAGAGGAGGTAAAAGATAATAAAATGAATAAATCACATGGTCTAATGTGGATAGATGATAATATATGAAGATGGTAATACATGAAGAAACAAGGAATTGCCGATGTTGGAATCTTGCATAAAACACAATGTGCTGAAGTATCTCAGTGGTTTGGGCAGCATCTCCAGTTCATGGATAATATCCATTCCTTCCACAGATGCTGTATGACCCACTGAATTACTCCAGCACTTAGATTTCCAAAGAAATACATCAAGGGAAGAAATGGCAAAGGCCATGTGCCTGAGGATTGGGGAACTGGAAGGCAAATTCAATGCTAGCATTTACATCAAGAGGGCTGGAATACAAAAACAGAGATGTAATGCTAAGGCTCTTTAAGGTGCTGGTCAGGCTTCATTTGGAGTATTGCGAGCAAATGTGGGCGCCATATCTGAGGAAGGATGTGTTGGCTCTGGAGAGGGTCCAGAAGAGGTTTACAAGAATGATTCCAGGAATGAGTGGGTTAGCATATGATGAGTGTTTGACAGCACTGGGCCTCTACTTGCTGGAGTTCAGAAGGTTGAGGGGGACCTAATTGAAACTTACAGAATAGTGGAAGGCATAGATACAGTGGACGTGGAAAGGATGTTTCCACTGGTGGGAGGCTCTAGAACCAGAGGTCATAGACTCAGAATTAAAGGGTGCTCTTTTAGAAAGGAGGTGAGGAGGAACTTCTTTAGTCAACGGGTAGTTGATCTGAGGAACTCATTGCCACAGAGGACTGTGGAGGCTATCAATGGATATTTCTGAGGCAGACAAATTCTTGATTAGAACGTGTGTCAAAGGTTATGGGGAGAAGGCAGGAAAATGGGATTAGGAGGCAGAGATCAGCTATGATTGAATGGCGGTGGATTCGATGGGCTGAATGGCCTAATAACTTGTGAACTTGTGAACCTGTAATCTTCAGAAGACAAATCCTTGTTCAAAAAAAGGATGTTGGCATAAACCCAATCTTAGACTTTTGTGTCTGTCGAATCTTAGATTTGACTGAGGGGCAAGTATTTAACGCAGAAGGTGGTAGGTAGGTGGAAGAATCAGCCGGTGGGAAGTGGTGGAGGTGGGCACAAATACAATACTCACAAAATATTTGGACAGGTACATCGATAGGAAAGGTTTAGATGGATGTAGGCAAAACAAAAGTCAATTTGATTATATTAAATAAGCATGGACGAGTTGGGACGAAGGGCCTAATTTGATGTTGCATCACCCTATGAGACTATGAATCTCGCAAATACAATTCTTTTAATAGTGATACAAATAGGATGGATTAAACTTGAGTAGGAGCAAATTACTCTCCCCCCCCCTCAACCTTCTTAAAATATTAACAAATTGGATTGCTTTCTCACAGTTATAAGTAATTAGCATTTGCCTTCTCTGTCCACAACACCAGGTAGAGATAATTTGATCACAGTTGATGTCATTGGTACATCTACATCCTCTGCTACTTGAACAAAGGCGTTAACCCTTTTAAAATAAATGATCAATGCCAGTATTAAACTGGAGAAGAAAGACAAATATTTAATGTTTGCTCAATAAAATTACCAATAATAGTTTATAGCCTAATAAGTAGAATATATACTGCGCTGGAGTGAGGATCTTGGGTTAGATAGACCTGGAAATTCCATGTTTAATTTCAGTGGACACCCCATGAAGAACTATAGCTGCACTATTGTACAGCATAGAACATAGAACAGTACAGCACAGAAACAGGCCCTTCGGCCCACAGTGTTTGCGCCGAATATGATGCCGTTAAACTGATCTGATCTGCCTGAACATGATCCATATTCCACTATTCCCTGCACAAGTTCCATGTGCCTATCTAATAGCCTCTTAAATACCACTATCGTATCTGCCGCCACCACCACCCCTGGCAATGTGTTCCAGGATCCCACCATTCTCTGTGAAGAACACTTGCCAGCATATCTCGCTGGAATTTAGAAGACTGAGGGGGGATCTTATAGAAACTTACAAAATTCTTAAGGGGTTGGACAGGCTAGATGCAGGAAGATTGTTCCCGATGTTGGGGAAGTCCAGAACCAGGGGTTACAGTTTAAGGATAAGGGGGAAGTCTTTTAGGACCGAGATGAGAACGTTTGTTTTCACACAGAGAGTGGTGAATCTGTGGAATTCTCTGTCACAGAAGGGAGTTGAGGCCAGTTCATTGGTTATATTTAAGAGGGAGTTAGATGTGGCCCTTGTGGCTAAAGGGATCAGGGGGTATGGAGAGAAGGCAGGTATGGGATACTGAGTTGGATGATCAGCCATGATCATATTGAATGGCGGTGCAGGCTCGAAGGGCCAAATGGCCTACTCCTGCACCTATTTTCTATGTTTCTATGTTTCTATCTCCATTACACTTCACCCCTCTCATCTTATAGCCATGCCCTCTTGTGTTGGACATAGAAACAGACCCTTGATCCCACTACGTCTATGCTGACTATGATGCCTATCTATACTAATCACACTTGCTTGCTTTAATTCTACATTCCTCCAATCCAGAAAACATCCCTTTGAATCTTTTCTGTACCTTCTCTAGCTTGATCACATCCTTCAAACAGTGTACACAGAACTCCCTATGTGACCTAACCAACATTGTGTATAGCTGTAATGTGATTTCCCAACTCTCGTAATCAAATGCCTTGGCTGATGAAGGTAACCATGGCATTCTCCTATTGACCACTCTCAGGGAATCTGCACCTTTACCCACAGTGTCTCTGTATGTTCTACCTCATTTAACTTTCCAAAATGCATCACTTCACACTTGATTGAGTTATGTTCCATCTGCCATTCCTTTGCCCACCTCCCCAGTTAATCTAGATCATGTTATAACCTTAGAAAACCTTCATTGTCCACTACACCACCAGTTTTGGTGTTATCTGCAAATTTGCTAATCATGCCAATTACATTAAAAGACCTACAATTAGAAAAACAACCCTCCTCTATCACCCTTTGCCTCTTACCCTGGATTCCATGTAACATTCTGCACCAGTCTACCATGTGAGATCTTGTCAAAAGTCTTCCTGAGGTACATAAAGACAACACCTATTATCCTTTGTCAACCCTCTATGTCACCTCTTCAAACATCTTAATCAAAGTCATGAAATCCATAGAGACTATCCCAAATAATAAGTCTTTGATTTCCAAAGCAAATAAATCCCGACCCTCAGAATCCCGTCTAATAACTTTCCAACCACTGATGTAAGGCTCACCAACCTGTACTTACCTTCCTTAGATGCCCTTTCTAAGACAGCACAGTGTTGCAGCGGTAGAGTTGTTGCTCTACAGTACCAGAAACCTGGGTTCGATCCTGACTACAAGTGGTACCTGTTTGTACGTTCTTCCTGTGACTGCATGTGTTTACTCCAGGTGCTCTGGTTTCCTCGCACACTCCAAAGATGTAGGTTTGTAGGTTAATTGGCTTCGAGAATTGTAAATTGTCCCTAGTGTGGGCCAAATAGCCTGTTTCTGTGCTTTATCTCAAAAGTTTAAAGTCTAATGTAAAGTCTAATGTAATTAAAGGCACAACACTGCCTCTATGACAATGAATCAATGAGATATTATTGAATAGTAGAATATCCAGGAGGGGTTAACTATCTCTCCTTGGATTCCATGTGATCTAACCTTCCAGAGCAGTCTACCATTCATCAAGTCCAAAATCTTCTCTCCCTCCCTTCATCTCATGCCAACTCTCCTCCACTTCCACTCTCCTATACTCTGTTGTTTCTGTTCACCTTGTTCTTTCATCTCCTTCATCCCCTTCCTTATTTCTTTCCTCCGTCTTTCACTCAAATTTGCCTCCCTCATTCCCATTTCTTACTCACCTCCTCCTTTTACCCCGATCTGTTCCACCCTCCCTCCCCCTTTTGTCTTTTTCCACCAGTTGTCCAATATCCTCCAGCTTCTACTGACCATCAAGCTGAATGCTGCGACGATAACCATTCAAATTTTAACAGCGCAACTAAGAATGTAAGAAAATAAATTGAATGTTGCTATTTTATGGAAAAGTACTTCATGTACTGGGCAGCTGTTTGTTGGACCAAGAGCTGTGGGTTCATCTCCCAGCAAAAAGTCATTATTGAAAAGGGATTTTTTCTTTTGCTGTATTCAACATAGATAGAAATTGTAATCCTCACTTTGGCAAGACTAGGGAAATGTAATGCCAGCTGAAGCAGTTGTAAATAATGCCTCATTAGATGGCCATCAAGTAGCAGTATCGTTGGTTATTTTCAAGCCAGTGAGACAAGAATATAGTGTTTACTCAGCTGCAAGGGAGCAGGCAGCTTTCTTGAGGACATTCGAGGGAAAGGTCTTCAGACAGCATGTGTTATAATAAAAAGTTTGCAGTTAGTAGATCCCCAATGGCTGAGTGAGTAAAAGCATTATCCAAATCCCAATAGTAAATACTGCAGAAACTGGAAATTTTAAAAAACAACAGAAAATGATGGAAATATACCCAACTGTTAACTAGTTCTCTACTCTTTGTGCAGGCTCCACCACCAGTTCAGTCATTCAACCTCACCTGGTCTTCACCCCGCCATGTTCTCTTCGCCTCAGTCCCTTATTTGTACTGCAAAACATCTGTTTCACATTGAACTTTCCCCAGTTGCACTAAAAATCCTGATTGGTTCTTCCTCCATGGTTTCTCTTTGAGCTGCCCAGTATTTCTATGATTTTCAGCTTGCTTTTTATGGAATACACAGATAGGGCCCTGGCACATAATAGCAGTTGGCCATTTAACCCCTCCAGAACAGAAACAACAGAGTTTAGGAGAGTGGAAGTGGAGGAGAGTTGGCATGAGATGAAGGGAGGGAGAGAAGATTTTGGACTTGATGAATCCAAGGAGAGATAGTTGAATGGATAGCAAATTGGCTCCATGGAAGGAAGCAGAGGGTGATGGTGGAGGTAGCTTCTTGGACTGGAGGCCTGTGACTAGGGGTATGCTTCAGGGTTCGGTGCTGGGCCCGTTACTGTTTGTTATCTACATTAATGATTTGGATGACATACAGGGCAAGATTAGCAAGTTTGTTGACAATACAAAAGTGGGTGGTTTTGCAGATAATGAAAATGGTTGTGAAAAATTGCAGCAGGATCTGGATTGATTGGCCAGGTGGACTGAGGAATGGTTAATGGAATTTAATAGAGAAGTGTGAGGTGTTGCATTTTGGGACATCTAAAATGGCAGGACCTAAACAGTGAATGGTAGGGCTCTGGGGAGTGTTGTAGAGCAGAGAGTCCTAGAAGTGCAGGTGCATGGTTCATTGAAGGTCGAGTCACAGGTAGATAAGGTGGTCAAAAAGGCTTTTGGCACATTGGCCTTCATCAGTCAGCGTATTGAGTACAGAAGTTGGGAAGTCATGTTGTAGTTGCATAAGACGTTGGTGGGACCACATTTAGAGTATTGTGTTCAGTTCTGGGCACCATGTTACAGGAAAGATATTGTCAAGCTTGAAAGGGTTCAGAGAAGATTTACGAGGATGTTGCCTGGACTAGAGGGTCTGAGTTATAGGGAGAGGTTGAGTAGGCTGGGTCTCTGTTCCTTGGAGCACAGGAGGATGAGGGGTGATCATATAGAGGTGTATAAAATCATGAGAGGAATAGATCAGGTAGATGCACAGAATCTCTTGCCCAGAGTAGGGGAATCGAAGACCAGAGGACATAGGTTAAAGGTGAAGGAGAAAAGATTTAATAGGAACCTGAAAGGTAACTTTTTCACACAAAGGGTGGTGGATGGAACAAGCTGCCAGAGGAGGTAGTTGAGGCTGGGACTATCCCAACATTTACGAAACAGTTAGACAGATATATGGATAGGACAAGTTTGGAGGGATATGGACCAAGCGCAGGCAGGTGGGACTAGCTGGGACATGTTGGCCGGTGTGGGCAAGTTGGGCCGAAGGGCCTGTTTCCACACTGTATCACCTTATGACTCCATGACTCTAAGAAGGAAGGCGGGAGAAGAAACCAATGAGGGGAGGGAACTAAAAGGGGAAGAACAATTCGGGAAGGATGGACGAGAGTAGGAGGAGTGAAAGAAAGGAGAAGGGATGAGTGTGGAAATGTAGGAGGAAAGGAAGAAGAGAAAATGATCTGAGTACGATTAGAAAGGACTGATCAAAATCAAAAATAAATAAGTACATTGATCAGCAACAGGAATAAGAATGTGATGTTATGACAGAAATTGCACATAGATTTGTTAATATAGAAATATAATTATTTTCCAATCTCTAGTTTTCCCTTTCTCCCATTGTAGAAACTCTTAAGTGTCTGTGATAATCTGTGACGACGGCTGCCTTAGTAACATTTATTTTACTACATCTCATATCGCATTCATCTTTACCTCCGTTACCATAAGTTTCCTGGTTTTGTTCCTATTTTAAGTATTCTCCCAAAGTTCTCCTGCAAAGCATTTTGCTCTATATAGATGTGAAATGCAATGTGGCTTCAAAAATAGATTGATGTTAAGGTTGAATAGTCCATCAGCAAAGCAATTCTTGTCTAATCTATTTACTCACATTGTATTTTATGGAACTAAAATCTCAAATGAAAAATGATCATCTCAGAACTTTCCTTAAATTAGCTTTCTATTCTTTGCTATAATATGATATGTAATGCCACAAGTGAGTTCACGAGGAACATGACATGCTCTCCAGTTTAGTTGTTAGACGGATTGTTTGTGAGACCCAATTCTATTAGATGCTTCATTGATCCCCTTACTCGAGTCATCCTTCCTCCTACATGCCCCCCTTAGTTTCCTCCCTCAGTCCCTCTCCTGCTCATCTCCTCTCTCTTCACTCACGGTCTTTGTTTGAAACTTCCTTTCCATTCTCCTGTAGAAACCAGGAACTGCAGATGCTGGTTTACCAAGGAAAGACACAAAATGCTGGAGTAACTCAGCGGGTCAGGCAGCATCCCTTGAGAATATAGATCGTACAGTTTTGGGTCAGGACCCTACTTCAGTCTGAAGCAGTGTCCCTACCCGAAATGTCACCTATGCATGTTCACTAGGGATGCTACCTGACCTGCTGAGTTACTCCAGCATTTTGTGTCTTCCCCATATTCTCCTACTCTTGTCCCCAACCACCGTCCCACCAGCTCAATGTCTTGCGGATTGAAACTACCAAACCCCTCCCCCCTCCTCCCCCATCCATTGCCACTGCCCCAACTTATCCCAGAAATCCTGGGAGAATCTTCAGGCAGCAACCCAGTGTTACTTGACGCCTGTATATCAAGTGTAGTGAGGAACTGCAGATGCTGGTTTAAATCGAGGATAGACACAAAAAGCTGGAGTAACTTAGCAACTCAGCATCTTAGGCAGCATCTCTGGAGAAAAGGAATAGGTGACATTTCGGATCGAGATCTAAAGAAGGGTCTCAACCCGAAACATCACCTATTCCTTTTCTCCAGAGCTGCTGCCTGACCCGCTGAGTACTCCGTTTTTTTTTGTGTCTATCACCAGTATATCATGGTCGCCCAATGCTCTGTAGGCTGGTTGGTAGACTCCAATGAGGAATATCCTGACTATAAAAGCCAGATTCATCACAAGGAAGTAGAGACATCTCACCCAACTGCCACCATCACTCGGTACGCACAATGACTCTAGATTTATGGAGCTTCTATTATCCACACCTTCCCTAAACTCCTGAAACAGAAGGAAGTGACCACATTTAGATTTTTTTTTAGATTTATAGATACAGCGCGGAAACAGGCCTTTTCGGCCCACCGAGTCCGCGCCGCCCAGCGATCCCCACACATTAACACTATCCTACACACACTAGGGACAATTTTTACATTTGCCCAGCCAATTAACCTACAAACCTGTACGTCTTTAGAGTGTGGGAGGAAACCGAAGATCTCGGAGAAAACCCACGCAGGTCACGGGTAGAACGTACAAACTCCGTACAGACAGCGCCCGTAGTCAGGATCGAACCTGAGTCTCCGGCGCTGAATTCGCTGTAAGGCAGCAACTCTACCGCTGCGCCACCGCGCCGCCCAGATGTAAAACTGAAGCTGCAGGTTGGCTTCCCTACATAAATTGCCTTTGCTATTTTCTGATCCAATGAACCTCTTCCGACTTCTTCAGAAGGATCCCAACCCAAAACGTCACCTATCCCTGATAGACACAAAAAGCTGGTGTAACTCAGCGGGTCAGACAGTATCTCTGGAGAAAAGGAATAGGTGACTTTTTCAGTCTGAAGAAGGGGCTCAACCCAAAATGTCACCTATTCCTTTTCTCCAGAGATGCTGTCTGACCCGATGAGTTACTCCAGCATCTTGTGACTATCTTCGGTTTAAACCAGCATCTGCAGTTCCTGCCTATACATTACCAATCCCTGCTCTACAGAGGTACTGTCTGACTCACTGAGTTACTCCAGAGCATTGCAACTTTTTTTTATAAACCCGTATTTAATCTTTTTTTTGTAAACCAGCATCTGCAGTTCCTGGTGTCTCCGAGATGTACATCTATCTGGTTTTGTCACCTTCCTCAAACCTATGAAAAAAAAATCTTCAGTGTTGTTGCCCCATTTTCCAGAAAACTGATGATCTTTCCCAGAGAGAACAGATGCATAATGTTGGAAATAATCTACGGAGACAAATATTAAAAACATCAATGTCCATATTTTTTCATTTATATAGTAAGTAAAAAGCAGAATGAAATGAGGCACAATAATTTTATTCGATGTTTCAAGTTACAAAATAACCAATTTAGAATGATACTTGGAATTCTACTTCTTAGAATTCCCTTAACTGGAAATGAAAATACTCTTTGCAGTGCATGTCGATAAAGATAGATTATTCTGCACAATGTTGCTACTCTGCTCTTGAAAGGTGGGAAGAAATAAAATACCACTATGACCATTTGCAATTGTGCTGCTTAATTGTAGTATTTGTCCATTTCATCTCTTTTAGGTGAAATGCTTTATTCCTTTTTTAAACAAAATCATTTTTCAAATGCACAGTTGTCTTTGCGTTGTCTGCTTCAATTCAATGGTCATTTCCGTCCATTTACGAAATAATGAAAAGTGAATGTACAAAGGAATTTTGTGTTTTGCTATAATGATTATAATATGAATTTGATCAATAATACAGAGAAAAAATAGTAAATTCATATGATACAATGCAATTTATCAACAAAATAATGGTGAAGAATGTATAGTAATTTAACATGGATTGATTTTTTTCATCCTTACAGATTGTGAATGATTTGGTTTATTCATATAAGTGGCAGAAAAAATTAAGGAGTCATAGATTCATGCAGTTGTACAGAACAACAAAAGGCCCTTTGGCCCACAATGTGGCACAAAATGCCCACATTTGCCCTCATTAGGACCGTATCCTCCTATCCTTGCCTGTTTCTGTCTAAATGCCTCTTAAATGTAGTACTTGTATCTGATTCTACCACCTCCTCTGATATCTATGTTCCTGATATCGACCATGCTCTGTGTAAAAAAATTACCCCTCATTACTATTTGAAGCGCTTTACTCCAACCTTGAACCAATGCACTCTGTTGTTTTTTCATCCCTATCGTAAGGAAAATATCCTGACCATCTCTGCTATCTGTGGCTCTCATAATCTTACATGCCTCTATCAGATCACCCCTCAGCTTCCTTCACTGTAAAACAAGCCCAGCCTGTCTAATCTCTCTCGATAACTAGCCCCTAATAACTAAATCGGACAGCATCCTGGCAAATTTTCTTTGAACTCTCTCCATTACAGCGACATCCTTACTATAAAAAGACACAAAGTACAGGAGTAACTCAGCAGGTCACACAGCATCTCTGGAGAACATAAATAGGTGACATTTCAGGTCGAGGCCCTTCTTCAGACATCCTTCCTATATTGTGGAGAGCAGAACTCAAGTGTGGCCAAACCAATGCTTTAGAAAGATGTAACATGACATTCCAACTCTTATATTCGCTGCCCTGACCTATAAATGCAAGCAAGCCATATTCCTCGATTATGTTGGTTGATTATGTTGAATTTCCTCAGTCTCCTATGTGGATAATGTTTACCTCCGATAGATGTACAGAACCAGGTGCTGCAGTCTGAAGAATTCACCACCTTCTGATTGAAGCAATATTTTTGACCCTTGAGGATCAGTTGCTGAATACTTTAAAGGCAGAGGTCAATAAGTTTTTAGATATAAAGGAAATCGAGGGGGATTGGTATTACAGCAAACCAGTGCTGTGATAAATGCTAGGTTCCAACTTTGATGATTGTCACAATATAGTATAAGATTTATAGTCAAAGGTTAAGCACAGTAACATTTTCATTATCATTACTCTCTGTCTTCGCATTGAGTGTGACCCTAATTCCAAGATTTAAAGGGTGAATTAGAAATACACCTCCCCTGATACAGAGGCTTATTAAGGTCATAAGGTCCTAAGAGATAGGAGTACAATTAGGCCATTCGGCCCATCAAGTCTACTCCGCCATTCAATCATGGCTGATCTATCTCTCCCCCCTAACCACATTCTCCTGCCTTCTCTCCAGAACCTCTGACACCTATACTAATCAAGAATCTGCCTTAAAAATATCCACAGCCTTCTGAGGCAAAGAATTCCACAGCTTCACCACTCTCTGACTAAAGAAATGTCTCCTTCCTAAAAGAATGTCCTTTACTCAACCAATCAAAGAATTGTTCTTGGAGCATGATCGCACCATGTAGCAGAAGCCCTGGAGCAGCACCACTCAACCTTGCCAGAGTCCAAACCCAATTATCCAGTTAGCACTTCCATCATTCAAAAACTTGGTACCTCAAGTGGAAGCACACCAAATATACTCACATAAAAATCCAAGATCTACTTGTGAATCCACCTATTGATTTCTATGTAAATGCATCATTCATTCATTAAATGTTCACATTTGTGCAAATGCAATCTTGTTGTTATTAGGATTTGGGACGCTCTGTTCGATGGAAAAATGCAGATCCAATATCTAGATTTAAAATAAGAGGCTGACCTGGGTGCAAAATACTAGGCAGTTGAAACAAAATAAAAGACATGAATTATAAAATGAATTCTTGACAACCCTGGAGAAAAACATGTGAAAGAAGGAACTGCTGATGCTGGTTTAAACAGAAGATAGACACAAAAAGGTCGAGTAATTCAGCGAGACAGGCAGAGTCTCTGGAGAGAAGAAATGGGTGAAGTTTCAGGTCGAGATCCTTCTTTAGAAAACATGTTCATTCTGACCAGGCTGCTTAGCGGTAAAGAGATTAGTCATTGTGAGATGCGTCATTCCCATGCCACCATCATACCTCCAGAACTGAAACATGTCCCCATGCAATCACCATGGACCATTTGTAACTCTTCCTGCTCTCACCTCCAAGCCAGCGGGAACAGTCTCAGGAGAGAAAGAATTACAAGGGAAGCATTAAGGATATATCATTTCAAACATCACAATTATTGTTGCTCTTTTGGTCTCTATTGGACCACCCGCAAGTATTCCATTGAAAAAGCAAATTATACATGAGAAGAACCAGAAGCAGCATAAAATTAATAACATAATTTTCATCATTTTCTGTTCACCTCTAGTTTACTTGTAATGCTTGCTGGGTTGGAATTACTTTTTTAACAGACCACAAGAACCAAATCAATCACAAATGTTTGAGTTGACATGTGATGAGCGTTTAACGGCATTGTACTCATGTACACACTGGAGTTTAGAAGGATGAGGGGGGACCTCATTTAAACTTACTGAATAGTGAAAGGCCTGGATAGAGTGGATGTGGAAAGGATGTTTCCACTAGTGGGAGAGCCTAGGACTAGAGGCCATAGCTTCAGAATAAAAGGGCGGACCTTTAGAAGAGAGACGAGGATTAATTTCTTTAGGTGGCGAATCTATGGAATTCATTGCCACAGAAGGCTGTGGAGGCCAAGTCAATCAATATTTTTAAGGCAGAGATTGACAGATTCTTGATTACCACGGGTGTCAGGGGTTATGGGGAGAAGGCAGGAGAATGCGGTTGAGAGGGGAAGATAGATCAGCCACGACTGAATGGCTGAGTAGACTTGAGGGGCCGAATGGCCTAATTCTGCCTCGATAACATGAATTTATGAACCAGCAAATCATTCACTATTAAACCAAATAATTTATATCATTATTTGAAAACAATATTGAAACAAACTTGGATGGTCCTGTTGATCATTACAGAAATATGGAAAGGCAATGATTTTAGAGTATTGCTGGTAAAACTATATTTATGAATGTGAATAATACTGAAATTTACACAAAACTAAATATGGCATCAGTAAAAAGATTGTGGTTGAATCGAATAACAAGAATGAATTCTCCAACTTCAGCTGTGGGCCATGGTAGTGATAGGTGTCATTAAAAATTGAAAACACATTATTTTGGTATATCCTCAATTCACTCATCTGTGTCTCCCAATACGGAAATCACTTCAATGTTCCGCCACCTCCTGCTCAGCCAGGAGACAGTAAGCAGTGGTGGCTGCTGATGTTTCTGAGCTGAGAAGTTGGATGTTCACTGCAAATAATCCTTTGCTTTTACCCCAGCCATGGCCAATATATCAATAGTGATCCCATTCATTCACTGGCCTTCATTTAAAGGATAAATTATAAGGTATTTTGCTTATTTTTCATTATTTTACTCAATATTTATATTTTTAATTTCCTTACCATGGTTTAATATGTTTTCAACTGTGCAATGTGTCAGAATTTAATTTTTCAATTTAAAAAAAAAACTTAAATAAATCAAATTCTAGTTTATTTATCTGAATATCAAATTAAGACGGTGAAACATGTAATTGACAGTAAAGTTCAAGCCAATGTAGGCAATCAAAAACAGAAGACCTAGGTTCTGCCACCTGCATCCTCCTATTTTGATGCTGTGATTTGATGCACTGCAGCCTAGGCACTAACCTTACTTATAAAGACATGTTGGAGATTCAGCATGGAAACAGATCCTTCGACCCACTGAGTCCATGGCAATGATCGATCACCCAATCAGACTAGTTCTATGTTATCCCACTATCCCATCCATTCCCAAGTCATTCGGGGAAATTTACAGATTCCAATAAACCTACAAATCCGTGTGTGTTCGGGATGTGGGATGTGGGATGAAGCCAGAGCACCCGGAGGAAACCCACGTGGTCACACCCAAGATCAGGATCTAACCCGAGTCTCAGGCGCTGTGAGGCAGCAGCTTTACTAGCTGCGCCACAGTGTCGCCCTCTGGATATTTCTTCTGAATTATCTTAAAATCTCTCTATATTTATACAGTAAGTGCACAATCAGTCCCACGGTGCCTTGAAAAATCACCTCTACAGATCAGAGAGGAGTATCAGTGGAAAGTGCAGGGCAGGGCAATAAGGAACCAGCCCTTGGTTTGAAGCAGGATTACGTTTGCAGATCACAATCATATATTTTGATGACATTGTAACGTTATCACATGATGCAGTAAAGAGTGGAACTTTCAGGAAGATATCTGAAATGAAAACAAAGTTGTAGGCATCCCTGAATTTTACTTTGCAGGACACAAGCAATGTTCCAACCCTTACCAATATTTTCCTGGTAATAAAGTACTGGTGCCTGTCCAAGTAAGATGGCAATAGACAATAGACAATAGGTGCAGGAGGAGGCCATTCAGCCCTTCGAGCCAGCACCGCCATTCAATGCGATCATGGCTGATCACTCTCAATCAGTACCCCGTTCCTGCCTTCTCCCCATACCCCCTCACTCCGCTATCCTTAAGAGCTCTATCCAGCTCTCTCTTGAAAGCATCCAACGAACTGGCCTCCACTGCCTTCTGAGGCAGAGAATTCCACACCTTCACCACCCTCTGACTGAAAAAGTTCTTCCTCATCTCCGTTCTAAATGGCCTACCCCTTATTCTCAAACTGTGGCCCCTTGTTCTGGACTCCCCCAACATTGGGAACATGTTATCTGCCTCTAATGTGTCCAATCCCCTAATTATCTTATATGTTTCAATAAGATCCCCCCTCATCCTTCTAAATTCCAGTGTATACAAGCCCAATCGCTCCAGCCTTTCAACATACGACAGTCCCGCCATTCCGGGAATTAACCTAGTGAACCTACGCTGCACGCCCTCCATAGCAAGAACATCCTTCCTCAAATTTGGAGACCAAAACTGCACACAGTACTCCAGGTGCGGTCTCACCAGGGCCCGGTACAACTGTAGAAGGACCTCTTTGCTCCTATACTCAACTCCTCTTGTTACGAAGGCCAACATTCCATTGGCTTTCTTCACTGCCTGCTGAACCTGCATGCTTCCTTTCATTGACTGATGCACTAGGACACCCAGATCTCGTTGAACTCCCCCTCCTCCTAACTTGACACCATTCAGATAATAATCTGCCTTTCTATTCTTACTTCCAAAGTGAATAACCTCACACTTATCTACATTAAACTGCATCTGCCATGTATCCGCCCACTCACACAACCTGTCCAAGTCACCCTGCAGCCTTATTGCATCTTCCTCACAATTCACACTACCCCCCAACTTAGTATCATCTGCAAATTTGCTAATGGTACTTTTAATCCCTTCGTCTAAGTCATTAATGTATATCGTAAATAGCTGGGGTCCCAGCACCGAACCTTGCGGTACCCCACTGGTCACTGCCTGCCATTCCGAAAGGGACCCATTTATCCCCACTCTTTGCTTTCTGTCTGTCAACCAATTTTCTATCCATGTCAGTACCCTACCCCCAATACCATGTGCCCTAATTTTGCCCACTAATCTCCTATGTGGGACCTTGTCGAAGGCTTTCTGAAAGTCGAGGTACACCACATCCACTGACTCTCCCTTGTCAATTTTCCTAGTTACATCCTCAAAAAATTCCAGTAGATTTGTCAAGCATGATTTCCCCTTCGTAAATCCATGCTGACTCGGAATGATCCCGTTACTGCTATCCAAATGCTCAGCAATTTCGTCTTTTATAATTGACTCCAGCATCTTCCCCACCACTGATGTCAGACTAACTGGTCTATAATTACCCGTTTTCTCTCTCCCTCCTTTCTTAAAAAGTGGGATAACATTTGCTATCCTCCAATCCACAGGAACTGATCCTGAATCTATAGAACATTGAAAAATGATCTCCAATGCTTCCACTATTTCTAGAGCCACCTCCTTAAGTACTCTGGGATGCAGACCATCAGGCCCTGGGGATTTATCAGCCTTCAGTCCCATCAGTCTACCCAAAACCATTTCCTGCCTAATGTGGATTTCCTTCAGTTCCTCCATCACCCTAGGTTCTCCGGCCCCTAGAACATTTGGGAGATTGTGTGTATCTTCCTCAGTGAAGACAGATCCAAAGTAACGGTTTAACTCGTCTGCCATTTCTTTGTTCCCCATAATAAATTCCCCTGCTTCTGTCTTCAAGGGACCCACATTTGCCTTGACTATTTTTTTCCTCTTCACGTACCTAAAAAAACTTTTGCTATCCTCCTTTATATTATTGGCTAGTTTACCCTCGTACCTCATCTTTTCTCCCCGTATTGCCTTTTTAGTTAACTTTTGTTGCTCTTTAAAAGAGTCCCAATCCTCTGTCTTCCCACTCTTCTTTGCTATGTTATACTTCCTCTCCTTAATTTTTATGCTGTCCCTGACTTCCCTTGTCAGCCACAGGTGTCTCTTACTCCCCTTAGAGTCTTTCCACCTCTTTGGAATAAATTGATCCTGCAACCTCTGCATTATTCCCAGGAATACCTGCCATTGCTGTTCTACCGTCTTCCCTGCAGTGGGTCTTTAGGGAGCTCAGGTGCACAATCCACAGCTCTCCATTTATTTGATTTTAATAGATAAAAGATCACACACTGCTTGCTCAAACCACCCAGAATGTATTCCCACTGAGAATGCCTCTTCACCAAATCCCCAGCCAATGTTTCATTTGTGAATGCCTATTATCTCCACCAGCCTTGACAAGATTTACAACAGGCAGTAAATAAGAAATATTCTCAACACAGGGACTGAGTAGGTGGAGGATCCTTCGCAGACTGGTCAATATATCGATCTCCATTTTTGAGTGTCAGTATTGTCAACACTGACTTATTATCAATTGCAGGATGCCACCCTCAAAATAATGGGTAATTTTACCATCGAACTGAGCAATGAAGAGATCCTCTTTAGAATTGCACAGGTCATTATTGAGGTAACAGCCTCTCAGATTGCACTCTCTCAAAAAGTGGCTTCCAACTAAATGTACTACGTTGATGGTCTAGACCTTAACTTTATGTTGTTCGTCACGGTAGCGCAGCGGTAGAGTTGCTGCTTTACAGCGAATGCAGCGCCGGAGACTCAGGTTCGATCCCGACTACGGGTGCTGTACTGTAAGGAGTTTGTACGTTCTCCCCGTGACCTGCGTGGGTTTTCTCCGAGATCTTCGGTTTCCTCCCACACTCCAAAGACGTACAGGTATGTAGGTTAATTGGCTGGGTAAATGTAAAAAATTGTCCCTAGTGGGTGTAGGATAGTGTTAATGTGCGGGGATCACTGGGCGGCACGGACTTGGAGGGCCGAAAAGGCCTGTTTCCGGCTGTATATATATGATATGATATGATATGATATGATATGATATGATATGATATGATATGATATGATATGATATGATATGATATGATATGATATGATACCATTTGAGTTTAATTATGGAATAAACACTTGACAATCAATTTTCTAAATCCTCTAATTAAACCCATTAGAAAAAAATGCATAATGCACCTTGGTATTTGTTTGGGTACTGTCCACATCTGTACTTCAATTCACATTTATCTTTGGCACCCACACTAGCTGAAAATAGATGAAATAAATATTATTCTATTTAAATTCATTGTGTCAGAGAAGGACAAGTGAATATTTCAACAAGGCAGACTGAAGGGATTATAACTGCAGGACTAAATACATTAAACTCCCTAAATTAAGAACATGCTTCTTACAGAAGATATACCTGAGGATTTGAAGATGGCGAAGGTTATTCCAGTTTTCAAAAAGATATAGGGACGAACTTAAAAACCTCATCGGCATCTGTGGTGAGAATAATGTTTTGAGAACCTGATGCAAGATTCCTTTGCACTCCTCAGTAGTGTAATCCAGGTGTAATCAACAACATATCTAGAAGAACCACAAGAACATTTGGAGACAATTAATTTTAGTTGATAAGCAAAATCAACAGTCTGAGTTTTTGTTCTTTTTTTTTGGAAGACAGGCAATATTTACCCAGACTTCTGGTGAGTTTTGGACTCGTTCATCTGTTTTGCATTAATACCTGCACCTGTGAGTTGTAATCCCTCCTGGGTTAAGGCCTTATTCCTGTTCCCTCCTGGTTTAGAAACATGACAAGCAATTCCAAAGTAGGCATATCTGCAGAGACACAGGATATGAAGATCAGACAATATGTAGATCAGACAGGATATGAAGATCAGACATCTCCTGGGGATCCAAGTAGTGATAGCTGAATGGATAGAAAATTGACTTCATGGAAGGATGCAGAGGATGATGGTGGAAGGTTGCTTCTCAGACTAGAGGCCTGTGACTAGTGGTGTGCCTCAGGGTTCAGTGATGGGCTCATTACTGTTTGTCATCTACATCAATGATTTGAATGAGAACATACGTGGCTGGATGAGCAAGTTTGCAGATGATATTAAAGTGGGTGGTTCCACCTGCCAGAGCAGAAGCTGTCCAGTTGTTACAGGTCGTACAGGAGTTGAACGCCAGTAGCTGAGGCCCAGTCTTCTAGTGCAGCACCATCTGGATTAGTTGAACGGTAGCCCCAGGTGGTGCTGTGGCAATTAAAGTCTCCAGCGTACATGCAGGGCGAACCAAAGGCGGGGATGGACTCTTTGTGAAGCCTGGTAGAAGGTGGCTTGTATACATTGATGATAGTGACACCTTCGACTTGTGTTGCCGCCCATTCCACGTCGGAGTCAGGAGGGGACGTTGCAATCGCTCTCCATTTTGCTGTGTTTCTTACAAAAGTGGCAATCCCGTGGGTGTCGCTCTCAAACCTGAATGGACCATCCCCGCACCGTATCACCCTGGATCACTTCCCGAAATAGCAACATCGTCCATCTCTGATTATCCCGGACAACCCCATCGAGCCGGTCCCATCCAAACCTGCGAAGAGGTGGAATTTCCGCAAGGCCAGGTGGGACCAGTTCACAAGTCTGGTGGACCTCTGGATCGACAGCTTTCCCACCCCCACCCCCACCAAGTGGGCCAATGCCTACTCAGCCCTCTGCAAACTCCTCATCAGGGCAACAAAGAGTTCCATTCCTCGCGGCTATCATCGCCGGTACATCCCCACATGGGACGAAGAGTGTGACGCATGCTACGACGCATTCCTGTACGCTGAACCTGGCGGAGAGGCTGCCTCCAAGGCTGCGGAACTGACAAACTGCCTTGACAAGAAGCGCAGGGAGCGGTGGGAAGAGACAGTCCAAGGAATCGACTTCACACACTCCAGTAGGGTGGCGTGGTGGAAGACCTTCAATCGCCTCACCGGTCGAAGTACCCGTCCAAAGCATTGCCCTGTCACGGCCAACTCCATCGCACACCAGTTCCTGGCCAATGGCCACTCCAAAGACGCGGACAAGAACCATACACGTTCTGTTAAACAGGAATCCACTCATCTTTGGAAAGCTCCAGGCGCTGATGGGCATCTGTCAGCACCCTTTTCCTCTGCAGAACTTTCTTCTGTCATCTCTCAACTGAAATGTGGAAAAGCTCAGGGTCCTGATAACATCCCCCAGAATTCTTGAAACACTGCGGTCCTAAATGCCTGGTCTGGCTCCATGAGTTTTATTCCTCTTGCCTCATTGGTCGGTCCATTCCGAAGATCTGGCGGAAAGCCACCGTCATTGCGCTACCAAAACCAAACAAGCCTGCGGACGACCCAAGGAACTATCAGCCCATCTCACTCCTCTGTGTCCCGTACAAGCTCCTTGAACGGCTTCTCCTGGCCCGGCTACATCCAATCGTTGACCCTCAACTACCTGCTGAACAAGCCGGATTTCGGTGTGGACGCTGCACCACCCACCAAATAGTCAAGCTGACCAACGACATCGAAGACAGATTCAAAAAGGGTCACAAGGCGGGCATCACACTGGTGGACCTCACCGCAGCCTATGATACTGTGTGGCACCAGGGCCTGATCTTGAAGCTCCTCCGAACCATCCCTGACCGTCATTTAGTGCGGTTCCCTGCCAACATCCTTGTCAACCGCAGTTTTGTACTCAAGACCAGCGACAGACAATCTAGCTGACTGTGACGCCTAAGAAACGGAGTCCCCCAAGACTCGGTACTGGCCCCCATGCTATTCAACCTCTATATCAGCGATCTGCCATGCACGACCTCGCGCCAGTATGGATACGCAGATGACTTGGCCCTACTGCACTCGGACAAGAGTTGGTCAAATGTTGAGGATGTGCTCTCGGCGGATATGGAACTTGTCGCGGGCTACCTTAAGACCTGGAGACTAAAACTGAGTGTGGCAAAAACCACCACAACGGCCTTTCACCTGAATAACAAGGAAGCTCAACGCCAGCTAACCGTCACCCTCAATGGGTCACCCCTACCCTACAACCCATTTCCTATATCCCTCGGGGTGAAGCTAGAAACTAGGGCGGCACAGTGGCGCAGCGGTAGAGTTGCTGCCTTACAGAGAATGCAGCGCCGGAGACTCAGGTTCGATCCTGACTACGGGCGCCATCTGTACGGAGTTTGTACGTTCTCCCCGTGACCTGCGTGGGTTTTCTCCGAGATCTTCGGTTTCCTCCCACACTCCAAAGACGTACAGGTATGTAGGTTAATTGGCTGGGCAAATGTAAAATAAATTGTCCCTAGTGTGTGTAGGATAGTGTTAATGTGCGGGGATCGCTGGGCCGAAGGGTCTGTTTCTGCACTGTATCTCTAAATCTAAATCCAAATCTAGATCGACAGCTGACCTACAAGCAACACCTTGAAGCTGTCCGTGCTAAAGTCTCGGCACGGATCAACCTCCTGCGTTGCTTGGCCGAATCGTCATGCGGCGCCAGGACATCTACTCTTCGAACCAGTGCTCTTGCAGTCGTGTACAGCACCGCTGAGTACGCCGCCCCAGCATGGTGCCGCAGCGCTCATACTAGCAAGCTAGACGCTACCCTCAACAACCATGCGGATCATCACTGGCTGCCTACGCCCTACTCCGATGGATCTCCTGCTGGTGCTCGCAGGTACCGCCAAGCTTCGCAGAGAGTTCTTCACTCATAGGCTGGTGTGCAAGGCCCCATCAGACGCCAAACATCCTCTGCACCACATCGCCCAGGAATCACAGCAACTGGGACCTCAACGCCTGTCATCTCGTCACCCTTTCTCCCATCATGCAGCGACCCTCTGTGGCTCCGGTTTCAACATACCAGGAGCATGGAGAACCAGCTGGGAACAGACTTCGCAACCTCCTCAATTCACCGAACACCACAGCCCCACCCGGCTCGGATATGCCCCGCAAAGAGTGGGTCACCCTGAACCGGCTCCGCACAGGGGTCGGCCGGTTCAATGCCAACATGCATCGTTGCGGGTTGCGTCCATCAGCAGCCTGCGTGTGTGGAGCAGACCAGCAAACAGCGCAGCACGTCATTTTCAACTGCACCGTCCTTCATCCCCCTGGTGGAGGGGTAGACCTCACGGCCCTTGACAACAGCACATTGCACTGGCTACAACGCCTGGAGGGCGTTACATAATTTCTGCTGCCTCAAACGCAAGAAGAAGAAGTGGGTGGTTTTGCAGATAGTGAAGATGGTTGTGAAATATTGCAGCTGGATCATGATCGATTGGCCAATTGGGCTGAGGAATGGTTGATGGAATTTAAAACAGAGAAATGTGAGGTGTTGCATTCTGGGAAGTCTAGCATGGGCAGGACCTACACAGTGAATGGTAGGGCTCTGGGGAGTGTTGAAGAATGGGATCGAAGAGTGCAGGCACATGTTTCCTTGAAGGCAGAGTCACAGGTAGATAGGGTGGTCAAAAAGGCGTTTGGCACATTGGCCTTCATCAGTCAGCGTATTGAGTATAGTCATGTTGCAGTTGTATAAGACATTGGTGAGGCCGCATTTAGACTATTGTGTTCAGTTCTGGGCACCATGTTATAGGAAAGATGTCAAGCTGGAAAGGGTTCAGAAAAGATTTACTAAGATGTTTCCAGGGCTAGAGGGTCTGAGCTATAGGGAGGGTTGAGTAGGCTGGGTACCTAATTCCTTGGAGCGCAGGAGGATGAGGGGTGATCTTATAGAGGTGTATAAGATCGTGAGAGGAATAGATCGGGGAGATGCACAGAGTTTCATGAACAGAATAGGTGAATCGAGGACCAGAGGACATAGGTTTAAGGTGAATGGGAAAATATTTGATATCTATCTGAGGGGTAAATTTTTCACACAAAGAGTGGTGGGTGTATGGAACAAGCTGCCAGAGGAGGTAGTTGAGGCTGGGACTATCCCAACATTTAAGAAACAGTTAGACAGGTACATGGATAGGACAGGTTTGGAGGGATATGGAACAAACGCGGGCAGGTGGAACTAGTGTAGCTGGGACATGTTGGCCGATGTGGGCAAGTTGGGCTGAAGGGCCTTGTTTCCGCACTGTATCACTCTATGACTCTATGACTATGCCTGTTGTCTGATCTTTGAATCCTGTGCCTGTGAATTGAAATATGAAAATTGGGTACAAGTTGGATCTGATCTATGTTCCGACCAGTGTAAGTATTACAACCTATTTACTTGAATGGGGCTTCCCACTTGGATTAAAATGGGACATTGCACAGGTTACTATGTGCTGACTACATTCAATCTAACGCATCACAAGTCTGTCTTTTTCCGTCCTTATCTCTCACAACTCCGTGAGGTAAAATCAGCCTTAGCTCTGAATTCCACCAACATCCCGTGAATTGGAACAATCCACAAGCAGCGACTAGGACTCAGGAAGCAGATCCTGATCCCTAATTCCAACTCAGCACTCCCACACTCTGGAAAACCCAGATGGCTTATTGACCAATTACTCTTCTCAGGACTTCGAACCATTTTTAAATGACTCAATTTCTTTGTGGCATTTAATGCAATTTAATTAGTTGAATTAAATCTCTTTTACTTATACATCCCTTAAAATAATGGAAATTAATTGTGAATGTTAAATAAAGTAAATTGCCGACAGGTAATCATACCTCTCATTGAAAACATAGAAAACATAGAAATAGGTGCAAGAGGAGGCTATTTGGCCCTTCGAGCCAGCGCCGCCATTCATTGTGATCATGGCTGATCATCCACAATCAGTACCCCATGCCTGCCTACTCCCCATATCCCTTGATTCCGTTAGCCCCTAGAGCTCTATCTAACTCTCTTTTAAATTCATCCAGTGAATTGGCCTCTACTGACTTCTGCGGCAGAGAATTTCACAAATTCACAACTCTCTGGGTGAAAGAGTTTTTTCTCATCTCAGTTTTAAATGGCCTCCCCTTTATTCTTCGACTGTGGCCCCTGGTTCTGGACTCTCCCAACATTGGGAACATTTTTCCTGCATCTAGCATGTCCAGTCCTTTTATCATTTTATATGTTTCTATTAAGTCCCCTCTCATCCTTCTAAATTCCAGTAAATACAAGCCCAGTCTTTCCATTCTTTCCTTATATGACAGTCCCGCCATCCCGGGGATTAACCTCGTGAACCTACGCTGCACTGCCTCAATAGCAACGATGTCCTTCCTCAAATTAGGAGACCAAAACTGCGCACAATACTCCAGATGTGGTCTCACCTGGGTCTATACAACTGCAGAGGGACCTCTTTGATCCTCTACTCAAATCCTCTTGTTATGAAGGCCAACATGCCATTGGCTTTCTTCACTGCCTGCTGTACCTGCATGTTTACTGTCAGTGACTGGTGTACAAGGTCTCGTTGCACTTCTCTTTTCCCTAATCTGACATCATGGAGATAATGATCTGCCTCCTTGTTCTTGCCGCCAAAGTGGATAACCTCACATTTATCGATATTATACTGCATCTGCCCACTCACTCAACCTGTCCAAGTCACCCTGCAACCTCCTAGCACCCTCTTTGCAGTTCACACTGCCACCCAGCTTTGTGTCATCTGCAAATTTGCTAGTGCTACTTTTAATTCCATCATCCAAATCATTAATATATATTGAAAATAGTTGCAGCCCCAGCACCGAGCCTAGCAGCACTCCACTCGCCACTGTCTGACATTCTGACAGGGACTCGTTTATTTCTATTCTTTGTTTCCTGTCTGCCAACCAATTCTCTATCCATGCCAATCCTCTACCCCAATACCATGTGCTCTAATTTTGCTCACTAATTTCCTGTGTGGGACCTTATCAAAGGCTTTCTGAAAGTCCAGATACATTACATCCACTGGCTTTCCTTCATCCATTTTACTTGTCACATCCTCAAAAAATCCCAGATTAGTCAAGCCATCCATGATGACTTGGACCAATCCTTTACTGCTATCCAAATGTGCTGTTATTACTTCTTTAATAATTAACTCCAGCATCTTCCCACCACCGATGTCAGGCTAACTGGTCTATAATTCCCCATTTTCTCTCTCGATCCTTTCTTAAAAAGTGGGAAAACATTAGCCACCCTCCAATCTACAGGATCTGATCCTGAATTTATAGAACATTGGAAAATGATCACCAATGCATTCACAATTTCTAGAGCCACCTCCTTGAGTACCCTGGGATGCAGATCATCAGGTCCTGAGGATTTATCAGCCTTGAGTCCCATCAGTCTACCCAATACTATTTCTCATCTAATGCAAATTTATTTAAGTTCCTCTGTCTCCCTAGATCCTCTGTCCTCTAATACTGTACATCTGGAAGATTGTATCTTCCTTCATGAAGACAGAACCAAATACCTGTTCAACTCTTCTGCCATTTCCCATAATAATTTCACCTGTTTCTGCCTTCAAGAGACCTACATTTGTCTTTACTAATATTTTTCTCTTAACATTCCTAAAGAAGCTTTTACTATCTTTCTTTATATTCTTGGCCAGCTTACCCTCGTACTTCATCTTTTCACCCCGTATTGCCCTTTCTGTTACCTTCTGTTGTCCTTTGAAACTTTCCCCATCCTCTGGCTTCCTGCTACTCTTTGCTATGTTATGCACCTTCTCTTAGTTTTATTGCATCCCTAACTTCCCTTGTCAGCCACGGTCGCCTCTTACTCCCCTTAGAATCTTTCTTCCTCTTCCTCTCCAAAGACGTTCAGGTTTGTAGGTCAATTGGCTTTTTGGAAATGGTCCCTAGTGTGTAGGATAGTGCTAATGTATGGGGTGATTAATGGTCGGTGCGGACTTGTTGAGCTGAAGGGCCTGCAACCGCACTGTATCTCTAAAGTCTGAAGTCAATCTCATTGTTTTAATTAAGATAGGGTGCGGCATTCAAGTGAATAACACTACTTAGACCACCCATGGCCCAAGTTATGTTCCACCTCTGGATTTGGTGGTGGGTTGATGGTGGAGTGGGAGCTCAGATGCACCAGGATCTAACCTCCAGGTTGTTTCTGATTTCGGCATTTTTGGGCATTGAAGTCAGTGGAGAGCTGATCTACTGATGGCAAAGAACTCGCATCCATGATTTCAGAACAGGAACGGAAAAAAGATGTAAAGAAAGAGTGTGCAAGAGCATAACAAAACTAGTCTAAACCTGGGAAATGTGAGATAAATATGGAACAGCACAGAGCTGCCTTAAGCTAGCAAATGAGAATTCAAAGCGGATGGAAGATAAATAGAAAATAATATGAATGGAATATTAATTGAAATAGATTTTGTCATAAACAACTTTATAAAAAAATCATGCTGAAAGGAAAGCATTGCAAATATTGTAGATAAAAGAATTACATAGAAATCAAAGTGCAGCAGAATGGAGCATCATCACAAAGATCACAGAATAAACTAGATCAGGCCTATCGGACTGTACAAAGTAGGGAATAATTTATTTCTGTTTCTCAAGGCACACAGCAAAGGGAAAGGGGGATTGAGAACTAAATAATGCAATTATTTTATTTTCCCGTTGCAGTTTCAAGCGATCAGTGAGCCGAGCATAACCTCAACCCAGAAATATCAGCAGTCACAAGAGACTTCAGTTTGCTGAATTTGCAGCAACAACAAAAAAACTCAGCATGCCAGGCAGCATCTATGATTGGTAAAGAATAGTCAATGTTTCGGGTTGAGACTCTGCATTAGAACTGAGATTGCAGAGTGGAGATAACCAATATAAAGAGGTAAGATGTTTAGGAAGGAACTACAGACGCTGGTTTATACTGAAGATAGACACAAAATGCTGGAATAACTCAACGGGCGATGGGCAAATGGAACCTGATGGGGGAGAGGAATGTGGCTGAATAAGGAGTTGGGGGTGAACATAGAACATAGACTTTGACCCAAAGATCCTTCTGTGCATCATACTGTTTTTTTTTATTCGTGTCATCAAACAACTGTTTGCCAATAGTGAGCAAATGTTAGTGCCACGTCGTTGGCCTCTGCAAGATCCTTTACAGTGCATGTGTCATGCAGCATGTCACAGCTCAGGAGATGTTCCATTGTCTGGCACTCACAGTCTACCGCATCTTCAGTATATCCCCACTTCAGCATGTTTGATTTGCTCCTCCCCATGCCTGTCCGCAGTCTGTTGAGACTGCACCAGGTTATCCACGGTTGGTCAGAACCTGGTGGGAGTTTCTCAGAGGGATCGATTGCCATGTGAATGTCTTCCGGAGATTTCTCTTGTCTATCTTCCTACAGTTTGAGCCTTCTGGATGATGCACTGCAGTCCAGGGGATGGACAGAAGAGAGGAAACTTCTGCGTGATTTCAAACGCTGAGGTAGCAAAGGGTGGTCATGTAGGGGGTGTCTTCCATCCTCATTGTCTGAGGCGTTATTTTTGACTGGCTACAGCTCTTCTGATTCCAGGAGGTGCAATGGCAGAGAGTAGGTAGATGTTGTCAGTCTAGGTAGGTTTCATTTACCGTGCAGGCATACTCGGCAGTGGAGAAGCAGAGAGCCAGAGCTGTTGATCGAATGGTTTTAGAATTTGCTCCCCATTTTGAGGTACTCAGCTTGCGAAGAACATTTCTGGAACTGACTTTTCCTTTAAGCTTGGTGATATGTGCTTTGTAGGTCAGAGATCGATCAAGAGTCACACCGACATAGACTGGACTGTCACAGTGCTCCAATCTGACTCCATTCCATGTGATCTTCAACCTTCCATTTGCATACTTCTTCTTCAAGTGCAAGGCGCAGACGGGTTTTAGCTGGATTGGCTCTCAGGTGATTCTCTTTGTAGTATGACGACAGGTTGACTAAAGCCTCACACAGAGTAGCTTCTGCCTCAAGGAAGTCAGCACTTTGGGTTGTAGTACACAGGTCATCTGCATAAATGAAACTCCTGGTGTTGGGATGGATAGGCTGGTCATTAACATAGATGTTGAACAAGGTGGGTGCCAGGACACTTTCTTGAGGGAGGCTGTTTTTCTGCCTGCGCCAGCGACTTTTCTTTCCTGACAGCTCGACAAAGAGGCGTCTGTTTTCAACCAGTCTTCACCAGGTTGGTTAGATGCAAGTTGTGTGTTAAATTAAGTACTTTGTGTAACAGTCGGCGATGGTTTACTGTGTCATAAGTGGCTGAAAGGTCTACAAAAACAGCGCTTGTGATAATACCTTCCTGAAAGCCATCCTCTTTGTGTTGGGTGAGATTGAGAAGCTGACCTGTGCAGGGCCATAGCAGGAGCGTTCTCGTCGCGGTCCCTGTTCGATTCTACAAGTATCTGCGAATCCTGCTACAACACCACACACTGTTTCTATCGCTACCAACTACTATTCCCCGATCCAGAGGCAATGTTACCTCAAGAACAAGACAGAAGGTCCTTTTCAGGACCAGCAATCACAGTTCTGTCTTTCAATGTTGAAGGAATTTCAGCAGCTGGACAGGAGCTACTAGGTGACATCTGTGTCAGAAATCAGTGTCAAGCGCTGATTTTGCAAGACACACATCGCGGCCTAGATGACATCCGGCCCCATATTCCTGGCATAAGATTGGTGGTTGAAAGGCCACATGAACAGTATGGAAGTGCAATTTTTGTCAAATTGGGTATCCCAGTCTGTTCTACATCTATATTTGCTGAGAATGATTTTGAAGTATTGACAGTGCATGTTAATGGATACATTTCGATCATCTCTGTCTACAAACCACCCATTCGGGAGTTTCATATGTCTCCTGATGTGGTTGGTAAGTGCAGAACCAAAATCTTGATAGGAGACTTTAATTGCCACAGTAATCGATGGGGCTATCGAGATACAGACGAGAATGGAGAGCTGTTGGAAAATTGGATGGACTCACACAACCTCCATCTCATCCATGACCCTAAGCTTCCACAGTCATTCAACAGTGGACGATGGAGAAGGGGGTCATACTGGTTGAGCTATGCCATATTTTCTCCTTATATTTGACCTCCCAAAGTGCAACACCTCACACTTGCCCAGATTAAACTTCATCTGTCATTTCTCTTCCCACCTCCGTAGCTGATCTATATCCCACTGTATACTGTATGGGTGTGGGGGGGGGTTGTGGACTACCCAGGCAGAGAATATGAGGTATATTTCCAGACAGAATCATCGGCAGAATATGTCGATCAGGAAGAGAGACTCCCAAGTGTTTAGCTGAGAGGATGGGTTGAAGAGGATGAACTGATCTGACCTATCAACTTATGAAGAAGTGTGGTAAAATGGAGGCGGATAGTTTTTGAGAGGTTATTTTAAATCAATGTAACCAAACTTCTATTCCACAGCGATTCTCCAAAGGTTTTATTATAATAATCGGAATAGCTTTTGATGTTTAAGCACTCAGTATGACAATGTGGCAAATGATCTCTGGAGATGTTGATAGTCTTACCAAGTTTAGCAGGATGACCCTAATTAGTATGCAATCACAACAAATAATGACCAATTTGCCCTTACAGCTTTTGATGTGAAAATAGAACTTCCTACAATTATAGTTTATTTCTCCACTGCAGAACCTGTGTCAATGTGGGAGAGTCTAGGACTAGAGGTCATAGCCCCAGAATTAAAGGACGTTCTTTTAGGAAGGAGATGAGGAGGAATTTCTTTAGAGGTGAAACTATGGAACTCTTTGCCACAGAAGGCTATGGAGGCCAAGTCAGTGGATATATTTAAGGCAGAGATAGATAAATTCTTGATTAGTACGGGTGTCAGAATGGGCAGAATGGGCAGAAGGCAGGAGAATGGGGTTAGGAGGGAGAGATGGATCAGCCATGATTGAATGGTGTAGACGATGGACCAAATGGCCTAATTCTGTTCCTATCACTTATGATCTTATGACTTATGAATGCTTCTTGAAGTACAACAGCACAGTCACACCAAAGTGAATTCCAACAACAATGACATCCATACAAGAGACAAGGATAATTATAAGCAAGTATCTTCGGCCTAACTCTTGGATAAACTTACTTGGCCCTCTTCCGATGCCTATTATCATAGGTGCCAGGAGCCAGCCATTCATTTTTGTTCCATGTGACATTAAGTAGCCGACTAAATGATGTCACAAGGACTTAGTATCATCATCACCGTGCTGAAGGTAGGGCACTGGATAGGGACAGGTGTCAGTTAAATTTACATCAGATTTTGCATTGAATCTGTTCTCTCACAGTTTGAGTTTATAATTTAGAATTCAATCAGTGGAAGATTTATCTTTCAGATAAAATATTCAACAAAATTTCTTCTGTCCTGTCTAATATTTCTTATTTAGCCTCTCGGAAAATTCTGATTAGCTAGTTGCTCAGTTATATCCTTTTTAAGCGTCCTTGCTGTGAAAAATCTGACTGTGATGTGTGTCCATATAATACTGATTACCCTTCGAAAGTAATTAACTGAATGCACAATACATTGAATTATCCAGATGTAATGGGATTTTTAAAGTGCAATTGTTAAGGGAATGCAGAGGCTGAAAACTGATTTGTGAATGCTGATCTTTAGATTCTGAGTAGAGCTCAACTAATTGGTAAAAATCATCTAATTGCATGTCTCAGGAACAACAAAAAATTCTGAACTCAGGCATAATACTAAATTCTAAAATTTTCTTAACCTTACAATTTCAATCTGGGTTTATGGTAGAATAATCAACAGGTGTGCAGATCTTCACAAAGTTACCAATACCCACACATGACCATGTTTTACCTGACACCGACCATGTTTTACTGTCATGACAATATTTGCTCTGGACGCGACATAAGGTAAAGAAGACCCATCTTCAGACTGAAGAAGTCTCTACCCGAAAACGTCACCCATTCCTTCTCTCCAGAGATGCTGCCTGTCCCGCTGAGTTACTCTAGCATTTGGAGTCTATTTTTGATTTAAACCAGCATCTGCAGTTCTTTCCTGCACGTAAGGTAAAGAAGCATAATTTAAATCAAGATACATTGAGTCATCGAGTCATACAGCACCAAACAGACACTTTGGCCCACATTTTCCATGCAGACCATGATGCAGCATCTAAGCTTGTCCCATTTGCTCACGCTTGGTCCATATCCATCTAAACCTTTCTTCTCCATGTATTATTATACAGACTTGTATGAAACGCTTGCTGGTCTGGGTGCTTGGATATTCTTCAATCCTTATCTTTTTCTTTCTGGTATTTGTGTTGTTGCAAGGCCACAATCAGACTCATGGAGAGAGAAAAGTATCAGATTTAGTATTGTCTGACTATCTGCTGCAGTGTTGACTACTCGGCTTACTGTGAATTAAAAAATGCAGATCGTAAGTCACAATCCTTAGATGTAAATTTTGTTGGCATCAATGTGGAACATGTTGCTCGGTGAGGGGGTGGAATCCGAAACAATTACATGTCCACCAATTTTTCTGCACCTCCTTCATTCCAGAAAATATCACAAGAGAGCACATGAAACCACTCCCCCCCCCCCCCCCCCCCCACCCTCCTCCGGAAATCCCCCGAATATGCGGTGCCTAATCTGGGTGAGGCAGCCGATCTTGATCTCATCAGGACTTCTGTGCTGATTGGTGGGTCAAATTTCCCCCTGCAGCCGGGGCTCTGGAACTGGCCAGACCAGAGCCGGCAGATCCGTTCCCGTAGCCAACCTCCGAGGCCGACTTTGTGGGACGGTATCTCGGTCCCTCAGCGGCCCAGGCGGACCATTCTAGTGCCACTAGACTCATGGCTTCTGCAGATCCGGAAAAACAGATAATCCAGAAAGGTTCTGGAACCAGAGGTGCTGGAAAATCGGTGGTGTCCTGTACTACATACAAGAGACTTTTAGACAGCCACGTAAAGAGGCAAGACATGAAAGGCTATTGTTCTAATGCAGACAGGATTAGTGTAGAGGAGCAAAGAGGCTGCATGGACATGCTGGGATCAAGGCCTATGTCTGTGCTGTACAACTCTATGACTCTCCCGTTACTTCCCTTTTCTCTTGTAGTATTTACCAATGTCATGTCTTTCCATCACTAAAGCTTTCCAACTGTAAAGTGACCACTATTTAATAAATATCTCCCAGATGTTTTTCCTATGATGCAGAATGTAGCCCACTGAACCTTGAATTTCACTTTCCTGTTTAAACAACATAACTTACTGATGTTTCCTACATATGCATGCTCTCAGATGACTTTTCAGATCTACAAGATCACAGGTGCCACATACTTTAACACAGAGTTAAGAGCTGAAAGTCAGGTTATTTTTGTTCAAGACAGATAAGGATAATCGGAATTAGAACTGTAACTACCAATTCCCACTGTACACTAGGGAAGGTAGTCTAATACTCTGCTCATTATCATTATTCTGAATCTGCAGCTTGGGAATTTCCAAGACTATCCCGGAAATTTCACGCAAACCATTGTGCACAATATGCCCTGTAAGAAATTCAGCTCATGAATCTAAGTTTCCTTCTGTGCTCAGTGAAGATTTCAAATCAGAAGAAAAAAGTATGTAATTGTTCCTAATCGAGCCAATTTGTTTTGTAACCTAGAAGTTCCTTAGTGAAGTTTTAAAAAACGTCATTTAACTTTAGAAACCAGGCTTGTGTCCCTCCCTGCTCATATTTGCAACCATTCTGAATTGAATAAGAAAGTCAGTGTCAAACTTTGATATCTAAATAACATTCAGGACAAAATCAATGCAGGGTAAAATTGGGAGATAGGAATACCATTCTACCATATTCCCCCATGGAGTCCAGCCCTGGAATCTTCACCATCCATATGCCCGTTCCCGGATTCTCCATTTTTATTCCCCTAACTTTATTGCACATAAAAAATTTGGTAACATTCTGCCAATGCCATAATGAACTTTTTTGTCTCCCAGATTTGCAATTCATCACAGGTTTTGTAGTGTAGCGTTTGTTTTTCCAAGGAGCATTTGTATTATGGATAGAAACATGGCACTTTGGGATGTGGTTATTGCTGACAAGGCTACATATATTTCTGTTCCTAACTCATAATGGACATTTTCCCATACCCTCACTGTCTTTGTGCTAATGCCACTGCTGTGATAGTCTGAACATTCAGGGATGACTTTCAATGGCAATGAAAGAAGGAAAAATATACAGCCAATTCAGGATGGTACGTGATTTGGAATGAACGTGGGAGTAATGGCCATGGCCATCTAATTGCTGCTCTTATCCTTCTTCAAGGGAGAGTTCATAGCAGAGATGGATGTTATTGAAATAAATATGCTGTAATGCAACTCGTAGACAGTACATGCCTCAGCCACAATAGAAGGGTAATGGGAGGCTGCATAATGTAACACTGCCGATCAGGCAAAATGGTCTTCTGAAAGATGTTGAAATCCTTAAGTGTTACTGTGGCTGCATGCATCCAAGCATGTAGATAATATACCTGCAGGTTCCTGACGTGCTTTATAAATAGTGATGAGACGTTTAAGTGTTAGGAGACATGTTACATCCGGTGTCCTATTTTGCAGCAATATTTTGGTATAATTGGGCCCGTTCAGCTTTAATTAAGGTTGATCTCCATGAGAATGACAGTGAAACACTAATTGATAGGGATGCCATTCAAGAGGAGATGACTAGGTTTCTCTTGTTGAAAATGGCTATTATCTGTCTGTGACTTGTTGCAAATATTTCCTCTCATTTGCTCACCCAAGCGTGCCTGGAATTCAAGGTCTTGTACCATTATTAGGGCTGTGAATAAAACTGTGCATTGACAAATATTCAATGAATGATCACAATCCTGACCTTGTGAAGGAGTAAAGATTGTTGATTATGCAAGTTAATTTTGTCTGGTCAAACCTGTACAAGTTGTGTTTTCTTTCTTAAGATAGGCTCTTTGAATGATTTGAGATATAACTTCAAATTATTACGTTTTTTTAAAATCCTGTTTCATTTTGCCTTCTTGGATAACTTGATTGCCATTCTGAAAGCTGAATTCTTTCCTGCAGTTGCAACGATCAGATTTTATTTTGCACTGTCACACTGAAGAAGAGACTCGACCCAAAACATCAACGATTCTTTCTCTCCAGAGATGCTGCCTGTCCCGCTGAGTTACTCCAGCTTTTTGTGTCACACTTTTGATAATCTACGCTATTTAAATTGTGCCTTTGGGCTGAGTAGATAGAAATCAGTTTTTCAGAGAGACAATATAGAAATTGTGCACTTACTGTAACACTTCCCACAGGACTGATGATTAATGATCCCATATTATTGAAATGCGAAAACATTACTTTTCTCTGCAAACATAGATATAAATATTTTAAAAAGAACAAACAAGAAGGAATAACGTTCCTGATATCTCAAAGAACCATACGAGCTTGTCAATGGTCACGAAGCTAGTGGAGAACATTATAAGGGATAGGATTTACTTGTATTTGGAAGAAAATTGCCTAATTAGGGACTCAACATGGTTTGTAGAGACGTCTGAAGAAGGGTCCCAACCCGAATCATCAACTGCGCATGTCTTCCTGAGATGCAGCCTAACCAACCAAGGTACTCCGAAGGTATTTATTCACAAAATGCTGGAGTAACTCAGCAGGTCAGGCAGCATCTCAGGAGAGAAGGAATGGGTGACGTTTCGGGTCGAGACCCTTCTTCAGACAGTCTGAAGAAGGGTCTCGACCCGAAACATCACCCATTCCTTCTCTCCTGAGATGCTGCCTGACCTGCTGAGTTACTCCAGCATTTTGTGAATAAATACCTTCGATTTGTACCAGCATCTGCAGTTATTTTCTTATATAACCAAGTTACTCCAGTATTTTGTGTTTTATTTAATGGTTTGTGTAGGGATGGTCATGTCATAAAAGCTTGATTGATTTTTTTGAGGAGACAAAGGTGATTCATGAGAGTAGGGCTGTAGATGTTGTCTACATGGACTTTAGTAAGACATTTGCCAAGCTCCCTTATGGTAGGCTGATCGAGAAGACAAGGACCCTTAATAGCACTGATGTACAGAGGGATCTTGTGATCCAAGTCCTTGGCTCCCTGAAATTAGCAACCCAAGTAGATAGAATAATAAAGGAGACATGGTAAGCTTGCCTTCATCTATCAGGGCATTGACTGTAAGACACAGGAAGTTAAATGTATGGGGTCTAGGGTTACATGGTAAGCTGTTGTAGTTTTAAAGATATAGCGTGGAAACAGGCCCTTCGGCCCACCAGGTCCACGCCGACCAGCAATCCCCGCACATTAACACTATCCCACAGCCACTAGGGACAATTATTTTTACATTTACCAAGCCAATTAACCTACAAACCTGTACATCTTTGGAGGGTGGGAGGAAGCCAAAGATCTTGGCGAAAACCCTCGCAGGTCACGGGGAGAACGTACGAACTCTATACAGACAGCACCCGTAGTTGCGATCGAAACCGGGTCTCCGGCGCTGCATTCGCTGTAAGGCAGCAACTCTACCGCTGCACCACCGTGACCGCCCTATTGATGAACAAAAGCATAGATGGGTCAGTTAGTAAGTTTGCAGTCCACCGGGTGGCCCGTCAGCGATGGCAGCCTCGCCAACGGTCTGTCTGTCATTTCGTCTTTTTTTTGTTATTTTTAGTGTATTTTATAAAGTTTGTGTTAATGTTCTCTGGTTTGTTTTATGTGGGGGGTGGGGAAGGGAGTCGGGGGGAACTGTTTTTCAATCTTTTACCTTGTCGGAGATGTGATTGTTTTCCGCATCGTATCTCCAGTCGCTCTGCGGCTTAACATCATGGAGCCGGAGGACTTGCTCGAGACTGACTTTGTGTCCCACCGCGGGGCCGTGGACTTACCATCGGAACCTGCGATCCCTTGCGTGGGATCGATGGGTAGAGATTGATGTCGGGAAGCTCCAAAGTCGCAGGAGGTTCGACCCAGCCCTGACCCGGGTCCGATCGCCCGGCGTGAGGGACCTGAGATTCCCCCAATGCGGGAGCTTGATCGCCCCGAAGTGCAGGGCTCGACCGCCGGATGCGGGAGCCAAGATTGTCCCGTCAATGGAAAGTTCCGGTCCACTGACCCGCAGGGGAACAAAGAAGGGAAGAGATTGAACTTTTTTTTTTGCCTTCCATCACAGTGAGGGATGTGAAGGAGTCACTGTGGTGGATGTTTATGTTAAAATGTATTTTGTGTTTTGTTGCTTTTTATTGGTGTGACTGTATGGCAAATCAAAAGGTTGCAAAACATCCTTGGCTAATAAAGTATGATTATGATTATGATTATGATTATGATTATGATTATGAGATGACATAAAAATTGATGGAGTATAGATAATGAAGAAGGCTGTCAAAGAACACAGCAGCATATAGATCAGTTACAGATTTGGACATAGAAATAGCAGGTGGAGTTTCGTCTGAGCAAGTATGAGGTGTTGTTCTTTGGGAGGTCAAATGTATGTACATAGTAAATGGCTGGATCCTTAACAGCATTCATGTTCGGAAGGACCTTGTGGTCTAAATCCATAGCTCCGTGAAAATAGCAACTCGAGTAGATAGAACGATAAAGGAGACAGATAAGGATAAAGGTGAAAAGATAAAGGAGGATAAAGGATAAAGGATGCTTGACCATCGGTCTCATGCATTGCGTATAAGACACAGGAAGTCCTGTTGCAGCTTTATAAAACTCCATTAGAGGAAGAAGGTAGCTTTGGAGAAGATGCAGATGAGGTTTACTAGAATGCAACTGGATTGGAGGGCAAAAGGAGAGGCTTGACAAACCTGGATTGTTTCTACTGCAGGCTGAGGGGAGACCAGATAGAGGTTTATAAAATTCTGAGGTACATAATTATGAGGTAGATGAGTCAGAACCTTTTTACCGGGGTGGAAATTGTCAAATATTAGAGTGTATAGCTTTAAGGTGAGAGGAGGAAAATGTTAAAAAGATGTGTGGGGCAAGCTTTATTGCACAGAGAGTGGTGGATGCCTGGATTGTGCTGCCAGGGCTGATGGTGTTAGCAGATATGATTATGGCACTTAAGAGGCATTTAGATGGACATATGGACATACAGGGTATGGAGGGACATGGATAGTGTGCAGACAGAGGGATTTGTTTATTTGGCATCATGTTTGGCACAGACACCATGGACTGAAGGACCTGTTCCTGTGCAGTATGGTTCTATGTTCCACGACTGGAGAGATCTAATGCATAGGGATTAGAAATGGTAGTTAAAGG
Organism: Rhinoraja longicauda; assembly: GCF_053455715.1. Classification (NCBI taxonomy): domain Eukaryota; kingdom Metazoa; phylum Chordata; class Chondrichthyes; order Rajiformes; family Arhynchobatidae; genus Rhinoraja; species Rhinoraja longicauda. The sequence continues at coordinate 64,124,186 of NC_135953.1, read as the reverse complement.
TTTTAACAAATGTCCAATTTGAGACATGTTAGATGACAGAATCATTTAGTAGAGATAGGAAGAGTAATGGGAATGGGTAAGTTGTGTTAGGAGCGATAATCATACAGCAAAATATCAGTTGGGAATTACCAAGTGCCCCAGAATCAGCATTGGTAAAACGTGATATCTGATAATAATTTTCTGATCTAATGTCCTGACGCAAATGTTGTAAGCCATACTATTTCACCAAGGTTCCAACCAAACTCCCACAGGAAACACCTCCGTAAATAGTCATTAGATCCATCTTCCCAAGGAAGCACAAATATCAATTGGTAATGACAAGTAATCCTAAAACCAATAGACGATACCAGTGGCAGGTCTGAATAGTGGTGACCAGTGTTTCACAGTGTTCCGCAAGATAGAGCTTGCACAGCTGAAATACAACATACTCGTGTTTATTTTAAATAAAACAAATTTAGAGTTGAAGAATTAAAGCAGATGGCACCTCCAGTTCACAAGTATCACTCTTGTTCTTGTTGCAGATTCATATTGCTAGGGAGTAGTTAGAGAAATCATTATCATCATTACTTTTTAGCATATCTTTCATTCATTGTTCTTTATCAGAAACGAAAAAGCCATTGTTCTTTATCAGACAGAAAAGCCGGAAATCTCCAGGACCGGACAATGTTTCCCCCTCCACCCTCAAGCTCTGTGCCGAACAACTGGCACCGTTCTACACAGACAGTCCCTGCAAACCTGCACTGTCCCTGCCTGCTTCAAAGTCTCCACTATTGTCCCTGTACCCAAAAAGACAAGGATCACTGGTCTTAATGATGACAACCTGTCACCCTGACCTCTGTAGTCATGAAGGCCTTTGAAAGACTTGCTGTCCCAGCTGAAAAACATCACAAATCCCCTGCTGGACCCTCTGCAGTTTGTATACTGGGCCAATAGATCAGTGGATGACGCAGTCAACCAAGGCCTACAATTCATCCTCCAGCAACTCGACCGCAAGGGGACCCATGCAAGAATTTTGTTTGAGGACTTTAGCTCTGCATTTAACACCATTGTGCCAGAGCTACTACACTCCAAACTCTCCCAGTTGACTGTGCCTGAACCCCTCTGTCAGTGGATCATCAACTTCCTGACAGACAGGAAGCAGCAGCACATCTCGGACCCACAGACCCTCAGCATAGGAGCACCGCAAGGCTTCATACTCTCCCCTCTCCTTTACTCTCTCTACACCAACGACTGCACCTCCTCAGTCTCCTCTTTCAAGCTTCTCAAGTTTGCGGATGACACAACCCTGATTGGACTGATCCAGGATGGGGAGGAATCTGCCTATAGACAGGAAGTGACACAGCTGGCGTCCTGGTGCCATCTCAACAACCTGGAGCTCAATGCTCTTAAAAGTGTGGAACTGATTATAGACTTTAGGAGAGCTCCCCCTCCCCCCCCCCCCCCCCCCCCCCACTCACCATCAACAACACCACAGTCACATTTGTGGAGTCATTTAAGTTCCTTGGAATCATCATCTCCAAGGACCTTAAATGAGGACCATCAATTTCACAGTCAAAAAGGCCCAACAGTAGATGTACTTCCTGCGGCAGCTGAGGAAACACAATCTGCCACAGGCAATGATGGTCCAATTCTATACTGCTATCATTGAGTCCGTCCTCACCTTCTCCATCATGGTCTGGTTTGGCTCAGCCACCAAGCACGACATCCGGAGGCTGCAACGAATCATTCGATCAGCTGAGAAGGTTGTTTGCTGCAACCTTCCCATTGACGAACTGTACACTGCAAGGGCCAGGAAGTGAGCGGGCAAGATCATCTCTGACCCCACTCACCCTGGCCACAAACTCTTTGAAGCACTTCCCTCTGGAAGGCAACTCCAGACTGTCAAAGCAGCCACAGCCAGCCATAAAAACATTTTTTTTCCACGAGTAGTAGCTCTACTCAATAACCACAAGTCTGTAGTCTCTTTTTGCTCCGCTTTATTTCATTCACGTTTAAATCGTAATGATGTATTCTTAATGTTTTAATGTTTTATGCTTATTCTTAATTGTTTACTGTATGTTCGTGTTGTTACTTGCGAGCGGAGCACCAAGGCACATTCCTTGTATGCGTACATACTTGGCCAATAAACTTATTCATTCATTATTCATTTATTCATTCATTCATTCATCTCTCATTGTTTTTGGTAAACCTGCATCTGAAGTTCCTTGCATCAACTTCTATTCTCTCATGGAAGTAAAGTCTGCCGAGATACTAGATTTATGTGAAGACAAGCAAGGACAATACTTTGCGATGAGCTGATAATGTGACAGATGTTCTTTGAATGAAAATCCCTTTTCTCCCGAACTTCAATAGAGAATCAATTTAATAACTTCACGGGTTTAGGAGAAGAAATGCAGATCAGTTTCCAGAATGGGTGTATGGGGACATAAAAAGCAGGGCTGTAAATTGTTTGACAAGATTTGTCCTTGATTGCATAACAAATGCCTGCATACAGCAGCAGCTGGGCTTTGTTACATTCACTTTAAGGAACTGAATTTTGTATGGAAATGAAAACACACATTGTGAGCACCACGACCAAGGCTGAATTTCTATTTAAATGTAATAAGAAAGGAACATCACATTTTAAAAACTCTGCAAGGAGTAAATGGACAGTGTTTTTTTTTACCAAGAGTAGGGAAATCAAGAACAGGAGGACATAGGTTTAATGTGAGAGGGATTACATTTAATAGGAACCTGAGGGGCAACGTTTTCACACTGAGGGTGGTGGGTATGTGGAACGACATACCAGAGGAGATAATTGAGGCACTTATTATAATCTATATACTAAAACTCGTTTGCTTGTTTGTTTGTTCCTGAACTACAGCCAAACACGGTACACGATAGCGCAAAAATATTAGGCCCACCTTACTCACCGTTGTCCTTTTGGTGCTAATGGAAGAAGTTTCATTGAAAATGGTGTATTATTTTTAATGTTATTCACATTTTAATGTTTAAATCTATCTCCTCGGGAGGGGGGGGAGGGAGGGGGGAGGGAGGGGAGTGGAGGAAGGGGGGAGGAGGATAAGGGGGGTTGAGGGGGTGGAGTGGGGAGAGGGGAAGGGGGAAGGGGAGGGGAGAGGGAGGGGAGGGGGATAACAACGGGAGGGAGGAGGGGGAGGAGGATAAGGGGGGTTGAGGGGGATGGAGTGGGGAGAGGGGAAGGGGGGAGGGGAAGGGGGGAGGTGGAGGGGAGAGGGAAGGGGTGGACGAGGAAAGGGAGGAGGGTGGAGGGGGGAGAAGAGGATGCTGCACCAATGCAGGAGAGGTTTGGGCCCAACAGGTCCACCTGGTGTAGTAACATTTTAAAAAAGGCATTTGGACAGGTACATGGATAGGAAAGGTTTGGAGGTATATGAGCCAAACACAGGTAAGTGGGATTAGTGTAGATGGGCGTATCATGGTCAGCATGGGCAAGTTGGGCCAAAGGGCCTGTTTCTATGCTGTATGACTCTATGAGAAAACGAGGCATACAGAGACAAAATTACAGGAACCCTTGGATGAGTGAATAAACAAGAATTAGAAATAAGCCTGATCATAGATAACAAAGGAAACAGCAAGAAACTGACAACCAATTTTTGCATGTCAAGAATGAAATTTTTACTTAGTCAAACCCAAATGAGCGTAACTAAACTTGCCAAGTCATTTTATGTCAATTGCCACAAATACCTAAACTGAATTATGCAACAAAACAAAATGTCATCATTAGGCAAAGCACCAAGGGCTGGACGAACTCAGCGGGTCAGACAGCATCTGAGGAGGGAATGGATGAATGACATTGTGGGGCAAGACCCTTCTTCAGACTGATTGTAGTAGGGGGGGTGAAAGGTGCGAAGGAGATGTGGGGGCGTGGCAAAGCTTGGCAGGTTATAGGTTACAGGTTACAGTAGAGGGGTTTTTTAGAAGAAAGGTCTCAGCCCGAAACATCACCTACTCCTACTCTCCAGAGATGCGGCCTTTCCAGACAATTCAATCCAGCATTTTATGTCTATCTTCGACGTAAATCAGCATCTGCTGTTTCTTCCTATACAGGAGAGGGGGATTGATTAGCAGATGAGTGGAGTAAATGACAAAAAGGCTGGAGGTGAAAAGAAGACAAAAAAAGGTGTTAGATAAGAAGAGAAGAGGAGGAGTGACATGTAAAGCCAGAGGGAGGAATATAGGTGGAAGGGAACAGGAGGGAGGAGAAAGTGGAATAAAAGGGAAATGGGGATGGGGATGGGAGATCAGAAGATGGTGGACTAGGCAGCAAATACTCCGGTATTTAGATAGATGACCCTCTGTTGGAGTATAGACACAAAAAGCTGGAGTAACTAAGCGGGTGAGGTAGCATCTCTGGAGAAAGGGAATAAGTAATGTTTCTCCGGTCAAGACCGTTCATCAGACAGAGTCAGGGAAAAGGGAAACGAGAGATATGGCTGGTGTTGTAGAGAGATATAGAACAAATGAATGAAAGATATATAGATCTGTTGGGGCATATTGGACGTGTAAAAATTAGGCAGGACCTACTTTGCCTTTTGTGGAAGTCCCAAGAAATCCCAAGGCATTTGCCGGAACATAAGTCTGATATGATGGTTTCCACCTATTTTCCCCTCAGTCCTAAATGTAGGAACCTAGAGGATTTTACTCTAAAACACATTGCTGCTAATAATCTGAAATTTTTTCAGATAAAGGCAAGAAAGATTAGTTTGATGTCATTGAAGTAAAGGAAACACATTTTTTTTAATGAGAAACAAAAACACTGACAGATTCACTGATAACCATTAATCATACCATTCTGATTTCTGCAATAATGGTTCAAAAAATGTAATTACTAACTGATTGATGGAATATCCAAATCTTCATAATCTTCTGAAGGAGGTTTACCATTTGGGGGGTAGCACTGGTGACTGGAAAATCAAAACCAATAGCATTTGCATACTCTTGGTCACAGGTGAGTGAATCACTGTGGAGATTGAAACATTAAACAATTACGAAGATGTAATAAACTAGAGTCCAAGACTTTTTAAAGGAGTATTCACTGTTCTGAAACACACCGCAGCCAACTTGGACACAAATATCTCCTGCAAACTTCAGTGTGGATAATGACCAGATTATCTGTTTTGGAATGTGCACAGAGATTTTTTTCTTAAATAGCCAGGATCGCTGGGAAGCCATCTGTGTACAATAAAGATGAGGTGAGAGTTTTTCTTTCAGGGAAGAAAAGTCTTTGGTACTTCCTCAAAAGGCAGAGGCAGAAGTAGACAAATTCTTGATGAGCAAGGGAGTAAAAGGTTACCAGGGATAGGCATGAATGTGAAACTAAGGTTCCAGTCAGATAAGCCATGAACTTCTAGGATGACAGAACAAGCTTGAGGGAGCGTGGCCTAATATGTACGAGTTGCTCGTAATAGAAACATAGAAACATAGAAAATAGGTGTAGGAGTAGGCAATTCGCCCCTTTGAGACAGCACCACCATTCACTATGATCATGGCTGATCATCCAAAATTAATACCCCATTCCTGCTTGTTCCCCATATCCCTTGATTCCATTACCCCTAAGAGCTATATCTAACTCTCTCTTGAAAACATCCAGTGAATTGGTCTCCACTGCCTTCTGTGGCAGAGAATTCCACAGATTCACAATAATAATAATAATATAATAATAATATTCATTTATTGTCATTGCAACGAGTACAACGAAATTAAAAAATAGCCAATCCTGATGGTGCGTACAAACATATATGCAATAAATGCAAAAACAAATAAATACATAAATACAATTAAATACAATTATATTAAGTACAAGATTTTTTAACGGTGTTGCCTAGTGCAAAGGTAGTGTTCAGTTCTCTGGGTGAAAGGGTTTTTCCTTATCTCAGTCCTAAATGGCCTACTCCTTATTCTTAAACTGTGACCTCACGTTCTGGACTCCCCTGACATCGGGAACATTTTTCTTGCATCTAGCCTGTCCAATCCCTTAAGAATTTAATATATACGAGTTGCTCCTAATAAGCATGTCCGTGGGACATTGTTTGTAGCTCCTTTTCAAAACATTGTTAAAAAGATTTTTTATATCCAGTTGAAATTACAGAACTGGCCTCAGTTTAACATTTCATCCAAGAGGCGACTCCACTTGTCCTCAGTGCTTCATAGTTGTGACAGTCACCTGTTTGTGTTCAGCTCCGTGGTGCTGCTTCAAAAGAAGGCCTGTTGCCACTGAGCCAGTTGCCACGGTAACCGCAATACTGCTGGCAACTTTCACTTTGTTGCTACCTTTAACAAATAAAAGTTTTCATTTTTCTAAGCGTTGACAAAACATTTTACTGCTTACTGCTTTTGTGCAGGAGTTCCAATTCGTTGCCAATAGTTTTATTCATCCATTCTGTGTTCTAGATGGGTACACAACAGATGACATTGAGTTTCAGTGGACAGGTGGTAACTATGCCGTCACAGGAGTGGAGAAGATTGAACTGCCACAATTTTCCATTGTCGAGCACAAACTGGTATCAAAGAGAGCAGTTTTTGCCACAGGTAAGCAATTTGATGGAAAGTAGTTGCTACAATTTAAGTTGCTGAGTTCCATGTGATTGTTAACGATAACTAAAGTCACAGATAGAAATTGGTATTTAGTGTGACTATTTTACTGGATTAAATTGGATACAAGGCAAATCAATTTAACAGTGAAAATCCCTGTGCCAAATCACTATAGGGGTTGATACCACCAGACACAGTGGGGGGATTTTATTGGCAACCCCAGTGGATATTTGAGGCAAACAGAGATGTCCATGATCGTGAATATGAGAACTCTCTTGTTAATCAGAAAGTCACAAGAGGCTACAGTTGGTGGAATCTTGAGCAAAAATCAAAGTGCTGGAGGAACTCAGTGGCATCTGTTCTATTGCTCTTGTTTTATGCTCTAGCAAATCAGCACTTTATTCAACAACCATCGATGTAAACTCATTGATGCACGCTTTTATGAAGAGATTGTGGAGGATAAGCAAAAATTCTACCTTTTTCGTTACTTCTTTACAAAGCCCTATCAAATTCATGATCTCCCAAGCACAAATCCATGCTGACTATCCCCAACCAACCCCTGTCTTTCCAAATGCATGTACTATATATCTTATCTCAGAATTCTCTCCAGTAACTTTCCCACCACAGATGATAAGCTTACTGGTTTGTCCATGATTACCATGTTTCTCTTTGCAGCCCTTGCTAAATAAAAGCACATAATTCAATGTTATTTACTGGGTTTTATTTTGTTGCCAACAAAGATTCACATTTTTGTTCTTTTTTAAAGATAAATTTTACCCGTGTCTTCCTTAAAAGTAAATGCTAACTATTCTGGCAAATAAGATTGACCGATGAGGCAGTCAATCCTAATAGTAGGGTCTGAACTGGAGAGGGGTGTTTCTCAGATGATAGTAAATCCTACTGTTGTAATCATTTATATATATATTTACTCCATGTAAGTAAACAATCATAACTCGGCATGCATGTTTCAATATCCAAACCTTCACCAGATTGGCAAAAAGGAGGAAATATCAGTTTTGCAGTATTTTTGCCGGGCTCAAGTGGAGACTGGGGAGATGACACTAAATAAAAATGATTCCTTTTACAGTGATTGAGGAACTGTTGCAGAGGATGCTCTACATGTAGTCATGCATAGTAAAGTTATACCTAAAGCAATGTAATGGATATCTAACATGAAAGATATACTAATAGCCTAAATTCAACTAGCCTAATGTCCTACTTTGCACTGTTATCCTGGCAAAATCTGAATTAATTGATTCTGAGGTCAGATTTTGTGCTTGTAAGCAGAATACCAAAAGAGCAGTGACTGTAAAAAATATTTTATGTTATTGGCTACATTACCAGCTTGATACTGAACGCTAGGGGTTCTTTTGCCTTCCAAGAGCAACTAACATTAGAAAATAGAAGGTGCACACCACAGGGTGCCCTGGTTATTTGTGGGTCGTGAGCTTCAAGAGGAGCAGCAACTGAGAGGGAGAAAGAGCACACGGGTGACTGGGTTCACCCTCAGTGCAATCCCATTATTCCTATTCCTTGAGAAACAAGGAACTGCAGATGCTAGTTTACAAAAAAAAGACACAAAGTGCTGGAATCAGGCAACAGCTCTGGAGAACATGGATAGGTGACGTTTCGGGTCGTGACCCTTCGTCAGATTGACTGTAGTGGAGGTGGGGGCAAGAAAGCTGGAAGAGAGGAGGGACAGGACAAAGCCTGGCAAGTAATAGGTGGACCCAAGTCAGGTGGGGGGGGGGGGCGAGGGGGGGTTGATGTGTAAATGGTTGGACAAAGGCCAGAGATTAAAGGACAGAAGATGTGAAAAAAACATATTGAAGAGTTGGAAATTTGTGAAGCTGATGAAGAACATCAGATATTCCTGATGCTGCCTCCTGTACATTGGCGAGACCAAGCGTAGACTCAGTGACCTCTTCATTGAACACTTGCTCGTGGCCTGCCGAGGCCTACGCAGGATCACCCATTTGCTAACCATTTTAACTCCTCTTCGTCCCATGGCTATACTGACCTTCCTGTCTGAGCCTCTCATTGCCAGAGTGAGGCTACATGCACAATGGAGGAACAGCACATCATATTCTGTTAGGGAGCTTACAATCCGACAATATAAATAGTGAATTCCCCAATTTCAGCTAACTAGCAATTCCCCCCTCCCCCTGGACCATTTTTCTTTAATTTCCTTTCTCCTTTGTGCCCCACCTCGATACGCATCTAACTCTCCCCTCCCCCTCCTCTTCCACCTATATTCCTTCCTCTGCCTTCACAATTCACAACCTTTTGTCTCACACCTTCTGTCTTTTCATCCCTGGCCTTTATCCAACCATCTGCTTATTTAAAATCCCCCTCACCTGTATCCATCTTTTACTTGCCAGGCTTTGTCCTTTGTCCCCTCCCCCCCCCCCCCCCCCCCCCCCCCCCCCCCCCCCCCCCCGGCACAATCAGTTTAAAGAAGGGCCGGCACGGTGGTGCAGCGGTAGAGTTGCTGCCTTACAGCACCAGAGACCTGGGTTCAATTTTGATTACGGATACTTTCTGTAGGAAGTTTGTACGTTCTCCCGTAACCGCGTGGGTTTTCTCCGGGCGCTCCACTTTCCTCCCACACTCCAAAGACTTCCAAGTTTGTAGTTTAATTGGCTCTGGTAAAAAAAATTGCAGATTGGCCCTAGTGTTAGTTTTCGGGGATTGCTGGTCGGCGCAGTCTCGTGGGCCAAAGGGCCTGTTTCCACGCTGTATTTCTAAACTAAACTAAACTAAAGGTTTCTGACCCAAAATGTTACCTCGCCATGTTCTCCAAGGATGATGCCTGACCCATTGAGTTACTCCAACACCTTGAGTCTTTTTTTAGTCCTCTTCCTATCTCTTAATATTGAGGGAGGAAACAGAAGCATCCGGAGGAAATCCATGTGATCACAGGGAGAAAATGCAAACTTCATATCAGTAGCACCCCGGGTCAAGATTGAACTGTGTTCCTTGAAGCTGAGGCGGGGGCATTAAATGCCGTGCCAGTGCATCACTCACTTTGCTGCTGTTTCAAAAATCCAACCTTTTATGTTTGCATCAACTTACATGAAGCAACAGCAAAAAGGTAACATCTAGATCAAAGCCATTGATTCTGCTGGATTATAGATGCCAAAGGGTCAGTTGAAAATTAGTTTAAAACAATTTGGAATTTGTTAGCGGATATAAACCAGATACACGACTCAGAAAAAAACTTCAGATGCTGGAAATCAGAAATAAAAATAGAAAATGCTCGAAATTCTCAGCAGATTAGGCAGCATCTGAGGAGAGAGAAAGAGAGTTTACATTTTAGGACGATGTATTTATGCAAAGTTCTGCCGAAGGGTCATGAATCCGAAACATTAACTCTGTTCCTCTCTCCACCTATGCTGAATATTTATGCAATTTTCTGTCTTTACTCCTACAAAACATTAAGTGAATAATTAGCTGTGTGGGTAATGAGTCCACAGATGTTTAGCGTTCCCTTTTGACCTCGACAGGTACACAGTACATTGATTCATTCCAATTATTCATTGTAGAATTAATTAAACAACTATCTTTGACTGATGGAACGAGCACACCAATTTTTCATTCATTTAAAACAAACTCACCCAATATGATAAATGATGGAGCTTTTTTGCCAAAGTGAAAATGAAACAAGAATGGGTTTCTGTCCCTTTTTGCACAGACCATGTATAGCTCAGCCAGGATTTTCAAATTCAGCTCTGAACTGCCCTCAGGTTTGAATGAATCACTTTGAGCAGGCTGCCAAGACTTGATCCACCTTCAAAAGGAGTTGTCCCATGACAAGGGTTTTCACTTTCAGTGGCCTTAGGTACTATCAGTCACTCTTCTTGGGAAGGGGTTTGGAAAGATTAAGGAATGTTCTAATTGAGTTTGTTAAAAGAACAAGATTATTTCCACTGAGAATCCCAAACCAGATGTTATAATAATTTGGAGTTAAGTCATTCATAGGTAATGACATGAAATATTTCTTTATCACCAGAAAGCTATTGACATTAGGTCAATTTGAAATAATAGATGATATTCATAAGATTTTATCAGGCAGAGTATTCAGGTTCCTGAGACTATGTGAATAGATGGAGCAATGATGTATATAACCAATGATCTAATTGAATGATGAAATGGACTCTAAAGATTTTAGGTTTCATGTGGCACATGAAAGTATTATTTATTTGGAATGAAAATAATGACATCTATGTTTAAATACGTGTTTTTTTATATTTCAGGTTCTTATCCAAGACTATCACTGAGTTTTCGATTGAAACGAAATATTGGTTATTTCATCTTGCAGACATACATGCCGTCAACATTAATCACAATTTTGTCATGGGTCTCCTTCTGGATCAAGTATGATGCTTCTGCTGCAAGAGTTGCTCTAGGTATTCTTCTAACAGCCAGTAACCTGGTTTGTGCTTGAGATCTAAAACATGGGTCTCAGTACTGGATATTGAAGAATGGTGTTGATCCGAAACGTCACCTATTCATGTTCTCCAGAGATGTTGCCTGACCTGCTGTGTTATTCCAGCACTTTATCTCCTTTAATGGTTATCTGAACTGGAGCAGAGATTCAGACAGAACATAAGAAGCAAACACTGCTGATAGCTCTAGAAGGCCAGTTGGTAGAGAATAGAGCAATAGAGTTGTTCATTAGTTGTTGGAAAGCTTCCCCTCAGAGTAACACCTTGTTATGTTACTCACACGTGCACATCCTTATCCTGAGGTCTTCACCAAGATTAATGTAAGCAACAGAGTTTATGGGCACACTGGCCAGCATCATGGCACAGCGATAAATTTGCTGCTTTACTGCACCAGAGACCCGGATTCAACCCTGACTACGGGTGCTGTCTGTATAGTTTTTGTATGTTCTCCTCATGACCACGTGGAATTTCCCTGGGTACTCTGATTTCTTCCCACACTCCAAAGACGTACAGGTTTGTAGGTTAATTGGCTTTGGTAAAAGTTATAAATTGTTCCTAGTGTATAGGTTGGTGCTAGTGTATGGGGTGATCGCTGGGTGGAGCTGACTCGATGGGCTCTCCCACCAAGAGTGTGCTCTCCGCCCTCTGTGAAATTGATTTCATCCCAAATCTCTGCTTCAGTCCAGCACAAATTCCCCTCAGCCAGTTTTTCTGAATTAGGTCATTCCCTGATTTACCCAACTCCTCCAATCATAGATTTCTAGCTTTGTGTCTAGTTGAAGCTGAAGAAGGCTCCAATCCCAAACATCACCTACCCATGTCCTCCAGAGATGCTGCATGACCAGCTAAGTTACTCCAGCACTTTGTGTCTGTTTTTGTGTTTGTAAAATCTTGTGTCCAGATACCCGGACATTAGCCTCACAAATCTTTTGTTGCTTCAACTTGGCACTGGTCAATGAGAGTTGAAGAAACCAAGGACCTGTTCCTCCTCACTTCCTCTTCATTCTTAAATTTCTCTTCATTTATTAAAGCACACTTTATTGACAAAATTATTATGCCTATATTTTCCACAGTTATGCTTCGATTGTATTTCAAAGCATGTAAAGCACTCATGATTTAGTTTTGTTTTAAGGTCACTGCATTATCAGAAATGATTACTGTTGAATGCAAAGGCAGTTTCTTTCTTAAAGGCTACAGAGATTTTAAATATTTCATGGTGATTTTGACTTATTTTACAGGAATCACAACTGTACTTACCATGACAACCATCAGCACTCACCTCAGGGAAACGCTTCCCAAGATCCCCTACGTCAAGGCCATTGACATTTACTTGATGGGTTGTTTTGTCTTTGTATTCCTGGCTTTATTGGAGTACGCATTCGTTAACTATATATTCTTTGGAAGAGGGCCACAGCTTCAGAAGAAAGCAGCTGAGAAAGACACTCAGACCCAAGTGAAAGCCAGTCTGGGAAACAACAAAGCTCAGGTAAAAATAATTGGAACTTCTGTGTGAGTATGAAGAGATGAATGAAAATTACTTCTAAGTTATAGTGGTGCAGCTGGTAGAGCGACAGAGACCAGGTTCGATCCTGACCTTGGGTGTTGTCTGTGTGAAGTTTGCAGGTTCTCCCTGTAACTGGATGGATTTCCTCCGGGTGCTCTTATTTCGTCCCACATCACATATATGTATGGGTTTGTAGGTAAATTGGCTTCTGCAAAATTGCCTCTGGTATGTAAGGAATGGATGAGAAAGTGGGATCAAGGGTCATAGTGGACTTGGTGAGCCATTGGGCCTGTTTCTATGCTGTATCTTTCAATCAATCTTTCAATCAATCAATCAATTTAGTTTCTGCTCTCGGCTGCAGTAAGAGGTGGAGGTAAATCAAGTTGATGAAAACAAATTGTAAAATGTAACTTTTTAGAGAGTAGAAATTTGTTTTGAGCATTAGGCATTAATATGATACTTATATATATCAGCACAGAAATGGTCAGCTGAAGGGGCTGTTCCTGTGCTACGCTGTTTTTGTTCTATGCACTACATATGTCTGTATGCATCTCATCACTTTTGGTGGAAGGTGTTTCAAACTAATCATTTCTCCTGGAATTTCCATTTATGGTTAACAAAATTAAATGTAACGAATTAATGCGCATGAGAATTTCATCGGGTATTTATATTACCTCAGTGTAAATCTCAACCTCACTGCCCAAGGAATCTCTAATATTAGGAGATGGGAATTTCTAGGCTGAACAGAAACAACAGTAAATCACATCACCTAAAACTGAATTTGCAACACTGATATTCCTAATACTGTGTTCTCATGTTATGGCACCATAAATGCGTAGCACAGTGATAGCTGTTGTAAAAGTCTGTTACAAATCTCTCTGTGTGGTGCAAACAGATTTTCTAAAGGTAGGGAAGATGTGAAGTGACATTCTATGTGATCAGAATGCAAAATATTTGCACTGATCTCATTGTTTTTGGCCTGAAGTCACATGGTATAAGGATGGTAGATTTATTTCTGAATGGACAAAAGAGAGTCAAGAGTTAAGAGTATTTTATTGCCATATGTCCCAAAACGGAACAATGGAATTCTTACTTGCAGAGGCACAACAGATATGTAAACATAGTACTCTGTAAACACCATAATAAACAAAAAAAATGTTCAGTGTATATGTAGATATATATCGCCTGAGTGGCCTCAGATGGCATTATAAACTGAATGTGAATGGAATGACCTGCCTCCCTCCGTCTCCCTGGCCGTTTAGAGCCCTAGCTTCCGACCTGACTCCCGCCTCAACTACCTCATCTTGCAGCTTGTTCCATCATCCATCACCCTTTGTGTGAAAAAGTTACCCCTCAGATTCCTATTAAATCTTTTCCCCTTCACCTAGAACTTTTGTTCTCTGGTCCTCAATTCCCCTGCTCTGGGCAAAAGACTGTGCATCTACACGATCTATTCCTCTCATGATTTTGTACACCTCTATAAGATCACTCCCCATCCTCCTCGTTCCAAGGAATAGAGACCCAGCCTACTCAACCTCCCCCTGCAGCTCACACCCTCTAGTCCTGGCAACATTCTCGTCAATTTCCTCTGAACCCTTTCAAGCTTGATAATATTTTTCCTATAACATAGTGCCAGGAAACGGAACACAATATTCTAAATGCGGTCTCACCAATGTGACAACTGCAACAATCATTCCTGGAATCATTCTCGTAAACCTCCTCTGGACCCTCTCCTACGCCAGCACATCCTTCCTCAGATATGGGGCCCAAAACTGCTAATAATACTCCAACTGTGGTCTGACCAGTCCTTATAAAGCCTTAGCATTACATCTCTGTTTATGTATGCCAGTCCTCTTGATATAAATGTTCGCATTGAATTTGCCTTCCTTGTTTGCTATTACCAAAATTTACCAAATATACTTTCTATGAGTCAAAGTATCTACTCAGTCTTCAATCAAATCAACCTGCAATCTTTCAAATTTCAGGGAATCCAACCATTAGTTTCTGCAATCTCTTCTTACTATTTTATCCCTGGACTCCAAGCACTAGCACTCAGAAACCTCATCCTTAATAATGGACTCTATGTGTCCAATGTTCTTTGCAGAATTGAGATAAGATTTACAGGTTCGGGCAAACCAAGGCTAGAGCTGGTTGACTGATATGGGTAGATTAGTATGGGTATCAGGGGCTATGGGAAAAAGGCAGAAGAATGGGGTTAGGAGGGAAAGATAGATCAGCCAAGATTGAATGGCGGAGTAGACTTGATAGGCCAAATGGCCTAATTCTGCCCTATCACTTATGGAGTTATGAACATGACCGAAAATGGAAGACAAATAATGAACAATTGAAAACCAAAGAGATGCCAGATTAATGGCAAACACAATATGGATTTATTAAGATAAAGGGGAAAGAAGTATAGAACCGACTGGAGAAAAAAAAATAGAATTAAAAATTGCCAAAGCAGAAAGGAATAAAAATTCAGTAAAATAAAACAGAGATATTTTCTCAGTTAAAATTTCCAGAGAAAGATGTGAAATGTGCTTCACAAGTACAAAGCCCCTGCAGTAATTTTATATCTATCCCAGATCAAGCAGCAACATTAATGAAGAAGCTGATTTCTTTCCCTGTTGGTGACTGTATGTTCTGTTCCAACCTGCATCGGAGGCATTTCTGCTAACCATTTCAACACCAAATGCTATTCACATTTTTAAGATAGTTAATTCCCAATACGACCAGATAGATATTTGTGTTTAAATATTAGGAAGAAAATTAAAAAAACACCACCCATGTTAATGTTCATAATTCTCAAAATAAACTATACATTGTGCTTTTATTTTAGTGCATGAAGATATTAAGGAATATGAGTAGAATTAGGCCATTTGGCCCATTGTCTACTCCGCCATTCAATCATGGCTGATCTATCTCACCCTCCTAATCCCATTCTCCTGTCTTCTCCCCATAACCTCTGACATCTATACTAATCAAGAATCTATCTATGTCTGCCTTACAAATATCTACTGACGGCCTCCACAGCCTTCTGCGGCACAGAATTCCACACGCTGTTTCCTTTCAGTTCCTGGAGACTATGTTGAACAAAGGTTGACCAAGGTCAAGGAGCACATCACTAATTTTAATTATATTGGTGATTTCAATTACACCCATTAACTTTACATGAGAAAGGTTGCCACACTGTAAATTTAGTTTGACCCCTGATGGATTCTAACCCAAGGGGAGTATGAAGCAGCTGCAGTGGATTCTATCCTCATGTTCTTTGGACTCCCTGCAACATTGATAGTTGTTCGAAAAAAACTTATCATTAACTACCCCTGATTATTCTCGTCAAATTAGTGATGAAGGCAGCAATTAATGTGCCATACTTTTGGAAGAAACATGTTCAGTGACATTATTTTTAATCAATATTTACATGAAGCTCCATTGCCAATCTGCACTGTGACTTTTAGCATTAATGAAAATGTTTAATAATTCCTTACCCTGGAACTTAAGGGATTCAGCTTCACAAATCATTTGAATACAGAAGACAGGAGATACCAATGCTCAGACAAAGTGGACACCCCCTATACACCGTGTCAGGGGTTATGGGAAGAAGGTAGGGGGATGGGGTTAAGAGGGGGAAATAGATTAGCCATGTTTGAATGGCGGAGTTGACTTGATCGGCCGAATAGCCTGATTCTGCTCTTATCACTTATGAACATGAACAAGCCATGTATTTTTCTTCTTGCAAACCTGTAACCCAGGAAACCGGCAAACATTGACCAAACGTTTTTATACTCAGGAGTAGGTTAAACCTTGCCATTGTTTACAGGATTAACAATTTAAACTGAGAGGAGAAACAGATTAAAAATGCCACTCACCTTAAAAAGTGGTATTCCAAACTTTAAAAGTTGAGAAATGGCAGTGTGATTCTCGTGAACTCCAGAGGGAATCTCTGCTGGAAAAGTTGGAGACTTATATTAGGAATTAATCACTTCATTAAACAGAAGCAGATTTATAATTAAAAGATGTCTACGATAAAAAGAGAAAAGTGACCTTGGAGTTATCACTTGTAATATGCTGTTGCCATTTCAAAACCCTAATGTAAAACCCTCGAGGCAGTCGGAATTAAAAACCAAGGCTGATTGTGGCAGAAATTACCAATCCTGATTTTATCCAATCCAATGCTTTAAAGGTAGAGGATTGTTTTGTTTTTAAATTTGGAAAAAGTATTAAATATTATTTTTCCTTTTTTTTCCTTTTTCAATGGGCTTTTGTTATGTATTTTTCATGAATTTTGCAATTTCATTGCAGGATTTCTCAGTCATACAATAGTAAGCAATGCCATACATTGAATGATAGAATCTCGCTCTAATTAGGAATATTTTACTTCAGTAAAAGCTGCAAGAATCCCACAGAATAAAATATAATGCTCCAGTGCACTAACACTCTCCATCACCATAGCTACTGGTTCTGAAGAGCACTCAATCAGAGAGGGATTGAAGACTGAGTGAAAATCTATTTTTCATCTGAAATAACAGGTTGATTTCCAGATAAATATAGAAGAAACCTGCTGTCCCTCAATCGTCAAATAAAGGCAGAAGAAACTTTCCAAACATTTAGATGTTTAAACAAAGTGCTCACTGTTTTGTGAAGTCCTAAAAGATCATTATTGCACGTGTCATTACCACTAAAAGGGAAAGGAAAAAGTAGTGAAATTGTTTGTCCTGTACACAGGATGTTGATTGATATGCTATGCCTGATCTGTTCGTGTTTTCAATGAGTTTGCAGTGGAAGATGACTCTATCATATTTCAGTAGCTGGATAATTGCATGGCTCTGAAGAGAAAGATAGAGAATGCAACTGCCTCTGTTACTTTTGCAGAAATCAGCAGAGGCTTCACGGACTAAATGCCTCATTCTATGCAGTATCAATGCTATGATTCTTCGAATTCCTTCTCTGCCTGCCTGGTGAGAGAAACAGGCCCTACATAGAACATGGAACTGCACAGCACAGGAATGGGTGCTTTGGACAACTATGACACCAATTTAAACTAATCCCATCTGCCTGCACCGGGTCTATTCCCTGCATGTTCATTTATC
This sequence comes from Rhinoraja longicauda, assembly GCF_053455715.1. NCBI lineage: Eukaryota > Metazoa > Chordata > Chondrichthyes > Rajiformes > Arhynchobatidae > Rhinoraja > Rhinoraja longicauda. Next base: position 64,106,589 of record NC_135953.1, on the reverse strand, counting down.
CGTATAATGCCTCTTCAACACTCCTATTGTATCTGCTTCTACCACCTTACATGGTAGCAGGTTCCAGGCTCCTCTCTGTGTAAAAAATCTTGCCCACACATCTCCTTTAAACTTTTCCCTCTCACCTTCAACCCTCTAGCATCTGACATTTCCACTCTGGTGGTAATACTCTGACTATTTACCGTATCAATGCCGTACATGATATTACAAATATCATGAAGAAAGCCAATGGAATGTTGGCCTTCATAACAAGAGGAGTTGAGTATAGGAGCAAAGAGGTCCTTCTGCAGTTGTACAGGGCCCTAGTGAGACCACACCTGGAGTACTGTGTGCAGTTTTGGTCTCCAAATTTGAGGAAGGATATTCTTGCTATTGAGGGCGTGCAGCGTAGGTTTACTAGGTTAATTCCCGGAATGGCGGGACTATCATATGTTGAAAGACTGGAGCGACTAGGCTTGTATACACTGGAATTTAGAAGGATGAGAGGAGATCTTATCGAAACGTATAAGATTATTAAGGGGTTGGACACGTTTGAGGCAGGAAACATGTTCCCAATGTTGGGGGAGTCCAGAACAAGGGGCCACAGTTTAAGAATAAGGGGTAGGCCATTTAGAACTGAGATGAGGAAAAACTTTTTCAGTCGGAGAGTTGTGAATCTGTGGAATTCTCTGCCTCAGAAGGCAGTGGAGGCCAATTCTCTGAATGCATTCAAGAGAGAGCTGGATAGAGCTCAAGGATAGCGGAGTCAGGGGGTATGGGGAGAAGGCAGGAACAGGGTACTGATTGAGAATGATCAGCCATGATCACATTGAATGGCGCTGCTGGCTCGAAGGGCCGAATGGCCTCCTCCTGCACCTATTGTCTATTGTCTATTGTCTATTATATACTTCTCAATCTGTCTTTCAGCCTTCAAAGCTTCAGAGAAAACAATCCAGGTCTGCCCAACTTCCCCGCATAGCTAGCACCCTCTAATGCAGGCAGCATTCTGGTAAACCTCGTGCACCCACCCAATAGGTCTCCACATCCATCCTGCAATGGGCTGACCAGAACTGCACACAATACTCTAAACAAGACATGATATAAAATCAAAGTTTTATACATCTGCATCATGACTTCCTGAATCTATACCACAATGCCCCAAATGATGAATGCAAGCTTGCCTTCCAGCTTCTTCACCACTCTGTCCACTTGCATTGCCACTAGGGACTTCCCTAGTCCAGGGAACTATTGGCACACTCCAAGACCCCCTGTATATCAATACCCCTAATGGGAACAGGAGTTAAAATGAATGGCAACTGGGAGATCCATTAAGCCTTGGCGCCAAAGCTTACTGGATCTCCTGGTTGCTAAATATTTTAACTACTCTTCCCATTCAACCTACTGATTTTTCTGACCTGGGCCACCTCCATTGCCAGGGTCAGGCCCCACGGAAACTGGAGGAATAGCACCTCATATTCTGCTTGGGCAGCTTACAACCTAACAGTATGAACATTGAATTCTCCAATTTTAGGCAAAATAAAATCTCCCCCCCCCCCCCCCGCACCTCTCCCTTCTTCCCCCACACCTCCCCCATCTTCTCCCTTTCCCCCCACCTGGACTTGCACGTATTTCTCCCCTCCCACTGATATTTTTCGGAGACCTGGATTACTAACAGCAGGCACCTCAAGGCATTGTAAAAACACCACAGATACGTTTTTCAAAAAACTTCAAAATTCAACCTTAACGTCCTCTCCCAGATCAATATCCACAGCACTGAGACACTAGTTTCAATCAGAAACATCGGGGAGGCCACATCATTCATGTACCTGATATCAGGCTCCCAAAACAATCTAGTCCAAGGTTTATCCTCAAGGACCTTAAATGGGGGGCCACCATCGACTCCACAGTCAAAAATGTCCAACAGAGAATGTACTTCCTGCGGAAACTGAGGAAACACAATCTGCCACAGGCAATGATGGTCCAATTCTATACTGCTATCATTGAGTACGTCCTCACCTTCTCCATCATGGTCTGGTTTGGCTCAGCCACTAAGCACGACATCCGGAGGCTGCAACGGATCGTTCGATCAGCTGAGAAGGTTGTTGGCTGCAACCTTCCCCCCATTGACGAACTGTGCACTGCAAGGGCCAGGAAGCGAGCGGGTAAGATCATCTCTGACCCCTTCACCCTGGCCACAAAATCCTTGAACCACTTCCCTCTGGAAGGCGACTCCGAACTGTCAAAGCAGCCACAGCCAGACATAAACACAGCCTTTTTCCACGAGTAGTAGTTCTACTCAATAACCAAAGTCTGTAGTCTCTTTTTTGCTCTGGTTTATTTTCACCCACATGTTTAGATCTTAATGTTGTATCCTTATTGTTTTGATGTGGTTATGCTTTATTCTTAATTGTTAACTGTATGTTTGTGTTGTCATCTGTGAGCGGTGCACCAAGGCACATTCCTTGTATATGCACATACTTGGCCAATAAACTTATTCATTCATTCATTCATAACTGGGTGGATAGAGAAGGCGTTTCAAGGATGCGCTCAAGGAAGGAACACATCACCTCACAAACTACTGACCTGCCTGCCCCATCAGTTAGCTCCTTTACTACCTATGGTAAAGTCCTCAATTCTTACCTTGACTTTGCCAGTCATCTCAGAACCCACAAAGCCACAGTGGAAGCAAGTCATCCGCAAATCTGAGGAACAGCCTAAGAATAGTAAACATTAAACATCCAAGGCAAAATGGTGCTGTTAGAATAATCCACCTACAGAAATTCCTAGAAATGTAACTACCTTCCTGAAACTGAGAATATACATGTTATAATCAAACCAGGGTATTAAGTAACCACTTATTAAAGTCCATTGTCCATGGATGTAAATAACCGTCATAATATCCAAAGAATGTGCGTACGCAGTTCTACCCTTCCCTCATTTCCCTGCACAGGTCATTAAGCTAAAACAAAGAGCACAGCAGGCCAAAAATGTGCACCCTTATTTTACAGAGGTCAGTACGAATGTATAGTCCAGGATTTTTTGAATGGATAATTTGCTCAAGAATGGTAACTTTATTCACCATATTTTAAAATGATGCATTATATGACAATTCAAGCAAACTCATTCATTGAATTGTTAAACAGGAAAAAAAGAGGTGATTTGTAATTTGTATTAATTGGAGCAGAGACAAGATCTGAATGAGGCTTGCACTGGTGAAATGAAATATTGTTTTGCTAGTGTTTTAATTAGTGTCTTATATTTTCTACCCTCAAGTAATGATGGTCTGTTGCAGTGAGACTAGTAAATTGGCCTGTGTGCTCCTGTAGGCCATTTTCTCTTATATCTCAACTCAACCCTGTTAGCAAGTGATAGAATCTTTAATATGCATGTATTGAACAGTCTACACTTAGCACAGTGGTGACACATTTGATAGTAAGCACCTAAATTCTTTTTCACTATTTTAGCAATTCAGATTATATAAATTCTGTTAACTGTCTTCTTTAAATTGATTTCAGTTCAGTTCAGTTCATTTGAGTTCATTGTCGCATATATACCGAGGTAGTGAAAAGCTTTTTGTGGCGTGCTAACCAATCAGCAGAAAGACAATCCATGATTACAATCAATCCATTTACAGTGTAGAGGTACATGATAAGGGAATAGTGTTTTGTGCAAGGTAAGATAGCAAAGTCCGGTCAAGGATAGTCTGATGGACATCAGAGGTGGATCAGCACGGCTCTCTGGTTGAATGAATAAATGAATGAATGAATGAATGAATGAATGAATGAATGAATGAATACATGAATGAATACATGAATGAATAAGTTTATTGACCAAGTATGTACACATACGAGGAATGTGCCTTGGTGCTCCACTCACAAGTAGCAACACAAACATACAGTAAACAATTAAGAATACAGCATAAAACATTAAAACATTAAGAATACAACATTACGGTTTAAACATGTGAGTGAAATAAACCAGAGGAAAAAGAGACTACAGATTTTTGGTTATTGAGTAGAGCTACTACTCGCAGAAAAAAATGCTTTTTTATGTCTGGCTGTGGCTGCTTTGACAGTCCGGAGTCGCCTTCCAGAGGGAAGTGCTTCAAATAGTTTGTGGCCAGGGTGAGAGGGGTCAGAGATGATCTTGCCCGCTCGTTTCCTGGCCCTTGCAGTGTACAGTTCGTCAATGGGGGAAGGTTGCAGTCAACAACCTTCTCAGCTGTGCGAACGATTCTTTGCAGCCTCCGGATGTCGTGCTTGGTGGCTGAGCCAAACCAGACCATGATGGAGAAGGTGAGGACGGACTCAATGATAGCAGTATAGAATTGGACCATCATTGCCTGTGGCAGATTGTGTTTCCTCAGTTGCCGCAGGAAGTACATCCTCTGTTGGGCCTTTTTGACTGTGGAGTCGATGGTGCCCCCCCCTCATTTAAGGTCCTTGGAGATGATGGCTCCAAGGAACTTAAATGACTCCACAGATGTGACTGTGGTGTTGTTGATGGTGAGTGGGGGGAGGGGAGGGGGAGCTCTCCTAAAGTCTACAATCAGTTCCACTGTCTTAAGAGCATTGAGCTCCAGATTGTTGCGATGGCACTAGGACGCCAGCTGTGCTACTTCCTGTCTGCAGGCAGATTCCTCCCCATCCTGGATCAGTCCAATCAGGGTTGTGTCATCTGCAAACTTGAGAAGCTTGACAGAGGAGTCTGTGGAGGTGCAGTCCTTGGTGTAGAGAGAGTTAAGGGCCTGTCCCACTTAGGCGATTGTAAGGCGACAGCCGACGACTAGGCTGTCGCCAACAGTTGGCCGGGGTGTCACAGGCATGATCGTGAGGAGTCTTCCAAGAATCATAGTGGATCTCAGCGAGTCGCTGAGAAATTAACCGGAGTGAAATTTCTCGGCAACAGCTGGCTTGTTGCCAGGTATCGTTGCTTATTGCGGGCGCTGTCGCATGCTGTCCCCAGGTTTGCTAGGTTCTCTTAGATGCATTTATAAGCACATAATATTAAATTAAGTAAAGTCATTTGAAGATACCATAAAATACTTGTGTTTAACCAATTTATTTACCGTCAGGACATTTGACAAGTAGATTGGAGGCAACAGTTTGACGGTCAGGTAAGCGTGGGAATTTTCGCGATGTTTATGGCCATCAGCGATTACATTTAAAGTAGGCTCCCAACCCAGATATGCAACCCAGAAACCAGATATGCATCTCCTGTACATTTTCAAAGAATGCCCACACTCCGCACAAAAATCCATTTAACCACTTTTAAAATTAAATTTCTTAATACTGCTATTAATAAACTGGAAGTAATTCCAGTTTATGCCTTGTTACCGTGAAGCTTGGTTTTCAAGTAACCCGGGCAAGATGTTATATTTCAAAACTCTCAAGTACTTACCGACTTGTCAGTGATTTCAGCGAAAATTAGGACGCCGAAGAAGCATTGACAGCGTGGTAATTTTCGCGATGTTTCCGAAGACGGTGTAATCTCGACCTGACTCGGCATTGTCGTGGTCATTGTCGTCGGGTAAAATAAAATTTTGGCGAGCTGCTACGACTTTGACAGTCGCCTAAAAAATCACCTACGTGGGACAGGCCCTTAAAGGAGGGGGGAGAGTACGCAGTCTTGCGGTGCTCCTATGCTGAGGGTCTGCGGGTCTGAGATGTGCTTTCCCAGCCTCACATGCTGCTTCCTGTCTGTCAGGAAGTTGATGATCCACTGACAGAGGGGTTCAGGCACAGTCAACTGGGAGAGTTCAGAGTGTAGTAGCTCTGGCACAATGGTGTTAAATGCAGACCTAAAATCCACAAACAAAATCCTGGTATAGGTCCCCTTATCCTTCGCCTCAGTCCAGCTGCTGCTGAAAACCTCAGTCACACCCATGGAACCAGGAGACATGACTGTTCAGTGTAATCTCAGCCAATGTCCCAGTTTTCATCCTCCATAAATAGATAGATTCTTGATTAGTACAGGCATCAGGGGTTATGGGGAGAAGGCAGGAGAATAGGGTTAGGAGAAATCGATTAGCCATGATTGAATGGTGGAGGTGACTTCATGGGTCGAATTACCTAATTCTGCTCCTTCACATAACCTTATGACCTTATGATGGTAAAGATATTGATCCATAGGCAGGGCTATAAGCATTCTCACCTGGTCTGGCTAATGTATTAACATGGATGAGTTTCCAGCATTTGTGAATTTTGTTTCTTCATGCATATGGATATAGAAAACTTATCAACCTGTTTCTTGATCAGGGCTTATTATTCCCCATGACCTTTGGGTATAGATCATCCAATCCAGCAGCTTTATGGTGTTTGGCTATGGTCTGAAGGAACTATTGAGAAGCTGTTCACAGTGGGCCAAGGTTTCATTGAATTGTTTTTTGCCTCCTCTCTTCAGAGACGTTCTTGCCAAGATTTGTAAGCCTGCTGTACTGGAAGTATTGTGTTGCCGTTGAGATTGCATTCACAGGGCCTTACTGATTGAATTTGGTTTCTCTAGTGTGCCTTTTAATTGTGTCTCAGGTTTCCTCTGCAGTGTGGTGAATATTTCAATTGTTCCCACCATTTCAAGACGTTAATATGGTCTTGGAGCCTCTTTTTTGCCTTCAGTGACAAAACTGCTCATATTTGCGGGATTGATTGTCGATACTGTAGTTGATGCAGAGTCTGGTCGTTATCACTACTTGCCCCCATCTCTGTTACTATCGAATCCCCAGACTGAATTGCCAAAATGCACAATATCCTGATCACTGCATTCAAACCGTTCATTAACTCTCTACTTTAGAATCTGGAGAAATTTCATTTAATCTGTGTTTCATAAATAACAGCCTCGTTTTCAATCCTTGATCCAAACTTTATACATCTGCAGCAATCTTAGTTCCAGATTAATCAGACTGTTAAAATCTCCACCAACCTAAGTCCAAGTTTAGCTTCTACTATTCTATTCCCTGCATCATGTTTCCATCAGCTGCTACCTTCTACTTCTATGGCAATATCCACACCTACCTCAGCACCCTGCTGCCAACACCCTTGTCCCATGTTTTTGGCATCTTGATATACTCCTCCGATCTTTGGATGCATTTCTCGTTCTCCATGCTCTGTGAACTTCAGTTTATCCAAAACAGTCAGCAGGTACTGGCAGAACAGCACAGTGTGTCATGTTATTTACTTATTCCAGTGCAGAAGAAGGCCAATAGGCTCCTCGGGCCTGTGTTGTGTCCCATCAGAGCCATACCATCTGCCTCATTCCCTCTACTTCTTATTCTCTGGTAGGTCTGCAACTTCCCTCTCACACATGCTCGTTCACTCCGCTTTGAACTTTGTATTTTGGCTTTTGAACTATCATGGTCTAGTTTACTTAGAATAACTGATAATTTATTGTATATTTATTTTTGTGGTTGCTGCATGGAATGTAAGGCAGCAGTAAGAATCACATATCTAGTGCATAAAATTAACAAATAGCCTTGATTCTTGAATTTATTACCACTTACCTATTCTAAGGGATACTTTGTAGTAACCTTTAGGCTTTAGACCAGAGATTCAGTGCGGAAACAGGCGCCAACCAGAAATCACACTAGCACGATCCTACACACGCGGGACAATTTACAATTTTATTTGCTGAAGCCAATTAACCTACAAATCTGTACTTCTTTGGAGTGTGGGAGGAAACCAGAGCACCCGGAGAGAACTCTCGCGGTCACAACGAGAATGTACAAATGCCATACAGACAGCACCAGTAGTCGGGATCGAACCCAGGTCTCTGGCGCTTTAAGGAAACGACTCCACCACTGTGCCACTGTACCGCACTGTAACCAATCATACCTTTTTGGAATGTGAGAAAAAACCAGAACACCCACACGCTCGTGGGGAAAATGTATAAACGCCAGACAGACAGTACCCAAGGTCAGGATTAACCCTGGTTGCTTGCTGAGTGAAGCAGTTATGCTTACCGCTAGTCTGTGTTTATTATTAAAATGGCTGAGGAGAATCTACGCGGGGTGGCACAGTGGTGCACAGTGGTGCACAGTGGTGCACAGTGGTGCACCTGATAGAGCTACAGCCTCACAGACCAGATACCTGGGTTTGATGTGCAGGAAGGAACTGCAGATGCTGGTGTAGACCAAAGAAAGACACAAAATGTAGGAGTTACTCCAGCATTTGGTGTCTACCTGGGTTTGATCCTGACCTCAGGTGCTGCCTGTGTGGAGTTTGCACTTTCTCCCTGTGACCACATGGGTTTCCTCTGGGTGCTCCGGTTTCCTCCCACATCCCAAAGACGTGTGTTTTTTTAGGTAAATTGGCCTCTGTAAATTGACCTTAGTATGTAGGGTGTGGATGCGAAAGTGAGATGACAATAGAATTGGTGTGAATGGGTGATTGATGGTCGGTGTGTACTGGATGGGCCAAAGACCCTGTTTCCATTCCGCAGATCTAAAATGTGTCATTGGGTAAATACAGAATAAACTCAAGAAAATAGATTAGATATGGTCCTGGAGAGCCGCTGTGGCAGACGCCTCCCGGCGGGTCGTGGAGTAGCCGAGGCTGGAGCCTCCGAGGGTCGGACCCTGGGTCAGCGGCACGGAGGCATCCGGAGAGGACCCGAGAGCGATAGAAACATAGAAACATAGAAAATAGGTGCAGTAGGAGGCCTTTCGGCCCTTCGAGCCAGCACCACCATTCATTGTGATCATGGCTGATGGTCCACAATCAATAACCCATGCCTGCCTTCTCCCCATATCCCTTGATTTCACCAGCCCTTAGAGCTCTATCTAACTCTCTCTTAAATCCATCCAGTGATTTGGCCTCCACTGCCCTCTGTGGCAGAGAATTCCACAAACTCACAACTCTCTGGGTGAAAAAGTTCCTTCTCACCTCAGTTTTAAGATAGTGGAGAGGTCGGGTGCGACGGTCGATGGGGGCACTGACCGACGGACGAGGACGGACACATGGAGTGAGGACGTCGTTGCTGAGGGAAGGAACAAAGGAGGACTCAGCGTGTGGGGACCGCCATGAGGAAGGGGGGGGGAGAACAATGGACAATGGGGGACCCGACGTGAGGGAGGGGGAGGGGGAGAACAAAGGGGGACCTGGCACGGATACTGTGTAACTTTGTCAGTGCCCTTATGTGGCGACTATTTGCGTACCTAGGGTATGCAAGCAAAGAATTTCACTGTGACTTGTTACATGTGACAATAAACTATTAATTAATTAATTCATAACAGCCAAAAGTGATAGCGAAAGAATGAAACTTCCAGTCGGTGTAGTCCGTGACTTGAATAAGAATTTGCAGGTGGTACATTTCTGTGCATTTGCTGCCTTTGTTCTTTTCAACAGCAAAGCTTGCAGATTGGCAAGTTGCTACGCAGCTCCTGAACTGAACTCATGGAGTAATAGCAATGGAAAGAATTACCATTTTATATAGTAAATTAAGCACCTTTCAGGTGAGCTGTTTTGTCCTGGATAGAGTTGAGCTTCTTCATAAGTTCATCAGTTCTAAGAGCAGACACAGGCCATTCAGCCCATCATGGTTACTTCGCCATTCAATCATGGCTGATCTATCTTTTCCCTCCCAACCCTATTCTCCTGCTTTTTCCCCATAACCCCTGATACCCTTACTAATCAAGAATCTGTCAATCTCCAACTTAAAAATATTCATTGACTTGGCCTCCACAGCTGCCTGTGGCAATGAAATCAAACACATTCATCACCCTCTGACTAAAGAAATTCCTTCTCAACTCCTTTCTAAAGGTACATCCTTTTATTCTGAGGCTGTGGTCTCTGGTCCTAGACATTCCTATGAGTGGAAACACCCTCTCCACATTCACTCTATCCAGGCCTATCTTGAAAGATGTTGGCGTCTCCCCTCACTGTGATCCAGTGAGGGAAGATGCTCACTGTGATCCAGTGCGGGAAGATGCTCACTGTGATCCAGTGAGGGAAGATGCTCACTGTGATCCAGTGAGGGAAGATGCTCACTGTGATCCAGTGAGGGAAGATGCTCATTGTGATCCAGTGAGGGAAGATGCTCACTGTGATCCAGTGAGGGAAGATGCTCACTGTGATCCAGTGAGGGAAGATGCTCACTGTGATCCAGTGAGGGAAGATGCTCACTGTGATCCAGTGAGGGAAGATGCTCACTGTGATCCAGTGAGGGAAGATGCTCACTGTGATCCAGTGAGGGAAGATGCTCACTGTGATCCAGTGAGGGAAGATGCAAACCGGGCTTATATATTGAGAGGAGACTTTGGATGGTGTGGTGCTCGGAATATGTCTATGTCAACCAACTTGAGCACCAGTCCCCAGTTGCTCATGAAGATCATCTTGCTGGTCAGCCAGGCTGCCTGGATTTTCTTGTAATTTGATGCTTGAGTAGTTGCCAATATTCATGCTAATTTCCCCTATGTTTTTTTCCCCTGGGACCAATAATTTTCAAATAAATGGCTTGGTAATTTGCAGCTGCTCTTCCATGGGCATCAAGATTATCGTCACTGCAGGCTGCCTTCCGTCCCTAAGGGCAAATCATAAATTACCGTATTTGTGGTATTTACTTTCACAGAAGGACACAAAGTGCCGGACTAAATCAGCAGTTGAAGCAACATCTCCCGAGAACATGAATAGATGGTGTTTCGGATCGAGACCCTTCTTCAGTCTGAAGAAAGGTCTCGACCCAAAAACGTCACCTATCCATGTTCTCCAGAGGCACCGCCTGACCTGCTGAGTTACTCCAGCAATTTGTGTCCTTTTGTGTAAACTAGTATCTGCAGTTCATTGATTCTAGCATTTCCAGGTGCCTGCAAGGTGAAATACATATTATATATTTGTAGCTCCAGCTCACAAATGGGATGGGCAGCTAATTGCTCACAAAGTGGTCTAAATTTCTGAACAAGCTTAAATATTAGCTGTGAATGTTGCACAAGTCCACATGCATTTCACGTCCTAGATTTTTTTTTTTTAGATTTTGAGATACAGCACGGAAACAGGCCCTTCGGCCCACCGAGTCCGCGCCGCCCAGCGATCCCCACACATTAACACTATCCTACACACACTAGGGACAATTTTTACATTTACCCAGTCAATTAACCTACATACCTGTACGTCTTTGGAGTCCTCAAAATATTTCTCTTTTCAAAACAGGTAGACGCCCACGGAAATATTCACCTGACCACTCTCGAAATTAGAAATGAAATCACGGGAACGGAGATGTTGACGAATATCAATGATCCAAGAACCACCATGTTTTCTTATGACAGTGCCGGCATTCAGCACAGAAGACCAGCTGCAAGCAGGGATGGCTATGGTAGAAGTGCATTGGAAAGGCACATGGTTCAGAAGAAGGGACGTTTACGACGACGGACGTCTCAACTGAAAATAAAAATCCCAGATCTGGCTGATGTTAACGCCATAGACAGGTGGTCACGGGTGGTCTTTCCCGTCACATTTGGGTTTTTTAACTTGGTTTACTGGCTTTACTATGTGCACTAGCTTAATTATTATGTACTGTGCTCTTAGATTTCCTTCTTGCTTTCTTTAAATAACCCTTAAAGAACTGTAATAGCAATATAGCGACAAATTTCAAGGTAAGATATTCAGCCCTATTGTTGTTTTGAGGATTAAACACATAATTGAGTTTGTCAATGAATTTGTGTCTGACAACTATTAATGGTTTGGCTTTAAAATAAATTACCACAGCAGAATGTTTAAATCCGAGCCACAACCGTCTGTTTTAAATATGAAATAAAATTCTGTTCTTTTATAAAAGAAGGAAGCATACCCATAATATTCTCTGGCCCTCCCCCACTGCCAAGGAAGAGGACAAACTGTGTTGATTCACAGATTATATATAAAGCTAGTGGTTACGGTTGATGATATTAGCAGCTTAAAGCCTTTAGATGCCATTCCTCCAAACTCTATTTCAGATTGCATTGCCCATTTGACTGACATAATTAATGGAAAGTAAGGACAGTAAAAGCTTCTTTAGGCATGTTAAGAGAAAAAGATAAGTAAAGACAAATGTGGGTCCCTTGAAGGCAGAAACGGGTGAGATTATTATGGGTAACAAGGAAATGGCAGAAGAGTTGAACAGGTACTTCGGATCTGTCTTCACTAAGGAAGACTCAAACAATTTCCCAGATGTACTAGTGGACAGAGGAACTGAATTTGCATTAAGCGAGAAATAGTATTGGGTAGACTGATGGGACTGAAGGTTGATAAATCCCCAGGGCCTGATAATCTGCATCCCAGGGCACTCAAGGAGGTGGCTCCATAAATTGTGGATGCATTGGTGATCATTTTCCAATGTTCTATAGATTCAGGATCAGTTCCTGTGGATTGGAGGGTAGCTAATGTTATCCCACTTTTCAAGAAAGGAGCCAGAGAGAAAATGGGGAATTATAGACCAGTTAGCCTGACATCGGTGATGGGGAGGATGTTGGAGTCAATTATTAAAGAGGTAATAACGGGGCATTTGGATAGCAGTAAAAGGATTGGTCCAAGTCAGCATGGATTTGAGAAGGGAAATCCTTCCTGACTAATCTTCTGGAATTTTTTGTGGATGTGACAAGTAAAATGATGAAGGAGAGCCAGTGGATGTAGTGTATCTAGACTTTCAGAAAGCCTTTGATAAGGTCCCACATGGGAGATTGGTGAGCAAAATTAGAGCACATGGTATTGGGGGTAGGGTATTGACATGGATAGAGAATTGGTTGGCTGACAGGAAGCAAAGAATAGTAATACATGGGTCCTTTTCAGAATGTCATGCAGTGGCGAGTGGAGTGCCGCAAGGCTTGGTGCTGGGGCCGCAACTATTTACAATATATATTAATGATTTGGATGATGGAATTAGAAGTAACACTAGCAGGTTTGCAGATGACACAAAGCTGGGTGGCTGTGTGAATGGTGAAGAGGATGTTAGGAGGTTGCAGGGTGACTTGGACAGGTTGAGTGAGTGGGCAGATGCATGGCAGATGCCGTATAATATAGATAAATGTGAGGTTATCCACTTTGGCGGCAAAAACAAGGAGGCAGATTATTATCTCAATGGTGTCAGATTAGGTAAAGGGGAAGTGCAATGAGACCTTGGTGTCCTTTTACACCAGTCACTGACAGTAAGCGTACAGCAGGCAGTGAAGAAAGCTAATGGCATGTTGGCCTTCATAACGAGAGGATTTGAGTATAGGAGTAAAGAGGTCCTTCTGAAGTTGTATAGGGCCCTGGTGAGACCACATCTGGAGTATTGTGTGCAGTTTTGGTCTCCTAATTTGAGGAAGGACATTCTTGCTATTAAGGCAGTGCAGCGTAGGTTCATGAGGTTAATCCCCAGGATAGCGGGACTGTCATATGAGGAAAGATTGGAAAGACTGGACTTGTATTCACTGGAGTTTAGAAGGATGAGAGGGGACCTTATAGAGACATATAAAATTATAAAAGTACTGGATAAGCTAGATGCAGGAAAAATGTTAACTTTGTTAGGGGAGTCCAGAACCAGGGGCCACAGTCTAAGAATTTAAAACTGAGGTGAAAATAAACTTTTTCACCCAGAGAGTTGTGAATTTGTGGAATTATCTGTCACATAAGGCAGTGGAGGACAATTCACTGGATGAATTTAAAAGAGAATTAGATAGAGCTCTCATGGCTAGTGGAATCAAGGGATATGGGGAGAAGGCATGGAAACAGGTTACTGATTGTGGAGGATCATCCATGATCACAATGAATGGTGGTGCTGGCTCGAAGGGCCAAATGGCCTCCTCCTGCACCTATTTTCTATGTTTCTATGTTAAAGGGCAAAGCAATATTATTTGAAGGAAGCAGGCACTCAGCTGCTATTAAGAACAATTCTAATTTCTGGGCCAAATCGTTAAGCAGGCAGCAAAGAGCAGTAGAGGAGGTAGGGTGATTACATTACTGACCAAGCAACCTAATCACACTTCATGGCCAGTTCCCACCAGATCAAGTGTAATATTCATTAATTAGACTAGCAATGATGATTCTGCAAAAGGGAAGTGGAAAGCTAATTAGCATTCGAAAGTTGGAGCTCCAATGACTCCTTCACTGTATCACACAACTCTGAGTGCCTGCACTTCCCCAAACTCCAGTCTGAAGAAGGGTTCCGACCCAAAACGTCACCTATTCCTTTTCTCCAGAATGCTGCCTGATCTGTTGAATTACTCCAGCATTTTGTGTCCATCCCGTAACTCCCACTGGACCCAATGTTCTGCTTTCAAACCCGGACCATCCAATACCCCAACCTTAGTCTTGGCTTAAAATCCTCGACTGCCACACAAATGTCCCATCACAGTCTTGATCTCCTAGTCCATGATCGGATTGGCAGAGTAGCCTCAATGGGTCGAATGGCACAATTCTGCTCCTATGTCTTATGATCTTATGGTCTTTTCACTTGAATTACAGCCCCATGCCATAGAGTCTATGGCATAGACTCTACCCACTTGAACAGGACCCCAAAATCCTTGTTAGCTTCCTTGATCCCAATCCCCATTTGATTACAAACCCTGATTGCTCTCCAATTTACTACAGAACTTAACCTCCTCCCAGGCCAACACAAGTATTACCCTATCTCTTTACCTCTGATGGTTTCATGCCTTTTGTTTGTGCTCCCATCAAACTTCCAGTCAAACCGTGATTCTCATCTGTCAGGCAGCAGTCTACTGGAGATTTTGTAGATGGAATAATGTTATTAAGGTCAGTAAATCCTCCACAAATGGCCAGATATTCCCCATGCTGATTGTCCCGCACATCGTACCTACCTTCTCTTTAATAACAGGCCAGAGAACTCACAGGAGGATCACCTGCACAGTTAATTTCTTCTACTCTTCCTCACCAATTACACACTAACCACAATATCTGCATTCTTTATCACTGTTGTCTTGGTGACACAAACACGTGGCCATAATATGAAAAATTCTATGCCGCAATGTTATCTTGGTTTAATTAATAAATAAACTGAGACCACTCAAATTTGTTTTGTAATGACTAGCACAAGCAATTGATAATGAAATCCGTCAGAGCGTCAGTTTGTTACAGTTCTTGTTTGCAACCCATACCAACAGTCTGACACTTTTATGGATCACTTAGTTTCTCTTTTCATATCCCACATTTCTGTTTCCTTCCCAGCTCTACATTTCGAATAAACAACATGAACCCCCATTCTCTTGATACATTTTGCGTTATTAATTCATGTCATTGGAGCAGAATTAGGCCATTCAGCTCATTGAGTCTACTCCACCATTCAATTATGACTGATCTACCTTTCCCTTTCAACCCCATTCTCCTGCCTTCTCCCAGTAACCTTTGACATCGTTACTAATGAAGAACCTGTCAATCTCCGCTATAAAAATACCCATTGACCCGCAGCCATCTATGGCAATTAATTCTACAGATTCACCACCCTCTGACGAAAGTAATTCCTCCTCATCTCCTCTCTAAAGGTGCATCCTTTTATTCTGTACTTATTCTGAGGAATGAGATAATCTACATTTGTTTAACGTCTAGCCTTTATTTTTGGTCTGGTTAGAATTGCTTAGAATAATATTCTTCAATGCACTCTAGTTCATCATCATGAGAGTTGGCAGTGGAATTAGATGGTTCTTTTTTTTTGAAATGTCAGTGTTTTGTACCTAAACGTACAACAGTTGGAGCTTGTGACTTTTCAAAGTAGGGAGTATTTTAATGCAGCCAGATTCTCATCCCTTTTTATCCATTATGATTATCAGACGATCTCTATCAGCAATTGTCTTTTCTAGATGCTCCCAACTTAAGTGAACCTAACCCAGTGAACCTCAACACCAGTAAGAATGAAATTCACGAGGATTTCTCCCATCCACTATTTGGATTTAAATCATGAATATATTCTTCATTCACACATTTCTGATTTTATTATAATCATCAAAGAAAATAAATCTTCCCCATTAGTTATTTTAATTATATCTTTGAATCTTTTTCTTACCAGTCTCTTAACAAGATTTAATTCATATTCTGTTCCATGTGCCAAAGATTTATATTCAGCCAGACAATTCATAAGGTTTTGAAGTCAGAAACAAACTGATGTTATAGCTGTAATTATGTTGTGCATGGCTGAATATGGTGCCTTGGATACTTATAAAGTCACATATATAAGAATTACAGAAGCATACAGTTCAACAATTTCCTAGTTATAAAGTTTTTATAATCATTTAATAACTGCAACATCGACATTGTAAATGAATGTGTCGAGTAATCTTTGACATTTTGGTTTAAAGTCCATCTCCCGTGTTTGATATGAAAATGTAACATTGTGACCTACACTAAAAAGGCAGAATTGGTCAGAAATGTCGGTAGAGTGATTTACAGGGCCAACCATACTTTATCGCATGCATTTTTTGCTGTTACATTCCATTTTGCAAATTGCAGTCAAAATCCTGCCCTCTTACAACGGGTTTAATATCACTTAGTACAATGAGACAAAATAGCTTAATGTCTTGTACGCGATAAGATATAAATTGACTGTGACACTAGGATTTAGGACCATTTAAAATATTTATGTGTAAATGGCTAGTGCTAGTGAAATACTTTCATGAGCAAATTTTTATACTGCAGCCAAAAGGCATGTAAATTTGTAAAATATATTATAAACACTGAATTAGCTTTTCTTCAATTATGCTTAATACATCCAGAGTGCATTCCGGCCCCAAATATAGGTTTTGGCTTGTGTACTTGACATGATTTGTGTGCCATTATCCAAAGGTTACATATTTAATTAACTTAAACTTATTTGTTTAGCTTGTAGGAATATTTAAAATTATATCCGGAACCTCATCCATTGTGTTGGAAAGTTTCTTTAGTATGAAAATCTGACTCCTGCTAAAAAATCTTTAATCAAATTTAACTAATTGCAAGTCAATTAATCCTTAGATTATGTCCGAAGACCTGGAAAAGGCAATACATCACAACAAACAGCAAGTCAGTTGGAGTACAATAACAAATAGTCCTGTGGAATAATAAGAAATTTGTATTCTGAATTTTGATCTTGAATTATTCCCTTGCCTGCAAAGTAATTATTAACACACTGGCCAGCTTCTTGCAAATTAGAAAGAGTCGAGCAAATACCTAGATTAGGTCACATATGTTAGAACATTATCTGACACCTCCCTTGAAGATGTGAGATAATGGCCTAATATGAAAAAGAGTCTCGACCCCAAACATCACCCATTACTTCTTTCCAGAGATGCTGCCTGTCCCGCTGAATTACTCCAACATTTTGTGTCTATCTTCGGTGTAAACCAGCATCTGCATTTCCTTCTGACATACTAGTATGTTTATAACTATCATCACGACGAAATAAAATTACTTTATTAGCCACATTTTACACTGTGAAATTGTGTATGGGTGAACTCTGATATGACTGAGGGAAATTTCCCTCATCACTGCCTGAGAATTAACCTGGTGGAATGTATTATCCCAACACAGTAAAGGAGGCCTCAGTTTTAATCTATTGTTATAATCTGAACAGAGAGCAGGTGTATTTTATAACAACGGTTACCACATGGGCTATCCTGTATCTGTACATTATGGATTGCTTGATTGTAATCATGTGTAGTCTTTCCGCTGACGGGATAGCACGCAACAAAAAGCTTTTCACTGTACCTCGGAACACATGACAATAAACGAAACTAAACCCAAACTCCATTGTGCAAAAGAAATTCAAAATAAACCAGTAAATTCATATTATTAATGTGTGTTGAGGTTAACACTTTTATTTGTTAACAATTTTATGTTAACAATTTTATTAATTGTGATATAATTTTACCAAAAGTTAATAAAGTATTCAATATCATGATGTGACATGCAGTATAAGTAGTATTTCATTCATAAAAAATCAATAAAATTGGAATGAAGGAATGCCACACGATGATTTAAAAAATATGGTCACATTTAATCAGAAGTGCATATATATTATTTTGAGATAAAAATACATCTTTGCTCACAAACAACACACAGTGCATAGAGAATTAACTACATTAATTTCTACTAAAGTAATGGAGTCAAACATAAGGAAGAGCCAACATCATGCCACTCAGATGATAACCATCTTTGAAACCAGTGACCAAAGATGAATTTCAACTCTCACTCAGCCAATACAAATAAAAGCTTGGTAAGAGGTGTCTGAGATTAAAACCTTCTTTGACTCTTAAAGACTGATGCGTTGAGACAGAATTCTTCATCACTAACAGTTACTTTAAAGTTAAACAGTGTGATGCCAGGAATACATAAATATTTAAAAGACAATAATCCTGTTTTTCAAGTTCGCTTCTTTGTGGTGATCTTTCATTTTCATCATTCATAATCATTAATATTTAGCAAGAATGCAGGACTGCATTTTATTTTTGCATTTATAAACTGTCAATTTATCTTGGAATATTCATCCAAGAATAGTTCTCCTGGACTTTGAAAATATTTACAGCTAAATATCTCCAGAAAATAATTATTTCACCAATGTTCATTAGTGTACATCCAAAATTAAATTTCAGTTTGAATACTGCAGGCCTTTACAGAAGAGCTCAGTTGTTCTGCACCCTTTGTAACATAGATTCTCTGGACAATGAAGTCTAGGTGGCTGCATAGTGATATGGAAGTCTTCCTGATTATCAATCTATTTCAAACAACTAACTAAATCATCTTTTTGAGGTGGTGCCAAAGGTGATCGATGAGGGGAGAGCGGTAAATGTTGTCTACATGGATTTTAGTAAGGCATTTGATAAACTCCCCCATGGTAGGCTGATCCAGAAAATTAAGACATATGGGATTAACAGTCATTTGTTCATATGGATTCAGAACTGGCTTACTGATAGAAGACAGAGGGTTGTGGTGCAAGGACAATATTAGGGCTGGAGGTCTGAGCCAGTGGATCTGTCCTGGCACCTCACTGTTTGTGATATATATACATGACTTTGGAGTAAACGTGGACAGGTTGGTTGGTAAATTCTTCTGAAAACTGGTCATTCTTTGACAGTCCCTTACAGTACGTCTGTCACCAAAGGGCAGGCACGGTGGCGCAGCGGTAGAGTTGCTGCCTTACAGCGAATGCAGCACCGGAGACTCAGGTTCGATCCTGACTACTGGCGCCGTCTGTACAGAGTTTGTACATTCTCCCCGTGACCTGCGTAGGTTTTCTCCGAGATCTTCGGTTTCCTCGCACACTCCAAAGACGTACAGGTATGTAGGTTAATTGACTGGGCAAATGTTTTTTAAAAATTGTCCCTAGTGTGTGTAGGATAGTGTTAATTTGCGGGGATTGCTGGGCGGCGCGGACTCAGTAAGCCGAAGGGCCTGTTTCCACGCTGTATCTCAAAATCTAAAAATCTAAAAAAAAAATCTAAAGCATCTTGATCCATCCTTATCCATAAAAAGGTCAGATCAAAGTTACACTGATGGCAGGGCATGAGTACATTTTGCAGATTTAGACTGTTTTCTGTTTTCAATTAAATGAAGTCTGATCATTAATGCAGGTAAAAAAAACACCTGGTCTTAGCTTACAAAACATTATATTAATTATATTAATTCAGTTGTATTTGCCTGAATTATCTCTAAAAGCAGTGATAAATTTGAAGCCTTCAAATAATAGGTAATTTGATAGTGCTTATGAAAGTCAAATTAGATGCTGATTTAATAAAAATCAGTGATTATATCATCCATATGAGCAAAATTAAAATGCCATAATGGAAGTTTCCTATCTTTACATTATAAAATAGTGATAATTATATGTTTGGGGCAGTCTTAATAGCATTTACCTACGGATTTAATTTCTGGAATGGTAGTTTAAAAATGCGGTAGACAGAAAGAAAATATTACAAGCAAACTTCTTCCAAGCAAAAAATGTTCTCACCTCAGATGCCCTCTGATCTAAGAACAGTACAGCACAAGGATGGGCCCTTCAGCCCACAATGTGTTTTGAACGTGATACCACGTTAAATTAATCCCTTCTATCTCTACATGTGATCTTTCTCTCCATATTCAGGTGTCTATCTAAAAGCCTCTTGGACACTACTATCCTTTCTGCTTCCACCATTACCCTGGCAGTGCATTCCATGCAGCTACCCATTACCTGTGTGAAAAACCTGCCCTGCACATTTCCTTTGAATGTTACCCCTCTCCCCTTAAAGCTATGCCCTCTAGTATTTGACATTTCCATCCTGGGGAAAAAAGGTTCTGCATAATCTATCTATGCATTTCAGAATTTTATATACTTTTACCAGGTCTTCTCTCAGTCTATGATGTTCCAGAGAAAACTATCCATGTTTGTCCAATCTCTCCTTATAGCTAATACACCCTATTTCAGGCAGCATCCTGTTAAACATCTTCTTCACCCTCTCCAAAGCCTCCACATTCTTCCTGATATGGGACGCCCAGAACTGCACATGATGCTCCAAATGCGGCCTAACCAAAATTTATAAAGCTGCAATATGACTTTCTGTTTCTTATACTTCATGCCCAAACAATGAAAGCAAGTTTTCTTTAGCACTCTGTCCACTTGTGTTTCTACTTTCAGTTATGGACTTAGACCCCAGGGTCTAAGAAGAAGGGTCTCGACCCGAAACATCACCCATTCCTTCTCTCCTGTGATGCTGCCTGACCCGCTGAATTATTCCAGCATTTTGTGTCGACCTTAGATCCCAGGGTCCCTCTGTGCATTAATGCTTTTAAGAGTCCTGTTATTGCCTTAAATTTTCCCCTTACATTTGACCTCTCAAATTGCAGTGCCTCACATGTGTTCAGACAACTGTAATTTCTTAGCCCAAACCTGTAACTGAACTAGAAACTGCTATATCATTTGACAGCATTCCTCACTCTCCACAACCCCACCAATGTTTTTGTCGTCTGCAAACTTGCTTATCAACCCGTCTACATTTTCGTCTTTGTCACTGATCTATAACACAAACAACAGAGGTCCCAGACCGATCCTATGAAACACCACTGGCCACAGATTTCCAGCCAGAATTACACTCTTCTACCATTATCTTCAAGTTTCTATGACTAGGCCAGTTCTGAATACAAAATACCTAGTCAATGTGAATCATATGCATCTTAATCTTCTGGACCATGAGGGAACATGTCAAATACCATAGTAAAGGCAATGTAGACAACATCCAAAGCTTTGTCCTCATCAATCACCTTTGTCACCTCCTCAAAAAAACTTAACTGTTTCTAAGACCTCCCATGCACAAAGCCAAGCTCTGACTCTATTTATTCAATTTTCTGCAAATGTTGAGTAAATTCTATCCCAAAGAGTTTCCTCCAATAGCTTCCTTACCACTGATGTGAGACATCAGCCTATAATTTCCTGGAGTATTGTATGTCCCTTTTTAAATGAAGGAACAATATTGACTCCTCTCCAGTCCTCCAGGACCTCAACTGTAGATAGAGAGGATCTCGAAATCTTCGTCAATTTCCCATCAATTTTTTCTCGTTGCCTTATTTAAAAACCTGAGATAAACAGGATTGGCATGGTGGCATGACAGTAGAGCTAATGCCTTACAGCTCCAGACACCCAGGTTCGATCCTGACTACAGGTGCTGTCTGTAGGGAGTTTGTACGTTTTGCCCGTGGCCTGCGTGGGTTTTCTCCGAGATCTTCGGTTTCCTCCCACACACCAAAGACGTACAGGTTTGTAGGTTAATTGACTTAGTATAAATGTAAATTGTCCCTAGTGAGCGTAGGGTAGTGCTAGTGTGCGGGGATCACTGGTCAGTGCGGACTCGGTGGGCCAAAGGACCTGTTTCTGTGCTGTATCTTTAAACTAAACTAAACTAAACTAGATCCCATCAGGCCCTGGGAACATCCATATTAATGCTCTTCAAGAGACCCCAAACTACCTCCTTCTTGATCTCAAACTGTTCTAGCATATTAGTATACTCCACACTGATCTCATTAATCCTTCATATCCTTCTCCCTGGTGATGCAGAAGTAAAGTACTCATTTAATTTAGTTTAGCAAGACAGAGAAGGAAACAACCCTTTCGGCCCACCGAGTCCGCACCGACCAGCGATCCCCCCACACTAACACTATCCTACACACACGAGGGACAATTTTCCATTTATACCAAGCCAATTAACCTCCAAACCTGTACATCTTTTGGAGTGTGGAAGGAAACTGAAGCTTCCCTGATGAAACCCTGTGCAGGTCACGGGGTGAATGTACAAACTCCGTACAGACAAGCACCCGTAGTCAGGATTGAACCCAGGTCTCTAGCGCTATCAGGCAGCAACACTACCGCTGGGCCACCGTGCCACTGTACTTTACCTACATCCTGTGACTCTGAGCATAAATCCCCTCTTAGTTACCCTCATGTTTTCACTGTACTTAAAAAATGCCTTGGGATACTCTTTAATTCTACTCGCCAAGAACATTTCATGATCTGGCCCTCCTAATTTCCTGCTTGAGTTTGTCCCTGCATTCTTTATATTCTTTAAAGACTGAATGATTTCATTTTCCAAAACCTTACATTTGTTTCCTCCTTTTGTCCAAATTTACAATCTCGATCGTCATCCAAGGTTCCCGATACCTTGCCATCCTTCTCCCTCCTCCTTACTCGAACATATGGGCCCTGAAATCTGATCAGCATTCCCTGGTAAATAGTTCTAGCATCTTCTGTTTTATTGCAGATATCCAGCATCTGCAGTTTTCTTTTGTTTTTGAATGAATGCCATTTAAGTACGTACTTCATCAAGTATCTTCTTAAATTCTTCCTGAAATCATCCACAAAACTATATAGTTCTTTTCATGAACCCAATGCAGCCAAGCAGGAGTAATTGTAATGATCAGATAGGCACACGAGTATACAGGGAATAGAGGGATATGGATCATGTGCAGACAGAGAAGATTAGTTTAACTTGGTATCATGTTAGACACAAAATCTGTGGGCCAGAGCCCGTACCTACACTGAGCTGTACTGTTCTATATTCTTATTACACAGTAAATACAGTTTTAAGTAGCTTAGGTATAAAACGATGCCACTGTCACCGGATGGCCCATGGGTTTACATTTGCTGGCAAGTAAAGTGCTGCCAACATTTTAAAGTGTTCAGAACCTATTTATTTACAAAATGCGTGTTTTACATTGCAAAATGGTGCTTTTTGAGCGGCCCAGTGTATATGTAGCACATTTCTTACACAGGGAAGTTTCTTGCACTGTGCCTGTAAAATGTACTATTTGCCACTTCTGCAACATTTAAATGTGCCACATTTGAAATGGCTGCACTCTGCAGTTCTATATTGGAATCAAATCTGTTAAAATGTTTATAAGAAAGACTTATGATCTGAGTTTTTAACAATTGTATTAATAGATTTATCTTAAGCAAGTAATTTGTAAAAATAGTGGGCTGAACATTTTCATATGAAATCATCATATTTATTACAAATGTCTCATCACGAATTTAGTCTTAAATGTCCAAGTAAACCATTTTATCTATAAATGCCACATGGCATTTTAACATGAAAGGTTGTTGCGGTTACATTATTTCCATTTCTAAAGGCGTAATTGTACAAATTGCCATGTTTTAGGTGTTTTCAGTGCGTTTCATATTATTAAAGTGAAACTAGAGGAAAAGTGCTCATATAGTGATCCATAACCTTCATACAGAGTCACCCCAATTCAAACCGTTCTAAATCAAGACCGGTACTTCTAATTTTCAATGACTAAAGGGAACCTAACTCGACATACATAGTTTTAACTTAAGACCTAACAAGAACTAATGTCACCACAGAACATGGCTATCAAGTGCCATCAGGCATTTGAGTTTGATCACTTACAGTAAGTAAGTGGCATCAATCAGCAAAATACTCCATGCCTGCCTTCAGCAACATTTCATCAATGTAAACGTTTAAGTTGTTTATTCAGGAACACATGGCATATGCTATTCAGTACTTTAAGGGTTAGTCTGCTTTCATATTATTTGCTTGTATTTGTGCAACTGTTGAACACAAGTAATTTGCAAATCAGCACATCCTGGGGACTGACAATTCACGGTTTATAGCGCATCCCCTGATCAGAGGTTTGTATGCATAAGCTGTTGAAGGACATGAGTGGAATCTACTTGTACTGTTTTCTGTACTTTTATTTTTCTGTATTGTTTATTTTTCTCTCAAGTGAGGAGTGTTCTACATAAGCAGAGTGCTCCTTTTCAAATGGGAAAGCATTTATACAAACTGGCTCAAAGTATTATTACTGGAAGCCTGGCAGAAGATTGCCACATACCTAATTGTCTGAAATTGCCCTAAGACATAGACTCCACAAGATAAAATAGATCATTTCAAACCTTCCACTTCCATCAGTTTTTACATCAATCAATAAAAAAGACAATACTGATTTTTAAATTCCTCGAATTTAGCTTTTTTCAAATAGACACATTTTATTATGTCGAATTTTGCTGCCTTTCACTTATCAAGCTACATTAGTGTAAAATTCTGAACACTATACTCTAAATGTGGCCTCGCCAAAGCCATATACAACTGCAACATGACCTCCCAACTTCTCTTCTCGTTAATAGACACAAAATGCTGGAGTAACTCAGCGGGATAGACAGCATCTCTGGATAGGGTGACATTTCGGATCGAGACCCTTCTTCAGACTCATTATTCTGACTGTTGAAAGCATGTGAATGACATGTGAATTACATGGACTTTTGGATACTTTCGGTCTACACATGTGAAACGCATGTGAATCAATTATATTTCAGTAAAGAAAAGGCCTACTTTTTAATCAATGTCAAAAAACCCTTTCAAATGCATGAAAGATATTTGGTTCATGGATAGGGTCAGAGCGATATGTGCCACACGCAGGCAAATAGGACTAGCTTAGATAGACATCTTGATGAATTGGTGAATCGACTCGACCGCCCGCAGGCCCGGGGTTCCACCGCTGGTCCGCGCCACCTGCCCGAACACCACAAGCCCCAGTCCCACCGCTGGTCCGCGCCACCTGCCCGAACACCACAAGGCCCAGTCCCACCGCTGGTCCGCGCCACCTGCCCCAACACCACAAGGCCCGGGGCTCCACCGCTGGTCCGCACCACCTGCCCGAACACCACAAGGCCCGGGGCTCCACCGCTGGTCCGCACCACCTGCCCGAACACCACAAAGCCCAGTCCCACCGCTGGTCCGCGCCACCTGCCCGAACACCACAAGGCCCAGTCCCACCGCTGGTCCGCACCACCTGCCCGAACACCACAAGGCCCAGTCCCACCGCTGGTCCGCGCCACCTGCCCCAACACCACAAGGCCCAGTCCCACCGCTGGTCCGCACCACCTGCCCGAACACCACAAGGCCCAGTCCCACCGCTGGTCCGCACCACCTGCCCGAACACCACAAGGCCCAGTCCCACCGCTGGTCCGCACCACCTGCCCGAACACCACAAGGCCCAGTCCCACCGTTGGTCCGCGCCACCTGCCCCAACACCACAAGGCCCAGTCCCATGACGCCATTGCTGCCACGAGGAGCAGCACCAACACTCACCGCCTCCCCGGCCCATCCCAGGCCACGGACCACCGAAGAAGCCTCCATCGTCGACCTTCACTGCCTCCCCGGGGCCGCTGCTGCCGACTTTCACTCTGCTTCCCCAATGATGCCGACCCTCGCTGCCTCCCCAGCCATCGCTCCTAATCAAACCCACCGACATGGGAGGTGCCGTGGTAGTCTGGCGCGCTGACCTCTACTGAACTGAGGCCAGGCGACAACTCTCAGACACCTCCTCCTACTTATCCTTTAACCATGACCCCACAGACGAGCACCAGGCCTTAATCTCAAACACCATTGCTGATTTCATCACTTCCGGCTCTCTGCCCTCTGAAGCCTCCAACCTCATCGTTCCCCAGCCCCGCCAGGCCCGATTTTATCGTCCCCAAAATCCACAAACAGAACTGTCCTGGCAGACCCATTGTTTCTGCCTGTTCATGTCCCACCAAATTAATTTCCACCTGCCTCGACTCCATCCTATCCCCTCTGGTCCAATCCCTCCCAACCTATGTCCAAGATACCTCACATGCTCTCCATCTCCACAATAACTTTCGGTTTCCAGGCCCCCACTCCCTTATCTTTACTATGGATGTCCACTCACTCTACACCTCCATCCACCATCGGAATGGTCTTGAAGCCCTCCATTTCTTCCTCAACCACGGAACCAGCCAATTTCCATCTACCAATACTCTCCTCCGCCTAGCAGAGCTGGTCCTTACCCTCAACAACTTCTCCTTTGACTCCTCCCACTTCCTCCAAATCCAAGGCGTAGCTATGGGCACTCACATGGGCCCAAGCTATGCCTGCCTCTTTGTGGGGTACGTCGAACAATCCTTGTTCCAGTCGTACATTGGCCCGAACTCTACCTCCGCTACATTAACGACTGCATTGGTGCTACCTCCTGCACCCATGCAGAACTTACTGACTTCATCAACTTCACCACTAATTTCCATCCTGCACTCAAATTCACTTGGACCATCTCCGACATCTCCCTACCATTTCTAAATCTCACCGTCTCCATCACAGGAAGCAGACTATTGACCGACATCTACTACAAACCTACTGACTCCCATAACTATCTTGACCACACTTCTGTAAAGACTCGATCCCCTACTCCCAATTCCTGTCTATGCCACACCTGCACCCAGGATGAGGTGTTCCATACCAGGACATCGGAGATGTCCTCATTCTTTTGGAAATGGGGGTTCCCCTCTTCCATTATAGAGGAGACTCTCACTAGGGTCTCCTTGATATCCCGCAGCTCCACTCTTGCTCCCCCTCCCTCCATTCGTAACAAGGACAGAGTCCCCCTTGTCCTCACCTTCCACCCCATCAGCCGTCGCATACAACATATTATCCTCCAACATTTTCGCCACCTCCAACGGGATCCCACTAGTGGCCACATCTTCCAATCTCCACCCATTTCTGCTTTCCGCAGAGACCGTTCGCAACTCCCTGGTCAACTCGGCCCTTCCCACCCAAACCCCAGGTAGCAACCGCAAGAGATGCTACACCTGTCCCTTTACCTCCCCCCTCGACTCCATCCAAGGACCCCAACAGTCTTTTCAGGTGAAGCAGAGGCTCACTTGCTCCTCCTCCAATCTCATCTAATGTATCCGCTGTTTCAGGTGTCACTTCTGTACATCGGCGAGACCAAGCACAGGCTCAGCGATTGTTTCGTTGAACACCTCCGCTCAGTCTGCCTTAACCTACCTGATCTCCCGGTTGCTCGGCACGTTAACTTCCCCTCCCATTCCCAATCTGACCTATCTGTCCTGGGCCTCCTCCATTGTCAGTGTGAGGCCCAGCACAAATTGGAGGAACAGCACCAAATATTTCACTTGGGTGGCTTACACCCCCGCGATATGAACATTGACTTTTCTAACTTCAAATAGCCCTCTCACTCCATCCCCTCCCCCTTCCCAGTTCTCCCACCAGACTTACTGTCTCTGACTACATTCTATCTCTGTCCCGCCCTCTCCCCTGACATCAGTCTGAAGAAGGGTCTTGACCCGAAACATCACCCATTCCTTCTCTCCAGAGATGCTGCCTGTCCCACTGAGTTACTCCAGCATTTTATGTCTACCTTCATGTCAATAAATGTTGGTTTTGCATTATCGCATGTTTTCCCCCCTGATAGCCAATTAATAAACAATGAACTCTTTTTATGTTTTGACTTATGCAAAACAGATTAGCAAACCTGCTCAAGGAAGAAGCTTCAATTGAACATACTTTTGATAGTGCACTCCATCTATTTAGCACCATTTAATACTCTAACTTCCCAAGTATATTCTGGTCTCCCGTTGGAAAGCTTTTTTCTCTTTCACGGGCAGCACAATTTGTTTCCTCACAGCTCAGAAATTATTTTCAGAAATTATTATTATGTATGTCGTGAATTTAAAGTTATTTTCTTTTATTTTTAATTGTGCTGCTGAATTGGAAATTTCAAGCCTGTCACCACAGACTTTGCTTCTGACCTCTCTGGTATAAAATTGAAATCAAATGATAAATACTTCATATATTCTAGATGTCAAATCCTATTCTGTAGCATGACATCTCAATGGCATCAATGTGGCATTTTGATGTTTTAAAGCTGAAAAAAAACATTAAAAGTTTTCTTAGTAACTTTTCTCCAAAATTGAATATCATATCAAAAATTCACCAACAATTTTCATTTCATTAATGCATTCTTAGAGTTTTGAAAATTCCACCCAGCATTGACTGTAAAGTGAAAATATTCCCTGACTTCCAGAATAAAGAGAATAAAACATTTTTAAGGTAGCAAAATTAATAGATTTGAAAATATTAAAATAATGGATTGAATTTCTCTGGTAAGTGCCATATTAAAATGTTTGTCTGGCATTTCTATGGCATTTTAAAGAAGTCATAATCATTTATTTCAAACAGAATGTTTATGTTAAAAATGAACAAAGAGAGTCCAGGCATGCAAGGCAATCGATGGGCCAGTATTGAGTCAAGAGTGTTTAATTGTCCATGCATGGGGAATGAAACAATTACATTCTTATTTGTTTCCTATATTAATCATGGTGAAGTGTTATCCTCATTAATGTTAAATGTTAATTCAAATTGGTGTACTTCTAATGATTCCTGTGTTTTATGCAATTTAATAAAACAAAACTCACCTTATTCTGTCAGTTCTTCAGTGTTCAGCAGTGGCAGAAATCAATGACAGGCGTAGCCTCCCTGATGTCATGTTCAGGGATGACTCAGTTCACATAAGATCGTAAGATCATAAGTGATAGGAGCAGAATTAGGCCATTCGGCCCATCAAGTTTGCTCTGCCATTCAATCATGGCTGAACATACAGAACCTTCTGAAGTGGGAGGGAGAAGGTCATATACACGTTGATACTAATAATGACATACATAGAAAGAGTAATGAGGTCCCGTATAATGAGTTCAGGGAGGTAGGCAGAATGTGAAAAAGCAAGGCCTCTGTCATGATCTGAAGATGAGTCCTAATACCACTGCCTGATGAGGGTAGTAGGAGGAAAAGACAAATGAATGAGTGCAAGAGAGCTGGTGAAGGAGGGAGGGCTTTAAGAACTTAAATCTTTGGGATTTCTCCTGGACTAGGTGGGACTAGTTTCAGAAGACAAGTCAAACCTAAACTGGAGGAAAACTAATAACCTTGCAGGGAAACACAAAGTGCTGGGGTAACTCAGCGGGTCAGACAGCATGGATAGGTCCGGACCCTTCCTCCTGACCTTGCAGGGAGGTTTATCGCATGTGCTCTGGAGAGTTTCATCTAATTTGAAAGGGTGGGGGGTTGGCAAGCATAGTAGCAGTGCAGCAGGTGGGTAGAAAAATATACAGTATAAATCAAGTCCAGTGGGCAGAGAGAGACAGGTGAGGGAAGATAGGAGGGCTAGCAGACTCAACTGCATTTAGTTAATAAATGGCCATTATATCTTAATTGCTTACTGTGGAGAGAATAACAGACCACTTGTTATCTTTCAACATTTTCTTCCGAAAAATAATGGCATTTATTACTAAACAAAATCCATTTAGTTTGGAATAAATGTACAGATTACCGACACTGATGTAACTATGCACCTGAAAATAAATAGGTTAACATCTCCATGAGATAGCAATGAGAAGCATTTGATATCAGCAGTTAATCTCTTGCAGTCCAAGCCACCAGTATGTGGCATTTCACAGCTCTTGGAGCCATGGATATGTTGTCTGCGGCGAATTCTGAAATTTCTCACCTGACATTAAATGTGCCTCATGTTTGTCAAAGTCAAATGGCACCCAACAGATGCAG
This sequence comes from Rhinoraja longicauda, assembly GCF_053455715.1. Classification (NCBI taxonomy): domain Eukaryota; kingdom Metazoa; phylum Chordata; class Chondrichthyes; order Rajiformes; family Arhynchobatidae; genus Rhinoraja; species Rhinoraja longicauda. Next base: position 64,076,822 of record NC_135953.1, on the reverse strand, counting down.
TGGAAGACTACATACCACAGAAATCTCATCCAACTGAAGGAGGACAACGTGAGGTCAGGAAGGAAGTAGAAAATAATTAGGGGGCTAGTTGCACAGTGAGATAAAAATATGTTGCTAAAAGGGACAATCTGAAATCAGCATGGTGCTTCTGTCAGAAGGATATAATCAGGCTTACATGCAAATAAACCTCCATCTGCCTCTTGCACATCTTCATACTACATAATTATTTAAATGCTTAATTAGATTGAGATTTACTTCCCTTCATTGAAACAAAATTTATTTTCATTGGATAGCAACTAAAGGGAATTTGCAACGACTATTGATATTTTACAACAATTGTATTTCGAATGAAAGCAATGTTTATTTTGATTTATTATTCATTTTTAATATATTTTTAATCGTGCACCAAATTCAGTTACTGCCCCACTTAACATGAAGTGAGCTGTAAGCAACATTGACTGCAGCCGGTCATGGCATTGGAATACGCTTCATGTTGCTACAAGCCAAGGCAATTGAATTGGAGCTGGCAAGTTCATCCACAGCCAGCTGCTTGTGTCTAAAGAATTTTCATCATACACTAAATCAGAAAAAGGAAAGTCAGATATAAAAATAAATGAGCACACTCTTAAATGTTCTGATTTTAACACACCAGGCTTGCACTGAGAAGACAAAACGTAACATTGAACCACAATACAACTGGTTTATTTTGAATTGATATGGCACCAGCAAATCTTCCCTGTATTTAAACTATTATTTATTTGAGACTTTAAACTGTTCAGTTTAGTTTATTGTCATGTGTAGCGAGGTACAGTGAAAAGCTTTGAAGAGATATTTCTATGTGGCCTTATTTTGTTAAGTGCTACTTAATCGATTTTACCTGGAGCAAATTGTGTTGAGAATTTTTTTAAAGAGAATTAATATGTAATTAATATAAAGTGGGTGGACGATGCGTGCATTGACTAAATTTCCCCTGGGGTTTCTATTAAATCTTACCTCTCTCATCTTAAACCTATGTCCTCTGGTTCTTCATCCCCCTACCCTGGGTAAAAGACTGTGCATTCACTGTATTTATACACTTCCATATGATCATTCCTCAGCCTCCTGTGCTCCAAGGAATAAAGTTCTAGCTAGTCCAAACTTTCTCTGTAGTTCAGGTCCTCAAGTCCTGGCAACATCCTCATAAATCTTCTCTGCATTCTTTAGACCCTACTGACATCTTTCCTACAGCAAGGTGAGCAAAACTGAACACAGTACTCCAAATGTGGTCTCACCAACGTCTTGTACGGCTGTAAAATATCATCCCAAGTTCCATATTCCATGTCTGAAGAAGGGTCTCGACCAGAAACGTCACCCATTCCTTCTCTCCCGAGATGCTGCCTGACCTGCTGAGTTACTCCAGCATTTTGTGAATAAATCGATTTGTACCAGCATCTGCAGTTATTTTCTTATACTCCATATTCAATACCCTGATAAAGGACAATATACCAAAAGCCTTCTTTACCACCCTATCCATCTGTGATGCCACATTCCAGGAACTATATACCTGTACTCCTAGATCCCTCTACTCTACCACACTCCCCTGGGCTCTGCCACTCACTGTGAAGTTCCTGCCCTGGTTTGACTTCCCAAAGTGCAACATCTAGCATTTACAGTATCTGTATTAAACTCCATTAGCCATTCCTCATCTCACATGCACAGCTGATCAAGATCCTGCTGTAGTTTTTGAAATCATTTTCACCATCTACGATACCACCTATTTTAATGTCAAAAGTAGCCGTCGGGTTCGTTTTCATGTTGTATCTCTAAACTAAACTTAACTAAACTAAAGGAACCTGAAGTGAAGGTGGACTAGTTAAATTGCTGGATGCAAAAATAACCCAGCAGTCTGGATTAACAAGGCAAAGAGATGAGCTCAAACCCTTCCAAGGCAGCTGTGGAATTTAAATTCAGTTAATAATCTGGCATTTGCGAAAAGAGACAGCGAGATCTAGTAGTGATGACCACAAAGCTACTGATTTGGCATAAAAGCCCATCTGTCTCATTAATATCCTCCAGGGGAGGCAATCTGCTCTCCGTGCCCAATGATTGCCAACATCACTGCATTTTGATATGCATTACTCACGCCTGCTGCGACTACAAGGTGTGTTTGTGCAGAGGTCAATATTCCTTCAGGAAGATGCCAACTTCAGGAGCCTCAGAACTGTGCTGGTAAGGCATTCGGCTAACAGTAGCATGTATTCATTTGTTAATGTGTTATAATCAATGCAGGTGGAGCAACACAACAGAACGTGAGTGAATTTTTAAACGTCACTTGGGCTCTCAGCTAATTATTTATGAACTGCGTGGACTTTAATGTAAAAACGTTAACGGTGTACATTGGGGGCTCATATTCAAGTGTTTTTAATGATTTTTTAATATATCAGGGAGTTCCCTTCAGCCAAGTGCCCAATGCCTCTCTCCTTCACTGCGCTGGGATATGTGACGGTTGGTGCTGAGCTGAGACATTCTCATGATCACCATCTTCCTGCTGGTGTCCAGGCTCTGCCTCTCTTGGGCTCCAGGTGTCCGCACTCCCTCCAGCTCCGGCTCATGGATGGGACGGGTTTGGAGGGATATGGACCGAACACGGGTAGATGGGACTAATGTAGCTGGGACATGTTGGCTGGTGTGGGCAAGTTTGGCTGAAGGGCCTGTTTCCACACTGTATCACTCTATAACTCTATGACTGCTACCTTTGGTTGATTAGGTTATGCAGTGTGCTGCTCACCATGATGAAATCCCTGCGCCAGTCCGACATGGCCTGCAGGCATTGGAATCTCATCGTGAGAAGATTAATAGTATTTTCCGGTATACAAGCATACCAAAATATGAATTAATGGTTCAATGGTACTTTTATTGTCACATGTACTGAGGTACAGGGAAAATCTTTATTGCATAAAGTTCAGTAAAGTATTACTATAGATAGGCACATCTTAGATTCAGTACAAATGGACAGGAATATAGCAGAAACATGGGAAACAGGCCCCTCCAGCTGTTCTTATTGTATCCTCTACTTCACATCCCTGCTTTATCAAGCTCACAGTTCACCCCCTGCTTGGCAAGTATTGATCTAGCTCTGCCTCAAAAATAATCAAAGACTTTGCTTACACTGCCCTTTGAGAATGGGAGTTCAAACAGTGGAATGGTTGTGCACTAGTTAATGTTGTTGACTCACAGCTCCAGAGACCCAGCTTTCAGACCGACTCAATTGCAGCTTGTGTGAAGTATACATGTTCTCTCTGTGACTATCTGTGCTTCCTCTCACATCCCAAAGGCATGCTTCTGCATCAATGTTTGGTGCAAGAGCAATTGGCTACTGTCAGAGACAGAGACAGAGACAGAGACAGAGACAGAGACAGAGACAGAGACAGAGACAGAGACAGAGACAGAGACAGAGACAGAGACAGAGACAGAGACAGAGACAGAGACAGAGACAGAGACAGAGACAGAGACAGAGACAGAGACAGAGATAGAGACAGAGGGAGAGGGAGAGGGAGAGAGAAAAAAGAGGGCTTTGTTAAGTATAGGGTGACTTTAAACCCACTGAGTTCCTTACCTTTTATTTCATGATAAGAAGATTCACACCTTCTGACCATCTCATCTCTGTCTTCAAATCGCCAACCCATGATTTTTCAACAGTCCCTTGTTTCTAGATCCTGCTCCAACAGGAAGCATACTTAACCCATACATCCTATCAAGGCCTCTCAGGATCATAAATTTTTCAACCCAAGTCACTATTCGCTCATCTTTTTCTTGATAACTAGCTAATATTTTATTTACATCCATATGTTATTGCAGACATCATCAGCTTTGGGTTACTGCAGTAATGTTTGATTTGGCACCTGATCACTAGGATTCTGGGGTCAAGGAAAGAGCGTTCACATTTCGGCCCCGTTTCCACCAATCTTTCCACCACCACGCACAAGAAGCACAAGAATCACAATTGTACGCAGATGCTGAGAAGTGTGTTCAGCTCTGTCTGAACAATTTCTAATCTTGTGATGTGGACCCGATACGAAGACTAGGATTCTTGTGCTCTGGTGGATCCTGCATTGATGCTCAGCTGCTACATAGTGAGCAGCCACAGAAGTAGAAGTTAGCTTTTGTCACCCCAAGCCCATGTCTCAGGGTAACAGTGGCTAGTAAAAATAAAAGGTTTAGAGGGATATGGGCCAAACGCAGCCAGGTGGAACTAGTGTAGGTGCGGCAACCTGGTCAGCATGGGCAAGTTGAGCCGAAGGACCTGTTTCCATGCCGTATGACTCTATGACTGGATGAAGGGATCATGGAAGCTAACGGAAAACATCAAGGAATTCTCTCCATGATTGGTGGACAGTGGTACATTTAAGAGAGGAAATTAAAAGGGCATTGCTATGGGCACATTCGCACAATATGTGACTGCCTGTACCTATGAGAATGCAGCAATGCTGGCAAATCCCATCTCCTGAGATTCCACACTGAAGTCAAGAGCAATTAAATCCTTCCTTCAACAATAGGTGGTGAACCTCAGTGTACTCTCTCACACAGTGCTGATTAGCAACTTGAGAGATGTGATGTAGGTCTTCCTGGAAGGATTCAGTGGCCAAGAGGTTAAGTCACTATCATTGGGATTTGAACTTGGAATCATAGAGCTGTACAGCACAGAAAGGCCACCTTGTCCACACCAACCAATTTAACCAAGTGGCAGACTAGCTGTTCACATTTGCCTGCATTCGACCAATATACCTCTATAAAGATATCTGCCCACTTTTAAAAATGTAATCTGCTTCGACAGCTTCCTCTGGCAGCTCATTCCAGATACTCCCTTTCCAACTTAATGCCATCCTTTCTATAACTGGTGAGACCACACTTTGAGTCTTAAACAGCGCAGAATACTCCAAGTGTGATCTCGCCAACAACATGTGCAGCTATATAATTTTGTGCTCAATACCCTTCCCTATAAAGGCAATTACTCTTTGACCCCTTCCACCATTCCAATCATGAATGCAATTGGCCAGTTCACCTTGGATTCCTGTGATCTAACCTTCCAGACCAGTCTATGATTTGTGACGTTGCCAAAGGCCTTACTAATGTCCATACAGACAGCATCCATTGCTTTGCCTTCAGCAATCCTCTTGGTGCCCCTTCAAAAAACTCTATTAGATTTGTGGGGCATGATTTCCCACACAAAAAGATATGCTTCCCCTCAGGCAAAAAACAGATGAGAAGTATTCCTTTAATATCTCCCCATCTCCTACACAAAGATGGCCATGCTAATCTTCAAGGGGACATATTTTTTCCTTTGCAACCCTTGTTTTATAACCCATTTTGGGAGATACTACCAGGCAACCCAGGGGGTTTATTTACCCTGCATCCTGCTCCACTCTTATGCTGGTCATTTTGCATCATATTTAAGTCTCCATCTTCTTTCGTGTCCATCACCCATGTTTCAAATGTTGACATCGCTGACATTCTGCTACCACCATCATCTATTGCAACAAGTGATGGCTCCCACTGATCATATTCAAGTGGGATCAGCATATGGTTTGGATTTCACCCTTATTCAGATAGATTGGTAATCACTCTTCTAAGCAACTTAAAAGCAACGGCCCAGATGCTCCTTAAAATGACAAATTATAAATTGTGCAAATATTTGCTCTTAAAAAGTGATTCCTAAAGCTCAGGATATAGGCTATTATATAAAGTGGATTGGCACTGTCCAAAACTGGACCTAAAATTGTGCAGTAAGCCAGAAAATGTTAGCACACTCTAAATCAAACAAGAAAATAGAAATCAGCTATCGTCGAAATGAGGTAACATGCTAAAATGCTATAAATTTTATATGTGCGTTTAATGAGCTCTGAGATGGTTAAATGGCAACATTTCACTACAATAAAATTCATCTTCCATTTCTATGGTCTCCAAATTCCATGCAACGTTTACAAATGCTATCAATTTCAAGGAACAGAATATGTGTGTTTGTCATAAGTCATAAACACATACCCTTTGGTTGTAAGACATTTTTAAGTCAGTTCTTTAATTACCAGAGTAAGGTTTCGTAAAAATTGAAAATGATGTGAAAATTGCCATTAGACAAAGATGAATGACACTCAGAGGTCTTGATATTTGTATAACATTTTAACACAGCTACAAACGAACTCTGAACATAACTGGGCTGCGATGTGAAAGACATGCTGGAGGCAATGCAGCTGCAGATTTACATTGTTAATCACAAGTATTTTACATTTATTTTTGTTAAATTTGATGGCTGGAGGAAATTATTCTCCAACACATCCAAAGTTCCTGCCCTTCTACAGTGAAGAGTAAAATACATTTCAGCCCAAGATCTCCAACATTTATTTGATGACAGGTCAATTCTCTCTCCGGATGTGCTCCCTGACTGTTATTTCCAGTAGTTTTTTTGCAGATTTGCAGATTTGCACTATCCACAGTATTATCTCTCTGCTGGTCACCAAGTTTCTCAATACCTCTTTGTTTCTTTATTACCACCTTGTTTCTCTGTGCACCCTTGTTCCCATATACCCCCCTGTTTCCTTATAACTCCCTTGTTTCTCTATTACCCCCTTGTTTCTCTATGCCGTCTTATTATTCTATGCCCATTGTTTCTCTTTTCCTCCTTTGTGTCCCTTTATACCCTTGTTTCTGTATACCCTCTTCTTTCTCTATGCCCCCTTGTTACTCTATGGCCTCTTGTTTTTCCATTACCCTATTGTTTCTCAATGTCCCCTTTTTTCTCTGTACCAACCTGTTGCTCCTTTTGAGAGGGCTGCAAAGTCATGTCCTTTCTTCCCTCAGGACTTCTTCATTAAGCTTCTTCTGTCAGGTTTCCTGATCCCTGGAAAGCCCCGATTGCCCAGGCCAATCCTACAAAACGGGACAAATACAAAGCTTCAGAAGTCATGTACTATTTAAATAACTAGGCCATACTGTGTTAGCTGATCAGCAGCCCATCTCCTGCCTCACCTACATTAAACCCAAAGTAGTGTGAGTTGAAGGTGATAGTGGTCGACATTTTTAGAATACTTACACGTCATCCAATCATACCCCCCTGTCTTTCAGTGTTACAATTTACTCACACATAGAGTATGCACAACAATGGATATACTATGGCGAGTCCGAAACTTGCTAGTTGTAGACGAAGTTTATTGCAGCCGCAATACACGAATACAGAATCAAAACAACAAGTTACAGGACAACCAATATAAACTTACTGTCTTCCTTGAAGACTTCGCCGAACTGGCTAAATCGGGCGCCAAACGCGCACCTGACATCGCTGGCCAATCAGCGATGTCGTTTGCTGGACCAATCCTCATGGTCGCGTTCCCACGTGACCTCGCTGGCCAATCCGAGGGTTCGACGACCTGGACCATTCTCTATGGTCGCTACATGACCCCCCCCAGAACCCGAGGTGCGGAACCTAGCAGGGAGCCGGATTTCGCGACCATAACGAGTACGGAGAGGGACAGCCTGAACCACAGGAGCCGGAGGTTCCGGACTCGGTGGAACAGCCGGAACGGGAGGTTCTGGAGGAACTACCGGAACGGGGGGTCCTGGAGGAACTGCCGAAACGGGGGGTCCTAGGGGAACTGCCGAAACGGGGGGTCCTAGGGGAACTGCCGAAACTGGAGGTCCCGGAGGAACTGTCGGAATGGGGGTTTGTGGACTGGGCGGAACTAACGGAGGTCGGCCTCTTCTAGGGGTTTGACCGACCAGGACTGGTTGATCTGGGTCCAAATGGGCAGGTTTGAGCCGGGACACCGAGACGAGTTCACTCTTGCCGCCCATGTCTAAGGTGAAAGTAGCCGTTCCCTTACGTAAAACCCGAAACGGCCCTTGATAGACCCTCTGCAACGGGGCGCGATGGGCATCTTTACGCAAAAAAACAAACTCACAGTCCTTCAGGGAAGACGGTTCATGTACCATGGGACACCCATGACGTGAAGTCGGCACTGGAGCCAGGGAGCCCACCCGTTCCCGGAGAGCTGCTAACGCTGATGGGACTGTAGGGAGCAGGGCTGAAGTGTCCGGAAACAGATCTCCAGGTACTCGAAGGGTCGAGCCATATACCAGCTCTGCGGACGACGCACCGAGATCTGGCTTAGGAGCCGTCCGGATGCCCAACAGAACCCAAGGGAGTTGGTCTACCCAGTCTGGGCCTTCAAGCCTTGCACAGAGGGACGCCTTAAGTTGGCGGTGGAACCTTTCTACGAGTCCATTTGCCTGGGGGTGATATGCAGTTGTGGGTTGCAATTTGGACCCGTACAGTTCCGCCAGCGCGGCCCAGAGGGACGAAGTGAACTGTGGTCCTCTGTCAGTTGTAATAACTGCCGGGACCCCGAAACGAGCTACCCAGTGAAGGGCCAAAGTCCTAGCACAAGACGCTGACGAGATATCACACAAAGGGAAAGCCTCTGGCCACCGGGTGAACCGATCCACCACCGTGAGGAGGTGGGTGTAGCCCCGGGAGGAAGGCAAAGGCCCGACCAAATCCACGTGGATGTGGAAAAAACGAAAAGCCGGGACTTCGAAATCCTGTACGGGGGGCTGGACGTGGCGCTGGACCTTAGCGGTCTGACAGGGCACGCAGGAACGTGCCCATCCCGCTACCTGTTTCCGCAGGCCATGCCAGACAAACCTCGCTGCCACCAAGGCAGAGGTGGAGCGGATGGACGGGTGTGCCAGCCCATGAATGGCATCGAAAACCCGGCGCTGAAGGGAGGGCGGTACTACCGGCCTGGGGCGAGGAAGAGAAACATCGCACCAGACTTTCGTGCCCTCCGACCCACAAGCTACCTGGGCCAACTTCAATCCCGAAGTGGTGGACTGGTACGTCGAAACGGTATCCGCCAGGAGCTGTGCCTCCGCGAGCTCCTGGGGATCCACTTCGCAGTCCACCGCCGAAATAGGGGGAAAAGCAGGTCTAGACAGGGCGTCAGCAACGGCATTCAGCTTACCCGCGATATGACGGACATCTGTGGTAAATTCTGAGATAGCAGTCAGGTGCCGCTGCTGGCGGGCCGACCATGGGTCAGACAATTTCAAAAAAGCAAATGTTAATGGCTTGTGGTCCGTAAATGCCACAAATGGGCGGCCCTCGAGGAAATACCTGAAATGACGGACAGCTAAATGGAGAGCTAGAAGCTCTCGGTCAAATGCGCTATATTTCAGCTCGGCCGAATTTAGTTGCCGGCTGAAAAACGCCAAAGGCTGCCAACGGCCACCAACCTGCTGCTCCAGAACCCCGCCCACCGCCACGTCAGAGGCGTCAACCGTCAGGGCCGTGGGGGCGGAGGGGCTCGGATGGACCAGCATGGTGGCGTCTGCCAAGGCTGCCTTAGCTGCCGTAAAAGCCGACTCTGCGGCCGGGGACCACAACAACTCTACCGGATTACCTGCAAGGCATTGGAAAAGTGGGCGCAGGACTCGCGCCGCTGCCGGAACGAATCTATGGTAGAAATTAACCATGCCTACGAACTCCTGCAGCCCTTTTACTGTGGTAGGCCTGGGGAAAGCCCGGATAGCCTCCACCTTCTCTGGCAAAGGGACAGCGCCGGCAGAGGTAATTCTGTGACCTAGAAAATCGAGAGCAGGCAGGCCGAATTGAGATTTGGAGGGTTGAATAATGAGCCCGTGGTCTTGGAGCCGCTGGAACACGGTCCGCAAATGGGCCTGGTGTTCTTGCACTGAGGGGCTGGCTACCAGGATGTCGTCTAAATAAATAAACACAAAGGGTAAACCCCTGCCCACGCGGTCCATCAGTCGCTGGAAAGCCCGTGCCGCGTTCTTTAAACCGAAAGGCATACGCAACCATTCAAACAACCCGAACGGAGTAATAGTTGCAGTTTTTTGTATGTCCTCCGGTCGCACCGGAATCTGATGGTATCCTCGCACCAAATCGATTTTGGAAAACACCACCGCTCCTTCCAGTCCAGATGAAAAGTCCTGTAGGTGCGGTATGGGGTAGCGATCAGCCGTGGTGACAGCATTGAGACGCCGATAATCGCCACATGGCCTCCACCCCCCAGATGCCTTGGAGACCATGTGTAACGGCGAGGCCCACGGGCTGTCAGACTGACGAACAATTCCCATTTCCTCCATCTTCCTGAACTCCGCCCGTGCCACCACCAGTTTGTCTGGCGGTAGTCTCCTGGCCCGAGCGAAAACGGGAGGGCCTTCAGTGCGGATGTGATGGACTACACCGTGCTTAGCTGAAGGTGCGTCAAAACGTTGGACGAGCAGCTCTGGGAACTCTGCCAGAATCGCAGCATACGAGTCAGGGGCCGCGACGACGGCCTGGACAGTAGGGCTGGGCGAGGAGGCGATTGCCGGAGCGACGTGCTCGTCTTCAGCAGCGGGTCGGAGGTCGTTACCGCGGACATCAGGAACCAGTGAAAAAGCCCAGAGAAAATCTGCGCCCAGGATCGCTTGTTTGACGTCGGCTATGATGAATGGCCATTCGTACGTGCGGAGGCCTAAAGCAAGGGACATCTTCCGTGTGCCGAAAGTGCGAATTGGGCTGCCGTTAACCGCGATGAGGGTGGGACCTGTCTTACCCGATCTGGTTTCGAGGTCGGTCGGCGGCACTATGCTGACGATGGCTCCGGTGTCTACCAAAAATTCTGTGTCCGTGAATCGATCATGGACATAGAGGCGCCGGTTCTGGCCAATCGTAACTGCCCCTATGTACGATCGGCCGAGGCATTTCCCGCGAAAGTACAAGGCAAACGACAGTTGCGGGATTCGTTACCCCATCGTAGGTGATAATAGCACCAGCCGCGCTTGTGCGGATCTTTTTGGCGGGCTTTCGGGGAATTGGCGGGAGACGTGGCGCCATCTTTCCGTCGCTGTGGCGTGGTCACCGATGTCGAGACTTTGTTGATGGAATCACTGGCCTTGTTTTTTCCCCGCTATGAGCGCGTCCGCTTTCGCTGCATATGCTTCGGGGTCCTTAAAAGAACAATCCGTAAGCAGCAGTCGGACATCCTCGGGAAGTTTCTCGCGGAATGCCTGTTCAAACATCGGGCAATCCGTATGCTCACCGGCTAGCACCATCATTTCAGCCATGCGGACGGAAGGCAGTTGGTCTCCAAGCTCCGGTAGGTGCAGAAGTTTTGCCGCACCACCATGCTTATTTAACCCGAAGGTTCGCAGTAATGCCTTCTTCATGGTTTCGTATTTGTCTTCCGCAGGTGAAGTTATGATAAACCGCATCATGCGCTTGGTTGTGTCCGGCGATAGGGCGCTGACGAGGTAGAAGTACTTCGTGGAATCGTCCGACACCTTCTTTATGTGGAATTGAGCCTCGGCGTGGATAAACCAAGCTTGCGGTGCGTACGTCCAAAATAACGGAAGATGAACGCCTGCCGCGCCTGACTCCGGTGTGCCCTGCTCGGTCATCGTCAACGAGGCGTCGGGTTCCTGCTCAGTTGGTGATCGTCCAGATCACGTTCGGGGTCACCAATATGGCGAGTCCGAAACTTGCTAGTTGTAGACGAAGTTTATTGCAGCCGCAATACACGAATACAGAATCAAAACAACAAGTTACAGGACAACCAATATAAACTTACTGTCTTCCTTGAAGACTTCGCCGAACTGGCTAAATCGGGCGCCAAACGCGCACCTGACATCGCTGGCCAATCAGCGATGTCGTTTGCTGGACCAATCCTCATGGTCGCGTTCCCACGTGACCTCGCTGGCCAATCCGAGGGTTCGACGACCTGGACCATTCTCTATGGTCGCTACAATACATCCATAGCCATTATAATTTATGGAGCTGGTGAATACAAAGCAGGATAGAATGGAGGCATAAGAGGCTACTGGAATCTGGAGGAGAAATACAAACTGCAGAAGGAACTCAGTTGTTCGGACAGCATCTGTGGCGGGAAAGTGATGATCGACTTTCTAGGCCAAGACCTGACATCAGGACTGAAAATGTAGAGGGTCAATGATTCAACTCATCACAACGTGCTCCCCTGCCAATTTTCATGTCATCAGCAAATTTATCTGCAGTACAATCAGTGCCTTCATTTAATTGGAGACAAAGGAAAGTCGATCATCACTTTCCCGACACAGATGCTGTCCGAACAACTGAGTTCCTTCTGCAGTTTGTATTTCTCCTCCAGATTCCAGTAGCCTCTTATGCCTCCATTCTATCCTGCTTTGTATTTACCAGCTCCATAAATTATAATGGCTATGGATGTATATCCATTGTTGTGCATACTCTATGTGTGAGTAAATTGTAACACTGAAAGACAGGGGGGTATGATTGGATGACGTGTAAGTATTCTAAAAATGTCGACCACTATCACCTTCAACTCACACCATTTTGGGTTTAATGGAGGTGAGGCAGGAGATGGGCTGCTGATCAGCTAACACAGTATGGCCTAGTTATTTAAATAGTACATGACTTCTGAAGCTTTGTATTTGTCCTGTTTTGTAGGATTGGCCTGGGCAATCGGGGCTTTCCAGGGATCAGGAAACCTGACAGAAGAAGCTTAATGCAGATGGCGGAATATTGAGCAAAAAAACAAAGGTCTGGGGGAACAACGGGTCTGGCAGCATCTGTGGAGGGAATGAACAGATGCTCTAGGTCGGGACCCTCCTTCAGACTTCTTCAGACCTTTCTGTCATGGGTTTCCTACTCTCCCGGAGTGAAGTCACAAGCAAATTGAAGGAATGGCAGCTCATATTCCACTTGGGTAGCTTACAGCCCAATAATATGAACATTGAATTCTCCAATTTTATGTACACTCCTCCCCCTTTTATCCTCCTCTCATATCTGTGCTCCACCCAAGTACGCATCAATTTCTCCAAGTATTCTACCTCCTTTCCCCCCACACTTCCACCTATATCCCTTAATAATAATAAATTATAATACATTTAATTTATATAGCGCTTTTCAGGAAACTCAAAGACGCTTTACAGAGCAAACAAGACATAAAAACAAACAAACAAACAAAAGATTTGTCCAGACGGAGATTTGCCCTTCCTTTAGCTTCGCATTTCACTTCTCTGCTCACCTATCTGACACCGTTTTGTCTCCTTTGTTATCTTAAAATGTTTGTCCTCCAATCTGCCTATCAAAACTCCTCATCTCTATTTACCTATCACTTGCCAGGCTTTGTCTCGCCCCCACCTTTCTCCTCTAGTACGATTAGTCATAAAGAAAAGTACGTCTTGAAACATCGCTTGGCCATGTTCTCAGGAGATGCTGCTTGACCTGCTGAGTTACTCTAGCAATTTGTGCATTGCTTAGGATTTCAGTATCTCCCTGGCTCGCTATTCTGCTGAATTCCTCCAGCAGGTTGTTTTTTGCGACAAAATAGGATAGGAAATAGGAACAAAAAAATTATGTTTGCTATAATTCCTTGTAACTGATTCAAACATACTTTTTGTTCAGTTGTGGTTGCAATTATTTCACAATGATTTTTCACAATATTATTTTGTAGCCATTATTATGGGGTACTGGTACCTACAGTTTTGTAGTGTATACTATTTTAATAATATGTTATATTTTTAACATCTGTTGATTTTATACTTTTTAGTCAATAGTTTATTCAATTGGAAGTTGATTGTTTACATTATCAAAACAGAAGAGGGCGGTATTTTGAAGGAAAATCATTGTTGATAAATATAGCTTATTTTTAATTGATATGCATACCGGCAACATTTGTGTTCAAAGAAAGCACTGACTTTACGCAATTTATTGTGAGATACTGAGCACAATCTGGTCTAATCCATGGAAAAGTCTAAAATATTTCATTTGAATTAATAATAGATAAATCATTACAAACGTGATTCAGAAGACATTGGTTGCTGGAAGCTAGAAATAATGATGAGTACTCCCACTATGTGGTCAGAACCCCTCAGCTGATATCATCCAACTAGTGGGTATCATATTGTGAACACAATGGGCTTTAAAGTTTCATGGCTGTGATAATGACTCCATGACAAGATTAAAACAAAGCTGCTTCTCCCCACTGCTGGATGTCTTGCATCATGTAGTTGGGATAGTAATGGCAGATCAAAACTATTGAAGTGCTTGAAAGTGCTCAAGGTCGTCAGAAACATCCTCAGTTGAAGTTCAACAGTCTCCAGTTTCCTTGTTGTAGTCGAGAGTCACAGATTTAGTTAATGGTCATGGTCTTTTCCCAGGGTAGGGGAGTGTAAAACTGGAAGGCATAAGTTTAAGGCAAATTTGCAAAGATTTGCAGGGGACCTGAACACAGGTGATTTTTAATTTTGTGTTCAATATCATATCATCATATCATATCATATCATATATATACAGCCGGAAACAGGCCTTTTCGGCCCTCCAAGTCCGTGCCGCCCAGTGATCCCCGTACATTAACACTATCCTACACCCACTAGGGACAATTTTTTTTTTTTTTACATTTACCCAGCCAATTAACCTACATACCTGTACGTCTTTGGAGTGTGGGAGGAAACCGAAGATCTCGGAGAAAACCCACGCAGGTCACGGGGAGAACGTACAAACTCATTACAGTGCAGCACCCGTAGTCAGGATCGAACCTGAGTCTCCGGCTCAATTGCGACATCAAGTGTTGATTTTGCTTGGTCAGCAGGCATTGACACAGAGGATGGTGGGTATATGGAATGAGCTGCGAGAGAAAGTCGTAGAGAGTGATGCAATTATGTTTAAAAAAACATTTGGAGAGGTGTATGGGTAGAAAAGACTTAGAGGGACATAGGCCAAAGGCAGGCAAATGAAACTAGCTTAGATTCCATTTGCATTTCAGCATACATTTTGGTCAGCATGGATGCGTTGGGCAGATGGACCTGTTTGCGTGCAGTATAATTCTATGACTCTATGAGGATTGAGCACTTGGGTGATTTTTCATTTTATATTTAAGATAAGCTATTGTGAAATATCAGGAGGCCTTTATTTTAAGATTGCTGTTGGCTCTGTCCAGTAAGGGCAAAGCAGATGACTTTGAAGCCTGTTTCCAAATGTTTACAGCTTAGTAGATTCCACTGTGAGAACCCTTGACCCTGTGCAGTATTAACTCCAAGCAAACTATGTGTATGAGGTTATGTCCGGGGTTATGGGGATAAGGCAGGAGAATGGGGTTAGGAGGGAGAGATAGATCAGCCATGATTGAATGGCGGAGTAGACTTGATTGGCTGAATGGCCCAATTTTGCTCCACCATATGACAATAGGCAATAGACAATAGGTGCAGGAGTAGGCCATTCGGCCCTTTGAGCCAGCACCACCATTCAATGTGATTATGGCTGATCATTCTCAATCAGTACCCCGTTCCTGCCTTCTCCCCATACCCCCTGACTCCGCTATCCTTAAGAGCTCTATCCAGCTCTCTCTTGAATGCATTCCGAGACTTGGCCTCCACTGCCTTCTGAGGCAGTGAATTCCACAGATTTACAACTCTCTGACTGAAAAAGTTTTTCCTCATCTCCGTTCTAAATGGCCTACCCCTTATTCTTAAACTGTGGCCCCTTGTTCTGGACTCCCCCAACATTGGGAACATGTTTCCTGCCTCTAACGTGTCCAACCCCTTAATAATCTTATATGTTTCGATAAGATCCCCTCTCATTCTTCTAAATTCCAGTGTATACAAGCCTAGCCGCTCTAGTCTTTCAACATACGACAGTCCCGCCATTCCGGGAATTAACCTAGTAAACCTACGCAGCACCCCCTCAATAGCAAGAATATCCTTCCTCAAATTTGGAGACCAAAACTGCACACAGTACTCCAGGTGCGGTCTCACTAGGGCCCTATACAACTGCAGACCTTACAACCTTATGAGACAATGATCCAAACAAGAATCATGAGCTGCTTTGGGGGTAATTCCTTTCACTGACTCCTATCTCCTGACTTCCATTGAAGTGGCAACACGTAGAAAGGGTAGTGAAGAAAGCATATGGCATGCTTGCCAATGTAAGTCAAGGTATAGAATATAAAGGTTGGTATGGTAAATTGCTTTTAGAGTATTGTGTGTAGTTCTAGTGGCCTCACTACTCAAAGGATGTAGTTGCACTAGAAAGAATGAAGACAAGATTCACCAGTATTGGAGGACTTTAGTTATGGGATGAAATTAAATAGGCTAGACTTGTTTTCCCTGGAACAAAAGAGGCTGAGGGGTGTATAAAATTATCAGAAGCATCGACAGATGGATAGTCAGAACATTTTTTCCCTAATAGATGGGGTATCAAAAATAACAGGGCATAGGTTTAATGTGAGAGGGGACCAGAGGCGTACATTTTTACACAGAGAATGATTGATATCTTGAACTCCCCTGCTTTCAGAAGAGGTGTTGGAATCAGATACAATCATCACTTGTAAGGGACATTTCATAAATTCAAGTTCATAAGTGATAGGAGCAGAATTAGACCATTCAGCCCATCAAGTCTACTCTGCCATTCAATCATGACTGATCTATCTTTCCCTCTTACCCCCATTCTCCTGCCTTCTCCCCATAACCCCTGACACCTATACTAATCCAGAATCTATCTATCTCTTTGCCTTAAAAATATCCATTGACTTGGCCTCCACAGCCTTCTGTGGCAATGAATTCCACAGATTCACCACCCTCTTACTAAAGATATTCCTCGCTACCTCCTTCAAAAATGAGCATCCTTTAATTCTGAGGCTATGACTTCCGGTCCTACACTCTCCCACTAGTGGAAACATCCTCTCCACATCCAGTCTATCCAGACCTAATTAGGCCTATCCAAACATTTAGGCTAAAATAAGCAAGGCTCCAAGGTTTATAGACCTTTTGCGGGCAAAAAGATTCCTATGGATATGGTGAGCCGGTAAACCTGCTTCTGTGCTGTACAACTCTATGGCTTTATGACTAATAGAATAGCAGGAAAAGAGAGAGAAGTTGGATGTTAATAGGTTTAGTTCCTTCCAGTCTTTATGGAAAGCCGTGTGAGAGAATGCACAGCATGTGGGTGCAACGAAGGACTGTATTACCATGCTGCACCTCACAACCATCTTTCCATTTAAGGAGACCTGGCAACCCTTGTAAATTCTAAATGTACCCACAAGGGATGGTTCTCAAAACACGGGAATTAGGCTTTAGAGAACAATGGGTGAACTATGAGCCTTTCCACTGGAGTAAGGATTTCTGTTGGGTAGTATAAAACTTGCTATGTGAAGGTCTCAATTCATAGATCACTCTGAGAAAGAATAAAACTTAAAGATATGCACTCATGAGTTAAGGGATAGGAAAGCTCAGGAAACTGGTGTTAGCACGTAGGATCAAAATGAGAAAAGTAATCAGTGTAGTTGTAAGAATGTTACATTTGACAATTATGTTCCATGCCTAGTTGACTATTATTGTCCAGTAAAGCTGGAAGAGAATTGTATATCCCTTATGGATGTAACTAAGAAAACAACACATTGCCCGTTAAAACATTAGAAATCTAGTGGATATCTGGCAATCTTGTCCATCAAAGGTTTCAGTAGTTAATATATATCCTTCTGGATCAGATACAATCTGTCCAGTGGTCAACAGGAGAGAACAAAGTTAGGATTAGGGAGTTTATAAAGAAAGCTTAATAGTAAGTCTTAAAATAAACATTGTAATGATGAGGGTTCCTTTTGTAGGCATGATGGTTCCTTGGGATACTTGACCAAAACTTGGATAGCAAAAACAGCCATAACACCCTATGCAAATATATTATTAATTGCTATACAGAGGAAGGAGCAAGGGGAATCAAAAGCCAGAGAAAAGTGTTAAATCACTGAAAACTAAATATCTAAGGTTGAAGGCCGAGGTAACAGAAAGTTAAGAGCTAGAAACATGTGCTGCAAACTCTGTAATTTGAGAATGGGGACTGAACTATTCTCCTGTATTCATGCTAGAATAAAACCTTAGCTTGAATTCCCACAACTTAAGGATTGTCCCAGAAATGAAAAATCTCAGCCTTTGTGCAAGATTGATTGTAATTTCTCAGTTGAAGTTTTCAGGTTGGAACTTGAAAGAAAACCTTGTAAGTTATAATTGGGTTGAGCAGCATATGTATTAGCAAGCACGGTCTTCCCTCCACAAATTCTGGTTACCTGCTGAGTTCCTCCAGTAATTTGCCTTTTGCTCCAATGGTAAGGATCTTGTCTTCCTTGTTAAGGCAGGAAGATCCTATCCTTGACACGAGGAGGAATTTCTTTAGCCAGTCGGTGGTAAATCTGTTGAATTCATTGCCACAGGCGGTAATGGAGGCCGAGAAATTGGATATATTTAAAGCAGAGATTGATAGGTTCTTAATTAGTAAGGGCATCAAAGGTTATGGGGAGAAAGCAGGAGAATGAAGTTGAGAGGGAAAAATAGATCAACCATTATCGAATGGTGGAGTAGACTTGATGGACCCCGCCGACCACGAGGTCAACCTGTGAGGCTCCCACCAACCTACAAGGCTTCACCACCGTCGCTGCAAGGCCCCACCACCACCGAGAATGCCCCGGCGCCACCGCCAAGGCTCCATATTGCCATGGGCACAGAGAAGATTTATGAGGATTTTGCCAGGACCAGACGGTCTGAGCTACAGGGAGAGGTTGAGTAGGCTGGGACTCTATACCTTAGAGCGCAGCGGGGTGAGGGGTGATCTTGTATAGGCGTATTAAATTATTGGAGGAATAGATCAGGTAGATGAACAGCCTCTTGCCCAGAGTAGGTGAATCAAGGACCAGAGGACATAGGTTTATGGTGAAGGGGAAAAGATTTAATAGAAATCTGAGCGGTAAAACTTTCACACAAAGGGTGGTGGGTGTATGGAGTGAGCTGCCAGAGGAGGTAGTTGAGGCAGGGACTATCCCAATGTTGAAGGAACATTTGTACGGGTACATGGGCGGCACGGTAGCGCAGCGGTAGAGTTGCTGCTTTACAGCGAATGCAGCGCCGGAGACTCAGGTTCGATCCTGACTACGGGTGCTGCACTGTAAGGAGTTTGTACGTTCTCCCCGTGACCTGCGTGGGTTTTCTCCGAGATCTTCGGTTTACTCCCACACTCCAAAGACGTACAGGTATGTAGGTTAATTGGCTGGGTAAATGTAAAAATTGTCCCGAGTGGGTGTAGGATAGTGTTAATGTACGGGGATCGCTGGGCGGCACGGACTTGGTGGGCCGAAAAGGCCTGTTTCCGGCTGTATATATATGATATGATATGATATGATGATGGACAGGTTTAGAGGAATATGGGTCAAACACAGGCTGATGAGACCAGTGTAGTTGGGACATGTCGGCCAGTGTGGGCAAGTTGTGCCGAAGGGCCTGTTTCCACGCTGTAAGACTGTGACTTTAAAGCCTATATGTTCCGATTTATGAGAAGAACTAGGTCTGCACTGGCTTGTATGTGATATGATCTCTTGGACATACCAAATTTAACTTAGTCTCTCTCCGTCATTTTTAAAGGCATAGTCCTCCACCCACACCTCTCCCATAACATCAGGATTGGGTGCATCTTAAAAAATGGGCAGACCAGGTATTAAGGAGTGGAGATGCAAAAGACTGCGGATACCTGAATCCTGAGCAAAACACAAATTACTGGACAGACCCAGCAGGTCATGCAACATCTGTGAAGCAAATAGACAGATGACATTCAGTTCAGGCCCCTTCATCAGACTGGAGTACCAGGAGAACTTCTTTAAAATAGCCATATTTTGAGAAGATTTTACAGTGAAGCAGTAACATGGAGACGCAAGAGACTGCACATGCTGAACCTTGAGCAAAACACAAAGTGCTGGAGGAACTCAGCAGGTTAAAATGGTGATACAAGAGACTGCAGTTGCTGGAATCTTAAGCAAAACACAAAGTGCTAGAGGAACACAACAAGTTAGGCAGCATCTGGGGAAGGAATGGACAGGCGATGTTTGGGGCTGGGACCCTTCCTCAGACCCAGTGGGTCTCCTACAAGAACATGCATTGAGGTAATAATATATAATACTGACTACTGACAGGAACTAATAAAGCAGCAAAATAATGTAGGCTTCGTGATAGCTAGTGGAGCATTCATCATCACCGCAGTCATGTTAGAAAATGATCAAAGTGCTGCCCCTGGCAACCATGCCATCAATCACTGACTTTATGCAGGAATAAACTGCAAGCTCAATAATGTCACACATGCCCCATGCAAATTCCTGCTGTAAGATTGTAAATTTTTCCAAGTATGGTAGGTTTGCTCGAGGATTAATGTAGGGCAGTTTATAATTCACAAAGTAACAGAAGTCATACTTAGCATACAAAGCAGACCAATAACGGATCTGACATTCCTATTGCATTTGGTCCAAAGGTGGACGGCAAAATGTCTTGGTATTGGCCGTGATTGACATTGGTCTTCTCCTTCTCCTTGGCTTTCACCTTCTGTAGCTGAGCAAGGTGTCTTGGTTCTTGGTTCTTAGTCCTCCAAAATATTCCAAATGGAATTTAAACTGGAGGTGGCGGATTTTGGACTTAAACAAGGGCTTCTTGGAGAAGAAGAGCTGCCTTAAATTTAGTTGCGTCTGGTTGAGTAACTATAGTAGGGTGAAGACTATTCCGTGCTTTAATTGTGCGAGGGAAGAATGAATTGCTATTCACATCTGTCTTGTTAGCTGGTATCTCAAATTGAATCGAATGCCCTCGTCTACACCTGTTAGGTTTGGGTTTGGTGTAGATGTGGTAATCTATGTCGAGCTGACCATTTAACATTTTGTAAAACAGGTCAAATGTTGGGCTTTACGTCTGTCTTGGAGAGTGTTCCACCCCAATGAATTTAGAAGTTCGGTAACACTCGCTTCTCTCTCATAGGTATTTGTAATAAAACGAGCTGCCTGTCTTTGGACACGTTCGATGGAAGAAATGTTTTTATTTGTGTATGGGTCCCATGCTGCAACTGCGTAGTCCAAAAGTGGTCTAACAAGGGTGAAGTATAACTTCTCCTTGATAGAAGTTGAACAATGATAATAGTGGCGTCTCAGAAAATTTAGGACATCTGTTGCTTTCACCGTTGCAGGATGCGTTTGACCATTACAATGTAGATCGTTCTGTAATTTGATGCCAAGATACTTGGTCTGTTTGGATTCTTCAATGGTGGCACCAAGGATAATATATGATGTTTCGCCTAGTTTCCTCCTCCTGGTGACACGCATGGTTTCACATTTGGAAGGAATGAACTGCATCCCCCATTGTTGTGACCACTCAACCATAGTATCGAGATATTTTTGAAGAGCATCTTAATCATCAGCTGACTTAATTGGACGGTACAGCAAACAATCATCAGCGAATAGTCTGGTCGTGCTTGTGACTTTTTCTTGGATGTTATTAATGTAAAGCAAAAATAGATGAGGGCCCAGTACTGTGCCCTGAGGTGTACCACTTAACACTGGATGCCAATCAGAGCTTTTTCCATTCACACACACACGCGTTGAAGACTTTTTTTCAGAAAACTGGAAATCCATTGTTTCGTGTAGACGGCAAAATGTCAAGTTAAGGAAAACCAAAGATAGCAGTATTTTCACTTCAAGGAGCTCTTGATTTGCGATCTATATTTCATTCCTTGTGCATCCTACTTTTGAAGGGTTGGTAAATACTGTCTGCCCATCAATATCCTTATTCCCTCACCCCATTAATGGCCAGTATTGTTGTCCCCGTGACCATGTAGGTTTTTTCCCGAGATGTTCGGTTTCCTCCCACACTCTAAAGACGCACAGGTTTGTAGGTTAATTGGCATGGTATAAATGTAAATTGTCCCTCGTGTGTGTAGGATAGTGTTAATCTGCAAGAATCGCTGGTCAGTGCGAACTCAGTGGGCTGAAGGGTTTGTTTCCATGCTGTCTCTTTAAACTAAACTAAACTAAATTAATGGACATAAATAAAGCCACATTCCAGAGGGCATAAAACTCTAAAAGAAGAAAGATTAGTGAAAGAAAATGTAGATCCATTCTGAAATGTATAATGGAGAGCAAAGAAATGGAAGACCAAATAAATACATACTTTGGTTTTATGTTCACAAAGGAGGACACAAATAACTCCCAGACATGTTGGAGAATATAAAGGTGAGTAAGAGGGAGGAACTGAAAAAACACATTATCAGCAGAGAAATTGTGTTGGGAAATTGTCAGGACTGAAGGCTACAGATCCCCAACTCCTCATCATTTACATTGCAGAATATTTGTAGAAATAGCCCAAGCAATAACAAATGTATTTCTGGTGATCTTCCAAAATTCTGGACCAATTCCAATTGATTGGAGAGTAACTAATGTAACCCTGCCATTATAAAAAGCAGGTAGAAAGATGTGACCTCTGTTGGTCTGGCAAAACAGATAATCCGGCAAGGCTCTGAAATGAAGGGTGACGGAAAATTGGTTGCGGATCTGTATATGCTTTGGACACTGAGACTGGGCAAGAAGACCAAATGTATAACAGAGGAAAGCAGGAGCTTTCAGCACAGAGAAAATATTGGATTAATATTTGTGAAGGAATATGAAAGGAAATTGATCTGCAATGGGTGTGTTAGTGGCACAACACCCTTGGAATGTCTAGAGTGGATTTAGTTGCAATAGGCTCATGCTCAACTAATAAAGCCTGTTTCCTTTATCATCTTTACTTTTTTGCATATCTTTCATTCATTCGGCAGGATCGAGACGGAGTGCGAGAAAGTGGGCCTCCACCTCAATGCCAAGAAGTCGGAGTATGATGGTGACCATGAGCCTCTTAAGACCAGTGGCGGTGCATCTCTCAAGAAAGTGGAGGACTTCAAGTACCTGGGAGTGAGGATGCAGAGCTCGGAGAATGACACCACTATAAGATCACACCTCAGTCTCCCGTGCTCCAAGGAATTAAGTCCTAGCCTGCCCAACCTCTCCCTCCAGCTCAGGCCTCGAGTCAGAGCCACACAAATCTTCTCTGCACTCTTTCCAGCTTAATGGCATCTTTCTTTACAACACGGTGACCAAAACAGAACACAATACTCCCAGCGTGTCCTCTGGTACAACTGTAACATAACATCCTAACTTCTATGTATAAGAAAATAACTGCAGATGCTGGTACAAATCGATTTAGTCACAAAATGCTGGAGTAACTCAGCAGGTCAGGCAGCATCTCGGGAGAGAAGGAATGGGTGACGTTTCGGGTCGAGACCCTTCTTCAGACTCACTTCTATATTCAGTTCCCTTACTGATGAAGGTCACCACACGAAAAGCCGCTTCACCACCTTATAAACCAGCAATGCAAGAAGCAAGTACTTGTGCTTCTTGATCCCTCTGTTCTACAATGTTTGCCAGGACTCTATTGTTCAATGTGAAGATCAAAGATACTAGAGGAACAAGATGGACCACTCCGTTGAAATCGCATATACTGAAGTATAGTACGCAAAGGATCCATTTAAGTAGGGAAAACATGCCGTCCGCTATGCCTCTCACAGTGCAATCAGTGTTTTGGGGGAACAGTATGTGTGATGATACCATTAAAATGCAGAATATATCTCGTCTATCAATTCACAGATTTTTGTTATTTTTCTTTAAAAAAATGTTTCTGCAAGTTTCTGCTACTAAAATGGCACCATTAATTACTACGGTTTTATGGACGAGTGGTCTATCTTGTTCCTCTAGTATCGTTGGTGAAGATCCTGCCCTGGACTGACTTCACAAAATGCAACATCTCGCACTTGTATGTCCTGTCTTGGGAGAACCCCATATTGCTCCCCACCCCCACTCACCTACCTTCTGGACTATTACCTGGTAATTCAAAGGAGCAACTATGATTAGAAAGACTGCAGTCTACTCAAATTGAAAGTGAATGATTAACGGAGTGTGCAGAATCTATAGCAAAGCCTGTTTCCACACTGTATGACTCTATGACTCAAAGAAGCATCTATTGTGCAAAAGGAAAACAGCCAATATAGACTACATAGTCTAAACTGTGGACTGCATTTCCTAGATTTTACCATTATCATGCTTAAGGCAGGCACAGGTTACTGATTGTAGATGATCAGCCATGATCACAATGAATGGCGGTGCTGGCTCAAAGGGCCAAATGACCTCCTCCTGCACCTATTTTCTATGTTTCTATGTTAAACCAGATTAGTGCCCTTCAAAAATGTATGTGTATGGAAAAGGAATGATGAAGAATTGTAATTAAAGTTTACATGATTGTACATTACTTTCCAATAGGATTGAAGCAATATAGCTGGTCAATATCTGTTTTAATTTATTTTTCAGGATGAGAGTGTCACCGTAAGGGCCCTAGCTACGCCTGCCTCTTTGTTGGGTACGTCGAACAATCCCTGTTCCAGACGTACACTGGCCCCATCCCCGAACTCTACCTCCGCTACATCGACGACTGCATTGGTGCTACCTCTTACACCCATGCAGAACTCACTGACTTTATACACTTCACCTCCAATTTCCATCCTGCTCTTAAATATACCTGGACTATCTCTGACATCTCCCTCCCGTTTCTGGACCTCACCATCTCCATCACAGGAGAAAAACTAGTGACGGACATTTATTACAAGCCCACCGACTCGCACAGCTATCTGGACTACACTTCTTCCCACCCGGTCCCCTGCAAAAAGTCTATCCCCTACTCCCAATTCCTCCGTCTACGCCGCATCTGCGCCCGGGATGAGGTGTTTCACACTAGGGCTTCCGAGATGTCCTCGTTTTTCAGAAAACGGGGCTTCCCCTCCTCCATTATAGATGAGGCTCTCACTAGGGTCTCTTCTACATCCCGCAGCTCCGCTCTTGCTCCCCATCCCCACACTCGCAACAAGGACAGGATCCCCCTCGTTCTCACCTTCCACCCCACCAGCCAGCGGATCCAACATATTATCCACCAACATTTCCGTCACCTACAACAGGACCCCACCACTGGCCATATCTTCCCATCCCCTCCCCTCTCTGCGTTCCGCAGAGACCGTTCCCTCCGCAACTCCCTGGTCCACTCGTCCCTTCCTACCCAAACCACCCTAACCCCGGGCACTTTCCCTTGCAACCGCACGAGATGCAACACCTGTCCCTTTACCTCCCCCCTCAACTCCATCAAACCCAAACATTCTTTCCAGGTGAGACAGAGGTTCACCTGCACCTCCTCCAACCTCATCTATTGCATCCGCTGCTCTAGATGTCAACTTATCTATATCGGCGAAACCAAGCGCAGGCTCGGCGATCGCTTCGCTGAACACCTGCGCTCGGTCCGCATTAACGCAACTGATCTCCCGGTGGCCCAGCACTTTAACTCCCCCTCCCATTCCCAGTCTGACCTCTCTGTCATGGGCCTCCTCCAGTGCCATGGTGAGGCCCGCCGGAAGTTGGAGGAGCAGCACCTCATATTTCGCCTGGGCAGTTTGCGGCCCGGTGGTATGAACGTCGACTTCTCCAACTTCAGATAGCTCCTCTGTCCCTCCCTTCCCCTCCTCCTTCCCAGATCTCCCTCTATCTTCCTGTCTCCACCTATATCCTTCCTTTGTCCCACCCCCGACATCAGTCTGAAGAAGGGTCTCGACCCGAATCGTTACCCATTCCTTCTCTCCCGAGATGCTGCCTGACCTGCTGAGTTACTCCAGCATTTTGTGAATAAATCCCTTTGTTGTTAGTTTGGTTTTAGTTTAGTTTAGGTTAATTTAGTTTAGTTTAGAGATACAGCGTGTAAACAGGCATTTCGGCCCGCCGAGTCTGAGCCGACCAGCGATCCTCGCACACTAACACTATCCTACATACACTAAGGACAATTTACAATTTTTACTAAGCCAATTAACCTATATATCTGTACGTCTTTGGAGTGTGGGAGAAAACCGGAGTTCCCAAAGAAAATCCACGCAGGTCACGGGGAGAACGTACAAACCTCCATACTGACAGCACCCACTGTCAGGATTGAACCTGGTCTCTGACGCTGTAAGGCAGCACATCTACCGCTGCGCCACCGAGATGTTGGTGACTACTCAGCTTCTCAGTCCACTGCACATCACCAGGTGAAGGTTCTCCCACACTGCCGTTGGATGAGGAATTCCTACATTTAAACTCAGTGACAATGAAGGATCGGTATACAAACTCAAGAGGTGCAGAATAACTTGTAAGTAGTGGTGTTTCCTTGAACCAGCTTCCCTTATCCCAATTGGGCATTTATACAATGTTTGGAAATGCTTTTACATGTTAATTTGCAACCAGGATTTCCATCATAAAGTTTCATTTTTCTCAAGTAGTGTTAGATTATCTCATTTACATCTGCTTATGTGGATGTTGGTGCCGACTCAGCATGTACACTTCAAACAGCTTTTAATTTTTCACGAAGCTGGCAACATTTTTCCCACATCACACTGCTCATGTTTTAATTATTTCTTAGTGATTAATGTATGTGTATTTTATTTTTAAATATTTGTAATTATTTTTTAATCATCACACTCATTGTAATCTCTTTATACTAAAACTCTAATTTGTTTGTTTGTTCCTGAACTACAGCCAAAACGGAACACGATAGAGCGACAATTTTAGCCCCACCTCACTCACCGTCGTCCCTTCGGTGCTAATGAAAGGCGTTTCATTGAAATTGGTGTTATATTTTTTAAGTTATTCACATTTTAAAATTTAAACCTATCTCCTAGGGAGGGAGGGAGGGAGGGAGGGAGGGGAGGGCGGGAGGGAAGGAGGGAGGGGGAGGGGGGAAGGGAGGGAGGGGAGGAGGGAGGGGGAGGAAGGGGGGGAGGTAGGGGGGGAAGTTGGGGGAGGAGGGCGGGGGATAAGGGGGGTTGAGGAGGATGGAGTGGGGGGAAGGGGTGAGGGGAGGGTGAGGGGAGAGGGAGGGGAAGGGGGAGGGGGAGGTAGGGGGAGTGGAGGGAGGGGGAGGGGGGGAAGGATGGAGGGAGGGGGGGAGAGGGGAGGGGGTAGTGGGACGTGTAGAGGGGAGAGGGGAGTGGGGGAGGAGAGGGTGCTGCACCAATGCAGGAGAGGTTTGGGCCCAACGGGTCCACTTGGTCTAGTGATTTTTTAATGCCTCTGAATGTCAGAGACATTTTAAAACATTTAAATTACTGTTGGTCAACTAAGCATTGACAGGAACTGAAACTCTGCCTCCATCAATACCTCCTGTCAAAGAACACAAGAAAATAGGAGCAGGAGTAAGACCCTCAGCCTTGACCTGCCATCCAATATGATCATGGATGATCTGCCTCAGGTTTCAGACTCTGCTTCTATGCCAGTTCCACACAACCCACAACCCTTATTCTTTATCGACCTGTTCTTTAATTACTCCAATGTCCATGTCTCCACAACCCAGATCTAACTTTGGTGTTCTAACTTCGTACCTGAGTACTTTGGAAGAGGCCCAAAAATAAAATACAAACACAACCTAGACTTACTACTGCAACTCACCACATCTCACCTCCTTACACCCTACTGTGAGATGCCCGCAAGATCAATCTTCCCCATCGAGATGGCACAGTGGCACAGCTGGTGGAGCTGCTGTCTCACAGCGCCTGAAACCTGGGTTTAATCCTGACTATGGGTGCTGTCTGTACGGAGTTTGTACATTCTCCCTGTGACCACATGGGTTTCCTCCGGGCGATACGATTTCCTCCCACATGTCAAAGACTTGCAGGGTTGTAGGTTACTTGACTTTGTAATGTATATAAGACTAATGTATATAAGATAGTGTTAGTGTACGGGGTGATCGCTGGTCGGCGTGGACTCAGTGGGCTGAAGGGCCTATTTCTAAAGTCTAAAATCTGGAGACCAGGGTTCGATCCTGGTCATGGGAACTGTCTGTGTGAAGCTTGCACATTCTCACTGTGACCTCTGAGTGCCTTGGTTTCCTTCCACATCGTAAAGACATGCGGGTTTGTAGGTTAATTGGCCCCTGTAAATTTCCCCTAATATGGATGAGAACGTGGGATAACATAGAAATAGTATGAATGGGTAATCGATGGTCAGTGTGGACTCAGTTGACCAAAGGGCCTGCTTCTGTGCTGTATCTCTAAACTAAACTATCCATGTCCTCCAGAGATGCTGGCTGACCTGCAGAATTACTCCAGCACTTTGTATTCTATAGAACAGTGCAACACAAGAACAGGTCCTGCAATCCACAATAT
This sequence comes from Rhinoraja longicauda, assembly GCF_053455715.1. NCBI lineage: Eukaryota > Metazoa > Chordata > Chondrichthyes > Rajiformes > Arhynchobatidae > Rhinoraja > Rhinoraja longicauda. The sequence continues at coordinate 64,048,741 of NC_135953.1, read as the reverse complement.
CTGTGATGGGAACCTAAACTAATCCATTCTGCCTACACATGAACTATACCCATCCATTCCCTGCATAATTCATGTTCCTACCTAAAAGCCACTTAAACACCATTATCATATCTGCTTCCCAAACTACCCCAGGCACCCATTATTCCCTGTGTAAAAATAAGCTTGCCACATACATCTCCTTTAAATGTTCTTCTTCTCGCCTTAAAGCTATGCCCTCTGGTATTTGACATCTCCACCCTGGAAAACGATGCTGACTGTATACCCTATCTATGTATTTCGTGATTTTATATGCTTCAATCAGGTCTCTCCTCAGCCTCTGATGCACCAGAGAAAACTGGGCGGCACGGTGGCGCAGCGGTAGAGTTGCTGCCTTACAGCGAATGCAGCGCCGGAGACTCAGGTTCGATCCTGACTACGGGCGCCGTCTGTACGGAGTTTATACGTTCTCCCCATGACCTGCGTGGGTTTTCTCCAAGATCTTCAGTTTCCTCCCACACTTCAAAGACGTACAGGTATGTAGGTTAATTGACTGGGTAAATGTAAAAATTGTCCCTAGTGTGTGTAGGATAGTGTTAATGTGCGGGGATCGCTGAGCGGCCCGGACCCGGTGGGCTGAAGGGCCTGTTTCTGTGCTGTATCTCTAAATCTAAATCTAAAACAATCTAAGTTTGTCCAACCTCTCCTTATAGCTAATGCCCTTTGACCTAGGCAGCATCCTGGTAAACAACCTCTCCAAAGTCTTCACATCCTTCCTGTTATGAGGTGACTAGAACCATGCACAATACTCCAAATGTGGACCAACCAATCATACATTAACCGGCTAACATTATGATATTAAATATTAACTTTCTCATGGCGTTATAACATTAAAATATAAGTTTGTGCACTGAGATGCATATTTAATGTTATAGTAAGTTGCATTTTTAGATTTATTACTGCACAGCCCCAAGAACTGCGTCTGTGATTGGAAGTTTTCATTTGGCTCGAGGGAAGTGCAAAGGAGGAGTAGTCAAAACTGCTGCATGATTTCAAAAGTTTTCAAAAGGTTAAAGGAAATCTCTTGAAATTCACCTGCAGGGCAGAAGTAGCCAGCAGTGCAGGAAGTAAGGTTTTTCTGATGGTCTGTAAAAGGTCACACATATCTAATATGCTATTGGGGAGAGGAAAACAGTAATGAATAGTGCTTGATGCTTGGATTGAAGAGCAGTGATTATAAAAGATTTTGAACAAGGAATACAATTGTGAAAGCCAGAGGACACAGAGAGAAGCTGTTATAATCAAGCAGGAATTCACCGGGTCTCACCAGATGGCCAAAATATGATTACCTAATTGTTTCTATTCCTATCTTATTGCTGACTCCATCACTAACTCAGCTCATCCATTGTTGAAACTCTAATCCCTGTCTTTGTCATCTCTAGCTGTGATTATTCCCATATTTCCCTTGCTCATTTCCCTCGTTCTGCCTTCTGTAAAGTTATCCAAAGTTTTGTCCATACCCAGGACTACTGTAAGGTTTTAAAAGCTCACTACAACTTAAAGCTTAAAGCTTCTGAAGATTCACTCCATTTGTAGAAGTGTCTAAAGCCCTAAGATCCAAGATTTGGCACGTCACAACTCACACAAAGTATTGAGCAAAAAACTAATTGTTGGAGGAACTCAGCACATCAGGCAGCATCTGTGGAGAGGAAGGAACAGATGATGTCTCATGTCAGGACTCTTCTTCTGACTCATGAAATAAAGAAGGGATAGCTGTCTTTTCATCCATCACCTTGATACCGACTGACCCACATCGACCCTCAGGATAGCAACTCATTGATTCGAAAATTCATATTCTCAGTTTATTTTTATAGAATTTCAACAAATATGTTCACGCTTCCTAAAGACACCTTAACTTTTAGATTATTAATCATCCTTTCTCATTGCACAATGTTAAATCTGAAATAACCTTGTTAATGATGACACAAAACTGGCTGGTGGATGCAAAGTAGCTTTAAGGAGATTCAGACGTTGAAAGATAAGGCTAATGCATGACATATGCAATATAATGTTGATGAGTGTAAACTTCACCATTTCAATAGAAAAATCCAAAAAGTAAAGTAGCATTTAAAAGGTGATAGATTGGTAAATGTTGATGCACAATGCTTCTTGGGTGATCTTGTACCAATCCCTAAATGCAAACCTGCAGCTAAAGCAAATAGCTAAGAGGGCAAATTGCATACATGTCTGCAGTTTTGGTCCATTATCTAAGGATACACTCTCCATAGAGGGAGCACAGCAAAGGTTCACCATACTGATTCCTGGGACAAGGGATTATATTGGCCACATTTGTATTCATTAGAGTGAGGAAAGTAAGAGATCTAATCTAAAGTCAAGAGAGAGCTGGATAGAGCTCTTAAGGATAGCGGAGTCAGGGGGTATGGGGAGAAGGCAGGAACGGGGTACTGATTGAGAATGATCAGCCATGATCACATTGAATGGCGGTGCTGGCTCGAAGGGACGAATGGCCTCCTCCTGCACCTATTGTCTATTGTCTATAATGGAAACATGCAAAATTCTGGCAGTCCCCTAAAGGGTGGAAGCAGTGCAGTTGATTCTCCTGGCTGGGAAGTGGGGGTGGTGCAAGTTAGGTGCAAGTTGACAAAAGAAGCAGAGCTTGATCAGATGCTACAACATGCAGCTCAGGGGTAAATTGTCCAAAAGCAGGGTGACAGTCTGATGATACTGGTTAAGACACTTGGAAAGAGATAAAGAGAAGTTTCTTCATTCAGTTGCTCAGGTGACAAAACATGGAGTTTTCTATCAAAGAAGCCAAGTTGCTAAGTACAGTGCCTTCCAAAATGTTTAGGACAAAGACCCATCATTTATTTATTTGCCTCTGTTCTCCACAATTTGAGTTTTGTAATAGAAAAAAAATCACATGTGGTTAAAGTGCACATTGTCAGATTTTATTAAAGGCCATTTTTATACATTTTGGTTTCACCATGTAGAAATTACAGCTGTGTTTATACATAGTCCCCCCATTTCAGGGCACCATAATGTTTGGGACGCATGGCTTCACAGGCGTTTGTAATTGATCAGGTGTGTTTAATTGCCTCCTTAATGCAGGTATAAGAGAGCTCTCAGCACCTAGTCTTCCTCCAGTCTTTCCATCACCTTTGGAAACTTTTATTGCTGTTTATCAACATGAGGACCAAAGTTGTGCCAATGAAAGTCAAATAAGCCATTATGAGACTGAGAAACAAGAATAAAACTGTTAGAAACATCAGCCAAATCTTAGGCGTACCAAAATCAACTGTTTGGAACATCATTAAGAAGAAAGAGAGCATTGTTGAGCTTACTAATCGCAAAGGGACTGGCAGGCCAAGGAAGACCTCCACAGCTGATGACAGAATACTCTCGATAATAAAGAAAAATCCCCAAACACCAGATCAGAAACACTCTTCAGGAGTCAGGTGTGGATTTGTCAATGACCACTGTCCGCAGAAGACTTTGTGAACAGAAATACAGACTACACTGCAAGATGCAAACCACTGGTTAGCTGCAAAAATAGGATGGCCAGGTTACAGTTTGCCAAAAGTACTTAAAAGAGCAACCACAGTTCTGGAAAAAGGTCGTGGGCAGATGAGACGAAGATTAACTTATATCAGAGTGATGGCAAGAGCAAAGTATGGAGGAGAGAACGAACTGCCCAAGATCCAAAGCATACCACTTCATCTGTGAAACGCAGTGGAGGGGGTGTTATGGCTTGGGCATGTATGGCTGCTGAAGGTACTGGCTCACTTATTGATGATACAACAGCTGATGGTAGTAGCATAATGAATTCTAAAGAGTCTAGACACATCCTATCTGCTCAAGTTCAAACAAATGCCGCAAATCTCATTGGCCGGCGGTTCATTCTACAGCAAGACAATAATCCCAAACATACTGCTAAAGCAACAAAGGAGTTTTTCAAAGCTAAAAAATGGTCAATTCTTGAGTGGGCAAGTCAATCACCCAATCTGAACCCAAATGAGCATGCCTTTTATATGCTGAAGAGAAAACTGAAGGGGACTAACCCCCAAATCAAGCATAAGCTAAAGATGGTTGCAATACAGGCCTGGCAGAGCATCACCAGAGAAGACACCCAGCAACTGGTCATGTCCATGAATCGCAGACTTCAAGTAGTCATTGCATACAAAGGATATGCAACAAAATACTAAACATGACTACTTTCATTTACATGACGTTGCTGTGTCCCAAACATTATGGTGCCCTGAAATGGGGGGACTATGTATAAACACTGCTGTAATTTCTACATGTGGTGAAACCAAAATGTATAAAAATGCCCTTTAATAAAATCTGACAATGTGCACTTTAACCATATGTGATTTTTTTCTATTACAAAACTCAAATTGTGGAGTACAGAGGCAAATAAATAAATGATGGGTCTTTGTCCCAAACATTATGGAGGGCACTGTATATATAAGGAACAGATAAGACAGATTTCTGCTCCCCCCCCAATAAAACATCCAGAGGTACTGGGGACAGCAGGAAAACTATTAATGTGGAGGATCAACTGTGAGCAAAAAGAATGAGAAGAGAATGGCAGTGAATAGACATCTGGAAACCTCGCCCATGCACATAAATAGTAAATTTGCAGAAACTATAGGGGTGGGTTGATTAGAGATAAAAGTGGTTATCTATGCAGACAGTGGGGTAGCTAGAACACTAAATGTACTTTTTAATGCAATAAGGATGCTACTAAATCATTAATAAATGGGACTGGACAACCCCTAAGAACCAAATTGTTTCTACAGTTATTTTTATTGTATGTTTTAAATATGTTGTGGCATTGTCTTCAAGAGATTACAGGAAAAAATGTGATGGATTTTGAATTGTGTTTTAACTGTAAGACAAGAACATGGGAAATTTGCTGAAGAAATTATTTAAATTATCCAAGTCATCCAAGAGCAAAAATAATCTAATTATTTATACAATGGCAACCTGATACTTACAATATAGTTTTTTGTTCTTTTTGCACCATCTACCATAATTTAGATCCTTGGTTTGAACATGGCATGCTGATAACGGGCCTCAAGTGAATTGAATCCAGGCAAAGAAAAATTAAATAACATGCAAAAGCAACTGAACAGATATATTAAAAGCAAAGTCTTACACTTTTGTAGCACCATTAAGGACCCTTTCAGAACATTATTAGGTGCTGTGAGTGCCTCATTCCACTGTTAGGTGCAAGTTGACAAAAGGGACAGAGCTTGACCAGATGCTATAACATGCAGCTCAGAGGTAAATTGTACCAAATGGTGCAGAGTGAAATTACAACGAGTGAACAGGTTTCCATGATCTGAAACACCAAACACTGATGTTGGCATATGTTTTGTTTAAGGTATCAATGTCACAGCACAAATCCTGTTGTCACTGACACAAAAGGAATAGACAACATCCAAAACCTCAAATTTATGCAGGCTGTGGAGAAAACATAATGTGCACAACTTAAGATGCAATTAAGTTCTGAATAATGCAAAGAAAACATCAACTGCACTACCTTGAATCACGCACGGAAGTGCCTTGACTAATTTAATTACGTAACCCATGAAATAAAATCATTTTAATACCCAATTTCCACGTGAACACCGTGGGAAATGGATTTGGTTTCTGGACTCTTGATTGCCAACACACACTGAAAATGTAACCACTATTTATGGCATTTGGAACATTAAGTTAAAATATAAGCTCTGCAAACAATTCTCATTCTCACACTTTTAATTAAAAAGATAAAATCTGAGTTTAACGTAAAATCTCTTTCTTGCTCTCTCCCTCTCTCGCGTAGTAATGTGACATTGTTAACCAGCCTTGCTAAAGAAAAGAACAAAGAACAGGATAAATATTTGTTTAAGAATCGGGCAAAAAATTAAAGGCCACGGGGATATTAAAAAAAACTTAGAAATACGGAGCATGAAAATTATTTGTACCTAGAAATGTCGCCTGCAGGAAGGTAACAAGTAGAATAGATTAATGAAGACTCCAATTTGAAAATTGTGCACTAGAGTTTAAACTTGAAAAATGTTAGGCATGAGAAAGATAAAGCCTTGTGATCTGGACCTCCCGTGGGGAATTTGGTGGAATCATAGAGTCACAGATTCATACACCACAGAAAGAGGCCCTGTAGCCTAACTTGTCTATGCAGACCAAGATGCCCTTTCTATGTAAGTCCCACTTGCCTGCGTTTGGCCCACATCCATGCCTAAAAATGCACCTGTCCAAATGGCTTACAAATGTTGTTAACATTTGTGCCTTAACTACCTTCGCTGGTAGCTCATTCCATGTACACGTCACCCTCTGTGTGAAAAAATGTATCTCTAAATCTAAAAAAAGAAAAATCTAAAAAGTTGCCCCTCAGGTTCATTTAAATTCTTGCACCTCTCATCTTAAACGTACAGTTTTTGATCCTCCTACTCTGGGTGAAAGAATCTGTGCATTCACCCAATCTATTCCCTCGTGATTTTATACACTTCTATAAGGTCACCCGCAGCCTCCTGTGCTACAAATAATAATAGGGAGCCCAAACTCTCCATATAGTGCAGGCCTTCAAGTACTGGCAACCTCCTCATAAATCTTTTCTGCGCTCTTTCCAGATTAATGACATCCTTCTTTTTACAGGGTGACGAAAACTGAACACAATACCCCAAATGCAACCTCACCAACATGTTGTACAACTTAGCATAACATCTCAAATTCTATACTCCCGAGATCCCATGCGATCTAACCTTCCAGAGCAGCCAATGTCTAGGACTTTGCCCACATCAACCTTTTTGGTTATTTCTTCAAAAAACTCATTCAGATTCATAAGGCACAATCTCCAAGTGCAAAGCCAGGTTGACTGTCCCTAATCATCCCCTGTCCATCCAAATGCTTATATATCTTATCCCTCAGAATCCTCTCCTGGAACTTGCCTACCACAGATCTTCAGCTTATGGCACTATAGTTCCCAAGATTTTCCTTGCAGTATTTCTTAAATAGAGGCACGACATTAACTACCCTCCAAGTATTCCAGCACCTCACCAGTATCTAATGATGATTAATATATCTCAATCAGGGTTCTTGCATTTTCTATAGCTTCCCACAGTGTCCTTGGATTTATCTGATCAGGCCCTGGTGAACCTCCCCCACCCCCTCCCTTCATCTGCATCCACCTATTATTTTGTTTTTTCCTGTCCCCACTTCTCTTCCAGATTTCTCCCCCACCTCAACCTCAACCCCCCCCACACACACAATCAGTCTGGAGAAGGGTTATGGCCAGAAACATCACTTATTCAATTTCTCCAGAGATGCTGCCTGACCGCTGAGTTACTCCAGCACTTTGTGTCTTCTTTTGCAAACCAAAATCTGAGTTCCTGGTGAGGAGCATCACTGCAGCACAAGGCACCTGGATATCATTTTATTTTGGCAGATTCCTTCTTCTTTACCCCAATCACAGACAGACAGACACAACCTGCCAGCTGTCTGTTGCCGAGGCAACTGTTGGCATTCTCTGCTGAGCGACGACCAAAGAGCAAATGCATTTATTTTTTGTTTTGAGCTTCTGAAAAAGAAAGAGAGTGCATTATTCAGCAGTTTGGAGGCAACGGAGTTTCTGCCTGGCTTGGAAGGTGGAGCAGACTGTGGAGGCATATAGCTGTGCGCCATCCATCCACAGCAGGCTGTGTGTAATGCAGATGTAGTGATCAGAACAAAGTAATTGCAAATAAAGAAGTGTTCTGGGAATGACATCTATGGAAGTCCCACCCAGAAGATCCAGTGTGAGATCAAACAGATTAAGATGTTCAAATGACCAGAGCACAATATTGAATATATTTTTATTGCCCCTTCATCAACAGTATGTGGAGTCGTGCTTGATACAAACAGGGAAAAAATAACATCTAATTACAGGGGGGCAGAGTGACAACTCTCATGGGAAGGCAATAAAAAAGGACATTGACACATCGTCTGACCAGACTCCTGGAACTCCAACCCAGTACCGCCACTAGGACAATGGACCTTTACGGCCAAGTTACTCAAAAAAAGAATTTCAATAAGAATGACAATAAAGTACCATTGAACAATTGAACCATATTAGGCCAGCAAGTTTAGTTTAGAGATACAGCGCGGAAACAGGCCTTTCCGCCCACCGAGTCCGCACCGACCAGCGATCCCTGCAATCCCTAACACTACCCTACACATACTAGGGACAATTTACATTTATACCAAGCCAATTAGCCTACAAATCTGTATGTCTTTGGAGTGTGGGAGTAAACCGAAGATCTCGGAGAAAACCCATGCGGTCACGGGGAGAACATACAAACTCCGTACAGACAGCACCCGTAATCAGAATCACACCTGGATCTCTGGCAGCAACTCTACCACTGCGCCACCATGCCACCCGACATGTTGTTGAAGAACAACCTGATGAGAGCAGCTAGGAAAACAAGTTATCTGAGTCATGAGTGAACAAGTAAATAGCAAGATGCTTTCTTAATATGAAAGTTAACAATTGTGAAATAAACAAAAGGTGGTCTGAGTAAAAGAGTAAAAAATGGGAGTAAATTCAATGTCAAATCAGGAGGAGAAATACAGAGAGCAAAAAAGACTCGAATTAAAGATGGAGAAAAGTGAGTAATAAAACAAGAAAATAATAAATATAGATTCTGACCGTAGTCCCAAAATCTCAAATAAAGAACTTCTGGTGCCAGACGACATGATTGTCGGCCATTGATAATTATCATGTGGTTTGTACTTTGTCATTACTAAAACTAAATATCTATGAATTGAAAAGAGAGTTGATGAATTTAAAAGAGAGTTAGATAGAGCTCTAGGGGCTAGTGGAATCAAGGGATATGGGGAGAAGGCAGGCACGGGTTACTGATTGTGGATGATCAGCCATGATCACAATGAATGGCGGTGCTGGTTCGAAGGGCCAAATGGTCTCCTCCTGCACCTATTTTCTATGTTTCTAACATTTTGTTTGTATCCACCACACTTCATAACATTCACATCAATAGAGAAGCAGATAAATATGTTTTCTTGAGCCCGAAAGCCGAAAGCAGCTTTGGTCATTATGCAAATCAAAGAGTGTTCTAGTCTAATCCCAACTGTCTAGTTCTTGGTCTATAACATTAATGGATGTCCAGCCAAATACTACTTACAGATGAGAGTTTCTGTCCATATCACCCTTTAACGTCATATCACCCGCGGCACTTTCCATCGCCCGGTGGGGGCTTAGGACCTTCATCGGCCTGCTCGGCTCGGCCTGGGACTTTCCATCGCCCGGCGGGGGCTTCAAAAGTCGGGAGCCTTGATCGCCTCGAGACAGCAGTTTGACTGCCTGTCCACGGGAGAAGAATGAGGAGGAGATAAGACTTTTCTTTGCCTTCCATCACAGTGAGGGTGTGCCTGGAGCAATCACTGTGATGGTTGTTTGTGTTAAATTGTAATTGTGTTGTCTTGTGTTCTTTATTGTTTACTGCCGGACCCTGACGTGAGGACGCTGGTGCTGTTTGTTCGCCGCTTCTCCGTCAGGACAAATCTTTTGTTTATTTGTTTGTTTTTATGTCTTGTTTGCTTGTAAAGCATCTTTGAGTATCTTGAAAAGCGCTATATAAAATAAATGTATTATTATTATTATTATTATTAACTCTAGACTTTCGCCACACCCTGCAAGAATGAAAATTCTCTTTAGTATCTAATTCGTTCAACTAATTTCTTTACATCTATCTCCCAAGCATGCTATCCCCCTCTCACCCCCATCCCCCCACCCACACCCCCAATGCTTCCACATTATTAACTTATCTGCTAAAATAGTAGATCCTTTTCATCCATTATATTTGCATAGTGAACCCAATAACTGCCTTTTGCTTCATCAGTTTCACAGTTAAAAAAATAGATTTGTCTGCTCCACTATTGATGTGGATGTTATGAAGTTACTGTGCTTGTGTGATAGATAAACAAAATGTCCACAGATAATTAGACCAGTACAATTGTATGGATATCAATTAAATTTCTCCTAATAGGTCTATTCGTTCCAAAGAAAACAATCCCAGCTGTCCATTCTTTCCTCGTAGGTTAAAATCCTTTCGATTGTGACAATATCCTTATATATTGTCAATGTCCTCTTGGTTATGCCATTGTATTCCACTGGTAATGTGCATGGGTATGGTATACTCCATCTATAACTAGTTTTAGAATTTCCTTCCTACATTCATATTTTATTAAATTAATACATACACACAGGAAGTACTGAGCAGGTTGGTCAGAAAGGAACACAGCTTTTGCTTCAGGTCAATGACTTTTGCTATCAGTTCTGATAAAAGATCATTAATCTGAACATTAAATCCATTGATCTCTCCCCAGGCCATGCCTCCAGCATTTCCAATATTTTGTTTCTTATCGAAATTCTATAATTCGGCCAATAAAATATCTCATTTGCCTTCATAATCACTTTATCTATCGGCCTCATTAAATTCAGGGTATCTGTGAGGCAATGCAAGCCATGGATTCCCTTTTTATACTTAATTTCAGGCATTCATTTAAAACATTTTACAACTAATTATGACTGTTTTAATTATGCAAAACTCAAAGAAAACATACTATTCTATTCCACATTGCAGTTCAATTGCTCTGAAATATTTGCTTTTGCTTGATGCCATCCCTCTCCTCTCTGCCAGAATATTATTCATTTGAGCCAAGTAGAATAAATAAAAATACACACTGGCACTTCAGTGCTGTACCAAGGGACTATTACATTTTAGAGCACACCGCCTATCACACAAGACATCAAATAGAGACCATGCCAAATCTCTATGTTGATTCCCATGGTGCTATCCAGGTATGACAGTCTACATTTATCCCAGTCAATATCTCTGAAACAGATCATTTATCTCCTTGATGTTTTGAGGACCTTGTTAACTGTGAATTGGCTATAGATTTCCTACACTACACTTTTAAAATTGCCTTTGGTGCACACTCTGATGTTTAAAACAGATGCCAAATTTCGAAATGTTTATATTCTTCAATTTTTCACTTTTTAAATCACCTCCTTGATTTTCTACCACTTAAAAAATGAACAGCAGAAAGGTTAGCTTTGTTGTCAAGAAAATGTACTTAATATTACTTGTTGTGGTTTCCAGGTTTTATCTTCAATAGAATACAACTGTTTTGCTCTTCCTAGTGCCTGGGTGATCACAATCCCGGGTGCTGTCTGTGTGGAATTTGCACATTCTCCCCGTGACCACATGGGTTTTCTCTGGGTACTCTGCTTTCCTCCCATATCCCAAAGACGTGTGGGTTTGTAGGTTAATTGGCTTCTGTAAATTCCCCCTGGTGTAGGGAGTGGATTAAAAAGTGGGATAACATAGAACCAATGTGAATGGGTGACAGCCAGTCGGCATGGACTTGGTGGGCCGAAGGGCCTGTTTCCATGCAGTATCTCTAATCTGAAGGTCAGTGAGCAAATATTATGGAAACTGAAATGAAAATGCAAGTAAGACAAATGTGTGACTCTTTCATGAGCTATGTAACTTGACAAGCTTTCTAAAGGGAAGACAAGTAGCTTTCATTTAAAAGCACGATTAAGATGTATTCAGACTCAGGCTCCAGTTTGAAATTATTTTCAAACAGTAAGGCAATTTGATTCAGAAATTGATTATCATTTAAAAAGTCATTGCTGTCTCCGTAAAAATCATAATTGTTTGTGAACTTCTAATTTTCATGCATTTGTTGCATCAACATGTTACGAAATGAAATTTCAAGAACACTTTTCAAGCAATCAGTACACAAAGAATGTTGAATAATTATAATTATAATTATAACCAGGCCTTTAGCACTCAGGACATACTTCAAAAAATCTATGCAGTATTTGCTTTCAAAGTGCTCCAGAGATTTAGCAGAGATATAATATTTATTGAAAAGCATTGGCAAGTTTACAGATGGATCATAGTGATAAGCTGTATGCCTGCAGCTGATGGAAGCCCAGGTACCATGCCAACATATCCAAACTAAATTTAGGTTTCTACATCAGTGAGAGCAGCTTTCCAGCAGGCCTGGTATGTGTCCAAGTGTTAACAGGGCAATTGGGCAGGATGGGGAGACCATCAGAAGTTATGGGGTGGGGAAAATTGTGAGCCGGAATGGCAATGTTATTGCAGTAAGTGTTATTGAATGAAATTGCTTTAATTTTTTAAGGAAATGTCCAAAAGACATAAAATATTTATTTCCACTTGCAAAGATTTTTATTAATTGATGCTCCTTTCCCACCTTGACCACGAGAAAGGGTAGCATACTTCCTGTGTGCAAGTACATTTTATTTTGAAGGCTCCAACTTTTAATATCAAATAAACATTATTTTATAGATTAACACTGTTCTTACATGAAAACTTAACAAAACTTAATATTTTAACCTTAATTGCCTTTAACCAAGTATATTTGCTGCCTGTGCTGTGAAGGTTGAAATTATGTGTGCACTGCCTGCACAGACAGATAAACAAAGCAATTTTAAGCTCTTTCATATAATTTCTGCAATTTTCAAAAGGTAACTACCAAGAGGGAATTATATTACGAGCCTCATGCCAGTGATGAGAAAGATGAGATGTTGGGGGAGGAATTCTTTGGGGCAGGATCATCCTGTTGGTTAATCATTGGCTAAATAAAGATAGTCAACATGGTTTTGCGAAGATTTTGAGTTTTTGGAAGATGTCGCAAGAGGATTGATGTCGAGTTTTTGGAAGATGTCGACAAGAGGATTGATCAGAGCAGAATAGTGGGTGTTGTCTATTTGGACTTGACCAAGGCCTTTGACAAGGTCCCCACGGTAGGCTATTCTGGAAGGTTAGAGTACATGGAATCCAAGGTGAGCTACCAATTGGATTCAAAATTGGTTTGGAGTAAGGTGTCAAAGGCTAGTTATGGAGGGTTGTTTTACTGATTGGAGGCCAGTTTAGTGCTACAGGGGTCAGTGCTGGTTCTACTGTTGTTTGTTATCTACATTAACAAATTAAATGACAAAGTAGTTGACATTTTTAATAAATTTGCACATGACACAAAAAATGGTTGTATAGTAGACATTGAGGAAGGATATATTTTACGACAGGATCAAGATCAGTTGGGCCAAGGAATAGCAAATGGAATTTAACTCCGTCAAGTGTGAGGTGTTGCACTTTGGTATGTCAAACAAGGACAGAATTTGCACAGTAAATAGTATACTCCTGGAGAGTATTGCAAAACAGAGTGGTCTTGGAGTACAGGTGCATAGCTCCCTGATAGTGGCATATCAGAAAATGTGGTGAAGACCTTTGCTATGCTCTCTGACATGGGGAAGGATATTGAGTACAACATTCGGGATATCATAAAGCAGCTGTACAAGTCATTGGTGAGACCACACGGAGTATTATGTGCAGTTCTAGTCACCCAGCTACAGGAAGAATGCCATTAAGATGGAAAGGGTGCAAAAGAGATTCACCAGGCTATTACCTGGGCTTGAGTTCGAGGGAGAGGTTGGAAATACTGGGATTTTTTCCTTCGGAGTGCAGGAGGCACAGGGCTGACCGCGGGAAAAAAATTCTATCTATCCAATCGATGCATCTCACAATTGTATATACTTCTATCAGGTCTCCCTTCAAACTCTTGATGCTCCAGAGAAAATAATATTTTATAGCCAGTAACCTCTAATCCAGCAGCATTCCGGTAAATCTCTTCTGCACTCATTCAAAAGCCGTCTCATCTTTCCTTGGTGGGGCAACCTAAATTGCACTTTTTGGGTATCAGAATCCAAACTAGCATGTCTCAATGGATCCCATGCATCTCAATCTTCTGGATCAGTCTACCATGAGGAACTCACTAAACATCTAATACCTTACTAAAACCGTCCTCAAAAAACTCAATCAAATTAGCAAGAGATAACCTGTGGCTGGGCAACTCATACCGATGTTGCTACAATTTTTTTCACTATTAGCAGTATGATTTAAAGCTTCTGTTGAAAAGATATGAAGATATTGTCCATTTTGCCATCACACTATTGGAAATAAGTTCCCAAAATCCCAAAATCTAATTATAAGATATTTAGCTTTGAATTTCAACTTCAAGTTAATCAATGCACTGTTTGAAAAACAAAATTTCCTAGGCACCTGGTCCCTATCGTAGAAAATGTAGCAGATAGATAAGGCTTTGAAATTATGCTTACGGTGTCAATGTTAAAAATGTGAACAAAATTTTAAAAATCACTTTCGTTTAAAATATTTATTGAACAGTATGTCAAATACTGGAAGCACAAACAAGATTTGCTGTGCATTGCATGTTGGGTTGATCTTTTAATTCCCACAGTCAGGATTTTTCAGAATGATATTCTTTGCATAGTCTAAGCACTTGCAAATGTTTTTTGACATAATTGGAAATGTCGGCATTGCCTTTACCTGGATGAATATTGATGTATCTTAAGTCAATTCTCAAAACATATTTCAAACTGGAACCAGTGAGAAAGAAAAAAAATAGATTATGGTATACAGGAGGCTCTGTTTGAAGGATAAAGAGAACCATGTTATGTTAAAAATATGCATTTTGTATTCTCTGCACAAAGTGAATAACTATTATATGTGCTGCACAAAGATAAGGTGGAGAAAGTCTCTTATGCAGAAGACTTCAAACTGAAAATGTAACTGAAATGTTTACTTTTTAATTCAAGCAAGAATTGTCAATGTTTATATTTGTATTGTTTAAATAAAAGTGCATGATTTTGAGCAAAGGAAGTGAAAGAGCAAAACTGCCCACCAGGATACTAAATACTAGCATGTAAAATTCCCCATATGCCTTTAGAAAGAGAAAATAAGATTTCAAATACCAACAAGCTCCAAACACCTTTTATTTAACTTTCTAAACCAATTACTTTTATTTCATTAATAAACCCTGACATGAATGTATGCTTTACCACAAGATCTAAGTTTATTGAAATGTTAGAATATTCACAAGAATCATGGTCTTGTATTGTAAACAGTTGCAAATTAAAGCAAGATTCCAATAATCCTCTTTTCTTACAAGATTTATCATCCACTTCACCAAGTGTACTGTCCGTTTGGCGTCCTCACTTATTTTATGTTCATATAAGATTTGAGAGCTATAATTTCTACTCGTGTAAGTTCATTAGTTTCTCATCTGAGAAGACACAGGGATTCTTGCAGGACAGCAATTGAAGATTAAGCATTAGCCCATTGATGATAGACATCAAAACCAGGCAACAGATTCAGTATCAGGGAGAGCAATAAAACAGGATTCATCAATTAAAAGGATCTTCTGAGCAAAATTATATAATTTGGTGTTTTCAATTATCAAAAAATCTTCCACATGTACTAGAGGATCTAGGGAGACAGAGGAACTGAAGGAAATTGGCATTAAGCGAGAAATAGTATTGGGTAGAGTGATGGGACTGAAAGCTGATAAATCCCCAGGGCCTGATGGTCTGCATCCCAGGGTACTCAAGGAGGTGGCTCTAGAAATGGTGGATGCATTGGTGATCATTTTCCAATGTTCAATAGATTCAGTATCAGTTCCCGTGGATTGGAGGGTAGCTAATGTTATCCCACTTTTCAAGAAAGGAGCGAGAGAAAATGGGGAATTATAGACCAGTTAGCCTGACATCGGCGGTGGGGAAGATGCTGGAGTCAATTATTAAAGAGATAATAATGGTGCAGTTGGATAGCAGTAAAAGGATTGGTCCAAGTCAGCATGGATTTATGAAGGGGAAATATTGCTTGACTAATCTTCTGGAACGTTTTGAGGATATGACAAGTAAAATGGATGAAGGAAAGCCAGTGGATGTTGTGTATCTAGACTTTCAGAAAGCCTTTGATAAGGTCCCACACAGGAGATTGGTGATCAAAATTAGAGCACATGGTATTGGGGGTAGGGTACCATTCCGTCTCTCCGGAGATGCTGCCTGACTCGCTGAGTTACTCCAGCATTTCATGAAGATTCTCATGTTTCCTTACATTGCACAAAGATTTGGGCGACCATGGTTTCTCAGACTGAGGGCATAAAGCATCCCTTCCAGTGACCTGTGAGTGGCAGTTGAATCTCTCTACAATTACAATGAACAAATTCTAATTAGCACTTAAGCCATTGCCTGGAATCACTTTCCACAGTCACCACAGCTGAATTTACCCAGCTGTGAAAGGCAAATCTTTTGGTACCCTGGACATCTGTAGAACAGTCTAAAGAGCAACAAAGCCTTAAATGAAGCACTAATGCTCCACCCTGAAAGTTTTGACTGTTAGTTCGAAGCGTTAGAAAATTAATCAAAAAGGTACAGAACTGACACAGTTTATTACATTTTAATTTATAATGTTATCAAAAATTCTTTAAATAATTAAAAGTTTGAATAAAACATTTTAAAACGCATCTTGCCTTTGGCTGTCTTCTTTGCAACCAGCAGGTTTGTTGGACTTTGTTTTAGATTTAATGTGCCACAGAACCCAAGAGCTTAACGGCTGCATGATCCCAGAAAGACGTAATTCTGGCACTGCATTTCAAGGAATCACCATTTACCAGGAAAATCCAAGTCATTATTTCAAAATTAGGCCGGAATATCTAAAGCAATTTGCAAACATGCATAACAAATTTAATGGATAGCTGAAAATGCATTGGTAAGAGGTCAAAAATCTTATAAAATGGAATATTGAATGAGTAAACAATATAGTCTTCCCCATTTTCTTTCCCATCTCATTCGATACTCAGTTGTGAAAATTGGGTCAAATTAAATGTTTGTGATAAAGCATTCAGGTCCTGAAAAAAATCCAGTATTTTCAGTTTCACATCAGACTAGATGTCAAATTCCTCTTCAGAACAATGAATGAAGAACACAATCACAGATTATTTTTGTTTCAGTAACAGTTTCTTCTTGTGTCTTTCATGAGTTAGGCAAAGAATATATAAACCAGCTAAAGCTCAGTCAGGAAATAAAGCACAAACTTTAGTTGCAAATATAGGTTTACTGTACATTACTATAATTGTGGCCAATTCGTGCAAAATACTAGCCATACTTAACTCTACTGAGTTTTCCAAAGTTAACAAGCACTTTAAAACAGGTTTTCATCAAGATATTGGGAGTTCTTCAGGCTTGATAACCTAACTTTTTACAGAATTTAATCTTCTTTCACTTCAGTATCAGTGCAAAGTTCAAGTAGATCTCAGTTTCCATTGATGCTAATGGCCAGGTCGTCACTTTATTTGTAGAACAACCTGTCAAGAGAGAATTTAGTAAATTTAAACTATTACCGAGTGTATATCAAGCAATTTCTAACTTACTGTAAACAGTGTGGAACAGTGGTGCAGCAGTAAGATTCCTACCTTGCTGCGCCAGAGACCCAGCTTCCATCCTATCTATGGTTGCTACCTGTACGGAGGTTGTACGTTCTCCCTGTAACTGCGTGGGTTTCCTCTGGGCGTTAAGTTTCCTCCCACACTTCAAAAACATACAGGTTTGTAGGTTAATGGGTTTCAGTAAAATTGTAAATGATCCCTGGTGTGTAAGATAGTGTTAGCGTATGGGATGATCGCTGGTCGACACGGACTCGGTGGGCCAAAAGGCCTGTTTCCGCACTGTTTCTCTAAAGTCTAAATCTCTATAGTCTAAAGTCAAACATATTAAGGAACCATTATAGCACCATCTGTTTAGGAAGCTAACCAAAATAACAGTCGTTCATGATGAGAAGGTTGTGTTATTTTTGGCCATATTCATTATTTTTTAATGTACCACAAAAGCTGATGAATAAACTTTTGAATCAATTACTGAAACATTTTAGTGAAGCTGACTGATGATACTGGAAATGGTTTGTGCCTGGTAACGCACAATCTCACCCTCAGCTATCTATATTTCACTTGGTACCTATTAAATGAGGGGATGTCAACTTACATTGTAAAATTGATTCCCATACTGGTTCGTGACAGGATTGAACTTGCTGGGACCCCAGGCAAAGTAATAAAAATCTGAAACCAATTCACCCTGGGTCAATGTCATACATCTCCTAAAGATCGTAAGTCAAAAATATTATCGTGCAATGTAAACTTTTAATATTTTCTGTTCTGGCAAACATTGAATGTTAATTCTGTTCAATTTTTGCAGGATAAATATTCGTATTCCCTTGCCAAATAGATCATTCTGTACCAAATTCATTTGAGATTGAAATTACAAGACCTCCACATTCCGTTTACCCAGTAGTTTTTCTATGATTTTTCTACACCATAAAAAACACTGCCGATATTAGATGCTTATTTCAAATGTACATTAATTCCACCGTAGAAAGGTTAAGAGCTTTTCCAAAAATTACATTAATTTGATTTGAAGTGTTTTCACTTGTGAGGTTACAGCAAATTTACAAACCTCTGCAGTAATAAAAGTATTGGACATTGAGGTATTTCACATAGATCACCATTTTGTGAAATTTCATGACAAACATTAAACGGAATTTCATGATCTTAACACATAAATTTGCTTTTTTTTCCCCATCGGAAATGTTTTCATTATTAATTTCTTGGAAATAAACCTCAAGTAAGTCCTTTTGAAATGAATGATCTATACAGGTTCTGACCTCTATGACAACCCGTTCAAGGTGTATAGTATAAATCATTCTACCCTTTATCTCCTCCTGTCTAATTTTTTTCTAGTGTTGAGAATTAAAGGAAGGTCAATAAAGACTCCAACATTTTATCTTATTCAAAATCTTACCGATTAAAACAACTGCTTTAGATACTACTGATTCAGACCTGAGAGGACAAGCAATTCACTCGACAGTTCTCTTTGCTAAATTGGATATTTCCCAGAATATATTCCAATTACATAATATAATCCCTGGTACAGGTGCACTACCGGTTTTTTGACAACTAGTGGTCCGGCACCTCCTTTAATCTGGACAAAATTACAAAATGCACTTGAAACCCCCACACCTGCTCCCCACCACTACCCCTCCCAGAAACATCATGCCGAGGCCAGATGAGGTGGCCGATCTCAACCTCATCGGAACTTAGAGTCATAGATTGATACAGTGTGGAAACAGGCCCTTCGGCCAAACTCGCCCACACCGGCCAATAATGTCCCAGCTACACTAGTCCCACTTGCCTGCGCTTGGTCCATAATCCTCCAAACCTGTCCTATCTGTGTACCTGTCCAACTGTTTCTTAAATGATGGGATAGTCCCAGCCTCAACTACCTCCTCTGGCAACTTGTTCCATACACCCACCACCCTCTGTGTGAAAAAGTTACCCCTTGGATTCCTATTAAATCATTTCCCGTTCACCTTGAACCTATGTCCTCTGGTTCTCGATTCCCCAACTCTGGGTAAAAGACTCTGTGCATCTACCCAATCCATTCCTCTCATGATTTTGTACACCTTTACAAGATCTCCCTTCATCCTTCTACGCTCCATGGAATAGAGACCCAGCCTATTCAGTCTCTCCCTATAGCTCACACCCTCTAGTCCTGGCAACATCTTCCATGCAGATTTGCGGGTCGAATTTGCCCCTGCAGTCAGGGCTCTGGAATTATGGCCTAGTCGGTGCCAGCAGCTCCATTCTTTGTGGGCCGGTATCTCGGACCCTCAGCTGCTAGGCGGACTGTTCCAGTACCCTAGGACTCCTCTGACAAGTTGTGACCCCCGTTGATCCAGCAAAACAGATAACCCAGAAAGGCTCTGGAACCAAGGGTGTCGGAAAATCAATGGGGGACCTGTACTGATAAATATTAAAACATAAAAAGTAATTGTTTAAAGAATCTTTAGTTATAGGATTCTAATCCTAATTTGTTAACAACCTTACACTTCTAGTAAAATTCCAATAATGCGTTATCCAGTTATTTAGATACAAGGATAGGGCTCTGCAGCTCTCTGACTCTATTCAGAGATGACGATGGTTCAACATCTGGCTCACCGAGTGCTGATTCCCACTTTCTCTCTGACAGACCAGAGCCCAGGTGGCATCTCACCAGCAACCCCGTCCCACACCAGGGCTTGGGTTCCCACGCTGCCATCCATCTCACTGGGTAATTCATTATGCAGTAATGGATACACTGGATACATAGTCAGTATCTGTGAAATTAGTAGAACTGCCTCCCATAGACAAAGCTTTGGTGTCATCAGAAAATTCATTCAATTTTATCAAAATATAGATGGCAATATATTCCAAACAAAGCAATGTGTTAAATGTCAACAGCAATCACAAGTTTCCAACTGAAATACTGATGAAACATAAAAGATTTATGCCTGAACATTAATTATGTCACAAAAGATTGTGCAATAGAAATGGAAATGTGTAATAGATAACTGAGTAACAAGGGAAATGTAATGGATTAGATTAATGCACCTTTATCTCCAACATTCAAGTTCAAATCTATTTGAGATTGATGGAATTAATACAAGTATTTTGCTGTAGCATTGATGGCAGAACTACTGATAATCACCATCATTACTCAATGAAGCTGACAGCTGTTCTTGCTTAGTTTAATATGGAAACTAAACCATTGCAGTCAACGATTCAACACACCCTCACCAGGCTGAGCTGTTTGTCATCTTCCCCAATAGAATCAATAGCTGAACTGATAAGAATTTAAGCTATTACAAATTCCTATTGGATACCTTACACTAAATGGAAAAGATTTTATTGACACGCCAAGCCATAATTACTACATAGTAAATGGTGACCCATGAAAACTAATTTCATCTGTGCATGCTCTAATTTCCTCATAAATATTTAAAAACATGGAATTTTACAATAATACTTTATTTTTAATATATTCATATTTCAAGATTTGTCTGTTTCAATCTTTATTTAGCAACATTTAAAAAATACAACAACCAGTTCTAAAACAATCACAATTCTTTTTTTTAAATGGCAGCTGTATAAATCCAAATGCATAATTTCAACAACCTGATATAGAAACAGATGTTGACCTTAAATCTGAACGGTGTGAGCTATTAAATACAAAATTTTACTTGTTGAAGGATAGATTTGTATTAAAACAGTAATGGCCTAAAGTTCATTGTAACCCAATAAAGTACTTTTTCCAGAAAATAAAAATAAACTACAGATGTACAAAATCCAAAATATATCGAAAAATGCTGGAAACATTTAGCAGATCAGGCAGCACTAGTGGAAAGAGGAACAGACAATGTTTGAGATTGAAGACCCTTCGTCAGTACAGGGAAAGAGAAAGGAAGTTTCTGACAGTACCTCCATGGATAATGTAAAGGATAATATAAAACATAACCCATAACATTTACTCTAGGTCTAATGTAGCAGAATATTGCTACATTAGACCAAGTCTTTGAAGGCAGGAGGGCACCACTATATAAAATTATATTTTAGGTTTTACTGACAAATAAGTTTTATTGAATAGATATACAGCAACTAAAAATGGCAGTGTTGTAACAGCACATTGGAACAAAATATTTCACAGCATTGGGACACAAGAAACTGCAGATACTGGAATCTTGAGCAAAAAACTAAGTGCCGGAAGTACTCCTTGGGTCATGCAGCATATGTGGAGGGTTTGGACAGATGACATTTTGAGTCGGGACCCTTCTGTGGAACATACCACATTTTGCAGCATATTTGCCATTTTCCCTAACTTGTGCACTTATTACGGCACAGTAAGGGCGACAGTGTAATCTTGGTAAACAAGGGTCTTTCTTTCTTTCGTATGTCAACTACAACAGTCAAAGGTGGCAATTGGTGCTTCAGAGTACCGTAGTTGACGCTTTGCTGCAGATTTTGCCCGTTCTGTAGAACTACCCAGGGTGGACGACGAGGACGTAAAGCTGCTCCCACCCCAGTAAACATGGGTGACAGTGTAATCTTGGTAAATATCAATAATTGACACTTAGAATTGAGAAAGAAAAGGGTAGAAGGATGAAATGGGATAAAACCCAAAGCAAGTAAATAAAAGGAAAGATTTTTGTTAAACTTAAACCTAATCTATTTCATTTAAAAAAATCTAAGAACAACTTACTGCTTGTAGACTCAAATTCTACCATTCAAAGTACAGCTGTAATGTAAGGGTCAAACAGACCATGTTAGCTAAAATGGAGTTGTCAGCTAAATTAGCAGCACAGCATTCCAAACCCTTCGAAAACAGGTTGATATTCTCGAAGATGTTCCCAAACAAGTGTGGGAATGTCTGGGTTTGCTAAGCAAAACGCCGCAATGGTTGGGTGGGCCACCGATGCCCCCTAGCGCAAGTAGTGCAGAAACGGGGTGCACAACAGGCTAAGTGTGGCACGGCCTGATTGGACAGGCTAATGATTGGCTCACAGGAGGGGGTATGGAACAGTCTTAATGGATGAGAAACGCCATAAAGGACCGTATTGAGCGACCTTCCGGAGGAGGAGAGAACCCCGGCCTTTGGACCGTGTCATGAAGGGTGCCAGGTGATCAGCAACAGTTCACTACCCGGGGGCACTCTTTACTGTATACTCGTGGTTTGCAAGTACATACGTGGATCAGTGAGTCTAAGAGCCTTATTTGGTAGTGCAATAAAATACTTTGTTGTACAAATTCTGTGCCTGAATCTGGTGATTTATCGAACATAACAATGTTCGAAAGACTCCAATTTCAAATTCTACCTTGAATCCATGATCACAATGAATGGCGGTGCTGGCTCAAAGGGCCGAATGGCCTCCTCCTGCACCTATTTTCTATGTTTTTTTTCTATAAAAGCTAATGCAGGATCAGTAACAATATTTAAGATGCAAATGAACAAGTATCTGATGAGCAAGCATATAACACATGCATATGGATTCAGTGTAGATTGACATGATGGTCAGCATAGACACGGTGGGACAAAGGGCCTGTTTCTATGCTGTACAACTCAATTACTCTAGTTAGGCAGAAACATTCTTCAAATAACTAAAGCAAACGCAAGTTGCAATCTATCCCCCTGAAGAAATGAATTGGCCAGTAACAAGCAAAGGCAGAAAATTTCTTCAAACACAAAGGAAATTTGATAGAGAGTTGCAATCTTCACAAGTTTGTCAAAGGAAAGGTTCAAATCATCAGACAACTTAGTGATTTGTAACGCACAACCTCTCTTGACCTCACCATAAATTACTGAACAGTTTATAAATGAATAACAATGTATGACGTAATATTACTTATTTAGGCTATAAAATTTGCCCAAGAAGCCTAACTTTAGTAAAGAATAACTCCTAATGCATATTTTTCCTCCAATCAACTACAAAAATAGAAGGTCAAACTACCACTTCAAGTTTCAAGGATTATAGCCACACTCATAACTTTTCAAAAGCTTTGAACAAACTCACTGATTAGAGCTGTGGGGTGTTAAAGCAACTTCAAAATAATGACCAGATGAGGCTGATGTATTCTCTCAGTATTCGATGGGTAAGTCCAAAAATGATTTATTTTTGTTAAACAGGTCTTCCAGTTAGCATCACAACTAAAGTCTCAATCTATGTCTGGAAGCTGTTGCTTTAGAACTCCTGTTCCCTGATAGAGATAACACAGCTAAACTTTAAAAATTGTTTTTAAATCTTGTCATTTTAACTTGGACTGTCAAACAAAAAGAGCTCAAACACTTCCCCATTCAAGATTTCAAGCAAAGCTATTGTACATCCCAGAGCGTGACTGATGTCCATGTTTTTGTAGATTAAAATGGCGGAAGGAAACATTTTCTTCAGTGCTTCATTTTAATGTTATCACATAAACCATGAGAATTGCTCAATGCAGTGTGCTTGTAAGAGAAGCTGAGAATGTATTGTTAAGGATACTTGCCATCGCAGCATAATGCTCCACCAGTCACAGTTTTCAAAAGCACGATTTACACCAAACTTCTCAGATTCCAACTAATGTTAAACATACATTTTTGCATCACTGTTATTATGTAACAAGATTTACAACAAACGTTACCAAGGCTTTGTCAACAGTAACTCCCAAATCATAATGATTCCTTCATTGATGCTACATCACAATCCTGGAACTCATTCCCTCACAGCACATTGGAAGTCCATCACTACATCAATTCACTGTCATCCCAAATACAGTTAGGGATGGAACATAACACTGTTGAGTTGGCAGAGAATTGAATCAGTTGAAAATTAGTTCTAGCCCGCTAAAGATTCACTTTTCAGGCTCCGTGCTTGGATTGTTAGGTTGCTCCCTGATGTCGTTTCATAGTCCTCAAAATATATTCTCTGTTCCATTGTTGCTTCCTGCAAGCCTGGCCTATTCCTCTACACCAAGCTGTGACTACGTGGAAGTTTCACAATGAGCTAAACTTCAGATAATGTTATTAATCAGAAATATTCAAAAATTCTTAACACTTTGTATAATCAATTTTGCAGGTATTTTGAACAAAACAAAATTTCATATAAAGTGTACCTGAAACCACCTTTCCGTTCAGACACATAGACTAGAGAAGTAGGCCATTCAGAGCTGCTCCTCTATTCAGTATTACAGCCAATCCTCTATCTCAATACCATGTTCACAATCCCTCCAACTACTTGTCTTTAGAAAACTGTCTACTTCCAAATATTCACTAACTTCATTTCCACAGCCTTCTATGGTATTGATGTCCACAACATCATCACCTTCCAAGAAATTTCTCTTCATCTCAGTCCCAAATGTCTGTAACTGCTCATTCTGGACAACTCAACCAGGAAAACATCTATCCATCTCCAATCTGTCCCATGCTGGCAGAAATGCATACATGTTAATGAGATCCCCTCTCATTCATCTAAACCATAATGAGTACAGGGCATATTGACCCAATATCTCTAATTATGACAATGTTGTCACTCCAAGAAACTTCACTGAACTGTCTCCATGGCAAGTATATTTTTTTCTTGGGTAAGAAGAACTCAACACGATACTAAACGTATGGCATCACCAAGATCCTGTATAATTGTAGTAAAACGTCCTTGCCACTATTCTCAAAACTGTTTGCACTGAAGGCCGTTGTACCATTTCAAACTTGCTGGGTCACCTGCAAATTTTGTTTTCAGTGATTAATGCACAAGGGCATCCAGAAGCCTTTGAATATTGACATTTCCCAATCAAATATACATGATACTCTGCTTTTCTGTTTTTCCTAAAGTGCTTAACTTATTTGCATATACTACAACCAACTTGTATTTACCCATTCACTCAACCTATCTAAAATTGCCTCTATGTGCAGGAAAGAACTGCAGATGCTGATTTAAATTGAAGATCGACACAAAATGCTGGAGTAACTTAGCAGGACAGGCAGCATCTCTGGACAGGAATGGATGATATTTCGGGTCAAGACCCTTCTTCAGACCCATCAGTCTGAGATACTGAGTTACTCCAGCATATTGTGTCTACCTTAAAATTGCCCCTATGTCTCCTTGTGTCATCCTCACAATGCCAGTCAGTTTCGTGCCATCCGCAAACACATTCAGAAAAATAAAACAACATAGAATAAAAATAAACCGGTTAGTTTCAAGGTATCAGTGGGTATCAGAGGATTATTGTGGAGCCCTCAATTTTTATCATTCCATAAGACTGACTTAGATGAAAATACAAAGTGCAATGTGTCCAATTTAATAATTCAATTTAAAGTATTTTTGTTGTTTAGATAAATGATGGACCCTGCTCTCTGATCCTGGTGGAAGTGGCGGCGCCTAACGGCTGCGGCTCGCTAGCAGTCTGTTCGTCTTTTTTCCTTTTTTTTTTGTTGTGTGTCGGTGTTGGGATGCGGTTTTTTGGGGGGTTTTTTGTGTATGTGTGGGGGTGGTGGTGTGGGTGGGGGGGTGGTGGTGTGGGTGGGGGGGTGGGGGAAACCTTTCTCTTTTAGGTCTCTTCCTCACGGCGCGGGGTGCGGCTCGGCCGCGGGGCCTTCCATCGCCCGGTGCGGCTCGGCCGCGGGGCCTTCCATCGCCCGGTGCGGCTCGGCCGCGGGACCTAACATCGCCCGGTGCGGCTCGGCCACTGGACTTAACAGTGCCCGGTGCGGCTCGGCCGCGGGGCCTAACATCGCCCGGCGCGGCGGCGGGACTTAACAGTGCCCGGTGCGGCTCGGCCGCGGGGCCTAACACCGCCCGGCGCGGCTCGGCCGCGGGACTTTTCATCGCTGGTGCGGCTTGGCCGCTGGACTTAACAGTGCCCGGTGCGGCTCGGCCGCGGGGTCTTCCATCGCCCGGTGCGGCTCGGCCGCGGGACCTAACATCGCCCGGCGCAGCTCGGCCGCAGGACTTAGCTGCGCACGGCTCGGCCGCGGGGCCTTCCATCGCCCGGCTCGGCCGCGAGACGTTTCAGCGCCCGGTGCGGCTCGGCCGCGGGGACTTCCATCCCCTTGCGGGGACTGTGCGGGTCGGTCGGGGACGAGCTGTCTGTCCGTGGGCGTGGGGAAGAGAGTGGAAGTTTTGTTGCCTCCATCACAGTGAGGGGGTGTTTGGAGTCACTGTGATGGACGTTTGTGTTGGGGTCATGTGTCTTGTGTTCTTTTTTTTTTTTTGTGTGTGACTGCTATGTAATTTCGTTCGGTACCTTGGTACGGAATGACAAATAAAGCTCTGTTGACTGTTGACTGTAATTTCTAAATGACTATGACAATAGACAATAGGTGCAGGAGTAGGCCATTCGGCCCTTCGAGCCAGTCAAGGTGTTCAAGACTGCTTGATCATTCTAGGGTTAGGCAATAAACAGGTTAGTTCATATGAATCTTCAGGAAACAATGGATGTTGATAAACAGCCAGTTTTGTTATTGTAGCACATTGTCATCGTGTCAAGTACCTGTAGACCTTGTCATCGGGCTCACATTTGTACGGTGGATTTAAGAAAATACTGTTTCCCGTTTTACAATGCAATCACATAAAATTGAGCACTGGGGATGAAATATTACATCTGTAAACCTTCAAAGTTCAACTGAAATTCTACATTCAGAAAATTAGTACACTGGGACCAATTACAAAAAAAGTCGGCAAAATACATGTGCACACAAATACTTTAAAACTACCTTATTTGCTGCCTCCAGGGAGTGAATTAGTGTTTGCAGCTCTTCTTTGTCCATCTCAATGGTGACAGGTTTTAATACTCCATTTTCCTTGACATTGAGGTCAAGGTTCAGCAGTGGTGTTTGAAGAAAAGCAATCTTATCACTTGAAAGAGGTAACTGTAATACAAACAAGTATTAAATTAAATATACATTTAGTATATTTCCGTTTGGTTGAATTCAATGGATAGAATATAGTTTGTACATTTTCGAAGTACTCAAAAGTATACAAGCTGATTTTAAATTCTGCATACATCATTCAGCATCTTATCAAAA
The DNA here is from genome assembly GCF_053455715.1 of Rhinoraja longicauda. NCBI lineage: Eukaryota > Metazoa > Chordata > Chondrichthyes > Rajiformes > Arhynchobatidae > Rhinoraja > Rhinoraja longicauda. Next base: position 64,021,437 of record NC_135953.1, on the reverse strand, counting down.
TGTGTTCAAAATGCTTCCGATACCACCTATGTATGGCTCAGTACGAGAGCTGCTTTAGTAAAATTGACTATTTAGGCAGAGATCCAGCAGTTTAAAGGCCAAACATTTTCTTGTGAAAATAGAACAAAGGAAGGAGGGCCTTTTAGATTATTCAGTTACAGAACTGTTGATTAATGGACTGTTAATGGAAAGTCCTTGTAATTGTTTTGTTGCTAAATAAACACAAAACTTCATTATTATGTTACATTAGATTAAAACTTTATACATCAATATACAAGTAGCAAAGTTGCTTCTGATTGTATTCAAATTCACTTAAGTCAATTGAAATGAGATAAATATTTGAACTGAAGTTATCTTCAGGAATATGTTCAAGTGATATTTTTTTTCAAATATGCACTTCAGCCCCAAGCAATTTATTTTTTGCAGACACAATAATAATTTACCATGCCTGTCCTGAAGATCAGTCAATTACGATTGCAATTATCAACCCTCTGGTGCACAGCTCACCAAGTTCTGAACTGAGGCAAATTGTTGCAAATTCAAAATAGAAAAAACATATTCTGTTACAAATATCCTGTGGGTGCGTTCAGCATATACAATCTAAGCAATGCAGCTGGCACCTTTCAATCTTTAACATGAATGTTCTCAGCTCCCATTATCTCATAATTAAAATCATATCCCCACTTTCAAATTTTAATCATGAACAAAGAACAGTACCGCACAAGAACACACCCTTCAGCCCACAATGTCTTGGATGCCAAGGCCAAATCATATCTGTCTGCACATAATCCATATCCCTCCATTCCCAACATATACACATACCTATCCACAAGTTTCTTAAATGCCACTATCGTATCTGCCCCAACCACCATCCCTCGCACTCACCACCCTCTGCATTAAAAAAAACTTGCCCCTCACATCTCCTTTAAACTTTCCCCTCTCATCTTAAAGCTATGCCCTCTAGTATTTGATTTTTCCATCCTGAGACAAAGGTTCTCACTGTCCACTATCACTATATCTCTCAGAATTTTATATACTTCTATCGTATAAATTTACATCCAGCAAACTTTTCATCATCCAAAAGGACACAAAGTGCAAGAGTAACTCAGTGGATCAGGCAGCATCTATGGAGAACATGGATAGGTGACATTTCAGGTCAGGACCCTTCTGACCTGCTGAGTTACTCCAGCATTTTGTGTTCTTTTGTGTAAACTAGAATCTGCAGTTCCTTGTTTCTACATTCTTCATCATCCATTTTGCCACGGTTGCACTATTGAGTTCATTCAGTTTTGTTAAAACATTCTTTGTTTTGTAAATTTCCACGATCATTTCATTGCCATCTAAACTGCCTGGTAATCTGAGATGATTAGTTTACTTTCAGTTCCTTTAAACCAGGGCTCGGCAACCTACGGCCCCCTGGTCAGATCCGGCCCGTAACCTGAAATCGCAGTCCCTAAGAGAAATATTATATCAACCCGGCCCGCAGGCGTATCTTTTTTTTCTGAGGTTAAACACAAAGAAATAGCCAAAACAAAAGAAATAAAAAAGAAACATTTAGAATACTAATATGTTTGATAATCAGTGGTGCTTTTTATTAGTTATTATTTGTTAGTTTTATTAGTTCAGATATTCCATAGCTCCCGTTTTCTGTATGTGATACAGCGGCTGACAACACTACAGCTCGTGTTGCATCAGCCGCTTAGAGTGGAGCGTTTCTCAATAATTCACTTAACCTGAGGCTGGCGTGTCTGTACGTTCTCCTCATCCATTGGTGCTCTTATATGCATGTGAATTCAAGTTGTGTGCAACCCCATTTGATGTAAAAGTAGACATTGTAGCAGAAATTTATCAAATGGAATTGATAGAAATGCAATGTGACAGCATATTGAGATCTAAATGTTATTCAGAAGATGTGTCTGTGCTTGACTATTATAAAAACTATATAAATTCAAGCAGAAATATCCTAGCCTGATGGACCACACTAAAAAAGATGGCATAATTGTTTGGTAGATCTTATTTGTGTGAGCAACTATTCTCAAAAATGAAACACACCAAGAATTTTTTGAAATCCAGATTAACTGATATCATATCATCATATCATATCATATATATACAGCCGGAAACAGGCCTTTTCGGCAGACCAAGTCCGTGCCGCCCAGCGATCCCCGTACATTAACACTATCCTACACCCACTAGGGACAATTTTTACATTTACCCAGCCAATTAACCTACATACCTGTACGTCTTTGGAGTGTGGGAGGAAACCGAAGATCTCGGAGAAAACCCACGCAGGTCACGGGGAGAACGTACAAACTCCTTACAGTGCAGCACCCGTAGTCAGGATCAAACCTGAGTCTCCGGCGCTGCATTCGCTGTAAAGCAGCAACTCTACCGCTACGCTACCGTGCCGCCCATTTAAATAGCTCATTTAAATAGTGTATTGCTGTTGGCATCAACAAATGTGAACCCCAATATTGATAATCTTTTAAACAGCAAAAAGCATTAAGTTTCTCAATGATTTATTAAATATTTAAATTAAAACAAACTATTCCCTTTTTATGTGGACTTTCCACTTTTCAATAATGAATGTTTACATTTTAAAGTTTCCTTGTATTTTTACAAATTAAAAAGGTTTTTAATAGAAATACATTATGAATTCAATACGTTTTAAATCACAAATGGTGAACCTTGGTTAAGGACAAATCGTTTTATAAGTTTTAGCCTTTTATTTTTAAATGCAGAATATAATAAGCTGTGTTTTAATAAAATAAGTATATTTTTGCTTTTTTATGTAAACTAGCCGGCCGGCTGCTTGTTCATTCATTCATGATCCGGGCCGCAGTAACAAAAAGGTTGCCCACCCTTACTTTAAACTGTTCCGAAAAAAGGATGGAAGATATTCAGGGTTAGCCTCGTCATAACTCCGAGACATTAATTTACAACCAGTGAGTTTATCAATAAGATTCAAGGCCGGGTTACTTGTCCTTGTGTCTCCCCTCTAACATTGCATCGCCACTCTGGCAAATTGGATCTTGAATTGGATTAGTGACAGGATACAGTGAGTTACAGTCAAGAGTTGTTTGTGCAATTGGTAGCCTGTGACTAATGGTGTACCACTGCATTTATATATATTTAGAATCTGGATGCAGATGAAGGACTTATGATGACCAAGTTTATAGCTGAGCATGGGGAGGGTAGCCTTCAGTTGCAGAAAATCATTTATTAGTTCATAAAATGGCCATAGAAAGGCCAGATCGAATTTAATCCTGAAAAGTCTAAGGACCAACAAGGCTAGGATATACAAAATGAATGGAAACGTTTCAGGAGTATTGAGGAACAGAAGAAGAACCTTGGTGTATAAGTCCAAGGATTCCAAAAGGCAAAAGCAAAGATGGATAAGTTGGTGAAGATGACATACAGGATACTTGCCTTCATCAACTGTATTATCAGCTGTAACATGAGGTCGTCTGCAGGTAGGACATGGCTGGAGTATTGTGTGTAGTTCTGCTCACCCCAGAAAAGGAAGGATGCGATTGCACTGGTGGGTTGCAGAGGATATTCGTCATGTCTTTCAGCAATGAGTGTGGAATGCCTGGGTTTGTTTACCAAGGCGGAGGGGAATTCTCATTGAGAATTCTAAAATTATGTGCAGCATAGAAATGGTAGATAGCAACAAAAAAAAACGTTTCCCCTTAGCATAAGTGCCTGCAAACAGGGGACACATTTTTAAGGTAAGAGATAGAAGATTCAGAGGGGATTTGATGAATATTTTCCCCTCACAAACGGGAAGTCGATATCTGGATTGCACCTTATGGTGTAAGGTGGAGGCATGTACTCTCACAACATTCAAGTGGTGTTTAGATGAGCATTGAAACCTCATACTATTGAGGTTTCACAGCAGTGGGGTCCAAAATGCAATTAATATAAGCATAACTAATACCTGGCAGACATGTTGGGCCAAATGACCTGATTGTATGCCATATGTAACCATAACATTATTGCAGCAATATTATTGGGAAGGAACCTTTGCTTTAAAAAAAATGATCATACAGTAACCCAATAGGCACAGCCCGTTTATTGCAATACCTTCAGCTGCCAATCAAAATCTTGTAGTTGAGCAGATGTCACACTATTGGTTTTCTCAATTAATGCCCATCTGAGCTCCTCCTTTCTCGCTTTTAAACAGCTAAGAATTGCTTCTTGATGGGCTGCACTTAGTCCATCCAGTAGCTGTTGAACCTTATATAAAAACACAAGTTATAAAACATGTTTTAATGACTGAACATAATATAAGTCATATGTCAGAACTGAAATTAATGGCCTAACGTTAAATTAAAACTTTAAAGCCTTAAAGCTAATATTCTAGTTAGCTGACAGTTCAATATTAGAAGAAACACAAGACTATGTCATGGCAGAAAGCCAATAGAAATGATTTCGAATTGTTTCAACATTGACCAGACAGAAACACCAAAGATGATAAGCATTCGTCCTCTGCTGGAAATGTACTTGGTTTTTATAGCTATACATTCCATCTTTCCAGTTAATGAATTGCCCAGGAAATTACTAACATTGATCTTCCATGTACTCAATCTATAACACTAAATAAAAACCTTAACATCTGATGTCTGCAGGAACAGTATTAATACTGTGCTCTCATTCAATAAGTGAGGTTTTTGACTTCAACATTCTTTATTCAGACATTTGATCAAAGGTTCAATCCATAATTTTACAAACATGGAGTCTTGGCATTTCAATTCTATAAAGATATTGAGGTTTATTCTTCTGTGGGATGTGTCTGACAAGCCCAGAATTCATGTCCCACCCTTATTGTTCTTGAGAAAGTGCTAAGCTCCGTGTTTGGAACATGCAGTGTTTTGGCACTACTACAGCAATACAAAAACACAAGGAAAGAGTAGATCACCTGGCTCCTCAAGCCTGTCTAGCAATTAAATATAATTATGGCTGATCTGCTCAACTCCTCTTTGGTGCCAGATTCACTTAGCCCTCAATTTCCTGATCTTCCAAATATTTATCTTCCTTCTCTTTAAATATCTCCAGTCTTCTAGCCTCCTCAGTAGATAAGGTAGAGGACTCCAGAGATTCATCATTCTCTGTGAGAGGCTGTTCCTACTCAACTCAGTTACAAAATAAAGCACTTCATTTAGAACCGTTCCTTCACTTGAGGCTCTAGCACTGATGGAAACATCTAAAAATATAACCTTATCCATTCCATTAGGATCTTATCTGCTTCAATATGATTACAATGCATTTCCCTAAATTACAAAGAATGGAGGTCTAAACATTTTAGTAATTCATGAAGGGACAACCCTCCCATCCCATAAGTCTGCCCAGTGCATCCCTCCTGAGTTACTGCTAATGCTGGTACATCCTTTCCTAAAAAGGTGACCAAAACTGTAGAGTGTTCTAGGTACAGCCTCACTTACACCTTGTACAAATGTAACATATTTTGCTATTTTTAAACTCCAAAACCCCTAGCAATAAAGGCCAAATACCAAATTCTTGAATACTTGCTGCACCTGCCACTATTATTTTGCGATTTGCATATAAAAAAGCCTAGACCCCTCTGTGTTCCTGTGATTTGCAGTACCTCTCATTTTGACAATCGCCTCTCTTTTGACTTCTGCCTAAATGCATGAACACGCTTCCACACATTAAAGTCCATTTGCTAAATCTTTGTCCAATTGATCCATAACCTGTTGCAGGGTCCAAATATTATCTTCACAGCATGTGCACCAACTTATTTTAGCTTCTTCAGCAAACTTGGATAACTTAACTCTGTCCCACCTACAAGTCCAATATAGATCATAAATAGGCCATGGACTGACATATGGGGCACTCTACTATTCACATCTTTCTATTCTGAAAACATGGGCTTATTCTGATTCTGTCTTCTATGGATTAACCAGTCTTCAATCCACGTTGACATACTTTTTCCAATACTCCGAGCTCTTATCTTGTGCACGCCTTTGGAGTGGCACTTTATTGAATGTCTTTTGAAATCCAAATGCACTACATCTGCTGATTCCACTATTGACCACAGGTGTTATGTCCTCAAAGAATTCCAATACCAGCAAATTTGTCAGACGTGATTCCCCTTTCACAAAGATGTTGTCTTGGTTGACTGTAGTAAGCTTTTTTATTGTTATTTTTTCCTTGTTCAATGACTCCAGCAGCTTTGCAACTGTCCTTCTTCCTAGTTTTATCGTTACCAGCATTTCCCCAACAGATGTTGCTTCCTTGCTCATCTAGACCAGCATCTTCCTGACTAGCATTAAGATAACCAGCCTATAGATTCCCACTTTTTATCTCCTTCCCTTCATGAGCCAGAGTGTCACATTAGCATTGTTCCAATCCCTGATAACTTCCCAAAACTCTGAGTTTTAAAAACCTTCAAACCAAAGTTTATAAGAATGATTTAAGGAATGAGTGGGTTAGCCTAAGATGACCATTTGACAGCATTGGGGCTTTACTCGCTGGAGTTTAGAAGGTTGAGGGGGGACCTCATTGAAGCTTACAGAATAATGAAAGGCATAGATAATAGTGGATGTGGAAAGGATGTTTCCACTGGTGGGAGAGTCTAGGACCAGAGGTCATAGCCTCAGAATTAAAGGGCGTCCTTTTAGAAAGGAGGTGAGGAGGAACTTCTTGAGTCAGAGGATAGTTAATCTGTGGAACTCATTGCCACCCAGGGCTGTGGAGGCCAAGTCTGTGGATATTTTTAAGGCAGAGGTAGACAAATTCTTGAATAGGATGGGGGCCAAGGGTTATGGGGAGAAGGCAGGAACATGGGGTTAAGAGGCAGAGATCAGCCATGATTGAATGGAGTAGACTCAATGGGCCGAATGGTCTAATTCTACGTCTATAACGTGAATGTTTCCACCATCTCAGCTGGTATTTCCTTTAAAATCCTTGGATGTTAGTCAACGTCCAGGCAACTTGTCTGCCTTCAGTTCTATTATTTTCTTCAATACTTTGTTCAGTATAATAGAATATTACAGGTTTTCCTCTCCTATTTCAAAATAGTCTATCATCCTTGAGTCTTTTTCTGTGAAGGCTATTGCAAAACATTGGTTTTAATTAACTGCCATTCCCTTGCATTCCCTGTTTAATTATCCAGTCTCACTCTCCAGGGCTCCCACATTTCCAGAGAAGCCATTGCTATTTGTTTTGATATTACTTGATAACTTATCTTCTTATCAACTTTCTCCCTACTTATTGCTTTTCTAGCCAACTGCTGCTGATTCCTCAAAAGTACCTCGTTCTTTGGTCTACCATATTATCTCATGCCACTTCATGTGTTCCAGCTTTTGATTTAGTATTTTCGTAGACTTCCTTTGTTAACCATGGATGGTTTCTCTTTTTCATCTAGCCCCACTTTTTGATTGGGATATATTTATACTGAACATTATAAAATAGTTGTGTAACAGTGCGGCACGGTAGCACAGTGGTAGAGTTGCTGCCTTACAGCACCAGAGACCCGGGTTAGATCCTGACTATGGGTGCTTGTCTGTACGGAGTTTGAATGTTCTCCCGTGACCTGCGTGGGTTTTCTCCAGGATCTCCTGTTTCGTCCCACACTTCTCAGACATACAGGTTTGTAGGTTAATTGGCTTGGTGTAATTATAAATTGTCCCTAGTGTGTAGGATAGTGCTAGTGTGTGGGGATCGCTGGTCAGTGCGGACACGGTGGGCCAAAAGGCCTGTTCCGCGCCGTGTCTCTAAATTAAACTAAACTAAATACAGACACGGAGACCAGGTGCAGTATTTGCTCTCGCTGGCAGTCTGTTTGTCCTTTGTCCTTTTTGTTTGTGTGTTGGTGGTGGGGTGTTTTGTTTTGGTTGTGTATGTGGGGGGGGGTGGGGGTGGGGGGGGTGGTGAGGGTGGGTGGGTGGTGTGGGTGGGGGAAATCTTTCTCTTTTTTTTTAGGTCTCTTCCGCGGGGCCTTCCATCGCCCGGTGCGGCGCGGCCGCGGGACACCATTCTGCTTTAGTTAAACATTTTGTTCAAGATGGCCGCGCCGTTGTGTTTGGCTGCCTGCCACTGTATGTTTCTTTTTTTTTTTTTTTCCTAATCAGATGTGCAGCACTTTGGTCAACGTGGGTTGTTTTTAAATGTGCTATACAAATAAAATTGACTTGACTTGACTTGACTTGACTATTCAACTACTGACCTTTCCTTTAGCTTATTTTCCCAGTCTATCTCGATAAGTCTTCCTTCATGCCTTTGCTTTTGCCTGGATCTAAGTTAAGGACACTGATTTTAAATCTGAGGAGTTCGCTCATAAAGTATATCGAGAATTCTACAATGTTGCAATCACTATTCCTTAGAGATTTCCTTTACAACAAAATCTCCTTTCAATCTTATTTAATTACTCTTCACAAAATCCAAAATGACTTGTTCCAGAGTACATATAAGAAAATAACTGCAGATGCTGGTACAAATCGATTTATTCACAAAATGCTGGAGTAACTCAGCAGGTCAGGCAGCATCAGAGTACATTGAGTAACATACTGCTCTCAGAAACGATCCCTGATGCAGTCCACAAATTCCTTTCCCAATACTTTTACCAGCAGGATTTGCCAATCAATACACAGATTGAAATCACCCATGGTAATTGCAGTTCCCTTCTTCCATGCTTTCGAGTTTCTCACCAACACATTAATCTCCCGTGAGGGCACACTTTGACTTAGAGAGTTTGTTTACTTTTGCCTGCTATGCCTTATTTCCACCCAATCCGATATCTATATCACCAATGCACCTCTTCTTTTTTGACTATTCATTTTTATAACTTTGAACAATCTGGAATATTGAGTTTTCAGTCAATGTCACTGCACCCTCGTGTCTGTAACAGCTGTTAAATTACAAATGGCGTATTCCCAATCAGCATATGTTCTCATGTGCCCACTGTCTTTCTCAAAAGTAGAAATCTCAAGTTTGAGAGACAAAGTCAAAGTTAGAAAGGGTAGCAGTGTGTCAAGTAGAAAGTACTTCATAACCCTTCTAACTTCTGCTTCGAGATGAAGGAAAGATTTTGTGTTGTCAGATGCTAAGTTAGCTGCCATTAAAAAGCCAACTTCCAACCCGATTGGATCTTTTTGATGTACTATTTGATCCATTTGGCTGAACAATTTAGTTCAAATTTAGAATCAATTTAGTCCAATTAGCTCCCAGTCAAAGTAATAATCCAATTTTCCCAGGATACTGATGTTGAGAGACTTGACTACAGAAGTATTTTAAAATATCAAGAACATGGTTAAGAGTGTCTTGTAAGCAATAGTCATAAACATTACTCACTACTTAGCCCAAGGCAGAATATTATTTGTATCTTGCTAATTGAAGGAATGGATTGTTTCATAACTTGAGGAATTGTGAATCTGTATACCACTCATGAACACGCTTAACATTTTCATTTCCAAGCTCTTGATTGAGGGATAATCCATAATTAAACTGCTGAAGCTAGGTTCCCACCCAGAGATGCTTTGGCAGTGATATTCTGAGAATAAGAGGCACTGACCTCCAAATCTATATACCTTGTATTGCTTAATTCCAGGCACTGGTGTCTAACAAGGAGACCAAAAATTTCTTTAAAAAAAAAGTAATTCTTACCTTCAGCCTCCAGTTCACAAATATAGAAAAAGGTGCAAGATTTTTTTTACAGTTTTTGTTTAAATAAACAGTATATTAACAACTCTTCCTCTCAACAATATATGCCTGTCAGTGTTTCCAGCAGACACATGTCTTAAAAATTATGTTCTTCGCCAACATAAGTAGAAAGCACAGAACCTGATTTACATGATGAGTGGCTAAATAACGATTCAATGGTATCACAGTGAAATAAGATTACTGATCAATCTTTATGTTGCATTTGACAGAAATATTAGCCATAAATTATTTTACATTTACCGCTGAGACTTCATTCATATTCAAAATGTTTTACCACCAACCTCTTCATTTGACAAATGTTTGCTGCGGGCATGTTTTATAAATGCTGTAGCCTCTTCCAGTACCTCCATCCATTCTACAAGACTCCAAACATTTCCATAATCCCGAAACCGTGGAAGTGCACGCCCACAAACACCATCAATTATTCTATGAATGAACTGCAGAAAAGCAAATACAAAATGTTAAATGCAAAAAGCACACAGTACCATATTCAAACAATTTATTGTATTACAAAAGAAATAGATGACAAGACATTTCCAGATCATTTCCAAAATGCATGACTCCACACTTTGCTATACTATATTCCATTTGCCACTCCTCTGCCCACTCTCCCAACCTGTCCAAGTCCTTCCGCAGCGTCCCTGCTTTCTCCACATTACCTACCCTTCCACCTATTTTCACATCATCTGCAAACTTGGCCAAAGCCTTCAATCCCCTCGTCCAAATCATTAATATACAATATATGTATTTAATGTATTTAAAGAGGACTCGTAACTTTCAACCAGGGCCCCCGCAATTTCCTCTCTGGTTTCTCACAATGTCCTCGGATATATCTGATCAGGTCCTCGAGATTTGTCCACCGTCATACATGAAAGTACCTTCAGCACTTCTTCAACCATAACACTGACTGCTCTCAAGACACTTCCATTGACTACCCCTAGTTCCTTCATCCTCCTGTTTTTCTCAGTAAATAGAGAGAAGAAATACACGTTGAGGACCTTGCCCACCTCCTGTGGCTTCATACAGAGTTGACAGCTTTGATTCCTGAGGGGTTCCACTCTCTCTCTAATTACCATTTTCCCCCTTATGTATTTATAACTTATAATCTTGGGATTGTCCTTAATGCTACTCACCAGAGCTATCACCTGGCCCTTTTTTGCCCTTCTGATTTCCTTTTTTACTTTGCTCCTTAATTCCCAAAACTCCTCCAGGGTTACACTTGATCCCAGCTGTCTATACCTGTCCCATGCTCCCTTCTTATTCTTAACCAATGCCTCACTTTCGCTCGTCAGCCAAGCTTCCTTACATTTGCCTGCTTTGCCTTTCACTCTAACAAGGGTGTGCATATCCTGAGCTCTTGCCAGCACACTTTAAAACAAATCCCATTTGGCTAATGTTCCTTTCCCCTCAAACAACCTGCTCCAATCAACTTGAGCAAGACGTTCTTCCATACCCTCATTGTTGGCCTTACCCACTGGCTCCTCCACAAACACTTCATTCACTTGCCCTTCACAATTTTTGTATCCTTGGTAGCCACCGGTAAGGTTTGGGATGCCTGGAGAATAGCTAATGTATCTTTTTTTAAGGCGGAAAGCAAAGATAAGCCAGTAAACCACAGGCCAGTGAGCTTTACATCAATCATGAGAATGTTATTGGAAGGGATTCTGTCAGATGGGATTTATTTGGAAATATTAGGGAAAGTTAGTATGACTCTGTGCATGGAACATTATGTCTCATGAATTTGATCAGGTTTTTTGATGAGATGACCTCGAGGATTGAAAATTCAATCAAAAGAGAAACATTTTAAAAGACCAACAACCAATTTTCCCTTCTGTTATAAAAGTTGCTTAAATGCCACAATTGACTGGCCTGCTCCATCACCTTTGCATTCATTTTACAATCACCGACCAATCTCTGTGTTTAAAAAAAACTTGCCTTGCACATCTCCTTTTAACTTTCCCCCTGACCTTAAAGCTATAAACTCTAGTATTTGCCCTTTCCACGCTGGGCAAGTTTTGATCGTGTACCCTACCTATGCCTCACTTATTATTCTATATACTTCCATCAGGTCTGTGATTAGATTCCCATCTAGTCCCACAAGAGAGATGGAAGCGCACCCATCTTACCAAAACTCAAGCAAGGTGTCAGCAGGATGCAGTGCACATGGAACTGTACCTCAGCACATCTAGCAACTGTACTATTGCATAAGCTAAGGAGGAAGAGGGGGTGGGGATGGTGAGCTCCAAACGAGCTGACAATACCTGCAGGATCTGTAACCTGGCATGCACACACGCACACTTGCACTCGTTGAAAGGCCGGTTGCGAGGTGCAAGTGTTATGTGGCCGAAATAGCTCAAAATTCGCCTTACATCTAATCCGGGCAGTATCCAGCACCCTCTCCAATGCCTCCATATCTTTCCTGTGATGTAGCGACCAGAACAGCACACGATACTCCAAATGCTGCCTAATTAAAGTTTTACAAAGCTACAACATGACTTCTACACTCAATGACCGATGAAGATAAGCATACCATAAGCCTTCTTTACCACTCTATCTGTTTGTGTTGCCACTTTCAAGGACTTATGGAGTTCAACGCCAAGTTCCTTCTATATATCAATGCTGTTAAAGGTCATTAACTGTAGACTTTCCCCTTACTCAATAATAAATGTGAGGTTATCCACTTATAAATGTGAGGTTATCCACTTTGGCGGCAAGAACAGGAAAGCAGAGTATTACCTGAATGGTGACCGATTGGGAGAAGGGGAGATGCAACGTGACCTGGGTGTCATGGTGCACCAGTCATTGAAAGCAAGCATGCAGGTGCAGCAGGCAGTGAAGAAAGTGAATGGTATGTTGGCATTCATAGCAAGAGGATTTGAGTTTAGGAGCAGGGAGGTTCTGCTGCAGTTGTACAGGGCCTTGGTGAGACCGCACCTGGAGTATTGTGTGCAGTTTTGGTCTCCTAACCTGAGGAAAGACGTTCTTGCCTTAGAGGGAGTACAGAGAAGGTTCACCAGATTGATCCCTGGGATGGCGGGACTTACATATGAGGAAAGACTGCATAGACTGGGCTTGTACTCGCTGGAATTTAGAAGACTGAGGGGGGATCTTATAGAACATATAAAATTCTTAAGGGGTTGGAGAGGCTAGATGCGGGAAGATTGTTCCCGATGTTGGGGGAGTCCAGAACCAGGGGTCACAGCTTAAGGATAAGGGGGAAGTCTTTTAGGACCGAGATGAGAAAACATTTCTTCACACAGAGAGTGGTGAGTCTGTGGAATTCTCTGCCACAGAAGGTAGTTGAGGCCAGTTCATTGGCTATATTTAAGAGGGAGTTAGATGTGGCCCTTTTTGCTAAAGGGATCAGGGGGTATGGAGAGAAGGCAGGTACAGGCTACTGAGCTGGATGATCAGCCATGATCATATTGAATGGCGGTGCAGGCTCGAAGGGCCGAATGGCCTACTCCTGCACCTATTTTCTATGTTTCTATGTTACTCTCAACCTCCCAAAAGTGTAACATTTCACACCTGCTCTGAGTAAATTCCATCTGCCATTTCTCTGTCCGTATCAGTACCTGTTCAATATACTGTATACTTTGACAGCCTTACTCGTTGCCCACAACTCAACCACACTTGGTGTCATCTGCAAACTTACTAACCAACCCATCTAAATAATATGTTCCTTTATACTAATTTGTTGCCTCCATCACAGTGAGGGGGTGTTTGGAGTCACTGTGATGGATGTTTGTGTTGGGGTCGTGTGTCCTGTGTTTTTTCTTTTTTGCTGTGTTTTGTGACTGCTGTAATTTCGTTCGGTATTTATACCGAATGACAATAAAGTTCTGTACTGTACTGTACTTTATTCATCCCACACCGGGGAAATTTACAAATTTTTATCCCACTATTTCTTTAAGAAATCACAACCAAAAGGCTTTCCCACACAATCCCTACGGACCACCATGAACATTTGAACAACTTATCGTTGGCAGTTTCGATTTAAAAGGGGTGACTTTTAATAACGAAGGTAGACACAAAGTGCTGGAGTAACTCAGCGGGACAGGCAGTATCTCTGGGGAGAAGGAGTGGGTGACGTTTCGGATGCAGACCCTTCCAACTCTAAGCAAACTGTTTAAAGGCCCTTTCATGCTGCCGGCCTGCAAAGAACTCCATAAAACTGTTGTAAGGTCAGAAAGAGGTGAAGGAAGGGCCAACAGACCGAGTGGGGGCAGCAGGCCGGGCCGTGCCCTGCGCTGCCGGGCCATTCACCGCTTCCTGCGCACATTGCGCCGCCCAGCAAGTCTCCAGCCGCGGCCTCGGGCACCAGGCTGCACCCAGTGCGAGCTGGTGGATCCGCGGCCGCCACTTGCTGACTTACCCGGGGACAGTCGTCGGGCGGCAGCTTCTCCAGCAGCCGCGCCATCTTCCGGGCCCGGAGCGCACGCGCGCGCGGCCACGCCGAACAATGCTCGTGCACGAGCGCGCGGCCACGCCGAACAATGCTCGTGCACGAGCGCGCGGCCACGCCGAACAATGCTCGTGCACGAGCGCGCGGCCACGCCGAACAATGCTCGTTCACGAGCACGCGACCCCGCGTCTCGTGCACGAGCCCCTCCGCGCCGCTAGGTCGGCGCGCACGCGCGTTTATTTGTACTCGCGCGTGCACGGGTGCCCTGGACAGCCGGGTTGCAGACCCTGCAACCTTCTCCCTCTGCCCGTCAGGTCACCCCCATCGTCCCCTCTCACCACCTGGCTTCTGCAGTAATTAATCAACGACCTGCATGGGGGAAGATAGTTGAGGCAGAGACATAGAAACATAGAAAATAGGTGCAAGAGTCTCTTCTATATACTTCCATCAGGTCTGTGATTAGATTCCCATCTAGTCCCACAAGAGAGATGGAAGCGCACCCATCTTACCAAAACTCAAGCAAGGTGTCAGCAGGATGCAGTGCACATGGAACTGTACCTCAGCACATCTAGCAACTGTACTATTGCATAAGCTAAGGAGGAAGAGGGGGTGGGGATGGTGAGCTCCAAACGAGCTGACAATACCTGCAGGATCTGTAACCTGGCATGCACACACGCACACTTGCACTCGTTGAAAGGCCGGTTGCGCAACATGCGCAACGGGCACGTACGAGGTGCAAGTGTTATGTGGCCGAAATAGCTCAAAATTCGCCTTACATCTAATCCGGGCAGTATCCAGCACCCTCTCCAATGCCTCCATATCTTTCCTGTGATGTAGCGACCAGAACAGCACACGATACTCCAAATGCTGCCTAATTAAAGTTTTACAAAGCTACAACATGACTTCTACACTCAATGACCGATGAAGATAAGCATACCATAAGCCTTCTTTACCACTCTATCTGCTTGTGTTGCCACTTTCAAGGGGAGACTCGACAAACTGGTCAGGAAGGCCTGGGTTGCCCCCTCGACTCAGTGCAGGTGGTGGGAGAGAGGAGGATGATGGCAAAGCTAACATCGCTGCTGGACAACGACTCCCTCTCCATGCAGGACACTGTCACTGCACTGAGTAGCTCCTTCAGTGACAGACTCCTTCACCCCAAGTGCGTGAAGGAGAGATATAGGAGGTCCTTCCTTCCCGCTGCTGTGAGACTGCACAACCAGCACTGCTCCCAGCAGACGAGTCAACAATAACAGCTAAGAGCGCACAGAAAACTGATGACAATTTATGTATCTTTTATTTATAATGAATGATCTCTTGCTCTCTTGCTATCCACTTTGCTGCTGTAACACTGTAAATTTCCCCGGTGTGGGACGAATAAAGGAATATATTATTATTATTATTATTATTACTCCAGAGGTGAATGGAGAGTGACTGCCCTTGACATCAAGCCAGTGTTTGACGGTCACATCAAGGAACCTCTGATGCTTATAAGGAGCCAATAAGGAAAATAATCATGGCCATTACATGTCATTTATCCCAGCCTAAGGACATCAGTGTAGGCATTTTTGGGGCAGTGCTGTTTCTTCAATGACCTTCCTTCTAGATCAGAAGTGAGGATGCATGCTTGTGTTTGCACAATTCTATGTGCAACTCCTCAACTAATAAAAGAGACCCAAACAACATAAGATATATGATGATATGGCAGTCAATCCCCATCTTCAGAAAGATGGTCTAATTCCCTTCTTTTGATCTTCAATGGCATTATCAATGGCATTGCCAAGAACCCCCCCAACCCACCCAACCCACCCCTCCAATCATCATCCCAGAGTCCAGATTAGGAACAATGTGTTACCACTACAAGAGCAACAATGAGTGATTCACCTTTGTAATACAAACAAGACACAAGACTGTGATGGAAAATTGTCGATTTGCCTGAGTGAGTGCAGCTTGAACAACACTTAAGAAGCTCAACACCATCCAGGATAAAGCAGCCTGCTTCATTATACCCCATCTGCTGTAAACATTCATTCCCTGTGGCACTGGCTGCAGTGTATATCATTTACGA
Source organism: Rhinoraja longicauda (assembly GCF_053455715.1). Classification (NCBI taxonomy): domain Eukaryota; kingdom Metazoa; phylum Chordata; class Chondrichthyes; order Rajiformes; family Arhynchobatidae; genus Rhinoraja; species Rhinoraja longicauda. The sequence continues at coordinate 64,005,280 of NC_135953.1, read as the reverse complement.
AATGAACTGCAGTCACTCACCCACCTGAACGACTCTTAAAGCACCAAACCATCTACCACCAAAAGGAAGTGCTTTGAGTGCTTGCAAACACCAGCAAGTTCACCTCTAAGAAACACCATCTTGATTTAGAAGCATATTCTTTTTCATTGTTGGTTTTAAATACTAGAATTTTTACAACTCCATGGGAATGCCTTATATAACACTAGAAAGACAACTCGAGACGACTTTTTCAAGTGATTTAAGGATGAACGATAAATACAGGCCTTAGTGGCGATGTCTGGAGAACTACCCCATTACAAACATAAAAAAGATTAAGCTAGGTATGGCATATGGACCCAAATGCCTGTTCCAGGGGAGGAGGAAAGGGTATGGAGAAGCCATAGATCAAGACTTTGATTGGCAGGAGCATATTGGAGTAATGTTAATTATTATGTAGAATTAAAAGCTTGATCTCTTTCATTTGTGGTAGTCCACAGGTTGACATGATCTTAATGAATGGTGAAGCAGACTCATTACTAATTATTTTCTCAGTCTGAAGAAGGAGCTTGACCTGAAACATCATCTGTCCATTTCCCTCCACAGATGCTGCCTGACCCACTGAGTTCCTCCAGTAGTTAATCTTTTGCTCCTATCAAGTTAAAAGGAGGAAGAAAGGTATACGTAATTTGCCTTCCATCACAGTGGGGAATGTGAGGTCGCCGAAAAACAAGATGGATGCGCTGCCTACACTGGTGAGGACTCGGAGGGAGTGCCGTGAGTGCAGTGATCTCAGTGTTTGAGAGGACATCACTCCAGGAGGACATCCCGGAGTCTAGTACGAGTGTGGATGTTTTTCTGACTGGGCGGACAGGAACTGCAGAGAGAGTGTCAGTGGTCGGTAACAACCCTGGTCACATCACGGTGAAGGAGTGTGTGTGTGGCCCGGACATTGAACTGATGGCTGTGGGTCTCTGTTTGTGCTGCGTACCTTGGGGATTCTCGCACGCCGCTGCGGTGGCTGTTAAAATCTATGTTTAATCTTTATGTAGTTATGTATCTTGTTGTAGGAAAAACTGCAGATGCTGGTTTAAATCGAAGGTAGATATAAAATCCCAGGCATAGATATGGGCACTTGCATGGCTGCCTCTTTGTAGGGTACGTCGAACATTCCCTGTTCCAGGCATACACTGGCCCTATCCCCGAACTCTACCTCCACTACCGCATTGGTGCTACCTCTTGTACCCATGCAGAATTCACTGACTTCATCAATTTCACCACTAATTTCCATCCCGCTCTTAAATATACTTGGACCATCTCCGACATCTCCCTACCGTTTCTGGATCTCACCATCTCCATCACAGGAGGCAGACTAGTGATCGACATCTACTACAAACCCACTGACTTCCATAGCTATCTTGACTACACTTCTTCCCACCCTGTTTTCTGTAAAAAGGTTATCCCCTACTCCCAATTCCCCCGTCTACGCCGCATCTGCGCCCAGGATGAGGTGTTCCATACTAGGACATTGGAGATGTCCTCATTCTTTAGGAAACAGGGGTTCCCACCTTCCATTATAGATGAGGCTCTCACTAGGGTCTCCTCAATATCCCACAGCTCCACTCCTGCTCCCCCTCCCCCATTCGTAACAAGGATAGAGTCCCCCTTGTCTTCCCACCCCATCAGCCATCACATACAACAAATTATCCTCCAACATTTCCGCCACCTCCAACGGGATCCTATTGGCCACATCTTCCCATCTCCACCCCTTTCTGCTTTCCGCAGAGACCTATCTCTCCGAAATTCTCTAGTCCACTCGTCCCTTCCCACCCAAACCATCCCCTCCCCAGGTACTTTCCCCTGCAACCGCAGGAGATGCAACACCTGTCCCTTTACCTCCCCCCTCGACTCCATCCAAGGACCCAAACAGTCTTTCTAGGTGAGGTAGAGGTTCACCAGCACCTCCTCCAACCTCATCTATTGTATCGCTGTTCCAGACGTCAACTAATGTTATCCGACTTTTCAAGAAAGGAGGGAGTGAGAAAATGGGAAATTATAGACCAGTTAGTCTGACATCAGTGGTGGGGAAGATGCTGGAGTCAATTATAAAAGACGAAATTGCGGAGCATTTGGATCGCAGTAACAGGATCGTTCCGAGTCAGCATGGATTTACGAAGGGGAAATCGTGCTTGACTAATCTACTGGAATTTTTTGAGGATGTAACTAGGAAAATTGACAGGGGAGAGCCGGTGGATGTGGTGTACCTCGACTTTCAGAAAGCCTTCGACAAGGTCCCACATAGGAGATTGGTGGGCAAAATTAGAGCACATGGTATTGGAGGTAGGGTACTGACATGGATAGAAAGTTGGTTGACAGACAGAAAGCAAAGAGTGGGGATAAATGGGTCCCTTTCAGAATGGCAGGCAGTGACTAGTGGGGTACCGCAAGGCTCGGTGTTGGGACCGCAGCTATTTACAATATACATCAATGACTTGGATGAAGGGATTAAAAGTACCATTAGCAAATTTGCCGATGATACAAAGCTAGGTGGCAGTGTGAACTGTGAGGAAGATGCTATGAGGTTGCAGGGTGACTTGGACAGGTTGTGTGAGTGGGCGGATGCATGGCAGATGCAGTTTAATGTGGATAAGTGTGAGGTTATCCACTTTGGTTATTATTTGAATGGTGTCAAGTTAGGAAAAGGGGACGTACAACGTGATCTGGGTGTCTTAGTGCATCAGTCACTGAAAGGAAGTATGCAGGTACAGCTGGCAGTGAAGAAAGCCAATGGAATGTTGGCCTTCATAACAAGAGGAGTTGAGTATAGGAGCAAAGAGGTCCTTCTGCAGTTGTACAGGGCCCTAGTGAGACCGCACCTGGAGTACTATGTGCAGTTTACGTCTCCAAATTTGAGGAAGGATATTCTTGCTATTGAGGGCGTGCAGCGTAGGTTTAATAGGTTAATTCCCGGAATGGCGGGACTGTCATATGTTGAAAGACTGGAGCGACTAGGTTTGTATACACTGGAATTTAGAAGGATGAGAGGGGATCTTATCAAAACGTATAAGATTATTAAGGGGTTGGACATGTTAGAGGCAGGAAACATGTTCCCAATGTTGGGGGAGTCCAGAACCAGGGGCCACAGTTTAACAATAAGGGGTAGGCCATTTAGAACAGAGATGAGGAAAAACTTTTTTAGTCAGAGAGTTGTGAATCTGTGGAATTCTCTGCCGTAGAGGTCAGTGGAGGCCAATTATCTGAATACATTCAAGAGAGAGCTAGATAGAGCTCTTAAGGATAGCGGAGTCAGGGGGTATGGGGAGAAAGCAGGAACGGGGTACTGTTTGAGAATGATCAGCCATGATCACATTGAATGGCGGTGCTGGCTCGAAGGGCCGAATGGCCTACTCCTGCACCTATTCTCTATTGTCTATTGCCTATTGTCAACTTCTCTACATCGGCGAGACCAATCGCAGGCTCGACGATCGTTTTGCTCTATACCTCCGCTCAGTCCAACTCAACCAACCTGATCTCCCGGTGGCTCCGCTTCAGCTCCCCCTCCCATCCCAATCTGACCTTTCTGTCCTGGGCCTCCTCCATTGTCAGAGTGAGGCCCAACGCAAATTGGAGGAACAGCACCTCATATTTCACTTGGGCAGTTTACATCCCAGCAGTATGAAGATTGACTTCTCTAACTTCAGGTAGTCCCTGCTTCCCCTCTCTATCCCCTTCCCCTTCCCAGTTCTCCCACTAGTCTTCCTGTCTCCGACTACATCCCATCTTTGTCCCACCCCCTCCCCTGACATCAGTCTGGTCTCGACCCGAAATGTCACCCATTCCCTCTCTCCCGACCTGCCTGACCCGCTGAGTTACTCCAGCATTTTGTGTCTACCTAAGTATCTTTTTGCTTTTTTTTTGTATAACTATATGGTAAATCAAATTTCACTGTTCCTCTGTACACGTGACGATAAAGGACCATTGAACCATTGAAATTGCAGTTGTAGCTAGACTGCTGGAAGATATCAGCAAGAGCATTCTGCCTGTGTAAATGTCTTAATAACTCCAGTCTCCTGCTCATCATTCTAAATACCCCCAAATTTATTTTGCTCAGCTGTAACAATATACATTGATTAATCATCCACATTGGAATGGTGCAAACAGTTCCAAAGGTTCATAACACTGGGTGGATACATTTCTCTTCATTTAAGATGTATAAATTAATTTTACTTAATTTTCAATCTATGCAGAAAAGGTTGTAAAGTTAAACCGTGTAATAACAAACTAGTCAGTTTGTTTCCAAGACAGAAATGTTTCCGAGTTAATTTGAAGCAGTAGTGATTTGGACAAGTATGCTTTGATTAACAGAAAGCTAGTATGAATTTATTAAACGCAGATTCTCTTTAAATAACCTGGTGGTTTTACTTGATGAGATAACAGAGAGGATTGATAAGGGAAATGTGACGTGAATGGACTTTCAACAGAAATAATAGCGTAGACCACGGAATAAAAAGAGGCAGTAGCAATGTGGATAAAAAATTGACCCCAATTCAGAAAGCAGAGAGCAGCAGTGAATGGTTGATTTTTAGAATGGAGGGAAGAGTATAATGGTGTGTTTGTATACAGTTATATAAATATGTCAGATGTTCAGAGAATGTCAGTGTCAACCAAAGATACTACAGGAACAAGATAGACCACTTAACCCTAAAAACCAAAGTACATCATGACGCCATTTTAGTAGGCAGAAACTTGCAGAAACATTTAAAAAGAAAAATAACAAAAATCTGCGAATTGATAGATGAGATATATTCTGCATTTTAATGGTATCATCACACATACTGTTCCCCCAAAACACTGATTACACTGCGAGAGGCATAGCGAAGTGCGGGTTTTGCCTACTAAAATGGCTCCTTTGCGTACTACACTTCAGTATGCGCGATTTCAACGGAGTGGTCCATCTTGTTCCTCTAGTATCTTTGATGTCAACACATGTGGATATAAGGGGCTCCTTGCTATTAGAATTGGAATAAACTGTCCAAGCTCCTTTGTCTTGTAACTATCAGTAAAACATATCTGCAGTCCAGTGGTATCCATGATCCACCTTACAATACATTATAATTGGCAATGAGAATTAACATAAAGGGAAACAGAAGTGCCTTTAGGAGAAGCTTATTATTTCTTACTTCCTGATGCTCACTTGCCCCAAAGGATCAATCTTCTGACTCCACACTCAGTCATAGGCCAGTTTAAAGGGAGACAGGTAGATCCTTCTGCTTGCTAGAGAATCACACAAGATTGCAAAAGACAGTTAGAAATGTTGATGTATAACTAAAACAAAGAATATAGTGAATGTGATTAAAAGTGGAACAAGTTAGGAGTAAAATTACAGATACACAGGGGTTTGAGGAGAAATGTCATTTTGGTGGGAAAAAGGAGAAAATGGCAACTCAGGCAGAGGCAGGCTTTTAGGTATTTTATAGGTGTATAATGTGTGTGAATTATTCACATCCATCTTTGAGAGGGGAGAGATCTTTCCGATGGCCGGTGATATTCTTAACATGTGTGGAAAATATGTAAACATTAAACATGTATCAAGGGAATATAAGAAAGCAATATCACTCATCTCTGGCGTATCTCATGCTCACTAGTTGACATCTCCACACAAGGTTAGGATACTTTGTTTTCAATGGCAGTCTGCAAGGAATATGGGGAGAAAGCAGGAACGGGGCACTGATTTTGGATGATCAGCCATGATCACATTGAATGGCGGTGCTGGCTCGATGGGTCGAATGGCCTACTCCAGCACCTATTCTCTATGTTTCTATGTTAATCTACAGCCATTTGAAATGCAGTTATACCTGTACATCTGTCATACACAAATCCAAAGTTATGAGAAATTGTGAGTGATATAATCATCAACTCAAAATTGTAAAAGAGTTTTAGCTCATATTACTGAGCAACACATTGTTGTGTGGTCTAAGAGACAAACAAGGCATTTAACGCTGATTGGGCTCAAGAAGCCTTGCTGTTTGGAATTGTGACATCCACAGAGATGCCATCCAGGAACGCCAATGCTGGTGGTGAAGAATGTTAGAGGCTTCAAATTCTAGGGCATTAACATCTTCGATGACTGTCCTCAGCTCAGCACAGAGATGGCGCACCAGCGTTTCTACTTCCTTAGAAGTTTAAGGAAGTTTAGCACATCATTGAATATGCTAACAAACTTCCATAGATGCACTGTTGAAAGTATCCTAACTGGTTGCATCATAGCCTGCTAAGGGCATGCGAGGAATGCAAGAGGCTGCAGAGAATGGTGGACTAAGCCCGACCCTTCACAACTTAGCCTTTCCCACCATCAAAAGCATTTACATAAGGCACAGCCTCAAAATCTATCGCATCTATCATCAAGGATCTCTACCATCTGGCCCATGTCCTCTTCTCACTGCTTGCATCGGGCAGGAGATCCAGAAACCTGAAGTCCCATACCATCACATTGAGGAACTGCCACCTTCCTTTAACTATCAGGTTCTTGAACCAACTACACAATGCTTCTCCTACCTCGACAATGGACTTCCTTTTGCACTATCATGGAGTTCTTTATGTTTCCAATTATGTTTTTGCACGTATGTTTTGTTATTTGTACAGACTTTCTGTTAGAAAGTCTTGTACAATTTATGTATAACTTGTTTTTGCAACCCCTGCCTTAGCAAGCATTTGGACGCACTACAATATGTCTACCACCACAGGTACTGACCCCACTACAATGGATCTACAGAAGGGGTTGCCTCAAAAAGACAATCAATATCATCAAAGACCAACACTACCCAGGCCACGCTCTCCTACCATCAAAAATAAATTACAGGAGCCTGAAAACCGTGACCACCAGGTTCAAGAACAATTTATTACAGCAACCATCAGGCTCTTGAGCATGACACAACACTAACTTAAGCAACTATGAATTTCTATGGGCAGTTGGTTAGAAACATAGAAAATAGGAGGAGGCCATTCAGTCCTTCGAGCCAGCACCGTCATTCATTGTGATCATGGCTGATCATCCACAATCAGTAACCTGTGCCCAACTTCTCCCCATATCCCTTGATTCCACTAGCTCCCAGAGCTCTATCTAACTCTCTCTTAAATTCATCCAGTGATTTGGCCTCCACTGCCAGAAAATTCCACAAATTCACAACTCTCTGGGTGAAAAAGTTCCTTCTCACCTCAGTTTTAAATGGCCTTGTCTTTATTCTAAGACTGTGGCCCTTGGTTCTGGACTCCCCCAACATTGGGAACATTTTTCCTGCATCCAGCTTGTCCAGTCATTTTATAATTTTATATGTCTGTATAAGATCCCCTCTCATCCTTCTAAACTCCAGTGAATACAAGCCGTCTTTTCAATGTTTCCTCATATGACAGTCCAGCCATCCCAAGGATCAATCTCGTGAACTTACGCTGCACCACCTCAATTACAAGGATGTCCTTCCTCAAATTAGGAGACCAAAACTGTACACAATACTCCAGATGTGGTCTCACCAGGGCCCTATACAACTGCAGAAGGACCTCTTTACTCCTATACTGAAATCCTCTCATTATGAAGGCCAACATGCCATTAGCTTTCTTCACTGCCTGCTGTACCTGCACGCCAACTTCCAGTGACTGGTGTACAAGGACACCCAGGTCACGCTGCACTTCCCCCTTACCTAACCTGACACCATTGAGATAATAATCTGCCTCCTTATTTTTGCCACCAAAGTGGATAACCTCACATTTATCTACATTATACTGGATCTGCCATGCATCTGCCCACTCACTCAACCTGTCCAGGTCACCCTGCAACCTCCTAACATCCTCTTCGCAGTTCACACTGCCACCGAACTTTGTGTTATCTGCAAACTTGCTAGTGTTACTTCTAATTCCTTCATCCAAATCATTAATATATATGGTAAACAGTTGCGGCCCCAACACCGAGCTTTGTGGCACTCCACTCGCCACTGCCTGCCATTCTGAAAAGGACCCGTTTACTCCTACTCTTTGCTTCCTGTCTGTCAACCAATTCTCTATCCATGTCAACACCCTACCCCCAATACCATGTGCTCTAATTTTGATCACCAATCTCCCATGTGGGACCTTATCAAAGGCTTTCTGAAAGTCTAGATACACTACATCCACTGGCTCCCCTTCATCCATTTTACTTGTCACATCCTCAAAAAATTCCAGAAGATTAGTCAAGCATGATTTCCCTTTCATAAACCCATGCTGACTTGGACTTGTCCTTTTACTGCTATCCAAATGTACCGTTATTAATTCTTTAATAATTGACTCCAGCATCTTCCCCACCACCGATGTCAGGCTAACTGGTCTGTAATTCCCCATTTTCTCTCTCGCTCCTTTCTTGAAAAGTGGGATAACATTAGCTATCCTCCAATCCACAGGAACTGATCCTGAATCTATTGAACATTGGAAAATGGTCACCAATGCGTCCACTATTTCTAGAGCTACCTCCTTGAGTACCCTGGGATGCAGACCATCACGCCCAGGGGATTTATCAACCTTCAGTCCCATCAGTCTACCCAATACTATTTCTCGCCTCATGTAAATTTCTTTCAGTTCCTCTATCCCCCTAGATCCTCTGTCCTCTGGTACATCTGGGAGATTGTTTGTGTCTTCCTTAGTTAAGACAGATCCAAAGTACCTGTTCAACTTTTCTGCCATTTCCTTGTTACCCATAATAATTTCACCCGTGTCTGCCTTCAAGAGACCCACATTTGTCTTTGCTAATCTTTTTCTCTTAACATATCTATGGACTTTGGTTTTTGCATTATTATGAATACTTGGTTGTTCATTTATTGTACTTTAGTTTATTATATATTTAACTGTGTTATTATATTTATGGGCCTCTAAAACTGCAGCAAGTAGGAATTTCATTGTTCTGTTGCATGATTGTATTCTTGTTTTGTTAAGTGATCAACACTTGAAGAATATGTCATGAACCGGTTTAAAGTATGAATGATCTGCGAGTTTTAAAATGATGCATGGGGTGTGGTGGCGTGAGTTAATTTTGATTAATGAGAAGATGAGAAAATGCATGAAGCAAGTGACTGTAGGGATGTTATTTATTTGTTAATTCTGTATTGGGAGAATGTTAAATAATACAATTTTCTAGATGGAAAACAATGTCCTGCCTCCTCCCTCAAGGTTTCTTCCCCACCCCCCCTAAAATAAGTCTGATGAAGGCTCTCGACCTGAAACGCCACCTATCCATGTTCTCCAGAGGTGCTGCCTGATCTGCTCTATTTTCTGCCTTCAGCAATTGTCAAAGAAAAAACGCAATAACATTTCTGACATCTCATTTTTACATCCACTTGAAATGTGTGTGGGATGAAAACCACGGGTACATGTCAGCCAAATTGGAGTCCAAAACTATTTCCTGTACACTTCATGCAGTATTCAGAATGAAAAGATGGGGCAAGGCTTTAGGGGCAAGGTAGATCGATATTAAAATATTTACAATTTTAAAGTCATGGAGCTAATACAGCATGGAAATAGACCTTTGCCCCACCAAGGCATGAGTCCATACACTTTGGGACATGAAAAGGGTGACCATTGGCATTCTGGATAGTCCATTTGCCTGCATTTGGCTCATATTCCTCTAACCTCTTCCTATCGATAGACTTGTCCAAATGTATTTTTAAAGTTGTAATTGTATCTGCTTTTATAGCTTCCTATGTCAGCTCACTTTAAATACAAAGGTATTTTAAATAAGAAAGAAGTGTAAAAAAATCAAATTTCCTGTATTCCGCAGACATTTGTCATTTTCATTAACCATTAATATCTGAAGAAGGATCACATCACCCATTCCTCTTCTCCAGAGATGCTGCCAGAGTTACTCCAGCATTTTGTTGTCTATCTTCAGTGTAAACCAGCATCTGCAGTTCCTTCCTTACCATTAATAAGAGTTCATTAGAATTTTATTTAAAATTAAGGAATTAGGTAGCATTAAACTTTGATGGACACAAAATGCTGGAGTAACTCAGCGGGACAGGCAGCATCTGGCGAGAAGGAATGGGTGACGTTTCGGGTCGAGACCCTTCTTCATTAAACTTTGTGATATTTTTCAAGTTACTGCTGTTATAATTGAAATGTGACTGCTGTTTGTTTATCAGTCAGGAGCTGAAAAGAAAGCTGTTCTATCTAGTGTGCAACCTCCCTTTCCCCTTGAGGACTCTTGCAGGGATGTTGAGGCATTCACTGCTCATGCAATCGCATATTCCGTGCGCGATTGAGGCGCCTGGTAGATGCTCCTCCGCCAGCGGCTGCGGGGGTTGATTGAGCTGGCCTGGGTGCAACTTGCCTGCAGGAGAGAGTGTGTGTCTGCAGTGAGAGTGGGGGGGGGGTTCCTGCTCAGGCAACAGACACACACTGGATAACCCAACAACTGAAATGTTTTGGTGCCTGATTAACAAAAAAATCAAAAAGAAGGACTACTGCTGTACGGCTCTGCTGTAATGGACACAGGCAGCTGGTGAGTCTGGGTCTCTTTGTTGATTCTGCTTTGGAAATAGTAAAGAAAAGTGTGAAAGGACAACCCTGTCTGTCTGTCCTTGTGGGGAAATCAGTGGTCTTTTCGTTTGATGTCATTCTTTCCCAGCTGGTCGCGGGTTTGAAATATACCATTCTAACGAGCACACAATGTAAGGGAACAAGGAACAGTCTTTAAACCAAAAATCATTTTTTTTTAGTGGGGAGTGGGGGAGATTAAAATGTACAGGAAATGAAAGAGCACTGGAATGGGCCTTGGGTCGTGTATCCTATGTACAGTTATAATTACAGATGTATTACATTCAGTTGTTCTCTCGCCTCCCTTCCCAGTAGCGGTTATTTGCCACTTCTTCCCCCTGACATAAGTAAATAGGATAACAGAAACCATTACGAAATTCTGTGGGGCATTTTGTTGGACGAGAACGGTTCTCTGTTTCTCGATGTTGAGCATATGATTTTGTTTTTTGGGGGGGATTTTCCAAATAGATATTTTATATTTATAAATCAGAAACTAATGACTGTGACTCCACTCCTCCTTTAAAATAATTCCTGTGTGTATTCCAGTAACTATTTGCCCCAGAATAGATTGGGTTTTTTTTCTTTTCCACAATGAGTACAATTTCAGTAAGATTACATTATGGATCACAGGATGACTGGAATTTCCTTTCATACTTTACCATTTCCAGTACTTTCCCAGCTATTATTCTAAGTATTTATTCCAAGATGTGAGTGATTGTTGGTGGGTTGACAGTACAACTCATCCTGGTCCTGAAATATCAGCTTACTAAATCAAAACATCAATAGCAAAACCCAGAAAGGATAAAACAGGAATGTGGTTATTCATAGATCATAGAGTCATGGTATGGTACATCATGAAGAGTACTACAAGGAGGTATTTTGATCTTTTCCCCCCACACTGGTGATTCAACCAGGTCACTATGTTGAAACAAACTGAAATGAAGAGAGACAGAATGAGGAGAATGTGATAGTACATTTAATTATTCCTATTCTTGGCCAGTGAGCACTTGTTGGTGTCAAAATGTGCAATTTTTCAAGAGTTAAGAGTTTAATTATGTGTACCACAACGGAATAAGGAAATTCTTAAGCTCAGGAGCACCTCTTGCAGATCCCTTAGATGGGGTGGTCAGTGCCTGTGATAGACTGGGCAGTGTCCACCACATTTTGTAATCTTTCTTTCCAGGGGATTTAAATTGCTGAACTACTGAATATTAGATTTTTAATGTTTTCTCAACTATATATATGGTTTTTATTTGCTGTTACTATGCGTATGGTGGATCTGTGTTGGTGAATCAGATTGACCAAGATTTGGATAAACGAGGAACTGCAGGTGTTGGTTTGCAAAAAAGGCACAAAGTGCTGGAGCAATTCAGTGGTACGGCAGCATCACTGGAAAACGGATAAGTGCCAGTCTGAAGAAGGGTCCCTACCCCAAATGTCACCTATCCATAGACATAAAAAGCTGGAGTAACTCAGTGGGAGAGACAGCATCTCTGTAGAAATGGAATAGGAGATGATTTGAGCCGAGACCATTCTTCAGACAGAAGAAGGGTCTCGACCCGAAACCTCACCAATTCCTTTTTCTCCAGAGATGCTGTCTGACCTGCTGAGTTACTCCAGCTTTTTGTGTCTCTATCTTCGGTTTAATCTAGCATTTGCAGTTCATTTGTACACATGCCACCTATCCATGTTCTCCAGACATGTTACCAGAACCGCTGAGTTACTCCAGCACTTTGTATCTCTTTTTGGCCAAGATTTGGGTTTACCTCTTTCCTTGCATTCTGGGCAATAAGCTTAACTGTACTTCTGTCACTTATACATTTAAATTATGGAACACATTTCTTGCCCAGTTTCACAAAGTATGATTTGCTCAAGCATCCAGCTGTCTATATTCTGCCTTTCACTAGTTTGGTGACCTTTCCGTTCTTGCTCTTCTGAACTTGCCTCATCCACACCAATTCATTCAATTCTAAGTTTTTAACTTCTAGCTTTGTTGCCCATCCTCCCTCTTTCCACTCTTTCACAATCTGCATCCTTCAGCATTTTCGCATTTCCTATCGTGCACTTTCATTTTGAACTCTTAACTTTCTGTGTTCTCTCACTTCCCTTGCCTCGTCATTAGCAGCAGCCGACTGCAGCTGCTGTAGGCTCAGGCTGGGGTGTTATCTCTGAACCTCTTTGTCCCCTCCAACTTTAAAAAGACTGCATTCAACACCCAGCATTTTGACCAAGGTCGTAGTTTCAACTAAACCCCATTATGATTTAGTGTTCTTTTTGGTGTTTTCCACATTTTAGTATGTTTAGTATGTTAGTTAGTATGTTTTCCACATTTAATGGGTCTTTATATTTACCCATTGATTTTGTTTGCACCACGGTCTGCTGATTTAGCTGACCTTGATCAGGATGTTGGTGTATCACTACAATACTTTCAGTGCCCCAAGGTTAGGGAGGAGAAGGTAAAGCCATTGATCCCATCCCTCTTATCTAAATGGCAGGCCATGGTGGAGATTGCCTGGGGGTGTATTCTTATTCCAAAGATTAAATGGGCTGTCATCAGGGCCAGCATTGTCTGCCGAGCTCAGATTCAACAATAATCACATAGAAGTTGCCATAGACTTCTGGCCTCCCTTGATGCACAAACATCTTTTGATTTCTGCCTTAATTATGCTAAAATAAACTATTGTGCTGGAATAACTCAGTGGGTCAGTCAGCATCTTTGCAGAACATGGATAGGTGATGTTTTGGGTTAGGACCCATCTTCAACCCAAAATGTCACTGATCCATGTTCTCCAGAGATGCTGCCGACCCACTGAGTTATTTCAGCACTTTCTGTCTTTTTTTGTAAACTAACATCTCCAGTTCCTCGTGTCTTAATTAAACTCAGCCTCCATTAACCATTAAAATAGAGCATTTCAAGATTCAGCACCCACTGGATGAAGAAATCTATTCTTGTCACAGTCCCATTATTTTGACACTGGCTCCTGGTTCTAGATATCCTACTTGAGTGAATTGTCAAGTAATAAAAATGTAGTACAATGTAGTACAATGTACAATTCAAAGAGATCGCTTCTTGTTCTTTTAACTTTGAGAGTATAGCTAAGCCAGTCTGCTCACTCTCTCAGAATACAATCCCGGGATATCAGTCTGTTGAACCATTGCTGCACTCCTATTGCAAATAGATCCTTCCTTGGGAAAAGGGTGTAGGAAGATGTATATCTTCCCATCTCCCCTTTCTGCATTCTGCAGAGACCGTTCCCTTCCTAACTCCCTGGTCCACTTGTCCGTTCTTACCCAAACCACCCCGACCCCGGGCACTTTCCCCTGCAACCGCAGGAGATGCAACACCTGTCCCTTTACCTCCCCCCTCAACTCCATCCAAGGACCTAAACAGTCTTTCCAGGTGAGACAGAGATACACCTGCACCTCCTCCAACCTCATCTATTGTATCCGCTGCTCTAGATGTCAACTTCTCTACGTCGGCGAGACCAAACGCAGGCTCTGCGATCGTTTCGCTCAACACCTTCGCTCAGTCCACCTTATCTAACCTGATCTCCCGGTGGCTGAGCACTTCAACTCCCCCTCCCACTCCCAGTCTGACCTTTCTGTCATGGGCCTCCTCCAGTGCCATAGTGAGGCCCACTGGAAATTGGAGGAACAGCACCTCATATTTTGCTTGGGCAGCTTGCAGCCCAGCAGTATGAACATTGACTTCTCCAACTTTAGATAGTTCCTCTGTCCCTCTCTTCCCCTCCCTCTTCCCAGTTCTCCCTCTATCTTCCTGTCTCCACCTATATCTTTTCTTTGTCCCGCCCCCCTGACATCAGTCTGAAGAAGGGTTTCGACCTGAAACGTCACCCATTTCTTCTCTCCTGAGATGCTGCCTGACCTGCTGAGTTACTCCAGCATTTTGTGATACCTTCCTTGGGAAAAGATATCAGAGTCCACTTGGGGCGCAACAGTGCGCAGTGGTAGAGTTGCTGCCTTACAGCACTTGCAGCGCCAGAGACCCGGGTTCAATCTGACCATGGGTGCTGTCTGTACGGAGTTTGTACGTTCTCCCCGTGACCACATGGGTTTTCTCCTAGATCTTCGGTTTCCTCCCACACTCCCAAGACGCACAGGTTTGTCGGTTAATTGGCTTGGGTTTGTATACTTGGTATAAGTGTAAATTGTCCCTTGTGTGTGTAGGCTTGTGTTAATATGCAGGAATCGCACACTGGTGTGGACCCGGTGGGCCAAAGGGCCTGTTTCCGCGCTGTATCTCTAAACTAAACTGCACTAGGTAAGCTTCACCAGGGTCTTGCATAATTGCAGGAATTACGCTGATTTCCTTGCAGCATTGCACAATGCAGCATGACATTCATAGAAACGTCGAAAATAGGTGCAGGAGGAGGCCATTTGGCCCTTCGAGCCAGCACCGCCATTCATTGTGATCATGGGTGATCATCCACAATCAGTAACCTGTGCCTGCCTTCTCCCTATATCCCTTGATTCCACTAGCCCCTGGAGCTCTATCTAACTCTCTTTTAAATTCATCCAGTGAATTAGCCTCCACTGCCCTCTGTGGCAGAGAATTCCACAAATTCACAACTCTGGGTGAAAAAGTTTTTTCGCACCTCAGTTTTTAAATGGCCTCCCCTTTATTCTTAGACTGGCCCCTGGTTCTGGACTCCCCTAACATTGGGAACATTTTTCCTGCGTCTAGCTTGTCCAGTCCTTTTATAATTTTATATGTTTCTATAAGATCCCCTCTCATCTTTCTACATTCCAGTGAATTCAACCCCATCCTAGACATAGAAACAAATTGATGTTTCTATAGGTAAAACAAAGTCCTGACAAGGTAACCGTTTTGCCAAGCAGCTGCTCTCTGTCAATCATGGCCATCTGGTGCTCCTAGTTGCAAACCATTTCAATTCCTCTTCCCATTCTCACACCAGCCTGTCTATCTTCTGCCAGCGTAAGGCTAAATGCAAGTTAGGGGAATAGCACTTCCTATTCTGCCTGGGTAGTCGAACCCAAAGGCATGACATTCTTCAGTTCCGGGTCCCTTTCTCATTCCTTCTAAACTATCTAGGCATTCTCACTCACAGCCTTCATTCCCATAGTCTACCCTCTCCATCTGTCCATCATCTATACACTCCTCCCACTGGATCCACTCCCCCCAATATTCCCATCTGCCAACCCTAGCTCCCTTGGTTTCGTGCTTCATTTTCCTTACCATCTATTGTGTCCCAGCCCCCATAGTTATTTAGACCCTTCCCTCCTCATCTGACTCCATCTGCCAATCAACGCCTTCTCACCTGCATCAACCTAATACTTATCAATTATTGCTCCACCTCTGCCCCCATCTATCTATACTGGCTATCTCCCCCGATTAAGAGTCCTGCCCTGGAATGCAACTATCCATTTTCCTCTGTAGTGTAGCCTGACCCACTGTGTTCCTTCAGTCTGAATTTGCCATTGTTCTGCAAGTTGCACTGATTGAATGCTACCTAACCACACGCAGTCACCCTCCAAATCCTCCCTGATTTTTCTGGAAATCTGCTCATTTCCAAATAAAATTCTAAAAATGAGTCCAAATCCTTGCATTTAGGGGCAAGAAGACCAAAATGCTCAGAATTTTTTATCAAACTGCATTCCAAAATATGCAGAGCAGGACAAACTTTCTGCTGGTTCTGAATATGTGAGGGTACATTTAACTATACAAAACAAGTTCTCATCATTCACCAAATTAAAATGTAATGTTCGAATAATGCTCAGCAAAAAAAACCTACCCTCAATAACAGGAATGAGGGCTCTAACTCTTTTTCTGAGATAATGGATCTATTACTAACAATTAATCGTCTGTGTTGAAATAAGTTTCTCATGTACACACACATGCACCAAACAGAAATTACGGTAGGAATAAATATTTTGGCTAAAGCTAATGTGCAGATTTATTTGAAAATTTGAAAAAAGATTCGCAGTGAAAACAAATTATTAGAAATGAAACACTTCTGAAAATTTTACAAACAATCTTTGCTGTAAGCGTTTAATTAAGATCCATTGCTTGTTGATAATGTTGTGTCCAGAACTGCACAAAGCATAACCTTTTTTGTGTCCGGTATCCTGATTAATGAAAATCGGTATCCCTTATGTTTTCCTCACTATGTTATCTGCTTGTACTGTCGGCTTCAAGGATCTCGACTTGTAATTGAAGGTCCCTCTGTTTGTCAATACTCCTGAAGACCCTACCATTCATGGAATACACCCTAGCCTATTTGGTATTCCCGAAATACATTACCACACAATTAGTGTTGGGCAGGTTCAGGCTTATACCGAAGATAGATGCAAAGTGCTGGAGTCACTCAGCGGGTCAGGCAGCATTTCTGTAGAAAAGGAAAGGGTGACGTTTTGTGTCGGAATGTCTAAAGAAAGATTCTGAGCCGAAATGTCACCTATTTCTTTTCTCCAGGTCCACTTAGGTGCTCCAGCACTTTGTGTCTCTCTCACCTCACAATAATCTGGGTTGAACTCCACCTCCCATATGAAGCCCATTTCACAAAGCGTTAATGTCGCTCTGTAGCCTAAGGCCCTGCACACTATCTAAGATTCTGCTAATTTTCATTTCATCCATGAACTTGCTGCCTGTGCTCCTACATTAAATAACCAAGTCATTCGTGAAATTACAAACAACAAAGGTACTAGCAATGGACCATTCTTAGTCACGTGTGTGGCCAGAAATGTGAAAAATTGTGGAACACATCTCTTCTAATTCTGAAAGCATTACAGGTACATTGTTTTGTACTGTATATATGACTTGTATATGTCAAAGTTTGTCAAGTGAAATTTTTATATGTTATGCTGACAATGTTTAGAGTCAGAGGTCAAATATGACTGGTCACGTGTGTGGCCTCACGCGGTTAAAAGTCAACGGGAGGAATTTCCCTCTGAGCAGCAAGCTACCCATGTTTGCCAGTCACTTGACCTTGAAATATACTTCCGTGTGGACCCTGGTGCAGTCTTCCACTGAGAGGGAGGCTGAAAGGTTTTCCGAGCATAAGTGTCTGATTCAACTCCAAGAATTATTTTGACAGACCATGAAGCCCTGTCTCCTGACTTGCTGGCTGCTGTCCAAATTGTTTGTGAATGTTTTTCATGTTCCCAAACAATCCAAGGCACTCAGAATACTATTAAAAATTAAAGCTATTAAAAATGTGATTAATATTTTAGGCCATGAAAATGTTAAGACACATTTAAAATAGTTTAAATATATTTGTGTTTACAAAATGTGATCCAAATAAAAAAGAAAATATCTGCATAGCAGTCTCTGGCAGTTTAAACTGGTGCAGATTTACCCGCCTGAGTGCTGAGAAATCAGAGAGGAACTCCTCCATTAACTGATGAAAGGCATAATTTACCATGATAGAAACACTGCAGGATCAGCTGAGTTTACCCACTGAGGCCACACCAAAACTGCATGGGGTAAAAATATGTTCCTATAATAAATAGTTACATCGGTATCTATCGTTATCAACAGGCCTCCGAACAGTAGCCTGGATGTTGGGTGCAAGTTGCAGCAGGAGTTAGAATTGGCATGTAACAAAGGTCACTGTGGTTATGGGAGATTTCAATATGCAGGTAGACTGGGAAAATCAAGTTGGTTCTGGACCCCAAATCAGGGAGTTTGTAGAGTGCCTCCAAGATGGATTCTTAGAGCAGCTTTTACTGGAGCCTACCAGAGAGAAGGCAATTCTGGATTTAGTGTTGTCTAATGACCCAGATTTAATAAGGGAACTCAAGTTAAAGGAACCGCTCGGAGGTAGTGATCATAATATGATAAGTTTTAATTTGCAATTTGAGAGGGAGAAGGTTAAATCAGAAGTGTCAGTTTTGCAGTTGAACAAAGGGGACTATGAAGGCATGAGAGAGGAGCTGGTCAGGGTCGACTGGAAAAGGATCTTAGCAGGATTGACGGTGAAACAGCAATGGCAGGAATTTCTGGGCATAATCCAGAAGATGCAGGATCATTTCATTCTAAAGAGGAAGAAAGATTCTCAGGAGAGTAAGAGGCAACCGTGGCTGACAAGGGAAGTTAGGGATGGAATAAAACTAATAGAAAAGGTGTATAACATAGCAAAGAGTAGCGGGAAGCCAGAGGATTGGGAACTTTCAAAGGACAACAGAAGGTAACAAAAAGGGAAATACGGGGTGAAAAGATGAAGCACGAGGGTAAGCTGGCCAAGAATATAAAGAAGGATAGTAAAAGCTTTTTTAGGTATGTTAAGAGAAAAAGATTAGTAAAGCCAAATGTGGGTCTCTTGAAGGCAGAAACAGGTGAAATTATTATGGGGAACAAGGAAATGGCAGAAGAGTTGAACAGGTACTTTGGTTCTGTCTTCACGAAGGAAGACACTAACTGCTATTGAGGCAGTGCAGCGTAGGTTCACGAGGTTAATCCCCGGGATGGCGGGACTGTCATATGAGGAAGGATTGGAAAGACTGGGCTTGTATTCACTGGAATTTAGGAGGATGAGAGGGGATCGTATAGAAATGTATAAAATTATAAAAGAACTGGACAAGTAGATGCAGGAAAAATGTTCCCATTGTTGGGGGACTCCCGAACCAGGGGTCGCAGTCTAAGAATAAAGGCCATTTAAAACTGAGATGAGAAAAAACTTTTTCACCCAGAGAGTTGTGAATTTGTGGAATTCTCTGCCACGGAAGGCAGTGGAGTCCAAGTCACTGGATGAATTTAAAAGCGAGGTAGATAGTGCTCCAGGGGCTAATGGAATCAAGGGATATGGGGAGAAGGCAGGCCAGGGTTACTGATTGTGGATGATTAACCATGATCACAATGAATGGTGGTGCTGGTGCGAAGGGCCAAATGGCCTTTTCCTGCACCTATTTTCTATGTTTTCTATGTTATGGTACTGCTAAATGATCTTCCTTGGATAAGAATTAGAAGAACATATTTCCTGCTCTGTTCTAGTCTGATGCTGTTTAATATAGACTGCGTTGAGAATACTACTTTTAACCAACCGTATTGTTTATAGCAAGCCAGAAACCAGTTCAGACCAGATGTTTTTTTTTTAGAGAAGCTTGCCTCAAGAAACGGGAAGCCAATTGTTTCTATGTGGACATGTTCCTTTTATTTAATCGGATTGTATTGGTAGAGGCAACGGTTTTAATAGTTTAGGGAATCTTCTCTGTGTCATGTATTTGAGACACTAGTGGTTTCTGAGTGAGGTGGTCATTTGTGGCTTTTGTATAACTCAAACAGTGTCTTCAATATAAATTGCTGGTTTTCTTAGCTACTGGATTACAAATTGTACGTGCAGGCTGTTCTCCAAACAGATAATCTTAGTATGGTGGGTGTTATGTTTTATTTTGTAGATTTATTTTAAAAATACAATTACAAGTATGAACATCTAGACGATGCTGATCATGTAACTGCTGAAATTGGAGTAACGTGTTAAGTATATATTTGGATTGATGATTATCATGCACCTGATAATGGGCAGTACATTTCCAGTTGTTTGGAATCATTACCATACCTGAATTTCATGGCAATAATTCAGCATAATTAATATATGAAGGGAACATCAGTCTTCAATTGCGAAAAATATATTTGTTTTTCAATTTTCCACTTTGGTCAGTACATTTTGCTCTAATTGCGTTTTGACTTCAGTCCAACTGAACAAACTGTGCTTTGAGCAATTGTCATTGTAGCTAAGGATCTATATCTTATTTGCAATTATGCACCATCATTTACCTTACAAAGGGAATGAAAAGCTATGTGCGAATTCCAAACTTGCATGAGATTGATGGGACTTTTTGCAAAAGCGACTGACTACCAATTGTATCTATAGAGCGATCAGGGAGAAATCCATTGATGGCTTAGTAAAGCTAGAATGTTATTAATCAAAAAAGACCAGAAAGGCCCTTTTGCCAGAGCTAATCTTTCCAGGTGTGCCAGTATAATAAAAACTCGTGTTTGCCATTTAATTTTTTTCTCTCTCTCTCTCTCTCTCTCTCTCTCTCTCGCTCTCGCTACCACGTTACTCACCATTATCCTGGGCATATTATGTAACAATTCTCATTCAAATTGAAGCTACATTTTTAAAGCTACAGACATTTTAAAGTTCAAAAATTCACTTTCTAACGCATTTCCTGAAACTCCTCAGCGTCTGACGTCACAATGCTCCACGTTCGACTTCATTTGCTCCTCACTCGCCATAACAAGATGGCCACCGGCAGCGCCGCCACCCGCCGCTCAGACGTTCCCTCGCCCCTCTCCCCTCGCCCCTCTCCCCGTGCCCCTCGTCCCTCTCCCTTCACACCTCCCCCCCTCTCACCTCGCCTCTTGCCCGGCCCCGGGGGAGACTCGCACATCGGCAGTCAACGTTGAACGCACGGGCACTGGTAAGTGCCTGTCGCCGCCAACGGCTCCACGGAGGGGAGTAGGCGTGGCGGCCTAGTGGGTGGAGGGAGGGGGGGGGGAGGGGGGGGGGGGGGGAGGAGAGAGTACGGGTGGGGGGAGGGGGTCGGGGAGGAGGGGGTGGGGGAAATAAAGAATGGGGTGGGTGGGAAGGGGACAGTGGGGGGCAGGAGAGAGTGGGAGTGGGGAGGGTCGGGGGAGAGGGGAATAGGGGTGAGGAGGGGGGAATGGGGTGGAGGGGCAAGTTGGGGTGGGCTAGGGGAGATGGAGTGGGTCAGTGGGGGAGGAGGGGGCATAAGGGGGATTGAGTGCGGGGGGGGGGATTGAGGGTGCTACACCAATACAGGAGAGACCGGGTCCAGGGCTCACCCTCTCAGTCACACCCTCTCCCCTTCCCTGCCCCCCCTGCGAGGAATTGGCCCAACAGGTGCACTTGGTCTAGGATATTACTAAAACTCTCTGTCCGTGTGTATGTGTGCAGCATAACTATTGTGGCTCGCCCAGCCAAAACGGTACACGATAGCGCCACAATTTTTGGCCCACGTTACTCACCATTATCCTGGGCATATTATGTAACAACTCTCATTCAAATTGAAGCTACATTCTTAAAGCTAGAGAGATTTTAAAGTAAAACAATTTCCTTTCTAACCCATTTCTTGAAGGTCTTCAGCGTGTGACGTTACAATGGGACCCGTGCGCCTGTGAGATGAGCTTGCGCCCCCCCCCCACCGCCGGTATTCAGCCTGTGGCGTCACAATAGGACACGCACGTCTTCAAGAGATTGGCTCTCCCCCCCCCCCCCCCCCCCCGCAAGGACCTTTAACTAATGCGCTCCCCCCCGGTGCACCGCTGCAAGTCCCGGCATGCCTCGCGCCTGACATTCCTCACATTGGGCACCGCTGACCGCCGGGAGGTGTAGTCGCCTCTCCCGCTCCAAGGGGGGGTGGGCACCCGCCCGACTGACGGCAGTGCCGTGCTCAGTGCCTTCCTCTCCTCCTCCTCTCCCCCCTCGCATGGAGGAGCTTTAAGCAACGTTGCCGGGTCCGCAGGAGGGGGGACGAGTGGGTGGAGGGGAGGGTGGGGGTAGGAGGGGAATGGGGGTGGGGGGAAGGAGAGAGTGGGGGAAGGAGAGAGTGGGGGGAGGAGAGAGTGGGGGTGGGGGGGTCAGGGGTCGGGGAGAGTGGGAGTGGGGGGAGGATGGGTGGGGGGAAGGGGGACAGTGGGTGTGGGGAAGGGGGACAGTGGGTGTGGGGGCAGAGGAGGGTGAGGGGGTTGGGAGTCGGGGTAAGAGAGTGGGGGTGGGAGGGAAGGGGACAGTGTGGGACAGTGTGGGGCAGTGTGGGGCAGGGGAGAGTGGGGGTGGGGAAGAGGGGAGAATGAGAGAAGGAGAGAGTGGGGGGTAAGGGGGTGGGGAAGGAGAGAGTGGGGGGGGGTAGGGGAGAGTGGGGTGGAGAGGAGGGCAGGGTGGGGGTGGGGAGGAGGGAAGATTAGAGGTGGGGGAGTGGGGTGCTGGCAGGGAGAATGGGGGTGGGGAGGAAGGCAAGGTGGGGGTGGGGAGAAGGGAAGAGTGGGGGTGGGGGTGGGGGGAGAGTGGGGTGCGGGCAGGGAGAGTGGGGTTGGGGAGGGGAGGGAGGTGGGGGCGAGGGGAGGGAGGTGGGGGCGAGGGGAGGGAGGTGGGGGCGAGTGGGTGAGGGGAGGGGGAGGGGGAATAGGGGTGGGGAGGGGGAAATGGGGGTGGAGGCAGGGCTGGGGGGAGTGGGGGTAGGGGATGGGCAAGTGGGGGAGGGGCAAGTGGGGGTGGGGGCAGGGGAGGGGCAAGTGGGTCAGTGGGGAGAGGAGGGGGGGGATAAGGGGGATTGAGTGGGGGGTTGAGGGTGCTACAATACAGGAGAGGCTTTGGGTCCAGGGCTCACTCACTCACACCCTCTCCCCTTCCCTGTCCCCCCTCTACGAGGAATGGGCCCAACGGGTCTACATGGTCTAGTGTATAATAAACCTGAGAAGTAATTGTTACAAAAAATAATTTATTAATTTGCTGAGGTTTCTCTTTCCCAAAGCTTGTGTGCAGTTTTGAAATTGCAGGCTTGGGATGGACCTATCACAGTTTATGGGTGGTAGGTGCATTATTTTTTTGACTTTCTATTTTTATTATTCAGCAGTTCGTAGTCTTGCTTCAGGCCAAGTCTCTGAAATAAAATGGTAGTTCAATTGAATGAAGTTCTATAGCCCATTAATATGATAGTGGTGGAATACACCTGTCGCCAAAGGCTGGAACGTGCCCCAGTGAAATACAATTCAAGATCAATCATGAAGCTTTAGCCAGTCGTTGTTTCATCTTGCTGAGCCCCTGCCATTTAAAGAGCTTTCAGACAAGAATGAAAAAGAGATGAACATGAATTCTTTTCATCCGTTTTTCCCTCACACTGAGGATGTTGACTTCTTGTTTTGTTGTACTTTTATTGTTGCTAACTCTTCTCAGGTACTGCTTCTATGTGATCTCCGATTCATGTGTGAACCTTAATGATAAGTCTCCACAAGCTCTTCTCCCTTGGGTTAATCCTGGAATGATGCCCCCAGGTCCATGCTTTCATTGAAGTAACAATATGCAATCTTTCCCCAAATTCCCACATTCCACCGGGGTGGCGCAGCGATGGCAGCCTCGCCTACAGTCTGTATGTCCTTTTCGTTCTTTTGTTGTTATTTTTGGTGAGTTTTTAAAGGTCTGTGTTAATGTTCTCTGGTTTGTTCTATGTGGGGGTTGGGGGAGGGGGACGGGGGAAACTTGTTTTCAATCTCTTACCTTGCCGGAAATGCGATTGTTTTCCGGATAGTGTCTCCAGTTGCTCTGCGGCTAACATTGTGGAGCTGGAGGCCTTGCCTGGGACTGACTTTCAGCCCCCGTGGGGCGTGGACTTACCATCCGAGCGTGTGATTCCTTCCCTGGATCGACGCCCCAGCCACGGCCTGCGGACTTTAACATCAAGGACCTCGCAGTCTCGGGTTGAGACCGAAGACAGGAGCTCCAAGCTGCACAAGGTATGACTGTTTCTGACCCGGGGTAGATCGGGGGAGCTCCTGCGGCTTGGAGTTCCAGAAATCTGCCTCTAACCAGAGACCACGAGCTCCGCGATGTTAAAGTCCGCAGGCACCCAAGGTTGGAGCTCCGAGGTCGATTCCTGGCAAGGGATCGCGAGCGCCACGATTGTAAGTCCGCAGGCACCCGCGGCTAGAGCTCTCAAAGTCGGTCTCCAGCAAAGGCTGCCAACTCCTTGATGTTAGGCCGCAGTGCGGACGGAGATACGACATGGAAAAAAAATCGCATCTGCGTAGAGATAAGAGATTTTAAAAAGTTTCCCCCAAACCCCCACCCCACACATAAACAAGCTAAAGAACACCAAAAACATACATTTAACACATACTATTAAAACACAATGAAGGAAGGGGCAGACAGACTGTTGGCGAGGCAGCCATTGCTGGTGCCACCCGGACAATGTGTGAGATAAAATGCTATCTGTTATAGTGGTATTCTTCTGATAAATTCAGTCAGAACAGAAGCTGAAAGACATCCATGGAGAGAATAAAATTCCTGTAACTGGCACCTCAGGATATAACTTCACCAGTAATAGTGATATCGTCCCTGAGCTTTTGTCATTGCCAGATGACTGAAGATTAATTCTGTTTCGAAACTCCAATAAAACCTGGCAGAATGATAAAAATACTAACGCTTTGAGTTGTGACTTTCAACAGCTGGGCATCTGAGCACAAGCTACTTTTTAATTCCATTGCTAGATTCCATATCTAGGATGTATTGAAAAAGTAAAAGCACATTTGGAGCATTGACTTTGACTTGGTTTTTGTGCATCAATTGTAATTTAGGTTAGGATTTCAAAAACTTATTAAATGCCTTTTAATAAGGTCTTCAAATGTTTATCTAAAGAAGTTAATAAATGTAAATTTGAGTCATTTAAGATTTCTTAGCTGCATGGAGAGTAATTAGTTTTATAGCCTTTTGCTGTCTGTAGTGTTCAACATTTTGTTCAGTGATAATCCATTTCTGCTCTTGTTATATCAGACTATCCTTTGAATTGGCTGTGTGTGATTAGAAAGATAGGTGGCTTTGAATTAAAACTGCTGAAAGGCAACAGTTATTAACCAAGAGCAACTTTTGTAAACCAACAGGAACATTTCATCCTGTAGTGATGATAATGTGAATGATAATGTCCTTCATGTTGTTACTGTGCAAACTTCTTGACCTCTTCTGATGAGTAACGAGAAGAACAAAATGTACCTACTCGTGTGTGTGCTTGAACCAGAACACACTCAAGTAGTTCAATGAGCTCACTTCTACTATCAGGCTTAGTCCAGTTTTCGGTGTGGTTACTCTTAAGCAGTTTCCTTTTATCCCCAAAGTTAAAGGCTTTTGGTCTACCAGAATGTGGGATGAAATGCAAATGGTAGTGCCTCAGTTACCTGCAGTTTGGTTTGGCTACCCTTTGGAATTATACACTGTTGACTCAGTGAGCAAATATTTTAATCTTCATGCGCAAAGTAGGAATTAAAGTTTCAAACCATGAGACTCAATTACACAGATTAATCATAGTAAACAGAAATTAACTGAGAGAAGTTTTCAGCTTTTTAATGCTTAAGGAATGTCAGAGAAATTGAATTTTTAGAGAATAGGTAGAAATAGCAATGTCATTGCCACAAGCTCTTGTGCCAATAATCAGCGGTGTCTACAAATTGTTTGCATGTCTTTGTGATGCTCTGAATGTATTTTCTCATGTGCCTCATGTCCAGTGGACTGTGATTCGTTTTGTAATATTTCCCCAAGATTGGCAGTATCCTCCCCATGTTCCATCATCATATATAAACCTGGATAATGAATTTTGGTACACTTTTTAAATTGAAGGTTATTATAAATGGAAAATGATTATTAATTGTGTAAAAATTGAGAATCTCTTGGATTATTGGTCAATTTGTGTCTTGCTACATTTACACTAAATCTATGATTTAATCTTGCCACAGAAAGTTGGGGCTAGCACTTAATTACATCAGCACCCTCATGTTCTTATAAAGCCCACGAAGAAAACTATTACAACCTGTAACTTTGTTCCTGCAGTTAGGAGATTGTTCTTAGAAATATTGAAACATAAAATGTTATGATTTTTTTGCTTTTTCATTTCCATTTTTTTCTGAAGAAGGGTCCTGAGCCGAAACATTACCTATCCACGTTCCTCAAAGATGTTGCCTGACCCGCTGAGTTACTCCAGCACTTTGTGTCCTTTTGACAACGAACTTGACCAGGTTTGGCTTGATGGGTGCTCTTTGGCCTCGCATGGCATCTCACTTTCAAAGCCACTTGTGACGGGAAAAGGAATGGAGCTGAAGGAAGAGGATAAAAGCATAACTGGGTGTGTTCAGAAATACTAAATGCCAGCAAACTGGAATCCATTGTTTCAGAACTAATGGAGTCTGCATGCCTCTAACTGCAGAGTGCAAAAGTATTCTCCATTCAGTAGTTTGAACACTAATTTCCCTTAGTCTTTCATGTAACTGCTTGGATGTATTATTATTTCTCATCTGCTGTGTGGCTTGGTGTATTGTAATTTTGACTGAACAGACGAAGATAATTGGAAAAGATCGAGAAAGTGATTTGTAGTGATTGCCAGCCGTAATGCAAGACTTGTTTCTGCTGGTGTAATTACTTGCTCAGTTAGCCATAATTTTCATAGTCGGCAGCAGTGTGAAGTATAAAATTGATAAGAATCAGTTCTGTTATATTTTATGTTCTCTCTACTTTTCCTACTGCACAGGAAGCTTGTTTATGAGAACAGCTTTGTGCCGTTAAATGTTTCTGCACTCTTTTATTTTAGACCAATTTGCAACCTGCTCTTACCACAGACACTTCTACTTTGTGCAGGAGTGAACACATTATCACAAATAAAACATGTGGACGTGTAATTATTCTGGTTTATGAGCTAAATGGAAGTTGCCAATAACTAAACAGTGCAACAACATTTCCTCTGGTAACATTTAGCCTTTTGATGGATTTACTTATGTTCTTTTACTTTGGGGAATCCGTGCCAGTTGCACGACCTTCAATTTAAAAACTACTAAGCCAAATGTCACTGATAAAAATTCCAAATATGTCTACTTGATACCATCAACAGCTTTCCATTGATCTATGTTATCTGTTCGAACACACAGACGTTTAGATAAAACCTGTATGAGGCCCAGAACATATAGGGCTCTTGAACGGCCGGCGAGGTCACGACCCCTGATCCGTAATGTTGCCATGCAACGCCTTCTGGAGGACAAGTGGTTTACTGGAGGCAAGCACTTACTATGGCTGCCAGTACAGCAGGACCATCATCGGTCCCAGCAGCCATTGAATTGTCGCAGTTTTTTGCCGGAATTCTGCCAGAGACTCTGAAGCCAAAATCGTCACTAAACTTGCAACACCTCAGTCCCAACCAAAAATCTTTATGAATGGCACCACATAATTACAGTGCCTAAACACTTCAGGCTGCTTAACATCATCCCAATAAACTTAGTACAGCTGCAAACCTCACGCTACATACCACAACATGCATACACTGCCTGTTGAACCACGTCAATCTCACCACCCCAGCATAATCCACAACACTTCCTCATTCTTGTAGAAGACAGGTTTCTGCAATTAGAGGTAGCAAGAACTAATGAAAATGGGAGAGACTTTCCTGCAGGGCCTGACCTCCATGGAGGATACAATGTTGGTCATTGTCAGAGAGACGTTAGACAGGGCTGGATGAACATTTGAATTGCCAAGGCATAAAAGACTATAGATTAAGTACTGTAGATGAGATTAATATAGCTAGGTTGTTGATGATTGCAGGACATGATGGGCCAAAGGGCCTGTTTGGTGCTATATTCCTTTATGATTCTATAAAATGCTACTTGACTGCTGAGTGTTCTCACTATTCTTTATTTTTTGTTTCTAATTCTGTTTTTTTTTTCTTTTTCCTTTTGGAAATAAAGGCCAAAACACCGTTTGACATACCGCATTTTAATTTTCTATGTTTTATGCATCAGCACTTGGAACGTTTTACAGTGATATTTAGCAGAATGTTTTTCTAAATAAATCTGTTTTTGTTTTAATTCTTCGTATCAAAGTAAAGAATTCATCTTATAGCTGAAATTAGACAGGATACATTCCTCAATATTTCTCGCCTTGTGAAGCAGACTTTTTTAATTCCATTTTTCTATTTTGTTTCTACCTTTCTGGAAATGACATGGAATATGGTTCTCTCTGCTCTGGTTCTAAGCTCTTGCTCTGAGCTCTGGTATTTTCTCCATAACCCCCAGCAACTTATTTCCTACATTCTCCCTACCCATACTCATTGATTGGGTGGACTAATTTGTCCTTGTGTTATTTTGTGCCATTTGTCGTAGTGTTCTTTGAGACCTCTTTCTATGGTGAAGATGATATTTAAGTTTAAGATGCTCCTTTGATGACAGATGATACCAGCTGCAGAACTCGCAAATCACTGTTCCTTGGGGCTTGTAATAACAGATACTGGTTTATACCAGAGAAGGACACGTATGCCAGAATAATTCAGCAGGTCAGGTAGCATCCCTGAAAAATGTGGATAGGCAATGTTTCGGGTTGGAACCCTTCTTCAGACTGATCTGAAGAAGGGTCCCGGCTCAAAACATCACCTGCCCATGTTCTCCCGGGTTGCTGCTGACCTGCTGAGTTACTTCAGCACTTTGTGTCTTTCCTTAGGGCTTAATGAAAAAGAGCCCTTATATTTTACTGTTCCTTTTTTTTGCTTTGGTACACAGGAGACCAATTGCAGTGGCTCTGGTTAGATTTCAAAAGATATTCGTGCAAAGCTTTAAGGTTATAGATACCAGTGGTGGAGGGATTTAAATCAGCTCACTTAAATGCTGGAATTGGAAGACAATGGAGACAGGGAGTGTAGACAGGCTGGATGAAGTTAAGGAGAAAAGGATGGCCAAGGGTTTGGCCTGACAAAATAATATGGTGGAATCACAGTGGGGAAGCAGGGAGAGAGGATGTTGCTGAACTCTCGTCGGAGAGAGGAGGAGAACTTCTTCAAAGAAGATATACCTTGAGGAGATTTTGTCGTGGAACGGACAAAATGTGTAGGAAAGAAGTGCAGATGCTGGTTTAAATCGAATGTAGACAAAATGCTGGAGTAACTTAGCGGGACAGGCAGCACAAAAACTGACCATTTTTACGGTATATTCCAGGAAAAAACGTACGCGTTGCGTGTGTGACGAGTGTATGCCAGAGGCTTGCTTGTCCTCCAGAACGCTTGAGCGACTCCATGCGTCACACCCTTTGACCTTTTGACTTACCGTGCAAGGGCCCTATTGGAGGGAAGTACCTACTGAGTTATCCTAACGGGTTACAATTTTGCTCTAACTCGTCAACTCAACAAAAAGTACACTGCCAATTATTAGAAATTGAGCGACTTACACCTGAGATCTTGATGAATAATTGGATCAACATTGTAATTCCTTAATCAACACCCCAGATTTTGTATGTCAGCATTTGCAAGAATGATGAACAGTGCTGAACTGAAAGAGGTCTGTCCACGAAGATTTATCCTGCAGTCTCTTTTTATTGGCATGAATCAGAGCCAGGTGTTATCGGCAGCATTCAGTAACAATAATGTTATCAAATATGCTGAGCAGCCAATCAGTGAAGATATCTCAAAGGCATCAAAGCTGCAAGTTAACTGCACAAGTAAAGAACAGTGGAGGACCCGGCGTTGGGGGGAACCGCTGTGAGGAAGGGGAGGGGGGAGAACAAAGGGGGAGCCGAAGCGAGGTACTTTGTAACTTTGTAAGCACCGTTTATGTGGAAACTATTTGCATACTATTGTCTATTGTCTATTGTCTATACCTTGGGTATGCAAGCAAAGAGTTTCACTGTGCCTTGTCACGTGATAATAAAGTATTCCATTCCATTCCACATTGCATTTAAAGCTAATCAATGATATTCCAGATTCTATGCAGAAAATACATTTTGATGACTTTAAAAGTAAAGAGATTTTCAAATTTTACAGTGAATATTATTCAATTTATACCAAATTTAATAGTTAATAGAAGAATTGCATATTACATTGAGTTTACATCAAATGGCAGATTCTATGACAATTGCATGAACAAAAACTGCAACCATGCATCCTGTGCAGGGCAGGGCAGCTGTGACTAATCCCTTTGTTCAATTGTACACATATTGGCATTAGATGTTGATGTCAGTTTTGCAGATTAATTGCAGGGAATCATGAAAATGTTATCGTTATTAAACCCACAACTTCAGGTCAAGAAGATTTTAAGGACTGAGACGGAAGCGGCATGAATTAGAGTTAAATCAGATACAGTTTTAAAAAATAGAGACTGGAAGAATGAAATACACAAGGAAATGGAGAGTGGTTTATAAACTCAAATAATTAACATCTCTGGTAATAAGAGTCCCTGGTTTCAAGTTGTTCGCTTTCCAATGTGGAATGGTTATTGTGGGAATGTAAATTTTGTCACTTATAGTCCTTGCATAGCTAATGGCCTTAACTTGCTGCATTGATTTAATTGGTGATTAATGTACTCAAGTGCAATGTTCAGAAAGGAGTTTGATGATATTCTATTTTCCAGGAATATTTGGTAATTTGTAACTGGTGAGATATCTCTTTCTTACCAAAAATAGCTGAATGATTTACACATTAATAACAGCATGGAGATTAAACCTGCTGTTAATGTGCCAGAAAATGCTGGCCAATTGTTCTTCTCGTGATTATTGGATTACTGTTCGTGAGTGAGTGTTGAACAGTAAAACAAAGATAGAGCACTTTGCTCTTCAACTACAGTTCAATCTTGAAACTTTGAGATATTTTAGTTTTATTGATTATTTTTCCTAACAGCTATTTTTTTAAAGTGCAAATCTTACAACTATTTTAAATCCTGTGATGACTGATTTTAAAATGTACACTTTTCAAATTCAAAGCAAATGGTTGGATTAATTGGAAATGGACAGAAAGTTATTATGTATTAATGGTCAAGCTGATCCATTTATCACTGGCCTGTTAAAACAAGGTAGCATCAAACACGCCCTCTGGATCGAAAATTATATTTTGCATTCTAGTTCTGAGCGGATGATGCCCGAATGTGGATTCTTTTGACCAGGGTGGGTATTGGACAATAGTCGCCATACAGTCCTGACTGCTTGATCGATCCAATGAGGAGATCATGTCGATTAAAGATCAATGCTACACATACCGAGCAGAAATACGTATGCAAATGCATAATTGTTCGCAGAGATGCTCACAGGCTCATTTGCACTCACACAATCATGCCTATAATTTCTGCTGCTCTCCACAACCTGATCAGTTCATTCCTTCATCACCCACTCCCACAATGTACAGTGCATTCAGAAAGTATTCAGACCCCTTCACCTTTTCCACATTTTGCTACGTTAAAGCCTTATTTTAAAATGGATTACATTCTTTTTTTTAATCATCAATCTACACACAATACCCCAGAATAAAAAAGTGAAAACAGGTGTTTAGAAATTTTTGCAAAGTAATTAAAAAGAAATAACTGAAATATCACATTTACATAAGTATTCAAACTGAGCAATCGAGGGAGAATGGCCTTGGTCAAGGTTTGGTGGCCAAGAACCCGATGGTCACTATGACAGAGCTTCAGTGTTCCTCTGTGCAGATGGGAGAACCTTCCAGGTGGACATCTATATCTGCAGCACTCCACCAATCAGGCCTTTATGGTAGAGTGGCCAGACGGAAGCCACTCCTCAGTAGAAGGCACATCACAGCCCGTTTGGAGTTTGTCAAAAGGCACCTAAAGGACTCTCAGACCATGAGAAACAAGATTCTCTGGTCTGATGAAACCGAGTTTGAACTGTTTGGCCTGAATGCCAAGCGTCACGTCTCATCACCTGGCCAATACCATACCTACGGTGAAGCATGGTGGTGGCAGCATCGTGCTGTGGGGATGTTTTTCAGCGGCAGAAACTGGGAGGCTAGTCAGGATCGAGGGAAAGATGAGCGGAGCAAAGTACAGAGAGATCCTTGGTGAAAACCTGCTCTAGAGCGGTCTGGACCTCAGACTGGGGCGGAGGTTCACCTTCCTACAGGACAACGACCCTAAGCACACAGCCAAGACAACACAGGATTGGCTTTGTGTCAAGTCTGTGAATGTCCTTGAGTGGACCAGCCAGAGCCCGGACTTGAACCTGATCGAACATCTCTGGAGGGACCTGAAAATAGCTATGCATCGACGCTCCCCATCCAACCTGACAGAGCTTGAGAGGATCTGCAGAGAAGAATGGGAGAAATGACCCAAATACAGGTGTGCCAAGCTTGTAGCGACATACCCAAGAAGACATGAGGCTGTAAATCACTGCCAAATGTGCCTCAATAAAGTACTGAGTAAAGGGTCTGAATACTTATTTGCCAACCAATCTACAATTACATCTAGGTCAGTTATATATATCACAAACAGCAGAGGATCTAGCACGGACCCCTGTAAACTCTGCCGGTCACAGACTTCCAGCTAGAATATCTACCTTCCCAGCCAGTTCCAAATGTAAACGACTAAGCCATCATGAATCCCATACATTTTAATCTTCTGGATTAGCCTACAGAGAGACTTTGTCAAAAGCCTTACTAAAATTAATATATGCGACATCCACCACCCTAACATCATCAATCTCAAATCTCACCACCTTTAAAAACACAATCAAATCAGCGAGACATGACCTGCCACGTATGAAGCCATAGATAGACACAAAATGCTGGAGTAACTCAGTGGGACAGGCAGCATCTCTGGAGAGAAGGACCCATCTTCGAAGAAGAGTCACAACCCGAAACGTCACCCATTCCTTCTCTCCAGAGATGCTGCCTTGCCTG
Source organism: Rhinoraja longicauda (assembly GCF_053455715.1). Classification (NCBI taxonomy): domain Eukaryota; kingdom Metazoa; phylum Chordata; class Chondrichthyes; order Rajiformes; family Arhynchobatidae; genus Rhinoraja; species Rhinoraja longicauda. The sequence goes on along the minus strand of NC_135953.1, from coordinate 63,972,400 downwards.
CTGAGGTACTCCAGCTTTTTGTGTCTATCTTCGGTTTAAACCAGTATCTGCAGTTCGCTCTGACACATGTATAAAGCTGTGCTGGCTATCCTTAATTAGCCCATTCTCTTCCAAATGGGTGTAAATCTTATGTGGAAGAATTCTCTCCAATAATTTCCCTACCACTGATGTGAGGCTAACCGGCCAATAGTTCCCTGGATTCTCTCCATTTCTACAAAGGAACAATGTTGACCACTCTCCAGCCCTCCGGGACTCCGCCTGTGCCAGAGAAGAAACAAAGATCTTCATCAAGGCTCATGCAATCTCTCTCGTGCCTGGGATCAATAACCTGGGATCTATCCCATCCAGCCCGGGGGACTTATTCATCTTAATGTTCTTCAAGAGCCTCAGCACCACCTTCTTGATCTCAAACTGCCATAGCATATTTGTATTCTCTACACTAATTCTCCGTCCTCTAAGGCGACCTATAATCGCTCAATTGAGTTTGTTCCTACTCGCTTTATATTCCTCATAAGCCCCCATCTGATACCACCTTTTTAAACCTGACATACGTGTTCTTTTTCTTCCTGACCAAGTTTACAACCTCCTTGGTCATGTGCCTTGCCCTTACCTTGTCGTCCTTAACCCTTCTCCATAGTGGAGCATGCTGACCCTGCACTTTGATCAGCTGGCCTTTAAACAACTCCCACATGTCATCTGTAGACTTGCCCAATATAGTTGATCCAATCTGCCCTCCTTAGCTCCTGGCTAATGGCATTGTAATCTTCAGAAAATCTTGGAAGAATCTTACACTGCCAGCTATACTGCTGAGGTTGGCATCTCAGCGTTTTGGTGTTGTACAGTCAGGGTGGTGGGTGTGGCGTTCCAGCCTATGGCAGCTGATTTATCATGAGGGTGAAGTTGTTTCTCACTCACTGCTATCATTACTTAGAAGCTTGTATAATTACATTACATTTTGATCTAATAATAGTAAGCAGAGCAATTGCAAAGGTCTGTCTGATTACCTGTTTTCTTCTTGCCTTATTAGACATCTAATATTAAATGTAATATTAATTAATATAACTCCACAGAGTGTAGGATACATTTTTTTAGAGAAGGATTTTTAATGCATGAAGTTTCTGGGCAGCATATATTTTACGAGCCTTCAAGCAGATGCAGGTTTACAGGAATACGACAAGAGATGTAAGACTTTAGCAAAGTGGAAAGTAGCATAAAGAAGTTTGGGATATTTTCCTTAAAGCAGAGCAGGTGAAAGGGAAGTTTGATAGTTCAATGTTTTGATAGTGCAAATGCGTACGGTTTCCATAGGTGAATGGTAAAGTAATCTCATAGCACAGATTTGAGGTATAAATGGCAAAATAAACAGGTGACCTGTGAGGAAAAATACCCTTTATGTAGTAAAATGTTATCATCTGGAATGTACCTTCTCAAAGGGTGGGGCAAGTAGGGTCAGTGTAACTTTCAATAATTAATTGTAGTAATGATTTGAGAAAAAAATAATCGCAGGAACATGTGGAGTATGATTTATTGAACGAGGTCATCAAAGAAGCAGTAAAGCATTGTGAAGTGAATGGCCTCCACCTCTATCATTCCACAATTCTATGTTTATTCTAATCTAATCGTCCTTACCTTGAATCTTTTTTTGAAATATTGATAAGTGATTAATGACATTGTAATTTTTCTCCAGTACTGTTGATTACATGGTAATAAAATCACCTCCTGAGTGCCCAAAGCAGTTTAATTTATTCTTGGTGCACACAAAGTTAACATTTGCCTCCTTTGTGGTATTAAAAAGATAAGTGTTCATGGAAGTGTGGCTTGCAGCTTTAGTTTACACACAACAAAATCAGCTCCACAGGTGTGTTGCATGGCTCTAGTAAGAAGTTTTCAAAAATTCCAAAGGTTTAGATTTTTTGAAAGGAATTCTACTTTAAAGTCAAGTTTACTTTATTAAAGCTGTTCCAGCAAATTATAGGTGATAAGTGTAGAACCAGTGCATAAGTAATAGAAGCCTAAGGCAGTTAAAGGTACGGTAAATTACCTATTCAAATGCATTATGCAGTGATTAAGAATAGTTTACGATGCAGCAATACAGATTTTTTAATGTTATCTACCAGGTGATCTGTTACATAAAACTTGAAGATCTCCGTACTAAAGTTTCGGCACGGAACAACCTCCTGCGTTGCTTGGCCGGATCGTCATGGGGTGCCAGGACATCCACTCTTCGAACCAGAACTCTTGCACTCGTGTACAGCGCCGCTGAGTACTCCGCCCCAGCATGGTGCCGCAGCGCTCATACTAGCAAGCTAGACGCCACCCTCAGCGACATCATGCGGATCATCACTGGCTACCTATGCCCTACTCCGACGGATCTCCTGCCGGTGCTCACAGGTATTGCACCCGCCAAGCTTCGCAGAGAGTTCTTCACTCATAGGCTGGTGTGCAAGGCCCCATCGGACGCCAAACAGCCTTTGCACCTTCTCGCCCAGGATTCACAGCAACTGGAACCTCAACGCCTGTCATCTCGTCACCCTTTCTCCTGTCATGCAGCGACCCTCTGTTGTTCCGGTTTCAACATACTAGGAGCATGGAGAACCAGCTGCGAACAGACATCGCAACCTCCTCAATTCACTGTCGCACCGAACACGACAGCCCCACCCGGCTCGGACATGCCCCGCAAAGAGTGGGTCGCCCTGAACCGGCTCCGCACAGGGGTCGGCCGGTTCAATGCCAACATGCATCGTTGGGGGTTGCGTCCATCAGCAGCCTGCGTGTGTAGAGCAGACCAGCAAACAGCGCAGCACGTCATTTTCAACTGCATTGTCCTCCGTCCCCTTGGTGGAGGGGTAGACCTCACGGCCCTTGACAACAGCACATTGCACTGGCTACAGCGGCTGGAGGGCGTTACATAATTTCTGCTGCCTCAAACGCATGAAGAAGTAGTGTTACATAAAAGACCAATTTGCATTTTGTACAGTAAAATATCCCAAGGTCTCACAGATTGTTATCGAGCCAAATACGATACCAAGCACTGGGAGACATTAGGACAACTGAACAAAGGTTTGGTGAACGATCTGAGATTTATGGATTTTAAAGCAGGAGGGAGCTTGAGGAAAGGAGTTCCAGTGCTTAAGACCTTATTAACTGAAGGTGGAACATTGAATATCATCATGCACAGTAGTCTAGAACGAAAGAACAGCGATCTCGGAAGATGGTTGGCAGTCTATGCTGGGTTTTGTAATATTTGCTCTAAGGTTAAAACAAAGTTTGGGATGAGCTGAAGTTTACAGAGGGTGCAAGTTAGGTTTATTATTGTCACATGTACCAAGGCAGATTGAAAAGCTTTGTTTTGTATGTTATCTAATCAGATGAGATAATACTATACAAAAATACAATCAGGCCAAACTCTGGTACAATAGGTAGAGCAGGGGGAAAGATGCAGAATTTAGAAGAATGAGAGGAGATCTCAAAGAAACATATAACATTCTTAAAAGATTGGACACGCTAGATGCAGGAAAAATGTTCCTGATGTTGGGGGAGTCCAGAACCAGGGGTCACAGTTTAAGAATAAGGGGTAGGCCATTAATGACTTAGATGAAGGGATTAAAAGTACCATTAGCAAATTTGCAGATGATACTAAGCTGGGGGGTAGTGTGAATTGTGAGGAAGATGCAATAAGGCTGCAGGGCGACTTGGACAGGTTGTGTGAGTGGGCGGATACATGGCAGATGCAGTTGAATGTAGATAAGTGTGAGGTTATTCACTTTGGAAGTAAGAATAGAAAGGCAGATTATTATCTGAATGGTGTCAAGTTAGGAAGAGGGGATTTTCAACGAGATCTGGGTGTCCTAGTGCATCAGTCAATGAAAGGAAGCATGCAGGTACAGCAGGCAGTGAAGAAAGCCAATGGAATGTTGACCTTCATAACAAGAGGAGTTGAGTATAGGAGCAAAGAGGTCCTTCTACAGTTGTACCGGGCCCTGGTAAGACCGCACCTGGAGTACTGTGTGCAGTTTTGGTCTCCAAATTTGAGGAAGGATATTCTTGCTATTGAGGGCGTGCAGCGTAGGTTCACTAGGTTAATTCCCGGAATGGCGGGACTCTCGTATGTTGAAAGGCTGGAGCAATTAGGCTTGTATACACTGGAATTTAGAAGGATGAGGGGGGATCTTATTGAAACATATAAGATAATTAGGGGATTGGACACATTAGAGGCAGGAAACATGTTCCCAATGTTGGGGGAGTCCAGAACAAGGGGCCACAGTTTAAGAATAAGGGGTAGGCCATTTAGAACGGAGATGAGGAAGAACTTTTTCAGTCAGAGAGTGGTGAAGGTGTGGAATTCTCTGCCTCAGAAGGCAGTGGAGGCCAGTTCGTTGGATGCTTTCAAGAGAGAGCTGGATAGAGCTCTTAAGGATAGCGGAGTGAGGGGGTATGGGGAGAAGGCAGGAATGGGGTACTGATTGAGAGTGATCAGCCATGATCGCATTGAATGGCGGTGCTGGCTCGAAGGGCTGAATGGCCTACTCCTGCACCTATTATCTATTGTCTATAATCTTTTGAGATGAGGAAAAACCTTTTCACCCAGAGAGTTGTGAATCTGTGGAATTTTCTGTCAATTCACTGGATGTTTTCAAGAGAGAGTTAGAATTAGCCCTTGGGGCTAAAGGAATCGAGGGATATGGGGAAAAAGCAGGAACCGGGTACTGATTTCAGCCATGATCATATTGAATGGTGGTGCTGGCTTGAAGGGCCGAATAGCCTACTCCTGCATCTATTTTTCTATGTTTTTCTAGGTTTTCTGGTACAGAGAACAATGAGAAATACTTCTAGATTTACAGGTAGAAAAAATGTAAGAGTAGGGTGACTGTCTCGGATAATAGTAGATTCTCCTCTGGAGCCAGCATGCAGAGAGTCAGCACTCTCTGGTGCCATCTTGGTGGTAGGACTCTCTAATGGTGAAAGTCAGAAATGCAGTTTGATTATTCGCAGGCATGGAGAAAGTTGGCAGTGAGTTAGGTCTGCATGTCACTTGGAGATGTGGAACTTTTTTGATCATACAATGGGCACTGGAAGAACTTGATGTGGTCAGCCAAATAAAAGGCTTCAGATAGATCAAGAAGGATGAGGAACAATCATGCAAGATTGAATTTAGGACCTTGACAAAGGGCAGAAACGTGACAAAACATAAAACACGAGAAAATAAAGTATTTGCAGGTACAAGGAAAATACAAAACAAACTGCACTTCATGCCATCAGTGTTTGTGCCTTTGAGAGATTTAATTTAGTTTAGAGATAAAGCGCAGAAACAGGCCTTCGGCCTACTGAGTCCGCACCAACCAGCGATCCCTGCACATTAACATTAACACATTAATACACACTAGGGACAATTTGTACATTTACATCAAGTCAATTAACCTACAAACCTGTACGTCTTTGGAGTGAGGGAGGAAACCGAAGATTTCGGAGAAAACCTATGCAGGTCACGGGGAGAGCGTACAAACTCCGTACAGACATGCACCTGCAGTCAGAGATCGCCCGGGTCTCTTGCGCTGTAAGGCAGCTACAAGTGTGGCTTTAAACTAAGTAGTGGGGGGGAGGGGTTGACAAACTGGGAATATGGAGATGGAGTTAAAGGGGAAGCAAATACAGGAGAAATTGCAAAGGACTCTCGAATGAATGGGGAGGGAAGTTCTAGAAGGGATAAGAGAGTAAGGTCAGGGCCAATTGTGACCAGTGTGAGAGGGGTGGTGAATACGGAAATTAAAGTGTTGTATTTAAATACAGAATACAGAATCTTTATTTGTCATTCGGTACCGAGGTACCGAATGAAATTACGTTACCAGCAGTCACACAAAAAAAAGAAACACAAGACACATAACCCCAACACAAACATCCATCACAGTGACTCCACTGTGATGGAGGCAACAAAACTTCCGCTCTCTTCCCCACGCCCAAGCGCGAAGTATAAGAAATAAAGTGGATGAGCTTGAGGCTCAGTTAGACATTGGCAAGTATGATGTTGTGGGAATCACTGAGATATGGCTACAAGAGGACCAGGGCTGGGAACTGAATATTCAGGGGTACACAACATATAGAAAAGACAGACAGGTGGGCAGAGGGGGTGGGGTCGCTCTGTTGGTGAGGAATGATATTCACTCCCTTGCAAGGGGTGACATAGAATCAGGAGATGTAGAATCAGTATGGGTAGAAATGAGGAATTGTAAGGGTAAAAAGACCCTAATGGGAGTTATCTACAGGCCCCCAAACAGTAGCCTCGACATAGGGTGCAAGTTGAATGAGGGGCTAAAATTGGCATGTCGCAAATGTAATGCTACGGTGGTTATGGGAGATTTCAACATGCAGGTAGACTGGGAAAATCAGGTTGGTAATGGACCCCAGGAAAGAGAGTTTGTGGAGTGTCTCCGAGATGGATTCGTAGAACAGCTTGTACTGGAGCCTACTAGGGAGAAGGCAATTCTGGATTTAGTGTTATGTAATGAACCTGATCGGATAAGATGACTCGAGGTAAAAGAGCCATTAGGATGCAGTGATCACAATATGATAAGTTTTACTCTACAAATTGAGAGGGAGAAGGGAAAATCGGAAGTGTCAGTATTACAGTATAGCAAAGGGGATTACAGAGGCATGAGGCAGGAGCTGGCCAGAATTGACTGGAAGGAGGCCCTCGCAGGGAAGACGGTGGAACAGCAATGGCAGGTATTCCTGGGAATAATGCAGAAGTTGCAGGATCAATTTATCCCAAAGAGGAGGAAAGATTCCAAGGAGAGTAAGAGGCACCCGTGGCTGACAAGGGAAGTCAAGGACAGCATAAAAATAAAAGAGCAGAAGTACAACAAAGCAAAGAAGAGTGGGAAGCCAGAGGATTGGGACACTTTTAAAGAGCAACAGAAGATGACAAAGAAGGCAATACGGGGAGAAAAGATGAGGTACGAGGGTAAACTAGCCAATAATATAAAGGAGGATAGTAAAAGCTTTTTTAGGTATGTAAAGAGGAAAAAAATAGTCAAGGCAAATGTGGGTCCCTTGAAGACAGAAGCGGGGGAATTTATTATGAGAAACAAGGAAATGGCAGACGAGTTGAACCGGTACTTTGGATCTGTCTTCACTAAGGAAGATACAAGCAATCTCCCAGATGTTCTAGTGGGCCGAGATCCTAGGGTGATGGAGGAACTGAAGGAAATCCACATTAGGCAGGAAATGGTGTTGGGTAGACTGATGGGACTGAAGGCTGATAAATCCCCAGGGCCTGATGGTCTGCATCCCAGAGTACTTAAGGAGGTGGCGCTAGAAATTGTGGACGCTTTGGTGATCATTTTCCAAAGTTCTATAGATTCAGGATCAGTTCCTGTGGATTGGAGGGTAGCTAATGTTGTCCCACTTTTTAAGAAAGGAGAGAGAGAGAAAACGGGAAATTATAGACCAGTTAGTCTGACATCAGTGGTGGGGAAGATGCTGGAGTCAATTATAAAAGACGAAATTGCGGAGCATTTGGATAGTAGTAACAGGATTGTTCCGAGTCAGCATGGATTTACGAAGGGGAAATCATGCTTGCTTGACTAATCTTCTGGAATTCTTTGAGGATGTAACCAGGAAAATTGACAGGGGAGAGCCGGTGGATGTGGTGTACCTTGACTTTCAGAAAGCCTTTGACAAGGTTCCACATAGGAGATTAGTGGGCAAAATTAGAGCACATGGTATTGGAGGTAGGGTACTCACATGGATAGAAAATTGGTTGACAGACAGAAAGCAAAGAGTGGGGATAAATGGGTCCCTTTCAGAATGGCAGGCAGTAACTAGTGGGGTACTGCAAGGCTCGGTGCTGGGACCGCAGCTATTTACAATACACATTAATGACTTGGATGAAGGGATTAAAAGTACCATTAGCAAATTTGCAGATGATACAAAGCTGGGTGGTAGTGTGAACTGTGAGGAAGATGCTATGAGGTTGCAGGGTGACTTGGACAGGTTGTGTGAGTGGGCGGATGCATGGCAGATGCAGTTTAATGTGGATAAGTGTGAGGTTATCCACTTTGGTGGTGAGAATAGGAAGGCAGAGTATTATCTGAATGGTGTCAAGTTAGGAACAGGGGACGTACAACGAGATCTGGGTGTCCTAGTGCATCAGTCACTGAAAGGAAGCATGCAGGTACAGCAGGCAGTGAAGAAAGCCGGCCTTCATAACAAGAGGAGTTGAGTATAGGAGCAAAGAGGTCCTTCTGCAGTTGTACAGGGCCCTAGTGAGACCGCACCTGGAATACTGTGTGCAGTTTTGGTCTCCAAATTTGAGGAAATATATTCTTGCTATTGAGGGCGTGCAGCGTAGGTTTACTAGGTTAATTCCCGGAATGGCGGGACTATCATATGTTGAAAGACTGGAACGACTAGGCTTGTATACACTGGAGTTTAGAAGGATGAGAGGAGATCTTATTGAAACGTATAAGATTATTAAGGGGTTGGACACGTTAGAGGCAGGAAACACGTTCCCAATGTTGGGGGAGTCCAGAACAAGGGGCCACAGTTTAAGAATAAGGGGTAGGCCATTTAGAACTGAGATGAGGAAAAACTTTTTCAGTCAGAGAGTTGTGAATCTGTGGAATTCTCTGCCTCCGAAGGCAGTGGAGGCCAATTCTCTGAATGCATTCAAGAGAGAGCTAGATAGAGCTCTTAAGGATAGCGGAGTCAGGGGGTATGGGGAGAAGGCAGGAACGGGGTACTGATTGAGAATGATCAGCCATGATCACATTGAATGGCGGTGCTGGCTTGAAGGGCCGAATGGCCTCCTCCTGCACCTATTGTCTATTGCTACACTTATTTCTGCTGAAGCACTGTAAATTTGGACAATTAAAATACCCTTTAGACATTTCAGACACTAGAATTAATTGCATAAATAACCAAATCTATAAATTTAAAGAAAGTTCACTGATTTTATTACTCTTGAAATAATGTATAATTAGAAGTTTATTTCAATGCCTGTGATTGTCAATATTCATAGTTTTGTCAGGCAGCAGAGGGCAGCATGACCCAGGAGTCCAGCAAAAGCAACCCAATAAAATGGAACAATCAAATGGTGCTTCTCTACAATATTTACAGCAATTGAGAGATGTTTAAATGTGGAAATAATAAAAATATCTTTTGGACATAATCTCTAAGTGTTCCATTTTCTTCCGCCCCATCCCCACGTATTTTCCCCTGCAACCGCAGGAGATGCAACACCTGTCACTTTACCTCCCCCCTCGACTCCATCCAAGGACCCAAACAGTCTTTCCAGGTGAGGCAGAGGTTCACCTGCACCTCCTCCAACCTCATCTACTGCATCCGCTGTTCCAGGGGTCAACTTCTCTACATCGGTGAGACCAAGCGCAGGCTTGGCGATCGTTTCGCTGAACATCTCCGCTCAGTCCGTCTTAACCAACCTGATTTCCCAGTGGCTCAGCACTTCAACTCCCCCTCCCGTTCCCAATCTGACCTTTCTGTCCTGGGCTTCCTCCATTGTCAGAGTGAGGCCCAGCGCAAACTGGAGGAACAGCACCTCATATTTCACTTGGGTAGTTTACACCCCAGCGTTATCAACATTGACCTCTAACTTCAGATTGTCCTTGCTTTCCCTCTCTATCCCTTCCCCTTCCCAGTTCTTCCACCAGGTTTCTTGTCTCTGACCACATCCTATCTTAGTCCCAACCCATATCCTGACATCAGTCTGAAAAATGTCTCACCCCGAAACATCGCCCATTCCTTCTCTCCAGAAATGCTGTCTGACCCGCTGAGTTACTCCAGCATCTTGTGTCTACCTTTGAATTTAAACCAGCATCTGCAGTTTTTTTTCCTACACATCAGATTGCTGCTGCTGTTTGAATTCTTGAGATCTAATTAGTTATTTTGGTAGGTGAAGTATAAACCACATATTACCCACATGACCGCCTGTCAAAGTAAAAATGACTTGTCTCGTCTGTTCTCGCACATGTTCTCCACCCTTGGGCAGTTGGAAAATATGTCCAGCCTGCGAAGCAACACTTGATTTCACACACACGGGTTATCTCTGGAAATCAATTACTTTGAGTTGAGAATTATGCAGGAACAAGACCACAAATGGATCTTGTTGGAATAATGTCACTTAACCTGGAGAACACACTGTAATTTGGCCCCAATGACTGTTCATTAACACAAATAACAGCTTTGCAATTTTTCAGCCAAAGCTGAATTAAAAGTAATGGCATGTTGCATGCCAAGACCATTAAGTCCATTGAGTCCAAGACTGGGCACTGTACCGGTAGATTGAAATGTGGGCAACACACCATGAAAATGGAGAATGTCTTCTGTGCTTATTTTAGTGCAGGTCTACGTAATATGTATCTTTTTATTTGCTATTCACATTTAAAATGTACCTTCTTAGAACAATCAAATTGCATGATGTTATCCTGCAATGTCACAGTTATATATAATGTATATGTAGAAACAGCAGAGGCCGGTTTGCATAGAAGGACACAAAGTGCTGGATTAATGAGGTTTTTGGGTCGGGACCCTCCAGACTGATTGTGGGGGGGAGGAGGGAGGGAGGTGCAGCAGAACAAAGTGTGGCGAGTAATATAGGTAAAAACAAGCAATTCCTTTTTTTTGGGGGGGGGGGGGGTGGGGGTTGTTAGATAGGAGATAGTTGGAACAAAGGCTGGAAATTAAGACAGAAGTGTGAGATAGAATGGTTCGAGTTGCAAATTGTGAAGCTAGTGGAAGGAATGTAAGAGGAGAGGAGAAATAGGTGCGTCCAGTTGGGGCAAAAGGAATAAGAGGGTGTGGGGGAGAAAGGAAAAGGGTTGTTGGAGGCTACCTAAATTTGGAGACCAAACCATTGGGTTGTAAGCTACCCAAGCGGAATATGAGGTGCTGTTCCTCTAGTTTGTGTGTGGCCTCACTCTAGTAATGGATTAGGCCTAGGACGGAATGATCAGTATGGGATTGGGAAAGGGAGTTGCAGCTATAAGAATATCATACTTGTGTGTCTTTATTCCTTTGCATTTTAATTTCCAGAACCTAATAAGAGAATAAATATTCTGCTATGCCTTTTAATTTTTCTTTATTTATGTAACCTCAAGTAGAAAAAAATAACATGGTGTGGAACCCTTGTCTCCAATGTTGTTCTGAATTAAATGTATTTGTGACTTTTGAGCTTTTTGCTATTATGTTTGGCTCTGAGAGGTGCAACTGTTGCATTCGGTGATTGTTCTGGGCAGTGTATTAACAGAAAGAAAGGCTGCATATTTTATCCAGTTGATAACAGAAAGATTTGTGCAATCCTTCGATGCACAAATCTGTGGCCTTTGATGGTTGGCAAAGATTTGGTGTTACTGCAGACCCAAGCACTATTCAAAGAGAAGGAAGGGTGTGTCTCAGCAGTATGTACTTTCAACGGGAGCTGGCAGCAGCATCACTTCATTTTGATTTCTCTGCAGTGTATATTCAAACCAGACACCAGCTGGTTTAATTGAACAGTATTTGATCACAGAAAATCCAATATTTGGAAAATAAAACTAATTTAAGAAAAATTTGAACTGTAGAAGACATATTCAAATTGTTCTTTTTATATCTAATTATCTGTAACTTGTGATAGCAACCATTTGCTTGCATGTTAACTTATTTAGTAATTTATTAATAGCATACAAGAACAGTCCTGGATTTTTTTTTTCAATTACTTTATGGAAATTTGTCCAATTTGAGTTACTTCAGGTTGGAACATGGAAACTTATTTTTGTTTCTGCTCTCCCTCTGGTAACTATCGATCATCCCCTTTAATAAATTAGCTCTTCCTAATAATCTTGTGATAAAATGCATTCCATAAATTGAACATATTGCTATCTAATCCTTGTTTATTTTGAGCAATATTCCAGATTTGCTTTATATATGGCATAATTTGCATGTAAAGTGAACAATTATCTAGGTGGCTCCAAGAATTAAAGATTATTCTGCAAATGGTGTGTGAGTAAATCATGTGACATTAACCAATGGTGTATTTATCCTATTTTAATCGTGTACTTTTTTGAGATGATGTGATGGGGTATGGCAGCAGGTAAAATATTTTGACTGAATTAGATGATTAGAGGTAGAAAGTTATGTTGAATTTTCCTGGAATGGGTGAGTAGCATAACTTCCCTGGGCAGCACACTGTGGCACAAGTACATAGAATAAAATAAAGGAACCCTATATTAGCTGTTGCCTTGCAAGGTAATAAAGAATAATAATAATAATAATAATATATTTATTTTATATAGCGCCTTAACACATGCACAAAGCGCTTTACAAATACAATTAACATAGAAACAAACAGACAAACTATCCTGACGGAAAAGCGGCGAATAATCAACGCCAGCGTCCTCTCACGTCAGGGTCCGGCAGTAGACATTAAAGAACACAAGACACACAGATACAATTTTTTACACAAAACAGCCATCACAGTGATTGCTCTAGGCATACCCTCACTGTGATGGAAGGCAAAGTCTTATCTCCTCCTCGTTCTTCTCCCGTGGCGCCACGAGGCGATCGAGGCTCCCAACCCCTTGAAGCCCCCACCGGGCGATGGAAAGTCCCAGGGTCGAGCCGAGCAGGCCGATGAAAGTCCTGAGCCCCCACCGGGCGATGGAAAATGCCGCGGCCGAGCCACGCAGGGCGATGAGAGTCCTGAGCCCCCACCGGGCGATGTAAAGTGCTGCGGCCGAGCCACGCAGGGCGATGAAGGGCCTGCGGGCGGGTTGATCGTGCCTCGCGCTTCGGGGCGGTCGAAGCTGCTACGGCTGGAGCTCCCAAAAGCCGGTCGCCAGCCAGGGACCTGCGAACTCCAGATGTTGCGGTCTGCAGGGCCCACGGCCGAAGCCTCCGAGATGGTAAGTCCAGGCCCTGCGACCGGAGTCTTCGAGGTCGATCCCAGCTGGAGGCCGCCGACTCCACGATGTTAGGCCGTTGCGCGAACGGAGATACGACACGGTAAAGGTCGCATCTCCGTTGAGGAGGAGATTTAAAAAAAAGGTTTCCCCCAACCCCCCCACCACCCCCCTACATACACAGAATTAAAAATAAAACAAAACGTACATTTAACATCAACAATGACAAAAAACTCCAAAAAAAAAAAAAAAAAAAAAAAAAAAAGGGCTGCTTGAATCCTCAGTTATGTGGCTTTACACTTGGGATCATTCTTGATGCTCTCCCCTGCTTTTCAATGCATTTCGGTCCAAATGACTATTGTTGTGGTAATAATTGGCTACCTTTACTTCCATCTGTAGAATATTCCATCAAAGATAAACAAAAGAGTGCGGCAGACTTGAGTGAGTAATTGCCACAATTTGCTTAGTCCCATTGTGAGGAGCAGCCAGTGTTCGATTGACAACGTGCAATTTCCGTGCATATGTTCTAAATGCAGTGTTTTAAGTGTGATCTGACCATATGTGATGAAAGTCTCAGCATAATTTATGTGGACTTTGTGGGGCATGTATTTTGGAGATCCAGGATCAGCCATGACCTTATTGAAAAGCAGTGCAAACTTGAAGATCCTGAACTACTATCTACCTCATTGGTGACCCTCAGACTATCCTCGATCGGACTTTGCTGACTTTACTTTGAACTAAACGTTATTCCCTCGTCATGTATCTATACACTGCAAACGGCTAGATTGTAATCATGTATTGTCTTTCTGCTGACTGAATAGCACACAACAAAACTTTTCGCTGTAGCTCGGTATCATCATATCATATCATATCATATCATATCATATATCTACAGCCGGAAACAGGCCTTTTCGGCCCTCCAAGTCCGTGCCGCCCAGTGATCCCCGTACATTAACACTATCCTACACCCACTAGGGACAATTTTTACATTTACCCAGCCAATTAACCTACATACCTGTACGTCTTTGGAGTGTGGGAGGAAACCGAAGATCTCGGAGAAAACCCACGCAGGTCACGGGGAGAACGTACAAACTCCTTACAGTGCAGCACCCGTAGTCAGGATCGAACCTGTGTCTCCGGCGCTGCATTCGCTGTAAAGCAGCAACTCTACCGCTGCGCTACCGTGCCGCCCATGACAAAAAACTAAACTGAAGTTCGTCTATGGCTTATCTTGTTTCTATTTCTCTGGTTTTTAACATTCTACACTCTCTATATATTCCAGCAATCTTTAACATGTCATGCTAATTTGCTTGTCTATTAATACTCTTGAGTACCTAGTCTCCATGCAATGTGCGTTTAGGTGAAGGGTTTGAGTTATGAAATGTATTCATTTGGTATATGGATTTATTTGTGCTGAATTCCAAAGGTGGCATAGTTTGATAAACCATGTGTTCCATCTTCTGTATTTCCCACTCTTCCCTGATTAATGTTTGTGATTGGTATAGCTTACAAATTTGAATTTTCAAATATTTCTTGTAAAATTTATGATAATTGCCTCAAGTCATAAGACAGGTGCTTGTCCATACCAACTAAGTTGGCATATTGGGCTAGTCCCATTTGCCTCCCTTTGGCCCAGTCCCTTTAAACCCTTCCCATCCATATATCTGTCCAAATGTGTGCACTGGGCAAGAAATAGATATGCATTTTCCACAGTTGAAGCAATTAATTTTCTGGTACTATATTGGTGGATGGCAGTTTTATTTGTGATGAATAATATTCACCGTCCTTTTTGAATACAATTTATTTTTGTTAAGAAATAACAAAGGACAGAAAAGACAGTGGCCCAATGGTTCCCAGAAAAGTGTCAACACTATTGTAAGAAAAGTTGATCAGGTTAATGCAATAATCATGGTATATTATTATTCTAATGTAGGTCAGCACAAGATACTCATTAGGACATGTTCTTGTACTTCAGTTTTCAAAGACAACACATTGTGATCCAAAAAAAAAGTTATTTTGCTTCTTTTCCTATGAAGTGAGATGAGAATGATGAACAGTTTGTGGTTGGGTCTCTTGCAAAGGTTTTAGGTCAATAAATTCCAAGGGCCTGATGGGTTCAAGCCAGGCTACTGAGAGAGGCAAGAGAGGAAATCACAGGTGTCTTATAATGTAGACCTTCGTATCCTCTCTAGCCACAAGTGAGATCCCAGAGAATTGTTTTTCTTTTGCTTAAGAAGAGGAGTAGAGATAATCTGGGGAATTATAGGGCGGCGAACTTCGTGGCCGTAGTAGTGAAGCTACTGAAGAGGATTCTCAGGGATAGGATGTACTCACATTTGGAAGTGTGTGGGTTAATTAGGGATGGCTTTGTCCATGTCAGGTTAATTCTAATGAATTTGATGGTTTTTGAGGAGGAGATGAGGGTGGAAAAGTGAGTGTTGCCCACACGGATTTCAGTAAGGCATTTGATAAAGTCTCTCATGGTAGATGGATCCATAAGATTAGAATGCATGGGTCAAAATGCATTGGTGACTTGGTAGTTTGGATTCAGAGTTGGCTTATCCATTGAAGACAAAAGATTAAGGTGGGAGGGTGTTCTTCTGGCTGGAGGACTATGACCAGTGGTGATCCACAGGAAATGTGCTATCATTTTTTTTTTTAGCCTTTATTTTTTTTTAAAGATATGTATATAAATGACTTTGATGGGTTGGGTGGGAAGTTTGCAGAAAACACCAAAATTGGTGGAGTTGCGGACAGTGAGGAAGTCCGTCAGACGTTATAGCGGGATTTAGATCAGTTACAGATATGGATAAAGAAATGGTAAATTGAGTTTAATACAAGCATGTGAAGTGTGGCACTTTGGGAGTTTGAACGTAAGGGTAAAGAAAATAGTTAATGACAAGACTCTTTGTAGCATTAACATACAGAGGGATCTTGGTCCATGTCCATAACTCCCTCAAAGTGACAACACAAGTAGAAAGTAGTAAAAAAAAAGGTGTATGGTATGGTTGAGCCTTCATCGGTCAATGCATTTAGTATAAGAGTTAAAAAGTCATGTTGCAGTTTTATAAAACTTTGGTTAGGCCACATCTTGAGTATTGTCAGCCCATTCCATTGGATGTGGATGTTTTGGAGAGGATGTAGAAGAGGTTTGAAGAATGGTCCTGACCTGAAAAGTCATCTCCACATTTTACCTATCCATGTTCTCTAGCGATGCTGCCTGACTTGCTGTTACCCCAGTATTTTGTGTAATTTTTTTTGTACCACAAGCATTTGCAGTTCCTTGTTACTACTGAGTTGAAATTTAGTTTGGCTGCAATTTTGTTGTAAAGGGTGTTTAGGGAGCTGAATTGTCTGCTTCATTCTTTCTATTTAATCTCAGTAAAATGTATCTGGCTTCCTTAGCCTATTTGCTTCATTTTCCAGTTCCCTTTGAATGATGCCTTTCTTCACTACCTCCCCACATGGTCACATCACCAAAATTGATTAATTGAAGTTCCCTCCTTTATATTCATGAACAGGACCCCTTGAAACTCTGAGCGACTGCCTCCCAGGGAAAGGCACTGATCCATTAATCATCATCGCATTCTATATGCTTTTTCCATGTCTGCCTTAAAGCATTTGACTAATTTGTCATTCCATATGGCGACATTTTCTTTACAACTCCTGTTAAATATTTCTAACTGATCAGGTTTCTCGGAGGACAGTATTTGTCTACTGCTTGAAAGAATAAATGATGTACAGTCTGTTGCTTATAAAGCATCACTGTCTTCAGCGGCTGTGCTGGTGCATTGAGCATATTGGTGAAATTCATCATCCATGTCTGTTTACGCCGAGAGGTAATTTACAAGATGCGAGAAATGCTCATGTTTTCAGCGTCAATTGAGAAAAATGGGGTTTGAAGATCGAGACCCAGACCTGGCTGAAAAGTCACGCCACGTAGCAGAATGCCCTTCCATTCCCTTTAGACATTGCAATGGCCTTTGCAGTCATTGAATGTACTTTTGAAATTTACTCTGTTTACTTCCAAAATGAAGTCTCTAGTGTTGATGAATGTAGTAATCCAGACGCCCACATCAAGTTTTTGGAGATGACAATGTTAAATCACAGATTACTTGCACAAGACTAAATGTTGACTAGCTTTCAAGGCCTTCAGAACAACAAAAATAATTTACCTCTGAATCTGTTGCTGCTATTCTCGATTCTCTATTTACCACTCTCCCACAAACCTTCTTTCCTTATGATCAGCAGTTCCCAAATGAGCACTTCCCTGGTTATTTAACCACCAGGATAATTTTGTTTTGCTGATTCATGTTTTCAAAATGGATGAAGCACAAGGAGCAGATCAAAGTGACAAAAACCACACAAAAGGAGTCACCTCTAAAGAGAAGAACTTTAATGGAATGAAAATAATGTTTATTGAGGAAATCCTGGTTGTGGTCTTGATTTTTAGGTAAGAGAAATATTGTAAGCCATTGAAATCAGTGGGTTGCTCCTGTAAAACTCAAATTTCACTGTACCTTAATTGGTACATGTGACAATAAACTGACCTTGAAACCTGAAAATTATGATGTCATTCATTTGTTTCCACTTTGGTTTCCCCACAGCCACTGTTCTACCACTTTTGCTTTATAGAGCTGCATTATTTTGTCCTGGTGCCAGAAAGCCGTATAATAATACAACAAATTGGAAATCTTCACATTCTGTATGATTAGCAATGTACATTTATCCTTTCAATGTTCATGAAGATTGATTCTTATATGTACATACTTATAATTGGGCATAAACAAAAATCACCAAATCTAAAATGTTATTATATCCCTGGATAATACTCTTTTGATAGTTACGTAAAACCGAACTTTAGAACACTACGGTAATGGGACAGGTCCTTTGAGCCATAATGTCTGTGGCCTGCGAACATGATGCCAAGGTAAACTAACCTCCTCTGCCTACACATGATCCATATCCACCTTCATATCCAAGGTCTATTTAAAAACCTCTTAAATACCACAAATTTATTTGCCTCCAAGGCCCTTTTTAAATAAAAAGGAAATCTAATAAACAAAATCATTTTGTCCCACACATCTCCTTTTAAACTTTGTCTCTCTCATCTTAAAGCTGTGCCCTCTGGTCTTTCCACCCTGGGAAAAAGTTTCTGACTGTCTAACCTAAATATTCCACTCATAATTTTATAAACTTCCAGTAGGTCTCCCCTAATCCTTTGACACTCTGGAAAAAATAAGCCACGTTTGTCCAACCCCCCCACCTCATAGCTAATCCCCTCTAATCAAGGCAGCATTTTGGTAAACATCTTCTGCACACTCCTCAAAGCCTCCTTTTCCTTCCTCTAATGGAGTGATCAGAATTGGGCGCAATCCTTCAAATGCAAACTAACCAAGGTCCTGTAGAAGTGCAACATGACTTCCTGACTCTTGTACTCAATGACCTATAAAGACAAGCATACAATACACTTTTTTAATCACTCTATCTACTCATGTTCCCACTTTCAGGGAGTTATGGACATGGACCCCAATATCCCTCCATATATCCTTCCTCCTTACTTGGACATGCCGGTCCTGAACTTTGCCCCACAGCTAGGCTTCAAATGACTCCCAGACCCATGGATCATTGGCTATCAGTGGGGACATCAATTGCAGGTGTAAATGTCGCAGGTTGCTGTGATAGCTGTAAGAAAGCTTTTCTCTGATGTGTTGTTTAAATCACCTACTGATGGCTTTGATAGATAGGCTGCAGAATTTATGATTTTAGCAACAACATGCAGGGAATAATCTATTCAGAGATCTTTTTTGGTCTGCAGCCATGGAAAAGCATGACATTTCTATTATTAATATTAGAATATTCTTGTTAGAAACGTGCTGCAACTATTTGGAATTTACAAATCTGGTTCAAGATACGCATGATAGAGAATGCATTTCTAATATGCAGAGTCTGCATTTCAACCCGACTAAATTATTTACTCCAGTCAACTGAACTAGAATAAATAGCTTCACCATAAAGAGATTCTGACAATTGATTCTTTTTTTTGCCTCTTCTCACTTGTTAAATACTAATACAAAGTGACTGCTGTGGTAATCTGTGAGGTGGTAGCTACATAGGCTCAAACAACAATGTCCCAGGAAACTGCTTGTCACTTTCCGGTCTGCTGGTTCCATTCAGATGAAACTAACCAGTTGGATCTGTATTCCAACATTGGTAAGAATCACATGCTCAAGAGAGGGTCAAGGGTGTTTTATTGTCATTTGCATCGAAACGGAACAAAAATGAATTTAGGGCCTGGCCCATTTAGGGAATTTTTTTTTTAGGGGACTGCCAGCGAATGTCACAGTCGTAGCAGGTCGTTGAAAAACCGGCAACTGGACCCCCCCCCCCCCTAACGACAATGTCTACAACCTATCACCTAGTCGACATCAAGCTACTGTCAACCGGGGATCCAATAGTGGCGACTTAGGACTTAGGACTTCCACCTACGACCGCACATACAATTTATGACCACACAGGCGACAACCTACGCCAACTGAAGTCAACCTATGTCTACCCGCGATAAGCTATGACCCTGTCGGCGACAACTGAAGGCAATTCACGTCATTTTGGCATCCGGTTTTGACGCCGGTACCTGTCACCGGTTGACGTAGGTAGTTGCCAATGGAATTCACAGAAGTCAGCACCGGTGACAACCTACGTCAACTGACGACAACCTACAACAGCACCTACGTCAGGAAATGTCAAGATACGATCATTGGCATCAAACCAACAGTCACCGAAAAACTTTAAACATCTCAAAATCCAGCGACCAGAAAAATGCTACGACTCTTTGGAGACTACTCAAGACCATGCAGGCAAAACCCCGGCAACCGTGTGGCAACAGCCTAGTCGCCTGTGGTCGTCTAAAAAATCGCCTAAGTGGGACAGGCCCTTGTCTTACTTGCAGCAGCAGAACAGGTTTGTAAACGCAGTACTCAACACATAACATAATAGAAAAACAAAAAAGTAGTTCAATAAATAAAAAGAGAACCCAATATAATGCAAAACAAAACAAAGTGCAATCAGGGAAGTTCAGAGTTTGAACACAAAAGGCAGGAGTAACTCAGCGGGTCAGGCAGCATCTCTGGAGAGAAGGAATGGGTGATGTTTTGGGTCAAGATCCTCTTTCAGACTAGTCAGGGGAAAGGGAAACAAAAGATATAGACAGTGATGTAGACAGAGATATAGAATGGATGAAAGATATGTAAAAAAGTAACGATGATAAAGTAAGCAGGCTACTGTTAGCTGTTTGCTAGGTGAGAACAGGAACCTGGTGTGACTTAGGTGGGGGAGGGATGGAGAGAGAGCGGGAGTGCATGGGGTTACTTGAAGTTAGAGAAACCAATATTCATACCACTGGGTTGTAACCTGCCCAAGTGAAATATGAGATGCTGTTTCTACAATTTGTGATTAGCCTCACTCTGACAATGGAGTACACAAGTTCAGAGTTTAGTTGGAGTTTGTCGTGTTCAGTAACCTGATGGTTGTTGGGAAAAAGATGTTCCTGAATCTGGATGCTAGTTTTCAGACTCCTATACCACCTTCCTGATATAGACACAAAAAGCTGAAGTAACTCAGCGGGTCAGGCAGCATCTCTGGAGAAAAGGAATAGGTGACGTTTCAGGTCGAGACCCTTCTTCAGACTGCGAGTCAGGGGAGTGAGAATGACATCCTGATGACAAGAGTGAAATGAGAGCATGGCCAGGGTGGTGTGGATCCTTGATGATGCTTGCTGCCTTTGTCAGACGGTGTCTCTTATAGATCGAATCAATAGTGGGTCAATAGCCGGAGGTCAATACCTGTGATAATCTGGGCAGTGTTCAACACTTTTTGTAATCTACTTAGTTCCAGATACAAACTGCCAAGAAAGAAAAGAGAGATCTGCACGTGGTTTTCTTAGATCTTGCCAATGCCTTTGGTTCGGTGCCCCATGAGACTCTTTGGGCAGCTTTTAATTTCTTCCAGGTCCCAGAGGTCACCACAAAGCTGGTAAAAGCTTACTTCCAGGACCTCCAGTTCTGCATCACAACACAGGACAGCACCACCGCCTGGCAGCACCTTGAGATAGGCATAATGGCGGGCTGTACCATCTCTCCTCTGATGTTTACCATGGCAATGGAGCTAATCATTCGAGCATCACGATGGGTAGTTGGAGGGGAACGCTTGAAGAGTGGGCTGCGCCTTCCTCCAATCAGGGCGTACATGGACGACATGACCACTATAACAACAACAAAAGCATGCACCAAACGCCTGCTGGATAAACTCCAGGAAAACATCAAATGGGCACAAATGGAGATTAAACCCAGCAAGTCCTGCAGTATTTCCATCGTCAAAGGCCGGCTCACTGATGAAAGGTTCCGCATCAACAACGAGACAATACCAACTGTCCTGGAGAAGCCTGTCAAAAGCCTCGGGCGATGGTACACCGCACACCTCAAGGACGCAGAGCAGGTGGAACAATTCAGGCAGGATACAATCAGTGGCCTCAAGCAAATCGACAACACTGCTCTCCCAGGGAAGCTGAAGCTTTGGTGCCTTCAATTCGGTCTGCTGCCCTGACTCATGTGGCCAATTACCATCTATGAGGTCACTTTATCCCATGTCAACCAGCTGTAGAGACTGGTGAACTCACAAGTGAGGAAGTGGCTTGGGCTACCGAGATGCCTCAGCAGTATAGGGCTCTATGGGAATGGAGCCCACTCACTGCCAGTCTCAAGCCTGGTGGAGGAATTCAAATGCACCAAAGCAAGGCTGGACATGACACTAACAGAATCCCGGGACCCAATAGTTAGAGGTGTCGCTCCAACCCTAGCAACAGGGAAGAAATGGACTCCAGCAGCAGTGGTACTGGACGCAAAATCTGTCCTCCGACACCGGGACATAGTGGGCCATGTCCAACAAGGCCGAGGGGGCTTTGGTCTGGGAGTAATGAAACCTACCTGGCAAAAGGCTACTCCAGCTGATCGTCGGCACCTAGTGGTGGAGGAGGTGCGCCGCCAAGAAGAAGCAGCAGGGTGTGCCAAAGCCATATCTCAAGCCAAGCAAGGCCGCTGGATGAGGTGGGATAGCATTGAGAGGAGGAAGATCACATGGAGTGAGCTGTAGAACATGGAGTCAAGTATGTTGAGCTTTATTATCAGAGCCACATATGACGTCCTTCCCTCTCCCATAAACTTAAATCTTTGGCTGGGAGAGGATCCAGCCTGCCCCCTGTGTGCAGTTCCAGCAAACCTCAAGCACATCCTGGTCAGTTGTAAGACCAGCCTAACACAAGGCAGATACACCTGGCGACACAACCAGGTGCTGAGGTGTTTGGCAGCTGCACTCGAGTGCAAGAGAGTTACCACCAACGCCATGCCTATCAATGCCCAGCTAACATTCCCGCAAATCCCATCGTTCATCCGGGAAGGAGAGAAACGGAAGACTACCACCTCGCCTCTCAACTCATGCCCACTGAGCGCAGCCAGAGACTGGGAAATGCGGGTTGACCTAGGCCAGAGGCTTTCCTTCCCAGTTGAAATCGCAGCTACCAACCTGCGACCAGACCTCGTCCTCTGGTCCAACTCCTGTCGGCGTGTTTACATCATTGAGCTGACGGTGCCCTGGGAGGAGGCTGTGGACGAAGCATTTGAAAGGAAAAGGCTGAGATATTCCAACCTTGCAGTGGAGGCAGAGGAGCGAGGTTGGAGTGTAAGAGTGCATCCAGTGGAGGTGGGGTGCAGGGACTTTGTAGCCAGTTCCACTGCAAGGCTCCTGAGGGAAGTTGGAGTCAGAGGGCAGGCCCAAAGGAGGGCAATCAAAGAACTTGCAAATGCCGCCGAACGGAGCAGTCACTGGCTGTGGCTGAAAAGAAAAGATACTGTCTGGGCTGCCACGTGACCATCTTGAGGCTAACCATAAGACACACACCCAGGTCTGATCACCCTGCGGTGGGCCTGCCTCAACTGAGGGTGTCTTGTGATAAAAGGCTGAAACACCCAGTGACGTTGAGGTACATAACTGAAGATGTGTCTGAATGGTAGCAACATTACCTAGTGGTCACCCCCAAGAACAACACCAGTCAATTGTAGTGCAAACCTTAGGGATTGTAACATCTAGTCCTACTAATCAATCAGGGCATTTGAATTGCCGACCCAGGTCGTGATGCGCATTATACTCTCTATTATACATCTGTAAAAATTCAAGACCGTATTTGTCGACATACTGAATCTCCTTAATATTCTAAGGAAGTAGAGGTGTTATTTGGCTATCTTTGCGATGGCATCATTGTGCTGGGTCCAGGACAGGCCAGGAACGAAGTTATGAACTCTCCCCACTACCAATTCATCAATGTTGGCACCGTATAACAATAATTGTACAGCACAAAAATGAACAGGTATACAACAGATTTTGGCAATGCTTCCTTGCTCCTTGAATGAAGTACTGGATATCATTCTCAGTAAGTGGATGGATATATATTGCACTAATATTCATTCTAATTAGCATTCTGCAATAATGATCTTGATTATACACTTAAATCGAGGTAAAGGATGTGTTGGGAATCCATTAGAGCAGACGTCTCTGTCCTGAGCCTCCTCCACTGTCAGAATGAGGTCCAACGCAAATTGGAGGAATAGCACCTCATATTTTGCTTGGGCAGCTTACAATCCAGTGGTATGAATATTAATTTCTCTAACTTCAAATAACCCTTCCTTTCCCTCTCTCGCCATCCCTTCCCCACGCTAGTTCTCCAACTGGTTTCACTGTCCTCCTGATTAAATTTTACTGATTGTATGTCTTGTTGTCACCTTTCCCTCAGCCTACAATGATCCATTCTACATTTTTCTTGAACTTCATCCTTTTTCATCTCTCGTTTTCACATCTTATCCTTCCATATCTCTATGTCTCCCTCTCTCCTGACGGTCTGAAGAAGGGTCTCGATCTGAAATGTCACTTCCTCTCCAGGGATGCTGCTGGTCCCTCTGAGTTAATCCAGCATTTGTGTCTATCTTTGGTGTAAACCAGCATCTGCAATTCCTTCCTACACACAATGAAGAGTGGATTTGGAGTAGTACATTGGGTGATTTCATAGCAAAGGAAATTTCACCTAATGTCGAATGAACAATAATTTATTCAATTAGAGTAAGGGGCTGATCAATTTGAAAATCATACGTGAAAAGAATGAAGAATAATATGCCAAAGACAGACTGATCACACAGGGCCCTGTTTACTCAGTATCAACACTGAAACTGGACATTTCATTATTTATACAGGTTGATGCCTTTGTTCCCTGACAAACATTGAATGAGAAGCAGTATTGTAGACAGCAATTTTCTACAGCATCTAGTAGATGCAGTTTCTGCTCACAATGTGTCAAAAGAGCAGATTGAGCATTCAGTCTTTTAAATCTATTTCAATTGTAAATCCAACGTTATAACAGTATCTTCTGACGTTTCTCTGCAGTACTTGTATATGGATTGTACTTGTGTATAGTTTGATCTGACTGGATAGGATGCAAACAAAGTTTTTCACTACCTTGAGACACATGACAGTAATATACCAATAGTTAACCAAAATTGACATGTTGGTCATGGTTTCCTGCAAAAGGCATAATGTAAAGTATCCTGCTCTGGAACCACACTGACACCCAGCATAGACTCTTTCAGCAATTACTTGAGCGTTCTGAAGCAGGAGCTTCATTAGCATCTGGCCCTTCATTGCAGGCAGAGATATTTCTCAGTAGTTGTTTCAGTAAGTTCTGACCCTTAATTTTTTGGATCTCTTTGCATTTTTCGGACACTGGGATATATGACTTTGATGACAGGGAACCTGGGGAGGCCTGAATGTTACTCAAAGCATCCTCTCTTCCCATGCCTGTTGCTTTCCCAAGCAGAATCCCTTTGATATTTTTAATTCTTTTTATCTTCACAATTTAACATTTGGTTCCTTTTCTGCATGTTTGGAAGCTTGGGATTGGCAAATAATATGGTATCGTAGATATTAAAGCAAGGAATTGGAGATGCTGGTTTATAAAAAAAGACGGTGTTGGAGTAACTCAGCAGGTCAATCTGCAGGTTGTCAAGCGGTAGAACAGCGGGTTTGTTTTTGTAGATACCTTCTTGATTGTGGACCAGTTAAGAATGGAACCAGTTTATTTTGCTGACTGGATGAGTTGGGCATTGGTTTGTACATGAATCATCATCTGACTTGGCTACTCAAATTGGTGAGTCTTTAATTTGCATGTAGTTGTGCATTTATTTAGTGTGAGTGGAATGAATTCTGGTACAAACTATATAATATAGCATGTCAGGAGACGCAAGGAACTGCAGATGCTGTGATCTTGAATAAAACACAATGCTGGAGTAACTCATCGGGTCATTCATTATCTGTGGAGGCAATGCAGAGGTGACACTTCGAGTCGGGACCAACCCAAAATGTCACCTGTCCATTCCCTCCATAGATATTACCTGACCCGCTGAGTTAACATATCATGCCGATTGTTTGGCTCCTTATTAATGCTGAAAGTAGATGGTTTAATTCATCCCAGGCTTCGATAAAATTGGGAAATGTTGGTGTCAAAGGGGCCTGATTGTCCTTGTAGTATTCTCTTGTCAAAGCAGGATTATGAATGTGCAGGGTGTTTCAAGAAGATGATAGTTGTAGGAAAGCAGGTTCTTAAACCGTAAGGCTTTTGAACCTCTTGCCAGATGGTGGGATCGAGAAGAAGACCTGTCCCAAATGTTTGGGGTCCGTGATGAAAGATGCCACCACTTTGAGGCAGCGTCTAATGTGGAAGCTTTCAGTGATGGGGAGGACTATACCTTTTATGAACTGAGCTGAGTCCACCACTCTCAGAAGCCTATTTCGATCCTATGCATAAGAATTTCCATACCAGGCCACGATGCAATCAGTCAGGCTGCCTTCTACAGTACACCAGTAGTTTGTCTGAGAATTCAGTGATTTGCCAAATCTCTAAACTTCAAAGAAAGTGGAAGCGCTAATATGTTTTCTTCATAATTACGGGCGGCACAGTGGCGCAGCGGTCTAGTTGCTGCCTTACAGTGCCAGAGACCCGGGTTCAATCCTGACCCCGGGTGCTGTCTGCACAGAGTTTGCATGTTCTCCCTGTGACCGCAAGTGCTCCAGTATTCTACTATGTTCCAAAGATGTGCAGGTTTGTAGGTAAATTGGTTTCTGTAAATTGCCCCTAGTTTGTAGGGTGCAAAATTGTTATAACATGGAACTAGTGTATGAGTGATAGTTGGTCAGCATGGTCTCGGTGGGCCGAAAGGCCTATTTCCACAATGTATATCTAAAACTAAAACCAAAAACTTTTTAAAATCTATGTGGTGGGCCCAGGACAGGTCATATGAGATGTCAACTCCAGGGAATTTGAAACTGCTAACTCTCTCCATTGCTGAACCACCAATGAAAACTGGTGTGTGGTCTCCCGCAAGTACAACGCAGTTCCTTCCTACACATTTCGTCTGCCCCACTGTGAAATTTCCTGAAGGTACGTCTACTTTGAAGAAGTTCTCCTCCTGTCCCCGATGGAGGTTCTGCAACATCCTCTCTCGCTGCTCCCCCTCTGTGATTCCTGCTCTTTTCATTTGTTCTATATCTCTCTACATCACCGTCCATATCTCTTGTTTCCCTTTCCCTTGACTATAGTCTGAAGAAGGGTCTCAACCCGAAATGTCACCCATCCCTTCTCTCCAGAGATGCTGCCTGTCCGATTACTCCAGCATTTTGAGTCTATCTTTGGTTTAAACTAGCATTTGCAGTTCCTTCTGACTGCACTTAGTTCCTCTCTGTGCTTGCCCACCCACTTATCCGTGTAAAGAGAATAGAGCAGGGGGTGAAGCGCGTAGCCTTGAGATGCACCTGTGTTAATGGGGAGGTGGATTTTGTTATCAATCCATGTTGACTAAGGTCTGCCAAGCAATCAAAGGGTGTTGGGACAGGGCAGAAAAACAATGTTGGAGGGAGGAGATCAATCATGATCTTGTTGAATGGCAGCGGGATCAAGTGGTGTACTCCTTTTATTTCTTATGTTCATATTTTGGCATTTGTAAGAAAACCCAGCACTTGTGGTTCACTTTAATTGGCACTGGAACTGACTGGCTCAGTGGTATTTTCAGAGGACAATTGAGTCAACAACTTTTGCTGAGGGTCTGGAGTTGTACACGAGCCAGACGTCAGGTTGGCAGGTGTTTTGCAATTAGTAATGTTTTGCCATATTGTTTCTTAATAGTGTTGCACAATATTACAATATTTTTATTAATTGGTTACATTTAAATTTTGCAGTAGTTCTAATGTGTTTTGAATGTTTTTATTATTGTTAATACAAGCTCCTGGACACTAATTCAATAACTAGATTACTATTGACTAAATTACGCTTGGCAGACTTTTTAAAAAGGCACTTAACTTGCTATCTCACTTTTTTAGAGAACACATTTTTCAAGATCACAAGGACTAGTGTTGCTGGGTGGGACCTCAGTCAGGTGGGATTAGCGTAGCTGGGACATGTTGGCTGGTGTGGGCAAGTTGGGCCGAAGGGCCTGTTTCTACACTGTATCATTCTATGACTCTATAACACTACTAGGTGTAAGTGATTTCTTTTTGAAAAGGACAGAATCTACTTGCGGTGAATTACTTTTCCCACACGTCATCCATTCAGGAGGCACCAAGTGTCTTCAGTGAATAGGAAACAGTAAATGTACTGTTTAACGATATTAATTGTGCATTTTTTGATGCTTTCTTGGTTGACTTCCTGCTACAAATTCTGAATTAAATCGAGATGTGTGGCCGTTATTAATTAATAGATGGTTGTTGCTTGATAGTGTACAATTTCTGACATTTGGTTTCATGATGTCAGGATTATGGTGACATTGTAATAAATTTGAGATAAATGGAGGTTCATGTGAGAATATTTTGAAAGGTTACAGTCAGATCGTCCCAAAATAGAATCCTTTTCATAAACGGTGCATCCATCCATTGAGCAACGCTGACACCAAATTTATCACCAGGTTTGATAAATGTTGATGGTATCATTCAACCGAAGGCCTGTGATCTACAAATGTAATTAATCATAATTGGATGTCAATCAGTAAATAATGAAGTTGAAAATGTCACTCTTTTGATATTGCAACTGGATTCTTCAACCATAAAGCATCTGCACATTTAATTATGGTCTATCAATTTACAAGATGCGGTTTCTGAGCAATGGAAGTTGAAATTTGAAGTACCCTTCCAAATGGCTGTGGATGGTGGACCAAAGCAAAATAGAGACAATTTATAGTGAATTGGGTATCATGAGATATGGATACAGCTACAGCGCCTGGAGGGAGTTACATAGTTTCTGCTGCCTCAAACGCAAGAAGAAGATATGGATCAATGGCAGGTGAACTGAGTTGAGTTATAAATTATCAGTTTTCATTTGAGTGGTGGAATGCATCAATGTAATGTTGTTTCTATGTTTATAAGATTTTGCCCCACAGGTCTTTTATTATGTCTCACTTTTATGTACTACGCTGCAGTAAGAAGATGCATACTATTTTGCCAGTGCACCATAATCATAATCATAATCATACTTTATTAACCAAGTATGTTTTGCAACATACGAGGAATTTGAGTTGCTATACAGTCATACCAATTAAAAGAAACAAAACACACAAAATACATTTTAACATAAACATCCACCACAATTTAACATAAACATCCTCCACATTCCTCACTGTGATGGAAAAAAAAGTTCAATCTCTTCCCTTCTTTGTTATTCCGCGGTCGGGGGCCTCGAGCCTTCTGTTGTTGGGACGATCTTGGCTCTCATAGCCGGCGGCCGAGCCCTCCGCATCGGGGTGAAGAAGCTCCCGCATCGGGGGGATCTCAGCTCCCCCGTGCTGGGCGAATGGACCCCTGGTCGGGGCTAGTCAAACCTCTTGCAACTTTGGAGCTTCCCGACATTAGTCTCAACCCGAGACTGCGAGCTCCTCGATGGTGAAATCCGCAGGTTGCGGTTGGAGCTTTGATTCCAGGCATGGGATCGCAGGCTCCGATGGTAAGTCCACGGCCCGGCGGTGGGGCTCAAAGTCGAGCAAGGCCGCCAGCTCCATGATGTTAGGTCGCAGAGCGACCGGAGATACGATCCGTAAAAAAAAATCACATCTCTAGCAAGGTAAGAAATTGAAAAAAAAAGTTTCCCCCGACCCTCCCCCCCCACCTATCCCCACATAAAACAAACGAGAGAACATTAACACACACTTTTTAAAACACACTATAATTAACAAAAAAGACCAAAAGACAGACAGACCGTTGGCGAGGCTGCTATTGCTGAAGGCGCCACCCGGTGGGATGATTTCTTACATGGTGATCGTGTCCCACACTTCAGTGAATATACTTCGAAAGGTTGTGCATGGGCTTGAAAGTACTTTAGGATGCCCTGGAGGAGACTTAAAACGCATTATGTAAATGAAAGTAGTTCCTTTTTAAATTTGTCACTGTGATTGGTTAGAATATTCAGCTGTCACAGGATAGAGATATGTTTCTATTAAATCCACAAAGTAATATTATGCGTGCTTCCATAAGCAAAGATGTTGAACCCCACTTCAGTTCAATGTGGTCTATAAGGCATACGTAGCTACATTGTGTATATGCCATGTCACAAAAAATCATGTCTCTTTTTTAACTGCTTTCTTTGGAGCTGAATAATTTTAGTTTCGTTTATTAATGTCACATGCACCGGAGTACAGTGAAAAGCTGCTTTGTTGTGTGCGATCCAGTCGGCGAAAAGATTGTACGTGATTACAATCAAGCCGTCCACAGTATACAGAAGGATAAGAGAATAACGTTTGGTGCAAGGTAAAGTCTGACAGAAGATATGTGTAGGAAAGAACTGCAAATGCTGGTTCAAACCGAAGATAGACACAAAATGCTGGAGTAACGCGGCAGGACAGGCAGCATCTCCGGACAGAAGGACCCATCACTGAAGAAGGGTCTTGACCCGAAACGTCACACATTCCTTCTCTCCAGAGATGCTGCCTGTCCCGCTGAGTTACTCCAGCATTTTGTGTCCATCTCCGTCCGGCAAGATAGTTCGAAGGCCTCCAAAGAAGTAGATGGTAGGTCAGGACCGCTAGTTGGCGATAGGATGGTTTAGTTGCCAGATAACAACTGGGAAGAAACTGTCCCCGAATCTGGAGCTATGTGTTTTCACACTTCTGTACCTCTTGCCTGATGGGAGAGGGGAGAAGCGGGAGTGACCTGGGTGAGACTTGTCCTTGATTATGCTGGTGGCCTTGTTGAGGCAGTGTGAAGTATAGATGGAGTCAATGGAAGGGAGATTGATTTGGGCTACATCCACAGCTGTGCAATTTGTTGCGGTCTTGGGTGGAGCTGTTCCCAAACCATGCACTGATGCATCGCGATAAAATCATTTCTATGGTGCTTCTGTAGAAGCTGGTGAGAGTAGTTGGGGGAATGCCAAACTTCCTAAGCCTTCTAAAGAAGTAAAGGTTTTATTGTGCTTTCGTGCCTATTGCATTGATATGACTGATCCAGGACAAGTTGCCTTTGATATTTACTCCTAAGAACCTGAAGATTTCAAACATCTCTACTTTGGAGCCATCAATGTTTAGTGGGGTATGTGAACCGCTTCGCTTCCTGAAGTTGATCACAATCTCCTGCGTCTTGCTGGCATTAAGGCAAAAGTTTTTGTCTTGGCACCAGTTTACGAAGTTCTCAATCTAATTCCTGGACTCCATCTCGTCATTATTTGATATCCGGTCCACTATGGTGGTGTCATCTGCACATTTCCAAATTTAGTTGGATTTGTGTTTAGCTGCACAGTCATGGGTGTATAGGAGTAAGGAACTGGGGTGAGAACACATTCTTAAGAAGAGTCCCGACCTGACACATCACCTATCCATGTTTTCCAGAGATGCTGCTTGACCCGCTGAGTTTTTTTTGTAAGCCATCATCTGGAATTCCTTGTTTCTACCTTCAACAGTATCTGTAGAAACGCAAATGCGTTAATGTATTTTTTTAGTCTCCTGCACAGTGGTGAAAGGATTTGATATTCTGGACACTTAGACTGTTCAGAGTGTGTGGTATTATCACCTGGTTTAGAAGTGGAGAAAATGGCCTTGTCACAATTATTGTCCGAAGTAATTTATTAGTACAGAAAGATTATTTACGTGTTCGGGAGCTGATTGCACGTGACAGTATTTCAATTTTAAAAAAAATCAATGGCACTGTTTGATCATTGAGATGTCAGCACATTTTGCTGGCCACACACTGATCTACATTTAGTTTCCGGTAGTTGTGAAATCCGTCATAAGCAGTCTTCAATGTGAGAAGGTGCAAAGTAGTAAAGTGAGCATTCCGTTTCATAGGCATGCAATTTCTTATCTCTGTTTTTCTTTATATCCTTCCACTTAACTAATGTGGTGTAACTGATAGTAAAAGGATTTCTTCTCCCTCAGCACGGCAATAAAGTATCATTCTGAATTACGGGCTCAAATACTGGATACTCGATAGCTGAGAGTAATACAAATTGAGAGTGGGGAAAATGGAAAGTTACAATTTACAAATAACGTAATGCATTGGACTAGCTTATCACACACCCGAATCAAAAATTATCATACTTTTCAAAAAGCAAGTATCTATATTTTTTCAAATAATGTACATTTAGTTTGAATGCTGGAGTAACTCAGCAGGTCAGGCAGCATCTAGGAGAGAGGGAATGGGTGACGTTTCGGGTCGAGACCCTTCTTCAGACTGATGTCGGGGGTGGGACAAGGAAAGGATATAGGTGGAGACAGGAAGACTGGAAGATAGATTTAAACTTTAAAATGTGAATAACGTTAAAAATATAACACCGATTTCAATGAAACTTCTTCCATTAGCACCAAAGGGACGAAGGTGAGTAAGGTGGGGCTAAAATTGTCGTGCTATTGTGTACCGTTTTGGCTGTAGTTCAGGAACAAACAAACAAACAAATGAGAATTTTAGTATATAGATTTCCACACAATTTTGCATTCTCACATTTGATACTCGTCAGCTTTCGAACTTGGAATGGAGGCTGCATTTATAAGGTGAGTTTGAAAAGACTGGGTTTATTTTCATTGCAACATAGGAGGCTGAGGCATGATCTTATTGAGGTTTACAAAATGACTAGACCAAGTGGGCCCATTGGGCCCAAACCTCTCCTGCATTGGTGCAGCACCCTCCCCCACTCCCCCCTTCTCCCCCTCCCCCCTTCTCCCCCTCCCCCCTTCTCCCCACTCAACCCCCTTCCCCCCTCTGTTCCCCCTCCTCCCCTCTCCCCCTCCTCCCCTCTCCTCCTCCCCCCCTCCCTCCACCCCTCGCCCTCCCCTCTCCCTCCCCCTTCCCCTCGCCCCCCACCCCCCTTATCTTCCCTCCTCCCCCCTCTCTCCCTCCCCCTCCCTCCCCCTCCCTCCCTAGGAGATAGATTTAAACTTTAAAATGTGAATAACTTAAAAAATATAACCAATTTCACTGAAACGTCTTTCATTAGCACCAAAGGGATGACGGTGAGTAAGGTGGGCCTAAAATTGTCGCGCTCTCATGTACCGTTTTGGCTGTAGTTCAGGAACAAACAAAAAAACAGACGCGTTTTAGCATATAGAAGATGAGAGGCGTAGATAGGATCGGTAGTCAAACGTTGGGGTGTCTATAGCTTAAGGGCATGGGTTTAAGATGCGAGAAGAGAATTTAAAAGAGATTTGAGTGGTCAGAGTGATGAATGAACTGCCGGAGAAGGTGCAGATACAATTGCAACAAGGATGAAGTATTAAAAAAAATAAATTACTGTACTTCCTCAATCACTTTCTCTGACAGCTCGATCCATAAATATATCACCCTCTTTGTGAAGAGGTTGCCCCTTGGCTTCTATTAAATCTTTTCCCCCTCACCTTGTCTTGAATAGTTTGCAATGCACACTTTCCTCTGAACCTATTTGATATCTGCCCTAACCGTTCCCATTTTATACATTTTATATTGCAGCATCTTTTATGATATCTACGCTTTGTTGTTATCTTAATGCTGTAATTCAGTTGTGTGTCATGCATCTTGGTGAATTTCAAAGTCTGGTTGAGGATTCAGTACTCAGTGCAGCAAGCTGCTGCAATCAATTGACCCGGTCTCCCGTAGATTCCTTTTTACACTTTGTTGGATTTTCTCTTTTTTGTTCCATCGCCTTAGGGGGGGATTCAATGCAATCAGAATGTACCAGCTTCTGAAATGAAATATCTAGCTGCCTTGCTGGTATTGGATTCCCTCCCTGAGGGTTGGGCTGAAGTTTGTGAAAATCAATGGTACCTTCAGACATTAAATGAGACATAAGCTAGGATCCAGTGGGATTCTACAACGTTCATGAAATATTTCAAGCGTGATGGATCTTAGAGGTGTCTCCATTGTAGGATCTCCCGATCTTCAAATGGCCTGCGTAATATGTGACTTTATATTTTTGGGGGGGGGGGGGGGGGGGGGGGGGGGGAGGGCAGGGAGGGAAGAGGAAAGAGGGTGGGTTTGTGATTGTTGTGTCATCTGTATATATGGTTCTTCCCCATTGTAGCTGTAAAAACATTTATGCATCCTGGCATCTGTGCCCAAGTACTTTTAAAGAAAACATTGGTACACAAAGCTGTACGGTGTCAGATATCCCCCCCCCCCCCCCAAATCGATCAATCCCACATTTAATACTAACCTAACCACGTCCTCTGATTTCAACCAGAACCCCCCTTATTCCAGTATTCTTTATATTGCTTTGTGATTTAATTCAATTAGAAGCAGACTAGACAATGGGAACTATGTTGGGTTTCTTGCTTGTTAATCCATCATAGTATTACTAACTGGCCAATAACTGAGAACATAGTTAATGCCATAGGCCTTTCACTGCAAGGTAAATAACAGTTAGACGTCCTAAGTCACAGGCATGAATTTTATGCAGAAACCACCAGAGAACAATAAGCAGCTGACACCCTGTCTCTGTCACCCTCTCTCCATCAACACATTAAGGAGAGAAGAAACCAATTGTAGTTCCTCTCCCAGAACTCAAAGAACATGCAAAATGCAATATTTATTATAAGGATCACAATGTGGACCTTCTGAACTGATTGGGATAAACAAATATGGTGAACATGGTAAAGATATGTCCATGTGTTTCTACAAGAAAATTGGTGCAAGATTGTTGCTACTAAATCTAATGGGGAATTCTGAATCCACAAACCAGTCTTCCTCGACAGGTCAACGGTGGAGAGAGTCAACAACTTCAAGTTCCTAGTCATGCAGACCTCTGAAAATTTATCTTGGGTCCAACATATTGTTGCAATTATAAAGAAAGCCCATCAAGGGCCTTTACTTTTTAAAAGGCTGAGGAAATTCGGTATGTCGATGAATACTATCTTGAACTTGTACAGTAGAGAGAATATTAACTGGTTGTATCACGGCCTGGTTCGGTAACTCGAACGCCCAGGAACAAAGGAGATTACAAAAAGTGGTGAACACCACTCAGTCCTTCACGGGTACTGTCCTCCCCACCATCGACGGGACCTTTAGGAGGTGCTGCCTCAAAAAGGCAATAAGCATCCTCAAGGACCCACACCACCTAAAGTTGCCATGCTAAAGTTTCACTCCTGCCAATGGGAAGAAGTTAGAAAGCTGGAGTAACTCTGCGGGACAGGCAGCATCTCTGGAGAGAAGGAATGGGTGACGCTTCGAGACCCTTCTTCAGACTGGATAGTCTGACAACCATGACCTCCAGGTTCAAAACCAGCTTCGTCCCATCAGCCATTAAAGTCATGAACAAATACCAAACTACACTATGAACTGCCTTGTTTACACTAAGGACTAGGGGCTTTTTTGCAATAATATGGGCATTCCCCTCCTTATGTAATAGATGACTTACATAAACTTGCACTTGCATAAGCTTTCTTTAACCCATTGACGCCCACGTGGTCTCCACACCAGATCTCACGTCGAATGGTAAGGTTAAACGTGCGCACCAGCACTTCCGTTTTGGATTTGGGAAAATCCAAATTCCGTGGGACGTAATCCTTGTATAAGTCGGGGAGCGTCTGTATTACCGTTTTGTTTTATAATTTATTTAACTTTTTTTGTTTATTGTGCGATCTACAAATAATATGTTTCCAGACATGTTACGCTGCTGCAAGTAAGAATTTGCTTGTTCTGTTTTCAGTACATATGACAATTAGACTCTTTTGGGGGATCCCCTGTATCCGAGACAAATGTGGGTCCCTTGAAGACAGAAACAGGTGAATTTATTATGGGGAACAAGGAAATGGCAGACAAGTTGAACAGGTACTTTGGATCTGTCTTCAGTAAGGAAGACACAAACAATCTCCCAGATGTACTAGTGGCCAGAGGACCTAGGTTGACGGAGGAACTGAAGGAAATTCACATTAGGGAGGAAATGGTGTTGGGTAGACAGATGGGACAGAAGGCAAATAAATCCCCAGGGCCTGATGGTCTGCATCCCAGGGTACTTAAGGAATCTAGAAATCGTGGACGCATTGGTGATCATTTTCCAATGTTCTATATATTCAGGATCAGTTCCTGGGGATTGGAGGGTAGCTAATGTTATCCCACTTTTTAAGAAAGGAGGGAGAGAGAAAACAGGGAATTATGGACCAATTAGCCTGACATCAGTGGTTGGAAGATGCTGGAGCTAATTATAAAAGATGAAATAGCGGCACATTTGGATAGCAGTAACAGGATTGGTCCGAGTCAGCATGGATTTACGAAGGGGAAATCATGCTTGACTAATCTTCTGGAATTTTTTGAGGATGTAACTAGGAGAATGGACAAGGGAGAGCCAGTGGATGTAGTGTACCTGGACCTTCAGAAAACCTTTGACAAGGTCCCACATAGGAGATTAGTGGGTAAAATTAGAGCACATGTTATTGGGGGTAGGGTACTGACATTTGATAGAAAATTGGTTGGCAGACAGGAAACAAAGAGTAGGGATTAACAGGACCCTTTCAGAATGGCAGGTCGTGACTAGTGGGGTACCGCAAGGCTCGGTGCTGGGACCGCAGCTATTTACAATATACATTAATGACTTGGATGAAGGGAGTAAAAGTAACATTAGCAAATTTGCAGATGACACAAAGCTGGGTGGCAGTGTGAACTATGAGGAGGATGCTATGAGGATACAGGGTGACTTGGACAGGTTGTGTGAGTGGGCGGATGCCTGGCAGATGCAGTTTAATGTGGATAAGTGTGAGGTTATCCACTGGTGGCAAGAACAGGAAGGTAGATTATTATCTGAATGGTGTCGTTAGGAAAAGGGGAAGTACACCGAGATCTGGGTGTCCTTGTTCATCAGTCACTGAAAGCAAGCATGCAGGTACAGCAGGCAGTGAAGAAAGGTAATGGCATGTTGGCCTTCATAACGAGAGGAGTTGAGTATCAAAGCAAAGAGGTCCTTCTGCAGTTGTACAGGGCCCTGGTGAGACTACACCTGGTATTGTGTGCAGTTTTGGTCTCCAAATTTGCGGAAGGACATTCTTGCTATTGAGGGAGTGCAGCGTAGGTTCACGAGGTTAATTCCCGGGATGGCGGGACTGTCATATGTTGAAAGAATGGAGCGATTGGGCTTGTATACACTGGAATTTAGAAGGATGAGAGAGGATCTTATTGAAACATATAAAATTATTAAGGGATTGGACCCGCTAGAGGCAGGAAACATGTTCCTGATGTTGGGGGAGTCCAGAACCAGGTGCCACATTTTAAGAATAAGGGGTAGCCCATTTAGAATGGAGATGAGGAAGAACTTTATCACCCAGAGAGTTATGAATCTTTGGAATTCTCTGCCTCAGAAAAATTCTCTGGATCCAATTCTCTGGATGCTTTCAAGAGAGAGTTTCATAGAAAGACTGGAGCGACTAGGCTTGTATACACTGGAATTTAGAAGGATGAGAGGAGATCTTACCGAAACGTATAAGATTATTAAAGGGGTTGTACACGTTAGAGGAAGGAAACATGTTCCCAATGTTGGGGGAGTCCAGAACAAGGGGCCACAGTTTAAGAATAAGGGGTAGGCCATTTAGAACTGAGATGAGGAAAAACTTTTTCAGTCAGAGAGTTGTGAATCTGTGGAATTCTCTGCCTCCGAAGGCAGTGGAGGCCAATTCTCTGAATGCATTCAAGAGAGAGCTAGATAGAGCTCTTAAGGATAGCAGAGTCAGGGGGTATGGGGAGAAGGCAGGAACGGGGTACTGATTGAGAATGATCAGCCATGATCACAGTGAGTGGCGGTGCTGGCTCGAAGGGCTGAATGGCCTACTTCTGCACATATTGTCTATTGTCTACATATTACTGCTACATTGCAGTTGAGCCTTTAGAATACGTTCTTAATTTGCACAGCTTTTTTCTCATTGAGCATCCTGTCCACTTGTTTCTAAAATGTTGTTACTGTTCCTGTGCTTCCACCATCACCTTTCAGAGACTCTCTACTCTTTGTGTGGGGTGGAGTTGTGGGGGTGAGGGGTTGGATTTACCCCTCAGATCCCCTTTAAACATCCTTCCCCACATCTTTGATCTATGCTCTTTAGTTATAATAATCCTATCATGGGAAGCAGACTTTGGCTATCTACCCTATTGATAATTTTATGTCATGAATATCATTTTATGACATTAAATATAGAAACATAGAAAATAGGTGCAGGAGTAGGCCATTTGGCCCTTTGAGCCAGCAGCGCCATTCAATATGATCATGGCTGATCATCCAAAATCAGTACCCTGTTCCAGCTTTTCCAACATATCCCTTGATTCCCTTAGCCCTAAGAGCTAAATATAATTGTATATATCATAAAATTATGGTAGGAGAGGAGATCTCTCCATCCCCTCCCCCTTCCCAGTTCTCCCACCAGTTTTACTGTCTCCGACTACATTCTATATCTCTCTCCCCTGACATCAGTCAGAAGAAGGGACTTGACCCGAAACGTCACCCATTCCTTCTCTCCAGAGATGCTGCCTGTTACTGAGTTACTCCAGCATTTTGTGTCTACCATAAAATTATGATATTTAATTTTGTAAAATGACTGTTGATGTCACTGGTCTGTTTCATCTACCATTTAAGAATATGTTCATTTTTAAAAAATCATTTGAAATATCATATTCTGTTGTGAGTGACATTTTGTGGTGTATCTATAGTTGCGGGACATTTTGTAATGCTGTTCCTCACCATGTTATGCACTTGACATACAATTTACACTTCCTCATGGGTCTGAGATATGTGGCCAATGCTGATCAATTCGGCTTTTCTGCTTTGGTTCATTCATTATGTTTTCCAAATAAAGATGAGCCTAACTTTTTCTTAACTTAAAGCAGAATTGAGAATGGTGTTTCTAGGATTGAAAAAGTTTTCATTTAAAAAAAGAGCAATTTGATTTGACTTTATTCTTTGTGTTTTTCTAGCTGAGCACTGGTTGCTCCAGACTGTCCAGACATACCTGCCGGTCAGGATTTATGAAGATGGCAAACCCTATCCAGTGGGCACGTTACAGATGGCAGAGGCTACTGTCTACAGATAGTAATAATAGTTACAACTCATCATTCCCTCGATGGTTCAAAAATTCCCGTTCACAGAAAATTGGGGACAAAAATCGAACAGTAATTCCCTGCCTTGGAAGATTCACTGAAGAATATGAAAAGGTCATCAAAAATTACAAGACCAACAGGATTCAAACAACCAAGTATACTTTGCTGAACTTTATTCCAATGAATTTGTTTGAGCAGTTTGGCAGGTAATGTCTGTTACCAGTTACCAGTCTATAACTCAATTATCTCGATTTTTAAAAAAAATCCTACAATTTTTCTGTATGTTATGGTAACAGTTCTAAAAGTAAAAGTTGTTATTTCAGAAATGTTATATAAGAGGTTTGTCAGAATGGCTGTACTTGCACTGGCAACAGTGTGAATCTACAGAGAGGTGGATTGTTTTTCTCTTGGAATTCAGGAATCAAAAATGCCCAGAAGCAACAAACTTGCAGTCATGTGTGTTTGTCTTTCATGGAGGTGCAGATTTTATTAAGAGCATATTTTGGACTATGTTGTTTCCTCACTTTCTTATGAAGGCTGATCATTACTCACTCTGAAAATGTATGAGCCCCTTTTTCATGTACATGCTTTTTGTAATTCAGAGTCCTTCTGCTTTTCTGTGGCAATGAACCTACATTAATTCAAAGTATAATTGCTTCTGCTAATTTTTCTAAATTAAATTTAGCATCTCATCTGGCATTGACCGACCTTTACATGTTTTAGACTATTGCCACATCAATATTGCTATGCAGTTTGCTTCTGATCTTCCAAATTAACAGCATTCTCGAATTTAGTTTCATTTGCAAAACTGGACACTATTGCCTTGATAGCTGTGTCAGAATCATTGATACATGCTGGGAACAGAATTGGCTTAAAAATGTAATTGCTGATTCAATTTTCAATTGCGAGACATTGTCATTTGGTGACCAGAAACATTGCTTTCATAGTTCCTTGGCTTAATTGAGGTAATTTTAAAGTTATTTTAAAGAATATCACACAACAAGTTTAGCAACTTGTATAAAAATGTCATTAGCATTATTTCTCTTCCAGAAAAGATAAATCTTCCAACAATTTACTCTTTAAACAGTGCCCTGGGCTGCGCTTATTAGGTCACAATACACATGTAAAATGGAAAACACTTTCATAATTTTAGAATCATTTGGAAATGAAATGTAAATAGAAAATGCAAAAAGAAAAATAATCAATTTCCAACTGAATCACTGTGATTTGTGTCCCAGACACACTTGTATTGTCTCTCTAAAGCTTGTCTGGTTTGTTATCGCCTTTCTAATTTCTCTGAGTTTGCCACTGAGAAAATAGTGATATGTCCCTGACATTTCAGTGTGTCACTAATTTTTCATGTCATTTCTTTTGTTAGTTCATGGCAATGAGCTCCCTGCATGGTATTTATTTTTTAACAAATGAAACAGAAAATGCAAGAATTCAAATACTTTCCCCATTTAATGCCATCTTATCTGCTGAGAATTTCCAGCACTCTGTTTGTTTCATAACTCCAGCAACTGCACTATTTATTTTTGGAGTATCTTTTAACATTTTTCTTATGATTCATGTGAATTTTTAAAAATCTTTCTGACTTGTCACTTCATCTGTTCTATTCTGAATAACTATGCTTTTCCCAAAAACAGTGAGTGAAGTTCTGTAACTCCTGGCTCCCCTTTGGCGCTCTGTCGAAATGATTATTATTCATATATGTGCATTACCACTATTTCTGTGTGTTTCTATTATGGGGCATTACAACAGGGTCGAATCGTTTTGTTTTGAGCTAATATGCACATGAAAGCATGAAAGCATTCACATAATGCCTGCTGCTAATGTTTAAGCTATATAATCTTCAGTGTGCAAGGATCACCTTGTGATCAGGAGCTGCAGCACTTCCACTGACAGAGCAGTGGTAAGAGTATTTGTCCTTGAGGAGCTCTTTAAAAAATGTGGAGGAGGTGGAAACAAATATGGAAAAGTAAATTTAATGAAATTCCAAATATTATCTTTTATGATTAAGATGTAAAATGCACATATCCTTGAAAGTAACCGGTATGCACATTTTTTGATAATAATCTTTGCATTGTTTCAGCGCTGGCAATACATTTGCTCAAGCTTGTGTTGTTTCTTTGTCAATCGGTGCCATTTTGATCATGTATTTTATGTAGTCCTACAAAATATTCATAAACCCACATCCAATTCACTTTTGAAAATCATGGTATCTGTTTCCACCAGTCTCATAGAAAGCAAGTTCCAAATTGTAACCACATTTTGCTCAGGAAAGTTTGTCTTGCATTCCTCGTGCCTTTGATTTACCAGTTTAATTCTGAATGTCCAATTCCTTGAACCACAAGTCAAGTCAAGTCAAGTCAAATTTATTTGCCACATACACATACTCGATGTGCAGTGAAATGAAAGTGGCAATGCCTGCGGGTTGTGCACAAAAAGAATTACAGTTACAGCATATAAATAAAGTTAATAAGTTACTAAACATAGCACAAAAAGTGTCGACAAAAATTTAGTGTCTGGGATTATCAAAGTTGACAGTCCTGATGGCCTGTGGGAAGAAGCTCCGTCTCATCCTCTCCGTTTTCACAGCGTGACAGCGGAGGCGTTTGCCTGATCGTAGCATCTGGAACAGTCCGTTACTGGGGTGGCAGGGGTCCCTCATGATCTTGCTTGCTCTGGATCTGCACCTCCTGATGTATAGGTCCTGCAGGGGGACAAGTGTAGTTCCCATGGTGCGTTCTGCCGAACGCACTACTCTCTGCAGGGCCATCCTGTCCTGGGCACCCCATCTCATCTTATGCATCTCCATCAAATCTCTCCTCAACCATCTTCGTCCCAAGAACAACTCTCAGCTTTTCAAGAGATAATTTTAAAAAAAAATCATAATTAAAGTATATTTTTGTAAATGTTTAGGTTTTTTAAAATTAATTTAACTTAAAGCTTTTTTAAGTGTTAAGGTCAATTTTAATGATTTCAGACTGTCGCTGAATATCTTGCATAAATAGTTGCACCCCAGTCTTCTTTTCTGTCACTGCCTGCCAGAGTATTCTGGGCTGGAGGCTCACCAATGCTCTGCCTCAGGCTTAGTGGCCACTGAAACTTCGCCACCCGACTCAGGATGCGGATGGGCAGTGAGATTGACTGCTTTGTGTCCAATCCAGGTGAACATTGGGGGGGGGGGGGGGGGGGGGTGATCCCCAGAAATTAACTCCTTCCAAGGATCCAATCCAGAATGTTCCTCTTTTTTCTGACAAGAGTACATTTTAACAACATTTGCCTACTGGTCTATCTGTGTCCATGCAGCCCATTGCTATCATTTTGAGATTTCACCCAGAACATCCATATCCAGGTCTATAGTATGTCTCTAAACTAACACATGGTTCTCGTACTGAACATGCAGAATATTGCTATCTATCAGCCTCCTACCTGGAAAAACAATTATGTTAATTTTGCTAACCTCCCTTTTAACCTCCCTTGCTAACCTCCCTTTAATTTTGTCAAATAACTCTGAAAATCAATATAGACAACACCTAATT
This sequence comes from Rhinoraja longicauda, assembly GCF_053455715.1. Lineage (NCBI taxonomy): Eukaryota > Metazoa > Chordata > Chondrichthyes > Rajiformes > Arhynchobatidae > Rhinoraja > Rhinoraja longicauda. The sequence goes on along the minus strand of NC_135953.1, from coordinate 63,930,360 downwards.
CATTTCTCTTCATCCACTTTCTCTCGAATGTCATCAAAAAGACTTGCTCAGGTTATCAAAGTTTTGCTGGCTGCCCTTTTCTCCAAGTGCCGATTATTTTTTTTTCCCCTTTTCATTATTTCTAAAATCGTCCTTACTACAAAAGTTGAATTGACCAGCCTACAATTGCATAATATGTCTGTACCTCATTTTCAATAGAGGGATCACACTTACCATTTTTCAGTTCTCCAGAATCTCCATGTAACATGTTTATGGTGTATTTTCTGGGTCTCCTTTCATTCCTTATTTATTTTATCGTCCTTGCTTTTTTCAGGGCTGCAAACCTTTACTTCCTGTTTCTAGCGATTCTGAATTGGGTGCCATCAGTGGAAGCTTTTCAAAAGGAAATAACAATGTTGCCATTGGTTGTGGTTCTTGCAATTATTGCAATTAAAGATGGGCTTGAAGACTACCGGCGCTACAAATTTGATAAACAAATAAATAACAGAACGTCTAAAGTATACGACAAGTAAGTCTGCAAGGTTTTCCTTGTATCAACTTTGTAGAAGTATGATGGGCCTTTTGAAAGATGTTGTTATGAATATGTGGAATGTTTCAGTGTGAATTTACAGCTTCACGCATTATAAAATGTTTTGGGAATGCATGGGGAAAACAGTAGAGCACATGACTGGTTTGTGAAGTTACTGCATGATTTGAATATTTACATGAATTTCAAGGTGAATTAAGTGTCTAATCTAACAGAGCTAGTTTTTGAAAACCATGTACAAGCACTCAATCTGATAAAGATGAAGTGCACAAGTGATGCACAATTTCATTCCGTCATTGTTGCAGTTGAAACCTTTAAAACATAATCAAAATCATGTATTTGTTTAGAAAATAATTCATATATAATTGCCATTATGTTTAAAGAAGAAATTGCTAAAACTTTGAAAATCTGCTCAACATGATCTGCATCCCACTCCTCACTTTCCTCCTCCCTCGCCCCCACCCACGTCTTGCATTTTTGTGGAATACCAGTTGCTGGAGCTCAACCTAAGCCTCAATCTTCAGTCTAAAAATACAAGCAAGGTTTGCATTTGTCTAAAACAACCATGTACTTTTTCTGCTTTTCCAAGTCTCTTTTTCTTTCTTTCTGCCTGCCAACAAACTGCTGTGGATAACTAACTTTTTATCCATTTGAGTATTGGAATACTGAAGCCATTACACTTGGTTCCATCACTGACTCAATTTTCAAGGCACTAGCTATGTCTCTATTCCTGGTGATGTCTGAATCTGGTATCAAAATTGGCTTGGAGATGAGATTGCTCGTGGTATTTTTGGGAAATTAGCGGACAGTTTATGAGATAATATGATAAAAAGGAACAGGGCGGCGCAGTGGTAGAATTGCTGCCTTACAGCACCAGAGACCCGGGTTCAATTCTGGATTCGGTAAAAAAATTGTGAATTGTCGCTATTGTGTAGGTTGGTGTTAGTGTATGCAGTGATCACTGGTTGGCGCAGACTCTGTGGGTTGAAGGGCCTGTTTCCGTGCTGTATCTCTAAACTAAATTATACTGCAGATATCGGTTTATACCAAAGAAAGACATAAAATGCTGAAGTAAGTCAGCGGGTCAGGCAGCATCTCTGGAGAAAACGGATAGGTGACGTTTAAGGTCAGGACTCTTTGGCAAACAGTTTATGATCTTTTGTTTATAATTGGAAGAATACAATTTTTCCTTAATGTGCTTGAAGAAACGTGACTTAAAATGAAGACATTGAGGTTTATTTATTTCCATTGTTGAGCAGGGTTGCTGAATGTATAGAATTTAATGATCATTTTAAGAGTGAAGTTAAATTTGAGGAAAATCCCACAATGGGAAAGGACAACCATTTCTGTACTACTTTAATGGATGTGCACCCATAGAAAAAAGTGTTTGTGCTCACAGAGATCCTTGCTTAGGTATTGGAGTTATGTTGAGCAAAACCCTACCAAAGGGAGTGGTGCTATAGTGTTTTGGTTCACTGTTCAAGATTTCATTTCAGAAATGCGCACAATTTGTGTTCAATGAATTCTGTTCTTGCTGAAACTAGGTGATTGCTGGAGGTATCTTCATAGTAGTCTTCTCTATATTGCATCTTTCCTGGGAGGGAATGAGAACATAGCAGATCAGCTACTTGGTTGCATTCCCAGTTGTCATACTTTTCATAAAACTTATGCACAGACACTACTTTCATGGCAGGAGGCCATTAGAAATTGACACGCAATTGCTTCTATTGACACCATTGCTAGTGTCAACAATAAAAGTTACATTGTTTAATTGAGTAATATTTAATATTGACACCATTGCAATATTAAATATTACTCAATTAAATAATGTAACTTTTATTTTTAGTAACAAGGAACTGCAATTCTGCGCTAACTTCTTTGATATAGTTGTCCTTTGCCATTATGGGATTGTCTTCCTCTGATGCAACCACTCTCAAAGTCAAAGTGCTGGAATAGCTCAACTGGTCAGGCAGCATTCCTGGAGAACATAGATAGAGGATGTTTCAAGTCGGGACCCTTCATTAGACTCTCCGTGGAGAATATGGATAGGTAGTTTAAGTCTTTTTAGCTTGCAATCAATACTCAAAGACGCCCCATTATTCGACTTGTAATTTTCCACGTCTCCGATGGTCTTACATTGCTGCTTTTGTTCATGTCCAAAATCATTGAATTGAGTTACATTGTCTAAATATTGTGCTGTATTCTAAAGTATTTGTATCTAACTTTGCATGAAGAAACTTAATTATTTTATTTTCTTGATTTTATGATGTCCTGTCCCTTAACTGACTAAACTATGTGGATTACAGACTAATGCTATTCACAATGAACACTCACCTGTTTCATCCTGGGACTCAATTCTATTCTCCCAGTTTCCAATGCCTTTCCTCGCCCAATTCCCAAGGACATTGCATAATTAGGGCAATTTCTCCCAACCTTTAGTCTGGCAGTAGAGAATACCTACCGATTGCAAAATATTAGATTTTCAGCACAAGATTCTTCTCTTCCGGAGAGTGCAGAATAAAGCTGATTCACATAATTCTGTATTGTATTCAGACACTAGTAATTCTGATGCAGCAAATGAAACAATCCACAACTACATGTGTGCTGTAATCATTTTGAAAGCTCGACAATGGTTGAATACCTTATTATGGTCAGGTGGTTACAATCAAAGAAAGAACACAAAATGAATATGCAAGGGTCCCTGGGGATGGTATTCTTTTCAAAGCCTGCCAATGAAAATCCAAAATGGGTCAAATGGGTCAAGATTGCCTTCTCTGAATATGAAAAATTCTTTTTTTTTTTATGAGATAAATTTTTTATTGGAGATAGGTACATCTTTACAGTCATACATTTTTAAATTGATAATATTGTCAATTATTATTATATTGTCTCCAATACATTTTGCCCCCTTTTTTTTTAAACTAGATAGAACTAAAGAAATAGATGAAGTAAAGAAAGAAAAGAGAGAGAAGCAAAATAAAAACAAAAACAAAAACAAATTATAAAGATAAGGAAAAAGTTAGTTAAAGAAGAATGGAAAAGTTTATTAAAATAACAAAAACTTCATTCGAGATATATACATACATTTCAAAGTATAGCATTTCATCCATTCTTTAGTCCGAGTGCTAGTCAGGTTCCTGTGCTGAACCATTCTGACCCTTTAAGTAATCAATAAAAGGAGACCATATTCCAATGAATAATTCCTGTTTGTCCAACAGGGAAAATCTGATTCTTTCCACGTTTAAGGTCTCCGTCATTTCTATAATCCACATTTTGATTGTGGGGACCGTAGGGCCTTTCCAAAATTTTAGAATTAATTTTTTTCCCGTTATTAAACTATAATCCATAAAGTTTCTTTGTATTGTTCTAAATGTTTGATTTAATTCTAATATTCCGAGTATAATTAATTTTGGATCTGGGTCCAATTGTGTGCTGGTTACTTTAGATATTATGCTAAAAATATTTACCCAGAATTTTTTAATTTTTATACAGTTTGCGAACATATGAAATAATGTAGCTTCTAAATGTTGACATTTATCACATTTAGGTGAGATATGTTGGAAAATTTTATGTAGTTTTGTTTTTGAATAGTGTAACCTATGTATTACTTTAAATTGTATTAGAGAATGTCTGGCGTTTAGTGAACACTGATGTATATGTTGCAAACTTTCTTCCCAAGTATCTTTCGTAATTACTTGGTTTAATTCTTTTTCCCATTTTTGTCTGTATAAGTCCGTGGAGGGAATGTCACTGTCTAATAAGATATTATATATATAAGATATTAATTTTTCTGTATTAGGATGTTTGTTCCAACATTCATCAAGAATTTCTGAATTTCTAATTCGAAAATTTTGGGAGTTCGATTTTACATAATCTCTAAGTTGAAGATATCTGAAATAATCATTTCCACGAAGACCATAAGTCTGTTGCAACTCCTGAAATGTCAGAAAGGTGCCTTCCTTATAAAGTTGTCCCATATTTTTAATTCCATAATCCTTCCATTGTGTAAAACCCCCGTCTACCCATGAAGGCTTAAACAAAGGATTATTCACAATTGGAAGAAAAAGTGATAAATTATCTAATTTTAATGTCTTTTTTAATTGTTTCCAAATTCGTGTAGCACTAAATATTATAGGGTTTTCCCTATAAATTTTTTTGTTTAATTTAGACGTAGCAAATAATATCGAACCAATATCAAAAGGTAAACAATCTTCCTTTTCCATTTTTAACCAGTCTGGTTGATGATCTATTTCTTCCAACCAGAAATTCATATTTTTAATATTAACTGCCCAGAAATAAAACAAAAAATTGGGTAAAGCCAGGCCTCCATTTATTTTTGATTTACACAAGTGTCTTTTGTTTATCCTATGATTCTTATAATCCCAGATAAAATCATTAACAATAGAGTCCAATTTTTAAAAAAAGTTTTTTGTCAGATATATCGGAATTGTCTGAAAAAGGTATAATATTTGCGGTAAAAAAATCATTTTTATGGCATTAATTTTGCCAACCATTGAGATAGGGAGTGTTTTCCAATATTGAATATTCTTATGTAGTTTGTTCAGTAATGGGGGGAAATTTGCTTTAAATAATGATGTATATATCTTAGTTACATAGATACCTAAATATTTAAATTTTTCATTTACTATTTTAAATGGAAATTGTTGTATTATCTGCTTATTATGTTCCCTTATTGGCATAATTTCGCTTTTATTCCAATTTATTCTGTATCCTGAAAATGAACCAAATTGGGTTATTAGCTTTAATAGGTTTGGAATACTAATTTCTGGTTTTGTGATGTAAATTAATACGTCATCTGCGTATAGAGAAATTTTATTCACTGTGTCCTTTGTGTTATATCCATGTATTTCCGGATGCCCCCTAACTCTTTCTGCCAGTGGCTCAATAGCAAGCGCAAATAATAATGGGGATAACGGGCATCCTTGTCTACAACCTCTAGATAGGCTAAATTTCGATGACAACCTTTGGTTTGTAAATATTCTGGCCTTGGGATTTGTATATAACAGTTTTATCCATGTACAGAATTTCTCCCCTAGCTGCATATTTTCCATCACCGAAAATAAATAAGACCATTCAACCTGATCAAATGCTTTTTCAGCATCAAGTGAGATTATTGCTAGATCTTCATTAATAATTCTCTTGGAATATATAATATTAAATAATCTTCTTAGATTATAGTATGAGTATCGTTTCTGAATGAAGCCTGTTTGGTCAGGGTGTATTAATTTATTCATCACTGTACTTAATCTATACGCTAGTATTTTAGTTAAAATTTTTTGATCTGTATTTAAAAGTGCAATTGCTCTGTATGATCCCGGATCTTCCGGATCTTTATCAGCTTTAGGAATGAGTGTTATTATAGATTCATTTAGAGTGTCTGGAAGTTTCTGTTGAGTATATATATACTCATACAGTCTATGTAAACGTGGGCTAAGCAAATCATAAATTTTTTTATAAAATTCGGAGCCTAAACCATCTGGTCCTACTGCTTTACCATTTTTTAAAGAACCAATAGACTCCTCAATATCCTTTGTCGTAATCTCCCTTTCTAATACTTCTCTATCGTTTGAATCTAAACCTTTTAAATTACATTTTTTTAAAAAGTCTGCTATTCCTTCTGATTGTGCTACGGTTTTAGTTGAATAAAGGCTCTGATAATATTGGAGAAATCTATCATTTATGTCCTTGGGCATTTTTAATAATTCTCCTGTCTCTGTTCTAATTTTATGAATTATTTTTTCCCCTTCCATTTTTCGTAACTGACGTGCTAATAGTTTTTGTGGTTTGTCTCCAAATTCAAAATGTAATTGTTTTGTTTTTTGATAGAGTTTTATTACTTGTTCTGAATACATTTTATTTAATTTATATTTCAATACCGCAATTTTATTATATTTTAGAGTAGATGGCATTCTCGCATTTTCTATATCTAGTTGTTTGATTTCACTTTCCAATGTTTGTTGCTTAATCCTGTTCTCTTTATTGTAAAAAGCTTGAGCAGAAATTAATGTACCTCGAACATACGCTTTAAACGTTTCCCACATAAGAGAAATAGGTGTGTCAGGGTTGTCATTTGCCTCAAAAAATATTTGAATCTGTTTAATAATATATTCCTGGCATGACTTTTCGTTCACAATTTGTGGGTTAAATCTCCAATATGCTTGTTTCTCGGACATTCCATTTAATTTAATCATGAATGTTAAAGGTGCATGATCTGAGATTATAATATTATGGTATTTTGAATTATAAGTGAGTGAGATAAGTTTAGCGTCGACCAAAAAATAATCTATTCTTGAATAGGTTTTATGTACAGGTGAATAAAATGAGTATTCTCGTCCAGTTGGGTTTTCCACTCTCCAAACATCTTTAATATTACTAGTGTCCATATATGCATTTAATAAGTCACTGGAATGTGATTTGGTTTTCCTTTGTCTTGTTGATCTGTCTAAATAGGAATCTAAAGTACAATTTAAATCTCCTCCAATTACTAAATTATGTTGTGCCATTTCCGGAATGCAGTTAAATATTTTCTTAAAGAACAGTGGACTATCAAAGTTTGGTCCATATACATTAACAAAAATCATTTTTTGTGCATTTAATTCTCCTATTACAATAATGTATCTGCCATCCTTATCGGTTATAGTTGATGTATGTTTGAATAAAGTACCTTTCCGAAATAATATTGCTACGCCTCTTGATTTATGTGTAAAAGAAGAATGATATGTTTTATCTATCCATTTAGCTTTCAGCCTATGCTCAGCATCTTTTTTTAAATGTGTTTCTTGGATGAAAATCACGTCAGCTTTAATTACTTTTAAATGTGCTAATACTTTACCTCTCTTAATTGGTTCATTAATACCTTTAACGTTCCAACTGCAAAACGTTATTCCTTCGTTCCCCGTATTCATTTTTAAATCTTGCATTTTTTTGTCTATGGGGGTCTATAATAGAGCCCATGGTTCAGTTCAACAGACCCGACCCCGCACCCGAACACTGAATAGATGAATTTTAAGACTCTTAAATGCCTCTCACATATATATCTCCTTTGCTCCAATTTATAACTCCGTTCAAACTGAAAATAATAATGATAGTTTGTAATAGAAAAAAAAAGAGAATAGATTAAGAAATTAGTATTGTGCACAAAGAAGGAAAAAACTACATCTAATGTTAGTGCAGTTAGTGCTAGCCATACTAGCATGGCTACCCATCTACCGACTTCCGTAGTTGATGTTTCGAACTTATCCAGCCCCTTTGTTTCTTGGAACTTGTGTTCCATAGCAATATTTTACCGGGGGTATATCAAGTTCCAATAGTCGGAAGAGTTATGATACAAATAATAAAACCCAGAGTTAAAGGAACAATAAAAGTAAAAATGATAATGAAAATTACTAGCAGGAAAGGAAAGAGAGCAGATTTCCAAACATAACATATAAGATCCAGCTCTGTATTTACCTCTAATCATTCCAATATGAAAAATTCTATCTGTTACTTTAATGAATCCATCACTTGCATATATGCAGCTGAGCTTCTCTTTTCCACCAGTGAAGTTGAGGGATATACAAAATGCAACTCTTGCATCTTAACACCTCTAAATTTGTTGCTTTGGTTATTTGCGATAAATCAAAATTGCCATGGTTTGTATAGGGCACAAGAGGTTGGATATGCATAAACGTAATGTGCGGATGTGGCACAAAAACCCAACAGGAAAAGTGAAGATGGAAAATAGCTACAAGCAACTGCAGATACTGCTTTACTAAAAAAGACACAGTGTTGGAGTAACTCAGTGGGCCACTGGCCATGGACGGCAGACGGAGGTGCTGTAGGCCCAGCTCAGCCGCCGCAGACTGAGGACCCGCGCTGCAGACCGGGAAGCTGCCTGGAAGGCCCGGCTCATCCACCCAGAGTGGAAGGGGTCAGAGAGAAGACTGGTATGCAGACTAGCAGCAAGAGGGAGTGCACTGCATCGATGCTGGAGTGGACCACTGGGTGCCCTGCAATAGCCTGGGGCTCGGCTGGACCGAGCGCCACTCCAAGAGGCAGAATGCGTAGACCGGACGCAGTCTGCAACAGTGGAGGACACCTCAACTATGCTTGTCATGCTGATTCTGTAACGCTGACAGGGCAATGGGCCTCCATCGTCAGGTCAAGAACCCTTCACTTACAAACTGGGACTTGAAAATGGCACCAAAACAGGCGACTCTGCACACTGTCTCAGTGTTCTACTGCTATACCTGTGCACTGTATCTGAGATGTTTCTCTAAGATGTGTCTAAGTGCCTATGTATAGTAATACTTGAACTGAGTTGTATACAAAAATGAATTTCACTGTACATGTGACAAATAAAGTACCATTGTAACCATTTCTGGAGAACATGGATAGGTGACGTTTGCAGTCAGGAATCTTCTGCAGACTCGAGTAACGTCCATAGGTGACTAGAAATTAAAGATAGTGTTTAATACAATAAAGAAATTTCAAATGTTGCCAGATACAGTGGTAGGTGTGAATCTGAGAGCATTTTAGAACTCAAAAAAGGAAATTGATAAAGAAAGGCAGATGATTGGAGTAGACTGGTGAAATCTATAATGAAGGATGGAATGTATAATAAAGGATATAATAACAGAAGACTTGAAAAGAATAATTGGGTTGAACCTTGTCATCATGGATAGATGAAAGGAAAATCATATTTGGCTAATCTGTGGAAGTGACAAGTAGAGTGAAGGCAAATGTCAACTCTGTACAAACCAAGACAGGAAAATGTGAGGAAAGAACTGAGTGGAGACAGAATTAAACACACAACCTGCTGATGAAATTGGAGAACAAAAGGTCTGACAAGAATGTAAAACAGAAATATTAGTATAAAAATAGTACAAAAGACGTTTGAGCTTAGAAGCTGATAAACCCCAAGGATCTGGAAACTTAAATCCTGGAGTTTTGAAAGAAGTGGTTTAAAGGTTGATGGATGTTCTGGTTGTCATGTCTCAAAGTTTTGTGATAGACTTTGGAATTGAAGCAAATCTGACCCCACTATTTAAGAACGAAGGGAGAGGAAATGGGGAACTTTTGACGTGTTATCTTTAGAGGTAGGGCAAATGAGCAAATCTATAATGAAGGATGGAATGTATAATAAATTATATAATAACAGAAGACTTGAAAAGAATAATTGGGTTGAACTTTGTCATGATGGATAGATAAAAAGAAAATCATATTTGGCTAATCTGTGGAAGTTCTTTAAGAGTGACAAGTAGAGTAGATAAGGAGGAACCGATGGATGTGTTATATTTGGATTTTCATAAGGTCCCTCATAGTTTGATCAACAAGGTTAAAGTTCATAACATTGGGGACAATATACTGATATGGATTGGAAATTGGCTGTGAAGCAGGAAACAAAGAATGAGAATAAACATATTTTTTTGCAGATTGGCAGTCTACGAGTAGAGACGGCAGTGATGGATGGTTAGGCCTCAGCTTTTGACAACCTACATGTTCACTTTAGAGGTGGGTCAATGATGGAGTCCAAAAGTCACTGTCCAAGTTTGCTGATGATGCTAAATTAGTTGGTTTAGTTTTGTTTATTATTGTCACGTGTACCGAGATAAGGTGAAAAACCTTTGTTTGTGTGCTATCCAGTCAAAGAAAATAGATGATTTCAATAAAGCCGTCCACAATGCAGAGTATAAAGGGTGTGTCATTTAGTGCAAAATAAAGTCTGATTAAAGCTATTTCAAAGATCTCCAATGAGGTAGATGGGTCAGTACCGCACTCTAGTTAATGAGAGGACCTTTCAGTTGCCTGATAACAACTGGGAACAAACTGTCCCTGAATCTTGAGCTATGCATTTTCAAACTTCTGTACCTCCTGCCTGATGGGAGAGGGGAGAAGAGGGAGAGTTAGGGTGAGACTGGTCCTTGATTATGCTGGTAGCCTTGCTGAGGTAGGATGAGATGTAAATGGAGTCAATGGAAGGAAGGTTGGCTACGTCACAACTCACTGCAATTTCTTGCAGTCTTGAATGGAACTGTTCCCAAACCAGGCTGTGATGCATCCCGATAGAATGCTTTCCAAGGCCCCTCTGTAGAAGTTGGTGAGTGTTGTTGGGGACATGCCCAACTTCATTCTAAGGAAGTAGAGGCATTAGTGTGTTTTCTTGGTCATGGCTCTTATGTGGCAGGGGAATATACGTATTGGTGAAGATGAGTGTAAAAAAGACACACGGGGATATGAACAAGCTGAGTAGGTAAATGAGAATGCCCATGCCAACCGGAACCTCTTCTGCCATGGTGATTTAAATTGCCATTCAAATATTTCTTAATTGTTGTGAGAGTACCTGCCTCCACCACCACTTTTTCTGACAGAATATTCCAGATCGCAGATACCTTCCGGCAGAAAAATGTTTACTAAACCTCTTTCACCTTAACTTAAATCTATGCCTTCTTGTCTTTGATACCTCCACCATGGGGGACGTTTCTTTGCACTCTATCAAGTGGTCCCAGAGCTTGTATACCTCGAACAGGTAATCTCCTCCGCCTTCCTTCCCTTCAAGAATATCAAGCTCAGCCTTGCACGTGGGGCCTTGTGAAAGGCCTTATTGAAATCCAGATAAACAATTTCAACCATGCTGTCCTCATCAATACATTTCATTACTTCATCAAAAAACTCAATTAGTCAGGCAGGATCTACCAATAACAAATTCTTGCTGGCTCTCACTGATCAATTCCTGTCTTTCAGATGTTTTTCCAATAATTTCCCTTCCATTAACGTTAGATTTACTGGCCTATAATTATCTGGATTATCTCTGTTGCCCACTTAAATAAAGGCATCATTTTGCTGGCTTTCAGTAATCTGACACCTTTCCTGTATAAGAAAATAACTGCAGATGCTGGTACAAATCGAAGGTATTTATTCACAAAATGCTGGAGTAACTCAGCAGGTCAGGCAGCATCTCAGGAGAGAAGGAATGGGCGACGTTTCGGGCCGAGACCCTTCTTCACACCTTTCCTGTGATCAGCAAAGACTTCATGATTCAAACAATATCCTCCCTTACCTCCCATCACAGCCTGAGATATATCTCATCAGCTGCTGGGGATTTACTTATCTCTATAGCCGCCATAAACTCTAATGTCTCCATCTTTTTTAATCTTATTTTCTAGAATTTCACTGTTCCAACTGAAATCTCCAACTGCAATGGTGAAGGGTGAATGATGCAACTCCTTGGTGAAGGGCCTCCTCTGTTTTCAATGTAGAGTATCTACCATATTTTAATTTATCAAACACTTGCTAAACACTAGGGCAGCATGGTGGCACAGTGGTAGAGTTTACAGCACCAGAGACCAGGGTTTGATCCTGACTATGGGTGCTGACTTTGTGGAGTTTGTACGTTCTCACCATAACCTGCGTGGGTTATTCCTGGGGGCTCCGGTTTCCTCCCACACTCCAAAGACGAACAGGTTTGTATGTTAATTGGTTTTGGTAAAATTGAAAATTGTCCCTAGTGTGTGTAGGATATTGTTAGTGTGTGGGGATCGCAGGTCAGCGTGGACCGAAGGGCCTGTTTCCGCATTGTATTTCTAAACTAAACTAAATATACTGGAACAAAATGTTCTCTTATTTGCACTTTAAACATTTCATCCAGTCTAATTCTTTCCTACTCTGGCAATCCTAGAATATTGGGGAAGTTGAAATTCTCTACTACTGCAACTCTCTTCCTCTGCACCTCTCTGTAAATATTACTTGCAATGCAGTTCTATCACAGTCCTGTTAATCAGGACATGACAGGTAAATAGTTTGCTTTAACTGACCCGTCTAAATTGAACTTGACTTGTAAGAGAAAACCATGACATTTGTTCTCTTATGTTTTGAATAACCTCTTCTTCTTTTCAATAAATCTGTCTGCTTCTGATGAAAAGCTTAACATTTTTGTTTCATTTTGAGTGCCATCGGTTGACAATTGGTGTTATCGGACCAGTTTCAATTTTACAGGCATGATATCTCATCTTCTGATGCTGTCAAAATATAGCATCTGTAACAGTAATTTAATTTAAGTCTCTGCAACCCATTTGATGCTGAGATGTTATCACATTTGTCATTCCAGGCAAGCAAAAAAGTATCGTTCAAAATGGTGGAAGGATGTTCGCGTTGGGGATTTTGTCCGATTAGTTTGCAATGAGATCATCCCTGCAGATATGGTGTTGCTGTACTCCACTGATGTTAATGGGATCTGCCACATTGAAACATCCAACCTGGATGGAGAGACTAACTTGAAGCAGAGACAGGTGGTGAAGGGATTCACAGAGCTGGTGAGCCACCTCTTTAAGGACGAAAAGGCCATAAGTACAAAAATAAATCTATTCAATCACCCCTGTATTTCCTTATAACTCTGTAAAGGTTCAAGCTACCCAAAGGGCTAGATTGTGCTTGACCTGACCCGGTGGCCACATTAACTTTTTGCACTCGTATAGCTCTTATTATGCCAGAGACCTTGCTATTGTGGCCGTTCTGTGAAGCAGAGCAATCTGAATGCATTGACCAGTCCTTGGGCAGAGGATTTGAGACCCGAGCCAGCATACCATCCTCATGGTCTTGCAACAGCATGGGCTGTTAACCACCTGTCTCTACATGTATATTTAATGACTGGAGGTTTGTAGAAACTGGTGAAATGATTTATATAAGAACAATAACAATAATTGTCCCCTGCTGTATGGGGTGGTTGCATTCCAAGAAAATTATCCGTATTACGATTTTGCACACCATGCGTCATGAAATGAGAGTTGAAAAATAATTAATTTTGTGTTGATTTATTTACTTTAATTCCAATAAAGTCAATGAGGGTGAATTTTATACAATATCTCAAATTTTTGAGTAATGCTTGTGAATTCCAAAAGGGGAAATTTCCATTACTCGAATGGCTATAATACAGGGATTGCCTGTTCTTTAAAATTAAAAAAACGAATAGATTAATTTAAAGACACATTTAAATGGGTAATGGGTAATACATTATTAGCTTTACTTACCTTATTAATGAAGCATTGCCAATCCCATTGAAATGAATGGATGCGATGAAGGTGAGGGATTAGTTAAGAAGTGATCCATACAACATAGAATAATACAGTACAGTACAGGAACAAGCCATTCAAGTCACAATGCCTTTGTTGAACATGGTGCCAAAATCATCTCTTATCTACCTGCACAAAATCTAAATCCATCCATTCCTTGGATATCCACATGCTTTTCCAAAAATCTCCTAAATACCACTGTGTCCCTGCCATATTTTCAAACATATTTCCATATTCACAATGTTTATTGAAGGAAATAAACCTTTATTATAGTCATGTCTTGGACCCTGGTCCCAAACTGTATGACAATTTGGGAAGCAATAGGCTGTATTTTATCGGTAGGTGTAATATGTAATTGCTACTATTACACATGTAAATGCCAGCAAGTTTGTTAACCCTTTGTACAGATGCAAGACTCAAAGTTGCTGCTGCACTGTTGGCCAGCCTTTTCTGCACTGTGTTCAGCACACAGATTCCTCAAAAACTGCTAAATACCGGCAATTGATGACAAGAAACAGAGGGTGATGGTGCAGGGCTGTTTTCAGAGTGGTAGCCCACAACCAGTGGTGTGCCTCAGTGGTTGATGGTGTGCTCATTGTTGTTTGTCACCTATATCAGTGATTTGGATGGAGGCATGATTAGTAAGTTTGCAGGTGACTCTAAAATAAATGGTATCATAGACAGTGAAGGAGGTTATCAAGAATTACACAAAGGTCTTAATCAGCTTTATAAGTGGGCTGAAAAAGTTTGAATCAGATAAGTACAACTTATTGCATTTGGGGTTGTCAAACCAGGATAGGGCTTTCACAGAGAACAGTAGGGCTCTAGGGAGTATTGAAGAACAAAAGAACCTTGGAGAACAACTACATACAGTGCCCTCCATAATGTTTGGGACCAAGACCCATCAATTATTTATTTGCCTCTGTGCTCCATAATTTGAGATTTGTAATAGAAAAATCACATGCGGTTGAAGTGCATATTGTCAAATTTTAATAAAGGCCATTTTTATACATTTTGGTTTCACCATGTAGAAATAACAGCAGTGTTTATACATAATCCCCCCATTTCAGGGCACCATGATGGTTGAGACACAGCAATGCCATGTTTAGTATTTTTTTTGCAATGACTGCTTGACGTCTGCGATTCATGGACATCACCAGTTGCTGGGTGTCTTCTCTGGTTATGCACTGCCAGGCCTCTATTGCAGCCATCTTTAGCTTATGTTTTGGGGGCTAGTCCCCTTCAGTTTTTTCTCTTCAGCATATAAAAGGGACATGCTCAATTGGGCTCAAATCGGGTGATTCACTTGGCCACTCAAGAATTGATCATTTTTTTAAGTTTGAAAAACCCCTTTGTTGCTTTAGCAGTATGTTTCGGATTATTATCTTGCTGTAGAATGAACCGCCAGCCAATGAGTTTTAAGGCATTTGTTTGAACTTGAGCAGACAGGATGTGTTTATACAGTTCAGAATTCATTATGCTACTATCATCAGCAGTTGTATCATCAATGAAGATAAGTGAGCCAGTACCTTCAGCAGCCATACATGCCCAGGCCAATACACCCCCACCACCGTATCACAGATGAGGTGGTATGCTTTGGATCTTGGGCGGTTCCTTCTCTCCTCCATACTTTGCTCTTGCCATCACTCTGATATAAATTAATCTTTGTCTCATCTGCCCACAAGACCTTTTTTCCAGAACTGTGGTTGCTCTTTTAAGTATTTATTGGCAAACTGTAACCTGGCCACCCCCATTGCCAGAAATTTTTGTGACTAAAAAGTGGTTTGCATCTTGCAGTGTAGCCTCTGCATTTCTGTTCATGAAGTCTTCTGCGGACAGTGGTCATTGACAAATCCACACCTGATGCCTGAAGAGTGTTTCTGATCTGTTGGACAGATGTTTAGGGATTTTTCTTTATTATAGAGAGAATTCTTCTATCATCAGCTGTGGAGGCCTGCCAGTCCCTTTGTGAATAGTACGCTCAACAGTGCTCTCCTTCTTAATAATGTTCCCAACAGATGATTTTGGTAAGCCTAAGGTTTGGCTGATGTCTCTAACAGGTTTATTCTTGTTTCTCAGTCTCATAATGGCTTCGTTGACTTTCATTGACACAACTTTGGTCCTCATGTTGATAAACAGCAATAAAAGTTTCCAAAGTTGATGGAAAGATGGAGGAAAGACTTGGTGCTGAGAGCTCTCTTGTACCTGCATGAAGGAGACAATTAAACACACTTGAGCAATTACAAACACCTGTGAAACCATGTGTCCCAAGCATTATGGTGCCCTGAAATACGGGGGACTATGTATAAACACAGCTGTAATTTCTGCATGGTGAACCCAAAATGTGTAAAGATGACCTTTAATAAAATTTGACAATGTGCACTTTAACCACATGTGATTTTTACTATTACAAATCTCAAATTGTGGAGTACAGAGGCAAATAAATACATGATAGGTCTTTGTCCCAAACATTATGGAGGGCACTGTAGAAGATATTTGGACAAGTATATGGATGGAAAGGTTTAAAGGGACAGGGGACAATTGTGGGTAAATGGGAAAATAGCAAGAATGTCATTTTTCTGCTTTGGGACATGTGACAATAAAGCACTGTTGGCTGTTGACTAGCTTAGATGGGGCATCTTGGTGGACATGGATGATTTGGGGCAAAGGGTATGTTTCTATACTGTATGATTCTGTGGTTAATTTCCCAGCAATTGTGCTGGTGAGCCTAGAGAGCCTTTGTCAGGTTTGATGTGGCTTGCCACAAGTTCTTTAATTAATTTGAGTGGAAAGAAATGGCCCTGAGGTCAAATGTTAATTCTTTTTTAAATTAATCACATTCATCATAGGTTTTGTTTATTATTTGAAAGATTACATTTCAGCATTTTAAATTTATCTATATTCATTTTTGAATGTATCTGAATGCCAGTTTCTGTTAGAAATATTCACTGTTTTAATGGGTGTGTTGGTCGGTAAGCCAGGGAGTGGCGTTAATTTCCGGAATGGCGTGACTGTCATATGTTGAAAGACTGGAGAGACTAGGCTTGTATACACTGGAATTTAGAAGGATGAGAGGGGATCTTATCGAAACGTATAAGATTATTAAGGGGTTGGACACGTTAGAGGCAGGAAACATGTTCCCAATGTTGGGGGAGTCCAGAACCAGGGGCCACAGTTTAAGAATAATGGGTAGGTCATTTAGAACGGAGATGAGGAAAATCTTTTTCAGTCAGAGAGTTGTGAATCTGTGGAATTCTCTGCATCAGAAGGCAGTGGAGGCCAATTCTCTGAATGCATTCAAGAGAGAGCTAGATTGAGCTCTTAAGGATAGCGGAGTCAGGGGGTATGGGGAGAAGGCAGGAACGGGGTACTGATTGAGAATAATCAGCTATGATCACATTGAATGGCAGTGCTGGCTCGAAGGGCCGAATGGCCTACTCCTGCACCTATTGTCTATTGTCTATTGTAACTGTCAGAGCTATCTTCATCTGGTTCAGCCCTCTCACAATGCACTTATTGCTCCCCAGGACAGTACTGAGAATTGAATTGGCAGGGGAGCTAATGGCAGTGAACCCGCCAAACAGAAGTCTGTACTTGCCTTGTTGATCAGTGGTAATCATGAGCACCTTATGCTGGCAGGACATTTTGGATTAATCTGTTCCATTGTAGCCTTTATACGTTTTCTTGATAACGATACAGCAAAACCATGAAAATTTAAGAGGTTTTCTGATGTTTTGCAGGTGGTATTTCAAAGGGCATGTTCATGAGATAATTTGTTTTGTTCTGTACACATTGGTTTTCTCTTCAGGACTCTGAAGTTGACCCTGAGAAATTCACCTGCAGAATTGAATGTGAAGGTCCAAACAATGATCTAAGCAAGTTCATAGGCTATATGTAAGTTCAAGATGTTGACTTTAAATTTTGTAAAACTTTATTGAAATTAATTGTTGCACAACCTTTGACCCATATACTTCCACTAACAAATGATCATTAATCTCCCTCATTCTGTCTTCAATGTATTGAGATCCACATCTGTGCCTTTGTCACTTTTCAATTTCAGTTCTATCTGTGACCTTCCACTCATAAAACCCACCTTTATTTCCATTCACAAACAGCAATATACTTCCACAACTTCTTTGGCTTCTTTTGGTGATAAGAATTCTGGCTCTGTGAAATTCTTTCCTTTTGGTCCTTGTCTACTAACTTTCAAAAGTAAACTTAAAAACTGCTTTTACTGTCTCAAAACCAATTACCCAGTTTTTCTTATCATCTCTCTTGGCATGCTCTCAACAGTAAATGTTACATGGTCTGTTTTGGCAGACCAACTACATAAAAATTCAAGTAGCAGTCTGACTTCATACCTATTCTGTTTCTTATGCCAATGTATCAATGTGATTTGACATTTAATAAGTATTGACAGCAAATGACAATGGAACTATTATTTAAATACTTAAAGACCCTAATAGTTAACTTAAAAATTAACTTTTGATCTTGTATGCTAGATTTATGATACATTTTTTTTTCTAGATGTCGTGAGTATTATTGGTTAAAGAAAATAAAAAGTAATTAAATCAGTCCTATCACAACATGTAACAATTCTGTTTAAATAACTTGAATATGTATGTTTCTCTGAAGTGTGTCTTAATAAATATTTTGAGGAGTGATAAATATCTCAATTTTGTTCCTCAACTAATAATCATCTTTCCTGAAAATTGTTGTTCTGTGTGTAGGGAACACTGGAATAAAGAGCGGGTTGGTCTTAGTAAAGAAAACCTTTTGCTTCGAGGTTGTATGATTAGGAACACTGAGGCTGTTGCAGGAATTGTAGTTTATGCAGGTTAGTGGTAATGCCAAATCTTCAACTGGTGTAACATTAGGATGGCAAGTATACAACTTTGTGATCAATTTTCTTAAACTTAAGTTTTGCAACTGAAAGGTGCAACATGCTTTATTTGGCAAAACACAAAGTGTTGGTGCAACTCAGTGAACTTCAGGCTAAGTATTGAATTACTCCATTACTTTGTGTTTTGCTTAACATTCCAGCATCTGCAGTTCTTTGTGTCTCCATTCTTCATTTGACATTGGTAATGGTAATAACTTAAGGAGATTGCCGAAGGTAAACAAAATGTTAACCTGGAATTTAAGTTCTTGGGATCTCTATTACACATTGCTTTCCAGTCACTCTGGTTTAGGGTCCAATAGTATTGATTTTTGTTTGGGAAAAATAGCATTGTTTTTATGGATCCCTTGTCATTCTTCATTGAAATCCAAATTAATTAATCTGCAATTTGAATTGTTGTGATCGAACGAAAGAGATAGCTGCAGCTGTTTGACTCCTCAAGCCTGCTCCACCAGAGAACAAGAACATGCTTAAGTTTTTAACTCTGTGACATTGTTGGTTCTTCTATTTTGAACAACATACCTTGATGACAACATAGGGGCACTAACTAAGAAGAGTTAAAATTAGAAAGTCAAAATACATTCTTGTAATAATGATGGCAACAGGTTTCAGTGGTGTTCCCATTTTCTACTCCTCTCAGTAACTCCAAGCAATACCTCTCCCTTTTTAGATCTTGTTTGTTCAGATAGAATTCCAAAGATAAACTAAAACCTAAATAATGTTGGAGATTTTAACCATGCTGCAAAAAGTTTTATAAGCGAGTAACATGTAAACATAGTGCTCTGGCCACTATGGACAGTTCAATTGATTAAGGGATCCACTGGCGAGTCTTTTACTCATTCATTTTTGGTTCTCATGTTTAATATTATACAATCACAAAGAAAATGCTCACATTTTTTTCCAGTTATTTGTAGCAAAATTGGTGGATGTGCAATATGTTTTATTTTATTTACTAAACTAGGGCATGAAACAAAAGCAATGATGAATAACCGTGGCCCACGGTACAAGCACAGCAAACTAGAAAGGCAGCTTAATAGAGATGTTCTTTGTTGTGTGGCTCTACTATTGGTGATGTGTCTCATCGGAGCATTCGGTAAGTGAAACATTCCATTGCCCGAAGTACAAAATGAATTTAAATATACCTTATTGTCTCAGAGTTTCTAAATGACTCCCTTTTTAATATGGTCCTAATATAGTTTAGTGTGCCAATTAAGCATAACATTTAATTAGACTGTGATGTCATTTGAATAACATTTTTCAGGATGAGACCTTGAATTATAGAAACTTAAGGTAGATATTTTGAAAGGAGGTGGTAACTTCCAATGGTCAATGTTTTTGTGTTTTTTTCTACCTTGGGTCCAATGATGAATTAAGATCATATGAAGTCCTAGATCCAAATGGAATGTATAATCCCAATGGAAAGAAGATTTTTTTTTTAAACTATTCATTTTTTCCCCAGGATTTGAGTATTCCTAGCTGGGCCAATCTTTATTGCTCACTCCCAGCTGCTTTAAAGAAGCTGGTGGTTGAGCCGTTGTCTTAAACCACTGCAATCCTTGTGATGAAGCTACTCTCACAGAGGTGTTTGGTAGGGAAAACCAACATTTAGAACCAACAATGATAAGGATGAATTATATATTTACAGATGAAGATAGTGTGCAACTTAGAGGAGAACCTGCAATGAGCAGTGCTCCTTTGCACCTGCTACCTTTTGCCTACTCAGTGGTAAAGGTCACAGGTTTAGGAGGTGCAATTGGTGTAGCTGTGCAGAGAGGTATGGCAACTATGTCCTAGTGATGGAAGGAATGATATTTAAGATAAGATGATGGGGTAGCAATCAAGTGGGTGCTTTTTCATGAATGCTGTTCTTTTGAGAATCGTTGGCATTCTATTCACCCCTTCAATCTATAGGGCGGCTGGACAGTCTAGGACTTTATTCCTTGGAGCACAGGGGGCTGAGGGTTGCTCGTACAGTGGCGCATAAGATCATGAAGGGAATAGATAGGAACGATGCACAGTGTCTTTTACCCAGAATAAGGGAATCAAGAACCAGAGGACATAGGTTTAAGAGCGGTAAGATTTAATAGGAACCTGAGGGGCAACTATTTCACACAGAGGGAAGTGGGTACATGGAACGAGCTGCCAAACAAGGTATTTGAGGCACGTACAATAATCATATGAAAAAAACATTTAGACAGGTACATGGATAAGAAAGGGATGCAAGTTAAACTCTGGCAGGTGGGAATAGAGTAGATGGGGCGTCTTGGTCGGCGTGGGCAGGTTAGGTCGAAGTGCTTGTTTCCGTGCTGTATGATTCTATAGCCTTGGAGTCATTTTGACCATCAATATATGCTTTTAACATTCCTCAATTCCTCATTATTAAATGTTTGCAAAATTGGGAAGTCACTGCATTGTACTGTGATTGTGTCTTTCAAATATACTTTTCCAATTAGTTGTTGTTTGCAAGCCTGGATTTGTAATTTATGAGATAATTGTTAATGTTCTGGTTAACAATGGAACAGCAAAAGCCTTCTGCACCAGGTTAGGTCGAAGTGCTTGTTTCCGTGCTGTATGATTCTATAGCCTTGGAGTCATTTTGACCATCAATATATGCTTTTAACATTCCTCAATTCCTCAATATTAAATGTTTGCAAAATTGGGAAGTCACTGCATTGTACTGTGATTGTGTCTTTCAAATATACTTTTCCAATTAGTTGTTGTTTGCAAGCCTGGATTTGTAATTTATGAGATAATTGTTCATGTTCTGGTTAACAATGGAACAGCAAAAGCCTTCTGCACCAAGAGGTCCTCTTGTTAATTAGCCAATTAGAACCACTAATACCAGTTTTCAAGCTTTTTGTTTGATGTAATTTTTAGAAATGACACTGTTAAATTTCTTAGCTGTCTAACTTTAAATACTCTTTTTAATTGTGAAGGTCATGGGATTTGGTTAAGTGGCTTTTCGAAACCCCCTATTTTTGGCATTCAAGGGCCAACTGGATCTCGTCATCCAGTACTTGCAGGATTCTTAATTTTCTGGACCATGATTATTTTACTGCAGGTAAGAAGGTTGCACAAATGAATTAATTTGTATTCATTACTGTTATTTTCAAAACTGGTGTGTCAATTCGAAATCTGAGTGAGCCCAGTGGAAGCTTGGCACCCATTGAAAGCAGAAAAGAAGAAATTATAAACAAGACACTTTATAGATTTATACTTTTAGAGTTTAACATGAATATTCAGAGTTCAGATTTAAATAATGATGAACCTTGTAAATTGTACTGATTATATTACTACAAGATCATTTACCTTATTGTAGGTCAGCAAGTTAAATCTATGGCCTCACAGATTCGGCATGAGACAACTATGAAAGTGTCTAAAGCAAATGACTCACCAAGAATGCTAACACTTGAGCTTTTTTTTTAGCAAATTAGTTGAACGATCATATTAGTCTAATACGTCCACAACATTCTTATAAAGCTACTAACAATGCCAACTCTGCTTCTTAAAAAGAAATGTACTCACTCACAGGAACTGAGAAAGGCTTTTTGTTTTACAAAAGTTGTATTGGGTAAATCCAAGTTGATTATCTTTTCATTATAGGTTAATCCAAAATAAAGCAATGAATAAAAACCTATTTTTTACAAACATATTAAAGGTATCTGCCACTGGGTAAATCATACTTTACACTCCGTGAAAGCACAGTGATGATATCAGAAATGAGTCAAATGAAACTTACCTAAAATAAAAGAACAAACTGTTGGATAAACCCTGTGGAAGGAAATGAACAGTTGACATTTCAGGTCAGGACCCTACTTCAGACTAATGGAGTAGAAGCTGGTAGAACGATGCAAGCGGAAGGGATGGGGTAAGAGTTAGTGATAAGTGACAGAGCAGGAGAGTAGTCGAAATCACAGAGCAGTGAGAGAGGGTCTCACAGAACCTGGATCAGAGAAAAGACGAGAACTTCTTAAAGAAGTTTGAAATTTCATAGTGGAGCAGTAAAATTGAGACACAAGATTGTAGATGCTTGAATCTTGAGTGAAAAAAACAAAGTGCTGAAGAAACTCAGCAGGTCAGGCAGCATCTGTGAAGAGAATGAACAATGCTTTGATTAATGGGGTAAAAGAGTGATAACCACTGGGTCAGTGCAAAATCTTCTTTCTTGCTTACACCAATGTGGTTCTTTTCTCAGGTGCTGATACCAATTTCCTTGTACGTGTCAATTGAAATTGTCAAACTGGGCCAAATACTTCTCCTCCAGAGTGATATTGACTTGTACAATGAAAGCACAGATTCAACCATCCAATGCCGAGCCTTAAATATCACTGAAGATCTGGGGCAGATCGAATACATTTTCTCAGATAAGACTGGAACACTAACTGAGAATAAAATGATCTTCTGCAGGTGCAACATTGCTGGAGTTGAATATTCCCATGAGGAGAATGGTATGTTTTTCACTTTGCAATAGCCTTAGACTGTACTGTACAGATTTCACTGGCATCCATTGATACTAAAATCCACTTGCCTGATTGTACAAGCACTCAAATCTTCAACTGGACTACGCCACTGTGTGAAGTTACCAACTAAGTTGCGAATGTTCTGATTAAGATGATATAGATATACTCTCATCTATGTGACTTAACCAATTGTAAGGGCTGCAAGAATTCTCCACTTGGTTTTGGAAGTTTGAGTTGAGGAAGAGAAATTGAGTCAGGCTTTCCCATATGGACAGTACAATGGTGCAGCTGGTAGTGCTGCTGCTCGACCGCGCCAGAGACCTGGGTTCAATCCTGACCTCGGGTGCTGTATGTATGGAGTTTACACGTTCTTCCTGTACTGCATGGGCTTTCCCCCAAGTGCTCTTCTTTTCCTCCCACATCCAAAAGACATGCAGGTTTGTAAATTAATTGGCCTCTGAAATTGCCTCCAGTGTGTAGGGAATGGATGTGAAAGTGGGATAATATAGTACCGAGTTAACAGGTGATCAATGGTCGGCGTGGACTCTATGGGGCCACAGGGCCGGTTTCCATGTTGTAGCTTTCAATCAATCAAAGCTGCACATTGACATGCATGGGGAATTTGATTGACTTCCCAATACTCCCAACCAAGGCTCACACATTGCATATTGACAGGGCACCAAAGAACAAATGGTTACTGTAGAACTGGATCAGATCTGAAAGAAAGACAATTGTTAAACATTTCTCAGCCTTGGGACGTTGAAAACACTTTACAAACTGAAGTTTTGTTGAAGCCATGTTACTGTAATAACCGGAGTGTGTCAGGTGTTTTGAGAGATTGAGTACTCAAAAGAGATAAAATGGAGAGGGCTCCAAAGGACTATAAGTAAAAAACTGAAGAAAGACAATGGGAGTAAAAATGTAATCTCTCTAGAATTTCAGCAAAAATGTGCAAGTTAATGGGCATAAAACTGAGGTACAGAAATGTGACAATGCATACCTCCTGATTCAGGGGCAGTTTCTTCTCAATTGTTATCAGGCAAGGGACCCATCCTATCCTCAACTAGACAGCGGCCCTGAGCCACCATTTACCTCATTTGAGACCCTCCGACTATCTTTAATCGGACTTTACTGGACATTATCTTGCACTAAACGTCATTCCCTTTATCTTGTATCTGTGCACAGTGGACGGCTTGATTGTAATCAAGTGTTTCCACTGACCAGAAAGCATTCAACAAGAAAGCTTTTCACTGTACCTCAGTACACACGGCATTAAACTAAACTAAACATGATAAATATCCACACATTTTGTGTTTTAAGCTTTGTTTTAACCATTCATTTCAACAATATATATCTCATGCCCCTTTACAAATTGGCTTTACCATTTGTCTGTATTTCAGCATAACTTCATTAGTTACAAAGTATCCCAAAGTATCAGAATCAGAATAGCCTTTATTGTCATCCACAAAAATGTCTTTTGGACGAGATTCCATTACCCACAGTCCAACATTAAGAGCAATACAAATAAGCAATAACACACGCACTCACAAACCAACACAAAAAAAAGAAACATCCATCACAGTGAGTCTCCTCCAGTCACCTCCTCACTGTGATGGAAGGCCAAAATGTATTTTCTCTTCCCCTTCCGTCTTCTCCCGCAGTCAGGCTGTTGAAGTTGCCAAGTTCCAGGCCGCGCCGGACGTTGAAAGACCCAAGCCCTGCGATTCGGGGCGGGTGAAGACGATGCCACTACACGCCAGGGCGGTCGTGGCTTCCGACATTGAAGCCCCCACCGGCCTGAGAAAAATCCCGCGGCCTATTTCAGGCCGTGCTGGACGGTGAAAGGTCCACAGCGGGCCGACACAAGCCCCCCGATGTCGGCGCCCACCCAGGGGCCTGTGAGCTTCCGATATCCACGCGGCCCATGGCCGAAGAAGCCATCGGAGCCTCCGAAGGCGAGTCGCAGTCACTCCCGCAGCCCCACCACAGCCTCCGAAGGCAGCCAGCGAACCAGAGCCCAGGTGGTCCCAGCTGGAGGCCGCCAACTCCAGGTGTTTGGCCGATGGTAGGCCGCAGTGGGAACGGAGACACGACCCAGAAATAAAAGGTTGGGTCTCCGTTCGGAAGAGACAATTTTACAGTTCCTCCCCCCCCCAACACATAGTACACAACCACAAAAGACACTACATCACATCTAAACACTACAATTAAGACAAAAACCAACAAAAAACACAAAAGACAAACGGACTGCAGGTAAGCCGCAGCTGCTGGGCAGCACCGCCATTTTGCAAGACATCGAGACCTTTAAAAGTACGTTCTACTACAGAGCTTTGTTGCAAAGCATTCTATCTGACAAGGCATGGCATTTAGCCTTTTCCTGTATCATATCAATTGTTAAGATAAACAAGAGTTCCTTTCCTTGCTCTTTCCTCATGGTAATGTCTGTCTCCTGTTCAGCATAACCATTGCAAACTTTGCACCCTGATTAGGATTCCAAAATATAACTATTGTATTAATCTAAACAGAAGTGGGTGTCAAATAGGATACACAGGAGACTGAAATCTCAGTTTAAAAAAAACTGCTGGAGGATCTCGGTGGACCAGGCAGTATCTGTGGGGAGAAATGGACAGTTTATGTTTTGGGTTGAAATACTTAATGTAGACTGAAAGAGTAGTTTATTGGGGAAACGGCCTGAATAAAGAGATGACTGGAGGGGTGCGACAAGAGCTAGCAAGTAATACTTGGATCAAGGTGAGGAGAGATTGAATAGCCGATGAAGTCAGGCGGGGGAAGGAAGGGTGGAAACTATGACAGAGGCTGGGAGTGGATGAGCGAATACAGCAAAGGGGTGCAGATTACAGAATCAAATAAGAGTAGAAGAATGGAACCAAATAAGGGAGAGATGGTGGGCAGACAGGAACAGTGGTATCAACACTTTTGTTTTCTACCTGTTTATAACATAAAGGGCTCTAAATTCATTGTTGGTTATATGTGATAAACACACAATGCAGTGGCGTATTCATGTTGAACATCTCTGAAATGTATTTGACTGATTACATTACGGCCTGGTTCGGCAATATGAGCGCCCAGGTGCGAAGAAGACTGCAAAAAGTGGCAAACACTGCCCAGTCCATCACGGGTACTCGCCTCCCCACCATCGAAGGGATCGGGAAGAAGATTTAGGATATGTGTGTGTGTATATATATGTGTGTATGTATATAGTGGTGGCCCGTCGTGGACGATGATAGCACATACACGCATACCTGTGTGTGTGTATGTATTTATATGGATATACATGGGTATATATATATGTCTATTTATCTGTCTATATATCTGTGTATACATATATACACATAAACATACACACATAGACACACACATATATGTTTGTGTGTATATACATCATTTATATATTTTGTTATGCTGCTGCAAGTAAGAATTTCATAGTTCTGTCTGGGACATTTGACACTAAGGCACTCTTGACGACTTTTGAAATGTATTTCTTTTAATTTATCTAACAAAACCCAGGCGAGCCTCACAAAGCTCAAATTAAAAAGAACAGCTTGTATTCACTGGAGTTTAGAAGGATGAGAGGGGATCTTATAGAAACATATAAAATTATAAAAGGACTGGACAAGCTAGCTGCAGGAAAAATGTTCCCAATGTTGGGCGAGTCCAGAACCAGGGGGCACAGTCTTAGAATAAAGGGGAGGCCATTTAAAACTGAGGTGAGAACTTTTTCACCCAGTGAGTTGTGAATTTGTGGAATTCTCTGCCACAGAGGGCAGTGGAGGCCAAATCACTGGATGGATTTCAGAGAGAGTTAGATAGAGCTCTAGCGGCTAGTGGAATCAAGGGATATGGGGAGAAGGCAGGCACGGGTTATGATTGTGGACGATCAGCCATGATCACAATGAATGGCAGTGCTGGCTCGAAGGGCCGAATGGCCTCCTCCTGCACCTACTTTCTACGTTTCTATGTTTCTAACTCTTGCTGTTCCTACAAGAGTTCTACTATAAGACATGTTTCCGTAACACAATAACATGAGAGATAAATTGGGGAACGCTATTAGTAATATGTCACTATAAAATTGGTTATAATGAGAACCACTTAAAAGTCAATTTGGAAATTGCAAAACAGAATAAAAAATATCTTGGGGTTTCTCCCCCTAGACTCTTAAAATCTATAACCCCCCCCCCCTTACAGTAATTGAACACCATTTTATCAGACAAGCATAACATGGGATAATTGGTACAGTATGTAAACTGTTTAATCTCATAGAGATGAATGGATTCTCTTTTAAACCTGAAAAAGAAACTGGAAAAACAAGCTATTCAGATGTGAGGCAGATAATTCTCACTGACCTGCATTGCAGGGGCATATTCACTCTTTGGCAACTATTGTCATGTATTTAATCTTTTTACACACTGAACAAAACCATTATTCAACTTTGGAGTAAGTAATTGCCAAGTTCCATTGAGAATGCAATATCTGATAGAAACATAGAAATTAAGTGCAGGAGGAGGCCATTTGGCCCTTTGAGCCAGCACAGCCATTCATTGTGATCATGGCTGATCATCCACAATCAGTAACCCGTGCCTGCCTTCTCCCCATATCCCTTGATTCCGCTAGCCCCTAGAGCTCTATCTAACTCTTTTAAATTCATCCAGTGAATTGCCCTCGACTGCCTTCTGTGGGAGAGAATTCCACAGATTCACAACTCTCAGATGAAACTGTTTAAAAAGAAGGATAGTACGCAATATATCTAGAATCTACCCACTATGCCAGTCCACTGGGAAGCTGTGTGTTTTCAACCAATTGTATGCGAATGTCCTCCATTTACATTCATTAGTAAATTGGGAATTCAAATGTGGTTAATGATATTCCAGATTAATAAATAAAGCTGAAATATTGGCATCGTAATCTGGCATTCATTCTGCAAATAGACACAATGAATGCTGGAGTCAACGGGACAGGCAACATCTCTGGAGGGAAGGAATGGGTGACGTTTTGGGTCGAGACCCTTCTTCTGCAATGTGTTTTTCAAATATTTCTGCATTTTCTGATAAAATGAGAAAGTGAAAAACATCTGAGTATTTTTATGATCACTGTGAACACTTTATTTTTATTACCAAACCTTGGTTAATATTTGTTAAGAGAATAAAAGAGAGCAACGCAAGTCTGCACAAGACATTTTCTACCGAAAACAATCAAGTGGTAAAGCGGAAGTTGCCCTAAATACTTGTGTCGGGTTGCCAATATCTATGTTAGAATATTCTAATTTTGTACACGCTTGACCTGAAAAGGTCTTTAAATCCAGTTTTGAGCACAGAGCCCTTTTATGATCTTCAAGCAAGATTGTGTAGAAATTGAATCCTATTGCATGGTGTTTGCACACAATTTGATTCAGTTTAATTTAAAACTAGAATGTAATTAAGTTGCTCCTGTCTCGCTCATCTGACATGCAGATGACCCCATACAGGGGCAACGATGCTGCTGTGCAGCACATGTCCGTGTATCGCGTACAAAATCTACTGTAATTCTTCTGTGACTGCAGTCCTGTTATTCAGAAGTAATGTGTAGGAAAGAATTGCAGATGCTGGTTGAAATCAAAGGTAGACACAAAATGCTGTAGTAACTCAGCGGGACAGGCAGCATGTCTGGGGAGAAGGAATGGGTGACATTTTAGGTCAAGACCCTTCTTCAGAAATAATATTCTCTTTACAGCATCCATGAGATGTGTTTCCGTGTGTTATCAGGTGTTGTCGGAGCGGGTGGTATTGGGGCTATCTGTGCAGATCCCAAACTGGTGCTGGGACCTCAGATTGGATCTCTTTAAGATAGATATATTATCTGCTTTCTTTCAGCCCTCCCCTCCATTACTCTGAACAATCCACAATATGTCGCCAATGCCTCTTTTGGGCATGGTTGCTACTGAAATGTCCCAGCACAAGCCATTGAGCAAATCATTCATAGGCATGGTCTGAATTATTTGACTATTGTGCTAATAGAGCCAATGATTAATTTCAAGGCAGGAAGGTCCAAGGGAACAGAATGTTTGTTATTTTATTAAATTCATGGAATAAGTATTGTGTCAAAACAAACCCATTTCAGCGTACATCTTTACTTTCATTTTATTTGTTGTGCTTTCAATCTCTGTCAGCAAAGCGATTGGAGTTGTATCAGGATGATAACCCTGAGGTTGTAATCAGCCCTTCTCTGGGAACTGCCTCCAAGTGTCAACATTCGGACAGCAGCAGATCACCCAGTACGCCGCAGAGCCGCAACTCACTGAATTGCTTACCCTCTAATAGCTCGATACCGAGGGAGAAAGATGCTTTTGAAGATGAAAAAGAAATTACTGCAACTGCTTCTCAAGTGGCATTCAGCAGCTCAATTGTGAGTATGCCTCTTCTGTGTGTCCTCCAATTATATTTCCATTATACCCGTGAATGCATTGCAACACCCCACTAAACAGTGGGCCGCCTTCTCATTTGCCATTTAAATTGCCATTCTTACTCTTTCTCCTTCAGCTTTCTAAAGTTCATTGCACACAAACAAAATTTTAAAAAGTGCGTGATCACAGCTTATACAGAATCACTTCTATTAAAAATAGCAACTTCAGTTCAAAAAATCTATTACAATGTTCCCATTTCTTTGGCTCTCCTCTGCACGTATTAGCTGCTCCTTCAATCATACATTAATGATATATATTAATTTGCAGGAAAGGGATGTTACACCAGATTCTCTGCTGTTCCAGAAATTAGGACAAATCGTGTCTCACCCACTTCTCCTGTTGGAAGACACCGGGAAAGAGGTCCTCCCGGAATTCAGCTACATTGTTGACTTCTTTTTTGCCTTGACCATCTGTAACACTGTTGTTGTGTCATGTCTTGCTCAGTCAGGGCAGCGGGTAAGAACAACATTCATCTTGTGTATGATTTGTGTACGTATATTTTCAAAGAACTCTTTAAAATCTAAATTTAAATCAAGAGAGTGTTGTAAAACTCTACTAAGACAAGTTGTAAGGGCATACATATGAAATTAAGATTAATGTTGGAGTAAGTTCTTCCATTTTAAATGAATGTCAGTTTGAGCAATAAAATTTATTTGTTTGTCAATTGAGATTTTCATCAAATACGCCAAAATATGTAGTGGAAGCAGAATAGGTTATATTGGTAGTTGGGAGGGGGAGGGGGGCAGGGGAGGTGTTGAAGACACCAACAGCAGTGAGAAGAGAGGGTTAACTCTCCGCAAAATTAATAAATATGTTTCTTAAGAAAGCGTAATGGTTAATTTACTCTATATTCCCAGGTTTATAGTTTCTTTTAGCAGGTATGTTGGATAAATTGTGCTGGCTAAGGAGAAACTTTTTCACCCAGGGAGTTGTGAATCTGGAATTCTCTGCTACAGAAGGCAGAGGCCAATTCACTGGATGTATTCAAGAGAGAGTTAGATAGAGGTCTTAGGGCTAATGGAATCAAGAGATATGGGGAGAAAGCAGGAACGGGGTACTAATTTGGATGATCAGCCATGAACATATAGAATGGCGGTGCTGGTTCAAAGGGCCGAATGGCCTACTCCTGCACCTATTTTCTATGTTTTATTCTGCTCTAGTGTCGTGTGTTGGTGGAAGTCGCACAATCCTGCTTTCTTACTATATGTAGGGATGTAACAAGAAAAATGGACAAGGGAGAGCCAGTGGATGTAGTGCACCTAGACTTTCAGAAAGCCTTTGATAAGGTCCCACACAGAGATTAGTGGGCAAAATTACAGCACATGGTATTGGGGGTAGGGTTTTGACATGCATAGAAAATTGCTTGGCAGACAGGAAACAAAGAGACGGGTCCCTTTCAGAATGGCATGCAGTGGCTAGTAGGGTGCCGCAAGGCTCTGTGCTGGGACCGCAGCTATTTACAATATACATTAATGATTTAGTTGAAGAAATTTAAAGTAACATTAGCAAATTTGGGTGACACTGCCACCCAGCTTTGTGTCATCTGCAAATTTGCTAATGGTACTTTTAATCCCTTCATCCAAGTCATTAATGTATATTGTAAATATCTGCGGTCCCAGCACTGAGCCTTGCGATACCCCATTAGTCACTGCCTGTCATTCTGAAAGGGACCCATTTATCCCCACTCTTTGCATGATCACTCCACGTTTCTCATGATGCATGACAGCTCATTATAAAGTAATAGAGTTGGCATTCCCTCAACCCCCTGCTGGGAGAATTACATGAGGAATTTATCATGTAAATCAGTGAAACACACCTACAGCATAAGACACACAAAAATAATTAAGCTATTCGGCCCATTGAGTTTTCACCATTCGATCATGGCTGATCTATTTTTCATCTCAACCCCATTCTCCTGCCTTCTCCCCGTACCCTTTGACACCCTTACTAATCAAGAACCTATCAATCTCTACATAAAAAATACTCAATGACTTGGTCTCCACAGCCATCTGTGGCAATTCATTCCACAAATTTGCCATCCTCTGGCTAAAGTCATCCTCCTCATCTCCATTCAAAAGGTACATCCTTTAATTCTGAAGCTATGTGTCGTCTGGTTCTAGACTCTCTGAACACTGGAAAAATCCTCTCCACATCCACTCGATCAAGGCCTTTCATTATTGGACAGGTTTCAATGTTGCAGATTGCAAATTTTATCTTTTGTGATTTTTGCACAATGGTATAGTTCAGAAAGGATGCAACAAATATTCCACTTCAATTAAGACAACATTTCCACATTCACATTGAAGATGCTGAAAAATACATTCAATTTTAGAAGAGTACAAAATGAAAGTATTCATGTAATATTCATTACTTTAAATTTGCCTTAATATTTTCAATTCTTACTCCTTTCTTCTAAGACTAAGGGATAGAATTAGCTGCAGCAGCTGATGCAAGCTTTGAATTTGCTATAACAAATTTCAAACCCATTTTTTTTATCATTTAACCGTCATTTTTAATATTAACTGCAAAAGGTATGGAGATTAATAAATTAATGGACCTTGTGAAATTTCTTAACCTTGCTAAGTATGAAATAGTGTGATCGAGTACACCACTGATGCAAAGAAGTAAAGGCTTTGAAGGTGCTGGACAATAAATCAACCAACTCCTTCCTTGGAGTCTTCTGATCTAAATGTGCTTTAAAGTATTACAATGAAAGAAGAAAATGATGGCAACAGTCAACAAGCCAGATGACATTTGGGAATGGAATGAGAATCAAAGATCTTTCATCATAATCTTTGTCTTTTTCCAATTTTTCATTCATTATTAACCTATTATGAGGAGACATCTGTTTTGTTTGTTTGGAAATGTGAAGATGATTGGAGTTGCCTTCTAAAATAAGAACAGTGAAAGGATTCACTCCAAAGACGTACAGGTATGTAGGTTAATTGGCTGGGTAAATGTAAAAATTGTCCCTAGTGGGTGTAGGATAGTGTTAGTGTACGGGGATCGCTGGGCGGCACGGACTTGGTGGGCCGAAAAGGCCTGTTTCCGGCTGTATATATATGATATGATATGATATGATATGATATGATATGATATGATTCCTGTATAGAACGTGGAGATGTTCCATGATAAATGGAATATGGTTGATGAAAAATTAGAGAACTGACAATGGAAAGGTATCCCTGGTGTTACCAGAGGAGTCAAAATTTGTGCTTGTTGCTAATGGGCATAGGATTGTGCTCATATGAGAATGCTGTAATTTTCTACCTTTTCGTAAATTATCAGGCTATCCTTGAGGGAGAAAAATCAGAGTTGTTACAACCTACAGAGGCAGAACCAAGAGACAGGAAGTGCCAGGCTTTAGGTGCCATTCAATATGGTTACTGTAGAGGAGGAGGATTTTGTTCATTGGTCCAAGAGAGAGTGAGCACAAGTAGGTCTTGCCTATTGTTTTAAATGGGCAACTTTGCAAACTGATTTGTAAATGAAACCTTGGAAAATGTTAAGAGTCCTCCAGTGATGATTCTTAATGTGTGGCAAATAATTTTATATATCACTTTGGGTAAGGTGCCAAAATGGGAAATTCAACCCAATCAAGTATTGCCAGTGTTTATGCCTTACATGAGCCTCCTCTCAACTTTCCTCCCTTAAGTCTTAACACTGTAACCCTCAAACCACTGTAGGCCTCAGATCCATTATAACACTCAAATCCAATCTCAGTCTGAAAAAGAGTCTTGACCCAAAACCTCACCCATTCCTTTTCTCGAGATGTTGCCTGTCCTGCTGAGTTACTCCAGCATTTTGTGTCTCTTCTCTCAATGCTTGTTTATTCTCCCCTTAAGTACATATATATTGTTTATTTCAAGTGCCTCCTGTAGTATTGTCCATATTGACAGTATTGATTGGGTAAAGACGTTTCTCCAGAATTCTCAGCAGCGGTAAAGTTGCTGCCTTACAGCGAATGCAGCGCCGGAGACTCAGGTTCGATCTTGACTACGGGCGCCGTCTGTACGGAGTTTGTACGTTCTCCCTGTGACCTGCGTGGGTTTTCTCCGAGATCTTTGGTTTCCTCCCACACTCCAAAGACGTACAGGTATGTAGGTTAATTGGCTGGGCAAATGTAAAAATTGTCCCTAGTGGGTGTAGGATAGTGTTAGTGTGCGGGAATCGCTGGGCGGCGCGGACCCGGTGGGCCGAAGGGCCTGTTTTTGCACTGTATCTCTGTATCTCTAAATCTAAAATTTCATAATGACATTTCCTCTTGTATTGATAGTTTCTTATTTTCTTTATGTTGATGTATTTTCTCTGTATCCACTCCGCCAAAATTATTTATTATTTTAAAGTGCGTTTATTTGGTCAGCTTGTAACTTTCCTTTCTTAGCCAAAAATGAAACTTGAGCAGTTAGACCATTTTTTCTCAAGATGGATACAGATATTAAAACATAGTAAGTATAGCACAAAAACAAGCCCTTCAGCCAGCAATATCTGTGCCGAACATGATACCAAGACCAATTCTTATCTGCATGCTCGTTATCGATATCCCACCATTCCCTGCATGTATGCCTATCTAAAAGTCTTTTAAATGCCCCTTTTGTTTCTGCCTCCATCACCACCATCCTCGGTAGATCGTTCCAGGCACTGACCCCCATTTGTGTAGTAAAAAAAACAACTTTCTCCTTACATCTCCTTTAAATTTGCCCCTCTCACTTTAAAGCTATGTCATCTTATATTTGATTTTTTCCATCCTGGGAAAAAGTTCTGACTCTCTATCCTATCTATGCTACTCATAATTATATATACTTCCACCAGGTCTCCCCGCAACCCACGGCATCCCAGAGAAACCAATCCAAGTCTGTCCAATTTCTCCCTGAAGCTAATCCCCCCCAATTCAGACATCCTTTGGTAAACCTCCTCTGTACCCATACAAAGCCTCCACATCTTTCCTGTAATGGGGCGACCAGAATTACATGCAATACGCCAAATGAGACCTGGCCAAGTCCTTTAAGATAGCATCATGACTTCCTGACTCTTGTATCCAATGCCACGACCTATGAAAGCAAGCATACCGTATGCGTACTTTATCACTCTATCTTCTTGTGTTGTCACTTTCAGTGAGTTGACCTCCCAAAATGCAATATCTCGCACTTGCCGTTTCTCTGCCCATTTCTGGAGCTGATCTGTATCCTGCGTCATACTTTGGCAGCCTTCCTCACAGTCTGTGACCTCAACAAACCTTGTTGTCGGCTGCAGACTTACTAACCAACCCGTCCACGAATACATACAAGTCATTTATATATCTCACAAACACCAGAGGTCCCAACACAGATCCCTGTGGAACTCCACTGGATACAGACCTCCAACCAGAATATTGCCGTTCCACCACAATCCTCTGACTTCCAAACGTAAGCCAGTTCAAAATCCATATGATCAAGCCACTGTTAATACCCTTGCATTTTAATCTAGATCAGCCTATCATGGGATACTTTATTAAATACTTTACTAAAATCCATGTGGATAACATCTACCATCATACCCTCATCACTACCTCAAAAAAATTAAATCAGGTTCCTAAGACATGACCTGCCATGTACAAGGCCATGCTGATTTTCTCTACTTAACTCATTATTTTCCAAATGTGAGTAAATCTCATCTCGAAGAATGCTCACCAACAGCTTTCCTACCAGTGTCGTGAATTACATTGTGGAGTTGAAGTTATGGAGTTGTGATCGTTATTCTCAAAATGCTCTACCGTTGAAGCACCAGTCATCTGGCCAGGCTCATTTCCCAACGCAAGGTCCATTATGTCCCCCTTTCAGGTTGGACTGTCCACATACTATTTCAGGAAACCCTCTTGGATACACCTCACAATTTCTGTCCCATCTAAACCTTTGGCACTGAGCAAGTGGAAGTTAATATTGGGCACCCATTAACACAGCCCTGTTGCTTGGCATCTTTCGGTAATCTATCTACAAATCTGGTCCTCTATCTTCTGCTTGCTTTTGGGGGGGGGGGATATAGTGTAATCCCATTAGACTGCTTGCTCTTTTCTTATTTCTAAGCTCTACCCATATCGCCTCAGTGGACAAACCCTCTCGTATGTCCTCTCTGAATGCCGCCGTGACAGTCTCCCTGGATTGGTAGAACAATTTATCCACCTCTTCTTCCTCCCTCTCAATCATACCTGAAACATCAAATTTCCCGTACAATGAGCTGCTATTCATGTCTCTCTCGCTACTAGGTTTCTGCAAAGGACACAATATCATAGTCCCAAGCACTGATCCAGGTTCTAAGTTCGTCTGCTTACTCCACAATATGCTTGTATTGAAATAAGCACACTTCAGCTCATCAGCATGACAATATTCCATCACCTCCCTGTCTGTCCTTCCTTTGAGACTTACTGGCTCTAACGTATCTATCTACCTATCTATCACTCCTTCCAATTTCTGACCTACTGCTCCCACCACCTTGCCTCTGTGGTTTAAATCCTCCAGGGTAGCACTTGTGATCCTTCCTGCGAGCTTCTGATATATTTAGTTTTAGTTTTTAGTTTGAGAGATGCAGTGAGGAGGCAGGCCATACTGAAATACTGGAAAAAAGAAATAATTTTAGAAGAGCAAGCAGCATTCTGCAAGGTAAATCGGAGGTGAGATATGGAGTTGTGTTTCCCGCGAAAATGAAAATTTATTATAACTCTATTCAACGCGCCTTCACGGACCCGGATTTGGCATTTAATTACGCACAAGAAATTGTAAAGAAAATAGAAAAAACAGAAGTAAAAGCGGATGAATAAATGTCTATTGGGAATCCGTGCGGTAATTAAGACGATGGAACTGCTCTAGACATTAACCAGACAGGCTTATCTGTCAGGAATGTGTATGCAATGGACAGGCCCTGGTCTCAACCTTGAACAGATAAGGAGAAGAGAAATAACTGAAAAAACATTTTGAAACAATACGATCAGATTGGAAAGAAAATCAAAGGACATTATGGACTTAAAAAATGGTTTGTAATACAGTATATATGTAATGTAAAGAATTAATTAATTATATAAACTTAAGATCATTAATCAAGGGTTACGCTAATATAGTAATGTTACACTAATAAGAGGAACCAAGTTATTAACCCAATGGATTTAGGGGATAAGGGGTATATAGAGATGATTATTATTAACAGATATATAAGGTTAAGTGGGTTGAAAAGAATTGAAATATAATTTAGGTTGTACGCTAACACATTATAATTAATGAAAAGGGGTATAAGAATATTAGAACACCATAAACTTGTGGGAAGAAAGAGGCGCTAATGATCTGGAAACGTTCCAGAGGTTTGGGCTGGAAGATGGTTGTATTTAAGATAAGAAACGCAACCCTTGAAACAGGCTGGTAATCAAGGTATTGATGAATACTGTATATTTGGACAGAGACAGGGCAGGTGTTCTCAGGTTTTTGAATTGTAGGACTCGGGGATACCGAGCAAGTAACACAGAAGGTTTAAAATTGGGGTAGAAATGAGAACACTTGAAATATTAAGGATTAAGGAGTCCCTTAGTTATATTAAGAAAGATTAAGATATAGTCAGAGGAAACGGCTTGTAGTTATAAATCCTATAGTATTCAGGTGGCTGAACTCAATGTATAATTCCATCTACGGAGGTCTATCAATTTTTAGCCATCATAGATGGCTTCTTGTATTTAGGGTATCACCTTTTTGATACCTTAAAATCACGTGTTTTTTTTTGTTTTGTTTTTTGTAGCATTTATTTTTATTTAATTATTTCTCTTGTTTTCATCACTATTTTTCAACACACCTTTTTCTTCTTCTTAAGGAGGTTCAATATACGGAGGAGAGGTAAAATAATGTCAGAAGTGTGGGATGATACCCACATACACAAAAGGCTGAGGTACCTAATTACACCACAGGAAATAAAATTACTAAAACTTATTTATAATGCAGGACAATAAGGAAAATAAGAATGGAGGAGTCACATTTTGTAGTTGGAATATTAGGGGTGCGAATGATCCAATTAAAAGGGGCAAAATTATGGCCCATTTAAAATCTTTGAAGGTGGATATAGCGTTCCTGCAAGAAACGCATACGAAACTACAAACACAGATGAGATTTAGAGCAAATTGGATAGGCCAAATGTATCATTCGTCATTTACTGCTAAAGCCAGAGGAACGGCTATTATTATTCGGAAAGGTATACCGTTTATATTAAAGAATACAATATCTGATAAAGAAGGAAGATATACGATAGTGGCGGGAGAAATTTATTCCACGCCACTCACTTTGATAAATATTTACGCTCCAAACTTTG
The DNA here is from genome assembly GCF_053455715.1 of Rhinoraja longicauda. Classification (NCBI taxonomy): domain Eukaryota; kingdom Metazoa; phylum Chordata; class Chondrichthyes; order Rajiformes; family Arhynchobatidae; genus Rhinoraja; species Rhinoraja longicauda. The sequence goes on along the minus strand of NC_135953.1, from coordinate 63,892,631 downwards.
ATAATCCCCAATTTTTTAAGAAAATTATGGATCAAATAGATGAGTATAATTTTCAAAATATAATATTAGGGGGGGATTTTAACTGTGTTATAGATTCATATTTAGACAAATCAACAAAATTTAGGAAGGGTAGTGCTAAATCCAAGTCTAGTGAATTCTTAAATACTTATATAAAAAATACTAATATAATAGATGTATGGAGAATAGCTAACCCAACTGGAAGGGAATACTCGTTTTACTCATCAGTACACAAAACCTATTCAAGAATTGATTATTTTTTAGTGGACTCAAAACTAATACCATATACGATTAATTCTAAATACCACAATAGTATTATTTCTGATCACTCCCCGCTGACTTTTACTTTAAAACTTGAGGGAATGCCAGGTACAAATTTTTTTTGGAGATTTAACACACAAATAGCTAACGACCCACAAGGTTATGAGTATTTAAAACAACAAATGAAATTTTTTTTTGAAATAAATGAGACACCAGGGATTTCACCATCTTTATTATGGGAATCTTTTAAGGCTTTCATTCGTGGAGTTATAATTTCGTATCAAAGTTTTCTAAATAAAAAAAACAGGACAGAACAAGGGACGTTAGGAAAGGAAATTAAATTATTAGAATTAGGAAACGCAAAAGACCCAACAATAGATAAACATAATAAGATAACATTACTGAAATTTAAACTTAATCGAATATTATCGGCAAGAGTAATAAGATTATTTCAGATCACAAAACAAGTACAATTTGAATTTGGGGATAAACCACATAAACTTCTAGCACGACAATTGAAGAAACAAGAAAAGGAAAAAACAATTAGTAAAATCAAATCAGAGAACGGGGAACTATTAACTTTACCTAAGGACATTAACACAAGGTTTGCTCAATTTTATCAAAATTTATATACATCTAAAACTAACATTGAAGACAATAAAATTATAAATTTTTTAGATAAGTGTAACTTGCCAAAATTGGATATCTTAGAACAAGAGGAATTAGGAACCCAGATTACAAGTGAAGAAATAAGAGAAACAATAAAAGAATTGAAAAATGGGAAGACTCCAGGGCCTGATGGTTTTAATAATGAATTTTATAAAAGATTTCAGGAGTTAATGGCCCCACGATTACTTAAATTATACAGGTACGCTTTTACCGATAAGAAATTACCAGAAACTTTAGCAGAATCCACAATTATGCTTATACCAAAAAAAGATAAAGATTTAGAAGATCCGGGCTCGTATAGAGCTATAGCACTGTTAAATACAGACCAAAAAATTTTAGCAAAGATTTTAGCAAGAAGATTGAGCAAATATATTAATAAATTGATAAATCAGGACCAAACGGGGTTTATACCCAAAAGACAATCATTTAACAATTTGAGACGACTTTATAATATAATGTATTCACATAAAGGGGAAAAGGAAGACTTAGCAGTTATATCTTTGGACGCAGAAAAAGCATTTGATCAGGTAGAGTGGCAGTATTTATACATAGTACTCCAAAAATTTAATATAGGAGATAATTTTATTAGATGGGTAAAATTATTATACGATAAACCAACAGCAAGAATATTAACTAATAATACGTTGTCTCAAAAATTCCAATTATCACGAGGCAATAGGCAGGGATGTGTTTTATCACCCCTGCTATTTGCCCTTATGATAGAGCCACTGGCGGAAAGGATAAGAACTCATCCGAATATTCATGGATACAATACTAAGGACTCTAATAATAAAATTTCATTATACGCGGATGATATACTTTTATATATTACAAATTCAAAAACGAGTATCCCGAACGTATTAAATGTAATAGAGGAATTTGGCTCCTTTTCTGGATATAGAATAAATTGGAATAAAAGTGAAATTATGTCATTACATCCTCAGAAAGCGAATCATCTATTAAAATTTCCATTTAAAATTGCAACGGAAAAATTTAAGTATTTAGGTATTCAAGTTACCAGAAGATATAAATCATTATTTAACGCTAATTTTAGTCCTCTGTTAAATAAATTGAACGCTTTGATTATATTTTGGAAAACGCTCCCACTATCATTAATTGGCAGAATAAACGCTATCAAAATGATAGTGCTACCACAAATATTATATTTATTTCAATCCATACCAATATATATACCAAAATATTTTTTTAAAAAACTAGAGTCTAATATTACTAATTTTATATGGGACTACAAAGCACATAGAATTAAAAGAAATCATTTGTGTAAACCTAAAGATGTAGGGGGACTTGCACTGCCTAATTTTTTATATTATTATTGGGCAGTGCATATTAAGAATATTATTTATTGGTTGGAGTGTCCTTCTCAACAGATGGAATGGATAAGAATGGAAAAAGAGGATTGTCTGCCTTATGATTTAGGAGCGATCCTCTTCTCCCCGATAAAATTGAATAATATATTATATAAGAAGAATCCAATTATACACAATATAATTCGAATTTGGAAACAAATAAAATTAAATTTAAAATTAAGAAACTTATCTTCATTAACACCAATAGTGAATAACCCGGTATTTAAACCAGCTATTATGGATAAAACATATAGACAATGGGAAAGACAGGGAATTAAAAAGTTGGGTGACATGTATGAAACGGGAAATTTATTATCATTTCAACAATTAAAATCAAAATTTAATCTCAATAATAACCAATACTTTAAATATTTACAGATATGTGACTTTATAAAAAAATATATACCAAGATCACAGAATATAACGATAGACCCACTGGAAGAAGCAATGAATATTAAGGCGGACTCACAAAAATTAATATCATATCTATATAACAGTATTCTTAATAGAGAATTGCCTTCAACAGAGGCAATTAGAGAAGACTGGGAAAAAGAATTACTGATAAAAATTTCTAAAGAAACATGGGAGAGGTATTTGATATACATACATAAATGTTCGATTAACTCTAGACATAATTTAATCCAATTTAAAATATTACACAGACTATATTACTCAAAAGTTAGGTTGAATAAATTTTATTCAAATATCTCACCCATTTGTGATAAATGTCTTTCACAAAATGCCAATCTTACACACTCTTTCGTTTCGTGCATAAAACTTCAAAGTTTTTGGGGTGATATATTTGATATATTTACTAGTTTATTTAAGATAAAAATGGAACCTAGCATGGAAATGATTATCTTTGGAGATGTAAATAAATTAAATATATCCCAAATCTCATTTTTTAATTATGGTTTAATAATAGCGAAAAAACTCATACTTAAATTGTGGAAAAAGTCTATTCCACCAACACTTAAAATGTGGATTGGTAATATGTTGGAAACAGCACATTTGGAAGAAATGAGACTCCTCCTAATAGAAAAAAAAGACCAATTCTTATCGAGTTGGTCTCCATTTATTGACCTTGTGGAATCATGCGGTGTAATATCAGCATAAAATTAAAATTCGGGGTTTGACTGAAAATTGATTAAGAAAACATCGATTGGTTGCGTGGGAGAATCTCCTCTCTGCTTTACTTTCGCACATTTTTTTATTTTTATTTTTTTTCTTTTTTTTTCCACTCGATACTCACTAATTTATTCTTTACTCTTCACTACTTCTTTCTTTCTCATGTCTTTTTAAAAAGGAAGTTGTACAAATAATGTTTTAATAATTCTTGGCACCTGTAAAAAGGAACCATTAAAATGTAATGTGCTTACTTCCAAAATAAAAAAAAATAAAAAAAATAAAATAAAATTAAAAAAAAATAAAAAAATAAAAAAAAAATCATTATTTTCCAAATGTGAGTAAATCTCATCTCGAAGAATGCTCACCAACAGCTTTCCTACCAGTGTCGTGAATTACATTGTGGAGTTGAAGTTATGGAGTTGTGATCGTTATTCTCAAAATGCTCTACCGTTGAAGCACCAGTCATCTGGCCAGGCTCATTTCCCAACGCAAGGTCCATTATGTCCCCCTTTCAGGTTGGACTGTCCACATACTATTTCAGGAAACCCTCTTGGATACACCTCACAATTTCTGTCCCATCTAAACCTTTGGCACTGAGCAAGTGGAAGTTAATATTGGGCACCCATTAACACAGCCCTGTTGCTTGGCATCTTTCGGTAATCTATCTACAAATCTGGTCCTCTATCTTCTGCTTGCTTTGGGGGGGGGGGATATAGTGTAATCCCATTAGACTGCTTGCTCTTTTCTTATTTCTAAGCTCTACCCATATCGCCTCAGTGGACAAACCCTCTCGTATGTCCTCTCTGAATGCCGCCGTGACAGTCTCCCTGGATTGGTAGAACAATTTATCCACCTCTTCTTCCTCCCTCTCAATCATACCTGAAACATCAAATTTCCCGTACAATGAGCTGCTATTCATGTCTCTCTCGCTACTAGGTTTCTGCAAAGGACACAATATCATAGTCCCAAGCACTGATCCAGGTTCTAAGTTCGTCTGCTTACTCCACAATATGCTTGTATTGAAATAAGCACACTTCAGCTCATCAGCATGACAATATTCCATCACCTCCCTGTCTGTCCTTCCTTTGAGACTTACTGGCTCTAACGTATCTATCTACCTATCTATCACTCCTTCCAATTTCTGACCTACTGCTCCCACCACCTTGCCTCTGTGGTTTAAATCCTCCAGGGTAGCACTTGTGATCCTTCCTGCGAGCTTCTGATATATTTAGTTTTAGTTTTTAGTTTGAGAGATGCAGTGAGGAGGCAGGCCATTTGGCCTGAGTCCACGCCAACCAAAGTTCCATGTTATACTTGCAAATTTTCTCTGTCACATCTTCAGTGCCTGTACATCATTTTGGAATGCTTATTGGATTTCTAAAGGGTCCTCAAAGTGTAATCAGTGCAAGGTTTGGTATAGGACGGCACGGTGATTCAGCAGTAGTGTTGCTGCTTTACAGCGCCAAAGAACCGGAATTGATTCTGACTTTGAGTGCTGTCTATATGGAGTTTGTACGTTCTCCCTGTGACCGTGTGGGTTTTCTTCGGGTGCTCTGGTTTCCTCCCTCACTACAGAGATTCAGGTTTGACTTCTATAAATTCTAAATTGTCCCCAGTATGTAGGATAGTGCTAGTTTATGGGCGATCGCTGTTCAGCGTGGATGTGGTGGGCCGAAGGGCCTGTTTCCACCCTGTATATCTAGAGGTTTAGCATTACTTACCAGGTTTTCAATTCTGTTGCAGAATATGGCCTCGGAGAAGGGTGGCATAATTTCTAGTGACGGAGTATTTCTCCTTTGCGATCCGATTAATCCTCTACCCCCATCTAGACTTGCATCTTCCAAATACTAAGTGACTTCCCTATTTCTTTAACAGTGTGTTATGCTGACAGCTGCCATCCAAATGCAATTGACACAGCATGATTGCTGTGGCTGACGAGCAGTACGTGAACCTTACTGTCTCCACCATTGCCCCTGTAGATCATTTGTAACTCCCATTGCACTGAAGACCTTGCACAAAAAAATAACCTGCTTTCCATAGTATGTATTCTAAAGTTTATTAATTTGGCGTGGCCCCAAGCAAAAGAAAGCAAGACTATTGATGAAGAGAGTGACATGGGGATTAGTTTGAAATTTTCACTTTTCTGTGTTACTTTTGGATATATGGATAATTATTTATTTTAAAACAGTAATTTAATTTCCTTACTGGAATAAAGCAGTAGTTATACTCGAATTATGATATTATCTCACCAATCCTTTTTTCTGTTTTCAACATTCAAGGTAGGAATACCTTCAATCTCCAACACTCCGATTAAGTCCCTGGAGGAGATAAAGCAAATGTTTCAAAGATTCTCAGTGCCGCGCATGAGTTCACCTTCTCTGTCAATGCTAAAGGATTCTTTTATCGATAATCCAAGTGCTTTTGCTGGCAGATTATTAAATCGCGTGAAGCCGGCTTCACCCAGTGCACTCAAGGAACAAAATGCAGCTGCTGCTGGATCAGCCAAGAATCGCAAAAGCATTGGTCAAATTTCTGCTGGAGAAGGTTCCAACAATATTCCGGAAGAGGATGATAAAACTGCAGGCAGTGTTTTGAGTCCAGGCACATCTACAGAGCAATCCAATAATTTAAAATTGCGCTACGAGGCAGAGAGCCCAGATGAAGCTGCACTGGTACATGCAGCTCGAGCCTACAATTGCACTTTAATATCCAGGACTTCTGATCAAGTCACCGTGGAACTTGCCAACTTAGGGCGATTACAGTTTCAACTCTTGCATACTTTACCATTTGACGCCGTTAGAAAGAGGATGTCTGTGGTAGTGCGACATCCGTTGACAAATAAAGTAGTTGTTTATACAAAGGGTGCTGATTCAGGCATGATGGATCTTTTGAACATTTCAGGTAAAGGAATATAGACGGTTGTAGTTTTTGTCCTTGCTTGTCCAATAATTATTTGAATTTTTGACACTTTTCTGCCATTTTAAACATTCACAACTTTAGAAAAGGAACAAAACTGCTTGTGTACTCAAGAATAATAACATAGTCATACAGCATGGAAACAGGCCCTTGCCCATGGCAACCATCGTGCCCCATCTGCATTAGATGTCTGCAACTCCACCAATGTTGGTGACATCTGCATCCAGCCCATCTACATTTATATCCGTCATTTATTTACATCATACACACCGCAGATCCCCACACAGATCCCTGCGCAACTCCATTGATCACAGACATAAACCAGAATAAAACCCTACCATCACAACCCTGTTTTCCATGAGTAAGAGAGTTCTCAATCAAAACTACCAAATCACCATGGACCCCATGTATCATAATCTTCTGGATCAGCCTACCATGAAGGACTTTATCAAATGCCTTATGAAAATCCATCCCCTGCCCTAGCCTCATCAATTACCTTTGTCACCTCAATAGAGGTGTACAAAAACATGAGAGGAATAGATCGTTTAAATGCACAGAGTCTCTTGCCCAGAGTAGGGGAATTGAGGACCAGAGGATATAGGTTCAAGGTGAAGGGAAAAGATTTAATAGGAATCTGAGGGGTAACTTTTTCCACACAAAGGGTGGTGGGTGTATGGAACAAGCTGCCAGATGAGGTAGTTGAGGTTGGGACTATCCCAATGTTTAAAAGCACCAGTCTTACTACATTCTATCTCTGTCCCGCCCACTCTCCTGACATCAGTCTGAAGAAGGGTCTCGACCTGAAAAGTCACCCATTCCTTCTCTCCAGAGATGCTACCTGTCCTGCTGAGTTACTCCAGCATTTTGTGTTTACCTTCGATTTAAGAAACAGTTAGACAGGTACATGGATAGGACAGGTTTGGAGGGATATGGACCAAGCGCAGGCGGGTGAGATTATTGTAGCTGGGACATGTTGGCCGGTGTGGGCAAGTTGGGTTGAAGGCCTGTTTTCACACTGTATCACTCTATTACTCTATTGAAAAAAAACCTCCTTTGAGTATTAAAAGAAAATTGCAGATGTCAACATTTTCAAAGCTATTGCAAATTCTGGAGTTGAGCCTTTTAAGTTTGGAAATTTTATTCTCTTTACATAAGGAAGACGGGAGAGGGAAATGTTCAAATGTTTGACATACCTAGTTAAAGTTGAATGAGTTTTTTAATGGTGTCTTGGCTTTCTTTTTAAAGCATCAAATATAATTAAACTATAATTAAATTGAATACACTGAGGATCTTGATTGTCTTGTGACCAGGCTGCTTTATATGGATTTGCATAAATTGTTTAGTCATGTTCTACATGGAAGCACATCAGTAAAAATAAAAGCAAAATTAATATTTGAAAGTTATCTTGTCACATGGATTGCTACTTGGTTTGGAATGAGGATTGGGGAAAAAAGGGCTTACTTCACAAGAGAAGAGTTACAACATTTTCTGCAGAACTGGATTGGGAGGTGTCTTTTCACCATCTATAAATTAGATAAAGAATCCAAGTTATTGATGGTGGAAGGCAGTGGAGGCCAATTCTCTGAATGCATTCAAGAGAGAGCTAGATAGAGCTCTGAAGGATAGTGGAGTCAGGGGGTATGGGGAGAAGGCAGGAACGGGGTGCTGATTGAGAATGATCAGCCATGATCAATAGACAATAGGTGCAGGAGTAGGCCATTCGGCCCTTCGAGCCAGCACCACCATTCAATGTGATCATTCTCAATCAGTACCCCATCCCTGCCTTCTCCCCATACCCCCTGACTCTGCTATCCTTAAGAGCTCTATCTAGCTCTCTCTTGAATGCATTCAGAGAACTGGCCTCCACTGCCTTCTGAGGCAGAGAATTCCACAGATTTACAACTCTCTGACTGAAAAAGTTTTTCCTCATCTCCGTTCTGAATGGTCTACCCCTTATTCCTAAACTGTGGCCCCTGGTTCTGGACTCCCCCAACATTGGGAACATGTTTCCTGCCTCTAACGTGTCCAACCCCTTAATAATCTTATATATTTTGATAAGATCCCCTCTCATCCTTCTAAATTCCAGTATATTCAAGTCTAGTCGCTCCAGTCTTTCAACATATGACAGTCCCGCCATTCTGGGAATTAACCTGGTAAACCTACGCTGCACGCCCTCGATAGCAAGAATATCCTTCCTCAAATTTGGAGACCAAAACTGCACACAGTACTCCAGGTGCGGTCTCACTAGGGCCCTGTACAACTGCAGAAGGACCTCTTTGCTCCTATACTCAACTCCTCTTGTTATGAAGGCCAACATTCCATTGGCTTTCTTCACTGCCTGCTGTACCTGCATGCTTCCTTTCAGTGACTGATGCACTAGGACACCCAGATCTCGTTGTACGTCCCCCCTTCCTAACTTGACACCATTCAGATAACAATCTGCCTTCCTATTCTTACCAGCAAAGTGGATAACCTCACACTTATCCACATTAAACTGCATCTGCCATGCATCCGCCCACTCACACAACCTGTCCAAGTCACCCTGCAACCTCATAGCATCTTCCTCACAGTCCATACTACCACCCAGCTTTGTATCATCTGCAAATTTGCTAATGGTACTTTTAATCCTTTCATCCAAGTGATTAGTCACATTGAATGGTGGTGCTGGCTCGAAGGGCCGAATGGCCTACTCCTGCACCTATTGTCTATTGTCGATTGTCTATTGTTTTGAGCTGGTTCTTCACTGACTCGTATTTATTTTGCAGGTGACAGGCGACAGAAACGTATTAGGGAGAAGACACAGAACTACTTAGATGGATATGCTAAAGAGGGTCTCCGTACTCTTTGTATTGCTAAGAAGGTATGAAACCACAGTCAGCATTAATATTGCTGATAAAACCATTCACTGTTTGTCATGTTTTGCAGAGGATTGACAAATTGGAGAGGGAATTGAAATTCAAATGCAAAAACAATGCTTTGAGTCAACATTATCACATCCTGAGACTGAAATGAAAACACCTGTTTCATGATTTGATTTTTAGAGCTAGAAAAGGGTGGACCTGTTGGGTCCAAACCTCTCCTGCATTGGTCTAGCACCCTCCACACCCCCTTCTCCCCCCTCCCCCTGCCTTCTCCCCTCTCCCCCACTCACCCACTCCAGAATAAGAAGTAAAGTGGATGAGCTTGAGGCGCAGTTAGAGATTGTGTAGGAAAATAACTGCAGATGCTGGTACAAATCGAAGGTATCACAAAATGCTGGTGTAACTCAGCGGGTCAGGCAGCATCTCTGGAGAGAAGGAATGGGTGACGTTTCGGGTCGAGACCCTTCTTCAGACTGATGTCAGGGAGGCGGGACAAAGAAAGGATATAGGTGGAGACGGGAAGATGGTGGGAGAACTGGGAAGGGGGAGGGGAAGAGAGGGACAGAGAAGCTATCTAAAGTTAGAGAAGTCAATGTTCATACCGCTGGGCTGTAAGCTGCCCAAGCGAAATATGAGGTGCTGTTCCTCCAATTTGAGGTGGGCCTCACTATGACACTGGAGGAGGCCCATGACAGAAAGGTCAGACTGGGAGGGGGAGTTGAAGTGCTCAGCCACCGGGTGATCAGATTGGTTAAGGCGGACTGAACAAAGGTGTTGAGCGAAACGATCGCCGAGCTTGCGTTTGGTCGGCGATCATTTTGCTCAACACTTTCGTTCGGGATGAAATTCAGTCCCTTGCAAGGGGTGACATAGGGACTGACGATGTACAGTCACTGTTGGTAGAATTGAGAAATTGTAAAGGTAAAAAGACACTAATGGGAGTTATCTACTGGCCCCTAAACAGTAGCCCTGATCTTGGGTGTAAGTTGCAGCAGGAGTTAAAACTGGTATGTAACAAAGGTAATGCCACTGTGGTTATGGGGGATTTCAATATGCAGGTAGACTGGGAAAATCAGGTTGGTTCTGGATCCCAAGAAAGGGAGTTTGTAGAGTGCCTCCGAGATCGATTCTTGGAGCAGCTTGTACTGGAGCCTACCAGAGAGAAGGCAATTCTGTATTTAGTGTTGTCCAATGAACCAGATTTCATAAGGGAACTTAAGGTAAAGGAACCGCTTGGAGGTAGTGACCATAATATGATTAGTTTTAATCTGCAATTTGAGAGGGAGAAGGTGAAATCAGAAGTGTCGGTGTTGCAGTTGAACAAACGGGATTATGAAGGCATGAGAGAGGAGCTGGCCAAAGTCGACTGGAAAAAAGATCCTAGCAGGAATAATGATGGAACAGCAATTCAGGAATTTTTAGGCATGGTGAGGTTGAAGAGCTTGCCGTCTGATCTAGTACGCAGGTAGATCCCTTCTGTTGTGGTGCCGAAGGCATGTTTCAGGAGCAGAGCGAAGAAAATCCCAAAGAGTGTGGGAGCAAGGACACAGCCTTGTTTGACACCACTGCGTATGTTAAAGGGCTCCGAGAAACTGCCATTGAACTGCACTGTCCCCCTTCGTGTTGATGTCGAAGGATTCTATCATGCTCTGCAGTTTTGGTGGGCAGCCGATCTTTGGGAGAGCCTTGAATAGGCCATCTCTGCTGACGAAGTCAAACGCCTTGCTGTTGACCTTCCAGCTCGGAAACCGCACTGTGACTCTGGGTAGACACGTTCTGAGGATCTGTAGGTTCTTCTCGCTGACTGACCGCTTGTACTTGGCTAGGGCGGCGCGCTTGGCTTCGATGATGGGAGTCATCTCGGTCGAATTGGCCTCAAACCAGTCGTGTGTCTTCGAGACCTTCTTCCCAAAGCTAGCCAAGGCTGTGCGGTTCATGGTGTCCCGCAGAGTTTCCCACTTCTCTGTTGCAGAGTCTCCAGGACACGAGGTGCCAAGTTCTCTCTCAAAAGCCTCTGCAAACTGTTGCACGAGGTCTGGATGGGGCATCTTGCTGACATCGATGCGGGGTTTCCCCTGCTTCTTGGTATGGTAGAACCTCTTTGGTTGCAGCCTGATCTTGCAACACACCAAGGAGTGGTCTGTGTGGCAGTCCGCACTGTGGTAGGAGTGTGTGTGGAGAACGTTCTTGAGGGCGGCACGTCTGACTAGGATCAGATCCAGTTGATGCCAGTGCTTTGAGCGTGGATGCCTCCAGGATACCTTGTGCTGGGGCTTTGTCTGGAAGTACGAGTTGGCAATGCACAGGTCATGGTAAGTGCACAGCTCGAGCAGTCCCTGACCGTTCTCATTCATTTTGCCCACATCAAACTGTCCAAGGCAGGAAGACCATGATTCGTGGTCTGCGCCCACTCTGGCGTAGAAGTCGCCCAAGAGAACAAGTTCTTCCTTGCTGGGGATGCTGCTGATGATGGATGCGAGGTTCTCGTAGAACTCGTCCTTTGTGTCTGATGTGGAGGACAGTGTCGGGGCATACACGCTGACAAGGGTGACCGGGCCTGCAGTGGTGTTGAGACGGAGAGTCATGAATCGCTCTGAGCCATTTCTGCCTGGTTCCACCGTGTTCAGCAGGCTGTTCCGTACTGCAAAGCCTACTCCGTGCTCTCTGGGCTCGTCAGAGTCCTTCCCCTGCCAGTAGAACGTGTAGTCCTTCTCCTTCAATGTGCCCGAGTCTGCCAGCCTTGTTTCCTGAAGGGGGGCTATGTCTACGTTGAGTCTCTTGAATTCGTTGTTTATGACAGATGTTTTCCTGGAATCGCTGATATCCTTTAGGTTTCCAGAGAGGCCGGTCATCATTGTCCGGACATTCCAAGTTCCCAGTTTAAGAGCTGTGTTCGCCCAGGCTTGATGTGTTCTTTTGTTTGCAGGTGCGATGGTTGCGATCTGCTGTTGGGATGGTTCCTAATCCCCGTGCACCCAGTGAGGATAGCAGACCGTGGCGGGACAGCACCTTATTGGCTGGGGGCTGCCCAGCTTGAGGCGGGCAGTAGCTGTCCAGTGAGATCCGAAAATCCCTCCCACCGTCGGGAGCAACCCCTGGCGCCTCGCTGTACGCCAATCTAGCGATGACTTATAACCGGTAACTGTTGCTCCCCGTGTTGTGTCGACGCCGCAGGTGAAACTGGAGTGCCTCTCCAGGTTGGAGGTGTAGGTTTGCAGTGATGTGTGGTCGGATGCAAGCCTGGGCGATGTCATATGAAGGACAGGCTGTTGCCCATGCAGCACGAAACCCCTCTCCACGTCGCTGATCGGTCCAAAGGAACAGCAGAGCCGTTACAGTTTGGCACCGACGCAGGAGCTGCCAGGACGAGGTTGTAGACAACGACGAACTGCCTCAGGGACTCCGACTCCGGATTTTCTTGAGGTTTACTCCTGTAGCCTTTTCCATGACTGGACATGGCCACAAGGCAGTGGAGATTTTAGATCAGAGTTTTCCCTATCGTAGATGGACTGCCTTCCCAGGCTGACGAGCCTCATCTGCCCGAGACTCGTGGGGGCGGGAGCGTCTACCTTCCCATGCAGGTCTATGAAACCTGCCCACTGCCCAAGTTTTAAAATATAACACCTTTGAACCGCAGGCCAATGGCGAGTAAGGTGGGCCTAAAATTGTTGCACTATTGTGTACCTTTTTGGCTGTATTTCGGTACGCACAATCAAACTAACAAACTGACAAACAAACAAACAAACAAGATGAGTGTTTTAGTAATATATATATATATAGATGGATAGTATGATAAATTACTACTTCCCATGTATAAACCAACTTGATTTATTTGACATAGGAGTAACATTGCAGCTCGTAAAAGAGAGGGAGCTCCCGATGCTGTAATCCCTTGATTAATGTGGAAGAAAATGAGTTAGAATACTAAGTTCTAAGTTTTGTGCACACTTTATTGATTGGGTTGACGAGCAATAATGACCGCTTACCAAAGAGGAAGTGAAGAAACAGCCTCCAAGCTTCCCCTTTCAAATTTGAGGAATGGATCAGAGGTAGTTGAGTGGTTCAGTATTCACTCCATAAGACCATCAGAAATGGGAGCTTGGCTGAGCCTAGTTCACAATTCAATGAGATCATGACTGATCCAATCTTAACAAACATTATTTTTTGACTTTTTTTTCATACTCCTCGATCTCCTTGTCCTCATAAAACACCTCCTCCCTCATCACCATCCAGAGATCTATCAGACCTTACAAGTGAGGCAAAGATTCATGTGCACCTCTTCTAACCTCGTCTATTGTATTTGCCGATCCTAAGATGGCCACTTCTACATCGGTGTGACCAAGTGCAGTCTAGGTGATGGGTTTGGTGATGGCCAACCTGAGTTTCCTTTTGCATGATCTTTCAACTCCCCTTTGAATTCGCGCACCATCCTGTCTGTCCTTGGCTTTCGTCACAGCCAGGATGAGGCCAAAATGTAAACTAAAAGAACAACACCTCGTATTCCTCCTGGGTAGTCTACAACTAAATGGTATGAACATTTAATTTTCCAATTTTAGGTAACTTACTCTCTGCATTGTCCTCTCTTTCTCTTCTTCCAATCCACAGATCTCCCATTTTTGTTCCCATATACCCCCCCCCCTCCTTCCACCCCCTTCATTTGCATCCCCTGTGGTTCCCTTTCACTTCGTACCCACCTTCCTCATCTGGTTCCATTTGTCCTTCCTACAGGCTCTGTCTTACATTGGACATTGTGTTATAGAGAGTTATAGAGTGATAATAGAAACAGGCCCTTCGGCCCAACTCGTCCACACTGGCCAACAATGTCCCAGGTATACTAGTCCTACTTGCCTGTGCTTGGTCCATATCACTCCAAACCTGTCCTATCTATGTACCTGTCTAACTGTTTCTTAAACGGTGGGATAGTCCCAGCTTCAACTACCTCCTCTGGCAATTTGTTCCATGTACCCACCACCCTCTGTGTGAAAAGGTTACCCCTCGGATTCCTATTAAATCTTTTCCCCTTCACCTTGAACCGATGTCCTCTGGTCCTCGATTCCCCTACTCTGGGTAAAAGACTTTGTGCATCTACCCGATCTATTCCTCTCATAATTTTGTATACCTCTATAAGATTTCTCCTCATCCTCCTATGCTCCATGGAATAGAGACCCAGTCTACTCAACCTCTCCCTATAGCTCACACCCTCTAATCCTGGCAACATCCTCGTAAAAGGAGGGTACATTCTCTGTATTAGATTCCATCAACCATTCCACCTGGCCAATTGATCCAGATCCTGCTGCAATCGTTCATAACCATCTTCACTATCTGCAAAACCACTAACTTTTGAATCATCAGCAAACTTGCTAATCTTGCCCTGTATGTTCTCATCCAAATCATTGATGTAGATGACAAACAGTAACGGGCCCAGCACCGAACCCTGAGACACACCACTAATCACGGGCATCTAGTCTGAAAAGCAACCTTCCACCATCACCCTCTGCTTCCTTCCATGGAGCCAGTTTGCTATCCATTTAGCTATCTCTCCTTCGATCCCATGCACTCTAACCTTCCAGAGCAGCCTACCATGCGGAACCTTGTCGAATGCCTTACTGAAGTCCATGTACACAACATCTACATCTCTGCTCTCATCAACCTTTTTGGTCACGCCTTCAAAAAAATCAATCACAGCGTCTGTAGACGTTGTATCTCTGCCTCACATTGGACGTTATCAGAATCTGCATTAAGCCTGCCCTGTTCTTCATCCTCTTGGAATTGGAAATTTCAACTGAAACCACCAGTTTGTGTGCTGTCAGATTTGGAATATGGCGATGATTCATTTAACTTGTAAACCCTTTTTTAGTTATGCAAGAAATATGCACTGTCTTGAACAAACTAAAACATCTGTGCATTTCTAATGGTGGCCAGAAACAAATATGAAATGTGAACGAAAACCAGATGTTCATCTAACTACACAATGGACGATATATTTTATATGTAGTTTTGTATCTATATAAACCCACAAACAATGTCATGTTGGATTCTATACAGTTTTCTATTAACGATAGGTTAAACATGGAAAAATGTTACTGTGCTGGTTACTTTCCATGTTCAGTGATTGGTGGGTTCTTGATTACTCATAGCAAACTGTACCATTTTTTTTCTCTGCAGGTGATGAGTGATGTTGAGTACGCAGAATGGTTAGAATTCCACCTCGTAGCAGAGTCAAGTATTGACAACCAAGAGGAGCTCCTACTTGAATCAGCTCTTAAACTTGAAACTAACCTGACACTGTTAGGTAAAATTTAAGATTGTGTTTGGAATTTGGAGATACTTTCTTAGTTTAGAGTTGCCCGACACACTTCCAAGAGTGTGCTATGTGGGTTGAATTGAGTGTTTACACTTTTATCCAAACACTCAAGGGGTTAAATAACGTGGAGTATGGAAGGTTTACAAAAATGTTCTTATAACTGGCTGGATCTTGAGGACGATGTGATCACTGGAACTGCACACAGGCGATCAGGACATCACAATAGACAATAGGTGCAGGAGGAGGCCATTCGGACCTTCGAGCCAGCACCGCCATTCAATGTGATCATGGCTGATCATTCTCAATCAGTACCCCGTTCCTGCCTTCTCCCCATACCCCCTGACTCCGCTATCCTTAAGAGCTCTATCTAGCTCTCTCTTGAATGCATTCAGAGAATTGGCCTCCACTGCCTTCTGAGGCAGAGAATTCCACAGATTCACAACTCTCTGACTGAAAAAGATTTTCCTCATCTCCGTTCTAAATGGCCTACCCCCTTATTCTTAAACTGTGGCCCCTTGTTCTGGACTCCCCCAACATTGGGAACATGTTTCCTGCCTCTAACGTGTCCAACCCCTTAATAATCTTATACGTTTCGATAAGATCTCCTCTCATCCTTCTAAATTCCAGTGTATACAAGCCTAGCCGCTCCAGTCTTTCAACATATGACAGTCCCGCCATTCCGGGAATTAACCAAGTAAACCTAATCTGCACGCCCTCAATAGCAAGAATATCCTTCCTCAAATTTGGAGACCAAAACTGCACACAGTACTCCAGGTGCGGTCTCACTAAGGCCCTGTACAACTGCAGAAGGATCTCTTTGCTCCTATACTCAAGTCCTCCTGTTATGAAGGCCAACATTCCATTGGCTTTCTTCACTGCCTGCTGTACCTGCATGCTTCCTTTCAGTGACTGATGCACTAGGACACCCAGATCACGTTGTACGTCCCCTTTTCCTAACGTGACACCATTTAGATAATACTCTGCCTTCCTATTCTTACCACCAAAGTGGATAACCTCACACTTATCCACATTAAACTGAATCTGCCATGCATCCGCCCACTCACGCAACCTGTCCAAGTCACCCTGCAACCTCATAGCATCTTCCTCACAGTTCACACTACCACCCAGCTTTGTATCATCTGCAAATTTGCTATTGGTACTTTTAATCCCTTCATCCAAGTCATTAATGTATATTGTAAATAGCTGCGGTCCCAGCACCGAGCCTTGCGGTACCCCACTAGTTACTGCCTGCCATTCTGAAAGGGACCCATTTATCCCCACTCTTTGCTATCTGTCTGTCAACCAATTTTCTATCCATGTCAGTACTCTACCTCCAATACCATGTGCTCTAATTTTGCCCACTAATCTCCTATGTGGAACCTTGTCGAAGGCTTTCTGAAAGTCGAGGTACACCACATCCACCGGCTCTCCCCTGTCAATTTTCTTAGTTACATCCTCAAAGAATTCCAGAAGATTAGTCAAGCATGATTTCCCCTTCGTAAATCCATGCTGACTCGGAACAATCCTGTTACTACTATCCAAATGCTCCGCAATTTTGTCTTTTATAATTGACTCACATAATTGAATCACATCCTCGCTCCACCCTGCCCACAAGTGTCTGGCATCCAGTAATATTACACACGTTGCTTTAAATTAATGGGAGATTGTGGGCCAACATGCAGCGGGTTGATTACTTCACTTGTAGTCCTGGAGCAGGATTATGGAATGAAATACAATTTGATCGGCATGTAGTGTGAAGCATTATTTGAACCAGTGAAGTTTGGGGAACTGGGAGACAAAACTGAGGCACTACTGGATATGATTGGATCTTGAACAGTACACATGGATACAATTGAATAGGATACATATGTACATGAGAACATTTATTATGGATAGCATACACCCTTATTATAGACAATAGACAATAGACAATAGGTGCAGGAGTAGGCCATTCAGCCCTTCGAGACAGCACTGCCCTTCAAGGCGATCATGGCTGATCACTCTCAATCAGTACCCCGTTCCTGCCCTCTCCCCATACCCCCTCACTCCGCTATCCTTAAGAGCTCTATCCAGCTCTCTCTTGAAAGCATCCAACGAACTGGCCTCCACTGCCTTCTGCATGTGAAAAGTTGACAATAGAAAGTAATTATAGATAGAGAAACCTTTATACATCAAAGGTACCTTCCCATTGAAATGTAGATTATTAAAAAAAACATTTAGAATAGTTTTTTGTTCACTTAATTAAGCCTGCGTATTAAGTCCAGGAATTACTTTGAAAGCGATAACTAAAAGTTGAATAAGGATTAAACTCTTGTCATCTTCATGATTATTGAGGAAACTGTAAACTTATACTTAGTTGCGCAATTTGTAGATGCATTGGGAAACCTAATATTGCTTTCCTGCATAAATAGCTACTGCATAAGTTATCTGTTGACCAAAATTTATAAAAGGTATAAGAAAAAATCAAATCTTTTCTTTAAAACACACTTGTGTAGCTAATTTCTTCATTCTAAAGTGTGATTTTGGAGAAAAAAAAAGAACAGTTTGTAATTCCATCTTTAGGTTCTACAGGCATTGTAGATCGCTTACAAGAAGGTGTCCCTGACACAATATTGGCACTTCGAAAGGCATGCATAAAGACATGGCTCCTTACTGGAGACAAACTGGAAACTGCTGTGAACATTGCTTATGCATGTAAACTCCTGGAAGAAACCGACACCATTTTCACTCTTAATACACAAAACAAGGTAAATGGAAGGTAATTTGGACAGCATGATTGAATTTGGGGATCTCTGATTACTGATATTTATGGGGGTGGGGAGGAATGACTGGAAAATAGCAAGACAACTGACAGCCAGTTGGGATCACGTCAATGTGACTGTTCCTCCTGGCCCATAAGGAATGTTGAGCAATTAGCATCCTTTGGAACCATCAACTTTGCTATTCCTACTTTACTGGATTTCCTGACCCTGGCTATAAATTTAAAATTCGCCTCCCATTTGAAATGTGGGATTTTATTGTCATATTTAAATCAGTACATGAGCGTCTCACTGTCCCAAAGGAAACACTGACATGCCACAAAACCTAAAGTCCAAAAGTTGTAATAGCCATGTACATGGCAAATTAGAGATTGCATTCCCAGTTTGATCATTTTAACCTGACTGGCCCTATATTGCCAATTTGGTGAGTATTTGGAAGGGTAATATTAATACTGAGACATAAAGAACTTCAGGTGCTGGTTTACAAAATATTGAGAATTCTTTCACATGGACTGACTTTTTTTTCTAACTCAATAATATGTGGTGCAGCTAATTAATTGATTTCAGCATTTTACTATTTGAAAATTGAAGTAATGTGAGATTGTGGCGGTGCCCGGGGATTAGGCCACTCCCTGGGTTATCCCCCTCGGCACAGAGTGGACGGGGCTGGGGAGGGGTCTGGAGCTACGGGGTTTGCCTGAGGGGCTCGAGTGAACTCGTGCGGGAAACTGAAGAGAGTGAATGTTCTGATGCTACATTAAAATTACTGTTAAACCTTACCTGGCGTCTTGCCTGATTCCTCCTGCGTCCAGACACCCACTACAAGATGAAGAAAAGTTAATTATTTGGTTCGTATCTGAATCTGAAATCTTACTCCTGCCCTTTCTCACTCTCTCCTGCTTTCTCTCACTTGGTCTTGCATTTGTGTAGGTAACCTCAATTACTTTATCTGTTAGAAATTAAATTACTAATCAAAACCATGACAATTACAGTATTTTTAGTCATGGCTGAATTGTTCAGTCAGCACACCAGGATTATTCGGGCAACATCCGTTTTATTGTGGAAAATTAAAGCATAGGAAGAAAATAGCCAGGATGTGTGATACCAATATAGTAACTGTGTGCAAATATAGGCTACTTGATCTGTCATGGTGTCCCATTCACAGAGCCGAAACCAACTGATGGGCTTACTCAGCATAGAAACAGGCCCTTCCGCCCATCTTTAAAATGTGTTTATTATGCTACCTATGTAAGTAGTTCTACCCTGGGAGTATTAGGCTGGTGTCAACCGTGATAAGGAAGGCATTTCAGCATGATGTTGAAATCTTTGATTACAGTGTCATCTATAGGTGATGCTGGTAATGCAAGCAACATGCACTCAAGGATGAGGTTTTGATAAAACATTTTGAATATACGCATGTCTTGTTTTACAATACATTTGCGTCATATTGGCAATTTCTATGCTCACAAGGGAAGCCCCACGAAAAGGTCCCGTTGCCGAACATATTTAATTTATTAGTTCCTTCAGTTTTCAGTTGCTTCCTACACACCTGTGTTAAGGATGATGGGAGAAAATGGTACATACCACAAAGCCATAACAAAAAAGAATTTAAAATGAATATTGCGATTATTTACTTACTTTTTTCCCCAAATTCCATGAGAATGAATTTTATTTGATATCTCAATGTTTTGGTAGTGATTTGGGAATTCTCTCAGATGGCGTTACTGTTACCCAAACGGCCGCAAGGCAGGGATCGCCAGCATTCACAGATGCTTGAGAATCATCAGTAGAGATGGGTAAAAAATCAATGAATGCAAGAGCAGGAAAGTCTGACGAGAACACTAATTTGACCACCAGTGGAGTAAGCATGTGTAGGAAAATAACTGCAGATGCCAGTTCAAATTGAAGGTAGACACAAAATGCTGGAGTAACTCAGCGGGTCAGGCAGCTTCTCAGGAGAGAAACATAGAAAATAGGTGCAGGAGTAGGCCATTCGGCCCTTCGAGCCTGCACCGCCATGCAATATGATCATGGCTGATCATCCAACTCAGTATCCCGTACCTGCCTTCTCTCCATACCCCCTGATCCCTTTAGCCACAAGGGCCACATCTAACTCCCTCTTAAATATAGCCAATGAACTGGCCTCAACTACCTTCTGTGGCAGATAATTCCACAGATTCACCACTCTCTGTGTGAAAAAAAACTTTCTCATCTCGGTCCTAAAAGACTTCCCCCTTATCCTTAAACTGTGACCCCGTGTTCTGGACTTCCCCAACATCGGGAACAATCTTCCTGCATCTAGCCTGTCCAACCCCTTAAGAATTTTGTAAGTTTCTATAAGATCCCCCCTCACTCTTCTAAATTCCAGCGAGTACAAGCCGAGTCTATCCAGTCTTTCTTCATATGAAAGTCCTGCCATCCCAGGAATCAATCTGGTGAACCTTCTCTGTACTCCCTCTATGGCAAGAATGTCTTTCCTCAGATTAAGAGACCAAAACTGTACTCAATACTCCAGGTGTGGTCTCACCAATGCCCTGTACAACTGCAGCAGGACCTCCCTGCTCCTATACTCAAATCCCCTCGCTATGAATGCCAACATACTATTCGCTTTCTTCACTGCCTGCTGCACCTGCATGCCTACTTTCAATGACTGGTGTACCATGACACCCAGGTCTCGTTGTATCTCCCCTTCTCCTAATCGGCCACCATTCAGGTAATAGTCTGCTTTCCTGTTCTTGCCACCAAAGTGGATAACCTCACATTTATCTACATTATACTAGCATCTGCCATGCATTTGCCCACTCACCTAACCTATCCAAGTCACGTTGCAGCCTCCTAACATCCTCCTCACAGCTAACACTGCCCCCCAGCTTCGTGTCATCCGCAAACTTGGAGATGTTGCATTCAATTCCCTCGTCCAAATCATTAATATATATTGTAAATAGCTGGGGTCCCAGCATTGAGCCTTGTGGTACCCCACTAGTCACTGCCTGCCATTCTGAAAAGGACCCGTTTATTCCTACTCTTTGCTTCCTGTCTGCCAGCCAGTTCTCTATCCACATCAATACTGAACCCACAATACCATGTGCTTTAAGTTTGCATACTAATCTCTTATGTGGGACCTTGTCGAAAGCCTTCTGGAAGTCCAGATATAACACATCCACTGGTTCTCCCTTATCCACTCTACTAGTTACATCCTCGAAAAATTCTATAAGATTCGTCAGACATGATTTACCTTTCATAAATCCATGCTGACTTTGTCCAATGATTTCACCACTTTCCAAATGTGCTGCTATCCCATCTTTAATAACTGACTCTAGCATTTTCCCCACTACCGATGTTAGACTAACTGGTCTGTAATTCCCCGTTTTCTCTCTCCCTCCCTTTTTGAAAAGTGGGGTTACATTAGCTACCCTCCAATCCTCAGGAACTACTCCAGAATCTAAAGAGTTTTGAAAAATTATCACTAATGCATGGGTGAAGGAATGGGTGACGTTTCGGGTTTCAGATTTTAGTGGAGTAAGCATTGTTCTTGTCACAGTATTACAGGAAGGTTAGAGAGAAATCTTTGCTGGAGTCAGTGTAAAGCAAACTCGTGGGAAATTTCCAAAGTTGGACAGTGTTAGTTAGCCCTGAGAGTTTGACTTAGCTAGAATTATTTTCTGTGGAACAAAAAAAGTCAACAGAGATCAAATGAGAGGCAAAATAAAATTGTGGGAGGCCTCAAGAAAGTGAACAGGAAAGACTTCAGAGATCGACTATGAGGATCAATGCGTTTTTGGAGAAAAGATGTTCCCCAAAGATAAGAGCAGGGTTAGGGAAAATGTTTTTATCTTCCAAATTATGGTGATGGTCTAGAACCTACTGACTAAAAGGATAATCTAGGTAGAAACACTTTTCACATTTTAAAGGCTTATCTGCATGAACATTGAGCTACACAACATATTTTGAGTGTTACTTATAACCATTGTTCCTATTGGATATTATACAACTACTTCAATGTGATGGAAAGTTTCAAAAAGATAATTTCCCAGGATTTTAAAAGGGAATGAGAGAGGTCTGTTTCTCATTTTTGCTTATGCTTATGATTGTTACTTTGTTATATTACATACCAATTTTCATTAACTAGTTAAAATATAAAAAGGAGATATTGCCAGCATTTAAGTTGCTGACTATCACACACTATAGTCGGGGATACCAATGTGTGATAGATTGCTGTACGTAAATCTCCATTATTTTCTATGTGTGCCCTTCTGCCATGCTTGATCAAATTGTTGCCAATGTTAGCTACAGGGTAAGTATATGATTCAAGTAATTTTCATTGCTTGCTTGAGAACTTGTTTTTACCTGACCTTCTGTGATCAACACTACCAGAATCAGAGGTTTTCAGATGATCATATAGTTTCTTCTATGTCACAGTTCATGCTTCTGCCAATCCTAAGAGAATGCCTTGATTTAAGCTGACTTTCTTCCGCAATGTCCTACTAAGACCCCTTGTTCAAAAACCTCTCTGACTCTGCCCATCTATTCTTGTCATTACAGGAAGCATGTGAAGACTTGATTAATAAGCTTATTGCAGAAATCACAGAGCAAACCACTGATAAAAAAAACACTCCCGGTGTTGGCTCTTCTCCATCCTCTTCTTGTGATGGGGAAGTTCATATTGCTCTGGTAATTGATGGAAAGACTTTAGAATTTGCATTGCATGAGAGTCTGCAAGATACATTTCTGGAACTTAGTAAAAGATGTCGTGCTGTTATATGCTGCAGATCAACACCATTGCAGAAGAGCAAGGTGGTCCATCTAGTGCGGGAGAAGTTGAAAGTCATGACTCTAGCAATAGGTAAATAATGTCTTTAAGATTTATTTGAGCATTCTGCATTAAGTAGCAGTCATTTATTTTAGTAATTGTTCCAAAGTGCATTTAAAGGATACCGATGTGATGGATGCAGTTTAATGTGGAGTAACTGGGTATAATATCAAATTCCATCTACACCACGCTGCCTCGGCAAGCATTATCAAAGGTGGTCTCACCCCGGTCGATTCTTCGCCCCTCTCCCATCAGCCAAAAGGTACAGAAGTTGAAAACACACCTGCAGATTCAGGGACAGTTTCTTCCCAGCTGTCTATCAACAACTAGAGAACAGTCCTGAGTCACCATCGACCTCATTGGAGACCCTCAGACTATAGACAATAGACAATAGACAATAGGTGCAGGAGTAGGCCATTCAGCCCTTCGAGCCAGCACCGCCATTCAATGCGATCATGGCTGATCACTCTCAATCAGTACCCAGTATCTTTAATCGGACTTTACTGGACTTTATCTTGCACTATACGTCATTCCCTTTATCCTGTATCTGTACACTGTGGCTCGATTGTAATCATGTATAGTCTTTCCTCGGACAGGATAGCATGCAACAAAAAGATTTTCACTGTACCTCGGTACAGGTGACAATACACTAAGCTTAAAAATATATTTTTTATTATTTTGGAAAATAATTTCCAAACTGAGGATAAATCATTGTGCATACACCTCCTAAAGTAATGGGGAAGTTACACATTCTCCCTCTTGCCCAACCCTTTCCTTTTATCTGATAAAATATAGAATTAGTTTTACACTGTATATTAATTGGGGGTGGTCATGTACTGCACAGAAACAGGTCATTCCACCTGATTGAAGTGTATGATTGTTTGAGTGTCTTGTGAACCTTCTCCTAGTCTTGCTCATCTAATCCAATCAACATATTTTTCTGCTCTTCTCTCCCATGTGAATATAGAGTATCTGGTAAATGCACCTTTGGTCACTTCAGTCACTGCATTCTGGTGCAGCTACATTTGAAGTGCAATACGTGAATTTACCAGCTCAAAACTGAAAATCATACTCCAAAAATGATGGGCAATGACCTTCTACTTGTTGTCCTGATGCACTCAACGTAGCACACCAATGCCTCTACTTCCTTAGAAGGCTTAGGAAATTTGTCATGTCCCCTACAACTCTCACCAACTTCTGCAGATGCACCACAGAAAGCATTTTATCAGGATGCAACACAGCTTGGTTTGGGAACAGTTCCATCCAAGACCGCAAGAAATTGCAGCGAATTGTGGACGCAGTCCAGACCATCACACAAACCAACCTCCCTTCTATTGATTTCATTCATACCTCACACTGTCCCGGCAAGGCCAGCAGAATAATCAAGGACACGTCGCACTCTGGCCACTCCTCCCCTCTCCCATCAGGCAAAAGGTATAGAAGTGTGAAAACGCACACTGCCAGCTTTGGGGACAGTTTCTTCCCAGCTGTTATCAGGCAACTGAATCATCCCACCATAATCTGAGAGCAGTGCTGAACCACTATCTACCTCTTTGATGACCCTCAGATTATCTTTGATTATCTGGCTTTGCCTTGCACTAAACTTTAGTCCCTTATCATGTATCCATACACTATAAATGGGTCGATTGTAATCATGTATTGTCTTTCTGCTGACTGGTTAGCACGCAACAAAAGCTGTTCACTGTACCTCGGTGCACGTGACACTAAACTAAACTGAAACTCTGCCTCTAGTGGCAGCTTGCCAACCTAATGTTGACGATAGCTGGCCTTTCACATGAACTAAGAATGTTTGTCAGGCCCCGGTGTTCTCAGTGAAAAATCCACTGTGATGTATTCTCAATGCTTATTTTGTAAAAAAATATATCCGTTTGGGTTCTCCAAGCTTCTGATGTTTGGATTTGTTCTCTAATAGTCTACGTTTTGCTTTCCATCGAAATATATTGGATAAAATTAATATTTTTTGAAAAAGGTGTTGCATTTTGTGAAATGAGCATTCTGAGTTATTTTCCCATAAATTACTGCGTACCTTTGCATGATGGAAGAGAAAGTACAGACAATTTACTCCCAAATCACTGAGAGATTTGTATTTACTATGAAGGGAGATGTGCAATATCAATTTAACAAGTCTTTACGAGTTGTTCATTTTATGCACTTTTATTTCCTCACAATCAGTCTTATAATAACAGAACTGAAATATCTCGTGAAAGATACATTGCCCTTTGTGGGAAAATTGGTTTGCTGCTGTTAAGGCTTAGCATTTG
The DNA here is from genome assembly GCF_053455715.1 of Rhinoraja longicauda. Classification (NCBI taxonomy): domain Eukaryota; kingdom Metazoa; phylum Chordata; class Chondrichthyes; order Rajiformes; family Arhynchobatidae; genus Rhinoraja; species Rhinoraja longicauda. Next base: position 63,867,256 of record NC_135953.1, on the reverse strand, counting down.
CTCAATGTTCTTTTTATTTGAAACTTTGAAATATACTCCTGAGTCCAGTGGGGGGGAGGAATTCATGTGGAAAATTGATTCCAACAATTGATAATTCCCAAATACCTTTTCTTAAAGGAAACTATCCAAGATAAGTATCTCCAGAGATGCTGCCTGTCCCGCTGAGTTACTCCAACATTTTCTGTATATCTTCGATTGAAACCAACATCTGCAGTTCCTTCCTACACTAGTGTTTCCTTTATCTAGTATAAGCTTCTCAACACCCTTCGCGAATCCCAAGCCAAAGTAATTGTATCCTCCTGCATCATGGAGTCCTAAATGTGAAAACAGGCCCTTCGGCCCAACTTGCCTTCACCGACCAACATGTCCCATCTACACTAGTCCCACCTGCCTGCGTTTGGCCCATATCCTGTTAAACCTGTCCTATCCATATCTAAATATTTCTTAAACGTTGCAATAGAATCTGCCTCGACTACCTCCCCCAGCTGCTCGTTCCATACACCCACTACCCTTTGTGTGAAAAAGTTACCCCCCAGGCCTCCATTAAATCTCCCCCCCCCCCCCCCCCCCCCCACACTCACCTTAAACCTATGTCCTCTGATTCTTGATTCCCCTACTCTGGGCCAGGGACAAAGATTAATAACTAAGATTGTAATACAATTCACAAGCTATCTTGTGAATTTCTGTCATGCTTCTCCTCTAAGCAATTCAGTGTTAATGCTTAAATAATTTTGTTTTAAATTGTACCTTTTGAAAAATATGTCTAAACGAACTATTATTTACAAAAGAGCAGATGTGTATAGTAAAATGGTGAAGAAAATGGTGTGAGATATATTTATTCATGTGACTCATCATAAATACTGCTTTCTTCCCACTTTAAACAAATACGTATTACTCTTTCAACATAATGAATTATCTTTTCATCCTTTTAATATTTTTTTACATAGGTGATGGTGCCAATGATGTTAGTATGATTCAGGTGGCTGATGTTGGAATAGGAATATCAGGTCAGGAAGGAATGCAGGTAAAACCACTTCAATGCACGTTTATATTTGACTGAATGTAAATATATAGCAAATATAAAGGTGAGCAAAAATCAATATAGCGTCATAGAGTCATACAGCATGGAAACAAGCCCTTCGGCCCAACTTGCCTTCACCGACCAACATGTCCCATCTACACTCGTCCCATCTTCACTAGTCCCACCTGCCTGCATTTGGCCCATATCCCTCTAAACCTGTTCTATCCATGTATCTGTCTAATTGTTTCTTAAACATTGTGATAGACTCTGCCTCATCTACTTCCTTTGGCAGCTTGTTCCATACACACACCACCTTTTGTATATTAAAAAAAAGTTGCTCCTCAGATTTCTATTAAATTTTTACCCCTTCACCTTAAACCTATGTCCTCTGGTTTTCGATTTCCCCTACTCTGGGCAAGAGACTCTGTGCATCAACATGATCTATTCCTCTCAGGATTTTGTACGCCTCTATAAGATCATCCCTCAACCTCTCCCAATAGCTCAGACCCTTGAGTCATGGCAACATCCTCGCAAATCTTCTCTGTACCCTTTCCAACTTGACAACATCTTTCCTTCTGGTGCCCAGAACTGAACACAATACTCTAAATGCTGCCTCACCAACATCTTGTATAACTGTAACATAACGCCCCAACTTCTTCACTCAATATTCTGGCTGATGAAGGCCAATGTGCCAAAGCCTTTTTGACCACCCTTTCTGCCTGTGGACTTTGGACCTGTGAAATATGGACTTTTAACTTGTTATTCACCTTAAAGGAGTTAATATGTAATTTTATATTCTAATAGAGTGTATTAGGTATGTCACTTTTGAAGCTTTGATATTTTTTACAATCAGTAATTGAATAGCTATAATTCCTTTCAAAATTATACAGCACAGAAACAGGGCCTTCAGCCCAACTCGTCCATGCCGACCAAGATTCCCATCTTTGCCGGTCATATTTACTGACATTTGAACCATTTCCTTCTCAACGTTTCTTATCCATGTACCCATCCAATTGCATTTTAAATGCTCTTATAGTACCTGCCTCAGCCAATTCCTCTGGCAGTTCATTCCGTATACATACAACCCTGCGTGAAGAAGTCACTCCTCCCATCCCCGTGTTCCTATTAAATCTTTCTCCTCTTTCCCCTCTCACCTTAAACCTATGGCCACCAGTTGTTAAGTCAAACTTAACAGTAAGAACCCTGGGGAGAAGATTCTGTGCATTCACCCCATATTTATGCCCCTCACGATTGTATACACCTCTATTCCTTGGAGTGTAGGAGACGGGGTGATTTTACAAAGCCCTAGCATGCCCATTCTCTCCCTATAACTCAGTCCCTCTATATTGTTGTTCATTTTTTTTCGTTCGGACTTCCAACATCTCCAATGTTTTGCTTGTCATTTCTCTTATCAGGTTAATAAACTGGTTGTTTCAATGGCATTCTTATCATCATATCTATACATCATAAGAATTAGTTGAATGCAAAAATATGACAGCCTTTTCTTAAAACGGCATATTAAAGTTCAAGAAAGCGCTAAGCATTTATATTTCTGTGATAATTGGATTGTTTGATTTATAATTTCAGCATTTATCTTTGCATTTGTGTTATCTGGTAGTGCAGTATGTCCCAGGCCTTAGCGAGTTGTGCTTAAGCCACTCAAAGGCTGCCGTAACACTGCAGAAAGGAACGTGCCTGTTCATTGTTCCCTTCTTGCTAAAAACATAAGTGGTTATGGCAAAGCATAATACTTGTATTTAACCTCAAAGGAAATTGCTTGCAAAAATTGAGCAATGCCTGCAACATGCATTTCCCTTTTTTCCAGCTCTCATTTACTGTTGGATTTCAGTAAAAGGAATCTCTGCCAGCCAACAACAATGATGTCAACATGCTGACTGAGTATCCAATACATTAGCATATAATTACACAGCAAGTCAGACACTGGGCCTGTACTGGGCTGGTGTTTACAAGGATCGGGGGGGGGGGGGGGGGGGGGGGGGGGGGGGGGGATCTCATTGAAACTTACCAAATAGCGAAAGGCCTGGATAGTGTGAATATGGAGAGGATGTTTCCACTAGTGTGAGAGTCTGGGACCAGAGGCTATAGCCTTAGAATAAAAGGACGTACCTTTAGAAAGGAGGTCAAGTCAATGGATATTTTTAAGGTGGAGATTGACAGATTTTTGATCAGTAAGAGTGTCGGGTTATGGGTCAAAGGCAGGAGAATGGGGTTGAGAGGGAAACATAGATCAGCCATGATTGCACGATGGAGTAGACTAGATGGGCCAAATGGCCTTATTCTGCTCTTCGAACTTATGAAATCAGGAATAAAAAAGCTGAATTTTTCAAAGATTGTATGAACATTTTATTGCAAATAATAAAGCCTGGCACAGATCCATAATATTAATGTAAGCAAATCAAGAATAAAACAACAGAGTTTTTCAAAATTAATTGGAACATTTTAGTACAAAAAATAAGGACTGGCACAGACCCATAATATTACCGTAAAAGCTGAAATATCAAACATACTGTCTAATAACAAAACCCATTTATAAATATATATGACCTGAAGTTTCCAATAATGCTTTCTCCACAGATGCTCAGCACTCTAGTTCATCTTCAAGCAAATATCCTCTTACTACTAGTTAGTGTTGTTGATCAAAGTTTCTCTTATTGATGGAATGGATAAATGAATTTGTCCTTGATTGTTTTGCAGGCAGTAATGTCCAGTGATTTTGCAATTTCGCGATTCAAACATTTAAAGAAGTTGTTGCTTGTCCATGGTCACTGGTGCTACATCCGACTTGCAAATATGATCCTTTACTTCTTCTATAAGAATGTGGTAAGTGTCATGGTGGGTAGTGTTGGCAAAATACCAAGCGGTTTATTTTTTGTTGTCTGATTAAATGAAACACTACAAACAGGAAGCAGGGCCTTTGGTGGTTGGAGGGGAGTTTGTTGGGTGGGGAAAGAGGGCAGGTATTAACTTCAAGAAGTAGCCACTCTAATTTGCATTTGTGATGTGAAGTGACAAGGAAAACGTTATTATTTGGTATCACTCTACTGTAACTGCAAATTGGTAAAATTAAGATGGTTACTTTGGACTTTTATATGGAGTGATTTTCCTCTGGATTATTTTGGGGGTTATTTGATTATCTATGTAGGCAAGGTGTTAATTTACTGTATTTATCATTTTTAACCAATCTTACTCATCTTTCAATTTAAATTCCCTTAAACTCCACTTTGTCAAGAAGATTATCATATTTCATTGTTTACCCCGGTTTAAACATGACAATGCTTTTATGATTAAATTCAATGCCGAGCTTGCAAAACAATGTCTTGTTTTCTTTTTGTAGCAGTAACATGGTTATTTATACAGCCTGATGTAATTTTACAAAAAGCATCCCCAGCAACTTATTCGGGGGAATATTCCAGTTCACCTTGTGATTTCTTCAAAAATGCTAGATATGCATCTCATTTTAGGTGTTGTTGATTGACCTACATAATCCCAAAGAATATCTCACAGTTTTCTTCTGGATTAAATTATTTTGGTTCCATGTGATTAACAGGTGCTTTTAATAAACCAGCAGTTGAGAGAAATAATACAACTAAAGATAGAAATCCATGATTTTGTGTTGTAGGAAAATAACTACAGATGCTGGTACAAATCGAAGGTATCACAAAATGCTCGAGTAACTCAGCAGGTCAGGCAGCATCTAGGAGAGAGGGAATGTTGTTTCGGGTTGAGACCCTTCTTCAGACTTCAATCTGAAGAAGGGTCTCGACCCAAAACATCACCCATTCCCTCTCTCCTAGATGCTGCCTGACCTGCTGAGTTACTCCAGCATTTTGTGATACCATGATTTTGTGTTCATGTCAGAAACTACATTTCTATGTGTAAATCTTACAATTTCTAATGCCCTTTGATTCCTTCTCCAGACTTATGTCAATCTACTATTCTGTTATCAATTTTTCTGTGGATTCTCTGGTGCATCTATGATTGATTATTGGATACTCATCTTCTTCAATCTCCTCTTCACATCTGTTCCACCGCTTGTCTGTGGCATCCTGGATAAAGATGTGTCTGCAGAAACGCTGCTCCAACTGCCAGAACTTTACATAAGTGGCCAACGTTCTGAGGTATCGATATTTAATAGATAAGCTGCATGAGAATCACGATAGTTTAGGCCATTCATTCATTCATGGCTGAACTGGACAGAAAGCTCACAGCCATTCATAATTGATCTATTTAAAGTCAGAAAGAGTGGGAATTCCAAAGATGAATGCAGTATAAACTGCTGGCCAAATGAATTCAAATTGGGAACAGTCAAGGTGAAGCTTGAGGATGAAGAGGAGAAAAGTGCGTCTATGACCACCTGTGCACCTCTGCTTATCCTTCGCATTCACCACTCCCCCTCTCCTTCTAACTCTTCCTCCCTCTCTTTCACGCCCGTATTGTGACCTTTCCACCTTCTTTTAATCTGCACTTTCTCCATAGCTGTTACACTATATTCTGCTCTGTTTATTTTCTCTTTTGCGCTATGTGATGTACTCGGGTATGGTACGAATTGCCTGAGTATCACACAAAACAGTTATTCTCTATTTCATGGGATATTTGACAATAGTAAATGAATACCAATAAATCTGCTCTCTTGTGCTCTTTCTACACTGACACTCTCTCTGTACTTCCTCTGTCTCTTCCTATCTGCTCAGTACTTGCTTCTGTTTTTGATTTTTGCAAGTATCGTTATGCAGCACATACCAGGCTAACTATCAATGCAGAAATTACAATGACAATCTATATAGTTCATTATACATGACATCAGAATTAAAGATCAAAATTTAAGTTGAATGTGAGAAATGCGAGAGCTTTTACACCAACTTATTCTTTTTCTGTAGGCCTACTTACCATCAATATTTTGGATCTCCATTCTGGATGCTTTTTATCAAAGTCTCGTTTGCTTCTTCATTCCATATTTTGTAAGTGTTACAGCATGTAGTATCTATTGTATCTTGTTTATCCTGCTATATATATTATATTACTCAAACCCTGATCTTGTGAATATATATATATATATGAGATTTGGTTGTGGAACTACAGCCAAATCGGTGAACGATAGCGCCACAATTTTAGTACCACCTTAATCACCATTGGAAAGCAAATAATGCCATATTTACACATGCCCACTGTCGAAATTCAAATTTAGACTGTAGGTTTTTCCCAAAGACTACAAAGGTATTGTGACAGTGTTCCAGACTAGGGGGTTTGCAGGCAGTATTTTGTGTGCTAGCTAAATAATAATTTAAAAAACACATTTATTGCCACCTGAGTTGCTCTAGCACTCTGTAATTTGCTTGCGATTCCAGCTTCTGCAGTTCCTTGTGACTCCTTGAAACCAAATAGAAATGTTAACTGAAATCCTTTTAAAACCCAGTCTGAATCGGAGAAAAACGGAGGATCATAAAGTGACTGATCTGCAGAACTCCAATAGTCTGACCAATTGGAGAACACATTGGAGAACCCCATTATGTTACTTTCCTGAAAGCTTCACAGGCAATAAAGCTGTATAGCGTTTTTCAATGGCATGTCACAGGACCAATGACATTTATAATTGATATAATCATTTTGATTAATAGATATAATCATTGTGAAATATTACTGATTTTTAGTCTGTTAGTTTAGTCTTTTGGTCAAACCTGATTGGATCTATTGAACATATCCAGTTAGAAACAATGGGTGTTGACATGGAGTAGATTTACTGTTGGCAAAGCAATGTAATGGTAAGATTTTCTACATGTTCTTGCAATGTACTTGTTTTAGTTGTATGAGGCATTGGATTTCCCACTGAACTTAAAACAGTTTATTTTAATGTTTTTAGTTATTTTGGTGGCAACAACTAAAAGTAGAAACTAGAATCGAATGGAATTCAGTTGGATTATACCGTTAATTGGTTAATGTAAAAAAATTCTTTAATGTTAATTGTAAAAATATTAAAGGGGCATTGAGTTGTTTTGGAAAAAAAGTTGCAGAGGTATGAGGAAATAAGGAGAGGCAGGATGAGATTAATGGGATTGATCCCTCAGGAGTTGAGATGGGCCAAATGGTTTTCCTCTAAGTGTAAGTTCGATCTGAAAATTATTTCTGTTTTCAGGTTTACTCTGACACAGACGTGGATATCTACACATTTGGAACACCTATCAACACTACAATATTGTTCATAATATTTTTGCACTTATTAATAGAAGGCAAGACTTGGGTAAGTATAATGGAACATTGTGTGTTCCCCAGTTGCCTGCTCTAAATAGAAAGAGCAGGCTTAGAAATTCTTCATACATTCTCTAATCCCTACTCCAGACATTAAAAAACAAGCTATAATAAGATTAAACATCCTGAATACGTAACCAAACAATATAATGAAAGGTCCCACCTGAAACATCACCTGTGGCGGCTCCCGAGGGTCGGGCCATACCACTCACGACCCCTCGGCACGGGAATGGGTCGATCCAAGGAGGCGGACTTCGGCCGGGAGTATAAAGGTCAAGGACCGCATGACTCTCACTCTCCTTGAGTTCCAGCTAGCTACAGTAAACTCACTTTCTCTAGCACCTGACTACTTGTCATTATTTCGGCCTACTTGGCACACTACATTGGTGACCCCGAACGGTCCATTATAGGAAAATGGACAAGACATGGAGCGCAGCCTTCGCCTCGCTGTCCGAGGGCGCTACACCGGCTATCGAGGCGATTTCCGTAGCTCTCCCTACCTTTTGGACCCACCGGCCCCACGTCTGGTTCCAGCAAGCTGAGGTGTATTTCCAGCTTAAGTCCATCCGGTCGGACGATACCCGGTTTTTCTACCTGGTTGGAGCCCTGGACCAGGACACGGTCCAGCGGGTAACCGAGTTCCTCGCCAACCTACCGACCCAAGGTAAATACGAAGCTCTAAAACTTCTATTGCTGGAAACTTACCAGCGCCCGAGGATGGAGCGGGCCAAAAGGATCCTCCACATGCCTCCCCTGGGCGCCCGGCGCCCATCCGCGCTGCTGGATGACATGCTCGCGTTGCTGGAAGGTCACAAACCTTGCCTCCTTTTCGACTACGTATTTCTCCACTTACTGCCGTCCGACATTCGCATGCAGCTCAGCGAAGGGCCTTTTGATGATCTCCAGGCCCTCGGAGGCGTGCAGACGCCCTTTGGGCGGCGCGCAGTGATGACATCATGACGCTGCGCGTCAATCCGGCAGCGCCCGAAATAGCCTGGTCGGGAGGGGTGTTTGTGGAAGGAGTCAAACCTGCGCCCCGGAGGCCTGCACGAGCTCCCCCAGCGGCAGCCGCTGGTACTGCACCTGCATTTCAACGACAGCAGGCTCCAGACAGCACCTGGGTTAAGAACTGGTGTTATTACCACCAGCGCTGGGGTGCTGCAGCCCGACGATGCCGCCTGCCGTGCGCTTATCCGGGAAACGCTGTGGCCGGCTGCCAGTAGACCCCGCGGCGGCCGGCCAGATTCACTGCCTTTTTGCTTGGGATCGGGTTTCGGGAAATCGTTTTCTTGTGGATACCGGGGCAGAGTTGAGCGTGCTGCCTCCTTCGATACAGGACATTCATTCTGGGAAGCGCGGTTCCGCCCTCACCGCTGCGAATGGAACCAGCATTCGCACCTATGGTGTGCGCACGGTGAAGATCACCTTCGGCTCTTGCCACTTTACTTGGCAGTTCACCGTGGCCGACGTCTCCCAACCGTTGCTCGGGGCGGACTTTTTGCGGGTGCATTCCCTCCTGGTGGATGTCAGGAGGCAGCAAATGGTCCACAGTGCAACAATGCAGCCCATTACATTAGGGTTGGTCTGTCCTGTTGCTCGACCGCTGTCATCGGTCGAATCCACCTATGCTCGAATCCTGGCGGAATTCCCGGACATCACGGCGCCACAATTTCGTACGTCAAACCCCAAGCATGGGGTGGTGCATTTCATCGTCACGACCGGCCCACCCCTCCATGCACGAGCGCGCCGAATTCCGCCGGATAAGTTGCGTCTGGCGCGGCAGGAATTCCGCGACATGGAATCCTTGGGGATCATTCGTCCATCGAACAGTCCATGGGCGTCCCCACTTCATATGGTCCCCAAGGCATGCGGTGGCTGGCGGCCTTGCGGGGATTATCGGCGACTGAACGCCGCTACCGCGGCGGACCGATACCCCGTACCCCACATTCAGGATTTCAACGCCCACCTCGCCGGGGCTACTATATTCTCCAAAGTGGATCTGGTGCGGGGTTACAACCAGATCCCCGTCAATCCGGACGACAGTCGCACTGGTGGCCACACGGTTCATGTGGCACGGTCTCCGCAAGCAGGTTGGCAATTGGGCCCGCACCTGCGTCGCGTGCCAGACGGCGAAGGTCCAGCGCCACGTCCGGGCGCCTCCAGCAAATTGGTCTGCCAAACCGCCGATTTGACCACCTGCACGTGGACATTGTGGGCCCCCTCCCGCCTTCGAGGGGCATTACTCACCTCCTCACGGTGGTTGACAGGTTCACCCGGTGGCCAGAGGCCATACCATTGACCGACACGTCCACGGCCACGTGTGCTCGAGCGTTGGCCGCAAATTGGATCGCACGCTTTGGGGTGCCGGTGGACCTTACATCAGACCGGGGACCGCAGTTCACCTCTGAGTTGTGGTCAGCCATGGCTGAGCTGTTAGGGGTTCGGCTTCACCACACCACGGCCTACCATCCGCAGGCTAACGGCCTGGTGGAGAGGTTCCACCGGCAGCTCAAGGCTGCGTTGAAGGCAAGACTCTCCGGCCCCGATTGGATGGACGCACTGCCTTGGGTCTTATTAGGCATCCGGACGGCACCAAAGGAGGACCTCGCAACGTCATCAGCCGAGCTAGTCTACGGGTCGCCGCTCACCGTGCCCGGGGAGTTCGTGCCCTCATCGCCGGGGCAGCAGGAACCGTCCTCGTCCACCCTACAGCGCCTTCGTGAGCGAGTGGGAAAACTGGCACCCGTCCCTACTTCTCACCATGGGACGTTCCACCCGCACGTCCCATCGGACCTTCGAGATTGTGCCTACGTTTTTCTCCGCCGCGACGCCCATCGAGCACCGCTTCAGAGACCTTATGAGGGCCCTTTCAAAGTGCTGAAACACGGCGAGACAACTTTTGTGTTGGACATGGGGGGCCGACCGGAGGCCGTGTCAATTAATCGCCTTAAACCAGCGCACTTGGACATTGACCAGCCGGTGCGGGTTGCACAGCCTCGGCCGCGCGGGCGCCCCCCTTTGCAAGTGCCTCCAACACCGCACCCGCCGATCCCCTCATCTCGACCGGTATTTGTACCCCCTTCTCCGCCCCCGTTTGTCCCTCCAGCTGTGCCCCCGCCAGACCCCCCGTCGGACGGGTACCGTACACGGTTCGGTCGACTAGTGCGACCGCCGGTGCGTTTCGTGCCTCTGGTTCTGGGGGGGGGGGGTCCTGTGGCGGCTCCCGAGGGTCGGGCCATACCACTCACGACCCCTCGGCACGGGAATGGGTCGATCCAAGGAGGCGGACTTCGTCCGGGAGTATAAAGGTCAAGGACCGCATGACTCTCACTCTCCTTGAGTTCCAGCTAGCTACAGTAAACTCACTTTCTCTAGCACCTGACTACTTGTCATTATTTCGGCCTACTTGGCACACTACAACCTGTTCTTTTCCTCCACAGATGCTGCCTGACCCACTGAGTTCCTCCAGCACTTTGTGTTTTGCTCAAACAATACAGAAATTTAATATACTCAGAACAATTCTTAGTGATCCAACTATGTTTTAATTTAGAGTGCAGATGGTGCAGTTCACAATGCATACTGCTGTCATGAATGCTCTCATCCATTTGTTCCATCACCTTAAGACCTATCAAACACTTCATCTTCTAGTCTCACCATACACCAACTCTTAATTCATGAACTTAGTATCTCATCGAATGTCTGCAAAAATTGACACCAGAAAACTTGTGTCCTGTTCTACAGGGTGGCTTTCCTACACCTATTTTATCTATTAAGAATGGCTTTCTCCACGCCATGTCTCTGGAACATGATAGAGTTTTTTTAAGAGGTGATGAAGGTGATCAATGAATGTAGGGCAGTGGGTATTGTCTGTATGGATTATAGTAAAAACATTCAATAAAGTCCCTCAATAGGCTGATCCAAAAGATTATGTTGCATGCACTGCTACTTGGATTCGGAACGGCTTACTCATAGAAGACAAGGTTGCGGTAGAAGCTGTTATTCTGGCAAGGGGTCTGTAATCGGTGGAGTTCAGCTGGGATCTATGCTGGGATTTATATATATATAAATAACCAAAATTGGTGGTGTGGCAAACAGCGAGGAAGACTGGCAAAGTATACAGCACAATATAGATCAATTGAAGAAATGGGCATAGAAATGGGGGATGGAATTTAATCTGAGCAAGTGCAAGTTTAAGACTTGCGAGATATTTTTTGAAATAAAAATCAATAAAACTTGCCAACTTGTTTGTTTTGTTTCTTTTTGTGAATTCCCCAAAATGTACATCATTCCATTGGTAGGTCTGTTACCACATAGATGTTAAAGGTATTTTCATCTACTGTGATGTGCAGTATGCCCCTCAAAATCATAGGAACAGTCCTTAGGATTGTAAGCATGCCCCCTTGCTCTTGAGAATAACATGCGAGCATTTTATACTTGTTACACTGCAATAACCCGTAAACAAAACCTTATGTTTATTAGAAACTGCATTAAAGTAACAATCTATCATTGGTAAATTGCTGGATATCATAAAAGGACTTAGGTTATTTAATGCCACAAAGTATTTAGTTTGTTTAAAAATATTATTTATACAAGTTTAAAAAATATATTTTTAATCACAAACTCCAGTTAATATACTGATGATTTATTTGTGTTTCAGACTTGGATCAATTGGTCTGTGATGATCGGCAGTGTTGTACTGTATTTTGCGTTTGCGCTGATCTACGGAGAAACTTGTATAAATTGTAATCCTCCGTCAACTCCATATTTTACCATGGAATATGAACTGACACAACCACTCTTCTACCTGGTCTGCCTGCTGGCCACATTTGTAGCTTTGCTTCCCAGGTAATAAGTTCCATTTCTACTTTTCATAAAAACCTGGAGGAATTTCGGGAACTAAGGAGTAAACTAAAAAAGGAAATCAGAAGAGCAAAAAGGGGCTAGGGGTTAGCTCTGGCAGGTAGCATTAAGGACAATCCCAAAAGAATTTAGAAATACATAAGGGGGAAAAAGGTAACTAGAGAGAGTGGGACCTCTTAGGAATCAAAGTGGTCACCTCTGTGGAGCCACAGGAGATGGACAAGGTCCTAAATAAGTGTTTCTCTTCTGTATTTACCGAGGAGGCAGTAGGACGAAGGAAATTGGAGCAGTCACTGGAAGTGTCTTGAGAGCAGTCAGGGTTATTGTCGAAGAAGTACTGGAGGTACTGTCGTGTTTGAAGGTAAACAAATGTCCAGGGTCTGATCTGATATATCCGAGGACATTATGAGAAACAAGAGAGGAAATTGCGGGAGCCCTGGTTGAAATTTACGAGTCGTCCTTAAATACAGGAGAGGTGCCAGAAGACTGGAGGGTGGCAAATGTTGTGTCTCTTTTCAAGAAGGGCTGCAGGGAAAATGCTGGGAACGTTAGGCCGGTGAGCTTAACATCTGTTGTTGGCAAGTTACTGGAGAGTATTCTGAGGGATAGGATATACAGGCTTTTGGATGATTTTTTTTGAAGACGTGACCAAAATGGTTGATGAGGGCAGAGCTGTAGATGTTGTGTACATGGACTTCAGTAAGGCGTTCGACAAGTTTCCCATGGTAGGCTTCTCTGGAAGGTTAGATCGCATGGGATCCAAGGAGAGATAGCTGAATGGATAGCAAATTGGCTCCATGGAAGGAAGCAAAGGGTGATGGTGGAAGGTTGCTTCTCAGACTGGATGCCTGTGACTAGTGGTGTGCCTCAGGGTTCGGTGCTGGACCCGTTACTGTTTGTCATCTACATCAATGATTTGAATGAGAACATACAGGGCAATATTAGCAAGTTTGCTGATGATACAAAAGTTAGTGGTTTTGCAGATAGTGAAAATGGTTGTGAACGATTGCAGCAGGATCTGGATCAATTGGTCAAGTGGGCGGAGGAATGGTTGATAGAATTTAATACAGAGAAGTGTGAGGTGTTGCATTTTGGGACGTCGAACAAGGGCAGGACCGACACAGTAAATGGTAGGCCTCTACGTAGTGTTATAGAGCAGAGGGATCTAGGAGTACAGGTGCATGGTTCCGTGAAGGTCGAGTTGCAGGTAGATAAGGTGGTCTAAAAGGCTTTTGGCGCTTTGGCTTTCATCAGTCAGTATTGAGTATAGAAGTTGGGAGGTCGTGTTGCAGTTGTATAAGACGTTGGTGAGACTGCATTTAGAATATTGTGTTCAGTTCTGGGCACCATGTAACAGGAAAGGTATTGTCAAGCTTGAAAGGGTTCAGAAAAGATTTATGAGGATGTTGCCAGGACTAGGGGGTGTGAGCTATAGGGAGAGGTTGAGTAGGCTGGGTCTCTATTCCATGGAGCACAGGAGGATGAGGGCAGATCTTGTAGAGGTATTCAGAATCATGAGAGGAGTAGAATGAATGAATGAATGAATGAATGAATGAATACGTTTATTGGCCAAGTATGTGCATATACAAGGAATGTGCCTTGGTCCTCTGCTCACAAATGACAACACAAACATACAGTTAACAATTAAGAATAAAGCATAACCACATCAAAACAATAAAGATACAACATTACGGTGTAAACATGTGGGTGAAAATAAACCAGAACAAAAATGAGACTACAGACTGGTTATTGAGTAGAACTATCACTCGTGGAAAAAAGCTGTTTTTATGTCTGGCTGTGGCGGCTTTGACAGTCCGGAGTCGCCTTCCAGGTGGAAGTGCTTTGAAGAGTTTGTGGCCAGGGTGAGAGGGGTCAGAGATGATCTTGCCCGCTCGCTTCCTGGCCCTTGCAGTGTACAGTTCATTAATGGGAGGAAGGTTGCAGCCAACAACCTTCTCAGCTGTGCGAACGATCCATTGCAGCCTCCGGATGTCGTGCTTGGTGGCTGAGCCAAACCAGACCATGATGGAGAAGGTGAGGACGGACTCAATGAAAGCAGTATAGAATTGGACCATCATTGCCTGTGGCAGATTGTGTTTCTTCAGTTGCCGCAGGAAGTACATCCTCTGTTGGGCTTTTTTGACTGTGGAGTTGATGGTCCCCCCATTTAAGGTCCCTGGCGATGATGGTTCCAAGGAACTTAAATTACTCGACAGATGTGACTATGGTGTTGTTGATGGTGAGTGGGGGGAGGGGAGGGGAGGGGGATCTCTTTGAAAGTCTACAATTAGCTCCACTGTCTTGAGAGCATTGAGCTCCAGGTTGTTGCGATGGCACCAGGACGCCAGCTGTGTCACTTCCCCTCTGTAGGCAGATTTCTCCCCATCCTGGATCAGTCCAATCAGGGTTGTGTCATCCGCAAACTTGAGGAGCTTGACAGAGGGGTCTGTGGAGGTGCAGTCGTTGGTGTTGAGAGAGTAAAGGAGAGGGGAGAGTACGCAGCCTTGCGGTGCCCCTATGCTGAGGGTCTGCGGGTCAGAGATGTGCTTTCCCAGCCTCACATGCTGCTTCCTGTCCTTCAGGAAGTTGATGATCCATTGACAGGGGTTCAGGCACAGTCAGCTGGGAGAGTTTGTAGTGTACTAGCTCTGGCACAATGGTGTTAAAAGCAGAGCTAAAGTACTCAAACAAAATCCTGGCGAATAGATCGGGTAGATGCACAGTCTTTTTCCCAAGGTAGGGGAATCGAGGACCAGAGGACACAGGTTCAAGATGAAGGGAAAAGATTTAATAGGAATTTGAGGGGTAACTTGTTCACACAAAGGGTGGTGGGTGTATGGAACAAGCTGCCAGAGGAGGTAGTTGAGGCTGGGACTATTCCATTGTTTAAGAAACAGTTAGACAGGTACATGGATAGAACAGATTTGGAGTGATATGGACCAAGCGCAGGCAAGTGGGACTAGTGTAGCTGGGACATTGTTGGCCGGTGTGGGTGAGTTGGGCTGAAGGGCCTGGTTCCATACTGTATTACTCTATGACTCAAAAAAATGTTCATAGAAAATGAGTCAGTGGATGTGGTGTACCTCGACTTTCAGAAAGCCTTCGACAAGGTCCCACATAGGAGATTAGTGGGCAAAATTAGGGCACATGGTATTGGGGGTAGGGTACTGACATGGATAGAAAATTGGTTGACAGACAGAAAGCAAAGAGTGGGTTTAAATGGGTCCCTTTCGGAATGGGAGGCAGTGACCAGTGGGGTACCGCAAGGTTCGGTGCTGGGACCCCAGCTATTTACGATATACATTAATGACTTAGACGAAGGGATTAAAAGTACCATTAGCAAATTTGCAGATGATACTAAGCTGGGGGGTAGTGTGAATTGTGAGGAAGATGCAATAAGGCTGCAGGGTGACTTGGACAGGTTGTGTGAGTGGGCAGATACATGGCAGATGCAGTTTAATGTAGATAAGTGTGAGGTTATTCACTTTGGAAGTAAGAATAGGAAGGCAGATTATTATCTGAATGGTGTCAAGTTAGGAGGAGGGGGAGTTCAACGAGATCTGGGTGTCCTAGTGCATCAGTCAATGAAAGGAAGCATGCAGGTACAGCAGGCAGTGAAGAAAGCCAATGGAATGTTGGCCTTCGTAACAAGAAGAATTGAGTATAGGAGCAAAGAGGTCCTTCTACAGTTGTACCGGGCCCTGGTGAGACCGCACCTGGAGTACTGTGTGCAGTTTTGGTCTCCAAATTTGAGGAAGGATATTCTTGCTATGGAGGGCGTGCAGCGTAGGTTCACTAGGTTAATTCCCGGAATGGCGGGACTGTCGTATGTTGAAAGGCTGGAGCGATTGGGCTTGTATACACTGGAATTTAGAAGGATGAGGGGGGATCTTATTGAAACATATAAGATAATTAGGGGATTGGACACATTAGAGGCAGGAAACATGTTCCCAATGTTGGGGGAGTCCAGAACAAGGGGCCACAGTTTAAGAATAAGGGGTAGGCCATTTAGAACGGAGATGAGGAAGAACTTTTTCAGTCAGAGAGTGGTGAAGGTGTGGAATTCTCTGCCTCAGAAGGCAGTGGAGGCCAGTTCGTTGGATGCTTTCAAGAGAGAGCTGGATAGAGCTCTTAAGGATAGCGGAGTGAGGGGGTATGGGGAGAAGGCAGGAACGGGGTACTGATTGAGAGTGATCAGCCATGATCGCATTGAATGGCGGTGCTGGCTCGAAGGGCTGAATGGCCTACTCCTGCACCTATTGTCTATTGTCTATTGTCTATTGTCTATCCTCGTAATGGGGAGACCAGAACTGGTCAGAAATAATCTTATTACTCTTGCTATATCTTTAATGTATTTTGAAGCAGTAAGGGGCTTTGGTGTTGTGGGGGTGGGGGTAGGAGGGGAACGTGTGGGACTGTGGTTGGTGGATGCCATGAATTTCTAATGGAGCAGGTATGGTTAGTGATTATGGTGTTGATGATGACTGGGGTATCAGTTTGTTGATGTGGCTAGACAGTAGTGATGGAGGTTGTGGCGAAAATGGTTGTTTCTGGGTCTCTAGGCCTGAAACAGTCCTGTTCTTGCCATTTTTTTATTCACAAAATGCTGGAGTAACTCAGCAGGTCAGGCAGCATCTCGGGAGAGAAGGAATGGGTGACGTTTCGGGTCGAGACCCTTCTTCAGACCTGTTCTTGCCATGTTGTGTACTATTAAGACACTTATCTTACCATCTCTTCTTATAGTTGATTTTGCAATTGTGGGTTAAAAGCACACAACTTTCCTAAAAGTTTCTGACATAACAAAAGTTTATTGTTGTTAAAACCAGAAGTGGGGAGCATGGTTGGAGATGATTTAGGCTCCTTGATTTTAGCTTTGTACTGTTAAGTACTTTATATTTTGAGCAACATTTACTTGTTCTTCGGAGTTAAAATAACATGATTCATTTTGCTTTGAAATGTAATAAACGTAAGATGCAAAATAATTTTTGCTTCTTCTTTTCAGGTACATTTTTCGGATTTTCCAGGCAACAGTATTCCCGTCTCCTCTGCTCAAGGCTCGACAACTGGACAGGTTGAGAAATAAAGAACAAGTGGAGCCGTTCCCGGATTGCAGGTTATCCAGGGCAACGGTGGAGCACCCATTGTAGGGAACCTGAGCATCACCAGCTCTGCGGACAACGTCAACCTTTCAAGAAGAAAGTTGCTCGTTGCCGATCTCTTTGCCTGAAGTCTCGGGAACCACATTATTTAATAGCTGCGCTATCATTGTGAATCCACTGAATGAAATACCAAAAGAAAGCAGTGGCATATTTGGCCAGAGAACGAATGTTTTATTTTAACCCGGAAAGAACTTCCTTTGCTGCAAGAACCTCGCAGGGTGAATGCTGTTTTAGATGGGCTGGTTGCACCATGACTTAAGATGAGAGCAACAAAGGAGCTGTTTCACAATCTAAAAATACAAATAGCTCCACTTCGATCTGAAGTGAGACTGACGAGTTGTTGGAATTCCCTCCAGCTATGTGGTTGCATCATTCACTGGGAACAAATGGGGGTAAAAGCCACTTGTTATATCTCCTCCTGTGGAAGAAAGGGTAAATTCGGTCCAATGTTTGCAAACAAAACTTTATTTGTTGGAAATTACAATCTGAGCTACTGCCTTGCTGAAGGACACTCTGAAATAATACTCTCCACAGTGAGAAATAGGGTGCCCCAAAGAATCCAGCCCATTGCTCACAGTCTCGCAAGGAGTGAGCTCCAGATGTTAATCATGTCGCTAAGCACAGATGCAGTGTGAAGTGCAGGACTTTCCCACAGGACAAATAGCATTTCCTTGTCTCCTGTTAGACTGAAAGGGAATGTAGCACTGAACTCCTGCTTCCAGCTTCCCAGTCACAGTGATCCAAAAGGACAAATAGTGAGGCAGCCTTGGGTCAAATTATTGGTATTCCTTTAAACTCAGTGTTTGTGCACGTCATTCCTGTCTATTATTATTGTTGAAAGCATAGCTTCTCAAAGCCAAATTAGGGCTATTTAATGAATCCAATGCAATACAAATGATGGTCCTTTTATGATGGGCATGTGCCAAGATTTTTTAAAACATTTTTCAATTCAAGTATGGAAACAAACCAAAACACCTATTTGGAATGAAATGAGCAACTGTGGCCTGGAATTTACTGAAAATTTATGCCATTATTTCCATTGCACCAATGTAGCATAAAAGTTTAATGAAATTCAAGCAAAAGCAACTCATTCCAATTCTAACACCTAACTCTCCTATTTAAATGGTTTTACCCACATACAAATATTTATGCCAGTTCAACACAAATTAGGCTCAAAAGGATCCAGAATCACATTTCCAGTGTTTTCTTCTGATTATGTTTTAAGAGTTTTTTTAATTTTCTCTGAAATCTATGACGTATTTTCTTGAATGCATCTTTATGGCATCAAATTGATCTACATTTTTTAAAAAGAGTTTCATGATTGTAGTTTTTAAAAGATTTATAACCTAATGGTGATTTGATAGCTTCATACTTAAATTCTCAAGCAAAAAGAGCTTTAAAGAAAGAATTATTCATTTGGCCTCTGTTTTTATGCTGGATTTTACAGTCTGGCATTTTCAAATGAGATTCTGTGGAAATTTATAAGCGATATGTAAATGGAAATATGTGCAAATGTTGCCGCTCACAATTTTTCAGGAAATTCTTGTCCAACTTTCACCGCCATCATTTAAACCCAAAGTTAAAACACCACATGCTGCCATTGTTTGAAATTTCTAATATTATATGATCTTTATCACTGTCTCCAACCTTTCTGTGGTTGGCTCCCATATTCTGTGCAGGTCACTGCTTCTTGCGTTATGGTTCCCAAACCTTATGGAGTGGACTGTCGTGCTTTACGGATGCCAGGAGATGATTTATAATATACTTTGCTTGAAATGCACAGTAATCATTGGCATTAATATTCCATGTGCCAAATCTAGCTCTCGGTCTGATTTCTCTCCCATGTTTCTCAATTATAATTGGAATCAAATGCCATCTCTTTGCTGGAAGTAATTTTTTCATCGGGTCTATTTAGCAGCTTTACTGCCTAATTTCCTTTATTAGTTCCCCCCCCCCCCCCCCCCCCCCGAGAGAAGTTGTGATTTATTCAGTTGATATTGTCAATAATTGAGATCACAAAGTCATTTTTTAAAACAGTAATTGACACTCATAGACTTTTGTACTCACGGGTGATTGTCTCCAGCTATTTTCTCCTGATGTTTGGGGTAATCTGCTGGATAGTGCATTCAAGCAGGGAGCAGTTGCAGCCGTTAAATCAGCCAATCACAGTTCTACATTTGCCATTTAGGGTGGTGGCAAACAACCATAGTTGGAGGTGGCATATTCATCCACAAAGAAACTAATTGTAAAAGAAGCAGTGCAAGGGATGTCATGAATATGCTTTAACTTGGAATATGTGAATTTACACTGACGTTTCCGTTACTGATCTTGGCGTTGATATCTTGGCGTTGATATTTAGCATGTACATTTTGTTACAAGGTGTACTGCCCAGTTATAGCCCTAAGCACACTGAATGTTTCTGATGTTTGGGCCAGAGGTCTCCCCAAGTGACATTCAGCTGTCATTCCATAAAAAGGGGTGTTTAATACTGTTATAGTATATCTATGTTGTCCAAAGCTTTGCCATTTCCAATATTGATCAGGTGATCATTCCATATTTGTGTTGTCGTTAATATGGACATCATTTTCACAAGCCAGTTACTGTCATGTATAAAGTTGGCCTTGCAGAATGGTTGTTTTCCTTAAAATAGTATTTTTTCAATAAATACAAAGATTTCTGAATGATATCATGCAAATATTTGTAATGGTTTGTATCGGTTAGGTATATAAATGGCTCCATCTTGCTAAAAGATCTTGTTGTTAATAACACTAAGGTCGGTACTCTGTTATGCTTTTGGCTTTGAGATTGTCTGATTTCATAGATCTGCCACTGTTTCACAAAACAATGTTCCTTTGAACAAAATACAGATATTTCAAAAAGTCTCATGATGGTGGTCACTCATCTCATTCCACTGAGGTTTGTGCTTGCTTGGGAAGCATCAGTTTCTTGCCAGTTATTCGGTGATATCTGAATTAACATTTGCAGTCCTTTAGATTCGTAATGTGTGAGGAATCATATTTTCTAATGATGTTATGAAATGAAGGATCTATACAACAAATCCATTACATATACAGCAAACCTTACTGCAAATGTGGATGGACCTGTTGTGTTCTTTCAGCATTACAGCTCACAGCTTCCTTCTGTGAACAGATATAACTTAAAGTCAGAATTTTGACTGAAAACCGCAAAGGTGTGGTAAACTGAAAGTGGTCTAAAAATAACAAATCAAGATTAGCAAAGAATCGTAAGTAATCTGACACAATGTACTTCTTGCAGGATATCCAAGAAAAATGTAAATTGTGAACGAGAAATTTCTGTAGAATTTGGAAAAAGAACTTTCTCTGGTATTCTGCTCTCTAAATAGTTGTTATTGGCTGAGAAATGAACACTTGTTAATGCTGTTTCCTTCCTTCCCCCCCCCCCCCCCCCATCCCCCATCATTGTGTGTCAATGTTGCTTTTATGAGAATGTGTTTCTTTGAGATGGAACTTTGGCATCAATGTGACCAGAAGTCAGCGGTTTACAACATAACTAAGCTTGTTAATATTCCACATAAAACCACATGCTTGCTTTCCATTGGGGCAGTCTATCCCATGACAGATGGGGGTGGAGTTGTACAGTTTGATAGCCACACGGAAAAAGGATCTCCTGTGGCGTTCTGTGCTGCATCTTGGTGGAACCAGTCTGTTGCTGAAGGTGCTCCTCAGGTTGACCAGTGTGTCAAGAGTGTATCAGTGTGCAAGAGCCCAGTTGGCACGCTGAAAGTTTGTTTTAAGACCCATGTCGGCTTCGCTGGAAAATGTTTCTCAGTAAAGGTTGCAGGATGTGGTGTTGCTTTGCAGAAAGGGAATTAACGGAATTTTGTGAATAATTAATGCCCCATTTCATCAGGTTGGGACCCCCCTGGCTGATTGATTAAGGACTGGCTCAGTAAAGTGTATCACTATATTAAATGTTTAGCTAAATCACAGAAATTCAAAAGTCAACCCTTATTTGAAGTACACTGGTAGTGCAGATTACAAATGGGCAAACTGAATTATCAGCTCACTACCATCTGAAACTGAGACCTAGAGTTAACAAATTACATCTTGATATTTGTATGAACCTATAATATGACTCTTGTTCCAGGTGGAGCTGATAATAGAATAATCCCACACCACTACCTATCAACTGTTGTATTTGTAAACAATGAAAACAAGATAATAATGTGTAAACACACACCCAATCTGCTTAAGATCTAGCCACATGTTTTTTATAAGCACACATAGAAAAAAGCAATATAAAAATATTTTCTAAAGTACAGCCATCACCGTTTCTTTACATGGAATGTTACATTGAACATTTCAGGCATTTCTCAAACACCTTTTTTTCCTGTCCCATTTCTAAACAAAATGTATAGCATTACATCACTGAAAAGTGCCATCAAATATGTGTAATATTTATTTCCTCAGGCTCAAAAAGCAAGCTACCGCACAAAAATGCAACGTGAATGCACAGAGTGAGCAGAATCAAAACGTTGGCATTGGAGAGGTACTCATGAAAGATTTCAGAGAAACTTGTATTGTTAACTCACGGGATATCATTACCACTTAACTGTACCATTTTTACAAAATGCATAATGCTTAGAACGTATGCACTCTTCCCATCTGAATGTTGACACTATAAAGTCATGACAATAACAATGCTGGAGCAGGGGACAAGATTCGATTTAATTCATCCAGGTGCCAGACAAAAGTGTCAACCTGTGAAGGATAATGAGCATAACGCCCAACATCGTTCACAATGAAAGCTGCAGAAAACTTAACGGTTGTTCTTTTAACTTCCAGTATATAGCTTGATTTTATTCATGCCTTGATTATAAACATTACTAGAAGCAACAAAATGGTTCTGGCTCTTTTAAGTGGTAATGAAATTAATGTTCAGACTCCTGAGAAGTGCACCTTGTTGATGGTTGACTCCTGAGAAGTGCACATTGTATGGTTACTTCCTACTTTAAAACTGAATGAAACTGTCTCCTATACAGTAAGTTCAATCTGATATGATTAATGGTACAAAACCATTTCCACGTGTAACTTTTAAATAAATTATCAGTCCATAATCACTCACAACTAAGCTCTTTGCTCTCTTTCCCACATGATAATCACCTGCCGTATCCACCAGGGAAGAGCTTTACTGCATAAAATGTTTTTTTAACATGTAATCCAGTTAACAAATCACTATTCAAGTCAACAATTGCATTTAGATGTCAACATGCAGAAAATGTTCTACAGTGACCAATGCTTAATTATTATAAAAAGATCTGACTGGCAGTATGTAGAAATCAGTTTAGAATTCTTCTACTTTTGGATTGACAGTTTTGCATTGAAGTAAGTCAAGTACAAACCATAAACTCTCTTAACAATATGAAAGTGTTAATTTCCTCAATGTGAGGCAGTCTCATGAAGAATGCAGGAGACTCTTAAAAAGTCAAAGTTAGAAGTGGTGAATGTTCCTCTCCGCAGCTTGGTTGAACAACGCACAATGATCTATGGCTTCCAGGGTTGTACAGCTTTGGAATGGAAACACTATAAAACTCAAGACAAAGCAGCAGGCTTTTGATGTATTACACACTGGAATTAACATTTCTTAATATCCCTCAAATCAATATTTACAATCACTGATTCCCTTAACAACCTAATGCTGTTGTGTGTAGTTATTCCATATGAATTAGGATATTATGATTTTTTTTTCAATCAACAGAAAGGTGATGAGAGGAATGATTATTACCAGATATTTTCAGTGACCATGAAAGGAGTGCAATGATAAAGGAGGTGATTTTGTAGTATGTCAGCTTGCACGAT
Organism: Rhinoraja longicauda; assembly: GCF_053455715.1. Classification (NCBI taxonomy): domain Eukaryota; kingdom Metazoa; phylum Chordata; class Chondrichthyes; order Rajiformes; family Arhynchobatidae; genus Rhinoraja; species Rhinoraja longicauda. The sequence goes on along the minus strand of NC_135953.1, from coordinate 63,844,112 downwards.
TCTACCCTCTGCTGTTTAACATCTCATCTTGGATGCTGCAGTGCTGGCCTTTAAATGATTCATTTATAGAAATGTGTGAATATAAATCTGCCTCTCAATCCATTCAATAAAGTGGGTTACATTGCTGTATATGCCAGGTCCAAGGAACTTTCCGAAGCACACTGATCCCCAAGAGGTCAAACCAAATAGAGTCCATCTGTTTCCAGGCCGCTCACAAACCAGAGGTCCTCCACTGTCACCCTGATCAACAGAAAAACAAAGTGGTTCAGTGAATGGAGACTGATACTCTTTTAAAAAAATATTAAAACTACTTTGGCCAAAGTTTGAAAGTCTAAGATGATCCAAGAATACAACCTCACTAATTCCATTAGAAATTCAAAGCCAAAATGAAATTAAAAATTAAGCTTTCTTCAATTGAGCTCTTCAAGTATGTGAATGAATGCAGTTCCAATTATAGGAAAGAATCTAAACCCAAACTAGGACAAAGCAGCTGATTGGTAAGGCCAACACTAACCCTAACAGTCTGAAGAAGGGTCTCGACCCGAAACGTCACCCATTCCTTCTCTCCAGAGATGCTGCCTGTCCCGCTGAGTTACTCCAGCTTTTTGTGTCTATCTTCAGTTGAAACCAGCATCTGCAGTTCCTTCCTACACTAACATACAGTTCCAGCAGTGCACACGGTTGCTGGTCAATATATCTCCAACAGCTGTGACCTCCAACATCAAGGAGGACGAAGGCAGTGGTGCATGGGCACACCACCATCTGCAGATTCCCCTTCAAGTTGTACACCTTCCTGCCTTGGAAATATATCCTTCATTGTTGTTGGTCTAAATTCTGGAAATAGTCCAGCCAATGGTACTGTGTGAGCATCTTTAGCAGAAGGACTTCAGCAGTTCAAGAAAATAACTTAGTACCACCTCATCAAGAACAGGTAAGAATGGACCATAAATTATGGCCTTGCCAGTGAAGCCCAGAAAATGATTAATAAAATGTTACTTGCTGATTAATCAACAAAAATTAAATAAATAGATCATTGTTGAGATTTATTTTTATGTCAGAAAACAAAATGCAAAAAATATAATATAAAAGAGGATAGCAAGAGTTTCTACAGATATATAAAGAGTAAAAAAGAGGCAAGAGTGGACGTTGGGCAGCTGAAGAATGATGCAGGAGAAGTGATAATGGGAAATCAAGAAATGGCAGAGGAATTGAATAACCTTTTTTGCATCAGTCTTCACAGTGGAAGACACCAGCAGTGTGCCTGCAATCCTAGAGAGTTAGTGGAGTGACAATTACTAATGAGAAGGTGCTAGGAAAACTGAAAAGTCTGAGGGTGGATAAGTCACCTGGACTGGATGGACTGCACCCCAGGGTTCTGAAGGAGGTGGCCTCAGAGATTGTGGAGGCATTAGTTGTGATATTTCAAGAATCACTAGATTTAGGAGTGGTTCCTGAAGGGAGCAAAGCAGAAGAGTTAGCCTGACTTCGGTGGTTGGTAAGATTTTAGAGGCAATTATAAAGGATGAGGTTATGCAGTACTTGGAAGTTCATGAAAAAATAGGCCAAATTCAGCATGGTTTTGTGAAGGGAAGATCTTGCCTGATGAATCTGCTGGAGTTCTTTGAATTAATAGCAGGACAGACAGAGGGGAGGCTGTAGATGTTATTTACCTAGATTTTTGGGCCTTCGATAAGGTGCCGCATGGCAGGCTGCGAGGGAAGATGAGAGGCCATGGTATTGAAGGGAAGATACTAGCATGGATAGCGGGATCGCCGCAAGGGTCAGTGCTGGGGCTGCACCTCTTCACATTGTATATTAATGATTTGGATAAGGGGATTGAAGGCTTTATGGCCAAGTTTGCAGATGATGCTAAGATAGGTAGAGGGACAGGCAATCTAGAGGAAGCAAGAACTCTGCTGAAGGACGGACATGTTTGGAGAGTGGGCAGAGAAGTGGCAGATGAAATTCAGTATAGCAAAGTGCGGAGTCATACATTTTGGTAAAAAGAATAAAGGTGTAGATTATTTTCAAAATGGAGAAAGAATCCAGGTCAGAGGTGCAAAGGGACTTGGGAGTTCTGGTGCAGGGCTCCCAAAAAGTTAATTTGCAAGTTGAATTGGTAGTAAGGAAAGCAAATTCAATGCTAGCATTTATATCAAGAGGACTGGAATACAAAAACAGAGATGATATGTTGAGTCTCTATAAGGTGCTGGTCAGGCCGCATTTGGAGTACTGTGAGCAAATTTGGGCCCCATATCTGAGGAAGGATGTGCTGGCTCTGGAGAGGGTCCAGAGTAGGTTTACAAGAATGATTCCAGGAATGAGCGGGTTAGCATATGATGAGCGTTTGACAGCACTGGGCCTCTAGTCACTGGAGTTTAGAAGGTTGAGCGGGGACCACATTGAAACTTACAGAATAATAAAAGGCAGACAGAGTGGATGTGGAAAGGATGTTTCCACTGGTGGGAGAGTCTAGGACCAGAGGTCATAGCCTCAGAATTAAAGGGCACTCTTTTAGAAAGGAGGTGAGGAGGAACTTATTTAGTCAGAGGGTAGTTAATCGGTGGAACTGATTCCCACAGAGGTCTGTGGATATGTTTAAGGCAGAGATAGGCAAATTCTTGATTAGAACGGGTGTCAAGGGTTATGGGGAGAAGGCTGGAAAATGGGATTAGGAGGCAGAGATAAGCCATGATTGAATGGTGGAGTGGACTCGATGGACTGCATGGCCTAATTCTACTCCTATAGCTTGTGAACGTTACCTTTTTGCATATCTTTCATTCATTTGTTCTAGATCTCTACATCACTGTCTAAATCTCTCGTTTCCCTTTCCCCTGACTAGTTTGAAGAAGGGTCTCGACCGGAAACGTCACCCATTCCTTCTCTTCAGAGATGCTGCCTGGCCCGCTGAGTTACTCCAGCAATTTGCGTCTATCTTCAAGCCCAACAGTAGGTTGGCTGAGGGCTGGAACCTTGCAGAGCACAGAGTTAGCCAGGCAAAACATCACATGGACTAGATATGTGGCCCGCAGACATATGATGTACTGGACTTTAATAAGCAAATGAAGTAAGTATTCAATACCCACTTACCATACAAGCGTCCACTGTTCCAGGTTCATAGCCTGCACATAACATGCGAGAAGTGATTATTTTTGTCTCAAAATATGACTGACAACGATCAAGGGGAAGAATGCGCACCTCTCCTTCCTGAAGCTTGAATGGAACTGAAATGAAAGTTACAAGAAATATTAGCTTTGCCACTCCATTACATTGCCTCATAAATACAATGGTTTCCAGATACTTGTATTCCTTGATTTATGTTTTAGCAAATAGTGCACCACACTCTGCCCATATACAGTACCAAAATTGCCTTAATGCATTTCACCCAACTTTTATTTACAGTATTTTGCTTACCATTATTTTCCAAGAATGCATTCTTTACACAAATTGAGAAACAGTTGTACCCATTTTTTGATATGAATTATATTCAATGTGTTAAGGTTTAAGTGCCAATTACTGGATTACAACACAGTCTCTTCAATACGGTGCTACATAGTGGTTTTGAAATTTATACTTTACTGACAGACTGGAACAGAATTTCCATGTGTATTCTCCTGTGTCATTTTAGCAGGTGAGCAGAAACTGGAAAAAATTGAATGACCAGTTGTACAGTTCATCTGGGATATCTGTCAATCGTGTCAGGAAATTGGGAGAATCCCTATGGAAATTTTACACCATTCTTTGATTGAAATTTTCTATTTGAAGATATATCCTCATCGAAAAAAAGTGTTTCAAACACAATGGTCTTAAATGAAACCATGGAACAAGAATGCAGTCTCAGACAAATCAGCATGTTCCTAAATGATATGGATTGTTTTTTCCGCACTTTGAGACAAATATTCCAGTTTTCTTCCCTGATAGAAATTCACTAACTCACATGAGAACTTGAAATTCTCCCACACATTTGCTTATTCAATATAAATTACAAGAGTAGAACATGATATTATGTCAAGAAAATATTGCTAGAAAGATATCGTACAATAAAGAACGGCTTTTATCTTTCAGTAAAATAATGTGAAATCCAGTCCAGAGTCTTTGTGTAAAGAGGATAGTTTCTGCCAGTTTTAATTGATTTTTTTAAAAATCTGCATTGTCATGGTCTTTAGTCAAATTAGTGCAAAATCACAATCTTTTGCATTGCTTTGATAGTCGACTCTGCCCATAAAACTGGCTGAGTGGGAACACTCATGGCAAAAATTCTGATAATTTGGGCCCACTTCAGGAAGCTGTTATAGAAAACAGTTAAAGTGTACACTTCCTTTTTGAGCTAGGACAAAAGAAGAGGCATTATTTTGTGTTCTTTGAAAAGAGATTTGCTGTAGATATGTGAAAGTAGAATGGCAAAGCTGTTGCTTGGGCTGATGGGGTTTATTTTAATTTGCAAAAGCCAGAAAGCTATTGTAAGGTAATGGTGTAGCGACCATAGAGAGTGGTCCTCGATGTCGAACCCTCAGATTGGCCAGCAAGGTCACGTGTGGGTGCGACCGTAAGGATTGGTCCAGGGAGTGAGACCGCTGATTGGACAGCGTCGTCACGTGTGGTTTTGGCGCCCAAAGGAGTCAGTTGAGAGACTCCTTCGAAGAGAACAGTTAGTTTTAATGGTTGTCTGTAATCTCGTTATGTAAACTTTGTGATCGAATATTGCTGTCGCAATAAACTTCTTCAACAAAGAACGAGCCTCCAGACTCGCCATAATGGAACTATTTTTTTTTAATGATTCTCAGGAATTAAATTCATGGCCAGAAGGATACAAGTTAATGTGCTTGCTGCAAAGAAAACCAAGTGGAGATTTGTAGAGATGTTTAAAGTCATTTAGGACTGAAATAAAGTAACAAAATACTAAGAAAAAGCAACTAAGATTTAAACCAGCATCTGCAGTTCTTTCCCACACGTAACTAAAGTACAGAGAGGCTGATTGAGAGAGTGGAAATTCCAATATAAAGTTGGGGATTGAATATATACTTGTGCAGGGTCACAAGTGAAAAGTGAAGCAGTGAAATTGGCTGAGTTGCACTAGATTAGAATTCTATGAAAACATTAGATCATTTGCTTAATTGGTTGTGGAAAAAAAACAATTTCCGATTATTCTAAATCCTTTAAAAGTCATGTTGAGGTGAGTCAGATGAAGAGTAGACACAATGATTTTAACTGTTATTAAAACGTTAACTTGTGCTAATAAAATTGCTGCTCTATAAATATATCAAAGAAAATTGGAGCAATCTTTCATGCACCAAAATCTCTCAACCAACACACGGCAGTTAATCTGCATTAAGTAACGACATGGAGACCCAAGAAACTACCGCTGCTGGAATCTTGATCAAAAAACAAAACTACTGGAAGAACTGCCTGACCTCCCGAGTTCCTCCAGCAGTTTGTTTCTGCTTTAGTGCTGGCAAAATGAAGCTCAGGATACCTCATACTACACCCACTGAGGTTGTTCAATGTCTAATCTAATAGAAAGAACTTCCAACAATGTAGCTCTCAGAATCGCATCTCTAATCTAGAAGGCCAGCCAAAAGACTGGTTTTTGCTAGGTCATTAGTTGTCCAGCATCACGTTGACTCAGGTGAGAGTTTTATCTCTCTTAGCATCATATTTTCAATAGATAGTTTGCATTGATATGTCTTACCTCTGCTCCCAGTGTTCCCCCATCCTGAGATAAAGCAATAGGTATCTGGTTCAACCACTTGGTCCTTTGCAGGTAAGCAAACAGGCCGGACAAAATTGGTCTCAATTACTTCTTCATGAAGCTCCACCACACTGATGTCATAATCATTATATATATTTTTATAGCGTGGATGCAAGATAATCCGTTTCACTTTTCGGGTCTGTGTAGATTCAGACGGATGGTCCAGATTGTTAATTCCAAACACGACACTCCAAGCAGCTGCATTTTCTCGCCTACAACAGAACATATCAATAAGGAAGTTGGAATGTGATACAAAAACTTAACTCCTGGTGCATTTTAAAATTAAAACAGAAAATGCTGGAAACACACTGCTGATAAGGCAGCATCTGCGGAAAGCAAAAAGTTACCATTTCTGGGTCATGCAATAAAAAGGTCACTGGGATGTGAGGCCCTGCTGTGACAGCTTGGCCTCCAATACTCAAGCTTTTCTTTAATTAAGTTTAGATAGTTTAGAAATACAGCATTGGCCCACCGATCGCTGATCACCTGTTTACAGCAGTTCTATGTTAGCCCACTTTCTCATGCACTTCCGAAACACTAGGGACAATTTAGAGGCCAATTAACCTACAAATCCGCACGTCATTGGAACGTGGGAAGAAACTGGAGCACCCAAAGGAAATTAAGGGATTAGACAGGGTAGATGCAGGAAAAATGTTCCCGGTGTTGGAGGAGTCCAGAACCAGGGGTCACAGTTTAAGAATAAGGGGTAGGTCATTTAGGACTGAGATGAGAAAAAACTTTTTCACCCAGAGAATAGTGAATCTGTGGAATTCTGCCACAGAAGGCAGTGGAGACCAATTCACTGGATGTTTTCAAGAGAGAGTTAGATTTAGCTCTTTGGGCTAATGGAATCAAGGGATATGGGGAGAAAGCAGGTACTGGGTGCTGATTTTGGATGATCATATTGAATAGCGGTGTTGGCTCGATGGGCTTACTTCTGCACCTGTTTTCTATGTTTCTATGAAACCCACACGCCCACACCCAACTTTTTTCCCCTCAGCCTCCCAGAAAAAACAAGCTGGGGACTCTGCCAATATTCTTCTTTATTTCACTGCTATGCTGTGCACAAGAGAGGCATGAAACAGTAGACCCTGGGATTTAGCAACCCTTCTCCAGGAGGACTGCCCCAGGCTTGCTCTTTGAACATCGAGAAAACACAGTTGAAACCAGAAACTTATCAAGTAGAAAGGTGCGAATCAGATTTCTCGCTATTTTAAAGCCGTTTCATCAATGTAACCAGAAATTTAGTCAAATGGCTAAAGGCAATAGAATATGATTCCAGAAATAAGTAGAGTTCTATTAAAAATAAATCAGGAAACATTTGAAATGTAGCCTCAGATAGGCCATGACTCCTTACATTAATGTATAATTGATCAATCGGCTGGATTTTCAGGTTTGATGGTGTTCAACTTACACTTCAAAGCAATGTGCTGTTGTTAAAACCCATTTCCGTCTAATCAGTGCGCAGCCACAGGTATGCCCACCAGGCTCACTCTGCATGGAGCACTGCCAGGGCCAGCGGCCTGGACGACTTGTTCTGCCTCCCAGAACTCTTTTATTGAGTCGAATTGCTGGGCGCTGACCGCAGTCTAGAAAAAAATTAATTCATAGATGGATTGGTACGTTCAAAATCTACAACTCACCTTAGTCTTGATTAGTACAGGTGTCAGGGGTTATGAGGAGAAGACAGGAGAATGGGGTTAGGAGGGAGAGATAGATCAGCCATGATTGAATGGCGGAGTAGACTGCTTGGTCCAAATGGCCCAATTCTTTCTACTATCAATTATGATCTTATGAACTTAGTCATAGAGTCATACAATAGTCAACCTGGCCCTTCGACCCAACTTGTCAATGCTGATCAAGATGCCCCATCAAAGCTGGTCCTCATATCCCTCCAGATCTCTCCTATCCATTGAGCAAGAGTTTTTAATGTTTTGGGTCAATTATTTTTGTTACTTTCCACTATTTCTGCACCTAAATTACTGTCGTTAACATTCCTCTCAAAGGGAGATAGGATCGATGAGACCATCATCATTCCCTCTGTTAGTAAATCAGGTAAATCTGTAAGTTTGTTGCGTTGGGAGATTTACTTAAGTCGAAAAGACAAGGTGGAGCATATTCACATCAAAATGTTCCCATTCCTCCAAATATCAGTTGTTAAAAGACTAAATAGTGAGAAGAATGTGTTTGTCATTCCTGCCATTACTGAATAAAACAAATAGTAACTTCTAGCATCTGAACAAGTGCAACTAAATGCAAAATGCAGAAGTAGCTGCAAGGTTAATGGTGCTACTCCTCCTTATACTGTGACAGTCTTTGTAGACCTGTGATTCAGAGCTATCAGCCATATGGTGCTACCCCTCCTTATACTGCGACAGTCTTTGTAGACGTGTGAATTAGAGCTCTCAGCCCATCATCTCAAATCATTTATACTATTCCCAGTTCAAATGGCATAATCTGTGATTTGACATAAATCACCATTCTTGCAGTAAAAGCAACAAGGCAACAGCTAAACTATTATGAGATAAACTGAGATTCAAGATTTGCTAAGTACTAAAGTATGAGTGCATTTCAAAAACCAACATTCAAGAAGAATGAATGATCAAATAACAGCACAAGAATAAAAGAAAATTAAGGGATACAAAAGAAAGACACAGTGCTGGAATAACTCAGCAGGTCAGGCAACATCTCTAGAGAACATAGATAGATGTCAGGACACTTCTTCAGTCTGAAGAAGAGCCCTGGACCCAAAACATCACCTATCCATGTTCTCCAGAGATACTGACACAGAGTCATATGTTTTAAAAAAATATAAACTAGAATCTGCAGTTCCTTGTTTCTCTAAAACAAAAGAAAGGATGGAATATAATAATAATAATAATAATAAGCATTTATTTTATATAGCGCCTTATCGGGTGCTCAAAGCGCTTTACAAAAACAATCAACATAAAAACAAACAGACAAACTATCCTAACGGAAAAGCGGCGAATAAACAACGCCAGCGTCCTCTCACGTCAGGGTCCGGCAGTAGACAACAAAAAGCACAGGACACACAGATACAATTTTTACACAAACAGCCATCACAGCGATTGCTCCAGGCATACCCTCACTGTGATGGAAGGCAAAGAAAAGTCTTATCTCCTCCTCATTCTTCTCCCGTGATGCCACGAGGTGATCGAGGCTCCCAACTTTTTGAAGCCCCCACCGGGCGATGAATATGAAGTGTGAATGCCAATAAAATTTTAAAAAGAGAAGCTTTTCATAAGTAAACCGAATAAAGAGAGGGATGGTACATCTCCAGAGAATAAATAGAAGTTTGAGAAATTCCTCACAAACAATTCAGCTTAGTTCATGTATTTAGATGGACAGGAACTGATTAGGGATAGTCAGCATAGTTTTGTACATAGCAGACCAGGTCTCACAATTCTTATCTCGTTTTTTTGAAGATGTGACCAAAAAGGTTAATGAGGGCAAGCTGTAGATGTTGTATATGGATTTCAGCAAGGCATTTGACAAGGTTCTCCATGGTAAGGTTAGATCGCATGGGTTTCAAGGAGAGCAAGCTGACTGGATAGAAAATTGGCTTCATGGAAGGAAGCAGAAAATGATGGCGGAAAGTTGTTTTTCAGACTGGAGGCTTGTGACTAGGGTTGTCAACTTCCTCACTCCCAAGTATGGGACAATGTGATGTCACCGCCCCACACCCCAAGTGACCTCACCCAGCCAGCGGCCACATGTTCCCCGCTCCACCAATGGTGGCCGCCCCGGCCGGGAGGCGGGTTGCTACCCGGGCCCGGGTGGCGCCCGGGTCCACACTGTCAGAGATTGCAGTGGCGTCCGGGCCTAATACGGGACAAGGACGGTCCCGCACGGAACAAAACAATTTAACCCAAAATACAGGATGTCCTGGCTAATACGGGGCAGTTGGCAACCCTACCTGTGACCAGTGTTCACTATGACTAGGCTCAGGGTTCGGTGCTGGGCCCATTGCTGTTTATCATCTATTTCAATGATTTTGATAAGAAGGTACAAGGCATGATTAGTAAGTTTGCAGATGACACTAAAGTAGGTGGCATTGTAAACATCGAAGATAGTTGTCAAAAATTGCAGCAGGATCTTGATCAGTCGGGCAGGTAGGCTGAAGAATGGATACTGGAGTTTAATATAGATAAGTGCGAGGTGTTGCATTTTGGGAAGTCAAATCAGGCAGGGCCTACACAGTGAGTGGTAGGGCTCTGGGGAGTGTTGTCGAGCAGAAAGCTCTAGGAGTGCAGGTACATAGCTCCTTGAAAGTGGCGTCACAATTAGATCGGGTGGCCAAGAAGGCTTTCAGCACATTGGCCTTCGTCAACCAGAGTATTGAGTATAAAGTTGGGAGGTCATGTTACAGTTGTACAAGACATTGGTGAGGCCACATTTAGAGTATTGTGTTCAGTTATAGGAAAGATGTTAAGTTGGAAAGGGTGCAGAAAAAAATTACGAGGATGTTGTCAGAATTCGAAGGCCTGAGCTATAGAGAGAGGTTGAGTAGGCTTGGACTTTATTCCTTAGAATGCCAGAGTATGAAGGGTAATCTTATAGAGATGTACAAGATCATGAGAGGAATAGATAGGGTAAATGTATAGGGCCTTTACCCAGGGAAGGGGATACGAGAACCAGAGGACATAAGTTTAAGGTGAAGGGGAAAAGATTTAATAGGAACCTGAAAGGCAACTTTTTTTACACAGAGCGTGGTAGGTGAATGGAACAAGCTGCCAGAGGAGGTAGTTAAGGCAGGTTGTATAACAACATTTAAGAAACATTTAGACAGGTAAATGAATAGGATAGGTTTAGAGGTGTAGGAAGGAACTGCAGATGCTGGTTTAAACCAAAGATAGACACAAAAAGCTGGAGTAACTCAGTAAAACAGCATCTCTGGAGAGAAGGAATAGGTGACATTTCAGGTCAAGACCCTTCTTCAGACTAAGCAGTATGACTGAGTCTGAAGAAGGGTCTCGACCCGAACGTCATCTATTCCTTTTCTCCAGATATGCTGTCTGACCTGCTGAATTACTCCAGCTTTTTGTGTCTATCTTCGGTTAGGTTTAGAAGGATGGGTGGATCACACAAAGGGTGTGTGGAATGAGCTGCCAGTTGCGGTAGCTGAGGCAGGGGAGTATTGCAATGTTTAAGAAACAATTAGGCAGGTACATGGATAGGACAGGTTTGGAGGGATATGGTCCAAAAGCAGGCAGGTGGGACTAGTATAGATGGGGCATGTTAGTCGGTGTGGACAAGCTGGGCTGAAGGGCCTGTTTCCATGCTATACGACTCCATGGCTCTAGTATTTTCAGAAGGGAAAACTAATCGGTGGTCCCATATTCAGTAAAGACCCCAAGCTACATATTTCTGCATCCTCCCCTTAGTACATACCCTGGGAATCAATTTAAAAATCTCCCTGACAACTGAATTAAGTGGCCAAACTATAAAGAAATGGGTCCAAAGTTTGAACAAAAACATATTGAAATAGTGAATATGGGAATCTCCCCTGTGGTAATACTTTGTTTTTCCATGGAAATTGTGGGAAAAAATGTCTCCACCTCTGCATTTAAGGATGGTTGAGGGATTGAAGAGAAGAAATTAAGGTTTGTGCAGAGAATGAACACCAAGATCTCGTGGTGGTTCTGAATGGACTATGTAATATAATTAGATGTCATTTTCTACCTGCAGCCCTCTGGTTCACTGAAGGTACAATGGCACATTGGGAAGCTTAATATCTAGGTCAGATTTTCCTTTAGATTTGTCAGTGTGCAAAGTTACGAGTATAAATTGGTTATTTCTAAATTATTTCAATCATATCAGTTAAGAGCAACTTACACATAATAATTTTAAATTTAGGTATGGATAGAACAAATCCAGATTAATTCTAAGGAGACACAAGAAACTGCAGATGTTCAAATCTTGAGCAAAACATAAAGTGATGGAGGAACTCAACAGGTCAGGCAATGTCTGTGGAGGGAATGGATGGACGACGTTTCAGGTCAGAACTCTTCTTCAGACTACAGAATGCCCCGATACTAAATGCCATCTGTGCATTCCCTCCACAGATTCATCGTAATTCTGCACATTGAATTGTGAACATGTGAACAACCAGTAAACAGCAAGGTGATTTTTCCGAACCGTTTCGCTGAACACTTCACTGAACAGTGTTCGCTGAACACCGTTTCACTGAACAGTCCTAACTGCGAAAACCTTCTGGTTCTCCCAGTTGCCAATCATTTTAACTCCCCTTCCAATTTCCATATCGACCTTTCAGTCCTGGGCCTCCTCCATTGCTAGAGTGAGGTCACATACAAACTGGAGGAACAACACCGAGTGGTTTCCTTGGGTATTTTACAACCCAAAATAAACATTGAATTCTCCAATTTTAAGCAACATCCCACCCTTGTTCCCCCCACTTCCCTGTGCCCCACCCAAATGTGCACTCCATTTCCCCAATTATCTTGCACGTTTTACCTCTTACCCCGTCCCTTCCACCTAGATCCCTTCCTCCGATTTCACGCCTCTTCTCTCCTTATCGCACACCCTTCTGTCTCCTTTTCAGCTCTAGCCTTTGTCCATCCATCTGCCAATCTGCCAACCCGCCTTACCTGCATCCACCTGTCATTTGCCAGGCTATGTATTGCCCTCTCCAGCATCTGTAGTGAGTTGTCTACAAAAGTATTTTTTTTAACTTGCCTTCTTTGGTGCAGTGGAGAGAGATCTTGCTTTTACTTCGACAAATCTGCCTGCCAATAGGGAAGGAAAAATAGAGAAAAAATAATTGATACAATTTGTAATAAACAAAACTTGAATGCTGTGTCATTCTTAATTATACAGGGCGGAGGGGGGGATGGGGTGGGGGGATGGGGATGGGGATTCTCACACAAACAACTTCACCGAGTCAGTAGGTTTTTCATTCAGGTCCCTATGTGCAGGCTGGCAATCCAGTGCAGTGCTAGGGAAGTGTCTCATGTGCCATATAACAGATGGAATGTTAAACCAAAGTACTGCTTGTCCCGATGCGTCAAGATAAAATAACACCGAGGAACAAGAAGAAAGAAGGGTCCCAACCCAAAACATTGTCTGTCCATTTCCCTCCACAGATGCTGAGTTCCTCCAGCATATACCAACATTGGGAAATAGATTATCTGATTATCATCTGATGTCTTTAAGCAAACTATGCACAACTTGACTTCCACATTTCACATCTTATAGTGGTAACAACACTTCTAAAGTACTTCACTGACTGTAATGCACTTTGAAACACCCTGAAATAACGAGGCACTTGGAAGTGAATCATCACTGATGCTACTAATATTTTGTTATTGGAAGTGCAGCTAATAATGTCTCCCCTGGTGAATGTCAAACAAGGTATTAGACAAAAGGGGTATTTGGGGTATCAGATAGAGGCAGTATCTCGCTACATTGCTCTACATCATCTCGTTTCCCTTTCCCCAGACTAGTCTGCAGAAGAGTCTCGACCCGAAACATCACCCATTCCTTCTCTCCAGAGATATTGCCTGACCCGCTGAGTTACTCCAGCTTTTTGTGTCTATCTTCGGTTTAAACCAGCATCTGCAGTTCCTTCCTACACGAGGCAGTATCTTTGCCAGATTTGCCAGATTTACCTTTGACAGCAGAGCACATTCTCTAGTGGTTCATTTGTTTTGGACTCAATTCTCACCTGTGGGTTCAAGAGGTAATTTGTATGTGACACTGGCTACTGCCCAGCAAACAACTTTGACCAGTGAGCCAAATCAAGTGAGAATAGCTGATAGAGTCTCCCGCCCTTGGTAAGTAGGGAAACTCCCTCCCTCTGACATGTTAGGATTGTTCTGGTGGACTGCACAGAGGAATCCAATGCAATTCAGTCGCACGTACAGTTCAGGAGCCGCTGTGTGTTGCCAGGAGCATGGCGAGGTACTGAAGGTGTCGCCCACTGGAACCAAGCCACCACGCACTCAAACAATTGCCACGTAGACAATGGTGTCAGGTTAGGTAAGGGGGAGGTGCAGCGAGACCTGGGTGTCCTTGTACACTAGTCACTGAAAGTTGGTGTGCAGGTACAGCAGGCAGTGAAGAAAACTAATGGCATGTTGACCTTCATAACGAGAGGATTCAGTATAGGAGTAAAGAGGTTCTTCTGCAGTTGAATAGGTCCCTGGTAAGACCACATCTGGAGTATTGTGTACAGTTTTGGTCTCCTAATTTGAGGAAGGACATCCTTGTAATTGGGGCAGTGCAGTGTAGGTTCACGAGATTGATCCCTGGGATGGCGGGACTGTCATATGAGGAAAGATTGAAAAGACTAGGCTTGTATTCACTGGAGTTTAGAAGGATGAGAGGGGATCTTATAGAGACAATATAAAATTATAAAAGGACTGGACAAGCTAGATGCAGGAGAAATGTTCCCAATGTTGGGATAATCCAGAACCAGGGGCCACAGTCTTAGAATAAAGGAGAGGCCATTTAAAACTGAGGTGAGAAGGAACTTTTTCACTCAGAGAGTTGTGAATTTGTGGAATTCTCTGCCACAGAGGGCAGTGGAGACCAAATCACTGGATGGATTTAAGAGAGAGTTAGATAGAGCTCTGGGGACTAGTGGAATCAAGGGATATGGGGAGAAGTTCGGCACAGGTTACTGATTGTGGATGATCAGCCATGATCACAATGAATGGCGGTGCTGGCTCAAAGGGCCGAATGGCCTCCTCCTGCACCTATTTTCTATGTTTCGATTCCCTCTCCGCCACAGGAATCCCTCTTCAGCAAAAGAGCATCAGTGATGCAACCAAGACGATTAGAGAGATAACAAAACAGTCTCTAATCAGGAGTTAATACATGCAATCAGTGTTGTTAAATTGGAGATCAAATTTTTAGTTTTTCTTTTAGAGATGCAGTGTTGAAAACAGAATGGCAACGTGAACAAAAAGCAAAATACTGCAGTTGCTAGAAATAAGAACTCAGAACAGAAGTATTCTATAAATGCCCGGCAGGTAAAGCACCTACTGCAGAAAGAGAAACAGAGTAAACAGATTTCCTGTTGTTGCTATTTCAAACTTCCAACAGCAGCAGGATTTTGCTTTTGGGTTTTGTCTGGGAATTATTTGCTTCATGACAGAGGAGAAGAAATCTTGCTCTGTATCTGGATATGTTCAATAGGTGGCACTATAGCATTGAAAAATAAACTGCACTGTTCAGAAATGTTTGAATAACTAAGCCTTTAAGCGTGAATGTGATATTTTCAGCAGACAAGAAAATAATGCCGTCATTTGAGACAACTTCATCCATTGTGGTAATGTAAATGCTAAACTATTAGCTGTGTAGGAAAGAAAACTGCAGATGCTGGTTTAAATCGAAGGTAGACACAAAATGCTGGAGTAACTCAGCAGGTCAGGTAGCATTGCTGGAGAGAAGGAATGGGAGACTCATCTGTCTGAAGGGTCTCAGCCCGAAACGTTACCCATTCCTTCTCTCCAGAGATGCTGCCTGACCCCCTGAGTTACTCCAGCATTTTATGTCTACAAACTATTTAGCTGAATGAGTTAATGATTTTTCTAAAACTGCCGTCAGGTCACCTGTCAGACCAATGCATCAATAATTTGTGAGTAAATATCTGACAGTACAGGAGGCAAATCCCATCTCCAACTCAGAATTCTGTTTCAACATCCAGTGACATGCCCTGAGACCGGTCTATGTGGACATTGGGTAGTATCAGACCCTGGTGGTAGGATCACTCTCACGTTTGCCCCACCTTGCAAACTCCATCGGCTGTTTGATGGCCTGTTTGGACTTGCTGGGCCAATGGGCTTGTTTCCATGCTGTATTACTAAACTAAACACCAACTGGATGGAATTTAAAACAGCAGCGAGTCAGCAAGAGCAAGGAATGAAACAAGTCCACTACTCGTTTATAATTTTCCTGACCCCACCGGCTGTGGATAGAGCAAGTGGTTGTTAGATTTAATTCTTTTCTGGGAGACAAACTAAATTTTCAGGGAAACTAAAGTTCAAAGAAGAAAGTGAGTTTCACCCTGCTCAAGTATGAAGTTTCACACTGCTCAAATATTTACAGTATGATATGCATTGACACATTTACAACTACCATTGAATGACTGCATTATGCTTCAAGGTGTTTGCCATTTTGCACCATTTCCTATTACTTATTCCCTGGCTCTTACCCTTTCAGCAATAGGGCTTGCACAGTGGAAATGTTTTCATTCCGCCATTCAGGGCTTAAGCGTAACCACTTTCTCCGTTGCACATGGTCACGTTCTGACACAGTACGAGTTACTGGAGGACCTCTGTCAACAAATCATACCAGAGGTGTTACAACAGAGGGCGAAAATACAAGCAAACCAACAGATAAGCTACACTGCACTTTGACTAATCCACAATGGATTTAGCAAAACCAAGCTAAATTATTGGGCAGTGACAACAGGTTTAATTAGGCTCTAGAGCCCTGACTTTTCCCCTTCTTTTTTGAGCATGCCACTTTTACCAAGAAATTGGTGTTATCTTAAACAATTATTGCACTGTAATAAATTATAAAAAGGGGGAAGTGGATCTTCTTGTTAATAGGCACTGTTAACCAATGGCATTTGGAATCATTGATAGGTATGTCTTGAAACATATAACATTCACTTCAAATGACTGTCATGGCATATCCTTTTGCAGCCCATTTTTAAAAAGATTCTCATCTACTGTTTGTGCCTACAGTGGAATGATTCTTTGTAAAAAAAACCTCCAACGGACTAATAGACCCTGCAGTTTTAAGAGGTAGAAGTGCATCCCATTTAACAATCTTTAGATATTTCTGGAGCTTTTCTTTGCTTTATTTCCACTAATAGGAACTACTTGTGCTTTATCAACAAAGTAATTCCTAGAATTATAGGGACATCTTGATTATTTAAACAATTGATTTTTATCTTCTACAGCTATAGAACCATAGGTCCATTTTGATTAATGCAGATGTAAGAAAAATACCTCCTTCATATTTCCCAGTCAAACTATTTTTATTTGGTAACTGTTGAAAATGCCAACTTTTCATAGTTGGGGACTGGCAGATTTTTTTTTTGAGGTTTACCCAACAGTGCATAGCATAGTCGTACGTTGAAAGGCTGGAGCGATTGGGCTTGTATACACTGGAATTTAGAAGGATGAGGGGGGATCTTATTGAAACATATAAGATAATTAGGGGATTGGACACATTAAAGGCAGGAAACATGTTCCCAATGTTGGGGGAGTCCAGAACAAGGGGCCACAGTTTAAGAATAAGGGGTAGGCCATTTAGAACGGAGATGAGGAAGATTTTTTTCAGTCAGAGAGTGGTGAAGGTGTGGAATTCTCTGCCTCAGAAGGCAGTGGAGGCCAGTTCGTTGGATGCTTTCAAGAGAGAGCTGGATAGAGCTCTTAAGGATAGCGGAGTGAGGGGGTATGGGGAGAAGGCAGGAACGGGGTACTGATTGAGAGTGATCAGCCATGATCGCATTGAATGGCGGTGCTGGCTCGAAGGGCTGAATGGCCTACTCCTGCACCTATTGTCTATGGTGACTGTTTAGCTTCTGATTTTTAGCTACTCATGACTAATTCCAAGTTCATGTGTAGCCTAACCAGTATTACAATAATAATACATGACTGACAGATGGGACCTCATTGAAATATACAGAATAGTGAAAGGCTTGGCTAGAGTGGATGTGGAGAGGATGCTTCCACTAGTGGGAGAATCTAGGACTAGAGGTCATAGCCTCAGAATTAAAGGATGTTCTTTTAGGAAGTAAATGAGGAGAAATTTCTTTAGTCAGAGGGTGGTGAATCTGTGGAATTCTTTGCCACAGAAGGCTGTGGAGGACGTCAGTGGATATCTTTAAGGTAAAGATAGATAGATTTTTGATTAGTACAGGTGTCAGAGGTTATGGGGAGAAGGCAGGAGAATAGGGTAAAGAGGGAGACATAGATCAGCCATGATTGAATGGCAGAGTAGACTTGATGGGCCGAATGGCCTAATTCTACTCCTATCACATGATGTGACATGGTAACGGAAGGATTATTCCTTTCACCAGGTATGGATAGTGAAGTCTATGAGCATTGCCCCACAGCGATAATAAAGTATTCATTCATTCATTCATTGGAGATTTCTTCCTGGTTTTCAACATATGAGAAGGTTAAGATAATGATAATAAATAATGATAGCCTTTGGGAACTGTTGCCAAATATCAATTGGATCACAAAAATAAAATTGAGCTGGCTTTTGCAACACATAGTTCAGCAAATGTAAGTCTGGGATAATTTCAGTTGGCTTGAAGAATCACCTGTGGTGGGTGAGTTTCTAGTTGTGTGTATGCTGATGTTACAGTGGCAGCACAGTGGCATTTAAATCATCCCTGTTGTTGTTACGACTGTTTTGAAACAGCATTGACAACAGCTCCCCCGGGCCCAACCAAATTGTTGGTTTGACCAAACAATGATTGAAATAGTGTGTGATCACAAGTGACTCGCTGGCTTAGATGATAGGGAAGGAAAGAAACCATCTCTTACAGTGAAGGGGACTACCGACAGACCAGAACTACTGACAGAGCAGGAGAGTTTTACCTGTTAAGTGGGTTTTCTTGCAGTAGGGTGAGCCTTCCCTGCCTGACCCAGATATCACAATTTGTTCTTTCTAATCGTAATCCCTTCAAAGGATGGTGTGTCACTGCTCAGGTGATTTTATTTTTGTTGCCAGGTTCCTTATTGCCCCTGAACTGAGTGGCCAATTTGGAGCACAATTTAGAGTCACTAGAGACTGATGGTGTTGTAAACTGGACAGCACATCTCCCCCATCCCCATCTGCCCTCGTCAACCTGCTTCCACCTATCACCTGCCAGCCCCTGCTTTACTCTTACTCTCACCTCCTTCTGTCTCACAAACTCCGTTTTACACCCTCAGCCCTGATGCTTTTCGTTTCGACCCGAAACAGCGACCATCACTCTCCCTCCACAGTTGCCTTTGGATGTCCTGAATTTCTCCCAGCAGTTAGTCATTATTGTGAAGGTTTGGAATCAATCACATTGGGTGGTGTGTCTTTGCTGAATCACTTGTTGAAGAGGGGGCCAACTTCTTCCCGCTCCAATGTACAATTAGTGTTCTGAATGAGCACTCTTTGAGAATACGATTGTGGCATTTAAGAGAATTCTGGATAAGCATATGGATGTTCAGGGAATGAAGGGACATGGATTATGTGCAGGCAGACAACAGATGGTCTTGGCATCATGTTCGGCACAGAAATTGTAGGCTGAAGGGTCTGTTCTTGTGCTGTACTGTTCTATGTTCTTCTCAGTAATAGGTCTGATTACCTTGATGTCGAAATATCAAGGTTGCATGACAGTTATGTGCACAGTAGTGTAGCTGTTTAGAAAACCATGGATCCATTATCCAACAAAATTTAGGTCCTTTCAATGTGGAGTTGAGATGACACATGCACACACTTCTTATTGTAACGGACCAGAGATAATGTACCATGCATTCAGCTCAGATTTTTGAAACTTCTTACAAAATTGCATTGCTTAAATTTATCAGTGTTAAAACATTTACAGGATGTCTATAAAACTTGGATGCCTGCCAATTACGCCTTCAGAATATTTTTGCTGTTTGCAAATCCATCATAAATTGCAAGATAATCTGTTTAGAGCTAGCTAATGCCCTTGGGAGGGTACTGTGGTAGCACATGACGTTGAAAATCAAGTTTCAAGCCAGGGATCAGCTTGTACTTCCATCCGAAGGTGTTCTCTCTCCACTGTTTCTCAAAGAGGGCTTCCATTGCTACTTTTAACATAATTATATAGGCATTTAATATTCCCAGGCTGGTTACAGGAATCTTAAACTTACTTCAAGAAATAACATCAAAAAAGCAACAAATGCTCGGCCAACTTTGAAGAGAAGTACAAAGGCAGGATGGGTCCAACTTTTTGATACTTCCTTCAGGTGACCAATTTTCTCCCAGAGAGAGGTTAAGCATCGATTATGATTTAATATAAACCTTTATAAAAGAATACTCACTACATGAATCAACAGGTCTGGGCTAAGGAGATCAAAGCACTACAAGTGTAGTTGAGTGCTGAAAGTGCCCCTTAGTCAGGAATCTACAGTACTACACACTACTGACCTTACCCTAAACCCATCTGCCTGCAAGCCAGCTGGCTCAGCTCTTCCTGCCAATCATCAGCACAAACGTGATAGTCAGATGTCGACCTGTGTACGATCACCGGAGACAAGGAATCCACGTCATTCGATAGCGACACTATAAACAAACAACAGACAATCATTGTGGTGTAGAACGGATCAGTATAGGAGGAGGCTACTTGGCCCACAATATCTGTGCTGGCTCTTTCAAAGATCCACTCAAACAACCCCATTCCCTTGCTTTTTTCCCTCACAACTGTTTCCCTTTTAAAACCTACTGTTAGATTGGATTCCAGCCACCTACCATGTTTAAGGATTTACTTTGCAGCTTCCTTTTTCTGCTTACTGAAATGTGTGCCACTGTCTACCATTGTTTATTTTTACTTTAGAGATACAGCTTGGAAACCGGTTCTTCGCCCACCAGCGATAACCCCTTACAGTAGCACTCTCCTATAACTAGGGACAATTTACAGAAGCCAATTAACCTGTAAACCAGTGCGTCTTTGGATTGTCGGAGGAAACCAGAGCATCCGGAGAAAATCCATGCAGTCACAGAGAGAACGCACATACTCTATAGTCAGGATGGACCCCAAAATCAAAATTTTGAGTACCTCCGTTAAATCGTCCTTTCTGAAAGGAATATCCTCAAACAGTACAGTGTTTTGTACTTGTTCAAAGTCAATGAGTTTTCTATTTTTTCAATGACAAGTTGACAGTATTTTTTTGCTTTCTCTCTTGGGCTTTTTGACCAGAGTGGTACCACAGCCATCCAAGCCTCAAAATTAGTAAATCCACTGTTTTCAGCACAAGATCCTGGACATAGATCAGGAGAAGAAACTATGATTGAATTTGCCCCACAGCAATACAAGTTGTCACCACTAACAATGTCATGCTGGTTGAAGCCAGGTAACTGGACCTGGTGTATATGGGCAATGTTTCACCCAAGGAAGAACATTGTCCAGATGACCCATCAGGATGGTGGCTTCCCAATTACCTTAAAAAAGGCCCTTCCTGACACACATGTGTCACTGTCTCAAAATCCAGTTCAATTTGAAGCCTTGAAACATTAACGCATTGAAACTCAGTTTCCGCGCATTTTCCAACCTCAACTGTTTGTGGACAAATCCACAGCTTACCATCAGTGGGAACCAGCTGGAAAACACATGACTGAACTTCATATAAATGACAGTTTATCACCTGTTATTCAGTGTAACAATATATCTCATTTTTAATTAAGGTCCAATATTTGGACAAGTACATGGATAGGATGGATAGGTTAGAGGAATATGGGTCAAATGCAGGCAGAAGATGATTCTGCAGGAACAGTGCACCAGATTAACACATGCTAGCAACAACAATCAAGGAATTGAACTTGGAACATGTAGCAGTCCAGTAAAGTGTGGCGATTAGTAGGAGTTGATCACTAATGGTTGAATAGCTTTTGAGTTAAAGTTACTGAATAAATCAACCAGAGGATGCAGTGCAAAACTCACCACAGTTCCACTCGTCAGAGCCATCGGGACAATCTGCCCTCCCGTCACACCAGACACGACGGGACACACAGTCATGATTCCTGCAGACCACCTCATGGTCTGCACAGGAAGCTGGGACAGGGAAGAGGAAAGGAATTGACTATAACTATAGCAAGCAGTAAAAATATTCGGTGCACACAGCCATTTAAAATACATTACCACAAGAATATCATTTTTAGACAAATGCCTCATTCATGAACTTGGTGTAAACTAAAAAACCAAAAATAAATTCTGAATTAAGCAAATTTAATGAGGCTCTAGACTAATATTTTCCCAAAACCCAATAGCCACAGCGATGGTGGATATGCTGATTGTAATCTTTCAAAAGCCTTAGATTCTGGACAGTTACCAAGTGATTAGAAAATTACTAATGCAATACTTGAGTAAGAGGCAAAAAGCAGGTAACAGGCAACTAATTTACAGGGGGTGGATTGGTTTCCTAGAAAACCCTCCATATTGCATAACGTAACATCATCAGAGAAGATTTACAAGGACTTAAGGGACTGATCCACAGGGAGAGGTTGAGTAAGCTAGAACTTTATTCTTTGGCATGCTGGGGGCTGAGGAGTGATTATAAGATCCCACAGGGAATAGACATGGTGAATAAACCTTTTCCTCGGAACCTGAGAGGCAAATCTTTCCACACAGAGGGTGGTGGGTTTATGGAACGAGCTGCCAGACAATGTAATTGAGGCAGGTACAATATCAACTTTTAAAAAACATCTGGATAGGCACATGAATAGGAAAGGTTTAGAGGAATGTGGGCCAAACACGGCCCAAATTGAACTAGCTTAGATGGGACATCTTGGTCGGCATGGGTGAGTTGGGCAGAAGGGCCTGTTTCCATACTGTATGATTCTATGACTCTATCATGTGTGCATAATCAAGAAATGCGTGTTGAAACAAAATTAAAAGTTAACACAAATTCTATGAGAACTACTTTTTTTTTGCAAATCACACTCTTTTAGGTGGTGGTGTGTACTCCATAAGGGGAAATTTCCTTTACCAGAATGGTTGTAATGTGATCACGTATTGGAAAAGCTTAGAATCAATTATTAAGGAGGTAATGGCAAAACATTTGGAAAGTACTAATCTAATCAAGCAGTAGTGTCCTTTGAGGAAGGATCAATCAGATCCAATAGCGGGGGTACTGTAGATAAAATATGCCTGGATTTTCAAAAGGCTTTCGTCACTGTGCCGCACAGAAGATAAGATAGATAAAACGACTTTGACAAGGTGTTGGGGGTATATGTTAGCATGGAATGGCTAACTGGCAGGTAGTACTGAGTAAGGATGTGTGTTTTTTTCCATGCTGGCAGCTGGTAAACCAGTGGGGGCACCACAGGGATCAGTGCTGGGACTGCAGCTATTTACAACATAAAGGGGAAGAGGAGGCCTGTACTGTAGCCAAATTTGCAGATGATGCTAAAGTAGGCGGGAAGGCAAATGCAAGGAGGATTAAATAGTTTACGGAGAGATGCTGATAGGTGAAGTGGGCAAAAGCTGGCAAATGGATAACGTGTGATTCTGTTCACTCTAAAACAGAGAACGATCAAAGAAAGTATTATTTAAATGTAGAAGACTGCAGAATGCTCGCAACACCAAACTACTTTGGAGTCCCTGGAAATGAAGGAAAGCTAGCACATGGGTGAAAAGATTTAGTAGGAATCTGTGGGGTAACTTTTTCCACACAAAGGGTGGAGGGTGCATGGAACAAGCTGCCAGAGGAGGTAGTTGAGGCAGGGACTATCCCAACATTTAAGGAGCAGTGAGACAGGTACATGGATAGGACAAGATTGGAGGGATATGGACCAAATGTGGGCAGGTAGGACTAGTGTAGCTGGGACATGTTGGCAAGTTGGGCCAAAGGGCCTATTTCCACACTGTATCACTCTGACTCTAAGCTGCAGGTAACCCGGAAAGCCAATTCAGTGCTGTTTTTTTCTTTCAAAGGAGTTGATGTGTAAAAGTAGCAAGCTTTACTGCAACCGTACAAGATGCTATTGAGCCACATCTGGAGTGCTGTGAACAATTTTGATCGCTTTTTAAAAAAAGAAACAGTGTATTATCATTGGAAGCTGTTCAAAAAAGGTTCCTTTGGATGATCCTGGATATGTGATGGGTTCTTTTGTGAGGATTGATAACAGAGATTGGGTCTGTACTTATTGATGACTGGAAGAATGAGAGGTAATCTTATGAAAACAAGATTCTGAGAGGATTGGACAGTGTAAATGCTGAGAGGATGCATCCCCTCAAGGGAGGGTCTCGGACCAGAGGGTTAGTCTCAGATTCAGGGACAAGCATTTAAGACTGAGATGAGGAAGAATTTCTTCTCACAAAGGATTACCAGTCTTTGAAATTCCTTGCACCAGAAAGCTGCAGAATCAGAATCCATGAATTGTATTCAAAACGGAGATTTTTTTTTTTTTAAGATCAGTAAAGGATTCAAAGGTAATTGGGAGAGAGCAGGAAAGTGGACTTGAGTAAATGTGCCATTCAATTCTGTCATTCATTGCCAAGATCTCATTGAATGGCAGAACAGGCTCCATGGGCCAAATGGCCTATTCACATTCCTCTTTCTTGAGGTCTTATAGTCTGTTCAGCAAAATCTTTGATATTAAACTTGGAATCTTTTGATATGATGCAGGAATACAGATGCTAGATGCTAATTAATGAATTATTAACCTATTCATTACTGGTGGGCAGTTTGGTCATACTTCTGCACACTACTGATCACTTGGCACCATATCCTCCTCAAATAGTCCAATAATTAAATCCAGAAAGATATGCTCTATGATCGTAAAATAGAGGTCAAATAGTCCAGCGATTTAGTCCCAAAAGATATGCTCTATGATCATAAAATAAAGCCCATTTTGTACACGCTCTTGTGATTACAAAAGTCCATGTTGGATGTGTCATTGAGTTGTTGAAAAGGAAGCACAATGCACGATGCTAGGAAACAGCGTTGTAGTAATATTTACAAGTCAATCCATTTAGTTTCATAGGCTCAGAACAGAAAATGAAACATCCAAAGTGAATTACCACCAGGCATTTTAAGGAAGACATGCTCTAAAGCAAAACAAATCAATTTATCAACACTAAACTACATAAAGACAGTGATGAATTACAGCAATTCGTTTCATCTGCTCTGTCAGCGCAGTCCTGGAAACCATCACAGATCATTGTGTGCTTGATACAGGTCTTGTCAGAAGGGCACTCCCAGAGGTCTCTCTCACTACAACCTGAGAACAGAGGAAAAGTCAAGCAATCCAAAAAAGAATGAGTAGATTACTTTTCTGTAATGACTGATATTCAATGCACAGAGGTAACAAATAAAGCTGCTGATTTATTATTATTTCCAAGTTATTAATATTAACATATCAGTGAGTATTTGTTTTCTTTTCATTTTGGCAGGAATCTGAACAGTCCTTCCATCAACTAGAGTACGGTATGATTCATCTCTACCCAGTTATGGACATTGGACTTTGTCTTCGGAACTAGTATGTTACAATGCTGAGAACTATATTCTGCACTTGGTATCTTCCCCTTTGCTCTATCTTATGTTTGACTTGATTGTATTTATGTATCATATTATCTGAACTGTTTGGATAGCATACAAAACAAAGCTATTTACTGTACCTTGGTACACATGGCAATGATAAACCTAGATCTAAATCTAGAATATGTGTTAAGATCTAAGATAGAGCCAAAATGCTGGAGAAACTCAGTGGGGCTGGCAGCATCTCTGGAGAAAATAAATAGATGACGTTTCTGATCGAGACCCTTCATCAGAATGAGGGAGGTGTTAAGATCTGTTGTCTGTGGTTGAAGTATTCTGAGATCGATTTTAGCATCATACCTTAAGTGCTAAGAGGAGTTCTCAGATGGCTCCGAGCCCATCAGATCATAGGTTTTCTACAAAGGAGATTTCTGAGAAATTTCGAGGTCATCATGACCGGCAGAGAGAGCACCCTTTCTGCCCAAGAAACTCTGTGAAATATTCTCCAAGAAATATTCTCCAAGTATTCTCCAGTGTTTGCACATTCGTTCGCCTCAAGTCAGAAAACAATGAATCTCATCTCAAGAAGGGTCTAGTCCAAACTCAAAACATCGCCTATCCATGTCCTCCAGAGATGCTGCCCAGCACTTTGTGTTGTACACAAAGTTCCAGCTTATTCTGTATTCAGTTTCTTCTGCATACAAAAACATTACCAAACAGTACTTTCAATTTGTGATAACGTGCATACAAAACCTAAATGTCAATAAGAGACTGCAGTGTTGTTTATTGAAAATAATTTTTATCCTTATAATTAATTTCAGAGTTCCAAGATATGAAATGCTTTGTTTTTGTACCGTTGGAAATAAGCATTGCTTGCAATCTCACCACTAGTTTATCAGATTGACCGATTAACCTTTGGAGGGAGGAAGTATCCGTTTACGTGGTCATGATCATTAATTCCCAGAATTTGCGTCTCCCTAAAGAGGCAGTGACCTGAACCATTGCATTTCCTGAATTTCTCCACCTCCTCTCTTAACAATAGATTGACAAATGAGAGCTTCTCCATTCTCTATCTTTCAGTCTGAAGAAGGTTTCCGATCTGAAACATTACCTATTCCTTGTCTCCATGGATGCTGCCCGACAAGCTGAGTTACTCTGGCATTTTGTGTCTATCGAGCTTCTCCATTAAGTTAGTTTCGTTTCGTTTATTGTTTTGTGCCCCGGAGCACATTTTATGCACAGATCTTCAAATCATGACACTACTTGCAACAAAACTAGTTTATCCAGAATTGTAAAGGTTATAAAGTAGCAGAATCTTTTTTGTAACTAGGAGTTTATAGATATGACAGCTCACAAGCAGTTTTGTCAGAAGTGAGATGTGGTCGGTGCAAAGTGATACATAGCTCATTTGTGCAAGTCTTCATGTAATACCCTGCATCTCAACTTGGTGAAAGATGCATTTTTGTCTGCCCAAAATGTGCCAATCTTCCAGAAAGAGATGTCTGTAAGCGAATCTGCAAGGGCGCAGGAATACATGCTGATAGATGCACTGAAACTTGGTGCAGCCAAAGGCTTTGTGGGGAAGGACCATAGACTAGGGTCACGCTGCCACTTGGCACGGAGGGACTAGGTCCTGTCGGACGCCCTCTCAAACACTTCATGAGTGCATTGCCTAAGGAGAAAACTTGAGTGCCATTGACACTTTTTCAGAGAATGTTTTGATTTGATGGTACTTTGAATGATAAGAAAAACATGTACTGATTGTATTTCCCCACCAACTAGATAGAGAGCAGTCCTGGCCCACTAACATTACCCATTCTCCTTTTCCAGAGATGCTGTCTGACTCACTGAGTTACTCTTGTTTTTTGTGTCTATCGACCATCTACCTCATTGGAGACCCTCAAACTATCTTTAATTGGTCTTTGCTGGACTATATCTTGCACTAAATGTTATTCCCTTTATCCTGCATCTGTACACCGTGGCTTGCTTGATTGTAATCATGTAGTCTTTCCACTGACTGGATATCATGCAATAAAAAAAGATTGTCATTGTACCTCACTCAGTGCATGTGAAAATAATAAATTAAACTAAATGAACAAAGCCTATTTTTGAAATTTAAAAACAAAATTAGTATCTACCACAGAAAGTTTAATTAATGAGGTGAATTCACTCAACTGGTGTAACCCAGCCTCAGGAAACAGGCCTTTTCCTTGCTCTTTTGCCAATGCTGACCCTATCACAATATGATTTGGATTTGCCAGTCCTACTGATTAAAAAAGCATCTTTGGGCTAGTTTTATGCTGGAGATATTTTGACTATTCTCAACTTGTTGTCATCTTCATAAAAAAAGATGAAATTCAGAAAAGATTAATACAGATCCAGATCAATGCAGATGTTTTTACTTATTGGAATAAACTTAGCAAGCCTGCACTTACCAAGTGTAAATTTCTATCTTAAATTCAAATTCTATTTCAAAGATAATTTTCTATCTCACCTGTATCACTTGCCAGGCTTTGTCCTGCCCCCAACTCTTTTCCAGATTTCATATCATATCATATCATATATATACAGCCGGAAACAGGCCTTTTCGGCCCACCAAGTCCGTGCCGCCCAGCGATCCCCGTACATTAACACTATCCTACACCCACTAGGGACAATTTTTACATTTACCCAGCCAATTAACCTACATACCTGTACGTCTTCTCCCCGTTACTATAATCAGTCTGAAGAAGAGTCCCAAACCAAAACAGCGACTATCCATATCCTAATGTCAGATGTGGTCTGTCCCATTGAGTTTCTATCTGCTGCCTACATGTACAGTATGTACAGTCAAAGATTGGCTAAAGCAAAGAGAGAATTTCCAAAAGTTTTAGAGTAGGTTGATAATGGTGGATTTAGTTAGAGTTGTCATTCATTCAGCAATGAAACCACCCCTGCTGTTTCATAGGATAGGATAGGATAGGATAGGATAGCCTCAGGGTTTACCAATAATCTTGTGCTGCAGATACAGCACAAGACTGGAGAATCTCGCTGGGAACCTTATTCATTGCAGACGTAGTACTGCCTTCAATGTCTCCACATGAGCTACAAACTGAGACAGCTGGTTGGCCAAGGTCATAGATAAACCTGGGTGGTAGTTTAACGCTGACTTTAATTTGATCTCAGATATGTTTCAGCTGCGATAAACCTAGATATTCAGAAGGTCGTGACAGAGATCAAAAACATTTCTGCCTCATTTCGTTCTTGTACTACATGCTTTCTAGAATGTAAAGTCTTTGCAGCAGGCAGCTCTTTTCCTTTTTTTGGCAACTCTTCTCACTTTAATATTGGACATGTGATTCTCCGGCTCTCCCACACAAATTGCTGGGCTCACTTCCTGATAGCAGGGATATCACTGGGAACCTGCCCCTCTCTGCTTTAACTGCATTAACCAAGGCAGCTAATGCTTAGTAGCACCGGCAGTCCTGCCCTTTGTCTAAATGATAACCAACACCCCTGGAATTTGATATTAAATACAATAACAGATGGGCTGCTGTGGCCTGCGCAGTAACACAGGGGGACCTGCAGATTCAAACCCGTCTCCACTCACTTTCCAATCCAAGACATCATGATTAAGGAGGTGCCAAGTAAAGGTTGCGATGTTTCTCCACACGAGAGAGGGAATCAGAACAGAAACGCATTCTTGTTGCCTTTCCAGCTGCTCTCTACAGGAGCAGTGGCAGTAGCCCAGAGGCTGGCAGTGTGGTGGCTCACCAGACACTGTCTGCAACACCAAATGACTGATGAAAGAAAGGAGAAAAGTGCACCCAGAGAAAAAGGCTCCACAAAAGAAAATAATACAGGACGTCGGGGCACCTGGATTGTTTTCCCGAGAATTGGCAACAGATACTGGAGAAATTGCTGAGAGCTAAAGCCATGAAATCAATAGGATGGTCAGAGAGGTCTTTGTGGGACAATTGACAAGGAAACAAAATAATATTTGTCCAAATACAAGGATTTTGTTCAGTGTCCGAGGAACATTGAATCCAGCTTCGATCTCCTCACAAAGTGCCAGATATTCGGGCTTCAAACAAAGTCCAGTGCAAGGCTGGTGGACTGATTCTTGCTACAAAGCATCTTAATTAAGACGGAGGTACAAGGAACTGCAGATGCTGGAATCATGCGTAGAACACAAGTAGTATCCCAACAAGTCAAGCAACATGTCTGAAGGACCTGGATGGGCAATATTTTGGGTCGGGACCATTCTTCAGACAGGGTGATTTAATCAGGATTTATAAGATAATGTATAGCAAATTAAAGCCATCGAAGACACATCTGCGAGAGGAGCTGTTTTCCCCTCAATGACCGTGTGTGTAGTGGATACCAATTTGCTGAATTCTTTCAAGCCACTGCTGGGTACATTTCCAGCTTGACTGGAACTCAGTTTGCACAAAAGGTAAGACAATCTGGGCCTGAGTGACTTAAAGGATTAGTTTCAACCAGTTATAAGGCTCGAGTGACCACCACTCCCATCCATCACCCCTGAAATCCTCAATCAGATTGGGTTTTAATTGTGTAGGAAGGAGCTGCAGATGCTGGTTTACACCAAAGATAGACACAAAATGCTGGAGTAACTCAGCGGGTCAGGCAGCATCTCTGGAGAGAAGGAATGGGTGACCCATTGTCGACTTGACAAGCTGGTCAGGAAGGCCAGCTCTGCCTGGGTTGCCCCCTCAACTCAGTGCAGGCGGTGGGAGAGAGGAGGATGATGGCAAAGTTAATATCGCTGCTGGACAACGACTCCCACCCCATGCAGGACACTGTCATTGCACTGAGTAGCTCCTTCAGTGACAGACTCCTTCACCCCAAGTGCGTGAAGGAGAGATATAGGAGGTCCTTCCTTCCCGCTGCTGTGAGACTGCACAACCAGCACTGCTCCCAGCAGACGAGTCAACAGTAACAGTTAAGGAATACACAGTAAACTGATGACAATTTATCCTTGTCTTTACTTTTATTTATAATGAATGATCTCTTGCTGCTGTAACACTGTAAATTTCCCCGGTGTGAGATGCTGTCTGACCCGCTGACTTACTCCAGCCTTTTGTATCTAGGGTTTTAATCACTTTTCCTCCACTCCCACTTTATCATGGTTTCAAGCAGGTTGGACTATGTATGTGCGTTATATGAAAAATATTCCAGATCTGCAAAACAGGCCAATAAACCAGGGACTTTACCAACCCGTCATTGTTTGTGTGTTTTCTTATTCTAAATATAATCATGATCATTGCTGGAATATGCTACATGACAATGTAAAACAAAACTGTAGAGTCAAATCAATTCAATTTGTTTCTAAAACTGACTGCGTTGTGCGTCAGAAGCCTCATATACTGCCTGCAGACAGCCTTGTATACTGATTGTTACTAGGAGCTACTTGTTTGTTGATTGCTCTGGTGCTTACATTCTCAACAGCAGCCTGGCAAGTTATCAGCTTAGTGGCTCCAGTGTATCACAAATTAACTATTTGGAATGTGCTTTTGCAGAAACATCTCGATTTATAATAAACATAATAAACATGTTAAAGCTCATCCTAATAGCTATGGAGAATAGATTTTTTTTTAAAGTTTAAGCTCATCCAAGTGAGCAGTATTAGGGCTGTAGTCTAATACTCCCTTAGTACATGCATCATTTACTACAAGCAAGCACTCCTAGATTACCGAAGATAGACACAAAAAACAGGATTTACTCAGTGGGCCAGGCAGCATCTCTGGAGAGAAGGAATGGGTGACGTTTCGGGTCGACTCACTTCTAGATTACCTTTGGCGCAAGGTGAAGGCTTTTCAAATGTGGTTGTGATTTAAGGTGATGGGGAAAAGGTTAAATAGGAATCTGAGGGGTAACTTCTTCACACAAAGGGTGGTGGGTGTTTGGAATAAGCTGCCAGAGGAGGTAGTTGAGGAAGGGACGATACCAACATTTAAGAAACAGTTAGACAGATACATGGATAGGACAGGTTTGGAGGGATATGGACCAAATGCTGGCAGGTGGGACTAGTGTAGCTGGGACATGTTGGCCGGTGTGGGCAGGTGGGACTAGTGTAGCTGGGACATGTTGGCCGGTGTGGGCAGGTGGGACTAGTATAGCTGGGACATGTTGGCCGGTGTGGGCAGGTGGGACTAGTGTAGCTGGGACATGTTGGCCGGTGTGGGCAGGTGGGACTAGTATAGCTGGGACATGTTGGCCGGTGTGGGCAGGTTGGGCCATAGGGCCTGTTTCTCTATTACTCCATGACTAGTATGGAACTGCAAGGAAATGTGGCAAAAGACCTTCACAGAAGGGATTTAAATCCACCTACCGCATTGTTCTTCATCACTAGAATCATCACAGTCTGGTTCACCATCACACCTCTTTGATGCCAAGAGACATCTGCCTGAATTGCACTTGAAATGACTCGGGGAGCACTCTGTCAAGAGAACATTAAACTGTCATTGCATCAGGTGATAATACTTAAACATAGAATGCCTGAAAGACCTGATGTGCGGGCTGGCAGGCTACCCATCATAATATCACTACTTATTAAATTCAATCAATGGAAGATAACGAACATGAGAAGCACATAATTGAATGGCAATGTATTAATACTAACTTTTTTCAAATGTTAAGCCACACTATTGACCCAAGTCAGACCTGGATTTGTCTGAGGCTGTAAGGTACAAGTTCACTTAACAATTTCATTTACAGAATGTCGGAATCAATCTATTGTCTGAAACAATGTCAAAATTGCCTCAAAGCCTCTGCAACATAAAAACCACTGGCATCGTTTTTAGTTTAGCTCAGAGCCCCTTCAAGCAGAAATATGACAAGTTGTTGCAGAAAGTAACCAGGCAGATTTCTGGAAGTTATTTCAAGCCATCTGACAACTAATCCAAGAAAAGAAACTTATCTGTATAATTTTTAAGAGGCTGCTAATAGTCAACTTCTCCCACCAGTTATTGCATGAGTACGGCACGGTAGCGCAGCGGTAGAGTTGCTGCTTTACAGCGAATGCAGCGCCGGAGACTCAGGTTCGATCCTGACTACGGGTGCTGCACTGTAAGGAGTTTGTACGTTCTCCCCGTGACCTGCGTGGGTTTTCTCCGAGATCTTCGGTTTCCTCCCACACTCCAAAGACGTACAGGTATGTAGGTTAATTGGCTGGGTAAATGTAAAAATTGTCCCTAGTGGGTGTAGGATAGTGTTAATGTACGGGGATCACTGGGCGGCACGGACTTGGAGGGCCGAAAAGGCCTGTTTCCGGCTGTATATATATGATATGATATGATATGATATTAAAATCTGGGGCGGCACAGTGGCGCAGCTGGTAGTGCTGCTGCCTCACAGGGCCAAAGACACAGATTTGAACCTGGCCTCAGGTGAATGTCTGTGTGGAGTTTGCCTGTTCCCCCTGTGACCGCATGGGTTTCCTCTCGGTGTTCCAGTTTTCCTCCACATCCCAAATACGTGTGGATTTGTAGGTTCATTGCATCTGTAAACTGCGTCTAATGGTTAGGGAGTGGATGAGAAAGTCGGATTTAGTGTGAATGGGTTTATTGATGGTCAGCATAGACTCAGTGGGCCAAAGTGTGCTGTATCGCTAAAAACGGAAAATAAAATCTCATAACATCCCTCGCCTCCACCTCTAGATCAGGCCTTTTGTAGTGGAAACCATTTTTCATGCTCTTGCGGCTGCCATGCTCACTGTTGCAAGAGCACGGAACAGACCAAATCTGCTAGCCTCACATCTCCCAATCTCTCCAAGGCCTTCAAACACACTTGACAAATGCGACGGCCAAACTTAAATTACGTTAAGCGGAATGAACAGAAGGTTATTAGTGCATTTTATAAATACAAGTATTCTCAATGTTGATGCAGTCCATTGTGCAAAATCCCAAACTTCATCCATAGTGAATGGATGACCCCAACTGAGTGAGGTGGATGAATCCTGGGTGACCTGGACAACAATTCATCACCAGTGGAAACTTTGACCTCTCGATGAAATGGAAGATGATGGGAGAATTCAATTTTCATTCTTATTACTTGGGCAGTAATTGTTGGAGTAGTTCTCTGCCCAGCCAGAGAACCTGAATGATTTTCATTCAATTTGAAATCAATTTGATTCTGCAAGCAGCAGAGAAGGAAGAAGCAGGGCATCAAAGCAATTAGATGATGACAATTTACCCCTCACTATTGGAACAGAGAGGTTAAAAAAAAAGCCCAGTTGAGAGAGATTCTGAGAAGCCATCACCCAAGGAAATCTAAACAGATCTTTTTCTCTAGAATGCTGGGGGTTGAGGGGAGTCCTGATGGAAGTCTACAAAATTATGAGATGCATAGATAGAGTACACAGTCAGAATCTTTTTCGCAGGTTGGTAATGTCAAAGACTTGAGGGCAAAGCACAGCATAGTGGCAAGGACAATGTTTAAAGATGTACAGGGTAAATTATTTCCACAGAGGGTGGTGAGTGCCTAGAATGGGTGATGGTGACGGCAGATATGATAGCAGCATTATAAGAGGCTTTTAGATAGGCACATGAATGCCAATGGAATGGAAGGATATGGATCATATACAGGCAAAGGAGATTAGTTTATCTTGGCATTATGTTCGGCACTAGTAGGCCGAATGGGTTGTTCCTGTGCTGTACTGTTCCGTGTTCATCTCAGGAAGAACCAGCTATTTTTCAGAGAGAAGATGTACAGTTTGCAATTAAGATTAAGATAATTATAATAAAACATGAACTTCATGAGCATCTAGAAAGCTTACAGGGTCAAACTAACCTTCCACATTCTCATCAGGCAATAGGCATGTCTGGTTGTCAGAGTTTTCCTTCGGGAACTTGCTGCAGTCCATGTCTTCTGGCCACTGATGTCCAATTATGTCCAGCAACATCTCACAATGCTCCTTAGAGTCTTCACACAGTGATCTCAGAGGAAAAATAAAATTGTAGTACATTTTAATTTGAATGTTTTCAAAAAGGATAGCTAAGTGAGTAAATACTAAGTAAGCACGATCTCCCTATCATACAGCATAGAAACAGGCCCTTTGGCCCAACTCATCCACGCAAACCAAGAGGCCCCATCTAAACTAGTCCCATTTTTCTGCATTGGCCCATATTCCTCTCAACCTTTCCTATCCATGAACCTGTCCAAATATATTTTCAATGATGTTCTCAAAGGGATTGGACAGGCTAGATGCAGGAATATTTTCCCCAATGTCGGGGGTGTCCAGAACCAGGGATCACCGTTTAAGGATAAGGGGTAGGGCATTTAGGACTGAGATGAGGAAAGATTTTTTTAGCCAGAGAGTTGTGAATCTGTGAAATTCTCTGCCACAGAAGGCAATGGAGGCCAATTCACTGGATGTTTTCAAGAGAGAGTTAGATATTGTTCTTAGGGCTAATGGAATCAAGGGATATGAGGAGAAAGCAGGAATGGGGTATTAATTTCAGATGATCAACCATGATCATACTGAATGGTGCTGGCTCAAAGGGCCGTGTGGCCTACTCCTGCACCTATTTTCTATGTTTCTATGTTGCTATACTTGCCTCGACTACGTAATCTGGCAGCTAGTTCCATATACCCACCACTCTCTGCATGAAAAGTTGCCCCTTTGGTTCCTATTAAATTTTTCTTAAGATATTACCTTAAACCCATATCCTCTAGTTGTTGATTCCCCTACCCTTGGAAAAAGATTGTGTATTCACCCTATTATTTCTCCTCAAGATATTATACACCTTTATAAGATCACCACATTGCCTGCATTCCAGGTGGTAAAGTCCTAGCATTCCCAACCTTTCCCTTTAACTCAAATCTTAGCAGCAATCTCATAAATTTTCACTGCAACCATTCCAAACTTGATAACAAATGATGTGCCAACCATGAATAATTGGAATAATACGACCCTGATGAAAATGTTGACAAACATTCTGCATTATGCACATGATTTTTTTAAGCATGAATCACATTTTTAAATAAAAAAATATTTTAATCTCCCTACGTAAATGTGTGCACCTCCATTTTACAGATCTTTAATTACCCTAAAGACAGCCTAGGATTGCAATGAGGGAAAGAACCAAAAATCAGGTGAAATCTATAACAAAAAATATAAAAAGTCTGCCACAATCTCCCTGCAGTCTATGCTAACTGGACTTCTATGTCATATTAAAAGAAAGATAGGACAGTTTTAGAGGGATAAGGGCCAAATATAGGCAAATGGGTTGAGCTTATGGCATGCTGTATGACTCTAGATTCTATGATAGTTTCCAACTAGTATGGCTAATCATACTAGATATTTTCTGATAAGAACATTTGAAATAGACACTCTATATAGTACCTGCAAGGGGGCACAGGTTGATTAGTTGCATGGTCACACTTTGGCACAAGGATAGTACAAGCAAAGAACATGAGGTACTTGTAACAACCAGTCTGAACAAAGCTCGGAAAGAGTAAAAATTCCCAGCTTATTGATGCTGCCTTCTGATTTTGGTGCCCCAGATAGTTGGGGTAAATGGTGGTGTTGTATGGCTGATTCATACAGAGCTCAAGAGTTATAGGCTCACATTTACCTGCAAGAGTGAAAAACATTTCATTGGATTTTTCATTCAGGATACTCGCGTTTTAAATTGCTGGTGTTAACAATGCGAGAGTATATAAAGTAGACATGACAGAGCACCTTATCGTTACAAAGATTAGAATCATATTTAATCGGTAAAATGAAATGTGGTTTTGCAGATTTATTTGAGCATAAAAGGTGCAATCCCAGCTGTAATCACAATGGCAGACTAAGCAAGGATTGAATTACCAGGACCCACTGGTACAAGTCAAGCAACAATATACACCCTGGTAGATGTGGGATAACAATACAAGATCTACAGTTTGAGAACTTGTGCCTCCACACAAGAATATAGTCAGACATAAAGGGTTGCAGGAAGGCCTATTTCCATTGTCAGCATCAGTAGAGAAATACCACAACTGCAAGACCAGCAGAGAAAGAGGGTCTTCAGAAGAGCTGAATATGCATGGCTCAGAACTGACTGCCCTGCATCAGACTACTCTCACCTGTACCCCAGCGGCTCAGTGCTAATGGATTGGGTCTGTACATTGGGCGAGGATCTTATCTCAATGTGTGATTAAAAATGCCATGCATTGTACAGTCAGAGAAAGACTGAACAGCGCCTAGTAAGGTTGAAGGGCCCTTCTCCCTCCTGCAGGTGCACGATCGATCAAAATAACTATATGTCTGCTTGGCCAGGGGATGGGCGAGTGTGGCTCCAGAACTCGCCACCGAGTTTACTAATTTACTTGTATTCCTGTTTAAATACTAAATGAACTACTGCCATATTGTGCATCTTTGGAGTTATGTAATCTAACAAGTACTCATCTAACTTACTGCAGTTCATTCCACTGTTGTGAGGTGCACAGCTTGAGTCTCCATTGCATCCATCAACACAGGATGATTGAGCACACAGTAAGCCCCCTTCTTTACATGAACTCTGATCTGCAGGTAAAAACAGAAAGCACATATGGGATGATTTTTCAAAAATTCTTCTTCTTCTCAAAGTCCAAATGCATCCTCTATCAGGTGATCAAGTGGATGCAGCCCATTCTTGACTCATGCTCTCGTTTGTGTCTGAACGGCTCAGTGCCAATAACTGACCATCTGTACTTTGGGCGAAGATGCTGCCCCTTATCTCCACATGTGTATAAAAATGCCATGCATTGTACAATCAGAGAAAGAACAGTGCCTGGTACAGTCGAGAAAACAGTGCTGGAGTAACTCAGCGGGTTGGTGCTGAGCATAAAGCCACTGTCAAGATCATCTGATCTGCCTGCACATGGTCCTTATCCCTCCATTCTCTGCATAGCTATGGTCCAAACATCCTATTGTATCCCGATATCACAGCCTATCTACCCGAGATGGACCCATATATTCCCACTCTTTGCTATCTGATAACTAATTCTCAGTCCATGTCAGTAAATTCTCCCCAACTCCCTATCCTCTAACCTTGTTGACCAACCTGTGGGCAGCACAGCGGTAGAGTTGCTGTATTACAGTGCTAGGGACCCAGGTTCAATCCTAACTACGGGAGCAGTCTGTAGGGTGTTTTACGTTTTCCCTGTGACCACGTAGGTTTTCTCCAGGTGCTCCGGTTCCTCCCACATTCCAAAGACAGAAGGTTTGTAGGTTAATTGGTTTCTGTAAATTGCCCCTAGTGTGTAGAATGTGAAGATGGGGAAACAGAACTAATACGGGTAATCATTGGTCAGTGCAGACTCAGTGGGCCAAAAAGTCCTGTACCCACAGTATCTCTAAACTAAACTAAATCTCATGAGTGTAACTTTATTCATAACCATCTTAAAAGTCAAATACAAAACATCTGCTGATTCTCCCTTATGTATACTATTGGCCACATCCACAAAAGAATACCACTAGATTAGTGAATCACGATTTTCCTTTTGTATATCCATGCTGAACCTGCTCAATTCTACTGTTAGACTTTTAGACTTTAGAGATACAGTGCGGAAACAGGCCCTAGGCCCCACTGAGTCCGTGCCAACCAGTGATCCACACACACTAACACTATCCTACACGCTAGGGACAACTTACAATTAACAGAAGCCAATTAACCGACAAACCTGTACATCTTTGTAATGTGGGAGGAAGCTGGAGAAACCGGAGAAACCCCATATGGCCACAGGGAGAATGTACAATCTCTGTACAGACAGTACCCATAGCCAGGATCAAAACCGGCTCCCTGGCGCTCTAAGGCATCACTCGACCACAGCGCCACTGTGCCGCCCTGTCCTTTTCTAAGTTTTCTTGTGACCTTGACAGCTTTGTCTAGAGCCTCTCACAGACATCTCCTCCTTACCTCCTCTGTATACAACTTAAGATGCCTATTTTCTCACATTTCCAGTTTTAATGAAAAGGTCATATCCTGAAATGTCACTTTGTTTCTCTCCTCATGGATGCTACCTGACCTGCAGTTTGCTTCCATCATTAACTGTCTTTCTTTTAGATTTCCAACATTACCATTTTCTGTTCTGATCGTTGTGAACATAAATTTAGTCAGTTTGCATTTTATTGTTTAGTAACAATGTTTAAAACAAACATTAAGTGTGGCTTAATCTACTTTACAAGCATGCAGAATATTAACCAGAGTCCATCAGAACTAATTAAGTTCTTGACATTTAGACAAATTGCCGTTTTCCCTCCAACCACCTTATTCCTCCTTTCTGATTATTCTCGAAGTTTGATTTAGAATCAATTACATACCACTGCAGATTTATTAAATTTGTTGGAATTAATTTCCAGTTTATTGATTGATCATGGTGTAGAAATTCCAGCATTATGGTCTGTTTCCCCCCATTATTACCAACCATGAGATTTTGAACAGTTCAGCTCATCACTCCAGTCTTCACAGTCATTTTCACCATCACATTGGTAAATGCTTGGAATACATCGGGCATTATTGCATTCCATCAGACCCTGACTCTTGCAAGCTGCAAAATAATTGTAGTTGGCTTAGAACATTAAAATATGTTGCATTGAAGCTACCATTAAAAATACTTAAAGACACTTTGTTCCAATGTGATGTAAAGTGAGAAGTTAATTCTTGAACAAATTTCAAAGAGGTGCCTCACCAATGAACAAGTGATGCATGAAGTACACCCCGCATTGAGAGAAATCCCAGGACATTCAGTGAAGATAAGATGTATGAGGATTAAAAGAATGATAGGACTGTGGGGATCCATCACAGATCCTTGACGTGGGTGTAGCTGAAATGTGTTGCTTGTCTGGTTAGATCATTTCAAAGTGAAGTCAGAACTATTTATTAAAGGAACAAAGAATCCTCAAATACAGAACCACAAGGAAACGGAAGTGATGCTAACACTACTGGAAATAATTAGTACATTTCTTAAGGCCAAGGTAGGTCCCGAGTAAATTCAGTAGATATGGTTTATTTTAATTTTCAAAAGATTTTTGACAAGATGTCTGAAAGGGTCGCTGGGGTAAAACACAATCAGTCAAATGGTATGAAGCAGTTGGACAGGAAATGGACAGGAAAGCAACAGTTTGAGTTCTTGGATTCTGCTCAGACTGAAGGAAAGTTAAAAATGAAGTAACCTGGAGCTCAATGCTAGTAATTTTGCTACAAATATATTACTTAGGCATAGAGAATATAATATATCTGCTGAGCTTAGAATAAAGTGGATTGTCAGATAATGCAGGACAGGCAGGTAGCAGAGTGAGTGGACATGTTGTAGATGCAGTTTGTGTGAATATCCAAGAATACACATTTTAAGAGAAATAAGAATGCAGGGTTATAATTGTAGCAACAATTAGAGTTTGTGAGCCTCAAAGACAACCAAAGGTTGAAATATTTCGTTCATTTGCAGGTCACTAAAGATGTAAACACAAGACCAACAATGATTTAATTTAAGTTTCATAAATGAGTGTACAGGAATAAGGTAGTAGTAAAGGGCCGAATGGCCTACTCCTGCACCTATTTTCTATGTTTCTATGTTTCTAATACAGTTACAAAGAACAATGAACAGTCAGAGTATCATGTGCATTTCAGAACTGGGAGCAGGATTATGCATTTGGACTCCTGAGACTACTTTACTATTTATGTTGATATTGGCTGATCTTCTACCTTGACACCAATTTCCTGTCCCATACTGTATCCCTCAATTTCCTTAATGTTTCGAAATCAAATAATGTCCATTTTGAACGCAATCAATCACTGTGGTATCACAACCCTTGAGAATTCTGAAGAAACGCTACTCTTTGAATGAAGAGATTTACAGACATATAAACAAATGAATAGGAGCACGAGTAAAAGTTGGAACAAGCTGACTGAGAGGACTATGTGGGATATCAAGGAGCCTTGGTAAGATCACGACTGTTCACTTCTCCTGCAGCACCCCTTTGCTGCCTCATTTCTGACCAGAGTAGCCTAACCCTTATAGTGAGACGTGGTCTGATACCTCAACCAATTCTCCTGCATCTCAGCAGATCAGGTGATGTCGGTGGAGGGAATGGAAAGGGTGATGTTTCAGGTTAGGACCCTTCCTCAGACTGATCAGTCTGAAGAAGGGTCCCAACGCAAGAGGTCGCCTATCCATTTCCTCCACAGATGCTGCCTGACATGTTGAGTTACTCCAACACTTTCTGTTTTGCTCAAGATTCCAGCATCTGTAGTTCCTTGTGTCTCCATCCTCCCGCATCTACTTTGCTGAGCTATCTACGAATTTTACACGTTTTAATGAGTATGATCTCTTACTCTTACAAAACTCAAGGGAGGAGTCCTGGCTTGCTCATGCTCTCCTCCTATGATAGGCCTGCCATCTGAGGAACAGCTTGGTGATCCTTCACTGTACCCGCCCAGAGATTTCAGTGGCTTGTGGACAAGGGCATTTCAGTACTTTTGAACACTGGCCTCCTCCATTCTCTCACCATTCAAAGAGTCAGCATTTCTGGGTTTTTTCTCCTCAAATTTTTCCACATTACACTCCATCAACAACATGATTGCCCACTCAGTCAGCTCATCTACTTCCTTTTGAAGTGTGTGTGTCCTCGTTGCTAATCGCACTCCTACTTAATCTTATGTTGTCAGCAAATGTTACATTTGGTCCATGTGTTACATTTACATTCAGACAAATCATAAATTGAAATTGTGAATAGATGGGGTCCAAAATCTGCTGTACCAAACTCATGGCAACCAAAAACCTGAGAAAGATCCAATTACAGTTCCTAGTCTTTATCTTTTAATCTGTTACCAACTCTCAAACCCCAGTTCCAAACACTGCGATCTCGTTCACCAACTTCCTGTATGAATCTTATTAAAGACATCTGAAACTCTGGATGTATCATGCCCACTGATTCCCCCTCATTTATTTGGACGTGGCTGCATAATTCTCCTGGGTGTTCCAGTTTCATCCCTCATCCTAAAGAACTAACAGAGTGAGTTCAGTTTAGTTTATTGTCATGTGTACCGAGGTACAGTGAAAAGCTTTTTGGCGCATGCTATCCAGTCAACGGAAAGGCAATACATGACAATCAATATATTTGCAGTGAATAGATACATGATAAAGGGATAACATTTAGTGCAAGGTAAAGGCAGCAAAGTCCAATCAAGGATAGTCCGAGGGTCACCAAAGAGGTAGATAGTAGTTCAGCACTGCTCTCTTGTTGTGGTAGGATGATTCAGTTGCCTGTTAACAGCTGGGAAGAAACTGTCCCTGAATCTGAAGGTGTGCGTTTTCACACCTATACCTTTTGCGTGATGGGAGAGGGGAGAAGAGGGAGGGGCTAGGGTGCGACATCCTTGATGATGCTGCTGGGCTTGCTGGGCTTGCTGAGGCAGCGTGAGGTACAAATGGAGTCAATAGAAGGGAGGTTGGTTTGTGTGATGGCCTGGGCTGCGTCCACAATTTGCTGCAATTTCTTGCGGTATTTGATGGAGCTGTTCCCAAACCAGAATGGGGAATTGATTGGTCATTGTAAGCTGTCCTTAAACATGCAAGTAAATAGTAGAACCTATGGAGATGCAATGAGAATGTGGGGAGAATAAAATGGGATTAGCATAGGATTAGTGTAAATGGGTGCTTGATGGCTTGTACTTGGTGGACCGGAGGACCAGTTTCCACAGCACATGAACCTAGCTCTTCCTAATCTTGGTAGTTATTTATTATTCAGTCCAATCAAGGAGGCAACCATTTTAGTTTGTTAATTGATGCAGTACATCACCAAATTATTTTTACAATAATTTGTTTTAAATTGTCGTCTGTTTACTTGCACCTTTTCATAAGAGTTGAAGGTAATAGGGAGACACTGCATGGAAATAGCCCATGTGGTCCACACTGACCATCAAGAACCCATTTACACTATTCGAACCTTATTCTCTCCATGTTGTCATCAATTCCATCCAGATTCTCCCAATCACTCACACACAAGGGGCAATTTACAGAGGCCAATTAACCTACCAAACCGCACTTCTTTGAGATGTGGGGGGAAACTGGAGCATCCGGTGGAAGCCCACGTAATTACAGGGTGAATGTGAAAAATACACAGAATTGAACCTGGGTCTCTGGCATTGTGAGGCAGCAGCCCCACCAACTGCACCAGTCCCACCAACTGCACCAGCCCCGCCAACAGCAGCAGCCCCGCCAACTGCAGCAGCCCCGCCAACTGCAGCAGCCCCGCCAACTGCAGCAGCCCCGCCAACTGCACCAGCCCCGCCAACTGCACCAGCCCCGCCAACTGCAGCAGCCCCGCCAACTGCAGCAGCCCCGCCAACTGCAGCAGCCCCGCCAACTGCACCAGCCCCGCCAACTGCACCAGCCCCGCCAACAGCAGCAGCCCCGCCAACTGCAGCAGCCCCGCCAACTGCAGCAGCCCCGCCAACTGCAGCAGCCCCGCCAACTGCAGCAGCCCCGCCAACTGCAGCAGCCCCGCCAACTGCAGCAGCCCCGCCAACTGCAGCAGCCCCACCAGCTGCACCACTCTGTTGCTTCTGGAATAATCATATCAGAATTTTATTTCTAACCCGGCATCAAATTAATTTGTCAACACACACAATTAACATGTCCTATGCTTCTGGCTGAGATGATGTATAGTTTTCCATATTCATGTACACATTTTGAACATGATTGCACTTTAACACTGAATTAATAATGCTGCATGTAAATGTAGGAAGCCATACTATTGGCGAGTGTTGCCTACACACTTATTCTTTCCTATTTAATCTTTTAAAGTAAAAATGTTATATACACGTTTTTCTTAAGAGACTTTGGGAGTTTCAGATGCATTTCCCCTGAGCTGCAATGTTTAAGGTGAGGTGGTAACTTACAACAGTTTGCCTCATCAGACATGTCCGTGCAGTCATGATCTCCATCACAAACCCAGGTCTTCGTGATACACCTACCATCCCCGCATCTGAAATGGAGCTCCGGGTTGCACTCTGCAGAGCAGTAAATAGTTCAAGTCAGTCAAGAAATTGTGACATGGGCAAGCGCAAATCGACTGTTAGGCAGAACCTCATTTGTTATCAAGCCAAATTACCCAATCTGCACTATCTTGTTGAAGATCAAATCTTCCCAGCCTTTAAATCGTATGTCGAGTTTTCCAAATTCAATGCCTTAACTCTATCATTGTAATATTTATTATTTCACTGTTCACTGAAGCACTGTTCCAAATATCCACATGGTGGCCCGGTCTTCACTTGTGTGCCAAGTCAACAAGTGGCAGCAGTCTATTCGCCCATTGAAAGTGCCCTAGCTAACCTGCAATTCCCAACATGATTTGGGGGATGCACTTCAGCCCAGTGGAAGAGAACCGTAACAATTGTGTCCTTTGCTGAGCAATGGGCTGTTCAAAGTCAGCTGAGGGAGCACTGGGGGAGCCAGACTTCCACTATATTCTCCCTTATCTTCAAGTAGCACGACATACTTTTACATCAGTCAAAATAAGATCTAGCTCAGTAAATGCATGCAGATCTGTTTTACTTGTGTTTACCTCAATCCACCCATCATACTCCTATATCCTTCCATGCTCTTCCTTTCCAAAACCCTTAAAAAATGTCGCTAGGGTCCCAATATTATAAAGTAGGGAGACCTGGGTTGACTCCCCTAAAATCTAAATACAGTATCTATCAATGTCTACCTTGTGGTCACCTTTTACCACTGCTGTCACCAAATGCCTTCCTTACCACCCTATCTACCTGTGCTTCTACCTTCTGTGACCTATGAACTTGGATTCTCTGTACATCAATGCTGTTAATACAAAGGTATACTCTCTCCTAACATTCATCCTCCCTAATTACAACATCTCACACTTGCTCAGATTAAACTCCATCTGTCATTTTCCACCCATTTCCGATCTATATCCCATTGTATCTGACAGCCTTCCTTACTGTG
The DNA here is from genome assembly GCF_053455715.1 of Rhinoraja longicauda. Taxonomy (NCBI): domain Eukaryota; kingdom Metazoa; phylum Chordata; class Chondrichthyes; order Rajiformes; family Arhynchobatidae; genus Rhinoraja; species Rhinoraja longicauda. Next base: position 63,800,222 of record NC_135953.1, on the reverse strand, counting down.
TGCAACCCCTCCAAATTTGGTGACGTCAGTAAACGTACTCACCAACCCATCCACATTTACGTCCAGGTCATTTATATATTTCTGTTCCAAAATGTAAGGTTGGAGGTTATACTTACCACAGTTCATTTCATCGCTCAGATCCCCACAGTCATTGTAACCATCACATGTGCTGTTATAGTGGATGCATTTGCCAGTGCCACAATGAAACTGCCCCTCACTGCAAGCTGCATTGGAAAATGAAAAGTCAGAGCCAGGGGATAAAATGGAAAAGCTGATGAAAAAACAAAGGTCTGAAATTTGATGATGGTTTGGCACTGTGAATCAGTATCGTGTTCACCGTGGCAGGCATTGTGTATCAGCAAATCTGAAATTAGAATTGCTCACCCATCAGATAGGAATTAGATCATATGAGGTGCCCAGTGTCAGAGACCGTAGCAGATGTTATAGTCATTCGTAAACACAAATGGAAGGTCTCATGTCCACAATGTACCCATAATAAAACAAAGCAAAACTTGAACATGTCAGGGTTTGGGCCGATTCCAGGAAAGTGCAGCTTAGACACCACCTGATCAGTGATCCTGAAAGTGATCATGGCAGAAAATCAGCAAAATCTTAAAGTCCGAACAAAACACCAAGTGTTGGAGTAACTTAGTAGGTCAAGCAGCATCTGTGGAGGGAATGGATAGGTGATGTTTTGGTTCAGTTCTGAAGAAGGGTCCCAACTCGAAACATCACATATTCATGTTCTCCAGAGACACTGTCTGATCCATCAAGTCACTCCAGCACTTTGTATCTTTTTTTTTTACACCAGCATCTGCAGTACCTTGTTTTTAGGTTTTTGTACCTTGTATTTAGGTACCTTGTTTTTAGATGTGCCCAAGGTCAATCCCTGCCATAGGGCGAACAAAGTATATCAATCAAGCCGACTCGAGTGAGGCACTGCACAATCAAAACTCTGAAACCTGCAGAGAAATGCATCCTCCCTAATAAGGACACTGCTACCTACTCCATCAGCAACACACCCATCCTCACCACAATTCTTACTTTAAAACCTTGGCTCAGTAAATACTGGGACTGATAAGCTGATCATTCATTATCCATTTTCCCGCATTTGCGCTATTAATCCCAGCCTGACAACCTTTGTACAAGGTGGCAGGGCTTCACTGATCAATGTGGGCACTGTCAGATTGTGAGGCCGCATCTAGAAGTGTAAGCACTGAGAACTGACCAAAGGATATTGCTGCTCTGATGTTTCGGTTTTTAAAAAATCAATACCGAAACAGCTACTGATATTCGGATCACACTTTAGGCCACACCTTGCAGCAATGGATCAATCCTTGTCATATTCCCTGCGAAGCAGACTCAGACTGGTTAGCAACCGCTAACCTGGGATTACCAGACACAGTGGGCTTGCAGCCTGGGAAAGCAAATGATCCCATCGGCAAACAAATATTCACAAGGGTCTCAGCCACATTTTATACAGTAAAAAATGCTTTTCATGAAAGGCATCTGTTTCTGGCAGTTTCTCCGACAATAATGTCAACATAATAATGACACAACTAATCTGGCCAATGATCCGAAATGGACACCATAAAGCCGTTACCCAACCGGAAAAGATATATTTTAGGCTGTTATTGTAGAACCCAGTATCATGGATGTATGTTCTTTGAGTTTTTGTACAAAGATGCTGCTTATCCCATTACAATACTTGACTCTTTGAGAAAAGTTTAATCACTATCTACAGTCAACACAGGAAAAGAAATTAGTGACATACTGCAATTTGCTTCATCGCTCCAGTCGTCGCAGTCATTGTAACCATTGCACACCAGTTTCCTTTGGATACAGAAGGCACTACCACACAAGAAGCTGTCCAGCTCTTTGCAAGATTCTGTAAGAAAAAGAAAAGGACATTTGACAAGCTACAGGGTGCTTTATGGGACCAGCAGAGTCTGGAGAGAAGGAATGGGAATGTTTCAGGTTGAAACCCTTCTTCAGACCCGAAGGTCTGACCCGAAATGTCACCCATTCCTTCTCTTTAAAGATGCTGCCTGTCCCTCTGAGCTACTCCAGCATTTTTGTGTCTATCTTCAGATTAAACCAACATTTGCAGTTCCTTCCTACACTGGATGCTTTTTGTTGGATGAATTTCACAGGCACCGTCTTTACCTGCAGACAAATATATAGATATATATTATTTATGAAATATATGCCTTCTATAAACCTCTGCCTTCTGAAGTACTGGAACTATTAACAAACATTATGATATATTAAAAATATTAAGATAAAATTTGAATATATATTATATTTGTCATAACATTTAATATATTTCAAATATATATCTTAATGTTTTTAATGCTGTGAGAACCTAGCAACAGAATTGTTTAGGGGTCAAAACTTATAAGATGAAATAAAATGTAATTAGTGTAGCATTGGTATAAATGGGTGCTTGATGGTCAGGGCAGGTACTTGGGCTGAAGATCCTGTTTCTGTGCTGTATGATTCATGGCTCAGTCAGTCATATAATACATGCAGTTCAGATTAATTTTTAGTTCCATGCACAGTTACTGAATTTAACAGAAGCAACTTTCTTTTTTAAATTATTTTTTTAAGGTTCCTAGAAGTAGAACAAATTTTGTTTTTTAAAGACGATAGTTTGTTGACATAAAAGATGAAAGAATTTGCCGAGAAGGATGTTCGGGGTGCTTATTCGCTGCATTTATTTTGCCAAATGAAAATATTAACTGCTCAGTTTTTAGCTTTATACTTTACCCAACCAATATAATTCTCAAAACCGATGTAGCTTGGTGTAGGAAGGAACAGCAGATGCTGGTTTACGATGAAGATTGGCACAAAATATATATCTATGGTGTTTATCCATAGCTTGACTCTGCCCTTACAGGATTTTAGGTTCCCACATAAGGGGAAATGTAGGCTCCAGCACTCCCAGCAGGTATAGGAATAAATGCTGTGAAATCACAAGGGCAAATTCCTCACTTTACATCCAAATAGGCACCATTGTTTGGAGACGGATTCACATGCAAATCAGCCATCTGCTGTTACCCAGTAGTCTTTGAAGAAATCATGTTGTAAACAGTAGTATGTCACAGAACCCCATCCCATTGGACAATAGTTAATGTTCCACTGCTTTAATATATGTTCCATGTTCACATTCACCCTGCAGCTGAATCATTAATATGGAGTATACAACACAGATCTGTGACCAGACCTGCTCTCACGGTGCACCACATAGCATGCGGTCATCAATGTATGAGAAATGAGGAAATTGGAGACCAGTTTAGAGTTTTAACCTCAAATAAGTTGCAATATTTTACAATGTAATAACCCAGACAGAGATAAGGTGCACACTCTGACCAGCCGTGCTCATTTATCTCAGAAGACCCAACTTTTGTAACTAAATGTGAGGTAAATAGTTCCAGGGCCTTTGCTCCTTAGTTTTGATGAAACAATTGTGCGAGTATGCAGAAGCATCTCTCTACAGTCACCAAGAGAGGAACCAATTGTAGTTGAACTCAAAATGACCTCCATCTTTATCCAGCATAGAAAAGTTCAACAAACGCATGGGAATTAACTGTTTTTATGCATATTTTAAAATAGCCATCACCTCCTAGATTCATAGTCATATAGCATGGAAACAGGCCCTTCTGCCCATGCCGACCAACAACGCCAGTCCTACCTCCCTGCGTTTGCCCCATATCCCCCTAAACCTATCCTATCTAAACCTGTCCTTTTCTTCTTGGTCCTGCCATCAGTCAAATGAACCAAGTCACCAGTCATCTAATGAGGGAAGAGTTAAACCGAACTATTATTCAACTTCACAGTGTGAAGAGGTTGGTCTGATTTTTTTTTCCCATTTAATTCAATCAGTGCAATATCTCTGACTATCTAAGCCAAATAGGAACATGCTACATTTCTCTATATCAGCAGATCATCAGACATCAATTTTCTTTGTTCCTCCTGCATCCCTAACTTATGGATCTCAATAGAAGTCTGTGGGTTATTTTTTACTCAGCATCTAACTGCCTGCTGAAGTATTGGTCACAGTTTTGTATCTCTCTCTGTTCACAGTAGACATCAAAGACTTTCCAGGACTGTATAACAACTGATAAACAATTGCTGGGAAAAAACTAATGAATTCAGTACTTATACTTCATGGAACTCAACACTTATTCACATGATAATCACCACTCTGTATACTCATTTAGTGTCAAAATTAACAAGAATAATTGCTTCAAGAGCAACACTGAAAGTAAATGAATACATTAGGAAAGGGGGTTGTTATTATATCAGTGTCCATGGACTGTTGATCGATGGACATTCGGTATGTTGATGAATACTCTCTTGAATTTCTACGTGTACATTAGAGAGCATATTGGCTGGTTGCATCATGGCTTAGTTTAGCAACTTGAATGTCCAGAAATGGTGGAGATTACAAACAGTGGTAAACACCACTCAGTCCATCACGGGTACTGACGAGTACTTCATCAAAGGGATCTATAGGTGGTGCTGCCTCAAAAAGGCGGCCAGCATCATCAATGACCCACACCACCATGGCCATGGTCTCATTTCACTCCTGCCATGAGGAAGAAGGTGCAACAACCATGATTTCCAGGTCCAGGAACACCTTCTTCCCATCAACCATCAGGCTATTGAACACTATAAATACCACCTAAGCTTCAAACTACAAACTGTCTTGGTTGCATTAGGAACTTCAGGGTTTAGTTTTGTACTATCTTGGGTTTTTATTTATTTATTCAGCATTTTTGTTTGTTTATTATGTTATCTATTGAGCACTGTGTTTACAAACCTGTTGTGCTGTTGCAAGGAAGAATTTCATTGATCCGTTTCAGTACATCTGGAAAAAAAACGCTCTTGATGCTTGGCAACCACCCAATTTTAAATAATTGAATAAATCCAAAATATAAAGGCGAGTTGCACACATGTAAACAGCTAATGTAAACATGTAAACACATGTAAACATGTGAAAGGAGTTGCTCTCAATATTAGGATACATTTGACAAAGTGTATCTAACCACGACGCCCCAGGCAAACTGAGCTCAGTTGAGGTGAAATGAATAAAACTCCATTAGGTTGGAGTTGCAGTTAAAATTGGCCAAGGTAACACAAGGGAAGGGAGCCATGGACTATCTTAATTTGGACTTTACTGGATTTTATCTTGCACTAAATGGTATTCCTTTCATCCTGCAAATGTACACTGGACGGCTTGATTTTAATCATTTACAGTCTTCCCACTGACTGGATGGCACGTAACAATAAAGCCTTACATCGTACCTCAGTACACGTGACAATAAACTAAACTAAAACTATTCGTTTTTCCGCAAAATTCCACGGTAATTATAGACTTCTAACATCAATTTTTAGTGTAAGTCAACATTTGCATCCAAAAATCTTGAAGAGTGACTGATAAGACCAGGACCCGCCGAACAACCGCGCCGCCAACCGGAACGTGCTCCGGTAGACACGACTTGCCCCACAGGCCTCCCAGGGGAATGCGGAGAAGCCGGGCGGCAATGCTTGGCTGGGCCGAAGGAGCCTCAGCGGCGGCAGCAGCGGCATCGATAGACTCAGTGGGAACAGCGGAAGCCTCGGCGGTGGCAGCAGGAGCCTCGGCGGCAGCGGAAGCCTCGGCAGCGGCGGGGCCTCACGATCGACACTTCATCAGTGGTCGATGAGCGCGAGGGGGGAAGGGGAAGACAATGGGGACCCGGCCTGGTGGAACTGCCGTGAGAGACGGTGGGAGAACAAAGGGGGATCCGGTGTGGGGGAGGGGGGCACTCTAGTTTAGAATCCTCTGCCCAGGGGATAAGTCTGTGTTTGTTTGTTCGTTTGTTCCGGTGAAGGCGCTGTGAACACGGCAGCCAGACAACAGTCGCTTGTCTTTGTTTTTCTCACTTTTAATTTAATTTTAATTTCAAATTTTGGTGTACCTTGTTGTATGTTCTGACTGTTGGCAGACCAATTTCCCTCCGGGGATGAATAAAGTTCTATCGTATTGCATCGTATCGTATAGGGAGAATTAAAGAACACACAAATAAACAATCATTAAATATTCCTTGCCTTCCTCTTCGCATTAGCTTTCAGGAAAATGACAATTCAAAATCAATGCTAAAATCGTTGGTCAGGTTTGTATGGAAAGAGTGTGATCCTCAATCAGTACTCTAAAGTTCCCAAGTTCAATACCTGGATTACACAAAATTGGCCAATCCCATCAGGTGCAGTAAAGATTCAGCATAAAGTGGGTACAGCCAAATGGCCTCAGTTTCTCTGTCAAGGAGAGGAAGTAGTGTAGGGATTCAGTCCCAGCTCCTGGTTGCCCTTGAGTGATTCATGCTAACCACTGGGCATGCCACATTTGATTAATTTATCTTCATGGTACACTATCAAAAATTATCTGTGACAAAAATAAGTAAAATAAATGGAATTGTTCAAATTGCAAACTCAGAGTTAAATTATTCAAGATACTTAAATAATTTAAATTGTTTCCCCCTCCTGGATTCAATAATATCATCAGCTTAAAAAATAAGTATTGCACTCTATCCAGCACCCTTTGCATGTCCAGTTAATCAAGAGCTTAACCACTTAATATGATTTTGTCAAAATTGTGGGATGAATGTCCAATAGCTCTTTACAAATGCCCTTGCATCGAATTCCTCTCAATGAAGTTAGATGTAATGGGATTGTAAAGTTTGCGCACCTCCCTGGCCATTCTATAGAATGGAAAATAATTTAGGACTTCAATGCACAAGAGAAAAACAATCACCATAGAAACATAGAAAAATAGGTGCAGGAGTAGGCCATTCAGCCCTTCGAGCCAGCACCGTCATTCAATATGGTCATGGCTGATCATCTAAAATCAGTACCCCATTCTGGCCTTTTCCCCATATCCCTTGATTCCTTTAGCCCTAAGAGCTAAATCTCCCTCTTGAAAACATCCAGTGAATTGGCCTCCACTGCCTTCTGCTGCAGAGAATTCCACAGATTCACAACTCTCTGGGTGAAAACGTTTTTCCTCATCTCAGTCCTAAATGGCCTACCCCTTATTCTTAACCTGTGACCCTTGGTTCTGGACTCCCCCAACATCGGGAAATTTTTTCCTGCATCAAGCCTGTCCAATACTTTGAGAATTTTATATGTTTCTATAAGATCCCCTCTCATCCTTCTAAATTCCAGTGAATACAAGCCTAGTTGACCTATTCTTTCATCATGTCAGTCCCGCCATCCCGGGAATTAACCTGGTGATCCTACATGACACTCCCTCAATAGCAATAATGTCCTTCCTCAAATTAGGGGATCAAAATTGCACACAATACTCCATGTGCGGTCTCACCAGGGCCCAGTACAACTGCAGTAGGACCTCCTTGCTCCTAAACTCAAGACATACCAAGAAAACATCTTCCAAAAAATTAAAAACATAATGCATACAAAAAACGGCATTTGATCACAACTAGCATTGCAGGTGGATCTACCAATATCAAGTATTCACATTAAATAGAATACACTTTTTATTGAACTGCATACTTTATTGTGTTGATTTGGAGAAATGCAAAGATGTGTGCAGTACTATCCGCCACACCAGGGACAATTTACAACTTTTTCCAAAGCCAATTGACCTACAAACCTGTACAGCATTGGAGTGTGGGAGGAAACCGGAGCACCCGGGGAAAACCCACATGGTCACGGGGAGAACATACAAATTACCGTCAGCACCTGTAGTCAGGATCAAACACGGGTCTCTGGCGCGGTAAGGCAGCAACTCTACTGCTACGCCACCATGTCACCCTCTAATCTAATACTTTTAACAATTAATCCAATAAATATCCAATAAATTCCCAAAATAAAACTCCTTCCCATTGTTAAATAACATGTTTCACAAATTGGCTCATGAATGGCAAAATTCTCTCGGACTCGATGACCTCCAAATAGCACATTCTGGAGGGAAAGGATCTACACCAAGGAAGAAGATCCATAATAAGTGCAAAGTGAAAGTCGCCTCTACTTTTACATACAAATGGCAGGTAGTTATTTGAGCAGGGAACACGTAGTGCTACTTCTTTGCAGATGACTGGCTTACAGGGTGGAAAGTGAGTCTTAATCCAGAATAAAAGAAGGCAGATTCTTTCATTTGTTTCTTAACTTTGTCATATTTTCACATTACATGTTAAGCCAGGTGTGGATAACTAGCTCTGAATATTGGCCCAAAGCTTTGAACCTTATTCCTCCCTGTAAGCTGCATGAACTAATCACCATGATGGTTTGACAGCATAACCTATTTTCTCATTAGCAGTTGCAAATTTTAGCATCTTTTCCTCCTTTGAGAATTCATGGTTTCATGGCATTTTAAGTGTATTCAAATCTCAAAGTGCTTTGAAAACTAACCGTTTTGAATCACAAGGTGGCTAGAGAGAGCAATTTGTTCTAACTAGGTTACAAACAATGAGGTTGCAAGAAATCTCACTTCATTCTAGCTCAGTGAGCTAACAAAATGCTTTCATAATGCTTTGAAATTTTCCATTTGTAAAAAAATTTACAGACCAACTTTATTGGCGTATGGTAACCAGGGTTTCAGATTTATGCATTTACTGTTGTCATGGAGAACTGTGCATGTTATTTGCAGTGTTACGTTAATTACTCACTCAGCCATCTGCCACACTGCATGTCAAAGTTTTCAATTATGAAATATATATTTAAGATGAGATTTTTACCTGTTCCACCTAAATGGGTTTTTTACAACCCAGCATTTGAATTTACTGAAGTTTACTTAAATGAGGAAAAAAAATGCTAGCTGCATCTTTATTATACATTAGGGCACCAGGTTGGTATTAATTTAACCATTAACAGAGAGTTAGTATATGAAAATCATACGTATCCCTACTGGTATTTTTCCAAAGACTTTCGTATCTTTAAATACTGAGAAATGATTTACAAGTCCAATGGCAAACTGTCTTACAGTAAAGGAAAATATGGCATTTAAATGCACAAAGCAGAATGAAAACTACTCAATACAAATTGATATTATAATTCTAATTATTCCTGGATAAGTGCTTGATGGTTATACAACAGGTTCCTGTATATTGAGACCCTGCCTCAATTTTCCTTACCATGGATTTCAATAAAAAGTAAAGGTGGGCAGAGATATAAAACAAACTGGCAATTCAAGGTGGTCCATTTGATCCATATGAACTCAAGACTGTTTATGACAAGGAAATCATAGACAAAATCTCCAAGATGGCAGACGACTGTAAATGAGAAAGAAATCAATAACAAGGAACTCATGTGTCCCCTCATGTCCTTTATGAAAGTAAATCTGCCATCCTTACAAGGGCTGGCCTACATATGACTCCAGACACTTCTTCAAATAGTTCAAACAAATCCAACTAGGTTGGTGGGAGTAAGAAGGGTGGTTTTGCCAAGATCGGCAATGTCTTTAAGATAGTAATTATACTTAATGTGGGAGGAACCAGAGCACCCGGAGAAAACCCACACGAGAACATTGAAATAAAAAGTTGCTGAGGTGCAGGCATTGAGGGCTTTGCCAACAGATGGGTCCAATCAATCCGAAACAGATTGTTTGTGTAATGACAAGTTCACGTTATAGGAGCAGAATTAGGTCATTTGGCCCACCGGGTCTACTCTGCCATTCAATCATGACTGATCTCTGCCTCCTAATCCCATTTTCCTGCCTTCTCCCCATAACCCTTGACACCCGTTCTAATCAGGAGTATGTCCATCTCTGCCTTAAAAATATCCACTGACTTGGCCTCCACAGCCCTCTGTGGCAATAAATTCCACAGATTAATTACCCTCCGACTAAAGAAGTTCCTCCTCACCTCCTTTCTTAAAGAGCTCCCTTGAATTCTGAGGCTATGACCTCTGGTCCTAGACTCTCCCACCAGTGGAAACATCCTTTCCACATCCACTGTATCTCTGCCTTTTCCCGTTATTATCCAGGGTGGGTCTGCGGAGCTTCAATCTGATCCATCGGCTGAGAGATTGCTTAGCTGTCGACTGCACACCATTTCTGCTGTTCATCCCATGGTGCAACCTGCAACCTCCTGGCGCTGCTCCCAGCATGCCCCACTGCACTCCTCATTGAACCCTGGAACTAATGGAATAAGCATGAAGCACCTTCTGACCAATTCCATCCTATATAGACTATCTTGATTAGAGATATTAAAAGGAGATTTCTACCCAAAACAAAATCAGCATTTTGGAGCTCAAGTAATTCATCTCTTTTAAAAAGCACCAGCACACTTCGGTGGGCAGCACAATGGCATAGCGGTAGAGCTGCTGCCTCACAGCGCCAGAGTCGCAGGTTTAATCCTGATTATGGGTGCTGTCTATGCAGAGTTTGTATGTTCCCCCTGTGACCGCATGGATTTTCTCCAGGTACTCTAGTCACCTCTCACATTCCAAAGACGAGCAAATTTGTTGGTTAATTAGCCTCTGTAAATTGCCCCTGGTGTGTAGGATGCGAAAGTGGGATAACATAGAATTAGCATACGGGTGATCAATGGGCTGTGTGGACTCAGAGGGCTGAAGGGCCTGTTTCCATACTGTATCTCTAAACTAAACTGAACTGAACATTAACAGAGTTATTGGATAATGAAACAACTTTTGTAGTTATTTTTCCATTACAAATATGGCAAATACATTTTAAATCAGCCATATTATATTTTACAAAGAAAGCCATTGAGATTTCAATGTGTCAGTGGAAAAGATTAGCAGACTGCATGACTATCAATTCATACACCAAGAATTGTTCTTGTTTAGAATTCATTATCCTTTGATAGATAGCTAGGACGACGTGAGAAATTGCACAAAGCATTTCCATTTGTCAGTTTCTAAGAGACAATAAACTACTCAGGACTGATTAAGAGTGCCTCAACCTTTGCCCATGATGTTTAATCAAAGCAGAAGGAACATTTCTTGTTAGGCGCTCTGCAGACAAATGAAGGTTACCACCGTAGATTGCTCGAACATGAAAGCTTAAGGCAAAGGTGATAGAGACAATTTTAATGGAAGAAAAATTAGTTGCTTCCCCTTTTTCAGCACAACATGCATGCTTTTCATTTGTGCTGAGAGTGAGCTAATATAAAACCATCTGCCATTGAATATTATTAAGATTCAGATAGATTCCTACCCAGAGAAAATGTAAATGCTCCATAAGGCTGAACGAAAGGGCTTTGAATGTCATTGGTTCCACTCTCAGAATTGAGCCACAACACCCACGGATCGTTCCTTTTCGAGATCTGAATACATAATTCTAAGTGAACAATTAAGAGAGATGTCACCTTTTGAACGAAACATTAAATGGAGGCTGTGCTTAACTTTAGCAATATACTGATGACCCCAGGTATCCATTCCAAGCTGCTCAACCTGCTGCCAACAGGACTAAGGGAAATCAATTCTGCATTTATTTCCTGTATCTGCTTATGATTTTAACTGTTTGGAGGAAAGGTGCTCTCCAGAACAATGTGAACATCAAAGGGTATCAATTGATTTTTCCACAGACGATCAATAAAGGTGAATACAACTTTATAGTCAATGTGGAAGACAAGAGACTATATTCAAAGTAAGTGACAATCTTCCTGGGAGGACACAGTTCATTTCTGGACCATTTAGGTAAACTACAGCTTCTGTTTTCCCAATCTCCCCCTTCTGTTCCTGGAGGCAATCCTCAAATGCCCATCTCCACCGAACCTTCTTGCCAGATATTCCTTCCATTGGTGGTGGCCACTGAGCTCTTGTTACCAGCTGTCTCCATTCCTACTTTCCACATGATCTGACCCAGCAGCGTACATATATTAAACAACATCACTGCCCTCAAGCTTCTGTGTATCTTAAACTCTCCTCAACTGCCTGCCCAAACCAGACAAGTTGGGATTAAAAATTGCCTCTCCGGCATCATCTTATTTAAAAATACCAGAACTTTCCAGCATCCAACAAATATATCTCGGGTATCATCATAAAAATCAATGCTAGTTGTTCACATCATTGCCTTGCACAACCTTGCCAGGCATAAAGTGACTGCCGCTTGGAATACAACAGACCACATCGAAAATTATGTATCAGCTGAAGAGCACTGGGGTGTCCAGAGGCCACCAATGTCCCAAAATCAAAGCAACTTTTTCTCTTTAGCAATTACTGGTACTATATTTTCCAAAATGGATTTGATTTGCTTCCACACCCTTTGAACAAAATATGAATCTACTCTCAATGTCAGCAAGCAAACCCAGTACCATATGCGAGTAACAGCGGTGAAATCCTCCATTCTACCATTCCTTCATTAATCATGTCCTGCAGCTTCGAAGGAATAGTAAAATACCCCTGGAAATGTTTTATCTGAATGAAAAGGATTGCAAGTGATTCATCAACATAAAGTTTAAATCTTGCCAAAAATGTATCAACTCTGGCAGCAATATCAGTTTTTGTCTTTTGCAGCGATAAAATAGTTCAAACAACAATAGCGAATGCGGGCAGTGATTTCAGGCAGCCCAGGTCTATCCCTCGATCAACACAAAGGTCAACAATCTTGTCTTTATTATATTGCTGCTCGCAAGACCTTGCTGTGCACAAATGGAGTGCAACATTTTCTGCATTGCAATAGCCCATTCAAAAGCTTCCTGTGCTGTAAATGGTTTAGGTATGCTTTGTGGTCAGTCTTCCTTCATATCCTTATGCATACAAGTTAGAGAACGGCACCATATACAAATAAATAGCCACTGAAGACAAAATGCAGATGTTTACAGCATCCCACTATTGGAACAGCAATGGAATTCCTAATAAGGTTATTATCTAATTTTCATTCAAGCTTGCTCTCCTTTGTGGTGGAACCCTGTGTCCTCTTTGTCAAAATATTATCCCTCCAGTAAAGTCAGACATGTTTAGGCTGCCATTTCATTATCTTGCATCAGAGGCCATTCCCTTTGATTGTTAAGGTGCCTCTTCACTGCAAGTTACTTCTCAATTTGCTTTTAACTGGAATTGTTTTATTGATGAGACTAAAGTCTTTATAATGTTATATGGGCAATCTCCAAAGTTATGGTTGGGTTTATGTTCGTACAAAACACTTCATGTTAATAATTTGGCACTATTTTTCTATCCGGCGCAAATAGAATTGTGCTTTAACTCATCACATCCTCAGCATTAGTAGGGTACCAGGTCATGAGGGTCAACTGAATGCAGGTCCATAAGGCAGCCAACAGTAATAACTGCAGCAGATAGCCACAAGGTCAAACAGTATGAGCTGCTGATTATCTGCGGATGGCAGATTCTTCAGTCCCAAGACAACAAAGTAGGAATGTGACATTTGAACACTGTTGTTCTGACGTTCACCATGAGATTAAACAACTGCAGCGATCAAACAAAACACGACGTGCTGGAGGAATTCAGACAGCATCTGGAAAGGGGATGGATAAGTGGCGTTTCAGGTTTGGACACTTTCTCACTCTGTCCATTCCTTTCCCAGATTCTGCCTGGCCGACGGGTTCCTCCAGCACCTTGTGTTTTGTTTAAAATTGCAACATCTGCAGTTCCTTGTGTCTGCAGATGTTGAGCTTTCATTCATAGAACAATCGTTTCTCCAAAATTGTCAATATTGTTATACTTTCATTATTAGAGACTGGGGTTGGATTTTCTCAACAGTTCTGCACAGGTAAAAACAAGAAAGAAAACATCCCTGTGAGGAAATTCATACCAAGCTAGCTTTGACCTCTCCCACAATCCACCGGCTAAGCCTCCAAAGGCATCATTTGCAAATGTTAGATGGAAAACATTGGTGAGGCAGCTGGGAGTTTTCTGGGTTTTCATTTGCAACCCATCCCAAATCCCTCTTAAGATGGAAGTGGTGGGCTCCCACAGTCCTTTCGGCGAAGCTCCTCCTGCAATGGGGGAGGGAGCTCCAAGACATAGACCCAGTGACATTGAAGGACCAGCAATATATTTTTAAGTCAACTACAACCATGGTGCCACAAAGATTCCAGCATTAGTAGTCTCGTGTATCTCTATCTCCAAGTCAGGAGTGTGCATGACGTGGATGGAAAGTTGCAGATGGTAGCGTTCTCATGTTCTCATATTGGATTCTATCTTGAAACAATATTTTTGCCAACTGCACGCAAACAGCCTGTGGTTTCTTCAAAGTTATGGGGAGAAGGCAGGAGAATGGGGTTGAGAGGGAAAAATAGATCAGCCATGATCAAATGGCGGAGTGGATTCGATGGGCCAAATGGCCTAATTCTGCTCCTATGTTGTACAGTCTTATTGATGTACATCCGCTGGGTACCTCCATGAGTCTCTTCTCTGTTAGTTTCCATGCTTCTCCTCCAGTACACCTGACAGGCATGGGTGATCAGCTTTGGTATGAGTGAATGGTTTACGGGGCTCTGGCAAGTCTCCATTCATGCTAAAGGTTAGAAAAGCCTTGTTTATTGCATGTCTGCACCTTACTCCTGAGCTGTTTGATCTCGGCTCTCACATCTCACAACTGTGATGGTTTAAGTATCAAAGACACACGTAGCAGTTACCAGGCAGCTGAACCAGAACTGTTACCAATTATTTGGCACGTAGATCCCAAGTTCAACTAAACAACAATTGGAGGACAAGTGCCTGATGACGCAGCAAGTGCAAGCTGCAAGTCGTGCTCCAATCCATTCTTTTCCCTCTTGCCACAGTACAATGTTCTGTGCTTCCATGCACTGAAGGCATTAACTTGGCCAATGGCTTTCTCAGTGGGGGCCTACTGCAAATGATGGGTAAAATCATCATCATCTTGCAACAGGAGCAACAACTTTTATTTATGTAGCTTCTTTAACGTGACAAAATGCTCGTCTCAAACAAAATCCAATGTGAGACCACACAAGAGACACGAGGACGTGGCCAGACACATGGTCAAGCTGCCATGGCCAAACACATGGTCAAGCTGCCATGGCCAAATACATGGTCAAGCTGCCATGGCCAACCACATGGTCAAGCTGCCATGGCCAAACACATGGTCAAGCTGCCATGGCCAAACACATGGTCAAGCTGCCATGGCCAAACACATGGTCAAGCTGCCAGGCTTAAGGAGCATATTCCACTGGGATGTTTGCCAAAGGTGGAACAAAGACGACAGGAGTCCAGAACCGAGGAGGTCTAGATATCTGTGTGGACTGTGAGGTTAAAAAATAGAGGTATAAAAATAATTTCAAAATTGAATTATTGCACAACAGGGGTAATTGTAGGTCAGTTAACACAGGGTTGATGAGTGGATGTCATTTTATACAACTTAAAAATCCAGAATGCAATGCTCTAGATTACGTTTTAAGGAGGATTAAACAAGTCCAGAGAAACAGAATTTTCACCCAATACTTTTGAGGCTGTGGCAATATTATAGGTGGGTGAGCACCATTAGCAAAGACCCCTAAATGTGCTTTGAAGTTTATTGCAGGATCAAATGGAATGCTGATATGACCAGAGATGGTTGGCAGCCAGGTAACAGTGTTTCTTGTGGAGACCAAAAGGCATTTGCTTTGGTTCTCCTGATATTTAAAGAATTCCAAAATGGATTTAGATATATAATGCCAATTTGGGGGCATTGGAGGAGGGAGTGTCATCACTGTACATGTAAAGCCTAACACTGTGCTCTGTGGATGCAAAGGCAGCCAAAGATCTGCAAAGAGGTCCTTCTACAGTTGTACCGGGCCGTGGTGAGACCGCACCTGGAGTACTGTGTGCAGTTTTGGTCTCCAAATTTGAGGAAGGATATTCTTGCTATTGAGGGCGTGCAGCGTAGGTTCACTAGGTTAATTCCCGGAATGGCGGGACTGTCGTATGTTGAAAGGCTGGAGCAATTAGGCTTGTATACACTGGAATTTAGAAGGATGAGGGGGGATCTTATTGAAACATATAAGATAATTAGGGGATTGGACACATTAGAGGCAGGAAACATGTTTCCAATGTTGGGGGAGTCCAGAACAAGGGGCCACAGTTTAAGAATAAGGGGTAGGCCATTTAGAACGGAGATGAGGAAGAACTTTTTCAGTCAGAGAGTGGTGAAGGTGTGGAATTCTCTGCCTCAGAAGGCAGTGGAGGCCAGTTCGTTGGATGCTTTCAAGAGAGAGCTGGATAGAGCTCTTAAGGATAGCGGAGTGAGGGGGTATGGGGAGAAGGCAGGAACGGGGTACTGATTGAGAGTGATCAGCCATGATCGCATTGAATGGTGGTGCTGGCTCGAAGGGCTGAATGGCCTACTCCTGCACCTATTGTCTATTGTCTATTGTCAGAGGTAACAGGTACATGGCGAAGATCCATTACTGGTGATGTCCTAGCTATGACTGGATAGGTAAAAATGGAGCCAGGACACTTTAGTCTCACCATTTGGCTGACATGGTGAGGGAATGGAAGAGAAAGGTGTTGTCAATCTTGTCTCAAATGCAGGCAGGTTGAGTAGTAGGATGAAATATAAATCTCAATGCAAAGGATGTCATTTCAGATTTTGGTCTTGTGGTGGGGCAGGAACCCAAGTGTAAGGATTCAAAAAAACACTAGAAAGTTGGTGCAGTAAATTGGAAAGGATGATCTTAAAGAATTTTGGATAGGAAAGAATTTGTAACTCGGATGGCATATCAAGTCACGAATCATTTGCTTCTTCCTATGCCCTAATCCGGGTTTCTAACGCTGTGATGCAGCAGCTCTATCAGCTGCACCACCGTGCAGTACAAACTCCTGCCACAGTGAAAGAAACAACATATAGGGCAACCAAACAGACCCAGTCACAACATCAGATAACAAAATAAGACAGAAAGATAAATCATACATCTGGATTAACTGAAATGTCACAGACTTTAGCTATAGGTTACAGTTCTAGAGAACCATGTTCAATCCTGACCTCTTGTGTAAAGTCTGCACATTCCCCTCCGAGTCCTTAAGCTTCTTCCCATATCCCGAAGATACGCAAAGTTCATTCGCTACTGTAAAATTCTAGTGTAGATTGGTAACAGGAGAATCAATGCTGAGGAATCTGGTCGGAGTCTGGGAAGAAACCTGGGATTAGCATAGATGGATTTTAGATTGATGTGGACACAGTGGCTTGAAGGACCCGTCTCTATAAGGTACAACTCATGGACTTTAATCTGTCATAACACTCTGAATGCTGCAGAGGCATTCAAAGACACTAACATTTTTTTTAAATCACAAAAAGCAATACTTTAAAAAAAAAAAAATTTTAAATACTAAGAACAAATAATTAACAGCCCATCAGAGTGTTTTTTAAACCCTGGTAAGATTTATATTTTTCCATTAATATGCCAAACGAAAGATTTATTTTAAAATTAACAAACTATTACCCAAGTCCCTTGCCTTCACAGATGTGACAGGATGTTTTCAACCAACTTCTCTCAGTAAATAATAGGCATTGAACCCAAGTTCTAACTCCCTTGTGGAATTATGCCAGGGTCAACATCAGGACAATGCTGTTGATAGCAACTTACAAATTTTCACATCAAACATTAGGAAATCTTTAAATAACACAAAGTGCTGGAGTAACTCAGCAGGTGAGGCAACATCTCTGTAGAACAGATGATAAGTGATGTTTCGAGTCAAGACCCTTCTCCAGACTAGGTTGATGTCAAGTTCATTGTCCTGCAAAATCTAAACCAACATTTTGACAAAGGGATATTTCTACCAAAGTAAAATAAAGTTGAATGTGAGTATAATAATCTTACCAGGAACGCTTGCAAATCATTTTAAGGTTTGATTGCATGTCCATCTCAGGTACAATTATAGCAAATTTTATGGAATGCAATGCAGGACAATGTTTATATCCATGACAACGTTTACCTGAAATTATGTGCAGCAGAAGCATTAAACAAAATGCTATTCTAAATGTTTTTCAGTGCCTTTTCCTTTTACCAGATTTATTTTTGGGCTAGTACTATTAATGATATGCCTGACATAATTTACAAGATTTCAACTGCAAACAGTGGGCACCTCATTATTGCCAATAAACATTTAAAAACACATTTTTACATCATAAGAGCACTGTTCACATTTCAGAAAATAAGCAGCATATTTTCAAGGAACTCAGTGGGAGTACATTCATTAATTTGCTGTTACGTGGAGAACACAGAACTTGTTAACAGGAGTTCCAATTAAAAGCTTTTTGGTGAGAGACGGATCTTTGCAAAAGATCCTTCCAATAACATTCTTTAAAATGACCTCCATTATTCAAGAGTAAATTCCTCAGCAAAGCTCTGTTGAAGTGAGTTGTTTTTTTAAACAGCTACTATTCTAGTAGATCATAAGTAGCAGTCGTGCGTCATGATGCAGATTCCTTGCACTGCTCTTACTATAATGTGTCAATCATACTTAGAGAATAAGGAATTATTTATTTCAAAATTTGTAGGTAAGTCAAGCCTCCTGCAACAATTATATTGCCACCATTGCTATAATTTTCCTATCTCAATCCCAAAAGATGCAAAATGGCAAATCAGAACTAGGCGGTTACCAGCAGATCATTGACGATTCAGCTTCAGACTTTTTATATTCCTAATCTTTTTACTTCCTGTGTTTACAGTACTCTCTCTCTTACATCATGTGTGAGAAAATAACTGCGGATGCTGGTACAAATCGAAGGTACTTATTCACAAAATGCTGGAGTAACTCAGCAGGTCAAGCAGCATCTCAGGAGAGAAGGACTGGGTGACGTCTTGACCCGAAACATCACCCATTCCTTCTCTCCTGAGATGCTGCCTGACCTGCTGAGTTACTCCAGCATTTTGTGAATAAATACCTCTCTTACATCATGATCGATTCAACTTCAGCAGTTGGCTGTTTGCTCCTATTTCCAATCCTAGCCTTCAGCTTCACATAGAAATAGCAAACTGCAGAGTCATGCATTTTGGTAATAAGAATAAAGGCGTAGATTATTTTCTAAATGTAGAGAGAATCCAGAAATCAGAGCTGCAAAGGGACTTGGGAGTGCTGGTGCAGGACTCCCAAAAAGTTAATTTGCAAGTCGAATCAGTAGGAAGGCAAATTCAATGCTAGCATTTATATTAAGAGGACCGGAATACAAAAACAGAGATGTAATGCTGAGGCTCTATAAGGTGCTGGTCAGGCCACATTTAGAGTACTGAGAGCAAGTTTGGGCCCCATATTTGAGAATGTGCTGGCTCTGGAGAGGGTCCAGAGGAGGTTTACAAGAATGATTCCAGGATTGAGTGGGTTAGCATATGATGAGCGTTTGACAGCACTGGGCCTGTACTCGCTGGAGTTTAGAAGGTTGAGGGAGAACCTCATTGAAACTTACAAAATTAAAAAAGGCATAGATAGAGTGGATGTGGAAAGGATGTTTCTGCTGATGGGACAGTCTAGGACCAAAGGTCATAGTCTCAGAATTAAAGGGTGCTCTTTTAGAAAGGAGGTGAGGAGGAACTTCTTTTGTCAGAGGGTAGTTAATCTGTGGAACTCATTGCCATAGAGGGTCGTGGAGGCCAAGTCAGTGGATATTTTTAAAGCAGAGATAAACAAATTCTCGATTAGAACAGGTGTCAAGGGTTGTGGGGAGAAGGCAGGAAAATGGGATTAGAAGCCAGAGATCAGCCATGGTTGAATGGTGGAGTGGACTCAATGGGCCAAATGGCCTAATTTTACTCCTATAACTTGTGAATGTGTGAAATAGAAAATATTGGAGCAAAAAAACAGCGAGTCAGATAGCATTTGTGCAAAGATAAATAGTTGACGTACAAGATCTTTTGTCAGAACTGGGAAAGAGAAAGATGCAAATATATTACAGTAGGAGAATAGGGGGGGGGGGGGGGAGGAATGTGTGGAAAATGAGGAATGTCTACGAGAGGACGTCAACATGTGTTGGTGACTGTAGTCAATAGCACTTTAAGCTTCTTGTCTCTGTAATGTGTTGTTAATGGCAGCATTGTGGGACTTGCCTCGTACGTCAGACATGAATAAGGAAATTAATCCAACATGGTATGAACACAAAAATAAAGGAACATCCTTATCGTCTACAAAGCCCTAAATGGCTTGGAGCAACATATCTTACAGAGTCTGGTACAAAGAAACATATCTTACAGAGTCTGGTACAAAGAGTCTGGAACATATCTTACAGAGTCCCTCCTTCCATATGCCCCTACTCGAGTGCTCAGGTCTTCTGATGCTGGCCTGTTGGCCACTCAATGCCGCAGCAGTAAGAAAATTGGGGAAGTAGCCTTTTTCAATTACGCCCCCATGTTGTGGAATACCCTACCCAGGGCTACGAGAGACGCCGACTCAGTTGAGATTTTTAAACGGCAGATAAAAACATAACTTTTTACTCAAGCTTTTAACTCATTTTACTTCCTTTGTTCTTTTACACTCCCAATTTTACATTTTATATTTTTATATAAATCTGTGCTTTGTATGCCTATGTCCTTGCCGTTTTAAATTGTATCTTTGTTTACATATGTGTTGGTTTTTGTGGAAAGCACATTAAATTGCATGCAAAGTGCTATATAAATAAAAGTTATTATTATTATTATACATGTGTTAGGCAGCACCCGTGGAAAGAAAAGCAATGTTTCTGATGAGGAACCCTTCATTAGATTTGTGAAAGAAAGATTCATGTAGGTAGCAACAAAGAGGTAGGAGTGAAGTGGGTGAACAAAAAGGAATTTCTTTGTTGGAGTGAAATCGTGTGGCAGATGCAAACTACTGCAACTGTGCTCTTCATGCCAGATGATACACAGAGATAAAGGAACAAAAGCAAGCTCATTTTATACTGGTAACTGCCACCATTAAGCCATTTCACCTTGTCCTATCACATATGTTTAATTTGTTCTGTACATTTCTGTTTCACCGTCTTTCCTGCTGAAAAAGTTCTCTTTCTCTTTTTCACTTCTGATGAAGGGTCACAGACGTTAACCATTTACGTTTTCCCCACAGAGGCTGACTGATTGTTAGAATTCCAGTATCTGCTGTTTTTAATCATTTTCACTTTAAGATGCTGTTCCTCTGCTAGAGGAAAGTTAGATACAAGGCACAGTCAGAGGCCACACCGCCCTACAAGCGAACCTGGAATTATATTTATGATAAGTTAATGTTGAAAATAACCTTGGAGGAACATTTTAGAAATTGAACAGGAACTCCACAATTTAATCCTGTAAATATCTACAAAAATGGGTAAATTATCAAGCCTTTTTCTGCTTTCTACTGCACAACCGCCAACAGCTGGGCTATCTCGTGCAGGTTTCGCTCGCGTGGGTACTGGTTGCAAAAAGGTTATTTAGGTTTTTATGCGGGCAAGTTTGGTGAGATGATCCATATCCAAGTTGACTAGGCTTGTATACACTGGAATTTAGAAGGATGAGAGGAGATCTTATCGAAACGTATAAGATTATTAAGGGGTTGGACACATTAGAGGCATTAAACATGTTCCCAATGTTGGGGGAGTCCAGAACAAGGGGCCACAGTTTAAGAATAAGGGGTAGGCCATTTAGAACTGAGATGAGGAAAAACTTTTTCAGTCAGAGAGTTGTGAATCTGTGGAATTCTCTGCCTCAGAAGGCAGTGGAGGCCAATTCTGAATGCATTCAAGAGAGAGCTAGATAGAGCTCTTAAGGATAGCGGAGTCAGGGGGTATGGGGAGAAGGCAGGAACGGGGTACTGATTGAGAATGATCAGCCATGATAACATTGAATGGCGGTGCTGGCTCGAAGGGCCGAATGGCCTCCTCCTGCACCTATTGTCTATTGTCTATTGTCGAGCTGTGACTTGAAGAGTGCACGGTTGGTGCACATCTGGTGGTGTCGGGAAGGATGTTCCACTCTGGGATAGTCCATGGATATAGTGACTGTAGGTAGCTATTTTTGTTTGCTCTAATTCTCGAATAAATGAAGTGACCTGAGGACTATCTTGTAAATTTCTGGGTATTGGATTGAATGAAGTGAGATATATTACTGGGGATGATGCCACGAGTCTCTTTGTAGATAGTACATAACGGGCTTTGGTGCGTCTTGACTCCAGCGACTCCCAGCCAAGGCGATTTAACAAATCAGAAATGCTTGGCTGTCTTGAGTAGGCATCACAAATGATTTTTCACCTTGTCCTATCACATATGTTCACTTTGTTCTGTACATTTCTGCCGCACTGTCTCTCCTGCGAGCAGAGTGTGGCATGTGGGATGAGGCATGTGCCAAGATGTGAACTTTTAGAGGTGAATGGCTCCATCATTCTGGAAAACTGCTTTGGGAATCAGGATTTAAAAAACAGAGATCAACAGAGATTTCCCCTCTTCCTGCCAGTCCCACCTCATCAATGAACATTAGCATTGCTCAAACTTTCAACAAAATTCAGGGTGTTGTCCTCCTATCCATGGCAAGAAATGAAATGATTGGGTGGCACGGTGCCGCAACGGTAGAGTTGCTGCCTTACAGCACCAGGGTCCCGGGTTCGTTCCTGTCTAGGGATGCTTGTTTGGACGTTCTCCTGCGTGGATTTTCACCGAGATCTTCGGTTTCCTCCCACACTCCAAAGATATACAGGTTTGCAGGTTAATTGACTTGTCACAAAGGTAAATTGCCCCCAGTGTGTGGGATAGTGTTAGTGCGCGAGGACTGCTGGTCAGTGCGGACTCGGTGGGCCGATGGGGCTGCTTCTGCGTTGTATCTCTGACCTAAATTAAACTAAACTAAAAAAGATTAATAAGTCCAGATTCTTTTAGTAATAGGGTTCATAAAGCAGTGTGAATCTAAGCTACATGTGAATAAAAATCTCACCTAATTTATTTAGGTAAGCTGCTGCAGACAATACATGTGGGTGCACTTCTGTGGGCTTATCTGTCTCCACCAACCCATTACATGGCATGTTTTACATTCCTTAATATTGCCTGTGTGAAAATACCTCGTTTTCTATTCTTCCAAATTTTTCTACCATTTATGTGGAATCCACTGTTTCACATTTTTAGACATCCTTCACATCGCGTACCGAACATAGTTGGTAATTTAACTTTGGGCAGATGGTTTGAACCAATGTGCACAAGATGAAATTATGGAATTCCTGCTCAAATTTTAAAAATGTTTCCTGCAATAAATAAACTTCTTGACTAAGGTAGATATTTGTTGCTAATACTATATCCACACCTTCATATTTTTGCCTTCCTTAATTACATTAAATAAACATTGATAAAGTGTTATGATGAAATGTGGTCCTTTATAAATGAACAATACACCAATATTTACATCCATGGAAAACATATGATGAAGAGGAGCTGGAACCTGGTTACCCTTCACAAAAAAATAGTTTTCAAGTATGAATAAAAATAATTACACAAATTCACAAATGCACAATATGTGGACTGCA
Source organism: Rhinoraja longicauda (assembly GCF_053455715.1). Lineage (NCBI taxonomy): Eukaryota > Metazoa > Chordata > Chondrichthyes > Rajiformes > Arhynchobatidae > Rhinoraja > Rhinoraja longicauda. Next base: position 63,776,855 of record NC_135953.1, on the reverse strand, counting down.
TTAATGCCTTGGATTTTAAAAAGATGCTTTGCTACTTTTTAGTTAGAACAGAATTCAGAAATCAGAGAAACGATCAAAGAAAGAAAGTAGTGAAATCAGAAAAATGTAGCAAATTTAAAGTCATATGTAATAATGCCTACTCAGACCATAAAAACCTATTGAATAGAATGCTCAAAGTTAGGTACAAAGCACTTTTATATTTGTTTTCTAAATATATGATTTTAAATGTAGCAATCAAGTGGGATGGCATAACGACAAGAATCAAGGTCTACAAACAGAAAGTTGGCCTTGTGATACAGCATAATGGATTACAATAAGAGGCGACGGGAAACTAAAGGGTTAATAGGTGGTTAACAGTCAGCTTACCTATTACTGCCATTTGTTGTGGCGTTATGCATATCCTGCTGGTGTTTTCCATTCCTGTGTCATTGACAAACCTGGAGCACTTCATGAAATCCGGCCAGCCAGAGTCCACCTGTTGCAACAGTGGTTCACAACCTTCTCTCGCCAATTCACAGAATGACATGCATGGTAGAATTAATGTTCTAAACAAATAAGATAACATGCATGCACATGAATAAAGTTTCCAAAGCACAGTATTGCAACCTACTAAACTAGATTTTATAACTTGAAAACATATAGATGCTCAAGAACATGCACAATAGGTAATAAATTAATCTTAACTGTTTAAAATACAAGCCAATTTGCAACATAGAAACAAAGGGACTGCAACTGCTGCAGAATGGTCATGTCCAAAAAGAGTCAAGTCATTGGAAATCCTTATAATAGAAACACAGATAGAGGGAATGCATCTTGGGGTTGGATATTGGAGAGTTACCAAGCACAGCATTCACATCTGATGAAGGAGGCAATCATGCCATGCAGCACATCCAAGACTCCAGCGGTCCTTAATTGTGCAGGGGGAAATTTAATGATCTCATTACAGAAGCCAAGATATTAATTTCTTCATCCCTTCAATTTGGTGTCATTGACCCTCCTTCATTAATTATTCCCAGTGTCCTCTGGTTTTGTATTCCGAATCACTTCTTCCCACCTCTATTCCACGCTCCATCCCTTACAGCATTGCATGCACAAGCAAGTTTCACCAAGCCACCTTGATAAACCAAGTAATCTGACATGGAAACCCTCATAACAGAAACATGGATAGAAGAATGTACCTTGTGGTTGGATATTGGAGACCTAGCATATCTCATGAAGGAGACGTCAAGCCTCCTTATAACATCATGTTTCACTATGTTTCACTTCTAACATTATGTTTAATTATGTTATTATTTTCTACTCTCTCGCAAGACATAGGAAATCCCAGGTCATTGACAATGTAAGAAATAATAATAATAATAATAATAATAAGCCTTTATTGTCATTGTACTTAGAGATACAACAAAATTAGGAGAGCTACTCCTGATCAGTGCAATGAAAACAAGTTAAAACAAGTTAAAACAAGTTAAATGCATGTCTCCTTAGGTCTAGATCATATGTTTCAGAGACTTGGAAGGTGCAAGATGGCATTATAAGGTGGCGACTCTGTGTGTTGTTCCAGAAGAGAATCCATTGTGCTCATGTATTGTATGATTAGACTGGATAGCATTCAGAACAAACATTTCACTGTATCTCTGCACACGTTACAATAAAGAATGCATTGACCCATCCATTGAAACATAAATACATAGTTTTAGGCTTTCTGCGGATCATGCAACAGATTATTTTGTTAGGAGATACATGAAGACCAGTGACAAAGGCAGATGTGTGTTTCATCCATGTACAACACATTGCAAGGACATAAAAGCAACAAACATTGCTGGTCAATTTTAAAAAGGAAAATCAGTGTAATTCTAAATAGTTCCCATTAATTACTTTCAATAAATCCACACGACATGTAACTGAAGAGCTGAAAGCGGGCAACCTTCTCTGCTTCTCATGATTGCACTCAAGCTATTAATCACAAGCTCAGTCACCAGCCAAGATAAATCCAACTGGGAAAGGGGTTGTGTGTGCACATGTGTGTAATTGTGGTGGTGGGGGTGGGGTGGAAGAGAGGTTGGGGAAGAGGGACAGTGAAAGAGTAGGAATAAGCATAGTTACCATAGGGATTTTCACAAACAGAATCCAGCAAACCAGCAAAGGGGAATGTGGGTTCTGACAGTGGGATGTCTCTGTACAATTTAGTCATTGGCCCAGAACCAGCAGATTCTGGCAATGAGGGAAACTAGCATTCTTTCATGCACAACACAGGAGACAGAGTCAACATCACTCACCTGCGGTAGTGAAGGAGGTCACAGCAAAGCTTAATGGCATGCCCTGTTAATATTTGACAAACACTTTAAACAAGAACATGTGCCAGAGGTCCTGTGTTTGTCCTCCCAAATAAATCTCCCTCAAGACCTTGTAAAGCACTTTATGCAGTTCTGATGAAGAGAGCTCAATGCACATTAGTTCTTTTGTGAATAAATAAACCAAACTACTCTGGTAAGGTGATATCTTTGACTTTGTCCAAAATATTTGATGGGGCCATTTGTTTGTGAAAAATCAGACTGAGACAGACATAAATAGGGCATCCACAGAAGAATCTGTTTTAAGTGAGATTAAGTGGTACAAGGAGAAAAATGTGCTTATGAGATGAAAGACAATGACAAAAATTAAATAGGTCTGATATCTCCATCATAAACTCAAAAATTTAGTGACAAAGGAAAATACTAGTTCTGTAACATTTTAGAAAGCCGTGAAAGGAAGCATTGATGCCAACGTGAAATACTATTGCCAAAAAGACACAAAATGCTGGAGTAACTCAGCGGGTCAGGCAGTATCTCTGGAGAACATGAATAGGTGACGTTTTGGGTCGAGTTCCTTCTTCAGACTGACCCATTCTCTGAAATACCATTGAACCTATTAAATAATACAAATAGAATGACATCAACATAAGCCAACTTCCAAAATGCTCATGATGTTGGCATGTTTATTAAAACTTGCATACTTAGTGGTTACATGAAGGATATTACTAAACAGATCCTCTTCTTCTGTAAACATTCTGACTTTGGAATGTCATTTTCCAAAAGGAACTATGACTTATTAACGAAGATTGCCTTTAAAATTCCTTTGTAACACGTTATGCTTATTGTGTCGAATCCATGATGCCAGTAAGGGCATTATTGGGATTAGAATCCATTGTTAGACAAACCAACATTAACCACCTCAAAGTTATTGCTGCTCATTATTTAATCAAAATCATTTGACCTCATTTAATGAGGAATATGGAAGGAGTAACTAAATCAATACGGGTCCTTGTTAGAATACAAAGAATTGTGTGAATACCTCGGCATTATTTTAGATGCCAAAATTATTTTTATTCTATTCCAACTTGTAAGAGTACAAATGTATTGTCTGCTCATCCCTCCCTGACCCGTGGCACTTTCCCCAGAACCACTTGTTCTTGCATCTCCTCCCTCACCACCATCCAGGGACCATCCCTGGTTTTGGGAGCACCTAAAGCAGTAGACGAGGTTGGAGGAGGTGCATGTGAATCTTTGCCTCACTTGGAAGAGCTTTTTTTAATTTTAGTTAAATTTAGAGATTAGTTTATTATTGCCACGTGTACTGCACGGTATCCAGTCAACAAAAAGATTATACATCCACAGTGTACAGATACAGGATAAACCGTGTAACATTTATTGGACTTTATCTTGCACTAAACAGATACAGATCAGCTGCCCATGCGGGTTGGTTTTGAGGAGTTTGCGGTGTGCAGGGTAGTCATTTGGGTGGCACAATGGCCAGGCTTGTAGAGCTGCAGTCTTACAGCGTCAGAGACCTGGACTTGATCCTGACCTCCAGTGCTGTCTGTGTGGGTTCTTCATGTGGGTTTGCTCCATGTGCTTCGATTTCCACCCACATTCTGAAGACCTGTTGATTTGTAACTAAATTGGCTGCTGTAAATAGCCAGTGCGTAGGAACTGGATGAGAAAGTGTGATAACATAGAGGTAGTGCAAGCAGGTTTTTGATGGGGGGAAGGGGCTCAATAGGCTGACGGGCCCGTCTCCATACTGTATCTTTCAATCAATCGTCCGATTCAGAGCTGACACGTGACGTGCGGGACTAAGTTAGAATAGCTCTGATTCGGAAACTTTAGTGTCAAAAGGCATGAGCAGTTTAACACTCAAAATTGGGTGGATAGTTCATGTAATTTAACTACAAACACTACCGTCAATAATAGTGTTGAATGATACTATCCACAAAAGTAATTCCTGGGCTTTTGGTCTGCCTTTTTTTAGTACATGTGCAACATTAAAATGTTTATAAATACAATATTTATAATGATAGCTGATAAAAGTGACCAGCTACTTAAACAAGGTGCAAAACATTTTTTTTTCATTCAAGGATAGATGTTATGGGGAGAAGGCAGGAGAATGGGGTCAGGAGGGAGAGATAGATCAGCCATGCTTGCATGGCGGAGTAGGCGATGGGCTGAATGGCCTAATTCTACTCCTATTCCTGATGACCTTATGGACTTGAGTTTAGTTCAGATAATGATTTGCTTGAAGAGAATAGAAGTTGGGAGGTCATGTTACAATTTTATAAGACGTTGGAGAGGCCACAATTAGAGTATTGTGTTCAGGTTTAAGCAAATAGGAACAATGTTGTCAAGCTGGAAAGGGTGCAGAGAAGATTTACAAGAATGCTGCCAGCCACAAGAGCCTGAGCTATGGAGGACGCAGGAGGATGAGGGGTGATCTTATAGAAGTGTTCAAAATCATGAGAGGAATAGATCGGGTAGATGCACAGCATCTCTTGCCCAGAGTAGGGGAATCGAAAACCAGAGGACATAGCTTTAAGGTGAAGAGGGAAAGATGTAATAAGAACTTTATCATATCATATCATATCATATATATACAGCGCGGAAACAGGCCTTTTCGGCCCACCAAGTCCGCGCCGCCCAGTGATCCCCGCACATTAACACTATCCTACACCCACTAGGGACAATTTTCACATCTACCCAGTCAATTAACCTACATACCTGTATGTAGGGGTAACTTTTTCACTCAAAGGGTATGGAACAAACTGCTGGAGGAGGTAGTTGAAGCAAGTACTATCACAACATTTAAGAAACATTTAGACAGGTACATGGATAGAACAGGTTTAGAGGGATATAGGCCAAAAGCAGGCAGGTGGGACTAGCTTAGATGGAACGGACATAGAATTAAGGATAAGGTCTCTACCTTAGCAACATTTAGCAGTAGAACATAAAATGTATTTAAAATTCATGGTTAAAATAAATTTTCGTTATCTGCCAAAAGTCATTTGCATTATCAAAATTGGTTCACACAAGATTTGACATCCAAATCAAACAGCCTGGTAGAATGCAATGCTTTCCTAGAAGGAAGGTTTCCTCTATTTTTTAAATAATAACACCTGGTACAATTTTATTACTAGAGTTGAAAATGGGTTCATCAGCAACATTAAGTTTTGTTTGGTAGGAATAGCCAACCCACCACCTATGAAGTCTGATTTCACTGGAAGTTCATAATTGTGACCTAAATTTGTGGTCAGTTCAGCTTCATTGTGGTCAGTTGAATCCTGAACCAGCATTTACAAAAAAATCCCCACAGATAACAAAAGTGGAAGTTGTTTCCGACGTAACTCATGTATGTTTAATCACCTGCACACTTGACCAACAACATCTCTGGATAAATGGAATGGGTGACATTTCGGGTCAAGACCCTGAAGAAGGGTCTCGACCCGAAATGTCACCCATTCCTTATAGCCAGATATGTTGCCTGTCCCGCTGAGTTACGCCAGCATTTTGTGTCTATCTTTGGTGTAAACCAGCATCTGCAGTTCCTTCCTATGCACTTGACAACCAAATTACCTCCAATTGTGCCAATGTAACCAGCTGAAATATGAGCCTGGAATTCTTAAGATAGGCACATTTTCAGATCAACAATTATTCAATTATTTACATTTTCCTCCAAAAATCAAACCTTTAATGATTGACATCAGTTATAATCACAATGGTTTTGGAAAAGCTCCATCCAAGACCTCATCAAATAAAAACATAGAAACATAAAAAATAAGTGCAGGAGTAGGTCATTCGGCCCTTTGAGCCAGCACCGCCATTCAATATCATCATGGCTGATCATCCAAAATCAGTACCCCGTCCCTGCTTTCTCCCCATATCCCTCAATTTCATTAGCCCTAAGAGCTATATCTAACTCTCTCATGAAAACATCCAGTGAATTGGACTCCATTGCCTTCTGTGGCAAAGAATTCCACAGATTCATAACTCTCTGGGTGAAAAAGGTTTTCCTCATCTCAGTCCTAAATGGCCTACCCCTTATTCTTACACTGTGACCCCTGGTTCTGGACTCCCGCAACATCAGGAACATTTTTCCTACATCTGGCCTGTCCAATCCCTTAAGAATTTTATATGTTTCCATAAGATCCCCTCTCATCCTTCTAAATTGCAGTGAATATAAGCCCGTCGATCCATTCTTTCATCATATGTCAGTCCCACTATCCCGGGAATTAACCTGTTGAACCTACGCTGCATTCCCTCAATAGCAAGAATTGAGAAATTACAGAGTTATGGATGTAATCCAAACCATCATGCAAACTAACCTACTTCCATTGAGTTCATTTACACTTCACATGCCTGCATAATCAAGGACTAGCCTCACCTCGGTCAATGCCACTTCTCCCTTTAGAGTTTACTTTAGATGCAGTGCGGAAACAGGCCCTTTAGCCCACTGAGTCCGCACCGACCAGCAATCACCACTACCTTCCACGCTAGGGACAATTTACAATTTTACCGAAGTCAAATAACCTACAAACCTGTATGCCTTTGGAATGTGGGGGAGCACCTGGAGAAAACCCACACGGTCACAGGGAGAACATACAAACTCCATATGGAATGCACCTGGTGTCAGGATTGAACCCGGGTCTCTGGCGCTGTAAGGTAGCAGCTCTACCGTTGCTTCACTGCGCCGCCCCAACCCATCGCTCTTCTTCCAACTGGAGAGTCAATATCACCAACAACTTCTCCTGGACCACCCATATTGAAGCAATGACCAAGAGGGCACACCAACACCTCTACCTCCTTTGAAGGCTTAGGAAGTTTGGCATGTCCCCTACAACTCTCACCAACTTCGACAGATGCACCATGGAAAGCATTTTAACAGGATGTACCACAGCTTGGCTTGGGAACAACTCCATCCAGGACCAGAAGACATTGCAGCAAATTGTGGATGCAGCCCAGGCCATCACACAAACTAACCTCCCTTTTATTGATTCCATTTATTCCGTCAGCAGCATAATCAAGGACGAGTCGCACCCTGGCCACTGGCGCTTTTGTATGTAACTTATTGTGCTTCTGTATGTTTATTATATGTAATGTTTGGGCTTTTATCTGGACCTTAAGTCTGTAATAATAAAGTATATATATATTGAAACGTGAACAAGGCTCACTAAAAAGAGGAATTGAAAAAATTGTCAAATGCTGTACAGTGCATAGAATTATGATACAAAACAATAGATCATCGATCGCTGATGCAAACACTGGCAAAAACTGGCATAAAATAATGTTATTTATTGACTAGAGAGTGCTCAATGACATCTCTTTAATTGGAGAATAAAATATTTTCTTTCTTTAATGGCTGGGCAACAAATCTGCAACCAAAAAACCTTGGTTTATTAATCTTATGATTTTAGCATTGATGTCTATTGCTTTTGAAAAGAAGACTGAGGTTAAAGTCAATTCATGTTATTGAAAACTCAAGCGAGATTGACAAAGTAGTTCCTAGAAATCTTCGCCTTATCCAGGATAGGGCCTTTGACAATATGTATCGCTGGAACCAGATTTACTAAACCTATAAATATCTGAATGATAACAATTATCCATGCACCAGTTACCAAGCTAAGCAAAGAAAATATGCAAAGTACTTGTCATGCTCTCTGGCAGCCATCAACAATAAAAATCTAGAGCTATACCCAAACATTCTGCCAGTGAAAATTCTACACATGTGAGAAAATAAAATAAGCAACAGCCTACTTTGAATTATTGCCTGTACCTTCCTATGTATCTCTTACTCGGTTCAGTGAGAGATCCAATGATCACAAACAATTCAGGCCATTCAAAAATCATCACGTTTGTACTTGAGCAAAATTAACCAGATGTATTTGATGTTTACCGCTTCCCTGCCACAAATTCAGATACCTGCAAAATAAGGAACTGCCATGCAGTGACTGAAGTTTCAGCTATCGCTAATCGGTATTGTTCTATCAAAGATGGATAAGTAATTGTGTAGGAAGGAACTGCAGATGCTGGTTTATACTGAAGATAGACACAAAATGCTGGAGTACCTCAGCAGGCCAGACAGCATCTCTGAAGAAAAGGAATAGGTGACTCTTCAGGTCAGAAAGCTTCACCTATTATTGTTCTCCAGAGATGCTGCCTGAGCCGCAGAGTTACTCCAGCATTTTGTGTTTATCCTGGATGTGATTGCTTGCTGGCTCAAGGGTGTTTGAATCGATCAAGTGAAGAATATGTCACATCCAATGCAATGTACTGAGAAACCAAATCCTCTTACCATAGAAATCTTAATACAAACGAGTGCCTACTTACAGACAACCATAATCCAGCAAGTGGTCTGCACATGTTATGGAATAATCCTTGTAATGGATTTTCTGATTATCATGTGTTTCGTGAATGTAATTTTCAAATACTCTTCCAATCATGTATGCAATCTTAGCACATTTTAATTTATGATCTTAAAATGTTTTTCAAACTTTAGAATTAAAAAAAATCTAAATTAAGAATGACTACTATTCCCAATTTCCTTTAAGGAGGTGGTAGTGAGATGCATTTTTGAACATGTCAAAGCTTGCAAGCTTGGGAGGTGCATTTCATAAATGATTTGCCAGAAGACCAAGAGTAGTGAGAGCAAATGTTTAGGCTGAGGTGCCAAATTTATATGGATAGAGTTGAGTTCAAGGCTAGGCATCCAAGCATGCAGAAAATATTCCAGGATTTTCAAAAATATGGTTTGCAGATGGTAGAAAGATTTGGTGGAGTTACGAACGAGTCCCTCATCAGAGGACATCCCACCTTATGCTGCTCTTTCAGCCACTATATGTATGCAATAGTGGTCCAGTCAAATCACTGGCCAATGTCGTTCCCAAGATGTTGACATGTGGTTCTTGGTATTGGACCTTCATTGTCCACGGAAGGAGGTTATCTTCTGCAGCAAGTCAGTAAAACTAAATTTTAAATTCATTAAAAGCCAGGGGGAAATGGAGAGGGACATTGATTGATATTTGCATGACATGCAAGCTATTTGCCACTTCTGCCTGAATATTGTCCTGGGTGAAATCATTGTCTGCAAAGCTGCAAATGAAACTGAGCAACATAAACTAATTGACAATCTCTCACAGATCAGATGAGAAGCAGCAGTGTTTGGACCTGTAAGCAATCCTGAGGAATTCCTACAAAATATCCCCGCATGACTGATGCCAAACAAAATCATCTTTGAGGTATTGGTTTAGCCAGGCTGCAAATATTGATCGCTTCTCCCCTCTCCCATCAGCCACAAGATATAAAACCTTGAAATTACTTACCACCAGATTAAAGCACATCTTCTTCTCCACTGTTATCAGACTCTTGAACAGAGCTATCATATACCAAGAATGAATTCCTGATCTCCCAATCTACCCTGTTAACTCCCTTGCACTTTTTTTATCTGCATTTTTTTCTTTGTAGCTGTACATAGTAAGCTACAGTAAGCACAGTACACTTTAGACTTTAGAGATACAGCGTGCAAACAGGCCTTTCAGCCTACGCCGACCACCACTCACCCCATGCACTAGTACTATCACTATCCTACACTCTAGGGACAATTTGCAATGATACCAAAGCCAGGTGGGCTGAAGTATGGTTGATGGAATTTAATACAGAGAAATGTGTGGTGTTGCATTTTGGGACGTCTAACAAGGGCAGGACCTACACAGTGCATGGCAGGGCTCTGGGGAATGTTGTAGAGCAGAAGGATCTAGGATCTAGGAGGAATCTAGGAGTGCAGGTGCATGGTTCCTTGAATGTTGAGTTGCAGGTAGATAAGGTGATCAAAAGACTTTTGGCACACTGGCCTTCATCAGTCAGAGTATAGAAGTTGAGACGTCATGTTGCAGTTGTATAAGACAGTGGTGAGACCACCTTTAGGGTATTGTGTTCAGTTCTGGGCACCGTGTCATTGTCAAGCTTGGAAGGGTTCAGAGAAGATATATGAGGATGTTGCTAGGACTAGAGGGTCTGAGCTACAGTGAGAGGTTGAGTAGGCTGGGTCTCTATTCCTTGGAGCGCAGGAGGATGAGGAGTGATCTTATAGAGGTATATAAAATCATGAGAGGAATGGATTGGGTAGATGCACAGAATCTCTTGCTCAGAGTAGGGGAATTGAGGACCAGAGGACATAGGTTATAGGTGAAGTGGAAAAGATTTAATAGGATTCTGAGGGATAACTTTTTCACACAAAGGGTAATGGGTGTATGGAACAAGCTGCCAGAGGAGATAGTTAAGACTAGGACTATCGCAATGTTTAAGAAACAGTTAGACAGGTACATGGATAGGGCAAGTTTAGAGGGATATGGACCAAGAGCAGGCAGGAGGGATGAGTGTAGCTGGGACATGTTGGCCGGTGTGGTCAAGTTGGGCTGAAGGGGCTGTTTCTACACTGTATCACTCTATGACTCTATGAATTAACCTACAAACCTCTACGTCTTTGAAGTGTGGGAGGAAACCGGAGCACCCGGCGAAAAACCACATGGTCACACGGAGAACATAAAATTTTCGTACAGACAGCACCCATAATCAGGAACGAATTCAGGTCCCTGGCGCTGTAAAGCAGCAATTCTACCACTGTGCCACCCTTTGCTTCTTTTCACTTTTGCACTACCTGAAGTCCTCATGTTTGATCCGCCTGGATAGCATGCCAAGCAAAGTTTTTCCACTGTATCCCAGTAATGTGACAATAATAACCATCACATTATCAGATATTTTATTAAAATATAGTGAATATTTATGAAAATTTTAATTTGACATTCAGGCCATGTATTCCTTTATTAAAATATTGATATATTGAAAAATGTGACATATTTAATATAATTGTGTTCTTTAACATTATAAACTAAATATTGTTTTACGTAGGTGATGCGAAAGGAATGTAGGAATACTGAAATCACGATAGTTTTTGTTTTCATTTACTCCCCTGTTTCACCACAAGCAGTGCCCCACCAATCATGGATAAAGTTACTCACGACCTCTGACCTATGCCAATGGTGCACCAAACCAGAATATTCTGTCACTCATCTAAAATGGAATCTCAAGCAGGATTTTTGAACAACAAAAGGTCAGTTTGATGAGGTTGGTGTTGGTTTTAAAAACAGTTTAAAACCAGAAATAGAAATTGTATTTCTATGCAATGGGTTATTTATTAAGTTTAATGTTCTGAAGGCCATGCTTTTCCTCTGCAAAATACATTTGATAAAGAGATAATTTCAACAAATGGCTGAGTAATTCAAGTAAAACAAGATTACAGGACATCAAAGTGCTGGAGTAACTCAGTGAGTTCATAAATTCATAAGTCATTGGAGCAAAATTAGTGGGGGGGGGGGGGAGACAGGAGAGGGAAGGGTTAGTTAGAGGTTACCTAAAATAAGCTACCCAAGCAGAATATGAGGTGCTGTTCCTCCAGTTTGCGTTTAGCTTCACTCTAGCAATAGAGGAGGCCTCGGACAGAAAGGTCAGTGTGGAAATGGGAAAGGGAGGTAAAATGGTTAGCAACTGGGAGATCCAGTAGGCCTTGGCAGACCGAGCGCAAGTGTTCAGCAAAGTTACAAGTATTTTCTTCAATGTTTACTAGCATTAACATTCAATAACACTTTTCTGATTGAAGTTGTGCTGTAAAACTCCTGCGTAGATGAAATATATCAGTTTACAGTAAAGCTGTCTTGCAGCATACACAACATGTAATCCACTGGAGAAGAATAAATCTCGGGTTTTCAATACACAAATCATCACAAGGTGTTAACTTTGCCATTACTTCGCTCACCGTGATAGGACTTCTTAAAGCAGGGATTCCCAATCGACCGGTCTGCCAATTTCGACCGAGTTTTCCCTCATGTTTGGGAAGAGGAAAGGGCCAGACACCATGGTTCAATGGTGCATTTTTTAATAACATGTGCAAACTGCTAATACAGTGAAATTATTTTTCTTGCAAACAGTTCAGTAAAGTGTGCTATACCCCAAACGTAGATAAGCAAGTGTACAGAAATAGTCTACTGAGCCCGCATGCGCGAGGCACCCACGTTTTCACACCATTTTCAAAGTCCACGCTCTAGTTCTTATGAGCAGTGCCTGTTCCAGGCAAGTCCCAGGCTATTGCAGGCCTCCAGCTATCTCTGTCCTTAGACACTGCATCCTTCTCCTCGCCCGTCTATCTTTGTCCCAGGGGGTGCCTCCCACAGCCGAGCATGAGGGCGTGGTTGGCCAGACCCTGGTTTCCTTCTCTCTCCTACCGGCCTTGGTCCTTGCCTGTTGTCACTGGCTCCCTCCTTCCAGTTTTCAGGTCTTCGAGGGATGAGCAGGGGCTGGCACTGGCACGGCTGTTTCCCCCTTCTAAGCCAGTGGACCACCATGTCCAACGAGCAGGGGACCGACTCAGCGGCATACCTGCAGGCCGTGATCTGCCGGGTCACGGGTTCGGCCGAGCAAGGGCCGGCTCCTGGGAGCGTCAGCCTCCTTGGGAACTGTACTCCTCTAACAGCTCACGGGCCCTTGTATCAGCACAGGGGGGCACATGGGTAAAGATTGTGGTGGTTGAGGCTCCCGAGGTAAAGTAATCATAAAGTGATGGATGTGCTCGGGATTGAAATGAAGGCATTGGTACTCTGGAAATTTCAGATCGCCTAGGATAAAGACGCCAAAGGTGTGGTCACTAAATTTGTCAATGACAAAGAGACAGGCAAAAAAGTTAGTAATGTAGAAAACAGAGGATAGATTTATCCTCAAGCAATAATCCAGGAAATGGAGTATAATGTGGAAATATATGAAAATGTCCAATTTGGTAGATCTTCGAGATACTGTGGGATCTGAATGTCCACAGTGCATGAGTTTAAAAAGGCTAGTATGGAGATACAGCATGTAATTAGGGAAACTAATAGAATGTCATTGTTTATTGTTATGAGAACAGAGTACAAAAAGTGCTTCAGTTATACAGGGCTTAGAGTCGTAGAGTCATAGAATAATACAGTGTGGAAACAGGCCCTTCGGCCCAACTTGCCCACACCGGCCAACATGTCCCAGCTGCACGAGTCCCACCTGCCAACATTTGGTCCATATTCCTCTAAACCAGTCCTATCCATGTACCAGTCTAATTGTTTCTTAAATGTTGGGATAGCCCCTGCCTCAACTACCTCCTCTGGCAGCTCGTTCCATTCATCCACCACCCTTTATGTGAAAAAGTTACTTCTTGAGATTATATCGGTGTATAATTTTGACCTAATTTAAGAAAGTTTGTTCATGCATTCAAATAAATTCAGAGAATACCTGACTAATATCTGGAATGAGCAGGTTGCCTAGTCAGGAAAAATTAAACAGGCTCGACCTGTATCCGCAAGAGTTTAGAAGAGAGAGAGAGAGGGGCATGACTGAAGATTACAAGATTCTGAAAGTTCTTTACGGAGTGAATGTGGAGAAGGTATTTCTCTTATGAGGTCACTATTTTTTTTTGGAAGGATCCTCTATTAAAGACAGAGATGAGGCAACATTTTTCCCTGGAAGCGCGTCTTGTCCAGGGAGCAAGGTAGTCTGCCTGAATGATTGCCAAATGGTGGCACTTACATATATGTTATGATGCAGTCTTTCAAGAAATTGGTTTGTGACCGAAATCAACTCATGCCTCAATAGTGATCTGGACACACATCAATTCTAAGTGCCACGAAGCGATCTCAGTGGCTCTCCACTCTGCTCTGGACCACTTGGAAAATAGGAACATGTGCATCGGCCCATTATATATCAATTATAACCCAAGGGATACAAGGATGCGAACAGTGGAACTAGTAGGACAAATATGGTGGGGGGGGGTGAGAATTAATGCAGGTGTTATTTGAAATTGGAGAAATTGGAGAAATCAACATCATACCGCTGGGTGTTTTTGTTTAGAGATACAGTGCAGAAACAGGCCCTTTCGGCCCACCGGGTCCGCGCTGGCCAGCAATCCCTACACATTAACACTATCCTATACCCACTATGGACAATTCTTACATTTACCAAGCCAATAACCTCCAAACCAGTACGTCTCTGGAGTGTGGGAGGAAACCAAAGATCTCAGAGAAAACCCACGCAGGTCACGGGGAGAATGTACATACTCTGTACAGAAAGCACCCGTAGTCAGGATCGAACCCGGCTCTCCGGCACTGCATTCGCTGTAAGGCAGCAACTCTACCGCTGTGCCCGGGTTACAAGCAATCCAAGCGAAATACAAGATGCTGTTCCTCCAATTTGCGTGCGGCCTCACTGACGGTGGTGGATGCCCAGGACAGAAGGTTCATGCAACTGGTCTCTGCTCCTCCCTATGCAATGGGATCCTTGACATCCTCGTTGGCAGATCTCAATCAGTACAGATTGGCAACATTTTCTCCTCACTCACCATCAGCACAGGGGCACCTCAGGGATGTGTGCTCAGTCCCCTGCTCTGCTCCTTCTATATCCATAACTGTGCTGTGAGGCACATTTCCAATGTCATCTTTAAATTTGATACCACCATCCTTGAACAAATAAGGGGTAACAGGTCAGAGTATAGGAGGGAGACCGATAATCTGGTTGAATGGGACCATCTTGCTCTCATCAGCAAGACCAAGGAGCTGATTGTTGACTTCGGGAAGGTAAAACCTAGGGACCATGCAGCTGTCGTCATTGGCAGGATGGTGGTGGACAGTCAACAGCTTGATGACTGATGATCTGTCCTGGGCCAAGCACATTGACTCCACCGCACCAAAATATCTCTCCAGCACCTCGACTTCCACACAGTCTGAGAAAATGCAGCATGTAGCCGAAAACTCTATTGAACTTCGTCAGGTGTACAGTCGATAGCAGTTTCACCATGGACTGGATTGGTAATCCGAACTCTTAGGCACAAAGAAGGCTGTGGAAAGTGGTGAACATTGTTTGGTCTATCACAGGTACTGACTTCCCCACCATCGAAGGGATCTACATGGAGCTGCCTCAAGATGCAGCTGTTATCAAAGACCCACATTCATAGAGTCAAAGAGTGATATAGTGTGGAAACAGGCTCTTCGGTCCATCTTGCCCACACCAGCCAACATGTCCCAGCTACACTAGTCCCACCTAACTGCTTTTGGTAAATATACCTCCAAACCTGTCCTATCCATATATCTGTCTAACTTTTTCTTAAACGTTGGGATAGTCACTGCCTCAACTACCTCATCTGGCAGCTTGTTCCGTACACCCACCACCAATTGTGTGAAAAAGTTACCCCTCAGATTCCTGTTAAATCTTTTCCACTTCACCATAAAACTATGTCCTCTGTTCCTCAATTCACCTACTCTGGGCAAGAGACTTTGTACATCTACCTAATCTATTCCTCTCGTGATTTTATACACCTCTATAAGATTACCCCTCATCCTCCTGCGCTCCAAGGAATAGAGTCCCAGCTTACTCAACTTCTCCCTATAGCTCAGACCCACTAGTCCTGGCAACATCCTCATAATCCTCTCTGTACTCTTTCCAGCTTGGCAATATCTTTCCTATAACATGGTGCCCAGAACTGAACACAATAATCTAAATGTGGCCTCACCAACGTCTTATACAAATGCAACATGACCTCCCAACTTCTATACTCAATACCCCTGGCCACCTTCTCATCATACTGCTACCATGTGGTGGTGGGTGGTGGTACAGGAGCCTGAGAATCATTATTTCCAGATTCAAGGGCAGCTTCCTGCTGTCAACCATCAGGTTCTTGAACCAGCATGCACAATCTTAACCACAAGACTACCTTAACACTGATTTACTATGGACTTTGTACCACGTTGGTTGCTCTAACTAAGTTCTTTGATTTTTGCACCACTATGGTCTTTAGATTTAGAGATACAGATTTAGAGATACAGCGCGGAAACAGGCCCTTCGGCCCACCGAGTCCGCTCCGCCCAGCAATCCCCGCACATTAACACTATCCTACACACAATAGGGACAATTTTTACATTTACCCAGTCAATTAACCTACATACCTGTACGTCTTTGGAGTGAGGGAGGAAACCGAAGATCTCGGAGAAAACCCACGCAGGTCACGGGGAGAACGTACAAACTCTGTACAGACGGCGCCCGTAGACAGGATCGAACCTGAGTCTCCGGCGCTGCATTCGCTGTAAGGCAGCAACTCTACCGCTGCGCCACCTTGCCGCCCTTTAACTGATAATAACTTATTTATCTTGTACTTCCAAGCTGTTACTGCTAATGTGTCTATGTAGCTGCAGCAAGTAAGAATTTAATTGTTCTCATTCAGATCCAATGCACATGACAAATAAACATTTTGATTATTGAGGAAGAACGTTTCTGTGGAAAGGCTGTGGAAATAGATTTTTTTAAAGTGTTTTTAAGGCAGAAATCGCAAGGGAGTGAAAAGATCTCTCTCAATAGACAGGAATGCAGAGTTGAGTTTACAATTAAAGTAGCCATGAACTAGTTAAATGGTGGAAGAGGCTGAATTGCTCCGAATTCGTATGTCCATATGTAAGAACCATGCCAGGCCAAGCAGGCTCTTTACTCTGACTGACATCACTGCATTTGCCAATATGTTCATCCCAGTGGCAAGTCATAATCACCAAGGACCACTCTGCAGTTTCACAAATCACAATGTGTGCACGCAGGTGTCAATTGCCTGTTGACATTTCACAAACACTTAACTAGCCTTGCGCTATTTTAAGACCTGTTAAAAAAATAAAATAATTATTTTAAAAACTATTAGGAGAAATACAAATACATACACAAAACAATTAAAATATTAAAATTTATTTAACTACGTTTGTACGTTCTCCCAGTGGTGGCAGAGTGGCACAGTGGTAGAGTTGCTGCCATACAGCGCCAGAGATCCGGGGTCAATCCTGACTACGGGTACTGTCTGTCCAGAGTTTGTACGTTCTGCCCATGACCGTGGGTTTTCTCCATGTGCTCTGGTTTCCTCCCACACTCCAAAGATGAACAGGTTTGTCGGTTATTTGGCTTTGGTAAAAATTGTAAATTGTCACTAGTGTGTAGGATAGTGCTAGTGTAGACAATAGACAATAGACAATAGGTGCAGGAGTAGGCCATTCAGCCCTTCGAGCCAGCACCGCCATTCAATGCGATCATGGCTGATCACTCTCAATCAGTACCCCGTTCCTGCCTTCTCCCCATACCCCCTCACTAGCACTATCCGTAGTCAGGACCTCTTTGCTCCTATACTCAGGGATTGCTAGTCAGTGCGGACTTGGTGGGCCAAAGGGCCTGTATCTCTAAACCAACCTAAACTGAATCAAATGAATTACTCATGTTTTCCCCACTCATTTCAAAGGGAACTGCAGTACCTGCCTCAGTTTGACACACCATTGGATCAGTGGCAGATCTCTCAGCCCAGGGGCTCCAGTGGCAGAGCCCAGACACACTAAAATTGTAAGAAGGGTCCCAACCCAAAATGGCACCCATCTTTTTCTCCAGAGATACTTCCTGACTCGCTGAACTACTCCAGCACTTTGTGTTTCACTTTCGTCTAAAATTACATCACTAGAATACAAAGGAGCAAGGGTGGAAAATCAAATGATTCAACTGAAACCATGGTTAGCAAGTTACCCAAAAACTGGAACACATTTCAATTAGATACACATTTTACAATTCAAAAAACAGCCTCGTACTCTAGGTAACACTTGCCAAGTTGTGCACAATTTTGAACACTTACAATGATACAGACTAACTGAAGAACTTAAAAATGTTCGACTCAAAATTTAACATTATCAAGGAAGGGAAGAAGGCAGAGAGATTGTTTTGACAATTGTGAAACTAATGGAAGTATTCGAGACACTGAAGTGAAAATGTACAGGAAAATGAAATTACCAAACACAAACTAGTCTGCATTTGAAAGAAATAACTCAAATTAATTAGCGTTAATAAAAATGTAAGACACGAGACATTATGATATTCAAAGATTTTCATACATTTTACCACTTTGCCTTTGGTCTGAACAGCAGCTTAAAACCTACCCTTGTGGGAATGATAAGTGAGACCACAGGATTGGGATCTTCTGTCAACATATGGAAGAGGAGTCTCCAACAATGTCACACCCCCATCATACCACTCAAGGGGCAGTCCTGAGCCCCATTCATCAGTGTCGAGCAGTTACACCACTCACCCTGGTCCATACCAGCCCTCGAAGGCACCCTCCCTACACAAATCAAAGGCCAATAGCCTTTCTCGGCACTTACCTCTCGATGCTGTCGATACACTCTGGAAAGGCAATGCTGCACCCAAAGTGCATGATATGCTTATAACAACGCATCTGTTTAAGCTGATTGAAGAAACGGATAAGCATTTCCACGTCTGTGATGTTGAAATTTGAGAGATAGGACACTGAAGTGGTCTGTTTATAGGGCAGCATTTCACATAGACTGTGGCTTGCATTGCTACAAGCACCTGTAGTGGAATAGGCAAACAAAATGAACATTAGAACACAGAATATAGAACAGTACAGCAGAAGAACATAGTCCACAATATCTGTGCTGAACATAATGTGAAGATAAACTAAACTCATCTGCCTGCACATGATCTATATCCATCAATTTTCAACATTCTTTTAAAAAGTAGCAGCTGGAGCCATCACATTTAAGGACGAGATCTCACTTTTGGAAGATTGGGAGATAAGACAAATGCATAACATTGTGTTTTTTTTTAAGTTGAATACGGAAAACTAAGCAAGCAGAGAAGATTTGGAAGCTTAAAGTTTTAAAAAGTTTCCTTTCAAAGGCATTGTTCCTAAAATTCAAAAAATACATTTATATAACATATCTCAAGCAGGCACTTTAAAAACTAAACAAAGAAATAGAACCAGCTGCTCCCAAGTATAAAAAGAATCAGAGTTCACCATGTCTTGAACATAGAAGTTTTAGAAATTAAAATGGGCAATGAGAAAATAATTTAGAAATCAAACCAATACTTCAAGCAGAATTTCAATACCCAGGAACATTTGCAATCAACTGGGTTTAAATTAGGGAGAAATAACACCAAGAAAGAAAAACAGTTCAAATCACCATCTTGGCTACCAGATTAACAAAATTGAGTATTTCCAATTTAACCAGCTACACGTTTTACAAAGTCCAGCAAATGTTTCCCAGGGGTGGTGATCTGGCATTGTCAGCAGATGGGGACAGAGGAACATGAGCATTTACTCCCAGACCCTACAGTACCCACTCAATTATAAACACTCCCTATGAGATAAGCCCCACCCACAGCCCAGATTAAGGATTAGAGTCATTGAATGATACAGTGTGAAAACAGACACCAGCCAACATGTCCCTTGCGATACTAGTCCCACCTGGCCGTGTTTGGTCCCTATCCCTCCAAACCTGTCCATCCATGTACCTGTCTAACTGTTTCTTAAATGTTGGGATAGTCCCTGCCTCAACTACCTCCTCTGGCAGCTTGTTCCATACACCCTTTGTGTGAAAATGGTACCCGTCAGATTCCTCTTAAATCTTTTCCCCTTCACCTTAAACCTATGTTCTCTGGTCCTTGATTTACCTACTCTGGGCAGGAGACTCTGTGTATCTACCCAATCTAATCCTCTCATGATTTTAAACACCTCCAAGATCTCCCCTTATCCTCTTGTGCTCCAAGGAATAGAGTCCCAGCCTACTCAAACTCTCCCTATAGCTCAGACCCTCTAGTCCTCTAGTATTTTGTTTAGTGAGACTGCATTTGAAAAGTTGTATAGACCAATGGACTTCTTGCCTAAGGAAGGATATATCTGCCTGAGTCTGAAGAAGGATTCCAACCCAAAATGTCACATATCCATTCCCTCCACAGATGCTGCCTGACCCGATGAGTTCCTCCAGCACTGTAGTTTGCTCAAGATTCCAGCATTGGCAAGATATATTTGGTTTCGAGGGTGTGGAAAATTACAGGGATGAGAGGACTTTCCGATGAAAAGAGATGAAATAGAATAGGTCTAGAATAGGTCTAGAATAGGTCTGGGGTTTAAATTGAAGGATGATCTTATTGAAATTTAGCGACCTTGACAGATTACATGTTGAAAGACCATTTTCCCAAGAAATAGTGTTCATAGAATTAGATTGAGAAGTTGGTCATTTGTGGCTCAGACAAGAGGTAACCTATACACTCAGAGGATTTGTGGATCATTGAATTTCTCTGCTCTAGAGTGTGTGGAAGAACAAAAAGCCAATGATTGAAAACAAGACCGAATTTAACATATTTTTAAATCTTAAAGGAATGAAGTTACATGGGGAGTTTAGAACCAATTTTATTGAATAACAAAACTGATATCTTCCCCGATTTCTTGTGTTTCCTGGGAATTTGACAAATTAAATCATTGCCTTGCAAATTTCTAAAACATTGAGCGAGTGGTTAAACTAATTTCAGCAAAATTTTAACAAGATCTAATTAGAAGTAGACAATAGTAAATTCCATGTCACAACCCTGCACTCCCTAGATATACGTTTAAAACACATTTAAAATTTCTAACATATAGCATTGGGAAAACAAATGTAAGCCCATTATTTTTACACTATTTTTTACTATTTTTACAAATTCCAATGGTAATTCATCTGAATATATGTGCTAAATAATTTGCACACTCATCACACATCCACAAAATGACACAAAAGTGCAAGGAAAAGATGAGCCAACAAAAAACAATAAGTCAAATGGATTAAACAAGGAGAAGCAGCCGTAATATATACCTGTACATGGCTGGTGTAGTTGAAATCATCAGAATTTGTTCAAATCACATAATTTGTATCTGTCCAGAGAAATGACACTGAATTTGGTTTGCTCTGGTTTAACTTAACTTCTGGTTTTGATTTAACTTCTGGTTTGGTTTAACTTCACTTCTGGTTTAACTTAACTTCTGGTTTGGTTTAACTTCTGGTTTGGTTTAACTTCTGGTTTGGTTTAACTTCACTTCTGGTTTAACTTAACTTCTGGTTTGGTTTAACTTCTGGTTTAACTTCATTTCTGGTTTAACTTAACTTCTGGTTTGGTTTAACTTCTGGTTTGGTTTAACTTCTGGTTTAACTTAACTTCTGGTTTAACTTAACTTCTGGTTTGGTTTAACTTCTGGTTTGGTTTAACATCTTGTTTAACTACACAATGCCCTTTGTTGACCTATGTGTTAATTTAGATATACTGCTGGGCGGCATTTCCAACTCGCGAACTGTTTGGGTTTTAAACAATTTTCAGGAGTGGAAGCCTGCCGTAACTGGGGGAGGAGCTGCTTTATTGTTTAGACGATAAGATGTCCCTTGGGGTACATGAACAATGAGATTGTGCAGAAAGGGTTATCAAATGGAAAAGGAAGGGTTTCTTTGTGTCAACTATTCCATCAAGATTGTTGCAAGCTCTCAACCTCATGTAAAGGAACATAACATGAAATAAGAAATGTATTTATTTTGAACATTTACTATAAATACACCATCAGGAATTCTGCACAACCTAGTTTAATTTTAATTACCCACCCATTGCAGAGAGAGAATAGGGAGAAACACCATAGGATGGACAAATATGGGGTGAAAAAAATCTAATGCGAGCCAATATAGGAAAAGGAACCCTGGTATGAATAATATATAATTGTGAGGTGATTAATAAAAGGATGAATATTATTTCTTGCCAGTTACTCATGATTTGATCTAGAAGTCAGCTGGATTAAATGTCACTGTTCATGGCAGGGTGGCAATGAGCAGAATTTCCATTGACTTCCCAAATTCTGCTGCAATCCAAATCCATTCCCTGGGTTTCAGCTAGATTTCCTGCTGAGAGACTCCACTACTAGTTCATAAGTTCATGTGTGATAGGAGCAGAATTAGGCCATTCGGTCCATCAAGTCTACTCCGCCATTCAATCATGGTTGATCTATCCTCCCCTCTTAACCCCATTCTCCTGCCTTCTCGCCATAACACATTTCTCTCACGTTAAAACAGGTGGTCAGGGATTTATATGAGGCAAATCTGCCCCAAGAGGCAGGACATAATTAATTCACAGCCTCAATCAAGATGGATGTGGTGTTTGGGACCAAAAGTTGAAGAAGTGGATTTTTCCAGTGTTCATCCTCCTTCCAAAATGAGACTTTGGAATCATAACTGTTGTTATTCTGGGCCAAGCAGGGTAGAGAAATTCTAAAATATGGCTCCAAATCTGTCCTATCCATGTACCTGTCTCAATGCAATTAGATACGAGTCAGAGTCACAGAGTCATACATCAGGGAAGTGAACCTTTGCCACACCAGGTCTGTGCCAGCCATCTAGTTCCCATCTACACCAATGGCATTTCCCAGCACTGGATCAAGAGACCTCTACGCTGCACCATTTCATGTGCTCATCTTAATACTTCTTAAATGTGTAAGGATAATTATCTTTGTTACCCCCTATTCTGTGTCCTTTTGCTCAATCTTTAGTATCTACTCAATAATACAGTGGGGGAAAAGGGTAAAAAATCAGGCATCAGGTTCAATGGTGAACAGTAGAGGCAACAATTTTGCTTTAAGTATTAACAGAAAACACCCAGCAGATCAGGAGGCATTTTGCAACAAGATGCTTGTCACAATGGGAAAAGAAAGAAACCAGGTCAGTTTAAGTCACAGAGAGGTGGTGGCAGCAGATGTGGAAGAAATGGACAGGCAACATGCTATTGTTTTTCTTGGGAGAGGCTATAAACAAGGTCATCTGGTTGATTGGTGAATAGGGGCAGATAGAGAAAGAATCTGAATAAAGGAACTTAAATATTTCAAAATGAATGCAACTAGAGACTGAAGAAACAAATAAAGAAGGGCAAAGGTTGCGAGGAGAAGTAAATGTGGGGCACGCCCAGTGTGTCATGCTGTGCTTAATGTGGGGCACGCCCAGTGTGTCATGCTGCGCTTAAAAAGAGAGGGAAAAAATGATTGAACAGTTCTGATACCGACAGAAAAAGAGAGTTCTCTAAAGTTGTACAATTTGATATTGAATCCCGAATATGGCAGCATGGTCTGATGGAAGATGAAGAGGTGCTATTATCAAGCTTACATTGGGTCTCAAGAAGCTACAGGCAGAGAAATCAGTGAGATAAAGATGGATAATTAGAGTAGAGGTTGCTCAGGGTTGCCCCCTGCAGACTGAATGCAGGATTTCCTCAAAGCAACCATCTAGTTTGCATTAGGTTCCTCTCGTGCAGAGGAGGTCACATAGAATGCACAGAATACTGTACTCCTGACTAAAGGAAGCGCAACTGAATCCTGCTTTATCTGCAAGGACCTTCCGGCTCCCTGGATGGTGGGAAGCAAAGAGGTAAAAGGATTGATCATCCATGTTCCCCCATCCCCAAATTTAACCTTTGCAAGATCAAAAAGGTCAGCCCAATAAATCCCTCTGGAGGCCATTGGCATCTGACAAACTCTCAGCCCCAGCTCTCAAAGATGTCAAAGGTTTTCAATATTTCTAAATGTCTCAGTCTTTTAGAAGTATTTAATACATACTAACATTGAAATTATTGTAAAGAAAATCAATTTAGAACTGCTTTTCCATTCAAACCATAGACTCATAGAGTCAGAGTCAGACAGCGTGGAATCAGGCCCTTCGGCCCAACTTGCCCACACCGTTCAACATGTCCCAGCTACACGAGTCCCACCTGCCTGCGTTTGACCCATATCGGTCCAAACCTGTCCTATCCAGGTACCTGTCTATGGCAGCTCATTCCATACACCCACCACCCTTTGTGTGAAATAGGTACCCCTCAGATTCCTATTACATCTTTTCCTTTTCACCTTAATCCTATGTCCTCTGGTCCTCGATTCACCTACTCTGGACAAGAGACTCTGTGCATCTACCCGATCTATTCCTCTCATGATTTTATAAGATCCTCTATAAGATCACACCTTGTCCTCCTGCGCTCCAAGGAATAGAGTCCCAGCCTACTCAACCTCTCTCTATAGCTCAGACCAGGTAAATGACAGGGGGCAAATCAGGTATAGAAAAAAAATAAAGAGAAGAGGAAGAGACTAAAGGAAAAGTAGGATACTTTTAATGTTTTTTTTACACATCCGAGTTTGAGCTGTTTAAATTATTGCCTGCCCAGCACACAAGAGATGAACATTGTATTAACAATTGTTACAACAAAAACTACTTACTTGAGTGAATTAAAGTCAGCTATGTTCCTGTTCAACTTCAATGACCTTAATAATAATGTCCATGTATGACTATATTTGGAGAAAAAGAGAGGCTGGAGGCAGCATGAAGCAAATGGTGCAGCATCCAAATGAGCAAGCAAGTCCTAAAACCTCACTTCCCACAGGGTATTTGTAAACTCCCCGATGTAACGTATGATTTGCACATTAATAATAATGTGTATTATTGCACATGGAACTGGCATTTCTCAGTACAAATACTGGTATGTTTTAGGAATCCTGTGTAAATGTACAAGTATTTAATCTGCTAACTAATATGATCCCTGTAACAGAGCAGGAGTTTGCCAAGATTCTCCAACATTTACACTGGGTTGGGGGGGGGGGCACAGTACTCAGATTATTCAGCAAGGCCATCTACTTGAATGGGGACTATATGGGCTATGGAAGATTTGCAATATCAATTACTTATTTTTACTTGCTTGTGGTTTAATTATTCAGAGTGTTAGAACGTGATTTCCTTTTTAATAATGATTTCATTTTTAACTGGTATTAAATTTCTTCTGAATTATTAGAAACATAGAAACATAGAAAATAGGTGCAGGAGGAGGCCATTCGACCCTTCGAGCCAGCACCGCCTATCATTGTGATCATGACTGATCATCCACAATCAATAACCCGTGCCTGCCTTCTCCTCATATCTCTTGATTCCACTAGCCACTAGATCCCTATTTAACTCGACTGAGACATGAAAAATCATTTGAACCTGGACAGTAGGCAGAGCAGGGGCTGGGGCTTTGCTAGCTGTCAAAGGCGTCCAGAGGAAGTCCATGGATGGGGATCATGCTGACCATCCTGTATCGGAGGAAGGTCAGTTTTGGGGATGGGGATCTTGAGCAGCAGGTGCTGATGGCAGTGTCAGGAGACTGAAATAATGATCTGGATTCACCCCAACCAAAAGTTTTGTGAAAGGTTCTGAACCCAAAAAAAGAATGATCATACAGTCATAAGTGATAGGAGTAGAATTAGGCCATTCGGCCCATCAGGTCTACTCTGCCATTCAATCATGGCTGATCTATCTCTCCCTCCTAACCACATTCTCTGCCTTCACCTCATAACTTCTGACACCTGTACTAATCAAGAATCTATCTATCTCTGCCTTAAATATATCCACTGAGAGCCTCTGCAGCCTTCTGCGGCAAAGAATTCCACAGATTCACCATTCTCTGACTAAAGAAATTTCTCCTCATCTCCTTCGCAAAAGAATGTCCTTTAATTCTGAGGCTATGACCTCTAGTCCTAGACTCTCCCACTAGTGGAAACATCCTCTCCACATCCACTTCCTCCAAGCCTTTCATTATTCTGTATGTTTCAATGAGGCCCCCCCTCATTCTTCTAAACTCCAGAGAGTACAGGCCCAGTGCTGACAAACGCTCATCATAGGTTAGCCTACTCATTCCTGGGTTAACCTACTCATTCCAAGTGCAGTGGTGCAGCAGTCAAGTTGCTGCCTTACAGCACCAGAGAGCCAGGCTCCATCTTCACGACAGGTGCTGTCAGTCCAGAATACCGCGTGGGTGCTCCGGTCCCCCCCCCCCCCCCCCCCAATATTCCAAAGATGTGCAGATTTGTAGGTTAATTGGTTTCTGTAAATTGTCCCTAATGTGTAGGATAGAACCAGTGCATGGGTGATCGCTGGTCAGTGCAGACTCAGTGGGCCAAAGGGCCTGTTTCTACACTGTGACTCTCAACTAAAAAATCACTATAGGAATACAGCATAGGTGACCTCATTAGTGATATTGACAAGGGCAAAATAATTTATTTTGATTTAGAATTAAATGTCCTTGACGCTTAATGCTAGGGCAACCATTTTGCTGGAAGGTCAATGTTGACTCTGAATTTTCAGCGAACAGTAGGGTCTGCCATTAACATAAATTTAAACTTGGCTCCGTTATTGTCATTTGCAGCTCTTTAAACTCAGTATGCAATTAGGACATTTCAATCTTGTAAATTTCACTTGTGATTCAACCTTTAAACACCTAACTGTATTCCATTAAATGTTGCAAGAACAACCTTTCCACGTTTATGTATACCACTGCATCAAAAATTAAACGGATCAGTCCCTGAACAACACCCACTGCTTTTCCCACTTATTAGCACCTTCTGTTTTCAATCCATTTAGCTCATCAGCAATATATTAAATAATTTTATGTCCCACAACGTGAACTGCTATTTCAAGTGTTCTTGTAAAACCCAAATGCATTACATTCAATGCCTTTAATCTATTCAATTATATCCTCAAATGAACACTGACTTACTTTTGTACATTGACTATTCCTTGTGACCTGCATACTTCAGAGGAACACCAATGTAGAAATTAATGAACAAGCATAGAAGGCATTTAACTTTCTTGCTCCTGCCGCCAACATTAGGCTGATGAGTCTGTAATTCAGCTCCAAGTCTCATTAAAATTTTGAACAACAACAAAACATTGGCTCAATTCCAATCCACAGGTGCAAAGGCTACATTTTTCAGAGATTCAAGAAGTAATAAACAGTTTCAACCTCCTCCTCAGTTTTTCAAGGATTTTGGATTTAATGTCTCTTTTGAAATGATGGAGAGTTTACGGGTTTTTTTCTGTGCTTAAGACAATGTTCAGTGGAAAAAAAGTAAATTGGATGAAAACCCAACTTGTATGTTCGCTAGCCTTGGTGCATTGTGTCCAGATTGTAAGAGTGTTTTGGTGAGGGGGAATTGCAGGGGTGGGAATATTATTCTCACTCTCCAATTACAATTTTCTCACTGAAAATCACTGGATACTTCAGCAAAGTCCATTTGAAGGAAAACCTTCAATCACAGGAACAGCCAAATTGCAGCAACTGTGTTAAGTTTGCCTTCATACAAAGATGATGAACTCCCGGTGTTTAGGACACAGCAGCAGTTCAAAACAATTCTGAAAGTACCAACTGCGTTAAGCTTCAGTTTACTACCATCTTCAACAAAAACAGAGGCAAACACACCTCAAACAGACCATCTATTCTACTGTCCTCACAAACCCAAATAATCTCCAATAAAATGAAAATCTCTGATTTGGGAACAGAATAATTGATTAAACACACACAGAGCCCAAGCACAAAACTAAGACTTTAGAGATACAGCGTGGAAACAGGCGCGTTGGCCCATCGAGCCCGTGCCAAACATCGATCACCCCCTACACTAGCACTAACCTACACACTAGAGGCAATCTACAGAAGCCAATTAACCTACGTCTTTGAAGTGTGGAAGGAAACCGGAACATCTGGAGAAAACCCACACGGTCACAGGGAGAACATTCAAACTCCGTACAAACAGCACCTGTAGTCAGGATAGAAACCGGGTCTCTGGCCTCGTGAGGCAACAACTTTACCGCTGCGCCACCCAAATGAGGAAAATAAAATGAATTTAAGGTACCACAATGTCAGAAAAGATGCTTTTATGGGAATATTATTTAGAAGAGATACCAGCAAAAGCAATTAATATCATCTTGATAAAATCCTTCAAAAAATGTAAATATTTGGTTTGGAGCAGAGCTGGAATTTGTGATGCTATAAAATTAGACAGTGGTGATCAAGCATTCCACAGATTGTTGGGCTCCGACAGTTATCCGCTATAACAGGTTCTTAAAGATGAATGATACAGTCAGAACTTTTTTTCCCCCGCAGGGTTTCTTTTGTGCTTTTTGCTGACTGCAGTATGTCAGATTATATGTTAGCCTTTTTACCTACTGTGATGTTCATATTCTACCAATTATGACCACTAGAGTATTCAAAAAATGCATTTGCAATAAAGCATACCAAAGATTCGTATAAACAACTGCAGAAAGGCCTCAAGCTGCAATATCACCTGTCCATGTTCTCCAGGGATGCTGTCTGACCTGCTGTTACTCCAGCTCCTTATGACAATAGACAATAGGTGCAGGAGGAGGCCATTCGGCCCTTCGAGCCAGCACCGCCATTCAATGTGATCATGGCTGATCATTCTCAATCAGTACCCCGTTCCTGCCTTCTCCCCATACCCCCTGACTCCGCTATCCTTAACTTTTTGCATACTAAAGATTAGCAAGCCTTTAATACAGTTTTCAAAGGTTCAAAGGTTCAAAGGTTCAAAAGTCAGTTTATTGTCCCGTGTACCAATCAAGGTACAGTGAAACTCGAATTACCATACAGCCATACTAAAAAAACAACAAGCCACACAACAGCATAAAAGTTAACATAAGCATCCACCACAGCGAAATGTACTACCAAGGTTACGTGATCATAAATGGTGAAGACTAAGCCGGACTGAAACACCCAGAAACTGTAGAAGTTATTAAAATCTCCTGGTCTTCCAAGAGCTACACTGTAATAGCATCTCACTAAGAGATTAGGTATTGAAATAAACCGAAGAATGCAAAATCTGAGTACCTGGACAATAGATCCATCCATCAAACAAGCCAGAAAAAATATCAAAGTTTGTATATTCAAATATAAATGAACGTTAGCAATCTGAGTGCATTTTGATTATTGCCACGTAACATCACTGACATTTAAAAGTAACTTTTACAACAGTGATGCCCTATTTATTTAAATTTCCTTCACAATCAATTTAATTTTTTTCCATCTCTTTCCACCTAATCCCTCTGTTTTATTTTATTTCCATTTCTGCTCGCGGTTTACCATTGAATTAATTATTTTAATTTTGTGGTACAGACTGAGTGATTCTTTAAGATTCTTGGTTGAGACACGGCAGTATTTCCTTCATATCCTAAACCAGATTCAGAGGAGAGTACGACGCTATTTTGGATTTTGAATGGACACAACTTGGAATATCAAAGCCAATAGAATGTCTACGGAGAAGTATTATAAAGTATTGGAAGTTTGTTCTTGGCTAAGTGCAAATTAAGACAACAGATACTTGAATACAAGGTAAATAAAATCTTACCATAGCTGGTGTTAAAATATGAAGCTTCGTATGTTGTGTCAATATCTGTTGTGATGCTGGTGGATTTGAGGATGGGGAACGAAGTATTGAAAACTGAGACATTGGTAAGTGGCTCAGAAGAATAAGATGTTTCACTTGTCGTCTGAGCAACTGAACTTGTGCCCTCTGCATGCAGAAATGAGTCGTTGCTGCTGTCATCAAAACCGAGTGGTGTACTTTGTGTAAAGGCCAAGAAACTGTCCACCTGTGTGTTCTTGGTGCTGAACTGTTCTTTATTCAATTCAGTCAACTCGGCTTCACTGTTTAGGCCCACAGTAGTTGAGACATTTACTACTAAAGGAGAAATTGTCCCCCAGTCCATTTGTTGTGGCCATCCTGAACTGTTTCCAAGATCTGTGTAAGGAGTGATGAATGCCTCATCATTGGTTGAATGGACATCATTCTTCCTTTGATCAAAAAATCTGTTCCCAATTACACCTGGTCAAAAACAAGAAAGGAGAAGGTTAGTGCACCATCTGGAGTGAATCCCTTTGAGTAATTTTCAAATTTGCACCCTTACAAAATTTGCCCCCTTCTGTTATTAATTTTAGTGGAACAAAATTTACATGGGTCCTCAATGGAGAAGTGTCCTTCTTCAACAGCTTATACCACAAAGGTGAATGTTACATCCATTACGTGAAAAGTTTTAATGAGCCATAATAGGCTGCAAGGTCTTACTGACAGGAGTGTCCCCAGCAATTACATTTGCTACCATTTAGAGGGCACACACAGGTTCCTAAAATTATATGTGGACCAGTACTTAATCTGATGGCTTGAATGATTAAGGAAGGACTGGAGTCTCTGTTCTCACTAAATAAAAGCAATATATAATTATTTTGATTAACATTCTAATCATGGGACTGCACAGGCTACTAAAATTATTAATGGGGGTATTGTATTGTAGCAGGACATCTAAAATCATCAGTTAGACTTGTCCTTGCACATTTAAGCTTTTAGATTTTATGCACAACATGTCACAGCATTTATGCCAATAATGTCACAATAAGGTAAAACAGTTATCCGAGTTGTGTGAATAAGACAGGTAACCTGGGCATCCCCTTAACCAAGTGCATCATGACCCTACCCTGGGCATAATGCAATTTACTGTGTCAACTGTGTAAATGTAGGACATTCAGTAACAATGGATTTCAATGCTGAGCCAAATGTTACCACGCTATTATATTAACATTTACGATGGAGTGATGCACTTTGAACAGCAACACCTGGATTATTGACTTCAGTCACAATTCTGCCACAGAGTCACACAGCACAGAAACAGGCCATTCAACCCAACATGCCAACCAAGATGCTCCGTCTAAGATGTGCCATTAGCCTGTGTTTGGCCCATGTCTTTCAACACCTTTCCTTTCTACGTACCTGTTAAAATGTCTTTTAAAAGTTGTTATTTGCCTGCCTCAACTACTTCTGGCAGCTTCATGCCTTTGCAGGAAGTTGCTACTCTGAAACAATGCACATGCCATTATCACTCTGTTACTCTGACTGAAAAATCTGGGCCATTGGTAATTCATACCATGAGCCCAGCAACTTCTATGATTTCTATCGTACTAGTTTCTCTCAGTGTTAGAATCATAAATCAAGGCCATCCAATCCATTATACTTTTGTTGCATCAACCATCATCTTGTCAGATTTCTATGAGATCAACTGTCTAATCTCATCCTTTTGTTTTCAGCCTGTCCATGTTTCTTCTTAAATGATGGATATCCATTCTCTGATTTTAGACAATAGACAATAGACAATAGGTGTAGGAGTGGTCAAGCCAGCTCCGCCATTCAATGTGATCATGCTGATCATTCATTAATAGCGTTACTTCTTTCATATGGTCAGAAGTGAAAATGGTCACTGCTATTGACACAATATTCAAATCCATTTGCATTGATCAGCAAATATACCAGTCCATATCTGTGATATGGATTGAAGAAGGGTACTGACCCGAAATGTCACCTATCCATGTTCTCCATGTCCCGTTTTCTCTCTCCCTTCTTTCTTAAAAAGTGGGACAACATTAGCTACCCGCCAATCCGTAACCTGTGCCTGGCAGTGCTGGCTCAAAACGCCAAATGGCCTCATCCTGCACCTATTTTCTATGTTTCTGTTTCTATGTTCAGCACTATCATTGTTGCGCCAAAGGGCCTGTTCTTGTGCCAGATTCTATATTTATAGGTTCTGCTGAGAGCCAGCATAAGATGAACAAATGGCCAGGTATATTCAAGCATTCCATCCTAGAATCATTAAAGAAAATGAAGCGTTTTGAGACTTCTACTACCACCCACCAATCACTCCCTCAGTGAAAATATTAAGTAGATGATCCCTTGTCAACAACACTCCAACCAGAGAAAATATTTCTTCCACATTTAAAAAACACTTCTTCTGGATCTCCTCTGTCATCCTACGTTTCGAGTGTCTACATTATTATGAATTAGTTTAGTTTATAGATACAGCACTGAATCAGGCCCTTCAGAACATCAAGGCCAGCCGACCATTGATCAGCCGTTCACACTAGTTATCCTACTTTTGCATCCACTCCCTACACACTAGGGGCAATTTAAAGAGGCAAATTAACTTACAAAACTGCACGTCTCTTAAAATGTGGGAGGAAACCGGAGCACCCAGAAGAAAACAACGCAGTCACAGGGAGAACATGCAAACTCCACACAGACAGCATCCAAGGACAGGA
The DNA here is from genome assembly GCF_053455715.1 of Rhinoraja longicauda. Taxonomy (NCBI): domain Eukaryota; kingdom Metazoa; phylum Chordata; class Chondrichthyes; order Rajiformes; family Arhynchobatidae; genus Rhinoraja; species Rhinoraja longicauda. Next base: position 63,744,723 of record NC_135953.1, on the reverse strand, counting down.
TCGAACCCGTATCTCTGGCGCTGAGGCTGCAGCTCTATCGCTGCACCACTGTGCTGTCCCTGCCAGGAAGTTATTCTGGTGAATCTACTGTGTGTACTTTATATGGTTTCAATCTACTGTTCAAAACAAGACATGCAAATCTGCATCATGCACTTTACAAATGTATCATTTATGTATCCTTTATTCTATGCCACAAAAAAGTTATTGCTCAACTTTGGGATTTTTCTGGCCCCTGTCATTCTCTCAAGGAAATATATATTTGAAATCGATGACAATTGCCTCATGTACAGCTTTACACTTTTGTAGTGAATGCAAAATTCATGTATTGTTTCTCCCCCCTTCCCAATTTTGCCCCCTCACAGTACTTATTCACATTAAACTATTGACTATTCTCCTGATCTATTCCATTCAATCGTGGTCTTTTGTGGTCCACTTCATCAGATCCCCCTATTTCAATGTTGTCAGCCATTTTCTGATTGTGTCCAAATCATCAAAATGTACAAATCAAAAACACCAAACAAACCTGTCGGATACTCCAATCCATTCGATCAGTGGTTCCCAGTGTTTAGTTTCTTGTTGGTGAACCAAGTTGCTATCTATAATACTGCATTTTTCTTTTGCCATACTCTAAACTTCAACAAGCTTTGTTGAGAAACCTCATCAAATTATTTTTTTGTAAATCTATATAAATTACATCCACAGTTCTTTCAATCCAATCAGCCCTTCTCCACAAAGATTTATCAAACATGACGTTTTTGTCTATTGTCTGCTGTCTGCTGTCTGCCTTTGCTTAACCTTTGCATCTTACGACGTTTCCATTTTATATTGAATTATAGATTCTATACCCTTGACACAACCATTCAGCAGAAGGAATGCGAGGACATTGAGAAAGACAAATTACAATAGTTTGCCTTGCCAAGAAACAAAGCTGTAGAGGAGCAAACGACTGTGTGTTTGTCGACAAAGAGCATTAAAAGCCAGTGACTAAGAACAAACAGCAATTAAATCAACAATGGGCATTTGCTATCATCTCAAGGGTTCAGAAAAATAAAAATAAAAGTTATGTAATGGTTAGACAGAACCTTGGTCAAGCCAGATCTGGTAATATTAATGACCTCTTTACTTCAATAGAAATAGAAAGAAGCCCCAGAGTGCCTTTCAGAGGCAGAAGCTAAATCTGTTCAGCAAGCCAAAGGAAGTTATTCCACTGAAGATAGCAAAAGTCTTGGTCAAACAATGAGGTTTTACGAAGGACCATAATAAAGAAAGCAGAATATAGATGAAGACACAGCCTGCAATGATAAAGTTAAAGGAAAACAATGGACATAAGACCTTGGTCAATGGAATGAATGTTCCGAGCTGGTAAAGATTACGAAGGCGGAAACTTTATAACCATGCTAGGTTATAAACACAAGCATCAGAGCATACCTTCAAAGCATTAGATCATCAAAGATTGAGGTGAAAGGTTGGGAAATGGGTGACCAGTCAGAAAAGTCTGGAGATGACAGATGCTTGCGTAATGTTCCAGTGGCACCTGGGCTGGGACTGGGATGGAGGTGGGCAATATTATAAAGGCAGCAACATTTTATATGGGCAGGCACAGAGTTGAACAGCATGATCATTTTACAAACAGGCCAGATCAGCTGGAAAGGTTGGCGAGAGAAAAGTAAGACTGATGGCAAAAGCTCAGAGGTTTAATGCAGCTACCAAACACCAGGCCAGCATTTATTGCCCATCTCTGATTGCCTTAAAGATGGTAGTGAACTACCAAAGAACTACCTGCTGATGAAGAATATCCCACAACACTCTGTGGTAGAGAGTTCCAGGATTTAGATCCAGAAAATGGAGAAGGAATGACAATACGTTTCCAAGTCAGGATGGTCTGTGACTTGAAGGGGAACCAGAGGTGGTGGTGTGCCATGCAACTGATGCCCTTGTCCTCCTTGGTGGTAGAGGTTGGAGGTTTAGGAGGTGCCATTGTAGTGACTTAGTTGAGTAATTGCAGTGCATTTGGTAGACAGCAAATCCTGGTCATGGAATATTGGACGATATTCGAACCTCAGTATATTTTTTTATTAGATATACTGAAAGCATTGCACAAGGAGGACATTGAGAAGACATTTTTATTTCCCTTACCAGAGTGAAGAGTCAGGACCAATTGTTTATTTGATGTTTTTGGAAGATACAGCATGGAAACAGCCCCTTCACCCATCAAATTCACGCCTACCATCGATCACCAATTCACACTAGTTCCATATTATCTCACTTTCTTATCCACTCCCTACACACTAGTGACAATTTAGAGAGGTCAATTAACCAACAAACTCACATCTTTGGGATATGGGATGAAACCCGAGGACCCAGAGGAAACCCATGCAGTCATAGGGAGAACGCACAAACTCTACACAGACAGCACCTGAGGTCAGCATTAAACCTGGTTCTCTGGCACTGTGAGCCAGCAGCTCTACCGCTGTGCCATTCTGCCACTGTGTGTTGTTTTGGCAAAGTTACACAGCTGAATTAATAAGCAATTAACTTAATATAGTTAAACACAAAAAGCTGGAGTAACTCAGCAGGTCAGGCAGCATCGCCGGAGAAAAGGAATAGGTGGCGTTTCAGGTTGAGAGCAGACTCAGTGAAACTGGAATGAAGGCATTTGGTTTACATTACCCGCTTTAAAACCTTCACTCAATTCAAGCAGCATCTTAAATGATCATATAATATTGACATTTGGGAAAAATTATGAAAGTGTTGCTTTGGGAGCGAGTTGTTGTACGACATTGGGGTGGTAATCCAACAAAGGCATGAATGCTGAAATAAGACAAACTCTTCATTTAAAGTGCACAAGCAAAAGCAGACGCCAGTGGATTCTGACACTTGGTTTGCCATAAAATAGGATCACAGGTTATCTTTTACTTTGTACTCACCTCATATCCCTCAATTCCACTAACATAGATTTACAATATTTGAAAAAACACCTGCATATGCATGTGCTCCTAGGCCTAAAGGAATCAAGGGATATGGGGAAAAAGCAGGAACAGGGTACTGATTTTTAGATGATCAGCCATGATCATATTGAATGGCGGTTCTGGCTGGAAGGGCCAAATGGCCTACTCCTGCACCTATTTTTCCATATTTCTATTTTTCTATGCATGTGTTTACACCCATTTATCAAAAATGAACTTGGTGCTGAAACATTTAAAATCATATAAAATAAATAATATTCCGATGTCACAGCTAAAATCATAAAATACTAAACACAATTCGTGACCAAATGGCATCATGCACCCCAGGTCAGGATTGAACCAGTCACAGGCCATCACCTGAAAATGTGTACAGTCCATTAAGTGGGAAGAAAAAACTACAGAATTAAAGGAAATCCATAATAACTTTGAAAGGATATATATTTTTTTTAAATATAGGAAAAGAAATCAGCAAATTTGTGCAGAGTAAGATCGTAATAAGGGTAATCAGATAAAAGGCCTGATGACAACCTAACAATTATTTTGCACATCAAAGCACACTTGAACTTAGCATTGTGTTCTCGTGTCATAGTCATCCAGCATGGGAGCAGGCCCCATTGGTCCAATTTGCTCATGACAACCAAGATGCCCCACCTACACTAGTCCCACCTGACCACATTTGGCCCATATCACTCTAAACTTTTCCTATCTATTTACCCTTCCTTTTTTTTTTATATGTTGCTATAGAACATCTCAACTACCCTCTTTGGCAGCTTGGTCCATATACTCACCATCCTCCGTGAAAATGTAGCCCCTTAGGTTCCTATTAAATCTCACCTTAAACCTACGATCACTGGTTCTTGATTTCACAACTTTGGGTAAAAGGCTCTGCGCATCTGCCCTAGCTATTCCCATGTTAATCTTATACACAACCAACTCTGACCAAAACCATTAAGGGACAATATTGTAATGTGCCGTGTGTGTTGAAATTTCCAATCCTGAATACATGATACAAAGTCCACAGTGTCTTTGGGTCAGAGAATCAACTGAAACAGGAACAGAGATGTTTAATTTACATTAGAACTGAAACAAACCAGAATGTTGATTCTGCTGTTGGTGTCACAGTTACTGGGTGAGATATGGGCTGGGACACCAGGAGTGCACTTTCCAACGTCTAGGTGGGCAGATGGGCAGAGCTGCTCATCAGTCACCACACCAGCCATCTTCAGACTACCCATGCCCCAACAAATTAAACCTCACTGAGACACAGGCAGAAGCTACAGTGGAGGCGTTGAGCTGAATGCCAAGAAATCTCTGGCTGAGGCCCCAACCTTTCCGTGGATATGGTGGCGCAGCAGTAGAGTTGCTCCCTTCCAGCGCCAGATTCTTGATTAGTATGGGTGTCAGGGATTATGGGGAGAAGGCAGGAGAATGTGGTTAGGAGAGATAGATCAGCCATGATTGAATGGCAGAGTAAACTTGATGGGCCGAATGGCTTAATTCCGCTCCTATCACTTATGACCCGGGTTCAATCCTGACTATGGGTGCTATCTGTAAGGAGTTTGTATGTTCTCCCTGTTTTATAGACAATAGACAATAGACAATAGGTGCAGGAGTAGGCCATTCAGCCCTTCGAGCCAGCACCGCCATTCAATGCGATCATGGCTGATCACTCTCAATCAGTACCCCGTTCCTGCCTTCTCCCCATACCCCCTCACTCCGCTATCTCTGTTTTCTCCGAGATCTTCGGATTCCTCCCACACTCCAAAGACGTACAGGTTTGTGGGTTAATTGGCTTGGAATAAGAGTAAATTGTCCCTATTGTGTGTAGGATAGTGTTAGTGTGCATGGATCGCTGGTCGGTGTGGACTCAGTGGGCTGAAGGACCTGTTTCCGCGCTGTATCTCTAAATTAAACTAAAATCTGAAGGAGGCAGCGAGAGTGATTAGTGAATTTGGTGAAGGAATGGATGTTTCCAGAAAACAGATGAACGAAGACAGAAAAAAAAGAAAACATTTTATATGTATTGAAAGGAACTGCAGATGCTGGTTTACACCGAAGATAGACACAAAATGCTGCAGTAACTCAGCGGGACAGGCAGCATCTCTGGAGAGAAGGAATGGGTGACATTTCGGGTCGAGACCCTTCTTCAGACAGTCAGGAGAGAGGGAAACTAGAGATATAGAAGAGGACAAAGACCATGCAAGGCGTGAAAAGGACAGATCAAAGTAGACGATGCTCAAGAAAATATACTATGGTTCATTGTTGGGTGAGGGGAAGGTGACAAGGCATACAAATAGTAAAATGAATCAGGAGGACAGTGAAACCAGTTGGAAAACTAGACTGAGAGAGGGAAAGCAAGGATAACTTGAAGTTAGAGAAATCAATATTTGTATTGCTGGGTTGCAAGCTGCCCAAGTGAAATATGAGGTGCTGTTACTCCAATTTGCGTTTGGCTTCACTCTGACAGTAGAGACGGCCCAGGACAGAAATGTCAGTATGGGATTGAGAGGAGGCGTTAAAGAGAAAACGTTTCATTTACCTTTTTAAAAACATATTTCTTAATTGTTCCCCACTTACACTGTCTCAACTTCCCTCTTCATTCAATGGAAGTCTCAGAGACATTTCTCAGTTATATCCTTTATTCGGGTGGGGAGGAATAAGAATGCGGCAAAGCCCCACCCAATACAGGACAAGGTCAAGAAGCATCACTGGGATTTCTATATGTAAGAAGGAACTGCAGATGCTGGTTTAAATCGTAGACACGAAAAGCTGGAGTAACTCAGCGGGACAGGCAGCATCTCTGGAGAGAAGGAATGGACCCCATTCCTTCTCTCCAGAGATGCTGCCTGTCCCACTGAGTTACTCCAGCTTTTTGTGTCTATCACTGGGATTCCTATGCCAATCAACTTTGAATGAAAGTGATTTCATGGCCTCCTCTCGGCACAGATGAATGCAGAGTGGTGTGGAGTGTGCATCAGGGTCAACCTGGTGAGGCTTAGTTCGGAACTCAGCAGGCTTGGAGAAGAGTGTTTACTGCAGCCGTGGCTCAGTGAGCTGGACCTACCTGGTCAATCGCCAACATTGTTGGGTGGATGTCAGTGTTGTTACTGCACTGGGACCGGCTCAGCCGGAGGGGCCACTGAATATAGTTCTTTCGAACCACATCATGTCAGTTTTCACATCCATTGCCATATCCAAATGTGCACCAAGAGCTAAATTCCAGAGGTGAGGTGACAATGACTACCCTCGACAACGGGTCAGTATTTGGATGAGCTTGGAATCAAGGAGAAAACACCAATGGTTGTTGGAGTTACACCTGACAAAGAGGGTGATGAGTTTGGTCACTGAAGGTCAGTCATCCCAGCCCAAAGACACCATTGCAGGAATTTAGTTTAGTTTAAACAGCATGGAAACAGGCCAATCGGCCCCCTGACCATTGATCACCCGTTAACACCTGTTCTGTTCTCCCATGTTCCCATCCACTCCTTACACACTAGGGGCAATTTACAAACCAATTAACCTACAAACCCAAACATCATTGGGATGTGGGAGGAAACTGTAGGAGGCAGACACAGAAATCCCACTCAGTCACACTGAGAATGTGCAAACTCCATACTGGTCAGGATTGAACTCTGTTCTCTGATGCTGAGAGGCAGAGACTCTACCAGCTGCACCAGTGTGCCACCCTCACAGTTCCTCAGAGCAGTGCCCCTTGTCCAACTATCTTCAGGTAATTTCACAAACTTCAGTAACTTCATTAATAGCGTTACTTCTTTCATATGGTCAGAAGTGAAAACGGTCACTGCTATTGACACAATATTCAAATCCATTTGCATTAATTAGCAAATATACCAGTCCATATCTGTGATATGGATTGAAGAAGGGTCCTGACCTGAAATGCCACCTATCCATGTTCTCCAGAGATCCTGCCTGACCTGCTGATTGACTCCAGCACTCTGTATCTCCTTTTATAAACCACATCTGGGGCTCCTGACCTGTGAAGTCCTGACCCCCCCCCCCCCCCCACAAGACCTTTGAACTATCTTTATTCGGATCTCAATGTTATATCTTGCACTAAATGTTGTACCCTTTATCTGTGCCCTGTGGATGGCTTGATTGTATTCATGTACAGTCTTTTCTCTGACTGGATAGCACGCAAACAAAAGCTTTACGCTGTACCTTGGCACATATGACAATAATAAAGTAAATAAAAATCTTTGCTTCTACATATCTGCAATATAGCAGGACCTAGACAATAGAGCTGACAAGTGGCAAGTACCATTCAAACCAAGAAAGTGGCAGGTAATGGCCATCTGCTGCAACACTGCCCCCCATCCCCTTACCTCTTCACCCCCATGCCCTTCCATCTATATCCCTTCCTCAGGCTTTATATTTCATGCCTCTTCTTTCCTTATCTCACTGCCTTTTGTCTTTTCATCTCTAATCTTTGTCCACCCATCTGCCAATCAACCCCACTCACCTGATTTAAGACCAAATATTCTTCCATATCGAGAAAAATCGCAATGAGATATCGCAATGTTCTCATAACTCACACGATGAAAAACTTTGGTACATGAACAAAGAACATTTATAGAAATGGAAATCATTTCAGTCATGATCAGTCTGGGGAAGGGTCTCGACCCGAGGTGTCGCCCATTCCTTCTCTCCTGAGATGCTGCCTGACCCGCTGAGTTACTCCAGCATTTTGTGTCTACCTTCAATTTAAACCAGCATCTGCAGTTTTTTTCCTACTCATTTCTTTAAATAGTTGACTCTAAATAGCTTGCACCAAAAATGAAATGATGGAACAGAAATTGGAATCAAATTTAAGCAATCATTAGAGAAAATCTACAGAATTGGTAAAGCAGACTGATCTGTTAAGTATGTGATCATACATGAATATGACAACTGGGTTACATTCTGTTAAAAATACATTGCTATCCAAGCCACACTCTGATCTGTTTAGTGCAAGGTAAAGCCAGCAAAGTCCAATCAAGAGTAGTCCGAGGGTCACCAAAGAGGTAGATAGATGATAGTTCAGGACTGCTCTCCGGTTGTGGTAGGATGATTCATTTGCCTGCGAACAGCTCGGATGAAACTGCACTGAATCTGATGGTGTGCGTTTTCACATTTCTATACCTTTTGCCTGATGGGAGAAGAGGGAGTGGCCAGGGTGCAACATGATCTGATAGATTTGAGTTTTTTTAAACTTCCCTGGATAATAAGTATTCAATGCAAAGACAATGGTAATAGACTCTTGCAAACACGCAACTCTATAAAGATAACTAAATTTCTGAATCTATAAAGCAGGCTGCAAACCTTGTCCTCTGGCAATGCCAATCGGAAAGTTGAATGTCAGCAGCATAATCAAGCTGGAGTTGCACCCTGGCCACTCCCTCTTCTCCCATCAGGCAAAAGGTATAGAAGTGTGAAAACGCACACCATCAGATTCAGTGCAGTTTCATCCGAGCTGTTCGCAGGCAAATAAATCATCCTACCGCAAACAGAGAGCAGTCCTGAACTATCATCTTCCTCTGTGGTGACCCTCTTGATCGGACTTTGCTGGCTTTACCTTGCACTAAACATTATTTCCTTATCATGTATCTATATACTGTAAATGGGTCGATTGTAATCATGTATTGTCTTTCTACTGACTGGATAGCAAACAACAATAGCTTTGCACTGTACCTCGCTCGGTACAGTGAACTAAACTGAATGTGAACTGTCTTCATGCTTTTCTAGGCTGTAAGATTTTGTTTTTCAAATCTGCCCTTGCAGCACAAGATCCAATTAGTCTGTGGGGATTCAAAGAAATTACCACTGGTGTGATTTAAATTTATGCTGTCTATTTGACCTCTGATCACATAATGCAGATTAAATTAATGCATAAAGCAAGCTAGTTTCTGATGGCAAGTTGTAAAGAAATGCAAGTGAAACTTAATTTAAAAGAAACACGTTTATGTGCATTAAAAGTGCAAAAATAATTTTAAACCAAACAAGTGAATCATATTGGCTGCACTCCACTGTTTAAGCTCAGATGCATCTGATGACATTGGAGTCTTTCATATACGAAGACTAATTTAAATGTTTAATCAACCAGCAGCTTAGATGAAAGAAAGCAACAAAACTCAAATGTTCTTTACATTTGTTGCACATTTCAGAATTATACAAAGCAATTATGACCAAATGGATGAATAATGATGAATGATGAGAAACAGTTCTTCATCGAAGTGTGCATTGTTTTACTGCCATCTTATGGATCACATTTAGATAAACGTCCAAGGTATTTATATAATTTGGCATAATACCTTTTAATTAGTGCATTTATAAACCACAATTCCCCATTAGTCAAACTGTTTATGAACTACACGTCTAATGAACATTGGATAGACAGTCGGAACCATTTTCTCAGGGTGGAAACGTCAAAGACTAGAGGGCAGAGTTTTGAGGTGTGATGGGCAAAGTTTAAAGGAGAAGTGTGGGACTATTTTTTTTTCAGAAAGCATGGTGGATGCCTGGAATGCACTTCCAGGGGTGATGGTGGTGGTGGAAGCAGATATGATCACGGCAATTAAGAAGCATTTATATGGCACATGGATATGCAGGGAATGGATCACATGCTGGCAGAGGAAAATCGTTTAACTTGGCACCATGTTTGACATGGATCTTATGGGATGAAGGGCGTGTTTCTCTGCTGTATTGTTCTATGTTCTATTAACATACTTAGCTTCTCCATTTAACACAGTGAAATAACTGCATTTTATTTTCATCCAAATAAGGCAAATTCACCAAGTTTGTGTAGAAAATTGTTCACCACTTTGTGTAGGAAGGAACTGCAGATGCTGGTTTACACTGAAGATAGACACAAAAACCTGGAGTAACTCAGCGGGTCAGGCAGCATCTCTGGAGAAAAGGATTGAAGTCTGAAGAAGGGTCTCGACCTGAAACGTCACCTATTCCTTTTCTCCAGAGATGGTGCCTGACCCACTGAATGGCGTTTTATGTCTATCTTTGGCATAAATCACTTCGTCAGCTTATCGTTAAGTAAATTTTAAAAATCACATCTGCAACAGTGAATATGTTTTGATACGTGTATAAAATTGAAATATTACATTTTGAATATTCAGATTGGAAATATTTGGACTTTTATGCAAAAATGTGGCTGGTAAGAACATTATATTGAATAGAACACAAAGTGCTGGAGCAATTCAATTGGTTAGTCAGCATCCCTGGAGGGCATGGATATCAACAAACTATCTACTAAACATTCCATTGGACACTTATGTATTTTAGTTCAGATAGAAACTCTAATAGAAGTACAATACCTCTGATAATAAATATAATATACTTCCATTGCTCCAACTCCAAACAGGTCAAGTTGTATTTTTAACATCTTAGCAATGGACCCACACACAACAAATCAAACTTCAGAGCAGAATTCAAGATAAGGAGCTGGTAATTTTACAAAACAATCACTTTGTAACATCAACCGACAACCTTTTCCTTCTGGTTGTTGAAATAGTGGATACTCAAAGATGATGCTCCATTTTTCATATGCAAGCAAACATTTCAGTAAACTTCACATCTAGATCTCAGAACGCTGCATTAGATAGCACCAGTATCCTCGCACTCACAACGTTGAGAGATTATATACAGTGCCCTCCATAATGTTTGGGAGAAAGACCCATCATTTATTTATTTGCCTTTGTACACCACAATTTAAGATTTGTAATAGAAAAAAAAGTGCACATTGTCAGATTTTATTAAAGGCCATTTTTATACATTTTGGTTTCACCATGTAGAAATTACAGCTGTGTTTATACATAGTCCCCCCATTTCAGGGCACCATAATGTTTGGGACACATGGGTTCACAGGTGTTTGTAATTGTTCAGGTGTGTTTAATTGCCTCCTTAATGCAGGTATAAGAGAGCTCTCAGCGCCAACTCTTTGCTCCAGTCCTTCCATCACCTTTAGAAACTTTTATTGCTGTTTAACAACATGAGGACCAAAGTTGTGCCAATGAAAGTCAAAGAAGCCATTATGAAACGGAGAAACAAGAAAAACACTGTTGGAGACATCAGCCAAACCTTAGGCTTACCAAAATCAACTGTTTGGAACATCATTAAGAAGAAAGAGAGCACTGTTGAGCTTATTAATCACAAAGGGACTGGCAAGCTAAGAAAGACCTCCACAGCTTTTGACAGAAGAATTCACTTCATAATGAAGAAAAATCCCAAACACCTCTCCAACAGATCAGAAACACACTTCAGGGGTCAGGTGTGGATTTGTCAATGACCACTGTCCGCAGAATATTTCATGAACAGAAATATAGAGGCCATACTGCAAGATGCAAACCACTGGTTAGCTACAAAAAAATAGGATGGCCAGGTTACAGGTTGCCAAGAAGTACTTAAAAGAGCAACCACAGTTCTAGAAAAAGGTCTTGTGGACAGATGCGACGAAGATTAACATATCAAAGTGATGGCAAGAGCAAAGTAGAGAGGAGAGAAGGAACTGCCCAAGATCCAAAGCATGCCACCTCATCTGTGAAACACAGTGGTGGGGTTGTTATGGCCTGGGCATGTATGGCTGCTAAAGGTACTGACTCACTTATCTTCATTGATGATACAACTGCTGATGGAAGTAGCAAAATGAATTCTGAAGTGAAAAGACACATCCTATCTGCTCAAGTTCAAACAAATGCTTCAAAACTCATTGGCCGGCAGTTCATTCTACAGCAATACAATGATCCCAAACATACTGCTAAAGCAACAAAGGAGTTTTTCAAAGCTAAAAAATGGTCAGTTCTTGAGTGGCCAAGTCAATTACCCGATCTGAACCCAATTGAACATGGCTTTTATATGCTGAAGAGAATATATGCTCAAGTTTATATGCTCAAGTTCAAACAAATGCCTCAAAACTCATTGGCCGGCGGTTCATTCTACAGCAATACAATGATCCCAAACATACTGCTAAAGCAACAAAGGAGTTTTTCAAAGCTAAAAAATGGTCAGTTCTTGAGTGGCCAAGTCAATCACCCAATCTGAACCCAATTGAACATGGCTTTTATATGCTGAAGAGAAAACTGAAGGGGACTAGCCCCAAAACAAGCTAAAGGTGGCTGCAATACAGGCCTGGCAGAACATCACCAGAGAAGACTCCCAGCAACTGGTCATGCCCATGAATCGCAGACCTCAAGCAGTTATTGCATGCAAAGGATATGCAACAAAATACTAAACATGACTACTTTCATTTACATGACATTGCTGTGTCCCAAACATTATGGTGCCCTGAAATGGGGGGACTATGTATAAACACTGCTGTAATTTCTACATGGTGAAACCAAATGCATAAAAATGATTTTATTAAAATCTGACAATGTGTACTTTCCCAAATTGTGGAGTACAGAGGCAAATAAATAAATGATGGGTCTTTGTCTCAAACATTATGGAGGGCACTGTATGAAATCACCCGCTTCATTTACCCGTCTCTAAAAGGCCTGTCCCACTTTAGGCGATTTTAAGGCGACTATCAAAGTCGTAGCAGATCGCCGAACATTTCTTTTACCCGACGACAATGACCACGACAATGCCGAGTCAGGTCGAGATTACACTGTCTTCGGAAACATTGCGAAATTCCCACACTGTCAATGCTTCTCCGGCATCCTAATTTTCGCTGAAATCACTGATAAGTCGGTAGGTATTTGAGAGTTTTGAACTATAACATCTTGTATGGGTTACTTAAAAACCAAGCATTATTGTAACAAGGCATAAACTGGTTTTACTTCCAGTTTACTAATAGCTGTATTTTTTTTTTTTTTAATTTAAGTGGTTAAGTGGATTTTTGTGAAAAGGGTGTGGGTATTCTTTGAAAATGTACGGGAGATGCATATCTGGTTTCTGGGTTGTATATCTGGGTTGGGAGGCCACTTTAAATGTAATGGCTGATGGCCATAAACATCGCGAAAATTCCCACGCTTACCTGACCGTCAAACTGTCGCCTCCAATCTACCTGTCAAATGTCCTGACGGTAAATAAATTGGTTAAACAAGCATTTTATGATATTTTGAAATGACTTTACTTATTTTAATATAATGTGCTTCTAAATGCATCGAAGACAACCTAGCAAACCTGGGGACAGCAGGCGACAGCGCCCGCAATAAGCAACGATACCAGGGACGCGCTGAGATCCACTACGATTCTTGGAAGACTCCTCACGATCATGCCCGCGACACCGGGCGAACTCTCGGCGACAGCCTAGTCGCCGGCAGTCGCCTTAAAATCGCCTAAAGTGGGACAGGCCCTTGAAACTCATGCTCCGGTGTTTACTGGAAGTTGCACTCAGCAATTAACACATGAGGAATCAAAAGCGAAATGCCTAATACGCGACTAAATACAAGATAGCAGAAAGGTGGGGATACAAGGCGGCGGGTAGGCGAGTGTATCTTTTTGTCGCTTTAGGTAGATGCTGATGGATTTATTACGTGCAGAGGCCAGGCCGGTGACGATACACGATTTCACTTTGTTTATCCCAGTTGTCCAACGTCCTATTTTTAGTCTCTGGTAGGAGAAACTACACTGATTTCACTGCAGACTCGCCAAATCAAAGCAACAGAAACTGCTAGCTCAAAACTTCCAGTGATTCAGTGCATCCGCTCCCCGAGTGTCTCGGTGTTGTCCTGCTTGTACAGATAGCATTGGAACCCCCATTTCACACAATGTGCGGACCTTTGGACATCCGAGTACATTTGTAAACATCGGAGCCAAAAACAACTACGACTCCTTTAATTAGCGTTCGGTTATCAGAAAGTGGTGTAGACAAATCAGACTGGGGATTAAATCTCGGAAACATCAGCATGACCTAAAGCATTACCCCCCACACACACACATACGCGGTCGCCGACAAATACTGAAAGCACCTTACCTACAAATGCCAAGAGGATTACCAGCACGCAGATGAAAGCGCAGACACACGGAACGACTATTAGCAATAGGAGGCGGAGGTGCTTGACCGATCCCGGCTTCTGTGGACAGGCTGGCCCCATGTTGCTCTCATCTGCCTCCGGCACCTGCTTCAGTTGCAAAGAAGACAGAACATCAGTAGCCCCAAGGCAGCCCGACCGTTACTGCCGAGTGCCACTCTGGGCCACTGCAAAACGCTGCGAAGTATTACAAGATATTTACAATTAACTCAACCGTGTTTGGATGCTGCACACTTCAACAGTTTCCCAGCCAATGTGCACGTGTTAAGTACACAAAACACAAGGTGCAATGAAACACAATGTGATGGAAATATCCAGATCCGAGTTTAAACAATTTAAACCGATAACTGGCTGACTAATGAAAATTAAGACGTTGGACTGGGGTAAGGGGGTTGGACTGGGGTAGGGGCGTTGGGCTGGGGTAAGGGCGTTGGACTGGGGTAAGGACGTTGGACTGGGGTAGGGGCGTTGGACTGGGGTAGGGGCGTTGGACTGGGGTAGGGGCGTTGGACTGGGGTAGGGGCGTTGGACTGGGGTAGGGGCGTTGGACTGGGGTAGGGGCGTTGGGCTGGGGTAGGGGCGTTGGGCTGGGGTAGGGGCGTTGGGCTGGGGTAGGGGCGTTGGACTGGGGTAGGGGCGTTGGACTGGGGTAGGGGCGTTGGACTGGGGTAGGGGCGTTGGGCTGGGGTAGGGGCGTTGGACTGGGATAGGGGCGTTGGGCTGGGGTAGGGGCGTTGGACTGGGGTAGGGGCGTTGGACTGGGGTAGGGGCGTTGGGCTGGGGTAGGAGCGTTGGGCTGGGGTAAGGGGGTTGGACTGGGGTAAGGGGGTTGGACTGGGGTAAGGACGTTGGGCTGGGGTAAGGGGGTTGGGCTGGGGTAAGGGGGTTGGGCTGGGGTAAGGGCGTTGGGCTGGGGTAAGGGCGTTGGGCTGGGGTAAGGGGGTTGGACTGGGATAAGGGCGTTGGACTGGGGTAAGGGTGTTGGACTGGGGTAATAGGGGTTGGACTGGGGAGTCCTGTGCGCCGAATCACATCCAGGGGTTAACAGTTGCTGATGAGAATGCAGCGGCGTTGACAGTGTCAGTAAACGCCAGTTTCTAATGTTTTGAGGCTCTGCAAGACTCCAGCCTCTGCCATCCACTCCAACAACTTCTCCCCACATTTAATCCGCTTATTCGGCTGAGAACGCGCTTCAAGCCAATAAAATTGGTAATTATAAATAACCTGCGCGACCGTAGATTCTGACGAATCAATGCATGGCCATGGTTTGTGTTTCAACCCCAAGAATACAACCTGCCTCTCCTCAGTCCCCAAACAAGACTTCAAGCTCACAGCCGGCCGGCCATGCACAGTCAATGTGGTGCTGCCGCAGGGTCCTAGTGCCCGGGCGACCTCTCCCACTCTAACACGTTGTTAGAACTTGTTTAGGTTTATTATTATATTATCACGTGTGGCGCGGTACAGTGAATCGTTTTATTGTGCATGCTACTCGATCAAATACATATATTATACGTAAATGTGATATGCTAAACTCAAGTACAGTGGGTAAAAGGAAGAGAATGATACAGAGTGCAGAATACAATTCACAGTAATGTAGTTCCTTAATAAGTTGATGCAGGAGTAAGTCATTCAGTCTCTGGAGCCTGATTGAACAGGACCTTCTACCTCGGGTGCCGTGTTCCTGTCCTGCCTCTTGTTTCATCTAATATACAGAAGCGAGTGGGGTGTGGGGGGGGATTAAGAAATCAAACATAATTTCCCGACTGAACAGCTCACCGGGTCCTGTCACCAAATCGTGTTAACACGATGTTCAACACTTTGCCACAGCGGTTGCAAGATATATGTATAACGTTACCATGCATGTTTTAAAAAGAATAGATATGTACTCCCGTTACTTATTTAGTTTTATCGGGAATAACAGGCAATGTCGCATCAAACACTTGGGGGGAGGAGGGAGGGGAGGGGGGGGGTTCAATATATCTCTCTCTGTCCATTGTACTTGTTTTGCCTTCAGGGTTTCCATTTCAGGAGCACATTGTCCAGAATATGAGACAACGCGTTCTGGGTTACGGAGGGTAGATCATGGTCAGACCTTTCAGTTACACCCCGGGACAACCAGCCTACACGAGGACTTCACACCGGCACGGAAGCTGCTCAACGGCAATCGCAGTTGGAGCCTCCCAGACCAGACCACACCAGGTGTTGGACTTAAGATCACGCCGGGGCAGGGTGGAAGAACATGATTAAAACCTTTAAAGTGCACATCAAACTTTGACCGAGGAAACTGTAAGATAATTAGGGGATTGGACACATTAGAGGCAGATAACATGTTCCCAATGTTGGGGGAGTCCAGAACAAGGGGCCACAGTTTAAGAATAAGGGGTAGGCCATTTAGAACGGAGATGAGGAAGAACTTTTTCAGTCAGAGGGTGGTGAAGGTGTGGAATTCTCTGCCTCAGAAGGCAGTGGAGGCCAGTTCGTTGGATGCTTTCAAGAGAGAGCTGGATAGAGCTCTTAAGGATAGCGGAGTGAGGGGGTATGGGGAGAAGGCAGGAACGGGGTACTGATTGAGAGTGATCAGCCATGATCGCATTGAATGGCGGTGCTGGCTCGAAGGGCTGAATGGCCTACTCCTGCACCTATTGTCTATTGTCTATTGTTCAGACTGAAGTGATTATACTGTGATAATGGGAGCGCAGGATCAGAATGACGCTGATGTAAATACTGGGGATAAACCCAACTCTGCAGTTTAATAGCCAGAGTTCAGTGAAGAAATGGAACCAAGTTTACGTTTCAAAGGGACAAAAGGCTCACTAGGGGATAAAGAAACCCGGACAAGACTGTGATTTCAGAGAGAAATTTAAATTAAACCTGGTTTCTTCAGACATCTGAAACTTTTCACGGAACTCAGACGCTGCAAACCCATACTGATGGCGCCTTTACATGGTGCTGCAAACCCATACTGATTGCGCCTTTACATGGCGCTGCAAACCCATACTGATGGCGCCTTTACATTTCATGAAACATTGTCCAATACCACAGAATACAAGACAGCGAAAGTTAACATCTTTCTGTTCTGATCATATGAATGAAATGTTTGACATGTTAAATTTCATTCGGATGCAAATCTGCACAACAGCAGACTAAGTTGTTTGTTTTAAAGACAAGCTATAAAAGCATTTGCGGTTTAATGCAAGAGAGCAACTCAAACTTGCAGCACTACTTACAACAGGACAATTCCACACGAGAGGAACGTACTCATTTAGAATGAAATGCAGTCAACCCCGATTGAACGAATCTCCTTACCTGGACGATGTAGTTACAGCAAATCACAAAATGATGCTTGATGCTATTTCATCTAACTCTTTAGTTTTAAATGCATGACTTACACTATATCCAATTTATACACGAACAAGGGTTGCATTTCCCAGATGGTCTGGTGTTCATGGAAAATTTGCGCCTCCTTTCAGGAAAAGTTCCTGTAGTTTGCACAATTTCTCCTCAAACCACAAATACAAAACCAAAGAGCGTCAAGCCGCGTCACCCTCCCCGAACTCAACAAACCTGTTACATTTAAGTTACTATTGAATACCATTGGGACAACGGGAAATGGGAATGAAAATAAAGCCAATGCAACAGAAACCTGGTCCCGAAGGCAAAACCACCTGTAATCTCCGTGGTGCTGCCAATGGTCCCAGTTGCCCCTTACCCTGGCAGTGGTGACTTGATGATACTGCTCCTCGGGCGTGGGAGCATCGCGTTGCCGCTCTGACAACATTGCAAGATTTGCTGTGTCCTACGATCGCCGGTTCCCTCTTCTATCAAACAGCTTGAAAAAATCCTCACTTCTACTCGTTTTCAATAGGCTCACGCCGCGCTCACAATACTCAGCATTTGGGTACGTAAAGAAATAAACCCCTCCCGCAAACTCAGCATTGACAGCGCCTTAAAGGAACAGTGATCAATAAAATACTGAACATGGTACGCTGGAGGCATAAGAGATGCAGATGCTGGGATCTTGAGCAAAACAAAGAACAAAGTGGCGGGATTAAGCGGATCAGGCAATATCTATGGAGGGAAATGGGTCGGGACCCTTCCTCAAGACTGGAGGGGAGATAGCTGGTAGAAAGAGGAGAGGGATGGGGCAACTGACAGGTCGATCCAGGTAGAGGCGAGCACTTAAAACCCGACAGCCTAATTATCAGATCCTGTTTGTGGGAATTTTGTGCAAATTTTTTACAATTCAAAAGTTCTTTTCAAAACCGATGAAATGTTGACCCTGAGTTAAGACATTTCTCAGGCTGTATGTACCATCAATGCACTATTTCCCAGATAACAGTGTACATTTCAGAAATACTTAATCGGATATCCCAACATTGTGAAAGGCGCGGATCAAATGTGTTTCTTTTCTGCGATTATATTCTTTAGTGTGCACTACTTTAAAAAAAATAGACACTGGTGTTCAAAACTGAAAATGTTCTCAATGAGATCAGTGACACCTCAGTAAACTACTAATTCTGTGTTATCATTATATTTATCTATGCTGTTACATTTTTTTTATTGAAATCGTCTTGTGGGTTTTATTTTACAACGGAGCAATGTGACATGTTATTCACACTAATTAATGGGTCAGTCTGGCACTTTGATGCCACATTAATAAAAGTTATCACTTGCCCACAAGTGCATCTTGGCACTTGCCAAGATGCAAATAGGTTCTGACAAAGGATATCGAAAGTGAAATGTTAACTTGTTCACCTCTCTCCGCAAATGCTGCCCGACCCGCTGAGTGCTTCTATCATTTTCTGCTTTTATGTAAAATAAGCTAACATGCCAGTGCAGCGCCTTAGGAGTGGAGCATTTTTGCGGGTCTTATTTTTCAATTAAAATAAGGATTCCTGACTCCACGCATATTAAATTTTCGATAGTACTTTGTTAAAAAGAGCTGGGGAATTCTTCAAGCCTCATATCCAAATAAATTCTCAGAACCGGAGAATGAGGGGTGGCTTGACAAATTATATAAAATTATGAGAGGCATTGATAAGGTAGACAGTCAGAGCCTTTCTCCCCAGGGTGGAAATGTGGAACACTAGAGGGCATAGCTGTGTGAGAGGGGAGAAGTAAAATGGAGATGTGTGGGGCATGTTTTTTAAACACATAGTGGTGGGAGCCTGGCATTGCCAGGGGTGGTGGTGGAGGCTTTTAGATAGGTCCATAGAAGTGCAGGGAACAGAGGGATATTGATCACGTGCAGGCAGATGTGATCAGTTTAACTAGATATCATGTTCATCACAACCATTATGGGCCGAAGGGCATGTTCCGGTGCTGTACTTTTCTATGTTCTAACCTGCACCATAAAATAATTTATTTCATAGGACATTGCATCATGAAAATAAACCACGCTTGTTGTAAAGTTCATTGGCTATAAAATCTTCCATTTTGATTTGTTTCATCTTTTTTCCAAATGTGTAATACTTGTACTTGTTAATACAAATCATTTTTATTTGGCATTTTCAAAAAAAAGTCCTTCTGCAAATTTCTGACTGCACAGTGATCCTCCAATAAATACCATGAGTTAATAAAAAAGAAAAAGAAAACAGATAGCATAGACACTTGGTGGCTTCAGTCGGTATTTCCACCCACTCCAGCATTATGCTTTCCAAAAAGTAAAGGAGATCTGGTATTTGCATTAATAGTATCATCCTAACAGGGAATATTAACTTGGTTTGATCAGACTTTTATTTTTATGATCTAAATAAGTCAAGTAAAATTTACAATTTAATAATCTTTTTAAAAAGAATGAATTAAAGAACTTGCATTTACAACGCTGCCCTTCATAACCACAATGTGGTTGCAGCTCAATCTGTTTTTTAAATAGCTAAATATTGATCAGGGCACCAGAAACTCCTGGTCTTCTATAGGTATGCCATATGATATTTTCTATCCATGGGGAAGAACAGGAGAATGGGTGTGATGCTAAAGGCAGCGTCTTGTCAGCAAAACCCTCCCTTACTATCACACCATGGCATCAATCTGCCTCTGGATGGGGCTTTGATTGTAAAGGAAACAAGACCAAGTGGACCCGTTGGGCTCAAACCTCTCCTGCGTTGGTGCAGCACCCTCCCCCCCTTCCTCCCCCACCCCTACTTCCCCCTCCCCATACCCCCCCCTCCCCTTCCTCCCCCTCCCTCCCTCCCCTCCCTCCCCTCCCCCCCTCCCCTCCCTCCCTCCCCTTCCTCCCCCCTCCCTCCCTCCCTCCCCCACCTCTACTTCCCCCTCCCCGCACTCCTCCTCCCCGTCCCTCCCCACACCCCTCCAACCCCTTCCCTTCCCCCACCTCTCCAACCCCCTCCCTCCCCTCCCTCCCCGCACCCCTCCTTCCCCCTCCCAGCCTCTCCTCCCCCTCCCTCCCCACCCCTCCTCTCCCCCTCCCCGCCCCTCCTCCACCACTTCCCCTCTCCCCTCCCACCTCCCTCCCCCTCCCCCCCTCCCACCTCCCCTCCACTGCCCCTCAAACCCCCTTATCCTACCTTCTCCCCCTCCACCTTCCACCTCCCCCTCAACCCCCCTTATCCTCCCTACCTCCCCCCCCCCCCCACCCCCTCTCTCGGAGATAGATTTAAACTTTAATATGTGAATAACTGAAAAAAATATAACACCAATTTCAACAAAACTTCTTCCATTAGCAGCAAAGGGACGACGGTGAGTAAGGTGGGCCTAAAATTGCCGCGCTATCATGTACCATTTTGGCTGTAGTTCAGTAACAAACAAACAAACAAATGAATTTTAGTATATAGATATATAGATGGAACATGATGCATGAGAAAAGGATAAGTAGTGTACTAACATTACAGGGAAACTTGCGTAAGGGAGAACAGCATTTGTATGTTATCAATTCGGACAAAGCAAATCAGATTTAATATTTTGAAGCATAAAATAGCAGCTGACAGGATATAATACTTATGTTTATGAAAGGAAATGGAACATATCCCGATTACAGAACAGTATAATTAACATTGGTGGAAGAAAAAAATATGGAATTCCACCCATAGAAAAATACAAATACATCCAAGACACTCATACCCATATATATGCACACACACACTGTGACATTGAGAAATTACCCTGGGTTCGACAGTAACCACACCTACATTCGCAATAGGGTGAACTCACATGATATGTTTAATTCACAGAGACAAGAAAGTCCAGGACTGCATGGGTTGTTGTCCCCCGGCATCAGGGCACATGGACAGTGGCACTGGCAATCTCGGGCTTGTCTCGGCAGCTCTGTCCTTTCTTCTGTGTGTGGCCACAGTCCTTTGTTGTGCTTGGGGAAGAGGCACTGGCGTCTCAGGCTTGCTTTCTTCTGTGTGTGGCCACAGTCCTCCGTTGTGCTTCGGGAAGAGGCACTGGCATCTCAGGCTTCCCCAGCACCTCACCAGTGGAGGTGCTGGTTATCTAGGGCTTCTTCCCGGCAACTTAGTCTTCACCACATGGTGCTTTCAGATTTGTCCCAGTGGCTCCTTAAATCTGCGACAGGGGAACAAAGCTAGCAGGGAGGTTCCCCGCTATCTCTCCCTTCCTCTCTTCTTTCTTCCTCTTTCGCTTCTTCTCTCACCCTCTCCATTCTCTCCTCCAGCTGGAATGCCTGGGTTTTACAAGGAGCTGGCTGAGGACGTTCAGGTGTGCCGATCCAACTAATTGGACCCAGCTATTACCAATGATGCTGGGCATTAGCCTCTCCTAGCTCGCCTGACAGTGATAAGGATCAGAGCGGCATCTGATGCAGGGGGTGTTGTCAGTGTGTGTGTGTGTGTGTGTGTGTGTGTGTGTGTGTGTGTGTGTGTGTGTGTGTGTGTGTGTGTGTGTGTGTGTGTGTGTGTGTGTGTGTGTGTGTGTGTGTGTGTGTGTGTGTGTGTGTGTGTGTGTGTGTGTGTGTGTGTGTGTGTGTGTGTGTGTGTCCCATGACGATCTAGGGATGAGAGAAAAACACAACCAGATCATTCTTCTTTTGTCAGTTTCTCACCGTTTTCACCATTTTCTGTTTGCATTTCCAGCAATAATGGTCTAATTAGTTAGTTAAACGTCTATAAAAGCAAAAAAGTTTACCTGGAGTCCTCTGAAGATGCAGAGCTTTACTGGAAACCCATGACAATACGTTTGCTCAGTAGCACAGACTGTGGCATCATTTTGTCTCAAGGTGATTTAATGGGCAGTTTTCCTTTTCAAGAGAAGTCCTTCTGAATGATACTTTGGCTCCAAGACTCGGACAAATGAATGGAGTGGCACATCCAGAAAAAGGAGCCCACTCAACATCAAGAAAACTTTAGAAACAGTAGCAATCCTCCATTTGACTTTCTTCTTCCATCATGCGAGTAGCCAGTATGCTTGCCCAGTGTGGCGTTGGGAATGACGCCGGGTTTGGCAGTGACCAGACCGACACTTGCAATAAGGTGAATTCACGTGATATGTTTTATTTACAGAAACAATTCAGTCCAAGACCGTATGGGGGCACCGTCCCACATCGTCAGGGTGCAGGTATGGCAGCACTGTCGATCTCAGGCGTGCCCCTGCAGCACAGTCCTGGTCTTCGAAAGAGGTGGTTTGGCGATCTCAGGCTTCTACTTGTAGTTCACCCTTGCCTCGAGGAGGTGCTGGTGGTCACTGGCTTTATTTGGTGGTTCAACCTTTGTGCTTGAAGAGGCAAGGCTGGTGGTCACTGGCCTATCCTAGTGGCTTAGTCTTTATGTATCTGTGCACATCCCCTCGTGGTCCATTGGCAGGAAGAGGCACTGGTGTCTCAGGCTTGCCACGGCCACGCAGTCTTAGCCTCTTAGAGGTGTTGGCTGTCGAGGGCTTCTTTCCAGCAGTCCAGTCATGACCACACGGAAGCACTGGTGATCTCCGGCTTGCTCTAGTGGCTCAGACTTCCTCAAACCTGCAACTGGGGAATAACTAGCATGGAGGGTCCTGACTTTCTCTTGCTTCCTGTCTTCTTTCTTCCTTCTTCCTCCCCTACTTCTTCAACCCTCTCCCTTCTCTCCTCTGGCTGGAATACCTGGGTTTTATAAGGAGTTGGTTGACGAGGTTCAGGTGGTTCAATTCGATGTTAGCTAATTGGACCCAGCTGTTGCCAGTGATGCTGGGGATTGGCTCTCCTGGCGTGTGTTAGTGCGCATGCATGTCTTAGATGTTCTTGTATTTTTTTCCGTAGGTGAAATTCCTTTTTTTGGGGGTCAGATTTGCAAAAGGTCTTTGATAAGGTATCCCAAAATATACAAAATGGGGGGGGGGGGGGGGGGGAGAGGGAGGGGAATGGGGAGGGGGGGGGGGGAAGTGGGAAGCTGAAGAATAGATTTCCAGCTGATTCGAGGACAGGTCAGGTTGGACACGTTAGAGGCAGGAAACATGTTCCCAATGTTGGGGGAGTCCAGAACAAGGGGCTACAGTTTAAGAATAAGGGGTAGGCTATTTAGAACGGAGATGAAGAAAAACTTTTCCAGTCAGAGAGTTGTGAATCTGTGGAATTCTCTGCCTCAGAAGGCAGTGGAGGCCAATTCTCTGAATGCATTCAAGAGAGAACTAGATAGAGCTCTTAAGGATAGCGGAGTCAGGGGGTATGGGGAGAAGGCAGGAACGAGGTACTGATTGAGAATGATCAGCCATGATCACATTGAATGGGGGTGCTGGCTCGAAGGGCCGAATGGCCTACTCCTACACCTATTGTCTAGGAAGGAGAGATTGAAGTAATGAGTGGTTGTAGACTAAGAGGTACAGCGCAGAAACAGGCCCCTCGGCCGACTAAGTGCTTGCCGAACAGCGATCACCCCATACACTAGCACCATCCTAAACACTAGGGACAATTTACAATTTTACAGAAGCCCATTAACCAGAGAAAATCCACGTGGTCACAGGGAGAACGTACAAACTCTGTACAGACAGCACCCATGGCAGGATTGAGCCCGGGTCTAAAGTAGCAGCTCTATCACTATGCCACCATGCCGGTTATTTGAACAGAAATAGATGGGGTCATCACTTCTCAAGCATTAGTGCTGGGACTTTTGTGGTTTTCTGCTTACATTAATGATTTGCACACTGAAACCAAAAACATAACATCTAAACTAGTCATAGATTGTGGCAGGGAGGGGGAGGGCAAAGATCAACACTGTGGAAGAATGTAATACATAGGTAGAGTAATAGAAATATAGAATCAGGGAGAAATTGAATACCGAAGGAAGTCATTTAGCTTCCTGTAGCTGCAATGTTGAGAAAAATGTTTATTTTTTCCTTCCAGCACCAGTTTTGCACTCATTGTTGCTCCATTACATAAAGCTCAATTAGCCATAACCTTTCCTAAACGAAATCATGTTTGGGATATGTTTCACCTGGGCCTCTTGGTTTATCTATTTGCAATATGATTTTCCCAAACTTATTGAATTTCCTCAAATGCCTCTGAAACTGTCCGATCCTCAAGTGGCTGTTTCCACTTCTCGGCACTGTTACTGAGTTTTCAAGTATCATTGTTTAGTGATCAGTGTACAAGTACTCCGCGATTCCTTTGGTTCTCTCAGAATTTTAAAGGATTAGAAATATTTACAAAGCAATTCAATGAGGGCCAAAGCAATGCGATTATTCAAAATAATATAATTGCAAGAAGCAGATATGAAGAATGGCCATATTTAATTGCAACTGTATTCCTACATTTAATGTAAATGATTGAAAATATTTGAAACACGATGACATTTAGAACAAATTATTATGAAATCCCTTTATTCAGCATTTCAAATCTTTTAACAAAGTTTTCAAAAGAGATAAATTGAACAATTGTGTTATTTCAATTGTTTATGCGAGATGTAAATATGAAGATTAAGATCCTTAAGTATGCCTTCTTTCACAGTGGTAAGTGAAAAAATACAGATAACATTTCCCATGATTACATATGGTTAAAACACAGAAGATGCACATAGAAACATAAAAAATAGGTGCAGGAGTAGGTTATTCGGCCCTTCGAGCCAGCACCACCATTCAATATGATCATGGCTGATCATCCAAAATCAGTACCCCGTTCCGGCTTTTTCCCCATATCCCTTGATTCCCTTAGCCCTAAGAGCTAACATCTAGTGAATTGGCCTCCACTGCCTTCTGTGGCAGAGAATTCCACAGATTCACAACTCTCTGGGTGAAAAGGTTTTCCCTCATCTCAGTCCTAAATGGCCTGCCCCTTATTCTTAAACTGTGACCCCTGGTTCTGGACTCCCCCAACTTCGGGAACATTTTTCTTGCATCTACCCTGTCCAATCCTCTAAGAATTTTATATGTTTCCATAAGATCCCCTCTCATCCTTCAAAATTCCAGCGAATACAAGCGCAGCCGACCCATTCTTTCATCTTATGTCAGTCCTGCCATCCCAGGAATTAACCTGATGAACCTACGCTGCACTCCCTCAATAGCAAGAATGTCCTTCCTCAAATTAGGAGACCAAAATTGCACACAATACTCCAGTGTGGTCTCACCAGGGCCCTGTACAACTGCAGTAGGACCTCCTTGCTCTTAAACTCAAATCCTCTCGCAATGAAGGCCAACATGCCATTAGCTTTCTTCACTGCCTGCTCTACCTGCATGCTTACTTTCAGTGACTGATGGACAAGCACACCCAGGTCTTGTTGCACCTCCCCTGCTCCT
Source organism: Rhinoraja longicauda (assembly GCF_053455715.1). NCBI lineage: Eukaryota > Metazoa > Chordata > Chondrichthyes > Rajiformes > Arhynchobatidae > Rhinoraja > Rhinoraja longicauda. The sequence continues at coordinate 63,719,096 of NC_135953.1, read as the reverse complement.
AATCTGAAACCATTCAGATAATAAACTGCCTTCCTGTTCTTGCCATCATAGTGGATAACCTCACATGTATCCACATTATACTGTATCTGCCATGCTGTTGCTAACTCACCCAACCTATCCAAGTCACCCTGCAGCCTCATAGCATCCTCCTCGCAGCTCACACTGCCACCCAGCTTTGTGTCCTGCACCATGGTTTACAAAAAATCAATAATCAAAAGAACATGTTGATAGAATTATTTTCAAATTGATGTCAAATGAATGATATATTCATTCAATGTATCTTCATGAACATAATTATGGAACAATAAATTAATTTCTCTGTTCTTGGAACACATCGTTTCATATCTGGCTGATGTCAATGTGTGCAGGCCACTTGTGAAATAGGTTGTCTGCTGATAATATGTGGATATTACTGAAAGTTACACAGTTTATGTTCATTCTCTGGCAAACAAAAAAATAAATTTAGAGAATACTACAAATTACTTCAAAATTAGGAACACAGGCAATGGTATCATCACATTTTTTGCCAACCTGACCAATGTCAGCCCTTAATGTAAGCAACATTTCCAACGGCTAGGCTGACATTGACTCCATGCTGGAGAAATAACAATTAGAAAGACTTTGGAATTGGAAACTTGAAGAGATAAATGCAATATCAGATCAGATACAGAAAGGGCAACAGAGAGAGAAGGAAAGGTTGGATGAAGAAAAATTGCTAGAAAATAAAAAAAATTGTATTTTTAAAATGTTCAAGAGATAAAGATAGTGTAATTGTCAATTTTCAGCACCAGTTAAATTGTTTAGTAGCATTTCGGTGCAAACAGCGAGTGTTGGGCAGCAGTTAGCACTGCTGCCTCAGTTTCTTGGACCCAGGTTTGATCCTGCTCTCAGATGTCCTCTATGTGAAGTTTGCAAGTTTTCCCTGTGACCACGTGTGTTTTCACCCAAGGATGCACCGATAGGTTAACTAACTACTCTAAATGAATTGAGTAGAATAAGTGGTTAAAATAGAATAAAAGGCAAGTGATTAACTCATTAGCCATAATAAGCCATTCCCTCAGTATAACATTTGAAAACCCCACACAAAAAAATTACATGTATAGAATGCACTTTGTGTCGTCCTTCACAAAAAATAACATGATTTTTAAAGTCGATGGATATTTCAGTTTGTTTTCTTAAACTAATTTTTAGTGTTCTGACAGTGGCTGAAACAAAGTTTATAAATTGCGCATTTAATTCTCCAATTTCAAGTAATAACTTCCACCACCCTCCCCCCACCCCCCACTCCCCGATCGCAGTGCGCACACATTTGTCACACCAGTCAAGTCCCCTGCTCCTTTCCCCTCCGTACACTCATCTCCGATCCCAGTCTTACATTTCCCCTTTCATCCGAATCCTTCCCTCTGGTTTTACACTGTACTCTTATTTCCTTGTCTGACATCGTTTGGTCTCATTTTCACCTCTAGCCTTTGTCACTCTCTCCACCCATCTGCCAATCACTTCCCGCCTCCACCTCACCAACATTCACCTATCACTTTATTCACAAAATGCTGGAGTAACTCAGCAGGTCAGGCAGCATCTCGGGAGAGAAGGAATGGGTGACGTTTCGGGTCGAGACCCTTCTCTTATTCATTTTGTGAATAAATCGATTTGTACCAGCATCTGCAGTTATTTTCTTATACTTCACCTATCACTTGCCAGGCTTCATCCCACACACACCTCGTTTTTCCCCCCAAATCCCACCCCCCCCTCCCCCACCCTGCTCCACTCAGTTTGAAGAATGGCGCCAACCCAAAATATTACCTGTCTATTCCCTCCACAGATGCTGCCTGATCCATTGAATTCCCCCAGCATTTTGTGTTCTGATCAAGATTTCATCATCTGTAATTTCTTGCATCCCCATTATAAATTGTACCCTTTGCTTCCTGGCTTAATGCGGGTCAGTTTGCTTAATTACATCACTTACCCCGAACGCCAGCCACCTCCCAGAATTGCCCAGCCGGCAAGTCTCTGCGGAATTGCATTGCTAAATCTCTGTGGTAACTTTTTGTTTGATGAACTGGGAGGGGGTAGTATTATTCCTTGACTGCTCACCGCAAAGCCGGCCCTGCTACCCATTTTAATCCCGTTATACGGACTATTGGAGGCAGTGGGAACTGCAGACACTGGAATCATGGTCAACACAAAAAATGCTGGAGAAACTCAGCAATGTCAGACAGTATCTGCGAAGGACATGGAAATGAGACAGACGTTTCGGGTCTTCAGTTTGACCCATATGTTGCCTGCCTGCCTCGCCCTTTTCACAATGCGAGTACTGCATTGTGCAAAAGTTATAGAGTCCTCCAGTAAATCACTACACGTTAGACTGGAATTAATGCACAACGTCGAATTGTTTGCCAGCGCGCGACTATAGGAGAAGCGTAACTCAATGGGAAATAGCAAAAAAGTATCAAAGCCATGATTCTGAATGCAATAAGGAAACGAAACGGTCAGCGGAATTTCGCACCCTATTTGCAAGTTCCATTTATGTTCGGCACAAAACAGTGCTAGAACAACCTAGCGGGTCAGGCAGCATCTGAGGGGATGTTTCGCGGGTCCGAATAAAATGTCCAAAGCAGACATACTTTGCGGATTTCTGGCACATTTTGCACACAAAAGGTTTGGTCTGCAAGTAACCGAAGGGTGGGGATTGTTCTGTGATGGACGAACCCGGGCTCGGCCCCAGTGCCCTCGACCCCGGTGCCCTCGACCCCGGTGCCCTCGACCCCGGTGCCCTCGACCCCGGTGCCCTCGACCCTACCTGGGTGACTTCAGTTGCATGATCAGCAGAATCAGCGCTGTGTGCCAAGTCCCCGTCAACAAACACACTGCGCATCTCTAATCATCTTGCAAGTAGCGGAGTGAACCAGACCAAAGTATCCACAAATACAATGACTTGCTGGAAGAAGTCTTACCGTTTGCTTAAGCACAAGCAAAAAAAATGTAAACCATTAAATTAATGCACAGGGGTTCAGTTAAAAGACGAGAAAGTCTGATTTAAGGATGAATTCCGTGCAGTAGTGAATAACCAAAGGATAAAGATAATTCTCTGTCCTGCAATAATTAACTTCATGTGTTAATTATTCACAATTCATGCTCAATTTAATTGTGTTTTTCTGCCCCCCTGACAAATGAATTGACGCAGCTGTTGTCAATCTAGATATTTTATGATTAAATATGTTGAAAGTGGCACGTAGATAAATCTTCTACGTTGCACCATGCCGTGATATTGTAAAAGTTTCCCATTATCTAAGATCAACCAGTGAGTAAAGTTAAATTGTTTACTAAATGAGGATATTAAAAACAAAGGTTTTTAACTCTTCACGTCCATCCCCAGTGACCCGAATTGAAAGCTTTACAATGTGGTGCGGGCTCGCAAATACGCACCGTACTTGATCCCCCTCCCACCCCTTCCCCTCTCCCTGGCATTTCACTGAATCAGACTGCTTGCAGTCGGGTCTCCATCCTCTCACCAGATATCTGGAACACGCTGCCAGGGGTGGCGGTGAAGGCGGACAGGATAGAAACCTTTGGATATGCACATGGACAGACAGGTAATGGAGAGATATGAACCACGTGCAGGCATTGGAGATTAGTTTGACTTGGCAACGTGTTAAGCAGGGACATTTTGGCCTGCAAGGTCTATTCCTGTTCTCATCTGTCCAATGCTCCAACACCCAATCCAACTGCTTCTACCGTTACAACTTCATTGCTAACAGATATAAAAAATGTAGGTGGTATGATTACACAAAGTGCTTGGTGGTGTGGATAGTTACCAAGCTTAAGTAAGGCAACAGTAGGAAGTAAATCAGATGGAAAGTTAGGTGGAACATTGGCAGATGGAATTTAATCCTAACAAGTATGAGACGATGCACTTTGGGAAATAAAATAGGCTAGGACATATACAGAAAAAAAGTGGAATGCTTAGGAATGTTGATGAACACAGGGACTTAGGGTTGAAGTCCATAGTTCCCTGAAAGTGTCAACACAGGTAGATAAAGTGGTAGCAGCAGCATTTCCAATGCTTGTCAACATAGATTGAGGCATAGAAATAAAAGTTGAGGTGTAATGTTTCAACTTTATAAATGGTGAAACAATTAAAAGAGGTGTGTAGGAAGCCTGAAAAGTAGGGGGAAGCTTGAAATATATGCAGCTCAAAGGGAATGGCAGATGGGGTGAAATAATGAAAGGATTTGGAATCAAATTGATAATTTATAAATTTACTTGGCTAAGAACCAATGTCGAAGAGTGCAGGAACAAAAAGTGAATATACAGTATGTTTTCAGGTTTTCCCTTTTGTTTTTGATATTCTTACTATTGAAAAAACATTCTATTACCTAATTTTACATACCTTTAGGGCACCAGAGTGGTGCAGATGGTAGAGCAGCTGCCTCAGTGCCAGAGATCTGGGATCGATCCTGACCATGAATGCTGTGTGTGTGTGTGTGTGTGTGTGTGTGTGTGTGTGTGTGTGTGTGTGAAGTATGCATGTTCTCCCTGGAGACCTCATTTGAAGTATTGTGTGTAGTTCTAGCCATCACATATAGTAAGATTGTAGTTGTTTAGTTTAGAGATACAGCAGGGAATCAGGCCCTCAAGCCCACGCCAATTATTGGTCACCTCTTCACACTAGTTCTATGTTATCTCACTTTCACTTCCACCCCCTACACACTAGGGGCAATTCACAGAGGCCAATTAACCTATAAACCTGCATGTATTCGGGATGTGGGAGGAAACCGGAGTAACCAGAGGAAACCCACAAAGTTGCAGTGAGAATGTGCAAACTCCACACAGACAGAATCCAAGGTCAGGATCAAATTTGGGTCTCTGGTGCAATGAGACATCAGCTCTATCATCTGCACCACTGTGCTGCCCTACAGGTATGTAAAATTAGGTAGATGGTCAATGTTTTTCCAATAGTTGGAAGAACAAATACAAAAGGGAATATCTTAACTCATACTAAGTATATTCACTCTTTATTCCTCCGTAACCTGCATTGGTTTTAATGCAAGCAATACCAAAATTTATAAATTTTGTTTCCAAACTCCTCTAAGGCTTTACCCTACTAGCCAATCTCTTCCAGCTCCTCATATTTAAAACTTCCCCTTGCTTTTCAGAACTCCTGCACTGTCCCTCTCTTCCCCTCCTCTTTCCCAGTTCTCCCTCTATCTTCCTGTCTCCACCTATATCCTTCCTTTGTCCCGCCCCCCTGACATCAGTCTGAAGAAGGGTCTCGACCCGAAACGTCACCCATTCCTTCTCTCCTGAGATGCTGCCTGACCTGCTGAGTTACTCCAGCATTTTGTGAATAAATACCTTCGATTTGTACCAGCATCTGCAGTTATTTTCTTATACAGTGCCATTTTAATTGTTTCTCCATTTAGTATCTGAACCTTGAATTGCCTTTGGATAAAATGTTAAACCAAGACGCCTCCAATAAATTAAAAAGATGCCATGACACTACTTTGGAGTTATAAGTAGTGTACTTGAATAAACCATTGAACCTGATAGATAAGGATGGCACAGTGGTAGTGTTGCAGCCTAACAGCGCCAGAGATCTGAGTTCGAATGGAACTATGGGTGCTGTCTATACAGAGTTTGTACATTCTCCCTGTGACCTGCATGGGTTTTCTCCGGGTGCTCTGGTTTCCTCCCACACTCTAAAGATGTACAGATTTGTTGGTTAATTTACTTCAGTAAAGATTGTAAATTGCCCCTTGTGTGTAGGTTAGGGCAAGTGTACTGGCGCGGACTTGATGGGCCGAAGGGCCTGTTTCCGCACCGTATCTCTGAACTAAACTAAAAGATATAATGGGACAACACGAGTGCAAGAAAGCTTTAGATTCCTAAGGTTGGGAGAGCGTGCAGTTTTAAAGGAAAAAAGGTGCATTGAGGATTGCTATCAATGGAGTAAGAAATTAAGGGATATCATATCAGAGAAGAATGAGAGTGTGCAACGTGCAAATATATAAGCTAGTACAGTTGGAGAGATTCAGCTGTAATTAATCAAGTGGGATATGATACCCTATTAAAAATAGAGGTACAAGTCCCGATACCTCATCTCTCATTTCCATCTAGGAACACCAGCAGCCCTTCCAGGTGAGATGGAAGTTTACTTGCACCTTTTCTGACCTTGTAATTTACATTTGGTGCACTTGAAGTTGCTTAGTCTGCATTAGAGAGACCAAGCATAGACTAGTTGACCATTTTGCTGAACACGTGCTCTCTCCACCAGGGATTGTTGGAGCTCCATTGCCAACCAATTTCCTTCCCTTTCCCATACTGACCTTTCTGTTTTCGGCCTCCTCCACTATCAGAGTGAGGCCAGTATGCAAATGTTCCACTTGGGTGGCCTACAATCCAACAGCATGGAATTCTCCACTTTCAGATTAATTCCATCCCCTTTTCTCATCTACCCTGTTCGCCCCTCCCCACCAAAACATCTTCAAGTGTCAGAGATCAAGGAGATCAATAGTAGGCAGTGGTTATGGTTAATGTTCCAAATGAGTACATCCATCTTCATCAAAGGAATATGGTGCTGTTGGAATCTCAGCAAAGGAAAATGTACTTGGAATAATTGGTAGGATAAAATCTGATAAAGGATAGTTGTATTTAAGGCGGAGCAATTAACTGGTTCATAACCAGTATAGATTGTTGAAAAAAGCGAGGAGAGCATTGCAAAAGTATTAGCTATAATCATCCAAATATCTGCAGCTAAGAGGTTAGCATCAAGGACTGAAGAAATGTAAATATTTCAAAGAGAATACCAGGATAGACTCAGCAACTGCAGGTCAGTTGTTCACCCTTGGCCAGGATGGGAATTTTGATAATCACGGTCAGAATTGGCAGTTAGTTGGACAAAGTTCGATTGACTAGTATGGAACTGTTAAAAGGCAAATCATACTGAATTAATGCTAGAATTGTACTTGATCAAATGAAGTTGCAGAGCGGATCACAGAGGGAAATATGATGAACCTTAAATAAGGTGAAACAGTATAGATTGGTGGTCAGAAATGAAGCCAATGTTATAAAAAGTGCAGTAAGAGCGTGGATAGAAAATGGAATAGAGAAGAGTTGCGAATAATCATTTTTTGGATTGTAGGGCGGTGTAAAATAGAGCGCCCAGGGATCCAGTACTAGGATCACTACTTTTCTTAACATAGATACTCATGAGATTGGCTTGTGTGTCAAGGGATTCATTTTAAATTTTCAAGCAACACATAACTTAGAAACATAGTGAAGTGTGAGAAGGATATTAGTAGATTTCAAAAGGTTGGGAGAATAGGCAGATAAGTGGCAGGTGAAAGTTAATGTGGGATTTTAATAAAATGTACAAGAAGAAAAATTGGTGACAATGCCAGGATAGGTTGTATAAATAATTTTTTTTAAAAGGTATGTTTGTTGCATTAATTAGAAACACAAGATTTAATCTATGAGAGATTGGTTCATTCCCAACTGGACCATTGTGTCCGTAAGAATGGTTTGAAGACCTTTGGGAGAGTGTTTTAGGGACTTACTGATTTTAATATTGAGAGATTTTTGAATCATGAATTGGCTGAAAAAATGGCATTGTTCTGTTGAGAACTCATGTGTTATTAAATAGATTAGATAAAGAGAAGCTTGTGGACAATTGGCAGATAAATCAAGAAACAAAGGGCAAAGAATAGAGGAGATTGACAAAAGCACTAAAACTGAGATGGGGAAGTTTTTTGTTAAAGCAGCAAGTGGCCAAAATCTGAAAAGCACTATCAGCAAGGTAATGAAGGCATATTCAATCACGGTGATCAGAAGGGGATGGGAGAAATACTTGAAAGGTTGGGGGAGCGGGACCAGCTGGATTGCTCAAAACTCACTGAAATTAAATGGCCTTCCAAGCTGTAACCTTTCTGATTTCAAAGTTAAGAATTAACCAGACCATGGATTGAGAGAGACTTCCTGTTTTGCTCTAGACTCCGAATCTGTCCCACATCTGGATTAATACGACAGATTTAATATCAGTCTGAAGCAATATCACTTTTCATGGAAGGAATGGCTGGTTAAATAAATACATCGCAAGAGTTTTAAAACCATGCTGTTAAGATTCTGCATCTGATAGTTCTGCTTTGCCTGGTCTTGTTGTACTTTTTTCACTTCCAGACGACATGTGAAGATTAACAATGCCAAAAGTTAGGGGCCACAGCAACAATACTGCTACGGCTCAACCACCACACAGTCATTGATAAGTCTTTTGCTGCTTGTCAAGTCTGGACAACACCATCTGTTATGCATGAAGACCATCTGGGGTTCAGTGAGAAGAATTCCAGCCACCTTAAGACAAATCTGCTTCTATTCATTAGGTCAGGTTGTCATGTCAATCATTACCAGCTCTAAAGGTCATTGCAGTTCTGTCTGCCTTGGTACTGGATTACCAAGCCCACAGTAGAGAGTTTACTTAGTTCCAATAATTGCTTTAAGTTCTCCTCTCTTAAGCACCATCATTAAACAATTGTTAAATGAAGTATAAGAAAATCAGAACAGCATGATAGATTGCATCAGTGGCACATGGAAACTTCCACTCACTAAAATTTGAGTCAATGAATTACTCTGCTATTATTTTATAGAAAATGATGCAAATAGCTATGAACTAATGTTAAAGAATAGCAACTCCAAAGCAATAATCACATTGAGATTCAAGTCAGGTACTTACTTAAGATTTCATAATATGTCTCCCACGATCAACATCAAGGATTGTTCCTGCAAATCTGGCAAAGCCATACAATTCAAGAATCAAATAAGTACTTTCATTATTATCAGGTAACCCAATTGACATAACCTATGGAAAGCATAAATGTTGTATTATCAGACCATGTTATTTATTTCTAAGCTATGATATCCAGTGCCCTCCATAATGTTAGGGATAAAGACCCATCATTTATTTATTTGCCTCTGTACTCCACAATTTGAGATTTGAAATAGGAAAAAATCACATGTGGTTAAAATGCACATTGTCAGGTTTTAATAAAGGCCATTTTTATACATTTTGGTTTCACCATGTAGAAATTACAGCAGTGTTTAAACATAGTCCCCCCATTTCAGGGCACCATAATGCTTGGGACACAGCAATGTCATGTAAATGAAAGTAGTCATGTTTGGTATTTTGTTGCATATCCTTTGCATACAATGACTGCTTGAAGTCTGCAATTCATGGACATCACCAGTTGCTGGGAGTCTTCTCTGGTGATGCTCTGCCTGGCCTGTATTGCAGCCATCTTTAGCTTATGCTTGTTTGGGAGCTAGTCCCCTTCAGTTTTCTCTTCAGCATACAGTGCATTCAGAAAGTATTCAGACCCCTTCACTTTTTCCACATTTTGCTACGTTACAGCCTTATTTTAAAATGGATTAAATTATTGTTTTTTTATCATCAATCTACACACAATACCCCATAATAAAAAAGCAAAAACAGGTGTTTAGAAATTTTTGCAAAGTCATTCAAAAGAAATAACTGAAATATCACATTTACATATGTAGTCAGACCCTTTGCAATGACACTCAAAATTGAGCTTATGTTCATCCTGTTTCCATTGATTATCCTTGGAGATGTTTCTACAACTTGATTGGAGTCCACCAATGGTAAATTAAATTGATTGAACATGATTTGGAAAGGCATATAAGGTCCCACAGTTAACAGTGCATGTCAGAGCAAAAACCAAGCCATGAAGACGAAGGAATTGTCTGTAGACCTCTGAGACAGGATTGTGTCAAAACACTGGTCTGGGGAAGGGTATAAAACCATTTCTGCAGCATTGCAGGTCCTGAAGAGCACAGTGGCCTCCGTCATTCTTAAATGGAAGAACTTTGGAACCACTAGGACTCTTTATGGAGCCGGCCGCCCGGCCAAACCGAGCAATCGGGGGAGAATGGCCTGGTCAGGGAGGTGACCAAGAACCCGATGGTCACTCTGACAGAGCTCCAGAGTTCCTCTGTGAAGATGGGAGAACTTTCCAGAAGGACAACTATATCTGCACCACTCCACCAATCAGGCCTTTATGGTAGAGTGGCCAGACGGAAGCCACTCCTCAGTAAAAGGCACATGACAGCCCACTTGGAGTTTGCCAAAAGGCACCTAAAGGACTCTCAGACCATGAGAAACAAGATTCTCTGGTCTGACGAAACCAAGATTGAACTCTTTGGCCTGAATGCCAAGCGGCACCGCTCATCACCTGGCCAATACCATACCTACGGTGAAGCATGGTGGTGGCAGCATCATGTTGTGGGGATGTTTTTCAATGGAAGGAACTGGGAGACTAGTCAGGATCAAGGGAAAGATGAATGGAGCAAAGTACAGAGAGATCCTTGATGGCAATCTGCTCCAGAGCTTTCTGGAACTCAGACTGGGGTGGAGGTTCACCTTCCAACAAGACAACGACCCTAAGCACACAGCCAAGAAAATCCAGTAGTGGATTTGTGACAAGTCTGTGAATGTCCTTAAGTGGCCCAGCCAGAGCCCGGTCTTGAACATGATCGAACACCTCTGGAGGGATCTGAAAATTGCTGTGCATCGACGCTCCCCATCGAACCTGACAGAGCTTGAGAGGATCTGCAGAGAATGGGAGAAATTACCCAAATACAGGTGTGCCAAGCTTGTAGCGTCATACCCAAGAAGACTTGAGGCTGTAATCACTGCCAAAGGTGTCTCAACAAAGTATTGAGTAAAGGGTCTGAATACTTATGTAAATGTGATATTTCAGTTATTTCTTTTTAATTACTTTGCAAAAATTTCTAAACACCTGTTTTCACTTTTTTATTATGGGGTATTGTGTGTAGATTAATTATTTTAAAAAAAGAATTTAATCCATTTAAAAATAAAGCTGTAACGTAGCAAAATGTGGAAAAAGTGAAGGGGTCTGAATACTTTCTGAATGCACTGTATAAAAGGGCATGCTCAATTGGGTTCAGATCAGGTGATTGACTTGGCCACTCAAGAATTTACCATTTTTTAGCTTTGAAAAACTCCTTTGTTGCTTTAGCAATATGTTTGGGATCATTGTCTTGCTGTAGAATGAACCACCGGCCAATGAGTTTTGAGGCATTTGTGTGAACTTCAGCAGATAGGATGTGTCTGTACACATCAGAATTCATTATGCTACTACCATCAGCAGTTGTATCATCAATGAAGATAAGTGAGCTAGTACCTTTAGCAGCCATACATGCCCAGGTCATAACACCCCCACCACCGTGTTTCACAGATGAGGTGGTATGCTTTGGATCTTGGGCAGTTCCTTAACTCCTCCATACTTTGTTCTTGCCATCACTCTGATATAAGTTAACCTTTGTCTCATCTGTCCACAAGAACTTTTTCCAGAACTGTGGTTGCTCTTTTAAGTACTTCTTGGCAAACTGTAACCTGGCCATCCTATTTTTGTGGCTAACCAGTGGTTTGCATCTTGCAGTGTAGCCTCTGTATATCTATTCATGAACTCTTCTGCGGACAGTGGTCATTGACAAATCCACACCTGACTTCAGGTGTTTGGGGATTTTTCTTTATTATAGAGGGAATTCTTCTGTCATCAGCTGTGGAGTCCCTTTACGATTAGTAAGCTCACCAGTGCTCTCTTTCTTCTTAATGATGTTCCAAACAGTTGATTTTGGTAAGCTTAAGGTTTGGCTGATGTCTCTAACAGTTTTCTTCTTGCTTCTCAGTCTAATAATGGCTTCTTTGACTTTCATTGGCACAATTTTGGTCCTCATGTTGATAAACAGCAATGGAAGTTTCCAAAGGTGATGGAAAGACTAGAGGAAAGACTAGAGGAAAGACTGGGTGCTGAGAGCTTTCTTCTACCTGCATTAAGGAGGCATTTAAACACACCTGAGCAATTACAAACCCCCGTGAAGCCATGTGTCCCAAACATTATGGTGCCCTGAGATGGGGGGACTATGTATAAACCCAGCTGTAATTTCTACATAGTGATACCAAAATGTATAAAAATACCCTTTTAAAAAATCTGACAACGTGCACTTTAACCACATGTGATTTTTTTCTATTACAAGTCTCAAATTGTGGAGTACAGAGGCAAATAAATAAATGATGGGTCTTTGTCCCAAACATTATGGAGGGAACTGTGTACACAAAATAAAAGAAGAAATATCATGAGATTTGTGCGAAGCTGACCTTGAAATAACTGGTACTTCCAATGCATGCCAGGAAAGAAAAAGCTAATCACAATTAAAATGTGAAGACTTACAAAAACAAAACTTTCTGTAGCAGATGTACAGAACAAGCTATCAATCCCACTAATTTGGAGTTCATTAGGGCATCTCGAAGTAAACCAGTCATCAGACAAGTCTTGGTGTTGATGCATCATAAATATTATCTGTTATGCCGAACCAACAGAGATCATAAGGCCATAAGGGATAGGAGTAGAATTAGGCCATTCGGTCCATCAAGTCTACTCTGCCATTCAATCATGGCTGACCTATCTCTCCTAACCCCATTCTCCTGCCTTCTCCCTGTAACCTCTAACACCTGTACTAATCAAGAATCTATCCATAACTGCCCTAAAAATATCCACTGACTTGGCCTCCACAGCCTTCTGTGTCGCTTAATAACAATTCAACAATACACCTCTGATCCACTAACCATACACCTCCCATGTCTCTGAAGCAACATGGACTGCTAGAAACTTAAATAATTACGACAATAAAAACAATGAACTATTTCGGGACAGAGACGCACATCCCGAAAGAGCTTGCACCATATGCAATGCCATCTGTGGACGTCCAGTGAACTAGTCTGGCGGTTGCAGGAATTTCAAGTATGCGCATCAGTTGCCAGAACATCAGTGGTGCACCTGTAAAACTAAATTGTTGCCTGATCAGGAGACAATTGCATCAACAAGCACAGGGTGATGGGCGAATAGGACTTTGTCCATGTTAGGTCAAATAGAGCAGACTTTTGGAAGGCATCGTGTTTATGCATAAAAACATAGAAAGTAGGTGCAGGAGGAGGCCATTTGGCCCTTAGAGCCAGCATCGCCATTCATTGTGATCATGGCTGATCCTCCACAATCAGTAACTTGTGCTTGTCTTCTCCCCATATCCCTTGATTCCACTAGCCACTAGAGCTCAATCTAATTCTCTTTTAAATTCATCCAGTGAATTGGCCTCCACTGCCCTCTGTGGCAGAGAATTCCACAAATTCACAACTCTCTGGGTGAAAAAGTTTCTTCTCACCTCAGTTTTAAATGGCCTCCCCTTTTTCTTAGACTGCGGCCCCTGGTTCTGGACTCCCCCAACATTGGGAACATTTTTCCTGCATCTAGCTTGCCCAGTCCTTTTATAATTTTATACGTCTCTATAAGATTCCCTCTCATCCTAAACTCCAGTGAACACAAGCCCAGTCTTTCCAATCTTTCCTCATATGACAGTCCCGCCATCCCGGGAATTAACCTTGTGAACCTAAGCTGCACTGCCTCAATAGCAAGGATGTCCTTCCTTAAATTAGGAGACCAAAACTGCACACAATACTCCAGATGTGGTCTCACCAGGGCCCTATACAATTGGGGAAGGACCTCTACTCCTATACCCAAATCCTCTCCTTATGAAGGCCAAACATGCCATTAGCTTTCTTCACTGCCTGCTGTACCTGCACGCTTACTTTCAGTGACTGGTGTACAAGGACACCCAGGTCTCGTTGCACTTCCCCTTTACCTAATCTGACACCATTGAGATAATAATCTGCCTCCTTGTTTTTGCCACCAAAGTGGATAACCTCACATTTATCTACATTATACTGCATCTGCCATGCATCTGCCCACTCACTCAACCTGTCCAAGTCACCCTGCAACCTCCTAACATTCTCTTCGCAGTTCACACTACCACCCTGCTTTGTGTCATCTGCCAACTTGCTAGTGTTACTTCTAATTCCATCATCCAAATTATTAATATGTATTGTAAATAGTTGCGGCCCCAGCACCGAGCCATGCGGCACTCCACTCGCCACTGCCTGCCATTCTGAAAAGGACCCGTTTATTCCTACTCTTTGCTTCCTGTCTGCCAACCAATTCTCTATGCATGTCAATACCCTACCCCAATACCATGTGCTCTAAATTTGCTCACCAATCTCCCATGTGGAACCTTATCAAAGGCTTTCTGAAAGTCCAGATACAGTACATCCACTGGCTCTCCTTCATCCACTGGCTCTCCTTCATCCATTTCACATCCTCAAAAAATTCCAGATTAGTCAAGCAGGATTTCCCCTTCATAAATCCATGCTAACTTGGCCCAATCCTTTTACTGCTATCCAAATGCACTGTTATTACCTCTTTAATAATTGACTACAGCATCTTCCCCACCACCGATGTCAGGCGAGCTGGTCTATAATTTCCCGTTTTCTCTCTCGCTCCTTTCTTGGAAAGTGGGATTATATTAGCTACCCTCTAATCCACAGAAACTGATCCTGAATCTATTGAACATTGGAAAATGATCACCAATGTGCCCCAGATTTCTAGAGCCACCTCCTTGAGTGTCCTGGGATGCAGACCATCAGGCCCTGGGGATTTATCAACCTTCAGTCCCATCAGTCTACCCAATACCATTTCTCGCTTAATGCAAATTTCTTTCAGTTCCTCTGTCCTCTAGTACATCTGGGAGATTAGTTTGTCTTCCTTAATGAAGACAGATCCGAAGTACCTGTTCAACTCTTCTGCCGTTTCCTTGTTACCCATAATAATTTCACCCATTTCTGTCTTTAAGGGACCCACTTTTGTCTTTACTAATCTTTTTCTCTTAACATCCCTAAAGAAGCTTTTACTATCCTTCTTTATATTCTTGGCTAGCTTACCCTCGTACTTCATCTTTTCACCCCGTATTGCCCTTTATGTTACCTTCTGTTGTCCTTTGAAAGTTTCCCAATCCTCTGGCTTCCCACTACTCTTTGCTATGTTATACATCTTTTCTTTTAGTTTTATTCCATCCCTAACTTCCCTTGTCAGCCACAGTCGCCTCTTACTCCCCTTAGATTATTTGCTTGTGTGGAGAAATAATAACATGGATAAGCATTTCCACGATAGATGTTCTCAGACAGGCGTGGGGTTGTACAATATTACAAAAGTGGAAGTCAAAAGTTAAAGATGATGCAGATATATATGTAGTCCAAAGCTCACTGGCAGATCAAAAATAACAGCAAGATTTTCATATTGCTTCAGTTTCAGGCGAATGCAAGAGGGGGGGGTGGGGGGGGTAAAGCTGTTAGATAGGGAACAGTGTTCGAGGTTGTTCAAAATGGTATTAGCCAGCAATGTATGGTCACTCACCAGCCACTCATGTTTACCAGTTATCCACATTCACTAAGTAATATTGCAAATCAAAAAACTGCACATGCAATATTTATCACTTGTGTTGCACAGATCTTGTGCAGGCATGATACTGAATGAGGCCACTTCCAAACTAAGCCCTCTGCTTGCAAATTGTATAACATCGAGAGGGCCTGAACAATATCCTATCTTCAAAGTTACAGATCTGCATTTAACATTGGCAATAAAAGAAATATTTTGATATTCAAAAACACTTAGAAGTTATTATAAATATTCAAACATTGAAAGAACAAAGAAAGAACACAAAATAAACAAGCATAAATTAAGTGAATATAATTATTTAAAATAATAAAAACAAAGTGAACAGTTGCTTTCCATTCAAATGAATGGAAACACTGCAAATGGTGAGGAATTCCTGCAAATTTGCACTCAACTCTTGGACTCCACCACCAATACATTGTTGAAGAAATGTTGGAGACCGAATAAAAGTATATGCAATCATGAAAGGCATAGATAGGGTAGACAGTTCAAACTTTTTTTCCTGAGGGTGTAAATGGCAAAGGCTAGAGTGCATAGCTTGGTGATGAGAGGGCAAAGTTTATGGAGATATGCAGAACAAGATTTTTTTATACACATAGAATGGTGAATGCCTGGAATTCACTGCCAGTAGTTACAGGGGCAGATGTGATAATGGCACTTAAGAGGCCTTTTCTCAGGCACATGGATATGAGGGAAACGAGGGATATGGATCATGTGCAGGTAGAGGAGATTAGTTTAACCTAGCATGATATTAGCATGGTCATTGTGTCGCTGAGGTGCTTGTTCCTGTGCTGTTCTGTTCCATGTAGTAATCCCAGAATCTTAGCAGACAACTGCCAGGAATGCCAGGGAGATTGAGGCCTTGTCAACAAAATTCTTAAGGAAAATTCTGCTTCTATTTCCAGATTTTGGACAAAAAAAAAGGACAATTTGTTGATAGAGGATGAGTTATGTAGGATGGGAGTGAGATGGAGCTGAGTATCATCAGTTGCCATGTGGCAATTAATACCATTGAGGCAAAATGTAGCAAAGAAATATAAGGGAGGCAAAGATAGTTCTCCAGGAGGCATCAGAATTCATGATATTGGTGTTTCTTTTCTTCTGGCAGAAATTCTCCAGCCCCAAAAAAGAGAAAATAAGGACAAATTAATGCAACTGCCTTCAAATGCAACTGGACAACAATGGAGAGTCCCTGGAAGAGAATAGTGTGGTAAATCATGTCAAAAGTTGCACAGGTAAGGAATTATGTAGTTCTGGAATCAATATGAAAAATTCTACTTGTAAACCATTTTTACCAGTTAATATTAATTTTGGACACTATTCTCAGCTACAGTAGGACTGAAATTAAATAGCAAAAATGCTGGAAATGCTACAGAGGCTCCTGGGTTGCTGAAACAAAGCAAAATTAAAAGACTGAATAAGATTCGTCAAATGTAGTTCGCATCCACCCAGGCTGGATTCAGAGGGCTGAGTGAACTGATTCTAACACTTGGGATGTGTCCAGGGAACATACTGAGGTTTGAGCACAACTTGGCCTCAGGCTGAGGCCCAATGGTGGCAGCACTTGTCAGGAAGAAATGTTGCGGACTGACCCTTGCCCTCTGTAAGCTGTCAAGTTATTAAATATATTTGACATTCAAAGACCCTTAAAAGCGACTAGGATTGTGTAAATATTATTCAAAAATTACTGTAAAAAAATAAATAAAACATGTACACTCTGAGAAATAATTTAAAACATTTAAATTAAATAAAGTAAAAATTAACCTTTGTCACTAAATCCTCAGTCCGCAGCCTGCAGCTCTGCGTAATATATCAATTTGTTGGCCTTTCATCAAAACTGAAAACAGTTGTAATACATTTTCAACCAAATGGTAGAAGGAAATGTTCGGAGGAGATAAAGGATGACAGGGAAAGATAGGGGGATGGAAGCTTTGCTGAAAAACAAATGGTAAGGTCTTTGATTGTAAAGGATGTGATAGTCAAGTCAAGTCAATTTTATTTGTATAGCACATTTAAAAACAACCCACGTTGGCCAAAGTGCTGTACATCTGATTAGGTTCCAATGGGGAAAAAAAATGAAACATACAGTAGCACGCAAACAGTTCACAGCGCCTCCTCAATGAGCCTCAAACGCTAGGGAGTAGAAATAGGTTTTGAGCCTGGACTTAAAGGAGTCGATGGAGGGGGCAGTTCTGATGGGGAGAGGGATGCTGTTCCACAGTCTAGGAGCTGCAACCGCAAAAGCGCGGTCACTCCTGAGCTTATCCTAGACCGCGGGATAGTGAGTAGCCCCAAGTCGGCCGACCTGAGTGAATTAAATGGAAAAGAAATGGAGTGAAATGGTAATGGTAATGTGGCAAATTTTGATTATTTTGCCTTTGTAACATAACTGAACTCCTTTGGTCTTTTGTTAATTATCTGCATATACTAAATTTTGTACATGCTTGCTCCTTTTGAATTTAATTGCAATAATTAAAACACCAGTAATAACCAATTATTTTCATGGTTTTGCTTTTTTTATTTGCTTAACAATTAATTGACGACATTAATCTGCCGAATCTGTATATTGTGCGGCTCTTGATGGTGGCTGTCGATTCCATGGTATAATCTGTGCTGAGTGACTTCA
Organism: Rhinoraja longicauda; assembly: GCF_053455715.1. Classification (NCBI taxonomy): domain Eukaryota; kingdom Metazoa; phylum Chordata; class Chondrichthyes; order Rajiformes; family Arhynchobatidae; genus Rhinoraja; species Rhinoraja longicauda. The sequence goes on along the minus strand of NC_135953.1, from coordinate 63,701,102 downwards.
TATTCAACAAAACAACATCCCACAACATGATAGGCAAGAAATCAGAAATTGTACTTTTCTGGAAAGCTAAGGAAAAGGAGTTAGAGATCTCTTTGAAACTTTAAATATTTGTCACAAAAAAATGATTCGTAATCTTTTTACAATACAAAATTAATATAACAAATTTCATTGATGATGGAACAATTATACCATAGGAAAATAAAACTGGAAGTTTTGCCAAGTCAATTAATATTATAAAATGCAGACCAACATATGAAATTTAAAAAAATGTATGTATGACATATAAATTTATGTTTACATCTTAACTTGCATATGAGCAGCATTACTGAGGAATCCCAAAACAACCTTCACAACATAAGAATGTTCAAACCTATTTATAAGATTAGAAAGTTGCCTTTAATAGTTAAGCCAATCTACCAACCCAAAACTATTGTTCCTGGAACCCCCAAATAGAAATTCATAGTACCAATCAGTCATCTACAATTTTCAGGATGAAACAACCATCTTTTCTTTATAGTTTCTACTTGCTTTCCATTTAAATACACATACGGAAATAATTTCTCTCTTTGAAGCAGTTCCTCAGAATGATAATTAATCTGCTGACTCTGTATATTATGTGGTCCTTGATGATGGTTGCATATATCCCTATGTTTTAATCCGTACTGGGTGACTTAATATTCAACACAATTGCTGACGTGAGATGCTATTGAGGTGAATTAAATTTGAATCGACCACCACTTGTTTAAGTGTATGTATATAACGATATATGCACACAATACCAGTTACCAAAACTCAAAATTAATTTTTTGTAAATATTTAAATTTTAATTGCCTGTGAGCGATATGGCTAAATCAGTTGTGTGAAACTAGATCTTTGTGGCCGATAAGTATATGACTGTGTTATGAAAACTTCTTCCAATGTTGTTACCATCTTGATTAGGTCAGGATTCACTATCAAAGTAATAGTAAAGCTATTATTGGTGCTAACATTAAAGCCATTAGGTGCTGGTTGCTATTTATAATAAATACAATATAAACTTTAGTTTGAGGAGCAGAATATTATATAAATGTGAATGTACCCGATATATACGGGTCCAAGTTGTACTGCTCCATCAGCAGCTTTGCAAATTACAGTTCTACCCTTAGACTCCCTTTAACCTTTAGGAACGTTACATTTGCTGATTAATCTCAAGGATAAGAACCATCTCAGCAAATTTCTGAAGCACATAAAATAAGCATAGATTTTATTCAATAAAATGAGAGAAAAGAGACAAAAGTAGTAAAAAAAGAGACAAGAATAGTTAAAAAAGAATATTTCCCCAAAAGTTTCAGACACAAAGTTAATGAGACTCTGTACCATTAAAAATCCCATTTACTCTGGTTCAAGACATAATTTCTATGATTACATCATTATCAGTTTGTAACTCCAGAACGTTAGGACCAAGAGATTTTTTGAACTGAAGTTACTAGAATAGTCTAACTCATGGTATCAGATGTCAAGGCACAACAAATATTGAGCAAGGGTCAATTAAAAAGAAAATCAACATGACTGGAAAACATCATGGGCAAATTTCTAGCAACTAGTAAAAACAAAGATATCATGATTAGAAATAGAGAGCTGTCCACATCCATTATAGGTAATAGTGAAAGTTTGCAGTTTACTCCATAAAAAAACTTTATAGACCTGACGTTGAGATAAACCTCTTGGATATGTTATGTGATCATATTACGAGCAAAACAACTTATGGTTATAGAGGCCAAGTAGCATGAGATGCATACAATTGCAAATCTTACCAAATCTGTTCAGCAATACTCTTGGGTTGAATGTAATAACTCAAATTTTAAACATTCTTTCATGAACTGCCTCAGAACCTTAACAAAAAATAATGGAGAAAACAAAACAAAATCAGCACAGTAAACTCGGATACAATGCAGAATTTCAGATGCTAATTTTACACCATAAACAAGATAAAATAATTTTATTTTTCAAAACAAACTCGGTATTGTTAAATAAAAGTAAGGAATGTAAAAATTGCGGAAAGGATTTGAGAAAGTGTTCAATAAATCTAATATGACTGGATTTTAAAAAAGTTTGTAAAATTCCACTTGCTCTTTCCAGAATTGATTTATTAAATTGACATTGAAAAATAAATGTTGTATTACACATTCCTTAAAAGTTTCATCTGCTTCAGCTGATGTTCTTTGATCTATTTAAACTGTTTTTGTTGGAGTTTCTCAGATTGCTACATCTTCTTTAGTCATGATTTATAATTAAATCTAAAGCTGAAAGATACTTCCTCATTATAAAAAGTGTGAGGTCCTTTCTGAGAGGATATTCACTTACTGTGTTTATTTTTTACTGATGAAGGCACCAATGGCAAGCCAGCACCTTATCATTGCCCTTTCCCAACTGTGCCTGATAAGGTTGTGGTGCACCACCCTCTTTAATTTTTACAGCTTTTTCTGCTAGAGATTTCCAAAATGGTTTTGTAGGAAAATAACTGCAGATGCTGGTACAAATCGAAGGTATCACAAAATGCTGGAGTAACTCAGCAGGTCAGGCAGCATCTAGGAGAGAAGGAATGGGTGACGTTTCGGGTCGAGACCCTTCTTCAGACTGATGTCAGGGTGGGTGGGACAAAGAAATGGTTTTGGGTCAGGCTGGAATTAGGGCAAATAAATGAAGGAATTGTGATGTACTTCCAAGTTAGGATACTGTGCAATTTGGAAGGAACCAGTTCCTTGTTCAGGTTCCTTCCAAATTGGGAGCAAGCACAAGTTGATGTTCCTTGTGCTTGCTCCCCTTGGTGATAGAGGTAGCACCGTACTTCAAAAATAACTGCATTTCAAATGTACTTCATAAGGTGGAAGGCATCACAGGGGACTGGTCATAAAAGCTACTTTAGCCTCAGAATAAAATAATGTACCTTCAAAATGGACATGAGGAGGAATTCCTTTAGCTAGGGGGTGGTAAATCTGTGAAATTCATTACCACAGATGCATGTGGAGGCCAAGACTGGGCATTTTTAAGGCAGCGATTAATAGGTTAATGATAAGGAAGGGTGTCAAAGATTACGAGAAGGCAGGAGAATGGGGTTGAGGGGGAAAAATAGATCAGCGATGATTGAATGGCAGTAAATATCCCAGACCATTTTAACTATTCTAAAGTGATAGCAAATGTACGCATTAAGGATCTAGAAGATGAAATATGATAGTAATCAAATTTTGCAAAGTTGGATGGACTAAACTTTCCTGTTTTTTTAAAAATGTTTGCACCAAAATTCTCAAAGTGCAAAAGTCTCCGTTTTGTTGTTGGGACTTCAGTTCTAATTTAGGTTTTCCCAATATATGTTTTACATAGAAACATAGAAAATAGGTGCAGGAGTAGGCCATTCGGCCCTTCGAGCCTGCACCGCCATTCAATATGATCATGGCTGATCATCCAGCTCAGTAACCTGTACCTGCCTTCTCTCCATACCCCCTGATCCCTTTAGCCACAAGGGCCACATCTAACTCCCTCTTAAATATAGCCAATGAACTGGCCTCAACTACCTTCTGTGGCAAAGAATTCCACAGACTCACCACTCTCTGTGTGAAGAAATGTTTTCTCATCTCGGTCCTAAAAGACTTCCCCCTTATCCTTAAGCTGTGACCCCTGGTTCTGGACTTCCCCAACATCGGGAACAATCTTCCCGCATCTAGCCTCTCCAACCCCTTAAGAATTTAATATGTTTCAATAAGATCCCCCCTCAGTCTTCTAAATTCCAGCGAGTATAAGCCTAGTCTATCCAGTCTTTCTTCATATGAAAGTCCTGCCATCCCAAGGATCAATCTGGTGAACCTTCTCTGTACTCCCTCTAAGGCTAGAATGTCTTTCCTCAGATTAGGAGGCCAAAACTGTACACAATACTCCAGGTGCGGTCTCACCAAGGCCATGTACAACTGCAGCAGAACCTCCCTGCTCCTATACTCAAATCCTCTTGCTATGAATGCTAACATACCATTTGTTTTCTTCACTGCCTGCTGCACCTGCACGCTTGCTTTCAATGACTGCAACCTCTCAACACTGGCCTTTGGTTAGATAGTGTGACATTGATGTCAGTCAGTAGGTAGTCGGTGAATATTGTTACTATAACAACAACAAAATAGTATGGGAAATTGGATTACATTTTAAGCATTTCTTTCCAAATAAAGAGAATGGCAGAGGAATTCCGTCCCACATGTTGTACAACTTGCAGCAAGTGAGAATTCTGAGGCATTCCTTACGGACCGAATGATCACATCTCGAGTTTGGCCAGATTGAGAAGCAGGATTTGGAGTTTCAGGTCTCGGATGCTTCTAAACCATGCTATCCTTGGCACCCTTAACCTTGCAGAAGTGGTCATACCACAACTTATTTATTTGTGTCATCACACAACTGTTTGCCAATAGCGAGCAAATTTTAGTGCCACAATAGACAATAGACAATAGGTGCAGGAGGAGGCCATTCAGCCCTTCGAGCCAGCACCGCCATTCAATGTGATCATGGTTGATCATTGTCAATCAGTAACCCGTTCCTGCCTTCTCCACATACCCCCTGACTCCGCTATCCTTAAGAGCTCTATCTAGCTCTCTCTTGAATGCATTCAGAGAATTGGCCTCCACTGCCTTCTGAGGCAGAGAATTCCACAGATTCACAACTCTCTGACTGAAAATGTTTTTCCTCATCTCAGTTCTAAATGGCCTACCACTTATTCTTAAACTGTGGCCCCTTGTTCTGGACTCCCCCAACATTGGGAACATGTTTCCTGCCTCTAACGTGTCCAACCCCTTAATAATCTTATACGTTTCGATAAGATCCCCTCTCATCCTTCTAAATACCAGTGTATACAAGCCTAGTCGCTCCAGTCTTTCAACATATGACAGTCCCGCCATTCCGGGAATTAACCTAGTAAACCTACGCTGCACGCCCTCAATGGCAAGAATATCCTTCCTCAAATTTGGAGACCAAAACTGCACACAGTACTCCAGGTGCGGTCTCACTAGGGCCCTGTACAACTGCAGAAGGACCTCTTTGCTCCTATACTCAACCCCCCTTGTTATGAAGGCCAACATTCCATTGGCTTTCTTCACTGCCTGCTGTACCTGCATGCTTCCTTTCAGTGACTGATGCACTAGGACACCCAGATCTCGTTGTGCGTCCCCTTTTCCTAACTTGACACCATTCAGATAACACTCTGCCTTCCTATTCTTACCACCCAAGTGGATAACCTCACACTTATCCACACTAAACTGCATCTGCCATGCATCCGCCCACTCACACAACCTGTCCAAGTCACCCTGCAACCTCATAGTGTCTTCCTCACAGTTCACACTACCACCCAGCTTTGTATCATCTGCAAATTTGCTAATGGTACTTTTAATCCCTTCATCCAAGTCATTAATGTATATTGTAAATAGCTGCGGTCCCAGCACTGAGCCTTGCGTTACCCAACTAGTTACTGCCTGCCATTCTGAAAGGGACCCATTTATCCCCACTCTTTGCTTTCTGTCTATCAACCAATTTTCTATCCATGTCAGCACCCTACCTCCAATACCATGTGCTCTAATTGTGCCCACTAATCTCCTATGTGGAACCTTGTCGAAGGCTTTCTAAAAGTCAAGGTACACCACATCCACCGGCTCTCCCCATCAATTTTCCTAGTTACATCCTCAAAGAATTCCAGAAGATTAGTCAAGCATGATTTCCCCTTTGTAAATCCATGCTGACTCGGAACGATCCTGCTACTACTATCCAAATGCTCCGCAATTTCGTCTTTTATAATTGACTCCAGCATCTTCCCCACCACTGATGTCAGACTAACTGGTCTATAATTTCCCGTTTTCTCTCTCCCTCCTTTCTTAAAAAGTGCGACAACATTAGCTACCCTCCAATCCACAGGAACTGATCCTGAATCTATAGAACATTGGAAAATGATCACCAATGCATCCACAATTTCTAGCGCCACCTCCTTAAGTACTCTGGGATGCAGACCATCAGGCCCCAAGGATTTATCCGCCTTCAGTCCCATCAGTCTACCCAACACCATTTCCTGCCTAATGTGGATTTCCTTCAGTTCCTCCGTCACCCTAGGATCTCTTGCCACTAGAACATCTGGGAGATTGCTTGTATCTTCCTTAGTGAAGACAGATCCAAAGTACCGGTTCAACTCGTCTGCCATTTCCTTGTTCCCCATAATAAATTCCCCTGCTTCTGTCTTCAAGGGACCCACATTTGCCTTGACTATTATTTTCCTCTTTACATACCTAAAAAAGCTTTTACTATCCTCCTTTATATTATTGGCTAGTTTACCCTCGTACCTCATCTTTTCTCCCCGTATTGCCTTCTTAGTCATCTTCTGTTGCTCTTTAAAGGAGTCCCAATCCTCTGGCTTCCCACTCTTCTTTGCTTTGTTGTACTTCTTCTCTTTTATTTTTATGCTGTCCTTGACTTCCCTTGTCAGCCACGGGTGCCTCTTACTCCCCTTAGAATCTTTCCTCCTCTTTGGGATAAATTGATCCTGCAACTTCTGTATTATTCCCAGGAATACCTGCCATTGCTGTTCCACCATCTTTCCTGCTAGGGCCTCCTTCCAGTCAATTCTGGCCAGCTCCTGCCTCATGCCTCTGTAATCCCCTTTGCTATACTGTAATACTGACACCTCCGATTTTCCCTTCTCCCTCTCAATTTGTAGAGTAAAATTTATCATATTGTGATCACTGCCTCTTAATGGCTCTTTTACCTCGAGTCCCCTTATCAGATCACCTGTCTGTCTTTTCTATATGTTGTGTACCCCTGAATATTCAGTTCCCAGCCCTGGTCCTCTTGTAGCCATGTCTCAGTGATTCCCACGACATCATACTTGCCAATGTCTAACTGAGCCTCAAGCTCATCCACTTTATTTTTTATACTTCGCGCATTTAAATACAACACTTTAATTTCGGTATTCACCTTCCCTCTCACACCTGTCACAATTGGCCCTGACCTTACTCTCTTATCCCTTCTAGAACTTCCCTTCCCATTCATTCGAGAGTCCTTTGCAATTTCTCCTCTATTCGCTTCCCCTTTAACTCCATCTTCATATTCCCAGTTTGTCAACCCCTCCCCCCCACTACTTAGTTTAAGAGGCCACGTCGTTGGCTTCTGCAAGATCCTTTACACTGCATGTGTCATGCAGCATGTCACACTCAGGAGATGTTCCATAGTCTGGCACTCGCAGTCTGCCGCATCTTCAGTATATCCCCACTTCAGCATGTTTGATTTGCTCCTCCCCATGCCTGTCCGCAGTCTGTTGAGACTGTGCGAGGTTATCCACGGTTGGTCAGAACCTGGTGGGAGTTTCTCAGAGGGATCGATTGCCATGTGAATGTCTTCCGGAGATTTCTCTAGTCTCCCTTCCCAGAGTTTGAGCCTTCTGGACGATGCACTGCAGTCCAGGGGATGGATAGAAGAGAGGAAACTTTTGTGTTATTTCAAACGCTGAAGTAGCAAAGGGTGGTCATGTAGGGGGTGTCTTTCATCCTCTGATTGTCTGAGGCGTTCTTTTTGACTGGCTACAGCTGATTCCAGGAGGTGCAATGGCAGAGAGTACATAGATGTTGTCAGTCTTGGTAGGTTTCATGCATCCACTGATGCAGTGACAGCTTGTGTTTAGCACAGGATCAATCTTCCTTGCATGAGCTGAGCGCTCCCATACTGCGCAGGCATACTCGGCAGTGGAGAAGCAGAGAGCCAGAGCTGTTGATCGAATGGTTTTAGAATTTGCTCCCCATTTTGAGGTACTCAGCTTGCGAAGAACATTTCTGGAACTGACTTTTCCTTTAAGCTTGGTGATATGTGCTTTGTAGGTCAGAGATTGATCAAGAGTCACACCGACTTAGACTGGACTGTCACAGTGCTCCAATCTGACTCCATTCCATATGATCTTCAACCTTCCATTTGCATACTTCTTCTTCAAGTGCAAGGCGCAGATGGGTTTTAGATGGATTGGCTCTCAGGTGATTCTCTTTGTAGTATGACGACAGGTTGACTAAAGCCTCACACAGAGTAGCTTCTGCCTCAAGGAAGTCAGCACTTTGGGTTGTAGTACACAGGTCATCTGCATAAATGAAACTCCTGGTGTTGGGATGGATAGGCTGGTCGTTAACATAGATATTGAACAAGGTGGGTGCCAGGACACTTTCTTGAGGGAGGCCATTTTTCTGCCTGCACCAGCGACCTTTCTTTCCTTACAGCTCGACAAAGAAGCGTCTGTTTTCGACCAGAGTCTTCACCATGTTGGTTAGATGCAAATTGTGTGTTAAATTAAGTACTTTATGTAACAGTCGGCGATGGTTTACTGTGTCATAAGTGGCTGAAAGGTCTACAAAAACAGCGCTTGTGATAATACCTTCCTGAAAGCCATCCTCTATGTGTTGGGTGAGATTGAGAAGCTGACCTGTGCAGGACTTCCCAGCCGGAACCCTGCCTGCTCCTTTATTAGGGATGGCTCTATCACCTGGCCAAGGCGAGTCAAGATGAGTCGTTCAAACAGCTTGTAGGTGTGGCAAAGAAGTGATATTGGCCTGTAACTCTTTGTTGCTGAAGGATCTTTGCCTGGCTTCAGCAATGCTATGACACGTGCGCGACTCCAGATCTTTGGGATGTGACATCTCTCCATGCAGGTGTTAAACATGGCCAGCAGCCACTGTTTTGCAATTGGTCCAAGGTGCTTGATCTGTTCAGTCATGATGTTATCCAGACCTGCAGCTTTACCTATTTTGGCTGTGCAGATAGCAGCATCTAGTTCTTTCATTGTGAAAGGCTGATACAGGGCCATAGCAGGAGCGTTCTCGTCGCGGTCCCTGTCAGATTCTACAAGTATCTGCGAATCCTGCTACCACACCACACACTGTATCCATCGCTACCAACTACTATTCCCCGATGCAGAGGCAATGTTACCTCAAGAACAAGACAGAAAGTCCTTTTCAGGACCAGCAATCACAGTTCTGTCTTTCAATGTTGAAGGAATTTCAACAGCTAAACAGGGGCTACTCGGATCTGTGTCAGAAATCAGTGTTTGCAAGACACACATCGCGGCCTAGATGACATCCGGCCCCATATTCCTGGCATGAGATTGGTGGTTGAAAGGTCACATGAACAGTATGGAAGTGCAATTTTTGTCAAATTGGGCATCCCAGTCTGTTCTACATCTATATTTGCTGAGAATTATTTTGAAGTATTGACAGTGCATGTTAATGGAGACATTTTGATCACCTCTGTCTACAAACCACCCATTTGGGAGTTTCATATGTCTCCTGATGCGGTTGGTAAGTGCAGAAACAAAATCTTCATATGAGACTTTAATTGCCACAGCAATCAATGGGGCTATCAAGTTACAGACGAGAATGGAGAGCTGTTGGAAAACTGGATGGACTCACACAACATCCATCTCATCCATGACCCTAAGCTTCCACGTCCAACCTAGCGCCAATGAGCAAACTTGTCCGAGATCCCATTCCCAAATCCCAACATCGCCCAATAGGATAGCTGTTGTCCAACCTGAGATAACACCCCTATGAAGGCATTTCAACTTCAAAAAGCCAGACTGGCAGGGCTTTGCTATGGACCCTGACCAGTCGATTGGGGATTTGGAGTCTACACCTGAAGCATATGACCAATTTGTGCTAAGAGTATGGAAGTCGTCGAGAAGACATATCCCTCGAGGCTGCTGCATGGAATATGTACCTGGCCTTTCCCCAGTTTCTGCTGCCAAATATGTCTTATACAATGAGAAGTATGAAGCCAACACCTTTTCTGGGAAGCTCTTACTGCAGCTATTGCATCTGATCGGCGCAAGTCGTGGCAGGATCTGATTGAATCCGTGGATATGACACACAGCAGCAAGAAGGCTTGGGCCATTCTCAATCGGAATAACAAGGACCCAAAGAAGACCAAGTCACTCCATACTGACCGGCCTACTGCTAATCAAGTAGCACAACAACTCCTACTCAATGGCAAAACTGACTCACCAGTGACAAAGCAGAAACCCCAGCAGTGCTATGAAGGTAACTCCGATAATCCACAACTGTGTCAGGCTTTCACAATGAAAGAACTAGATGCTGCTATCTACACAGCCAAAATAAAACACAACTTAAGGCAGTCAAAGAAGCAAAAGAGGAAGATAGGTAGACTGGGTATTAGAGAAACCACTGAGTGCATCTCATTTCAAAAATATTTTCCAGTATTTGGAACTACGACATACACAATGCTGGCTTAGATCTTAGCGAATATTGAGGAACATAGACCTTGGTAAAAAATCCAAGAATCCCTGAAGGTGGCAGCATAGGTAGACAAAGTGGATAAAATAGCACATGGATTATAGAAACATAGAAAATAGGTGCAGGAGTAGGCCATTCAGCCCTTCGAGCCTGCACCGCCATTCAATATGATCATGGCTGATCATCCAGATCAGTAACCTGTACCTGCCTTCTCTCCATACCCCCTGATCCCTTTAGCCACAAGGGCCACATCTAACTCCCTCTTAAATATAACCAATGAACTGGCCTCAACTACCTTCTGTGGCAGAGAATTCCACAGACTCACCACTCTCTGTGTGAAGAAATGTTTTCTCATCTCGGTCCTAAAAGACTTCCCCCTTATCGTTAAGCTGTGACCCCTGGTTCTGGACTTCCCCAACATCGGGAACAATCTTCCCGCATCTAGCCTCTCCAACCCCTTAAGAATTTTATATGTTTCAATAAGATCCCCCCTCAGTCTTCTAAATTCCAGCTAATTCCAGTCTTTCTTCATATGAAAGTCCTGCCATCCCAGGGATCAATCTGGTGAACCTTCTCTGTACTCCCTCTAAGGCTAGAATGTCTTTCCTCAGATTAGGAGACCAAAACTGTACACAATACTCCAGGTGCGGTCTCACCAAGGCCATGTACAACTGCAGCAGAACCTCCCTGCTCCTATACTCAAATCCTCTTGCTATGAATGCTAACATACCAATCGCTTTCTTCACTGCCTGCTGCACCTGCACGCTTGCTTTCAATGACTGGTGCACCATGACACCCAGGTCACGTTGCATCTCCCCTTTTCCTAATTGGCCACCATTCAGGTAATACTCTGCTTTCCTGTTCTTGCTGCCAAAGTGGATAACCTCACATTTATCCACATTATATTGCATCTGCCATGCATTTGCCCACTCTCCTAATCTATCCAAGTCACTCTGCAGCCTCCTAGTATCCTCCTCGCAGCTAACACTGCCACCCAGCTTCGTGTCATCCGCAAACTTAGAGATATTGCATTCAATTCCCTCGTCCAAATCATTAATATATATTGTAAATAACTGGGGTCCCAGCACTGAGCCTTGCGGTACCCCACTAGTCACTGCCTGCCATTCCGAAAAGGACCCGTTTATTCTTACTCTTTGCTTCCTGTCCGCCAACCAATTCTCTATCCACCTCAACACAGAACCCCCAATACCGTGTGCTTTAAGTTTGTACCCCAATCTCCTATGTGGGACCTTGTCGAAGGCCTTCTGAAAGTCCAGATACAACACATCGACTGGTTCTCCCTTATCCACTCTACTAGTTACATCCTCGAAAAATTCTATAAGATTCGTCAGGCATGATTTGCCTTTCATAAATCCATGCTGACTTTGTCCGATGATTTCACCACTTTCCAAATGTGATGCTATCACATCTTTAATAACTGACTCTAGCATTTCCCCCACTACCGATGTTAGGCTAACTGGTCTATAATTCCCCGTTTTCTCTCTCCCTCCCTTTTTAAAAAGTGGGGTTACATTAGCTACCCTCCAATCCTCAGGAACTACTCCAGAATCTAAAGAGTTTTGAAAAATTATCACTAATGCATCCACTATTTCTGAAGCTACTTCCTTAAGCACTCTGGGATGCAGCCTATCTGGCCCTGGGGATTTATCGGCCTTTAATCCATTTAATTTACCTAACACCACTTCCCGACTAACCTGGATTACCCTCAGTTCCTCCATCTCGTTAGACCCCCGGTCCCCTGCTATTTCCGGCAGATTGTTTACGTCTTACCTAGTGAAGACAGAACCAAAGTAGTTGTTCAATTAGTCTGCCATCTCCTTGTTCCCTATGATCAATTCACCTGTTTCCGACTGCAAGGGACCTACATTTGTCTTAACTAGTCTTTTTCTCTTCACATATCTATAAAAGCTTTTGCAGTCAGTTTTTATGTTCCCTGCCAGTTTTCTCTCATAATCTATTTTCCCTTTCCTAATTAAGCCTTTTGTCCTCCTCTGCTGGACTCTGAATTTCTCCCAGTCCTCTGGTATGATACTTTTTCTGGCTAATTTATATGCTTCATCTTTTGTTTTAATATTATCCTTGATTTCCCTTGTTAGCCACGGATGCACTACCTTTCCTGGTTTGTTCTTTTGCCAAACTGGGATGAACAATTTTTGTAGTTTATCCATGCAATCTTTAAATGCCTTCCATTGCATGTCCACCGTCAACCCTTTAAGTATAAATTGCCAGTCTATCTTGGACAACTCATGTCTCATACCCTCAAAGTTACCTTTCTTTAAGTTCAGAACACTTGTTTCTGAATTTCCCTTCTTCAGATGGGTGATAGAATACAAGAGCAGGGAGGTTATGGTGCAATTCGATAAAACATTGTTATTGGCCATAAGCTGATTCTAGACAATTTCAATTATTTCAATTCCTTGGTAACCCATTTGACCCCAAACTTTCAGCCTCATATCCTTTCACGACTACCTCCTTCTTTCAACTATGGTCCATCAGCCACCTCCTTCCAAAGATATGTTCTTGATTTGCTGAAGAGAATCCAAATCAAGATGAAGTCACATTAGGGAGTAGTCCACTGTGGGCATTGCTGCAAAACTCTAAGGTAGTGCTAATTCTGCAAAGAAAAATCAAAGAAACAGTAGAAACACAGAAAATAGGTTCAGGAGGCGGCCATTTGGCCCTTCGAGCCAGCACCGCCTTTCATTGTGATCATGGCTGATCATCCATAATCAGTAACTGGTGCCTGCCTTCTCCCCATATCCCTTGATTCCACTAGCCACTAGAGCTCTGCCCAACTCTCTTTTAAATTCATCCAGTGAATTGGCCTCCACTGCCTTCTGTGGCAGAGAATTCCACAAATTCACAACTCTCTGGTGAAAAAGTTTCTTCTCACCTCAGTTTTAAATTGCCTCCCCTTTATTCTTAGACTGTGTCTTATTCTTAGACTCCCCCAACATTGGGAACATTTTTCCTGCATCTAACTTATCCAGTCCTTTTATAATTTTATACGTCTCTATAAGATCCCCTCTCATCCTCCTAAACTCCAGTGAATACCAGCCCAGTCTTTCCTCATATGACAGTCCCTCCATCCCAGGGATTAACCTCGTGAACCTATGCTGCACTGCCTCAATAGCAAGGATGTCCTTCCTCAAATTAGGAGACCAAAACTGCACACAATACTCCAGATGTGGTCTCACCTAGGTCTATACAACTGCAGAAGGACCTCTTTGTTCCTATACTCAAATCCTCTTGTTATGAAGGCCAACATGCCATTAGCTTTCTTCACTGCCTGCTATACCTGCACGCTTACTTTCAGTGACTGGTGTACAAGGACACCAAGGTATTGTTGCACTTCCCCTTTACCTAATCTGACACCATTGAGATAATAATCTGCCTCCTTGTTTTTGCCACCAAAGTGGATAACCTCACATTTATCTACATTATACTGCATCTGCTAGGCATCTGCCCACTCACTCAACCTATTCAAGTCACCCTGCAACCTCCTAACATCCTCTTTGCAGTTCACACTGCCACCCAGCTCTGTATCATCTGCAAACCTGCTGGTGTTACTTCTAATTCCATCATCCAAATCATTAATATATATTGTAAATAGTTGCGGCTCCAGCACCGAACCTTGCGGCACTCCACTCGCCACTGCCTGCCATTCTGAAAAGGACCCGTTTATTCCTACTCTTTGCTTGCTGTCTGCCAACCAATTCTCGATCCATGTCAATACCCTACCCCCAATACCGCGTGGTCTAATTTTGCTCACCAATCTCCCGTGTGGGACCTTATCAAAGGCGTTCTGAAAGTCTAGATACACTACATCCACTGGCTCTCCTTCATCCATTTTACTTGTCACATCCTCAGAAAAATTCCAGATTAGTCAAGCAGAATTTCCCTTTCATAAATCCCAGGCATGTGAGTGGGATAAAAAAAAAGAGGAAAAGAGCCGACACTTGCAACGGGGGTCATAAAATTGGAAAAATTACACACAAAATTACCATTTTCAAGCCTCTTTTAGTGCATTTCAAAGTAAAAACAGATATTATAAAATGTTAAAATGTCTTTGTACACTAATAACATTTTGAAGTAAATTCGCACATTAATTGATAATCAGCCCAAAAAGGTGGTAATTGGCTTTTCTGCTGTTTTTTATATTTAACCCTATCTTAATTAATTTAGTTATATAATGGATACCCAAAATGGCGGCGCTGCCCTAGCAGCTGCGGCTTACCTGCGGTTCGTTTGTCTCTGTGTTTTGTTGTTTTTTTGTCTTAATTGTAGATGTGATGTCGTGCTTTTGTGTTTGTGTACTATGTGTGTGTGTGTGTGTGTGGGGGGGAGGAGGGGAACTGTAAAATTGTAAAGGTGTCCCTTCCGAACGGAGACCCGACCTTTGTTTTCTGGGTCGGGTCTCCGTTCCTGCTGCGGCCTACCATCGGCCCAACTCCTGGAGCTGGTGGCCTCCAGGGCTCCGGTTCGCAGAGCCCGCGGACCGGACTCACCATCAGCGGAGCCGGCCGTCCTCGGAGGCTGCGGGAGCGGCTGCGACTCGCCTTAGGCTTGGGCCTCGTAGATGCCGACATCGGGAGCTCCGGCAGCGTGTTTGCCCACCCCGGATCGCGGGGCTTGGGTCGGCCCGCTGCGGACCTTTCACCGTCCGGCGCGGCCTGGAACGTGGCAACGACACCAGCCTGACCGCGGGAGAAGACGGCAGGGGAAGGGAAAAGACATTCTGGCCTTCCATCACAGTGAGGAGGGGACTGGAGGAGACTCACTGTGATGGATGTTTCTTTTTTTGTGTGTTGGTTGGGGTTGTGTAATTTGCTTGTTTTATTGCTTTTATTATTGGACTGTGGGTGACTAAATTTCGTCCAAAAAACTTGTTTTTTGGATGACAAATAAAGATATCTTGAATCTTGCACTTAAATTTAATATTTACTCATTACAGTTCCACCACTGATTTTCTGGCACTCTTGGTTCTAGAGCTTTGCTGGTTTATCCAGGCCAAGGAAGACGGCTATGGGGATAGATTTGCTGGCTTCAGCTGGGCTGGAGTTCCAGAGCCCCGGCCGCAGGTTGCAAATTCAACCCACCAAAAGGCCGTGGTGAGGTCGAGATTGGCTGCCTTGCCCAGCCTAGGTGCCACATTTCTGGGGAGCTTCCAGGGCGCGCGGGGAGGGGATTTCTCGCGGAACCCCTAGCGACCTCTAGTGGAACCCTAGTGTTCATTACAAATTCACATGCCTGAAATCCATGCTGACTTGGACCAATCTTTTTACCGCTATTGAAATGTGCCGTTATTACCGCTTTAATAATTGACTCCAGCATCTTCCCCACCATCAAAAACATCAAACAAATTAAATGATTCTTCAGTATTTTTAGGGATTACATCATTCACAGTGTTGTGTTGTAAAACTGGAGCATATAATTCCAGTAGATAGAAAAAACGATCAAACCCCAAGCCTGGTTACGCACTGGAATTTGTTTATTGATTGATGCCAGAGTTAATTAACAAGTTTGATTAAATAAGAAGAATTTTCCAAAGATTTTTTTTAACTGAATTTAGTATTTGTATGGGTTGTACCCAGGAGACTGTAACAGATATGCCAAGATCATTCAATTAACATTTTCCAGTATTCTGAATACATAGCTTAAATTTAGGTGATGATACCCTCCAAAGAACTTCAATGAACAAGTTTGGAAAGTGGAAAAAATTAATTTTAGAAATTAAAAACTGAAAGTGGCTTACAATTCTTGACAACGTCACAAAATATTTCTCATTCGATCTTCGTACGTCAAGAAAATTGTACGCCAAATACGAGAAAACCTATTAACACACCTCGAGGTAAGATCCTTCAAGAAAAACATGGCTGTACAAGTTCAAAAAAATGCATTCGTTTCTTAACAGAATCATGTACAGAAATGAGTACTTAGTAATTCGTAGATATAAAGCTCAGACATTTATGAAGCTCTCCCACCTCATGGTCTGCAATGAAACCTTATCTAAATGCACAAGGAAACTGATTAAATTGCAAAGGATCTTTACACCACTTTTCGAGTAAATGGATGCTATTCAGTTTTATTCTGCAGAACAAAAGTTACTCAGTACAGGGGAAAAGATTACTGCTATAAGTCAAAAACAAATAAATCACATATCAATGAAAATAAGGTAACATTTAGCTGAATGCCATTAAATTCCAGTTCAGGGAATACAATATGACTCACAATACAAACCATTTGAACTTTCCTTGATTAAATACCTTCAATGCTTTATTTGTAATGTTTACCAGTAATTTCCAACAGAAATTTACAGAACCTTCAGTCTGCTTTTATGCAAATTTTGAATTTTTTTGAATTATTTTTAAATTAATGGTATATTCAAATAACGAATTAAAAAGTAAATAGAACTACATAACCAATGTATCAAAATACAAGGTTTAACACTGATCTAAAAGACAAAATTTACTTTTGGATGACGAAACAAAGGTAACTACTATTCATGATAAATTGATAGTTTGCCAACATGGGCAGATACATATTAAATGATTACATGTTTGAAAATTCCCACACGTGCTGATACCATCCATGTCTCAAAGCTGGCCATTTATCAAGTTGTTGTATTCTGATCATTCAAAGCACTGCGCGAACTGTGCAAAAGAATCCCAACTGATAATCATTCGTCTTTTGATTTCAAATCACGATTATTCAAGGAGTGATGAACAATTAACAGATATTTTTAGTTGGCTTGGGTCATCTATGTTGTCAATAATTATTTTTGATTGCACTTGCACTGAACAGTAACAGAAAGGGTAAAAAATAAAAATGCTATATGAGCCATGAAAACAATTTGAATATTTTAAATTGGCCAGTCTAAACACAGATTCTCAGAGGAAGAAATAAAATAAACAGCTGTAATATAATTTATATGTAGCCTTTTTTGCAACAAATTTAGTTTCCATATGCATAGGAATATAATCCACAGACTCTTGCTCAAGATTTCAATGAAATGTCATCACAACATATCTAAGTAGACAAAAAATGTTACCTCAGCTTTCATACAAATTCAAGTTAAGAACTATCACATGCATAAATTATTTTTAACATTATTCATGCTGATATTTTCAAATCTTTGTAGGGTTTGAGGAAATTTGAATTTAAAAAAATCCTTGCATGGGATTAATCCTTCTGTAATTGTTTATTTTTGAAAAAGTTCTTAAATAGATATTTCTGCCTCCTAAATATTTTTGGCCATACCATGACTTTTTATCTTATCAATTGCGTTGCAATAGATAAAATGCAAGCATTGCCAGAACAATTCCACAGATAGGGATCAACAGGTATTTCTTGTACTTCTGCCAAGTTGTCTCTTTGGTCTCTACTGCATCCCGTCTCTTGTTCTTCTTACGACGGCCTTTTAGTCTTTTCTCAAAGGCTTCTAATTCCACCTGGGTAAAATGACAAAACAAAATTGACTGAAATAAAATTAAAATGCCAAAGTTACCTTGTAGGCGAGATAAAACAAGTATACATTTCAGATTCATTACTTTTACAGAGTTTATCCATGGGCAATATACAAAGTATAACAAAGTGAAATAGCTCTGCCAATTGATTGGTTGCAATAGATGAGTTTAGAAGAGATGTACCTGTCTCAGTTGGAAGGACTGCCAGAATCCCTGGAGGGGTTTGAGGGCGGATGTATTGGGAAATATGTTACATCTCCTGCAGTTGCAGGGAAAAGTACCCAGGGAGGGGATGGCTTGGGTGGGAGTTGAGTGAACTAAGGAGTTGTGAAGGGAGTGGTCTCTGCAGAAGGTGGAAAGGGGTGGAGATGGGAAGATCAAGGTTTCAAGGTCAGTTTATTGTCACATGTATCAATTAAGGTGGGTTCACATTGAAGATAGCAGACATGCAATAGATTGATGTGTTTGATGCTTTGTGCCCCACCTGGGGAACATTTCTCCCATCCCCAATTCACACTTCCATCCTTATTTAACACCCTGTGTCTTTTCAGCTTTACCTTTGTCCAACCATTTGCCGATGAAAACCCGTGCATCTCCCCATCACTCGCCAGGCTATGTCCGACCACTCCTCTCTTCCAACTTCCAACCCTCCCTCCCGCCCCCATCTACCACCACAATCACCAAATGCTCCAACCCAAAATGCCACCCTATCCATGTTCTCCAGATCCGCCGAGTCAATCTAGCACTTTGTCTTTTTTTGAAAGTCAGCAATAGCAGTTCCTTGTTTCTCAGGCAGAATATAGGGGACATTAAAAATGGCACCAGTCCCCTTTGATTTCCAAGGTTAAAGAAAAGTTAGCCCAAGATTTCCACTTGAGGATCGTCCAATGATTTTATTGAATGTGTGCAAACTTGCCACTTATGCAAAAAGGAATAGAAATATGCTCTGTTATTAGACTGCCAGAGTGAAAATGATTCAGAGGATATTACCTTTGCTTCCCTTTTAAATTACAACTAGAGAACTGATTTGACTGAGTCTTGCTAGAAATATTAGATAACAAAACAAGATTTTAGGAATATATCATCCAGCATTGACCCTAGCCTTTAAATTTAGACGTACGTGGGTGAGTTTTTAATTTTCCTTCATTCACTGATTATTCAAATTGTAAATATCACGATGACATTACTGGAATTGATTTTCAAAGCAAATGCTCAGCAATTAAGATACCGAATCAGAGATAAACCAGACATCAGAGCATTTTTTCACTAGAGAAACTAGAGACGAGAATATGGTTGTTCGGCTTGTAATAAACAATAAATAATGTTCATCAGTAAAATATGCAGTTCATTGCAATTTTTAATACACAAAGAGTCAATGGTGATAATTAAGTTTCCATTCTTGGAGTGTATTGTGTAATTGTATTATTTGACCTGCACAATCCATGCTGTTTTACAATGTATGTAATAACTATGTTAAAACGTAACTAATTTGAGAATTTTAATTTGCTCCATGCCTTGCAATTGTTTCACGTGAGCCTAGATAATTAAGCCAGCAGTATGAAACCATTTGCATTTTACTAAATTTCTCACAAATTGCTGCACATCCCAAGCGCTCCAGAAATATAGACAGGGAATGTTAAGTGTTTTCAAGATTCCAAAAACAACAAATATATTTGTAATGGTCCTAGTTGAAAATAATAGAGCAGGAAACCAGGAAAACATGTTGTTCTTCAAATACTGATGTGGAATCTTTTCAATTCACTGAACAGGCAGTCAGAGTCAAGAGTCAAGTCAAGAGTGTTTTATTGGCTTATTGCCTGAAACAGAACAATGAAATTCTTATTTGCAACAGCACAACAGATATGTAAACGTAAAAGTACTCTCTAAACACCATAATAAACACGCCTCTAATAATCCCGTGCTCCCTTTATTTTCAATTAACTATCAAACCAGATAACGTTTACTTTTAAATTGGTTTTCGGTCCACAATATTCAGATGCATTAAAGAACTGAATTGCCAGATTTCTCTTTGATTAAAAAAAGACCAAACTCAATGCTCAGTTGAAACTCACATGAATTAATAAAATTAATTCTCGACTAAATCACGTTGATGCATTTGTAAATTATTTAAGTCAATACGTCAGATAAGAATGTGACTATAGATTTTATTTTGTGCTCATCTGCCAGTGATTTCTGCTCATATTGCTCTGGATTTTGCAAATAAGTTATCAACATTTCCCCAAAGTGCATGCCAAAAAAACCACTCATGAATGAATTTATTAAACTTGCTAGTCACTGCTTAGCACCATTCCTCTCACCACAATCTGATGTCAGCAAGGGAGCATGCCGCCATTTGCGTTGGGGGCAACTGCTTGAAAAGCTGTGCGATTATGGTCTTGATGCATGAACCTTAGTCCACATGATCTAAGGGACGGCTTATTTAATTTACATTTTGAATTGCTCGAATTTGTTTTAAATTTTCATATGAGCACATTTAATTGTTTGGCATCATGTTTCATTTTTTTATATTAATAAACCAATTAATTGTTTAATTTGTTCATATTTTTTAATACTTTTAATGGATGTAAATTATCATAGAATTCAAACAACATCAAATGCACTGTTTTGCTCACAATAAAATAATTGCAGAGGCTACATGCACCAGCTGCCTGCAACTGATTGAATATTATCAAAGCCATTCCTGCAGTTCATGAAGAAGCATTCACTGCCTACATGCACTGCAGGCAGTCATTCCAAAGCTTTAGGAGACTACACTGTAGAAAAGAAAACCAGGAATTAAAACTTGTAACTCAGATCCAGCACAACAGCAGAAGAGATGGAGACCAGGAGTGGGCCTATTAATTTTGTGAACAGGAGAATGCCAGAGGGATTGACAGCAGGATCAATGCCCCAGGGACATGGGTGCAGAGCTGGAAGTTTATTCACAAAGCCATTGAACACATCATCAAATCTCAGAAACCAACAGCTGCATCACTATGTTTGGATATTACTCGATGCATTCCACCGCCATTACTTATTACCTTACAAACATAACCAACACAAGTTAACCAACAGACACTGAAATAGTTGCCAGTGCAACATGCACACACATATCTGTACACCCTTTAGCAGTTACATACTGCCTGCTGCTCAACCATCACCCAGACATGGCAAAACAAAGCTGATGACAGAGAATTGCTGCCACAGAGACTGTGGCCAGCAGCATAGTTGAGATCACTGAAAGGAGATGACAAGAGTATATCTATTTCACATTCCAGATTAACACCTCTCTTCCCGTCATCCCACAATTTGTTTGTGTTTGCATAATGTAGATGACTAAAATATGCCCCACACTTTGCTAGTTGCCTATTCTCCTTACAAACACTGTAATAGGCATCGTTCTCTCTTCAGATACTGAAAAAGAAAAATCTACCAGTCGAGCAGGATGAACTTTATGGAAGGGCATCCCGTCACTCAATCTGATATTTGCTGACACCAGCTCAGATCTTGGAAACCTTCGTCAGAGGATAGTTTGGAGAAAATATCTTCATATAATGGTCATAAGGGACCTGCACGGCTACTTTAAAGAAAGACGCTTATGAATCAGCTCCCTGCACACGTCCTAATGCCATTTCCCTTCTGCAAGTCATGGATCATGCTATGACGGGGAACACTAAAATAATAATTGTAGACACATCTACATGTTTGGGGCAGAATTAAGTCTTTCTCAAAACTGGCATGAAAAGTCGAGAAGCTTAGGAAAAGCCAACGTTATATCTGGAATCCATTCTTTGTAGTGCAAAAATAGCATCCAGCTCCATTTCAATACTTGGGTCCAAACCAATGTGGCAGTATTTGATGGATAAGGCCCCTACTTCCACTATAGCATGAGCAGAAGCCAAGTAGTGTCAGAGCTTAAAATGCTGCCAACAAAATTCTATATATCAGTATTTGCAAAAGTGTTTTGAGGTAATAATACTCCAGAAATCTGTCCTCACTCTCCATGGCTAGTGCAGCCTTCTCTATAAGGAGATCTGCCGAGAATCGTATTGGAAGGCTAAGGAATGCAGAATAGAAGCAATTAAGTGCTTGCACAAGAGCGATTCATCAATCACTGTGATTTTGGTAGTAATCAGACATAAGATATTGCAACTTTGCTTGGCTTGTGCTGAACATAGACGATTAGCAGAAAAGATATGGAGACCTCTCTGTCTGTATGAAGAATCAGGTTCTTCTTTTCACATCTACTACAGTGAATTCACCATTGCAGGGCTAGAAGACCACAATGGTTACAAATTCTGCAGTGAGGTGCACAACTGATGACTTCAAATGTGGTCTCACGTTATATAATTCTGGTGAGTTAGCTTTCCCCTCTGACAAACCTATATGCATACGGTTGCATCGTAATTAGCAAAAAAGGATCGCTGTTCTAATAACAGCTAGATTCAATTTAATGACAAAAAGTCATTCTCCTGCAAGGGCTGAAAATCTTCTCAACCATACTCTTTAGCTTCCTAGTAGCAAGGGTCCCTCAAATTCAATGTGGATTTTCCAAGGAAGTTAACTCACCATGTAACCATGAAATGGAACATTATTTCAAGAATATGCAAACATAGAAACAAAGAAAATAGATGCAGGAGGAGGCCATTGGTCCTTCGAGCCAGCACTGCCATTCATTGTGATCATGGCTGATCATCCACAATCAATAACCCGTGCCTGCCTTCTCCCCATATCCCTTGCTAGCTCCTAGAGCTCTATCTAGCTCTCTTTTAAATACATCCAATGAACTGGCCTCCACTGCCTTCTATGGCAGAGAATTCCACAAATTCAGAACTCTGGGTGAAAAGGTTTTTTCTCACTTCAAGTTTAAATGGCCTCCCCTTTATTCTTAGACTATGGCCCCTGGTTCTGGACTCCCCCAACATTGGGAATATTTTTCCTGCATCTAGCTTGTCCAGTCCTTTTATAATTTTTTACGTTTCTATCAGATCCCCTCTCATCCTAAATTCCAGTGAATACAAGCCCAGTCTTTCCAATCTTTCCTCATATGACAGTCCTGCCATCCCGGGGATTAATCTCGTGAACCTACGCTGTACTGCCTCTATAGCAAGGATGTCTTTCCTCAAATTAAAAGACCAAAACTGCACACAATATTCCAGATGTGGTCTCACCAGGACCCTATACAACTGCAGAAGGACCTCTTTACTCCTATACTCAAATCCTCTCATTAAGAAGGTCAACATGCCATTAGCTTTCTTCACTGCCTGTTGTACCTGCATGTTTACTTTCAGTGACTGGTGTACAAGGACACCCAGATCTCATTGCACTTCCCTTTTACCTAATCTGACACCATTGAGATCCTCCAAAGAGGAAAGAAAAATTAACTTCACATCCCAGGAAACCATTAGAACAGAGATTTTTAAAAATAAATATTTTCCATCATTTAAAAGATTCTTTCAAAACTAATAAACTTTAGGAACATTCATTCATGCCTTATTTTTACCGTATATTTTTTCATATTTTTATATTTCAGATACAGCGCGGAAACAGGCCTTTTCGGCCCACCAAGTCCGCACCGCCCAGTGATCCCCGCACACTAACACTATCCTACACACACTAGGGACAATTTTTACATATACCCAGTCAATTAACCTACATACCTGTACATCTTTGGAGTGTGGGAGGAAACCGAAGATCTCGGAGAAAACCCACGCAGGTCACGGGGAGAACGTACAAACTCCTTACAGACGGCGCCCGCAGTCAGGATTGAACCTGAGTCTCCGGCGCTGCATTTGCTGTAAAGCAGCAACTCTACCGCTGCGCTACCGTGCCACCCGTATATATATATATTCTAAACCACTTATGAAACTGCTTACCTGCTGTTTCAATTTTTCTTTTTCACAAGTTGCTTTTTCTTCAGCCTCTTTCATCTAGAATTACCAGTTTAAAAAATGTTTTCAATTAGTTGCTAATAATATAGAAATAATTTAAAGCTATTTATTCTGCATTTTGAAAAGTTGCATTCAATTAGTCGACTTAATAATATAGAAACACCATTTCAAAAAAGCACGTTACTGTTATGTAACTATTGTTTGCAATTTTATACCCTTGAAACTTGCAGAACAGATCTGACCCTTTCAATTAGTTGTACTGTTTGGGGAATTTAAAATCATCAATATTTTCTCAGTAACCTGAAAAATTACTGCCCATTTATTTCATTAAATCACTAACCATTTCTAAAGTTTCATATTCTCACCACCTAAATGGTTTAATTTTTTTCCACAGATGGAATTCCACAGAC
Organism: Rhinoraja longicauda; assembly: GCF_053455715.1. Lineage (NCBI taxonomy): Eukaryota > Metazoa > Chordata > Chondrichthyes > Rajiformes > Arhynchobatidae > Rhinoraja > Rhinoraja longicauda. The sequence continues at coordinate 63,677,037 of NC_135953.1, read as the reverse complement.
CATCATCAGACATGTAACCAGCATCCAGTTTACAAAAGCTGAAAGAAGACATCTAAATTGCCCCATTTAAAATGTCATTTTTCTGTTGGTCTTAAGGTAAAAGGAGCAAAATGAAATTGGAGTCAATCCATGATAAATCTGAGCCACCTGGCCAATTATAATGAACTTATCCCGTACAATGAACACAAATCGGCATGTAACCTAATATAGTTCTTGAGCCTCTTTAATTTAAAATCCTGTCTTTGTGATGAAACACTAGTTCCATAATGGCAACATGATTACAAATTCCTCTCCTGCATTTAGATTAATACTAGAGTTATTTAATTTGACAGTAATTTGGTTGACTTCATTTCCAGCACAAGCTATTATTTCACTATTTTCTCTGTCGCCTAGTTGTCAGTTGCAGGGAAGCTTTAAATCAGAAACAAATTAATGTTTCGATACCCACTGAATTGTCAACAGTGCAAACACCATCACCAGAATGAAGGCGGCACGGTCGCGCCTTACAGCGCCAGATACCAGGGTTCGATCCCGAGTTGTCTGTATGGAGTTTGTAAGTTCTCCCCATGGGTTTTCTCTGAGATCTTCGGTTTCCTCCCACACTCCAAAGATGTACATGTTTGTAGGTTAATTGGCTTGGTATAAGTGTAAATTGTCCCTAGTGTGTATAAGATACTGTTAATGTGTGGGGAATGCTAGTCAGTGTGGACTCGTTGGGCCGAGGGGCTTGTATCTCTAAACTAAAGAAAATTAAATTTTCTTTTTTTCTCCAGGATCCCATTATTCCTGCAATTCCAACCTTTCATCAACACTCTCATTCTTTAAAATATTCCTAATTCCCACAATTTTGAACCAAGCTCCTGGCCATTCTACACTCATGGCAGTGTGTCATTTTAAAGATCTTGTGAAGTACTTGGGAATGATTCATTATATTAAAAAAGCATTGCGTAAATACAAGCTATTAATAACAAATGTTGTCAGATAATATTTTTCACCCCAACAATCTTTGTTTTAGCTCTAATTAGAGCAAATATCAATTTGTGACTTACATTCCCAATGTTCAAATTGGGGGTGTATGTCACAAATTCATAAATTTAAACTATTTTCGAATTCATATATTTTATATTCAGGGTAAAAGAGACAGACTAAACAGGATTTTAATGAGTGAGAATGTAGATCAGGCAGTGCTGTAACTTTTACTGGGCAAACATGCTTCGTATCCATGTAAAATGCATTTAATTTTATCCCAACTACTTCTTGATTAACAAGGCTATTATTGAAATTCTCTAATCAATTTGAGATGATGATAAACATCATACTTGAATTATTGAATTTTAAAATAAAGGAGGCCAATCTCAGAGAAATGAGAACAACTAACATTTAAAATGCTAACTTTCTGAAACAATTTTAAATGTTAGTTGTTCTCATTTCTCTGCCCTTTTTGCCCCACTCATCACAGGAGAGAGCAGGGTTTGGAGAGAGCATAGAAGATGTTTATGAGGATGTTGCCCAGATTAGAGGATATTAGCTGCAGGGAGAGGTTGGACAAACTGACTGTTTTCTCTGGAGCATCAAAGGCTGAGGGGAGACCTGAAGGAAGTTTATAAAATCAATGGTGCACAGATAGGGCAGTCAGAATATTTTTCCCAGAATAGAAATGTCAGACATTAGAGAGCATTTCTTTAGGTCAGAGGAGGAAAATTTAATGGAGATGTGTGTGGGGCAAGTTATTTTTCACAGTGAGTCATAGGTGTCTGGAACACACTGGCAGAGGCGATGGTGGAGGGAGATATGATAGTGGTGTTTAGGAGGCTTTTAGATAGGTACATGAATATGCTGGGGTTGGATGGATATTGATCACGTACAGGTAGAAGAGATTAATTCAATTTGGCATTATGGGGGGGATTCTAAGCATGTTTCATATTTTCCCAATCCTTTATATTCTCATTTAAACGTTGCATGGACCCTGCTTTTACAAGGATTTCTGTTGAAGACAGCAATCTTGATTAAATATCCTGTAAGCAATTTGATATGACATTCACGTTATGGTGGCTTAATTTGCTGAATACCTTATTCATAACTGCAACAGTTCTACAGGAGAGTTCATTAGTTTGCTAAGTCTATTCCTTGTACCCCAATTTCTAGGAAAGCCGGGAGAGTATAATGTAACAATTCAGGAGACATTACCTCAGATGCCTTTTGCTTCATTTCCTGACAGACTTCATCACATTCCACCAGGACCTGCTCCTCAGTCACCACCATACACAGTATTTCCTTACAAAATACAGAAAGTTTCTAGTGTTAATTCTTCAAAGAATGTTAATTTAAAAGGAAACAATCTATTATGCAAGAAGGATGTAGTTGATGTTTTGAAATTAAATCAAACGTTTCCTTAAATGTGCACACTTAACATTGTTCACTTGACTTTTGGAGTCGTTGCACAATAATTGAATAATGAGATTTTTCATGTAACAAAGGTTCTCCAGTGGAGGTGAACTCGTGCATGGTTATTTTTCTGGCATTTTAAGCAAGTAGAATGTAGTTGAATCTTGCTGAACAAAGTACAATACTGAATTACAATAGAGACATACTTCCACAGTTAAATTTAAATAGTTCTTCCCTGCATGCACATAAATAAACTCATTGGAAGTAAAAACAAGGCTTATTTAACTTTTTCTTTACTAATTATATTTAGAAAATATTCTTGGATTAAATAATATTATATTTCATACATAATCACCAGAATTTAAATTCCCCAAATTAATGTTGTGTTTTGCTGTGAGGAATGAATAATTATTTTGGAAGCCTATGTTTCCTTCTATCACATCATAGTCTGACTAAAACCTCTTCAGATGCAAACCATTTCAGGTGAATCAATCTTCACAGTACCAATCACTACATTCTGATGTTTTAATTCGTCTTTTTTGTATTTCCTTACCTCATAGAAGGGAATCATTCTGCCCATCTGCCTATGCTAACTCTCAAAACAATCCCACCAATCCCAATCTCCATCTATTTTTCCTGCAATTCTATCTCAATGCCCATCCGCCATGGAGCTAGCAGACCGCACAATGTTCCGTTGGGACAGAAACAAAGACTCCGGTAAGACCAAGGGCGGTGGGGTTTGCATCTACGTACACAACGACTGGTGTACTAATACCAACATCGTAGACAGCCATTGTTCTCCTGATCTGGGGTACCTAATGGTCAAATGCAGGCCCTTTTACCTTCCTCGGGAGTTTACCGCTATAACTGTTACAGCTGTTTACATTCCACCGGACGCTAATGCCAGCACAGCTCAAGGCTACCTACTAAACGCCATAAACTCTCAACAGAAGACTTATCCCGAGGCTGTCCATATTATAGCCGGTGATTTCAACCACGCAGACTTAAAAGCAGTTCTCCCGAAATTTCATCAACACATTAAATGTACAACCAGGGGGAAAAATACTGGACAAAGCCCATTCAAACATCAAGAGTGGCTACAGGACAATATCACTACCTCACTTGGGACAATCAGACCACCTATCCATACTCCTAACCCCAGCATACACCCCCCCCCCTAAGAAGGAAAGCCCCCCTGCCATCAAAATTGTTAAAATGTGGCTTGAAGGAGCATCCTCGCAGCTTCAGGATTGCTTTGAAAGGACTAATTGGGACATTTTTGAGGACCAGGATTTGGAGGAGTACACATCAACAGTACTCTGTTACATTAAGAACTGTGTTGACATTGTCACTGTCGACAAATGCATCCGGGTGCACTCAAACCAGAAACCCTGGATGACAAAGGAGGTCAGAACTCTCTTAAAGGATCGTAATGCTGCCTTTAGGTCCAAGGACAAAGCCCTCTACAGCGTGGCTAGAGCCAACCTTAAGAGAGCCATCAAAAGAGCAAAAGAAAATCACAAAAATGAGATTAAGGACCACTTCACCCACAAGGACCCACGACAACTTTGGCAAGGAATCCAGCACCTCACAAATTACAAAACCAGCAACTACAAGATCGCTGATGCAAACGCCTTGTTGGCAGAGGAACTTAATGGCTTCTTTGCCCGTTTTGAGGTGAGAGCGGTAAAGTTAGTTACACCATCTACACCTGCCTTCAACAGCCACACGCTCACGGTACAGGAGCATGAGGTGAGGCATGTGCTCAGGGCTGTCAACACAAGGAAGGCTGCAGGCCCGGATGGAGTGACGGAAAGGGTGTTGAAAGATTGTGCAGACCAACTCTCAGTGGTCTTCACGAAGATCTTCAACCTGTCCCTGTCCAAAGCCATCATCACATCCTGCCTGAAATCCGCAACAATAATCCCACTGCCAAAGAAACCAGTCATCCGTGATCTCAACGACTACCGTCCTGTTGCACTAACCACGGTCATTATGAAGTGCTTTGAGAAGCTGGTCCAGCAGCACATCAAAGCCAGCCTCTCAGCCACTATCGACCCACACCAATTCGCTTACAGATCAAACAGGTCTACAGAGGACGCCATTACTACTGCCCTACACACCGCACTGACCCATCTTGAGCGGCAGGGCAGTTACGTGAGGATGCTCTTCATAGATTATAGTTCAGCATTTAACACGGTCATCACGGACAGACTGGTTTCAAAACTAACTGATTTAGGACTCTCCCAATCTATCTGTAACTGGATTAAGGACTTCCTGACCAATCGGCCCCAGATGGTCAGATTAGGCCCTCACACATCCTCCACTCTCACAATCAGCACCGGCTGCCCACAAGGATGCGTGTTGAGCCCCCTTCTCTACGCCCTCTACACCCATGACTGCACCCCCACTATCCTACCAACACCATCATCAAGTTTGCGGATGACACGACTGTGGTTGGACTCGTCTCAGGAGATGACGAGACAGCCTACAGAGATGAAGTCCAAAAACTGATAGGATGGTGTGCGGAAAACAATCTGGCTCTGAATCCTTCCAAGCCAAAAGAACTCATAATAAACTTCCGAAGACACAATACGGGCTACACACCACTGCATATCAGCGGGGTTTGTGTGGGAAGGGTCCCTGCCTTCAAGTTCCTGGGCACGCATATTGCTGAGGATCTCTCCTGGACCACAAACACCATAGCGGCAGTCAAAAAGGCACAGCAGCGGCTCTACTTTCTGAGGATCCTCAGGAAGAACAACCTGCAAGAGCAGCTGCTAGTGACTTTCTACCGTTGCACCATCGAGAGTGTGCTGACGTACTGTATTTCTATGTGGTACACCAGCAGCTCAGAGGCAGACAAGAAAGCCCTTCAGAGGGTCATCAACTCTGCAAAGAAAATCATTGGTTGCCCACTGCCCTCTCTAGAGGAACTTTACTCCGTCCGCTGCCTCAGCAGAGCAGCCAACATCCTGAGGGATCCTTCCCACACTGGTCATCAGCTGCTTGAACTGCTGCCCTCTGGTAGACGGTTCAGGTCCATTACATCACGGACTAATAGACTCAAGAACAGCTTCTACCCCAGCGTCATACGTGAGCTGAACACTGCCAGACATTCACATAAAACTGAATGGAAGGAACGGAACTGATCGGAACACTGTCAGTTACTTGTCAGAAAACACAAGCCTCAATTTAATACATGTTTACATTCTACTGCACTTATATTGCTTAACATTTGCTAAACTTATCACATGTTACTCCCGACCGCAACTTATATTTAATTACATTATTTCTTTTATTTAAAAAAACCCCAAAAAAAACGGCACTACCGATGCATTTGCAATATGTTAGCTCTCATTGCTGTGCAATAACTTGCTGTCTTGATTGCACTGTACACTGCCTTGACCGTATTGTAATTATTTTGTCTATATTGTATTAGAGGTCAGTTTGTTTAATTCAGTAGATTAGGTTTAGCTTGTTATGGATAAAGGTTTATCCTTTGTACTGTCTGCTGTGTGTGATTGCATCATCTGGACTGCTTTAATTTCGCTGTACTTTGTGTAGTGACAATAAAGGTTTTTTAACATTTTTTACATTTACATCCCTTCTGCTAGTTCTCAACCACACTACTGTAGCCAATTAATCTACCATCTGCACATCTTTAGTATGTGGAAGCAAACTCAAGCTCCGAGGGGAAACCTATGTGGTCATAAGGGAATGAGTAAGCTTCATAAGACAGCACCAGAGGTCACAATAGAATCCAGGTCACCGGAACTGAGGCAGCAGTTCCAACTTCTGTGCCACTCTCTGGCTCTTTACGTCGATGTACTTTGCCTTTGCTGCAAAGTAATGACGGAAACTAAATCTGAAAACAGTGAGTACCCAAATATTCATAATTAAAGCAGTAATCTTCCTTTCAACCTTCTGTTAGGAATGTCAACTATCTATACAAATGGATGATTGACATTGCTGAGGAATAAATTTTTACATCACATTTATGCTGTGAAAGAATGGGCCAGAATGCAGTGACCTTCAGCCGTGAACCATAGAGAACCATTGGCTAACTAATTTGCATAGGAAAACCAGTCCGGCTTCCACATCTGTGCAAGGCACAGTGGCACAGAATATGGAAATCAGAAATAAGCTGGCATCTGACTTCCTGCCGCTCAACTGGATTCAGCATCATGCCCAAATGCAGAGGACAAGCTTCCACTTCCAGCTTTCCAAAGTTGAGCTTCCAGAAGCCGCAGCATGACCCCATTTGAATTGGACCACTTAAATAGTTTGGAAAAGTATGTAAAAGTTACATAATGTTTTTAATTCATTTCCACAATGGAAAAGTGTTTGTGAATATTTTTAAATACTGATTACAATTTAGTCATTTGGATTATTTTATAAAAATTACTCAAAGGCATTTGAGAGAAGCAAGTTGTTGCAAGTCCATCAAGATCCACTGTAGATCCAACAGGATCTCCCTACCTTAACTTTATTCTTTCTTCCCCTGTTCAGTCACTCCTCACTTATATCTGTGACACCCCTGATACTCTGTCACCTTGAGAGTCTTAACTTTCATAACTGAAAAATCAAAAATATGGCACATGCTGGAAACCTGACAGAAAACAGAAGATGCTGCAAATACTTTGCAGAACAGGATAAATGCCTCATGCCGAAGAACCCTCATCAGAAAGAGGAAAGGTGCCAGTTTTACAGTGAAGACAGTGCAGAGAGGGGGGGAGGGGATGGATAGGACACAATGTAATTTGCCACAATGTATTATAATTAAGCTTTACCTTCTTTAACCGCTTACAGGGGCATTTAATCTTCACTTTCTGGCTGCAGCCCTCTTGACAGTTACCAGGGTGGCAGGTTGCTTTGCACCGATGTCCACATAACAACTGGTTAAAATGAGGCAGAACAGAGAATTTTGTTCAATAAATAGAAAATATAAAATGAAATAAGTGACGAGCAACCTAATTCCTATTTAAAATTGTCCAGATATAAATTTGCCCACAAACAAATATTCTAGTGCTTTCAACTGAATTCACCATCCTATCACTGCCAACCACCATCACAACAGTCAGAAGAAATAATAGTTAGGAAGGGTCACAGATGTGATAGGATCTGAAAATAAAAATGAGAATTTACAGCAAAAACGGGAAAAAAACCCAACTGAGACATTTTTGAACGGGAATCCATTGCCAATCATTCTAGTTATTGCTGATCTGCAAACATAACTTCAGACTGCACTCACTTGGACTGAAGATCTTCACTGGAAGATTTGGACTGGAGATGAGTGGCTGCAGAGGCCGGAATCTGGGGCATCAAATAATTTATTGGAAGAACTCAGTAGGTCAAGCAGCGTCTGTGGGGGAAGGAGTGGTGGAATCGTTGACGTTTCGGTCAAAACCTTGCTCGACTCATTGACCTCCATTAGCAAGATCTCGGCTGGGCAAGCTGGCCATTTGTATTTTTGAATAAAGTCTGGAGGTGATGGGGCATGGATGAGTTTTGACACCAGTTGACATAATGCAAGGATGGAGGTCGTGAGAACATTGAGGCAGATCTAGGTGCCCTTGATGGGATCCAAATTCAAGTTGGGTTCAAATATGGCACCAAGGTGACAAACAGTTTAATTTGAACAAATTCTCAGAGGGGTAGAATTGGGGGTGAGTAAATTGAGCGCTAGAAACAAAGAATTATGGCTTTCATTTAGGTAATACTTAATTGAAACACATTTCTGCTCATCGACTTTTGTAATTAGGCAAGCATTCCAACAATTTAATCTAAGAGGGATCACGCATGGTTATGATAAAATAGAACAGGGCATCACATGTGGAAACAGTCTTTTCTGAAAGTCAGCAACTACATTTTCAGATGATACTGAATGGCATTGTGTAGACAGGGAACTGGCCATGGATATATTTATACAGGGTACTGGACGGTACATATATGGAACAAACTGGATAGCTAAGTTGATAACCGATTGTAGTCCCTTCTAGATGAGCCAGTGTAGAGGCAATATAAAGATATTAAGCCTGATGAAAGGACAAGTAAAACATGGAGGATAGCTTTATCATAGTCACATTGTTTGCCAGTGGTAAACTTTGATATCCATTTCAGTATCCAGGAAAGAGTGGAAACATATTTTTGCTCAAACACCTCAGGAACAACTGCTCATCCAAGTGATTTAGCAGCAAAGGATCCTGATTTAAATAAATAAAAGTTAAGATTTTTCCCCTGGAAAATGCATGTGGAATGCTTGTCTGATCACAAATGCATTTTCATTTAGTTCCCACACTTGGCTTCCGCATCAAATGGTAAAAGTTAAAACACCATCTAACTGATTTTCCAGTCCCATAAAGTGCACACCACCTGTTCATTTCCAGGTTCAAATTATCTAGCAAAGCCAAATACAGCACAGGACCTAGCAACTGGAAGCAAGGGGAGGGAAGTCAATCATGGTTAAAAGGTCTCAGAAGCTCAAAGCAGTAGGAATGCATTGTAAGAGTTATCTGGCTGCTAACCAACTTCCTTACTCGCCCACTTTTGCAGAGGCATTTCATCCCTCAGGATAAAGAACAGAAATTTCGAGGCACTACAAAAGTGGGGAAGAGAGGGCAAGACCCAACATCATGATTCCACATACTGTGTGAGTAGCTACTGTGCAAAAGGCGAAATCTGCCAATACTCAGTACAGGTCCACGGGAGAGGGGGGAGCGGGAGAGGGGGGAGGAGAGGGTGCTGCAACAATACAGGAAAGGTTTGGGTCCAATGGGTCCACTTGCTCTAGTATTCCTCTAAACCTTTCCTCTCCATTGGGGGCTGTCCAAAATGTTGTTATAGTACCTGCCTCAACTACCCCCTGGTGCAGCTCATTCCATATACCTACCACATGTGTGGAAAGGTTGTATATCAGGTTCCTATCAAATCGTTCCCCTTTCATCTTAAACTTATGTCCTCTGGTTCTTGATTCCCCTACTCTGGGTAAATAAACTCTGCATTTATCCTGTCTATTCCCTTCACGATCTTAATACACCTCTACAGGATCACCCCTTAATTTCCTGCGCTCCAAGGAATAAAGTCCTGGCCTATCCCACCTCTCCATTAGCTCAGTTCCTCGAGTCCTGGCAACATCCTTGTAAATCTTCTTTACACGCTTTCCAGCTTAACAATACCTTCCCAATAGCAGGGTGACCAAAACTGGACACAATACCCCAAATACAGCCTCACCAACGTCTTGTACAACTGTAACATAACATCACAATTTCAATTCTCAATATCCTGACCGATGAAGGCCAAGGTACAGAAAGCCTTCTTGACAACCCTATTTACCTGTGACGCCACTTTGAAGGAAGTTCGTACCTTCACTCCCAGATCCCTCTGTTCTACAACACTCCCCAGGGTTCTGCCACTGTGAAGGTGATGCTCTGGTGTGACTTCCCAAAATGCAACACCTGCATTAAACTCCACTACCCATTTTTCAGCCTACTTGCCCAACTGATCAAGATCCTGCTGCAATTTTTGAAAACCATCTTCACTATCCAACTTCTCCAAGCCAATTCTCTATCCGGTCGGCAAGCTTTCCCTGGATGCCATGTGATCTTAGCTTCCGGAGCAGCCCGTCATGCAGAACGTTATCTACAATGTTAGGCTCTGTAGTCTAGAGTTCCCAAGCTTTTCCTTGCAGCCCCTCTTAAAGAGGTTCAACATTAGCCACCCTCCAGTCTTCCGACATCTCACCTGTGTATAATGATGATTCATACATCTCAGCCAGGGCGTTTGCAATTTCTTCAGTAACTTCCCACTCCCACTATGTCCTCAGATATATCTGATCAGGCCCATGAGATTTATCTACATTCATACACCTTATAACGTACAGCACCTCCTCGACCGTAATACAATAAGTCCTCAAGATATCTTCATTAACTGTCTCAAGTTCCCCAGTTTTCATGTCTTTCTCCATGGTTAAAACCGGAGAAATACTCACTGAAGACCATGCCCATCTCCAACAGAGATGACGGCTTTGGTTTCTGAGGACCCCATTCCCGTTTTGGTTATATTCATTTTGCAGGAATCTCATCCCTGTCACAGACTCTCCTCTCTGTTGCCGTAACTACCGACTTTCCTTCCAGTATGGCTCTGCCCGACATTGCCCTTCCCCACTGTGCCTCAGAGCCAGGCTCAGTGCCACAAACCTGACTGCGACTACTGCTCATACCTGACAGGTCATTGCCTTCAACAATATCCAAAGGGTATACATGTTTTGAAGGGGAATAGCCACTTGGGTCACTTGCACTCTCTGTCTACTCCCTTTGCTCATGGTTACCCACTTACTTTCTTCCTGTACCTTAGGCATCACCGCCTTACTACAACTATCTATGAAGCTCTCATTCTCCCGGATGATACTGAGGTAGTCCAGCTGCAGCTCCATTTCCCCAATGCAGTGTGTAAGGAGCTGTACCAGGATATAATTCCCACAGGTGTAATCATCAGGGACACCAGCAGTTCCCCAGACCCCACATCCTGCAGGAGGGACATTGCACCAGTCTACCACCCACGAGTGCACTAAACCAAGAGGGTCAAAAGCACAACAATCATTCACAAAAAACAACACATTGTAACTTTACCTCCCATCTCTCTCTCCGTCAGCCTTCACACCTGAGCCTCATGAGCCAAAGCCTCTAACTTATCCTCACAAAGTCCTTAAAAGTCTTGAGCTAACAAGCTCACACTTACCCTGCACACAGCACTTCACCATCACACAGTCACTCTCCCAACACAACCACTCCACTACATCTTGCCTACTTTTTATTTACTCCTCAATTAGCCAAAAGTGATGACTCAACCAATGCAACAGAAACCTTTTGAAATCTCTCGCTGCTGCTCAGACATTGAAATAGACTGACTCAACCAATCCAATGGCTGCCACAAGTCAGTATTTCCAAGATAGTCAAAGCCATTTGTTTCTTTTACCATGTCAGTATACAACTGTTGAGATTCGGAGCAGATCCCAGCTTCTGGACACCCACATTAGCAATTCCAGGGTTAAAAACTGCACAGTCTAATGTGTTAAACGTCCCATGATACTGTCCTTTATGAAACAATGGAATGGTTTCCCCTATTATCCACATATACTTGCAACGAGCATTTATGGTAAGTACCATGGGGCATCATAATGGTGTGATCTGCAGTCAATAAGAAAATGTTCAACTTAAAGATTTCACAGTAACGGAATAAAATGAAGACTAATATTTGGAATTCCCCGACAAAACAGAAGGTCCTACAAAAGTCTGCAAATTGTATTATTGTTGTCCACACGGAAATCCGACAAATCTGTCAATTTGCCAAGGCATTGAGTTTGGGATGCGTCAGGACAACAAACAGGTCATTGATCTGGGAGATTGGTGGTAATTATCACAGGCAGCATTTCAGAGGGTGGGCTCTGACCCAAAAGAAAATGCTGCTCCCAGATGGATGTGACACTAGTCAATTAAAATAAATTACTGCTTCTTCCTTGGGACAATTGACCAATCGCTCAAAGTACGGCACTATCTTTACAACAGACTGAAGGGGCAGAACACCCTGACCAGAAAGTGTTAAAATGAATTGCCAGGGAAATGAGGCTGAGTGGAGCCTCACAGCATGTTAAACAGACATTGCACAATTCAGCAGATAATTACACAAGCATTTTTCAAATTTACCATTGCAATCTAATTTTAGCTTCTTAATATTAACCTCAATATAATGCAGATTTTCTGAAATGTTAATATAATCCTATTAAGCGTTAAAGTCTTTTAATGTTAGAATTTTAATTGTATTAGTTCCAAGAATATCCTTATCTTTGTACTTCATATTAGAACTAATAAGTACATTTTCACGTTATTGCCATTTATCAAGATTCAATATCATCCAATTAAAGTAACAAGAAGGTAACTGTGCTATTAGACATCAGAACAACTGCAAAATAAATCACATGTGAAGAGTAGAGAGCCAATTTCATATTCTCACTTAAATATAAGACTGTTCTGATGAGTATTTCCACTCACACTTTCTGCCTTCTCAGAAAATGAACTGGTGAAGGGGTTGGCAAGGGAATGAAACACCAATGTAACCCATTAAATTGAGGAAAATTAAAGACTTTGCATCATAGTTAGTATATGGCTCTTTACATCTGAGTGAATGATAGCTAAAAATCTCCCCTTTGACAGCTGTAAGGCTGTTATATTACGTGATTAGACAGACAGCATGCTTAAAAAAAAAAAAAGTCAAACATAAAAGTAATTATTAATACATGGTATCTGGTAACAGAGCTGAATTTCTTAACAGACAAACTCTTTGTCCACTTCAAAAGGACTTTGTTTGAACATACCTGCTTAGGACATTGATTTTTGCAGGAATTAAGGCTAATTTTTGTTTTAGCATCAGCTGTAGTCATTTTTCTAAAATAAGAAATAACATATTTGATGTTGACAGAAAAATATAGTATAACAATAGCCTTCAACAAGATTAGTTCACAAGGCAATAGGTGCGAGGGTCATGCATGTGTGTCCTTCCAGAATATTAATCAAAACTTTTCCCAAAAGCAGCTCCTTAAATAAACATTCATTGTTCACTTCATGCCCTTCGACATAATTACCACAAAGGTAGGCAGAAATCACACTCCTGGACTTATTCTAAATTTGTTTTATGCCCCATTTTTAAGGTTTCTTAGCTTAGCAATGTGTTCTTAATTTTTTTTAACATATCGATGTCATGAATATATCGTGCAAATTTTATAATAACAGCAATTGCAATTCTTTCCAAAATACATTAGTTAAAATAAAAGATCCAAAGAATATAGTTTGCAGCACAAATAAACAGTCAAGCCATTATTTTCTATCGATTTCGCAGCATTTGAGATAAGTATTCACCAGAGTCCTCAGCTGTGCCTCTTTTCACCTTGCCAAGGACTTAGATGGCTATCACAATTAAACTTTGCCAATGGTTATTCTCCAGGATGTCAACAGTGAGGAACTTGCTATGTGGGACATGATTATTTATGTTGTTATTTACACCAGTTGGCCATTATAGAAGCAGAAAAAATAGCTCAAAGACAACAGGAAAACTGGGAAAGGGGCTGTGGTTGCTGAAATGGGATAAATGGAACACAGCTTTAAATTTGCATGGAATGGCAATGATACTACTGAGAGTGCAAGACATGATATGTGGAATGTGCAGATGGCCAAAAGCAAAGGAATTGAAAGTGGTAGAGAGGTGATTGAAAGAAAATCGCTGTGGGTAGATGATTAAAGTAATGGGATTGAAGAAATGAAAAGCAAATACAACAAGGGTAATAAGGATGAGATGTTTTCTTTTTTCAGTTTAGAGACAGCAAAACTGGGAAAAGACAATGGATTATCATGAATTTGCTTTTCGGCCATTTCTGAATTTGAATTAGCACGTAATTCAAAGTAAGGAATTTCGATGGCACATAATATAATTTGTAATCCAAATAAAAACTGCTTATATTTGACTATAATAAACAGAAGACAAGGAAAAATATGTATTTAAAGAGGTTGGGCGTCCAGAGGATGGAAATCAAACAAGGGAGCAGAATTGCTCCGTTTTGTGAATGACCACAAGTTAGTGTGTGGCTGTTGGAGTCAAACAATGAGGTTTTACAGGTGACGTGAAGAAACAAGGAGTCTGAGTGAGTAGGATCTGGATGGAAAGATCCTAGGTTGTGGTTGAAATTAAGGTAGTTGTTCCATTATGCCATTTTGGAAAAGACAGATGATAAAGATCAGGAAGACCAGGAATTATATTTAAGGATGGGGGGGGGGGGGGGGGGGGGGGGGGTGGGAGTTGTGCACTGATAAACCATCTTTCCATTAGTATCAGTATCAGAATATCACACCCACAACTACCGATACAGTCATTATTCCTAAGAAAGTAAAGACTTTTGATGAAGGGCAAGGGACAATGGGATAAAGGTGGGGGTGACATGAAAGACTAGTGGTTGCTATCTAGATTTATCAACATCATCCAAGCAAAAAAGCATTCCGAATTGCCTAGTTTACTTAGCTAATATTTCTCTCTCCTAGGAACAATATAAGTAATTAAGTTTCAACATACATGCATTCCACATAAAGGGTTGCCATCTTGCAATGACATTTTGTTCGGATCATCTGAGAACATGGAGCACATGCACCTTCGTGACATGGCTGAGTGCACGGGTGAATGCAAGCAGGTGGTCGAGGATTGCTACATACTTCTTCACACATCTGACATTCTTTACCAGCCTATTCAAAATAGAAAAAAAAGTGTAATGCGACATTCATGAATTCACTATAATTTATTACAGGCACGTGCAGAAGTTCACTTAACTAAAATGTGATCAGTTTATTAAGTAGTAATCAATAATACTAAATGGATTGAAAGCATCAGTTTGTTCAGATAGGATGTAATAGATTTGTCAGAACTTCAAAATTATTTGTGGGAGAGTGCAGAAGAAAAGATTCCAGCATATTAAAATCATTGGGATGTCTAGTTAAAACACTTGAAGAGCGATATCCCTCCTCTCGACTAAGAGACTGGGCTCACAGTTCCTATCCAGTTTCCAAATAGGGACTAATCCTTTGCCTTCCAATAATCCTGCTGCTTTCTAGCAAAAAAAAGTTGCAAAGACTGTTTTGTTCATACACTCCAGCAGAGTTTTACATTACACTAATGAGTCGATGATCTTATTAAACAGCATGATAATCGTTTGCCAATTCCACAAAGCTATCACCCCTGAAGAGAGGAAAACAATTATTTCTATGGCCAAATCTCTTCTCCAAATGTAAAATTTCAAATGTAAAATGACACCAGGTTGAGATCAATTTTAAATTTAATTTTCATTTAATTTTAATCTAAAAAAACATATTTAGATTTCATTAAATTAGTAAATTAATGTAATTTTACCATTATTCCATTACAACTGTGGCCATGTTAACTAGACACATATGGCTACAGAGATGCAGTTGATTTTAAGCAGAAATTGTAACATTCACCAATCAATGCAAGTAAATGTACTTGCCATCTACATTTTAGCACTATAATTTAGTTAAGGAAGTACTCATAATGATTATGAAATACAGGTAGTTCTGCTATAACACATTATATCCTTAACATGCATTGGATATAATGTAACTGATAAATTTGGGAATACTATTTGGATTATGTGGTCCAAATTAGTTTTTAATGTAATTTTGATCTGGAAGTAGAAAACCACTTTGCAAATTGACAAGATGTCACAAATCTAAACAGTACAGGGGTGAAAAAATCCTGTTTCTATAAAACCTCCCCAATATAATCAGACATACATCGTCTCTTAAGAACAAAGATGCAACTTCACAAATTTAATTAAAATGTAACACATTCATACCCCTCTTAATCAGTATTGTGTCTTCTGTTGTTTTACACTGGTGCTTTCCCTTGGACCAGATTCATTATTGCACCCCTTTTCCTTCATCTAAACACCAACCTGCACATACTTTCCTGTACTTAAAAAAAAAATGCCATCTGCTTCGGCTGTGCACTGCTCTGCTGAGAACCCCCTACCCTCCCAACCGCTGCAGGCTGCTGTGCTGGAAGCTAGGTGGGGATCTCCATCTTCTGCTGGGGCTGTGAGGGTTCAGGGCTGCACCCTTATGGGGGAACTGGCTATGCTCCATGTATCCAACTGTGCCTCTCATCACCTCATATTGGATGTGATGGAATCCAGCTAGAGATTTCTCTATGACCACGTCGCACCCATCACTTATGCCTGCCAAACGCCAGCCCTCACAAACAGCCTCGCCACACCAAGCCAAGTAGTGATTCATCAACACCAAAATCAGCTGAGGACAGTGAGTTGAACTAGGTTCCTGGTTCCCACATACCTGTACAGCAGCTGTATCACGCCAGGTTACTGGCACAGCAGCACTGACAGTAACATCTCTCTTTCTCCTTTCCCTTTCCCCTTGCCCTGCCCCTCACCCATCCCCAAAAAACTTTTAAAATTGCCTATATTTCAAACCTATTTTTAAATTCTGGACATTTTATTTTAATAAAACAGATTATATCTACAGCCCTAGATTCAATTTCTCTGTCTTTTGGAAGAGAAAGGGAAAATTAAAACGAGAGGAAGTCTCATTCTCCCTCTCTTCACAGCCTTTCACGGCTCAACAAAATTGCATTATTAGACCAAAGGCCTAGAGGAAGAACAGTGAAGACTTTCCCAGTAGGCCAGAACTGTTGAGAGTGGATCATAGGTCAGAAGAGACCAAGGCAGGATGAGTATTTAAATTTAATTTGATGTTTTTTTGTAGGTCAGACACAGCACGAATATACAGTGCCCTCCATATTGTTTGGAACAAAGACCCATCATTTATTAATTTGCCTCTGTACAATTTGAGATTTGTAATAGAAAAAAATCACATGTCCTTTTTACACATTTTGGTTTCACCATGTAGAAATTACAGCTGTGTTTATACATTGTCTCCCCATTTCAGGGCACCATAATGTTTGGGACACATGGCTTCACAGGTGTTTGTTGCTCAGGTGTGTTTAATTGCCTCCTTAATGCAGGTATGAGAGCTTTCAGCACCCAGTCGTTCCTCCAGTCTTTCCATCACCTTTCGAAACTTTTATTGCTGCTTATCAATATGAGGATCAAAGTTGTGCCAATGAAAGTCAAAGAAACCATCATGAGATTGAGAAACAAGAATAAAACTATTAGAGACATCTGCCAAACCTTAGGCGTACCAAAATCAACTGTTTGGAACATCATTAAGAAGAGAGCACTGGTGAGCTTACTAATCGCAAAGGGACTGGCAGGGCAAGAAAGACATCCACAGCTGATGACAGAAGAATTCGCTCTATAATAAAGAAAAATCCCTAAACACCTGTCCGACAGATCAGAAACACTCTTCCGAAGGCAGGTGTGGATTTGTCAATGACCACTGTCCGCAGAAGACTTCATGAACAGAAATAAGGAGACTATACTGCAAGATGCAAACCATTGGTTAGCTGCAAAAATAGGATGGCCAGGTTACAGTTTGCCAAGAAGTACTTAAAAGAGCAACCACGGTTCTGGAAAAAGGTCTTGTGGACAGATGAGACGAAGATGCAAACCATCAGAGTGATGGTAAGAGCAAAGTATGGAGGAGAGAAGGAACTGCCCAAGATCGAAAGCATATCACCTCGTCTGTGAACCACAGTGGGGGGGGGGATGTTTTGGCCTGGGCATATATGGCTACTAAAGGTACTAGCTCACTCATCTTCATTGATGATACAACTGCTCATGGTAGTAGCATAATGAATTCTGAAGTGTACAGACACATCCTATCTGCCCAAGTTCAAACAAATGCCTCAAAACGCATTCATTCTACAGCAAGACAATGATCCCAGACATACTGCTAAAGCAACAAAGTTAAAAGATGGTGAGTAGCCAAGTCAATCACCCGAACTGAACCCAATTGAGCATACCTTTTATATGCTGAAGAGAAAACTGAAGGGGTGTAGCCTCCAAAACAAGCATCAGCTAAAGATGGCTACAATGCAGGCCTGGCAGAGCATCATCAGAGAAGACACCCAGCAAATGGTGATGTCCATGAATCACAGACTTCAAGGAGTCATTGCATGCAAAGGATATGCAACAAAATACTAAACATGATTACTTTCATTTACATGACATTGCTGTGTCCCAAACATTATGGTTCCCTGAAATGGGGGCACAGTATCAGCAATGATCAAATAGAATGGCTGAACTGATATATAAACCCAAAAAGAGAAACTTGAATATTATTCGTCCTTCACAACAGACTTAAGTGGTCAATTTATCTTTCCACTTCTTAAAAATGTATTTTATACATTAATTTAATTATCTGCAAGATACCGTTAAAAATATTGAATGTTTTATCTGTGGAATCTGTTTAGTAAAATCAAAGCTCTGAATGTTTAAAAGACTTCATAAGAATAAAGATTAAGTGCGCATGAAATAAAGTGAAGGAATTGTCCCTAAAAAAAAAAAAAAGATTTAGTAAAACATATCACAAAGTAGGAGTGACAGTATTGTACATAAATGAATATATGACATAAAGAAAACTGATGTGCATTGGAAAGAAGTTCATAACGAAATGAAAGATAAATGGAAGAATTGTTATAATCATGGGGCTTGCAGACTAATTGTGGGAAGAGGCATAATCAGTCTGTAAACATACAAGAGAACAGGAATAAGATTATTTAAGAATGTTTTAGTTATACAATTATACAACTGAAACAAGAATGATTAAACATACTTTGCAATTCTTAAATTATATGCATGACATCTTCAATCGATGCACTTATTTACCTGCAAAGGGAGAATCACTGCTAAATCTAGTTCTGAGTAAATAATGAGATCAGTGGAAGAAATAAACTTGAACAGTAATATTGGTGTAAGAACAATAGTTGGATCATGCTTGAAAAAGCCAAAGCCTTGTGCTCACCTCTGCAGGATCCAGGCTATTACATACATCAGCATATTGCAAGTATTGAAGCAATTCCAAAGACTGGAACAGTCTAGGGCCAACAAGTGGCCAAAGGCAATGGAGCCTTGAAGGCTGCCACTATCTGCAGACCCAACTCAAGTGGTCAGGCCTTAAAAACAATAAATTTAAGTACACTTTTATCCTATGTAAATTAATAATTTGAATTTCAATTAAAAAGGAGATGAAATCAAATCTTTCACACTTTTTCAAATGAATGGAGTCTTGCTAGGTCTGGATGATTTCAAAATAAGGGACAGATACAAAACATATCCAGTCCTTCAGCTCAATACGATTAGGAGAATAGATGTGGACAGATTGAGAGACCAGATACTCTTCAGCTGACCTCCAACACATTCTGTACTTCCATGCTATATGCACAGAAGTAGAAGGACTGGCATTTGCACTGTGGTAAAAGTCAGCAGTTCACCACAGAAGATTTGGCTAAAAATCAGTATTACCATGGCTTGGTTGAGTATAAGATTCAAAACAAAAAGGAAAACAGCACAAACACAGACAAGCTTTAAATTGGTAAAAACATTTTTCACAGATATTATGGCCAAGTTAAATCTAAAAATTCAAATCCTACCATGATAAGTTAATTAACTTTCCAATTTGTGATCTGGGAGCACAAGAATATTGGACTGTCATAATTACACAGCAGATTCACTAAAAGCTAAAGGAGTCAAGGTTGAAAGAATAATTTGCAACAAGATTACAGATTAACAGAATTAATTTAATCTTCTTAAGGATTATAGAAAATATAAATTAAAATAAAACCATATCATTAAAATAAAATCATAAATATCAGTATAACGTAGATAATGAAGAGGTGAACAAAACTATTTATGAGGTGCAATGGTGGTCCGGAAAGTGGCCAATGTATTAACTTTTAAAAAACACCTCAAAGCTATCTAATAAATGCGAATTGGTCAGCTTAATATCAGCTTAGTAAGAAAGATTCTGGATTTTTAAAAAAATTATTAAATACCCCCCCCCTCTCCATCCCCCCCTTATCCTCCCTCCACCCCCCTCCATCCCTCCCTAGGATATAGATTTAAACTTTAAAATGTGAATAACTTTAAAAATATAACACCGATTTC
Organism: Rhinoraja longicauda; assembly: GCF_053455715.1. NCBI lineage: Eukaryota > Metazoa > Chordata > Chondrichthyes > Rajiformes > Arhynchobatidae > Rhinoraja > Rhinoraja longicauda. The sequence goes on along the minus strand of NC_135953.1, from coordinate 63,657,017 downwards.
AATGAAACTTCTTCCATTAGCACCAAAGAGACGACGGTAAGGTGGGCCTAAATCTGTCATGCTGTCGTATACCATTTTGGCTGTAGTTCAGGAACAAACAAACAAACAAACAAGCGAGAGTTTTAGTATATAGATGCATCATGGCAAAATGGCCCACTTGCTCTCTTGGCATTATTCCAATTTCAGCCCAGTCTCCACTCTGATGTCAGGCAGGTGCCTGGTCCTTGGCTCATATCACCTCTGAAGATTACCAGTTAATGAAGTACTGGATAACCAAGCTTTTACTTTATTAAAATTAAACGGGATCAGACATGGGCAATAGCATTTCGCAGCACTGAGTTCAAAGACTGCTTCCATTCGTTAGTTATTGATATAAAATCAGAGAGAGAGAATATCTAAATTGGGAGCAATATTTGCCATTGAGAAGCTTACCACAAAGGTGTAGTAGTAAATTCTGGTTAAAGTGAAAAGAAAGGAGCATGTTTAAGAGATGTAGTGAACAGAAGAAATTACCTAAGAATGAAATAACATGGATTTTATGAAATAATTTCCGTAAATTTAACACCATATGGATAAATATTAAACACTAGAACCCTCTTTCAAGAGCTCAAAATTCCACTAATTGAATACCTTTTGTTCATCATCTCCATCCGCTGTAGTGATTGCATGGCATTCTATTGCACAGGTGTGATTTCCACATGACAAGTGCTGCCCACAAGGTCTTTTACAGGAATATGGCCTTGCCGCATGACAAGGTAAAGGGCTTATCTGAAATGAAGAATTAATCATACATCAAAACTGTCTTATTACAAAGTAAAATGTTAAATTAAGTAACGCTTAAGGAAAAACATTCATTTTCATCTTAGAGTCAGAGTTATGCAGGACAGAAGCAGGCCCTTCAGCCTAACGCGTCCATGCTGACCAAGACGTCTATCTGAGCAAATCACATTTGCCATATCCTTCTAAACCTTTTGCGTCCATGTACCTGTAAAAATGTCTTGTAAACATTGTCATTGTACCCACCTATACCGTTCCCTCTGACAGCTCATTCCATATACTTACCACCTTTTGATTCATACCGATTTTCATATATTCAGAATTATTACTGCTGCATGTCTTTGCAGGTACTTGAAAACATGGGCCAGGGGTTAGGAGCATGGTGGGCCTCCAGGCAAAGTCAGCAACTGGTATGCAGCTAGCTGGTAGCCAGGGCAAGGAGTGAGTGAGTAGGCCCAGCGTTATCTTTGCATCCAAGTATTAATTCTCATACAGCCGCTTGAAGCCAGTGTAATAGCTGATGTGCAACATCTACCCTAATGGAAACCCCATTCAGGCAATTATTGTGCCTTAGGTGAAGTCCAGAACAGGGAATATCAGTACCCTCATGGACAATCTCTACAGCGATAGACCTGAATGCCACCCTGCTCTCACAGCTTGGGAATTCAGATGCTTCGAAAATATTGTTACTCCACCGAGTGATCTACATTTGGCAGCTGGCAGCCATTTTAAAGAACAGAGCTGTGGGTATATATTCTTCTGTAGGTGACACCAAAGTAGGTATGCTGGAATAAGCTGCATAATCATGAATGAGTTAATTTCCTGTCTCATACAGAATCAGACTCTCCCTCTAGAATTAGCAAATGCCTTATGATCCTCTGGTTCACCCCCGCAACACTGCAGTCTCAGTATCTGGGTCCCAGCCCTGAAAGTTTCAGATTAATTCAGCACTGACCCCAGACCTCATTCCAAAGGTAATCTTGACAAATGGCTATTCCCAGACAATTTCAATATATGGGCAGAAATGAATGCAACCCTCAAAACACGTGCAATAGACAAGAGGGGAGTAGGGAAGACTTACTCTAATTGTACCCTTCTCGACAAAATGCTTGGAGTGTGGACTTGTCTTCATCAATGTATTTCATCAGAAGGGTAAGCACAAGATGTCATGGCAATACTTTGGACCAAGTAATGCCACTTGTTAAATTATACCATCATCTACTCAACAAACCACAGGTATTCACCAAGACAGGCACCAATGAATACTGGACCAACCACTGCTTAACCGGTTCCATTTTCTCCATCAATCTAACCCTAAAATAACAGCATTGACAAAAACAGCGCCATGAAAAGATCAATACTGAAACTCTCACGGATGCCACAAAGACTGCTCTTCTGACATTTGGTCACAATCAGTCAAACTCAGAGCAAGTGATGCAAGGAGCACATCACCTCCCAAGCTACTGAAACAGAATCATCCTTAATCCTCTGAGAAAGATAAAAAAAGGAAAATAAAATTAAAGCGTTTTTGTTCATTGTGCCTCTCTATGTCTGTACAATATCTAATTTGTATCCAATTTTTCCAATACATACTCAAATTATAGTTGCAATATTCTCTTTTTTTCTCCTTCCTTAGAGTTTTTGACAACAGGGGGAAAAAATGAATACCATGTTGAACCATCTCTAATGACACTGGAATGTAAGATCCCAATTTAACAAATTTTCATACCATTCACATACTTCCAGCATCCAAGACAAAATAAAAATCACCAATAATTCTTACATTCTTTATGTAATTACTTCTGATCTCACCTCAAATTGTTCCATCCAACATAAACATGGACACAAATTTTCTTGTCAGGTCCCTACACTAGCTGTAGTTTACAGTAGCCAAATGACCTATTAATCAACATGGTTTTAGAATGAAGGAGAAAATGGAGCATTTGGGAAAAGTCCACAGTCATTGTAAGAATATGTACTCTCCAAACATTACTTTAAGACCTATAACTCACTTTCAAAAAGTTACCCTGAAATGAAAAAAATATACAACAGATATTGTATTCTCCCCACCCCTGCAATAATCACAACCTACTTTGTGGGATTATGTAGTGAAATGTAATCCATCCCAAATATTATAAGAGGCAATAAAATTTTGGAATCTGTCCCACTAGGAAGTGGTCATTCGAACAATGAAATCCCTTTGGATTATTCTGTGCCAAGGTATGAAATCCAAACAGTCAATTTCCAAAGGTTCAGCTGCTTTTTAGATTTTAAATAGTTTCTCGTTTTTTCCCTCATTTACTATTGTCCTAACTTGTACAATTCCTTCCTGTAATAAGCAAATGACATTTGGTATTACAGCAGTATATTAAAAATATTGAAATTATTGTCACATGGCAAAAAGCAATACTTTTTGATGAAGCGCACGCTCACCGAGTCTAGAGCAAATGTACGACTAGTCTCGTTTAGCAGCAGTTTTACACGTGCTTTATCTAGTGCATACGATAGGTTATTCATTGTAAGAGAAAGAGTCATAAGAAAACAGTCATTACAAGTCTTCGTATACATTGTTTATTTTCTTTTTTTCCTTTCTTTTTTTCGATCCGATTTCATTGGTAAATGTGATTTTGGTAAAGTGAAAAATGCGGAAATCCTGCAAAAAGCGCGGAAAATGGATTTTAAAAACGCGAAAATCCGCGGAAACGCGGATAATTCACATGCCTGTGGTTGGATCTTGAGGATAAAGAAATATAACCTAAAATTTAAATTAGGAAATGCATTTACAGGCAAAGAGTGGTAGATATGTTGAAAATATTTCTGTAAATGCCAATTAATACACATTTATTGTTAACAAATAGACCATGCAGTTACGGTGAAATATGGTCAATGAATCGGGGAAAATTGACTTAAAGGATGAAGTAGCTTTCACTTCCAGTTTTTGTTCTCATTACTGGGGCCGACAGTTCTGGTGAGAAATTGCTTAAGTGTCTAATGGAAAATACAGGGTAGTGATGCTGAAGATCTTCAAATGCTGCAACAGTGCAGGGGAAAGACAAAGAGAGAAAAGGGAGACAGAGAAAGAGAGAAAATGAAGAGGAATAAAGAAAAGGGAAAGAGAAGAAAGGAGCAAAAAAAGGGGGAGAGGTGAGCAAAAGAGGGAGAGGAGAGAAAAAGAGGAAGGGAGAAAAAGTGGAGAAAGGCCAGAATGGAAGCAGACTACAAAATTCAACTCTGACTAAACAACGACAATGCAGAAAATTGGGAGAGGTTAGATGACTGCTTCATGGTCCTGTGTTTAGCACATTGATATAATCACGAAGACAGCACACTAGTGCCTCTTCTTCCCTAGTTTAAAGAGGTTCAGCATGTCATCAAATACTCTCTTGACTGGTGGCATCATGGCCTGAAACGGTAATTTTAACGTACAAGAAAGCAAAAAGCTGCAGAGTGGTAGGCTCAGCCCAGTCGATCACAGGCACAGCCCTCTCCACATTCAAAAGCATCTAAAAGAGGTGCTGCCACAAAAAGGACAGCATCTATCATCAGCACGTAGTCCATGCCCTATCCTTCCAATAGGCATGAGGTACAGAAACCTGAAGTTGCACATTATCAGATTCTTCAAACTACTTCCCTACAACTGTCAGGTTCTTGAACAAACCTACACAACCCTGAAACTACCTCAACAATGGAACACTATGGACCATCTCTTCCACTACTATGGACTTTTTTTTCTAATTGTGCTTTGCATTGATGTCTACTTTTTTGCAGTCTTTTTTCTTTTTACTGTCTTGCAGTGTCTCATGCATTTCATAAATATACAGAATTTAAGCATAATTTTTGTTTTTGTGTGTTGTTTTGAGTCTATTTGCCTGTGATGCTGCTGCAAGTATTACTTTAATTGTACCTGTACCTCACTGTACCTGTACATATGACAATAAATTTAACTTGACTTCAAATCTACATTCAGTGCATGAATGTAATCACAATTCTTCAATTTGCCTTTTATTATAATTCTCCACTTCATTCCCACTGAACTCTTTTTCCTTTACCTCACACAGTTCCAATAAAAAATAATGCAAGTGGGGATCAGTGCCCCATTATATGATCAGGTATCTTGGAGACTTGGTTCCTTTTTTTCCCCCTACAAAGCAGCTTTTGATAATATTTTCTACATGATCTTGTCTTACACCACCATTCTTTGCTACTCATGTCTTCCAAATTGAATTGAATTAAAAGGTACAGCATGGAAATAGGCCCTTTGGCCCAGAGTCCACACTGACTACCGATCATACTAGTTCTATGTTATCCCACTTCCTCATCCACTCTCTGCACACTAGGGGCAATTTACAGGGGCCAATTAACCTGCAAACCCACATGTCTTTGGGATGTGGGAGGAAACAGGAGGAAACCCACATGGTTAGATGGAGAATATGCAATCGCCACACAGTTAGCACCCAAGGTCAGGATCAAATCAAAGTCTCTTGTTCTGTGAGGCAGCAGCTCTACCAGCTGCACCACTGTGTCGAATGATGAAGACCTTTCTGTTCTGTCCTTTCCATCACTTCCAAATTTCTCTGTCCCATACTTATTTAAAATCTGTCACATCCTCCATTCTAATTCACAAACAAAAATGTAGTTAATTAAACAATTATGAGTTGATGTAAACATAAATGGTTTGCAACAAGAACTAAATTGATTTTGAATGAAAGCTTTGATAAATATTCTTGCTATGGAACCCAGTTGACATTAGTGGCTTGTATTCAGTGCAGACAAAGCAGAAACACTTTAATTACACCGGCCTGGGAGGCATATTGCCTCTTCTATTATCCTGGAGTTCCATATCCCTTTGGATAGGTCAAACATGTTGTATCCAGTTCCTCCTTCACTTAGGGCTGCCCCATGAAATTCATTGGAACTAAAGGATTAAATTTCCACTTCAAAGAAATATCTTTTTTTAAAGAGCGCCTTAAATATTTAAATTAACTGGCAAAGTGAACTACTTATAAATTACACAATACTTTTACTGATCTCTTCATTTCAAAGGTTATTGAAAGTACCTAAATCAAAAATATATTAAACTGCTTATCTATATTTTGAACCTAACTGGAAGTTTTGTGGTTATATTAATAGTTAGAAATCCACGCATTTTGTCTAAAATCCAATCAGACAAATTCAAGTCTATCCGTGACAGCTGGGGAATTTGAATTCTAAATTAAATAATCTGGAATTAGAAGGAAATAATCTGGAATTAGAAGGAAATTAATATAGGTAGTGCAGAGCATGACTATCATAAAACACATCTGAGTCACTACGGTATATCTAAGGAGGAAATCTGCCATCCTTGATCTATCTGGCCCATACACAAGTACAAACTACAAACTTACGGCAATAGGGCAAACTTAATTCAAGATTCAAGATTCAAGATAGCTTTATTTGTCATCCAATATTGGACGAAATTCAGTCACCCACAGTCCAACAATAAAAGCATTAAATAGGCATTAAAATTACACAACCCCAAAAACACACCAAAAAAAAAACATCCATCAAAGAAACTTCCATCACAGTGAGTCTCCTCCAGTCCTCTCCTCACTGTGATGGAAGGCCACAATGTCTTTCCCTTCTCCTGCCGTCTTCTCCCGCAGTCAGGTTGTTGTGGTTGCAGGCCGCGCCGGACGGTCCGTAGCGGCCCGAGCCCAAGGCGAGTCCCAGCCGCTCCCGCAGCCTCCGAAGACGGCCGGCTCCGCTGATGATAAGTCCGATCCGGGCGGGCGAACACGCTGCTGCTGTTGCTGCACGTCGGGGCGGTCGTGGCTCCCGACATTGAAGCCCCCGCCCAGCAGAGAAACATCCCGCGGCATATTTTATGCCGCGCCGGACGGTGAAATGTCCGCGACCCAAGCCCCAGCGGGCGAACACGCTGCCGCTGCCGGAGCTCCCGATGTCGGCATCCACGCGGCCCGAGCCTAAGGCGAGTCGCAGCCGCTCCCGCAGCCTCCGAGGACGGCCGGCTCCGCTGATGATAAGTCCGGTCTGCGGGCTCTGCGAACCAGAGCCCTGGAGGCCGCCAGCTCCAGGAGTTGGGCCGATGATAGGCCGCAGCAGGAACGGAGACAACACCCAGAACACAAAGGTCGGGTCTCCGTTCAGAAGGGACACATATTTACAATTTTACAGTTCCCCCCTCCCCCCCACATACACACATAGTACACAAACACAAAAACACCACATCCCAACTACAATTAAGACAAAAAAAACAACAAAAACACAAAGACAAATGGACCGCAGGTAAGCCGCAGCTGCTAGGGCAGCGCCGCCATTTTGTCTGTAATGCCCCTCTGAATGAACTTACAGGTCACTGGATTTCATCAAACTACTACATCAAAATGTACGAATAAATATAAAAGGTTGTTACTGCTTTCAGCGGCAGATACAAGCACAACTGATCCTGCAAAACCTTGCCTTACATCAGAACACCTGCCTAAATTGGGAACACTGTTCTAATGATTGGTAAAGCAACAGTTTGACACAGTCATACTCCGAGAAACATGACATAGCGCCAAAATGCCATGACTCCTCTATCAGGAGATATATATATATATATATATACAACCTTTGTTGAAACAACCTTTCACCATCCGGCGCGGCCTGGAACGTGGCAACCTCAACAGCCTGACCGCGGGAGAAGACGGCAGCGGAAGAGAAAAGACATTCTGGCCTTCCATCGCAGTGAGGAGGGGACTGGAGGAGACTCATTGTGATGGATGTTTCTTTTTTTTTGTGTTTTGTGTTGGTTGGGGTTGTGTAATTTGCTTATTTTATTGCTCTTATTGTTGGACTGTGGGTGACGAAATCTCGTCCAAAAGACTTGTTTTTTGGATGACAAATAAAGATATCCTGAATCCTGTATATATGCCTCTAAAACACCATCATATTTGCCTCATTGAAAAGATAAGCCTCTTAAACACCACTTTCATATTTGCTCCCACCACCCCTAGCAATATGTTCCAGTCTCCCAGCACTCTGTAATCTTGCCCCACACATCGCTATTAAACTTTCCCCCTCTTACCTTAGAGCTATACTCTCTAGTGTTGGACATTTCCATCCTGAATGAAAGGGTTTGACTGTCTACCCGATCTATGCCTCTCATGATTTTATATACTTCAAATCTCCCCTCAACCTCCAACATTCGAGGGTAAAACCATCCAAGTCTATCCAACCTTTCCCTGCAGCTGAAACTCTCTAATCAAGGCAACATTTTGGTAAACCGCCACTGCACTCTCTCCAAAGCCTCCACATTTTTCCTGTAATGGGGTGAAGAGAACTGCAAACAATAATCCAAATGCAACCTATCCAAGGTTCCATAGAACATAGAATGTACTCAGGCTGAGGACCATCAACATCTATCACCAACAGTGATTTGGTAGCACCACCATTGAATAAGATGCTCCCGATGCTGATTGGACTGTGTGCATGTGACTGATGAAAGAAAAGTAAGGGGAATAAACTTACTTGACTTCATCCTTACCATTTGATCTGATGTAAATATATCTGTCAATGACAAAATTCATAGAGGAAAAAACATCAACTTGTCCTAACCGAAAAATCAGCTAAGTGAGCAATGGCCACATTGTTGTGGGTTTGGAAGCAAAAATTATCCAGAACCACTTTCATCCACGAAGGATGTTATTGAACCATGCAAGTTTGTAAACTGATGAATGATGATGATAACTATTATCAATGTGTAAGAAAATAACTGCAGATGCTGGTACAAATCGAAGGTATTTATTTCACAAAATGCTGGAGTAACTCAGCAGGTCAGGCAGCATCTCAGGAGAGAAGGAATGGGTGACGTTTCGGGTCGAGACCCTTGTCTGAAGAAGGGTCTCGACCCGAAACCTCACCCATAACTATTATGAATGGTGGATTTACATTCTTATTTATCTATTACTTTAAATTTAAGATCCTTAATTGCCATGATAGGATTTGGAAAAAATGAGCTCTTCAGGTAAATTCCCACTTCCCAGCTCTTGTTCCACGGATTTTTAAATGCTTATTCTGGATAGAGATAAGGGGTGTCATTACATCTTCAAAAAAGTGGGCAAGAAATTAGACTATGCTGAACAAGAGATTAAACATTTCTAAAAAACTGGAAAAGGTACAAACAAGTGGAGTGCTTAAATTTTACTGTCAGCAAAATTTAGTTTCAAGTATTTCATTAGCATGAGTCAATATAACAATTAATATTATTAAATGTAAATTAATATTGCATTGCATGAACTAAAACATATCTGACCAGTAGAGAGAAAGTAATTTCCAAAACCTGTTGGTAATTCAAGGGTTAATATTTTATCAGACTAAACAAAGCCAAAAATCACAGCCTTTGTGTTTTATATTCAACAATCCAATTCAGAACGTTAAAAAATTAAAAAAAGAATTCCCTTATGTGATCAAAAACACTAAAATGGTCTCACCAAAAAAAATCAAAAGGCCATATTGAAAAATAATTATCTGCAATAATCCCCTGGATAAATCAGGTAATGGTAATATCATTTGCACTATATCCTTCAGTCAGCTTTTCTGCAAAAATGTGACAGAATAATTGTTGAACAAAAATGTGCATTCAAAGCATTCAGTGACCCAATAGAGACTTTTACTTATGTATCTGGGACCTTCCTCCATAACTAAATAATCGACTAAGTTGAAATGAGATGATTCTTCAGCAGAAGAATTTTAATGCACATACCAAGACCAACATTTTCGTGGTCGACATTTCCTAAAATTACTTGAAGATTATAAAAGATGTATGCCCATGCAATATTATAAGGTCATGCATGCGCTGTACCATCTCCAACGTTTCAAATTCTGTGGCACAGATAAATCTGACATTTGAAGAATGGCTTATTACAGATGCCACATTGACAGACTTCAAAGGAGCGTTTACTAAACTGAATAACTGACCTTTGCAACACCAAAGGCTATACAAGACACGTCACACTATCTCATGGCTGTCTGCTGGAACCTGTCTGTTGCAAATGCAAGCAAACAAAAGGGACCAATTTCTATGAACATTTTAGAAAATTACCTTGGTTTGGTACCCGTGATGACATTTTACTTGAGAGGTTGGCAAACTATGATCAAAAAGACATTTGTGAAATTGTTACTTAAAAATTTACATCTGTCAAAGTAAATGTTGTTTTCAAGATATATATTTTGAATGAGGAACTTTAATAAATTTATATTAATAATAAATTTAATTAATGAGGCCCTCGCAGTAGGTTGGTCACGGAATCAAAATGAGTTGGAAAATTGAAGCCAAAATTGGCTTGGTCATCGAAGACAGAGGTTGGTGATAGAGGGAGTATTCCTTACTGGACATAAGTAGCCAGTGGAGTTCTGCAAAGATCAGTGCTGGGATCTTTGTTGTCTGTAATGTTTATTAATGTTTTGGATGAAAAAGTAGGTGTTATGATTAGTAAATTTGCAGATTACATAATAACTAGCAATATTGTGGATGGCAAGGAAGGATTCAGCAGGATATAGATCAGATGGCGAAACCAAGCGCAGGCTCGCCGATCGCTTCGCTGAACACCTGCGCTCGGTCCGCATTAACAAAACTGATCTCCCGGTGGCCGAGCACTTTAACTCCCCCTCCCATTCCCAGTCTGACCTTTCTGTCATACAGCACCTCATATTTCGCCTGGGCAGTTTGCAGCCCGGTGGTATGAACGTCGACTTCTCCAACTTTAGATAGCTCCTCTGTCCCTCCCTTCCCCTCCTCCTTCCCAGATCTCCCTCTATCTTCCTGTCTCCACCTATATCCTTCCTTTGTCCCGCCCCCCTGACATCAGTCTGAAGAAGGGTCTCGACCCGAAACGTCACCCATTCCTTCTCTCCCGAGATGCTGCCTGACCTGCTGAGTTACTCCAGCATTTTGTGAATAGATGGATTATATGGGCGGAGAAATTGCAGATGGAGTTTAATCCAGACAAGTATGAGGTGGGGGAAGGGGGGAGAGGGAGTGGGGGTGGGGAGGGAGTGGGGGTGGTGAGGGAGTGGGGTTGTGGAGAGGGAGTGGGGAGGGTGGGGGGCAGTATGGGAGCGGAGGGTGCTAGACCAATGCAGGAGAGGTTTGGGGAGTTTTAAGGGGGGTTGAGGGGGGGATGGAGTGGGTGAGTGGGGGGAGGGAAGGGGGGGATACGGAGGGTTGAGGGGGGGTGGAGTGGGTGGGGGGGATAAGGGAGGCTGAAGGGGGATGGAGTGGATGAATGGGGGAGAAGTGGGGGAGGGGAGGGTGCTAGACCAATGCAAGAGAGGCTTTGGGTCCATGGCTCACTCTGGCTGCAACGCTGGCGGCACGGGGCCGAGGGGAGTGGCTCCCTCTCCACTTCCCTGTCCCTCCTCGCCCTCCCATGGCCCCGGGGGACATTCCCCACCCAGCAACGGTTATATTTTAACGTTTTTTACTTTTTAAACTTTAAAAATCACCTTTTTAAAGATTAAAAAATCAGTTCTCAACTTACCGTCGCCGGCAGCGCGTTCCACGTCACAATGGGACCCGCCCAAGTGATAGGAGTGGCGGCCAATGAGGGGGGGGGGGGGGTGAGGAGGTTCGACGTCACAATGGGAGCGGGGCGGTACCCGCCTGAGTGACGGGAGTGGCGGCCAAAGAGGGGGGAGTCACAATGGAAGGGGGCGCGGGACCCGCCCGAGTGACGGGAGCGGAGGCCAATGTGGTGTGGGGGAGTGGAACAATAAATTACCTTCCTCCCGTCATACAGCGCTGCGGCACAAATATGATGGCGTCGCCGCTGTTCGCCACCGAGCTGCAGGAGACCTTTTGATCTATGGCACGCTGTGCCCACAGCACTGGCCTCATTGGGCCGAGGTGAGTGGCTTCCTCTCCCCTTCCCTGTCCTCCTTCGCCCGCCCACGGCCCCGAGGGACACTCCCCGGTCGGCAAAGGGTCCACGCATCGTCAGTTGGGGGAGGGTGGCCAGGCCTGCAGAAGAGGTTTCCACCCAACTGGGATTGCCGCGCCCGCAGGACCGCCCGCAGCAGAGATTTGCACCCAACGGGTGCACGCCAGTCTAGTTGCTACTAAAATCAATGCACAAAGATCTAAGAAATCTCAATCAATCAGCAATATCTACACTTACTGAAACAAAGAATAGCAGTAATAGAGCAGAACACCTCAGGTAACAAATAATAGTGAAAGGCAGCTGCAGATAATAGGTGGTAATGTTAAGATGACCATGCCCTGATAGCCAACTTAAGAGACTGAAATAAGTTTGCTGTCAGCTGAAGTAATTATTCATAAAGTTAGAGTCATAGAGCACAGAAACAGGCCCTCTGGCCCAACTTCCCCATGCCGATCAAGATGTCCCATCAATGCTCGTCCCTCTGGCCTGCATTTGGCCCATATCCGTCTAAACATTTTATATCAATAATTCACTTTGGTAATAAAAATCAACTGGAACCAAAGCATATAATTGTGCATATAATTTACAGATTGAAAATTTAAAAAGTTACTGATTGATCCTCTGATTCAGACAGTTGCAATCTGCTAATTAATTCTAGTAACCATTCATGCTGTTCATAGACATTTAGGTTAATTTCTCACATCAACAATATTCTGATAAAGTCAACAGAAAAATAACCTTAACTCTGAAAAGTGGCACAGTAGAAGTGTCACTCGTATTGACAATACTCTTGAGAAAATACATACATTTTACCTCAAATCGTTTTAAGTAAATTTGCAGATTACATAATAAACAGCATTGTTGTAGATGGCAAGGAAGGATTATTTGTAAATTACATTCTGAGCTATGCAGAGTAAAAGACTATTTTATGAAGAAGGCTCGTTGATATTTAAAAGCTGTCTAGCAATGCTATAATGGTGAAAACATGATTCAAATTGGATTGCAAGTTGCATTCAAGGATTAAAACTTAACTTATCACAAATCTGCCAAAGTATCTTCAAAATAAAATGCAATAAACTCTATCAAAATTTCAACGTATTAAAATCCAACAGCTTTAGCTGAAGCATTTTCAACCTGATTTTCCAGAAAGCCACAATGAGCATTAATACTCAATCATCTAATTATACATGTTACTACAATTACTCTACTTGTACCCACCTCATGTTTTCCCAGGCAAGCCCTGCAAGACAAAATCATGAATTTTATTGAAAATGTAAATAACCAAACAAAAATACAAAGATATTACTACATTTTATACTGATGAATCATATGTATGAAATTATTCCAAATGTTCATATAAGCATTCTTCTGGTTATCTAAATCATTCACAAATAACTCAAAAGGAGATGAAAATAAGAAGAGCATTGTTTATTTACTTTCATGCACTATTTTAACACAATTTGTGAAAAGGAGAAAAAGAACTTTACTTATCTTGCTGATGAAAACAAAACTTCACTTTGTCAATAAATCCCTTCCGAAAATTTTAGAGTTTCATGTGCAGTTACATTTTTTGAAAAATGTCTGAAGTGCAATTGAACTATTCTTTAGTAGGGACATTTGTCAGCAGAAGTTTCCCCCAAGTCTGTCCTCCATTCCCAGTAAGCTACCTCCATCTTTGAGGACAACATCGTATGGGCAATAAATGTTGGCCTCGTTATCGATACCCAGATTCAAATCAACAGATTTTTAACTTTAAAATCTCTGTTCTCTCCAACAATTCAATCATTCTTTGGCCTAATGGACCCTCGCTCATTCTTTCCCAAAATTCTCCTTTCAAAATCCTCTGATCTCACTTCCAAATTTGAAAACCTCATCTTACCTGCTAAAATCGACCTTCACATCTAACTGTCTAATCACTATTTTCTTCTTCAAGTTGATGTCAATGTGTTAATGAAGTTCAATGCTTCCACTAATATTGCAAAGCTTTTTTGGCATTAAATAGTAAACATAAATGAAAATGGTATTACATGCATTGTTATGAAAAAATACTCTTGATTATCTGATTACATGGATTTTTTTTTGCTTTAGCATCTGGTCTACGGATCAATGTGGAGTCGAAGCTGTAGGTCCAGAGTGCAGGCCAGATGTGTGGCCAGGCTTCAGAACATGAGCCACCGAAATTTCCGCCACCTCCAAAGAGATCCCACTACTATCCACATTTTCCCATCACCCCTTTCCGCCTTTCGCAGAGACCGTTCCTTCCGCAACTCCCTGGTTAATTCCCACCCAAACCACCCGCTCCCCAGGTACCTTCCCCTGCAACTGCAGAAGATGCAACACCTGTCGCTATTCCTCCTCCATCGACTGTCCAGGGACCCCGACAGTCCTTTCAGGTTAGGCACCTTCTCCAACCTCATCTACTGTATTCGTTTTTCAAGATGTACACTCTTATCCCTCAGCGAGACCAAATGTAGACTGGGCGATAGTTTTGTGGTACACCTTCGCTCAGCCCGCCTGAACCGCCCTGATCTCCCGATTGCTGGACATCTTAATTCTCCTTCCCATTCCTACAGACCTTTCTGTCCTAGGTATCCTCCATTGTCAGAGTGAGGCTAAACACAAATTGGAGGAACAGCATCTCATATTTCACCCAGTGGTATGAATATTGATTTATCTCACTCCAGGTAGCCCCAGCATTCCCTCTCTCTCTATCCCTCCCCCACCCAAGTCGCACTAGTTTCTCGTTTTCACCCTACAAACAGCTAACAATGGCCTGTTTCCTTTTTTGCATATCTTTTATTCATTGTTCTTTATCTCTCCACATCATCATCTATACCTCTCGTTTCCCTTATCCCGAACCAGTCTGAAGAAGGGTCTCAAACCGAAACATCATCCATTCTTTCTATCCAGAGATGCTGCCTGTCTCGCTGAGTTACTCCAGCTTTATGTGTCTATCGCCAGAACATGAGGCGTCGCTCAGTGGAAATATACAAGCTGAAACACTGGGCTCTACTTTCTATTCCCTTTAAACTCACTGGGTTCACTGATAGATGTATTATTGTGTAACAAGCAAAAAAGGTGCAATGTGTTAGGATGTCAATAGGATTGCATCCAGTACTTTAGATTAACCCTAGGGTGCAAGATTATTGAGTTTTACTGTACATATTACTGTGTTATTTCAAAAACTAGGAGATTGACAAAAGAGCACTTTAATAGACTGGTATCAAAGTTATGATACTGTTGTATAAACAAAGCAGTTATGGAAATAATTTCTCATGAGTATCGTGGAAATTAAATCATTAAAGTTAATAATCGATAACAGCATAGTTCATAACTAATTGAATATAGGTCATAATATTAAAAATATTAAAAAGCAGCATTAAAAAAATTAACAAATTAATTTGAAAAACCACTGGACAGCATATTTTTTTCAAAATTAGCTGCAGCATTCAAATGCTGATTTCACAACCATAGCGTCAGTCAAAAACTTTTACTTACGTGGGAATAGGAACCATGCAGGATGGGCAAGGGATCGTAGTTCGAATGAAGGCTGGTTCAGAACGTCGTTCCCAAGGACCAGTGGGTTGGCACTAAGACAGAAAGGTTATCATGAGCACCGTATTACAAAATGCTAGAGCAACCTTTTAGTAACTTTTTAGATAATATTTACTAAAGAGCTTTGACAATTTGCTCAAGGCACACTGAAAATAAATCTTTGAATTAATTTCAATATAACCTTTCAGTTTCTTTCTTTACTGCTCTGAATTGGAACTAGGTAACCTGCTGCTTCTTACTAATCTTAAATCAAGGTTTAAGAACGTGAAAATAGGAGCTAATTTTGCACAAGACAAAACAAAAAGTATTCTTTCTGGATGAAAAAATAAATGTAACCACCAAACAAGAGCACTAAATGCAGTTTTAATTCATTCTAACTCCCACCCACCATTTATTGGCTTTGACATAAAACATAGAACAGTGTAGCACAGGAACAGGCCCTTCAGCCCACAATATCTCTGCTGAACACAATGCCAAGACCAACTCTTATCTACCTGCATATAATCTAAACTCTACATTCCATGCATATCCATGTGCTTATCCAAATGTCTTTTAAATGCCACTATCATATCTGCCTCCACCATCACTCTTGACAGTACATTACAGGCATTCACCACCCTATGTGTTAAAAAATATTGCCCGTATATCTCCTTGAAACATTGCCCTACTCACGTTACACCTTTGCCATCCAGCATTTGGCATTGCCGCACTGGGAGAAAGGTTCTGACTGTCTACCCTATCTATGCCGATCAATTTTATATACTTATCAGGTCTCCCCATAACCTCTGGCACTCCAGAGAAAATAATCCAAGTCTGTCCAACTTCTCCCTGTAGACAATACCCTCTCATCAAGGCAATATTCTGGTATAGCACCTCTGCACCCTTTTCAAAGCCTCCACATCCTTCCTGTAATGGGGTGACTAGAACTGCTCCAATACTTCAATTTACCTTGGGTTTTTTATATAAAGAATAATAATAATAATATATTCCTTTATTCGTCCCACACCGGGGAAATTTACAGTGTTACAGCAGCAAAGTGGATAGCAAGAGAGCAAGAGATCATTCATTATAAATAAAAGATACTTAAATTGTCACCAGTTTTCTGTGTGTTCTTAGCTGTTATTGTTGACTCGTATGCTGGGAACGGTGCTGGTTGTGCAGTCTCACAGCAGCGGGAAGGAAGGACCTCCTATATCTCTCCAGGCACTTGGGGTGAAGGAGTCTGTCACTGAAGGAGCTACTCAGTGCAGTGACAGTGTCCTGCATGGGGTGGGAGTCGTCCAGCAGCGATGCTAGTTTTGCCATCATCCTCCTCTCTCCCACCATCTGCACTGAGTCGAGGGGGCAACCCAGGACAGAGCTAGCCTTCCTGACCAGTTTGTCGAGTCTCTTCCCTTCCGCCGCTGAGATGCTGCTGCTCCAGCAGACCACTCCATAGAAATTGGCCGATGCAACCACCATGTTGTAGAAAGTCCTTAGGAGTGCCCCCTGCACTCCAAAGGACCTGAGTCTCCTTAGCAGATAAAGTCTGCTCTGGCCCTTTCTATATAGCGCATCGGTGTTTTCAGTCCAGTCCAGTTTATTATTGAGGCAGACACCCAGGTACTTATAAGAATCCACCCTCTCGATGTCCATTCCCTGGATGTTCACCGGTATCGGGGGGACCTGGCTGCGCTTGCAGAAATCTACCACCATCTCCCTGGTTTTCCCCGTGTTGATCCGGAGGCAGTTCCGCTGGCACCAGTCCACAAACTCCTTGATCAGTTCTCTGTACTCCCTGTCCTCGTCGTCCGTGATGAGGACAGAGTCGTCAGAGAACTTCTGTAGATAGAAGTCTGCGGAGCTGTGCCTGAAGTCCTTAGTGTACAGGGTGAACAAGAATGGTGTTAGCACTGTTCCCTGTGGAACCCCAGTGCTGCAGACCACCCTGTCCGAGACCAGATCCTTTGTCCTCACATACTGTGGTCGGTTGGTGAGGTAGTCCAGAATCCAGGATGTGAGGTGATGATCCACTCCTGTGCGCTCCAGCTTGCCCCCCAGAAGCCCCGGCTGGATGGTGTTGAATGCACTGGAGAAATCAAAGAACATGATTCTCACAGTGCTATCCGGCCTCTCCAGGTGTGAAAGAGCTCTGTTCCGCAGGTAGATGATGGCGTCCTCCACCCCGATGCGAGTCTGGTAGGCGAACTGCAGCGGATCCATTGATGGTCTCACCAGGGGGCGGAGATGGGCGAGGACCAGACGGTTCAGTGTCAAATGCTTGAAATTATTTGTTACAACTTGAAAAAGCAATGCAAAAATGATTGTTCCGTCTTCAATGCAATACTAAAATTCAACAATAATTAGAGTCTGGGGAGCATTTAGTAACAAGCTGTTTTATAATACAAGCATTTTCTTTTTTCCTTTTTATCCCGTAGCAGTTTAGTTTACTGTCAGATTGTCTTTTTTTCTCATCTCAAGAGCACAGCAGAAATAATAGCAAATGACTGGAGTCAACCATGCAACATGATTTGAAAATTGGTTGGGAGGCAGGAGACAAAAGGAAGATAAATAGTGAGGATTCTAGTTGATAGCTTTCTGATTAATACTGAACGGACAAAAAAAGATAAAAAGACAGTCAAGACTGTCCTCAGGAATAGAGACAATGACACACCAAGGACTGGGACAAGCAGGCTGTTAACTGTTTGGCATGATGCCACATAGTACATCAAGCCAAATGGCATTTAAGGGCTAACCAAGATGAAAAGGTGGCAACACTGGAAGAAGAGGACCAACAAGAGGCTGGAAATTCTGCTCCTCTGAGCAACAACATACCCAATACTTCTGAAGAACTTGCACCCAGAACGAAGAAATAAAAAATATATATGTTGCAGTAACAATTACAACTTAGCTAGGGCCAAATGTGATAATAAAGAATTTTTGAGACAAGAAAGAAAAGGGCTTAAATCATCAGGGAGAATGGAAAACTAGTCATAGAAATATCAGAAATTAGACTTTTTCTGTTATGGCTTTGGTGCAAATAAGCAAATTGACAGCATGCATGTAAAACTATTATGGAACCTACAGTTTTATTCATTACCAAAATTCTGTGAAACATGAATTTGCATTGACAATGTCGATTTGGGTATATGTTCTGGAGTATTGCTTAGAAGAAAACTAATAAATCAGTGATTAAGCTGGAACACCGCAGAAATCTTTAAAATAAACAAATCAATGCCCACCATTTCTCTCAAAAGGAAGCTGCATTGATTGTTTCCTGATTAATCACAAGCTTCACAAAAATTTACCTCAAGATATACTTGAATATACAAACTACATATTCTTACATGATTTTCTTGTTTAACCAGCACTTCATCATGACATGGTTCAGGGCAAAGGTGAGCACAAGTGGTTTGTGCTTTTTGGCAGGACTGCTTGCATGGAGGGCAAGGACCAAAGTGGCATCGGTGCTTCACTCTACTTGGATGATGACATGTGGATGGCTTCCTGGAGATAAAAATAACGTCTTCAGTTATATGGAGTCACAAGAAACTGAAGATGCCAGATTCTGAACAATAAATAATGTGCTGGAGGAATTCAGTAGGTCAGGCAATATCTGTGGAGGGAATGAATATGTTTCGGGTCAGAAACATTCTGTTCATTCCCTCCACAGATGCTGCCTAACCTGCTGAGTTCCGCCTGGACTTTGTCTTTTGCTCAAGTCTTCAGTTAAAATCCTTAGAATAGATTTTTAAAATCCTGCAATCATCAA
This sequence comes from Rhinoraja longicauda, assembly GCF_053455715.1. Classification (NCBI taxonomy): domain Eukaryota; kingdom Metazoa; phylum Chordata; class Chondrichthyes; order Rajiformes; family Arhynchobatidae; genus Rhinoraja; species Rhinoraja longicauda. The sequence continues at coordinate 63,638,015 of NC_135953.1, read as the reverse complement.
AAATATATTTTTATGATGGAAAAAAAGAATAAAAATAAGGCAGGAAATGGTGTTGGATAGACTGATGGGACTGAAAACTGATAAATCCCCAGGGCCTGATGGGCTGCATCCCAGAGTACTTAAGGAGGTGGCTCTAGAAATTGTGGACGCATTGGTGATAATTTTCCAATGTTCTATAGATTCAGGATCAGTTCCTGTGGATTGGAGGGTAGCTAATGTTATCCCACTTTTTAAGAAAGGAGGGAGAGAGAAAACAGGAAATTATAGACCAGTTAGTCTGACATCGGTGGTGGGGAAGATGCAGGAGTATATTATAAAAGACGAAATTGCGGAGCATGCGGATAGCAGTAACAGGATCATTCCGAGTCAGCATGGATTTACGAAGGGGAAATCATGCTTGACTAATCCTCTGGAATTTTTTGAGGATGTAACTCGGAAAATGGACAGGGGAGAGCCGGTGGATGTAGTGTACCTTGACTTTCAGAAAGCCTTCGACAAGGTCCCACATAGGAGATTAGTGGGCAAAATTAGAACACATGGTATTGGGGGTAGGGTACTGACATGGATAGAAAATTGGTTGGCAGACAGAAAGCAAAGAGTGGGGATAAATGGGTCCCTTTCAGAATGGCAGGCAGTGACTAGTGGGGTACCGCAAGGATCGGTGCTGGGACCGCAGCTATTTATAATGTACATTAATGACTTGGATGAAGGGATTAAAAGTACCATTAGCAAATTTGCAGATGACACAAAGCTAGGTGGCAGTGTGAACTGTGAGGAAGATGCTATGAGGTTGCAGGGTGACTTGGACAGGTTGTGTGAGTGGGCGGATGCATGGCAGATGCAGTTTAATGTGGATAAGTGTGAGGTTATCCACTTTGGTGGTAAGAATAGGAAGACAGATTATTATCTGAATGGTGTCAAGTTAGGAAAAGGGGACGTACAACGAGATCTGGGTGTCCTAGTGCATCAGTCACTGAAAGGAAGCATGCAGGTACAGCAGGCAGTGAAAAAGCCAATGGAATGTTGGCCTTCATAACAAGAGGAGTTGAGTATAGGAGCAAAGAGGTCCTTCTGCAGTTGTACAGGGCGCTGGTGAGACCGCACCAGGAGTACTGTGTGCAGTTTTGGTCTCCAAATTTGGGGAAGGATATTCTTTCTATTGAGGGCGTGCAGCGTAGGTTTACTAGGTTAATTCCTGGAATGGCGGGACTGTCATATGTTGAAAGACTGGATCGACTAGGCTTGTATACACTGGAATTTAGAAGGATGAGAGGGGATCTTATTGAAACATATGATTATTAAGGGGTTGGACACGTTAGAGGCAGGAAACATGTTCCCAATGTTGGGGGAGTCGAGAACCAGGGCCACAGTTTAAGAATAAGGGATAGACCATTTAGAACGGAGATGAGGAAAAACTTTTTCAGTCAGAGAGTTATAAATCTGTGGAATTCTCTGCCTCAGAAGGCAGTGGAGGCCAACTCTCTGGATGCTTTCACAGCCCACAGACACACTCCTAGACTCAATTAATAACATCACATCATACAGAAAGGGAAAGATAGGTGACATATATTCTTTATTAACGAGAGAAAACATAATAATAATAATAATAATGCATTACATTTGTATAGCGCTTTTCTAAACACTCAGGGTTTACTAAAACATAGAAAAAATAAATAAATAAGTAAACGAACAGAAAAGGAAAAATAAGGTGAGGTGACGGTCAGTGGTTGAACGCAGTGTTGAACAGGTGAGACTTCAGTGATGTTTTGAATGTGGTGAGTGAGGAGGAGTCTCTGATGGTTTGAGGTAGTGAGTTCCAGAGGGTGGGAGCAGCGATGGAGAAAGCCCTGTCCCCCCAGGATCTGAGTTTGGTCCGGATGGGGGGGACAGGAGGTTAGCAGCAGCAGAGCGGAGGGTGCGGGTGGGAGTGTGTCTGTGGAGGAGGTCAGTCAGGTAGGATGGGGCCAGGTTATGGAGGGCTTTGTAGGTCATGAGGAGGATTTTGTACTGGATTCTCTGGGGGATGGGGAGCCAGTGGAGCTTGTAAAGGACAGGGGTGATATGGTCACGGGGCAGGGAGTGGGTGAGTAGACGGGCAGCGGAGTTCTGGATGTATTGGAGTTTATTGATGATTTTTGAGGGTGAACCATAGAGGAAGCTGTTACAGAAGTCCAGACGGGAGGTGATGAAGGCGTGGATGAGGGTTTCTGCAGCTGTGGAGGAGAGGGACGGACGGAGACGGGCGATGTTTTTGTGGTGGAAGAAGGCTGTCTTGGTGATGTGTTTGATGTGTTTGTCGAAGGAGAGGGTTTGATCAAAGATGATTCCAAGATTCCGGATGTGAGGGGAGGTGGATACTGGGAAACCGTCGATGTTGAGGGTGAAGTTATGGGTGGATTTGGTGGGCGTTTTTGGTCCAATGATGATGATTTCAGATTTGTCGCAGTTTAGTTTGAGGAAATTGATTTAAAGCCAAGATTTTATTTCAGTGATGCAGTTTGTCAGGATAGAGTGTGTGGTGGTGGAGATTGACTTGGTGGAGATGAGGAGCTGGATATCATCGGCGAAGCAGTGGAAATTGAGACCATGACGGCGGATTAATTGACCAAGGAGGAACAGGTACAGGATGAAGAGGAGGGGGCCGAGAACTGAACCTTGGGGGACACCTTGGGGGAGGGGAGCGGTGGGGGATTTGCAGTTATTAATGGAGATGAACTGGTGCCTGTCGGAGAGGTATGATTTGATCCAGGATAGGGCAGTGCCGGTGATGTTAAAGGTGGTTTCAAGTCGGGTGAGGAGGATGGAGTGATTGATGGTGCCAAAGGCGGCGCTGAGGTCGCGTAGGATGAGAATGTTGAGGTTGCCAGTGTCAGAGGAGAGGAAAAGGTCGTTGGTGATTTTGAGGAGTGCAGTTTCAGTACTGTGGTTGGAGCGGAATCCGGATTGGAATGTTTCATACAGGTTATTGGTAGAGAGGTGATGTTTGAGTTGAGAAGCTACAGCGCGTTCCAAAACTTTGGACAGAAAGGGTAGGTTGGAGATTGGTCTGAAGTTGTTTGGGGTGTCAGGGTTTGACAAGTTTGGGGTGACAAGTCAACTCCCTAAAAGAGCAGTGGGAAGGGGATCTGGGTTTGAAAATTTCAGACTCCATCTGGTCAAAGATGATTGGGGGTATGTACACATCTCCGATATGCATGAAGCATACTGTTATGCAGTTTAAGATTTTCCACCGACTGCACTGGACCAAGGCTAAGCTAGCCCAATTCACACCCAATATAGACTCCATGTGTGACCAAGCCACTTTAATTCATATGTTTTGGGATTGTCCTAAGTTATCTAATATTTGGCAATTAATATTCGATACGCTCTCCCAAACTACCTATGAATCCTGAGAACCATCAGCTCCCGTTGCTTTATTCGGTGCGGTAACACAAAATCTTGCATTAAATAATAATAAACTAAATCTTTTGTCTTTTGCCACGCTGGTGGCCAGACAACAAATCTTGATTAGATGGAAAGCTTGTAACCCTCCAACATTTGCACAGTGGATTAGGGATAAGTTGTATTTTATTAAATTGGAGAAGATTAGGTATACTGTTAGGGAATCAGCTGACAAGTTTACATTGATATGGCAACCTTTTCTTAGTTGTATTGATGATTTAGGCTCTGATAATTTTATGGTTGAGTAGTGTCTTTGATATGTGTGTATGTAATTAAGAGTGGAATTGAAGTATTAGAATGGTCCAATAGACAATAGACAATAGGTGCAGGAGAGAGGCCATTCGGCCCTTCGAGCCAGCACCGCCATTCAATGTGATCATGGCTGATCATTCTCAATCAGTACCCCGTTCCTGCCTTCTCCCCATACCCCCTGACTCCGCTATCCTTAAGAGCTCTATCCAGCCCTCTCTTGAATGCATTCAGAGAATTGGCCTCCACTGCCTTCTGAGGCAGAGAATTCCACAGATTCACAACTCTCTGACTGAAAAAGTTTTTCCTCATCTCAGTTCTAAATAGACAATATTCAGAACTTATTCTTAAACTGTGGCCCCTTGTTCTGGATTCCCCCAACATTGGGAACATGTTTCCTGCCTCTAACGTGTCCAACCCTTTAATAATGTTATATGTTTCGATAAGATCCTCTCTCATCCTTCTAAATTCCAGTGTATACAAGCCTAGTCGCTCCAGTCTTTCAACATACGACAGTCCCTCCATTCCGGGAATTAACCTAGTAAACCTACGCTGCACGCCCTCAATAGCAAGAATATCCTTCCTCAAATTTGGAGACCAAAACTGCACACAGTACTCCAGGTGCGGTCTCCTCTTGTTATGAAGGCCAACATTCCATTGGCTTTCTTCACTGCCTGCTGTACCTGCATGCTTCCTTTCAGTGACTGATGCACTAGGACACCCAGATCTCGTTGTACGTCCCCTTTTCCTAACTTGACACCATTCAGATAATAATCTGCCTCCCTATTTTTACAACCAAAGTGGATAACCTCACACTTATCCACATTAAACTGCATCTGCCATGCATCCGCCCACTCACACAACCTGTCCAAGTCACCCTGCAACCTCATAGCATCTTCTTCACAGTTCACACTACCACCCAGGTTTGTATCATCTGCAAATTTGTTAATGGTACTTTTAATCCCTTCATCCAAGTCATTAATGTATATTGTAAATAGCTGCGGTCCCAGCACCGAGCCTAGCGGTACCCCACTAGTCACTGCCTGCCATTCTGAAAGGGACCCATTTATCCTCAGTCTTTGCTTTCTGTCTGTCAACCAATTTTCTATCCATGTCAGTACCCTACCCCCAATACCATGTGCTCTAATTTTGCCCACTAATCTCCTATGTGGGACCTTGTCAAAGGCTTTCTGAAAGTCGAGGTACACCACATCCACCGGCTCTCCCCTTTCAATTTTCCTAGTTACATCCTCAAAAAATTCCAGAAGATTAGTCAAGCATGATATGTTTTAACATTCCGATTTTTCTCCTTCCCTCTTCTCTGTTTCTAGGCGTGTTAGTGCCCTAGATAATATGGTGTACTGCTTTAAACCTCTAACAATTTATCTCTTTTTTAAAAATCATCCTTTATTTTTTATTTTTTGGTTAATTTAATTTTTTATTTAAAAAAAAAAATTGTCTTTTTTTTAATGCTTATGTTTATGTTTACTTATTTTCCTTGCATATCTTAAGTTGTATACCCTCTGAATGGTATTGTGGGTGGGGGTGGTGGGTGGGGGGATATCTATCAGCACTAATGTGTTCATGCATTGAATTGTCAAAGCTGTATCATTAAAAAATCAGAAATAAACTTTGTTCAAATAAAAGAATAAGGGGCAGGCCATTTAGAACGGAGATGAGGAAAAACATTTTCAGTCAGAGTTGTAAATCTGTGGAATTCTCTGCCTCAGAAGGCGGTGGACGCCAATTCTCTAGATAGAGCTCTTAAGGATAGCGGAGTCAGGGGGTATGGGGAGAAGGCAGGAACGGGGTACTGATTGGAAATGATCAACCATGATCACATTGAATGGTGGTGCTGGCTCGAAGGGCCGAATGGCTTACTCCTGCACCTATTGTCTATTGATTGGAAGGGGTTGTGTTAGGACAGAATGAAAATAAATAGATCTTAAAAAATGAGAAGCAAGTGTTGTTGCATTGGTTCAGACCATTTGATTTAACTGGTTTGGGTAATGTTTCTGCATCATACAAGCCATCTTCTGGTAGCGTAATTCCAAGTTTGACATTCTAAAGTCCTAAACAGCCTTGCAACCATTGCATTGGGTATACCAATCTAATCTATTTGGTCTGGAACAGTTTTGTAACAGGGGAAAAATAGGGAGAGGAAGTGGTGGAGGGGATAAGAGGGGGGGAGTCACTTTAAATGATCCAGGACACATTACAAATTGTACAGAGCAAACAGTATGAATTGAAGGTCATGGATGTTTGCCCACAGGATTAGATTACGCCTCCTTATAAAACATCAAATGCACAGTATATTACAACGTCATCCATATAAATTATCCTTGATTTCCTCAAATAGACATTTGTGAAATTTACTTTCCATAATTTCAGGTAACAAGAGTAAATCAAAAGTAACAAATTACACTTTTTTTTAAACTGACTAATGAGATATATGACATATTTCATAGCTTAAGCAGCAAATAATGCTGCCAGTGACAGTGACCATTAACTATTGTATGAAATGTTTATATAATGGAGCAGGATGTTTGCACAATCTCAAACTGCTATATTTTTCAAAAATTGTTCAGTTTCATGCAAGACCTCCATCCTCTTCTTTATGTAATGTGACCTAATCGGAAGTGGCGGCGCCTAACGGCAGCGGCTTGCTAGCAGTCTGTTCGTCTTTTTTCCTTTTTTTTTTTGTTGTGTGTCGGTGTTGGGATGGTTTTTGTGTATTTTTTTGGTTGTGTATGTGTGGGAGGGGGTGGGGGAAACTTTTCTCTTCCTCACGGCGCGGGGTGCGGCTCGGCTGCGGGGCCTAACATCGCCCGGTGTGGCTTGGCCGCTGGACTTTACATCGCACCGGTGCGGCTTGGCCGCTGGACTTTACATCGCCCGGTGCGGCTTGGCCGCGGGACTTATCAGTGCCCGGTGCAGCTCGGCCGCGGGACTTAACATCGCCCGGTGCGGCTCGGCCGCGGGACTTTACATCGCTGGTGCGGCTCGGCTGCGGAACTTTACATCGCCCGGTGCGGCTCGGCCGCGGGGCTTAACATCGCCCGGTGCGGCTCGGCCGCGGGGCTTAACATCGCCCGGTACAGCTCGGCTGCGGGACTTTTCATCGCTGGTGCGGCTCGGCTGCGGGACTTAACATCGCCCGGTGCGGTTCGACCACGGGACTTTACATCGCCCGGTGCGGCTCGGCCGCGGGGCTTTACATCGCTGGTGCGGCTCGACCACGGGACTTTACATCGCCCGGTGCGGCTCGGCCACGGGACTTAGCTGCGCAGGGCTTGGTCGCGGGCCTTTCATCGCCCGGTTCGGCCGCGAGACGTTTCAGTGCCCGGTGCGGGGACTGTGCGTGTCGGTTGGGGACGAGCTGTCTGTCCGTGGGCGTGGGGAGGAGAGTGGAAGTTTTGTTGCCTCCATCACAGTGAGGGGGTGTTCGGAGTCACTGTGATGGACGTTTGTGTTGGGGCTATGTGTCTTGTGTTCTTTTTTTTTTTCTGTGACTGCTATGTAGTTTTGTTCGGTACTTCGGTGCCGAACGACAAATAAAGCTCTGTTATACCTGTTATTATACCTAATGCTGAACTAAAGTAGCAAAGTACTCAGAACCACAAAACACAAGCAGTTTTAACTTGACACTGTCTGCAACACAAGCCTGATGGACGTGGTCCCAACAAGATCTTGGTTACCTGAATATTAACAGACTTTTTTGTGTAAGCTATACCACCTCATTGCTCCAAACCATGCTAACCCTATCCTTAATTTACCAGAGCACCACTTCACAAGGTTGGTTTACAAATATATACTAGCTGTCCTGCAAGGTTTAACATTTCTTATCTGATAGGTTGAACATCATTATATACAAATTACATCTTCACTGTTCAAAGTCAATTTCCTAAATATTGCAGACTTACCTGCATTGCTCTTTACACCTCGGAGGCTTGGTAGTACGTTCTCTGCCACAAGGTACAATTATAACAGTTGCACTGCAATTACATTTAACTTCGACGGTCTCTGGACAAGGGTAGCAAGTACCTAAGAATTTGAAAAGAAAAAAAAATTAAACAGGGCCATGGTGGTACAGCGGTAGAGTTGCTGCCTTACAGTGCTTGCAGCGCTGGAGACCCGGGTTCGATCCTGACTACGGGTGCTGTCTGTAGGGAGTTTGTATATTCTCCCCATGATCGCATGGTTGTAGGTTAATTGGCTTAGTGTATGTGTAAATTGTCCCTAGTGTGTGTGATAGTGTTAATGTTCGGGGATCGCTGGTCGATGTGGACTCGGTAGGCTGAAGGGCCTGTTTCCGCGCTGTATCTCTAAACTAAAACTAAACTATATAAATTCAATCGACACAGTAATTTAAATGGCAGATTCATTTCCATAGTACTTTAATCTGCCTCACTTTTAACTCCATTCAAGTTGTTCACTCTGTGCGACCTTTAGATTAAAAACTTGTGAAGGGCACTCTAACATTTAACACATTTAAGTCATGGAATTGTTTTTTATAATCAGGAGTTCCTATTATCACTCAGCATCAAGAGATAAAAAGGTGGTTGGGGGATGGGGATAGAATGCGTCTGGACTGGAAGTATGCTTTGCCACATAAAACGGAATCAGAAGACGTCATTTTATGATAAATTCTTAGAAATGTAGCCATTTCTCTTCGTCTTTTCATATTTCTCAGAAGGAACTTTGTTTAAAATGCCTTCAAATCATCAACAAACTACAGGGGGTTTCTACATTATGGCTGTTCGCGTCACGGAAATACAGTGTTACAGAAATCACAAATCTCTTCAAAAATTTGAGATATTGAATAAAACTCATTCTTACATAATGCGTGAATAAAATGTAAATAAACATTTTTTTTCCAACATGTGGTTCTTGACGCACACACAAGTAGGGCGGTTTTGCGTTAAAAACATCAAGATACGGGAGTTTTTTTTACAATGTACCACCTTCCCCCTATCCCTCCACAGTGCGGGATTCACCTATGCTGGTGAAAATGTTAGGTGTTTTTTGTCCTAAAAAATGGTAAATAATTGAAGACAAGACTTGTGGTGTAGGACTAGTAGATTTTCTGGACAATTGGATGTCATTCCTCTTCATACCACTAGGATTTCCAAAAAACGGATTATCAGAGTTTCGTTGTAGTCCCTCTACAAGGTGAACATAGTAGCTATACAGAAGGTACAGATAAGATATTGAGGCTGTCAAGAAAGGAGAACTTCGATCACCAGGAAAAGTTAATTCGTCTTTGGTTATTTTCTTTGGAGCAAAGGTGGAAAGGACATTAAAATGAGACATGTAATATTAAGAAGTCAATTTGGAGTGGATAGAATTTCCCCAATTTCCTCAGCAGAGACGTCAATAAATTAGTTAGGTTAGATTAAAAGTATTTGGTGCTCGTGCTAAAGGGGAATAGAGGAAAAACAATATTCACCCAGCGTGTGGTTGGGTTCTGGCACTCACTGCCTCAATGAGCAGTAGAAGGTTTTATCCTTCATTGCATTTTTAAAAAAAAGTAATGTATTAGTTAATTCGTCTTTGGTTATTTTCTTTGGAGCAAAGGTGGAAAGGACATTAAAATGAGACATGTAATATTAAGAAGTCAATTTGGAGTGGATAGAATTTCCCCAATTTCCTCAGCAGAGACGTCAATAAATTAGTTAGGTTAGATTAAAAGTATTTGGTGCTCGTGCTAAAGGGGAATAGAGGAAAAACAATATTCACCCAGCGTGTGGTTGGGTTCTGGCACTCACTGCCTCAATGAGCAGTAGAAGGTTTTATCCTTCATTGCATTTTTAAAAAAAAGTAATGTATTAGTTAATTCGTCTTTGGTTATTTTCTTTGGAGCAAAGGTGGAAAGGACATTAAAATGAGACATGTAATATTAAGAAGTCAATTTGGAGTGGATAGAATTTCCCCAATTTCCTCAGCAGAGACGTCAATAAATTAGTTAGGTTAGATTAAAAGTATTTGGTGCTCGTGCTAAAGGGGAATAGAGGAAAAACAATATTCACCCAGCGTGTGGTTGGGTTCTGGCACTCACTGCCTCAATGAGCAGAGAAGGTTTTATCCTTCATTGCATTTTTAAAAAAAAGTAATGTATTAGTTAATTCGTCTTTGGTTATTTTCTTTGGAGCAAAGGTGGAAAGGACATTAAAATGAGACATGTAAAATTAAGAAGTCAATTTGGAGTGGATAGAATTTCCCCAATTTCCTCAGCAGAGACGTCAATAAATTAGTTAGGTTAGATTAAAAGTATTTGGTGCTCGTGCTAAAGGGGAATAGAGGAAAAACAATATTCACCCAGCGTGTGGTTGGGTTCTGGCACTCACTGCCTCAATGAGCAGTAGAAGGTTTTATCCTTCATTACATTTTTAAAAAAAAGTAATGTATTACAACATAACAAGCTGATATCTTAAACATTACAAAATGGTACAAGCAAAATGACAATATTTTTGCCAGCATGGACTTTTCTTTTGTAAATTTGCATAATGAAATTCACCTTCAATGTGCAAGCATTTTTTGACTGTGAAAAATTGTATCTGAAGATCAAGATCCAAAACATGGCCCAAAGCTCATGATTTATCGTCCAATAGAAATCCATGCAATTTTATATGCATGCAGTAGCTCAAAGGACTGAAGAGATACCACCAATGCAAAATTCTCCACCAATGCAAAAGAGATACACTCAGCAAAATTCTCCAAATATGTTGGTAGGATATCTGTGATCAGAACCTTAAAATGGATCCAGCACACAAATACTGCAGCTGAGTTTCTGTTCTTTTAATGGCACTGTCTAAATCCTGAATCTCCACGCCCAATAACACTCTTGGGATACCAGCACCCCAAGGACTGCAGCAAGACTATAGGTTCCCACCATCGCATTGTCAAGGACAATTTGGGAATGCAATATAAGTTACAGGCTTGCCAGCATACTCATATTCTGTTATTAAAGATAACAGCAAAACAACAGTGGCACCTTTGAAAAGGTGTCACACGTGAGGCTGCTAAGGAAAATGAGAGCCCATGGTATCAAAAGGCAGATACTAGCAAGGATAGCAGATTGGCTGAATGGCAGAAGGCAAAGAGTGGCAATAAAGAGGGCTTTTTCTGCTTGGCTGCCAGTGACAATCGGAGTTCCGCAGGGGTTGGTGCTGGGGCCGCTGCTCTTCACGTTGTATATTAATAATTTGGATGAGGGGATAGAAGGCTCTGTGACCAAGTTTGCAGATGATACAAAAATAGGTGGAAGGGCAGGTAGTGTAGAGAAAGCAGGGTCTGCAGAAGGACTTGGACAGGTTGGGAGAGTGGACAGAGAAGTGGCAGATGGGATATAGTGTAGCAAAGTGTGGATTCATGCATTTTGGTAGTAGGAATAAAGGCGTAGACTATTTTCTTAATGGAGAGAGAATCCAGAAATCGGAGGTACAAAGGGACTTGGGAGTGCTGGTACAGGATTCCCAAAAAAGTAATCTGCAAGTCGAATTGGTAGTAAAGAAGGCAAATGCAATGCTAGCATTCATATTAAGAGGGCTAGAATACAAAAACAGGGATGTAAAGCTGAGGCTCTATAAGGCGCTGGTCAGGCCACATTTGGAGTATTGTGAGCAATTTTGGGCACCATATCTGATGAAGGATGTGCTGGCCCTGGAGAGGATCCAGAGGAGGTTTACAAGAATGATTCCGGGAATGAATGGGTTAACATATGATGATCGTTTGACAGCACTGGGCCTGTACTCGTAGGGTTTAGAAGAATGAGGGGGGACCTCATTGAAATGTACCGAATAGTGAAAGGCTTGGATAGAGTGGATGTGGAGAAGACGTTTCCACTAGTAGGAGTCTAGGACTAGAGGTCATAGCCTCAGAATTAAAGGACGTTCCTTTAGGAAGGAGGTGAGGAGAAATTTATTTAGTCAGAGGTTGGTGAATCTGTGGAATACTTTGCCACAGAAGGTTATGGAGGCCATGTCAATGGATAATTTAACGGCAGAGATAGAATGATTCCAGGGGTTATGGGGAGAAAGCAGGAGAATGGGTTAGGAGGGAGAGATATATCTGCCATGATTGAATCGTGGAGTAGACTTGATGGGCCGAATGGCCTAATTCTACTGCTCTCATTTATGACCTTATGACTATGTTAATTCAAAGCTTTTGGGAAACGAAAATCAAATGCATAATCACAACCACATTTTTGGCACAGCTTCCCTTTAGAAATGGGATAATGTGCAAATAGTCTTCAAATTCCACCACACCAGACTGAAAATGGTGCCATTGTTATCGTTTAAAAGGGAAACGGTAATTATAAAAACATTATTCAATGGCAAAATTTTTGTTTAGAATACATAAAATTCACCTCCATCAACACTTTCTGTATGTGGCATTTTTCACATCAGATTATCTATACCAATGCTGAACAAGAGCATTCTTCACAAGAAGTAACCTTTACCTCCACTTTCAATCTGATTTTGAGAAAGAGCAGATTTTAAAATCATAATATGATCGCTAGAATTAATTAAATTTAATAAAGGTACAAACAGATAGTAAAAGGAGAATTTTTCCATTTGACATTATAGAAATGTGAAATATATTACAAAGCTACCTTTGTACTGGAATCATTTCTTATCAGAAAGCTTTGCACTGTTAAATCATCTAGCTCCATAACTCCATCCTCACCTCCAACGATCTAAAAGCCTGAAAACAACTTATTTATCATCAAGGTCAAGATAATTTATTCAGTTGTGTCCAACACTTTGCTCCTCCCTAGCTCAGACCAATGTGTATGGCTTCTCTCGGCTCGAAACCTAAATTCAGATATGTTTATTGTCATATACACCAACATGCAATGAAATGTCTTGTTCATGTGAAGCTCAGAGAAATTGGTATAGTTATGATAAATATAACAATTACAATGACGAGTGTAAACAGTAGAATGGTGCAAGATTGTAGAGCAAAATCACAGTCGTGCAAAAGAATTTGCACAATATGTGCAATTTGTGCAATAATGGAATAAATGTATGAGGCAGAGTTAAAAGCAAGAGAACAGTCTATGTGGCAGCATCCCCAGGAAGGGAGTGTGAAAGAGCTGATTGGTTCGGGAGTCTTATCGCAATGGGGAAGAAGCTATTCTTAAATCTGGAATTCAGAGCATTCAAGCTCCTGTATCTAAGGTAGAAGAGAGAAAAGGGAATGGCCAAGATGACAGACATCCTTGATAATACTTTGGGCCTTCCTGATGAACACACTGTGAAGAGTGACTGGATGAAAGGAGACAAGCCTGTGGTGAACTGGGTTGTGTGCTCTTCAGATTCAGCCAGTCAAAAAGTCTATAGTGCATCTTCTGTAGAAGCTCTCTCCTAAGGTACTAGCCTCTCATCACCACTTTTCTCAAAAATTCTAATCTTTTGACACTGTTCTTGCACGTGCCTTCCTGTGAATGCCCAGTTTCCATATAAATCGATCTTGAGCTTTTTCAGAATTCCTAGTCTGAACCTATCAATGTAGTTTGCAACCATACCACATCACTGAAACAGCCCTTATTAAAGTAAATAACAAATAATCAATAAAAATATTACATGATGGTTAAATACTGGCCAGGACTGTCGTGATACTGCCCCAACCTCACTTTACATCCATGCCTTGGGATATTTTATGTCACCCAAACAAAGCTTATTGTAGATGTTCTTTCTGGCCTGGCCCAACCCTGGACAGCGAAGATCATAATAGTCCAGTAACAATTAGCTCCGATTCTATTGTTTCAGTTCAGATAAACTCCAGTGACATTCTTGTATATATATGGCAATCTACAATTTCATCCAGGTATTTGCAAATACTGTACCATGGACTTAGAAACCAAAAAGATTGATATTATTCAGTATATTAATAGCATTTGTGTTGCTAATTTCAGTTTGATAACCTATTGTTGTCTTGAGATGTTAACTTCCTTTGTCTCTCTTCACGGATATTTCCTTACTGAAATGTTACCAATTCTTTATTCAAATTTCCAGCATCTGTAGTATTTTACACTTGGAGGTTGAGACAAGCAAGATTTGCGGAGAGATTTGTGAAGTGTATCAATTAAAGAAGTTCTGCATGTTTAAAAGTTTTCAAAGATGACTGCAATTTCTTCAGGAAAAAAAAAGAAAAAGCAAGACAAATTTACTTCAATAACCGAGTACAAATGACAAAAGAAATAAAGCGTTCCTTATTTGGAACCTTATTGCATGCTTACCTGCAATAAGCTGACCACAAACTCATTAGCATATTTCACATAAACAATTTCATGTTTATGAAAACTAAAGGCATTATCTGTAAACACACAGTAATACACACATTTTTGAATTCTAAAAATAAGAAAACAGGAGCAAAATTTTCAATGGAAATGTTATAATTCCAGAGGATATAGAATGTTAGAATAATCTAAAAATATTCGATTTCCCACCTGAATTTTTTGTCAAAAATGTAATACCGTAGACCTTGAGTCATTGTACAGCTTGAAAATAGGTCCTTTGGCCCATCTTGTCCATGCCAACATGTTGAGCTATTCCCATTGCTTGCATTTGACGCACTGTCCATATATTGGTCCAAATGTCTAAAAAGCCGCATCTGCCTCTAGTTTCCTCTGGCACCTTCTTCCAGGTTGGACTACCCCCAGTGAAAAAGATGCCCTTGATATCCCTCTTAAATCTTCCCGTCACATCTTTTAAAAATCAAGTTGAGATGCTGTTGTGATCAAAAACCCTGACTGTAATTGATCTTTCATGACTAGGTAAGAGCTTTCGTATACGTGAAGAAAATTTTGCTCCAAAAGCAAAAATGCTGATCCCAATTCAATGTGCATTAACTATGAAAGCCCTATCATCTTGTTGCTTGGTAGCAATCTAAACATAAACTGGACTGTTAATAAAAAACTTTAAATCTTTGATACAACAAAATTATACAATCTTCATTGATGTAAACAGCAATTGATGTAAATCATCATGTTTTGGTATGCACCGTTCTCCTCATGTTAAAAAATGTGTAAAGAAGCAATTTCTTCACAGTTTATGAACATATTGGACCAAATTACAAGATATAGTAAAATTCAAAACTAATTCTTTCCTGATCAAAGTAAATAATGGATCGTTTACACTTTTCATAGTGTAGCTTTTCACAGCTACACTAGATCATAAGCAATAGTTTCACCAAATATTTCCCAATGAATATTGCAATCACCACCACACAGAGTGAAATGAAAATGTTTTTTAATTCTGCGTTGCTATTCTGAAAAGGCTGTACATAATGTAAATTGTGTCTTGATTTTTTAAGAAATCTTGTTTATTCATTAAAAAAACATGATGAAAGGGCAGCACAATGGCACAGCAATTAGATTACAAGAAAATTACACCTAGTGTGGGTGGGTGGTAGAAGAATCACGGTAGAGTTGATCAGCGTGAGATGTAATACATTACTAATCAAATTGACAAATGTAATTGATGTGATTGCTTCAAGAGCTAGCAGAGAACGCCCTCTTCCTATGTCAGCGCCTTCAACGACAATTTGCATTTATGTAGTGCAAACTATTCTAACACACTGTACATGAGCTTTATCAAATATACCAAATGTCTACCCAAACTTTACACCATCTGTTTTAAACAGTAATTATTTGGGAGCATCTTAAAAGAGAGAGAAAGAGATGAGGGAGAGAACTCCAGGCAAAATGGTGCCTCGACAGCTGAAAGGAGAAGCAGCAGTGCAGAAATTTTGTGGGGTCAGAGAGTAAGAAATCAAAGAATTCTTAGGACTAAAATGGGAATTTCAGGACTGAAGCAGAATTGGCTATACGCCCTGTTTCACTGTCCAAAGGGAAATGCTATCTCAAATTCACCATTCTACTTGATTCACATTTCTCTCGATTCTCTTGATTAAACACAGTCTTTGAATATATTCAATGAATTAGATCCACTGCTTGTTGCAATAGAGAATACCAACAATTTACAACCTACTGAGGAAATTAAAAGCCAAACACTTCAGTTGCTGGAAATACAAAATAGACACTAAGTGTTGTTGTTGTTCGTCCTTCGGATTCGAAGATGACGATGACTTCACTTTCAGTTGGAGGATGAGTGACTGTGGGTCCGGAAGTGACTGGTGAGGCCAATCCGGGCCCGGAAGGCACGCCCACACGTAGGACACAAGTGGATGGGTGCTGCAGTGGAAGTGGAGGTAGCCCGGGCCTTGCGCGCGGTGCGTTTCCTCTGGGCCTCTGCAGTGTGTCTGTTCTCTGCTGCACGGGCTCCTGTGGTGAGCTTGCTACCCCAGGTTGGACGGTCCAGAGCAAGAGACTCCCAGGTGCTGAGGTTGATGTCCAAGTCTTTGAGGGGCACTTTGAGGCAGTCCTTAAACCGTTTCTTCTGTCCTCCTACTGAGCCCTTGCCCTGACACAGTTCTCCATACAGAAGCTGTTTTGGCAGTTGACTCTCGGGCATTCTGACGACATGGCCTGCCCATCTGGCTTGGGCTTTCCATAGGAGGGTGTGGACGCTGGGGATTCCGGCCCGTTCCAAGACCTCTGTGTCGGGAATTTTGTCCTGCCACCTGATGTGGAGTCTGCGTAGGCAGCTCAAGTGAAAGTGGTTGACATGTCTGCTGTAGGCAGTCCAGGTCTCACTGGCATAGAGAAGAGTGGTGAGTACCACTGCACGGTAGACCTTCAGCTTGGTGGTAAGGCTGAGTCCTCTCCGCTCCCAAACATTCTCACGGAGTCGCCCAAAGGCAGTGCCGGCCTTGGCAATCCTGTTGTTGACCTCAGCGTCAATGTTCACCACTCACGAGAGTGTACTACCCAGATAGGTATAGCTGTCGACTGCCTGTAGATTCTGCCCCTTCACCGTGATGTGTGGTTCCTGGTAGGGCTTTCCAGGCGCGGGCTGGTACATAACTTCAGACTTTTTGGTGCTAATGGAGAGACCAAAGTTGTCACAGGCCTGTGAGTAGCAGTCCATTTCATGCTGCATCTTTTGCTCTGTGCTGGCATTGAGGGCGCAGTCATCAGCAAACACGAAATCTTGGCAGTGGGCAAGTCCTAAATGGGACTTGAACGGGGGTTGGACGACCCTGCCCCCACGATGTCTCCACTGTCTTGTGTGCATACCACAGTCGGTAAGTCGTTGGATCCAGCGGCTTTAGGGCTTGTCTACCTAGCATGTGAAGCCTGGGTTCGGCGGATTGCGCGGAGGAAACCACTAAAAGGTTCCACGGGCAGAAAGACGATCCCAGCAAAGCGTCGTGGAGCGCAAACAGGGCAGAGTGAGATACGTAGGACACCTCTGACCATCCACTGCATCTTGACCTGTCCCCAGCCGTCCCGACTATGTCTTGCTGCTGGAACCCGATAGGCCAGGACGAGAGAGTGAGGTCGACGATCTGCGCAACTCCCCCTCACTTAAATCCAAGTCAAGCAAGTCATGACACTAAGTACAACAAATATTGCAAACATAATGAAAAATATTTAACCTGAAACATTAATACTCTCTTTCCCCAAATATGCCACCTGCTTTGTATTTTGTGTATCCACAGTGAAGTGCTTTGAGAGGTTGGTTACAGGGAAATCATCTCCAGCCTCAGCAAGAACCTAGACCCATAACAAATTGCCTATCACCACTATAGACTGACTTGCGATGCGATCGCGCTGGCTCTCCACTCTGTAGTGGACGCTCTCATTTCACTCCTGTCATCAGGAAGAAGATATAGCAGTCTGAAAATTGCAATGTCCAGGAACAGCTTCTTTCCAACAACTATCAGGCAATTGAACACTACGAAGTCCAATCAAACGGCAAATTATGAACTGCCGGGGTTGTACTGGAGACTTTGGGCTTTATTTTGTATTTGCACTATGTACGTTTTATAAAACTTATAAAACTTTTTTTTAAATTGTTTGTCATATTATTTATTGAGTACTGTTTGGCAAACGTGTTCTGCTGCTGCAAGTAAGAATTCCATAGCTCCACCGAGGGATATATAACAATAAACCAATCTTGACTTTATTTCCAACCTTCAGTAATATATAAATAAATTACTGCATAGCTGGGAAGAAACATATTGCATGACTTCTTGAAATTTTGCTCCCTAATACCAGGTTAGGGATTCCAGATTTCCCAGGTGGAAGCAAAATCCATCATAACTTTTTAAAAACAAATGAATACAACTTAGAGATAACCAGTTTGAATGGGATGAAGAGCATGGCCAAGACAAAGGTTGTGATTCGAATAACCTGCACTCAATCAAACTAAAACAAAAAATTGGGTACATTAATTCAGATTTTTTTTTGCATGATTTGATGTTATGATGTTGATGTTAGATGTTGATTTGATGTTGATGTTTACCTCGATGGAGATGCGTTTTTTTCCGTAACATATCTCCGTCCACACTGCGGACCAACATCGAGGAGTTGGCAGCCTTTGCTGGAGACTTCGGGAGCTTCAACTGCGGGAGCTTGTGGAGTTAACATCGTGGAGCTAGTGGTACCTGTCGGGGGATCGACTTCGGAGCTCCAACCGCAGGAGCCTGCAGACTTTAACATTGTGGAACTCGCGGTCCCTGGTTAGAGACTGACTTCGGGAGCTCCAAGCCACAGGAGCTTTGACTGCCGCGACGCGGGGGGCTTCGACTGCTGGACGCGGGGGCTTCGACCGCTCCGACAGGGGGTGCTTCGGTTGCCCTGACTGCGGATGGTTCAACTGCCTCGACCACAGGAGAATAAAGAGGAAGAAGCTTGGACTTTATTGCCTTCCATCACAGTGAGGAATGTGGGGAATCCGCTGTGGTGGATGCTTATGTTAACTTTTATGTAGTTGTGTGTCTTGTTACTTTTTTTTGGGATGGCTGTATGGTAATTTGAGTTTCACTGTACCTTAATTGGTACTTGTGACAATAAACTGATCTTTGAACCTTTGAACCTTTATTGCATTAAAAAAACTATTAAATTTGTGAAAATTACCTCTATGGCAGGCTGATGGGCACTTGTGATTTCTACAGCCAAGAGTTCGACCACAGCTTTGGTCACAAGAAGTGCAATTGCCAGAACAGCACTAGAAGCAAACAATACACGAGGATTACTATAAATAAATAATACTTTGTGTCTTTTTAAAATAGGTGGTGGTTAAAACACAATTAAATAAAAACTTCAAAATTAAGCGTAACAAAATCTCCAAGTCTTAAAAATTCTTAACTTTAATTAGTTTGAAAGCATTCAGCTGTATAGGATGAAGCATTATAACCACAATAATGCTTCAATATCATATCCACAAAATTGTACAAATACCAAAATAAAGACAGTTCAATCTCGCAATTTCCCGTGCCAATGTTTATCCACAGAGAATAATATTAGAAAAAAGACAAGCAATTGCAATACTGACACCTTCTACTTTCGATTTTAAATGACTTTGTGACAAGAGGAGTTGCGTATAGGAGCAAAAAGGTCCTTCTGCAGTTGTACAGGGCCCTAGTGAGACCGCACCTGGAGTACTGTGTGCAGTTTTGGTCTCCAAATTTGAGGAAGGACATTCTTGCTGTTGTGGGAGTGCAGCGTAGGTTCACTAGATTAATCCCGGAATGGCGGGACTATCGTATGTTGAAAGACTGGATCGACTAGGCTTGTATACACTGGAATTTAGAAGGATGAGAGGGGATCTTATTGAAACATAAGATTATTAAGGGATTGGACACGCTAGAGGCAGGAAACAAGTTCCCAATGTTGGGGGAGTCCAGAACCAGGGGCCACAGTTTAAGAATAAGGGGTAGACCATTTAGAACGGAGATGAGGAAAAACGTTTTCAGTCAGAGAGTTGTAAATCTGTGGAATTCACTGCCTCATTAGGCAGTGGAGGCCAATTCTCTGAATGCATTCAAGATAGATAGAGTTCTTAATGATAGCGGAGTCAGGGGGTATGGGGAGAAGGCAGGAACGGGGTACTGATTGTGAATGATCAGCAATGATCACATTGAATGGTGGTGCTGGCTCGAAGGGCCAAATGGCTTGCTCCTGCACCTATTGCCTTGTGTCTAAATCAGCATGCAATGTGTGATTTAATGTTTCAACATATGCACAAATCCAACGCATATAACAATACTTGTCACTTAAACACTTTTGGTTATCATATGCTATGTTTATCTTATAAAAATGTTTATTATGTTACAGCACAATTATAGTGTTTGCCAAACACCGCTTGAATGAATTAAAAGATGAAGTGGAGACCCAAGCAAGAAGGAAGGAAAAAATAGTTGCTAAAACGCACTAAGAGCTAATTATGGATGTTTGTGTACCCGACTATTCAATCAACAGGAGCATCCTGCAGGGGATCTTTGGTCAAAAGTACATTATGGGAGTTGATCCCCGAATTCAAATTGTATACCAGTTAGAACTTCTTATAAATAAAGTCCATTCATCCAATCACACAACACTGACATCTGCTGGAAAGTAAGCCAAATGACAGGTGTACAAGAATTAGTACCCAAACCTCTCCTGTATTGGTGCAGCACCCTCTCCTCCGCCACTCCCCACCTCCTCCCATCTCCCCTCACCCCCTCCCCTCCTACTCCTCCCCCTCCCTCCCTCTCCCCTCCTACTCCTCCCCCTCCCTCCCTCCTACTCCTCCCCCCTCCCTCCCTCCTCCCCTCCCTACCCCCTCCCCTCCTCCCCTCCCTCCCCCTTTCCCTCCCCCACTCCATCCCCTCAACCCCCCATATCCTCCCTCCTCCCTCCACCCCCCCTCCCTCCACCCCCTCCCTCATTCCCTTCCTCCTCCCTCCCTCCCTAGGAGATAGATTTAAACTTTAAAATGTGAATAACTTTAAAAACATTACACCGATTTCAATGAAACTTCTTCCATTTGCACCAAAGGGACCACGGTGAGTAAGGTGGGCCTAAAATTGTCGCACTATCGCATACCGTTTTGGCTGAAGTTCAGGAACAAACAAACAAACAAAGTTTTAGTATATAGATGTTAACTGGACAACTATTGTAAGGAGAAAACAAAAAGGCTACCAAAAATACTCAGTATACCATTTGGACCATTTACCAAATACCATTTTTGAAATACTGATTCAGGAAAGAAAATTAGTGAGGATATCACAAAATATTTTCTTCAAATACTGGCATGAGATCACAAAGATTTGTGCGCGTGTAAATGAAAGGGACACTCGATGATAATAGGATTGGATTGGAACGGTACGACACTAGCCTCATCCCCAAGAATTTATCCTGCCGATATTCATCCTAACCCCAATCTTAAACTGCAGGATAAATAGTTACTTGGGGGACAGTACTATATAGCAACAAACTTGATGGAACAATCCTCCTTTCCAAGATTCTGCCCTCACAGAAATTTGATCATTGGATTAATTTTATTTTTAAGTTTAACGTTTTGTCAAGACTTCCATAAAATTATAATTACACTAAGAGAAGTTTATATAACCAAATTCTAGGAGTAGAATTAGGCCATTCGGCCCATCGAGTCTACTCTGCCATTCAATCATGGCTGATCTCTGCCTCCTAACCCCATTTTCATGCCTTCTCCCCATAACCTTGTTATAATCAAGAATTGGTCTAACTCTGCCTTAAAAATATCCACTGACTTGGCATCCACAGCCCTCTGTGGCATTGAGTTCCACAGATTAACTATCTTCTGACTAAAGAAGTTCCTCCTAACCTCCTTTTTCTAAAGAGCGCCCTTTAATTATGAGTTATGACCTCTGGTCCCAGATTCTCCCACCAGTGGAAACATCCTTTCTACATCCACTGTATGCCTTTCATTATTCTGTAAGTTTCAATGAGGTCTTCCCTTCAACCTTCTAAACTCCAGCGACTAGAGGCCCAGTGCTGTCAAACGCTCATCATATGCTAACCCGCTCATTCCTGGAATCATTCTTGTTAACCGCCTCTGTACCCTCTCCAGAGCCTGCACATCCTTCCACAGATATGGGGCCCAAATTTGCTCACAGTACTCCAAATGCGGACTGACCAGCGCCTCATCGAGCCTCGTCATTACATCTCTGCTTTTGTATTCCAGTCCTCTTGATATAAATGCTAGCATTGAATTTGCTTTCCTTACTACTGATTCGACTTGCAAATTAACATTTTGGGAGACCTGCACCAGCACTCCCATGTTCCTTTGCACCTCCGACTTCTGGATTCTCTCTCCATTTAGAAAATAATCTACTCCTTTATTCTTATTACCAAAATGCATGACTCCGCACTTCGCTGTACTAAATTTCATCTGCCACTTCTCTGCTCATTCTCCAAACATGTCCAAGTCTTTCTGCTGAGTACTTCCTCTACACTCCCTACCCCTCCACCTATCTTAGCACCATCTGCAAATTTGGCCACAAAGCCTTCAATGCCCTTATCCAAATTAGATTTTAGATTTAGATTTAGAGATACAGCGCAGAAACAGGCCCTTCGGCCCAGCGATCCCCGCACATTAACACTATCCTACACCCACTAGGGACAATTTTTACATTTGCCCAGCCAATTAACCTACATACCTGTACGTCTTTGGAGTGTGGGAGGAAACCGAAGATCTCGGAGAAAACCCACGCAGATCACGGGGAGAACGTACAAACTCCGTACAGACGGCGCCCGTAGTCAGGATCGAACCTGAGTCACCGGCGCTGCATTCGCTGTAAGGCAGCAACTCTACTGCTGCGCCACCGTGCCGCGCTAATGTACAACGAGAAAAGAAGCGGCCCCAGCACTGACCCTTGCGGAACTCCACTATTCACTGGCAGCCAACCTGAAATAGCGCCTTTTATTGCAACTCTTTGCCTTCTGCCATCCAGCCAACCCGCTATCCATGCTAGTATCTTCCCTTCAATACCATGGGCTCTCATCTTCCCTCGCAGCCTGACGTGCGGCACCTTATCAAAGGCCTTCTGAAAATCTAGGTAAACAACGTCTACAGCCTCCCCTCTGTCTGTCCTGCTATTAACTTCCTCAAAGAACTCCAGCAGATTCGTCAGGCAAGATCTTCCCTACGCAAAACCATGCTGGCTTCTGCCTATTTTATCATGAACTTCCAAGTACTGTGTAACCTCATCCTTTATATAAGTGATTCTAAAATCTTACCACCTACCAAAGTTAGGCTAACTGGCCTATAGTACATTTCACCACCAATTTCCATCCTGCTCTTAAATATACTTGGACCATCTCCGACATCTCCCTACCGTTTCTGGATCTCACCATCTCCATCACAAGAGACAGACTAGTGACTGACATCTACTAGAAACCCACTGACTTCCACAGCTATCTGGACCCACCCTGTCTCCTGCAAAAAGTCTATCCCCTACTCCCAATTCCTCCGTCAATCCCCTACTCCAAATTCCTCTTCATCTGTGCCCAGGATGAGGAGTTTCACACTAGGGCATCAGAGATGTCCTCATTCTTCAGGAAACGGGGCTTCCCCATTTCCATTATAGATGAGGCTCTCACTAGGGCCTCCTCTATATCCCGTAACTCCGCTCTTGCTCCCCCTCCCCCCATTCGTAACAAGGACAGAATCCCCCTTGTCCTCACCTTCCACCCCATCAGCCAGCGTATCCAACAAATCATCCTCCAACATTTCCGTCACCTCCAACGGGATCCCACTACTGGCCACATCTTCCCATCTCCTCCCCTTTCTGCTTTCCGCAGAGACCGTTCCCTCCGTAACTCCCTGGTCCTCGTCCCTTCCTACCCAAACCACCCCGTCCCCAGGCACTTTCCCCTGCAACCGCAGGAGATGCAACACCTGTCCCTGTATCTCCCCCCTCGACTCCATCCAAAGACACAAACAATCTTTCCAGGTGAGACAAAGGTTCACCTGCACCTCCTCCAACCTCATCTATTGTATCCGCTGTTCCAGATGTCAACTTCTCTACATCGGCGAGACCAAACGCAGGCTCGGTGATCGTTTCGCTCAACACCTTCGTTCAGTCCACCTTAACCAACCTGATCTCCCGGTGGCTGAGCACTTCAATTCCCCCTCCCACTCTGACCTTTCTGTCATGGGCCTCCTCCAGTGTCATAGTGAGGCCCACCGGAAATTGGAGGAACAGCACCTCATATTTCGCTTTGGCAGCTTACAGCCCAGCGGTATGAACAATTACTTCTCTAACTTTAGATAGTTCCTCTGTCCCTCTCTACCCCTCCCCCTTCCCAGTTCTCCCACTGTCTTCCTGTCTCCACCTATATCCTTTCTTTGTCCCGCCCCCTGACATTAGTCTGAAGAAGCGTCTGGACCCGAAACTTCACCCATTCCTTCTCTCCTAGATGCTGCCTGACCTGCTGAGTTACTCCAGCATTTTGATACCTTCGGCGTCTAGTTTCCGCTCTTCTGCTTTGCTCCCTTCTTGTACAGCGGGGTGATATTCACAATTTTCCAATCTTCATTAACAATTTCATCTACAGGGAATTCAGAAGGTTCCTTATCCAAAGAATGATGAAAATATCGAACTTACTACCATATGGAGTGGTTAAAGCCTATATATTAATATATTTATGGGGCAACTCTAGGGCATCAAAGGTTTTTCTGAGAGATTTAGATAAGGAAAAAAAAGAGGATTGAGTGGAGCATCAATGTTGGCATCGTCTGGTCTGTTTCTATCCTATGTAAACAGATGAAAACAATCAATTCCATCTTTTTCATTCAAATCAATCATTCATGGTTATGATGCACATCAACTACTGCTTTAGTAAGGACCTGGACCCACTACAATTCGCCAACTGCCACAGTTGATCAAGAGGTGAAGCGATCTTGCTAGGCTAGCTCTCCATTCTGCACTAGATCACTTGAACGAGAACACATACATCAATCAGACTGTTGTTCATCGACTACAGTTCCACAATCATCACAATATTCCCCATTAAACTTAGAAAACGGAGGTATCTGCACGTCCCTCCTTAATGGATCTTCAACTTCCTCACCCACCTCTTAGCACACAGAGTTGCTGTGCTCTGGTGCCAACCACAATCAGCACGAATCAGCAACATTTGCTCCTCGATAACATCAAGGCTGTGCGTTGAATCCCCTGCTCTACTCACACTCTACCCATAACTATGTAGCCATTTTTAAATTTGCCAACGATACCTCCACTGTTGGAATAATAAGTAATCATGAGTCAGAGTACAGGAGGGAGATTGAAAATCTCATTGAATGGGGCCTGAACAACAATTTATTCACAAAATGCTGGAGTAACTCAGCAGGTCAGGCAGCATCTCTGGAGAGAAGGAATGGGTGATGTTTCGGGTCAAGACCCTTCTTCAGACTGATGTCAGGGGGCGAGACAAAGGAAGGATATAGGTGGAGACAGGAAGATAGAGGGAGATCTGGGAAGGGGAAGGGAGGGACAGAGGGACTATCTAAAGTTGGAGAAGTCGACGTTCATACCACTGGGCTGCAAACTGCCCTGAACAACAATCTTGTTCTCATTGTTAGCAAGACAAAGGAGCTGATTTGTGAAGGGAAACCCAGGGATCCATGGTCCTGTCTTCATCAATGTGGCAAAGAAGAGAGACAGCATTTCATGGTTCCATTGCTGGGTACTTATGACAATTAAACACACTTTACTCATTTTTTTGGCAATCAAGGATGAATCTGTTTACAATTTTGGTATGAACAATGATGAGCTTCTCACTATAAATCATCTACGTCATAAAGATCATGTAAACATGTGAACATTGTTTAATTCACCTTATTCCGACCTACAGGCAGAAACTAAAATCTGCTAAACCTGCGGTCAGAACAACGAAAAGGTGGACAAGTGAGGGCATTGGAAAAACTACAGTCCTGCTTTGACTGCACTGATTGGAATGTGTTCAGGGAAGCAACCACAAGCCTTGATGAGTACACAGACACTGTGCCATCCTATGTCAGCTTTTGCGAGGACAGTCGCATTCCCACAAAGACCCGGACCTGGTTCAACAACTACAACAAGCCCTGGTTCACAGCAGAACTCAGACAGCTCCGCCAGTCAAAAGATGAGGTCTATAGGAGCGGGGATACAGACCTCTACAGGCAGGCCAAGTACAATCTGAGAAGAGGAATCAGAGCTGCCAAGGAAAGCTACTCTGAGAAGCAAGTTCTCAGCTAATGACTCTTCTTCAGTTTGGAAGGGCTTCCAAGAAATCACCAGCTACGAGGAAAACCCCACGCTCCTTGGACAATCGTCAGCTGACCAATGACCTGAATGAGTTTTACTGCAGGTTCGAGAAACAGAAACATAACCCTGGGACCCCTTCCCCCCACCCCCAATCACCACTTCACACGTACTCAAAGACTGACTCCAGTTTGCAAAGACTGTATCCGTCCCCACCCACTCCTCCCCAAGCAGCAATTCACACCTACTCAGAGACTGGCTGGAGTTTGCAAAGACTTTAGTCTCTTTTTTGCTCTGGTTTATTTTCACCCACATGTTTAGACCTTATTGTTTTGATGTGTTTATGCTTTATTCTTAATTGTTAACTGTATGTTTGTGTTGTCATTTGTGAGCGGAGCACCAAGGCACATTCCTTGTATATGTATACTTGGCCAATAAACTTATTCATTCATTCCATTTTATTTCACCCAGCTCCATATAAAGTTAAAATTGTACTCTAGTCTTACCTTCTTTTTACACTGATGCCTTTGGCAATCCCGCAATTTGGCACATTTTGTTTCACACAGATATTCCTTATGGCAAGACAACATTTTCACATGCTTCCCACAGCGACACTGCTTTTCAACTTCCTGGAAATAAAAAAAGCATGGATATGCAAGAATGCTGGTTTACAAAACGTTATTTTACTACACAGAAAATATCTCAAAGCCATTTTCCTTCCTAAACATCATCACAGTAATGTAAAGAAAGTTATTTTTTTATTTATTCAGGTAAAAGATCCTTAGTTGCATGATCTAAGATGTTTTAAAAATACTTCTGAATGTTGTACCTTAGAAATAAACTGACTGGTAACATTGCACTTAATTATGCAAGTAATTAATGCAAGTCCTCTGCCCAGGACAGGATAGCCCTGCAGAGAGTAGTGCGTTCGGCAGAACGCACCATGGGAACTACACTCGTCCCCTGCAGGACCCATACATCAGGAGGTGCAGATCCAGAGCAAGCAAGATTATGAGGGACCCCTGCCACCCCAGGAACGGACTGTTCCAGATGCTACGGTCAGGCAACCGCCTCCGCTGTCACGCTGTGAAAACGGAGAGGATGAGATGGAGTTTCTTCCCACAGGCCATCAGGACTGTCAACTTTTATAACTCCAGGGACTAAATTTTGTCTTCTCTATATTAACTTTATTAACTTTATTTATATGCTGTAACTGAAATTCTTTTTAGTGCACAATCCGCAGGCATTGCCACTTTCATTTCAGTGCACATCGTGTATGTGTATGTGACAAATAAACTTGACTTGACTTGACTTGAAATCATAGAATGCCTATTTTCTTTGAACATTAGAAATGCAATTTTACGCGGTCTTGTGATTTTCTTCAAAGAACCCAAAATAATTCTTCATTCAAACACACTAACGTGCTGTTTCAAAATTATCCATTTTAAGGCTTCTACTCTATTCCAATCAAGCTCACTGCAAGGTCAAGGAACAAGGCCTCATTGAGTCAGAGTCAAAAACACGGAAACAGACACTTCGGCCCAACTCATCCACACCAACGCTAGTCCCATTTGCCTGCATTTGGTCCCTATCTCTCAAAATATTTTCTAACCATGTACCTGACCAAATGTCTTTTGAATGCTGTTATATTACCTACCTCGACCACTTCCTCTGGCAGCTTATTCTACATATGTACCATTCACTGTGTGAAAAGTTGTTGGTTAAATTCTCATTAAATCCTTCCTCTCTCACCTTAAACCTATGCGCTCTAGTTCTCGATTACCCAACCCTGGGAAAAAGATTGTGTGCATTTGCCGTATCTATGCCCCTCATGATTTTATACAGGTCTGTATGATCACCCTCAATCTCCAACACTCGAAGGATTAAAATCCCAGTCTACCCAATGTCTCCATATAACTCAGTCCCACATCTCAACATCCTCATAAATCTGCTCTGCATCCTTTCCAGCTTAATGGCATTTTTATCAGTGACCTAAACTGAACACAATACTCCGTGCAGTCTCACCAAGTGATGTCTAACTACAACATAATGTCCCAACTTCTTTATTCAATTTCCTTACTGATGAAAGTCAGCATGCCAAAAGCTTTCTTCATCATCTTCCAAATTCTAGTGTACAAGTCTAATGCACATCCATTAGACCATATTTTGGCCTATTGCCGCCCAATACTGCCTTGCAACATTATTTCATTATCATTCTAATCTTTCCTGTATTCCACCTTATCACAGACGATCCCTTTTAAAATCTTCATTTTCCATTCCCATGGACATGAAATATTAACTAATTTTCTCTCCAAGTGCTGCCTGTACTGTTAATTTTAACATTTTGAGGAATTTAGAGACAATTGGATTCAAATTATGAAGCCATCTATACAGATATCTCATATCAACTTGTCCTTTGAACTTCTCTCTTCCCAACCAAATCTGAAAATTAACTCAAGTTCCCCAATTTCTCCTCTCAGCATTTATCTTGTCACAAACAATAGTCTATGGCCCAAAGTTCCCCTTTCCATCTCAATACCTGACAACCAACATCACATTTTGCAACCTACTCGCATGGATATTTTACAAACGGAGAGACAGCATATATTTGATGCTACATTTTGGAAGAAGTGGTTCCCTTAACTCGATTCCCCATTTTTTTCTATTAAATGGAGTGTTTACCACGATGGTTGGAGATAATCAGCAGCCAGAAGCAGTGAGAGCAAGCATTGGCTGGAAGCAGGTGAGTCAGAGGGAAAGAAGATTTAAAAAGAGCGCCAAAGGACCGGGTTTGAGTAATTTACAAATTTGCCCTAAAGTAGTTGATTAGGTAACAAATAAAGAAGTGCAGCTGTAGCGGAGCGGTCTTGGTGGGAGCGGCCAAGTTGAGTGCCTTGGCGAGTACGGTGTGACTCTTTGGCTCGAGAGTCTTCGGTGAGGAGGCTGAGGCAAGGAGGCTACACTTGATTCAAAATTTGTGATTTTTGTTTTGTCCACTGAAGACATGGCAGGCAAGTTGGTACAGTGTGTTTCCTGCAGGATGTGGAATTTGCTGCTGCTTCTGGAAACTACATCCGCAGAAATTGTGTCCAGGTGCAGCTCCTGAATAAACTTGTTGGGGAACTGGAGCAGCAGTTGGATGACCTCGGGGCCATCCGGGAAAACGAGTTTCCTGGACAAGACCTACAGTGAGGTTGTCACACTAAGGATACAGGAAGAGCGAAGGTGGCTGGCTGTGAGAAAGAGAAGGAAACGTGGAGTGCAGGAGACCCCGGTGGCAGTACCTAATGAAAACAGGTACACCCTCTTCGGAGCGGATGGCACAACAAGATTGAGTGGTAGCCAGGGCTGTGATTCCAACACTGGTGCCGAGGCTCAACGGGGAAGAGTGACGTTAGGCAGAGCCACAGTGGTGGGAGACTCCATCGTCAGAGGTGCGGATAGGAGATTCTGCGACAGCAGGCGAGACTCCAGGATGGTGTGTTGACTCCCTGGTGCCAGGGTCCAGGACGTCTCGAAGCGGCTGCATGGCATCCTCAAGAGTGAGGGGGAGCAGCTGGAGGTTGTTGTGCATGTTGGCACAAATGATATAGGTCAGAAGAGGAAGGAGGTTCTGCAACAAGAACTTACGGAATTGGGTAGAAGACTGAAAAGCAGGACCTGCAGGGTAGTGACCTCAGGATTACTAGTGAAGGTGAGAATAGGAAGATTGGGGAAATGAATGTATGGCTGAGGAGTTGGTGCAGGGGGCAGGGATTCAGATTTCTGGATAATTGGGAGCTCTTCCGGCGTCAGGATGACTTGTATAAAAGGGACAGGTTGCACCTAAACTGGAGGGGGAACAACATCCTAGTGGGAAGGTTTGCTAATGCTACACGGGAGGGTTTAAACCTGATTGGCAGTGGGGTGGGATCTCGTGCAGGACAGAGGCACGTGAGAGGCTAGAAGTTGGTATGGATGGTGGTGTGGGAAAGGTTAGTGGACAGAAAAGGCAGGTAAAAGGCGGAGAGCGAGGAAGGAGGGTTGGTTTAAACTGCACGTATTCTGCAGGATAGGAAATACAGGCATTTGGATGGGCACGGGCTGATTAGGGATAGTCAGCATGGTTTTGTACGTGGGAGGACGTGTCTCACGAATCTGATTGATTTTTTTTTAAGTGACCAAAAAGGTCGATGAGGGCAGAGCTGTAGATGTTGTGTACATGGACTTCAGTGAGGCGTTCGACAAGGTTCCACACGGTCGGCTGCTCTGGAAGTTTAGATTGCATGGGATCCAAGGAGAAATAGCTGAATGGATAGCAAATTGGCTCCATGGAAGGAAGCAGAGGGTAATGGTGGAAGGTTGCTTCTCAGACTGGATGCCTGTGACTAGTAGTGTGCCTCATGGTTTGGTGCTGGGCCCGTTACTGTTTGTCATCTACATCAATGATTTAGTTGGGACATACTGGGCAAGATTAGTAAGTTTTATATTGTGTTCAGTTCTGGGCACCATGTTATAGGAAATATATAATCTTTCTATATCTTTGAAAGGGTTCAGAAAAGATTTACGAGGATGGTGCCAGGACTAGAGGATGTGAGCTATAGGGAGGTTGAGTATGCTGGGTCTCTATTCCATGGAGTGCAGGAGGATGAGGGGAGATCTTATAGAGGTATACAAAATTATGAATGAATGAATAAGTTTATTGGCCAAGTATGCATATACAAGGAATGTGCCTTGGTGCTCCGCTCACAAATGACAGCACTAACATACAGTTAACAATTGTAATGAGAGGAATACATCAGGTAGCACAGAGTCTTTTTCCCAGAGTAGGGGAATCGAGGACCAGAGGGCCATTGGTTCAAGGTGAAGGGGAAAAGATTTAATAGAAATCCGAGGGGTAACTTTTTCACACAAAGGGTGGTAGGTGTATGGAGCAAGTTGCCAGAGGAGGTAGTTGAGGCTGGGACTATCCCATCGTTTAAGAAATAGTTAGACAGGTACATTGATAGGACAGGTTTGGAGGGATATGGACCAAGCGCAGGCAGGTGGGACTAGTATAGCTGGAACATTGTTGGTCGGTGTGGGCCAGTTGGGCCGAAGGGCCTGTTTCCCCATTCTATCACTCTGACTCTAGAGAGGCCTTCCTGGTCAAAATCATTGATGAACATTAGACAGTTATAAATGTGATTCCAGCTTAACAAATAAGTCAATCATCATTCCCCTGTATAATAGAACGTATCTCTTTATTGTTGAATGAAATTTCCCACCATTTGCGCATCTATATTTTCTATTTTTAGATGGTACTGAAGCACATTCTTGGTATCAACGTCAAGAATCACTGATTTAACAATTAAAATAGACTTGTGTGCATATTTTATCAAATTACTTTTGAAGCAATAAGTTTAGTTATGCCAGTGGATATCAATTAATTTTACATCCGATGGCATTAAAATACTCAAATGGACAATCTGCTCCATCCATCATTTGTTTGCGAGGCAATGTGTGCTTCTTGGACTTTTTTCTGTGACTATAAATATATTTTTACACCAGTCACAGTGATAACAGTTTTAAATTTCCCCACCCAAATAACAGTGATAAATTATTAACTTCAAGCAGATTTTTAAGACGTCTTAATTCACAGACTCCCAGTTATTATGTTTCTTTCCACAACATACTTTATCAATAATCAGAAACATTTACAACTTTTCAACTAAAAATTTGGAAGAAACAAAAATCTAAACCAAAAGGGTAGTGTTTTGTGCTTTTCTCACTACCCTGGTACACTTTTAGTTTAGGTTTTAATGGTCAGGTGGGGCAAAGAATCACTCTTTTGAAAATAGAAGTAGTAAAATCAGATCATTTTAATTCCTTTCACTTAAATTACAAAAACAGATCAACTCTGGGATATATGGATGGCATGAATATGAATGAATTTGACATTTTTTCCAAATCTATGTTTTATTTTAAAATAAGTAATTAGGGCAGAACACTACTAAACGAATGCATCCTCTCACCTGTCGGCAGATCTCACAGGGGGCTCGATGGCAGCGCATTGAACATCTATGTAGGCCACACTCTAATTGTTTGTCACATGTATCACCACAGGTTGATACATCCTCTGTGCAGGGCAGTGCAGATTCTGGATGAATAGTTAATAAAATACTTCAATTCAGCGAGAACCTTGATTGTTTGCCCAAAAAAGAGCAAACCATTTAAATCACCCTTAATTCAATTACAAATTATTTTAAAATACAATTAAATAATCATGTAGCTTCCTAATTTGCTCATGATAGCATCCTGCAGTTTGACATATATTGGCATTTTTTTAAACAAAAGATGAAAGTACACGTTCAGTCGAAGTGATTTAAAATCTAATAAGGGAAGACTTAAGGAAGACTTAAGACTTAAGGAGAGCGGCAACATTTTACCTAAAGCACCTTTTAAAACAGTTAAAAATGCCCATTGGAATCGTACCTCCTTAATATCTATCCTTTTGAGCGCTAAGAAAGTCATTACTTCCAGTACTGATACTCTTCTGCCAATCATTTTTCATAGGAACTTTTGGAAGTACTGATCTTTATTGATAGAGATGGGGGTTCCAGGTAACGTTCAATCACTTGAGTGTGGGCTTGAAGATCTTATAGCAAAACTACAGTTTAAAAAAGGAGATCACTGATACATGGCCCAGCCCCAACTCTCCTGGCCCTGCCATACAACCCAAGAGTTTCTCTGCTTATTGTATAGAATCTTCAGTAATGTGACAGACTTAGTTCAATTCCACACCCTTGACCTGAAATACTTGTTTATAAAATTCTGTCCCTTTTATCTACTGAGGAAATTCACTACTACCAATATGTCAGCAATCTACATATCACCCCAAGCCAACACCAAGGAGACACCGGACGAATTATATCTGTTGATTCTGTTGAGACAGCAAATCCTGATGCTCTATTAATCGTCGCCCACGACTTCAATCAAATAAACTTCAGGAACCTATTCCCGAAGTACAACAGCATGCCACCTCCCCCAACACTCTTGCCAATAAATCAAGTATACCTATGACTCCACCCCTTTCCCTCATTTTAACCAGTCTGGTCATCTGTTGGTGCTGCTCCTGCCAGTTTATGGACAGATTGAAGTGCGAGTCGCCAATGAAGAGAGTAACAGCAGGACTGCTCTGAGTCAGTGGAGTGGAACACGCTCAAGAGAATTTCATTAGCCTGAATGAGTATACCTCGGCCATAACTAGTTTCATCTATATATTCGGTGATGACTGCTTTCCAACAAAGACAATTCCAATCTATCCTAACCAAATACCTCAGAGAAACAGGGAGATTCACTCTCTGTTGAAGTCCAGATCTGAGGCTTTCAAGGAGTATAATCCCACACAGGACAAGAAGGCCAATTATGATCTCCGCAAGACCATCAGGAATGCCAAGGGATAATTCCAAAACAGTTGGAAGCACAATTCAATCAAGAGGATGCCAGGCAACTGTAGCAGGAGCTGAATACCATCACATGCCACAAGCCAAAATCAGAGGCGATCTCTGGCAAACGACACCAGAAGATTTGTGCAGGCAAACAGAGTTCCGACTAGGCATGTGTGTCCCTATCCCCCATTGGTTCTGTCCATACAGCTTGGTGGCAGGTCAGATCTGCTTTCACGAGGGTAAACTTTCGAAAGCAGTTGCCTGGATGACGTCCCTGGACCTCTTCAACCACTCACTTCAATAATGTACTACTACCAGCTGCTTCAAGGAAACTTCAAATTCCAGTCCCCAAGAAAAATAGTTACCTGCCTCAGTGACGATCACCCAGTAGCTCTAACATTGACTATAATGAAGTGCTTTGAATGGTTGGTAATGCCCTACATCTATGCTAACTTTATAGACAATCTAGACCCTTTACAATTTGCACAGGGGAAAAATGTCATTTCTCATGCATGACATTCAGCTCTGAATAACTTTGATAATTCATGGACAACTCAGACTACAAGACCATAATACCAATTAAGATCATCCCTAAATATCTGGAACTTGGCCTGGGGACCTCCATATGCAACTGACTTTTGGACTTTATGACCATTAGGTTAGAATTGGCCATAACATTTCTTCCTGATCTTCAATCTTGGTCCCTTCAAGGTTGTGTGTTCAGTCGCTTAGCCCACAACTGTGTGGCCAAGAATAATGCCAACTTGATTTTTAAATTCGACAATTATTCGCCAGATCAACAACAGCGCTGAGGTGAAGTACAAGAAAAAGATCGAGAACATGTAATATGTTTTCAGGACAACAACCTAGCACTTAATATCAGGAAGATTATTTGTTGACCCAAGGAAACAAGGGGGTGAATGCAACTCTGTCCTCATCAATGGAACTGCTGTAGAGATATTTACCAGCTTCAAGATTTACTAGGCTTGTATACACTGGAATTTAGAAGGATGAGAGATCTTATCGAAACATATAAGATTATTAAGGGGTTGGACATGTTAGAGGCAGGAAACATGTTCCCTAATGTTGGGGGAGTCCAGAACCAGGGGCCATAGTTTAAGAGTAATGGGTAGGCCATTTAGAACAGAGATGAGGAAAAACCTTTGCAGTCAGAGAGTTGTAAACCTGTGGAATTCACTGCCTCAGAAGGCAGTGGAGGCCAATTCTCTGAATGTATTCAAGAGAGAGCCAGATAGAGCTCTTAAGGATAGCAGAGTCAGGGGGTATGGGGAGAAGGCAGGAACGGGGTACTGATTGAGAATGATCAGCCATGATCACATTGAATGGTGGTGCTGGCACGAAGGGCCGAATGGCCTACTCCTGCACCTATTGTCTAAGATCCTTGACATCCATTTCATCAGCAATCTAGCCTGGTCCCTCCATCACCGCTGTGGTGATCAAAAAACACATCAGTGTCATTACTTTCTTAGGCATCCAAAAAGATTCAGCATGTACAAACAAACCACAAAGAAAAAATGAGGAAAGAAAAAAAATCAAATCAAGGAAAAAGAACAATATTTGAATGTCTGAAGAAGGGTCTCGACCCGAAACGTCACCCATTCCTTCTCTCCTGAGATGCTGCCTGACCTGCTGAGTTACTCCAGCATTTTGTGAATAAATACCTTCGATTTGTACCAGCATCTGCAGTTATTTTCTTATATTTCCCCCATTGTCTAACAGCTGTTTATTGTACTTGAAAGCATCACAACAAAACAGCAATTTGCAATTCTATAGATCTATTAAAGCAACAAATGTCTAAAACCTAAAGAGAATTGACTCAAATTGGGAAGAACCAGGCCACGCATATCTTGTTCTGCAAACTGTCTGTCTTCTGCTCTTTTCCAATTTATGAGCTTAGACCATTAAAAGTAAGGAAAAATTCCAGATGAAACATGATCTCAGTGGTTACATTCCAATCATCATGGCTTTTACTTGATGTTCACGATAGAAAATACCAATTAGGACTGGGGGTAGAGGAAATTACATCCTCTATTTTCCCCAAAGTAGACAGAACGTCCTGGCAATTCTATCCCAGCTCAACACCAGTAATGCTAACTAGGACCTCTGCCAACTAGAGTCAATATAGGTCCTGTAATGACCTCAAGCAGCACAGGTTAGGAGAAAAGAGCGTGAAGTACAAGAGGCTATAACAAAGGGAGTTTACTTGAAATTGTATACAGACACAAGGACAGGAAATAGCTACACAAATAATGTCAAAGAGAAGAAAGATGTTCTAGATTGGAAACGTAAATATTTAGGTGAATAGATGACAAGTATACATACTTGATTTTCCACATGGACAAACCCTGAATCCTGATCGTGGGCAATTTCCACAAGACCCACGGTGGCAGACCTGCTCACATGTATGATGACCACAAGACAGAGTTTTTCTGCACACCTAAGTGATAATAAATTTGTGTTACATATACCCTTTGTTAATCCAAATATTCTAAAAAATATTATTGTAATACTGAACCATATGCAAACAGCAGAAAATGATAAACACCAACTCCTGTCAACCAGTAAAATTATATGCCAATATGGCTATTTCAAAAACTGCTGTTTTTTTTCTACAAACATCAGGAACAGATATGGGTGAAGATAAGGAAATCTGAAAGTTATACAATGAGAGATCATGCAAGAGAGCACACAGGACAATGTCAACCATATCAGGCAGGAAAATTGGACGTAAACACAATGGAGCACAGTATTTTTGTTTGCAAGGAGGACCAGGTTTACAACCTAAATCACTTCCAGGACAGCTTTTTTTTTCAAGCCAGTCAGGAATATTAAAATGCCATTGGATAGCAGTAACAGGATTTGGATAGCAGTAACAGGATTGGATAGGATTTACGAAGGGGAAATCATGCTTGACTAATCTTCTGGAATTTTTTGAGGATGTAACTAGGAAAATGGACTGGGGAGAGCCAGTGGATGTAGTGTACCTGGACTTTCAGAAAGCCTTCGACAAGGTACCACATAGGAGATTAGTGAGCAAAATTAGAGCACAAGGTATTGGGGGTAGGGTACTGACATGGATAGAAAATTGGTTGGCAGACAGGAAACAAAGAGTAGGGATAAATGGGTCCCTTTCAGAATGGCAGGCAGTGACTAGTGGGGTACCGCAAGGCTCGGTGCTGGGACTGCAGCTATTTACAATATACATTAGTGACTTGGATGAAGGGATTAAAAGTAACTTTAGCAAATTTGCAATGACACAAAGCTGGGTGGCAGTGTGAACTGTGAGGAAGATGCTATGAGGTTCCAGGGTGACTTGGACAGGTTGTGTGAATGGGAAGATGCATGGCAGATGCAGTTTAATGTGGATAAATATGAGGTTATACACTTTGGTGGTAAGAACAGGAAGGCAGATTATTATCTGAATAGTGTCAAGTTAGGAAAAGGGGAAGTACAACGAGATCTGGGTGTCCATCAGTCACTGAAAGGAATAAAAAGGAATGGGTGACGTTTCGGGTCGCGACCCTTCTTCAGACTGATGTCAGGGGGGTGGGACAAAGGAAGGATATAGGTGGAGACAGGAAGATAGAGGGAGAACTGGGAAGGGGGAGGGGAAGAGAAACTATCTAAAGTTGGAGAAGTCAATGTTCATGCCGCTGGGCTGCAAAATGCCCAAGCGAAATATGAGGTGCTGTTCCTCCAATTTCCGGTGGGCCTCACTATGGCACTGGAGGAGGCCCATGACAGAAAGGTCAGACTGGGAGGGGGAGTTGGTGCTCAGCCACCGGGAGATCAGGTTGGTTAAGGCGGACTGAGCGAAGGTGTTGAGCGAAATGATCGCCGAGCCTGCGTTTCGTTTCGCGGATGCAAGACACCTCACATGTTCTCCATCTCCTCGATAACACCTCGGTAGGGGTCGAGCTGCCTGTCCGTGGGGGGGAAGAGAGTGGAAGTTTTGTTGCCTTCCATCACAGTGAGGGGGTGTTTGGAGTCACTGTGATGGATGTTTGTGTTGGGGTCGTGTGTCCTGTGTTCTTTTCTTTTTTGTTGTGTTCTGTGACTGCTGTAATTTCGTTCGGTACCTCGGTACCGAATGACAATAAAGTTCTGTACTGAGATGTCCTCATTCTTCAGGAAACGGGGCTTCCCCTCTTCCATTATAGATGAGGCTCTCACTAGGGTCTCTTCTTCATCCCGCAGCTCCGCTCTTGCTCCCCCTTCCCCCTATTCGTAACAAGGACAGAATCCCCCCCGTTCTCACCTTCCACCCCACCATCCAGCATATCCAACAAATCATCCGCCAACATTTCCGTCACTTACAACGGGACCCCATCACTGGCAACATCTTCCCATCCCCTCCCCTTTCGGCGTTCCGCAGAGACCGTTCCTTCCGTAACTCCCTGGTCCACTCGTCCCTTCCTACCCAAAACACCCCATCCCCGGGCACTTTCCCCTGCAACCGCAGGAGATGCAACACCTGTCCCTTTACCTCCCCCCTCAACTCCATCCAAGGACCCAGTCTTTCCAGGTGAGACAGAGGTTTACCTGCACCTCCTCCAACCTCATCTATTGCATCCGCTGCTCTAGATGTCAACTTCTTTACATCGGCGAAACCAAACGCAGGCTTTGCGATCGTTTCGCTCAACACCTTCGCTCAGTCCACCTTAACCAACCTGATGTCCCGGTGGCTGGGCACTTCAACTCCCCCTCCCACTCCCAGTCTGGCCTTTCTGTCATGGGCCTCCTCCAGTGCCATAGTGAAGCTCACTGGAAATTGGAGGAACAGCACCTCATATTTCGCTTGGGCAACTTGCAGCCCAGTGGTAAGAACATTGACTTCTCCAACTTTAGATAGTTCCTCTGTCCCTCTCTTCAATCCCCCTTCCCAGTTCTCCCTCTATCTTCCTGTCTCCACCTATATCCTTCCTTTGTCCCGCCCCCCTGACATCAGTCTGAAGAAGGGTCTTGACCCGAAACGTCCTGAGATGCTGCCTGACCTGCTGAGTTACTCCACCATTTTGTGAATAAACGGAGTTTCTACGTTCTCCCCGTGACATGCGTGGGTTTTCTCCGTGATCTTCGGTTTCCTCCCACACTCCAAAGACGTACAGGTTTGTAGGTTAGTTGGCTGGG
Organism: Rhinoraja longicauda; assembly: GCF_053455715.1. Lineage (NCBI taxonomy): Eukaryota > Metazoa > Chordata > Chondrichthyes > Rajiformes > Arhynchobatidae > Rhinoraja > Rhinoraja longicauda. The sequence continues at coordinate 63,599,643 of NC_135953.1, read as the reverse complement.
CAAATGTAAAACAATGTCCCTAGTCGGTGTAGGATAGTGTTAATGTGCAGGGATCGTTGGGCGGCGCGGACCCGGTGGGCCGAAGGGCCTGTTTCTGCGCTGTATCTCTAAATCTAAATCTAAAAATGTTAACTTGCAATTTGATATCCAATTTTTCCTATTTTGACTGAAAAATCATTGACCAGAAACATTCATTTCTCTCTTCACAAAAGCTGCCCAACTTGATAAGTATTTCCAGTCGGTTAGTTGGTTGTTGTTAATATTTTTAAAACATTCTTTCATTATTACCACATCAAAATTCAAGAATTCCCAAGTTAACAGTGCTGCAGGAATACTTTCATCAACAATGACCTCAATGACTCTTTTCCAATGGCTACTAAAAATCAGCATTACATGTCAACTAATCACAGAATTCAACATTTGAATATTAAAAGCATCACTGTCCTTCTGTTTCGAATTATCCAAAGGTTTTCACCAGATCTACAAGAAGCTGAAATAACTAATAAACAAAGGAAGTTATTTGGTCTAATGTGTCATAATTGAGTTCAGTTTACCTCTTCACATTGCCATTGAGGATTAGCACATAGCTGCTCGGCTGTTTTCCTGCCACACAAACATCGTTGCAAGCTGACACGAGGACACTCTGGACAATTGCCTACAAAAAGCATTCAAGGGCAATTTTTGATATTTTAAATTTCAAACCACAGCATTTAATTTTTATTTAGTTACAATCACGATAGAGGAATTTTCATTTATGTCAGGCATAGGTCATTATGCCTGACAAATGAATCATCTAATTCCCTCAAATGAATGATCTAATTCTGATAAATTGTATAGGGCCCTGGTGAGACCACATCTGGAGTATTGTGTTCTGTTTTGGTCTCCTAATTTGAGGAAGGACATCCTTGTAATTGAAGCAGTGCAGCGTAGGTTCACGAGATTAATCCCTGGGATGGCGGGACTGTCTTATGTGGAAAGATTGAAAAGACTAGGCTTGTATTCACTGGAGTTTAGAAGAACGAGAGGGAATCTTATAGAGACACATACAATTATAAAAGGACTGGACAAGCTAGTTGCAGGAAAAATGTTCCCAATGTTGGAGGTGTCCAGAACCAGGGGCCACAGTCTTAGAATAAAGGGGAGGCCATTTAAAACTGAGGCGAGAAGGAACTTTTTCACCCAGAGAGTTGTGAATTTGTGGAATTCTCTGCCACAAAGGGCAGTGGAGGCCAAATCACTGGATGGATTTAAGAGTTAGATAGACCTCTTGGGGCAAGTGGAATCAAGGGATATGGGGAGAAGGCAGGCATGGGTTACTGATTGTGGATGATCAGCCATGATCACAATGAATGGCGGTGCTGGCTCGAAGGGCCGAATGGCCTCCTCCTGCACCTATTTTCTATGTTTCTATGTTTCTAAATTATGTACAGGGTCAGGCATCCATATAATTTTGTTTTGGCAGAATAAAAAGCTAATTTTAAATTACTCAACTCGTATGTTTTTTTAATTTTAAGCCACAAGAATTCATCCACATAGAATTTAGAAATATGTAGAAGTAGTTTACATTCCATTAAATACATTTTCTGGCCATTTCCTCCCCACCCCTCCCACCAAACCATCTTACTTAACACTTTCATGAGAGAGTTAGATTTAGCTCTTAGGGTTAAGAGAATCAAGGGATATGGGGAAAAAGCCGGAATGGGGTACTGATTTTCGATGATCATATTGAATGCGGTGCTGGCTCGAAGGGTCGAATGCATCTATTTTCTATGTTTCTATGTTTCATCTTTTCTCCCTTTTCTCCCTCAAGAGTGGAAGGAGAGCGAGTACGTGATGGACACCTGAACTATCCATTGCCATATTTCCCCACGATAAATAAGGAGGCCATTCAGTCCAGGATCATGTTGGAATGCAAAGATATCTACCTTCTTTGATGAACTGCCAACTATCTCTCCAACTATTCTCATTTACATTTCTATGGAAATTATTTAGATTTCTTCGTACCTAATTAATCAGCTATCCAAGAAATACTTAACTGAATCCTTCCAATCAGGTTTCCACCCGTGCCACAATATCAACATGGTGTGGTGACACCAGGTGGCAACCCAAGGGCACAACGAACCATCGGCTCTAGAGGGCGGCGTCTTGGTGTGGGAGGTGCCAGCCACGAGGGCGGTACCTGAGTTGGTATTTAAGGCCGGGCAACGCCCATGACTGGGAGAGTAGTAGGGAGCTGTACTGGAGAGAATAAACACGTCTAGTGCACGCAACTCGTGTCTGATTAGTTTTTTGGCTGGACTCCTTCGTGTTCCAGCTACAATGGCACCAATAAAAGTCTGTGCGGTATTTATGCCTGCAGGTTCATCTTGTCTACAATCAATGATGCAGTCAATCAAAGCATCCTTCTCTGCTATCTCTCCTGGCTCAGCCAGCAGAGTGGATTACATTTCTTTACTTCTATTCGCATCTATCCAGTTTTATCCAGAGAATCATCCTTCCCCTACCTCTGTGTTATCTCAGTGTGCTGGAGTCGATCCTTAACCTTAATACAAGTGCTGTCCTTCTGCAACAGTACTGAAAAGCAGTTTCCATGACTGCTGATGTTACAGTTTTACCTCACCTTTTCAACATTTCATATTGCTGTTCTCTTATTGCCAAATGTTGGCAGCTATCCTTTCATCTGCGCAAGTCCAAACCTGTGAAATTCCTTTCCAAAAGCACTCCATCTCATCCTCCACCTTTAGGATTCTTCTTAAAACCTACCAAATTAGCCTTAACTGATGCTTTATCATTAAGAATCTATAGCAGGATAACCTGTCCTTCATACTCATCCATGAGAAAGCCCAATTGCAATTTAACCTGTCTTAGCTGGTTTGGGAGAATATTCAAAACAGAGACTTAATTTACCTTGCTGAGATTAAATGGCATCTCTGAATAATAGATATCACTTAAAATGTATTTGGTTTCCAAACTCAAGGTCCAAAGAAATCGAGATATGTTCAGTTATCGCTTTACATCTATGCCCCATTTAGGTCAAGCATTAATACGATAAGATTTAACTTTATTTATCACAGGAGGGAAATTGATCTGCCAACAATCATAAAACACAAGATACATGAAATTAAAGTGACAAGTGAAAAGGATTGGGGATGTGCAAAGATTGGGGAGGGGGGCGGGGGAGGGGAGTCAGTCTACCTCACGACAGAAGGGGGAGGAGTTGTACAGTTTGATAGCCACAGGGAAAAAGGATCTCCTGCGGCGTTCTGTACTGCATCTTGATAGAACCAGTCTGTTGCTGAAGGCACTCCTCAGGTTGACCAGTGTGTCATGGAGGGGGTGAGCTGTATTGTCCAAGATGCTCCACAATTTGAGGTTCCTCCCCTCCAAGACCACCTCCCATGAATCCAACTCCATCCCCAGGACGGAACCAGCCTTCCTGATGAGCTTGTTAATCCTGTTGGCGTCCACGGCCTTCGCCCTGCTGCCCCAGCACACGACAGCGAAGAAGTTGGCACTGATTCCAATCGATTAGTAGAACATCTGCAGCATCTTACTGCAGAAGTTGAAGGAGCGGAGCCATTTGAAAAGGTACACTCGGCTCTGCCCCTTCTTGTACAGGGCCTCAGCATTCCTGGACCAGTCCAGTTTACTGTCCAGGCAAACTCCAAGGTATTTGTACTCCCTGGTAAACTGCACATCCACACCTTTGATGGAGACAGGGGACAGGGGTGTTCCTCTCCTCAAGTCTATCACAAACTACTTTGTCTTGTCGGTGTTGAGCTGCAGGTGATTCAGCCCACACCACCCATCAAAAAAGAATACAAATATATGTAAAAAATTAAAATATCATGTTATTTTCAGTTCAAATTAAAGCAGATGGATTCAAAGTGAAAAGCACAATGCTTTGCCTATACTAAGTATATATATGTTATATTACGTTTACTGAAAATTACACGTTGGAGTTTATGCCACACACTAACCTGCATGACATAAATTTTCACATTTATGCTGTCCACAAGATAACAAGCGACCACACGGCCGTTGACAGGACCATCCCTTAGCACTGCATCGCCTGGATATTGCTTTAGCCTTTACACAGTAGCACGTTATAGAGACCATCTTTGGACAAGGTGGGCAAGGGCCTAAATTAGAAACACAAACATCATTCTTAATTATGACTAGGTTTATTAAGATTGTGCAAAAAACAATTCACCTATTCTAAATTACTTTACCAGGATGGCATAAAAGAAGACACTTGTGTCCACATAAAGGCTTAAATTCTTTGTCACAAACTTGGCCACAGGAATGAGGGACAAGCCACGGGTCTTGTGGTGGATCTTCAACTTTTCGACAGTAGCAGTAGTATCTTGTCGGAGTTTGAGATTGTTCATACTGATGCCTACATTTAGGACTAAATAGAAAATCCAACATTAATTTTCTGAACTGCCAGAAGTTTTGTATAAATTGATTTCTACTTACAATTGTTTCTAAAAAAATATACAGTATCCAGCATTTTGCACATAAAAATGGTTTGTATTGTGGTACCCAACATAATAGATAATATAGCAAAATTATTTTACATAGGATTATTCAAAGCCCACAAATTCAATAAAAATATTTTTTATTGAAAAGTTTTTAAACAGTTATAAGAATTATCTCCAACAGAATCAAGTTACATGTTTCATAAGATTGTTGAGAAATATACAATTGAATGTTGATTCACGAATATTTGCACAGTCAATAAAAGTCCTGAGTGACAGGTCCACACTTAATGAATTTTGCATAATGGCAAACTATGTGAAGACAAAGCCAATAAGAATGCTGCCTCCATTCTTTAGCAACCTGGATTTAATCCCGATCTCCGGTGCTGTCTGTGTGGAGTTTGCAAGTTCTGTCTTTGACCTGCTAGAGTTTTCTTCAGGTTTCTTCCCCCACGCCAAAGATGAACAGATTAATGTGCTGGCGACACAAGAAACTGCAGGTGCAGGAATCCTAGCAAAAATCAACGTGCTGGGGGAACTCAGTGGGTCAGACAGCCAGGGTCAGGAGGGAATGAGCAGATGATGTTTCGGTTTGGACATTTTTACAGATAAATGGATTGATGTGTTGATTGTCACTGTAAATTATCCCTGGTGCGTGAGTGGTAGAATCTGTGGAGAGTTTACGAGCATGTAGGGAGAACAAAATAGAACTTGCATAGGATTTGTGCAAAATGGGCTTAAATTGATTAACATGACAAAAAAAATAAATTTAAATGGAGATTTCAGGGTAACAATAGGGCCCAAATTAGAGAAGAGCCAGTGCGGACTAGATGACAAATTATCCTAACCTGCAGGTGACTTAATATTGGTCTCCTAATTAACTGAGTTAGTCACTAATTCACAAGATGAGACTTTATCGCATGCAATACAATATTGAAACAAAGACCATCAGTTGAGTAAATATCCAATGATTACCATGGCCATGGATGATCTTTTTTTCCAAAATCATCATCCAGCACTGAGGATACAAGGAAAATGCTGTCTTTTGCCCATTTTTGAATACATGGCATGTGAAATATACAATAACAACGGAAACAACTCCAAACCTAAAGAGGAAACAAATGGAATCTTTAATTAAAAATAAAAATCTGAATTTTAAATAAGATGATTGAACAGTTAATGAACACAGATATATTTGCATATTTTAAACCATGGTCACCCTCAAGGAAATTGTTTCATTAATAAGGTCTCAAAAAATAAAATATATATTAATTCACAAACACTGTCAACAAACTTGCCAATAAAGGAGGCAATGAGTAAAAAAAATAAGATGTGAGCACAGGTCAAGTAAGTGGATATTTTCAAGGCATAGATAGATTTTTGAATAGTACACGTGTCAGAGGTTATGGGGAGACGTAAGAAGAATGGGGTTAGGAGAGATAGATCAGCCATGATTGAATGGTGGAGTATACTTGATAAGCCGAATGGCCTAATTCTACTGCTATCCCTTATGACCTTTTTTAAAAAAAATCCTAGCTTAGGTTATTTTTAGGAAACCGTTGACATTCCCAAATCAAATCACAGATCTCCAGCTTATCCAAAGTCTTCTGAATGTCAATCACAATTTGATCATTAGGATGAATACAAAAATATGAAAAAAAATCTAAAATTAAGAACACATAAACTTGTGGTATAATATTTCACAGTCCTCAAAGGATTATCAACAGATTAGGATTGACATTGTAAAAACATATATCAATACTTACAGCTTGGTTCCTCTTTACAGAGGCAATGCAGATGAGACATGTTTGAGCCCCTGACTGAAATGCGTCATTCAAATATTGTTTTGTACGTTCTAGTTCTCTGGAAAATTCGTCACCTATATAAAATCAAAGAATCAATTCATGAAGCAAGATAGTTTTAAGTTTTGCAATCCATCTGGTATTAAGAGATATTTACACTTCTAAATGTTGATACATGCAATATTGATTCCTCCATCTTAACCAAACATGAGAATGTAACTAACTATTTTACAATGCATGCACCCCTCAAATCAGCATTAAAAATACTTAATTCTGGTATGGAAATTGTGCACTACATTGTGCAGATCAAGGTAATGCCAAGACTTAACTTTGCCATTGTATTTTCAAAATCATTTAGAAATTTTCACAAGCTGCATTTGATCCATTTGTAACAAAAATCTCATTTTATATTAATGTTTCAGGATTCAAAGTTCACACTGAACAATAAGCATATTTATAATTTATGGTCCATGTTTTCACATTATACTTTAACCATTATTAAGTACATTTGTTTCATCTCACCTATATGATCTGAATATGTGGTAAATGTTGATGCAACAATTTTCCCTTGCTGGCTCTCAAAATCATCCCCTCCTTCTTCCTCAGAGGAAGTGTCTTCATCAGCAAACCTTTGAACTGCAGCTTGATTAGCCTTACGGATTTCTTCAAATCTTTTCAGTGATGATAGCTCTACCGAAAAAAAAAATATTATTAATAGAACTTAAATTGCAAGCTGTTGCATCAGTCATATTAACTTCCATTCACTCTTCTGATAATGTATTAAATTCAAAATAAACCACCAGTGGTTTGAGAAACATCTACAAATGTTATAGCTTTGTAAAACAAAACAGAATTATGAAAAGTATTATACTCATGGAAAGGTTAGCTCAGCAAGTTCAATGAATTTTTCACCCAGAATCTGTGGAATTCTCTGCCACAGAAGGCAATAGATGCCAATTCACTGGATGTTTTCAATAGATAGTTAGATACAGCTCTGAGGGCTAATGAAATTAAGGGATATGGGGAGAAAGCAGGAACGGGGTATTGATTTTGGATGATCAGCCATGATCATATTGAATGGCGGTGCTGGCTCAACGGGCCGAATGGCCTGCTCCAGCCCTTATTTTTTATGTTTCTAACTCCGGATGTCAAAAAAGAGAGACTATTTTTTAAATATTTAAAAAAATAAAATTGTTTTAAAAAAAAGCCGTTCTAGTGTAAAGAAAGTATATGGGTGGGGGTGTTGGAAAGTATTTGAAAAGGAAATTAGGAGAGCCAAGAAGGGGCGCAAAATATAATTGACAGCAAGACTTTTTTAATACTTTGGTATTTTCCATAATATGTTAAGAGAAAGTGGTTATTTATAGAAAGAACAAGGTCATTAGGGACAAAATGGCAATCTGTGCACGGAGCTGGAAGACGTAGGCGAGATCTTAAATGAATACTCTGCTTAATGATTAGGACATTGTTGTTGGAGAGTCCAGATAGTCAGATGGTGGAATTCAAGAATAAGTTACTATTAAAAAGGTGTTACATGTCATAGAGGGCTCAATGATAAATAAGTCGCCAGGGCTTGGTGATATAGTTCAATGGATCTTTATTATCATGTGCACCACGGTAAAGTGAGATACTTTTTCTGCATACAGATTAGTGAGATTATTGCCATACACAAGCCCAATCCCCGGTTTGCTCATAATGCAAAGAAACAGCCCCAAGTCTATATGCAATATAGACAATAAACCAGCATCTGCAGTTTTCTTTCCTTCCATTACATTATAAAACATTGGTTCAACCATTGCTGGAGTACTGCGCGCATTTCAGGTCCCCATGTTACAGATAAAACAGAATATATTGGAATAGTGCAGAGGGGATTCACGTGAAGATTACTTGGGGAGGATTGTTTCAGTTAGGAAGGATAGTGAATAAACTGTGTTTGTTTTCCTTGTAGATTGGGATGTCAAGGGACCTGATAGAGATTTCCAGAATTATGAGGCACAGAGATGGGGAAGATAGCCAGAGGCCATTTGATTGGCTCTACCACCTCCCCCGCACCCCCCCCCCCCCCCCCACGTGGGATCCGGCGCGTCCTGATTGGCTCCTGCCACTCCCCCACACATGGGTTCGATTGATTAGCTCCAATCTCCCGCTCGACTGGTCGCTGTTCCGGGTCCCAAGTGGGGGGAGCGCCGTCGCCCCTCTGATTGGTCGCCGGCTCTTCACGCTCAAAGCGTGCTGGTTGTCCGACGGGGCTTCTTCCCACACAAAGCAATGGCTGTCGCCGTCAAGTCGCCGCTGCTGCTGAATGAGGGGACAGTCGCCGTCGAGCCACCGCCGCCTCAGGGTGGTTGAGGGGGGATGGAGTGGGTTGGGAGGAGGGGAGGATAAGGGGGGTAGAGGGGGGATGGTGGGTGAGGGGAGGGGTGATGAGGAGGGTTGAGGGGGGATGGTGGGTATGGGGGGGGAGGATGCAGGGGGAGGGAGGGGAAGATAAGAGTGGGGGAGGGGAGGGTGCTAGACCAATGCAGGAGAGATTTGGGCCAACGGGTTCATCCTTTTCTAGTCTATTATACACCTACTGACTCCCACAGCTATCTAGACTACACTTCTTCCCACCATGCCTCCTGCAAAGACTATATCCTCTACTCCCAATAAGTCCAACTAGGACTTCTGAGATGTCCTAATTCGTTAGGGAACGGAGGTTCGCCTCTTCCATCATAGCCGAGGCCCTCACAAGGGTCTCCTCGATATTCCACAGCTCCGTTCTTCCACCCACTACCCCCAGTCGCAACAGGGACAGAGTCCCCCTAGTCCTCACCTTTCACCCCATCAGCCGTCACATGCAGCACATAATCCTCCGACATGTTTGCCAGCTCCAATGGGATCCCACCACTAGCCACATCTTCCCACATCTTCCCACCTCCACACTTTCCCATGGTCCACAGAAACCATTCCCTCCGCAACACCCTGGTTAACTCATCCCTTCCCACCCAAACCACCCCTTCCCCAGGTACTTTCTCTTGCAACTGCAGGAGATGTAGCACCTGTCCCTTTACCTCCTCCCTCGACTCTGTCCAAAGACCCCGACAGTCCTTTCAGGTGAGGCTGAGGTTCACTTGCACCTCCTCCAACCTCATCTACAATATCTGCTGTTCCAGGTGTGCGCTCCTATATATTGGCAAGATCAAGCGCAGGCTCAGCGAACGTTTCGCTGAACCATATAACCATATAACAACTACAGCACGGAAACAGGCCCGTTCGGCCCTACCAGTCCACGCCGACCACTCTCTCTGACCTAGTCTCATCTACCTGCTCTCAGACCCCTCCCATCCATATACCTATCCAATTTACTCTTAAATAATAAAATCAAGCCTGCCTCCACCACTTCCACCGGAAGCCCATTCCATACAGCCACCACCCTCTGAGTAAAGAAGTTACCCCTCATGTTCCCCTAAACTTTTGTCCCTCAATTCTGAAGCTATGTCCCCTTGTTGGAATCTTCCCCACTCTCAAAGGGAAAAGCCTACCCACGTCAACTCTGTCCGTCCCTCTTAAAATTTTAAAAACCTCTAACAAGTCCCCCCTCAACCTTCTACGCTCCAAAGAATAAAGACCCAACCTGTTCAACCTCTCTCTGTAGCTTAAGTGCTGAAACCCTGGCAACATTCTAGTAAATCTCCTCTGTACCCTCTCCATTTTGTCGACATCCTTCCTATAATTTGGCGACCAGAACTGCACACCATACTCCAGATTCGGCCTCACCAATGCCCTGTACAATTTTAACATTACATCCCAACTTCTATATTCGATGCTCTGATTTATAAAGGCAAGCATACCAAATGCCTTCTTCACCACCCTATCCACATGAGATTCCACCTTCAGGGAACAATGCACAGTTATTCCCAGATCCCTCTGTTCCACTGCATTCCTCAATTCCCTACCATTTACCCTGTACGTCCTATTTTGATTTGTCCTACCAAAATGCAGCACCTCACACTTATCAGCATTAAACTCCATCTGCCATCTTTCAGCCCACCCTTCCAAAAGGCCCAAGTCTCTCTGTAGACTTTGAAACTCTACTTCATTATTAACTGCACCACCTATCTTAGTATCATCTGCATATTTACTAATCCAATTTGCCACACCATCATCCAGATCATTAATGTAAATGACAAACAGTGGACCCAACACAGATCCTTGGGGTACTCCACTAGACACTGGCCTCCAACCTGACATACAATTGTCAACCATTACCCTCTGGTATCTCCCATTCAGCCATTGTTGAATCCATCTTGCAACCTCACTATTAATACCCAACGATTTAACCTTCTTAATCAACCTTCCATGTGGAACCTTGTCAACTCCGCTCAGTCCGCCTCGGCCTTCGCGATCACCCGGTGGCCAAACACTTTAACTCCCCCTCCCATTCCCTTTCTGTCCTCGGCCTCCTCCACTGTCAGTGAGGTTCAATGAAAATTGGAGGAGAAGCCCCTCATATTTCTCTTGGGCAGCTCACAACCGAGCTGTATGATATTGATTTCTCTAACTTCAAGTAACCCTCGCATTCCCACTTTCTCTGTCACTCCCCCACCCTACTTCCCCGACTAGTTTCACTGTACTACTGATTAATTTTACTGATTGCATGCCTCGTTCTCACCTTCCCCTCAGCTTACAATGAACCATTCTATATTTTCTTGATCAGCGTCTGCTTTCATCTGTCGTTTTCACATTATCTTTCCGTATCTCTAATCTCCCTCTCCCCTGACGCTCAGTCTGAAGAAGGGTCTCAACCCAAATCATCACTCATTCCGACTCGTCTTCTGGAATTTTTTGAGGATGTAACTAAGAAAATTGACTGGGGAGAGACGGTGGATGTGGTGTACCTCGACTTTCAGAAAGCCTTCGACAAGGTCCCACATAGGAGATTAGTGGGCAAAATTAGAACACATGGTATTGGGGGTAGAGTACTGACATGGATAGAAAATTGGTTGACAGACAGAAAGCAAAGAGTGGGGATAAATGGGTCTCTTTCAGAATGGCAGGCAGTGACTAGTGGGGTACCGCAAGGCTCGGTGCTGGGACCGCAGCTATTTACAATATACATTAATGACGGATGAAGGGATTAAAAGTACCATTAGCAAATTTGCGGATGATACAAAGCTGGGTGGTAGTGTGAGCTGTGAGGAAGATGCTATGAGGTTGCAGGGTGACTTGGACAGGTTGTGTGAGTGGGTGGATGCATGGCAGATGCAGTTTAATGTGGATAAGTGTGAGGTTATCCACTTTGGTGGTAAGAATAAGAAGGCAGATTATTATCTGAATGGTGTCAAGTTAGGAAAAGGGAACGTACAATGAGATCTGGGTGTCCTAGTGCATCAGTCACTGAAAGGAAGTGTGCAGGTTCAGCAGGCAGTGAAGAAAGCCAATGGAATGTTGGCCTTCATAACAAGAGGAGTTGAGTATAGGAGCAAAGAGGTCCTTCCGCAGTTGTACAGGGCCCTAGTGAGACCGCACCTGGAGAACTGTGTGCATTTTTGGTCTCCAAATTTGTGGAGGGATATTCTTGCTATTGAGTGGGGCGCGCAGGGTAGGTTTACTAAGTTAATTCTCGGAATGGCGGGACTGTCATATGTTGAAAGACTGGAGCGGCCAGGCTTGTATACACTGGAATTTAGAAGGATGAGAGGGGATCTTATCGAATAATAATAATAATAATTATTATAATAATATAATTATTATAATAATAGTAATAATCTTATCTTATCTTATAAGATCTTATCTTATCTTATAAGATCTATCTATTGTCTATTGAAACATATAAGATTATTAAGGGGTTGGACACGTTAGAGGCAGGAAACATGTTCCCAATGTTGGGGGAGTCCAGAACCAGGGGCCACAGTTTAAGAATAAGGGGTAGGCCATTTAGAACAGAGATGAGGAAAAACTTTTTCAGTCAGAGTTGTAAATCTGTGGTATTCATTACCTCAGAAGGCAGCAGAGGCCAATTCTCTGAATGTATTCAAGAGAGAGCCAGATAGAGCTCTTAAGGATAGCAGAGTCAGAGGGTATGGGGAGAAGGCAGGAACGGGGTACTGATTGAGAATGATCAGCCATGATCACATTGAATGGTGGTGCTGGCTCCAAGGGCCGAATGGCCTCCTCCTGCACCTATTGTCTATTGACTCTCCGGAGAAGCTGCCTCTGCCAGCCCAGCCGGGCAGAAGTTCTAAAGTTCTGCCTCATTTTTTTCTCCAAATTCTAGCATTTTTCTTCTTTTCCACCTTATCCATTTATAGATACTATCAGGTACGATGTATACAAATGCTCCTAAGTCTGCATTTACTGCACACTTTCCTTTAACGCAACCTCCTAAAATGACAGTTCTCCAGACTAAACTTTATCTGACACTCTTCCATCCGTATTTTGAACTGAGCTAGATTCTGCTGTGGACTCCGCAAATGTGGCAGGCAGGTGCAGTGCACGGGATTGTTTACCATTGCTTGCATCAGGCTGACTCCTTGACCTGGTGATGGCGGCGGTGCTGAGACTGCAGCCCCTTCCATTTGCGGGCCTGGCATCGCTCCTGCCGGCCTGCGATGCTCCTTCGGTCCCGGGCACTTGATCGCTTCTTGTTTTGCCTCTCCCACGTCCTCGCCCGCGGCCCCGACCAGCCTGTCGCCAGGCGGGCTCCATGCCTCCCACTCCCCGTCGCCTCTACAACGGCAGCGTCTCGACACCGGCCAACGGACCCTCCATTCAGTCCCTCCCGGTCCCAGCACCACCAACTGCGCATGCTCGGCAGACACGCGGCGTTGATTCACTGCGCATGTCCGCCGCTAACCCGATGCATTGTGGGGATTGGAGTTCACATTCACTAACGTCATCCATCCAGCTGGGATGGTCGACAGGGTGCGCTTGCGTGCAGGTGGTGAGCGCGCCAGGGGACGGGGACGGGGACGGGGACGGGGACGGGGATGCGTGCACGTGCATGCGTGCGGGTAGGGGGTGCGTGCACGTGCATGCGTGCGGGTAGGGGGTGCGTGCGCGTGCATGTGCGCGTATGGGTGTGCGTGCACGTGCATGCGGATGGGGGCGGGTGCGTGTACGTGCATGCGGGTGGGGGCGGGGTGCGTGCGTGCGCGTGCAGGTGGGGACGGGGACGGCGAACCGAGAGATTGAGACTGTCGACGCGTCTCCTTCAGCGGACTCGCATGACTTCCCCTGACACCAACGTCGCTGTCAGGCTACTTGCACGCTCCCCAGCCAGTCTGAAGCGGTGAGTCCGCCCGCCCGCTCGCCCTCAGTTACCGAGCCGCGACTGCACCAGCACCTCAGGGCCCTGCCGCCCCGAGCGGGGCCTCGCCTGTCTGCAGCCCGGTTGGCCGGCTGTAGTTACCGGGCCCGGGGTCTGGCCCTGCTGCTGAGTTTTGTGCGGACAGCGTATATTTTACTTTTCTGTTGCGGGAATCTCTCCGTTTTTTCTTGCTAATTTCTGAGCTTGCTGCAATTGCGGTCATTTCCGCATTCTTCACGGTGTTAAATTAATAAATTCGGAGCATTGGGCAGTGTCAATACTAATGAAATGCCGGTTGATGTTCAAATAATTGTGAATTGTCAATAGTTAATCGCACCACTTCAAATGTGCAACAGTTCTTGTCTATTTATGCATATAACCTACATTTTCAGTTTAATCAATCGGATGCCAGGTGACTGGCATCTTTAACCTCTCCAACAGACTTCTGCTGCCATCTACTTTAAGGAAACCTCCATTATTTCAGTACCCAAGAAAAATAAGAGATTTGTCTCAATGCCAACCAATAGCTCTAACGTCAACCGTAATGGTACTTTGAAAGAATGGTAATGACCCACTAGTCTTGTGGATAATCTGGACCCCTTGAAATTTGCATAGAAGAAAAATAGGTCAACGGAGGACACCCTTGCACACCATTGAGCTCTGGATCATCTTGACAATAAGAACACTTATGTTAGTATAATATTCACTGATAACAACTCGGCCTTCAGCACAATAATACTGAATAAGCTCTTGTCTAAACTCCTAGATCTTGGTCTTAGGACCGCCATCTACAATTGGCTTCTGGATTTCCTAACCAGCAGACATCACCCTCTACTTCCACTATTGTGTGGTCAAGTGTAACACCAACCCGATGTCGGTTGACAATAATACCATTGGTGTTGGATGGATTAACAATAACGTTGAGACAGAACACAGGAGAAAAGATCAAGAATCTACTGTCATGGTGTCAGAAGAACAATATAGCCCTTAACATTAGCAAGAAAAAAGGTTGCAGTTGACCAAAGGAACCATGGAGTGAGGAGGAGAACACAATCATGTCATCAATGTAGCGTCTATAGAGATGGTTAACTTCTTCAAGTGTCTTGGCATCCACATCACTAGCATTTGATCTTTACATGTTCAAAAAAGTAGCTAAGTTTATAAAATTTTGGAGTGACTCAGTGGGTCAGGCAGCATTTCTGGAGAATATGAATATGTGATGGTTCAGGTCTGGACCCTTCTTCAGACCACCTTGAGTCTGAAGAAGGGTCCCAACCCTAAACATTACCAATGCTGCCTGATCTGCGTTATTCCAGCACTTTTTTAAATCTTTTTTGGTAAACCAACACCTGCAGTTCCTCATGTCTCCTCCTTGTGCAAATTACTTGAGTATCTGAGAGATTTGGTGTGAACATGAGGATTTTCATGAACATGTACAGATGCACTGCAGAAAGTATTCTGATGGGATGCATCTCAGCCTGGTATGGGAACCATGCTGCTCTTAACTGTCTGAACCTTCAGAAAGTGGTGAACACAGCCCAGAACATAACAGGCTCATAACTTCTTTCCACCCAGTCCATCTTAATGGTGCATTACATCAGCAAGATTGGAAGTATTGTCAAGGATGTCAGCTATCTTGGCCATTCCTTTCTCCCTTCTACCTTCAGGGAGAAAATACAGGAATTTGAACAGCCAGACATCCATACTTAAGAGCAGCTTCTGCCTCATGACTATCAGCCTCCTGAATTTATCAGCTCTTTCATATTTCCTTCCCAGAGGTGCTGCCACTTACACTTGCTCTTAACTCTCTCCCATTCCTTATTGTACTTTCGTATTTTTTGAAATACTATAGATTTCATTACAATCTTTGCACCATTCTGCCATTTTGCATTTATTGTTTTTATTTCTTTATCATCGTGTATGTTGTGTACTCTATGTGAACAAGGAATTTTGTTGCATCCTGGTTTATATGACAATAAACTAACCTGAACCTGAATCCATTTACATAGTTTTTCAATGGTCTTGTTCAGGAAAAGTGATTTGCATTTTATATGATGTAGTGCCTCGACCCAAAATACAAACTATCCCTTTGACTCAACAGATGTTGCTTGATTCATTGAATTTCTCTGCAGTTTGTTTTTTGCCCCAGATCTCCATGCTTGCAGTCTCTCGCATCTCTGTTTATGCATTTCACTGGCACTTTTCACAGACTGGAACTTACTTTGTGTATTTGTGACTAATTAGGTTCTTTCTAAATTCTGTTAATCAAAAAAAAACTGCACATGCTGGAAATCTGAAATAGAAATGGAAAACACTTAAAGTTCTCTGCATGGTATGCACCAATCATGGTAAGATAGTTTTTGCACCAATGAAATCTGACCACCTGATTGTTTCTAGAATTTTCTGTATTTATTTCATGTCTACTTTTGATAGTAACAATTAGTTGAATAAAATAATCAACCTATTTGTTTTTGGGGAAAGAGCCATAATCATGTAATTAAATTGTCTGTGGACTGTTTACCTGAGCACTTAGTTGTTTATGTTACATTTCACAATTTTTTCCCCACCAAAGACATATCCCTTGATGTATTAAAATTAGTAGTTAAAATCCAGGATTGATTGCTATGGGATTGGATAGTAAGACCTAGAGGTATGTGGTAGAGGAGGCTTGAGACCACAGATGTAACTGAATGAATGTAAGACCCGAATGTAAGTTGCACAATTTTCACATTAGGTTGGACCTCAATATAATACATTTTTTAGATATTGCCATGTGATTTTGTGCAGGCAGTTGAGAAGGAAGTAGAGTTTTTGTTGATTGCCTTAAGGAAAATATGGCATCTACAACTGTATACATTTTGTGATGTTTACTTGTCATATCCCATTGCACAGATGAGTTCAGGATCTAAATGGAAATTGTGCATAGTCAACATGTAACATTGCACGACAGGATTTATGTTATGCCGGTTATGATAGTAGCAATTATTAACTGCTGGCTTCAACCTGGCTGACTGACACTCAGCTGTCCTGCTGGGTGTCAGCTGTTCGCAGCTCGTGTTTTAAGCTACCACGCATGTGCAGCCAAATGTGGAAGTGGGATATGAGGTGAAATTAAGACAATGTTGCATCTGATCCCTGCTCAACTTACTGTTGAGCAGTGGAGAGCTACTGCTGAAGAGAAAGGGCAGATGCATTTTGCATGCAAATCTTCAGTTTTATATCAAGGAGGTCCGTGGAAGAAAGGTTACGTAGACGAATCTGTGGATAAAGGTAAACATTTTACTCTGAGTTAATGGTTTTTTTCAGTATTTATTTATTTCTTGGGGTGTTTGTAATTGCATTTAAATTTTACATCTTTAATCTTGTAAATTTATTTAAATATATTTTGATTGTAAATTTCTTTGAGGTGTTTAATATCTGTCCAAAAACATTTGATTGAAGCAAACTGTTAGAAACCATCAGAGCAATCTGCTGCCGGTGGAGACTGAGGAAAATTAGGGCTTTAGTGTAAATTCCCAATTGGATACATATTGGAGGCTGCCCTGTCTCACACGGAAACATCTTGGGTGCACAGAGACAGCTTGTTCAATTCTCTGCATCCAGAAAAAAGCTTTCATCATGGTGAGTGCACATGATGAGCCGGGTCGAACATCATCTGCTCGTCCTGGGATCTTGCTTTGATTGAAGTTTGATATTTTGTAAGGAATTCCTGTAAAGTTTTATTTTCAGCTTTCTCTAAGAACAGGCAAACTTTACAAGAAATATTAACAACACTCAGTCCGTTTGGCTCAACTTCAGTGATGTAAGGCAAGCTATTATTTTGAATGTGCGTATTTAACACTAACCAAAACAACTTTTTGTTTCTTATAGGAAACGTGAAGCTGCCAAACAATTGATTGAAGGTTACTACTGTCAGTTAACAAAAGGCTGTGGAAATGAGTTCTGCGCAAATGGGAACTGTGCTTCCTGCCCAGGTTTCAAGCAGTTGGACAATAATCAAGCTGCGGCCAGAGCTCTGGAGTTATATCGGACCAGGGCAGAGTTATGTGTAGGTTGGCCGACTAAAAAGCTGAGATCATTGCTTTGTCAAAATATTTCACATGACAAGTTTAAACATAAAGATCTCAAAACTGTTGCGGAAAATGACACTGAGGTAATCTTCAATGAGAAACAGAAGCAAGACAGCTTTCAAGGTATAGCTTAGTTTTTTCTTGTAGAGCAAATGCTAATCGAGAAAAGTTGGTCTTTTAAAAATTGAGTTACTATTCTGCTTATCTTAAAACATTAATACTAAATAAGAATTAATTTTTAATGGATTCTTTATTTCTTCTATGATGTGCATTCATTCAAATCATTGCTGCTTCATTGAGAGGCAACTCCAATAGTACCTCGTCCTCTCTTGCTTTTATCAAGCACTGTGGTTGCTGAATGCTACCACCCCTGATCTCCTTTTGCTCAGCCCACCAAAACCATTGTTGTGTTGCTGTGTTGACAAAAAACAAGGCCACATCTCTAATTTACAAAAAAATTCAAAGATAAAAAATGACCAAAATCGGTTTTAATGTAAGGTTCAAACAATGTAGAAGATTAAAATACTAATGGTTTACCAAATTCCCCCAATCACTTTCACTAAAATGTATTGCAAAGCACCCATGTCAAGCCTAAAGTGTAAGTTATAGGGAATTGCTCTAAATTCGTGCAATGCTTTCTGCATTGGAATGCAAAATGACTAACTGCTGATCAGAATAAGATTTCAATATTTGTTAACGTGTGTGAAGATCATTAAGATGTAAACATTTACACAGGAAAAAAAAACACGCAGCTAAATGATTGGATCTGGCATGTGTTTTTATGAGATAATAAAACATCTACTGTTTTCCATATGTCACTTATTTCATATTTTCTTGTGACATATAAGGAGACCATTTAGTCCATCGAGTCTGCTTGCCTTGGAGCAGTCCCATCAATCTCATTTCCCTGCTTACTTTCTTGTAACCTATTCACTCTCACCTACCCTTCAACTTTACCTTGATTCTTCTCCAATCTGCTTACATTGGGGCAATTTACAATGGCTGTTTAAGTCACCAACGAGCATGTCTTGGAAAATGGGAGGAAACTTGAGCATCTGGGGAAAGCCTAGCATACATAGGAAGAAATTGAAAACTCCAGACAGCACCCTAGGTTAGAAGTCACTGGAGGCATGTTGCAGCATTTAGAACTGAGATGAGGAAAAACTTTTTCAGTCAGAGAGTTGTGAATCTGTGGAATTCTCTGCCTCAGAAGGCAGTGGAGGCCAATTCTCTGAATGCATTCAAGAGATAGCTAGATAGAGCTCTTAAGTATAGCAGAGTCAGGGGGTATGGGGAGGGCAGGAACAGGGTACTGATTGAGAATGATCAGCCATGATCACATTGATCACAGTGCTGGCTCGAAGGGCCGAAGGGCCTCCTCCTGCACCTATTGTCTATTGTCTATTACCAGAGAAAAATAAATTGGAAACATGTAAAAGAAACATGTGAAAGTTACTTTAGTAATTTCACGAGAACCAGAATTAAGTTACTTTGTTTTTCTTTATATAGGTTTGTTCTCAAAATGTTATCATTTGCATATCAAAGAGCCCGGTGAAATAAGGTGCTGAACTACTCCATTTTTTCCCAATGATTGTAAATTAACTGGTGATAATTCTTTCTTATTGACAATCATATACAGGTGCTCCCCGGCTTACGATGTTTCGACTTGCGATATTTTGACTTTGCGATGGTGCAAATGGTAGCGAGCCGCCGCTCCCTTCCGGCCACGTGATCGCGTGTATTACAATGCATTTCGACTTGCAATACTTTCGGTTTCCAATGGGTTTTTCGGAACGGAACCCCATCGGAAGCTGAGGAGCACCTGTAATTCTGATAAAGTTTTGATATAGTTCTGATAGCTTATTTTATGAAAAGTGAAATGTCTACAAGCGTTGAATAAGCTTGATTGGTACAAAATTGTATTGTAGTTATTTATCTTGAGATAATCGGATATCTTTCAATTTATGTCCTCTGATTTCTGAATAATTTATTTTAATCCCTAGATATAAGCTACCTTACTGAAGGAAAAGTAGATGAAATTCTTAATGTTTGCAATGAAACCGGAGACTTTTCACTTCTGGTGCGTGTTATTGGACGGATATTCTCCAGTGCAGAAAAGCTTGTTAAGAGCTTTAGGAAACCTGAAATGCAGAAAACATGTATGAACTGTCTACCCGAAAACACACCAACTGATGTGGAAAAAGGTGATAAAACAAAGGCAGTATTTGGATGCGAAGATTCAGTACCATGCTGCTCTCAACAGAAATCATGTGATTGTCTTGTGCAATCAGTTAAGCCAGAAGAAGTAACTGTTGATGTGAAATCTGTTCGGAGAGTTTACAGAAAACTACTTTTACATAACCGGATTGAAACCGCACTGATTAATGCTTTGATGTATCTGTCACCAGACATGGAATGTGATTTAACTTATCACAATGCATACAACAGAGATTCAAACTACCTAAATGTATTCATAATTGTCATGGAAAATCATAACCTTCATAGTCCTGAGTATCTGGAATCAGCCTTACCTATGTTCTGCAAAGCAATGTGCAAGCTTCCTCTGTCAGCACAAGCCAATCTAATTCAACTGTGGTCAACATACAGCTCTAATGATACCCGCAGAATGATTGAGGTCTTTCAGCAGCTTATTACATACAAAGTTATAAGCAATGATTATAGTTGTCGAAATTTGGTGAATGAAGATGATGTCGTAGTTGCAGCAGCCAAGTGTCTAAAATTGGTGTACTATGCAAATTTGTTGGGTGGAGTGTTGACCTTGGAGAATGATGACGAAGAGTCCTCACAAGAAGCCAGAGAGAGGAATTTGCAACAGAATCTTTTAATCGAGGACACCAGTTACAAGAAAGGTCCCCGGGTGGACCCATTGGCCAAAATACTTAATTTTAAGACTATTGACTGCTGTCGACCAGTCATACCTTATGATGAATTTGTTAATGAATCATTAAATAATGTCCTGGCAGTGGATAAAGACTACATATTTTTTAAAGTGGATAGTGAGAAGAAATTTTCTTTCTTGACTTGTCCATTCCTCCTTACTCCCTACACAAAAAGTCAAGGGCTCTATTATGACAACAGAATTAGAATGTTCAGTGAACGCCGCATAACTGTGCTGTACAACTTGGTACAAGGACAGCAAGTTCAGCCTTATCTTCGACTAAAAGTAAGGCGTGATCATATGATTGATGATGCTCTTGTACGGGTATGTACTCATTTTTTTTGTGCTAAGCTATCTTTTGTAATTGCCAATGCCAAAGAAATGTAATTATATTTGTTAATAGATTTAATTTAAATTCCCAACAACCACGGAAGTGCGGAAACAGACCGTTCGGCCCACTGAGACCGCGCTGACCAATGATTACCAGAAGCCAATTAACTCACAAACCTGCTCCACTTTGGAATGTGGGAAGACACCGGAGCACGCAAAAAAACCATGCGGCAGTCACGGGGAGAACGTACAAATTCCGTACAGGCAGCATCCGTAGTCAGGATCCAACTCTACCACTGTGCCCCCAACTAAATGGCGAAATAATCATTTTATTTTGAATAAAACACATCTTTAAATGAATTTCTATCGTTTTGGATAATATCATGAACAATGATTGTAAAGCAAAAACAAAATACAGATTTGGAATATAAACAAAGTATTAGAAAAAAGAATAGAACAGGCAGTATCTGGGGAGAGAAACAGAGGTGTAAGTGCCAGTTTTTTGGCAGCATTTAATTGATTAAATTCTATTGCAAACATTTAGGCATTGTTATTCTTGGTTCTTTCCAGCCTGCAGTCACATTCTCTGGACTTGAAAAAGGGGTGTTGATGATTTACATGTCTTTGCATTCCGTATCAAGCATTCCGGATTAGGATGGCACAGTGGCTCAACTGGTAGGGCTGCTGTCTCACAGAGCCAGCAACCCGGGTACATTCCTGACCTCGGATGCTGTCTGTGGAGTTTGCACGTTCTCTCTGGGTTTTCACCCACATCTTGTGGGTTTTCATTCACATTCCAAACACGTGGGAGTTTGTAGGTTAATTGGCTTCTGTAAATTGCCTCCAGTGTGTAAGGAATGGATGCAAAAGTGGGATAACGTAGTACTAGTGTGAACAGGTCATTGATGAAATGTGTGGACTTGATGGGCTGAAATTCCACTATTAAAAATAGTTTAAAATATTTAATAATAATAATATGAGAAACACTGGACAGTCTAGGTTTGTTTTCTTTGGAACTGAAAAAGCTGATAGTTTGCATGATTGAAGTGTATAAAATTCTGAGATCGAAGGGTAGATAGTAAGAAAACTTTTTTTTTTCAATTGGTAAGGGTGTCTATTACCAGAGGATATGGTTTTAAAATAAAGATTAGGAAATTTGAAGAATTCTTTCACTTCGAAGGTAATTGAAACTAGGAACTCAATGTCTGAAGCCATGTTGTAGACAGGTACTCTCTCAACATTTGGGTATTTAGGTGAGCACTTTAAACAGCAAAGCACCAAAGATTATGGCTAGTGCTGGCAAATGGTTTAGTCTTGATGGCTGGCACAGACATGGTGTCTGTTTATGTGATGTATAACTCTTAGCTCTATGACCAATGGAATAATAATTTACTTCTCAGGCAACTTGAAATATTAACTGTTTATAGACACAAATCGCTGGAGTAACTCAGCATCTCTGAAAATGAGAGATCTCTCGTTTTCACACCTTACCCTTCCATATCTCTGTCTCCCTCTCCCCTGACTCTCGGTCTGAAGAAGGGTCTCAACCCAAAACATCACCTATTCCTTCTATCCAGAAATATTGCCTGTCCCGTTGAGTTACTCCAGCATTTTATGTCTATCTTTGGTGTAAACCAGCATCTGCAGTTCCTTCCTACACATTAACTGTTTATGTCCATGGATTCTACTAAACTTGCTGAGTGTTTCCAGCAATTTTTGTTTTAATTTCAGATTTTGAGTTCCAATATTTTTCTCTTATAATATTGTCATTAATGTAGTTTTAATGTAGATTTAGTCTAGACATGGGCAATAACATTTGCTTTCTCTTGCTATTCCTTAGATGTAATCTCTGAGCAGTACATAAATGGACAATTGTTTCACCTACAGAAATTACATTTTATTGCACGTGCTTTACACTATTCAGCCCTATCAATCTGAACTATGTTTAATAATAATATGCTGCTGTTAGTTTTGGCAAATTTCAGCTCATTCATTTGAAAATAAATTGATTTTTGGCTTTCTCTTCCACTGCTATTTGTTACAGTTTTGTTCTAAAATAGTTGATGATTTAAGTGATGCCGATTGTGCATGTTACCACGGAGGTTGGTCCTGAAGTGGGCTTGAATTTTCACTGTAGGTCCACCAAATTTTGATTCACTGGTCACCAAAATGAGTATGGAAAAAGACAAATTGTTAAGTGGACAAACACAACCTTCAACCTTCTGCATTTGTAGCAAAATGGCCATTGGATTAGGGAAGCCCCTAAATTACAAATTTGAAATCTTTCAGTACGTATGATG
This sequence comes from Rhinoraja longicauda, assembly GCF_053455715.1. Classification (NCBI taxonomy): domain Eukaryota; kingdom Metazoa; phylum Chordata; class Chondrichthyes; order Rajiformes; family Arhynchobatidae; genus Rhinoraja; species Rhinoraja longicauda. The sequence goes on along the minus strand of NC_135953.1, from coordinate 63,576,470 downwards.
TAATTCATTACATTGAACCACCTTTAAAATAAGGTTCTAATGTGTCTGAAGGAGGGGCTCAACCCGAAACGTCACCCATTCCTTCTTTCCAGAGATGCTCCCTGCCCCGCTGTGTTACTCCAGCTTTTTGCAAATGTTAACAGACCCGATTGTGCTTCTTTTGATCACATAAGTAATTTGTCCAGTGGAAATGAAGTGCCTTTTATGGTTCCTTTAAATGATGGAACCACGTTGGGACACATTTGGGACTTCTGTTGCTTGAATCCCTAAAGTCCCACGGTCATGATATTTATTCCCTCAGGAGCTTGTTGGAGTAATATTATGGAGTGCATGTGAAGTTTATTATTTAAGTTGCCTTATTTACATCATTTGCAGTTGGAAATGATTGCCACAGAGAATCCATCAGATTTGAAAAAGCAACTGTACGTGGAATTTGAGGGTGAACAAGGAGTGGATGAAGGTGGCGTTTCCAAGGAATTCTTTCAGCTGGTTGTTGAAGAGATTTTTAATCCTGATATAGGTATTATTTTTCCACCAATTGGACATTGATTATTTCAGTAATCTATGATTGCAGATTTCTTGGACTTAATAGTCATGGTATGAAAGGAAGAAATGAAATTTGTTGAAGGCATCGCCCTTGGATTATAATATTGATAGTTCTAAATGTTTTTCAAATGAAAATCTGGGAAGAGTTGTTCTTTTCGGGCATGATTCAAATGTGATGATATTTGTAATTCAGTGTACTGAAAAATCCATGTTCAAACATTTGCCATCAAGTGCTTTTGTGCTTGGCAATTGCCATTAATCTCAGTTTTGATGATGCATCTCTGTAATTAAAAATGAACTAGTAAAAAGGGATGAAGGAAGAGAAGAATGTATCATGTTCAGTAGAGAATTAGTGCATAGCTCTTGACAGAAAATTCCATGTTGATGATTACATATTATAAACCTGTATAGGAAGAGAAAGAAAGATGGATGCCAAAAGACCAATGCATCAAGCATTCTGCTAAGTGGTTAGATAATTGAAATTGTCTTATTCCAATGGGCAAATGTTTGATTTTTTTTCTTCCCTTAGGAATGTTTACATATGATAATGAAACAAAACAATTTTGGTTCAACCCTACCTCTTTTGAGAATGATGGACAATTCACCCTAATTGGAATAGTGCTGGGTCTAGCAATATACAATCACTGCATCCTTGATGTCCACTTCCCTATGGTGATTTACAGAAAATTGATGGGCAAGAAGGGAACTTTGGAAGATCTTGCTGATTCACACCCAGTAAGTTAATCCTGTAATTACTATGTTGAGGTTAATTTTCATCTGCTTTAATTAAATACATATTGCAATATAAAATAATAAATCAACATAAGATTATTTGTGAATAAACAGGTGATTTGATAGCAAATGGATTTCAACACACACAGCTATTGTATAGTTCCTATAGCTATTGTATAGTTTCAAACCATTACTCCAATTTGACGACATTGAAAAAAATCATTCACGCATTCATGTCCTCCCGCCTAGACTACTGCAACTCCCTACACACTGGGATCAGCCAATCATCCCTGTCCCGCCTGCAATTGGTCCAAAATGCCGCAGCGAGACTCCTGATGGGTACCCGTAAAAGAGACCACATCACCCCGTTTCTGGCCTCTCCACTGGCTCCCAGTACGGTACAGAATCAACTTCAAGCTCCTCCTATTCACATACAAAGCCCTAAATGGGCTTGCCCCCCACTATATCAAAAATCTTCTAACCCACCTCTATCTCCAGGTCCCTCAGGTTGGCCGACTTGGGGCTACTCACTATCCCGCGATCTAGGCTTAAGCTCGGGTGACTGCGCTTTTGCGGTTGCAGCTCCTAGACTGTGGAACAGCATCCCTCTCCCCATCAGAACTGCCCCCTCCATCGACTTCTTTAAGTCCAGGCTCAAAACCTATTTCTACTCCCTAGTGTTTGAGGCCCTCTGAGAACTGTTGAGTTGTGAACTGTTTATGTATGTGCTGTTATGTTTGTGTGCCATTGCATGTTCGTTCTTAGTACCTGAACTGATCTACAGCACTTTGGTCAATGTGGGTTGTTTTTAAATGTGCTATACAAATAAAATTGACTTGACTTGACTTGACTAGTGGTTCAGCTAGCAGAGCTGCTGCCTCAAAATCTTGGGGACTCGGATTCGATCCTGACCTTTGGTAGTGCCTCTGTGGAGTTTGAGTCTGTGAGTTTCCTCAGTGGGGCCTCACTTATCCCAAAGACATGGGTTGGTGGATTAATTTTTCATTGTAAATTATCCCCTGTGAGTAGGTACAGTGCTCTCCATAACGTTTGGGACAAAGACCCATCATTTATTTATTTACCTCTGTACTCCACAATTTGAGATTTGTAATAGAAAAAATGTGCTTAAAGTGCACATAGTCAGATTTTATTAAATGGTATTTTTATACATTTTGGTTTCACCATGTAGAAATTACAGCTGTGTTTATACATAGACCCCTCATTTCAGGGCACCATAATGTTCGGGACACACCCCTTCACAGGTGTTTGTATTTGCTCAGGTGTCTTATTAAGGAGGCAATTAGCACCTAGTTTTTCCTCCAGTCTTTCCATCACCTTTGGAAACTTTTATTGCTGTTTATCAACATAAGGACCATGGTTGTGCCAATGAAAGTCAAAGAAGCCATTATTAGACTGAGAAACAAGAATAAAATTGTTAGAGACATCACCCAACCCTTAGGCTTACCAAAATCAACTGTTTGGAACATCATTAAGAAGAAAGAGAGCACTGGTGAGCTAACTAATCGCAAAGGGACTGGCAGACCAAGGAAGACCTCCACAGTTGATGACAGAAGATTTCTCTCTATAATAAAGAAAAATCCCCAAACACCTGTCTGACAGATTGGAAACACTCTTCAGGAGTCAGGTGTGGATTTGTCAATGACCACTATCAGCAGAAGACTTCATGAACAGAAATACAGAGGTTACACTGCAAGATGCAAACCACTGGTAAGCCACCAAAATAGGATGGCCAGGTTACAGTTTGCCAAGGAGTACTTAAAAGAGCAACCACAGTTCTGGAAAAAGGTCTTGTGGACAGATGAGACAAAGATTAACTTAGTGATTATCAGAGTGATGGCAAGAGCAAAGTATAGAGGAGAGAAGGAACTGCCCAAGATCCAAAGCATACCACTGTGAAACATGGTAGTGGGGGTGTTATGGCCTGGGCATGTATGGCTGCTGTAGGTACTGGCTCACTTATCTTCATTGATGTTACAACTGTTAATGGTAGTAGCATAATGAATTCTGAAGTGTATAGACACATCCTATCTGCTCAAGTTCAAACAAATGCCTCAAAACTCATCGGTTGGTGGTTCATTCTACAGCAAGACAATGATCCCAAACATACTGCTAAAGCAACAAAGGAGTTTTTCCAAGCTAAAAAATGGTCAGTTCCTGTGTGGCCAGGTCAATCACCCAATCTGAACCCAATTGAGCATGCCTTTTATATGCTGAAGAGAAAACTGAAGGAGACTTGCCCCCAAAACAAGCATAAGCTAAAGATGGCTGCAATACAGATCTGGCAGAGCATCAACAGAGAAGACCCTCAGGTGATGTCCATGGATCACCGACTTCAAGCAGTCATTGCATGCAAAGGATATGCAGCAAAATACTAAACATGACTTTCATTTACATGACATTGCTGTGTCCCAAACATTATGGTGCCCTAAAACAGGGGGACTATGTATAAACACTGCTGTAATTTCTACATGGTGAAACCAAAATGTATAAAAATGGCCTTTATTAAAATCTGACAATGTGCACTTTAACCACATGTGATTTTTTTCTATTATAAATCTCAAATTGTGGAGTACAGATGCAAATAAATAAATGATGGGTCTTTGTCCCAAACATTATGGAGGGAACTGTAAATGGTAAAATCAGGGGAGTTGATAAAATTGTGGGAAGAATAAAATAGGATTAATGTAGGATTGGTGTAAATGGATGGTTGATGATTTGCATGTATTTAGTGGGTTAAAGTGCCTGCTTTCAAGTTAACTTGAAACTTCCTTCATCATGGGAATTTAGGTATTCTAAAACAATCCTCTCAACACATCTCTTCCAGTAATTTGGACACAGGCTGCATAATGGACCAACAGCATCAGCTTTCTAATCAAGCCTAGCCATGTCCTCAGTCAGAATTATAATCTATAATTTATAATCTATCTATCTCTATCTATCTTCTATCTATCTTCTTATATCATCTATCTATATCTATCTTCTATCTATCTATCTATCTATCTATCTATCTATCTATCTATCTATCTATCTATCTATCTATCTATCTATCTATCTATCTATCTATCTATCTATCTATCTATCTATCTATCTATCTATCTATCTATCTATCTACTAAAACTCAGATCTTGAAGCGATGTTTGTATATATATTCCACTGATGTCGGCTGAAGGCAATTCCGGCAAAACGGTGAACCGTAGCGCCACGATTTTTGAACCGCCTTAATCAGCATGCGGTTCGCTGCTGGAAAATGATATTTTTATTTAATTCGGACTCATATTTTTTAAGTTACAGAGGTCTAAAGGTGCTGCCCCCCCTCATTTATCGAAGTTTTGACAGAAGGGGGGCGCTGCGGTCCGGCAGTGCTCAGTACGCATGCGCGGAATCTCCTCACTCAGTACTCAACACGCATGCGCGGCATCTCCTCACTCGCACCAAAACAATGGACGCCGTTAGCGGCGCCAGCCCGCGATCACCGGCTCACCTCTCCTCTCTCCCTTTGCTTCTCTCCTCTCTCCCACACCCGGGAGAACATCTCCCCGCTATCCCCCCCCCCCTCCCCCCTCACTCTCTCCCCCCTCCACAAATACCGCAACATCTGTCATCACCAAACGGGTAAGAGTGGGGCTGGGGGAGGAGAGAATGGGGGGTGTGGGGACGGGCCCAACGGGCCCGCATTGAACGGGCACACTTGGTCTAGTATACTATTAAAACTCAGATCTTGTATGTATATATATATATTCCACTGATGTCGGCTGAATACGGCAATTCCGGCAAAACGGTGAACCGTAGCGCCACGATTTTTGTACCGCCTTAATCAGCACGTGGTTCGCTGCTGGAAAATGATATTTTTATTTAATTCGGACGCATATTGTTTAAGTTACAGAGGTTTAAAAGTGCTGCCCCCCCTCATTTATCGAAGTTTTGACAGAAGGGGGGCGCTGCGGTGCGGCAGTGCTCAGTACGCATGCGCGGAATCTCCTCACTCTGTACTCAGCACGCATGCGCGGCATCTCCTCACTCGCACCAAAACAATGGACGCCGTTAGCGGCGCCAGCCCGCGATCACCGGCTCACCTCTCCTCTCTCCCCTTGCTTCTCTCCTCTCTCCCACACCCGGGAGAACATCTCCCCGCTATCCCCCCCCCCCCCCCCGGGCCTTTGAATGATGCGATCTCCCGAAGCCCCCCCCCACCGGACTTTTCACTGATCCGATCACCCGCACCCCCCCCCCCCCCCCCGGGCCTTTAACTGATGCTAAGAGTGTGTCTGGGGGAGAGAAAATGGGGGGGGGGGGGATGAGAATGGGGAATGGGACAACAGGGGTAGTGCGGAGGGGAATTGGTGGTGGGGGAAAGAGGGGTACTGGGAAAAGGGGAGGTCCATATCCCTCCCCTCTCCCCCATCCCTCTCTCCCCCCCCCTCCCTCCCTCCACAAATACCACCCCATCTCTCATCACCCTCCCCCCCTCCCTCCACCCTCCATCCTCAACACATCCCTCCCTCCACCACTCCCTCCCCCTCGATCACTCCACACCTCCCTCCCCCAAACCTCCCTCTCCCTCCCTCCCCCCTTCACTCCCTCACCCCCTCCCGGATACAATGGACGGGCCAAAGGGGAGAGTGTGGGGAGAGTAAGAGTGGGGATGGGGGACGAGAGAATGGGGGAGTGGGGAATGGGCCCAACGGGCCCACTTTGTCTAATATAATACTAAAACTCTGCGTTCGTATGTATGTGTGTATGTACGGAAGATTCCGAAGTTTAACTTACAAACCCTACTCCTCCAAGACGGTACACCAAAGCGCTACGATTTTTGTACGTTTTGGGTTTGACCTGAATATATCGTATATTTATACGTAACAGCGATTGCAGCAAAACGGCGGACCGTAGCGCGACGGTTTTCGCACCGCCTCAATCGCCAATCTCGCGCTTGCTCGGCCGTGATATTTTCATTTAATTTGGTCGCGTGTTTTTTAAGTTACAGAGGTTTTAAAGCGCTGCCCCCCCCTTTTTCAGGGGGGCGCTGCGGTGCAGATTTAGTTTTCAGCTTGTGGCTTGTGAAGGCTACATTTGTTTCGAAAAGTTTCCAGAAAAGGATTTAGTTTTCAGCTTGTGACGGCTACATTGTTTCGAAAAGCTTCCAGAAAAGCACTGATTGTTTTGTTATTGCAAGTCAAGTCAAGTCAAGTCAATTATATTTCGCACCGCCTTAATCGCCAACCTCCCGAACGATCGGCCGTGATATTTTCATTTACTTTGGTCGCGTATTTTTTACGTTACAGAGGTTTTAAAGCGCTGCCCCCCCCCCCCCCTTTTCAGGGGGGCGCTGCGGTGCAGATTCAGTCTTCAGCTTGTGACGGCTACATTGTTTCGAAAAGTTTCCAAGTAGTCTTTTTTGTTATTGCAAGTCAAGTCAAGTCAAGTCAAGTCAGTTTTATTTGTATAGCACATTTAAAAACAACCCACGTTGACCAAAGTGCTGCACATCTGATTAGGAAGAAAAAAAAAAAGACAGTTATAGTGGTCACTTGACAGACACAGATCAGGAGGACGGGCCCAACGGGCACACTTGGAGAGTAAGAGTGGGGCTGGGGGAGGAGAGAATGGGGGGTGTGGGGTCGGGCCCAACGGGCCCGCTTTGAACGGGCACACTTGTTCTAGTCTATATACTACTAAAACTCAGATCTTGTACCGTTTTTGTATATATATTCCACTGATGTCGGCTGAAGGAAATTCCGGAAAAACGGTGAGCCGTAGCGCCACGATTTTTAAACCGCATTAATCAGCATGCGGTTCGCTGCTGGAAAATGATGTTTTTATTTAATTCGGACGCGTATTATTTAAGTTACAGAGGTCTAAAGGCGCTGCCCCCCCTCATTTATCGAAGTTTTGACAGAGGGGGGGCGCTGCGGTCCGGCAGTGCTCAGTACGCATGCGCGGAATCTCCACACTCAGTACTCAACACGCATGCGCGGAATATCCCCACACGCACAAAAACAATGGACGCCGTTAGCGGAGCAAGCCCGCGATCACCGGCACACCTCTCCTCTCTCCCCTTGCTTCTCTCCTCTCTCCAAAAACCGGGAGAACATCTCCCCGCAAACCACCCCCCCCTCCCAACTCACTCTCTCCCCCCTCAACAAATACCGCAACATCTGTCATCACAAAACGGGTAAGAGTAGGGCTGGGGGAGGAGAGAATGGGGGGAGTGGGGACGGGCCCAAAGGGCCCGCTTCCAACGGGCACACTTGTTCTAGTATAATACTAAAACTCAGATCTTGTGTATATTTTTTTTTGTGGTTTGGCCTGATATATTCGTAACAGCGATTGCAGCAAAACGGCGGACCCTAGCACGACGGTGTTCGCACCGCCTCAATCGCCAATCTCGCGCTCGCTCGGCCGTGATATTTTCATTTAATTTGGTCGCGTGTTTTTTAAGTTACAGAGGTTTTAAAGCGCTGCCCCCCCCTTTTTCAGGGGGGCGCTGCGGTGCAGATTTAGTTTTCAGCTTGTGACGGCTACATTGTTTCGAAAAGTTTCCAGAAAAGGATTTAGTTTTCAGCTTGTGACGGCTACATTGTTTCGAAAAGTTTCCAGAAAAGCACTGATTGTTTTGTTATTGCAAGTCAAGTCAAGTCAAGTCAATTATATTTGTATAGCACATTTAAAAACAACCCATGTTGACCAAAGTGCTGCACATCTGATTAGGAAAAAAAAAAAAAAGAGGGTTATAGTGGTCACTTGACATACACAGATCAGGAGGACGGGCCCAACGGGCACACTTGGAGAGTAAGAGTGGGGCTGGGGGAGGAGAGAATGGGGGGTGTGGGGACGGGCCCAACGGGCCCGCTTTGAACGGGCACACTTGTTCTAGTATCTTACTAAAACTCTGACTTGTATGTATATTTGTAACAGTGATTTCGGCTGATTTCTGCAAAACGGTGAGGCGTAGCGCCACAAGTTTTGCACCGCCTTAATCACACCGCTGGACGCTTGCCGAAAATGATATTTTTAGTTAATTTGGTCGTATAGTTTTTAAGTTACAGAGGTTTAAAAGTCAAAAACAAATTCTCTCATTTTTTCGGCTGATTTTCGGCAAAAACGGTGAACCGTAGCGCCACGATTTTTGCACCGCCTTAATCACGACGCTGAACGCTGGTGGAAAATGATGTTTTTATTGGATTCGGACGTATATTTTTAAAGTTACAAAGGTTTTAGTAAAATATAAAAAATTCCAGACGTTTTTTCCATGGCCTTCAGCGTGTGACGTCAAAATGCCCATGCCACCCCCCTCCTACTGATTTATTGAAGGCTTTCAGCGTGGCCTCTCTCCCCTTGCTTCTCTCCTCTCTCCCACACCCGGGAGATCCTCTCCCCGCTATCCCCCCCCCCCCCCCCCAGGACCTTTCACTGATGCTCTCCCCCCCCCCTGAACCTTTCACTGATGCGCTCCCCCGCGCCCCCAACCACCCACCCCCGGACCTTTCACTAATGCGCTCCCCCCTCCCCCCCCGACCTTTCACTGATGCGCTCCCCCCCCCCCCCCCCCCCCCCCCCGGACCTGTTGGTGCTGGGGGCAAGAGAGAGTAGGGGAAAGGGGTGTGCTGGGGAAAGGGGGGGTGGGGGAGAGTAAGAGTGTGTCTGGGGGAGAGAGAATGGTGGCGGGGTCTGAGAATGGGGACTGGGGAGGGGGACAACAGGGGTCGTCCGGAGGGGGCTTGGTGGTGGGGGAGATAGGGGTACTGGGAAAAGGGGAGGTCGTGGGGAAAGGGGGGGTGTGGGGAGAGTAAGATTGGGGTTGGGGGAGGAGAGAATGGGGGGTGTGGGAATGGGCCCAACGGGCCCTCTTCGCTAGTCTATTACTAAAATTCTCGGTTTGTTTGTGTGTATGTGTTTGTGTGAGGGGGGAGGGGTGAACGGGATGGGGGAGTGGCTGGTGAGGGAGGGGTGAAGGGGATGGGGAGGGTTGAGGGGGAGGGGTGAGGGGGAGGGGTGAGGGGGAGGGGGAGGGGTGAGGGGGAGGGGTGAAGAGGGGGAGGGGGTGCTGCACCAATGCAGGAGAGGTTTGGACCCAACGGGTCCACCTGGTCTAGTATCTAATATATACGTTTCCATAATATTTATGATAGAGACATTTTACAAATTAGAAGGCGGGTTATGGCCAACTTCACAGAAATTGACTGGAAGTTATCAAAAAAAGATAGGTTAATTGTTAAAAGGGGCCACAATCCATAGAAGTATTCAGTAAAACTTTGTAAATGTGTTATTTGCAGAGCTTGAGCTGTTGAACAATATCACTTATTAGGAATATCATACATTTCTTAAAGTGACTTGATGAACTACCATAGCAATTGTGAAAGTGTCCAGTTCAGCGTTTCTCAACCGTGGTTCTCCGAAACACTAGGGTTCCGCTGGAGGTCGCTAGGGGTTCCGCGAGAAATCCCCCGCGCCCTGGATGTCTCCCCAAAAATGTGGCACCTAGGCTGGGCAAGGCAGCCAATCTCGACCTTATCGGGACTTCCATAACCGATCGGTGGGTTGAATTTGCAACCTGCGGCCGGGGCTCTGGAACTTCAGCCCAGCTCTCCAACTCCACCCCATAGCCGACTTCCTTAGCCGGCTTTGCAGGCCGGTATCTCGCCCCCCCCCCCCAGCAGCCTAGGTGGACTGTTCCGGTACATTTGTACCCCTATCGGAGACCGTGACCTCCTTTGGTCAGGTAAAATGGATAAACCATTTTCTGATTTTCTGGAACCAAGAGTGCCAGAAAATCAGTGGTGCAACTGTAACGAGTAAATATTAAATTTGAGTGCAAGATTATATAATTATATTAATTAATTAAGACGTGGTTAAAATATAAAACACAGCAGAAAAGCCAGTTGCCACCTTTTTGGGCTGATTATCAATTTATGTGCGAATTTACTTCAACAAGTACTTCAATATGTACTTCAATAAGCAAGATGACATAATGCTCTAAATTACTGCAATTAGTGGTCATATGTTGGTTAGTTGCTAATCATATGTAAATGCATTTTTGAGTGATTTTTGTGTTTAATTTCATATTCGTAATTTTATTATACACGTACGGCATATTCTTGGAAAATTCTTGTGTATTATAATAAAGGATTCAACCTGTTATGTCATTTAAAAGTATAATAATCATGGGGAATATATTTAGCGACATCTATACGGCGCCAGTGTGAAACGGCCTTTAGTGTTCAGTGGACAGGAGCTGTACGTGACAATTTTTAATGTAGGGGTTCCCTGTGACATGAAAATTATTTCAAGGGTTCCACAAGGGTAAAAAGGTTGAGAAACACTGGTCTAGTTCGTGCTGAGTTGGTCAGCATGAGACAAATTTTATTATGTTTAAGTCATAAAGGGAAAATTTTATTATGTTTAAGTCATAAAGGGAAAACTGGTCAGATGTTTGTTCCTGAGTGTGATCTTGCAATCCTTATAGAAACTTTGACTGAGGACATGGCCAGGGTCGATTACATTGGTCTATTAGACAACCCGTATCAATGTCCAAATTATTGAACGAGGTGGAAAATGAGTTGAGCGGAAGATTTTTTTGGAATACCTATAAGTAAAATGAAGCTTCAAGTTAACTTAAATTAGTACGGGTGTCAGGGGTTATAGGGAGAAGGCAGGAGAATAGGGTTTGGAGGGCGACATAGATCAGTCATGATTGAATGGCGGAATGGACTAGATGGGCCGAATGGCCTAATTCTGCTCTGATCACTTATGACCTTGACCTTAAATGAAGTTAACCATTTAAAATCTAAGCCTGAAGAAGGGTCTCGACCCAAAATGTCACCCATTCCCTCTCTCCAGAGACGTTGAGTTACTCCAGCATTTTGTGGCTATTTAAAATCTAAGTGAAGCATGCAAATGCACTTTTGGGTCATAATTATAAAAAAATACATACCTATTCGATTCAGCAAATAACATATACATTTCAGAGGTTAGAATGAAATTATTAATCTTCAACAATTTATACTGATTATGGGATTGGATAGAATTAGACTAACATACATACAGATTGTATTTGAGGGACTATTTTTGATATATTATACATATTGATTATATGAAACTAATTCTTTGCAGGTACTATATCGAAGCTTAAAAAATGTCCTGGAATATGAAGGGAATGTCGAAGAAGATATGATGATCACTTTTGAAGTATCGTACAATGATTTATTCGGAGTGCCAATAACTCATAACCTAAAAGAAAGCAGCGAAGACATTCCAGTAACAAACCAGAATAAGAAAGTTAGCATCACTTTGATCTTAATTGTCAAATATATAGTCATTAAGATGCATAGAATGAAGCAGTTATCATGTTGTGTTCCAAAGCATGTCTAAGCATATGAGATAAGGTTGGTTCCTATTATTTTTAAAAAGCCTACAGTCAGAAAGTGGAGACACAGTGCCGATGTGTAAGTTATGTCTACGTTATCTTGCACATTACTCCACAACTTGTTTGAAAGGTATTGGCTGAGTGAAATAAAATATTGAAAAATGCTGGCAGACATAGGGTAATAAGAAACAATTTCTAACTTCTGCCAATTGAAGCCATCAGTTGTTTTTGTTTCAATAATTTGATTTCAGCTCTTTGCATCATGAAAGTGTAACTGCAAAGTAGTGCTTCAGGAGTAAAATCGATGGATTCCCAAATACATTTGCACATGGATGGATGTAGTCTGGAGTTCCTTTGGTTCTAGCCGACCAAATGCATGTTCAATAATTAGACATGCATTGAATGTGTACATTTGCTCTATATCATCTACAACAAAGTATCTGAAATAAAATGGAAACAAAATTGCCTCCAATTAATGTTTTACTATGTACTCACTATTTTTGTGAACAAACATGGTCAATTCAAATTGGCAAGCAGCAGCAATAAAGCAGTTGGATTTTTTTGAAGAATAAATTTGAGGCAGAAAATTGATAGTTCCTTGACCTTCAAGAACTATTTAATATCCACTTGAATGGAGTTTAATCTAAAAGTTGACCGTGTAAATGTTCATACTTTCTCCAATGTTTACTTTGCACGTAAGAGTATTTATTCTCGCCAAGTGTATGTGTTGTGTTATATTTCAAACATTAACTGTCTGATTTAATTTCTCTCATGCAGGAATTTGTTCAACTATATACAAATTATATTCTGAACCAGTCAGTGGAAAAACAATTCAGAGCATTCAATCGGGGTTTCCATATGGTTACAAATGAGTCCCCCTTGAAATACCTTTTCAGACCAGAAGAAATTGAACAGCTAATCTGTGGCAGCAAAGTAAGTACTGTTTAGATTATTCTAAATCGGGATTAATGAATTGTTGTATATCAACAGTTGAATTTTTTTTTATGTTATCTGGTGAAACTAGTGACATAGTATGTTGTTAACACAATGTGTTTGGCTTTAAGACCAGGAAAATATGGTCCACATCGGGAGCCTACTCTTAGCAAAGGCAGATGTTGATGAAATACACCACCAATTTCAATGCCTTTGATGTATCCAAAAATATAATCAAAAAGGGGATTTGAAGTTCAATACATGGACCAGCACTGATACATATCCTACTAGATACTTCTGAAGACAACCATAGCACCATCTTAAGACATTGGAAAAATATCACCAATGCTGTCTTCACAAAATCCATTAAATTCTCCAAAAGAGTAAGGGCAGCAATGCCCTCATCCTTTCTCAGAATAATATCCTCAGGATTAAAGCTACAGTGGATGCATTGGGTGGGCCACATCGGTTGCAAGGCCAACACCAGTTTCGTGAAATAGATACTCTGATATGAGCTCTGTGTGTACAATGATATCCTCAAAGCATTCTTGAAGAAATGCAAACTTCCTTCTGACTTGGTGCCTCTGGCCCTTGACTGCTCAAAGTGGAGAAGGAGAATTTGGGATGGTATTGAGAACCTCAAGGTCATGTGTTAGGAACACACAAAAGTCCTGCATGTGCCGAAGGGAGCACATCAACTGAAGCTCATCCACTCACCTTATCATCCTCCTCTTCCCCTACCCGCAGAAGAATATGTGCTCCCTACATTGGCCTTATTAGCCACTTCACAATCCACAAAACCAGGATGGAAGCAAATCACCCTCAAGTGACTGGCTAAGAAGGTGATTTGCCAAATGTCAGCCTTATCCCCCTGTGTACTTTAGCAGAAAAGATTGTGACAGTTTGACTAAAATCAAACATTCCATTTTGACGAGATTGAGCAAGTCAAATTCTAGTTTTAGATTTGTCATAGAGCTGTACAGAACAGAAACAGGCCATTTGTCCAATGTGGCATATTGGACTAGTCCTATTTGCCTGCATTTGGCACATATGGCTAAATTCTTCTTAGTCATAAATCTGTTCAAACATCTTTTAAAGGTCATAATTCTATCCGCCTCCATCGTTTCCTTTGGCAGTTCAGTCTAGATATGACTAACCTCCAAATGAGAAAGTTGCCTGTAAAGTCCCTTTAAAATCTCTCACCTCTCAGCTTAATCCTATGCCATCTAATGTTTGAATCTTCTACCCTGCGAAAAAGATTGTGAGTGTTTACCTTATCCAATATGGTCATCCCTCAGCTTTCTACACTCCAAAGAAGAAATCTTTTCCTGTAAGTTAAGTCTACAAGACCAGGTAACATCCAGGTGAATCTCTTTTGGGCAATCTTCAAATTAATAACTTCCTTCCTATAGTTAGGTGATCAGAACTGCTCACAGTATTCCAAGTATGGTCTAACCAACGACTTGCACAGCTGCACCATGATGTCCCAACTTTTGTACGCGATACCCTTACCAATGAAGGCAAGCGTACCAAATGCCTTTGCCATACTGTCCACCTAACTCTCCAGTTCTATGTCCTAATCGAACACTATAGTCTTCATTTAATCAGGACAATTACCACCTCTGCTCTTCTTACAAAATGCCAATTTTCTCTCATTTCAGATTGCATGGGTTTATTGTTCTTAAACTTATTCTAAGATCTATATCCTTGTCTTAATTCTTCAATTTTTTTCACTTCATTCTAACTCAACTGTTATCCTCAGCATTATAACCTAGCCTCAAACTTCTGCTCTCCAGTGCTCTATACTGATTTCTTTCTCAAGTCAATGTTTTTTTGGTGGATGTTTCCCCAAACCATTATTGCCTTTCCTTCTTGCTTTCAAAACACTTTCAAAAATTTATTTCTTGGTGTTTGATTTCTCCCCTTTTCTCAGTCAATCTCACGTCCGGCTTAATACCCTTTCTTACACCTTGTAGAAAATGTATCTGAAGAGCATAAAAAATAGAAGCATGAGTAGGTCATTTAGCCCCTCTAGCTTGTTTCACCATTCAGTGAAATCATTTTTGACCATCAGCCTGATACCACTTTCTTACATAATGCTGCAACCCTTGATGTCCAAAAATCTGTCAAACTCTACTGTGAATTTATTCAGTGACTGAGCTTCCCCAACCCAGTTAAAGTCGGGAATTCCAAAGTTTAACCACTGTACTCTATGGGTAAAACATGTTCCTCAGTTCTGAATAGACATGTTTTTATTTTGAGAAGGTCACTCCAGCTTCTCGACATTCCAGCCAGAAACATCATCCTTATAACTGCCTTTTAACATACAAAAAATTAGTACATTTCAATTAATTACCTCTCATTCTTCTGAACTCAGGAGTAGTCACACTCTGTTTAATTTCTCATATGAAAGAACCACCCACCTCAAAAATGAATCTGGAGAACCTAAAGCATTGCAAGTATTTCCTTCCATTGGGAAACCAGACCTGTACACAATTGATATAAGTTCAGTCTCACCAGGGCCCCTTTTTATTTCAGTAGGATGTCTTAATTCCTGTACTCAAATCCTTTTGCAGTAAGGCCAACATTCCATTTGCCTTCCTAGTTACTCACTCTTCCTGCATGTTAATGTTCAATGATATCTGTAAAAGTCCACAATGGTTTCAGTGACCACCAACACAATTTAATATTTAAATTTCTTTTTTAACTATTTTATTCTACCAAAGATCTAATTTTTCCACATTAAATTCCAAATCCTATATATTCATCAATTCATATAGCATATCTGTCTCCTTCAAAGTCTCTCTGTGTCAATCTTCTAAAACGTGTAAGAAATTTGTTATACAGATTTTCCTTTTCATGAATCCATGCTGACTCTGCCCAATCCTATTACTGTTTTTTGGGGGCCTTGTTAATAAATTGTAAACAAATTCTTAATATTAGATTCCAGCATTTTCCAACTACTGGTGTTATATGATCTAGTCTTTAGTTCCCTGTTTTCTCCCTCCCTTATTTTGCCCAATAGTAAAGCTGCATTTGTTAAATTTCAATCTGTGGGAATCATTCCAGAATCTACAGAATTTCAGAACATGACAACCAATGGATCCAGTATCTCTGGACGGTGCACCTTTCAAAACCTTGGGATGTGGATAATCTGGACTTGTGGATTTATTAGCTTTCAATCTCAACATTGGTTATTTACTCATGCTAATTGTGTTCAATTCCTCATTCTCTCCAGATCTTTTTTTCTGGGAGGTTTTCCTTCTTAGATGAAGATAGACACAAAATATGTGTTTACTTCCTCAATATAATTTCTTCAGTGTCAGTTTGAAATGTGGCCACATTAACATTAGTTCATCTCTTTTATGCTTATTAATTAAATATTTTACAGACTACTTTTATGTTTTTTGTTTGCCTATCCTAATATTCTATTTTATTTTACCTATTCAATGCCTTGGTTTTCTTTTGCTCACTTCTAATTATTATTTTTTGGCTTACTACTCTTTGGCAACATTATAAGCCTTTTCCTTGTGTTTAATTTTGTCTTTAATTTAGCTTCTTGTTAACCATGCATGGACAAGTTTACCAGTTGTGCGTTTATACCTTAAAGGTATTTTAAATGTTAGTCATTGTTCATTTATGCTATACTTTTGATGTAGTTTGCCTATCTCCCGTAGCCTATCTCCTCTGCTCCCCACCCCGCAGATTCTTTCACTCACTTACAATTTACACTGGCCACTTAATCTCCTGACCTACACACCTTTGTGATATGGGAGGAAATCCAAGCACCTGGAAGAAACGCAGCGGGTCAAAGGGAGAATGTGCAAATGCCACACAGACCGCACCCAAGACAGGATTGAACTTGGATCTCTGGCGCTGAGAATCAGCGGTTCTACTACTTGCCCCACAACATCATTTAGTCTGAAACCAGTACCTTAAATCTGAATAAAGTGAATATGAAGCAAGAATTGGCTATGGGAGTTGATGAGAATGCAGGGAGAATTAAAAATATTTTAATTAACCCTTTTTCATTGTACAGTACTTGATCTAAAATAGCTTGTTACCTTGTCCATTCTTTAACATACTGATCTGCTTATCTATTTATTGCATTTCTCAAGCACTCACTGGTTTTGTTCTTCATACTATTATTGTACATTGATTTTAGATCTCCCCATAATTATTGTATTCCCCTTGTAACATTTGCCTCCAAATTCCTAATTTATACTATGCCTTACATTATCACTCTGGTTTTGGAGCCTAAAAGCTACACCCCTATTATGTTGCTTAGCACGACCCAAAATTAATCTACTTTTTGATTTTCCAAACTCATTTTTTTTTTCTCCAATGCCTTTATTCAATTTTTTTAAATCGGGGCCACCTCACCTTTTCTGTTTTACCTGTTTCTCTTGCACATTAATTACCCAGGAATATTTAATTCCCAGAATTGCACTTTACCAAACCTTCATGACTATTAGATCGTACCCATTCATTTTTATTTGTATTGTTAATTTACCGGTCTTTTTACAAATGCTGCATGCATTCAGATAAACAGACTTAAATTTTGCCTTTCCTGTTTTTCCTGCTGTGCTGTGACTCTAATTGGAGGAATACTAGCACTTTTATATCTCTTGTCCCTTCATTATCAGCGTCAGTTATTGTCCACAATTTTGCGACCATGCATTTTTTTCTCTTTAACTAAGAAATTACCTCTAATCAGAACACTTGGTCATTCTGTCCGTCCCACTCCCAACTATTCCTTGTTAGTTGATCTGCTCTGACTCTGATTTGGGTGTTCCAGTGGAACAATATCAAGTGCTCTACCTCTGTTGCCTGCAGCAGATTGAAATGGTAGCTTATATTCTAGTTATTATTTATAATTTCATTGCATTCCAGAATCTGGATTTCCATGCACTGGAAGAAGCCACAGAGTATGATGGAGGATTCACAAAAGAATCTAGGATAGTAAGGTATCTGCCTTTTCTGTGTGTTCACCAATCTACAGCATTCTTTGCACTCCCCATATCCAATATCTACATCACCCGTTAAGAAATGCAGCAGGTTAAAATACAGTGGAAGTGCATGCATCTTGAATACAATCTAGGTCTTTAAAGATATTATGTAATTGCTTTATCATGAAGCCGTAAAACATTTTTAGATTCAGCTTTAGTATTTGTTTTATTTCCGGATGAGTTGAGTAGGACGCACACAGAAGAAAACGTAATGCTTCCATTCTGATGCAATTTGTTTCTACCATCTTCCTAACCTGACTTCTATGAAGTTTTATTTTTCCTGCGTAACTGGAGCAACAAGGATGTCATGTTTCTCCTTTGTTTTTACCATGGAGAAAGTCAGGAGGACTGAAGATCTTGGAGTAGTCACTGGAAGTGGCTTGGGAGCAGTCAGTGTTATGGTCACAGAAGTGCTGAAGGTCCTGACGATGAACAAATTTCCCGGGCCTGATCAGATAAATCCGAGGGCACTGTGGGAAGCTAGAGAGGAATTTGCAGGTCGGAAAGTTAGTAGATAGTATTCTGAGGGATAGTTTATATCATATCATATCATATATATACAGCGCGGAAACAGGCCTTTTCGGCCCACCAAGTCCGCGCCGCCCATGCACTTAGATGGACATGAGCTGTTCAGGGATAGTCCCCACCCCTACTCTCCCCTCCCCACCCCCACTCTCCCCTCCCCACCCCCACTCTCCCCTCCCCACCCCCACTCTCCCCTCCCCACCCCCACTCTCCCCTCCCCACCCCCACTCTCCCCTCCCCACCCCCACTCTCCCCTCCCCACCCCCACTCTCCCCTCCCCACCCCCACTCTCCCCTCCCCACTCCCACTCTCCCCACCCCACTCTCCCCTCCCCTCCCCACCCCCACTCTCCCCTCCCCACCCCCACTCTCTCTTCCCCACCCCCACTGCCCCCCTTCCCTCACCCCTTCCTTCCCCCACCCCTTCCTTCCCCCACCCCTTCCTTCCCCCACCCCTTCCTTCCCCCACCCCTTCCTTCCCCCACCCCTTCCTTCCCCCACCCCTTCCTTCCCCCACCCCTTCCTTCCCCCACCCCTTCCTTCCCCCACCCCTTCCTTCCCCCACCCCTTCCTTCCCCCACCCCTTCCTTCCCCCACCCCTTCCTTCCCCCACCCCTTCCTTCCCCCCACCCCTTCCTTCCCCCCACCCCTTCCTTCCCCCCACCCCTTCCTCCCCCCCACCCCTTCCTTCCCCCCACCCCTTCCTCCCCACACCCCATTCTCCCCCTCCTCCCCCTGCCCCCACTCCCCCCGACCCCCTCCCCCCACCCTCACTCTCCCCCCCCACCCTCACTCTCCCCCCCACCCTCACTCTCCCCCCCACCCTCACTCTCCCCCCCACCCTCACTCTCCCCCCCATCCTCACTCGCCCCCCCCCACCCTCACTCTCCCACCCTCACTCTCACCCCACCCTCACTCTCCCCCCACCCCCACTCTCCTACACTTCTTCCCACCCTGCTTCCTGTAAAGACTCTATTCCATACTACCAATTCCTCTGTCTACGCTGCATCTGTGCCCAAAATGAGGTGTTCCATACCAGGTCATCGGAGATGTCCTCATTCTTTGGGGAATGGGGGTTCCTCTCTTCCATTATTGATGAGGCCCTCACTAGGGTCTCCTCGATATCCAGCAGCTCCGTTCTTGCTCCCCCTCCCCCCATTCATAACAAGGATAGAGTCCACCTTGTCCTTGCCTTGCACCCCATCAGCCGTCGCATACAGCACATAATCCTCTGACATTTTTGCCACCTCCAACGGGATCCCACTACTGGCCACATCTTCCCATCTCCACCCCTTTCTGCTTTCCGCAGAGACCGTCCCCTCCGCAACTCCCTGGTCAACTCGTCCCTTCCCACCCAAACCATCCCCTCCCAAGGTACTTTTCCCTGCAACCGCAGGAGATGCAACACTGTCCCTATAGCTCCCCCCTCGACTATGTCCAGGGACCATGATAGACTTTTCAGGTGAGGCAGAGGTTCCCTTGCACCTCCTCCAACCTCATCTACTGTATGCACTGTTCCAGGAGTGGACTCCTGTATATCGGCTAGACCCTTGCTGAACACCTCCGCTCAGTCCGCCTAAACTTTACCCGATCTCCTGGTTGCTCAACAATTTAACTCCCCCTCCCATTCCCACACTGACCTTTCTGTCCTGGCCCTCCTCCATTGTCATAGTGAGGTCCAGCGCAAATTGGAGGAACAGCACCTCATATTTCGCTTGGGCAGCTTACACCCCAGTGGTATGAACATTGACTTCTCTAACCTCCCAGTTCTCCGACCAGTCTTATTGTCTCCAACTACATTTTATCGATGTTTGCTTTGTTGTTACCTTTTCCCATCTAACAATGATTTATTCTACATTTTCCTTGAAAGTAAGCATGCAGGTACAGCAGGCAGTGAAGAAAGCTACTCGCATGTTGACCTGCATTGGGAGAGGATTTGAGTTTAGGAGCAGGGAGGTCCAACTGCAGTTGCACCTAGTGAGACCGCACCTGGAGTATTGTGTGCGATTTTGGTCTCCTAATTTGAGGAAGGACATTATTGCTATTGAGGGAGTGCAGCGTAGGTTCTCCAGGTTAATTCCCAGGATGGCGAGTCTGACATATGATGAAAGAATGGGTCGACTGGGCTTGTATTCACTGGAATTTAGAAGGATGAGAGGAGATCTTATAGAAACATATAAAATTCTTAAAGGATTGGCCAGGCTAGATGCAGGAAAAATGTTCCCGATGTTGGGGGACTCCAAAACCAGGGGCCACAGTTTAAGAATAAGGGGGAGGCCATTTAGGACTGAGATGAGGAAAAACTTTTTCACCCAGAGAATTATGAATCTGTGGAATTCTCTGCCACAGAAGGCAGTGGAGGTTTACATTTAGATTTACCTCTTCTGGCTAAAGGAATCAAGGGAAATGGGGAAAAAGCAGGAACAAGGTACTGATTTTAGATGATCAGCCATGATCATATTGAATGGTGGTGTTGGCTCGAAGGGCCGAATGGCCTACTCGTGCACCTATTTTTCTTTGTTTCTATATTTCTATGATCCATATTCCCTTTGTCCTGTTTTCACACCCTACACTTCCTTATCTATACACTCCCTTATCTGTACGCCCCTTATCTGCACGCTCCCTTATCTGCACGCTCCCTTATCTGTAGGCCCCCTTATCTGTACGCCCCCTATCTGCACGCCCCTTATCTGTACGCCCCTTATCTATACGCCCCCTTATCTGTACGCCCCCTATCTGCACGCCCCCTTATCTGTACGGCTCTTATCTATACGCCCCCTTATCTGCACGCCCCCTTATCTGCACGCCCCCTTATCTGCACGCCCCCTTATCTGCACGCTCCCTTATCTGCACGCTCCCTTATCTGCACGCCCCCTTATCTGTACGCCCCTTATCTATATGCCCCCTTATCTGTACGCTCCCTTATCTACTCCACTGACATCCGTCTGAAGAAGGATCTCGACTCGAAATGTCACCCATTCCTTCTCTCCAGAGATGCTTCCTGTCCCACTGAGTTACTCCAGCATTTTGTGTCTATCTTTGTTTTTCATATTTGTGTTTTATTTTAATATTAAAATTGTTGAGTAAAATTAACATTTTAATATTTTAATGTGTGCACTTGGTTAAAAATGTATTGCTTGGTTTGTTTAATTTTACCCCAAAGTAATCTGGTTCATAGCGAGCTCCAAAGTAAGCTAAAGAATGGCATGAGTCACAATGTATTGCTGCAAATCAGCTTTCAAAATATTGGGCAGCAATGAAAATTGATCATTTTCAACCTAATTTTACTTTTTTTTCTCTACTCTCCTTCCATCATGAACACCGTTAAAGAGATTTCTGGGATATAACCCACAGTCTTCCAGAGGAACAAAAGCGTCAATTCTTGCAGTTCACCACAGGCTCTGATCGCGCCCCAGTAGGCGGCCTTGGCAAAATTAAGTTAATCATAACCAAGAACGGCCCAGATTCAGACAGGTATGTTTTTAGATAACTTTTTGTGTGAATAATTTATTTATCTTTAACTTGTTGCACTGACTATGTGATAAGATATGCAAATAAGCTAATGGGAGAAATGCAAGTAGTATTCTTCAATTTGGATTTAATCAATTGATGGAACAGATCAATGTGTTTGTGTATGTACATCACACAAGAACCTTCTCACTGTATGTAGTGTTTTCCAGCAATTGATTAAACTCTAGACATGTACATGGTTTATTTAAATTAACTCCTGGGTTCAGACTATTTATAAGGAGAGTGGGCAAGATTAAAAGATGTTCACTTGGCTTCTATTTTACATTTTGAAATTCTTTTAAAAAGAAATCAAGTGTTGAAATTGTGGACATATAA
The DNA here is from genome assembly GCF_053455715.1 of Rhinoraja longicauda. Lineage (NCBI taxonomy): Eukaryota > Metazoa > Chordata > Chondrichthyes > Rajiformes > Arhynchobatidae > Rhinoraja > Rhinoraja longicauda. The sequence continues at coordinate 63,554,499 of NC_135953.1, read as the reverse complement.
TACCTTGAAATTAACTCTTTTAATCAACGACTGCCCTATCTGCAACCTCTTAAAATTCAGGAAGCCTACGGATAAAGCAGCAACCAGCACCACAGGCACAGAGATTCAATACAGTAAAGCATAGACAAATTTAGGAAGTCAGGAGGTAGGTTTAAAATAGGAAATTATGAAGGCAAAGATAGTGTGTAAAAAAAGATTGGCAGCTAAAATCATGGAAAAATTAAGAATATTTAAGAAATACATAAGGGATAAGAGGTTAACAAATAAAAGAGGTTTGTCGCTTGGAGACCTATAAGGAAACGGTGTGAACAAAAGTACACGAGCTGGCATACTCTATAGAGCCCCAAATGTCTTCATTATTGAAGATAATATTGATCTGACCTTAGCTCTGGAAATAGAAGACATTAGTATGGTTTGATGTGAATATTTTGTCTGTCTTCAAAGGAAAAGGACTATATAATCATTGTGATTAAAGAGGAAGTGTCGTATATCAAAAAGGAAAAATTAAGGTGTTCAGCATCTTCAAAAGTACTGTATCATCAGGCCAGAAAATATATATCTACGGTGTTATGAGATGCAAAAGGAAGAAGATAGTGGGGGTTCTGATAAACATTTTCCAGATCCTTTTGCCTTCAGGGACAGAGTTGCAGGACAGAAAGACTGATCATTTAGGAGAGCATACATACAGCACATTCAGCCTGACATTGTAATGGGAAAATTACTGCAAAAAGAAGACATATTTGCCTATTGCTATAACATTCTTCTACACCCTGCAATAATTTTAGGCAATGGTTGAAGGATTAGAAGGAGGTGGTTGAGAATACTCTTAACCCAGTGAGTGGTGAAAATAAATACATGAAACGGTGGAAAAGATAAAAGCTCTCAATAGATTCAAAGATCATTTGGATTAGCATGTAATGTGTCATAGACTACAGGGCATCAGAGATTAACCATACAGTTAGTCTAAACAGCTTCTTCAAACATCAGGTATGGACACTATAGACCAAATGACCTCCAACACCATAAACATCAATGATATTTCAGTGTTTCTTTTCTCCTGGCAGACTACCAACAACACATACGTGCTTCAATGTACTGCTACTTCCAGACTATTCTACCAAGGACAAGCTGAAGGAAAGGCTTCTTAAGGCAATCACGTACTCAAAAGGATTTGGCATGCTATAACTACGTTTTGGCCATGCAAGTGTTGTAAATTCAATTGGAAAAAGTAATCACCTTTCAAAATATAGATCAAAATATCAAAATATTTTTCATTTGATTTCAAGGTTTCATTTTGACATCAATTTAACCATACCAGTTTTCAACCCTTTGCAGGTTGTGAGATGTCACAAACAATCACAATATTGCTTGATTTCACAATGAAGTACCAAACTTCAAGAACATTTGTCACAGTGTTTGTAATTTGAAAATGTCTTACTTTTCAAGAGGTCACTTGAATGTTAAGTTCGCCATCTAGATTTCTTTCATCATTACACATTCAAAAATCAGTTGATGGAAAGAGGGAATGATGCACATTTACAGAAAAAAGTCATTCTAAACGCTCCTTGCAGCTTTGCTTTTCCCCTCACGATTCACCTACTATTTCAAAAAACAATGTGGTGAGGGAAGATCTTTTTGCTCATTTGACATGACTTAATAATTTGGGGGTAGGAGTAGTTGGACCTCCAACCTAAGGAATGGGAGCATTACTAAAGGTGCTTTCTTTAAACCAAACTCAAGAAACCTTTCCGTGGCTCAGGGTTTCTCTTAACCTAATTTCTTCGGATATTTTGAGTAAAAGCAGCCACTTTGTTTTGTACTTGATTTTCAACTGTCTCCTGAAGAGGATCAGTGCATAGCCACTAAACTAGAGAGTGCTTCTAGTGCATGTAATGACTCTTGTTTCACGGTGACTACTATGATGTGATGTACAATAAAACATCAAAATATTGTAACTTTAAAAACTACTTCTTGGGTTGTCAATCTTTATTCTCTAATAAATGAAAATCATGTCTCTAAAAGAAACAGCTGTTTAAATTTAATGTATAAATCCAATTAACAGCCAGGTGTATAGTTGTTATGTGACATACTTTGATTTGGGGTGTATTTAAAATTGAGTATTAATCTGTATTGTTGGAATTAAAATGCGTTCAAGTTTACATCTTGTCTTTAATCTCTTCCTTTTAACAAGGGGGGAGGAAGAGACATTGTTAGTTTTTACTACAATCTAAAACTGCTTTTCTTTCATCTTTCACAAGGGCAAAAATCTGCAGGTAAATTATCCTTTCATGGTTGATTCTACTAAAGATTTGGTCTCCAAAATTATTATTACAGATTTTGGTAGCATTATTAATGAATTCTAGTGCATAATTTACACTTGTTTCATGTTTCAGCTGACAATACTATTCTGGTAAAAAGTGAACCTTATTGGATGTGGCAAACTTATAATATAACATTGGATGGGCATTTACAATGAATATGTTTAAAGGGCTCTCCACACACATGACCAACCTTGCATTACAGCACGGTGGCGCAGCGGTAGAGTTGCTGCCTTACAGCGATTGCAGCGCTGGAGACTCAGGTTCGATCCTGACTACGGGCGCCGTCTATATGGAGTTTGTACGTTCTCCCGGTGACCTGCGTGGGTTTTCTCCGAGATCTTCGGTTTCCTCCTACACTCCAAAGACGTACAGGTATGTAGGTTAATTGACTGGGTAAATGTAAAAATTGTCCCTAGTGTGTGTAGGATAGTGTTAATGTGCGGGGATCGCTGGGCGGCATGGACTCGGTGGGCCGAAGGGCCTGTTTCCGCGTTGTATCTCTAAATAAAATTTTAAAAATTGGCAGAAGGCTCAGTGGTCATCAAGGACTTTGGAATTCTTATGTGGTTAGTCACAAGGATATGTCAGCCAGCTGTTTCTCTTTGTCTTTGTCTCTCTTTATGTCTCTGTCTTTCCATTTTTATCTGATATGACTGACTTAGTTAATATTTTATTTGGAGGATTGTGAAATCTCATAACAATCAAAAATTATATTTATTTCAGGTGTTCAATTACATGAAAACAATCTTCATAATATCTTATGTGATATTATTTGATTTGTTCTATTACAAATCTCAAATTGCGGAGTACAGAGGCAAATAAATAAGTTATGGGCCTTTGTCCCAAACATTATGGAGGGCACTGTATGATTGCAATATCTAAATGAAAGTGAGAGGGGAAACTAATCCTATCAGAAATCTGTCAGAAAAGTGCTTCCAATTTAATAATCCTGATGTAAGTTTTTGCCCACACCAGTTTCACCTTGGGTTGTGGAATCTTTGACATCCTGCTTCACGATTTTAACGATTTGCAGATGCATAAATTTTAATACGAATCACTTGCAATTCTTTACTTCTGCCTTTAATATGGATTGGATAAGCAATTTTTACTCCAGCTGCCAATCATAATTATATGCTTCAAGGTATTTAACTGCTAAATAAACCAAAATATTAATTTTACATTGCTTTATTATAAGGTGACAGTTAGCCAGGAAAGCAAAGATGAAAATTTAAACAGCTGTATTATCGGCTTTTGCAATCCTTAAAGAATACATTTCTATACTGCTAACTCTATAATCAGTAAATGCCTATGAATTTTTTTCAAAATTTTAAGCTTCTTCTTGAGCCCTTTGCATCTCTTCTCCAGCTGTTCCTGGGGTGTCCTCTTTTCCTTTTTCCTTGGGGGTTTCATTTCAGGGCTTGCTGGGTGATGTTTGTGGCAGGTTTTCTGAGGGTGTGTCCAATCCAACTCCATTTTCTCCTTCAGATTTGTAAGTCAATGGGATCCTGGCTTGTTCTTTTCCACAGGTCCACATTGCTTTCTTTGTTTCTCCACCAGACGTTTAGTATTCTCCTGAGGCAGATGTTAATGAATGTTTGCAGTCTGTTTGTTGTGTGTTTTGTTGTTTTCCATGTCTCTGATCCATATAGCATCACCTGCTTCACATTTGAGTTAAAGATGCGTATTTTGTTGTTGATTGAGATGTGTTTTGAGCTCCAGATCTTCCTGAGCATGTTAAACACCACCCTAGCCTTATTGATTCTCCCACATTGTCCACTGAATCACATTTATTTTCCCTTCAGTTGTTTCCATCATGATCCAGTCAATTGCCAGGAGGAACAGGAATGGTGACAGGAGACATCCCTGCTTGACGCCCGTCTTGACACTAAAGCTCAGGGAGAGCTGGCCTGCATGCATAACTTTGCATGAGGTTCCATCATACGAGTTCTTGATTAAGTTTATGATCTTGGTGGGAATTCCATGATGGTACGTAAGGCGCCATAGTGTTGTCCTGTCTAAGCTGTCAAACTCATTCTCAAAGTCGATGAAGTTGAAGTACAGGGACGTTTTCCATTCAATAGACTGTTCCATGATGATGCCTGGTGTTGCTATGTGGTCTGTGCATGAGCGATCCTTCCTGAATCCTGCTTGCTGGACCCGTAGCCTCTTGTCTACAGCTTCCTGAAGACGGTTGAGGATGACCCGGTTGAGAATTTTACTGGGTACAGAAAGTAGGGTGATCCCTCGGTAGTTGTTACATTTTCTTCGGTCACCTTTTTTTGGCAGTTTCACAATGTGTCCCTCTGCCCATTCTGTGGATGTCTTTTCCTCTTCCAAATTCTCCCAAAGAAGCCGTAGAGCATGTCTGTTGATGAGTCTATATCTACTTTAAGGGCTTCAGGTGGAATATTGTCAGGGCCAGCAGCCTTGCCAGATTTTACCGCCAAAGTGGATAACCTCACATTTATCTATATTATACTGCATCTGCCACGCATCTGCCCATTCACTCAACCTGTCCAGGTCACCCTGCAACCTCCTAACATCCTCTTCACAGTTTACACTGCCACCCAGCTTTGTGTCATCCGCAAACTTGCTAGTGTTGCTTCTAATTCCCTCTTCCAAATCATCAATATATATGGTAAACAGTTGCGGCCCCAACACCGGACCTTGCGGCACTCCACTCGCCACTGCCTGCCATTCTGAAAACATATAACATATAACATATAACAACTACAGCATGGAAACAGGCCTGTCCGGCCCCACCAGTCCACGCCGACCATTCTCCTTGACCTAGTCTCATCTACCTGCACTCAGACCATAACCCTCTAATCCCCTCCTATCCATATACCTATCCAATTTACTCTTAAATAATAAAATCGAGCCAGCCTCCACCACTTCCACCGGAAGCCCATTCCATACAGCCACCACCCTCTGAGTAAAGAAGTTCCCCCTCATGTTACCCCTAAACCTTTGTCCCTCAATTCTGAAGCTATGTCCCCTTGTTGGAATCTTCCCCACTCTCAAAGGGAAAAGCCTACCCACGTCAACTCTGTCCGTCCCTCTCAAAATTTTAAAAACCTCTATCAAGTCCCCCCTCAACCTTCTACGCTCCAAAGAATAAAGACCCAACCTGTTCAACCTCTCTCTGTAGCCTAAGTGCTGAAACCCAGGCAACATTCTAGTAAATCTCCTCTGTACCCTCTCCATTTTGTCACCATCCTTCCTATAATTTGGCGACCAGAACTGCACACCATTGAACTGCACAGAAAAGGACCCGTTTACTCCAAAAATAGCAACTGTTTGCCATATATATTGATGATTTGGGTGTCCTTTTCTGTATACACTGGAATTTAGAAGGATGAGGGGGGATCTTATTGAAACATATAAGATAATTAGGGGATTGGACACATTAGAGGCAGATAACATGTTCCCAATGTTGGGGGAGTCCAGAACAAGGGGCCACAGTTTAAGAATAAGGGGTAGGCCATTTAGAACGGAGATGAGGAAGAACTTTTTCAGTCAGAGGGTGGTGAAGGTGTGGAATTCTCTGCCTCAGAAGGCAGTGGAGGCCAGTTCGTTGGATGCTTTCAAGAGAGAGCTGGATAGAGCTCTTAAGGATAGCGGAGTGAGGGGGTATGGGGAGAAGGCAGGAACGGGGTACTGATTGAGAGTGATCAGCCATGATCGCATTGAATGGCGGTGCTGGCTCGAAGGGCTGAATGGCCTACTCCTGCACCTATTGTCTATTGTCTATTGTCCTTGTACACCAGTCACTTAAAGTTGGCGTGCAGGTACAGCAGGCAGTGAAGAAAGCTAATGGCATGTTGGCCTTCATAACAAGAGGATTTCAGTGTAGGAGTAAAGAGGTTCTTCTGCAGTTGTATAGGGCCCTGGTAAGACCACATCTGGAGTATTGTGTACAGTTTTGGTCTCCTAATTTGAGGAAAGACATCCTTGTAATTGAGGCAGTAGGTTCACGAGATTGATCCCTGGGATGGCGGGACTGTCATACGAGGAAAGATTGAGAAGACTAGGCTTGTATTCACTGGAGTTTAGAAGGATGAGAGGGGATCTTATAGAAACGTACAAAATTATAAAAGGACTGGATAAGCTAGATGCAGGAAAAATGTTCCCAATGTTGGGCGAGTCCAGAACCAGGGGCCACAGTCTTAGAATAAAGGAGAGGCCATTTAAAACTGAGGTGAGAAGAAACTTTTTCACCCAGAGAGTTGTGAATTTGTGGAATTCTCTGCCGCAGAGGGCAGTGGAAGCCAAATCACTGGATGGATTTAAGAGAGAGTTAGATAGAGCTCTGGGGGCTAGTGAAATCAAGGGATACGGGGAGAAGGCAGGCACGGGTTATTGATTGTGGATGATCAGCCATGATCACAACGAATGGCGGTGCTGACTCGAAGGGCCGAATGGCCTCCTGCACCTATTTTCTATGTATCTATGTTTTCAGTTGTTTGATTGCAGCCTTTATTTCTGATTTTGTTGGTCTACCACACTTAATATGTAGTAGTATCCTGGCTTTGGGAATATGTGGCTGTACTGCCAGTGGTGGCCTGTTTAGGACTTCTTCGAAATGCTCTACCCATCTGTCGAGCTGCGCCTCCTGGGTTGAAAGCAGTTGGCCATTCTTGTCTCTAATTAGTTTATTACTATGCAGGTATATCCCGGACAATTTCCTTGTGATGGTATATAACTCCCTCATGTTCCTTTCAGTCGCCGCAATTTCTGCCTCCTTGGCTAGCCTCTCTCCCTGTGTTCTCTTGTCCCTCCTGATGTTCTTTCGCACTTCTTTGTGACATCTGTTGTACTCCTTTTGGGCCAAAGCCTTTTCAGCTCGTTCTTGAGTTGTTCACTTTCTCTTTGAACTTTCTCCTCCGGTGGATTGTGTTGAGGGTTTCTGGTGTTATCCACTCCTTGTGCTTTTGGGTCCTTCTCCCTAGGGCCTCCTCACAGGTTGAGCTGCAAGCAGCTTTTAGGTGTTCCCACTCCTCATTTATTATCCATCCTTCCTTCCTCCTCAGCTGCAGCTTTGTGTTTTCCCTTGAAGGAATATCCTTGAACCTCACCACTTGAGCACTGCTGAGTTATTCGGTGTTGTATTTCGCTCTTTAGCTTTTGGCCCGGTAGTGTCTCTTCAGCCTTAGTTTGAATTTCCCTACCAGGAGGTGGTGGTCTGAAGCTGCATCTGCTCCTTTTCTTGTTCTGACATCTTCCATGGACCTTCTGAACTGTTTACATATACAAATGTGGTCAATTTGGTTTTCTATGACATGATCTGGTGACACCCACGTTTTAATAGGGTTAAAAAAAATCCTCAGGTCTCAAAATGAGACCATAAATCCAATATTAAAAAGTGCATCTATCCTGAAACTAATCACTAGCCTACTGGCCTAGTGCCAGTATGCACCTAGACCAAACTCTTTGTTTCAGATGAACCCAAGATTGTCTTGAGGTTTAAATTGGAATCTGTGCTCCATGAGGGAGAGTGTGTCAATACCTTTGTGTAGCTTCACTTTTATCTTGCTAATCTTTGCAGCAGACTTTCTAGCAAGAGCATCTGTTTCAACTCTGAAGCCATGACAATGGCTTCACCTCTGGCTGTGCCTCTCTTAGTCTGATTAAATAAAAGCTAGCCATAAAAGTCTCATTATCTTTGTAGTGTGGATTTCATCCCCTTTATTATTTCTTCCTTTTGATCCTAATTTTAGGAGCTCTCTGATGCTTACAAACATGCTTAGAAATCAAACTGAACAGGAAATACTTAACTAATTTTAAATTAGTCAACAGGATCTATAAATAGGAAATATAGAATGAAATGCACTGCTGAGGTTTAAGGTGTTGAAATTTCACACTTTAACAAATAATTTTGAAAAAGTTACACTTTTTATATTGATTGAGAGAATGATAATCCCACTTTTTATGAAATGAAATAAGTGAAGCAGTAATGCTTACCATTTAAAAACATACCACCTGCAACAGTCTTATGTAATCAGACTACAGTGCAAATGTAGTCAGTTGATTGAACTGTAAACTGCTCTAAACTAAACTGTAAAATACTGTAAAAGGCTGCTAAACAACACTAGTGAAGCAATGAGGAACCTATACATTTTAACTGCATGTAGAAACTCTGGCATGTAGAAATCACGACAGTATCTGAGCCTGCATGCTTTGGGGTCATCGTTTTGAAAAATAAGTTCAGATTGCGAGTGCAAGCTTATGACAGCCAACTGCAACAACTATACTGATGACTGCTCAGCTGGCAGACAATTCAAATGAACAATCGTTTTCTTTGGTTAAAATTTGGGAGAAACCAAAACGATATAATTTTTGGGCTTCCATTACCAAAATATTCATCTTGCCTTTGTCATTGTGAAGCTGAACCCAACCTGTGGGCGATCCTCCTCCCCACAACATATTACCTTGTTACCTGCATGTGGATAATTATAGATAATAGGAACATTCTAAAACAGAAATGTAGTGTTGAACAGAACATTGGATTTTAGGTTTATTATCGTCACATGTACCAAAGTACAATGAAAAGCTTTGTGTTGCGAATCCAATCAGATCATACTATACAGAAGTACAATAAGTCAAGTCAAACTCAAGTACAATAGTTCGAGCAAAGAGGAAGACACTGATTGCAGAATATAGTTCTCAAAGTTATAGCGCAACAGTTCCAACAACAAAGTTCAATGTCCACAATGGGGTGGAGGTGAATGGGACAGTGCCCCAGTTCATGGAAGGACTATTCAGAAACCAGATAACAGAGGGGAAGTAACTGTTTTTGAGTCTAATGGTGCGTGCTTGCAGACCTGTGGCTTTTGCCTAATGGGACCAGGAAGAAGAAGAAGAAATGACTGGGGTGGGACAGGTCTTTGATTATGTTGGCTGCTTTACCGAGGCAGAAGGAGTCAGTGGTCAGGTCTGTGTGATGGACATCCACAACTCTGCAATTTCTCAAGGTCTTGGGTGAAGACTGGTGCTGTAGACCGAGAGGTTTTAGTGACTTGTTCTTGTAATTTGCTGATACCATCTAAGCCTTTGGTAGCCCTTTCAGCAATGTACCATTTCCATTTAACCATTAGACATAAGACATAGGAGCAGAATTAGGCCATTCAGCCCACGGAGTCTACTCCGTCATGCAATCATGTCTGATCTATTTTTTCCTCAACTCCATTCTGCCTTCTCCCCATAACTTTTGACACCCTTCCTAATCAATAACCTATCAATATCCCCTTTAAAAATACCCAATTCCATGGCCTCTACAGCCATCTGTGGCAACAAATTCCACAGATTCACCACCCACTGGCTAAAGAAATTTCTCCTCGTATCCATTCTGAAGGTACGTCCTTTTATTCTGAGGCTGTGCCCTCTGGTTCTTGTCTCTCTAACAATGTAACTTTGTTATACCTTTCCAATACATAGGTGAGGGACTCAGAGGGGATCCATGTCATGATAGGAAGGTCCGGTTGCAGTAGGACTTTGTGTCCCCTGCCCGTCCTATTTTTACGAGTGCAGGACAGGAGTGGATTGCAGGTGTATAGCAAATGGCTGCATCAGGGGCCCGCAGGCACTGTTTAGCCATTTTGTCACAGCCAAAGAAAAACAGACAGCAATGTTTGTGTTTACTGAGGCTTGCAGTTCAAAAGGGGCGCCCGGCTCCAAGGAGTAAGTGGCAAAGCAAGAGTGACAATTTCCTTGGCCACCTCAAAGGCCTGTCGCAGTTTTACTCCGCATTTAAAGCAGGTTTTCTTTTGAATGACAGCACACAGGGGCAGCAACAAGGTAATACTGACGGTATGTAAAGCATCCTGTAGTCAAGTAACTTGGCAAACCGCTGAATCCCTTGTTTACACATGGGCTGCTCTAATCAAAAATATATATTTTTCACCTTGTCTGTTATCATTTGGTCTTTAACCCACCGAGTGCACAGAAACTGAACCATTTGATTGGTTACTCGTACCTTGTTTGGGTTAATCTCCCAGTCTCGAGATTTCATATGTTCTACTAAAGTGATTAGAGCTTCTGAGATATCTTTCTTGATGGGTCCTTGTAACAATTTGTCGTCAATATATAGTGAGCCACCTTAATGTCAGGGGGCTAGGTAGCATTTTTCTAGGTGTGTGGCCATGATGCCATGACATAATGTGGGGTTGTGCATTACCCCTGCGGTAAACGGCAAAGATGTACTGCCTCCCTTTCCAAGTACAGATAAACTGATCTTGGGACTCGTCAGCGATAGGAATAGAGAGCAAGGCATTGGCCAGTTCAATCACAGCACACCACTGGACAATCCCAGATGAAAAGTTCTTGAGTAAGGTAATAACATCAGATAATGTGACTGTTAAAAAGGGTGCATTCTTATTTGATTGGCAGTAGTAGACTGTTGTTCACCAGTTGCCATCAGCTTTCTCAATTGGCCAATTATAGCTGGAAACAGCAGGTCGATTGATTTCCACCTGTACATGCCTGACTATTTTTTCTCTGATTTCTTTATGGCTTCCCAGTATGTAGTTATGCTTTATGTGCATGCCGTGGGCATTCTAGGAATCGGGACAGATTCCCATTTAGCATTGCCCACCCCCACTATCACCCTCCATATCCAAAAAGGAATTTTTCCCAAAAGTGGCTGTATGGTGGATCCCCTTACAGATCCATGCCTTGTATGTGTTCAGGGACAACTGAATTGCATTGGGCAGTAAAACTGGGGTCAACCTGCAGATTCTGATGGTGCAGTTTTTTTTAGAAATGTGATTTAATATTTTGTGTATTGTATATTAATAACTACACAAATGCAATAAATGTTCTTTGAATACAACCTATTTTAAAAAAAAATACATTGAGAAATTCTGAAGAATTCTGAAGAATTTCTAATTTCTATATAAATACAACTTTCCTTATTCATACACATGCTGTATGGGCGACAGCAGAAAACATTATTGACATAAATACACAACATAGCTATTTTACTTTAGGGACTGAAAGAAACAAAAAAGCTCACTAACAATAATATGCAATTAAATTCCCAATAAAGTCCCAATAATGAGTTGGCATCTATTTCGCATCAATATTTACAGCATCATAGAACACACAAAGAATCCATTCAGCCCATCAACGCCGTACCAGATCCTGGTAGAGCAATCTGCAAGTCACATTTACCCAGTCTCTGTAAATTACTTTCCTCAAGTGAGTCATAATCCACTTATAGGTAATGAGTTCCAGTCGTAGTTTCTGTGTAAAATGTTTGTCCTCGTATTTCCCCTTCCACCATATGGCCAACACTTCAAATCGGTGCTGACTGGTCCTTGAACCAACTGCTTATTGGTACAGCTTCTATTGTACAAGTCTATGTATAAAATTTGCCATCGGCACATTAAAATGTCTTTCTTCATAACTTAATTCAATTTTTCTGTGAATCTTCTTCCCGAGATGGATCTCAATCACGTTAAAAACATTAAAATTGTATTATTAATTCCCATGTTTATATTATTCTTTTTTACCCTCTTCAACTTCAGCCTTTGCTTCAACATCTATCAGTCCTGAATAATCAAACTGCATTCCTGATTGTTTAATCTTGTTCTCAATCTTCATCACTCTTTCTTTTAGCTTCTGTTGTGCAGCGTTGTATTCGGCCAGAAGTCGAGCAAATTTGGTCTGCAGATTATCAATTGCAAGGTTCAGTCTTGTCACTTTATCCTCTAATTCCTTTGGATCAGCTCCAAGCAGGGCAATATCCAGATCCAGAAGACCATCCTTCATGAGAATCTGTTTCCCCTTTTCCTCCAGCATAGCTTTTGCATCTGGATACTCCGTGAGGGCTTCCATGAGATCATCCTTTGAGAGGCAGAACAAATCTGAGTAGCCTATACTCTTAATATTTGCTGTTCTTCTGTTCCCAGCTTTGCTACCTTTGATGTTGAGAATACTAATTTCACCAAAGTAGCTGCCATCACTGAGAACCACAAACTGAGTAATTCCATCATCGGCAACGACTGCCAGCTTCCCTTCTTTGATGATGTACATCTCTCTACCAATGTCTCCTTTGCGACATATATAATCGTCAGGGCTATACACTTGGGGTCTTAGCTTCAATACCAACTCAACTAGCAGACCAGCTTCACAATCTGCAAAGATGCGCACTTTCTTCAGTGTCTCCAGATGGACGTTGATTGCAATCTCTGCCCTGAGCTTATCTGGAATATACTTCAAGACTTCTCTTTCATCTACAGCTTTTTTGTTTGTCCACAAGTAGTCAAACCATTTGATAACTCTCTTCTCCAAATCTTTGCTGACTTTTCGGAAGTGCATGTACTGTTTGATGGCATCAATCCTTGATTGAAACTCTGCACGAGCTGCATTCATGTTGGAAATCATGGAACCAACGTTACCAACAATGGTGGCAAAAATCAACACTCCAACCAAAAAATCGCCCACCACAAAAAAGTATTCTGAATCCAATACTGGAGGAGGTGTTTCCCCAATGGTGGTTAGTGTCAGTGTTGACCAATAGAGACTGTATATATACTTCCTAGGAAGCCGAGAAAATTCCGGAATAGATACATCTGGATATACCCATGTGTCCGTTCCAAACCCTATAGCCTTTGAAATTGAATAGTACACACAAGCATTCCAATGGATGATAATTATGATGTACATGACAAGATTGGATATTCTGAAAATATTCGGGTAGTTTGTTCTTGTTTCAGTTCTTGACACAAACTCAAACATTCGACCGATCCGAGACAAACGATTTAATCTAATTTCTGGATATTTTAGGCCGAACAAGAAATACAGAATATCAGTTGGTATGAGTGAGAAAACATCTAATTTCAACTGCAATGTATAAAAATAATTTTCTCTGAGCTTATTTTCATCATGGACTAAGAGTCCTTGTTCCAGATAACCTGTAAGGGGAAAAGAAAGTATTAAAGTTATTAGAAAACATTTTCTGCAAAGATGCAAAATGTGCAATATGGAACAGGGTGCTACAATGGAGACTATCTAAAATTAAAGGAAACACAATTGACACATACTATATTTAAATAATGGCAATAATTATCTTGTAAATTAAGGCACCCAGCTTCAGTACAAATCAATACATTTAGCATTCAAATAACATGGATCTCTGGATTTTTTTTCAAACCTTTACCTTTAACATAACAAGAAGCCTTGCTTTTCATGGCCACATCAATAGACAATAGGTGCAGGAGGAGGCCATTCGGCCCTTCGAGCCAGCACCGCCATTCAATGTGATCATGGCTGATCATTCTCAATCAGTACCCCGTTCCTGCCTTCTTCCCATACCCCCTGACTCTGCTATCCTTAAGAGCTCTATCTAGCTCTCTCTTGAATGCATTCAGAGAATTGTCCTCCACTGCCTTCTGAGGCAGAGAATTCCACAGATTCACAACTCTCTGACTGAAAAAGTTTTTCCTCATCTCAGTTCTAAATGGCCTACCCCTTATTCTTAAACTGTGGCCCCTTGTTCTGGACTCCCCCAACATTGGGAACATGTTTCCTGCCTCTAACGTGTCCAACCCCTTAATAATCTTATACGTTTCGATAAGATCTCCTCTCATCCTTCTAAATTCCAGTGTATACAAGCCTAGTCGCTCCAGTCTTTCAACATATGACAGTCCTGCCATTCCGGGAATTAACCTAGTAAACCTACGCTGCACGCCTTCAATAGCAAGAATATCCTTCCTCAAATTTGGAGACCAAAACTGCACACAGTACTCTAGGTGCGGTCTCACTAGGGCCCTGTACAACTGCAGAAGGACCTCTTTGCTCCTATACTCAACTCCTCTTGTTAGGCTTTCTTCACTGCCTGATGTACCTGCATGCTTCCTTTCAGTGACTGATGCACTAGGACACCCAGATCTCGTTGTACATCCCCTTTTCCTAACTTGACACCATTCAGATAATACTCTGCCTTCCTATTCTTACCACCAAAGTGGATAACCTCACACTTATCCACATTAAACTGCATCTGCCATGCATCCGCCCACTCACACAACCTGTCCAAGTCACCCTGCAACCTCATAGCATCTTCCTCACAGTTCACACTACCACCCAGCTTTGTATCATCTGCAAATTTGCTAATGGTACTTTTAATCCCTTCATCCAAGTATATTGTATATATATTGTAAATAGCTGCAGTCCCAGCACCGAGCCTTGCGGTACACTAGTTACAGCCTGCCATTCTGAAAGGGACCCATTTATCCCCACTCTTTGCTTTCTGTCTGTCAACCAATTTTCTATCCATGTCAGTACCCTACCTCCAATACCATGTGCTCTAATTTTGCCCACTAATCTTCTATGTGGAACCTTGTCAAAGGCTTTCTGAAAGTCAAGGTACTCCACATCCACCGGCTCTCCCCTGTCAATTTTCCTAGTTACATCCTCAAAGAATTCCAGAAGATTAGTCAAGCATGATTTCCCCTTCGTAAATCCATGCTGACTCGGAACAATCCTGTTACTACTATCCAAATGCTCTGCAATTTTGTCTTTTATAATTGACTCCAGCATTTTCCCCACTACTGATGTCAGACTAACTGGTCTATAATTTCCCGTTTTCTCTCTCCCTCCTTTCTTAAAAAGTGGGACAACATTAGCTACCCTCCAATCCACAGGAACTGATCCTGAATCTATAGAACATTGGAAAATGATCACCAATGCGTCCACAATTTCTAGCGCCACCTCCTTAAGTACCCTGGGATGCAGACCATCAGGCCCTGGGGATTTATCAGCCTTCAGTCCCATCGGTCTACCCAACACCATTTCCTGCCTAATATGGATTTCCTTCAGTTCCTCCGTCACCCTAGGATCTCTGGCCACTAGAACATCTGAGAGATTGCTTGTATCTTCCTTAGTGAAGACAGATCCAAAGTACCGGTTCAACTCGTCTGCCATTTCCTTGTTCCCCATAATAAATTCCCCCGCTTCTGTCTTCAAGGGACCCACATTTGCCTTGACTATTTCTTACCTCTTTACATACCTAAAAAAGCTTTTACTATCCTCCTTTATATTATTGGCTAGTTTACCCTCGTACCTCATCTTTTCTCCCCATATTGCCTTCTTAGTCATCTTCTGTTGCTCTTTAAAAGAGTCCCAATCCTCTGGCTTCCCACTCTTCTTTGCTTTGTTGTACTTCTGCTCTTTTATTTTTATGCTGTCCTTGACTTCCCTTGTCAGCCACGGGTGCCTCTTACTCCCCTTGGAATCTTTCCTCCTCTTTGGGATAAATTGATCCTGCAACTTCTGCACTATTCCCAGAAATACCTGCCATTGCTGTTCCACCGTCTTCCCTGCGAGGGCCGCCTTCCAGTCAATTCTGGCAGCTCCTGCCTCATGCCTCTGTAATCCCCTTTGCTATACTGTAATACTGACACTTCCGATTTTCCCTTCTCCCTCTCAATTTGTAGAGTAAAACTTATCATATTGTGATCACTGCATCCTAATGGCTCTTTTACCTCGAGTCCCCTTATCAGATCAGGTTCATTACACAACACTAAAGCCAGAATTGCCTTCTCCCTAGTAGGCTCCAGTACAAGTTGTTCTAAGAATCCATCTCGGAGACACTCCACAAACTCACTTTCCTGCAGTCCATTACCAACCTGATTTTCCCAGTCTACCTGCATGTTGAAATCTCCCATAACCACCGTAGCATTACATTTGCGACATCCAAATTTTAGCTCCTGATTCAACTTGCACCCTATGGATAGCGGAGTGAGGGGGTATGGGGAGAAGGCAGGAACGGCGTACTGATTGAGAGTGATCAGCCATGATCGCATTGAATGGCGGTGCTGGCTCGAAGGGCTGAATGGCCTACTCCTGCACCTATTGTCTATTGTCTACTGTTTGGGGGCCTGAAGATAACTCCCATTAGGGTCTTTTTACCCTTACAATTCCTCATTTCTATCCATACTGATTCTACATCTGATTCCATGTCACCCCTTGCAAGGGGTGAATATCATTCCTCACCAACAGAGTGACCCCACCCCCTCTGCCCACCTGTCTGTCTTTTCTATATGTTGTGTACCCCTGAATATTCAGTTCCCAGCCCTGGTCCTCTTGTAGCCATGCCTCAGTGATTCCCACAACGTCATACTTGCCAATGTCTAACTGAGCCTCAAGCTCATCCACTTTATTTCTTATACTTCGCGCATTTAAATACAACACTTTAATTTCGGTATTCACCTCCCCTCGCACAATTGGCCCTGACCTTACTCTCTTATCCCTTCTAGAACTTCCCTCCCCATTCATCGAAACGTTAAATGAAACAATAATGTAGTTTTTGTATGCAGTTCCTTTATGGACAATTATTTACTTATGGGCTTTGCTGGGATCCGATTATCCCAATTATAATATTGAAGTGAGGCTTGTGCCTGAAACAGGAAGATACCCGGGCCACTGAGTATTTTCTGATTTTCAGGTTGCCAACGCTTTGTTTCAGCCAAGTGGAACAACTAAAAATTGTCCTCATGCAGATAAAAAATAACTCCTCAAAACAATAAAAAGCATACCCACCTGTCCTTGTCCTGAACAACATGTCCATAATGTAAATAACATCTGATACATAATCAAGGGTGAACCACAAGACCAAGTAATCTGCTTGGAGTTCTTCAAAACTTGCTCTAAACAGGGAATTAAAAAACATGCAGTCATTCAATTAAATTTGGTTATATTTTCTACAGTAAAACTTTCAACTAAATATAATATTGAAAAGGATCAGCAATTTTTTTTTTTAATTATGAGTTTTCATTATTGAATTTCAATAACTTAGCACTTTCTCCTTCTAAGATTAGTAAAGGCATGATAATTCATGAAGTTTAGCTAGACTCTCAGGTTTCGGCATTATATTAATTTCTTCTAACTTACAGTTAAAGTAAATCAGCAACACATTTATTTGTCTACCCACTGAGATTTCTAAAAGAATTCCCATGAAAGATTTTAGCACTTTGAATACAACCTCTCAAATGCTCTGTCAGTGCACCACTGAATCTAACAAATGACAATGATTCCTGCCCCAACCTACCTTGCTATGATCATTGTCCAGTTATACATCACTGGCATACTAATTAGCATGAGCCAACAGTAGTACACGTTTCCTGCTGGGTCCACAACGGGTATAATTTTTGTCCATCTAAACAAACTGCACAGAAGTGAAATCTCATCATGGTAAAATCATATTACATTTTAAAAATATAACCATTATATACAATATTAGTCTGAATGAAGAACAACTACATTGAACAACAAGGAATCTAGAACAGTACAGAAATAGACCCTTTGGCCCACAATGTCTGTGTCGAACATAATGCCAAGATAGATTAATATCATCTGCTTCACATGATGTATTTGACGATCTAGAAAAAATCATCCACGCATTTATTTCCTCCCGCCTACTGCAACTCACTATACACTGGGATCAGCCAATCATCCCTGTCCCACCTGCAATTGGTCCAAAACGCCGCAGCAAGACTCCTGGCGGCTACCCGTAAAAGGGACCACATCACCCCGATTCTGGCCTCTCTCCGCTAGCTCCCAGTACGGTACAGAATCGATTTCAAGCTCCTCCTATTTGGATACAGAGTCCTAAACAGGCTTCCCCCCCCCCCCCCCCCCCCCCCCCCCAGGGCGACACAGTGGCGCACCGGTAGAGTTGCTGCCTTACAGTGAATGCAGCGCCGGAAACTCAGGTTCGATCCTGAATACGGGTGCTGTACTGTACGGAGTTTGTATGTTCTCCCCGTGACCTGCGTGGGTTTTCTCGGAGATCTTCGGTTTCCTCCCACACTCCAAAGACGTACAGGTTTGTAGGTTAATTGGCTGGGCAAATGTTTAAAAAAATCGTCCCTAGTGGGTGTAGGATAGTGCTAATGTGCGGGGATCGCTGGGCGGCGCGGACCCGGTGGGCCGAAGGGCCTGTTTCTGCGCTGTATCTCTAAATCTAAATCTAAAAAATCTAAAAATATCAAAAAATCTTCTAACCCACCACTCAAACTCCAGGTCCCTCAGGTCGGCCGACTTGGGGCTGCTGACTGTCAATAGTCAATAGTCAATAGTCGTTTATTTGTCACATACACATAAATGTGTAGTGAAATGAAACATTACCCGCAGTTGAACAATAAGACCAATAAGAATAATCAATAAAAATGCAATAACGCATACAATCACAAACTAACACCAAACAAAAAGAGACATCCATCACAGTGAGTCTCCTCCAGTCCCTCTTCACTGTGATGGAAGGCCTTTTGTTATGTTTGTGTGCCATTGTATGTCTTTTCTCTTCTCCTGCGGTCAGGCTGTTGTCGGGGCGGTCGGGGCTCCCGACATTGAAGCCCCCGCTGGGCGGTGAAAATCCCGCGGCCTATTCCAGGCCGCGCCGGACGGTGAAAGGTCCGTGGCGGGCCGACCCAAGCCCCGCGATTCGGGGCGGGCGAACACGCTGCCTCTGCCGCTGCCGGTGCTCCCGATGTCGGCCCCCACCCAGGGGCCTGCGGGCTTCCGACATCCACGCGGCCCTCGCCGGAGCCTCCGGAGACGAGTCGCAGCCGCTCCCGCAGCATCCGCAGGCAGCCAGCGCCGCAGGTGGTGAGTCCGGGCCGCGGGCTCTGCGAACCAGAGCCCAGGTGGGCCCAGGTGGTCCCAGGTGCATGGCCGATGGTAGGCCGCAGCGGGAACGGAGACACGACACAGAACCAAAGGTCGCGTCTCCGTTCGGGAGAGAGAATTTTACAGTTCCCGTTCCCCCCCACCCACCACACACATAACATACAAACCCTACACCATATTAAAACTACAATTCATACAAAAAACACAAAAGACAGACGGACTGCAGGCAAGCCGCAGCTGCGACGGCAGCGCTGGCTCCTCCCCGGACTGTCCCCAGCGCTGACTGTCCCGCGGTCTAGGCTTAAGCTCAGGGGTGACCGCACTTTTGCAGTTGCAGATCCTCGACTGTGGAACAGCATCCCACTCCCCATCAGAACTGCCCCCTCCATCGACTCCTTTAAGTCCTCAAAACGTACTTCTATTCCCTAGCGTTTGAGGCCCTCTGAGGGAGCGCTGTGAACTGTTTATGTATGTGCTGTTATGTTTGTGTGCCATTGTATGTTCTTTTTTAGTACCTGCACTGATGTACAGCACTTTGGTCAACGTGCATTGTGTTTAAATGTGCTATACAAATAAAATTGACTTAACTTGACTTGACTTGACTATATCCCTCCACTTCCTACATATTGCTAATTATCCAAAAGCCTCTTAAACGTCACTATCATATCTGACTCCACCACTACCCCTGGCAGCACATTCAGGCACTCATCACCCCTGTGTAAAAATATTTGCTCCACACAACTCATAGAGTCAGAGTCATACAGCGTGGAAATAAGCCCTTCGGTTCAACTTAGAAACATAGAAACATAGAAAATATGTGCAGGAGTAGGCCATTCGGCCCTTCGAGCCTGCACCGCCATTCAATATGATCATGGCTGATCATCCAACTCAGTATCCCGTACCTGCCTTCTCTCCATACCCCCTGATCCCTTTAGCCACAAGGGCCACATCTAACTCCCTCTTAAATATAGCCAATGAACTGGCCTCAACTACCTTCTGTGGCAGAGAATTCCACAGATTCACCACTCTCTGTGTGAAAAAAAACTTTCTCATCTCGGTCCTAAAAGACTTCCCCCTTATCCGAGTTCTGGACTTCCCCAACATCGGGAACAATCTTCCTGCATCTAGCCTGTCCAACCCCTTAAGAATTTTGTAAGTTTCTATAAGATTCCCCCTCAATCTTCTAAATTCCAGCGAGTACAAGCCGAGTCTATTCAGTCTTTCTTCATATGAAAGTCCTGCCATCCCAGGAATCAATCTGGTGAACCTTCTCTGTACTCCCTCTATGGCAAGAATGTCTTTCCTCAGATTAGGAGACCAAAACTGTACGCAATACTCCAGGTGTGGTCTCACCAATGCCCTATACAACTGCAGCAGAACCTCCCTGCTCCTATACTCAAATCCCCTCGCTATGAATGCCAACATACCATTCGCTTTCTTCACTGCCTGCTGCACCTGCATGCCTACTTTCAATGACTGGTGCACCACGACACCCAGGTCTCGCTGCATCTCCCCTTCTCCTAATCGGCCACCATTCAGATAATAGTCTGTTTTCCTGTTCTTGCCACCAAAGTGGATAACCTCACATTTATCCACATTGTACTGCATCTGCCATGTATTTGCCCACTCACCTAACCTATCCAAGTCACGTTGCAGCCTCCTAGCATCCTCCTCACAGCTAACACTGCCCCCCAGCTTTGTGTCATCCGCAAACTTGGAGATGTTGCATTCAATTCCCTCGTCCAAATCATTAATATATATTGTAAATAGCTGGGGTCCCAGCACTGAGCCTTACGGTACCCCACTAGTCACTGCCTGCCATTCCTACTCTTTGCTTCCTGTCTGCCAGCCAGTTCTCTATCCATATCAATACTGAACCCACAATACCATGTGCTTTAAGTTTGCATACTAATCCTTGCCCGAACTTGCCCACATCGACCAACATGTCCCATCTACACTAGTCCCACTTGCCTGCTTGTGGTCCATATCCCTCTAAACCTTTCCTACTCATGTACCTGTCTAATTGTTTCTTAAACATTGCAATAGTCCCTGCCTCAACTATCTCCTCTGGCTATTCAGTCCATATACCCACCACCCTTTGTATGAAAAAGTTACCCCTCAGATTCCTATTAGATCTTTCCCCCTTCACCCTAAACCTATGGTTCTCAATTCCCTTACTCTAGGCAAGGGACTCTGTATGTCGACCCGATCTATTCCTCTCATGGTTTTATACACCTCTATAAGATCACCCCTCATCATCTTGTGCTCCGATGAATAGAGCCCCAGCCTGCTTAATCTCTCCCTGGAGTTCAGACCCTCGAGTCCTGCCAACATCCTCGTAAATCTTCTCTGTACCCTTACCAACTTGACAACATTGTTCCTATAACATGGTGCCCAGAACTCATTTAAACTTTGCCCCTCTCACATAAAGCTATGCTCTCTAGTCTTTAATATTCCCACTGTAGGGAAAAGGTTCTGACTGTCTACCCTATCTACATTTTCATAGTTTCATATACTTCAGTCAGGTTAACTTCAACCTCCAACGTTCCAAAGAAAACAATCCAAGTTTGACCAACTTCTCCTTATAGCTAATACCCTCTATTCCAGGCATCATCTTGGACCTTTTGCAGAGCCTCCATATCCTTCCTGTACTGGGGTGACCACAACTGCACACAATATTTCAAATTAATATTGGCTGAAAACATATTTTATGTGACAGCTTTCTAGGTGAAAAGTCCAATTCAATTCTAAAATAAGTAATCATTGACCAGAAAAATTCCAAATCTTAGACTTAGACTTTACACCAACTAATCATTTAAGATAATATTTCTAGATCACTTCAACACATTAGTAGGTAACACAGCACTGGATAAGATTTCTTTCCCTTAAGGGCATCAGTGAGTTCCACCAGTTTTGTGGTTACCATTACTGAGGTCAGTTTACATTTTCACTCAATTACTTAAATTTAATTTTCCTACTGGCCATGGAGTGATCCCAATTTTTGTCTCCATGATCCAGAACTTTAGCGACTAGTCCATTAACATAAGCAATGCACAACCATACCCCTAACAGGGATTGCTATAAATTCTACTATAATACTATAAATTAATTAGGTATTGAACATGATTGCATCCCTTGAGTCTCCGTGTTTATAACCATAAAATAAAAGCATGTCCTAAACTTAAATCCCCACAGCGTACACGCTTTATTGAACAGGATAAAATCCAAGGACACTTACTGCATCAGGCCTTTCGGATTGTCGTCCTCCTCTTTCTTCTCGTCTTTCTTTTCGTCTTTCTTCTCGTCTTTCTTCTCGTCTTTCTTCTCATCTTTCTTCTCTCCCTTCCCCTTTTCTTCCTCTTTTTCTTTATGCTTCTCTTTGTCCTTTTTCTTCTCTTTGTCCTTTTTCTTTTCTTTTTTGCCATCAGATTTACTGTAACATGGAGTGATATTTGACACTTGTTCAATATGAAAAATGGTTTCAACAGAAGATATTTTCCACTCACCCTTTATTTTCTTTTTTTTTCTTTTTGGATTCTTTCTTTTTTTCTTTTTCTCTGAAAATGAAGATCATACGTATTATTCGGTATGACATAATTAATATTTATAATCCCATCATTCACCGTAATTGCTTTCACAAAGTGGCATATTTATCCTCTGATGTTATTTAATTTTTCTATTTTAATAGGAAGAAATCCAAAGGTTAATAGGAGAATAAGTAACAATTGAATTTATATAGCCCTTTTCCGAAGCTCGGGATAACTCAATGCACTCTATCTATCTATCTATCTATATATTACTAAATCTCTCATCTTGTATATTTGTTTGTTTGTACGTATATATATTTGATTGTATATTTGTACGTACCCGAAATACAGCCAAAATGGTACACGATAGCGCAACAATTTTAGGCCCACCTTACTCACCATTGGCTTGCTGTTCAAATAGTTGTTATATATTTAAAGTTTTTCACTTTTTAAACTTTAAAAATTGCTTTTTAAACTTTAATAAATCCCTTTTCCACTTACCCTGGCCGTCAGCCGCGCCTGCGCAGTAATACCACCGTGTTCGACGTCAAAATGGGAACCCAACGTGTCTGTGCCTACGCAGTTGGGGCTCATTGATCTAATACTTATGTAAGATATCTGCCAGATCCCCGCGTGCGCATTTGGGGGAGGGTTGCCATTTTGAGATCACCATTTTGATATCGCCATTTGATTGGCTCTACCACCTCCCCCCACGTGATTGGCTCCTGCCGCTTCGCCCCATGTGTGGTCGATTGATTGGCTCCGACCTCCCGCTCCACGCCCGATTGATCGCTGTTCCGGATCCCATGTGGGGAGAGGGCCGTGGTCGCCGGCTCTTCCCGCTCACAGCGTGCTGGTTGTCTGCCGGGACTTCTTCCCGCTCAAAGCAACGGCCATCGCCGTTGAGCCGCCGCTGCCGTTGCTGCTGAATGAGGGGAAAGTCGCCATCGTGTCGCAGCCGCCTCAAGTGGGTTTGACGGGGGGTGGAGTAGGTGAGGGGGGGAGGGGGGGATGAGGGGGGTTGATGGGGGATGGAGTGGGTGAGTGGGTGTGGACGGGGGAAGGGGAGGAGGGGGGATAAGAGGGGGTGAGGGGGGATGGAGTGGTGAGTGGGGGGGAGAAGAAGGGGGAGTGGGGAGGGGAAAGGGGGAATGGGAGAGGGGAGGGTGCTAGACCAACGCAGAAGAGGTTTGGGGGCTTTTAAGGGGGGGTTGAGGAGTGATGGTGGGTGAGGGAGGAGGGGGGGATAAGGGGGATTGAGGGGGATGGAGTGGGTGGGTGGGGAAGTGGGGGAGGGGGGAGTGGGGTAGGGGAGGGCGCTAGACCAATGCAGGAGAGGTTTGGGGGAGTTTTAAGGGGGTTGAGGAGGGATGGAGTGGGTGAGTTGGTGAGAGGGGAGAGGAGGAGAGGGGATAAAGGTATTGAGGGGGATGGAGTGGGTGAGTGTGAGAGTGGGGGGGGAGGGAGGGGAAGGGGCAGGGGAGGTATGGGGGGTTGAGGGGGGGTGGAGTGGGTGAGGGGGGATTAAGGGGGGTTGATGGGGTGGGTGAGTGGGAGGATAGGGGAGGGGGAAGTGGGGGAGGGGAGGGTGCTAAACCAATGCAGGAGAGGTTTGGGGGAATTTTAAGGGGGGTTGAGGGGATGGAGTGGGTGAGTGGATGAGGGGGGGAGGGGGGAGGGGAGGAGGAGTGATAAGGAGGTTTGAGGGGGATGGAGTAGTTGAGTGGGGGGGAGTGGCGGAGTGGGGGAGGAGAGGGTGCTAGACCAATGCAGGAGAGGTTTGGGCCCAACGGGTCCACTCTGGCTAGTATATTACTAAAACTCATCTTGTTTGTTTGTCAGTTTGTTCGTGCATAAATATATTTATACCCGAAATACAGCCAAAACGGTACATGATAGCACAATAATTTTAGGTCCATCTTACTCACCATTGGCCTGTGGTTCAAATGGATGTTATATTTTTAAAGTTATTCATTTTTTAAAGGTTAAAAATTACTCTTTAAACTTTAATAATCCCTTTTCCACTTCCCCTGCCCGTCAGCCGCGTTCGATATCCAATGGGAACCCGACAGCTGCCTGACCAATGAGGGTCGAGGGCGCGACGGGATCTGACCAAATGGCTCAAAGGGGGGGGTGGGACCCGCCCTAGTAACAGAAGCGGCGGCCAATGAGGGGTGGGGGAGTGAAGCGGGAGAGGCGGGACCGGAAGGAGGCGGAGGGGGGCGGAGGGGGGGGGATAAGGCGGGTTGAGGGGGGATGGAGTGGGTGAGTATGGGGGGGGGGAGGGTGCTAGACCCAATGCAGGAGAGGTTTGGTCCCAACGGGACCACCCTTTTCTAGTAATTAATAAAGTGCTTCTGAAGTGTAGGCACTGCTGTAATGTGGCAACCAATCTTTGTATTCTCTCTAACACAAATGAATAAATGACAACATTACATGTTGCACATGTCGATTGCAGCATTAAATGTTAACCATGGACAAACTATCTATATCTGAAGGGGCAGATGGATTTAACATTTCATATGAATGAATGCTGAAGTCAGTACTCCTTCACCACTTAATTGAAATGCCAATTCATATTATGTTCTCAAATGCCTGTAATAGGGTTTGAATCCATAATCTTCTGATTCAATGGAGAGGATGCCACTCTGTCTCATATATATCTTACTTGTGCCGTTTTTTTAAAAGAATCTTATGAAATGCACAGTGACAAAACAATTGTTCTCTGCTGTATTCATAATTACAGAAATACAACTGAATACTTACTCATCATTGTTATTACAGTTGTTAACGTTGGACATCTCCAACTCAGAAGCTTGATTCCTAAGAGACAGCAAACCAGTTGGAAATGTTGTTAACTTAAAACAAAATTACATGCTAATAATTTTTTTAGATATTTACAACTCAGAGATTATGTAAAATCACATACGCAAGAATATAGATTTAGAGGCCCAGGAATTCTTGATGAATGCTTGAACCGTCACTATAATACAAATAAATTAATATCTTATATTTATAACACTCTTTTAGATACCGACATTCCGTCATCAGAATCAAATAGACGAGCATGGGAGGACGAATTGGCTCAACCCATAACGCAAGACATATGGGACGAAAGTTTACAACACATACATCAATGCTCGTTAAACACTAGACACTCATTAATACAATTTAAAATATTACACAGACTACATTATTCGAAGACAAAATTAAACAGGATCTTCCCAAGTATCTCCCCTATTTGTGATAAATGTCAATTTCAAGAAGCCAATTTAACTCACACTTTTGTGACTTGTACAAACATGCTAAATTTGTGGATCGATATTTTAAAAATCATTTCTAAAGTTATCGATAACCAACTGGATTTAGATCCAAAATTAATAATTTTAAGATTATCAGAACACATTACAAACTTTACGCTAAGTCAGAGACGCTTTCTTGACTACAGTTTAATAACTGCGAAAAAATTAATACTTAAATTTTGGGAAAAAACAGTAACCCCCACAATTAAAATGTGGATTACGGAAATGACCGAGACCTTGCATTTGGAAAAAATAAGGTTTGCCTTAATTGACAAACCAGATCTATTTTTTAAAAATATGGTCTCCATTTATTGAATTTTAAAAAAAGTAAATGGGTTTGTCACAAAACTAAAATTTAAAACTAAAGTTAAAACTTGAGTTTAGGGTTGGATGTACAACTATACTCACTAACTCCCGGATCTATCCCCATAATCTTTATGTTAGTAATTCTCTTTTTTCTTTGCTCTCTCTCTTTTAGTTTATAGTCTTTTTTTCCAGCCTCTTTTCATCTTTATTTTTTCTTTAAAAATTTAAAAATTGAAGCTATGTAAGAACTCTATAACCAGTTTGTCGTTTATTATTATTTGTACATATGCTTTAAAAAATTAAAATTTTTAAACAAAATTCATAAATGGAGTATTTTTGAGAAGACCTTGATCTGAAATAACTTTGCATAGATGAATATGATACATCTCAGTCTTAAAATGCAGAAGAAATTGGCATGTAACGGATATTAATTACATTTTACAGTACAGAGGTTATACACCTTTGGTAAGATTGTCATTGATTTCATCTTTCTCTTGTGTTCAGAACAATAGCAGATTTTCCAGTAGAGAGTTTTTGTGATACCATTCTCGTCTTGGAACTCCTGAACATCCATCTGACAGCTGAGTGTGAATTTGCAGGACTTATTGTCAGAATCATGGTGCCCACAGAAGTAATGTGCTTATCAATCACAAATTTAATTAACGATCGATAGGAATTGTTTTATTCCTCTGAGAAACAGCATTATAAATGTGCTATTTCATAGATTGCTCGGCATAAAGACAATCATTTGTTCCACATAGCATTTATTATTTTGTGAAATAAACAGCCTGGACAATTCATTATCAAGTAGGTTTGCTTGTGCCTCTCGGGAGGTTTTAAACTAGATTGACACTAGAAGGACTGTTAACGCTAGTCAGCATGGCTTTGTGCATGAGAAATAGTGTTTTGTTAAATCTTCTGAAGAGATCACCAAAGAGATTGATGTGGCTGGGCAGTGATGTGGTATATATGGACTTTCGTAAGGCCTTTGGAAAGGGTGTAAAAGAGATTCGCCACAATGCTACTGGGACTTGCGGGAGGCGGGATAGGCTGGGACTTTGTTCTTTTAGCATAGGAGACTGAAGGATGACCTAATTTAAGTTTATAATATAATGAGGGGCATGCATAAAGTGAACGCTCACAGCTTTTTCCCCCAAGGTAGAGGATTCTAAGACTAGAGGACATAGTTCAGTTTCAGTTCAGTTTAGTTTATTGTCACGTGCACTGAGGTACAATGAGAAGCTTTAGTTGTATGCTAACCAGTCAGCAGAAAGACAATACATGATTATAATCGATCCACTTGCAGTGTACAGATACATGATAAGGGCATAACGTTTAGTGCAAGGTTGTGCCAACAAAGTCCAATCAAAACATTTACTTCTATTATATATAATCTAATTCAAAAAAAGGCCCCTAAACAAGGAATTCATATATCAAGGCGAAAATGGGAAACGGATTTGAATATTAATATTGATGGAACAAATTGGTCAAAACTATGCCTTGACAGTATGAAAAATACAATAAATGTTCGGTTTAGACTAGTACAATATAACTTTCTGCATCAATTATATATCACACCACAAAAATTAAAGAGAATAAATTCAAGTTTATCTGACCAATGTTTTCGGTGCAATCAAGAAATTGGTACTTTTTTTCATTCTACTTGGTCCTGTTCAAAAATACAACCTTTTTGGACAAACTTAAGAAGTTTTCTAGAACAGATTATCGGAATACAACTTCCATACAACCCAAGATTTTTGTTATTGGGTGATGTTGAAGGAATAAGACCACAACTTAAAACGAATAAATATCAGAAAGAATTTATAAAAATTGCATTAGCAGTAGCCAAAAAAACTATCGCAGTTACTTGGAAATCTGATTCCTATTTAAGTATGGACCTTTGGAATAATGAAATTTCTAACTGTATCCCACTTGAAAAAATTACTTATAATTTAAGGAACAAATATGATACTTTTTTAAATATCTGGCGTCCTTATCTACAAAAGAGGGGCCTATATATATAGAAGAATTGTTCATATTCTCAATGGTTCTTTTAGGAGAGAGGTATATATATATACAGTTTATTCTGTTTGGAATTCCATGGGGCATGTGCAGGACCCCCAACACCCAGGCAGTCTTTAATCTTTAATCTTTTTTTCTTTTCTTCTTTTTTTTCTTATTTGGGGTTGGTATAAGGGGGGTGGGGGGAGGGTGGGAGGGTTTGTTTTCTAAAAAGTTCTGTAAAAAATAAAAATAAATAAATAATTTTAAAAAGAAAGAAGAAAAAAAAGGATTTTACAAGAATGATCCCAGGATTGAGTAGGTTAACCTAGGATTGTTGGCACTGGGCCTGAAGTTTAGAAGAATGAGGGTGGTCCACATTGAAACTTACAGAAAAGTGAAAGGCTTGGATAGAGTGGATGTGGAGAGGATGTTTCCAACAGTGGGAGAGTCTAGAATTAGAGGTCATAGCTTCAGAATTAAAGGACGTTCTTGCAGGAAGATGAGGAGAAATGTATTTAGTCAGAGGGTGGTGAATCCATGGAACTCTTTGCCACAGAAGGCAGAAATAGATAGATTCATGATTAATACAGGTGTCAGAGGTCATGGGGAGAAGGCAGGAGAATGGGATTAGGAGGGAGAGATAGATCAGTCATGTTAGGCTTGTATACACTGGAATTTAGAAGGATGAGGGGGGATCTTATTGAAACATATAAGATAATTAGGAGATTGGACACATTAGAGGCAGGAAACATGTTCCCAATGTTGGGGGAGTCCAGAACAAGGGGCCACAGTTTAAGAATAAGAGGTAGGCCATTTAGAACGGAGATGAGGAAGAACTTTTTCAGTCAGAGGGTGGTGAAGGTGTGGAATTCTCTGCCTCAGAAGGCAGTGGAGGCCAGTTCGTTGGATGCTTCCAAGAGAGAGCTGGATAGAGCTCTTAAGGATAGCGGAGTGAGGGGGTATGGGGAGAAGGCAGGAACAGGGTACTGATTGAGAGTGATCAGCCATGATCGCATTGAATGGCGGTGCTGGCTCGAAGGGCTGAATGGCCTACTCCTGCACCTATTGTCTATTGTCTATTGATTGAATAGCCAAAAGAAGTAGATAATAGTTCAGCACTGCTCTCTGGTTGAGGTAGGATGATTCAGTTGCCTGATAATAGCTGGGAGGAAACTGTCCCCCAATCTGGTGGTGTGCATTTTCACACTTCTATAATAATAATAATAATAATAATAATAACGGTAGCGCAGCGGTAGAGTTGCTGCTTTACAGCGAATGCAGCGCCGGAGACTCAGGTTCGATCCTGACTACGGGTGCTGCACTGTAAGGAGTTTGTACGTTCTCCCCGTGACCTGCGTGGGTTTTCTCCGAGATCTTCGGTTTCCTCCCACACTCCAAAGACGTACAGGTATGTAGGTTAATTGGCTGGGTAAATGTAAATATTGTCCCTAGTGGGTGTAGGATAGTGTTAATGTACGGGGATCGCTGAGCGGCACGGACTTGGAGGGCCGAAAAGGCCTGTTTCCGGCTGTATATATATGATATGATATGATATGATAATACATTTAATTTGTATAGCGCTTTACTGGAAACTCAAAGACGCTTTACAGAGTAAGTAAAACATAAAAATAAATAAATAAACGAACAAAAAAGGAAGGATAAGGAGAAGCGACGGTCAGTGGTTGAAGGCGGTGTTGAACAGGTGAGTCTCAAGTGATGTTTTGAATGTGGTGAGTGAGGAGGAGTCTCTGACGGTTTGGGGTAGTGAGTTCCAGAGGGTGGGAGCAGCGATGGAGAAAGCCCTGTCCCCCCAGGATCTGAGTTTGGTCCGGATGGGGGGGGACAGGAGGTTAGCAGCAGCAGAGTGGAGGGTGCGGGTGGGAGTGTGTCTGTGGAGGAGGTCAGTCAGGTAGGATGGGGCCAGGTTATGGAGGGCTTTGTAGGTCATGAGGCGGATTTTGTACTGGATTCTCTGGGGGATGGGGAGCCAGTGGAGCTTGTAAAGGACGGGGGTGATATGGTCACGGGTCGGGGAGTGGGTGAGTAGATGGGCAGCGGAGTTCTGGATGTATTGGAGTTTATTGATGATTTTTGAGGGTGAACCATAGAGGAGGCTATTACAGTAGTCCAGACGGGAGGTGATGAAGGCGTGGATGAGGGTTTCTGCAGCTGTGGAGGAGAGGGATGGATGGAGATGGGCGATTCTATACCTTTTGCCTGATGGGAGAGGGGAGAAGAGGGAGTGGCCAGGGTGTGGCTCATCTTTAAGTATGCTGCTGGCCTTGCCGAGGCAGTGTGAGGTATAAATGGAGTCAATAGAAGGGGGGATTGTTTGTGTCTTAGTCTGGGCTGTGTACACAATTCGCTGCAATTCCTTGTGGTCTTGGGTGGAGCTGTTCCCAAACCAAAGTGTGGTGCATCCTGATAAAATGCTTTCTATGGTGCAGCTGTAAAAATTAGTGAGAGTTGTAGGGGACATGCCAAACCTCCTAAGCCTTCTATGGAAGTAGAGGTGTTGGTGTGCTTAAAATATGTGTTGTTAGGCTTAATATGAGAGGAAAGAGATTTAAGAGGGACCTCAGGGCAACTTTCTTCACTCACAGCGTGGTTTGTATCTGGAATGTGCTGCCAGAGGAAGCAATAGAAGTGGATATAATTATGAAATGTGGGAGGAATTTTCAATGGGGAATACCAATGTTTTGCTTAGGTCCTGCTGAAATTACGTTTCAACATTTTGAACAGCTTCCTCATTTAAAACAAACCAAACAGACCGACTGAAAGTCAAATGAGCCGCCAAGAAGCAGATGAAGAGTAAGTTCATCTTTGGGTGGAGATCAAGGTGGTCGGACAACATGGAGGAGGGAATGGGACTACATTTGGTGGGAGCAAAACATGATGGTAGAAACTGCTAGGCTTCCTCACCGCTCCAGGGACTTGTGCTGGATCATAACCATGGGCGCTGTCTGCATGTAATTCACACATACTCTATGACTACACACACACAGCGCAAAAACAGGCTCTTTGGCCCACCATATCCATGCTAAACCTTTTGTCCATTTGCACATGCCATCGGTTGGGTGTGCCAGTTACCTCCCAAAGATGTGCAGGTTGGTTAATTGGGAACTGTAAATTATCCCCTAGTCTTGGTGGAAGAAGAATCAAAGTGGAGCTAATGGGCACATGAGAAAGAATAAACCAGGGAAAATAGGGAGATGGGGGCTGGAATGGAAATGATGGGATTGCTCAGCTGGGAGCTGCCATGGACCTGATGGACTGAATGGTCTTATAATTTATAATAAGTAATACTTAAAAAGCAAGGTCCTTTTGCATGGTGTTTAAAATGTAACTAGTGGGCCAGAGTTTGGATTTATACCACACATCCATTTCTTTGTACAACTATTCATTTTCAGGCAGCCAAACAAATTATTTGAGAAAGTAACAAGAATTATTACCACTGCGGTCTCTTCAAGCTATGCAAGTTATATTGACATGTTTTTAGGTTGATAATAAGCTGTAATATTAACGTCAACAGACTTTGGTCCAGGATACAGGTATAACTTTTACAAGACTTTGGAATCCTAGTTGCACTTAGCCACATGTTTGGGGAAATTACTGTGACTGTGGAGAGGCCTTTTCATTTCCCAAGGACATGCTTAACACTTTCATGTTAGAGAGCGAGGGAAAGCTGCAACAGCATAACGTTTCCCTCACTTATGGAGCCAATGCTATAATACCCAAAATGAGGAATCCAAATTAGATTTTAGGCATTCAATTTGAGAACAATTCAAACTAATAATTAAGGTACAATATGAAGACATCTTAAATTGAATTGATTCTTACATACTGTACCTGCTTTGTCCATTCTCCATCTGTTCGACTTCATCGCTGGCAGGGTGAATTGACACCTGGGGAATGCGGAATCCGGAGGTCCGATGTGTATTAATCAAAGCCGCCATTTTGATGATAAAATTGATTCCTAAAAAGAAGCAAGGCAACAAACAATTTGAAATGGTACTCTTGCCACCAACGTAGCACTCATAGCTTTCAAGTCCACCCAATTGAGATGCATGAGTGAGAGTTCTTCATTATACAAGCACCTGTTAGAACTATTTGCACATGTATGGCATGCTGATGAATTTATTACACTGGTCTATATGCATGCAGCAGAAGAAGCAGTATGCCATAGACAGCTATCTACTCACACAGTCTACAGATCAGATCAGAGCTCTGCAGTTTTGCCAACTCTGATCATGTACAGTGGTAAATAATTAAATAATAAGTCAGAGGTGGATCCATGAACATTTCCAGCTTCAATGATGTTGGATCTCTGCGCACGAGTGCAAAAGACAGGACTGAAGAGATGGAAACTACTTTCCCCCAAGATTATTTAATCATTAATTTATCATCTAAGAATATGCCTTGAAACGATCGTTTCATACCCACTTAGTCCATTCTACATCTGTGTGATTTCATCACCTGCGGGATGTGCTGACACCTGGAGAATGTGTAGGTAGCTCCAGCAAGTATTGTTCGCACCTGCCACCTTGATAACAAGATTGCTTCGCCCTCGGCCTCCCTCTCAGATCTTTACCATTGCACAATTTAATTCAGACAATTCATTTCAATTCACATTGCGGCATGGAACAGATCAGTTTATTGCATTCAACCAAGTGTAAGGGGTCCAGAGAGATTCTGGGTATCAGCCAGAATGTTTGACAGCTACATTAGTAACATTTTCCTGAGAGTGAGGAATGCCCAGGTGTGCTGTTCAGGACAAATTCAATCTGGCCAGTGATTTTTCATGAGCCCACAATCAACCATCCAAAAATGTTAGAAGACAACATCTGTAATGATGCCAAGTGGAACTTAATCATCATTAACCTGCTCACCCGTGAACAATCATGCAGGTCAGGCTATTGACTTCATTACATCTTTGGTCGAAATGTGCACAAAAGAGCTAAATTCCACAGGTGAAGTGACGTAGACAATTTGCTACTTTTATAGACAATAGACAATAGGTGCAGGAGGAGGCCATTCGGCCCTTCGAGCCAGCACCGCCATTCAATGTGATCATGGCTGATCATTCTCTTTTTTTATTTTTTTTATTTTATTTAAGTTTTAACAGAACTCATACATGTTACATTTCATAGTAAGCAATAATAACTACATTATAAATTCGATTATACACGTATTGTTCTGTATTATCTCCCCTCCCACACCCCCCCCTTCCCCCCACCCCCCAGTTAAAAAGAAGGAAAAAGAAAAAGAAAGAGAGAAAGAAAGAAACCTGGAGTCCAGAAGGAGACACTTCCGGGTAATTTCTTATTAAATTCTTATTAAAGGTATCAAAACAATCCTGAATTTAAATATTTCCAATTCTTAATCCTAGCTTTAAAATGAATGGGTTCCACACCTTCAAGAAGAAGTCATATCCATTTCTCAGATTATACGTTGCTTTTTCTAATGGGATACAACTACGCATTTCTGCACACCATCTTTCAAATCTTATTTCATTTTGATCTTTCCAAGTGACCGCTACACATTTTTTTGCTACTGCTATTGCTATTTTGAGAAATCTTTCCTGATGTTTATCTAAAATTAGCTTTGGTAATATTCCATTTGTATCTCCCAATAAAAACAACCTTGAATCCAATGGTATGATCTTATTCATCAATTGTTCCAATTGAGATCTCATTCTCAATCAGTAACCTGTTCCTGCCTTCTCCCCATACTCCCTGACTCCGCTATCCTTAAGAGCTCTATCTAGCTCTCTCTTGAATGCATTCAGAGAATTGGCCTCCACTGCCTTTTGAGGCAGAGAATTCCACAGATTTACAACTCTGACTGAAAAAGTTTTTCTCATCTCAGTTCTAAATGGCCTACCCCTTATTCTTAAACGGTGGCCCCTTGTTCTGGACTCCCCCAACATTGGGAACATGTTTCCTGCCTCTAATGTGTCCAACCCCTTAATAATCTTATACGTTTCGATAAGATCTCCTCTCATCCTTCTAAATTCCAGTGTATACAAGCCTAGTCGATCCAGTCTTTCAACATACAACAGTCCCGCCATTCCGGGAATTAACCTAGTAAACCTACGCTGCACGCCCTCAATAGCAAGAATATCCTTCCTCAAATTTGGAGACCAAAACTGCACACAGTACACCAGGTGCGGTCTCACTAGGGCCCTGTACAACTGCAGAAGGACCTCTGCTCCTATACTCAACTCCTCTTGTTATGAAGGCCAACATTCCATTGGCTTTCTTCACTGCCTGCTGTACCTGCATGATTCCTTTTAGTGACTGATGCACTAGGACACCCAGATCTCGTTGTACGTCCCCTTTTCCTAACTTGACACCATTCAGATAATACTCTGCCTTCCTATTCTTACCACCAAAGTGGATAACCTCATACTTATCCACATTAAACTGCATCTGCCATGCATCCGCCCACTCACACAACCTGTCCAAGTCACCCTGCAGCCTCATAGCATCTTCCTCACAGTTCACACTACCACCCAGCTTTGTATCATCTGCAAATTTCCTAATGGTACTTTTAATCCCTTCATCCAAGTCATTAATATATATTGTAAATAGCTGCAGTCCCAGCACCGAGCCTTGCGGTACCCCACTAGTCACTGCCTGCCATTCTGAAAGGGGCCCATTTATCCCCACTCTTTGCTTTCTGTCTGTCAACCAATTTTCTATCCATGTCAGCACCCTACCTCCAATACCATGTGCTCTAATTTTGCCCACTAATCTTCTATGTGGAACCTTGTTGAAGGCTTTCTGAAAGTCAAGGTACACCACATCCACCGGCTGTCCCCTGTCAATTTTCATAGTTACATCCTCAAAGAATTCCAGTAGATTAGTCAAGCATGATTTCCCCTTCGTAAATCCATGCTGACTCGGAACGATCCTGTTACTGCGATCCAAATGCTCCGCAATTTCATCTTTTATAATTGTCTCCAGCATCTTCCCCACCACTGATTTAAGACTAACTGGTCTATAATTTCCCGTTTTCTCTCTCCCTCCTTTCTTAAAAAGTGGGACAACATTAGCAACCCTCCAATCCACAGGAACTGATCCTGATTCTATAGAACATTGGAAAATGATCACCAATGCGTCCACAATTTCTAGCGCCACCTCCGTAAGTACTCTGTAGCATAGTCTCATCAGCGCATGAAGCCAGAAAGCTATCAAGGTTCAAGGTTCAGGTTTGTTTATTGTCACATATACCAATTAAGGAACAGTGAAATTCAGATTGCCATACTGTCATACCAATAAAGAGCAACAAGATACCCAAATAAATTTTAACATGAACATCCACCACAACGACTCCCCCACATTCCTCACTGTGATGGAAGCCAAAAAAAGTTCAATCTTCTTCCCTTCTTTGTTCTCCCGCAGTCGGGGACCTTAAACCTTCTGCTGTCGGGGCGATCTTGGCTCCCGCAACAGGCCTCTGCTTTGGGGTGATTAAGCTCCTGCATCGGGGAGGGGGGGGAATCTCAGCACCCCGCGCCGGGTGATCGGACTCCCGAGTCAGGGTGGTCGGACCTCCTGCGGCTTGGAGCTTCCCGACATCAGTCTCTACCCGAAACTGCGAGCTCCTCGGTGTTGAAATCCGCAGGCCGCGGTTGGAGCATCGATCCCAGTCAAGGGATCGCAGGCTCCAATCATGTCCATGGCCCCACGGTGGGGCTCAAAGCCAGTCTCAAGCAAGGCCGCCAGCTCCATGATGTTAGGCTGTTGAGCGACCAGATATACGATTCAGAAAAAAATCGCATCTCCAGCAAGGTAATAGATTGAAAAAATGTTTCCCCCGACCCCCTACCCCCCACATAAAACAAACCAGAGAACGTACTCTTTAACATGTACTAAAACGTACTCTTTAACATGTACTAAAACGTACTCTTTAACATGTACTAAAACGTACTCTTTAACATGTACTAAAACGTACTCTTTAACTTGTACTTAAAATAACAAAAGAGAAGAAAGGACACAAACTGTTGGCGAGGCAGCCATTACCAGCACCACCCGTGGTCAATTACAATTGATATCTTTGTAAATTACAATAATTGTATATTATACAATATATTAAGAATATTTGAAATGGTTTAAATAGTGCAACATCCTCTCAAGTGTCTAGATCTAGACACAAGGAACTGCAGATGCTGGCTGCAAAACAAAATAGACAAAGTGCTTAAGTATCTCAGCGGGTCAAGCAACATTTTGGAGAACATAGTTAGCGACGTTTCGGCTCAGGACCCTTCAGACTAATAGTAGTAGAGGAGAAGGAAAGTTGGATGAGAGCTGGTGACGGGGCTATCTGGCAAGTGATCCACTTAATGTTACTGGATGAACAGAGGGCTGTGCTTTCCGAGGGCATGAGATTGGAAGGGGTAGGGGGAGTTGATGTCATGCCGGCAATTAGAAATAAAAAGGCCCAGAGAGGGGTAGAAGGCCGGCTGAGGGAGTCCACAAGGAACAGGGTCACTGGTAGGCGAGGACAAGGCCTGAAGGCAAAGGCAACGGAAGAAGAGCTCAACATCATGAAGGGATACAAAGATAAGGCCTCTGCTGAGGACTGATCATTCTGCATTGGAAAAGGGGAAGGTTAGGAAAATGGTGGAAACCCGACAGGGGTTCGAACTGGGGTCAGATCCAGGCTTTGAGGAGATCACCAATTTTAGGCAACTGACCTACAAAACAACCCACTCCATGCCTCCCCCTCCTCCCCTCGGCCTTTGTCCCCCACTCCTCCCAGTGTCCCACCTAAATTGTGCACCCATTTCACACCTTTCCATTTCCCTCCATCCCCTTCCACCTATATTACTTCCTCTGACTTCACATTTCACGCCTCTTCTATGCTTATCTCACACATTTTATCTTTTCATCTTTGGCCTTTGTCCAACTATCTGTCAATCAATACCAAGCGCCCCCCCCCCCCACCTTGTATTCATCAATCACTTGCCAGACTTTGTTCCATACCTCATCTTTCTTCCAGCTTCCCCCCTCCAACCCCCCACCACCCATTACTATCAGCCTAAAGAACGGTCCCAACCCGAAACATCACCTATCCATATTCTCCATCGATGCTACCTGCTGATCTAGTGTGTTACTACGGCACTTTGTGTCCTTTTTTAAGTGTCCAGGTGCATTTTCTGCTATTGCAATATGTTCACTTTGGCACAAATTCCTCACCTAGAATGTTTTATACTTTTTCTAGACCTACAGTTTCGTTTAAGAACTTTGCTTTCAATGTTCAATCTTCAGGACCTGAGCACATTTAGTTAAACAATTCAAAAGCAAAATATTTAAAATGCTATCAATCTGAAATAAAGAAATATGTCAAGTCATTGAAAGATCAGTGAACTAAAACATTAGTCCTCTCCATCTTTTCATGGATGCTGTTTGATGTACTCACACTTTTTCGTCCTTTGACTAAATGAAATAAATGTTCCACTTCGTAATGATCCTACTGGCCGACTACTGCAACTTAAATGGCACCCCCAGAAAAATAGCAGATGCTGGTGTATTCTGCCACGGATGGTATTTCTCTGGAAAGGTGCTCAGTTCTTTTAGTAAGAAATAGGCTATGACGAGGAATGTCCCGTTAGCCCATTTAATTCACAATCTTGAACTTTTTGGAAATCAAATATTATACTGCAGATATTATAGATCTAAAATAGAAGCAGATGGCCTGTAGCCTGAAATGTTAACTCTCTCTCTTGTCCAATAGATGCTGCCTGACCCATTGAGTGTTTCCAGCATTTTCAGAACTTTCTGGAATTGACTATGGTACATTTGTGGAACATCTAGGGCAGAATTGAATGGAATCTCCACATGTTCACAGATATATTCCCACATACTCTTAGTTGACTCCTCCAATCTTTCTTGACAGATTCAATTCATAGCAAGAGGAGTATTGCTTACCCTGATGTTTACCCAAATAAGCACAAACTGTTCTTTACAAGAGATTAAACTGGGAAATAAATTAGTATCTTTCAATTTTGTGATCATGTTTAGTATAAGTTTTAATTATGTTTTTTTAAATTCTACTGCTGAAGTTCAAAATGCTTTAGACCAGTGAAATTGGTTCTTCACATATGGACTAAGCAATTGTATCAGTTGGGGACTTGTCCAGCAAGATCTGGGACATTATCTCCTTGTGTATCTCAATGTCAGAAGTTCATTGACAATCTCTTCCTGTGAAATGAATTGCCAGATCTTACTGCATTAAGAAATATTATATTGGTTTGTTTTACTTTACTGAAAGTATTTAAACACATGATTTTATTATTATTATTATTATTATTAGAAAGATGTGATTTGCAAATTTCAGTATGTTAAATAACCAAGGTTTTTTAGCATTGTCATAAATATTTCAAACCAGCCTGTACAGGACAATATTTCATGAATATCATCACATATGCCAGTGTCCTCTTTGTCCCGGGCTGATGGTTTAAAGACAGGTGGGCAATAGTGAAAATTTTCACAGTTCTACCCATCAACTAGAGATTCTTGCATGAAAGGAGAAATATAAATTATTGTTTGACTTAACGTTAATTTTAATTATATATCAATTTCCAAATTAATTTTACAAGAACCATTAATGATTTTATTGAAATATGATCAATAATGGACATCCCTGTTTTCATTCCAAAGTCTGAAACATTGCTCAGTGATTTTGTTTATTGTCACGTGTACCGAGGTGCAGTGAAAAGCGTAGGAAGGAACTGCAGATGCTGGTTTAAATCGAAGTTAGACACAAAATGTTGGAGTAACTCAATGGGACAGGCAACATCTCTGGAGAGGGAATGGGTGACGTTTTGGTTCGAGACCCTTCTTCAGATGAAAAGATTTTGATCTAATGGAACATTCACTGTTTTAGTCTACAAACATAGAACATAGAAACATAGAAAATAGGTGCAGGAGTAGGCCATTCGGCCCTTCGAGCCTGCACCGCCATTCAATATGATCATGGCTGATCATTCAGCTCAGTAGCCTGTACCTGCCTTCTCTCCATACCCCCTGATCCCTTTAGCAAAAAGGGCCACATCTAGCTCCCTCTTAAATATAGCCAATGAACTGGCCTCAACTGCCTTCTGTGGCAGAGAATTCCACAGACTCACCACTCACTCTCTGTGTGAAGAAATGTTTTCTCATCTCGGTCCTAAAAGACTTCCCCCTTATCCTTAAGCTGTGACCCCTGGTTCTGGACTCCCCCAACATCGGGAACAATCTTCCCGCATCTAGCCTCTCCAACCCCTTAAGAATTTTATATGTTTCTATAAGATCCCCCCTCAGTCTTCTAAATTCCAGCGAGTACAAGCCCAGTCTATCTAGTCTTTCCTCATATGTAAGTCCCGCCATCCCAGTAGTGCTTCTTGATGTCATTCTAAAATTAAAATGTGGCTTGCGTTCTGAATATTGATTGATGGAAGTGATGGTATAGATTTTCCACACAGTATGTGAGCCTTATTAAATGGCAATTTCTAAATCAATATTCAGGGCATAATCTCTGTGGACATGGAATCTATAAAAACTTAAGACACTAAGTAGAGTGAACTAAACAGTTCTATTAACAGCTGAACTTTTACATCAACTGTACACCAGATTAAGTGACATTCCCGCATGTCACTTTATCTGGTAATCAAAAATAGTATTATTCATAACAAGCAACTAAGCATCCCATGAAATAAAACAAGTCCAAAACTCATATTTCTCTGAGCTAAGAATTTATGCTTATGTCTGTTTAAAAAGTCAATCCTTTACTTGAATCTATAAAATTTAATTCCCAAATCTCCAGATAGGGAAAACAATCTTGAAGCATCTAATTCTTCAAACCTTCAAAGGATGGTATACATTTTAAGAACACTTTTCACCTTTCAAAACTCCAGAGAATTTAAGCCAATATCTCTTAACAAGGGAATCTTCCAAGGTATCAATCTAATGTGCTATATTTCCACCTCCTAAGGCAACAATAAAATTATTTATTTATAGAAAACAAAACAGTGCCCGGATATGTTTTCATCAAGGCTCTTTATGCTTGCAGAATTTTTTTCTTATACACCAAGCCCTTGCAGTGAAGGCTAGAATAACATTTTCTTGAATAATTGTTGGCCCGAGGTATTAACGTTTTGTTATTCATTGTAACTGCACCCCCTCCCTCGAATGCTACTCTGATCCCTATCATTGGTTGACTGGCCAGGAGAAGCGACACACACACAAACACACACATGCAAGGGAAGAAAGAAAGAAGGATGAAATAAGAGGAAGGGAGGGAAAGTGGGTGCCTCCCTGCTAGCTGTCTTCCCTGTTGCAGGTTTGAGGAAGACGGAGCCACTGGAACAAACCTGAGACCACCAGCACCACTGTGTGGTAGACTGGACTGCCGGGAAGAAGTCCTAGATAGCCAGTGCCTCTACTGAGGCGAAGATTGAGTGAGTGGGGCAACCTGAGATGCCAGTGCCTCTTCCTGCTCACAGACAAAGTGGGACTGTGCCCACACACAGAGGCAAAGGCAGAGACCCACCAAGATAATTCAGAGATTGCCAGTACCACCTCTTCAAGCCCATAGCTGAGCTGCCAGGGTAAACCTGCAACCGCCAGTGTCCCCTCTTGAGGCAATGGTGAACTGCAGAGAGAAGCCAGAGATCGCCACATCTCCTCCTTCGAGACCAGAACTAAGAAGCCAGGACACGCCTGAGATTGCCAGTGCACCTGCACCCTGATAGTGAGGGACAGCACCCCTAAGCAGTCCTAGACTTTCTTACCACTGCAAATAAAATATATACATGTTCACCCTACTGCCGAACCTGGTGTCATCCCGATGCCACATCATTCATAAACCCTGCCAAATTCATCTGAATGCCAATATTAACCTGTCTCGTGTCTTTAAAAATATATTCTGCTTTCTACCTTTCCTCATAAAGTGGATGTTTCACATTCGTCTTGCAAATAGATCCACAGAGGACGCCATCTCTCTGGCTCTTCACACTGTCCTGACTCACCTAGAGAGACAGGGCACGTACGTGAGGATGCTATTCATAGACTATAGCTCCGCCTTCAACACGGTCATCCCCACCAAGCTCATCACCAAACTCCACCAGCTAGGCCTCAGCTCGTCATTATGTGACTGGATCCTGGACTTCCTGCTGGAACGACCGCAGGCAGTGAGAATGGGCCCGCACCTGTCCTCCACTATCACCCTGAGTACCGGCACACCACAGGGCTGTGTTCTGAGCCCCATGCTCTACTCCCTCTTCACACACGACTGTGTTTCTGCATTCGACACCAACACCATTGTCAAGTTTGCAGATGACACAACGGTGATCGGGCTGATCACCAACGGGGATGAAACAAACTATAGAGCGGAGGTGCAGAACCTGGCGGACTGGTGCTCGGATAACAACCTGTCCCTAAATACCACCAAGACCAAGGAGCTGATCATCAACTTCCGTAGGTTACATAACGGGGAATATGCCCCGATCTCTATCAACGGGGACAGTGTGGAGAGAGTGTCCAGCTTCAAGTTTCTGGGCACTCACATTTTGGAGGACCTAACATGGTCCAATAACACTGCTGCGCTGGTCAAGAAGGCACAACAAAGACTGTTCTACTTAAGAACACTGAAAAAGTCTGGTCTACCCCAACAGCTGCTGACGACCTTCTACCGCTGCACCATAGAGAGCATCCTAACGCATGGCATCCCTGTGTGGTATCTCAGCTGCACGGAGGCAGAAAGGAAAGCTCTACAGCGGGTAGTCCATAGAGCTCAGAGGGCCATCGGAACACAGCTACCAGACTTGGAGGGCATCTACAACACACGATGCCTCAGAAAAGCCACCAGTATCCACAAAGACTCTTCACACCCCTGCAACAGTCTGTTCGAACTCCTTCCATCGGGCAGACGATACAAGGCCTTCTATGCCCGCACCTCCAGACTCAGGAACAGCTTCATCCCCAGGGCCATAGCTGCTATGAACCGGTCCTGCTGAGCCGGATGGCCACAACGCATAGATCAACTTGCACTTTACCTTGTCCAAAACTGTTACAACTGTTTCGTTTTCGTTGGGTTGCTGCTGTCTAAATTACCTAAATTATTGCATCGTATGGGAGGCGCATTCCCAATCTCGTTGTACCCCTGGGTACAATGACAATAAAGATATATTGTATTGTATTGTATTGTATTGTATTTGCCACAGCCTTTCCTAACCATTTACTCATCTGCATCCTCCTCACAGCTTACTGACCAGCTTTGCTTTGCATAGGCAATGGACTTGGACATTTTTGGCTCTGCCATCTCATCTGTGTGCAGGTAACCCACACTTAAAAATTGCAGACTTTCCTGAATAAAAACATAACACTGAAAGAATCCAGCAGGTCAAGCAGCTTCTGCAGAGGCAAATGGTATAAGTCAATATTTAAGGTTAAGACCCTGTCTGAAGACTGAGCAGGAATGGAAAAGGCTGGGGTAGGATAGAGGCTGATAGATGGAATGAGATAGGGAGGGGACGATGGGTAGATGGAACCAAGTTGGGATGGGTGGTGGGATAGTGGCTGGGGCTGATAGGTAGAGCCAGATGGGGAAGGGTGATGGGCAAAGGTAGAGGGAGGGAGGAGCAGAGAGAGATTAACTAGGTGGATCAGTGAGCCTGTGAGGGAGGAAAACACCAGGAGTGTGGGTTACCTGAAATTAGAAAAATGAATATTCAAGCACTGGATTGTAAGTTACCCGTGTAATCTGAGATGTTGTTCTTCCAGTTTGTGTTGGCCTTTCTGTAACGAGGAAGGAGGAGGAAGGATCCCACATGAGGATGGTGTGGGAGTGGGAAAGATATGCAACTGGAAGCTTCAAATAGCCGTGACAGTCACGGTACACGTGCTCCGCAAATCAATTGGTTACTAATGCTTGGCATAACTAACATAGAGGAGGCTACATCGCATGCACCAAACGCAGTAGACCAGATTGGAACAAGTGAAGATCAATTTTTGCATTGCCTGGAAGGGTTGTTTATATCCCTGGCTGGGGGTGAAGGTGGGTGAGATGTTGGATCAGGCACTACATCTCCTTTGGTTGTAGAGGAAAGTGCCATGGATAGGAATGGATGGGTAGAATGGAATGGGAGGACTAGGGCATCATAGACAATGCAGTCCCCATGGAAAGCAAAAAGGAGAGGGAGAGGGGAAGATGTGTCTGGGGGGCGATCAAGTGGAAGCTGGTGGGAATGTGCAGGCTAATATGTTGGATGCACAGTCTGATGGGTTGATTGGTGAGGACCAAGGGAACTCTATTGCTGTTCTGTCTACGGGCAAGGTGAATGGTGTAGGAAGTGGAGAAAATGCAACGAGGGCTCCAAGGGGAAATCACAATTCCGTTAGAAGAACCATATTTCAGAAGTTCTAAACTTCACTGATGAGAACAGATGGGAACGGAAACAGAAACATTGAGAAAATCGATGGCATCCTTAGGAGGCAGGGTGGGAGTTGAAATAGGTAGGTAGCTGTGGGAGTTGGTGGGTTTACAGAAAATACCAGTGGCAAGTCTATCTTCTGAGATGGAACAGGCTTTAAACAAACACTGCTCCATGTAGCTGTTCCAACTATTCCGTTGAAACCAACTGTAGACAAGACAGACGTTTTGCAGAGCACCTGCACTCTGCCCAAAACAACCAATGTAAGCTTCCAGTTGCATGTCATTTTCACTCCCTTTTCCACTCCCACATTAACCTGTGTGTTTTCATCCATCTCCATTGCAATGGAGAGGCCAAACACAAAATGAAAGAGCAGCATCTCCTATTCTGCTTGCATTGGAACAGGTGAAGGTCAATCTCTGCCTCACCTGGAAGGGATGTTTAGATCTCTGACTGAGGGTGAAGGTGAGGGGAATGATGGGACAGGTGTTGCTCATTGGTTTGAATGTCCATTTTTTGAATTTCAGGCAATCCATACCTCTGGTGCTATCTTCTCATATACATTCGACAGGTCCACCCAGTGTTCTCTCTTTCTTCATCTGTCCCTTCCTCTTTCCACCTGATTCCATCTGCCCATCGTCCTCTCCCCTTCTGGTTTCATCTTTTACCTACCAGCCTCTATTCAACTCCCCTCCCTTCCTCCTACCCACACCCCACCCCACTCCCCACCTCCCCGAACCCCAAACTGCTATGCATGGTAAATCTTTCCTGTTTCCCTCTTAGGCCTGTTGTAATT
This sequence comes from Rhinoraja longicauda, assembly GCF_053455715.1. Classification (NCBI taxonomy): domain Eukaryota; kingdom Metazoa; phylum Chordata; class Chondrichthyes; order Rajiformes; family Arhynchobatidae; genus Rhinoraja; species Rhinoraja longicauda. Next base: position 63,510,196 of record NC_135953.1, on the reverse strand, counting down.
TCTCAACACCAAACGTTGCTTCCAACGATGCTGCTTGATCTGCTGAGTTCCTCCAGCACTCTGTTTCTAGATTCGAGCTGCTGCAGTCTGTTCTGTCTTCGTCATTGTCCTCCTAAACAGGACTATTGGCAGAAGAAGCCTGTTGTTCCTAATTGCATCATTATGAGATGGGGTAGTTGTTAAATAGTACTAAGCACCAAGGTGTGCATTTATAGAGTCAACAATGTTAAGTTAAGTATATTTTAGGCTGCTCCATATGCTCTTCAATTTTATCAGCTTACAGTGGGACAAAGAAGTTCAATTCTTTTAATATTTTTTATCATCTTGATTTTCTGATAGAAATTCCCTTAATCTGGGAATCTGAAAGTAAAACAAGCTGAAATAAGGATGCCAGACAGACCCGACTATTTGCGAGGCATGCTAAGCAAACTCACTAAGATCTCCATGTTCACATGTGTGGAAACGGATGTGCTTATCTTACGTCAGTCGATAGTTGGTGTGGGTTCCGGTATCTGATGAAGGTTGCAAAGAGATTGGAAGAGCAGACCAGTCATACCCTGAGTAACCATGGTTGGCTTTGTTTAGATGAGCAAAACGAGCAAAGTACTTCACACTTTCAGTGATATTACTCCATGGAAGTGTACATGTTGATCAAAAGCTGGCATTGTCTGATTGGTCACATCTAACAAGCTGTCATCTGCTATCTATGCAGGCCATGATATATTTACTTAGCAATAAGTGTTTGAAATCATCTTCATGTAATTTGAAACCATAACCACATGGATAGCCAAAATGACATTGGACACTAGCAGAATGATGTTGGACACAAAAATGTGAAACCATGTTTTAGGCCACAGCAGGCCTGAAATTTGGTTTCACATCTTTGCAGATAGCCTAAGAATCTGACATTACATCAACCTTACGCAGAACCAGTATGTAGAAACAAAGAATTGCAGATGCTGGTTCATACCAAACATAGACACAAAGTGCTGGAGTACCTCTGGAGAAAAAGGATGGGTGACGATATGGGTCGGCACTTAGGTCATCTTCACAATGAAAGTAGGGAGTGGGGGGTTGAAGATTTGGAGGTGAGAAAAGACCAGGACCAATCAGGGCCAGTCACAAATTACCTCAGGCGGGGTGGTGTTCTGGTAGGCCCATTGTTGGCATGGGGAGGTGTGATCTCAAGAGGAAAACAAGATGGAGAGCTGTGGAACTGGTTAAACAACTAGGGGGAGTAACCACCTCTCTTTCAATGCTCGGGGAATTAAACTACGTCATTACTTTCCTACAAATGCCATATTTAGCCGTTGAGATTCCTTCCTTGTCATTTCTGCCCTTTCCCTTTTTGATGTTGTCCAATACTACATTGGATCATTTCTGTAGGCATCTAGAATGTATCTCTTCCCATTCTGACTTTGCTATTATGGACTGCTTGTTTTTTTTAAATCTCACTGATACACTGACTTTCACCACTACTACTCAGACATTTTCTTTTAGCCCCACAAATCCAAAATTACAGCACTGGCACTGTGTTTGATATTCTCCCATTTATATGGGTCCAGGATTTTCAGATGTTGGGTCTTATTACCTGTGATCCTTTCAAACAGGCAAGAATTACATGTCCAAGCGACTACACCTGTACACCTCATAGTTGGTATCATCCGTCTAATCTTCACATTGAGAAGTGGGTCACTTTAAAGATGGACTAATTTGGTAACTGGCTCTGATTGTCATGTATAGCTACTAATGCAATGTGACAATAAGAACTTGTTCTAATGCCCTGCTCTTAGGTGTTAAAATCACAAATTGCACTATGTATTAATTGGTTTGGCAGCCATATCAGTTTTTAACCTGAGAGAACAATGGGAATTAATTGCCCTAAAACAGTCCTGAATGTCCATGAACGTCTAAAAGAAGTTAAAGAAATCATCAACCTATTTAAATGCTTGTTACCTCACATTGTTGATTGTAACCAATGAAGAAAAAGAAAGATTTATAACTAAATTCGATCGATCAAAGGCATCAAATAAATAGATAATCAAACAACCTTCACAGCTCACAAGTGTCAGGATCAATGATGTGCAATGTAATTTGCCTTTAGTTTGGTGTAGAGATACATCGCGGAACAGGCCCACCGAGTCAGCATCGGACAGCGATCACCTACACTAGCACTATCCTACACACTAGGAAGAATTTACAATCTTTACTGAAGCTAATTAACCTACAAACGTGTACGTCTTTGGAGTATGGGTGAATACCAGAGCACCCAGAAAAAATGCACACGGTCACGGGGAGAAAATACAAACTCCGTACAGTTAGCACCCGAGGTCAGGATCGAACCCAGAACTCTGCCACTGTAAGGCAGCAACTCTCCCGTGCCACCTGCAAATTTATATGCTATAGTGAAATAATCAGTGATATTAGACAATAGACAATAGACAATAGACAATAGGTGCAGGAGTAGGCCATTCAGCCCTTTGAGCCAGCACCGCCATTCAATGCGATCATGGCTGATCACTCTCAATCAGTACCCCGTTCCTGCCTTCTCCCCATACCTCCTCACTCCGCTATCCTTAAGAGCTCTATCCAGCTCTCTCTTGAAAGCTGCCTTCTGAGGCAGAGAATTCCACACCTTCACCACTCTCTGACTGAAAAAGTTCTTCCTCATCTCCGTTCTAAATGGCCTACCCCTTATTCTTAAACTGTGGCCTCTTGTTCTGGACTCCCCCAACATTGGGAACATGTTTCCTGCCTCTAATGTGTCCAATCCCCTAATTATCTTATATGTTTCAATAAGATCCCAATATTAAACCAATTGATGCAAATATTTTGAGTTACAGAATTTGAAATACTTTCATAATATACAACTGAGTACTTGGTTTGGGGACATTTTCAGAAAAATATTGTCAGAACAGAATAATATTTTGTCATTGTGTTACTCAGGATGGCCAACATTATTAATGCAATATTCATTGTTCAATCTTATTCTTGTCAAGGCTTACACCTTTTTAATTGTGTATTTCTGTTTCTATTCGGTTTCTGTGGTTTTAAACTAGTCTGACGATTTTCATTATCCGAATTAAATAATATCAGCATTAAAACATGGGACAGTCTGTGACATGTTTGAATTCATTGTTTACAACAGATATTCCATAATTTTCTCGAGCATGGGAAAGATCTTGAGTAAATCCCTCGACTCAATGCCTTAGCTCAGGCGGTAAAGAACATCTGTAAATATGGCGCCAATTGCATTTCCTAAACCTACCAATCTTACTCAAACTGAGTTGATTGCAAACTTATTTATGTGCTTCAAAACATTCTGCTACTTTATTAAAAATAGTTCAACTTTTAACTTAATAGATAAATTTTAACAATAGACATACAGATTTATTTTCAATTTCATTAAAATGTTAATGCTTTCCCCCCCTTATTGTACAGTTTGATCTCCTCATTTCTGATCTGTTATTTCTTTATTCATAGCTTGTTTATCCTGTGCAGAGGCCTTTGTTCTTCATTGTTCCAGTTTTGTTGTAGTACCTAATATCCTTCAGTGCTGATCTTTAGCTGCCATTTTGGTAAATTCTTTACAGGTTTTTACAGAACCTGGCTAGAAACCAAATATTTAGTGTTGTTCGTTCTTCTTACTTAGGTTACCTTGTCTTTGCTAATTTATTTGATAGGGGTGCAGCAGTAGAGTTGCTGCCTTACAGTGCTTGCAGCGCCAGACACCCGGGTTCGATCCTGACTATGGGTGCTGTCTGAATGGAGTTTGTACGTTCTCCCCATGACCTGCGTGGGTTCTCTCCAAGATCTTCGGTTTCCTCCCACACTTCAGACTTACAGGTTTGTAGGTTAATTGGCTTGGGTTTGTATACTTGGTATAAGAGTAAATTGTCCCTAGTGCATGTAGGCTTGTGTTAATGTGTGGAGATCGCTAGTCGGTGTGGACTCAGTGGGCCAAAGGGCCTGTTTCAGCGCTGTATCTCTAAACTAAACTAATTGTATTGGCCCATACCATTCCTGCCTAAATTATGTATCCCCTGTACATGTATTTTCCAACTGATCTCCATTAAGAGTATTTATTTTATTGTGTTCCTTTTTTTTCTCTTTTACCTTCATCCATATTTCCTCAAGCCAAATTCCACACAAAAACATCTTTCCTATAATAATGTAATTGTGTACATATATCTTCATAACAGTGCTGAACATTGCAGCAATACAAATATACTGTACCACTCTCAGCAGCACTGTGGCGATATTTTGGTCTGAAATGCTGGAGGAATACATAGACCAATCAAGCAGATTTTCAAATTGATAGTTTGTCAAATGTTTCAACCCAAGTTTATTATTTTACAATTTTACAATCCTCAATATGCTGAATTAAAAGCTTGGGCTTATCCAGCCCTTTCGTATTCAACGAGCTTGTTCATCTGCAAGTGTTCTTTTTTTAAAAAATTTATTTTTATTTTTTAATTCAACTATGTCATCAAGCAAACAAAAACTTACCACAATGAGGTGGTCCTCTGGGCTCACGCAAGGTGTCTACATTTATGTTGGATCCAAGTAGAAAGACAAGGCTTTCAGTGGTAAGCCTGAGCCAATGCCTTCATTCAACAGCAACAACAATCCTCAGGCATGTTGAAAACCGCAGAATAAACTAATCAATCATCTGTAGTTACGCAAAAGATCAGTAAATCTTCAGTCCCACGACTTCAATATCTTTTTCAATGTGTAGCTTGTATCAGTTACACTGACTTCAGCTGATTATCAGACTCTGCCCACTCACTGTAATACAGAACATTATGACTTAATCTCCTCTTCTTATGTTCGCACCACTAATCCATTTTGTTTATGATTTTAATTTCCCAGTGTATGGATGTAAACATAGGCTTCAAATTGATGTTATCGGCCCAGGTGGTAAGCTAAATTTTAATAGGAAAAATAATATCAAATGATGATACATGTACGAAATAGAACTGTGAAGATTAACTGAGGTTTAGTCATCATTACAATCCAGGGTGACATGGCAACATGTTTATTTACAGCTAAATCTCACACTTGTGAACGAGATAAACTACATTATAATTAGTTTTTATGATATTGCTTCAGGGATAAATACTGGCCTACAGATTAGGATTACTTTCAACTAATCATTACCCAAACTCACTTTCAGTTACTTGTCTAATTTATCAATTTACAATTTCAAAGCAACAGGCAGCAAAATTTCACACAATGCCTGAGATATTCATATACTTTTTCTATTTTATTCTCATAGCCAACATTTAATTGTTAATCCTTGATTAATATGTGTTTCCACAAAAAATACATTCCCATCAATATCAATTTATTACAGGCAAATTGTAAAAAGGTTTGAAATTCGACAATGGCTCTTTTTCTTTCCAACATGCATCATGTCACACTCTCTTGCTATTAAATTATAGTTGATGAATATCTGCCCATTGCACTGGATTTCTGACTCTAGTTTTTTTTTTGCATTATGTATTGTTAGTGTGTGTGTGTGTGTGTGTGTGTGTGTATGTGTGTGTGTGTGTGTGTGCGCGTGCGTGCGTGCGTGCGTGCGTGTGTGTGTGTAATGGCATTACATTTCAACAGTGAACTTGAACCTGAATTGAATCTCGTATTTAATTTGCAGATAGTGACAAAATTTTCCAGCTGTGATATATGTTTCATACTAGAAAAAGATAGTTGAAAATACAGGTAAGAAATTAAGCAGACAATCAGTAACAATGGCAACAGTTAAATCCATGATATAAATGGAATATTTAGTTTCATTTAGTTTCGTTTATTGTCACGAGATACAGTGAAAAGCTTTTGTTGTGTGCTAACTAGTCAGCGGAAAGACAATACATGATTACAATCGAGCCATTCACAGTTTACAGATACATGATAAAGGGAATAACTTGAATAACATGAATAACGTTTAGTGCAAGATAAAGCCAGTAAAGTCCGATCAAAGATTGTCCGAGGGTCTCCAATGAGGTAGATAGTAGTTTAGGACTGCTCTCTAGTTGTAGAAACATAGAAACATAGAAAATAGGTGCAGGATTAGGCCATTCGGCCCTTCGAGCCTGTACCGCCATTCAATATGATCATGGCTGATCATCCAGCTCAGTAACCTGTACCTGCCTTCTCTCCATACCCCCTGATCCCTTTAGCCACAAGGGCCACATCTAACTCCCTCTTAAATATAGCCAATGAACTGGCCTCAACTACCTTCTGTGGCAGAGAATTCCACAGACTCACTACTCTCTGTGTGAAGAAATGTTTTCTCATCTCGGTCCTAAAAGACTTCCCCCTTATCCTTAAGCTGTGACCCCTGGTTCTGGACTTCCCAAACATCGGGAACAATCTTCCCGCATCTAGCCTCTCCAACCCCTTAAGAATTTTATATGTTTCAATAAGATCCCCCCTCAATCTTCTAAATTCCAGCGAGTATAAGCCTAGTCTATCCAGTCTTTCTTCATATGAAAGTCCTGCCATCCCAGGGATCAATCTGGTGAACCTTCTCTGTACTCCCTCTAAGGCTAGAATGTCTTGTAGTAGGATAGGTTCAGTTGCTTGATAACAGTTGATATTGATATTGATATCAATTGATACCAGAGATACAAAAATGGCTTACGGATAATTTTAAATTCCGTAATTTTATTTAAATAGACAGTAACAAGAACATTCCTCACAGGGTGATTGAGTAAAAGGATACATTCATTTGGATTTATATTAATTCTTAGATAAACAGGACACAATTTCAAATACTGCTGTTGGCACAAAACTCCAAAATGTAGTTAACAGAGGGAAATGTCAGGAAATGGAATGGGCAGACACCTACAAGATAACATTTAACTGTGAGAGTTATGGCATGGTGCATTTTGGAAAGAAGACTCAATGTAGGGTAAAGGGACAAGTTTAAAAAGAGTACAAGAACAGGCAGCCCATTTTGTTAAAAGAATTAAAGTACTCTGATATTTTCCATTTATATTTATCCGTATACATTGTACTATGCTTAAACATGTACATTTGATTATTGTGATGTGTTATTTTGCATTCATATAATCTCCCAATACAAGTGACCCGCTGTTACAATTAGTCCTATAGTTGTATATAATAATAATAATAATAATAATAATGCATTACATTTATATAGCGCTTTTCATATACTCAAAAACGCTTTACAGGGATTTAGAGAACATAGGGAAATGAATAAATAGATAAATAAGTAAATAAGTAAACGAACAGAGAAAGGAGACAGAAGGTGAGGTGACCTTCAGTGGTTGAAGGCAGTACTGAACAGGTGAGACTTCAGTGATGTTTTGAATGTGGTGAGTGTGGAGGAGTCTCTAACGGTTTGGGGTAGTGAGTTCCATAGGGTGGGAGCAGCGATGGAGAAAGCCCTGAAATATATAACTGAAATATTTATTTTAGTAATATTTCTTGTCATAATATTTCATATGTCTGGCAACAATTAAGTGAGCTATCCACTTCTTATTTTTAATTTGTTTCTTTATCAATTTCCTGTACCAGACCCAGAGCATATTCAGCTCAACTAGATAACCTTGAGCAATGGGTAATGTTGTACTGAGATTTTCCTTTTACTAGGCTAGTTTTAATCTTGCAACAAATGCTGCTTCGTCAGCTTTGTATAATTCTTCAAAATCCTATTAGAACCAGCCCCTGATAAGCCTTAATCAGTGTAAAAATAGATTTCATGCAGTCAGTGAAAGCATAAAGAATAGGAGCAGATACGATAGAGGTGGGAACTAAATATTCTAAAATACCTTGTACATTATTATGTTAATACATGGAACCCACAATAAGTGGGGTTGGTCAGCTGGAAGCTGGTACATGCCAATTGACTTGCAGCGCAAACACACCCTAACTTTGATTAAGATTAAAGTAGACATCACGTAATACAGGCGGCATACGCATCGATGCTATATCTAAATGTGACCTGAGTAACGATTTAGATGGTAAAGATTGCAATGTTGTGCAAATGGGTCAAGCTTGCCATAGTGGTGCATCTGGTAGAACAGCTAGCTCCCATGACCTGGGTTCAACCCCAACCTCTAATGTCTTTGTGGAGTTTGCAGTTACTCACTGCGATTGTGCAGATTTCTCCATGGAGCTCCAGTTTCCGTCCATCTTCCAAAAAAGTGTGCTTTGTTAGGGTAAATGACCACTCAGAGAATCTGAGGGGATTTAATTGGAACATGGAGTGAATGATGTGGGACTACTGTAAAATGAATATCGGGTGTTCAATGGTCAGCATGGATTCGGTAGACCTAAAGGCCTGTTTCTGTGATGCATGATTCTATGACTCTATAATTCGAATGTCTAAATATTACCCAATACATCCACCTCAGAACATAGTGGTCATTGCCAGGAGATAAAGAAACTAGTCTGATTTCACAATATGCAATTAAGCCAAAATGCTTGAGGACAGAAACCAAAAACAAAACTGTAAACCACAAGTCCTATATCTTATTGATCTTGAGCTCCCTGCAAAGACCTGTGACCTGCATTGCAGCCCTGTGACAATTCTGTGCCTTTTCAATCTGACGTTTTGGAACTCACTTTATTCATTACAGAGCAAGACTAAAGGGTTAAATTATTCTCATCATAAAAAAAGTGCTTTAAGCAAATACATTTTCTTACCATGTGTGACCTATATTGATTTACCAATGTGACATTTTATGGTGAACCTAAAAGGTATTCTAATTTCTCTTAGAACTATACCGGTTGATCCCTATTCCTTTTACATTGGTGGAACTTGTACAGTTTTATAGGCAAGCTTGTCTAAGGCTGTGCTTGAAATTAAATGCCCAGAATGACCAGTGAAATCGTTTAGGGATATCGTTTAAGTTTCCAAACAGAAACTTAACCAACAATTAGAGGTGTGCATGAGCCACTCAAACTGTGAAAAAAGCTTCTTTCTGTAAACAGAAAGAGAGCAGAGCAATTCCGCAAGATTTACAGGTTAACATCTGCAGTTCGAAATGGGCTATCGATGTAATGAAGAGACAAGACACAAAAATTAAGCAGCTGAAGCAATCATGATTATTTATCATAAAATTGGTCCCCTAAAGAATTGGGGAGAAAGATTCAACTTTGAAAAAAGATTCTCCGATGGAATAACTAATGTGAATGAATGATGTCTGGCACACTTTGAGGCTGCTGTATATGTTGGTACTCAATTATATCAATCTTGCCAAATTACCGGTGTTGAATGAATTTGCACTGAATGTGAATCATGATAACCTGCAATTGCAGACTCAGGATAAGTAGTAAATATCAACTGGGAAGTGCAACATTGTCCAAGATAGCCTGGAATAAGTAGCTGAAAAAAAATTGAACACGAGACTCACACACAAAAGTTATTATGTTCTCATGCATACCTCATGATATGTTTACAGACAATGTAATATGCATCCAGTAAATTATGCATCGGGTCATAAAAATACATTGCTGATTGAGATAAGCAATGAAAAATATGTAGACACAAGTAACTACAGATTTATTTTTCAAAAAAGGCATGAAGTGCTGGATGTAACTCAGCGGGTCAGGCAGCATCTGTGAAGAACATGTACTCATTCAATTCCTATTTTTCCTCTCTTTAGGAAAAGGCTGTGTTCAACAAAGGTAGGCGTGCTGAGAGGTGGACTAGGTCAACAGTCCAATCTATTAAACTCTCAAATACAGTATTGATATTATCTGCGATAAAGCACATAATTAATGTGATGCATTAACTGAAATAATAGAAAGTATATCCCAGGGTAGCTTAATTATACCTTAACTAAGGAGACATGTTTTCAGCAAGTTTAAAATAGTGACCTAAATGTAGTGTTAAATGTGCTATTTACAATGTATATCACAACATAAATCTGATTAACACTACACAGGTCCTCAATGTTGCTCTTTCCTCGTTGTTACAATAGGCTGCAAACTGAACATTTATTCATGGGAGATATTGGAAATTTTGAGGAACTCACACCAATGCAACCATGGAAAATTAAATGAGGGAATTGGCCTGCAGAAAGGGATGTTGCACATTTAATTTTCTCTATGGATGCCCAACCAATGCATGTCCGCCAAATAGCTTGTGGACGCTTGGCTTATTCTTTGAACTGTTCTCACCATTGATACCCTTATCCATTGGCTGAATGTTCTCACATTAAAAAATAACCCCTTTCTCACCTCCCTCAGGTCTCACCAATGACTTGGAATTTCCATTAGATTCTTTTCCTATTTTTCCAAATGATGGAGTTCATGTTTTGGCCCAAACCATCCCTTGGCATTGGTGCTTTTGGTTGTTTCCATCATTGAATCCACATTGAGAATCCATGGCATCCTTGCACTTTGCCACCTCTACAGATATGTGCTATACAGACATGACTTTGCTTAAAATTGTGGTCTGTGCTGCTCAAATTTCTATATGTGCGTTCACATATCTTTCTGTTTGACATCATGCATCATCTTCATTGTTAGGAAAATAACTGCAGATGCTGGTTTAAATCGAAGGTAGACACAAAATGCTGGAGTAACTCAGCGGGACAGGCAGCATCTCTGGAGGGAAGGAATGGGCGACGTTTCAGGTCGAGACCCTTCTACACACCAGAGTTAGGGGAAAGTGAAATTATACATATAGACAGCGAAGTAGAGAGATTTAGAACAAATCAATTAAAAATATGCAAAAAAAGTTTAGATGATAAAGGAAACAGGCCATTGTTAGCTGTTTGCTAAGTGAGAATGAGAAGCTGGTAGGACTTGGGTGGGGAGGGATGGAGAAAGAGGGAATGCAGGGGTTACTTGAAGTTATAGAAATTAATATTCATACCGCTGGGTTGTCTGCTCCAAATGATGACATGTTTTAGTTTACCCATGGCTGGCTTTGACTCTGTCTACCCTCTACAGTGCTCTACATTGCATCTGTGCTGCTGCTCTTACTTCTTGTGGTCATATTCTTTCCTGGTGCTGACTCATGGTTTCATTTCTGACCAACGCAGGCACTTCCATTCATATCATTGGGTGATCGTATAGAGGTGCATAAAATCATGAGGGACATAGATATGGCTTCCTGACGGGCCGTGTAGCCAGAAGGCTTCCTAACGGCTGCGCTGTGGACTGGGAATGCGGCCGGAGGCCTTTATCGAGGCGCCAAGGTCTCGATGCCTTCTGGATCGCCGCGGGTCACAGAATCGCCGTGGGTCACAGATGCCTTCTGGATCGCTGGGGCTCTGGTCGGCACCACGACGGCGTGAAGTGCGGCGTCGACAGCAGTGAGGCCTCGGCGGCGGTGAAGCGGCAGCAGCAGTGAAGCCTCGCAACGATGGGGCCTCGGCGGCAGCAATGCCTCGCAGGTCGACCCGCGGCTGACAGTCAATGAGAGCATGGAGGACTACCGTGAGAGGGGAAGGGAAGAACAATGGAGGATTCAGCGTGGGGGGACCGTCATGAGGGGGGAGGGGAAGAACAATGGACAATTGGGGAGGATGGGAGAACAAAGGACAATGGGGACACGGTGTGGAGGAAACCACTGTGGGGGGGGGGGGGGGGGAGAACAAGAGGGTGAGCCGCCGTGCTTTGTAACTTTGTCAGTGCCGTAGGTGGATGTTATTTGTATACATTGGGTATGCAGTAAAGAATTTCACTGTGCCTAGTCACGTGTGACAATAAGGTATTCCATTCCATACGGTAAATACACACCTTTTTTTCCAGGGTTGGTTAAATCAAGAACAAGAGGTCATAGGTTTAAGGGGAAATATTCAATGGGAACCTGTGGGTCAACCTTTTCTGCACAGAAGTATGTAGGTATATGAAACAAGCTCTCAGAGGAAGTGGTTGAAGCAGGTACAATAATAATATTTCAAAGACATTTGGACTGGTACACAGAAATGAAAGGTTTAGAGGGACATGGGTCAAACATGTGCAAATGGAACTAGTTTAGATGGGCATCTAGAATGGCATGGATTAGTTGTGTCGAAGAGTCTGTTTCTGTGGTTTATGACTCTTTGACTCCATTAACTTGTTGAGTCACACCCACTATTGAGCTGCGTGCTGCAGTATTCACATTCAGTACAATGCCTTAGCTATTTATTTTAATGGGAGTTGTGAACTTACTGCATTCTTTCTTCATGTCGACATCTACTTCTGTCATGTTACCATTTGTCATGCATTGCTCAATATAATTGTTAACATCAAAGGAATTCACAGTACTGCTCTCAGTGCATTCGGAGGATGTACTTCCTTGTTTCAAGCACTCCGTGGACTGCAATTCTCTGAGTCAGGTACATTTATTGCTGCTTCTGCAAGCTGGTCCAGACGTCCAATTTTCAGCAACAGCTAACAGAGAGAAATTAAAGAATGCAATTTTATGGAGTGAAAGGAAGCCTTGGACTCCCCAGCAGCATCCTAGCAATTGTAGTGAGTCCAAACGAGCGGTATTATCCAAATACTTTATTGGTATAAAACCCGTGACAAACGCAACGCACTTCTTCTTGGACTACACTAACTTCGCTCACTAATCTAATCTCTATCTACAGTTTGGCGCCAGGCATTTAAATACCCCGCGCTCCCTCACCCCGTGACCGTAAACCAATCCGAGGGTTCTACTACCTGGCCAATCCCTATGTCCCTACACAATATCAAACCCTCTAACTAATGTGGAAGCTGGTGTTAACCTTCTAGTAAAGGCCTGCTGCAGTGTGCCTGGTCAACAGAATTCATGATCATGTAGTATAAGAAAATAACTGCAGATGCTGGTACAAATCGATTTATTCACAAAATGCTGGAATAACTCAGCAGGTCAGGCAGCATCTCGGGAGAGAAGGAATGGGTGACGTTTCGGGTTGAGACCCTTCTTCAAGAAGGGTCTGGACCCGAAACGTCACCCATTCCTTCTCTCCCGAGATGCTGCCTGACCTGCTGAGTTACTCCAGCATTTTGAGAATTCATGATCACATGTGCATCATGTATTTTGCACAATTGACATCTATGTGAGCATTCCACCTGGTGGCTATTCATGTATGCATCAAATGTGTAATCAACATAATTCAATCTCAAAGTACACAAAGTGCCCTGATTGCATTTACCAAGCAGACATAATGTAATATACTAAAACATTGGATTGTGCGATAGAATGTCTAAACTAGAGGCATTTATGGTGGAGAAGGTAAGTTGTTCCTTTTCTCCGGGTGGTGTGAAAGAGTTGGGCTGGTGTTGAGGAAGGTACCTGCTGAAGGTCATCAAGAATATTATTATAATGTAAATATTGATGGATTATTTTGCATAACCAGCAAAACAGGCCATTTTAGTTTAATCACAAAATAAATGAAAAGACAATTTTGAGACATAAGTTTATAGAGAAGCCATAGTGATATTTTTTCCTCATTACTTCCCCAGCTGATACTAAACCGTGACGAATATATCATGGCAGAGTTTTTATGTTTACCAACTGAGCAAACAACTCAAATGACCAAGATCAACATATCTCATTATATATGTCTATGGAAATTATCAAAAAGCAGTTCTAAAGGTTTTCCATTTGCTGCTGAACAATTGTGAATTTCCAACCATTTCTGTTTTGATTACAGTTTTTAAGAATGTGCTATACTTTGCCTTGGGATAAATAAAGTATTCAGTAGTTATATTATATTAAATGTTAATACATTTAAAACTTGTAAAGATACAATTGGCATTATTCCACAATTAATTAACAGACAGTCCCAGGCTCGTGACTCATCTTTTTCAGGTTACGAATTTTATTCGGAAAAGAACTGGCACTGTGGTGCAGCTATTAGAGCTGCTGCCTAATAGCTCCAAGGACCTTGATTTAGTCCTGACCTTGGATGCTGCCATCATTCAGTTTGCACTTTCTCCCTATGACTGTATTAATTTTCCCTTCTGCTGCAGTTTCCTCTCATCCTTCACATGCTGGTTGCTAGATTAATAGGCTCTTATAAAAGTGACCCTAGTCTACGTGAATAAGTGTTAAGTGCCTGGAAGCAATGCCAGTGGAGGTGGTAGAAACAGATATATAGCAATGTTTAGACAGAATCCATCTACTTTTCACGCTACCTCGGGAAAGTAGCCAACATAATCAGGGACCATTTTCATCCCAGTGATACCCTCGTCTTCACCAAACCATTCCCTCTCCCCCCCCCCCCCCCTCACCTCAGACTGATATAAAAACTTGACAGCATGTATCATCAAATTCAGGAACAACTTCTTCCCTGCTGTTATCAGACTACTGAACGGTCCTCCCATAAGCTAAGGAATGGCCCTGAAATTTCCAACCTACCTCATTGCAGACCTAGGACATTTTCTCTGTTAATGTAATGCTACAATGCAGAAACATTATATTCTGCACTCGGGTATTTTTCTCTTTGCACAACCTGATGTACTTGTATAAGGCTTCATTGTACTCAAGTATCATATGATTTTACTAGATAATGCACAATCAAAGCTTGTACATGTGACAACAACAAACTAATACATGAATTGGCAGGGAATAGACCATGTGCAGGCAGATGGTATTATAGAATCATAGAGTAATACAGCAAGGAAACAGTCCCTTCACCCAACTCATCAAGATACCCCATCTAGGCCAATCCCATATGCCTGAGTTTGGCTCACATCCCTCTCAAACTTTCTTTTCCACATACCTGTCCAGATATCTTTTACATTTTGTTATTGTACTTTTCTTAACTAATTCCTCTGCCAGTTTGTTCACTACAATTCTGTCTGGAAAAAGTTGCTTGTCGGGTTTCTATTAAATCTATGCCCTCTCACCTTTAAACTATGCCTTCTAGTTTTTATTTCCCTACCTGGAAAAAATAATCAGTGGATTCATCCTATCAATTCTCCTCATGATTTTACACACCTCTCTAAGATCACCCATCAACCTCCTGTGTTCCAAGGAATAATGTCCTAACCTTCCCAACCTCTCCCTACAGTTCAGGCCCTTGAGTCGTGGCAACATCCTTGTAAAACCTCTCTGCACTCTTTTCAGCGCAAAGGCATTTTCCCTGTAGCGTGACAAAAACTGACGAAAATACCCCCCCCACCCAGACTTCAACAACATCTTGTCAAGTGTGTTAAATTGGTATCATGGCTGGTGGCCGAAAGGCATGTCCCTGCACGGTACTGTTTTATGTTCATTGTTCTAAGAGTGAAATGATATCTGTGCGATTGTTCAATGCAGTGGCTCGATGGACCATATCTCGAGAGAATATTAGTTTTTTAATTCAAAATTATCCAAATAATCCAATTTCCCTAGATAGTTAATTTTCTGGAATCCTGGTAACATTCTGGTAAACCTCTTCCACACGCTCTCCAAGCACTCCACATCCTTTCTGTAATGGGGCATCCAGACTGCACACAATACTCCAAATGCGGCCTAAACAAAGTTGTATACAACTGCAACATACGTCATCGATTAACACAGCAAGAAAACATGTCCTTCAGCAAACTTGTCCAGGCCATCCAAGATGGCCATCTAAGTCCTTTGCCTACATCCCTCTAAACCTTTCCTACCCATGGATCTGTCCAAGTGTCTTTTTAATGTTGTTATTGTACCTGCCACAACCAGTTTCTTTGGCAGCTCATTCCAGAAACCCATTACCCTCTGTGTGGAAAAAGCTGCCCCTCGTTTGTCTTTCATTTGTCACCTTAAACCTATGTTTTCTAGTTTTAAAGTCTGATTTCAGCTTCAGGTTCCTTTTCCTAGTCTTACAACATCTATCTATATATCTATCTATCTTCTATCTTCTTATACTACTAAAACTCAGATCTTGTGTATGAATATATATATATAAATAAATATATATATCCGTATATATATCCGTATACATCGTGTGGCTGCGCCTAATGGCTGCGGCTCTCTGGCAGTCTGTTTGTCTTTTTTTCCTTTTTTTTTGTTTGTGTCAGTGTTGGGATGGTTTTTGTTTCTGTTTTTGGCTCTGTATGTGTGGGGGTGGGGTGGGGTGGGGTGGGGTGGGGTGGGGCGGGGGGGTGGGGTGGGGCGGGGGGGTGGGGTGGGGGAAACCTTTCCTTTATTAGGTCTCTTCCCTGGGGCGCAGCTCGGCCGCGGGGCCTTCCATCGCCCGCGGGGCCTTCCATCGCCCGGCGCAGCTCGGCCGCTGGACTTAACATCGCCGGCGCGGCTCGGCCGCGGGACCTAACAGTGCTCGGTGCGGCTCGGCCGCGGGGCCTTCCATCGCTCGGTGCGGCTCGGCCGCGGAACGGTTCAGTGCTCGGCGCGACCGCGGGGCCTTCCATCGCCCGGCGTGGCTCGGCTGCGGGACTTAACATCACCGGCGCGGCTCAGCCGCGGGACGTTTCAGTGCCCGGTGCAGCTCGGCCGCGGGGCTTAGCTGCGGCCGCGGGGCCTTCCATCGCCCGGCATGGCTCGACCGCTGGATTTAACATCGCCGGCGCGGGGTGGGGGAGAGTAAGAGTGTGTCTGCGGGAGAGAGAATGGGGGGGTCTGAGAATGGGGACTAGGGAGGGGGACAACAGGGGTCGTGCGGAGGGGGCTTGGTGGTGGGGGAAAGAGGGCTACTGGGAAAAGGGGAGGTCGTGGGGAAAGGGGGGGTGTGGGGAGAGTAAGAGTGGGGCTGGGGGAGGAGAGAATGGGGGGTGTGGGAATGGGCCCAATGGGCCCACTTTGCAAGTATATTACTAAAACTCTCATCTTGTATATATATTCGTACATTTGATTGTATACGAGTTTGTTTCCGCCCCCTCCCGCCGGGAAGACCGGCGCCTGTCCCGGCGTGCCTCGCACCTGACCTTGCTCCTTTGGTGTAGGGCGGCGGCAGAGGGTCAAAGAAGATGGCCGTCACCGTCCAGCTGCCGCTGCAGGAGAGGTTTCCACCCAACGGGTCCACAGCTCCCTCTGGACACCGGGGTGAGTGGTTCCCTCTCCCCTTTCCTCTCCCCCCTCCAGCCCCAGGGGACATTCCCCAGCCGGCAACGGGTCCACGGGTCCTCACTTCGGGGAGGGATGACGGGCCCGCAGGAGAGGTTTGGGCCCAACAGGGGTTGCCGGGCTCGCAGGAGAGGTTTGTACGGAGGGTTGCCGGGCCCGCAGGAGAGGTTTGTACGGAGGGTTGCCGGGCTCGCAGGAGAGGTTTGTACGGAAGGTTGCCGGGCTCGCAGGAGAGGTTTGTACGGAGGGTTGCCGGGCCCGCAGGAGAGGTTTGGACCCAATGGGGGTTGCCGCTGTGGGGGGGGTGAGAACAAAAGGGGGAGCCGGCGTGCTTTGTAACATTGTCAGCACCATATGTGGCTGCTGTTTGTGTACATTGGGTATGCATCAAAGAATCTCACTGTGCCTAGTCACATGTGACAATAAAGTAAAGTATTCCAAGTATTCCACATGCTTTTGCAAGTCTGCATTTTAGCATTCTTCATTCCATTGCTAATTGGGAAGACAATTTATTATTTGTGAAACTAAGCAAACCAGTTCACCTTTAAAAGGCTCATTATGTGCATGATCACATTGCATAACTTCTCTTACCTCACCCGTTTACCTTTGTGTATTAGAGGATAGTTTCTTTCTCACAGAAATATGCCAAATGACTTTTTCTCAACCTGAAACATCACCCATTCCTTCTCTCCCGAGATGCTGCCTGACCCGCTGAGTTACTCCAGTATTTTGTGTCTACCTACAATTCTGCTTTCCTATTGTGAATTTAGATTTCTTTTAATTATTTTTAACCATCCATATCAATTGACAGGATATCATGGGAGTGTCTGCCCAAATTCTCTGCAGGTGACTGAGGGTGAAATTAAAGGTGATGCTGATTTAGAAATATAATATCACAAAATTGCCTGCAAGGTGTTGCCTCTTTGTTGTTCTGTTTCCATGGGGACTGTTCACCCATATGTACGTATATTGTTCAAATGTATGAACATGAGCTGCCCAAAACCTTTACACTAGTTAGCATTATGCTGACCTTATTTTAGCTGAGAATTTGGAATTTGCTCACTTCTGTTGCTTTGAATGGGTGTTACTTCAAAGTTAAATTCCCTATAAACAAAAAAATACATTTTATCCCTGATAAATAGAAAATAAGTGCAGGAGTAGGCCATTCGGCCCTTCAAGCCAGCACCACCATTCAATGTGATCATGGCTGATCATTCTCAATCAGTACCCCGTTCCTGCCTTCTCCCCATACCCCCTGACTCCGTTACCCTTAAGAGCTCTATCTAGCTCTCTCTTGAATGCATTCAGAGAATTGGCCTCCACTGCCTTCTGAGGCAGAGAATTCCACAGATTTACAACTCTCTGACTCAAAAAGTTTTTCCTCATCTCCGTTTTAAATGGCCTACCCCTTATTCTTAAACTGTGGCCCCTGGTTCTGGACTCCCCCAACATTGGGAACATGTTTCCTGCCTCTAACGTGTCCAACCCCTTAATAATCATATGTTTCGATAAGATCCCCTCTCATCCTTCTAAATTCCAGTGTATACAAGCCTAGTCGCTCCAGTCTTTCAACATATGACAGTCCCGCCATTCCGGGAATTAACCCAGTAAACCTACGCTGCACGCCCTCAATAGCAAGAATATCCTTCCACAAATTTGGAGACCAAAATGCACACAGTACTCCAGGTGCTGTGGAAGTTTAAATATGGAAATCCTCATTTATCAAATCACTGTTGGATGTTTCATTTATTTAAAAGTGCAGGAAACTAATTTATGCAGGATATGCGCTGTTAAAGAGCTTGCTCTATGATAGATACATGTACTCTCATGCACATGAGGTTAAACAGAAGTGGGGCAGGGAAATGGAGAGAAGGAAGAGACATTGAGGAGATGAGGGGAAACGGGTCTGACCCAAATCTGGCTGTGTTCAGGCTGCAAAAGAGCAGCATTTGTAAATCAAAGAGGGGAAACATAAACTGAAAGTAAAATCAATGACTTCAGGAACACTTTAATTCCCAGAAGGTAAGACAGAAAATGCTGGAGTAGCTCAATAGGTCGGGCGGCATCCTTGGAGAATACGTTTAGGTGACATTTCAGACTGAAGTAGGGTCCCAACATGAAACATCACCTATCCATGTTCTCCAGTGATGGTGCCTGACCAGGTAAGTTACTCCAGCATTTTGTGTCTTTTCTTGTTAAATCAGTATCTGCAGCTTACACCCCAGAGGTATGAACATTGACTTCTCTAACCAAATAGACCTTGCTTTCCCTCTCTCTCCATCCCCTCCTCCTTCCCAGTTTTTCCACCAGTCACCAGTTACTGTCTCCGACTACAGAACATTCCATCTCTGTCCTGCCCACTCCCCTGACATCAGTCCGAAGAAATGTCACCCATTCCTTCTCTCCAGTAATGCTGCCTGTCCCGCTGTGTTACTCCAGCATTTTGTGTCTACCAGTATCTGCAGTTCCTTGTTTCTACATTTCCCAGATGGTTTTCCTCTTTCTGTGTCAGGTACTCATTGTTTTTCTGAGAGTGAACAACGATGGTTGTAATTCATGACCTTCTAATCCATTTTCTATGCAAATGTCAATAATTTGTCCCATACACTTTGATGATAATATCATTTTGGGGAAATTACACCAATGAGCCACAACATTAAACCACTGACAGGTGAAGTGAATAACACTGGTTATCTTGTTACAATGGCACCTGTCAAGGGGTGGGATATATTAGGCAGCAAGTGCACAATCAGTTCTTGAAGTTGATGCGTTGGATGCAGGAGAATTGGGCAGGTGTAAAGTCCTGAGCAACTTTGACAAGGGCCAAATTGTTATGGCCAGACAACTGGGTCAGAGCATCTCTGAAATGGCAAGACTTGTGGGGTGCTCCCGGTCAGCAGTGGTGAGTAACTACTGACAGTGGTCCGAGGAGGGACGAACCACAAACCGCAAGGCTCATCGATGCGCGAGGGCAACGAAGGCTCTCCCATCTGGTCCAAACCGACTGTGGGAAGACAACAAGCCAGTGGAGGGAGTATGATGCTCCGGGCAATAGTCTGCTGGGAAACCCTGGGTCCGGCCATTCATGTGGACATCAATTTGACAAGTGTCACCTACCTAAACATTATTGCAGACCAGGTACACCACTTCATGGCAATGGTATTCCCTGATGGCAGTGGCCTCTTTCAGCAGGATAATGCGCCCTGCCACACTGCACACATTGTTCGGGAATGGTTTGAGGAACATGATGAAGTGTTCACGGTGTTGCCCTGGCCTCCAAATTCTCCAGATCTCAATCTGATTGAGCATCTGTGGGATGTGCTGGATCAACAAGTCCGATCCACGGTGGCTCCACCTCGCAACTTATAGGACTTGAAGGATCTGCTGCTAATGTTTTGGTGCCAGATATCACAGGACACCTTCAGGGATCTTGTAGAGTCCATGCCTCGGCAGGTCGGCGCTGTTTTGGCGGCACACGGAGGACCAACAGCATATTAGGCCAGTGGTCATAATGTTTTGGCTGATCGGTGTATATTTCCTGTGTAATGACATCAGAATTAACATAAACTGCAACGTGAAGCACCCATTCCAAGTTCTCAATGGTCAAGATTTACACGAGAAATGGTAACAAACCTTTCAAAACATACAAATGAGAAACAAGTGGAAATGTTTTCCATGCAATCCAATTTCTAGACTTTTAGTATAATTGAGTTACGCACTAGTATAGACCTTTAATCAAATTATCAATTAGTTTGAAGAAGGGTCTCGACCCGAAACGTCGCCCATTCCTTCTCTCCTGAGATGCTGCCTGACCTGCTGAATTATTCCAGCATTTTGTGAATAAATACCGTCGATTTGTACCAGCATCTGCAGTTATTTTCTTACACTAATTGTTTAGGTTGTTTTCATCACAAAATCTCTGCCAAAACAGAATCACCCCTCACATAGACACAAAATGCTGGAGTAACTCAGCGGGACAGGCAGTATCCCTGGAGAGAAGGAATGGGTAACGTTTTGGGTTGAGACCCTTCAGACTCTCCCTCACATCACCCCTCACATGTTACAAGTACATAGCTGATTCATATTTTGCATCCCTTTCCCTCATTTCCACACACGTCTCTATATTAAACTTCATTTGCCACTTGTCTGCCAGCCAATGTCCTTTTATAGACTGTTCCGATCGCACCCAACCCCAATACCCAGGAGATAACTAAGACATGTCACCCATTCCTTCTCTCCCGAGATGCTGCCTGACCTGCTGAGTTACTCCAGCATTTTGTGAATAAATCGATTTGTACCAGCATCTGCAGTTATTTTCTTAGATAACTAAGACAACTATACAAAGTAAAGGCAATAGTTTCTGATATCATTTCAGCTGTGGTAGAGACGACCTATATGCCTAGTCAAACTATTGCAGCATGTCAGTGTTCCCTTCTCCCTCATTCACCCTCCCAACCTGAATTCAATTCTTTATTTTCATTTCAGGACAAGCTAATGATGGCTGACACTTTCTCATCAATATTCCCAGCAAGCCTGCATCCTGGTCACAAAAATCAGAGTTCTGTCTGCGTCAGTGAAGCAATAAAAAATATTGACAACAGTGACATTTGCTCATCAGTCACCCCTCACTATAGCTTAGGTTTGACTCTTGTCAAGATTATTCAGCAAAAAATGTAATTACAGCCTTGGTACAGATTAAAATACTAAACAGCAGGGAAAAAGAGTATTCTCCTTGCTATCCAGGGAAAATTCACTCAAATGACTCATGCCCTGCTGAAACCCAAGTCAATGAAGATCAGGAGTAAATTCTCCAGTGATTGGAGTCATGCCTAGCACAAAGGAAGATAGCGTGGTTATTAGATGCCTCATTTAACACTCAAGTATCTGAAGGCAGATTGGGCTCAATGTCTTCAGCTGGTTCACCAATGGCCTTATCTCAAATAAAGGTTGAGTGGCAACACAAGAGACTGCAGCTACTGGAATCTTGAGAAAAAAACAGAGGGGAGAAGTAGGAATCACAGAGCTACTGCAGGAGGGGAGCACCATGAATCACAAAGGGGGAACAGTGAGAGAGGGTCTCACAGAACTCCTGCCAGACGAGGAGTTGAGCGTCTTCACGCATAATTTGAGGAGATTTCATAGTGACTTTGGACTTTGGAAATGACGCCAAAACATGGCGGCGCCTGCATGTGTAAATATGCAAAAGGAATTTCACTGTGCAGGTGTACACGTGACAAATAAAGCACAATTGGACCATTTTACCTAATAGCATTGTGGGGGGTACAGCATTAGGACATAACTTTACAAGTGAAAGGTCCAGCATCTCTAGAGCATCTATTTTGAAAATCAATGTAAAAAATAATCAGAAAAATCCTTTTTAAAAGGAATGTAGCCAATTGTTCCTTGTTAATTGGAAGAACGAGCTGATGGTTAATTAAATTGGGTCCAAAAATCAGAGTGCTTGAGCTCCCATGCAATTGGTAGATTGGTGCGATGGGTTTTCACAAACCCATGGAATGAATGCTGGTGCATTGAAGCACCAAATCAGTGTTAGTGCACTAACAAAGAGAACATGCTTTCTTTCCAATGCATCATTGCTTCCCTATTGTACTAATTCTATTATGTCCCATCAACAAGGTTAGTCTGGTGAATGTTGTTACTTTCCTCAGGCATCACGTAGGTCAGGGACCAAAAAGCTATATTGCAGCATCACTTCAACAATGATTCCCTGCATTATTATTATTCTTGAAATGGCAAAGGAACAACGTGAAGTTTAAGCACCGTGGCGCAACTGGTAGAGTTGCTGCCTTACAACGCCAGGGACCCGGGTCCAATCCTGACTGCAGGTGCTGTCGGTACGGAGTTTATACGTTCTCCTCGTGACCGCGTGGGGTTTTCTTCGCGTGCTCCGGTTCCCTCCCATACTCCAAAGACGAAGGTTGATTGGTTTCGGTAAAATTGTAAATTGTTTCTGGTGTGTGGGCTAGTGCTAGTGTACAGGGTGATCGCTGGTCGGCGCAGACTCGGTGGACCGAAGGGGCCTGTTTCCACGTTGTATCTCTAAAGCCGTTGCCTCTCAGTGCCAGAGACTTTGGGTGCTCTCTGTGTGGAGTCTGCACGTTCTCCCTATGACCGCGTGGGTTTCCTCCCACATCCCAAAAATGTGTGGGTATGTGGGTTAATTGGCCTCCTGTAAAATTCCCCCTACTGTGTAAGGAGTGTGTTAACATAGAATTAATGTGAATGGGTGATCAGTCAGTGGTTGGCATGGACCGAAGAGCCTGCTTCCACACTGTACAGTATCTCTAAATTCTAAACATAATGCCAATGCAACGCTTTAGCAGGGAGAAAGAAAACCATTCCACCTAAAAGCGTCACTAAAGACATCACGCAACTGCTTCGGGACAACTCGTCCCCTGCACCTCCTCTCCTGTTGAACAAGGGCGGGGCGGGGCGGGGTGGGGTGGGGTGGGGCGGTCTGAGCGCCAGGTTGCCTCTTCATTGATAGCCGACACTCTGGCAGGCACACGTGGGAGGAGCGCCTGCAGCCCTGCGATGCCATAGGTATTTCCAGCCGAAGGGTGGAGGATAGGAACAGTTAAAAAAAGATGTTGAGCTGAAGCGAGTTTAAGGAGTGTTAAATTGTGAGCTGAACAAAGATTTTGGCGAACAACTTTCAGCGTGTCCAAGATATTATCCCCAAAATAAGACCTGTTTAGTTAGCTCCGGGGAAACGCCACTTCCAGTTACACAGATAACTCTTTTAATGGATCCAGCATACGAACAGTGTGTTGAAGGTAATGTCTTTTAGCTGTGCCGGCCTGCCAGCCCTATTTTAAGTGCTTTATATTTGCTGCTGAAAACTGTTTTATTTCCACTTCCATTGCACTAATATTACACGGGGCATTTAAGTAAATGTTGCACGATTTGAACTTCAGAACAGGTTTCCAACATATTTCATGTGGTAAGTACTTGTACTTCCTTGTCAACCGACAACAATGTGAAGGCAATCGAAACGCTGTTTGTAGAGCTCAAAGCTGCCCATATCGTAGACCAGTAGTGAGCTTACCCATTTTACATAGGTTGCAAGTAGATATTCATTATTAAGTCAATTTTATCCCAGTAGTTATAACTTTATATAGTGGAGTTGGGTTAAGCTTTAAAGGCAGAACGTTTAGAGCCATTGGGAAATTCCATTCAAGATTCCTGTTTAGAGCACGCTCCATCAGATAAGAAAATGTTTGTATAAATCAAGGAAAAAGCAAGATTTAACATTAGCGTTTACAAACAATATTGATACATATTTTATACAGAATTTACCAATCTAAGACCAAAAGAGGGAATTCAGGGTCTTGGCAGAATTCTATTTACACATTCATTCTACCTTCCTATTCATGAATTCTCATCTTGGAAATCCGGCAGCAAATTTAGACAATAGGTGCAGGAGGAGGCCATTCGGCCCTTCGAGCCAACACTGCCATTCAATGTGATCATGGCTGATCATTCTCAATCAGTACCCCGTTCCTGCCTTTTCCCCATACCCCCTGACTCCGCTATCCCTAAGATCTCTACCCAGCTCTCCCTTGAATGCATTCAGAGAATTGGCCTCCACTGCCTTCTGAGGCAGAGAATTCCACAGATTCACAACTCTCTGACTGAAAAAGTTTTTCCTCATCTCAGTTCTAAATAGCCTACCCCTTATTCTTAAACTGTGGCCCCTTGTTCTGGACTCCCCCAACATTGGGAACATGTTTCCTGCCTCTAACGTGTCCAACCCCTTAATAATCTTATACATTTCGATAAGATCTCCTCTCATCCTTCTAAATTCCAGTGTATACATAACATAACATAACATAACATAACAAAACTTTATTGTCACTCGGCACAACACCGAACGAAATTTCAGCAGTCACAGCAAAAAAAGAAAAGAACACAGGACACACGACCCCAACACAAACATCCATCACAGTGACTCCAAACACCCCCTCACTGTGATGGAGGCAACAAAAACTTCCCCTCTCCTCCCCCCCCCCCCCCCCCCCCCCCCCCACGGACAGACAGCTCGACCCCTACCGAGGCAACCGACACGCACAGCCCCCGCAAGGGGATGGAAGGCCCCCCCGGCCAAGCCGCCCCGGGCACTGAAACGTCCCGCGGCCGCACCGGGCAATGTTAAGTCCAGCGGCTGAGCCGCACCGGGCACCGAAACGTCCCGCGGCCGAGCCGCACCGGGCACTGAAATCTTATTGAAACATATAAGATAATTAGGGGATTGGACACATTAGAGGCAGGAAACATGTTCCCAATGTTGGGGGAGTCCAGAACAAGGGGCCACAGTTTAAGAATAAGGGGTAGGCCATTTAGAACGGAGATGAGGAAGAACTTTTTCAGTCAGAGAGTGGTGAAGGTGTGGAATTCTCTGCCTCAGAAGGCAGTGGAGGCCAGTTCGTTGGATGCTTTCAAGAGAGAGCTGGATAGAGCTCTTAAGGATAGCGGAATGAGGGGGTATGGGGAGAAGGCAGGAACGGGGTACTGATTGAGAGTGATCAGCCATGATCGCTCGAAGGGCTGAATGGCCTACTCCTGCACCTATTGTCTATTGTCTATTGTCCCGCGGCCGAGCCGCGCCGGCGATGTTAAGTCCAGCGGCCGAGCCGCGCCGGCGATGTTAAGTCCAACGGCCAAGCCGCACCGGGCACTGAAACGTCCCGCTGCCGAGCTGCGCCGGCGATGTTAGGTCCAGCGGCCGATCCGCACCAGGCACCGAAACGTCCCGCGGCCGAGCCGCACCGGGCACTGAAACGTCCCGCGGCCGAGCCGCGCCGGCGATGTTAAGTCCAGCGGCCGAGCCGCGTCGGCGATGTTAAGTCCAGCGCCCGAGCCGCACCGGGCACTGAAACGTCCCGCAGCCGAGCCGCGCCGGCGATGTTAAGTCCAGCGGCCGAGCCGCGCCGGGCGATGGAAGGCCCCGCGGGCGAGCTGCGGGGCTCGACACTCACACAACCTGTCCAAGTCACCCTGCAACCTCAGCATCTTCCTCACAGTTCACACTACCACCCAGCTTTGTATCATCTGCAAATTTGCTAATGGTACTTTTAATCCCTTCATCCAAGTCATTAATGTATATTGTAAATAGCTGTGGTCCCAGCACCGAGCTGTGGTCCCAGTACCCCACTTGTTACTGCCTGCCATTCTGAAAGGGACCCATTTATCCCCACTCTTTGCTTTCTGTCTGTCAACCAATTTTCTATCCATGTCAGTACCCTACCTCCAATACCATGTGCTCTAATTTTGCCCACTAATCTCCTATGTGGAACCTTGTCAAAGGCTTTCTGGCTCTCGAATAATCACAACTTTGGCCTCAATTTTGCTACTTGATTTCATTTTCAGTCCAAAGCCTATTGAGGCCCTGAGAGTGCAAAATGTTTTTTAGAAGTGCGTCTTTATCTCAGTTTTAAATGGTTACGCACTTATTCCCCCACACCACTTCCCTGCTCCTACGTAATCCCTCCTCACAGTATCTACTTCAAGGCCCCTCTGAATTGCATCTCTTTCTTCTAAACTCTGGAGATCAATAACTGATTTTGCCCAGTCTTTCCTCATAGCTGAACTTCTCATCCAGGCAAATGTTCACTGCAGTGCCATCTAGGCTAAAAATATATTTTATGTTTTAATAAGACAACCAAAACTATATAATGCTTCAGGTGTGGTCAAGCCTAAGTCTGTTTAGATGCAGCAAGGCTGCCTCACTCTTGCAGTCCATTTTACTGCAGAAAGAGCATTAATGTTCTTAATTATTATTGTTTCTATTTGATCACCTGTTAGTGTATGAAAGCACCAAGCTCTCTCTTCACATTGATGATTAGCTACACATTAGTCACAATTTGGATGCTTTATTCCTGTTATGTTCCAGTTCATTTTTAGATTTAGAGAGTTACAGACGTTTACAGCCTGATCAAATTTACAAAAATATCAAGCAATACAAATCAAATAAAATCTGATGTAAATATCCAAATGTTTTAACTTTACTGCAGAAGCAAGTAGGCTCAGCTTAGCAAAGGTTATTTACATTTACACTGAGGAAACCAATTGGGTAGAACTTTTAACTGACTGTTCTATGATCCAAATTCTTGACCTAAAATGATCTATTCTTACTCTGAAATTATTTTTGTGTTGCTTAATATAGTTTGGACTTGATCTGATGCACAATGAATCTGATCCCATTATGGCTTGTATGTTATGGTGTTTCAAGTGACCATCTGAATACCACTTAAATACTGCTAAAATGTCATGGGAGTACCTGCCTCCAGCAAGTCTTCGGGCAGTGCATTCCAAATCAAAAGCATCCAGTCGGTGAAGCACCACTTTCTCAAATCACCTCTGAAACCTCTGCTCCTTGCTTTAAATCAATATCCTTTGGTTATAGACAGACACCTCTGTTTTGGAGGAAAGTTTCTTGCCATCTACCCTACCTTGTGTCTCATAATATAGAAATGTCCCACCCTCAACCCCCTGCTGCTCCAAGGAAAACAAACAAGCTGATCCAGTCTTTCCTCATAGTTAAATCACTACATCTGAGGCACCACCCTGGTGAATCTCCATTGCATTCTTTACAGTGCAATCATATCCTTTTTGTAGTGTGGTGATCAGGACTATACACAATATGTTTTGTATTGTTGTATGATTACCCCTTTGACCGTGGATAATGAAAGCAAGTATGCTGTCTTAAGTACCCATCTACTATTACCACTAGTACTCCTGCTACAATCTTCAGGGATCCTTGTGCACGCAGATCCTTTGTTTCTCAGCACTTACTTGGGTCCTACAATTCATTGTTTGTGGCCGAGTCATGTTTGCAATATTTGAAAGTCATCCAGTGTTTTGGGCTAATATAATTTCTTTGTTCAACATCATTATGCACATTGGTCTTTACCATACCACAAAAGTGGGTGGTATTGTAGATAGTGAAGATGGTTGTCAAAAATTGCAGCAGGATCTTGATCAGGTGGACTGGGGAATGGTTGATGGATTGAGGTGTTGCATTTTGGCAGAACCTACACCGTGAACGGTAGGGATCTGGGGAGTGTTGTATAAGAAAATAACTGTAGATTATGGTACAAATCGAAGGTATTTATTCCTGATGGGATGAGTTTCCTGATGGGATGGGGATATGTCAATAAGGGAGGGGGAGAGGTGTATATAAGGTGGAGGTAAAGAGGAATTTCTTCTCTAGCAGCAGCTACACCAAAGGCTGTATAATGGAAGATACTTAAGGCTGAAATGGAAAGATTTTTGAGCTATAGGGATGCAAGGGGTGTAGAGAACAGGCAGGAAAGTGGAAGGAGGGCTGGATCAGATTTGCCATAATGTAAGTGAATAAAGGTGAAAACTGTCCATATCAGAATTTTATTTACTTTTTCACAAATTCTGTAAGGATGAATTTTATTCCATAACTCAGATCTTTGGGTCATGATTTGTGAACTCTAAGGGTGAATTTCTGTTACCCAAATCACTATCGTTTGGGTTACCTGTATTGGAACAGATTTAAGGATCTCAATGCCTAATTCTCTCATTTCTTGTGTTGGTTTTTTCACATTATTTTTTGGTACTTCAATTATGAAATTTAAAATATTTTGCAAAACTGAATATTTTGAGTAAAATGTGGTTATTTTAAAAATAAATCCAAATTCGCTAAAATACGTTTCTCAATTGACTTTTTTTAAACCCTTTAGTGATATCATCTAATCATAGGTGGGGTATATGTATAACTTGAAGTTGCACCTTCATGTGTTAAAAAATATGTTTCTTTTTAGCTCTTGATTTCAAACAGATACTATAATAAAATGAAAATTGTTTTCCCTTACAGGTTCCTTCATTTCGTTAGCTTGCCACTCTACTGCTCGACAGGCTTTATGTCAGATCATCAATGTAACCGAAATGAAAGACGACCACCGCCAAAAGCAAAATGAAGAATTCAATGGGACAGACCTTGCAAAAGTAACTTGGCCCGAAACGCAATACAACTTGTATATAGGGTTGACCTTAGCAATTACTTCCAGCCTCTTCATTGGAAGCAGTTTTATACTCAAGAAGAAAGGTCTCTTGCGATTGGCTGAGAAAGGAATTACCAGAGCTGGTAAATGTTCAAATTTTATTTTAGGCATTTTGAAATCAACATACTATAAGTTTCAATGATGAAGTGGCTTTGCAATTTGTTGGAACCATTGACTCTGCGCAAATTGATTAGCCAAAATCCAGGTAACAATAAAGTTTGAGGTGGAGTTTGTACATGAGCTTGATATAAATGGTGTATAAATGGAAGTAAGGATAACATTCAAACTTTGTTTCCATGACAAATATCTTGAGATATTTGCGAATGGAGACTATGAAATTTTCCTTTATAACCAAAGGATAAAGAAATGCAGCACTGTAGTTCAAAGCTTCCCTTTCATAGGTTTTCTTTCTTGAGCTTAATTGACCGGTCCTAACTGTTCATTCTGTAAAGTGGGGTAATGGTAATCAAATCTTCCTCCATTTATCCCGGCGAAACTGGTTTGGAATTCATTGCAATAATGATAGCAAACTTTGATTTTAAACTATAAAGTATAATTAAGCCCTTAATTTCATCACGTAAACTTAAAAATAAAAGTGCTGTTTAAGTGCTGTTGAATGCAGCTCATAGAAGGTTTACTAGATTGATACCTGAACTGTCATGTGTGGAAAGGTGAGGCAGGCTAGGCTTGTATTTGCTGAGCTTAAAGGGCCTGTCCCATTTAGGCGACTTTTTTTTTCTCTTTGGCGACTGGACCCCCCTTGAAACAATGTCTAAGACAAGCTACAACAACCTACCACCTAGTCAACGTCAAGCGACAAGCTACTGACAACCGGCGACCCAATCGTCGCGACTTAGGACGTCCACCTACGACGACACCTACGACAACCGAAGTCAACCTACGTCCATCAACAACAAGCTACGACCCTGTCGGCCACAACTGAAGACAATTTGCGTCATTTTGGTCTCCAAAACAATGGAATCACCTAGTTTCCTTATACAAGGGGGTGTAGGGTAGGGTTTCTAATCATTCTGCATCATGCCTACCATGGAGCAACATCTGAGGGCATTGCTCTCATAAGAAGAAGCCCTGCTGCTTGCAGTGGCCCTCATGCTCAAAGATCAGCAAGACAGAAGGGCAAGAAGAATGGGAAAGGAGAAGCCCAAGAGGTCTGTGTGGTTGAAGCCCTTGTCCCTGAAGAAGCCCAGGGTGGGCCAGTATGATAACCTGATGACTGAGCTCCAGCAAGAAGATGAGGCATCCTCTCCAGCAGATTCAGATGCTTGCTGACTGCGATGGAGCAGGAGCCCAAGAATGTGGAGACCATTGTCTACGCAGCATGTGTCCTCCACAACCTGATCCGTACCAGAAGTGCAGCAGCAGCAGCCATGGTGGAGGGTGAGCGAGTGGACAACCAGACAGGCAACATCACACCAGGCTCGTGGAGAACTGGAGGACAGATTGCACTGATGGTGGGACTGGAGATATTGCCAGGAAACAACACCAACAAGAGAGCCAAGGACCAGAGAGACCATCTCTGCACTTACTACAACTCCAAACTAGGCAGTGTACCATGGCAGAACGACGTGATCTGAAGAACAGCAGCAAACAGCCCACACCACAAACAGAAGTCCATCACTCCAGGAAGAGAGCCCACAACAGACCACAAGAAAAGCCCCTTTGCAGGGCCACCCACATCCTCCCAAAAGAGTTTAATTTTCAATGCAGTACAATGCTTGTGTTTATGTTTATTTTATTGATCAAAATATATGAAAATAGTTTGCTTTTCAATGCAGTGCAATGCTTGTGTTTGTTTTATTGACCAAAATATATGAAATTAAAATATTTGAAAGTGATGCCATGAGACACTACTCTGAAATACAATATCTTCATACCTCAATGGAATTCACCGAAGTCAGCACCGGCAAAAAACCTACGTCACCTGGTGACAACCTACGTCAGGGGACGTCAAACTACGCTCATTGGCATCAAACCCACTGCATGTCGCCGAAAATGTTTCAACATTATGAAAATCCAGCAGCAACCAGAAAGACGCTACGATTCTTTGGGCGACAGAGGAGACTACTCGTGACCATACAGGTGACACCATGGTGACCATGTGGCGACAGCCTAGTCGCCTAATAAATCACCTTAGTGGGACAGGGGTTTAAAAGAGTGAGGGGGGACTTGACTGACACACAAGATCCTGAGAGATCATGACAGCTTGGATATGGAGAGGATGTTCCCTTGTAGTGCCAGAGTATTGTAAAATTGCCTATTTGACACCCATTTCAAAAAGGGGAGAGTGAGAGAGATAAAGGGTAGATAGTTATGGGCTGAATAGCCCAACATCTGTTGGAAAAATGTTCAGATCAATTGTTGCGGAATTAATAGTTACACATGTGGAAAACTGTTCTAATCAAGTAGTCGGCCTGTTTTTTCTGAAGGGGAAAAATTGGGTTTGCAGATACCTTGGCTTTATAAGCGAATCTTAATACAGTGGATTGTGAGGAACCAGTAGATGTATTTGAATGTTCCGAAGACTTTTGACTAGGGTTTCTCAAAAAGCTAAGTCATCAGAGCTCTGCTGTTGGAGGTTAATCTAGTGGCAAGGATGAGGATTATTTGCCAATAGATTAGCAAAGTTAAGATGGGTGAAAAACCAAGGAGCCTTGGTGATAGGTCATAAGAGTTCCTTGTTTCGGACATTATTGTCAGTCAAAGCATTGTTTCTGTTTAAATTGAAAAGGCATGGGGAAATGGGACCAGAAAGGTTCCTTGAAACAATGTATTGATTTTTGGAGAGGAGTGATGGATTGGGACAGGTGCGAGAAAGGGAGGTGGGGAACATTCAGTGTTGTTCTGAAAGAATGCAAAGTACAGGCTACTGATGGTGCACTTAATCTTTTGAGGGACATGAGGAAGGATTATAGTTGATAGTACCAGGAGCTAATGTGTTGGATTGAATTGAATTGAATAAATTTTATTGGCCAGGTATGTATACGTACAAAGAATTTGCCTTGGTGCTTTGCTCGCAAGTAACAACATGACATACAGTAAACAATTAAGAATAAAACATAATTTACACATGTGAAGAATGCAATAAAATACCAGAGCAAAAGCAGGCAACAGACTTTTGGTTGTTGAGCAGAGCTGCTGCTCATGGAAAAAGCTGTTTTTATGTTTAGCTGTGGCGGCTTTGACAGTCCGGAGTCGCCTTCCAGAGGGAAGTGCTTCAAAGAGTTTGTGGCCAGTGTGAGAGGGGTCAGAAATGATCTCACCCGCTCGCTTCCTGGCCCTTGCAGTGTACAGTTCGTCAATGGGGGAAAGGTTGCAGACAACAACCTTCTCGGCTGATCGAACGATGCGCTGCAGCCTCCGGATGTCGTGCTTGGTGGCTGAGCCAAACCCGACCATGATGGAGAAGGTGAGGACAGACTCTATGATTCTAGTATAAAACTGGATCATCATTGCCTGTGGCAGATTGTGTTTTCTCAGCAGCCGCAGGAAGTACATCCTCTGTTGGGCCTTTTTGACTGTGGAGTCAGGTTGATTGTAAGGTTACCATGACCCATCTATAGCCTACTTTAGAAAAAAGTTAGCATCCTGACTGCCTACTTTCTCACTTTTTGTGTGGACATATACAGCACAAAGCTGCTTTCTATATTAATTCAAAAGAAAAATACTACCATGCTAATTTACTGAAGCTCATGTGCATTCTGAAATTCACCATTACTGTTACTGGATTAATTGGTAAAATTCTGAGATCCAACTTCTGCTGAACTGAATTTTGCCTGCTCAGCTGTGTCATTAGTCATGTTGCTGGAATTAGACTTCAATTAATTATCAAAAATGTAGTTGATTCATTTTACGTGACTCATTCTGTAGAAGCAATTAATACTTCAAATAATACAAAGGTAGGGTGTTAAAGTTTGAAGTTATGACAGGAGGTTGGATGTGGAAAAAATGCTTTCATTAGCAATGAACTTTCTAGGGAGGGGATCGTTGAGTAACTTTTTGTCTGTGACAATATGTTGAGATAGTAATCCTTATTCCTATTCATTTGCACCAATGGTTAAGGTGGAGATTGCTGTCATTTGTTATCTGCGATGTCACCTGGCACAAATACAATCTACCCTTTTAATTCTTCTGTGATAACTTCGCAGGTCAAGGAGGATATGCCTATTTGAAGGAATGGCTATGGTGGGGAGGACTTCTATTGAGTAAGTTGCTTTACATATGTCATACATTAAAGTTAACTTGAGCCTCTACTTAAAGTGGTGTGTAATCAATCCATTCAAACTGAGCTTGCAGTATCGAAGTTACTATTGTGCAAGGTTGCTAAAGGTGATCTGTCTCAAATTTGCAAAGTAAATTGAAATGATCACATCTATGGTTTTAATTTTAAGCCAATTGCTTGGGGCCTACACTACAGACCTTGCAGAATGGAATATTGAAAGGCGAGGGCTAGTAACAGCTGTTAGCCTCGCATCTGTTGGTACTGATGCCTAAAGTCAATTTCTCCTTCTCCAGTCCTGCAATGCTTTCAGGTATTTTTTTTAATTTTCATTTCTTATTTTTGTATTTTTACTTCCCTTTCTGTTCTGGATTTATGTGGTACACCTGCGCAATGGTGTCTTGTGGAAATATTAGTAAAAACAAACACCCTTCCCAGAGGAAAATATATTTAGAAAAGTGAATTGGCATGAGTGGTTTGCTTATAGAATAAGCAGCGAACAACATTCTATGCAGCTTTTAGAGTCTACGACCACTGATCAATCATAACATCTGAAGGGAACGCACCGATAAAAGCTGTGAAGGGACGATAGTGAGACTCAGAATTGAACCTTGATGCTCATAAACAAAGTATAGGGCCACAATGGAGACATAGGAAACTGCAAATGCTGGAACCTTGAGCAAAGAACAAACTGCTGGAGGAAGTCAGTCATACTGCATGGAAACAAGCCCTTTGTCCCAACTTGTCAATGCTGACCAAAATGCCCCATTTAGGCTAGTCCCATGTACCTGGCTTTGGCACATATCCATCTTTTCACTGTATCTTGGTACACATGACAATAAACAAACTGAACTTTCCTATCCATGTATCTGTTCAAATGTTTTTTTTAATGTTATTGTAACTGTCTCAACTAGTTTTCACGTATAAAGCCCTAAATGGACATCCCCCCCCCCCCCCCCACATCAAAAATCTTCTAACCCACCTCTCTAACTCCAGGTCCCTCAGGTCGGCCGACTTGGGGCTACACACTATCCCGCGGTCTAGGCTTAAGCTCAGGGGTGACCGCGCTTTTGCGGTTGCAGCTCCTAGACTGTGGAACAGCATCCCTCTCCCCATCAGAACTGCCCCCTCCATCGACTCCTTTCAGTCCAGGCTCAAAAACTATTTCTACTCCCTAGCGTTTGAGGCTCATTGAGGAGGCGCTGTGAACTGTTTGCGTGCTACTGTATGTTTCATTTTTTTCCTTAGTACCTAATCAGATGTACAGCACTTTGGTCAACGTGGGTTGTTTTTAAATGTGCTATACAAATAAACTTGACTTGACTTGACTTGACTAGTTTCTCAGGTAGCTCGTTCTATATACCCATGGGAAGGGGAGTTAAATAATTAGCAACAAAGAGATACCTGATTCAGGTGGAGAGCCACCTGACTAAGGAATATGTAGCATACATTCTTTAATTGTGATTTCACAGTTACCCAATTTTTAGAAATGTACACTCCTGACGTGGTTATGACGTGTGTGTGTGTTGAGATTTTGTTGGCATTCATCCAATTTTTTTGTTTACCCTTTCCGAACACATTCCTTTTGTAGAAACCAAAGGGCACTCTCTGTGGTGACTCTCCAAAAGGAATGTGTTCAGAAAATCTTTCTAGTCCCTCTACCCTAATACCTAACAAAGGTTTTGTTTACCCTTTCCGAACACATTCCTTTTGTAGAAACCAAAGGGCACTCTCTGTGGTGACTCTCCAAAAGGAATGTGTTCAGAAAATCTTTCTAGTCCCTCTACCCTAATACCTAACAAAGGTTTTGTATTCTGTACAAATGTAGCACCTGGTGTTGAGCAACACAAACTATGGGGACACCACTGTCTCTGGTTGTTGCGATGCTTCCATAAATAGCAACAAGAAAGGATGCCACTGTGCATATTTATAACTTTTTTAAATGGACTAGAACAATTTGTAACTGATCTAGCTGCTCTGGTTTCAACACATGACTAAGCTGTCAGATACAATTGACTCTGGCATCATTATGTAATGCCACTACACCCCGTGATTTATGGTGAACATCAAACATGTCAAAACTCAACAAAAGAGCAAACCTTCTTACATAGAACATAGGACCTTACAGCACAAGAACAGGGTCTATGCCACACAAAATGACTGCCGAACATGATGCCAAGATAAACTAATCTCCGCTGATCACACATGATCAATATCCCTCCATAACTTTCGTATCCCTGTGCCAATCTAAATGTCTTAAATGCCATTATTCTATCTGTCTCCACCACCACCCCTGGCAGTGCATTCCAGGCATCCATTGCTCTGTGTTTTTAAAAAAACCCCAACATGCTCCACAAATCTCCTTTAAATGTTGCCTTTTTCACTTTAAAACTATGCCCTCTAATCATTGACATTTCCATCCTGGAGAAAAAGTTCCTGACTGCCTTCCCTATTTATGCCTCTCCTAACTTTATATATTTCTATCGGTATTCCCCTCAACCTCCAACATTTCAGAGAAACAATCCATCTTTGTTTCTTTAGAGGTCATGCCCTCTAACCTATGCAGCATTCTGGTAAACCTCTTTGGCACCCTCTCCAAACCCTTCACATCCTTCCCATATTGGAGTGACCACAACTGCACACAGTACTCCAAGGGCGGTCTAACCAATGTCCTATAAAGCAGCAACATGACTTCCTGAATCTTGTACTCAATGCCCTGACTGATGAAGGCAAGCATACCATATGCCGTATAAGAAAATAACTGCAGATGCTGGTACAAATTGATTTATTCACAAAATGCTGGAGTAACTCAGCAGGTCAGGCAGCATCTCGGGAGAGCAGGAATGGGTGCTCATTCCTGCTCTCCCGAGATGCGGCCTGACCTGCTGAGTTACTCCAGCATTTTGTGAATAATACCATATGCCGTCTTCTGCTCTTTCAGGGAGCCATAGACTTGGACATCCAGATCCTCTGCAGATCAATGCTGTTAAGGGTTTTGCCTTTAACTATATACTTCCATTTAATGTCCTAAAGTGCAACATCTCGCACTTGCTCGGATTGAACACCATCTGCCATTTCACTGCCAATTTCTGTAGCTGATCTATCTCCCACTGTTGCCTTCCTCACTGTCCATAACTCCACTTTTGTGGGTCGTCTCCACTGGTCACAGCCCCCCGGCCAGAAACCCACCACAACCACCTGTCTTCCATGAGTAAACCAGTTCTGAATTCAAATGATCAAATCATCTTGGATCCCATGTACTTTTACCTGGTTCAGCCTGCCATGGACTTCATCAAATGCCTTTAGACCACATCTCTACCTTACATTCATCAGTCACTTTCATCATCTGCTCAAAACTGAATCATGTTATTCCTTAAAGAGCAGGATGAGGGTTGATCTTAGAGGTGTATTCGGTCATGAGAGGAATAGATGGGGTAAATTGAGTCTTTTACACAGAATATAGGAATCAAGAACCAGAGAACATGGATTTAAGATGCGGTGGGAAAGATTTAATAGGAACCTGAGGGGCAATTTTTTTCACACAGAGGGTGGTGTGTATATGGAACAAGCTGCCAGAGGAGGTAGTTGAGGCAGGTGCATTGGCAATGTTTAAAAAACATTTGGACAGGTAAATGTATAGGTTTAGGATGTGGGTTAATGCAGGCAGGTGGGACCAGTGTAGATGGGGCATGTTGGTCGTCGTGGGCAAGTTGGATTGAAGGGCCTGTTTCCACACTATATGACTATGACTCTGACATGACCTACTGCAGACAAAGCTATGTTAACTATCCCTAATTACCCATTCCAAATGCAAATAAATCTTGTATTCTCCAATAGCTTCACAACCACTGAGATGAGGCTCATTGACCTATGGTTTCCTGGATTATCTCTCTTTCACTTCTTAATTAAAAGAACCACATTGGTTACTCTTCAATCCTCTGGGAACTCCTTCTGTGGTCAGAGATGCAAAGATCTACATCAAGGCCCTGCAATCTCCTTTCTTGTCTCTCTCAATAACCCCAAAATCCCCAAAACCCCTGGGGTTTATGCACATTAATGCTCAAGAGACAAAAAAAAATCTTCTCCTTGATCTTAAACTGCCCTTGCATATTAGTCTTCCCCCACATTGATCTCACTGTCCTACATGTCCTTCTCCTTGGTGAATACAGATGCAAAGTGTTCGTTTAGTACCTTGCCCATGCCCTCTGACCCCAAGCGTAAATTCCTTCCTTTGTCCTTGAGCGGTCCTATCTTATCACCTTGGTTAACCTCTCTTTAGTGTATGTTTAAAAAGCCTTATTTTCTATAATCTGCCTCGTGAATGACATTTCATGGCTCGTTTTGGCCTTTCTAATTGCCTGCTTGATTTCTTTCCTGTTTGTTTTATACTCCACAAAGGGCCTGTTTGATTTCATGTTTCTAAACTTGCTTTTTTTATCTCTTTTTGACCAAATTTAAAACCTCTAGTCATCCAAAGTTCCCTTACCAAACCGTTTCTTTCCTCCTTGCTAGAACATGCCAGTCCTGAGCTGGGCCTTTAAACGATGCCCACATGTCAGATGTGGACATGTCCAATAATAAGTGTTCCCAATTTACTCGCCTTAGCTCCTGCCTAACAATTTTGTAAACTGCCTTGCCCATATTCCCCCAATGTCCAGACTTGCCCTTATTCATAACTATCTTAAAGCATCTGGAGTTGTAACTGCTGTTCTAAAATACTCTTCCACTGAAACGCCAGTCACATGGCCAGGCTCATTTTCCAATACGCGAACCAGTATGTCCTTCCTCGCGTTGGACTACCCACATACTGCTTCAGGAAACCCTCATGGATACACAAATTTTGCCCGGTCTAAGCCTTTTGCACTTAGAAAGTCTCAGTCAATAGTTAAAGTCGACAACTATGACAATTCTGTTGTTTTGCATCCTTCCATAGTCTACAAATCTATTCTTCTACCTCCCGCTGGTGCCTATAGTACAATTCCATTAGAGTGAAAACACTGTTCTTATTTTTGAAGATAGACACAAAAAGATGGAGTAACTCAGCAGGACTGACAGCATCTCGGGAGAGAAGGAATGGGTGATGTTTCATGTCGAGACCCTTATTTTTGAGCTCTACCCATATTGCCACAGTGGGCGAACTTTCCAGTATGTCCTCTCTGTGTCACCATGACATTCTCCCTGGTTAATAAAGCAATCCTCCACCTCTTTTACTTCTCTCTATCACATCTGAAGCAACAAAATGGTGGAACATTAAGCTGCCAGACCTGTCCCTCTCGCAAACAAGTCTCCGTAATGGCCATGACCATTGCAATTTTCCGTGCGGTCATAAAAGCTTTTATTATACGGTTCTTTCAAAACCAGTCTGCTTGATCATGAAGCCACTTTTTTTCCCCAAAATCTTTCCTTCCGTTTTGGGATATTCGGAAAAAGGCCTTTCATCTCCATTAGACGTTCTGCCTCCAGTTAGAAATGTAACTTAATTCTTGCTACCTAGCTTGATACTCTAACCTTTAGAACAATTGCCTCAACATATCCATGCCTCTCTTCAAAGGGTCAGTTGTTCAAACCTTCAACAGCACTTGGAACAGAATGCTCCACATTGCCCCCATCCTTCATTGGAAGTAGTGTATTCAGATACTGTATACCCAGCGAAGGAAATGGCACTTGTTATTCCCTTTATTCCATTTTATTCTGCTATGTTTTGTCTATATTTCCAATAAATTCACCCTATTATCTTGTGGATCCACTGATTGGGTGGGGATCTTTCACCAGAGCAGTTTCCAAAGATGAACCATGCTTTATTTTGCACTCTGTTGGTGCTCTAAATAAATATAAGGTTAATGTACTCTTTTTAAAGGAAAAGACTCTTGTGCGGTTTTGCAGACTCTATCTGCTGAATTACAACTGGCATTGTTGACTTTGAACATTTTTTTCCAGAAGAGTGGCAGAATTAATTTGGGCTTTTCAGTTGCAGCAACAGAGCTTGCTAAATGAAGTTCAAATGAAGTTCAGGGTACTGCTTACTCAAAATGGGATTGTTAGGGCTGATTAGTGTCCAGGCATATCGGGAATCATTTATTTTGACACTGACTCTGAAATAAAAAGAAAATACTGGAAATAATAGGGTGGTGAGGTATCTGATGAGTATTTGCAGCATTTCTACTATTTTGGATTATCAATATCCTGCAATATCTTGCTTTGGATTTGTGTATTGATTTTTTAACTTTTCAGATAGCTTAGACTTGCTTTTTATGATACCTAAGGTGGCCATTCATTTCATCAGGTCTATACTAACTCCCTATAGAACAATTCAATTCCACTTTATTTCATAGCTTATCAGCACTTACGAAAAGGTGATTTAATATTAGTTAATAATGATTTTATGATGTGTGCATTACAAGAATTTTTTTTTAATATCAAAGATCATCTTCCTCTTTGGAAGTATAACTAAGCCACCTAAACAATAGCTAACGTGTATTTTGTTATTTTGCTATATGTTGGCACTGTAAGAATAGAATGGTAAGGGAATCAGCAGATAGCCTTCCTTCCCTTCTCAATACATTCAGTGTGCCAGTAGGCCAAAGGCTGTGTACATCACCTTAATTTTAATGTGGCTGGTATTTGTTTTTAAGGACCCAATTATTTTAGCAGCCTTAGCTGTTAATAGAACCATTAATGCCTGCATCTAGTCCAATTCAAAGTATTTATTCTTTTAATGGGCAAATATTTTGCTCCAGCTATTCTGTGGTTCCTAAACCCCACTCCCATCTTGCCATTCCTTTCTCTGTGGTGCATCAAACTAAGACTGCTCTCAGCAGGTGACTTCTTAGGTGAGGAATATCCGCTTGCATGGTAATATGCATACTGCTGGATCAATGAAAATTGAATTTTGTTGATTATAACATTTGCCGCTGTGCAGAAATTTTGCTCCTTCTCTAATCCTGAAAGTTGTCATGTTGAGGCATGCAGAATATAAGATAGCATAGTAAGAAAAATAGTGTCCCTAAAGTTGCACTTGTGGAAGATATGTGTTGGACAGAACACATTCACTGTTAATTAGCTGATGCTGAACAACATATCACATTTTCTTTTTAAAATGTCCTTAGTGCTATCGATATTGAAATTTACCAAATCCCAGGGGTCCTTGGGTCGCAAGGTTTCTTTATGCTGGGATTGGATATTAATATTATATCGGTAAGCGTGCCTCAATAAAAGACGTATTTTTTAATTGAAAATATTATTTTGGTTGAGTATTGCTTCGTCTAGGAGTGTATTAATTCAAAATTGCTTCAAACATTAGTGTAGTAATTTGATGACAATGAAGTCGAAAATAATGACATTTAATTAATTGTGCTTTTGCTGGCTTCCTAATGAAACAACTCCATAAACCCTTGTTTCACCACCATAACCCTGCATATTTTGTCACTTTATGGTTATCAAGTTTCCTTGAATCTGATTCTGACAGGCTAATCCTGGTCAAAACGCTGCACAAGGAAATTGTTTTGCCAAATATCTTTGAATTTGCATTAGCTAGTTCCTGGTCTTGTGTCAATGAAATCTGTTTCCCCTCATTTACTCTATCAAAACTCTTCATGATTTTTAGCATATTGATAGCACCAAAGACATTTTTTAAAGAAAATCTTTTGGCATTGGTCTTTCCCAAATTGATATGGGCACAATAGGAAATTAATTCTCAAAACTTTCAAAAAGCTAGGGTGGACAATACCTTTCATGTTTCTAAAGTCGTTCTTGCTATTTTATTTTGCAGTGGGTGTTGGAGAAGCTGCAAACTTTACTGCATATATGTTTGCACCTGCCACACTGGTTACTCCATTGGGTGCACTAAGTGTGCTAATAAGGTATGTTTTATTATTGCAATAATTAAAATGAAGGGTTGCTTTTGAAACATTACCATATTGAAAGGTACCGCATGGAAACGGGCCCTTTGCCTCACTGACTCCATGCTATTCATCGATACTCATTCACACTAGTTCCATATTATCCTACCTTTGAATCCATATCTTGCACACTAGTGGAAATTTAGAGGTCAATTAAACTACAAACCTGCACGTCTTTGGGATGTAGGAGGAAACTGGAGCACTCAGAGGAAACCCACATGATCACAGGGAGAATGCGCAATCTTTACACAGACAGCATCCAAGGTTGAGATTGAACCTGGGTCTCTGGTGCTGTGAAACAGCAGTTCTTCCAGCTATTAGGCCAAAATTGGATTTGCTTATTGAAAAGCATGCCAGCACTTGGAGGTCCTGACTCAGAGGAAGATGGCCATTTTGGCAAAGTACCAGCTGTAGATAATGCCTGACCAACAACTCTGACACTTTCAGAAGCAGGGCATGTGATAATTTTAATAAGCTGTAAGGTAAACAAATTAGTTTAAGGTTTAGGTCAGTTATTGTCATGTGTACCAATTAAGGTGCAGTGCAATTTGAGTTACCATACAGCCATACTAAGTGAAAAGCAACAAGACACACAACCAAATAAAAGTTACCATAAACATCCATCACAGTGGATTTCACATTCCTCACTGTGATGGAAGGCAATAAAGTTCAAACTTCTTCCTCTTTGTTCTTCCGCGGTCAGAGAAGTCAAACCATCCGAGGTCGGGGCGATTAAAGACCCTGCAGCCGACGATCGAAGTCCCCGTCGGAGTGATCAAAACTCCCGCGTTGGGCGGTTAAAACTTTCTCTACTGCATGGAGCTCCCGAGTCGGCCTCTTCTTACCAGAGACCGCGGGCTTCACGATGTTAAAGTCCACAGGCCCCACGGTTGGAGCTTCGATCCCTAGCAAAGGGATCGCAAGCTCCCTGATGTTAAAGTCCCACAGACTCCTGCGGCTTGGAGCGCCTGTCGGTCTGCAGGAAAGGCCGCCAACTCCAGGATGTTAGGCCATTGTGGGGACAGAGATACGATACGGAAAAAAATCGCATCTCCATTGAGGTAAGAGATTTTTTTTAAAGTTTTCCCCCAGCACAAGTCTGTCAGCTTTCTTAAAATCAAGAGTCACAAGAGGCTACAGATGCAGGAATTATGAGTAAAAATCAAACAGACTGACTTTGGAACAGGAACACCTATTGAAAACTTGAGTAAATCAAACTTCCTTAAAAATGGGTTAGGATTAGTTATTGTGTTCAATATTGTCAGTGTAATGCCTGTGTACCATGCATAACCTTGTGTGTTGTCCTACAATGGAAAAAATGTTTTGTATCTTCATCGGCCAGGGGTGCAATGCACAGAAACAAAAATGTTTAGGGGGTATTGTACATGGGGAAGTCTAAAATAAAACATGCCTAAAGTAAAGCAAGTAAATCAGGACAGAAGCATTGATAGTAAATTGACAAATTTGCATGAATTACTTGAGAATCTTATAATAAGATGTGCAAACAGGCCCTTCGGCCCAAATTGCCCACACTGGGCCAACATGTCCCAGCTACACCAGACCCACCTGCTAGCATTTGGTCCATATCCCTTCAAACCTGTCTTATCCATGTACCTGTCTAACTGCTTCTTAAATGTTGGGATAGTCCCTGCCTCAACTGACTCGTCTAGCAGCTTGTTCCATACATCCACCACCCTGAATGGCTGAAATATATTAATGGACCACATTTAAGAACCAATACTATTGGATCAATTTATTAATGCTGGAATGTTAATTGTCCAGGGAAAATATTAGTTTTTAAAAAACCATTATAGACTGAACAAATCTTCCTTTGTTTGCAAATCGTTCACTGCAGTATCCTGCTATGTTTTTTTAATATTTCCCAAACAGTGCTGTGCTTTCATCTTATGCCTTACATGAGCGACTGAACATCCATGGCAAGTTGGGGTGCCTGCTCTGCATTATAGGATCAACTATGATAGTCATTCATGCTCCGGAAGAGGAAGGAGTCCACTCCTTGGATGAGATGCAAGAGAAGCTAAAAGACACTGGTACATTCATTTTACTTTAACAAAACATATCTGCACAATAACCAATTTGGAAAAATCAGGAAAGGTGGTTCATTCTTAGACATTACTAGCTGCTTTCTTTGTAGTGGATACTGAAAAAATCTGGTGCAGTCTAATAATTTCTTTGCTGTAATTCTATTTGATTATAGCATCCAATTGTAATAAAGTAAGAGAACTATTGGTTATCTCGTTAGCAGAAACAAAAGTTGGAAAATGCAGAAAATACTCAGCAGGTCAGTCAGCATCTGAAGAGTGAGCAACCAATTTAACATTTCAAGTCAGTGACATTTAATCAGAACATGGAAAATTTAGAAATCAATTGTATTTTTAATTGCGAAGAGAGAGCAGCGGTGAAGGGAACAAAGGGAATGTCTGAGTGGATGGATTCCAGGAGATGCTGAATGACACAAGATTGCTGCTGTCTGAGAGAGGCTAGTTAATCAAGGCCATTCTGTATGGAGATGTATAGAAGAGCTAATAGAGAAACACAAAAATGCTGCAACTGAAAGTTACAAAGTGCTGGAAATCTGAAATAAACAAGTTTACTGAAAATAACAAGCCGTACAAGCAGCATCTC
Source organism: Rhinoraja longicauda (assembly GCF_053455715.1). Classification (NCBI taxonomy): domain Eukaryota; kingdom Metazoa; phylum Chordata; class Chondrichthyes; order Rajiformes; family Arhynchobatidae; genus Rhinoraja; species Rhinoraja longicauda. The sequence goes on along the minus strand of NC_135953.1, from coordinate 63,466,417 downwards.
TAGAGTAAGAACATTACAAGTTGATCTTATTTATTTCAGACTTTCTAATTCCTGAAAATGAAAAGACTAGTTGACTGAAACTGTTGAATTCTTTCAGTCTTGAGACTTGGGAGTCTCGCACTGTGAGCATCAAATGCAATACACTAAATTATAAGAAGCACAAGTGTATTTCTGCCTCGCTTGGATGAAGTGCTTAGGCGCTCGGTGGGAAAGGAAGAGGTGGATAAGAGTCTCTTGCAGTTGTTTGGAAAGGTGCCATGAGAAAGGCAGTGAATGTCAACTGAGATGGATCAGTCTGATAATGGAATCACATTGCGCCTGGTAATGGAATCACATTGGGATGGACAGTATTGGATGATCTGTGTAATATGGAGGCTAACGGTTTAGAAGATAAGGAACAAAGAGCATCCTGTCTTTGTTTTGGTTGGGAGGAGAAGGGGAAAGTGCAGATATATGGGAAATAGGACATATAATGCGGAGAGCCATTTCAACAATTATGGAGGGGAAACCACAGATCAAAATGGGAGATATCTAGGCAGCACTGGTATGGGAGATATTGCCATCAAAATGGATATAACATACCTGGAGAAAATAGAAGAATGAAGTGCTATCCTTGCAGAAAACAGTATGGGATGAGGTGCAGACTAGTTGGAAACTGAGTTTGGAATGAATATTGGTCACTAACTGAGATGGGAATGGGAAAATCAAGAAAAGGAGGGGGGGGGGGTGATAAGAGATGGACCATTTAAAGGTAAGAAAAGAGGAAAAATTGATAATGAGAGAAGCTTTTGAATTCTGCATGAGAGCAAAAAACAGCATTAAAACATTTAGAAGAGGACACGTAGGGTTCAAGATAGTACTGAAACAGAGTTTCACATTTTCTACAGTAGCTGGGCACAATTTGGACGCCTGCGTTCATAAAGCTGCAGCCTACACCTTTACAAAGCAGGCCTCCAGCGATTCACTTGCTCTAGTTCCAATTTAGTGTACTGCATTCAGTGCTCACAATGCAGGAGAAACCAAACACAGATTGATTGACCGCTTTGCAGAATGCTTCTGCTCAGTTCTGAACTGTCAGTTGGCTATTGCTTTAAATCTCTTCCTCTGACTTTTGGCCTCTTCCTGATCAGTATCTCCTTTTAATTGGGTGAAAATCAAATCTCGTGTATCAACATTGAATTCGACAATTTGATGTAACAATCCTTTCCCATCTGCAAAGCTAGTACTCGGCATCAACCTGTTACACTAACACAATTTTTCTCCCTACACAGGTACTGCCTGACTTATTATTTCTAAGATTTCCAGCAAATACAATGCTTTGTATTTCACTATTCCAGCATTGTTCTTTGTCTTATCTCTCATTCCTCTGTCCGCGTTCACACAGATCAGTTACAGTTAACAAACCTTCACTGTCCTCGTTCAGCTGGCACCTCCAGCACATCCTTCCATCTCTCTGAGACTCCACACTATCATATATATTCCCTTTGATCTCCCCCACTTCCTGTACAACTGCATTTTAAACCAGGCATGGTATTTTAACTTTTCTCGGTTCCTGTGAAAGGCCATTGATGAAAACACCAGCTCTGATTCTCTCGCCAGATGTTGTCTGATCTGCTGAGTGCTTCCGACCGTTTGTCTTATGGTTTAAGATTTACAGCTTGTTTGTGGTAGATTTTCATCTATATTTTTCAGCATAGTATCATATTTTTGAATCTCATGGCGAGAAGCAGTTTTATTAGAAAAATAAATATGGTGCTTTTTTGAGTTGAGCTGCACAGAAACAGCCCCTTCAACCCAACTTGTCCATGCCGATCAAGATGCCCCATCTATGCTAGTCCCATTTGCCTATGTTTGCCCCATAACTCTTTAAAACTTTCGTATCCATATACCTGTCCAAGTGTCTTTGTTATAGTGCCTGCCTCAATTACCTCCAAGCAACACATTCCAGGTACCCACCACCCTCTCTGGAAAAAGGTTACCCTCTGGCTCCTATTAAATCTTTCCCTTCTCACCTTTAACCTCTGTGCTCTGGTTCTTGATTCCTCTACTCTGGGTAAAAGACTGTGCATTCACTCTTTCTAATCCCCTAAAGATTTTAAACACCTTTACAAGATTACCCCTCAACTTCCTGTGCTCCAACAAATAAAATCCAAGCCTGCTCAACCTCTCCCTATATAGCTCAGGCCATCAAGACCTGGCAACATCCTTGCAAATATTCTCTGTATTCTTTCCAGTTTAATTACATTCTTCTTACAGCAGGGTAACCAAAACTAAATACAGTGCTCCAAATGTGGCCTTGCCAACGTCTTGTACAACTGTAACAAAATGTCCCAACCTCTGTACTTGGTATCCTGACTGATGAGGTTCAATGTATCAAAAACCTTCCTGACGACCCTATCTACCGACCTGTGGTGCCACTTTCAGGGTACTATGTACCTGTGCTCGTAGACCCCTCTGCTCAACAACACTCCCCAGGGCCCCACCATTCGCTGTGGAGTCCTGCCCTGGATTGACTTCCCAAAATGCAACATCTTGCATTTATCTGCATTAAACTCCATTTGTCATTCCTTTGCTCACTTGCCCAGCTGATCAAAATCCTGCTGTAATTTTTGATAGCCCTTCACTATCCAAGATACTTTTGTGTTTTTGAGCTGTATATTTTTGAGCTGTGTAGAACATGATGAGCCAGAATCTAGAATGATGTTTCTTGTTTGTCTCATTGAGATGAAATCAGTTGACTTATCCTAACTCTGAAATCAGGTTGCCTTCAATCCTTTTTGAAGACAACAGGAATTGTTTTAGTTATGCGTTTAGAGGCACCATAAATGCAAATTACTGAATGCAGCTGGAGGATCTGTATTTAGGGCGGTTGAATAACCAATCAGTCAGCGAATTCTGAGGAAGAATCCGAGGGGAACAAGATCTGTATCAAGCCCTTTGCTTGCCAGAATTGAGCTGTGATATCAAAGAAATTGCTAATGCTGTTGGTGTGTTTCTTATAATTAATTTGAGTTAAATCATACCGAGAATTGATTGCAGCTGTTATTCCCCATGTTTCCTGGTAAATAAAGCAGCTTAACAATTCATATTTGGCATTTTGCAAAGAGTTCCTATTGCCTTTGGCAATGGCAGGAGAGTACAGAATAGAAAATATGAGACATAATCACATCGGCCTGTTGTTACACCTGTAAATGGATATTGGCCAATGTGGATACATCGCTGAATACAAAATACTTGGGCTAATTGTGTGGGCAACTGAAAACTAACTCACTGAGGGAAAAATTAGAGCGGCATGGTGGCGCAGCGGTAGAGTTGCTGCCTTGCAGAGCCAGAGACCCGGGTTCGGTCCTGTCTACAGATGCTATCTGTACAGAGTTTATACGTTCTCCCTGTGTCTGCGTGGGTTTTTTTTCTGGTGCTCCGGTTTCCTCCTATATTGCAAAGATGTACAGGTTTGTAGGTTAATTGGCTTCGTTAAAATTGTTCCTAGTGTGTAGAACAGTACTGATGTACGGGGATCGCTGGTCAGTGCAGATTCGGTGGACAGAGGGCCTGTTTCCACGCTGTATCTCTAAACTAATCAAAACTAAAACTTATTTGTTCATGTTTAATTTATATTTTGTTTTTCTTTTTTCTTTCAGGATTCATCATATTTGCCAGCATAATAATCATAGTTTCTGTGGTATTAATTTTCTTTATTGCCCCTAAATTGGGAACAACAAATATTCTGGTCTATATCTTAATTTGCTCGCTGATTGGTGCCTTTTCTGTATCTTCGGTAAAAGGACTCGGCATTGTGATAAAGGAGCTGATTGAGAACAGACCTGTCGTCAGCAAACCATTGACTTGGATTCTGCTCCTGACGTTGATAATTTCTATTGGCACACAAATCAACTATTTAAATAAAGCTCTTGATACCTTCAACACCTCTTTAGTGACCCCAATTTACTATGTGTTCTTCACAACTACTGTCATAACCTGCTCTGTCATCCTATTCAAAGAATGGAATGGTGTGAATGTCAAGGATGTCATTGGGATTATCAGTGGATTCTGTACCATAATTTTGGGCATCTTTTTACTTCATGCATTTAAGAAGATTGAAGTCACTTGGGAACAGTTAGTATCTCTGACAAAGAAGATTGAAAAGGAAGAAACAGATGGATTTGAACATGATGATCATCATACATTATTGGAGAACATGGACAGCCCATCTGCCAGATATGAAGATGAAATACATATATTCTTTGATAGAAATGTTGATTTACAATAGTGTCCTAATTTAAATAGCTAATTAGGAAAAAGGAGCATTATTTTGAGATCTGCAGATTACCTGTGCAACCAGTGTATTAGATCATAAGATTGATATATGTACATCTTTTGATTTGCATAGTATTTATATAATTGGTTTCCAGATTTAATTGTGCACTCAATGGACAGTCCTGTGTTTTCAAAATTAAGTAATGCAAGTACAAAGGAACTGCTGCCTAGCAGTTCATCTTTGGTCAGCGATGTTAAGTGTTCTATATGGTTGCATAATCACATCAGTATTTTGTATTCTACCTCCAGAATTCATTCCCTTGATGATTGAATTTTGATCTGAGAACACTTCTGTAGCTATTAAGTAATGCCATTTGTTCTGAACAAATTAGAGTTTTTAAATCAACAGCTTTGACTTGGACGTGGTACAGTGCAATTTCAATGTGAGGCATTTGTTTCTGGGATCATGGTGAAAGAATGGATGTTTGCATTAGAGATTTGGTCTGCAAATAAGATTTCTGCAGCTTGTTGCTGTGCTCAATTAAAATGGGCTTCATCATACCACAAAAAAAAATATGATCAGGGATGCAACTCTTGAATTGTACAGTATGCCACATAGGTGGGTTTTCAAAATATTCTAGCACTTTTGTTAACAATGTACTACAGATGTGTATAATTTGATAGTCTGTATGCAGTGGAGATTTGTAAACATAGCTCTCACTCCATGGCAAATAGCTCCTATTGAGGGTGAAAGTGTTTGAATATAACTGCAAAGATTTGCTTTATTTTTATAAATAAAGGTTGGTCTCTATTTAAGAGACATCTGATCTGTACTTTTCCTAATTTTTGATAATCCTTGTTTTCATATTGATATTTTAGAATTATTTTAAATGTTAGCTTATCTCAAAATTCTTTTGACTTTATCAGTAGACCAAATGAGCTAAAGACAACATGTTTGTTTCCATATATGTACAGCAAGATAAGCATTCAGACTAATACTTTTACTTTGTGGGTAAAAAAGGCATGTGGTATACTTGCCTTCATAGGTCAGAGCATTGAGTGTAAGAGTCAGGAAGTCATGAAGCAGCTTTATAGGTCTTTGCTTCGGCCACATTTGGTGTATTGCGTGCAGTTCTGGTCGCCCCATTACAGGAAGGATGTGGAGGCTTTAGAAAGAGTGCAGAGGGGGCTGATAAGGAGGTTGTAGCTACCAGGGCGGCACGGTAGCGCAGCGGTAGAGTTGCTGCTTTACAGCGAATGCAGCGCCGGAGACTCAGGTTCGATCCTGACTACGGGTGCTGCACTGTAAGGAGTTTGTACGTTCTCCCCGTGACCTGCGTGGGTTTTCTCCGAGATCTTCAGTTTCCTCCCACACTCCAAAGACGTACAGGTATGTAGGTTAATTGGCTGGGTAAATGTAACAAAAAATTGTCCCTAGTGGGTGTAGGATAGTGTTAATGTACGGGGATCGCTGGGCGGCACGGACTTGGTGGGCCGAAAAGGCCTGTTTCCGGCTGTATATATATTATAACAGTATAACAGAGCTTTATTTGTCATTCGGTACCGAAGTACCGAACGAAATTACATAGCAGTCATAGAAAAAAAGAACACAAGACACATAGCCCCAACACAAACGTCTATCACAGTGACTCCAAACACCCCCTCACTGTGATGGAGGCAACAAAACTTCCACTCTCTTCCCCACGTCCACAGACAGACAGCTCGTCCCCGACCGACCCGCACAGTCCCCGCAAGGGGATGGAAGTCCCCCCGGCCGAATCGCACCGGGCGCTGAAACGTCTCGCGGCTGAGCCGGGCGATGAAAGGCCCCGCGACCAACCCTTGCGCAGCTAAGTCCCGTGGTCGAGCCGCACCAGCGATGTAAAGTCCTGCAGCCGAGCCGCACCGGGCGATGTTAAGTCCCGCAGCCGAGCCGCACCGGGCGATGTAAAGTCCCGCAGCCGAGCCGCACTGGGCGATGTTAAGTCCCGCAGCCGAGCCGCACCAGTGATGAAAAGTCCCGTGGTCGAGCCGCACCAGCGATGTAAAGTCCCGCAGCCGAGCCGCACCGGGCGATGTTAAGTCCCGCGGCCGAGCTGCACCGGGCGATGTAAAGTCCAGCGGCCGAGCCGCACCGGGCGATGTTAGGCCCCGCAGCCAAGCCGCACCCCGCGCCGTGAGGAAGAGAAAAGTTTCCCCCGCCACCTCCCACCCACACCACCACCCCCACCCACACCACCACCCCCCACACATACACAACCAAAAAAAAATACAAAAACCATCCCAACACCGACACACAACAAAAAAAAAGGAAAAAAGACGAACAGACTGCTAGCGAGCCGCAGCCGTTAGGCGCCGCCACTTCCACATATGATATGATAGGTCGGACAGACTTGGATTGTTTTCCCTGGAATGCCAGAGACTGAGAGGGACCTGATAGAAATATAAAATCATGAGATGCATAGATCATGTAGACCCCTTTACTAAGATGGAAATATCTCATACATGAAGGTTTCTCTTTAAGGTGAGAGGGGCAAAATTAGTGTGTGGTGAGTGTCTGGAACATGCTGCCATAGTTGGTGATGATGGAGGCAAATACAACAGTGGCATGTAAGAGACCTTTGTATCAGCACATGGATATGCATGGAAAGGAGGGAAATGGATTATGTGCAGGCAGATAAGAGTTGTTCTTGGCATAGTTGGGTCATTTTGGGTCAAAGGTGCTGTTCCTGACCCAGACATTTGGGGTCAAAGGTGCTGTTCCTGTGCTGTACTATGTCCTAACTTGCTGTGTTATAAACAAGCAAGCTTGTGATGTAAAGATTATAAACTAGTCTCATTCATTTGAGTCTGAAGAAAGATCCCAACCCGAAACGCCACTTATCCATGTTGGGTCTGAAGAAGGGTTCTGACCTCAAACATCACCTATCTATGTTCTCCAGGGATGCTGCCTGACCCGCTGAGCTGCTCCAACACTTTGCATCTCATTTAAACATGCATCAAGAAATTACATGGGGACAAGACAAGAATGTCAAATAACTGGGGAATATAAACAAGTCTTTCATTTCAGGCTGTTCCAAGTCAAGTTGTCAACTTTTTGCTGGTATTTCCAAAAGAATTGAAGTATTGGTGTAATGTAACAGACTTGGGAATAGTCAAAGCTGGACAACCAGATAATCTTATTTTTACATGTTCATTTGTGTTTGTTATCTTAATCAGCTTAAGTCAAAGTTTGTTACTTTAACTAGTGTGATTTATAATTGGAGGTAATAGTTGCTGGACAACTATTCTTACTGCAGTGGTAACAAAGACGATATCTGTTGACAAGCAGTAATTCTTGTACTTATGACATGTGCTCTGATGGAGGTGGGGAAGGATAGTAAATGTCTATTGTTTTGGTATAATACTCCATTTAGGCATTGATTTTTTGTTTATTCTATTACTGTGTCCTCCACTATCACCCTGAGTACCGGCACACCACAGGGCTGTGTTTTGAGCCCCATGCTCTAACCCTATTCACACACGACTGTGTTCCTGCATTCGACACCAACACCATTGTCAAGTTTGCAGATGACACAACAGTGATCGGGCTGATCACCAACGGTGATGAAACAAACTACAGAGCGGAGATGCAGAACCTGGCGGAATGGTGCCCAGTTAACAACCTGTCCCTAAACACCTCCAAGACCAAGGAGCTGATCATCAACTTCCGTGGATCACACAATGGGGAATATGCTCTGAACTTTATCAATGGGGACAGTGTGGAGAGAGTGTCCAGCTTCAAGTTTCTGAGCACTCACATTTCGGAGGATCTCATATGGTCCACTAACACCGCTGCGCTGGTCAAGAAGGCGCAGCAATGACTGGTCTGCCCCAACAACTGCTGACGACCTTCTACCGCTGCACCATTAGAGGGCATCCTAACGCATGGCATCCCTGTGTGGTACCTCAGCTGCAAGGAGGGTAGTCCATAGAGCTCAGAAGACTATCGAAGCACAGCTACCAGCCTTGGAGGACATCTACAACACACGATGCCTCAGAAAAGCCACCAGCATTCACCAAGACTCCTCACACCCCTGCAATAGTCTGTTCAAAATTCTACCATCGGGCAGACGCTACAAGGCCTTCTACGCCCGCACCTCCAGACGCAGGAACAGCTTCATCCCCAGGGCCATAGCTGCTATGAACCGGTCCTGCTGAGCCGGATGGTCACATCGCACAGCAAACCGGCACAGACCTACTTGAACTTTATATTGTTTTAAAACTGTTTCTAATTTTGTTTCACTGGGTTGTATAAATTTATACTGATTAGCTAATTAATTTATTGCATCATATGGAAGGTGCATTCCCAATCTCGTACCCCTGTACAATGACAATAAAGATATATTGTATTGTATTGTATTGTGCCCTGCAATTTAAGGAATTGTATACACATGCTTTTTTTTCCGATCAATAGGATAAACAAAACTACTGCAAGCAATGGATTCATTTTGAAGTGCACTTGCAGTCCAAAAATGCTGAGCAGCCAGGAAATATAGATTAGTACATAGAATGATTGAAGGGATGTCCAGGGAGAAATCATGATCACACCTCCAGGAGAACTTACTGATTTATTTGAATAGTACCATGGAACTAAACTCAGGGCCGTCTTAACGCATGGGCCTGATGGGCACTTGCCCGGGGGCCCACGAGCATAGGGGCCCCATGCTGATCTGTGTATGTTAAGTGACTTGCAATAAATAAATACTACTTTAAAAATGTAGGTTCAATAAGTGCTTTTTTCGCAACATTTTCGGTCACTAAGTGCTTCTCACAGCGATCTGTAAGTGCTTTTCGCAACAATGTAGCACCCTAAGTCCATCGCTAAGTGCTTTTCGGTAAGTGTTTTTCACCGACACGACAGGGGGGGCTGGTAGGGAAAGGGGGGTGGGGAAGAGTAACGGTAGGGGCCCCAGTACACTGCTTTGCCCGGGGGCCCATAATGCTGTAAAAACGGCACTGACCTAACTAATACACTAAGCTATGATTTCCTGTCAGCAAATCAAAGTAAACAATGGAAGTCAATAATTGTCTGACTTTTAATTTAATTTAGTTGGAAAGATCATTAGAAGATCAGAAGAAAGCATCTAAATGTTTTCCTTCATACGGAATTTACTTAAACTACGACGCTTGGTGTTTCAAAGGTTGGGTTGAGATGCAAACTAGTTGGGTTATAAGTAAACCCTTGACCTGATGATTGCAGCGATTTTGAAGAAGCAGCAACAAAAAATGTGTAAGATAAGATATATAAAGGGAAATGTATCATTTTTATTCAAAATCCCTATTTTGCTCATGAAACAAAGCAAGAACTATCATTGGGTAAAAAGGCATTTATAGATTTTTTAAAATTGTGAATGACATAATTTAGATATTTTATTATAGTCATACAACACAGAAATAGACCCTTTGGCCCAACGTCCCATCTCAGCTAGTTCCATTTAACTGTGTTTGGCTCATGTTCCTCTACACCTTTCTTATCCATAAACCTGTCCAAGTGTCTTTTAAATGTTCCTATAGTACCTGCCTCTACCTCTTCTGGCTGCTCACTCCATATACCCACCACCCTATGAGTGAAAAAGTTGCTCTTCAGGGGCTTAAGGCACTCCTTGGCCTCCAAGGAATAAAGTCCTAGACTTCCCAACCTCTCCCTATAGCTCAGCTACTCGAGTCCTGACAACATCCTCGTAAACCTTCTCTGCACTCTTTCTAGCTTGCATTGCTGTTAACACGGAGGCCTCAGGATTTGCCCGCAACAAAGCACTTGACCCTCAACACAGCCTTTCCCAACACGTGACCTGTGTTATATCTCCTGTGCTACTCACAGCAGCTCATTTTAATTTGTCTAATTATCTTCTTAATCTCTTGCTGACTGCCTGCTCTGCCTACTAGACTACCAGTTTCCTTCTACTTGATGTCAGTTGAGTTTTGCTTTTGATTCAACGGAGTTTAGTGCTCATGGATATTTTTTTAATGTTGTTAAAGTCTAAAGGGAGTCATGTGCTAGAAGCATTTATCTACTACTGCACAGACAGGTTTCGCCCAAACGTGGTTTGGGCGAAACCTGTGTCTCTTTGAAAAATACAGAATGGCATCAAGAATGAGCAGGAAGCAAGCTTCTTGAAGTGACACTGTGGCGGTGCCCGGGGGCTAGGCCACTCCCTTGGTCATTCCCCTCGGTACTGAGTGGACAGGGGGGATTAGGCCACTCCCTGGGTCATTCCCCTGGGGACAGACTGGTCTGGGGGCTACGGGGTTTGCTGGAAGGGGTTATTGTTTTGACTCGTGCGGGTGACTGAGTGAGTGGATGTTCAGATACTGTATTAAAGTTATTGTTACTTCTTACCTGGCGTCTGGCCTGATTCCTGTCGCGCCCAGACCCACTACAACACAATATAAAACCACCATTGACTGATCTTGTCATGTCCTGAAGAGCAGAGCCAACACATCAAGTCTGGAATGTGTTAGTTGAACCTATATGAGGGATTACTGCTTTTATTTACAATTATTGGTGACTTGTGAAGTTGGCACAGTATCAAAATGCAAAACTCAGTGTGTGATGCTTTGATTATTCTCCACAGAAGCAAACGACTGCCAAAACACATCGACAGATAAATTAGTACTATTATCTGCTGTGCTTTGGATGTAGACATGGAATTCTGAATCTGCATTGGGGCATGGCATCTGTTAGAAAGTCATCAATCTGATACATAGAAGGGTCTTGACCCGAAACGTCACCCATTCCTTCTCTTCAGAGATGCTGCCTGTCCCGCTGAGTTACTCCAGCATTTTGTGTCTACCATCAATCTGATACTTCTACTTTCACCATAGATGTTGCCCAATATTTGCAGCATTTTGTTTTATCAAAAACTTTTGACCACTACTTTTGATTTGTTTAACAAATTGCAAATAAGCTGGTAATGACAAAAAATAATGGGTCAGGCAGCATCTCTGGAGAACATGAATAGGTGCTCTTTTAAAGCTTGTCATCCATTGTTTTTGTCTTGTTAATAAGATATGAACAAAACTGCTTCAGTGATTGAAACTCCTTTTCAGTTAATAATAGCAATTATTAAAGGACTGAGTTCAAAAAACAATATTCAATTTATTTTGCTTTGCTTATAAATAGATGAAAAACAACATCATAACCAGGCATCATGACCACATCATTACATGAAGCATAAAGGATTTGTGTTCTCTACGGTACAAAAAGATGGGGAGATAAGAACAGTACACAATACCTACTGTTTTTTTTATGTTGCTTATTTCTAGCTATAACTGTTACATGCACAAAATGTCTGCTGCTGATCTTGCCACCTTTATAGAGTCAAACAACATGCAAACAGGCCCTTTGGCCCAACTTGCCCATGCTGACCAACATGTCACACCTGCCTGCATTTGGCCCACATGCCTCTAAACCTATCCTATCCTTGTACCTGTCAGGTTGTTTCTTAAACATTGTGATAGTCCCTGCCTCAATTACCTCCTCTGACAGCACAGTCATATACCACACCAGAGGTTGGGATTGAATCTAGATCACTGTCGCTGTCATGCAACGGGTCTACTAGTTGTGCCACCAAGTTGTTGATTGTGAGGAAACTTGGGCTGGAGAACGATTTTGACCATCTGATAAATTGGGTAAGGTGATAACAGATGGAATGCAATCCTGATAGATGTGAGGAGATGCATTTAGGAGATCAAATAAGAGGAAAATCTGGCTCAAAACAGTCTAATGGACTTTTGAGGAACAAAGGGACCTTTGTATTTAATCCCAAAGATTTCTGAAGGTGGCAGCACCAGTAGCAAAGTTGGTGAAGACAACGTACAAGATGCTTGCCTTCACTATGTGCAGCATAGTAAGAGCAGGGAGGCCTTGATGCAGCTTAAGGAAACATTGGTGAGGTGATGGCTGGAATACCTTGTGCAACACTGGTTGCTATGCTTTAGGAAGGACATGTTTTCACCAGACAGGGTGCAGATTTGCCAGGATATTGCTTCGGATGGATTGTTGCAGTTATGAAAAGAAATTGACACGATTAATTAGTTTGCAGATACCACCATAATTGGTACTGTAGCGGACAGTGAAAAAATGTCATTTAATGTTACAGCAGGACATTAATCAACTGGGAAAGTGGGCAAAGAAATGACAAATTTAATTTAATTCGGACAAGTGTGAGGTGATGCCTTTTGGGAAGTTAGAGATGAAAAGACAACGATTTGTGATACAAGGAGAGGAGGTTAAAAGTATAACGCCAGAGAATGTAACTGGAGGGAGGCAGGGAAAAGGGAGAACTGGGTACACATCAAGATGGGACACGGGGATGGGGGGAGTGGGTGTGTTAGTAGATTAGTTACCTAAAATAGGCTAATTCAGTTCATATTGTTGGGTTCTAAGGTACTCAAACAGAATATGAGTTTGTCCCTCCAATTGGTGCTTGGCCTCACTCTAGCAATAGAGGAACCCCAAGACAGAAAGGTCTGAATGAGAAGGGAGGTTAAAATGGTTAGCAACCGGGAGATCCAGTTGGCCTTGACTAATCGAGTACATGTTTGTATGAAACGATCGCCTAGTCTAAGTTTGGTCTCACTGATGTATAGGTGAGCACATCGGGAGCACCAAATGCATTCGATCAGATTAGAGGAGATGCACGTAAACCTCTGTCTCCTGGAAGGGCTGCTGGGGTCCCTGAAGGTTACAAGGGAGAAGGTATAGGGATAGATTCCCTCCTGGAATTGTTGGGGGAAAGTACCTCTGGAGGTGGTCTAGGATCGGAAGGGATGAGTGAAGCAAGGAATTGCCAAGGGAATGGTCTCTGTGGATATAGGTGGGAATGGGAAGCTGATATGGGAAGATGTGACGTGATGAGGTCATGTTGAAGGTCAAGGAAATGTCAGAGAATGATGTATTGAATACAGAGACTGTATGGAGGTTATGGGGTGAAAGGTAAGGATGAGGGGAACTCTCTACTGTTCCATCTGGGTGGACTATCCATGGACCCCAGCAGCCCTTCCAGGTAGACAGAGTTTAATTTGCACCTCCTTTTCTTCATCCATTGATTTTGGTGCTCCCGATGTGGCCTCCTTGACATGGGCAAGACCAAGCTTACACTAGGCGACAGTTTTGCTGAATACATGTGCTCTGTCCGCCAAGGCCTGCTGGATCTCCCAGTTGCTAATTATTTTAATTCCCCTTCCTAATCCCATACTGACATAGAAACATAGAAACATAGAAAATAGGTGCAGGAGTAGGCCATTCGGCCCTTCGAGTCTGCACCGCCATTCAATATGATCATGGCTGATCATCCAGCTCAGTAGCCTGTACCTGCCTTCTCTCCATGCCCCCTGATCCCTTTAGCAAAAAGGGCCACATCTAACTCCCTCTTAAATATAGCCAATGAACTGGCCTCAACTACCTTCTGTGGCAGAGAATTCCACAGACTCACCACTCTCTGTGTGATGAAATGTTTTCTCATCTCGGTCCTAAAAGACTTCCCCCTTATCCTTAAGCTGTGACCCCTGGTTCTGGACATCCCCAACATCGGGAACAATCTTCCCGCATCTAGCCTCTCCAACCCCTTAAGAATTTTATATGTTTCAATAAAATCCCCTCTCAGTCTTCTAAATTCCAGCGAGTATAAGCCTAGTCTATCCAGTCTTTCTTCATATGAAACTCCTGCCATTTCAGGGATCAATCTGGTGAACCTTCTCTGTACTCTAAGGCTAGAATGTCTTTCCTCAGATTAGGAGACCAAAACTGTACACAATACTCCAGGTGCGGTCTCACCAAGGCCCTATACAACTGCAGCAGAACCTCCCTGCTCCTATACTCAAATCCTCTTGCTATGAATGCCAACATACCATTCGCTTTCTTTACTGCCTGCTGCACCTGCATGCTTGCTTTCAATGACTGGTGCACCATGACACCCAGGTCACGTTGCATCTCCCCTTTTCCTAATTGGCCACCATTCAGGTAATACTCTGCTTTCCTGTTCTTGCCGCCAAAGTGGATAACCTGACCTTTCTGTTCAGCGCCTCCTCCAGGAAGGATTAAGCTGGCGAGAATGCAGAAAAGTTTCATAAGGATGTTGATGGAACCAGAGAGTTGTAGTAGTTATAAAGAGAGATTGGGACTGTTTTCCTCAGATTGCAGTAGGCTGAGGGGATTACCTTATAGAGATTTATAAATTCATGTTGGCCTTAGATAGGGTAGATAGTCATAGTCTTTTTTGTTCCCAGGATAGGAGAGTCTAAAATTAGTGTGGATAGGTTTAAGGTAACAGGGGAAAGATTTAAAGGAGAGCTGAAGGGCAAGATTTTCACACACAGGGTGGTGGGGATATGAAATCAGCAGCTCAAGGAAACGGTGGAGGCAGGTACTTACAATACACAAAATATATTTGGACAGATTTGTGGATAGGAAAGATTTAAAGAGACATCAACTAAAATAGGCAAATGTGACCAGCTTAGGCAGGCACCTTGGCTAGCATGGACAAGTTGACCCATAGGACCTGTTTCCATATTGTGTAATTTCTATGCTTCTATGACTCTATGACAGAGGCATAGGTGAGCAAGTTTGGAGAGGATCTGAAGAAGAATTTTATTCACACAAAAGAATTATTGCAATCAGGAATGCACTGCCTGCGAAGGTGATAGAGGTAGTTTTGCACAACATTTAAGCAGCATCTGGGTGAGCATTTTTATCGCCAAAGCAGAGTTGGCTGTGGACCAAGTGCTGGAAAGTAAGATTAATATAGATACTGGTCGTCCTCAGTTCCATTTTCATAGTCATCCATAAGTTGATTTTATCTATAAATTAGAAAATTAAAAAACCACTCAATATGGTAAACATGTTTCCACTGTGTTGTAATGAATGGTATCAAAAGCACAGAAGACTTAAGGACAATGACGAAAAGTGGAGAGAAAGGAACCAATTTTGTCATTTGCATCAACAAACATACTGTATGTACGCACATCAGACGTTTATCGGACTTTTGAACTTATGATATTATGAGACCTTATTTTGTATGTATAGGGTCCAGATGTCTGGCATTTGTAACCCAAGGATGATCTGTAGGCATGGTGGACCGATTCAGTGCTGTATAAATCTGAATAAATTTTTAGCTCCATCAAAATAGGCTATTAATTGATTCCAATATTGTTGTGCAACAAAACTGTCCAAATGAGTGCAGATGGGTCCAAACTCAGTCATTGCTGCAGATTTTGATTCAGTTCTCTTTACTAGGAGTCCATAGTGTTCAATAATTCTGTGTACTGGACCAGAAATTTCTCTTTTGATTTGCCATGTGTAACTGTGGACTGGGGCACTGTGTAAATAAGGCACTGTGGAACATTGGGCAGAATGAACCAGAAACCACAGCCTTGCCAATTTTCAATCAATTTTAAGTAGTTGATGAATAGTGAATGGGCTTCATTATGTTCATCAGATTCTCCTGGCCTAGTTTTACTTGTGTGCTTCACTCAGGCTCTCTACTTGTGCCAATCGCAAAGCCTCTTAAATGCTACTTGGTGCTAGTAAATTCACCCAAAAAAACATAACTTTTGATTTCCTCTGACTAATTGATGAACAAAGAAGAAAAAATTCCATTTGACCTTTAAGTTTCGTTTAGATCTCAGGGTACTCATAGTCCATTGGTTAACTTTGCCTTAATTTCCTTTCTTCATCTTTGGTCTTAAGGTCATAAGTCATAGGAGTAGAATTAGGCCATTTGGCCCATCAAGTCTACTCCGCCATTCAATCATGGCTGATCTATCTCTCCCTCCTAACCTCATTCTCCTACCTTCTCCCCATAACCTCTGACACCTGTACTAATCAAGAATCTATCTATCTCTACCTTAAAAATATCCACTGATTTTGACTTCACAGCCTTCTGTGGCAAAGAATTCCACAAATTCACCACAGTCTGACTAAAGAAATTTCTCCTCATCTCCTTCCTAAAAGAACGTCCTTTAATTCTGAGGCTATGACCTCTCTTCTCTATCTTCCCCCTCAGTTCCTTTAACACAAATCAACTGACAGGAAATGTACCTTGTGAACTGAATAGCAATGGAAACATGATGAGCGTCTGTACAGGAAATCAGAGGTTAACACCCACATATTTCTCATCGAAGCACAGAAAGGTATGTAATATTTATGTTTTTGTATTTTGCAATTGTGCCACCAACATTTACCAATGACAAAGATTGAGGCTGAATTAAAATGCCGCAGTGCCTTGGATCCTATCTCTAATGGATTATTATTTGCACAATACTTTTCATCCAATCCAACATGCATCGCTCCACAAGATTCATGTTGGCGTGGATATATTGGGATTTCTTCAGATAGTTCCTTTATCAACTCTTTCACTCTTTAAGTCGGACAGAGTAAATACTGTGACAGCGCCCCCTCCTTCGGATGCCCCTTCAGTGGCAGACAGGCCAGAAGAGGCCAAACCTCAGGACCATTGACCTGAAGATTGGCTCATCTGAACCTCGTCAGGTTACGCCTTATAAACCCACCTCTTCCAGCCAGAGGGGGAGAATTGAGAGGGTAAGAAAGAAAAGAAGGAAGAGGGAGAAGATGGGAAAAAGTGGGGTGCCTTACTGCTCGCTGTATTTCCCATTTACTTTACTTTAGAGATACAGCATGGAAACAGATCCTTCAGCCCACCGAGTCCGCTACAACTAACAGTCACCCCATAGACTAACACTATCCTACACAATAGGGACAATTTTACAATTTTACCAAAGCCAATTAACCTACAAACATGTACATAGAAACATAGAAAGGCCATTTGGCCCTTCGAGCCAGCACCGCCATTCATTGTGATCATGGCTGATCATCCACAATCAATAACCCGTGCCTGCCTTCTCTCCATATACCTTGATTCCATCTTTGGAGAGTGTGAGAAAACCGGAGCACCCAGAGAAAACCCAGGGAGAACCAGTATATATGGGGCATCTTGGTCGACATGGGCAAGTTGGTAATGAATTGCCTGTTTCTATGCTGTATGTGTCTCTGACCCAAGACAAATAGCATAGGACAATGTGGCCAGAAAGTGAATTATACTATCACATGTGATCACAGGGAGAACGTACAAACTCCTTATAGACAGCACCCGTAGTCAGGATCGAACTCAGGTCTCTGACGCGATAAAGCAGCAGCTCTACCATTGCACCACAGTGTCATCTGTTAATTAATTTAAATTACCATTTATTATTATTTCCTCATTTTCCTAACCCCAAAACACAGCAAAAATATTTCTGCACCATCAACAACTTTATTTGAACAAATAGGAATCTTAGGACCAGCCTTCATTGTCCAAATATTTAATTGAACAGAATAAACATCTCAATGGAATTCCTTGCAGTTATGCTACGTCTTCGCAACTATATAAAACTTACAGATACTTCACGGAAAACATGTTTCAGGCAAAATTCATTATCTACAGAATCACTAAAAATCTCATAACATGATAAAATGATCTCCATTACATGTTAACAACTATTTTTTTGCTGTTTTAGGATATACATACAAAATTTAAACTGCTTCAGCAGAGCATATTATAAAACAGATGGTCATGATGCAAACTGGGATCTGTGGTCAGCAGTAGATGTGTGCAATCACCCTGACTAACCCAGGAAAATATTGTATTTACCTTGTCTTCTTACCTGGTAGAGGCTACTGAAGAACGCTGGCTCCAAGGTCAGAGGCAATGCCCTGAGCTGCCTCAGGCCTTCCATTCACAAACCTTCACACGACGGAGATCAGAATCAATCCTGCCCACAAAAAACTTTGATGGGCAACCGAGTAACACGGTCTGCCTAAGCCACCAGTCAAAGACATTTAGCCAAGATATTCCAGAGCAATGGGATTAATGTGATGGTTCCTTGTGCTGGGCTTTGGAGGTGGAGGGAAGAGGTCATTGAAGCTAAGGAGGGGGTGGGTGAGCCCAGGGATCAGGTCAGTCAGCAGCATTGAGGAAAGGAGGGTCATATGGGGGAATGTTGATGTTCAAAATAGCCTGGAAGCACTTCTACACAAGTTGTTGAAAGTTCAGCAAACAATTAGGAGGATGAATGCTTTGTTGGCTTTTAATTGTAAGATGATTTGAATACACAAGGTCTCACGGCAATTAAACATGGACCTGGTGAGACCACACTTAGAATGCTGTATATAATTGTAATTTCCTCTGCTAAAATAATATAGACTTTCCATGGAGGGATCGCAGCGAGAGGTGACAGGACTTATTCAAGAGATGGTGGGTTGTCATACGAAGGGAATTAAGTAGGCTAGGCCTGTATTCTTGACAGTTTGCAAGAATGAGAAGGGGTCTCACGGATAATGACAAAGGGGCTCAACAGGTTGGATGCAAGGAGGATGTTTCCTTTGGCTGAGGAGTGTTGACCTTGGGTCACGGCAACAGTAGGTTAATTAGGGCTGATGTGGAATTACTTCACAGGTGTTGAATTATTTGAATTCTAAAAGGCTGCGGAAGCTCAGTTACGGGCTTCATTCAAAACAGAGATAATAGTTTCTGGACATTAGGGGAATCGAGGGAAAGTGGGAAAGGAGAGGTTGACGATCAGACATGAGACTGACAAATGGCAGTGCAGACTACAATCGGCCAAAGACTAACCCCTTTCTGATGATGTGTTCTTATCAGGAACAACACCAGGAGAGAAATGAGGACCATTCTTTTAAACTTTAATGAATATACTCACAAACTATTTAGCCTCTCTTGACAGATGTTCTCACTTAGCTGCAAATCTCCCAGGAAGGCCCTGGAGGATTATGAAGGGAATAGATATGAAATAAGAATATATAGGGAATAGGTAGTGTTGATGCACAGTCTGTTACACAGAGCAGGGGAAAACAAAAAGGTTTAAGGTGAGAGGGGAAAGATTTAATCGGAACCTGAGGGGCAACTTTCCACACAGAGGGTGGTAGGTATATGGAACGAGCTGCCAGAGGAGATAGTTGAGACAGTTACCATAACAACATTTAAAAGACATTTGGACAATTACATGGATAGGAAAGGTTTAAAGGGATATGGGCTAAATGCAGGCAGGGAGGACCAGTATAGATGGGATATCTTGGTCGGCATGGACAAGTTGGTATGAATTGCCTGTTTCCATGGTGTATGAGTCTCTGACCCAAGACAAACAGCTTAGGACAATGTGGTCAGAAAGTGAATGATACCATCATATGTGTCCCTGATGTGGAAGTCCCAACAATTTGCAAGACAACCCAAATCAGGATGCATTTCATATCTGGTGCCATTTAACCCAAAGGTAATAGCAACTGCCAGACTCTTGGCTTCAATCCCACAGCACTGACGAGAACACTACTGGGCATTGAATTTACAGGCACACAAATATTTCTGAATAATTCTAAACAGGAAAATTTTAAAACTGATGAAATATATCAGACTATTAAAAATAACTACCAATAAAATCTAATACACAGAATACTTTGAAGTGTCTTTACAAATATAATAGAAAAAACAAACAATCATATCATATCATATCATATATATATAGCCGGAAACAGGCCTTTTCGGCCCTCCAAGTCCGTGCCGCCCAGCGATCCCCGTACATTAACACTATCCTACACCCACTAGGGACAATTTTTACATTTTACCCAGCTAATTAACCTACATACCTGTACGTCTTTGGAGTGTGGGAGGAAACCGAAGATCTCGGAGAAAACCCACGCAGGTCACGGGGAGAACGTACAAACTCCTTACAGTGCAGCACCCGTAGTCAGGATCGAACCTGAGTCTCCGGCGCTGCATTCGCTGTAAAGCAGCAACTCTACCGCTGCGCTACCGTGCCGCAGTAATAAATATTATTACAAATAATATTGTCATCTTAATCCCCCATGCCTGTTTCTTCAACTGGATTTGCTAGCAAAGGGGCTGAAGAATTGCTGCAAGTTCAAGCTGCCTTGCTGGGCACAGTAAGGAGCCCAGTGCCACATCATTGTTGGGAAAGTGACAGTTATCTTCTCGCAGAAAATTTGAAGTCACACACACTTTGGAAACCCTAAGCTTGCTGTGATTTACACAGGAAAATGCCAGCATTTTCCCACAAAATCCAGATTATTAATTCATGTCAATGATTATGTCCTATACCTGTGGGACAAGCTCACTTCAGACAGTCCTAAAATGCTCCTCATTTACCAGAAAGTTATCAAAATAAATGTGCATTAACATAAGTCCATTTTTGTTTATATTAGCATGTTTCTGTTTTTATAACACATCCAAAAATTTCCCTCTTAACGAATGAATGTTTCAAAGCTTTTTGATTCACAGTAGTGAACTTGTTCCTGGTCTTTCTGATTAATTACACCATTTTGGTGGTATTAGCCAGAAGGAACAATGTGAAGATGAACATTTCCAAATGAAGCACTTTGCTCTACTAATTTTAATGCTGTGCTTTCTAATCTCTATTCATCTGGGATTGTAAGTTATCACAATTAGCACATCTAAAGGTGATCTTATCAAATTCAATAAAGTCCTGCTTTATCTGCTTAAAATTATTAGCAACTATGTGATGCACTGATACTGAGATAACTTTAAATAATCACATTGGTGGCCATTTCAAAAGATAGCTAGGTAACAATGACACATACTAACAGCACAAAGCAATTCCAATAGGAATATGAATATAAATATTACTACAGATAGCATTTGAACCAGATGTATCTCTTTGAAATAAAGCATAATAAACAAAAATAACACAATTAATACATTTCAACGTAAGATTTTCTGACTATATTTTCTTGAATCTTTCTTTAATATTGCACTTGAACGCTTGCCGAACTGATGGGGAAATGAAAGATAACCTTCCAGAGATTCAAAGTACTTGTTTTTTGTTGCAGAATGTTTGTGGTAAAGAGACAATAGATGCAACACCTTGCTTGGAATGTTTTCTGAGGATTCTCAATATTTTATCATTCAAATCCAGCATTTTGAGCATGCAGGAAGTTTTTTAAGTATATTCATTCACAGCAACCTCATTGATTGAGTCCAATAATTCAAGAAAGCTTGGCCGCCCATCTGGTTTCTGAAAAATGGTTTGAAAATACATTAGAGTGATCATCTGTACAGGAACTGCTCAGTAGTTTTCACGGATACTGACCCCATTTCAAAACCAAAGTCCTTCTGAGCTGTCCGAATGATTCCCTGCCACTCTGCATTGGATTTTGTGTTATCAGGAAGAGAACAAATGTACTGGAGAAGCAGATTACTAGAGAAGACCCACTTTCTGGTTAATGCACATCCTAATTAGGCAACATCTTTGGAGAACATGGACAGGTGAAGTTTCAGGTCAGGACCCTTCTTCAGACTGACTTGAGTCTGAAGAAGGGACCTGACCCGAAACATCACCTATCCATGTTCTCCAGAGATGCTACCTGACCCGCTTAGTTACTCCAACACTTTGCGTCCATTTGTGTAAGGACCAGCTTCTGCAGTTCCTTGTTTCTGCCATTACATTTCTTGCATTTTTAATACATTTTAAACCATTGAACAAAAAAAGGTCCTCTGCTTTAGCAACTGCTATGGATCGAGTTATTCAATAAAGCAGCTTTTAATGATGAAAAGGCTACAGTTGGGCAAAATCCATAAGAATGATCACTTGGGTGTGGGGAAACATTAAAATATTTGACCCCTACTAAATTGTCAATGAACTTGCCAGTAGTAACAGAAATTAGTCTCAGGTTCGATCCAGACTACGGGTGCTGCACTGTAAGGAGTTTGTACGTTCTCCCCGTGACCTGCGTGGGTTTTCTCCGAGATCTTCGGTTTCCTCCCACACTCCAAAGACGTACAGGTATGTAGGTTAATTGGCTGGGTAAATGTTAAAAAAAAAAAATTGTCCCTAGTGGGTGTAGGATAGTGTTAATGTACGGGGATCGCTGGGCGGCACGGACTTGGTGGGCCGAAAAGGCCTGTTTCCGGCTGTATATATATGATGATGATGATGATACTTTTGCTGTATCACAATTTACACACAGTTGAGATTAGCATCAAAGCTTTGGAGGATTTTTGATTGTTTAACGTATAGTGCATGCTTTATATTCATAAAATTATTGTGTTATAACAATTATATTTAATTAAATATTTAAGGTCCCAAATTCTAAGAGAACACGTTCATTGGCATAAATTCAGGAAGTGTAGAAATCCCCAAACCACAAATTCCCCCATCTTTAAATTGTAGGAGAAGGCTGTGCTGCTGAACCATTCTGCTTCAATGTTTCATCAAAGACACTACATCACCCATACACTCAACTCCACTCTATACACCTGTCGGTCTTCCAGAGATGCAGCAAACCATTATGGTACTGTGTGGAGTTTGTCTGTTCTCCCTTGGGTTTTCTCCGGTTGCTCCGGTTCCGCCTAATGATGTGCAGGTTTGCAGTTATTTGGCCTCTGTAACTTGACCCGAGTATGTAAGCAGTGGATGAGAAAGTGGGATAACATTGAACTAGTGTGAGAGTGATCAATGGTGGACATGGACTTGGTGGACCCGAAGGGCCCGTTTGTATGCTGTATCTCTAAACTAAACTAAATATTACCATGAGATGATTTTAAAAGGCCTGACGAAAATCTTTGTTTATCAGTCTTCAATGGAAATATTAGGCTTCCACAGGAAGATAATCGGTGCTCTTTCAGATTGATCAGCTTTTTTGTTAATGTTTTAGGTTTTTATTAGGGCACCAAGGGAAGGCATGAGCTCTTAACTGATGTCATTAAATCTCACTAGAGGCTTCAGCAGTCTCCAAAATGTCCCTCCAAAAGTACATGAGCGTTGACGATGAATGAACTGCCTGTGTTACTTTTAAGGGGTATAACTCAAGCAAAACTGGATCGCCCCCTCAACTTCCAGATCCTTTCTGTGGAAATTCCTCATCCACCTCATCTAAACCCAAGACGTTATAGTGCCATAATATGCATAATTATTTGCAATATTTTTACATAAAAGGAAACGGTGAAACTATTTTGATTGAAATTAAGATATCTTCATGTCACAATGATGAAAGCAGCATAAGTAGACGCGATTGGGCCAAACCTCGTGCCAGCAGCTGTACATGATCTGGAACACCACGGGTGATGCATGGGATGGTCGATAAAGCCGTTCTCCTCCAGATATCTCTTCAACAACCTCAGCATTCGATTTGTTCTCAAAGGGCATCCGACCCTCAGTAAAAACTTCCCACATCAAAACACCTGAAGAGAAATAGAAAGCAGGGATCAACAGGGAGTTGTCCAAATGGAGGTGAGGCAATGGAGGTAGGAGTCTGGAAATTCACTTACTTTAGGTCCTTTGCGTCCTGACCTGCAGGACTGAGGCAAAGAAAGTTCCTCTCACATCTGTTGCAAATTCATTACAGGGACTGTAATAACACTCATCACTGATTTGAGTTAAGCTGAGTCACAATTGTAGACATAATTTTTTCTGTGGCATTCAGCAGCGGCTATTTTAATCCATTTATTGTCCACCTATTTATGAGGTCAAAAACAATTTTTTCCAACCCACCCTTAGAAATTAGTCCAGTAATGTTAGAAACCGTGCAGTACGGTGGTGCAACAGTAGAGTTGCTGCCTCACAGCTCCAGAGACCCGGGTTCGATTCTGACTATGGGTGCTGTCTGTATGGAGTTTGTATGTTCTCCCTGTGACCACGTGGGTTTTCCCCAGGTGCTCCAGTTTCCTCCTACACTCCAAAGACATACAGGTTTGTGGGTTAATTGGCTTCGGTAAAGATTGTAAATTGTCCCTAGTGTGTTGGATCGGGCTAGTGTAGGGGGTTCACTGGTCAGTGCAGACTCGATGGGCCGAAGGGCCTGTTCCCACACAGTTTATCTAAACGAAACTAAGCTAAACAATATACAATTACAAAATATTCAAAATTTTGCAGATGCTGTAAATCTAAATATAAATAAGGTGGCACATTGGCGCAGCTGGTAGAAATGCTGCACCGGAGACCCGAGTTCAATCCTGATCTTGGGTGCACTCTGTGTGGGGTTTGCATATTCTCCCCGTTGCATGGGTTCCCTGCAGGTGCTCCTTTTTTCCTTCCACACGCAAAAGACGTGCGGGTTTGTAGGAGATAACATGGAATTTGTGTGAACGGTGATCTATGGTCATTGTGGACGTGGCCGAAGAGCCAATTTCCATGTTGTATCGTTCAATTAATCTTTCAATTAATCAATGAAGCAAAAAATATTGGAAACAATCACTAGGTTAGGTAACACTTGGCCAGTGAGTCATACAGCATGGAAATAGACGCCCACACTGACCAACATGTCCCATCTACACTAGTTTCATCTGCCTGCATTTAGCCCATATCTCTCTAAAACCTATCCTATCCATGTACCTGTCTAAATGTTTCTTTAACATTAAAGAATGAGAGCTTGTAATTTTGAGTCCACAATTGATTCCCATCACACAGAAGATTTTGAGCATTTTCTGACTTTATTCTTTACTACAGTCAATAATAAGGATTGGTCCAAGAACTTGAGCTGAACTGGCTCCAAGAACTTGCTTATATCTTGAGGATCAGAAGTTCTCAATGTGAAGGCTTACCAAATTAGAATTATATATTGGATGCTTAACATTGATCTGTTGAGTTGGCAATTTAGATGAACATTGATCTGCCTTACCAATTGCCTGACCACCTTGATATGTCGAGTGCCAAATATGATCAACATAAGCTTTCTTTCAACCTCACTCTCAGCTCTTTTGATATCACACGGAGAGAACAGGGCAAACGACCTGTTCTTTATGGTATTCATGACTTTCTTTTGTATTTTGCACTTGTTTGTTAAAATGCAGGAGTATGGGGCACAGGAGGATGAGGGATGATCTTATAAAGGTGTACAAGATCATAAGTCATAAGGTCATAAATAATATGAACAGAATTAGGTCATTCGGCCCATCAAGTCTACTCCGCCATTCAATCATGGCTGACCTATCTTTCCCTCCTAACGCCATTCTCCTGCCTTCTCCCCATAACCCCTGACACCTGTACTGAGAGGAATAGATAGGGAAAATGTATTTTATCCAGAGTAGGGGAATCAAGAACCAGAGGGCAAAGTTTTAATGTGACGGAGGGAAAGATTTCATAGAAACCTGAGGAGCAACTATTTTACACATACGGTGGTAGGTGTATGGAACCAGCTGCCGGGAGAGGTGGTTGAGGCAGGTATTAACACTACATTTAGACAGGTACATGGATAGAATAGGTTTGGAGAGATGTGGACCAAACACAGGCAGGTGGGACTAGTGTAGATGGGGAATGATGGGCAACGTGGGCGAGTTGGGCCAAAGGGCCTGTTTCCATGCTATATGACTCTATGACTCTCTAAACACGTTCAGCCACAAGCTCAATGAATAAGCAGAAATTCTTTTACCGAAGGACCAGACATCCGATTTACTGCTGAATTTAGACAAGTGGAAGACCTCAGGTGGTGACCATTTCACAGGAAATTTGGAGCCGGTTGAGCTGGTGTACTCATCATCAAGAACGTACCTGGAAAATAATCACCCTGGATTTCAAACATACATTTAACAGGAACCCAATTACTTCACCATTCACATTAATGATTGAAACTCCAAGCATTATTTTTCAAACAATACATTTTTTTAAATTGCTGTGCCTTTAAGTTCATAGAATTTAAATTAGCCAATGTTTAACAGAGACGAATCATTACAAGCTCTGAAAGTTATTTACGTTGATAAACTTTTTTAAAAAACTCTTCTGGGCTTTTGATGCAACTACTAAGGTTACAGCAGACAACATGGGGAATCCCCTGGAAACTCATTCCCAAAACATCCAATGACCTTTGCCCACTGAGGTAACCTATTTATATTCCGCAGTAGGCTTGTGGCACATTTCATGTTCGCTATGCCAAACATAACAAAGCAGTCTTTACTTTCTACTAATTAGCCATGCATCATTATTGATCTGGGTTTTTTTCCCTTGAAAGTAACATTCCCATCAAGCTTAATAATTCGATTTTTTAATGAATAGCAGTTTGAATTTGACATTCATATTCTAAGTTCATGATAGTTGATATTCGAAGTGACGAAAGCACCACTATGAATAACTATTTCCTTTTGGTAAGACAGTGCTGAGATGCCTCTCAGGAAAGGGGCTTTTTAAAATAACATCCGGTCTATAACTTTCTGCATCTGCATCTAAATTCACAAACAGATACCACATCAGAGACATTATCAAAATGTAGACTGGTGACAACATGCTCGGCACTGAGCAAATGTACTTTGTTATGGATAATGAACTGCAACAGTATCTATTTATGAGGCATCTTTAGTATAGTGAAAACATACCAAAATGTTTCACTGAAACATTTTTGAACAAAATGCACGTGCACTTTATGTCCATCACATTTGACTCTTCATAATAAGTTTCCAGCATAAATGTTTCCTGTGACCATGTGATTCATTATGTGCTCTGATCCCAAGCCCACATGTTTTGGTGTAGTTCACTTTCTAGGTCAATGTTTTACTAATTGCTTTTAACCAAAATTAATGTTGTGCTTTTAACAGCTACAAAGCATTTGAGTGACCCGAAGAGTTACAAACTGATGAGAGTACCTGATTTTTTACAATGGTAAATTTTTGTGTTAATGATTTCCCATATCAAGAATTATTTTCAACATTTTTAGCAAGATAAATGTGTAGATCATTATTGCCACTTTTATCAAAAGGATAAAATGACAAATTAAATACATTGCCCAGAGATATTAAATAATACCTGGAAGAGAACAATGATCATATCTTATGCTTCTGAATGCTTTAACACATGCACTTTTGGGGATTCTTGGAGAGATTACTCCCTATCAATGACTCCAGCAGCAACACAAAATAGTAAGAAGCCAGTAAGTAGCTCAATAAAAAAAGCAAACTTACAGTAAGTCAGAATTGTGGATCTGCTAAACAACTTACCTTGCCATTCCAAAATCAGATACCTTCACCACATTCTTGTCACTGACCAAACAGTTCCTTGCAGCCTGGTTACAAGAAAAAATTGTAAAGTGAATTTCATGGTTTCTAACAGATTTATACTTGGTTATAAATTTACGACCCAATTTGATGGACTCACAAAGGATTTCGTGAAGCGTGGCTTGAAGTTTAAAGGTGTAACACTGTTGAAGGTATGGAGAGGAAAGGTTAATGTGCCAAGAAGGAGGGGGCTGATGGCAATAGGTCTTAAGGAGAATAGTGGAGTAATTGAGGAGTAGGAACTGTGACCAATACAAATTAATTTGAGAATCAAGCCGGCAAACTGGATTGTCCGAAGATTAGTGGGAATAGGATCAAAGGAAATGGAACTTATTGACAAGCTGAGCTTTGGAGCAGGTGCAAGGAGAGAGACTAATGGGAGATTAAATTCAGGAAAAATGCTTTGGGAGAATTATGAACAAGTTGGTTAGAACTATTGAAGTGTGGTATGGTGGTACAGCGGTAGGGTTGCTGCCTTACAGTGCCAGAGACCCGGGTTCGATCCTGACTATGGGTGCTCTCTGTATGGAGTTTTTACCTTCTCCCTGTGAATGCGTGGGTTTTCCCTGGGTTCTCCATTTTCCTCCACACTTAAACTGCTTACAGGTTTGTAAGTTAACAATCTTCAGTAAAGATTATAGATTGTCCCTAGTGTGTCGGATAATGTTAGTGTACGCTGGTTGGCATGGACTCGGTGGGCCAAAGGGCCTGTTTCCATGCTGTAACTCTACAATAAACTAAACTGAGCTAGATGTGATACTCTTGTTGGATGTCCACAATATCACCTACAACCATTGATATCTCTTAATGCCATCCTAGTAAATTGCTAGTTCACTACCAGGTTTTGATTACATAGAAACACAGAAAATAGGTGCAGGAGTAGGCTATTCGGCCCTTCGAGCCTGCACCGCCATTCAATATGATCATGGCTGAGAGCCATGATTGTTGAGAGAAATCTTACCAAGTCCCGGTGAATGAAGTGGTTCCTCTCAAGATATGCCATCCCTTCACACACATCCTCACAAATACCTAATAAGACATCTTTGTTCAGTCGGCCTTGTCTCTGTCGCAGATAATTGAGTAGGCAGCCATTCTCCATGAACTCCGTAACTATACAGATTGGCTTCTGTTGTGTGCAAACTCCATAAAGTTGAACCAGATTTGAGTGAGATAATTTCCTGTGGAAGGAAAGAAGTACATGAGCAGCCAATTATATTATTGGATTAGGGGGTAAAATGTAAAATCCACACAGCCCTGTTAACATGTGGAATTAATTTGCTTCGGAATATCCAAGACTTTATATCAAAGATTGCAAGAAATATTTAGCTGGTAAGGCTGCATCTGTGGAGACAGAAACAGAACTAATGTTTGAGGTTGACAACAATTGATCAGAACCTTTTGAGCTGTTAATTCTGTTTTTCTCTGCATGTATTGCCTCATCCGATGAGGTTTTCCAGAATGTTCTATTTCATTTTGGGATTCCAGTTTGTGCAAAATTTTGAATGTTTTATTTTAAATTGGTGAGAGGAGATATTCATTGTGACACTAGTATCTTTATATATTTATTTGATGAGATCTAATGCATTTACACAACAAATACTTTATTTATATGTAAGAGTCATACATCAGGGAAATATATCAGCCCATAATGTCCATGCTCACCTTTTTTCCCATCTAAACTAATTCCATTTGCTTGCATTAGGACCAGATCCTCTCATCTGAAGTCTAAGATCTCTTGTTTGTGATACTCCTACCCAGGGAAAAAAAGATTATCTACCCTATTGATGCTTCTCATAATCTTATATACCTCCATCAAGTCACCCCTTCACGCCAAAGAAAACAAGCCCAGACTATAAAATCTCTCTCTATAATTACAGTTGCCCAATCCAGGAAAAACCCTGGTGAATCTCCTCTAGTCTCTTTTAGGACAGTCATGTCCTTCCTATACTGTGGTGACAAGGACTACAATATTCAGTGTACCAACTCTTATATTCTATTCCCTGACCTAAGCAGACAACATGTAACCTCCAGGTTCAGGAACAGCTTCTTCCCAACAACTATCAGGCCATTGAACACTACAAACTCAACCTCAACTCCCAGCTACAAATTGCCTAGGTTGCACTAGAGATTTGTTTGGGCTTTTTTTATTTATTGAACTTCACTTTTTATGTTTGTTTATTATATTATCTATTAAGTACTGTGTAAGTACTGTGTTTAAAAACCTGCCATGCTGCTGCAAGTAAGAATGTCATTATTCTTGATTGTTTGATGCCATATATCTTCACAACCCTAATGACCTGCATTGCCACCTTCAGGGAACTGTGGACTTGTATCCAGAAGTCTCTCTGTTCATCAAATTCCTTAATGCCCTACCATTTACTTCATATGTGGTAGCCCTCTTCAACATCCCAAAATGCATCACCACACAACAATGGAGATGTATGATAATGGATGTTTTACAGGATAGCTTCTTGCCAATTCCTTCCACTTTCAGGTTTTCCTCATTTTCTAGAGTCCTGAAGCAGCTACATTTTTTTAAATTCTAAATGCAATCTGCCCTATCTAAAAAAACTGGGAATTCCAATGGAAAGAAATTTGAAACAAGCAAATTGTCTGATTTCAGAGGGTTTTCCAAGGTCAGTAACACCATGGTGATATGGATTGATTTTCTGCACAAAGTGAATCTCCATGCCTATGTCTTTTTTTTTTAAACCCTCAAGTGCCCACCGCTCTTTCTATATGATCAGCAGCACTTACATCATGACCTTAGCTTCCTCAATAAAATCCTCTTCTGACATGGAACCTTCAAAAACAGTTTTGATTGCTACTTTATGCGTTGCTCTCCATTTCCCAAGGCGCACCATCCCAAACTGTCCGCTCCCCAGCTCTTTCATGAAAGTCAGATCCGACGTGTTGATCTCCCACTTTTCTGTGGGGGAAAAAAATCAGCTATGGTGGCCAGCATGGAAATGTTTCATCAAGATTAATCAATTAAAATATGAAATAGGCCCACACAATTAACAAATGAAAGTGGAAAGACAGAGATAGTGTGTGGTAGAGGATAGAATCATATGGCACGGAAACAGGCCCTTCAGCCCAACTCATCCATGCCAACCAAGATGCTCCATCTAAACTCGACCCATTTGCCTGTGTTTGGCCCATATCCCTTTATGGATGCCAGGGCTCTCAACATCAACGTGTCTTTCTCACTCTTCTGCTGGCAGGGCTGCGACTCTTTTGCTTATGTTACAACAGATGAGCTGAAGAATCCAAGTGGATTTTCAACCTGTAACTCTTCAACACCTCTTCAAATTAAACATTGAATAATCTTTATGAAAATTAAAGGGGGAGATTTTCACATTCTTGTGATTGCCTGAGCAAAATGATTGGAAAATAAACAAGGGTGGTGGTGTTAAGTGGTAAACCCACCCACAAAGGAGCTGCAACTGTCTGCCTGTTCATTGTGGTCTCCTGTTTGCGTGCCCCATCTTGGGCTAACATGAAGTTTGGTATCGAGATACAGCATGGAAATAAGCCCTTCAGCCCATTGAATCCACGCGGACCATCAATTGCTCGTGCACACTAGTTTATGTTATCCAACTTTTCATCCACTCCCTACACACCCAGGGCAACTTACTGAGGCAAGAAACGTGTCACTCTGGAGGTATGCCAGCCTATACACTACCCCTTTCAAGCACAATGCAGATTATCTGAAAGCAACATCAAAGCAGAGCAGTTGAATATATTAATTAAAAGATACAGAATGGAAACAGGCCCTTCAGCCCACTGAGTCCACACCAACCTGTCACACGAGTTCAATGTTTTTCTACTTTTCCATCCACTCCTTAAATATGAGGGGTAATTTACAGAGGCCAATTAACCTACAAACTTGTGTGCCTTGCAATGTGGGAGAAAACTGGAGAAAAGGCATGTGGCCAAAGGGAGAACTTGCTAACTCCACGCAGAGAGCACCGGAGGTCAGATTCTTCCAGTTGCTCCATTGTGCCTCCCATTAGTTTTAATTCCTCCCTTTTCATATTTTAGATTTACTGTCTTAATACCAGAAGAAATGAGGTTTAGGATATTTATATGTATATATAAATACATGCACACGCACGCGCACACGCACGCGCACACGCACGCTCACACACACACATTGATTTATGGAATAGCATACAGTACCATAGCTAAAGCCAGCTGTTGCAGGAACGCACCTTCCCATTATTCCAACGGGATATCGAAATCTTGTGATGAGGCCTAAGCAATATTATGGAGAAGAAAATATTATTTATTGCAAAAATCTCTAGTTATTATGATAGTGAGACTAAATAAGTGTATGTCAAATAATAAATGCATTTGTAAAATTCATTTTAAAGTGGTGAGATAGCTGTTTTTACTCTTAATAAAAACAAAAGGGGCATTCTTCTCTTGCATTGTCAAATTGAATGTCACTGAACGGTTGTAGCACATTCTTATTAATAATAATTCTTGTTAATAAGAATGTGCCACCTTGTAATGAGGAGGAGGGGGAGGGCGGGTGTAAAAGAAAGAGCCAGTCGTTTTGGGTAAGCAGTCAGAGAGCAAAAGGGTTGGATGAGGTGAGGGGCTGAAGTGCAGGAGTTTGACGATGAGTCTCCATTGGGGATAGTAGGAGAAAGATAAGATGACTGGATTGGGTCCTTCAGGAACTGGGTTGGGTAGATGATCTGTTGAGGGTGGGATAGTTAGTGGCTTGGTCTACCTGGAATCTCAGGAGAGATCATGGGTAGGAAGGTCATGCAGATGAAAGATGGTCTTATGCTGGCGGTGAGAGCAATAGAGGTAAAGGCTAGGAAGGGACTTTCCTTAGTAAAGACTCAGTCCAGTGCTGTGGCAAATTAAACCCACAGTTGTCATGGGAGCCTCCAAAACTGGTTGGTAACATGGTCTAATTCTCCCCTGTACAGGAATGATATATGTTGATGCACATTGATCATAATTTGAGCCAGGAATTGCGCAGACATGAAGTGAAGGTCAAAATGGTGGATATTATGTTTTACTTGTTACAGTTATCATTGCGTTTTATTGCCAACTGCATTTTTAATTGTGCAGCATTGAAATAAACTGAGACATCCGGTCTAATTTCTAAGAAGTTCCACTGTTCAGTTGATATGGAGAATCGTGCTAACTACCAACATCTGATCTATCAAAGGAAAAACCTCTGAAGATAGAAGCAGGAAAAATGCTTTTATTTACCTTTTGCCTGTTGCATCTCAAAATATTTCACACATCATATGTTACTTTGAAGTGCAGAGAAAGTTAGATTGCAGAAGGTCATCATGACCATTTTGAACATGGTACATATATAAACCACAATGAGGTAAACTGGCAAAAACGAGGCATCACTGGTTGAGAGAGATATGTTGCCTAACAAAATGAACTCCCTGTGCAGGATGGAGCTGCAGATGCTGGTTTAAACCAAAGATAGACACAAAAAGCTGGAGTAACTCAGCGGGTCAGGCAGCATCTCTGGAGAAAAGGAATAGGTAACGTTTCGGGTTGAGACCCTTCTTCGGTGTCTTTTTGTGTCTATCTAAAATTAACTCCCTGTTCTTTACTAAATATCCAAGTGGACAACAGGACCAGGCAAACATAGTGAAAAAGTCACTGCTTCATCTAAACATTACCATATCCAGCAATGTAACTTCTCATCACCACCACACTAAACTGGCAGCTCATGCTCTCAGTACAGAGTTCCCAGTGTAAGCTGACCTAAACATATCCAGATAATCGATCAGAAAGTACATAAAAATCACACTTACGCAATGTTTAAATGGAATTGCATTTTCACTTTCCCATACCTGCTGCATTGTGTTCATGATACTCAATAAGCTCATGAATTGTATCAAATAGGTGCTTCTCTGCCACATAGTACTGTGCCTGTGATGCCTGCGTCTGCTTAATGTGATAATGTCTCACTGATCCATTTTGATCTCTGTTGGAACACACAGTAATCAGAAATGAAATGTATTCATTCAAGTATTCTTATTCCCACAATATTTGATCATATATTTTCTTACTGGAAGCATTGTATTCAAAGGGGAATTGTTACCAAGATGTCATCATTGATCATCTATCTCACATATCAATAACATTGGTGTGCCCAGTAGAAAAATCAATAAGATAACCTATTAGAAAGAATGACAGCTTTCACACTAGTTCTATGTTATGTCACATTCGCATCCACTCCTTGCACATTAGGTGCAATTTTACAGAAGCCAATTAACCTACAAACTAGCACGTCTTTGAGATGTGGGAGGAAACCAGAGACCACGTGGTTACAAGGAGAAGATGCAAACTCCACTTAGACAACATCCAAGTTCAGAAATGAGCCTGGATCTCTGGCACTGTGAGGCAGCAGCTCCATCAGTTACTGGGTTAGATAGAGCTCTAGGGGCTAGTGGAATCAAGGGATATGGGGAGAAGGCAGGCACGGGTTACTGATTGGGGGACGATCAGCCATGATCACAATGAATGGCGGTGCTGGCTCAAAGGGCCGAGTGGCCTCCTCCTGCACCTATTTTCTATGTTTTATCAGCTGCACCATTGTGAGATAAAGGCACTTCCCGTAGAGATTTCTTATTTTTATAGATGCACATCTGAATTGATGGTCTCATTAAATCATTGCTTACCCTCCAGCTCTGGTGAAAACAGATACAGTGTAAATCCCTTGCTGGCTGGAGTCTCTGACAATAAAGGCCCCTTCTTTACCCTGAAAGAAAAGATATATGAAATGATACCAAACAACTTTAATAACCTATGAACAAGTTTGCAAAAGATGTGGGTGGTGAAAATGAATTAATTACACATGGGAAAAGATGAAAGGGACAATTTGGCCTTTCCAGCTTCCTTTACCATTCAGATTAATCATGGCTTATCTTGCAACTCAGCAGCATGTTCCTGCTCTCTCTCTCCCAACACCCCTTCATATCCTTTGTGATCAATGTCCATCCATCTCCTTCTTAAGTACATTCAGCAACTCTCTAGGTTTCTGTGGTAGCAAATTCCATTGGCTCACCACCCTCGAAGTGAAGATATTTCTAAATGCCTTACTCTATTTCCCACAACTGAGACCCCTCAATCCAAATCCACCATTGAAGGAAAAGCTTTCCTCTGCCAATCCTTCCAGCCTATGAAGACGTGTCAGACTTTTATAAGTTTCAACATGATCTCCTCTTCTTCTTCTACACTCTTGGTTGACCCAATCCCTCTGCATACAATAGTCCTATCATCCTGGGGATCAGTCAGGTGAATCCGGATTACCCTCCCTCCCTACAAGTGTATTCTTTCCCAAGTCGGGAGAGTAAAACCACAGATAACATACCAAGAGAGGTCTCACCTAGAAGGTGTAGAATTAGAGTAATTGATTCACAATGCATGGAAACAGGCACTTCAGCCAAACCTATCCATGCCAAGATATCTAAACTAATCACATTTGCCCACATTTGGCCAAAATACCTCTAAATCTTTCCTATCCAAATGTCTTTGAAATGTTGTTATTGTACCTGTCTTAACTATCTCCTCTGGCAGCTCATTCCATATATGAAATTGCCCCTCAAGTTCCTATTAAATCTTTCCCTCCTCACCTCAAACTTATGTCCTCTTGATTCCCCTACCCTAGGGAAAAATATTGTATTCACCCTATGAAGACGTGTCAGACTTTTATAAGTTTCAATGTGATCTCCTCTTCTTCTTCTACACTCTTGGTTGACCCAATCCCTCTGCATACAACAGTCCTATCATCCTGGGGATTCTAGCGTCCTCATGCTTTTATATACAGTACCTCCACAAGATCACCCTACAGTCTCCAGCACTGCAAGGGATAAAGACATAGCTTGCCAACTTCTCCCTATAGCTCAAAGTCCTGGCAACACCCTCATAACTTTTTTCTGCACTCTTTCCAACTTAATGGCATCTTTCTGATAGCAGGGTGACCAACACTGAATCCAGTAAGTATACAACTGTACAACTACATTTTGTACAACTGTAACAATGTCCCTACTACTTAAAATTCCCCGACTGATGAAGGCCAGCATGCCAAAAGCCTTCTCCACCACCCTATCTACCTGCAACGCCGCTCTCAGAGAACTGTGCTAATATTCCTGTATCCCACTGCTCTATAATACTCCACAAAGACCCTATCATTGATCGTGAAAATCCTGCCCTGATTTCACCTCCCAAAATGCACCACCTCACACTTTACTGAAAGGTGGTCACACCTTTGACCATTCCTCGGCCAACTTGCCCAATTGTAGTAATTATACCCAGGATAATTGTGAACCTACATTCAAAGCCTCTTGCAATGAAGGTCATGGTATAATTTGCCTACTTAACTACATTTTAGCCTTCAGTGTCTGCTGCAGAAGAATGCCCAGATGCCCTTGTGCACATACATTTCCTAATCATTCACTTTTTAAGTAATACTCTGTCTTTCTGTTTTTCATACCAAGGTGGATTACATCAATCCATTTTATCCTGCCCTATGTTTGCCCACTCACCCATCATGTTTAAATCGGTTTGATTCCACTTTGCTTTCTCCTCACAATTTATAATCGTTTCATGCCGTCAGGAAGTATGGTATTTGGATCTTTCACCTAAACTCTGGAATAGCTGATTCCCAGGCACTGATCCCAAGAGTGCCCCACTTATTCCTTCTCTATAGACCTGCCTGGTTGGTTCGGCTGGGCATAACCCGCTCCCACTCCCAGGTGTAAAAATAGATAATATTATGATACATAAAATCCTGCGTGCTAACCCTCAAACAGCTCCCTTTCACTCATTAACCAGATAACCTTGTTTACCTTGTCAAGAGAGAGCTAGATAGAGCTCTTAAGGATAGCGGAGTCAGGGGGTATGGGGAGAAAGCAGGAACGGGGTACTGATTGAGAATGATCAGCCATGATCACATTGAATGGTGGTGCTGGCTTGAAGGGCCGAATGGCCTACTCCTGCACCTATTGTCTATTGTCTATTGTCTACATCTTATTCCCATGGTCATCTCAGTTTAATCAAGGGCATCATCGACCCCCCACCCTCCCTGCAGTTTAAAAGCTTATTTTGTATCCTTTCCAGTTTTGACAAAGAGCCTTTGACCGAAAATGTTAACTCTATTTCTCTTTCCACAGATGTGGCCTGACCAGCCAAATATTTCCAATTTATATTTTAGATTTCCAGCACATGCAATTTCATTTTTGTAATTTTCAATTATTTTTATTGAATTATATTTCATGGATTTCTTTCATTGCTTTTCTATTTCGTTGTTCAGCTTTGTAAATTCTCTTTTTTGTGACTTAAATAGGCTGTATTCGTCTTCACTAACATTTCTGTCTTCACATACTTGTAGAAGCTCCCGCTTCCACATTCCCTGCAAGTTTACTTGCATATTCTGTTGTATGAGGGACCTGGTGGGCTCTGCCGCCGAGAGCGAAAGGGAACCCGGCGGAGGACTGCCGAGAACAAAGGGGGACCCAGTGGGGGCCGTCGAGAATGAAGCGGGGCCCGGCAGGCCGCCTGCGGCACAGGCCTGGTTCCTCACTGTGAGAAGACAAGACTGTACTAAGAAGTTTTAAAACTTTGTCGGCGTCAGAAAGGTGCCGACTCTTAGTGTACTGTCTAAGTGACGTCCGCTGTACAATATTGCCGGATTGGATACAAAAACAAAGAATTTTACTATACCGAGGATCATGTGGCAATAAAGCATCATTGAATCAGTGAATCGTTAAATGAATCAATCTCTCGGTCCTTTCAGTTGATTTCTAAGATGCTCAGGATTGCTATCTATTCTGGTAACTCAACATGACACCTCTTTGCATCCAATCCTGACCTTAACTTCTTTTATTAGTCATTTTTGGGGAATTTTTCTTCAGCGATGAAAGTCAAACAAAAAGAAATAAAATATGAATGGCTGCCATTTCAATGAGAATGTAAATGTACCATTGATGAAAATCAACTTTACTCATTTCCTCTAGAAAATATTAAGAAAAGGTTAAAAGGTAAAAACTGTCTCAATAGTGGCTAATATCTCTGTTTTGTAAAATGCAATTCCTTTAATATACCATACAACTGTCACATCAAATACACATACCTGTATATTTAAATTCTAAATTAGAAAAACAAATATTGATCAAAATCATATTTTTTAAAAAGGCAACATGTAACTTCAAATTAAATGTATGTCTAAAGTACAATTGTAGAAATTTCTATGCAATTTACCTCTTGCCGAAGGAGCTGTTCTGCTTTGTTTCGTGTGATATTTTTACAATACCACCTGGGAGAAAGGGAGATTGTTATTATTGGAATATCTACATGTGATAGTACAAACAGCATAGCAGTGTCCAGCTCTAGCAGTACTACACCTACAATGAAAAAGACCAATACATCTTTGTACAGCCATTCCTTAATTTATGAAAAAGAAAATCAAAGAAGCCATGTGAAATGCATCCCTGACATTTCAATACTGTGTGTTCCTATGAGTGAAGAGTGGTGGGTTATTCTTGATAGTGAAATTTGAATTTGTAAATCAAGGACAGGTACCCTCAAAGAGTCAGTGGCATTGTGGTGAGAGAATATGTGTAAATAAAACATTCCTTAAATGAGGAATTGCTGTATTCATACCTCAGGCAGTTTTTTTTTCATTGCTGCCCAATCTAGAGTGGATCTCAGTGAGGAGGTTTAATAATAATAGTTATCTCCTCTGACTTTTGTATCTTTCCTTTGATTGAAAAACGTCACTAATGGACAATTTAAGCAATATTTCACTGGACACAGTTGGTAAAGTCTACGACGGGAGGTCTCCTGGCTCACCACATTAGCAATGAATAGAAGGAAACATTTTGTGTCTGAAAGGTCTGTAGCCTGTGCGCCAAGAAAGATTTTAGGCATCTGGAGGGACCATCTAAAAAAACAATGGGATCCTCTTTACATTGTGTGACAGGCAGCCTGGTGTGATGAGGTTTTCTGGTCATGGCTACACAGGTACACTTCAGTGCTGAGAAATATATCCTGCACCCTGTATACACAAAATGCTGGAGTAACTCAACGGGTCAGGCAGCATCTCGGGAGAGAAGGAATGGGTGACGTTTCGGGTCGAGACCCTTCTTCAGACTGATGTCGGGACAAAGATAGGATGTAGTCGGAGACAGGAAGACTAGTGGGAGATCTGGGAAGGGGGAGGGGATAGAGAGGGAAACAGGGACTACCTGAAGTTAGTGAAGTCAATGTTCATACCGCTGGGGTGTAAACTGCCGAAGCGAAATATGAGATGCTGTTCCTCCAATTTGCGCTGGGCTTCACTCCGACAATGGAGGAGGCCCAGGACAGAAAGGTCAGATTGGGAATGGGAGGGGGAGTTGAAGTGCTGAGCCACCGGGAGATCAGGTTGGTTGAGACGGACTGAGCAGAAGTGTTCAGCGAAACAATCGCCGAGCCTGCGCTTGGTCTCGCCGATGTAGAGAAGTTGACATCTGGAACAGCGGATATAATAGATGAGGTTGGAGGAGGTGCAGGCGAACCTCTGCCTCACCTGGAAAGACTGTTTGGGTCCTTGGATGGAGTCAAGGGGGGAGGTAAAGGGACAGGTGTTGCATCTCCTGCGGTTGCAGGGGAAAGTACTTGGGGAGAGGGTGGTTTGGGTGGGAAGGGACGAGTGGACCAGGGAATTTCGGAGAGAACGGTCTCTGTGGAAAGCAGAAAGGGGTGGAGATGGAAGATGTGGCCAGTAGTGGGATCCCGTTGGAGGTGGCGGAAATGTTGGAGGATAATTTGTTGTATGCGACGGCTGATGGGGTGGGAGGACAAGGGGGACTCTATCCTTGTTATAATGTGGGGAGGGGGAGCAAGAGCGGAGCTGCGGGATATTGAGGAAACCCTAGTGAGAACCTCATCTATAATGGAAGAGGGGAACCCCCGTTTCCTAAAGAATGAGGACATCTCCGATTCCTTAGTATGGAACACCTCATCCTGGGCGCAGATGCGGCGTAGACAGAGGAATT
Organism: Rhinoraja longicauda; assembly: GCF_053455715.1. Lineage (NCBI taxonomy): Eukaryota > Metazoa > Chordata > Chondrichthyes > Rajiformes > Arhynchobatidae > Rhinoraja > Rhinoraja longicauda. The sequence goes on along the minus strand of NC_135953.1, from coordinate 63,427,065 downwards.
GGGAGTAGGGGATAGAGTTTTTACAGAAAACAGGGTGGGAAGAAGTGTAGTCAAGATAGCTATGGGAGTCAGTGGGTTTGTAGTAGATGTCGGTCACTAGTCTGTCTCCTGTGATGGAGATGGTGAGATCCAGAAATGGTAAGAAGATGTCGGAGATGGTCCAGGTATATTTAAGAGCAGGATGGAAATTCGTAGTGAAGTCAGTGAGTTTTGCATGGGTACAAGAGGTAGCACCAATGCAGTCATCAACGTAGCAGGGGTAGAGTTCGGGGATGGGGCCAGTGTACGCCTGGAACAGGGATTGTTCGATGTACCCTACAAGGAGGCAGGCATAGCTAGGGCCCATGTGAGTGCCCATAGCTACGCCTCGGGTTTGGAGGAAGTGGGAGGAGTCAAAGGAGAAGTTGTTGGGGGTAAGGACCAGCTCTGCTAGGCAGAGGAGAGTATTGGTAGATGGAAATTGGCTGGTTCTGCGGTCGAGGAAGAAACGGAGGGTGGGGGATGGTGGTGTAGAGTGACTGGACATCCATAGTAAAGATAAAGGAGTGGGGGCCTGGAAAACGGAAGTTATTGAGGAGACAGAGAGCATGTGAGGTATCTTGGACATAGGTGGGGAGGGATCGGACCAGAGGGGATAGGATGGAGTCGAGGTAGGTTGAAATTAATTCGGTGGGACATGAACAGGCAAAAACAATGGGTCTGCCAGGACAGTTCTGTTTGTGGATTTTGGGAAGAAGGTAAAAACGGGCCGTGCGGGGCTGGGGAATTATAAGGTTGGAGGCTTTAGGGGGCAGAGAGCTGGAAGTGATGAGATTAGTAATGGTGTTGGAGATTAAGGCCTGGTGCTCATCTGTGGGGTTATGGTCCAAGGATCACTCTGTATCTTTCCTTTCACTCTACATATTGTACTTGAGTTTGGCTTGATTGTAGTTATGTAAAGTATTATTAGATTTGATTGGATAGCATGTTAAACAAAGATTTTCACAGTACCTCGGTACACCTGACAAAAATAAACCGAAACCTAAACTTAAGAAAGTAGCATCCACAAAGCGAGCCAGTTTCCAGTTGTCAAAATGCCAGTGAAGCTGCCCGGAGCTGGAGAGCTTCCCCTTGATCCACCGCTCTGCAACCTTGGCTACTTTCCACTGTATTCTCCCCTCTACACCACACCCACATCCCACAGTGCTTTGCTGTCAGAAATCCATTGCTTAAGCTGGATAAAATAGACAATAGACAATAGACAATAGGTGCAGGAGTAGGCCATTCAGCCCTTCGAGCCAGCACCGCCATTCAATGCGATCATGGCTGATCACTCTCAATCAGTACCCCGTCTCTGCCTTCTCCCCATACCCCCTCACTCCGCTATCCTTAAGAGCTCTATCCAGCTCTCTCTTGAAAGCATCCAACGAACTGGCCTCCACTGCCTTCTGAGGCAGAGAATTCCACACCTTCACCACTCTCTGACTGAAAAAGTTCTTCCTCATCTCCGTTCTAAATGGCCTACCCCTTATTCTTAAACTATGGCCCCTTGTTCTGGACTCCCCCAACATTGGGAACATGTTTCCTGCCTCTAATGTGTCCAATCCCCTAATTATCTTATATGTTTCAATAAGATCCCCCCTCATCTTTCTAAATTCCAGTGTATACAAGCCTAATTGCTCCAGCCTTTCAACATACGACAGTCCCGCCATTCTGGGAATTAACCTAGTGAACCTACGCTGCACGCCCATGTGAATGCATTTCGCCACACTGATTGAAATGAGGCACAACAACCAATTCTAGTCAAAGCTATAAGATGGGAGCCTAATGATTGGCGAGGACTGGGTGGGTCAAGGGGCCTCTTTCTGTGACATAAGTCTCAATGGTTCAAAGTCCCTGTAAATGGCTTAAGGTTCCACACCACCAGCTGGGCCTTATGGGGCCAGCCTTATGAACTTTCTAAAATACAGAAAAAAATCCCCAGACAATTAACTATTTCAGGTTTGGCTTTGCCCAAATGTGAGTCTCATGACCAATACTCCTACCCCTCAGAAGCCTTAAAAGCTCTTGCCTTCTACAGGCGCCCTGATAAACGGAACAAAACCTTTCTATGTGATACGAGTTGAGCTTTGCCAGGTAATCTTCCCTCTTTGTGTATTTTATTTTGTTTATGCCAATCCCCACCTCAACCTCCCCATATCCCCCATACTTCTTTCCGCTTAATTTCAGATATCTCAATGGGAAGTCAATAGTGAAGATAATGGCTATTTTCTTGTGAGTAAAGATAGCTATGCCTCGGAAAATCTTGAATGCCCTCCATGACTGAGTTAATGGAGAAGTCTTCAGTCAATTGCATTTCATGATCCTGAACCAATTGTTGAGCAGGTCATCAGTCAGAGTTGGGAACACTGTGTGAGCCGATTCACTAGGCAGACGTAGCTAAGAATTGCAATGACATTTCCTTCTTGCTGCCACTCCACTATCACAATGGCAAGATCCACAACCGTCTTACCCACCTTGGAAGGACAGAGCTTTCATATCATTCCATTCTTTCAAGCCACCCTGGTAACCTCCACACCCCTGACATGAAGCCCCAGAGTCAGTGACATTATGGTGAAAATGTACGAAAATGAAAAGTAACACTCTGGGCAGTGTGTACCACACAAATGTATCAGAGAACTGACTACCACATCAGTATAGTGCAATGCACAACAGCACAAGGATATTGCTGAATTAGAAACATTTGCCAACTACTAATTTTTAAACTAGTTTCTTAATAACATAACAGAATTCTTGTTAATATTGAAATAGCAAGCTGTTAGAGATGAACTTACTCAAATGCCTCTATATTAATAGATTTCTTCTCAGTCACATAGTTGCTTGGAATGAATCCTTCATTTCTGAAATGATATGCATTAATTATTCTCTGTTTTGCAGCAATCAGATTAACAAACCTTTGTAAAGACCATTGACAGTTTGCAGCCTAAATTCAAACTTTATGAGGTGTTTTCTAAGAATGTTTTTCAATTACGCCACCACATTGCATGAATCAATTCACCCACCTCGTCTAACGCACACTAGTTCTATGTTATTCCACTTTCACATCCACTCCCTACACATGAGGGACAATTTACAGGGGCCAATTAACATACACACCAGCATGTCTTTGGGATGTGGAGGAAACTAGAGCACCTGCAAGAAACCCACACGATCACAGAGAGAAAGTGCTAAATCCAAACCCGAGGTCATAAGGTCATAAGGGGTAGGAGTAGAATTAGGCCATTCAGCCCATCAAGACTACTCCACCATTCAATCATGGTTAATCTATCTCTCCCTCCTAACCCCATTCTCCTGCCTTCTCCCCATAACCTCTGACACCTGAACACCTGAGTTGCGTGCTAAATCTAACTGAATGTCCCTCAAAAATATATAATCTATACTGTATCAAATATGCAAAAACTAAGTCTTACCCATCCTTGTCTCTCGCTTTCCACCAGAGAGGGTCATGCTTTTGAAGTATAATGTACTCTTTGTACCTCCTGATGCTCAGGCCAGTGGGTTCCTGGGCACAGAGATCATACAGTGCAATCACACGGACCTCCCCTCCGTCCTCCTCATCAGTGGGTGGAGGTGGGGGAGGCTTCCTTCTCGATGGGACCCCCACTGTCCTGTTCACCTGACCAGTGACACAACATCGTAAGATAATAAACATACTGAACCTGTTAAAAATACTGTCAATCAGTGCAAAATAGATACCCCCAAAATAACAAAAATCATTCTTATGATTCAACTAGATAGAGGCCTAGATAGAGTGGATGTGAAGATGGGTATTTCCAGTAATGGGAGTGTCTAGGACCGGAGGGTACAGCCTTTCAATAAAAGGACATACCTTTGGAAAGGAGATGGAGAGGAATTTCTTCAGCCAGAGGGTGGTGTATTTGTGGAACTCATTGCCACAGATGGCTGTGGAGACCGTCATTGGGTATTTTTAAAGCAGTGATTGATAAATTCTTGATTAATAAGGGTGTCATATATTATGGGAAGAGGCAGGAGAATGGCGTTGAGAGGGAAAAATATATCAGCCATGATTGAATGGCGGAACAGATTCGATGGGCCGAATAGCCTAATTCTGCTTCTGTGTCTTATGATCATAAAGACTAACTGTTTCTACATCTTTGAAAGCTTTACCAGTGCAGTGGATGCATCTTGTAAATGGTGCAGTGAAGTGAAAGTTGCCTTTGTGTGACTGTTGTGTTAAATGTCTCTCCCAGTTGTATATACAGAGTCGTGTTACGTGCAGGTTCTATCCTGTATCATTTATTACGAAAACATTGCAAAAATGTTTAACGTACTCTGTAAATATTTGAAGAAGGATACGATGACTGGCGCTCATTCAAGGGATACTCGTCCATGAGATCAGCATTATCATCCAGGCTCATCTGAGTCGTGACTGCACTAAAATTGAACAAAAGTAAAAGATGGCATTAACCATGTTACCGTGGGCCATAGATGCTCAGCAAAAATATTGAAATATTCATTTAGCTGAAAGGTATTAAAGGCACAGCTTACCGTTTTTGAACAGTGCAGCAGCAGCAAAACACCGACTGGATGGTATGGTCTGAGGAGAGAGGAAATATTTAGCAACAACACTGGAGAGATGAAAGCACAATATAGCAGGTAACAGAAATGTACCATTGACGTTTTTCTTTGAAAGCCCCTAAAGAATATTGCGCATGCACAAATGTTATTATTTGGAAGATTTTTTTCAGAGAGATTTATAAGGTTTCAAAAAAATGTAAGAACAAATTGTGGCCCTAGAAACTCATCATATGAAAACATAGCAACAATAGCCTCCCCATAATGGAATTAATTTGCACAATAATTTTGAAATTGTAATCTAGGACTATGTAATGAAAATAAATAGCACAAAACATGGATTATTTTCTCTGAAATGCCAAAAGGTTGAGGGGAGATCTGATGGAAGTTTATAAAGTTTTGAAGGCAGACTGAATAGTGGCATAGAAGAGATTTATAGATAGGCACATGGATACAAAGGGAATGGAGGGATATGGAGGCAGAGGAGATTAGTTTATCTTGGCATCATGCTCTGCAAAGATATTGTGGGCTGATGGGCATGTTTCTGTGTTGTACTCTTCTCTTCTATGTTCTAAAGAATTTAAGTTTTAACTGAATTATACCCACTATCATCTTGCATTTAATTATCTGTGATTATTTATGTTGGTTTAAAAGTCTAAACAACAAGTCAATTTACCCAATACAGGGTGTCAGGGGTTATGGGGAGAAGGCAGGAGAATGGGGTTAGGAGGAAGAGATAGATCAGCCATGATTGAATGGCGGGGTCGACTTCTTGGGCCAAATGGCCTAATTCTGCTACTATCACTTATGACCTTAAGAACAATACCCACCCACAAAATCATCCATGTCCCAGACTGGAATGGATCCATTTGTCACATTGTGCCTTGCAATCTTGGGTGAATGGGCACCTGTGATCACATTAATCCATATTGTCAATGATCTGCAGGTGTGGTGACCGACATTCTGGTGAAGCCACACTCGGGTCTGTTTCACAATAAATGTTACAATTACTTTAGATCACTTTAAATTCAGTTTTAATGAGTTAAAATTCTATCAGTTGACCCGGTTTTGGTTGTTGAGCCAGAGCTAGCGGTCCATTCCACTCACTGATTTTTTCTCCGTCTTGTGCAGGTATTCCATAAATACATTTTCTGCTTAAATTGGTTTAAATTCTGGCTTTGCGTGGCCAAAATGGTCACATTATAGTAATTAATTGACTAAATTACAATTAGTTGAGCTGATTGATGGGAGATTTTATGTTTGCTAATGAATGTTCTGGGAAATTCGAGTAACGCTGGATTCTGGTAAAACTAGTATGAATTTCAGGACTCCCTGGGTGTTATTTCCAGGGAATGGAAACTCGTTGCAGTAATTCCTGTCCATCTCAAGGATATGCCATTGGGTTTCTTGTTCATATCATCGCCAGCAAATCAGAGCTGAAATAGTTTTATGGTCATGGACTGAACAAGCTGCAAAAGTCTCCACTATCACCCCCACCTCTCCACCTCTCTTCCAGCGCTCTCCTCCGCCAATGACAATCAGGCTGAAGAGGGAGCCCAGCCTGAAATGTTGCTCATCCATGTGTTCCAGAGATGCTTAGGAAGGAACTGCAGATGCTGGTTTACACCAAAGATAGACACAAAGTATGGCTCCAGTTTAACAATAGAAATTGCGGAGGTGGAGAGGCTATTCAGAAAACAGAAAAGCCGGAAATCTCCAGGACCGGACAATGTTTCCCCCTCCACCCTCAAGCTCTGTGCCGAACAACTGGCACCGATCTACACAGACATTTTCAACCAGTCCCTGCAAACCTGCACTGTCCCTGCCTGCTTTAACGTCTCCACTATTGTCCCTGTACCCAAAAAGACAAGGATCACTGGTCTTAATGACTACAGGCCTGTCGCATTTACCTCTGTTGTCATGACCTTTGAAAGACGTGCTGGACCAGCTGATAAACATCACAAACCCCTTGCTGGACCCCCTGCAGTTTGCATACAGGGCCAATAGATCGGTGGACGACGCAGTCAATCTAGGCCTGCACTTCATCCTCCAGCACCTAGACCACAAGGGGACCTATGCCAGGATTCTGTTTGTGGACTTTAGCTCTGATTTTAACACCATTGTGCCAGAGCTACTACACTCCAAACTCTCCCAGACTGTGCCTGAACCCCTCTGTCAGTGGATCATCAACTTCCTGATGGACAGGAAGCAGCATGTGAGGCTGGGAAAGCACATCTCGGACCCACAGACCCTCAGCATAGGAGCTCCGCAAGGCTGCGTACCCTTTACTCTCTCTACACCAACTACTGAACCTCCACAGACTCCTCTGTCAAGCTCCTCAAGTTTGTAGATGGCACTACCCTGATTGGAATGATCCAGGATGGGGAGGAATCTGCCTACAGAGGGGAAGTGACACAGCTGGCGTGCTGGTGCCATCGCAACAACCTGGAGCTCAATGCTCTTAAGACAGTGGAACTAATTGTAGACTTTCGAAGAGATCCCCCTCCCCCCACTCACCATCAACAACACCATAGTCACATCTGTGGAGTCATTTAAGTTCCTTGGAACCATCATCTCCAGGGACCTTAAATGGGGGGCCACCATCGACTCCACAGTCAAAAAGGCCCAACAGAGGATGTACTTCCTGCAGCAACTGAAGAAACACAATCTGCCACAGGCAATGATGGTCCAATTCTATACTGCTATCATTGAGTCCGTCTTCACCTTCTCCATCATGGTCTGGTTTGGCTCAGCCACCAAGCCCGACATCCGGAGGCTGCAACGGATCGTTCGCACAGCTGAGAAGGTTGTTGGCTGCAACCTTCCCCCCATTGACGAACTGTACACTGCAAGGGCCAGGAAACGAGCAGGCAAGATCATCTCTGACCCCTCTCACCCTGGCCACAAAGCACTTCCCTCTGGAAGGCGACCCCGGGCTGTCAAAGCAGCCACAGCCAGACATAAAAACAGCTTTTTTCCACGAGTGATAGTTCTACTCAATAACCAAAGTCTGGAGTCTCTTTTTTGCTCTGGTTTATTTTCACCCACATGTTTACACCGTAATGTTGTATCGTTATTGTTTTGATGTGGTTATGCTTTATTCTTAATTGTTAACTGTATGTTTGTGTTGTCATTTGTGCGCGGAGCACCAAGGCACATTCCTTGTATATGCATTCTTGGCCAATAAACTTATTAATTCATTCAAGTACTAGAGTAATTCAGCAGGTCAAGCTGTATCTCTGGAGAAAAGGAATAAGTAATGTTTCGGGTTGGAACCCTTCTTCAGATTCCCAGTCTGAAGAAGGGTACCAACCCGAAACGTCACCATTTCCTTGTCTCCAGAGATGACCCGCTGAGTTACTCCACCACTTTGTGTCTATCCTCCAGAGATGCTACCTGACCTGCTGAGATATTCCAACACATTGTGTTCTGAGCAAGATTCCACAGTTCCTGACTGATGAAGGCCATTGTGCCAAAACCCTTCTTCGCCACTCTATCTACCTGCAACACGACTTTCAGGGCACTGTGTAGTTGTACTCCTCAATCCCTCTGCTCTACAACACTCCCAAGGGCCCTATTTTCACTGTGTATGGGAGATTTCTGGTTTAACTTCTCAAAGTGCAACAATGTACACGCATCTGAATTAAACTCCATTTGCTGTTCCTTGGCCTACTTGCCTTTATATTCAAGATCAAGATGTAATTCTTGATAGCCATCTTCATTTCCCCAAATCCACCTATTTTAGTGTCACCTGCAAACATATTCTCATCCAGATCATTGACAAAGAGCAATGGCCCAGCACCAACCCAAGGCACACCACTGGTCACAGGTCTCCAGTCCAATGCAACCATCCATTACCACCCTCTGCATCCTACCCTGAAGCTATTTATGTATTCAGTTAAACACAAACAACTGCAGATGTGGGTTACATAAAAAGACCCAAGTGCTGGAGTAACTCAGCGGGTCAGGCAGCATCTTCAGAGGACATGGATAGGTGATGTTTTTGGTCGGAAGAAGGGTCCCCAACTGAAACACCACCTAACCATGTCCTCTAGAGATGCCACCTGACCTGCAGTATCCAGTTAGCTAGCTCTCCCTGGATCCATGCGAACTAGTGTCCTCACAGTGTCTGGGACATTTTAACAGATATTGTTTTATATTTTGAATATCAGACATATTTTAGTTTTGTTGCATGGTTACACATTAGTACACATCACTGACACATCAACCACCCATCTAGCAGAAAATGTTGTAAATACTCAATGGTAGGCCACATCTGTGGGAAGAAAAACAGAGTTAACATTTGTTTGAAAGGCCTTTGTCCTGAAATATTAACTGTTTCACTTCCCAGAGATGTGGCCTGGCCTGCGGAGTATTTTCAGCATTTTCTGTTTTTATTTTATATTTCCAGCATGTGCAGTTACTTTGATTTTCAACCACCCATATAATTTTGATATAAAATGCAGCCAATCTGCAGACATCACTTTCACACACTAACATCGGCATACGCACTTGCTTAATTTCCAAGTAATCACAACTACACCACAAGTTAGACTTGTTTTAGCATTTCCTGCTTTTGTCATTTCTGTCCTTGTCAAACTCCTTTATATGACTCTCAAATAAATGTATGTCCAATGATGGATGGAGCAGTTTATTATTCATTTCAAAGTCCAAAGTTGAAAGTTCTTCCCTGCAGTTACTGGAGAGAAAATAATTCTTCTTCTTCTTCTTCTTAAGCCCTTGGCTCCTCTAGGGAGCATAGGCCATTGACAAATGTCCTCCACCTCACTCGGTTGTTGGCGGTTCTTTAGAGATCTCCCCAGTTGAGCCCACTCCCAGACACCTCTGCCTGGACACCTCTTCTCCAGCTGTTCCTGGGGCGACCTCTTTTCCTTGGGGGTTCCATTTCAGGGCTTGACGGGTGATGTTTGCGGGAGGTTTTCTGAGGGTGTGTCCAATCCAACTCCATTTTCTCTTTGAAACTAACTTTATTTCATACAGTTGTTCCCTTCCTTGCCTTTCTTACAAATGATGCAAAGAAATTAACCCAATCACTTGCTTAGAAGTATCTCAGACAGGTAGGGTGCTTCGCTACTTCGCTTACTGGGCCATTCACCTGCAGCAGCGGCCAGAGGTTGACAATAATTGTGTCAGCACGGTGGCGCAGCGATAGAGTTGCTGCCTTACAGCGCTTGTAGCACTGGAGACCCGGGTTCAATCCCGACTACGGGTGCTGTCTGTACGGAGTTTGTACATTCTCCCCGTGACCGCGTGGGTTTTCTCCGAGATCTTCAGTTTTCTCCCAGACTCCAAAAACGTACAAGTTTGTTGGCTTGGTATAAGCGTAAATTGTCCCTGTTGTGTGTGTTGAATAGCGTTAATGTGTGGGGATCGTTGGTCGGTGCAGACTCGGTGGGCCAAAGGGCCTGTTTCCGCGCTGTATCTCTAAACTAAACTAAAAGACCGAAATATGTCTGCCCCTCATAATCCGGTGAGAAATGCAGACCCTCAAAAAAGTTATGAATCTCCAGATACGAGAGCATATTGACATTATTTCAGAAAGTGTGATGAGGATTTTTTAATTAGTTATTTGCTGGATGAGTACATCTCAACCAATGTCAAATACCAAATAGAAACATATACAATTCTTAAGGGATCGGACAGGCTAGATGCAGGAAATATGTTCCCGATGTTGGGGGAGTCCAGAACCAGGGGTCACAGTTTAAGAATATATAAAATTATTTTAAAGAATTTTTTAAGAATAAAGGGTAGGCCATTTAGGATTGAGATGAGGAATACCTTTTTCATCCAGAGAGTTGTGAATCTGTGGAATTCTCTCCCACAGAAGGCAGTGGAGGCCAATTCACTGGATGTTTTCAAGAAGGAGTTAGATATAGCTCCTCGGGCTAACAGAATCAAGGGATATGGGGAGAAAGGAGGCACTGATTTTGGATGATCAGCCATGATGAGATTGAATGGAGGTGCGGGCTCGAAGGGCCGAGTGGCCTACTCCTGCACCTATTTTCTATGTTTCTATGTCAGAATTTTTTTAAAATTTTTTTTTTAAATTTTATTTTATTTTATTTAAGTTTTAACAGAACTCATACATGTTACATTTCATAGTAAGCAATAATAACTACATTATAAATTCGATTATACACGTATTGTTCTGTATTATCTCCCCTCCCACCCCCCACCCCCTTCCCCCCACCCCCCAGTTAAAAAGAAGGAAAAAGAAAAAGAAAAAGAAAGAGAGAAAGAAAGAAAGAAACCTGGTCCAGAAGGAGACACTTCCGGGTAATTTCTTATTAAATTCTTATTAAAGGTATCAAAACAATCCTGAATTTAAATATTACCAATTCTTAATCCTAGCTTTAAAATGAATGGGTTCCACACCTTCAAGAAGAAGTCATATCCATTTCTCAGATTATACGTTGCTTTTTCTAATGGGATACAACTACGCATTTCTGCACACCATCTTTCAAATCTTATTTCATTTTGATCTTTCCAAGTGACCGCTACACATTTTTTTGCTACTGCTATTGCTATTTTGAGAAATCTTTCCTGATGTTTATCTAAAATTAGCTTTGGTAATATTCCTTTTGTATCTCCCAATAAAAACAACCTTGAATCCAATGGTATGATCTTATTCATCAATTGTTCCAAACATTTTTTTAGGTCTTTCCAAAAAGGAGTTACCTTCTGACATGCCCATGTAGAGTGTAAAAAAGTACCCACGTCTTGGTTGCATCTAAATCAAATTTCAGATGAGTTTGGTTTTAAATTGTTTAATTTTTTCGGGGTTAAATATAGTTGATGTAAAAAATTATATTGTACTAAACTATATCTCACATTAATAGTATTTTTCATACTATCTAAACACAGTCTTTCCCAACTTGGTTCATCAATGATAATATTAAGATCTGTTTCCTATCTTTGTCTTGATTTTTGAATTCCTATCTTTGGACTAGATTTTTGTAATAATTTATACATTGATGATATAAAAAAAATTATTCCCTTGCCCTGAATCAAGGATTCAATTCCTTTAATCTGAAATAGAGACATTGAATTACCTAACTTTTCCCTTAAAAAAGATTGTAATTGATAATAGAAAAAAATATTATTCCCTGGAATTTGATATTTATTTCTCAATTGAGAAAATGTCAAAAAGTTATTAGGTGGATTGCAATTACCAAATTTTAAAAATGATTATCTGGCAGCACAAATGAGTTTTATTTCATCCTTTTATCAAGAGGGTGGAAAAACAGCATGGGTTAAAATTGAAATGGATAAAATAAAAGAGTTATGTCCAGAAGAATTTATATATAAATGGGAAGCGAAGCTATTAGTTAAGGATAAAGAGTCACCTTTGCTAAAACATTTAATTAATACATTGTTGAAAACAGTTAAAGTTAATGATAAAATATTTTTTTTAACAGCTAAAACTCCATTAGTAAAAAATAGATTATTGCCGTTTGCTTGGAATAATCAAATACTATAAGTCTGGGAACAGAAGGGTATTAAAAATATAGGAGATTGCTATGTCAGAATTTATTAATCATATCTAAATGACCCCCACACTGAGGAGGCAGTTAGCAGTCAATCACAAGAGTCACATGTAGAGCAGATGAGATAAGGATGATGCTTTTCCCTCTCCAAAGGGCATTTGTGATTCAATGGGGTTTTTGGAGAGTTAGCAATTTATAGTTTCTATTGCAGGAACTGACCTTTTCTTTCACATTCTAGTGGGGGAGTCTAGGACCAGAGGTCATAGCCTCAGAGTAAAAGGAAGTTCCTTTAGGAAGGAGATGAGGAGAAATTTCAGGTGAAAGGGTGGTGAGTCTGTGGAATTTATTGCCACAGACGGCTGTGGAGGCCATCAATAGATAGTTTTAATACAGAGATTGATAGATTCTTGATTAGTACGGGTGTCAAAGGTTATGGGGATTTCGCAGGAGAATGGGGTTAAGACAGAAAGATAAGGTTTCAAAGGTTTCAAAGGTCTTTTATTGTCACAATTAAGGTACAGTGATATGCGAATTACCATACAGCCATACAAAAAAAGAGCAACAAGCCACACAACTACATAAAAGTTAATATAAACATCCACCACAGCGGATTCCCAACATTCCTCACTGTGATGGAAGGAAAAAAGGTCCATCTTCTTCCTCTTTATTCTCCCACAGTCGGGGCAGTCGAACCATCCGTCAGGGCGATCGAAGCTCCCGCAGCCGGTGGTCGAAGCTCCCATGTTGGGGCGATCAAAGCTCCTGCATCGGGGCGTTCGAAGCTCCTGCCGCTTGGAGTTCCTGAAGTCGGTCTCTGACCAGAGACCACACGCTCTGTGATGTTAAGTCCACAAGCACCCATGGCTGGAGCTCCGAGGTCGATCCCTGGCAAAGGGATCGCGGGCTCCACGATGTTAAACTTCCTATAGGCTCCCCGCGGTGAAGCTCTCAAAAGTCGGTGTCCAGCAAGGCCGCCAACTCCTCAATCTTAGGCCGCAGTGCGGACGGAGATACGATACGGAAAAAAAACGCATCTCCGTCGAGGTAAGAGAATAGAAAAAGTTTCCCCCAACCCCCCCCCCGCCCCCAAATAAAACAAACTAAAGAACACTAAAAACATACATTTAACACATACTATTAAAACACAAAGAAGGGAGGAAGGCCCAGACAGACTGTTGGCGAGGCGAGATAGATCAGCCACGTTTGAATGACGGAGTAGACTTGATGGGCCGAATGGCCTAATTTTTCTCCTATCACTTATGAACTTATGAAGATTTATTTACTCAGTTGAATTTAAGTTCTCCTGATCCTGAATTCAATAACCCACCACTACAAAATGAGGGGCAACTTATCAAATATTTTCTCATTACTGCTATAAAAAGGAGGAAATCTTTCATGTTATTTCTTTATAAATGTAAAGTACACATAAAAACGCAAAACTTTCCTGAATTCTGACTCAAAATCATCAGATTAACAGCAACCAAATTAGTTTCCAACCAACAAATATTGCCTTGCTTCCTTTTTTCCCCAAGTAAAATAATAGCATGACTTAAGATTAAAATTAAAATTAAAGATTTAATCATAAAATTAGTTTGATTGAGTGTAGTTTATTATTGTTACGCATACTGAGGTAGAGTGAAAAGCTTTTCTTTGCATGCAATTCAGTCAATTAAAAGATTTTACGTGAATACAATCAAGCCATCCACGTGCACAGATAATGGATAAAGGATACAGCATTTTGTGCTAAATATAACATTGAGGTCCGATAAAGTCCAATTAAAGATAGTTCAAAGGTCTCCAATGAGGTAGGTGGGGGGTCAGGATTGCACTCCAGCTGATGAGAGGAGTGTCCGGGGGCTGACTTGTCCTTGTTTGTGCTACAGGCCTTGCTGAGGCAGCGTGAAGTGTAGATGGAGTCAATGGAAGGGAGACTGGTTTGTGTGATGGTCTGGGCTGTGTCCACAATTCCTTGCAATTTTTTGTTGTCTTGGATGAAGCTGTTGCCAAACCAGGTTGTCATGCCTATCAATTAGTTGCTTTCTACTGCACATCTGTAGAAGTTGGTGAGAGTTGTTAGGGACATGCTAAACTTCCTAAGCATTCTAAGGAAGTAGAAGCATCCGTGTGGTTTCTTGGCCAATGTGGCTGGTCCTGGACAAATTACTGCTGATATTTATTCCTAGGAACTTGAACCTTTCAAATATCTCTTCTTCAGCGCCATCAACATAGACACGCGTGTGTGTACAGCTTTGCTTCCTGAAGTCAATCACTATCTCCTTTGTCTTTCTGACTTTGAAATTACTTGAAAAAAAATGTGGTTTGCTGCCAATGAATGTACTTCTATCTCTGACAGTTTTGAACAAGAATGCAGTCATCATGCAGTAATAGTAGAACACAGAACATAGAACAGTACAGCATTAGCACAGGCCCCTCGGCCCACAATGTCCATGCTGAACATGATGCCAATTCTTATCTGCCTGCTCATAATCCATATTCCTCCATTCCCTGCACATCTACATGCCTATCCACAAGCCTCTTAAATACCACTATCACATCTGCCTTAACCACCATCCCCAGCAATGCATTCCAGACACTCACCAACTGTGTGAAAAAGTTGTCCTGTGCAGCTCTTTTAAAGTTTGCACCTCTCACCTTAAAGCTATGCTATCTAGTATTTGATATTTACATCCTGGGAAAAAGCTTCTTACTGTCTACCTTGCCTATACATCCGATAATTTTGTATACCTCTATCAGGCCTCCTTCAACCTCCGACATTACAGAGAAAACATTCCTAGTCTATCCAACCTCTTCCTGTAGCTTCACCTTATCAAATAATTTGATCATGTTAGTAAGACATGACCCACCATGTACAAAGCTATGCCTCATCCCTAATTAACCCATTCTCTTCCAAATGGAAGTAAATCCTATCCCGAAGAATTCTCTCCAATACCTTATCTACCACTTATGTGGGGCTCATTAACCTATAATCCACTGGATTCTCTCGACTTCCCTTTATCTAATCTTGACTCTAATGTGTCTGTTTAATTGTAACATAAATTTGCCTTATTAGCTTTAAGAATATTTGTGCTACAATTAAACAAAGTACCCTATAAAATGGGAGGTATATTTTTTAAATACAAACCATAAAAATGTTATTCACATTTTAGATATGACACATCAGCGCTATCAGTCAGGAAATGGATTGCTAAATATAGCAAAGGTGGCAGGAGGCGTAATTTTGTTCACTGAATATTCCAATGAACTGAGGAGTCAGAAAAACTTTCAAAGGAATGCAAATTATGCAAATGAAATCGAGAGGTCATTTGATGGAAATCTCTGTTGCTGATGCAATTAAAGTTAATCCAATATAATAAAAAAAATCATCTGTGATCATTCCTACTTGATCAAATGCACGATTTTCAGATGGATGATGAGAGACTGTGAATTGCTCACAATTGTCTCCTTGAGCATAGTTACTGTAAGTCCCTGCAAGCTCATTATGAAACTTTCAGTTACTGATTCACAATTAGCTACTGATTCGAACTTATATTTATTCATCTATCAGGATCTGAGCATCACAAGTAGAGTCATTAATAGAGAGTCCTAGACTCGTTCAGCATTGAAACAGGCCCGTCGGCTCAACTGAGTAAGGCCAGGATTTACTGCCCAACCTCAATAGCCCATGAAAAGCTGTTGATAGGGCACTTTTTCTGAGTCACTGTAGCCCTTATATTGAAAGCATTTCTGCAGGCCTGTTGGGGAGGGAGATCCACTTGGCACCTAAAAGATCTTGCTATATATTTCCAAGTGGAGATGGCGTATAACTCGGAGGGGAATATACCAACCTCGCTTGGAGATATATGGTGCTGGAGTTGCTATAAGGCTTGGGTAAGCGATAAATGCAGTGCATTTTGTGGATAACGGATACTGAAGTTGCTATGCATTGGTGGTGAATTTAGTTAATTTAGTTAATAATCTGGAATATAATGAAGGGACTGTCTCTTAGGTAATTCCAGACCTGGAGACTGCTGTCTGAATTGGAAAAGCTATCGCACAGGTCAGTCATGAACATGGAACAATACAGCACAGGAACAGGCCCTTCAGCCCACGGAAACTGGTAGAGCAGCTGCCTCACAGCACCAGAGACCTGGGTTCAAGGTTTCAAGGTCAGTTTATTGTCACATGTACCAATTAAGGCACAGTGAAATTTGAGTTACCATACAGCCACACTAAGTGAAAAACAACAGGACACACAACCACATAAAGGTTAACATTAACATCCATCACAGTGAGAATTCCACATTCCTCACTCTGATGGAAGGCAATAAAGTTCAATCTTCTTCTTTAGTTTAGAGAAACAGCGCGGAAACAGGCCCTTCAGCCCACCGAGTCCGCGCCGACCAGCGATCCCAGCACATTAACACTATCCTACATCCACTAGGGACAATTTTTACATCCACCAAGCCAATTAACCTACAAACTAGTACGTTTTTGGAGTGTGGAAGGAAATCGAAGATCTCAGAGAAAACCCACGCAGGTCACGGGGAGAACGAACAAACTCCGTACAGACAGCGCCCGTAGTCAGGATCGAACCCGGGTCTCCGGCACTGCATTCGTTGTTAGGCAGCAACTCTACCGCTGCACCACCGTGACTGTTCCTCTTCTATCCTAACCTCGGGTACTGTCTGTGTGGAGTTTACACACTCTCCCTGTGATCGTGCGGGTTCCCTCAAGTGATCCGCTTTCCTCTAAGTTATAAATTCATAATTTGCTGCACATGAATACAATCAAATCAAACACAAGTACAAAAGGTAGAGAGAAGGGAATTAAAACGGGGAGAAGGCAGGAGAATGGGGTTGAGAGGGAGAGATAGATCAGGCATGAATAGGCGGAGCGGATTCAAAGGAACGAATGGCCTAACTCAACTAGGAGAATTAAGGCAATTAATCTCCAGGACATGGGTGACGTTTCGGTCTGAAGAAGGGTCTCGACCTGAAACGTCACCCATTCCTTCTCTCCAGAGATGCTGCCTGTCCCGATGAGTTACTCCAGCATGTGGTATCTATCTTTGATTTAAACCAGCATCTGCAGTTCTTTCCCACACAATCTCCAGGATATGATGATTTACATCCAGTGATTTTGGAGATTGTAATTACACCAGTTGTGAGTGTAGTCAAGAGAGAGATAGTGAGATTTAGCTCTTAGGGCTAAAGGAATCAAGGGGTATGGGGAAAAAGCAGGAATCAGATACTGATTTTTGGATGTTCAGCCGTGATCATACTGAATGACGGTGCTGGCTCGAAGGACCAAATGCCCTACTCCTACACCTATTTTTTAATGTTTCTAAAATATAGATTCTAGAACTTCCCCATTAGATTAGAAGGGACCAAATGTAACCCCATTATTTAAGAAAAGAGAGGGGAGAGAAAACAATGGACTATACTAACATTATTAGTAGGGAAAATGCGAGGATGTGTTATTGAGGAAGTCGTAAAGTGGAATGAAATTAATAGTAATGTTGGACAGTGTTAACATGCATTTATCATCAGAAAGTTAGAGAGTCATGGACA
This sequence comes from Rhinoraja longicauda, assembly GCF_053455715.1. Taxonomy (NCBI): domain Eukaryota; kingdom Metazoa; phylum Chordata; class Chondrichthyes; order Rajiformes; family Arhynchobatidae; genus Rhinoraja; species Rhinoraja longicauda. The sequence continues at coordinate 63,409,412 of NC_135953.1, read as the reverse complement.
GCATGGAAACGGGTCCTTTGGGCCAACTTGCTCATGCCCTATCTACACTCATCCCACCTGCTCACGTTTGGCCCATATCCTTCTAAATGTTTCCTATCCATCAAGTCTGAATAGAAAAGGACAAACCAGTTGAAGTTGTATATTTGCACTTTCAGATGTCCTTCGAAAAGGTGCCACACAAGAGATTATCCATCAAAATTAGAGTGCACCTTATGCAGTGCAATAGACAGACATGGGTTGAAGACACAAGGGACTGCAGGTGTTGGAATGCTGTGTAGAACACAAAGTGCCAGATTAACTCCGGGTCAGGCAGGGTCTCTGGAGGACATGGATAGGTGGTGTTTTGGGTTGGGATCCTTCTTCAGACTGATTGTAGTTGGGGAGGGGGGGGGGGGTGGGCATATATTAATGGATGGAAAAGACCATGAATAAATGGGTCAATTTTGGGATGGGAAACAATGGTAAAGTGGGGGGGGGGGGGGGATGGGGGGGCGTGTTCCACAGCTATTTGCTATGTCATTGATTTGCATTAGATAATCAAGTGAAATGTATCCACATTTGCTGATGGTACAAAGCTGCATGGTGAAGTGGGTTTGTGAGGAGGATGCAGAGAGCCTTGAGGAGAGGGAAAGGAAAAGCCCTGTGAATGGATGAGGAGATGTTAAGCAGATTATAATGTGGAAATATGTGAGGTCGACCACGTAGGTAGGAGAAAGAGAAATAGATGGTGCAAAATTGAAATGCATTGATGCTCAGTGTGAACCGGATGTCTTTATAAATGAATGGCGGAACGTTAGCTGCAGGCACAGGACGACAAACAGTACGTTGGCCTTCACTGAAAGAGCTTTTGAGGCACAGAGCTGCCCTTTTCCATTGGGTCCCGATGAAACTAAAATTAGATTATTGTGCACACATTGGGTCTCCCCACCTGAGAAAAAATGAATGAGAAACCTGATTTACCAGATGGACCCCTGGTATAGAGGCACAAAGAACTGGAGATGTTGGAATCTTGAACAAAACATAACTCAGTCGGTCAGACAGTAACTCAGTGGGTCAGACAGCATCTGTGGAGAAAATAGACCGACGATGCTTTGGGACAGGATCCTTCTTGGTACCTGGATCCCTGATATGACAGGTTCCTTGTTTGAGGCTGGATTAATCAGACCAGTCTTATACCAGCCCGAATAATGGGCTTGTACCGAAGGATCTCGACCCAAAACGTTACCTATTCCTTTTCTTAAGAGATGCTGCCTGGCCCGCTGAGTTACTCCAGCTTTTGTGTCTGACTTGGACTTATACTTTCTAGATTCTGGAAGAATGGGGGGGTTAATTTTTTTTAATGTACTATTATTTTTATTAGCTTTGGCAGGATAAAGATGAAGTTAACATTTCCCTTGGCTGGGCTCTCTAAAACCATTGGTCACAGTCACAGTATAATGGCTTGGCCATTTAACAGTGGGATGACAAAAAAAATCATCAACCTGAGGAGGGTGATTCTTTGAAACACTTCATAGTTCTTAAGTTAATAAGTTATAGAAGCAGAATAGGCCATTTGTTCCATTGTCTATCCTGCCATTCAATCATGGCTGTTCTATCTTTCTCTCTCAACACCATTCTCCTGCCTTCTCTCCATAACCTTTGACACCCGTACTAATCAAGAATCTGTCAATATCCACTTTAAAAATACCCAAGGACTTAATCTCCACATCCATCTGTGGCAATGAATTCCACAAAGACGGCTGCAATAGCTCGATTGCTAAGTATATTAAAGATAGATATCGATAGATTTATAGACTTTGAGGACAATCAAACAACATGGGGTTAGAACAGGAAATGATGTAAATAACTATCACAACTTCATTGAAAGGCAGAGAATGCATGATCAATCGGCCTACACCTGCTTCCCGAACATAGAACATGGAACAGTACAGCACAGCAACAAAATGTCCAAGGTAAACATCATGCAAATAATCTCCTTTGCCTGCATGTGATCTATGTCCCTCCATTCCCTGCATATCCACGTGCCTATCTAAACGTTTCTTAAATTCCAGTATCATATCTACCCCGGCAGCATGTTCCAAGCACCCACTACCTTCTGTGTAAAAATCTTGCCCTGTACATCTCCTTTAAACTTTGCCCTTAAAACTATGCCCTCTAATATTTGATATTTCCAGCCTGGGGGAAATGGTTCTGACTGTCTACCCTATCTATGCCTTTCATAATTTTATAATCATTTGTTTCTTATATTTGTATACCTGACTAATTCTGACCCAGACTCTTCCATCATGATCTCTAACGATAGACTGGCAAGACATAACATACAGAGGTACATAACTAGGAGGGAGTAGCCTGGGAAACATCATAATTTCAAACATGGACAAAGAAACATTCTTCTATATTAACTATTGCATTAGTTTAGTGTAGTTTAGTTTAGTGTACCAAGATACAGTGAAAAGCTTTTTTTGTTGTGTGCTGTCCAGTCTGCGGAAAGACTATATAGTCATAGAGTGATACAGTGTGGTAACAGGCCCTTCGGCCCACACCGGCTAACAATGCTACATTAGTCCTACTTGCCTCCACTTGGTCCATATCCCTCCAAACCTGTCCTATCCATGTACCTGTCTAATTGGTTATTTAACAATGGGATAGTCCTAGCCTCAATTACCTCCACTTGCAGCTTGTTCCATACACCCCCACCCTTTGTGTGAAAAATGTTACCCCTCGGATACCTATTAAATCTTTTCTCGATCACCTTGAACCTATGTCCTCTGGTCCTCGATTCCCCTACTCTGGGCAAAAGACTCTGAGCATCTACCCGATCTATTCCTCTCATGACTCGGCATTGTCGTGGTCATTGTTGTCGGGTAAAAGAAAATTTTGGCGATCTGCTACAACTTTGACAGTCGCCGGCAGTTGCCTAAAAAATCGCCTAAGTGGGACAGGCCCTATAGGATCTTGCCTATCTCCTGTGGCTCCACACAGAGGTGGCCATTTTGATTCATGAGAGGTCCCACTCTCTCTCGTTACCCTTTTCCCCCTGATGTATTTATAAAATCTTTTGGGATTGTCCTTAATGCTATCCGCCAGAGCTATCTCCTGGCCCCTTTTTGCCCTTTTGATTTCCGTTTTTTAGTATACTCCTTAGTTCCCAAAACTCCTCCAGGGATGCACTTGATCCCAGCTCCTATACCTGTCCCATGCATCCTTCTTGTTTTTGACTAACGTCTCAATTTCCCTCGTCAGCCAAGCTTCCTTGCGTTTGCCTGCTTTGCCCTTCACATTAATGGGGACGTACACATCCTGAGCTTTCTTCAGTACACTTTTAAAAACATCCCACTTGACCGATGTTCCTTTCCCCTCAAATAACCAGCTCCAGTCAACTTGAGTGAGACCTTCCCTCATACCCTCAAAGCTGGTCTTACCCCAGTTGAGCATTTTAACACATGGACCCTCTCTGTCCCTATCCATAACTATCTTAAACCTAATCGAACTGTGGTCACTGGTCCCAAAAGCCTCCTCCACACACACTTCATTAACTTGCCCGTCCCAATTTCCCAATACTAGATCCAGTGTTGCCCTCTCACGTGTGGGGGCCTCCACATACTGCTTAAGAAAACTCTCCGGAACACTTTCGAGAAATTGCACCACATCTGAACCCTTCACGCTATGATTTTCCCAGTCTGTATTGGGAAAGTTAAAACCCCCTACTACAACAACCTTATTTGACCTGCAGCTGTCTGCGATCTCCTGGCACATTTGTTCTGCTAATTCCCGTTGACTATTCGGGGGTCTGTAGTACACAAGGTGATCATCCCTTTCTTGTTCCTCAGCTCCACCCATATAGCCTCACTGGACGAACCGTCCGTAATGTCACCTCTGAACACAGCCGTGACATCCTCCTTAACCAACAATGCAACCCCCCCCTCTTCTTTTTCCCTGACCCGTCTCTCCTGAAACTCCAGTACCCCTGAACATTGAGCTGCCAGTCCTGCCCCTCCCTTAACCAGGTTTCAGTCATGGCTACAACGTCCCAGTCGTTCGTACTTATCTATGCCTTAAGCTCATCTGCCTTACCCATCAGGCCCCGTGCAGTTTAAACCAACTCTCCTTCCTCGCTCTCCGCCTTTCATCTGCCTATTCTGTCCACTAACCTTTCCCACACCACCCTCCATACCAACCTCTAGCCTCTCACGTGCCTCTGTCCTGTACGAGATCCCACCCCCCTGCCAATGTAGTTTAAACCCTCCCATGTAGCATTGGCAAACCTTTCCGCTAGGATGTTGGTCCCTCTCCAGTTTAGATGCAACCCGTCCCTTTTGTACAGGTCACCCCTGCTCCGGAAGAGATCCCAATGATCCAGAAATCTGAATCCATGCCCCCTGCACCAACTCCTCAGACATATATGATTGCAATCAAGCCACCAGTGTTTTTATACAGGATAATGGGAATAACTAAGACCATGAAATTAACTATGCTTGCACATTATGGTTGTAAATGTTGCCTTGATTAATTTCCCCATTTAATGTTATGAATCCAAAAGACATATGAAGAAGGGTCTTGACCCGAAACATCACCCATTCATTCTCTCCAGAGATGTGGCCTGTCCCGTTGAATTACTCCAGCATTTTGTGTCTATCTTAGAAGTATTTTAAGTTATACTTCACTCCTGTTTGAAATATTTTGATTGTAATAGTCTCATAAAGTCCTTTTTAGAGGTTTTCAATTATTACGCAGAAGTCTGTGTTTCTATGATGTAAATACCTTGGGTTAAGGCTCTAGTTTTTCACTGTTTGATTTTCAGGGCTACGTGAGTCAGAAACATTCAGATCCAAGATTTCATGGCTAATCTTGAGAAGCCGAGAATAAAGTCCGGGATCCTTTGGACTCACATTATGTGTTGACATTATAAGCAGAATCATGAAGCAATGGCAGCTGTTATTGGGAATTCTAGATGTTATTAAAATGTTAGAGATCAGTTTGAAGATGGCTTCTGACCCGAAACGTCACCTGTCCTTTTTCTCCAGACATTCTGCCTGACCCGCTGAGATACTCCAGCACTTTGTGTCTCTCTTCGGTATAAACCAGCACCTGCAGTTCCATCCTACACACTAGTGGATTATTATTTTTTTAAATTCTTCACCTTTTTAATAGGATTTTCATTGTTTTAACAAATAAACCTTAACCCTTTTCAAATATTCTATACTCCTTTTATGGCGGCATTTATTTCCTGCTCTCAACCCCAATAAATCTGACTATTTTAATGTTACTAATGTGCAATCAGTAGTTGAAGTTGTTAGTAATGCATTCAAAAAGAAAGTGCTCAATGTGTTGAGGGTCCTGAGATCGCAAGTGCAGAGAGCTGAGAGATCTTTGCATTGGTCCTCCAAAGAGGGTGGGTATCACCTAGGTGCAGGGTAAAGGAGACTGAGGTTTCTATTTCTCCCAACCTCCCACAACCAATTTAAAAGCGTTTTCTTTTTCTGCAAGCAGCAGGTGCAAACAACAATTCATCTTATCACACCATCTGATTTCCTTTCTGTGGAAGTGGTTTATCTTCATTTGACACCTCCTCCCACCAACCAGCTTAGAGATTCAAAACACACGGCTGATGTGTATAACTCAAAGCCTTAACCTCAAATTTACCAGGCCACTGCGCAAATGTATGCTTCTCACTGTATTCCTTTAATGGTTGTTCCATGATTATTCCATCTAAGAATAAGTATTTTTCACTTCTAGACAACCATCCAAACAAGTACCCAACTATCCAGATCAAAGTAAATTTAGAATAGGTATGTTTTCTTCATCTGTAGACATAGACTTTAAAAATAATTCTCTATTTGGTTCCCTGCTTGATCATTCTTGAGTAATATTAATGCCTGCTGGATCTCCCAGTTCCGAACCACTTCCCCTTCCCATACCAACCTTTCTGTCATATCATATCATATCATATCATATATATTGTCTTGGCCTCCTCCGCTGCCAGAGTGAGGCCACACACAAACTGGAGGAACAGCACCTTGTGTCAAATTGGGTAGCTTACAACCCAATGGTATGAACATTGAATTCTCCAATTTTAGGTATTTAACCAACAGCCCTTTCCTCTTCCCCCATTACCTTCCTCCTCTATCCCTTCATCTGACTTCTCCATATCTCATCACCTTCTGTGTTCTTCCCATATCTGGCCTTCGACCACCCATCTGCCAACCAAAGTCCCCCCACCTGTATCCACCTATCACTTGCCAGGGTTTATCCTGCCTCCACCTCTCTTCCAGCTTTCTTCCCCTACTAAAATCAGTCTGAAGAAGGGTCCCAACCGAAAACTTGGCAATCCATGTTCTTCAGAGATGCTGCCTGACCACTGATTTACTCCGGCACTTTGTGTTTTTTTTTGTTGCAAACCAGCATCTGCAGTTCCTTGCTTCTATATCAATGCCTGGTCAACATCCTGGCTGACCTCAATCATGGTATCTAAACTGTTGGGTAACTAAAGTATGGCATTCTCTTTTAACAGCAATATATATTTGAGCAACTGCTAGTCACCATCTCCCTGTTGGATTGCAACCTTGTCGTGGTCGGGGAGCTTATGTGTCTCAGTGACCCCTAGAGCTCTGCCAGCGGGAGATTCGTCTCCTGTTAGGGTTTCCCATGTTGGACAGGTCGAAAGGTAGAGACGAGAAGAAGAGCGATCCACTGGTCCTCCAGGTTGGGGGTTGAGCACAGGGCTAACAACCCCGCCTCGTAAAACGAATATGTTACGGAAACAACTGAAGGAACCAACACTACTGGGCGTGATGGACTTCCAGGGCCATCGACAGACGCTAGGATGAATGTTAATGGTGAAAGCCGATAGGAAGCCAGTGGCAGGAAGGTGGAAGTTTTGAATGCCAAACGTGAGACTAGGATAGGACTTTGGAATGTACGAACATTGTACGACACAGGGAAACTAGCACAAGTGACATCAGAGATGAGACGCTACAACCTAGACATTCTTGGAGTAAGCGAAAGCAGATGGACAGGATCAGGGAGACTTGGGACCAGCACAGGGGAGACAGTGTTGTGCTCAGGAAGGGATGACGAGAATCATGGAGAAGGAGTAGCCATCCTTTTAAAGAAAGGAGTTTGATAGAGTGGGAACCTGTCAATAGTAGACTCATGAAGATCAGAATGAAGGGGAAGCAAATTAATACAACCATCATCCAGTGATACGCCCCTATAAACGATAGTGATGATAGTGTTAAGGATGAATTCTATGAGCAACTACAGGCTGAGTTAGAAAACACACCAAGGTATGACATGAAGATTGTGATGGGGGACCTAAATGCAAAGGTTGGAAACAACAACACAGACCAGGACAGAGCCATGGGCAAAGAGGGCTGTGGTTTTATAAATGAGAACAGTGAGAGACTAATAGAACTGCACCAATTACAATCTAGTAATTGGAGGGACCCTCTTTCCGCACAGAGACATTCACAAACTAACATGGTGCTCTCCAAATGGAAGGGATAAGAACCAGATAGACCACCTGATGATAAACGGCACATGGAGACGCTCATTACTTGATGTTAAGGTTAAACGAGGAGCTGATGTTGGTAGCGACCATCACCTGGTCCTGGCTGTTCTCAAAGTCAAACTGAGGAAAACAGGGAGCAAAAAGACAGGCAGGCAACAGTTTGTCGTTGAGAAACTACATGACCCAAAAGTGAAAAGTTCTTTCGTGCTACAATTGAGGAACAGGTTTCAGGCACTAGTAGATATGGATGATCACACAGCCTAATGCAAATAATATTAATATTAATACTGTGTGGAAACAAATCAAAATAGCTTATGTGAAAAACAGTGAAGCCTGTCTGGGGTTCAAGCAGAAGATAAAGAAGGAATGGATAACTGAAGACACATGGCAAACCATTAAAAATAGGAGAAAATTAAAGAAGCAAATAAATGAAACAAAATCCAAATGGCTGCAAGGAAGATACAAGATGCAATATCAAGAAGCAAGCAAAGCAGATCAGAGGAAAGCCAGAGCTGACAAACGGGCGTACATGGAAGATCTAACCAATCAAGCAGAAGATGCAAATAAGAAAGGAGAGCAAGGGAAGGTCTACAAGATAACCAAAATAATCTGTGGTCAAACATCGGCGAAACACTGAGACACCAATTGAAGACAAAAAGGGCCGACTCCTAACAACAGAAACAGAACAAGAAGCCCGCTGAGTGGAACACTTCAATGAAGTATTGAATAGAACACCGCCCATAATAGAGGCTAACACCTAACAAGCAGAGGATGACCTAGATATTAGCACTGAATCACCAACTAAGGAGGAAATTGGCATAGCCATTAAGTCCCTTAAAAGTGGAAAAGCACCTGGGCAAGATAACCTCAATGCAGAACTGTTTAAGGCAGACCCAGAACTTGCAGCCAAAGTATTTGTACCACTTTTCACAGCTATTTGGGAAAGAAAGGAGATACCTGACGACAGGTCAGGAGTCATCATTAGGATCATGACCAAAGAAAGGCAACTTAAGAAAGTGTAACAATTGGTGAGGGATCACTCTTCTATCAGTTCCAAGCAAGATTCTGGCAAAGATTATATATAATACAACGTACCTCACAAGCAATAGACAAACAGCTCAGGAAAGAGCAGGCAAGATTTTGTGGTGGGAGGGGATGCATTGACCAGATATTTGCCCTGCAAAACATTATAGAACAATGCACAGAGTGGCAGAGACAGATATACATCAACGTTGTTGATTTCGAGAAAGCATTTGACAGCATCCACTGGGACAGTCTCTGGGGCATATTACGAATGTCTGGGATCCCTCAGCACATAGTCGAAGTAATTAAGAGCTTCTACGCCAAATTCACTTGCAGAGTAGGGAATAGTAACCACACATTCCAGGTAAAGACAGGAGTTCGACAAGGGTGTGTGATGTCAGCGCTACTCTTCAATATTATCATATCATATCATATCATATATATACAGCCGGAAACAGGCCTTTTCGGCCCTCCAAGTCCGTGCCGCCCAGCGATCCCCGTACATTAACACTATCCTACACCCACTAGGGACAATTTTTACATTTACCCAGCCAATTAACCTACATACCTGTACGTCTTTGGAGTGTGGGAGGAAACCGAAGATCTCGGAGAAAACCCACGCAGGTCACGGGGAGAACGTACAAACTCCTTACAGTGCAGCACCCGTAGTCAGGATCGAACCTGAGTCTCCGGCGCTGCATTCGCTGTAAAGCAGCAACTCTACCGCTGCGCTACCGTGCCGCCAATATTGCTATTGACTGGGTGATGCGTCAGACAACCGAAGATCAAGCAAGAGGCATACGATGGACCCTCTTCTCAACATTGGAAGATCTTGATTTTGCTGATGACATAGCTCTGGTCTCCCACACTCACAAACACATGCAGGAAAAAACATCCCGTCTTAGTGACTTTGCACAACAAATTGGCTTGAGGATAAACCAGAAAAAATCTGAATTAATGACACCAAACATCCAAAACCCCTTACCAATCCAAGTGAATGGAAACGACCTTCCCATAACTGAGTTTATTTATCTTGGTAGTAAAGTCAGATACGATGGCGAAGCACAAAATGACATTAAGAACCGGCTAAACAAGGCTAGGAATGTTTTCAGAATGCTAAACAATGTATGGAGGTCCCAGCAATACAGCACCAAGACCAAGCTGAAGATATACGGGAGCTGTGTCCTCTCCACCCTCTTATATGGCTCAGAATGCTGGAGAATGACAGCGAGTGACATCAACCAGCTGTCAGTCTTCCATACTAAGAACCTGAGAAGAATCCTTAGAATATTTTGGCCAAACACCATATCCAACCAAGATCTCCTTGCTCAATGCCAGCAAGAGAGTATGGATACCATCATCATGAGAAAGCGCTGGAACTGGATTGGCCATATACTGAGAAGAGAACCAGACAGCATCCCAAGAATAGCCCTGCACTGGACACCAGAAAAGGAAAAGAGGGAGACCCAAAACCACATGGCTTCGAACTGTAGAGGAGGAAATGAAAACTATGGAATTGACCTAGGGTAGTGTCCAGAAACTAGCCCAGAACAGACAGGAGTGGAGAACCTTCATTGTTGCCCTACATGCCAGGAGGCATAATGGGCAGTAAGTAAGTAAGTAGTCACCATGATGGAAGAAGACAGACCCAAAATATAGCCATTTAAAGCCCAAGTGATGCGAGAATAAGTAGGCACAAGGAATTGTAGATGCTGGTTTATACCAAATATAGATACAAAGTGCTAAAATAACTCAGGTCAGGCAGCATCTCTGGGGAAAAAGGATGGTCTATAACACAGCAGTACAGATATCATCACACTCATGCGTGAAGTAACCTAGACCCTGCATATTAAACTCTTCATCATGGCATCAAAAATCCCATCATCATATACAGACCAACTAAATTGTTCAGGATTTAGGTCTCTTCCTCATGGCGCGGGGTGCGGCTCGGCCGCGGGGCCTAACATCGCCCGGCGTGGCTCGGCCGCTGGACTTAACATCGCCCGGCACTGCTCGGCCGCTGGACTTAACAGTGCCCGGTGCGGCTCGGCCGCGGGGCCTAACATCGCCCAGTGCGGCTCGGCCGCGGGGCCTAACATCGCTGGTGCGGCTCAGCCGCTGGACTTAACAGTGCCCGGGCCGCGGGGCCTAACATCGCCCGGTGCGGCTTGGCCGCAGGGCCTTCCATCGCCCGGCGCGGCTCGGCCGCTGGACTTAACATCGCCCGGTGCGGCTCGGCCGCGGGGCCTTCCATCGCCCGGTGCGGCTCGGCCGCTGGACTTAACATCGCCCGGTGCGGCTCGGCCGCGGGACTTAGCTGCGCACGGCTCGGCCGCGGGGCCTTCCATCGCCTGGTTCGGCCGCGAGACGTTTCAGCGCCCAGTGCGACTCGGCCGCGGGGACTTCCATCCCCTTGCGGGGACTGTGCGGGTCGGTCGGGGACGAGCTGTCTGTCCGTGGGCGTGGGGAAGAGAGTGGAAGTTTTGTTGCCTCCATCACAGTGAGGGGGTGTTTGGAGTCACTGTGATGGACGTTATGTGTTGAGGTCATGTGTCTTGTGTTCTTTTTTGTGTGTGACTGCTATGTAGTTTCGTTCGGTACCTTGGTACCGAATGACAAATAAAGCTCTGTTGAATCTGTTGATAATATGGTTTGAATATTCAGGAGGAATCATAGAAAGTTCACAATGTAGACAGAAGCCATTTGACCAATTGGGTCAGCAGCATAAGAATTACCCAATCTAATGTCATCTTCTAACACTTGCTCCATGGCCCTGCAGGTCATAGCTCTTTGGATGCACATATAAGCATCTTTCAAATGTGGTGTGGACTTCAGCAGAGATCCATCCTCTGATCACCCACCAGTGCAAACATATCTCTTCAGCTTCCCTCCACCAATTACTTTATGCCCATTGGTTTTCAACTTCCTTTCAAACTAAAACAGTGCATTCAAGACGCAGCTTTATCGTGCCATATTTGGATTATTGTGTGCAGTTCTGGTCGCCCCATTTACAGATAGGATGTGGAAGCTTTGAAAAGAGTGCAGAGGTTTACCAGAATGATGGTGGATTAGGGGACATTAGCTACAGGGAGAGTTTGGGCAGACGGATTGCTTTCTCTGGAATGCTGGAGATTGCAGGGAAACCTAATAGAAGTCTATCAAATTATGTAAGACATAGATAGGATAGAGTCAGAAGCTTTTTTCCAGGATGGAAAAAATCAAATACTAGAGGCCAGAGGTTTAAGTTGTGAGAGGTAAAGCTTAAAGGAGATATAATTGCCAATCGTTTTTCTACACAGAGGGTGATGAGGGCCTGGAATGTGCTGCCGAGTTGATGGTTGAGGCAGATACGATAGTGGCATTTAAGAGAAAGGCCCATTATTATGCAGGAAATGGAGGAATATGGGTTATGTGCAGGCAGAAAGGAGTTGGTCTTGGCATCATATTCGGCACAGACATTGTGGGTCGAAGAGCCTGTTCTTGTGCTGTTGTGTTCTATGTTCTACTTACTTATTATGGTACAACAGATGGCCATTTGAACCACAAGGTTCCCAACAGAATAATCACATCAATCTCATTCCCACTCTTTATTTCCCTGATCCCTTCAAATGTATTCTCCACCACTTATCCACAGACAAAGTTGCAATTTGCATAAGCTAATTAATCTTACCCGAATACCTTTGGGATGTGGTAGGAAAACAGAGATCCCAGTTACGGGGAAGCAAAACATAACGTGCTGGAGTAACTCAGCGGTTCAGACAGCGTCTGTGGAGGGAATGGATAAGCAACGTTTTGGGTCAGGATTGAAATGTTGCCAATCTATTCCCTCCACATATCCCACCCGACCTGCTGAGTTATTCTAGCGCTTTATGTTTTCATAAGGTTCCAGCATCTTTAGTTCTTTGTTTCTTCAGTTACTGGGAAAATGTGTAAACTCCACGCAGACAATACCCAAGATCAGGATTGCACTGATCCCTTGAGCACTGAAGCAGCAGAGCTAAGAGCTGTCCAACCATACCTTTCTTTGTCCTATTTGTCCATTGGCACTGGAGGCAGGAATATCTAGCTGCCACAGATCAAAATGTTCCAAGGACCAGTAGAATACAGACCAAGGGCTGGTAAAGGGGATTAGTATAATTAGGAACTTGATGGTCAACATAGAGATGAGGGGCCAAAGTGCCAATTTCTGTGTAATATGACTCCATGACTCTCTGAGAATAATAATGATGACAATTATCAACCAGAGTAAATTAAATAACAAGGGGAAAGTTAATAAATTTGCGACAAACAAATTTTACAAATTACTCCATTGTCGATTTCAAAGCAGGTTTCCATATTTCTATCAGTATCATTGTTGCCAAGATAGAAAATGGCAAGAATGGCACTAATACAAGAAACACAATTAGATGAAACTCGAGTTTTGTGAAATATACCTGTTAAATTGCCAATGAGATAAGATGGCGACTGTATTTAAATAAATGTTCATACTGGGAAGAAAACCGAACAGTTAGCATTATGCACCCTAACTACTTGTCTGACTGAAATAAACTACTCCTATTACACCAACAGCATAATTTGCTATTATTTATTTAGTATAATGTTACAGTAAATTTGATATTCAAATTCGATATTCACATAAACATGATAACAAATAAAAAACGTTTCTCCATTCATGCCTTGAAAAATCTAATGTAAATTCGAAGTATTAGGAATGAAGTACAAAGACTAATCATTCACGCATTCTAACTTGTGTAGCTGAAAATCAGAATTTGTCCACTCATTAAAAATAAAAGGCCAAACCATTTTCCCTTTACAAAAGTCTTTAAAAAGTCATTAATTTTTTCCCCTCAGTAGACAACGGTGAAAATTAAGCAATGAAACCGACCAACCTTTCATACATTCAACGGCTCCAATATAAATTATTTTTGGTAATAATGCATGTATTTAAAGATTTTGTTTTCATAAGTGACACATATTACTGAATTATGCATGCAATCAGAGAATAAACATTTCAACATGTGGTTGGAGAATAAGCATTATTCAAAGAAGAAAATACAGCCCAAGTTATAACCATTTTGAAAGCATTTTGCACAATACAACCTATCGCTCATAGAAATATTTATTTCCACAGGTTGACTAATTCAAAATTGGCGATTTACTCCCATTCCAAATATTTCCTCTTTATTCTGTGTATGCGTTAAACACATGTGATAGGAAGGTTACTTACAAGTAGAAAGAATCATTTTGTTTCTTTTACTGCAATTAAAACATCCTTTTGAACGGCGACAGCTTAAGCTTTTCAATGCTTTTCATCCTCAAAGTACAGCTTGAATCATGCACAATGTGAGAGTATTGAGCTGGCGAACGTTTCGCTGCGTTACACTCAGGATGTGACATAGAGATCCGATTGAACAGTTTTCAGTTATGTTCATTGTCATTCATCTCACAGAAACCAGAAGTTCTAGAAAATTAAATTCCAGGCTAAGGTACAACTAAATGAACTTTAAGCACACATTTGAAGTACTTTAATTGAAGAGGAGCAATTTTCAATGCTGTGAAAACTCTGTTTAACCTTTAATACCCTATTTTGGAGACACCTGCCAAACCCTTAACCTCAAAAACCTAAAAGACCAAGAGCAGAAAGCATTTGGAACACCACCACCTGCAGGTTCACCAACAAGTCATGCGCCATTCTAATTTGGAAATGTATCACCATTTCTTCATTTGTAGGAAAGAACTGCAGATGCTGGTTTAAATCGAAGGTTGTCACAAAATGCTGGAGTAACTCAACGGGACAGGCAGCATCTCTGGAGAGAAGGAATGGGTGACGTTTCGACCAGAAACGTCACCCATTCCTTCTCTCCAGAGATGCTGCCTGTTCCGCTGAGTTACTCCAGCATTTTGTGTTTACCACTTCTTCATTATTCTTGATCAGAATACTGGAACTCTGAACCCAGCAGCATTAGGAGAGCACTTTCACCACAGGGGCTGCTGCAGTTCAAGCAGGTAATTCTCCATAGCGATGGAGATAAATGTTGGCTTCACAAACAACATCTGTATTGTGGAAATAAATATGACAATTTTAATGATTAAGATTTGGGTCTTTAGTTCTAAAAATGCATCCTCTTAAGAATGGGGGGAGTGGCAGGTATTTAATGATGCAAAATGAAAGATGGAATTGAACTAGACTGTCAGCATGGACATGGGAGGCCAAAGGGCCTGTTTCCATGATGTATGACTCCATGCTTTCCTAAAAGCCTACATCATGTAAAGACCATTTTAAAAAAGGGATGAGCCCAATGAGATTAATGGATTTTCAGCTTTGGAAGTATTAGCTGAATTCATATTTACCCTTAAATTTTGACTGTGAATGAGTCACACGGAGCTGCAGATGTAAAATGTCTTTATTCAGCACAAGCAGACATTCTAGAGAATCTCTCTCTCTCTCTCTCTGAGAGAATAGGCTGGAGAAACTCTAGAGTATTTCTCCAAATTGCAAATACATTGAGTTTTTATACTCTGACAAACAAAAATAACAGATGATGTTTAGATGCCATTTCAACAGATTTGTAATTAAACAGATTACTTCAATATTTTAAGTGCTGACAATTGGTTCTATGGAATTAAATGTTACTAAGGGAGTGCATTATAACTGAAAAGATACCTCTGAATATTCAGACACCTCTGCTGGAATATGGTAATTCACACAGATGGTCTGAAGGCTTCTCTCTGGATACATAAACAGGGACAAAGGAGGCTGCAGAAAGTAGCAGGCATTGTTCAGTGCATCAAGGGTACTGACTTCCCCACCATTGAAAGGGCCTACAGGAGGCGCTGTTTCTAAGAAGCAGCTAATATCTTCAGACACATGCCATGATGGCCCTGTTCTCCTCTTTCTAGTACCATCGAGGCATGAAAATCCTAACCTCCAGGTTCAAGGACAGCTTCTTTTTAGCCATCATCAGGCTCTTGAGACTGCACAATCTCACCCCAGCAACTTTGATCTACTACGGACCTTGTTTTGGTTGAACTATAGATTTCAGCTTTGCACTATTACAGTCTGGTTGCCAAGTATTACTTTGTTCTATCAATTTGTTTTCTTGATTATTGTATGTTTATTTGCATGTTATTGCATTAATGGGCATGTAAAGCTGCAGCAAGTAAGAATCTCTTTGCTTTGTTGTTGATACATATGGCATCTAAATAAACACTCTTGGATCTTGAACGCTTTAGTTGATGGTCCAATATCCATGACCAGTACCATGAAGTCATTGTAAAGGCAAAGATTATTGAGGCGCCAAGCAACCATACTCTTTCTTCTCTGACCATTACTCTCTTTAATCATTTATTTTGTGCTCCCCATATTCTTATCGCCTGTCTTGTAAAGGCAGCTGATCCCGTACACACATTCACTGGAAAGTTCTAAATATTTGTACACTTTTCCCAACAACGTTTTTGAACATTAATTGTATATAAACCTTGGTACACTCCCCAAATGACATTCTTCTGTGACAGTGATCATTACTCTTTGCCCAATACAGCTTTAACACGTTTCACCATTCCTTTTCACTGTATCTTAGTGAGGTGGCTGTGGCTTGTTTTTTCTCTTTTGATCTCAACTCACGGAATCTTCGTTCTCTATCTTGAACCTCTTCCAGCCCTCAGAGGATTTTGGAGTTCCTCAGTCTCTGGCCTTTTGTACATCATTCTCTTTTCACCCCATTAAACAGCATTCATCAGTTATCAAGGCCCAGACATTTGTAATACCCACGGAACTTGTCTTCCGGCTGTTCTTTTTATTCGATCTTCCTTAAAGCACACCTCTGACTGGTCTATTAGTTCACCCTCTTGATAAATTTGTTACCTTACTGAAATTTTCCATTGGAAAGTTTCTTTAAAGCACTTTACAATCTTTTTGGTTATAAATGCCAGTTGCTATTTCTACTTAAGCAAATGCATTCGGGTTTTTTTCTCTCTGAAGATCAAAGTATTGGTGGGTAGCAAGAAGGGAGTGACAAGGAAAGATTGAACAGATCAGGATTCAGGACCAGTTGGTCATTACTTTATATATTTCGAACATAAAACCTTAAAAATACAAATGCTAGCAATAATTGTTCATGAAATTTGCTGACAGGACCTATTATAAAAATAACTGGTGTTTTCTCATCTGGATCATAATTATATCTAACATGTTCTGTTCTGAAATGAACCTTTATATCTCTTGTTTCAAATAGACCAAAATCAACACACCGTTTTACATCCTGTTCAGATATATAATAGTAGTTTGCAGCTTGATATTCAACACAAGACTACAAGATTTAAAACATTGAGTATATATATTATACATTGGAGAAAATTAGGAAATAAATGTCCATATGACAAATATTGCTGTATTCAGAAAAAAATTAATTAGATTGCTAATATTGTACAGTTTGTTTGATAGGATAAATACAACATATCAATTCAAGAAACTGTCGTGGGGAATGGAGATTTTAAAATCACAACTACACATTTTACATTTAAAAATATTTATTTGGTTAATGTACGAGCAAATGTGAAAAACACTTAATAAATGTTCTGTTTATAACATGTTAATAGTTCACTGTCAGCAGCATGAAAGGCAGAAAATTAAAGTCTGATTTATTACACAAATTAAATCACTAATTAGGAAAGTAAAAATTTGAAGCTATTTTAAACAGATCATTACTGACCCTGTAATATTCACAAGCACGTATACTTGCTTGTGAATATACTGCTTGCGAATAATCACTGAACAAAGTAGAAATTGAACTACATAAAAAGCAATTAATTCTGATACAAGCATACATCCCAAATTCACATTTGTAGGTTTTTGTTCTTTAAAAAAAATCACCATTTTGACTGCAATATAAAAATATTTTTTTGGATTCATATACAGTATTGCAAATATAATTCTAAACTTAAAAATCTAAACAAAAATCATCCTCCTGCAATAGGGTGAATCTAGTGTTGGATATGTACATATTTATTCTTCATTAATCAACAAATGAATATTTAGTAAATTTATGGTAACTGAGTAATATACATATACATAATGAAATATTCTAACTTTGTCATCATATCGTAATTTGACACAAATACGTGAATGTTTTCAGCCCTCAGTCAACATGAATGGTAGTTCTCAACTTGTCTAGAACAAACAGATAAACGAACGCAGACGTATCCCCTGGGCAAAGGATTCTAAAACTATTGTGCCCCCCTCCCGAACACAGGGTCCCCCTCTGTTCTCCCACCGTCCCCCACGGTGGTCCCACCATGCGGGGTCCTGCATTGTTTCGTCACGGCGGTCCCCCCACGCTGTGTCCCCATTGTCTTCCCCTTCCCCCCTCACGCTCATTGACCGCTGATCAATCGCGAGGCCCCACCGCCGCTGAGGTTCCCACTGCCGCCAAGAATTGCTGGTCCAGCTGCAATTTGTGACATCCAGGATGGGTTCACCTTGCTTAATAAATTTGAAAGACACACCTACCCCTACCACTAAAGATGAATCTTAGGTTAAAGCGGGAAACGTTGAAGGGAAATGTTGAAAGAGACTTGCCCTAAAAGCTGGTGCCAAATTTAAAAAAATACAGGTACTGAAAATCTGAAATAGAAAATGCAAAATGCCAAACATTCATGGCACCCCAAGGTGCATATGTGGAGAGAGGAACAAACTAGAAGTCACATTCAGTTGAATATGGAACAGTACAACTCAAGGACAGGTCCTTTGGCCCACAATGTCCATGCCGAACGTTGATGCCAAGACCAATTCTTATCTACTAGTGTTTAATCCATATCCCTCCATGTCCATATGCCTATCCAAACGCCTCTTAAATGCTACTATAATACCTGCCTCAACTACGAATCCTGGCAGCATGTTCCATACACTCACCACCCTCTGTGTAAAAAAATTGCCCTGCACATCCCCTTTAAACTTTACCGCCTCTCACCTTAAAACAATGCCCTTTACTATTGATTTTTCCATCTGGGGAAAAAAGGTTCTGACCATATACCTAGAGATATAGATATAATAGATATACAGTACATTAAAATTAATAGTTCCTTTTTATAAGAGAATTTATTTGCATGTTGCTGCTCTGATATTTCCTAGTACCAAATTCCACTGGATAAGTGGGTTGCACTTATCCTTATCCAATGGCCCAAGTCGAAGGTTGTTTTTCCAGTGAATAGCACTTAGGATATGAACTCTCAATCAAAATACAAACCTAAACTAAAATACTTCTATGGACCAAATGAATGTGGTAGTAATGTAAATCCAGACACAATCTACTGTGTTTAAAATATATACTGTATATAGCAATCTTCCCTGCATTTTTCTCTTTTGATAATTTTAATTATCAGATTACTTTCATTCAGTTTTGCAAGTTTTGTTTCAAACCTTATTATGAATTTCACACAAGACACTATGCCCGAGTCCCCACACAGGCCTCATTTGGAAATGGAACCATTTACCGGAGAGATGGTGAATCCATGTGCTAAGTCATGTCATGAACTATAATGCTCTTCAACTCCATTCAAAATGTAACTGATGTACTTAGGTCAGACACTCAATATTTTCAGTTATCCCAATGTATTATCAACTAACCCATACAATCAACTATGCAAAACAATTTGCTCAAAGGAGTTGAGAAAAGTTGGTACTTCCAATTTTGAAATGGAGTTCAATATTTGAAACTAGATTCATTGCTTCATACAAAGCACATCTCGGCACTCTCTCTCTCTCTCTCTCTCTCTCACACACACACACACGGCGCTGACGATGGCTGCCACGGTGTACTGCTCCTTGCTGTTTTGTATGCATTTGTTCGTTTGTGTTGTCTGCGGAAATTCCACAAAGCTCATTTTTGCTCTGGTTTATTTTCACCCACATGTTTAGACCGTAATGTTGTCTCCTTAATGTTGTCTCCTTATTGTGGTTATGCTTTATTCTTAATTGTTAACTGTATGTTTGTGTTGTCATTTGTGAGCAGAGCACCAAGGCACATTCCTCGTATATGCACATACTTGGCAATAAAGTTATTCATTCATTCATTCATTCATTCATTCATTCAAATACTTTGATATCATTTTCTACTGTTATTTACAGTTGTATCCTCACTTGAATTGAAAGATAATAGGGGCATATTTTTTTCAGTAATAGCTTTACTTTCACATTATTCATTTCAAGTAAACCCAAAATACAAAAACATAAAAAAACAAAATGAAAGCAATAGATCATCACCCCAAATGTAAGTTGAGTCCACCAAAAACTCTCACTTAACCATATTTTACCAATTACTGATAGAAATATTTCCAGCAACTTAAAAAAATATATTGTCTGTAGTAAGATGTATGAGCTCTCCAAATTAAATATCTCTATCTAATTTGGATTGTGCATTGCTCTTCCAATTGTTAATTAGATATTATCAAATACTATCTCTGCATTCAACTATTTATATGTTTTCAGTAATTGAAGGATTTTGTGGCATGATATTTTAGAATTAAGCAATGGCACACAGATTATCCAACTCAGAAAGAGGCAATAAAGAAATAAAGTTGCTAAAAATTAGTTCAGCAAAAATTGTCGATGGTTTAATTAAATTTCTAGTGTTAACAATAGGGATAAAAGTTGCCCTTAGATGTGGAATTGGCAAAGAGATATAATTATTAAAAATGTGACAAATCAGAATCAGTTTCAACACAAGGCTTCAATTATGCTCTCTATCATTTCAGTGCAATGGAATCATTTCAGATTATACTGTATCACAGAAAGTGAATATATTACTTTACAAATATACACCGTGCTGGTTAATATTCCATTTACCCAAAGCGTATTTGCATCAAACATGTGGTTTTCTCTTCTTAATCACCATATTGTGTTCCAGATATGCACAAAGCTTTTGAACTGATGATCTGAATTATTGACAAACTCCCAAAATAATTTGTCATGATACATAATAAATGTATGGATTTTTGACTTGATTCAAAAATATTTTAGAGGCAGCTGAAAGTCACTTTAACAGTCAGGTTCCATTATTTCATGCATCTTCACTAGTAAGTCTGAAAAACATGGTCTTCCTTCAGCTTTCTGGAAAGATAAATGATACAGCAGACATTACCATTAAAAACAAGTCTAATGAATTGAAATTAGATTTAGTCAGAGACTGCTGTATCTAAAAAATATTCTTCTATGGTTCTGGAAAAACCCCAGAAGCTTTTGCAAAATTGAATATAGTAAAAGACAATGTAAATAATACAAATACTATCAGCTTTAGTTTATATATGGATTCTCAAACTTAATTAGCAAATGAAGCCTCAGTTAGATCTATAATTTTCCTTTAAATCTTGGAGACCTTCAAAACCATACCCATTTTTCTCCAAACCTCACCATTGATTCTCTGCATTTTGTTCTTAACATAACATTGAACCAATGTCACCAATTGCATGTGTAGCCACAGTTGATATAAACCAAAAGAGCTAATCAAGTATAAACTACACTGAAATTGGACAAATCCTACTTGACAAAACACAAATAGTTCTTCACAAAACTTGAAGTCAATAGCAATTATATATTTGTGAATGAAACTAATAAAAAATGATATTCACTTCCTTTGGAGTCACTAAGAGTTACCAATTTCAGAGTCAACACATTTGGCCCATTCTCAAGCTTGCACAGCATTTCATTAATTAGTTTAGATGTAGCGCAAGCTTCCTTCTTTCCCGTTATGTTCAGAGCAGTACAAACCCTAGGTTCAAATATTTCAATGTAATGCTGGGATTTTTATCATATTCTATTCTACTCAACAATAACAACCAAAACTTTGCTGACCATAATGACCATATCCCACTTTGCATCTAACTCCTTTACCCATTTGTTTTGTGCTTGCTGACCAATAACAGCTACAGTGCCCTCCATAATGTTTGGGACAAAGACCCAACATTTATTTATTTGCCTCTGTACTCCACAATTTGAGATTTGTAATAGAAAAAAATCACATGTGGTTAAAGTGCACATTGTCAGATTTTACTAAAGGCCATTTTTATACATTTTGGTTTCACCATGTAGAAATTACAGCTGTTTTTATACATAGTTGCCCCATTTCGGGGCACCATAATGTTTGGGACACGGCTTCACAGGCATTTGTAATTGCTCAGGTGTGTTTAATTGCCTCCTTAATGCAGGTACATTAAGCTCTCAACACCGAGTCTTTCCTCCAGTCTTTCCATCACCTTTGGAAACTTTTATTGCTGTTTTTCAACATAAGGACCAAAGTTGTGTCAATGAAAGTCAAAGAAGCCAGTGTGAGACTGAGAAACAAGAATTTGAGACATCAACTGTTTGGAACATCATTAAGAAGAGAGCACTGGGGAGTTTACTAATCGCAAAGGGACTGTCAGGCCAAGGAAGACCTCCACAGCTGATGACAGAAGAATTCTCTGTATAATAAAGAAAAATCCCCAAACACCTGTCCGACATATGAGAAATACTCTTCAGGAGTCAGGTGTGGATTTGTCAATGACCACTATCCGCAGAAGATTTCATGCACAGAAATACAGAGACTGCACTGCAAGATGCAAACCACTAGTTAGCTGCAAAAATAGGATGGTCAGGTTACAGTTTGCCAAGAAGTACTTAAAAGAGCAACCACAGTTCTGGAAAAAGGTCTTGTGGACAGGTGAGACGAAGATTAACTTATATCAGAGTGATGGTAAGAGCAAAGTATGGAGGAGAGAAGGAACTGCCCAAGATCCAAAGCATACCACCTCATCTATGAAACACGGTGGTGGGGGTGTTATGGCCTGGGCATGTATGGCTGCTGAAGGTACTGGCTCACTTATCTTCATTGACGATACAACTGCTGATGGTAGTAGCATAAAGAATTCTAGTGTGATAGGACACATCCTGTCTGCTCAAGTTCAAACAAATGCCTCAAAACTGATTGGCCGGCGGTTCATTCTACAGCAAGACAATGATCCCAAACATACTGCTAAAACAACAAAGGAGTTTTTCAAAGCTAAAGAACGGTCAATTCTTGAGTGGCCAAGTCAATCACCCGATCTGAGCCCAATTGAGCACGCTTTTTATATGCTGAACAGAAAACTGAAGGGGACTAGCCCCCAAAACAAGCATAAGTTGCAATACAGGCAAAACAAGCAATGGCTGCAATACAGGCCTGGCAGAGCATCACCAGAGAAGACACAGCAACTGGTGATTTCCATGAATCGCAGACTTTAAGCAGGCATTGCATGCAAAGGATATGCAACAAAATACTAAACATGACTACTTTCATTTACATGACATTGCTGTGTCCCAAACATTATGGTGCCCTGAAATGGGGGGGGACTATGTATAAACACTGCTGTAATTTCTACATGGTGAAACCAAAATGTCTAAAAACGGCTTTTATTAAAATCTGACAATGTGCATTTTAACCACATGTGTTTTTTTTCTATTACAAATCTCAAATTGTGGAGTAGAGGCAAATAAATAAATGATGGGTCTTTGTCCAAAACATTATGGAGGGCCTATCTGAGCTGGTCCCATTTGCCTACCATTTGCCCCATATCCCTATGAATCTTTTCCATCCAAATGTCTGGCATAGATTGTAACTGTAACCATCTCCACCACTCCCTCTGGCAGCTCATTTCAGATATCCATCACCCTCTATGTGAATAAATCGCCTCTCATGTCTCCGTTAATCTTTCCCCACTCACTTTAAATTCATGCCCTCTAGTTTTAGACTTCCCTACACTAGACAAAGATGTAACCATCCACCTTATCTGCACCCCTCAAGATCCTATATATCTCTATCTGGTCACCCCTCAGCGTCCTGTGTTCCAGAGAAAAAAGTCACAATATTTCCAGCTTCTCCTTAAAACCAAAGCCTTCCAGTCAGGGTAACATCCTTGTGAATCTTTTCTGCACCCTTTCCAACTTCATGGCATGTTACCTAGAGTAGGTGACCAGAACAATTTTCCAAGTGTGATCTCATCAACACCATGTACAGATGTAACAATGACGTCTTAACTCTTGCACTGCGGGAGTACAATAATCTGGGTGATGTATTGACTAAATTCTAAACATTTTTATTTGTAGAAGCAATTAAAAGTTGTGTCACTAACGTCATGCCAACAAAGATTCATGATCTCGTAAACAGCTTTTGATGCTTGCTTTGGTCGATATAATCGATAGCCAGATGAAATGAATTCAACTACTTCTGCATTTGTTTTAGTTTCAAATGGCATTTTTCCATCATTGTAAACTTCCCACATCAGAACACCTGCAAATTTAAAGTTAAAAAATTGCTATTGAGGTCCCCATGACCAAATTAACATGTCAAATTATTCACTATATATCAACATAAAAAAGGTCGACTGAATTATTCTGATTATTCTTTTGAATTTTCCAAACTGACTGGATAGATACTGTATGTTCTGATTCTCCCAAATGATTTGAGAAGGGATGATGATGTTCAGGAAAACAAAAAAAAGGTTAAATGTATATGGATTATTATGTCCAATAACTCTTAATTTCAAATGGGAAATATTTATAATTTTCAAGCTTGTGGCTCATGAGAAGCTCAGGTGGTTTTGGAGCTCGGGTTTTTAGTACGACAGCTGAGCCCATTGCCCTTGTTATATCCAATGTTCTCAGCCATTTCTAAGTATCAGGTGCAGTGACTTGAATTGGTTAGAGAGTGGCTTTCATATTGGTGGGGATTCTTAAGAAGAGTCCGACATGGATAATTTTTTCCTCACTGAACATGGTTGCAAAATGTTTCAGCCTTTTCTTTAAAACTCTTTAAAGTAATTTAATTATATTTTAAGAGGCCATTTAAAACTGAGGTGAGAAGGAACTTTTTGACCCAGAGAGTTGTGAATTTGTGGAATTCTCTGCCACAGATGGCAGTGGAAGCCAAATCACTGGATGAATTTAAGAGAGAGTTAGATAGAGTTCTGGGGGCTAGTGGCATCAAGGGATATGGGGAGAAGTTGGGCACAGGTTACTGATTGTGGATGATCAGCCATGATCACAATGAATGGCTGTGCTGGCTCAAAGGGCCGAATGGCCTCCTCCTACACCTATTTTCTATGTTTCTATGTTTCTATGAGAAAAGAGTCATAATCATAGAGTCATAGAGTCCTACAGCACAGAAAGAGGCCCTTCGGCCCATCGTGTCCGCGCCGCCCGTTACCAAACACAGTCTAATTTTAATCCCATTTTCCCGCATTTAGACCGTAGCCCTGAATGTTGTAGCATTTCAAGTGCCCATCCAAATGCCTCTTAAACGTTGTGAGTGTTCCCGCCTCCACCACCACCCCAGGCAGTGAGTTCCAGACTCCAACCACCCTCTGGGTGAAAAAGTTCTTTCTCACATCCCCCCGAAACCTCCCTCCCCTTACCCTGTATCTATGTCCCCTCGTTGTTGAACCTTCCACCAGTGGAAGAAGTTCCCCGCCATCTACCTTATCTATGCCCCTCATGATCTTGTACACCTCGATCATGTCCCCTCTCAGTCTTCTCTGCTACAGGGAAAACAACCCCAGTCTGCTCAGTCTCTCCTCATAGCCGAGGCCCTTCATCCCTGGCAGCTTCCTGGTGAATCTCCTCTGCACCCTCTCCAAAGCTATCACATCCTTTCTATAATGTGGTGACCAGAACTGTACACAATACTCCAGCTGTGGCCTCACCAGTGTTCTGTACAATTCCATCATTACCCCCCTACTTTTATATTCGATGCCCCGGCTAATGAAGGCCAGTAACCCATATGCCTTTTTAACCACCCTGTCCACCTGTCCTGCTGCCTTCAAGGACTTGTGTACCTGTACTCCAAGGTCCCTCTGTACCCCTGTTTTCCCTAGGGTCCTTCCATTCATGGTGTACTCCCTCTCCAAGTTATTTCTGCCAAAGTGCATCACTTCGCACTTTTCAGGATTAAATTCCATCTGCCACTGCTCCGCCCATCTGACCATCTCATCTATATCTTCCTGCAGCTTGCAGATCCCTTCCTCGCTATTCACCACCCCCCCCTACCTTTGCGTCATCTGCAAACTTGCTGATCATGCCCTGTACGTTGACATCCAGATCATTTATGTAGATTACAAACAGTAATGGACCCAACACCGATCCCTGCGGCACCCCACTGGACACCGGCCTCCAGTCACAGAAGCACCCTTCTACCATCACCCTCTGCCTTCTGTCACTAAGCCAGTTTTTTATCCATTTTGCCAAGGTGCCCTGGATCCCATGGGCTCTTACCTTCTTGACTAGTCTCCTGTGTGGGACCTTTTCAAAAGCCTTACTGAAATCCATGTATACCACATCCACTGCACTACCCCCATCTACCTCCTTGGTCACCCCTTCAAAAAATTAAATCAAGTTAGTCAGACACGACCTTCCCTTAACAAAGCCATGTTGACTATCCTTAATTAACCCTCGATCCTCCAAGTGAAGACAGATTCTGTCCCTCAGAATCTTTTCGAACAGCTTCCCCACCACCGATGTCAGACTCACCGGCCTGTAGTTCCCAGGTTTATCCCTACTGCCCTTTTTAAATAATGGCACCACATTAGCTATCCTCCAGTCCTCCGGTACATCCCCTGTTGCAAGAGAGGCTCTGAAAATTTGTGCCAGAGCCCCCACAATCTCCTCCCTTGCCTCTCTCAGCATCCTGGGATACATCTCGTCAGGGCCCGGAGACTTATCCACTTTTAAGCCTGCCAGAGCCTCCAGCACCGCCTCCCTGTCAATAGCAATATGCTCAAGAACATCACAACCCTCCTGCTCTATTTCTAAGTCCGCATCGCAGCTTTTATCTTTTCTGGTTAAATTGGAAGTACATAAGGAAGAACTTTTCTATGCTACCCACGAAGCTTGCAATAATAATGCTGCAGCCAATTTTCTGAATAAAGGAGTGTATTTGATTATAATGTTCACAGTAAAAATGGCTTTTAATTGTTAGAGATATGCCAAATGAAACAGAATAAGGCATGCATTTAAAGTGTATACTGCTGATTAAATTTGCTTACCAAACGACCATACATCCGATTTACTGCTGAACTTAGAGTAATGTAGCACCTCAGGGGGTGACCATTTCACGGGAAACTTGGCACCTGAAGAACTCGTGTACTGATCATCCAACACATATCTAAAGATGAAGCAATTAAATACATTTATATTGTGGATATCTTAGCAAAAGGAGGCCATTTGTTTCATTACCAGGGTGTTATCTATTCCAATCTATTCTACTGTTCTTCTCCACATCCAATATTTTGTACATATCTACAAGTTACTGAAATGTCTTTACTGAAATGGTACCAACAGTGGCTTAGTAGAATGCATTATATATTGTATTAATGCATAGAAAAAAATATCAATCTCCTCTTTTATGCATGCATTCAAAAATCTGAAAATTTCAGCCTCATTACATTTTCATTAATCTTTGGAAATTAGGTTTCAGCACAATTGTAAAATGCTTCAATGTCTACTTG
Source organism: Rhinoraja longicauda (assembly GCF_053455715.1). Lineage (NCBI taxonomy): Eukaryota > Metazoa > Chordata > Chondrichthyes > Rajiformes > Arhynchobatidae > Rhinoraja > Rhinoraja longicauda. The sequence goes on along the minus strand of NC_135953.1, from coordinate 63,382,369 downwards.
GTTATCACTAAGGTTATGGTTTGAAGCTAATCTCCAGAATTTCAGCTCTAACAGTTCACGAGATTACTTCAGAAATTATTGTGAAATACCGAGTGGAACCATTAAAAACTACAGACAACTTCAGAGCTGCATTGTATTGAATGTTGATGGCTTGTGGGCAATTGTCTATTATTCTCCTTGAGAAAGTAAAATTCAGATTCAAGTCACAATTTCACTGGTGTGGACTAAGAATTATTATGTTTATGCTTCGGACTTAGTTTATTTTTAATGGTTAGTTTCAAATCCACAATATGATGACATACAACCTCTTGAAATGAGTAATATTTTATTTTACTACTGTGTAGTAAAATTGACATGAAAGATTTCAATTGACTTTAATTGATTTCATTTTGAGCAAAAATCCATGGATTAGGATTTTTGAGAATAATCCATGGATTATTTTTTTAATCAATTGTTTCTATTGTAAAAGTGCGAAAATGCAAGAGGTATTCTTCTGGTAACAGTAACATTTTCACATTCAAATGTCCTTCATGAAATGAATCAATGAATTAAGTTAATTGTGTCCACTTAAAGCCTAGACATTGAAGATAGTTTGAGACTTTACATTAAAATAAAACTTAACCTATATAGCGAGTACATTTTTGATATTTTTTTAATTTTGTGTAAAATGTTTCCTTGGACATTACCTTACTAAAAGTGCATTAGAATTTAAAGCGTGACTGATGTAACATAATGTGGACCAATGACACCATGGCATTCATTTAGCTCGTTGACATAGAACATAGCACAGTACAGCAGAATAGGTCCAACAAATATGGTCTAACTAAAGTACTATCATCACTTCCTTCAATGCCCCAACCAATGAAGGCAAGCTTACCACATGCCTTCAGCCCACAATGTCTGTACCAAAACATGTTGCCAAAACCAATTCATGGTTTCACAATTCACAAATGTGGCCTAAGTACTATAAAGCTGCATCATCACTCCGACCAATGAAGGCAAGCATACCAAATGCCTTCTTTAACCACTCTACCACTTAACCATTTGTGTTGCCACTCCAGGGAGCTACAGACTTGGACCCCAAGATCCCTCTTTACATCAAATTGTATATTTTCCCCTTACATTTGACCTCCAAAATTGCAACACCTCACATTTGCTCAGATTAAATTCCATCTGCCATTTCTCCACCCATTACCGTAGCTGATCTATATCGCACTGCATACTTTGACAGCCTTCCAAACTTACTAATGTCTACGTATAGGTCCAAGACATTTATACCTATCATAAACAGCAGAGGTCCCAGCACACATCCCTGCAGATCTGCAGCCTGAATATTGTCCTTCCAGCACAACCCTCTCTCTTCTATCAATAAACTTGTTCTGAACCCATACAACCAACTCACTGTTAATCGTGTGCATCACATTCTTCTGGATTAGCCTATCATGGGAGACTTTATCAAATGTCTTACTAAAATCCACGTTGACAACATCCACCGCCCTACCCTCATAAATCAGCAATTATAATTGCTTATGTGGGATTGTTGTTACTATTTAGATGTTAGATTTTCCATTCTCAACATAAGATACAGAAAGGAAAATTAAAATGCATAACACACTTGCCATATTGAAGATCTTTTCTTTTCACTTAAATAGATGGGATATGGTTAGTTTACATTAACTATTAAGGAACTGGAGTACTTAAGTCATACGAAGCAGTCTCTTAATAGATTTGATGAATTTGATTTTGCTGAACCAATCACAAAAAAAGGTTTTGGTATATAAGCATAATCTTACCTGGTCATTCCAAAATCAGACACTTTCACCACATGTGAATCACTCACCAAACAGTTCCTGGCAGCCTAAAAAAATGTCATACTCCTTAAAATAAATTTTGAGCAGAGTTTTTAATGCTATTGGTGTGAACAATGGCAATCATTATTAAACAATTCACAATCTCAACGAGAATGTGGTTTGCTTTAGATTTCCATGTAGTTATTAAAAGGGTCATGTTTCTTTCACATGTTTATCATTATAATCACATTCATGCTTAATTCATTCTATTTAGTAATATGATTTAATTGATTTATCCGAGTATTGGAGTTGAATTTACAAATTTTGTTTGACGATCTGCTGCAAGAAACAGACCAATTAACCTATCCATAGAAATTCAACATTATTTATCACATAAATTCAAAATTGTACATGGAATTTAATAATACATAATTTAGATTATTCAATCTGGATTCGGCAAACTTTCTTTTAATTTGGACTATACGAGTTTCTCTCCTTTTCAAAAGGAAAACCAGCCATTGCAGTTCAAAGAATTTTGATATAAGTTTGCATTATTTATCGTAAAACAATTGAAAGCATTACCAGATCTCTGTGGATGAACCCATTTGCTTCCAAGTATGCCATGCCTTCGCAAACATCCTGGCACATGCTCAGTAATATTTCAATGCTTTGCTGTCCTCTTCTTTGTCTGAGATAGTTCAGTAGACAACCGAGTTCCATAAATTCGGTCACAATATAAATTGGTTTTTGCTGTGTGCAAACTCCATATATTTGCACTAATTTACAATGAGATAACTTCCTGTAGATAAATGAATGAGATTATGAATGTTTGAAATCAAAGCTGAATTCATTTTTTTTATCACTATGTTTAGGGAACTTAGTTGAAATGGACAATTTAAAAATTGCACAGAAACATCAGCAACATAAGATACTGCTTACTACATGTACTAGAGGACAGAGGATCTAGGGGGATAGAGGAACTGAAAGAAATTTGCATTAGGCAAGAAATAGTATTGGGTAGACTGATGGGACTGAAGGTTGATAAATCCCCAGGGCCTGATGGTCTGCATCCCAGGGTACTCAGGGAGGTGGCTCTAGAAATAGTAGACGCATTGGTGATCATTTTCCAACGTTCAATAGATTCAGGATCAGTTCCTGTGGATTGGAGGATAGCTAATGTTATCCCACTTTTCAAGAAAGGAGCGGGAGAGAAAACGGGGAATTACAGACCAGTTAGCCTGATATCGGTGGTGGGGAAGATGCTGGAGTCAATTATTAAAGAGGTAATAAAGGTACATTTGGATAGCAGTAAAAGGATGTCCAAGTCAGCATGGATTTATGAAAAGGAAATCATGCTTGACTAATCATCTGGAATTTTATGAGGATGTGACAAGTAAAATGGATGAAGGGGAGCCAGTGGATGTAGTGTATCTAGACTTTCAGAAAGCCTTTGATAAGGTCCAACACGGGAGATTGGTGAGCAAAATTAGAGCACATAGTATTGGAGGTAGGGTGTTGACATGGATAGAGAATTGGTTGGCAGACAGGAAGCAAAGAGGAGGAGTAAACGGGTCCTTTTCAGAATGGCAGGCAGTGGCGAGTGGAGTGCCGCAAGGCTCGGTGTTGGGGCCGCAACTATTTACCATATATATTAATGATTTGGATGAAGGAATTAGAAATAACACTAGCAAGTTTGCAGATGACACAAAGCTGGGTGGCAGTGTGAACTGCGAAGAGGATGTTAGGAGGTTGCAGGGTGACCTGGACAGGTTGAGTGAGTGGGCAGATGCAGTATAATGTAGATAAGTGTGAGTTTATCCACTTTGGCGGCAAAAACAAGGAGGCATATTATTATCTCAATGGTGTCAGGTTAGGTAAGGGGGAAGTGCAGCGAGACCTAGGTGGCCTTGTACACCAGTCACTGAAAGTTGGAGTGCAGGTACAGCAGGCAGTGAAGAAAGCCAATGGCATGTTGGCCTTCATAACGAGAGGATTTCAGTATAGGAATAAAGAGGTTCTTCTGCAGTTGTATAGGGCCCTGGTAAGACCACATCTGGAGTATTGTATACAGTTTTGGTCTCCTAATTTGAGGAAGGACATCCTTGTAATTGAGGTAGCGCAGTGTAGGTTCACGAGATTGATCCCTGGGATGGCGGGACTGTCATATGAGGAAAGATTGAAAAGACTAGGCTTGTATTCACTGGAGTTTAGAAGGATGAGAGGGGATCTTATAGAGACATATAAAATTATAAAAGGACTGGACAAGCTAGATGCAGGAAAAATGTTCCCAACATTGGGGGAGTCCAGAACCAGGGGCCACAGTCTTAGAATAAAGGGGAGGCCATTTAAAACTGAGGTACGAAGGAACTTTTTCACCCAGAGTTGTGAATTTGTGGAATTCTCTGCCACCGAGGGCAGTGGAGGCCAAATCACTGGATGAATTTAAGAGAGAGTTAGATAGAGCTCAGGGGGCTAGTGGAATCAAGGGATATGGGCACAGGTTACTGATTGTGGATGATCAGCCATGATCACAATGAATGGCGGTGCTGGCTCGAAGGGCCGAATGGCCTCCTCTTGCAACTATTTTCTATGTTTCTATGTTTAACTTCCATATCTCTATCAAGTATAACATAGCAAAGATGAGCGGGAAGCCAGAGGATTGGGACTCGTTTAAAGAGCAACAGAAGATAACTAAAAAGTCAATATGAGGAGAAAAGATGAGGTACGAAGGAAAGCTAGCCAAAAATATAAAGGAGGATAGTAAAAACTTCTTTAGGTATGTGAAGAGGAAGAAAATAGTTAAGACAAATGTGGGTCCCTTGAAGACAGAAGCAGGTGAATTTATTATGGGGAACAAAGAAATGGCAGACGAGTTGAACAGGTACTTTGGATCTGTCTTCACTAAGGAAGACACAAACAATCTCCCAGATGTACTGGTGGACCGAGGTCCTAGGGTAACGGAGGAACTGAAGGAAATTCACATTAGGCAGGAAATGGTGTTGGGTAGACTGATGGGACTGAAGGCTGATAAATCTCCAGGGCCTGATGGTCTGCATCCCAGGGTACTTAAGGAAGTGGCTCTAGAAATCGTGGACGCATTGGTGATCATTTTCCAATGTTCTATAGATTCAGGACCAAAGTGTCACCACTTTCAGGGAACTACACACATGTACTCAAGGTCTGTCTGTACAATAACATACCTCAGGACCTTGCCATTTAGTGTGCATTTTCTGGCTTATTTTAACTTCTCAAGGGGCATAATGTCAATTAAATTTCATCAACTATTTCTTTGCCCATTTTCCCAGTTAACCGAGACCCTGTTGCAACCTTAAAAAACCTTCTTCACAATCCATTATATCATCAATTTTAGTATCAACTGAAAATTAACTAATCATGCCACTGACATTCTCTTCCAAATGATTAATATATATGACAAACCACAAAAGACCTATTCCCAATCCCTGAGGCACATCACTAGTTACAGGACCCCAATCTTGAAAGCAACCCTCTCCTATCACCTTCTGTCACCTACCACCAAGCAAATTTTGTATACAATTCGTGATCATACATTGGAACCCACATCTAATAACCTTCTGGATCAGACTACCATGAGGGACCTTGTCAAAAGTCTTGCTAAAGTCTATCTACACAACATCCACTGTTCGATGTTGTCAATATGGACTTTAGCCCTTGTCAATCCTCATGACCACCTCTTCAAAAAAACAAACTCTTCTTATCTGTATCTTATCTCTTAGAATTCTCTCGAGTAACTTTCCGACCACAGATATCAGACTTATTCATCTATAGTGCCCAGGTTTTTTTTTCTGGACTTTTAAACTGAAGCACAACATTAGCCACCTTTCATTCCTCCAACACCTCACCCTCATCTAGCAATGATTCATTTATCTCAGCCAAGGCTCCTGCAATTTCTGCTTGAGCTTCCACAGTCCTTGCATATATCTGATCAGGCTCTGAAGATTTATCCACCTGCATACGTTTTAGGATGTCCTACGCCTCCTCAATTGTAATATGGACTGTCCTCAAGACATCAGCCATTAACTTTCCCAATCTGCCTAGTTTTCATGTCTTTCACCGTGGTAGAAACAGAGGAGAAATATTCATTGAAGACATTACCCATCTCCTGCAGCTCCGCACATTGAACATTACTTTGGTTTCTGAGGGCCCCGATTTTCTCTCAAGTTACCTTTTTCCCTTAATATACTCATAAAATCTCTTTGGATTCTCAATCTCATCTGCCAGAGAAGTGTTGAACAACTAAAAATCACAAGTATATCACTGAAAAAAAACACATGCAATCCTATCTTGGACTGTATTTTTGTAGTGCATAATAGATGGAGCTGGAAGAGTTATGCAATCATGCAAAGGCTACTTGAATACACTCGAGTGAAGCTGTTGATCACAAACATGTGATCAAAGTTCCTAATTATATCAATTGGGTAGCGCAGATGGGTGAATGGTCGAGCACAATAAGAACTCAATGAGAACTCATCTGTGAGTTGATAAACACCTGGCTCCATAGCAGAGCAGGTAAGGATAGACCCCTCTAACTTATACCAAGTAGACCTCAAGTCTCAGATCAAGGCACATTTCGATGTGAGGGACCTTGGATCTGTAACTACATTTTGCACAAGTGACATAAAGACATGCATTGCATATTGAACCCATGCCTAGTGCTTTCATGGTTAATTTTGTCCAGGGAGGACATGGAGCACATTTGCAAACATATGTAATCTGCACACAAAGCATCCAATTGCCTTTAGAGGAAGAGATCAAATTTGTTCACATACTGCACAAAAACATTGAAAAATGTGATATAATTTCCATCCTGAGAGACATATAGTATTTTAATCACACTGATTAATTTTGCCAAACCATGTGAAGCAATTCTACTGTAGTTTATTGATTTGTTAAAGCTATATGAAATCTGAAGTTAATTCGTTATCACTCACGTCATGATCTTTGCTTCTTCTATGAAATCCTCTTCACTCATTGCACCTTCGCGAATTGCTTTAATTGCTACTTTGTGTTGAGCTCGCCATTTCCCTAAACGTACCACTCCAAACTGTCCACTTCCTAACTCTTTCATAAAAGTTAATTCAGATGGATTTATTTCCCACTTATCTGTGTGAATAATGACCAACATTTTAATTGTGTTAATGAATGGAAACTTCCAATAATACAGGAGAGAAATGAACCTGCTTATTTATATCAGTATAATTTTAATTGTATTAGATGCCTTTATCTATAAAGTGCAGACACGCAAGTTAAAGCATTATTACGGCAGTATACAATCTGAAGAAATAAAAACTATTTGTGTTGCAAACAAAAGATGTCTTTTAGACACTAAAGAAATAGCTCTGAGACGGTCTATATTTAAGTATTATTTTGTAAAGCAAAAGCATCTAAAGTATTTGAAACCAGAATGTGCATCTACATTTCCATGTAGTACAGTTTTGGAAAACACCTCCATTTTATTCGAAGCTATATATTTTATAATATTAATGTGTTGGAATATTTTACTAGATCATGAACTTCATTAGAAAATCATTGGAAAAATATATTAATACAAAAATGTTATGAGTGTGTCAGCCAAAAATTACAAAATAGCTGTTTACGAGGGAATGGCATCCACCTTGATTAAAAAGTCCTGACTTTAATTCCAGACAATAGATGGATTCTACCATCAATTCTATACATTGAATTGGGTTGGATGATTTTCAAATAAACAAGTAAATGCTCAACTGACAGAAAAAAACCCCAAACATTAGTTATATGATAGAGGTAGGGGGTTTAAGAAACAGACACAAATCTACAACCGAAATTGCAGTGCTTGGGTTACTGAAGAACTAGGTAATTAGATGGCCATATTACCATAACTAAAACCAGCAGTTTTAGGTGCAGATCGTCCTTTGTGGCCCACTGGATATCGTAATCTTGTGACCAGACCTAAGATGATATCGCATAATGTTAATCAAGGCATTAATTCTGCACTTACTTTTATTCAATGTCTTACAATCAGTTTTGCAACCCCAACACATATACATCATTGCACTAGGATATATAGACAATAGACAATAGACAATAGGTGCAGGAGGAGGCCATTCGGCCCTTCGAGCCAGCACCGCCATTCAATGTGATCATGGCTGATCATTCTTAATCAGTACCCCGTTCCTGCCTTCTCCCCATACCCCCTGACTCCGCTATCCTTAAGAGCTCTATCCAGCTCTCTCTTGAATGCATTCAGAGAATTGGCCTCCACTGCCTTCTGAGGCAGACAATTCCACAGATTCACAACTCTCTGACTGAAAAAGTTTTTCCTCATCTCAGTTCTAAATGGCCTACCCCTTATTCTTAAACTGTGGCCCTTGTTCTGGACACCCCCAACATTGGGAACATGTTTCCTGCCTCTAACGTGTCCAACCCCTTAATAATCTTATACGTTTCGATAAGATCTCCTCTCATCCTACTAAATTCCAGTGTATACAAGCCTAGTCGCTCCAGTCTTTCAACATATGATAGTCCCACCATTCCGGGAATTAATCTAGTAAACCTACGCTGCACGCCCTCAATAGCACGCCTTCCTCAAATTTGGAGACCAAAACTGCACACAGTACTCCAGGTGTGGTCTCACTAGGGCCCTGTACAACTGCAGAAGGACCTCTTTGCTCCTATACTCAACTCCTCTTGTTATGAAGGCCAACATTCCATTGGCTTTCTTCACTGCCTGCTGTACCTGCATGCTTCCTTTCCGTGACTGATGCACTAGGACACCCAGATCTCGTTGTACGTCCCCTGTTCCTAACTGGACACCATTCAGATAATACTCTGCCTTCCTATTCTTACCAACAAAGTGGATAACCTCACACTTATCCACATTAAACTGCATCTGCCATGCATCCGCCCACTCACACAACCTGTCCAAGTCACCCTGCAACCTCATAGCATCTCCCTCACAGTTCACACTACCACCCAGCTTTGTATCATCTGCAAATTTGCTAATGGTACTTTTAATATATGAAACATAACAGAACACCAGCACAGAATTAATCCACTACTGCTTTTTATCATTCACAGCATTAGATCCAACAAAATCAATCTACGTCATGAGACTTCAACATATTTTCTGTAACAGGAGCCCCGAAGATGTCTTGGACATACTTATCACACTTATCATATATTTTATGCCTCTACCAACAATCTCAAAACAATGACTTTTAAACTTATACCCATTATATTTTATCTTAAAATAATTTTGCATTTGTTTGGATTTTGCATTTGGATCACATTACCTGCTGCATTGTGTTGATGATATGCAATTAATTCAGGAATATTATTAAACAGATGTTTTTCTGCCAGATAGTACTGTACATTTGGTTTCTGGCTGAACTTTATATGATAATGTCGAATAGATCCCTCCCTGAAAAAAAACATAACTAATGGTCAACAATTATTCTTCAACTCTTATTTAACAAATACTGACGATTATGGCTCCTCTTCATCTTTGCTTCTTCCTCTTATCAATTTAAGTATATACAATTTAGAAACGATTAATTATTTATTTCATTAAACATATTCATAATTTTGAATATTGTGATCAAATAGTGACCTGTACCCTGCCGAACTGGTCTGTTGATCATTCATATAATTCCAGTTAATCACTCCTCCCCAAGGATGTAATATTCTTTCGAACATCCAGTGCCATGAACGTTTCGGAAAGACTTAGCACACTTCCTTGTGCCTTTAGCCTATTCTCCAATGACCAAAGCTGATCCCACACACATTTTTAAGCAGTGTTCTTGGTTTTTCCTATTACATTCAAAGATTTACTGAAACCCTACACCTACCCACTTTAGTATAATTCAGTTTAGCAAATATCGCTCGGTCCACCAGGGACGACCAGATCTCCCAGTTGCCAACCATTTTAACTCCCCTTCACACGCCAACACTGACCTTTCTGTCCTGGGCCTCTGCCATTGCCAGAGTGAGGCCACATGCGAACTGGTGGAAATATCTTGGCAGAACAATTTGCTTAAATATTTGAAAGAAACAACAAAGTGTGTTGATGAACACAATGCAGTTGATGTAGTCAACTTCATGGACTTCGGCAAGGCATTTGACGTACCCATGAGAGCAGGCAAATTGCCAAACTGGATACTGAAATGATTTGGTAACATGAAGCAGCGTGTGATTTGAGACGTTGTTTATGTGGCTGGAAACCTGCGATCAGTGGTGTACCGGAAGCAGTGGGACATGGTACCAAGATGTTTGTTAGATATATTTTGGATGTGAATGCTGGAGAAATGATCGGTCAGTTCAGAGATGACATGAAAAATTGGTGGAATCATTGATAGTGAGAAGCTTAATCCTAGATTATAGAACAATGTCAATGTTAATAAGATGGACAGAAAAATGGCAAATAGAATTTAATCCTGATAAGTGTGAGATGCTGCATATTGGGAATACCAATAAGGTAAGAAGATACACAATGAATCGTAGGGTTCAAGGGAGTATTGAGGAATAGAAGAACCTCAGTAAACAAGTTCCAGTTTCCCTGACAATACTAGTACTTATGTTCCACAGGACTTAATTGTGGACATCAATCTCAATGTATTCTTTTATTCCAGTTCAATTATATTCTTTCCAAACTTTCCCTAAAATGTATCAATGCTATTTCTTTGAACTAGCTAAATCAAGTTTCTGATTAGACAGAGGCATCAGGGCACTTTATCGTCAAGTGATCAACCCATGAGACTGGCTGCAATCTCACATTAGGTTTAATGACCTGATCAGGGTCATGGATGAAATACGAACAGAAATCGTGCATTTCACTCTGCTCAACATAGCTCATGATCCCAATGATTGCAACACTTTTCTCAGTACCTCTAATCACATGCCTCATTTGCCCATAGAATGTTTTCTCTATCTCCTAATGCTAATTTATTCACTATCATTCTCCTTACTTCTGGACACCTTATGCAGCATCTTCAATACATCTCTGTTGTCATAAGTGATAGGAGCAGAATTAAGCGATTAGGCCCATCAAGTCTACTTTATCATTCAATCATGGTTGATCTGCCTAACGGCTGCGGCTCTGTGGCAGTCTGTCTGTATTTTTCCTTTTTTTTGGTTTTGTTTGTGTCGGTGTTGGGATGGTTTTTGTTTCTGTTTTTGGCTGTGTATGTGTGTGGGGTGGGGGGGGCGGGGGGTGGTGGGGTGGGGGAAACCTTTCTTTTATTAGGTCTCTTCCCCGGGGCGCAGCTCGGCCGCGGGGCCTTCCATCGCCCGCGGGGCCTTCCATCGCCCGCGGGGCCTTCCATCGCCCGCGGGGCCTTCCATCGCCCGGCGCGGCTCGGCCGTTGGACTTAACATCGCCGGCCCGGCTCAGCCATGGGAACTAACAGGGCGCGGCTCGGCCGCGGGGCCTTCCATCGCCTGGTACGGTCGCGGGACCTAACAGTGCCCGGCGCGGCTCGGCCGCGGGGCCTATCATCGCCCGGTACGGCCACGGGACGTCTCAGCGCTCGGTGCGGCTCGGCCGCGGGGCCTTCCATCGCCCGGCGCGGCTCGGCCGCTGGACTTAACATCGCCGGCGTGGCTTGGCCGCGGGACGTTTCAGTGCCCGGCGCGGCTCGGCCGCGGGGCCTTCCATCCCCTTGCGGGGGCTGTGCGTGTCGGTCGCCTCGTTAGGCGTCGAGTTGCCTGTCCGTGGGCGTGGGGGGGAAGAGAGAGGGGAAGTTTTGTTGCCTTCCATCACAGTGAGGGGGTGTTTGGACTCACTGTGATGGATGTTTGTGTTGGGGTCGTGTGTCCTGTGTACTTTTTTCTTTTCTTGTTGTGTTTTGTGACTGTTGTAATTTCGTTCGGTATTTGTGCCGAATGACAATAAAGTTATTCAAGATCTATCTCTCATAAACCCCATTCTCCTGTCTACACCCCATAATCCTTGATACCTATACTAATCAAGAATCTATCTATCTCTGCCTTAAAAATATTCATTGACGGCCTCCACGGCCTTCGTGGCAAAGAATTCCACAGATTCACCACCCTCTAACTAATTCCTCCTCATCCTCTTCCTAAAGGAACATCCTTTAATTCTGAGGTTATGACCTCTAGTCCTGGACTCCCCCAATAGTCCTCTCGACATCCACTCTATCCAAGTCTTTCACTACATTTCAATGAGGTCCCCCCTCATTCTTCTAAACTCCAGCGAGTACAAGCCCAGTGCTGCCAAACCCTCATCATATGTTAACCCACTCATTTCTGGGATAATTCGTGTAACATGTCTTGAACATTCTCCCCACTTTCAAGGGTCAAGAGTGTTTTATTGTTATATGTCCCAGACAGAACAATGAAATTCTAATTTGCAGCAGCACAACAGAATATGCAAACATAGTACTCTGTGATTTTCTTTCTGTTGTGATGCTTGCAATATGTCACTACAGACAGGTGCTACCTTGGAGGAGTTTACAAGCAAAACAGAACAGTGAAGATGGGGCTACTTTTAACACCCCTGTTCTGGTCAAGGAGATGGCCATAGACAAAGTAGGGATGGTTCCTGTCAAGGGTTGGGATGAGGCCTGATGATGCATGATCTCGGCTACCTCCACTTTGTCTTACACTGAAATATCACCTTCACTCATTATGTACATAAAATGCAGCACTAAAAAAAGAGCCACTCATCTTTCTGTGCAACTTCTCTGTTGTGACAAATCTGCCCTAGTGAGACCGCACCTGGAGTACTGTGTGCAGTTTTGGTCGCCAAATTTGAGGAAGGATATTCTTGCTATTGAGGGTGTGCAGCGTAGGTTTACTAGGTTAATTCCCGGAATGGCGGGACTATCATATGTTGAAAGACTGGAGCGACTAGGCTTGTATACACTGGAATTAAGAAGGATGAGAGGAGATCTTATCGAAACGTATAAGATTATTAAGGGGTTGGACACATTAGAGGCAGGAAACATGTTCCCAATGTTGGGGGAGTCCAGAACAAGGGGCCACAGTTTAAGAATAAGGGGTAGGCCATTTAGAACTGACATGAGGAAAAACTTTTTCAGTCAGAGAGTTGTGAATCTGTGGAATTGTCTGCCTCAGAAGGCAGTGGAGGCCAATTCTCTGAATGCATTCAAGAGAGAGCTGGATAGAGCTCTTAAGGATAGCGGAGTCCGGGGGTATGGGGAGAAGGCAGGAACGGGGTACTGATTGAGAATGATCAGCCATGATCACATTGAATGGCGGTGCTGGCTCGAAGGGCCGAATGGCTTCCTCCTGCACCTATTGTCTATTGTCTAAAGTCCCCAAGGTTGAGAAGGTGAAAGATAACAAAAATACTAGCAATAGATCCACCATCAATCATGCTTGGTCGCTCAGCTTTACTTTAGCAAGCGGTCGGGTGAAGACTACAGTTCTGCTCAATTGAATGTTTCTTTTTGGTAGCAAAATTTCAAGAAATTTGAAGAAAATTTCAAGTGCAAATTAAGTTTCTTCAAACATTTGTGCTGGTTTTAGGAAGTTTGTGCCTAAAGCTGGCTCACCTGTACCACAGAATAAACTGATCACCTCTTGGCCTTTGTAAATTGTGCTTGTTTGCAAATCTTCAAGAAGGCTCAAAAAGCTAAGTAGGTCATGTGGATGCAAGACACTAAAACAGGCCTCAAAACCTTTGAATGTGAATGTTTTGAATTGTTAAGCATCTGATTACAGAACCTGAATGTACCGAGGAAATAGGTCTGAAAACTTCCAATAAATAATCCTACTATTTTAAATGTCAGGATAGTCACGTGATAAATGGAAAAGCTTGAAATGTGTTTTTGTGATAACCCATTTTAAGTTACATTAATAAAACAACACATTTTCTCTCGTCATTATATCAATGTGTTTTTTGAAACAGCAAATGTTTGTAAAAGTGCATTTTAATGTACTGCTTCAGGACAGGCATAATAATATTTGAGCAAAAACTTGAGGGGGAAAGAACAAACACCCTTCATAACCAGTTCCATTTAAATCACAATAATTATACACAAAGCAGCGGTCCACAGAAATCACAACTTAACTTCCACAATCTACTCAGCCACCTGGCCATGTCATTCACTAGATCAGATTGAGGGGTTAGCAATGACTCGCCTGGTTTACTGCACAGCTATTTAAGTAACAAGGTACGGTTGCCCTGAGCAGCATACCAGAGAGACCCCTCGCATCAGGCTCTGCTATAAATGGCACAGATGGATGTGCATTACCTGAAATCTACCAGTGTTACAGGTATTCTGATGATGATCCAGTGCTGATGAAGGGTCTTTGACCAAAAACATTAACTAATTTCTCTTTCCACAAATGTGGCTTGACTGGCTGAGTTCTTCCAGCAATTCAATTTTTTTGTTAATAGGCATTCAGATAGTTGGTGTACATTTTGGATCATATTCAATATAGAAATTTATATTCCAGAAGCCAGAGCTCTGCAGGTCCTCTCTATCCACTTCACCTCTGAACACCTGTGCCTCAATGTCTTCCCCATTGCTGCTGTTTTTGGAATGGAGGTTTACTACACCAATTAATTCTAGCAGTGCAGTTAAAATCAAAACTCAGCTGCCCAACAGTTTTACTTTCAAAATCTTCAAAATCAGTTAAAATATATTTTAAAACATTCAAACTTGCTCTGCAAATATTAGCAGATGCAACTCTTTTTTTGTTAATGAAGTCAAGAATTTCTTTAAATATCTGCTTTAGCCTTCATTTGTTGTTGGTTATATGAATAATCATCGGTAGAAAAATATTAAATCTTGGATACAAATAGTTGCTGAAATCTGCGAGTATATGAAAATATTGTAGATATTGCACAATATTAATATGGAGTACTTTTACCAATCAACATTGCTAAAGGTTTAGCTATCAGATGAATAACTGAAGAACCCAAGAACTAGATGGAGTATGCTTGGCAGCCCCTTGAATTCTGACACCTTCTATTAAGATTGAGGAATATTGAAAAGGGGACGTACAATGAGATCTGGGTGTCCTAGTGCATCAGTCACTGAAAGGAAGCATGTTGGTACAGCAGGCAGTGAAGAAAGCCAATGGAATATTGGCCTTCATAACAAGAGGAGTTGAGTATAGGAGCAAAGAGGTCCTGCTGCAGTTGTACAGGGCCCTAGTGAGACCTCACCTGGAGTACTGTGTGCAGTTTTGGTCTCCAAATTTGAGGAAGGATATTCTTGCTATTGAGGGCGTGCAGCGTAGGCGGGACTGTCATATGTTGAAAGACTGGAGCGACTAGGCTTGTATACACTGGAATTTAGAAGGATGAGAGGAGATCTTATCGAAACGTATAAGATTATTAAGGGGTTGGACACGTTAGAGGCAGGAAACATGTTCCCAATGTTGGGGGAGTTCAGAACAAGGGGCCACAGTTTAAGAATAAGGGGTAGGCCATTTAGAACTGAGATGAGGAAAAACTTTTTCAGTCAGAGTTGTGAATCTGTGGAATTCTCTACCTCAGAAGGCAGTGGAGGCCAATTCTCTGAATGCATTCAAGAGAGAGCTAGATAGAGCTCTTAAGGATAGCGGAGTCAGGGGGTATGGGGAGAAGGCAGGAACGGGCTACTGATTGAGAATGATCAGCCATGATCACATTGAATGGCGGTGCTGGCTCGAAGGGCCGAATGGCCTCCTCCTGCACCTATTGTCTATTGAAATTGACATGATCATTGGCCTCAACTCAAGGGTCCTCAACCCCACCTGCCAAAGATTCACCACCATCTGACATGAGAATCCCAGAATTAATAACTCAAACTATTTAAGGGATGCATCCTCAAAGTTTCTTTTTGATGTAGCAAAGTAATGTAAATAATTGAACATTTCGTTTTTCCAGTAATTTTATGCTTCCAAAATAGTGCCCAACCGAGGCAACTATTTGTGCGCTAGCTACAAAAGCAGATCTACAATCACATTTTACAATTGCTCCACACTCGAAATCTCTACACTGTCAATGGTTCGATTGTAATCATGTATTGTCTTTCCAATGACTGGATAGCATGCAACAAAAGTTTTTCACTGTACCTCAGTACAAGTGACAACAAACTAAACAGAACTGAATTTCAGATATGACATTTTCTAAGCCTTCGATCACCTTCTGGCAATGTCTTCCTCCATCTCATTTTGCTCCTTGAAAAACCTGGGGCTGCTTAGATTGCAGGAAAAATGTAGATTAAACGTTTCTGGTGTATTTTACGCAGTCACAGAAAATTTGTGGACATAGATTAGCTCAATGACACAAGCAGAGCCATAAACACCACCTTTGGAAAGGATACAAAGTACTGGAGTAACTCAGCAAGTCAGGCTGCTCGAATTGCTGAGTCACTCCAGCACGCTGTGTCCTTTTGTGAATTAACCAGCATCTGCAGTTGTTTGTTTCCACCACTTTTGGAGATATTTTGTACTTCTTCTAAACTCTGAATCACAAATGAATGCAAATCAAACGTACTGCACAAATCAATTGCACAAACTGTTTACTTCTGTAATTTTCCAGGAATAACATAATGGAAGCATTATAGAACTAAGCTACCTCCTTCAATTGTATAAAAGCATCTCTCATTTTAGGCTTTGTACGGATGAAAAAATGTGTAATCAGTCAAAACAAAATTTAATCAGATAACCCCAAATCCTGGGTGGAGAATCAAACCCTTCTGGCTGGCTAAAGCCGTCTATAGGCCTTCCGACAGCCGGTCCAAACCCGCCTGGTGAAGAGGGAAAAGGATAATTGAAGTAGAAGCAGCATATGCTCACCCTCCGAATTTGGTGTAAAGAGACACAGTATACATCCCTGGTTGGCTGGAATCTCTCACCAGAAATACTCCCTCTTTATCCTGAAAAATAAATAAATATTTAAACCTTTGCAAAGTAATTTCCTTCCAAAGTAACTGGAAAAAATAGATAAATCTGTAGTCGATTTCCCCTCAGATTCCTTCATAATAATACAATTGTTTTAGCGGTAATTTTCTTTTATTTTCTGGGTTTGGGATGGCATACCCACTATCAGAAAGTTATGGGCTCGATTTCATTCGTAAATCACATAACCTTGACTGGGATTTCAATTAAATACTTCTAATTAGAGGTATCATATTTCAAGTAAGATGTTGAGCTGACACTGCCAATCTTCTGAGTTTGGCATGAAAGATCACACCATTATAAACAGCAGAGAGATAACTTGTTTTAATAAAAGCATAAACTTATGGAAATGCACAACATGTCAGGCAATCTCTCTGGAGAAACAAAGTTAATGTTTCCTGTCCCTTGCCTCCTGACCAACATTTATCTGTCAATAAACACCTGGAAAACAGATCTTATTGCGCCAAAACTTTTATTGTATGCTCTACATTACAATGCAAATTACACTTCAAAAGTTCTTCACTGACTGAAAAATCACTGAGAACTTAGATTGCAAGTGTTCTATTCCAAGGTATTTTGAGAGAAAATTCAAAATATTTGAAAACGATCACCAAAGCAATAAAAGCAATGTTACAGAATGACAAACAAATAATTTTAAAAGCCATCTGGCACTCATATGAAGGATTCAACAACTGGGCATCCGAGGCCTTCTTTGCTGATGAAATTTAAAGATACACATTACTAAGTGATGAGATTTATACACATCACAGTCAGAAATGGGTGATCTCATATGCAGAGATGACGACTCTTTTTCTAAATTCTCCCAGGTAAATTGTATTTCCGCTGAGACCAGTAGTCTCAATTTCTTGGTTCACATCCCTTCCCACCCAAACCATCTCCTCCCTAAGGACTTTCCCCTGCAACCGCAGGAGATGTATCACCTGTCCCTGCACCTCCTCCTTCACATCCATCCAGCGACTCCGACAACCCATACAGATGTGACAGAGATTCACTTATCTTCTCTAACCTCATCTACTGCGTCCGATGCTTCCGATGTGGCCTCCATTACCTTGGCTTGACCAAGCTTACACTAGGTGACCCTATCTTGGCACTGTATCAATAAATGACTTTCTAATGTTTTATTGGGAAGATGTTCGGCCTACGATCAATCAAACGAGAGATGGAATAAGGGTCATCAGAAGCATGCAGATGCTGGCAATTGATGCTGTTCTTTTAAAACCAAAGGAAATCACGATTCATCCACATGTGCAGTGATTATGAAATGGATCAATTCAAATAATTCAAGATAACCTTGATGAAATTTTGCCCAAGGTTTTTCAAACAAGAACATCCCAAATTGTAATTGAACTTGTGTTGCATGTAGCTCTATGACTTAACACAATTAATTACAAGAAAGTAAAGAGCATTTTATAAATGCAACAGGCTTAGTTATAGCACTGAAATCATTGTTAACTACGTGCATTTGACTTTTTGCTCAAGATATTGTCAAGCACAAATATGAAAACATAGCCTCATATGTTGTGCTCTTTCTGTTGGTGTGATCAACAATCTGGTTTTTCCAACTTGTCCATTTATTTGAACACTTCATTAATGAGTAACCCCTTTGTAAATAATTTCACCATTACCTCAGATCTCAGTAAACACTCTGCTTTACTTCTATTCACATTTTTGCAATACCACCTAGACAAAAAAAAAAGAAAACCAATCAGAGAATTACATCGTTTTCAGTAAACTACATCCACAGCATTGTAGGGAAGCAGTTATTTATGTCATTGCAACCAATGGAGACTAACTGTATGATCATTGGCTGTGTGGCTATAGAATACCCCAAGGATATTAAAAGGATTAAATAATAGCAAATTCTTACAATGTAATGCTTCTCAAAACAAAATGGTGCTGGTGCGACAATATCTCCACGTGTTTTAGATTGTCTGATGGATTTGAAAGACTGCCCTTAGGACCTCCGCTCAGGGAACAAAGTTGGGCAAGTGACTAATGTCAGGCCAGGTGCACTCTGGGACCAATGACCATAATTCAATTAGATTTACAATCATCCTACCACAACCAGAGAGCAGTGCTGAACTACTATCTACCTCTTTGGTGACCTTTGGACTATCCTTGATTGGACTTTGCTGCCTTTACCTTGCACTAAACGTTATTCCCTTATCATCTATACACTGTAAATGGCTCGAATGTAATCATGTATTGTCTTTCTGCTGACTGGTTAGCACGCAATAAAAGCTTTTCATTGTACCCTTGGTACACATGACAATAAACTAAACTGAACAGGTAAACTAAACTGAAATAGTTATGGAGAAAGGTAGGACTGGTGCACAGTTAAGGTCCTAAATTGGGTCAAGGCCAATTTTGAAGGCGCAGGCAGGAACCTGCAGAGGTGTATTGTGTGCGAATGTTTGCAGGTAAAGAGAGGCTTTTAAAAATGCGATAGCAAGAGATCAGAGACAGCATGTTCACGCTAGGGCAAAGCTGGCTCATTTTAGGAACCTGCACTTTAAGCAAATCAAGTTGGTTTAATTCCCAGGCCCCAACAAAGTGCATCCACGAACCTTGTGGAAACATAGGGAAAAGTTGTGGAGCCCTTTGCCGAGATATTTTATGATTTTTATAAAAACATAATTTGTAGCTACATCTGAATTTCTGCAAGACTGGAGGCTGGCTAATATTGTACTGCTATTTACAAAGGTCTTCAAGGACAAGCCAGGAACCACAGGCTACTGAGCTTGATAACAGTGATGGGTAAGTTACTGGTGCAGATTAAGAGGGACAGCATTTACCAGCATTTGGATAGACAATGACAGATTAAGTATAGGCTGCACAGTTTTGTACATTGGAAATCATGTCTCACAAATCCGTTCTGGTTATTTTGAAGATGAAACCAAGGGGATTGATGAGGTCAGGACAGTGAATGTAGTCTACATGGACTTTAGCAAGGCAATGTTCTGCATGATGGGCTCGTCTGGAAGGTCTGAGATTGCATAGAGAGTTAGATTTAGCTCTTAGGCTTAATGGAATCAAGGGATATGGGGAAAAAGCAGAAACAGGGTACTGATTTTAGATGATCAGCCGTGATCATATTGAATGGTGGTGCTGGCTCAAAGGGCCGAATGGCCTACTCCTGCACCTTTTTTCTATGTTTTTATGATCCAGGGAGAGCTACTAATTCTAAACATAATTGGCTCTCTGGCAAAAGGGAGAGGGCAGTGGTGGAAGGTTTCCTTTATCTGACTGGGGGCCTGTGATTGGTGGTGTGCCACAGGGATGGGTACTGGGCTCATTGGAGTTTGTCATTTATATAATAAGGTGGATTAGAATGCGTAACCTGAGATTGATAAGTTTACAGATGATGTTAAAGTAGGTGGTTTCATAAACACTGAAGAAGGTCCTCAAAGATTACAACAGGATCTAGAGCAACTAGGTAAGTAGGTCGAAGAATGACAAATGATGTTTCATTCAGATAAGTGTAAGGTGCTACGTTTTGGGAAGACAAACCAAGATAGGAATTTCACAGTGAATAGGGCCCAGGAGAATATTAGGGAACAGCAGGATCCAGGACTTCAAATGCATACTTCTGTGAAAGTGTCCATGAAGGACTCGAGATGAATACAGTCTTTTTGACAGGGAACATGATTAAAAAACTAGAGGGCATGTGTTTAAGCTGAGAGGGGAACAATTTAAAAGGGAATTGAGGGGCAACATCTTCACACAGAGAAAGTGCAGATATTGAACGAGCTGCCAGATAAAGCGTTTAAGGCGGGTGCAGTAAAAACATTTGGACAGGTACATGGATAGTAAAGTTTTAGAGGGTTATGGGCCAAATTTGGGCAAATGGGACTAGATTAGATGGGCATCATGGTCAGCATAGATGAGTTGGGCCATAGACCTGTGACTGTGGTAGTTGATTTTCATGAATTTTCTGTGGAGTGGAAGGGAATATGTGTAGCACTGTTATTTGAGAAAGGAAGCAGGAATTGGGGAACTAAAAAATGCAACAATCAATTTTCCATGAAGTGGTGACCGAGTGCGTAGAAAATGACTAGAGAGTGTCAGCGTGCTCTATCTGAATGAAACATTTCTGGAAAATGTGGAAAATTTAATGAATAGAATGGGTAACAGGGATATCATTAAATGGAATAAACCTAAAATTTAAAGGAACAGGATAGGGGCACAACTACCACAGCTGCTGCCTCAATGACTGGAATCAATCCTACCCTCAGTGCTGTCTGTGTTAAATTTGCACTCTCTCTCTCTCTGTGACTGCGTGGGTTTTTTCCAGGAGCTCTGTTTTCCTCCTACATCCCAAAGGCACGCAGGTTGGTAAGTTAACTGTCTATTATAAATTGACCCCAGTCTATATACAAATTGTAGAATCTGGGAAAGTTGACGAGAACGTAGGGAGAATAAAACAAAAATAGGATTAATGTATATGATTGACCGATGGCTAGCATGGACTTAGTGGGCCGTGCTCTGATGGAGATTTTTGCTGCAGCACTGAAACAGGTCCCAGTGAGGATGCCCTGGTAGACACACTGTATATTTCCTGCCAAGGTTCAGGTTGGAGCACTACTGTCTGCTCACCATCCTGAAATTTGGACCTTTCACCCAACTTGTATCTTGTTCTTAGACACAAGATGCTGGAGTAACTCAGCAGGACAGGCAGCATCTCTGGAGAGAAGGAATGGGTGATGTTTCGGTTTGAGACCCTTCTTCAGACTGATGATCTTGTTCTGCACTTTGTACAGTCTCCACTGTTTCCTTGTCATCTTATATTACAAGCCCAATGCCTGGGAATTGCACCCCAGTCATCCCGAGTCAAATCTTACAGTAATTTAACATGAAAGCACTAAAATTCTACATGACTGCAAGTAGAAGACTGCAGGACTTACTCATATTTTTCCAAATTGCTGGATTTCTTCTCAGTTACATAGTTGCTTGGAATGTAGCCCTCATATCTATTAAAGAAAAATATATATACAATGATTCCAATGATACATGTACCATTAATATTTACTTATACTGTAGTTTTATGCTTTGTACTACGTCTGAAATTGTAACCTGTAGAATTCTAAAATTGTACATTCTTCCAATGCCTTCCTGTTTTTAATGTTAGTTGAGTATGGATAGTACTGTCCACGTTCTTATAAAATTAAAGACATTTGATGCAAAATGTATCAACTATTGACTTCAACTGACTGTGTGAATAAACCCGATCTTATAATTAGTCTTTATGACTAATTATAATGAGTATAATGAGTCCACTTTTATAGTGTCCTCATTATACTCTTTTATCTTGCTAACCCAAGATTAAATGTTGCGATTTCAACCTGATTCCATGTAAATACAGGCCCATAATTAGTTCATATCAGCATTACATTGCGAACCTTATCAAGAAAGTACTATTAACTTAAGCGGATGCACAGGAAGGAGAAATGCACGCCATTTCAGTCAGAAGCGTTCTTTCACGAATGTGGTCGTGACATTTTGCAGAAAGGATGGTATCAGTCTGTCAAACGACGTGTGTGATGAAACATATGTTTTTATAGGTTCGGATCATACGTAGTTCCAAACTTTGCACCTACAGCGACCTTTAATTTTAGAACTAGTTACTGTATCCCCTTTCCGAACAGGAATTCATCTCATTATTATAATGTACTTCCATGGTGAGTTTGATAGCAATATGGTTTTATTTTACAATTGTTTGGCAAAACAGCACATCTCAGAGAGTTACCTCCTTACTTCATCTCTTAATCATTCATGTGTAGTCACTAGAAGTGGTTACCGAATTTCCACATAAATAACAATCAGCACTGCTAGCCTGACAGCTATTTCCATTGCAAAATTAATTTCTAAAGCTGAATCAATGATCTTACAATAACATAATAGACAATAGACAATAGACAATAGGTGCAGGAGTAGGCCATTCGGCCCTTCGTTGCATGAATCTATAATCACAGTAAAACAGCATTGGAGCTAGAAGTGCAAATGAAGAGCAAGATTTTCAAATCCAAAGTTCATAGAACACGCTTGACATGTTTCCATGTATAATACTGCGCTTAGAGGTGGCACAGTGGTGTAGCTGCTAGAGCTGCTGCCTCAAGGCACCAGAGACCTGGGCAAGAGCGTGACAATGGGTGCTGTCTATGTGGAGTTTGTACATTCTCCCTGTGTGACCGAGAGGGTTTTCTCCGGGCAATCTGGTTTCCTTTCACATCTCAAAGACGTGTAGCTTTGTAGGTTAAGTGGCCACTGTAAATTGTCCCCTAATTTGTAGGGAATGGGATAACATAGAACTAGTGTGAATGGGCGATCTATGGTCAGCGTTGACTTGGTGGGACAAAGGGCCAATGAGCTTCCATGCTGCATCTCGAAACTAAACAAAAACTAAGAAACCTCATTCTAGGTTCAATACACACAGTTCTCCATTGACATAATGCAAGTTTTCACAGTTGTTACGATGTAACACAGTAAATGTGATCTTCACAGGCAGCTCTTGGAAAGATGTACTACTACATGACCAACACTTCCAATTACAGGGCAATGTTGTGGATCAATGGATGCTACCATGAAAGAAGGTTCTGGGAGAGTGCTCCCAAGAAACCTGGGCAGCTGAGTGCAGGAGGATCTCTATGATTACAACCACTGTTTAAACGTTGACATTGTTTGCAGAAGATTTTTGTCAGAAAGTAAATACTGTAGTGGATGAATCTTCTGACAAAAAAAAGTAAGAACAAACATCCTGATGGACCTAGGCCGCCCAGAGTTGCATGCTAAATTATTCCACCCTGGGTTATCCCAATTTTGAACAACACCGTACCTTTTTAAAACTTTGGTAAATTTAGTTGGCATGGTGGCACGGATGGTAGAGCTATTGCCTCACTGTGCCAGAGACCAAAATTAAATCCTGACCTTGGGTACAGCCTATGTGGAGTTTACACATTATCCCTGCAACCCGACCCTGACACTGGGTGCTCCAGTTTCCTCTAACATCCTAAAGAAGTGAGGGTTTGTAGGTTAATTGGCTTTTGTAAAATTTCCTCCTAATATGTAGGAAATGGATGTGAAAGTGGGATAACATAAAACTAGTGTGAACATGTGATCAATGGTCAGTGTGGACTAGGTAAGCCAAATAACCCATTTCCATGCTGCTAAAATAAACTTAACAAAAATAAAATAACACAGATGTTGGATTCTGGAAGCTAATCCCCCCCCAAAAAGCTTGAAAACGCAGAATGGCTCAAGTATAGAGGAACACCAGAAATGTATATAATGCTAAACAGTTTTATAATGGCAATGGAACCATATAAATTAACATTTAAATGTAGAACTGTTATGTTCAAGTCACATCCTACATTCAAAATACACTGGGTTCAAGTTATAAGAGCCAGTAGAAGACACTTACCCATTTTTATCTTTTGCTCTCCACCAATGTACATCAGATTTTGTTATAAGCTCATATTCTTCTCCCTTAACAAGACTTAAATCGTGAGCTTCCAATGCTTCAAAGTCATACATTGCAAGAACCACTTCAGCCTCTTCCTTCTCCTCCTCCTCCTCCTCTGTTTCTTCATCTTGTGGTAAGTGTGATGGAAACTTATGAAGAGTTCCTGGGAGATTGTTACATAGCTGTTGAAATATGATGGGAATAAAGGCAGAATATTATACAATGAAAAGTAACTTCCATGAATCAAATGCTATGAAAATCTTCGGCCTCATTTTACATTCAATTGCCAAGTTTGTACTTAAATATAAAATCAACATTTAACACATGAACACATCTGGTCAAGAAAGATTTTCCCTCACCAAGATTCTAAAAGCAGAAAAATATTTGGGTGCTTTTATTAACCTCTAGCATGTACACAACTTGAACTTCAACTCAGTTCTGTTTTCTCTTTAGCCGTCAAACCTTAGGCTATACGTTTTAAAGAGAGAGTTAGATTTAGCTCTTAAGGCTAAAGGAATCAAGGGATATGGGGAAAAAGCAGGAACGGGATACTGATTTTGGTTGATCAGCCATGATCATATTGAATGGCGGTGCTGGCTCAAAGGGCCAAATGGCCTACTCCTGCACCTATTTTCTATGTTTCTATAAAATTGGATTATTTATTTTTAGGCTTTTGTGTTCCCATAACATGGGAAAATCAAACAGCCAGAGTTGGTTGAACTGTTAGATGGCAATTCCTGGCAAATTCAATTGATGCTTAGTGAATGGGTTTACTTTACTTAGTAATTTTTTTATGCGCCTGCTTTATTAATACCTGGTTTCACCTTTTAACTAAAATAAACCCAAGGCTTTGTCACTATCACTCACATAAATATCACCTAATTACAACAAATGCCAATGCCCGGAGGCCAAGAGGAAGACCAAAGCTCCGCTATAAGGGCACAATTAAAAGGGCTATGACAAGCTACAATATCGACACTGACAACTGGGAAGCGGCTGCTGAGGACCGTGGCAGGTGGAGGAAGGACCTCCAGGCGGGCATGAAACATCATGACAGCATGTGGTTCAAGACCCTGAAGCACAGGAGCCAACGCCGCAATATTGTCAAAGACAGCAGCCACAGACTCCCCGGAACAACAACCAGAGACGACCTCACCTGTGGAAACTGTGGAAGGATCTGCCTGTCATGGATTAGCCTAGTCAGTCACACAAGGAAATGTAACCGCAGATGAAAAATCCCCCTCTCCCAGCAGGACACACGCCAAGCCGCACCATCATCTCCCGCAGATAGACTGATGCCAGAGAGAGAGGCAGCACAAAGTAAAGCCTGAGTATAATCCTGAATTAGCTCAATTTCTTTCAAAAAGCTCAGAATAAAAATGGAGGAGAAAAATGAATCTAAATTTAGTTAGAAAAAGTAGCTGTGAGATGATAGGAGCTTCTCAATGGAGGAGAATGAATACATGTGGTCGAGTCTATTCTGAATGAGTCTGAAGTGAAGAATTACAGACTCAAAAGATTAAACTAAAAAAAACCATGACACCAACACAGTATTTGCTATATTAATAAGAAAACCTCATAATATTAATTTGCAAGATGGAGTAAATATTTTGCCAAAATTATGAAACAGAAACTAGAAAAAGATTAAAATATAGCTCAGATTGAACTAACAAAATTGGCCACTCTGGAGCACTCAAAGCATCCAAGATTATATGAATGCAAGACAGGCCACATTGAAATTGATCAATATTGATTTACTGCATAACAATCTTGAACGATTTAGTCAGAAGCTTTCTCACTGATACCATAGAACTTAATAGAGTCAGTAGTGCAAATACCAATTAACTGAATGTAATCCGACAAAGCAATTCAGAAACTGAGCTCTATATGTCAATTTTAATCAATCCAGCCAAGGCCAAATATAGTAAAACTGATACTCTATTACCCGTTGTTCACTCGGTGTCTGGCACTCCAGGTAATATTTACCATACTATCTTGCAGGTTCCCTGGGCTTTCCTGGTTCCTGTGCTCCCTTTCAATTCATCAATGATGTCCACACTCTCTGGCACTCAACAAGCACTGGTTACAACTCTCCCATTCCACTCAATGGGGCACGTTGAACAGTTCTGGCAGCTCCAGGCCAATGCAGGTATTGATACTTAGCAACTGGGACCAGATTTTTAATATGCATGCTTTACTAATGCCCAATTTTGCTTTTTAACCAAAAATATACCTGAGGCTCTGTCACCATCATATTCATAAATATCATCTCATTAGAACAAACATTACATCCTGGGTTGACTTAATTTCTTTAAAACAGCTCAGAATAAAAGAGGAGGAAAAATAGGATTGTAAATTTAGTTAGAAAAGGTAGTTGCAAGATGATAGGAGCTTCTAAATGAAGGAGACAAATGGAAAATGACTATCTATTCTGAATGAGGTTTATATCATATGAAGTGAAAAATCACAAAATCAAAGAAAATTCAGAAGCCATGACAACAGTTTTTGCCATATTAATAAGACTTTCTAACTGGTTTAATTGTTATGGGTATATTATGTGGGGGTATTAATTTATTGCCATTATTAATTTATTGATTTTTAGTTTATTATATATTATCTATGTGTATTGTATTCTTGCTATTGAGGGCGTGCAGCGTAGGTTCACTAGGTTAATTCCCGGAATGGCGGGACTGTCGTATGTTGAAAGACTGGAGCGACTAGACTTGTACACGTTGGAATTTAGAGGGATGAGAGGGGATCTTATTGAAACATATAAGATTATTAAGGGATTCGACACATTAGAGGCAGGAAACGTGTTCCCAATGTTGGGGGAATCCAGAACCAGGGGCCACGGTTTAAGAATAAGGGGTAGGCCATTTAGAACGGAGATGAAGAAAAACTTTTTCAGTCAGAGAGTTGTAAATCTGTGGAATTCTCTGCCTCAGAAGGCAGCGGAGGCCAATTCTCTAGATGCTTTCAAGAGAGAGCTAGATAGAGCTCTTACAGATAGCGGAGTCAGGGGGTATGGGGAGAAGGCAGGAACGGGGTACTGATTGAGAATGATCAGCCATGATCACATTGAATGGCGGTGCTGGCTCGAAGGGCCGAATGGCCTCCTCCTGCACCTATTGTCTATTGTGTTTACAGGCCTGTTGTGCCGCTGCAAGTAAGAATTTCGTTGTTCTGTTGTTGGTAGATATGCCAATTAAACATTCTTGACTCACTAAGGTCCCCATTTCCAGCCTGTCTTCAAACTGACAATGATCCAGTTTCCAATCCTCTCTTTATCTGGGAGGCTATAACATTGTGCATCATCACTAAAAAATTGTGTGGGGATATTATTTTATACTCCCAATTTTACATTTTATATTTTTATATAAATCTGTTCTTTGTATGCCTATGTCCTTACTCTTTTAAATTGTATCTTTGTTTAGACTTGTGTTTGTTTTTGTGGAAAGCACATTAAATTGCATTAAATTGCATGAAATGTGCTATATAAAAGTTATTATTATTATTATTATTATTATTATTATTATTATCCAACAGGCCAGAAAAATCAGCAAATCTGGTCCCACCAAAGTCATGAATGAGCCCGATTATCAGAATTTCACTGGATAATATTCTTCGAACAAAAAATGGCTACACCTGTTTAACATTTAAAAGTAAAGGTTACAGGAGAATTTCTGTGACTATTCTAATAACCACATTGTTGCAGAACCTAAAAAAGGCACTTCCTACTGTCCAGAAAACATGTTTGTTTCCATCAACAATCCATCTATCACAGTGGTAGGAACGTTGCCTTTTCTGACACCTACAATTATCAAGAGTTCAGTTCATTGAGATTTCAAACATTTAGCTGTTGGGATACCATCAGGCAAGATGAGAACTCCCATCGAAAAGAAACTAGAAAGCAATGTAATATGAACTTTTTAAAATTAACCCACGTGTAATAATCATTTAAGAATAAGGGGTAGGCCATTTTCAACTGAGATGAGGAAAAACATTTTCAGCCAGAGAGTTGTGAATCTGTGGAATTCTCTGCCACAGAAGGCAGTGGAGGCCAATTCACTGGGTGTTTTCAAGAAAGAGTTAGATCTTAAGGCTAATGGAATCAAGGGATACGGGAAAAAAAGCAGGAACGGGATACTGAATTTAGATGATCAGCCATGATCATATTGAATTGTGGTGCTGGCTCGAAGGGCCGAATGGCCTACTCCTGCACCTATTTCCTATGTTATGTTTCTATAAAAACTGAAACATAAACAAGCTTCTAGTAAGAATTGAAATGTCATGACTTTAAAAAAAACATAAAATATATAAATAAAAAATTATGCTTTTTAAAAGGAAAATCATAGATTAGAATACTTTTAAAAATGAACTTGAAGTACAAAATATGCAAGGTATTTTCAAAGACAATTTCATGTAACCTGTAATTTCTAATGGTTTCAGCTTGATTCACCGACGTCAAAGAAAGAACAAACACTTTAACATAAAAGTGTGAAAATCCTGCCAATAATGAAAGATTGCTGAAGAGGGCAGCACCGAGGCACAGCAAGATTCAGCTATCTCATTTTGACCCTGTCCTCTGTTGCTGATTGTATGGAGTTAGCATGCTCTCCCTGTTTCCTCCAAGTGCTCTGGTTTCGTCCCACATCCTAGAGACATGTTGGTCAGTAGCTTGATTGGTTATTGTGAATAATTCCTTGTGGTAGCAGAATCAGGGTGAAGTTCCCAGGCATACAAGTATGAATGAGTTACAAGGAAATAAGTGAGGGGATGGCATTGATGCAATTAAAAGTGACCCCCACCTTACAGCAGTTTGAGTAACTGAAATTTGCACTTCTGGAATTCACAAATCACTACCAAAAATCTGACCTATGGAATAAACATTTGCTCTCACAAAATTTATGTTTAAATTTTTATGTGTCCCATAACACCCAGGGATAGATCTCATCCTGCCCTGGGGAATTGTCCACCTTAATGTGCGTCAATTACCCTAATGCTTTCTCTTTCCTGTTACACACACATTCCAGACTTTCACTGTACATTTTCCCGAAGCAAATTATGAATTCAGCACCCAACACACATTTCCTGGCTCCACACACAAAGATTTTCCTTTCAGCTCCTGAAGGGATTGATCTACTCATTCCCTTGATACCTCTTGCTTCTAATTTATTCATAATAGATTTTGGAATTCTCTTTAATTCTATTGGCCAAGACCATTTCATGTCCCCTTTTTGCTCTCACAATAATGATTTTTGTACATCTGACTTACACTTCCTTCTTTTTCCCAATCAAACCTTCAATTTCCTTTGTTAACCAAGACACCTTAATTTTATGGTCTTTGCTTCTTATCCTTACAGGGACATAGAGTCATACAGCACGGGAAACAGGCCTTTTGGCCAAACTTGCCTATGTAAATCTACTGAAGTTTTTCTGAAGGTTGAATAGATAAGCAGAAATCAGAGAAGGCAGTGCATCCTAATTGTCAAAAGGTATTTGGTGAAATTGCTCTTGAGGTAAATTAAAGTAAATGGGATTGGGAGTAATATACTGGCATGGATTAAAATTAGTTGACCAATGGGTAACAAAATAGGAATACATTTAATTGTTTTAGAATGGTAAAGGTAGACTGGGGGTGTTCCACAGAGTTCATTGCTTGAGCCATCACAGGAGACAGACTAGTGACTGACATCTACTATAAACCCACTGACTTGAACAGCTATCTGGACTACACTTCTTCCCACCCTGTCTCCTGCAAAAAGTCTATCCCCTACTCCCAATTCCTCCGTCTATGCCGCAACTGCGCCCGGGATGAGGTGTTTCACACAAGGGCATTAGAGATGTCCTCATTCATCAGGAAACGGGGCTTCCCCTCTTCCATTATAGATGAGGCTCTCACTAGGGTCTCTTCTACATCCCGCAGCTCTGCTCTTGCTCCCCCTCCCCCCATTCGTAACAAGGACAGAATCCCCCTCGTTCTCACCTTCCATCCCACCAGCCAGCGTATCCAACAAATCATCCGCTAACATTTCCGTCACCTACAACGGGACCCCATCACTGGCCACATCTTCCCATCCCCTCCCCTTTCTGCGTTCCGCAGAGACCATTCCCTCTGTAACTCCCTGGTCCACTCCTCCCTTCCTACCCAAACCACCCCATCCACGGGCACTTTCCCCTGCAACTGCAGGAGATGCAATACCTGTCCATTTACCTCCCCCCTCAACTCCATCCAAGGACCCAAACAGTCTTTCCAGGTGAGACAGAGGTTCACCTGCACCTCCTCCAACCTCATCTATTGCATCCGCTGCTCTAGATGTCAACTTCTTTACAACGGCGAAACCAAACGCAGGCTTGGCGATCGTTTTGCTCAACACCTTCGCTCAGTCCGCCTTAACCAACCTGATCTCCCGATGGCTGAGCACTTCAACTCCCCCTTCCAGTCTGACCTTTCTGTCATGGGCCTCCTCCAGTGCCATAGTGAGGCCCACCGGAAATTGGAGGAACAGCACCTCATATTTCGCTTGGGCAGCTTGCAGCCCAGCGGTATGAACATTGACTTCTCCAACTTTAGATAGGTCCTCTGTCCCTCTCTTCCCCTCCCCTTCCCAGTTCTCCCTCTATCTTCCTGTCTCCACCTATATCCTTCCTTTGTCCCGGCCCCCTGACATCAGTCTGAAGAAGGGTCTCGACCCGAAACGTCACCCATTCCTTCTCTCCTGAGATGCTGCCTGACCTGCTGAGTTACTCCAGCATTTTGTGAATAAATACCTTCGATTTGTACCAACATCTGCAGTTATTTTCTTACATTATCATATCATATCATATCATATATATACAGCCAGAAACAGGCCTTTTCGGCCCACCAAGTCCGTGCCGGCCAGCGATCCCCGTACATTAACACTATCCTACACCCACTAGGGACAATTTTTACATTTACCCAGCCAATTAGCCTACATACCTGTACGTCTTTGGAGTGTGGGAGGAAACCGAAGATCTCGGAGAAAACCCACGCAGGTCACGGGGAGAACGTACAAACTCCTTACAGTGCAGCACCCATAGTCAGGATCGAACCTGAGTCTCCGGCGCTGCATTCGCTGTAAAGCAGCAACTCTACCGCTGCGCTACCGTGCCGCCCACGCAGCTTGTGGAAATGTAAGTAGAAACAGATATCAACACTATTAAATGTTTTAGCCACATTAAATGGCTTGAGCCACATTGCTTGAGCCACAGTCATTATCAAAAATTTGGATGAGTAAAACAGATGTGATATTTCTAAATTTTCTGATGACATGAAACGGAGTGGGATTAAGAATTGTGAGGACATTGTAATGACGCTTCATAACACATTTTGTGAACAGGCAGATAGATTACAAATGAATGCAACATGGATAAATAAGTATATAAAAGGCAGGTTGTTATTTAAATTATTATTCAATTGGGAAATGTTGCTGTGCAGAGAGATCTAGGTGTCAGTATACACCCGTAGCCAAACAAGCAAGTGCAGCCACCAGTTAAGAGATCCTTATGTCTTGTCCTTCAATTTAAAATATTTTTTAACTACAGGAGCAAAGATGTCTTACTACAATTATACGGAGCCTTGAGGAGCCCGGAGCTTTGTGCACACTTTTAGACTCCTTGCATAAAAAAGGGTGCCCTTTCTATAGAGGGAGTGCAATAAAGATTGGCCAGACTCAGGTGGCAAGATTGTTGTAGGAGGATAGATTTAGTCAACTAAGCCTGTATCCATGTTTTAATAATGAAAGGGGATTTAGAGAGGTGGGTTAGAAGATTTTTGATGTAGGGGGGGGGAATGTCCATTTAGGGCTTTATATGTGAATAGGAGTAGCTTGAAGTTGATTCTGTGCCGTACAGGGAGCCAGTGGAGAGAGGCCAGAATCGGCGTGATGTGGTCCCTTTTACGGGTACCCGTCAGGAGTCTCGCTGCGGCGTTTTGGACCAGTTGCAGGCGGGACAGGGATGATTGGCTGATCCCAGTGTATAGGGAGTTGCAGTAGTCTAGGCGGGAGGAAATGAAAGCGTGAATGATTTTTTCAGTGTCGTCGAATTGGAGGAAAGGTTTGATTTTAGCTATGGTACGAAGTTGGAAGAAGCTGGCTTTTACCACAGCGTTGACTTGCTTGTCAAACTTTAATGCAGAGTCAAATATCACGCCGAGGTTTTTGACATGTGGTTTGACTAGGCAGGATAGGCTTCCAAGACTGCCTGTTATCGATTTGATGGAGTCGGGGGGGCCGAATAGGATGACCTCAGACTTGCTCTCGTTTTATTGGAGCAAGTTCTGTGCCATCCAATATTTTATGTCCTCAAGGCAGTGTAAGAGGCTGTTTAAATTTGACTGGTTGTTGGGTTTCAGGGGGAGGTAAAGCTGAGTGTCATCGGCATAGCAGTGGAAAGAAATGCCGTGCCTTTGAATGATTTGCCCAAGGGGGAGCATGTATAGAGAGAAGAGAATGGGGCCTAGGATGGAGCCTTGTGGAACTCCGCAGGAGAGGCTAGCTGGATAAGAGGAATAACTGCCTATGTTGATGGCGAAACTCCTATCTTTGAGGTAGGAAACGAACCAGCTCAGGGCAGTGCCATCAATGCCAACCGCGTACCGGAGACGGTCAATAAGGATGGTGTGGTCCACTGTATCGAACGCTGCGCTGAGATCGAGAAGGAGCAGGATTGCACAGTCGCCGGTGTCGATGGCGAGAAGCAGGTCGTTGTGTACCTTCAACAAGGCAGACTCTGTGCTGTGGTAGGCTCTGAAACCTGACTGGAAACTTTCCAGGATGGTGTTTTGGTGTAGGTAGGGCACTAATTGGTTTAGAATTGCCTTTTCAAGGACTTTTGACAGGAATGGCAATTTGGAAATGGGTCTGTAGTTGCTAGGCAAGGTGGGGTCTAGGTTAGGTTCTTTCAGTAGGGGCTGGACCACCGCGTGCTTGAAACTGGTTGGAACAGTGCCAGTGGCCAGAGAACTGTTGATAATAGAGAGGATGCTGGGACCGGCTATTGCAATGACATCCTTCAGAAGGGCAGTGGGGGCAGGATCAAGGGGGCAGGTTGCAGGTTTCATAGCGGAGACAAGCTTTGCAAGGGAGGATAGAGTGACGGGTTGGAAACAGTCCAATTTAGATGAACAGACTAGTGAGACAGCTAGGTCACGGGTGGGAGGGGAAATGTTCATTCTAATGTTCTCAACTTTGCTGGTGAAAAATTTAGCGAATTCTTCGCACTTAGCAGGGGACCCAACTAATCTGGTAATGGGGGCGGGACATATGACAGAGGTAATTGTGCTAAATAGGACCTTGGAGTTATGAGAGTTTTTGGAGATAAGGTCGGAGAAGTATTGTGCTCTAGCAGACTTTACTGCTTCCTGGTATTTGAGAAGATTGTTTCTCAGAATTTCGAAGGAAATTTGAAGCTTGTCACATTTCCACCTCCGTTCTGATTTTTTGCACTCCCTTCTTTGGGCTCTGGTGGTGTCATTGAGCCAAGGCTTTTTCATTTTAAGGGGAGCGATAGAATCCAGGATGGAAGTGCAAGTGATATTAAATAAAGAGGTGAGATCCTCAGTGCTGAGATGGGGGGGAGAAGCCTCAATAGTGCAGATGTTGGGGGCAGCTGTGAGAGCCTCGGAGAATTTACTGGCAGTCAATGAATTTATGTCGCGGGAGTAACGAACAGGGAGATGAGATTTTGCGGGAGATAAAGGCAGAGATGCGTCAAAAATGATAGCGCTGTGGTCCGATAGACAGGCCTCAGTAGTTTCAATGTTGTAGATTGGGAATCCGGACGATAACACTAGGTCGAGAGTATGGCCTAACTTGTGAGTGGGTCCCGTGGTGTGAAGAGTCAGATTAAAGGACTCAACCAGGTGCATAAATTCACTCACAAGAGGCTTAGTGGGACAGCAAACATGAATGTTAGTCACCAAGAATCATGACCCGGTCAAATTTGGGCAAAATGTTAGAAATCAGATCAGCAAATTGGGTGATGAAGTCCTTATGCATTTTTGGTGGGCGATACACAAGAACAATTAAGAGGGGATAGGCTAGGCCTACTTTAATTAGTTGCACCTCGAAACTGGAGAAATGATCAGCGTTCAGGAGGCGGCAGTTGAAATGTTTCTTAAACACAGTGGTTAAGCCCCCACCGTGTCCGGAGAGCCTAGGCGAGGTGAAGAAGTTACAGTCATCAGGACAGAGTTCCATGAGTGGAGCAAGCTCACCAGGGTTAAGCCAGGTTTCTGTGGCAAGTAAGAAGTCCAATCCACGGGTGGTGAAGAAGTCGTTGAGGATGAAGGTCTTGTTCTGTAGGGATCTTGCGTTGATCAGGGCCACTTTAGCAGGGACAGCAGGTAAGCTTCGGTCTGGTAGCGGCTCCCACGCCAGTGGGCGGAGGTTCAGGGAGACCACGCCGCTGCGCTTCACAGATGGCCTTGCTGGGAGCCCGCGAGCCGGCAGTCCAGGGACCGGGATGATCGGTCGAAGAGCGGCATACCTGAGCTCGAGGGAGCGCCGGTGGATGGAGCGGTAAGGTCGACCAGGTCCGACTTCGCAGCACTGGGCGAGGTAGGACGATGTTGGATGAGCGCGGGCGAGGTTTTTTAACTTTTCAAATGTTCCCGCGCGTTTACCCCACCTCCTAGCGCGGTTCGTACGGCGGTGGATGTAAGGCTGGGCCCGCACATCTACCTGGAGTTGATCGAGGAGCGATCGCTGAGAGAAACTTTGTCCGGGACCTGGACTGAAGAAGTCGACGACGGAGGGTCGGATCATCAGGAGGGTTCGGCGATCGTAGACCAAAGTGGCTCACAGAACACTAGGATCTCTAGGTGAGCGACGACAGGCAGCCAAACACAACGGCGCGGCCATCTTGATGGTAAAGAGGGGATGTGTCCCTCAATTCCTCATCCTCAGTGGTCACACTCTCAGGATACAGTGCAAGATATTTAAGATTGAGATGGAATTTCTTCACTGAGGGCACTGAACCTGTGGAATTTTCAACTTCAGAAACCTGTGGAGGCCAAGTCGTCAGTGAATATAAGGAAATCAATAGATTCACAGATACGAAAAGCAGCAAGGATCAAGGGGAGCGAGCAGTAACGAGGTATACACTTCTTCTATGGCAAGAACAAAAGTGGGCGAAATCCCCCAGACGTGAGCATCTTTGCTTCTGTACTTAAAAATGCCATAAATTGAAGAACAAGACATAATTTGACTTCTTAACAGGTGGCTGCATTTGCCTGTTTGGTTACAGGTGCATAATGACACCCAGATCTCTCTGCACAGCAATATTTCCCATCGGTTAATAATTTAAATAATAACCTGCCTTTATTTTTTTTCCTGCAAAGTATGTGTTTGCCTGCTCAATAAATTTGTTATGAAGCCTCTTTGCAGTCCCCTCGCAATTCTCAACCCCACCCCGTTGTATATCATCGGAAAACTTAGAAACTTCACATTTGCTTCAGTGATCCATGATCATCTTCAGTATCTACGCAAACACAAAAGGAATGAAGAATGGTCTCGACCTGAAACATCACCCATTCCTTCTCTCCAGAGATGCTGCCTGTCCCGCTGAGTTACTCCAGCATTTTGTGTCTACCTTCGATTTAAACCAGCATCTGCAGTTCTTTCTTACACAAAAGCAATACTCCTGCCCGTATTTTTCTTTGCCACTTATTGATCGGCCAGTGCTATAATAACTCAATTATGAGAGCTGCTCTGCAAAAATTACTGGAACCAATTGCCAGTACTTTTTTTCATTTCTATCAGCTATATCAAGCATCGACGATTTGAAAGTTTACACCACAGTGAGAGAAGATTCAAAAACTAATGCTTGCAATAGTGAATTTAAACTGCAGAATTTCTTACCACATCATCTGGCGTTGGTGGAAGTGGTTTACGAGTAACTAAAAAGTAAAGACATTGCGTTAATACTCAAAACAATCTCCAGCAGCAGACTATAAAGAACATACCTATCCATAGTCAGAATACTTTGGTTCATAAATTGATAAATGTCAGTGCAGCTATTGTCAATGGAAATTCTCACTCAAAATAATTAATTCAACATTCATTATAAAGGCTTGTAGCTTGACCAATTTTGACTCAATAGCGAATTTAAAAAAAATGTAAAAGCACTAAAACTACCATTGATAGAACATTTGCCGGAATGCACAATATCATATTTACATGAGCATGCTACGATCAATAACAGCAGGCGAATTTACATACAAAGAATCATGATTATATTTCACAAATACATCCTTAGATCAAAAGTGAAAAAACATATAGTAAAATAATATTTATCTAACAATAGAATATTAATCTGACAAGGCCTGACTTTACTCCAGAGATGCACTATAATAATCTAGTCCGAAATTGAACAATTACCAGGTGTCCCATTTTGTCATCTAAAGAAGGCAGTGGGTTATGAACAATGGGAATGAGGAACCTAGTGAGCCTGTGTCAGGTTCCCAACAGTAAGCTGACAGTAACATACAAGGCTGATGTTAGGTCAGCCCTGATAGAACATAGAACTGCACAGCACAAGAACAAGCCCTTTGGCCCATAGCGACTGTGATGGACATGATACTCAGACCATCACTTATCTACCTGCACATAACCCATATCCCTCCAGTCCCAGCATATCCATATGCAAATCCAATAGTCTTTTAAATGCCACTAACACATCTGCCTCAACCAACACAGTAGCACGTTCCAGACACTCACCACTATGTGAAAAGGGTTGCCCTGGACATCTCCTTTAAACTTTGCCCTCTCGTATTAAATGTTTCCATTCTGGGAAAAAGATTCTGACCGCCTACCCTATCTAGGATTCTCATGATTTTATTTACTTCTATCAGGTCTCCCTGTAACCTTTGGCATTCTAGAGTAAGCAATCCAAACTCTCCCTGTAGCTAATATCCCCTAATCCAGAATTCTTCTGCTACTGAGGCCTAAAGAGCAACTGAAAACTAATGGCAAGTTCATCAAGCAGGGGTGCCTAGTGATTTAAAGTCAACTGCCCCCATACCTTTTATCCTCACTCAGAATTCACCTCAGAACAAGTGGTAAAATAATGTTCGAAATGAAAGCATAAGCTGCCAGCAGCTTGACCAATGTTTTTCTGATGAAGTCAGACATCTATTTTATGGCCAGGGCTGTCTGCTTGCACATCATTCCTTTTGGACTCAATTAATACAACTTAGAAAAAATAGAACAAAAATTGTCATATCACAAACACAACATGGAATGGCTCACTACATCCAATTTATTTGCTCAGCTTCAATGGGCAATTGCAACTTTTCAATTGTCCAGCAATATCAAAGTATATATACATTTTCTAAGATAGATTTTATTGAATGTCGTTCCAAAATTTAACCCAGTTCCTTTTCACTTAGATCTATTAGATGTACATAAACAGCAATATAGAGCATGACTAATACCAGGGTATGCATCTTGAACAGACACATCCTTTTCCAAGGTCGCAATGACATTTTCCTCAATGTCAAATATCACAGCCTTATTGTCAAACCCATTACTTACTATCACTAAAGAGGTTATATTCCTCACAGCCTGGAGCAAGTTTATCTGCTTGCCCACAACACTGCCATGATCCATCTGCCCAGAACTTTGGGTGATATTTTGGCGTTATCAATTCATTGTTTCTTATTTCTATTTAAAAGAAATTCAAAAGGTATAGATTAACCACAAAGAATAATGATCGTTGGACTTGATAACTTTAGATAATAAATTACAATAGCTCCTAATGTGACCTTAATAGACCCAGATCTTCCAATTTATACTTACTGCAATAGTAAATTGAATATATTTTTAATGTTTTTAAGTAAGCTACAAAGCCAAACCAAAAATGTAACATGTTTATAAAAGCAATTTAAAATGGATAACTTTTCTTTTTTTCATTGTTTTCTTAAAATATGTATTACTATTTAAACTGTGATGGCTAATAATATATCATTTGATTACCTAATTTAATGGAAGGACATCCTTGTAATTGAGGCAGTGCAGCGTAGGTTCACAAGATTGATCCCTGGGATGGCGGGACTGACATGCGAGGAAAGATTGAAAAGACTAGGCTTGTATTCACTGGAGTTTAGAAGGATGAGAGGAGATCTTATGGAAACATAAAATTATAAAAGGACTGGACAAGCTAGATGCAGGAAAAATGTTCCCAATGTTGGGCGAGTCCAGAACCAGGGGCCACAGTCTTAGAATAAAGGGGAGGCCATTTAAAGCTGAGGTGAGAAAAAACTTTTTCACCCAGAGAGTTGTGAATTTGTGGAATTCTCTGCCAGAGGGCAGTGGAAGCCAAATCACTGGATGGATTTAAGAGAGGGTTAGATAGAGCTCTCTGGGCTAGTGGAATCAAGGGATATGGGGAGAAAGCAGGCACGGGTTACTGATTGGGGGACGATCAGCCATGATCACAATGAATGCTGGTGCTGGCTCGAAGGGCCGAGTGGCCTCCTCCTGCACTTATTTTATAGACAATAGACAATAGGGCAGGAGGAGGCCATTCGGCCCTTCAAGCCAGCACCGCCATTCAATGTGATCATGGCTGATCATTCTCAATCAGTACCCCGTTCCTGCCTTCTCCCCATACCCCCTGACTCTGCTATCCTTAAGAGCTCTATCTAGCTCTCTCTTGAATGCATTCAGAGAATTGGCATCCACTGCCTTCTGAGGCAGAGAATTCCACAGATGCACAACTCCCACAGATTCACAACTATTTTCTATGCTTCCATGTTTCTATCATTGCATAAATGCAGGGGATAGCTAAGTCATCTAATTTGAATCAATCACAGCATCTAGTTCAATAACTCATCAAGTATTGCTTTACACAATTAATGTCAGTTCCTGTATAGGTCATGCACAGCTCAAGGCAAATTAGAACTAAACTTGCCAGAATTTCTTTAGGCTTATGACAGGATGGCAAATAGATTGGGTTCTTGATGGCTTCTGTCTTCATCAAACCCAAGTAAACCTGAACTTAGATTTATAACTAAATAAATTAATTTTTAAATATGTTTCAAAACTGAAAGTAGTTCCCCCAAACTCATCCAGTGGTTAAACGGATTCTATTTTCATGCTGGAAAACTCAGGAAAGAAATGGGTCATATTTTTGAAATGAATGCATAAGTGGTAGTTTTCTTCCCTGGTTTAGTGCATGACCATGGAGATAATGCTATTGAATTCACCTTTTTCAAGTTGGGAATAGTATGCAATGCTGGAGAGAGGGCATATAAAATAGTGAAGGGAGAAAAAAAATGTATCATTAAAACTCATCATCGCCAAAACTGGTGATTATCATGGTTGGCAAGAACATTTTAAAGAGTTTGAGAGCTGATGGTGAAAGTTGAGGATCTTGCAAGGTGATCCTTTTATCTCTTGACAATCCATTGAACAGCTAGTGTTAGCTCTCAACCTCTTCAAAATGTTCCTGTGGAAAAGTCACCTATAAGCGCCAGTTTCATTATTTTTCTGCACCCTCTCTCCGGTGTCACATGCTATTCCTAACCCTAGAGGTCTGATTTTTTAACTAGTTCCACAACTTAATCTGTTGTTACTAGAAAATATGAATAAACTGTTCAACATGCTTTTCTTTTTTGTCCCTGCAGCAGACGTAGTTAGCACACTTTCAATATATATTTGTGCCATGTAACATGTATTTCATAACTAATGGACTAAGTAATTGTATTTACCTAACTTTGAGCATTATAAAACTTATCAGGATAGGTACAACTTCTGGGTTCAACAGCAGCCATCAAAGTAACTAACATATCAAACAGAAGCGACATACATAACTGTACCTACACTTGCAGCCATTCAGAATTAATGAGTTTATTCAACGGGAAAGCAGGAATTCTAATTAACAGCTTGCCTGGTAATTGTAATGTCTAGGTTCAGGAGCAGGTTCTTCCCGAGAACCATCTGCTATAACACTACAACCTCCAAATAAGCTCTGAGCTACATAGACTTGGGGCATTGTTTTTGTCTTTACACTATTATTATTTGGGTTTTTTTTGTATAGTCTTACAACATGCAAACTGGCTCTTCGGCCTAACTTTCCCAATCCGACCAACATATCCCATCGGCACATCCTACTTGCCTGCATTTGACCCATATCCTTCTAAACCTATCCGATCCATGTATCTGTACAAATGTGTTTTTTTAAAAGTTGTGATAATACCTGCCTCAACTACCTCCTCTGGCAGCTTGTTCCATAGACCGACTACCCTTTGTGTAAAAAGGGTTCCCCTCAGGTTCCTATTAAATCTTCCCCCCCCAACCTCACCTTAAACTTATTTCCTCTAGTTCTTGATTCCCCCTACTCTAGACAAAAGACTGTGCATTTACCGTACCGATTCCTCCCATTTTACATGTCTCTATACAATCACCCTTTATCCTCTTGCACTCCTAGCCTGCTCAACCACTTCTATAGCTCAGGCCCTCGAGTCCTGGCAACATCCTCGGAAATCTCTCTGCATTCTTTCCTACTTTAGCAACATCTTACCTACAGCAGGGTGACCAAAACTGAACACAATACTCTAAATGCGGCCTCACCAATGTCTTGTACAACTGTACCATGACCGCCCAATGGCTAGACAATACTCTGAATGTTTAAGGCCAATGAGCCAAAAGCCTTCTTGACCACCCTATTTAAAATTTTGAAATTGAGCAATGCATTATTATTTCCTCTCAGTTTTAACAGTTTCCAAAATGTTCTTCAATTTGAAATAAACTGTTGGCTGAATTAGCAGAAGACAAACATTACCTTCTTTGAGCTTTTTCACCCACAGGCTTCTGCTATCAGCATTTGGAGCAAAAACATACAGGGTATTACAGTCATATATAATCTGAAACCAAAACACAGAATTTTAAATTACCATAATGCATAAGGATTTGAACCCTATAAAGAGGAAAAGAGACACAAGTTGATGCCCAACATTTGTGCAAAACAATGCAGGAACTGGTTAATTGTACTTAGTTCTTCAGATGCACTGATACCCTGATGAACAATCACACATTGTTAGTTGACATTTAATTTTTTTGTATTTATGCCGCTTTTTTTCTGCAGTTAGTTGATGTCGTAATGATACAATCAGACCTCTGATGTGAGTAGATACTCTTGGATTCTGATTCTACTTCCATACTGATGAATAGTATGACAGAGTTCATACTCATCATTTAAGGACTTTGGAAAGAGTAATTAATAACAATGAAATATAATAATTCCAGACCTTTAAAACCAAAAATGTGTTAAAGCAAAAATAAACATCAGAAAAAATAGCAGGTTAATGTAGACAATGAGGTATACCAGTGTTGCCACGCCTGCGGTAAGAATACATATAACACTTACATCAACGATGCCAAGTAGCATTAAGATAAAAACAGTTTTGTGGTTAGCACTGTTAATCAAGCTTATACCCTAGCATACTGTAAGGAATCAGAATACTCTGTAATAAACTTTTAAAGAACAAACTGCGAGCTGTGAATTGAAGCAAGAAAATGCTTGATGATAGCCAATCTTCAAACAGAACATCTCCGTAACAATAATATACTGGCTACCTCTTGGAATTAAATGTGGAAAAGGGCAGTAAAGTTGTGTTTTTTACTTGAGACAGACAATGAGGAAGTTGGAGAGTCATCCAAGAACAACAAACAGCATTTAATCCTGAGGAATATCAGCAGTCACGTGGTCAGGAAAGAGGTGAACTGTCCAGTCACCTGAAGTCTTACATTATCAGAACCTCAGCAGGTTGTCTAATGAGCCAACTGTGAGCATGCAAAGTTAAGCTCAGAACTTCTTGTCTGTTGATAATAAGCGAGTTCGGTATCTCGACCGCGCATGCGCAGGTCATAGGTCACAGGTCACTTGGGCTAAACATTCTCGCTGGCTGAGCTGCTGCGTGTAAACAGACCTGCGTTTCATCCGTATTTTCCAGTTTTGCTTCTTCGAGATAAGAAAATACTGCTTTCAAAACTATTAATTAGGTGTATTTATAGTTAATTTGTAAAAACTACGATGATTTTGTAGGTTTTATTGCTTTATGCTTCGGTAAGTGAGCGAGATCGTGTCGATTTCCTTTTGCATTGTAACTTGTATACGGTACAAGTTACAATGCAAAAAGAAATCATCAAGATCTCGCTCACTGAAGCATAAAGCAATAAAACCTACAAAATCATCGTATTTTTTACAAATTAACCATAAATGCAGAATTGGACAATATGGGGAATGAAACTATCTTCACTACACTAAATCATGTACAACATTCACAATTAGATGTTTCCCACGTTCTTAATGGTACTTTCAAACTTTCCTATAATTGTCCAGGATACTTAGTGTTTCTTATATCCCAATCTTCATTGGCTAGGAGGTTGCATTTTGAATTGAATTGAATAAATTGAATTGAATTGAATTGAATAAATTTTATTAGCCAAGTATGTATACATACAAGGAATTTGCCTTGGTGCTTTGCTCGCAAGTATCAATACGACATACATTAAATAGTTAAGAATAAAACATTATAATCTAAACAATGTGAAGAATGAAATAAAATACCAGAGCCAAAGGAGGCTACAGACTAATTTAATTTGAATATGTCATATGTAGTTCAATATTCTGCAACAATGATCTTTAATCCAATCGTATTGTTATTGTGTCGCGCTTGGCGAGGAATCTACCAAGGACAGGGAAGTAGGCCTTTCAAAAGATAGGTAAGGCAGGAATGCAGGAGTACCAAGTAGGCCATTCATCCTCTCAAACCGGTTCTACCATTTAAAAGGAAGAGTACACAAACTTTTTTTTTTTTTTTCATTTCATATATACAGCGCGGAAACAGGCCTTTTCGGCCCACCAAGTCCGCGCCGCCCAGCGATCCCCGCACACTAACACTATTAACACTATCCTACACACACTAGGGACAAT
The DNA here is from genome assembly GCF_053455715.1 of Rhinoraja longicauda. Lineage (NCBI taxonomy): Eukaryota > Metazoa > Chordata > Chondrichthyes > Rajiformes > Arhynchobatidae > Rhinoraja > Rhinoraja longicauda. Next base: position 63,339,241 of record NC_135953.1, on the reverse strand, counting down.
TTTTACATTTACCCAGTCAATTAACCTACCATACCTGTACGTCTTTGGAGTGTGGGAGGAAACCGAAGATCTCGGAGAAAACCCACGCAGGTCACGGGGAGAACGTACAAACTCCTTACAGTACAGCACCCGTAGTCAGGATCGAACCTGAGTCTCCGGCGCTGCATTCGCTGTAAAGCAGCAACTCTACCGCTGCGCTGCCGTGCCGCCCTGAACTCTGAAGCACTTCCCTCTGGAAGACGACTCCTTTTGATCTGGTATTTTATTTCATTCACATGTTTAAACTATAATGTTTTATTCTTAATGTTTTAATGTTTTATGTTGTATTCTTAATTGTTTAATGTATGTTCATGTTGTTACTTGCGAGCGGAGCACCAAGACACATTCCTTATATGTGTATATACTGAATATAGTAGATGATTCAGTCAGCAGAGTTTGGCCAATAAACTTACTCAATTCAATTCAACTTAAATGACTCCACGGATGTGACTGTGGTGTTGTTGATGGTGAGTGGGGGGAGGGGAGGGCGAGCTCTCCTAAAGTCTACAATCAATTCCTACATCAACAATTTGAATACAAAACCAGAAGAAATGTGTTACTAAAGGAGAAAAGTAGTAGTTTTGGTGACTCAAGTAAGGCCACAGGAAATTATGAAACTGTGAAATAGACAAAAGCACAGTAAGAGAATTCAGTGTCAGGAAATGTAATTTTAATTACAAAAAACTTACACTGACAATCAAGGAATGATATGCAGGTGCGGAGGGGTGCAAGAACTCAAGATATTAAAACTTCTCAATGTGGGAATTTAGAACTTCATTTAAAAACATGTTTCACACATCTTTTCCAGTTTTTTTCCTCATCTCAGTCCTAAATGGCCTACCCCTTATTTCAGTTTAAGAATAAGGGGTAGACCATTTAGGACAGAAATTATTTTATTTTTTTCACCCAGAGAGCTTTGAATCTGTGGAATTCTCTGCCACAGAAGGCAGTGGAGGCCAATTCACTGGATGTTTTCAAGAGAGAGTTAGATGTAGCTCTTAGAGCTCAAGGAATCAAGGGATATGGGGAAAAAGCAGGAACAGGGTATTGATTTTAGATGATCAGCCATGGTCATATTGAATGGCGGTACTGGCTTGAAGGGCCAAATGGCCTACTCCTGCACCTATATTTCTATATTTACTTGTGCCGTAGATGTAAAAAATTATGATACCACATAATTTGAAAAGGTTCCGCATGGTAGGATTCTCTGGAAAGTTAGATCACATGGTATCCAGGGTGAGCTAGCTAACTGGATACAGAATTGGCTTCATATAAGGAAGCAGAGGGTGGTGGTAGAAGTATGTTTTTCAGACAGGAGACCAGCGACTAGTGTTGGGCTTCAGGGATCGGAGCTAGGCCCATTCCTGATTGTGGGTTATTTCGGAGATTTGGTTCAAAATGTACAAGGCATAATTAGTAAGTTTACAAATTACACTATCTTCACTTTCATAGACATTAACAGGATCTTGATCAGCCGGGCAAGTGGGCTGAGGAATGGCTAATGGTGTTTAAGTCAAATCTTCACTGTGAATGGGTTGGCCTAAGGTAGTGTTGTGGAGCAGGGGGATCTAGGAATACAGGTACATTGTTCCTTGAAAGTGGTGTCACAGGTAGATAAGATGATTTTTTTTTTTAAGACTTTTGGTGCATTGGCCTTCATGAGTCAGAGTATTGAATATAGAAGTTGGGACATTAGGTTACAGTTGTACAAGATGTTGTTGAGGCTGTATTTGAAGTATTGTGTTCAGTTTTGGTCACCCTTCTGTTGGACGGATGTCATTAAACTACAAAGGATACATTAAAAATTAATGAGAATGTTGCCAGGATTTGTGTGGCTGAGCTGTAGGGGGAGAGGTTGAGCAGACTTTATTCCTTGATGAGCAGGAGGCTGATGGGTGATTTTATAGTGTAGACAATCATGAGGGGAATAGATAGGGTGAATGCACAGAGTCTTTTACCCCGTGTAAAGGAATGAACAGCCAGAGGACATGGATTTGTAGTGACATCGGAACGATTTAATAGGAACTAGAAGTGCAACATTTTCAGAGGGAGGTGAGCATACACATTGAGAGGCGGTAGCTGAGGCAGGTACTGTAACAGCATTTAAAAGACATTTGGACGGGTACATGGATAGAAATGTTTTAGGGGCATATAGGCTAAACACAGTCAAATGGGACTAACTTAAATGGGAGCTCTCTGGCAGTCTGTTGTCTTTTTTTCTTTTTTTTTGTTTGTGTCGGTGTTGGGATGGTTTTTGTTTCTGTTTTTGGCTGTGTATGTGTGGTGGGGGTGTGTGGTGGGGGTGTGGGGTGGGGTGGGGGGGTGGGGCGGGGGGAAACCTTTATTTTATTAGGTCTCTTCCCCGGGGCGCGGCTCGGCTGCGGGCCTTAACATTGCCGGCGCAGCTCGGCTGCGGGACGTTTCAGTGCCCGGTGCGGCTCGGCTGCGGGCCTTAACATTGCCGGCGCAGCTCGGCTGCGGGACGTTTCAGTGCCCGGTGCGGCTCGGCTGCGGGCCTTAACATTGCCGGCGCAGCTCGGCCGCGGGACGTTTCAGTGCCCGGTGCGGCTCGGCCGCTGGACTTAACATCGCCCGGTGCGGCCGCGGGACGTTTCAGTGCCCGGTGCGGCTCGGCCGCGGGACGTTTCAGTGCCCGGTGCGGCTCGGCCGCTGGACTTAACATCGCCCGGTGTGGCCGCGGGACGTTTCAGTGCCCGGTGTGGCCGCGGGACGTTTCAGTGCCCGGTGCGGCTCGGCCGCGGGACGTTTCAATGCCCGGTGCGGCTTGGCGGCTGGACTTAACATCGCCCGGTGTGGCCGCGGGACGTTTCAGTGCCCGGTGCGGCTCGGCCGCGGGACGTTTCAATGCCCGGTGCGGCTTGGCCGCTGGACTTAACATCGCCCGGTGTGGCCGCGGGACGTTTCAGTGCCCGGTGCGGCTTGGCCGCTGGACTTAACATCGTCAGCGCTGTTCGGCCGCGGGACGTTTCAGTGCCCGGTGCGGCTCGGCCGTTGGACTTAACATCGCCCGGTGTGGCCGCGGGACGTTTCGGTGCCCGGGGCGGCTCGGCCGGGGGGCCTTCCATCCCCTTGCGGGGGCTGTGCGTGTCGTTTGCCTCGGTAGGGGTCGAGCTGCCTGTCCGTGGGTGCGGGGGGAAGAGAGGGGAAGTTTTGTTGCCTCCATCACAGTGAGGGGGTGTTTGGAGTCACTGTGATGGATGTTTGTGTTGGGGTCGGGTGTCCTGTGTTCTTTTCTTTTTGCTGTATTTTGTGTGACTGCTGAAATTTCGCTCGGTGTTGTGCCGAGTGACAATAAAGTGTTGTTATGTTATGTTATGTTATGTTATCAAGCTAGGTCAAAGGATCTATTTGTGTGTTGTATTGACTGTGACTCTCAGACAAATACAGAAACAGAACAAAACTAGCAAACTGCAACCGTCATCAACATATGAGCGATGAAGTAATGAGGCAGAAGTGAACCTTGATAGAACTTCTGCTTTTAGAGTCTAAGAGTCATGCAACATGGAATCAGGCTCTTTGGCCCAACTCACCACACTGACCAAGATGCCACACGTAAGCTGGTCCCATTTGCCTGCGTTTTGGCCCACATCCCCGTAAACCTTTCTACAAGATGCACGAAGGTTGATCATTTATCATTTTCCTATTTTGTTTCAGTTGCACAATATTAAACTAAGCTCTGTAAAGTGGGGGGCGGGGGGGGGGGGGGGGGGGGGGGGGGAGGATCATTACCAATTCAAACCTTTTCTCTTAGAGGAATATTAGATTTTCTCTCAGTGTCTGTAGAAACTGCATTTGCTGAATCAGTCACTGCTTTGTTCACTTTTCTCTACTCACTATATTACTCATATTGCAACCTGTAAAATGCATATGGATTGTGAAAGCTGATCCTTTAATATTTTGACGACTGATGCACAAGATCTTGCTATGGAGGGCGTGCAGCGTAGGTTCACTAGGTTAATTCCCGGAATGGCGGGACTGTCGTATGTTGAAAGGCTGGAGCGATTGGGCTTGTATACACTGGAATTTAGAAGGATGAGGGGGGATCTTATTGAAACATATAAGATAATTAGGGGATTGGACACATTAGAGGCAGGAAACATGTTCCCAATGTTGGGGGAGTCCAGAACAAGGGGCCACAGTTTAAGAATAAGGGGTAGGCCATTTAGAACGGAGATGAGGAAGAACTTTTTCAGTCAGAGAGTGGTGAAGGTGTGGAATTCTCTGCCTCAGAAGGCAGTGGAGGCCAGTTCGTTGGATGCTTTCAAGAGAGAGCTGGATAGAGCTCTTAAGGATAGCGGAGTGAGGGGGTATGGGGAGAAGGCAGGAACGGGGTACTGATTGAGAGTGATCAGCCATGATCGCATTGAATGGCGGTGCTGGCTCGAAGGGCTGAATGGCCTACTCCTGCACCTATTGTCTATTGTCTATTGTCTATCTTATGCCATGTGGGGCAAACGTCAAAAAATACAGCTGAGTTGCTGAGAACTCGGACAAAATTACAGTAACACATTTTTGTTTCTTGAGGTGAAATACTGAAAGAGTTTGTTTCTCAAATGTTATCAAAAGATCTACAATATGTCATTAAATCATAGCTATGGGATATTTTAGCTGCTGAACCTTCATTTCGCAGTTCCCATTCTTGCAGTTCATTGCTCTGATCTAGTGATAATATTGTTTAGGTTCATCATTTCTGTCACAGTTAAAGGAGTGTCTGGGTCTGGGGTTAACTGGGCAAGTGGCAAATCCCAAGGCTACTCAAGGAGGGAGGCCAGAGATCTTGGCAGCAGCTGAAAGAGAGGACAAAACCTTGTGATTGACCAATGGGGGAGACCAGGCATCTTGGAAGTAGAACAGAAACCCCAGATGATTTGGTCTATAGCAGTAAAGATGTGATATTGTGGAATCTACAATTTCTGCAATATGGCTACTTAGGGAGGGCCTTAGTGAAGAACTCATATTTGCTTCAGTATTTGCATGATATTCAGAGCAATGTTTTGAATGAACGTAATGAAGCATACAACAAACACAAAGCATTCAATAGACAATAGGTGCACAAGTAGGCCATTCGGCCCTTCGTGCCAGCACCACCAATCACTGTGATCATGGCTGATCATCCACAATCAGTACCCCGTTCCTGCCTTCTCCCCATACCCCCTGACTCCACTATTTTTAAGAGCTCTATCTAACTCTCCCTTAAAAGCATCCAGAGAATTGGCCTCCACAGAGAATTCCACAGATTCACAACTCTCTGGGTGAAAAGGTTTTTCCTCATCTCCGTTCTAAATGGCCTACCCCTTATTCTTAAATTGTGGCCGCTGGTTCTAGACATCGGGAACATATTTCCTGCCTCTAGCATGTCCAATCCCTTAATAATCTTATGTTTCAATAAGATCCCCCCTCATCCTTCTAAATTCCAGTGTATATAAGCACAGTCGCTCCATTCTTTCACCATATGACAGTCCCGCCATCCCGGGAATTAACCTGGTGAACCTACGCTGCACTCCCTCAATAACAAGAAGGTCTTTCCTCAAATTTGGAGACCAAAACTGCACACAATACTCCAGGTGTGGTCTCACCAGAGCCCTGTACAAGTGCAGAAGGACCTCTTTGCTCCGATACTCAACTCCTCTTGTTATGAAGGTCAACATGCCATTAGCTTTCTTCACTGCCTGCTGTACCTGCATGCTTACTTTCAGTGACTGATGTACAAGGACACCCAGATCGTGTTGTACATCCCCTTTTGCAAACTTGACACTATTCAGATAAAAATCTGCCTTCCTGTTCTTATCAACAAAGTGGATAACCTCGCATTTATCCACATCAAACTGCATCTGCCATGCATCCGCCCACTCACCCAACCTGTCCAAGTCACCCTGCATCCTCACAGCATCCTCCTCACAGTTCATACTGCCACCTAGCTTTGAGTCATCTGCAAATTTGCTAATGTTACTTTTAATCCCTTAATCTAAACCATTAATGTATACTAGACGGGCGGGTGACGTGGGCCTATGATTGTTGCGCTATCGTGTACCGATTTGGCTGTATTTCGAAAACAAACCTACAAGATGAGAGTTTGTAATATACTAGACTGACGTGGACCCGTTGGGTCCAAATCTCTACTGCGACCTCTCCTGTGGGCCCAGCAACCCTCCCCCAACTGAAGATCAGTGGACCCGTTGCCAGCTGGGGAGTGTGCCCCGAGGCCGTGGATGGGCAAGGGGGAACAAGGAAGGGGACAGGGAGCCACTCACCTCGGCCCCATGCGACCAATGCTGTTGGCAGATCAAGCCGTGGACCCGAAGTCTCTCCTGCAGCTCGGCGGTGAAAGGCGGCGACGGCCATCTTGTTGGACCCTCTGCCGCCACGCTACACCATGGGAGGAAGGTCAGGCGCAGTGCATGCCGGACAGGCACTGGTCCTCCCGGCGGGGGCGGAGCGCTTTTATTAAGGTTTATTAAGTAAATTGATTTTTAAAAATAACAAAACTTGATTTATTGAGACCGCGGGGTAATGGTGAGTAGGGTGGGCCTAAACTTGTTGTGCTTTCGTGTACCGTTTTGGCTGTCTTTCCAGAACAAATCTATCACAAACAAATAAGAGTTTTAGTGATAAATATAGATAGATATATTATTAATAGCTGCGACCCCCAGCACCGAGCCTTGCTTTTACCCACTGGTCACAGCCTGCCATTCTGAAAGGGACCCGTTAATCCCTCGTCTTTGTTTCCTGTCCGCCAACCAATTGTTTTGCCCATTGTTTTGCAATCAATGACAAATGCTCCAGATAATTGCTGTAATGATTCACCTCACCTTTATTAAGATATCCATCGGAATGATGTACAGGACTATGAGAGACCGTACGCCCTAACTAATCACCTTCACTCCAGAAGCAAAGGCACTCCAATCTCAGCAGACAACACTTGTTAATGAATGAATAAATGAATGCAAGTTGCAAAATCCAGTATCAGCAGTCAAAATAATTCACCCTCATTCACATGATAAATTTACAACTTCATCCCTGATGCATATAGTGCTAATTGTTGTAATATGTGTGTCAGGAAATGAACTTGTAATTCAAAATCAATGTTTACATTTTTAATTTAGTTTAAGGGAGAGAAGAATCGGTTCAGGGCTAGTATTTTAAACAAATATGAGCAACTAAGTGTGAATTTTAAGATAAAATATCCATGACACCCCAACACATACTTTATCTTTTGTCTTCCTCCTTTCTCTGCACCTTCAAACCTGTATTACTTCTAATGTTCCTAGTTCCGATGAAAAGCCACCCATTTGAAATTGTAATACTCTGTTAAATTGCAATACCCGTGTTTTGAGCATTTTTTGCTCTTATTTAAGATTTCCAGCCCCACATTATATTGCTTTTGAAATCTAAGATTATTTTCTTTATATTTAATGATATATATATATATATTTTTTTAAATCCTTTTATGATGGCACAAGTAAGTACATGAAGGAATAAGATTGTATTGGAATTTCCCATCTAGTTTTAATGAGAATTACCAAGGAGTTGAGGGCCTGAGCTTTAAGGGGAGGTTGAGCTTTGAAATTTGAGCTTGAAAGGTTATCATGTATCTATACACGGTAAATGGCATGATTGTAATCACCTATTGTCTTTCCGCTGACTGGTTAGCACGCAACAAAAGCTTTCCACTGTTCCTCGGTAGACATGGCAATACACTAAACTGAAAACTGAGCTTGCCAGGACTTTATTCCTCCAGGAGGATGAGGGGTTCAAAATCATGAGAGGAATCGAACAGGTAAACGCAGAGTCTTTTCCCAGAGTAACGAAAACAAGAACCAGAGGATAATAGGAAACTGAGGGGTAACGTTTTTACACAAAGGGTGGTGGGTGTATGGAATGAGCTTCCCGAAGAGGTAGTTGAGGCAGCTACTATTGTCATATTTAACATGCATTTAGATAAGTACATCGATAGAATAGGTTGAGATGGATATGGGCCAAATGTAGGCAGGTGGGAGTAGTGTAGATGGGGCTTGTTGGGTAAGTTGGACCGGAGGGCTTGTTTCTGTGTTGTATGACTCTATGACTAAACTTTAAGGAAATTGGAGTTTATTCATGATGAGATTTGAGAAAGCCAACAAGAGATAATGTTAGAGGTGGCACAGTTGAAAATAAAATTTATGTATGGGTGAGGTAAGCAAGTAGAATTAAAGAGGTCAATTATGTCAATTGATTATAGTTAAGGTAATGGAATATCAGTTCATCATCAAATATGGCATAAGATCACGTTATACAGAGTTCATACTTGTGCAAACAACTGCATAATCAGATGGAGCAATGGTTTGGTCCATAAAATATAAGCTCTTTGGAACATTCCTACCATAACTGTGTCAGCTGTGAATCAGGCAGGTAGTAAATGTTTGGGAATTATTGCAGTAAGTTTGACTTCAAGTTAAGGATTCAGAAGAGCCAAATAAATATTCCCTCTGTAAATAACTATGAGAAGGACATGATCAGTAATTTACAAAGTGCTCAAATAACCTTAGAGCCATAAACCATCTGGTTTGGGATTCAAATACGCTCTCTTTATTTGAATCATGACATAAAGATCCTGGAAATTGCTACACACCTTACCCACAGAGCCAGAGTAGCAAATGGACCTCTAAACTGCAATGACGACTGGATAATAACAGCATTGTAGCATCATCCACATCCAAAGAACAAAGTAAAATTACACCCAAAATATTAAACAATGTTACATACCTGAAAGGGATACTTGTTTTGACAAGGAATAGGGCTAGAGTGAGGCTTCACAATCTCTGCACACTTGATTGTAGGTAAATCAATGGATCCCTTTTTGTTCTTTTTCTAGAGAAAGATTTAAAACAAAACCTGTCATTTTTGCTACTAGAATGTGTTGAGTATTTAAAGTAATCATCTTCTATAATCTCAGTTCTGCTAGAAGCATTAATTTAGTACTGTGCCTACATTTAGGTGAATCACACAACCATCTTCCAGTACTATATCTTGGGTAGCTACACAAATTACAGTTAAACGCCTTTAATGTGCCACGCTCAGGTGGTGCTGAATTAGCAGCTTTTCCAGACCAGTGGATGGTAATGTGTAAATAGAGTCAGAGTCATACAGCAGGGACCAGGCCCGTCAGCCCAACATGCCCACGCCAACCCAACATGCCCCATCTACATTAATCCCACCTGTCTGCGTTTGGCCCATATCCCTCTAAACCTTTCCTATCCATAAACGTGTCCAAATGTCCTTTAAATGTTGTGAAACTCCCTGCCTCAACTACCCCGTCTGGCAGCTCATTCTAATACATTTCTAAATCACAATTTTTCTAAGTTATTACATTAGGTTTCCGGTGAGCCCTGCGAGTGGAAACAGGGCATGGGGTGCAGGATGTCAGTGTGCTCAGGAGTCAGATGCCAAGTATGCAGTGCAGGAAGCCTGGTGCCGAAGCATCGGGATTTACAAATAATCAGATAGCAGGCTTAATTTCAAGTTAAATCCAATCTTTTGAACACAAACTAGTTGCTCAACTTTATCATTGGAACTGGACCAGCCGTATTAAAATTCATTTTTCACAGCCAAACTGTCGTTTATTGTAAACCTTCTCATAAGATTTATGATGACCGTTGAATTTCACACTCCATCCTTTGTTCCATTACTCCCTGCTCCCAATGCTCCGCACATTTTTTGCCCGTTTGGTGAAAACCCGTCAGCTCAAATTCTGCACCTTCTTTTATCTAAGACACAATAGTTATCCTGAAACACCAATTATTATTATAATTCTGGCCCTTGCCATGCTTCATTCTAAAAAAATATCCACAATACAAATTTACTTTAGGAAACGATATTAAAAATGTGAACTCATCCTAGGACACAGGAGAAAGAATAGGCCACCTGGCCCCTCAGATCTATCCCACCTTTCAATAAGATCTTGTCTGACCGATTTACTCCTCTGTGCCAGTTCCCCGTAACTCCCAAACTTTCCAAAATTCATCCACTTCCTCTTTAGATACCTCCAGTGATCTAGCCGCGACAACCCACCAGATCACAGAATTCCAGAGATTCATCACCCTCTGCAAGGGCACTATAGAATTAAGCTGGTGTCGCCAATGAATACCTGTCCAAACGTTGCCTACTATACAATCGCAATCTCTCCTCTACGTTGAAAAACAAACTTTTGATCATTCATGTTACAACTCTACATTGAACCAATTTAGCTTGCGATAATTGTCCGAATGTAGAATGTATATGGTTGCAAAGACCTATCACTCTCAAGGAAATATACAACCAAAATGGCTGCACTCTAAACTACAGATGCAAATTTCATCTGGGCCTACTGCTGGCTGGTTATCTTTCAAATGGTTTTATCTAAGATTATGCAGATGTATAATTTGGAAATGTACTTCATTCACTGCTCTATCTCTGCACTCACTTTTCATAAGATCATTAAACATAGGAGTAGAATTAAGCCATTCGACCCATTGAGGCTGCTCTGTAATTCAATCATGGTGGATCCATTTTTCCCTCTCCTGCCTTTTCTCATTCTCCTCGTAACCTTTGACACCCTTACTAACCAAGAAACTAACAATCTCCGTTTTAAAAATACTTCATGACTTGGCCTCCACAGCCTTTGGCAATGTGTTCCGCGGATTCAGCAGCCTCGGGCTAAAGAAATTCCTCCTCTTCCCCATGCTAAAGGTACATCCTTTTACTGTGAGGCTGTGCCCACTGATGCTAGATTCTCCCACTATTGGAAACGTCACTTCCACATTTACTGTATAACATATAACAATAACATATAACAACTACAGCATGGAAACAGGCCTGTCCGGCCCTACCAGTCCACGCCGACCATTCTCCCTGACCTAGTCTCATCTACCTGCACTCAGACCATAACCCTCCAATCCCCTCTTATCCATATACCTATCCAATTTACTCTTAAATAATAAAATCGAGCCAGCCTCCACCACTTCCACCGGAAGCCCATTCCATACAGCCACAACCCTCTGAGTAAAGAAGTTCCCCCTCATGTTACCCCTAAACCTTTGTCCCTCAATTCTGAAGCTATGTCCCCTTGTTGGAATCTTCCCCACTCTCAAAGGGAAAAGCCTACCCACGTCAACTCTGTCCGTCCCTCTCAAAATTTTAAAAACCTCTATCAAGTCCCCCCTCAACCTTCTACGCTCCAAAGAATAAAAGACCCAACCTGTTCAACCTCTCTCTGTAGCCTAAGTGCTGAAACCCAGGCAACATTCTAGTAAATCTCCTCTGTACCCTCTCCATTTTGTCGACATCCTTCCTATAATTTGGCGACCAGAACTGCACACCATACTCCAGATTCGGCCTCACCAATGCCCTGTACAATTTCAACATTACATCCCAACTTCTATACTCGATGCTCTGATTTATAAAGGCAAGCATACCAAACGCCTTCTTCACCACCCTATCCACATGAGATTCCACCTTCAGAGAACAATGCACAGTTATTCCCAGATCCCTCTGTTCCACTGCATTCCTCAATTCCCTACCATTTACCCTGTACGTCCTATTTTGATTTGTCCTACCAAAATGCAGCACCTCACACTTATCAGCATTAAACTCCATCTGCCATCTTTCAGCCCACCCTTCCAAAAGGCCCAAGTCTCTCTGTAGACTTTGAAAATCTACCTCACTATCAACTACTCCACCTATCTTAGTATCATCTGCATATTTACTAATCCAATTTGCCACACCATCATCCAGATCATTAATGTAAATGACAAACAACAGTGGACCCAACACAGATCCTTGGGGCACTCCACTAGACACTGGCCTCCAACCTGACATACAATTGTCAACCGTTACCCTCTGGTATCTCCCATTCAGCCATTGTTGAATCCATCTTGCAACCTCACTATTAATACCCAACGATTTAACCTTCTTAATCAACCTTCCATGTGGAACCTTGTCAAATGCCTTACTGAAGTCCATATAGACAACATCCACAGCCTTGCCCTTATCAATTTCCCTGGTAACCTCTTCAAAAAATTCAAGAAGATTAGTCAAACATGACCTTCCAGGCACAAATCCATGTTGACTGTTTCTAATCAGGCCTTGATTATCCAAATAATTATATATATTGTCCCTAAGTATCTTTTCCATTAATTTTCCCACCACAGACGTCAAACTAATAGGTCTATAATTGCTAGGTTTACTTTTAGAACCTTTTTTAAACAAAGGCACAACATGCGCAATGCGCCAATCTTCCGGCACCATCCCTGTTTCTAATGACGTTTGAAATATTTCCGTCATAGCCCCTGCTATTTCTGCACTAACTTCCCTCAATGTCCTAGGGAATATCCTATCAGGACCTGGAGACTTATCCACTTTTATATTCTTCAAAAGTGTCCGTACCTCCTCTTCTTTAATCCTCCTAATTTCCATCACTACTCTACTTGTTTCGCTTACCTCACATAATTCAATATCCTTCTCCTCGGTAAATACCGAAGAAAAGAAATTGTTTAATATCTCCCCCATTTCTTCCGGCTCAGCACATAGCTGTCCACTCTGACTCTCTAATGGACCAATTTTATCCCTCACTATCCTTTTGCTATTGACATATCTGTAGAACCCCTTGGGGTTTACTTTTACATTACTTGCCAAAGCAGCCTCATATCTTTTTTTCGCTTTTCTAATTTCCTTTTTAAGATTCCTTTTACATTCTTTATATTCCTCAAGAACCTCATTTACTCCCTGCCGCTTATATTTATTGTATATCTCCCTATTTTTCCGAACCAAGTGTCCAATTTCCCTGGAAAACCACGGCTCTTTCAAATTATTATTCTTTCCTTTCCACCGAACAGGGACATAAAGACTCTGTACTCTCAAAATTTCACCTTTAAATATCCTCCATTTCTCTATTATATCCTTTTCATAAAACAACAATTTCCATTTCACTCCTTTTAAATCCTTTCTCATCTCCTCAAAATTAGCCTTTCTCCAATCCAAAATCTCAACCCTTGGTCCAGATTTGACCTTCTCCATAATGATATTGAAACTAATGGCATTATGATCACTAGACCCAAAGTGCTCCTCAACACATACCTCCGTCACCTGACCCATCTCATTTCCTAACAGGAGGTCCAACACTGCCCCTTCTCTGGTAGGCACCTCTACGTATTGCTGCAAAAAACTATCCTGCACACATTTTACAAACTCCAAACCATCCAGCCCTTTAACAGAATGTGATTCCCAGTCTATATACGGAAAATTGAAATCACCCACAATCACCACTCTGTGCTTACTACTAATATCTGCTATCTCCTTACATATTTGCTCTTCCAATTCTCGTTCCCTATTTGGCGGTCTATAATACACCCCTATGAGTGTTGCTAAACCTTTCTCATTTCTGAGTTCCACCCAAACAGCCTCCTTAATCGAGCCTTCTAGTCTGTCCTGCCAAAGCACTGCTGTGATATCCTCCCTGACAAGCAATGCAACACCCCCACCTCTTGCCCCTCCGATTCTATCACATCTGAAACAATGAAATCCTGGAATATTTAATTGCCAATCGCAACCCTCCTGCAACCATGTTGCACTGATCGCCACAACATCATACTTCCAGATGTCAATCCAGGCTCTAAGCTCATCCACCTTTCTTACAATGCTCCTAGCATTAAAATATACACATTTAAGGGACCCATCATTTCTTATTCTCAGTTTATTTCTTTTCCCTTCTTTCTCTCCTACATATTGGGTCTGAGTGTTTCCCTTTTCTGCCTCCTGCCTCACACACTGCCTATTAGCTATCTGTGTTTGAGTCCCTCCCCCCAACCGTACTAGTTTAAAGTCTCCGCAGTTATTTTAGCAAATCTCCCCGCCAGGATATTGGTTCCCCTCGGGTTCAGATGCAACCCGTCCTTTTTGTACAGGTCATACTTCCCCCAGAAGAGGTCCCAATGATCCAGAAACTTGAAACCCTGCTCCCTGCACCAGTTCCTCAGCCACGTATTTATCCTCCACCTCACTCCATTCCTATTCTCACTATCGCGTGGCACAGGCAGTAAGCCTGAGATTATTACTTTGGAAGTCCTTTTTTTTAAACTCTCTTCCTAGCCCCCTGAATTCTCCTTTCAGGACCTCTTCCCTTATCCTACCTATATTGTTGGTACCTATATGTACCACGACCTCTGGCTCCTCTCCCTCCCCTTTCAGGATATCCTGGACACGCTCAGACACATCCCGGACACCGGCACCAGGGAGGCAAACCACCATCCGGGTCTCCCGACTGCGTCCACAGAAACGCCTATCTGACCCCCTCACTATAGAGTCCCCTATTACTACTGCTCTCCTCTTCCTTTCCCTACCCTTCTGAGCAACAGGGCCGGACTCCTTGCCAGAGGCCCGGGCACCGTCGTTGCCCCCAGGTAGGCTGTCCCCCCCAACAGTACTTAAACAGGAGTACTTATTTCCAAGGGGTACAGCCACCGGGGTACTCCCTAGTCCCTGCCTCTGTTCCTTGCCCCCCCTAACAGTGACCCACTTGTCTACCTCCCGTGGTCTAGGAGTGACCACCTCCCTGTAACTCCTATCTATAACCTCCTCACTCTCCCTGATCAGACGGAGGTCATCAATCTGCCGCTCCAGGTTCCTAATACGGTCCCTTAGGAGCCCCATCTCGTCACACCTGGTGCAGATGTGGATGTCTGGAAGACTATCAGACTCCCAGATTCCCCACATCTGACACCCAGAACAAAAAACTGCCCTGGCAGTCATACTCTCCAAACAAAGCCCCGCGCTCGGTTACTAAACCTACCGCCCGGCCGCTACTCCAACCGCTCCAACCGCCCACCCAAAAGAACTGAGTGATCTCCTGGGAGAGGCGAAAAACCGGATAAAAAACCCAGGCCAATTTGGGAAAAAATCCGGGAAATTCCTCTCCGACCCCAAGCTAGGCAATCGAAACTAGTCCGGGAGATCACACAGGTCTTACTCCTTACTATCCCCACACAATCCCCACACACTACTTCCCAAGCAACACAGCTTGGTGCTGCTTGCTGCTGCTTGCTACTGCTGCTGATTGCTGCTGCTGCTACTGCTGATTGCTGCTGCTGCTACTGCTGATTGCTGCTGCTGCTACTGCACACATAACAATAATAAACTAGGTTTTTCATTATTCGGTGGGTTTAAGTGCAACTGTTTATAACCAACATTAACAATTTTCTTTGGAGCATAGGAAGCTGAAGGGTGACCTTATCAAGGTACACAACATGATGAAGGACATGAATAAGGTGAATGTTCTCAGTCCTTTCTCCAGGTTAGCCAATTCTTAAAACTACTGGGCATAGGCTTAAGGTGAGAGTGATTTCAGAAGGTATTCAAGCAATTTTTATAATTCAGAAGCAGAACCAGCTGTCAGAGAAAGCTATAGAAGCAGATCCAATGATAGCTGCTAAAAGCCGTTTCCATGCTGCACCACTCAATAATTCTGCTTTCCTGAAGGTTACACTGCTGTTGAATGAATTGGAGTACGATCTAGTTCAAGGACATTGATGACATTTCAAGTGCATTGCAATATTAATTGAGAAAAATCAGCAAGACGAATAAATCAGCCATCTACGGTTTAAACATTCAGGAATCTTAAGGTGATTAATTTAAGATATTTTAGCCTAGAGTGTTTGATGCCTAAACCTGGTAGTTTGAAATCACTTCAGGGAATGTAATGGAGCATTTTTTCCCTACATAGTGCCTCAGTCAGTTATGTAGCAGAGTGCTTCAAACTGCACCATCTTGCAAATATCTCCATCATCAGCATGCAATTAACCAGACACATCAAGGTTCAATGAAACAGTCACCATAACGAGCTGTGGTTGTGGGTTATACATTGTTCACAAATCATTTGGTTGCACAGAGCTTGGACAGAAATGTATTGATGATGTCTCAGTAACTCAAACCCCCTCAACTTCCAAGCTCATTTATTGTTTCTATAAGTAAACGGATTCCCCAGTTCCCTTTCCTTCCTCCTATTCATTCAGTTCACTCATCTCTGGCAGCAGGGAATGAAATTAAATGATCACTCTGGATCTCATTAATCATTATTTAAATAAGTATATCTATATGAACATATAAGGGTGTATGAGTATTTTTGTATTAATATCTGACTTATTATACGGGTGGGTGACTATATTTGTATTTATATTTTGTATGTAAATGGTCGGGTATATGTATATATATGATTGGCCTAATGTATGTATATATATCAGATGTAGTTAATATAGACATTATTGTGTAAATAGGTATATTCATATGATTGTAGGGGTGAGTGAGTATATATGTAGTTATATATGTATTTTAGGTATTAGTTATTATAGATAATACTTGATAAATATTGATTAGGGAATGGGGGTAGGATTAAATAAGTTCACACTTCTTCCTACTCCTTTTCGCACATGTAAAGACGTTAAGTAATGGATGAAATTCTTTGTATTTCTTCTGTTTTTTTGTTTATTTTGTTTTTTAATTGATGTCTTTTAACATGTACGAAATAAAATAAAATGATGATGATGATGATCTCCTTAATACATAGCACTCACTGCAAAAAAGCTAGATGTTACACCCGCCTAGAAGATGCTAAATGCTCAACTATTCTAAGCCATCATTGTATTAACAGCCACAAGCAGTCTGATGCTTTAATATAGTTCAGCGACAACCTTCTAAACATCCCTTTAAATAGCACTGGAATGAACATGCTAAGCAGGGAAATTTCAAGGGTGTCAGCTGAAAGATATTTGTAAATGACTTTGGTCAACGTGGGTTGTTTTTAAATGTGCTATACACATAAAATTGACTTGACTTGACTTGACTTGACATCAAATCGCCCGTCATTCAATTTGTTATCTTATTCAATTTTTACTAAGTGTGGCAGATGGTCATTAGAATGTGCATACCAACATGACATTTAACACACCTCTGATTGGAATCAGAAATAGGATGCTCCAAATCACAAGCCTTCAAGTCAGTATTTTGATGAAATTTCAATAAACAGAAACATTAAAATGTACTTCTTTTTCCAAAAGATGCCACCTAACTCATTTTAATTTTTTTAGCCACAAGTTGTAGTTATTTCGTATCAATATATAATTAATGTTTGATAAGTGTAACACATTTCCAATTGACTGAATCTGCTAAGGAAAGAAAACTGATGGTCACCATAAACTTCCACTCAGCTTTCAAGGCCCTTTACAGTAAAGTCATTACTTACAGCTCGTGCTTCACCTACATTATTGGAAATCTAAATAAACAGTTGTCTGGTCTTCTTCTGCTGTGCAATCTACATTGTTTATGGAAGTTGGATGAGAATGTAAAAAGGCATGATTAATAAATTTGCATGTTCCCCATGCTACATGCAAGAATCCTGGACTTCAGTTTTCAGAGAAAAACTGAACCGAAAATGATCCTGAATCACAAATAAAAGTCCCAAAACCTGTGCCATGAAAATAGTTCACTAGGACACATGGCTTTTGTCAAATGACTTTATTGATGTTTGTTTTTGAACAGGTATATTGTGTTTTAAGTAGTAAACTGGGACTCTTGTTGTTGACCTCCCCGTGGTGAGCCCTGTTAACTGACCTCAGTCAGGCGAACGACAACAGAGACAGCAGAAGCAGCTTCATAACTTCTGCTGCCTCAAACGCAAGAAGAAGTAGCAAACCAGTCTACATCAATTGGAGTTATAGTCATACAGCATGGAAACAGGCCCTTCGGCCCAACTTGCTCATGCCGACCAACTTGCTCCATCTACACTAGTCCCACCTGCCGACATTTGGCCCATATTCCTCTAAACCTTTCCTATCCATGTACCTGTCCAAATGTCGTTAAAATATTGCTATAGTACTATATACTAATACAATTTTTGAACTGTTATTTTTTTAAATGTTTGCGAGGTTGGTATTCACTTATATATCTATTTTTAATTAATATTTTCCCTTTTTTTAAAAATCCCTGACTCCCATTAGATTTTTCATCTTTTTGGAAGAAAGGTTAAGTTACTTGCTCTTCCAAAAATAGTTTGAAGCATAATACAAATCTTTATATATTTGATTATAAATGTGTGAAACACAAATCTTGAAAAAAGTATCTGTTTTACAATTTAATAGATCAGACGAGTGCCCAAAAAATGTTAATAATGCAGCTGAAAATGTCTCTCACACCAGCTCCTCATCTCCACCAAGTCAATCTCCTCCACCACACACTCTACACTGACAAACTGCATTACTGAAATAAAATCTTGGCTTCAATCAAACTTCCTCAAACTCAATTGCAACAAATCTGAAATCATCATCATTGGTCCAAAAATGCTCACCAAATCCACCCAAAACTTCATCCTCAACATTGATGGTCTCCCAGTATCCACCTCACCTCACATCCGGAATCTTGGAATCATCCTTGATCAAACCCTCTCCTTCGACAAACACATCAAACACATCACAAAGACAGCCTTCTTCCACCTCAAAAACATTGCCCGTCTCCGTCCATCCCTCTCCTCCACAGCTGCAGAAACCCTCATCCACGCCTTCATCACCTCCCGTCTGGACTACTGCAACAGCCTCCTCTATGGCGCACCCTCAAAAATCAATAAACTTCAATACATTCAAAACTCCGCTGCCCGTCTACTCACACACACCTCGATCCGTGACCATATCACCCCCGTCCTTTATAAACTCCACTGGCTCCCCATCCCCCAGAGAATCCAGTACAAAATCCTCCTCATAACCTACAAAGCCCTCCATAACCTGGCCCCATCCTACCTGACCGACCTCCTCCACAGGCACACTCCCACCTGCACCCTCCGCTCTGCCGCTGCCAATCTCCTATCCCCCCACATCCGGACTAAACTCAGATCCTGGGGGGACAGGGCTTTCTCCATCGCTACTCCCACCCTATGGAACTCACTACCCCAAACCGTTAGAGACTCCCCCACACTCACCACATTCAAAACATCGCTGAAGTCTCACCTGTTCAGTACTGCCTTCAACCACTGAAGGTCACCTCACCTACAGTCTCCTTTCTCTGTTCATTTATTTATTTACTTATTTATCTATTTATTAATTTCCCTATGTTCTCAAAATCTCTGTAAAGCGTCTTTGAGCATATGAAAAGCGCTATATAAATAAAATGTATTATTATTATTATTATTATAATGTCACAACATGAAAATCGTGGAAGGAAGGTATTGGACAGGTATTTCAGAAATCCCTCTAACTGATGTAATTAAAAGCTTTTAGAATCAACACCAAATTTAGATTATGTTCCCAGCATTTTTAAAGCATAAAATCTAAAATAAAATCCCGATTAAATATTAATTCAAAAGAATTCTCAAAGATTTATTATTATAATCCAACCAGCGATTGGCCTCCTCCTCTGAGACTGGTGAAGCTTCAATAAAAGAAAAGGCAGTGTGCCTTTAAGGGCTTGATACCACATAGTCATGTGATTATCCACACCCCATTTTGTCTCACTTGTGATCTCTACAGAATATAAAACATTCTTTAAATCATCAACAGAAACAATAGCTTAACCATGTTGATGCAATGAGGAAGTTAAATGTTAAAAAACTTCCAAAATTTGTAATTGACAAGGGCTTTTTTAATTTCTCTCCAGTGCATCAATAAATAAAATCATTAGGCCGTTCAGCAATGAGGGTGAGCCAATGGTATCGATGAGTCCGATGTGGCAAAAGGAGAGCAGAGGCTTAAAGCCCAGATCTGCCTGAGTATTTGTGTTCTACTGTTAGAGAATTGTTGCAACCATGTTCTAGAAAATTGTTTATCCTCAGAGTATTTATTCACAAAATGCTGGAGTAACTCAGCAGGTCAGGCAGCATCTCAGGAGAGAAGGAATGGGTGACGTTTCGGGTCGAGACCCTTCTTTAGACTGATGTCAGGGGGGCGGGACAAAGAAAGGATAATGGTGGAGACATGAAGATAGAGGGACATCTGGGGATGGGGAGGGGAAGAGAGGGACAGAGGAACTATCTAAAGTTAGAGACGTCAATGTTCATACCGCTGGGCTGCAAGCTGCCCAAGCGAAATATGAGGTGCTGTTCCTCCAATTTCCGGTGGGCCTCATATTTCGCTTGGGCAGCTTGCAGATTATATCTATACACTGTAAATTGATTGATTGTAATCATCTATTTTCTTTCTACTTTCTAGTACGCAACAAATGTTTTTCACTGTACCTCGGTACATGTAACAATAAACTAAACTGAACTGCAACCAAACTGAACTGAATAGTGAAGGTAACAGGAAAGTTAAAAGAGTTGCAATTCGCTCATGCTGATAAGGTGCCTTCTTGAGCTAGTTCCATCTGCCGGCATTTGGCCCATTTCCCTCTCAACCTTTCTTATCCATGCAAATGACAACCTGGCTTTTAAACATTATAATTCTGCCCATCTCTACCTCTTCCTCTGACAACTCAATCTGTACACCCTATGTGTGAAAAACGTGCCACTTAAGTCCACTTAAATCATTCCCCTCTAATCTTAAACCCAAGGCCTCTCCTGGGAGAAGGACTGACAATCCATCTTGTCTATGGCCCTTGTTCCGCCCCATACCTCATCAATATTATCAACGATGCACTCATTCTTTTTTCAATCCACTCCCATCACCAGGAAGGTGAAAACTGACACCATTAGGTCCTGAAGAAGGGCCCCAACCCAAAACGTCATCTATCCATGTGCTCCAGAGATGCTGTTCAACTCGCTGAGTTCCTCCGGCATCTTGTGTTTTTTTAATGTTCAAGAATAGTTTCTTCCCACCAACAATCAAGCTCTTGAAAACTACACAGCACAAACCTCAGCTATTGTGAACTTCTATGGACATTCTTTGTTGGACATTCTGTGTTTTTTTCCAATTGCATTACAGTTATTAAGTAACTGAAGGTAGACACAAAATGCTGGAGTAATTCAGCGGGACAGCCAGCATCTCCGGACAGAAGGAATGGGTGATGTTTCGGGTCGAGACCCTTCTTCAGATTGATGTCAGGGGAGGGAGCGGGACAAAGTGTGTCCCGAAACGTCACCCTTTCCTTCTCTCCGGAGATGCTGTCTGTCCCGCTGAGTTACTTCAGCATTTTGTGTCTACCTTCGATTTAAACCAGCATCTGCAGTTCTTTCCTGCACATATTAAGTAACTGAATTGTTTTAATTATTATATATTGTCCGTGTGTATTGTGTTTACAAGCCCGTTAAGCTGCTGCAAGAACTTCATTGTTCCTTTGTCAATAAAAATGACATTTAAACGCTCTTGATCTGATAGGATGATGAACAAGCCGATACAATCTCCACCCTGTCAGTCATTTCCTTTCAACTCCTCCCCATCCCACTCTGCAATTTAAACACTTTCTTTTTCAGTTTTGATAGTTATAAACCTGAAATGTTAACTCTTTTTCTTTCGCCACATGCGCTACCAGACCCGAGAAGAAATTCCAGCATTTTCTATTTTTAAACCAGGATAACTGGACTTTTCTCCCACAAAAATGGCAGATTTTGAAGTAAGCTGGTATTGCTGTAGAAGTTCAATTCTTACACTATCCATACACAGGCCAGCACATTAACACATTAAAAACTATCAAGGCAGTTGTGGAATGCACACAGTTAATGACAGTTATGAGGAAATTATCAGGGTGTCAGGTCTGCCTGATCAACAAAATGTTATCACAAATTGCATGACACCAAGAAGGTAGAGAATTAGAAATAAAACTATTCATAGAAACATAGAAAATAGGTACAGGAGTAGGCCATTTGGCCCTTCGAGCCAGCACCGCCATTCAATATGATCATGGCTGATCATCCACAATCAGTACCCCGTTCCTGCTTTTTCTACATATCCCTAGATTCCGTTAGCCCCAAAAGTTAAATCTAACTCTCTCTTGAAAACATCCAGTAAATTCGCCTGCACTGCCTTCTGTGGTAGAGAATTTCAAAACTCTCTGGCTGAAATAGTTTTTCTTCATCTCAGTCCTAAATGGCCTCCCCCTTATTCTTAAACTGCGACCCCTGGGTTCTGGACTCCCCAACATCGGGAACATTTTTCCTGCATCTAGCCTGTCCAATCCCTTAAGAATTTTATATTTTTCCATCAGATCACCTCTCATCCTTCTAAATTCCAGTGAATACAAGCCCAGTGACCCATTCTTTCATCATATGTCAGTCCCGCCATCCTGGGAATTAACCTGGTGAACCTACGCTGAACTCCCTCAAAAGCAAGAATGTCCTTCCTCAAATTAGGAGATCCAAAACTGCACACAATACTCCAGGTGTGGTCTCAACAGAGCCTTGTACAACTGCAGTAGGACCTCCTTGCTCCTCAAATCCACTCGCTATGACACTGGACAGGCACATAAAATGACACAAAGTGCTGGAGTAGCTCAGCAGGTCAGGCAACATCTCTGCAGAACATGGATGGGTGAACTTTACAGTCAAGACCCTTCTTCTGACAGACAGACAGGCACATAAATGCATCTGATCAACTACTGGCCTTCAAAGGAGGAAATCTGCCAACCCAAACATGGCATCAGCCCTACTCATGTGAATGACCATTAAGTGCCCTCTATAAATGATTGAGCAAGCCACTCAGATATACCTTAATTGTGGTACCGAAATAGACCAATAATAAAACTACACAGGCCATCCATCATCAACAAAGCATGGAAGTTGGATGCAGAAAAGTCACTCCCAGTCCTCTTCATAAACAAATTAGTCTGAATCATCTAAATTAGTCTGTGTGCAACTCTTCCTGTCAAGTGACAGTTCGATATGGCAAACTCACAGAAACATAGCCTACAAACAATGTGCCAGATACATCATGATCCCTGCATACATCATGTCCTACTGGCAGGACAGACCTGTTAGAGATGGTGGTTCAGTAGCATACAGATGAGAGCACAGCTGTGAGAGTCTTCATCCATTATTCAGGACTCACCATGGTATCAGGTCAAACGTGGGTAGGATAACTATTCTCCTACCATTCCCTCCAACGACTGAGCCATGTTCTTATTTATAAACAATAGTTGACAGAAGCACTAAAAGTAAGTAGCAAAGGCACAGAGTATTTTGGGTGAGGGACTCACTCCATTACAAAGAATTACTTGGTAGCACCACCACTCACTGAGCTGGCCATGTCCTGCAGGATATAGTATCCAAATTAGATCTGTGTCGTAGTAAATGAACCGCAAAGGGAAAACTCTACCTGATCTAATCTATGTGACCACCACAAAATCCTTGTGGAAATGAAGTCCTGTCTCCACAAGGAGGGCACATTATGCTCACATTGAGGGGGGGGGGGGGGGAGGGGGATGGAGGCTTCCAGTTTATTCCCCCTCCCACACCTCTACTTTCAGTCTAAAGAAGGGTTCCAACCTGAAGGCATCACCTATTCTTTTATCTCTAGAAATGCTGCCAAACCCGCTGAGTTGCTTCATCATGTTGTGTTGGGCTACAATAGTGCTAAATGAGATAAACTGATAAAAGATATGACAGCTCAAAACTCAACATCACTGAGTACTGCAGCAGTAGCAGGAACATACAACACCACAATTTGTAACTTGATGACCCAATATAGCCCTCATTATCATTAAGCTAAGGCGTCAACTCTGGTTCATTGAGGAACACTGCTGTAATTTCTACATGGTGAAACCAAAAGATATAAAAATGGCCTTTATTAAAATCTGACAACGTGCACTTTAACCACATGTGATTTTTTCTATTATAAATCTCAAATTGTGGAGTACAGAGGTAAATAAATAAATGATGGGTCTTTGTCCCAAACATTATGGAGGGCACTGTATCTCAGTCCCGCCATCGCAAGAATTAACCTGGTGAACCTGCACTGCACTCCCTCAATAGCAATAATGTCCTTCCTCAAATTAGGAGACCAAAATTGCACACAATACTCTAGGTGCGGTCTCACCAGGGTCCTGTACCACTGCAGTAGGACCTCCTTGCTCCTAAACTCCACTTCTCTTGTTATGAAGGCCAACATGCCATTGGCTTTCTTCACTGCCTGCTGTACCTGCATGGTTACTCTCAGTGACAGATGTACAAGCACACCCAGGTTTCGTTGCACCTCCCCTTTTCCTAAACTGACACCATTAAGATAATTATCTGCCTTCCTGTTCTTGCCACCAAAGTGGATATCCTCACATTTATCCACATTCTACTGCATCTGCCATGCATCTGCCCACTCATCTAACTTATCCAAGTCACCCTGCGGCCTCATGGCATCGTCATCGCAGCTCACACTGCCACCCAGCTTCGTGTCATCCACAAACTTGGAGATGTCACATTTAATTCCCTTGTCTAAATTGTTAATATATATTGTAAATAACTGGGGTCCTAGCACTGAGCCTTGCGGCACCCCACTAGTCACTGCTTGCCATTCTGAAAAGGACCCGTTAATTCCTACTCTTTGCTTCCTGTCTGCCAACCATGTTCTCTATGCATGACAATACCCTACCCCCAATACCATGTGCTCTAATTTTGCACACTAATTTCTTGTGTGGGACCTTGTCAAAGGCTTTTTGAAAGTCCAGATACACCTCATCCACTGGCTCTCCCTTATCCATTCTACTTGTAACATCCTCAAAAAAGTCCAGAATATTAGTCAAGCATGATTTCCCCATCATAAATCCATGGTAATTTTGACAAATCCTGTCACTGCATTCCAAACGCGCTGCTGTATCATCTTTAACAATCGACTCAAGCATCTTCCCCACTACCGATGAAAGGCTAACTGGTCTATAATTCCCCATTTCCTCTCTCCCTCCTTTCTTAAAAAGTGGAGTTACATTGGATCAGTTCCTGTGGACCGGAGGGTAGCCAGAGTCGAGAGAACATTGGAAAATGATCACCAATGCATCCACGATTTCTAGGGCCACCTCTTTGAGTACTCTGGGATGCTGACCATCAAGCCCTGGGGATTTATCTACCTTCATTCCCAATAGTTTACCTAACACCATTTCCTGACTAATGCGGATTCCCTTCAGTTCCTCC
This sequence comes from Rhinoraja longicauda, assembly GCF_053455715.1. Taxonomy (NCBI): domain Eukaryota; kingdom Metazoa; phylum Chordata; class Chondrichthyes; order Rajiformes; family Arhynchobatidae; genus Rhinoraja; species Rhinoraja longicauda. The sequence goes on along the minus strand of NC_135953.1, from coordinate 63,314,148 downwards.
CTCCCACTAGACCCTTGGTCCCCTCGTATCTCTGGGAGATTGTTTGTGTCTTCCTTAGTAGAGACAGAACCAAAGTACTCGTTTAACTGTTCTGCCATTTCCTTGAAGGGAGTATTAAATAGAAATTGGGAGTGATCTCTATTAGAACTGTCTCAATACCACCATGATAAGTATTTCAATTAACTAATACAGTAAAGTACAATTTTTGGTGTTCCTATTGCAAATTGTTGTTCTTAATTTTAACAGCTTGATCATTTATAATCTGTTGTGGTCTATATCATACAGATTTACATACTGTCAGGTTTTATAAAGGAGAACATCTAAATATACATTGGAACAAAAGTTTTCAGCATAAATATGCAATTTGTATTAAAACTAATAATCGACGCAAACATGGAAAAGATAGAGGAGCAGGTCATCTACAGGTTTGAGCTATAATTAAAATTATATCCTAAATGATTACTATATTAGAACCATAATATCCTATTTTGATAGCAAAGGGGTTTGGCTAGCTCTGATAGCGAGATCGCTTTTCCAATCCTCGTTGATTACATTCAGAAGTTATTCATTCTTGACCTTGCTTTTTCCTTGGTTTTGAATCAATACTGTAAACTACTTTGCATCAACAGCAATAGTTTACATTATATTTTATGATACATTTCATCCGATTTAGCAGCCGGTCCAATGCTACCACAAACAACGTTATTCAGGATTACTATCAGGGGGTTAAATTTTAAGCCAAAACAATTATTTCCGTTTATCCCAAAATCTTTTCCAAAGTGGAAAACATTCAATTTTATCCCAATCATTAGTATAGTCAGTTTGCAATATTTATCAAGAATAATTTACTATAATATCCCATTCAATGTAGTTGTACATCTGAACACTTGTGCTCTGTTTTATCTAATATTAAGTGGCTTGATTGGGTTAAAATGTTTACGGTCCATTTCTCATATTGAAGACTTGAGCATAAAGCCTATGCTGAAACACCAGTGCAATAGTGAGATAATGTTCCACTGTCAGAGTTGAAAGGTTATTTCAGATCTATTTTATGGAAAGTGATCAAAAAAGTCCTGAAATATGAGGAGGAACAATGTTCTTGAGTTTAACTCACATGCATGAATTCCCAAGCAAAACTTTCAGTTAAAGCAAAGCAAAAACGTACAAAGTATTAATAATTAACCTCACCTCAGAACGATTTTCATAATACGTTAATCTTGACTTTGTTAAAACAAAGAGCCGTTCTTTGTAATTGAGTGGAGAAGTCCGTTTTTTCTGCTGTGATCTTTTAATTAAAGTTTCCTGAAGTATAGGATCTGCATTCATCTCTCCCCAGATTCCTGTTATGTTCTTCCTGTGAGCAGAAGGCCCACTACACTGAGAGCTGAAATAATTTTGGAAAATGAAGCATCAGATAGGATTTTATAATCAAACAATATAGCAAACTTCTGCGTGATTTATTACTGATAAGGGTGGCACAAAAATGTAGCTCATAGAGTTGCTGCCTCACAGCGCCAGAGACACGGGTTTGTTCCCGACTACCGGTGCAGTGTGTATGGCGTTTGCACGTTCTTCCTGTGACTGCAGGTCCTCTGGTTTCCTCGCACATCCTAACGATTTGCTGCTTTGTAGGTTAATTGACCGTTGTAAATTGCCCCCTAGTTTGTCGGGAATAGGGACGGGTGATCAATGGTGGGCATTGACTCGGTGGGCCGAAGGGCCTGCTTCCATGCTGTATCTCTAAACTAAACTTACCTTGCTGATTACAAAATAAATTAGGTAACTGGAATCATGTTTAACTGTTAATAATTACTTTGCCAATAATCGTGTGGTTTGCAATTTTTTTTCAATTACGATCTATTATGATTTATACGTTACAATCCTCCAAATAAAATAAATTTACAAGTTTATCTATATATTAAAATCTTCCAAACACAAGCACGTTGTAAAGTAATAACAGAAAATGTAACTCAAACAATATCTGCAATTAGAGAAATATAATGTGCGACTCAATAGACAATAGACAATAGACAATAGGTGCAGGAGTAGGCCATTCAGCCCTTCGAGCCAGCACCGCCATTCAATGCGATCATGGCTGATCACTATCAATCAGTACCCCGTTCCTGCCTTCTCCCCATACCCCCTCACTCCGCTATCCTTAAGAGCTCTATCCAGCAATCTGACTCAAGTCAGCAATCTGATGAAACCATCGCGATTTCAGATTTTCAATTTTTGTGCTACTTGTGTTTACATATTACTATTATTAATTTTGCTTTTGCTCTGAATGTAGCTGCATGCCGAAGAGCAACACAAGGAGAATTAGATATGCTAAATGGATCCTTAGAACATGCAAAACAAACATTTTACCGGTTGGTAAGTTACAACACTCTCAACGTGGCATAGCACAGCATGCCAATCCATGGCTGAAAAACGTTTAAAAGTGTGATAAAAGCAAAGCAGGATCAATTGCTCACCCTCCACAAATTCTGCTCCTTGAACTCCTCCCTAGCAACCGTTTAAGCTGAGCCCGAATGAACACCGAGATCACGAACAATCCACTGAGCTTGCATTCCAATCCCATATGCTGAGATTCCTCGGTTCCTCTGTGATATCCACAAAGACAAAATGTGGGAAGAATTGTGATACAGCATTATGGGCAGATAATACTTTTTCATTATAACACAAAAATGGGTTGATAAATTGAGACCAGGTACCTTAAATTAATCATAAGAATCAACAACGTTATAGTGAAATGTTATAAATCAAATAACAGGAATTACTGTGTTCTCCATCACATCCACTTACTTGTATTGCTGAAAGACTACCCATCTCTGCGCCTCCTTCAGACAATTTCTGTAATACTTCCCCTCTCCATTTCTTCCCGAGCCTATCTGCTGTTGAAAGCCCTAATGTTACCTCCGTATTCAATTGTTTTGATATTTTCCTGGTGGACCTCGCACCTTCTGAAGGGCATAGATCTTCCTCCACCAGCATGCAATACCATCTGCAAATGCACAGCTCTTCTGTCAGCACCTCCAAGCCCACAACCTCTGCCATCAGGAAGGACTTGCAGCATCCTAATCGCACACAGACACCCAGGCACAGCGGTAGTTTTGCTGCCTTACAGCGCCAGAGCCCCAAGTTACCTGACTATGAGGGCTGTCTGTATGGAGTTTGTATATTCTCTCTGAGACCATGTGGGATTTTACTGGGTGCTCCGGTTTCTTCCCACATTCCAAAGCTGTGCAGATTTGTAGGTTAATTGGCTTCTGTAAAATTTTCCCTAGTGTGTGGAATAGAACTAGTGTATGGGCTGATTGTTGGTGGGTGTGGACTCGGTGGACCGAAGGGCCTGTATCTCTAAACTGAACTAACTTTTAGGTCCTTCGTCATCATTATCTCCAACTCCGGACCGCACTGTGAAAATACCTTCATCAGAAGGACAGCAAGAGGTTCTAGTCGACCACTCACCACCATCTTCTCAAAGGCAATTCGTGATGGGCACTTAATGTTAGACTTGCCAGCAATATCCAGATCAAACAATTATGTTACCCAAAAAGGTGATCTTGATAAATAATTCAAACAAATACAGTTTACAGAAACGTCAATAATCTACTGCTGAAATCAGCAAGTGAGTTATCTTCAAAGGTTCAAAGGTATTTTATTGTCATGTGTACCAATTATACAAAAATCATAAGGTCATAAATCATAAGCTCGATTTATCTTTCTATTGGCCCATAGACAACAGTGACACAGTTTGTAGAGCCACAAAGCACCAGAGACCAGCCTCAATCCTAACCTCGAGTGCTGCTTGTTGGGAGCTTGTATATGTTCCCTGTGACTTTGTGCGTTTTCTCCGTGTTATACAGTCATAGAGTGATACAGTGTGGAAACAGGCCCTTCGGTTCAACTTGCCCACACCGGCCAACAATGTCCCAGCTACACTAGTCCCACTTGCCTGCGCTTGGTCCATATCACTCCAAAACTGTATTCCTCAGTTTCCTCCCACATTCAAAGTCCTATGGGTTGGTAGATTAAATTGTCACTGCAAACTGCCCTCAGGTGTGTAGGTGTGGCAGAGAATCCTATAGTGAGGGTCAGTTGGTCAAAATGTGGGAGAATAAAAATGGACTCATGAAGGATTTGTGTAAATGTTGAGGTCAGTATGGATTTAATGTACATAATTTCCATCAGAATTTACAGAAAATGGATACAAAATTAAATTTAACTTACAACCTGACTGTTCAGGTCCAGAATACTCTCCTGCCCCTGAAATGTTCAATGGTCCCCATGACACTCCAGAAAGCCAGTGGACAGAATGTGCTCCTTCTGCAGGAATGACAAGGCATGGATGTATCCTCAGAAGATGAAATGGCAGTCATCTCTAACAGCCCATTGCTGCACGTGTGAATGGCTACTTGTCTAGCTTGTTTACAGTCATCTTGGAACAAAAGATCATGCTGCTGCCAGATCATAAAAACATTTATTTTTTTAATGGCAAAAATCAAGATGATTTTAATCTCTGATTTAATTTAATAGGCATAGAGTAGTTTCATTATTTTTTCCATTCTTGTTTTGTGGAAAATAACTGTCACGAAATTCTAAGAAACCTAGATGGTTACAATTATGATGCAAGTCACTTGTGAAATAATTTATTGGAAAGATTGGAACATCAAAATATTCACCATTGCAGTGATACGTCTGTAGGAATCATTGGGCTAATGTGTCACAGCCATAGATTCATACAATGTGGAAATAGGGCCTTCGGCCCAACTTGCTTGTGCTGACAAACATGTCCCATCTACACTAGTCACACCTCCTCGGGTTTGGCCCATGCCCTTCTAAACATATCCTATTCATACACCAATCCAAATATCTTTTAAACGTTGTGATGGCACCTGCCTCAACTACCTACTCTGGCAGCTCATTCCACATGCCCACCACTCTATGTAAAAAAAGTTGTTCATATTCCTATTAAATCTTTTTTCTCTCACCTTGAACCTCTGTACTCCAGTTATTGATTCCCCTGCTCTGGGTGAAAGATTGTACATTTACCTTCATGATCTTAAACACCTCTATAATATCATCCCTCATCCTCCTGCGCTCCATGGAATAAAGAGCGAGCCTGCTCAACCTCTCCCTATAGCTCAGGCCCTCGAGTCCTGGCAACATCCTTGTAAATCTTTTCTACACTCTTTCCAGCTTAACAACATCTTTCCTATAACAGGGTGACCAAAAATGAACACAATACTCCAAATGTGGCTGCACCAATGTCTTTGTACAATTATAGACAATAGACAATAGGTGCAGGAGTAGGCCATTCGGCCCTTCAGGCCAGCACCACCATTCAATGTGATCATGGCTGATCATTCTCAATCAGTACCCCGTTCCTGCCTTCTCCCCATACCCCCTGACTCCGCTATCCTTAAGAGCTCTATCTAGCTCTCTCTTGAATGCATTCAGAGAATTGGCCTCCACTGCCCTCTGAGGCAGAGAATTCCACAGATTTACAACTCTCTGACTGAAAAAGTTTTTCCTCATCTCTGTTCTAAATGGCCTATCCCTTATTCTTAAACTGTGGCCCCTGGTTCTGGACTCCCCCAACATTGGGAACATGTTTCCTGCCTCTAACGTGTCCAACCCCTTAATAATCTTATATGTTTCGATAAGATCCCCTCTCATCCTTCTAAATTCCAGTGTATACAAGCCTAATCGCTCCAGTCTTTCAACATATGACAGTCCCGCCATTCCGGGAATTAACCTAGTAAACCTACACTGCACGCCCTCAATAGCAAGAATATCCTTCCTCAAATTTGGAGACCAAAACTGCACACAGTACTCCAGGTGCAATTGTAACATAACCGCACAACTTCTATACTCAATAGATAAACACAAAAAGCTGGGGTAGCTCAGCGGGTCAGACAGCATTTCCGGAGAAAGGGAATGGGTGATGTTTCGGGTCGAGACACTCAATACTCTGACTCATGAAGGCCAATATGCCGAATGCCTTCTTGACCACCTGTTCTCACGACTTTCAAGGAACTATGTACCTGCATTTCAAGATCCTCTCATTCCCAAATACTACAACTTCAGGTAACTCACTTTCCCTGGCTGGACAGTTCTATTGCAGGTCATCCAGTGTACTGTTAGCTCAATTGTTTTCCACAGGCAGCACGATGGTGCAGCTGATTGAGCTGCTGCCTCACAGCGACAGAGAACCCAGGTTCCAACCTGACCTCAAGTGCCTTGTGTGTGGAATTTGCACATTCTCCCTGTGACCCGAGTTTCTGGGTTACTTCCAGGTACTGCGGTTTCCGTCCACATCCAAAGATGTGTGGGTTTGTAGGTTAAGTGGTCTCTGTGAATTGCCTCTAGTGTGTGGGGAATGGATGTGAAAGTGGGATAACATTCCATAGACATACAGGTTAAGGTTAATTGACTTCAGTAAAATTGTCCCTAGTGTATAGAATAGTGTTACTGAATGGGGTGATCGCTGGTGGGCTTGGACTCGATGGGCCAAAGGACCTGTTTCTGTGCTGTATCTCTAAAGTCTAAAGGAATGGATGCGAAAGTGGGATAACATAAAATATATTGTGAACAGCTGATCAATGGTCAACATGGAACCAGTGGGCCAAAGTGCCTGTACCTCTCAATCAATCAGTTTCCATTAGTATCTTGCCCTGCTGGGCATTTTCTACCACTCTCCAACAGCTCTCATTAGTCTATCGCATGACGTCTTCAACAGTTTATCACAGTGATAATCTTGGCCTCACCATATCAGATATATTCTCTTGTACTATTCATTCCCAGCCTCTCTTAAAAAAATGAAACTAACATGTTTTCTCTTTCCTTGTTCCAACTAACAAGGTTGACAGACAGAAAGCAAAGAGTGGGAATAAATGGGTCCCTTTCAGAATGGCAGGCAGTAACTAGTGAGGTACCGCAAGGCTCGGTGCTGGGACCACAGCTATTTACAATATACATTAATGACCTGGATGAAGGGATTAAAAGTGCCATTAGCAAATTTGTAGATGATACAAAACTGGGTGGTAGTGTGAACTGTGAGGAAGATGCTACGAGGTTGCAGGATGACTTGAACATGTTGTGTGAGTGGGCGGATGCATGGCAGATGCAGTTTAATGTGGATAAGTGTGAGGTTATCCACTGGTGGTAAGAATAGGAAGGCAGAGTATTATCTGAATGGTGTCAAGTTAGGAAAAGGGGACGTACAACGAGATCTGGGTGTCCGAGTGCATCAGTCACTGAAAAGAAGCATGCAGGTACAGCAGGCAGTTAAGAAAGCCTTCATAACAAGAGGAGTTGAGCATAGGAGCAAAGAGGTCCTTCTGCAGTTGTAGCGGGCCCTAGTGAAACCGCACCAGGAGTACTGTGTGCAGTTTTGGTCTCCAAATTTGAGGAAGGAAATTCTTGCTATTGAGGGCATGCAGCGTAGGTTTACTAGGTTAATTCCCGGAATGGCGGGACTGTCATATGTTGAAAGACTGGAGCGACTAGGCTTGTGTACACTGGAATTTAGAAGGATGAGAGGGGATCTTATCGAAACGTATAAGATTATTAAGGGGTTGGACACGTTAGAGGCAGGAAACATGTTCCCAATGTTGGGGGAGTCCAGAACAAGGGGCCACAGTTTAAGAATAAGGGGTAGGCCATTTCATTTAGAACTGAGATGAGGAAAAACTTTTTCAGTCAGAGAGTTGTGAATCTGTGGAATTCTCTGCCTCAAAAGGCAGTGGAGGCCAATTTTCTGAATGCATTCAAGAGAGAGCTAGATAGAGCTCTTAAGGATAGCGGAGTCAGGGGGTATGGGGAGAAGGCAGGAACGGGGTACTGATTGAGAATGATCAGCCATGATCACATTGAATGGCGGTGCTGGCTCGAAGGGCCTCCTCCTGCACCTATTGTCTATGGTTCAACCTGATATATAATATTTTTCTTTTTCCACAGCTGCTGACAGATCAACAGGGCATTTTCAGCTATTTGGCTGTGTTTATTCCTTTTAGATGGGCACATGGATACGTGGGGAATGGAGGCATAAGGATCACATGCAGGCAAAGCTTAGAAAGAGAAAGACTTCCATCGATTTTTTATATATTGGAATCAAATGTTTTACTTTTTCTAAACTTTCTCCTGCACATCATCTTTTTTGTTTATTTAGCAAACAATAGCACAGTGACACAGCTGGTAAAGTGGGTGCCATGCAGCCCCAGAGTCCAAGGTTCGATCATGACCTCAGGTGCATTCTGTGTGGAGTTGGACGTTCTCGTTGTGACCAAGTGGGTTTCCTCCAGGTGCGCTGGTTTCCTCCCACATCCCAAAGATGTGTGGGTTTGCAGGTTAATTGGCGTAGAATTGGTGTGGACGGGTGATTCATTATCACTGTGGACTCGGCGGCCAAAAGACCTGTTTCGCTACAATAAACCAAGACAATAATTGTAATATTCAGTGGTTATTGTCTAACTATAAATATAATACTTTTTCACCATTGCCTTTGCCTTCTGGTATATATCTTCTTATTATGTAATTCAATATCTTATTGATGGTTGAATCTACTTGGACTCCTGCATATCCCTTATAACCTTCCTCAGTTATCGCAACCATAACATGCATGCACATCTATCCATATAGATCTCACATTTGCATGAAATATAATTTGAATTATTTTAAATATTTACATAGTTTATCTGACTTTTCCCAAAAGGAATTGCATTGCTTCAGACTGAAGAAGGGTCTCAACCCAAAACGTCACCTATTCCTTCTCTCCAGAGAAGCTGCCTGTCCCGCTGAGTTACTCCAGCATTTTGTGCCTACCTTCGACTTAAACCAGCATCAGCAGTTCTTTCCTACTGCATTGTTTTGTATTCTATTATCATACCTGATGTGGCATAATATCAAAATATGCCAGATTTACATCAATGTTATGAACTGCAGTGTGAGCCTCGAGAAGGATGCCATGAGGCTACAGACTTGGATAGGCTGCGTGTGTGGGCAGATGCAGTATAAAGTGGATAAATGTGGCAAGAACAAGACAGATTATTATCTGAATGGTGTCAAGTTAGGAAAAGGGGAGGTGCAACAGGACCTAGGCGTCCTTGTACATCAGTCACTGAAAGTAAGCATGCAGGAATAGCAGGCAGTGGAGAAAGCAAATGGCATGTTGGCCTTCATAGTAAGAGGATTTGAGTATAGAAGCAAGGAGGCCCTACTGCAGTTGCACAGGGCCCTTGTGAGACCACATCTAGAGTACTGTGTGCAGTTTTGGTCTCCTAATTTGAGGAAGGAAATGGAAACATAGAAAAGTAGATGCAGGAGTAGGCCATTCGCCCCTTTGAGCCAGCACCGCCATTCAATATGATCATGGCTGATCAACTAAAATCAGTACCCCGTTCCTGCTTTTTCCCCATATCCCTTGATTCCTTTAGACAATAGACAATAGGTGCAGGAGTAGGCCATTCAGCCCTTCAGACCAGCACCGCCATTCACTGTGATCATAGCCCTAAGAGCTAAATCTAACTCTCTTGAAAGAGTTCAGATAATCGGCCTCCACTGCCTTCTGAGGCAGAGAATTCCACAGATTCAGAACTCTCTGGGTGAAGAGGCTTTTTCTCATCTCAGTCCTAAATGGCCGAACCCTTATTCTTAAACTGCGATCCTTGGTTCTGGACTCCCCCAACACCGGGAACATTTTTCCTGCATCTAGCCTGCCTAATCCCTTATGAATTTTATATGTTTCGAGAAGATCCTCTCTCATCCTTCTAAATTCCAGTGAATACAAGCCCAGTCGACCCATTCTTCCATCATATGTCAATCCCGCCATCCCGGGAATTAACCTGGTGAACCTACACTGCCAGCCCTCAATAGCAGTAATGTTCTTCCTCAAATTAGGAGACCAAAATTGCACATAATACTCCAGGTGCTGTCTTACCAGGGCCCTGTACAACTGCAGAAGGACCGGCTTGCTCCTAAACTCAAATCCTCGCGCAATGAAGGCCAACTAGCTTTCTTCACTGCCTGCTGTACCTGCATGCTTACTTTCAGTGATTGATGCACAAGCACACCCAGGTCGCGTTGTACCTCCCCTTTTCCTAATCTGACACCAGTCAGATAATAATCTGCCTTCCTGTTCTTGCCACCAAAATGGATAACCTCACATTTATCCACATTATACTGCATCTGCGTTGCATTTGCCCACTCACCCAACCTATCCATGGTGCAGCCTCATAACAGCTCACACTGCCACCCAGCTTTGTGTCATCCACAAACTTGGAGATGTCACATTCAATCCCCCCTCATTTAAACCGTTTATATTGTAAATAACTGGGGTCCCAGCACCGAGCCTTGCGGCACCTCACTAGTCACTGCCTGCCATTCTGAAAATGTTCTACTCTTTGCTTCCCGTCTGCCAACCAGTTTCTGTCCATGTCAATATCCTACCCCAAATCCAACATGCTCTAATTTTGCACACTAATCTCTCATGTGGGACCTTGTCAATGGCTTTTTGAAAGTCCTGATACATCACATCCCCAGACTCTCCCTTATCCATTCTACTTGTTACATCCTAAAAAAATTCCAGAAGATTAGTCGAGCATGATTTCCCCTTCACAAATCTATGCTGACTTTGACCAATCCTGTCACTGCTTTCCAAATGTGCTGCTATAACATTTTTAATAATTGACTCAAGCATCTTCCCCACTACCGATGTAAGGCTAAAGGGCCTGTCCCACTTTAGGCGATTTTAAGGCGACTGCCGGTGACTAGGCTGTCGCCGACAGTTCGCCGGATGTCGCGGGCGTGATCGTGAGGAGTCTTCCAAGAATCGTAGTGGATCTCAGTGCGTCACTGAGAAATCATCCGGAGTGAAATTTCTCGGCGACAGCTGGCTTTGCGCCAGGTATCGTTGCTTATTGCCCCTTTGTCCTCCTCTGTTGTATTCTAATTTCTCCCAGTCCTCTGGTTTGCTGCTTCTTCTGACCAATTTATATGCCTCTTCCTTGGATTTAACACTATCCTTGATTGCCCTCGTTAGCCACGGTTGAGCCGCCTTCCCTGTTTTTCGCCAGACAGAGATGAACAATCTTTGGAGTTCATCCTTTGCGGTCTTTAAATCTTTGCCAATGCATCTACACTGTCAACACTTTAAGCATAATTTGCCAGTCTATCCTAGCCAATTCCCGTCTCATACCTTCAAAGTCTCTTTTCTTTAAGTTCAGGACCCGAGTCTCTGAATTAACCGTGTCACTCTCCATCCTAATCTTGGAATACACCATATTATGGTCACTGTTGCCCAAGTGGCTTTGCACAACAAGATCGCTAACTCATCCTTCCTCATACCTTCCTCTACCCATACCTCATATCAATACCCAGTCTCGGATGGCTGGCTCTCTAGTCGGTTCCTCTACATATTGGTTTAAAAAACCATCCCGTATACATTCCAGGAAATTCTCCTCCTCAGCGCTGCTACCAATTTGGTTGGCCCAATCTATATGTAGATTAAAGTCACCCATGATAACTGCTGTACCTTTGCTGCATACATCCCTAATCTCCTGCTTGATTCTATCCCCATCCTCCCTACTGCTGTTTGGTGGCATGTAAACAACCCAACAAGCGTTTTCTGCCCTTGGCTATTTCGCAGTTCTACCCATACCGTTTCTACAGCATCCAAGCTGATGTCTCTCCTTGCTATTGCATTAATCTCTTTAACCAGCAATGCCACCCCACCTCCTCTTCCTTTCTGTCTATCCTTCCTGAATATTGAATACTCCTGCTTGTTTAGCTCCCAGCCTTGGTCACCCTGGAACCATGTCTCCGTAATTCCAACTATATCATATTCCTTAACTCCCAACTGCACATTCAATTCATCCACCTTATTACAAATGCTCCTCGCATTAAGGCCTAAAGCTTGCAGGTTTGTTTTTCTTATCCCCCGTTTGCTTCTGTCCTCCTTTTATGGCCCTCTGTCTCCTTGCATTGGTTCTCATCCCCTTGCCCTGTTAGTTTAAACATGACTTTCCTACATTCTCTTTCCCGTTAACTGCACGCATACGCTTCCACGTTATTGACTCCATATTCTTGCTATTGAGGGAGTGCAGCATAGGTTCACCAGGTCAATTCCCGGGATGGTAGGACTGACATATGATGAAAGAATGGATTGACTGGGCTTATATTCACTGGAATTTAGAAGGATGAGAGGGGATCTTATAGAAACATATAAAATTCTTAAGGGATTGGACAGACATTGCAGGAGCAATTTTCACGATGTTGGGGGAGTCCAGAACCAGGGGTCACAGTTTAAGAATAAGGGGGAGGCCATTTAGGACTGAGATGAGAAACTACCTTTTCACCCAGAGAATTATTTATCTGTGGAATTCTCTGCCACAGAAGGCAGTGGAGGCCAATTCAATTCAATACAATACAATATATTTTATTGTTATTGTACGGGTACAACGAGATTAGGAATGTCACTCGCATATCGATGCTATAAAAAATATAAATAAATCGCGGCAAAAACGAAAACAACAAAAAAAGGGGGGGAGGTGGAAAAAGGGGAAACAAGGTAAAGTGCAAAAAAAGGTTCATGCAGGGGTCAGTTGTGCCAGATGACCATGGGGGCAGAGACAGATCATGGGGGCTCTCAGCAGGACCAATTCAGAGCAGTTATAGCTCTAGGGATGAAGCTGTTTCTTAGTCTGGAGGTGCAGGCAGAGGGGGCCTTGTAACATCTGCCAGAGGTAAGTAGTTCAAACAGACGGTGGCATGGGTGTGAGGAGTCTTTGTAGATGCTGGTGGCTTTCCTGAGACAGCGTGCCTTGTAGATATCCGCCAGGGCTGGTAGCTGTGTCACTGGTTGTGATTTGGGCTGAATCACCTGCAGCTCAACACCGACAAGACTAAGAAGTTGGTGGTGGACGTTAGGAGGAGAGGAACTCCCCCCCCCCACCCCCCGACGCCCCTTGTCTCCATCACTGGTGTGGATGTGCAGTTTACCAGGGAGTATAATTACCTTGGAGTGCACCTGGACAGTAAACTGGACTAGTCCAGGAATGCTGAGGCCCTGTACAAGAAGGGGCAGAGCCGGCTGCACTTTTTGAGAAAGCTCCACTCCTTCAACGTCTGCTGTAAGATGCTGCAGATGTTCTACCAATTAGTGGTAGCCAGTGTCATTTTCTTTGCTGCCATGCGCTGGGGCAGCAGGGTGAAGGCTGCGGACGCCAATAGGATCAACAAACTTATCAGGAAGGCTGCCTCCATCCTGGGGGCAGAGAGATTCATGGGAGATCTTGGAGGGGAGGATGCTCCTCAAACTTCGGAGCATCCTGGACAATACAGCTCACCCCCTCCATGACACACTGGTCAACCTGAGAAGTATCTTCAGCAACAAACTGGTTCCACCAAGATGCAGGACAGAATGCCACAGGAGATCCTTCCCTGTAGCTATCAAACTTTACAACTCCTTCCCCTTCTGTCATGGGGTAGACTGAGACTGTTAATACACATCTATTCCAGTTACGAAAAATCATCTTTAAATTGTATTTTCCAATCCATCAGCCTATCTTAAGCAGTAATCACCCATAAATAAAATGATTCCTGACAATTATCCTTATTTTCCCATCACCTATTTGAACACACACAAAAGTGTATTGAAGAGCATTGCACAAATGGAATGCAATATACTACAACTTAATCTATACTCCTTTGCTTCTAATTGTTCAGTGTGTTACCTCAAGGAAGGTTGAAGTATCATCACGGATACCTGCAACCCTGACTGTTCTCTTTTTTCTTCTACCTTCTGGGAAAAGATATAGGAACTTGAAATTCAGGCATCCCCGGTGCTGTTGGACTCCTGAACCATTCACCACTTCCCAGAAATGCTGCAATACACTATTACTCTTAATTCATTATACTTCAGGTTTTTTTGTTCCACTACTTCAGATTGCATTCCAATCTTTGCACCATCCTCTTGTTTTGCATTTGCCGATGTATTTATCATCACCAAGTAAAATGTTCCCTTTTGGTTTCATGCACACAAAGAATTTAATTGCACCCTGGTGTATATGATAATAAACAAAACTAATCTAATCTATGGAATGTCAGCAACATCTTATTTTTTCAGCATTATTCTTACCTAATTCAGTACTGGACAATATAGAAATTGCCAATGTTTCTACACAACCCCCAAAGGCTAGTATATTAGCAATGCTCATATTGAACTGTTTTACTGCTATTGCTCTACGTAATTATAATTTTAATTTAGTCCTGTATATATTATGTTGTGCCCTCAGATTCCACTGGTCCTTGCGTTGTAGAAACAAATTTGCATTGAATTTCAAGTCAACACCTCATATTCCGAGTGGTTCCAACCTATTACCTGCCACGCTTTATCTTGCCCCCCCCCCCCCCCCCCGCCCCCTCCCTTCCAGCTTTCTTTCCCCTCCCTAATATCAGTCTGAATGGCCCTGACCCAAAACTTTACGTATCCATGTTCTTCAGAGATACTGCCTGCCCCACTGAGTTACTTCAGCACTTTGTCTCCTTTATCGTAAACTGGCATCTGAACTTCAAGTTCCAGATTCTAATACTATGTTAGTTCTTTTTGACTCGCCGCTCATTTCCACATTATGACATCACTTCTGTCAACCAAATACTCTTTTCTTTCCCTTAACCAATTAAGTTTCCATTTACTGACATTTTGTTAAAATTCAACCCTTAAATCACTTTTCATTAATCTCATCAAATGTTTCCTCAAAAGTCTGGAAGCACAATATCACATAACTTTCTATTTGAAGTGTTACTTCTTGTAAAACATCAACAATCACAGGACAAAGCTGCATGCTGTACATAGCTCGCAAATGGAGATATTCGTCAACAGCAACTGAATTTCATGCTGCTCTTTTTACAATAAAAACGTGTTGGTATTTTTAGAGCTCAGGATCAATGCTTGCAATAGCTTTGCCAGAGATATATATTTCTGTTGCTTCCCTCCACATGGACTTCATACAATGCTAATGTGACGAAAAATACAAAAAAAGCCACAAATTTCAAAAGAAAATATATTGATTCTGAGAACCCACAATATTTTAATAGAATACCAACCATTTTTCCCCAGGACTGTGTTGATGCTACATTTCTATGGAAGAAAAAAAAATGGATTGGAAACAAAACACTTGAATATTATTTGTCGTCTGACCAAAGTTGTTTTTTAGTGGGAATACAAATTACTGAGATAACAGGGGACTCTGAAAAGATTAATAGATATTCTCAATCTTTTACATAACATGTGGTAAGGTTGGGGTATGTGAAATTGGGGTATGTCCGAGCACTTGGCCATACAAATTTTTTTTTATTTATTTTTTTTTTTTTTATTATTTTTTTTTTTGGAAGTAAGCACATTACATTTTAATGGTTCCTTTTTACAGGTGCCAAGAATTATTAAAACATTATTTGTACAACTTCCTTTTTAAAAAGACATGAGAAAGAAAGAAGTAGTGAAGAGTAAAGAATAAATTAGTGAGTATCGAGTGAAAAAAAAAAAAAGAGAAAAAAAAAAAAAAAAAAAAAAAAAATTGTGCGAAAGTAAAGCAGAGAGGAGATTCTCCCACGCAACCAATCGATGTTTTCTTAATCAATTTTCAGTCAAACCCCGAATTTTAATTTTATGCTGATATTACACCGCATGATTCCACAAGGTCAATAAATGGAGACCAACTCGATAAGAATTGGTCTTTTTTTTCTATTAGGAGGAGTCTCATTTCTTCCAAATGTGCTGTTTCCAACATATTACCAATCCACATTTTAAGTGTTGGTGGAATAGACTTTTTCCACAATTTAAGTATGAGTTTTTTCGCTATTATTAAACCATAATTAAAAAATGAGATTTGGGATATATTTAATTTATTTACATCTCCAAAGATAATCATTTCCATGCTAGGTTCCATTTTTATCTTAAATAAACTAGTAAATATATCAAATATATCACCCCAAAAACGTTGAAGTTTTATGCACGAAACGAAAGAGTGTGTAAGATTGGCATTTTGTGAAAGACATTTATCACAAATGGGTGAGATATTTGAATAAAATTTATTCAACCTAACTTTTGAGTAATATAGTCTGTGTAATATTTTAAATTGGATTAAATTATGTCTAGAGTTAATCGAACATTTATGTATGTATATCAAATACCTCTCCCATGTTTCTTTAGAAATTTTTATCAGTAATTCTTTTTCCCAGTCTTCTCTAATTGCCTCTGTTGAAGGCAATTCTCTATTAAGAATACTGTTATATAGATATGATATTAATTTTTGTGAGTCCGCCTTAATATTCATTGCTTCTTCCAGTGGGTCTATCGTTATATTCTGTGATCTTGGTATATATTTTTTTATAAAGTCACATATCTGTAAATATTTAAAGTATTGGTTATTATTGAGATTAAATTTTGATTTTAATTGTTGAAATGATAATAAATTTCCCGTTTCATACATGTCACCCAACTTTTTAATTCCCTGTCTTTCCCATTGTCTATATGTTTTATCCATAATAGCTGGTTTAAATACCGGGTTATTCACTATTGGTGTTAATGAAGATAAGTTTCATAATTTTAAATTTAATTTTATTTGTTTCCAAATTCGAATTATATTGTGTATAATTGGATTCTTCTTATATAATATATTATTCAATTTTATCGGGGAGAAGAGGATCGCTCCTAAATCATAAGGCAGACAATCCTCTTTTTCCATTCTTATCCATTCCATCTGTTGAGAAGGACACTCCAACCAATAAATAATATTCTTAATATGCACTGCCCAATAATAATATAAAAAATTAGGCAGTGCAAGTCCCCCTACATCTTTAGGTTTACACAAATGATTTCTTTTAATTCTATGTGCTTTGTAGTCCCATATAAAATTAGTAATATTAGACTCTAGTTTTTTTTAAAAATATTTTGGTATATATATTGGTATGGATTGAAATAAATATAATATTTGTGGTAGCACTATCATTTTGATAGCGTTTATTCTGCCAATTAATGATAGTGGGAGCGTTTTCCAAAATATAATCAAAGCGTTCAATTTATTTAACAGAGGACTAAAATTAGCATTAAATAATGATTTATATCTTCTGGTAACTTGAATACCTAAATACTTAAATTTTTCCGTTGCAATTTTAGATGGAAATTTTAATAGATGATTCGTTTTCTGAGGATGTAATGACATAATTTCACTTTTATTCCAATTTATTCTATATCCAGAAAAGGAGCCAAATTCCTCTATTACATTTAATACGTTCGGGATACTCGTTTTTGAATTTGTAATATATAAAAGTATATCATCCGCGTATAATGAAATTTTATTATTAGAGTCCTTAGTATTGTATCCATGAATATTCGGATGAGTTCTTATCCTTTCCGCCAGTGGCTCTATCATAAGGGCAAATAGCAGGGGTGATAAAACACATCCCTGCCTATTGCCCCGTGATAATTGGAATTTTTGAGACAACGTATTATTAGTTAATATTCTTGCTGTTGGTTTATCGTATAATAATTTTACCCATCTAATAAAATTATCTCCTATATTAAATTTTTGGAGTACTATGTATAAATACTGCCACTCTACCTGATCAAATGCTTTTTCTGCGTCCAAAGATATAACTGCTAAGTCTTCCTTTTCCCCTTTATGTGAATACATTATATTATAAAGTCGTCTCAAATTGTTAAATGATTGTCTTTTGGGTATAAACCCCGTTTGGTCCTGATTTATCAATTTATTAATATATTTGCTCAATCTTCTTGCTAAAATCTTTGCTAAAATTTTTTGGTCTGTATTTAACAGTGCTATCGCTCTATACGAGCCCGGATCTTCTAAATCTTTATCTTTTTTTGGTATAAGCATAATTGTGGATTCTGCTAAAGTTTCTGGTAATTTCTTATCGGTAAAAGCGTACCTGTATAATTTAAGTAATCGTGGGGCCATTAACTCCTGAAATCTTTTATAAAATTCATTATTAAAACCATCAGGCCCTGGAGTCTTCCCATTTTTCAATTCTTTTATTGTTTCTCTTATTTCTTCACTTGTAATCTGGGTTCCTAATTCCTCTTGTTCTAAGATATCCAATTTTGGCAAGTTACACTTATCTAAAAAATTTATAATTTTATTGTCTTCAATGTTAGTTTTAGATGTATATAAATTTTGATAAAATTGAGCAAACCTTGTGTTAATGTCCTTAGGTAAAGTTAATAGTTCCCCGTTCTCTGATTTGATTTTACTAATTGTTTTTTCCTTTTCTTGTTTCTTCAATTGTCGTGCTAGAAGTTTATGTGGTTTATCCCCAAATTCAAATTGTACTTGTTTTGTGATCTGAAATAATCTTATTACTCTTGCCGATAATATTCGATTAAGTTTAAATTTCAGTAATGTTATCTTATTATGTTTATCTATTGTTGGGTCTTTTGCGTTTCCTAATTCTAATAATTTAATTTCCTTTTCTAACGTCCCTTGTTCTGTCCTGTTTTTTTTATTTAATAGTAGAGTTACATAAATCAGTCATGGCCAAAACTAACTCAGATGAATTTTTAAGATCATTAACTTGGCAGATTCTGCAATGGGTCCGAGGCCAAGAAGTCACCAAGCCCACATACATTTCACTGATCTGTCTGGTTGGATCTGGTTTAATGTTCTTCTGCGAGAGTTTTTTTAAAATGACAGGTCCTGATAAGAGGTGTCAAATTAAAAGAAAAAATACTGGACCGACAGGATCCGTGAACAGAGGAAAAGTAGTTGTATTTATTCACAAAATGCTGGAGTAACTCAGCAGGTCAGGCAGCATCTCGGGAGAGAAAGAATGGGTGACGTTTCGGGTCGAGACCCTCCTTCAGACTGATGTCAGGGGGGCGGGACAAAGGAAGGATATAGGTGGAGACAGGAAGATAGAGGGAGATCTGGGAAGGAGGAGGGGACGGGAGGGACAGAGGAACTATCTAAAGTTGGAGAAGTCGATGTTCATACCACTGGGCTGCAAACTGCCCAGACGAAATATGAGGTGCTGTTCCTCCAATTTCCGGTGGGCCTCACTATGGCACTGGAGGAGGCCCATGACAGAGAGGTCAGACTGGGAATGGGAGGGGGAGTTGAAGCACTCGGCCACCGGGAGATCAGTTTGGTTAATTCGGAGGGAACCGGGGCTACATGACGTACGTGGGGCAGCCCAGGGTGTGCAGGAAATGCAACAAACCTGGGCACGTGGCGGCAGAATGCAGGACAGTCGTCTGCAGAAACTGCAAGTTAGAAGGCCACGAGACAAGGGATTGTAAAGAGAGTAAGAGCTGCAACCTGTGTGGGGAGGCAGGCCACCTTTACAGGGCCTGCCCTAAAAGAGCAAGCACTTATGCACAGGCGATAAGAGGGGCCGCTGCCAGCACCCCCAGGGTGGACGAGACGCCTCCTACCACGGAAAAAGTCCAAAAAGGAAAGGAGAGCAGGGGCGAGGACAACGCGACCACCAGGAGCCCCCAACCGCAGGACAGAGCCCCCCAGGCCCCCGCCCACGAGGGTGAGTCGATGGAAGAGGGGGAACAGGAAGAGGAGGAATGGAAGGTGGTACAGTCGAGGAAAACATTGAAGGCTGTGCGCACGGAGAAAAAGACGGAGGGGGCAAGCAAGTCCCAAAAAAGAGTCCTCTCCCAGGACGAGGCCAGCAGCCTCTCCGCATCGGAGGATGAGACGACCAGGAAGAGCCGACAACGGAGGCAGAGGCAGAGGAAGAAAACGGGGGAGGAGGAAGGTAAGAGAAAGAACGTGTCTGTTGCCCCCCAGCCCCAGGAGACTGGGAGCAGTGCCAATGGGCCCCAGCCCCAGGAGACCGTGAGCGGCACAACGGCCAATGGGCCCGTGCTCCGGGAGACCGTGAGCGGCACAACGGCCAATGGGCCCCTGCTCCGGGAGACCGGGAGCGGCACAATGGCCAATGGGCCCCAGCTCCGGGAGACCGGGAGCAGTGCAGTGGCCAATGGGCCCCAGCTCCGGGAGACCGGGAGCAGTGCAGTGGCCAATGGGCCCCAGCTCCAGGACACTGGGAGCAGCGCAGTGGCTTCGCCAGAAAATACACCCTGTGCTGAGGAAGCCACCAACCTGTACCACTACCTGTGCGACAAAAATGTGCAGGAACTCAGCCAGATGATTGGCATGCGGGAGGATCGCCTGGGACTCTAAAGGACAATGGAGCTGAAACTGGCATCCTTAAACGTGCGCAGTGTGAAGAGCACTGTGCGATGTGTATCCGCCTTGCAGTACCTGGCCAAGGTAAAGGCGGATGTGACTTTTTTACAGGAGTGCGGGCTGCCACACCTTCGCTGCTATCGGAGGTGGTCGCGATGGTGGCCCCACGGACTGTCGGTATGGTCGGGGGGAAATGATTGTCGTGCGTCCGGTCTGGGGATCTTGCTGCGGGGAGGGGGCTTCACCATCACTGAGGTAAGGGAGGTGGTGGGGGGTCGTCTCTTGGTGGTGGATGTAATGTACCGTGGTTCTCCGCTCCGGCTGATTAATGTGTATGCCTCACCCAGGTGGAGCGAGCGGGTGGCCGTCCTCCAGCAGCTCCCACCGCTGCTGGCCACGTCTAGACCGCTCGTTCTGGCCGGTGACTTCAACTGCATCATCGATGCGGCTGGACGATCCGGCAGTGCCAACCACAGACTGGACGGCACCTCCAAACTCCTGGTGGAGACGGTCAAAGATGCAAAGCTGCGCGACGCCTTCAGTGACCCTGCAGGCGGAGTCCAGCCACGGTTCACCTGGTCAGGACCAAACGGTTCAGCCCAGTCCCGGATAGACTTCCTCTTCACATCGAGGGCCGTCACGGTCAGACACACCGACCTCGCCCCGGTGTTCTTCTCTGACCACTGCCTCCTTCAGGCCACCTGTCACCTACAGGAGGACCGGAAGGCGGGCAGAGGGACGTGGAAGCTAAACGTGGAGCTGTTGACCCCGGAGAACGTTAAGGAGCTAAAGAGGGACTACGCATGTTGGAGAACTGTGAGGCCCCTCTTTGACTCCCAGACACTCTGGTGGGAGGCAACAAAGGAGAACATCAAGAAGTTCTTCGTCTCCAAAGGTGTTCAGAGAGCAAGACAGGGTAAGAGGGAACTGTGTCAACTCCAGACAGATTTGCAGCAGCTACTCCTTCTGCAGAGGAGAGGGGTGGATGTGAGGGAGGAACTGAGAGAGTTGAAGGGCCGGCAAGCTCGGCTCTTTACCTCTGAATCCTCCAAGATCATCTTCCGGTCCAGGGTCCGCCATGTTGAGCAGGATGAGACGTGCTCACGTTACATCTTCCATAAGGTTCACAGGGGGAGCTCTGTGATCAAAAGCCTTAGGGAGGAGGACGGCTCGGTAACATCCTCGCAGACAGACATGCTCAAGATCTGCAGATCCTTTTATAAGGATCTGTACGATGTAAAGACCACAGACAGCACCGCCTCCCAGAACTTCCTGTCCTCCATCACGGAAGTCTTGGACGACAGCAAGCGGGAGAGTCTGGACCAACCACTGACCCTGGAGGAGCTGACTGGCTCCATCCGTTCCTTTGACTCGAGTAAAACTCCCGGAGGCGATGGCTTACCGGCAGAGTTGTACTCGGCTCTGTGGGACTGGGTGGGCCCGGACCTGCTGGAAGTGTACAACGATATACTTCTAGCAGGCAGCATGTCAGACTCTATGAGGAAGGGCAACATCACCCTGATCTACAAGCAGAAGGGGGAGATGAATGACTTAAGGAATTGGAGACCCATCACATTGTTGAATGTAGACTACAAGATCCTGTCTAAGGCCATCGCCAACCGGGTCAAGTCTGCTCTGGGACAGGTGATCCACCCGGACCAAACCTGTGCTGTACCTGGCAGGAAAATCTCAGACAGCCTGGTGCTGCTGAGAGATACCATTGCCTACGTGCAGGACAGACGGGTGGATGCCTGCCTGGTCAGCTTGGACCAGGAGAAGGCCTTCGACAGGATATCGCACACGTACATGAGGGACGTGCTCTCCAAAATGGGCTTTGGGGAGGGAATCAGGAAGTGGATACAACTGCTCTACTCTGAAATCTGTAGTGCAGTCCAAATTAATGGGTGGGAATCAGACAGCTTCCCCGTCAGGTCTGGAGTCAGGCAGGGTTGCCCTCTTTCCCCTGTCTTGTTCGTCTGTTGCATTGAACCCTTTGCCGAATCCATCAGGAAGGATGCGAGCATAAGAGGAGTGACACTGCCAGGCAGTGGGGGCACTCAGGTCAAGGCCTCCCTGTACATGGACGATGTCGCCGTCTTCTGCTCGGATCCAGGGTCGGTCCGCAGACTGATCAGCGTCTGCGACCAGTTTGAGTTGGCCACGGGGGCCAGGGTAAACCGCAGGAAGAGCGAGGCCATGCTCTTTGGCAACTGGCCCGACCGATCTTCCATCCCCTTCACCATCAAGCCTGACTTCCTGAAGGTGCTGGGGATCTGGTTCGGGAAGGCTGAGGCATGTAACAAAAATTGGCTGGAGTGGATAGCCAAGGTGGGGAAGAAGCTGGAGCTGTGGAAGCAGCGCTCCCTCTCCATCACGGGGAAAAACCTGGTCATCAGGTGTGAGGTGCTCTCGGGGCTGCTGTACTTGGCGCAAGTGTGGCCCGTCCCTCCCTCCTACGCCACGGGGATCACCCGGGCCGTCTTCCGTTTCGTCTGGGGGTCGGCGATGGACCGGGTGCGACGAGCCACAATGCACAAGTCGGCAGACAACGGGGGTAAAGACGTGCCCAACGTCGCCCTCATTCTGATGGCCACTTTCGTGTGTGGCTGCATCAGGCGGAGCATAGAGCCAAAGCACGTGGGCACCAAATGCCACTACCTGCTGAGGTTCTATCTGTCCCCGGTGTTGCGAAGGATGGGCCTGGCGCAGATGCCACGCAATGTGCCAGTCAGCTGGACATTGCCGAACCATCTGTCGTTTGTGGACAGGTTCTTCCGGACCAACACCTTTGACCACAAGTCCATCGGGCAGTGGTCAGCACGGAACATCCTGCAGGCACTGCAGGGGAATGACTCCATGGATCCTGTGGCGTGGTTCCCAGAACAGACAGCCCAGCTTGTCTGGCAAAATGCCTCATCGCCAGTACTCACCAACAAGCACCAAGACCTGGCTTGGCTGGCGGTGAGGGGAGCCCTCCCAGTCAGATCCTTCCTGCACCGCCGGAACCTCACTACCAGCGCACGCTGCCCTCGGGACGGCTGCTACGGAGAGGAAACGGTGGCCCACCTCTTCAAAAAGTGTGGATTTGCCAGGAGAGTCTGGAGAGGTCTGCAGGGGTCCCTGTCACGATTCATTCCGAGCAGCTCCGTCACAGAGGACTCTGTGCTCTACGGACTGTTCCCAGGGACGCATTCCGAGACTGACATCGAGTGCTGCTGGAAGGTCATCAACTCGGTGAAAGACGCTCTTTGGTCTGCCCGATCCTTGTTGACCTCCCAGCGGAGCGAGCTGTCCGTCAAGGAATGTTGCCGACTGGCCCACTGCAGACTGCAGGAGTATGTGCTGAGGGACGCTCTGAAGCTCGGTGCAGCCAACGCCAAGGCCCTGTGGGGGAGGACCACAGTCTAGGGTCCTTCCGCTGCTGGACATGGGGGGCAGGGTGTGGTGGAGAGAGACGCCCCTCCAAATAAGGGATATGTATGTAAATGTATGTAAATGTCTAAGTAAATGCCTGTATTGAATATGTAACCTCCGGAAATGTCGGATGGGTTTGTTTAAAAATGATGTTTTGTAAATGATATTTATAACTTGAATAAAGTATTTTTTGATAATAAAAAAAAAAAAAAATCCGGACCGAGCGATCGCCGAGCCTGCGCTTGGTTTCGCCGATGTAAAAGTAGTTGTACGACAGGTCATTCAAAGTACAACCAACTATGTAAATGCCTTCAGAGTTACACAACCGGTTATTTCTAATAGTGGCGTGTACTACTCTCTTTCCAGATTAAAGATTTTAGATTAAAAATAAATTGTACCCAATGTATGAAATGGCATTTTGTAGCAAAGAAAGTGAAACAAGCAAATTCAAAGCACTCGAAAAGCCCGGTCGCGACAATCAGTAATTAAAGACGTACGCTGTACACAAAATTCACCAATTCTGACTTAAACACTTCCAGCCATGCAGACGGCGAGTAGACTCGACTTAAGTAATCTCCCTCTAAGAAATAGTCTAAAAAATGTTTTTCTCCCGCGTGTCATATCAATTCACATCTTAGCGACAACTCGTCCAACATTTATACGAAATCACTTCCTGAGTGTCAGCACACACAACATATACAATTCGCTGCTCACAAGTTAACCTCACACTTAATTTGCACCAATAATATATTGTTTCCAATTACTTTCTTTAAAAAAAAAAACAAGTTACGCACTTTGTTTTGATGGGACCGGAGCAGGTTCATAGTGACCGTGCCGGGCCGGGCCGGGCTCGCCAATGCTCACCGGTCTTTGTCCCTGGAGCGCGCTCTCCGGGTCTACCTCAATGCGGTACAGGTGTTTCCAGGGTCCCTGTGTGCGCGTGTGCTCGCCCTTTGCCTCCCTTACCTGCCAATTTGTTGGCCACTCTTTTGCAGATCTCCAGCCCCCCCAAAAAAGCTTCTCGCTTTCCGCTTTTTTGTGTGTGAACCGGACACTTGACTCAGCCGCCCGTCTACTTGCAACACGCGACATCAAGCCGCAAAAAGACACCATCAAGCAGAGCACGCCGGGACACAGTATTCTTGGAAGGTGCAGAACGGATTGCGGAAATCCGACCCTTTCCAGTTCGGTATCGATTTCTGTCAACGAAACCGGCTTCAATCAATGCATAAACGAAAATGCACAATGATATAAAGATATACAGCGTCGATGCTGGAATCTTGAGTAAAAAACAATGTAATTCAGTGGGTCAGGCAACATTCGTGGAGGACGTAAATAGGCGAGGTTTTGGGTCGGGACCCTTCAGTCTCTGCTTAAATATGGTTTAAAGAACTGATAGCATCAAATATGCTCTGTGATATAAACGGATTGAACTCATTACATATTTTTTTAGGTTGGTGATTGTCTAGTGTCAGCAATTACCTGAAATAGAGTCATACAACTCGGCCTTCGGCCCATCTTGCCCATGCTGACCAAAATGCCCCACCTACAATAGTCCCACCTGCCCACGTTTGGCCCACATCCCTCTAAACCATTACTATCCCTCTAAATCTTTCCCATCCATGCTGAAAACAATTCTGGGACGCAATTATGCAGCCTCCAGAAACTGAAGTATCAACAATCCAAAGTAACACAATTATTTGATAACAAAAGAAAATGTTAATGTTTGAAACATTTAGCAGATCATTTGACATTCTTTTGAGAATGATGCATTTTCATTAAAACTGGAAAAAGTTACACAAGCATGTTTTACTTTGGAATGGGGAAGTGTGAACAAAAGGGGAAGATTGTGACTGGAGTGGAAGTCAGAAAGGGTTAAATCCTCGGAGTATTAATAGTACAAGATGAAAGATGGTGGTGATGAGTCAGGTAAAGAAACAACAGGGGCGGCACGGTGGCGCAGCGGTATAGTTGCTGCCTTACAGCGAATGAGGTGCCGGAGACACGGGTTCGATCCCGACTACCGGTGCTGTCTGTACGGAGTTTGTACGTTCTCCCCGTGACCTGCGTGGGTTTTCTCTGAGATCTTCGGTTCCAAAGACTACAGGTATGTAGGTTAATTGGTTTGGTAAATGTAAAAAATGTCCCTAGTATGTGTAGGATAGTGTTAATATGCGGGGATCACTGGTCGGCGCAGACCTGGTGGGCCAAAGGGCCTGTTTCCATGCTGTATCTCTAAACTAAACTAAACTAAAAAATATCAGCCAGGAGTGGCTGCAGAGGGAGGGAGTCATATGATCATCAGAAGTTACAAAATCCTGCAATACAGAAGCAGGCTCTTCGGCGCACTGAGTCTATACCGCCTTTCAAGGACCCACTTACACTAATCTCAAATCATCTATCCCTCATTATCATCAATTCCCCCCAAATCTATAACAGTGCCACCGTGAACAAGACGAAAACTCTAGAAACACGGAACTGCAGATGCTGGAATCTTGATCAAAACACAAATAGCCCGAGTAACTCAGTCGGTCAGCTATTTGGAGACATGATTAGGCGACATTTTGGGTCAGGACCCTTCTTCAAACCCAGACTGGAATGTGGTATGAATGTACCTAGAAACATCTAATATCTGAGACATCAAAAAGATGTGGCTGGGAAGAGTGAATGAGGGGGAAAGTATCAATGTATAAACAAATGGGATAAAAACAGGCTGAAACAAAGTCTAGCAGAATGGTCTTACTTGTGGAAAATGTAAAAGAAAGTAGTGTATGATTGGGAGACTATGCAATGAAGATCATAAATTGAAGATGAGGCAAATGGCAGTCGGGAAAATGATGATCTCATGTTTGGTAAGATCATGGTGCAGTGGGTGGTGTGAAAAAGTTTGTGAGAGTTGGCTTTGAGCTTCCATGGGCAAAACCAAGTAACCAAATAGTAACACGATCCTTGTCAGTAGCTCATGTACAGAACAGCAGGAATTTCCCAGCCCCATGGGACTTCTGGATATTTTGGTTCACAATTCTGCCTTCAACAATACCATGCATTATCCCAAAGCAACATTTGGTGCTTTACCTACTCTTCAAAACTGTCCAGGACCATAAATTCTTCAAGTGAAGCAGTGATTTATCTGCATTTCTATCAATTTAGGTATACTGTTTGTTGATGATAAATACGGTCTTCCCTACTTTGAGGCAATCGAATGACCTATGTGCAGTATACTTTCATTCATTCCACAAATGTGTTTTCAGGTTTCCAGTACTTTGTGACTTTAGTTCTCCAACCTACTCTCATTCTGATGTGTCTATCTTTACAATGTTCCAACAGAGATCACTGTAAACTCATAGACTAGCTCTTCATCTCAAACTAAGCACATTATGGCCTCCCAGGCACAACACTTGTGTATAATTTCTGATTTAGCACTTTCAGTGTTTTAATTTCAGGTTTCTACTTTCTCAGTTTTCCTTTCAGCAATTTCAAGCGATTACTTTCCTTCCTCCATTTACCACCTCATATAGAAAGCTGTCTTTTAATTGTCACCTTATTGCCTTTGTTCGCCCCATTTGACATGTAGTTTCCCTGAGTCTACTCTGATACACACTTTCTTTTGAGTTTTCTCTTTCTCTGCATCATTCCCCTTTTATCTGATAAAAGATTATTGATCTAAAATACTAACAGTTTTTCTCTCTCCACAGATGCCACTTGTTGTTGAGTTCCTTCAGCGACCGTAGACCCTTTTTTTAGAATACAAAGTAGCACTTTTTGTTCCAGAGCGATACTTCAGGATTGGACATGGCGATAAATGTAGATGAGTAACTCTTTATAGTAATCTGAAAACATTAGCGATAAAGCTTGTGAAATGATTTTTTTCCACTTATGTACAGGCACTGTGTCTCAAAGGAGTTTTTTTTTTTAGTTGGTTCTTTAGTTGTGGTGTCAGTTAGGTTTCAAAACCCAGTTGATAAAATATCTGCTCAAAATACATAAGCACTTATGTGGGACAATCATGATGAATTTATGAATGAAAACTGCAAACATATACTTATTTTTGTCCTATAAATGCCAATTTCAATGAGTTTCAAAGATACTGTATAACATAAAAAGTTCAGGTTTTAGCCATAAAGATTTAAATTAGGCTGTGTACCTCTTGTTGCTAAGGCACTGCACCACCAAATAGTCCTCCCCAGGTTACAACAGGGTTCTGTATGTAGAATGGTTCGTAACCCAGACAGTTTAGAAGCTCTCATGAACTGAGTTCCCACATGACAGAAGATACCCTCAGCTCCTCAGCAGCTGAAAAATGCATCCTGTTGGACTCTTACAGTAAATGCTCAATTGTACGCAGAGGCTGAAAATAAGACATGTGTAAATAACCTGAGGAGGCCTAAAAAAATGGGGTTTAAGATCTGTTAACCCCCCTTATCCTCCCTCCCTTCCCTCCCCCCCTCCCTCCACCCCCTCCCTCCCTCCCTAGGAGATAGATTTAAACTTTAAAATGTGAATAACTTTAAATATATAACACCGATTTCAATGAAACCTTTTCCAGTAGCACCAAAGGGACGACAGTGAGTAAGGTGGGCCTAAAATGGTCAGGCTATCGTGTACCATTTTGGCTGTGGTTCAGGAACAAGCAAACAAACAAACGAGTTTTAGTATAAAGATGCCAAACATGATGACAGGTTAATCACCTTTGATCCATATCCCTCCATTCCCTGCAAATCCATATGCCCATCTAAAAGCCTCTTAAACACTCCCGATCATATTTGCTTCTACCACCATGTCTGTCAGTGGGTTCCAGTCTCCCACCATTCTTTGTGTAAAAATCATGTCCCGCACATCTCCTTTAAACTTTCCACTTCTAACCTTAAAGGTATGCCTTTGACATTTCCACCCCGAGAATATGGTTCTGCCTGTTTATCCTTTCTATGTCTCATAATTTTCTATGTACCTCTCTCAGGTCTCCCGTCAATCTCCAATGCTCCAGAGAAAACACTCCAAGTTTATCCAATCTCCACTTGGATAAACCTAACACATGGCATCCCTGTGTGGTATCTCAGCTGCACGGAGGCAGAGAGGAAAGCTCTTCTGCGGGTAGTCCATGGAGCTCAGAAGACTATCGGGACACAGCTACCAGCCTTGGAGGGCATCTACAACACACGATGCCTCAGAAAAGCCACCAGCATACACAAAGACTCCTCACACCCCTGCAATAGTCTGTTCGAACTTCTACCATCGGGCAGACGCTACAAGGCCTTCCACACTCGCACCTCCAGACTCAGGAACAGCTTCATCCCCAGGGCCATCGCTGCCATGAACCGGTCCTGCTGAGCCAGATGGTCATATCGCACAGTGAACCGGCACAGATCTACTTGCACTTTATTCTGTTTTAAAACTGTTTCTAATTGGTTTCATTGGGTTGTTTAAATTAATACTGATTAGCTAATTAATTTATTGCATCGTATGGGAGGCGCATTCCCAATCTCGTTGTACCCCTGTACAATGGCAATAAAGATATATTGTAGTATTGTATTATAGCTAATATCCTTTAATCCAGATGGCATTTTCTGAGTGCTCCCCAAAGCCTTCACATCTATTCTATAATGAGGCAACCAGAACTGCATGTAATGGTCCAAATGCAGCATAATTAAAGTTTTATAAAGCTGCAATTTGACTTCCTGCCTCTAATACTCAATGCCTCAACCAATGAAAGCAAACATGACACACACCACCTTTACCACTCTATTTACTTGTGTTGCCATTTTCATAAAAATAGTATGAAAGATGACCCTTTCTGCATTGATGCAGGAGATGTACACAACAACTTTAGTTTGTAATACACTTCCACATAAGGAAGATTATTTATGTTCCCTTTACAGTGACACAATTGTTGTACATTCCCTTAGATGAAAAGCTCAGAGTCACCCGTACAGCACTGCAGTAAGGGGCGCCATCTACTGGCCATGCTGACATTACTGAAAGTTTTACTAATTATGTCACAGTTCAAGTATTAGGTACAGTTCAAGTCCCCAGATTATTGGAAGGAAGTAAAAACACACAGAGAACGAACAGTAATCCTATGAGGATGTTGCCAGGGCTGACAAATTACAGTTACTGGCAGGGAAGGCAATTTTTGTTTACAACAAAAGTGAAGCCTGGGCAAAATGAACTGGAAGGACACCTTTGGCAGTGAGGTCAATATCAGGCGACCAAGATTTAAGTTAGAGACACCAGAGACTGACTGCAGATGCTGGAATCTTGAGGAAAAACCCAAAATGCTCAGCAGGTCAGGTGACATAAGGGAGAGGATTGGACAGGCGACAGTTTGGGTCACGATCCTTCTTCAAACGTCAGATTTAAGTTAATTGGCAACAGGATTAGAGAGAAGTTGACAGAAAAGCATTTCTGCCAGACAGTGGTGAGGTTTGGGAATTCACTGAAAGAAAGTGTGGTGAAAGAAACCCTCATTACATTTAAACTGCACATGGTTGACTAGAAATACTTCAAACCAACATTGCATCCAAAATTAGATTTTCAAACATTGTAGCCCCAACTGAAATTTTTGCTGAGACTGGATTGTCCACTCTCAGGAACAATGCTTTAACCTATGACCAATGTTCTCATAATGTCAAGGAGACAGGGGGAATATAACTCAAGGTGGTAAGGCTGAGGTTTTAATGTACTCTCAAGCTAAGAACTGTCCTCAAGTTGCTAGTCTGTGACAGATGCAGTACTGCAGCAGGGTACTATCTACTGGTCAGGCTGATGCGACTGAAATTTCCTCTTTGAAAAATAGTGAATGAATGGTGGCAAGCTAGAAATTATGGAGGGCTGGAAGAGATACATCATATGGTTGGTTCGTGGGATGTCATTGAGCAATTAATTTGCGATGCCATCATTGCAATTTCAATAATGCCCAAGAGGTAAGATCTCAGACACCATTTAACATTCTAGGCAATCAATTAGGAAGGAAAATGTGCCATCTCGGTCAGAAACTGGGTCTAGGATCCAGGGCATTTCACAGATTTTAATTCTCTTTCTCTAACTGCCTGTAATAATCAATCAATGGATGACTATCAACAGCCTGTGTTATGGCAACGCTGGCCCACCATATCACGGATATTCCAATCCTCTCTCTGAAAGTAAAACCACCTTATACATTATCTATTCCACTTCTGAAAAACATCCCTCACCTGAAAAAGTATCTTTCTTTATCCACAGATGCTGCATTACTTGCAGAGTGTTTCCAGCACTTTCTGTTTGTGCAGATACAATATCTCACTAAATTCAGGAATTTGATGAAAAGATTTGAGGGGATGATGGTGTTGAACAGTCGATGAACAGAATGGCATACTTATTATTTTCCATATACTTCTAATCCTTCATGGACTTATTTCTCTTTGGTGAGAACTCATTAACTATAGACAACAGATTTAAAGACATTTTGGAAGGTTTACAATGGGCAAGGAAGCATTTCACAGTCAGTCTGAAGAAGGGTCTCGACCCGAAACGTCACCCATTCCTTCTCCCCCGAGATGCTGCCTGACCTGCTGAGTTACTCCAGCATTTTGTGAATAAAAACCTTTGATTTGTACCAGCATCTGCAGTTATCTTCTTAAGCATTTCACAGAGTTGTGGGGTCTGAAATATCATATGGAAGAATCAGAAACTTCCAATTCAAGCGATGCAAATCTGTCAATGCACTTAAAATGTCATAACCGCACTAAGCCTGAGCTAGAATGGGAGAGAGAAGGGAGGAGGGGGGCAGAGCAAAAGAGAGACATGTGGGATGCAGAGTGGAGGTAGGAGAGATGAACGATTAAGTGTGTAGGGTGGACGTGGGAAGGAAAAGAGGCACAAAGAAAAAGAGGGAAAGAAGATAGCAAAAATAAAAGGAAGCCAGCAAGCCTTGTAATAATGCACGTTTTGAAGGGCAGTGACTGGTATAATATAGGAAATACAGAAACAAAGTCCCACATAGAAACATAGAAAATAGGTGCAGGAGTAGGCCATTCGGCCCCTCGAGCGAACACCGCCATTCAATATGATCACGGCTGATCATCCAAAATCAGTACCCCATTCTGCCTTTTTCCCATATCCCTTGATTCCCTTAGCCCTAAGAGTTAAATCTAACTCGAAAACATCCAGCGAATTAGCCTCCACTGCCTTCTGTGGCACAGACTCACAACTCTTTGGGTGACATCTATGAGATCAGGGCGATAATCCCTTTTCCATGCTATCTAAGGTGTAAATATTGCCCATATCACAGATTGTTAACCTTTCTTTAAATAGTGCCATGAAGTTATGAAGTGGACTTTACCCACAACCATTCAACCTATCCATTCACTAAAAGTGATACTTCTTAAGTGTGTTACCAGAATCTTTCTCCTTCTGTGTTGATACATCCCTGTGCCCAGTAATTGCGCACTCAACTTTTCGGTGATCATCTCAACGTCATCAGTTACGCAGACTAATAAGTACCTAATGTTTCATTATAAGATGCAGCTAGAGGACAGACCTGTCAACTTGGTTGGGAATCCATTGAAAAAGGTAGAAAAGTTAAGCTGCATTTATACCACTTGTCTCTATCCTAGTTCCTGTTATTGATAAATTCACAAATGGGGAGAGTGTAAGAAGAAGATGAAGCCAAGGTTCTATGGGTGACCACCAAGATGAAAGTACATGGGCAGGAAGTGTGATGAAGATTGTTGAATTGATCTTTTGGGTGGGCAACGGAGATCAAAACCTTAAATTAATTCAAAAGCAATTATGGGACAACCTTTCCCCTAGATTTATGGAATAGTCTTATAAATTTTATTTATCTTGTGATTCAAACATTAAACAGAAATATACAGCTGGAAGATATCAAATTCAATTTCCAAATCGTCCAGTATCCCTGACTAACGTTTCTGTTGTAAAGGCAAATAAAGAAAGATGGGTTCTACAGGCACACCACCAATTTTCCAGCTCCCTTGGTTCCAGAGCCATTGCTGAACCAACAGAGAGAGGTCACATAACAATAATCACTGCAGATGTAGGCAATTAACCCTTTAGGGACAGAGGCACATGTCCCGAAAGAGTGTGTGCCACATGGCGCATTTCCATCTGGTTCAATTATGCTTTATTTGTCACATATGACATTTTTTGCATACATTACACATGCAAACGCCACCATCTTTTGGCGCCATTTCCAAAGTCTCGTCGGCAGGTGCGTTCAATGTACTGGAGCACTTCCTGTGAACCAACTCTGAAGGGTCCAGATCTGAAACGATGTCTGCCCATTCCCTCCATAGATTCTGCCTGACTCGTTGAGTTCCACCAGCACTTTCTTTGGCTCAAGATTCCACCATCTGAAAGTTTGTTGTGTCTCTATTAGTCTACTGGTGCATTTCAATATTGTAAAATACTGCCATTGAAGAGATAATATTGCAATTTATTTTTACATTTAAATAGCTTCTCCGAATGCCTGTCAAATGTCAAACTGGGCTTCAGAGCTCACTTCACTGACTCACTGAAATATATTCCCCGAGTTGTCGTCGCTCTAAGAATATTCTTCACGTTGTTGTTTTGAAATGCATGGCTTAAATTAATGCGAAATATTTGGAAATCCCAAGGAATAAAGGAACAGCAACTCACACCTGGTATTTCAATTGCGTTTGGCTGCAATGTTTGAGCTATGTGAAAATATGGATTTTCCAGCAGGCAATTTACTCATACACAAAACCATATTGAACTATTTATTCTGCACCCACATAGCAACATGTAATGTATGACACTGCATTAGTTTAATCATAGAGCGAGGCAAAATAGCTAAAATGCAAACATTGAATGCTTCATATTCAACAATATTGTGTTATAACAAACCATCATCTATTGTGGGGTCAAGGAAAGAGCGTTCACGTCTTGGTTCTTGGTCTTCCAAAATATTCCAAATGGAATATAAACTGGAGGTCGCGGTCCTGTTTCCACCAATCCTTCCACTACTACGCACAAGAAGCACAAGACGCGATTGTATGCTGATGCCGAGAGGTGTGTTCAGCTCTGGCTGAACAATTTCTAATCTTGTGATGTGGACACGATAAGAAGATCATCTATTGCAATGTTTGTTGGGAAAAAATTACGTGTGTAAATAGAACTTAAGTTTTACTCCCGAAAGAACGCGTGCCACACGCAATGCCATCTCTGGTCGCCTATTGAACTAGTCTGGCTGTTGCAGGAATTTCAAGTGCGCTGTCATAATTTTCTCCAGATTAAAGGAGGTGCAAGACCATCTGTTGCCGGAAAATCGGTAGTGTATCTGTAGACTAGTTGGCCTACTTTCTGACAGTGGAAAATGTGGGAATCCATGACTGATACATAAATACGATCTTATGAAAAGCAGTCATTTGGAGTTCACAACATCATCACCTGCAAACTCCATCTTTAAACTCACTGATGGCATCACTGTTGTTGAACAAATTATAGATCCCGATAAGTCAGGATATAGGGGGGAGATTGATCATCCAATTGAATGATTCCAGAACAACAACCTTATTCTCAACGTCAATGAAACCAAGGAACTGATTGTTACCTTTTGAAGAGGAAGGCTGAGGGTCCACAATCCTGTGTTGATCAACATGTCGGTGGTGGAGATAGTCAACAATTTCTGGGGTGTACACATCCCTGAAGATCTGTCATGGACCCTAAACATTGATGCAACCATAAAGAAAGCCCATCAATGCCCCTACTTCCTTAGAAGATTGAGGAGATTCATTTTGTCGACAAATACTCTCTTGAACTTCTACAAGTCCACAGTAAAGAGAATATGGACTGGTTGCATCATGGCAAAGTTTGGCAACGCAAACACCCAGGAACAAAGGAGATTACAAAAAGTGGCAAACACTGCCCAATGCATCATTGTTAGTGACCTTCCCACTGTTGAAGAGATCTATAGGAGTTGCTGTTTCAAAAGGTCAACGGCATCATTGAGGACCCAAACCACCCTGGCAATGCTCTCATTTCACTCCTGTCATTTGGAAGAAGGTAGTGGAGTCTGACAACTGTAACATCGATTGGTTCAGGAACAGCTTCTTCCCAACTACCATAAGGTTATCAAACACTATGGACTCCATACTACGAATTCCCTTGGTGGCACAAAAAAACTTTGTGTTTT
Source organism: Rhinoraja longicauda (assembly GCF_053455715.1). Taxonomy (NCBI): domain Eukaryota; kingdom Metazoa; phylum Chordata; class Chondrichthyes; order Rajiformes; family Arhynchobatidae; genus Rhinoraja; species Rhinoraja longicauda. The sequence continues at coordinate 63,279,363 of NC_135953.1, read as the reverse complement.
GGTTTGTACTATATTGTGTTTTTTATTTATTGAACTTCTATTTTTGTTTGTTTTTATGTTATCTATTGAGCATTGTGTTTACAAATCTGTTACGCTGCTGTTCACAAACCTGTTTCATTGTTCTGTTTCGGTGCATATGACAATAAAACACTCCTGACTCTTGACATTTAAATGTGTCGTTATTACATTGGTGTGGTGTAACTTCTGGATGCCACGGGACCCAACAACCTACATTCTTTATGAATGACAGATGAATGAACTGAGCATGCTGTAACCAGATACTGAATGTTGACGTTACAAAAATAAGTGGGAAAGTAAATTACAAAGTGAACACAAAGAGTATTTAAAGGGATATAGAAGGGTTAAATAAGTGAAAATAAAGTTTGGCAGATGGAGTATAAAATGAGAAATGAGAGGTTATAGAATTTAGTAGATTTGGATATGGGACATATGCAGGCAGATGGGACAATCTCAGGTTGGACAAGTTGGGCCAGAGGGCCTATTTCTATGCTGTATAACTCTATGATTCTATGTATAAAAAAAATACTGGTGAGATGGTGAGAGAGTACAGATAGATCTGGGTGTATTTATACATCAGACAGAAAGTTAGCATGCATTTTCAGTAAAGTATTGGAAAGCCAAACAGTATATTGACCATTGTTGCAAGGGAATGAATAATTAAAATAGGGGTAGTATTGTTACAGCTACACAGAGCATCAGTAAGATCACAACTGAAATACTGCATTCACGTCATCCTTATTATCTGCTTAGTAGCTTAGTACTTGCAAGGTCCACTTCATTTATTCCCAGAGGCATAAAAGTGAAGGAATGCTACATGTACGAGCAATTTTGGTCTTTCCTCAGGTTTGCTAAGCTTCAGCTTGAACATTTCAGCTTGTTCAAGCTGAAGCTTGGCAAACATGAGGAAAGATCATTGCCAGAGCCTCAGGGGTATCCATGGGGTTTTTTTTCTCTGTGGAACGTCGTCACCCTTACCCCTCACAACTAATGAGGACTTGAATGACTGGTTTTGTTCTGATTTAAAGAAATACTCACATTGGAGCAGATCAGAGTTCACTTGATTAAGCTCGGAATAAAAGGATTATCTTTTGAGAAATGGCACAAAGGGTCATCTTATTGAAACATAAGATTCCGAAGGCTTGCTGTTGCAGATACAGAAAAACCTTATCTCCTTCTGGAGGAACCTAGAACTAGAAAGCCTGGTTTCAGGAACAGGAGTCAAAAATTTAAGGCGGGGATGAGGTAGTTTGTTTTTAGATGATCATGAAACATGGAATTTTCTACAATAGAATGCTTTAGAGACTGAGTCAATTAATATATTAAAAACTGAAATGGACATTTTTGGGGGGTTTATAGGAGTGGTACAAGAAAGGGACCAGAAAGGAGTGAGTTGAGGCCAATATCAGCTCAGATGTATTGTAATTGAATAGAAAGAGCAAGCTTGAGGGTCAATTCAGCTTTCTGCTGCTCTTGTTTCTTATGTCAGATTTGAGAATGTAACTCGTGGTAAATTTCATGTTTGCACGACTGCAACAAATAACCAAATTGTTTAATTAATATCCTTCCAAGCAAGTCTGTGCAGTTGGCAGCATTACACTGCTTGAACAGTGACTTGCAACTCTGGTGTCAAGTTGACTGAGACAATTTAAACTGGGTAGAAGTGCCACAGAGCTACTTACTCAAAGAGGGATTAGGGAAGGCTTCTTTCTTCGCTGAAACATGGTTCACCCCTGACTCACTTGGCCCTGAGGGTTTCTCCATTTATTGTGTCGACTGTATGGAATCCTCAGACAAGAGCAAAGGTGGCCATGTCTGCTTATATCAATGTTTCATTGTATACTGATAAGAGTCTTAGCTCATTTCTGCTCCCCTGACCTTTTCTTAAAACGCCGTCCCTTTTATCCACCTAGAGGATTTCTCTCTACAATCTTGTTAGCGGTGGCCCTGGGCAAATTATACTCAGTTGTCAATTCTCTTGAGACAAAAAACCCTGATATCCTGGACTTCAACCTAGCCAACTTCAGGAACATACTTCCCAAATGCCATCAGCATGCCTCCTAATTCATGTGACGTATTAACACTGTCGACTACTGCTACTCCAGATCAAGTACACCTATCCATTCATCCCTCACCCTCACTTGGGGTAATCTGAACATTTGTCAGTGGTGTTTCTGCTAGTCTGAGGCACCAAAAAAGAGAGTAATACACCAGTGGTTTGAGGAGGACTGCCTCAAGTCCGCGTTCAAGACCACTTGACTCAGCTTCAAAGAGTATACTTCAGTCATCACCGGTTTCATCAAGAAACGTGTTGATGTCTGCATTTCAACAAAGACAATTAGGTTCTGTCCCAGCCAGAAATCTGCGATGACCAGGGAGATAGATACACTCTTTGTTAAAATCCAGATCTGAGGCATTCAAGGATGACCCTGCATTGTACAGTAAGACCAAGATCTTCATGGAGCTATCAGGGATGCTGAGAGAATTCCAAAACAAGTTTGAAGCTCAATTCAATCAACTGTAGCAGGGTGTGAATATCACCACGGACTACAGGCGAAAATCCGGGGCGATCTCTATCAGATGAGCTCAATGCCTTTTATGCCCATTTTGAACAGGAAAACTACGTTCCACCAAAACATGTCCCCCAACCCCTGCTGACTTTGTCCCAATAATCCTGATGGCAGGTCAGATTTGCTTTCACATTGGTAAACCCTCGTATGTAAAGGGTAAACTCACATAGGTAAAAGCAGCTGACCTGGATAGACTCCCTGAACGGATTCTGAAATTGTGCACCAATCAACTGCTGGTAGAAAGCTGCTTCACAGCGCCAAAGACTTCAGGTCGATCCTGACCTCAGGTGCTTTGTGTGCAGCTTGCACATTCTCCCTATGACCACGTGCATTTCTTCCGGGTGCTCGGGTTTCCTTCCACATCCCAAAGATGTGTGGATTTGTAAGTTAATTGATCTGTAATTTCCCATGGTGTGTAGGGGGTGGATGCATGAATGGGTTAACGTATAACTAATGTGAATGGGTGGTCGATGGTCAGCGTGCGCTCGGTGGGCCGAATGGCCTATTTCCATGTTGCAATTCTAAACTAAATTAGACTAAACCGGCCACTGTCTTTGCTCACATCTTCTACCTCTCATTTCAAGTCTTCTGTCCCCATTTGCTTCAGGGAAACCCACATCATTCCAGTCCCCAACACAAATAATATGACCTGTCTCAATGATTACTGTCCAGTAGCTCTAAGATCAACCATAAGGAAGTACTTTGAAAAACTGGTTATGGCCCACATTTGCATCAGTCACCCAGATGATTTAGAAGTCTTGCAAATTAGCTGCAGGAAAAAGACATTCAGTCTGGATCACCTCGAAACTAGGAACACCCACGTCACAATGTAGAAAAAAGGAACTGCAGATGCTGGTTTACACAAAATGATGGAGAAACTCAGTGGTCAGGCAGCATCTCTGGAGAACATGTTTAGCTGACATTTCGGCCTGGACCCTTCTTCAGGCTGACTTTGCAGGGACGGGGGAGAAAACTGAAAGATAGGAGGGGCAGGACAAGCCTGGCAGGTAATTGGTAGATACAGGTGAGAGGGGGGAGGATTTGATAGGCAGATGGTTGGGCAATGATCAGAGATGAAAAGACAGAAGGTGTGAGACAAAAGGATTGTTGTGAAATATGAAGCTAAGGGAAGGAATGAGGTGGAAGGGAAGGGGAGAAATAGATGCGTGTCCTGGTGCAGGATAGGAGAGAAGGGGAAGGGTAAGGTCTGGGGGAAGTAGGGAGAGGGGGTGGGTTTGTAGTTACCTAAAATTAAAGAATTCAATGTTCATACCATTGGGTTGTAAGCTACCCAAGCGGAAATGTGGTGTTGTTCCTCCAGAATGTGTGTGGCAGCAGAGGAGGCCCAGGACAGAATTGTTAGTATGGGAATGAAAAGAGGAGTGAAAATGGTTAGCAACCAGCAGATCCAGTAGCCCTTGGCAGACTGAGCGCAAGTGTCCAGCGGTGCAGGCTCGAAGGGCCGAATGGCCTACTCCTGCACCTATTTTCTATGTTTCCATGTTTCTATGAAACAGTCACCAAGTGTACACTTGGTCTCGCACCTATGTCAGGATGTTATTCATTGAGGGCTGTAGCCTACACCATAATATCAAATAAGCTCATTCCTAAACTTCTAGACCTTGGGCTTGAGGCCTCCATCTGCATCTGAACTTCCTGAACGACAGATCTCAGTCAGTCAGAATTAGTGCCACAATCTCAGGATCAGGCAGCATCTCAGGAGAGAAGGAATGGGTGACGTTTCGGGTCGAGACCCTTCTTCAGACTTCTCCAATTTTAGATAGTTCCTCTGACCCTCTCTTCCCCTCCCCCTTCCCAGTTCTCCCTCTATCTTCCTGTCTCCACCAATATTTTTCCTTTGTCCCGCCCCCCTGACATCCGTCTGAAGAAGGGGCTCGACCTGAAACGTCACCCATTCCTTCTCTCCTGAGATGCTGCCTGACCTGCTGAGTTACTCCAGCATTTTGTGAAATAAATACTTTCAATTTGTACCAGCATCTGCAGTTATTTTCTTACAATCTCAGGGTCCCAAGGTCCAGAAGTTTAGGGATGAGCTTAGTCACTATTTTGGTGTCAACTGCAGCTCAGCTTGAAAAGTTTGCAAAAATGTTGAATCTTCTCAGACACCTAAGAAAGTAAATACACTAAGTAGTGCCACCAGCAGTGGCTGCCTCGCCAACCAACAGTCTGTCTCTTTCTTCTTTTTTGTTATTTTTAGTATGTGTTAAAAGTATGTTTTAGTGTTCCTTGGTTTGTTTTATGTGGGGGGTGGGGGTGGGGGTGGGGTTGGGGGAAACCTTTTTTTAATCTCTTGGCGGAGATGCAATTATTTACCGTATCGGATCTCCGTCCGCACTGCAGCCGAACATCGTGGAGTTGGCGGCCTTTCCTGGAGACCGACCCGGCGCTCCAAGCCGCAGGAGCCTGTAGGACTTTAACATCGCGGAGCAAGTGGTCTCTGGTAAGAAGAGGCCGACACGGGAGCTCCATGCCGCGGAGAGTTTCAACCGCCCCAACACTGGAGTTTCGACCACCCCGACGGGGGCTTCCATCGTCGGCTGCAGGGGCTTTGATCGCCCCGACCGCGGATGGTGTGACTGCCCCGACCGCAGGAGAACAAAGAGGAAGATTGAACTTTATTGCCTTCCATCACAGTGAGGAATCTGGAATCCGCTGTGATGGATGTTTATGTTAACTTTTATGTGGTTGTGTGTCTTGTTGCTTTTTACTTTATGGCTGTATGGTAACTCAAATTTCACTGTACCTTAATTGGTACAGGTGACAATAAGCTGACCTTGAAACCTTGATGCGCTGCCCTGATCACTGTATTAGTGTGAAGGAAACAGTTTAAATTGCTGGTGACATGGATGCCTCAGAACTTGAAGCTGTTTATCATCTCCACAGCAGCTCTTTTGATGAGGATAGGGTTGTGTTCACCCCATCTCTTTACCAGATCAACAACCAATTTTTTCACCTTGTTAGGGAGTATTCCGACAATATATGTCTCAGGCTGGTATGGCACCTGCCCTGCTCTTAACCACCTGAACCCTTAGAGAGTGATGAACACAGCCCAGTCTATTGCAAGCTTGTCATTACTGTTCATTAGGTCCAGCTTGAACATGATTTGTATTAGGAAGGATGGGAGTATCATCAGGGATGCATGCCATCCCTGCCATTCCCTTTTTCTCTTCTACTTTCTGGGAAAATACGAGCTTCAAAGCTCGGGCATCCAGACAGAAGTTTCTACCCCGATACTGTCCGGCTCCTGAAACAATCACGTCTTGTACACCCAAATGTGCTGCCATGTTCTCTTACATTTAACTCGACTTCATTCAGTTTTCTGTTATTGTGCTTTAACATTCTTTGCACTACCCGCCCGTGGCACAATAATCTTGTACCATTCTGTTGCTTTGGACTCGTATTTATTGGATTTATCATTACACATTTTCTCTGTGAATTACAGACAAACAAGGAATTTTATTGCAACTTGATGTACAAGACAATAAACTGATCTGAATCTAAATCTTCTCACAAGTGTTGAATTTTGGGACAGATATTGAATTGGAGCCTTGTCGGTCAGTACTAGTGGAAGTAAAAGATCCTGTTATACTTTTTTCAAATAAGAACAAGAGTTGTCCTAATGCTAATTCTAAAATGAATTCCTCATTCAACGCAACCAAAACAATTGAATTTATATTGTTCTCACTGCCATGACTCACACAAAAATCACCGATTTAATGGTTGTAAATTGCTTTTGAAATATCCTAAACAGGTATAAAGGGCCAACATATTCCACCCGGGTACAGATTTATGTGAGTTGCCAAACAGCAAATGCGAGCTCCAACTGAGATTTGCGCAGCTGTGGGTAACATGTAGCTGTGACTTGTAAGACCCAAATTATCAAAAGTTCATGATGAAACTCCGGAAGCAACAATTTTAAAAAAAGTAATCCCAGAAATGTTCCCAGTTATCTAATTAAATAAAAGGTCTTCCATTGTCAAAAAAAGACACAAAGTGCTTTTCATCTCGAGCCTTTGTCCACCATCTGCCAATCAAACCTGTATCAACCTATTACCTGCCAGGCTCTGTCCTGCCCTCTTCCACCCTCTCTTCCTGCTTTCTTTCCCCCTCCCCCCCAATCAGTAAGAAAAAAGGACCGCACCCAAAACATAATTCATCCATGTTCTCCAGAAATGCTGCCTGACCAGCTGAGTTACTCCAGCATTTTGTCTTTTTTTGTAAACCTTCTATCTACCGTGCTAGTCCTCCTTGCCTAGTGACAATCCCTTCTCTCATCTCCAACAATCCTCTAATAGAAAAACAGCACTTTGAGCCTTTTTTTTGCCAACCAGTATCTGCATTTCCTTGTCTTTCCATTGTCATTTTGCAATTCATACCTCCTCTGAAGAGAGAATACTTCCGAAAGATAATCCACTGTGAATTTTACAAAGCTCTAAAAACCATTGCTTGTGGACCTTTCTCAATTCCAGTCTGAAGATGGGTCCCGACCCAAAAAGTCACCCATCCATGTCATCCAGATATGCTGCCTGACCCGCTGAATTACTCCAGCATTTTGTGCCTATCCTCCAGATAGCTTGCTAACCCGCTGAGTTACTCCAGCAATTTATGCCTATCCTCCAAATATGCTGCCTGACCGCTTAAAGTCCTCCAGCATTTTGTGTCTATCCTCTAGACATGCTGCCTGACCCGCTGAGATATTGCAGCATTTTGTGTCTATCCTCCAGACATGCTGCCTGACCCGCTGAGATATTGCAGCATTTTGTGTCTATCCTCCAGACATGCTGCTTGACCCGCTGAGATACTGCAGCACATTGTATCGCTTGCAGCCAAGGGTTTGTCGGCGACAATCGAGCTGGCGTCCCGCGTAGCCATGGTGATCGGGCAAAACAATTACGTCACGAAAAGGGTATGGGTGACGTCGTGTCGCGGGCGAGGAGGTGACGCCATGAATCAGGACCTGTGTGGAATACGTTGACGTCAGAGGGCTGAGAAAGGGAGGGGCCCTCTGACGTCACGCAGCGCGGGGGGGCGGGGGTGGGGGTGGAGACGGGCGACAGGAAGATGGCGGCGGGCAGATGATGGCCGAGTTGGGGATGAGGATCGTGTGGCTGTGATCACGGCAGCGTGCGTCATGTGCCGGCGGCGGTGGTAGGAGGTGGAGGAGGAGAAGAAGAAGACAAGGGGAGGGAGGTGGGGAAGGAATCAGGAAACGTCAAGTGGAGGCAACGTCGAGCGAGGCGGCGAGATGGAGGACGTTAACTCCAACGTCAGCGCCGACCTGGAAGTGCGGAAGCTGCAGGAGTTGGTCCGTAAACTGGAGAAGCAGAACGAGCAGCTGAGGACCCGCTCCACCATCCTGAGCCCCAAGCACACGGCGCTGGCACCCGCTCCCGTCCCCGCCCCGGCCGGCAATTCGTGGCAACCGCTCCTCGGCTGCTGCCCCAGCCCGGCCCCGACTGTGGAAGGGGAGGCGCAGTCGCAACTCACGCAACGGGGAGGAGCCGTGACCCAGTCGCCGGGATCCTGCGGCCTCCCGGGCTGGGAGGAGAGCCCCGAGCTGGCCGAGCGCACTGTGTTGGACGAGGTGGCGACGCTGGACCTGGAGACAATGAGTCTGAAGGACGATGGCGAGCAGGACGAGGACAGCTGGTGAGTCGGGGGGCGGGCAGGCACAGTCATACAAGCGGCACCCGCCCTGTGTCTGGCTTTGACACAATGCCTGGTATTGGGATTGGGATGTAACTCATTGCTGCTGCCCCTTCCTTGTAATGTTTGTGATTTCAAAGTTGGTGTTTTTGTATCCACCCCACAGAGGTTGGGTTCCTTTTGAACACCCAGACGTTGATATATGAGTTTAGGGTTAGAAGCAAGTTATATCTTGGTCGTATTCTACTGCCATGAGATACGGCTTTCCGTTCCCTCGATTCAAATTAACAATTCGAGTTCTTGGCTGGTTAAAGCCATGGAAAATGTAGTGTTTTCATTGGGGTTTCTACATGTTGAATTTTTAATATTTATGGAAACAATGGCGCAGTTAAATGCGTTAATTTTTTTTGTGACATAAATTGTTACAGGAGCGATGAAGGCGATTTTGCATTGTAAGCAAGCCTATCCCTTGAAGCAACAGTACTGATTCTACTATGTTTAACTAGTGTTTCTTGGCATAACGTTTCCTACGATCCTATGCTGGTAAGAATCAGATAATCCTAGTACAAAGCTCTTTGTAACTTGTGTAGGTAGGAACTACAGATGCTGGTTTAAACCGAAGATAGACACAAAAAGCTGGAGTAAATCAGCCGGTCAGACAACATCTCTGGAGAAAAGAAATAGGTGACGTTTTGGGTCGAGACCCTTCTTCAGACCTGTAACTTGTTTGGTTTCATCCTTTCAAATCCACTCTAGAATGAGTCATATGCATTGTTTCCTTTAATATACACATTGGCCCTATTGATATACTTTGACATCTTCATATATTTAATTAGCCAAAGCCACAAAATGTGTGTATAACTGCATGTTCTTCAGAGATGCAGAAATAAAAAAATACTCTACTAATGTGCCACCTGTCATCCTGCTTCATGTTGCTTGACCAGGACAGAACCTCATTTTTGAATATGGTTGGTGTTGCCACCCAATATTTGACCTGATGAATTAAGATTTTGTGGGGTCTGGGTTCAATATTAAAAACATTTAGAGCCACTCCTGTCTGCCATTGCACTGCCATTTCTGGTTAGTTTTCTAAGATGATGAGACAAGATATGCCCAAAGCTTGCGATGGAAAAATCTGCCACATTGTCTTTAAGATATGATTTAAAAATTACCACCATATCAGGCTCTTGCTTAACTGGTCCTTGGAAAGGTTTAGGTGTTCAGACACATGTATTTTGTTGTTTGTGAAGAGGACATTGCCAGGTTGCCTGGCCTGCAATTTGAAGAAGGGTCTCGACCTGGAACGTTACCCAATCCTTCTCTCCAGAGACGCTGCCTGTCCCGCTGAATTACTCCAGTATTTTGCCCTGTCTGAATCTAGTTTGTAGGTTGATGGTAACTTATCCATCGGGCTTTGTTCTGCTTTATCAAGACTACTTCAACAACATCGGTTTTCTGAATCCACATCTTTCTCTGTGTACAAAGAGTGGGGATAAATGGGTTCCTTTCAGAATGGCAGGCAGTAACTAGTGGGGTACCGCAAGGCTCGGTGCTGGGACCGCAGCTATTTACTATATACATTCTTGACTTGGATGAAGGGATTAAAAGTACCATTAGCAAATTGGCAGATGATACAAAGCTGGGTGGTAGTGTGAACTGTGAGGAAGATGCTATGAGGTTGCAGGGTGACTTGGACAGGTTGTGTGAGTGGGCAGATGCATGGCAGATGCAGTTTAATGTGGATAAGTGTGAGGTTATCCACTTTGGTGGTAAGAATAGGAAGGCAGATTATTATCTGAATGGTGTCAAGTTAGGAACAGGGGACGTACAACGAGATCTGGGTGTCCTCGTGCATCAGTCACTGAAAGGAAGCATGCAGGTACAGCAGGCAGTGAAGAAAGCCAATGGAATGTTGGCCTTCATAACAAGAGGAGTTGAGTATAGGAGCAAAGAGGTCCTTCTGCAGTTGTACAGGGCCCTAGTGAGACCGCACCTGGACTACTGTGTGCAGTTTTGGTCTCCAAATTTGAGGAAGGATATTCTTGCTATTGAGGGCGTGCAGCATAGGTTTACTAGGTTAATTCCCGGAATGGCGGGACTGTCATATGTTGAAAGACTGGAGCGACTAGGCTTGTATATTCACTGGAATTTAGAAGGATGAGAGGAGATCTTATCGAAACATGATTATTAAGGGGTTGGACACGTTAGAGGCAGGAAACATGTTCCCAATGTTGGGGAGTCAAGAACAAGGGGCCACAGTTTAAGAATAAGGGGTAGGCCATTTAGAACTGAGATGAGGAAAAAAAATTTCAGTCAGAGAGTTGTGAATCTGTGGAATTCTCGGCCTCAGAAGGCAGTGGAGGCCAATTCTCTGAATGCATTCAAGAGAGAGCTAGATAGAGCTTTTAAGGACAGCGGAGTCAGGGGGTATGGGGAGAAGGCAGGAACGGGGTACTGATTGAGAATGATCAGCCATGATCATATTGAATGGCGATGCTGGCTAGAAGGGCCGAATGGCCTCCTCCTGCACCTATTGTCTATTGTCTACAAAGGCTATCATTAATTAACAGAGTAGTACTGTAATGGCCATTAAATCATACATTTATTTCTGTTAGAACTCAACATATGAAACAGCCAATTAACTATTTGCATTCAGGAACAGAGTCTTTTATTTCGCCCTTTTAATTTTGTAATCTCTGGTTTCATCTACTGATTTACTTTGACATTTGAATTCGCTATCCCTTCCATTTGCTGTCTGTTTATAATTTCTTGTACTGATGTTTTTCTCTCCGGTTTTATATTTACACTTACTATCCTTGTCCAAAACATTTAGTTTAAAATCTTCTCTATTTCCCCAATTTTGTTGTTCACTCGACCCTGTTCCCATATAGTTCAGGCGCAGGTTACCCCATCGATACAGCTTTCAATTTCTTCATTGCTGGTCCCAGTGCATCAGGATCCGAAACCAGTTTCTAAATCACCAACATTTGTTTCACGCATTCATTTTTCTAATCTTATTTACCCGGTCCTAATTTCCACATGGCTTAAGTAGCAATCAAAACATTCTTGTCTTGTTCTTATCATATCATATCATATATATACAGCCGGAAACAGGCCTTTCTTCTTCCTAACTTGTGCCTAGCTCTGAAAGGTGATGAAGTAGAACCTCCTAGTCAGATGTGCAGCACTTTGGTCAACGTGGGTTGTTTTTAAATGTGCTATACAAATAAATTGACTTGACTTGACTTTATTTTTGCTGCCTGTGTTGTTGGTGTCCCATGACTACAGAGTCATCCTCCTCCCACTGTGATTTTTTTTCTCCAGCTTGGAGCAGAGGCCTGAAGCCCTTACATCAGACAGGCAATGTAGCCTTCTAGACTTTTGTTTTTGAATGTAGAGAAGTCTCAATCGGTCTCAACTGTTATTCCCCCCTCCCCCCCCCCCCCCCCCATCTACTGTATTCTTGTTTACACACACACACTGGGTTCCAGCACCACAGTATTTTGATCAATTTGTTAAAACTCCTGAATCTTACCTGAACAAACTAGAAAAACGTCAAACCCATTGTCAATTGAACAATTGCAGAACAAAGCTTCTGCACTTTTATTGTTAACTGTATATTTGTAGTCCTATATCCCTAACCACTGCTCAGATCAGCCATCTTTATGGGAATTGACAGCTTCCTTGTGCAAAACATCTAGGTTACATTCCCTGATGAATTGCAGTATCTACGGCTCATCTTCAGTTTAATGACTCTAAAATGTGTGTGCCCTATATTGTACTGGTGTCCAGAAGCCTCCATGTAATGCAACCTTAACATTTCAGCTATCGTACATTCTTAATACATTAATTAACTGTTTGATTATTTTATGCGATTAGTTATTCTTCTTCCGAGGGAAGCTGCTTGGTTTCTTTAGACTTTATTTTAGACTTTAGAGCTACAGCGCAGAAACAGTCCCACCGAATCCGTGCCGACCACCAGTCACCCCATACATTAACACTATCCTACACACTGGGACAATTTTAACCAAAGCCAATTAACCTACATACCTGCACGTCTTTGTGTGGGAGGAAACCAAAGCACCTGGAGAAAACCCATACGGTCACGGGGGGAACGTACAAACTCCATACAATTAGCACCCATAGTCAGGATCGAACCCGGGTCTCTGGCACTGTAAGGCAGCAACTCTACCGCTGAGCCACTATGCCGCCATTACTGAAACTATCTTTATGACTGAAATCCAGATTAACAACCGAATAGAAATTCTCCAATTACTGTAGTGGGATTTGTTAGTTCAGCAACAGTTTGCAAAAAGATTCCTTATATAGTCAGTTGTACACTTTGACTCATTTTTATAGAAAGTGTTCAGAAATTCTACAGCTTTGAGATAAATTATATGAGGTGTAACAGAAAGTCACTTTACGGTCATGGTTGGGCATTTTATATCAAAAAGAAATATTTAATAAGATTATGTCACTGTTATCAGCAATTTTCATGTCATTTTCCTGTACTGTGATTGTGTTTCTATTAATTAATGTACTGGTGAATTGTCTATAGCTAAATTCCCATCAACGTGGAATACCACAGTTTGTGCCAAGAAATGATCTGTCCTTCTGACCTTCCTGGAAATTCCTTTGCTATTGTTAAACTCTTACTAATTATGTCTCTTCATATTGAAAATGTATATATTTATTTATTTCTTAATTCAATCCTCTAACTTGTGAATGCCTCGTATTAATTACAATAACTGCATTTGTTACGTTGACATCGGTATTTCTATCCAAAACCAGGAGCAAAGCATCGAACTGCTGGCAAAACTCAGCAGGTCAGGCAACATCTTTGGAGGGAAATGGATAGTTGACATTTGAAGAAGTTTAAAGAAGGGTCCCAACCCGAAACGCTGTTTGTCCATTTCATTCTACAAATGCTGCCTGATCCACTTGGTTCCTCAAGCAATTTGCTCAGAATTCCACTATCTGCAGTCTTTTGTGCGTCTTTAGGAGTAAAGTAATAGTAGTTTGGTAAAATCTCAAGAAGGAAATGAATTATTACTCAGTATTTTGTTGTTAGAACTCTCCATCTGTAAAGTAGGGCATTCTGTCATGTTATCCATTTTCTCTGTACATTTAAAAACAAATCCTTCCATAACATTGCCACTCTTCATAGTATATTTTCTGATCTAATTTTCATTTTAATCCAATCTGTATCACAACTATTAACATTTGAAACAAATCTTTATATTCAGATGTTAATTTGTTTTATCCTGGTAAATAGGTATCATACAATCACGTTGCTTTAGCAGTTAAAGTTTTATTTTATTGAACCATCAACATATATTAATTTCCCTAAATCTGCTTAAATTTTATCTGACTTTTCCGTCTCAAGAAGACCATAATATCCAGTCCCCATCAAACTTGGAACAGTTCCCACAGTGAACTGTTTTTTAACAGTTTTTAAATGTTATTTTATTTTGTTTTTGCCTGCCTGACATACTTATAGAATTGCAAATATTTGCATTAAACTGATTCCAATCCAGAAATACTTTATTGGTGAGGACAAAGGACCTGGTCTCGGAAGGGTGGTCTGCAGCACTGGGGTTCCGCAGGGAACAGTGTAGCACCATTCTTGTTCACCCTGTACACTGCGGACTTCAGGCACAGCTCTGCAGACTCCTATCTACAGAAGTTCTCTGACGACTCTGCCTTCGTTGGCCTCATCACGGGCGACGAGGACAGGGCGTACAGAGAACTGATCAAGGAGTTTGTGGACTGGTGCCAGCGGAACTACCTCTGGATCAACGCTGGGAAAATCAGGGAGATGGTGGTCGATTTCCGCAGGCGCAGCCAGGTCCCCCTGACACCGGTGAACATCCAGGGAATGGATATCAACAGTAAACCGGACTGGACTGAAAACAACGATGCGCTATACAGAAAGGGCCAGAGCAGACTTTATCTGCTAAGGAGACTCGTGTACTTTGGAGTGCAGGGGGCATGGTGGTTGCATCGGCCATTTTCTATGGAGTGGTCTGCTGGAGCAGCAGCATCTCAGCGGCGGAAGGGAAGAGACTCGACAAGCTGGTCAGGAAGGCCAGCTCTGTCCTGGGTTGCCCCCTCGACTCAGTGCAGGTGGTGGGAGAGAGGAGGATAATGGCAAAGCTAACATCGCTGCTGGACAACGACTCCCACCCCATGCAGGACACTGTCACTGCACTGAGTAGCTCCTTTAGTGACAGACTCCCTCACTCCAAGTGCGTGAAGGAGAGATATAGGAGGTCCTTCCTTCCCGCTGCTGTGAGACTTCACAACCAGCATTGCTCCCAGCAGACGAGTCAACAATAACAGCAAAGAACACACAGAAAACTGATGACAATTTGTATCTTTTATTTATAATGAATGATCTCTTGCTCTCTTGCTATCCACTTTGCTGCTGTAACATTGTAAATTTCCCCGGTGTGGGACGAATAAAGGAATATATTATTCAAGTTTCTCTCTGCTTCATTCTGTATTGAAATTAGAACAGATCCTTGGAAATGAATGGCTCACTTATTATACATTTTGACACAAAATGGTGGTCCTTAGCTGGATAAAATTATTCATTACAGTATACACTGCAGTATAGTAAAGGCACAGCAGTTATCAACTAGCTATGGAGAAGCCTATACTAAAAGTCTGAAGCTGTCTGTTCAAATCTTACCTTGGCCAATAAGCCTGCTGTCCTTGTCCTCGGTATCAGAGATCACACATCTTTGGGGTGTTGTTCGAGTGGTCTGAACAAGTATCTGTAGTGTTAGTGGTACACACTGCAACCACCAGTTGCTGATGGCACAGGGACTGAATGTTTAGGATGGGCAATGAGGTGCAAATCACATGGCCTCCTTTTGCCTGGACATTGATAAGTTTCTTAAGAGTTTGAGCTGCACTCATCTAGGCAAGTGGAAAGTATTCCATCACTCTCCTAATTTGTGTCTTGTAGTTGGTGGTAAAGCCTTTGGGAATCGGGATGAATCATTCACCATAGATGTCCAGCTTATGACCTGCTCTTGTTGCTGCAGTACTTATGTGGCTGGTTAAATTGAGTTTTCATATAATTGTAGTGTGATGTGAAATGTATAAATGCATGTTCAATGCAAATATGTAAAAAACTGGAGTCAAAATGTACGCAGCATGTTGATCAACTGTACAAATCTTTACAGGCTTTTTATTCTCCCAATTAAATGAAACAATAGTGAAGCTTATTATAGCTCACTTTGGGTTCAAATTATGGCAGCCTAGATTCCTGAAGGCATGAGACTAGTTTTAAAGTTAATAGGCAAGTATCAGTAACACCTGTGCAAATGAACATAGAAGAGTACTGGAGGTGACACAGGTAATTGAAGGTATGGCAATGGAAATATAAAGTCTCTCATGCCCATCCTGCTGATCCAGAAGATTAAGAAACATGAGATCCTCTGATAGTTTGGATTCATAATTGGCTGACGGGGTAGTGATGGGGTAGTGATGGAAGGGTATTATTCTGGCTGGAGATCTGTGATCAGCGGAGTTCAGCAGCGATCTGTGCTGTGACTGCTGTTTGTATATAAATGACTTGGACGTAAATAGAGATGGCTGGTTAGTAAGTTTGCGGACAACACAAATGTGTGGAATTGCAGAGAAAGAGGAAAATTGTCAAAGGATCAGTTACAGATGTGGACAGCGAAATGGTAAAGGGAGTTTAATCCAAGCAAGTCTGATGTGTTGTACTTTGGGAGGTCAAATGTAAGGGAAAAGTATACAGTTATTGGCAAGGCCCTAAGCAGTATTGATGGTTCAGAGGGATCTTAGGGTCCAGGTCAATAGCTGCCAGAAAGTGACAACAACGCAATTGAATAGTGGTAAAGAAGGTGTTTGGACTGTTTGTCTTCGTCTATCAGCCAATTGAGGAGAAGATTCAGGAAACATGTTGCAGCTTAAAAACTTTACTTAGGCTGCATTTGGAGTATTATATGCAATTGTGGTCAAAAGGTGTATTGGTTTATTAATAGGAATAACATCTGTTTCAACGTCAAGGCTTTGGAGAGGGTGCAGAGGAGGATTTCCAGAATGCTGCATGGGTTAGAGATTATTAGCAATTAGAGGTTGAACAAACATCGATTGCTTTTGTCTCTGGAGAGATAGAGGCTGAGGGGGGACGATAGAAGTATATAAAGTAACGAGAGGTATAGAGTAGGTAGACCGTCAGAACCGTTTCCCAGGGTGGAAATGCCAAAGATTAGAGGGTATAATTTTTGGGTCAAACGGGGAAAGTTTAAAGGAGATGTGCAGTTCAAGCATTTATTCATACAGAGAGTGGCGGATGCTTGGAACGTGCTGCTAGTGTGGTGGTGGAAGCAGGTTCAATAGTGACGTATGAGCCAATAGTGGCGTATGACGCCCGTACCTCCAGACTCAGGGACAGCTTCATCCCCAGGGCCATAGCTGCTATGAACCGGTCCTGCTGAGCCGGATGGTCACATCGCACAGCGAACCGGCACAAACCTACTTGAACTTTATACTGTTTTAAATCTGTTTCTAATTTTGTTACCTCTGTACAATGACAATAAAGATATATTGTATTGTACTGTATTGAAAGGCATTGAGATAGGCACGTGGGCATACAGGAAATTGAGAGACATAGATTGCATGCGGGGAGAGATTAGTTTAACTTGTCATCATGTTCGGCAAAGACATTGTGGTCCGAAGGCCCTGTGCCTGCGCTGTTCCATGCTTTATTCTATCCAGGCAGCATTATGATGAACCTCTTCTTACATCCTCTCCAATGCCTTCACGTCCTTCATGTAAGAGTACATGAGTCATCAAGATGTGATTTTTTGGGGGGAAAAAACTAATGAGAAAATGAGAAAAGACATTACAAATTGTAAATCAAGCCAATGTTTCAAAGAGCAGAAAATGAGAGAAAAATGCTACAAAGTTGAAATTCAAAGGAGTTAATCATTCTCTTTTGTTTTGCGAATAAATCATTTATTTAATCTGGGAAATTCTTTGTTTACGTTCCATTTTAGGTTATACACATCACCAAAGAGGTTACCAACTCCAGTTCAAAAAGCTTCTAGCCCCTTACAATGGTGCAGGCAGGTGTTGGATCATCCAAGCTCAGATATTGAAACAGCAAAAAGGTCATTGTTGCATAGACTTGATCAAACAATGGCAGGTAAGTAATAAAAAAAACACTGCTTTTCAATATAAATGTGCATTTATATTTCAGAAATAACTTGAATGTGCAAAATACTATTCAAATTGGAGCATATTGTTTGTCACCAAATAAAGTGGCTGATTTCTTTGGTTAAAATAACTTCATTATCAGATATTGAAATAATTTTCGGGAAAGCTCTAGGTGCAATTACTATTCTACAATCCCAACATTGTCAATATTTTGTACTGAATCTGTTTATGACTTTAATGTTGATTCAGGAGAGAAGAGGCCTTGTTGGAACAATCTGCAGGCCACTTCACAGCTTTGTCCTGTATTTCTGTTGTGCAAGTGCCATACAATGACATCTCCAGCATTTGAACTTGTGGCCACCTTCCCACTGGGTACAGAAATACAGTAAAACTATGCAACACAGTGCAACTTTGCGATGCCTGTTGTTCATGCTCTCTATCTTTGGCTGTTCATCCAATTTCTTAAATATTTAGTGAGATCAATTATATGGGTTTAATATATAATTTATTGTTTTTGTTTATTCTTGTGCCTTTTGATTAGCTGAGAGTCCAGTATTGTAGCCTAGCATCTTCAGAGGACCATATAGAAAGTGGACCATATAGAAAGTCTGAAGAAGGGTCTCGACCCGAAACGTCACCCATTCCTTCTCTCCTGAGATGCTGCCTGACCTGCTGAGTTACTCCAGCATTTTGTGAATCAATACCTTCGATTTGTACCAGCATCTGCAGTTATTTTCTTATATATAGAAAGTGGATAGTCACAGTCTTTTGCCAAGAATAGGGGGGTTAAAACTTGAGGACAGAGGTGTAAGGTGAGAGGAGAAAAATGTAAAGGAGTCCTGAAGGTAAGCCTTTCACTCAGAACATGCAACAATCCATCAGAGGAAGTGGTGAGATAGAAGCAAATACAACATTTAAAGGGCATTTGAATAGGTTCATGGATAGGAAAGGTTTAGTGGGATATGAATGAAATACAGGCAAATGGGACGAGCTGAGGAAACCGCCTTAATCTGTCATGGACAAATTGAGCCAAAGGGCCTCTTTCTGTGCTCTATATCTCAGACTATAGAACTGTATCTGCAAGCCCCAGGTTATTGCACCCTTTCTAAAATTGTGTGTATGCGTGTGTATGTGTTCAATCACAATATTGAATAACTTCCTTATGTTTCTGCTTTAAATTTAATTTGCCTCTTCCACTATTCTTTCAATACCATGAAGCCTTTTATTATCCTCATCAGAAATAGGGTTGGTATTAAATGTTGGAACGACATTAATTGTTGCTTGAAATATTGAAAAACAGGATTGATTTTGTTGATGACAGATAGTGATTGACTGACTTGATTTAGTTTCTGTTGTTGATGAAGGCAGTGTATTTAATGAGAGTGTGCAATTTCAGAAGGCTTGGTACCACATAACATGTTGACTAAAATTACAGACACTGGCCATGTGGTTAAGAAACTGGCTGAGTCAGCAAAAGTAGTCAATAGACAATAGACAATAGACAATAGGTGCAGGAGTAGGCCATTCAGCCCTTCGAGCCAGCACCGCCATTCAATGCGATCATGGCTGATCACTCTCAATCAGTACCCCATTCCTGCCTTCTCCCCATACCCCCTCACTCTGCTATCCTTAAGAGCTCTATCCAGCTCTCTCTTGAAAGCATCCAACGAACTGGCCTCCACTGCCTTCTGAGGCAGAGAATTCCACACCTTCACCACTCTCTGACTGAAAAAGTTCTTCCTCATCTCCGTTCTAAATGGCCTACCCCTTATTCTTAAACTGTGGCCCCTTGTTCTGGACTCCCCCAACATTGGGAACATGTTTCCTGCCTCTAATGTGTCCAATCCCCTAATTATCTTATATGTTTCAATAAGATCCCCCCTCATCCTTCTAAATTCCAGTGTATACAAGCCCAATTGCTCCAGCCTTTCAACATACGACAGTCCCGCCATTCCGGGAATTAACCTAGTGAACCTACGCTGCACGCCCTCCATAGCAAGAATATCCTTCCTCAAATTTGGAGACCAAAACTGCACACAGTACTCCAGGTGCGGTCTCACCAGGGCCCGGTACAACTGTAGAAGGACCTCTTTGCTCCTATACTCAACTCCTCTTGTTACGAAGGCCAACATTCCATTGGCTTTCTTCACTGCCTGCTGTACCTGCATGCTTCCTTTCATTGACTGATGCACTAGGACACCCAGATCTCATTGAACTCCCCCTCCTCCTAACTTGACACCATTCAGATAATAATCTGCCTTTCTATTCTTACTTCCAAAGTGAATAACCTCACACTTATCTACATTAAACTGCATCTGCCATGTATCCGCCCACTCACACAACCTGTCCAAGTCACCCTGCAGCCTTATTGCATCTTCCTCACAATTCACACTACCCCCCAGCTTAGTATCATCTGCAAATTCGCTAATGATAAATAGTGTACGGTTTCTTTCAGCCAGAAGGAAAGTGTGCATGAGTCTACCAGTGGTTAGTTTTAGGATTATTACTCAATGATGGTTATTAATAACCTTGCCTTCGTGACACAATTCCAAAGTTTACAAGTGGCGCAAGGCTAGGTGAGGGTTGTTGCAATGTCACAGACTTACTCAGTCCCAGTCAGCACTTTAATTGCGACTATGGTGAACATAATTGTCAAGATCTTTGTTTATATGTCATAAATAATTTATAGTTTATCAGGTCTCTCCTCAACCTCCTATGCTCTAGCGAAAACAATCCAAGTCTGTCCAACCAGACCTTGTAGCTAATATCTTCTAATCCATGCATCATTCTGGTAAATCTCCTCTGCCCTCTCTAAAGCCTCCACATCATTCCGGCAATGGAACAACCAGAACACAATACCCTAATGCAGCTTAACCAAAATCCTATAAAGCTGCAAAATGACTGCTTGCCTTTTTACAATGCCCCATTGCAGTTTCAGAGTAACAGATTAAACATTGTTGGACAGAATTTGGTGATCATGCAAAATATCCTCTTCATCAGATGCATCCCCATTTTTTGAAAATTAAATTAAATTAAGAAAATAATTTATTCATTTTCTTCAGTTTTGTGAACTAATCAGGAATCAAAAATATTCAAAATAAAATGTGTACAACAGCGATGCGAGTCTGGGACTTCAGCTGAAATGTCTAATTTAGTATGTATGGTTTTACTGAGCTTCCCTCATTAGTCTGTATTGGCGTCCAAATCTGACATTTCCTCAGAAATGTGTTGGTTGTGTTTTGTATCCAGTGACAAGGTCGATGTCAAGTTGAGCATGCTGTTTTATTCTTATTAAAATTTGTGATGAACTTCATAGTGACTGTCTAAAATCATGCATTGTACAAGATTTCCTTCTCCAGATGGAATCAAACAACCAATTTTTTAATAATTTGATAGATGCATGACCACCTTTACTGACATCAGCTTTTTATGAAATTGAATATGCAGGAAACCATTCCAGGTCGGGCAGCATATGTGGAAAGAAACAGTTAGTGTTTCAAGTTGAACCTCTGTTTCCAGCATTTTTTGGTTTTATTTCAGGTTTTCTGTAGCTTGTTACATTCATTGTTAAATTCCCTGAATTTTATTGTGGAATTTAATTGCATTTTATCGTGAAGTTTGAATACAATTTCTAAAACCTGTGCTCCAGATTATTGGTCATGTAGCACTACTACTGTTTGCACTATTCTGATTATTACTATGAAAATGAGTTATGTTGTCATTTTTAATTTTGCAGATTGCAAAAGGCGCAGTCTATTCGGTAGCTCTTATTATCCTGCTAATTACTCAAGTCCCTTCAGTCCAAGTGGAAGCAATAGTCCTTTTGGCAGTGCCTTCACTTCCCCGTCCTCCACACCAGTCCGATCAACTTCACATGTAAAACAATTGGTAATGCCTGGGACTACAGGTAAAGTGACCTTAACATCACAGTAATAATTAAATGTTTCATAATTGTGCACAATTTCAGATGTTTGATTTTGGTGTACCATTTTGGTGTACCATTAATTTAACATTTTTATTCTAGTTTTGAGTGGCAGTACCAGTAGTTTCAAGGTGCCTTAATGTAATTTTAGCAATATATTGACTGGTAAGATTGCTATTTGCAGGGAGTCAACGCAAGATACCTTGTATCTATTTAAATCTACAGAGATCATGGATTGTTTGTTCTAATCAGTACATAATTTATAAACTGTAATTTATTTTTATTGTGGGAAGAATAGGATAATGTTTTATCTAAGGACTCCTCTATTTAATAGTGATCAGTATTTATGTTGGTGGGCATTAGTTCAGATTATCTTAGGCCATGGCAATGGCATGTCAACCACACTGATTAAATCCTTCTGGATTCTCCTGAAATTTTTGAGCAAGTTAGTCATAAGCATCCTACTGTACTGCCACGTGTTTATTTTTCTGTCCGTTTATTATGATCTGCACAGCTTCCCAGTGATTTAATCCCCCACCCCCACCCTTTTCCTCGCCATTACACATAAACATGAATCAGCTTCTTCTGGCCTTGCTCCAAATTGACGTTATAATATCATAGAGCCTCTGAGGTCATCACATTTGAGACAGAATCCTTTAAGTCTAATGTTAAAATGGAAAGTTCCTCACGAGGTTCCAAATTTGTATTGTTAATTGGGCTTTAATAACAATGCAAGTCAATCAGCCTCCAGGACATGTGCTGCCATTGAAGGAGATGATACTATTACATTCACATATCTAGGCTCTGCATTTGTTTTTGTCCTTTGCTAGTAAATATCTATATATTTCAAATTGTTAATTTAGTAAGCCACCACTTATTGGAGGTGGGAAGGGGAAGGGGAGTTCTACACTTCTGCCATAGGACTACCCTTTACTGTCCATAAAACCCCAGTCTAACAACAGAAAATGTCTTAATGGATTCCCAGATCTGAAATATAAACTGCATCCTGGATCACTATCCATAGATGTTATCTAACCTACTAACTGTTTCCACCATTTTCTGTGTGTTGATTTACAAAATATGTTCTATCCATCCTGTCAGTTGTAAAAAAACTCATAAATCAAAATTTCAGTCAAATTATCCCTTAAGCATCAGTATTCCACATAATGCAAATCTATTTTTTTAAATTTATCATCGTAATCAAACTCTTGGTGTTTTAGTAACATGCTGGTGAATTTGTGCTACCTTTTTTCCCCAAGGCCAGTGCATCCTTTAATCCCCAAAGGTATTTGAAAGGTATGTGGCTTCAGAGCAAATAAGGAGAAGCTGTTCCCTTTGGCAGAAAGCTAGTGATTGGCAAAAATAAAAGCATGAGGAGGTATTTATTGTTTTGCAAAATTTAGAATTGGTATTCTTAGAATAGGTGTTGCTTTGCAAAACTGAGGATGGTGAATGAAAATCCAATCATAATTTTTACTGTGATTGGATAAATATTTGATGAAGAAAGAATTTACGAATTGGGTAACTACCAGAGAGTCAGAATAGACATAATGATCCAATTTTGCCTCTGATATATTAAGCAATATTTTCATTGTTTTCCGATCTTCCGGTTATATATTTTTTTCACATACTAATTTTTCTGTGATCCCTCAGAAAGAGATGAAGGTAGAATTGGTCTCTCCTGTTTTGTCCATTTGTACCTAAGTTTTGTTGAAGGAGAAATAATCTAACCTGCGTGGGTTTTCTCCGAGATCTTCGGTTTCCTCCCACACTCCAAAGACGTACAGGTATGTAGGTTAATTGGCTGGGTAAATGTAAAAATTGTCCCTAGTGGGTGTAGGATAGTGTTAATGTACGGGGATCGCTGGGCGGCACGGACTTGGAGGGCCGAAAAGGCCTGTTTCCGGCTGTATATATTTGATGATATGATGATGATGTCTACTACATATGCAAGAGCCAAAACAAACACATGCAACGTTCCTCTTCTTTCAACGTTAGGTCATTTTAAAGCTTCCACGGACCAAAATGCCCTCATTAGCCCCTCTTCATCCGTGGATAGTGAGCTAAGTGCTTCTGAAGTAGATGACGACTCGTTGGGATCTGGCTACAAGCTTGCTGATGTCACAGACGTGCAAATCCTAGCTCGTATGCAGGAAGATAGTAAGTATTCATGTGAAACGTGCACTGATTTTGTCACTTTTTTTGTGTTCGCCATTTCCTTCTTGTCTGTTGATAATAAGCGAGTTCAGTATCTCGACTAAGCATGCACCGGCATAGGTTGCCGGAGCTAAACATTCTCGCTGGCTGATCTGCTGGGTGTATACAGACCTGCGTTTCATCCATATTTTCCAGTTTTGCTTCGTAGAGATAAGAAAATACTGCGTTAAAAAATATTAATCCGGTGTATTTCTGGTTCATTTGTATAAGACTACGATGATTTTGTAGATTTTATTGCTTTATGCTTTGGTGAGTGAGCGAGATCGTTGCGATTTTCTTTTGCATTGCAACTTGTACCGGAGCTGCTCCTCACGTGGGAATATGTCGCACTTCCCAAAACATGAGTTATTCTTGGTTTTCCGTATTGTCAGCGATGCAAAAGAAAAACAAACATTTGAGTGAATGAATTGCTGCTTTGTGCGGGCAGTGGCTACAGTCCGTCCGGAATGTCAATGGATGAACACTGTAAACTTGAAGCTGCTGTTTGTGCAGAGATTAGACAGCTGCAGAGGTCAGCATCCAGCAGCGTGGTTTGTCTGATCAAACCCTCCCTATAATATCACCCAGTAGACACAAAATGCTGGAGTAACTTACCGGGACAGGCAGCATCTCTGGAGAGAAGGAATGGCTGACATTTCAGGTCAAGACCCTACAGGAACGATCTCACTTACTCACCGAAGCATAAAGCAATAAAACCTACAAAATCATTGTAATCTTGTACAAATTAACCATAAATACACCTAATTAATATTTTTTAAAGCAGTATTTTCTTACCTCAACTAAGCAAAATTGGAAAATAAGGACGAAATGCAGGTCTGTATACCCGCAGTAGATCAGCCGGCGAGAATATTTAGCTCCTATGACCGGCACATGCTCAGTCGAGATATCGAACTCGCTTATTATTGATATTTTTCCCTTGTAGTTCTATGACATTTCCTTTTTGTGTCTGGCTGGAACTGGAAAATTTTGCCTTCTTAGTTACTGAATTTTTTTTAAAGTTATCATTATGTTGCTTCCAGTGGATAATAACGAGTTCATATGGCAGGTTTAACATGGTTCTCCACAAGTTTTATCAGGCAATATTTGATGCTGGGGCAAATTAGATATTGAAGTTTTGTCTAAGAGATGAGTTTTAGAGTGTTTGTCAGTCTGATAGAGGGACCAAGGCATTCAGGAAGGGAATTCCAAAGAAGGAGGCACAGCCTCTAATTGTGCAATAAGTACAACTGGAGATGCTCCAGTGAGCCAATAAGGGGTGGAGGAGGTAGGGTGAAGAATTAAGTTAATTGGGCTTTCTGTGGAAGTTGAGGGGCATATATAGGATATAATATGAGAAAGAGAATTTTATGTTTGCAATTCTTTAATAAAGTAGTTTAGCAAGAAGACCGAAAACACAACAAGTGCTAGAATATGGGTGGGAGATTTTGGATGAATTTACGTTTATGGGCGATGTAAGGTGTTTTATTCAGCTACATTTCATTATCACTAGGTCTCAGACAGGAGTATGCAGCAAGTACTTCAAGACGTAGTTCTGGTTCGTCTTGCCATTCAACAAGACGAGGTACATTCAGTGATCAGGAGTTTGATGTTCAGAGTCTAGAAGATGAAGAAGAATGCGTTCCTCAAACGTTGCACCCGTCGCTAAACCGTTTCACTCCGTCTCCACGGCACACCCCTCGAGCTTCACCCAGGAATTCTCCACGCTCGCGCTCTCCTGCTCGCAGTCTGGATTATGGGAGGGCATCTGTCTCCCCACAACCCATGATCAGTCGTCTGCAACAACCTCGTCTATCTCTGCAAGGGCATGCGTCAGACCTCCAATGTAATATCATAAAAAATGAAGGTAACTGATTGATTGTGGAGTTCAATGTTCAGTAGTTAAGTACTAAAGTTTCCTGTGTTTCACGATGAGAATGTCATGACAGAAACACTGGCCACTCCTTTATTTTTCCAAATAATAAGCATGAACTGGAGAGCTTTAAAGATAGTCGTTGAATATATTCAGAATGGAGATTGAACTACAAGAAAGTCAAAGGATATGGGGAGAAAATAGGAAAGGGTTGTTGTGGTCATAATTGGATCAGATATCTTATTAAATAGTAGAGTAGGCGTGAAGGGCTGATTGCCCATTCCTGCTGCATCTCACTCACATTCAAGTCACTGAAAAGGAAAACATTTCATTTAATCTAAAAAATCTGCAATTTTCCCTATGACAGAAAGGGTAGTACAGAACGTACTACAGAATATTTACCTTTTCCTATTAATTTCAGTGTCACTTGTTTCAATAAAGCTCAGCTAGGAAAATCAAATATAACATAACAAAATTCAAGATTTGAGATTATATAATATTGACTGCAGTGTTCCCTAAGAAAATTATTTTGCATGGTTTTGTTTGACGTTTAAAGGGTACTATCTTCGATATTTTTCTGTTCTAGAAAAGCTAAGACGCAGTCTTCCAAATCTATCCAGGGCATCTAATATCCAGTCACCAGAATCTGTTAAAAACAGTAGAAGTTGTGATTCGAATTTACAAGTGCCAAATGGGGGTGTACCCCGCATTCAGCAACAAGCTTCAGCGAGTAAGTATGCATTAAAATCTAAACAGAAGAGTACATTTTTCAGAAATTTCAAAAGGCCTTCAGTAAAGTGCCCCGTAATTGACTCACTGCTAAGCTTAGAAAACTAGGAACAGAGGGTCAGGAACAGAACTGTACGTGAGGTTAAAGATGTTTGCCTGTGCTGGCAGAAAATATAAAGTGGTCCTCTGCCCAGATTACTCCAGGTGTTCAAATTATCTAATTAAAAGATAAAGTAGGAGTTGAGGAAAAAAATGTAAATGACACCTACTTGAGGACTGTAACAAATTCAAAATGACAATAACAAATGTCCTAAGCCACATAGAAGTGTATGAAGTACTTAAGAAGCATAACCACTGTTGTAATGCAGCTTGTGCGCAGCAAGCTCCCACAGGGAACACAATGATAATTCAAGGGATATGGGGAGAAGTTGGGCACAGGTGGATTGTGGATGATCAGCCATCATCGCAATGAATGGCGGTGCTGGCTCGAAGGGCTGAATGGCCTCCTCCTGCACCTTGTTTCTATGTGACTCTGTAAACCTCCCTTCAAAGCAATCGTGAGGGACTGAACGCCCAATTATCTGTATTTTAAGTACATGGAAAACGTGGATTCATGTTTATTGCTTGTAAACAGGTTATTATCAATTGTTTGTCTAGTTTCATTTATGCTATTCCCAGCAGCATGGATGGTACTCTAACATGGAAAAATCTTGTTTTTAACCTCCAAAGAGAGGCCCTATTTAAAAATAGCTACATTTCAGCAGCATGTCATATCCAAGGGAAGTGAAACCGGCCTGTTCTTCTTTTGCCCATCCTGCTATGTAAACAGAGTGGTGCAGCAGCAGTACAAAATAGCTCATTTAAACAGTTTCTCCTTTCCCATGGAAAAGTAAGGCGGCTTTGCTCACCATCCAACCACTTTTCATTAAGGCCTGCTTTAGAGAAAGTTATGGTTATATCCTCAAGAGAAAAATATGCCCAGTTTATTTCCATTCCTTATGCTGACACTGTGATGGTTAGAAAACCCCTGTTTCCTGTCCATAAAAAAACTCTGAGGAATGAGTTTGGTGATAATGGAGATTCATATAGTTTCACATGATCAATAATCCATTAAATGCATTGCTGGTATTACAGTGGGACTGGTGAGTAATATCTGACATTTGATAAAAGTTAATATGGAGCATGAACTTAAAATGAGATTAATTTTCACCAGCTGTCCAAATAAATGAAACAATGTCCATTATTAAGGAAGATGCTATGAGGTTACAGGGTGACTTGGACAGGTTGTGTGAGTGGGCAGATGCTTGGCAGATGCAGTTTAATGTGGATAAATGTGAGGTTATCCACTTTGGTGGTAAGAATAGGAAGGCAGATTATTATCTGAATGATGTCAAGTTAGGAAAAGGGGACATACAACGAGATCTGGGTGTCCTAGTGCATTAGTCACTGAAAGGAAGCATGCAGGTACAGCAGGCAGTGAAGAAAGCCAATGGAATGTTGGCCTTCATAACAAGAGGAGTTGAGTATAGGAGCAAAGAGGTCCTTCTGCAATTGTACAGGACCCTAGTGAGACTGCACCTGGAGTACTTTATGCAGTTTTGGTCTCCAAATTTGAGGAAGAATATTCTTGCTATTGAGGTTCACTAGGTTAATTCCCGGAATGGTGGGACTGTCATATGTTGAAAGACTGGAGCGACTAGGCTTGTATACACTGGAATTTAGGATGAGAGCGGATCTTATTGAAACATATAAGATTATTAAGGGATTGGACACATTAGAGGCAGGAAACATGTCCCCAAAGTTGGGGGAGTCCATAACCAGGGACCACAGTTTAAGAATAAGGGGTAGGCCATTTAGAACGGAGATGAGGAAAAACTTTTTCAGTCAGAGTTGTAAATCTGTGGAATTCTGCCTCAGAAGGCAGTGGAGGCCAATTCTCTGGATGCTTTCAAGAGAGAGCTAGATA
This sequence comes from Rhinoraja longicauda, assembly GCF_053455715.1. NCBI lineage: Eukaryota > Metazoa > Chordata > Chondrichthyes > Rajiformes > Arhynchobatidae > Rhinoraja > Rhinoraja longicauda. Next base: position 63,251,227 of record NC_135953.1, on the reverse strand, counting down.
GAGCTCTTAAAGATTGCGGAGTCAGGGCGTATGGGGAGAAGGCAGGAACGGGGTACTGATTGAGAATGATCACCCATGATCACATTGAATGGTGGTGCTAGCTCGAAGGGCTGAATGGCCTACTCCTGCACCTATTGCACTCCTGCATCTATTGTCTAACCCATGAAGTACAGACAAGGCTGGGGGTTTTTTAAAGTTCAAATGGATCGAGAATTTGAGTATTTCTTGTCATCTGCCAACAAGATATAATGGATTTTTGAGGGGTTTTTAATGCCATGGACTTTCGCAATTTCCTTTGTCATTTAAAAAAAACCATCAAGTGCTATCAAATGGTACAAATGCTTGATTCATAACATTAATTATTTTTATGAATAATTAACAAATACTTGAAATATTCCCCTCGACCAAAAAAAGTGGTTGCTTTATGCATGATAGGAGTCTGCATAGTTTTAGATATTTTGTTTGAGGTGTAGAACGTCTTAAGTTGCATGAAGGTGGATGAATCTCCCGAGCCAGATCAGGTATATCTGAGAGCACAGTGGGAAGCTAGTGATGGGCACAAAGGGTGGTGGATGTATGGAACAAGCTGCCAGAGGAGGGAGTTGAACCAGGAACTATCCCAACATTTAAGAAACAGTTAGCAGGTACATGGATTGGACAGGTTTGTAGGGATATGGACTAAATGCTGCCAGGTGGGACTAGTGTAGCTGGGATATGTTGGCCGGTTCTGGGCAAGTTGGGCCGAACAGCCTGTTTCCACTCTCTATCACGCTATGACACTAAGAAATTGCAGGTGCCTGGCTGAGATATATGAATCATTATTAGAAGGTAGACATAAAATGCTGGAGCAACTCAGCGGGACAGGCAGCATCTCTGGAGAGAAGGAATGGGTGACGTTTCGGGTCGAGACCCGACTTCAGACTGAAGAAGGGTCTCGACCCGGAACGTCACCCATTCCTTCTCTCCAGAGATGCTGCCTGTCCCACTGAGTTACACCAGCATTTTGTGTCTACCTTCGATTTAAACCAGCATCAGCTGTTCCTTACACATGAATCATTATTAGGTGCGGGTGAAGTGCCAGAAGACTTGCTTGACTACATTTGTGCCTCTATTTAAGAAGGGTTGCATGGAAAAGCCTTGGAACTATAGACTAGTTAGCCCAATGTCTGTGGTAGGCAAGTTATTGGAGAGTATACTGAGGGATAAGAAATATATGCATTTGGGTAGACGGGCTGATTAGGGAGAGTCAGCATGGTTTTGTACATGGGAGATAGTGTCTCCCGAATCTGTTCATTGAGGAAGTAGCTGAAAAGGTTGATTTAGAGCAAAGCCATATATGGTGTCTATATGAATTTCAGTAGGATATTTGATAATGTCTGCATGGTAGGCTACTCTGGAAGGCGAGATCACATGGGACCCAGGAAGAACTAGCCGACTGGATAGAGAATTGGCTTCATTGAAGGAAGCAGAGGTTGATGGTGGAAGGTTGTTTTTCAGTCTGGATGACTGTGACTGGTGTTGTGCCAAGAGGATCAGTGCTAGGCCCTTTGCTGTTTGTGGTTTATATCAATGATTTGGATGATAATGTGCAAGACATGATTAACAAGTTGGTAGATGACACGGAGGTGAATGGCATCATAGATAGTAAAGATGGTTGTCGAAAATTGCAGCAGGATCTTGATCAGTGGGGCAGGTGGCCTGAGGAATGGTTCATGAAGTTTAATCGAGATAAGTGTGAGTTGTTGCATTTTGGGGAGTGAAACCAAGGCAGGATCTTCACAGTGAATGGCAGTGCTCTGGGGAGTGTTGTAGAGCAGAGGGATCCAGGAGTGCAGCTGCATAGTTCCTTGAAAGTGACGTCACAAGTAGATAGGGTAGTCAAGAAGGTTTTTGGCACATTAGCCTTCATCACTCTCATTATTGAGCTACAGGGTTAGGTTGACTTGCTAGGACTGTATTCCTTGAAGCGCAGGATGATGAGAGATGATCTTATAGAGGTGTATAGGATCATGAAAATAGATAGGCTAAATGCACAGTCTTTTACCCAGAGTAGGGGAATCAAGAGCCAGAGCACATAGGTTTAAGTGAGGGGGGGGGGGGGGGAAGATATAATAGGAACCTGAGGGGTAAATTTTTAATACAATGAGTGGTGTGTGTATGTATTGAGCTGCCAGAGCAGGTCTTTAAGGCAGGTACTATCACAACATTTAAAAGACATTTAGACAGGTACATGGATAGGATAAGTTTAGAAGGATATGGGCCAAACGCAGACAGTTGGTAGTGTAAATGGGGTGTGGAGGTCGGCGTGGGAAAGTTGGGCCGATGGGCCCGTTTCCATGCCGTGTGACTTATGACCTAATGGTATCATAATTTTTGAAATCGACTGCTTTAATCTTAATATATTATTAGTAACAGCAGCCAATTTGTTCTTTTGGTTTTTTTTTTGTTTAGTTTTGTAATCGATGAAAGAATTAAAAGTGCAAAACCCGTATTGAAATGATTGTAAAGATCACATGAAATGCCTAAAACAAACTACTTGTTATTTACAGTACCTTCTTCGTGTAAGCTCCGACTTCCAACCACACCATCACCATTATCTCTTCGACAGCCACTGAAAGCGATGGTCAATCCCGCGCCTGCCTCTGCAGGCTCCACAACCGGTCATAATAGCTCTGAAACTGGGCAGTCTGCTCAGTCTCTCGGCTCGCCAAATCACAGTCCTTCAAGTGGCGCCCCACCGAATAAAGGTCAGGGTGCGGGCATTCGAAGTGGCTTGCCGCGACCTAGTGCCTCTGCTGGAGGGGGAATATCAGTGCCTCGGAGTAAGCTTGCACAGCCTGTTAGAAGGTAAGAGAGTGAGTGAAAGCAAAAATCTTTAGTTTACATGAATCAATGCCTCTCCCTTATTTAGCATGACTGAGAACAAGAATTGACAATGATTGTCTCAAGCTTTCACGGAATTTAGAACTCATTTTTGTGAACTAGTATCCTGCACTCCAAGGACAAATGGAAAACCTACCGCTTGAAAAGTAGATGATGCTATTGTTCTGCCAGTCCGTGGTGCTCATTAAATCATATGTCCCTTACGTAAATGATGCAACTTGCACCTGTTGTAGGTACCCTAACAAACTAATCCACACTGAGCTAGATGTGCATTCTGGGGGAAATGTAGCCTGTGCTTCCAAATGTGTATGGGTATATATGTATGAGCTGTACACAAATTGGGCAATCTTAAGCTGGAGAGGACCTGTGGTTAAATTCTAAGGGACTTGCGAAAGTCCCACATTTGGCTGAAGTTAGTCCAATCTTAAAAGGTGATTAAATCAATCTGCATCGTCCAATTTTCTGGGTGGGCTGGCGTCTATTCTTTTACAAACTAATGCTCGATTAACTCAACAGAAATACTTCCCAACTCTGTTTAACTTTGACAGAATAGAATATCAGCATGTTTTGCTTTCTAGACAGTATATATTTTCAATCATTTAAAAAATTGAGCATGATCCTGATTACGAGTGCTGTTTGTACAGAGTTTGTACGTTCTCCCTGTGACCACATGGGGTTTTCACCGGGCGCTCCAGTTGCTTCCCACACTCCAAAGACATACAGGTTTGTAGGTTAATTGGCTTTGGTGAAATTGCCTCTAGTGTGTAGGTTAGTGTTAGTGTACGGGATCTTTATTTGGCACAGACTCTGGGTCCATGCTATATCTCTAAAGTCATAAAATATAGATTTGAGACATTTACACCAGGTCAAAGTCCAGGCAGCTTAATCTTGCATCTATCTATTTCTGATTCATTGCCTTGTTTCAGACTTAAATCATCCATATTATCCATGTATATATATGATATGATATGATATTCCACCATGGTTATATCCTAACGTTCAGATCTCTTTGCATGAGCAACTTGAACAATGGCTGAATCAATAACAATTCTGGATTTAAACTTGGGATTTGAATACTATTTATGTTAATGTGACAAGTCATTGAAAGGCTTATGTTGTATATATTGCCCACTTTATACATGAATGAGCATATGGAATTATAACGTATTGATAATCAGTACAAATAAATGCCTACCAATCAATGTGTATTTAATTTTTTTAACTGTAGGGATAAATTCTAGGGTTAAGGGGCATAAGCATTCCGGAAGTGACGTGAGAGGACGCTGGCGTTGTTTGTTCGCCGCTTCTCACCACTTCTCTGTTTGTATTAATTTTGCTGTTTTTGGAAAGATTTCCTTCTGCTTGGACTAATCCTTCTGCTTGACCCTCCTGGCATCATCTGCCCAGCTCTACCTCCGCTGCCTCCGCACCCTTGGACTTCTCACTCCTGTCTGTGCTCCTGTCTCTGCTGGCTTGGACTGCTCTCCTGTGGGTTACCTGGACAGCTAGCTAGCTCCCTGCTAGCCACCGCTGCAGTCATCGAGCTGCAGGTTACTCGCTAGTTGCTAACGCTAACAGCTGCCCGGCTGCTTCCTCTGCCTGCACGTCCTCAGCTCCCTATTAACCCTTGGGCTGCTTAGCTTCCTCGGTCCTCCTCATAGGCCATGCTCTGGATCAGCCTGTTGTGACGTTTTGATGTGCTAGCCCGCGGTAGCCGGCTAACTTCTCCGGGCTCCGTGCTCCTTCGCTCCTGCCTGGCATGGCACTGAGGTACTTCGCTGCGAGGCTGCTCCAGCTCAACAACCACTCCACTCCGCCATGCATCTCTGCCATCATCAGCCACGGACTTCTACGACGACCCAGATACATCCACAGAGGTTCCGGTCACAAGTTTGCTTACTCCCAGACCGGTCACTCCATCCCTACACTCTGGTCAGCTGAGCGGACTTCCACTCGTCGATTACGTCATCACAATAACGCACACGAGCGCGCCCCCTCCCCTGTCTGCAAACCCTGGCAAAATCACCCGTGTCCATCCACACCATACAAAGCAACATGAAGCTCACTCTGTTCAATATCCGGTCCCTCAACAATAAAAGCCACATTCTGAATGACTTCATCCTGGAAAATAAACTGGACTTCCTCTGTCTGACTGAAACCTGGCAACAACCTCTGGACTACCTCCCACTCAACCTCACTACATCCAACGGATACTCCTACATCAATAAACCACGCTCGGAGGGCCGAGGTGGTGGGATTGCCGTAATTCACCGACAGGACTTCAAGATCAGCCTCATCTCCATCTCATCTGCTCCTTCATTTGAACTTTCAAACTCTCTGGCCACACACAATTAGTCATGGCAGTTGTCTACTGCCCTTCCAAACCACACCCATCATTCCTTTCTGACTTCTCTGACTTTCTGACCCAGCTCTGTTCTCTGTCCCCCTCAATCCTCCTCCTCGGTGATTTCAACATCCATATGGACTCCACTGACTCCACAATAACCGCTGACTTCACTGAAATACTCAACTGCTTTAACCTCACTCAACACGTCAATTTTTCCACCCATAACCGTGGGCACATTCTGGACCTTGTCTGCTCCACTGGACTAAATCTGCATCACCTCTCTGGCTCCGACCTCACCCTCTCCGATCACTTAGCCATCACCATGTCCGTCAACATTCCCACCCCAGCTCCAAGGCAAAAACGCAAAATCAACTTCCGTAAGCTGAACTCTGTTTCACCTACCTCGCTCTCATCCTCCCTCTCTGAAATAATGTCCGCCTTTCCCTTCGTTGACCTCCACAGCCCCTCTGACCTCACTGACTACTACAACCACACTCTCTCCTCCTGCCTCGACCAGCTTGCACCTATAAAAACTAAAACAGTTTCCTTCACCCACTCTGCTCCCTGGTTTACCCCCGAACTCCGCATGATGAAAACTCATGCCCGCCAACTTGAAAGACTCCGCAACAAAACAGGTCTCACAATTCACTCCCAAGCCTACAAAGACCACCTGCAGCACTACAAAGATGCCCTCTCCCACGCCCACTCCACCTACTACTCTCAAATAATTCACTCTGGCTCCGGAAACCCAAAAGCACTCTTCTCTACAATAAACAAACTCCTCAGCCCCCTGGACACCATCTCCCAATCATTCACAGTTGACAAATGCACCACTTTCCTTTCATTCTTCCAAAGCAAAATAGACAGCATCTACAGCACCGTAACCACCAACGCACCTGCTCCCCCTCAAACCACCTGCCCCCCCTTATCCTGTCAACCCCTACCTCAGTTCTCCCCAGTCTCCACCACCGACCTCTCTGACCTCTTCACAGGAATAAAAACTGCCACCTGCACTCTGGACCCCATCCCCTCCAGCTTTGTCAAAGTCTGCCTTCCTGCTCTCTCTCCACTTATCACTGCAACAATAAACTCCTCCCTGTCCACTGGCATCGTCCCGCCATCCCTCAAAATCGCTGCTGTCACCCCCATTCTGAAAAAACCTGGTCTCAACCCTGACACCCCAAACAACTTCAGACCAATCTCCAACCTACCATTTCTGTGCAAAGTTTTGGAACGTGCTGTAGCTTCCCAACTCAAATACCACCTCTCTACCAATAACCTGTATGAAACTTTCCAATCCGGATTCCGCTCCAACCACTGTACTGAAACTGCGCTCCTCAAAATCACAAACGACCTTTTCCTCTCCTCCGACGCTGGCAACCTCAACATCCTCATCGAGGGCGGCACGGTAGCGCAGCGGTAGAGTTGCTGCTTTACAGCGAATGCAACGCCGGAGACTCAGGTTCGATCCTGACTATGGGTGCTGCACTGTAAGGAGTTTGTAGGTTCTCCCCGTGACCTGCGTGGGTTTTCTCCGAGATCTTCGGTTTCCTCCCACACTCCAAAGACGTACAGGTATGTAGGTTAATTGGCTGGGTAAAGGTAAAAATTGTCCCTAGTGGGTGTAGGATAGTGTTAATGTGCGGGGATCGCTGGGCAGCACGGACTTGGTGGGCCGAAAAGGCCTGTTTCCGGCTGTATATATATGATATGATATGATATGATACTTGACCTCAGCGCCGCCTTTGACACCATAAATCACTCCATTCTCCTCACCCGACTTGAAACCTCCTTTAACATCACCGGCACAGCCCTATCCTGGTTCAAATCTTACCTCTCTGACAGGCACTAGTTCATCTCCATTAACAACTGTAAATCCCCCACCGCTCCCCTCCCCCAAGGTGTCCCCCAAGGCTCAGTCCTTGGCCCCCTCCTCTTCATCCTCTACCTGTTCCCCCTTGGTCAATTAATCCGCCGTCATGGTCTCAACTTCCACTGCTTCGCCGATGATATTCAGCTCCTCATCTCCACCAAGTCAATCTCCCCCACCACACACTCTACACTGACAAACTGCATCACTGAAATAAAATCTTGGCTTCAATCAAATTTCCTCAAACTCAACTGCAACAAATCTGAAATCATCATCATTGGTCCAAAAACGCTCACCAAATCCACCCAAAACTTCATCCTCAATATTGATGGTCTCCCAGTATCCACCTCCCCTCACATCCGGAATCTTGGAATCATCTTTGATCAAACCCTCTCCTTCGACAAACACATCAAACACATCACAAAGACAGCCTTCTTCCACCTCAAAAACATTGCCCGTCTCCGTCCATCCCTCTCCTTCACAGCTGCAGAAACCCTCATCCACGCCTTCATCACCTCCCGTCTGGACTACTGCAACAGCCTCCTCTTTGGCTCACCCTCAAAAATCATCAGTAAACTTCAATACATTCAAAACTCCGCTGCCCGTCTACTCACCCACTCCCCGATCCGTGACCATATCACCCCCGTCCTTTACAAACTCCACTGGCTCCCCATCCCCCAGAGAATCCAATACAAAATCCTCCTCATGACCTACCAAGCCCTCCATAACCTGGCCCCATCCTACCTGACTGACCTCCTCCACAGGCACACTCTCACCTGCACCCTCCGCTCAGCTGCTGCCAATCTCCTGTCCCCCCCCCCCATCCGGACCAAACTCAGATCCTGGGGGGACAGGGCTTTCTCCATCGCTGCTCCCACCCTATGGAACTCACTACCCCAAACCGTCAGAGACTCCTCCTCACTCACCACATTCAAAACATCACTGAAGTCTCACCTCTTCAGCACTGCCTTCAACCACTGAAGGTCACCTCACCTTCTGTCTCCTTTCTCTGTTCATTTACTTATTTATCTATTTATTCACTTCTCTATGTTCTAGAAATCCCTGTAAAGCGTCTTTGAGTGTTTGAAAAGCGCTATATAAATGTAATGCATTATTATTATTATTATTAAGCAGGAAACTGGAAACCAAGGTCACGTCAACCACGATCTGATTGACTGACAAAGCAGGTTTGAAGGGCCATCTGCTCCCACTATATGTTCGTGGGTACATTTGAGATTTGTTTGACTTGTAAGTAAATTGTCATATGAATTCACTTCTCTTTTTGTAAATTGATTTATAGATCATTGCCAGTCCCGAAGACGTATGGCAACATGAGAGATGAAAGCTGGAAAGATGGTTGCTATTGAATGAAATACTCAGAACAGTCTCACGCTCACTCCACGAACGTTCTTGGAACAAAAGGACTTTTATAGACTGTTCATGGAAATATAGCAGGATTTGAGAATATCCAGTTCTCTGCCATAAATCAGCACAAGTTGGTGGAGATCATGGAGTAGCAGCACTTTATTGACATTAAACATCAGTTTTTACATCAGTTTTTCCATGTACAATCAGTTTTTTCCATAACTGTCCATTGTTTTGATGCTAGTGAGAAGATGATATTGACATTTAAGACATAATAAAAGTCTGGACACAATCCCAAAAAATGCCAAAGAAAAAGCTTACAACAACCAGTGCTAGGGAAAAATGGATAATTAACATTGTCCTTTGAACGATTAAGTAAAATAGACTATTTGTGAAAGCCTGTTTTTGTACAATCAGATGTAGCAGTGGCAGATTTTGTATTCGGGAAGAGAAGGAAGAGACAATTCCAGTAACACATAGAACAGATCTACCGTTACAGTGATTCATAGTCCAATGCACTCTGGTTTAGTTTCAGCACCAAAAATCATCATCTTTGCAGTTGTGACCACCTTCAGTGATATGTATTCAAATTACACAGTCTTATTTTGTTGAGTACAATTTTGGGTGTGAGGGGGATGTAATTTTAATTTGTGGCGACTTGCAATAATATCCCAACGATAAAGATGAATATTATCAATTGTCACCCTAAAATATTTGAAATGAAACCGGTATTTTTTTTTCTGTAAGGTGTTATGTATGAGCAAGGTGACTTATGATCTGTCCGTGATCACTGGAGTTGTGCTCTGTTGTACATTGCAACTGACTGAAACTTTCAACCTATTGCTTGTGAGAAAAAGCATGTTGTAACCTAAACGGTGCTCTGTACAGACAAAACTATGGATAAGTGGCTAAAGTTGAGTATATATTGTAAGTGAGACACTTTGTTTAAGTATTTGCCCACACTAAGAAAATGTATCCATCAAAGTGAACACCACATTTGAATGTGCATAACTATTTCAATGTCCATTTTTATGAAGTGACTTTTATTTTAAATTGCCAAAGGGCTTGGTGTTAAGCAGGTTTTACACAATTTTGTTTGTCAAATTGTACAGCACTGGCTCAGGAAAGAGTGGTGTAAATGTGCAGCCAAGTTTTCAGCAATCAGCACATAATAGGATTTGTTCATTTTTATAACGTGTTTCTTTTATAAGATATGTAGTGAAAACTTAGTCCATTAAAATTGTAATCTGATCATACCACAGTGCTTACAAAAATGCAACATAATTCTATCTAAACTATGCACTGGTTATCCTGTTATATCAATAAACTTGCTTGGAGCTGTTCAATAAATACTGAAGCCTGGTAGGTACTATATTCAGTAATTACCATTTAAGAAGTCACTACACGTGTATATTCTTATGAAAATTTGAGTTTACATTTAAATATTTGCATACTACTGCAGGGAGTTGTATGTTTATTATTTTGAGTGATGCCGTGGAACAGTTTAATTTGACCATATAGTCAATCGCCAGAATCCATTGTTTAATTATTTCAAAAAGAGTGTATGTTGATACATGAACTGGAAGCAGTTTATGCAATTTCAGTAGAAAACATTCTTTCCTAGTGGCCATATTCCTGGTGTTGGAGCCTTGATAAATATATAATGGTGTGATAAATGTGAAGTGACTGAGCTGGCCAGGACTATGGTGAACACAAAGGTTAGGGATGAACAATGAGTGGATGAGATGGATGTGAAGTGATGGGGTGAGCACAGTGAATAGGATGATCAGTCTACATAGATAGCTGAACATGAGATACGTGTGACAAGATTTACAGTGCGTGTGTGGATTGAATATGTGCCATGTGTGCAAGTAGTGAGAGAGTTAAATGATTTTGTTTTTGTTTACTCATCTGAAAGACCAGGTGAAGTAACCTGTTTCAGTTTTACATTTGGCAAAAGCACAGAATACTCTCATTCATTTGAACATAATTGTGTTACATGCAAAAAAACTGAATGTAATACTATAAACATTATTTAGTTGTGCAGGTATGTGTTTAAACATTTTCCACTGAGAAGTTGCCTAAACAAGAGAATTATATTTATTTTATTTGAGTTATCTTCCAGTATCTTAAAAGTTATCAAGAGCAGTTTAATTTCAAAATTTTGCTTTTAAACAGGTGTGAAATGCATGTTGTGAAGTAAGCAATCTCCTTAGAATGGATGTTTGGTTTAGTTCTTTCCACAGGAGAGATATAATGCTTGAAAATTATGAATATCAAAGACAAAAACTTTTAAGCAGGAAGGATCCTGTGAATGGCAGGAGGGAGTGATGGAAACCATATTCCATTCTAAGCTATAAGATTCTCTTCACGTAATGACAATGAAAGCTGACAGTACACAATAGTGGAATTCTTTTGGTATTTAATAACTTCTTCGAAAAAAGACATGAATAATACACAACCATTCGCACGCTGCAGTACTACAACAGTTGGACAAAAATGAAACCTCACTAACCTTAAGAATAAATTGAATAAAATTAAAAGCATCTGTCTCTCAGCATGAGACAAAAAGGATCAGAAATTTGACACTCAAACAGCACTGAGCTCTTGTGGGCAAAAAGACTTGCTTACACTGAAAAATGAATTCATTTTGTATTAAAAAAAATAGTGCCTATAATTTAAATTTATTTTTGAGGTTGTTATAATGTTGATTGGTGAATGCGAGTTAATTTTTGTGCCAATATCTTGGAGTAAATGATACTCAGTGTAAATAAATGGTAATGTATTGCTTTCTTTATTTAATTTTTGCTTTGCCATATAACTTTTGTAAATGTTAATGAACTTGTTTAAAAAATATGCAAGAATCACCTTGTTTAAAAAAAAATAAACATTTCTTGACATTGGAGAAGTATTGCAGCTTTTTGTAGTTATCAATATCGAATAGACCAGGGTCTAATCAACTGATTGTCACAATGGAGATGAACTGTTTTAAATATACAGTGATAAGGAAAAAGATGAAGTAAATATACTTTTGGCCATATACTTGTGGAAGCACTAAACAGAGCCACATTAGCGTCCTCGACAAATAGAATATTGGAGACTTGCTCAATTTAAAAACATAAATGTATCAGAAGGCTTGAACACATGGAACCATGAAACATTTAATATGTGCATCAATTAGCAGAGCACAAAGTGTGTTTCCCCTCACCCCACTGGGAACACTTCCATTACTGACGAATGGGAAACCCTATTCCCTGACCTAACCTTTGTTCCAGTTGCTCTCCTCCATAATGAATATGGCATAATTGCATTTCCCAGCACTTGAGCCATATAACCTCTGCCTCGACGATTCAATTGCTTGTCTAGATCCTTTATAAATATTGTGAGTGTCTCTATTTCCATCACTCCCTTGGGCTGCGTATTCCATTGTAGTCCAATTAAGTATAACCAGGGCCTCAATGCTGAGGATGTAGACTTGGGAGAGAACATTGATGTTAGATGTGAATTTGGAGGATCCTGAGGAGACAAAACACTGTCAGGGAGACAGTAGTATCTCACAATATTGTACTGTGATCTTAAATGCTCACCAATGTGTTAACTTCAAAAGAATAGAGTTTTATATCCAAGCTTGCAAATATCACAATGGTGAGAAGCAGCTGAAGGCTTTGTATTATTTATATTTAGAGTTGTGGTAAATATAGCTGAAGGCAGTATTTATTGCCAATGCCTAATTTCCTACAAGATTGCCACCACCTTTAATTTCTGTGTTTTGTTAAAGGTTGGTGGCTGGGGATATCTAGGACATGATCCAAAAACTTAGAAAAATAAGAGTTGGGTAGTCCATTCTGCCCTTCCTGCCAGCGCCATAGCCAATCCTTTAGCTGGATACCACATTCGTGCTCTCTCCCCTTACCCTGGCCTCCACTGTCTTCAGCAGCAGAGAATTCCATAGGTACACTGCCCTCTGATTCAAGGGATTTCTTCCCCTCAGTCCTAAATGCACTACCCCATTTCCTGAGCTTGTACACCCTGGCTACAGACAGCCCCAGCCTGGGGAGCAGTCTGATCATTCTTTATTACTCTCCCTCTGTGGAAAGTAGATATTACCCTTCCTCTGTGGCAAGGAGATGAAAACTGTGTATAGTAATCCAAGTGTAATTTCACTTTGAGGGAGTGCAGCCGTAGGTTCACCAGGTTAATTCCCGGGATGGCGGGACTGACATGCAGTATGTGGGATTTTATCAAGGGGCTCTGGAAATCCAAAACAGCTCTTCCACTGTTTCTCCCTTATCAGTTTTTAGGTTTTGTCTGATCCCATTGATATTATGAAAGATTCTTGTTGTCCTTTATGATGACACGACAAACTGGAGATGCTGAAATCTTGAGCAAAACATAGTGCTGGTGTCATTTAGTGGGTCAGGCAACATCTGTGGAGCAAATGGACAAGTTTAGTTTGGTTAAGTTTATTATTGTCATGTGTACCGAGATACAATGAAAAGCTTTTTGGTTGCATCCTATCCAGTCAGCGAAAAGACAATACATGATTCCAACCAAGCTGTCCACAGTGTATAGATACAGGATAAAGGGTATAATGATGACATGACGTTTTGGATCAGAAACCTCCTTCAGACTGATATTCAGTTTCCTCAACCTTTTGTATTTTGCAGTTATCCTAACTAACAGGCTCAAGAAATGTATCTGCTCTTGATGTCAGGCTCCACATCAGTAGTCCCATTTTTTTCTCTTGTTCCCTTTTTAAATAGAGGTTACATCTGCAACATTAATTTCTGCAGGTTATTCCATAATCTGTAGAATTTGGAGAGATTATAACCTAAATCTACGATTTCCAGCCACTTGCAGCAGTCTGGGATGCAATATGTCAGGTTGTGGAAAATGCTACTCAGTCACATTAACTTCTCTAACATTTCTTATTTAAACAACTTAGTTTCCTTCGACACTTCCTTTTCCTTGGACTCCAGGTAACCTAGCATTTCTGGGGAAGTTATTTTGTGTGTTTTTCTGTGAATTTCCATTGTAAATTCTCCTGTTTATTAACATAAGAGATCTATATTTGCTTTCACTGCTTTTTTCCCCCTTTTTATAAACTAGTGGAAACTTCTACATTCTGTTTGTATATTCCCTGATTCTGGTACCCTCTGTGCTCTCTTTTTTAATTTTTTTAATTAATTTTATTTAAATTTTAACAAAACACATACATGTTACAGCTCATCGTACCCAATGATACCTACATTATAAATTCGATTATACATTATAAATTCGATTATACATGTATTGTTCTGTATTATCTCCCCACCCACAACCCCCCCCCCCCCCACCCCCCAGTTAGAAAAAATAGGAAAAAGGAGAAGAAAAGAAAGAAAGAAAAAAAAAAAGAAAGAAAGAAAGAAAGAAAGAAACCTGGAGACAAGAAGGAAACACTACCGGCTAATTTCTTATTAAATTCTTTTTAGGGGTATCAAAACAATCCTGAAATTAAATATTTCCAATTCTTAATCCTAGTTTTAAAGTGAATGGGTTCCAAAGTTTCAAAAAGAAATCATATCTATTTCTCAGATTATAAGTAGCTTTTTCTAATGGGATACAACTACGCATTTCTGCATACCATCTTTCAATTCTTATTTCCTTATGATCTTTCCAAGTGACCGCTACACATTTTTTTGCTATTGCTATTTTGAGAAATCTTTCCTGATATTTATCTAAAATTAATCTTGATAATATTCCTTTAGTATCTCCCAATAAAAACAACCTTGAATCCAATGGTATGGTCTTATTCATCAATTTTTCCAATTTTTTTTTTAGGTCTTTCCAAAAAGGAGTTACCTTCGGACATGCCCATGTGGAGTGTAAAAAAGTACCCACATCCTGGTTGCATCTAAAACAAATGTCAGGTAAATTTGGATTTAAATTGTTTAATTTTTTCGGAGTTAAATATAATTGATGTAAAAAATTATATTGTACTAAACTATATCTCACATTAATAGTATTTTTCATACTTTCTAAACACAATCTTTCCCAACTTGGTTCATCAATGCTAATATTCAGATCTGTTTCCCATCTTTGTCTTGATTTTTGAATTCCTGTCTTTGGACTAGATTTTTGTAATAATTTATACATTGAAGATATAATTTTTTTAGTTCCCTTGCCCTGAATCAGGGATTCAATTCCTCTAATTTGAAATAAAAACATTGAATTACCTAACTTTTCCCTTAAAAAAGATTGTAGTTGATAATAGAAAAAAATACTGTTCCCTGGAATTTGATATTTCTCAATTGAGAAAATGTCAAAAAATTATTTCCTTCATAGCAATCTCCTATATGTTTAATACCTTCTGTTCCCAGACTTGTAATATTTGATTATTCAATTTTTTACTAATGGAGTTTTAGCTGTTAGAAAGAATCTTTTATCATTAGCTTTAACTGTTTTCAACAATATATTAATTAAATGTTTTAGCAAAGGTGACTCTTGATCCTTAACTAATAGCTCCGCTTCCCATTTATAGATAAATTCTTCTGGGCATAGTTCTTTTATTTTATCCATTTCAATTTTAACCCATGCTGTTTTTCCACCCTCTTGATAAAAGGATGAAATAAAACTCATTTGTGCTGCCAGATAGTAATTTTTAAAATTTGGTAATTGCAGTCCACCTAATTCAAATTTCCATGTTAATTTTTCCATAGACACTCTTGGCATTTTACCTTTCCAAAGAAAATTTCTCACAATTTTATTCAATTCTTGAAAAAAAAATATTTGGTAAAGGTATAGGCAGTGTTTGGAATAAATACTGTATCCTTGGAAAAATATTCATCTTAATACAGTTCACTCTCCCTAGCAATGTAATTGGAAGATTCATCCATTTCTTCAAGTCCTCATCTATTTTTTTAATTAGTGGTTTATAATTTAGTTTATACAGATTATTTAACTTATTATCTACTTTAACCCCTAAGTACTTCATGCCTTCTTTTTGCCATTTAAACTGACTTTCTCTTTTACATTGATCATAATTACCTTCAAAAAGAGGCATTATTTCAGTTTTGTCTTTATTAATTTTGTATCCTGATACTTTCCCATATTCTTCCAGTCTGAAATATAATTTTCTTAAGGATTCCAATGGTCTAGTAAGACAAATTAAAACATCATCTGCAAATAACATAATTTTGTGATTTTCCTGATTAACTTTAAATCCTTCAATGTCTAAATCTGATCTTATTAGCTCTGCCAGAGGTTCAATGGCCAATACAAATAAAGCCGGTGACAAGGGACATCCCTGTCTACTAGATCTTTCCAAATTAAATGATTGAGAAGATTGGCCATTTGTCACCACTTTGGCTTTAGGTTGTTTAAGAGCTTTTACCCAGTTAATGAAACCATTTCCCAATCCGTACTTCTCTAATACTTTAAATAAAAAATCCCATTCTAACCTGTCAAACGCCTTTTCAGCATCTAAAGCAACTGCTACGCTCAATTCCTTTCTTTTCTGTGCTAAATGTAAAATACTTATAAATCTTGCTACATTATCAGATATTTTCCTTTTTTTGACAAATCCAGTTTGGTCCTCTTTAACCAGCTTCGGTAAGTATTCTGCCAATCTCCTTGCCAAAAGCTTAACAACTATTTTATAATCTGCATTCAACAATGATATTGGTCTATAAGAAGATGCATTTAAAGGGTCTTTCCCTTTTTTTTAATTACGGTTATAATTGCCATTGAGAAGGATTCTGGTAATGTAGAAGTTTTTTCCGCTTGATGTATCACTTCCATAAATACTGGTAACAACAAATCTTTAAATTTTTTATAGAACTCAGGCGGGAAACCATCTTCCCCTGGAGATTTATTACTTGGTAAAGAATATAATACTTCCTCCACTTCTCTCAAAGTAAAGGAGGCATTTAGTCCCATCTGCTCCTCATTAGAGATTATTGGTAATTGTATCTTGGATAAAAAATTATTTATCTTAATTTCATCCTTTTCAGATTCAGAATGGTACAGATTAGTGTAGAATTGCTTAAATACCTCATTGATTTCTCTAGGTTTATAAGTAATAATGTTTTGATCTGTTCTAATTGAATTTATTGTTCTTAATATTTGTTCTTTCAGTTGCCATGCCAATACCTTGTGCGCTCTTTCTCCTAATTCATAATATCTTTGGTTAGTTCGTAATATTAGTTTTTCTGTTCTGTAAGTATGTAAAGTATTGTATTGAAATTTTTTATTTGCAAGTTGTATTTTTTTCGTATCTGAAGAAGCTTTCTGTAAGTCTTTTTCTAATACGGTGATTTATTTTTCTAATCTTTCAGATTCCTTCCTATAGTCTTTCTTTATCTTAGATGAGTAGCTTATAATTTGGCCTCTCAAATAAGCCTTCATTGCATCCCATACAATAAATTTATCATCAACTGAATTTAAATTTGTTTCCAAAAATAATCCAATTTGTCCTCGAATAAAATCACAAAAGTCTTGCCTTTTCAATAGTAAAGAGTTGAGTCTCCATCTATAGACTGACTGTTCTTTATCTGGCATCGTAATTTTCATTAATAATGGTGAGTGATCCGATAACAATCTAGCCTTGTAATCTATTTGTATTATTCTACCCCTTAATTGAGCTGAAATCAAAAATAGATCTATTCTAGAATATGTATCATGTCTATTGGAATAAAAGGAGTAGTCTTTTTCCCTGGGATGGCTTTTCCTCCAAACATCTATTAAATTTTAAATTTCCATTAAATTCAAGGTTGTCTTCGCTGCTCTTGTCCTTGTCGTTGTCCTTGATGATCTATCCATTACTGGATCTAAACAAAAATTGAAATCTCCCCCTATCAATATATTTTCATGTGCTTCTGCCAGATTTAAAAAGGCACCCTGCACAAACTTCTCATCATCTATATTTGGTGCATATATATTCATTAAGGTCCACAATTCTGAGAAAATTTGACAATGTACCATTACAAATCTACCTACTGGGTCACTTATGATATTTTGTATCTTAATTGGTAGCGTTTTCTTAAATAGGATAGCAACCCCTCTTGCTTTTGAGTTAAAAGAAGATGCGACCATACTTCCTACCCAATCTCTCTTTAACTTTTGATGTTCTTTTTCCGTTAGATGTGTTTCTTGCAAGAAAGCTATATCTACTTCCAATTTTTTCATCTGTGTTAAAATTCTCTTCCTTTTTATCGGTCCATTTAACCCATTCACATTATAGCTTTAAAAATGTAATTTGTTATCCATTCATTCCTTTTTTTTCCCCTTTTTCCTTACCTTGATACCTCTTCCGGTATTTACATTGTGCCGTATTTCAGTGTGCTCCCCTCCATAGTCCAGGTATAAAAACAGAAAAGAAAAAAGAAAGATAGAAAAATAAACCCTCCCTCTAATGTTGCTAATAAATAGATTAGCAACATTACCCCCCTCTATTATACGAGGTGTGGTCCGCACCACACTTGTGCCCATGATTATGGTGGAGCATCCACATTCTCCAACCCCCCCCGATGTATCAAGTACTTCTAAAAATTAACTATCCTTAATACAATTAATCCCCTCTATAGTATACAGATCTTAATAATAATCATTCATTCATGAGTCTTCTTAAGCATTTCTCGATGGCAATTCTTCCGCATACTCTTCTGCTTTGACAAAATCTTAAAAAAAATTATTTTCTCCAGTGTTGATCATAATCTTCAAAGTAGCCGGATGCAGTAAAATAAACCTATAGCCCTTCTTCCATAGAATATTTTTTGCCTTATTAAATTCTTTTTTTCTGCTCAATAAGACATTACTGATGTCTGGGTAAAAGATTATTTTAGTACCTTCATATTCTATTGGTTTTCCCTCTCTTATATTATTCCCGACTGTTTTGAAAACCAATTCTCGATCTTGGTATCTTAAAAATTTAATCAACACAGATCTTGGCTTTTGATTAGCCGAGGGTTTCGGTCTTAGAGCCCTATGTGCTCTTTCTATTTCCATCCGACCTTGTTTGTCTATTCCCAGAGTAGTCACTATCCAATCTTGAAAAAAGTTAATTGGGTCTTCCCCCTCCACTCCCTTTGGCAAACCAACAATTTTAACATTATTTCTCCTGCTATAGTTTTCCAAGGCATCCAACTTCTCCACCGTCTTTTTGTTTTCAATTGCTGCAGCAGTAATACTGTCTTCATTTTTTTCCACTCTAGATTTTAACATTTCATTTTCCATTTGTATATTATCCACTTTATTTGTCACTGTTTGAAAATTCTCCTCCATTTTTTTCAAAGTCTTATGCAATTTCTTGTTATCTCTCCTCATTAATTTGTTATCTCTTTCAATTTTCTTAAGCCTGTTAATAATTTCTTGAAACATCGTTTTCATATTAGTCTCTGTATCTTCTTGATTTTCTTCCTCATTTCCACTTCCACTGTTAGTGGGGTTTCCCGTTACCTCATCATCACTCGTGTCCGAAAGTCCAGACTCGACTTCAGCAGCCTCTCGGCAAACAATGGGCCTTTTTGATAACTCACGGTGACCCCCTCGTATTCTGCCCCGAGTCAAAGAGTGCTTGCTGGGAGTAGCGGACTCCAGCTTCGTACCGGAGCCCTCCCCAGTCTCACCGCCTGCCGAGGGGTCACCAAATCCAGTCCCCTGCTCCATCAGAGCTGTGGGCCTACCTTCGATTTTTTTTCTTGATTCCTTTGTTGGATTTCCTTGCTTCTGTGGCCGTTGTAGTCCTCTTTTTTCTTTCTTGGAAGGCATCCGTACGTTCTGTATACTTTCTGATTTGATTTAAAGTACTTGATTTCCTTTAGTTCGTCTTTTTTTAGCAGTTTAGGGCTTTGTTATCGGGAGTGCTGAAAAGTTATGTCTACTCAGCCAAGCATTGGACACGCCCCCCCTGTGCTCTCTTAATAAATCTCTTTGTCCTTCTTTGCAACCCTCCAAACTGCTCCCAGTCCTCAGGCTTGCTTTTTATCTTCTGGTGTAGCGACCATAGAAAGTCGTCCTAGTTGTCGAACCCTCAGATTGGCCAGCAAGGTCACGTGTGGGTGCGACCGTAGGGATTGGTCCAGAGAGCGACACCGCTGATTGGACAGCGTGGTAATGTGCGCTTTTGGCGCCCGAAAAGAGTCAGTTGGGAGACGTCTTCGAAGAGAACAGTTAGTTTTAATGGTTGTCTGTAGTCTTGTTAAGAAAACTTTGTAATCGAATATTGCTGTCGCAATAAACTTCTTCAACAAAGAACAAGTTTCCAGACTCGCCATATTGGTGACCCCGACGTGATCCAGCCGATCACTTACCATGAGTGAATCAAACGCCTCGTTGTTGGTTCCTACGCCCAGCACACCGGAGCTAAGCACGGTCAGCGTTCACCTTCCGTCGTTTTGGACACATCAACCACAATCTTGGTTTGTCCATACCGAAGCCCAGTTTCACTTTAGAAACATCTCAGCAGACGCAACAAGGTATTACTACCTCGTCAGCGCTCTACCGCCGGAGACGACCGCGCGGGTGATGTGGTTCATCATCAATCCTCCGGCAGAAAACAAGTACGAGGCCATGAAGGCATTGTTGTTACGGACCTTCGGGTTCAGCAGGCAGGACCGAGCTAAGCGTCTTATGCACCTACCGGATCTCGGAGATCGGCTGCCGTCCATTCTCATGGCTGAAATGTTAACGCTAGCAGGTGAACATACGGATTGCCTCATGTTCAAGCAGGCATTCCGAGAGAAGCTTCCCGAAGATGTCAAACTTATGCTCACGGATTGTTCTTTTAAGGACCCCGTGGCATATGCAGAAAAAGCTGATGCCCTCATGGCGTCCAAATCGAAAGAAAGAGGTTCAATCAACAAGGTCTCGACATCAGCGGCCACGCCACAGCGACATCAAGATGGCGCCGCGTCTCCCACCATTTCTCCAAAAGCCCGCCAAAAGGATCCGCACAAGCACGGCTGGTGCAATTACCATCTACGATGGGGTGGAGAATCCCGCAACTGTCGCTCACCTTGTACCTTCTCGGGAAATGCCTCGGCCGGTCGTACATAGAGGCAGTTGCGATTGGCCAAAACCGACGCCTCTACGTCCGAGACAAATTCACGGACACAGAATTTTTGGTTGACACGGGAGCCATTGTCAGTATCGTACCGCTGACCGACCTTGAGACCAGATCGGGTAAGACAGGTCCAACCCTCATCGCGGTTAATGGCAGCCCCATCCGCACGTATGGTACGCGGAAAATGTCCCTGGTTTTAGGCCTCCGCACGTATGAATGGCCATTCATTATAGCAGACGTCAGCCAGGCGATCCTAGGTGCAGATTTCCTCTGGGCCTTTTCACTAGTCCCCGACGTCCGCGGTAACGACCTCCGACCCTCCGCCAGCAACGATGAACCCGCCGCTCCGACAACCGCCACCCCACCCAGCCCGACTGTCCAGGCCGTCGTCGCGGCCCCCGACTCGTATGCTGAGGTCCTGGTGGAGTTTCCAGAGCTGCTCATCCAGCGTTTCGACGCCCCTTCGGCCAAGCACGGTGTGGTCCACCACATCCGCACCGAGGGCCCACCCGTTTTCGCTCGGGCCCGGAGGCTACCGCCCGACAAGCTGGTGGTGGCGTGGGCGGAATTTAGGAAGATGGAGGAAATGGGCATTGTCCGTCAGTCCAACAGCCCGTGGGCCTTGCCGTTGCATATGGTCTCCAAAGCATCTGGGGGGTGGAGACCATGTGGCGATTATCGGCGTCTCAACGCTGTCACCACGGCTGATCGCTATCCCATACCGCACCTGCAGGACTTCTCCTCTGGGCTGGAAGGTGCGGTGGTGTTCTCCAAGATCGATTTGGTGCGAGGATACCACCAGATTCCTGTGCGGCCGCAGGACATACCAAAAACTGCCACGATCACTCCGTTCGGGTTGTTCGAATGGTTGCGCATGCCTTTCGGTTTAAAGAACGCGGCACAGGCTTTCCAGCGACTGATGGACCGTGTGGGTCGGGATTTGCCTTTTGTGTTTATTTATTTCGATGATATCCTGGTCGCCAGCCGCTCAGTGCAGGAACACCAGGCCCACTTGCGGGCTGTATTCCAGCGGCTCCAAGAACACGGGCTCGTCATCCAACCCTCCAAGTGTCAATTCGGCCTCCCTTCTCTCGATTTCTTAGGGCACAGAATCACCCCTGCCGGCGCCACCCCTTTGCCCGAGAAGGTGGAGGCTATCCGGGCATTTCCGCGACCCACCACAGTGAAAGGTCTGCAAGAGTTCGTAGGCATGGTTAACTTCTACCATAGGTTCGTCCCGGCAGCAGCGCGGGTCATGCGCCCGCTCTTCCAGTGCCTTGCGGGTAAACCTGTAGAGTTGATATGGTCCCCGGCCGCGGAGTCGGCCTTTGCAGCAGCTAAGGCGGCTTCGGCAGACGCTACCATGTTGGTCCACCCGAGCGCCTCTGCCCCCACGGCCCTGATGGTCGATGCCTCTGACGTGGCGGTGGGTGGGGTTTTGGAGCAGCAGGTGGGTGGCTTTTGGCAGCCCTTGGCGTTTTTCAGCCGGCAACTGAGTTCGGCTGAGCTGAAATATAATGCCTTTGACCGAGAGCTTCTGGCCCTCTATTTAGCTGTTCGTCATTTCAGGTATTTCCTTGAAGGCCGCCTATTTGTGGCCTTTACAGACCATAAACCATTAACTTTTGCTTTTTCCAAATTGTCCGACCCATGGTCGGCCCGCCAGCAGCGGCACCTGACTGCCATCTCTGAGTTTACCACCGATGTCCGTCATGTCGCTGGTAAGCTTAATGCCGTTGCTGACGCCCTGTCTCGGCCTGCTGTTTCCCCCATTTCGGTGGTGGACTGCGAGGTGGATCCCCAGGAGCTTGCGGAGGCACAGCTTCTAGCGGATACCGCCTCGGCATACCAGTCAGCCACTTTGGGGTTGAAGTTGGCCCAGGTGGCCTGCAGGCCGGAGGGCACAAAAGTCTGGTGTGATGTTTCCCTTCCCCGTCCCAGGCCGGTAGTGCCGCCCTCCCTTCAGCGCCGGGTGTTCGATGCCATTCACGGGCTGGCGCACCCGTCCATCCGCTCCACCTCTGCCTTAGTAGCCGCTCGGTTTGTGTGGCATGGCCTGCGTAAACAGGTAGCTGTTTGGGCCCGTTCCTGCGTTCCCTGCCAGACCGCTAAAGTCCAACGCCATGTCCAGCTCCCGGTACAGGAGTTTGAGGTCCCAGCGGTCCGTTTTTTCCATATTCACGTGGATTTAGTAGGACCCTTGCCTTCCTCCCGGGGCTACACCCATCTGCTCACGGTGGTGGATCGGTTCACCCGGTGGCCAGAGGCTTTCCCATTGTCAGATACCTCTGCTGCCTCTTGTGCCAGGACCTTGGCCCTCCATTGGGTGGCACGTTTCGGGGTTCCGGCTGTTATTACCACCGACAGGGGGCCACAGTTCACTTCAACCCTCTGGGCCACGCTAGCAGAGCTGTACGGTTCCCGGTTGCAACACACCACAGCGTACCACCCCCAGGCTAATGGGCTTGTGGAGAGGTTCCACCGACAACTCAAGGCGGCCCTCAGTGCGAGGCTGGAAGGCCCGGACTGGGTAGACCAACTTCCCTGGGTCCTTCTGGGCATCCGGGCCGCTCCTAAGCAGGATCTCGGTGCTTCGTCCGCGGAACTAGTATATGGCTCGCCACTTCGAGTACCCGGGGATTTGCTTCCGGACTCCTCCGGCCAGCTGCCTCCAGTTCAGTTAGTCTTAGCATCTCTCCGGGCACGCGTGGGTTCCCTGGCCCCGGTTCCGACTTCACGTCATGGGTGTCCCATGGTACACGAACCGCCTGCCCTGAAAGACTGCGAGTTTGTATTTCTGCGTAAGGATGCCCATCGTTCCCCGTTGCAGAGGGTCTATGAAGGGCCGTTCCGGGTTTTGCGTAAGGGGACGGTCACCTTCACCTTAGACGTGGGCGGCAGGAGTGAGCTCGTCTCAGTGTCCAGGCTCAAACCTGCGCATTTGGATCCGGACCGCCCGGTCCTGGTTGGCCAACCACCTCGGCGAGGCCGGCCTCCTGCAGTTCCGCTCAGTCCAGGACCCCCCCGCTCCGGTAGTTCCACCAGGTCCGGAATCCCCGGCTCCTGTGGTTCAGGCTGCCCCTCTCCTTACTCGTTCTGGTCGCGAAATCCGGCTCCCTGCTAGGTTCCGTACCTCGGGTTCTGGGGGGGTCATGTAGCGACCATAGAAAGTCGTCCTAGTTGTCGAACCCTCAGATTGGCCAGCAAGGTCACGTGTGGGTGCGACCGTAGGGATTGGTCCAGAGAGCGACACCGCTGATTGGACAGCGTGGTCATGTGCGCTTTTGGCGCCCGAAAAGAGTCAGTTGGGAGACGTCTTCGAAGAGAACAGTTAGTTTTAATGGTTGTCTGTAATCTTGTTAAGAAAACTTTGTAATCGAATATTGCTGTCGCAATAAACTTCTTCAACAAAGAACAAGTTTCCAGACTCGCCATACTGGCAACTTTATATGACTCCTCTTTGGATCCAATATTGTCCTTAACTTCTTTTATTAACTATGGTAACAGCTGTCCATAAATCCACTGAGGATGAAGGAAATTACAATTCTGTTCAGGTCAGGATGGTGTATCTACAGTTATTGATGTTCCCATGACCCTCGTTCTCTTGGCTTTCATATTAGAGGTTGAAGGTTTCTGCTCTGATCTGATCTTGGAGGATTCCAGGAAAATAACTACAGTGCATTTAATTAATGACATTCACTGCAGTCACCTGATGACAGCAGCAGACAGAATGAATGATTAGTATGGTGGACAGGGTTGAAGTCAGGTGGGTTGAATTGTCCTAGATGGAGGAATTGTTGGATCTGTACTCATCAAGCAAGTGAAGGCTATTCCATCACACTCCTACTTGTGCCTTGTAGATGATGTTAATGATTTGGGTTTTAGGAGGTGAGTCATTTGACGCTGGAAAGCCAGCCTTCGACAGCACTGTCATGAACACCTTCATCACTTTAATGATTTAGAATGGAGTGATTGCGTGGTAGAAACCTTCAGTGGATTTATCCTGCTTTCTGTGGATGAGCTATATCTGGGCAATTTCCACACTGCCATTGTTGCAACTGTTGACAGCTTGGCCAGCAGCCACGTGGCTGGGGTGCAGATCCACGTGGTTCAGCCAGATTGTTGTCTGGTTCCATTGCTGTTTGGGTGTTGCATTTTGGTAAGGCAAACCAGGGCACGATTTCCATTGTAGGGCCCCAGGAAGTTTTGTCGGACAGAAGGACTGAGAGGTGCAGATACATAATTCCATGAAAGTGCTGACACGTGGACAAGATGATGAAGAAGGCATTCAGTATGTTCACCTTCATCGGTCAGGGTATTGGGATGAGAAGTTGGGACATTATGATGCAGACATTTGTAAGGTGACATTGGAGTACTGTAAGAAAATAACTGCAGATGCTGGTACAAATCGAAGGTATTTATTCACAAAATGCTGGAGTAACTCAGCAGGTCAGGCGGCATCTCTGGAAAGAAGGAATGGGCGACGTTTCGGGTCGAGACCCTTCTTCAGACTGAGTACTGTGCTCTTCTGTACTCTCCTGGAGTACTCTTCTGGTTCGCAAAACCTGTGCATGAGGGTGTTGTTCATTGGATGTTGAATACCCTCAGTGCAAGAGACACTTTCAAACAAACACCTGCACAAAGTGTAGATGTCATTGCAAATAAGTGTGGTTGTTAGTGTCATAATTTGCAACCAAACTGTGCTCACACAAGGTAAAGATAATAGGTGTATTTTGAGAGTAAATGCTTTTGCTGAGAAATTTTAAATAGTATTTTTCTATTCAAAGTGTCCAGGAGATGGCGCTAATATCACACAATTCAAGACATATCAACAATCAGGCCCCATTAATTTTGAATTTATATTTTCACAAATTTTTCTGACCACTTCGTGCACTAAATTAAAAATTGCAATGCCAAAGACTTATTCACTGTAGATCCATATGTTACTTGTAAAGACAAGGAAACTTGGGATTATCATATATAGTTTTTTTAACTGCTCTACATAATGCATGCAGGTAAATCCATTCTACAAAAAATATGAATTAGAGTCATAGAATCATATTCAAAGTCAAACAGCACACATAAAAGGTCATTTGCCAACATGTCTGTGCCGACCAAGATGCCCCATCTAAGCTAGTCACGTTGCCCTGAATTTGATCCATATCCCTCTAAACCTTTCCTTTTCAGGTACCTATCCAAGCGTCTTTTAAATGTTATCACACCAGCCTCAACTACCTCCTCTGCAGCTCCTTCCATATATATACCTACCACCCTCTGAGTGAAAAAGTTGCCCTCAAATTCTTATTAACCTTTCCCATCTCACTTTAAACCTATGTTCGCTGATCCTTGAGTCCCATATTCTAGATAAAAGACTCTGAGCAGTCACGCTATCAATTCCCCATATGATTTTAGACACCTCAATAAGATGACCCCTTAGCCTCTTGCACTCTAAGGAATAAAGTCCTAGCTTGTCCAATCTCTCCCTATAGGTTGCTCAGGCAGATAGGGAATGGGTGACCATCAGTCAACCCAAGAGAAGGCAGGCAGTCCCATGTGACCATCTCCTTCCAAAACAGCTATACCCTTTTAGATACTGTTGGGGGAGATGGCTTATCAGGGGAAGGCAGCGGCAGCCAAGTTCATGGCACCATGTAGGGCTCTGCTGCACAAGTGGGCAGGAAAAAGAGTGGGAGAGCTAGAGTGATAGGGAATTCCATTGTAAGGGGATTTGATAGGTGTTTCTGCGGTGGCAAAAGAGACTCCAGGATGGTATGTTGTCTCCCTGGTGCAAGGGTCAAGGATGTCTCTGAGCGGCTGCAGGGCATTCTGCAGGAGGAGGGTGAACAGCCAGTTGTGGTGCACGTAGGTACCAATGACATAGGTAGAAAGTGTGAAAAGCAAATTTAGGGAGTTAGGAGGTAAAGGATAGACAGAAAGGAAGAGGAGGTGGGGTGGCATTGCTGGTTAAAGAGGAGATTAATGCAATGGTAAGGAGAGACATTAGCTTAGATGCTGTAGAATCTGTATAGGTAGAACTGCGAAATAGCCGAGGGCAGAAAACGCTTGTTGGAGTTGTGTACAGACCACCAAACAGCATTAGTGAGGTTAGGGATAGCATCAAACAGGAAATGATAGCAGTAGTACAACAGGTAGCATGGGTGACTTAGAGATTGGGCTAACCAAATTGGTAACAACACTGAGGAGGAGGATTTCCTGAAGGGCATACGGGATGGTTTTATAAGCCAATATATGTCGAGGAACTAACTAGAGGAACCAACAAGAGGGCAGGCCATCCTAGACTGGGTCTTGTGTAATGAAGAAGGATTAGTTAGCAATCTTGTTAGCAAAGCCCCTTGGACAACAGTGACCATATTATGGTAGAATTCTGCATTGAGATGGAGAGTGACACGGTTAATTCAGAGACAAGGGTCCTGAACTTAAAGAAAGGTACCTTTGATGGCAAGAGATGGGAATTGGCCAGGATAGACTGGCAAATGATACTTAAAGGATTGACGGTGGGTATGCAATGCAAAGATTTAAAGATCGAATTAATGAATTACAACAACTGTTCATCCCTGTCTGGCTTAAAAATAAAACTGGGAAGGTGGCTCAACCGTGGCTAACGAGGGAAATTAGGGAGAGTGTTAAATACAAGGAAGAAGCATATAAATTGGCCAGAGGTAGCAGTAAACTGGAAATTTAGAATTCAACAGAGGAGGACAAAGGTGTTAATTAAGAGGGGGAAATTAGAGCAAAAGAAAGTTTGCAAGGAATATAAAAACTGACTGTAAAACCTAAAGATATTTGAAGAGGAAAAGTTTAGTGAAGACAAAGGTTCCTTACAGTCAGAAACAACTTCTGGAAACAAGGAAATGGCAGACCAGTTAAACAAGTACTTTGGTTCTGCCTTCTCTAAGGAAGACACAAACAATCTCCCAGAAATACTAGAGGACCGAGGATCTAGTGGGAGGGAGGAACTAAAGGAAATCTACATTAGTCATGAAATGGTGTTAGGTAAACTGTTGGGCTTGAAGGCAGATAAATCCCCAGGGCCTGATGGTTTGCATCCCAGAGTACTCAAGGAGGTGGCCATAGAAATCGTGGATGCTTTGGTGATCATTTTCCAATGTTCTATAGACTCTGGATCAGTTCCTGTGGATTGGAGGACAGCAATTGTAACTCCACTTTTAAAAAAAGGAGGGAGAGAGAAAAGAAGGAATCATAGACCAGTTAGCCTTACATCGGTAGTGGGGAAGATGCTTGAGTAGATTTGTAGCGGACAGCTTCTCGCCTATCAATTAGCTCCCAAGCTGCCACTTGCATAGATCGGGTGAAACGATAAGCTTTTGACTCAAGCAATAACAATAACAGAGACCTTCTCGACGTTTGAGTTAGTTAGACATTTTTTATTTGAAGTCGCAATATAACATATTGGCATATCTCTTGTCATCGACTGATTATTGATTCGCTTAGTAAAATTCCATATCTTACCACAGTCTATGTGATTGATACGAACTGCCAGATTTATCTTTGGCGGAAATCTGTATTAATATTCTTGTCAATAAGATCTACAATTGATTACATCTTGGCTAATGAATCTTTAGGCAGAACCTTTGGTTTAACCTCTGTCAGCACCTTCTCGGCTCACACTGGCTAAAACGTCCAAAAACTGCCGTAACTCGAGCTCCGCCCAATCCATACGTAAGCATCACATTAACTCTATAGTGTCCAAACTACAGCAGGATACAAGGTAATAATAATAATATGCAAAAATAACTAATAAACGCAAAATGGCTCCTGCACTATTATTAAAGATGTAATAGCAGCGCATTTGGAAAGCAGTGCCAGGATTGGTCAAAGTCAGCAGGGATTTATGAAGGGGAAATCTTGCTTGTCTAATCTTCTGGAATTTTTTGAGGATGTAACAAGTAGAATGGATAAGGGAGAGCCAGTGGATGTTGTTTATCTGGACTTTCAAAAACCTTTGACAAGGTCCCACACAAGATATTATTGTACAAAATTAGAGCACGTGGTATTGGGGAAGGGTATTGACATGGATAGAGAACTGGGTTAGCAGACAGGAAGTAAAAAGTATAAATTAACAGGACCTTTTCAGAATGGCAGGCAGCGACTAGTGCGGTGTCACAAAGCGTGGTGCTGGGACCCCAGTTATTTACAAAACATATTAACAATTTAGACGAAGGAATTAAATGTAACATCTCCAAGTTTGCGGATGAAACAAAGCCGGGTGGCAGTGTGAGCTGCGAAGAGGATGCTATGACATAGCAGGGAGACTTGGATAGGTTGAGTGAGTGGGCAGATGCATGGCAGATGCAGTAGAATGTGGATAAATGTGAGGTTATCCACTTTGGTGGTAAGAACAGGTAGGCAGATTATTATCTGACTGGTATCAGATTAGGGAAAGGGGTGGTGCAACGAGACCTGGGTGTCCTTGTACATCAGGCACTGAAAGTAAGCATGCAGGTGCAGCAGGCAATGAAGAAAGCTAATGGCATGTTGGCCTTCATAGCGAGAGGATTTGGGTTTTAGAGCAAGGAGGTCCTTCTGCAGTTGTACAGGGCCCTGGTGAGACCAAACCTGGAGTATTGTGTGCAGTTTTGGTCTCCTAATTTGAGGAAGGACATTCTTGCTATTGAGGGAGTGCAGCGTAGGTTCACCAGGTTAATTCATGGTGGGACTGACATATGATGAAAGAATGGAATTACTGGGCTTATATTCACTGGAAATTGGTTCACTGGAAATTGGAAGGATGAGAGGGGATTTTATAGAAACATATAAAATTCTTAAGGGATTGGACAGGCCAGATGCAGGAAAAATGTTCCCCATGCTGGGGGAGTCAAGAACCAGGGGTCACAGTTTAAGAATAAGGGGTATTCCATTTAGGACTGAGATGAGGAAAAACTTTTTCACCCAGAGTTGTGAGTTTTTTGGAATTCTCTGCCACAGAAGGCAGTGGAGGCCAACTCATTGGATGTTTTCAAAAGAGAGTTGATAAAGCTCTTAGGGCCAACGGAATCAATGGATATGGGGAGAAAGCAGGAACGGGGTGCTGATATTGGACGATCAGGCATGATCATATAGAATGGTGGTGCTGACTCAAAGTGGCCGAGTGGCGTACTCCTGCACCTATTATCTATGTTTTTATAGCTCAGGCCTTTGAGTCTTGGCAACATTGTTATAATCTTCTCTGCACTCCTTCCAGCTTTAAGACATCCTTCTTATGGCAGGGTGACCAAAATTGAACACAAAGCTCCAAATGCAGCCTCACCAAACTCTTGTTTCATTGTAACCTAACGTCCCAACGTCTATACTCAACACCCTGACTGATGAAGACCAATGTACCAAAAGTCTTCTTGACCACCCATATATTCCTGTGATACCACTTTTAGGGAACGATGTACCATCATTCCTCATCCCTCTGCTCTACGACACTCCCAGGGCCCTAACATTCATTGTGAAGGTCGATACGATATGATAAAACTTTATTCATCCCCGGAAGGAAATTGGTCTGCCGACAGTCGCAACATAGAAGGTACACAAAAAAAAAAGTTAGAAGTGAAAACAAAAAGAAAAAGATAAGCGACTGTTGGCTGGCTGCCATGTGCACAGCGCCTTCATAGAAACATAGAAACATAAAAAATAGGTGCAGGAGGAGGCCATTTGGCCCTTCGAGCCAGCACCGCCATTCATTGTGATCATCCACAATCAGCAACCTGTGCCTGCATTCTCCCCATATCCCTTGATTCCACTATCCCCTAGAGCTCTATTTAACTCTCTTTTAAATTCATCCAGTGAATTGGCCTCCACTGCCTTCTGTGGCAGAGAATTCCACAACTCTCTGGGTGAAAAGGTTTCTTCTCACATCCGTTTTAAATGGCCTCCCCTTTATTCTTAGACTGTGGCCCCTGGTTCTAGACTCCCCCAACATTGGGAACATTTTTCCTGCATCTAGCTTGTCCAGTCCTTTTATAATTTTATACGTCTCTATAAGATCCCCTCTCATCCTTCCAAACTACAGTGAATGCAAGCCCAGTCTTTCCAATCTTTCCTCATATGACAGTCCCTCCATCCCAGAGATTAGCCTCCTGAACCTACGCTGCACTGCCTCAATAGCAAGGATGCTCTTCCTCAAATTAGGAGACCAAAACTGCACATAATACTCCAGATGTGGTCTCACCAGGGCCCTATACAACTGGAGAAGGATCTCTTTGCTCCTATACTCAAATTCTCTCGTTATGAAGGCCAACATTCCATTAGCCTTCACCGGAACAAATGACCAAACAAAAAAATGCAGACTTATCCCCTGGGCAGAGGATTCTAAACTAGAGTGCCCCCCCCCCCCCCCCCCCCACACCGGGTCCTCCTTTGTTCTCCCACCGTCCCTCACGGTGGTCCCCCTCACGCTGGGTCCCGTTTGTCTTCCCCTCCCCCCTCACGCTCATTGACCGCAAGGCCCCACCGCCACCAGCAAAGCTCCCATTGCTGCCGAGGCCCCGCTGCCTCCGAGTCTATTGTGAACCACAGCGTACTTTCATGGGAGTGGGAGCTTGTGTTTGCAAAGTAAAGCATGTTATGACCATTCAGAACGACTTACGATGTGTAGGCAACTTATTACATGGAACGTAAGATTACAATTGAACGTAAGATTCACAGGTTGACACAGCACAGAAATAGGCCATTTACAGTCCTGTGGCGATGAAACTATTGTAGCCACACGTACTCCCACTCTTCAGGCACTTGCAAACTCTGCAATTTTACCCCATCAATTACTCACCCAATTACTTTTGAGAGTTTTACAGAATTACTTCCATCATCCTCCTGCGCATTGCATTGCATTCCATCATCCTCCTGCGCATTGCATTCCATCATCCTCCTGCGCATTGCATTGCATTCCATATCATAATCTTCCCACCTTCATCGAGTGTGCATTGAAAGCCCAGATCATTGCTCTCCACCCTCTTATAAAATGCTACCATTTGGTTTATAAAGTGCTGGAGTAACTTCAGCGGGTAGGTTTTTCAGCAACTATGCTATGGTCTTGTGAATAATTTTGGTCTCCATGTTTTGGGAAGGATGGATGCTGAGAAAGTTCACACGGTTAATCTTTGGTATGACGCATTTGACCTATGAAGAAAGGTTGAGCAAGGTGTGTCTCTCCAAATTCAGAAGAATAAGCAGTGATCTTATTGAAATGTAGATTATTGAGAGGTTTCAGGGTGAATGCTGAGGGAATAATTGTCCCTCTGGGAGTATGTTGAGGCATAGTTTCTGAATGATGCATTTAAGACAGATGAAATTTTGGCTCTCAATGTCCTATGGAATTTTCTACCTCAGAGAACTGTGGAGGTGGAGGCATTGACTCTACAGCAAAGTGCTGGAGTAACTCAGCGGATCAGGTAGCATCTGTGGGGATAATGGGCAGAGTCAAAACACCTGAAGAAAGGTCCCAAACCGAAACGTCGCCTAGCTATTCCCTCCCCAAATGCTGCCTGATCCATTGTTCCTTCAGCCTCAAATATCATAACCCGTTAGGGATAAGGCCCTATTGTACCACATTCATCTATGTACTTTTCGACAAGCAACCTAACTCTACACAAGGACCCAAGCAGGCATTCAGCAACTGAGCCACAATTTGCAGCTCTTGTTGGGGGTGTGCCATCCCTGAATGAGCAGTGAATATATTACTGTCAACATAATAGAGTCGCCCCAACTCCTTGCACTGGGGAGCCGAGGTAGCAGAGGAGAGGACGGAGCACTCGTGAGCTCCCAGATGGTGCACATGGAGGCGGAGAATGCAAACAGGGACAGCTGGAAAGGCGGAGCCAACGGATGGGTAGATGGTGGATAAAGTGATGTTCTATGTTCTCAGGTGAGAAATAAAGGAGAAGTGCGGGGCAAGGTTCTTTTTTACACAAAGAGTGGTGGGTTCCTGGAACACTGCCAACGGTGGAAGTGGGGGCAAACATGATAGTGGTGTTTAAGAGGTTTTTAGATAGGCACATGGATATGCAGGGAATGAAGGGGTATGGATCATGCGTACACAGAGGAGACTATTAATCTTGGTGTCGTGTGCAGCATGCACATTATGGGCTGAAGGGCCTGTTCCTGTGCTGTACATCTCCATGTTCTATGTTAATGAATAGGAGCTACAGAGAGTGAGCTTTAGACTTGGTTACCCTGACACCACAACCTTTGTTACAATGTACAGTGGTCTGACTTACTGCCCTTTAGGAATCAAAACCAATTCTGCAACCACCACCCCCCCCCAACACTGCCTTTGTGCACCTTGTTGATGGTAACTTCACCACAAGAAGGCTCAGACACGCTTTTTGTTGGTGAATACGGCAAATTACTCTGAGTGATCAAAAAGGTGTGAGATCATGGTGCAGTTGTATAAGATCGTGATGAGGCTGCATTTAGAGTATTATGTTCAGTTCTGTGTACCATGTTATAGTATATTGTCAAGTTGGAAAGGGTACAGAGAAGATTTTTGAGCATGTTGCCATGATTCGAGGGCCTGAACTATAGGGAGAGGTTGAGTAAGCTGGGACTCTATTCCTTGGAGCGCAGATGAGGGGTGATCTTATGGAGATGTATAAAGTCATGAGAGGAATAGATCGGGTAGACACACAGTCTTTTGCCCAGAGTAGGGGAATCGAGAACCAGAGGACGTAGGTTTAAGGTGAGGGGGGAAAGATTTAATAGGGATCTGAGAGATAACGTTTTCACACAAAGGGTGGTGGGTGTATGGAACAAGTTGCCAGAGGAGGTAGTTGAGGCAGGGACTATCCCAACGTTTAAGAAACCATTAGACATACATGGATAGGACAGATTTAGAGGAATATGGGCCAAACGCAGGCAGGTGGGACTAGTGTAGATGGGGACATGTTGGTTGGTGTGAGCAAGTTGGGCCGAAGGAAGGCCTGTTTCCACGGTGTATGACTCGAGAAAGGTCGACGGATGTGAGTGTGGAGATTGGGCAACATAGAATGGAAACTGGTTGTGCAGTAAGCCGCCCCGGGAAGATCTGACACGATTCGCGGCACAAGCTTATTGTTTGCTATGTCCCCTGTTCATTGTTTCCCGCTTTTGCTGAATGTGAAGGGTTTGTTGAGGCGTTGTGACCTCCAGTGGGGCAGCCAACTCCGGCCACGCGTAAGACTGGACACACACCGATCAGACAGCAGCAGTGGCCGGGCTCAGAGCGGGATGTCCACTGGTTTCCCCCTTGAACGCAGATCCCAACACCTGCTACTTCAATACTT
Source organism: Rhinoraja longicauda (assembly GCF_053455715.1). NCBI lineage: Eukaryota > Metazoa > Chordata > Chondrichthyes > Rajiformes > Arhynchobatidae > Rhinoraja > Rhinoraja longicauda. Next base: position 63,217,436 of record NC_135953.1, on the reverse strand, counting down.
AAACATATAAATAACGCCCCAAGTAAACAATACGCGGTCGGTTATCTGAATTTCGGTGTGTTTGCGCTGTCTGCAGTTTGTTTCTGCTATCTTTTAAAGGCTAACTCTGGGGGGGGGAGTGGGGAGGGGAGGGAAGGGGAGGGGAGGGGGGAGAGGGGGGAGGGAGTGGGGAGTGGGGGAGGGAGGGGGAGTGGGGAGGGGGGAGGGGAGTGGGGAGGGGAGGGGAGAGTGGGGAGGGGAGAGGGGGGAGGGGAGGGGAGGGGGGGGAGGGGAGGGGAGTGGGGAGGGCGGGATGCTTTTCTGTACCAAGATGCTAATCGCACCTCTGGCGCTGATACTGGTCAGGGGCAAGGACTACCCTCTCGCCAATAAGATCGCAGTGGAAGAAACCATCGGAGAAGCCGATTCCCAACCGATATAAAGGCGCCCTGGATACGTGTGATATGTGTGCCGAGTGCCCGGGCTTCCTCCAAGGGTGCAGGGTGTCCGCTTCACCGGCTCCGACCACCCACCCACCCTGACGATGGGAGACCATACCTGGGCACCCAATGCCACTTGGACGCCGTCCGCCGACGGGAACGTTTCCAATTCCACGGAGTCCAGTCGCGACACGACGTTGGCCTTCGCCGCGCAGACAGACATGCAAGGATGGAGCAGTGGAAGCGGCTCCCAGGTTCCCACCCCGACTGGCCTTCCCGTCCAACCCTTGTGGGACTCTGCGCTGAGCCAGGGCATCAGTGTGCTGGTGGCGGCGATGCTGTGCTGGGGTTTGCTGGGGTTGGGCTGCACTGTGGACATGCCGAGCCTGGGCGGCCACATCAGGAGGCCACTGGGTGTCCTACTGGCCGCCCTCGCACAGTTCCTCATCATGCCCATGGTGGCCTTCCTGCTCGCCCTGGCCTTCTCCCTGGACGAGGTGGCGGCCGTGGCCGTGCTCCTGTGCGGCTGCTGCCCGGGTGGAAACCTCTCCAACATCATGGCCCTTCTGGTCAACGGCGACATGAACCTCAGGTATCGGCGGCCGCGGGTCGGGCAGGAGCGCCGGCACTTTCACACCTGGGCCCGGCCTCACCCCGCTGCCGCAGCCCGTCTGGTGGATGTAACTGGTCCCTGGGCCGGGGGGGAAGGGGTGGGGGGGTGGGGGGAGGGGGTGGTGGGGGTGGGGGGAGGACGAGAGGCAGCAGCAGCTGGAACCAGCGGAAAGAAGGGGGTGGGGCGAGAGAGCATTGGGGTAATGGGGCAGCATGAGGGGTAGTGGGGGAGGGAGGGGGAGTGTGAGAGGTGCGGGTGTGGGGTGAGGGGTTTTGATGGCGATGGGTTGCGCGGGAAGTGTGGGGTCTGAGGGTTGGGCTGAGGTTGGTGCTGGTGATGGGTTGTGGGGCAATGGGATGTGAGGGGGTGTGTGGTAATGCGATCTGGGGGTGCGGGTTAATAGATGGTGATAATGATGGATAAGGAGTAAAGTAATGTGTGAGTGGATGAGGGGCAAGGGGTTGTGGCGGTGTGGGGTGTGGGGTGGTGGTGGGTGAGGGGGACTGTGATGTTGATGGGGTGTGATGCCGATGGAGTGAGAGGGTGTGGGTGTGGGAGTGGCGGTGAGGGGGGTGTGGGGTGTGGGGGTGCTGGTGAGAGAGGGTGTGGGTGTGGGAGTGGCGGTGAGGGGGGTGTGGGGGTGCTGGTGAGGGAGGGGTGGTTGTGATGTTGATGGGGTGCGATGGTGACGGGATTGTAGAGTGTGAGAGAGTGTGGGGTGTGTGGGATGTGAAGTTGTGTGCGGAACTGAGAGGAGGGTGAGGGAGATGCTGGGACTGGTGCATTGCCCGTGTGGTGAGAGCGCTGACGCGGGGGATGCGTGACTTGCAACAGAGATGGGTCTGACTCATTTGTCCTCCGTTTATGTCCCTCTCCAGCATAATAATGACCGTGTCCTCCACTCTCTTGGCGCTGCTGCTGATGCCCTTGTGTTTGTGGATTTACAGCCGAGCCTGGATTAACACTCCTGTGGTTCAGCTCATGCCCTTTGGGGCGATAATTCTTACTCTGTGCAGCACTTTAATCCCCATCGGGTTGGGAGTCTTCATCAGGTTCAGATTCAGCAGAGCAGCGGATATTCTGCTCAAGGTACGGTGACCTAGAGGCTGGGGTTGGCGGTGGCTGGGGGTGATGGAGAGGCTGGGGGTGATGGAGAGGCTGGGGGTGATGGAGAGGCTGGGGTTGGCGGTGGCTGGGGGTGATGCTGGGGTTGGCGGTGGCTGGGGTTGATCGAGAGGCTGGGGTTGGCGGTGGCTGGGGTTGATCGAGAGGCTGGGGTTGGCGGTGGCTGGGGTTGATCGAGAGGCTGGGGTTGGCGGTGGCTGGGGTAGATGGAGGAAGTTAGCCAGCGAGCAGCGTCTGTCCTGGTGACCCCACTAACCCATGTCCACTTTTCACGTGGAGTTGTACGAGCGTTTAAACATCGCGCCCGCTGTGGCGCATTGCAAGTCAAATGTGAATCGGAAACAAATAAAGTCATCGGAGCATTTCGAAAAAAAATCCAAAAACAATTGAAATATATTAATGGATATCAAAGTATTGCCTGTAATTTAAAGGCTCGACTTCGAGCAGGGCAGTTAGCAGGTGGGAGACGGTCTACTCACTCTGGTCGGCTCTTAAACCAATCCACTGTTGGTCAGCTGTACATCTGCACTCGAGATGTTTTCCAATTTGGAGAAATTGTGTCCTTATCCATGTTGCTTTTGTCAAACGAAACTAAAATGCAGTCTCAAAATGAAGTGACGAAGTACAAATAACATACGATAGCGGCCTTTAAGAGGCCTTTAGAGAGACGTGAGGACACAAATGGACTAAAGGACACAAAGCGCTAAGGTAACTCAGCAGGACAGGCAGCAGCTCTGGGGAACATGGATATGTGACGTTTCGGTTCGAGACCCTTGGATATGCAGGGAATAGAGGGATATGGATAATGTGCAAGCAGATGAGATTAGTTTTGCTTTAGTTGGTCACGTTGCTTCAGTAATCAACTGTAATTCTCTATTAATACCACCAAATGTGTCCCCGGGAAAATCTCAACATCCCCTGCTGTTGAAGCCCAGCACGGGCTTTAAATGCATGCAACGTTTTTGATGTAACCTTATCCCATTTTTTTGCTCTTTCGAATTATTAAAAGAACTAAGGATAAACCAGAACGAAAACCCTGCAGATGATGGAATTCTGAAACAAAAAATCAGAAAATGCTCGGAATAATAATAGTCCTCGCAAAATCACCCCTTGAATAAAACATACTTGTGTTTTGATGAAGTAACGTCATGTGCCTGAATGGGTGAAGAGAATCGACATTAACGTTTTAGGTCGAAGACCCTTCGTCAAAACAACAACATATACCAAATAATTATTTAGCTTTACAAACATCTATTTAAGTCTGTTGGTGGAACATTTTATTCTGGCTCAGTTTACGTGCCAGAAACAAAGCCGTTTGGACTGAGAATTGAACTCGTAACTAGCCCTGATTAACAATCATGTACAGTATATAACTTACACCAACTTCCCCGCGTCTAGTGGTCCTACTCTCGCTCCCCCTCCCCCCAGACGGAACAAGAAAAGAGTTCCTCTAGTCCTCCTCTTTCACCCCCATCAGCCTGTGCATCCAACACATCAATCTCGGACATTTGCATAATTTCCAACGTGATCCCACAACCAGTTACATCTTCTCATCCCACCCCTTTCTGCTTCTGGAAAGTCCGCTTTATCTGTGCATGCCTAGTTCATTCATCCCTTTCACACCAAAACCATTCCCTCCCTAGATACTTTCCTCTACAACCGCAGGAGATATAACACCTGTTCCAATACCTGGTCCCGCGCCTCCATGCATGGAGCCAGCAGTCCTTCCAGGTGAGACAGTTTACGTGCACCACCTCTAACCTTGTCTACGGCATCCGGTGGTCCCCATGTGGCCTCCTGCACATCTGCAAGACCAAGTGTAGACTCAGTGACCTTTTCGGTCCACCAAGGCCACTTGCTAACCATTTTAAGTCCTCCTCCCATTCCCACACTGACTTTTCTGTCCCGAATCTCCTCCGTTGCCAGAGTGAGGCCACACGCAAATAGGAGGAACAGCTCCTCATATTCCACGGAGCTTACAACCCAACGATATGAACAGCGAATTCCCCCCCCCCCCCTCACCTGTATCAACCTAATATTTGCCATGCTTTGCCCTGCCCTCCTCTCTTTCAGATTTCCTCCCACCAGCCCCCCACCCCATCACAATCAGTCAGAAGAAGGGTCCCGACCGGAAACGTCACCTATTCATGTTCTCCAGACATGCTGCCCAACCTGCCGTTACTTCAGCACTTTGTGTCTTTTTCTATTTTTTTGTAAACTAACACCTGCAGTTCCTTTTTTCTGCATTTCTAGTATAGTTGCTACGCTGCCCTCTGAATGAGGTGATAAACTGTGGCGTAGTCCGTTCCTGTAATTTGGGCAACTATAAAAAAATCACAACATTATTTCATCTTACTAAAATAATGTAGCAAACAAGAATTATTCACAACTCACAAACCCTTGAGCAGCGTCCTCCACTCAGAGATTACTGATAGTAAAAAGTAATAGGATACTCAAACCAGGGTAGTATATCTGTGGTGTAACGTGGAATTGTCTCACACTCTTAAATGATACTGAATAAAATCTTAGCATGGGATTTTTTAAAAGCAATCGGCTTTCTCAGTTTACTTCCTTGCTAAAATTTCGGAAGTACTAGGTTCAGTTCCGACCACTAAATATTCACTATTAACTATGTTGTAATTCAAAACCTTTCTACTTTTTAAAATATATATTATAGGGAATATAAATATCACACAGCCATTTATATTGCGCGAATAAGGATTAAATGTGGTTCGAACAAACATTTCGGCGTAAACTGCAAAATTAAAATAATTCATAAAACAACAGAAATCGGGTTATTCGAGTGATTAGAGCTCGAAGCACAACTCGATTTCAATTTTGTATGCGTGGAAATCAAAATGTGTATCACGTGCGATTGAAATTTCATTCTATAGTATTTTTAAATTGTAATCTAAAATATCCTTTTAAAAAATCGATGACAATGCGAGATTAGCGGAGGGATTTGAGGGTTTCATACTATCATGGTCATTGAGTTCGGGCTTCAAATTAAGAGAAGGATCCGAATTCTTCTGGATCGCCCAAATTTTGCGGCAGTCTGGGAATTTTCAACTACCCAGTTGAAAATATACACTTTGACCAACCAACAAATAAATACTATCTTCTTCCCGTTTTACTGTTTCTTCCCTCCCGAGGGCCATTCCCCCAGACTCCCGAGAGAAACTCGCCAATTCCATCTTCCCCGTTTGTGAATCAGCGCTTAAAGCGATGCTTATTTGCGTTCGCTGTGACATTATTAATCAATCTTTCCAGTGTAAGTGCTTCATTCATTCGCTTGAAGTTGGGCTTGCTAAAGTTGCGGACCTGGTTGTTAATCTTCCGTATTAATAGATCCCGGGTTCTAACGAACCCAATGATTCTGCGAATGGCAGGGTTCTGTGATTCTGCGAGGGAGTGCAGCACATAGACAGACTCATGCCCCCTCACACTCCTATAATATGCAATCTCAATCACACCTCATCTTACCTGCATTAAGTTTACCACATTGAAATAAGCTTTATCTGGTCGCTTTTTGTTATTTCTGGTTTATATTCTGTTATTTATTTTTCTTTATTAGTTTGTGCCGCACAGCGGTGCAGTTGGGAGAGATGCTGCTTCACAGCGCCAGAGAACGCGGTGCAATCCTGACCTCGGGTTCTGCTTGGCGTTTGCATGTTCTCATTGTGACCACGTGGGATCTCTCCGGGTGCTCGGGTTTCCACCCACATTCCAAAGACTTGAGGGCTTGTAGATTAATTGGGTTGATGTGTAGGGAGTAGATGAGAAAGTGGGATAGCGTGGAACTTGTGTGAACGGTTGATCGATAGTCTGCGTGGACTCTGGGCCGAATGGCCTATTTCCATGCTGCACCTATATTAAAGTCTGGAGAATAAACTGCTTCCGACTTGATGGACTTGCACAATAGTATTTTTGAACGGTTATCTAAAAACCTTGAATGTTAATATAAATTCTGAATGGTCATTATTGTCTAGGCATCCAGCTTTTGAAGCGTTCTTTTAGAATGTAAATTTATGATTTTCTCAACTATCACGAACTCATTTACCGATGTCCCCCACGCCCATGTTAAGGAGGTTTATAGGCTTTCATCCTGCTCCATGCAGATAGACGATCATGTAGGATGTTTATTGCAACGGACAATCTGTCTGCGCATTAGGACCATTCATACCTATACTTATTACAGCCGTGTCTTGGAATACTATCAATGACCGTTAGCTCGTGTCGAGATTGTACTAACCACAGATGTATAGAAATGCAACTTTTAGAAACAAGACATTCCCAGTATTTAATTTCACTGGAATCGAATTAACGGTGGAAATGTTTTCTTTTTGTAAAACAAATAAAATCCCCATCTAGATTTCACTCTGGGCCTTGATGGTCACTCTTTTCATCCTCTTCATCCTCACTGGCATCATGCTGGGCCCTGAGCTTCTAGCCACTATCCCAGCTTCTGTATACACCGTGGCTCTGCTGATGCCGTTCATTGGGTGCGTTGCTGGTTACGGTCTGGCCACCCTCTTCAAACTGCCCCCTAACTGCAAAAGGACAGTTTCCCTGGAGACCGGATGTCAAAATGTCCAACTCTGCACTGCCATCCTGAAATTAGCCTTCCCGCCCCGGATAATTGGTGGGATCTACATGTTCCCGCTACTCTACGCTCTGTTCCAAGCCGCAGAAGCCGCCCTGTTTGTTTTGGGGTACAAATTGTATAGGCGAGAGGTGTTGCGAAAACAGGAATCATCAGACCAGGATGAGACGGACATTTCCTACAGGACACTCAAAGAAGAAGAAATAAGTGAATCTGTTTACGGAGCTGTGAGCGGACAACACATAGTGATGGAGCCCACTGGGAGTGTAACGCAATTGTGAAACTTCATGGTTCAACAACTCCGTAATTGATAGCTGGGAACCAATTAATAGCCAGCGCTTGCTTTTCACGTGTTTTGTGCAATTCGGTGTGCTTGTTTTGGAGAATTAACATATTGAAGAATTTCTAAATTAATGGAAGAATTTCTAAATAAATGGAAGACTGTACGAGAAATTGAAGTTTGTTATTCTCTGGGTGCTTGTAAATGATGATCGTTTCGCTATTAAATATGACGATCCTTCAAAACTGCGTATGAACACATGTTAGTTAACCTAGTAATCTAAAATGTGTTGACCTTTCGCTGATAACGTTAAGGAAATGTTGTCTGTGGGCATATGCAATATTGCTACCACAATTTCCTCTGGAGTTATTTGAGCCACCAGAAATAACATGGTATATTTTTGAGCTGCTTGAATTCTGACGGCAATGCTTTGTTCACTCGTTAAATATAAAAGTTCTCCCTAAACCGCGAGTGGAGATTGTTAACGCAATTGTTTGGATCAATTAGCAGCAGCCTTGTAATGACTGGTTGAGTGGACTATTTAAATAAAGCAAGGCGCACAGTGTGGTCGCCTAAGACCATGGCGGCCTTAGGCGAAGAGGCGGCTGATTATATGTACTCGCCGTACAACCCTTATTCTTATTATTACCGGCCAAAGTGTCCCAGTTGGAGGCAGAGGCATTACTTGAACAACTATGGAGATCCGACCGAATATTTTGACAACTACCAACGAGCTCGGCTCAAGGCTATATTATCTCAGGTGAACCCAAACCTAACACCGAGAGTGAGGAAAGCTAACACCAAAGATGTCGGAGTGCAGGTTAACCCTAAAATCGACGCGTCCGTGCAGTGTTCGTTGGGTCCCAGGACGCTGACGGCGACTATTCCCCGGCACAAGGGAGTTGCCATGAGGCGCCGGGCTCCACAAAACCAGGTCCAAGGAAGCCCGGTTAGTATGCCCAAGAACGTCCGCTTTAGGAGGACCATGGCCATCTACTCGTCCATCGTGTCGCCCAACCTCAACGGCTTCATCTCTAAACACGACCAAGACAATGGGAAAGCGGAGTCCAAAGGTAAACAACCACCTCCGGAAGAAGACTCGGAGGTGAAAGAGTCTGAGAACGAGAGAAGGGAGGACATGGCCCCTCGGGAGGAGAAGGAGGAGGAGAAGGAGAAGGAGGAGATGGACCCGGACGGGACAAATACCGAGCAGTCCCAGAGCACGAGGGAGGAGGAGGAGGAGGAGGAGGAGGAGGAACCAAATACCGAGCAGCCGCTCACCAGTCCTGTCAAAAGTGAGAAGCGGCTGAAATTTCAGGTGAGAGTTTCATTCTTTAGTGAAGTCCCCCTCTCCCTCTCCCTCCCTCCTTCCTCCTTCCTCCTTCCTCCTCCCCCTCCCCTGGGGTTGGACGAAAGTAGCGCCCGTCTCTTTACTATCGATGACGGACGCGAGGCGGGGATTAAACGTTCAAGTCTGAAACAGTTTCCCTCCGAGTGGTTCGCTGGGGCGGACACGTTCATTAAAGAACTGGAATTAATGCTTGTTTGCGGAAAGTCTAACATTTCCGGTTTAACTGACTGCAAGGCGCCAGTGAGAGGTCACAGAGCACCAGTATCTCCCCCCCCCCTCTCTCCTCCCCTGGTTTGGGTCAAACCGAAGTGTTGCGTGGACGACAACAGAGTTCATTTGCAGTATGAGAAGTGCTTGGCTCATGTCGGGCACGCCTGTGCGCGAAACCTTCCACTTGTCCAACACAGAAAATAGGTGCAGGGGTAGGCCGTTCGGCCCTTCGAGCCAGCACCGCCATTCAATATGATCATGGCCGATCATCCAAAATCAGTACCCCGTTCCTGCTTTTTCCCCCATATCCCTTGATTCCGTTAGCTTTAAGAAAAATATCTCTGACTTAAACGTCCAATGAATTGGCCTCCACTGCCTTCTGTAGCAGAGAATTCGACAGATTCCCAAGTCTCTGGGTGAAAAAGGTTTTCCTCACCTCAGTCCTAAATGGCCTACCGTGAGTTAGGAGTGAAGAGCTGGTCTGGAGATCTCCACTGACCAGCCAGTGGGGCATTAGTATAAGAATGTGGTCGTGATGCAACTTTATATGACTTTAGTTAGGTCGCATTTGGTGTATTGGGTGCGGCTCCAGACGTCCCGACACAAGACGTCGGATTACTACCAGTGCCACGTGCTAGTCAGAGTAGGAATAAGAGGATATTTCAGATGAATACGTGGCTTGAAAAATGGTGCAAGGGGGAGGGATTCCAATTTTTAGGACATTGGAACCAGTTCTGGGAGAGGTGGGACCAGTACAAACAGGACGGTCTGCACCTGAGCTGGAATGGAACCAATGTCTTAGGGGGAGTGTTTGCTAGTGCTGTCGGGGAGGATTTAAACTAATGTGGCAGGGGGATGGGAGCAGGAGCAGAGAAACAGAGGGGTGTAAAATGAGGGTAGAAGCAACAGGTAGCAAGGTGAAAAGTAAAAGTGGTAGGCCGACAAATCCAGGGCAAAAATCAAAAAGGGCCACTTTTCAACATAATTGTATAAGGGGTAAGAGAGTTGTAAAAACAAGCCTGAAGGCTTTGTGTCTCAATGCAAGGAGTATACGTAATAAGGTGGATGAATTAAATGTGGAGATAGTTATTAATGATTATGATATAGTTGGGATTATGGAGACATGGCTCCAGGGTGACCAAGGCTGGGAGCTCAACATCCAGGGATATTCTATATTCAGGCGGGATAGACAGAAAGGAAAAGGAGGTGGGGTAGCGTTACTGGTTAGAGAGGAGATTAAAGCAGTGGAAAGGAAGTACATTAGCTTGGAGGAAGTGGAATCGATATGGGTAGAGCTACGAAACACTAAGGGGCAGAAAACGCTAGTGGGAGTTGTGTACAGGCCACCTAACACCAGTAGTGAGGTTGGGGATGGCATCAAGCAGGAAATTAGAAATGCATGCACTAAAGGCGCAGCAGTTATAATGGGTGACTTCAATCTACATATAGATTGGGTGAACCAAACTGGCAGGGGTGCTGAGGAAGAGGATTTCTTGGAATGTTTGAGAGATGGTTTTCTAAACCAACATGTCGAGGAACCAACGAGAGAACAGGCCATTCTAGACTGGGTAATGAGGAAGGGTTAGTTAGCAGTCTTGTTGTGCGAGGCCCCTTGGGCAAGAGTGATCATAATATGGTAGAGTTCTTCATTAGGATGGCGAGTGACAAAGTCGATACAGAAACAAATGTTCTGAACTTAAAGAAAGGTAACTTTGAGGGTATGAGGCGTGAATTGTCCAAGATAGACTGGCGATTGATGCTGAAAGGGTTGACGGTGGACATGCAATGGAAGGCATTTAAAGGTCGCATGGATGAACTACAACAAGTGTTCATCCCAGTTTGGCAAAAGAACAAACCAGGAAAGGTAGTGCATCCGTGGCTAACAAGGGAAATCAAGGATAGTATTAAAACAAAAGATGAAGCATACAGATTAGCCAGAAAAAGTAGCATACCAGAGGACTGGGAGAAATTCAGAGTCCAACAGAGGAGGACAAAGGGCTTAATTAGGAAAGGGAAAATAGATTATGAGGGAAAACTGGCAAGGAACATAAAAACAGACTGCAAAAGCTTTTATAGATATGTCAAGAGAAAAAGATTAGTTAAGGCAAATGTAGGTCCCTTGCAGTCGGAAACAGGTGAATTGATCATAGGGAACAAGGAGATGGCAGACCAATTGAACAAATACTTTGGTTCTGTCTTCACTAAGGAAGACATAAACCGTCTGCTGGAAATAGCGGGGGACCGGTGGTCTAATGAGATGGAGGACCTGAGGGAAATCCAGGTTAGTCGGGAAGTGGTGTTGGGTAAATTAAATGGATTAAAGGCAGATAAATCCCCAGGGCCAGATAGGCTGCATCCCAGAGTGCTTAAGGAAGTAGCCTCAGAAATAGTGGATGCATTAGTGATAATTTTTCAAAACTCTTTAGATTCTGGAGTAGTTCCTGAGGACTGGAGGGTAGCTAATGTAACCCCACTTTTTAAAAAGGAAGGGAGAAAACGGGGAATTATAGACCAGTTAGCCTAACATCGGTAGTGGGGAAAATGCTAGAGTCAGTTATTAAAGATGTGATAGCATCACATTTGGAAAGTGGTGAAATCATTGGACAAAGTCAGCATGGATTTACCAAAGGCAAATCATGTCTGACGAATCTTATAGAATTTTTCGAGGATGTAACTAGTAGAGTGGATAAGGGAGAACCAGTCGATGTGTTATATCTGGACTTTCAGAAGGCCTTCGACAAGGTCCCACATAGGAGATTGGTGTACAAACTTAAAGCACACGGTATTGAGGGTTCAGTTTTGAGGTGGATAGAAAATTGGTTGGCGGACAGGAAGCAAAGAGTAGGAATAAACGGGTCCTTTTCGGAATGGCAGGCAGTGACTAGTGGGGTACCGCAAGGCTCAGTGCTGGGACCCCAGTTATTTACAGTGTATATTAATGATTTGGACGAGGGAATTGAATGCAACATCTCTAAGTTTGCGGATGACACGAAGCTGGGTGGCAGTGTTAGCTGCGAGGAGGATGCTAGGAGGCTGCAGAGTGACTTGGATAGATTAGGCGAGTGGGCAAATGCATGGCAGATGCAATATAATGTGGATAAATGTGAGGTTATCCACTTTGGTGGCAAGAACAGGAAAGCAATTACCTGAATGGTGACCGATTGGGAGAAGGGGAGATGCAACATGACCTGGGTGTCATGGTGCACCAGTCATTGAAAGCAAGCATGCAGGTGCAGCAGGCAGCGAAGAAAGCGAATGGTATGTTGGCATTCATAGCAAGAGGATTTGAGTTTAGGAGCAGGGAGGTTCTGCTGCAGTTGTACAGGGCTTTGGTGAGACCGCACCTGGAGTATTGTGTGCAGTTTTGGTCTCCTAACCTGAGGAAAGACGTTCTTGCCTTAGAGGGAGTACAGAGAAGGTTCACCAGATTAATCCCTGGGATGGCGGGACTTGCATATGAGGAAAGACTGGATAGACTGGGCTTGTACTCGCTGGAATTTAGAAGACTGAGGGGGGATCTTATAGAAACATATAAAATTCTTAAGGGGTTGGAGAGGCTAGTTGCGGGAAGATTGTTCCCGATGTTGGGGGAGTCCAGAACCAGGGGTCACAGCTTAAGGATAAGGGGGAAGTCTTTTAGGACCGAGGTGAGAAAACATTTCTTCACACAGAGAGTGGTGAGTCTGTGGAATTCTCTGCCACATAAGGTAGTTGAGGCCAGTTCATTGGCTATATTTAAGAGGGAGTTAGATGTGGCCCTTTTTGCTAAAGGGATCAGGGGGTATGGAGAGAAGGCAGGTACAGGCTACTGAGCTGGATGATCAGCCATGATCATATTGAATGGCGGTGCAGGCTCGAAGGGCCGAATGGCCTACTCCTGCACCTATTTTCTATGTATCTAACAATCTAAAGGCTTTAGAAAGGGTGCTGTGTAGGTTTGCCAGAATTATGCCCGGATTAGGGAGTATTGCCTAGAGCGAGAAGTTGGACAGATTCGGATTGATTTATCTGGAACGCCGGACATTGAGGGGAGACATAAGAAGTGTATAAAATTGAGAAGCATTGATGGGGTAGATAGAGCCTCTTAAGATGAATATATCCAATGCTAGAGAGCAGCTTTGTGGGAGACGAGGTTTAAAGGGGACGTCTTTTCGACAGCGGTGGGTGCCTAGAACACTGCCCAGAGTGGGGGCAGGGAAGGCAAATACAATGGTGACTTTTAAGAGAATTTTGAATAGGCACATGGATATGGAATGTGTGAGGGTAGATACGGTTTGGTGGTTTTAAAGGTTTGATTAGTAAGGGTGGTCGGGGGTTATACGGTGAAGGCAGGGGAATGGGTGGTAAAGATAGATCATCGTCGATTGAATGGCGGATTGGACTTGATGGCCGAATGACCTAATTTTCCTCTAACGTGAATTTATGATGGCAATTTGGACACATTGTTGTGGGCTGAGAGGCCTGTTCCTGTGATGTTCTGTTCCAGGGGCACAGTCCCAGACTCTTGCTGCTGTTTTAAACAAATACCTTTCCATCACTGGCCACTAAACGCTTCTACTTTTCGCTTCAGTTCCTAGAGCAGAAGTACGGATATTTCCACTGCAAGGATTGCAATGCTCGGTGGGAGAGCGCTTATGTCTGGTGTGTGCAAGGCACCAGCAAGGCAAGTATAAAGTAAAAGCAATGATGCACGCTAGTGCTTTGAGGACCGTGTGTTTCACTTCCTCCTCTCCTCCACAGGTCTACTTCAAGCAGTTTTGCAGAACCTGCGAAAAGCCGTACAACCCTTATAGTGTCGAGGACATCACCTGCCAAGTAAGTAGCGCAGGAAGCACCGAGCCGATGTAGAAGTTTGGAGAGGAGTGTCCTGCAGCCTGCAGTGAGACATGTTTTTTCCTGCCCATCAGACCTGCAAACAGACGAGATGCACCTGTCCCGTCAAAATGCGCCACGTTGACCCAAAGAAGCCGCATCGTCAGGATCTGTGTGGCAGGTGCAAGGGCAAACGGCTGTCGTGCGACAGCACTTTCAGCTTCAAATACATCATTTGATCTCGATGGCAAGACTGACTTCCTGGTGGGGCTCGAGATAATAAAACAGTGTTGTTTTCTTTGGTTTAAAAAAAAAAAGAAAATAAAGTGTGAAAAGCACATTTTCTTGTTGCTTCTTGAACTCGGGTGTTGTCTTTAAGGCCAGAGATTAACTCACCCCACCTTGCTCGAAAGTGTTGGGCTATTTCTAACTAAAATATTCTAGTTTCCACTACTGATTGTTTATTGGATTCTACACTTGGAGTTCTCCCCTAATTATTTGCAGTTAAATTATAATCTGTCCAACATCTGAACATCTGGTGGATGCTTTCAGTTCATTAAAGCCTATTTGTTCACTGTCCCGGCTTGAAGTTGCCGTTTAGTAGTCTCCGGACCAAATGCAGGGTTTAGTTGCAGGCGAGGGGGAGCGAACCACATCCAGCCACTGAAACGAGATTCTCCTGGAGCCCCGCATATGCCACCACCAGACACATTTGTCTCTTGCTTCAACAAGCCCCGGTCACTCTCCTTTGTGACACCCTGGTCTGCTCTTCCGCATCCAACTTTGCAGCATGCAACTGCAGCAAATACAACATCTCTTTTCTCCACCATTCAGGCATTGGTAATTCCTCCGGGTGAAGTAGGCGATTCAATTGCACTTCCAGCCTGGCGCGTTGCATTCGGTGCTCTGAATGTAGTCTCCTGTACACGAGGGAAACCAAGTGCCAGATTAGGGGTTCTCTGCGAAATTGTCACCCATTCAGTTTGCAGGGGTGACCTGGCTTCTTGTCAGATGTGCAGCACTTTGGTCAACGTGGGTTATTTTTAAATGTGCTATACAAATAAAATTGACTTGACTTGACTGCAATTCCGCGCCCCGCTCCCAGTTGACTGTTTATGGCTTTCTGCGCTGTTGGACAAAAGCTCAACAGAGGTTTGAACTGTACCTCATCTTCTCACAAGGTACAATTTGGTCTTCTACACTCAATATCAGATAATTGGGTAACTGCACGTTGTCCACTTGTAACACTGGCTGTTTCTCTCTCCACAACTTTGAGCTGATGCGTTTCCTAAAATTGCTTTGAACTTCCCTGGTCTTTTCTTGACTGTTTTTATTATTCTATTAACCATGTAATCTCAGCCGTTCAGATATCCCTTTATCTGTTTGACCCTTGTCTGCAATTAAAACCTAATTTTCCCTTCTCCAATTCTGATGCCATCTTTAATCTGGTACATTTTTTCGTGCAGATGCTGCTGGGGGCTCCCATCACTTTTCAACTTATTTTAAAAGGACAACAGAATGTTTTCAAAGGACAACAGAAGATAGCAAAAAGGGCAATATGCCTGAAAAGATGAGGTACGAAGCGAAGCTGGCCAAGAATATAAAGGACAGTAAAAGCTTTAGGTATGTTAAGAGAAAAAGATTAGTAAAGACAAATGTGGATCCCTTGAAGGCAGAAACGGGTGAAATTATTATGGGTAACAAGGAAATGGCAGAAGAGTTGAACAGATACTTTGGATCTGTCTTCACTAAGGAAGACACAAACAACCTCCCAGATGCACTAGAGAGCAGAGGATCTAGGGAGACAGAGGAACTGAAAGAATTTTACATTAGGCGAGAAATAGTATTGGGTAGACTAATGGGACTGAAGGCTGATAAATCCCCTGGGCCTGATGGTCTGCATCCCAGGGTACTCAAAGAGGTGGCTCTAGAAATTGTGGACGCATTGGTGATCATTTTCCAATGTTCAATAGATTCGGGATCGGTTCCTGTGGATTGGAGGGTAGATAAATTATCCCACTTTTCAAGAAAGGAGCGAGAGAGAAAATGGTGAATTATAGACCAGTTAGCCTGACATTGATGGTGGGGAAGATGCTGGAGTCAATTATTAAAGAGGTAATAACGGTGCATTTAGCTAGCGGTAAAAGGATGTCCAAGTCAGCATGGATTTATGAAGGGGAAATCCTGCTTGACTAATCTGGAATTTTTTGAGGATGTGACGAGTAAAATGGATGAAGGAGAGCCAGTGCATGTAGTGTATCTAGACTTTCAGAAAGCCTTTGATAAGAATCCACACGGCAGTGGGTGAATCTGGCTTTGATATACAAGGTTTGAGTGAAACTAATAACTTTCATGTTTTCCAATGGTTTGAGCTCTGGGTATTAAGATGGCCTACGTTAAAAATGAATTCTAATCAGGATAGCTGGTGATTGCTTTTAATGCTACTCTTTTAAAACTAAATTATTGTGCATTATAGTGTATATAATAACAATAATTTATGATGTGTGCTAAGTTGAGTTTTATTAGTGAAGTTTAAAATGCCATATTATGGCTGTATTTTTGGAACCGTTGCAATGAAAGTCAGCTAAGACGTTCTCCATGGTGCCTGACTTGAGTTTTACTGGCTTTTTGGGGATTTCCAGTTTTCACTTTATTATGAATTCCAATGTGTTTGAAAACAAGTGACCGTTTTTGAACACGGAGGCAGATGTACACACAAACTGCATCAAAAACCTGGCCCATCATCCATGGAGGGAAAGGTATGGTTCAGATCAAAATCCTGCACCGCAATCCTGTTTGGGTCATGACCTGAAACATTGACTGTCCCCTCCGCAGATGCTGTTTGATTGGCTGAGTTTTTCCAGTCATTCTTTACTCCAAATTCCAGCATCTGCAGTCACTTGTTTCTAGTATAAATCTTGACTTGCTTTTGCCAATAACTTCATGTTTAGTTTATTGTCATGTGTACTGAGGTACAGTGAAAAGCTTTTTTTCTGATGCCTGTAATATTACCATAGTTTATAATATTGGAAATATAAATTGCAATATGACACAGGTTTGCTCTCCATTTTAAAAAAAACACAACATTTTGAAAAGTTCACATCCGGATGGAACTGGGCTAAGTGGCAGATGAAAGTGCGGAGTTGTACATTTTGATGGTAGGAATAAAAGTGTAAACTATTTTCTAGATGGGGAGTAAATTCAGAAATCAGAGGTGCAAAGGCACTTGGGAGTGCTGGTGCAGGAATCCCAAATTGTTAATTTGCAAATTGAATTGGTAGTACGGAAAGGCAATGCAATGTTAGCATTTATTTTGAGGGGACTAGAGTATAAAAACAGAAATGTAATGCTGAGGCTTTAAGGCACTGGTCACACTGCATTTGGAGTATTGAGCAGTTTTGGGCCCCATATCTGAAGGATGTGCTGGAGTTGGGGATGGTCCAGCAGAGGTTTAAGAGGATGATCCCAGAGATGATTGGGTTAACATATGATGAGCCTTTGATGGCCCTGGGCCTGTACTCACTCGAGTTTAGAAGGATGAGGGAACCTCCTTGAAACATGTCAAATAGTGAAAGACATGGATAGAGTGGATGTTTCCACTAGTGGGAGATTCTAGGATCAAACCACAGTGTCAGAATAAAAAGATGCACCTTTATAAAGATGAGGAGGAATTTCATCAGTCAGAGGGTGGTGAATCTGTGGAGGCCATCATTAAGTATTTTCAAGGTAGAGATTGACATTCTTAAAGGGTGTCAAGGGTTATGGGGAGCAGGCAGGAGAATAGGGTGGAGCGGGAAGATAGATCAGCCACAATTGAATGGCAGTGCAGATGGGCTAAATGGCCTACTTCTGCTCCTAAGACTTATGAACTTGAGAATAACCAACACTTGCTTTCCAAGTTGGTGATTGTTCCTAAATGTTCAGTCTGAAGAGAAAATTACCCTCTGTGGTGTTTAACATGAATCTTCAATGGAACCAGCTTGCAGGATAATGTCACATTAACCACATTTAATGAGGGTGTGGGCAGACAACATTTTCAATGCTGCAACCTCGTGTATGTTAATAAAAATGCATAACTCCTTGCCTCCATACCCAGTTTAATTTGAGCTATAACCAAATTGGATCTTTAATCCTTGAGTGGATACCAACTAAAATCAAGGCAGAGTCTCATATTATTTCTTGTACTTAAAAAAATAAGGTGGCCATCTCCCAGATTTAATTATTCAACTAAAACATGGATCCCCAAGAGTTAAATTCAAACATCTAGTATGTGAGAAAAGCTATAAAAACTATCCAATAGGAAAGTGGTTATTCACGCATCATCTGCCACCTTGTTACTCACATCATTATTAACTCCCCGAGAGTAATGTGCAATGAAATGCTAGAGGCCAATAAACTTGATGGTTAGCTTTTGCTTAACCAAACACAGGCAGGAGAATTAATCATGTTTTGTTATCTACAAGTGATAAATATATTAAAGTTCTTAAGATATGAAATTAAAAATGGACATAAAACTAGTTTTCCCATTAAATATTTAGAGTCAAAGTACCAAACTGCCAACAAAATAATTTATCATTGAAGAATGATTACAGTGATTTGTTAATTTGCTATGACTGGTTACAGAGCTTTAAATTATCTTAACTACTGTTTGCAGTCTGATAGCATGCACAGTGCCTTAAACTCATACAATTCATTACAAATACGCCTGGTCTACAGTTCACTTTCTCAGAAGGCAAAAAGCTAAAATTGAACAGTACATTCTATGCTCCATGATGTGGAGCCCAATAAAAATCACAGTGGATAGGATAGATGCATATAATAAGCAGGGTCATTCCCAGCAAACAGAGGCAGCACACCGTCAATGGATGAATTTACATTCGATTTCTTTCCCCACAGAGAGCCACTGCTGTGAACAATCTCACTTATTTCAAAAGCTGGAAAGTTTCAGACTTTGACCTTGAGTATCTCTAACATCGTGTATTCAGTCTTTGTTTTTCTCAATAATGCAGCAAAAGATGGTCCCGAAGTTCAAAATCCTCGGGAGACAGAATATTATTTGCTCTTGGGTTTATCTAAATTCAGGCTGGAGAGGCAGCAGATAAAGACTCGTTACCAGTACTTAAGTATTTTGTTTTGCATTAGTTTTATACACCTATTCTCAACAGTGCAATGCACAAATATACAAGGAAATACTTTTTTTTACACTATACAAGTCTAAAATATTTACAGAATAGAATAACTTAGATGAGCTCTCCTAATGAAAATAGCTAGGATGCAGCACTAGTTCGGTTGTCACTTGGTTAAGTCCCTACGGGTGCATTTTTGGTTATATACCATCAGTACTTGTAACATAACCACTGAACAGAGAACATCCAATGTCCACTGAGCAGTAAACAAGGTAACAGATGTGGTATTAGTTTTACATTGCTGAGCAAAACTCAGTTTGGTATCCCAACTGTCTAAAAGATTTTCTACAGCATACCATCGATCATGTTAACTCTAATACAAAATAAATTTATTGAAAAAAAGTTTGCAGACATGCTCTGAGACCTTATGAACTATTAACACTTTATGCTGAAGCCTGCAGTCAATATCAAATCAAGTTATCCTCTTGCATTCGATCCTTTGCCACAAGTGGCATGAAATTGTCTGTCTGTTGAGTCTAACCTTTGTCCAGACATTGAAAGCTGACATATTGCCATGTGTTGCTTTGAAGCCTTGCAGGTTATTCAGCCTAAAGCCATTTCCTGGATGATTTTTAGCATCATTCCACCTGCTGCGGAGAGCCTTAATGTCATTATTATACATTATAATGTGGGAGCTGGCTTGTCTTCAGAAAATGAAGAATATGTGCCCTTCCATGCCTTTTACTTTCAATATGGCTACAGTGCCAGTGCAATAGACCATGACTTAATGTTGCACAGTCAACCCCTATTTTGTCCACTTGGAGTGACTTGCCCCATCCTACTGTGAATTGTGTGCAGCTACTGTCCACAATGCTTATCTTATTCCCCCCTGTTTAACAACTGGTTCTTTACAACTGACCTACTGTATAAATAGATGCAACCTGCTGAGAGTTGAAGACAAATTGAAGCTGTGAGGGGATATGGTTAATATTCATAATGTTTCTTAATGCAATGTGTAAATAGTGAGTTACTGCTGTAGATTAAAATCCAGTACTCTGAATGTCAGCAGCAGGAGTTGTTTTTGCCAGAAGCTGGTATGACTGCACTGTTCGAAGAGACTCGCGAATTTGTAGATTCAACTCCATCAATTTGGAGCAGACTTTGGATAAATCCTGGTTTGAGCCCACGACAGCAAAGCTGCCAGTTTGGCCCAATGTCTGATGGCGAAAATAAATGTGCAGGAGAGTTTGTAGAGGATCATCATCTGCATTTCCAAAAATATCATTGGGCCATATGGATCTGGTGGATAAATACGTAAAAGTTAGTTTACAGAGAGCTCCAATTATGCAATCTCTAAAACTAATGCACCTAAATCTCGATTTTAAAATAATTACAAATGTAACTGATAACTGGATCTCAAGATGTATTAAAAAAAATACTGGACATACTGTGGAGGATTGGCCAGAACCGTTTCAATGAAGGAACTTTGATCTGAAATGTTAATTGTTTTTCTTCCCCACAGATGCTTTCTGACTTGTGGAGAATTTCTAATTTTTTTAAATTTTAGATTTCCAAAATCTGCAGACATCTTGATTTTTGTTTTAGAAACATAGAAAAACAGGTGCAGGGGTAAGCCATTTGGTCCTTCGAGCCAGCACCGCCATTCAATATGATCATGGCTGATCATCTAAAATCAGTACCCAATTCCTACTTTTTCCCCTTGATTCCTTTAGCCCAAAGAGCGAAATCTAACTCTCTCTTGAAAACATCCAGTGAATTGGCATCCACTGTCTTCTGTGGCAGAGAATTCCAGATTCGCAACTCTCTGGGTGAATTTATTTTTCCCTCATCTCTGTCCTAAATAGCCTACCCCTTATTCTTAACCTGTGACCCCTAGTTCTGGACTCTCCCAACATCAGGAACATTTTTCCTGCATCTAGCCTGTCCAATCCCTTAAGGATTTTATATGTTTCTATAAGATCCCTTCTAAATTCCAGTGAATACAAGCCCAGTCGACATATTCTTTCATCATATGTCAGTTCCGCCTTCCCGGGAATTAACCTGGTGAACCTACGCTACACTCCCTCAATAGCGTCCTTCCTCAAAATTGCACACAATACTCCAGGTGTGGTCTCACCAGGGCCCTGCACACTGCAGCAGGACCTCCTTGCATCTAAACTCAAATCCTCTCGCAATGAAGGCCAACATGCCATTAGCTTTCTTCACTGCCTGCTGTACCTGCATGCCTACTTTCAGTGACTGATGTACAAGCACACCAAGGTCTTGTTGCACCTCCCCTTTTCCCAATCTGACATAATTCAGATAATAATCTGCCTTCCCTTTCTTGCCACCAAAGTGGATAACCTCACATTTATCCACATTATACTGCATCTGCCCACTCATCCAACCTATCCAAGTCACCCTGCAATGTCATCGCAGCCCACACTGCCACCCAGCTTTGTTTTCTTAACAAGTGCTTGTAAACTTTCAGTTTATAAAATCAGATGATTCCAGGAAATAGCCGAGTTAATGTATTGTAATTTAACATGTGGAAAAATGTGTTCAGTGTCACATCGCCAGTAGCGTATCCAATTTAACAATTTATCTTTATTACTGAAACTAATATTTGTAGCAGGTCAATACTTATGATTCAAGATACCCTGCTCCAGCACACTCCGCGCCACTGACCCACCTGGCAATGAACCAAAGAAAGAACACACCAACATTTGATTAGGGAATTGATAATGCTGAAATTAGTTTTGATAATGAGGGGGGGAAAATAACTTCTGAAAAGGATATTCAACAAATCTACAATTAGATAGATGATAAAAGATAAGTAGAATGGGGATGCTTACAGGCACATTAATGTTTGGAATTCCCCTATAATATGTAAAATTCCTTGTTAGTAAAAACCACTCCTGTGATGGAAAATTCATTGAAAAGTAAAAACAGTTTAAACTAATGTTTGCTGGATATAATGTTCCATTTTTTTAAGCTGCAACCATAAAATGTATTAAATATTGATGTAGTAAGATGGTGTTATATCCTGTAATTTGTCAAATTGCATGAGATTGCACACATGCAACTCCAGAATTCATGTTTACCATCTAACCCTTAAACAAGCTGACTCAATTACAACGGTGGGATGTGGATTCCTGCTAGCATTACTGATTAAAATAATCAGATGTGTTACCTGAATGCCTTGACCTGAGCAAGTGCAGAAGGAAACTCCTTGTTTCGCAAAGATTCAATGACAGATTGAATGGCAGTCTCTGTGCAAGTTTGCAAGTTTTCAGGGACTTCGACATCATTACTGATACTTTCTGCCTCTTTCAGACAAACTTCCAACAAGGCAAGTTCTTCAGACATATTTATAACCTTAAAGCAAAAAGTCATACAAGTAAGCAGACTGAGATGGTTCTCCCACATTGTACCTACATTGTCAAACAATAGAGTAAGAACAAAACATTCACATATTTAAATTATCTCTATTTATTATCATGAAAGGGTGTTTCAGAGAAGGCAGACAATTATTGCCCATCCCTATTTGTTCTTCCAGTAGCTGGTGGTCACACATCGCAATTTTTTGTTGTTAAGAAGGGAGTTCCAGAATACTTATGCTCATTCTGAATTGGTGATTTATTTCCAACATGGAAAGTGAATGAGGGCGAGAACTTGGAAGAGCTGTTGCGTTGATGTACTTACTGTCCTTGCCCTTCCATGCAGTTGACGACTGCTACAGTACACAATTGTAGTCACGGTAATCCAGTAATTAAAGGGGGCAAACCAGCGGACTGCATATTTTGAATGCTATTAAATTTCTTGAATAGGTACGACTTCAAAAAAACATTTAAGGAAGTTAAGAATAGTACGCTAGAAAAGATGAGAAACGTTTTGAGGAATCATTTCTAGAATACCCAGTTTGAAGTTGATGGTAATTAAAGAGGAAACCTCACTGGAAGGAGGTTCCAGTGTTGGAGGGTCAATCATGTCAATCCCAAGGCACTGCTGCAGGAGTTTCTTAGGACAACAGCTGGACTCAATCACCTTCACCTATTTAATGAATGACTTTCCGTCCATGAAGGCAGAATGAAGATTTAGTAATTTTCCCTTTAATCAAAGTGACTGTATCACATTGACAAATAGAGTGGAGCAGAGGATGATTTCCTACAATTATGGGTTGCAGTACTCGACTAATAAACGGGAGATGTTGCGCTTGAATTTCATTAGATTACCATGAAAGAGGACACTGTAAAAGCTTAATTTTTTTATTTCAAAAATGAAATTGTTAGAGATTACATTAAAGAAACAGCATGGAAACAGGTCCTATGGCCCACTGAGTCCAAGCCGACCATAGTCACACTAGTTCTATGTCATCGCACTTTTGTGTCTACTCCCTTCAGTTTGTTGGTTAATTGACAGAGGCCAATTAACCAACAAGCTTTTGGAATGTACCAGTGTTCTGACCTGTGGAGAGTCTTCAGCAATATCTGTTTTTTCCATCTGAACAACCTTATTAACAACACCCAGGAGAATTCCCCTGAGCAATAATTCAGTCTCCCTTTCAAAATATTTTATTGGGTCTATTAGCCAGTGTTAACTCTCCTTAATCAATCAATAACTTTTTAAAGCATTTTTTCCCTCTAACTTTCCCCCGTTCTGATGAAAGCTAATTAACCTGAAGCAATGAGATCAATCTTCAGTCCCGGTACCTACACACTTCTGTCTCTAACTTCCTTTCAGAAGTCCTGGTTTTCAACACTGGTGATTGTGCTGGCATTTTTGTCCAGATACCACATTAGTGTGGTAGATTCCTTATTGAAAACAGTTCCTTATTGGTTCAAACCTGACATATCCACACACAACTGAGAGGAACACATTGATGCCTGAAGTTAATTCAACATGATTTTATAATTTAAACAAGTTCAATGATTTCAGCTGCCTTTGCAGGTAGATATTTTAAAGTTTTTAAATGTACAAGGAAAATTAACTTATTTTTGTGTCCTGAATGTGAATGATATAGGCCTGCATAAACATTCAACAATTAGATTGCATGGACAGTTTTGACAACCTTAGCAGATCTGGGGAGCGGCTGTCTAAGCGATTGAGCCCAGATGACTGCTTGGGTTGAATCAGTCTGCATTGTGCTGGACTCTGCCATGCCACACACTGCAATAGACAGGATAGCCAGAGGCAACAAAAGAGCTGTGATAATAATTCACTTGAGTGTAGTGAGATAATTTGATTATCACTGAGTATTTCCAGCAATTTCTATTTTTATTTTTGAAAATTATAGCAAGGAATCTTTATTCTCACCTACATCATTTAAATACCTAGGATGGCAAAACATTTGGTCCTGAGAATTTACCACTCTTGAGTGCCCTTATTTTCTTCACAACCATTATTTTGATTACGCAAAGTTTGCAACATCCCTGTCTTCATTTAAAATTATTTACCTCAGAATTTCTGGGACTTTCCTCTTTACCTCTACTGTAACCACTGCTGCTGACATGGTACATACCCAATACTTTATTTTCAATATCACTGTTATTTGTTTTTATTGGGCACACATGGGCCTTTGACAATCCACTTATTCATAAACATTTGTTGAATTTGCTATCTTTGCAAGTTTTGCCACCATCGATTTCTACTATTTTTTTCTCCCAGTCACCAGGGTGTGTGTGGATTACCTCTTTCTATGCCATTTACATTTATGTGGTCCAGACCTCTAGAGATGCACATGCCTCTTATTTTAGCTGCTGGAGCATAAGAACATTCCTTCAACAACAGTGAATTTAAAGATGAATTTACAGTCATGGGTATACAGAGAGAGAGCAGGGGTCTGAGCACACAGCCTGGAGGTACCTTAAGCCCTGAATAGAATCATGTTTATTACACAACATGGATGTTGTCGCAGAAAAATATACTGTTATAAATATTTAACTTACGCACTTTTAACATAATGCTGCCTCCATGAATAATAATAAAGAGGCGTAAAAAATTATTAAAAAACAATTAACATTAATAATAACGATTCAGCAGGACAATGATAGGGATGGTAAAGTATGTCTGGGGGACAGTCCACAGAGCTGAAAAAGAACAGAGAAATGCTAGGGAAACGTTTTTAAGTACATGTGAAAAAAAATAATTTCAAGAGATAGCAAGGTCTGTGATGGAGGAAGAATTGTTGGTTTGAAAGTATGGTGGAAGTTTTAAATACATATCTTGCATCATTTTTTTAAAACAAATTCTATTATGTGGGGTGAAGGGGTTTACTTTGGAAATACATGGAACAATTAATGGAGAACAATTATTAGAATAATAATTGTCTAATCGTTATGTAGTACGGATGCTGATTTTAGCAGCTATACACATTTGAATGCAAGGTGGATAATGGCAGGTTAATAGAGAAAGCATGACACCTGATTGCAGAAACAGTTTACCTCGGTCTCTTGCTTAATCATGTCCACTTGATTTATAAGTTTGCAGTAGGCTTGATACAAAAGTAGTAGTTGGAAATGAAGTTTGTACAGCCTTCGACATAATTCCAGCTCCTATAAAAGAGTAGACATAGACAGATTAGTACCATGGTCTGATACCCATGAAACAACAGGAAGATATACCAGTTACCTTTAACCAGTCAAGCAATTGTCATTTTACAATGGTTTGATACAATATAAAGCTGATGAAATGCAGATGAATGCCGAGCCTTGCATCATACTCACAGTTCCATTTCCAGTAAAGAAAGCAAAAAATAAAACAGCACATGTGCACCTGACATGAAGCAGCCAGCATTGCTGTGACAATGTTATCCAACACTAAACATTCATGTCATGCACACCTTTCAGAAACAAGCACTTTGCAAATGTAGCCAAATATTTCCCACAAGGTAATTTTTAATTCCACTGCTACACTGAAAGTATGGTATCCCCAAGTCATGTGAAGTAAAAAGCTAAATTTTACTTTATTTGATTTTTGATTACTCTATTGTACTGCAAAATCAAATGGCCTCACTACGCTCAAGTAAGGAACACTGAGACAAGAAAATGTGATCAACAAATCGATAACCACCGAGTCCACAAAAATTCAACTGGACCTGAACCTGCCACAGAATGTGGGCAGCCAGGAATCAATACTTTACTGCCTTCGGGAGAAGTGGCCACCTACTCCACAGTTAGAAATCAAATCCACCATCACCCACCATCAGTATCACTGCACAACCTCCCACCACCCCACCCATTCGACTGTGGACACAAACAATTGACAGTGGACCTCATTGTAAACCAGAGCCCAAGACAGGGGTAAGGGTTCCAAAATCTCCACCAAATAACAGGAGAATGCAGTGACAATGTTATCTAACACTTTACACTAATGTAACACACAATCTTTAGAAACAAGGGGCTCTGAGCAGATGCAACAAAATATTTTCCACAAAATAATTTTAACTTCCACTGCAAATTTCAGTCTTGAAAACCTGATTGGTATATGATAGAGATGACAGTCACACTCATTTAGGTGTAATCAATAATATACCCACAAGCAACAAAAATAATGAAATCTATGCTGTGATATATCTGGAATATAACTCTGAATCTGGTTTTAACATTTTTCGTAAACTTTCCACATGTTATAAGAACAAATGTTTCACAATTTTACAAAGTTTGCAAAAATGCCTGACACATTACTGCGCAAATCTTTCTGTTCTTACCCAGTGATCTTAGTAAGTACACTATAAACCTATTTCTTCGATATCTTGTCAATACATTTTGAATAGCTGTAAATAATAAATAATAATAATTCTCCTATTACCAGTTTTAAAAAAAGTCTAGTTTGATCAAATTTTACTGTAAAATGTTACTGCCTCTGTTTAAGGCAGATAGATTCTTGATTAGTATGGGTGTTAAGGGTTATGGGGAGAAGGCAGGAGAATGGACGGGAGGAAGAGATAGATTTAATGGCGGAGTAGACATGATGGGCCAAATGGCCTAATTTTGCTCCTATCACATAAGAACATTTATTCATGGTGAGCTGTGCACATTTTTACTGAGGGTTCTGCTCAGTTCGGTTGCTCCTGTCTCAGTTATATAGTTTCACACATCACCTCGTTCTTTCTACCTTGAACCAATAGGAAGAGAACATTGACATGGATTCAGTACTATTGGAAATGTTTTGGAGCAGACCTCCCACACAGTCGACAGTGCTGTTGTCAAGACTTAGCCATAATTTTTTGCCGAAGCCCCAAAATTGAATACTGACACAGGGTTAAGCCAGCAGCACCATTCTTCAAGTCGTTTAAGTATCTTATTGAGAGTATTGCAACCTTTGAGGATCATTGATTTCTGGGTTTTCCTGTTTCTTCACACCTTTATCCTCTCATGTACAGCATATTCCCCTGCTTCACTGCAGCTCCAAAGATGCATGACATCGCACTTTTCCATAATTGAATTCGATTTGCCATGTTACACCTGCACAGCTAAGATATCCACACCTTCATCTTTCAGGGGCTGTTTTCCCCTCGTTATTAACAGCAGCATCAATGTTTGTATCAATTGCAAACTTCTTTAATCCTTCCCCTACTTCTATGCCTAAATCATTAATAAGCACAACAAAAAGTTAGGATCTAACTAATGAGCCTAATGAAATCCTTCTGGTAACAGTCTTCGAAGTCACAACAACATCCATCAACAATAGACAGTAGGTAATAGGTGCAGGAGTAGGCCATTCGGCCCTTCGAGCCAGCTCCGCCATTCAATGTGATCATGGCTGATCATTCTCAATCAGTACCCCGTTCCTGCTTTCTCCCCATACCCCCTGACTCCGCTATCCTTAAAAGCTCTATCTAGCTCTCTCTTGAATGTATTCAGAGAATTGGCCTCCACTGCCCTCTGAGGCAGAGAATTCCACAGATTCACAACTCTCTGACTGAAAAAGTTTTTCCTCATCTCTGTTCTAAATGGCCTACCCCTTATTCTTAAACTGTGGCCCCTGGTTCTGGACTCCCCCAACATTGGGAACATGTTTCCTGCCTCTAATGTGTCCAACCCCTTAATAATCTTATACGTTTCGATAAGATCCCCTCTCATCCTTCTAAATTCCAGTGTATACAAGCCTAGTCGCTCCAGTCTTTCAACATATGACAGTCCCGCCATTCCGGGAATTAACCTAGTAAACCTACGCTGCACGCCCTCAACCATGTCGCTGAGCCAGCTTTGGATCTAATTTGTCACTCTCCCATGGATTCTAGATTTTACTTCCATCTTCTGAAAATTTGTTAATCAGTTTATCATAGCTGATCTCAATTTAACAAACCCCTGCTGACTATTTTTCGATCTTCTGTCTCTCAGAATTGATTCCCATTATGTTTAACCCATTCAACATTTTCTCTTCCTCCCTAATCTCAATGTTGGTGCCATCCTGATTGTATAACATATTATAGATACTTGTACAAAGTGGCCATCTTCACAAAAGAGTTTGATCCCCAATAAACCCCACTCCGTCCTTACCCACTTGCTCTTTATTTCTAAAACCGTCTTTGGATTTTCTAAGATTTAAAACCCCAATATCACCCGGAATCCCTGTAATCAAAAGAACTAGGCTGTCATTGATGCACTTCCTCAGCATAGCCATGATATCATACTTTCACATCTATTTGTGCCAATCTCATCTGCTGAATTCATTATAATCCCTGCATTTCAGGATATTCCATTTGGCAAAACCAGAATTATTCTGTATCTATCTTCTACTTTTGCTTATTCTGTCTTCCTAGTACTCTCATTAATTTTCAATAGACATTCACTCATTTAGTCTTACATTTTCTACCTGCCTTATTCTATAAAAGCATTTTGATCACTGCATTTCATTTAACCTAAAATCTGCAAAAGTTATCATTAATTAATTTCAGAAGAAATAAATGCAAATATAAGAGTAGAAATTTACACTTCAAATTGTTGTTGAAGAGTGGAATACAATAGATACTTTGCATAATCAGAATTATTGGACCTTTTATATTAACATGGTCCAGAATGCATTACATTCAAGCTTGTAATATGCTTAGTAATGAGGCTGTAACGAACAATTCACTATCAACGCCATCTGGTCTTTTACTATGTTAATTACTATTATTTTTAACAATACAGCAATGTTTTGCTAAAATATCAAAAGGTATCAATGCTTTTATTTATTAACATTTATAGAAAAATTCTAGGGAATCTAATGATTTTTAAAAATATGCTTGCTAAATATGGAATGATACATTATTAATAGTTTATTCAACATATTAGGGAGTTGTTCAATATATTCACCACTAGTGGTTTAAACTGTAAGAATTTTACAGTATGCACTAAGGAGCAATGCAAGAGTAGGAGAGTACACTTGGGAGCAATACAATCAATTATTTACCATGCTGGGAATGGGTGCCCAGAAAACAACTACTTGAATTTATATATCGCCCTTAATGGGTTGTAATAGCAAAAGGGTAATAAAATGTCTGACAATGTTATCAAACAAAAATTATCAATAAACAAAAGAGCAGATTGTACAGATAAGGTTATACAAACATTACATAAAAATAATTGGAATGGCGTACAATATTTAAAATCAGTAAAATGTGATATGTACCAAGATAGGCAGGATAAAGCCAATTGAAACTGAAGGAAAGGAAAATAATTTCCAAGAAGAGTAGGGATATGGAATCCTACAGTTGCATAGAAAGTGCTGAATTGCTTATTTTTATGCATAACAATTCCATGGTTCTATAACTTAATGTAATATTGTGATTTATTTTTCATTTAGTTCATTACTGCCTATTGCATGAAAACTCACCGATGCTTTCTCTGAAAGCATATAGCCAGTATCACCAATATCAATCCTTATTTATACATAAAATCCTCCAAAACAACCAATGAAGTCACACTTACTCTGACGTCAAACAATTGATGATGTTATTTACCTCACAACTGAATTCCATTTCATCACTACCAGAATAACAAATCCAATGTACTTTATATAGTTATGGAAGATGTAGAATGAAAGCATTTTTTCAGTTTTCTTTCAGTAATTATGTCAAACATTACAAGGGCTACGACGTGTGACAAGTAACATAAACAACATGGAAGCAATAAAAAGCATTCTTTGGTAGTTGCAAACCATGTGTACACCTGTATGACTGATGGCAGACACACTGAAAGATTACACATGTAAACACAGCAAGCAGATGTAAGTTTGAAATTCCAACACTGTTAAGATGTCTAGTAGACAAGAACCATCACTTACTGCTAGAACTTCCATTTGCTAAGCAAGAAGGTGAAGTCACAAAACAAGGAAAGAAAAGAGATCAAGAATTAGTGACAGTGAAAGACGCTCCAGTGTTATATAAGAACCAATTTACAAACCGATCTCAAATGGTGGTTAGATTTACTCACAGGAATTTCATCTCGTCTAAGTAATTTTGGAGGCTCCTTAACTGATTTAAAAATATTTCAGATTACGCAGATACTTTTATAACAAATTATTTTAGCGTTGTGGCAAAATTATAAATATTTCATATACAATTAAAATGCTCCATCATGTCATTATGCAGGACATAAAAAATAGGAGGCCATTGAGCCTCGAGTGTCTGCTCCACTTTCATATGGTTATAGCTGATCTTTTTCCTCAAAACCACTTTCCAGCGCTATGCCATCACATCAACTCCTTTAATGGAGTCATAGAGTCTACATGATAGACAGTGCCTTCCATAATGTTTGGGACAAACACCTATCATTTATTTATTTGCCTCTGTACTCCACAATTTGAGATTTGTAATAGGTAAAAAAATCACATGTGGTTAAAGAGCACATTGTCAGATTTTAATAAAGGCCATTTTTGTACATTTTGGTTTCACCATGTAGAAATTACAGCAATGTTTATACATAAGCCCCCCTATTTCTGGGCACCATAACGTTTGGGACACAGCAATGTCATGTAAATGAAAGAAGTCATGTTTAATATTTTGTTGCATATCCTTTGCATGCAATGACTGCTTGCTTGAAGTCTGTGATTCATGGACATCACCAGTTGCTGGGTGTCTTCTCTGGTGATGCTCCGCCAGGCCTGTATTGCAGCCATCTTTAGCTTCTGCTTGTTTTGGGGGCTAGTCCCCTTCAGTTTTCTCTTCAGCATATAAAAGGCATGCTCAATTGGGTTCAGATCGGGTGACTGATGTGGCCACTCAAGAATTGACCATTTTTTAGCTTTGAAAAACTCCTTTGTTGCTTTAGCAGTATGTTTGGGATAATTGTCTTGCTGTAGAATGAATTGCCGGCCAATGTGTTTTGAGGCATTTGTTTGAACTTGAGCAGATAGAATATGTCATACACTTCAGAATTCATTATGCCACTACCATCAGCAGTGGTATCATCAATGAAGATGTGAACCAGTGCCTTCAGCAGCCATACATGCCCAGGCCATAACACCACCACCACTGTGTTTCACAGACGAGGTGTTATGCTTTGGATTTTGGGCAATTCATTCTCTCCTCTATACTTTGCTATTGCCATCACTTTAATATAAGTTAATCTTCGTTTCATCTGTCCACAAGACCTTTTACCAGAACTGTGGTTGCTCTTTTAAGTACTTCTTGGCAAACTGTAACCTGGTCATCCTATTTTTGCGGCTAACTAGTGGTTTGCATCTTGCTGTGTAGCCTCGGTATTTCTGTTCATGAAGTCTTCTGTGGACAGTGGTCATTGACAAATCCACACCTGACTCCTGAAGAGTGTTTCTGATCTGTCGGACAGGTGCTTGGGGATTTTTCTTTATTATAGGGAGAATTCTTCTGTCATCAACTGTGGAGGTCTTTCTTGGCCTGCCAGTACCTTTGCGATTAGTAAGCTCACCAGTGCTCTCTTTCTTCTTAATGATGTGCCAAACAGTTGATTTTCGTAAGCCCGAGGTTTGGCTGATGTCTCTAACAGTTTTATTCTTGTTTCTCAGTCTCATAATGACTTGTTTAACTATCATTGGCACAAGTTTGGTCCTCATGTTGGTAAACAGCAATAAAAGTTTCCAAAGCTGATGGAAAGACTGGAGGAAAGACTAGGTGTTGAGAGCTCTCATACCTGCATTAAGGAGACAATTAAACACACCTGAGTAATTACAAATGCCTTTGAAGCCATGTGTCCCAAACGTTGTGGTGCCCTGAAATGAGGGGACTATGCACAAAAAAAAACACAGCTGTAATTTCAACATGGTGAAACCTAAGGAAGGATATGCTGGCTCTGGAGAGGGTCCAGATGGGGGTTTACAAGAAATGATCCCAGGAATGAGTGGGTTAGCATATGGTGAGCGTTTGACAGCAGTGGGCCTCTACTCGCTGGAGTTTAGAAGGTTGAGCGGGCGGATATCATTGAAACTTACAGAATAGTGAAAGGCACAGATAGCGTAGATGTGGAAAGGATGTTTCCACTGGTGGGAGAGTCTAGGACCCGAGGTCAGCCTCAGAATTAAAGAGCGCTCTTTTAGAAAGGAGGTGAGGAGGAATTTCTTTAGTCAGAGGGCAGTTAATCTGTGGAACTCATTGCCACAGAGGGCTGTGGAGGCCAAGTAAGTGGATATTTTTAAAGCAGAGATATACAAATTCTTGATTAGAATGGATGCCACGGGTTATGGGGGGGGGGGGGGGGGGAGACAGGAAAATGGGATTAGGAGGCTGAGATCAGCCATGATTGAATGACGGAGTAGACTTGATGGGCCGACTGGCCTAATTCTACTATAACTTGTGAACTTGTGAAAGATAGGAGGACGGAGGAACTTGGGGCAGACAATGGAAGTGGCTTGAGAGCTGTCAATGTTAGGGTCAAAGAGATGCTGAAGGTACTATTGTGTATGAAGGTACATAACTCTCCAGGGCCTGATGATATATATCCGAGTACATTGTGGCAAACCAGAGAGGAAATTGCAGCAGCCCTGGTTGAAATTTACGAGTCATCTTTAAATACAGTGGAGGTGCCGGAAGACTGGAGGGTGGCAAATGTTGTGCCTTTATTCAAGAAGGGAAAATGCTGGGAACTATAGGCCAGTGAGCTTAACATCTGTAGTTGGAAAGTTACTGGAAAGTATGCTGAGGATAAACAGGCATTTAGATGGACAAGGGCTGAATACGGATAGTCAGCATGGTTTTGTACATGGGAGGTCGTGTCTCACAAATCTGATTGAGTTTTTTGAAGACGTGACCAAAAAGGGAAGTGTTGCAATTTTGGAAGTCTAACATGGGCAGGACCTACACAGTGAAGAGTAGGGCTCTGGGAAGTGTTGTAGAGCAGAGGGATCTCGGAGTGCAGGTGCATAGTTCCCTGAAGGTGGAGTCATAGGTAGATCGGGTGGACTAAAAAGCTTTTGGCACATTGGCCTTCATCAGCCAGAGTATTGAGTATGGAGGTTGGGAGGTCATGTTGCAGTTGTATAAGACGTTGGTTGGCCATATTTAGAGTATTGTGTTTAGTTGTGGGCAGCGTGTTATAGGAAAGATGTTGTCAAGCTGGAAAGGGTACAGAGAAGATTTACGAGGATGTTGCCAGGACTAGAGGGTCTGAGCTATAGGCAAAGGTTGAGTAGGCTGGGACTCTATTCCTTGGTGCGCAGGAGGATGAGGGGTGATCTTATAGAGGTTTATAAGATCATGAGAGAATAGATTGGGTCGACGCACAGAATCTCTTGTCCAGAGTAGATGAATCGAGGACCAGAAGTTTAAAGCAAAGGGGAAAAGATTTAATAGGAATCTGAGGGGTAACTTTTTCACACAAAGGGTGATGGATGTGTGGAACAAGCTGCCAGAGGAGGTAGGGATTATCCTAACATTTAAGAAACAGTGAGACAGGTACATAGATAGGACAGGTTTGGAAGGATATGGACCAAATGCTGGCAGGTGGGAGCTGGGACATGTTGGCCGGTGTGGGAACATTTGGCCGAAGGACCTGTTTCCACACTGTGTCACTCACTCTCTCTATTGTGATAGCAGCTCATTGAATTATTTCAAGAAGTGGCAGAGAAGACACTGTAAAACAATGGATGCATTATTTGGATTTTGAAAGATATCCGATGGAATCATGACCGCAATTAGTGCAGTTGGAGTCAGGAAGGAGGGAGCAGAATGCACAGCAAGTTCTAAAAATGAAAATGTGGGATTAAAGGCAGCTATGCAGATTAGTCAAGACTAGTAAGCAGTGTATCACAAGGATCAATTCAGGAACAATACTGAAACAATTTACATTATTAATTGGGATGGAAATGGAGATATAATTTTAACATTTGGAAGGGTAGGTAACAGATAGGAAGACTGTGATTGTATAATTGTGTACGCAGGTCTCTGATGTATAACTGTGGGGCATGATATTAATGGGCAAATGAGTGCAGCAGCAAGAGTTGTGGCATTTGTGTCATTAAATACATTTAAAATATATAATTTAAAGATTGTGTATGGTTAAACTAAAATATGTTTATTATTTATATGTTAGAACTGGTTTGGACTAAAAATCTGCCCCTCTGCACTGAAGTTGTGCACCACTGAATTAAATGTATCAAACCTCTTGTTTGGACATACTGCGGAAAATTGTAAAGATCTGCTCCCCATATTATAAAATAATAAAGGCATTGGGTAAAGTTAAACCCAGCTCATCCTGCACCATTATCATTTTTGTTATTTATTACTATTGCCTTCATTCTGATCCTCTCGTTTTCCTCCTTACCGTATCCCAATCTTTTCTCCACTTGTCCAAAATCTGATATATCTGCAACATTTTCTAGTTTTTTTAATGAAAATATCAGAGTATTGAAATATTTTTTATGTTTCTCTCTCCACAGATTATGCTTGGTAATTTAAGTATTTCAAACATCTGCTGATTATACATTTTGGTGAATTCACGCAGTTCAAAATATTTTTTGTTAATTCTTAAAGGTAATATTCAATAAAGTGCCTTACAAAATTTCAGGTGTAAAAAATGCAGCAGAATGTCGTAAAGCTTGGTTACGTTTAAAAGCAAATGGCTAGGGTAAAATTATCTTAATGTTTTAGGGGAGAGATGGTTTGAAGTCCTGGTTTTGTCCAATTTGGTATTGCTTTACTTGTGTAATTTGAACGAATGCATGAAACGCAATTTTGAAACCTGCTGATGACAAAAAAGAACATTTGGCTTTTGAGAAATATACGACATTTATCAGAATGGGTCGGAAACTCACAGAAGCAATTTAATATGGTTAAAAGTGAGATAATATATTTTGGGAAAATAAAATGAGAAATGAAAGTGTACACTCAATGAAAGGTTGATGAAGGAATTGGATAAATATTGAGACCAAATGGTTCTGTTCTTGACAATTTGTCCCTGACAGTCTTTGTGCAGCCATTAAAACGATTGTAGCATCCAGGATTTATAAATAGAAGCATCAAAATAAATAATAATAAATTTAAATAATAAAGCGGGTTCATTTCAGAGTGCTTCATTGTGGAAAGGCAATGAAAGTCACAGGAGAGTGTATAGGATTAATTTATTGGGGTCATTTCAAGGACAGAATATTTACGAGACTTAAAACACTGATGCCATTTAAAATTGAACAAAGAGTTAAGTGGGGATTGTTTGGAAGTGGGAAAGGAGCAAGCCCTTATGCCTACTACATTCAACAAGGTAATTCCTGAACCTATTGTTGTCCCATAACCCTTAAAAGGCTGACAAGGGAAGTCAAGGACAGCATAAAAATAAAGGAGAGGAAGTATAACATAGCAAAGAAGAGTGGGAAGACAGAGGATTGGGACTCTTTTAAAGAGCAACAAAAGTTAACTAAAAAGGCAATACGGGGAGAAAAGATGAGGTACGAGGGTAAACTAGCCAATAATATAAAGGAGGATAGCAAAAGTTTTTTTAGGTACGTGAAGAGGAAAAAAATAGTCAAGGCAAATGTGGGTCCCTTGAAGACAGAAGCAGGGGAATTTATTATGGGGAACAAAGAAATGGCAGATGAGTTAAACCGTTACTTTGGATCTGTCTTATCATATCATATCATATATATACAGCCGGAAACAGGCCTTTTCGGCCCTCCAAGTCCGTGCCGCCCAGCGATCCCCGTACATTAACACTATCCTATACCCACTAGGGACAATTTTTACATTTACCCAGCCAATTAACCTACATACCTGTACGTCTTTGGAGTGTGGGAGGAAACCGAAGATCTCGGAGAAAACCCACACAGGTCACGGGGAGAACGTACAAACTCCTTACAGTGCAGCACCCGTAGTCAGGATCGAACCTGAGTCTCCGGCGCTGCATTCGCTGTAAAGCAGCAACTCTACCGCTGCGCTACCGTGCCGTCTTCACTGAGGAAGATACACACAATCTCCCAAATGTTCTAGGGGCCGGAGAACCTAGGGTGATGGAGGAACTGAAGGAAATCCACATTAGGCAGGAAATGGTTTTGGGTAGACTGATGGGACTGAAGGCTGATAAATCCCCAGGGCCTGATGGTCTGCATCCCAGGGTACTTAAGGAGGTGGCTCTAGAAATAGTGGAAGCATTGGAGATCATTTTTCAATGTTCTATAGATTCAGGATCAGTTCCTGTGGATTGGAGGATAGCAAATGTTATCCCACTTTTTAAGAAAGGAGGGAGAGAGAAAACGGGTAATTATAGACCAGTTAGTCTGACATCAGTGGTGGGGAAGATGCTGGAGTCAATTATAAAAGACGAAATTGCTGAGCATTTGGATAGCAGTAACAGGATCATTCCGAGTCAGCATGGATTTACGAAGGGGAAATCATGCTTGACAAATCTACTGGAATTTTTTGAGGATGTAACTAGGAAAATTGACAGGGGAGAGTCAGTGGATGTGGTGTACCTCGACTTTCAGAAAGCCTTCGACAAGGTCCCACATAGGAGATTAGTGGGCAAAATTAGAGCACATGGTATTGGGGGTAGGGTACTGACATGGATAGAAAATTGGTTGACAGACAGAAAGCAAAGAGTGGGGATAAATGGGTCCCTTTCGGAATGGCAGGCAGTGACCAGTGGGGTACCGCAAGGTTCGGTGCTGGGACCCCAGCTATTTACGATATACATTAATGACTTAGATGAAGGGATTAAAAGTACCATTAGCAAATTTGCAGATGATACTAAGCTGGGGGGTAGTGTGAATTGTGAGGAAGATGCAATAAGGCTGCAGGGTGACTTGGACAGGTTGTGTGAGTGGGCGGATACATGGCAGATGCAGTTTAATGTAGATAAGTGTGAGGTTATTCACACTTAAGAATAGAAAGGCAGATTATTATCTGAATGGTGTCAAGTTAGGAAGAGGGGATGTTCAACGAGATCTGGGTGTCCTAGTGCATCAGTCACTGAAAGGAAGCATGCAGGTACAGCAGGCAGTGAAGAAAGCCAATGGAATGTTGGCCTTCATAACAAGAGGAGTTGAGTATAGGAGCAAAGAGGTCCTTCTACAGTTGTACCGGGCCCTGGTGAGACCACACCTGGAGTACTGTGTGTAGTTTTGGTCTCCAAATTTGAGGAAGGATATTCTTGCTATTGAGGGCGTGCAGCATAGGTTCACTAGGTTAATTCCCGGAATGGCGGGACTGTCGTATGTTGAAAGGCTGGAGCAATTAGGCTTGTATACACTGGAATTTAGAAGGATGAGGGGGGATCTTATTGAAACATATAAGATAATTAAGGGATTGGACACATTAGAGGCAGGAAACATGTTCCCAATGTTGGGGGAGTCCAGAACAAGGGGCCACAGTTTAAGAATAAGGGGTAGGCCATTTAGAACGGAGATGAGGAAGAACTTTTTCAGTCAGAGAGCGGTGAAGGTGTGGAATTCTCTGCCTCAGAAGGCAGTGGAGGCCAGTTTGTTGGATGCTTTCAAGAGAGAGCTGGATAGAGCTCGTAAGGATAGCGGAGTGAGGGGGTATGGGGAGAAGGCAGGAACGGGGTACTGATTGAGAGTGATCAGCCATGATCGCATTGAATGGCGGTGCTGGCTCGAAGGGCTGAATGGCCTACTCCTGCACCTATTGTCTATTGTCCATTGTCTATTGTCTAAAACTTTTCCTCAACAAAATTTTGAATGTGGAATTAATAGATTTTTTTCAAAGGTACAAACACATCCATAACCTCAGAAAAGCAGAAGATTTTCTTAACTTAATGCTTGGCTCTAATTTTAAGACTGTCAGCTGCAGATTCTAGAATTACCCCAAAGCATATTTGATCAAACCATAAATTTGTAATCCTTTTCAGGTATGGCACATCACTGTTAATAATTAAATAACCCATCTTGTAATGTTTGAAAAATGTTTACTTCTGGTGTAAAAATTGTACTTTTAACAGAATTCCTTAAAATTCTCGAATTTTGCA
The DNA here is from genome assembly GCF_053455715.1 of Rhinoraja longicauda. NCBI lineage: Eukaryota > Metazoa > Chordata > Chondrichthyes > Rajiformes > Arhynchobatidae > Rhinoraja > Rhinoraja longicauda. The sequence continues at coordinate 63,179,527 of NC_135953.1, read as the reverse complement.
TTTTGCTGTGAACAAGGTAAATTGGCAGCCTATTTGGGCAGGCCCGAGGCTAAATTCACTAATGTAATCTAGACAGCAAGACAGTAGACTGGAATGGCCCTTTTCTGGCAAAGCAGCAAACATTTCTTTCCTTTCCCATTTGGACAAAATCCAATGGGATGCTATGCCTACATTAAATGCTAATGCCGCGTTACGGGCGGTCACGGTGGCACAGCGGTAGAGTTGCTGCCTTACAGCGAACGCAGCGCCGGTGACCCGGGTTCGATCCTGACTACGGGTGCTGTCGGTACGGAATTTGTACGTTCTCCCCGTGATCTGCATGGATTTTCTCCGAGATCTTCGGTTTCCTCCCACACTCCAAAGACGTACAGGTTTGTAGGTTAATTGGCTTGGTAAATGTAAAAATTGTCCCTAATGGGTGTAGGATAGTGTTAATGTGTGCGGACCTGGTGGGCCGAAGTGCCTGTATCCGCGCTGTATCCGACCTGCGCGAGATAACCACTTATGGGGTGTTTGCGCAGTAATCAACCAGAACCAGTATCTCTAAACTAAACTAAACTAAATACATCCATCCATCTTTTGGAATGGTCATGAACAAGACAAGGGTGAAGAGGTGCAGAGGAATGTCTGGTACAAGTGTCAATTACTCAATCCTTCTGCTTGAGAAAGGGTGACAAATAAATGGTACCCCTGTAATTAGACTAGAAAATGAATGCATGTTTTGTACATTTGTGGTTGAGCCAACCACTGTTCTCCATTATAGTTTACATTAAGAAGAAAATAGAAAGTAGTGGTCCAAGGGAAGGAAAGGTTGTGCAAGCCATTCGCAAGGGACCTGCAACTACTGCATAAACATATATTTTAAAAAAAGATGAGTGGTTGGAGGGACAAGATGTAACACAGTAAGTCCAGGGGAAGGTATGGCCTTATAAGGAGTGGGAATTCTTTGGAGATTGCTGATTCTATTCAGTCTTAGTGGATAAAGTAATTTATATTACATTATGTTGATCCATGTCCACATGCTGTAATGTCTACCTTGAATTGAATAAAGTAGACCCACCAAATGGGGTTGTGGAATCTTTTAGAATGAGTTACTTGGCACAAACTCAAGAACATTTTCTAGGTTTTATGTGAGTTGCACATTCCCGAAGGCTGCTTATTTTCCATAAACACAAAACAAGTTAATTTGGTCCTTTGGAATGTCAAACAGTAGTTGCTGTAAAAGGTCACATACACACTTTATTAATTGCAAAGATTTCAGAATGCACTTGGGACAGAACAGAAACAGGATGAGCGAATTACCAAAGTTGAACATGCAGCTCAACTTGTGCATGTGTGTGCGCGCGCGTGTGTCCAGTAATTGGACAACTGAAAAAGTGCAGATATAAAATTAATCCCCAGATCATTAAATAAATAATTGAAACAGAAAGAGTTAAGCAGAAAGTGTGCATGCACTGAAAATGCTGGGAAATTAGTGTAGTTCAATGCTCCCCATGATTTTGTCACATAAATCCTGAATTAAACATAAATCTTACAATCGTTGTTCCCCTTTATTTTCCAGGTGTCTTCTCTTTAGTAATTGTACTGATTTTGTTCTTTGTTATCACCAGATCTGGGTTCCTCACAACTTTACTGTGTATTCCACAGTGAACACCGATGCAAAATATCTGTTTAATGCCTCAGCCAATTTTTTAATCGCTACAAGGTCTTTTCATGGATGTGACGCAGTATGTTGAACTACTCACACACATCGGATGTAGTCTTACCAAGGTCTTTGTATGGCTGCAGTGACTTCTATTCTAGATTTCTAGGTTAGCATTCCATTTGCCTTTAAATTTTTATTTTTTTTCCCTGATCATGCCACTTTATTGATCTACCTCGTTTGATCTCTACTGCTTTGAGCTTTTAGAGCGTATGCGTCAAAACAAATGACCTTGCACTTGCCTGCACTGATATCCATTTGCCACAGTCAATTGCTTAATCTTTTAATATCTCTTTGTAATTTAATGCAACAGTACTTAGAGTGCCATTTATCTTTGTATCATCAAACTTGGATACATGCCTTTTAGTCATGAATAGTTATATGGTGAAATAGCTGCGGCTCCATTATTGATTGCTGCAGAAGAGCACACGACACACTCTGCCTATTCGAATACCTCCCTTTAAACCTACTCTCTATCTTCTACCACTCAGTCATTTCCCCAACTTCCTGCAATTTCATGAGCTTTTAATAATCATTCGATTAATCAAATATTTTATTGGAAGTCCACGTTATCCTGCAGATATGCTCCTGTGAACTTCTTTCACCCCTCAAAAACCCTGAAATCTGGATCACAGAGCCAGATGTACACGCTACAAATACAATGTTCTTGCTGATCAGTTAAAACTAACGTCTTCATATATTCTGTCCTAAGGATAATGTCTCCATAATTTGCCCATTGACCCTCATTGAAATAGTGAATTGACATGCACAATTGAACAATAAAAAAACAATCAAGAGAATTTTGGAAGATTAATAGTTACAGCAGCTGAAGCTAATTTCTGTAAAATTTAGGGAGAGAATTGTGGCCCTAAGGATTTGTTACTTTTAAAAGAATATGGAACACTAATTCCTTAGGTGGTGAATTGGTGAGGAAAAAAAAGCAAGTCCAAATTACTAAGAAAGCAAAACATGGTGGAAAAGGTCGTCATAAGGTCATAAATGATAGGAGCAGAATTAGGCAATTCGGCCCATCAAGTATACCCCCATCAATCATGGCTGATCTATCCCTCCCCCTAACCCCATTCTCCTGCCTCCCCATTCTCATGACACCCGTACTAATCAAGAATCTATCTATCGCTGCTTTAAAAATATCCATGGACTTGGCCACCACAGCCTTCTGTGGCAAAGAATTCCACAGATTCACCACCCTCTGACTAAAGAAATTCCCCCTCATCATCCTAAAGGAACGTCCTTTAAGTCTGAGGCTATGACCTCTAGTTCTAGACTCTCCCACGAGTAGAAACATCCTCTCCACATCCACTCTATCCAAGCCTTTCACTCTACGGTACATTTCAATTAGGTGTCCTCTTGAAATAAATGCTAGCATTCTGTTTGCCTTGCCGATTCGACTTGCAGATTAACTTTTTGGAAATCCTGCAATAGCACTCCTAAGTCCCTTTGCACCTCCGATTTCTGGACCCTCTCCCCATTTAGAAAATAGTCTACGCCTTTATTCCTACTACCAAAATGCATGACTACACACTTTGCTATACTATATTCCATCTGCCACTTCTCTGCCCATTCTCCCAACCTGTCCAAGTCCTTCTGCAGAGTCCCTACTTTCTCTGCCCTACCTGCTGCTCAACGTATTTTCGTATAATCCCCAAACTTGGCACAAAGCCTTCAATCCCCTCATCCAAATCATTAATATACAATATGAAGAGCACCGACCCCTGTGGAACTCCTATAGTCGCTGGCAGCACACCAGAAAAAGCCCCCTTTATTGCCACTCTTTGTCTTCTACCATCCTGCTATCCTTGCTAGTATCTGCCCCTTGATACCATTTGCTCTCCTCTTCCTTTGCAGCCACATATGTGGCATATTATTAATGGCTTTCTGAAAATCTAGGTGAGCAACATCCACTGACTCCTTTGTTTGCTCTACTATTTACTTCTTCAAAGAATTCCAGCAGGTTCTTCAGGAAATATCTCCCCTTTGCAAAACCATGCTGACTTTGTTGCAGGAGAGAATGTTTGATAAGTGGAGGTGATGAGACAGAGACTATTATTTTTCAAAGTAACATTTTTTTGCAGAAGGCATAGGATTCAAGAGAAATGTAAGGTACTGCATGTTTTGAAATATGCTATTGCACCGTTGATAGAGACACAATAAGCTGAATATCTTTCCTCTGCACTACAAAGCAGAACATTATAAATGTCAATGCTGAAAGTTATAATTGTTAAGTAGTTCATCAACACAACAATGCAACATCTTTTAAAATCACTTACTTAATTTAGAATTTTTCCAAGACATAAATTCAAAACTCCAGGTATATTATTGCTTTTAATATTGAATGGATTTTGAAAATGCACTCACTGCCAATGCTGCAGTTAGAAATACAATAAAATATTCTGAACTGAAGGCAGTGATATTTCCATGGGAGTATCTTACACAACACAGCAACGTATTTCTGTGTTTAAGAACAAGTTTAACATTCCTTATACCAATGGTCAACTGATCTCCTCTATATTATTATGGAAAAAGTGAGGATGAAACAGAGTAATTGAATTTGTTTCTTTCACTAATTAGCTATTCAACTTGCTGAATAAACTTGTTAGAACTTTCAATAGAAGAAGTTATCAACAAGACATTGATTTTTCTTCATTTCAGAAATAAATAATTTGATGTTGTTCCAAGAGAGCCACTTCCTCTTGCACTATGTATCTTCCCTTTTGCTCTATCTATTGTACTTGAGTTTGACTTGATTGTATTTATGTACGGTATATCTGATCTGTTTGGATAGCATGAAAAACAAAGCTTTTCACTGTACCTTAGTAAACATGACAATAATAAACCTAAACCGTCTGTTTAAATGTGACTGTAAAACAATACTGCGTTCCATACATTAACATGGAGCAAGTTACAAGTTTACTATATAATCTGCAACAGATTATTATACAAATATAATCAAGACATGGTTCATGTCACGATGCTGTTGAATATTATTTACAAATAAATTGTGATGCTACATGCAAATTAGTCTTATTAATATATACACAAACATAACTGCATATTTATATAGAAGATACACAAAAAGCTGGAGTAACTCAGAATGGGTGATGTTTAGGGTCGAGACCCTTCTATATGTACACACAATTTCCTAAGGTAGGTCAGTGTTTGAATTTTTATGGGATCCATTTTAATAAAGATAGTGGTGGAAGCTTGCGATATAAGAGAGAGCACAGTTAACTGCACCTACAAAAATAATACCGACAATATATTCCAAGTGTTTAAATAATCATCCTCCTGCTTAGCCTTCCAATTTTCCAAAGTTCCTCTTATACTTTGGCAATCAATAAATGGAAAGATGAATATATTATATCAGAGTGGGGGTGGAGTTGAAGAGAAGTTGGTGGAAGAATGGAAAAATGCAGACACTCACCTGTGCACCTCTATTGGTTCTTTGGAGATTATCCCCTGCACCAAAAGTCCTTTTACAGTTTTCCAACCACTGCATTAAAAAAATTCAAATGCATCAGTAAATTAGAAGTTTAAAATGTACCAAGTCAGAACAAATATAAATCTATGGTTATTTATCGATAAATCATGCAGAATTCCCTCATGCCGCAAAACCAATATATACTTGCACAGCAAGTCCCCAGTCCCCAAACCACCTTCCTTTTTTTACCTGCTGAACAATTAACACTACTTGGCAAAGTAAATTGCAAGTTTATTTCAGTCATCACATTGCAAATAACAGATTCAATAGCATCATTGCTGGAATTGTCTTCCAGGATCCTGTTTCTCAGAATACGAGTGAAAGTGTTTTTGATGGAAAGTCATTGACATGAAACTCTGGTCTCACTCCATGCATGCTACCTGACCTTCTGTTTTATTTCAGAATTCCAGCATTTGCAGCTTTTGCATGTTCTATGTCAATAAGTAATTGGAGTTTGTAAATCCTGTAATTGAAAATATGCGTGAAGTCACCTCCTAGCGATTTAACGAAAGATATATCCACAGAATTCCAAATCAGAAACCCTAATTGTAAATGCACATAATCTGATATGGTTCTTCTGAAATGACAGCTCAGGTAGGAAAAGCAAATGCAGGGGCACCATCTATCCATCGGCTACCCCAATATCTTTGGATAAGTATAGATAGTGCATTGTGTATATACTATAGGAATATATATGTTATCACCAACTCTGCTCAAAATGCCAGTTCCTGTGACATGCAAGAAAGATAATTCTTTGTCTAATCAATTTAAGAAGTCCACCAGAATCAATCAATTATACCTGAAGGGTTGTGTAAGAATGGTAGTAATACTTTAGAGAATATGGGACATGGTTTAGAAAACTTTGGCTGCTTGATTTACAGCCTGTTGAACAAAATCTGTGTAAGATCTATTCCTGTACTCTAATTCATGAATTTTGATTGAAAGAGACATTTAATAGTGCTGGTACTTAAAAAATATCTACAAATATGTTTTGTGCAGAGCTCTTAAAGCCTGTTGACAATGTTAAGCAGAACTGTTAATTTTGGCTCTGTAAAAACAATATTGAGTGTATAATATGAACCAATAGTACGCGTCAACATGCAAGAAAGGTCATTCTTCATCTAATCAATTTAGAAAGCCCCCTGGAATCAATCAATTATATTTGAAGGTTTGTACAAGAATGATGGAATACCCCAGAGAGTATGAGACATGTTTTATTTAGTGAATGGATTCCAAGTTCCATTAGTAAATCTTATTATGCTTTCTCTGCGGCCAATTTAATTATAGTGTAGATTTATGAGAACAGAATTTGCTCGTAAAATACAGCATATCATCTTGTCACCATCCTCCACCGGTCAAATGTTTAAAGGTGACAATGCTGCATATGTTGCCATAAAAACAGAAATGACAGCTCAGGAAAAGAATTTAATGCAATTTAATTTAAATAATGTATTTCATGCAGGCGGCACTCATGAGAATTCAGTCAGCTTAATTGTGCAACTATTTAATTTCCTGAGGCCAGGCAGGGGCTCTCTGATACCTCCTCATAACTACCCCCTGACCATGATCCCACTAACAAACATCAGGCCACCATTTCCCAAGGTATCATCAATCATATTGCCTCCAGGAATCTCCCCTCTGCAGCCTCCAATCTTATAGTTCCTCAACCCCACACTGCTCATTTTTATCACTTTCCCAAAATCCACAAGCAGGACTGCCCTGGCAGACCCATTGTTTCTGCCTTCACCTACCCCACCAAACTCATATCCAAATAGCTCCATTCCATCTTGTCCTCCCTTATCGAGTCCTTTAGACCTACATCCGAGACACCTTATATGCTCTTCACCACTTCAATAACTTTCAATTACAAGGCCCCGATCGCCTGATTTTTTAACCATTGTCATCTAACCCCTACACACCTCCATTCACCATCATAGAGGCCTCAGGGTCCTATGGTTCTTCCTTGGATGGAGACCCAACCAGTTCCCCTCAACTAACACTTTCCTCTGCTTGGCAGAACTTGTTCTCATCCTTAACAACTTCTCTTCTGACTCCTCACACTTTCATCAAAGGTGTAGTCATGGACATTCGCATGGGAAGGACCAGGGGAACTCTATCCTTGATCCATGTGGGTGGAGGGGGAGTGAGAGAAGAACTATGGGACACAGAGGAGACATGGGTGAGGTATTCATCTATGACAATAGAGAGGAAATCACATTTATTAAAGATAGAGGACATGGAAAGTCTCATCTTCAGAGCAGATGCAGCAGAGACATTGAAAGTAGGGGTTAGTGTCTTTGCAAGAGACAGGATGGGAGGAAGTGTAATCCAGACAACTGTGGGAGTCGATAGGTTTGTACCCAGGTAGCTCTGGGTAATACAGATAACCCACAGAATTGGATTGAAAGCAAATCATGTTCAACACCCTGTGACTGTTTCAGAAACTGATGAATGTAGTGGTGGGTAGGTGCAAATTTTGTACGCATTTCACGTATTGAAAAAGAAAGAGGCAATTTAAAGGAATCAGGTAGATTTAAAGGATGGATCATTGGAAAGTGCTATATCAAGTGATATGACTGTGTTATGGCCTGGGCATGTATGGGTGCTGATGGTACTGGCTCACTTATCTTCATTGATGATACAACTGCTGATGGTAGTAGCATAATGAATTCTGAAGCGTATAGACACATCCAATCTGCTCAAGTTCAAACAAATGCCTCAAAACTCATTGGCCGGCGGTTCATTCTATAGCAAGACAATGATCCCAAACATATTGCTAAAGCAACAAAGGAGTTTTTCAAAGCTAAAAAATGATCAATTCTTGAGTGGCCAATCATGCGATCTGAACCCAATTGAACATGCCTCATATGCTGAAGAGAAAATTGAGGGACACTAGCCCCCAAAACAAACAAAAGCTAAGGATGGCTGCAATACAGGCCTGGCAGAGCATCACCAGAGAAGTACCCAGCAACTGGCGATGTCCATGAATCGCAGACTTCAAGCAGTCATTGCAAAGAATATGCAACAAAATACTAAACACGACTACTTTCATTTACATGACATTGCTGTGTCCCAAACATTATGGTGCCCTGAAATAGGGGGACGACGACGACGACGGGGACTATGTATAAACACTGCTGTAATTTCTACATGGTGAAACCAAAATGTATAAAAATGGCCTTTATTAAAATCTGACAATGTACACTTTAACCACATGTGATTTTTTTCTATTACAAATCTCAAATTGTGGAGTCCAGAGGTAAATAAATAAATGATGGGTCTTTGTCCCAAACATTATGGACGGCACTATACATGATTTACTCCAAACCTGTAACCATCAATTTGCTTAAACCTGTCAAGTTCCCCTTTAACACATAGCGATTTCCTATCATGTCTTGGCAGCTTGACTCTGTTGGTAATGACTCACTAAAAAGGAATATTTTGGCAGATCACCAAACTTAACCAATATGAAAGATTTTCCTGAAATGACCTCTGATTCTACCACTCTTATCTATTTCCAAAAAAATGCTTATAATTTATTATGATCCAAATCTTTTAATATTCAGAATATGTTACTCAATGCCCTCCAAACATGCTCGGCTTCAACTAAACAATCAAATAGGAAGTTGCCATCATTGCAGGCTACTCCAAGATTTTGTTATGTTGCTCATACCCTTTTGCATCTTCTAAGAGTCCAGCTAACCTCCAGCAAATGTGTGGACAAAACTGACAAATGACTCCAAGTAAAGATACAAGACAAATTTGGGCTGCTTCTTTGAATTTAACAATCTCACCCACCTCATGCCAGGCTATAAGAATAGCATTGACAGAAAAAAGTTTTACCCAATACAATATTAATTCCCAGAAGTCACCATTCTCATGGCAAAGAGAGGATATCTTCGGAATATTTTTTGTTGTTGTAAATTACATATAAATTACAGCCAAAACAAATTCAACTCTCTGAATAAGTTTGAGATCATAGCATTATTTATGTACATTTCCCACATTCTGTCAACGTTTCTAAAGTATAGCATTTAACATTTTATACTATATTGCAAAAATGGCCTTATTGTCACTTTTTTTTTCATGACTAATGATTAGCTGTAGGAAAATTTACAAGATTACCAGCATTACTCTCCCTTATCTAATTTGCAAACATTCAATTATACAAAGATTGCTGCAAAATTCTACAAATACCCATAGAACAGTTTCAAATTTGCAATAATTACTAATTTCACTTAACCATTGTTTGTCAATTCAAAGGAACAGAATGATTTTCCAAAGATAATAACAAATAAAAAGACATCAACATTTTCCATCACTTGCTACTTTGGTCAGGTTTAAAAATAACAAATCAATATAATTGCACATCAGAAGAATGAAGGCCACATACTCTTTGAAATTAAAAGGTATTAACCAAGCCAATGCTACTTAGCAATAAAATACAGAGCAAACAAAAATAAGTCAAGTTGTTTTACGATATCAAATATGGCATAAGGTAGAGAAACAAGGAAATGCGGATGTTGATCTACAGAAAAAGACACAAAATGCTGGAGTAATTTAGTAAGTTATGCAGCACCTGAAGAAGGGCCCCGACCCAAAATGTCATCTATATATGTACTCCAGAGATGCTGCCTGACCCGCTGAGTTAATCCAGCATTTTATGTCCCTTTGTGGCATAAGATATCGTGTTCCAGATAGTTCATCCCAGCTGGTCAAAACATATTGATTACTAACTATGAACTATTTATTGCAATTCTTGACATGCAACCAGTGAATAATGTAAGGGATATCTAGTTTGATAATTTCATAATAATACACCATTATTATTCCAATATACCTAAAGGAATGGAATATGTGCCTTTTCTTGAAATAGGCAATGTAAAATGTATAAACACAATTCATGCACTCTGCAAGATTTAATGAACGTCAGCAATAGATTTTATTCATTTCAGTGTTTCAAAGAGAGAGGCAATGTTGAAGACCTGCTGTATTCCACTTTTCTACTGGTATGAACAATTTAGCAAAATAAAAAGAGATGTGATTAAACTGAAGTTTTCCCCCCAGTTTTTTTGTGTTCCAGATTTTAAAAATATTTCATTGGAATTTTATAAAAATTGTCCGACATAAATCAAAAGAAAGTAGAAATACAAATATAGGAAGGATTTATTATATAGCTCACCTGCTCAGCTCCCTCCCTTTTGGCATTGTAGGTATCCAAATGTTCTTGTAGTTCTAATACACTGAACTTTAATGTCTCTAACAATCCACAGGAGACAAGCTGTAAGAAAATAAACAAAATGTTTGGGTACATTATGTATTTATGCTCTATTAATATTTTAATAATGTTATATGAAGATATTTTTGTCAAAAACTAACAACTCTGGTTTAATCACTCTCTCTCTCAGATATACAAAGCATCTGATGGTATACAGAAGGATGGTAGGGAAAACCACAGCGTAAAGTAGCACTTCAGTACCTCTAATTACCCAGATCATGAATGGTGGTCGTGAAATGGATTCAGATTATCATTCCATCGAGAGAGTGGTGCATTGAACCACTGTAACAAGGGTTAGGAAGAAATACTTGCCAGGAGTTTGACTTGGTCTTGACCATACACTTGAGGATAGTTTTTTAGATTGTTTTTTTTAAACCAAAGTCTAGTATTACCAAGTAAAAAAGAAATCAGATGTTTTTACATGTAATTTCACTGAACATGGGCAGATAGATGCCTGTGGTAGTGTTACTAGCTCTCACTGGTGTATATTATGTCTTCACTGTGTCTCAGGTTGTGTGCTGGCTTCTTGGATATACAGTGCATTCAGAAAGTATTCAGACCCCTTCACTTTTATCACATTTTGTTACATTACAGCCTTATTTTAAAATTATTTAAATTCATTTTTTTATCATCAATTTACACAATACCCCATAATAAAAAAAATGAAAACAGGTGTTTAGTTTAGAAATTTTTGCAAAGTAATTAAAAAGAAATAACTGAAATATTACATTTACATAAGTATTCAGACCCTTGACTCCCTATACACTGGGATCAGCCAATCTTCCCTGTCCCGCCTGCAACTGGTCCAAAACGCCACAGCGAGACTCCTGATGGGTACCCGTAAAAGGGACCACATCACCCCGATTCTGGCCTCTCTCCACTGGCTCCCTGTACGGTACAGAATCAACTTCAAGCTCCTCCTATTCACGTATAAAGCCCTAATGGACATTCCCCCCCCCAAATCAAAAATCTTCTAACCCACCTTTCTAACTCCAGGTCCCTCAGGTCGGCCGACTTGGGGCTACTCACTATCCCGCGGTCTAGGCTTAAGCTCAGGGGTGACCGCGCTTTTGCGGTTGCAGCTCCTAGACTGTGGAACAGCATCCCTCTCCCCATCAGAACTGCCCCCTCCATCGACTCCTTTAAGTCCAGGCTCAAAACCTATTTCTACTCCCTAGCGTTTGAGGCTCATTGAGGAGGCGCTGTGAACTGTTTGCGTGCTACTGTATGTTTCATTTTTTTCCTTAGTACCTAATCAGATGTACAGCACTTTGGTCAACGTGGGTTGTTTTTAAATGTGCTATACAAATAAAATTGACTTGACTTGACTCAGTACTTTATTGAGGCACCTTTGGCAGCGATTGCAGCCTCAAGTCTTCTTGGGTATGACACTACAAGCTTGGCACACCTGTATTTGAGTAATTTCTCCCATTCTTCCCTGCAGATCCTTTCAAGCTCTGTCAGGTTGGATGGGGAGCGTCGATGCACAACTATTTTCAGGTTCTTCCAGAGATGTTCGATCGGGTTCAAGGCTCTGGTTTGGCCACTCAAGGACATTCACAGACTTGTCACGAAGCCACTCCTGCGTTGTCTTGGCTGTGTGTTTAGGGTCGTTGTCCTGTTGGAAGGTGAACCTTTGCCCCAGAACACTCTGGAGCAGGTTTTCATCAAGGATCTCTCCGTACTTTGCTCCATTCATCTTTCCCTTGATCCTGACTAGTCTTCCAGTTCCTGCCGCTGAAAAACATCCTCACAGGATGATGCTGCCACCACCATGCCTCACCGTAGGTATGGTATTGGCCAGGTGATGAGACGTGATGCTTGGCATTCAGGCCAAAGAGTTCAATCTTGATTTCATCAGACCAGAGAATCTTGTTTCTCATGGTCTGAGAATCCTTTAGGTGCCTTTTGGCAAACTCCAAGCGGGCTGTCATGTGCCTTTTACTGAGGAGAGGCTTCCGGCTGGCCACTTTACCATAAAGACCTGATTGGTGGAGTGCTGATATAGTTGTCATTCTGGAAGGTTCTCCCATCTTCACAGAGGAACACTGGAGCTCTGTCAGAGTGACCATCGGGTTCTTGGTCACCTCCCTGACCAAGGCCCTTCTCCCCCGGTTGCTCAGTTTGGCCGGGCGGCCAGCTCCATGAAGAGTCCTGGTGGTTCCAAAGTTCTTCCATTTAAGAATGACGGAGGCCACTGTGCTCTTTGGGACCTGCAATGCTGCAGAAATTGTTTTATACTCTTCCCCAGATCTGTGTCTCAACACAATCCTGCCTCGGAGGTCTATGGACAATTCCTTTGTCTTCATGGCTTGGTTTTGTCTCTGACATGCACTGTCAACTGTGGGACCTTATATAGACAGGTGTGTGCCTTTCCAAATCATGTCCAATGGATTTAATTTACCACTGGTGGACTTCAATCAAGTTGTAGAAACATCTCAAGGATAATCAATGGAAACAGAATGAACCTAAGCTCAATTTTGAGTGTCATGGCAAAGGGTCTAACACCTGTCTTTGCTTTTTTATTATGGAGTATTGTGTGTAGATTAATGATTTATTTTTATTTTTTAATCCATTTCAAAATAAGGCTGTAACGTAACAAAATGTGGAAAAAGTAAAGGGGTCTGAATACTTTCTGAATGCACTGGTATAGCTCAAGACTAGTTTTGGATGGGATTATGTAGAGCTGTAGTTGATAAATAGGAGTCTAATGGAGGAGTCCTTGTCCAGCTGTTACAGAGATGAGTTTAGGGCCAGGGAAATTACTTGTGATGGTCAGCAAACTGCAGTGGTTCATAGCCGGCTGGGAGGCTGGAGTTAATATGCAGTAACAGCCTCTTGAAGAACTTCTTGACAGTGGTTGTCAGTCACTGGATGGTAGTTATTAAAGCACGCTACCTTACTTTTCTTTGGTATTGGGAAGATAGTGGTCTTCTTGAAGCAGATGGAGACCTCAGAATGGAGTTGCGAGAGGTTAAAGATGGCTATTAATACCTCTGCCAGCTGATCTGCTAATCCTAAAGACCTAAGGACGCAGCCAGGGACTCCATCCGGGCTAGTTGCTTTCCATGGGTTCACTCTCAGGAAGGCCTACTGTAACCATTGGTACAATTGTACCCGAGACTGGGGGAGAGGGTGATAATCTTCCTCCGGCCCTACTGTTTTCGTCAGAGAGGGACCCATTGTTGCCAGCAATACTGCCCGCCTTTGCTTTGTAGCCAGTTATAGCGTGCAAGCTTTGCCACAATCTACAGGCATCTGTGCCATTGCCTTGAGACTCCAGCTTATTTCGGAATTCCCTCTTGGCATTCTTAATGGTTCTGCAAAGGTTTATTTTTCCTTTATGTAATAATCTCATTCAATCACTCTTGGGAGATGGATGTTAACATGATCTGGAAGGATAATAGGTTTAAAACCCTTTTTTGTAATTGTACAAGTAAATTCAAAGATGGATTGTGCAAGCCCAAAAGTGATTCAAAGAGCTGCCATTGGGAAATGCAGGGTATAAACATTGTATCCAAGAGAAAAGGTACTGTGGCAAATTCATTACTGCAGTGATATTAATTGGAATGCAGGTGGATGTTACTGCAATTGGAAGGAGAATCCTGATTAAATTAGTTGGGCCCCAAAGGGCAGGAGAGTAACCAAACTGGAGAGATTGCATGCATAATCAACTGAGACATTTCAATTGTGAAAGAATGAAACAAAGTTAAATGAATAGTAAATTTAAAATAAAGCAGGAAATGCTGAGCAGATGTATTTTCTATTTCTATCTGTAGGGCAGATAGAAATAGGTGGCGCAGCGGTAGAGTTGCTGCTTTATAGTGCTTGCAGCGCTGGTTCGATCCTGACTACAGGTGATGAGTGTGTATGGAATTTGTACGTTCTCCCCGTGACGGCGTGGGTTTTCTCCAAGATCTTTGGTTTCCTCCCACACTCCAAAGACGTCCAAGTTTGTAGGTTAATCGGCTCGGTAGAAATGTAAATTGTCCCTAGTGTGTCGAGGATAGTATTGATCTGCGGGGATCACTGGTCGGTGTGGACTAGATGGGCCGAAGGGCCTGTTTCCGCGCTGTGTCTCTAAACTAAACTAAACCTGTGAAAAATTAGATAAAAGTAAGTACATTTAAAACTTTCCTTCACCAAGTAGAAGCTGAAGTACTAGTAGGTTCTTTGCACCCTTGTACCTGCACAACCATTCAAAACGTTCATTACAAATCTTTTGCATCAATATGCCTTTCCAGCGCTGATCCCATATCTTTTGGTTCCTACAATATAGTATTCAGAAAAATGGTAATTCTATTTCTCTCGTCACTGCAGCTGGCTGCCCTGCTGAGTATTTCCAGCATTTTAGGAATTACTTCAGTATTTTGTGTTTGAAAAGTAAACTTATTTACTTTTGAACAGAAAGTAGATTATATTTTGTCAGAAGGCTTAAATATATATTTGGCAAATTACACCTCAACATCGTCTTCAAGAAACATGCAGGCAAAAAAGTCTTCTGAGCAAATGTGAAACACCACATAAATTAATTTATACTATTTTCCATCAATTGTTTTATGCAGAGATAAACTTACGGTTTCGGCATCCACAAAGACAGTGGGGCAATCTGAACACATCATCATTACTTCCAAAGAACTCTTGAACTTAGACCCAATCTTCTGCAAGCTGTCTCCCAAATGGCTGACTGAATCATGAGTTATGGCACAGAATTTCTTCTGAATGTTCTGCAGAAATGAGCAATCAAATGATTTGACCCTGCATCTTTCACGTATTTTGAACATATTTACAAAAGCAAAAGGTTTTTCTACATCATGAACGCTTAGCATTCGTACAAATCAGTTTTGGCTTGAAGTTAACATTAACACTATTGTAGAGCAAATCAAAAATACATTGTTGACTTGGTTCTGGGAAAATCAAGTCTGTTTTCATATGAATAATATCTTATCATTAATGAATACTAACTTATAGAATTATTAATTCTCGTCTTTCCAGTGACTTGATTCCTATTTCAAAAACTTTAATAAATGAGTAAAGCAATCACTATGAATATCACATATATTGTATTTGGAGAGGGTGCAGAAAGGTTTACCAGAATACTGTCTGGATTAGGAGGTATTAATTACAAGGAAAGGTTTGAAAATTTAAAATATTTTCTCTGCAATGCGAGAGGTTGAGGGGAGATCTGATAGAAGTATATAACATTATTAGAGGTAATAGATAGTGTAGACAGTGATAACCCTTTTCCCAGATTGAAAATATTTAAAACTAGAGGGGAAGGGTTTGAGTGGGAGGAGCAAAGTTTAAAGATGATGTGCATAGCAGGTTTGTTTTTATACACAGTGGATGGTGGCTGCCTTGAATGCACTGCCTGAGGTGGTAGTGTAGGCAGATACGGTAGTGGCATTTAAGAGGCTTTTAGATAGGCATATGGATATGCAGGGAATGGAGTGATATGGATCATGTGCAGGCAGATGAGATTTGGCATTGTGTTCAGCACTGACATTGTGAGTGGAAGAGCCTGTTCTTGTACTGTACTGTTTTATGCTCTATTTCCTGAATTGGTAATATCTGTGATTGCTTAAAAAACCCATATATTTTAGTTGATAGACCGCTAACCTGAAACAATCTAGAAAACACATGAAATGTATGCACAGCACAGGATCCATCTGTGTCCGACAGCATCTGGTTGACATGGCAACGCCAGGCTTCCTCCTCATCCTCATAAGCCACTGGTTGGAAAGCAGACAAGATAGCAGAGAGGAAAGGTGAAGGTGGTGGTGACGTATGGATCTCAGGGTATCCTTCCTGGTCTCCCTCATCTTGACTGAAAATGAAACAAGAAGTGCACAAGGTAAGGGAATTAGATTAAATACAATGGAATCTACCCTCTATTTATTTCAGATGATGACTCGTTTAACAACACTGATGTTTTGTATTGTATTCTCAAAGCAACATTGCTATATATTTATATTATTGAACTGGAAATAATTTTTTCCTCAATATTCCTCCCCACTTGCAATACTATACATTACAGCATACATAGTTCAAGAAAACATTTTGTTAAAATATTAAAAGATAGATGGCCACTAAAATTGGCTCGCAGAGAGATAGGACCCTTTCTTCGGACTTGGGTTTTTATTTAGAAAATAGCAGCACAATAAAGCTATAACTCAAAAGGAAATACTTGAATAGATTTTGTTGCTGGCAACCTCTGTAAATAAATTTAATTAAAGGTGATCAGTATAAAATCTGACGTGAGCTCACATTTTAGCATAGCAATAAAAGAGTGTCAGAACTTGATCCATTCTTCACCCAACTCTAACTGTCTCCTAATATTGATAGGTTATAAAGCGGCCCATTACCCAGAGCTTTCCAAAGATTCAGGAGTTTAGGAACATTCAGAAGTTTAAATATGAAAGATGTAAATACATATGGGATATATTATGTAATTTTTATTACAGCTTTACACCTTGTGAGTATTTAAGGATCCTGTTTCGAGCAGAAACACTGCTGACATTTTAAAAATAGCAATAGAGTAGCAAATCATGTTTACTTCAGTCCCAAGCAAATTTTCCTGGATGCAGCATTCCTCTTTTATATTTAATTAGAACAATGCAGAAATTAAATATTAGTTCAGAATCTTTTACCACTGATAAAATGAACAAATTGATTATTTTCAAACCAGGCTCACTGTTAAAAAGCTTTTGGCATTGTGAATAAACCTGCCAACATGATGTGCAATTTTCCAATGTATCTTTGATTACAAAGCGAGCTGTAAAATGGAACAATCCACCCACGATAAAAAATTATCAATTATAAATAGTATATACTCACTGTTCAAGTTTACTGAAAATTCTCACAACACAAGCAGAATAAATGTATCTGAGACCATTCATATTGAGTGCAGTAATATTCCGAATAATTACTTAATTTGAAGTGCAGTTTAATATTTACAGTGTGTTAGCTGGAAGATGAACTGCATAGGTACACAGTGTAGCTGTATGCAATAAGTAAAACATATTCTCCTGGAAAAGGCAAAAGACCTTTTGCAGTCGTAGACAGTAATTTTAATTCAGTATGGTTTATTTTAAGAGGGTGGATGCATCAAAGGATGTCCATTTACGAGCTCAATCAATTTAATGGGATTCACATCTGTGAAGTTATTCAATTCTCGTGGCAATGCATCCTTTCCTGTAAATTGCGATACACCTTTTTTCTTTTGACTCAGAAAGAGCAAATTATCTTCTGCTACAAGCAAGTACCTTTTGCATTTCATGGATTAAAAAAGGCGTGGTTAGAAAAAAATTGACAAAAAACCCCAATGATTGATTTTAGAGCAAGCCAATCACATTGCCGACTTCCATCAGCCCATTTACTTCAGGGCCACAAAACTACTGAAATTTTTTTTGCATGGTTTATTCAAAACTGGCTGGACTACTTCCAAAAGGCTTTCGTGGATTCTCTTGACAAACATTAACCAGTCTCATCCAATTTTACAATAAATTTCATCAAGGAGATATGTTTTAGACATAGTTGAAGGATTACTCAATGAAAAAAAGCAAACAGCCACGTTTGGCCTCAACTAAGCTGGGAATACAAGGAAAACGCAGCATCTGCAACTCATATGGTTCCAATTTTCCCAAAACCCTAATCTCACCTTCCAACTGTAAACCTGCATGTCACAACCTTTCAATAATACATACCACTACATTTTAAGTGATGAGTTTCTGTCTCTAACACTGTTTTAGGCAGTGACTTCTAGACTCTGATTGTCCTTCAAATGAATTTTCAAAATCCTTTTTTAGCCCTATAATCATTTTATGCAAAACCTTAAATCAATTCCTCTTGGCTTCTGATCAGTTAATTAAGGGAAATGTGTTCTTCCAATTCATTCTTTCGAGGTCTCTTTTAATTTTATACATTTCAGATCAACCTCCCCTTTGCCTCCAATGTTCCAAAGTATACAATCCCAGCTCATCTAATCTCACCAAAAAGCTAAAATTTCCCATTCTGGCAACATCCACATAAAGCTCTACTGTATCTTCTTCAGTGTAATGTTTCTTGTAATGCGGTGACTGGAGCGCAGCACAATGCTCAAACTATGGCAGAACACGTATCGCATATAATCTGGGAATTTGCCAAAGATCGATCACTGGTTTTAATGACTACAGGCCTGTCACACTGACCTCTGTAATCATGAAGACCTTTGAAAGACTTGTGCTGGCCCACCTGAAAAATATCACAAACCCCCTGCTGGAACCTTTGCAGTTTGCATATCGGGCCAATAGATCAGTGGATGATGCAGTCAACCTAGGTCTACACTTCATCCTCCAGCACCTAGACCGCAAGGGGGTCTATGCAAGGATTTTGTTTGTGGATTTTAGCTCTGCATTTAACACCATTGTGCTTGAGCTACTACACTCCAAACTCTCCCAGTTGACTGTGCCTGAACCTCTCTGTCAGTGGATCATCAACTTCCTGACAGACAGGAAGCAGCATGCGAGGCTGGGAAAGCACATCTCGGACCCGCAGACCCTCAGCATAGGAGCACTGCAAGACTGCGTAGTCTCTCCTCTCCTTTACGCTCTCTACACCAACAACTGCACCTCCACAGACTCCTCTGTCTTCTCAAGTTTGCAGATGACACAACCCTGATTGGACTGATCCAGGATGGAGAGGTGTAAGAAAATAACTGCAGATGCTGGTACAAATCGAAGGTATTTATTCACAAAATGCTGGAGTAACTCAGCAGGTCAGGCAGCATCTCAGGAGAGAAGGAATGGGTGACGTTTCAGGTCGAGACCCTTCTTCAGACCCGAAACGTCACCCATTCCTTCTCTCCTGAGATGCTGCCTGACCTGCTGAGTTACTCCAGCATTTTGTGAATAAATACCCAGGATGGGGAGGAATGTGCCTACAGATGGGAAGTGACACACCTGGCATCCTGGTGCATTCGCAACAGCCTGGAGCTCAATGTTCTAAAGAAAGTGGAATTGATTGTGGACTTTAGGAGAGAAATCGTCAAGGTGAGGAGTGATCTAATAGTCTTGATTTCAAATCAGATAAAGTATAGGAATCGTCAATTTAAATTGAATTTGCAGAATGCATCCTGGGATTTATGTTTTAATCTTGTTATCCTCAATAATATAGCACTTAGTAACATGCCTTTTTGTCGTTTAGACCCTTGGTGATACACTTCCCCTCTATTTTTGGCAAGTATTTCGATGTTTACCCAAATGTGCCCCAGATGCATGTACACCAGCATCTCAATCTGTCATTAAAGATCATATGGTCAATCTGGTTCTGACCTCTGCCATTTTGAGAACATGTCAGTGTATGAATTTCACAATGTTGAAATAATAAAACAAAAATCAGCAAATATCATTATGGCACAGATATCCTGCTCAATGACCTGCAGTTATTTATGTTGTTCTTATTGATGTAGGAATTCAGATCTCCCTGATCATGGTTAACTCATGATGACTCTCTTTCTCTCTCTCTCTCTCTTTCTCCACCTTGGTGCAAGGTAGTACAACACTGAACCAGGTGATGTTACTTTATTTCCCAGTTAGTTTAGCTTTTGTAAATCTGCTGCATAAGAGTTTGCCACTCATTGTGGAGCTATCCCTTTCCCCTTGTCAGTATGAATCCGTACTTGTCAGGGTAGTGCTGAACAGATTCCAGAAAAGTAGCCTTTCCAGTTTGTTAGAATTAGCAAGTCCAACAAACTACAACATTAACTCATTTCTTATAGTACCAACATTATTTTTCTTCCTCTTCTCCTCATCCCCACTCATGTTTCTATTTAAGTTCTCCGCCGTCAACAATCAAGTAACGTCTTCATTCTCTTCCAACACTATAGCATCACAAAGTCTTTCTGCTTGACTTGCTTAGCACAACCGGCATTTTGTTTTTATTTCAGATTTCAAGTATCTGCAGTTCTATATTTTTCCACAAGTTACAGTGCCTTAACGAAACATTTTGGATCAGCATTTATTTGTCTATTCTTATCATCAGATTCAAGTATTTAAACTTCAACAATGTACATATGGTGCAAATCATTCAAATCCTTTTGAAACAGAGAGTAAAAGTCCTATTAGCACTATGTACTTGCAAGTAAATAAGTAACTGATATCCTCTTTTGCTTTAAAAAAAGAATAATATGGATTTAACTACCTTGAATGTCCTGAAAGATCTGCCTCCTCCTCTTCGCATCTCTCATCCAGCTCTTTAAGAGCAAGCGTGACATCCTCTTCACAGATAGACTCTGGCAAACTCCCCGGAGCAAGAAACTCTTGAAACGTCTGGGATTCCTGGTTGATGTCGGAACCTGCGTCTTCATTAACGGTGCTAACCAGTTCATCCTTCACAGCCACGGTGACATCCTGTAAGCAAACACAGAACTAAAAATACAGCAATGATGTGCTTTCTGCTGTTATTTACATACTGTAATTACAGCATGTTAAAATTTGGTAGTATTTTCTGAATAATATCATTAACAATTGGAGCCTTATTGTTGCTTGGAAACAGTTTAATGTTTTCAATAAAAGGCAGCATAAAATCTTCCTTTTTAAGTAGTGGCAATGATTATCCTGCTGGGCCCTTATTTTGCAAAGTCAGATAAGCTCCAATAGATAGCAGTCAACAAGCACCGTGATGTCACAGGAAGAGTTTTCTTTTTTTACAGGCACTATTTGGAAAGAAAAATAAGGTCCTCTAAACTGAATGGGGGAGCTTGGCAATACCCATAATCATGGTTAAGTTCATGAGGAAAAATATCATGGTGAGGCGTTTCCTCTGAAGTGAGGAAATACTCCTGAAAAAGGCACATGCCTGAAAATTGCCTGCAGAATCACTGAAATTCGTGACATAGAGAGCAGGCCATTTGGTTATCACGTGCATGCCAGTATTAGATCTATTTTTAGTGAATCCTAATTCCCAGTAATTGGTCTGTAGCCTTACTGCGTTCATCCAGCTGCACTTATTGAACATAGCACAGTACAGCACAGGAAGGGCACTTCAGCCCACAATGTTTGTACCGAATATGATGCCCGGTTAAACTGGCCTCATCTGCCCGCACATGATCCATATCCCTCTATTCCTTGTACTTCTATGTAAAAGCCTCTTAAACGCCACTATCCTATATGCCTTCATCACCACCCCTGGCAATGCATTCCAGGTTAAATGGGAAGAAGATTTCCACCTGATTCTGCAGGACCCCATTCCACTTTATCACATTGTGAAAATTTGGTCTAAACACCCCCTCTTCCCAACTTTCTAATTTCCAACCTCTCCATCATCCCTTCCTGTTGTCAATTCATGTTGCTGAATCCTATTTTAGCCTCGTAAAATTGTCTTTATCCAAACTTAAAAAACAACTTTTGATTTTGGTCCATTTTTATCCTATTGCATAATAATATTTAATCTAATTGAATTAAGCTTGTATTAAAAAAATTCTCCCAATGGCCCACCTTCCATTGTTACCCCAAATAAAGCCCAATATCACTCCCTCTCTTGATAGTTAAAAGGTTATCTTGAATAGTCCAAGAGAATTCTCTACCTTCTACACCTAGCATTGTCCTAATTGTTGGAGGGTAATTGAAATTCTGCTTACCACTGTCTTGTAAATTTTGTATTTCTAACAAACCATGGAGACACAAGGAACTGTAGATGCTGCAATCTCATGCGGAACACAAAGTGCTGGAGTAATTCTGAGTCAGGCATCATGAAGTCAATGTTTTGACAATGCAAATCCACATTTTAAAAATAGGAATTAAATAATTTTAGGCAAATGCTTAACTGCAATACACATAAAATATTTACCTTATAACGGAAATAATAAATTTGTGTTAGATTGTAACTGTAATTTAAATGTAATGTTAATACTTACAATACAGGTTTACCCCAGCATTATTCCACAGGTCTTTACACAGGCAGTTTAAGGACAAATGTAGACGATGTGCTAACACAGCAAGCCTGAGGCCAGTACCCACAATCACAACCCCAATCATTCAGCAGAATGTAAAGCCAAGAAAGGATTAACACAACTAAGCCATTATTTGATTAAAAAAACCAATTAGTTACTTAGAAAAACCACCATCACCTTGATGACTGTAGGATTAACTACAAGAAAATGCAGGCTTGTCCTTCAAAATTTACCTCAGCAAAAGTGCTGAAAAAGTCAATTATATTAAAGAAGGATTTGTTTTTGACCTGTAGTGACAATTCATGTGCCCGAGTAGAATCCTTCAAGAATTTTATGGCATACATTTTTAAAAAACCTTTCACAGGTTAAAAATATTGAAACCTCAACAGTTTTATGATTCTGCAATTTCAGATCAGCTTTCAGTGCAGAAATATACAAGGAAAAAGCAGCATTAGAAAGAACCCAAATCAGCCATGCACCAATTCATATTTCTACCCATATTGTTTCCCACCTCAGGCAGCTGGCTGTTAGCGCTATCTGGAAGAAGTGTCTCTAAATTTGGTGTCTCAGCTCTAGACAATGGAGCTTCTTCAGACACACTTGTTGCTATGTCCCTTGACTGCAGCAGGGAATCCACATGATTTGATACTGCATCGTATGTTGTTGAATCACTGTTTAGCTAAGGGAAGACAGAAGGATGTGTGTGAGATTAAAATCATATAAATAATACCAGAGTTGGCACCTAGGAAAAATAACAAATCTTTTTTCAGCAGAAAAACAAACTAAATGGCACAATTAACAGCAAAAATAAACATATTTCCAAATACTTGGATAATGAACAATGCCAGATATTTTGGAGATTGTTCTCAGTGTCCAAAATATTCACAGTGACCGTCAAGCATTAATTTGCACAAATGGCAGTATTTTCAACATTCTGTATGCTTCAAATCTTAGCATCATGGATTTTAGCATTGAATTTTGCCTTCATCTAAACGGAATATCAAAATAAACATTTAAATATCCCAATTAAACTATATGAGTACTGTTAGTGAAGCATAAAATGCATAATTCAAACGGCCAGCCTGTTTGGGTTATTTAAATTCTACAGTATTCTACAGTAATGAAGCAATCCTATAGTAGCCTTAAATTGTCCATATCCTTTGCTGACCACTCATGAAATGAAAAAATGTAGTCAATAGGTTTCACTGACCAACAATTTAACAAACAACTTTTGCTCTGTCTCTCCAGTGAGTTCTTAATATCCCAAACAGACCCAACTGCTGCCCACATAAGTGGAAGCAATAAAACACTTGTTTTGTAAAACTTTCAGCAGCTGGTATAGTGATCATCAGTAAAGGGCAGGGGAGAAAATGTTTCATTTGACTGATTAAACAATATTTATTTTCTTAACCTTGATATATTATTCTCAATGCAGGGCCATGGATAGCTGTGATGCGAATTTGAAGTAAAGGGTAAAAAAGCCAAAGGAGGTACAAGAAAACCTTTTTTCTTGTTTCCAGATACGACATCCCTCTTTCCTTCCATAACGCCATTCAAAAATAATGCTGTGTAAATCTACTATAAGTGCAATTGAGCAATATGATAATGGATAATTAATTATTACCTCGGTGAGAAAGGATAGCAGGTCGGTGAAGGAAAAAACATGAATGCACAGAAAGCAAGAACTTGGGGAACACAGAAACAATGGTATTGTTTCAATGGTATTGCTCCAGTGCTCACCACAATATTCAACCTCTCCTTGGCAAAGTCTGTGGTCCCTGCATGCTTCAAAAGATCCATCATTGTACCGGTGCCAAAGAATGCCTCTCCAGCGTGTTTAAATGACTACCGACCGGTGGCCCTCACCTCGGTTGTCATGAAATGCTTTGAAAGGCTAGTCAAGAAGCACATCTGCGCCCTCCTTCCACGCAACATGGACCCACTACAGTTCGCATACCGTCCGAACAGGTCCACGGATGATGCGGTCTCCCAGGTTCTACACACCGCTCTCTCTCATCTGGACAGCCAAGGGGGCTATGTGAGGATGCTGTTCATTGACTTTAGTTCAGCATTCAACACAATAGTCCCCAGCAGAATGGTTGAGAAGCTGCTGGAACTGGGGCTTAGCACCCCTCTGTGTGCCTGGGTCCTGGACTTTCTCACTGCCAGGCCCCAAGTGGTCAGGATGGGGGAACACACATCTAGCTCCCTCACCCTGAACATAGGATCCCCCCAGGGCTGCGTCCTTAGCCCCCTACTGTACTCCCTGTACACACATGACTGTGGGGCCAGGTTCAGCTCAAACTCCATCATCAAGTTTGCTGATGACACTGTGGTGGTGGGCCGGATCTCCAACAACGATGAGAAGGCCTACCGGGAGGAGGTGGCTGATCTGGCACTCTGGTGTCAGGACAATAGCCTCCTCTTGAATGTCACTAAAACAAAGGAGCTGATTGTGGACTTCAGAAGGGCTAAACATCCAAGGACGTACACGCCACTGGAGATAAATGGGTCTACTGTGGACAGGGTGAGCAGTTTTAAATACTTGGGAGTCCGCATCACAGAGGATCTGACGTGGGCAACGCACATTGCCGCACTGGTGGGTAAGGCTAAGTAGCGCCTTTACCACCTTAGACAATTGAGGAAATTCAGAGTGTCTCTGAGGATCCTTCATTGCTTCTACTCTGGGGCTGTAGAGAGCATCCTGTCCGGCAACATTACAGTCTGGTTTGGGAACAGCTCTGCCCAGGACAGGATGGCACTGCAGAGAGTAGTGCGTTCGGCAGAACGCACCATGGGAACTACACTCATCCCCCTGCAGGACCTATACATCAGGAGGTGCAGATCCAGAGCAAGCAAGATCATGAGGGACCCCTGCCACCCCAGTAACGGACTGTTCCAGATGCTACGATCAGGCAAACGCCTCCGCTGTCACGCTGCGAAAACGGAGAGGATGAGACGGAGCTTCTTCCCACAGGCCATCAGGACTGTCAACTTTTATAACCCCAGAGACTAAATTTTTGTCGACACTAATAGTAACTTATTAACTTTATTTATATGCTGTAACTGTAATTCTTTTTTGTGCACAACCCGCAGGCATTGCCACTTTCATTTCACTGCACAGTATGTGTATGTGACAAATAAATTTGACTTGACTTGATAATGCCAGAGCAAGTTGAAGAATTATTTAATGAAATGCACAACATTCTCCATTGAAAATAAAGGTATTTTGTTCAACAATGCGACTAAACCAGTGAACAATTTAAAAAAAAATGCTTGACCTTACAGATTTAAATTAATGTTTTAGGAAATGTTCTGAATGTCCACCATCCTTCATAAGAAATGTTTTGAACGTCATAGCTGAAAGACCTGACTCTAATTTTTAGAAAATGCTCTCCAGTCCTGGACTTCCCAGTAGACAGAAATAATTTCCCTTTCTCTGCATCTTATCTTTAATAAACTGAATACTCCAATCAAATCATCCTTTGAACGTAAATTCCAGAGAAATTAATTACATGTAAACTCTCAAAGTAACTTAACCTCTGGGCCCAGGCTGTATTCGGGTAAATCCATGCCAGACTTCCCCAAGGTCAGTAAGGCAAATTAAACTGATTGTCAGTTGTGGGATTCAATCAGCCACTTGCAGCTTTATACCTAGAATTTTGCTTTCTTATTGGGGCCAGGCAAGTGACAGACACAAGCATAAATGCCACCTCATTCTAAGCCATTAATTAGAAAGAAGGATTCAATTAAATTAGTTAGATTTATTATAATTATTACTTTGAACTATCTAACTCCCAAATGAAGGATGTGCTGGCCCTGGAGAGGGTCCAGAGGAGGTTTACAAGAATGATCCCAGGAATGAGTAGGTGAATCTCTGATGAGCGTTTGTCGGCACTGGGCCTGTACTCTCTGGAGTTTAGAAGAATGAGGGGAGACCTTATTGAAACATACAGAAGGGTGAAAGGCTTGGATAGAGTGGATGTGCAGAGGATGTTTCCACTAGTGGGAGAGTCTAGGACTAGAGGTCATCGCCTCAGAATTAAAGGACGTTCTTTTAGGAAGGAGATGAGGAAAAATGTCTTTAGCCAGAAGGTGGTGAATCTGTGGAATTCTTTGCCGTGGAGGCCAAGTCAGTGGATATTTTAAAGGCAGAGATAGATAGATTCTTGATTGGTACAGGTGTCAGAGGTTATAGGGAGCAGGCAGGAGAATGAGGTTAGGAGGGAGAGATAGATCAGCCATGATTGAATGGCAGAGTAGATTTGATGGGCCAAATGGCACTCCTATCTCTTATGAAAACTATTTAATTATTTTCAGACTTATGGATTCCCAGCATTATTTTTTTTTCTCCCATTTATATTATAGATTTTACCAGAGAATGGGGAAAAAACAGAAAACTTGATCCTTTCCACAAACCATACAAAAAAGAAACAAAGCTAAAAGTAGCTGCACAGAAATGTCCTTACTAGTTAAATTAAACAAAACAGCTGGCAGCAAAATTAAGGAACATTGAAATTGTAGTGGGAGAAAAGAGGGGGCAGAAAGTGACAAACAAAAACAATGTAGCGTGCCTCTTTTTAGTAACCAATAAGGACGTACGTTGTTACTGAGATGCCCCTTGGCCAAAAAAGAACGAAAACACAAAAGTAATTCATAAACTAAAATAATAATAGTTACGGATACAATTTCAGAAGCATAACTGTGTTTCTATTGAAAATGTCTCCAAATTTATTGTTATATGAATATTTCATACAATATTATGTCTAATTTATGCACTTTTCCTAATTAATAATTTGGTTGAAAAAACATTTCTTCTGCAAAATAGAAATTTAAAGCAACAAACAAAATCATCCATGCACAGGAGTTACCCCATCTGAAGTAGGAGGTATTTTGTGAAAACATTAAATACAACTAAATCTTGACGATTCACAATTTTTAAAAATCAATTCCAAGGGACAGTTTGACCATTTAGAAAGACACTGATTAAGGACAGTCAGTGATGCTTTGAGAGGGTGGGTCATGTTTGAGTACCTTGATTGATTTTTTTTACGAGACAATAAAGGGGGTTGATGAGGATAGTGCATTTCATATCTTTTGACAAGACTCCATAGGTCCGAGGCAGAAGAAGCAAACTAATTTAAACTTAGTTAAGCGGCAAAAAACAGAAGATAACCAATTGGTATTTCTGTAACAGGAACCCTATTTGCAGTGAAGGTCTACAAGGTTCAATCCTCAGTTCCCTGGGTTTTTGATGCAGGGATTTATGATTTAAACAAAGATGTTGAAGTCATTATAAAAGTTTTATAGATACCACGAAAAATGTCTTTGTGGTTGGTAGCAAGAAAGCTCTTGAGTCAGGATAGAGATAGTCTGGTTGAGTAACCAGAGGGTGGTAGGGAGTCTTCCCTTGAAATGACAGCAAAATACAGAAGTCCTCACCATATTTAAAATGTGTTCTTGGTGTGACTTGCCGAGCTACATGCTGAGGGATAGAAGATCAGATTGGGAACTTTTCAACGACTGACATGGACTTAATGATTCAAATGATCTCCAATCATTTTATATTAAACTTAAATCAATCTATTTAGAAGGGATTATGTCACAAACATACAAATAGATACAAAGAATTTAATTGGAGGAAAAAAATTGGTGACTTACTATTTGTGTGCGGGTCAATATCTGACTAACAGTCAGTACCTCCTCCTCAGATGACTCATCCGTATCCTCCTGATTCGTTAAGTTTAAACTGGGCATGCTTCCTAATGACTGGAAATCTTGGAGTGATGGTGTATCCCCCTTCTCAATGCTTTCCAATGAACGCCTCCGCACACCCCAGTTAAAGTTGTCCATGCTTTCACCCTGCAATAGTGTTATTTGTTAATCTATTATCTTTTAAACAGTTGAAATGTTCTTAAAAGCTACTTTTCATAGGACCATTGCCCGAGCAAAGCTGCGCTGTTTATTAGAGGTGTTGCGCTGAAAATAGCTTATTCCCAAAACACACGGCGTAGCTGCTAATCCTTAGTGATTTACCGAAATACCCACAAGTGATAGCATACAACGGACTAAGCATTGTCAACCAAAATAACAAACAGCTCATTATCATCTATAACAGCACTTTAAATACATAAGTGACGTACTTATAAAAGTTAGATATCTTTTAAAAATCCATAACATTTTGTTAGATTACATTTTATATCAATATATTGCTTATTAATTTTATTTCATTACAATTATGCGTAGGTACATCCTACAAACAGATTTGCACACAATTTAAAACCATTAAGGCCCCACACAGTAATACTGTACCGTGAACATTCAACATTTATCACACACAAGACAGTAACTTTACAAAACACTGCACCAGGCTGCAACTTACCTGCAGCTCCTAGTTAGCAATGAAGAAAAGAGATGACCAGCATTAAAAAGTGAGAAAAGAGAAATATTTGGCACGATGTGTGAAACAGGAGTACACCTTAATCTCAACAAACAAAATTACATTGAAATTAACAGACAGTTTAATTAGGATGTGATCACCTGCTATTTAAAGATATTAATCCCTGGTTGTTTCACCCTTTTTCCCCCATTGTAAACCACTCACTGCATGCTTTACTCATTGCAATAAATTGAAAAGCATGTCCCAAACATTACGGAGGGCATTGTAACATCACTCCCACATCCCCCTTTTTTGTTTATATGGAGCTATAATTAAACATCTAATTTCACACTGGACACATGCACTTTTGATTAGCATCTTTTACTTAAAAATAACAAATTGCGTAACAAAAACATTGCACCAAAATCCTCCGATAACATTTAGATTCTTTCAATCTGAATGGTAAAGTTGACAAAATTCCAGGTAGGCGATATTGATAATAGAACCGACTGAATAAATTTCACCTCTTATTATTTTCACTAACCAAACTGTAATAAAGTGCTTAAGTCCACTAATATTATAAAGCACCTACTAGGCGGGACTACTACTAACAAGCACTACGATTGGCTAGCATGCAATAGCCCATCTACTCAAACGATCTATGTTTGCACAAAATTATTCAGCAATATGGTGATTTAAATATGTGCTTAGAAACTGGATCATAATACACTGGATTTTTAGTTTCCTACTTTGCAGTTTTTGAAAAAAATAGAAACATCATTATGGTTATGGCAACCACTCAGGATTTGATTGGTGACCTTGGGACAAAGGTATACTTACCTACGAGGAGCCTATTCCCAGAGAGCTTTCAGAGACACCATATCCTATCGAGATCTCTTGATCAACTATGCATTTGCAAGTCCAGGTTTTCCAAAGCTGTAATTACTGACGTACATGACTTTCCACAGGAAGAGCTATGCTATGCTTTAATTCTCGCACTGCTCTCTGTGTGGATATCAAGGTCATGTTGCCTCTCAACTTCCTCACTATAAATTCTTTCTAATCTGTAACAACAGATCATTTTCACATCCCCTGACTTGCTGCTCATCGCAACACTAGGCCCTGTAGTTAAACAAAAATGATTTCTCCTACATTGATTTCAGCGATGAACAGGTAGCATCGCAGGCAGTGGGATGTGCTGGTATTGCTGGCTTTTTACAAGCGCAGTCAGCCACTGGCTGAACTTATGTTTCAAAAAGATATCCTATTATGAATTCAAACCTTTCCATTAACAGGAAAGATTTCACACTTTCAAGATTGCAGATCATGAAAATAATTATCTCATGGTAAATGCCACATGGCTCCTTCCTCCTGAGAGAGAACGCAACCTGCTGGACATCATGAGTGGCCGACAACCTCTGGAGGGAGAACAAAGGGAGCCGTCCAGGTACCAAGATATTAGAAACATTGTGGAGTCAGAAGGGACTGTTGTGGATCAGATGTGTAGACCAGGCAGGAGGATGAGATTGGTGACAATTGTGATAGGAATAGAGGACGATATTTCAACCATTTCAATGTTTACTTAAAAAAAAAATAGATTAGAGGCATTCAGGAACTGTCCTGGGTCAGTCCAGGAACTGAACTGTCCTGGGTTTCGTCCTATTAACTGTGATTTACACGTTCCTCCCCCTGCAGGGGAGGGTGTCTCCCCCTGCCTCGCTGACGTGAACATTCCTTGCGGTTTGACCGCTTTTCCTGATTGCTGAATGGAGTAAGGTCTCATCAGGAATTGTGCAAGTCTTATTTTGATGCCCATTTCTAGATGTAAATATCCTCAAACATCATGACTGATGTCAGTCTAAAGAAGAGCCCTGACCCGAAACGTCACCTATCAGAGATGCTGTTTGACCCGCTGAGTTACTCCAGCACTTTGTATCTTTTTTAAAAAAGTTAACATTGAAATGGTTAAAATATCATCCTCCTTTCCTATCACAACTGCCACCAATTTCATCCTCCTACACATCTAACCCACAATAATCCCTTCTGACTCCACAACCTCTCCATCACAGAAGCCAACTGTTTCTATTTCTAAAACATCACCAATCTCCATTAAGATTGAAACCTCATATTTCGCTTGGGCAGCTTACAACCCAGCGGTATGAATATTGACCTCTAACTTCAAGTAACCCTTGCTTTCCCTCTCTTTCCATCCCAGTTCTCCGACCAGTCTGACTGTCCCCTTGATTACATTTTTATATTTATATGCTTCGTTGTCACCTTCCCCAGCTAACAATGATCTATTCTACATTTTCTTTGAGCTTTGTCCCCTTTGATGTCTCGTTTTCACACCTTACATTTTTTAATCTCTGTGTCTCTCTCACTGCTGACTCTGTCTGAAGGGTCTTGACCCGAAACGTCACCCATTCCTTCTATCCAGAGATACTGCCTGTCCTGCTGAGTTATTCCAGCATTTTGTGTCTATCTTCAATGTAAACCAGCATCTGCAGTTCCTTCCTACACAATCTCCATCACTATATTTGCTGTTGGTATCTTCAGACTCTCCCTTCTTTCTATAGGTTTTTTTATGTCTACGTGAAGTGTATGGACATATTTTTTTCTTTGTTAAAAGCACACCACAATGAAAAAATATTGCTGTAAAGGTATTGGAAATTTAATAGAGATTTGGGTTGTGAGAAAATAAAGGAAGCTAATAATCCTGAGTGCTCTGGTCATGTTCCGATGACATCTTTAAGTCACTTTGTTGGTAGATTTTTGTTCTACTTTTCATTTATTCAGTTTAAGTTAATATGTTGGATATCTACAACTTTTAATCGTACTAAATTTCAGTAGGGAAATAACAGAATATATTTTTGATGATAATCTAAATTAAATTGGAGGATAATGTTATATTAATGGAATCTGTTCAGCTTTGAGGTACTGCTTCTGGACAACTAAAGTGCAATATCAGTGTACACTACAATAACATTTTCCTTTCAAAATACTTAACTTAAAACCATGTCCTTGGTACAACAAAATAAAAGATTGTGCAATTTTAGTTAGCCATCTTAAACCACCAGGCAAATTTCTTACCTCAGCATCTTCCAATTCAACATCTAAGAAATCAAAATCCTTCAACACTCCAAATTGTTGTTCACTATTAGTATCCTCCACCGGTACGTCCTCCTCTCTTATCGGGTCTTCAGTCGTGGAAATTAAACTTGTTTGTTGTTCTGAAATATCGAGGTCTTCACTGGATGAAAACACAACCTGGAAAAATGTTTTGAAATTATATATAGACTTGCAAGACAAGTTTGAACATGAACCATTTCCTCAATTTTTAGACATGTTTGCACTTTCCACATTGCCTGATGCTGTCGATGTGACCAGTTCAAAAATTCTTAGTGAAGATATCCTGGGAACTGCACAAACGTTGTACTGCAAGCTTCAATGGCGTTTTTAAATATCTAAGCTTCATGAATGCAATTTCAATTTAACGATGAAAGGATTGTTTTCTTAATATGCAGAATGAATAAACATAAGCTAAAATATAATTCAAGGACAAGGATTGGGATAAAAAAATGAGAAGTTATGGTGGGAAGCACTGTACTTTGATATAAAGCATGTTTTCTTTGACTCAAGGAGAATGACTGATTGAGAATGCCAGGATTACAGAATGAGTAAATGGATTGTTACTGGGAAGAATTTGGTTTTGGTCTTCCTTCACACAAAAGTAAATATGAGGGACAAAACTCTCCAAAATTCCCACAATTAATTTCTGGTGCACTACTTTCAAATTTATTAATAAACATATTAGGAAGTTATGTTTTCAGTGCAGCTGCCAGTTTTCAGCATAGCAGTAAGTTGAGGAATAAACAATAATATGAATGAAAGAGTGGCAGGCAGTCTGGGCCCATTATTTCCCCCCTTTTAAAAAAATAGATGACATTGCTTCTTAACCCCGTTCAGTTGTACAAGAAGGATGGCAAGTAAAAAGTAAAGACCAAAAGTATAATGTAATCAAGGTATGTCATATATTTAGGACATATGGAAGAGGAAAACCTTTGCTTTGACAGCAGAACTCTGATTCAATGAAGAAAATTGAGAATGGGAATATTGTTAATTGACTGTCTATATAAATGGTTGCTGGCAAGTCTGTGTTTACTCTCCGAAACGAATTAGCCCTAAATGGTTTACTCATCCGTCACAGGGTCAAGATTACTAATGGGCCTCAACTTACAGAAAGGTCAAACCAGGGAAAGATGACAAATTTCCCTCTTGAAACACTATGTTTTTAGAAGCTGCGCTGGGATACAACTTTAATCTAATTTCATTCTCCAGGCCTTCTGATGCTAAAATTCCTGGATTGTGATGCAAAATAATGTGTGACTGCATCACTGAAACCTGGCAAACTCCATGTAAATTTTTAAAGGGAAATAAATCAAATCAAAATAATTGCAGGCATAAAATAATGTAAAATGTCCTTGCATTAATGAACATGTTGTTTGAGTATGCATACAATGAAAGTTGAATAATTGAACGGTCAGCATTACATAAAAGGGAAGATGCCTGCATGATGAACGTCAATACTTATAAACCTGTATAAATTTGGGCAAATTAGAAATCCCTTTATTATGTTATGGTTTGTTTCACCTTCCAGAAGGCACATGGTAAAAGTTTCACATTAAGCAATTTGAATTTAATTAATAAATACAAAATTCTCCAGTTTGTATTTATATGGGCACAACGGTAGAGTTGCTGCCTTACAGTGCCAGAGACCCAGGTTCGATCCTGACTACAGGTGCTGTCTGTACGAAGTCTGTACGATCTCCCCATGACCTGCATGGGTTTTCGCCAGGAAGCTCCAGTTTCCACCCACACTCCAAAGACGTGCAGGTTCGTAGGCTAATTGGCTTGGTATAAATGTGATTTGTCCCTAGTGCATGGGGATCACTGTCGGCGTAGACTTGGTGGGCTGAAGGGCCTGTATCTCTAAATTATAAACTAAACTAAAAATGAAAACACTGGCTTACCTGCTGATTTATTTAAGATTTCACCTAGCTTTTCCTACAGTTTTGCTGCTCCATCTCATTATTTTGGAATTTGTAACAAACAGTACTCCTTTTTTGTTTCTCTGACTTGAACAAAACAGATTAATTCTTGCAATCCACACATATATTGTTCTATTACGTAATTGTATTATATATTGCTCTATATTATTTTGTAATACTCTTGATCTAATTTCTTGACCTTCTCCCGGATTCAATGGGCGGTCTACTTTTAACATACTTTCTCGTTATGTCTTGAATAAAATACTTTTTGGCTCATCATGAAAACAGAAAATACAACGTTTCAATGACTAATACAAAAAAGTAAACCATTTATTAGAATATATGTATAAGATTGTAAACTAGAAATATTCATTTGGTTAAAAAAGGTTTAACCTACCGAGGGGTTTTTTGGGAGACCAACTTCTTGGCCGCAAAGTGAGAGCACATTCATTAATTTCTCTCTTGTTCTTCTCTAAAATAAGACACACAAATGTTTCAAGAGATCACAAAGGTTAAAAAGATTCATGATATTGTAGAAATACCGTAACTAAATTAAAGTACACCAAGTTTTTAAAAGGAGAAACATAGAAACAATGAACTGCTGATGCTGGTTAATACACAAAAGGACGCAAAGTGCTGGAGTAACTCAGCAGGTCAGGCAGCATCTATGGAGAACGTGGATTAGTGATGTTTCAGGTCGAGACCCTTCTTCAAATTGGCCCTTCTTCGAGACTCTTCTTCAGACTGGTTCCAATGTTTTGATGGGTTGGACTGTTCTTGCCTTCAGCCAGTAATTCTGTAAGAACTCCTGGCTAACCTGCACTCATATTTTTGATTTCTATGCCCTTGTGCTGAAATGCTGAAGTTGGAGGTTAGCTAGATGTCAGTTGCCAATGTGTCTGTACTCCAGTAGTGATGTCCAGGAACAATGAAGAGAGGAGCTGAACACAATGTATATCAGGCCCTGTTCAGCATTATGCCAGGGATAAGTGCAATCCCATTCATTTGAATGAGGTTGCTGATCTTGAATTACAGGAATGACATCAAGAACATAGTGTCATGATATCACGACAACAACCTCAGCCTAATGTCAGCAACGGAAAGACCCAAGGAAGCGAAGGGGTGAACACAACCAATGGGGCTGCTCGATAGAGATGGTCAATAGTTTCAAGTTCCGAGGTATCCATATCACCAGAAACCTAAACTGGTCCCTATACACAGATGCATTGATCAAGAAAGTATTTACTAAAATAAGATTATATAAGATTATGAAAGGCATAGAAAGGGCAGATAATCAAAATCTTTAACTTCTGGTAGGAACATGAAAAAACATAGGTTAAAGGGGAATTGAGGGATAAGTTTTCTTTTTAAAAAAAGAGCATGGTTGATATCTGGAATATATAATTGCTGCTAGAGGATATAGTGGAATCAGATAAAAATTACTATGTGTAGGAAGCACTTAGACAGACACTTGAACACTTTGAAGGATACGGTCCTAGTGTGGCCAAATGGGATTAGTGTAAATGAGCAGAGAGATCAGCAAGGGCATCATGGTGGAAGGGCCCATTTCTGTGCTGCAAGACTCAATGACACATCTAGATGAACATAGTTATGGATGCTTCAGTCTTGTGTTTAACATACACCTGCTTGGCACTGGCAATATTGAGCTTGGAGATGTGCTTGGATACTTCGCTCAGTGTGGCGGGTAGAATTACAGTTGTCATCATTCAGAAAACTCAATGCTCATTCCCCTATTAATAACACACTGGCCTTCAGAAGAAATGATTTACCGAGACCAAACTTTGAGTGGATTCCACAGTACCTGGGATAGTTGGGGCCTTTTCCAACTGACTGGCACTAAGGCATTTGAGTTGGATCCTGATGATGTGGAAGAGGTACTTCGAGTGACAGCAATGACTTTTGGCTTTCCGTTTCTGCATGCAGCACTGTGTTGATCGCCATATTTCTGTCCTATGATTGGTGTCTATTGAAATCAAAATGGTGTTAAAAGTAAGACCAACACAATGCACTTGCAATAAAAACAGAAATTGCAATAAATGCTCAGCAGATCATGCAGCATCTGTGGAAAAAGAAGCAGTCAACTTTTCAGGATGATAACCTTTCATCGAACTGAGAAAGCTGAAGATGCTGAAGTGTGGGGTGAATGAGACGGGTGAAAAATACAATGACAATATCTGCATTTGAATGGACGTAAAAAGAGACTGAAATGGTGGAACCAGTTGTGATGCTGACTGAAATAGGGTGGCGAAGGCTTGTTAATCACATAATCTTACTGGAGGTGCAGACATAAGATGAATAGAGGGAGAGAGGTTAATTAAACAATGCTGAGTGTATTTGCACTGCAGAGGGAATGGTCCTTCCGCAATACTGAAAAGGGAGGGAGGAAACCAGGCATCATATTGAAAGAAAGCAAAATTACAAAGGACAATCCATTGAATGCATAGACTAAGAGGAGGCAGAGAGAAGGAAAAGTCTCCACGAGTCTCATTTGACATTCTTGTTCTAAATAGGAGGAAAGGGGTGAGGGCAGAAGTGCAGGGGGTTAAGAGTCTGTCAACTGTGATCAAGAGGATAGACACAAAATGCTGGAGTAACTCAGCGGGACAGGCAGCATCTCGGGAGAGAAGGAATGGGTGACGTTTCCGGTCGAGACCCTTCTTCAGACTGATGTCACGGGAGGGGGCGGGACAAAGATAGAATGTAGTCAGAGACAGTAAGACTAGTGGGAGAACTGGGAAGGGGGAGGGGATAGAGAGGGAAAGCAAGAGCTATCTGAAGTGAGAGGACTCAATGTTCATACCGCTGGGGTGTAAACTACCCAAGCGAAATATGAGGTGCTGTTCCTCTAATTTGCGCTGGGCCTCACTCTGACAATGGAGGAGGCCCAGGACAGAAAGGTCAGATTGGGAATGAAAGGGGAAGTTGGCGCTGAGCCACTGGGAGATCAGGTAGGTTAAGACAGACTGAGCTGAGGTGTTCAGCAAAACAATCGCTTGGTCTCGCCGATGTAGAGAAGTTGACACGTGGAACAACGGATACAGTAGATGAGATTGGAGGAGGTGCAAGTGAACCTCTGCCTCACCTGGAAAGACTGTTTGGGTCCTTGGATGGAGTCGAGGGGGGAGATAAAGGGACAGGTGTTGCATCTCCTGCGGTTGCAGGGGAAAGTACCTAGGGAGGGGGTGGTTTGAGTGGAAAGGGACAAATTGACTAGGGTGTTTTGGAGGGAACGGTCTCTGCGGAAAGCAGAAAGGGGTGGAGATGGGAAGATGTGGCCAGTAGTGGGATCCCGATGGAGGTGGCAAAATGTTGGAGGATTATATGCTGTATGCGACGGCTGAAGGGGTGGAAGGTGAGGACAAGGGGGACTCTGTCCTTGTTACGAATGGGGGGGGGGGGGGAGCAAGAGCGGAGCTGCGGGATATTGAGGAGACCCCAGTGAGGGCCTCATCTATAATGGAAGAGGAGAACCCCCGTTTCCTAAAGAATGAGGACATCTCCGATGCCCTACTATGGAACACCTTATCCTGGGCGCAGATGAAGGAATTGGGAGTAGGGGATAGAGGCTTGACAGGAAGCAGGGTGGGAAGCAATGTAGTCAAGATAGCTATGGGAGTCAGCAGGTTTGTAGTAGA
This sequence comes from Rhinoraja longicauda, assembly GCF_053455715.1. Taxonomy (NCBI): domain Eukaryota; kingdom Metazoa; phylum Chordata; class Chondrichthyes; order Rajiformes; family Arhynchobatidae; genus Rhinoraja; species Rhinoraja longicauda. The sequence goes on along the minus strand of NC_135953.1, from coordinate 63,142,036 downwards.
TGTCGGTCAATAGTCTGTTTCCTGTGATGGAGACGGTGAGATCTAGAAATGATAGGGAGATGTCGGAGATCAAGAGGAAATTATTTAAGGAAAAGTGAAGCAGCTCAGAAACACTGGTGTAAAAGGTCAACAGGATAGATCAGATGGAGACTGAGAAACTGGGAGAATGGAATCTTAAAGGAAGTAGGTGAGAAGAAGGATGTAGGAAGGAACTGCAGATGCTGGTTTAAACTGAAGATAGATATAAAAAGCTGGAGTAACTGAGCGGGACAGGCAGCAACTCATATATATAGGGATAAAAAATGAAAGATATGCAAAAAAGTCACGATGATAAAGGAAACGGGCCATTGTTAGCTGCTGTGTGTGAGAGGAGGCGTAATTTAGATATCTATGGAAATCTGAAGGACTTGTAATGGATCTGATTGCTCACAGTTCCAGAGGTGAAGATTGCAAAAGGGAAGAAAAGAGTCGAATCAGAATTGGATAATGTGAAAGGGAATTAGGTCAACAATGGCAGCTGGGCCAAAGACGGTGGTGGTGGAGGAAGTGGGTGTGACGGAAACTGGTTTGACTTCTGTTCAGAGGAGAAATGAAGGGCCTTTGGACCACTTTGATGCTGCACAGAGGTGGAGAAAGATAAGGCGCCCACGATGATGTTTGGAATACAAAACTGGATATTGTGGTGGAGGGTAACATAAGAATCACAGATGTTTGTGGGAAGAGACAATACTGAACTTTCTCTGCTTGACAGAATAACATACATTCACATTTTCACAGAATGTCTTGTAAATATCTCCATTATATGAAATGCAGGGGAAGTGTTTTGATTTAGATACAAACGACTGTGTTGCGATTACTATACAGTACGAAACAAAAATAACAAAAATATTACACAGGAAAATTATTAATTCAGACCAACAAGCAATGATCAGACGGTTCAATATCAATTTATCAGCAATAAATATAACGCTTAGCTACACACCTCAGTGATGTCAAAGTGAAAATCGAGAGTTTTTCCAGGCAGTTCCTTTGAAGCATTGTTCCAAATTTTTGTGAAGGAAATTTCAGGAGATGAGGACAAACCAATGGCATAATTTGTTCTTTGTGCCTCATCTGGCACAACAAGACTGGCTGAACGAGAAACGACCAATTTCAGAATGTTAAGTGCTTCTTTCCAGTGTGGACTCTAAATAAAATAAAATAAATCAATGATTGTACATATAGACAGAGAACACTTTGTCAGTCTGTCTCAGATGCAAATTGGCCATAGTAAAATTATGGTGAACCTGAAGCATAAAACTGCCACGGGATTGTTAAATCATCAGATTGCAAATAATTCTGCCAGACCCATTTTTGAGAGCAACAACCCATTTTTTCCTTGAAAGAAAGCATTGATCCCTTTCCTTACCTTCTGTTTTCCTAGTCTCTGTGTGTTATTCATTACCCATAATGTCAGACACCTTTACAAAACCAGCTGATGAAGAGTCACCCCCTCCCCCAACATTGAACAAGAACATCCTCTTGCTTCATTTTGGGACAATAGTAGGCATTCTGTGATCCATACCTTGCATTCCAAACTGGAACCTTGAATGCTCATACAAATATAATGTTAATGTTCCTGTTATAGTAACAATCAGCCAAAGAAAACATATCTACCCCATGATCAATAGTTAAAAATTGGTTGATCTGTTCCTCGGTTTTTAAATGTAGTTTTATATTTAATTCTAAGCCGAGTGAGCCGAACAAAAGCAGGCACATATCAAATGGCATAATTACCGCAGATTACATGAAATACCACATGGAAGGCTCTATTTCTTTCACTGGTAAAAATGCTGCAACATTTAAATCTCTCCCTTTTATGCCCCAAGTTGAATAACAGTTTTGAGCATATCTCTATTATTTTTCATGTAACATTGTTCATAAAGTTTCCTTCTGTTACCATTGAAAATTCAGAATTTTTGTCTTTGTACTTTCAACTGCCATGACCCCGTGTGATTTATTATTCCTTTGGGCAAATGTGCACACACAATTGACAGCTGAAATGCCATCAAAATCCTTTCAGGGTTAAATGACTATGATGATGGAAGACAGATAGAGTGGACATTCACATTCAGTAGTCACTGCTCCCAGATATCAGTATTATAATTTAAGTGCCCTGCTATCGTGATTACTATCTCAGACATCCACCTACTCTAATTATTGACAGATTCTTTGAACAGTATTTTACATACAAATGATTATAGTTATAACTATTTATATTGCAGTGCCAAGATTAACAAAAGCAGAAGCCGCAATGTGCATTTTATAATGCTTTCATTTCTCCTCCTGCTACTGGCCTCAAGCTCACGACATTCAAAAAGTCAAATCTTTGAAAGCAAATCAAAGCAAAAAGCAAAATCCCCTTTAAGGTACACATTGTGAAATAGAAGTTTGTGTTTTGTACTGTTCTCTCCACTGTCATAAATACTGATTTGAAGTCATCCTGAGGCAACAAATAAACATTGTGAAAAAGCACTATATATATATAAAGGCTGTTCTCTCAATTCATGTCTCAGACATTTTAATCACAGGTTAGAAATAGTTATCCATGTGAAGGAGGTTTCCTTGAAATATTAAAAAACCTGTGATTTAATCTTTGCGACTTAAAGTTTTAACGTAAGGGTAAATTAACGTGAATGAACTTGCCTAAACTAAAAATCACATAATGTCCAATAAGAAATTAAACATTTTCACTTTCGAAATATAATTTCAACAGTAAACTAAAAAAATCTAGAAATGGCTACCTTGTCAAACCATTATTTACTGAAGAATGAGATAATGAACTGCAGTTGCTGGTTTACAAAAAAAGACTCAAAGTGCTGGAGTAACTCAGCAGGTCAGGCAGCATCTCTGGAGAACATGGATAGGTGACGTTTCAGGTTGGGATCCACCATAATCAGTCCGATGAACATTGAACTCTCCATTTAGGTAACTAACCAAAACCGCTCATCCCTACACCCTCCTTCTTTCTCCCCACCCCTTTTCCCCATACTTGTCTTCCCTGTGTCCCACCTGACAAGCACCCATTTCTCCATCCCTCCTCCCCTTCCACTGGCTTCACAATTTGTAACTCTTCTATCCTTATCTCACACCTTTTGTCCTTTTATCTCTGCTGTTTGTCCTTTTATCTCTGCCTTTTGTCCTTTTATCTCTGCCCTTTGTCCTTTTATCTCTGACTTTTGTCCAACCATCTGCCTATCAAATATCCTCCTCAGCTATAGCTAGGTATCACTTTCCAGGTTTCGTCCTGCACCCACCCCCCATCATGTCTGAAGAAGGGCCCTGACGAGAAACGTCACATTTCCGTGTTATCCAATGCTGCCTAACCCATTGAATTGCTGCAGCATTTTGTGTCATTGTTTACTGAATACAGCATGCAACAAAATGAGATATAATCAAAATACATTGCAACGGAAAATTGCAAAGATATTCCATTAATAGATCAAAATATCCATTATCATATGCTTCAGTCGTTACAAACTCTTATATTATAAGGTAAAACTAGGGATCGTAATTTATAATTTTTTTAAAAATCACAACATTATTTCATTATGACTCACCTGCACATATTTACCAATGATCTTCACAATCTCCAAATTAAACTGTTTTACTGGTGTTCCAGACAGATCAATATGACTCAGAAGGCTATATATAATTTGTAGTAATGACTGCTGCATACTAGTTAGGCCTTTTTCCAATAACTGAAGAAATAAATCATACATAGAGAAGTAATGCCTTTGTAATCATTTCTCAGTACATTTTTATGCACTAAAAGTAATCATAGTAATATTTTTCAAACTCCATTTTAATTCATTGCTATCAACACTAAATGCAAGAAGAGCAGTTATCATAAGTATCAGTTCTGTACATGGTAAATTAAGATTCAGTAAATTCTACTTTCATGTATTTGATTATACAACAACTGCAGTGCCAGAAGTTTTGTTGAAAGTTAGAGCAAAACAAATTTCCCAATGTATGCTGCAGGCATAGCCACTGGGTTTACTAGTCTTCCATCTAGTGGCCGGAGTGAGAATTGAAGTGTAACCATAATCATAGAATGGCTATGCCAAAGCTGGGAATGCAAGACATACAATAACTTTGATATATCACAGTATCCTTTGATTTACAACAATAAGGAAGTAGAAAGCTTAGGAGAACGCATGAAAAAAAGTCCTTTCCCCATTAAAATAGATGTAGGTATTGGTGTTCATTCTTTGTGATAGAATTGTATAGATCAAGAAGTTATGATCTGAAGAAATTTGATCAATACAAATTGAAATCATCAGCAGAAAATGAAATTGTACTTGATGGTAAATGGAAGAAGTGATTAACAGTAATGGACAAGGGGTGGAGGTCAGAACTCTGTGAATACATCAATTTTCTGAAAGAGAGCTACAGGATAAATAGCCAATTTTATTAAACAAACAGTAAAGTGGTCCAGGTCAACACCAGCCAACAAGAAATTTAAATACACAAATATTATTTATTTTTATATTACTCTCTACAAACTAACACTTCAAATAACTTTCGGAAACTTACCTCAGCCAAGTAAGTGACCAGGTTAAAAGTGATATCTGAGAATGCATCATGGAGGTATCTGCAAACCACATTAATCCAATTTGCACTGTCTCGTGAATAACTGTGTGCGCTATACAGGCTCATCATGTGAGCCAGGTTGGAAAGTGTGGCTGTTTTTTCTTCTGCACAAACCTGAGAAAGGAGTAATAAATTATTCAAAAATAAACATGTACCAGAATCTAACTTGTCTTTTGCTTAGAAACTTTAAAAACTGAATGCAGTGTGACAATGTCCACAATTTCAGCATAACGTGCAGAAAAAAAAAGAAAAATACTTTTCAAGCATACTTGTAAGATTTTTCTTAGCTACCAAATTAGTACCCCATTTGTAAGAAGAAAACACACATGAAAATAAAATAAGCTATTTTTAGGTTTAGTTGTCATTCTCAAACTGTCATTTTCTTATAACTGTCCTTTAGCTATCCCACTTGTGACACTTTGAAGCCAGTTTTCTAATGCACTGGTATTTTTCCAACATGAACGGAAAGAGGAAGAGGAGTAGGAGAGTCAATTCCCCAAGTCTGCTTCATCCTTCAATAAGATTATGGCCGATCTGGTCTTAATTTCAAAACCACTTTCCTATTCTCTCCTCAGATTCCTGGACTTCTTTTGTGCCAACTTTGCCTTTAATACATTAAATTACTTAATCTCCAGTTCCTTAGGGCGGAGAATTCCAAAGATTCACCACCCTCATTTTTCTAAACTGGACAAATTATTCTGAAACTATGGTCCCCAGTTCTCGATCCGCCCACAACGAGAAACATCCCCTTGCCATCCACCCTGTCAATCTCCCTCAAAATCTAGTAAGTTCCAATAAAATCACCTTCTTTTACACTAACCTATTGAATCTGTCTTAATGTATCAAAACCTTTATCCCAGGAATCAACCCCACTGAATCTTATCTGTACTGTCTCTAGTGCAAGCATATCTTCCTTTAACATATCATCCTTTAACAAACTCTGTAGCATTCCAGGAGTAATCTCACCACTACCCTGAAAAATTAACTCTATAATTATACTTGATACCCAAAGATAATAGAGCAGAGCAAGATAGACCACTCGACCCTAAAAACCGTAGTATGTCATGGCCCCAATTTAGTAGGCAGAAACATTTAAAAAGAAAAATAACAAAAATCTGTGAGTTAATAGATGAGATACATTCTGCATTTTTATGGTATCATCACACATACTGTTCCCCAAAACACTGATTAGACTGCGAGAGGCATAGCGAACGGCAGGTTTTGCCTACTAAAATGGCGGACGTTACGCTCCTTTGCGTACTACACTTCAGTATAGGCGATTTCGACGGAGTGGTTCATCTTGCTCCTCTAGTATCTTTGCTGATACCCATTGCAATAAAGACTAACATTCTTATGTCACTCGCATGCTAACCTTTTCTGTTTCATGTATTTGTACCCCCAGATCCCTATGTAGACTCATTCCATTTAAATAATTGTTTTTTCATTCTTCCTTATAAAATGGAAAACCTAACATTTTCCCACATTATACTTTGTCTGCCCATGTCTTGCTCATTTATTTAACCTATCCATAACCCTGCATAACTTCTTTATATCCTCCTTAAAAGTTTCTAACAAACTTATTTATGTACCATCATTAAATCTGGCCATAGTATATTCAGTCACTTCAATCAATGTGACAATGTATCCAGATTCCTGTTTTGAAACTCACCCAATGCTCTTTTGAGTAAAGATTGTCCCAAGAACTTCTGCAGCACTTACGATTCTACATTAAAACTGTTTAACTTGAACTAAGTATTTTCTTTCACAAAAGGATCAACAACAGACTGTTACCGATATTAATGCATTCAAATGCATTAATCCTGACTATTTATTAAATATGATAATTTTCTAAAGTATAATTGGCATTAATTATTCCATTATTTATGTAATTGTTTATATTTGGGTTCATACCTTTGCTATTCTGTCAGCGGTCTCTTTGCAGAATTGCGTTGGGTTATCAAAATGTTGAATTAAATGAGGTAGCAGGCATAGAATATTTAATGGGAACCCTGAAAATAAATCAAAATTAGGTCAAATCCAGATTATGACAGTTAATATGATAAACAGGAATAAATAAGTAAACTAACTTGGGAGTATTGAGTATAAAGGAAGTCAGGTTGCAGCTTTATAAAACTTGTGGAATGCAGTTCTGGCTCGTTCTAATTACAGGATGCATGAGGAGGCATTGGAGAAGTGCGGTGGTGGTTCACGGTACAAGAGCACCAGCAGAGGTCGGGCTAGGTTCCTAGCACAGTTACATAACAGCAGAAAGGGCAAGGGTTTTCACAAGATAGTCAAAAGATCCTGGCACAGCAGCATGTCAATAATGTAAAACCCTATATACCAGATGCTGTAATAACCCATTTTAGTGCTAATTCCATGATCAATCTTCTCCCTGGGAATGCATTCCGAGCACCAGGTGAGGAACTTAAATGATACAAAGGAAAAATGAACAAATCAAACCTGATATGTGTGCAATAAAGGAATTAATAAAGACCTGAGCTAATTTGTCCAAGGTCTGAAAGGTATTACATTCCAATCTATCGCCTAGTTTATCACCTAAGATTACCAACACACATATAATCTATTCAAGGGTCAACTGTAAACACTTATTGGCACAGGCACCACTTTTATTTTTGCTCTTTCATTAGAAAAAAACAGTACTTCACTCTCACACGTTAACTCTGGTTAAAAACATGTCACAACCTCAGGCAGTTTTATTTACGACAGGCCTGCAGATTTTCAAAGTAAAAACGGTAATAAAATTGCGAATTGCAGTCTGACCTCTGATTTAAAATGAAACATATAGGACAAAGCAGCTTGCTTGACAGCCACCCCATTCACTCACTCCAGCACTATTGCACAGTAGCAGCAGTTTAACCATCCATAGAATGCACTGCAGCAACTCACTAAACTCCTGAGACAGCACCTTCCAAACCCATGACTTCTATTCAGTTAGAAAGGGCAGCAAAGCATGGGAACATTACCTACCTGGAAGTTGCCACCCAAGTCACACATCATCCTGGCATGAAAATATATTGCTGCCCCCCTCTCTGTCACTGGGTCAAAATCTTGGAACCCCTTCCCTTACAGCATTGTGGGTGTACCCACATCTCAAAGATTACAATCATTCAAGACGGCAGCTCACTACCATCTTCTCAAGTACAACCAGACGGGCAATTAAATACTGACTCAGTCTGCAAAGCCCATACCCCTCTTTCGTCAGAGGGTGGGTAAATCTGTGGAATTAATTGCCACAGAAAGCTGGGGAGGCCAAGTCAATGGATATTTTTAAGGCGGTGATTGATAGATTCTTAATTAGTACGGGTGTCAGGAGTTATGAGGAGAAGGCAGGAGTGGGGTTGAGAGGAAAAAATAGATCAGCCATGATTGAATGGCGGAGTAGACTTGATGGGCCGAATGGCTTAATTCTGCTCCTAAAACTTATGTACATTAATATTTTTTTAAAAACCTGCAAATGCAAGTTAAAACAAAAAGACACAACACCTTTTCTATCATGGCTTACATGGGTTATTTCAGATTTGCAGCACATTCTCAGAATTTGCTGTTTTACTTCAATCAGATTTATATTCCAATGATACAGCATGGAAGTTTATTTTGTTTGTTGTCCTGACTACTGGTCTGAAATGAAGGAACTCAACAAATGATGAGTTGACAATTATTCTTACCAGCAAGACTTCCAATTTTTCGGGGCAACATAATTCAATCAACTATCATATAAGATAATAAGGGATAGGAGTAGAATTAGGCCATTTGGCCAATCAAGTAATGGCCGATCTATCTCTCCCTCCTAACCCCATTCTCCTGCCTTCTCCCCATAACTGACACCTGTACTAATCAAGAATCTATCTATCTCTGCCTTAAAAATATCCACTGACTTGGCCTCCACAGCCTTCTGTGGCAAAGAATTCCATAGATTCACCACCCTCTGACTAAAGAAATTTCTCCTCATCTCCTTCCTCAAAGAACGCACTTTAATTCCGAGGCTTATGACCTCTAGTCCTAGACTCTCCCACTAGAGGAAACATCCTCTCCACATCCACTTTATCCAGGCCTTTCACTATTCTGTATGTTTCAATTAGGTCCTCCTCATTCTTCTAAACATTATCAACCATTTCCTAGTATTTTTCCCAAATATTTTTTTTATTTTACACTTCTTTCATTTCATTGGACTCAGGGTTTAAGTGAACATCATAGTGGGTGCAGCAAGTAATGTTGCAGCCTCACAGTTCCAACAATCAGGGTTTAATTCTTACTTTGAGTACTGCCTATGTGTTGTTTGCATGTTTTCCATGAATGCAAGGGTTTCCCTTGTATTACAATTTCCTCCCACATTCCAAAGCACCCAATGTAAGTTTTAAATTCTGATTGCCTTCGAAGTTTGGCAAGTTAATTAGGCACTGTAAGTGACCCCGTGTAGATGGTTTGTTGGAGAATCAGAGTAGACTTCATATGTGAGAAAATATTATTGTGAAATAATATTATTGGGATTGATGGAATTGTTCTAAGAACCAGCACTGAATCGACAGGCTGGATGATCTCCTTCTCTGTCATAAGAAAATATGAATATCTACACTATTTGACATCAAATGTCCATGTGACCAAACTGCATTGGAATATGAATACGTGGGGGTATAGGTCAAAAATCAACAAGCCATTCCACATCAACACAAGAGGATTGGGTGGTAAAAAAGGCATATGGTTTGCTTACCTTCATTGTATCGGCATTTAATGTAAGAGCCAGGAAGTCATGATGCAGCACTATAGGACTTTGGTTTAGGCACATTTGAAGTACTGCATGCAGTTCTCGTCACCACATTACAGGAAAGATGTGGAAGCTTTGGAGAGGGTGCAGAGGTTTACCAGAATGCTGCCTGGATTTGTGGATTTCAACTACATGGTTAGGTAGATTTGGATCATTTCCTCGGGAACATCGGTGGTTGTGGGGAGACGATAGAAGTATATACAATTATGAGAGGCATAAATAGGCCAGACAGTCAGAATCTTTAGGTTGGAAATGTTCAACACGAGAGGGCATAGTTGTAAGGTGAGAGGAGGAAAGTGGGGCATGGTTTTCTTTGCACAGGGAGTGGCATGGGCCTGGAACACACTGCCATGGGTTGAGGTGGAGGCGGATACGACAGTGGCTTTTAAGGGGCTTTTGGAACAGAGGAATATGGATCATGTACACACAGCTGAGATCAGTTTAACCTGGCATCATGTTTGGCACAAACATTGTGGCCCGAAGGGACCATTCCTCTGCTGCATCCAAAGTACTAGTTTTGAAAAACACCTGTAACTAACAGTGTTTTTTGTCCAATCTGTTATTTGCTATGTTTTTATTATTACAGTCTGGGTAACTTTGGGCTTCACAATGCATGACGTAGAATATTTCTTTGTTTTTCTGACCAAAGCTTAACTTACACCAACTCCCAATTTGAATTTTAGTAACAATTTGCATAAGTAACAAAAAAGTAAATTTCGAACAAGGAAGAAAGCTTGAAGACCAAAACCAGAAGCTTACCTGCTACCTGAGCTGGATCCACCAGAGAATGTCTAGAGACGGAAATTAGTTTGCTCAAAAGATGAACTGTCATCTCTTGAGTGGAAGCTGAGGTAAAGCCCTTAAGGAACAATTGTTGAAGGCCAGGAAAGTTCGTCCACTTCAGTTTGGTCTGCACTTTTTCAATCTTCTCCCGACTCTCTGATTTATCCAGAGGCAAATGTGTGAGTAATTTGTTGAGCAATTTTAGTGCCAAAAGGTATTCATACTCATAGTCTGACTCGAGTAGGGCTGCAGCTATCCAGAAAATTGTGGCCATCAGACTATTCGGGTCAGTAGTTGGATGCTGGTCAGGCATTTCACCCTCTCTGAGAGAGGATAGGCTTCGAGTCCTTGCTAGGTTCCCATAGTTCACCCTCCCATCCAAAATATCCAGTGTATTACTTCGACGTCTGTCACAACGCCTGTCTCCCAGCAGACTGGCTCGCAAGGAATTACTTCTTGCATGACAACTATAATGAGTTAGGAAACCACTGGTGTTGAGCGGGCTTGTGCTTAGGTTTAGTTGTCCAGTGCTTTTCCTGTTAGCTGCCAACTTGGTGCCCAAAAATGAATCAGCCAAATGTGTGCTGTAACAAGATAAGGACAAATACAAAAGATCATTTAGTATGTTTAAGGAGCATGCTGATTTTAAGATTATCCTATGAACCACACCAAATGCAGATGACGACAATTTTCTTTCTGTTCAAAACGTAATTTACTTTATGACTTAGGTCCTTATTTTATATCCTCTCCTGACCTTACTTCACTTTAGCTTAAAAGCAGCAACATTCAAAGTTGGAATAGGAGTAGGCCATTCAGCTCTTCGGGCCAACGTTTGAAGAGTGCCGATCTGAAACACTGCCTACCCATGTTCTTCTCAGATGCTGCCTAACCTGCTGAGTTACCCCAGCACTCTGTCTTCTTTCATGAACCAGCTTCCTAGTAACCTCAAGGCTCATTCATGGTTGATCATCCAAATTCAGTACCCAATAATGTTCTGCATAATTGTATGTTCCCCACATATCACCTCTACCATTCGGAATTTCTGCTTGATTTCTTATTTACATAATTAAAGGCCACTTTTAAAATTTATTTCAAATCACTTTATTTTGCTTTCCAGAGCACTTCCTTTTAATTTTTCGTCAAGCTAGCCAATTGGCTTGAAGTCATGGTTGAGGCTTATAACAAGTGGTGTACCACGGGACTCAATATAGGGTCAACTGTTGTTATTAACAGTTTGGATGTGAATGTAGGTGGCATGGTTAGGAAGTTTTGGATGACACCAAAAATTGGTGGAATAATGCTCGGTAAGGTTATGACGATGGGGTCTTGATCAACTTTGCCTATGGACTGAGGAATGGCAGATGGAGTTTAACTCAGATAAATGCAAAGTGTTGCACTTTGGAAGAACAAACCAGGGTGGGAATTGCATAGTAAATGGTCGGCCATTTGGAGTACTGTGTGCAGTTCTGGTCACCCCATTAAAGGAAGGATGTGAAGGCTTTGGAAAGGATGCAGATTTATCAGAATGCTGCCTTGATTTGAGGTTATAAGCAACAGGTACAGATTGGACAAACTTGGATTATTTTCTCTGACTCGTTAGAGACTGAAGGGAGACCTGATCGAAGTATATAAAATGATGAGGGGCATAGATAGGTAGATAGAACCTTCATTTGTTTCATCTCTAACATTTTTTATAAAGGATTATCAACCCAAAATGCTGTTTCTCTCTCTGCAGGCACTTCTTGATTAGAATTTCTTCGCTTATTATTTTCCAAAACGTACTATCACTATGACTACTTGCATAACCATATACCTCCATAAAGAAAACTTGCATGCATGCAAAAGAACAGCTGTTGTAATAACAATTACCCAGCCTCAAGTTAAAGGCATTTATAATTACAAATATACCGTTGGGATAAAACTTTATACTTATTAAAAGATGGGTGGTATTTGAAATGAAACAATACTTACTGAGAAAGTGCGGAAAGCAGGTCATAATGCTTTATTGTGTCTGCTAATGTGTCAATGGCAGACTCAAGAGTGAGCAGTAGTTCTATAACAAAACCCTGTTAACAGAACATCGATAAAATACTGAATTCGAAGAATGCAAATCAAAATAGTTCACACTTCAAACATTCTCTGGCTTCAGAATTGTCCAGTTGCAGAGTTCAAATCAAGTCCATCCAGATGGAACACTAAGTTCAAAAATTTCACATCATAACCATAACATTCATGATTTTAGATAGGTAGCTATTGACAAAAACTGCGACTCACATTTATACCACCCCTACATCCATCTTATTTTGTTTTACTTAATGCATTGCTTTCCACTGAAGCTTTGTAACAGTTCATTTCTTCTGCTTGCTGCTCTCGCACAGACCCCATTTTATCTACATTCTCCACCACTACCAATTCCCACATTTTGAAGATAAGTTGTAACAGATGACACCTTAACAGCAGGGGGACCAACATTCTGGCAGGCAGGTTTGCTAGTGTTACACGTGTGGGTTTAAACTAAGTAATGGGGGGGGGGGGGGGGGGGGAGGGGTTGACAAATTGGGAATATGAAGGTGGAGTTAAAGGGGAAGCAAATACAGGAGAAATTGCAAAGGACTCTCGAATAAATGGGAAGGAAAGTTCTAGATGGGATAAGAGAGTAAGGTCAGGGCCAATGGTGTCCGGAGGGGAGGTAAATACCGAAGTTAAAGTGTTGTATTTAAATGCGCGAAGTATAAAAAATAAAGTGGATGAGCTTGAGGCTCAGTTAGACATTGGCAAGTATGATGTTGTGGGAATTACAGAGACATGGCTACAAGAGGACCAGGGCTAGGAACTGAATATTCAGGGGTATACGACCTATCGAAAAGACAGACAGGTGGACAGAGGGGGTGGGGTCGCTCTGTTGGTAATGAATGATATTCACTCCCTTGCAAGGGGTGACATAGAATCAGGAGATGTAGAATTCTATGGATAGAAATGAGGAATTGTAAGGGTAAAAAGACCCTAATGGGAGTTATCTACAGGCCCCCAAACAATAGCCTCGACATCGAGTGCAAGTTGAATCAATAGCTAAAATTGGCATATCGCAAATGTAATGCTACGGTGGTTATGGGAGATTTCAACATGCAGGTAGACTGGGAAAATCAGGTTGGTACTGGACCCCAGGACAGGGAGTTTGTGGAGTGGCTCCGAGATGGATTCTTAGAACAGCTTGTACTGGAGCCTACCAGGGAGAAGGCAATTCTGGATTTAGTGCTGTGTAATGAACCTGATTTGATAAGGGAACTCAAGGTAAAAGAACCATTAGGAGGCAGTGTTCATAATATGATAAGTTTTAATCTACAAATTGAGAGGGAGAAGGGAAAATCGGAAGTGTCAGTATTACAGTATAGCAAAGGGGATTACAGAGGCATGAGGCAGGACCTGGCCAGAATTGACTGGAAGGAGACCCTAGCAGGGAAGACGTGGAACAGCAATGGCAGGTATTCCTGGGAATAATGCAGAAGTTGCAGGATCAATTCATCCCAAAGAGGAGGAAAGATTCTAAGGGGAGTAAGAGGCAAACCGTGGCTGACAAGGGAAGTCAAGGACAGCATAAAAATAAAAGAGAAGTATAACATAGCAAAGAAGAGCGGGAAGACAGAGGATTGGGACTCTTTTAAAGAGCAACAGAAGATAACTAAAAAGGCAATACGGGCAGAAAAGATGAGGTACGAAGGTAAGCTAGCCAATAATATAAAGGATAGTAAAAGCTTCTTTAGGTATGTGAAGAGGAAAAAAATAGTTAAGGCAAATGTGGGTCCCCTGAAGACAGAAGCAGGGGAATTTATTATGGGGAACAAGGAAATGGCAGACGAGTTGAATCGGTACTTTGGATCTGTCTTCACTAAGGAAGATACAAACAATCTCCCATATGTTCTAGTGGCCAGAGATCCTAGGGTGACGGAGGAACTGAAGGAAATTCACATTAGGCAGGAAATGGTGTTGGGTAGACTGATGGGACTGAAGGCTGATAAATCCCCAGGGCCTGATGGTCTGCATACCAGGGTACTTAAGGAGGTGGCTCTAGAAATCATGGATGCATTGGTGATCATTTTCCAATGTTCTATAGATTCAGGATCAGTTCCTGTGAATTGGAGGGTAGCTAATGTTATCCCACTTTTTAAGAAAGGAGGGAGAGAGAAAACAGGAAATTATAGACTAGTTAGTCTGACATCAGTGGTGGGGAAGATGCTGGAGTCAATTATAAAAGACGAAATTGCGGAGCATTTGGATAGCAGTAACAGGATCGTTCCGAGTCAGCATGGATTTACGAAGGGGAAATCATGCTTGACTAATCTTCTGGAATTTTTTGAGGATGTGACTAGGAAAATGGACTGGGTACTGATTGAGAATGATCAGCCATGATCACATTGAATGGTGGTGTTGGCTCGAAGGGCCGAATGGCCTACCCCTGCATCTATTGTCTATTGTCTTCTAAATACATGCAGAATCGTCTGTTTTCATTTTTAAGTCGCACAAATGCAGCACATTTATTCTTCAATTGACCAATATTCAATATGACTTTCTACCACTATGATTGCTGATCTATTAGGATGTTTTCCTTGACTTTCCTTAAACTATATGAATACAGGTGTGCATGGAAATATTGCAAATGTAAAATAAAGAACACATTGAAGATTTTTTTACTCTCATTAAAGTTGATTATTCACCTGAGCCTCTTCCCCTGCATCACCAACTGTTTCAACAAGTCTTGACAATACATCAGAGAGCGTGGATACAGTCAATGGCTGCTTTAGAGCTCTGAAAATCTGGAAAGACCTTCCAGCATAATGTCTGTTTGAACATGAAAGTGCTGTCTGCAAGGCCACTTCACTGAGGAGTTGCTCCAGCTGAAAACCTAGAAGACAAAAGAAACCAGAAAAAATGAACTTGATTAAAAGTTCAGATGCTCAGATTATGAACATTCATATTTGAAAACTTAAATTCTGATTACCTGATCTTGATTGCTTGAATATGGATATTACATGTTTTAAAAACACAGTTAACTGTTCAGCAGTTTTAATGTTTGGGTTCTTTGGAGAGACATCTTCATGATTCCAAAGTGGCCCTCGTTTTCTTTTGGAAAAGAAGAAAGGGTTTTCAGAACAATTAAAATACATCAATTACCATTCTCCCATTAGGTAAAAGAAGTCAAGTTAGTTAGACACACAGTATATTCAACTAACAACAGCTTACTCATATGTTCAGTTAAAATAATTAATACCAGAAGAAAATGAGTGCCAATTGTGATTCGAACATAATTAAATGCAACAAAAGAGATCTCAAAATATTCATGTGGGAACCTATAAAACTGAAGGCATTCCTTTCCTTTTATTAAATTAGAATACAATGAGAAGTTCACAAGGCCTACATTTAGGTTCCGCATGGTAGGCTGCTCTGGAAGGTTAGATCGCATGGGGTCCAAGGAGAGATAGCTGAATGGACAGCAAATTGGCTCCATGGAAGGAAGCAGAGGGTGATGGTGGAAGGTTGCTTCTCGGACTGGAGACCTGTGACTAGTGGTGTGCCTCAGGGTTCGGTGCTGGGCCCGTTACTGTTTGTCATCTACATCAATTGATTTGGATGAGAACTGACAGGGCAAGATTAGCAAGTATGCTGATGATACAAAAATTAGTGTTTTGCAGATAGTGAAGATAGTTGTGAAAGATTGCAGCAGGATCTGGATCGATTGGCCAGGTGGGGGGAGGAATGGTTGATGGAATTAAATACAGAGAAGTGTGAGGTTGCATTTTGGGACGTCGAACAAGGGCAGGACCTACATAATAAATGGTAGGCCTCTGGGGAATGTTGTAGAGCAGAGGGATCTAGCAGTACATGTGCATGATTCCTTGAAGGTCAAGTTGCAGGCAGATAAGATGGTCAAAAAAGCTTTTGGCATTTTGGCCTTCATCAGTCAGAGTATTGAGTATAGAAGTTGGGAGGTCATGTTGCAGTGGTATAAGACGTTGGTGAAACTGCATTAAAAATATTGTGTTTAGTTCTGGGCGCCATGTTATAGGAAAGATATTGTCAAGCTTGAAAGGGTTCAGAAAAGAATTACGAGGATGTTGCCAGGACTAGAGGGTGTGAGCTATAGGGAGAGATTGAGTAGGCTGGGTCTCTATTCCATGGAGTGCAGGAGGATGAGGGGGGATTTATAGAGGTGTACAAAATCACAAGAGGAATAGATCGGGTAGATGCACAGTCTCTTGCCCAGAGTAGGGGAATCGAGGACCAGAGGACATAGGTTCAAGGTGAAGGAGAAAAAATTTAATAGGAACCCGAGGGGTAACTTTTTCACACAAAGGGTGGTGGGTGTATGGAACAAGCTGCCAGAGGAGGTAGTTGGGGCTGGGACTATCCCATCATTTAAGAGAGTTAGACAGGTACATGGATAGGAGAGGTTTGGAGGGATATGGACCAAGCACAGGCAGGTGGGACTAGTGTAGCTGGGACATTGTTGGCCCGTGTGTGCAAGTTGGGCTGAAGGGCCTGTTTCCACACTGTATCACTCTGAATCTCTGACTGTATTTAGTAATACAAATTGACGTCATTCATGTTTTCCTAGAAGAAACATTCAGTTGCATGGATATTCATCTTCCCAATTTGGGTACAAACGGACGTTAGGCTTGGAAGGATGTGAGAGGCCCAGAATGCCACACTGATGTCCACAAGAGCAGGAAGATGTTACTCCATGATGTTGCATTTTTTTAATCCTGGGATGAAAGGGGGTACAACCACATTCAAATCTGGGGAGTGGAACTCTTTATTTAGTGACTTTGTACCTAATGTCACAGAAAGCCAAACCTTTGCGCACTCGATAGAAAACAGGGCAAATTATTATTTTCTCTTGTCCTTGCAGATTGAGAAAGTATACAATTCTGACAAAGGCTCTGCAAGGATTGGTACAGATCCAATTCCAGAGAACAAATGTCCTTGAAGGAAGTAATGAGAATTCAATTCCTGTCTCTATTGCTTACCCTTTCTTCTCTTATTGCGGAGAAAGATTGGCAAGCACGCTGATAAATTGTGGTATTTTACTTATTGATGATGTAATATTTATGCTTGCTCAAAAGGAAACTTTTTCTCCATAGAGATCGATTTACTTCCATTTGCTTAAGTTTACCAGTTATAAGTTGTGTCAAAAAGGGATAAAGATTTAACTAAAATATTGTATGGGGAGAAGGCAGCAACGGGGTACTGATGTGAATGATCAGCCATGATCACATTGAATGGCGGTGCTGGCTCCAAGGGCTCAATGGCCTACTCCTGCACCTATTGTCTATTGTATGATTCTAAATATTATCACATTAACTAGAAATTTCTTAAATAACTTGAAATTTCTACTTCAGTTTACCTTTGTAATTAAACACTTTTTATGAAAAATGCTGAGGAAGTGCATGATTTGCTTCAGAACTTGAGAATTCACAATATTATTTGAAATCTCAGTGAGAACCTTCCTCAGTTGAACAGGTATGTCAGCAGGTATGTCAGTAAGTGGCATGCCTTATCATTGGGGACACTACTTGCATCTCAAACAGCTGTGTGAACAAGCATAAAATAGCTAAATTGCAAGTAATTAAACCAAAATGGCTAGGCCCAACACACTACATATTCATGTGTTAAGCAATGTAGCCAGCTTTTGAGAATGTTAGGACATTGACTGAATACCCTTTCTCTAATTTGAGTGCATCAAATTTTCTGGTTCTTTTCTTCCTCCTCCATTTTTATATTGCGATAAACTCAAAGAAACTATTAATCACCAGTTCACACTAGTTCTATGTTATCCACTCCCAAAACACATTACGGGGAAATTGGACAGAGGCTAATTAACCTACAAACCTGCATGTCTTTGGGATTTGGGAGGAAACCGGAGCACCAGGAGGAAAGCCACACGGTCACAGGGAAAACGTGCATACTCCACACACAGAACACCTGAGGTCAGGATCGAACCTGCGTCCCTGGCACTGTGAGGCAGTAGCTCTGCCAGCTGTGCCGCCCAGATGCAATAAAATAAATCAGCACACACCAATCTTTGGAATGCAGATTATCCTTGTTGTATCCTGATATAGCCATTGAAATAGATACCTACAAGACTCAGAAAATTTGAGGACAACACAGTTATAGACCTAGCTCACACTTGCCCTTGTATTCTATTTATTTTGCATCAGGCACCATCATCAAGCTTGTTTATTTAACTTCATACATAATTTCAAATTACAGCCCTGGAATTTTATTTTAAAGGACATGAATTGCAGTAAATGCAGTATTTGAAGTGTTAATTGAGGTCTATTTTCCAGAAATTAATGTAAATTTTGTACAAAGTTAATTTTCAGAGAATCTTACCTTGTGGTTATAAATTCAATGAGTGCTTTCACCTTCTCATCTTGATCTGCAGTAATATCCACCTCACTTAAGATGGTGGGAGTGAGCTGGGGAATGGCAGCACTAGTAGTTCCCAAGCTGATGCTAGAAGAGGTAGAGCTTGAGCTGAGTCCTGAGTCAGTCATTGGCGATGGCTGGTAATCTGGTGCAAATTCACTGCCCCCTGCTGGAAGAATATTTTCTAAAAACATTAAACTTCCAGAAATGAAAACTGTAAAACCAGAGTTTAATAACTGAGGAAATAATTTCTGACAATGCAATAGAAAAATTATAATTATAAGACCATTAATATGATATTGATAATATTAATATGATATTGATATTAAGACTATGATATTAATTCAGAGAAAATACTTATGGATATAGACATATGGAATTTATAATTAACACCACCACAGAAAACGCAAAATATTTTTATATCTAATTGAGTAGAATTGTTTATTTCAGTTTGACCTCTGGTTAAGTTCATCTCTAAAATAACCTGGCTTCAGTTACAAAAATAATCGATTGTGCTCAATATTCACTGCTTTATTTGCTTCCTAATCGCAACACATGCACTCAGTATAAATGTATACTGTATATCCGGGACTATGGTTTGAAAAATAATAGAAAATTGCAACAATATTATTATTGGAAATATGGATTATGCATGTTCATTAACATAAAATTGTCATCACATTTTAGCCCTGATTAGCCATGATGGTTTCAGTGAGTCAGCATACTTCCTTTATAGCAGCTATATAACTAAACTAAACGGAACCTGTTCTTTAATTCTACGTCTCATTAAGAAATGACATTTCATCAAGTGATAAAAAAGATTCTAACACTGATTTATAACATATACAACAGTCACTAACCTGTAAAACTGTATTCTACATGAGTGGTTGGTTTGACAGTAAGCACCTTAGGTTCAGTAAAATCCCTGTTCCTGAGGAGAACGGAGGCCACAGCTTGAACATTACTGTTATAGGCCATTACTATAAGCAAGTGCAAAAGCAACCGCTTACAATGTTCATAAACTTCAGGATGCTGGTGATCAAATCCTATATAAATGAGAAAGAAAATCAGGAATGTTTTTTTTCTTTAAATAATTTAGTTACAACTAAACATGATTTGTGAGATTTAAAATGAAAAAGTAGGTCATATGGATCTATACTTTTCAACATATGTATTCAACATTCATATATTTTTTACATCCCACCATTGAGTAATGCCCAAAAAGGAGATGTAATAACATCTCGCAATTGTTTTAAAATGTTTTTCTGCTTTTAATATTTCTTCATCCAATTACAAAATGTATTCTAAAATTCGCAAACATATTCCTTATACTTGTACTGTGATTCTGCCGCATTAATAAACAAGTAATACTTTTTTTGCATTGTTTTTTCTTTTAATCCCTGGTCTGTGGAGAGGTGAACTTCTCTGTAGAGTAATTGCTCTGCAAATAACCTTAAGCTCAACATTTTGCACTTGCAATCAAATATCAACACCCTACACAGCATATTTACCTATAAATATTGCATGAAGCAAAAGGTGCATGTAGTTCCCCCATTCCACCTTTACACTGTGATCAACTATAAGATCTGTCAGAAGGATTACTGCTATGTTACACCTAGAAAGGAAACAAAAGCAGTTTTAGAACCAGACAAATGTAATGTAGCTGCCCATCAATGCCAGCAAGTTTTCTGAAATCTGAGACATCCCTCAATTGATGAAATGGTGCAGACATGATGACTTCAGTACATGACAAATCATTACTTCATATAGTTTAGTTAGGTGTGACATAAGATCACCCCTCAGCCTCCTGCAATCCAAGGAATAAAGTCGTAGTCTGCCCAACTTCTGAACTCCTCAAGTCCTGGCAACATCCTCATAAATCCTCTCTCCACTCTTTCCAGCTATAAGTGATAGGACATTTTTCCAATAAGTCCCTCAAAACCAGAGTGTTCAGTTATTAATTTTGTTTTGCCAGTTTTTTGAATTTTAAAAATGATTAAAATTCAAGTCACATTAAATCTTAATTTAAAACAAGCTAAGCCGAGTCCACGACAACACAATGCCCTGCTGTCATGCACCAATCGACCGAGAAGCTGTCAAACAGAATGAGCAGCTAACGAAATTGAAGAATTCTCAGATAGTAAACTAGGAAATAAAATGCACATTTCCATTTAAACCTTTAAAACTACACAAAACCACAAAATAAGAATTACAAAAGGTTAAAATTGAAATAACAAATAATAGGGTGGCACAGTGGGCTAGTGGTAGAGTTGCTGCCTAGAGCATCAGAAACCCGGGTTCGATCCTGACCACAGGTGCTGTCTGTATGGAGTTTGAACGTTCTCCCCGTGACCTGTGTGGGTTTTCTCTGGATGCTCCGTTTTCCTTCCCACTCCAAAGACGTACAGGTTTGTCTGTTAACTGGCTTTGGTAAAAAATTGTAAATTGTCCCTAGTGTGTGGAGGATAGTGTTAGTGTTCAAGAGGGTGGGGTAAGGGTGCTGAGGAGGGAAAAACATTAACATCATAATCCTGTATAGAATTCTGGAATATTTTTCAAAGGAAATGACAAACCACAAGTATAAAATAAGTTATTTAGGGCCAGAGAGATCAAGAATTAATTATTGTTTAGGCTGTTTTTTACAAACCTCAATAAAACTATGTAAATAAATGCAGTATTTTTGTTTTGTTTTAAAATCATGAACAGTTCATAAATACTTTAAGATCTTCTGAGTTTGTGACGTGCACTTTATGCAGTAAAAGACTACAAAACATAGTTCCCTGCCAAGATGCCAGGAATTAGTTACAGCAGTTCTGGATTTCTGGCTGTAACCCTCATGTGCACATTTGATAAGTTGCCGTTAGATTGCTACCAAGAAAGTGATGAATATTGTGTGTGTCCAGGTTATATCTCACATGAAATTTTAAGTTACTGACAGAAAAGGGGGGAGTTACGTGTGCGGGAAAGGGAGTGGAATCAACTCTTACCGTACCTTGAATTAAATGCATTTTGTTCCCAGACCAAATGGTTTGAAAAAAAAACCCTTTCTCTGACAAGGTCAGAGCAAATAAATAGAAAGCAAGTTTAGAATCAGGAAATCTACATTCTGTGAAGCAGTCAGTTATTTGCATTTCCACCTATTTAGTGTATACCATTTGGTGGTCATGATGTGCTCCTTTACATTGAAGAAAACTAGTGCAGATTGGTTGACCGCTTTGCAGAACATCTCCATTCATCATGCAAGTGTTCCCTTGCGCACTTTGCTCTATGTGTTTTTGTCCTCTTACATTGTTCCAACAATGCCCAGCATTACTATTAAGAGCCCATTTACACTAAGCCTGTACGAATCCCATTTTACTCTCCCCTGACTTCCACCAACCCCTCCCAGATTCTGTACCTCACCGACACCCTAAGGGCAACTTACAGTGACCAATTAACCCATCAAGCCATGTCTTTGGGAAGAAAGGGGGCATTGGAACACTGAGCAAACCAAGACCATCACAGAGGTGGAAGTTAAATGTGGAGCTGTTAACCCCAGAGAACATTGAGGAGCTAAAGAGGGTCTACGCATGTTGGAGAACTGTGAGGCCCCTCTTTGACTCCCCGACACATAGAAACATAAAAAATAGGTGCAGGAGTAGGCCATTCGGCCCTTCGAGCCTGCACCGCCATTCAATATGATCATGGCTGATCATCCAACTCAGTATCCCGTACCTGCCTTCTCTCCATACCCCCTGATCCCTTTAGCCACAAGGGCCACATCTAACTCCCTCTTAAATATAGCCAATGAACTGGCCTCAACTACCTTCTGTGGCAGAGAATTCCACAGATTCACAACCCTCTGTGTGAAAAAAAAGTTCTCATCTCGGTCCTAAAAGACTTCCCCCTTATCCTTAAACTGTGACTTCCCCCTTATCCTTGTTCTGGACTTCCCCAACATCGGGAACAATCTTCCTGCATCTAGCCTGTCCAACCCCTTAAGAATTTTGTAAGTTTCTATAAGATCCCCCCACAATCTTCTAAATTCCAGCGAGTACAAGCCGAGTCTATCAAGTCTTTCTTCCGAGATGAGAAAACATTTCTTCACACAGAGAGTGGTGAGTCTGTGGAATTCTCTGCCACAGAAGGTAGTTGAGGCCAGTTCATTGGCTATATTTAAGAGGGAGTTAGATGTGGCCCTTTTTGCTAAAGGGATCAGGGGGTATGCAGAGAAGGCAGGTACAGGCTACTGAGCTGGATGATCAGCCATGATCATATTGAATGGTGGTGCAGGCTCGAAGGGCCGAATGGCCTACTCCTGCACCTAGTTTCTATGTTTCTATATGAAAGTCCTGCCATCCCAGGAATCAATCTGGTGAACCTTCTCTGTACTCCCTCTGGTGGGAAGCAACCAAGGAGAACATCAAGAAGTTCTTCATCTCCAAAGGGGTTCAGAGAGTAAGACAGAGTAAGAGGGAATTGTGTCAACTCCAGACAGATTTGCAGCAACTGCTCCTTCTGAAGTTGAGAGGGGTGGATGTGAGGGAGGAACTGAGAGAGTTGAAGGGCCGGCAAGCTCGGCTCTTTACCTCTGAATCCTCCAAGATCATCTTCCGGTCCAGGGTCCGCCACGTGGAGCAGGATGAGACGTGCTCACGCTTCTTCTTCCATATGGTTCACAGGGGGAGCTCTGTGATCAACAGCCTTAGGGAGGAGGACGGCTCGGTAACATCCTTGCAGACGGACATGCTGAGGATCCGTAGATCCTTTTATAAGGATTTGTACGACATAAAGACCACAGACAGCACCGCCTCCCAGAACTTCCTGTCCTCCATCACGGAAGTCTTGGACGACAGCAAGCGGGAGAGTCTGGACCAACCATGGACCCTGGAGGAACTGACTGGCTCCATCCATTCCTTTGACTCGAGTAAAACTCCCGGAAGCGACGGCTTACCGGCAGTTGTATTCGGCTCTGTGGGGCTGGGTGGGCCCGGACCTGCTGGAAGTGTACAACAAAATACTTCTAGCCAGCAGCATGTCAGACTCTATGAGGAAGGGCAGCATCACCCTAATCTACAAGCAGAAGGGGGAGATGAAAGATATATGGAATTGGAGACCCATCACATTGTTGAATGTAGATTACAAGATCCTGTCTAAGGCTATCGCCAACCGGGTCAAGTCTGCTCTAGGACAGGTGATCCACCCGGACCAAACCTGTGCTGTACCTGGCAGGAAAATCTCAGACAGCCTGGTGCTGCTGAGAGATACCATTGCCTACGTGCAGGACAGACGGGTGGATGCCTGCCTGGTCAGCTTGGACCAGAAGGCCTTCGACAGGATATCGCACATGTACATGAGGGACGTGCTCTCCAAAATGGGCTTTGGGGAGGAAATCAGGAAGTGGATCCAACTGCTCTACACCGATATCTGTAGTGCAGTCCAAATCAATGGGTGTGAATCCGACAGCTTCCCCATCAGGTCTGGAGTCAGGCAGGGTTGCCCTCTCTCCCCTGTCTTGTTCGTCTGTTGTATTGAGCCCTTTGCCGAGTCCATCAGGAAGGATGCGAGCATAAGAGGAGTAACATTGACAGGCAGTGGGGGCACTCAGGTCAAGGCCTCCCTGTACATGGACGATGTCGCCGTCTTCTGCTCGGATCCAGGGTCGGTACGCAGACTGATTAGCATCTGAGACCAGTTTGAGTCAGCCACGGGGGCCAAGGTAAACCGCAGGAAGAGCGAGGCCATGCTCTTTGGCAACTGGCCCGACCGATCTTCCATCCCCTTCACCATCAAGCCTGACTTCTTGAAGGTGCTGGGGATCTGGTTCGGGAGGGCTGAGGCGTGTGACAAGAATTGGCTAGAGCAGATAGCTAAGGTGGGGAAGAAGCTGGATCTGTGGAAGTAACGCTCCCTCTCCTTCACAGGGAAAAATCTGGTCATCAGGTGTGAGGTGCTCTCGGGGCTGCTGTACTTGGCGCAAGTGTGGCCCGTTCCTCCCTCCTACACCACGGGGATCACCCGGGCCGTCTTCCATTTCATCTGGGGGTCGACGATGGACTGGGTGCAACGGGCCACAATGCACAAGTCAGCAGACAACGGGGGTAAAAGCGTGCCCAACGTCGCCCTCATCCTGATGGCCACCTTTGTGTGTGGCTGCATCAGGCGGAGCGTAGAGCCAAGGCACGTGGGCACCAAGTGCCACTACCTGCTGAGGTTCTACCTGTCCCCGGTGTTGCGAAGGATGGGCCTGGCGCAGATGTCACGCAATGTGCCAGTCAGCTGGTCATTGCCGCACCATCTGTCGCTCGTGGAAAGGTTCTTCCGGACCAACACCTTTGACCACGTCCATCGGGCAGTGGTCAGCATGGAACGTCCTGCAGGCACTGCAGGGGAATGACTCCATGGATCCTGTGGCGTGGTTCCCAGAGCAGACTACCCAGCTTGTCTGGCAAAATGCCTCCTCGCCAGAACTCACCAACAAGCACCAAGACCTGGCTTGGCTGGCGGTGAGGGGAGCCCTCCCAGTCACATCCTTCCTGCACCGCCGGAGCCTCACTACCAGCGCACGCTGCCCTTGGGATGGCTGCTATGGAGAGGTGACGGTTGCCCACCTCTTCACAGAGTGTGGATTTGCCAAGAGAGTCTGGAAAGGTTTGCAGGGGTCACTGTCACGATTTATTCCGAGCAGCTCCGTCACAGAGGACTCTGTGATCTACGGACTGTTCCCAGGGACGCATTCAGAGACTGACATCGAGTGCTGCTGGAAGGTCATCAACTCGGTGAAAGACGCTGGACATGGTGGGCAGGGTGTGGTGGAGACGCCCCTCCAAATAAGGGAAGGGATTCCCCACCAGTGGGCCACATGAGTGGCAAGGGTGGGGGGTAATTTTGTGTAATTGGAGTAATGAATGTATGTACTGTATGTATGTATAGCCTCCGAGAATGTTCGATGGAATTTTGCAAGGAACATGTTTTGTGTATATTTATTTCTTGAATAAAGTATATTTTGAAATTTTATATTTAATATATTTTATAAATCACAGATTGAATGCAGCACAAGATGTCAGGATTGAACTAGTTTTTCTAAAGCTATGAGATAGCAACTCCACATGCTGTGTCACTCTGCCGCTCTGCAGGCTAATACCTAATTGGAAACTACAAATGCATTTTCAAATTATCCAAAAGTTTACATGAAGACAGTGGCATGTTAACACTCAACGTGGAAATATAATTTGTCACTATATATTATAAACCAATAAAAAACTAAATATTTTGCTGAATGATAAGCACAGTTGATTTTAATAATGTTAATATTATTAAATCGTTTTATAGGAAGCTTGATGTAATTGATTGTTTTTACACTGACCTCTGTAAGGGTACCCCTGGGTTACCAGTCTCAGGCAAATAATCAGCAAGTGGTGACCAGCTTCCACCTGAGGGAGGAAATGGCAACGGTTCTGCTTTGTTGAATTCCATCACTTTGAGCCTCCAATTCGCATACATTGGCATAGAATCACCTTTAAAAAATATAACATGTAGCAAGAGAATTAGAAACAAGATCATTAAACTGGTCATTGAATATCTTTCCCAGATATGCATCAAGAACCTACCTGTTGTACACACTATTCTGTGCATGAAATTCAAGTGCAAAATATAATTACAAAATTATATTCCCTCCCTTCCAAATAGAATTCTGCTAAGATTCATAACATTATAAATATAAATTTGCATACACAAACAGCCTTCACAAGCCTAACTATCAATTCTAAAGTCAGGTCAAGTGTCTGGCAAACTCAGCCAAGTTTGCAAACACACTTTGAACTTGAGGTTTCAACCCAAATAAGACAAACCTCCGCATCACGATTTGAAACTAATTTACTTACTCTTCTCCTCTTCATAAGATCCTCCAGAGCTGCTGCTGTAACGAGATTCTAGCCGGTGATGCTGCCGGTTCAGGTTACTATTCAGTCCACCGTAGATGTCAAGGTGTCCATAACTGATAAAATCGAGAAAGTAGTCAATTAGGCTGAAAAATTTAGAAATTATAATTTAAGTGTTGGAAGGAACTGCAGATGCTGGTTTATAATGAAGACACAAAGTGTTGGAGTAACTCAGCGGGTCAGGCAGCATCAAAGCGCTGAAGTAACTTAGTGTTACCTGACAGTGTTATGCTGCCTGACCTGCTGAGTTACTCTAGCACTTAGCATCTAACTATAATTTAAATTTCGGTTATTAAATATAATTACCTCAAAATATCTAAAGGAACCACAACTACAAATAATGTTTAGAGCAAAAGAAAGAACACTTCCTGACTGTATCCAAGGTTTGTTTTCAGTGAGGGAGAGCAGGTATCCACTCTGGGGTAATTATATATTTGAAAAAATGAGGGTAAGAATAAATGTGAAAAATGGATGTGTGACTGTTAAAGGGGTCAATTTATGGAACAGTTGCAACAATAAATTAAAAGAGTGTAGTAATATGTGTAAATTCAAGAAAATGTTTAAAAATATTATATTTGAAAGATACAAAATATGTGATCAACACTGAGAAATGACTGGCATGACAGAAATGATGGTTCTTGACTATATTTGAGTTTCTTTCTATGTTTTGTTTATCTGCTTCTGACTTATGATGTTGTGTTTTAAAAAAAATTATATTTTGTTAAGTATTAAGGGTAGGCACAATAAGCTTTGGCTTCTGCCTACACCTTTTTTTTCAGTCAGAAAATATAATGTGTGATTATATTGTTTTATTTTTGATACAATGATTTCGCACTATTTAACTTTCACAACTGTATGGTCAATCTGTTGTATTGTATTGACCGGAAAATAAATAAATTAAAAAAATAATAATGTATGGCAATATGTCAAATGCAAAGAACATGGAAAACCTAGGGCAAACTTTGAGCAAAAAAACAAAGTACTGGAGGAACTCAGAGTCATGCAGCATTTGTGAAGGGAACTGAAGGATAGCGTTTCAGATTAGAACCCTCCTTCAGACTGATGAATCTCCATTGGGCCAAACCTTGCCTGACCAGTATCCCTCACCCATGTTAACCATTCACAGTCCCTCCAGACCATTCCTAACCGGAACTAAATTTGGCCAACCAATCTTGCCAGACTCGGCATCATGGATCCAGTGGCATGGTCTTAGCAGCAGCCATACTAACACCCTACCAAAAGCATTTTCAGCCAGCAAAGACCCTCTTCAGCTTTGCCAACTGTAAAAAAAACATTGTAAAAGCTTTGAGTGATTTTAACTTTTTAAATAACCTCAGTAATTAAAACAAATTAATTTTTTTGTAGCAAATGAGTTACCAAAGATAATAATTAAAAATTAAATGGTTTTCATAAGGGATAGGAGTAGAATTAGACCATTTGGCCCATCATGTTTACTCCACCATTCAATCATGGCTGATCTATCTCTCCCTCCTAACCCCATTCTCTGCCTTCTCCCCATAACCTCGGACACATGTACTAATCAAAAATCTATCTATCTCTGCCTTAAAAATATCCACTGACTTGGCCTCTACAGTCTTCTGAGGCAAAGAATTCCACAGATTCACCACCCTTTGACTAAAGAAATTTCTCCTCATCTTCCTAAAAGAATGTCCTATAATTCTGAGGCTATGACCTCTAGTCCTACACTCTCCCACAAGTGGAAACATCCTCTCCACATCCACTCTATCCAAGCCTTCCACTATTCTGTTTGTTTCATTGAGGTCCCTCCTCATTCTTCTAAACTCCAGTGAGTACAGGCCCAGTGCCGACAAAAGCTCATCAGAGGTTAACCTACTAATTCCTGGGAAATTCAATGAAACTTTAAAAAAATAATCAAAGTACATACTTTTCTTCAATTGTAGGATCCTTTGCTAATTTATTGTCCTGATGACCATCATGTCCAGCCACCATTGTATTGCTGCTGGAAGTGGTACCTACACATTGAATAAAAATTGAATGAGTTAAAAGTGCAATCTTAATATAGAATTTGAAAAAATATACCTAATATTTAACATACCACAATAAAATTAGATATTGGAAAACAAAAACAGTTTTTAAGAATGTACTACTTCATAATAAATGTACAAAACCAAAAAGTGCAATATAATCCCTTGTATAGTATAGTTACCTGAGGTGACAGAGGGGATTTTGTAGCTAGAAGTGATGCGATAGTAAGGTGGGTTGTCCAAGTGAATTACAGCCGAGCTGACTGGATCGGTCAGCTGCAGTTCTTCCACCAGCTCTTCTAACAACTGCATTGTTTTATCTCTCCCCAAGTAGACAACTACTTTTTTGATCTGCAGAAATGTAAAAATATTCATGATCAGGAAATCTGTGATTTCTGGAAAGCTGCATCGGTTTCCACTTTCCCTGGTGAGTTAGGTTATTGAGGTGAAGATAGTACATCATGGCAATAAC
Organism: Rhinoraja longicauda; assembly: GCF_053455715.1. Taxonomy (NCBI): domain Eukaryota; kingdom Metazoa; phylum Chordata; class Chondrichthyes; order Rajiformes; family Arhynchobatidae; genus Rhinoraja; species Rhinoraja longicauda. The sequence goes on along the minus strand of NC_135953.1, from coordinate 63,113,011 downwards.
AATTAACTTCAAATCCATTGAACCATTATTCCACTAAATAGTTTCAACATCTTACCTTCAACAATATCACAATATTTAATATATTTAAAATCTAGATGTATTTTGGCTTTATCATCAGTCTGATATGTGGTAAGTAATTTTAGAACACTCCCCCACCATCTGTATCCAAAAAAACTTGCCTGACTTTGCCCCACCCTCACCTCACCTTTCCAACATTTATCCTCCTATCCCCGACCTCCACTATCAGTGTGATAAAGAGTCCCAACCCAAAACATTGCCTGTCCATTCCTTCCACAGATGCTGCCTGACCTGCTGGGTTCCTCCAGCACTTTGTGTTTTGCTCAGGATTCCCACCATTTGGAATTTCGTTTATCTCCTGTAAAACTGAGCTTGTTTCCAAAGTATTATTACATTCTTTTAAAAGGGATTAAGGCCAAAAGATGTACTGTAAACCAATTTTGCTTTATGAGAGAAATTCTGTAACACACTTAAATTTCTGATCTTCCAACTGATAATCATAAATTGCAAACAAATTCATGAGGATAATAAGTAATAACAAATGACTTACAGACTACGCTCTGGGCCAATTTACTTACATAGGGCAAGAGGCTGGGCTCACTCGACACACCACACATACTGATGAGGAAGTGCAGAATTATTTTTAGGTTTTTGGGCCAGCTGTCTGCCAGTGTGGTCCACACATTTTCTATCTCTGACCATGCCAGCTCATCACCATACTGTTACCAAAAAAAAATCACAAAACGTAAACATAAACAAACTGAGTATCAACTCTGACAAGTAAGTATCTCTCACAATCAGGGTAAATTTTCAATATCTTTACTGCTAATATTAACATATTAAAATAATAAAAACTATTTTCACTGTGGTTGTATGTCAATAGAAATTAAAATTTAACAAATCTCTGAAAGTCTCAATGATTTGACACTAAAAATTATCAGAAGAAAATTTAAATTTAAAAAAAAATGCCAGCTTAAGAAAAATACTGCTTTTAGAAACTGCAAAATAAAATAATTATTTTTGTGCATCACAGTACCACACGTTTATAAATGTATTTTATATTCTTATGGTCAAAATAATGTCAGGGGTTTTGGAGAGAAGGCAGGAGAATGGGGTGAGGAGGGAGATAGATAAGCAATGATTGAATGGCGAAGTAGACTTGATGGACCAAATGGCCTAATTCTGCTCCTATCACTTATGAACTTATAATTGCAGATTCAACCAGTTTACTCAATGCCCAAGATTTACTCAATGCCCAAGATTTATTGCTGAGCCTGTCCATACTCTGTTGTAATGGTTGAGCAAATAAACCCCAAAAATTCATAACCCTGGAAGACTAATTCCAACCCATTATCGTCCATACCAGTGAATTTTAAGATCAAAATATAAAAAACCTGTTGCACCATTTGTGAAAACCATGATCTTCAGCATGTAATAAAACTTGTGACATTTAACAACTGATTTTTTGTTCTGTGATAATTTTGTGATATTGAATAGAATATTGAAAAGAAAACAAAAATTGAACACTTACCTTTGCCGTCATATACATCAGGTTATTTAGCACCATGATAGTAGCTTGTGGCGATCCCCAACCTTCCCCTTTCAGCCAGCGTCTGCTGTTAGTCATCACCTCCCCGTCCTTCATGTAGTCTGCATCAGATTCATCCACAGTCTTTGCTGACGGCAAGGGTTTGAAATCTACCAGTTCAATATTGTTCATCCAGGGCAGAAGGTAATGCAGCATCACTTGCCGACCTGCAGGGTGTGCTGTTTGGATTCTGTGGCTGACTTCTGTGAAGGTTAAAACATCAGTACCATAATTCAGTATCAAATATTCTGAGGTCAACCAGTAGCTTTGAAGAAAATACTCAAAGCTCTAAATATTTCAAGAAATAAGTTTGATATCATATTAGTAATTACGTTTGAGCAAAAAATAAATGATCTTCTTAGGGATTGAAGATAACTTGCTTCCAATGGCCCTATCAGGGCACCTCCCCACCTGAGATAATTGGTGTGAGCTTTGATTGCTCCTGGTCTTTTCCTGCCTCCAGCTCTTCACTACCCCCTCCTCACCCCAAATTTCAGTATGAAGAAGGGTCCCAATCCAAAATATCCTGTTTGGGTCCCCAGATATTCTGCCCGACCTGCTGAGTTACTCCAGCACTATGTGTCTATCTTTGATATGAATCAGCATCTGCAGTCCTGTTCCCCACTCATGTGTTGGTGGTTTTGAGGTGACCAGTGAGGTCAATGTGAGACTTGAAAACTCATTCACGAGGGGTGGAGGTGAATGAACGGGACAAAAGAGTGTGTAAATTGTGAGTAGGTGTGCTCAGTTGCCACTTACGCACAGCTTGAGAGGTTCTCAACACCATCCCAAATGTTCGCTCACCATTTTCAGTTGTCATGGCGCAGAGGTTCCCAGGAATTAGTAAAGATATTATACTTCTTCAAGAAAACAGTGCACTACCTTCAAACTTTTCATAAGCCCAGTGGAACATCAGTGTTATGTTAATGCTGAGGTTTGATTTTCAAACAAACTTTTCTTCAATAGAGCAAAGGCTGTGCTGGGGCATTTAAGATGGTATAGCTTTCATCATTGATGTCTGTCTTGCTGAAAGGTGGTCCAACATTTCCAGGGTCTTTTTGTGATCCTTTACCATCAAAGGGCAGCCTGGTTGGTTGGGAGTGAGGGGTTGGTAGGTCGGTAAAGAACCTTGATATTGCAGTGAATGAATGGACATTGTCTTGGAGCTCAGCCCGAGTGCGTGCAAATGCAAGTGTCGCCTACCTATTGCACCTTGATTAGTTTTGGAGTGTAACCACCATTGGTTGAATAGTTTCCAACTAGTTCTGAGAATTAGCTCCACTACCACAGGAAGTTTGTCAGAAAAAAAGAAGCAGCACTGAGGTTAGAAAAATTGAAGGAAGTATTGGGGTAATGACATAGCTTCACACATTGATTCGGTTTTAGACCATTTCGTCAACACCACAGCTTGCATGCCGTCATGGAGCAAACATAAGCGAGGTGAACTTCTGTGGACTGTCAAATTTGAGGTGTTTCACAGACCCTCTGCAATTTTATTGGAATTGTCAGAGAGAACATCATGCCCCAAGAGCCTCCAGACAGATTGAATTCCCTGCAAGGAATAGTTGAGGAGGATCCTGATGAAGACCTTCCCTGTGGCAGACATGATGGAATATGTCCCTAGCTCCCACAGTTGGACCTGTCTCCTTTGGTGAAAATAGTCATGGTGAATTTATGGATTTGAGACCGAAGCACTTATCTGCCTAGGTTTAAGATTTTAGCTGGTCACTGTCAGCTTCCAAGGCCTTGTTATTTTTGAAAAGGTATACGAGTTTCTTGATTTCTTGTTAGACAGCAAGGCTGGTCTGAATATGTTGATCAAGTTCAGGACACTGACATTTAGGACGTCAGTGTCCTGGCTGAGGTGGTTTTCCATGATTTCTTACTCATGCACTTTACAAAGGAATAACATCTGCGAGTTAGACTTTTTTGGATAAATGACATGGATTGGTCATAACTTCAAAAATTTAACATGTTGAATTGAATCAATATTTGTAAAATGGGCACAGCATAAAAATTGAAGATTGGCAAGGAACAGAAATCCCTTGGGATTAATGTTTTCAAACCTTTCTGGCAACACAAGGCAAACATTGGCTTTGCAGGGCCTCAAGGCAAGACTGTTCAAACTGGCAAATTTGGATCACCTTGTATAAATCTGCTATCCTTCCATATTTACAAATATTTTATGCAGCCTTTTTTATAAAGCAGATAATGACATTTTCCAGTTGATCAAAGTAGAAAACTGCTCTGGCACATTCAAACAGTCTGAGTAAGAGCAGAATTTAGTAAGATATTAGTAAGAGTTAGTAAGATATTTTAAAGCTATTTGAAAATTATTTGCAAAAGAGGAAGTTTTTTCAAATAAATTCTTGTTTTTCACAAAAATACAAAATGACAAAGAAGTTTTTTTTCTAAGAATGATAACCTAAAGTAAATTTGAAAGATCATTTTCATATCAAAGAGAAATTATTGCAAATACAACAAATAAAATATACCCGAGAAGATTGAGATTGTGAGCTCTGGGTAAGTCCTTGCCAATTCCTCTGATAATTGATAGTAGGAAACTGAGTACAGATGCGGTAATGGAGACGGGTGATTTAATATTCCATCGGTTCGTTGTACTTCCAGCTTGTGGGCATACCGAAATAGCTTGGGCTCCAAAATCTGCAAATAATCAAACCAATGCACAACATTTTTAAATGGTTTATTCAAAGTTCAACTGAAGATGAAAAAACTTGTTGCTTTGATAATCCAAATGTTTTTCAAGGCTGTATGAAGTGTTAGAGAAGGAATTCAGGAAAACAGGTTTGAGGTGCCTAAGGCACTGCTGTTAAATCCTGGATTGCCCATCGTGATCCAAAAAAATACAAGGTGTATTAACCAAGTAGCTTCTATATTTTTTCTTAACATTAGTTATTCAAAAATATTATAGAAAGCATTTTTTCGTATATTCTCAGACATAACTCCAGATAAAACGTCAAAGTAGTGCACCAAATCAGACCCATTCAGTTTTTGTGTAAGAGGTAGAGCATGGAAACAGGCCTTTTGGCTCACTAAGTTCACACCGACCATCGAGCACCCGTTCACACATTAGTTCTAAGCATGCCCTACATCCTAAGGACAATTTACAGAGGCCAATTAATCTACAAACTCACACGCCTTTGGAATGTGTGAGGAAACCGTGTGCCCGGAAGAAATTCACTTGATCACAGGGAGAACATGCAAATTCTGCACAGACAGCACCAGGGTTTAAGGCGCTGCTAGGCAGCAACTCTTAGCTGCGCCACTGTGTCGCCTACCAAATGTTTTGTTCCCTCCTGTTCATCAACTGCCTTGACATCAAGCCAAAGACAGTTGCAAGGTTGGCAGGATATTGCCAACTTCAGTAATACTTCATGAAACCATGAATAATTTAGTCATTATTGAATTGGCTAAGCTTATGTATTCCAATTCTTAAATTAATAAAGTTCAGATTCAATGGAAACACAGGCAACAAATGAACTAAGTTGACATAATTATCATGATCTTCACTGAATAACTATTAAAGGCTTGACGTTTACTTCATCTGGGATATAGGAATAAGCTCTGTAGTGTTTAGTTCTCAATGTGTTAATTGTCCAAAGGTTTGGTAGTATTGTTTTGTTAAAGTTCGTTAAAATTGCTGTATATTTGCCTTGCAAACCAATATTTGGATCTAATGAAGTATCTTTTCTCAATAAGACTGGCAATTCGGCAGAATGCGAAAATGTAATGTGACATCCTTCCAACTACAAGGTCCTCAGAACTGAAAGGTGATGCCCTCAATTAAGTTCAAGACTCCAGCTAAGACTTAAATCAGTGTTTCATAGATTTAAACTTTGCTTTTAGACCTCTATTAAATGAGACTAAAGATCTTGCATTCTATCTTTGGGGAAAAACCTTCTATTTATCGTGTAACCTTCAAAGATCTGTATACATAAACCTATATGTACCTACTCACAATATCTTTAGGGAACTTGCCGCGTGTCTTCTTTTACTCTTCCTATACATAAATATATAATCTAACACAGCATTAGGTTAATTTTAACTGTCTCTGTCTTGGCTCTGTCCACTTCACCAGTGTGTACTATAGTGAAGTTTATTATTAACCTGCTGCGGCTTCCATTATGGCATTGCTTCACTTTAAGTATCCACTAAAAGCAGCTGTAATTTGAATTTAACCCACTGAATGATGCATTGGACTTATAATATTTGCAAATCAGAAAATAGCTATTTTATTCTTGCTTATGTCTAATGACTGCTGTACAAATCCTGTTGACATTGGATTCGAAAGAGTTTTGCTGGATCCAGCTGTTCTATTACATAGAAACAGAGAAAATAGGTGCAGGAGGAGGCCATTTGGTGCTTCGAGCCAGCACCGCAATTCATTGCGATCATGGCTGATCATCCACAATCAGTCACCTGTGCCTGCCTTTTCCCAATATCCCTTGATTCCACTAGCCCCTAGAGCTCTATCCAACCCTCCTTTAAATTCATTCAATTGGCCTCCACTGCCTTCTGTGGCAGAGAATTCCACAAATTCACAACTCTCTGGATGAAAAAGTTTCTTCTCGCCTCAGTTTTAAATGGCCTCCCCTTTATTCTTAGACTGTGCCCCCTGGTTCTGGACTTCCCTAACATTGGGAACATTTTTCCTGCATCTAGCTTGTACAGTCCTTTTATAAATTTATACGTCTCCATAAGTTCCCCTCTCATCCTTCTAAACTCCAATGAATGCAAGCCCAGTCTTTCCAGTCATTCCTCATATGACAGTCCTGCCATCCTGGGGATTAACCCTGTGAACCTACGCTGCACTGCCTCAACAACAAGGACTTCCTTCCTCAAATTAGGAGACCAAAACTGCACACAATACTCCAAATGTGGTGTCACCAGGGCCCTATACAACTGCAGAAGAACCTCTTTACTCCTATACTTGTTATGAAGGCCAACATGCCATTAGCTTTCTTCACTGCCTGCTGTACCTGCACGCTTACTTTCAGTGACTGGTGTACAAGGACACCCAGGTCTCGTTGCACTTCCCCTTTACCTAATCTGACACCATTGCGATCATAATCTGCCTCCTTGTTTTTGCCGCCAAAGTGGATAACCTCACATTTATCTACACTGGCTCTCCTTCATCCATTTCACTTGTCAAATCCCGAACAAACAGACTTAAGAACAGTTTTTACCCCAGGGCCATACGAGAACTGAACACTACCTTCTGCACTAGGCAACACTGTTAAAAAATCTTTGTACTTAATATAATTGTATTTATTTGTTTTTGCATTTATTGCATATATGTTTGTACGCACCGTCAGGATTGGCTATTTTTTAATTTCGTTGTACTTGTTGCAATGACAATAAATGAATATTATTATTATTATTATTATTATTATTATTATTATACTGCATCTGCCCACTCACTCAACCTGTCCAAGTCACCCTGCAACCTCCTAACATCCTCTTCACATTTCACACCGCCACCCAGCTTGGTGTCATCTGCAAACTTGCTAGTGTTACTTCTAATTCCATCATCCAAATCATTAATATATATTGTAAATAGTTGCGGCCCCAGCACCAAGCCTTGCGGCACTCCACTCGTCACTGCCTGCCATTCTGAAAAGGACCCGTTTATTCCTACTTTTTGCTTCCTGTCTGCCAACCAATTCTCTATCCATGTCAATACCCTACCCCCAATACCATGTGCTCTAATTTTGCTCACCAATCTCTTGTGTGGTACCTTATCAAAAGCGTTCTGAAAGTCTAGATACACTACATCCACTGGCTCTCCTTCATCCATTTCACTTGTCACATCCTCATAAAATTCGAGAAGATTAGTCATGCAGGATTTCCCCTTCATAAATTCATGCTGACTTGGACCTTTTACTGCTATCTAAATGCGCCATTATTACCTCTTTAATAATTGACTACAGCATCTTCCCCACCACCGACATCAGGCTAACTGGTCTGTAATTCCCCGTTTTCTCTCTCGCTCCTTTCTTGAAAAGTGGGATAACATTAGCTACCCTCCAATCCACAGGAACTGATCCTGAATCTATTGAACATTGGAAAATGATCACCATTGCTTCCACGATTTCTTGAGCCACCTCCTTGAGTATCCTGGGATGCAGACCATCAGGCCCTAGGGATTTATCAGCCTTCAGTCCCATCAGTCTACCCAATACTATTTCTCGCCTAATGCAAATTTCTTTCAGTTCCTCTGTCTCCCTAGATCTTCTGTCCTTCAGTACATCTGGGAGATTGTTTGTGTCTTCCTTAGTGAAGACAGGTCCAAAGTACCTGTTCAACTCTTCTGCCATTTCCTTGTTACCCAAAATAATTTCACCCGATTCTGCCTTCAAGGGACCCACATTTGTCTTTACTAATCTTTTTCTCTTAACATACCTAAAGAAATTAGATACAACATTATTTCAGATTTGGATCACTTATCAATGGTTCAAATGTACCCAAAGTAAATTCAACTGTCTTGTACCATTTAATGTTAATTTAAAATCAACTTAAACATGAACATCAAGCCAAGATGTTAATCAATCACAAAATCCGAGTGGTGAACATCCTCCAGGAGACAAGATATATTGTGCATGGACATTTAATATAAATCATTAGAATTCATCTAATCAGGGTGGTTGATGTTGAGCAAAAAGTGTTTTTAATTATTTTGCATGATTTTCATCCTCATGCAAAGTCCTTAATTGCATCAATCAAAGGTGATTGGTTAAACCACTTAAAATCTATGCTTTTCTACTCGGGCTACTGAAACAAATGATAGCCATGAGTGTTAAAAAGAGGGAATTGTGACAAATGGAATTTCCCCATGCATTGAAGGATCGTAAATATTTGGGAAGTTGTGACAATTGCCAGAGTCAATCCTTTTAATTGACAAGTCTCACCCGTTATTTGGAAATGACAAAAATGAGAGATTATCATCAATGTAATATTGTGACAAAACTCATAATATTTAGATTTATAATTAGGAGAATGTTTTTTCCAAGGTTTAATAATGGAAGAAAGTATTCTAAATCATTATACGCTTTTCATTGAGAAAATTCTACTCGTTCTATTTCAAATGCAAACCTGCAGCAGTTGCATGGCAATTTCATAGATCTCTCTGGATGAATCAGCTGCTTTGAAAAGTATTAGGTTCAGCAGGGTCACTGTGTCAAACTGGTAATCTCTGTGAAGAAATTCCAAAAGAACATGCAATATTACGTAAAGGTTAGACTTTGTATTACATTTGGTAAGATTAACACAAGTAAAGTACACATGAACAAAAACAAATATTAAATCAAGCAGTACAATCCTAGCTAAATACACACCATATTTATATAGTAAAGTATATACAGCGTAAGGGTACCTGGTTAAAAATAATATACTTTTTTTTAAAAGACCAAAATCAAATACATTAACTGCCATCAAAACGCATTCGATTTTGTATGTACAATTTTAAAAACTCTGATAACGAGAATCATGCACTTTAGGCAATGGTTATAATAAGGTTTTCCATTATAATAGTTCACCCTCAGGTTCTTCTTTGCACTTAGGACACATCCTGTGCCATTTATGAAGATAAGTGGTAGGAATCTGCAACAGGTCAATACCAGTACTATCCTGGAGATGCAGCAGATGAGTTCATCATTACATTTTATTTCTCCAGACACCTGTTGCAGATTACTTTAAATTTCAATTCACATGAATGAAAGGCTGTAATATGAACTCATTTCAATTGCTCATGATTATGAAGTGGAATATGAAGTTTAAGATAATTAGGTTTATTATTGTCACATGTATCTAGGTACAGTGAAAATATTTGTTTTGCATGCCATCTGATGAGATAACACTATACATAAATATAATAAAGTCAAACTCAAGTCTAATAGGTAGAGCAAAGGGGAAGATAGAGTGCAGAATATGGTTCTCAGCATTGTAGTTTTGAGATTCAGACTTTCCTCCCAATACTCAATTTGTAAACAGTTATGATATAGATTTTCATTGCATTTACCCGATATGCCTATTACTGCTTAACAGTCAATACGTGACAGTTAAAATTATACCTGTTATGGAATACATTGGTTATTGCCTTGAAACACCCAGCTGCCACACGTCTTGAACCTGTATAACATCGATCTACAGCCCAGCACATCAGATTACTCTGGTCTGGATTCAGTTCCAATAAAAGCATTACAGCTTCACAACCTAACTGATGAACCTAAAGACAGTAAAATATAGATCATATTAAAACACTGATTATATAATAAATTGTATCACAAATCAATACTTATTGCTAGAATAAGCAGGGACAATTATATGAGTTCGAGCTATTGTTTGATTTTAACAAAAACATCATGTTAACTAATCTTGCCTTCAAATAATACAATACATTTATACATGGTGTAAATGAACAAGGATTCCATATTATAGTTAACTCATAAAATTAACAAAGACAAGAATCTCAAGATAATTATAATTAAGTTCATTTAGTCTTCAATATTATAACATGGTATTTCTTACTTTTTTTTCCTGGGAATCTAGAATATTATCCAACCACTTGTACAAGTAGCCATCTGAAGACAAACCCACATTATCTGATACAGGTCCACAACATAGTACAGCTGACATAGCCTATTGACAGGAAAAATGGAATTGAGACACAAGGTTAAAGAAATACTTTGAAAATGCTTATGACATTTTCCTAGGCCTAAGTACTCATGCTGTTGCATCAAAAATGCCCTAAATCCAGGAATCGGTAATACAATACTACCATAAAAATTAACCACATTAAGCACTTGTTGAAATTAAAGTGATTAAATGATTATAGGAAACTGACAGCATTTATTTGAACTTTTCCTTGAAACCTCACATATTCAATTATATTTCAAACCTTCACTGTTTAAAATGATTTTAAGACATATTTTGCACCCTGGAGTTAAAAAAAGAAAGAAAATAAAACAGTATTACTAATTAGACAAATTTCAATGTCAGATTGTTAAATCCATACATGTTGAAGAAGGATTCTGAAAATCTATAGACCTCCACTATGGAAAGCAGCAGTTTCATGGCATTATGTAGGTTCTTGTCATTAATGACATTATGGTACTCATAATTGCTCAGAATGTAAGTTGTTCAAAGATCTAGGCATAAAAACAGAAGTTGCTGGAAACACTCAGCAGGTTAGGCAGCATCTGTACAAGGCCGCTGTGGAGCTGAGATACCAGCCCACAAAGCCCATCTCAGAAGTCAGCTACGGGAACAGGATCTGGCTGGGCCAGAGTTACAGAGCCCCGGCCACATGAAGCAAATTCAACCTGCTGATCGGCCGCAGAAATCGGCTATGGCAACGGATCTGCTGGATCCGGCCAGGCTGGAGTTCCAGAGTCCAGGCTGCAGAGGCCAAATTCAATCCACTGATCAGCTATGGAAGTCCCGATGAGGTTGAGATTGGCCACCTCAGCCAGCCTAGCTGTTATATTTTGGGGGGGACTTTTGGGGGGGATTTCAAGAGCGCTCTCGTAATTTTGGCTGGATTACAGGAGGTGCTGGACCACCATTTGCCAGAAAATTGGTGATGGGCCTGTGTTGATTAATTGGATGGTGAAAACAGTAACTTTCCAAAGAACTTTTAGTAGACAATTGAATGGATAATTGAATGGGAAATATTTATGGGGCAAAAGGAAACGGTTATAAGATTATCGTCTTTGGGTTCAAATTTTAAACGTACAAGGTTGATGTTAAATACATTTTCCATTTGAGGTACACCTACACTGTGTCAAAATAACAAATTGAGCTGAGAATGTTTCATAAAGGAATTCTTTCATTTGCACAAAGTAAAATAAATTGCTGAGAAAAATTCCAAACTTGTATCGAGCACATAATATGCCAGTTAATTCCAGCAGGTGGTGCACGTGGATAAAATAATACATGGACAAATCAGGCTTTGATGGGAGACACTCAATGCTCACTTAACCAGTGCTGTTCAATGTCGCTTCTGCCTCTGCCTCTGCATCAGCATATTGCATTGTAAAGGCCGGACGGTGCTGGAGGTGAGATCCCACCTTGTATCAAGCCCCTTGGCTTTAGGTCGGTCTGCTGAGTTTGTGTCTTTTTAAAATATAAACCAGCACTGTGTGTCTTTTTAAAATATAAATCAACACCTGTAGTTCCTTGTATTTAGGGTTGGGTGAAAGCAGGCTTCCCAATCACTTGAATGGGGCAACCAATCTGCATCAAAAAATTTACCTGGCCTCGTTTTATTTCATTCACTTTGCATTTATGTTTTTAATTAATTTACAATATTTTTACCTGATTTAATTTGTAATTAATTTCAGAGGTTTTTAAAATAATTATTTAAATCCATTTGAAATATCTCTGAATACCAGGAAGAACTCAAAATAGTGAATTATGCCTCTCACATGCATGTGCAGCCTTTGGAGGTCAAGTTGTCACTGACAGTCTGCTCCACCTTGCGGAAGAGCATGGAATGGAGGCCTCTACCACAGGCCATCCTGAAGGTGGTGATGGCATGCAAGTATGGCCAATGCTTTAGTTTGGAGCCAAATGGGGGCAGCAGGGTTGGATCAAGCACAATCTGGGGCATTATAACTTTCTCGTTTACTATGAAACTGTATTGGATTTAAGCTAGCACGCTGGGGCAGTGGTAGAGATGCTGCCTTACACAGGTTCAATCAGGACTATGGGTGCTGTCTGTACGGAGTTTGTACGTTCTTCCTGTGACCGCGCGGGTTTTCTCCGAGATCTTTGGTTTCCTTCCAAACTCGAAACATGTACAGGTTTCTAAGTTAATTGGCTTGGTATAAATGTAAATTGTCCCGAGTGTGTGTTAATGTGTGGGAATCGCTGGTTGATGCGGACTCGGTGGGCCGAAGGGCCTGTTTCCGCACAGTATCTCTAAACTAAACTAGCACAGACAGCAAAATATATTTATACAAGAAAGTTATAACTATTTTTGTCCCACCTTATATACACAAGCTAAAATAAGAACCCTTCTGATTAATATGTGTATGTACATCAATATAACATTGATTAATCTCTTGGACTTGGTTCACTTAAATAAATACGTTAATCTCTAATGTTTGTTAAATGACACAATGCAAATTTCCAGGAAAAAAATACAACCCTTTTACATACAAGTTAAAGTTCAAAATCAAAATTTGCTGGATTTTCTCCATGAAAGAGAAGAATCTAATACCTTTAATGCAGAATACTGGTGCCGGTTAATTTGTATGTTCCTATCACTGTATCTGTCCAGGGGAGTAAACATAATGCTAAAGGGACCGGCCCAGTGACTGAACAACATAAACAGACTATGACGTAGACTTTGCTGTGGAAAGATAGCCCTGCGTTGGTGCACTGTAAAAATAAACAAAAATAAGAATTTTCAGTATTACTCCAGAAAATATGAAGATTTACACTTCACATAACTGTGCAATATATAAACTAGAAACACCGTTTAAGTGCACAACTGTTAAACAATGCCAGAAATACAGTTTATTTTCTGTGTTGCAGTCAGATATTGGGCCCCTTGGACTCACAATCACTGGAGAGAGATTACACAGAAAACATTATTTTCAACATAATGCCTTTTCATACTATTAGTCAAATAATCCAATATTTCAACACAACAATTTTTTAATAATTAAACAATAAATCCTTTAAGTAATCTCTGAGAATAATGAATGAGGAGTTTTGCACACACCCCCTTCCCATTTTATGTTTTGAAATACAACCAGCAATTCTGATGAAGAATGATGACAAAGATCTCATGCCATTTTTCAATTATATTTTTCTAACATGAAGCTATAGAAAATATAATACTGTGGATATTCAATTGGAAAGTTGCATTCACAAACAGATTTATGTTGCATGGGGGAAAGAAAGTCAAATATTAATACTATGTAGTCAGGTTTGTACAAATCTCACCAAAATTTTGCTTGTCAGATTTGTTTGACCACTTTTTAAATGCTTTTGACGTGTTATTCCAGTTTAGTTTCGCTGTGAGAAATGTTTTTTTTTGTCTCTGATCATGGTTTGCATTTTGCCTATTTCAACGATGGAAATAATTGACATCATGGTACTGGACTACATACAGCCCATGCTGCCAACCGCAGAATAGTTGCCATCCACAGATTTTCCCATTATATATTGAGGGCAATGCAGGTGTCTTTTTGTTGAAAAAGAACTCGGAGGTAGTCCAATTCTGTTTCTCTACAGTGACAAGTGACCTAAGACAACCAGACACCCCAAAAAATAGCCACTAATAATTTCAATGAGGTATGAACATTAATTAAATAATGTCTAAAATCACCAAGATAGTTTAAGCTTTATAAAATATAGAAAAAGTGTGCTATCTTTCCAATATGGGTGGCTGTAAATGATGGTACATGCCCTCAGCCTGAACCTAGCAGTCTCTAAACAAGACAGCCTTACTTCTGAGCCAACAAGTTTAATGTTCACATGCTCATCCAATTAAATGATTAAACTAATTATCATAATTGGATATTGTCTTGATTCAGTAATTTAAGGTCTGCCTTAAGGTAAAGCATTAATGCTGTTTCCTCCATTTGCAGTCTCCCTTTTATTTTAACATATCAGCTAGACTTGAGATATTTTCTACAATAGGAAAAATATAGGTTAATTACACTTTGAAAATTCTCCAGATGAGTGCAAGCTGAAAGCTTTTATACAACTTTTCCATTTTTTACTTATTGGCACTGTTATACCACAGAAAATTAACGAAATTGATGTGGTGCATTGTCAAGAGTTAAGACAACATACTGCTGGCTTAAATGGATTTACCGTATTGGAGTAAACCTTGGCACAGTGTATGCTTACCCAAAAACAGAAAGCACGTTATATATTTTTTTATAAACAGACAAAATTAACTAAATATTGTTTCCTTTCAAATAATAAGAAATTGCTTGACATTTTGTACCATATTAACACATTGTTTATCTTATAATTATGCATACCTGGGACATTTTGAATGATATTTGCCACTAAGGCACTGAAATGGCATCGGATATCCTTTAATGTGTCAGAATCCTTGTCATTCTCAGCTTCAAGAAGCTGCCTGGTTAGATCAACATACTCCAATAAAGTATTATTGAGGGAATGTAATTCGTTATCAAGGCCTCCACTTCCACTGGTAATTGGAAAAAGAAAAGAATGTTAGAACTAACAAAAACAAGTCAAATAGATTATCCTTATTATAAGAAGTTCAAGAAAAGTATTGCTGGTAATTTCAAGCAAGGAATGAATACATTGTTAAATTTATCAGTTTTTTCCCCCTAATTGGCTTGATTGTTGTCATTCTGTTTCCAGCCAAACAGCTAGTCCTACACATCGACTTTGAAACTAGGCAAATCCTCACACTGCACTTACAATAACAATACAAGTATTTTGAAATCACTGATAGACGACCTTTACCAAGTGATGGCATATATTAAAGGACCCCCCCCCCCCCAAGTCAGCTGTTCCAATTGGGAGCTTTGGTTCCTCTCAAAAATTGGTTCATAATTATGTTCATAACAATGTTCATGGTACCAATAGGTGCCATCAGGCATCTGGCATGAGGAGGGAACATAACATCTTGTAGTCATGTCTGCGGCTACCCATTCCTCTACTGCTATAGTTCCACTGCTATTTTCCGTTCCTCCCCAGCAGCTGAGGCAACAACAGTGCCATGAATTTGGGTCTTACTGCATTTTTTTCTATCTCCCTGAAAAGTAGTGAGTATTTTATCACATTCTTGATTTTTACCATATAGATAGCAGTCAGGCATTGGGGGGGTTAGGAGCTCACATGCTTGGCTTAAAATGCCTGGTCATAGTCATAGAGTGATACAGTGTGGATACTAGTCCCACCTGCCTGCGCCTGGTCCATATTCCTCCAAACCAGTCCCATCCATGTACCTGTCTAACTGTTTCTTAAACGATGGGATAGTCCCAGCCTCAACTACCGCCTCTGGCAGCTTGTTCCATGCACCCACCACCCTTTGTGTGAAAAAGGTACCCCTCGGATTCCTATTAAATCTTATCTCCTTCACCTTGAACCTATGTCCTCTGGTCCTCGATTCCCCTACTCTGGGCAGAAGACTATGTGCTACCCGTTCTATTCCTCTCATGATTTTGTACACCTCAAAAAAATCTCCCCTCTTCCTCCTGCGCTCCATGGAATAGAGACCCAGCCTACTCAACCTCTCCCTATAGCTCACATCCTCTAGTCCTGGCAACATCTTTGTAAATCTTTTCTGAACCCTTTCAAACTTGACAATATCTTTCCTATAACATGGTGCCCAGAACTGAACACAATATTCTAAATGCGGTCTCACCAACGTCTTATACAACTACAGCATGACATCCCAACCTATACTCAATACTCTGACTGATGAATGCCAAAGTTCCAAAAGCCTTTTAGACCACCTTATCTACCTGCGACACTACCTTCAAAGAACCATGCACCTCTACTCCTAAATCCCTTTGCTCTACAACACTACCCAGAGGCCTACCATTTACTGTGTAGGTCTTGCCCTTGTTCGACGTCCGTGTTAAATTCCATCAACCATTCTTCTGCCCACCTGGCCACTCAATTCTGATCCTGCTGCAATCTTTCAGAGCCATCTTCACTATCTGCAAAACCACTAACTTTTGTATCATCAGCAAACTTGCAATCTTGCCCTGTATGTTCTCATCCAAATCATTGATGTAGATGACAAACAGTAACGGGCCCAACACCAAACTCTGAGGCACACCACTAGTCACAGGCCTCCAGTCTGAGAAGCAACCTTTCACTATCACCCTCTGCTTCCTTCCATGGAGCCAATTTGCTATCCATTCAGCTATCTCTCCTTGGATCCCATGCGATCTAACCTTCCAGAGCAGCCTACCATTCGGAACTGTAGGATCTACTGAATCCCACGACAGAAAGCAAAGGACAAACGACGTTTAGCAGAAGCAGACACCTTGTGTCACGTTTATTCCGGAAGCCCCTTTTACCTACATTCTCACCAATCATAACCAGTGAGCAGATAAGGCCAATTAGTGAGTCTGACCTTGGAGTTGAAATGGGTCCCTATCAGAATGGCAGAGTGGGGTACCGCAAGGCTCGGTGCTGGGACCGCAACTATTTACAATATACATTAATGACTTGGATGAAGGGATTAAAAGTACCATTAGCAAATTTGCAGATGATACAAAGCTGGGTGGTAGTGTGAACTGTGAGGAAGATGCTATGAGGTTGCAGGGTGACTTGGACAGGTTGTGTGAGTGGGCGGATGCATGGTAAATGCAGTTTAATGTGGATAAGTGTGAGGTTATCCAATTTGTTGGTAAGAATAGGAAGGCAGAGTATTATCTGAATGATGTCCAGTTAGGAACAGGGGACGTACAACGAGATCTGGGTGTCCTAGTGCATCAGTCACTGAAAGGAAGCATGCAGGTACAGCAGGCAGTGAAGAAAGCCAATGGAATGTTGGCCTTCATAACAAGAGGAGTTGAGTATAGGAGCAAAGAGGTCCTTCTGCACACCTGGAGTACTGTGTGCAGTTTTGGTCTCCAAATTTGAGGAAGGATATTCTTGCTATTGAGGGCGTGCAGCGTAGGTTTACTAGGTTAATTCCCGGAACGGCGGAATTGTCATATGTTGAAAGACTGGAGTGACTAGGCTTGTATACACTGGAATTTAGAAGGATGAGAGGAGATCTTATTGAAACGTATAAGATTATTAAGGGGTTGGACACGTTAGAGGCAGGAAACATGTTCCCAATGTTGGGGGAGTCCAGAACAAGGGGCCACAGTTTAAGAATAAGGGGTAGGCCATTTAGAATGGAGATGAGGAAAAACCTTTTTCAGGCAGAGAGTTGTGAATCTGTGGAATTCTCTGCTTCAGAAGGCAGTGGAGGCCAATTCTCTGAATGCATTCAAGAGAGAGCTAGATAGAGCTCTTAAGGATAGCAGAGTCAAGGGGTATGGGGAGAAGGCAGGAACGGGGTACTGATTGAGAATGATCAGCCATGATCACATTGAATGGCGGTGCTGGCTCAAAGGGCCGAATGGCCTCCTCCTGCACCTATTGTCTATTGTCTATTGTTATTGAGCTCTTGTGGCTGGACCTTCTCGTGTGGCTGCTGGCGAGTCGCCAGCGGTGACAGGCTGTATGCAAAACCTACGTAGGCGTGAAGGCGCCACAGAACCTTGTCGAATGCCTTACTGAAGTCCATGTACACAACATCTACAGCTCTGCCCTCAACAACCTTTTTGGTCATGTCCCCGAACATACTTTCGTCATGGTATTTTCACTGCTGGTTCACAGAAAACTGCTTTTCTAAATTGACAATTGACTTATCTCTGGCACTGACAAAGATGGGTTTTATTAAGCAGTCAGCCTTCCTGATAGAAAAGACTCAAACATTAACCCACTGTTAAGAAGAACATGACGCTTATGAAGAATGTGGTTCAGCCAGGGATGACAGATGCGGAGGGCAGGGGAATAAATTGCAAAGGTATGAGAGCATGTGGTCTGAACAAAAGACAATGCTTTGTCTTTGAATGCCTCAAATCATTCATCCACATAAAACACTGTCGTCAAACACTTGTTTTCCCACCACGAACACTGGGATCATTGTTAGCCTACTTGAGTGCAGCTACTTAAGTCACCGATTCATCTTTAAAACTATCAAGCATTTATTAACTGCAGTGCTTCTTTAAAGTCAGTCATGGAGTCATATAACACAGAAATGGGCCCATTGGCCCACTACATCGATGCCAACCATTTTGTCCAATCTACACTAATCACAATCCTGCATTAGGTCCATAACCTTCTATGCCTTGCTTATTAATGTCTCTCAAACATAGTGATTGTATCTGATTCCACCACTAATTCTGGCAACATGTTCCAGATATCAACCTCTCATGCTTAGTGTAAAAAAAAAACATTCCTCTCAAATCCCCTTCAAAAGTTCTACATCTCACCTTAAACTTATGCTCTCTTGTTTTTGATACCCCTACCTTGGGAAAAGGATTTTATCTACCCTATCCAGGCCTCTCATAATTGTGTACACTTCTTAGTTTCCTTCATTCCTGGGAAAACAATCCAGTTTATCCAACCTCTCCCTTTTACAGCATAACATTTCTGTTGCAGTTTGTCGAAAACTTGAAATACGTGAAATATGTTAATGCTTTGTCATTTACCTGTGACTAATTACACCAGCATCTGCCAGTAGTTCAAAGATCCTCACGAGTTGCACTCGCAAAATGTCTCGACGCCTGCGTCGTTTCATATTCTGCGCAACACACACACACAACTTTACTTCGTAATTTGAAATATTACCCAATACTACAGGTAAAATAAAACCAATAAATAAATCTTGTTGAATTTTTGAACTAATCTACTGTAAAAAGATATTGTTAGTTAATATCTAAATATAATTAATTAATTTACAAACTATTAGATATTATAACAAAGTATAATCACGAACGACATTGCTCATAGAGTGATTCAACCCACCTCGTCCACGTCAACCTGTGCACACTCATCCATATTAATCCCATCTGCTAGTACTTGGCCTGTAACCTTCTATGTTGAAGTAATTCAACTGCTCATCTAGGTACTTTTAAAATTCTGTCAATGACTACCCTCTCAGATTTCACCCCAGTCTCTCTCATTTCTGGAAAAACAAGCCCAGTTCATCCAATCTCTCACTAAGTGGTGAGTATATGCAATGCACTGCCACCACCCTCTCCAACAGTGCATTCATTCCAGGTACTCACTGCTCTATGGCTAAAAAAGCTTCCCGTCACATCCCCTATAAATCTCTGACTCCTTACTCTAAATCTATATCTGGTTTTACTGTAAAAGGAAAATGTTTTCAGTAGTCTACCCTATCTATACACCTCACAATCTTACCTCTCCTAACCTCTTCCACTCCCAGACCTAAACTCTTCAGTCTGTCAAAAGTATTTATTCTGCACAATATTTGAAAGATCCCAATTTCCAACAAAGAAGTAACCTGGAGTAATATTTTCTGAAGATTTTAAAACAAATGTTGTTAAAATAATTAAAATACAAGCAGTCAGGCCTTCAGCTGTAATACTATTTTACATAAGATTAGTTACCATGAAGATGACCTTAGTTTTATGGATAGGGCTGATTGTAAATATCGAAAAAATATATGCCATTCTAATGCAGGACAAAATTAAACATGTGGGAAGATCATATTAACTACACAAGTGAAATCGCCAATCACCAAATTTTGAGCACCTGTATGACAACAGATTCTTCCATGATTCCAAATATTAAGATGCCTTCAGTTAGCCATTTTGTAGCAAGAAAATTCAACAAATAAATACACTAAATATAAAACATATGTTAAACAACCATATGTTAAACAACTGGTATCATGAGGCTACATCTATTGATTTAAATTAAGTAATACCTACCTTGAAAGAAAGTAATCATTAAGGGAGGCTTGCATGAATGTTTGTGCAGAACTGAATTTTCAGAATAAATATTTCTTCAAAGGTAAGGTGAAAGAGGAGAGGTAGTAGGAAGATGGATTTACAGGGATATTATGTACCTGGGCTCTGGAAACTTGGTTTGTGATGCCAATGGGAAAAGTAATTTTAGATGAACAGACTTTTATTCCTCACTGCCATCTTTTGGAAGTATGCAATCAGTGGTAGAAGACACACTTTCAGTTTATAGATTATGGGCTCATGATTCATTTGAATATTTGAACACCATAGAAACATAGAAAATAGGTGCAGGAGGAAGTCATTCGGTCCTTCGAGCCAGCACTGCCATTCATTGTGATCATGGCTGATCGTCCACAATCAATAAACCATGCCTGCCTTCTCCCCATATCCCTTGATTCCATTAGCCCCTAGAGCTCTATCCAACTCTCTATTAAATCCATCCAGTGATTTGGCCTCCACTGCCCTCTGTGGCAGACAATTCCACAAATTCACAACTCTCTGGGTGAAAAGGTTCCTTCTCACCTCAGTTTTAAATGGCCTCCCCTTTATTCTAAGACTGTGGCCCCTGTTTCTGGACTCGCCCAACATTGGTAACATTTTTCCTGCATCTAGCTTGTCCAGTCCTTTTATAATTTTTATCTGTTTCTATAAGATCCCCTCTCATCCTTCTAAACCCCAGTGAAAACAAGCCTAATTCACCACATCCAACCTAGCAAATCAGCGCAGTACTGAGAAGGTAATGCACTGACAGAAGTATCAACTCTTGTGAGAAATATTAAAATAAGCTAATCCTGTTGAATGGACATAAAAGAGCAGGTGTTCTCCCCATTCTCTTTGCCAATCGTAATCAAGCCATAGATTGGATTTTGTTCAATGGAGTCTGGATTCATCATTTGGATACCCATGTATCTTATACAAAGTAAATAAGGATTTTATCTGTTCATTGTTTTCCATTATGTCTCAACAATACAACAAAACAATCTGTAAAATCAAATATGCAAAAACATTCTTAAAAAAATGATTTTCTTAAAAAAGAATTAAGGAAGGGAAAAATATGAATTTGTTTAGAAAGTTTCCCAAATGGATGAAAACATCAGAAACATTCTGTAAATGAGGCTTAGTTGGCAGCATGTTCAGAATTATTTAGATGCATGGCACCCATTTTCACAATTTGAAATTATTTTGCGAAAATTTGCAAACTAAACCTGAGAGTTTATTCTTTCAAAACAAAAATTACACTTTGTTCAGATGATTTAGAAAATTAATGAAGAAACAGGACTCTCGTCCACTTTTCTTTTACCTCTGGTCTTCTTTCAAGTGCTTCCTTAATAATGGGGTGAAGTTCTTCTATCAAATCTCTGCAACGAAGCAACCAAGCAAAAAGAACCTCAGTAATTCATTTTCTTGAAGTAAAAATACACACAAAATGCATATTCAACTTTGTCTTCAAATTAATGGCAGTCTTTGTTCAACATGAAGGAATTTTGAAAATTTGTCAGATAAAACATATTTTGTTGATGGAAATGCACTTGTCTGTAAAGTGGCAATGCACGAAGGCTGTACTCAGTTTCTTTATATTTTGAGTCACATGAAAATCAAGCAGAGCACGAGAATATCTTCCTTGAATATAACCGTTAATTTTGAGTATATTTAATTGAGTGGCTTTAGAAGCAACTCTGCGAAATGATGGTTAGTTAGGTAAACCTGCTCTCCAAATACATTGAAAGAGAAACCAAATGAAATATATCTTAAGGTGCTCTGTTTGTTCAGAGGATGTGTGATTTAAAAAAATTAAATCCTCATACCTGAATGCTACAGGATTGGTCCTGCCAAGCCCCAGCACTAGAGATTCTGTAATTTCCATGCTCTCAGAGCGCATCATTGGAACTATAAACTTGAATAATGAGGATGGGGACGGAATGCCAATTACCTGAAATTACACAATGATTCATATTTAAACAACATTTATATTTTCAGAACAATGTCATTTATTCCTCAGGTCACGACTGGAAATATCAAAATTAGCTTTCTTAACAACACTCTTGTTTGAAGCAGAAATATATACAGTATATTCAAACCATTCTATGATCATAACACCAAAGGAGATTTATACATTTAAAGTGAGTCATCACAGAAGCAAGCCTTTATTCTGGATGAGATTCTCAACTATAGCCCCGACAGTGAGCAGAAAATATATTGTCAAATTAAAAAAAGGGAATTTTCCTTTTGAATTACCTAACAATCTTTCCAGAAACCAGAACTGTAAACGGCTAATGGTTGCCTTGTTTCACAAGAAAGTTAAGTACAACAGGTTTTCACCATTTTAATTAATCTTTCCAGGCAGATCTCAAACTTTCTGATTTCAATTGTTTCTCAATGAAATGCAGGTCTAGGCACTGGGCCATTCTATGTGCTGATCATATTTCATTTGAAGACGTTATGATACATCTCAACTTTAATTTAAACCAGGTAAAACTTGTAACACCTTGTTAAAAATGATAGTTTTTACTTATATATTGCCTTCAATTCAACAAAATTCTCCAAAGTAAATCACAAGATCATTTTTGGACAAAATTAGAAACCAGGGATATATCTGGCAAGAGTTGTAAAGAGAATTTCTAAGCTCAGGGTTTTGGTAATTGAAATCATGGCCATCATAATGGAGCAATAAAGTTTGAGAACAATTGAGAGGCAGATATCTCAGAGGGCTGTGGGAGATTGCAGAGACAGGAAATGCAAGACTATGGAATGATTTGAATACCGAGGCACTGTTCATGTTGATATGCAAGCGCAAGGCTGATAAAATTAGTGGCACTTGGCAGAGAACAGTTATCCCCTTGATAGTCTGATCCTGGAGTTATCTATTCCATTCTCTTGACAATCTAACGGTAACTGAACTTCAGTGATTCTTTCATTGAAAGACACTTTGCTAAGATCTTCTGTCAGCGCATGTAAAAAGATGCACCATTGGGTATGAGACATCCATTCCCCTTGCAGTCAGAGCTATGTCTGTGGTAACCCATTTATAACAAAAACTTTTTACAGTTTGTCCAACACAGTATTCAAGTCTGAAGCCAAATATGAAATGCATAATAAATGCAAATGTGCATATAATTAATCCAAATTTCATTGACTTTTTTATTTATTACCCACAGTATAAACTATTTTGGCAAGGAAGTGTTTAAGAAAAAGGGAGTCAAGAGCTAATGATAACTGATAATTTTACTCATGTTTGCTCCCATAGTATTTGTTATCCTTGCTCCTTCACCCCAAACTCAAATGGTTTGTGTGAGCTCAATGCAAAGGAAATGTTTTAATTGAGACCTTTGTGAGCATTAGTACCAACCATTGATCAATGTGATGTAGCAATTGAGAAACATAAAGAATAAAGATGAAGTAGATAAATTAGAATCAAATCAGCACAGAAGAGGAGAAAAAAAATTCAGATGGTGAGAGAACATCAACTTGTCAATGAATGAATTGGAGGAAAGGCAGGACCAATGAACGCTGAAATAAACAAATCATTTTACACATCATGTGAGTCATTGACGATAACATTCACAACTGCCTCCAGTAGCCCAGGACAATCTTTGGCCAACTGAGGAAAAGAGTATTTGTGATTGTGATCGCAAACTTGGCATTAAGCTTGTGGTCCACCTTGCAGCTCTAACATATAGTTTGAAGACCTAGAGAAAACACCTCAAAGCACTAAAGAGGTGCTGCCAATGTTGCCTCCGCAAAAACATATAAATAAATTATCAAAACAAAAACAAAAGTCAACGTCCTGTCCCAGCTCAACAGTCCCAGCACTAAGGCTTTGAACACACCTGAACCAGTTTTGGTGGATCGAACCATGTCATTTGCAGCCACACACCACATTCTACAAATAAGCACTCTACTCTGAACTCCATCACTGCAAGATATTTCTAGGAGGACAGAGGATGAAGTTTCAAGGACTTCCTGGAGTATTCTTCAAAAATGTAAAATTCTCAATGACTCATTAGATTCTCTGATGTTCAAGGCTCTAAATTATAAAAGATTCTTGGGGAATGCACTGAGCATGCTGTACCACTGTGAAGCTTATAATGTGGCAATGCAAACTGTGAAAGCAACAATATCTGAAACAATCAACCCACATGCTCCACCAGGCAGCACCGGTGGCAGAACCTTTGAATCCATCAGTCATTTCAGAACCTAGAGGGTCGAAGTGGACACGTTATCCTCAACCCCAAGGACTTGCTTAAGCAGAAAATGATTCAAAGAATTCATGCTGCAGTCAGCAATGAAACTCAATGAATTCTCCCAATAAAATAATTTGTTTCCAGCCACATTCAATTTGAGCATTAGTTATATGGCATAAATTAGATGTGTAAAGTCAATCAACGCAGGCATTGGGAGTGATTCACGAAAGAATTAAGATTATTGTCTCCATTCTGGCTTTCAACAGACAAAAAGATTACTCGTGAGCCCTTTTTCTGCGGATCTTAAGAGCTGTTGTTTACGGAAAGCGTAAGCTTTGATTTATATAGCATAAATAAATTATCAAAACAAAAACAAAAGTCAAAGTCCTGTCCCAGCTCAACAGTCCCATCACTAAGGCTCTCTACTCTGAACTCCATCACGGCATTGATTTATATAGCATAAATCAACTGGGTCAGTCAGGGCAAACATTAATATTTTAATGCTAGTGATTAGACAATAACATTATCGAATGGCCTCCTCCTGCACCTATTGTCTATTGTCTATATCCTGGGAACTGGATATAACACTGGTAAAAAAATCTCTGTTGCATTCCCTCCAAGCCAAATCCTATAAAGTGTGATGCCTGGGACTAGGCTTGTATATACTGGAATTTAGAAGGATGAGAGGGGATCTTATCGAAACGTATAAGATTATTAAGATTATTAAGGGGTTGGACACATTAGAGGCAGGAAACATGTTCCCAATGTTGGGGGAGTCCAGAACCAGGGGCCACAGTTTAAGAATAAGGGGTAGGCCATTTTGAACAGAGATGAGGAAAAACTTTTTCAGTCAGAGAGTTGTGAATCTGTGGAATTCTCTGCCTCAGAGGGCAGTGGAGGCCAATTCTCTGAATACATTCAAGAGAGAGCTAGATAGAGCTCTTAAGGATAGCGGAGTCAGGGGGTATGGGGAGAAAGCAGGAACGGGGTACTGATTGAGAATGATCAGCCATGATCACATTGAATGGCGGTGCTGGCTCGAAGGGCCGAATGGCCTCCTCCTGCACCTATTGTCTATTATTACTCAGACGTTAATATGAACCGAGCAAGATCATAACCATGTGCACATCATCCATGCCAAAAATGTTCTCAAAGACGGTTAGATTCTTGCAGAACCCAAGGAGTTTTGAAAGATCATCGCTAATGCATCAGGTAACTCAAGGCCAACTCTTAAAACCTGGAGATAAAGCTGTTACATTGATGGGATTTGCCTAGTTTTAATCCTCTTTATTTCCACAGTACTTTAGCCTCAGTGATATTAATTACTTGAAATTCCATAGTCACTATATTCTTGGTTATGCTTCATTTGTTATATTTATTGTTTTGATGACAATAGGTACAAAATATCCGTTTCATGCCTTTGCCATTTCTTACCCACCTCCAGATAACGTCTCTTGTCACCGCCTCAGTAAGCTCTATTTTCACTTTAACAAATTTACCTTCACTCTAGTTTTTGGTCCTATATTTGGTGCTTTATTAAACTCTTCCCAATATCACACTTACTTCTCATCTTGATAATTTTTAGTCTCTTTTTTCAATCTAACATTATCTCCATCTTCCTTAAATGTATTACCTCTGTCATGGAGTTATTTCTCATTGAGAATTTTGAAATATTTCTTATTGCTTACCATTGATTGATCTACAGTCAAATAATTGCTTGTCCCTAACTTAAACTCAGGATGTTAGATACCATACTCACAGGTCCTATGGCACACGTGCACTCACAGATCCTGCGACATGCACACACCCACAGGGAACATACACACAGACTTTTATCCACACATTTTGGCTTTGTCAGCACCATTCTCATCCTGTGCCAGTCTCCCCCTTTTCCTAGCTGCCTCTAATGTCCCTTCCTTTCTCTCCTTCTCACTTCATTCAACTCCTACATTCCCCCACTCTTTACCAAATCAGGCCTCCACCAGTTTTCCATTCGCCAGCCACGAATCCTCGACAACAGTAAAACTTCAGAACTACCCCCAATGAACAATTGCCCACCCAGCCCAGCAACCATAAATGCCAAAGCTGCAGCCTCGCCAAGGTCCCCATGCGATAGCCTTTGAGAAACGTGGTTGCCTAAGCAATGCTGACAAAGGGGAAATAAAATTCAACTTCTTTCCAAAGAGACATTAATATGGTAGAAAGAGCTTTTCCAGAGTTAATAATATCCCAGCACCCATTTCTTGGGACTGATGTTTAAGCCATAATCACTAAAGACAAACACACCAAAATGAACAAGCGCTGTTCCAAAAACTCACACAGACAATGCCAAATGATGGCCAAATGGTTGGCGTGAGAGCTTAGGTGACTTTCTTCAAGTACTATTTTCACCTGGGAAATGTAGTATCTTAGCACAGGAGGTCATTAAACCCATCAACATACTTATTCGGCCAGTGAAAGAATCAGTTTTCCCATGAATCATTTCAAAATACAAACACATTTTTCTAATCCAACTGTATTGTTTTGAAATATTAAACAATTAAGCCATTTAAAAGTTTGTACTTACTTTAGAATCCAGACTATATCCACTATCTGGTGTAGACGCCAGCGTCTCAGGAGGGGAGCAGCGCACTGACCCAGATGGAGTCGTGTTGCATGTTGCTGCACTGCAGCAAAGAATAAGGTAGTTTCTCCAAAGCCCAATGTATGAATCATTGCCAATTGTGGTGCTCACCTTCTTGGCATTTATAGGACTGCTGCATAGAAAGATAAATTAATATTAACTTTTAAAAATGCTCAAACTTTAGTATATTCATTTCAAAATTATATCTGTACTAAAGAAAAAGTGCCACATAAAATTAAAAAGGGGGAATAAAAAGACAAATATTTGAACATTAAAAGCATCTCTAAAATTTTAGAATTGTATTTTATGACCAGGTTAATGTTTTCAGGTAGCTGAAATCAGAACACTGAAATAGTATGCAAAACTACTCGAATTCATTGTTTTGGAATTAAATTCATTAGTTAATTTAATACATACATCATGCAGGAAAGGGATAACTTGAGTATGACTAACAGAAAAGAGACAAATGCTCTGGTCAACATTAGGTGCTTAAAACTAATTCAGAAGGACTCACTTTATGTCCACTTGTGGAGAAAGCATCTGTAGACGAGTATAGGAATACATCCATGCAAAACTCAGTGCTGAGGGACAATGTTTGGGCAAATTTTCTTGCTTGAGGAAGCTTGACAAACTGATTACCCAAGGGTCCAGACCCTGTGTCACATGTGCAAATATCCAAATATGTGAAGGACTGACCACATCAAACTGATGACTGATGGGAGAGGAACTCCATTCTGCCAGTGTCTGGAGGTCGATACCACTGGGGCAATAGAGCAAGTTTGTCTGATTCAAGAACAAAAAGTACTTTAAAATTAGAAGTTGCTTTGAATATACATCACCAAAGGAAATTATATTAAATAAAAAGTTTTATTCAGCATCTTAAGATAAAACTCAGCAAATCTTAAACAGATTGACAGGTTTCCTTTCCTCTCATTATGCAGGTTGTCATATTCTTTAATTGGATATAATTACATCGATAACAGCTGACTTTTAATACCTTACATAATAAGTCACTTAATTGTGGCAAACATTATTTTTGAGTGTGATCCTTTGCTTAAATGATGTCCACATAAATATATTTGACATTCAGTAGGGAGAGACACTGATAAACAATTCCTTTGAATCACCCGATAACTCAAAGGCAGAGAAGATTAATTAGCCTTGGAACATAGATTCAGTGTAGGGAATCATTAATGTTAATCCATTTTACAAGGAAGATATTGGGGTAGTAAAGATAATACGTCCGAAGTACGTCATGGAGATAAATACTGAATTAGACTATTGTTCTTATTAGCCACCAAAGAATCATTGTATTATTAATAATGTGACCTTTATTGAGAACTCTATTGCTAAAATACAAAGTTGTCATTAATAGGACATATAATATGTATTCTAACACAAGATGGTGGTGTCTTGTATATTATCATAGATATCTGATATTCACGACAAAATAGGGTTAATACGAGTGCAAAATTAAGTCACTGAGTAAGCAAATTAGGTTCATAAAGTTCATAAGTTGTAAACAAAACATGTTTATAAAGGATTCAAAACTGTCAACAAAACAATAACCCTCAAACCATAAAGTATCAATCAACTCTCGCTCACTGCTCTACCTGGTCTGCTCCAGTGAGGTGTATAAAGCTTTCCAAGATGGAAGGGCTTAATCGATCCATGATGTCAATTGCCAGCTCCTCATCCCCCTAGGGAAGAGAGGAAAACATTTACTGTTGCACAACGTGTTCAATGGATAATGAACTCAATGCAGGGACATACAGTGTTGCCTGTCAAATTGAGAACAAATTAAACTTAGTTAATTTAACATTTTAATGAAGGTCCAACAGATCCATTCACATAAGTGGAGGCCTCACCTGGTGCACCAGCCACAACTGGCATAAAGCTGGAGTGCTAGACACACCGTATATCCAAGTTAATGCAGAACCAGCCCTTGATTTGTCACAAATATCAGCGCAAGAGGTCAGATGCCCAATATCCTGTACATTTTGTATTTCCACATAACAAAGCAAACACATGGAAATTAAGACCCACCGGGCCAGCTTTTTAAAAATCCTGAACTGATGGCAAAATACAAACAATATTCAGATCATTTTACAATCATTTCATTTCAAATGACAGGAATAAAACCAGGTGTTCAAAATCAATTCAAACAAGGTTCTGTAAACATGTCCCAGTAGGGCTTGACACAAGTAGAAGATGTCATTGATAAGGCAGCATAGTCAAATTCCAACTACTTGCATCATTCTTAAAACTGGTACAACAGGCACATTTGACAACAAGCTACTTCCTTACATGCATCTGTGGAGGGAAATGGATGGTTGATGTTGCAGGTCGAGGCCAGATGAAAGGTCTCAACTCGAAACATCAACTATTAATTTCCCTCCACATACGTTGACTGGCCCGTTGTGGTTCCACCAGCAATTAGGAGCCATAGAGTGATACAGTGTGGAAACAGGCCTCTCGGCCCAACTTGCACACATCGGCCAACATGTCCCAGCTACACTAGTCCCACCTGCCTGCGCTTGGTCCATATCCCTCCAAACCTGACCTATCCATGTACCTGTCTGTTTCTTAAACGTTGGGATAGTCCCAGCCTCAACTACTTCCTCTGGCAGCTTGTTCCATACACCCACCACCCTTTGTGTGAAAAAGTTACCCATCAGATTCCTATTAAATCTTTTCCCCTTCACGTTGAAGCTATGTCCTCTGGTCCTCGATTCCCCTACTCTGGGCAAAAGACTGTGCACCTGCCCGATCTATTCCTCTCATGATTTTATACACCTCTATACGATCACCCCTCATCTTCCTGTGCTCCAAGTTTGTTTTTTGATGTTATTATCGTTTTTTTTTAAAAAGACAAGAATAAATATGGAAAAACTGTATGGGTGATAAACGTGGAAAAGACTATTATGTAAGTAAAAGGGTTTACAAATATTTATTTATAGAGAAGATATTTAAAGCACCAAATTCTAAGACATATAGGAAAAAAACTGCGATACTGGTTTAAATCGAAGATAGACACAAAATGCTGGAGTAACTCAACGGGTTAGGCAGCATCTCGGGGGAGAAGGAATGGGTGATGTTTCGGGTCGAGTCCCTTCTTCAGACTGAAGAAGGGTCTCAACCCGAAACGTCACCCATTCCTTCTCTCCTGAGATGCTGCCTGACTCGCTGAGTTACTCCAGCATTTTGTGTCTAAATCCTAAGACATGGTAAGAGATTAAGGCAATTTGCAAGGGAAAGGTTGAATGAGTATTTAATGCAGAGAAGATACTGCACTGTGCACTGGACAGCAGGTTCAGGATAGTTCCAGCAATTACACTTTGGGTTATTCCCTTCTATGTCACATTATTCTAAGATGATTGATTACAGTCCCACACAGCAGCAGCAAATTCCTTCAGTGCAGAAAAACTTCTCAAAGAAAATCTTTAATTTCAATTAAAGGCAAAAAGTGCTGGAGGAACTCCTTATGTTTCAAAGATCGACATGCCAATATGTATAGTTTCTTTATATTAATGAGATGAATGAACATTTTTGCGTCAGTTCACATGAAGCAGCATTGTAGAATAGCTGGCCAGAACAAAGTGATATGAACATCCATACTCTCTTTCACAATTAATAATAAAATGTAATTAATTGTGGCACTGACCTTTGAGAGGCCTAAAGCTGTGAACAAACTCCTAATTTCTCTTAGAATGTTGACAGCTAGTTTCCTGGTGGCTGGCCGACAGCTGCAGAGAACTACTAAAGCAAAACCTTCCACCGCATGGAAGACAGAGGAATAAGGGCTCCGTTCAAGTGGAAGTGTGTGGGCAGCTCCATTGGGAACAGCACGCTGCAGATAACAAACCAAACGTGAGTAAGGAGGAAGCAATAAATTACAATGCAAGTTAGCAAGTAAAGAAGAATAATGGATTGTTTATTGAAAAAATGTGGTCATTACCTGAAGATCATGGCCTTTCACATGAGATTGAACTGCTTGCTTCCAATGGTTTATTAACTGTACCAACATCTTGACTGAGTTATCAAGGAGTGTCGGATGGACATCATTCACTTCTCGGACAATGAATGATACAAACCCCGAGAGGACATCCTCCCTCCAGTCTGGAAAGTCAACCATTAAAGCCTGTAACGTAGTGAATGCCAGACCACGTAGTTCTTCATCCATGTGTATGGTGAGTCTATAATTTTTTTTAAAAAGATGACTGATTACCAAACAATGAATTTCTAGTGTATAAACATTCCTCTCCAAACTTTAAAAATATACAGGTTGCTAAGGGCAAACAGAACATGCTGGAAAAAGGAACTCAGAAATATTCAGCTTTTGTAGGTAGCAAGAAACAGAGTTACTGCTTCAATGCAATTGTCGTCTTTATTGAAGTTAAACTGATACTCTTTCTTCACCCACCATTTATTATGGGTTTTATAAGATTGGTTTCAGCTCTTAATTTTAATAGGGATGGTTTTATAACCTTATAAATCAATCATGTCCACTTAATGTGAGATAGTTGATGGATACACATGATCAATTTAGCTGGGGAAGTTTTTCAAAGTCCCAGAAATTTCCAGATTCGGTTTTTCATACGTCTGAAACGTATCCTCATCCAGAGGATAGATTTTAAACTCTGTTCAGTGTTGTTGCTCTCGATTCTAAACAATTCAGTTTTAATGCATTAGAATGTGTCTATACAGTCAAAGATCAAAAACTCATAACATATTATTTTGTTATTTAATTAAATGCATCACCTTGCCAGAAGTTCAACAAGCTCTGCCCGGCTCATGCCATCTGGAATCAGCCTGGGTATAGCAGCCACACAAGTCCGGAATAGATCAATCTTAGGTTTTCTTTCTCCCCTATAAAAACATAAAAACAGTTAATCACTGTAACTTTCAAGGCCATGCACAAACGTAAAGAATTGGACAAGGAGGGTGATAGATTTGTTTTTAATTCTTTCACGCAGTAATTTTCTAGACAGCTATGATTTGCATTTCTGAGATGAGAAAAGGAGAAAATCTTTAGGATCTATACAGGACGAAAGCAGCTTATTTGA
Organism: Rhinoraja longicauda; assembly: GCF_053455715.1. Taxonomy (NCBI): domain Eukaryota; kingdom Metazoa; phylum Chordata; class Chondrichthyes; order Rajiformes; family Arhynchobatidae; genus Rhinoraja; species Rhinoraja longicauda. The sequence continues at coordinate 63,081,011 of NC_135953.1, read as the reverse complement.
AAAAAAAAGTTCTATTGTGTGGGCCTCAAGACATGCAAATGAAGGGCATAGCTAATCATTACCAATAAAGACATAGTAACAAAAATCTTATCTAATTCCAATGCATTAAATAACGTGAAAATATTTAAGTCAACACTTCCCTCATAAAGTGATTTTTTTGTGGAAAATCAGACGATTAATCTAAATGCCAAAATTTTAAAGCAAGATAATGAAAATAATGAGAGTTTTTGAAAACTTGAATTCCCATATAACTTGAGTGAATATCTGCAATGGATAGCAACAATCATATAATCATTGCACTTATAATGATCATAATATTATGAATGTTTACCATTTATTAATATGAAAAAGAAAGCAATGTTAGGATTTCGACCTCTGCATTGTTTAGGAGAATAATCCCAATGCTATGTTATTCTGCCCTGCCACATACTTGGTACGTCTCCATTCCAAAAAGACACATGCACAGCAAACAAAGTTCAGTGAGCTCATGTATATTCACATCTGCACACAGACCAATTGACTACAGTTGTATGTTAAAAGTTAGAATAATATCATTTAGGTTATTTGTAGATTTAATACAGTGTGAAGTGCTACATTTTGACAGGAAGAATGAAGATGAGAAAAGAAAAATGGTACAGAAGTGGGTGCAGGATCAGAGAGAATGGTGGAAGGGGGAGGGGCCGATGAACACTATCTTTACTAGAGGGTCATAGGAAACAAGAGAAACAGATAGAGCAATGAAGTTCTTGCAGTAGCACAACAGAATATGTAAACAATATAATAAACGAGAAAAAAAAATCAGTGTATGTATATCTACATATACACACATATAATATATCTACAAACACACACAAAAAACAGACAAACAATAAAAGTGTGAAAATACAAAACCAATGCCCCCAAGTCTATAGGAAAGAACTGCAGATGCTGGTTTAAATTAAAGGTAGACACAAAATGCTGGAGTAACTCAGCGAGACAGGCAGCATCTCTGGAGAGAAGGAATGGGTGACGTTTCGGGTCGAGACCCTTCTTCAGACTGTAGTCGGAGACAGTAAGACTGGTGGGAGAACTGGGCAGGGGGAGGGGATGGAGAGAGAGGGAAAGCAAGGACTACTTGAAGTTAGAGAAGTCAATGTTCATACCGCTGGGGTGTAAGCTACCCAAGCGAAATATGAGGTGCCCCGTATCAACTCCTGTATATTGGCGAGACCAAGCACAGGCTCGACCAAGCACAGCACAGGATTGTTTTGCTGAACACCTTTGTTCAGTCTGCCTAAAACTACCTTTTGCTCAGCACTTTAATTCCCCCTCCCATTCCCAATCTGACTCTCTGTCTTGGGCCTCCACCATTGGTAGAGTGAGGCCCAACGCAAATTGGAGGAACAACACCTCATATTTCACTTGGGTAGCTTACACCCCAGCTTCAAGTAGCTCTTATTTTCTCTCTCTCTCCATCCCCTCCCCTTCTCAGTTCTCCCACCAGTCTTACTGTCTCCAACTACATTTTATCTCTGTACCACCCACTCCCCTGACATCAGTCTGAAGAAGGGTTTTGACCCGAAGCGTCACCCATTCCTTCTCTCCAGAGATGTTGCCTGTCCCATTGAGTTACTCCAGCATTTTGTGTCTACCCCGTAAGTCTATGTAGTTCAGAGCTTATTGGAGGTTGTACAGTTTAATAGCTTGCTGGCTGTAGGGGAGAAGCTGTTCCTGAACATGGATGTTACAGTTTTCAGGCTCCTGCACTTTCTTCCCGATGGCAGGGGTGAAATGAAAGGGTGTGGGTCTCTGGTGATGCTGGCTGCCTTTTTGACGTAGTACTTCGATGGTGGGGAGGTCAGAACCCGTGATGGACTGGGCAGTGTTCACCACATTTTGCAGTCTTCTTCCTTCCTGAGCATTCAAGTTGCTGTGGCACCAGGCCATGATGCAACCAGTCAATATGTTCTCTCCTGTACACCTATAAAGGTTCAGGAGCGTCTTCTCTGACATACCGAATCTCCACAATCTTCCTGAAAGAGAGGCGTTGATGGGTTTTCTTTATAATTGCATCAGTGTGCTGGGTCCAGGAAAGATCTTCAAGAATAGGCACGCCTACCAATTTAAACGTTTTGACTCTCTCCACCATCGTCCCATCAATATAGACAGGTTTGTGGGGTCCTCGTCCTTCCTCTTCCAAAGTCCACAATCAGTTATTTGGTCTTGCTGACACTGAGAGCAAGGTTGTTGTGCTGGCACCACTTGGTCAGTTGATTGATCTCACTTCTATACTCTGACATCATCATTTATTATTTATCCAACAATAATAAGGAAATTATGCTGAATGTTTATAAAACAGATTGACTCCTCATTTTGATTCTGTGGTCCTTGATTCTCGAAATCTCACCCAGGAGAAATATCAACTCCATCAAATATTGTGAGAATCCTGCAATTTTCAATGACACCAACTTCCATTCTCCTCATATGACAAACACAGGAATCAATCAGGTAACCTTCACTTTACTCTTATACTCCATATAATTGGAGATAGACGCAAAATGCTGGAGTAACTGAGCAGGACAGTCAGTATCCCTGGAAAGAAACATCACCCATTCCTTCTATCCATATAACTGGAGCATGATATTTCTGCGCCTGTATTCAAATCCTCTTGCAGTAAGAAAAGTTGATGCTGTAGTTCATTTGATTTAATCTGGGGTAGTTTGGACAAAGCAAATAAAGAAAATCTGTTTACATTGGGAGAAAGCTTGACAGGCAAAGGTCACTTTTTTTAGAAAACGGTGATTGGCCTGAAAGAATGGTTGAAATTAAATGGTATCTTTCAAGAGTAATTGTGTAAGTAGATAAAGGGAAAACATTTACAGGCCTAAAAGAAAAAGAGCAAGGTGATTCATTTAATAGCTCGACCAAACAAAAAAAGTATAAGCAGGAAGAAAATGTCCTCCTTCTTTGTTGCACCATTTGATGGCTCCCATTCAAATGTTTTCAATGAAAATCAAAACTAGGCAATGCTGAATTATCATTTGAAAACATATTGATTATTTTTAGTATTTATATTTCTGTAAAGGCTTCGTCAACCTTTTTTTTAACAATTTTACATATTTGTTTCTTACGTGATCATATCTTCAGGCTCCTTGTTGGACATTTGTACATTAGTCATGCTCATAGATCTTCCCACTTCCTTGTCCAAATGTCTAAGAATACTGTCAAGAGCCTTCCTCACTTGGGGGTGATAAAATGACATTCCTGATTGGAAAATATGTTGACACAGTTAATACACTTCCTTGTTCAAATCATGAAAAGCCAGTTGGAACTACACGTTACAAATGTATCTCTGCATGGCATTTTCTCAGTGTGTAATCCGATCATTATGAATGAAAATGGTCAGTTAACAATTAATTCTGTAGCTTTTCCTCTCCAATGTGATCAACCTTTTTGACAGCTTTAACTTTCTCAGCAGCTGTGAATTAGAAAAATAAGGCTGGATACTAAGAAAGCAAAAGTTCTGATTGAAAAAAAAACAAGGACAAAGTTTAAAAAGCAACGTCAGGAAGGTAGAAATTGGTGGATTTTCAATTATCATTGGCATCACCAAATATTGTGTATGAAAACGTGACAGTTCTGTTAAATGTATAGCTGAAGCCATGGTGCAGTTGAGAACGCTTATGGTTCCTGGGACACAGTTCATGGGAGTGTGGGTTGGAATCTACACCAGACAAATGAGCAGGAATAACACGATCTGGACTGATAATCATGGGGCGATTTGCTCATGCTGTTGTGGTTACCATGGTGATAGGACACTGAGCTTCAGAAGGCAAAGAGGAAAAGTTGATTACTGAAGACAGGCAATCAATAAACAAATTTGAAAGGCAGAAGAAAAAAGTTGGAAATCGAAGGCAGCAAAGGAATTTGGTAGTACTTGAATGGTACAATGGCGTAGCCAACAGATTTGGGTTCATTCCCGACCAGGAGTGCTGTCAAGTGTACATACTTTCTCTGTAACTACATGGGTTTTCTCCGAGTGCTCTGATTTTCTTCCAAATCCCAAAGACATGTGGGTTCATATGTTAATTCATTAAAATTGTCTGTAGTAAGTAGATGAGTAGTAGAATCTTGGGGGAGTAGATGAGAATGTGGACTGAATAAGAATTGGGACTGATGCATGATTAGTATGAAAGGGAGGTTGATCATCAGCGCAATCTCAGTGGGCCAAAGGGCCTGTCTCCATTCAGTATCTTTCTAGGCCGAGCAAAGTTTTATACTTCAAGCCATGAGTCTGGGAAATACAGCACAGGCATAGAGTCATGCAGCATTGAAACAGGCCCTTCAGCCCAACTCATCAATGCCAACCAAGATGCCCCATCTCAGCTAGTCCCATTTGCCACGTAGATAGATATTTGGTGTCAGAACTATTATTGAGATATGGATTAATGAGGGAAAGGGGATCAACAGCTCAATCTCCCTGGTTTCAAGAATAAGAGTTCAATAATCCTGGTTTCAGGAGACGTGGATGGAGAGGGAGAATAGCAATGTAAAAACAGAAAATATTTCAGGTCAAAGAGCATTCTTTTGATGCAGACTACACAGATTTCAGCAACGCATTTGACAAGATATATGACAAAGCATTTGACAATATATACGGAGCAAATGTAATTTATTGTAGAGGACAGTGAAATACCGTACTTCAGAAGATCAAGCATGTATTTGCCTGGGTGAGTGAAACACCAATAATTCTCAAGAAGCTTGACACCACCCAAGACAATGCAGCCCATTTGATTGGGCTCGTATCAACCACCGTGAACATTTGTTCCCTCTGCCATCAGCATACAGCAACTGCAGCATGTTACTTCCACAAATTACACTGTAGTTCCCCGTCCATCCTACTCCCACAGCATCTCCCAAACTCTCAATGTGTAGGAAAAAACTGCAGATGCGGGTTTAAATCGAAGGTAGACACAAGATGATGGAGTAACTCAGCGGGTCAGGCAGCATCTCGGGAGAGAAGGAATGGGTGACGTTTCAGGTCGAGATCCTTCTTCGGACTGATGTTGGGGGAGGGGGCGGGACAAAGAATGAGATATTCTACCTTTGGCCCGCCCCCTCCCCTGACATCAGTATGAAGAAGGGTCTCGACCCAAAACGTCACCCATTCCTTCTCTCCCGAGATGCTGCCTGACCCGCTGAGTTACGCAAACATTTTGTGTCTACCAAACTCTCAACCTCTACCAGCAAGGACAAGGCTAGGAAGCAAATGGGAATACCTACAAGTCTCCCTCTAACATGGGCACCAGCTTGACTTCAGATATATTACCAGCCCCCATTATCGCCGAGTCTCAATACTGGAAGTATCTTCACCAGGAGGGCTATTGCAATTCTTGCCACCATCTGCTTCCAGACAATTAGGGATAGCTGATGTCAGATCCCCACAATTGAATTTAAAAAATGGAAGCACATACCAAATCGAAAGGATCTAAGAAGAGTTACATTCAATGGGCATTATTTAAACAGAGCTTTGCAATAACCTGTTGTAAACTACTTCAGTTGTAATTTATGGTGCTGAATTGATTGGAAACGTATATTTGGTTCTACATCTTCCGAGGAAAGGTTTTTGTCAAACATATGACATACTAGCCAGCAGTCTTGTTAGGCGATGCCAATACAGGGCAGGTGCAGTAAACATAGTGGCTCTGCATTCAAACAGTCTAATTGTAATACCTAATTACAATTAAATGTTTCCAATGCCTTCACCATCATGAACCACATTAAGTAAGGTGGTTTACAGGACATTGTTGCCAAGTACTTGTTCGTTACTGGCGGTGGTAAGAAACACGGCTATTCTGCATTTAAATGCCAACTAAGACTAGGAACTAGCAATCATTTTCATTGACTACAATGACTTTCAATGACAAAGTATTATCAATCAGGTACATGGATAGGAAAGGGTTAGAGGAAGATGGGCCTTATCGGGCAGGTGGGATTAGTGTAGAAGGGGGCACTTTTGGCTGGCATGGGAAAGCTGGGCTGAAGGGCCTGTTTCTGTGCTGTATGAGTCTCTATGATAAGAGTCGAATATCTAGCATTGCCATTTCAGTAATCCTTGAAAGTAATAGGACAGATAGATGAGAGTAGGTAGTCATGCTACATTGTATAAAACATAAGTTAGACGAAAGCAAGAACTATATACTTCAGATTCAGACTAGTTTATTATCATATCCACCAAGGTGAAATTAAGCATGAAGCTAATGTCATGTAACAAAAAAAAAATCAATATAGAAAAACCAACCTATCACTTTAGCTTCTTCATCTGTAAGGGTTTTGTTCAAGAAGATCTTTTTTACTCGCAGTGTACTACCGGATGGAAGAACAACTCCCGTTGTTGGCATTGGAGGTTCCCCATCTTTCTGCTGTAAACTATCTGCAATTACTAGGAACGCTCTCAACCCAATGTTCATTCTCTGCAACAAAATTATAAAGCCACGAGTTATTTTAGCTGCAACAAATCTAACATAACCAAATCCCACTCAATAATCTCTGGAAACCCAATGGTATGATCATCACCTTATGATTAAAAATTGCTTAAAATGGAACATATTATTTAATGTACATAAAAATTGGATCAATGTAAAAATCTGAAAATCTATGTATGAACTTAAAAGCAAACACATTTAAACCAAGTAACATTTAAAAACACTTTAAACAAATTCCATCATACAAATGGCAGAGAATAGCTTAATTACAATATCAAGATTATTTTAATGTCAAGACAAAGTTTTAATTTTGCTTAACATCACTATTTAAATAAATATAGGCAAAATGAGACAAGACATAGAACATAAGTGTCACAAGCAATTGATTTTTTTTTTGCAAAATTATTATAATGCCAATTAGATCTTGTTTTTAAAATATTGCAATGGAATCATATGCATTTACCTGAGAGAGCAATTTGGTATTGGGAAGCCCTTTGTGGATTTTGCTGACTGTTTAAATATTACCAGGATGTCACTTTCTGAATCTATTTCAGATTGTTTAGAGGATAGTGATACTAATTTGTCAACTTGACATACTACACGGTGAGAAATTCAGGAACTTTGTTGAATCCGATAATTTAAAAACATAAATTGCAAGTCGAGCTTATATCCAAAGAGCAATCTTTCGTTTTTTAGAATGATTGCAACATCTCAATGCAGTGCACAATATTGCTGTTCCTATTGATGACTTCAATATACGACAAAGCAAAAGTAATTTGCAGTACATTAATTTGGAACTATTAAAACTAAAATTTTTAGATTAAAATGTACATATCCCCTAAATTCAAGATTACCACCTTGGTGAAAACATCATTAAACATTTGTGTAATTTAATGTAACTTAAAATTTTATATGTACATAAGTTCTATAATAGTTAGGTACATGAATTCTTATTTTGGGGTTTTTCATCTTAATGCAACAAAAATGTATGTTCATGAGTTAAATTGAAGTCTCACCTCTGGGTTAATGGCAAATGTTTTTGATGGTTTTCCAACACAAAGCAGGTCAAATATGATTTCTTTCATTGCAAAATCAAGCCGCTCCTATTGTTTAAACACAAAACAATAGTTGAATTTCAAAATAGATGTACACTGCAAACCATGCCAAAAGAGGAACATGCCTTTATTTATGCTCCACAACAGCTCCTCCCACCTCTCTTTGCCACTCTTTTAATCTACGTTCCTCTCAAATTCTGTGGTTGTAATATTGAGGGATGTGAGAAACACAGCCATAAATATGAATTATTTAGTTGAGCATTTGGAGGACCGAGTTCCATTGTCCTGCAACAACAGCAAAGTGTGGTGAGCAATGCATTTCCAATCTTTAGCAGAGGAGAAAATGTATATTACGCAAGATTAGGAGTTGAATAGTTTAGAAGCTCAGAGGCAAAAGAAGGGCTATGAAAAATGGTGGAAGAATAGAGTTGATTTTTATCAATGTCTGTGCTATGTTAACATCACTGAGGGTCACCATTTACATAAGAGGGAAGGCAAGCATGGTTCTGTCAGGTCGCTCAACATGACAATCCAGTAATTACTCAGATGGGTAACCATGTAATAAAATGCCCACAGTTGAACAAGGTGAACAACAGAATGGCATTACAGGAAAACAGCTAACCATTGGGTGGTACAATGGAGCAGCAGTAGAGATGTTTCCTTACAGCGCCAGAGACTCGCGTTCGATCATGACAACAAGTGCTGTCTGTCTGGAGTTTGTACATTCTCCTTGTGACCCCTTGGGTTTTCTCCAGGTGCTCTGGTTTCCTCCCACACTCAAAAGACATACAGGTTTGTAGGTTAATTGGCTACTGCAAATTGTCCCTAATGTGTAGGACAGTGCTAGTGGACAGGTGATGGCAGATCGGCATGGACTTGGTGCACTGTATTTCTAGTCTCCAATCTAAAGTTTATTTTACTCGATAGAACAATGTGTTGGAATGAGACACGATGTGAAGACATCATAATTTCTTGAAAATGAGAATGCACATTTCAAGAAAACGACCACAATTATTTGGGCTTCATAAACAAAGACAAATTATTGCATCCCTTAAAGGGAGAGCTGATGAACATTTGAAACAATATAAACTATAGGCCATGGGATTAGTTTTGGATTGCTACAAAGTACTTCAAGTTCCTAAGTGTAAATTTGTCCTAGACCGACCACATTAAAATTATAGCCAAGAAAACACATTAACGCCTCTGCTTCCTCAGAAGACACCGGATGTTGGTGAAATTTTAATCCAAAGAATTTTGGTTCTATTATATCCATGCTGCATGATCAATATTACAAGATGAAAAAGGTGAGCTATAGGGAGAGAGGTTAAGTTGGCTGGGTCTCTATTCCATGGAGCGTAGGAGGATGAGGGGAGATCTTATACGGGTATACAAAATCATGAGAGTAATAGATCGGGTAGATGCAGTTTTTTTACCCAGAGCAGGGGAATCCAGGACCAGAGGACAAGGAAAAAGGGAAAAGATTTAATAGGAATCCAAGGGGTAACTTTTTCACACAGAGAGTGGTGGGTGTATGGAACAAGCTGCCAGAGGAGGTAGCTGAGGCTGAGACTATCCCATTGTTTAAGAAACAGTTGGACAGGTACATGGATCGGACAGGTTTGGAGGGTTATGGGCCAAGAGCAGACAAGTGGGACGGGTGGCTGGGACATTGTTGGCCGGTGTTGGTGAGTTGGGCCGAAGGGCCTGTTTCCACACTGTAGCACTCTATGACTCTATTCAGGAAATATCAATACAACAAAAAAAAGTTGCTTTTTATTTTTTCATAGGTTGAGTTTTACCTTCAGAGATAGCAGTTACATCAAACCCTAATTGCTCATTTTAAATAATAATAATAATAATAATAATAATATATTCCTTTATTTGTCCCACACCAGGGAAATTTGCAGTGTTACAGCAGCAAAGTGGATAGCAAGAGACCTTCATTATAAATAAAAATAAATATAAGGATAATTGTCATCGTTTACAGTGTTTTTTTTACTGTTACTGTTAACCGGTCTGTTGACTGGTCTGCTGGGAGTAGCACTGGTTGTGCAGTCTCACAGCAGCGGGAAGGAAAGAACTCCGACATCTCTCCTTCACACACTTGGGGTGAAGGTGTCTGTCACTGAAGGAGCTACTCAGTGCAGTGACAGTGTCCTGCATGGGGTGGGAGTCATTGTCCAGCAGCGATGTTATCTTTGCCATCATCCTCCTCTCTCCCACCGCCTGTACTGAGTAAAGTAGTGAAAATATGTTGAAAATACTGCTGCAGTGTTGTTAGAAAGTTTTAGAATTATGGGCCAGCAAGAATCACTTTTCTATTTCTAAGTCATGGCAGTGAGAGATTTTGAGGAAAAAAATCGTAGGGGAAAGCATTGCCATTTGCCTTCTACTTTTCTCAGCAGTGGAGTTCACGAGTGTAGGAGATGCTACTGAGGAGTTGCTGCAGTGCATCTTATTGATGACATCTATGGTGCACTGATGGTAAACTATTTAACATGGCAGGTAGCTGGGGAGCCAATCAATTTGGCTGATTTATTCTGATTACTGTTAAACCACTTGTGTGTTGCTAGAGCAGCACTCAACAATCCATGTGGAAAGCATAATATATTACTCTAACTTATAGCTGGCGGAAAGGTTTTGACAAGTCACAAGAGTCGATCCTGACCTCTGGTCAATTATATCCCCCAGATATTGATGCAGAGGCTATGCTAATATTTGAAAATGTGCACTTTTTTTAATAGGTATACCATCTCAAAAGTTGCACTTTCAACTAAATATAGTGTTTGCAATCAACCATGAATTTTTCCAGCAAATTCATATTCAAAAAATTGGCTTCAAAACAGTACACATTGCAAATAGAAGCTTTTTGCAAATTAAATTAATGGCTGGAAAATTCTGTCTAATATTTACCAAGTCTCCCTGCTAAAATTAATTCCTTGTCCTAGAATTCCAATCATATTTTCACAAGAGGATTCTAAACATATTTATTGCAGCAATTTTAAATTGAGTTTTGAATTAATACAATGTTATTATTTCCCAAAGTAGATGGAACAGAATATTACAGCTTCCAGATATTTTTACTGCAAGGTGACATGCTAATAATTCTTAAAATTGTTAGAGCCCCATGCTAACTAAGGCCTGTTGTCCAGCCGTACTTCTGCCAGTTCAGGTGCCCTTTTCTGAAGCCTGTCCTCATCACTACCTCCTCCAGAAGCCCTCGCATGCCACCACCACCTCCACCTTTTGGAGCCCACATGCTGCTTCTGCGAGACCGCTCCCATCATTACTTCCTCCAGGAGCCTACCACCTCAGTTATATACATTCTTAAGCTCTTTTCAATATCAGCACAACGATATAACACAGAACTTATGTAAATGCTCGCTCTTTGATGATGGGTGATTTGGCATATTAATTTTCATAGATGAACACTCTCTGGATTTGTGTGGCGCCATGTCACTTATCATTTACATCGCAACTTATCATTTATCATCACAGCCTCGCTGTGTATGAGCAGGCATGAGCTTGTCTGAAGGGCTGCATCACAACAGAACACTCCACAATCATCGGCAAACATCTCACTTCTGACCTGAGCGGGAAGGTCAGAATTACTATAACAGGAGACTACCTTGAGAACATCCTGCAACATTACACATTGGTTGGCTATATTCCTTTGTGTTAGCTAATGATATCCAGACCTGGCACAACACAAACTGGCATAATTGAGCAGATTACAGGCATATTAAAATCACTGGCAGACACAATCAATTATATTGTCATCAAGGCTATTGACCAATTCATTGGGAATATGTTGCATTTCATTTACCCTATCTATTTTGGCAGACGTTTCCAGTGAAGGATGTTTTAGGACTGGGTCATGCCTAGCATCAGGAACAATGCAAGTGGTCATCCACTTGCTTTTTTTGTCGTTGAGACAGTTTGTTATAAAAATAAGTGTCTGGTGCATTATCATGGCCAAGATACTACTGGTAATGGCATCAGTTCTGAATGCAGCCATGATGAAGAAATAGCAGGTTTCAAGAATAGGCAATTGGCAACCTCAGGACAATTAAAGATTAATTTAATTTAGTGAACATTAAGCATGTTTAATGGGACAGAATTATTAATAGGTGCACCAAATAATGTAAATTCATAAATTTGCTTCGAGGTTAAATAATGCAGAAAGAAAAGTCAGAAAATATTTAATTTTGTGATAAGAAAAGAACCACACCTTAAATATTGAAGGAAATCCATACCTGAGCAATAAACTGGATGATCTTCACAAATATGTTCAGAGGCGTATCTCGTGGGACCACACTGCGTGAGCCTTTGGGGAAAAGTGCTGATACGATACTTAAAAGGCGACTGTTCATGGAGTAAAAATGTGAAAAAGTAAATTAAATCTTGATCAGCACTTGTATGGACACGATGTATGAAATTGTAGCTTACTGATAAGAAAGAACCTAAGATAATATTAAGTTACTTCATGTTATAAGCAAAATGTAATTTAGAAGCAGCTTTAACTGCAAAATGCTCCAAAACTCTGGCAAAAATTCAAGAGTCGAAAAGTACTGGAAATGTCACAACCAAAAGCGATTTTAGTTGTAGGGGCAGCATTAATGTACACAAAATGATTGTTTTTAACTCATGGTTCTCCCAATGGAAATAAAGGAAGAAAATAGCTCCATTAGTCATATGTGAGCACCTGCACAGCAACAGGTTTCCCCCCACAATTAATAGCATTGGCATACTGTGAAATAAAAGCAGAACAAATCCTATCAGGGAAACAACTGGAAAAAAAACTTATTTTCAGGCAGAGATTGACAGATTCTTGATTAGTAAGGGTGTCAGGGGTTATGGGGCAAAGGCAGGAGAATGGGATTGAGAGGGAAAAATTGATCAGCCATGATTGAATGACGGAGTAGACTTGATTTCTGACTGCTCTTATTCAGTTCCTCGAACTTATGAAACCAACAACCAACAAATGCAAGTCATCAAAGCTGTCAATATATTAATCGTTTCTGACACACAAATATCATGGGGAACACCTGCAATTTGGCGCAAGTGGGGTTAAGCTACAAATCAGTGAAGAAAACTACTGTGAACAGACACTATAATTTTAGGACTTAAGATTTGCACAGAGATCCCAAATTAACTCATTTTTGCAGGGATGAATGGGCAGTTGTGTCGTGGACTGCCACATTTACCCTGTAAAAATATAGCTCAACAACTATAAAACCAGAGAACCACCGATAATTAATCTATTATAACAATATAGGTTTTCGTGTTTCATCATCTTAGTACTTAACCTGGTGCCTGTGGTTTGGACGCTTCATTTTGTGGAAGAATCTATAATTGATATCACCCATTCAAAACAGAGATGAGGCAACATTTTTTTCAGGGATGTGTGCCCCTAGAACCCTGCTTCTACCATAATTTGAGGAAGAAAGTTTATGAATATTTTTAAGGTAGAATTAAATAGAAATGAATAAGCAAGGAGGCGAAAGGTTACCGAGTGTAGGAAAGGAATGTCGAGTTCAAATTATAATTAATCATGATCTTTTTAGAGAAGATGCCCAATGTTCTCCTCATATTTCTAATTTATACGTTCGTATCCAGATAAGCTTGAATAAAGAGTTATACACTGGATCTGTAGAACAGTTTTGAAAGTGTTGCCGTTTATTTGAAGTATTTTCCTGACTATAACTCCAATCCAAAACAACTGGCTGCACAGTAACAGATTAACAAGCCAAATAAGGTCCTATGGTCACAAGGAATAAGAGGAATTAGGCCATTCGGCCCATCAAATCTACTCTGCCATTCAATCATGGCAGATCTAACTCTCCCTTCATTCTCTTGACTTCTTCCCATAACCTCCGACACCTATACTAATCAAAATCACTAAGGCATTCTTCATGCCTAGAGACGGATAGGTAACAAAAATAGTTTACTAGTGATTTTTTTAAAAACTCGAGTACTCCAAGTCAGTCACAATGGTGTATGCAATTTTCGAATAATTTAAGATTAAATTTATCACGTGTTTGAATTACAAACACGCAAAAACACAGCAAATGGGTCAATCAATTAGATTTTGGTGGAAGTTTCAGAGCAACACCTCTAAACCTACTCGAATAAATTACATTTTGTCCCAGTGTTCTTAATTCTCTTCCGAAGGAAAACATTATTCCACATCCAAAGTTTCTGACACCGCTCAATGTGTTTCAGGATATTATAGTGCTTAACAACAATTCATTTCTATTTTTAATATAAATTTGTACGCCTATTACTCACCTTTGTGTTACAGTGTTGCTTTCACATTTTATTCTGATTACATAAACCCATAACAACCTATACAGTGATTCCAGTGCAACCCGAGACATTTTGGGATCTTTGTTCTAAAAGACAAAAACAAAAGAATTCAATAGCCAGAAATCAAATACTGACTGGTACCATGAATATGCATATAATCACACAACAGATGTGGGAATTATCCACAAACATATTGCATGCAAAATAAAAACAATGAACTGTTTAAATGTCCAGAGGAAGTTTAAATCCTCTTCTATATTGATTTGTTTGGTCATTGTTTGGTGTTAATTTTCTAGTGCACACATCAGAAATGAGTGTATTGCCGAACAGGGTGTAATTTAAATTGCACAAGGCCGAATATATACACTTAAAAATGTTTTTAATATGCTAATCAATATCCTTTGAAGTTCAAAGGCAAAATATATTTCCTTTTGCAGCAATTACAGCAGCTTAATAATGTTGCCTCCATCATATTCATCGTGAAGTCACAAGAAACGGTAGATGCTGGGATCTTTAGCAAAACACAAAGTGCTGGAGGAACTTAACAGGTCGGACCATATCTGTGGAAGGAATGAACAGATGTGTTTCGAGTCAGGAGCCTTCTTCAGTCTGAAGAAGGGACCCACACCGAAACGTTGTCTATCTATTCCATCGTCCTGACCATGACCATTGGAGTTCCCTCATCATATTCATTAGTTAGTTAGTTAGTTTAGTTTATTGTCATGTGTAGAGGTGCAATGAAAAGCTTTTGTTACGTGCTAACAAGTCAGCAGAAAGACAAAACATGATTACAATTGATCCATTTACAGTGTATAGATACATTGTGTTAAAAAGCCCAAATGCATTTGAGATCATTAAAGTATTTCCAATTAATGGTATCTCAAATAAAAAAGATTTTGTTAGTGTTCCATTTTCTCATTCACTTATCGCATCAGAAATGAGTGAATTGGCTAGCAGACATTGTGGAAATGCGGTTGTGAGGGGGATATGACTGGCGGCTCAATGTTTCAGGGTTTTGATGCTTCAGACCTGATCGAGAGGGAGGCAAAAGAGGTAGAGGAGTTGCGTTCCTAAACAGGGAGACTGAAATGGCAGCACTCAGAGAAGACTTACTGGAGGGTTCATTTGCTGAAGCAATATGGGTAATAAGAAAGGTGCAAACACTCCAATGTGATTGTACTGTAGAGTTCCCAATAACAAGCAGGACATAAAGGAACAGATATGTATGTAGATTACTGAAAAATGCTAGAGCAGCAGGGTTGCCCTAGCGGGTGACTTTAATTTCCCCAATATTGACTGGGACTTGCTCAGAGCCAAAGGGTTAGACGGGCAGAATTTGAGAGCTGTATCCAAGAGGGTTTCATGAAACAGTATGCGGATAGACCAACCTGAGAAGGGAACACCTTCTTTAGTCAGAGGGTGGTGAATCTGTGGAATTCTTTGCCACAGAAGGCTGTGGAGGCAGTGGATATATTTAAGGCAGAGATAGATAAGTTCTTGATTGGTACGGGTGTCAGAGGTTATGGGGAGAAGGCAGGAGAATGGGGTTCGGAGGGAGAGGTTGATCAGCCATGATTGAATGGCGTAGACATGATGGGCCAAATGGCCCAATTCTGCTCCTATCACATGATCTTATAAACTTATGAACATACTGGGTTGGGAAATGGGCCTGGTCAGGTGCCTAGTGGTTCACTGGAAGACCATTCTGAGGATAGTGATCACAACTCCACAAGTTGTAAGATTGTTATGAATAGGGAAAAGGTTGGGTCCTGCGGGAAGGTGCTAAATTGGAGTACCGCAAACTACAAATTTATTAGGTAAGCACTCAGGAGGGTACACTTGGAGCAGTTGCTATTGGGCAAGTCTACATCTGACATTTGGGAGTCGTCTAAAGACCAGTTGATCAAAATACAGAACCGGCATGTTCCAGTGAGGAGGAGGAATAAGGAACCTTGGATGACCAAAGAGGTTGTAAATTTGGTCTAAAAGAAAAAGGAAGTGCATGCAAGATTTACGAAGATGGAATCAGACACTGCCTTTGAGGAGTATAAAGAAAGGAGGGATTGAATGGTGCCCTGCTGCATGTCTCCACCTTGGCCAGGGCAAGAAGGGGGGGCAGAAACAAAGTGCATCCATCTCCACAGCTCCATAACAATAATTAATGCAAACTTGACTCAGCCGCAAATGCATGCATTATCGTGCTGATACTAGATTACTGAATGACGTATTCCCAAACAAAATTATGAGAACCCTGCAATGCAAAGGAACTTTCGGGCAGAAACCAAAGACTTTGCAGCAGCACATTGCATGTTGATCCCAGAGGATTACAGTTGTATGATAATCTGGCCCTGGGACCTTTGGTGGTGTCAAACTGACAGATTTTCCTGACTATTACTACCCGACAATACTTTCAATTTACTTTTTCTGAGATTTCTGAGCATTCAAGAGAGAGCTAGATAGAGCTCTTAAGGATAGCGGAGTCAGGGGGTATGGGGAGAAGGCAGGAACGGGGTACTGATTGAGAATGATCAGCCATGATCACATTGAATGGCGGTGCTGGCTCGAAGGGCCGAATGGCCTCCTCCTGCACCTATTGTCTATAGTATAACAACCTTTTCAATCAGGTGAGTTCAAAAAGAATACATAACCAGACCCTGCTTAGTTTACAGAGATCATTGTCCCAGTGAGATTAGGACAATGATATGTAATCATTTCAAACTCAAGCATAGCCTGTTGCAGATTCCCCAAAAACAATAGACACTCATTTCTTTTTAGATCCATTCTTTTGTTATCAATTTTCTAGACTAAATGCTTGAAAACTTGGCTCATGCACACTCACCTGTAAGGTTTCTATTTGCTTTCTAATAGTGTTGTTAGATGGCATCTGAATAAAGCAATGCAAGACAGCAAAACAAAGCATGAGAATGGGATGTCCATGCATGTTAGATGGGGAACAAAGCACAAACATAAATTCTTCCTGGCCTTTGATGAACACAGTTAGATACAACATTAAGCAAAGTAAACAGCTTTTCATAAATATAACAAAAAGCACCGCAATGTATTTTCAGTTAAAATAATCACAAAATAATTATTTCAGAAAATACGACAGACAAATAATGAAATATGATGTAAATATCACAAGCATCTTGCTCTCTTTGTGATGTTTTCTGATGCCAAATACAAGTATAAATAATGATATGGCGAGTTAGTTGCGATTTCAATGTGACAGAATATACATATACAGCCATGAGTAGGAACAAGAATAAGCATGCAGAATGAATAGGAGTTCTCTTGTAAAACTAATGTATGGAATTTACAGATAAAAGTCATGCCTCATATCAATCGATCAGAAATTCAAACATTAGTTTCAACCCAATAATTCTCCACATCTTTAACAATATTTGATTGGAATTCAAATCAAAAGAGAAAAGACTCCAAATGTAAGTACATAAACAACCTATAAATAGGAACCTATTTAGTTTCCATTTTGTGTACACGCTTACATAAACAAAGATCAAAATTTCTACAAGTTCCTGATCCAGATGTGTTGTTTTAATTTTAAGAAGTTTAAACCACATGTGGATAAATGGAGGTCAAATCGGGGATAATAGTGGGATTTTATTTGCACGCAAGTAGAAAAATAAAGATGTCCAAGAATGATTAGAATCAAACAGCACGAAAGGCAAAACAAAAATTAGAAAAAATGAAATAAAAAATACACACTGTATAAAGTACACATTCATTAAGATCGCCATATTCAGGCCAGGAACATGCACCCCAAGATCAGCTTTACACTTCTTTCTCAGGCAGCTTGTTTTGCCCAAGTGTTGTGCATTAATTTTATTCCATGAATTTCTTTTGAAAGGAATTCTTAAATGCATATTTGGTGATGAAACAGATGTTGTTCACTACTCTTCCCCTACCTTTAAATGAGAAAGACAATTCTGAAGGAATATGTGCCAGTTGTTGAGAAAGAACTGCTTTTGACTGACACACAGCAGGCAGGTAACTAATGGGTATAGGGCCTGGAAACAAAAACAAGTATTAAAATACAATTAATATCACTGAGCAGGAATATCTATCATAAAATGATCCCATAAAGTAACTGGCAGAAATTACAAAAGGATAAATACAGTTTTGTTAGATATGAAGACACAATTATAATGATGATCATGAAATTCTATGCATACATGATTAGTATAAATTCTGGTACTTAATCTGAATTTGAAAAGATTACTTCTTTCAAAATACATCTATTTGTAACTGTCTTAATTTAAGATTATTTAATTCAGTAAATGTATCCCAAAATATTTAGCAAATGTAAACATATGTTCACTTCTCCCAGTCAATTGCTCTGCTTAACAGCAGGATCTAGTTCAAATTATGCACGTGTTTTGTGTTTACATTTTGGTGTGTTTTAAAAAAATGTAAGTTATACAAGAGCAAACTTTAATTCTTTATCACAGATCTTTAGTAATGATTTGTAAATAGCATAGGGCAAACATCTGTTGCCTTCAGTGTCATCATACTGTGGTATGCTGGATGTATAAAACAATGAGAAAAAAAGCAGTCCATGGTGATTCACACACAAAGTCACAAAAATTGCACATAATACTCCAGGTGCGGTCTCAGAGCCCCTGTACAACTGCAGTAGGACCTCCTTGATCCTAAACTCAAATCTTCTCACAATGAAGGCCAACATGCCATTAGCTTTCTTCACTGCCTGCTGGACCTGCATGCTTACTTTCAGTAACTGATGCACAAGGACACCTAGGTCTCTTTGCACCTCCCCTTTTCCTAATATGACATAATTCAGAAAATAATCTGTCTTCCTGTTCTTGCCACCAAAGTGGATAACCTCACATTTATGACTAAACACTTGGCTTCAATAATGAAGCAAAATGGGTGGATTGTGAGAGGAACTGAGAAAAGCTCAGATTTGGACAATACGTCACCCAAATTTAAACGGAGAAAAATTACCATTAATTAGAATCAACATACATTTCCTTTTAATGGAAGGAAACATGAGGATCGAAAGTGCTTTCCATTCATTTAAAATGGAAGATCATGTAAATTAATTGGAAAAGGCCAAAAATTAAGTGATCACAATGCAAAACAGAAAATGTACATGAATGTACTTTTTAAATTAAAAGAGAAAATCAACTGTTTCTTTCTTCAAAATAACTTATGTTATTCGTGATGTTACAAATGCATATTACTAGTTACACTAAACAATTAAAAAAAAATTCTCATGGATTTCCACTTTTGTTTTAATTTAATGGCAAATAAGTACCTTTTAAATAAAATAATTGAACATTTATCCAAACTAGATTCCAACAAATATGTACTATGCAATGAATGCTTAAAGATTAGGTTTCGGATAGGTTTATTATTGTCACGTA
This sequence comes from Rhinoraja longicauda, assembly GCF_053455715.1. Classification (NCBI taxonomy): domain Eukaryota; kingdom Metazoa; phylum Chordata; class Chondrichthyes; order Rajiformes; family Arhynchobatidae; genus Rhinoraja; species Rhinoraja longicauda. The sequence goes on along the minus strand of NC_135953.1, from coordinate 63,061,781 downwards.
CCAAGGCACAGCGAAAAGCTTTTTTTTACATGCTATCCAAACAGATCAGATATACCATACTATACATCATGTCAAACTCAAATACAATAGATAGAGCAAAGGTGAAAGGGGAAGATGGATTTCAACTATAATACCTAGACATTAGTTTTCTTTAGTCAGAGGGTAGTGAATCTGTGGAGGCGATGTTTTTAAGGTGGAGGTTCTTGATTAGTATGGGTATCAGGAATTATGGGGAGAAGGCAGGAGAATGGGGTTGAGAGGGAAAGATAGATGAGCCATGATCGAATGGCAAAGTTAACTTGATGGCCCGAATGGCCTAATTCTGCAAAAAATCTTTTGATAACAATATCAAAACACTTACCAATGAATGTTTCTTTCTTGATGAAAGTTCAAATGTGGTCTGATACAGCATCTCTACAAAATTCTTGAGACATGGCACATTCACTTCATTTTTAACAGCCTTAATAAACAAGATTGGTTAGGTCAGTACAATGGGAAAAGAACGTCTCAAATATCCCCAAAAATACTGAAACTGACATTTTTACCAGTGGCTTATTGCCAATGCACTTTACATTGCAATTATTGCCAATTCCACTTCCAGAATTTGAAAATGTTTGACATCCCAACTTATTGCTTTGTCTTACATATAAAATGATGAAAAACATAGATTAGACTTTTTTCCTCAGGATGGAAAAAAATATTGGAGAGCTTAGTTTCAAGGCAAAGGAGGCAAAGTTTAAAGGAGATGCGGGGTACAATTTTATTTTAAACATAGAGGGTGGTGAATGCTTCGAACTTCCTGCCAAGGGCAGTAGTGGAGGTAGATAAGATAATGACATTTAAGAAACTTTTGGATGGGCATATGGATATGCAGGGAATGGATGGATTTGGATTATCTGCAGGCAGGCAAAATTTGATCTTGGCATCATGTTCGGCACTGTCATTGTGGACCAAATGCCCTGTTCCTGTGCTGTGCTGTTCTACATTCTTTGTTTAGTTTTACCAAAGATTTCTAGCACCACATTACATGACACCTGTGTGGAATATGAAGTGGTAGAATAGTGATTTAAACTGGAATATCACTATTGTCATTTCTTTTTTTTGTTGCTTTTGCCAACAACGGATGTGCATAAATTTATGTGTTAGAAATGGTTTTCGGAAAAGGGACGGCATCTTGCAATTTTTCAGAGAACACTACCACTGTAAGATATAACTTTCACAATGTTGATGGCACTGGAAAAAACATATGTATCACCAACTTTCTACAAGGCTGTAACATTTGTCAGACACAAGCAACTGCAGATGTCGGATTCTTGAGCAAAAATCAGTGCTGGAAGAATTCAGTGAATCATGCAGAGCTTGTGGAGTGAATGGACAGATGGCCTTTTGGAACAGGACCCTCTTTTATACTGATGGTGGGGAGTAAGAAAGCTGAAAAGGTTTTTCCAACTTTTCCTCCCCACTATCAATCTGCAGAAAGGGCCCTGACCTGAGATGTCATCTGTTCATTCCCTCCAAAAATGCTGCTTGATCCATTGAGTTCTTCCAGCGCTTTGCGTTTTGCTCAAGAATCAAGCACTCTGTTTTATGAATAACATTTGTCAGTTGCATTACCAATCATTTCTCCTTACAAAATGCCCGAATAAGAAATATTAAACTTACAGCAGCCACAGGAATCAGAATTTCCACAAAGAGTCCAGCTAGTGCATGTTTAATGTCTTTATCTTTGACTTCATGGAAATACTGGGCACATTCCTGTTAAAAACAAATCAGGTTCAAAATTCCCATTCCCAAAAATAACGAATGACAGAAAACAATGGAGATAGTGAATATATGCTAAAAGAAAGAGTTCATTTCAATAGATTTGCAAAACCTGGACATGAAGAAAATGAAATTAAAATTGGGGAAGAGAGAATAAAAAGGTGAAAAGGGGGAAATCAGAAGACATTGAACAGCACAGGAGACAGATCAGTTTGCTAGTTCAAAGAAAATGATTAAGGACTATCAGGAGGTATAAATAGGGACTCAAGTAAAATCTTAAACACCAGAAAAGGAGAGAGGAACAGTGGAATGTTGGAAGTGTAGGATACCAGAAGGAACATCTGAAATAATTGAATTCAATGTTGATTCTCAAAGGCTTTATTGTGCCAAGTTGGAAGTTAAGTGTCAGTTCTTTGAGTTTCATTTCCAGAAGCACCTCATCCCTTGACTTGCCATCAACCTTTTCACTACTTACATAGGCTATTCCATTGGTTGACCTCTACAACCAACAAGGAGAAAATGCTTAACACACATGGCAATGCAACCACTATTTTCTCTCCAAAACACATGACCCCGACGAGCAGCAGCACCTTCAAAGCCATAGCTCGCAATCATCTTTTCAAGGACAATTAGGTGGGCAATAAATGTTGGCATTACCAGCCATGCCCAGTCTGAAGAGCGCATAATTAAAAAGAAATGCCACCCCTAACAGTGTAGCATATGTGTACCTAATGGTTCAGCTAAGGTTAATGGTCATTTTAAATCAAAACCAATAGTTGATATTCAATACAAGACAAAGATTTCTTATTTATAAGACAACGATTTCTATTTGCTCTTATTTAAACCAAGGAGGGATTTGAAAACAAGGACAAGAATAAAATATTGAGGTCTTGCACATCTGGGAAACAACATAGATGCACAGCATCTATTTATCTTTGGAAGGTGGCTCAAATGTAGACTCATTTGGAATACCATTCAATTAAATCTTTCACTCTCCTGTGAAATCTTTTGAGGATGAACTTGCTGACAAGAGTTCAGGACATGCATGTTCCTGTTAGAGTGAAGGGCAAGGCAGGTGAGCATAAAGAAGGTTGGATGACGAGGGAAATTGAAGCTCTGGTCAAGAGTAAGGGCAGGTATAAACAGCTGGGACCAAGTGTATCCCTGGAGGAACTTCAGGAACTAAGGAACAAGCTAAAAAAATTAATCAGGAGGGCAAAATGAGGACAGGAGATAGCTCTGGCAGATAGCATTAAGAATAATTCCAAGAGATTTAATCACATATAAGCAAAAAGGGTAACCAGAAAGTGGGACCTCTCAGGAATCAAAGTAGTCAACCTTGTGTGGAGCCAAAGGAGATTGGCAAGGTCCTCAACGAGTATTTCTCCACTGTTTTTACCGTGGAGAAAGACACGAGGACTGGGGAACTGGGGGCAGCTAATGGAAGTGTCTTGAAAGTAGGCAGTATTACGGTCAAAGAGGTGTTGAAGGAGACAAATCTCCCGGGCCTGATCAGATCTATCCGGGGACACTGTGAGAAGCCAGAGAGGAAATTGCAGGTGCCCTGACTGAGGTTTTAGAGTCGTCATTAAATACAGGTGAGATTCTGAATGACTTGAGGGTGGCAAATGTTCAAGGAGGGCTGCAGGGAAAAGCCTGGGAACTACAGGGCAGTGAGCCTCACATTAGCTCAATAGAAAGTTACTAGAGAGTATCTGAGGGATACTATATACATGCATTTTGACGGGCAGGGGTTGACTAGGGAAAGTTAGCATGAATTTTCTGTGGGAAGTCGTGTCTCACAAATCTGATTTGAGTTTTTTTGAAGATGTGACCAAAATGGTTGATGAGGGCAGAGCTGTAGATGTTGTGTATATGGATTTCAGTAAGGTATTCAAAAAGGTTCCACGTGGTAGGCTGCACTGGAAGATCAAACCAGGTGGAATCCAAGGAGAGATGGCTGAATGGATAGAAAATTGGTTTCATGGAAGGAAGCAGATGGTGGAAGGATGCTTTTCAGACCGGAGGTCGTAACTAGTGGTTTGCCTCATGGCTCGGTGCTGGGCCGATTGCTGTTTGTCATCTATATCAATGATCTGGATGAGAACGTACATGACATGATTAACAAGTTTGCAGATGACACAAATGTGGGTGGCATTGTAGACAGTGAAGATGGTTGTCAAAAATTGCAGCAGGACCTTTATGGGCTGGACAGGTGGGCCGAGGAATGTTAATGGAATTTAATACAGAGAAATATGAGGTATTGCATTTTGGGAAGTCTAACATGGGCAGGAACTACACAGTGAATGGGAAGGCTCTGGGAGTGTTGTAGAGCAGAGAGATCCAGGAACGCAGGTACATAGTTCCATGAAAGTGGCATCACAGGTAGATAGGGTGGTCAAAAAAGCTTTTGGCACATTGGCCTTCATCAGTGTATTAATAATAATAATAATAATAATAAACATTTATTTTATATAGCGCCTTACCAGAAGCTCAAAGCGCTTTACAAAAACAATCATAACATAAAAACAAACAGACAAACTATCCTAACGGAGAAGCGGCGAATAAACAGCGCCAGCGTCCTCTCATGTCAGGGTCCGGCAGTAGACAACAAAAAGCACAGGACACACAGATACAATTTTTACACAAACAGCCATCACAGTGATTGCTCTAGGCACACCCTCATTGTGATGGAAGGCAAAGAAATGTCTTATCTCCTCCTCATTCTTCTCCCGTGGTGCCACGAGGTGATCGAGGCTCCCAACTTTTTGAAGCCCCCACCGGGCGATGGAAAGTCCCAGGGCCGAGCCGAGCAGGCCGATGAAGGTCCTGAGCCCCCACCGGGCGATGGAAAGTCCCAGGGCCGAACCGAGCAGGCCGATGAAGGTCCTGAGCCCCCACCGGGCGATGGAAAGTGCCGCGGCCAGGCCACGCAGGGCGATGAAGGGCCTGCGAGCGGGTCGATCGTACCTCGTATTGAGTATAGAAGTTGGGGGGGTCATATTGCTGTTATATAAGACGCTGGTGAGGCCGCATTTAGAATATTGTGTTTAGTTTTGGTCACTATGTTATAGGAAAGATGTTGTCAAACTGGAAAAGGTGCAGAGAAGATTTACGAGGACATTGCCAGGACTCAAGGGCCTTGGATATTAGGAAAGGTTGAGCAAGCGAGGACTCTATTCCTTTGAGCGCAGAAGGATGAAGGGTGAACATAACGAGGTGTACAAAACCAGAGGATATAGGTTTAAGGTGAGAGGGGTTAGATTTAATAGGAGCCTGAGGGGTAACTTTAAAAAAAAAAGGGTAGTGGGTGTATGGAATGAGCTGCCGGAGGAGGTAGTTGAGGCAGGTACTATCGCAATGTTTAAGAAACATTTAGACAGGTACATGGATAGGATAGGTTTGGAGGGATGTGGGCAAACGCAGGCAGGTGGGACTAATGTAGATGGGACATGTTGGTCAGTGTGGGGAAGTTGGGCAAAAGAGCCCGTTTCCATGCTGTAGGACTCTATGACAGTGATGCATCCAGATATGTTGTTTGAATGTCGTTGATATGCCAGATCTTGTGAGTTTTGTGGGGTGCTGGCGTGCTTTCCTGGCCGTGATGCCAATGTGGTTGGACTCGGACAGATTGCTGGTGATATTGACACCTAGGAACTTGAACTCATGACTATCTCTACTTCAGCACCATTGATACAGACTGGGGCATTTATTCCATCTTCAATTTTCCTTTGCCTTGATCGTATACTTTAAATAAGATTAATTGACTCCATGGACAAGAAACTCTGAATTACATCCTCTCCAGAAACACATTTAGAACTCTTGAAGAACTTCCCATATATGGCAATGGTACCGAAGCCTTACATGTAGAGCTTTTAATGTTGCACAGATTTCTCACTATTTATTCTTCATATCATTGCAGTATCTCGAGGAACTAATCTAATAGAACCACGCAGGAAAGAGTAAAATGTTTACACTGGTAAACGTCCTGTAAACATTAAGAAAAACAGCCTTATGTAAACCTAAGTAAAGAGACTGTGCGGTCAGTGTTCAAAAGCATTCAAAAAGGAAATTTCCAATATAATTAACAAAACAATATTAAAGGGCTCTTAAAAAATCATCTCCTCAACAGGAAATTTAAAAATTGTAGTTGCCAGAAATCTGAAACAAAAACAGAAAATACTGACAGAACAGCAGGTCAGCAGCTTTTTAGGAAGAGAAACAGAACATCACAATTTTCTCAAACCTCACTGCTAAAATTTAACAAGAGGTTTTAAGCACACATTAAAAGGATTAACATTTTAAAAACTAGCTTACCTGCATGAACTGAAAGGAAGCTTCAAAGTCCTCCACTGGATACATTTTGACCCGGAAGAACTTCATGCCCATAATTAGACTGATGATGCTTTGCACAATATGAGGACTCTGTTCTTTAAGACGGAGTTCCTTCAGCTCAGTCATAAACTTCTTTCGAACAGCCTGAAATCTAAAATAAATTGAAATTAACTTTTGCATTTTACAAAATAAGTAACTGCGTCGTACATACTCAAAATGCTTCAACACCCACCATATATCGACTTATTCTACACATTCTGCAAACAAGGTCCCAACCCCTTTTAAGATTTGTTTCCAGCTTTCTACATCTCAATAGGATGCAACATCATAATAACTGTTAACTTTATATGTGCAATAGAAAAAGCATATCATAGAACATAGAAAATAGGTGCAGGAGGAGGCCTTTTGGCCCTTCAATAGACAATAGGTGCAGGAGTAGGCCATTCAGCCCTTCGAGCCAGCACCGCCATTCAATGCGATCATGGCTGATCACTCTCAATCAGTACCCCGTTCCTGCCTTCTCCCCATACCCCCTCACTCCGCTATCCTTAAGAGCTCAATCCAGCTCTCTCTTGAAAGCATCCAACGAACTGGCCTCCACTGCCTTCTGAGGCAGAGAATTCCACACCTTCACCACTCACTGACTGAAAAAGTTCTTCCTCATCTCCGTTCTAAATGGCCTACCCCTTATTCTTAAACTGTGGCCCCTTGTTCTGGACTCCCCCAACATTGGGAACATGTTTCCTGCCTCTAATGTGTCCAATCCCCTAATTATCTTATATGTTTCAATAAGATCCCCCCTCATCCTTCTAAATTCCAGTGTATACAAGCCTAATTGCTCCAGCCTTTCAACATACGACAGTCCCGCCATTCCGGAAATTAACCTAGTGAACCTACGCTGCACGCCCTCAATAGCAAGAATATCCTTCCTCAAATTTGGAGACCAAAACTGCACACAGTACTCCAGGTGCAGTCTCACCAGGGCCCGGTACAACTGTAGAAGGACCTCTTTGCTCCTATACTCAACTCCTCTTGTTATGAAGGCCAACATTCCATTGGCTTTCTTCACTGCCTGCTGTACCTGCATGCTTCCTTTCAGTGACTGATGCACTAGGACACCCAGATCTCATTGAACATCCCCTCTTTCTAACTTGACACCATTCAGATAATAATCTGCCTTTCTATTCTTACTTCCAAAGTGAATAACCTCACACTTATCTACATTAAACTGCATCTGCCATGTATCCGCCCATTCACACAACCTGTCCAAGTCACCCTGCAGCCTTATTGCATCTTCCTCACAATTCACACTACCCCCCAGCTTAGTATCATCTGCAAATTTGCTAATGGTACTTTTAATCCCTTCATCTAAGTCATTAATGTATATCGAGCCAGCACCGCCATTCATTGTGATCAAGGTTGATCATCCACAATCAGTATCCTGTGCCTGCCTTCTCACCATATCCCTTGATTCCACAAGCCCCTGTCTATCTAACTCTCTTTTAAATTCAACCAGTGAATTGGCCTCCACTGCCTTCTGTTGCAAAGAATTCCACAAATTCACAACTCTGAGTGAAAAAATTTCTTCTCACCTCAGTTTTAAATGGCCTCCCCTTTATTCTTACACTGTGACCCCTGGTTCTGGACTCCCCCAACATTGGGAACATTTTTCCTGCATCTAGCTTGTCCAGTCCTTTTATAATTTTATACGTCTCTATAAGATCCCCTCTCATCCTTCTAAATTCCAGTGAATAAAAGCCTAGTCTTTCCAATCTTTCCTCATATGACAGTCCCTCCATCCCAGGGATTAACCTTGTGAACCTATGTTGCACTGCCTCAATAGCAAGGACGTCCTTCCTCAAATTAGGAGACCAAAACTGCACACAATACTCCAGATGTGGTCTCACCAAGGTCCTATACAACTGCAGAAGGACTTCTTTACTCCTGCACTCAAATCCTTTTGTTATGAAGGCCAACATGCCATTAGCTTTCTTCACTGCCTGCTGTACCTGCACGCTTACTTTCAGTGACTGGTGTACAAGGACACCAAGGTTTCGTTGCACTTCCCCTTTACCTAATCTGACACCATTGAGATAATAATCTGCCTCCTTATTTTTGCTGCCAGTGAATAACCTCACATTTATCTACATTATATTGTATCTGCTATGCATCTGCCCACTCACTCAACCTGTCCAAGTCACCCTGCAACCTCCTAACATCCTCTTCGCAGTTCACACTGCCACCCAGCTTTGTGTCATCTGCAAATTTGCTAGTGTTACTTCTAATTCCATCATACAAATCATTAATATATATTGTAAATTGTTGTGGCCCCAGCACCGAGCCTTGCGGCACTCCACTCTCCACTGCTTGCCATTCTGAAAAGGACCCGTTTATTCCTACTCTTTGCTTCCTGTCTGCCAACCAATTCTCTATCCATGTCAACACCCTACCCCAATACCATGTGCTCTAATTTTGCTCACCAACCTCCCATGTGGTACCTTATCGAAGGCTACACTACATCCACTGGCTCTCCTTCATCCATTTTACTTGTCTCATCCTCAAAAAATTCCAGAAGATTAGTCAAGCAGGATTTCCCCTTCATAAAGAAGACTAATCTTGACTAATCTTCTGGAGTTGACTAATCTTCTGGGATTTTTTGAGGATATGACAAGTGAAATTGATGAAGGAGAGCCAGTGGATGTAGACATCACAAGTAGATGTCTATAATATTTATTTATTGATGGCATGACTTCAGATTTCATTGCTTCCCTTTTATTGGGAACAGTTATCTCTATCCAGAAGGTAAATACTAGATCAAAGACATTGCAACATTACAATACATTCTGATTGCAAAGTGAATGGAAATCACTTAACCAAGATTACTTAATTTGTCTGAAAACTAATTACTAGAAGTAAACGATTTAGTAACACAGAATGTAGACAACATGTGGATAGTGTTCAGTGAACACTGAAGTAAATTGAGATTCTGTTTATTGAGATATTCTTACTTTGATTGTGCAAGAACTCCAATCACTTCTGCATACAAATCTGCAATAATATGCATGTTCCCAGTGTTGGGTCCTGAATACCTGGAAAAGGAATAAAAATGCATGGTAAAGCAAAATTGTAAACTATAACTAAATGGATTAAATTTAAGCCATGATTAAAATGAATCCAAATTAGAACCATGTAAAATGTAAAACAACTGATGTGCCAACTGAAGACACAAGAGACTGCAGATACTGGAACCTTGAGCAAAAAACAAAATGCTGGGAGGAAATTAATGGGTTTGGCAGCATCTGTGGAGGGAATGGACGGACAAAATTTGGGGTCAGTCTGAAGAAGGGCCTTGACCCGAAACATCATCTGCAACCAACTTCAACTTTTTAAAGTGAATGAATGATCAACTTGGCCTTCGCCTGATGTCTCCACTGCAATAGAGTCCATCACTCAGCCACTTCAATTCACTCTGTGGTATCAAGAAACAGCAAAGAATACCAAATGATGGCAAGGGGAGCCAAAATCCCAGAGGTTTCATCAGAAATATGGATCAGAATTAGGTGTGCATTCAACCAAAGTGGTCCCAGTGCAGATATGATAATGGCAACTGTTCAACAAACTGAAACATTGCTGAAAAATGTACATGTACAAAAAGTTGAACCAATCCATTCAGCAAATAACTGCCCCGATTGATTGCTTATTCATCAGCAAATGTTCAGAGTGCTGCCAGCATCAAGTAGCTCATTAATATTCTGCTGTTCACTGATACATACTTTAATTCACCAAAATCAATGGGCTGCAAATCTCACTACATCTCTGGCTCAAACAGAAAAGACCAGAATATTAAGGGAAAGGTGAAGTGACAACTCTCAACAGTAAAACAGAATTTGATCAGGTTCAGCAAGTTAATGGCAATGAAGAACGCACTGAAATCGATGCTGTGGAGAATTTTCACAGGAACTGCAGCAGTTTAAGAGGTTGCTCAACGCTGTCTTTTCAAATGAAATTAGGGATGAGCATTAAGTGTTGGCTGCCTAGCAAAAGCTACATCCCATGAAGGAATGAACACATTAAAGAACAGCGTAAGGGGAAAAAAATGGTCAGTCAAAGAGGAATTGCTCAGAACAAAATATTGTCATTTTGAATATTATCAATGCATTATATTTAAGAGCAAAATTTAAAAATACATTGACTAATCACAAAAGTATTACATTGCGCACTCTAACGTTGACGGGCAAAAATAAACTTGTGACTGCCATCCAGTCTTTGCTGCTGGGAAGTACATGTATGGCAGTGAGATTTGGCTAATCTATAGCACTTTGGGAGGAAGGGAAAGAATAGAAAAACAAGAGTTAGATACAGTGGAAACTAAGTGAATTCGTGAAAATAGGTCTTTACCACTTTTTTTTTCATTTTTAAGCCTTTGGGTGCCACATTGAAGTCCCCTCGTGGTCCTTGAGAAGATAGTGGTGATGCTACAATGCCACTGTGTTCCAGGATTTAGGACCAGCAATGAAGGAGAAACACTGATATATTTCATAGCTAGGAGGGCACATGATTGGAAAGAGAACTTTTCAAGAGAACTTCCCAATGGCCATTCCACCCTGCTTTCCAACTGGTGGTGGAAATTGTGGGTTTGGGTGATGTATAGCATAGGTGAGTAATTGAGTAACTGTGTGAATTTTGTAGTTAGGACATAATGTAGCCATTATAAGGTAGTGCAGGAGGAAACAGTCTTTTAGACCGATGGATAAGGTACCAATCAAGTGACTCACTTTGTCGTGGATGGCATTAAGATTCTTGAATATCATTGGAGTTGCACTCATCCAAGCAGGTGCAGAGTGCCATCACCCTCCTGACGTGTGCCTGGTAGATGATAAGGTTCCCTGATATCAAAGGGTCAATCACTCACCCAAGGAGACTGGCCTCTAACCTGCTTTTGTAGTCAGAGGTTCAATTTGGTTTCTCGTCAATGTTGATTCCCAGGATTTTGATGATGGGAGATTTAAGTGTGGTAGCTAGATTTAAGGTCTACGAGTGGCGAGATTCACTCTAATTGAAGATGGTCAATGCCCAGCAATTCATGGGAACATCGGCTATGGCATAGATCAGCCCACATTTTATCATTTCAGGTCTTGAATTGGCCTGCTTTTTTTTTTGTCCCACTGCAGCAATGCAGATGCTGTTTTCTATTCCACTGGGAATGTTCTGATGCCAAGATTTTTTTTTAATACAGCCGCCCTTTCTACAACACAAGGATACTGGGAATTTGTTGGCTTTTAGCCCCAATAGGTTTCTTTGTATTTGAATGATAATAATTACTTTGAGTTTCTCACTCTTATTTCTCCTGGCTACCTTGCTCTCTCTCTAATGCTCTTTTGCATCACTTGTTTATCCTCCAATACCAAGTGCTTCTTTACTGTTGCATTTCATGTTCTCCCTTTTAGCCCATTGTTTGGATCTCCTTTTTAAAATTCTCATTTACTACTCTGCAAGGTTATACTTTTAATCTAAAGCTATCTCTTTTATAACTCTATGAAATGCAACTTTGCAGTAATGTTTTAAACATTTTCTTAAACATCTAATTTTTTATTAATCTATTGTCTTAGAATTTAATATAGTTTTATAAATCATCTTAGCCTGCTCATCCACTCCTATACCACTGATTTTGACCCAATAAATGTTATATAAAAGTTTAGCATATTATCACTCTTCCCTAAAAGATCCTTAACTATGAAATTAGTAATCAATCTAATCTCATTACATAAAATCTAAAGTAACTTATTCCATCATTTGCTTGACAATTTATTTTGCGGGTAACTGTTTCAGAAATATTCAATGAACAAGAATGCCCTAAGCAACTTGATTTGTCCAGTCTAAATAAAAATCTGATGTCTTCCACGATTTCTGTTTCATTGCAGAATGTTGCAGGTCAGTTTAAATAAATGAACAGTCATCCTAGATAACAGAATTAGTACCCTTATTACTTTGATTTGAATTGAACGTTGGAAAAACAAATGCATCTCAGTAAACTACCACAGACATTTATGCTTACATTTTATACTACTTTGAAGGCATGCACAAAGCATACAAAGGCTCAACTTACCCTTCCCTGTGTTTAAAGTGCTTAAAAGCCAAGTTCATAACTTCGTGTACTAAAGCATCTGGCACTGGATGAAGTGGAATCTATAAAACAATTTATACATCAGCATGTTACTAAATGCATTTTTTGAAAATGTAATTCAGACATTGTTTTTTTAATCTGATAAGCAAAATGGTTAAAAAGTAGTTTTTCCAGGCTTTTATCAATCATGACTTTAAGGCTTCAAAGAAATCCTGCATGAGATGACACTGCAAATAAAAACACCACTCCTCAGAAATACCCAATTGTTCTTAAAAATAATAGTAAATGTTTCTCCCATTACTTCTGAAAACTTACATTTCAGATATTGACACATTACAAGGTTTCAAATTAATTACCATTTTTGAGTTACAGTACATGCAGGATACATCTTGAAAATACACAAAATATTAAAGAACACAACAGAAAGATGTTCTAGTTTCACAATGCATTTCTGAGGTGAAAGATTAAAGTACTCAATATACACCGATCAGCCAAAACATTATGAACACCTGCTTAATATGCTGTTGGTCCTCCGTGCGCCTCCAACACAGCGCCTACCTGCCGAGGCATGGACTCTACAAGATCCTGTGGTATCTGGCACCAAAACATTAGCAGCAGATCCTTCAAGTCCTGTAAGTTGTTAAGTGGAGCCGCTGTGGATTGGACTTGTTGATCCAGCACATCCCACAGATGCTCAATCGCATTGAGATCTGGAGAATTTGGAAGCCAGGGCAACACCGTGAACACTTCATCATGTTCCTCAAACTATTCCCAAACAATGTGTGCAGTGTGGCAGGGCGCATTATCCTGCTGAAAAAGGTCACTGCCATCAGGGAATACCATTGCCATGAAGACTGGAGCGACTAGGCTTGCATACACTGGAATTTAGAAGGATGAGAGGGAATCTTATCGAAACATATAAGATTATTAAGGGGTTGGACACGTTAGAGGCAGGAAACATGTTCCCAGTGTTGGGGGAGTCCAGAACCAGGGGCCACAGTTTAAGAATAAGGGGTAGGCCATTTAGAACGGAGATGAGGAAACATTTTTTCAGTCAGAGAGTTGTAAATCTGTGGAATTCTCTGCCTCAGAAGGCAGTGGAGGCCAATTCTCTGAATGCATTCAAGAGAGAGCTCTTAAGGATAGCGGAGTCAGGGGGTATGGGGAGAAGGCAGGAATGGGGTACTGATTGAGAATGATCAGCCATGATCACATTGAATGGTGGTGCTGGCTCGAAGGGCCAAATGGCCTACTCCTGCACCTATTGTCTATTGGTCTGCAATGATGTTTAGGTAGGTGACATGTGTCAAATTGAAGTCCACATGAATGGCTGGACCCAGGGTTTCCCAGCAGAACATTGCCCAGAGCATCACACTCCCTCCACCGACTTGTCGTCTTCCCACAGTCGGTTCAGACCAGACAGGATAGCCTTCGTTGCCCTTACGCATCGATGATGTCCTGTCGCAAGTTTGTGGTTTGTCCCTTCTTGGACCACTGTCGGTAGGTACTCACCACTGCTGACAGGGAGCACCCCACAAGCCTTGCCATTTTAGAGATGCTCTGACCCAGTCGTCTGGCCATAACAATTTGGCCCTTGTCAAAGTTGCTCAGGTCTTTACTCCTGCCCATTTCTCCTGCATCCAACACATCAACTTCAAGAACTGACTGTTCACTTGCTGCCTAATATATCTCACCCTTTGACAGGTGCCATTGTAACAAGATAACAAATGTTATTCACTTCACCTGTCAGTGGTCATAATGTTTTGGCTGTTCGGTGTAAAGTCTTTTACCAATTTGACCATATCTGCAAGGGAAAAATCCATATGCAATCATATCGACGTCTGTCCACAATGGTTGGGACCACTATCGTTGGTTCTATCACACGGAATGGGATAAATTCATAACATTCTACATTTCTTCATAATCTGTAAATCCATGGCCCAGCATGTCCTGCACTTAATCAAACCAGGAAACCAACCTTATCTCAATAATTTATTCACAAAATAAGGTGTATGCCTCTCAACACAAGCAGCATGTCACAGACAGATGGAGTACTTTCTCACGATTGAAGCAGATTAAAGGTCCTGTCTCATCATATTCAACCATGAATGATCATTGAAGAAATATGGCACACTCTTGCTCTCCTGCTCATTACTACTTCAAGCCAACTCCCTCAAGATCATGGCCGAGAATTTGCTTTCTTGATTGTTCTCCCCAACACTTGACTCAACTGTAAATGTGAATCCTGAATGCATTCAATGATTCAGTCCCCATAATTCTTTGGGGGAGGGAACGCTTAAGATTCAAAATCCTCAGAAGGCTCATCTCCAAATAAAACAGTGACTTTTGTTTATTCATTCACTTAAAGGGCCTGTCCCACTTAGGTGATTTTAAAGCGACTGCCGGTGATTAGGCTGTCGCCGAACATTCGCCGGGGTGTCGCGGGCATGATCGTGAGGAGTCTTCAATGAATCGTAGCGGATCTCGGCGCGTTGCGGAAAATTTTTCCAGATATAAATTTCTCGGCAACAGCTGGCTTGTCGCCAGGTATCGTAGCTTATTGCGGGCGCTCTCGCATGCTGTCCCCAGGTTTGCTAGGTTGTCACAGATGCATTTAGAAGAATGTAATATTAAATGAAGAAAAGGCATTTGAAGATACCAGAAGATAGTTTTGTTTAACCAATTTATTTACCGTCAGGACATTTGACAGGTAGATTGGAGGCGACAATTTGACGGTCAGTTAAGCGTGGGAATTTCTCGATGTTTCCGAAGACGGTGTAATCTCTTAGCCAGGTGCTAGTTTAACAAAAAAAGTAACTTATATCAACCCGACTCTGCATTGTCGTGGCCATTGACGTAGGGTAAAATAAAATTTTGGCGATCTGCTACGACTTTGACAGTCGCCTAAAAAATCACCTAAGTGGGACAGGCCCTTAACGTGGATGTCTTTTGGAATGCAGTATTGATTGTGCATCTCCACTTCTCAGGCCGCAGCTCAGTCAGCCAGACCAAATAAGAAGTGCAGATTTCCTTCCTTCATGGATCTTAATGACAATCTAGTTTTGTTTCACAGTTACCATTACTGAGAACAGCCTTAATTCTAAATGTATCTATTCGAATTTAAATTCCCTGGCTGCCACAATGCCTTTCCGAACTTTAGCTGCTGATTCATTAACCTAACCATCACACCAGATGATACAGTCTACATTTTGCCCTTAAGAAGAAAGATCCTCCAACCATTTACCTTGTTGTTCCCTCAGGATCATGTACATTTAAATGAAATCACCTTTAATTTTTCAAAACTCTGATGTATATCTTGCTCTGCCTTAATCCTTCCATCCTAGGAACCAAATTAGTACATATTCTCTGATGTACATTCAATGATAATATATCCTTTCTTAAATTCTCCCAAAACAAAACTTCAAGGTTTGTCTCACCATTGCCCTGTAACACTGTAACAAGACTTCCCCATGTTGCATTCCAACTTTCTTTCAATTAACAGGACAGAAAGCTCACAAAGGGATAGGAGAGTATGGCCAAGTGGAATAGGAATCGATGTGAAAGGTGAGGTGAGTAATGGATTAAAAGTATTCTATATGAATGCGCAAAGTATAAGAAGTAAAGAGGATTTGAGGCTCAGTTAGAGATTGGTAGATATGACATTGTGGGGATTACAGGGAGACATGGCTGCAGAAGGATCGGAACTGGAACTGAATATTCAGGGTTATACGTCCTAAAGAAAGGACAGGCAGGTAGGCAGAGGAGGTGGAGTAGCTCTGTTGGTGAGGGATGAAATTCAGTCCCATGCGAGGGGTGACATAGGGACTGATGACGTAGAGTCGCTGTGGATAGAATTGAGGAATTGTAAAGGTAAGAAGATACTAATGGGAGTTATCTACAGGCCCACAAACAGTAGCTGGAGAAAGGGTGCAAGTTGAGGTAGGAGTTAAAATTGGCATGTAACAAAGGTAATGCCACTGTGGTTACGGGAGATTTCAATATGCAGGCAGACTGGGAAAATCAGGTTGGTTCTGGACCCCAAGAAAGGCAGTTTGTAGAGTGCCTCCAAGAAGGATTCTTAGAGCAGATTATACTGGAGCCTACCAGAGAGAAGGCAATTCTGGATTTAGTGTTGTCCAATGAACTAGATTTAATAAGGGAACTCAAGGGAAAGGAACCGCTAGATAGTGACCATAATATGATGTTTTAATCTGCAATTTGAGAGGGAGGAGGTTAAATCAGAAGTGTCAGTGTTGCAGTTGAACAAAGTTGAATGAAGGCATGAGAGAGGAGCTGGCCAAGGTCGACTGGAAAAGGATCCTAGCAGGAATGACGGTGGAACAGCAATGGCAGGAATTTCTGGGCATAATCCAGAAGATGCAGGATCATTTCATTCCAAAGAGGAAGAACGATTCTAAAGGGAGTGAGGCAACCGTGGCTGGCAAGGGAAGTTAGGGATGGAATAAAACTAAAAGAAAAGGTGTATAACATAGCAAAGAGTATTGGGAATTCAGAGAATTGGGCAACTTTCAAAGGACAACAGAAGGTAACAAATAGGGCAATACCGGGTGAAACGATGGTACGAGGGTAAGCTGGCCAAGAATATAAAGGATAGTAAAAGCTTCTTTCGGACTGTTAAGAGAAAAAGATTAGCAAAGACAAATGTGGGTCCCTTGAAGGCAGAAACTGGTGAAATTAATATGGGAACAAGGAAATGGCAGAAAAGTTGAACAGGTACTTTGGTTCTGCCTTCACTAAGGAAGACATAAACAATCTTCCAGACGTATTATAGGACAGAGGATCTAGGGAAACAGAGGAACTGAAAGAAATTTGCATTAGGCGAGAAATAGTATTGGGTAGACTGATGGGACTGAAGGCTGATAAATCCCTAGGACCTGATGGTCTGCATCCCAGGGTACTCAAGGAGATGGCTCAAGAAGTCATGTACATATGTACTTACAAAATAGGTTTCCAGGAAAGCACAAATACTTAAAGGGCCATTTTATAAAATCCATAAAGTCACAGATTTCTTTTATGGTTAACCAGGATAAGTCATTAATTTTCTTTCTTCTCTTCTTTGCGTACTAGAAAATACAAAGAACCCATTTCTTCCGAAAATATTATTTATAGTTTCTGCCATGTCTAAAATCCAGTGGATATTCACCCAAAAGTTACATTGTAGTGGTACAGTATCTAGTATCTATCAATATTTTTTGTTATATCAGAGAAAACAAAGTCAAAAGCACTGCATAAGCTTACCTGTTTTAAAACTTCTATTAAAACTAAGCAAAAAATGAAATCTATAGCTAAGTCTCTTCGTTCAAGCAAATAATCTCTATCACGATGTTGTTCGTCCCTGAAAAAGAAAACATTGGAAGAGTGTCACCTTACAATTGTTTCTTGTTCTATGTTCTGATTTTATGACAAGAAAATCATAGCATCGACAATAATACTTCTTTCTGTACATGTGATTGTACCAAACACAATTATTTAAATTAATTAGTTTTGGGCCATCGAGTAAAATGAAAAGAGATATCCTAGGGAAAAATTGGACAGCTTGGCAGACAATTTGGAGTACGATGCCTTATTCTATTATTAAATATGATAAAACTCCTTTCTTCAGGCACACTCAAGACTTTGGTAGAGCTGAACAGGTGAGAACTACAGAAAGGTATTCCAATTAATACTCTCAAAACTCATGTAATACACTTGTTTTTTAAAATGACGTTACATAGCAGCATAATAAACTTTGTGGTGAACCCGGTAACTTTCAAGAAAATGCTGAAATTAAGGGTTTGGTGTGGCAAAAGGAGAGCGGGAATCAGTTTTGATTAATCTCTGCAAAACTATCAGATACCACATTATCAAAGTTTCATTGTATCTGCACCAGAAAGTGAAAGATTTGGGTGGCTATCATCAATTATTATAAAATGTTACTCTTCATTATACCTTTTATTGGTCTTTTATTTCAGAGAGTAAATTAAGATTTATTTTTCAATTCAAATTCAATTTTCCTGCATAGGTTACCATTAAAAATACAAATACTCCAAAATGGCATACGGTTTATAGGACCAGAGGGATTTTCTCATTTTATATTACTTTCTCGCCCAGTAAGGGTTTTTCTGTAATGATCAGAAAATTCAAATGCCGTCCACACATCAATAGCAATGTTTAAAAAAAACTGGCTAGGCATAATCCAAAGACACCATAAGCGATCTATTTGACCAGGAGGTTGACCAAGCTTCTCATCTACTTACCGATAAAAAAATATTCCTCGAAACAAAATATTATGCAATATAACTGGACCAAAGTAAGAATTTTGCTGTCAAGTGTTTACTCTAAAAACAGTGATCGAAATTAAACACGCCGAACAGATATGGGCGTGGTTGAGGCTGTTTTCTTTGGAACCGAGACACTGAGAGATTTGATCAAAATGTATAAAATAATGATATTCCTGGGAAGGAAGAGTAGCAAGAAAAGTTTCTTTAGCAGAGCTCAATTACCAGAAAACACAGATTTAATAGAAAACATTGATTTAAAGTGAAATTAGATATGATGGGGGGAATAAAATGGTGGAGATTTACTGAGAGATCCACTAGAGGAGGAGAAGAAACCTTTACCAGATTAAAAAAGAGGTGAGCAACCCTTGTACTGTAAATGAGAATTAGAAAGCGAGATTAGTCTGACTAGCTTTAAAAAATATATATTATTGGCACAATAGAATGAATGGCCCCTTCTCTATAAAATTTAATGATTCAATAAATAAAATAATCAATCATTGTTTCCTTCACTTTTCTTATTTTTCTAAATAAGGATTAAATAAACACACCCTTTTGATTTTGTACTTGATCGTGGTCGATATTCATAGGATTCATCTTCCGTTCCATTCTGCCGTCTGTACCAGTCAAATAAGGTGCGTAATAAAGACGGAAGGCAGTGCTCTGCTACTGAGCTCATAGAGCTAATCACCTGCAAAAATAGTCACAAAAATTCTCATAATTGGAAATAACCTGTTTGTACAGTTCAAGCAAAAAAGAGTAGACTATCACTATCAGTATTTAAGTGCGCTGGCTTGATTGCCAACCCAACTTGAAGCGCTTAAATTCTTCAATGCTCTTGTAACCAATACTGGAGCTAACAGAGCAATTCTGAAGGCCACATTAGGATTCATTTGTGTTATTGATTTTCCTTATTATCTGAATGTAGGCACAATTGAGATTATCATCAATTTTTAAGTCATGGAGTCATACAGTCAAACTGGCACTTTGGCCCAACGTGCCCATACTGACAAAGATACCCCATCTACACCAGTCCCATTTGCCTGTTTTTAGCCGATCACACTCTAAACATTTCCTATCCATGCAGCTGTCCAAATGTCTTTTAAATGCTGTTGGAAGTACCTGCCTCAACTGCCTCCTCTGGCAGCGCGTTCCATACACCCACCACTCTGTGAGAAAAGGTTGACCTTCAGGTCGGTGCCAGAAATGCAGTGAGACTTGTGTACTCCTCAGGTGAGGTCTGCTATATGATTTTACCAAGTTGAATGCAAAACAAAGCATTTCACTGTTCCCAAATACGTAACAATAAAGCATCATTGAATCATTGAACCATAGAACCTTTCAGCCTCCTGCACTCCACGGAATAAAGTCCTAATCTGCCCAACCTCTCCCTCTAGCTCAGGCCCTTACGTCCTGGCCACATCCTCGTAAATCTCTGCATTCTTTCAAGATAACAACACCCTTTGGCAGGGTGACCAAAATTGAACACAATTTCCCAAATGTGGCCTCACCGACATCTTGTACAACTGTAACATAACTTCTATACTCAATACAATGGACCCATACCAAATTTACCAAAAGCTTTCTTGAACACCCTAACTGTGATGCTGCTTTCAAGGAACTATTGCTTTCCAACACTCCAAGTTCACTCTGCTCTACGACACTTCCCAGATTCCTGCCCTCACGGTGAACGTCCTGCCCAGGATTGATTTACCAAAATGCTACACCTGGCAATTTTTTAACAAAGATCTTAAAACAATGCTTATTGAACATGTAAATTGTGCTCTCTGATTACTAATGTACAAACAGAACCATAATGTTACTTAACCAATTATGAGTCACTTCAAGTGCATGACGTGACTAAGTGGGAGATACTAACACTAAATTCATGTATAATTCAGAAAAACTCACTTCCTTTGAACATTCATTGACATGGCATTTGACTTTGAAATTTGGCAGACAAGTGTAAAATTTTTAAATGCACTGTGTGCAAACATGAATTTTGTTCTGCAACAATTTTCCCAACGACAAGTCAAGTCAAATTTATTTATAGAAGCACATTTAAAAATAACCCACGTTGACCAAAGTGCTGCACATCAGAGACAACCTCACTTCCCTACTCTAGCCTCCCACCATGCTGTCTGAAGCTCGACTAAATATTGAACATTGGGATTCTGTATCTTATAGTTACGATTTTATTATTTTTTAATTACAAATCACTTCAGCCTTTCTCTTGAAAAAGTGAATAGCCTGCAACTTGCAATAAGATATAAAAAGTCTAATGAGTCTACCGCTAATGGCACAAACCAATTAATTATTGGATAATCCAAACTACTCTCCAAAGATACCAGATTTAAATTGCTGTAAAGATGCAATTAAACTATGAATGTATGTTAGAGGCTTTTCACTGCCACAAGAATTTATTTTACTTACCTGTTCACTTCTTCCAGATTTTTTTTTTAACCAGTTAGGAACTACTTGAGTATATAACTTTAAGTTCTCCAGGGTAGACACAAAATGCTGGAGTAACTCAGCAGGTCAGGCAGCATCTCCGGAGAGAAGGAATGGGTGGTGTTTCCGGTCGAGACCCTTCTTCAGACTGATGTCAGGGGATGGGGCAGAACAAAGATAGGATGTAGTAGGTGACAGGAAGACTGGTGGGAGAACTGGGAAGGGGGAGGGGCTAGAGAGGGAACGCAGGGACTATCTGAAGTTAGAGAGGTCAATGTTGATACCACTGGGGTGTAAACTACCCAAGCGAAATATGAGGTGCTGTTCTTCCAATTTGCACTGGGCCTTATTCTGGCAATGGAGGAGGCCCAGGACAGAAAGGTCAGATTGGGAATGGGAGTGGGAGTTAAAGTGCTGAGCCAACGGAAAATCAGGTTGGTTAAGACAGAAACGATCGCCAAGCCTGCGCTTGGTCTCGCCGATGTAGAGAAGTGGACACCTGGAATAGCAGATGCAGAAGATGAGATTGGAGGAGGTGAAGGCGAACCTCTGCCTCACCTGGAAAGACTGTTTGGGTCCTTGGATGGAGTCGAAGGGGGAGGTAAAGGGACAGGTGTTGCATCTCCTGCGGTTGCTGGGGAAAGTACCTGGGGAGGGGGTGGTTTGGGTGGGAAGGGACGAGTGAACCAGGGAGTTTTGGAGGGAACGGTCTCTGAGGAAAGCAGAAAGGGGTGGAGATGGGAAGATGTGGCCAGTAGTGGGATCCCATTGGAGGTGGCGGAAATGTTGGGATATAATATGTTGCATGCGATGGCTGATGGGGTGGAAGGTGAGGACAAGGGGGACTCTGTCCTTGTTACGAATAGGGGGAGGGGGAGCAAGAGCAGAGCTATGGGATATCGAGGAGACCTTAGTGAGAGCCTCATCTATAACGGAAGAGGGGAACCCCCGCTCCCTAAAGAATGAGGACATCTCCGATGCCCTTGTATCGAACACATCCTGGGCGCAGATGCGGCGTAGACGGAGGAATTGGAAGTAGGGGATAGAGTTTAAGTTCTCCAGGATACATTTCCAAGAGTCTTGAATGCCAAAATGATTTGCTGACTGGACCCATCTCACAGTTGCTGCAAATTCCTCGTGATCACATCACATTATTTTCTGCTGGCCACTAACCTAACCAAAGGCTTCCTCAAGCCTTGGTGCTTGTTTGAAACACAACCCAGTCTGGAGATTCTAAAAGCACTACACTACCTTTACAATCAATAAATTCAGAGTTTAACTCAGAAATCCTCATGAGGAAGTGTACAGGGTGGTCCAAAGTTGTCAGAATAGGAAGAATTATAATATTTCATTAGCTGTAAATTGTCTTATGAAATCATTAAATCATACTACATTTAAAGGTATTTTGTAGCATTGGCCTGTAGAAATGTTTTTTTAAATGAATAGTTGACTTAAATCATTCAGGTTTCCCAAGTCACTGATCAGAAAATCATTTATTTAAAACTTTCCCAACAAAGGATGAGCTACACCAAGAGAATGCATTTGTTTCCCTTTCCTTTCTACCTTCCATTAAAAAAAATCCTGCCACTATATTTTGCGAGAACACCAAGCCTCCTCCTGGAAATTCTCAAAACAATCAATCCTTTGCGACCATCTTGCTATCTTGAAGTAGATAAACTCAGTAGAACAAATATTAATACCACTATATCTCAGAGCATTAACAGAAACACTATAGTGCAATATTCGGCCTTGCATATCTGTTCTATTGATGACAAGGGACTAATTAAATTGAGCAATGCATGGGCACAAGGAATAACTGGACAAAAATGGGACAGTCAGATGAGAGAGATTTTATCGATCAATTGTTGATTTTGTATTGTAAAAAGGGGTCTTTGGGAGAGTGGGGAACTTGCAATGAAGCTGCAGACTGAATAACAGCCTGCGCGAGAGTAAAGAGCACTTTTTGTTAATCATAGAAATAGAGTTAAAATGGTCAATAAAAGCTGATGTTATAGTTAAGAGTTAAAGCTGAGTAAAGTCAAGTTATAATATTGAGGTTAGGCACATGGAACCTTGTAACTGGAACTAAATACTACACACTACAACTTTACCTCATCCACCAATAACGGAAATGTTTTATTCCCATATGATCGCTGATAGTGGGGTAACATACATGGTTCTCAGTAATAACAGAACTTTTTCTTTTAACTACTGTAATTACCAGATATTTCCAAGATTTTGATCCAGCACTAATTGAATATGTAATATGTGCCCAGGTTAAAGTTATTTGGGCGTGGAAGTGGAACTCGGAGATTAACGTTTTTTCTTAACTTTGCCACTTTCTTCCCTCCCTGATTTACATGCAAAAGCAGAAAGGTGCTGTTAAATTAGTTTGGGGAATTAATACAGTCCTTCCTCTAGACATCATGTACGGTAGCCAAGAATCCACAGGTAGTTCAGAGAATCAAAAGACTCCAAGATTAGAGATATTGATCAGGCAGACTGCCTCAGCTTAAGCAGTCTGACTGTCCTGAATTTTGCTTGCCTGCATACTTAAATAGCAGGTAATGACCAATATAAACTAGAGAAAGCTACTTCTTCATCCTTCTTGAGCCAGATCATTGCCATGCCTTCCGCATAATTATTTTAATAATTACTATGACCAGAACATAAACTAGATCAAATGTATCAACATTCCAAGAGCAGGGTAGAGCATGAATAAACAAATGAATAGCTTACTTCCTCATGTCTCAAAGCCTTTCCATGAATTACAATGTTTGGTCAATCAGTTGTGCAACTTCAGTAATTGTCAAGAAATTTGCTGATATTTTTTTCCAAAATGGTATTTACACGAAGATGATAACATTTTCAATAGTACATGTTGGATACCGGTGATAGATCGGTGAGATAAAACGCAAACTTGGTTACTGCTTTACAGATCACTCTGCCATGGTCACCAGGAACTCCCAGTTGCTAGCTATTTCAATTTTCCTCCCCACTCCCACCCCAGCCTATCCACCCTCTGCCGCCTCTCTGTGATGGAAAGCAAATGCAAACCTGAGGAACAGCACCTCATATTCTGCCTCAGTAGTCTCCAATCTGATGGCATGAATGTCGAATTCTCCAATTTAATGCTATCTTTCACACACACCTATCCCATCGATCTTCCTTGCATTGTTCCCAACTGCACAACTGTCTCACCTTTTTGGTCCCATACCCCATTTTCAATTCCCATCAAATCCCGTCATCTTCAGCCTCTGATTACCTGTATCATCCATGTCCAAGACACTATTACCTGCATCCCACACTCCCCACCTAACTCCATCCACCATTTTGCCCCTCCAATGTGGGTCAACTTATCGAATACAGTTCTTGCCCCCCCCCCCCACCACTTTATATGGCTACCTTCCCTCCATTCCTTCAGACCTAAAACATCACCTGTTCCTTTCCCTCCACAAGTGCTGCCTGACATGCTGAGTTCCTCCAGCAGTTTGTTTTTTGCTCCGAATTGCAGAATATGCAATCTTTTATATCTCCTTCTCCTTAGATATTAATATCTTTTTATTTTCTCACGAATTGAGTAAAACTGAAAGCTAGCAATGTAACAGGAACAAGCAATATTCAGTAACATGGAGAATGTTGTTTCGGTGGATAAAATTAAAGAATCATAAATTTCCTACTACAACAATTGCAACTCTTGATTTCTTACCTGATCAAATTGTAAATCTTCACCTCTTTGTAATGATCTGGACAATGGTTTCTCCTACAAACACAAACAAGGAAAAAAGTTACTCTACTGTGGCTTTCAAGTTATAGAAAAAAGTCAGCATCGATTGTACTTAAATTAAATTTAGAAAAGACAAACCACATAAGTATGCCATTTAATAATATTTACTGAGAGTCCTCAAAAAGAGAACATTCAAATAACACAAATAAAGTTTCCTCGACAAAATGTTCCTTTTTGTGTTGGCTGTTAGTAGAAAACCCAAGTGTGTACATCGTCAATTCTGGCAGTTGTTACTAGTAAAAGCGGCAGAGGTGGGCAGAGTTCACCCAATCCCCACCTCCCCTACCCACTTGTGTCTTGGAGTTCTGGGTAATCTGGTGTGCTTATGCGAAATATCAACTGGTGGTCAATCACTGCAAGTTATCACTGGACAATTGTTCAGCAGGTTTTTTTCAAGATACAATGGATTCCAATAGCAGAGAACTTGATTCATTTATACTGTGATGAGTTCCAAAAATAATTGATACCTTCTTAAATTCACTTTGTTTCCCCCTTACTTGCGACCCAGAATATGAATGGATTATGTATCTGAAAAATAATATTGACCCTCAAAGGTCTTGTGTACAAAAGTCACATTTATCTGACTTATTTTGTAGATCGAATTTTCAAAGAAAACATGGAAAAATATAAAGATGGATATTGGGTTGCAGTCAGGGACACCCATCATGATGTTCCATAGGCCAAATATGATCACAATAACTATTGGCCAAGTGAATAATTCCTAGGCTAGAATGTTCCATCACGAATGTCAAGATATCATATGCTTCAATGATCTCTCACCATTACACTGATTTTATTGGAAGTGTTGAAGAGCCATTTATTAAAGATCACAATGTGTCTGAGGAAATAAAAACATTAGTTAAGTGATGGTGGTGGGAAGCAGTAATTAGAGAAAAGAACTAGACCTAACTAATGGGGTAATGAAGGATTTGCTGGTTGTTCATTATCCTTTTACTAATACTGCAACAGGCCATAACAATATAATTGAGGCCTGTTTCATTGAGGCTGTTAGGTGACCACATATTGCATTTTGCATAAATGACATTAAACAAGCATTTTATGCCCTCTGGTTTCATGGTAATGCGAGAGCACAGAAGAATTGGAAGAATTTCCAGTAGAATAATGACAGCTTTAAAAAAACAAGATTGTTTTTGACACAATATCTCTAGTAATAGACTTTTCTCATTTGGGCATATTAATCTCAATCCAGTATCAAACAATTAAATTTTAAGTGTTGATATTTAGCATAATGGAAATATATTTCAGTATTTCAGGGGATGTCTTTAAAATTACATTTACTATTTTTGGCTAAGCAGTACTGATAAATTATACTACTCTTATGCTAGTAAAAATGGTTCACTTCTTGTTGCAATTAAATGCAAACATATCAGGATTCTAGTGAGTGAATAGACAACCAAAAATCACCAATTCCAATTTTATCAATTGTTTTCAGCAAATCACTGTCCACAAATTAGACCTCACCTAAAAAGCTCTGGTTTGTATTGGTATATTTGTTTGCGTAAATGTTGAATACCATCTGGTGAAAGGATATGACATCAATTAAAAAAAACATTTGATGTTCTATTCAAATTCAGACATTGATATTGAACCTCAAAGATCCTGCACGCATCTAATTTGTGAACATTCAGAAAAGAAATTGCTGCATTGAAAGCAAGTGTGCTTTCAGCTGCCAAGGGCATAAGCTCTAGAATGCACTCTCTACAATGTTCCAACTCTTTCCTTCCTTAGTACAAATTTTAAGGTTCTTTTCAAAAATTATCTTATCTAATATTTCCTTTGTTATTAAACAAAGGAATTAAATTATGTTTGCTAATACCCATGAAGTACATTGACGTTTTTCTACATTAAATAATGTGAAAACAAAAACAAAAATGAAAACAGACCATTTTTCTATGGCAACAGTTACATTGAAGAATATAAAGCTAAAAAAGGCAAAGAGCATGTACATAAGTAAAATTGATGAATATAAAGCAAACAAATGTTTAGTTCAGTTTATTGTCACGTGTACCGAGCTACAATGAAAAATTAAAATGCTAAGAGAACACTCAAAAAGATGGTGTGTTACTTGGAGAGAAATCTGCAACTGGTGCTATTCCCAAAGGTTTGCCACCATAATCTTTCTTGGTGGCAGAGTTGAGAGTTTAAGAGGCGCTGTGGGAGTAGACTCAGAAATAATTAACGCGCATTTTGTTACTAGCATAGACTGTGGCGATATGCACTTACATTGAAGGGAATGACCAATTCGAGCACAAGTTAAGAGTGGGATTTGATGACAGCTATTCCATTGACCATCATGGAAACATCCCCACATCTGAACATGATGGAAGATAGGTCATTGATGAAGCCAATGACGATGTTTGGGCTTAAGAAAATGTTCTGTACAACTACAGTGGCAATATTCCTTGACCAGGTTGACTGACCTCCAATAACTACAACCATCTTACTTTGTGTGCAGTTTGACTCCATCCATTAGACACTTAATGTAACCCCTTAAACGACCATTGACAAAATTTATCAGGCTCTTTGTTAATGAAGGGCAATTGCCTTTGTGTCACCTCTGGAATTAAGCGCTCTTGCGCATGTTTGAACCGAGGTTGTAGCCAAGATATTCTGGAAAAATCTAAGCCAGCTAATGATAAGCAGATTATTGACGAGCAACCCTACTGTAGCAACTTAACACAAGGCACAATAGTGTGTAACAAAGTCTTCAGTGCTGAAGCCAGAATATTGTCTCTCCCATACCTTCAGCTAGTAACTAGTCCTCTCAACCTTTTCTTCACCGTACGGGATTGAAATAACTGAAGATTGGCTTCCGTTTGGCACTGTACAATACTAACCACTACCTCAGCGACTATGATTTACTATTGTTTCGTAGGAAAATAGCTGCAGATGCTGGTACAAATCGAAGGTATCACAAAATGCTGGAGTAACTCAGCAGGTCAGGCAGCATCTCTGGAGAGAAGGAATGGGTGACGTTTCGGGTCGAGACCCTGCTTCAGACTGATGTCGGGGGAGGCGGGACAAAGAAAGGATATAAGTGGAGACAGGAAGACAATGAGAGAACTGGGAAGGGGGAGGGGAAGAGAGGGACAGAGGAACTATCTAAAGTTAGAGGTCAATGTGGGGTCTCGACCCGAAACGTCACCTATTCCTTCTCTCCAGAGATGCTGCCTGACCTGCTGAGTTACTCCAGCATTTTGTGATACCTATGATGGTCTTTGTTTCGGTTGCACTAAGGATTTCAGTTTTGCACTATTTTGATCTGGTTATCTGGTATTACTTATTAATTAATTGTATTTTTTGACTATTGAATACCTATTTTTGAGTTTTGTGTAAATGGGCATGTAAAACAACTGTAAGTAAGCATTTCATTTCTCCATTGGTGGTACATATGACAATTGAACACTGTTGAATTGACTCTTGGTACATGCAGGGCCCTTTTGGCATTTAGGATGGGTTTGCTCTTGGATACATCCTTCTAACAGCTACTTAATTATCCTTTATCATTCATGGCAAGATGCAGTAATACTGTGGAGTTTTTGTTTTGCTCAGTTGGCTGTGAGATTGTTAGCTGCCTATCACGTGCTGGTTTTACTGTTTAGCATGCATGAGTTGCAGCTTTACAATGCTGGCATATCATTTTTCATACCCCTGTTGGTGCACCCGGCCTGCTCTTCTCATTCCTTATTGAATCAGGGTTGAGCTGCTGTCTTTCTTGATGACAGAGTGAGTGATGTGCCAGGTCACAAAATTACATGTTGTGATTAAACAAAACTCTGTTATTGTTGACAGCCACAATGCTTCATCAAAGCCCAGCTTTTAACTGTTGAATTGTTCTGAGTTTATCCCTTTTAGCACAGAGGGAGGGTCACATCATACGGTGGAAGGTGTACAGTATTAGTAAGAGAGTTAATTTTGCTGTCAAGACTGCTACGAATGTTGTAAAGGACAGAGGCATCAGCATACATTGGAGAGGATGAGGTCAAGCAATTTAATCTCTTGCAGAAAAGGCTACAAAGTGCAAGAGCAACTCTGCAGATCAGGCAACATCTCTGGAGAACATAGATTGGTGACATTTTGGGTCAAGACCTTTCACACTCCAGTAGTTTGTGTCCTTTTGTGTATTAACCAGCATCTGCAGTTTCTTGTTTTTACATGGATAGCATACAAGGAACTGTAGATGCTGTTTTACAAAAAAAGACAGAAAATGGTGGAGTAACTCAGCAGGTCAGGTAGCATTCCTAGAGAGCATGGATAGCATACAAGGAACTATAGATGCTGGTTTTATCCCTTGTATTGGTTCGAACAAAGACTGCAGCTAAATCCTTCAGAATTCAGCCAGATCTGCTAATGTTTTGTTCTCCAGACACTGTGGTAATTTTTGAATTGTTTTTCAACTCAGTACAGCGTTTTAATTCAGCGGCTGAGGAAGGTGAGAGGTACAAACTGAATAATTTTAATTCCTCCTATTTGAACTGATACACTAAGCTTTCAGAGTCTGCAGTCATTGTTGAGGAATCTCACAGCTACTCCATCACACCTGTGCTTCCATCTAAGGATTGTGTTGAAGGAACCGAGTACAATGTTTTAAAGATATGATTCTCTGAGTACCATCTTGTTCAAATATAGCTCAACTAGCCAGTGAAACAGCTCTCTCAATTTAAACTCCATGTTCACAAGGAAGACTTTGCAAGATTACTAGGCTGGGTGTAATTTTTCAATGGCTTAATTCAGTGCCAAGGTTGATGTCAGATGGTCTGTCCTGTATAATACTTATTTTCTTTAAACTGTTTTTTAGAAATTTTGGTGGCTTGATGGGTCAATTCAGAAAGCAGTTAAGAGTCAATCATATATAGGTCTGGAGTCATATATAGGCCAGTCTGGGTAGGGGAGACATATTACATGCAGTAAAGAATATGAGATTTATTTTGAATGAGTAGGTAATGTACAGCTGATTAGCTAACTCATGCCATGCATTGTCTCCAGTTTAAATATTCATGAATTAACTCCTGCTGCTAAATGAGAGAAATGCAATTACCATCATACAATGTCGACATTTCTATTTCCCATAATTGCATCTTGAATTCACTGAATGAAAATGGCAACTTGTCAAAATAATTATCAGCCTGGTAACACGAACTCATAGCAATTAAAAATTGCTATCCGTCTAAAAGATTTTTGACGGAAATGGACTGTTATCAAAGAAGGGAACTGTCACTGGAATAAGGGCCTAAAGATCAAATATTAATATTATGACTTTGACTACCCCATATTTAAATCTACAGTAATGTTTTCAACATTCGTCTGAATTATTTGCCTTTAGGTATTGTCAATACTCCTCAATTGATCAATGGATAAAGCACAGAAGTCATACAGCGCTGTCAAAATGAAACAGCACTGTTCTTCAAAATTAGCAATCTAAGTAAATTAACTGAGTCTGCATTAATAATGGATAAAAACATTGACTTTCAGTCTGTTTCATATTGTCTCTTGAAGAAAATAGGATGATGCTGGCATACACAGCTAAGTAAAAAACAAATGTGTGCAGATTTTCAATCTTATGTTAATATTCATGCCTGAAACCTTGCAGTTTTTCTTGGACAAGGTATTCACTTGTAATGCATGTCCTTGTAATAATTATCTGATAAAAGAAAAATCTCACAGTTCAGGACCAGCATGTTTCAGTAAGGAGGGATAAGGATAGCAAGGTAAGGGAATCACGAATGATCAGAGAGGTTCTAAATTTCATGAAAAAGAAAATAGGAAGCAAGTGTAAGATTTAGGAAGATGAAATCAGACAAGAGTCTTTGATTAATATAAACGATGCAGGAAAGAACTCAAGCAGGGAATGTAGGGCCAAAACAGGCCATAAAATGCCATTATCAAGACAGATGAAAGAAAAGTGCAAGGTTTTTTTAATATGTACATTAAAAACAAGAGGGTAACCAGGGAGAAGGGCCAATCAAGGATAAAGGTGGGAATTTATGCTTGGGAGTCAGAGGTTGCAGGCAAGGTACTAAACAGCAACTTTTCAACTGTTTTAACCAAGGAAAATGATATAGAGGACAGCTAGATCACTGTGGGTATAAGAAGAATCAGGGCAGTTTGAAATTAAGGAGGTATATTGGGTCTCTTAAAAAGCATTAAAGTGAATGTCCCCAGGGCCTGATGGTATCTATCCCAAGATATTGAGAGAGGTAAGAGGGGAGATTGCAGGGGCCTTGACCAAGATCTTCGTATCCTCTCCAGCCACAGAGAAGTCCTGGAAGACTGGAAAGTAGCCAATGTCATTATTTTGTTTAAGAAGGGAAGTAGAAATAATCCAGGAAATTGTGGGGCTTCACATCAGTGGTACAGAAACTAACAAGAGATGGGACTTAAGAAAATAACTGCAGATGCTGGTACAAATCGATTTATTCACAAAATGCTGGAGTAACTCAGCAGGTCGGGCAGCATCTCGGGTGAGAAGGAATGGGTGACGTTTCGGGTCGAGACCCTTCTTCTGAAGAAGGGTCTCGACCCGAAACGTCACCCATTCCTTCTGTCCCGAGATGCTGCCCGACCTGCTGAGTTACTCCAGCATTTTGTGAATAAATAGAGATGGGATTTAGTCGCATTTGGAAGAGAATGGGATAATTTGGGACAGTGCGCATGGCTTTGAACGTAGCAAGTCATGCCATCCTAATGGGATTGAGATTTTTATGGAGGTGATGAAGATGATTGTTGAGAGTAAGGCAGTGAATTTTGTCTACATGGATTTAGTAAAGGATTTGATAAAATCCCTCACTGTAGGCTGATCAGGAAGATTAAGATGCATGGGATCCATGGTGACATGGTCCTTTGGATTCAGAACTGCCTTACCCAGAGAAGACAGAGGATAGTGGTGGAAGGATGTTATTCTGGCATACATCTGCAACGTGATATTCTGCAGGGATCTATCCTGGGACCTCTGTTAATAAACTTGAACATAAAAGTAGATGGATTGGTGAGTAAATTTGCAGATTACACCAAAATTGGTGGAATTGTAGTGAATGAGGAAGCCTGTCAAATGATATAGCAGGATATAGATCAGCCACTCATATGGGCAGTGAAATAACATATGGAGTTTAACTGATCAAGTTTAAGATGTTGCACTTTAGGAGGTCGAATGTAAGGGGAAAATATAAAGTTAATGGCAAGACCTTTAATAGTATTGATGTTCAGAGGTATCTTGGGATCCAAGTCCATAGCTCCCTGAAAGTGGCAACATAAGTGGACAGAGCAATAAAGAAGCCATACATCTGCCTTGCAAGAGTCAGGAAGTCAAGCTTTGTAAAACTTCAGGTAAACTGTATTTGAAGTATTATGTGCAGTTCTAGTCACCCCACCATGGGAAGGATTTTGAGGCTTTGAAGAGGTGCAGAAGAGATTTCCAGGAATGCTGCCGAGATTAGACGGTATTACTTTTTTAGGAGAAGGCTGGACAAACATTGATTGTTTTCCCAGGAGCATCAGAGGTTGGACGGAGATTTGATAGCATTATACCAACTTTGTAGATAGCGTAGACAATCAGAACCTAGTGTGGAAATGTCAAAGATCAGAGGGGCTAGTTTTGTGAGAGGGGTAAAAGTGTAAAGAACAAGTTTTTTAATAAATCACACACAAAATGTGGGTGCCAGGGGTGGTGGTAGAGCTGATATAATAGTTAGAACAGAACTGTACAGCACAGGAACAGGACCTATAGCCCACAATATCTGTGCCAAACATAATACCAAGACTGATTTTCATCTGCCTGCACATAATCTATTGATATCCCTGCATATCAATATTCTTATCCAACACTAACCTGCATGTTTTTGGGATGTGAAAGCAAACCAAAGCACCCAGAGGAACCCTTGTGGTTAAGGGAAAACATGCAAATTTCATGTCAACAGCTCTGGAGATCAGGACTGAACCCACGTTTCCCAGGCTGTGAGGCTGTCACCTTGATGCAATAGCAAGTAATTGGCAAGGCTAATGAAATGTTGACCTTCATCGAAAAAGTATGGAATATAAAAACAGTGACCTTTGTAACAAATTTGCTGGAGAGACCAGCTTTTAGTATATATTTAAGGAAGTATATATTTGCCTTGGAGACGGCAGAAAATCTTCATTAGATTGATTGCTAAATGACAGAGGAAGAACGATTAATCAGTTTGCTCTTTCCTATGAAGTGTAGAAAAATAAGACTAATTTAATTGAAACATGTAAGATTCCAAGGACGATTAAAAGGTGGATGCAGATTATCTGGAAATATAGGGAGGAAATGACAATGGAGGAGGCCCATGACAGAAAGGTCAGACTGGGAGTGGGAGGGGGAGTTGAAGTGCTGGGCCACCTGGAGATCAGGTTGGTTAAAGCGGACTGAGTGAAGGTGTTGAGCGAAACGATCGCCGAGCCTGCGTTTGGTCTCCGATGTAGAGGAGTTCTCTTCTTGTCATAGTGAGGCCCACCGCAAATTGGAGGAACAGCATCTGATATTTCGCTTGGGCAGCTTACACCCCAGTGGTATGAACATTGATTTCTCTAACTTCAGATAGTTCCTCTGTCCCTCCCTTTCCCCTCCCCCTTCCCAGTTCTCCCCGTCTTCCTGTCTCCCACTACATCTTATCTTTGTCCCGCCCCCTCCCCTGACATCAGTCTGAAGAAGAGTCTTGTCCCGAAAAGTCACCCATTCCTTCTCTCCTGAGTTACTCCAGCATTTTGTGATACCTTCGATTTGAACCAGCATCTGCAGTTATTTTCTTACACAATTAATAATAAACTAGATCCACCGTAAATGTTACAATGAGAATTTTGGGGGAATATATTTTCTGAAGCTTAGTTCAATGCCAAGGCAGCATACAGTGCATTCAGAAAGTATTCAGACCCCTTCACTTTTTCCACAATTTGTTACGTTACAGCCTTATTTTTAAAATAGATTAAATTCTTTTTTTTTTTAAATCATCAATCTGCACACAATACCCCAGAATGAAGAAGCGAAAACAGGTGTTTAGAAATTATTGCAGTAATTAAAAAGAAATAAATTGAAATATCACATTTACAGTTCGATCATTCACCCACCCCTCCCCCGGTCCAGTCACCCCTGCTGCAGCCCCCCTTGTCTGCACGTCCAGGACACTGCCCCACCTCCCCTCCCACAGCGCTTGGGTCCCAGTCAACACCCACTGCTTCTGCTTCTCCTCCCCCCACACCATCCCCCACCCCCCCTCACACCCTTGAGCACCCATTCCCTGTGCTCCAATCTGTCTTTCTCCACAGACCAGGTGAGAAATGAGCTCAGGAAGATCAATGCGAGGAAGGCGGCTGGTCCAGATGGCATCAGCTCGAGGCTCCTCAAGTCCTGTGCAGACCAGCTGTGCGGAATAGTGGAGCATGTCTTCAATTTGAGCCTGAAACTGGGGAGAGTTCCACAGCTGTGGAAAACATCCTGCGTGGTACCGCTACCAAAGACGCCGCATCCGAAGGAACTCAACAGCTACAGGCCGGTGGCACTGACATCACACCTGATGAAGACACTGGAGCGTCTGGTCCTCGCCCATCCCCACCCCCTGGTGAGACCATCAATGGATCCGCTGCAGTTCGCCTACCAGACTCACATCGGGGTGGAGGACGCCATCATCTACCTGCGGAACAGAGCTCTTTCACACCTGGAGAGGCCGGATAGCACTGTGAGAATCATGTTCTTTGATTTCTCCAATGCATTCAACACCATCCAGCCGGGGCTTCTGGGGGGCAAGCTGGAGCGCACAGGAGTGGATCATCACCTCGCATCCTGGATTCTGGACTACCTCACCAACCGACCACAGTATGTGAGGACAAAGGACCTGGTCTCAGACAGGGTGGTCTGCAGCACTGGGGTTCCGCAGGGAACAGTGCTAGCACCATTCTTGTTCACCCTGTACACTGCGGACTTCAGGCACAGCTCCGCAGACTCCTATCTACAGAAGTTCTCTGACGACTCTGTCATCGTCAGCCTCATCACGGGCGACGAGGACAGGGCGTACAGAGAACTGATCAAGGAGTTTGTGGACTGGTGCCAGCGGAACTGCCTCCGGATCAACGCGGGGAAAACCAGGGAAGTGGTGGTAGATTTCCGCAGGCGCAGCCAGGTTCCCCCGACACCGGTGAACATCTACCTCAAAAATTAACTGGACTGGACTGAAAACACCGATGCGCTATACAGAAATGCCAGAGCAGACTTTATCTGCTAAGGAGACTCAAGTCCTTTGGAGTGCAGGGGGCACTCCTAAGGACCTTCTACAACATGGTGGTTGCATCGGCCATTTTCTATGGAATGGTCTGCTGGAGCAGCAGCATCTCAGCGGCGGAAGGGAAGAGACTCGACAAGCTGGTCAGGAAGGCCAGCTCTGTCCTGGGTTGCCCCCTCGACTCAGTGCAGGTGGTGGGCGAGAGGAGGATGATGGCAAAACTAACATCGCTGCTGGGCAACGACTCCCACCCCAAGCAGGACACTGTCACTGCACTGAGTAGCTCCTTCAGTGACAGACTCCTTCACCCCAAGTGCGTGAAGGAGAGATATAGGAGGTCCTTCCTTCCCGCTGCTATGAGACTGCACAACCAGCACTGCTCCCAGCAGACGAGTCCACAATAAAAGCTAAGAACACACAGAAAACTGATGACAATTTATGTATCTTTTATTTATAATGAATGATCTCTTGCTCTCCACTTTGTGACAAGTCTGTGATTGTCCTTGAGTGGCCTAGCCAGAGCCCGGACTTGAACCCGAGCGAACATCTCTTGAGGGACCTGAAAATAACTGTGCATCAACGCTCTCCATCCAACTTGACGGAGCTTGAAAGGATCTGCAGAGAATGGGAGAAATGATCCAAATATAGGTGTGCCAAGCTTGTAGCGTCATACCCAAGAAGACTTGAGGCTGTAATCGCTGCCAAAGATGCCTCGACAAAGTACTGAGTAAAGTGTCTGAATACTTATGTAAATGTGATATTTCAGTTATTTCTTTTTAATTACTTTGCAAAAATGTCTAAACACCTGTTTTTGCTTTTTTATTATACGGTATTGTGTGTAGATTAATGATTAAAAAAATGAATTTAATCAATTTTCAAATAAGGCTGAAACGTAAGAAAATGTGAAAAAATGAATACTTTCTGAATGCACTGTATATCATGCAACAAGTCACCCCTGGTGCTTCCCACATGATGATGCAAGTTGAAAATATTGCATGATTACAAATACTAACAGATGCACCCCTTCACCAAAATGAGTTCTGATAGTACCTACTTAGAATGACAGAATGTTTGTCACATTCTTAAATACCCACCTACATTTAATGTCAGATAAGGATGGCAGGTTCCTCAGACTTTAGTGAACCAGTTTACCACAGAGAAGGGCAGTGGCCTTGACCAAAGTACAAAAGTCACTCCCTGACAACTCCCTTGGATGATCAAAATGTCATGGTGCACTCTAGATTTTGACACAACAGGAGCACAGAAACTAACTCTATTTTGAAGCACTCACGTAAACTAATTTGTCTGGAACTGAAAATCCTATGCATTTAGACTACAGATGGATGCAGGCACTGCAAGAAGGGAAAATGTGATAATCAGGCTGCACTATATACTGAACTGATTCATGTACTTAAACAAAGGAAAAAATCAAGTGCTCACAATACATCCAGTAAGCTTGCTTTATTGATGGCCCATTATATTGGTTTAATTTAAATTCACTGACTACATGATCTTTGCTTTTTATGGATCATACGGTCTTTGTCTCTTGAAGTATTTCTGGAAATGATCACTCCAAGTGTGCTTCTTGAAATCCAGAAAGTGCCTTTTACTGCCCTGTATCTTATCAACAGATTGTATAATCAGGAATAGCAGCATATGACGTGTGCCTGTTATAATTACTAGTCAACAGTCATTTTGTAACTGCCGTTAACCACTAAATGCTTTATTATTTGATTTTACTTGCACGTAGAAAACTGCAAGTGAAAGCAAGTAATAAAGCTAGATAAAAATACGTTGAGCAAAGAAATTTTCTTATCTAGAAATGAAGCAATGTTTGAGAACAGCTCAAATTAAGTAAAATAGATAACTGCAGCTGTTCATGAGAGATTCTCTCGGTCTCCAAGCTCACCCAGTGGTCCCAAGCAATTATCAAGCATTAATATTTTTTGCCTTTCAAGATTGGTTAGGCCAATATTGCCGCTATCATGCAACCACCTATCCAAATGGACCAGTTATACTTTTTCCATACTTAAGAGTCAGAATTACACAGCATGAAAACAGGCCCTTAGGCCCAATCATGCCAACTATTGCCCCATCTAAACTAGTCCCATTTGTACGTGTTTGGCCCTTATCCCTCCAAACCATTTCTATTCATGTACGTATCTTTTAAATGCTGTTATAGTATGTGCCTCAACCACCTCCTCTGATTGCTCGTTCCATCTACCAACCACTGAATGAAATAGGTTGGCCCTCGGGTTCCAATTAAATCTCGCCTGATGCAGCTGCTCAATGAAATTATCCAAATTTAAAGAGAATTCCAAGGCCCAGTTTAGGATGCTGATACTGGTTTGCTTTCCCAGCCAATGGATTTGGAAGATTTTCCAAGACAGTGTTGGTGGTACTTCTAACAATAGCAGACGTAGACGTAGCTCTGAAATCAGAGTCTGGGAACAAACACCTACACATTTCAATTATAGTTCAAAGCGAGGGTATTTCAAAATGCTGGAGTAAATCAGCAGGTCAGGCAGCATCTCAGGAGAGAAGGAATGGGTGACATTTCGGGTCGAGACCCTTCTTCAGACTGATGTCAGGGGGGCAGGTCAAAGAAAGGTATAGGTGGAGACAGGAAGACAGAGGGAGAACTGGGAAGGGGGAGGGGAAGAGAGGGACAGAGAAACTATCTAAAGTTGGAGAAGTCAATGTTCATACCGCTGGGCTGCAAGCTGCCCAAGCGAAATATGAGGTGCTGTTCCTCCAATTTCCAGTGGGCCTCACTATGGCACTGGAGGAGGCCCATGACAGAAAGGTCAGACTGGGAGTGGGAGTTGCTCAGCCACCGGGAGATCAGGGTGGTTAAGGCGGACTGAGCGAAGGTGTTGAGTGAAACGATCGCCGAGCCTGCGTTTGGTCTCACGGATGTAGAGAAGTTGACATCTCGAGCAGCGGACACAATAGATGAGGTTGGAGGAGGTGCAGGTGAACCTCTGTCTCACCTGGAAAGACTGTTTGGCTTCTTAGATGGAGTTGATGGGGGAGGTAAAGGGACAGGTGTGGCATCTCCTGCGGTTGCTGGGGAAAGTGCCCGGGGATGGGGTGTTTTGGGTAGGAAGGGACGAGTGGACCAGGGAGTTACGGAGGTAACGGTCTCTGCGGAACGCAGAAAGGGGAGGAGATGGGAAGATGTGGCCAGTAGTGGGGTCCCGTTGTAGGTGACGGAAATGTTGGAGGATGATTTGTTGGATACGCTGGCTGATGGGGTGGAAGGTGAGGACGAGGGGGATTCTGTCCTTGTTACGAATGGGGAGAGAGGGAGCAAGAGCGGAGCTGCGGGATATAGAGGAGGCCCTCGTGAGAGCCTCATCTATAATGAAAGAGGGGAAGCCCCGTTTCCTGAAGAATGAGGACATCTCTGATGCCCTAGTGTGAAACACCTCATCCTGGGCATAGATGCGGCTTAGACGGAGGAATTCGGAATAGGGGATAGACTTTTTGCAGGAGACAGGGTGGGAAGAAGTGTAGTCCAGATAGCTGTGGGAGTCAGTGGGTTTATAGTAGATGTCAGTCACTAGTCTGTTTCCTGTGATGGAGATGGTGAGATCCAGAAACAGTAGGGAGATGTCAGAGATAGTCCAAGTATATTTA
Source organism: Rhinoraja longicauda (assembly GCF_053455715.1). Lineage (NCBI taxonomy): Eukaryota > Metazoa > Chordata > Chondrichthyes > Rajiformes > Arhynchobatidae > Rhinoraja > Rhinoraja longicauda. The sequence continues at coordinate 63,023,153 of NC_135953.1, read as the reverse complement.
AGAGCAGGATGGAAATTGGTAGTGAAATGTATGAAGTCAATGAGTTCTGCATGGGTACAAGAGGTAGCACCAATGCAGTCATCAATGTAGCGGAGGTAGAGTTCGGGGATGGGGCCGGTGTACGTCTGGAACAGGAATTGTTCGACGTACCCGACAAAGAGGCAGGCATAGCTAGGGCTCATGCGAGTGCCCATAGCTACACCTCTGGTTTGGAGGAAGTGGGAGGAGTCAAAAGAGAAGTTGTTAAGCGTAAGAACCAGCTCTGCTAGGCGGAGGAGGGTGTTAGTGGATGGGGATTGGCTGGTTCTATGGTCGAGGGAGTGGGGGCCTGGAAACCGGAAGTTATCGAGGAGACGGAGAGCACGTGAGGTGTCTTGGACGTAGGTGGGGAGGGATATGACCAGGGTGGATAGGATGGAGTCGAGGTAGGTGGAAATAAGTTCGGTGGGACATGAACCGGCAGAAACAATGGGTCTGCCAGGACAGTTCTAATTATGGTTTTTAGGTAGAAGGTAAAATCGGGCCGTGCTGGGCTGGGGAACGATAAGGTTGGAGGCATTAGAGGGTAGAGCGCCGGAATTGGTGAGGTCAGTGATGGTGTTGGTGATTAAGGTCTGGTGCTCGTCGGTGGGGGTCATGGTCCAAGGATAAGTGGGAGGGGGTGTCTGAGAGTTGTTGTCTGGCCTCGGTCCGGTAGAGGTCAGCAAGCCAACATGGTTTACTATCATATTTATTTCTTTTATATGTCTCTTAAATCTAATCTGTCTTCAGATTACTTGCTTGACAGACGTTAATCTCTCTCCTTTAACTCATTATTCATGCAGCTTTTCTTACAAAATAATCTTGTTATTATGCTGCTTTATATTCGCGTGGGCAACTCATTAACCAAATCTGTTGCCCTTTGGTCAATAAATCAACAGAGCTATTTCCTATGAATGAGGCTGAAGACTTGTTGCGCCACACACAACTACCACTCCTACATATGTTGAGACATCACTTGAACAAATGTGAGAATTTCCCAGGCGGCTCTAATTATCTTTATAGTTCCTTGCAACGTTCCTGTTTTATAACACATAGGTTTTCACAAATCGAGTTAAATTGCTAAATATTGGAATGAAGTACATACTGCTTTACACTGTTTAAACATTTACTTTGTAACCAGGCAGATGCTACTTAAAATATTGACTCAATACTAACTGAACTTGATTGAAAGCAGATTATTACGGACTTTAACTTCTTATTTAAGGCTCGGCCTCATTAATGAGTGTCATTTGTACTGAAAATTTACATTTTCTGGCGAGAAAAATACATTTTAAGTGTGTTCTTATTTTCTGTCAGGTGTTCTCATCAGTCCCATCAAATGTTTACAATTCAACCAGTTAGCCAAACATCTTGGGATGTGAAAAAAATCTTTAAAGCAGTAGAGTTTTTTGGGTCTGCTTTGTGTGCTCAGTAAAGCAGTCATCTTGTCTGTGGAAGGCAGACCTACGTACTGCAGGCCACAGGGAGCACCTGAAACAACAGACAAGGATAGAGGAGGCACATGTGAATCTGTGTCTTGCCTGCAAGGAAAGTTTGTGTCTCTGGATGGTGGTAAAGTTGGAGAGAGTGTTCCCTCAAGAAGCAAATGTCAGCGGATATCAGCAGCTGGAAATGGAAAAGTTGAGCAAGGGTACAAGGCTGGAAAGGGTTGGCCAAGAAGAGGAGTATTGCAGACAGGAGAACGGGCCATCTTGGAGGCAAGGGCTCCTTCCAAAGTAATAGCATGGAGGTGATAGAGCTCAACATCATGGTGCGCTCAGAAGTCAGTAGGTGTGGAAGATCAGGGAAGATGGTGATGACATGGCAGGGGTTAGAGCTAGGTTGAGTCAGTTCAGGATAGGTACTATGGTGGGAGGAGGGGGGTGCAGGGTGATGTTGGGGGAGGAGGAATGTGCCCTCCTTGCAGAGGAAGAACAGGGGAATTCGGCAGCAAATATCTTGACTATTTGAAAACATTTAAAAGCTTTTTACAATTGAAATAAATATCTAAATGAAGACAGAGTGTGGTGATGGAAGAGCAATATTCAAGAAGAAAGTCTGTGGCTGATGGAGCTCCATCGGGATCTGTGCTTTGACCTCTGCTGTTTATGATATATAAATGACGGATGTAAATGTAGATGGTTAGTTAGTAAATATGCATATGGGAACAAGCTTGCAGGGGTTGCACACTGCAAGGAAGGCTGTCCAAATATACAGTGGGATAGGGATGAGCTGCAGAAGTGAGTGGAGAAATGGCAGATTGAGTTTAATTCAAGAAAGTGGAGGTGTTGCACTTTAGAGGTCAAATGTAATGGGAAAACATACAATTAATGGCAAAACCCTTAACAGCAATTATGTATAGAGGGATCTTGGGGTCTAAATCCATAATTCCCTCAATGTGGCAACACAAGTAAACATAGCACAAAAAGTAAGGAAATTTGTGTTTGGTAGATTATTTCTTTGTTGTAACAATGCTTCTTGGCAATAAATCTTATACCGTTGGAAAGCCTGTTTATTTCCCTTTTAAATGGTGCCACATTTGTAAGGAACATGCATTTGTGGGATGAGCAGCAGAGCTGAGTATGTGGGTTGCGCCCATGAAAAATCTGCCAAATCTTCTCTGCCAATGCCAAACAGCTTATTCTGCCATTGACTCTTGTTCGGTGTTGTTTGGTGGATTGGATGATTTAAGTCTGAAGAAACAAGACATATTGGCAATTTAACAATTTATTCATTTAATAAACAGGAGCCTCAGTAGCGTGTTGGAAGAACCATACACAGCCACAACAGCCTGGCACCTCCTCCTCATGCTGGTCACCAGCCTGGTCACACACTGTTGTGGGATGGCATCCCATTCTTCAACCAGCATTTGTCGCAAGTCAGCCAACGTGGTTGTGTTGGTCACTCTGGCACGAACAGCACGCCCATATACTCAGCTCTGCTGCTCATCCCACAAATGCATGTTCCTTACAAATGTGGCACCATTTAAAAGGGAAATAAACAGGCTTTCCAACGGTATAAGATTTATTGCCAAGAAGCATTGTTACAACAAAGAAATAATCTACCAAACACAAATTTCTTTACTTTTTGTGCTATGTTTAGATAGTGGTAAAGGAACCAGTTAGCACAAACACAAGGCATGATTACAATTGATCCATTTACAGTATAGATACATGATAAGGGAATAGCATTTAGTGCACAGTAAAGCCAGCAAAGTCCGATCAAGGATAGTCCGAGGGTCATCAAAGAGGTAGATATTAGTTCAGCACTGCTCTCTGGTTGTGGTAGGATGATTCAGTTGCCTGATAACAGCTGGAAAGAAACTGTCCCCGAATCTGGCGGTGTGTGTTTTCACACTTCTATTCCTTTTGCCTGATGGGAGAGGGGAGAAGAGGGCGTGGCCAGGGTGCGACTCGTCCTTGATTATGCTGCTGGCCTTGCCGAGGCAGCATGAGATATAAATGAAGTAAATCACGGTAGCACAGCGGTAGAGTTGCTGCTTTACAGCGAATGCAGCGCCGGAGACTCAGGTTCGATCCTGACTACAGGTGCTGCACTGTAAGGAGTTTGTACGTTCTCCCCGTGACCTGCGTGGGTTTACTCCGAGATCTTCGGTTTCCTCCCACACTCCAAAGACGTACAGGTATGTAGGTTAATTGGCTGGGTAAATGTAAAAATTGTCCCTAGTGGGTGTAGGATAGTGTTAATGTACGGGGATCACTGGGCGGCACGGACTTGGAGGGCCGAAAAGGCCTGTTTCCGGCTGTATGTATATGATATGATATATGATAAATCGAAGGGAGGTTGGTTCGTGTGATGGTCTGGGCTGGTCATCCCAATACAGATAAGATGTGGGGGCTTTGGAAGGGTGTAGAAAGGTTTACCAAAATTATGTCTGGATTGGGGGGCCTCTAGCTCCAAAGGGAGGTTGGACAAATTTGGGTTGTTTTCTCTGGAACACTGGAAGTAATGGGGAGACCCGATAGAAGAATAGCAAAGGGGATTACAGAGGCATGAGGCGTGAGCTGGCCAAAATTGACTGGAAGGAGGCCCTAGCAGGGAAGACGGTAGAACAGCAATGGCAGGTATTCCTGGGAATAATGCAGAGGTTGCAGGATCAATTTATTCCAAAGAGGCGGAAAGACTCTAAGGGGAGTAAGAGACACCTGTGGGTGACAAGGGAAGTCAGGGACAGCATAAAAATTAAGGAGAGGAAGTATAACATAGCAAAGAAGAGTGGGAAGACAGAGGATTGGGACTATTTTAAAGAGCAACAAAAGTTAACTAAAAAGGCAATACGGGAAGAAAAGATGAGGTACGAGGGTAAACTAGCCAATAATATAAAGGAGGATAGCAAAAGTTTTTTTAGGTACGTGAAGAGAAAAAAAATAGTCAAGGCAAATGTGGGTCCCTTGAAGACAGAAACAGGGGAATTTATAATGGGGAACAAAGAAATGGCAGTCGAGTTAAACCGTTACTTTGGATCTGTCTTCACTGAGGAAGATACACACAATCTCCCAAATGTTCTAGGGGCCGGAGAACCTAGGGTGATGGAGGAACTGAAGGAAATCCACATTAGGCAGGAAATGGTTTTGGGTAGACTGATGGGACTGAAGACTGATAAATCCCCAGGGCCTGATGGTCTGCATCCCAGGGTACTTAAGGAGGTGGCTCTAGAAATAGTGGAAGCATTGGAGATCATTTTTCAATGTTCTATAGATTCAGGATCAGTTCCTGTGGATTGGAGGATAGCAAATGTTATCCCACTTTTTAAGAAAGGAGGGAGAGAGAAAACGGGTAATTATAGACCAGTTAGTCTGACATCAGTGGTGGGGAAGATGCTGGAGTCAATTATAAAAGACGAAATTGCTGAGCATTTGGATAGCAGTAACGGAATCATTCCGAGTCAGCATGGATTTACGAAGGGGAAATCATGCTTGACAAATCTACTGGAATTTTTTGAGGATGTAACTAGGAAAATTGTCAGTGGATGTGGTGTACCTCGACTTTCAGAAAGCCTTCGACAAGGTCCCACATAGGAGATTAGTGGGCAAAATTAGGGCACATGGTATTGGGGGTAGGGTACTGACATGGATAGAAAATTGGTTGACAGACAGAAAGCAAAGAGTGGGGATAAATGGGTCCCTTTCGGAATGGGAGGCAGTGACCAGTGGGGTACAGCAAGGTTCGGTGCTGGGACCCCAGCTATTTACGATATACATTAATGACTTAGACGAAGGGATTAAAAGTACCATTAGCAAATTTGCAGATGATACTAAGCTGGGGGGTAGTGTGAATTGTGAGGAAGATGCAATAAGGCTGCAGGGTGACTTGGACAGGTTGTGTGAGTGGGCGGATACATGGCAGATGCAGTTTAATGTAGATAAGTGTGAGGTTATTCACTTTGGAAGTAAGAATAGAAAGGCAGATTATTATCTGAATGGTGTCAAATTAGGAGGAGGGGGAGTTCAACGAGATCTGGGTGTCCTAGTGCATCAGTCAATGAAAGGAAGCATGCAGGTACAGCAGGCAGTGAAGAAAGCCAATGGAATGTTGGCCTTCGTAACAAGAGGAGTTGAGTATAGGAGCAAAGAGGTCCTTCTACAGTTGTACCGGGCCCTGGTGAGACCGCACCTGGAGTACTGTGTGCAGTTTTGGTCTCCGAATTTGACGAAGGATATTCTTGCTATGGAGGGCGTGCAGCGTAGGTTCACTAGGTTAATTCCCGGAATGGCGGGACTGTCGTATGTTGAAAGGCTGGAGCGATTGGGCTTGTATACACTGGAATTTAGAAGGATGAGGGGGGATCTTATTGAAACATATAAGATAATTAGGGGATTGGACACATTAGAGGCAGGAAACATGTTCCCAATGTTGGGGGAGTCCAGAACAAGGGGCCACAGTTTAAGAATAAGGGGTAGGCCATTTAGAACGGAGATGAGGAAGAACTTTTTCAGTCAGAGAGTGGTGAAGGTGTGGAATTCTCTGCCTCAGAAGGCAGTGGAGGCCAGATCGTTGGATGCTTTCAAGAGAGAGCTGGATAGAGCTCTTAAGGATAGCGGAGTGAGGGGGTATGGGGAGAAGGCAGGAACGGGGTACTGATTGAGAGTGATCAGCCATGATCGCATTGAATGGCGGTGCTGGCTCGAAGGGCTGAATGGCCTACTCCTGCACCTATTGTCTATTGTCTATTGTCTATAAGAACATAAAATTATTAGAGGAAGAGATAGGGTGGACAGTCAGAGCCTTTTTCCCAGGATGCCTAGCTTTAAGGCGGGAGGGACAACTTGAAAGGAGATGAGCAGCGCAGATTTTTTTTAAAAAGCAGATGGCAGCAAGTGCCTGGAAAGCTTTGCGAAGTGTAGTGGTCGAGACAAGTACCACAGTGGCATTTAAGATACTTTTGGAGAGGCACCTGGATATCCAGAGACTGGAGCGATATGGATTATGTACAGGTAGTTACGAGTTGGCCTTGGCATCATATTCAACAAGAACGGCATCGTAATGAGGATGAATGAGACACAGAAAAGCCAAGAAAGTGGGTATTTGGAATATAATGTGGAAAATTAGATTATCCACTTTGATAAAGCAGAAATTCTGATGAATTATTAGTGAGATATTGGGAAATATCGATGTTCAAAAGAACGGGTGCCTTTTATTGCAAGTCACTGAAAGCTAATATGTAGATGCAGTAGACAATTCTTAAGGCTTTGAGATGTTAGATGTCATTGCGGAAAGTGTGATGTCTCACTGCAATTATTTAGGCAGCACCTGATGTTTTATAAATGATTTTAGTCGCCTTGTATTAAAATTATATTCTTTCCTTAGATGGAGTGCATCAACGATTCATCAGACTGGTTACTACAATGGAAGGACTGTCACATAGAATTGGGTCATAGAGTATGAAAACAGGCCCTGCAGTCTAACTCATCCATGCCTATCATAATGATCATCTACTCTATTCCATTTGCCTGCATTTGCCCCACATCCTTCCAAACTTTTCCCATCCATCTTCCTGTGTAAGACTAAAAATACCATGTTCATTCATCATATCTATGCCCTTCGTGCATTTATGCCTTCTATACCATCACCCTTCAGTCTCCTAAACTCCAAGGAATAAAGACTCAACCTCTCGCTGTAAACTCAGTCCCTTGAGTCCTGGCAACATCCTCACAAATCTTTTCTGCACTCATTCCAGCTTAATGGCATCAAATAGCAGCTAAAGCGTGGCCAAAACTGATAACTATACTCCAATTACAGTCTCAACATCATATTGTACAATTGCAACATCATGTTCCTACTTCTATACTCAATGCCCATACTCATGAAGGCAAGCATGCCCAAAGCCTTCTTGACCACCTTCCACCTGCGATATCACTTTTAGGGAACTTAGGGAATAATGTACTTAAATTAAAAAAGTTTTTTAAACTTCCTGTTTTACATCAGTCCTTAATGTTTACTGAAGGTCCTACCCTTCCCAAAAGATAACACCTTGCACTTGCCTGAATTAAACTCCATTTGCCATTCCTCAGCCCACTACCCAACTGATAAAGATCTGACAATAATACGAAACAGCCCTTTTTACTGTCTATGATACCACCTATATTACTGTCACCTGCAAATATACTAACTATTGCTTGTACATTCACATCAATAGGCTAATTTCTGTGGCTAGTAGGCTCGCTGTGGTTATCAAGCTTGTGTCTGTGGAGGAAATGAACAGTCGACATTTCTAATTCAGATGGAAAATACTCTTCATCTGGTGTGTACATTTGAAAAAAATATCTTCATCTGTTTTCAATGCATGAATGCAGTTCAATACACAAGATTTAAAAATTATTTTTAAATCAGTAAAAAAGCCTAATATTTGTAGCTGAAAATTATAATTATTGCTGTTAAGTTTGTCATGTGGGAATGAAAATTAACAAAAACTCTCATTCAAAAAGGACAGAGACATCTTTATATGGCATGAGAAAGAAAATATCACGCGAGTGAAGTAATGGGCGGCCAAAATCTCCAAAGAACATCATCCCTTCTACTTTTCTGCCTGTAGTAATCTGGGCTCATCTCTTTTCTAGTCACTGATTCCAGAATGAAAAATAAATCTGATTGTTCTTTTATACATATTCTTACTTGACTATTCCCCCCAAAAATTCCACAGGTGTAATGATTTGTGTAGTATTAATATCGTATCCCATACTTGAGACAAATAAGCAAAGTGCTGTTTATTCTCCAGATTTATTCAGAGAACTTACAATAAACCCTCTGTGGAATGTTGTTTCTTTGGAATGTTTTGGCAGTATTAGAAATTCATTAGGAAACTGCAGACCTAACAGAATGCCAGCACTTACAGTAAACAAATCATTATTTTTTTACTGCTGCTTTAAATTCTAACAGTAAAACACTACTCTCTGGTACAAAGTGAAAATCTGTACATTATATTCCATAATGGTATACATTTGTGCACTCCAGAAGAAACATATAGTCCATGTAGCATTAACCACATGAATTGGAATAGTAACAAAGTAGCTCTAAAGGAACCACTAATATCAAAGTATTATAAGAAAATAACTGCAGATGCTGGTACAAATCGATTTATTCACAAAATGCTGGAGTAACTCAGCAGGTCAGGCAGCATCTCGGGAGAGAATGAATGGGGGACGTTTCGGATCGAGACCCTTCTTCAGACTTCTTCAGTCTAAATATGTACTGTGCATCGAAATGGGTACTATACAAAAATGAAAGGTGCAACATTCAATAGTGCACTCAAAAATAAGCTGGCCAGGCATTGAATGTAAAATCAGAAAAACGAAAAACACCTCAAATAATTAGGATCACGAATTTGGTGCACAGTGAGCCTTTTCATTGAAAAACTTCAGATTTATGTGGCTAAGCACAAAATGTAAGTATGATTAGGGGTGTCCAGACTGAAATCTTGAACATAATGCCAAATTAAATTCGAAGAGGCAATGATTATTTGCTTATGATGATTGGTGATCTGGCAAAAGGAATGCATACACTTAAAATGATCTCTGTATACATTTGTGCACAAGGCGGCCACTGTAAGTGTGTGACTGCTATAGGTTTATAGGGAAGAGAAAGCAGAAAGAGAGCACTACACTCAGTCTTCTGCAGTTCCTCGTGTCTCCTATAAACTCTCCATAGCAAGTCTTGCAGGCCATGAAATGCTCCACACTGCAATGCCAAAGCAAGTTATCCAACATCGGCAATTTTTTAATGTAAAAACAAAAAAATCTTGGAAATACTCATTCGTAGAGAAAGAAAAAGCAGGTGCTTCAGGTCAATAACCATTTATTGGAAATGTACACAGATTAGGATTCCAGCCCACTGAAAAGTGTGCAGTATGAAAACAGACATGAATATTAAACACATCTTATTGACAGAAGCTGATGGGACGAGAGCACAGGTAATTGAACACTACCCAAGGGTAGACTTGGTGACAAAGCAGTATTCCATTCACTGATTATGACCAGCCATTTCACTTAAATTAATTTCTTACCAGATTGTACCCAGGTCATAGAATTATAGACACAAAATGCTGGAGGAACTCAGCAGGTCTGACAGCATTTCTGGAGAAAATTGATAGATGACATTGCGGGTCAGGACTTTTCTTCAAACTCAGTCACCTATCCATTTTCTCCAGAGATGCTGCCTGACCTGCATTTTGTGTCTATCTTTGGCAGTTCCCTTTTATTACATAGAGTCATGTAGTTGTACACCACAGATACATACTGAGAATTACTTCATCATACATACCAGTTACATCTTTGCACATTTCTCAAAACAGGTTTTATGCTACTTCTGGTTTTCAACTAACACAGGTGCTAAAACAAATCCTGTTACACAAATAAATACATGTTGTATCTTCAGTAATGTTACACTAATGAACATTGAAGTAACAGTTAAGAATTCCTTCTTCTAATTTATGTTTTATTAAAATTCGACTTACCAATGGTTCAGCCATCACAACTTCAATCTTTTTTTCAGACTGAACTGTAAATTCGGCAAACAGACTTTTAATAACATACTCTCCAGGTTTGATATCCGGGTCAACGGTGATGTTTGACATGGTGACACCCTTCTTCACCCAACAGGGATTGCTACCTGGGGAAATCCGGCGCCTCGATACAGTGCTAACAGGTGCAGAGGCTGCAGGGAAACACACGGAAAACAATTATTTTTGATAATTAGCCAGCAAAAAGTGAGAATGCAGTATTGCAAGCTTCATAACAAATATAATTAATTTGAACAATTAATTAAAATTTCTGTAATGATTCCTAAAAAGATCTTGGAGCACTTTTGAAAATAAACAAAAATATAAAGATTGAGCATACGAATAAAGCCAAACTTTAGCAATTCAAGTCACCTGCTAGCCTTTGCCACACTCCTACCTCTCTTTTCCAACTTTTTCCTCCTATATCATCATTTTGAAGAAAGGTCTCGACCCAAAACCTCACCTATTCTTTTTCTCCAATGCTGCCTGACCCACTTAGTTATTGTAGCATATTGTGTCTCTCTTTTCTGTTTTCCTTTGTTTATTCTTTGTAATTCTTGTAATGTAGAACAATTTGTTGCTCAGTTGGGCAAATGATCTCGTACATGACAAATGTTTCTAAATATTCTAGATTGTCCAGTAACCGAAGACTGGTCTACAGACCATCGAGGAAAGCATTTTTCAAAAGAAATTTCCACCAGCATTCCTGAATCTTTTTGACAAATGGTAATATTAACCTCTCCGAAATTGTACCTGGGATTCCATCTTTCTAGTTTTCTTCAAGAAACCAAGTAAATGTTTCTCAAAGCTGATCCCACACTGCTACTGTAACATCAGCAGAAGAGCCACTGTGCCACATTTGCACTAATATGTCAGCAGTTTAAGTAAAATAACAGTGTCATTTCTAGATGTAACCTTGCAAGAATTATAATTTATAATCCACATTATTCTAAATGTATATACAAGAGCAAAATAAATCTTTCTTGCACAATATAAGCTAACCTTTGTTTTATACAGGGCCCAATGCAAGTTGAGGAACAACACCATATCTTACTTTAAGGTACACTAGACCAAGTGGACCTGTTGGGCCCAAACCTCTGCTGCATTGGTGCAGCACCCTCTCCTCCCCTCTCCCCCTCAACCCCCCTTATCCTCCCTCATCCCCCCCTCCCTCCCTCCCTCCCTCCCCCCCCCCATCCTCCTCCCTCCCACGGAGATAGATTTAAACTTAAAAATGTGAATAACTTTAAAATATAACACCGATTTCAATGAAACTTCTTCCATTAGCACCAAAGGGATGACGGTAAATAAGGTGGGCCTAAATTTATTGTGCTATCGTTTACCGTTTTGGCTGTGGTTCAGGAACAAACAAACAAACGAGAGTTTTAGTATATAGATTGCAGCCTTCCAGATTCGTTCTTTCTCCCTGTAGCACCACTGGCCATTTCTGCTAATAAATATAGCTACTTCAGAGGCAAACAGAGAATCACTCCACTCTGGCTTACTGGAATACAGTACATGTCAACTGGCAGAATATAACCTCTTCATTGCAAGTCTTACAGGTTATAAAAACTACACTGCAAGAGATACAACATTTGCACTTTTTAAACATCTCACTGAAGATGAAAAAAAGACTGGATCAAACACAAGATTGGTGCTGAAGTATAAAAAACTTAATGGAATTGCAAAATACATACCTGAGAGAATGGTGTTTTAGACCCAATTAAGTTTTTAAACAGTATTACTAGTTTTTATAAACTAATTTAAACATTTCCTACAACAAAACAATGTTGTTAGGATTACTGATACCTTAATTAAGACTTCTGAAAGTTCCACTGGAAAAGTTCTGAAATAGCACACACGCGATCCGCAAGAAATTACTGATAGTAAGTTCTTACATTTTGAGTAAAACAGTGAATGGTCAAGATTATCTGGTCAAGACTGACAGATGAACCATTATTTCTCACCAGAAATTCTAGGTCATAGTTAAACATTTCAGGAAAATTACAATAAAAACAGGTCATATTAAAGGTTTTGAACCCAAAACATTAACTCTCTACACATGTAGACCGTGGGCCGAACATCGAAAATGTGTCTAGATTTTAACTTTTGTGACCCATCTCTGTTTGAAATTTGGCACAGATTTAGATAACAAATTATTGAGAAAGAATTCATAACTCGTCAGTGCAAAAAGTTGCACTCATTAATTAAGCTAATTAGAAAAAGTCACAGCACTCCAGCCGTGGGCTCCGTTGACCTAGGCTCCGCCAGCTGTGGGGTCTGTCGACCCAGGTTCCATCAGCCGTGGGCTCCATCGAACCAGGCTCCAGCCGCGGGCTCCGTCAACCCGGGCTTCGTCGACCTAGGGTCCGCCAGCCACAGGCTCTGCTGACCCAGGCCCCAGCCACGGGCTCTGTCGACCCAGGCTCCAGCCACGGGCTCTGTCGACCCAGGCTCTAGCCACGGGCTCCGTTGACCCAGGTTCCATCAACCGCGGGCTCCATGACCCAGGCTCCAGCCACGGACTCGATCGACCCAGGCTCCAGCCACGGGCTCCATCAGCCGCGGGCTCTGTCGATCCACGAGACCCCACTCTGGTCTGCTCCGGTCCCAGCTTCTCCGCGGCTTTTCGTGAGCTCAGAGAGAGAATTCTGAACAGGCACTGCAGTGTTTTGCCAGGATTTACTCCAGGACTTTGACCCATCAACAGTGAAGGAACAGCGACACGTGGGCTCCCTGCCTAGCTAGCCTGAAACTAAGCGTGTAATTGGTCAATTGGCGTCCAACAATGACAAACGCGCTTTGATTGGACAATTACTACTCAGAAAATTGACAAGATGTGAGTTTTTTTCCATATTTTAGAAATATGTGCAGGTTTTGTTCTTGACGAGTTTCAGATATAATTTCTATAATATTTTTACACAATATGTTATAAATACAGGTAGATATGGGATGTAGGTCACGACATGAAACAAAAAGGCACCTCGGCCCACGGTCTAATGCTAACTGAGTGCACAATCAGCGCTTACAGTATTTCCTGTTTTCATTTTAGATTTCCAGCATCTGCAGTACTTTGGTTTTTCAAAAGAACACAAGAGTTCCACTCTCAACTTTCATTTCTGATATGAACTTATAATGATCTCATTTACTTCCTGCACTTCCTAGAAACGTTTGAATATAAAACAGAAGTGTAACATCCCCTCCCATGTTAAAGACAATTGCAGCACAACCCTCAGTGACTTACACCTGTGAATCTTTAACTGGCACTGAAGAAAATTTCTCACCAATTAACCCGAGAACCAAATATAACGTTTAATACAATGCCCAATTATCAGTAACAGAAATATTTAATGTTTCATAAATCTTTTGTACTTAGCATTTCACTATTATCTAATCTTGCTTAGAGATTTTGGGCCAGAATTTGCTGCCAGTAGAAAGCCATCTAAGGTCACTGCAAACCTGTGTGATGAAGAATAAACCTTTTCTAGATCTTAGAGTAAACTGCTGGTAAATGTCACCCCAATTTTAAACTCAGCAAGGGGCAATCTCACCCCAGTCACTCCGTCTTCTCCTCTCTCCCATCAGGCACGAGGTAGAGGTTTGAAAACTCATACCTCCAAATTCCGGAACTGTTTCTTCACAGCTGTTATCAGGCAACTGACAGTCCTCTCATCAGCTAGAGTGCAGTCCTGACCTTCCATCTACCTCATTGGAGACCTTTGAACTATCTTTAATCAGACTTTATCGAACTTCAATGATATACCTCGCACTAAATGCTGTAACCTTTATCTGTACACTGTGGAAGGCTTGACTAAACATGTAGTTTATTTGACCTGATAGCACTTAAACAAGCTTTTTACTGTACCCTCCGTACATGTGACAATAATAAACTAAACTAAATATGGTTAAGAAATCAGTGTTAGCAGCAGGGCTTTGCATGGATTATTGCTAGAACCAACCCTTCACTATACAGCAAAAAGTAATGAAATCTAAGTAAGCTGCATTTTCTAGTTTAAATCTATTAACTTTTATTAAACTGAAGATTAAAATACAACGACTCTCAAAACAAACTCAAATACTTACAAATAAACTTAATTAATTAAAATGAAAACTGTACTTATCTATGCCGCCCACTGTTGTTCTTTGCTGAAAGGGAATTCTTGTCTTGTTCCTGCATAACATCCAGTACTGCAGATTTCCCCAGCATAAATGTGGGGAAATAGCAGCTGCCACTATGAGCAGACCAATGAGGAATCAATGGCAGAGTGGTCAGCAAGTTTAGGATCTCTACATTTGTGTGGAAATCCTAAATTCGACGGCACTTATATTGACAGACTAATTTTGTAAATGCAAAATTTGGAATATTACAGTGGTTTGTCAATTGGTGAGCTGCAATCTCAGATACTCACAGCACTCCATTAGTTACAGGAAGCTGAAATGGTCTTTTAATTCATTTAATGTCTCTCAACAGCTCTTAATGTCCAACTCTATGTGTATCCCTGGGAACAACCTTTCATAAAATTTTAAGGCACCTATGTTGTTCACCAGACTTTCTTTGCAAATGCACTGTCTGCATAGTGGGCATAAATCTGTTGGAGTAACACTTGGTGCTGGCCTACTTTGGTTCCAAGCACAGGCTGAGGCAGCCACATACAAAGTTTGCCTTCAGGATGAGGTTGATGTTCAGTAAACTTTGGATCTCATTGTCTAGGGACTTGTGCATTACAACCTATTGGACTCATTCCATCTGGGATCCTCAGATGGACACAAAGATTACATGGATGACTGGCAGGCCAGAGGAGCAGGGAATGAGCTACATCTGCACCATTTACAGCAGTACCGAGACTACTGCACATCTAATGACCAGGTTATTACTAGTTATTGAGAGAACACGCCTCTCCCACAGTCCCAAATTTTGTTTAATCTTGCCTATCCACTTCAGCTAATTTTCATTACACACCTTGGCCTCTCTGAGCCAAACCTCCAAGAACTTTAGGTACTCAGATCTGACAGTGAAAGGGAAGGAGGACTGGTTGGGCCAGTTGCTGAAGAACATAGTTGTACTCTTCTTGGAGTTTATTCAGGTCCCCAAAGTCTTCTCAAACTGGTTGCAGTGTTGATCAATTTATGGGCCGACTGTGGATCCAAGCAGAAGACAACATTGTGTTTTGTACAAGCGGCTTTAATTTGGGTGCCCCTTCTATCTGGCAAAGTCACCTCTCTTATGCCTGTATTATTCCTGATGGATTTGGCAGAGGATTCAATGCAACACGCAAACAGGGGAGAGTGGGCAACCCTGTCTTACTCCAGACTTGATGGGAACCTACTGGTTTCCCAAATACTGATTTGACCTGCTCTAAAGAGGTCAATGCAGATGGATCTAATTTCTGATTCCCACGGCAATTCCATTTTTGAGAATTCCCAGCTGACCAGACAGATGTCTGTTACCCTTTCCTGCATGTAGGTGATGGTTTCCTTGAGTCAAAGATTTTCCTGCCAAAAACCAACATAGGTTTGGTCCACGTAGATCACCTGTCCCAGAACAGACTTGACCCACTGAAAATGACCTTGGACAAGATCTTGCAATCCACATTCAGCAGTAATACATCCGAAATTCCCAATGTGTTCCTCGCCTCCCTTCTGCTTGTAGATGAGGGGGTGATGATGCTCTTACTCATGCATTTTGAATGCTGCCAGCCAGAGGCATAGCATTGCATGCATCCAAGAAGTCCCTCCCATCTACCTTCACAGAGTGCAACCCAAATAGTAAGCTGTCACTTCCGGGAGTTTTATTTGAGTTAAAGGAATGAATGGAGCCCGTCAATAAATGCCATAATTATCAATGACATCCTGTGAACAAATAACTATTTGCCCGAATTAAAACAGCTACAAGACACTCATGGGACATATCATTCTGAACAGAGAATCCATTGATATGCTCCCCAGTTCCCAACCTAAACATTTGCACCCACACCACCAGCATTCAGTAACATAAATGTGTACCACCTACAAAAGGCATTGCAGCAACTCATCAAGCCTACCCAAAATCCTCAAACTCTCTCACCTGGAATAACTGGAACACTACAACACTACCAACTGAAAGTTTCCCTCCACATCACACGCTGTCCTATTCAGAAATATATCACTGAATCTTTATAAACACCAGGTCTAAATCTTGCTACTTCTTAATCAATACCATTATGGGACACCTTCATCCAAAACACTGCAAAAATTTAAGGTGGAGTTCATTTCTGAAGAGAAATAAATGTTGCCCTTGTCAAAAAAATAACATTCACAAAAGGAATAAAGTGCCCCTCAATTTTTGATATCCGATGTTAATATTTGTTATTTCACATAAGAACAACATAAGTAAACAAGTTAGCCCCGATAGCTTGTTCTGTCATGTAATGAGATTAGGGCAAATGTGTGGCCTAATTTCATTTTTCTTAATATCTGTAGTCAACACAAAATCTATCAGTCTCAATTGCAAAATAATCAAGTGACTTAATGCCAGTAATAATTTCAAACTTGTATTACTTGTGAGTGGAGATATTTACTTTTGAAATACATATCTTTTTTTGGTAAAGTATGGCCCTGACCTTAGACTCACTAACCAGCAGAATGACTATCACAATCTATCCAAGTCAATTCAGTGAACGGTTTTGATCCCCAATATGGAAACTTACAAAAGGCCACCAGTCCCACAGTTATCTCTCTTATACACCGTCTTCTGTACTCAGCATTTTTCTTAACCATCCTTGAATTCCAACAGCTTATTTTTATTTTCCAGATTGATGTGTTTCCCAAATCATTTGCTTAAATATTAAACAGGAAGGTTAGAAAAACTGATATTTACTTTATCCTTTGATCTTCAACAACAAAGCCAGAAGATTTCCAGTTACCATTGGAGCAGGTAAGAAAAGTAAAAACAGTCTGGTGAAGAAAAGAATCAACCTCCATTTTTCTTTTTCAAAACACCGATATCTAAATTAACAAAATGACCAGACGCACCCTTGAAAGTTAATACCATGTTTACAGAGACTATCATCAAAAACATCTGCGCAAACTCTAATCCTCATTCTCATTCATCATTTAAAATGTGTAGTTGCTGTGCTGGTAATTACAAATATTCAATCTCAAAGAACATCAGTGGGAAATTACTAGGAAAATAAAGAAAGATTTGGTGCTTAACAGGAGATATAAGGCACAGCCACGGTCTCTGTAAAATACACTCAAGACAGATTAGGTTATGTAGGTTTTAATTGGCTGGGTAAATGTAAAAATTGTCCCTAGTGGGTGTAGGATAGTGTTAATGTACGGGGATCGCTGGGCGGCACGGACTTGGTGGGCCGAAAAGGCCTGTTTCCGGCTGTATATATATGATATGATATGATGATGATTAAGATGCGCTGAATGGAAAGAAAAAAAAATCAGAGACCGGAGAATTGGCAAATGAAGGAATCAAGAATGAGAAAGGCAAGAAAAAGGGGCTGTAATTTAAAATGAGCGTTAAATCCTGTTCTAATTGTGCCATTGTAGCACTTCTTTCTCAAATAGTATGCTGACATTTGTTTCTCCAATCCATCTATAGGATTTTGAAAGATGATGAGAACATCCATCCCTTGTAACCAATTCTTTCAAAATTCTAGAATATAAATAACATCAACATCTATAACTTTAAATAAACAAGTGTGCCTCAAATGCTTTACCATAGTGTTTTCTATAATATGTTTAATGAGCAATGGCAATTATTATCCATGACCAAGAGAAGTATGATTTACGATGGGAAACGATCAAACAATGAATGATACTAAAATTAGGGTACTAAATCCTTTGATTCAGTTTAACATAGTTTAAGAAGTATGTTTGCAAATGATCTGAACATATATCAACCTTAATATTTTTTTAATTAAATAACTCAATTATCTAAGGTTTCGATGCATTGCTTGACATACATCAGTTATCAAATTGAACCATTAATCTTAAAGAAACTAATACCAATATGTTTGTGTAGCACAAGAAAATGAATGTTATTCAGGCTTAAAATATCAGACTCAAGCTTAGTATGCAAGTTTACTATAAAAGTGGCATGGAGAATATTAAATTGATAAGATTACCAGGGTTGCGGTGATTCTTGTAAAATAGAATGGAGAAAAGATTGAAAGCATAAAAGTGTGCACGCAACATTCAATAATATAGATTATTGTGAAGCTGGATTCATCCATGCAGCTATTCTTAAGAGTTTTATTTAAATATTTATATTTTTATATCAGATCTTACTTGAATTTTTTATTGAAAAATCTTTAAATGACTGTTGCAATGAACCACGTCAGAAAAATGTCACAAGAAGCAAGACGAGGTCAGATTGTATCTGTGCAAAATTGATGATCGAGCCACCTTGTTATTTAACTCATCTATTCTAAAATAAATTTCCCAACATGATTGCTCCGATACAATTAACATATCTTGATCAAAATGTTGATTACTGCGAAAAGATACTGAGCATCTCATTATTTCTGGAATAGTCCCTGTGATTTCTACTTTTAATGATGAAGAAGCTTGATATTTCAATTCACCATCTTTTAACCTAGATAAATAATTACTAAATTGGAATAAATGGGAGTGCGTACATCATACTTATAGTTGTTTTCTGGTGAATGAAGGGGAATTTTTCTGTCTATTGCTTGTCAATAGGAAAACCAAGTCAATACGCAGCCCACACATATCACAGGACATAGGGACATCTATTGATTTGAACAGCAATACACCTGGTCAAGTTATGAAGTGTTCTTAAAGGCTCGGAGAATTAATCAACAACATTTTGGGTACCAGCATTACCAATAGTGAAACATTTCAGCTGTCTTTCAGACAGAAAGCTAAATCAAATCCTTAACTGCGAAGCGGAACTCTTACTGGTGTCCTGGTTAGCACTATCCTTCCACCAACATAACTAAAAATGTCTTCTGTTTGCTTTGATTTCCAAAAGCTAATGATGACTTCGCTCAATAGCATTTTTAGTTATTACAGGGATTTTAAGGAGAAAAGCACTATATGAAAATCTAAGTCTGCTCTGCAATTTAAAAAAAAAAGACAATAATTATTTTTTTCCTTAAATGGGTTACACAAAAGTATCCAACCAGCAAGAAATTGTGGCAAAAGCAGGCTTTACAAATCTGATCCCAGTGTTACTGAAATTTTCTTTAAGTAAACCAATACAGATTTTATTTTATATTTTTAAAAAGTTAACCTAAAAGATCACAGTACGCTTTGCTAATGGAATTGGTAAAATCATAATGTTGTTGCATAAGGGAGGTCAAATGAATACTGTGCATCTATCCGTAAGGAGACAATCTATCCACAATCAAATTAAATGAGGGAATGGAGAATTTACATAGGACATCAACAAAGAGTTAAAAAGTTCAGGCCACTCAGAAGTAAAAATAATATTTGCTGGTCTATAAAAGTTACATCTTCAGCTGCAGTGAGAAGCAATGGCGGAAATAACCGAGGCTTTGACCACAATCTTTCAGTGCTCCTTGGATATGTGGTTGCAAATGCAAAATAAGGTTCAAAAGGGAAATAGACCTGATGCAATTTTACATCAGGGAAGGAATCTGTTGTTTTCCATACTTAAATCATTGATGACAGCATGACATGCTAATTAAAACAGCATCCTGTGTTATATATAATAATGGCAGAGTCCGAATGAAAGGAAAATTTCCTAAACTGTGCGAGTCTCTGCTTAGGCTCCAGGACTGTACCAGATCTGAGCAACACACGATATACAAGGATGTGATTCAAGATATTAATTAGAATAAGGAACTTAAATTGAAAGACAAGAGAATCTGGAATTATTTTTTCTGCAGAGCTACGAAGGTTATCGCAAATTGTGAAGTGTTTTGATAAAGTAGCTATAGAAAACATTTTCCATTGGTGTGGTAGTGACAACCAAATGAGACAGATTTAATAGTAATAATAGAACCAAAATCAAAAGAAATAAAAATGCTGCCACACTGTTTTAATTAGATTGTACTGACTATAGAGTTGATTGAGTCAGATTCAATTGCAAATGTCTAAAAGGTATTGAGAAATAAAAAAGGAAAAACTTGCAAGGCTTTACAAAAGCTTTTCAGAGACCTCAGGCATGCATAATGGATCAAAAAATAAGCGCCTTCATTTAGATAATTGTTTTAATATAAGAAGTTTCAAATGCTCCTCCCAGGAGCATTATATCATTAAAAAAATACCAAGTCAGATGCCAAAATATCCTTCGAAAAGGTGGAATTTAATTGGATCTTAAAGCAAAGAAGGTGGTGAGATAGATTGGTTTTAAAAGGGAATTCCAGAAGATAAAATGCAGTCTTTTGCATTTTAGCAGCATATATTACAGTCAGTGGTAGAGTAACTGAATTAGTGGATGCCATGACTGGAGAAGCATAGGTATTTGAGTCACCTCACTGAAGACTAAGTGGGGAACTATGGTGGAGCACAAAGTAAATGTTTTTAAAAAACGGTGATTTTTAAAAAAAGTGAAGTACAGGTGGAACACCGATTTTCCGGCAACTGATGGTCCACTATAATCCAGACAAAATTATGAGAGCCCAATTAAAATTCCCTGATCAGCCACAGATGGCATTGCATGGGGCAAACAATCTTTCCGGTTGTGACCCTCCATCATGAAAAAAAAAACGTTTCTTTCAATCTTCTCTCCTAACTGTTTCGCGAAGACAATAAAGTAAACCTTTGTTACATCGACCCCCTCATAACAAATATGCAGGAAGGAACAGCAGATGCTGGTTTAAACCGAAGACAGACAAAAAGCTGCAGTAACTCAGTGGGTCAGGCATCATCTCTGGAGATAAGGAATAGGTGATGTTTCGAGTCAAGACCCTTCTTCATACTGAGAGTCAGGAGAAAGGGAAACGAGAGATATTGATGGTGATATAGAGAGATATAGAACAAATGAATGAAAGATATGCAAAAAGTAAGGATGATAAAGGAGACAGGCCATTGTTAGCTACGGTCTAGGTGAAAACGAGTTACAGAACAATGAGACTCAACTAGACAACTTTGAAGCTAGTACGATGACTTTGAAGCTAGTGCAACAACTTGGATGGAGAGGGAACGGAGGGGGTTGCAAGGGTTACTTGAAGTTAGAGAAATCAATATACATTCTGCTGGGTTGTAAGCTGCCAATCAGGATTGTGTTATAAATTAGAGGTAATAATTAGATGTTGAGAAGATTCAGCAGTAAATGAACTGAGGTGGACATGAAGATTGAAAGACGCAGTCGCAGTGATATCTCAGGAAGTGGAAGAGGTATGTAGTTGTTGATTAGGAAACAGAGTTTCTGACAGGAACCAAAGGTATAGTCTTGGTCTTGCCAATATTTATTTTCTGTGTGGAATATCTGCCCATTCTTGCTGGACAATAGTCTGACAACTTTGAGATACTAGATGGTTCTGAAAGTTTCAACAGCTAGCGGCAGAAGGCTGATGGTATGAGTCCACAACATCATCGCACAAAGTGGCTTTAAAATTAAAACTTCAAAGTCTCTGTGAAAATGAAGCTTGAACAACAGTCAGGACATCTTCCATCTTGCAGTGTGGTGGAATCATATTAAATGCCAAAACCGAGCATAATGATTATGTACATTAATATATATTGCAACATCCTACTCCAATGGTTTGATCAAGATTATGCTGAGTGACCAGTTACTCAATAGAAAGTGCAGATGGGTAAAAGGTACATCTACCTTAATACCAAGCTATTGACAGTATTGTACAGCAGCACCTGTTTGCTACATACCAAAATTAGGAGGTTACTGCGACAGCTAAACAGTTTCAAGCTAGTAGGTCAAAGAAAAGCTCCAGTGGACAACCATATATAGTTAAGCATTTGAAAAATGAGCAGGCTCTTTGAACATTGGTATCAGCAACGAGATTATCACATTCCAGTAACAGTTAAAAATCGTATAATCAGAGCAAGTTGCAGTCTTCACCTCGATGTTCTAGCAAGTTAAAACAATTTAAATCTACACAAACGTACACACCAGATATGCTCAATTTCTCCTCGCGAGGAAATAATGAAGCATCCAATAATATTCTTATCAATAAATGATTTTCTACTGTTTTATATTTCGTATTGGTTGTTGTTTATTATTGTCACAATTATATTTAGATTCAGTGAAAAAATTTGCTCTGCATGCTATCCAGGTAAATCATACCATATTTCTTTACTTACCTAAATCAACCAGGGCGCAGCATCCAGATAGACCAGGTTGGGCCTTTGCGGAGAGGCAAGCTTGTTCGCCACAACATAGCACTAATACGGAGTATTTCAACAAGCTTCAGTAACAACGGACATTAAGAGAATCATCATCAAGTGGCTTCAACAGCACATCAATAGATGGCCTTATTTGTTGGAAGCCAATGTCATGTTATCTCCAGGTCAAAGTAGAGGGGTAACGCATAATGGCATCATCCACGGCTCAACCATCGTATTACATTACCATTTGACTACTGATGGGACAGGTTTTGAATGTTTCTATATTATTGAGTCACAACTCCTGTAAAACTCCTGTAAAAGAAAATTGTACTGCAAACATATTTGGTACCTCCATTGACAAAAAACGTACCAGGTACATCTATGTTTACAAGGCTAGAATGTTTTTCTTTGGGAGCATCGGCAGCGGAGAGGTGACCTTATTCAGGTGCACAAGATCATGAGGGGAATGCATAAAGTGAGCGCTCACACATATGACTTTTAAAACACATTTAGATGTATGGATCAGAAGGGGTTAGAGGGCTTTGGGCCAAATCCAGGAAAATGAAACTAGACTAATATGTCAACTTGGTTGGTACGGATAGGGTGTGCCGAATGGCCCATTTCCATGTTGTGCAGCTTTATGACTTTATAATTCTCTGATTCTTCATATTTCTGGATGCCCTGGGATCCCAAGAAAAAAATATCAATTCAAAATTAATTTAATTAATGTCTAAGCATCTATGTCCCTCTACATTATAGAAATTTCCAGGATTCGCTACAATTTTGGTTAAGAAATTTCTCCTAAATCGAAACTGTAAACTTCCAAATTCTTGCCATTCCCAGCAGAGGAAGCGTATTCCAGCCTCCTCACTAGTAATCCCCTCAACATGGAGCCATTTAGATTGCTCAGATCCAATTAATCAATGTACATATTAACCAATATAAAGTATTACAGAATGGGGGAGAGGAATAGGGCCATTTTTTTTTAGATGCTCTTTTCAGAAAACTATTCTGTTTCTCTCCATGATCAACTTCCTGTTTTCATCCAATATCAACTGGCTGTATAGAAAGATGGACAGCCCAACTTTGTATCTTGTGCTCCCCTCCTTTTGTTGATCCCTATCTCCTGCATGATATTTGGCCACTGAATCAAGGAAATTAGGAACTCGTTGCATGAATATTTAAAATCATGGGCTCTACAGGCATTTGAACTTCCTCAATCTTTATATAAATGATTCTGGAAAATAAAGAATGGAAATTTTTACCAGTTCTTCCCAAGAAGATCTGGGGAATTAACCAAGAAATGGCAAAATGACAAAATGTTGATTTAATGTTAATGCAGCAAAATATTAAACCATTTCACAAGAGTGTTATTAAAAACATTGTTGCCAAGCCACATAATGAAATATTAGACCTAAAGAAAGATTTTAATTAGCATCTTCAAAGAAAGAGAAGATGCATGGCAGATATTACAGTAGATTCCAGAGCTGAGGTAGCCGTCAACTGAGCAGGGATTTATTAATGTACTTGTTAAATTAGGGCACAATCATGGGAGCAGAAGTAGAGAAGCACAAACGACCAAGCAGTTACAAGGCTAGAGATTATAGTGCCTTCCCAGGATCTTAATACACACTGAAAAGCATGGACTAACCAAATGGGATTTGGTGAAAAACTGGAGCACTGCACTGAAGTTTTGAATGTCCTCAAATTTATGGGGAGTTGTCGAGGGGTACACAGGAATATTCAAATTTGGATATCAGAGATATGGATAAGAGGTAAAACAGCTGAGGTAGAGGACACATTAAGGCACTGAAAAAAGGTCTCGGCATTACCAAGAATGTATAATCTTAAGCTCAAGCAAAAAGCAAAGTAATGGAAGATCACAATGGGTCAGGCATTATCTATGGGGGCATGGACAGATGAGGATCCTGGCCCACAATAGTCATGTATCCAATCTCTCCATTGATGCTGCTTGACCAGCTGGGTTTCTCCACCACTTTGTCTTTTACTCAAGATTCCGGTATCTGCAGATTCTTGTGGCTCCATAAAAAATTTATGGATTGATAACAATGGTGACACAAAATTTGCGAACAATAGTCAGGAAAGAAGGGGCAGTGACAAGAGATAGAGTTTATGATGTGCATTAACAATGCATCAATCCTATGAATATTTAGAAGAAAACTAGACCAAGTTGGGCCCAAACCTCCCCGGCATTGGTACAGCACCCTCTCCTCCTCTCTCCTCCTCCCTCCCCTCCACCCCTCCCCCCTCCTCCCTAACTGTGTTTTCAAGAGGATGTTGCTCAAAGGCGACATAGCAAGGGAAACAAAAACTGGTCAGGGACTCATGGGAGATGAGATAATGATGAGGATATAAGAGAAGCTGTTCTAACTACAACTAGATAAATGAGAACTGAACCAGCAAGAATGATCCAACCCAGCTGGATAATGAGATGTACAATGGTGGAAAGCAAGGGAGAATGAAGGCATTTAAAATGGCATGATCAACTGTGATTTAACCCCATCATAAGCAGAAAGGGCATCAAATGGAGAAATTCATACAAGCATTTGCAGCATTCACATATTACATGATGTTCAGAAACTTGAGAGGAAAGAGATAGATATTGTACTTTTTAATTATAGACTGAGGATTCAAGTTTTTTTTGAGAAAGGTTGACAGCAGATTTGCAGATGTAGGGTCAGTACCAGAGGAGACAGGACAGTTAACAGTATCAGCCAACGTGGGATCCAAGAAATAAAGTGGGATGGTCTGCAGTGCAATATTAGCATGAACAATGAAGCAGATGCTGAGCCTCATGAATAAAATTATTTCAGAGAGGTTATGTGCCAGACAAAATGGAAACCAGAGATAGCGATTCCACTTGGGGGTGATGTGGTGGGTGAGGGCTGGCATTCAAAGTTTGGCCCAGTGAATGTAGTGGACACATAGAGAACTTGCATCATATGGTTATATAACGTCATAACATCATATGACTTTAGCCTTGCTGCCAGGCTGGAATAAAACTGTTTTGAAGTTCCTGTAAATATGGTGTTTACAGATTACTAACACCCCAGTATATTCCTAGATCTATTCCAAACTGAACTTCATTTGTCATTGCAGGTGAGAAGAGAGGAGTGGGGGATTTTAAAAGAATGGGGGATTTAAAAAGAGTGCTGGAGAAAAATAATGCCAGGACTTACCCATTCATTCCAGAATGATCCAAAAATAGGGATGTGTTTTGGCAGACTAAAGGACTAATGCTTCTAAATGTACTTCCAATCACAGCAAAATAGCTGCTCGATCTGGTCAAATTTGAGAAAGCAAAGATGAGTCGCATCTAGGTTTGCCAAATTTCTCACTCCCAAATAAGGGACAAAAGGTGACGTCACAGCCCGTGCCCCACCTGACCTCACCCAGCCAGCAGCCACGTGCTCCTGCTACACCAATGACGGCCGCCCGGGCCGGGAGACGGTTTGCTACGCAACCTCTGTTAGGCGGCGCCCGGGCCTCCGGGCCTACACTGTCCGGGCCTACAGCGCCCCCCCGGGCCTAATATGGGACAAGAGCGGTCCTGTACAGGGCAAACCAATTTAGCCCAATATACGGGATGTCCCGGCTAATACGGGACAGTTGGCAACCCAAGTTGCATCAGCAGATCATTTGGGAGGGAATAATTAATTTAGAGCAACTAGGAAATTTGGTGAGGATATTTACACAGAGTAACAGGTTACACAGGTTAGTGGTTGCAAATATATAGTGGCAAGTAGAGGAAAAAAGGCTAGGCTACTGAGATTTTGAAATAAAGTTTAAAAATAGATAGCTTTTAGAGTGGCAAACAGAAAAGGAAGTAAGTTGGAAGGAGAAAGTGGGGAAATAATGAATAAGTGAGATAATTAAAACTGGCCTTGTAATTAAGACACCAGCAATGCCACTTGAGATGGCATGGTCCAGGGTTGACCAAGAATCAGTGTTAGGGAATTTATATCAAAGTAGGATCAAGAGATAATATGGGACAATGAATTCAGAGAACTAAAAGCAGTGAGTTGGGATGGTGGATGAAATCAAAAAGGATAAGAAGCTGTTCAATGCACAATCAGCGTGGGGAAAATAGTTGTGAAAATCTCAATGGGGGAAAAAAAAAAATCAATGCATATGGAGATTTTCTCTAGTGTCCTACACTTATCAAGTTAGTTCACATATCTTCAAATTAATGGATAAAATTTCCATGAAGTAACTTTTCAGTATCCAAAATATACTAAAAAATCTTTCGATTTGCATTATCTTGTTAGTTTGCCACTGCCTGATAAATTTGATTTACTAATTCCATCATTATTATTTCATACCCCAACAGTAGCAATGACAATGTAACGCTGCAGTGAAAGATTGATTTGCTTTTTCATCTCTTGAATTCTTCCAGTTCAACTCCATACCACTCTTCCTGAACATTGATAATCATCTCTGAAATCCTCATAATGAATTGGTTTAGGATCATTAATTGTCAGGTGGGTGAACTGGTTTCCATCACTTGGCCAGCAAATCGATCAATATCACAATTTAAATATTGCAAATGCTAGAAATTTGAAATAAAACAGAAACACATAATTCAAATAGCATCCGTAAAGAGTTAATGTTTCAGGTTACTCTGAAATGTTAATTGCTTCTCTCTCTCCCCACAGATGCTACATCTACGCTGACTATTTTCTAAATTTTCTGTTTTAATCACCAAAATCCCAACCTTCAGCCCTTAATTTTCGAGAATGGAGGTTCATTACAATACTCCTTGCAGTTTACTGCTGCTTGATCCGCATCTAAACACTCACTGACTGGACACTGCATGACCCGAGTCACATTTGAATACTGCAGTAAGCAGACTTTACCAGAGAATTGTCATGCAGCATATTACATTCAAGCCGAGGAGGTGGCAATGATAGACAAAAGCACTTTCAACCTAGAAGAGCTGGATAGCTGTTTAACATAATGTTCTGAACAAAAGTATGAACTACCAGCATTCAAAATGTTGGCAGAAACTGTGCATACCAAAGGCCGGCCATATTAATGTCACTTCATTGTTGCCGTTGAATTGAAAAAGCTTAACTATAATCAAACAGCAGCAAGCTATGTATTGGCATCTACACACAAAGGCAGCTGATCACACTGGAATAATAACTCTATATCTGGCTTTCTAAAAAGAATTTAGCAGCACAAAATAATATGTGAGCATTTTTACAGCAAATCTCACTGGCAGCAAGCTGAATAGCAAGCATTTCCCTCCTATCAATAATGTTAACCCCTTGCTGCAAAATTAATTTTGCTTACAAATCTTACTGGTTATAATCAATTATTACATTATTTGATAACAGGCAACTGAACACTCATATTTGAGTACAACCAATGCTGTGCTAGTAAGAGAAATCAAGCTTAAAATGTTACCTACATTTGCTGACAGTATGGTAGAAAAATTGAAAAGTATTTAAATGAAGGGGCTTTGTAAAACAATGGATTACTTCAGATTATTTGCAGTAAAAGGAAAAATAATAGCATACTACACTGAATAAGGTAATTTAAGAGTTTATATTTGGGACACCATTTGTACATTTTACATAGCTCATGGTACATAAATGTAAAGCCCCTTATTTGGTGAGGTCACAGTTATTATTTGCACATAAATATGATTGTATTTACTTACAGCTACTACTGCTCCAAGACTTCAGGAGAGACTTAATGCTGATTTCAAAAAACACAGAGTCCTGTAGGCTCAACATTTTGTCTTTTGGTGAGCAGCGATGACAAGATATATCACAGCAGTTTTCCCAGCTGTTTATATTATATCTTGTGTTGTTGTCCCCTCACTCCTTTCAAAGACAGCGCAGTTCTTGCTTCAAATGTCCTTTTTCATTATCATGCAGTCTTTCTGTATGACGCACGCTTCCAATACCAGCAATCCTGAATGCAGATGAAGTCAGCAGCTGGCTAGAAAACTTACTCCACATTGAGGGCAGTTTGAAGGTCAATTTCACCTTCCATGGGCCACGACAACATCTTCCATAAAGACTAAATCGTACGATTCAAACACAAAGAGTGGTCTATAATGGCCAAGTCGAGCAACTGTTACCAGCAGCTTCCTATGTTGGTAAATACAGTACAGAAGGGTGGAACCCAGAACTGTTATAAATAACTGTTCAGTTAACTACCAGAGAAATATAAATGCACAGAGCAGAACCACAAGAGTACCTCGCCTCGCATTGCCTTGTAGAACTGACAACCTTTTACCAAGTCACAGAAGTACATTCATCGGCACTGTTTGTTTCTGGAAAAACCTGGCTCCAACGTCTTTTCAAAGCAGTGAATTACTTCCTACGGCACTGCCCACCCAGTCAATAAACAGCGACTTCTCAGCATGCTTGTGATGACGCAGTATAGAGCGTCCCATTTAATCTAGCAAAGATAATGTTGGCCGCCTGGCTTTCACTTGGGGGAGGGGAGAAGGAGGAGTGGGCAGGGTGATGCAATCGATACTGTGGCTTTCTAGTCTCTGGTGCAGCACTTCAGCTTCCTTACACCAATTTTTTTTCCACGGCTGCTTACACAAAATTTCTCTATTTCATAATTGCAGCAGAAGAGAAACGGATCTTAATACATTTCAGCAATACATTTTACATGTTTAATTTACAACTAAGACACTCAAGATTTTAACGTCAACATGTTGTCTCAGCAATTAAATGTTTAAAATAATTTAAAAAATACCAAGCAATTCATTTTTACCAAAATTATATGCAATTTAGGAAACAGTTTTTCTTCAATGATAATCTTTTCCCCTAGTTCCTTGCAAAACGTTTCCCTCGGTTGCTGCGGTGCTGGCTCGAAGGGCCGAATGGCCTACTCCTGCACCTATTGTCTATTGTTATAAAAATAAAAAAAACTGAAGAGGTTAGAACACCAAAAACAATGGCCAGCGTGGACCGCAGTGGGCCAAAAGGTGTGTATCTGTGCTTTATCTTGCTATGATTTGAAAGCACAAGATGCTGGAAACATTCAGCAGGGCAGGCAGCATATGCAGAAAGAGAAACCATCAACAGTTCAGGTTCAAGCCTCATCACCAGCACTGGAAAGGAGAGAAAATATGTTGAATTGATTTGCAGAGATATCTATTTCCCACACTTCTGCTGTTGATACTCTCCTCATGACAGAGCAACCATAGAGATCCCTTGATTTTGACAATCTACTTGACAACTAGCTCTGCCATTCAATTAATTATTCTTCACAATTTCTGCCACCTTTAAAGAGATTCTTTCAAAGGAATCCAGGCACCACCACCAGGCACATCCTCCACAACCTCTTCAGCATTCATAAGGTACCGGTCCATTTGCAACACCCTGATCTGCTCTTTCATGTCCAAACGTTACTCAGTTTTAAGGCTCTTTCCGAGAAACCACAGGAAATTCAACACCTGTCCTTTCTCTTCTTCCCAAAGGAAGCAGAAATACATTTACACCATCAAATCTTGTGTTCTGTATTTCCTTTTTACAACATAGCCTCCTCCATATTGGAGAAACTAAACACAGATTAGGCAAACTCCTCATTCATCAGTGGTGACCTTGCACTTCGTATTGCCTTCCACTTTAATTCTCCATCTCTCTCCCACTCTGATCTGTAGATGGACCCAAGAGCAAGATCAAACACAAGCTTGAGGAACGGCAACACATCCTCCATCTGAGTGTTCAGAAGCCTTGTATCAAATTTTACAACTTCAGGTAACTCGCTTTCTCTGTCTGTATCAGAGCAGGCCAGGCCATCTATCTGTGAGACTAACTCAGTTATTTTCTCTCTATTAACACAAACTGACTTGCTGGGCATACTCTGCCACCCTACATTTCGTAACTTTTAGAGTCATAATTACATGAACAATTCTGATAAGCTATGGTTTATGCTGGATGGATGCTGGATGAAACAAAGGTCAAGAGAACAATGAATTAATAGAATCAAAATATAACTAAAGCAAAATGAAAGTTTCAGAGTAATGGAAAGAGGAGTATGCAGGTTTTAATTTAAAATGAGCTTGTTCTTGTACATAAAGTGTAAGAAAATAACTGCAGATGCTGGTACAAGTCGAAGGTGTTTATTCACAAAATGCTGGAGTAACTCAGCAGGTCAGGCAGCATCTCAGGAGAGAAGGAATGGGTGATGTTTCGAGTCGAGACCCTTCTTCGGACTGATGTCAGGGGGGGCGGGACAAAGGAAGGATATAGGTGGAGACAGGAAGATAGAGGGAGAACTGGGAAGGGAAGGGGAAGAGAGGAACAGAGGAACTATCTAAAGTTGGAGAAGTCAATGTTCATACCGCTGGGCTGCAAGCTGCCCAGGCGAGATATGAGGTGCTGTTCCTCCAATTTCCGGTGGGCCTCACTATGGCACTGGAGGAGGCCCATGACAGAAAGGTCAGACTGGGAGTGGGAAGGAGAGTTGAAGTGCTCAGCCACCGGGAGATCAGGTTGGTTAAGGCGGACTGAGCGAAGGTGTTGAGCGAAACGATCGCCGAGCCTGCGTTTGGTTTCGCTGATGTAAAGAAGTTGACATCTAGAATTTCTTGTTCTTGTACGTGGCTAATGTTGATGAAATTACACAAGAACATCTATGTTCCCCAAAGAAACTAGTGGGCTTCTACAATTGATGAAATTCATCTGCAGACTGTAGCTCAAAAATAGCATTTGGAAGGGAATCCCAGGTAGCCAAACAAGTGAAAATTAAGAAGCAGTAATCCAAGTCCAAGTCAACATGGTGTGCAAGTTGAAGGAAACCCAAAAAGGCATGATATTCTCCTGACGTTACAGATCTTGTGCTTCTTAGGGGAGGTCACAGGACTGGAAGTTACAACTAAATCAAGTTTCTCCTGGCATTAAAGTGCATCATGTAGATTGGATACAGCAATGCTGCAACAACTTCTGCCATCAAGCATTTGATAAAAAGGTTTTGAGCAGACGGGTGAAGTACCTGGTCACAGGTAACCTAACAGTTCACTTAACAGGTTTCTGCTCTCCTGCTTTGGTACCTTGACTTCTAACCTAATAAGTGCATGTTATTCTCTGTTTTCTGTCTGTTAAAGTAATTCCTTTAGTTAAGGTTCTGATCATTACTGAACTCTTGAGTAATCTAAAGGTGCAGCGAAGATGTGGCAGGAAGGCTCGATGACCACAAAGCTTAGTGGAATTTATTCACAAAATGCTGGAGTAACTCAGCAGGTCAGTCAGACTGAAGAAGGGTCTCGACCCGAAATGTCACCCATTCCTTCTCTCCTGAGATGCTGCCTGACCTGCTGAGTTACTCCAGCATTTTGTGAATAAATACCTTTGATTTGTACCAGCATCTGCAGTTATTTTCCTAAGCTTAGTGGAATCGCTATTCTCTCTTGTTGGAAATGGTCATTACCTACCATTAATAACACATTACCTGTCATCATCAGTTGATCATATCATACTGCCACAGTCGGCAGTTGCATTACATAGGAGCCGTAAATGAAGCTGAACATGCTTGTAATGAATCATTCTTCGCCTAACATTTAAAAAAATGAGGAAATGCCCTAAAATAAAATGCTGAAAATGCTCATTGGGTTGGATATCATCTGTGGAGAGAAATAATAGTTAATATTTTTGGTTGATGACCTTGTACCATAACTGGGGTAATTGACCTGAAGTGTTAACAATGTTTCCCTCTCTATAGTTGTTGTCTGACTCATTGAGAATTTCCAGCATTTTCTGCTTTATTTCACATTTCCAGCACACGCAGCATTTTATTTTTGCCATATTGAACCTTCCAGAAATCCTTAAATTTGATTGCCCATGAACCCTGCTGAATTAGCCTGTTCTAAAGATGGCAGTTTATGCCCCTCCTTTGTCAGTTTTTTATGTGAAGATGTGTAAGAAAGAACTGCAGATTCTAGTTTAAACCAAAGATAAATACAAAAAGCTGGAGTAACTCAACAGGACAGGCAGCATCTCTGGAGAAGGAATGGGTGATGTCACCCATTCCTTCTCTCCAGAGATGCTGCCTGAAACGTTGAGTTACTCCAGCTTTTTGTGTCTATCTTTTTTATATGAAGATGCTCACTTATATTATAAGATTCAGTGTCCACCACAGAATGCATCAATATCTTTGGAGAATAAAGAAATTTTAAAAATAAAAATAGAAAAATGCTATGTTTGCTCTGCAGCATGGAAGCCTGCAGAGATATAGTCTGTACACACAAGATTTAATTCATTCACTGATAGCATACATAACACATTTTGGAAAGCATGTATGCCCTGCCCCTATCAGGGATTTTGTATTCACGGGTTGCAAATAATGTGTTACTAACATTTCAAAGATATGTCATTTAAAATTAACTGCAATGTAATTATACTGGAAAACAAAGGGATTGATGGTGATAAAACATTATCTCAAATGAAATTGCAGTCAGCAAACAACTTCATGGTTCAAAGATTTAGACTCGCTGCACAAGGCCCTACCTAAATCACCATATTGCAGATTGTGCAATATCATGCCGCTATCACAATCATTTAACACATCCTGCTTGCACAGGGACATCTCATCTCAAAAGCCTTTGACTATCAATTGAGATGGTTTTTGGCATGCTGTATTTCATAGGTCAAAGAATTGAGTGGTTATTCCTTGTTATTATAGACTTTATAACAAATTTCAGTTCTAGCAGACAAAATCTGTTGTAGCTGAGATGACGTTTGTATCGGAAACAAAGGGCAGAGTTTGTCGCTTCAGTGACCGTAGGTGGTTGGAATGAATCGTGTCTCAGTCTGTATTTAACATTGCTGTTTATTGTGTGGCTTCTTTTTGTGTATGTTTTGTTGACTATACATATTTACCCTCCTCGCTTGGTTATAGTGGACAATCGGCAGTAACGGATACCAATGTACATCACCTCCACTCCTGAAACAAGATCACTGGGTCATCATGCTAAAGTAGGCAGCTGATGCTTTACGATTCACACAATAAGAGGCCAAACTCACTTTCATTGTTGGTTCATTCAATGAAGCATACAAGAAATTGGGACTTATAGCAAATGCTTATAAAAAGGATCGCCATAAAACTACCCAGTGGGACAAATGGGCCCTTGCCCAAAATATTGATCCAAGAACAGACCGCTTTAAGAGCCTCAACCCAACCACAGATTATACTTCCCATCCCTTTATTTTGCAGCTTCTTGAAATGAAGATTAAAATTTCAATTTACTTTTAAAATTATTTTTGCCCAAAACTAAATGACTTAATTTTACAAAGAAAAACAAATTACTCCAAAAATTGACTGGGTCACTTCTTTTATATATTTAAGTAGCTTGGCCATTAGGTTTCTTCTTGTAAAACTTTTCATTAAATAATTACAGCCTTTTCTAGCCAGCTACTTAACAGTGATCAATGTAATTTATTACTGGCAAGGGTGGCAATGACAACTGTTTTGAATATTTTCACAAAATACATAGTCAATTCTTTTAAACCCAAAATGGGTGACCTCACATTTCACCATGCTAAACTCAATGTTCAAGAATTTTTGCTTTGCAGTTTTGTTTTGCAAGTGACCTCACTATATTCTGGTCATTCCAATGAATGGTCGCCTTCCTGTGCATATTAGAGCAAGAAGGCAGGATAGTAGCCACTGTTATTCCTTTGTTTAAGAAGGGAAGCAGAGATAATTCAGGAAATTATTGGGTGTGGATTAGGGGTGCCAACTATCTCACTCCCAAATAAGAGACAAGGGACGTCACCGCCCTGCGCCCCACGTGACCTCACCCAGCCAGCGACCACGTGCTCCCGCTCCACCAATGAGGGCCGCCCGGGCCGGGTTGCTACGTAACCTCCATTAGGCAGCGCCCGGGCCTCCAGACCTACAGCGTCCCCCAGGCCTAATACGGGACAAGGGCGGTCCCGTATGGGACAAACCAATTTAGCCCAAAATACGGAATGTCCCGGCTAATACGGGACAGTTGGCAACCCTAGTGTGGATCCCTACGACAGTGGTTTGGAAAATATTGAAGGATTCGTTTGGAAGAGAATGTGCTACTCCATCACTTTGTGTATTTTTTGGCAATACACTGTTCAATGTTCTAACTCGAGCTTGGAGTCATACAGCTCTGAAACAAGCCCTTTGGCCCAACTTGACCATGCTGATCTTGAAGCCCCAGTTAATCTTGTCCAACTTTCCGCTTTTGGTTCATATCCCTTTAGACCTTTACTAACCATATATCCATCTAAATGTCTTTTAAATGTTATTATAGTACCTGCCTCAAATGCTTCCTCGGGTTCCTATTAAATCGTATTCCTCTCGCATCTCATTCTTGTTTCCCCTATCCTGAGTAAAAGACTGTGCATTCATCCGACTTATTCCTCTCATAATTGTATACACTTCTAAGATCACTTCTTAATCTTCTGTGCTCCAAGGAATAAAATCCTCCTCAGCTCAACACCTCAGGCCCTCCAGTTCTGGCAACATCCTTGTTAATCTTCTCTGCGTCCTTTAAAGCTTAACTGGACTGAGGTGGACCCGTTTGGTCCAAATCTCTCCTGCGGGCCTCTCCTGGGGCAACCCTCCCCCAACTGACGATCCGGCAACCCTCTCCAACTGACGAAGCCCATTGTCGGGCGGGGAGTGTCCCCCGGGACCGTGGGTGCGTGAGGGGGGACAGGGAAGGGGAGAGGGAGCCACTCACCTCGGCTCAGTGCCACCGGAACTGCAGCCAAAGCTAGCCGTGGACCCGAAGCCTTTCTTGCAGCACGGCGGCGATCATCGGCAATGGTCATCTTTTTGGTCCCTCTGCCGCCGCGCTACACCAAGGGAGGAGGGTCAGGCGCGGGGCACGCACCGGTCCTCCCGGCGGGGGGGAGCGCATCTATTAACGTTAGCAGCAGCTCGTGGCCTCAGCAGCCCCCTCCTCCTCATTAGCCCCAAACCTGCATTGGTCCAGCACTCCTCCCCCACTCCTTCCCTTCCCCTCCTTCCCCCCACTCTCCCACTCCATCCCCACTCACCCACACTTATGTCCCCCCCAACCCCCCTTATGAATGAATGAATGAATGAATGAATGAATGAATGAATGAATTTATTGGCCAAGTATGTGCATATACAAGGAATGTGCCTTGATGCTCCGCTCACAAATGACAACACAAACATACAGTTAAGAATAAAGTATAACCACATCAAAACAATAACGATACAACATTACGGTGTAAACATGTGGGTGAAAATAAACCAGAGCAAAAAAGAGACTACAGACTGGTTATTGAGTAGAACTACTACTTGTGGAAAAAAGCTGTTTTTATGTCTGGCTGTGGCTGCTTTGACAGCCCGGGGCCGCCTTCCAGAGGGAAGGTTTTGTGGCCAGAGTGAGAGGGGTCAGAGATGATCTTGCCCGCTCGCTTCCTGGCCCTTGCAGTGTACAGTTCGTCAATGAGAAGGTTGCAGCCAACAACCTTCTCAGCTGTGCGAACGATCCGTTGCCGCCTCAGGATGTCGTCTTGGTGGCTGAGCCAAACCAGACCATGATGGAGAAGGTGAGGACGGACTCAATGATAGCAGTATAGAATTGGACCATCATTGCCTGTGGCAGATTGTGTTTCCTCAGTTGCCGCAGGAAGTACATCCTCTGTTGGGCCTTTTTGACTGTGGAGTTGATGGTCCCCCCATTTAAGGTTCCTGGAGATGATGGTTCCAAGGAACTTAAATAACTCCACAGATGTGACTGTGGTGTTGTTGATTGTGAGTGGGGGAGGGGAGGGGGAGCTCTTCGAAAGTCTACAATTAGTTCCACTGTCTTAAGAGCATTGAGCTCCAGGTTGTTGCGATGGCACCAGGACGCCAGCTGTGTCACTTCCCGTCTGTAGGCAGATTCCTCCCCATCCTGGATCAGTCCAATCAGGGTTGTGTCATCCGCAAACTTGAGGAGCTTGACAGACGAGGCTGTGGAGGTGCAGTCGTTGGTGTAGAGAGAGTAAAGGAGAGGGGAGAGTACGCAGCCTTGCGGAGCTCCTATGCTGAGGGTCTGCAGGTCTGAGATGTGCTTTCCCAGCCTCACATGCTGCTTCCTGTCCGTCAGGAAGTTGATCATCCATTGACAGAGGGGTTCAGGCACAGTCAACTGGGAGAGTTTGTAGTGTAGTAGCTCTGGCACAATGGTGTTAAATGCAGTTTATTCATAAAATGCTAGAGTAACTCAGCAGGTCGGGCAGCATCTCGGGAGAGAAGGAATGGGTGACGTTTCAGGTCGAGACCCTTCTTCAGACTGATGTCAGGGGGGCGGGACAAAGGAAGGATATAGGTGGAGACAGGAAGGTAGAGGGAGATCTGGGAAGGAGGAGGGGAAAGGAGGGACAGAGGAGCTATCTAAAGTTTGCATTAGCAGAGCTAAAGTCCACAAACAGAATCCTGGCATAGGTCCCCTTGTGGTCTAGGTGCTGGAGGATGAAGTGCAGACCTAAATTGACTGCGTCATCCACTGATCTATTGGCCCTGTATGCAAACTGCAGCGGGTCCAGCAGGGGGTTTGTGATGTTTTTCAGCTGGGCCAGCACGTCTTTCAAAGGTCATGACTACAGAGGTAAATGCGACAGGCCTGTAGTCATTAAGACCAGTGATCCTTGTCTTTTTGGGTACAGGGGCAATAGTGGAGACATTGAAGCAGGCAAGTTTGCAGGGACTGGTTGAAAACGTCTGTGTAGATCGGTGTCAGTTGTTTGGCACAGAGCTTGAGGGTAGAGGGGGAAACATTGTCTGGTCCTGGAGATTTCCGGCTTATCCCCCACCTCCCCTCCACTCACCCACTCCATCCCCCCTGAATCCCCCCCCCCTTCCTGAACCCCTCTCCTCCCCTGCCCCCCCACTCAACCTCTCCATCCGCCCTGAACCCCCTTCCTCCCCTCCCTCCCAACTCCATCCCCCCCTCAACCCCCCTTATCTCCCCCCTCCCCCGCCCCCTCACCCACTCCATTCCCCCTCACGTGGCGGGAAGCGAGCCGGGGCTCACTACGGGTCGCTGCCGATTGCATCACCTCAAAGTCAAAATATCGTAAGTCGCCCAAACTGTGCACACGCAGACCGACATCGAAAACGCAGTTCGTCCTCCTGGCAGGAGGGGAAGGGGAAGCGGGTGAGGGAGGGGGTTGAGGGATAAGGGGGGGTTGAGGAGGGGATGGAGTGGGTGAGTGGGGGGAGGGGAGATGGAGTGGGTGGGTGGGGGGGTAAGGGGAGGAGGGGGGCTCAGGGGGGGTGGAGTGGGTGAGTTAGCGGCAGCTCATCGGCGCGAAACATCCTCCCCCCCCCATTGGCTGCCACTCCTGTCACTCTGATGGGTCCTGCCCCCGGCGGTCGTCGTGGACCCCCCCTCCCTCATTGGCCGCCACTCCCGTCATTCGGGCGTGTCCCATTGTGAACGTCAAACGCGTCTGACGGCCAGGGACTTGGAAAAGGTAATTTTTAAACTTTAAAATATCTCTAACTTTAAAAATAGAAGACCAATTTGAATGATGAGTAAGGTGGTCCTAAAATTTTCACGCTATCGTGTGATGGGGGCACAAAAATAAGGAAGAATCAAACAAACAAGATGAGAGTTCTAGTAATATATACTAGACCAAGTGGACCCGTTGGGCCCATTCCTTGTCAATGGGGGACAGGTAAGAGGAGAGGGTGGCACTCACCTCGGCCCCGTGGCGCCAGGGCTATAAACATAGATGCCATTTCTCCTATAGCAAATTGACCAATACCATGATGTGAGTGATATGCTCTTTTAAATCAAATCATTAGTCTATATATTTTTTTTAATCCATCCAAATAGATCATGAAGCAAAATAAATGCAATTACAATTCTCAAAGTGTACTCACATATGTGTGAAAACAGAAAGCAGAACTACCGATATGAAGTGCAAGACGCAAGAACGTGAATTCACCTTTTTAGGCCTCCTTTTCTTTCGGTTCGTGGATACATTGCATGAGAATTTTTGACTTTGCGCAGTTACAGAATTTTTAAAAATACACTAACTGAAGGGAAGGGAGGCCTAAAAAAGTAAATTCACCTGCAGCAAATTATAAACTAAACGGCACCACAACTGATAGACAATTATGTTATAGGATTTTTAAGTGACTAACTAAAAGGTGTGCTCATTTTTTCATTGTTTAGGTCCTCTGACAGCATGTTCCATATTTGTCCCCCTCAATTTTGGGGAGCACTTTAATTCTTAACCTTGTGTTGAATAACACATCTAATCTCACATTGATACCTTCAGATTTTGTCAATCTGCAGCAAAAAAATATCCTCAAATTAAACAACAAATGCCGAGTCATTATCTGTGATGGCCATAACACAAAATATTTGGCAGAATGCAGGTAAAACTGGGAGAGGAGAAGCAATTTCCAACCAAGTTCAGTTGCAAGCCTGCAGTGCTTGAATAATATTTCCAGCATCTGCTTTCTTTCACTCACTATCTCACAGAATCAATATTTTTCTCTATTGAAGAGATGGTTGATTTCCACAGGCAATGAATCATTCTCAATGCGCAACTATTTCTGATTGAAATAGAGGGGCAAAGCTACTGTATCTTTCTGAATATTTGAAGCCAGTTATATTTCTAACTCTGTACTATCAACTGTACATTTGGATACTTTTTTTAAACCTCATGGAGTGATTTAATTAAAGGTAGCTGCTGCCTGTGATCAACATATGTCACATACTCAAAAGGCAGATGAGTGGCATTGATCAATGCTAATTATAGTTACTTTCTCTTAAATATTCCACTCTTCTGCAATATCCACTGATGCACTCAGCACATTACAGTGTACGTCTCTTTGGTGAAATAAACAATTGCAGTGTCCATGTAGCATTTATTACGCACGTCATGACTCCAAGAGATTTCACCATGAATGCATAAGCCTACTCAGTGATCATGTCAAAGCAATAGCTAGAGCATTTTTCTGCCATTCCAACTTTGATGTCCTTTCAGTGTAATATAGGTCATGCACAGGAGGGACAAGGTGAATGAAAGATACAGTTTGACTAACAGCTCTTATTCCTCTTTCATATTTCATATTTCATATTTCAGATACAGCGCGGAAACAGGCCTTTTCGGCCCACCAAGTCCGCGCCGCCCAGCGATCCCCGCACATTAACACTATCCTACACACACTAGGGACAATTTTTACATTTACCCAGTCAATTAACCTACATACCTGTACGTCTTTGGAGTGTGGGAGGAAACCGAAGATCTCGGAGAAAACCCACGCAGGTCACCTTTATAATATCAAATTGGCTACAATATAAAGTGTTCTGCTTTGCAATAACATTGGTTAAACCACTCACTATACTTCATTTGATTCACAGGCTTGAAGCAATACCGGGAATTTTGTTGCAGGTGGCAGGTTTATTTGCTGGTGACAAATTACCAGCAGCATTCAGGCAATGATATTTAGCATGCAGGTGATAGTCAACTTGAAGTACTCAGATGGTTTGGAAATAAGCCTTTCAAAAGCCAAAGATGTGCATTTTTATCCATTATTAGGGCATTTTAGAATTTGCACATTTGCACATTTTCTTTAAAAAAATAACTTCCCCTCGAAAAGGCCTGAACTATTTCTGCTATGCCATAAACATTTGCTGATGAGAACATAGCAGAACAATACAAATTGCAAAGTATATCAAGAGAGTTTTATGCTATGATGCCCAGCATAACAATTCAAATTGTAAAAATAACCTAATTGGAATCATTCTTTTTCTTCACTGTCTTCGATGCTCCGTAGTAGCCTCTGGTTACCTTCACAACTTGTAAGCAACAGTCTATGGCAAACTTCAAAAGAAGCAAGACATCTCGAGCACTTATAGACTTAAGTATAAGATTTACTTTGTCCTGATAATAGTCAATAGTGCTTTATGTCACAGATGCAACTGCACAGTGAAATTCTTTTTGCATATATTACACATGCGGGCGCCGACATTATTGGTCAAAATCAAATTCCATTCAAAGTCCAGTTGGTCCATTCGATCGGCGTACTGGAACAGTTCCCACGAACCAACATCACTCGCCTCACCTATGCCGGCCATCTTTGCTTCTTCCTGAAGGCGCTGGAGGCATTACTCCAGTTCATCCTTCTACCGGTCCTTGCCCCTCATGTCCGACTTCTTCAGCTCCCTCCTGGTTACACCGACCACGAGCCTTTGGGCGAGGTCCCGCCGTCCGCCGAAAATAGGTAATCCTTCCATGTGCATTCATTCACTGTTCATATATTTCTCCATCCACAATATAGCAACATTCTGCAGCTGCGGCTCACCGGCAGTCTCTCTGTTTTTTTTTTGTTTTTTTGTCATTGTCGTTGTTAAATGTACGTTTTGTTCTATTTTTAATTCTGTGTATGTAGGGGGGTGGTGGGGGGGTTGGGGGAAACCTTTTTTCAAATCTCCTCCTCAACGGAGATGCGACCTTTACCGTGTCGTATCTCCGTTCGCGCTACGGCCTAACATCGTGGAGTCGGCGGCCTCCAGCTGGGATCGACCTCAAAGACTCCGGTCGCAGGGCCTGGACTTACCATCTCGGAGGCTTCGGCCGTGGGCCCTGCAGACCGCAACATCGGGAGTTCGCAGGTCCCTGGCTGGCGACCGGCTTTCGGGAGCTCCAGCCGTAGCAGCTTCGACCGCCCCGAAGCGCGAGGTACGATCAACCCGCTCGCAGGCCCTTCATCGCCCTGCGTGGCCTGGCCGCAGCACTTTCCATCGCCCGGTGGGGGCTCAGGACTTTCATCGGCCTGCTCGGCTCGGCCCTGGGACTTTCCATCGCCCGGTGGGGGCTCAGGACTTTCATCGGCCTGCTCGGCTCGGCTCGGCCCTGGGACTTTCCATCGCCCGGTGGGGGCTTCAAAAAGTTGGGAGCCTCGATCACCTCGTGGCACCACGGGAGAAGAATGAGGAGGAGATAAGACTTTGCCTTCCATCACAGTGAGGGTATGCCTGGAGCAATCACTGTGATGGCTGTTTTGTGTAAAAAATTATATCTGTGTGTCTTGTGTTTTTTAATGTCTACTGCCGGACCCTGACGTGAGAGGACGCTGGCGTTGTGTATTCGCCGCTTTTCCGTCAGGATAGTTTGTCTGTTTGTTTCTATGTTAATTGTTTTTGTAAAGCGCTTTGAGCATGCGATAAGGCGCTATATAAAATAAATGGATTATTATTATTATTATTATTAATAATCTGGCACTCTCAGAACTTTCTGGAAGATTTTGGGAGATCCAGAACTTTGGATATTACTGTAGTATAATACATTTTATAGTGAGCAAGGTGAATTTAAAGCAAGTGCACAAAACAGAAGCAGATGAATTTAAAGGGAAGGAGTGGAGGGAGGGAGGGGACTGGGCTAATGCGTTAAACTGGAACATGGAATCAAGTCCCCGGTGTATTTAAAATGGAGCATGAGAACGAGTACCTAGCGAGCCACACCAATGGGATTTTTGAATAATGGGATAGTACATTACTGGAGTTTTACCATATGAGGCCCAACAATATATCTGTTGCTGACACCATCAAACAGACTATTTTTACATTTAGATTCGACTATTCCAATACTATCTGGAATGGCCTTCCTCATCGAATGCAACATGAACCTGCCATCTTATATTCTACTGCCCATGGCAATTTACAGGAATTATCTCAGAACTGGGTGACTGCAGCAGCTGATCTATCAAATATATTTTACTATGAATAATTGTAAAATTGTAAATTGGTAATTAAGTTATAGCATTGCGCAGACAATATGTAACTGTAACTTGATTTTATAATTATCGTAAGAAAACCAGCAGAACTGAGACATAGTGTAAATACCTGTGTTAAAAAAGTACCTTTATTAAAATACCTCTGTAAAAAGTAATCATTTTATGCAGTAGCCATTGGCATAGTTTCACTTTGATGAGTGCGAACAAAGATGTAGTGGATCAAAGATAGGCACAAAAAGCTGGAGTAACTCAGCGGGACAAGCAGCATCTCTGGAGAGAAGGAATGGGTGATGTTTCGTGTCGAGACCCTTCTTCAGACTGGTTAGTGAAAAGGGAAACGAGAGATATAGATGATGATGTAGAGAGATAAAGAACAATGAATGAAAGATATGCAAAAAAAGTAACAAAGATAAAGGAAACAGGCCATGGTTAGCTGTTTGTGGGTTAAAACAAGAAGCTAATGTGACTTGGGTGGGGGAGGGATAGAGAGAGAGGGAATGCCGAATGAGAGAAATCAATATTCATAGCACTGGGCTGTAAGATGCCCAAGCGAAATATGCGCTGCCCAAATCAAAGCTGTGTGGCCATTAATTAGACAGAGACAAGCAGTTGCTCACAAGATCAGATGACGACAGCATGGCTGGGATGGTAGTTTTTCTACATGGTAAATTTGTAATAATAAAGCAAACAAATTGACAATTAAGGCAAAAGTGTCTACGGGAGAGTTGAATTACCACGAGATATTGACTGCCGAGAACTTAAATGTCACATGGGATCATACGTGGCTGTGTCATTTTTCAAATTAGGAGGCAATAAAATCATGGGCTCTGTTAAGTATCAGTTATGACCTCGACTGAATGGGCTTCATCGGAGAATTGAGGGATAGAGGTCGGAACATAAAAGAAAATTTAATGAAAGAAAGAAGCTTCATAAAAGGTCAGAGGAGAAAAGACTGAAAACATAATCTTTGTCTGAGACTCCAGAATCCAAGGACTGTGAGCTGCGCATCAGCATCACAGGTGCAGCAGTATTGTATTTAATAAATTCTCAAACTATGACGCAAATATTACTGGCTGTTACACATTTTATCTTGTCAGTGAATGATTCCAGTATTACAGTTCTATTAAAGACTGAGTACACTGCAAATTTTAAAGCATTTAAG
Source organism: Rhinoraja longicauda (assembly GCF_053455715.1). Taxonomy (NCBI): domain Eukaryota; kingdom Metazoa; phylum Chordata; class Chondrichthyes; order Rajiformes; family Arhynchobatidae; genus Rhinoraja; species Rhinoraja longicauda. Next base: position 62,979,948 of record NC_135953.1, on the reverse strand, counting down.
ATCACCTGAAAGAAGTCATTACAATTATAAAGGGTGCATAGTGAAGCTACAAAGAGACTTTTTTCATTTAATTTTTTTCATTTTATTTTCATTAAAAACGAGATGGTTATTACTCACTCTAATGGGAAAAACAGAGGGATGTTTTTAACTCAAGACGTTGACATGTGGAACCCACTACCACAGAAAGTGTTTGAAGCTTAGTTAGAAAATTTAAAAATAAGATTTTTTTTAGAAATTAAAAGAATTAGATGAATACATGCAAGATAAAAAAACAAAACATGTAGAAAGGCTGACATATTGCAGATGGAATGTGGTATTAATACAGCATTATTTAACACCAGTTAAACTATTTTGGCTTAGTACCCTGTTTCTGTTACATATATACTATTTATCCTGAATTCATCTGAAATATACCTCAAGAAAATGGAGGAATTTTCCCTCAATCCCTTCTGATATTTTTCCACAAGCATTTCACAGTAACGTCAAGAGCAGTCACACTTCCTGCATTCTTAAATTAACCTTTAGTTTCCTTGTTTGGAAAACCACTACAATAAGCAATGAACATAAATTGCCCCAGCAAAGCCCAAACCAATATTACCTAGCATATTATTGCTAAAGCCATTCTGTTCAGAAAATAAATGCTGGATTTACCAATGATGTCCATATCCTGTAAATAGTTAAAACTTTGCTGGCTTGCACATAGCCTAAAAGATTGATTTGTCTTGCTTCTGGCAAATAGGACAGATCTGCACAACTGTCCCCAACATTGAGCAGATATATGCATATTCATTACACAAATGATGTGCAATGTCATAGGAGCTGATTCAAATCGACTTGAACATTTGTGATGGTGAGAACTCGGGAGAAAGCTGAGAACTAAATTCACCCAGCATCTCCAGCGAAAGATGGGTGTCTTCCTTTGACATTCATATGCTGGAATCCTCCATCATTGCTGATGGAGACATTTAAGCATCCTTGTGAATGTCCAGATAGAGACGTGTTAATTTTTCTTACCAAGCTCAGTGTTACATGATACGATGGTAGGTCGTCAGGGAAGGTAGGATTTGGTCTCCACGAGGACTGTTCGACAATTACTATCATTAAGAAGGCTAAGATTTATGCATCAATGTCAGGCAACTTGACAACATCAGGATCCATTGAAGTATGAAGTACTTGAATGTTTTCAAGTTATGTCATATATCCTCTCTGCACTTTCCAACTTAATGGCATATTTCCAATACCAAGATGAACAAAACTGAACATAATACTCCATACTCCATGTATGACCTCACCAATGTCTTGTACAACTGGAACTCCTACACTCTATTCCCTGACTAATTGATATCAAATTGCAAAATGCCCTTTTGTACCACCCTATCTAGCTGTGATGCCATTTTCAGGGAAATATATATACTCATACTCCTCGATCCCACTGCTCTACAACATTCCCTCGGGCCCTACCATTCACTGAGAAGATCCTGCATGGTGTGATTTCACAAAATGCAACACCTCACACTTATCTGAATTAAACTCAATTTGCCATTCCTTGGCCCATTTGCCTAGTTGATTAAGATCCCGCTGTAATTCTCGATAACCATCTTCAGCATCCATGAGACCAACTGTTTTAGTGTCAAATGCAAAATATACCTTCTCATCCAAATCATTGATTTGGATGACAATCAGCATTGGGCCCAGCACTAATGCCTGAGATACACCACTAACTAATCACAGGCCTCCAGTCCGAATAACAACCTCTGCTTAAAGCCAATTCTGCATCCAGTTAACCACCTCTCCGTGAATCCCATACAATCTAATCTTCCAGAATAAACCTACAATTCATGCAACATGAAACTCCAGAATATTGGACAATGTGCTGCTTGTCATTAACCATATAACCATATAACAACTACAGCACGGAAACAGGCCCGTTCGGCCCTACCAGTCCACGCCGACCACTCTCTCTGACCTAGTCTCATCTACCTGCTCTCAGACCATAACCCTCCAATCCCCTCTTATCCATATACCTATCCAATTTACTCTTAAATAATAAAATCGAGCCTGCCTCCACCACTTCCACCGGAAGCCCATTCCATACAGCCACCACCCTCTGAGTAAAGAAGTTACCCCTCATGTTACCCCTAAACTTTTGTCCCTCAATTCTGAAGCTATGTCCCCTTGTTGGAATCTTCCCCACTCTCAAAGGGAAAAGCCTACCCACGTCAACTCTGTCCGTCCCTCTTAAAATTTTAAAAACCTCTATCAAGTCCCCCCTCAACCTTCTACGCTCCAAAGAATAAAGACCCAACCTGTTCAACCTCTCTCTGTAGCTTAAGTGCGGAAACCCAGGCAACATTCTAGTAAATCTCCTCTGTATCCTCTCCATTTTGTCGACATCCTTCCTATAATTTGGCGACCAGAACTCATTAATGTCATTAATAACATATGCAACGTTAAAAAATATCTCATATTCCACTGCAGGCAATTTGGAAATTATCTGATACACAAAGTCATGGTTTCAACCATAAAGTTGCCGAGATTTCTAAAATCTGCCTCAACATTAGGTAAATTCTAACGACACCATTAAAAACTGTAAAATCACCCTTAAAGCATTTGTATAACTGGGATATGGGCACAACCTAACATTTTATACCACAAAATTGAATTGAAAAGATTACTTACTATAATATGTCATGGAAAATAAACTATTTAAATATTCAATATCCATGGCACATCACAAACCAACATGATGCTGCTCTAAGATACCAACCCAAAACTATTATCAGCTATATTGCTAGCTTTAAATTCCAGCATCCTAATTAATTCAAACCTCAGGAAACCCTTGACAATTAACCTAAAGCTAGCCACAAAATGCTGGAGTAACTCAGCGGGTCAGGCAGCATCTCTGGAGAGAAGGAATGGGTGAAGTTTCGGGTCGAAACTCTTCTTCAGACTGAAGAAGGGTCTTGACCCGAAACGTCACCCATTCCTTCTCTCCAGAGATGCTGCCTGACCCGCTGAGTTACTCCAGCATTTTATGTCTACTTCGATTTAAACCAGCATCTGCAGTTTTTTTCCTACAATTAACCTAAAGTTGTCCTCAGATACCTGAATATTCATTATCAAATTTTGTGATTATCACAAGCAAGTCACTCGACCATCAACATGTCACCAGTGTGCTTTGACAAGCCAGCGAAAATCACCCATTCAAAGTGATATATCTGGATGACCTGTAGAAACAAAGAACAGCAGATGCTGGTATATACCAAGATAGGCACAAAATGCTGGTGTAACTCAGTGGGTCAGGCAGCATTCAGAGTCAGAAGGGTCCTGACCCAAAACGTCACCTATCCTTTTTCTCCAGAGATAGTGCCAGACCCGCTGAGTTACCCCTTTACTTTGTCAGAACAAGAGACTTTTTCTAACATTAATTACTGTATCTGAATCTCCAAATGACTTTTTTTCCCCAAACTGCATCCAATTTAGTAATGGGACAAAACATACAAAGAATGGAGGATTTCATAATCTACCATCAACACCAGCTCATTAGCTCCAATTCTTCAAAGTTCTGAAAGACTAAAATGTCAAACTGCACACATACCAAGTAATTTGGAGGCTAACACAAAGCAGCAAACTATTTGATCTCTTTTTTCAATTTGTCTTTAGGCAAATCTATCTACAATAGCTCCACAAGAACCATTTCCCTCATCCACCACTACCCTTGTCCCCACCATCACTATCACAATCCCCAAGAGAGCAAAGTTTAATTTTGCAAGCCACTATGTTAGGCAATCAGCAACAACATGATGTGCAACCATGGTACCCGAGGGGCACTTGTAAGCATTCCTTTGCATGTAACATCAATTCAGCAATGCAAAGTTGCATACATGTTCAATACTAAACACAGCATGTGTTAGATCATACAGCATGGAGCAAAGTAATTAGCATCTGCTAATGATTAAGAGTTAATATTGAGAACACCAAGAAAGCTTAATAAATAACATTATAACTTCAAACATAGTAAAGCAAATGCAGGCACTTAAGGATTTAAACCTTTCTTCATTTGCTATTATAACAATCAACAAATAGGATTCATGACATTCATTGAACTATATGGATGGAGAAGTACAGGATAAAATTAGTTCAATCATTCACTTCAGAAGAGAAATGGAGAAAAACAAATCCAGAGGCATAATATTTTTCTTAGTACTAACGTCCTGGTTGCTATGATTCTCAAAATATATGAAGTGTTCATCTTTGATATGATTCTGTATCACTGAAGCTTGTGGATTGTAAATTAGGAAATCAACTGAATAATAATTTTTTGCACTCAGATCAAAACTGCACTTGGTCCCTGTTTATCACAGCAGTAAATAGTTGAATATATAAATTCCATACCAAGATTTTCTGAACAACAAAATGCTCCACGTGCTTCCAATTCTAAACTTTGCTATATTTAGTTTACAATGTTTACAATGACAAATATTATAATAAATTGTCAACCTTCGTAATGTTCTTTAAGAGAATGAAGTTTCTGCCTAAACTCTTGCCCTCATAGTTAAAGAGGATGGGTTAGAAATAATTAGAGGAAAATGCACCAGTTCAATGAAGGTTTTGCATGGCTGGCCCGTCATGCCCAGGCCAACCATTGTACTTATCTTTACTATCCCGTTTACTTGCATTTAATCTGTCTTTGCCTTGATAATTCTATTTTTGAGAATCCCAATTGTTCAAACATTGTCCTGAATATTTCCCTGCGAACCATAATAATTATTTTTTTTAAATCCAATAAGCATGATCATCAGTGTAGTAACTTGTCTTGCTTGAATTATATCAGAATCAGAACCATAATACACATTATGTGAGGCAATTTTATACATTTTTCCATAATAAAGATTGCATTGCATATTATCTTATTTGGTTGATCACATTTTGTACAGGAGTACCAACCAATGTAATAGAATGCATTGAATGCAGTACATATTAGGTCAGATTAAAGATATCAACTGTTTCACAAATAATTCTACAAATAATGACTACTGTGCCCATCAGATGCTGATGTATTGAATGGTTCCCAAAAATCTTATGTATCATTTTGTATACGATATGTTTGAAACATACAAAGTGACGTTGAACAAATACAATTGGAAATAACTTTATTTAGACAAATCTCCAACAGCCATTTCACAAAAACCTGGTTATTAAATTTATCAGAGAGGTTTTGTTCTGTACAATCCAGGTTCTGTCAATTAATTTGGGCAGGTACCTGGAATTGAAAAGTCTGGAGGGACATGGGTCAGGCAGAGGAAGTGGGACTTGCAGAGGTAGGCAACTTGGTCAGCGTGGACGACTAAGACCGAAAGGCCTGTTTCTGTGATGTAGAGCTCTACAACCCATGACTCGATGAAATCCACCATTGGTGGAATTTGGCATTGGGAAAGCAAAATAATCTGACTTTCAGATGCATTCAAACAAGTGCTGAGAAGAAAAATACCCATATTACCTCAAACCTATGTTAAGTTGTACTCTACTCCATTATTACAAATTGCAATTCTGTAGTGGAGCAAACCAAGTTAGAATGCCTCACAGAAGCATTATCAAATAAAAATGTAAAACTCTGAAGCACAGGAGGAGATATTGAGGCAAACAACCAAGCCACTTTGTCAGAAGTATAATCATGAAGGAAATTCTTGGCAAAAGACAGAACAGTTTAGAGAAAAGATTCTTCAGATGAAAAGGTCAACAGGAAGGAATGTTAATGTTCAGGCATGTTCAAAAGGTCAGAATCAGACAAGTTCAGAAATTGAGACAACTCATGAGTGAGAGTGCTGAGAGGGCAAGGTCATAGCGAGTTTGGAGAAGAGGGTGGAGTTTTAAAATAAAATTGAAAGCTCAACATAAACTTGACAATATTCACAAAGGAAACAGTGAAAAAATGAGTGAAGGAAATATGATGCAGAATAGGACATGGGCATAGCTTTGAATGATTTCAAGGATAGAATATGGCAGGTGGGCCAAGAATCTGTTCAAATAATCATCTCTGGAGGTAACAAAAAGGTTTTCAGAGCATAAGACATGAATCAAAGTTGAAGTCAAGCAGCAAAACATGTGAAACCAGGCAGTTTCAGTAATTACACAGCCATATGGTCCAAGAGTTCTAGGGGCTAGTGGAATCAAGGGATATGGGGGGAAGGCAGGCACGGGGTATTGATCGGGGACGATCAGCCATGGTCACAATGAATGGCGGTGCTGGCTCGAAGGGCCGAATGGCCTCCTTCTGCACCTATTTTCTATGTTTCTATGTTTCTATGTTTCTATGTAATGCTCTTCTCAGTGATAAAAACAACAAAGTTCTGAACAGTATAGTTCAGTTTCAGGAAGATGCCAGGGAGGGGCTTGGAAACTGTTGCTAGGGAACAATGTTTGTGACAGAGGTTAAAAACAATGGCTTTTTCGTTGCAATATTTGATTGCAGCATATTTCCCCTCAGCCAATACTGAATGTCAGATAGACAGAGAGAATACACCCGGAGAAGTGATGGTGAAGTGGAGCTGGGTGGGTTGTGAATTCACGCCTTGTCATCAGGGAGCAGCAGCACAAGGATAAAAAGTAGGTGGTGGCCAAAAACAGTTTGCTTGGTACACACCAAAGTTAAAAGCATGGGCATAAGATCACAAGTGATAGGAGCCAAATTAGGCCATTCGGCCCATCGAGTCTACTCCGCCATTCATCATTGCTGATGTATCTCTCCTTCCTAACCCCATTCTCCTGCCTTCTCCCCATAACCTCCGACACATGTACTAATTAAGAATCTATATATCTCTGCCTTAAAATTTTCCACTGACTTGGCCTCCACAGCCTTCTGTGGCAAAGAATTCCACAGATTCACCACCCTCTGACGAAAGAAATTCCTCTTCATCTCCTTCCTAAAAGAACGTTCTCTAATTCTGAGGCTATGACCTAGACTCTTCCACTAGTGGAAACATTCTCTCCACATCCACTCTATCCAAGCCTTTCACTATTCTATATGGTTTCAATGAGGTCCCCCCTCATTCTTCTAAACTCCAACGAGTACAGGCCCAGTGCCGTCAAATGCTCATCATATGTTAACCTATTCATTCCTGGGATCATTCTTGTAAACCTCCACTGGATCCTCCCCAGAGCCAAGCACATCCTTCCTCAGATATGGTGCCCAAAATTGCTCACAATTTTCCAAATGCGGCCTGACCAGCACCTTATAGAGCCTCAGCATTACATCCCTGTTTTTGTATACAAGCCCTCTCAAAATAAATGCTAGCATTGCGTTTGCTTTCTTTACTACCGATTCGAACCGCAGATTAACTTTATGGAAATCCAGCACTCTCAAGTCCTCTGATTGCACCTCTGATTTCCCTTGCACCTCTGATTTCTGAATTCTCTCCCCATTTAGAAAATAATCTACACCTTTATTCCTTCTACCAAAATGCATGCCTCCACACTTTGCTACACTATATTCCAACTGCCCCTTCTCTGTCCACTCTCCCAACCTATCCAAGCCCTTCAGCAGTTTCTCGACACAACCTGCCCCTCCATCTGTTTTTGTATCATCTGCAAACTTAGCCACAAAGCCTTCAATCCCCTCATCCAAATCATTAATATACAACGTGAAAAGCAGCAGTCCCAGCACCGAGCCATGCGGAACTCCGCCAATCACTGGCAGCCATCCAGAAAAAGCACTCTTTATTGCCACTCTTTGCCTTCTGCCATCCAACCAACCTAATATCAATGCTAGTATCTGCCCTTTGATACCATGGACTCTCATCTTCCTTAGCAGCCTCCCGTGTGGCACCTTATCAAAGGCTAAAATGTTACCAACCACCAAAATCAGACAAACCAGCCAATAGTTCCCACTATTCTGCTTTGCTCCCTTCTTGTGCAGCGGGGTAATATTGGTAATATCCACAATCTCTAAAGCCACATCGTTCACAACCCTAGGGTGCAGTCCATCTGGCTTATCCACCTTCAGGCTTATCCACCTTCAGCCCTATCACCTTCTCCATAACTTCCACCCCCTGACTCAAGATTCAAGATTCAAGATATCTTTATTTGTCATCCAAAAAACAAGTTTTTTTGACGAAATTTCGTCACCCACAGTCCAACAATAAGAGCAATAAAATAAGCAAATTACACAACCCCAACCAACACAAAACCCCCCAAAAAGAAACATCCATCACAGTGAGTCTCCTCCAGTCCCCTCCTCACTGTGATGGAAGGCCAGAATGTCTTTTCTCTTCCCCTGCCGTCTTCTCCTGCGGTCAGGCTGTTGTCGTTGCCATGTTCCAGGCTGCGCCGGACGGTGAAATGTCCGCAACGGGCCGACCCAAGCCCCGCTGCAAGTCGGGGCGGTCGTGGCTCCCGACATTGAAGCCCCCGCCGAGCAGAGAAAATTCCGTGGCCTATTTCAGGCCGCGCCGGACGGTGAAATATCCGCGGCGGGCCGACCCAAGCCCCGCGATCCGGGGCGGGCGAACACGCTGCCGCTGCCGGAGCTCCCGATGTCGACATCCACGCGGCCCGAGCCTAAGGCGAGTCGCAGCCGCTCCCGCAGCCTCCGAGGACGGCCGGCTCCGCTGATGGTAAGTCCGGTCCGCGGGCTCTGCGAACCTGAGCCCTGGAGGCCGACAGCTCCAGGAGTTGGGCCGATGGTAGGCCGCAGCAGGAACGGAGACACGGCCCAGAAAACAAAGGTCGGGTCTCCGTTCGGAAGGGACACATATTACAATTTTACAGTTCCCCCCCTCCCCCCCACATACACACATAGTACACAAACACAAAAACACCACATCACAACTACAATTAAGACAACAAAAACAACAAAAACACAAAGACAAATGGACTGCAGGTAAGCCGCAGCTGCTAGGGCAGCGCCGCCATCTTCGCAATTGAATTTCAGGCATGTTGCTGGTGGAAAGGAAGCAACTGCGCACAATTTGCTCGCAATAATTGAGAAAAGAACAAAGTAAGTGTGATCCCATTCGGTTGCGAAGTAGTAAAAAAACATAGAAAACTACAGCACAGGAACATACCTGATGGCCCATCATGTCGGTGCCAACTCGGATGCCATGGTTCATACCCCTTTATTGCTTACCTGTGAAAGAGTTAATGGCTATTAACTTTGCATGATGGAATGCTTGGCCATTGTCTGCAAACCTGCTTGTATGCTTTTGGAGCTTCTATATTGTTGTTAGTGTAGGAATGTTAATTGCTCATAAGGATGTGTCTGGTAGCTGAAACTTACAATCCCTGGAAACCACAGAAATAATAAAATGGTAGAATGAATGAACAGGATAAGCCTAAACTTTGGGTCCTGAATAGCTGATGTTTGCAAAATTGCACCAGGCAGGACATAACCATGTGATTCCTAAAGCTTGTTCGACGGTATATCCTGTTTTGCCTGGGAAGAATGTCTGGAAAAGACGATGGACATTACTCTCGTTAAGATTAGAATGTGGTTAACTGTTGACTACTTGTGGGAATGTGTAAACAAGACCTTCTGTGGTATGATAAGGATATCACTAATGACTTATTGTGTGGAATATTTTATGACTGAAGGGTGTCATGTATATTGTGTTCAATACAGTTTGTGATTGATTTGAAGGAAATGTGTTAAACATCCTGGCTGCAAATTCTGTATAAAAATGCAGCGAAAATGCTGTATCTTTGAGTGGAAGCAAGGGGAGTGCTGAGTATGGTCATACACCCTTAGCACTGATCCCCCCACTCCCGTCTGACGATAATTAAAGCTTTGCTTGGTTTACCTTTAACTGTTTGTGTTGTTGTCTGTTTTAAGAACCTGTTCATGTGTGTCGTGTAGAGTAAAGTGCAGAATATTGCAGCGCACCAGATCCACACATAAAGTCCAATGTCCACAATGGTGAATTGTACAGTATTGTTACATGAACTGTACAGTACCCTAGATTATGAAAGCACCATTTAGAAGCCTGATAACAGAGAAGATGGGCAGTTTGAGATGGAGTGTTCATTTTGTTGCTTAAGCACAGCTTCTGTAGACTCCCAATGAATGGTCTTGAAGTTTTCAAATCTATTCCAAATACTCCTTTGCCATTTTGACAGTCATGGGCAAGGAATTTTTCAAGCGTTGTTGCATTTGATCTTTGAGTAATTTACCAGCACACTGTACTCTATAGGATTGTTACATCCTATACATTTTGGTGCCGTAGCAGAGTAGAAATTTGATTAGAGAGACTCAAACCAGAAATTCAGGAAAAATAGGCACATTTGGAATGCTGTGATAGATTCCAGGATACTGGGGCGGTAATAAAATTTGAAGATGACTCAAAGGAAATTAGCTGGAGGAACTCAACAGGTCATAGTGATAGAATCATGCAGCATAAAAACAGGCCCTTGGGCCCAACTTGCCCACACCGACCAACATGCCCCATCTAGCAGGCCAAAGAGTAACGTGAAGGAAAATAGACAGTGGATATGTTGGGTTGAGCTTTTTCATCTCGGCTGACGGAAAGCGGAGATGGTGGTTGAGACTGGGAGGTGATAAGTACAGAACAAAAGGCTGCACATTCTGGAATCTGAATTCCAGTAGCAGCTGCCCTTTGTTCTCCACATCACCCCACCAGGCTCCTACTCTCCATCCTATCTTCTCCATCTGCCAATCAACTCTCCTCACCCGAATCCATCTGACTCTTACCACCCCTCCTTCCATCTACTTCCCCTCTACTCTTTCAGTCTAGATGAAAGTTCTGGACCAGAAATGTAAATTGTCCATTTCCCTCCACAGATGCTACCTGATCCACTGAGTTCCTCCACCTATTCTCTTTCACACAGATTTCTATGCCCACTGAGAACTTAAGTCATATGTTCTCTCCTCTGCAAACTCCATGGTTCAGAAATTTATCCAATTAATGACTGAGGCACATCTGAAAAGGAAGGTGCCAGTTTCAGTTTGTGTCATTTTACTTGTATGCGGGCACTCTCCTGGCTAGAGAGCAATTGATGAATTACATATTGGAGCATTGTGTAAGGAAGTGATCACGATCCATTGTGATGCTCAATAAGATCTGTGGGCATTTCCAGTCAAAGATAACAAATCAAATAATTGTCTGGGCCAGGAATCGTAATGTCTGTTGAAAATAAGCAAAAGATAACAACATTTCTCCAGAACTCAACAATCAACTCTAGCAAAATCTAAAAATACAAGTTTGATTCCAACACCACCCCCACAAAAAAAAACGTGATTGGAGATTTATATACACAAATATGATTTTGCTAACCTAAACTTGATATAAACCATATAGGGAGCATGCAAGTGCCGGATCTCTAACATCTGTGGTATACGATTTCTCACTGACGATCTGAGCAAACTCCATTAAAGATTCGTAGGGAAAAAAAATGCAGATGCTGGTTTAAATCGAAAGTAGACACAAAATGCTGGAGTAACTCAGCGGGTCAGGCAGCAACTCGGGAGAGAAGGAATTGGTGACGATTCGGGTCGTAACCCTTCTTCAGTCTGAAGAAGGGTCTCGACCCGAATCGTCACCAATTCCTTCTCTCCCGAGATGCTGCCTGACCCGCTGAGTTACTCCAGCATTTTGTGTCTACCCATTAAAGATTCCAGCTAAACTGAAAGTTGCTTCTAAAAATCGACAGCAATATTCCATAGCACAGAAGCATACTGTGGTAATATTTATAAATACCTTATCAACTCAGTACAAACATTCTTTACACAAGCCATTGTTTACATCAAATATGTGCAAAAAATAAATAAATATATAACTTATTTGCAAACATCGTAAACTTACTGTTGTTGCCTTCTGCATGTTACTAACAGGCAGTGAGCGAACAGTTTGCAGTCGAATTAATAATATTTTTTATAATATTATCTGGATTTTAAAATAGCTAGAATCAGGTCATTTTAAAGAGGATTTGCTTGTCATTTACTCTTATAAATTCTTTCCGGTATGAAGCATCCAGCTCTGTAGTTAAGAATAAGTTGTTCCCCCCCCCCCCCCCACGAAGTTTTTAACAGTAAATTTCTGCTCCAAAGCTACAACAATGTGGTATGACGAGAATTCAACTTCAATTGTTAGATAATTGTTTCTCTCAAATGCCAAATATCTAAAGACTGTTTTGCATGTCATTCTGATGATGCCCCTTTGAATGTTCCTCCTCTTATCCACACAAAAATATTAAAACATTTTGAAAACTAACTGAAGAAAATTTAGCGACTCCTCAATTTATTGAAAGGGTTGCATTCCACAGCAAAATTTCATAAATTCAAGAGTGGTGGATGAAATGTGCTACAGGCACTTGGGCAAATTGTAGTTCTTTGCATGAAGAATGTTGTGTTGTTTGCTGCAGCAAAACATAGGTTTATAAATTGGACTTGCATATCCCAAAGTATTGAATGAAAATTTGGACCTGAGCCGAAATGTGAACTCTCCATGTTCTCCAGACCTGCTGAGTTACTCCAGCACTTTTTGAAAAACTAGCATCTGCAGTTCCTTGTTTCTACATTTCTCTAATACTCTGATAATCAGCTTTTCAACTACTGTACACAGTAATCCCATTTATTCAACATCTGGCTCGCCGGATGCTAATTCCTGTGCTCCCTTCATTCTATTGGCAGCCCTGTTAAGGCACTCCCTCCCCTGGTTCTCTTAGTTCTCCCTTGAGACTTACCCGATTCCTTCTTCCACACTCCACTAAAGTTACTATAGCCTTGTCTCCCACCCTAGAAACATAGAAAATAGGTGCAGGAGGAGGCCATTCGGTCCTTCGAGCCAGCACCACCATTCATTGTGATCATGGCTGATCGTCCCCAGTCAATAACCCGTGCCTGCCTTCTCCCCATATCCCTTGATTCCACTAGCCCCTAGAGCTCTATCTAACTCTCTCTTAAATCCATCCAGTGATTTGGCTTCCACTGCCCTCTGTGGCAGAGAATTCCACAAATTCACAACTCTCTGGGTGAAATTTTTTTCTATCACCTCAGTTTTAAATGGCCTCCCCTTTATTCTAAGACCCTCCCATTAATTTTACCAGGTTCACTGAAAAATATATTTTGCTGCAACTAACAGCTTTAAAAAGTAAATCATACTGGAATATTAATGAAACAAAACAAACATAAACGTTCAGGAGCAACTTAGCAGTTCAGCCAGCATCTCTGATGAACATAAATTGGTGGCGTTTCAGGTTGTGACCTCTCTACACGCTGTAACAAACCAACCACTCGCCCCCTTTTTTCCCCTAACAACCCAGCCCTCCCACCTTTTTTCCCCTGTTCCTTGTGTCTTTATTAATAGAACATCTAATAATCCAACACCGCTAAAGTTCCAATCATGCCAGATTAACAGATTTTTACGATATCTGGTAAAGGCATTAGAGGAGACTGGTAGAAGGTGAGAAGTAATGCTGCACTGCCCTCACTGCCAGGATCAATACACAAATTATATAAACCACTTAAACACAAGTTAGAATAATTCCTAAAGGGATTTAAACAAATGTGAAGAAGGGTCTTGAACCAAAACGTCACCTATTCCTTTTTTCCAGACATGCTGTCTGACTCACTGCATTACTCCATCTTTTTGTGTCTATCTTCGTGTTTAGTTTAGAGTTTAGTTTAGAGATACAGCACGGAAACAGACCCTTCGACCGACCGAGTCCACGCTGACCAACGATCACCCATACACTTGTTCTATATTACCCAACTTTCGACATCCTACGCATCAGGGGCAATGTACAGAAGCCAATTAACCTACAAACCTGTAGGTCTTTGCAGTGTGGGAGGTAACCAAAGCACCCGGAGAAAACCAAAAAGGAGAACAGACAAACTGTGCAGACGGCACCCATAGTCAGGATCAAATCCAGGTCTCTGGTGCGATAGGGCAACTTAAAAATACAAGTGGCATCAGAGGGATGAAAAATAAAAATAAGACTGGCTTGAACAACATAACTGCAAACAATAGACAAACTGCCTAAAAACTACAATGACATGAAAAAGAAAAACAGGGCCAATAAAGAGGAGAAAATCAATAAGTTTAAATCAGAACGATGGGAAATCTATGTCATTGTACCATCTAATCGTCATTATTGATCCAAGTAAGGTGCTTATCAAAGTACAAAACTGATTCAGACCACAAAAAGTGCCACAATGAATCAAAGAGCAAGGTTAATTCAGATCTGGAAATCTTAGAATTATTTGCAAAGAGTAATATGACTATAGCAAATGCACTGAAGATGGTTGGCATTAGAAATGTATCACTATCCCTTCACCCTTCCAGAGTTTTAATACTGAACCTCCCTACAGAGAAGCAATAAGAGTACCTTCACCAGATATTCTGCATCTGTCAAAGAAAATCACAGTAACCTTCCCAAGTCAAGTTGGGATGGACACTAAATGTTGGCCTGAGGAAATGAAGGCCATGATTAAAGGAAAATCAACAAGTCTAGTCTTGCTGTCATCATATTTTACAACCAAAAAGATCCCTGGATAGATACGTCACAACCCCTGTCTTTTTTTAACCTTGCATTTTGGAAAATAAACAAATACCCCATTTACCACTTTTTCACACATAAACATAACTGCCACAGCTATGTTGACTACACCTCCTTATGCAAGGACATTTTTCAGTGACCACTCACTTCGCAACTCCTTGATTTGCTCATCCTACCCCAACCAACTTGCTTCTTCCCCAAACACACCCCTGCAACTGCAAGAAATGTAACTCCTTTCCCTCCATCTTCTCTCTCACTTGTATCCAGAGCCCAGCAGCCTTTCCAGGTGATACAGAGGTTCACGCACCCCTTCCAACTTCACATATTGCATTTTTCTACTCCTGATGTGACATCAACTACATTAATGAGACAGACTAGGTGACCGTTTCACCAAACATATGCCTTGTCTGCCAAGGTAGACACAAAATGCTGGAGTAACTCAGCAGGGACAGGCAGCATCTCTGGAAAGAAGGAATGGTTGACGTTTCGGGTCGAGACCCTACTTCAGACTTCGACCTAGTCTGCCAAGGCCTGCTAAAGCGCCTGGTTGCTAACCATTTTAAATCCCTTTCCCATACCGACCATTGTATCCTTGATCATCTCCATTGCCACAGTGATCCGTTACATCGGACCAGTTGATCATATGATCAGTCAATCACAGAGACTCACTCTTTCATTTGAGCCATGAAATGGGGGAAGGAAGGAGGGGGATAAGGGGGGATGGAGTGGGTGAGGGGGGGGGGAGTGGGGGAGGGGAGGGTGCTAGACCAATGCAGGAGTAGTTTGGGGGAGTTTTACGGAGGGTTGAGGGGGGGGTGGAGTGGGTGAGGGGAGGATGGAGTGGGTGAGTGGGGGGGATAAGGGGGGTTGAAGTGGATGAGTGGGTGAGTGGAGGGAAGGGGTGGAGGGAGGAGTGGGGGAGGGGAGGGTGCTAGACCAATGCAGGAGAGCTTTGGGCCCAACTGGTCCACCGTGTTTTAATTGTATATAAAATTATGAGAGGGATAGAAAGGGTTGACAGTCAGAACCTTATTCCCAAGAATAGCAAAAAAATAGCTTTGAGGTGAGATGGGCAACGTTTAAAGGAGATGCGCGGGGCAATTTTTTTTCCATATACACAGAGGGTGGTGAGTGCCTGGAACATGCTGCCAGGGGTGGTGGCCGAGAAAGAAATGATAGTAGCATTTAACAGACTTTTGGATAGGCATATGGATGCACAGGGAATTTAGGGATATGGATTATGTAGAGGCTAAGATTTGTTCTTTGCATGTGTTTGGCACTGATATTGTCGGCTGAAGGGCCTGTTTCTGTGCTGTACTGATGCTTTCTTTACCACTCTATCTACTTGTGTTGCCACTTTCAAGGAGCTATGCACTTAAACCCCTAATTCCCTCTCACATCAATGTTGTGGAGGGTCTTGCCATTAACCATATACTTTCCTCTTACATTTGAGCTTCCAAGTCAAGAGTCAAAAACATCTCACTCAAACTCAGATTAAACTCCATCTGTCATGTCTCCACCCATTTCAGTAGTTTATATCCTGCTGTAAACTTTGACAGCCTTCCTCACTGTCTGCACCTCCACCAATTTTGGTGCCGTCTGCAAAATCACCAATCAATTTTAGTTCAGTGTACTTTAGTTTAGAGATACAGCGCAGAAACTGGCCCTTCGGCCCACCGAGTCCACGCCGATCAGTGATCCCCGCACATTAACATTATCCTAAACACACTAGGGACATTTTTTTAAATACATACACCAAGCCAATTAACCTGCATACCTGTCCGTCTTTGGAGTGTGGGAGGAAATCGAAGATCTCGGAGAAAACCCACGTGGTCACGGGGAGAACGTGCAAACTCCTTACAGGCAGCAATTGTAGTCGGGATCAAACCCGGGTCTACGGTGCAGCAAGCGCTCTAAGGCAGCAACTCTACCACTGCGCCACCCTACACCTTTACCAAATTACCAACAGAGGAGGTTTACGTTCTGGTAAACCTCCTGTGTTTAAAGCCTTTACATCCTTTTGGTAATGTATGGCGGGAAATGCACACAATACTCAGTGCTGTGCAATTCATCTACATTTATGTCCAAGTCAGTTATGTATATCGTAAACAGAGGTCACCGTGTAGATTACTGCACAACTCCAATGGTCTAGCCAGAATAACACCCTTCCACCACAACCCTGTCCTCTAAAAATAAGCCAGTTCTTACTCCCAATCCCCTGCATCTGAATCTTCTGGATCAGCCTACCATGAGGGACTTTATCAAATGCCTCACCAAAATCCATGTAAACAATATCCACCACCCTACTCTCATCAATTAGATTTGCCAGCTTCTCAAAAAACTCGATCAAGTTTGTTAAACATGACCAGTCACGGACATAGCCATGCTGACTGTCCATAATTAGTCCATTGTCTTCCAAATCAGAGAAAATACTATCCCAATCCTCATCTATAGCTTCCCTGCCACTGGTGTGAGGCTCACTGGCCTATTATTTCCTGGATTATCTCTGCTTCCCTTCTTAAACAAAAGTACAATATTGGCTACTCTCCAGTTCTCCAAGATTGTGACTGTGGCTGGAGAAGTTACAAAAATCTTGGTCAAGGCCCTGCAATCTCCTTGCTTTTCTCAATAGCTTGGGATAGATCCCATCACGCACTGGGGAGTTATTCACCTTACTGTACTTCAACACTAACACCAGCTCCTTCTTGATCTCAAACTGCCCTTGCAAATGTGTTCTCTATACTGATCTCATTGTGCTCCATGCCATTCTCTTGGTGAATACAGATGCACAGTATTCATTTCGTACCTCATTCACATGTCAGATGTGGAATTGCTCAATAAGAACTACTCCCAATTTATTCTCCCTGGCTCCTGCCAAATTGGCCAGGAGCTCATTTAACAATAGAAGATCCAGTATGATCTATGCAGTTATCCGGGAATGTTCAAAAAATTTAAGTAAGGAGATTAATAATGGCTCAAATGAAAGAGTGAGTCTCTGTGATTGACTGATCATATGATCAACTGGTCCGATGTAACGGATAATACTCCAATGTAACATTCTCTTGGCTTCACTAAGCAACGGCAATGCAATTGGAATTAATTAGCTTTACTGATCTCAAGTGGAAGGAATAAGACTGCAGCCATCTGGTTGTAGGGAGATCAGAAACAATGGATCTACACCAAATATATCTCCATTGTTATCCACTGCCTCCATGAAAGGCAAATGAGCTGACTGATATGATAATCATAATAAGAGGTATCCGGAGGCCTAAGAAGGCATGTGGTTAGACTGTGCATGTGAGCGCAATAGAGAAAAAGGTCTTTGTATGATCTTTGGCTTGGTGCCAATAACAATGATGCAACACCATTGCTGCAGTGGAAAATGGAGGTTACACCGTGGAAGCCAGTAAGGACGATGACAGACAAAATAGGTCAGATTTGGACAGAATTATTCATCTTACTGGAAGCCACAGGAAAAGGGAGGTGATAGAGTCTTGGAAACTCCTTACCTAACCCTGGAACAACCTGGGATCATGGAGAAAACCTAGGTCCAATGTTCAGAAAAGTGACATTTATTCTCAAAGGGGAGCCATGAATCTATGTGAGACTGATCACTTTGTTTTGAGAAGCAGTATACTATGCAAAGTGTGACTGCCAGTATATAACTTTGAGTAAAGCCAAGTATACCTTTCACTAGTTATCAGATACGATTTTAATATAAATGCAAATTTGCACAATACCTTCCTATGTACTTGCCGTCTTCTTATTTACATACTATCTTTCTGTGTTTCATGTGCTATTAGGCCCTTTTATTCTTTCTATACTGCAATAATTCTCATTCTGATAAAAGTCATAAGGTCATAAGTAATCGGAGCAGAATTAGGCCATTCGGCCGATCAAGTCTTCCACCATTCAATCGTGGCTGAGCTATATCCCTCATAACCCCATTCTCCCCATAACCCCTGAAATCCGTACTAATCAAGAATATCTATCTCTGCCTTAAAAATATCCATTGACTTGGCCTCCACAGCCTTCTGTGGCAACAAATTCCACAGATTCTATACAAATAAATTGACTTGACTTGACTTGACTCTGACTAAAGAAATTCCTCCTCGTCTCCTTCCTGAAGGAACATCCTTTAATTCTGAGGCTATGACCTCTAGTCCTAGACTCTCCCACTACTGGAAACATCCTCTCTACATCCACTCTATCCAAGCCTTTCACTATTCAGTAAATTTCAATGAGGTCCCCCCCTCTTCCTTCTAAACTCCAGCAAGTACAGGCCCAGTGCTGTCAAAAGCTCATCATATGTTAACCCACACATTCCTGAGATCATTCTTGTAAACCTCCTCTGGAACCTCTCCAGAGCCAGTACCTCCTTCCTCAGATATGGTGCCCAAAATTACTCACAACACTCAAAATGCAGCCTGACCAGTGCCTTATAGAGCCTCAGCATTCCATCCCAGTTTTGTATTCTAACCCTCTTGAAATAAATGCTAACATTGCATTTGCCTTTCTTACTACCAATTCAACTTGCAAATTAACTTTTTGGGAATCCTGCACCAGCACTCCCAATAAATACCAATTTCCATTCTAATTTTTCTTTCCAAAACGTTAGTAACCTCATATTTTCCATCAAAGTCAAGGTTGAACCCAGGTCTCTGGTGCTGCAAGACAGCAACTTTACCGTTGTGCCACCATGCCGGGCATTGAGCCAGACAATTGAGCCTAACAGAATGCAGCACTCACATTATTCTACATTGTGTGCAATCTGTTGAAATGTAGCACGATGGAAGTGGAATTAACTAAATTAAAGCCCTTATGTTAATTGCTGGAAAAGGAAAAACATACCATTCATCATCGCGGGATTTAGCATCTTGTAATGTAGAAAATGACCCAACCAATTTGTACACATCAAAATTTCACTAAAAAGCTAAATGTAGTAATAACCAGCTAACCCTATCAAATGGGATAACTCATCTACTATTCTTCAAAATGTCTGAGCTAACCCTATCAAATGGGATAACTCATCTACTATTCTTCAAAATGTCTGAGAGTATACACTGGGTGTGGGTTTAATATTTAATGTAAATGGTGGCACTTTTGACACTGCAAAACTATTTCATTACCACACTGTTGAGTCAGCCAGGGACATTGTACTTAGTCCATAAAGTTGGTTTTTGAAACCAAAACCAACCTCAGACCCACAGATGAGATTCCAATTGCTGTAGATTATGTTTCTTCATCAACCACATTTACAAATAACATTTGGCATCGGAAAATCACCCCATACCATTGAATGAAGACCCAAGGTAAATACTGCAGATAATAAGCCAACACAATGCAAACAATAGATAGACAATAGACAATAGGTGCAGGAGTAGGCCATTCGGCCCTTCGAGCCAGCACCGCCATTCAATGTGATCATGGCTGATCATTCTCAATCAGTACCCCGTTCCTGCCTTTTCCCCATACCCCAAACAAGACAATAGTGTAGGAGTTAAGACTTTGGCACAAGATGGGTAAGAAAAGTTATTTGTTAAGACATTATGGACTGAATACTTTCCTCAGAAGGCAGAGAATTCCAGATATTAACTACTTCTGAGGAAGAAATTTCTACACACCTCAGCTTTAAATGACTGGCCCCTTATTTTGTAGCTTCTTCTTGACTCTCCCAAAAGTGGAAAAACTCTACCCTACAGAGCCCACTTAGGATCTTAAACATTTGAATAAGGCCACTCTTCATTCTTCACAACTCCAAGGAATGCAAACCCAAACTCTCCGGCCCTCTTGACAGAAGAACCTTCTCATCCCAGGAATTAGCCTGGTGAGTAAAGAACACAGGAAGAACTTAGCAGGTCAAGCAACATCTTGCAGGGAAATGGACGGATGGCGTTTCAGGCAGAGATACATTTGGTGAAGATTCCAACGTCTGCAGTCTATTGTATCTTCAATTAGCTTGGTAAATCTCCTTTGGACTATCGCCAATACTACTATATCCTCTTTTAGGTAAGACAACAAAAACTCTGCAGTTTTTCTGTATTCTTCCTTCTGTTTTGCAAAATGGACATAAACTACAAGAGCAAAGTTCTTTAATTCATTCAGATTAGCAAATTTAATTTGTAGCAAAATATTGCTCTTGGATCAAAGGTCCTTTTAAATTTCCTTAGTAAAAACTGTTTTAAAAAAAAAAATCATGGTAGGTTCAGTAAGCATTCCACTACAAATTTATAATCAAGAATAGTGGATTGTCACGGAAGGGTATTTAATTGTCAGATGCCCCGGGAATGGAACAATTAAATTCTTACCTTACTTTGCAGGCACATTCATGCAGCAACACAAAAATAAATATGCAATTATCAATAATGCAATAAATCATCAGTAATACTCAGATAACCAGACCATAATAACACAAATCAGACGGCAGTGCTATTTACATAAAGTCCATAATAGTTTGTTGTTGAGCTAGGGTTGCGCAGTTTGGTTCAAGAACTAATGATTGCTGGAAAGAAGCTGTACCTGAACCAGATGGTAATAGTACTCAGGCACCTGCACATTCTAGCGAGTCCAGGGTGGTGTGCGTCTTTGCAGATAATAGCTGGTTTCTTTAAGCAGTACGTCCCATCGATTCCTTCGATGGCGGGGAGATCAATACTCATGATGGATTAGGCAATATACACAACTTTCTGCAACCTCCTTCAATCTTGGATGTTCGAGTTACTGAACCAGGCCATGGTGCAACCAGTCAGAATGCTCTCGACTGCAGAGTTGATTAGAGCATTTAGCTACATGCCAAGTCTCCATAATCTAAGGAAGTAGAGGTGTTGATAAGGTTTCTTTGTGTCATTGATGGCGGCGCGCACGGACGCAGCGGCTCACAGCTCTCCCTTTCGGTGCGTTTTATGTGTGTTATCTGTGTTATGTCTGTTAGTCAATTTTAGTCATGCAAACCAGGAAAATCAGGCAAATCCTACCTACAACCGAAAGGACCTTCTGATCATCGGATTCCAGTGCAATCGGGACCTTGTGCGCGAATTTCCACACCCGCGAAATATACCGGAAGAGATAGCCAGGACACCGGGCGCTCCGTGGATAGTTGTCGGCGCGAACAGGCGTCGCAGGCGGAGGAGAAACAGGAAGCAAAAGCGAGGATGCCGGTCCGGTATACTTGCCAAGCTAAAGAGACAGCCACACAAACCACCGCTACCCAGCATGTTCCTCACCAACGCCAGATCCATCATCAACAAAATGGACGAACTAAAACTGCTGATATCAGCAAACAAACTCGTGGAGGACTGTTGCATTCTCTTAGTAACAGAGACATGGCTTCATCCACTTATCCCAGACGGAGCCATTGAGCTAGCCGGGCGTACAGCGTTTCGTTGGGACAGAAACATCGACTCCGGTAAGAGCAAGGGGGGGGGGTTATGCATTTATGTGCACAACAACTGGTGCACTAACATCCAAATCATAGATAGCCACTGTTCTCCTGATCTGGAGTCCCTAACAGTTAAATGCAGGCCTTTTTACCTTCCTCGCGAATTTACAGGGGTTATAGTAACAGCAGTCTACATCCCACCGAATGCTAACGCTAGCACAGCTTTAGGCTACCTGCTCGGTGCAATAAACTCACAACAGAGCACATATCCAGAAGCAGCCCACATCATAGCCGGGGACTTCAACCATGCAGACCTAAAGTCAGTTCTCCCGAAACTTGAACAACACATAAGATGTGCTACCAGGGGGAAAAACACACTAGACAAGGTTTACTCAAATATTAAGAAGGGGTTCAGGTCAGCACCACTACCACACCTGGGGCAGTCAGATCACCTGTCCATATTCCTAACCCCAGCATACACCCCACTCAGGAGGAAAGCTCCAGTCACCATAAAGACTGTTAAGACATGGCCTGAAGGAGCTTCCTCGCAGCTGCAGGATTGCTTCGAAAGGACCAACTGGGATATTTTTGAGGATCAGGACTTGGAGGAGTACACATCAACTGTACTTTGCTACATCCAAAACTGTGTTGACAATGTCACCGTCGACAAACGCATCCGGTTGTACCCAAATCAAAAACCCTGGATGACAAAGGATGTCAGGTCTCTCCTCAAGGACCGTAACACCGCCTTCAGGTCTAGTGATAGAGCTCTATACAGTGCTGCTAGAACCAACCTGAAGAGAGGCATCAAGGATGCCAAAGCGTCCTACAAGAGGAAGATTGAAGACCACTTCTCCAACAATGACCCACGGCGGGTATGGCAAGGCATCCAGCACATCACCAACTACAAGACCAGCAACCGCACGACTGCCGACGGCGACGCCTCGCTGGCTGAGGAACTTAACTGTTTCTTTGCTCGTTTCGAGGTGAAAGCTACAGTGGCAGACATTACACCCTCTCCAGCACCTGACAGCAACACCTTCACTGTGCAGGAGTATGATGTTAAGCGCGTGCTCAGAGCAGTGAATCCCAGGAAAGCTGCAGGCCCCGATGGTGTGACGGGCAGAGTGCTGAGGGAATGTGCAGACCAATTATCTGAGGTCTTCACAAAAATCTTCAACCTGTCCCTTTTAAAATCCACCATCCCTCCCTGCCTGAAGTCCGCCATAATCATCCCACTGCCGAAAAAGTCTGTCATCAGCAGTCTTAACGACTACCGTCCGGTAGCACTCACACCGGTCATCACAAAGTGCTTCGAAAGACTGGTCCTGCAGCACATCAAAGCCAGCCTCCCACCCACCTTCGACCCACACCAGTTTGCCTACAGAGCAAATAGGTCTACAGGGGATGCCATCGACACTGCTCTTCACACTGCACTGACCCACCTTGAACACCAGGGGAGCTATGTGAGGATGCTCTTCCTCGACTTCAGCTCTGCCTTTAACACGGTCATCCCGAGCAGACTGGTCACCAAACTTTCCGACCTTGGATTTTCCCAAACCATCTGCAAATGGATCAAGGACTTTCTGACCAACCGCCCCCAGACAGTCAAAATAGGCCCTCACCTCTCCTCCACCATTACACTGAGCACCGGCTCACCACAGGGCTGTGTGTTGAGCCCCATCCTTTACTCCCTCTACACTCACGACTGCGCCCCCACCCATCCCACCAACACCATCATCAAGTTCGCGGATGACACGACTGTGGTTGGACTCATCTCAGAAGGAGATGAGACAGCCTATAGGGATGAAATCCAAAGGCTGGCAGCATGGTGTTCAGTGAACAATCTGGTCCTGAACTCCTCCAAAACAAAGGAACTTATAATTGACTTTAGGAAAACCAGTGGAGATTACGACCCACTCTACATCAATGGGGTCTGTGTGGAAAGGGTACCAGCTTTCAGGTTCCTGGGTACGCACATCGCAGAGGATCTCACCTGGTCTACCAACACCATCACCACAGTAAAGAAGGCACAGCAGAGACTCCACTTCCTGAGGATCCTCAGGAAAACCAACCTGCAGGAGAAGCTCATGTTGTCCTTCTATCGCTGCTCCATCGAGAGTGTGCTGGCATACTGTATAACCACATGGTATGCCAGCTGCTCAGAAAAGGACAGGAAGGCCCTTCAGAGGGTCATCACGACGGCCCAGAAAATCATCGGCTGCTCACTGCCCTCCCTGGAGCACCTGTTCAGCCTACGCTGCCTCAGTAGAGCAGGCAAAATAATAAAAGATCCATCCCACCCCGGCCACCGTCTGTTTGTTCATCTGCCCTCTGGTCGACGTTTCAGGTCGATAAAATCCCGAACAAACAGACTTAAGAACAGTTTTTACCCCAGGGCCATACGAGAACTGAACACTACCTTTGCACTAGGCAACACTAAAAAATCTTTGTACTTAACATAATTGTATTTAATTGTATTTATGTATTTATTTGTTTTTGCATTTATTGCATATATGTTTGTACGCACCGTCAGGATTGGCTATTTTTTAATTTCGTTGTACTCGTTGCAATGACAATAAATGAATATTATTATTATTATTATTATTATAACGTGCAGGGCCTAGACCAGATCTTCAGAGATATCCCACCCAGGAACTTGATGTTGACTCTTTACACTGCCTTCCTGCCAATGAATGGATAGCCGATAAAGATATGTATCTGGACTATCTGTTTTCCATTCCTGAAGTCAACAATCAGCTCCTTGGTCTTGCTAACATTAAAAAACAAGATTGTTTCCTGGCACCATTGAATCATATTATTGACATACCTCCTGCGCTCTGACTCATGTTTACCCATTATTCGTCCAACGACGGTGGTATCATCCATTAATTTAAAGATTGCACTGGAGTCTGGCTCCACAGCCATGGGGATAGAGGGAGCACAGCAGGGGGGCACTAACTCAGACATTGAGGAGGAAGTGGTGTTGTTAATTCTTACTGATTCTGGTTTGCCATTGAAAATCAATGAAATTGGAACAATAATAAACAAAAATGAACAAATTGGAACAATCTTCAGCTTTCAGAAAATCGAATGGAAACACTTCCTCCTCAAGTGAATCTGCAACTGTGGACATATATAACTGGTAACCATGGATATTCGAAGTGAAGGCTGAGTTAGAGGACATTTCAAAAATCAAAAAAGATGCAGTACCCTCCCAATAATTCAAAACTGTTCCTTGTACTGTATTATTCAATTATAAAGAAGTTAATAGAAAGGGCAACCAGACAGCTGATGGCATTGTCTGGAATGTATGAGGTAATGTATGCTTAGTCCGTGAGGTTCACCTCCTGTTCCTTTAATCTTATTTCCACAAACTACTGACTAATCAACCTCAACTGCATGCAGACGAACATCATCAGTTTGTTCGTGTACAAGCCACTTCCTTTACAAATGCAGTCATCACTCCACTCCTCAAAAACACCCCCAAAAACATTGACCCACCCGACCTTTAAAAAATGCGCATCTCAGCTCCAACCTTTCTTTCACTTCCAAGGATATCCTCTTTGTTAAATCCATGCATATTTACTGCCCCCATCTACCTAGTAAATGCATGTTTGAATTTTCAGCAGTTTTACATCACTGACACAAATTTTGTTGTATTTTAGAGTTAAGGACCTACATTTTCATTAATCTTTGTTAACCTGTTTACATAATTTATTTAGATACAAGGAACTGCAGATGCTCGTTTACAAAAAACAACAAGTGTTGATGTAACACAGTGGGTCAGGCAGCATCTTTGGAAGACATGGATATGTGACATTTCTGGTCAGGATCCTCCTTTGGACTAATTGTAGTAGGGGAGAAAAGCTAGAAAAGAGGAGGGTCGGGACAAAGCCTGTCAAGTGATAGGTGCGGGGAGGGAATTTGATGGACAGATGAGTGGACGAAAGCCAGTAGTGAAAAGCAGGTAAAAGGCTGTAAGTTAAGGAGAAAGGGGAGTAAAATGTGGACAGTGGAAAGGATAGTTTACTTTATCACCCTCCACTGAGTTACTCCAGCATTTTGTGAATAAATACCTTCGATTTGTACCAGCATCTGCAGTTATTTTCTTACCCTCCACTGATGATCAGTTTGTATTCATCTCTGGTTTCTTCCATACCTGGGATGATTCTTTAGTTGCAATTACACACGACTATTCTTTCCACTCTTAAACTCTTATGTCTGTAGTCTCTATGGACTTCTGGCATTATGCATGTTTATTATCTACATTATATTTGAAGTCAAGATCATCCAAAAATAAATTAAGTCGGCAAAAACCATTGAACCATGTACTTAAAGAATCCATTCAAGTACATTTTTTAGATTAATATACAAGGGAAACAAAAAGAAAATCTATGGAATTCTCTGCCTCAGAAGGCAGTGGAGGCCAATTCTCTGGATGCTTTCAAGAGAGAGCTAGATAGAGCTCAAAGATAGCGGAGTCAGGGGGTATGGGGAGAAGGCAGGAACGGGGTACTGATTGAGAATGATCAGCCATGATCACATTGAATGGTGGTGCTGGCTCGAGGGGCTGAATGGCCTACTGCACCTATTGTCTATTGTCTAAAAGACACTATTTTAAATCTTACCTCGCATATTAGTAATCTCACAGCAAGCAAGGACCAGAGGATGCTCAGAAATTAGACATTTATATTGTAAGTGTATAGCAAGAAAGTAACAAAAATTAAACCTTGAAGACAGAGACAGGAATTATTATTATGGAGAATGAGGATATTGATGACTGTGATGCTATTGGGCCATTACTGATGATGGACATTGAAATTTCCTAGCAGAGAACATTATTCTGCGCCCTTATCACTCAAAATTCTGAAGATCTCCATGGGGTGATTTTGGGGTGCATTACCATAGTGATGCACTTTGGTCTTTTCTATTATCTTGAGTGAGGATCGCTGTGAACAAAATCTGGATATTCTCAATGCCAGAAGAGTTCAACAAATAAAATGGAGTAAGTCTGAAGCAAGGTCGAAACATATGGTAGTAGACACAAAACAAGATTAATAAGTAACGAGAAGGAAAAACCGACAAGGGCACAAAATAAGTTTTAAAATAAGAAATACTATTTACTGGCAGGAAAGAACTAAATTATTCAGCCAACTCAAAAGTCAAATGTTCAAATATTTCTGAAAACAGTTTAACCAAAAGATATCTAAAGATATTTTATCTCCATTAGACCAATAACAGAGGTAATCAACTGGAATTCCTGTTCCAAATTTCTGATTCTTTAATAAAAAAACAGATAATTGTTTGTTTATAAAAGTTCAAGAGGCCCATTGCTAGTTAAATTTAAGGAAGATAAAGTAAAAACGTTTTAGTTTATCTTTAAAAACATGCTAGTTAACGCCTGCTTTGAATCATTAACAGAAGGAATTAATGCAAAAGCAAATATTCACTCCCATTTCTGTTTGGATTAAGGTAATTAATTTAGATTAGTTTAAGCATGCTTTCAGATAACAGTCAAAACGTTTTTTAAACTACTATTAAAATTCCTAAATTCCAATAATACATCTGTTCATCTAACTTCAGATATGAAATAAACATATACAATTTAACCAAGTTTGTCAATTTCTTTCCTAAATGTTTGAACAAAGCTCATGATCATTTCTAAAGAGAGTCAACCAATTGATCAGATAGGTTGAACAATATTTGTGTGACAAAATTGTCTTTTTCAAGATCCACCTTTTTTTTTTCTACCACCCAAAACAATTTTATAAAATTAGTTGATCTAGAACAAGTACGTTTGTATGCTTCCTGCAAGGTACAAACGTAATTCTATTAAATCTTAACATTCTGTAGTATATAATACAAATCCCAAAAGGTTTATGACACAACCCATTGCTGACCTAGTACAATTAAACATACAAAAGTCAAGTGCACCTTTTGATGGCTCTGGTCCATGTAGTTGAACTGTGGAATTCATTTCTTCCATTGTATGTCCTACAGAAAGTAGGCTCAACCGTCTCATTTTTAAAAGCCTGGGAATGGTATCACGATCAGTAGGCTCAACATCCAAAACCACTTCCCCAGATATAACAGCAGGCACCACTCGCTTCAAAAAATCCATTGCTCGCATATGAAGTCTCAGAAAATAAATGCAGCAGTTTAACTGCCTTACCCACACACCAAGTGCTCATTCAAACTTGCTTAATACACAAAGGTGGATTATTTGCATTGGATTTCACAATGATGTCATTGGGGAACTGGGTGGTGCCCAAAAGCTGCAAGTCAACATTTAGCTATCAAGCAATGTTTGAGACACATTGCCTGCCTTGCAAACCGATAAGGCCATACAGTATACCAATTGACAAGAAGCTCGAAGGTACATTTTAACAGGTTTGTAGACCTAGCAGAAACCACCTTGACAATGGATAAAGAACTGAAAATGAATGCAATTCCATGAAACATCAGGCATTCTGGAATCCGTTCATTAACAGGAACTTGGCTTCTATTTATCAACTTGCAAAACACCCTCACTCAAACCATTCATGATGGGTGGAACCTCATATTTCCAACACATCTGTTCTCCAGAGATAAGGTGCATCACTTTAAAGGCCATGTAAACAAAGTAATCTAAACTTACAGGTTTTATTCAAAATGAAGCACTCAACTGGCAAACCGCTTCATGACAAGGTAAAATTTTAATAAAATGCAGATGCTGGAAATCTAAAAAAACTGAAAACGCTGGAAACAAGGCAGGCCGAACCTTCATTCCGAAACATTCACTCTGTTTCTCTTCCCACAGTTACAGTCCAACTCTATCGCTAAATAACTGTGGCTGACTGAATGAACACACCCTAAGATCACATCAACTGTTTTATTAATGCAAGATTTCTGAGTGAGACCTTTACCAGCCTGTTAAGAAAACATTTCAGAACTAACTGAAATGTACTTTTTGTGACCATCAATTAAATCTAACGGACATCTTGCAGCTGAAGTACATATTCAAAATCACAAATGGGAGTCATATTAGATACAAAAGTTAATTTTACAGGTATTAGCATGGCAGTGCTCAGCAATATGTTGGATGTCAATAGTCAATAGTCAATAGTCGTTTATTTGTTACATACACATAAATGTGTAGTAAAATGAAACATTACCCGCAGTTGAACAATAAGACCAATAAGATTAATCAATAAAAATGCAATAACACATACAATCACAACTAACACCAAACAAAAAGAAACATCCATCACAGTGAGTCTCCTCCAGTCCCTCCTCACTGTGATGGAAGGCCAGAATGTCTTTTTCTCTTCCCTGCCGTCTTGTCCCGCGGTCAGGCTGTTGGAGTTGCCACATCGGGGCGGTCGGGGCGGTCCGATATTGAAGCCCCCGCTGGGCGGTGAAAAATCCCGCGGCCTATTTCAGGCCGCGCCGGATGGTGAAAGGTCCGTGGCGGGCCGACCCAAGCCCCGCGAATCGGGGCGGGCGAACACTCTGCCGCTGCCGGAGCTCCCGATGTCGGCCCCCACCCAGGGGCCTGCGGGCTTCTGACGTCCAAGCGGCCCGCGCCGGAGCCTCCGGAGACGAGTCGCAGCCGTTCCCGCAGCATCCGCAGGCAGCCAGCGCCGCAGGTGGTGAGTCCGGGCCGCGGGCTCTGCGAACCAGAGACCCAGGTGGTCCCAGGTGCATGGCCGGTGGTAGGCCGCAACGGGAACGGAGACACGACACAGAACAAAGGTCGCGTCTCCGTTCTGGAGAGAGAATGTTACAGTTCCCGTTCCCTCCCACCCCCCCCCCCCCCAAAACATAACATACAACACTACATCATATTAAAACTACAATTCAGACAAAAACAACAAAAAACACAAAAGACAGACGGACTGCAGGCAAGCCGCAGCTTGCTTTATAACATTGGAAGAGTATTGTCAATTCCAGGTACTAAATGGGCCATTGATGTATGGTGACTGAGAAAGCTAAATTTTGTTTTTAAATATTTCACCCCCAGCTCATTTAGTAATCCTAAATTAACTCAATTCCACCATTTTCCTCAAATGTGGTATTCTGACAAACTCGGCCTGTTTCTGTGGTGTGTGGCTCTAAAACTCTATTTTCAAATTTGATCTTTATATTTTGGGTTCCAAATCATTCAAGTAAATTAGAAACAGTGGCAACAATAATGTTAAGCACCATATTGCTTGGTAACTCCCCAAAGCCCAACATGACACCCCACTGACAAACCCACCACCATTGTAAAAGTGGTAAAGCCTCTTGATATCTTTCTGTGCTTAGGTATTTTATACTCAAATCCCCTGGCTGTCCTTATCTGCTTTGTGAGATATCTAATTCTCAAAATGTACCCAACAAGTTGCAACTTAATCCCTTCATTACATTAACCACTCCCAATCAAATTGGCAATCCCCACATACCATTTTTACTATTATTCCAGAGTTAACGGATTTACAGTGAAAGCCGAGGACATTTAATTTGCTTAATATTCTAGAGCCTCTCTTTTGAACTGTGTCCAGGACTTTTAAATCTCTGAAAGTGTGAATTATATAGCTGGAAACAATATTCTAGATAGTCTGAAGGCCAGTACCTCTTCCCGAACAGTGTATTCACTTAGTAATGGATCCCAGTAATCCAAGTCAAAATCAGTAACGTTTAGAAACTCAGCACTGAGGTCAATTGCGTACCCAGACGTTAAAGCAAAGCCTTGTGTGGAAGATGTACGTCGTGCAATGACAATGTAAAATATCTTCTGTCAAACAAAGGCTGCTTCATCCTTTGAAACTGGATCTAATTGTAAACGCAAGCACAAATCTCCATCAGCTCACCATTTACCAATTGTCTCCTCCAGACTTCATTGATGTCACATGTGGATGAAAAATTAACCAAATAGAGCATAATAATATTTATAAAAATGTCCACACAAAACTGTTAAAGTGAACAAAAAGCCTCCACTTGAGGAAATAAGACAACTCTTTCTCCATCTCTCAACCTCTCCTTCGAGCCCAAAGATCACAAGCATACGACACACCAATTTGTAAAAGGCTGAGAATCCAAATATACAACACAGTTCACAAAATCTGCGACCTCATCAAAATATACAACCATATTGTTCAGATCCCAAGACAAAGACCAAACCATTTATCTTCACAGAAATCATAGTAGAGTTGTGAATA
The DNA here is from genome assembly GCF_053455715.1 of Rhinoraja longicauda. NCBI lineage: Eukaryota > Metazoa > Chordata > Chondrichthyes > Rajiformes > Arhynchobatidae > Rhinoraja > Rhinoraja longicauda. The sequence continues at coordinate 62,948,880 of NC_135953.1, read as the reverse complement.
AAAATCATATTGCAATTAAGTTAATGAATCCAAGAAAAATCCAAATACAGGATGAAGAGCCGTCCAGTCAGGGAGAACTTGAGGAATTATAGGTGAAGAGGTATCCATTTTCATTAGCACATTGTTTCAAATGATACGATAGAACTTTATTTATTCCAGGAGGCAAATTGGTCAGCCAACAGTCATAAAAAACAAGATACATGAAACATGAAATTAAAGTGACGAATGGAAAGTCCAGGATGGAGGATGTGCAAAGATTGGGGTGGGAGGGGGGTGAGGGGAGTCAGTCAACCCCCGACAGAAGGGGGAAGGAGTTGTCTAGTTTGATAGCCACAGGAAAAAAAGGATCTCCTGTGGCGTTCTGTCCTGCATCTTGGTAGAACAAGTCTGTTGCTGAAGGTGCTCCTCAGGTTGACCAGTGTGTCATGGAGGGGGTTGGCAGTATTGTCCAAGATGCTCCGCAGTTTGAGGAGCATCCTCCTCTTCAAGACCACCTACAATGAATCGAACTCCATTCATAATATATGATACCAGAAGCACATTACAATCACACAACACAAAATATAAGTAAACAAAGTGACTATAAACATATTTTTCGTGTCATTTCTCAGATTTACATGAAATATAAGTGTCCAGTCAATCGACACAGCAAAAAATTAGTACTTAAGCAGTTATCAAAACAGCGCATTTTTTTGTTCATTTTCATTAAGTAAACTTTCACAAGTTGTGAAATGTATAGATGTTTTTCCCCCAATGAATATCCAGAAGTAAATTTTAGAAATATCAGTATCTAAATAGCTTGTACACCCATTATTGTTTCACACTTGAATAAAATTACGATGCTTTTGTACTTACCCAACGTTTCTATGGTGATTGATCTTGCCTAAATTCCATAGAGATGAGCTGGGTCTTTCTCAAATGATAAAATCGGAATGGGGCAAAAGAACCTGAAATGGAATAAATGATATAGTATTGCATTTATTAAAAAGTTGGAATATAGAAATTAAATAATCTTTAAATGATAATTTTTGAAATATGGAAATTAAACATTTATATAACAAATAATAATCACACACACACACAATACTTTGCTTATATCTCTGCAATCTGCACCAAATTTCTCCAATTAGAGATGTATGAAGATATCCCATCAGAAAGTATTTGCACACCATATTGGTAAACAAAAAATGCATGTGTAGATTTCTCAGTCACTTTGTTTGAAGTTTCAAATATTTTGTCATGGTTCTTCATTTACAAAATATGGGCATTTTTGTCAAAAGTCAAGCTCTGTTGGCTATTCCTAATTTTTCCTCAAGGTGGTAACAGTCAGCTGCCTTCTTAAACTCCTGCAGTCCTTTTGTTGAAAATGCTCCTAATGATATTACTGAGAAGAGCACCGGAACAATGAGCAAATGGTAAGATATTTCAAAATCTGAATGTTGAGTGACTGACAATAGACAATAGGTGCAGGAGTAGGCCATTCAGCCCATCGAGCCAGCACCAACATTCAATGCAATCATGGCTGATCACTCTCAATCAGTACCCCGTTCCTGCCTTCTCCCCATACCCCCTCACTCCGCTATCCTTAAGAGCTCTATCCAGCTCTCTCTTGAAAGCATCCAACGAACTGGCCTCCACTGCCTTCTGAGGCAGAGAATTCCACACCTTCACCACTCTCTGACTGAAAAAGTTCTTCCTCATCTCCGATCAACTGGCAAAGGAACCAGCAGGATCTTTTTCAGTTCAGTTCAGTTTAATTTATTGTCACACTAGACCAAGTGGACCCGTTGGGCCAAAACCTCTCCTGCATTGGTGCAGTACCCTCTTCCCCCCTCCCCCCATCCCCCAGGCCAGGCCCAGGCCTCCACCAATGGCTGGCCTCCCAACGCTGCTGCCATCTTTCCCCTTGGCCCACTTCAGGCCCAGGCTCCGGCTGCTTCCCCCAGCACCAGGCCTGGCTCCCGCTGCTTCGGAGCCGGCAAACCCGCCCCCAAGAGACAGGGTGGCCGAGCCCTGCTCCTACCCGAGATCAATGGGCCCCAACTGCGCAGGCGCGGACGCGTTTGTTCTGCGAATGCGGTGGTCATCTTACGTAAGTACCAGATCAACAGGGCCCCAACTGCGCATGCGCGGTTTTTTTTACTTTAAAATATGAATAACTTTAAAAATATAACACCGATTTCAATTAAACTTCTTCAATTAGCACCAAAGGGACGACGGTGAGTAAGGTGGGCCTAAAATTGGCGCGCTATCGTGTACCGATTTACCTGTAGTTTAGGAACAAACAAACAAACAAGAGTTTTAGTGTATAGATGTAACGAGGTAAGTGAAAAGCTTTTAGTTGTGTGCTAACCAGTTACCAGAAACGCAATACATGATTGCAATCGATCCATTTACAATGTATAGTTGCATGATAAGAGAATAACGTTTAGTGCAAGGTAAACCTAGCAAAGTGTGATCAAAGATAGTCCGAGGGTCATCAGAGAGGTAGATAGTAGTTCAGCACTGCTCTTTGGTTGTGGTAGAATGATTTAGTTGACTGATAACAGCTAGGAAGAAACTTTCCCTGAATCTGGTGGTGTGCGATTTCTCACTTCTATAACTTTTGCCTGATGGGAGAGGAGAGAAGAGGGAGTGGCCAGGGTACAACTCGTCCTTGATCATGCTGCTGGCCTTGCCAAAGCAGCGCGAGGTATAAATGGAGTTAATAGAAGGGAGGTTGGTTTGTGCGATGGTCTGGACTGTGTCCACAATTCACTGCAATTTCTTGCAGTCTTGGATGGAACTGTTCCCAAACCAAGCTGTGATGCATCCTGATAAAATGCTTTCTCTGGTGCATCTGTACAAGTTGGTGAGAGTTGTAGTGTGTCTAAGGAAGTAGAGGCGTTGGTGCACTTTGTCAGATTTTAATAAAGGCCATTTTTACACACTTTGGTTTCACCATGTAGAAATTATAGCAGTGTTTATATATAGTCACCCCATTTCAGGGCACCATAATGTTTGGGACACAGCAATGTCACGTAAATGAAAATTGTCATGTTTAGTATTTTGTTATATATCCTTTCCATGCAATGATTGCTTGAAGTCTACGATTCATGGACATCATCAGTTGCTGGGTGTCTTCTCTGGTGATGCTCTGCCAGGCCTGTATTGCAGCCATCTTTCGCTTATGCTTGTTTTGGGGGCAAGTCCCCTTCAGTTTTCGCTTCAGCATATAAAAGGCGTGCTCAATTGGCTTCAGATCAGATGATTGACTTGGCCACACAAGAATTTACCATTTTTTAGGTTTGAAAAACTCCTCTGTTGCTTTAGCAGTATGTTTGGGATCATTGTTTTGCTGTAGAATGAACTGCCGGCCAATGAGTTTTGAGGAATGCATTATGCTACCACCATCAGCACTTGTATCATCAATGACGATAAGTGAGCCAGTACCTTCAGCAGCCATACATGCCCAGGCCATAACACCCCCACCACCGTGTTTCACAGATGAGATGGTATGTTTTGGATTTTGGGCAGTTCCTTCTCTCCTCCATCTTTGCTCTTACCATCACTCTAATATAAGTTAATCTACATCTCATCTGTCCACAAGACCTTTTTCCCTGAATTGTGGTTGCTCTTTTAAGTACTTCTTGGCAAACTGTAACCTGGCCATCCTATTTTTGCGGCTAACCAGTGGTTTGCATCTTGCAGTGTTGCCTCTGTATTTCTGTTCATGAAGTCAGTGGTCATTGACAAATCCACACCTGACTCCTGAAGAGTGTTTCTGATCTGTCGGACAGGTGTTTGGGAATATTTCTTTATTATAGAGAGAATTCTTCTGTCATCAGCTGTGGAGGTCTTCCTTGGCCTGCCAGTACCTTTGCAATGAGTAAGCTCACCAGTGCTCTCTTTCTTCTTAATGATGTTCCAAACAGTTGATTTTGGTAAGCCTAAGGTTTGGCTGATATCTCTAACAGTTTTATTCTTGTTTCTCAGTCTCATAATGACTTCTTTGAGTTTCATTGGCACAATGTTGACGTACACGCCACTGGAAATAAATGGGTCTACTGTGGATAGGGTGAGCAGTTTTAAATACCTGGGAGTCCACATCAAAGAGGATCTGACATGGACAACGCACATTGCCGCACTGGTGGGTAAGGCAAAGCAGTGCCTTTACCACCTTAGACGGCTGAGGAATTCAGAGTGTCTCTGAGGATCCTTCAATGCTTCTACTCTGGGGCTGTAGAGAGCATCCAGTCCGGCAACATCACAGTCTGGTTTGGGAACAGCTCTGCCCAGGACAGGAAGGCCCTGCAGAGAGTAATGCGTTCGGCAGAACGCACCATGGGAACTACACTCGCCCCCCTGCAGGACCTATATATCAGGTGGCGTAGATCGAGAGCAAGCAAGATTATGAGGGACCCCTGCAACCCCAGCAACGGACTGTTCCAGCTGCTACGGTCAGGAAAATGCCTCCGCTGTCACGCTGTGAAAACGGAGAGGATGAGACGGAGTTTCTTCCCACAGGCCATCAGGACTGTTAACTATTATAACTCCAGGGACTAAATTTTGTCTTCTCTATATTAACTTTGATTTATATGCTGTAACTGTAATTCTTTTTTGCACAATCCGCAGGCATTGCCATTTTCATTTCACTGCACATCGTGTATGTGTATGTGACAAATAAACTTGACTTGACTTGAACTTTGGTCCTCATGTTGATAAACAGCAATAAAAGGTTTGAAAGGTGATGGAAAGACTGGAAGAAAGATTAGGTGCTGAGAGCTCTCTTACACCTGCATTAAGGAGGCATTTAAACACACCTGAGCAATTACACACACCTGTGAAGCCACGTGTCCCAAACATTATGGTGCCCTGAGATGGGGGGACTATGTATAAACACAGTTGTAATTTCTACATGGTGAAACCAAAATGTATAAAAATACCCTTTAATAAAATCTGACAATGTGCACTTTAACCACGTGATTTTTGCTATTACAAATCTCAAATTGTGGAGAACAGAGGCAATAAATAAATTATTGGTCTTTGTCCCAAACATTATGGAGGGCACTGTATAATGGTATTAAAGGCAGAACTGTAGTCAAACAGAGGAGGCTGACATCGGTGTCTCTTTTACCCAGGTGTTCTTGGGATGAGTGTAGGGCTAGGGCAATGGCATCGTTCGTGGACCTATTGTGGCAGTAGACAAACTGCAGTGAGTCAAGGCTGCTGGGTAGACTGGATTTTGGTTTCAGGGGGTATGGGGAGAAGGAGGGAACGGGGTACTGATTGAGAATGATCAGCCATGATCACATTGAATGGTAGTGCTGGCTCGAAGGGCCGAATGGCCTACTCCTACACCTATTGTCTATTGTGTGTTCCATAACTAGCCTCTCAAAGCAGCAAGATCTTATGTAGAAACAAGGAATTGCAGATGCCAGTTTACAACAAAAAAAAAGATGCAAGGCAAATCAGGTCAGGAAGCATCTCTGGAGAACATGGATGGCGATATTTCAGGTTGGGACTCTTTTTCAAACTGATCTTAAGTGCTTGCTTCATAGCAGGTCACGGAATAGGTACTTGAATACTATCTTTCAAGAATGAATCCTATTGAAGAATGCTGCCTTGGTGACACCAGACATATAAACAATATTTAAATTGAGAACAACCCAAGAAACCATCAACACCCTCAAACTGCTCAACTTAATTCAAAATTTCATTTTACAACACATCTGAAAGACGAGAGGTATAATTTTCAGGCTAAACATAAACTTCACTTCCTTGCCATTTATTCTATTATCCTCCTGGGCACATAGGTTGAGGTAGTAGGTAAATTATTGGCATCTTGTTCAATTAAGAATAGAATTTCAGATCCTCCATTCTCTTAATCACCAAACCTTGCAATGCCATAAATAACAGCTACTGTTCTCCCCCCCAAAAATTATTTTTTTGGAACTATAGAAACAAGTTTCAGCTGTGAATTTGTCATTATATCTAACATCATTATGCTCGAGGAAAATGGAAATGTAAACTCTGGCAATTGAAATATTTGATCATTATTATTTTAATATGATTAATAATTCTCATTCCTAAACACTTTGAATGAAAACTCAACTTGTTCACATTTGGTTTAAAAAAAACACGCTCCACATTCAAAAACCACAATGTCATCACAAGCCAGTCCTTTTGACGATCTGGGGCTGTTCCAGGTTCTCGAGGACAACTTGCATCCCTTTGGCAGGACAACTATTGAACCGAGAATATGTATTCTTACTTTTATTATTTTTATGAACTTTCTGATTAAATGTCCTCAGTACTATTGATGCCACAGGTTCCACAAAATCTTTGATACTCTTGCCCCGTCCCAGTGTGAGAGCTTTTCCTTTATGCCACTCAAGAATAAGGGTTTGTCACTGCCGTCTAGTGTGTTTATAGCTAGCAAACAAAATTTATTTGAAGCCAGTGCTTAAAAAAAACAAGGCCACTCTGTGGCATCATGATTATTTTGCAAACTCTCAGCTGGCAGTGAAAGCCTACACAGTTCAGAATGCACAATGGGCACATTCAAGAATTCTTAATTGAAGGCAAATAAATAATGATCAAATTCCTCTCTAAATTCCACCATGTATTGCAAGAAAGATTTCTCAAAACATGTTTTCTGATGAGATGTGATTAATGTAAAATATTAACTCTGTTACTTTCTCCATAGATGCTGTCTAGCCTGCTGAGTAGATAACCATTTTGTGTTATTGTTTCATGTTCTTTTTTAAGTGCTGCTCTGCTGGTACAGATGCCCCAGAGAATTTAAAACTGATCACAGTGATCACTGCACAATTTGCATTTATTTTACAATGTTATTGTCACTGGAAAATATATGGTTTAAACTCATATTATGGGTAAATATTTTAATATTCTTAAAGAGAAGGCATTAAATGACAGGACAACTGTGAGAACAGTCTGAAGTTAGGGCGGCACGGTAGCGCAGCGGTAGAGTTGCTGCTTTACAGCGAATGCAGCACCGGAGACTCAGGTTCGATCCTGACTACGGGTGCTGCACTGTAAGGAGTTTGTACGTTCTCCCTGTGACCTGCGTGGGTTTTCTCCGAGATCTTCGGTTTCCTCCCACACTCCAAAGACGTACAGGTATGTAGGTTAATTGGCTGGGTAAATGTAAAAATGTCCCTAGTGGGTGTAGGATAGTGTTAATGTGCGGGGATCACTGGGCGGCACGGACTTGGAGGGCCGAAAAGGCCTGTTTCCGGCTGTATATATATGATATGATATGATAAGGGTCTCGACCTGAAACATCACCCATTCCTTCTCTCCAAAGATGCTGCCTGACCCACTGAGTTACTCCAGCATTTTGTGTCTACCTTCGATTTAAACCAGGATCTGCAGTTCCTTCCTGTACAACTGTAAAATATGTGGTCATTCTTTTTGTTTTGCTAAAACCATCACTTGAAACATTAAATACTGCAACCAAGAGGAAACAGAAGGTTCACCTTAAAACATGGATTGATTAGTGAGGTAATGCAGGAACTTAACACTAACTAGTGGCATAATGTCTTAACTTCTTCAACAGTCCTTCAACATCAAGGACTATTTACTTCTGCTCCAGTTCTATGGATTCTGGATGGCTGATGTAATTAATGCGAGTCCTCTGCCAAAGGTGGAGTAGAGGCTGTTTATCAGGATAGACAAGTGGATAGCATGGGAGGCAGTGTGTCCTGGCTCCATCTTTGCAGGGCTTTCGTAAGCTCCCAAAGAAATTCAAGGGTTTTAGTACCCTCCTCGATGCTTCTTCCCCATTTTAAGCATCATGAACAATGGCTAGTGACAATTTTCCTCTGCCTGGCTGTTACAGAGACAACGCTTGGCCAGTGCTACAGGAATCTAACCTTGAATAAATGAACAACATAGTCCACTCTTTTGGATCTATCCTGGCGCAAGTCAATGCTTGGGAGAGAATGCTGGTGTTGGTGCATTTATTCGTCTTTGGATTTAGAGGATTTTATGAAAACACCAATGAAGGCATCTCTCTAAAGCTTCAAGAGCACGGAGCAAGTAGTCCACCTCTCTGAGGTACACAGGACAGAAAGAACACACTGCTTCCTCGTGAACTATAGATTTTGTACAGTGTTTGAAGATTTTCCTCAGAAGGCCAGTCTGTGCCAGCGTACGGGAGACGGTAGTGAATTTCATCGTCATTGCCAGTCTTAATTAGGTATTTAGTGCCAGCTAGTGGAGATGGTTTGTATTGCAATGACCAGCAAAAGATGTCACACCAGGATATAGAAACCTTCATCTAACAGAAAACATGAAGGCACAACAAACTGCTGGATAGTGAGTGAGAAATTGTTCAAAGGACACATGCACAGATCCAACAAACAACACAAGAGACTGCAGATGCTAGAATCTGCAAAAATAAACAACCTGTCTGAAAAAACTCGATGGGTTGAGCAGCATCTGGGAGGGCAAGGGAGGGAGGGCAGTGAAATAGGGTCTGGGACCTGGGAATTTTCTGCACAGTTACAACTCATTAATTGGCTGCAGCAATACAAGGCCAAGGCACATGCAAGAATCACAAGGTTATAACAATGACAAAACAGTGAGTAGTTGTCTCATTTCTCTGACTGCGAGGTAACCTAACAAATGTGAAAAAACAGAGACCAAGATAGCCTTGTTTAAGATTGTTAACAATATTAGATTAAATTCTGAAGGACCCTCCTCACATGGAAGGTGGTGTCTATGTGGAAGTTGTCACCATAATCAGCCGTTGGGACAAACAGTGCAGAAGTATTTAAGGTGAACTTGGGTGCATGAATGGGAAGAGGATATGGAAGGATGGGAACAGATTGTCAGCAACATAAACAGCCGTATGAGCTGTTTATGCACTATTGTATCCAACTCTCAATAATACTCATGAGTGCAATTAATGATTCAGAAGATTATACATAATAAAACAGGTTCAACTGCTTGTATGGGAAATTAAATTTGTCCAGTTTTGAAAGGCACATTAAAATTTGTATACTTAATGATTACTACATGTGGTCCCTCACAGTTCTTCCGTTGAAGCCGAGAAAGTCAGGTGGAGGTTAAATGCAGTCGACGAACAAGATGCATGGGAGCTCAAAACAATGGTCGGGCTACGATGTAGAAGTTGAGTCATGGAAAGAGCGCAATTACCTGAGGTCTGCGAACTGTGAGAGTAAACACACCGTAGTGGGACTTGCTTGTTTTGGAGCATTTTGAGGCTGCTGGTCTCGGTGTTCCAAAAAAAAAAAAAAAGGGCCCACAAGGGAATCTCCTTTTTGAAATGGCAGACATGGCAGATGAGACCTCAAAGGGAGCAAAGTGGGCTATTCTATGCCAGATTCTAGATTGGTTTTAACTGACCAGAAAAGTCAAAAGCTGAGAAAGGAATAAAGGCCAACAATAAGGATGATAACAATGTGAAAGAAACAAATCTCTGTGAAACCATTCTTGATGTCAATTCAGGGAGGGTCTTAATGAAGCAACCAGAGAGGTTGCAAAGCCAGCCTGTAGCAGCTTAACCTATTACGTTGTACTTCAATGTCAAGATTTATTTGCATTGGACACAACTCAAACCTTGATATTGTTACAGTTAATAATCAAGTAATTGTGTTTGACATGTACATGTTCAAACTACACTTCCTACCCAAATGAAGCAACATCATGGCAATGTCAACACATCAATCAAGCTGGTCTGTCAATGAATCATCATACTGTCACCTTCACACATACTCTTATTAAACTCCGGCATATTGCTTTGAATTGGTTCTAAATTCCGATTGCAGCAACTTATTAGCTTTTTATGTGCGCGATAATCCAAGAAACATGGGCCCAAGCGAATTGGTGCGCTGAGGCTACATTTAAAGGAACAACCATAGTTTTACATAACAAAAATTTGTGCATATTCATAATGTTATTCCTTAATTTTATTTCCTCAAATGAACAAATAAAGAGAAATTCAGGACAATGTACATTCAACAAAAATCTTTCCAATAGATTTTCTCTTTATCCTCCCTTGGAATCATTGATTCATTACTGTACAGGTCCACACCAAGTTATTAACATTTGATTTATGTACAGCCCATATTGTACATACAAATGAGCAGAGTTAGGAGAACTTGGTTCATGGCAATATCTGAATGGATGTGTTAATAAATGCCCTGGTTTAATGACATATTGCTATGTTTTTGTATGAATATATTGCCAGCTGGCCACATTTCTGACTTGCCACTGTTTAGATTATAAATAGTTATGAGGAACGGAACTCTGTCATAACCTGGGTGGACAAATTACAACACCAGTCTTGTTAATACATATTAATTCTAGATTTTTTCTAAAGCACTTAAATGAATGTACACATTCATCTCATTTGTTTATTACACAAATAAAAAAACGTTAACAAAAATATATATTACAAATTGGAACGACAATCAATGTGTATTAAACTCATAACTTTGATGGGAGTATATATTTTAGAAATAGCTATAAATCTAAAAAAAAACACACATCATTTATTCCCCTCTGACTCTGGGAGATTGCGGATGGAATTTGCTGAACTGAATAAGACTTTTTACTTGATGAGGGATTTAGTCTGAATCTTCTCAAGGTGATGTGTTATGCGGTTGCAGGAAGAGGCATTGACCTTGACTGGTAGTGGGATATTTAACAATTTACTTTATTTGGAATTATGTGGGTGGGTGGACATTCTACCATCTCGATCCAAATTTTCATACTTTAGAATTAAAGGAGAAATTCATTTAGAGCCGCAAATTCATTATGTTTAACAATTTTATCGGGCGGCACGGTGGCGCACAGCTTCCTTCATAATGGATGTTGCTTTAATTGACTAAATACTTAAAGCTGATAGTAATTTATCATTCTGCAAATCTTTTACCAGCCTATCAACCAGGTACATAATTAACTAGGAAGTGGTGCCAGCATCACTGAGCAGAATACAGTTTTCGCTCAGCTCAAAGCACAGGTACATAATTAAAAGCAGAATTACCCAACAGTACTGTTAAAAAAGTCTGAAAAAAATGCCAGCAACAGCTAAATGAGGAAAAAACAAGAATAGAGCAGAAGATACGGAAAGAAAGGCAGTCAGACAGAATGGAGCAATGGAAATAAGATGCATTGAGTGAGAGCAAAACAAGAACGAGAGAGGTAGACAGGCAGTGGGTCACAGAGAGAGATCAAAAGCAAGCCAACTAAAAAAAAAAATCTCATTTAATTTCATCCCATCATTCACACTTTTATTCTCAACCTGTCCACCAAAGAGATGAAAATCTTAAAGACAGATCAGAATAAAGTACAATGGAAAGAATTATCTTTTAAAATTCTGACACTATCTGCCATAATACACTATTTTTGGATTGAGAAACATCCAAAATTGGATATATTTGAAGCAATGGGCTAGATGAGGATATTTAAAGGAAAAGGATATGAATATCTCAGCAAATAATCAAAAAAACATTCAATTCACTGTCTTTTAATACAACAATTGAAATTTATCTTTCCTTTAGTTTGAGCCAACTTCCAATTGGAAGTTAACTAACATTGCTTAGTTTAGTTTAGAGATGCAGCATGGAAACAAGCCCTTTGTTCCACCAAATCCACGGCAACTATTGATCACCCATTGACACAAACTCCATCTTATCCCACTTTTACATCAACTCGGCACAATTTACAGAGGCCAATTAACCTACAAACCCACGCATCTCAGGGATGTGAGAGGAAGATAGAAGGATGAGAGGAGATCTTATCGAAACGTATAAGATTATTAAGGGGTTGGACACGTTAGAGGCAGGAAACATGTTCCCAATGTTGGGGGAGTCCAGAACAAGGGGCCACAGTTTAAGAATAAGGGGTAGGCCATTTAGAATGGAGATGAGGAAAAACTTTTTCAGTCAGAGAGTTGTGTATCTGTGGAATTCTCTGCCTCAGAAGGCAGTGGAGGCCAATTCTCTGAATGCATTCAAGAGAGAGCTGGATAGAGCTCTTAAGGATAGCGGAGTCAGGGGGTATGGGGAGAAGGCAGGAACGGGGTACTGATTGAGAATGACCAGCCATGATCACATTGAATGGCGGTGCTGGCTTGAAGGGCCGAATGGCCTCCTCCTGCACCTATTGTCTATTGAAATCAGGGCACCCAGAGGAAACCCACATAGTTACAAAGAGAACATGCAAACTCCTCACAGACAGCACTCTAGTCATGATGGAACCCAGATCTCTGGCGCTGTGAGGCAACACTACTGTGAGGCTGTGCCACTTTCTTCTTAAAAATAAAATACCTTGAGATTCGGGGGCCAATCATTAAGAAACAAACTCTTTACTGAAATACACTATGGGTTACTCAGTCAACAGAGAAAAATATGCAGAGAAATAACTTATCTTTGGCTAATAAACCAATGATGCATTGTTTCTGTGGACTTGTTTTTCAGCTGCTCACCCTGAGGAAGTAGCCTAATTTATTTAATTACAATAGTTAGAAGCTTCTCGTTTGACAGCTGTCAGCTATTATCAACTTGCAATAACACTCAAACGGGTAAGGAAACATAACAATTTTCCTGTCATTCTATTTTTTTTCTTGTTTGAAATTATGCAGTCTGTAACATTAAAGTTCTGTTTTCACAGAAATTGTGCGTGTCATTGCTCTTAATAGATTGCAAGATCATGTTGTGTTAAATGAGGGAGAAATACCCAGTGTCAGTGAAAAACTTTGACAAAAATGTCTCCAGAAACAGAGAAAGTATGGTTTCCATTTGATTCTGAAAACAATATTTTGTTTCACAACAGGTATATAGATCAAGTATGCAGCTAGATAAATTAAAGGTTTGATCATGAGTAAAAAGGGCAGCAGTTTTTGGAAAACATTAACAAAATATACTATAGAAGAAGGGTATCGACCCGAAACGTCACCCATTCCTTCTCTCTAGAGATGCTGCCTGTCCCGCTGAGTTACTCCAGCATTTCGTGTCTATATTCGGTGTAAAGCAGTATCTGCAGTTCCTTCTGAAACAAAATATACTATTTGATTTTCTTTGTAGTTGGGCAAGAGAATGCAAGAATTGTAGATGAGTTAAAGAACATGCGATAAGTAGTACGATGACAGCACTCATTCAGGCAGAAAATGATAATGCCTACATTCTTCCCCAAGGAGTATGGTACGTCATCTTCATTGATAGGATATTGTGTTTATAGTTTGTAAAGTTTACTTTAAATCTCCATTGTTACAATAATCAGGAAATTATTCTGGGTAAAAAAAGAAAACATGCAGACACAAGATTGACAAATATACTACATTTCAATTTGCTCTGCCACTACATACTCAGGTGGCATCGCATAGTCATTCTTACTAATTAATCTCTGTTATCCTGATGTCACTGATAATCCCTGCCTTTCTATTGCTTTTCTCTTTTCTCTACTTCACCTGTCAAAAGGGAAACATAATGAGAAATTATGATGAGTAACTGCTAGTTGACGTAGCAGAAGAAGGAGCCGCAACATTGCATCGTCGTCAGAGAGATAACACGGCCTCAGTCACTCTTATCTTATATTCCCAGGTTCCTGTAGCTGCCCACTGCCCACTATCGTTTTCCTACCACAATTCCAGATGTTAGATATTCTAACTCTTCCCATCTAAAGGACGTACTTTTAGAAAGGAGTTGACAAGGAAGTTCTTTAGTCAGACGTGGTATATCTGTGGAATTCATGAACACAGACGGCTCTGGAGGCCGTCATTGGGTATTTTTAAAGCAGAGATTGACAGGTTCTTGATTAGTAAAGGTGTCAAATTTTACAGGGAGAAGGCATGAGAACGGGAGGGGAAGACAGATCCGCCATGACTGAATGATGGAGTAGACTTGATGGACCAAATAGCCTAATTCTGCACTATGACTTATGAACTTAGTTGAATCAATAATTCGAACTTATTATCTGTTGATTGTGCTCTGTTGTCCATAATCTCATTGCGAAAGAAACATCTACCTCCTTAACGGTAATGACATTTGTAAAGGTAATGAGGAAACTGTACCTCATCCATTTCTTACTGTGTTTTAATAATCAATCTTTGACATATTAGAAACTATTCACTCATCTTTTCTATTTGTCAATTGCGATAGAAATGGCTGGTCTCAACATTCAACTGATAGTTGCATTTTAAAATGTAAAATATTAAAGCATGAACAAAGTGACTGTAATGGCAACTTACCGACTTTTCCAGTAACTTCTTTTCCGATTGCCATTTCTACACAGGGAGTAGGAGTGATCTTTTGCAGACCCAACAGAACAGATCTTCCAGTCGTTATTTCCAGTTTAATTGGCTGTTTATAGGGCCCTAGTGAGACCGCACCTGGAGTACTGTGTGCAGTTTTGGTCTCCAAATTTGAGGAAGGATATTCTTGCTATTGAGGGCGTGCAGCGTAGGTTTACTAGGTTAATTCCCGGAATGGCGGGACTGTCGTATGTTGAAAGACTGGAGCGGCTAGGCTTGTAAACACTGGAATTTAGAAGGATGAGAGGGGATCTTATCGAAACATATAAGATTATTAAGGGGTTGGACACGTTAGAGGCAGGAAACATGTTCCCAATGTTGGGGGAGTCCAGAAGCAGGGGCCACAGTTTAAGAATAAGGGGTAGGCCATTTAGAACGGAGATGAGGAAAAACATTTTCAGTCAGAGAGTTGTAAATCTGTGGAATTCACTGCCTCAGAAGGCAGTGGAGGCCAGTTCGTTGGATGCTTTCAAGAGAGAGCTGGATAGAGCTCTTAAGGATAGCGGAGTGAGGGGGTATGGGGAGAAGGCAGGAATGGGGTACTGATTGAGAGTGATCAGCCATGATCGCATTGAATGGCGGTGCTGGCTCGAAGGGCTGAATGGCCTACTCCTGCACCTATTGTCTATCAATGCCATCAATGCATATCGGACAAAATTACCTTGGAAAGTTATGCAAAACTTTTTTTCATATGTGTAACATGTTACAAATAAGCAATATTAAACCTATTTAGGATAGTGGGAACGATAACTGTGTTTGAAATAGCTGTACTTCAAAACAATTTATTTGGTCAAGAAAATTTGAATGCTAATTAGAAGATCCAACACTTGATTAATGCTAAATTTCTTGATTTTCTTAAACATATAATGTACCATCAACACTTCAATCTGTTCCACTCATTCCCTTGAAATACCTTCATTCTTTCCCCTTTTTCTTCACCTCCTCCCTCATTGAAGTACCAATCTTCAACTTTATTTCAATCCATTATATCTTACCTGAACTTCTCAACTTTAGTCAGATTTCCTGCCCCACGATTCAAAGGCTAACTAAAGGTAACCAATATGTATCATGATCCCTTCTACCTTCCCATGTAATTATCAGGCAAGAGGGAGGTTGGAAGTACAGAGCAAGTAACGCCAACCCGGCGGAAGATTAAAGTTCAGAACAGGCAAGTGTGTTTTTTCTTTAACTAATTCCAAAGCTGGCCCAACCTCTCCAGTTAAGTGTGCTTAGGTGGGTGGTCTGTGCAACCAAAGGACTCAAATAAATTGTATGCACGTTACACCACATGCTGCTTGCATCTCGTTTGGCTTCATCTGCATGCCTAACAACTCTAGTCCTTATGCATATTATTTGCATGCCGAACCCAGAACAATCTTCACCAACTCTGTACCCACTTAAACATTTTAAGATTAGCTAATAACTTAATATCTTCCCCTGTTACAATAACCATCGACTTTTTATCAGGGACATCACCCATCATTGTCCCTTTCACAGCAAATTCATTTAAAACAGGGGTTTCCAAACAATGGCCTGTGGGCCACATCCGGCCCGCCAAGAGATTTTAACACGTTCCATGCTACAGCTCGGCTTCCCCTGTCTTCTCCCATCAGCGCGTCTCCGGCTCCCTTCCGGTGCTCCGAGTGTCCCGACACCCCTCCCTGTTCCTGCGCTCCTCCAGGCTCGGCGCCCCTGCTCCGCGCCTCACTTCCTGCAGCACTTCAGCACTCGCCCCTGCTGGCCCTCCAGCCCTTCTCAACACCTCGAGGCTGGGGCCGTCAAGCAGAGCCGTGCCCTGGCCCAGCGCTCGCTGCTTCTGCCACTGCACACCCTCCAGGCCCCTCGGCTCGGGTTTTTCCCGCTGCTCCTCTCCCAGCTCGCTCAACCCCGTCCTTTCCTCCTCCTTCTCCCCCCGTTCAGCGGCCCTCTGCTTCTTGGCCTTGCTCTCCTGCCTCCCTTCCCGCCCGCATTTCCCCTTCTCCCGCCGGCTTGCCAGACATCTTCCCAGCTGCTTGCGTCAGCGGGCTTTACAGCCCTTCTCCCAGTTCCTCTTCCTCCGCCAGATCCTCCAGCTTCTTCCCCATTTTTTACTGCACAAAAATTGACCATTTGGCCGTTTTTTTCAAGGAAAGAACGTACCTGTTGCATGTGTTACTAGTGAATGCCGGAAGCTGCCAGGTACTCTAGATGGCTTGAATTTCTTCCATTTGTTTTACAAGTTCTTTTTCAAGATCATTAAATTTATAAAACTGACATTTCTTTATTTTTTCCTACAGTCCGCAAAAATGTGCCAAATATGTAATGTGGCCCTCATGCTGAAAAGTTTGGAGGCCCCTGATTTAAAACATCAGGTTCAATCATTATAATGGATTTCTTGTTAAGTACCATCCACCACAATAACTAAATTCTGCTGTCCATCATTTAAGCTTCATTAAAATTTATTTAGTCTTTCATCCCAATCCGAGCTAGATTTAAATAGCAACTAGCCCATCAACACAGCCTGCTCTCGTTATTACAGACCTTATAACAGATTTCAGTTATAGTGGAGGGCGAAATCTGGTGTAACAGATTGTGGTCTCATTGAGTGGTGTCCACTATGTGGCTGGAGCCAATGTTGTCGCAGTCTATATTTACCTTTCCTGTTGATTGTGTGTCTGGTTTAGCATATGTTTTATTGGCTGTCTTTCCAATATTGTACATATTTACTCCCCCCCCCCCCCCCCCCCATGGTCCATTATACTGAGGGTTATATATGCATCATGCATCAAAAAGGCCAATCTTATTTTAAAAGATAAATAAATAAGGCTCCACACAAGTCATTAAAATTCTGCCTCTGCACTTTTGCATCAACATTAAATATTAGAACTAGAAATACCTCAACATTGCAAGTTCTGAAATTTTCAAGTTCCATCTTCCGCATGCAAAACATAAGCATAACCACAACAATTGCCAGGCATGCAGGATGAAGTCAAATGAGATGCAAGCAGTTTTTGATTTCAGATGTGCAAAACTTATTTTGGGCCCATAAGTGGCACAAACCACCCACCAAAACAGGTTTGCCTGGAGAAGTTGGGCCAGCATTGGAATTAGTTAAAGAATTAGTTGATGCTTCTTTGTTCTTCTGCCAGTTTGGCATTGGTTGCTCTGCACCTCAAACCTCCCTTTTGCCTGATGACACGAGGCATCCAATTGCATGTATGGTGCAACAACCCCCCCACCCCAAAACCCCACAACAGGACATCATGTCCAAAAACCCATGCACCATCTGACTACTTGCCTGATACCTTACCATCTGTGTGCCTACCCTCAACACCTGATTATGACACCGACCTCCCCACACTTTACCCGACTCCCTTGCAATTGCATGTTCAACTACACACCACAACCTCATCACGTATTCAGTCATACATTCCTATCAAATAACCATCTGACTTCATCCAATCTCCAGTCCGACTCACAAGCCACTTTTGCGATTGATTTATTTGATACAGTGTATAACATCCTGTATAAAGCGCAAACTGCTGTGAGAAAACTGCCTTGCACACTGCTGTCATGGACTTCCTACACAGCATTGGTGTAATGAGTTTACCTCTTTAACCTAGTTTCCCTCATTTGATTTCCAATCATTTCATTTTACATCGACTTTCTGGCTCTGCAAGTTTCATGTTAGCTTGCCAGCATTAATTTAAAGGACATTAGCAACAAAAGGCCACCATCAGTTGATGTAAAAGTGATGTAGAGAAAGGAATTACAATAGAACTGCTGCATAACACACATTGGGAAAGAATCGACACCCAGGGAGTTGATTCTCTCCAGATAACTCAAACCTTGATTGGAACTATTACCAGTATAAAACTAAATACTTTGCATGGAAACACAAGAAACTGCAAGCGATGGAATCTTGAACCAAACACAAAGTGCCAGAGAACAAAAGCAGATTATGGCACCATCTGGAGGGGATATGTACAGCAAATGTTTCAGGCCAGGACCATCTTCAGATTGAAACCCAACACATCACTTGTCCAGATGCTGCCTGACCCACTGAGTTCTCCAGCAGTAATTGCTTAATTACTTTACAATTCTGGCAAGCTTGCCTCATTGAGGAAATACAGCGGATAGCTGTGTACTTAACAGCAGAGATAAAATGTCCTTTTACACTTTCCAGAAGTTGATCATAACCACATATGTCTCGGCTTTTCAACTACACATCCAAGCATTATCTCTATCTGGACCCCTGATAACTTTATACACTTCAATCACGACTGCCTTTAGCTTTTGTTCCAAAAAACAGAATGCAACATCGTAGTTAAAATGTCCCAATCCTGGCCCTATTCACATAAATCTCCCCTGCTCCATCTCAAAAACAATAAGGTAGACACAAAATGCTGGAGTAACTCAGCGGGATAGGCAGCATCTCTGGAGAGAAGGAATGGGTGATGTTTCAGATCAAGACCCTTTTTCAGACTGATGTCAGGAGAGTGGGCGGCACAGAGATAATAATATATTCCTTTATTCGTCCCACACCGGGGAAATAAAATGTAGTCGGAGATAGTAAGACTGGTAGGAGAACTGGGAAGGGGAGGGGATGGAGAGAGAGGGAAAGCAAGGGCTACTTGAAGTTAGAGAAGTCAATGTTCATACCGCTGGGGTGCAAGCTACCCAAGCAAAATTCGAGGTGCTGTTCCTCCAATTTGCACTGGGCCTCACTCCGACAATGGAGGAGGCCCAGGACAGAAAGGTCAGTGTGGGAATGGGAGGGGGGCTTAAAGTGTTGAGCAACCGGGAGATCAGGTAGGTTTAGGCAAACCGAGCGGAGGTGTACAGCGAAAAGATCGACGAGCCTATGCTTGGCCTCGCCGATATACAGGAGTCCACACCTGGAACAGCGGATACAGTAGATGAGCCTGGAGGATGTGCAAGTGAACCTCTGCCTCACCTGAAAAGACTGTTGGGGTCCTTGGACGGAGTCGAGGGGGGGGGGGGTTAGGCACAGATGTTGCATCTCCTGTGGTTGCAGGGGAAAGTACCTGGGGAGTGCATGGTTTGGGTGGGAAGGGACGAGTTAACCAGGGAGTTGCGGAGGGAACAGTCTGCGGAAAGCAGAAAGGGGTGGAGATGGGAAGATGTGGCCAGTAGTGGGATCCTGTTGGAGGTGGTGAAGATGTCGGAGGATTATGTGCTGTATGCGATGGTTGATGGGGTGGAAGGTGAGGATAACGGGGACTCGGTCTTCGTTACAAATGGGGGGAGGGGGAGCAAGAGCAGAGCTGCGGGATATTGAAGAGACCCCAGTGAGAGCCTCATTTATAATGGAAGAGGGGAACCCCCGTTCTCTAAAGAATCAAGACATTTCTGGTATGGAACACCTCATCCTGGGCACAGATGCAGCGTAGATGGAGGAATTGGGAGTTGGGGACGGAGTCTTTACAGGTTGGAAGAAGTGTAGTCTAGATCGCTGTGGGAGTCAGTGGGTTTGTAATAGATGTGTAGGAAAATAACTCCCCCTTCCTAGTTCTCCCACTGTCTTCCTGTCCACCTATATCCTTTCTTTGTCCCACCCCCTTGACACAGTCAAGGATCTCGACCCAAAACGTCACCCATTCCTTCTCTCCTAGATGCTGCCTGACCTGCTGAGTTACTCCAGCATTCTGTGATACCAGGTTTGTAATAGATGTCAGTCAATAGTCTGTCTCCTATGATGGAGATGGTGAGAACTAGGAATGGTAGGGAAATGTCGGAGATGGTCCAAGTGAATTTGATTGCAGGATGGAAATTAACAATAATATCTTTCCTGGACAGTAGTAATTGGAATTTTGTACAAAAACCTCATGCAAGGCCAACCAAACATGTATAAACGGATAGTGCAACATGTGGTACAATCCAACAGTATGCCAATTTTGTACACTATGCTTCAACAGCATGTTTTCTATGGTGCATCTGTAGAAGCAAACATAACAAATATAATTCAGTTGAAGGTGGACTTTGCCACATCTTCCCATAGGACTGGAAACTCAATGAACATACATATTTTGAGGAGTTTCACAGTGGGCATACTTTGTCCAGACCCAAACATCATATCCATTTCCTTCCACAAATGCTACCTGACCCATTAAGTTCCTCCAGCAGATTGTTTTTATGCTAAAACGTACATATTCTTTCATGCAGTGCAAACTCAAAAATTATACAGATGGCTATGAAAGTAACACAAAATAATGAAAGTTTTATTCAGAGCACAAGATAATTTTCATCACTAAGTTTGAAGTTAGTGCAGAAACTCAAAGATCTGAAATTTTTTTTGTGGTATGCATTATCTGCAGGTGAAATGAACTCTACACATGCACTAACAAGGTTAGTACATGTTTAGTTCATTTCATTAGCAAATGACACATGCCACAAAACAATTTGGAGGCTGCGTTTCAGCAATAACTTCAAACTTAGGTCGATGAAGACTTTGTTAAGGACATCTCTTCCAAATATGCTGCTGAACAGCACCTGGATTAGCATATACAAAATAACCATATATTGGCACCAGATCCAGTGTTTTGAATAATTTGGTTAAATTTAAGGACAACAAAAATTACAACGAATTGACCCTGAAATTATTGAGTGATATAGAAATTACACTCCAGCTCTACATATCAAGCTATTTCTCTAGGTAAGGGAAAACAAGTAACCAGCACAATTTTCTAAAGGGGAATCATGCTTGAAAACCTCATGAATTGTGACCTCCTCTACATCGGCGAGACAAAGCACAGAAAAGGCGACCAATTTGTGGAATACCTGAGCTCCATATGCAATGGTCATCCTGAGCTCCCAGTGCATGCCATTGCCCACATTCCCTTTGTCTTCAATCACATCCTTTTGCTCCCTCCCCAGCTGCTTCCATCTATAAATTCATTTCATGCATTGGCCTTTCCACCGGCTCCCATCTGATTCTGGTCTTTTAGTTACCATAATTGTATCTATTACGTACTCTGGTGGTCCCAATACACACTACCCGCTGTGTAAAATAAATACTCCCCAGGTCCCTTTTAAGTCTTTCCCCTCTCAGAAACCTATGCTCGCTACTTCAAGACTGGGGAAAATGTGGCTATTTATATTCTAAGTTCTAAGAATCGAATATAAAGATGCGACAAGCACTTAGATTATATCTCACATCCCTTTCAACATGTCAAAACAGTTTACACCCTTACTTCAAATAAAGCACACTCAGTCATTAGATGAAGAGATGGAGACAACTGCAGATGCTGGAATCTTGAAGAAAATACAAGTGCTAGGCTACCTTACTGCATCAGGCAGCATCTCTTGAGGACATGAATAGGCAATGTTTCGGTTCAAGAACCTTATTCGCCTGGATTCGACATCCATGGCAGGTCTGGAAGAAGGGTCCCAACCCAAAAGGCTGCCTATTCGAATTCTCCAGAGATGTCGCCCGATGTGCAGACTTTAGCAAGAACCTGGACCCATTACAATTTGCTTACCGCCACAATAGATCAATGGTTACTCACACTCAGCAATGGACCACTTGGACAATAAGAACACCTACACCGGCCATCTTTCCCTTCCACAAATGCTGCCTGACCCATTGAATTACTGCAGCACTTTGTGTTTTGTTCAAGATTCCAGCATCTACAGTGTCTTGCCTCTCCATTGAAATGCCATGCTTCTAATTCCATCAGTCTGCACCCAACTGAAACCCTGAGTCTCATTTTATTAACCAGGAAATCACCCTGCATCGTCCAAAAATGCAAGGATGATGTCCAAGCTATTTTCAGAGAGAATTATGTTGCATAAATAAATAAAAATTATTACAACTGCTTTCACAAATTCAATGCATCCAGTGAGATGACACACTTACAGCAGCAACAGAAATGAACTACTTACAGACACAAACAGCATTGCTCTGAAACATGCACTTCAGCGCCCTTGAACATATATCAGATTCAGGCCACTGTAAACATGAATAGATGTAGATATTGTACAGTCATAAAAACAAAGCAGTTCCTGATTTCATCCAACATAAATTCCATCCAACATGACAAAAGAACCTGTATCTGCATATCTATATCTTTCTTGACCCCAGGATGTGTTAAACATTTTTTAGTGAACTATATTTGCATTCTCAGTGGCCTCTGGAGATTGTATCCGTACTTCTTTTATGTTAACCTGAAATATCAATTCAGTTACTCTTTCCGCAGATCCTGCCTGACCTTCTGAATATTTCCAGCATTCTCAATTTTTAGTTTTATCTTAAAAGATCGATCTAATGATTTAAAACCAATGGAGTGCGGAGTCTGCACACTGTGGCCACGTGCGTTTCCTCTGGGTGCTCTGGTTTGCTCCCACATCCAAAAGTCATGCGGGTTTGTAGATTAATTAGTTAGCCTCTGTAAAATTGTCCTGTGTGTTGGGAGTGGATGAGGAAGTGAGAAAACATAGACCTAATATGAACAGGTGATCGATGGTCAGCATGGACCCGTTGGGCCAAAAGGTCTCATTCCATGTTGTATCTCTAAGCTAAACTAATATTTCACTCAATTAATAGAATCACACTAAATAAAAGGGAGAGTTTTGAACAGCTGAACCAACCATAAGAACATTAGAAACAGGAGCAAAACTAAGCCACTGCTCTTCCATTCAGGACAAAAAACGAATTCTCAACAATTTTGCTCTCATATAACTTGATTCTCGTGACCTCTGTTTTAAATGTACTGGATCACTAAGCCCACTACCCTTTGGAGGTAAACAATTTCAAAGAAGAAATTTCTCCTCATCTATATCTTAAATATCTTACTACTTATTCTTGACAGCTCAGCCAAGGAAAACACTACCCTGCATCCTATGCTACTCAATGGCTAGTTTCAATGGGCTTGAAATATCAGTGACTGTTACATTGTTTAGAAGAATATCATTTCACAACTATCAATACAATCAATTGTTTGTTAATTTCAAAAACAACTCTCCAGAAGTGCTCCGTGAAAATGGTAGTCTGTGCTCTTCAGAGACAATAGTCTCTGATTACTGCGGGAAAAATACATTAAAATGCTTTTTTTCCCTCACGAGTGATTCGCACCCGACTTTAATAATATGTACACCTAAGTTAAATAGCGAATGGGCATGCAATCCAAGCTCAGCAACTGAACCTAAACTATGTGGCCTCAATACTCCCTTTCGGAATTGTGTATGGCTTGATTGAAGTTACATACAGTATGTTTTGATCTGACTGGATTGAACGTAAGTAAAAGTTTTACGATGTATCTCAGTACCAATCCAGATTTCAATTTCGGTGAACAAGCAAGCTGCAAAATAAAAGTACATCCCAATCGTCCAATCACCAATGATAGACAAATCTGAAGCATTTGACACACTTTCAGCCAGAAGTGCTGAGTGTGGCCTTCTACTGGGGTCCCAATCACCACACACGCCACCCTTGAAATATAGGGTTTCAAACAGCAATAACATGTTAAATAAAACATAGCACAATGCAAAATATAATCAAAACGCTCAGTAGATTAAGATTCATCAGATTACATCTAGTTATTAGACCTCATCTTTTTTTCAGATCGCCAGTTTTTGTTCTCCAAGATAAAATTGCCTCATGCACACATGCAATGGTGTAAACGCTGGAAGCTCATAAATCAGCCAATTGTTCACACACAAATACAAGCGGGGAAGGAGTAAACCGGTGACATACTACACGCTTCAGCATAGCACAAAGATTCTTCACAGGGCCAATATCATTCAAAAAACACCCACAGTCCAAAGTTTAGAGCAGGTGGGTTACGGAGGTAAGTTTAAAACAGGAGTTTTGAAATCTTAGAAACTTAGATAATTTCAGAGTTTAGGGAGTTTTTGTGCTTTTTCTCCCGGAGATCACATTCTGAGAAAAATAATCATTCTCTTCCACGCAGACTACAAACTTCGACAGAATATCGCAGGCACTTTCACTCAAACTGCAACGCACTGAAGAGAAGAAACGAGGATCGACGGTTCCTCTCGCATACATACATATACACGAGACACAGTATATCACAGAGATGGGACACTAAACTCCCAGGCGATAATTCAATGTCTACTGCAGATACAAGAGACTGAAGATGCTGGAACCTAGTTTTTCTTTTTCTCCCAATACACACACTCCCTTCTCCCCTCATACACACGTCGACCAACTGCACACTCGTCCAGTAATATAGTAAGGAGCTTTGTTCACTCGAGCCCTGGACGAGCTCGGCCTCACGCTCGCTCCCAGGCGCTTTGTTTGCCCCCCTTTGCAACAGCCACTGCAGTCCGTTTGTCTCAGCCCATCGGCCAGGATGCGGTCCAGCGGCTTCGACCAAACCATCGCCGTGAATCCCTGCGGTCGGGAGCTCCCCGAGGCGCCTACCTGTAGAGCTGGGGATCGGTCTGGCGTGTCAGTGTGTCCCGGTACCGGACGCTGGCCCGCTGTTGCTCCGAGCTCCTACTGGTTACTGCTGGCACCGCCCCCTTGGCGTGGCGTGTTTTGTTTTCCCTCTCTCTCTCTCGCTCCCTTTCTCTGGGCCTCGTCCCTTGCCTTGCCCGCTGTCGGCCGCCGCACCTCTCTGTTCCCCCCTCCGTGACAACCGGGCTCGATCTCCCTCACGTCCCTCCTCCCGCCTCGCCCCATTGGCCCGGTTACGTCACCGCGCACGGAGAGGCTGGCTGTCGATTGGCGGAGCGGGCCGTCCATCACCCAGCGGCGCAGGGCAGGCAACTTCCGGTCTTCCGTTTGTTTAAAGGCAAACGAGGAAGTGGAAAGCAAGCCTGTGGAATGGAAGAGCGTCAGCTCCTTACTTCCAAACGGCCCTCAGCGTCTCACATCACCGTGTGCATGTATTTGCGTTGCTTCGATACTGAAGATGTCATGAACCCTATTAGTGTGAAAGATTCTTTTATTGCAGGCAGAGGTTAATGACCCTCTGTTACCAGCAACAGATAGTTGGCGTTTTGTTTTTGATCCAATACCTGACACTTCTAACGTGCTTGCTTCTGTTTGAACATATGGTCATTGACCGGGTTTAGGGTCCGTCCGCAAATCGTTTCCGGTGTTGCAGTGCTGCCAGAGGAACTGTTTCCGGGGCCGTGCCCGTGACAGCCGTTGGCGGCGCCGCGTTCGCCAGGTGGCCGTTGATGGCGCGCGCTGCCGCGCCGGAGCAGCCGCTGGACGGCGGCGGCGAGGGGAAGGAGGAGTCGGGGCCCTGGCCCACCGTCGGCTCCGACCAGGTACCCGCTTCACTGCGCGCACAGCGAGGTGACCTCGGGCAACGGGTTTGGTTCCGCGTGACATTCAGAGTCGGCGGGGACGGGCCAGGCCTGCGGTGAAAGAGTGTAGGAAAGAACTGCAGATGGACACAAAATGCCGGGGTAACTCAGCGGGACAGGCAGCATCTCTGGAGAGAAGGAATGGGCGACGTTTCGCGTCGAGCCCCTTAAGGAGAAAGCGTGACCCGGTCTGGAGTCGCGGTGGTCTGCTCCTGAAAACCTGTTGCCATCACGGGGCCGCGACGGCGGCTACCGTAGGGAAAGATTGACCCTTCCTCGAGCTGAGTTGCAAGTTTGTGTAAGAAGGAACTGCAGATGCTGGTTTAATCCAAAGATAGACACAAAATGTTGGAGTAACTTAGCGGGATAGGCAGTATCTCTGGAGAGAAGGAGTGGGCGACATTTCGGGTCGAGACCCTTGGTCATAGAGTGATAGTGTGGAAACAGGCCCTTCAGTCCAACTTGCCCGCACTGGCCGACATGTCCCAGCTGCCTGTGTTTGGTCCATGTCCCTTCAAACCTGTCCTATCCATGTACTTGCAGCAATTTTTTTAAACGTTGGGATAGTCCCAGCCTCGACTACCCCCTCTGGCAGCTTGTTCCATATACCCACCCCTCATTAATGACCTTATGAGTGTTTTTTGTCCTCTTCCTCCCACGCCAGAGAGAGTTAGGGTTAACGGAATCAAGGGATATGGGGAGAAAACAGGAATGGGTTACTGATTTAGGATGATCATAATGAATGGTGGTGCTGGCTCGAAGGGCTGAATGGCCTACTCCTGCACCTATTTTTTTTAATGTTTCTACCCCTTTTTAAAGAAGGGAATTTGGCATGTCTTCTAAAATTCCATAAATTTTGGAGCTGTTTTATCTGATTAGAAAGTACCAAATGTAACCCCATTAAGAAAGCAAGGACAGTGAAATGCTAAAAATTGGCCATTTAGCCTGACTGTAAAGAAAATGCTGGAATCCAATCAGGAAATGTTACAGGTTGTGTGCAATCCAGAGGATTTGATGTGTTTTTACTCCAGGCCCTTCATAATGTGCTGCATGAAATCAATTAACAAAAGTAAAATCTGATTTTGGAGTAATAATGCCAAATATTATTGGTGAATTAGTTTAGTTTGTTGTCGTGGTGCAGTGAAAAGCGTTTTTGTTGCGCGCTAACCAGTCAGCAGAAAGACAATACATGATTACAATCTATTCATTTACAAAGTATAGCTACATAAGGGAATAACGTTTAGTGCAAGGTAAAGCCAGTAAAGCAAGGATGGTGATCAAAGAGGTAGATAGTAGTTCAGCACTGCTCTCCGGTTGCGGTAGGATGATTCAGTTGCCTGATAACAACTGGGAAGACACTGTCCCCGAATCTGATGGTGTGCGTTTTCGCACTCCTATATCTTTTGCCTGATGGGAGAAGAGGGGGTGGCCAGGGTGCGACTCGTCCTTGATTATGCTGCTGGCTTTGCCGAGGCAGTGCGCGGTATAATTGGAGTCAATAGAAGGGATGGTGATGGTCTGACCTGCATCCCAAGTAGGTCATCTACTTGGGCAGAAAATATGAAGGTTGAATGTTTTCTAAATGGAGAGATATTAAAGAGCATTGGTGTTCAGATTGACTTTGCACCCTTACATGAAGTCAAAGTTAGTCTGTAGGTACAGATTGGAGTACAATGGTAATGATATCTTGCTCCAAATATAGAGCCCTAATAAGAAGCATCCACAATATTGTGTACAAATCTGATTTTACCCCCCATCTAAGGAAGCGAAGACTTGCAATGGAGGAGAGATGGGTAAACTCGGCTGACTCTTTGGAGTGTTTCCAATACGCAGACAGAACTATATGCTTAAACGATGCTGCTGCCTGTGCATCAAATAAATAATGCTTGTAAAATTTCTGTTATCTGGAGGATGTTTTCAATGTTCTTTGGTACCTATTTGTCAGACTATTCCTAAAATAATCTAGGTGATATAAGCCATTTGGCCCTCCTTCCTGCTATGTCATCCAATGAGATAGTGGCTCGTCTTTTACCTTGGGGCCATGTTTCTACACTAACCGCATCACTTGACTCCTTGTATATCCTCAAATCTATTTCTTTATTGATGATATCTAGCGATTAAGCTGCCATAATTCTCTTAATATTCACGACTTTTCTTTTCATTTCCATCCTGGGCGTCTATTGCCTTACTTTATGTTTGTGATCGCTGGTTCTAGGTACCCCAGCTAGAGGAGATGTTGTTCATCTACTCTCTGAGGCCCCATAAGAATATTGCATGGCTCCATGAGATTGTCCCTCATACTAATAAGCATGAGGGTAAAGATTGACTCTGCTCAATCTTTCCCATAGCACAACCACTTTCTTTACCCAATCCCAGGACTCAATCTGGTAAATCTTAGTTGCACTCCTCTGTTGTTAATGTATCTTCCCTTGCATTTGTACCCAATATCATTGTACATCAGTGTTTAATCATCAGAGTTCCCTTGTGATCATTGGCAACATTCAGTTTGCCTTTAAATTTCATCTAAACTGAGTGTCACCTTTCAGTATGCAAAGATTCCTAGTTCCTCTGAATATCAACCGTGGCACAGCAGTGGAGTTGCTGCCTTGCAGCGGCAGAGACTCGGGTTCGATCCTGACTATGGGTGCTGTCTATACGAAATACGTTCTCCGTGTGACCGCGTGGGTTTTCTCTGGGTGCTCCGGTTCCCTCCCACGCTCAATATGTACAGGCTTGTAGGCTAACTGGCTTCTGCAAATAATTGTCCCTAGTGTGTAGTATAGTACTAGTGTACAGGGTGATTGCTGGTAGGTGTGGACTAAATGGGCCTGTTTCCACACTATCTTTAAAGTCTAAACTGTCATCTTACCATTGTATATGATGCCTGTCTCTTCTGTTGTTTCTACCAAACTGGATGACTTTCACGACTGTATTCTAATTGCAACATCCTCACCCATTTATTTGATTGTGAAGCCTCCATGTATCCTTTTGAAATTCTAACTTCTATCAGCTTATCATTAGTAAAGATGGATATATTGGACAGCATTTCCACCATCCAAAATAATTGAGATAGACTGTGAATGCCCACTGCTCCCAACTTGCCATCCCAATGAACCATCTATTTCTCAGGTTTTGATGGTTAACCAATCATCCACAAGTATATTGACATCATTACCATTTGTGTTCATTTTTTAGTAATATCTTGAATGGTACCTTATCAAAGGTTTTTGAAACTCTAAATAAAGCATGTCAATTAGATTTTCATTGTTAGATCATAAGGAATAGGTGTAGAATTAGGCCATACGGCCCATCAAGTCTACTCTGCCATTCAATCGTGATTGATCTATCTCTCCCTCCTAACCCCATTCTCCTGCCTTCTCCCCATAACCTCTGACACCTGTACTAATCAAGAATCTCTATCTCTGAATGAATTAATAAGTTTATTGGCCAAGTATGTACACATACAAGGAATGTGCCTTGGTGCTCTGCTTGCAAGTAACACGAACATACAGTAAACAATTAAGAATAAAGCATAAAACATTAAGAATACAACATTACGGTTTAAACATGTGAGTGAAATAAACCAGAGCAAAAAGAGACTACAGACTTTTGGTTATTGAGGAGCTACTAGTCATGGGGGAAAAAAGCTGTTTTTATGTCTGGTTGTGGCTGCTTTGACAGTCTGGAGTCGCCTTCCAGAGGGGTGCTTCAAGGAGTTTGTGGCCAGGGTGAGAGGGGTTTGCCTTAAAATATCCACTGGCTTGGCCTCCACAGCCTTCTGTGGCAAAGAATTCCGCAGATTTGCCACCCTCTGACTAAAGAAATTTCTTCTCCTCCTTCCTAAAAGAACGTCCTTTAATCCTGAGGCTATGATCTCCAGTCCTAGATTCTCCCACTAGTGGAAACATCCTCTCCACATCCACTCTATCCAAGCCTTTCACTATTCTGTATGTTTCAATTAGGTCCCCCCTCATTCTTCTAACCTCCAGTGAGTACAGGCCCAGTGCTGACAAACGCTCATCATAAGTTAACCTAATCATTTCTGGGATCATTCTTGTAAACCTCCTCTGGATCCTCTTCAGTGCCAGCACATCCTTCCTCAGATATGGTGTCCAAAATTGCTCACATTATTCCAAATGCGGCCTTGCCAGCACCTTATAGAGCCTCAACATTACATCCCTGTTTTTGTATACAATAATTAATACACTTACAATCTCAATACCAAGAGAATGATCATATATGATTTCTTCTTCACATGTCCATGTTGACTCCAACTGGTTTTATGTTCTATGTTAGACACAAAATCCTGGGGTAACTCGGTGAGTCAGGCAGCATCTCTGGAGAAAAGGAATAGGTGACTTTTCGGGTCTAGACCCTTTCCCCAGACTGACTCGGTGAGTTACTGCAGCATTTTGCGTCCATCTTCGGTGCAATCACCATCTCCAGTTCCTTCCTACACACTTCGTGTTCTAGGTGCCTTGTTACAACATACTTAATAAATTTCTGCATTTTCACTCATGCTGATGTCAGGCTAACTGTATATTGGTAGTCCCTTGTTGATTCTACATATTTCTCAGTTAAGTTGTGAGAGCTGCTTTAGAAACGATGCAATTTTGGATGATGACGAGCAATGCATTTGCTATCTCTAAAGCTAATTTGCTCAAAAGCCAGGGATGCAGGTTCTTTCTTTGCTAGCTGCAGAACTAAGTAATCGACGACTGTTTGTTCCATCCTAGTTTTAATCTGTATGTAAGGCTTATAGATTTTGGAAGTATATAACAGCCAACCTATTTTAAATTAAAAAATAACCATCCTCCTTATTGGTAACTGACCTTCAAAGACTATGTGGGCAAGGAAACTGAAGAGACAAATTTCACTTTAAAAAAAATAAATTCAACAGAATCATAGATCAGAATCTGATCCTCAAATCAAGAAGTTTGAGGAGCTCAGTTTCGTTCTATCCATCTATTTACAAAGTAGATGTGGAGCAATTAAATGTTATTTTAAGTTTATTTTCTGACTAGATATAGAATGAATCCTACTTGTGTTATTCTGCAGAGTCCAGTCGGTGCATCATACATCCCCACAGATGAAGAAAGGAGAGTCTTCAAGGAATGCAATAAGGAGAGCTTCTACTATAGGTGTATGTACAAGTTTTGTTTAATCACTGTACACATTGTTATTGGGCTGATAGTCGATTTATAAATTTTGCTGTGATTTGTTTCTGGTCTGTTGAGTTACCTTTGCATTTGTAAGTCATAACTCGTACAATAGTTATGAATAACCATTTATGTTCTGCATTATGAAACGAAATATTTCTTTAGTTGCCAATTACAATATTCTCATTGCCAGCTGAATATGTTTAACTTTTACTACTATACTTCCTGAATTTACTACTATACTCTCAGAATTTATGCGTTTTGAGGAATGTTTTCTAAATCTAAAACAACATGTAAATGGCATTACCAGAGAGGCATTAACGATCTCCTCTCGGGAAATAAGACTGGGCACGTGATTGATGTGTCAGTGGGGGGAGCACTTTGTGATCTGTGGTCATAATTCTATTAGTTTTAAGATAGTCAAAGAAAAAATTAGACCGGTTCCACAAGTTGATGTCCTAAATTGGGGGGATAGCTAAGTTTGCATTCCATCAGACAACCTACCTGAAATATCATCAATTCATGTCTCCCAGAGATGCTTGCTGTCTGACACGCTGACTTGCTCCTGCACTGGTGTCTTTTGTAATGGTTTGACTGGATAGTACACAAACAGCTTTTCGCTGCATCTTAGTACACGTGACAATAATAAACATATCAATACTAAAATAGCAAGTTAGATACGTAATTGACGTGATAGGAGGTGGAGAGAGGGTGGTGGTAGTAAGTTGTTTTTCCATGTTGGAGGCCTGTGACCAGTAGTGTGCTGCAGAGATTAATGCAAGTTCCTCTGTCATGTATTAATGATTTGGATGAGAACGTAGGTGACCTGAGTCATACATGCAGGTACAGCAGGCAGTGAAGAAAGATAATGGCATGTTGGCCTTCATAACGAGAGGATTTCAGAATAGGAGTAAAGAGGTTCTTCTGCAGTTGTACAGGGCCCTGGTAAGACCACATCTGGAGTATTGTGTACAGTTTTGGTCTCTTAATTTGAGGAAGGACATTCTTGTAATTGAGGCAGTGCAGCGTAGGTTCACGAGATAGATCCCTAGGATGGCAGGACTGTCATATGAGGAAAGATTGAAAAGATTAGGCTTGTATTCACTGGAGTTTAGAAGGATGAGGGGATCTTATAGACATATAAAATTATAAAAGGACTGGACAAGCTAGATGCAGGGAAAATGTTCCCAATGTTGAGGGAGTCCAGAACCAAGGGCCATAGTCTTACAATAAAGGGGAGGCCATTTAAAACTGAGGTGAGAAGGAACTTTTTCACCCAGAGTTGTGAATTTGTGGAATTCTCTGCCACAGAGGGCAGTGGAGGCCAAATCACTGGATGAATTTAAGAGAGAGTTAGATAGAGCTCTGGGAGCTAGTGGAATCAAGGGATATGGGGAGAAGTTGGGCACAGGTTACTGATTGTGGATTATTAGCCATGATCACAATGAATGGCGGTGCCTGCTCGAAGGGACTAGTGGCCTCATCCTGCACCTATTTTCTATGTTTCTGTGTTTCTACATTTGCAGACGTCACCAAAATTAGTGGTATTGTAAACAGTGAAGGCTTACAACAGGATCTTGGGAAGGTGGGCCAAAAACTGGAACATGCTCCAACATTATTATTACATCTGCTTTGAGAGACTTTATCAAATGCCTTCCAGAAATCCATAAACGTCGCATCCATGATTCCCCTGTTTTTCTTCCACTTACCACATTCTCAAAGAACTTCAGTAGATTAGTCAATCGTGGTTTTCCTACAGCATTCAATGCTGACTCTGCTCAGGCCTATTATTCTTTTCCTAACAATATTAAATTAACATGTTATTAGATCTGCTTTTCTCTCCCTCCTTTCTTACGTAGTGAAGTCCATTCTACAGAACCTTATCTACAGACCCTTAGTAAATGATAACCAGAATATTCTCTTTTTCTAAAGCAATTTCTTTCAAAATTCTGATATGTAGATTGAATCAACAGTGTTTAATTGTCATGCACATCATCAACGGAACAATGACATTTTTACTTGTTGCAGATTAACAGCCCGTAAATTCAATAACATGCAAATACAATATAATTTTACATTAAATTAATATTATAGTAACCATAACATTGTGAAAACCAAAGTCTGTCATGCAATCAAATACACAGTCGATTAGAAGTTCATAGTTGCTGAGGTTAGTGTAGTGTCCAGAGCCTGATGGCTGCTGGGAACTAGCTGTTCTGAAATGTCCTTGGGGTTTGTCAACTTTCAAACTCATCAATTTTTCTTGCCTGTTTATTTTTGACAGATTTCTTCACTTCCTCATTCTCGCTAGACACTTAATTTACAAGTATGTCAGCCTGTTTTTTTAATGCCTCTGTCATTTCTGTATTTCAACTGTCTCAATCAGTAAGGGGCCTACATTTACCTAACCTTTCCTTTTTATTATCTGTAAAAGCTGTTGGCCAATAGTTTTTTTCTGAAATATCAATACACATCTTTGTAAAATACTTGTTCTCTGCTATGTGCAAAAATGTTTTCAATCCTTCAGCCTAATGACATTTTGAGCAATCAATATTATTACAGAAATATCTTCAATGTAAAAAGACTGCAATTAAAATGAAGCTGTAATTTTACACAGACAGTTGGTCAATGGGACAATAATTAAAGTTGTTTTAATGTTATTTACAGCACTGCCTTTTTCTGGGATGAGCATGCTGGTAACTCAAGTTCTCATTTCTAGAGGTAATCTTTTAAAGCAATATTTTTTTTATCACATTTATTAAATTCCTGCTTTAGTTCATTTTGAATTGTTTTTCCCATTTAGGAATCCTTTCTACTTCAAATAGGTTTGGATCCATACCAAAGGTTGCATGTGAGTGAAGTTAGTATTCATTTTGTAAGCGTAGGAGAAACCAATTAGCAATTAGTGTACCTTTTACTGATCTAAGTTCTCTGGTTGTAGAAGAGTATTCTTGCAATCTGTCAAGCAATATTTTCTTGACCAACAATGCAAAATGGTTAAAATAGTTTTAATATTTATGAAAGACCTTGATTTATTAACTGACTTTCAGTCATGGTATTGCTCTAGTAAATCAATTATGTGTCTCCCTCTAGTTGCTAAACTGGTGTGCCCTAAATTAATCTATGTATTATCCAAATGTTTATAAAGATTTTGTAAAGATATTCATGATTAGAAATCTTTAAAAGTAATTTTTCTTTTTACTACGTTCCCTTCTCAGTTGCTGGTGTTTGCGGTTACCTGGTAGGAAAGATTTCCTATATGAGAACATGCCAAGAGAAGTTCATGAGACTGGAGAATTCACCTCTCGGAGATGCTCTACGGCAAGGGCGTAGAAGATTTTCACATCAGTCAGTTGCTATATTGTGTACTTTTAACATAGTTATATGGCTCCTATTTATAACGTGCAATTGAGTATTCTTAATGTGAATTGATGCAAGAAAGTTTTTATTCTTTAAGAAAAACATTCTTCCCTTTGACTTGTGAATAGCAAGTTCCTTCAGATGGACACCAATGAAACAGTATAATAGCAACTGTCCGGAGTTCCTAACTTAGAATAGAGTGGAAATACTATGACTCGTTTGCTAAAGTAGATATTTTACAATCCTGAGAGGTTGAAATGCTTTTTTATGGATAGTATTTGACAGCTTTGCAGGGATGTTTTTCCATTTCTTTGACTTGGGAACGGATGCAAGATATTTTTTATATTCCATTGTGTTATTAAAGAGCTGATGGTGTAATAATGAAGTGATAATGGAGAGACTGGTTAGCAGATCCGTTCATGTCTACATGTCACAAAGACGTGCCATTCTGTCACGCAAGCCATGTTTTACATGTTTTATACTATTACATTGCATTGTTCTTGAAACTAGTTCGCATATAGTATGAGGCATGCTAACCAATATAACAATATATTTTATAATAAATTGTGTTTCATGAAGAGTATATGAGCATAGTTATTGAGAGATTTTTTTTCCATTGGCTAGTTTTGGCTTAAAATGTGGATCATATTTTCTGGTGAAGCCTTAAAGTAAATGTTTTGTGTTGCAGACATTCATATCCGAAGTCTGACTTTTCAGAGAGCACTGGAGAAGACCAAACATTATCATCTCCTTCAACTTTCCAACCTGACATGAATAGCCCTTCTTCCTCTGATTACAGTTACACAAATGTTTCCCCAGAGCCGAACTACAAGTCTGTTCCATTCAGTTCTACACAAAGTGAGTCGGCTCCAACAGGGATTGCCGATATTCCAGGTGATATTTTACTTTCATTAACATATTGTTTTGAAGAGAGTTTGAATGGGTTTATAAAGCTTAATCTATTTCATTTTATTGAAACCATAAATATTTTTTATCCTGTTGCAAAATGTTTCTCTTGGATACCAGGTTAAATTGTTAATTTTGTTTAAATTTGATTATCTGTAATTTGTGTGGCATCCTTATGTACATTATGACTCTTTTGAAAGCTAACATGCCAATCCATAAACCTTTAAAAATAGGTTTCCAAAAGAAATTGGTATCTCATACAGAATGCTTCAAATAACTAATTGAAGAATTTTGTTCAAGATGATTAGATTGAAGCCTCTATTTTTCCACTGGAATTAAGAAATTTTATCAGTTCTTGTTTTTCTGTGAAAACAATTCAAAAACCTCAGATATTTGAAGGGAACACAAGTCCAGTGTGACGTGCACATTCCTTAATCTACACTTTTTTGTTTTGTGGCTTATAGATACAGAAATCTTGAAAGAAAAATACATTTATGGCACTTTTTCAATGGGTAGATCTACAATTCTTAAAGATTTTTTTAATGTATTTTGATACTATTTGTAGCCAAATTATATTGATATCATTTCATTATGATTGGAGATGTCCATATGAATGTTCCATGTATTAAAAATAAATGTTATGTTATGGTTAATAAATAGAGATATTAATATCTACAGATGTTGTTTTCACTTGGTTACCAAAATGCTTTTTAAATATCCAATAAAGTTCTTGTATTTTTCCAATAAATACAATCACTTTGGCGTTTTTAGTTAAATAGTTCAGAATAGCTATAGGAGCAGTTTTAGCATAGCGATGCAATTAAAAATTAAAATTCATGACTAAATTTGCCATAGCCTGGCTTACCGCCCACGTTACATGGTCTTGCTGTTGCAAATGGGCAAATTATACCCACAGGAAGACTCTGATAATTAAAAATAATGACTTTCACAAATAAATTATTTTAGAAATTATTTTTTTATAAATGAATACACTTCACTGCAAGGTACAAGGAAATATAATTTACTTAACTGAATTGTTTTTCCCGAAAGTTAAAATGTACTTGCACCATTCTGGTCATTTAAATGACTGCCATTGTTTTGCCACCAAATTCCAACCAGTAGAGTTGTCCCCTTCCCAAATATGAAATCTTGAACACATACCAAAGAAAATTTCAACTAATTCACCAATACTATCAAAATATATTAATCTCCATCCTAGATAAATTGCTGAAAGTGCTTCCTAATCTTTAGATATTTTCTTTCCCTTTTCTATTTTCCTTTCTCATTCTTCTTTTGTACTTGCTCACTATCCGGTTACTCATATGAATCTCCATGTCCACTGTAGTTTAGTGTCATACAAAGGCCCAGTCTGATGTATTTTATTGTGAATTCAATGCCATCATCCTCTCCAAGCTGGTTACCAAGCTCATGGAACTGGGTCTCTGCGCATCCCTCTGCAATTGGATCCTCGACTTCCTCATCCACAGACCACAGTCTGTTCAAATTGGCAGAAACACTTCTTCCTCATTAACAATCAGTACGGGAGCACCTCAAGGCTGCGTACTCAGCCCCCTGCTCCACTCACTCCATGCTTATGACTGCATATACAGACACAGTGCGAACTCCATCTTCAAGTTCGCCGACGACACCACCATTGTTGGACGAATTGCAGATGGTGATGAGTCAGAGTATAGAAGTGAGATCGACTGATTGACTAAATGGTGCCGGCACAACAACCTGGCTCTCAATAATAATAATAATCATAATAATATATTCCTTTATTCGTCCGCACCGGGGAAATTTACAGTGTTACAGCAGCAAAGTGGAGAGCAAGAGATCATTCATTATAAATAAAAGATACATAAATTGTCATTTGTTTCCGTGTGTTCTTAGCTGTTATTGTGACTCGTCTGCTGGGAGCAGCGCTGGTTGTGCAGTCTCACAGCAGCGAGAAGGAAGGACCTCCTATATCTCTCCTTCACGCACTTGGGGTGAAGGAGACTGTCACTGAAGGAGCTACTCAGTGCAGTGACAGTGTCCTGCATGGGGTGGGAGTCATTGTCCCGCAGCGATGTTAACTTTGCCATCATCCTCTCTCCCACCGCCTGCACTGAGTCGAGGGTGCAACCCAGGACAGAGCTGGCCTTCCTGACCAGCTTGTCGAGTCTCTTCCCTTCTGCCGCTGAGATGCTGCTGCTCTAGCAGACCATTCCATAGAAGATGGCCGATGCAACCACCGTGTTGTAGAAGGTCCTTAGGAGTGCCCCACTGCAATATCAGTAAAACCAATGAACTGCTTGTGGACTTTGGAAGAGGATGGATGAGGACCCACAATCCTGTTCATATCAACGGGACGATGCTGGAGACAGTCAAAAACATAAAATTCCTGGGCATGCATATTTCCGAAGACCTTTCCTGGAACCAGCACACTGATGCAGTTATAAATAAAGCATATCAACGCCTCAACTTCCGGAGAAGATTACAGAGATTTGGTATGTCAGAGAGGATTCTCTTGAACTTCTTCAGGTATACAGTAGAGAGCATATTGACTGGTTGCATCATGGCCTGGTTCGGCAATTTGAATGCCCAAGAGCGAAAAAGACTGCAAAAAGTTGTGAACACTGCCCAGTCCATCACCGGCTCTGACCTCCCCACCATCGAAGGGATTTATCGGAGTCGCTGCCTCAAAAAGGCAGCCAGCATCATCAGAGACCCACACCACCCGGGCCATATACTAATTTCACTCCTGCCATTGAGAAGAAGGTACAGGAGCCAGAAAACTAACGTCCAGGTTCAGGAACAGCTTCTTCCCTACAGCCATCAGGTTATTAAACACTGCAACCTCAAAGAAGCTCTGAACTATAGTAGACTATTATTGTTATTATCGCACAATTATTGTTTTGTTTTTTGTGTGTGTATGTATATATATATATATATATGTAATTGTGTGTATTTGTGTGCGTGTATATTTACACATTGAACTTTTTTTTCTCTTGTTTATTATATTGTTTACAGTTCTATATTTACATATTCTGTTGTGCTGCAGCAAGTATGAATTTCATTGTTCTATCTGGGACATATGACAATAAAACACTCTTGACTCCTGAATTCTGAGGACATACGGCATATAAAATTCAGAACCGCTCAGTTATTATTTTGAGAAAGTTAGCTCAGATTATTGCAAAGTAGCATGAACAATAATTATTGCAGTGCAGCTATTTTATGTCCATTGTTGATATTTTGCTATAATCTCTTCATCTCTTTTAAGATTACCCTCTCAGATAATATATTGTACTATATTGGAAATGATCTTGTTACTGACTGAAGTTCCGTAAATTACAACACTGGGCATTTTGCCAGCTTGCCCCTCGGCCTTTAAATGCTAATAAACTACAAACTCTGCCTTTAACGATGGCAGTGGATTTGTATGCCTGTGCCTGAACATGCAGAATTACATTGTGATTAACTTTGGTATGTTGTACAGGTGGTAGCATGACCATAGTTCACCAATTTATGCTGCAGATATATGTTCAAAGCCACAGCCTTATTAATAAATGGAAAAATATTTATTATCTTGTGAGATGAGTAAAGTTGTGGCTTGTTTTGCTTTTATTTGAAGGATACCATGCAGATCATTAATCTCATCTAAAGAGCTTTTTTGATTTTTACCACAGCACCTGTTCCAGAGAGTGAAGAATCAAAACCTCAAAGGAAGCCAATGACGTACGATGAATTGAGAAACAAAAATAGGGAACAATACGAAGTTACCAACACACAAAAGGCGGACTCGTTGCACAGACCAACACGACAGAGAATACCTAGCAACAAAGGTGCTCAATTATGGATTTTTCTGTGTAACAATGGGAAGGCGTTGTCTCCTCATGCCACTTTCTCAAATGAGCAGCGACAGTTCTTCTAATGGTAGTAACATAATAGTTGTTTAGTTGAGAACTGTAGGAATATGAATTAGTAATATGTCCAGGATTGTTGTCATTTGTCCAAATTAAAATGTTGTGTCATGTGGAGGATTAAAAGTTGTCTTAAGATGGTTAAGACCAATCAGTCTGAATTGATTGGTTTTGAACTAACTGCCTGGTAACACATCCACTTCCAATGTAAATTGGTAGTATCCCCATTGTTGCTTCCATGGAAGGCACGATCAGGTTAGTCTATGCAAGTACTGCATTTAGTATATGGTACACATTGCTGTTCCTCTCTACTGAATTAGGATGGGATACCAAACAAATAGGCTATTTTGGCCTGGATGTTATAAGTTTCCTTAGAGTTTTTAGAGTTGCACTTATCCAGTCAAGTGGAGAGTATTCCACCACACTACTGACATGCCTTTTTGACTTTGGAAAAGCTTTGGATGTCAGGTGAATTGTTTTTCACATGATTCTCAGCCTTGAACCCCGTGGCCATGGTATTTGTGGCTGCTGCAGCCATTGCTTGGCACGTTGCCACTTACCAGCCCATGCCTGAATGTAGCCAAAGTCTTGCAGCATGCAGGCTTGGACTGTTTCATTTGTTAAGCGGTTTGGAATATAATTAAATACTGTGCCAACATCCCCACTTTTAACCTGGTGAGCGGAAGATGGTCATTTGTTGCATGCTGTACACAGGAATGATTAATTGATATCCAACCACCAGGGTTGATCCACATGCTTGATTGAAATGGTAAAAAGAAATGGTGGTCCGTGAGGTTACAGATTATGTTGGTGTGCATTTCTGCTGATAATGGGTCCATAGGAACTTGTGTGTGCCCAGTTTGAGCTGTCAGGTCTGTCCCATTTAGCAAATGGGATTAGAGTACATGGATAAAAAAGATAGACAGACTGATGAGTTGTAGTGGCACACCATGTGATGAATGTCCTATGTGTGCAGATGGCTCACCTCTACCAGTGGTATCCTGGACAGGCATGTATACAGGCACTTTGTTGAGAACTAGATCAAATAAGTTTATTGCTTAGAAAAAAAAACATAGAAAATTAAGTGGAGGAGTAGACCATTCGGTCCTCCAAGCCAGCACTGCCATTCAATATGATCATGGCTAATCATCCGAGATCTGCAGTCAATATTGAAGATTCTATTGTTACTTTCCTATTTTTGTTAATAGTGCTACATAAATACAAGTAGTTAGGTGGTCCATGATAAAATAATACATTTCACTTGACAGGTTAAGAAGAAAGCAGATTTTGTTTTTCAACAGTTATGATAGTATGAATTATGAGGCAAAAATGTGGACTTTGTACCAGTTCTTGGATCATGAAATAGTAAAGACAACCTATTATGCATATTATGCAGAGTAGTTGTACACAGTGCAGCAATTTGCAGCGTTCAATCCTGACCTTGCATGCTGTCTGTATTCTTTCTCCACCCATGTTGGTTTCCTCCATCTGTTCTGGTTTCCTCCAAAGAACGTCTGGCTGGTTATTGGGCCACTAAATTGCCCTTTGATGCAGGTTACTACCAGAAAGATTCCAAGGGAGGTGTGTGAGATAGAATAAGTTGTGTGACGTACCAGAGGAAAAGGAGGGAATGAATGGGACAAATAGGATTGTTCGCCTGGAAGACAATAGCCTGAATGACCTTCTGTATTACAAAGTTCTGTAGCTTATATATGCTGCTAAATTGCATTTTAATTTGTAGATTTATGGAACTAGCTTCATAGACCTGCAGAAATATTGAAACTTATCTTTATTTTTTTAAACAGAGATTTGGGGTAATCATAGCCTTGTTTTCAAATAATAGATTATTTCTATTAGGTGACAATCTACACCGATTATCATTTACTTCTATTAATATTTGATTACATTTTTTAACCTGCATAAGCAACTTTAACATGAATATAAGTGATATTGGACTGAATCGCAATACATGATTTGTTGTATATTCAAATTATTTCATAATTTATCTGACGTTTATTGCTAATTAGTGTTTTTTTTAATCTTGTAGCTAAAACCAATAAATATGGAGATTCCTGGGAAGAATAAGAAACTCACTATCAACAAGAAGCTAGTAAATAAACCTATATGGTTTCATATGGTAAATAAACCTATATGGTTTATATGTTGAATAATGTCGTCTTCAACATTATTTAATTTCAAAAGCTGGACTGTTTTTAAAAAGATTGACTCGAGACAGATGAGATGACAAAATAAGTTATATTGAAATAGATTCCATTGGATTTGACAACTGTGGTAAATCTAAGCTGGTAGTGCTGCTTGTCAGTCAAAGACTTGTATTTTATGTTTCTTATTATAAGAATTATGATCATTAGAAATGCCACACAATCATTACCTGCAATAATTTCTCGATGTAACAGTTTTCCATGGGAAAATGTTTCAAAATAAAATCTTCGATTAGCATACAGGTGTGATGAATAGGCTGACTGATTATTAACTGTTAATTCAGAACCATGTTGCTGCTGTTAATCAAATCAAACCAAAATAGTGGACTTTATTGAAGTTGATAAAAGTTGCATAACCCTACTGATCTAAGTTGGGGAAAGACAATTAGAAAGTTACAATGGAATTCAAGAGGTCTTTGAAAGAATATTTAAGTGCACCAGCTCTCTCTACAGGTGCTGTCCCAATTTGTTCAAGCATTTTCTCTGTCTGTTCCAGTGATCAGCCCATTGCATACTAATGAAAGTATAATTTTATTTGTCAGAGGGGAAACTCCCAAGTACTGAAAACTATTTCAATGCAAATTTTATTGGATCTGTTGCCATGAACTAGACGTGTAGGGAGATTACAGATAGCAATAAAAATAAGTGTAGTATTAGTGGGAGATTTCATGTTTCCTTGTATTGACTGGATCACCACAGTGTAAATCCCCAGGGCCTGACCAAGTACTTTACTCGGACCTTGTGGGCAGCTAGGAAGGAAATTGTGGAGGCCATTGCAAAGATATTTGCATCAATAGCCACAAGTGAACTTCTGGACAACTGGAACTTGAATGACTGGTGGGTGGCCAGTGTTGAACCGTTATTTGAAAAGGGCAGCAAGGACACTCCAGGGAACTACAGGCCGGTAGCATGAACACCAGTAAGTGGTTAAGTTGTAGTGGGGATTCTTGGGCACAGGATTGTCAGGCCTTTGGATAGGCACAGACTGACTAGGGATAATCAGCATGATTTTGAGTGTGGAAAATGGTGTCTCATGAATATGATTTTTTTGAAGAGGTTGTTAACTTTGTTGACTTTAGCAAGGTGACTGTCAAGGCCATTGACAAGGTCCGCATGGTACGTTTGTCTGGCAGGTTAGTGGGTGGAATGCAAAGTGAGCTAGCTAAATAGATTAAAAATTGGCTTGGAGGAAGGTGTCAAATGATAATTGTGGAGCTGTAACAAGTTTGAGTGTTGTTGAGCATCTTTAATAAATCCTAATTGTTTGCTATTCACTCTGAATTGAGAGTTACATTACATTTTGTTGAAGGTTCTCCATGGAAGGAAATTTGGTCCATCTTGGCCATCTGTGTCCATGTGTCACGTGAGCCACTTCCTATTTATCAGTGTCACATTACATTCCCTTTCCCCTGTGTGATATCTTGAGCTCAGACACAGAATAACAAGTTAACTCACTGCTGACCGGAACATTTCTGCCCAGCTGTAAAATGCGTGTTAATAGTTAGCTTTGATTTAGATTCGTCATCTACACCTAACTGCAAGTAGGCATTTGTCAAGTCCATTTTTGTGAAGACTTGGCCG
Source organism: Rhinoraja longicauda (assembly GCF_053455715.1). Lineage (NCBI taxonomy): Eukaryota > Metazoa > Chordata > Chondrichthyes > Rajiformes > Arhynchobatidae > Rhinoraja > Rhinoraja longicauda. The sequence continues at coordinate 62,906,180 of NC_135953.1, read as the reverse complement.
CCAGTGAGGGTGCTAAACAAATCCTCTGCCGTTGGTAGGGTATCTGGTATGCTATCTTCAAGTACCTGGTTTACGGTCACCTTATAATCCTCACAAAGTCTAACACTACCATCAGGTTTAGGTACAACTACAATGGGTGTTGCCCATTCACTACTTTCTACCTTACTGATAATGTTCTCAGCAAGTCTTTTCAGTTCTTTCTCAACCTTGTCCTTAAGAGCATACGGCACAACCCGTGGTTTGCAATGCACTGGTGTCGCATCCTGCTTCACGCGTACTTTCACCTTGTACCCCTTGATTGGCTCTCCCTGGTCGCTAAACACCTTCGGATATTGCTTGATTATGTCCTCCGGACACTTGAATTCTTCATGAACGAGGAATATCTCGTTCCAGTTGAGCTTCAAGATCTGCAGCCAATTCCGACCTAGCAACGCAGGTTTATCTCCCTTTACAACTACGAGGGGCAACTCCACCTGTTGCTCCTTATACCTAACTGGTATAGTTACGCATCCTAACACTGGAATCTTCACTCCAGAGTAACCATGTAGCTCGATTTGCTTCGCTTCCAAAGGAATTTGACTCAGCTTCTCCCGATACACAAATTCTGGAATCACGCTCACAGATGCTCCTGTGTCGACTTCCATACTAACATGAGCTCCATTCAACTGGACCTGCACGGACACATTCTTTGTCTTCCGGTTTACTAACTCATTGCTGCAGATGATGTATATCTCAAGAAGCTCTTCCTCTACCTGCAGTTGATCCACAGAATGCAGCTTACTTGTTAAACCTTTTTTCTACTTAGCCTTTCGACAAGCCTTCGCTAGGTTCCCATCTTGTGACACGAGTAACACTCTGCCTTGATGAACGGACAAGACTGTGCTAGATGTGAGCCCAAACAGCGATAGCATGACTTTGCAGTCGTCTTGCTACCCTTCCATGGATAACGATTCTCTGACGTCTTTGTCGACTTATCCATCTTTAGTTTGCTGGACTGCAGCTTGTTCAACTCTTCCGCTGGTTGTCTAGAAGTTGTCCTGACTTCTCTAGAACCTCTTTCTGCCATATCCATTGACAAAGCAGTTTTACAAGCTGTTTCAAAGGTCAGGTCATACACCGTCATCAGCTTACTTCGGATCCGCTCACTTCTCAGTCCACACACAAAACGGTCTCTTAACGCCCGGTCTTGGAAATTTCCAAAATTACAATGAATTGATAACCTCTTGAGTGTCATGATAAAATTACTAATATCCTCCTCTGGAAGTTGGCATCTCGTTCCAAAACGATAGCTTTCAGCTATTTCTAAGGGCTTAGGGTCATAATGTTCTGTTAACTTCTTCAGAATATCCTTCAAAGACGTGTCCTTTGGTTTGGCTGGAGCTAATAAATTCTTTACTGTATCATAAACATCGGGACCCATTTCAGTGAAAAAATTGCTCTTTTCCTAGTTTGAGTTGCTTCATTCAACCGTCTTGATTCTGCATCAGAAGCTTCTACTTCAGTGATGTTATTTGCAGCAAAAAACATCTCTAAACGTTCGATGTACACACTGAACGTTTCCCGGCTTTGCTGGAACTCACCCAATCTTCCGATATAGCCATTTTAGATTTCTTTTTGTTTTAACAGTCTCACAGAATTCAACTTTGTGACCCGATTTCCAGCTTTCCTTGACACCAAAAGTTATACAACCCTCTCCGTGCATTTGTAGAATTCCTTATCTACACAAACAAGTAAAGCTGGGGAATCGACGATCCCACTTTCATTGCCAATTTGTGATATCTTAAGCTCAGACACAGAATAAAGTTTTTTCAAGAGCTTTGAGGAGATCCGGAAACCGAAATGGATGGAGGACATTGGAGAAAACCGTGATCTTTTCTGTTTTTTCTGTTTACTAATCATTATTATTATCTGTATACTCATATATAACTATATATGTAATAACCAATATTTATTAAATATCTATATTACCACTAAAAATTATTAATAAAATTATTAACATTAACATAAATCATATAAATTTAATACTGTATATGATTGATAACAATGATGAATAATCAATAGTCTTCGATTAACATAGAAATGAATTACACAATTATATTATTTAGGAAGATATGCAAGAGGTAAATTAGCCTAAGTCATAATAAAGTTTGACCGTTTTTCTCTTTACTTTTCAATTTAAAATTAAATTTATGATAGATTTAGTGGAAAAATTAATATGATATGTAGAGATATGTAGAGGTTATGTGCTTATGTATGCATACATACGGGTATGTATATATATATATAGGGGTATATCGTGTGTGTGTATGTATGGGTATGTAAATAAGTTTGTTACTCCCAAAGAAGATATATGAATGTTAGAAATAACCCTTTATTTTCTTTGCGCACGGAGCTAGAATTTTTTTTTTTTACAAAGGCTACGGAAGTCTTTAGAATTCTAGCCACGTTAGTGTGGCTATCACTAACTACACTAATTGTAGAGGTAGTTTCTTTTCTTTCACCCTATATTAATCAACTCTATCACTTTTCTCTTTTTAAATATTTTTGTAACTTAATGTTAGAATGGGAAAATAAGACAAATACAAGGAGATGTGTTCGGAAGAGCGTTGTATATGATTTTAAATTCATCTATTTGAGGTTCGGGAGCAGGGTCAGGTTCTGTGTGTTGTACCTTCTGATCGGTTATAGACCACCTTAGAAACAATATGCAAGACATTAATATGACAAGTGGGGGTCAGGGAATAACATTTTGTAGTTGGAATGTCAAGGGAATCAATGAACCAATTAAGAGAGGTAAAGTTTTGGCACATCTAAATTTAATCAAAACTGATATAATATTTCTTCAAGAAACACATCTCAAGAAGGAATCTCAACATAGACTTAAAGCTAAGTGGATTGCTGAATCATATCACTCCTCCTTTTCCCACAAGTCTAGAGGAGTTGCAATACTAATTCGTAAAGGAATACCTTTTAAGAACTCCTCAACAATAGTGGATATTGATGGCAGATATATTATATTAGTTGGAGAATTAAATGGAGAAAAAGTGATTCTTCTTAATGTATACGGGCCTAATTTTGATAACCCTATGTTCTTTAATAAAACATTTAATAAAATTCCTGAATTCACACAATATAAATTAATAATTGGAGGAGACTTCAATTGTACATTAGATCCATACTTAGATAGATCATCAATGCAAAAAAAAATAAAATCTCAATCAAGTGTATTTTTAAATTCATTTATTAATACCACTAATATTAAGGATGTCTGGAGAATAGAAAACCCAACTGGACGGGAATATTCATTTTACTCACCAGTACACAAAACATACTCAAGAATAGATTATTTTTTAGTTGACTCTACGTTTATTCCATTTATTTATAATTCAAAATACCATAACATTATAATTTCGGATCATGCACCTGTAACATTCATGATTAAATTAAATGGAATGTCCGAGAAACAAGCATATTGGAGATTTAACCCACAAATTTTGAACGAAAAGTCATCCCAGGAATATATTATTAAACAGATTCAAATATTTTTGGAGGTAAATGACAACCCTGACACACCTATTTCTCTTATGTGGGAAACGTTTAAAGCGTATGTTCGAGGTACATTAATTTCTGCTCAAGCATTTTATAATAAAGAGAACAGGATTAAGCAACATACATTGGAAAGTGAAATTAAACAACTAGATATAGAAAATGCGAGAATGCCATCTACTTTAAAACATAATAAAATTGCTGTATTGAAATATAAATTAAATAAAATGTATTCAGAACAAGTAATAAAACTTTATCAAAAAACAAAACAATTACATTTTGAATTTGGAGACAAACCACAAAAACTATTAGCACGTCAATTACGAAAAATGGAAGGGGAAAAAATAATTCATAAAATTAGAACAGAGACAGGAGAATTATTAAAAATGCCCAAGGACATAAATGATAGATTTCTTCAATATTATCAGAACCTTTATTCAACTAAAACCGTAGCACAATCAGAAGGAATAGCAGACTTTTTAAAAAAATGTAATTTAAAAGGTTTAGATTCAAACGATAGAGAATTATTAGAAAGGGAGATTACGATAAAGGATATTGAGGAGTCTATTGGTTCTTTAAAAAACGGTAAAGCAGTAGGACCAGATGGTTTAGGCTCCGAATTTTATAAAAAATTCTATGATTTGCTTAGCCCACGTTTACATAGACTGTATGAGTATATATATACTCAACAGAAACTTCCAGATACTTTAAATGAATCTATAATAATACTGATTCCTAAAGCTGATAAAGATCCGGAAGACCCGGGATCATACAGAGCAATTGCACTTTTAAATACAGATCAAAAAATTTTAACTAAAATACTAGCGAATAGATTAAGTACGGTGATGAATAAATTAATACACCCTGACCAAACAGGCTTCATTCAGAAACGATACTCATACTATAATCTAAGAAGATTATTTAATATTATATATTCCAAGAGAATTATTAATGAAGATCTAGCAATAATCTCACTAGATGCGGAAAAAGCATTTGATCAGGTTGAATGGTCTTATTTATTTTTGGTGATGGAAAATATGCAGCTAGGGGAGAAATTCTGTACATGGATAAAACTGTTATATACAAATCCCACGGCTAGAATATTTACAAACCAAAGGTTGTCATCGAAATTTAGCCTAGCTAGAGGTTGTAGACAAGGATGCCCGTTATCCCCATTATTATTTGCGCTTGCTATTGAGCCACTGGCAGAAAGAGTTAGGGGGCATCCGGAAATACATGGATATAACACAAAGGACACAGAGAACAAAATTTCTCTATATGCTGATGACGTATTAATTTACATCACAAAACCAGAAATTAGTATTCCAAACTTATTAAAGCTAATAACCCAATTTGGATCACTTTCAGGATACAGAATAAATTGGAATAAAAGCGAAATTATGCCAATAAGGGAACATAACAAACAGATAATACAACAATTTCCATTTAAAATAGTAAATGAAAAATTTAAATATCTAGGTATCTATGTAACTAAGATATATACATCATTATTTAAAGCAAACTTCCCCCCGTTACTGAACAAACTACATAAGAATATTCAATACTGGAAAACACTCCCCATCTCAATGGTAGGCAAAATTAATGCCATAAAAATGATTTTTTTACCGCAAATATTATACCTTTTTCAGACAATTCCGATATATTTGACAAAAAACTTTTTTAAAAAATTGGACTCTATTGTTAATGATTTCATCTGGGATTATAAGAATCATAGGATAAATAAAAGACACTTGTGTAAATCAAAAATAAATGGAGGCCTGGCTTTACCCAATTTTTTGTTTTATTTCTGGGCAGTTAATATTAAAAATATGAATTTCTGGTTGGAAGAAATAGATCTTCAACCAGACTGGTTAAAAATGGAAAAGGAAGATTGTTTGCCTTTTGATATTGGTTCGATATTATTTGCCACGTCTAAATTAAACAAAAAAATTTATAGGGAAAACCCTATAATATTTAGTGCTATACGAATTTGGAAACAATTAAAAAAGACATTAAAACTAGATAATTTATCGCTTTTTCTTCCAATTGTGAATAATCCTTTGTTTAAGCCTTCATGGTTAGACCGGGGTTTTACACAGTGGAAGAATTATGGAATTAAAAATATGGGACAACTTTATAAGGAAGGCACCTTTCTGACATTTCAGGAGTTGCAACAGATTTATGGTCTTCGTGGAAATGATTATTTCAGATATCTTCAACTTAGAGATTACGTAAAGTCGAATTCCCAAAATTTTCAAATTAGAAATTCAGAAATTCTTGACGAATGTTGGAACAAACATCCTAATACAGAAAAATTAATATCTTATATATATAATATTTTATTAGACAGTGACATGCCTTCTACGGATTTATATAGACAAAAATGGGAAAAAGAATTAAATCAAGTAATAACGAAAGATACTTGGGAAGAAAGTTTGCAACATATAGATCAGTGTTCACTAAACGCCAGACATTCTCTAATACAATTTAAAGTATTACATAGGTTACATTATTCCAAAACAAAACTACATAAAATTTTCCAACATATTTCACCTAAATGTGATAAATGTCAACATTTAGAAGCTACATTACCTCATATGTTAGCAAACTGTATAAAAATTAAAAAATTTTGGGTAAATATTTTTAGTATAATATCTAAAATAACCAGCACACAATTGGACCCAGATCCAAAATTAATTATACTCGGAATATTAGAATTAGAATTAAATAAAACATTCAGAACAACACAAAAAAACTTTATTGATTATAGTTTAATAACAGGAAAAAAATTAATTCTAAAATTTTGGAAAGGCCCTACGGCCCCCACAATTAAAATGTGGATTATAGAAATGACGGAGACCTTAAACGTGGAAAGAATCAGATTTTCCCTGTTGGACAAACAGGAATTATTCATTGAAACATGGTCTCCTTTTATTGATTACTTAAAGGGTCAGAATAGTTCAGCACAGGAACCTGACTAGCACTCGGACTAAAGAATGAATGAAATGCTATACTTTGGAATGTACGAATATATCTCGAATGAAGTTTTTGTTATTTTAATAAATTTTTCCATTCTTCTTTAACTAATTTTTTCCTTATTTTTATTTTATTTTATTTTTTTTTTTTTTTTTTGTTTTTAGTTATTTTTTCTTTTAAATTGGTTTTTGTTTTTAGTTTTCTTCTCTCTCTTTTCTTTCTTCACTTCATTTACTTCGTTAGCTTTATTTAGTTTATATAAAATAAATTTAAAAAAAGGGGTAAAAGGTATATAATAATAATTGACAATATTATCAATTCAAAAATGTATGACTGTAAAGATGTAAACAGGTTATGTACCTATCCCCAATAAAATTTTATTTAAAAAAAAAAAAAAAGAATAACAAGTTAACTCACTGCTGACTGGAACACGACTGCCCAGCTGTACTGTGGTTTATTCAATCATTTACAATCCTCCAACCAAAGGTGGCACTATTACACCCTGTATTAGGTATCCATCTTTATAATATATGCATGCTGTTTGCCTTTGATTTTAAATTTCTAATATGGCAATCAGGCTTTGCCAAGCAAAATCTAAATTGAACATATTTTTATTGGCAACAATGAGACTGACCTGTAGTGATATGAATATCAAATTATGCAATGTTCTGGTTGTGCTATATGGTTGCAGATAGTACAATGGCACAGCATTTAATGTTGCTAATGCACAATTCTAGAAAGTTCAGTGTGACCCTGACCTCACATGCTCAAAGGACATTTTGATTGGAAGGTTAATTGCCTTCTGTAAATTATCTGGGTGGCCAGAATAGAGAAGGAATCTGAAAGGAAATAGGTTACAGGGAAATTAGTGGGGAATAGGATTGCTCTCAGAGATGGCACACATACAACTGCAAGAAAATGTGTGGAAAAATAAGAAAAATGTTCTGCAATGCCTGGAGCAGGACTGCCAAGATACTTGTTGGCCATGCACACACACTGCTTTCTCTGACTTTATTCCTACACCACTTCCTATGTATAATTAAAGAGAAGAACACATTTTGCAGCCCCACTTTTTTAATCCTGATCTAATAGGACCTCATTGATTTAACAGTTTTTTTCTGCAGTTCCTTCCTATAAAGCTGCATCATGACTTCCTGACTCTTTTACTGACCTATGAAAGCAAGCATACTATATGCCTACCTTAACAGCCTCCTTCACAGTCTGCGACTCCAGCAATCTTGATGTCATCTGCATCTACGTTTACATCCAAGTCATTTATATATATCACAAACAGCAGAGGTCACAGCACAGATCTTTGTGGCATTCCACTGGTCTCAGACCTTTAGCCTGAATATTGTCCTCCACTACAACCCTCTGCCTTCTATCAGTTCGCCAGTTCTGAATCCATATGTCCAAGTCACTGTTAATCCTATGCACTTTAATCTTCTGGATGAGCCTACCATGGGGAGCTTAATCAAATGCCTTACTAGAATCCATGTAGACAGCATCCACCGCCCGACCCTCATTGATCATCGTGAAGCTTGCGATCCCTGTCGTTGATTGACTTTGTAGCTCCAACCACGGGAGCCTGCGGACTTTAACATCATGGAGCTCGCGGTTCCTGGTTAGAGACCGTCTACGGGAGCTCAAAGCTGCAGGAGCTTCGACTGCCCCGATGCGGGAGCTTCGACCGCCCCGACTGCAGATGGGTCAACAGCCCCGACTATGGGAGAATAAAGAGGAAGATTGGACTTTATTGCCTTCCATCAGAGGCATGTGGGGAATCTGCTGTGGTGGATGTTTGTGTTAACTTTTATATAGTTGTGTGTCTTGTTACTTTTTTTTAGTATGGCTGTATGGTAATTCGAGTTTCACTGTACCTTAATTGGTACATGTGACAATAAACTAACTTTTGAATCTTCACCTTAATCTCAAATTGCCCTTGCATATCAGTATTCTCCACACTGATCTCACTGTCCTCCATGTCGTTCTCCTTGGTGAAAAAAGATGCAAAGTACTCTTTTAGTACCTTGCCTACATTCCCAGATTCCTCCTGAGATCCAAGAACACAAAATAAGAAGTTATACATCTGTCTCTTCATGAGCATCATTCAATAATTTGTGCCACCATGGGAAAATATACATAGAAGGAAAAACGTTTTAGGCTCTGAAATAAATTTCTGGATTTTCTTCTGGACTTGAGGGCCTGAGCTAGAGGGAGATGTTGGACAGGCTAGGGTTTTATTCCATGGAGTGCAGGAGGATGAGGGGTGATCTTATGGAGGTGTATAAAATAATGAGGGGAATAGGTTGAATGCAGAGTGTCAAGAACCAGGGGATGATACGTTTAAGGTGAAAGAAAAGATTTAATAGGAACCTGCGAGGAAGCTTTTTCTCACAGTGGATGGTGGGTATATGGAACGAGCTGCCAAAGGAGGTAGTGGAGGCAGGTATTAACAACATTTAAAAGATATTTGGACAGGTACATGGGTAAGAAGGATCCATTAGACAGATATGGGCCAAACATGAGCAAGTGGGACTAGTGTAGATAGGCATCTTGGTCAACCTAGACATGTTTCCATGCTGTATTCACCATGACTCTTTCCTAATTCCACCATGATTCTTCCCTTGTTATTACCTTGTTGCTTTTGACATAAGAGATAAGTGGAAGAAACAGTACAATGGTCACCAGGACAGAGAAGGAAGTATAGTTCTAGAACAGCAATGTAGCAGCCAAAATAAGCTGGTAAGTTTTTACCGATTCTTTTGCTGTTGCAATCATGGTCATGCAACCGGCTTGATGGCTAGACCTTGTAGAGTTGTTTCATCACGATTTTGTGGAAGCCCAAATTTCATGTTCAGCCACCATAACTCTAATTTCTTCCAATCTTCCACCCCAGGATCTGAATATAAAATTCATATTTGATACTCAACATGGACTCGGTGGGCTGAAGGGCTTGTCTGCATGCTATATTTCAATTCAATTCAAACAAAAATAGCATTAATGTTTTAATTTATGTTCTTACTGGGGTATAGGAAGTCCATTGATTCGTCTAACCTGGAAATATTTGTGTGATGAAATTTGTGCACGGAGTTCTAAGATGGCTAATAAATACAACTCGTGTTACCTGATGTTTTGTGGTTGTTTATATTTTATTACCAGCAGATAATAACAAATGCCATCACACTGCTCTTAAAATACAATCAGACATCTATAATTACACTTATATAGCATTGCTTTTTCCATTATTGTTGAGATCATCGAGAAACATTTTCAAATGTTAAACGTTACGTGGATCCATATGCGGTACAATGAACCTGCTGAATGTCATGGACAGGTTTGGGATGCAATGTAATATTTATTCTTCAGGTAGGCTTTGAACTGTGGGGGAAAAAAATATTTTCAATAATATTTAATTGTCAAATATTTAACGATTCTCCTGCTTAGAGAATACACATGGTATAATATGCTCATGGAACCTAATCCAAGTAAAAGTACAATGGACTATTACTTCTACTGAAAGGTATAATAAGCAATAACCACTGACAATTCCATCTGTCAATGTCGCACTGGATACACAAGGGATTGCCAAGACTGGACTCGTGAGAAAAAAACTAACTACTTAAGGACTCAATGATTCAGGCAATTTCTATGGAGGCAAATAGACAACATTCCAGATTGGGCCCTTCAGACTGTACACTTTATTTTTCCCATGTACCGCCTCCCCCCCCCCCCCCCCCCCCCCAATCACCTAGTTCCCTTTGCCGCCTTCATCTGCTTGTCTCCCAGCCCTTACTTTCCTCCCACCTCCTTCCTCTTCTTGCGTTCGAGGCAGCAGAAGTTATGATTCTGCTTCTGCTGTCTCTGTTTGTTGTCGTTCGCCTGGCAGAGATCAGTTGACAGGGCTCACCACGGGGAGGTCGACAACGTGAGCCCCAACCTCCTTCCTCTGATGCTACATTTCACTCCCCATCTTCTTATCGGATTCCTCATCTGCACCCTTTTGGCTTCTCCACTTCATCATCAGCCTTGGTTACCATCTCCACCCATTTCTCCACCTGCTAATCATCTGCCAATCGAGCCCTCCTTACCTGAATCTACCTATTTCTTGCTCAATCCTTCCCCTTATCTCTCTCTACCAACTATCTCCCCTCTGCTCCAAGCATACTCATCCAAAATGTCATCAGCCCATTTCCCTCAACAGATGTTGCCCGACCCATTGAGTTCCTCCATCATTTCTTTTTCCGCTAAAAAGGCAGGCTAGTTATTTTTCATTCAAAAGTGTGTATAAACATTTAAATTCCAATATTTAAGAAACACTCTTGTTATCTCACAGTAGAAAATTTAAATTAAACATGTTTACAGGTTCCAAAAACAAATTGTCTAATTTCTAATCTATAATATACTTATTTTAAATCATCAATGTGTTTATTAATGTACAAAATACACCAAGTCACATACCTTGAGTCGTCAGTTCCTGGAGTTGGCTGTTGAGATTTACTTGAATCATCTGTGTGTTGATGAGGTTCATTTTTATCTTTGCTATAGTTACTATCGTAATAGGGCTGGCTGGAATATATCATCTTGCAAGTTAGTACAAAATATTAAGTATGTTTGCCAAAGGCTGAATCACTGTGCTGAATACTACTGTTATTTCACAGATGCTACATGGGCATCTGTATATTTTCAACGGTTCTTGTTCTCATTTTATTATAATCAGGTATTTGATTCCAAAAGAAGGCCAATAACCTCAATTTATGTTTACACATTGGCTGGCCAGAGGCTTTGGTTAAAATATTAAGTTGACACTAACTCTTGTCCCCAGTCAGTGATTCACCCTTGCAATTCACAAATGGTCTCATTCTTGCACAGATTGTTGTTCTTTACTCCCCAGGCTGGGAAGTAATAAAATTCTGACCTGTTTTCAATTGTTAAAAACCCCAATGGTTCAGTGCCTGCTGCCCGGGTATTGATTCCCTTTAATCTTACTGAGACTGTGTGTCCTGTGCTCCCTTTAAACTTACCAGGTTTGCTGGAAATGTTATACCATTGTGTAACATCTTTTTTAGAAAGTAAATTAAAACTGCAATAGAGTATTAATTGGAATAACATCCAATATTTCATATAATCTGCCAACCAGACACCACCAAAATCTGATCATGCCATGTTATTGGAGTCCTATCATTCAACACACAGTGAGGAATGATAAGTCATTATCTGTGGTTCAGAGCCTGAAACAGTGGAGAGACATGATTTTATAGGTATCGATGCCATGAAATCAAACTAAAGGGAAAACAGACCCTGCAAGTCCTCCTTGAGTATCAAGCACCAATTTACAGTTATGCTACATGTATCCCATTTTATACTCTGTTCACATTCCCATCTACTCCTCCAAGATTTTTTTTTAAAACAGGCCCTCCGGCCCACTGAGTCCACACACTGACCATCGATCACCTGTTCACGCGAGTTCTGTTATCTCGCTTTCTCATCCACTCCGCACACACCGGTGGCAATGTTACAGAGGCCAATTAACATACAAACCTACACGTCTTTGGGATATGGGAGAAAACTGGAGCAACCAGAGGAAACCCATATGGTCACAGAGAGAACATGAATCTCCACACAGACAGCATCTGTGGTCAGGATCAAACCTAAGTCAATGCCACTGTGAGGCAGCAGCTCTACCAATTGCGTTACTCTGCAGCCCAGATTCTACCACTCACTTACACACTAGCCACAATTTATGTTGGGCAATCAACTTACTAACCTGCTGCTCTTGGGTGTGGCCATCTGGTCACGGGGAGAATATGCAAACTTCACACAGACAGCACTGGATATCGTGAGTGAACCCATTTGAGGTAGATGGGAGCCCATTGAGCTCGGAAAACATTATTTGGGCAAAAGGGGGTTGGAGAATCAACTTAAAGAGTAAGAGAAATGATAAAAGAAGGCGAGGTCAGGAAAGAACAGAAGTCCTTAATGTAACACAGGAGGGTCTCGACCCAAAACGTCACCCATTTCTTCTCTCCTGAGATGCTGCCTGACCTGCTGAGTTACTCCAGCATTTTGTGATACCTTTGGTTTGTACCAGCATCTGCAGTTATTTTCCTACACTTAATGTAACACAGAGTTGGTAAGCTACCTATCAAGAAAGTTTCCATTGATACATGCCAAAACGAGGTCATTAGTAAATCCCAATTGGGAATTCAAGAATCACTCCCTGAGCCAAGAATGCTTAGAATGGGGAATGTGTTAATTAGGAAGCAAATGAAGTTTGGTGCATTTAAGAAGAAGCTAGACAAGCACATCAGAGAGGAAAAACAAGGGTCTCGACACCTAGTCCTTTTCTCCAGAGATGCTGTCTGGCCCGCTGAGTTACTCCAGCTTTTTGTATCTATCTTCAAATAATATTTTAATATGGTTAGATGACAAAGTTGGGAACAACTGCTTCTCATCCAGAGACTCAATGTTACAAGGGATGAGCATCAAATACAATAACAATATTAACAATGACAAAAGATCAGATGTGGAATTATATTCTTCTTTGACAAAATTTAAAAAACTATGGAAGATATTGGCTATTGGAAAGTATTGATGGCAGGGTAGGTTTTGAGGGACTTTGAAAGCTACTCAGCACACCCTACAAAACATGTCGGGTTGTGTGATCATTCCTCCAAATACAGGGGAAAAGCTAGTGCAATGAAAATTGTGAACCTATATTAACAATGGGAAGGTTTATGTTGTACGTGAGTTGTTCAATTCATTGTGTTTGCCTGTCTTGGATTCCCATAATGTTGTCTGTGCCCCAGGGGGGAACTAAGAGGAGGAAACTAAACTGATGGCTGCCTGCAGATGACTATATTCTGTGATACCATAACAAATTAATTAGAGTGACAATGAGGTAGAATTGAACTGAACCAACCTCATCTCTGTTACTTGAAGCTGAATACATGCTCCCACTTTTAGACAGACACAAAGTGCTGGAGTAACACAACAAGTCAGTTAAGATCTTTGGAGAAAGGATGGATGCCATTTCGGGTCAGGGCCCTTCTTCAGACCCACTTCTATCTCTTATATTAAGAAGATATGATTCTTGCCATGGCAACGATTTAAGTTCCAATTTAGTATAGCCTTGGATCCTGCATAATAGGAGGGAAACTGGCTGGAGAGGGTCAAATTGAAATTGGGAACCTATCTAAATGTGGGGGGAAATTAACCCATTGTCTTCTTAGTTTAGTTTTCGAGATACAACGCGGAAACAGGCCTTTAGGCCCACTGAGCCCGCGCCGACGAGCGATCCCCGCACACTAATACTATCCTACACACACATTAGGGACAATTTGCAATTTATGCCAAGCCAATTAACCTACAAACCTGTATGTCTTTGGAATGTAGGAGGGAACCGAAGATCATGGAGAAAACCCGCGCGTTCATGGGGAGAATGTACAAACTCAGAACAGACAAGCGCCTGCAGTCAGGATAGAACCCTGGTCTTCGACACTGTAAATGCTGTGAGGCAGCAACTCTACCTGCGCCACCGAGCTGCCCAATCACTTTCAGTAACTGCCATCATTCCTCTCCCTGGCACCTGCCAAAAATTGAACCAAAATTTGCAGCCATGGTATTACTTTTGAACCAAAGGTCACATCTGCTCCTAGTTATCACCAAACAGATGTGGAAGTGGGCAGTGTTCCCTCCTTACCTGCTGCTGCCAAAATCCTCATCCATACTTTAATTACTTCCAGAATTGACTGGTCCAATGGATCCCTGGCAATCTCCCGTATTCTACTTTCCACAAATTTGAAGCGCTAAAAATCTCTTCATCCTTGTTCTGTATTACACCTGTGTTTGTTGGCCAACGTTAACCTTAAGTTAAGCAATGCATCATTTTTAAAATGCATTTACTTGTTTCCAAACCCTTACATGACTTTTTCTCTCACTATTTTGGCAATCTCCAGCCCTTCTACCCTATGAGTTACCTGCAAAAATCAAATTCTGGCCTCTTGATAATCGTGGACTGTAATTGTACTGTCTTTAATAGCCATTGCTTCAGCTGCTTGTTCCTAATTTGTTCTCTTAGATTTTTCTACCTCTTTCATCCTTTTCGAAATTCTGTTTACTGTAGCCCATATCTTGTACCTACAGTATCTGTGTACCTGTCCAAATGCCTTCTAAGTGCTGTGATTGTCCCTGCTCTATTACCTCCCCTGGAAGCTTGTTCCATATACCTACCACCTGCTGTGTGAAAAATATCCCTCCGATCTTCTTTAAATATCCCCCCTCATATATTAAAACTATGTCGCCTAGTTTTTGACACCCCTATCCCTTTCTAAAGATAGTGATTATATTCCCTATCTATGCCCCTCATTATTTTTCTAAACCTCTATAATGTTAACCCCTCAGTTGCCTGCGCTCCAGTGAGAACAATCCTAGCCAATCCAATTTCTCTTTGTAACTATAGCCCTTCATTCCCAATGAAAATCTCCTGCACTCTTTCCAGCGATACCCTTCACAAATGAGGTGACTAAAATTGCATACAATATTTCAAGTGTGGCATATACAGCTGCACATGTACCAACTTTTATATTCAATATTCCTGCCTATGCCTATGAAGGCAGGCAAGCTAATCACATTTTTCACTACACTATCCACCTGTTTTACCATTTTCAGAGAACTATGAACTTTTGTCCCAATGTGTCTGAACATCAATACTTATGTTACCTGCCGTGTATGTTCAACCATTATTAGATTACCCAAATCTGCACAAAATTGCACAGTTTGTGGAACTGCTGTCTCGCAGCACCAGGGACACGGGTTCAATCCTGACCTCGACTGCCATCTATGTGGAGTTTGTGCGTTCTCCCTGTGACGACGTTGGTTTTCTTCTGGTGCTCTGGTTGCCTCACACATCCCAAATATAGTAAAACCCCACTATAACGGACCATGGGGCGAGGGGATGTTGTTCGTTATTGCAGATTGTCCGCTATAACCAAGTAAGGGATTACCAAGTAATAGAATATCATTGCATGAGTAGAGGAAACGAAGAACTGCAGCTGCTGGTTAATACACAAATAGACACAAAGTATTGGAGTCACTCAGCATCGCTGGAGAACATGGATAGGTGACAGTTTCGGTCGAGACCTTTCTTCAAGCTCTCGGTCTGGAACTGGTGAGTTTAGGCGAAGATCGGCCGAGTTATTGACGGTGGCCCGTGGGCGGCCGGAATACATGTAAGGAGTGCGGCACAGGCACGGCCTGGAAGCGGCAGAGGAAGCCGTGTGGGCCGGCGGTAGCAGCAGTAGGTCCGTCCGCTATAACCAAAATCCGTTATAAAGAGGTCTGTAATAACGAGGGGTAACTAGATTTTAAATCCCCATCGAAGGATCCAGCAGGGAATTGAGAGATTTTAGTTTCACTTTGATCTGGAATTTTAAGCCTGAAAAATTGCTGGAACCTATTGAGAGGGAGTTGATAAGAGGATGGGTAAATCACAGGATTATGAATGTAAAGCAGGAATGGTCATCAAAGGCTGAAACATTGCTACACATGCATCACAAACAGGTTATAATTACATAGTGACAGTGACTTTTTGTCCTTATGATTACTGTAAATGACTCACCCAAAAAGGAACTTTATGTATCCTTGAGGCAATCTGTGTCCAAAACGCTCAAATCCGGCATTTTCAAACTTCTTACGACAAACTCCCATGTAAGATAATTTTCCGATCACAAATCCAAGTATTCCAGCCACTGTAAAACCATATTCAAAAGTGGGGGTGAGAATGATTGCAAAATCTGACTGCCAAGAAATGTGAAACAACATTAAATGTTTGGGAGGAGAGGAGAGAGTTTCCTAGTGGAGACAGTTGTGATGGGCAGACATTTCTACTGATCAGCTCATATCTAACCCCTAGTTCTTAAGTATTTATGTCCACAAAGAGGAGGACACGCTAAGGGACCACAGACCTTGTAAACTCAACCATATTCAGCAAAGGATATAAATCCAGTTGCAGTTATTATAAAATAAAATAAAGCTGTTTGCTACAGGTAAAGTCTTCACCAGAATCATGCAGGGCAGCACGGTGACGCAGCGGTAGAGCTGCTGCCTTACAGCGCCAGTGACTCGGGATCGATCCCAACTACAGGTGCTGTCTGTACGGAGTTTGTACGTTCTCCCTGTGACCTGCATGGGTTTTCTCTGACATCTTCGGTTTCCTCCCACACTCCAAAGACGAACAGGTTTGTAGGTTAATTGGCTTGGTATAAATGTAGAATTGTCCCTAGTGTGCAAGGTAGCGTTAATGTGCGGGGATCGCTGGTCGGTGCGGATTTGGTAGTTCGAAAGGCCCGTTTCCACGCTGTATCTATAAACTAAACTAAACTAAATAATTTGCTTTTCTTGACCTTACCAAGGCCATTGACTCCATCAACTGGAAGAAACCATGAAACTTTCTTTTCAACTATACCTGCCCACAGAAATCCAAATACATCATATGCCTGCTTCACAATAGCATGCAAATTGCAGTCTGCACCAGTCTGCACTACAAACCAGATCGCAGTACAAATTGGTGCCAAGGAATGTTAGGACAACCAGGCATACGATAGATTAGAGAGTGGCATTTAAGAGTCTTTCAGCCAGGTACATTGATATACTGGACGAGGAGGGATATGGATCACTTGTAGGCAGAGGAATTAGTTTAATCTGGCATCATGTTTGCCATCACCACTGTGGACCAAAGGGTCTGTTCCTGTGCTGTATGTTCTATCGTCTAATGGCAAGGATTCCATGTGTCAGAAGAGCACAGAAACCCTGTGTAAATGGCAAAAACAGTTCAAAGTACAACTCCCCCCCCCCCCCCCCCCCCATTTTGGGCACCTCCTCCATCCACAGAGTCCCACGTTCTGCAGGCCCCACATTCACATTGGTCACCGAAAAATCGACAGAACCAGAATGGAAGCAAATCATCCTCAATCTTGAGGTACTACCCCAGAAATAGAAAATGATTTGTGGCAGGTTTCAGGTGAGTTCCTGTCAATGATTATCCAGAAATAATAAATTCACACTTTTGCTGTTGTGCTGCAAAAGAGTTTAAAGGGATGGAAGGTCAGTGCCGAATGGAAACGATGCTCCAGTGAAGACCAAACCAGCAGAGACAGTGCATTCAGAAAGTATTCAGACCCTTTCACTTTTTCCACATTTTGTTACATTACAGCCTTATTTTTAAATTTATATATTTTTTAATCATCAATCTACACACAATACCCCATAACAAAAAAGCAAAAACAGGTGTTTAGAAAATTTTGTAAAGTAATTAAAAAGAAATATCTGAAATATCACATTTACACAAGTATTCAGACCCTTTACTCAGTACTTTGTTGAGGCACCTTTGGCCGCGATTACAGCCTCAAGTCATCTTGGGTATGACGCTACAAGCCTGGCACACCTATATTTGGGTAATTTCTCCCATTCTTCTCTGCAGATCCTCTCAAGCTCTGTCAGGTTGGATGGGGAGCGTCGATGCACAGCAATTTTCAGGTCCCTCCAGAGATGTTCGATCGGGTTCAAGTCCGGGCTCTGGCTTGGCCACTCAAGGACATTCACAGACTTGTCACAAAGCCACTGCTGCGTTGTCTTGGCTGTGTGCTTAGGGTCGTTCTCCTGTTGGAAGGTGAACCAGTCTGAGGTCTAGAACGCTCTGGAGCAGGGTTTCATCAAGGATCTCTCTGTGCTTTGCTCCGTTCATCTTTCCCTCAATCCTGACTGGTCTCCCAGTTCCTGCCGCTGAAAAACATCCCCACAGCATGATGCTGCCACCACCATGCTTCACCGTAGGTATGGTATTTGCCAGGTGATGAGCGGTGCCTGGTTTCCTCCAGACGTGATGCTTGGCATTCAGGCCAAAGAGTTCAATCTTGGTTTCATCAGACCAGAGAATCTTGTTTCTCATGGTCTGAGAGTCCTTTAAGTACCTTTTGGCAAACTCCAAGTGGGCTGTCATGTGCCTTTTACTGAGGAGTGGCTTCCGTCAGGCCACCCTGCCATAAAGGCCTGATTGGTGGAGTGCTGCAATTATAGTTGTCCTTCTGGAAGCTTCTCCCATCTTCACAGAGGAACTCTGGAGCTCTATCAGAGTAACCATCAGGTTCTTGGTCACCTCACTGACCAAGGCCCTTCTCCCCCGATTGCTCAGATTGGCCGGGCGGCCAGCTCTCTGAAGAGTCCTGGTGGTTCCAAAGTTCTTCCATTTAATAATAACGGAGGCCACTGTGCTCTTTGGGACCTGCAATGCTGCAGAAATTGTTTTATACCCTTCCCCAGATCTGTGTCTCAACACAATCCTGTCTTGGAGGTCCACAGACAATTCAATAGACAATAGACAATAGGTGCAGGAGTAGGCCATTCAGCCCTTCGAGCCAGCACCGCCATTCAATGCGATCATGGCTGATCACTATCAATCAGTACCCCGTTCCTGCCTTCTCCCCATACCCCCTCACTCCGCTATCCTTAAGAGCTCTATCCAGCTCTCTCTTGAAAGCATCCAACGAACTGGCCTCCACTGCCTTCTGAGGCAGAGAATTCCACACCTTCACCACCCTCTGACTGAAAAAGTTCTTCCTCATCTCCGTTCTAAATGGCCTACCCCTTATTCTCAAACTGTGGCCCCTTGTTCTGGACTCCCCCAACATTGGGAACATGTTATCTGCCTCTAATGTGTCCAATCCCCTAATTATCTTATATGTTTCAATAAGATCCCCCCTTCATGTTTTGGTTTTTGCTCTGACATGCACTGCCAACTGTGGGACCTTATATAGACAGGTGTGTGCCTTTCCAAATCATGTTCATTCAATTTAATTTACCACTGGTGGACTCCAATCAAGTTGTAGAAACATCTCAAGGATAATCAATGGAAACAGGATGAACTTAAACTCAATTTTGAGTGTCATAGAAAAGGGTCTGAATACTTATGTAAATGTGATATTTCAGTTATTTCTTTTTAATTTGCAAAAATTTCGAGACACCTGTTTTCACTTTTTTATTATGGGGTATTATGTGTAGATTGATGATAAAAAATTTTTTTTAATCCATTTTAAAATAAGGCTGTAACGTAACAAAATGTGGAAAAAGTGAAGGGGTCGGAATACTTTCTGAATGCACTGTAAGTGACCGCAGATAACGAGGAAGAAAAGGCTGTTGCAAGGTCTTCCACATCAATAAAACAAATTGAACTGTCCCTTCCCTTCATCCTCCATGGCGATTTCAGGTAACAATCTTCAAATGAAAACCAATCTGCCATGAACTTTTCCACAACTCTTCGCTGCCTTTTCACATAGTAGGTAGGAATTGCTGGATGAAGCAGTCCCAGGAGGAATGCTATTCAGGCTGGTGCTAGGCTTCTCATCATTTTGTCTTGGACATGAAAGAAAATCTGTCCGCAGAATATAACTGACTGAATATAAAGCCCCTAATGGTTTCTGTGATTGCAATTTCCAGCATGACACACAATATTTCCAGCATGACACAATATTTTCAGTTTAATCGACACCGCAGCATAAATCATTAACTTACATGCAACTTTAGGGATCGACCCAAACTTTTTTGAAGGAGAAAGAATTCCTACACATGAAACACAAAAATGTTACAATTTAGTGCAAAATTAATTGATATTTTATTTGTTGAAATATTATTTTGTTTTGCCTTTACAGAGCTTAAATTCCTCAAATCTGTAGATTCTCCAAAATAAATTTTAAAACTTCACAACCCCCCCACCCCACTTTCTCCCCATACTTCTTTTCCTCCCCCCCCCCTCCCCTGTGCTCCATCTAGATACACACCTATTTCTCCTCTCCCCCTCCGTCCACATTCCCTCCTCTGGCTGCACAATTTGGAGCTCTTCAGTCCTGTTGTCTCACACCTTCTTTTCATCTCTGGTCTTTGTACAACCATCCGCCTATCAAACCCCGCCTCGCCTGTGTTTGTCTATTACCTTCCAGGCTTTGTCCTGTGCCTAGAGACAACATATGCTGGAATACTCAGCGGGACAGGCAGCATCTTCGGAGAGAAAGAACGGGTGACGTTTCGGGCCGAGACCCTTCTTCAGACTCTCACAAAATGCTGGAGTAACTCAGCGGGACAGGCAGCATCTCTGGAGAGAAGGAATGGGTGACGTTTCGGGTCGAGACCCTTCTTCAGACTTTTTGGTCTTTTATTTGTCCTTTTTTTTTGTCCTGCGCCTCCTCTCTTCTAGCTTTCTTTACCTCCCCCTAACCCCTGCCCCCCCCCCCCCAAGTCTTTACAGTCTGAAAAAGGGTCCCAAACCAAAATGTTACCCATTCATGTTCTCCAGTGATACTGCCTGTCCCGCTAACTTACTCCAGCACCTTGTGACTTTTTTTTTGTAAAAAAGCATCTCAGTTCCTTGTTACTACTACTTGAAGTGCCCACTCCTGCAGTGACTCATCCCTGCCCTGCAGTTTTAAAGGCTGCAGTTATCCAATCACCACAAATTGCTGAAGGGAGCAAATTCATTAATTCCAGTTTAATCAGAGAGTGATTTCAGGCTCTTCATGGCAACTTTTGCAATTTTTTCCTTAAGGCATGCAGCCCGCTGGGAGTGTCCTGGCAAGCAGTAGGCCCAGCTCACCGCTGTAGATCGACGACAGAGGACCTACTGGTAGGCTTGGCTTGCCCACTGCGGACTCAGAAATCGGCCCCGAGTCAATGGTGCCAACAGGCCCTATGCCAACAAGAGCCAGGAGGGGCCTGAGAGCAAGGTGGACCATCGAGAGTGGACCATCGAGAGCGAGGTGGATCATCGGGAACAATGGGGGGACCCGGCTGGGGGCCGCAGGGAACTAAGAGGGTACAGGCGGGGGGCCATCGAGAATGAAGGGGGGCCAGGCAAGGGGCTGCCGAGAGCAAAGTGGGATCCGGAGGGGGAGGCTGCTGTCACCTGCGGCAGCAAGCAGTAAATAGGAATGGTCAGCGCCAGACACATGGCGACACTTGTGTACTGCCTAGGTGAGGTGTGCTGTACGATGTTACCGGTTCGTATACAAAACAAAGCATTTCACTGTACCTAAGTACATGTGACAATAAAGTATCATAGAATTTATTCTTTAAGACCAATCCATGAATTCATTTCTAAAGCATTCAAAACATGTAGAATTACAGCAACAGAAGAAATAAACTAGCAAACAAACTCGCAAATTATCTTTTTAAAATATCATTCATCAGTCGGAGTGTATAACATGTTGCTGAATATGTGCTTATCTATGGGAGGTTAGAAGTGGGTTAGAGAGTGGGTGGCATCGTAGATAGTGAAGATGGTTATCAAAAATTGCGGCAGGATTTTGATTGGATGGGCAGGTGGGCTGAGGAATGGTTAATGGAGTTTAATACAGAGAAGTGCGAGGTGTTGCATTTTGGGAAGAGTGGGTAACATATGATTGAATATGTGCCGACTTCACCAAAGAGAGCAAATTCCAGCACCGCTCCTTTGGATCATCCACCAAAATTTAAGTTGATTGAGAGAATTTGAACTTCAACCCAAATTTTATTAATTGTTTATCTTTATATTTTGATATTGCAAATTAATCTTTTATAATACCTTTGTGCACCAAACCTTGGGTAACAAGCATGCTTCCAAGAGATAAAGGCAGAGCTGAAAAGCAAAATTTACACATATGAACAGCATTCTATCAAATATTTAACTGCAAAACAAGTATCTGCACAATTGTATAAAAAATGCCTTTAAAATAATATCTGCAAATTTACAATGGCAGAAGGGGTGAAATTCCCTATTTCTAAAATGTAGAACACAATCTACTACCACCAGGAAAAAAAACTGTTAACAAATGTAGTAGAATCAATAGACAATAGACAATAGACAATAGGTGCAGGAGTAGGCCATTCGGCCCTTCGAGCCAGCAATTCAATGTGATCATGGCTGATCATTCTCAATCAGTACCCCGTTCCTGCTTTCTCCCCATACCCCCTGACTCCGCTATCCTTAAGAGCTCTATCTAGCTCTCTCTTGAATGTATTCAGAGAATTGGCCTCCACTGCCCTCTGAGGCAGAGAATTCCACAGATTCACAACTCTCTGACTGAAAAAGCTTTTCCTCATCTCTGTTCTAAATGGCCTACCCCTTATTCTTAAACTGTGGCCCCTGGTTCTGGACTCCCCCAACATTGGGAACATGTTTCCTGCCTCAAACATGTCCAACCCCTTAATAATCTTATACGTTTCGATAAGATCCCCTCTCATCCTTCTAAATTCCAGTGTATACAAGCCTAGTCGCTCCAGTCTTTCAACATATGACAGTCCCGCCATTCCGGGAATTAACCTAGTAAACCTACGCTGCACGCCCTCAATAGCAAGAATATCCTTCCTCAAATTTGGAGACCAAAACTGCACACAGTACTCCAGGTGCAGTCTCACTAGGGCCCTGTACAACTGCAGAAGGACCTCTTTGCTCCTATACTCAACTCCTCTTGTTATGAAGGCCAACATTCCATTGGCTTTCTTCACTGCCTGCTGTACCTACATGCTTCCTTTCAGTGACTGATGCACTAGGACACTCAGATCACGTTGTCCATCCCCTTTTCCTAACTTGACACCATTCAGATAATAATCTGCCTTCCTATTCTTACCACCAAAGTGGATAACCTCACACTTATCCACATTAAACTGCATCTGCCAAGCATCCGCCCACTCACACAACCTGTCCAAGTCACCCTGCAACCTCATAATATCTTCCTCACAGTTCACACTACCACCCAGCTTTGTATCATCTGCAAATTTGCTAATGGTACTTTTAATCCCTTCATCCAAGTCATTGATGTATATTGTAAATAGCTGCGGTCCCAACACCGAGCCTTGCGGTACCCCACTAGTCACTGCCTGCCATTCTGAAAGGGACCCATTTATCCCCACTCTTTGCTTTCTGTCTGTCAACCAACTTTCTATCCATGTCAGTACCCTACCTCCAATACCACGTGCTCTAATTTTATGTGGGACCTTGTCGAAGGCTTTCTGAAAGTCGAGGTACACCACATCCACCGGCTCTCCCCTGTCAATTTTCCTAGTTACATCCCCAAAAAATTCCAGTAGATTAGTCCCCTTCGTAAATCCATGCTGACTTGGAACAATCCTGTTACTGCTATCCAAATGCTCCGGAATTTCGTCTTTTATAATTGACTCCAGCATCTTCCACAGTCAGACTAACTGGTCTATAATTTTCCATTTTCTCTCTCCCTCCTTTCTTGAAAAGTGGGATAACATTAGCGAGATAACATAAAGGTGTAAAGCATGGAAACAGACCCTTCGGCCCATCTTTTCGAGGCCTACCAAGTTGGTGTACTGGGCTAGTCCCTTTTTGCATATATTTGGCCCAATGTCCTCTAAATCATTCAAATCCACATTTCTGTCCAAATGTCTTTTAAAAGTCACTTGACCAAGTGGACCCCTTGGGCCCAAACCTCTCCTGCATTGGTGCAGCACACTCTCCTCCCCCCTCTCCCTCCCCTCTCGCCCCTCCCCCTCCCCTCTCCCCCACTCCCCCTCCCCCCTCAACCCCCCCCCCTCCTCCTCCCCACCTCCCTCCCTCCCCCTCCCTCCTCCCCTCCCCCTCCCCCCATCCCCCCTCCCCCTTCTTCCACCCCTCCCCCCTTCCCCTCCCCCCATTCCATCTCACTCAACCCCCCTTATCCTCCCTCCTCCCCCTCCCCCCACCCCTCCCTCCCTCCCCCCTCCCTCTCTGGGAGATAGATTTAAACTTTAAAATGTGAATAACTTTAAAAATATAACACCGATTTCAATGAAACTTCTTCCATTCGCACCAAAGGGACGACGGTGAGTAAGGTGGGCCTAAAATTGTCGCGCTATCATGTACCGTTTTGGCTGTAGTTCAGGAACAAACAAACAAATGAGAGTTTTGGTATGTAGATAATTGTATCCGCTTTTATAGCATCTGACTATTCTATGTTATCCCTGAAGCCCCTCTTAAATCTCTCCCCTCTCTCCTAGATGGGAGTTAGATGTGGCCCTTATGGCTAAAGGGATCAGGGGGTATGGAGAGAAGGCAGGTACAGGTTACTGAGCTGGATGATCAGCCATGATCATATTGAATGGCGGTGTAGGCTCGAAGGGCCGAATGGCCTACTCCTGCACCTATTTTCTATGTTTCTATCCTCTAGTTTTAGAATTCTCAACCCTTGTGAAAAGACTGTGAACATTCGCTATATCCATGCCCCTCGTGGATGTGCACCACAATATGTTCACCCCTCAGCCTCATACACTCCAAAATTCCCAGTCTTTCTAACCTCTCCCAACAACTCAAGCCCACAGGGTACCATCCTAATGAATCTCTTTTCCAGTCTCTCCAAGTTAATGTGGTTGATCCTACTGCCTATAGCTGGGCAACCAAAACTGCACGCAGTACTCCAAGTATGGTTTCACAAACGACTTGTACTGCTGCATCACAATGTGCAAACTTTTCATGGTTATTATTCAATATTCTGGGGTTGTCGATACATCAGTGGCATGGTTAAGAAAATAAAATCCAACAGGATCAGCCGCAACAATGCAGATAAAACTGCATGATAATTACAGCCACCAATACACAACCAAATAGATTATTCATGCAAACACATTGGCTTTCAATTGCTTAGAATTGTAAACACAAGTGAAAAGAATATTAAAGTGTGACACTCTTTTAGAACATAAGTAAATCAGAACGTACCTCTGAACCAGAAGCTCTCCGACTTGCATTCCTTTATGATCTTCACAGCTTTCTGATCACTGAAATTTATAACACATCCACCCTGCGAAGAAAAAATTGAAAAGCTATATCTATATACTAAAACTCTCGTTAGTTTGTTTGTTTGTTCCTGAACTACAGTCAAAACGGTATACGATAGCGCGACCTCACTCACCGTTGTCCCTTTGGTGCTAATGGAAGAAGTTTCATTGAAATGGGTGTTATATTTTTTAAGTGACTCACATTTTAATGTTTAAATCTATCTCCTAGGGAGGGAGGGGGAGGGAAGGGGGAGGGGGGGGGAGGAGAGGGTGCTGCACCAATGCAGGAGAGGTTTGGGCCCAACGGGTCCACTTAGTCTAGTATTAGATAAATACAAGGAACTACAGATGCTGTGTTACAAAAACAAAGACACAAAATACAGCATTAACTCAATGGGTCAGGCAGTATTTCTGGAGAACATGGTTGTCATGGATGATATTGTTGTTGTTTATTATTATTACCACGTGTCTCGAGATAGTCAAAAGCATTTGTTTGCATACTATCCTGTAAAAAAAAGACTATGCAATTGGGTGGCACGGTGGCGCAGTAGTAGAGTTGCTGCCTTACAGCGAATGCAGCGCTGGAGACCCAGTTATGATCCTGACTACGGGTGCTGTCTGTACGGAGTTTGTACGTTCTCCCCTTGACCTCCGTGATTTTTCACCGAGATCTTCGGTTTCCTCCCACACTCCAAAGACGTACAGGTATGTAGGTTAATTGGCTTGGTAAATGCAATGATTGTCCATAGTGTGTGTAGAATATTGTTAATGTGCAGGGATCGCTGGTCGGGACAGACCCAGTCGGCCGAATGTGGCTGTTTCTGCGCTGTATCTCTAAACTAAAATTAAGCCTGCCAGAGTACAAAAATAAAGGTACAACATTTAGTGCAAAGATGTAAGATTGAAATCCATGGTGAGATAGGTGGATACAAGTGGTGGTGGGGGGGGGGGGGGGGAGGAGGAGGGTTTGATAGACAGTTGGTTGGACAGTCGGAAGCCAGTTCATTCAATTTTAAAGAATGAACATTGAATTCTTCAATTTTAAGTAACAAGCCCCCAAACAACACTTCCTTTACCCCTCCCCCCCCGACTCTTCCCTGTGCTCCACCTGAACTTGCACCCATTTCACCCGTTCCACCTTCCTTTCCATCTACATTTCTTCCCCTTGCTTCACACTTTGCAACTTTTCCATCCTTATCTCACACCTTTTCTCTTTTTATCTCTGACCTTTGGCCAACCATCTGCCTATCAAAAAAAATCCCTCACCTGTATCCGCCTAGCACTCACAAGAAGTGAAGTCTGAAGAAGGGTCTTGACCTGAAACGTCACCCATTCCTTCTCTCCAGAGATGCTGCCTGTCCCAATGTGTTACTCCAGCTTTTTGTGTCTAGCGCTCATAAGTATTTGTCCTGCCTTTCCTCTCTTCCAGCTTACATATTGGTACTACAAATTAAATTATGGCAACGGAGGTTGCATGTTTGAATTCGGAACTGAGTCTTTGTAGACAGCAAATTGGACATTTTTCAAGACATGTCAGGATACAAAGGTCGATGGAAAGAAACTATTTCTACTGAAACTATTTCTGCTATAATCTAAAATCAGCATCAGTCCTTTGAGAAATGAAGTAGGACATACTGCTACAAATAGAGATCATTGGAGTATGGAACTTTTCTCTGGTAGTGTTAATTGATGCTAAATAATTATTAATTATAAAGCTGACATTGATATTTTGATAACCAGAGGGATATAAATTTGATCATGCACCAACCATAAACTCACTGAAATGAAAAACTGATTCAAGGAGCTAATTAGTTCACTCTGGTTCTTATGTTCCTTAAAGTGAGGTCAATTAACGCCGCTCCTGAGGATAGATTGTTGACCGAGGTCCACCAGAGGCTCATCGATTCCTAGAACCACCGATTAAACTTACTCCAAAACCACTCCGACACAGACTAAATCCTATTATTTTCTCCATCTCTATTGCATCAATTTTGACAATATCAAATTTCTTACAAATGCTTTTGATATGCCTTCCTTTTACTTAATCATAGATTCTCTACATGATTGATGTCAGGGATTTTGATCCGATCTGGTTCCATTTCCCACACTCTACTCTCACCCCTAACCTTCCCTCCCAACCAGCTCACTTGTTCTCTACCAGCCCATTAGCCTCCACATTCAACATTATCTGTCATTTCTGACAACAGTAGACCAAACAACCAACAAACATATCTTTCTTATCATATCTTTTACAGTACTGCACCGTGCAGCATCCTGGTGACCCGATCTGAAACTTCACCTGTCCATGTTCTCCAGATATGCTGCCAGACCCACTGAGTTACTTCAGCACTTTTATGTAAACCAGCACCTGCAGTTCCTTGTTTTTACATTCAGTGCTATGGACTTTTCTCAGCCTTTGCTGCTTTAGCAGAAAGTCTGCCTCTTTCCCCTCTGACCAGAAAAGTGGTTTCTCCGTCCACAGTGGTGAGTTTATGAAATATAACTCACATTTTTTTAATATAAAATTCTTGCCTGAAAGCAATTAACAATTAAAAGAAAAATACTTCCTTAAAAATATTTTCTACTGTTACTAGTTTATTGAAAAACAAAGAAGAAGAAAACAATAATAGAAGGCCACTGGTCAAAGTCCCTACCTCATAAAATAAACTGAAGTTAGTGCGCAGGACAGATGGTTGGGACTAACATATTTCACCAATGTGAATATTATTTTCATTCATCTACGGAGCATAATGTTGAACATTGCCACAGTCTCAGCCCCACCTAGTTAAACCAGTTTGGCCTTGTAAAATTTCTTAGTTGAAGTATTCAGGGCTTCTCTATCAACCCTTGCCTTCCTGACACATTGCAAGGACTGAAAAGACAAACACAGAGCTGTGTACGTTGTGAATCTTGAAGTTAGAACTTTAAAGGATTTATGATTTAGTAACATGAAAAGTAGAAACAGGAGGAGGCTCTTTATCCATTTGGCTTGCTCTAAATAAGATCCTGGTGGATCTTTCACCTTTTGATCCCTCATCATTTTCCAGGCACTTACTCTGTGTTTCAAGCAACTGATGGACCCTGGCCCTTTTCCCTGCTTTGTTTGGTTTATAAAAATCATATTGCTTTTATATTAAACAAATGTGGACAGGCCATTTGGTGGAGGTTCACTTTACACTGAACAAATACCACAGAATTTTAAAACACAGAATCTGCAAATGTTAGACATTTTGGAAATGGTGAACATATCAGTAGAGGGAGGAACAACACAGTGGAATAAAAGTTGACAAACCTTGCATCAGAATTTTGTTCTGCACTTTAAATCTCTCAAAGGTTGCTGTTGTATTTAACATTATGGAATAGACAAACTTTCCATACTTACTTTTTCACATTGATTTTGATGATGGGACGTTTCACTGGACATTGTTGTTCTGATTAAACAGTGTTCACTGAACTGAAAGTCAAGGCCCCCAGCTCTCTTGTGAATTACTTCCTATTGCATTACAGCCTTTTGCATAGCTCCACCTATTTACGCTCTGTGACGTTGCCAGACCTTTCAATGTTTCCCAGACTGTTTCAGTTACTGAGAAATTCTTTTCATTCCTCTTCAAAGACTGTGGCTGATAAACAATACAACTTTTCAGAAAGATATCCAGCCCAAAAATGTTTTCTCCTTAATGTAGCAGTTGGAGTTTTCAGGAGAAAAATGATCTTTGAATAATCTGACAGGATTTTAGAAACAAAGTCAAGTCAAGTCAAGTCAATTTTATTTGTATAGCACATTTAAAAACAACCCACGTTGACCAAAGTGCTGTACATCAGTTCAGGTACTAAGAACGAACATACAATGGCACACAAACATAACAGCACATACATAAACAGTTCACAGCGCCCCCTCAAAGGGCCTCAAATGCTAGGGAGTAGAAATAGGTTTTGAGCCTGGACTTAAAGGAGTCGATGGAGGGGGCAGTTCTGATGGGGAGAGGGATGCTGTTCCACATTCTAGGAGCTGCAACCGCAAAAGCGCGGTCACCCCTGAGCTTAAGCCTAGACCGCGGGAGAGTCAGTAGCCCCAAGTCGGCCGACCTGAGGGACCTGGAGATAGAGTGGTGGGTTGGAAGATTTTTGATATGGGGGGGCAAGCCCGTTTAGGGCTTTGTATGTGAATAGGAGGAGCTTGAAGTTGATTCTGTACTGTACTGGGAGCCAGTGGAGAGAGGCCAGAATCGGGGTGATGTGGTCCCTTTTATGGGTACCCGTACCATCATCGAGAGTCACTGTTCAGTTAACCCAGAGTTTCTCATGGTCAAATGCAGACCGTTTTATCTGCCCAGAGAGTTTACGTCTACTGTTGTGACTGCAGCCTATATTCCTCCGGATGCTAATACTAAGCTTGCAATGAAAGACCTGCATACTGCCATAAGTAAACAACAGACTCACGATCCTGAGGCAGCCTTCATTGTTGCGGGTGACTTTAATCACTCCAACTTGAAGACTGTACTCCCCAAGTTCCATCAACATGTCTCCTGTGCCACTAGAGTAGATAAGATACTGGACAAAGTTTATACAAACATGGCTGAGGCCTACAAAGCTGTCCCCCTCCCCCACCTTGGTCTGTCTGATCACCTCTCATTGTTCCTGCTCCCTAAGTACTCCCCACTCATCAGACGTGTGAAACCCACAGTGAGGACAGTTAAAGTTTGGTCAGACGAAGCGGACTTCTCACTTCAGCAACGTTTTGGAAACGCTGACTGGAGTGTGTTTGCAGCTCAGGCCACCCTTGACTCCCACACGGACATTGACTCTTATACCTCCTCCGTTCTGGATTTTATCAATTCCACCATTAACAGTGTCACCACCCTCAAACGGATTACCATATTCCCGAATCAGAAGCCATGGATGAATAGTGAGGTCAGACTACTGCTGAAAGCACGTGACACCGCTTTCAGGTCAGGTGAGGCTCGGGCCTACAGTTCTTCCAGGGCTAACCTGAAGAGGGGCATCAAGAAGGCCAAGCACAGTTACAAGCTAAAGATCGAGGAGCACTTCAAGAACAACTCCAACTCCCGACGCGTGTGGCAAGGCATCCAGGCCATCACGGATTACAAACCCACCAACTCGATCCCCACATCCAGCGACGCCTCCTTCCTTGAGGAGCTTAATCACTTTTATGGCCGCTTTGACAGGGACAATCAAGAGGTGGCCATCAAGGCTGTGCTCCCTGCTGATCATCAGCACCTCACACTCACCCCCACTGACGTGTGTACGGCATTGAGCAGGATTAATGCACGGAAGGCTGCTGGCCCTGATGGTAGCCCCGGGCGCGTCCTCAGGGTCTGTGCTGCGCAGCTGACAGATGTTTGGACTGACATCTTCAACTTGTCACTTGCCCAAGCAGCTGTCCCTACGAGTCTTAAAACCACCTCCATCGTGCCGGTGCCAAAACACTCCACTGCAGCGAGCCTCAACGACTTCCGCCCAGTTGCACTTACTCCCATCTTCACTAAGTGCTTCGAGAGGCTGGTCTTGGCACACCTCAAAGGCTGCCTACCTCCCACACTGGACCCCTATCAGTTCGCCTACCGCCAGAACAGGAGTACGGAGGATGCCATCTCCACGGCACTTCACTCCGCCCTCTCCCACCTTGACAACAGAGACACCTACGTGAGAATGCTGTTTATCGATTTCAGCTCAGAATTCAACACCATCATCCCTTCCAAACTGATTGCCAAACTCAACGACCTGAGCATCAACCCCTCCCTCTGCAATTGGATATTGGACTTTCTAACCAACAGACCCCAGTCTGTTAGATTAGACAACGACACCTCCTCAACCATCACCCTGAACACCGGTGTTCCCCAGGGCTGTGTGCTGAACCCTCTCCTCTACTCCCTTTTCACCTACAACTGCACACCTGTACATGGTTCTAACACTATTATTAAGTTTGAAGATGATACAACGGTGATTGGCCTCATCAGCGACAACGATGAGTCGGCCTATAGGGAGGAGGTCCAGCTACTTGCAACGTGGTGCGCTGACAACAACCTGGTCCTTAACACCAAGAAGACCAAGGAGCTCATTGTGGACTACAGAAGGACTAGGGGTGGTACGCACACCCCCATCCATATTAACGGGATGGAGGTGGAGCGTGTTTCCAGTTTCAGGTTCTTGGGTGTCAACATTTCTGATGACCTCTCTTGGACCCACAATACCTCAACACTGATCAAGAAGGCTCACCAGCGTCTCTTCTTCCTGAGGAGACTAAAGAAGGTCCATCTGTCTCCTCAGATTCTGGTGAACTTCTACCGCTGCACTATCGAGAGCATCCTTACTAACTGTATCACAGTATGGTATGGCAACTGCTCTGTCTCCGACCGGAAAGCACTGCAGAGGGTGGTGAAAACTGCCCAACGCATCACCGTTTCCTCACTCCCCTCCATTGAGTCTATCCAGAGTAGGCGATGTCTGCGAAGGGCACGCTGCATCGTCAAGGACAGCTCTCACCCCAACCACAGATTGTTTACCCTCCTCCCATCTAGGAGGCGCTACAGGTCTCTCCGTTCCCAGACCTGCAGGTTCAGGAACAGCTTCTTTCCTGCGGTCATTACCTTACTTAACTCTGCGCTTCGGTGATTGCTGCCATTCCCACCCCCCCTCGGGCACTCCTCCCATCAGTGACTGATCCCGCTCACCGGAATTTCCACTACCGCTACTGTGCATATATGCATATATTATGTTTTACTATTCCATCACATGCACTCTGGTTAAGATGCTAACTGCATTTCATTGTCTCTGTACTTGTACACTGCACAATGACAATAAAGTTTGTATTGTATTTGTATTGTATTGTCAGGAGCCTCGCTGCGGCGTATTGGACCAATTGCAGGCGGGACAGGGATGATTGGCTGATCCCAGTGTATAGGGAGTTGCAATAATCTAGGCGGGAGGAAATGAATGCGTGGATAATTTTTTCAATGTTGTCAAATTGGAGGAATGGTTTGATTTTAGCTATGGTACGAAGCTGGAAGAAGCTGGCTTTTACCAAGTTGACTTACTTGTCAAACTTTAATGCAGAGTCAAATATCATGCCAAGGTTTTTGACATGCAGTTTGACTAGGGAGGATAGGCTTCCAAGGCTGCCTGTTATCCTTTTGATAGAGTTGGGAGGGCCAAATAGGATGACCTCAGACTTTCTCTCGTTTAGTTGAAGGAAGTTCTGTGCCATCCAACATTTTATGTCCTCAAGGCAGTGCATGAGGCTGATTAAATTTGACCGGTTGTTGGGTTTCCGGGGGAGATAAAGCTGTGTGTCATCCGCATAGCAGTGGAAAGAAATGCCTTGTCTTTGAATGATTTGGCTGAGGGGGAGCATGTACAGAGAGAAGAGAATGGGGCCTAGGATGGAGCCTTGTGGAACCCCACAGGAGAGGCTAGCTGGGGAAGAGAAATAATTGCCTATGTTGATGGAGAAACTCTTATTTTTGAGGTAGGAAACGAACCAGCTCAGGGCAGTGCCATCAACACCAACCCCGTACCGGAGACAGTCAATAAGGATGGTGTGGTCCACTGTATCGAACGCTGCACTGAGCTCGAGAAGGAGCAAGATTGCACAGTCGCCAGTGTCGATGGCGAGAGGCAGGTCGTTGTGTACCTTCAACGGAGTTGTGTACCAAGAACTGGAGATGCTGGTTAATACACAAAAGGGTACAAGATGCTGGAGTAAACCAGGGGTCCAGGCAGCATCTCTGGAGAAGATGGATTGGTGACATTTTAGGGTCAAGATACTTCTTCTGAAGAATATTCAAAATTATTTTTTGTTAAAAAATAAAATTGTCCTGCCAGAATATTAGTCGGTGTAGAAAGGCACTGCAGGTGCTGGTTTATGCCGAAGATAGACACAAAATGCTGGAATAACTCAGCAGGTCAGGCAGAAAATGAGTAGGTGAGGTTTCGGGATGAGACCCTTCTTCAGATTAATCTTAATATGCCTGGTCAGCTAAAAGCGCAGTGGTTTTTCGCACAGCATTCTCTGAGTGCAGTATGATGGACTCAGCAAATAAAGGAATGATTTGATTTTAATTTTAAACATGTATTTTTTAATTTACAGTTAAATCTTCTTTGTAATTGTGAAGTGGTAACAATTTTCCCAGATAATTTGACAAGATGCTAGAACTGGTTCAATGAAATCAAATGCCATTACCTGCTAGCTGAGAACGTAAGTCTGATGGTTTAGTGAAAAGTACAGTGTGTGAGCACAATATTCTGTGAGTACAGATTCCACAGAGTGTGCACTCTTGAGAATAAAGGATTTCAGGGAGGCTACGGTAATGGTTACAAAATTAAAGGGCAGGACAGGCGATATGTTGTAGCTGAGGTATATTACAGTAATTTCTTTGCAATGAAGAAGGCCATTTGGCCCATCGGATTCATGCTGGCTCAAAGACCAGTCCTATTCCTTCACCAATTGTCATATAGTCTATTTTCTCTCACATGGTCCCAATGGGTGATTAAATTAATTGGAATCTATGGTGACCACAGTTGCAGTAAATATTGTCGAAAAAGCACTGAATACTGGGAAAATTTCAGGAATCAGCAAAGGAGCACCAAAGCATAAATAAGGAGACGAGAAGTCAAAAACCAAGAGTAGGCTAACAGTAGACTAAACAAAGAGTATGGGTCTCTGATGATGCTGGCTGTCATTTTGAGTCGATATCTCCTATAGATCCCTTCGATGGTGGGGAGGTTAGTAACCATGGTGGACCGGCAGTGTTCACCACTTTTTGTAATCTCTTTCATTCCTGGGGATTTGAGTTGCCAAACCAGGCCATCATGCAACCTATCAATCTGCTGAAGAAGTTGAAGAGAGTATTCGTCGACATTCCGAATCTCCTCAATGGGTTTGTTCTTTAAACTGGCAAAGATTTGATGAGTCAGTGGCTTCCTTACACCATTAGACAATAGACAATAGGTGCAGGAGGAGGCCATTCGGCCCTTCGAGCCAGCACTGCCATTCAATGTGATCATGGCTGATCATTCTCAATTAGTACCCCGTTCCTGACTCCGCTATCATTAAGAGCTCTATCTAGCTCTCTCTTGAATGCATTCAGAGAATTGGCCTCCACTGCCTTCTGAGGCAGAGAATTCCACAGATTCACAACTCTCTGACTGAAAAAGTTTTTCCTCATCTCCGTTCTAAATGGCCTACCCCTTATTCTTAAACTGTGGCCCCTGGTTCTCCCCCAACATTGGGAACATGTTTCCTGCCTCCAACGTGTCCAACCCCTTAATAATCTTATACGTTTCGATAAGATCCCCTCTCATCCTTCTAAATTCCAGTGTATACAAGCCTAGTCGCTCCAGTCTTTCAACATATGACAGTCCTGCCATTCCGGGAATTAACCTAGTAGAAAATATGGAATGAAGGTACAGTAAGTATCAAATTTCACATTGAACTGAGTAGTCTTCTAATGTACTGCACCCTGTACTCCACCTCTTTCCACTCTAGCTGCAACTCTCTATTACTGATGATGTCCTCTACTTTTCACCCAGCGTACAAACAACAACATTCTACTTTGACATGCAGGTTAAAATATCTAACCACTCAGTCACTCCCTTGTCTTTTGTTTAACATGACTGCATGATTGATTGCAGGCATCCCCGGGAGGCACTACACAGGCTGTCACGCTGACTCTACTAGAAAAACATATTCAGCATTTTGCAGGCAATGACATGTCAGGAGCAGACAAAATATGTAGGAAGGAACTGCAGCCGCTTGTTTATACCGCAGATAGACCCAAAATGCTGGAATAACTCAGTGGGACAGGCAGCATTTCTGGTGAAAAAGAATAGTTGACGTTCTGGGCCAGAACTCTTCTTCAGACCCAGGAGCATGCAGTCTGGTGCGATTGCAAAGTTTCTGCAGGGCTTTTCACCATCTTTCTCTTGTTACCTGCTCACTTCAATCTTACTGTCACACACATGACAAATTGCTGATCAAAAGTACTCTTTTTACCCTGTCTCTTAAAGCTACTCTTGTTTGTATTAGAGATTCAGTTGCTCCTCACTGGTCTGGTCCGAGGGGGTGGTGAGGGAAGGGAGAGTGCAGAGGCAATGTTGTGGGGAAGAATCTTAAGTGTCATTTCCTCAGTGACGCCAGGTTTTCAGACGGGCAAATCCTTAATTAGAGAAGGTAAAACATAAAGTGCTGGAGTAACTCAACAGGTCAGGCAACATCTATGGAGGGCATGGATGGACGACGTTTCAGACTATTTTGCTCACGTCTCCATTTGAGAAGGTCAGTATGGTGTTGCAGCATTTAGCACTCACCACTCCAGGAACCAGGGTTCAAAGGTAACCTCTAGTGCTGCCTGTGTGGAATTTGCATCATCTCCACGTGACTGTATTTGTTTCTACCCAATGCTCCAGTTTCTTTCCACATTCCAAAAAAAATGCTGGAAGGTTAACTGATTGTAAATTAACTCCTTGAGACGATAAAAGGGGAGTTGAAGGATGTGAAGAGAGGGAATAAATTTCAGGGCTACAGGGAAGTAAGAGAGGAAATCGGACTGATGGGCACCCAGCTGGGAAGCAGCAGGAAACTGATGTGATGAAAGGCCTCCTTCTGTGTTGGTAAGGGTAGGGTAGAGGTGTTAATGTGTGAGGTAAAGCCAGCATTAGTTTACAGGAACAAGGAAAAAAAGGAGAGGGCGATTCTAAACTGCTCACCAAGGTTGATGCTATCAACCAAGCCTTTGTGTAGAGCAAGCCAATGAAAATACCATGAATAATTAAATGTTTAGGTTTATTGCTTTCACGTGTACCGGCTACAATGAAAAGCTTTGCTTTGCTTGCTATCCAATCAAACCTGATAATACTTTACATAAATACAATCAGGCCAAATTTAAGGACAATAGATAGAGTGAAGAGAAAGGTACAGAGTGCAGAATATAGTTCACAGCATTGCAGCATAACAATTCCAGAGACAAAGTCCAATGTCCGCAATGAGGTGAAAGAAAATCAGACTGTATCCTAGCTTATGGAAAGGACTTTCAGAAGCCTCCCTTCCTTTGTTTTCATATGGTCTTTCTAACTCTTCTATTTTCTTCCTACTCTTTCCCCAACTCTGGTGTGGAATGATCACATTGAATGGTGGTGCGGGCTCGAAGGGCCGAATGGCCCACTCCTGCACCTATTGTCTATTGTTTGTTGTCTATTGTCTAATGGAATTGCTGCCTGTCTACTAACTCCAGTCGAGACCATGGCATCACTTCCTCTCATTTGACTTCCCAAAAGAACTCCATGGTGACAGGGGCTTTGCCCTTTTTCATTCCGTTCCCTCCAAATCTGCTCTTATCTTTCCATTCCACCCCAGCATTAATATGAGTTTTCCTTTCGAAGCCAATGGTCTCCATAGATCACCCTCTGCCCTTTTGGCATCTCCAGCATCACACCACCTTCAAATTTAAGATCTCCTCTACTTTTCAGAATTCCAAAAGGACATGTTCCCTTTGTGAACTCCCTTCCTACTAGTCTCACCGTAGCAAAGTTAGTAGAGCTGCTGCCTCACAACGCCAGAAATCCAAGTTTGATCCTGACCCCATATGGAGTTTGCACATTCTCCTTGTGCCAGTGTTAGTTTCCTCTGGGTGCTCTGGTTTCCACCCATATCCCAAAGACATGCAGATGTGTTGCTTAATTTGCCTCTGTAGATTTTCCTGATTGTGCAGAGAGAGGATGAGACAGTGGGGTAATATGGAACTCGTGTGAATGGGTGGACAGTGGCTGAAAGTGGCTGAAATGCTGTACCTCTAAACTAAATTTGACTAAAGCTCCATCACTTACAACAACTCTGGTCCTTCTCGTGGCCCGGTCATCCCTGGTCGATCCCTGGGATGGCAGGACTTTCATATGAAGAAAGACTGGATAGACTAGGCTTATACTCGCTGGAATTTAGAAGACTGAGGGGGGATCTTATTGAAACATATAAAATTCTTAAGGGGTTGGAGCGGCTAGATGCGGGAAGATTGTTCCCGATGTTGGGGAAGTCCAGAACCAGGGGTCACAGCTTAAGGATAAGGGGGAAGTTTTTTAGGACCGAGATGAGAAAACATTTCTTCACACAGAGAGTGGTGAGTCTGTGGAATTCTCTGCCACAGAAGGTAGTTGAGGCCAGTTCATTGGCTATATTTAAGAGGGAGTTAGATGTGGCCCTTGTGGCTAAAGGGATCAGGTGGTATGGAGAGAAGGCAGGTACAGGTTACTGAGCTGGATGATCAGCCATGATCATATTGAATGGCGGTGCAGGCTCGAAGGGCCGAATGGCCTACTCCTGCACCTATTTTCTATGTTTCTATGTTTCTATGTTTCTATGTCAAGTGAAGGAAAAACCCTCTCTTTTTTACACCTCATTGCGGACTATCTAGAGTCCCAAAGTAAAATGGTGATTCACTTGTACTTCCCTTATTGAAGTGCTGTAGTGAGTCCAAAACGAGCGTTATTGTTCAAAGGTCTTTATTCGTAGGTAACCGTAACAAACTGCAACTGCTTACTTTGGATACACACTACTTAACTAGCCAATACAATCTAATCTCATCTCTCCAGCTGGGCGCCAGACACAACTATACCTCGCGCTCCCGCATCTCGTGACTCGTTAGCCCAACCGAGGGTTCGAGACCCCTCCGCTAATCCGTATGTCCCTACATGACCCCCCCCAGAACCCTCGAAACCGTACCTCACGGGTGCCCGGACCTCCCTCCCGGAACGCGTACGGAGGGGGGAACCCGATACCGCCAATGTGACGGGAGGCGGGGAGGCCGCTGCTGCCGGAGGCGATGGAGGGGCCACGGAAGCGGAGGGCATAGGCGACGGAGAGCGCTTGATCGGGAACGGGGGCCCGGGCCCAACCATAGGCGGCGGGGGGCTGAGGGGTGGCAAACAAGGTGCCGCTGGCGGCACCAGGGGGGCGGCCATAGGCCGGCCCCTGCGCGGCGGCTGGGCCACCGACACAGGGAGGTCCTGGTCCAAATGGGCCGGCTTGAGCCGGGATACGGAAACGAGTTCCTGGCGATTACCCACCTGTAAGGTAAAAGTGACAGCCCCTCTCTTCAGTACCTGAAACGGGCCCTGATAAACCGGCTGAAGAAGGGGGCGGTGGGAATCTTTCCGCAGGAACACGAAATCACAGTCCCGCAAGTCTGACGGGACGTGGACCGCCGCGCTTCCGTGCCAGGAGGTCGGGACTGGAGCCAGAGAACCTACCCGTGCCCGGAAGGAACCCAACACCGACGTAACGGGTGGTGGCAAAGCGGGGGCGGAAGGGAGGATGTCACCTGGTACCCGCAGGGGCGAACTGTAGACGAGCTCGGCCGAGGATGTGCCTAGCTCGGCCTTTGGGGCCGTACGAATGCCGAGGAGGACCCAAGGCAGCTGGTCAGCCCAATCGTGGCCGGTCAGTCGGGCACAGAGGGACGCCTTAAGCTGCCGATGGAAGCGCTCAACCATCCCGTTGGATTGGGGATGGTAGGCGGTGGTCTGCTGTAAGCGAGACCCATACAACTGTGCCAGCGCGGCCCAGAGGGAGGAGGTGAACTGGGCTCCCTGATCTGTGGTGATGATAGCCGGTACGCCGAAACGGGCCACCCAATGCAACGCCAGGGCCCGTGCACAGGAGGCCGCCGAGGTGTCCGACAATAGGAGCGCCTCCGGCCAACGTGTAAACCGATCCACCACCATCAGGAGATGAGTATAACCCCTGGAATAAGGCAATGGACCCACCAAATCCACGTGGATGTGGAAAAAACGGACTGGGGGAACCTCGAAACTCTGGTATGGGGGCTGGACATGGCGATGAACTTTGGAGGTTTGGCACGGAATACAGGCCTGTGCCTAGGCCGCCACCTGCTTCCGCAGGCCGTGCCAGACAAACCGGGCGGCCACCATGGCCGAAGTCGCCCTGATGGACGGATGTGCCAGGCCGTGAATGGCCTCAAAAACCTTACGCCGCAGGGCGGCAGGCACCACCGGGCGAGGGCGTGAAAGGGAAACGTCACACCACAACTTGGTACCTGTGGGGCCATACGCCATCTGCTCCAGACGCAGTCCCGAGGCGGTGGAGGCGTACACCTCGGCCATTTTTTCCAGGCGCTGAGCCTCCGCTAGCTCCTGGAAATCCACCTGTCCGCCTACCACGGCAACGGAGGGAATGGCCGGCCGGGACAGGGCATCAGCAACGGCATTAAGCCTACCCACAATATAACGGACATCGGTGGTAAACTCCGAAATTAGGGTGAGGTGCCGCTGCTGGCGAGCTGACCACGGATCAGAAACCTTAGCAAAAGCAAATGTCAGAGGTTTGTGATCCGTGTAGGCCACGAAAGAACGGCCTTCCAAAAAATAGCGGAAGTGGCGGACTGCTAAATAGAGGGCCGGAAGCTCCCTATCAAACTCACTATATTTGAGCTCGGCTCGCGAGAGCTGCCGGCTGAAAAACGTCAGGGGCTGCCATTGACCTTCGACCTGCCGCTCCAAAACCCCACCCACCGCCACGTCTGAGGCGTCCACCTGTCAGCGCCGTGGGGGCGGAGGAGCGCGGGTGCACCAGCATGGTGGCGTTGGCGAGGGCCTGTTTGACCGCGACAAAAGCCGTCTCTGCAGGTGCGGACCATACCAACTCTGCGGGGTTACCCTCGAGGCATAGAAAAAGGGGGCGCATGACCCGAGCTGCTGCAGGCACGAACCGGTGATAAAAGTTCACCATGCCTACAAATTCCTGCAATCCCTTGATGGTAGTAGGACGTGGAAAAGAGCGGACCGCCTCCACCTTAGCTGGCAAAGGGGTGACTCCGGCCGATGTAACCCGGTGACCCAAAAAATCTACCACCGACAGGCCGAATTGGCATTTGTCCGGGTGCAGAATCAGGCCGTGGTCCTGCAGCCTCTGGAATATAGTGCGGAGGTGGACTAAGTGCTCCTGGACCGAACGGCTGGCAATCAAAATGTCATCGGGGTAAATAAACACGAACGGCAAACCTCGACCCACACGGTCCATGAGACGCTGAAATGCCTGAGCTGCGTTTTTAAGGCCGAAAGGCATACGCAACCACTCAAACAATCCGAACGGAGTAATGGTAGCCGTCTTTGGGATGTCCGGCGGATGGACCGGGATCTGATGATACCCCCGCACCAGATCGATCTTCGAAAAAATTGTAGCCCCCTCCAGGCTAGCTGAGAAGTCCTGTATGTGCGGAATCGGGTAGCGGTCCGGCCGTGTTGCCGCGTTAAGTCGTCGGAAATCCCCACATGGTCTCCACCCCCCAGATGCTTTGGAAACCATGTGCAAGGGTGAGGCCCACGGACTACTTGAAGGCCGCACAATTCGCAGCCTCTCCAAGCTCAAGAACTCCTCTCGAGCCATGGCCAGCTTGTCGGGTGGGAGGCGCCGTGCCCGGGCAAAAACCGGCGGGCCCTCGGTCGGAATGAAATGCACCACCCCATGCTTCTCGGAAGGTGCATCGAACCGCTGAACGAGGAGCTGCGGGAACTCCGCTAGGACCACATCGAACTGACCGGGGGCCGTGGTGATGGCCTGGATCGCTGAACTGGGTGTTGCGGCACTTGGAGGGGCCGCAGGCCTCGTACTTCAGGGCCGTACGTCGGCCAAGGGCTGCAGGCCGCTACCGTGGACGTCTACGACCAACGAAAACGCCCATAGGAAGTCTGCACCCAAAATGGCCTGGCCCACATCCGCCACGATGAAATTCCAACGGTAGGTCCTAGACCCAAAGGACAGGGACATAGTCCTCTTACCGTAAGTGCGGATGGCGCTATCATTCACTGCAATAAGGGGCGGCCCCTTCCCCCCCGCTTGAACTTCACAGCCGTAGGAAGGTACAATATTCACAACCGCTCCCGTATCCACCAGAAACATGTTCTGCAGCCCCCTCTTGCCTGGCAGACTGCGAAATAGCGGCCGAGCCGTCGCTCTCCCGGCCGCTCCCCCGACTGCCGCTAGGCCTCGAGACATGATTGACCGAGTCGTCCCGGGTGTGCCGCTCCCTGACGAGCACGTCGGCTTTCTCGGCGAACGTTCCCGGGTCGTCAAACGAGACGTCGGCCAACACCAGCCTGACGTCCTGGGGTAGCTTCTCTCGAAATGCCGCCTCGAACATCATGCACGGCTGATGGTCGCCCACCAAGGTCAGCATTTCCATCATCAACTCGGACGGCAGCCGCTGCCCCAGCGCTGGTAGATGGAGCAGCCTCAGAGCCCGCTGGTTCTGGCTCCAGCCGAATTTCTTCAGTAGGAGTCTCTTGAGCCCCACGTACTGCTCCGTTTGGGGTGGACTGGTCAGATATTGACTGACCCTCGCCGCCACCTCCGCCTGCAGACAGCTCACGAGGTGGTGGAACTTCTCCAGTTCGCTATCCACCTTTTTAATATGGAACTGCGACTCCGCCTGTACGAACCACAGGTGCGGCTGATGGGCCCAGAACGGCGGTAGGTGCACCTCGCCCGCGCTCGCTCCCACTTGCGACATTCTGCGTGTTCTTCGCGTTTGGGTCACCAATGTAGTGAGTCCAAAACGAGCGTTATTGTTCAAAGGTCTTTATTCGTAGGTAACCGTAACAAACTGCAACTGCTTACTTTGGACACACACTACTTAACTAGCCAATACAATCTAATCTCATCTCTCCAGCTGGGCGCCAGACACAACTATACCTCACGCTCCCGCATCTCGTGACTCGTTAGCCCAACCGAGGGTTCGAGACCCCCCCGCTAATCTGTATGTCCCTACAGTGCATTAACTGTTGCCCATGGTGTCGTCCTCTCCACACAGATGGATGCTCATTTTGTAGCACTTTTCCACTTTGTTTGCAAGTGTGAATTTAAAAACTCAAATCTGAGTCACCTATTGAATTAATGTTATGTTTCATTCATATTCTAATGAATCTCATTTCTCAGTTTTCCAGACTGGTCCAGTGAAACTCAACATGGGCTTGCGAAACAGCATCCTATCTTTGGACCGGTCACATCACAGCCTTTCGGTTTCAGCGCCCAGTTCAATAATACCACATAACCATTCTACTCTTTCCATCACAGTTCCTGGCTCATCTTACTTTTATCGTTAAATCTATCTTGCCTCATGCTCTATATCGATCAGTGATCATAGGAGCATACAGCACAAAAACAGGCCACGTTCCACCAAGTCTGTGCCGACTATCAAGCAGCCATTTTACATTACTCCTACACTAATACCATTTCATTCTCTCCACATTCCCATCAACTCTCCCCAAATTCCACCACTCACCAACACACAAGGGATAATTTTCAGTGACCAATTAACCTACCAACTTGCACGTCTTGGGGATGTGAGCGAAAATCAGAGCACCTGGAGAAACCATGTGGTCACAAGGGAGAATGTGCAAACTCCATATGGCAGCTATGGAGGTC
This sequence comes from Rhinoraja longicauda, assembly GCF_053455715.1. Classification (NCBI taxonomy): domain Eukaryota; kingdom Metazoa; phylum Chordata; class Chondrichthyes; order Rajiformes; family Arhynchobatidae; genus Rhinoraja; species Rhinoraja longicauda. Next base: position 62,863,408 of record NC_135953.1, on the reverse strand, counting down.
AGAGTGAATCCGGGTTGTTGGAATTGTGAGCAAGCAAATCTATTAGCCACACCAGTGTGCTGCCCTTCTACTTGACTCTTTGTTCTTGTTCCCTCTTTCCTATATTGTTTGAAATATGTTATATCTCAAAATATTTCTTATTCATAATCTTGAAACACTAAACGACACAAAGTGCTGGAATAATTCAGCTGTTCAGGCAGAATGTCTGGAGAATATGGATAGATAATGTTTCAGATTGGGACCTTTCTTCAGACTGATTGACAATCGACAATCTTCAGACAATACCTGAATTGTTACCTCTCCGTGTTCACCAGAGATGCTGCCTGAGTCATTTCAGCACCGTGTCATTTTTCGTAAACGAGCATCTGTAGTTCCTTGTCTCTGAAACGTTAACTTTTGTTTCTCTGCTACTCCGAACCTGCTAAGCATTAGACTGCACTGGAGAACAGCTGGTAGAGCCAGCAGAGACCTGGGTTTGATCCTGACCACGGATATTGTCTGTATGGTGTTTGCACGTTCTCTCTGTGACTGCATGGGTTTCCTCTGGGTGCTCCGGTTTCCTACCACATTCCAAAGATGTGCAGGTTTGTATGTTAATTGGGTTCCGTAAAATTGCCCCTGATGTGTTGTGAGTGAGATAACATAGAACTAATGTTACCGGATGATCGATGGCTAGTGTGGACTCAGTGGGATGAAGGGCCTGTTTCCTTACTGTGTCTTTCAATCAATCAATTAATCAATATTTACATGATTTTCTCTTTTTATGTGAACAGTGATGTTGTGTAATTTTGTATTTGTCCATTAGAGGAAGTGAATTATTGACACAAGAAATCAACTGCTGAAGAAACTCACTTTGGTTCAAGGCCGTGATTCAGGACCTGATCTCCATGACCTGTTGAGCTCCTGCACCAGCTTGTTTCTTGCTCCAGATTCCATCACCTGCAGTCTCGTGTGCAGCCACTGATACAACATCCACAGCACCTTGCTACACTGGAAGTTAAGCGGACAGTTGCTTTGCTGTGATTTGTCCATTTTCTTCATAATGCAATCTGTTATATCTTTTGATAAAAAGTTTACGAACATCTCAAAATCTTTTTCAAGAGTTCTTATAATTTGCAAATGCATCTTTAGTTTAGTTTAGTTTAGTTTAGTTTATTTTGGTTTGGTTTAGTCTAGTTTAGTTTACATACACAGCATAGAAACGGAGCCCTAGGCCTACCAAACCCTTGCTGACCAACGATCACCATTACTATATCCCAGACATTTGGAGCAATTTATCGAAGCCAACTAACCTATAGACCTGTACATCTCTGGAACCTGTTTCAGATTAGTTTCATTTTGTAGAATATTATCATTTACTTTAAGTGTCATGCTCAGAATCAAAGATCAAGATTATGATTAATTAAAATCTCTATATTAAATATTATTTTAAAAAATTGCATATTGGAAACCAAAGCAGCAAGGCAAACATCCCAATGTGTGTGCATGTTTTGCATCTGTGCAGATGCTGCCCGACCTGCTGAGTTCCTCCAGCACTTTGTGTTTTGATGCAGCCAAAGGTGGATCTTCCAATGACTGTCACATGGCCTGAGCTCACTGTTAACTGCCCTGGGACCACACCAGCATTTCCTGACCCCAAACATCGTCTGTCCATTCCCTCCACAGGTGCTGCCTGACCTGCTGAGTTCCTCCAGCACTTTGTGTTTTGATGCAGCAAAACTCCTTTCTACGATAAGACGTAGAAACAAAATTAGGTCATTGGGCCCATCGAGTCTACTACACTGTTCATTCATGGCTGATCTATTTTTCCCCCTCAACCCCATTCTCCTACAATCTCCCTGTAACTTTGACAGCTTTACTAATCAATAACCTATCAATCTCCATTTTAAAAATACCCAATGTCTTGGACTCTAGTCCTCTGTGGCAATGAATTCCACAGATTCACCACACTCTGGATAAAGAAATTCCTCCTCCTCTCCAGTACATCCTTTTCTTCTGAGATTGTGCCATCTGGTCCTAGACTCTCCCATTACTGCAACCATCCTTTCCACTTCCACTGTATCCTGGCCTTTCATTATCCGGTAGGTTTCAATGAGATCCCCCCCCCTCATCCTTCTAAACTCCAGTGAGTATAGGCCCAGAGCCTTCAAACACTCCTCATATGTTAACCCAATCATCAAGATGAACAGAATTAGTCCTGTGGAGTTAAATATTATGAATATTTTACCATCTACCATTGTGTTTATACTGATCTGTCGTAATACAGTATTACTGTAGTGATACATTTAATAGTGTTGATATCTGTTTCTACTTACATTTCCACAAGCTGCGTGGGCGGCACGGTAGCGCAGCGGTAGAGTTGCTGCTTTACAGCGAATGCAGCGCCGGAGACTCAGGTTCGATCCTGACTATGGGTGCTGCACTGTAAGGAGTTTGTACGTTCTCCCCGTGACCTGCGTGGGTTTTCTCCGAGATCTTCGGTTTCCTCCCACACTCCAAAGACGTACAGGTATGTAGGTTAATTGGCTGGGTAAATGTAAAAAAAAAAAAATTGTCCCTAGTGGGTGTAGGATAGTGTTAATGTGCGGGGATTGCTGGGCGGCACGGACTTGGTGGGCCGAAAAGGCCTGTTTCCGGCTGTATATATATGATATGATGATATGATAATGCCAGAGAAATATGTATAAACTATAAAATAATGGAGGGTTAAGAAGTATTGGCAGGGGAAGGGGTGGGAAACATGAGAAAAAAAACAAGATTTGGGAAATTTATCTGCTCTTTGTTATCCATTTATTACTGTTATCTACTCATTACTGATGTATTTATGTTGCTCGTGTTTGGGATATGCATATGGAGTACACTCGAGTTAGAGCTTATGATGTATAAAGGTTCATTATAAGCAGGTCTCCAATTATTTTAAAAAACAGTTGAAAGAGACCTGCGTAGACTTTGCTTTCCCAAGTGTGCTTTTCCCCACGATAATCATTTTTCCAAAAATGGTTTAGTTTAGTTTATTTTCACGTGTACTGAGGTACAGTGAAAAGCTTTTATTGCAGTAACTGCAATAACTGCAGTATTAGATTTATGAAGACCAGACAGAGGCATTAACTTATATTTATGCTTTAATGATGTTCACTGCCGAATGTTGGCAGGCATTTCTAGGCCTCTGTTGTTTCTTTACGCAACTGCCCAACCTGCGGTCACTTGAACTTTAGTCAGTAAACTAGGAAAAACGAGGGAAATAATTTGGTGCTGTAGCTAAAGTTTAGTCATTTTTGTTTTCTCTCATCTGGACCTTTTCAACTGGTGAAAAAACAACTTTTGACTGTGGTAGGAAAATTTTATATTTTCTTTGTTAAATTAGTCTTGAGATACCTGGACAATTGCAAATCTGAAGCTGTCCTTTAGACTTTAGAGATACAGCGCAAAAACAGTCCCATTGGCCTACCAAATTCGTGCTGACCAGATATCACCCCCTACTCTAACACTATCCCACACACTAGGGACAATTTACAATTTTACCAAAGCCAATCAACCGACAAATCTGTTTGTCTTTGGAGGAATCAGGAGCACCCAGAGCAAACCCACGAGGAGAACATACAAACTCCGTACAGACAGCACCCATAGTCAGGTTCGAATCTGCGTCTCTGGGGCTGTAAGGCAGCAGTCTACCACTGCACCATTGTGCCGCCCAAGTGAAATAAACCAGCATAACAGGATTGACACAAGATTGAGATTGATCGAATTCATTGAATCAGCCTCACTCCGCAACAAAACTGCCAAATTTTTTGACAAATCAGCTTTCCTGCTACTCCCATGGTTCAGGTGCACCACCTGAGGTCGCAAGTACCTAACTCGATGAATCACAGCTAGGATGTCAACATCCAGAGCAGAAAAGCCAGTTGGTGCCCTGGGCTAGAGGTGTAACTGCCTACACAATAGATCTATTCCAATGGGACATGAACAGAACCTGCAATTAACTCAGATGCATCAACAACATTCATTTGAAACCTCTACAATAAAGTCATGGTTCTGTCAGTGAACCCATGGCAGATTAAACCTGGCTGAGGTTAAGAGTCATTGTCATATGTTTAATTGTTAAATGTATTGGGACGGAACAATGAAACGGGGTTGTTTGCTGCAGCTTCACAGGCGTATTAATGCAATACAATACATAAACATATAATAAATAACAATGCAATCAACTATGTTATACTAGATAACCAAACCAGAATAGTGCCTGTCAACGTACATAGTGCAACATATACAGTGATCATGGTGGTTTGTTGCTGAGGTAGGATTATGATTAGGGTTATGCAGTGTCGTTCAAGAGCCTAATGGTTGCTATGGAGAAGCTGTTTTTAGGTTTTTAGGCTTGCCTTCCTTCTTCATGATGGTGGCAGTGAGATGCTATTAACTGATTTCTTAAAGCAGCGCTTCCTGTAGATCCCAGTAATGGTGGAGAGGTCAATACCTGTAATGGACCCGTCATTGTCCACCACTTTCTACAGCTTCTTGCATTCTTGGGCATTCGAGTTACTGAACCAGGATGTGACGCAAACACTCAGTATGCTCTCTGCCATACGCCTGCAGAGGTCTGATAGAGCATTTGACAACATGCTATATTTCTTCAAACTTCTGAGGAAGTAGAGGTATTGATCAGCTTTCTTTGTGATTGCATAATTGTACCGGGCCCAGGGCAGATCATCAGATAAGTGCAGGCCCAGAAATTTGAGGCAGTTGACACACTCCACTGCTGTCCCGCCGATGAAGACAGGCTTATGAATCCTCAGCTTTCTATTCCTTAAAACAACAATCAAATCTTTGTTCTTGCTAATGTTGAGAGTAAGATTGTTGTTCTGACACAACACAAGCAGATTATCAATCTCCCTTCTGTACTCTGACTGATTGTTATCCGCTCTCTGTCCAACGATTGTGGTAATGAAGATGATATTGGTGAAGTGTCTGGCTGCACAGTGATGTGTATGGAGAGAGTAGAACTAATCCATTCCTTTTAACAGGGAGAAACCTTTGAGGATAAGAGAGATACATTTTAGATAGTGATTCTTTCTCATTGAATTTACCATCTAATTTAGGTGCTTTACTTTAAATGGCATGTTTACATTTTAATTCCTTTACAAAGTTCAAAATAAATTGTATATGTAAACTGTTTGACAGCTATGACAGCCAGTTCATCTTGTGCCCATGGTATCAGCATGGGTGATGTAGTCTGGGCCTATAATTCCTGGAATTTAGAGGAATGAAAGGTGATATCATTGAAACATGCAACATTTTCTTACTGAGCTTGACATTCAAGACTTTGTTGTCCAGGATGGAATGACTGGAACTGGTGGTCATAGTCTCAAAATAAGATTTTTTTTAGATTTTAGATTTAGAGATACAGCGCGGAAACAGGCCCTTCGGCCCACCGAGTCCGCGCCGCCCAGCGATCCCCGCACACTAACATTATCCTACACACACTAGGGACAATTTTTACATTTACCCAGTCAATTGACCTACATACCGGCTATTTACGATAAAGATGAGAAGAAATACTCTCACCCAAAGATTGGGACAAACAAGCACAGGTACAAGTCATTCGGTTATAAGGAAAACATATTTATTATCTAGGTTGCATCCAGTATAAAGATGCACGACTAATCAATGAAAGCCACTGTTGGTTCCTCAAAACATCCACTGAGTGATTACGGTGCAGTCTCCTTTTATCCTTCTGTTCCAATGACCCATGGCTTCACTTCCATCTGGTTGAGCTTACTCTCTCCCTGTCTCTCTCAACTCACACTCTATATTATTTTTCTCTTTGGTCTTGCCTTATTAACTTCCAATCTCCACACCTATCATGCTCTGTTGCTTTCAAAAATTACATTTGACGTTTCATTTATTACTGCCTCTTCACTTATAGGTTAAGCCATTTCCTATCATCCATGTTTCCTTTCTCACAGACAGAGCTGTTTTCTGAATGGTGCACTTACACTAACTGTTTAGAATTCTGCCACAAACATCACTTGCTTTAGCCCTTTGAATGTTTTAACTCCATTCTTATTCTCCTTCTCTTAATCAATGCTTTGGACCTACTTATTTCAAGAACATAGTTCATTTGCAAAACACAAAGTGCTGGAGGAACTCAGCGGGTCAGGCCGCATCCATGGAGGGAATGGACAGGCAGTCTTTCGAGTTGAAATCCTTCTTCAGTCTGATTGTTGTAGGGGGAAAAAGCTGGAAAAGGGAGGTGAAAATGAGACAAACCCTGTTAAGCGATGGGTGCTGGAATGGGACTATAAGTGGATGGAGCTGCAGTTCAAAACAGGGCTGCCAGGAGCAAGGCTCAGCAGACTGCCAGGCGTTGCGCCAATGAGTACTGGACACAGCTTAGTGAGGACATCCAGACGGCCGCCATAACAGGGAACATCAGGGGAATGTACGATGGCATTAAGAAGGCACTAGGACCAGTCCAGAGCAAGACAGCCCCCCTCAAATCCTCCACTGGGGAAGTAATCACAGACAAATGGAGAGATGGGTGGAACACTAGTCCGGCCTCTACTCAAGAGAGAACACTGTGTCCCCCTCAGCCCTTGAAGCTATCGAGTGCCTGCCGACCATGGATGAGTTAGATGGAGAGCCGACGGTAGAAGAGCTCAGCAAGGCCATTGACAGCCTGGCCTCAGGCAAGGCCCCAGGCAGCGACGGGATTCCCCCTGACCTGATCAAGCACTGCAAGACTACCTTACTGCTTCCTTTGCATGAAGTCCTCTGCCAGTGCTGAGAAGGAGTTGTACCACAGGACATGAGGGATGCCACGATCATTACCCTCTACAAGAACAAGGGCGAGAGAAGTGACTGCAACAACTACAGAGGCATCTCCCTCCTCAACATCGTCGGCAAGGTCTTTGCTCGGGTCATCTTGATCCGCCTGCAGAAGCTGGTAGAACGTGTCTACCCAGAGTCACAGTGCAGTTTCTGAGCTGGAAGGTCAACAGTAGACATGGTCTTCTCCCTTCGCCAGCTCCAGGTGCAGAGAACAGCGGATGCCCCTGTATATTGCTTTCATTGACCTCACCAAGGTGTTTGACTTCGTCAGCAGAGATGGCCTATTCAAGGCTCTCCCAAAGATTGGCTGCCCACCAAAACTGCAGAGCATGATAGAATCCTTCCACATCAACATGAAGGGGACAGTGCAGTGCAGTTCAATGGCAGTTTCTCGGAGCCCTTCGACATCCGCAGTGGCGTCAAACAAGGCTGCGTCCTCGCTCCCACACCCTTTGGGATTTTCTTCGCTCTGCTCCTGAAATATGCCTTCGGCACCGCAACAGAGGGGATCTACCTGCGTACTAGATCAGACGGCAAGCTCTTCAACCTCACCCGCCTCCGAGCCAAGACAAAAGTACGTGAAGCTCTCATCAGAGACATGTTGTTCGCCGATGACGCAGCAGTTGTGTCCCACACCCAGCAGGAACTACAGTCATTGATGGACCTCTTCTATTGGGCTTGCAAGGACTTTGGGCTGACCATCAGCCTGAAGACGAATGTCCTGGGACAGGATACAAAGGCACCGCCTGTCATCACCATCGACGACTACGAACTCAATGCCGTCCATCAGTTCATGTACCTCGGCTCCACCATCACCGACAACCTCTCCTTGGACACAGAGATTGACAAGAGGATCGGGAAGGCAGCTACAACTCTCGCTCGCCTCACAACTCGAGTGTGGACCAATCCAAAGCTGACAGTGAAGACAAAGATAGCAGTCTACAACGCCTGTGTCAACAGCACGCTGCTGTACGGCAGTGAGACATGGACTACATATGCCAGACTGGAGAGAAGACTCAACACCTTCCACCTTAGAAGCATCAGCCGTATCCTGGGTATATCCTGGCAAGACAGAGTGTCCAACGCCGAGATTCTGTCTCGCGCTGGCCTTCCGAGTATGTACACTCTACTCAGGCAGCACAGGCTGCGGTGGCTGGGCCATGTCCACCGCATGGAGGATGGCCGTATTCCAAAAGACATCCTCTATGGAGAGCTAACATCTGGGAGGAGAACCATCGGCCGCCCCCAGCTACGTTACAAGGATGTCTGCAAGAGAGATTTGAAGGTGCTCGACATCGATGTGGAGTCCTGGGAGAGCCTTGCAGCTGACCGCACAAGGTGGAGAGGTACCATGAACCAACATCTCAAAACGGGGGAAGAGAAACTGATGAACGCAGCGGCAGAAAAGCGGGCACGCAGAAAGGAGCGCAGCAACTTCGACAGACCAGAGTCCACACACAAATGTGACCTTTGTGATTGAGACTGTCACTCCCGCATTGGTCTCTTCAGCCACAAGCGACGCTGCTCTAGCCGAGGTGTGGAGCAAGCAGCCAACTAGGATGCATCACCCATGGTCAGCCATGACCGAGGGGGCCTAAGATAAGACAAAACAGAGATGTAATGCTAAGGCTCTATAAGGCGCTGGTCAGGCTGCATTTGGAGTATTGTGAACAATTTTGGGCACCATATCTGAGGAAGGATGTGCTGGGCCTGGAAAGGGTCCAGAGGGCCTGTGCTCGCTGGAGGTTAGAAGAATGAGGAGGGACCTTATTGATACATACCTAATAGTGAAGGGCTTGGATAGAGTGGATGTGGAGAGGCTGTTTCCACTAGTGGGAGAGCCTAGGATTAGAGGTCATAGCCTCAGAATTAAAGAACGTTCCTTTAGGAAGGAGATGAGAAGGAATTTATTTAGTCAGAGGGTGGTGAATCAGTGGAATCCTCTGCCACAGAAGGCTGTGGAGACCAAGTCAATGGATATTTGTAAGGCAGGGATAGATAGATTCTTGATTAGTGTGGTGTCAGAGGTTATGGGCAGAAGGCAGGAGAATGGGGTTAGGAGGGAGAGATAGATCAGCCATGATTGAATGGCGGAGTAGACTTGATGAGCTGAATGGCCTAATTTTACTCCTATCACATGGCCTTATGACCTTATGATACGGGTGAAGGGGGTTTGATTGGTAGATGGGTGGAGTAAGTGACAATAGCTAGAGATGAAAACGAGTCAATAGAGTGTCAGATAAGGAGAGAAGAGGAGGTGTGAAATGTACAAAGGGTGGCACACTGGCGCAGCCATAGAGTTGCTGCCTTAGAGCGACAGTGACCCGGGTTCGATCCTGACTATGGGTACTGTCTGTATGGAATTTGTACATTCTTCCCGTGACCGCGTGGGTTTTCTCTGGGCGCTCTGGTTTCCTCCCACACTCCAAAGACGTACCGGTTTGTAGGTTAATTGGCTTCGGTAAAAATTGTCAATTGCCCCTAGTATGTGTGTGTAGAATCGTGCTAGTGTACTGGAATCACTGGACAGCATGGACTTGGTGGGCCAAAGGACCTGTTTCCACACTGTATCACTAAACTAAACTAAGCTAAACAGCAGATGCTGGAATCTTTTTTTTTTTAATGCTGTTTGGAATCTTAGTTCATTAGGATGTCCCTGATAGATTTAGTGTACTGGGACTAACCTGGTTTGGATCTAACAACATCACAGCCTCACACTCTAGGTTAGTGCTTATCTGATGTGACACCTCCCTTTCTAGTTGCAATACTATGTTGTTGCAGTAGGGGTGTCTTCATGCCCATTTCTAAAACAGAAATCGAAATAAAAGGCATTCGTCAATATTAGCAGAAAAGTTCCAGGGCTAAAAATAATGAACATTTAAACATCTATAGTAACAGAACTAATTTGAATAGGTTGTACAGAGCAAAGTGCTGCCTGCTTGAAGAATGTGATTGTACATCTAATGGTTGGAGAATTTATCAGGCAATAGATATTAATAGGGTTAAGGTGGCATATATATATATATATGAATGCGCAAAGAAGTTGCGCAAACATACTTAAAAAAAACTGAAGTCAAAGTAAAGACAATGAGGTACAAATATACAATTCTTTTCAGTGTCGTTGCTTGTAGGATTTCAAGCTGGATTATTCTGTGCCAGGCATGCCAAACATTTTACATGGAGGCGTAATTAGTACTGCAGGTGCTATTATTGGTTACTCACGGGAGCAAACGTCCACTGAGGCTTTTTATGAAACATATCCCCACTTGTATCAAATATAATATGACAGATATTGTAACCTAAATCTGCCTGTAGAACAGCTGAAGACATTGTGTCCCAGTTCAAAATGTTAGCTTGATATAATTTTTGGGTAATATATATTTTTTTGGTCAATGTATTAAATTTGTAAACATGTGAACACATTTTGCAGAATTGTGCCCCAGAACAGAACATTCTGTACCTAGACCACACAGCAGCAATTTGAATATTGATACCAGTGTGTTAATTTTCTTCGATTAAAATACAATTTGATTCACAAAGTTAAATAAAATGCACAATTTGTAGTTGCATTTCTCAACCACCGACAACTTCCCCCCAACTTTGCTCCACTTGAGTAGAGCCCACAATTTCAGGTGACTCAACTAAGGAATTTAGGTAACTGGAAAGAACATGCAATGTGTACATTTCTAGTCCGGCGCAACAAAAAAAAGAAAATCAACCAGGATCGAAAGCAATGTATATTAAGCAAAGCAAAAATATCTCTTGCTTTACTGCAGGAGATCGGACCGTCGCTCGCTCCTTGTGGAGGAGCGGGAGAGTTGGGACTTGCAACAGGTACGCACCTCTAGCAGGACCAGGACCAGGACCAGCCCCGCCTTGCCTTGCCTTGCCTTGCTGCCGGGAGGAGGGGCACCGGGCTCGGGTGGCTGCCCTGATGAATAATTGAAGGATTCACATACCTGCAATGCTCTCCTGCTGGTATTAAGCTCGCCTCTCATAACGTTTTTTAATTGTTCAAGATATGAACCACTGTAAATCCCGTGGAGAAATGCTTGCCTTGTACAGGGACCTACTGTTGGAAGTTTTCTTGGGTAAGTTGCCATTTCAAATCTGTTATTGCTTGGGCTGTTATTGCATTATTCATTTGTCTGAAATACGATGATGGGTTGTCAGAAAATTAAGACATTATAGTTTTTAAAAAAAATTACAGTAAAAAAAGTCTGAGGAAAGTAATATTGGATTATTTATTGAAAATATGATCAAGAATAGAGTTTAATCATGGTTTTCAAACCCGCATGCATTATTAATTGTAATCATATGAATAGTTCATTGGTCGTGTGGGAAACAAAATGCTGTATTGTCATTAATAAAGAGTAATATCAAGACTGGTTTATTTGCTTAAATTAATGAAACCTTTAAAATCTGACAATGGGCATCATGCTCTGGACTACTTGAGAAACAAACACTGATTCTCTCTGTACAGGTGGTATTGTCTATTGTCTATTGTAACAAAACATTTTTTCCTGTGACATTTTTAAAAACCTTTTTTGCTGTCTCGATAGTTAATAAGGTGGAACTTTCTGAAGCTCAGTTGAGTATGTATGATTGAATCATTAATCCAGAAATTTGGAGGAATAATCTGGACATGTATAGTTCAAGCCTTCCTGCGACAGCTTTATAATCTAAATCTGAAGAAGGGTCTCGACCCGAAACGTCACCCATTCCCTTCTCTCCAGAGATGCTGCTTGTCCCGCTGAGTTACTCCAGCGTTTTGTGTCTATCTTCGATGTAAACCAGCATCTGCAGTTCTTTCCTACACTTATAATCTAAAAGCTGTTTCAACAATTATACAGATCAAATCAAGGAACCATAAAGCAAAGTAGTTGTAGTAAAACCCAACTGGTTCCATTATGCCCTTTTGCTGAAGGTACCCCGCCGTACGTATTGGTCTGGACTCGATGTCACCACAATCCCACGGCCAAAATGGCTTGATGCCTTCTTGGTGTGGAGTGCACACTGTGAGAGGAACCACTTGTGAATTGTGTTTCAAGAAATGCGATCGTCTCTTGGCAGCTAGTTGGGAATAGCAGATGTTATGAATTAAAAACACTCTTTCTCTTTTTTTATCAGATAATGAATGTTCAGATGTGAATGTTCAGATATGAATGTTTTGTGGCAGTACAGAGAAAAACTGATTCAGAATGAGTTTGGAAATATATTCAATAATATTTGGGAAATATCAGATATTTGGTGAATGGTATACCTGACATCATATGTGGAAATAGAAACAGAACTAATATTTTAGATCTGGAAGCAGAATAGGTTTTATAGATGTGACAGGTTTTATGCAAACTGACATGGAGATAGATGATTGAGGGGCAGGGCGGTGTTGTGTTGGGAAAAAGACCTGAAAGGTTTAATGGTGGTGCGAGGTAAAGTTGAATGGTACTTGGATAAATGAAATGAAGGATGGATAGAAGCTACTAATGGCAACAGCAATATTGATCCTAATACTTATGTTTTTGAAATATGCATGTCATAAACTGAAATTTAAATGTTGAGTGGGGTGGTGAAATGCCCATTTATCCTTTTCACGTTGATAACGATTACGTCTTCACTCGATGGTGGAAATACAGGATCTCTTTTTTTAGCCCACACCCATTCTTTCCCTGCCCCTTCGATGTTTACAATGTGCTTATATGTAACATTTATCAGTTCATGCAAAGGGTCATCTGCACAAATGTTTCTTGATTTGCTGAAAATTTTTCGGCACCTGCAGTTTATTGTGCAATTTACAGATTCTGAGATGCTGCAGAGATATTTTACCATAACTTTGTTTGTTTTTCTTCGGCGCCAGATTAATGAAAGTAATTATTGCAAATACCTGCATTCCTTCTCTCGATCTGCATTCATTGAGCTCATTCGCTGATCATTTTATAAATGTGATCTCTAGAGATTTTATATTTGGTTATAATTTGTTATTTTTTGTCTTTCATTTTCAATCTATTGATATATAAATGCACGCTACTTTTATATTTACCCTACATATAGTAAATCCAATACAATGAAATACTTTTATTCACAAAGTGCTGGAGTAACTCAGCAGGTCAGGCAGCATCTCGGGAGAGAAGGAATGGGTGACGTTTCGGGTCGAGACCCTTCTTCAGACTGAAGGGTCTCGATCCGAAACGTCACCCATTCCTTCTCTCCCGAGATGCTGCCTGACCTGCTGAGTTACTCCAGCACTTTGTGAATAAATCGATTTGTACCAGCATCTGCAGTTATTTTCTTATACAATGAAATACTTATTTTGGTTGTTGGAAAATACTTTATTTGCTTCTTGCCACCATATATTATTGGGTTCTTAATTAAGACATTTTACTTCGGCCCGGGTTGAACAGCAAAATAATGCATCTCTTGGAAGAGTTTGCGTTATATACTCTAATAAATATATGGCAAAACAAAGACCGATGTTGTTTAGATTTTTTTCCTGCTATGGATACAGGGAATACAGACAATGGAAACATCATTTAACTCTGCTTATAATTTTACCAAGGGGGAGTAATATTATACCTTGAGAGCGATTTGTATGCAAATTTCCAGGCTGGTATGTGAAGGTTGATGGTTTTGTTTTTGGTTGAGGCTATTACAAATATCCTCCAGTCTGAATCTTGAGTGTCGACTTTTCTGACTTATTCTGGTCGTCCTTCTCCTTGACTCCTGCTTCCTGCAAACCTCTACCAGTGTTGGTAGGATGAGCCTTGGCTGGATGGCAGCTACTTGGAATGGACAGATTTGGCCTTTCATAAATTCAGCACTAAGTGATGTCTGTTATTAGATCCCTCTATTTATTTATTTTTAATTACTTCCTCCATTTGTACAATTCAGGAAAAGGCGTTTGTTTATTTTTGTGACTTGGGACAAAGTGGAACTGTAAATCATTACTTATTTAACTGGTTCACAAGTATCCTTTAGTGAGCATTTGTCACTATCTGATTTCCTGTTATGTTTGCACAAAGTAATTCATTTCACTTGTGAAATGTTCTGTAACTGAAAATAATGAAGGACATAAAGTTGAAAGGAAGCACAGATACAGGATCCTGTAAGATACAGTATTTAACAGTCCTGGATTTAACTGAATAACCTCTGTGAGGCTGGAGGAGCAATTAAAAATTGAGGAACAGAGTCATCTTTATCTTGAAAGAAGACTGAGGTGGCTATTAAGAAATCCGAGAGGAGCGATCTCAGGAAGTGCCTGCAGATTCCCAATATCTCTGTCTAATGGGGACAGACCTCATCAGCTCAGGTTTCCAAAAATGAATCCCTGAATATGAATTAACAACAAAGCTTCAACCAGTAGTGGAGGGAGATGGTTATGGATGTCGAGTAACACACTGACATTTTTAACCAAGTTTAATTTTGTTTAGAGATACAGTGCCCACCAAGTGCACGCCGACCATCGATCGGCACTAGTTCTATCCTAGACACTAGGGAAAATTTACAGAAGCCAATTAACTTACAAACCTGTACATCTTTGCAATGCATGAGGAAATGCACCAGAAAATGCAGCCAGAGAAAACCCACGCCGTCACAAGGAGAATGTGCGAAGTCCACATGACAGAGTCTCTGGCTCTGTAAGGCAGTAACTCTACCACTGTGCCACCTCTTGTACTGAGAGTTCCACGTTGCAAGAGTTATTGCCCTTCCAATGGGTTATTAGTAAATCTAATTGCAGAGATTTACATGAATGTTAAAGATCCCTAGTTTCTATTTGAGATTAGGGAATTGTGTCATTAACTTGACCATATTCATTTGGAAATTGTTGTTGTAAAATGAAGTACCTACATTTGTCTTGTTCCTGTTTTTGTGATGCCACTATGCAATAAATAACTACCATACTTACCAGTAATTTATTAGATTGAAATTGGTTTGGGATTTTGGAAAGATATGAAAACATGCAAATGGATATTCTTCACATAAATTAAATCTAGATTAAATTGGCTAAAATTGTAGATCCATAGGAAATTTGCAAGTAAGATTAAAATGTTCACACAGGCTATTGGAAGCAGTTAATGTCTAAATGAGAGCACTATGTATTCATAACTTTGTCAATGGGTGATGACTCCATGGCAGAGAAAAATATCTATGTTATTGTCATAACAAGTACAAATATTATGACAAGATTCTATTTTATTGATTGCATTCCACGAACATGTGCAAGCAAACTTGCTTAACTGTTTCTCCACAGTTGTTCACACAATAAGCACCATTAAATGTGGTCATATCAGCCTTAAATTGTAACCTTGCAGTCACCTGAAGATGTACCTTGCACATCAATCTGAATATATTGATTTGCTGGAAATAAATTATATTGTAAGCAAGTAAGATTCTAATTAATCAGAGCAGTTTTGCATTTGGATGTACAGTGCAGATAAACGCATTTAAAAAAAACACAGCCAACGAATGGTGCATGAGTTTTTTATTGTCATTTTTTTGTGATGCCATGAATAAAAACACATCAAATGTATGTTACTGTTTGAAATTTGATGAGAGAATGTGTAAAACCTGATCAAAACAATTGGCCTTTCCTCTTGCAATTCACGATTTTTCTTGTCCATTTTCTAAATTGTTTTGTTTTCAATTTTAATTTCAGGTTACATTTCCCTCTCCCTTTACTATGGTTTGCCCCCGATGATCTGGTACTTCCCGCTTCAGATTTTGGATCTCTCTGGCTATGAAGTCTTCGCTGCAGTTTATTGCACACCTTTAATATTAAACATCTCGGCAGTGTGGAAATTGGCTAATAACAAGTATGTCCTGGCCCTTCTCAGGCTGATCACTATAGGTAAGTGAGTGTTTTGCTTTTCCATAACTAGTAAACATATTTATTTGTTTAATCTTGTGCCTGCACCTGCCATCTCAGCGGGTTACTGTTGAAACAAATCCCAAATATGCACCAACGCAAAAAAACAGAAAATCATTATTGCGTGATGGGAAGGTAACAAGTTACACATCCTATTTTATTTGATTACATCGAGGTACAAAGTAGATCAGCCCAGAGCCCATGTTTATCCACTAATTATATTTAAAGAATTGCAAGTCCAGTTCAATATAGGTTTGGGAATGTGGGACGTTTTGGGTGGAGACCCTTCTTCAGTCTGAAGAAGGGTCTCCACCCGAAACCTCACCCATTCCTTCTCTCCAGAAATGCATCCTGTCCCGCTGAGTTACTCCAGCATTTTGTGTCGATCTGTGATTTAAACCAGCATCTGCAGTTCTTTCCTACACACTCAATATATGTTTAGTTTGGTCTAGTTTAGAGATACAGTGTGGAAACAGGCATACAATGTGGAAACAGGCCCTTCGGCCCACCGAGACTGCGCTGACCACGATCCCCATACACTAACACCATCCTACAAACTACGGACAATTTACAATTACATCAAGCCAATTCGTTTCGGAAGTGGCGGCGCTGCCCCTGCAGCTGTGGCTCGCCGGTAGTCTGTTTGTCTTTCTTCTTTTTTTGTCTAATTGTTAGCGTTAGATATACGTAATAGCCTATTTTTAGCGGTGTATTGTGTGGAGCGGGGGAGGGGGGGGTAGGAAAAACCTTTTTAAAAATCTCTTCCTCAACGGAGATGCGACCCTTTTCCGTCATCACAAGTGACTTTCAGAGGGTTTACAACATAGAGGAGGACATCGCTAGACCACAGGGGTCACCGTGGATTGTGAGTTGGACCGGCAGGCGACGTGGACGGCGAAGAGAGAGGAAGCAGAAGCGAGAATGCCGGGCAGGATTACTGGCTAGGCTAAGGAAGCAACCGCACAAACCTCCACTTCCGAGTATTTTCCTCACAAACGCCCGATCTGTCACGCATAAAATGGATGAATTGGAGCTGTTGATCGCTTCTAATTCCATCGTCCGGACCTGCTGTGTGATGATTATAACCAAAAGCTGGTTACACCCGTTAATCCCTGATGCCGCAGTGCAACTAGCTACAGGCAGGACAGAAGCAAGGAGTCGGGTAAGAGCAGAGGAGGGGGGCTCTGTGTCTATCTACACAATGACTGGTGTGCCAACCGCAGGATTGTTGCCCGACATTGTTGTCCTGATCTTGAAGCTCTCTCAGTTTTATGTAGACCCTTCTATTTACCCCGAGAGCTGAGCGTAGTGATAGTCACTGCTCTCTACATTCCTCCCGAAGCTAATATTAGCATTGCTCTCAGCCACTTACTAGCCATTGTAAGCAAACAGCAGCGAGCCCACCCGGTGCACATATCATAGCAGGGGATTTTAATCAAGCATGTTTTAGAACAGTACTCCCCAACTTTTACCAGCATGTGAAATGTGCAACAAGGGGGAAAAACACTTTAGACCATGTTTACTCAAACGTTACACATGTTTACAGAACTGTAACTCTACCTCACCTTGGCCAGTCGGGCTACCTTTCACTGCTCCCGTTTCCTGCATACACCCCCCTCGGAAGAACAACAAAACCATCACAACTTGGCCCGAAGGGGCCCTATCCCAGCTACAGGATTGCTTTGATCACATAGAATGGGATTTATTTGGTCAAGGGGACTAGGAGGAATACACAGAAACTGTGCCTTTTTACATTAAAAGCTGCATTGACAACGTTACAGTCAATAAACGCATCCGGGTGTTTCCCAATCAGAAACCCTGGATGACAAGGGACGTCCAAACACTTCTTAAAAACCGCAACACCGCCTTCAGGTCAGGTGACCGAGCCCAGTACAGCACCGCGAGAGCTGACCTGAAGAGAGGCATAAAGGAGGCCAAGGTGACCTACAAGAGGAGGATCGAGGACCACCTGTCACACAACGACCCACGAAGAGTGTGGCAAGGGTTACAGCACATAACCAACTATAAAGGCAGTACCAACAGCACTGTAAATGCCGACGAGGAGGAGCTTAACCGTTTTGTCACCCGGTTTGAGGCTAATAGGCCTACTACTGACTCGCTGCCACCACCCGCCTCTAACACCCACACACTCACACTACAGGAACAGGATGTGAGGCGTGTGCTGAGGTCGGTAAATCCAAGTAAGGCTGCTGGACCTGATGGTTTCCTAAGTAAAATACTCCGGGCATGTGCTGACCAACTCGCTGGGGTCTTCATAAAGATTTTTAACATCTCTCTGTCACAAGCTGTTATACCACCCTGCTTAAAGTCAGCCACTATCATTCCTATTCTCAAAAAAACAGTCCCTGAGGACCTGAATGATTATAGACCGATTGTACTTACACCAGTGATTATGAAGTGCTTCGAGAAACTAGTCTTGCATCACATTAGAACCAGTCTATCTTCCTCCTTCGACCCATATCAGTTTGCCTACAGAGATAACAGATCGACTGAGGATGCTGTCGTCATAGCAACTCACACCGCTCTGACCCACTTGGAACATCGGGAAAGCTATGTGTGGATGTTATTCATTGATTATCGCTCAGCATTCAATACAATCATTCCAGACATTTTAATCAACAAACTGATTGGCCTAGGCTTCTCACCCTCCATCTGTACATGGATCAAAGACTTTCTCACCGCCCACAGAGAGTTACTTTACTCAGTACTCCATCTCTGCTCAAACCCACCATTCCTTGAAGCAGTCTGGGGAAGCCCATTACATCTTCCTCCATCTTCCAATCCCACATGGTCAGATTGCTGTCAGATTGTGAATAGCAATGATTCCTGTGATACTGCACTAATCACAGACTACTGACCTGTGAAAGGTGACTTTCTTCTTATTGTCTTGGTTGACTGTACAAGTGTCAGTGAGAACACACTCGGAGTAAGTACTGTGCACTGTTCTGGTCGAAGGATGTGATTAAGTTGATTGACCACGATGTTACCTGAGTTTGCAGGGTTGAGTTATAACGAGAGGTTGGACATGCTGGGACTTTTTTCTTTGGAGCGTAGGAGCCTGAGTGGTAACTTTATTGAAGTGTACAAGGGGGCCATGGATAAAGTGAACACTCAGTCTCTTCCCTAGGGTAGACGATTCTAAAACGAGATTCAAGGATTCAAGGCATAGGTTGAAGGTGAGAGGGGAGAGATTTAAGAGGGACCTCAGACCTCACTTGGAGGATAGTCCGTATCCGGAATGAGTTGTCAGAGGAAGCTATCGACGAGGATACAATCGCGACTTTAAAAAAACATTTGGACAGATATATCGATGGATAGGAAGGGTTTTGAGGGCTATGGGTCAATACAGGTTGAAGGGACTAGCTTGGTTGGCATGGACAAGGTGGGCCAAGGAGCCTATTTCACTGCTGTGCATCTCTGACTCAAATATTAATTTATATGGTAAGTCATTTGACCTGAAACTTTGAATTTGACCTCTTTCACTCCCCACAAACTGCCTGTTGAATATTTACAGCATTTTCTATTTTTATTTCTGCTTTCACGGCAAATACGGCTTTTTATTTTTCATTTGCTGCTCAGAAACATTAAACCTAGAAATTATAATATGCTGTGCTTAGATTTTTAGATTTAGATTTAGAGATACAGCGCAGAAACAGGCCCTTCGGCCCACCGGGTCCGCGCCGCCCAGCGATCCCCGCACACTAACACTATCCGACACCCACTAGGGACAATTTTCACATTTGCCCAGCCAATTAACCTACATACCTGTACGTCTTTGGAGTGTGGGAGGAAACCGAAGATCTCGGAGAAAACCCACGCAGGTCACGGGGAGAACGTACAAACTCCATACAGACAGCACCCGTAGTCAGGATCGAACCTGAGTCTCCGGCGCTGCATTCATTGTAAAGCAGCAACTCTACCGCTGCGCCACCGTGCCGCCCACATACTTCACATAAAACAAATACTTTTGGGTTAAATATTGGTTAAAGCTCCCTAGGTGGATCACTGCCATTATCTGAAACAGCAGAGAGGTACACTGCACACCACAAGCCTGATGTTTGTTTTCAAGTTATTTGACTAGAATTATTTCAGTCCTTATTAATCAGACCTATTATTTAAGGAACAAGAAGTGTTGCTGCCCAAAAGATGTTAAAACTTTTGTTTACTAATTTTTCTTTACTTTTTCCTTTGGAGCATAGGAGCCTGACGGGTGACTTTATTGAGGTGTACAAGATCATGTGACCCATGGGTAAAGTAAACGATCACAGTCTTTTTCCCATGGTGGAGGATTCAAAAGCTAGAGGGCATAGGTTCAAGGTGAGAGGGGAGAGATTTATTGTCGCGCCTGGCCAACAGAGAAGCTCCTTTCGTCTCTGTGCTAAATCCGGGGCCACTGGTGACTGTTTCTCCACCCACCCATTTCTCTTGTACATCCTTCTTGCATATTCCTCGCCCACAGACTCTCCTGCAGTGCACAGTGTCTGAGAACAAAGAATTCTTTGAGGGAAAATTCCTCAGGTAGATTGTATTGTACTGTGGTATCCCAATTTATTGCATCGTGAAATAATTTAATAATATGGTGGCTCAACATTCCTGTCTCCACCCTAAAGGAGACCTTAAATAGCTTTTGCATACCGACAGGAGAACATAGAATCATAGTGCGTGGAAACAAGCCCTTTGGCCCAATTTGGCCACCCCAGCCAACATGCCCCAGCTACTAACTGTTTAACTATTTCTTAAACATTGAGATAGTCCCTGCCTCGACTACCTCCTCTGGCAGCTTGTTCCATGCACCCACCACACTTTGTATGAAAAAGTTACCCCTCTGATTCCTATTAAATCTTTTCCCCTTCACCTTAAACCTATGTCATCTGATCCTTGATTCACCTACACTAGGCAAGACACTGTGCATCTATCCGATCTATTCCTCTCACGATTTTATACACCTCTATTAGATCACACCTCTTCCTCCTGCATCCAAGGAATAGAGTCCCAGCCTACTCAGCTTCTGTCTATAGCCTCAGACCCTCTAGTCCTGGCAACATCCTCGTAAATCTTTTCGGTACCCTTTCAGGCTTATTAACATCTTTCCTATAACATGGTGCCAAGAACTGAACACAATACTCTAAATGCGGCCTCGCCAACGTCTTATACAACTGCAACATGACCTTCCAACGTCTATACTCAATACTCTGACTGATGAAGACCAATGCGCCAAAAGCCTTTTAGACCACCTTCAAGGAACCATGCACCTGCACTCTTAGATCCCTCTGCTCTACAACACTCCCCAGAGCCTTACCATTCACTGTGTAGGTCCTGCTGATATAGACTTCCCAAAACGCAACACCTCACATTTCTCTGTATTAAATTCCATCAACCATTCCTCAGCCCACCTGGCCAATTGATCAAGATCCTGCTGCAATTGTTCACAACCATCTTCACTATCTGCAAAACCACCCACTTATGTATCATCAGAAAACTTGCTAATCTTGCCATGTATGTTCTCATCCAAATCATTGATGTAGATGACAAACAATAACGGGCCTAGTACCGAACCCTGAGGCACACCACTAGTCACAGGCCTCCAACCCGAGAAGCAACTTTCCACCATCACAGTGATATTTCAGGAATCACTAGAGTCAGGAGTGGTTCCAGATGAATGGCAAATTGCCAATATTGCCCCGCTGCACAAGAAGTAAGCAAAGCAGATTAGTGGGAACTATAGGCCGGTTAGTCTGACCAGTGGATGGTAAGATTTTAGGGTCCATCATAAAGATGGAGTACTT
Source organism: Rhinoraja longicauda (assembly GCF_053455715.1). Lineage (NCBI taxonomy): Eukaryota > Metazoa > Chordata > Chondrichthyes > Rajiformes > Arhynchobatidae > Rhinoraja > Rhinoraja longicauda. Next base: position 62,841,910 of record NC_135953.1, on the reverse strand, counting down.
TGAAGTTCACGATAAAATAGACCGGAGTCAACATGGCATTGTGAAGGGGAGGTCTGCAGAAGGATTTGGATAGGTTGGGAGAGTGGGCAAAGAAGTGGCAGATGGAATATAGTGTAGCAAATTGTGGTCATCCATTTTGGTAGTAGGAATAAAGATGTAGATTATTTTCTAAATGGGATGAGAATCCAGAAATCGGAGGTGCAAAAAGATTGGGGAGTGCCGGTGCAGGATTCCCAAAAAGTTAATCTGCAAGTTGAATTGGTAGTAAAGGAAACAAACGCAATGCAAGCATTTATTTTGAGAGGGCTTGTGTACAAAAACAGGGATGTAATGCTGAGGCTCGATAAGGTGCTGGTCAGGCCGCATTTAGAATTTTGTGAGCAGTTTTGGGCACCATATCTGAGGAAGGATCTGGAGAGGATCCAGTGGAGGTTTACGAGAATAATCCCAGGAATGAGTAGGTTAACATATGATGAGTGTTTGACGGCACTGGGCCTGTACTTGCTGGAGTTTAGAAGAATGAGGGGGGACCTCATTGAAACCATATAGAACAATGAAAGGCTTGGGTAGAGTGGATGTGGAGAAGATGATTCCACTAGTGGGAGAGTCTAGGACTAGAGGTCATAGCCTCAGAATTAAAGGACGTTCTTTTAGGAAGGAGATGAGGATGAAATTCTTTAGCCAGAGGGTGGTGAATAGACAATAGACAATAGGTGCAGGAGTAGGCCATTCAGCCCTTCGAGCCAGCACCGCCATTCAATGCGATCATGGCTGATCACTCTCAATCAGTACCCCGTTCCTGCCTTCTCCCCATACCCCCTCACTCCGCTATCCTTAAGAGCTCTATCCAGCTCTCTCTTGAAAGCATCCAACGAACTGGCCACCACTGTCTTCTGAGGCAGAGAATTCCACACCTTCACCACTCTCTGACTGAAAAAGTTCTTCCTCATCTCCGTTCTAAATGGCCTACCCCTTATTCTTAAACTGTGGCCCATTGTTCTGGACATCCCCAACATTGGGAACATGTTTCCTGCCTCTAATGTGTCCAATCCCCTAATTATCTTATATGTTTCAATAAGATCCCCCCTCATCCTTCTAAATTCCAGTGTATACAAGCCTAATTGCTCCAGCCTTTCAACATACGACAGTCCCGCCATTCCGGGAATCAACCTAGTCAACCTACGCTGCACGCCCTCAATAGCAAGAATATCCTTCCTCAAATTTGGAGACCAAAACTGCACACAGTACTCCAGGTGCGGTCTCACCAGGGCCCGGTACAACTGTAGAAGGACCTCTTTGCTCCTATACTCAACTCCTCTTGTTACGAAGGCCAACATTCCATTGGCTTTCTTCACTGCCTGCTGTACCTGCATGCTTCCTTTCAGTGACTGATGCACTAGGACACCCAGATCTCGTTGAACATCCCCTCTTCCTAACTTGACACCATTCAGATAATAATCTGTCTTTCTATTCTTACTTCCGAAGTGAATAACCTCACACTTATCTACATTAAACTGCATCTGCCATGTATCCGCCCACTCACACAACCTGTCCAAGTCACCCTGCAGCCTTATTGCATCTTCCTCACAATTCACACTACCCCCCAGCTTAGTATCATCTGCAAATTTGCTAATAGTACTTTTAATCCCTTCATCTAAGTCATTAATGTATATCGTAAATAGCTGGGGTCCCAGCACCGAACCTTGCGGTACCCCACTGGTCACTGCCTGCCATTCCGAAAGGGACCCATTTATCCCCACTCTTTGCTTTCTGTCTGTCAACCAATTTTCTATCCATGTCAGTACCCTACCCCCAATACCATGTGCTCTAATTTTGCCCACTAATCTTCTATGTGGGACCTTGTCGAAGGCTTTCTGAAAGTCGAGGTACACCACATCCACTGACTCTCCCCTGTCAATTTTCCTAGTTACATTCTCAAAAAATTCCAGTAGATTTGTCAAGCATGATTTCCCCTTCGTAAATCCATGCTGACTCGGAATGATCCTGTTACTGCTATCCAAATGCTCAGCAATTTCGTCTTTTATAATTGACTCCAGCATCTTCCCCACCACTGATGTCAGACTAACTGGTCTATAATTACCCGTTTTCTTTCCCTCCTTTCTTAAAAAGTGGGATAACGTTTGCTATCCTCCAATCCACAGGAACTGATCCTGAATCTATAGAACATTGAAAAATGATCTCCAATGCTTCCACTATTTCTAGAGCCACCTCCTTAAGTACCCTGGGATGCAGACCATCAGGCCCTGGGGATTTATCAGCCTTCAGTCCCATCAGTCTACCCAAAACCATTTCCTGCCTAATGTGGATTTCCTTCAGTTCCTCCATCACCCTAGGTTCTCCGGCCCCTAGAACATTTGGGAGATTGTGTGTATCCTCCTCAGTAAACACAGATCCAAAGTAACGGTTTAACTCGTCTGCCATTTCTTTGTTCCCCATAATAAATTCCCCTGCTTCTGTCTTCAAGGGACCCACATTTGCCTTGACTATTTTTTTCCTCTTCACGTACCTAAAAAAACTTTTGCTATCCTCCTTTATATTATTGGCTAGTTTACCCTCGTACCTCATCTTTTCTTCCCGTATTGCCTTTTTAGTTAACTTTTGTTGCTCTTTAAAAGAGTCCCAATCCTCTGTCTTCCCACTCTTCTTTGCTATGTTATACTTCCTCTCCTTAATTTTTATGCTGCCCTTGACTTCCCTCGTCAGCCACAGGTGTCTCTTACTCCCCTTAGAGTCTTTCCGCCTCTTTGGGATAAATTGATCCTGCAACCTCTGCATTATTCCCAGGAATACCTGCCATTGCTGTTCTACCGTCTTCCCTGCTAGGGCCTCCTTCCAGTCAATTTTGGCCAGCTCCTGCCTCATGCCTCTGTAATCCCCTTTGCTATACTGTAATACCGACACTCCCGATTTTCCCTTCTGCCTTTCCATTTGCAGAGTAAAACTTATCATGTTGTGATCACTGCCTCCTAATGGCTCTTGTACCTCTAGTCCCCTTATCAGATCAGGATCATTACACAACACTAAATCCAGAATTGCCTTCTCCCTGGTAGGCTCCAGTACAAGCTGTTCTAAGAATCCATCTCGAAGGCACTCTACAAACTCTCTTTCCTGGGGTCCATTTCCAACCTGATTTTCCCAGTCTACCTGCATGTTGAAATCTCCCATAACCACCGTAGCATTACATTTGTGACACGCCAATTTTATCTCCTGATTCAACTTGCACCCTATGTCGAGGCTACTGTTTGGGGGCCTATAGATGACTCCCATTAGGGTCTTTTTACCCTTACAATTCCTAATTTCTATCCATACTGATTCAACATCTCCTGATTCTATGTCACCCCTTGCAAGGGAATGAATATCATTCCTTACCAGCAGAGCAACCCCACCCCCTCTGCCCACCTGTCTGTCTTTTCTATACGTTGTGTACCCCTGAATATTCAGTTCCCAGCCCTGGTCCTCTTGTAGCCATGTCTCAGTGATCCCTACAACATCATACTATCTAAGAATCTATGGAATTCTTTGCCTCAGCAGGCTGTGGAGGCCAAGTCAGTGGATATATTTAAGGCAGAGAGCACAGGTGTCAGAGGTTACGGGGAGAAGGCAGGAGAAGGGTTAGGAGGGAGAGATAGATCAGCCATGATTGAATGGCAGAGTAGACGTTGGGCTGAATGGCCTAATTCTGCTCCTATCACTTATGAACGTGACCCTCTGCTTCCTTCCATGAAGCCAATTTTCTATCCATTCAGCTATCTCTCCTTGGATCCCATTCGATCTAACTTTCTAGAGCAGCCTACCATGCGGCACCTTGTCGAATGCTTTTCTGAAGTCCATGTATACAACATCTACAGCTCTGCCCTCATTGACCATTTTGGTCACTTCTTCAAAAAATTCAAATCAGATTTGTGAGACACAACCTCCCACAAACAAAACCATGCTGACTATCCCTAATAAGCCCTTGTCCATCTGAATGCCTGTACATCCTATCCCTCACAATACTATGTAGTAACTTTCCAACTACAGATTTTAAACTCAATGGAACTATGGTTCCCAGCATTTTCCCTGCAGTCCTTCTTGAATAGAGGCACAACATTTGTTACCCTCCAGTCTTCCAGCACCTCTCCTGTATTTAAAGACGACTCATAAATTTCAACCGGGGCTCCTGCAATTTCCTCTCTAGTTGCCCACAATGTCATCGGAAATACCTGATCAGGCCCTGGATATTTGTCTACCATCATATACGATCGTACTTTCAGCACGTCTTCGACCGTAACACTGACTGCTCTCAAGACACTTCCATTGATTGCCCTAAGTTCCCCCGTCTCCTGTCTTTCTCCTCGGTAAATACAGAGGAGAAATACTCATTGACAACCTTGCCCATCACCTGTGGCTCCACACAGAGGTGACCTATTTGATTCGTGAGGGGTCCCACTCTCTCTCTAGTCACCCTTTTCCCCCCCTTATGTATTTATAAAATCTCCTCGGGTTGTCCTTAATGTAATCTGTCAGAGCTATCTCCTAGCTCCGTATTGTCCTTCTGATTTCCTTTTTTACTTTGCCTCCTTAGTTCCCGAAACTCCTCCAGGGATATACTTGATCCCAGCTGCCTATACCTGTCCCATGCTTCCTTCTTATTTTTGACCAATGCCTCAATTTCTATCGTCAGCCAAGCTTCCTTATGTTTGCCTGCCTTGCCCTTCACTCTAATAGGGACGTGCATATCCTGAGCTGTCTTTCTCCTTGGTAAATGCAGAGGAGAAATACTCATTGAGGACCTCGCCCATCTCCTCTGGCTCCGCGCAGAGGTGACTGCTTTGATTCCTGAGGGGTCCCACTCTCTCATTACCCCTGCCCCCCTTATGTATTTATAAAATCTCACTGAAGGCAGAATGCTTGAGGAGAGAAAAACAAAAAGGTGGACTTTATCACAAGCATTTTGTTTACATTTATCTATGGAATCTCTTTGATGGACAGGTTGTGTGAGTGGACAGGTTGTGTGAGTGGGCAGATACATGGCAGATGCAGTTTAATGTGGATAAATGTGAGGTTATCGACTTTGGTGGTAAGACAGGAAGGCAGATTATTATCTGAATGGTGTCAAGTTAGGAAATGTGGAAGTACAAAGAGATCTGGGTGTCCTTGTTCATCAGTCACTTAAAGTTAGCATGCAGGTACAGCAGGCAGTGAAGAAAGCTAATGGCATGTTGGCCTTTATGACAAGAGGAGTTGAGTATAGGAGCAAAGAGATCCTTCTGCAGTTGTACAGGGCCCTAGTGAGACCGCACCTGGAGTGCTGTGTGCAGTTTTGGTCTCCAAATTTGAGGAAGGATATTCTTGCTATTGAGGGCGTGCAGCGTAGGTTCACTAGGTTAATTCCCGGAATGGCGGGACTGTTGTATGTTGAAAGACTGGAGCGACTAGGCTTGTATACACTGGACTTTAGAAGGATGAGAGGGGATCTTATTGAAACATATAAGATTATTAAGGGATTGGACATGCTTGACAAATCTACTGGAATTTTTTGAGGATGTAACTAGGAAAATTGACAAGGGAGAGTCAGTGGATGTGGTGTACCTCGACTTTCAGAAAGCCTTCGACAAGGTCCCACATAGGAGATTAGTGGGCAAAATTAGGGCACATGGTATTGGGGGTAGGGTACTGACATGGATAGAAAATTGGTTGACAGACAGAAAGCAAAGAGTGGGGATAAATGGGTCCCTTTCGGAATGGCAGGCAGTGACCAGTGGGGTACCGCAAGGTTCGGTGCTGGGACCCCAGCTATTTACGATATACATTAATGACTTAGACGAAGGGATTAAAAGTACCATTAGCAAATTTGCAGATGATACTAAGTTGGGGGGAAGTGTGAATTGTGAGGAAGATGCAATAAGGCTGCAGGGTGACTTGGACAGGTTGTGTGAGTGGGCGGATACATGGCAGATGCAGTTTAATGTAGATAAGTGTGAGGTTATTCACTTTAGAAGTAAGAATAGAAAGGCAGATTATTATCTGAATGGTGTCAAGTTAGGAGGAGGGGGAGTTCAACGAGATCTGGGTGTCCTAGTGCATCAGTCAATGAAAGGAAGCATGCAGGTACAGCAGGCAGTGAAGAAAGCCAATGGAATGTTGGCCTTCGTAACAAGAGGAGTTGAGTATAGGAGCAAAGAGGTCCTTCTACAGTTGTACCGGGCCCTGGTGAGACCGCACCTGGAGTACTGTGTGCAGTTTTGGTCTCCAAATTTGAGGAAGGATATTCTTGGTATGGAGGGCGTGCAGCGTAGGTTCACTAGGTTAATTCCCGGAATGGCGGGACTGTCGTATGTTGAAAGGCTGGAGCGATTGGGCTTGTATACACTGGAATTTAGAAGGATGAGGGGGGATCTTATTGAAACATATAAGATAATTAGGGGATTGGACACATTAGAGGCAGATAACATGTTCCCAATGTTGGGGGAGTCCAGAACAAGGGGCCACAGTTTAAGAATAAGGGGCAGGCCATTTAGAACGGAGATGAGGAAGAACTTTTTCAGTCAGAGGGTGGTGAAGGTGTGGAATTCTCTGCCTCAGAAGGCAGTGGAGGCCAGTTCGTTGGATGCTTTCAAGAGAGAGCTGGATAGAGCTCTTAAGGATAGCGGAGTGAGGGGGTATGGGGAGAAGGCAGGAACGGGTTACTAATTGAGAGTGATCAGCCATGATCGCATTGAATGGCGGTGCTGGCTCGAAGGGCTGAATGGCCTACTCCTGCACCTATTGTCTATTGTCTATTGACACGTTAGTGGCAGGAAACATGTTCCCAATGTTGGGGGAGTCACAGTTAAACCTGTGACCTGGGGCCACAGTTTAAGACTAAGGGCTAGACCATTTAGAACGGAGATGAGGAAAAACGTTTTCAATCAGAGAGTTGTAAATCTGTGGAATTCTCTGCCTCAGAAGGCAGTGGAGGCCAATTCTCTGGATGCTTTCAAGAGAGAGCTAGATAGAGCTCTTAAAGATAGCGGAGTTAGGGGGTATGGGGAGAAGGCAGGAACGGGGTTTTGATTGTGAATGATCAGCCATGATCACATCGAATGGCGGTGCTGGCTCGAAGGGCCGAATGGCCTACTTCTGCACCTATTGCCTAGTGTCTATTGATTGCTGTTATCTAAAGTCCTCTGAGCCCCTCATGGCATTCCTTCATATCTCTTCTGTTCTCAATATCTTTCTGTGCTTCTGTTAAGTTCTGTACAGATACGGTGATGTGAGCAACTTGGGTCACTTTGCTGCACTAAATACATCATGTTGTACAATACTTTGAAGCAAGGATCATTGCACTTTTCAATTTCGTAGCTACTCAGATAGTGCTTTAATCATTTCACGCTGTCTTCTTTTGAGGGGAAGAACTGGGTGAAACTAAAGTTTCACAATGATTATTTTTACTTATTTATTTGGAAGACATAGTTGTCACAGGTAAGGTCAACATTTGTTGCCTATTGCAAATTGCACTTCAGGGTGTGGTAGTGAACTCCGTATTAAATTGCTGTGATGTAAACGACCTTCATGAATTTGGGTGGAAGGTTCAAGAATTTGAACAAAATGCATTTTTGACATGTCTTAGTCCTGATTAAATATTAACTGTTTCTCTCTCACTTCAAATGCTACTTAACTTATCAAACACTTGCAAGATTTTCAGTTGTTATTCAGATTTCTAGCATCTACAGTATTTTGCTTTTAGAATACAACCTGGTCCTCAGTGTTGACCCATTTCAATCAGACTCGTAATGGAACTCCAATTACAGTTCTAATTACACACCTTAATGAATGGGAAATCTCTCGGGGGAATGAGAATTAGCAGAGATCACAATTCCGGTAAATTAACAATGGTGAATCTGTCAAAATGCAGATTATACCAAATTGTAGTTGAGACCGCTGTGGTGGGCAGGATCTTGAAAAATGACGAGATGGAGTACAGGAAGGAGATGGAGAGCTTAATAGCATGGTGTCAAAACAGCAACCTCTCCCTCAATGTCAGCAAGGCATAGGAGCTGGGCATCAACTTCAGGAAGCGGGGTGTAGTACATGCCTCTGTCTGTATCAGTGGTGCTGGTGGACATGGTATTAGTTTTGATACTGGTTTATTATTGTCATGTGTACCGAGACACAGAAAAAATCTATTTTGCATGCCATCCAGGCAAATCAAATACATGAGGACATCAGATAGTGCAAAAGAGAAAATATACCAAATGTTACACCCTCAGAGAAAGTACCAATTCAAGGGTTGCAATGAAGTAGATTGGGAGATGAAGAATGTTAACTAACATTCTTAGTTTACGAGATCGTTTAAACAGTCTGACAACAGTTGGAAAGAAACTGTTCTTGAAACTGGTGGAACTCACTTTCAAGCTTCTGTAGGAAAATAACTGCAGATGCTGGTCCAAATCAAAGGTATCTTCTGCCGGACAGGAGGGGTGAAGAGGGAATGACTACGGTGTAAGTGGTCCTAGACATTATTGCTGCTTTCCCGAGGCAGCGTGAAGTGTCGATGGAATCAATTGGGAGGAGGCGGATCGAGCCTGGCCTGCATGGTGGACTGAATTACATTCACAATTCTGCAATTTTTTGCGATCTTGGGCAAATCAAACTAAGCTGTGATACATCTGGATAGGTTGCTTTCTATCGCACGTCTATAAAAATTGGCAGGAGTTATTGGAGTCATAGTGAATTTTCCAAGGAAATCGAGGTGTTGGTGAGCTTTCTTGCTGTAGTTTCAATGTGGTTGACACCAGGTCACATTATTGGTGATACCTAGGAACTTGAAGCTCTCGACCATCTCCTCCTCAGCACCATTGATGCAGACAGGGACACAGAGTCCACCCTGCTTTTTGAAGTCAGATGGTTGAGAGCTTGAAGTTTCCAGGTGTAAATGTCACCAACAATAAGCGAGTTTGGTATCTCGACCGCGCATGCGCAGGTCATAGGTCACTTTTGCTAAACATTCTCACCGGCTGAGCTGCTGCGTGTATACAGACCTGCGTTTCATCCGTTCAAGTGTCTATATTCTGCACCCTGAAGGTGCACCCAGGTGGTGAAGGGAGTCGGCGACAATGGTGGACACTAAACAAGGGAAGGGACGGTAGGAAGAACCGGGGGTTTTACCTTCCATGGCTCGTGAGGCCCTCCCCCAGGGCACAATGGCTGAAGATGGCCGGGCTAGGAGAAGGAGAAGGACGACGGTTCGCGGGACGAAGCGATGGAGGTGACTGCTACAACAGGTCTTTATGGCCAGCTGCAGCTGGGACTGTGAAATGGTGCTAAAATCTGGTGACTGTTGCATATAGACTCAGTGGGCTATTTCTTTGCATTATATGCTAACCAGGGATTGTACCTATGTATGGCAATAATCTCACTGATCTGTATGCAAAAAAAATCTGTATATACACATGATAATAAATAAACCATTTCCTTCCTCCTTTTGCACTACCTGTGGTACTTGTGCATGATTTGATCTGCCTAGATAGCACTCCAAACAGTGTTTTACAATGTATATCGAAAGACGTGACAGTATTAGTGCAATACCATATCCACATGGTCTGTGAAGGATCGATCAATATTGTGCAACATTTGCCCAACATCATATTACAAAAGGTATTTCAAATAACTGTAGTTGTAGCGACCATAGAGAATGGTCCGGGTCGTCGAACCCTCAGATTGGCCAGCAAGGTCACGTGTGAGCGCGACCGTAGGGATTGGTCCAGAGAGCGACATCGCTGATTGGCCAGCGTTGTCATGTGCGCTTTTGGCGCCCGAAATGTTAGTTCGGCGAAGTCTTCGAAGAAGACAGTAAGTTTTTGATGGTTGTCCTTTACCTTGTTGTTTAACTTTGTATTCGAATATTGCGGCTGCAATAAACTTCTTCTACAACCAACAAGTTTTCGGACTCGCCATATTGGTGACCCCGACGTGATCTGGACGATCACCGACTATGCAGGAACACGACGCCTCGTTGTTGAATGCCGCGCCTGGCACACCGGAGTTAAGCGCGGTAAGCGTTCACCTTCCGTTGCTTTGGACACATTCACCGCAATCTTGGTTTGTCCACACCGAAGCCCAATTTCATATAAAGAACATATCGGCCGACTCGACGAAGTATTACTATCTCGTCAGCGCTCTATCACCGGAGACGACCACACGCGTGATGCGGTTCATCGTTAATCCGCCTGCGGAAAGCAAGTACGAGGAAATGAAGAAATTGTTACTGCGAACCTTCGGGTTTAATAGGCATGATTGCGCTGAAAGACTTCTGCACCTACCGGACCTCGGAGATCGACGGCCGTCCGTTCTCATGGCCGAGATGATGATGCTAGCCGGTGAGCATACGGATTGCCTCATGTTCGAACAGGCATTCCGAGAAAAGCTTCCTGAGGATGTCCGACTGCTGCTCACGGATTGTTCTTTTAAGGACCCCGAAGCATATGCAGCGAAAGCGGACGCGCTCATAGCGGCTAAAAACAAGGCAAGCGGTTCGATCAACAAGGTCTCGACATCAGTGACCACGCCACAGCGACATCAAGATGGCGCCGCGTCTCCCGCCAGTTCTCCAAAAGCCCGCCAAAAAGATCCGCACAAGCGCGGCTGGTGCTATTATCACCTACGATGGGGTAGAGAATCCCGCAACTGCCGCTCACCTTGTACCTTCGCGGGAAATGCCTCGGCCGATCGTACATAGGGGCAGTTGCGATTGGCCAGAACCGACGCCTCTACGTCCACGATCGATTCACGGACACAGAATTTTTGGTAGACACGGGAGCCATCGTCAGTATAGTGCCGCCGACCGACCTCGAAACCAGAACGGGTAAGACAGGTCCCACCCTCATCGCGGTTAATGGCAGCCCCATTCGCACTTTCGGTATACGGAAGATGTGCCTTGTGTTAGGCCTCCGCACGTACGAATGGCCATTCATCATAGCAGACGTCAGACAAGCGATCCTAGGCGCAGATTTTCTCTGGGCTTTTTCACTGGTCCCTGATGTCCGCGGTAACGACCTCCGACCCTCCGCCAGCGAGGAGCCCGTCGCTCCGACAATCGCCTCCCCGCCCAGCCCTACTGTCCAGGCCGTCGTCGCGGCCCCTGACTCGTATGCTGAGATCCTGGCGGAGTTTCCAGAGCTGCTCATCCAACGTTTTGACACGCCTTCGGCCAAGCACGGCGTGGTCCATCACATCCGCACCGAGGGCCCTCCCGTTTTCGCTCGGGCCAGGAGACTACCGCCAGACAAACTGGTGGTGGCACGGGCGGAATTTAGGAAGATGGAGGAAATGGGCATTGTCCGTCAGTCCGACAGCCCGTGGGCCTCGCCGTTGCATATGGTCTCCAAGGCATCTGGGGGGTGGAGACCATGTGGCGATTATCGGCGTCTCAATGCTGTCACCACGGCTGATCGCTACCCCATACCGCACCTACAGGACTTTTCGTCTGGGCTGGAAGGAGCGGTGGTGTTCTCCAAAATCGATTTGGTGCGAGGATACCACCAGATTCCGGTGCGGCCGGAGGACATACAGAAAACTGCCACGATTACTCCGTTCGGGTTGTTCGAATGGTTGCGTATGCCTTTCGGTTTAAAGAACGCGGCACAGGCTTTCCAACGACTGATGGACCGTGTGGGTCGGGGTTTACCCTTTTTGTTTATTTATTTAGACGACATCCTGGTCGCCAGCCCCTCAGTGCAGGAACACCAGGTCCACTTGCGGACTGTGTTCCAGCGGCTCCAAGACCATGGGCTCATTATCCAACCCTCCAAGTGTCAATTCGGCCTCCCTTCTCTTGATTTTTTAGGGCACAGAATTACCCCTGCCGGCGCCACCCCTTTGCCCGAGAAGGTGGAGGCTATCCGGGCATTTCCCAGGCCCACCACAGTGAAAGGACTACAGGAGTTCGTAGGTATGGTTAACTTCTACCATAGGTTCGTTCCGGCAGCTGCGCGGGTCATGCGCCCGCTCTTCCAGTGCCTTGCGGGAAAACCGGTAGAGTTGATATGGTCCCCGGCCGCAGAGTCGGCTTTTACAGCAGCTTAGGCAGCATTAGCAGACGCCACCATGTTGGTCCACCCGAGCCCCTCCGCCCCCACGGCCCTGACGGTTGACGCCTCTGACGTGGCGGTGGGCAGGGTCTTGGAGCAGCAGGTCGGTGGCCGTTGGCAGCCCTTGGCGTTTTTCAGCCGGCAACTAAATTCGGCTGAGCTGAAGTATAGCGCATTTGACCGAGAGCTTCTGGCCCTCTATTTAGCTGTTCGTCATTTCCGGTATTTCCTTGAGGGCCGCCCATTTGTAGCCTTTACGGCCCACAAACCATTAACATTTGCATTTTTCAAATTGTCTGACCCATGGTCGGCCCGCCAGCAGCGGCACCTGACTGCTATCTCCGAATTTACCACCGATGTCCGTCATGTCGCGGGTAAGCTTAATGCCGTTGCTGACGCCCTGTCTAGACCTGCTTTTTCCCCTATTTCGGCGGTGGACTGCGAGGTGGATCCCCAGGAGCTTGCGGAGGCACAGCTTCTAGCGGATACCGCCTCGGCATACCAGTCCACCACTTCGGGATTGAAGTTGGCTCAGGTAGCCTACGGGTCGGAAGGCACAAAAGTCTGGTGTGATGTTTCCCTTCCCCGTCCCAGGCCGGTAGTACCGCCCTCTCTTCAGCGCCGGGTTTTTGATGCCATTCACGGGCTGGCGCACCCGTCCATCCGCTCCACCTCTGCTTTAGTAGCAGCTCGGTTTGTCTGGCATGGCCTACAGAAACAGGTAGCGGGTTGGGCGCGTTCCTGCGTTCCCTGTCAGACCGCTAAAGTCCAGCGCCATGTCCAGCCTCCCGTACAGGGGTTCGAGGTCCCAGCAGTTCGTTTTTTCCACATCCACGTGGATTTGGTCGGGCCTTTGCCTTCCTCCCGGGGCTACACCCACCTCCTCACGGTGGTGGATCGGTTCACCCGGTGGCCAGAGGCTTTCCCATTGTCTGATATCTCGGCAGCCTCGTGCCAGGACTTTGGCCCTCCATTGGGTAGCTCGTTTCGGGGTCCCGGCAGTTATTACCACTGACAGGGGGCCGCAGTTCACTTCGTCCCTCTGGGCCGCGCTCGCAGAACTGTACGGTTCCAAGTTACAACCCACTACTGCATACCACCGCCAGGCAAATGGACTTGTAGAAAGGTTCCACCGTCAACTTAAGGCGTCCCACAGTGCAAGGCTTGAAGGCCCGGACTGGGTAGACCAACTCCCCTGGGTTCTTCTGGGTATCCGGACTGCTCCTAAGAAAGATCTCGGTGCGTCGTCCGCGGAGCTAGTATATGGCTCGACACTTTGTGTACCCGGAGATTTGTTTCCGGAACCCTCAGACCAGCTGCCTCCAGTCCCATCAGTCTTAGCATCTCTCCGGGCACGGGTGGGTTCCCTGGCTCCAGTTCCGACTTCACGTCATGGGTGTCCCATGGTACATGAACCGCCTTCCCTGAAGGACTGTGAGTTTGTGTTTCTGCGAAAAGATTCCCATCGTGCCCCGTTGCAGAGGGTCTATCAAGGGCCGTTCCGGGTTTTACGTAAGGGAACGGCTACCTTCACCTTAGACATGTGCGGCAGGAGTGAGCTCGTCTCGGTGTCCTGGCTCAAACCTGCACACTTGGATCCGGATCAACCAGTCCTGGTGGCCAAACCCCTAGGAGAGGCCGACCTCCGACAGTTCCGCTCAGTCCAGGACCCCCCGTTCCGGCAGTTCCTCCAGGACCCCCCGTTCCGGCAGTTCCTCCAAGTCCGGAATCCCCTGCTCCTGTGATTCAGGCTGCCCCTCTCCTTACTCGTTCTGGTCGCGAAATCCGGCTCCCTGCTAGGTTCCGTACCTCGGGTTCTGGGGGGGGTCATGTAGCGACCATAGAGAATGGTCCGGGTCGTCGAACCCTCAGATTGGCCAGCAAGGTCACGTGTGAGCGCGACCGTAGGGATTGGTCCAGAGAGCGACATTGCTGATTGGCCAGCGTTGTCATGTGCGCTTTTGGCACCCGAAATGTTAGTTCGGCGAAGTCTTCGAAGAAGACAGTAAGTTTTTGATGGTTGTCCTTTACCTTGTTGTTTAACTTTGTATTCGAATATTACGGCTGCAATAAACTTCTTCTACAACCAACAAGTTTTCGGACTCGCCATATAGTGACGTTAATGATCTTATATGTTTTCATATGTCTTGCATTGTGCTACCAATCCCAATCCTTTGCCATTGTAGGCAAATTTACTGGAATTGTGACTGTCTGATAGTAGTTTCCTATTGGTTGGAAGAGAAGTGTAACCAAACCACAGTTGACAAGGTGAAAGAGAAGTCTTCTGTAATTGATGAGATACTTCAATATCTGCATCAAAGGGTCAAATATTTCTCCTATGCTACGAAAGGAAATTATTGTATAATATTATTTTTGTCTTGCAGCGAGCATTGCTTCGTACCAAGCCTCTCACACTGTCACCCGTCTCTTAACTTTGGCTCTTGGTGTTTGTGCGGCTCTACTTGTTCAAAGTGTCACGTGGTGGTCAGGAAGCAACCAGCAAAGGTATCGGCTTTTTTGTGAGATCACATTTGTTGAATTTGAACAAAGAATAAATAAACTGGTACAACAAATAACTAGCAATGGTATTGATGATGACTTGTTATCTGCAATCGGAAAGTATCTTGTAATAATATAGTTATATTAGTACACATCCATGCTAAGTTAACGTGTGGCGTTTTATATATCCATATTTGGTCATTTAATTCCTGTATTGAAACAGGACAATTTAACAAAGCAGTTTTAATGTTTAACAAAATGTGAGGGTGTCTCTCTAGCAAGTAGTCTTCAACCCCAATAGTGAAATCTTGGAATTCTTCTCCGATGATGGGGGATTGAATTAGGCCTTTGACAGGTCGAATGAAACCCATTTTCGGCAGAGGAGGGAGGAGGTGGGGTGATGTGATGAGTTATGTGAAATGCCATTATGTTGGGGAACGTGTGGGCAAAATAAAACATTTAGGCTGAATGTAATGAAAAAAGAAGCAGGTTTTCGAGGATTTGCATTAATGAATGGAGAAAGAACATTTCAGGGTTCCAAACAACAATTTTTATTATAGTAAAATACAAATAAAGAATTAATAAAGCATCAAATCTCCAGCCCTTTTGGTCATTGAGTCATCAGGACTAGGAATAGAAAAGAAGTGAATGGCCAGGTCAATCGCAGAACAGGACAGACCTAGATAAAAGGTACTTGACTAGGGCAACATTGTGGCTGTTAAAGGGGACACATGGTTATTTAACTGGTGATAGACACATTCAAATCACCAGCTGCCATCAGCTTTCTTAACTGGCCAGAAGGGGCTCTGATAGCTGTAAATGGCAGGTCTGATGACTCTCATCTGTAGGAGTCTGTGTATGGTTTCTACTTTCTTTCGGGCCACCCACTATGTGGATATGCTTAATGAACATGACACGGGTGACTGATGGAATCAGGACAGGTTCCCAATCCACATTGCCCACCACCACTGTTACTCTCAGTATCCCAAAAAAGAATTTTCCCGAAGGGTCTCTCTAGTAGATCCCTTTAACAGATCCATAAAACAGACAGTCAGGTGTGGTGTGCCAGTATCAATTGACGGGCGGCACGGTGGCGCAGCGGTAGAGTTGCTGCCTTACAGCGAATGCAGCGTCGGAGACTCAGGTTCGATCCTGACTACGGGCGCTGTCTGTACGGAGTTTGTACGTTCTCCCCGTGACCTGCGTGGGATTTCTCCGAGATCTTCGGTTTCCTCCCACACTCCAAAGACGTACAGGTTTGTAGGTTAATTGGCTGGGCAGATGTTAAAAAAAATTGTCCCTAGTGGGTGTAGGATAGTGTTAAGTGTGCGGGGATCGCTGGGCGGCGCGGACCCGGTGGGCTGAAGGGCCTGCTTCTGCGCTGTATATCTGTATCTGTATCTGACAATAAAACAACAGTCTGGGCCGCAGCAGTAACTGCACCCTTGTCGACCTGAACTGACGCTTGCTCACCCTTAAATCTATCAGGATTGCCATGTAGCAGAATAGCCTCTGCTCCAGTATCTATCAACATCACTTCCCTCTGTACCCCCTCTCCACCATAAGGTTATCGGAACGTGTCCTTGGGTCTCTGAGTGATACTCCAGGTATTGCCCTTGAGCCCTGGCACTGCCTGCCCTCCCCTGCCCCTCGGTCTAAGGGGTGTCTGAAGCGCCACAATTAGCCAGGCTCTCAGACCAAGGTAGAGCGGTGTCTCGTCTCGGGAGGCCCAAGGCCTTTACTGCCTCCTCCTACTTCTTGGGTTTCCCTGACGGTGTCTGCCTTGTATCACAATGCGGTCTCCAAAGAACATACAGGACCGCAGTCGGTAGCCCATCAATCTTATAGAGTCATACAGCATGGAAACAGCCCCTTCGGCCCAGCTTAGCCTTGCTGACTAAGATACCCCATCAATAAACCATTTATATGGTTTCTCCCGCTGTACGCCAGGGCTGGGGTTCTGATTCTCAGACTATGCCCAAAGGGCAACGGTCTCTTAGGATGTGGGTAATCCATGCACAAAGCTACCACAACAAGCAGATCTGTACTTATGGCACCCATGTGTCTTATTTCATTCTCCTTCAAATTAATCTGGCCAGCACTCTGATCCCATGGCCAGGTGAGCCAAATAGCCAGTGGTTCACCAGGTTACTATTTGCACTCTGCCTCCTAACTTTTGTAATTCTGTGGCACTATAAACCTGGAGTTTCCGTGGTTTCAGTCAGACAATTCTGTCAGGCGAGTAAATTGGTTATTATTTCCCAGTTCAGTTTTAACTTTGGTTCGGACCAAGGATCTTGCTGCTGTTCCTGGTTTGTCATCCTCTTCTTCCTCCTCTGTTCATTTTGTATCTGCCTCCCCATCCCAGTGGTCAGGATCCCAGTCATCTTGTGATAACATAGTGTGTGTTTTTATTAGGTCCGCCCGAAATTCCCTGCCTATTTAAGCTCTTTTGCTGCTGAACAGTAGCTTACTTAATCTACAGGTGCTATTGATTTATTTCACTTCCACCTTCTCTGCCCAGCCTTTCCTGTCTCGGTCGAGGTCACGCAGTGATTTTCCAGAGCAGCTAACCCTTTTATTTAATCTTTCATTTCCAATTTCAAATATTTCAATTGTGACACCACTGCTGTCTTAGTGCAGTGGGGAGTATCCATCCCACTTAAGGGGGAATCCTCTTTCTTTTTGGGAAGCCCGTTCCCTTCAAAATGTAATTATCAAGTTGGCAGCTTTTCTGCTTTACCCTTTACCTCTCTGGTGGTCCCCATTTGCTTAATACATTAGCTACCACCCCCCATAGATACATAGACATAGATATGTAGTCAATAGGTGCAGGAGGCCATTTGGCCCTTTGTGCCAGCACCGCCATTCAATGTGATCATGGCTGATCATCCACAATCTGTACCCCATTCCTGCCTTCCCTTTGCACCTCCGATTTCTGGATTCTCTTCCCATTTGGAAAATAGTCTACGCCTTTATTCCTCCTATCAAAATGCTTGACTCCACACTTTGCTACACCATATTCCATCTGCCACTTCTCTGCCCACTCTCCCATCCTGTCCAAGTCCTTCTGCAGAGTTCCTGCTTTCTCTACATAACCTGCTCCTCCACCTATTTTCATATCATCCGCAAACTTTGCCATGAAGCCTTCAATTCCCTAGTCCAAATCATTAATATACAATGTGAAGAGTAGCTGCCCCAACACCGACCCCTGTGGAACTCCACTAGCCGACCAGAAAAAGCCCCCCTTATTGCCACTCTTTGTCTTCTGCCATCCAGCCAACCTGCTATCCATGCTAATATCTGCCCTTTGATACTGTGGGCTCTCATCTTCCTAAGCATCCTAATGTGTTGCAACTTATCAAAGGCTTTCTGAAAATCTAAGTAAACAACATCTACTGACTCTTTTGTCTGTCCTACTATTTAGTTCAAAGAATTCCTGCAAATTTGTCAAGCAAACCGCCCATTCGAAAAGCCATGCTGACTTTGGCCTATTTTATCACGAACTTCTAAGTACTCCATAACCTCATCCTTTATAATCTTAAAATCCTAAAATCTTAACAACCACCGAAGTCAGACTAACCGGCCTATAGTTCCCACTGTTCTGCCTTGCGCCCTCTATGTGCAGCGGGGTAATATTGCCAATTTTCCAATCATCTGGGACCACTCCTGACTCTAGTGATATAAGAAAATAACTGCAGATGCTGGTACAAATCGATTTATTCACAAAATGCTGGAGTAACTCAGCAGGTCAGGCAGCATCTCGGGAGAGAAGGAATGGGTGACGTTTCGGGTCGAGACCCTTCTTCAGACTCTAGTGATTCCTGAAATATCACTATGAATGCCTCCCCAATCTCTAAAGCCACCTCTTTCAGAACCCTAGGGTGCAGTCCATCCGGCCCAGCCCTTTCAGCTTCCCAAGCACCTTCTCCCTGGTAATAGCCACTCCACTAACTTCCACCACCTGACTCTCTTGAATTTCAAGCACGATGCTGGTATCTTCCACCTAAATGCAACACCTCACATTTCTCTGTATTAAATTTAATCAACCATTCCTCAGCCCACCTGGCTAACTTATCAACCATCTTCACTATCTGCAAAACCACCTACTTTTGTATAGGAAAATAACTGCAGATGCTGGTACAAATCGAAGGTATCACAAAATGCTGGAGTAACTCAGCAGGTCAGGCAGCATCTAGGAGAGAAGGAATGAAGAAGGGTCGAAACCCTTCTTCAGACTGATGACGTTTTGGGTCGAGACCCTTCTTCATTCCTTCTCTCCTAGATGCTGCCTGACCTGCTGAGTTACCCCAGCATTTTGTGATACCCACTTTTGTATCATCTGCAAACTTGCTAATCTCTCTCCACAAGTGAAAAGTGTTTTCTTACAATTCAACGATCTGCTGACTACGGTTTATCCTATCCTTTTGCTAGATGCCCTTGTAGGTCTTCCCATGTTTTACCCGTTCTTCTAAGTGAGCCCATGCATTTTCCCAAGCATCTAATTGTTTTTCAAATTGAGTCTGCTTGCTTGATATATGTGCTGTTAGCAGACAACTCAATTTATCTGAAAAACCTGTTTAACCCTTGCATTACACTGAACAATAAAGAAAACTGGAAGGAATAAACTGGAATACAAGGTGACAAAAAAAGAGTGAAAAGCAAGCTTAAAATGACTTGAATAGTTCCTTCAAACCCAAATGATTTTGTTTTGTCATAAAGGATACACAAATGCTAATATATTTCTGTATTATTAATGTGTAGGCTCTGCAGAGTTTGGGGTTTCATTCTTGGTCATATTCTACAACTTGTCATGAGGATCTGGTGCATCTCCCTGAACCCAGTGTGGGCCAACAACATGTTCAACTCTGTAATACTGGCTCTGGGTGCCATTGTGACTTTGGAGAGAATATGCTCAGGTAAAGGATACATTGGAGTAGTAAGAGCATTTTATTCAAGGAAGTTATATGCTTGTCCATGTCGAAACTATTCACGCTTAACAAACTTTGTTGTTGTAATCTTAAGGCATACATAACACCGCAGATTTGTGTTTTAAAATATTTGTGATTTTAAAATAGATTCCTTTAAGTAGGTGGAAAGCCATTTCATTTGTTTACTTCGTATTAGATTGTGGGACAGTCAATGAAGCAGAAAAGTGGAAGAATACAACTTTGAAAATGTCGTGTTTTTTTATTGGAACAATTCACAATATCTCAACATTCTGAAGGACGAATTAAAATAATGAATCAAGGAGTGTAAAACATGCTGCAGTTGAAGGTTGAAGAATGAGGAAAGAATATTAATATTTAATGTAGGGTATTTAAGACTGTGGCCATGAAAGTATGTTGCCTATGAAATTTACCTTTATTCTGCCTATATATATCATAGTGTTAAGATTAAATTTGACAGATGAAAAACAAAAATATATATCTGAAGATTGACCAGAACAGCATGGTTAACACATTTGACCTGTTCTTCCCTTTACACGGATGTTCCCTTTTAATCTTTCTATTTCTCCTGCCACCTTTGCTGCATCTTATAATTAATATTTTCTGTATTTGTCAGTTCTGACAACAGATCTCAAAGTTGAAACATTAATTGTTTCTCTTTCCACTGAGGTAATCTTTCAGTATGTTTTAGTTTCAGATTTCCAGAATCTGCGGTCTTATTGACCTTCCCTCCCACAACCTGTGTTTGCAGTGTTTGCTGATTGCACACCTATATATCAGGACTTTGCTCTCTTCAAGTGGTATTGGTAAACTTTAGCCAGGGATGCAGCACCAATCATTTAACAGAGACAAGAGGACTGCGCTTAACAACTCTGGTCAGAAAATTACATTGAGATTCCACCCCCCTCCCCCCTCCCACTTCCAATTTGTTGCAGCATTTAGCTATTCTTTTCATAAGTTCATAAGTGATAGGTGCAGAATTAGGTCATTCGGCCCATCAAGTCCACTCCACCATTCATTCGGGCTGATCTATCTCTCCCTCCTAACCCCATTCTCCTGCCTTCTCCCCATAACCCCTGACATCCATACTAATCAAGAATCTAAGGCAGCTATCTCTGCCTTAAAAATATCCATTGACGGCCTCCGCAGACTTCGGTGGCAATGAATTCCACAGATTTACCATCCTCTGACTAAAGAAATTACTCCTCATCTCCTTCCTAAAGGAACACCCTTTAATTCTGAGGCTATGACCTCTGGACCTAGACTCTCCTAATAGTGGCAACATCCTCGCCACATCCACTCTTATCCAGTGCTTTCACTATTTGGTAAGTTTGGCCTCCCCTCATCCTTCAAAACTTCGGCGAGTAGAGGCCTAGTGCTGTCAGATGCTTATCATATGTTAACCCACTCATTCCTGGGATCATTCTCGTAAACCTCCTCTGGACCTTCTCCAGAGCCAGCACGCCATTCCTCAGATATGCAACGCAAAATTGCTCACAATACTCCAAATGCAGCCTGACCAGCACCTTATAGATTCTCAGCATTGCATCCCTGTTTTTGTATTCTAGTCCTCTTGAAATAAATGCTAGCATTTTGTGTGCTTTCCCTTACCGATTCGACTTGCAAATTAACCTTTTGGAAATCCTGCACCAGTACTCCCAAGTCTCTTTGCTCCTCCAATTTCTGGATTCTCTCCCCATTTTGAAAATAGTCTTCCTGAAGAATGGACCCTTGCTGTTTGGAGAGGAGGAGGTTAGTGGGTGGGGGAGGTGGGGTGGTTGGGAGGTTGAGGAAACAGAATTGCTGGAAGAATTTGAGACACGAAGAATTGGGATGCTGGAAGAACCCAGCCAGTCAAGCAGTATTTGTGGAAAGAGAGACCAGTTAACGTTTCAGGGCAAAGGTTGAAGGCTCTCCTTCCACAGACTGACTAGCAAAGTTCTTCCACCACAGTGCTGGAGGAACTCAGCAAATCAGGCAGCATCTGTGGAGGGAGTGACTAGGTGGCATTTCCGGTCAGGATCCATCTTCAGACAGAATGTCACTTGTTTTATTCCCTCCACAGATATTGTTTGATTTGCTGAGTTCCTCCAGCACTTTGTCTTTTGGTGGAAGATTTCAGCTAGTTAGTCAGTAGCATCTGTGGAGGGAGAGCCTTCAACCTGTGAGCTGAAATATTAGGTGTAGGAAGGAACTGCAGATGCTGGTTTACACCGAAGATAGACACAAAATGCTGCAGTAACTCAGCGGGACAGGCAGCATCTCTGGAGAGAAGGAATGGGTGACATTTCGGGTCGAGACACTTCTTCAGACTGAGTCCTGAAAGTCTGAAGAAGGGTTCCAACCAGAAACGTCACCTATCCTATTTCTCCAGAGATGCTGCCTGACCCACTGAGTTACTCCAGCATTTGTGTCTGTCTCTCTTTCCACAGATGCTGCTTGACTGGCTGGGTTCATCTAGCATTTCCGTTTTTATTTTGAATTCTCGCATCTGTAGTTTTATTTGGCTTCCACCTGTTGTTTGAGAGAGTATTCAACTGACTGAGTCATCTGAAATTTCTCAGTTCCTTGGGCTCACCTGCTGGTAATTGATAAGAGATCTCAATTTTTTTTACAATGATTGTTGTCATAAATTATTTTAAATTAATTGTTATCCGCGACAGATTTTCAGAAGTTGCCGCAGATGGAAGAGGAGATGAAATCATCGGTGGAAAAGATGCATCCTGGTAGTTGCCGCGATTGGCTTGTGAGTGGGGCTGCGTTTGGGAGTCTACAGTTCCTCACACACTGGATCTTCGGGGAGGTCTCGCTCGTTTCCCGGTGGGCAGTGAGTGGCCACCCAAATGCTGGACCAGATCCAAATCCCTATGGGTAAGGCGGGGGTTGCAGGGAAAACTCAATTTAGAGTCCCAGGCCTGTGCTGCAGTATATATTTTATGGAACAGGACCAATGTAAAGATTGCAAAGATGAGATATATTTTATATTCATTATGGATTTATAATCGTGGCTCTGACCCGCATGTGCTGCCATGATCACTCACCACTTGTCAGCAGAGCATTTAGGTGAGAAGGGAAAGATTTAATAGGAACCTGATGGGCATTTTTATTCACAAAGGTATGGAAAAATCTTCCAGAGGAGGTAGTTCAGTCAGGTACGATAACAAATTTAAAGGACACTTGAACAGGTACATGGATAGGAGAGTTTTAGGTTTAAAGACCAAACGCAGATAAATGGGACTTGTGATGATGGAGCATCTTGGTCGACATGGAGGAGATGGGTTGAAGGGCCTGTTTGAATTCTCAATGACTCAATGAAGGCCTCAATGACTCCATGTCTCTAACTCAAATGAGATATAACGGCATTGACTCTATGACTCTCTATGACATTAACTTTTGATTTAGGCTATTTCCACAGTTGCTGCCTGGCTTGTTGGGTACTTGCCAACATTCCTTTTTTATTTCAGGTTTTGGCATTGCTGTCTGTGATTTTTTAATTTGTATTAACATTGGCCCTTGAAGTGCTCAGTTGTCAACTCCTGCATTCACACCACTAGGTTCAGGAATACCTACTTTCCGACAACTATCAGGTTCTTCAACTAATCAGCGCAACCCTAAGCATACCTTGACAATGGAACACTTCAGTCCACCTCTTGCGCTACCATGAACTTGTTTATTTTATTCATTATCTTTTTGCAATCCTATTTCTTTTAGAAATGTTATGTGTAACGTATGTATAATTTGTTTTTGTATGCTTGACTGAGTCTATGTGCCTGAGATGCTGCTGTAAGCAAGATTTTTCATTGTACCTGCACCTCATTGTACTAGTGCACATGACAACAACTTTGACTTTATTTCCTACTGGACCAAGGTGACCCATCGGGCCCAAACCTCTCCTGCATTGGTGCAGCACCCTCTCCTCCCCCCCTCCCTCCCCCCCTCCCTCTCCCCCACACCTCCCTCCCTCCCTCCCTCCCTCCTCCCCTCCCCTCCCCCCTCCCCTCTCCCCTCCCCCCTCCCCTCCCCTCTCCCCTCCCCTCTCCCCTCCCCTCTCCCCTCCCCTCTCCCCTCCCCTCCCCTCCCCTCCCCTCCCCTCCCCTCTCCCCTCCCCCCTCCCCTCCCCTCCCCTCTCCCCTCCCCTCTCCCCTCCCCTCCCCTCCCCTCTCCCCCCTCCTCCCTCCCCCCTCTCTCCTCCCTCCCCCTCCCTCTCTCCTCCCTCCCCCTCCCTCCCCCCTCCCTCTCTCCTCCCCCCCTTCCCATCCCCCTCTTCCCCCTCCCCCCACTCCATCCCCCTCAACCTCCTCCCTCCCACTCCCTCCCTAGGAGATAGATTTAAACTTTAAAATGTGAATAACAGATTTCAATGAAACTTCTTCCATTAGCACTAAAGGGATGACAGTGAGTAAGGTGGGCCTAAAATTGTTGCGCTATCGTGTACCGTTTTGGCTGTAGTTCAGGAACAAACCAACGAGAGTTTTAGTATGTAGATTCTGATAAGGAGTCTTTGACAAACGTCAATTCCTGCTCACTGCTTTAAATATTTCCTGTTTTTTGTTTTGGATTTTTGTACCAACGGTTTTTGCTTAGATTAATTTATTTTTCTTGTTTTCCATGTATTTATAATTTGGCTTTCCCCCCCCCCATATCAGTTGCTGGAATTAGTGATCATTGATTAGCCTAAGTAGATCACAGGAAAAGGAGAGTAAAAGGCTATATACAGTTAAGTATCGCAACAGGGATCCACACTAAGAACAATGATAGTATTACAGAAGATCAGAAATTCCCTTATTTTTGAAAGAGGGATTCCTTTTTTCCTTCTCTTTTGCACTCATGCACTTTTGGCTTTTGTTATAAACTGTCTTCCTTTTGCTTATTTTTGCTCTTTTATTTGCTGCACTATTTTTTTACTCCAATCCCCACGTACTTCAGAAATTTAAAATTTTGCCGGAGGTAAGGTGTTTTGAAGTTTAATTAATATATTGTCAGGACAAAAACATGATTTTTTAAAATATGCTTTTCAAATAAAACAACTTTCTTTTTCTTTCAGGGGTGTGATTTTGGTCGCCCTGGCTATCGGTGTGATGTTATCATTTTGGGTCTTTGTTGACAACATTGTCCTTTGGCTCATAGGTATGGGGCTTGCAGTTCCTGCAAGTGTTTTGCACTTGTAGAAAAACACTACCCACCCCCCATCTTTCGCTTTCCCACTGCAGACTTGGGTTGGTCTACAGACCCATGATACTTAAATATTCTTGTGAGAAAGTCAATATGGTCAGCTGGCTTTTTGGCAATGTAGCATTTATAGCTATTTCAGTCCTACTCTCATTCACGATTCACAAACATACATTTGGTAGATCTCATGAGATACAGAGCATTAATCACAATAGAGTAATCTGATGGTCACATCTCACCTGGGACCCAATAAATAGCCTGCATCTGCCCTAGCTAATACTGGTGAATAGTATTTAGAGATCAAACCACAGCTCATTGCCGCAATGCTTATAATTTACGTGCTGCATTGTAGCAAAACCGATTTTTGTGATGAGCTTAATCATGACATGAATCAGACGTGCCATTTTCTGAAATTTGCTCTCTTTAATTTAACATGAACCATTAATAAATTATATTCATTTCATAAACAAAAGCACCGCCTTGAGTGAAATGTATTCATGCCTATTTTGGCCGTGCTGCCAGCCGTGTTGGTTCTCTCCAGCTGGAGACTTTGATTTTCCAGTGAAAATAACTACTGCTAAGATATATGCAATTCACCTTCCACTGTTTCAGGTCAATAACAAAAGCCAAATTGATCACAATGGAAAACCATGCCTAGAGTAACAAGGAAACATGCCCAAGAAAATTATAACTACACTTCAATAGTATTTTATTGAAGTGTAAATGTTATGGAACATATTGATTTCACTAAAGCATAATATAAATGGAGATACAGTATATTCCCTTTAGTTATGCAACAAATGGTTTTGAAGAAATTATCTTTTGTGCAGAAATATTAGACAACAATTTTCATTCTACAAGTTTCTAATTTCTCTGTGGTTTATTTGATTGAGACGGTTTTAATTAACTAATGCAAATGGATAAGATGGAGGGTTAGAGAGTTGAATGTTTTGGTGGAGGGAAGGGCAAAGTGGGAACTGGAAACCAAGTTCAGGAATTTATTGGCTCCTTTCCTAGTTAAAGCTGCATTCAAGACTACTGTCCTGGTTCACTGCCAAAGAATGATTTATATCAAAGCTGCGTTGGGAGTGAGTCTTATTTGGATTAGGCCATAAAATGGTCTATGTTATCACCAATAGCCAAATTAAGGGCCTGTCCCACTTAGGCGATTTTTTAGGTGACTGCTGGCAACTGTCAAAGTCGTAGCAGATCGCCAAAATTTTCTTTTACCCGACAACATTGACCACGACAATGCCGAGTCAGGTCGAGATTACACCCTCTTCGGAAACATCGCAAAATTCTCACGCTTACCAATGCTTCTCCGGCGTCCTAATTTTCGTTGAAATCACTGACAAGTCTGTAATTACTTGAGAGTTTTGAAATATAACATCTTACCCGGGTTACTTGAAAACCAAGCTTCACGGTAACAAGGCATAAACTGGATTGACTTCCAGTTTACTAATAGCAGTATTAAGAAATTTAATTTTAAACGTGGTTAAATGGATTTTTGTGCGGAGTTTGGGCATTCTTTGAAAATGTACGGGAGATGCATATCTGGTTTCTGGGTTGCAAATCTGGGTTGGGAGCCTACTTTAAATGTGATCGCTGATGCCCATATACATTGCGAAAATTCCCACGCTTACCTGACCGTCAAACTGTTGCCTCCAATCTACCTGTCAAATGTCCTGACGGTAAATAAATTGGTTAAACACAAGTATTTTATGGTATCTTCAAATTACTTTACTTAATTTAATATTACATGCTTCTAAATGCATCTAAGACAACCTAGCAAACCTGGGGACAGCATGCGACAGCGCTCGCAATAAGGAACGATACCTGGCGATAAGCCAGCTGTCGCCGAGAAATTTCAATCCGGTTGATTTCTCAGCAACGCGCCGAGATCCACTACGATTCTTGGCAGACTCCTCACGATCATGCCCGCGACGCCCCGGTGAACTGTCGGCGACAGCCTAGTCGCCGGCAGTCGCCTTAATATTGCCTAAGTGGGACAGGCCCTTCAGTTTCAGCTCAATGCCGAATTTGTGTGTTAAAAGCCAGAGAGATTCTTATCTGTGAGGCAGAAAAACAGTGATATATCATCATTCCTTTTCCTTGGCATCCATTTCAAGAGATGGGAGTTGCCTTCAATACCTCCCTATAGTTCATGTACAAATATGAAGAAGAACCCTTGAAGTAGGAGGGCTATTGTAAAATTAGACAATCCAAGTGACTAAAGATTAGAGCACAATAGGGGAGTATCTTGTACAAGTCCAAGATAAGTATTGGAATATTTGTTGAATGTGTCATGAAGATAATCTAGCAAATCTCCAATGTACTTCATTGTGCAATGGTATTTTTTGTTGTATGTACAATGAAATTCCATGTTTTGCATACTATTCAGTTAAATACTACTATACATAAGCACAATCATAAATAAGTACCAAAGTGCAATGCTTGTAGTGTAAGACTTCACCAAGACAGTACACAGTCATCATGTTTCTGGCACCATCTTGTACCCTTCAAGTTTCAAGTTCTTAAAAGCATAGTCTTAAGCATGGGCCCTAAAGGCCCATTGTTGTGGTACTTTCAGTGCTGCATAAGTCAGCTGAACCTTAAAGCATCCGTCTCCTCCTAGGTCAATTTAGTGAATACCTACAGAATGTTAATTGAAACTTTGTTGGGAAAGGCAGCCTTTTTGTTGTCCTTCCCTGTGGAAATCAATGGCTGAATCAGATGTAGGGTGGTTGCAAGTATTGAGCAAGCCCAAATATATCTAAACAGCTAATTTTAAAAAATCTTTTGATAGTAGATGGCTAAAATGCTGAAACAGTGATGCAGCACAGTGGCGCAATGGTAGAGTTGCTGCCTTACAGCACTTTCAGCGCCAGAGACCCATGTTTGATCCAGTCTACGGGTGCTGTCTGTACGGAGTTTGTACGTTCTCCCCGTGACTGCGTGGGTTTTCTCCAAGATCTTCTGTTTCCCCTACACTCCAAGGAGTACAGGTTTGGCTTCCCATAAATAAAAATTGTCCCTAGTGTAAGATAGTGTTAGTGTGTAGGGATCGCTGGTTGGCGTGGACTCTGGGCCAAAGGGCCTGTTTCCGCGTTGTCTCTCTAAACTACACTGGAGCAGTGCCCAAGAGTTCTGTTTAAAGGAAAGTAGGTAGTTAAAAATGGGACATTGTAAGAATGAGGTGCGTGGAATTAGTTGAGTAGATTATTTATGAGGGAGGGGGTGGGGGGGGGGGGGGGGGAAGGAATGTTGCAAAATGGCCAAATATATTTTGATAAAAATATATTTTTGGTTCCTTTTTGTGCCGTAGTTCCAACTAGAACTGCTCAGCAAGATTTGCCTTTTACTGGAATTGTAATCCTTGATTTCAGCAGCAAAAACATTTGCAGGCAGGCTAAGTTTATTGAATGCAATTCAGACTAATTCTGCAAGTGTTTGTTTTGAATAATATTGCATAGGGATATCAAGGAGATTTCTGTTAAGGTAATAGATTTTTATTATTGCCGTTACAGGAGTAGTATCAGCAATTTGTCTCTTTTACCTTCGGGGGGAAGGAGCATTTGCTGCAGGAACTGTGTTAGCCGTTTATGCCATGTCGCTCTGGCCCCACCTAATTGAACGTCTCATCAGTTCAGGACACCCAGGAAAGGCCATGGGCACGGCGATGCTGGTGTATTTGATAGAGATCATCAGCACAGTGTGGTGTATCGCTTACAACTTTGTACCTGGAGGTGCCATCACAAGAGAGAAAACAATGGTGGTTTTGGGTATGTGATTTAAAGTAAGATATTAATCAAATGATTCATTAGGGAGGGAGAAGCATTTTCCTGCCAGTTGCTAAATACATTAAAGAAAGGTTTTAATTTATTTTTGCTCAGTTTTCCTATTTTTATGCCTTTTAAAAATATAAATATATCTATCTAGCTATTCCAGTCTGAAGAAGGGTCTCGACCCGAAACGTCATCCATTCCCTCTCTCCTAGATGCTGCCTGACCTGCTGAGTTACTCCAGCATTTTGTGATACCCTAGCTATTCCAATCATGAATTGCAGTGGCTTTTGTTTTAAATATTTGTTTCAAGGTCAAGGATATTGCCTGTGTGTTTTGATTTCACAAGCCTGTTAAGCTGCTGCAACTAAGAATTTCATTGTTGCATTGTCCATACAGTACTTATGGCAATTTAAACACTCTTGACGAACAAACAGATCATTAGACTAAGATCATTTAAAATAGGTAGAGCAGGCAGGTAAGAAAATTGATCTTTTGTGTTCATACTGACCATGATATGGGGAAGATTTGCAACCATTCGAGATGAAGTATACATTACTTGAAGATAGACACAAAATGCAGGAGTGATTCACCGGGACAGGCAGCATCTCTGGAGAGAAGGAACGGGTGACGTTTCGGGTCCAGACCCTTCTTCAGACTAAGACATACATTACTTGAAGTAGGATAACGTCATGGAGGAGTCCCTTTGAGCTGTATGGTGGGCTTCCGTGAGTCACGTACACAAGGTATCCACCATGTAAGTGGATAGGATTCATGTTACAAACAAGTTTATTCACTTTGATGAATTCATTTAGAGTGGAAAAGATGGAGGTGCCATCACAAGAGAGAAAACAATGGTGGTTTTGGGTATGTGATTTAAAGTAAGATATATAAAGTTCTCCTTGAAATGAGGATGATTAAGAGGAGTTTTAACAGGTATATATTATCATAACTGATTTAAATAAAAGAGAAGCAAGTTTCATTTCATTTCAAATGGTTTGAGGTTCAGGAGCCACTGAATTCAAAGTGACAGATAAAAGGAATTCCAGGAAAAAATGTTTGCTCAACATAGAGTGTCTTGTAGTCTAAAACTGAAGGTGAAGGAAACAGTTAATAAGTGATTTCAAAGGGAATTGGTTAGGCAGGGGAGAGAATAATTTGCAGGATTTCAAGAAAAAAGTAGGGACAGGTTGAATAATCTCCTGTATTATGATATCCCTGTTCTATCATCTCTGTCTTTTATGTGGCAGATGCACTGAAGAATCTGGACTTTAATCCATATGTAATCCCCAATTTTTCAGTTCTGATTGACTTTTCTTGAAACAAATTTGTTGGCAAGGTGTAGATAAGGCATTGTTCTGCTGCCTACCCACCAGTCTGCTGACTAATTCATATTGAATGGCGGTGCAGCCATGATCATATTGAATGGCGGTGCAGGCTCGAAGGGCCAAATGGTCTACTCCTGCACCTATTTTCTATGTAATTGTTTGAGAGCACGGGGCAAGGTATTGGAGTGCTGGCAGTACCTCTGACACCAAATTCTCATGTGGAATTAGCTCAGAGGTGAAATTACAGGTTTAAAAAATTGATGTTGTTGACATGAATGTAAATTGCTTGTTCTAGTGATTGCTGAATGAATAGATCTATAATCTAAGAACAAGCCAGCTGTTAAATGTTTATCCTACCTGTGTATCGTCTCTGCTTTTTCCTTAAAACGTCCAAATTATTTCCCCCCGCAAAGTGCCTAACCAATCCCTTTTGAAAAGCCTTATTTACTGTTTCCACCACCTTCGGTTCTAGATCACAATTCACTCCATATTTAAGAAAATGCTTTCCGTACATTGTTCCGTGCTTTTAATTCATAACTTTGAATGTACTGGCTCCTGAATTACAAACTATCTGCAAACAGGAACAGCTTTTTTTATCTAAAGCACTTTTTTTCACTTTCTGTATATTTTGCACTTTGCTGTTTTTAATTACGGTGTTGTTATTGTGGAAAAGTGCTTTGCTTTATAGTGCTCGATTAACCTACATTGGTGATTAATGAAATCTGAAATGCACCCATTTAATTTGCTTCCATCTCAACATACATCCCATGAGAAAGCCTTCTGTGGGTTGTAGCTGCTGTTTGATTATTTCACAATAGTAATCTTGCCACAGAGAATTAACCATCCCTTTGAATCCCTCTATTTTACTTTCGTTTTTCATTTTCATATTGTCGATGTGATAAACTAAATTATCATGAGTTAAATTTAACACCAATGCACACAACTATTTTTAATTCATTACAGGATTGCGTCCTGTCAGTTGTTGGCTGCTCTTTTGCTCTAATTAATAGGGTTGTGAATCTAAGGGGCCTGTCCCACTTAGGCGATTTTAAGGCGACTGCCAGCGACTAGGCTGTCGCCGACAGTTCACCGGGGTGTCGCGGGCATGATCGTGAGGAGTCTTCCAAGAATCGTAGTGGATCTCAGCGCATCGCTGAGAAATTATCCGGAGTGAATTTTCTCGGCGACAGCTGGCTTGTCGCCAGGTATCATTGCTTATTGTGGGCGCTGTCGCATGCTGTCCCCAGGTTTGCTAGTTTCTCTTAGATGCATTTAGAAGCACATAATATTAAAATAAGTAAAGTCATTTCAAGATACCATAAAATACTTGGCTTTAACCAATTTATTTACCGTCAGGACATTTGACAGGTAGATTGGAGGCAACAGTTTGACGGTCAGGTAAGCGTGGGAATTTTCGCGATGTTTATGGCCATCAACGATCACATTTAAAGTAGGCTCCCAACCCAGATATGCAACCCAGAAACCAATATGCATCTCCCGTACATTTTCAAAGAATGCCCACACAATTTTCACAACCGTCTTTAAAATTAAATTTCTTAATTCTGCCATTAGTAAACTGGAAGTCAATCCAGTTTATGCCTTGTTACCGTGAAGCTTGGTTTTTAAGTAACCCATACAAGATGTTATAGTTCAAAACTCTCAAGTACTTACACGTGTCAGTGATTTCAGTGAAAATTAGGATGCCGGAGAAGCATTGACAGCGTGGGAATTTTGCGATGTTTCCGAAGACGGTATACTCTCGACCTGACGCGGCATTGTCGTGGTCATTGTTGTCGGGTAAAAGAAAATTTTGGCGATCTGCTATGACTTTGACAGTCACCGGCAGTCGCTTAAAAAACCGCCTAAGTGGGACAGGCCCTTAAGATAGACACAAAATGCTGGAGTAATTCAGCAGGACAG
Source organism: Rhinoraja longicauda (assembly GCF_053455715.1). Lineage (NCBI taxonomy): Eukaryota > Metazoa > Chordata > Chondrichthyes > Rajiformes > Arhynchobatidae > Rhinoraja > Rhinoraja longicauda. Next base: position 62,810,192 of record NC_135953.1, on the reverse strand, counting down.
ACAATATCTCTGGATAGAAGGAATGGATAGAAGCATTATAAAGAAGGTTCTCGACCCGAAACGTCACCCATTCCTCCTATCCAGACATGCTGCCTGTCCTGCTGAGTTACTCCAGCATTTTGTGCCTATCTTCGGTTTAAACCAAGATCTGCAGTTCCTTCCTACAGGGTTGTGAATCTAATTTACTGGGCCTCTAAATTGTTGGAAGGAGCAAATATTTAGGGAACATTGAGCTGCAAGAACTGCAGACTGAGATAATAAAGGGCTTTATTTCATTATTTATTAAATATAACTTTAAATTCTAAAATGTGCTTAGGAGAACCTTCTTTATTATGTTTCTGCCCCCTCGATGAAAAGAGGTATTGCCCGGATCTCGGAAATATTGTGGACCACGTTGGCCGAGTATTAGTGAACAACATTTGAGGAAACAGCAAGGATATTTATCAGGTTGAAAGTGGTAACTGAAAAAGGGATCTACTCTTAAGTGTAATTAGAATTCTAATATTGATTTAAAAGTATAGTAAAACAACGGATAACATTTAAAGAGAAGAGGTACATTTCCATGAGAAGGAAAGGTAGGGGAACCAGAACTAGAATTCCCTAAATGCTGAAATTTGATCTCGTATAATGTGCAACAGGAAAAAGGAAGCACATGCTGTAAAACACATCAAGTTGATGATACGAGTGAAAGCTGAAAGGAGGAGAGGAAGGAAATGAAGATGAAGTGACAAAAAAAAAATACAGGTTAGCCCTAACATAATAGAGAATACTAAAATCTTTTGGGCACATAAACAGTTATTGGATAGTGAGAAGAAAAGTAGTGCTGGTTAACGATCAAGTAGGTGATTGTGCCTGGATGCAGAAGGAAGGACAGATACTTGATGATTTGTGTAGAGGATGTGCACAAGTCTCAGTCGAACAGATGGGGTAAAGATTGAAATTGGTCATAGTTGTCACTTGCACTGAGATACATGAAAACCTTTGTTTGCTTGCTATCCAGGTGATAATACCTTGCATGAGTATGACAGGTAGAACAAAAGAGAAAATAAACAGAGACCTAATAATGGAAAAGAATTTCTATTTGCCCTATCTAAACCATTGGAAAAATGCTTCGAGCCTCGGTGTTGCAGCTCCCGAGAAAGTACAGGTTAAAAAATGTGAGTGCCACAACAAGATAGACTGGATGTTTGGGGATACATCCTTAACTGCAAATACATCCTTGTGCATAGTAGATGAGATGCCTAAATAGATTATGTTTGTAAACTAAGCCCCGTAAATCACCTGCTCTGGATGGAATGTGACCAAGGAGACTGAGAAAAGAACAGATGGACATTGGAGAGGGTCTGGTTTTAATCTCCAGCCTTCTCTATTTAAAGGGATGATATCAGAGAGTTGAAGAACTGCAAATATTGCACACTTGTTCCAAAATGTTAAAGAACAAATTCAGCAAGTACAATCTGCAAAGATTGCTTAGTGGCAAATCTGTGGTAGTGGGGAGAGTAGGGGCGAAATTAGGTCACCTGGAGAAATCCAAATTAATTAGGGAGATGTCACACAGATTGTCACAAAGCAAATTATGCTTGGCTAATCAGATTTAATTTTTTGATAGGGTAACGTTCTGTATGCATAAATGGGTTTTTTGAAGTAAATTCGCACATAATAGGCTGCTGAGCAAAATTCAAATCTAAGGAATAAAAGGCATAATTGGCAGAATAAAAATAAATTTGTTTTAAGGATAGAAACTAGAGACTCAAGGTAAACAAATGTTTTCGTATCAGAGGACAATAGACAATGTCCTCTCTGGGAGTCAATACTGGAACCAATCCTACTTTTGATATAAGAAAATAACTGCAGATGCTGGTACAAATCGATTTATTCACAAAATGCTGGAGTAACTCAGCAGGTCAGGCAGCATCTTGGGAGAGAAGGAATGGGTGACGTTTCGGGTCGAGACCCTTCTTCAGACTGAAGAAGGGTCTCGACCAGAAACGTCACCCATTCCTTCTCTCCCGGGATGCTGCCTGACCTACTTTTGATATATATTGTGTACATAGTATAAATGGCTTAAACATGATTGTACAAGGTGACAGTCCCAAATTTGGGGGTGACTCAAACTGGGGAACCTGGTAAACAGTGAGAACATTAATAGTAGACTTTAAGAAGGTGTATGCTGGTGAAGTAAGCAGTGGAATAAAAAGTGAACAGAAACAGCAAGAGGAGATCCTATAGACTAAATAGCATAATTGGAAAGCTTTTCCATTCCATACTTGGATATCTCTGTATAAGTCTTAATACATGACTTGATATGTTAAGAAAGTTGTTAATAAAGAATATGGGAGCCTGGGCTATATAAATGGTACTTTAGATTACCAGAAAGTGTTGCTGAGAAGATCACGTTGAACCTTTATAAAACATTAATTATGGTAAAAGTAGAGTGGAGCAGACAATCCTGGTAACACAGAGATGCTAGAGAAAGTCTAGCAAAGATATATTTGTCTCATTCCATAGATTTCTTTTCAGTTACATTTTTCAGTGGCCTCAATGTCTGCTTCCTGTACTGTGGTGACGCTAAACCCTAAACCTGTTCTTTTCTTCCTTTTCCAGGAACACTCATGCATTTGATTGGATTTGGATTATTCTTTGGTCAACGACCTAAATTGTTCGCACCAGAAGGCAAAAATGTGGCTCATTTCAAACTCTTGACCAAGTGTGTCAAACAATGTAAGTGACATAACTATAACTGCAAAGGCATTATATTTCAATTTAACATGTATAAAAGATTATAAGTAAATGAGTTCCAGCACCCACAAAAACTTCTGAATGCTGATCTTAAAAATGGTCCATTTATCCCAACTCCGTTTTCCGCCAATTTCCATTCCTCTATCCAGGTCAATATATTGTCCTTGCTCCAACTTGGGATACCCTTTTCTGTGGCACCTTATCAGTAGTGCAGCTGATTGAGCTGCTGCCTCACATCTCCAGAAACCTGGTTGCGTGTGCCGTCTGCGTGGACTTTGCACATTTTCCCTGAGACTGCATGGGTTTCCACCAGGTGCTCCAGTTTCCTCGCACATCTCAAAAGACGCCTGGGTTTGTAGGTTAATTGGCCACTATAATATTGGCCCTAATATGTTGGGAGTGGCTGAGAAAGTGGGATAACTAAAAGCTTGTGTTAATGTGATTGTTGGTGTGGACTCAGTGGGCCGAAGGGCCTCTTTCTTTCCATGCTGTAATTTTTAAAATGGAAATTCAAATATGCCACATCTACCAGTCCCCATCTATCCACCATGTTTGTTACCTTCCCAAGAAACCACTGTAAATTTATCAAACCTGATTTAAGCTCTCTTAAGCTCATGTCTCCTCAACCTTCCCAATCTATTAAATTAAAATTGTCCACTAAATAAGACTGCTAATTAAATTGAAGATCTGACAAATCGTCATCAGATCACCTGTAAATCTAAAATAGAAAGGGTCAGTTCCTTGACGCTGAGGTTATTTCAAGTTTAAAATTATGTTTGTAGCTCTCTAATCCAAGATCACTCACTTGCCCACCATCCATCATAAGTTGGTTGTGTATGGGGATGGGGCAGTGGATGTGTGGTCATATAGGTCATAGTGCTCCAGGTGTGGTGGCATCTGCATTGAGGAAATGTCCCTATGCTGGGTGGTTTCAGTAGTATCACAAAACATTGTTGTGATAAATGTTGAGGACAGAGGTCCCTCTGCTCAATACTTCCCAAACCTCTGCCATTCACTGTGAAGGCACTGTCCTGGGTTGACTTCTCAAAATGTAAAATCTCACACTTATCTGCATTAGATCTTATTAGTTAATCCTCAGTCCACGCCCAGCTGACCAAGATCCTGCTGTGATTTTGATAACCATCTTCATTGTCTATACCACCTACTTTAGTGTCATCGCCAAACGTACAAATTATGCGTTGTACATTCTGATCCAAATCGTTGATATGGTTGGACACGAAAAGCTGGAGTAACTCAGCGGGTCAGACAGCATCTCTGAAGAAAAGGAATAGGTGACGTTTCGGGTCAAGACCCTTCCTCAGACAAACAGCAATAGGCCCAGCACCGATCCCTGAGGCACACCACTAGTCCCATGCCTTCAGTCCAAAAACAACCTTCCACCACTGCCTTCTGCTTCCTTCCATGAGCCATATTCCGTATCCAGTTAATTAGCTCTCCTTGGATCCCATGCAATCTAATTTTCCAGAGCAGCCTACCATGCAGAACCTTATCAAAGGCTTTGCTGAACAATATCTACAGTCTTGCTCTCGTCAACCTTTTTGGTTACTTCGTCAAAAAACGTGATCAAATTCGTAAGACACAATCACACATGTACAAACCCGTGCTGCCTTTCCCTAATCAGCCCGTCTATCCAAATGCTATCCAAATATCTTATCCTTCAGAATCTTCTCCAGTAATGTAATTACCACAGACGTTAAGTTCACGAGTCTATAGATCCCAGGCTTTTCTTAAATTTTGCATCTGGAATTCTCATGCAACCTACAAAATATTGTAAACATTTTAGGCAACCTCATTTTCTTTTTAAAGAAATTGTGGAAAGACAATTTTACTTATTTATATATTTGCATTGTATATGGACAGTGCATATGTAGGCTGATTAGCAGCAACATCCTCTGAAGATTTAGCACTTTGTGCGATGGTGGGTAGTCAGTCATTCATTGGAATTATTTTTGCTGTGTTTTACATTGACACTGTTTGGCCTGGAATTGCAGTGTAAAACATTGTTATTTAAAAATATAAGGAAATGATCACTAGTTTGGCATTTAATTTAAAGGTTTACATGTGGAATACGAATGTGGTGTACAGTAATGGTTATTTTGCACAATTCTTGTGCAACCAGCATATCTGTGCAAATATTGCCTCCCATCTCCATGGATGCCAGCAGCTGAGAATTCACTGAATACTATTTAATGTAACGGATGAATTTAAAATGAAGCAATATGCCGAACTGAATGTCAATGATATGTACTGAAAAACAAAATCAATGTTATTGAATATTGTACAATATTTGGCTTGCTAGTAACTATTGTTGAAATGAAAAATCATAATTGTAATACAAATTTTATTTTCTAATTTTTTTTGCTTTCCCGTTTAGTGCTTTGGCTGTTTGTAGGAGTGGGTCTGTTGGGATTAGGGCATCGATTCACATTGTATCAGAAGAAATTACTCAACTCAGCCGAAATCCTGGTGAGTAAGGATTTTATTTGCATTTGTTTATATACTGAAGCCAAACAGAAACCAAACCTGAACAATCATGGCATGAACATCATATCTAGGAAGCCTATATCATCATGTTCTGAAATTGCAAAATAACTTCTTTGATGGTACACTATGATTAGCTTCCATACATTTAATTCCTTTTCTTTTCCATTGTCTCTACCTTTTGTGACCAGTCTGTGAAGAAAGATTTCTCCGCTATGATATGGTCTTACAGATTTGGGTATGACAATCAAGGTTGGCCAAGTTTAGAAAGATCTGCTGAGTTTATTGAACAAACAGGTATGTATTTTGTTTTAGGCGCCAATCATTTAACAAGAATATTTGTACATATTTGAAATTTCTGAAATTTAAAAACAAAAGAATAATTCTGTAAGTATTTACTGACATGTTTTGCATTTATTTCTGTTGCTATTTTTCTCAGTTCTCTTCCCTGGAAGATGTTGATTCTTGGATGATGAATGGTTCCAAAGGCATTCTTAGATTAAGGGTATTGCTGGCAAAATTGAGGTGTTTCGCTTGTCTTTGGTTCCCCAGAATTTGGTATCCAGATACTATTTTGAATTGTTGCATAAACCAATTTCCTTTAAATTCTTTCATGGGCGTCTCCACAAGACCAATGTATATCCCTAATTGGAAAATTGATGGGATGTAGTCTTCTTGAACTATTGGGTGATCAATAGTTGGCATGCATTCAGAGGGCCGAAGGGCCTGATTCCATGCTGTATCTTTCAAACAATCAATCAAACAATCAATCAATTAATCAAACAAATCTAATCTAAGGTCCCTGTCGGTCATGGCTGACCATGGGGATAGGCTGTTACCCATGCAGCACATCCCCCCTCTCCACGTCGCTGATCGGTCCAAAGGAACAGCAGAACCGTTACAGTTTGGCACCAGCTCTGTCGCAAGAACTGCCAGAACGTAGTTGTAGGCAACGACGAACTGCCTTAGGGACTCGGACTCCAGATTTTTCTTGAGGTTTACTCCTGGAGTCTTTTTCGCGACTGGATATGGCCACAAGGCAGTGGAGGTTTTAGATCAGTTTTCCCTCTCCTAGATGGACTGCCTTCCCAGGCTGACGAATCTCATCTGCCCAAGACTCGTGGGGGCGGGAGTGTCTACCTTCCCATCTTTGCTTTCAAGAGAGAGCTAGATAGAGCTCTTAAGGATTGCGGAGTCAGGGGGTATGGGGAGAAGGCAGGAACGGGGTACTGATTGAGAATGATCAGCCATGATCACATTGAATGGTGGTGCTGGCTCGAAGGGCCAAATGGCCTACTCCTGCACCTGTTGTCTATTGTCTATAGCACCTGCCCATTGCAGCCTTCATCCGCCTTCCCAGTGGTTCTGACGCTCCACTAAAGTCAGCCATCATCCTCTGCCTGTTTCACCATTGAGGTCTTGGTTGGATTGCTCTTTGTCGGGGACCTCCCCCTCGGCCTTACCGCCATGGGTGACCCTACCAGGAGCATAATTCCAGACGGAATCACTCTCAGGATCTCAGGACCACACAAGCTTCTCCACCACGGCAAGGTGACAATCCACAAGCAAGATAAATACTGGTTTACAAAAGAAGACAGAGTGCCGGAGTCGCTCAGCAGGTCAGGCAGCGGGGGGTGGTGGAAAGAAAGCTGGAAGAGAGGAGGGGCAGGACAAAGCCTGGCAGGTAACAGGCTGTTATGAGGGAAGAAACGAGAGGGCTATTTAGTTACCTAGAATTGGGGAATTCAATGTTCATACCTTTGGGTTGTAATCAATCAATTATTGTGTCTCTCAATACAATACAACCGAATTGCTAGACTACCTTGGTAGTCAATTAGGGTCAATAATGTTGGTGTGAGGCCAGAGCATCTTTTGTTACCTCACCCTACTGACTATTCCTTTGAGCTGGTGCTGTCATAATGGTTCATTGTACCGTGTTCTGATTCTGTTCTGATATATTTCTCTGCACATGCACATTTTCAACAAATAGTTGTAAAGTCTGCCAATTTTTACTTGGATCACGTGCAGGCAGAGCGGATTAATTTAACTTGGCATCATGTGTGGCATGGAAACATTGTGGGCCGAAGAGCCTGGCCCTGTGACGTACTGTTCTATGAAGTAGCTCAGTGTGCTAAAGTGATTGAAGGAGAGTGCAGGCAATTAGAAATGTTTGGATTCTGATTTAACAGTGAAGACCTCAGCAGGAAGTAATGACAGATCTAATGTGGGAGGAAGAACTGGTGATATCCCACTTGTAGGAGAGAGAGGTGCTTTAATTTCATGCTCTCTAAACCTCTTCTCTCTGCCATTTATGTAACCTCCAATAATAGTTTGCCTGCAGCCAGCCAAAATGACTTATTAGTTTTCTCTTCACCATAATTTATGTGCCTTTCAACCATTTGTTTTCATGCCACCCCTCTCTTCCCACACATAGCACGGATACAATTCCCCTTGTCCTCACCATCCAACTCACTCACTAACCTCCACATTGAACATGATATGCCTGCTTTTTCTCTCCCCTCCTCACTGAGTATTCCAAAGGGACTGTGGCTTCTGAACACTCTGATTCATTCTTGCACCTTCACCAATGCCCATTCTGAATCAATCTTGGGACGTGGAATACCTTCCATTTGTACCACTTTCCTTCTACATCCCTACTGCCTGTTAACCACGATTGGTACACACAGTGAGATTTTCCCTACATTGGGCAAGTCAAATGTATTGCAAAATACCTCCCTTCAGTTTGGAAAGGTGGCCCAGAGATTCTGGTTGCCACTTTTAATCCCCCATCACACTCCCAGTATGACTTCTGTTTTCGTCTTTCACACCGTTTCAATTTAATTTTAGGGAATAGCACCTCATCTTTAACATGACGTTAGAATTTACAATTTCAAGTAATCAGCTATCCAACTTGTATCTCAAAAGTTAGCATCGCCTTCCTTTTAGTAATTTCAAAGTTCATTTATCTCCTGTTTACACCTCTCCTTTTGTTATTCACTAATATTTACTGGCTCGTGACACTTTCTCCCGCCCTTCAATCTCTCAAAGGGTTTTGTTCCCATTTGTTCACCTTGACCCAGTTCCAGCACTATGCATTTAAAAAAAAAGTTTGAATCTCTAATTTCTTCCAATTCTGATGAAAAGTGACCAACCTCAAGTTCTCTCCATAGCTCAAGAGTATTTAATTATCATATGTACCAGCAATGGAACAATGAAATTCTATATCTTACTGCTGTCTGACCTGAACTTATGGCATTTTCTGCTTCATGCCAAAGTTCAAATCCTCTTAAAATGCTTTTAAATCATGGCAACTAATTGTGATATGGACATCACTTTGGTAACAATTCTATGTTGGTGTTTGTAAACTGATTCAGTAACTTGAAATCTTGCTGCAGGTTATGTTTTCAGGACAATTCAGGTATGCATTAGCTTCTCCTGTGTAATATTCTCATCTGTTGGTTGTAACCTTCTTAACACTGTTATCAACGATAGGTGCTGATTTAATAACAATATTGGAAAGTGATGCCTCTAAGCCTTTCCTGGGAAATAATGATCTCACCATGTGGCTGGGAGAGAAGTTGGGTTTTTACACGGATTTTGGTCCAAGCACAAAAGATCACACCTGGGGGTAAGTAAGCCCGCGACAACCATTTACACATCCTCCTCATTTGCTCCTTATATTATTGTCTGTTGCTTTACCAGTTGAATGATTATGTAATAATTATGCACAAAGTTTTTTTGCTTTTTTCTTGCACTGGCGTTTTATCTCTAATTTTTCCACTAGTGTTTTATCTCTAACTTTTCTGGTCTTCCTTTGGGCACGGTTTGAGTTATTTATTTTTACCCTAATATTTTGTTTACTGCCATCTTCGTATTGAAACAGTATTTATTTTGACAGATGAAAAGCTATTTCAGTTACATTTACCATTTTCCATAGTATTTTCCATTTTTTCCACAATATAAGATGGTATTGATGTGCCCTTGTTTACTTTCGTGGAATGATGTTGATTGTTTCTTCGGCAATGATTAATCACCATTACACTCATTAATCAGAATCTGCTGATAAATGAATGGGAAGTTAAATGCATATAGTTCAGTCAAGCGGCGCCAACATTGGCTGCCTAGCCAACGGTCTGTCTGTCTTTTCTTTCTGTTTTGTTATTTTAAGTATGTGTTAAAAGTATGTTTTAGTGTCTCTTGGTTTGTTTTGGGGGAGTGGTTTAGGGGAAACTTTTTTCAATCTCTTACCTCGACGGAGATGTGATTTTTTCCGTGTCGTATCTCCATCCCCCATTGCGACCTAACATCGTAGAATGGCACGGCCTTTCCTGGAGACCAGCCCGGCGCTTCAACACAGGCGCAGCATGGACTTACCATCGTGGAGCTGCGATCCCCTTGCCAGGGATCGACTGGAGAACTCCAACCGTGACCCTATGGACTTTAACATCTTGGAGCCCGTTTTAAACATCGCAGTCCCTGGGTGGAGACTGAGTCGGGGCTCTAAGCCGTGGTGAGTTTCAACCACTTCGACGCGAGCACCCGGATCGCCGGCTGCGGAAGCTTTGATGGCCCCGACCGCGGATGGTTCGATAGCCCCGACCGCGGAGAAAAAGGGAGAGATTGGACTTTATTGCCTTCCTTCACAGTGAGGAATGTGGGGAGCGGCTGTGGTGGATGTTTATGTTAAATTTTATTTTATGTGGTTGTGTGTGTTACTGCTTTTCACTTGGTGTGGCCATATGGTAACTGAAATTTCACTGTATCTTATGGTACATGTAGCAATAAACCCATCTTGAATCTTGTTACGTGTACCGAGGTACAGTGAAAAGCTTTTGTTGTATGCTAATCAGTCAATGGAAAGATAATACATGATTACAATCGAGCCATCCACAGTGGATCCACATATAATTCACACATAATGCCAATGTGGGAGGAGAAAGAACAAATTTGTAGAAATGTAGCAATGAGTTATGAATTGCCACAATTGCGGCAGGCTGTTAAAAATAAATTAAACTCGCTGTAAATCATTAGGTGATGGAATTTATTGATGCAGATGTCCTTGTATTGACAAAACTCATGTAACTAATATGCCAAATAAAACTAGTCTTTAAGATTTTTATAAGGTGACTTTTATTTTATCCTTGCAGTTCACTTTCAATTCCACCTGTTTGTGGTGTAATTTTTCTTAAAGAAAACAATCACACTTTTAAGAGAATAATGTGGTATAAAGGTTGGTAGTATTTCAAGTCGGTAGAGCCACTAAAATTATCTGGGTAAGAAATATAAAATACAAAGTCTGTAGTTTTGATTAGTAAGGATGTCAAAGGTTACAGGGAGAAGGCAGGTGAATGGGATTGAGAGGAGAAAGATAGATCAGCCATGATTGAATGGTGGGGCTTATTCTCTAGGCCAAATAGCCTAATTCTGATCCATATCTTATGGTCTCAAGTCTTTGGGGTACTGGGTACTGTTTAGTAGCCTACATGATAAGAAGGAACTTGAGGTAGTGGAGCTAGAAAAGGAACATTATCCAGGATACTGTCTGGACTGAAGAAACAAAACTGAGTACAGATATGACGAGGGCATGGATAACAAGATTATAAGGTAATCTCACAAGTTTTTAATGTTTTGATAGGAAGGAACAGAAACGGTAACAGAAACAACTTTCTGGCTGTCTTCCAGACAGGTGTTGACAATTGGGGCTCCATTCCCCACTCTCCATTCCCCACCCTTCCTGACATACACAGTCAAAAATTAAATTTGTTAATTGTTTTGGAAGAATTAAACACATTTAAAGTAAGTAAAGTCAATATTTGTTTTAAATGTTCTCCCCGCAGCAGCTGCTTCATATTGATTTCATCATTGATTGTACTTATACCAGGTAAATCTGGCATAGGAACAGCAGGCGGTTTTCCCATTCGGAGCTGGGAATTCTGATAAGCTCCATGAGCAGTGTAATGGGGCAGCACTGGGTCCTGGGGCCAACATTTCACAGAAGGGGAGTGCTGTGCTTCAGCTTCACCCTCGGGACCTGTATTCTATTGTATTTATCAGATTTGACCTATTATCCTGATAGTTTCACATCACATGTTTTATTTAGTTCTCAGCCTGGAGAAGGGAGAATGGCCTTTATATTGCACCATAATGTTTACCTTTTACGTGTGAAATGAAACATTCAGATATAGCTGGCTTTCTTTGTCACAGAAATTAGCATCTCTCATCTTTAACATTTATCTGAAATATAAACAGGTGGTAGAAATGAGCAGCATCTGTACCCATAAGATAGGGTGTTGTTCCAATCTCTCAACCTACCTCATTGTGGCCCTTGCACTATTTTAAAATCTGTATTTTCTCTGTAACCCTAATGCTATATTCTGAACAGGTATTTTTCTCTTTATACTGCCTGTTGTACTTATCTTTAGATCGATTGTATTTATGTGTCGTACAATTTGACTGGATGGCATTTTATTGTACCTCACTATACATGACAATAAAAAAACAGCAGCTGCCTCTTATTGATTTTAGCTGGGCCATTAATCTGTGGAAAGACAAATAATATCTCCACAGGTGTTGCCTGATCTGTTAAGTATTTCCCAGACTTTCTGTTTTTATTTCAGCTTTTGAGTATCAGCCAATTTCTGCTTTTCATTTAACATTTACTTGCTGTTCTGCCTTTGAGCAAAGGGTTTTTTTAACCAAGAGGTAAATCAAGTCACGATATACAATGCAATATAATTGGTTAAAATTTTACTTCAAATTTTCTACTGTAAGTGTATTTATCATTTCCTTAATGGTTTAATATTGTAAGAAACTTCTCTAAGAGTTTCATATTTAGCAACAATTTCAAATAATAGACTTTTTGGTTAACGGTGCGGTTGTCAAAGTGACATTAATTCATTTCTGGTCTTTAGAATAATGGTTTTGTCAAGATACCCCATCGTTCAATCCATCCACCATCTTCTTCCATCCCCACATGGAGAGATTGCTCCTGCTATTTCAATGACTGTCAACATATCAGGGAATCTTGTGGATTTGGTTGTTGCTCATTTTGGCAATGAAGGGTAAGTGAATATTTCTATATTTATCTGTTTAATTAATATTTATACTATTTATTGACTTCCCCTGTTTGTAAATCTCTGTATGTGTATGCTTTTAGGGATGAGTTAGATAGGAAGGTGCAGGCAGAGTATATTTCACATACACTGAAGGAAGCACAACAACGTCTTGTATTTTTGGGTTACATCACTTCTGCACCTGGCTCCAGAGACTACCAACAGCTTCGAAGCATTGGAAATGTAAAGGTAAAATGTCATTTATCGAAATGAATTAAATATAAAGTATATTTTGTATTACATCCCACCCTCCGAGGGAAAAATTTGCTCCTCGAGTATCTATTCAATCTTTTAAAATCTCTCTAAATTAGAGAGAAACAGATATGTACAGGAACAAAGGGACAACAACATCTGAAATAGTTGAATTATTCATGTTCCCCTTTATACAATTTTAACCTGTTTCTCTCGCTACATGTACTCCCTACCAAATTGTTCCAATTTTTTTCCCAGATTTCCAGCATCTGCAGCTTTTTGCTGTAATCACATTACTTTTGTTGGAGTGAAAATCTGAATTTTGGTTGTAAAACAATAGCATAGTTCAATCAGATGCAATATATTTCCACTTAATGTTATATGATTGAATTGCTAATCGATATGCTTATGAATAAGTTGATCATGATTTTTTTTTAAATTTACCAAAGCAAGGTTTCTAGAGTATGCACATTATTTTTTAACACACCAGAATAAAAGGCAATGGGCTATTTTTAGATTATCATGTTAGCCCCCAGCCCAAAATTTCTATGTACACATGAACATTCTCTCTCTCTCTTTTAGGACATAGATCAGACTGATTTGCATAGATGGTGCGAGTACATCATGTACCGTGGACTAATAAGGTTAGTTGCAATACTTCAGCATAGTGTCACGATCAGTTACCTACTAAAATGAAGTTTTTAAACTTTCTTAGCCCTCAGACTACATCATTTCTACCCCTTTTTTCAGTGAATGACTTCATGGTTGCCTCCCCACCCATCCCTTTATTTTTTGAACTTGCCACATTCACACAATCTCCCTTTATATGTATAATTTGAGGAATTTATGGTTTTGCAATCCCTGAGGATTGGGAAGAATGCTTTATCATGAATCATGCTATAAATGATCTTTTTGGGCAGCAGTAAGGGTGACAAATGGTTCACAAATGGGATACTAGAGATAACTGGAAAGGTTGCACCAAGTCAAGTTGGGAAGGAAGGGTATGAGAGGGAAATCAGCATCATGTTGATGGTTATTGCAAAGTAAGAACACAGGCTGAGACCGCTGGTAAATTTGCATGTAAATAGGAAGAGGATTGTGACCTTCCAATAGCTGGGGCACGGGATCTTGAGTTCAAATACTTCTACTGTCTCATTCCTTTAAATTTCCCACTGGATTCCTTGTCTACGTTTCCCCTGCGGTGATTAACATGGAGGCAAAAAGCTGAGACATGGGCTGGTTCACAGTGACACATGGTGGCCTCTATCTGCAACTGCAGCAGAGCCAAACATTAACTGCAAATTATTCTATCAGTTATTGTTTTAACATGAATTTAAACATGTGAACTCCTGTTAGACATAAAAGATATAAATGATAAATTATGATTTCCTTAAAATGTGTCTGATGTCAACAAAACAACGAAATTCCAAATCCAATCAGAAAATGCTGACAAAACTAGACACGCCAGGTGGTAGGGGAAAATAAAGTTAAAGGTTCAGGTCCCAGTCCTGCTGAAAAATGTAAATTGTTTTAATTTCCATATTTGCATTCATCTGCAGTAGTTTGATGTTCTATTCTAAGTTTAAACCTGGTTTGAGATGTCCCCAACAACCCTCGCCATGCAGAACCATCACTCAGCTATTAATATAAAGACTAGCATCTTTGGAAGGGACTTGCAATACTTCAATTTCAATAGTAGATGCACTGTACGTTACTGCTAATTGAACAGCGTTGTATGGAAAATTGGAGATACTGCCTCTGTCAAGTAGTTGTGCTGCTGATGCCAGAGATCAAATAAGTTATTTTTCTGTTGCAGTTTCAACTATCGCCGTTTCTGTTTCTTATTAACACCTTTTCTATTCTTGATGTTTTTTCCTTCTAATTTTACACCTATCATTAATTAAAAAAAAAAATCTTGTTGGCTAACTTAATGGCTTAATGGCTAACTTAATGGTTATGCTTCCCTTCCCATAAGAAGACAATCCAATTGTTCCCCAACTGGAAAACTTGGATTAACCGTAAAGTTCATTCCCAGGTGAAGGGCAAGACCACTGCGGCCAAGTAAAACTATCCCGTGTGGTACAAAAATCTCACTTCGATCTTCGCAAAGCCATCAGGAATGCTAAGAGATAATACCGGGACAAACCTGAGTCCCTGTATAATCACACAGATACCCGCAGACTATGGTAAGACCTGAATAATATAATTGGCTGCAGTCGCTGTTGATAGTGCAGGCCTCCCTGATGAATTAATACCTACTATGCCCGTTATGAGTCGGAGGCCAACATCCGTCCCGTCAGACATAAATGTGCCTTTTCCCATGATCACGGAAGCAGAAGTTAGTTTGGCCTTCCTGAGGGTGAACCAACGGAAAGCTACTGCCTCGGATGAAGTCCTTGGCTGCGTCCTTAGGAACTGCACGGACTAACTACTAGCGGGAGTGTTTGCGGACATCTCTAATCTTTCCCTGATCCTTTCTGAGGTACTCACCTGCTTCAAGAAAACCACTATCATCCTGGTGCCAAAGTAAGATCTCGTGCCTGAATGACTGCCGTCCAGTGGCATTGACATCATCAACATGAAGTGCTTCAAGAGGCTGGTTATGGTACACATTAAATCCAACCTACCAAGGAGCCTTGATCCACTGCAGTTCGCCACAACAGGTCCACGGCTGATGCCATCTCCCTGTCCCTACACTCATCTCTGGAACATCTGGATAAGAAGGACACCTACTCAGTACTCCCCTCTGCAACTGGATCCTCAACTTCCTGATCAACAGACCACAATCAGTGAGGATAGGCAACAAATCATCTTCTAAAATAATCCTCAAGGATGTGTTCTCAGACCCTACAATATTCCGTATACATTCATGACCATGCAGCAACATAGCAATCCAACTCAATTTCCAAGTTCGCAGATGACACCACCAAAGGAGATTGTGATTGACTTCAGGAAGCGAAGCAGCACACACATCCTGGTGTACATTGATGGCGTCAAAGTAGAGATGGTCGAAAGCTTCAAGGTCTGAAACTATGGCCAATAAAGCACACTAATGCCTCTACTTCCTAAGAAGGCTGAGGAAGTTTTCCATGTCCCCAACAACCCTCAACAACTTCTACAGATGCACCGCAGAAGCATAAGAGATAAACATAATGAAACATAAGAGTCATAGGGGGATTGGGAGGATGTATCATTTATGGGAGAGTCTAACACCAGAGGCATAGAATAAAGGGTTGCCTGTTTAACACTGAAATGTGGAATAATTTCTTCTTCCGAGAGGTTTTGAGTCCTTGGAATTCCATGCACCACGAAGACGTGGCAGATAAAACTTTGAATATGCTCAAAGCAGAGACAGATAGATAGATTTGATTAAGGTTGTGTATGGGAAAGGGCAGGAAAATAAACTTGAAGAAAGTTAATTAACTGTGACCTTATTGAATGTCTGAACAGGCACCAGGGACATAGTGGTCAAATGCTGTTTCCATTTCTTCAGGTGTTATACATTAAAAGTAAAGTTCATGGTAAATATTTGGGTGGATAAAATAGTAAAGACTCAGAAATTCAATAAAAATCGCTTTATTTTCACCAAAATTATTGACAGGTAAAATGGGATCTTGTGGTTTTTAATACTTGTGCCTACACCATGCGTAAGCATGCAGGTCACTCCCCTACCCTTTTTAGCATTTCCTTGCCACCGCTGATCCTGTTCCCTTTTGGTAACCATTAATTAATTTACTAAAATTTGTAAATAACTTAAATTTGTATTCTCTGATTCTCTGCATTTCTACAAGGTTCAAAATAGAATTAAGAAATACAAGCTTTTATGATGAGAAAATACCATTAAGAAACTTAGTATTGAAATATATGTGTGTATTTGTGAAAGATTGTATTACAAAATGTCGACTTGAAATATGGTTTCAAAGTAGCATGTGATCATGACATTATCAACCACAAGTACTTACACTTTTATTAAATTAATTTAGCATTCTTGTGTATTGAATATTATGATTAAATGCAGTATATATTTTTGTTAGTTATTGTTTAGGCCAATAAAAACCCTTTACATTTAAGTTGCAGTTTATTTAGTTCACTGTTTATTCACTACATTAAAGTCTTTAGGCGCATTTTTCTTAACTTATTTCATTCCTAATTATGTCACAAATTCACCAATATTATTTGATTAAAATCAAGTGATATATTTTAAGGTGAGGTCGGGTAGCCAATAAATAAATTGCTGTTGCTAATTTGATGTTATAACAACTTTTTAAATGCACCTTCATATTCTTTTTGACATAACAAAAAGGTGTGTCAAATGTGTGGCAAAACTCTCAATCTCTATGTGCATGAAAGAAGTTGCCCCAAACTATTTTCCATCAAAAGAATTGGCACTAAAAATATATATCTCATGATGCACATTCATCATGATAGTGATCAGATTTAGTTTGGATGACCTTCACAGTCAAGTGTTCAATTCCATTTGGTCAAAGCAGCAATAAATTATGCTTCAATCAGATATAACATTGAAATTGCATAGTCGTTAGCTCTCTGGGCAGTTGCAAAGAAAGGAACTTGCAACAGACTAAAATGGATAAAATATGTGGTTCAATCACAAGGCTATTGGAGAAAGATCATTAACTTTGGTTATCTAATTAATACTTGAAGAGCTCAGATACTTCTGTCCTCTCCCCCACCCTCCCCCCTCCCCAAACCTGAAGCTAACTATGACACCGGTTCCACTGCATGGGGGAAGGTAGCCAAATCAAAACAAGGACTTGCATTTCTGCAAAAAATCTCAACTAGTTGTTTCATGTATTGACGTAAACACACTGTATCTGTATTGTTTATCTTTTATTTTAGGTTGGGCTATGCCCGCATTTCACATGGTGATTTAAGTGATACAGAAATCCAGTTGGGCAAATTTCGGATTCCTGATGACCAGAATCAATATGAAGATAATAACAAGATTGAATTTGATCCTCGAGCAGTACCTGAAGAAATTCACTTTAATCCCAGGTTAGTGACAGGGAAGGCGACAATGAAAGATTGAATGATTGATACTTTATCACAAGTTACATGTCATAGAGAAATTATTTGCTTTGCATACCATACAAAAAGAATGCAAAGTTGCACCGACAAAGTTACAAAGTATTCAAAGTATTCAATGTTATCTCCAAAGGTCCTTCTTTGTTTTTGGTGGCCCTCCAATGCCGGGTCCCTCTTTGTTCCCTCGCCCCTCCTCCCTCGCCGGTTCCCATTTTGTTCTGCGCGCCTTCCCCCCATGCCGGGTCCCTCTTAGTTCTCAGCGACGTGCCCTCAACTGACCTCTGGCACCCACTGTGGGGCCCGTCTAACCTCTGGCACTCACACGCACCCGTCCACAGCTGCCCGCCGCCGGGCCATTTTGAACGGCTGCGCGGTGCTCGCCGGGAGCTTCCGATGTTCCTCCCCACTCCCCGATGTCTGTGGCGGGCGAATCGGGCCTACCGGGTGGGTCCGACATCCACAGCGGGCAAGCCCGTCATATTATGGCATTTGCTATGTAGGCATTGAAAATTATTTTGTTTCCTTGGCAAAAGAGGTCCAAGTATGCTGGCTCTTGGAATATTCCCATTCCTCAACTTACTTCCCTTTCTTGCAAGACCATCAAACCCCTACCCCTTAATTCTCCTTAATACTATCTAGGTATAGGTTTATTATTGTCACATATACCACGGTACAGTGAAAAGCTTTGTTTTGCATGCTATCTAATCAGATCAGATAATACTTTACATAAATATAATCAAGACAAACTCAAGTACAATCGATAGAGCAAAAGGGAAGATACAAAATGCAGAATATAGTCCTCAGCATTGTAGTACATCAGTTCCATAGACAAATTCCAATGACTGCAATGGGGTAGAGTTGAATCAGACAGTACCCTAGATTATGGAAGAACTGTGCAGAAACCTGATAACAGAGGGGAAGAAGCTACTGCTATCCACTTACATTAGGGACAATTTACAATGGCCAATTAACCAACCAACCAGCATACGTGGGAGGAAACTGGGGAAATCCATGCCGTAAAAAAACCTCATAAACCACCAAGGTCAGAATTAAAGTTGGGTTGCTGGAATTGTGCGGCAGCAACATCACTTGCCTTGTCCTTTAAATGTGTCTCAGTAAAAATAACAAGTAGAAATCTACTCTGTTATGGAGCCCGGTACCTAGATTTTGCTTGCAATTAATACTCATTACCTCAGATTATAAAATCTCATCACTAATGCTTGGCATGTAATTAAGATGATTTCATCAGTTCCACCTTGCATAAAAAAATATTTTAAAAGGTATATGTCTTAAAGTTTTCTGAAGGAGATGGGTTAAGGTGTTGAAAGGCAAAAGTGTAAATGGTTATCAAGGGATTTTGACATTTAGGGTATGGTTGCTGAAGTTAAGATCATAACAATATAGAGAAGAATAATTAGGAGTGATAAACCATCTGCCCATTTAAACCTGCTCATTCATCAAGATTATATCTGATAGTCTATCTCAGAGCCATTTTCCTGTGTTGCATCTGTTAATTACATTATACGCAGAAATCTATTGATTTACTCGACCGTGGACCCGTTGGGCCCAAACCTCTCCTGCATTGGTGCAGCACTCCCCCTCCCACCTCCCCCCCTCCCCCTCCCACCTCCCCCCCTCCCCCTCCCCTTCCCCCCTCCCCGTCCCCTTCACCCCACCTCACTCTCCTCTTCCTCCTCCCCTCCCTCCTCCTCCCCTTCCCCTCCCCCCTCAACCCCCCTTATCCTCCCTTCTCCCCCTCCCTCCCTCACCCCCTCCCTCCCTCACCCCCCTACCTCCCTCACCCCCTCCCTCCACCCCCTCCCTCCACCTCCCTCCCTCTCTAGGAGATAGATTTAAACTTTAAAATGTGAATAACTTTTAAAATATAACACCAATTTCAATTAAACTTGTTCCATTAGCACCAAAGGGACGGCGGTGAGTTAGGTGGGCCTAAAATTGTCAGGCTATCGTGTACCATTTTGGCTGTAGTTCAAGAACAAACAAACAAATGAGATTTTTAGTATATAGATTTCTTGAATGAACTAGGGACAGCCTCCGTAGTGCTCCAGGGTAGAGAAATGTGTTATCGTCATTTCTCTTCATCTCAGTTCTAAATGGCCTATCTTTGACTTCTGACTCCTCAGCCAGGAGAAACACCCTCTCTACATCCACCCAAAACTAGGAGCAGTGAGGGCACAGTATGTACTCTAGGTGGTGCAGTTCAAAGTGGATCACAGAGGATTGACTGAACTGCAACAGTGCCAAAGAGCATTGTGCAAAATTGCATTTGTGGCTGGTGATGAGGGGAACGACACAAGCCATAAATCTACTTGACTTTGTTCTTTGCGGTCAGCCTATTACAGGCACTGTACATAACGGTAGTGGTAGCAGTCATCACCAAAAAACCCATAGAGATAGTCTTGATTTTGTACTGATGATATCCTCCATTGCAAAGTGTGATAGATTCACCAGGAATGTGTTTGTATTCCATCACATCTTATGGACACGTAAAAATTATTGTAAGACGTTTAAGATTTATTTGACTATGGTATTAAGGAATCCTGGTAAATAAAGACCATTAATAATCAGGCGAAAATCTCCCCACTGTCCATTTTTATCTGTTGGAGGATTGACACCATTGCTGCAAGGATTTCTGAATAGTGTTTCAGAAACAATCATCTTCACCATATCATGATGTCTGATGTGATATTTTTGCTGAGTGCACAAATGCTCATTTCCATTCATAACTCCTCTTAAAAAGAAATAGTTCGTAGCTGCATGTACCCCAGATCTAAACAATATTCAATTACAAACTGATAAATGATAATCTAAAATTCACACCTTTGGACACTCATCCGTCACCCCGTGGGCCCACTACATCAATGTCAAACATTAAATACGAATACCATCTACTACCATTTTGTACAAAGCCTATAGTAACAGTGCTTCAAGTGCTCATTTGGACGTTTCTAAATGTTGTGAAAGTACTTGCCACCACTACCTTCTCAGGCAGTGCGTTCAAGACTTAACATCTGGGCGAAGAAACAAATTCTTCATATTTCGTCAAAGTCACTCACCTATTCCTTGTGATCTTGGATACCACTATCACAAGGAATGGTTTTTGGCTATCTATCCTATTTATGCCCCTTATAATTTTGTATATCTCCATCATATTTCTGCTCCAAGGAAAATGAATCCAGCATATCCCTCTTTATTTTGCTGCAACACAAGTTTCTCCAACAAAGCGATACTATTTTTTGATTAATCCTTGCCTTTGGAAATGTAGATTAATCCTGTTAGTATTTTTTCCAATAACGTCCCTCCAACTAACGTTAGCTTCATAGGCTTACAATTAACTGCCTTATTCCTGCTGCCTTTCTTGAATAAGAATCCATATTCATCATCATGAATTTCATCTGTGGCCAGCAAAGATTTTAAAAATTGTGAGAGTTCCAGTGATCATTTTGTCATGGGATACATCTCTTCAGGTTGCTGTGATTTATGCTCTTTAATCTTCCTTTGACGTCTAATACTTTTTTTTAAATGGCAACTTGTTTCAGAACTTCACTGTTAGCCTTCCCCAATTCTTCTTGGTGAATACAGATGTGAAGTATCCTTTTAACACCTTACCAACATTCTCTGGCTCCATTGGCAATTGCCCCTTTGATCCATTGTAATTCCTGCTCTTCCTGCATTACAGAGGTTGGAGGGGGGAGGGGAGGGAGAGGGGGGAGGGGAGGGAGAGGGGGGAGGGGAGGGAGAGGGGGGAGGGGAGGGAGAGGGGGGAGGGGAGGGGGAGGGGAGGGAGAGGGGGGAGGCGAGGGAGAGGGGGGAGGGGAGGAGGGGGCGAGGTGGGAGGAGGGAGGGATTGTGTACCGAGAAAACGGGTTGTGTTTTCCATGTTTATCTATTTACTTCATCCACATAAATTCTGTAACAATGTTGTAGGAAAATATTGCATATTTCAAATATTTGGGTGTTGGTTTTGAGTTTTGTAAGGGTGAATTTCTGTTACCCAAACGTGAGGATCACCTGAACTTATAAAATGCTTTGAGATATTTCTTGCTCTTCGACATCAATGATGTTTCATGCCTCTTCTTTCCCTCATTTCATTTTTTAAATACCCTCCTACATTTTATATTCTCCTGTCAGGTTCTCCCATTTTCAGTGCTCTAGACCTGCCAAGTCTAAAAAAAAACTTTTATTCAACCATCGATATTCCTTGATATTCAAGGTTTCTTGGACTTGTTGTCCTTGCATATCACCCTTATGGGAATATGTTGGTTCAGAGCTCTCTCATAGAGTCGTACAGTGTGAAAACAGGCCATTCGGCCCAACTTGCCCACACCAGCCAACATGTTCCAGCTACACTAGTCACACCTGCCTGTGTTTGGCCCATATCCCTCCAAATCTGTCCTATCCATGTAACTTTCTAACTGTTTCTTAAATGTTGGGATAGTCTCTGCCTCAACTACCACCTCGGTCAGCTCATTCTATACAACCACCATACTTTGTGTGAAAAAGTGACCTTTCAGATTCCTATTAAATCTTTTCCCCTTCACCTTAAACTTATGTCCTCTGGTCCTCAATTCACCCACTCTGGGCAAAACACTGTGCATCTACTCCTCTCATAATTTTATACACCTCTATCAGATTACCCCTCATCCTCCTGCACTCCAAGGAATAGAATCCCATCCTACACAACCTCTCCCTATAGCTCATACCCTCGAGTCATGGCAATATCCTCGTAAATCTTCTCTGCACACTTTCCAGCTTGACAACATTTTTCGTACAACATGGTGCCCAGAATTGAACACAATACTCTAAATGCGACCTCACCAACGTCTTATATAACTGCAACATGACCTCCAACTTCTATTCTAAATACTCTGACTGATGAAGGCCAAAGTGTCAAAAGTCTACCTGTGACTCCACGTTCAAGGAACCATGCACCTGCACTACTAGATCCCTCTGCTCTACAGCTCCCCAAATGCAAAATGCAACACCTCACGTTTCTCAGTATTAAATTACATCAACCCGCCTGGTCAACTGATCAAGATCCTGCTGCAATTTTTCACAACCATCTTCACTATCAGCAATACCACCCACTTTTGTATCATCTGCAAACTTGCTAATCTTGCTATGTACTTTCTCATCCAAACCATTGATATAGAAACAGTAAAGGGCCCAGCACCGAACCCTGAGGCACACCACTAGTCACAGGCTTCCAGTCCGAAAAGCACCCTTCCATCAATACCCTCTGCTTCCTTCCACAAAGCCAATTTTCTATCCATTCAGTTATCTCTCCTTGGATCCCATGTGATCTCACCTTCCAGAGCAGTCTACCATATGGAACCTTGTCGAATGCTTTAGTGAAGTTCATGTATACAACATCTGCATCTCTGCCCTCATCAACCTTTTTGGTTACGTGTTCAAAAATCTCTCCATTTTACTTTTAAATTACCATGATGGTGCCTGTATACCTAACTGCAAGAACTGCTCCTAGTTTTGCCAGGACCTATTTTATTATATTGGTGTCAGTCTTCCTTGAATTCATGATCTTTGCTTTGGAGTTCTCTACTATGCTTTTTCATTACTGTTTTTTCATTACTATCTACAATCACTTTGACCCAAATGCCCTCTCATTGAAACTTCAGCTGCCTGCATGGTTACTCTAAGATTAGGCCCAGTATTTATTTTCTCCAGTAGGGCTAGATTATCTTTGCACTGCCTCAAAAGATCTCCTGGACACATTGTACAAAATGCCCCTCCCCCCCCCCCCCCCCACCCCTTTCATACTAAGATTCCAATGAAATATTGTTCACACATCATGTTTAACATGAAACTAGGTTGAACAACTTTCCATTAGTGACATTATTTTCCATTAATAACATTAGTTCTTTTTCTCTTAGGTTTGGATCCTATAAGCTTGGACACAACTATGAACACATACACCACTTTCATATGAGCACACCAAAGTACTTCCGTCAGCAGAATGAAAAAGGGAAAAATAAAAAGCATATGTGATCGCACAATTAATTGCAGGAATCTGAAACACATTTAATATTTCTGTATATAAGCACAGTTGTTTAACTCTTTATTAAGAATCTTCCCATGTGCTGGCAGGAACTTTAGAAACCATGTATCAGGCCAATGTTTTATGATAGAATCTACAGCATTTGTTACTAACCTCTGAGAGATTGCAGAACGCTTTCAAAACAGTCCATATTATTGATTCTTCCCATTGGCTATTATATTCCACATACCTTTCAAATGCTTCTTATAGTATGTATTCTAATATACAGAAATTTTATCAGTCTTTAGAAAGAGTCTGACCAATCCATGTCCTCCACAAATGCTGCCTGCCCTGCTAAGTATTCCAGCACTTAAAAAAAACCCCTATTGTTACTTTCATGCACTTGGAAATTTGATAAACATTAATAAATATTTACCATACCATTTGATGACAACTGGGATATGACAAGGTTGTTCTTGACACAGTAATAATGGAAACAAATATACATATAAAAAACAGCTAACCTGCCTCTTAGTTCCAAGCACTATAACATCAAAGCTCCACAGACATTCAGATGGATTCCCTTACAGTGTTATCCTTTATGAAAACAGACTGAAAACTCACTCTAAATTATGTCAATTGTTTTGTACTGTATGTGTAATTTTCTGAAGATACATTTATGGATATGGTCTTGGAAAATGCAAAACGTTGGTAGACCTAACTGAATAACACTTCGGTAAAATTCTGATAAACCCCACCCATGCGACTTTGGTGTCAGATTTTTCAGACCTTTGGATATTTCTCCAATGCCCTAACACACTGATTCACTGTTTCAAAAATGTTACATGATGGCATAATATTTTTGAGTGAACCTGTGAGCTAAAGGGAGTGGAAACTGAATCCTGGTAAAAAAATTAAACGGAATGGGGAAATAAAATCCTAATTCATGATCTCTGATGTTCCTGAACCCAGCTGCACACCCATTTCACAATCCAGACTCTAGCTCTGGTCACACACCTAGCTTGGTCACTGCCCTCGCTCAAATTCGGATTAATGAGCAAGTCAAATGCTGAACCATTGGGATTTCTAAATTATCGAGGATTGTTAGAGTTTTACATATATATTGTAGAGGACAAACTAGAAATATTTATAAAGTGTGGATAATCTTAAAAAAGAGTAGGGAGCAAACTGAATTTTGGAAGTATGATTGATGGCTGAGTAGAAAAAAAGACCAGTGGGATTGAGGTTTGTACCAGAAATGTTCTAACAAACCTGAATCACTCAGTCCATTTTGGCCAACTGCCATCCTAAATTGTACATTGGACATTCATTATGTTGAAGCAGTTATCCTTTTTGAAGAAGTAAATAACTGAGGTACTCACTGATGCAGAAGTAACAAAGTATTCAAAATATTGGTATAAATATAAGATTAGGTTCATTTTTCAGTAAATTTAGGGGTGTAATATCAAAACTAGAATGAAATGGAAGATTAGAAAGTTATTTATAAATGGCCACTGAGACAAAAACGTTCTTTGCATATTCTTCACAACAGTGATACTGCTTTAAAACTGAGGGGTTTAGATCTTTATGAAAGGGATGTGAAGGGTGCTATATTAAAATGTATTCGTTTTGTAAATGAAAAAATTGCATGAAATTTTATTTTTTTGTAGGCTAATAACAACAGCCTAAAATTTGGTTGGCTGAAGAGATGACTTAATACTAATTTCTAATATTCCTGGTGTCTTTTATTAAAATTTGAAATTTACAATACCAGAATGTTTATTGTAACATTTAACATTTTGTTCTGCTTTCCAAATTACAAATGATCTATTTGAGAATATTTTACAAAAATTGAAAATTGCTCAGTGCAGATATTAAGTACTTTTTTAGTTAAATGGTCTAATCAAATGAGAACAAAAACACAAACACATTTTTCCCAATTCCCTTTCCTCTTTCATCCTCTGAAAAATAATGTATACCTTTTCTTCCTCTGTTAATACACTATCCATGGGACGCTAAACCTTTTAGGCTGTGTTTTTGTACCTGGATATTTCTTACTTTATCAAGGCTGTCCATTTACTGTTTACCAGTAGCCTGCTATTAATCATCTTGCCTAGCTTTTTCTCAACAACACAACATCCAAAATACCAGACCATTTGGATGTGCATCGCCAGAGAAAGTTAAGTTAGATGAGAAGTGAATCATCGAGGCAAGAATATTTGAGAAGATGAGAAATAGTAAATAGTCCCCAACTGCAGAGGGAGTGAGTAGAGCTGATAGGAACAGTCTGGGGACAGTAGGAGATCACCAAAGCTTGCAAATGTTCATTAAAATAACCAAATACGAGTCAGAAGCAGGAATGATTAGAGTGCCCTGGTTTAATATTGTGTGGGAATGAACTGCAGATGCTGGTTTACACTGAAGATGGACACAAAATCAGAGATGCTACCTGCCTCGCTGAGTTACTTAATATTGGTTTAATATTGTTTAGTTTCAAATAGCATGACACAAAAAAGACAATGAAGGCCAGAAGACAAGAGTAATGTAAAATGCCATTGATAATAGTCCAAAGCTTTGATGCTGGAGAGTTATAAGAAAAGGAAACATTAATAATGAGTAGGAAGGAACTGCAGATGCTGGTTTACACAAAAGGTAGACACAAAATGGTGGAGTATCTCAGCGTTTCAGGCAGCAACTCTCGAGAGAAGGAATAGCTGAATTTTCGGGTCGAGACCCTTCTGGTCTCAAGAAAGGTCTCAACCTAAAACGTCACCCATTCCTTCTCTCCAGAGATGCTGCCTGTCCAGCTGAGTTACTCCAGCATTTTTGTCTCTAACATTAGTAATGAATTGACTGTTCTTTGAATGCAAGAGGAGCAAGGGAGGGAGGGGGGAAGGGAATCATGTGAGAATTCTATACGCTTGAGGCCATGGTTCATGTATTCTACACAGTTTAGGTCACAATGAGAAAATGTCTGCAGGGGAGATTATCAGAACTGGAACATTTAAATTATGAAGAAAGATTAGATAAACAGGAATTGTTTTGTTTGGAACAGAGGAGGCTGAAATAAGTCTTAACTGAAGTGTAAAAATCCAAGATGGGCCTGATTTAAGTATATAGAAATGACCAAATTCCTTTGGTTGAGGAGTCAAAAACCAGGAGGTTAATTAACAAGTACAGAATCTTAACAAATATTTTTTTATTCAGAAAGTAAAGGGAACTCTGCCTGTAAAGGTGGTTGTGTCAGAAAAGCCAAATGTCTGAATGAGTACTTAAATAACTAATGACCTATAAGACTATGGATCAAGTCCTGGAAGGTGACTTTACATTGAATAGCCTTTTTCAGCTGTCCTAGGCAGAATGACGTTTCAATGTTTCTATCTTTCTATAATCTGCACATAAATAATATGTGGCCTTTGTTTTTGGCATCTGGTTTTGAACGAGCAATTGGCTACATTTCAGAATATGAATAAATGGATAAATTACTTTTTTTAAATCACTAAATGCACGATCTGTCGAAACAGATCTAGTATTTTCAGGTTGATGACCATTCATTAGAAACTGAAGGGTGATCTCTACAGGAAACAGCCCATATTAGAATTTTAAATAGGAACATTTAATAATCTCATTAGTGCATTCTAGTAAAAGGGAAAATAAGCTAACTTCATGTCACACATGCACCATCATTGGTGCATACTTCCAATGCCCAATCTCAATTAAATTGCTTCAAGAAGCATGTTTATTCTAAGCAAAATATTGTCAATGGGATAAGGGTTTTTAGGGGTTAATGAGTTTCAAACTCACAATTACAAAGTTACTTTTACAGATCCCAAGGTCTTTTCAATAGAAATGTTTATTTTTGTTACTGCAAGCTAAAAAAGCAAAATATTCTATTTTATAATAAAAGGTTGTATTATATTGTTTAACAGTTTTGTTAAAAATACTAAAGGTTGTATTTTGTTATAAAAGCGTCTATTATTTTGTTTAATAGTTTTGTTGCACAAATCAATAGAAGTGATTGCTTGTCAATTTAAATGATCACCCACTGGGAAGGTTGCTATTGTGGATTTAAGAGACAATGGTGTCTGATTTACTGCTGGAAATAGATTTTTTTCCCTCCCACACTGGTTAAATTCAAGACAGTTTTTTGTAACCTGTCAATTTCCAAAGTAACTTTAAAGTGGTGCTCCAGTTCCTGGTCAAAATTGTGTTATAACCAATTTATTAGCCCGTGTAATGTAAATAGTGCGTCCTTATTCATCACGTTATTTCCTTTTTGTGTTATGGAAACACACGTTAAAATTATGAGGTAAATATATAGGACATACACAGAATTTGTGTCCCATTGGGTGCGCTAAAACTAGAGGACGTCAGTTTCAGGTGAGCAAGGGGAGATTTATAGATCTGAGGGGCAGATTTTTCATGAAAATAGTGGGTGGCATCAGTAATGAGCTGCCAGAGGAGGTGTTAGAGGCTAAAACAGTAACAATTACAAGGCTTCTTGACATGTTCTTGAATGAACAGGGCTAGAATGATATGGAATTAATGCAGGCAAGTGGGCTCAGTATAGATGTTTAAATGCAAAAATAAACTTTATTAAGAATAAAAATATATCCAAAAAAAAACTTCAGTCATTCTCATCGTCTATATCGATGTCATACCCAGTGGTGTTTGCACCCATCTTTAAACAAAACTCCCTTGCCAACCTGGTCCCCCCTGGGGTAATATCCCATCCCTTATCCAGCGGCGGAGGACTAAAGTCAACAGGATCGCTGCACCCAATGGGTAAGCCTTAAAAAGTGTCAAAATTAGATGAAACTGGCTTGACTTAAAAGTGACAATCTGGCCATCGGCCACCTTTAACTTTCACCAGTAAACAGTGCGGCGGGTCGCACCGACACTGACTGAATGGTCGGTCGGCCGGCCACTGTTGCTGGGGCAGGAACTCGTCCCTGTTATTAACTGCGGCGACGAGGTGTGGCTTAATTTTTTTTTGGGGGGGGGAGGGGGGGGAGGAAAGGAAGGAGAAGGAGAGAGAGTAGAGTTAAAGACAGTTGGGGGGAGGAGGAAGAGTAGAGTTAAAGACAGTTGGGGGGAGGAGGAAGAGTAGAGTTAAAGACAGTTGGGGGGAGGAGGAAGAGTAGAGTTAAAGACAGTTGGGGGGAGGAGGAAGAGTAGAGTTAAAGACAGTTGTGGAGAGGGGGGGGGGTAGAGTTAAAGACAGTTGTGGAGAGGGAGGGGGAGTAGAGTTAAAGACAGTTGTGGAGAGGGGGGGAGAGTAGAGTTAAAGACAGTTGTGGAGGGGGAGGAAGAGTAGAGTTAAAGACAGTTGTGGGGAGGGAGGGAGGGGGAGTAGAGTTAAAGACAGTTGTGGAGAGGGAGGGGGAGTAGAGTTAAAGACAGTTGTGGAGAGGGGGGGAGAGTAGAGTTAAAGACAGTTGTGGAGAGGGAGGGGGAGTAGAGTTAAAGACAGTTGTGGAGAGGGGGGAGAGTAGAGTTAAAGACAGTTGTGGAGGGGGGGGGAAGAGGAGTTAAAGACAGTTGTGGAGAGGGGGAGAGTAGAGTTAAAGACAGTTGTGGAGGGGGAGGAAGAGTAGAGTTAAAGACAGTTGTGGGGAGGGAGGGAGGGGGAGTAGAGTTAAAGACAGTTGTGGAGAGGGAGGGGGAGTAGAGTTAAAGACAGTTGTGGAGAGGGGGGGAGAGTAGAGTTAAAGACAGTTGTGGAGGGGGAGGAAGAGTAGAGTTAAAGACAGTTGTGGGGAGGGAGGGAGGGGGAGTAGAGTTAAAGACAGTTGTGGAGAGGGAGGGGGAGTAGAGTTAAAGACAGTTGTGGAGAGGGGGGGAGAGTAGAGTTAAAGACAGTTGTGGAGAGGGAGGGGGAGTAGAGTTAAAGACAGTTGTGGAGAGGGGGGAGAGTAGAGTTAAAGACAGTTGTGGAGGGGGGGGGGAAGAGGAGTTAAAGACAGTTGTGGAGAGGGGGAGAGTAGAGTTAAAGACAGTTGTGGAGAGGGGGGGAGGGGGAGTAGAGTTAAAGACAGTTGTGGGGAGGGAGGGGGAGTAGAGTTAAAGACAGTTGTGGGGGGAGAGTAGAGTTAAAGACAGTTGTGGAGGGGGGGGAGAGTAGAGTTAAAGACAGTTGTGGAGGGGGGAGGAAGAGTAGAGTTAAAGACAGTTGTGGGGAGGGAGGGAGGGGGAGTAGAGTTAAAGACAGTTGTGGAGAGGGAGGGGGAGTAGAGTTAAAGACAGTTGTGGAGAGGGGGGAGAGTAGAGTTAAAGACAGTTGTGGAGAGGGGGGAGTAGAGTTAAAGACAGTTGTGGGGGGGAGAGTAGAGTTAAAGACAGTTGTGGAGGGGGGGGGAGAGTAGAGTTAAAGACAGTTGTGGAGAGGGGGAGAGTAGAGTTAAAGACAGTTGTGGAGGGGGGGGAGAGTAGAGTTAAAGACAGTTGTGGGGGGAGAGTAGAGTTAAAGACAGTTGTGGAGGGGGGAGAGGAGTTAAAGACAGTTGTGGGGAGGAGGACAAAGAGAGTTAAAGACAGTTGTGGAGGGGGGGAGTAGAGTTAAGGACAGTTGTGGGGAAGGGGGGGGAGTAGAGTTAAAGACAGTTGTGGGGAGGAGGAGGAGGAAGAGTAAAGTTAAAGACAGTTGTGGAGGGGGGAGAGTAGAGTTAAAGACAGTTGTGGAGGGGGGAGTTAAAGACAGTTGTGGAGGGGGGAGAGTAGAGTTAAAGACAGTTGTGGAGGGGGGGAGTTAAAGACAGTTGTGGGGGGGGAGGGGGGGGGAAGAGTAGATAGAGTTAAAGACAGTTGAGAGAGATAAAGCTCAAGGGGGAAGAGACGACGAAGACGCTGTCAATGCGGAAGCATCATGCGCTTACGTTTGCTTCAGACCTGGGCCCAGTGATCAGTAACCCGAGGACGGGACGAGAGGAGCGGTGGGCACCGACTGGCGGTGCTGGCGGCCGGTATTGACAGTGGAGGCGGGCACCGACTGACAGTGTTGGAGGCCGTGGGTGGCGGAGGCGGCGGCAGCGACGACTGGCAGAGGAGGAGGAGTGGGGCGACGACTGGCAGAGGAGGAGGAGGAGAAGTGGAGAGGAGACTGGCAGAGGAGGAGGAGGAGTGGAGCGGCGGTAGCGACTGGTGCCCGCTGCCCCCACACCCGCCCTTTGACGCGCCGGCAGCCAACGGGCGCGGCGCAGGGGCGGGACTCCCGTCCGCAGTTACCGGCTGACTGGCTTTCCCGGCACGAACGGAGCGGTTGTCCAGCGGCGTCCAGTCTGTCTGTCTGTCTCCTCACTGCACTGAAAATGCACGCCGATGCAGTCAGTAAGTATCATCTCGCCGGCCCGGCTGCAGTCGCCTTCAGAGAACTCCCCCTCCCCTCCCGCCCCCTCCCCTTTCCGTCGTCGGCATCCAGCCGGAGGTCTCTTTCAAACAAACCCGGTGTGCATCGCCATCGCCATCCTTTCCCACCACCCCCAATATCGCTCTGGTTTAGGTTTTTACGTGACTGGTAAGAGAAGCAATGGCGCAGCTCTTATTATGTTATCTGCTCATTATACCCCCCCTCTCTGAAGAGCGCTGGCTGATTGTTTTCCCTGTTGTGCTGATCGGTTGAAGGCGAAGAACGGTAATGTGATAAGTACGCACTGATTAAAAAAAAAAAAGGGGCAAATTAGCCCCAGTGCTGGCAAGTGGGCCCTGAGCATTCTCCTCCTCCTCCTTTCCCACCCCCCGGTTGTGGGGGTGGGGACATTAACTCTGCTGCAAAGCTTTAGTTTGAGTTGCATTTATTTCAGGCTGTTCGAGGAGGAGGAGGGGAGAGCAACTGGCCTTACGTCAGCACGTCAGCGCAAGGCCCGTGACGTATTCTGGGAATTGTAGTTATGTGACGACACGTTCTTTGGTTACGCGCCGCAGCCCGTCACAAGTGAACTGCAACCCCCATAGTGCTTTGCGCGTCGCGAGCCGAGGGGAAGTCTCATTGCAATCCCTTCCCACTTGGAAGTAGAGCTCCCCATTCCCTCCTCTGACCGGCAGGCAAGCTCTGCATGCACGCCAGGCTGCCGAAACTTCGCTTTTGTTTGGTTGGCCTCAGTGTCAGTCATTAAAACAATTTGTATTTCTTGGCTCATATATTTTCACTTTTTTTGTGAACGTGAATTATTTTAATTACTCTCTCCGCTCTTGGCATATTCACCCACTGGTGTGGCTATGCAAGATATGGTGATCATTCTGCGTTCAGGTCAGTTGGGTTTTCCTTGTATTTGGCTTTTTAGTTGTCTCTTGTACAATGTTGCCGTTAGTGCGATACAGCGATGTAATTTTTCGGGTCTGATCCAACTAAAAATGTTTCGAGTTTGTTTGCTGTCAACTGTTTAACCTAGTTTTGATTTTGATGCATCGACTAACATCCTCAATCAGTAACAAATTCTCAAATCTGAGTCGTGTTTAAAGTACTTAGTGTAACATTTTTCAGCCTGCGTTTTCCTAATTTAGATTTCAGGCACTTATCACCCCAGTAATCCATTTGTTATACGTTTGTCGTCCCTGATTTGTTTCCGTGTGTTAGAATTAACTGATCTGATTCTAAGTTTTAAAAAAAACACAAAGTGCCGGAGGAACTCTGGTTCGACAGTATTTCTGGTGAATATAAATAGACAACGATCTGATTCCAGTTCACTTGTTTTTCACATTGGGATACCTTGGTCGGAATATTCAATGTTCAGTTCACGTTTTAGAAGATGAAACTTTTAACTGGGAAATATAACCTGGAATGTTTTGTTTTAAATAGAGATTTGATGTAGAATATTTTGGGTCTAACGTAAGAATTCCATCCAGTTCTACATGGTAGACATTGTTCTGTTATGGTTCTACCATGTGGAACAGAATTTAGGGAAAATCCAACATTCAACTGTATTGATTGGTTCAATATACTGTTCAATATAGGTTCAATAGACTTCAACTTTAAAAGAATGCCTGGTATATTTGAAACAATTAATTAAATGGAAGTAGTTTATAATTGGAATAGAAAATCAAATGAAACTTTTAAATACTCAATATTCTGGACAATACAGATCTGTATCATTTGAAAACATGTACCACATGAGTCATATTAATACATAACTTCAACAAAAATACACATTTCTTTCTTTTCTTACCTTTTACTGTCAGTCAACATCATTGCACAGACTGGGAAGCAATTTTGTTTTAAATGTGTACTGACTCTTGCATGCACTACTAATTTAACACTAGGTGAAATTAAGTGGCTACTGGAGAATACAGCACAGCCTTGTGGGATTATGGAATGATCCAAGAGTAGGTTCTCAAATGATTGGTATCGATGACTGATTATTATTTAAGATTCCAATCCATACACAATAACTTACATTTTGAAGAAAGACACTGCTGGAGTATCGCAGCAGGTCAGGCCTGGAGAACATGGATATGCGATGTTTCAGGTCGGGACCTGTTCTCAGACTGATTGTACTAGGGCAGGAGAAAGCTGGAAAAGAGACAAAGTCTACCAAATGATGGGTAGAAACACCCACAGATGAGCACCAGGCCATAATTTCACAGATGGTTTCAGATTTTATCACTTCAGGCTGTCTGCCTTCCACAGCCTCCAAGCTTATCATTTCCCAGTCCTGCACAACCCAGTTTTACCTTCACCCCAAAATCCATAAACACAACTGCACTGGCAGACCCATTGTTTCTGCCTGCTCCTGTCCCACTGAAATGATTTCCGCGTACCTAGACTCCATCCTATCCCCCTGGTCCAATCTCTCCTGACCTATGTCCAAGATACCTCGCATGCTCTTCATCTCTTTAATGTCTTCTGCTTTCTGGGCCCCCACCCCCTCATCTTTACTATAGACGTTCAGTCACTCGACACCTCCATTCCCCACCAGGAAGGACTTAAAGCCCTCAGTTTCTTCCTCGACTGCAGAATCATCCAATTTTCCTGTAACACTCTACTCCATCTAGCGGAGCTTCTTCTTCAACTCCTCCCACTTCCTCCAAGGCCAAGACGTGATTATGGGCACCCGCAAGGGTGCCAGCTATGCCTGCCTCTTTGTAGGATTCGTAGAACAATCCCTTTTGGCGTATACTGGCCTTATCCCCGAACTCTATCCCCGTTACATTGATGACTGTATTGGTGCTACCTCCTGCACCCATGCAGAACTCGCTGATTTCATCAACTTCGTCACCAATTTCCATCCTGCACTCAAATTTACATGGATCCTCTCCGACACCTTCCCCTTTCTTGATCTCAGTCTCCATCACATAGAAACATAGAAAATAGGTGGAGTAGGCCATTTGGCCCTTTGAGCCAGCACCGCCATTCAATGTGATCCTGGCTGATATTCCAAAATCAGTACCCCGTTCCTGCTTTTCCCATATCCCTTGATTCCGTTAGCCCTAAGTGCTAAATCTAACTCTCTTAAAAACATCCGGTGAATTGGCCTCCACTACCTTCTGTGGCAGAGAATTCCACAGATTCACAACTGATGTACAAGGATACCCAGGACTCGTTGCACCTCCCCTTTTCATAATCTGACACCATTCAGATCATCTGCCCTCTTGTTCTTGACGCCAAAATGGATCACCTCACATTTATCCACATTTTTCTGCATCTCCCATGCATCTCCCCACTCACCCAACCAATCCAAGTCACCCTGCAGCCTCATAGCATCCTCTTCACAGGTCACACGGCCACCCTCTTTGTGTCATCCGCAAACTTGGAGATGTTACATTTAATTCCCTCGTCTAAATCATTAATATATATTGTAAATAACTGGGGTCCCAGCACTGAGCCTTACTGCACCCTACTAATCACTGGCTGCCATTCTGTAAAGAACCTGTTAATTCCTACTCTTTGCTTCCTGTCTGCCAACTGGTTCTCTGTCCATGTCAATACCCTACCCCCAATACCATGTGCTCTAATTTTGCACACTAATGTCTTGTGTGGGACCTTGTCAAAGGCTTTTTAAAAGTCCAGATACACATCCACTGGCTCTCCCTTATCCATTCTACTTGTTACATCCTCAAAAAATTCCAGAAGATTAGTCAAGCATTATTTCCCCTTCATAAATCCATGCTGACTTTGACTGATCCTGTCACTGCTTTCCAAATGTGCTACTGTAACATCTTTGACAATCAACTCAAGCATCTTCCCCCCTACCGATGTAAGGCTAACTGGTCTATAATTCCCTGTTTTCTCTCCCTCCTTTCTTTAAAAAGTGGGGTTACATTGGCTATCCTCCAGTCCACAGGAACTGATCCAGAGTCGAGAGAACATTGGAAAATGATCACCAATGCATCCACGATTTCTTGGGCCACCTCCTTGAGTACTCTGGGATCTAGACCATCAGGCCCTGGGGATGTATCTGCTTTCAGTCCCAACAGTTTACCTAACACCACTTCCTGACTAAGGTTTCAAGGTCAGTTTATTGTCACCTGTACCAATTAAGGTATAGTGAAATTTGAGTTACCATACAGCCATACTAAGTGAAAAGCAACAAGACACGCAACCACATAAAAGTTAACATAAACATCCATCACAGTGGATTCCACATTACTCACTGTGATGGAAGGCAATAAAGTTCAAGCTTCTTCCTCGTTGTTGTCCCGCGGTTGGGGCAGTCAAACCATCTGCATTCGGGGCCATCAAAAGCCCCCGCAGCCGACGTTCGAAGCCCCCGTCGAGGTGATCGATACTCCCACATTGAATCTCTGTGGCTTGGAGCTCCCGAGTCGACCTCTTCTTACCAGAGACCACAGGCCCCGCGGTTAGAGCTTCAATTCCCAGTAAAGGGATCGCAAGCTCCGCAATGTTAAAGTCCTACAGACTCCCGCGGCTTGAAGCGCCTGTCGGCCTCCAGGAAAGGCCGCCAACTCCACAATGTTAGGCTGCAGTGGGGACGGAGATACGATATGGAAAAAATCGCATCTTTGTCGAGGTAAGAGTGAAAAACGTTTCCCCACTGAAACAAAATATTTTGAAACAAAATACTTTCCAGGAAATGTGTCTGCTTTGGCAGGGGTAGGTCATTTTGCCATTCAATCATCCTTTGGTATTCAGTAATATTATATTTGATCTTGTACCATAAATCCACTGTTTCCATTTGATTTCAACATCCCTGAATATACTTGAAGATCGAGCTAAGCCTAGTCTGTTTAATCATGCTCCTCCTGGGACAATTCACAATCACAGGAATCAATTTCATGAACTTTTATTGCACTCCTCCACTGACAAGTATGTCCAACTTTGGATAATGATGCAAAACGGCATAATGACACAGCTTTTTGAGCTGCTTCTCAACAGCACCAGTGACCTTGGATTTAAAAAAAAGATAATTTGTACGTCAGTGTGGACTCGGTAGTCTAAAAGGCAGGTTTCTGTACTCTGTATGATCCTACAAAACCAGTACATACTATTCAAAATGGAGTCTCTGCGAGTCCTATGTAATTGCAGTAAGATGTCTTTAATCTTGTATGCAAACCATTTTGCAGTAAAGACCAATGTGCTTCCTTAATTGCTTACTAGAACTGCATCTTAGTTTTCACTAATATGTGTGCAAGGATACTCTTCGATCTATCTGATTCCCTCCAGACCTACGATTGTCAATCTTATTTTAGAAAATGTACTTTTTCTATTTTTTTACAATCCTAATGTACAACTTCACTTTTGTTTAATTTGTTAAATATTTTCCCATAAACTTGTACCTGTGGCATTATCCTCACTACTTTCTCCCTTTGTTAGTATTACCAGCAAAATTTGATCACTACCTCCAAATCATTGATGTAGATTGGGAGATGAGACCCAGCACTGATTCCTGCAGCAACCCACTAACCTGAAAATGATCTGATTTACAGCCTCCTAACCTGAAAATGTTCTGGTTATTCCTACTCTGTTGATTTTCCCGCCCCATCTCACTCCATGCCAGCATATTATTCAACTCTGATTTTATTAAATAATGTAAATTGTGACTTGTTCTCAAAGATATTCAGAAAGTCCATCTTATCAGCTGCTTTGCCCTGTTCCACTTCCTCAATAATAAATTTTAGCATTTTTCCGTTTAAAAAAAAGTGCAATTACATATGATATCTTCTGCTCTTTGGAAAACCTTCCAGAAATATAGATTTTTTTAAAAGATGACAACCAGTGCATCATGCTATCTCAATACCATTCCTTTGGAATCCTTGAAATTCCAGTCATCAAGGTCTGGGTGTTTACTTGCTTGTAATCGGTTAACCTCACCAATCTTTGTACTATCGCTAGTTTTTGTTTTTACAACTAATTTCCTTTAGATATATTGTTCTTCAATATTTCTGGAAGATTTGTATTTTCCGCTATGAACATTAATATTTAATTTCTCTTATTTTCTTTTTCCTCTTTCAATCTGCAAGGTTTCCTAATGCTTTGTCTTTTGCATGCCTATATATCTATTTATTGAAAATACTATTAATTAAATACTTATTTGCAATAGTTTTTAATCTAGATCTTTGGTAATCCAGATATGAGAAGCATTCATAGGGCAGTGATTGCTGTTGCCTGGCACATGTTTTTTTGCCAAGTTTTGTGTGTAGGGCCTTTTTCCTTGCCCAGTACCATACTAAAACAAAGACTGATTGTGGTATCTTGCAGTGTGAAAAAAGGCTGGCTGCTTTCCTACTTTACAAAAAATCCTTCGCAGTCTGGAATTACCATGCAGCATTTCTTGGGACTGAACTGTTTGAAATTCAGCTCATCATTCATTAGTGTTTTTGCACACTTGGTATTTTTAAATGTAGAAACATATTATTTCTAAGATTTATTCCAAATCCTTCTGTTCTCTTCCATCAGGATTTATTTATGCTATGAGAGGTTGGTGGAAATGTAATAGACACAGTTGAGGCATTTGAATTTTGTTTGTGTTTGGATGATGGATGTTCAAATAGAATTTGTTAGACCTAATTGGTTGTAAAGCAGGTGGGAATTTGCAAATCTTATTTTCAAAATGGAAATCAGTTCACTTTTCAATTGAAATACTCATTGAAGCTAATTATTATAGGATTGGAGGTAATTTGCGTGTAGGGATTATTTTCTCTATGTTTCTGTAATTTCCTAAAAAAAAGTGGATTTTACCAAAGCCAAAAACAAAAGAAAAGTGCAATTTAAGATAATGTTGCCTGCCCAGCAGCCAGTGTCTTCTAATATATTTCTAACGTTAACCAAGTGGACCCGTTGGGTCTAAATCTCTCCTGTGGGCCTCTCCCGGAGCAACCCTCCCCCAATTGATGATCCTGCGGGCGCGGCAACCCTCTCCAACTGACGAAGCCCATTGCCGGGCGGAGAATTGGCGGGCAAGGGGGGACAGAGAAGGGGAGAGGGTGCCATTCACCTCGGCCCCATGCCGCCAGCGCTGCAGCCAGAGCGAGCCTTGGACCCAAAGCCTCTCCTGCATTAGTGTTGCACCCTCCGCTCCCCTTCCCCCCCGCCCCCCGCCCCCCACTCCAACCCCCATTCACCCACCCCATCCTCTCTCAACATAAACGGGCCCAACTGCGGAGGCGCAGAGCAACAACCACGCACACAGCAACCCTACCGATCCGTGGTCCTGTTGGCGGCGAAAGACACTTACCTGTGGCCCATGCATTCAGCGCTGTTCGTAGGCAAGCTGCGGGGAACAGCGGAGCGCTGTCCGTGGGCGGGAGCCAGTGGCGTGCAGTTGTGGCACCCCTCCCCCCACGTGGGACCCGGACCAATCGGGCGTCAAGTTGGATGGAAGGAAAATCTTAAAGATTTTTTTTAATGGGTGCGCTCCCCCACGTGGGACGTCACTCTGGCGGGTCCCGCCCCAGGCCATCATCGTGAGCCCCCCCCCCCCCCCCTCATTGGCAGTCACTCGAGCAGGTCCCATTGTGACATCACCCGCTGAACATGGCAATAAATCGTTTTGATAAGGGAATTTTAAACTTTACAATCTCTGTAACTTTAAATATATAAGACCAATTTGAATGAAACTTGGATGAAAGAGTCCCCACGACAAAGGTGAGTAAGGTGGTCCTAAAATTGTAGCGCTATCGTGTGATACGGGGCACAAAAACATGGCTGTAACAAACATCCTAACATATATATACATCGACCCTCATAACAAATAACAAACAAATAACAAACAAACAGTTTTCGTAATATATATATATTTTTTCTATATATATAAACATAGCACAAAAATTAAGGAAATTTGTGTTTGGTAGATTATTTCTTTGTTGTAACAATGCTCCTTGGCAATAAATCTTATACCGTTGGAAAGCCTGTTTATTTCCCT
Organism: Rhinoraja longicauda; assembly: GCF_053455715.1. Classification (NCBI taxonomy): domain Eukaryota; kingdom Metazoa; phylum Chordata; class Chondrichthyes; order Rajiformes; family Arhynchobatidae; genus Rhinoraja; species Rhinoraja longicauda. Next base: position 62,771,274 of record NC_135953.1, on the reverse strand, counting down.
TTTAAATGGTGCCACATTTGTAAGGAACATGCATTTGTGGGATGAGCAGCAGAGCTGAGTATATGGGTTGCACCCATGAAAAATTTGCCAAATCTTCTCTGCCAATGCCAAACAGCTTATTCTGCTGTTGCTATTGACTCTTGTTTTGAGCTTCTGGTACCCCCAGGTGCTGACAATCAGGTGCCTGATAGAGTAACATCTTTTGGTGGAGGCAGTGTGATGGTGTGGGGCGGCATCTCCCTCACTGGAAAAACGAGGCTTGTCATCATTGGAGGCAATCTCAATGCAGAGAGATATCGAGATGAGATTCTGCAACCAGTGGCAATCCCATATCTCCACAGTCTGGGATCGAACTCTATCCTCCAAGATGACAATGCTCGCCCCCACAGAGCAGGGTTTCTCAGAGACTACCTCCAGAATTTGGGAGTGGAGAGGATGGAATGGCCTGCCAGCAGTCCTGACAACCCCATTGAACACTTGTGGGATCAGCTTGGGCGTGCTGTTCGTGCCAGAGTGACCAACACAACCACGTTGGCTGACTTGCGACAAATGCTGGTTGAAGAATGGGATGCCATCCCACAACAGTGTGTGACCAGGCTGGTGACCAGCATGAGGAGGAGGTGCCAGGCTGTTGTGGCTGTGTATGGTTCTTCCACACGCTACTGAGGCTCCTGTTTATTAAATGAATAAATTGTTAAATTGCCAATATGTCTTGTTTCTTCAGACTTCAATCGTCCAATCCACCAAACAACACCGAACAAGAGTCAATGGCAGAATAAGCTGTTTGGCATTGGCAGAGAAGATTTGGCAGATTTTTCATGGGCGCAACCCACATACTCAGCTCTGCTGCTCATCCCACAAATGCATGTTCCTTACAAATGTGGCACCATTTAAAAGGGAAATAAACAGGCTTTCCAACGGTATAAGATTTATTGCCAAGAAGCATTGATACAACAAAGAAATAATCTACCAAACACAAATTTCCTTACTTTTTGTGCTATGTTTAGATGCTATCTTTTATTTAACCGAAAATAGCGCATTGTGGATACGTAGAGTCATAGTGATACAGTGTGGAAACAGGCCCTTCGGCCCAACTTAAAATTGTATCTTGATTTCCCCTTGTAGCTTTTAATTTGGTTAATTCAAATGATTTAAAAGTTATACAATCATCATAAATTTGTAATATTTGTTGACAATATATCACGGAAGTGTTTTCTAGCGTAGACTGGGAAAATGAAATAAAAGAAAGGTCAGTGGATAAACAATGGCAGATATCTAATTACATTTCTTAATGCTCAGCAGAAGTATGTCCTTCTGCGAATCGGGGAATTGTCCATGGTCAGTTAACAAAGGTCAAAACAAAACTAGTGGTCGACCAGATAAAAAGCTAATGAAGAAAAATTGATACGAGCAAATAATATTAAAATAGCAAGAACCTTTATAGTGGATATATAAAAAAATATGGGACCGCTCGGTTGTGAAACAAAGGAATTAATAACTGAAGATGAGCAAATGGCAGATAATTAAGTTCCTGTGCATCGGTGGCCACAGTGGAGGACACTGCAAACACCTCAAAGACAACAGGAAGGTTGGTTTCAATTACGAGGGAAGAACTTGTTCAAGAGGGCAAGTTAGCTTAGAATTTGTAGTTGGGAAGAAGAACAAAGGGTATTTAGTTTAGAAAAACTAATGCAATCAAACAATTTAAAATGTTCAATTAAATTTGCTTAAGATTTTTCACGATATAACAAGCAACATTTACGGAGGAAATGTGCAGATCTGAGAATTTGAATTTGCAGAAGCATTTGACAAGATTCTGTTAAAAAAGGCTGGTGCACAAGATAAGACCTTGTGTTGTTGGGAGAAAGATGTGCTAATGTGGATTGATCACTTATAGGGGGATTGCACAGCAGATGAGGTCAGGACCCCTGACCCATACTATTACCACGCAATGCCTTTCGGGGAGCAACGCCGTGTACTACAGGCAATCACTTACAGTGCACCCTGCACTGTCTCTTTGCTTAGACTTTTTCTTCTATTTTATGTTTGGAATGAATTCTGTTGTGGAACAATTTGCCAGTCCTATTGAGAGGGTGTTGCAGTTGAATGTTGCGGCTGCACTTTGCTGTAGCTTGGCTTCACCCATCTTCTCCCATCAGCGCATCTCCGGCTCCCTCCCGGCGCTCCCAGTGTCCCGCCATCTCTCCCCGTTCCTGCGCTCCTTGCTCCACCAGGCTCGGCGCCCCTGCTCCGTGCCTTGCTTCCTACGGCTCTTCGGCCCCTCGCCGCTCCTGCTGGCCCTCCAACCCTTCTCCCCGCTCGCCATCTCCGTCAGCAGGGCTCCGTGTGCACTTGGAAATCAACACCTCATGGCTGGGGCCGCCGAGCAGAGCCTTGGCCTGGTCCTCCGCCTTGGCTCCCAGCGCCCAGCCCAGCTCTTGCTGCTGCTCGGCCTCCGCTGCCGATCGGTCTCTCCCCGGTCCTCTTCCTTCTCCTCTTCAGGCTCAACACCCTCCTCCTCCTCTTCCACGGCCGCCTCCTCCAAGGCCGTTGAGCACAGCTCCCTGGGCCCTTCGCCCTCAGGCAGATCGCCGACCTCCAGCGCTCACTGCTTCTGCCCCTGCAGACCCTCCAGGCCCCTCGGCTCGGGTTCTTTATGCTGCTCCTCTCCCAGCTCGCTCAACCCCGTCCTTTCCTCCTCCTCTTCTCCCCCCGCCGGCCGGTCGGCGGCCCTCTGCTTCTCGGCCTTGCTCTCAGGAGGTTCCCTTCTCGGCTGCGTTTCCCCTTCTCCCGCCGGCTGGCCAGACGTCTTCCCATGCGCTTCTTGCGTCCGCGGGCTTGGCAGCACTTCTCCCAGTTCCTCATCCTCCGCCAGATCCTCCAGCTTCTTCCCCATTTTTTACAGCACAATTGACCATTTTGGCGATTTTTTTTAAAGGTAAGAATGTACCTGTTGCATGTGTTACCTAGTGTATGCCGGAAGCTGCCATGTCCTCCAGATGGCTTGACCGACTCCATGCGTCACGACCTTACGTGCAATCCCCCTATTAAGTAGATGACAGAGTCTGATTAAATGAGCCTTTTATTGTTTGGCCTGCAATGGCATCACTAGTCATAGGCCCTCAGTTATTTACTATTTTCATGTAAGAAATCCAAGTGTGCTGGTGACGAAAATAGATGGGAAGACAAGCTGCAATGACAATAATTGAACGCAGCCAAGGGATATAGATAAGTGGGAAGGATGACTTAAAACTTGGCAAATGGATCTAAGTCTGAGGTTATGTATGTGGGTAGGAGAGATGAAAATTCAGATTTAAATGGAGTGAGACTGCAAATAAGAGTGCAGATGGGTTTGAGTGTTCTGCATATGGTTGACAAAAATGCCACCTGGTAAATAAAGTAATTGGGAAGAGAAATGCATCTTGTCCTTTAATACTTGGGATCAGAATTTAGAAATTAATTTTACCCTAGATACTACACCTGACGTTGCGTGGGTCATCATGCTGGCAATATATTGAAGATATGTATCTACGCAGAATGTGTAAATTTACTTGGTCATAGTTATACAGCCTGGAAACAGACCCTTTGGCTCAACTTCCCAATGCAGACCAAGATGTCCCATCGGCATTAGTCCCACCTGCCTCGGTTTGGCCCATCTAAGCCGTTCCTATCCATGTAGCTGTCCAAGTGTCTTTTAAGTGTTATCATTGCACCTGCTTCAAATATCTCCTCTGGCAATTCGTTCCATATATCCACCACCCTCTGTGTGCAAAACATTGCCCTTCGGGTTCCTTTTAAATCTGTTCCCGCTCACCTTAAACCTCCATCCTCTAGTTCTTGGTTCCCCTACTGTGCATGAAAGAGTCTGTGCATCTACCTTTTCTATTATCTTATTATCTTGTACACCCCTACAGGATCACTCCTTCATCCTGTGGTCCAAGGAGAGAGGTCCCAGCCTACCCCACTTTTTCCTATAGCACAGGCCCTCAAATCCCAGTGTCATCCTTGTAAATTTCAATGATGATTTCAACTATATTTCAGTGTTGAATACTTTTCCTTTCTTTTGAGTCCACTTTAAAACAAAATATATATATATATATATATGGATAATTTTTATCTCCAACTCGGGAAACGTTTGAATTTCAAGATTAAGAACAACGTTGATTGTCCTTCTGCCTCATTAAATACATATAGCAAAACTAAGTTGAGTAGGGAAATGAAGCTGCTTGAGTTGAAAAGGTGGATCAGATGTGATAATTGTTACCTGAAGTATGAAGACATTTTCCCCAACGGTGTTGCCAGTCACTGTTGTACTCTCAATTTTATGTGGTAGTAGGTTTTGAACTGATAATTTGTGCGATTGCATCGTTTTGATGGATCCAAATTAATGAGTTGCATGGTGGAGCTTCTTTGAGTTAAAGATTATAAAAGAGCACAGCTAGTTGGTGTGAGATATGTGCAGGACAATGTGCAGCTGATCAATGTCGGTCAATAGATTTGTTTTGTGGGAAGCCTTGAAAGATGTGTTCATTCATGGATGGCAGTGTCTTATTTTTTTGGTGCTAATATTGATCTATCATGCAGCCATTGTTGAATCAAATAGTGTTAAGTGACGATTTTGGGAAATCAGCTTGCATCAGATCATGAAGTGATGTAACAATTCCACCCAGGGTTTTCATCAAAATCATGGGCAGCATGGTCGCGCAGTTGGTAGAGCTGCTGCTTCACAGTGCCAGAGACCCAGGTTCGATCTTAACCTCGGGTGCTGTCTGTGTGGAGTTTGCACATTGTCCCTGTGACTTTGTGGGTTTCCAACGGGTACCTTCCACATCTCAAAGACGTGCGAGTTTGTAGGTTAATTGGCGTCTGTAAATTGCGTCTCGTGTGTAGGGAATGTATGAGAAAGAGGAATAACAGAACTAGTGTGAACAGGGTATCAATGATCGGCATAGACTCAGTAGCCAAGGGGTCTGTTCCCATGCCGTATACCTAAAACTAAATCATTCCTTTTGAGTCTTTTGTGTTTAATTTCTCCCTTTCCTAATTTGAGTAAATTCAAAGCAGACACTCTTGCTGATGGATTACATGTCAAATGCAGTTGCAAATTGATTTTAAAGTGTAATCTTTCAACATTTTCCCAAATATATGATGCTTTAATACAAGCTTTTGATGCATCTGCTTGAGTACCTCTGAATTGCTGGTACTGTTTGATGAACATCTCCAGTTTGCACTAAAGTAACACTTCCTATTAATTTATTTATGGTGTCTAAGATCTTGTAGCTTTTAAACTAGTGCTTCAATGGCTACTTTATGAGCTGTTGTACAGTCATTCCAGACAACAAGTTTGCAGTCAATCAGAATTTTTGTTCTTTGCAGTTCTCAAATCAATGTTGCATATTGGACTGTCCAAATTTATCAAATTTAAATGGAGATTACAAGCTGATTGTGCAGTTCTTTGCCTTCCTGTCATGTGTTGACACAATGCCTGATGAGGCCACAGGAAGGCAATCATGTTTTGTCTTTGAACTTTAGCCTGAGATAAATTAATAAGGAAACGTTTTTCCTGTTCCACCTGAAGCATCCAAACAAAAATGCCATCATAAATAGTAATAGTAATCAAGGAATTTATTTGATATCTCTCCAAACTTGTTTCTTTCCCCACAATATATTCACCTAACTGGTTTAAATTGAGGATGATATCCCACTGAAACTTGCAGCACAAATGTCCAGCTTTTCTTCGTGGGTCTGGTAGACCAAAACGAATCTGGCTTGGATCGACCCAAATATTCAGTGCCTAAGAAAGGAATCTCATTATTTTACATAGTTGAATGGGAGCCTAATTTTAATTAAATCGAGTCCACATCCTTATTCTAGAGCTTAATTACATGCAGAATTTCAGATGTGTTGGACATTTTCTTTTTTATTATTTATCTTTGTAAAAGTACTTTAATATTTCACCCAAAGTGTTGGTGAGGCAGTACCTTGTTCCCCTTACTTTGAGAGGCTAGTAGGCAGTCCAGAAAAGAGTCACAAAGTTAATTCTCATTAATTTCTATCACAAATGGCAAAAAAATATTTGACTTTATTCTTTGGAATTTTAGAAGATGGGTGATCTTTTTGAAGATGCTGAGGGATTTGTACGGTAGATGTTGAGATGTTTTCACTAGTTAAGGGAGATTATTGAACGAGAGAACATAGTTACATAGGGGGCAGTGAGGTAAAACTGAAGTGCAAAGGAAAACAACTTCTCATCAAGATTAGTGAACCTCTAGAATTCTGTAATCCAGATGGTTTTGGATCCTGGATCAGTGGAGACAGTTAAGGAGGTGGTGGATAAATGCTTCAAAGTTTGGGAAGTGTATGTTATGTGGAACTTGTGTAGAAGAGGATTTTGGGCATAGATCAGCCATGATCATATTGACTGGCAAGGCAACTTCAGAGGCCAGATGCTTATTCTTGCTCCTATTTTCTGATGTACATTCCTGTGAATAGATTTAACTTTTCCAAATCTATTCTGTTTAAAAATAAATCACATTTTTCAATCATTGAATTAGGACATTTTATAACTTATCTTTCAATGTTTACCACTACCAGTCCAGAGTCCTCAGGACTACAAGGATGTGGAGGGATAAGGGATCTGTGCAGGCAGATGGGATTAGTTTATCTCTGCATTATTTTTGGCACAGGTATTGTGGGCCTAAGGCCCTGTTTCTGTGCGGTACTGTTCTCTGATCTATGAACCATTGTTAATTTTAAACTTTTTTTTCCTCTCTCCTAGATTTTCCACTAACTTCTCACCTGTCTACACTGGCCAATATTCACAAGATTTACCACACCTTAAACAAACTGGTAACTTTATTTTTATTTGTATTCGACAGTTCAGAGTGATTGTTCTGAAGTGTTAAGGAGTTTGGCATCTTATGAAAGAGGATTAATTGCCAGGTTAGATGAAGAGTATTTCAAGTTGTCAAAAGAAGCAATGGAAGAAATTCCCACAGCTCTGAATATTATTTTTCAATTTCTTTCGCTATTGGAGTACCAGCATATTGGCAGATGATTGGATGACTGCCACCATCATACCATTGTTTAAAAGAAGGAAAACGGGATGGTTCAATTTTGATGGAGATATTATTGAAATTTATTCAAAAAGACAATTCAGACCTTTTGAAAAGGCACAGAATAATCAGATTTATTCACAAAATGCTGGAGTAACTCAGCAGGTCAGGCAGCATCTTGGGAGAGAAGGAATGGGTGACGTTTCGGGTCGAGACCCTTCTTCAGACTGAGGAATGGGTGACGTTTCGGGTCGAGACCCTTCTTCAGAATAATCAGAGCCAGAAAGGGGTGGGGGGGGGGGGTGAGAGCAGTGCTGAGGGACCTCCTAGTGCATGTACAGAGTTCCTTAAATGCAGCAACGCCGATCAGTAATGTGCTTAAAATGCAGGCTTGTTTTATTAGCTAATGGCCTGATATACAAAAGCAGGGAAGTTCTAGTCACCGGGCAGGATGTGATTGCACCAGGGAGGATTTAGAGGAAGTTTATAAGTATTAGCTATGTGATAAGCTAGCATTGTTTTTGGAATAGTGGAGGCTGGGTTGAAACTGGAGTCCATAAAACAGAGGGGGCACAGTTCTAAATGCCTTTGGTCGAAGGTGTTGAGGGGAGATAAGGAAATGCCTTTTTTTTTCTTTCCGAGGCTGTTGGGGTTCTGAAATTTTTGCCTAAAACAGGTGATAGAAGCAGACGCCGTTGTCATATTTAAACAAATATATACTCGCATGTGTATTTGAAGAACTGTAACCTTAAGACAGCATTTGGTTAGGTAGATTGCCATGGTTGTGCTAAGGACTTCAGCTTTGTTTTGTTTTGCACTATATTGTGTTTTTATTGATGGGATTTTTTTTGTTTATTATCTTATCCATTGAGCAATGTGTTTACAAACGTGTTGTGCTCCTGCAAGTAAGACTTTCATTGTTCTGTTTCGGTACATATGACAATAAAACACTTGACACTTTTGATCAGGATGGATCAAATGGCTGCCTTGTGTTGTAAATATATTCTGCAATTGAATGAGTCAGTGATAATTGTATTCATAATATTTCTTCAACCAGATTGATAAATAGAAGTCTGAAATGGGTGGAATGGCTTGTATAGGTGACAATGACCAATGTGTGGGGTTTATTACTATAGTTATATATTTCTGAAAGCAAGTTTTGTGGCTGTATTGGTGTAAACATCAATTAATTAATTGTGTCGTCTGTATTATAGAGTAGAGAACAGGAAAAACAATTGAAGGTAGACACAATGCTGGTGTAACTCAACAGGATAGGCAGCATCTCTGGAGAGAAGGAATGGGTGACGTTTCGATTCAAGACCCTTCAGACTGATGTCGGGAGTGGGCGGGACAGAGATAGAATGTAGTCGGAGATAGTAAGACTGGTGGGAGAACTGGGGAGGGGATGGAGAGAGGGAAAGCAAGGGCTATTTGAAGTTAGAGAAGTCAATGTTCATACAGCTAGAGTGTAAGCTACCCAAGCTAAATATGAGATGCTATTTCTCCAATTTGTGTTGGGCCTCACTCTGACAATGGAGGAGGCCCAGGACAGAAAGGTCAGATTGGGAATTGGAGGTGGAGTTAAAGTGCTGAGCAACCGTGAGATCAGGTAGGTTAAGGCGGACTGAACGGAGGTGTTCAGCGAAACGATCGCCGAGCCTGCGCTTGGTCTCGCCAGTGTACAGTTGACACCTGGAACAGCGGGTACAGTAGATGAGGTTGGAGGAGGTGCAAGTGAATCTCTGCCTCATCTGAAAAGACTATCCGGGTCCTTGGATGGAGTCAAGGGGGGAAGGTAAAGGAACAGGTGTTGCATTTCTTGTAGTTGCAGGAGAAAGTACCTGGGGAGGGGGAGGGGGAGGGGGTGGTTTGGGTGGGAAGGGACGAGTTGACCAGAGAGTTGCAGAGGGAACAGTCTCTGGAAAGCAGAAAGGGGTGGAGATGGGAAGATGTGGCCAGTCGAGGGATCCCGTTGGAGGTGGCGAAAGTGTTGGAGGATTATATGCTGTATGCGACGGCTGATGGGGTGGAAGGTGAGGACGAGTGACTCTGTTCTTGTTGCGAATAGGGGGAGGGGGATCAAGAGTGGAGCTGCGGGATATCGGGGAGACCCTAGTGAGAGCCTCATCTATAATGGAAGAGGGGAACCCCCGTTTCCTAAAGAATGAGGACATCTCCGATGATCTAGTATGGAAAACAACATCCTGGGTGCAGATGCAGGAAAAACAATTGTGTGTCCATTAAGGTGGGGGTGTGGTGACATATTTGGTGTGGGGGCAACAATCGAAAATCATAAAGGGGGAAATAAACTGATCAAAACAGAACTGTGATAGATTGAGGAATTTGGCTGATAGAAACATAGAAACTAGGTGCAGGAGTAGGCCATTCGGCCCTTCGAGCCTGCACCGCCATTCAATATGATCATGGCTGATCATCCAGCTCAGTAGCCTGTACCTGCCTTCTCTTTAGCAAAAAGGGCCACATCTAACTCCCTCTTAAATATAGCCAATGAACTGGCCTCAATTACCTTCTGTGGCAGAGAATTCCACAAACTCACCACTCTGTGTGAAGAAATGTTTTCTCATCTCGGTCCTAAAAGACTTCCCCCTTATCCTTAAGCTGTGACCCCTGGTTCTGGACTCCCCCAACATCGGGAACAATCTTCCCGCATCTAGCCTCTCCAACCCCTTAAGAATTTTATATGTTTCTATAAGATCCCCCCTCAGTCTTCTAAATTCCAGCGAGTACAAGCCCAGTCTATCCAGTCTTTCCTCATATGAAAGTCCTGCCATCCCAGGGATCAATCTGGTGAACCTTCTCTGTACTCCCTCTAAGGCAAGAACGTCTTTCCTCAGGTTAGGAGACCAAAACTGCACACAATACTCCAGGTGCGGTCTCACCAAGGCCCTGTACAACTGCAGCAGAACCTCCCTGCTCCTAAACTCAAATCCTCTTGCTATGAATGCCAACATACCATTCGCTTTCTTCACTGCCTGCTGCACTTGCATGCTTGCTTTCAATGACTGGTGCACCATGACACCCAGGTCACGTTGCATCTCCCCTTCTCCCAATCGGTCACCATTCAGGTAATACTCTGCTTTCCTGTTCTTGCCGCCAAAGTGGATAACCTCACATTTATCCACATTATATTGCATCTGCCATGCATTTGCCCACTCGCCTAATCTATCCAAGTCACTCTGCAGCCTCCTAGCATCCTCCTCGCAGCTAACACTGCCACCCAGCTTCGTGTCATCCGCAAACTTAGAGATGTTGCATTCAATTCCCTCGTCCAAATCATTAATATACACTGTAAATAACTGGGGTCCCAGCACTGAGCCTTGCGGTACCCCACTAGTCACTGCCTGCCATTCCGAAAAGACCCGTTTATTCCTACTCTTTGCTTCCTGTCCGCCAACCAATTTTCTATCCACCTCAACACTGAACCCTCAATACCGTGTGCTTTAAGTTTGTACACCAATCTCCTATTTGGGACCTTGTCGAAGGCCTTCTGAAAGTCCAGATATAACACATCGACTGGTTCTCCCTTATCCACTCTACTAGTTACATCCTCGAAAAATTCTATAAGATTCGTCAGACATGATTTGCCTTTGGTAAATCCATGCTGACTTTGTCCGATGATTTCACCACTTTCCAAATGTGATGCTATCACATCTTTAATAACTGACTCTAGCATTTTCCCCACTACCGATGTTAGGCGATGTGTGCGTGTGTGTATAATATATATCTTACAAGTATATATCAAATCAAGAGAATGCAAAAGCATTTAAAACAGTGACAATTCAAGTTGAATAGCATTCAATGGCATCATTTCTCTGATCACTTGTGTTCGGTCCACCAAGGTCTAGCGGATCTCCTGGTCGCAAGCCACTTTAACTCCCCTTCCCATTCCCATACTGACCTTTCTGTCCTGGGCCGCCTCCATTGCCAGATTGAGGTCACATGTGAATTACAGGAATAGCATCTCATATTTTGCTTGGGTAGTTTGCAACAGCGGTATGAGCATTGAATTCTCCAATTTTGGGTAATTTCTCCGTTTCCCACCCCGTCCCCCACTTCCTCCACTAAATGTTTGTTAACCCGTTCCACAGTTTGCAATGATGTATCTCTCTTGGGCTCACACCCTCTCCAGCCAACAATTAAATGCACTTGTCTAATCAGGTGTATGAAAGATTTTCCCACTGATTTACTTTCAGTTGATGTAGCGATCATTTCATGTCCATTCGTCTGCATTCCAGTGTGGCTTTCTTATATTGAATTGAAGGACTTTATTCCTGAGTTGACATGTTGAATGAATATAATCTATTCTGCCTGACCTGCTGAGTTACTCCATCATTTTGTGAAATAAATACCTTTGATTTGTACCAGCATCTGCAGTTATTTTCTTAATCTATTATCTAAAGAAGGTTTAAAAAGTATTGTAAATATCTGTCCAGCATTGTTTTTAATGTGTGCTGATTGATAAAGTAAAAGTTCAAATTATTGTCCTTAACTGTCTATTTGTTGCGCACATTTAATGAATGTGCATTATGTTTTGTTGGCACGACAATGGCAAACAAGATGCAGCCTGAGAAAACTAGCCAGCAGATGTGTCTTGTAAACATGGCAGAGTTCAGCAAATATAATGCACATGAAGAAATTATAGTGGACGTGAATTGGTAGATGCCGATTTATAGTCGCCACAATATACCCTTAGTTCAACGATTCGGCAAGATGGTGGTTACTTTTAAAATTTCCAGCTTGTAGTCTATATACCCTTGCAGTTGCATTTCCAAATCCTTATCTGGCTACTATGATTTATTCACAAAATGCTGGAGTAACTCAGCAGGTCAGGCAGCATCTCGGGAGAGAAGGGATGGGTGACGTTTCGGGTCGAGACCCTTCTTCAGACCCTTCTGCCCTCTGGCTACTATGATCTCCATACTTCTTGGTGGCTATTTCAAAGACTTAAGGTTAATAATGTCGTTAATGTTTTCAGTTCCCCATTTGTCTTTCTATAAATTTCTAGTTAAAGATCACTCGGTCCTTCCAGTTCATCTTGATCTAAGTCAAGTGTAGGACAGTGTGACAGCCATTTAGCACATAGTTCAACAAATATTTAGTGATAATGACCAATTTTGGGTGATCTCTGCCTTGCATGGGATGGTTTTTAATTTGATTTAACTTATTGGATTGATATTTTAGTTTAGTTTAGAGAAACTGCACGAAAATAGGCCCTTCAGCCCACCGAGTCTGCACCAACCAGTGATACCCGCACATTAACACTACCTTGCACACACCAGGGACAATTTTACATTCATACCAAGCCAATTAACCTACGAACCTTTACGTCTTTGGAGTGTGGGAGGAAACCCAAGATCTTGGAGAAAACCCACACAGGTCATGGGGAGAACGTACAAACTCTGTACAGACAAGCACCCGTTGTCAGGATCGAACCCAGCTCTACCGCTGCACCAATGTATTGCACGTTTCTAAGTTGCTTCCTGACTTGGCATTAGTCAACATAACTCCTTGTTTGAATTGATTGCTGCCATTTCAAATTAAAGGATTTCCAAAAACAAGTTACTATGTTTAGGTGAAATTAACTGTGCTCTGGGAAAAAATGTGGAGGCGTTTGGGTGGGAGTGAAGGAGAAAATAGCTGCATAGAGAGGATGGAAAGATCTGCTTTTAGGCCAAGATTAACAGTGCTGTTACAACTATAGAATGATGGATTATATTCCAAATTGCAATAAATTTGTACAGTTCATCTTCTCTTACCTTTTCATTTCAGAACTTGACAGAAGACGTTGGCCAAGACGACCAGCAATCAGGTGTGATTTGATTTTTATTTTGCTGATCTGCTGTTGCAACAACATTCATATGGGTTAGCTGGTGTAAATGTAATATTGGCTTAATACAAAGTCTTTGCTTGACCATGTTTGAATCCATGAATTTAAGTTGTATGTTGTGGGACAATTCCAGTGGATATTGCTTGTGAAAATTTGAGCTATGGTAGTTCATGTTTACAAACATCTGGTGGATGTGCAGTTGAGTAGGGGGTTTTGGCACCTACATCCAGCAAAATGAAGACATGACGGAGGGGGATTACCTCTGTCCTGTTTGGTGACAGGAGTTGATTGCTGTCCGAGTAGCTTATTTGGATTGTAGCATGCAGTTCTGGCTGCCCCCATTGCAGGAATGATGTGGAGGCTTTGGAGAAAATACAAAAGTTTATCAGAATGTTGCCTGGATTAGAGGGTTTTCACGAGAGGGAGAGGTTGGATAGACTTGGATGGTTTTCCCTGGAACATTGGAGGTTAAGGGGAGACTTGATAGAAGTACATAACATTCCAAGAGGCATAGGTAGGGTAGACAGTCAGAACTTTTTTCCCCAAGGTGGAAATATCCAACACAAGAGGTCATAAGTATAAGGTGAGAAGAGGAAAGTTTTTACGCAGAGAGTGGTGGGGGCCTGGAACGCATTGCCAGGGTTGGTGGTGGAGGCAGATATGATAGTGGAGTTTAAGATAGGCAGGAAAAAGAGGGATATGGATCATGTGCAGGCAGATGAGATCAGTTTAACAAGGCATCATGTTTGGCACATTGTCGGCTGAAACGCCCGTTTCTGTGCTGAATTGTTCTATGTTATTGTGTTCTGAAGCAAGTAGCAACAGCATATGGTGTGATTAATAATAAATATTAAAGCTGAAGTGCCTCAGTGGTGGAGCAGGTGAGGGTGGGGTAGTCAGCAGTCGAGCATGCTCATTTTGAATGGTGTTGGACTACTTTGAGTATTTTTGAAGTAATTAGTGTTTCTTCACATTTCTGACTTTTGCCTTTGGAGAATCGTGAAGTGAGCCACTTAGTTCAGGTTAATAACTTTTGTAGCAATAATATTGGTTCTTGGTCCATTTCAACGTGACCAGTTACTGAAGGTTGATTTTGGTGGTGGATGGCTGTGGTGTAGTGCTTGCTCAGTGATCGCCATATAATGCCTCTAGGATTGGTGCAGGACCCATTGCTGTTTGTCATTGATATCAACTATTTGAATGAGAATATACAAGGCATGATTAGTAAGTTTCCAGATGACACCAAAATAGGTCACTTGACGGACAGGCGTAAGGGGTTAATAGCCAGCCCGTGGGTAGGCGTGGCTCATCCCTAGGTGGACTACGCTGTGAGCAGGAGCTCACAGCCTAATAAAGACCTTTATCTAAAACTGCCTGGCGTCCTGCCTTTTCTCTGGCCTCCGCCAGGCCACTACACTTGAACAATAAAGATGCAAGAATTAAAAAAGGATCTTGATTAGCTGCAGAGTTTTATTTGGATGTGTGAGATGTTGCATTTTGGGAAATCAAACCAGGGTAGGATCTATGCAGTCAACAGCAGGGGCCTGCGGAGTGTTGTAGAGCAGATGGATCTCTAAGTTCATAATTCGCATGTAGATAGGGTGTTGACGAAGGCTTTTGGCATGTTGGCCTTCATCATTCGGGGAATTGAGTGTATACTCAATTGAGTGTTGGGTCGATGGAAAGAGTGCAAAAAAGATTGACAAGAATGTTGTTAGGAGTCGAGGGCCTGAGCTATGGGGAGAGGTTGGACAGGCTAGAAACTTATTATTTGGACCGCAGGAGGCTGAAGGGGATCTCTTTTCCCCTTCCCCCTCCCAACACACACATACACTCACAGCGTGGTGGGTGTATGGAGCAAGCTGCCAGAGGAAGTAGTTGAGGCAGGTAAAATAACAACATTTAACATCATGGGCAGCACTGTGGCACAAAGGTCGAGTTGCTGCCTTATAACACCAGAGACCTGACTACGGGACGGATGCTGTCTGTACGGAGTTTACATGTTCTCCCCGTGACCTGCGTGGGTTTCCTCCGGGATTTCCAGTTTCCTCCCACACGCCAAAGACGTATAGGTTTGTATGCTAATTGGCTTAGTATAATTGTAAATTGTCCCTCGTGTGTAGGATAGCATTAGTGTGCTGGTCAGGACAGACTCGATGGGCCGAAGGGCCTGTTTCTGCTCGGTATCTCTAAACTGAACTGGAAAATGAAACATTTAAATGGCATTTGAACAGGTACATGGATAGGAAAAGTTAGAGGAATATGGACCAAACACAGACAAATAGGACTAGCTTAGAAAAGAGGCATCTTGAACGAATTGGGCTGAAGGACCTATTTCCATGTTCTATGACTCTGACTCTAATTGAATGGCAATTGTAAATGGTTCGATTATCTCTTATTTTAAATATCTGGAACTTGCTTGGTGTGGACAGTACTTCCCACTTTTTAAGCCCATGGACAAATTGTCTAGGTTTTGTTGCATGCAGGAATGGAATGGTTGCTCATTATATAAGAGATTGTCAACACTTTTGAATATTTTGTTAATAAGTGAGAGTTAAGTTGGGTTGTAATTAGCCAGTTTGGATTTGGTCTGTTTTGTGGATTGCAAGTACCTAGTATTTTCCATATTGGAACATTAGGAGTGGCTAATTATGGAGTGTAATCTTCAGTGAACTAAGCCGCCTTCAACCTCCTATCTACATGTGATGCCATTTTCAGGGAATTATGTACGTGTAGATTCCTCTTGTTGATTTGTTCCATACTGGCACATTTTGTCTGGTTGTTAGATCTATTATGATTTTGTCAATTTAGACAGTTATGCTGCTGAATACCTTAACCAGAATAGTTTCTATACTCATGATACTTCCAGTACTACTTCCATATGTTTGGCATAAACAACTGATTAATCAGCTGGAGGAAGTAATCTTGTTTCCTCGCCTGTGTTTAATTAAAGCCAGGAGGACCTTGTGGGGACGGGTCAATATCGGACCATACACAGGGATTATGATGGAGTTTGGGACATTGTGAGGTGTGATTCTGTGAGCATTATCAAGCTTTTGCTTGGCAGCTTTGTGGGCAAGCTCTCCCGTTTTTGACACTAGACTCTGGAAATCTTTTGCAAAGTTGGCTGGCCTTACTGTATCTGAATCTGTCCCAATGTTGGTCTGTCTTTCTAGTTATATTTTAACTCTGCTCTAACATGGTGATATTGATGTAATTGAATAGGTTAATGTAGTGGTTGAGACCATATTCCTGTCCTTTAGGGGTTTCAAAAGACAGATTAGATAATTATCAATTTCCTTCCTTGAAGAACTTAAAAGTAAATATATAATACTATTATTGGAAAGATGTGTCTTGCCATGACTAATGAAATGTTGGTCATTGCTTAATATCAAGGCTATCTCTTAATACTGAATGGTAACCAATATTTAAATAGCAGGTCCATGACTACTTGTTGCAAGTTTCTTTAGGAAATTAGCACATTCAGGTAGTTCTGCTGTAACAGAATAGTTGCGCTGCATTTTTAAGAAAACAAATGTTATAAAAACAATTGTGTCAATGGGAAAAGAAGGTTAGGGACCAGAGAGTTTCAGACTCTCAATAAGTTTTTTTTACCCCACATGATTTTTTAAAAAAAATAAAGGTCGTTTTAACAGCTAGAGGTTTATTTTTGTTCCTGCAAGCTAAAAATACTGAAGGCTTTATGTTACATTGCGCAATGATATATTACTTAATGGTCAATAGAAGTAATTGCTTGTCAATTTCAGTGGCTGCTTGCTGTAATGTCTGTGTACCTATGATGGGGGGGGAGGGTTAATCTTTTTTTTGCCCCCAGACTTTTTTCTCCCAGGATGTTTTTTTTGTTCTTTGTTAATTTCCAAAGTAACCTTTAATGGGTTCTCTACTTTAAGGTTGAAATTATGTAATAACCAATTTGGCCTACATGATACAAATGGTATTCCCTTTTTCATCAATCAGGTTATTATCCAATTCCAGTTAATCATAGTCATGCAATATGGGAACAGGCCCTTCAGCCCAATTTGTCCATGTTGACCAAGATGCCCCATCTACTCTAGTCCCACTTTCCTGCATTTGGCCCATATCCCTCTAAACCTTTCCTATTCATGTATGTATCTGTCCAAATGTCCTTGAATGTTGTTATAGTACCTTGCTCAACTATCTCCTATGGTGGGTCATTTTGCACAACCACCACCTTCTGTGTGGGTAAAGTTGCTCCTCAGGTTCCTATTAAACCTCTCCTCTCTCACCTTAAACCAGTTCACTAGTTCTTTGTTCCCCTACTCGGGGTGAATGCTCAGTCTTTTTACCCAATTTATTCCCCAAATAATCAAACACACCTCTAAGATCACCCCTCAGCCATTTGCAGTTTAAGGAATAAAGTCCTATCCTACCCAACCTCCCCTTCTAGATCAGGCCCTTGTGCCTGGCAACGTCCTCGTAAATCTTCTCTCCACTATTTCCACCCTAATGATCTCCTTCCAATAGCAGGGTGACCAAAACTGAACAGTATTCCAAATGTGGCCTCACCAATGTCTTGTCTAACTGTAACATAACCTTCTAACTTTGATGCAGTGCTCTGCCTGATGAAGGCCAAAGTGCCAATAGTCTTCTGGACCACCCTATCTACATCTGCCACCACTTTCAAGGAATTATCTGCCAGCATTCCTTGAAACCTCAGCTCTTATGATACTTCCCAAGGTTCTGCCATTCACTGTAAAGGTCCTGACTTGGTTTGACTTCCCGAAATGCAAAACTTTGCACTCATTTTATTCACAAAATGCTGGAGTAACTCAGCAGGTCAGGAAGCATCTCGGGAGAGAAGGAATGGGTGACGTTTCGGGTCGAGACCTTCTTCAAACTTTGCACTCATCTGCATTCATCTCCATCAGCCATTCCTCAGCCCACTTGCCCAGCTGATCAAGATCCTGATGTAATTTTTGATAACCATCTTCACTTTTTTTACTATATCACCTACTTTAGTGTCACCTGCAACCCATTAATTACGTCTTGCACATTCTCATCCAAATCATTGATATAAACTACAAACAGCAATGCACCCAGCACCAATCCCAGAGGCACACCACTAGTTACAGGCCTTCAGGCTGAAAAACAACTTTCTGCCATCATCCTCTGCTTCCTTCAATGAAGACACAGGTTATGAAGATGCGTGTTATAGCAGAACTATCTGTAAGTGATTGCGATGTAACTTAGTATTTTTATCAATGGAAGTGTGAATTTTACCTCGTATCAATTTAATTGTTGAAGAATTATGCAACAACCACTCACCAGAGAGCAAAAGGAGTGCAATAATATTTAGTATGGTAGGTATGCCCCTAGGTGTTCTCATGGACAACGATGGGACAAGACAATGTTCATAGATGGCTAGTCCCTTCATTGTTATCTACTACTTCCTTCAATTGCTTTGCTTTAACATTATGCAAAGCAATGTAATAATGTGCTTGATACAAGGACATTAGACTTGAAAATCAGAATTGGGAACTTGCTGAATAACGGGGTTGGGGGTGGTTCCAGGAAGTTGTTCCCACAATGATCAGTGCAGAACCCAATAGTAAGTAATTATGTCAACAGTTTAATGGGGTAAAAGAAGGACAATTGCAGAATTTATGCATAGATCTCACTAATGACCTGGAGAAAAGTAAATGTTGGATCACTGCAACTAATTCTGAAAGAAAAAGCCAAAAATTCTATTTCAGCTGGAGTTTCTCTTTGCTCTAAGCACTATGCAGTGTACATGTGAAAGAGTAACTCTTTTGAAAGTAATTATGTTCCTCAGGAAATTGTGTGCGCTTAAATATTCCTGTTGCCCTGAGTATGTATTGGTCAGTCTGATGGTCATTTGCTTTTCTAAATCTTGTTTTGCAGGAAATCTTCGGTCTTGCAGTTGCCCTTCCGACTGCTGTAACAAAGGAATGCCACCCAGGAAAAAGAGGAGACCTACAGTAGCAGATGATCTAACAGCTAAAAAAAGCAGGCACGATGGGTATGTTTCCGGTTTTATGTGAAGACTAAAATGTGAATGTTCCCAATTCAAAGCATAAAACTAGTTGAAATACTTAACCTCAATTTCATCAAGTTGAATGCTTTTTTATATACTATGTGATATGATTCTAGCAAAAGATTGATTGTGAGCTTGCAGGATTGGTATACTTATCATATCATATCATATATATACAGCGCGGAAACAGGCCTTTTCGGCCCACCATGTCCGCGCCGCCCAGCGATCCCCGCACATTACCATTTAATACCATTTGTGGATGTTGACGTGGTTTTGACATGTCTACACACTAAACCTGATTGGATGTTAATCCTAATGAATAGTCTGTCTATTGTCAATTGGCTTCGCCACAAATTAAATCATGGTCCATTTTAAATCAGAAATTGCAATGCGTGTCTTAAAGCCTGTATTGTCCTTGTACCAGCACTGTTTGGAAATCATCATTTACTTTCAAGTTTATTGGTGAATCATTTAAGAGAACTGCTGGCATTCACGTGGTTTTGTAGCTCTACATGTACTATTCTATAATTTATCTATTACAAAGTATCTGGAAAGTTTTCTCTGAATGCCTCATCATAGAACAGTACAGCATGGTAACGGGTCCTTGGACTTATAACGTTATCGCCGAACATGATGCCAGGTTAAACTGATCTCATCTGCCAGTACATGATCCATATTCCTTGAACTTCCACCTGCCTATCTAAAAGCCTCTTAAATGCCAATATCGTATCTGCCTCCACCACCACCCCTGGTATTGCATCGCAGGCCCCCACCACTGTAAAACAAAAAGAGAAAAAACATGCCCTGTACATCTCCGTTAAACTTTTTCCTGCTCTCATCGCATAGCTATTCCTTCTAGTGTTGGACATTTCTACTCTGGGGGGGAGGGGAGAATGGTTCTGACTGTGCCCCATCTATGCCTCATAATTTTATGTGCTTCTATTAAATCTCCCCTCAATCTCTAACATTTCTTGTAGCTAAAACCCTCTAATCCAGGCAACATTCTGGTAAAATCATTTCATGAACATGGCAACTGCTGTGTTTCAAATGCAAAAACGAATATATTTGAAATGGAACTGTGATTAACAAGATCTGTTTGTTGTATACTCCTTTGAATGCTGTGTGGGGGATGTTTGGAGTTGTGCTTTAGGACAAGTTTAGATTGTGGGACCAAGGCAGCTAGAAGATGGGTTCGAGAGAGGAAGGCAAAAAACCTGAAATGTTTCCTGATATGGATGCAGCAAGAAGTTCTAATGAAAGAGCAGGACTAAATGGTTTGGTAAATTGATGTCCATGGGCTAAATGTGATCAAGCTTGGTGTGGGGCAGGTTAGTGAAGATCAGTTTTAATTCTAATTAAACTCTAGAACATTCAATTCTAATGAAATATCATTGCATATTAAATACATTTCCACTTTATTTCATAATATTGTGTCAAATGTTATTTCCAGGTTATCAGAGGTGAAGCCCAAGATGATTATATTCCAGTATTGTTTCTTACTCTGCAGCAGTTTTTGAGAAGTAAATTGCTTTAAAAAAGGCTTTTGCATAAATGATTGAATATATTTAGTTGAATCTCTTTGTTTTTTCTGCAGCACCATGTTCAGGAAACAAGACTCAACTAGGATGAAGCCTGAAGAGGAAGGGTTCTCCAGCAAACGATGCTTAGAGTGGTTCTATGAGTATGCAGGTGTGTTCAAATATCATGGGTTAATGTTCAAAAGAACAAAGTAAGCTGGGGAGAGGGGTTCTGGCACATTTTTGTTTGTGTTTGTTCCTCAAAGGACACTTCCATATTCCAAGGCATTTAAACAAAAAAATAAGTTCAATTTTGGTCCAATGCTCACTGATCATATTGGAAGAAATAATGTAAGTTGATTTGGAGTTGATATTTTGTTGTTGAATCCCAAATGTGTGTATCTATTGCACCCAATCCATTTGGGATTCAACAACAAAATATCAACTCCAAATCAACTTACATTATTTCTTTCAATATGATCAGTGAGCATTGGACCAAAATTTTAATACTTGAAAATGTCTTAACATTTAAATTGTGCCAGTAACTTTGCATTTGGTAATGTTCACTTGCCACCAATAGAAATGGTTGCATAACTCGAGGAGAAACATTGTCTTGACTTGACAGCAATAAACTTGACTTGCAACAAAACATCCAAATACTGTGCTCTTTTGCAGGTAGTGATGATGTCATCGGCCCTGAAGACATGGAGAAATTCTGTGAAGACATTGGAGTAGAACCTGAAAATGTAAGTGAAATGGCAGTAAAATAATAAGATGTTTAATTTTGCTAGAGATTAATTGCTGCAGATTTTTTTCTAAAAGTGTTCTACATTAGGAACTTACAGACATTAGTTCTTGTATTTGCGAATTTGGTCCTCTTTTGAAGGCATTTCAAAAATCACAATTTGTGACTTTCAGCATTTCAATAATAACAGTCCCTTATGTTCTAACTATTCTGGTGATTTCCTCACTCCTGTTATCGGTCTACTGAATAGCCTTCCCATAAGTTAGAATATGGTCCTGATCTTCCAACCTACATAGGGACATGAAATTTTTCTTTGCAACTGTAACACCACAATACTGTAAACTATATTCTGGACTGTGGTATTTTTCTTTTTGCACCACCTGTTGTATTTGTGTTTGACTTGATTGTATTTGAGTTTGGTATGATCTCATTTAATTTTATAGCATGCAAGCAAATGCTATTCACTGTATCTCGATACATATAACAATAGACCCGTGCCACTCGATGCAAATGACAAAGCTCAGTTTCTCCTGAAAAAACACCAGTAGATGGTCACATTTCTTTTCCAGATGTGCCCTTCATTACTTCAGTTTCAGTACATGAGGAAATAACTGATTCCCACACTACTTCTTGTAATTAATTGATAACTGTGCTGTGGACTAAAGTCATGCATGTATCTTGATGTTCATCTTGCCACCTCATGCAGCCGGAACGTGGTTACCTGGAGTCTTGCAAGTTTCCATGTGCTTTCACAGAAATCTATATAAAACTAATAACTATTATCCCTTGAAAAGATGGTCCTTCAAAACAAAGTAACATCAGTGGATTGATGTTGTACTTGCACTTTCTGCAATCTACACATTACAAATTCCAAAATTGGTGTCAAATGTTTTTAAATTGTTTTACAGATACCAGCTTCTTCAGCTTGCACGATTTATTTGAAATGCAGCACCCTTTGATATGCCCTTGCTGGGAATTTAGAAATTATTTTTGGGAAGGAAAATACTCAACTTGCATTATTTTGTGACACATGGGAGGAATAGAATCTGTAAAAGGCCTTTTTTCACATTGAAATGTTATTCTCGTTATAGGTGGTGATGTTGGTGTTGGCTTGGAAATTGGATGCCCAGAGTATGGGTTACTTCAGTCTACAAGAATGGTTGAAAGGAATGACCTTATTACAGTATGAAAACTTTTTGATTTCATTTTTTTTAACTAGTCAACTTTATTCCTAACATCTAAGAGCATTAATATTGTTTATGGCTAGCACTTTGGTTAATTTCTAAAACTGTATGAAGCTGATTTACATTTTTCAAAAAATATTTATGCCACGCTTCTGCATCAAAAATGTTTTGGGTGCAGAAGGCATTTCAATCTGCCATGCCTGTACCACTAGTAAATCCACACTGTTTTCTCTGCTACTTGAATGAGGGATCTGTGAAATTTGTTGAGGCAGTGCCTCATGCAATTTATAGTGGGTATTAGTCTACAATACAATTATTTCTCATTCAGCAGTACAGTAAAACATCAATAATGTGGTATTTGATTATATGGAGATCCTGATGGTTCGGCATATGGCTCATCTGATGATGTATTACTTATACTGCCTTAAACTCGCTGTGGCCCCAGTTTTTGTGCTGCCTTTAAATTTGCTGTGTCCATTTATTTTTTTTGCTCCATAGTGCAACATGAAAAAGTGAACTAAAAGGGATATTAATACAAATAAAATCCAGTAGTCCTGAAGATGTCACATTAATGGAGTTTTACTGTAGTTGTCAATCTTTGGGCTGCAAGGTGACGGAAATAGGATATGAGGAAATTGCTAATATGGTGTGTTGTGCTTCGTTAAACTTGGGGTTGAGGTCTTCTTGCGTTTGAGGCAACAGAAGTTATGAAGCTGCTTCTGCTTCTGCAGTCTCTGTTTGTTGTCGTTCGCCTGACTGAGGTCAGTTGACAGGGCTCACTATGGGGAGGTCGACAACATGAGGTACATTAGTTAAGCACGGTCCGGTTGTGATACTTATGATATGGAAATGCATATTATAAATGTTGCCTCAAAATAAGAAGAGTGTAGTTCTC
This sequence comes from Rhinoraja longicauda, assembly GCF_053455715.1. Lineage (NCBI taxonomy): Eukaryota > Metazoa > Chordata > Chondrichthyes > Rajiformes > Arhynchobatidae > Rhinoraja > Rhinoraja longicauda. The sequence goes on along the minus strand of NC_135953.1, from coordinate 62,747,993 downwards.
AGAACTAACGTTTCTTTTGCATAGGAGCATAATTAAGACTGGGCTCCCAACTAGCTTTTTCCTTCTGTATCCCAATAAATATTTTGTGACTTCATTATTTTTTCCAAAACTGCAGTCTATCCCCAACTGTAGTATAACTAATATTTCATATAAATTCCTCATTAAAGGAATGATATTCATTCATAAGATATTATTTTGCTTATGATGTGTTATTTAGGAAATGTAAATGTAAATTGACAGATATCTGCCTTTCCATAATTGTGCCAGGTAACTTGAAATCTTTACATGCAAGGGGAATTGATGGAGTAGTATTGTTGTTGCAATTCATTAGGCTACATCTTGTAAAAACTTGTTATTCGACAAGAAAAACAGAAATGATAAAACATTGGGATATTTTTTATTTTGATAAAAGTTTGAAAGGTGGGGTAACTTAACTTTGACTAATCTTGATTTGTTAAACTGTTCGATTAATATATGTTCAATCTCGTAACTGTTTTCCAAATTAAATTTTGTCATTTAACTTTAAATTTCAGTTGTAAACTGTATTTTTAAAGATCCTGTGCAAGGTACACAAGGTCAAAACATGTTTGAAATTAAATTGGGTTTTGAAAATAAATGGACTAATTTCCCTTTTTCTAACACTTTTTGGGGGTAAATGGTTTCCATTTGTTACTTATATGTCCATCTCTGCTATTGTTTTGTCCTTTGATTTTGGTTTATTGTTGAACTAGTTATCAATTTTACTTAGGTGATAGCAGTTTTTCATTTCGAGTTAAACTCGACATGAATCCATCCAGTGGTTTTCCTGTCTTTGTCCAGAAATGGTTGTTTCATTTGAAGTCTTTGATTAAGGGATAGTGCAGAACATTAAATAAACTTTTAATTAAAACATGGTTAAATTACTAACCTTCTCCGTACCATCACAAATCAATTTCTAAATGAAATTTGCATTTAAAAATATAGGGTCATGTTTATAAACTGTCCAGATGAAATTATTGGTTGTAAAATATTTTCCTTTGGTAGATTACTTGAATTTTTATTCATATAACTATTATTAAATTCAGTTGGTCAAGTATTTTTTTTCAGATGTACAGATAAGAAATTGGTAGGTTTTTAGTATGTTGGTACATTTTGAAACAAAAGGCAATTAATTAAAAATGTTGAAAACTAAATTAATTTTCTCAATGGGGAAAAATGCTCAGTCGTGTGATGAAATCAGGTACTCAAATATTTAATGGTTTAGGGTGGACTTGACTTTCTTGTAACATTACTGCACTTCAATACTGCTTTAAATGGCTTGCAATATATTTTTGTCTTAAAAAGATCTAAGGAGTTTTGCAACCATTTAGACTCATTTTACACAACCCGCAAAAAGGTTATTCTTTGTCTCCCCACTCGCATGCTTGTCTGTATTTCACTTCCTCACTGACCTTTATTCCATCTCTCAGTAAAATTCTTTTGTTTATTTGGTCTGGAAATTTAATGAATTGGACTATTGAAGTGCTGAAGAAGACTTTAGTTAATTTCTGTTTCCAATTTTAGATGCGACACAACTGAAAAACTGAGAAACTCACTAGATTATTTGAGGTCATTGTTGAATGAACCCACAAATTTTAAACTTGTATACAGATATGCATTTGATTTTGCACGGGTAAGTTGATTCAACTTTAACAAAACTTAAGAAATGGTGAGCAGCAAAAGTACCAAAATTTAGCTCTGCTCACAAGATGACAGCTAATTGACATCTGCTTTTCTGAAATTTCCTTTTACCTCACGAGATAAATATTTCTTTGGGTATTTGATCTGAAACTGTCTATTCATAATTTTTGAGTGTTTCTCCAAACCACTTAAATTATTTTCTGGATTAAGATGGGCCTATTTAATTTCTTAATGGTTAAGGTTTCTGCAGAAATTAATAAGTGAAAGTAAATAGTTTACCATCCATTGGCCTTGTAATCCTAATCACCCTTTTACTGTGGTATATTCTAATTATTTTCCAAGAAAATGTCATACATGGATGACTACTACATCAGGAAGCTCAACAATATGTAACAATTATTACTGCTATTGGTATGCAAAGTACAGGTATTTTACTCCACCAAAACAAAAGTTTACTTAAACTATCTACTCCATAATTTCTTGGCAGCACTTTCATTCACTTTGGGAGAAGTTTGGCACTATTTTCCTTGGATCCCTTTTCCTGAATTCTTTGAACTGCTTCAATTTTGGAAAAAGTTGCCCTTGCAGAGAATCCCATTGCAGTCCTGACCTGTGTCTTGTCAGTGGTTGAAAGGCTTTCCAAGTGAGGGGCTTGTTGCATTATATATTTAACCTGCTTTATAGTCACTGTATTTAAGTGACCTAACCAGTTGAATTTCCGGTCAATGGTAATCCCCAGGAGAGTGCTGACAATGTCACCATTAGTGGTGAGAGATTGCAGTCTCTTTTTGACTGCTAATCTTAACTTTCCTGATCTTTTTCTGCTGCTTTGTATTTTAATTATACACGTATTCTTCTGGAACATGTCTAACCAAATTTATTATTCATCTTTTTATAACTAATATCTGTTTGAATACTTATTTGTAGAATCAATGGGCTATTTGGCCCATTGTGTTTATTTACTTTCTCAGAATTTTACAATTATTAACTTTCTCCATAGTTTTTTACATTTTGTATCCAATTTCATTTGAATGTTGTTCTTGCATCTGCTTTGACCATTCTTTCTTGCAATGATTTTGATCTCATAACTTGTTGCATTATTGTTTTCTTGCAGCCTCTTAATTTTCTGGTTATCTTAAAGATGAACTTCGGACCACATGTCGTGCTCACATTTCCAAGGCCATGTACCAATACCTCTGTGATTACACTCGTCTTCATTTCTGCTTTGGTTCATCAATGCTAAAACATTTATTCCTTTATTATCTCCGGACTCTGATTATTCTTTCTACAACCTTTTACAAGCTTAACTTATTCCAAACCATTCATTCCCAAATCCTAACCTGCACCATATTCAGTTCATTCATCACCCATGTTTGCCAGCCTACATTTGAATCCTGGTCCAACAACATCTCTATTGTAAACTTCATTAGTGTTTTTAAAATCTGCTTCTCCCACTCCATCCCTGTAATCTCTTGCAGCTCTTCAGCGTATTGAGTTGGCTCTGCTCCTCCAATTGTGGTACTGCAAATGTTACTGATTTGTTTTTTAAATAATTTCTTTATTGACAGCTGTGCCTTCGTCTGCTTTTGGTCCTACTTTCCCTGCTTTTAATCCTACCTTCCCTAAATTCTCTAAAAAGTGGAGATGCCTTTTAAGTATCTTAAAAGGTATCTCCTGCTTAAACCTAACCTAGTCTTGAGTCATCTACAGTAAAACTCCAATAATCAAGCAGCCTTTAACTAGCACATTTCCTTGCTCAATAGTATAATTTTCCAGAACCAAATGAATTTAAAGAGAGCATTGGAAATAGGGCCTTGGTGAGCCAGATGCTGAAACATCAAGATTCCCCAACAAAAGGATGGAGGATTTTTGGAATTTTACTGTATTATCTTCATCTTTGTGGCTCGACATGCTGCCAGGTTTTGTTGGATGTTATGCGCTATGGGATGTTGTTGTAACAGCCCTTCCGACATTGGGAATTATTATTCCTTCCTACTGTTGAGATTTGATGAATGCATGAAAGTGGGAATCGGTGTAGCCCTCCAGGTCCCTTGAGCATGCCCAACCATTTGATATGATCATGGATGATCTGTCCTAGGCCTTGACTTCTACTCTATGCTGATCCTCAGTTCCCCTATCTTTCAAAAAATGTATTTACCTCCAGAATTCTGTGGGGTAGAGAATTCCAGAGTTTCCTGGAATCTCTAATTCTCTATAAAATGTAATGTATATGTATCTCAAATTCTTACCTTGAAACTATGTCCCATCGTTTGAGACCCTCCCACTGGTGAAACCATCTCAATTTATACCCTGTTGTGCCTCCTTGGGAATCGGTATGTTTCTAAAAAATGAGATATAAGGTTACAGAAACAGGCCATGTCTGAAATATTGCCATGTCTGTGCAATATTATTGGACCTATGAATAACATCACCCTCCCCACTTCGATCCCCCTCTCTATATCCTATCTTCTGCTTTCAACCTGTGCCCTCTTGCCTAAGACACCCACAAGGAAAAGGATTCTTACCATCTATCCTGTCCATCTTCATAATATTTTATACGATGATCCCTTGGCCGCCTCCTACTCCTGGGAAATTAACAGAGCCTGTCCATTCTCACATCATTACAAAAATATTCCAATCCAGGCAACATCCTAGGGAATGTCCTCTTCAGCCTCTCCTTCATGATCACATCCTCCTTCTGATATTGTGGCAGCTAAAATTACACACAGCAGGTCCTACCTGGAGGAAAGAATGTTTTAATGTTAGCTGTTTGCAACATAAAATGGTGGTGGAACTCAGTGGGTTAGACAGAATCTGTGGTGGATATAAATAAGCCACATTTTGGGTTAGGATAATCCTTCAGACACCTCATGATATACAGTGCCCTCCATAATGTTTGGGACATTATGAAGAAATGTATTATGTAGAAACCTTTCTACTTTGAAGAAGTTCTCCTCCTCTCTTCGACGAGAGTTTAGCAACATGCTCTCTCGCTGCTCCCCCTCTAATGTTTGGGACAAAGACCTATCAGTTATCTATTTGCCTCTTATTTCCACAATTTGAGATTTGTATTAGAAAAATTCACTTGGTTATAGGGGACATTGTCAGATTTTATTAAAGGGTATTTTTATACATTTTGGTTTCACCATGTAGAGATTACAGCTGTGTTTATACATAGTCCCCCCCATTTCAGGGCACCATAATGTTTGGGACACATGGCTTCACAGGTATTTGTAATTGCTCGGGTGTGTTTAAATGCTTCCTTAATACAGGTATAAGAGAGCTCTCAACACCTAGTCTTTCCTCCAGTTTTTCCATCACCTTTCAAAACTTTTATTGCTGTTTACCAACATGGGGACCAAAGTTGTGCCAATGAAAGTCAAAGAAGCCATTATGAGATTGAGAAACAAGAATAAAAATGTTAGAGACATCAGCCAAACCTTCGGCTTACCAAAATCAACATTTTGGAACATCATTAAGAAGAAAGAGAGTGCTGGTGAGCTTACAAATCGCAAAGGGACTGGCAGGCCAAGGAAGACCTCCACAGCTGATGACAGAAGAATTCTCTCTATAATAAAGAAAAATCCCCAAACACCTGTCCGACAGATCAGAAACACTCTTCAGGTGTGGATTTGTCAATGACCACTGTTCGCAGAAGACCACAATTCTAGAAAAAGGTCTTGTGGACAGATGAGACGAAGATTAACTTATATCAGAGTGATAGCAAGAGCAAAGTATGGAGGAGAGAAGGAACTGCCTACGATTCAAAGCATACCACCTCAGCTGTGAAACACGGTGGTGGGGGTGTTATGGCCTGGGCATGTATGGATGCTGAAGGTACTGGCTCACCTCATTGATGATAACTGCTGATGAATAGCATAATGAATTTTGAAGTGGAAAGACACATCCTATCTGCTCAAGTTTCTTACAAATGCCTCAAAACTCATTGGCCGGCGGTTCATTCTACGGCATGACAATGATCCCAAACATACTGCTAAAGCAACAAAGGAGTTTTTCGAAGTTAAAAAATGGTCAATTCTTGAGTCGCCAAGTCAATCACCCGATCTGAACCCAATTGAGCATGCCTTTTATATGCTGAAGAGAAAACTGAAGGGGACTAGCCCCCAAACAAGCATAAGCTAAAGATGGCTGCAATACAGGCTTGGCAGTGCATCACCAGAGAAGACTCCCAGCAACTGGTGATGTCCATGAATCGCAGACTTCAAGCAGTCATTGCATGCAAAGGATATGCAACAAAATACTAAACATGATTATTTTCATTTACATGGCATTGCTGTGTCCCAAACATTATGGTGCACTGATATGGGGGGACTATGTATAAACACTGCTGTAATTTCCACATGGTGAAACCAAAATGTATAAAAATGGCCTTTATTAAAATCTGACAATGTGCACTTTAACCACATGTGATTTTTTTTCTATTACAAATCTCAAATTGTGGAGTACAGAGGCAAATAAATAAATGATGGGTCTTTATCCCAAATGTTATGGAGGGCACTGTAGTATATTGATGTACCAGCCCTTGTATTTTATGCCATGGCCATTGAAAGCAAGAATCTCCCAAGGCGTTCATCTGTAATTCCTCGGGTATTTCACTTACTGTGTATATCCTACACTTTTTTTAAACCTCAAAAGCATAATCTTGCACTTGGCAGATTTAAATTCCATTTGCTAAGTTGGAGAGATATAAGGAAAGATGACAAATTCAGTGATTTACATTGAGCTCAAATTTTTTAAAAGGAAGACATTTTTGTGAGATGTGTGAGGCATTAACATGCAGTTAAGATATCCATCAACTTGGCAGCAATTTATTGCCCCAAATTCATGGTGCCCAAAAACACAACACAATTGTGTGCTAAAATTCTCATTCAAGTTAAAATTACCAACTAATGTTGCGTTCAATATAATTGCTAAAAATTGTTGCCAGTTAATGTTTGAATGTTTAATAATTTATTGACACGGTCTTCACCATGACTTTCAATTTCTGACACTGGCTTGAATTACATATTTGTATTTTCTCTTCACAGGAAAAGGATCAACGTAGTTTGGAAATTAGTACTGCTAAATGCATGTTGGGACTACTCTTAGGAAAAACATGGCCGCTCTTCCCAGCCTTTCATCAGTTCCTTGAGGTATTAAAATATAACATAATATGAATTTGTTATAGCTGTCCTTTCAATGCTCATTAAATGACAGAATTACATTTGCTATTTTAAAAAGTATAATTGTTTGACTAAGTTTAGTTTTCATTTTTTAATTATTTACAATTTTGTATAACATTTTCAAGTAATAGGCTTTAATTTCAGTAAAATGTATTTTAACCATTTTACCGTGCATGGATGGAAAAATATTAACTAAAACTGAGGATCAATAAACTCAAATTTGAAAAAGTAACAGTCTGGCTAAGTAAAAACAAGTTAAAGTTGACCAATAAATTCTGAAGGTAGATACTGTGCATTTTAGTTCTGCACCTGTTAACAATCCTGGGAGGTAGACACAAAATGTTGGAGTAACTCAACGGGACAGGCAGCATCTTTGGAGAGAAGGAATTGGTGACCCATTGGGTCGAGACCCTTCTTCAGACTGAATAATCCTGGGAGATTTGGTTATGGCACTGTGCATTGACGAGCTATTGGACTGAATGTGATCACATTTCTGCTGTTTCCTTTTAAATGAACTTATCCTTGCATTTCTCATGCCAATTAATCATTTTTTAAATGAACTGTTCAATATACTGATCATCAATCGTGAATAGAAATTTAGATATGGATAATTACCCATTTGATGAATATGCATGGGATATAGACACTGGGCATGTGACCTCAAATGCTCTTATTCTTTTAGATGATGCTACAAGACCCTTGCCTTTCTCAAATGCTCTTATTCTTTTAGATGATGTTACAAGACCCTTGCCTTTATACATTTTTGGAAAAATAGTATGTTGAGAAAGTGTGTGGACATTTTTGATTGCTTGACAACTTTAGTCACTGAGTACCAGTAGATTGTGCTTAGAAAAGGATACATAGGAAGTGCATTTACTGCATCATATGGTTTTCATTGAAATCAGCATCATAACCATATCCGCACTGTAAATAGTCAACAATTTCTATTGAACAACCCTTTTCTTTTTAATAATCCTGTGTTTTAAAACAAACCCTTTTTAAAATTAAAAAAAACTTCAGATCATTGCCTTCAGATCTGCTACATCTGCTGGTACAATATCAACAAATTCTAGATTTCTGTGAACTGAAAAATCTGGTTGATAAAGTCTGCGAGATCATGCTTTAGGCCCCAGTTTTATCGAATCTTTTTTTAGCAAGCCTCTGGACATCGTTGGCTTATATGTCTGATGAAGTACAATATTTTATTGTGCTATGGTAAAATACAACTTTTTTTTTCCACATAACAGAACTGACTGTTTCATTCTACGTCATAAAGTCATGTATAATGGTGATTCATTGCCATTTTGAATTTTTTTAATCTTTGCAGCAATCCAAGTATAAAGTGATCAACAAGGACCAGTGGTGCAATGTGCTTGAATTTAGCAGAACAATTAATCTTGATCTTAGCAACTATGATGAAGATGGGGCTTGTAAGTATACTAGGAAAAACTGTAATTTTGTTTTCTCCTTGTCCGATTCCCTTTTGGTACCCATGCATGAGGCAGTGAACAACAACTGGTTGCTATAAAAGAAACATGATGCTGAAAGATGTATAGAACTACTTTGTGATGTTTTTTCTGAAAATATACCCTTTTCCTGCAGGTAGCTCAATATTGGTTCTCTGCGTTTTATCATAGCCAAGCGGTGGCATTTAGGAGGTTGCAGTTTAAATAAGAATTCCACAATTTTGTCGTTCATCAGGTTTTTGCTATCTTGGTGTTTTTAAATGCCTAGTTAAAATATTTTTTTAGGTATAGAATGCTTGGACTGGCTGCTAGATTAGAGATGGATTATAGGGGATATGATATGAATGAATGAATAAGTTTATTGGCCAAGTATGCATATACAAGGAATGTGCCTTGGTGCTCAGCTCACAAATGACAACACAAACATTAAGTTAACAATTAAGAATAAAGCATAACCACATCAAAACAATAAGGATACAACATTACTGTCTAAACATGTGGGTAAAAATAAACCAGAGCAAAAAAGAGACTACAGACTTTGGTTATTGAGTAGAACTATCACTCGTGGAAAAAAGCTGTTTTTATGTCTGGCTGTGGCTGCTTTGACAGTCCAGAGTCGCCTTCCAGAGGGAAGTGCTTCGATAAGTTTGTGGCCAGGGTGAGAGGGGTCAGAGATGATCTTGCCCGCTCGCTTCTTGGCCCTTGCAGTGTACAGTTCGTCAATGGGAGGAAGGTTGCAGCCAACAACCTTCTCAGCTATGCGAACGATCCGTTGCAACCTCCGGATGTCGTGCTTGGTGGCTGAACCAAACCAGACCATGATGGAGAAGGTGAGGACGGACTCAATGATGGCAGTATAGAATGGAAAACTAATACTAGTTTTATTTTGTGCATGAAACACAAGGCATCAATCGAGCCAAACACAAATAAAAAACTAACATTTGAAAAGATGCTTGTGGTGGCACAGTAATTTTTGCTAGTAGTGCTGCTGCCTCACAGCTCGTGGAACCTAGGTTCAATCCTGACTTCTGACTATGTTGGGTTTGTATGTTCTCCCTGTGAGCAAGTGGGATTGCCATGTTGTCCTATTTCCTCCTTGATCCCAAGGTGATAGCAAGCTCAATGGTCACTAAATTCCTCACAGAGTACAGATATGTGATAGAATCTGTGGGAATGAAGGGACTTCATGGGATTGTGGAGAGAATTAATGGGATTTTTTTCTGGGACTGTTATGCTACAATAACTATATTCTGTATTCTGGCATCTTTCTCTTCACTACCTTTTGTGCGTGTTTGGTTTGATTGTATACGTGTTTAGTTTTATCTGATTTGATTGGATAGCATGCAAACAAAAGCTTTACACTGTGCTTTAGTATATGTGGCAATCATGAGCCTAAACTTGAGAATAACATTTCAGATGGTGTCAGATTAGTGTAGAAAGGATGCTTGATGATCAGTGCAGACTTGGCAAGGTGAAGTCTATTTCTGTGCCTATTTCTGTGCTGCAGACTGATTGTGTAACTTTTCTATTTTAATCAGCAGTAATCTACATTACACATCACTAGTTTTAACAATTTTTCTGTGATTTGCCATCTACCTCCAGAGCTCAGCAAAGAACAGATCTGCTTTTTTAACAGATGAGCACACTGATCTTTCACTGGATTGAAGTTGGCCTCATTGTATAATTACTAGTTCGCAAATTGCCTCCAATTTTCAAATTTCATCTTCTGCAGAAGGCAGATGACAAACACTTGCAACCTAATTTTAGAATTGTTGTTAAATGTTGTCGAGCGATATATGTATTGAGTATTTAAAATGTTGTCAAGATTTTTAAATGGCAGAAACTCAGTTTTTGCACCACTTGGCCAACTGTGAACTCTGATGTGCGTGGTTGGGGAATCCACTCAAGGTCCAAAAGGATTTCTGAATGACATGATACTTTGGTATACTAGTTCATTAGAGATGCCACAGTTGCATATGTTTAATAAAATGTACAGTAGATTTTTTTTTGCAGCTGATCACTGGTAAGAGGTAAGCTGCTGTTCCACAACAGCAGGGACATTTGATTTGCAGCAACGTGTAGCTCGATCGCGCGTTCTAAGAGCTGGCAAATATGATTTATTTATTTTTGTCAGGAAAGTGTCAATTTTCTAAATAGTTGGCAGAACTGCTGGACGTACTCAGGAAGTACAAAGAAAAGCATTTGAACATTGTCAAGAATATACAAGAAAGAGAAAACCTCTGTTTAGGTTATTACTTAAACAATATATTATCGCCATATTGTATGGAAACATTGCTAGGGTAGGGACAGAACAGTTAGCTTAATATTCCAGAGTACAGGCCGTACAGATAGGATAGAAGTAGAGGAAAGAGTTATTTATACTTTCGATTAAGGAGAATATCATGACTGTAATCAAGAGTGTTTAATTGTCATATGCACCAGGAATGGAACAATTAAATACGTGCTGCAGCTATACAGGCACATTAATGCAACCACGCAACAAATGTACAATAAAAAGTCATGCCAATAATTGATCAGCTATGCTAGGTTACCAGACCACAAAAGTGCAAGCTGAGGTACATAGTGCAACCTACACAAAGTCCATGGTAGTTTCTGCTGAGGTAGGGTTGTGCAATATGGTTCAAGAGCCTGTTGGTTCATTGCACAAAGCTGTTCTTGAACTTGGAGGTAATGGTTCTCGGACTCCTGTACCATCTTCCTGATGGTAGCAGCAAGATGGGGGCATGGCCAGGGTGGTATGTCTTTGATATAGGCTGCTGCCTTGAGACAATACTTCATATCATATCATATCTATACAGCCGGAAACAGGCCTTTTCGGCCCTCCAAGTCCGTGCCGCCCAGCGATCCCCGTACATTAACACTATCCTACACCCACTAGGGACAATTTTTACATTTACCCAGCCAATTAACCTACATACCTGTACGTCTTTGGAGTGTGGGAGGAAACCGAAGATCTTGGAGAAAACCCATGCAGGTCACGGGGAGAACGTACAAACTCCATACAGTGCAGCACCCGTAGTCAGGATCGAACCTGAGTCTCCGGCGCTGCATTCGGAGACTCAGGTTCGATCCTGACTACTTCATGCAGATCCCTTGATAATGAGGTGATCAATACTTGTAATTTCCCTAATGAAGCAGCATGCTTGATTCTTGAGCGTTTGAGTTACTGAACCAGGCCATGATGCAACCGATCATTATGCTTTTTACCATGAACTTCAATAGAGTAATTAATGAAGTACCAAATCTCCTCAAATGTCTGAATAAGTAGAGGCATTGACGAGCGTACTATGTATTGGAAAGTGGAAGTGGCGGCGCCTAACGGCTGCGGCTCGCCAGCAGTCTGTTCGTCTTTTTTCCTTTTTTTTTTGTTGTGTGTCGGTGTTGGGATGGTTTTTTTTTTTTTAGTTGTGTATGTGTGGGGGGTGGTGGTATGGGTGGGGGGGTGGTGGTGTGGGTGGGGGGGGTGGGGGAAACCTTTCTCTTTTAGGTCTCTTCCTCACGGCTCGGCCGCGGGGCCTTCCATCGCCCGGTGCGGCTCGGCCGCGGGACTTTTCATCGCTGGTGCGGCTCGGCCGCTGGACTTAACAGTGCCCGGTGCGGCTCGGCCGCGGGACCTAACATCGACCGGTGCGGCTCGGCCGCGGGACCTAACATCGCCCGGTGCGGCTCGGCCGCTGGACTTAACAGTGCCCGGCGCGGCTTGGCCGCGGGGCCTTCCATCGCCTGGTGCGGCTCGGCCGCGGGACCTAACATCGCCCGGCTCGACCGCGGGACTTAGCTGCGCACGGCTCGGCCGCGGGGCCTTCCATCGCCCGGCTCGGCCGCGGCACTTTTCAGCGCCCGGTGCGGCTCGGCCGCGTGGACTTCCATCCCCTTGCGGGGACTGTGCGGGTCGGTTGGGGACGAGCTGTCTGTCCGTGGGCGTGGGGAAGAGAGTGGAAGTTTTGTTGCCTCCATCACAGTGAGGGGGTGTTTGGAGTCACTGAGGGACGTTTGTGTTGGGGTCATGTGTCTTGTGGTTTTTTTTTGTGTGACTGCTGTGTAATTTAGTTCGGTACCTTGGTACCGAATGACAAATAAAGCTCTGTTGACTGTTGACTGATGTGATTGCATTAATCACTTTTCATCAAAGAAAAGGGAGGAAACCTGAAAACATCAAGGCAGGAGCTAGACGAGCACCTGAAAAGAATGCATGCTGATGACAAAAGACACCTGAAGACAGCTATTCCATCGGACATTCCACCAATTGAACAACCAGAGCACCAGATGGACATTAGTCCTCCAAAGTGGAGGGAGGTGGAACGGACAGTAAAGCGGGTAAGAGCATCTTCAGCCCCAGGGCCAAATGGGGTTCCGTATCGACTACAAGAGTGCTCCTGATGTTCTTCGCTTCCTGTGGAGACTAATGAGAGTGGCTTGGGAGAAGAGAATTATACCCAAAGCATGGCGCAGGGCAGGTGGAGTCCTGATTCCGAAAGAGAAGGAATCCACAGATATCAGCCAATTCTGCCCTATCAGTCTCCTCAATGTAGAGGGTAAAATCTACTTCAGCATCATAGCTCAGAGGATGACCAGCTATTTAGAGAGAAACAACCTTGTGGATACAACAGTCCAAAAAGCAGGCATCCCAGGGTTCTCTGGATGTCTCGAACATACCAGCATGATTTGGCACCAAATCCAGACTGCAAGAAAAGAAAAGAGAGATCTGCATGTCATTTTCCTTGCCAATGCGTTCGGAACTGTCCCGCACAGTTTCCTGTGGGCATCCTTTGACTTCTTCAGGATACCAGAGACCATCGCAAGCCTTGTCAGGGCTTATTTTCAGGATCTGCAGCTGTGTTTCACCACGCCAGACTTTACCACCACGTGGCACTGCATGGAGATTGGCATAATGGCAGGGTGTACCATCTCCCCATTGATTTTTACAATGGCTATGGAAGTCATCATAAGGGCCTCCAAGTGGGTGGTGGGAGGCGAGCGGCTGAAGTCTGGAGTCCGTCTACCACCCATCAGGGCCTACATGGATGACATGACAATCATAACAACAACAGCACCTTGCACCAGGCGCATTTTAGGGAAGCTTCAAGAGAACATCACTGGGGTTAGAATGAAATTTAAGCCATCCAAATCAAGAAGCATTTCGATAATCAAAGGCAAACTGACGGATCAAAGGTTTTTCATTGATCAAGAACCAATCCCAACTGTGTCAGAGAAGCCAATCAAAAGTCTGGGGAGATGGTATGACTCTAAACTGAAGGACACTGATCAGGCAAATGAGCTGAGGCAAGAAATCATCAAAGGTCTAGCAAACATCGACCGATCCATGTTGCCTGGAAAGCTGAAAATCTGGTGCCTGCAGTTTGGGTTACTACCTCGCCTTATGTGGCCACTAACCATGTATGACATCACCCTCACAAGAGTCGAGAAGATGGAAAGAACAATCAGCTCTTTTGTGAGAAAGTGGTTAGGTGTTCCTCGATGCCTGAGCAACGTAGGCCTGTACGGTCAGGGGGTACTTCAGCTGCCTCTCTCTAGCCTCACAGAGGAGTTTGTGCACTAAAGTCAGACTAGAGATGACCCTGGCAGAATCGAGGGACACTGTCATCCGAGCTGCTGCGCCAACCCTGGCAACAGGCAGGAAGTGGACGGCTAAGAATGCGACACAGCAGGCAAAATCTGCTCTCCACCAAGGCGACATGATTGGGCAAGTCCAACACGGACGAAGTGGCTTGGGGCTTGCCGAAAAGCGACCTTGCTGGAACAAGGCATCCTCACTGGAGCGCCGGAAGTTGGTCACGGCCGAAGTCCGCCGACAGGAGTCGAGTAGGTGTGCCAAGGCTGTGTCGCAAGCTAAACAGGGCCAGTAGATGAGATGGGAGAGAGTGGAAAAGCGGAAGATCAGCTGGAAGGACATGTGGGAGATGGAGGCAAGCAGGATAAGCTTCCTCATTCGGGCAACCTATGATGTCCTTCCTAGCCCAAAAAATCTCAACCAATGGCTGGGCGAAGATCCATCATGCCCCCTGTGTTCAACACCAGCCACGCTTAAGCACATCCTCACTGGGTGTAAAGTAAGCCTCTCCCAAGGACGGTACACCTGGAGACATAATCAAGTGCTCAAATGCCTGGCAGCGACTCTGGAAAGCAGGAGAACAACCAACAATGCCCTGCCGCCCAGAACAACCAGTTATGCCAATTGCCTTTGTTCAGGAGGGGGAACAAAAGCAACGGAAAATTCCACCAAGGACAAGGTTTGGACAGCTGGAGGCAGCCCGGGACTGGCAGATGCTGGTGGATGTGGACCAACGGCTTACAGTTCCACCAGAGATAGCCATCACCAACTTGAGGCCTGATCTTGTCCTCTGGTCCAACTCTCAGCACGTGGTGTATTTTGTGGAGCTCACAGTCCCTTGGGAGGATGCTGTGCAGGAAGCCTTTGAAAGAAAGAAACTGCGCTACACAGACCTTGCAGCGGAGGCAGAACAGCGGGGCTGGAGAGCAAAGATCTGCCCGGTAGAAGTTGGATGTCGAGGATTTGTGGCAACATCTACCGTAAGACTGATGAAGGACCTGGGGATCAGCGGACAAGCCCTACGCCAGGCTATCAAGGAAACATCACAGGTGGCAGAGCGGAGTAACCAGTGGCTCTGGCTGAAGAGGAAAGACCCAATCTGGTCTCCCAAATAAGCCGGCTAGGCAGATGCAGAGGGGGGTGGTTCTGGGACGTCAGAATGCACTGCTGAGCCTACTGGAGACGTCGTGGGTCCAATCAGCGAAACGTCGATGAAAGTAGGTGCCCACTTGATAACCCCAATGACGTGTCTGCCTAGCCTTTCTCAACATCGGAGGAGCATAGGTGAGTGCATAAGCCTCCCATTACCACCGGGAGCAAATTGACATTTGGCACTTTGGATTTCTAACATCTTGTCCTGTGTATTTGGAAACTGCAATCTGAGCCTGGGACAGATGATCAGATATGTATGCCCAGGAATTTGAAGCTGTGATTCCCTCCGAAATGAAATTATGGAGGTGCTTTATTGGGAGAGATGAGAAATAATAAGGGGATGATTGCATTGTTGGGATTGTACTATAGACCGCAAATAATCAATGGAAATTAGAAGTACAAATATGCAGGGAGGTTGTGGAGAATGAAAGGGGTAGTAAAGTGATCATAGTCGGAGATTTTAAGTAATATATACTGAGATACCATAGTGTTAAGGCTTAAATAGGGTGGGATTTGTTCAGCATATTTCCAAATGCAAATATATAGATCCTACTAGGGAGAGGACTAAATTTGACCTAGAAACATAGAAAATAGGTGCAGGAGTAGGCCATTCGGCCCTTCGAGCCTGCACCGCCATTCAATATGATCATGGCTGATCATCCAACTCAGTATCCCGTACCTTCCTTCTCTCCATACCCCCTGATCCCTTTAGCCACAAGGGCCACATCTAACTCCCTCTTAAATATAGCCAATGAACTGGCCTCAACTCCCTTCTGTGGCAGAGAATTCCACAGATTCACCACTCTCTGTGTGAAAAAAAAGTTCTCATCTCGGTCCTAAAAGACTTCCCCCTTATCCTTAAACTGTGACCCCTTGTTTTGGACTTCCCCAACATCGGGAACAATCTTCCTGCATCTAGCCTGTCCAACCCCTTAAGAATTTTGTAAGTTTCTATAAGATCCCCCCTCAATCTTCTAAATTCCAGCGAGTAGAAGCCGAGTCTATCCAGCCTTTCTCTTTATATGAAAGTCCTACCATGAAAGTACAAGACCTACTCTTGTAATGGGGCTGGGCAAGTGACAGTGGGGAAAACTTTGGGACCAGTAACCATAGCTCTATTGGTTTTAAAATAGTTATTGAAAATGACAGAACTGATCCATAAGTTAAAGTTCGAAATCGGGATATGGTAAATGAGACAGGAGGTTGTAAAAGTTGAGTGGAGCAAGTTGTTTGCAGGCAAAGGGGTGCCTGGCAAGTGGGATTTTTTTAAAGTATGACAGCACGAGTTTGAGGTGTGCATGAAAGAAGGGCTAAGTTGGCAGGAGTAGGAAACCCTGGAAAGAACATAGAATATATCCAATGGTACAGCACAGGAATAGGCTATTTGGCCCCCAATGCCTGTGCCGAACATGCCAAGACAAACTTATCTGCCTGCACATGATCCATTTCCCTCCATTCCTTGCATATCCATATAATTCACAGGTTGTAGACTTTCTTGTATTCCTTTACCCCTCCATGATGCACTGCTTGTGTCCGAATCTTAAGGTACAGTTGGCTAGAATAAATACTGTATTGCCTAGCAAGTCAATCTTAAATGAGAAATCTACCTTTTGAAATGCTCAACTTTTGAACTGTGGGGAAATCGTCTTTCAGGGCAAACAGTCTTCATGCAAGTTCTGGGAGAAGCTTTATCAGACTGGGAATTTAATGGTTTCTCCAGTGCCTGACAGGCTTAAATTGTCTTTCACATGTCAATATTTTCATTTTTTTGCTGCAACTATCTAGCTACGCCTGCCTCTTTGTCGGGTACGTCGAACAATCCCTGTTCCAGACGTACACTGGCCCCATCCCCGAACTCTACCTCCGCTACATCGACGACTGCATTGGTGCTACCTCTTGCACCCATGCAGAACTCACTGACTTCATACACTTCACCTCCAATTTCCATCCTGCCCTTAAATATACCTGGACTATCTCTGACATCTCCCTCCCGTTTCTGGACCTCACCATCTCCATCACAGGAGACAGACTAGTGATGGACATTTACTACAAGCCCACCGACTCGCACAGCTATCTGGACTACACTTCTTCCCACCCGGTCCCCTGCAAAAAGTCTATCCCCTACTCCCAATTCCTCCGTCTACGCCGCATCTGCGCCCGGGATGAGGTGTTTCAGACTAGGGCTTCTGAGATGTCCTAGTTTTTCAGAAAACGGGGCTTCCCCTCCTCCATTATAGATGAGGCTCTCACTAGGGTCTCTTCTACATCCCGCAGCTCCGCTCTTGCTCCCCCTCCCCCCACTCGCAACAAGGACAGGATCCCCCTCGTTCTCACCTTCCACCCCACCAGCCAGCGGATCCAACATATCATCCACCAACATTTCCGTCACCTACAACGGGACCCCACCACTGGCCATATCTTCCCATCCCCTCCCCTCTCTGCGTTCCGCAGAGACCGTTCCATCCGTAACTCCCTGGTCCACTCGTCCCTTCCTACCCAAACCACCCCAACCCCGGGCACTTTCCCTTGCAACCGCACGAGATGCAACACCTGTCCCTTTACCTCCCCCCTCAACTCCATCAAAGGACCCAAACAGTCTTTCCAGGTGAGACAGAGGTTCACCTGCACCTCCTCCAACCTCATCTATTGCATCCGCTGCTCTAGATGTCAACTTATTTATATCGGCGAAACCAAGCGCAGGCTCGGCGATTGCTTCGTTGAACACCTGCGCTCGGTCCGCATTAACGCAACTGATCTCCCGGTGGCCCAGCACTTTAACTCCCCCTCCCATTCCCAGTCTGACCTCTCTGTCATGGGCCTCCTCCAGTGCCATAGTGAGGCCCGCCGGAAATTGGAGGAGCAGCACCTCATATTTCGCCTGGGCAGTTTGCAGCCCGGTGGTATGAACGTCGACTTCTCCAACTTCAGATAGCTCCTCTGTCCCTCCCTTCCCCTCCTCCTTCCCAGATCTCCCTCTATCTTCCTGTCTCCACCTATATCCTTCCTTTGCCCCACCCCCGACATCAGTCTGAAGAAGGGTCTCGACCCGAAACGTCACCCATTCCTTCTCTCCCGAGATGCTGCCTGACCTGCTGAGTTACTCCAGCATTTTGTGAATAAATCGATTTGTACCAGCATCTGCAGTTATTTTCTTATACTACTAGGTTTGCTTCCATGTCTAGTTATTATTAGTATATATCTAGTTGTATGTTATAACTGGTGTTAGGTTTCTTCATGCCCTTCCACTGTACATTGTGAGATGTTGAACAGCCATACTGGAAAGATTTTTCATGAAAATAGATTTTGTATGGTCTTTATTCCAAAGTAATGAGCATCTTCCACACACCATAATTATCCCCTAACCCCAACACTAGTGTTTCTATTGGTGTCTGCAAAGGTAGCAAAACAGAGGGTTGGGGTAATTTAATAGTCAGTTTCACAACCTTCAGTGAATTTACATTGATACTGTAGTTTTACAGGACAACACCCACATCGAATGCACCTTTTGCATTCGGTGATATTTTTATGCATGTGTAAAACACATCTGCAACAATAGGGTTAAACTTTACACCTGTAGTGTATAGAAGATGCACTCTCAAAGAATGAAGAAAGACTTGTAGGGCAAGTTATCTATCCTACCTAATGCCATTCATGGATGACATTTCTATGGTCCATATTAACTAACGAAATACAAAATAAATCAAATCTAATCCAGAGAGGAAATTGCAGGAGCCCTGGTTGAAATTTACACGGCGTCCTTAAATACAGGAGAGGTGCTGGGATCTGATGATGGCTTTGGACCCTAATCACGATTGTGCCAATTTCAGACGGGTGCTTTTGCCATCTGGACAAACGGTATAAATTGAAAGTGATGGGTTTGAGTGAGATGTCGTTGACAAACCTATTTTAACCATATATCTGCCTGGATACAATAAGAATGTAATTTATACCAAAGTTAAATACTCAACCTTGTACATATACTCTCAACGTTTTTATGTTCAGCTGATTTTATGTCGCCTTTTAAGATAAAATTATGCTTAGCCCTCTCAAAGCTTTTGTCTGATTCGTGAACTGTTGATCGAACACATTCTAATTCCATAAATTATAAATCAAGTAAATATGCACAAGTGATATTGCAAAGTGATTTTTTTAAATTTGTAGTTCAAACTAGAAGAAATAAAAATGGTGTCTGTGTAAAATTCTTTGTGATTTCATCATATCTAAAATTGTTTCAATAGACAATAGGTGCAGGAGTAGGCCATTCGGCTCTTCGAGCCAGCACCGCCATTCAATGTGATCATGGCTGATTATTCTCAATCAGTACCCCGTTCCTGCTTTCTCCCCATACCCCCTGACTCTGCTATCCTTAAGAGCTCTATCTAGCTCTCTCTTGAATGTATTCAGAGAATTGGCCTCCACTGCCCTCTGAGGCAGAGAATTCCACAGATTCACAACTCTCTGACTGAAAAAGTTTTTCCTCATCTCCGTTCTAAATGGCCTACCCCTTATTCTTAAACTGTGGCTCCTGGTTCTGGACTCCCCCAACATTGGGAACATGTTTCCTGCCTCTAACGTGTCCAACCCCTTAATAATCTTATACGTTTCGATAAGATCCCCTCTCATCCTTCTAAATTCCAGTGTATACAAACCTAGTCGCTCCAGTCTTTCAACATATGACAGTCCCGCCATTCCGGGAATTAACCTAGTAAACCTATGCTGCACGCCCTCAATAGCAAGAATATCCTTCCTCAAATTTGGAGACCAAAACTGCACACTGTACTCCAGGTGCGGTCTCACTAGGGCCCTGTACAACTGCAGAAGGACCTCTTTGCTCCTATACTCAACTCCTCTTGTTATGAAGGCCAACATTCCATTGGCTTTCTTCACTGCCTGCTGTACCTGCATGCTTCCTTTCAGTGACTGATGCACTAAGACACCCAGATCACGTTGTACGTCCCCTTTTCCTAACTTGACACCATTCAGATAATAATCTGCCTTCCTATTCCTACCACCAAAGTGGATAACCTCACACTTATCTACATTAAACTGCATCTGCCATGCATCCGCCCACTCACACAACCTGTCCAAGTCACCCTGCAACCTCATAGCATCTTCCTCACAGTTCACACTGCCACCTAGCTTTGTATCATCGGCAAATTTGCTAATGGTACTTTTAATCCTTTCATCCAAGTCATTGATGTATATTGTAAATAGCTGCGGTCCCAACACCGAGCCTTGCGGTACCCCACTAGTCACTGCCTGCCATTCTGAAAGGGACCCATTTATCCCCACTCTTTGCTTTCTGTCTGTCAACCAACTTTCTATCCATGTCAGTACCCTACCTCCAATACCATGTGCTCTAATTTTGCCCACCAATCTCCTATGTGGGACCTTGTCGAAGGCTTTCTGAAAGTCGAGGTACACCACATCCACCAGCTCTCCCCTGTCAATTTTCCTAGTTACATCCTCAAAGAATTCCAGTAGATTAGTCAAGCACGATTTCCCCTTCGTAAATCCATGCTGACTCGGAACGATCCTGTTACTGCGATCCAAATGCTCCGCAATTTCGTCTTTTATAATTGACTCCAGCATCTTCCCCACCACTGATGTCAGACTAACTGGTCTATAATTTCCCGTTTTCTCTCTCCCTCCTTTCTTGAAAAGTGGGATAACATTAGCTACCCTCCAATCCACAGGAACTGACCCGGAATCTATAGAACATTGGAAAATAATCACTAATGCGTCCACAATTTCTAGAGCCACCTCCTTAAGCACCCTGGGATGCAGACCATCAGGCCCTGGGGATTTATCAGCCTTGAGTCCCATCAGTCTACCCAAAACTTTTCCCTGCCTAATGTGAATTTCCTCCAGTTCCTCTGTCACCCTAGGATCTCTGGCCACTAGAACATCTGGGAGATTGTTTGTATCCTCCTTAGTGAAGACAGATCCAAAGTACCGGTTTAACTCGTCTGCCATTTCCTTGTTCCCCATAATAAATTCCCCAGCTTCTGTCTTCAAGGGACTCACATTTGCCTTGACTATTTTTTTCCGCTTCACATACCTAAAAAAGCTTTTACTATCCTCCTTTATATTATTGGCTAGTTTACCCTCGTACCTCATCTTTTCTCCCCGTATTGCCTTTTTAGTTATCTTCTGTGCTCTTTAAAAGTCCCAATCCTCTGGCTTCCCACTCTTCTTTGCTATGTTATACTTCTTCCCTTTTATTTTTATGCTGTCCTTGACTTCCCTTGTCAGCCACGGGTGCCTCTTACTCCCCTTAGAATCTTTCCTCCTCTTTGGGATAAATTGATCCTGCAACTTCTGCATTATTCCCAGGAATACCTGCCATTGCTGTTCCACAGTCTTTCCTGCTAGGGCCTCCTTCCAGTCAATTTTGGCCAGCTCCTGCCTCATGCCTATGTAGTCCCCTTTGCTATACTGTAATACTGACACCTCCGATTTTCCCTTCTCCCTCTCAATTTGTAGAGTAAAACTTATCATATTGTGGTCACTGCCTCCTAATGGCTCATTTACCTCAAGTCCCCTTATCAGGTCAGGTTCGTTACATAACACTAAATCCAGAATTGCCTTCTCCCTGGTAGGCTCCAGTACAAGCTGTTCTAAGAATCCATCTCGGAGGCACTCCACAAACTCTCTTTCCTGGGGTCCATTACCAACCTGATTTTCCCAGTCTACCTGCATGTTGAAATCTCCCATAACCACCGTAGCATTACATTTGTGACATGCCAATTTTAGCTCCTGATTCAACTTGCACCCAATGTCGAGGCTACTGTTTGGGGGCCTGTAGATGACTCCCATTAGGGTCTTTTTACCCTTACAATTCCTCATCTCTATCCACACTGATTCTACATCTCCTGATTCTATGTCACTCTTTGCAAGGGAGTGAATATCATTCCTTACCAACAGAGCTACCCCGCCCCCTCTCCCCACCTGCCTGTTTTTTCTGTACATTGTGTACCCCTGAATATTCAGCTCCCAGCCCTGGTCCTCTTGTAGCCATGTCTCAGTGATTCCCACAACATCATACTTGCCAATGTCTAACTGAGCCTCAAGCTCATCCACTTTATTTTTTATACTTCGCGCATTTAAATACAACACTTTAACTTCGGTATTTACCTCCCCTCTCACACCGGTCACAATTGGCCCTGACCTTACTCTCATATCCCTTCTAGAACTTCCATTCCCATTCATTCAAGAGTCCTTTACAGTTTCTCCTGTATTCGCTTCCCCTTTAACTCCATCTTCATATTCCCAATTTGTCAACCCCTCCCGATTTTTTCAAATTATAAAAATCCAGCAGTGTAGTAGATCAGAAAGAACCATATCGAACATCTTGTGTAGAATCATAAAAACCATCAAGTCTTCACTATTCAATCAATGCTGATCTCCTAAACCCATTCTCCTGCCTTCTCCCCATAACCCTTGACACCTGTACTAATCGATCTATCTATCTCTGCCTTAAAAATATCAATTGACTTTGCCTCCACAGCTTTCTGTGGCAAAGAATTCCAGTTTCACCACCCTCTGGCTAAAGAAATTTCTCATCTCCTTCCTAAAGGACCATTCTTTAATTCTGAGGCTATGACATCTAGTCCTAGACTCTCCCACTAATGGACACATCCACTCTATTCAAGCCTTTCACTATTCAGTAAGTTTTAATGAGGTCCCCCCTCATCCTTCTCAACTCCAGCAAGTACAGGCCCAGTGCTGTCAAAACGCTCATCATATGTTCACCCACTCGTTCCTGGGACCATTTTCGTAAATTTCCTCTGGACCCTCTCCAGAGCCAGCACATCCTTCCTCAGATACGGTGCCTAAAATTGCTCACAATACTCCAAATGCGGCCTGACCAGCGCCTTATGGAGCCTCAGCATTGCATCCCTGTTTTTGTATTCTAGCCCTCTTGAAAATAAATGCATTATGTTTTGAGTTTCAGTTTTCTCCTTTTTAACTTGCCCTGTGGCCTGGATGCACAACCACTGGTTTCTCTTTAGTTGCCCGTCTGTCTGTCAAAATTCTCTATATGCGGGGGGGGGGGGGGGGCGGTCATGACAATGCTTTCTGTGGTAAACATTTTTTAGATGGTTAAAGTACCTTGTGTGCCAATACCACTTTCCTTTCTGAGTTTAATATCTTTTAATGGTGCTTTAATATACACCAATATCTTGTTCTGATTACAATATTAAGTTATAATTTCATTGCTTTCTTTCAGGGCCAGTCTTATTGGATGAATTTGTGGAATGGTTTAAAGACAGACAGATGTCCTAGCACTTTAAATTCGGGAACAACATCCATATTCAGAATTAGCCATAAAAGACCTAAGAAAACAGATTTGAAATGTGTTTTTGATTTTGTTTTATCCTCTCCCAAAAAAAACTGACTTGCTGTAAGCATTAAATATCTACAAGCACTAAATCCAGTATCAAAATTTCTTCTGAGCCTGTTTTGCGTTTTGTAATGGAACTATAATAATGGTACAGCAGACCACACTGTGATAGCTTGCTGTTGACTTTGTGAATTGTGTTGTAAGTTGTGTTATGCTGAATTTTTTTTTCCAGAAAGATAATGAATTCCAATGAAAATTGTATTAAATGGTTAAGACTTAAATGAAAATTTGTTGAAAAAAACTTCTTAACGAAACCAGTATATGTATGCATTTAGAACTGTTCTGTATAGCTTAACTGATGAAGCTCAAGACAAGATTTATTTTTTAGAGTATAAATTGTTGAACCATGGAATAGCAAAATTTTGATTCACTGCATCAAGCCGTGATCTGTTGATTAATGCATCATAATTGGCTCTTTAAGCCAGAATTCTTGCCTTGCGTTTCCTGTCTAATAGGCCGAGCTGCTTTTCTTTTGTGTTCTATTTTGTATAACTCGCTGCAAAAAATAAATTGAACACAGAAGCTTGATGGTGTTACCAAATTTGCACGTTTTTTAAAAAGGTTATTAGAATGTGTTGATATCAGATGTACAGACCAACTTGTATTCTGATGTGCTCACTTCAGAATCATGTGAATTGATCTTTTGTTTTCACCCATTTAGTGTTGTTCATTGAAGAGAAAAGTACTGACTTGGTCTTTATCTAATGTGAATGTAGCGTTGCGGTTCGGCAGCACTGATGTAATTTGGCTTTTATTTGGACATTGGATTGAGATTAATGTCAATTGTAACATGATAGTGCCATTAAAGCTACTTTTTGACCATGGCAGCAAATTGTGCATCTAAAGCAGGTGATTTTCTAGTATTGCATTTTTCTGTTGCCTTAGACTTCTACCAAAGATGTTTATTACCTATCTGGCCATATGCTGAAAAGTAATAAAATTTGGAGACCTTGAATGCATCTTTTCCTATAACAATTGACATCATAACTGGTGATTATTTTTTGATCTCAAATTCTAATGCATTTGAAAAGTGATTTTTGGGTCACTGGTAACATTATTGCTAACCAATGAATTATAAATAATAAGTCATCCTGATCAATGCTTAAACGTTAATTATTAAGAGAGAGCTATATGATGAACATGCAAGGACTGGTCTTTTCCAAAATAAACTTGCTCATGTTAACTGTAAATGGTACTCTGCAAAAATGCAACATAAAGCAGTTACAGTACATTTTATTTTGTGTTTATAAAGTTATAGCATTTTCTTGAATCAGTGATATTGAATGGTATTGTTCAGTGTTCTAGTATGGCTTAAAGTTTTTGCCCGGAGAAAATATTTATACCCTCATATTTTAATACAGTAAACCTTTGGTATAACGGACCATGGGAGCAGCAATGGTGTCCAATATTGCCGAGAGTCCGCTGTCACAGAGTATGGGATTATAAGCAGTAGAAAGAAAAAACTGCAGATGCTTGTTATTACACAAAAGGACACAAAGTGCACCGAGTAACTCAGCAGGTCAGGCAGCATTTCTGGAGAACATGATGTTTTTGGGTTGGGATCCTTCAGACTCTCTGGAACTGGGCATGAAATCAAGGTGAGTTGAGGGGAGGATCGGCGGAGACTTTGGTCATGGTCCGTGGGCAGCCAGTGTGAAGGTAAGGGGTGGTGGTGGCACCTGGAAGCAGTGTGGGCCATGGGTGACGTTGGCAATCGGGTATGGAAGCGGCCAGAGAGGCGGTGCGGCCCGGCCTGGCGGTGAAGATCGGTAGATCCGTTCGCTATAACAAATCTGGTATAAAGAGGTTTGTAAAATCTAGGGTTTACTCCATATGGTCATAGTTTTGAAATTTGTTAAATCATTTATCAAAATGCAGTCTCTTAATCGTGATACTGTCATCGTCCATTCTTTCCAAAAGCATATAATGGAAAATTAAGTTTCATCGATTTATAATGTGAAACAAAAGGTTTAATTTCTGCTTTGAGGTTAGAAGATTGCTGTGATCAACAAAAAAGCTTCCTTTGATTTAAAAATTGTTACATGGAAATGCAATTTTAAGCAGCTGGTTGTTTAGTATGAAAACATTTAAAAACCTTTCTCTTCTGACTCGTACCTTTGGACTGGATTATAAAGATGCATTTTGCTTATGCGATTTAAACCAGCATCTGCAGTTCATTCCTATGCATTTTGCTTAATGTATCTTTACGTTGCAGTTGATTTTCTTTTCAGTCTTCCAATATCTTACAACCTATTAAATGTTTTGCAATTTGACATGGTCATGAATCTATAGATGCCTTTTAAAGGATGTACACTAGTCTTGAACTGTATAGTGTGTGCGTTGAAGAATGGCCAGAGTTCTGGTAACATAGGCTTTAATATAAAATGAATCTCCTCAGTTTTCTTCTGGAATTGCCTGCAAAGAATGTAATCTTAACAAAACAACGAATTGTACTTGCGAGTACACAAATAATATGCGAAACTCTGTTCACTTCTATAGCTGCAGTTAAATTTATACTTTGATTTACCTTCATGTTGAAGTGGCATTTTTATATTTTAAAACTGAAATTGGATCAATTGTTGCAATGTTGTAAAAAAGGATCCGCTGTTGCAATTTTTTGTTTAGGTTATGGGATTTTTGTTTGTTATTACTGGCTTGGAAATCTTTCAAAATAATGTTGGAAGGGTCATTTCATATTTTACATTTTCCTCTGCAATCTGTCAGTCCAAATTTTAATTTATTGGTTAATTAGGCAAATTAGACATTTATCCACCAGGGTAGAGTACAAATCTAAAAAATGCCCTTCATGGGAGCATTCATTTCAGCAATCAAAACAGTTTGTGTGAAAATGTCTGAATTGCTCAGTCTTAGTGCGCTAACATGTTCCAAGAATGGCAGTTTATGTTTCACTTACCTACGCGATGTAAATTATTGATAATGCCTTATGGATAATTTGATTGTTAATTCATTGATAATTATCAGCCTATTTTGGTAATGAACTAAATATAGTTTTCACTAATATACCTTGAATTTTGATAATGAATTACTAAGATCTATAGAATATCACCTGTTTTAATTTCTTCCCCATTCGCAAAATGTCCAGAATGGTTCTTTGTAGTCGAAGACTGCCTTAGGATGATGTAATCTATTTTTGTCTTAAGTAATTTTGTGAAGATTAAGCTGTAACATTTTTTCTGAATGTTCACAAAATTGGGGATGCTGTATTTTGTTTCCACAGAAAGGATCTTTTATCAAGCTTGTTTTTGTATTCTTTGTATTATTGTATGTAAGTATATTTTTGGTGGTGCAAATTTGAATAATACTGCTAATGGATTTAAAAATATCAAATCCAATTTCTGCAATGTTTAGTTTCAAAATCAATTTAAAACATGTGTACAACAGAACAGTTGTGCAACTAATTGGTGCTCCCACTCTAAGGTTTTGTAATTTTCAAGTCTTCCTCATTTGAAAAGTACAATGAAC
Organism: Rhinoraja longicauda; assembly: GCF_053455715.1. Lineage (NCBI taxonomy): Eukaryota > Metazoa > Chordata > Chondrichthyes > Rajiformes > Arhynchobatidae > Rhinoraja > Rhinoraja longicauda. Next base: position 62,721,050 of record NC_135953.1, on the reverse strand, counting down.
TAATTTGTTGGGCGCATTAATTTGTATGTTAAGCCAAGCATCTGTTTTTGTTAGCACGCATTATCTGTATTTATATTAGTGTCATTAAATGTTGATTAAATTGGATAGTGGATGTTTTAATTTGTCACATTCATATGAATTACTACCAAATACTTTATTTGAAAAGACAAGATTTCTATTGCTCTTATGAGTGGTACAAAAAAATATTTATTTTCACCAAAAATAGCACTTATTGAATAAGGATGAAATTCCTTTGCATAATGGAATTGTTATCAATTAGAAAGGTTAAATCTGCTTTTTAATTTTTGAGGCTTAAAAACTAAAGTAAAAGTTGAATAGGAAAATGCTGGCAATTATGTGGAACTAAAGGCATTTATTGGGAAAATTGTGGTTAATGAGTGTTGGCTGTTAAATTAAACAGTATTAAAGAATCAACACAAGCAGCAAATCAGGAAATGGTGAGTGTCACGATCAGACAAGGCAGATGGGATTGAAATGCTGAAATGATTGTGATAATAGTATGACTCGTTGACAGCTTGGCAAACTATCTGGCCATGGGAGGCTTAATATGACCTTTTAAAAACTCATTTGGACGTGAGCAAGCATTTTGGGGGCATTTTTCAATGCATTCATGTCAGTTGGAGTGATTATTTTCCTTCAGTGAAGTAATTTAAACCAGCAGAGCTGGTGGTATGCATAACGAGAATTTTCCAACTGCAGATATGCAGACCCTGATACACAAGGGAAAATAAAAAGCAACAGATGACTGAATTTGAGCTTATGCTTAGAAAACATCGATTTGATGAAGAACATGCTGACATTTCAATGTTATTTTTGTCAAAAGTGGTTCTGCGTCTATTTTGGCTCAATGTTTTCCACAGCATCAGAGCGAAATGCTTCAAATTGACATTGTTCATTTTATGGTTAGGGCATAAAGTATACAAAGCAATATGAACATCTTGTTTTAATGCGATGTCCTCCGACCTAATTCACAAGTTATGGGAGTAGAATTAAGCCATTCGGCCCATCACATCTACTCTGCCATTCAATCATGGCTGATCTCTGCCTCCTAATCCCATTTTCCCCTTCTCCCCATATCCCTTGACACCCGTTCTAATCAAGAACTTGTCTATCTCTGGTTTAAAAATATCCACTGACTTGGCCTCCACAGCCCTCTGTGGCAATGAACTTAACAGATTAACTACCCTCTGACTAAAGAGGTTCGTCTTCACCTCCTTTCTAAAAAAGTGCCCTTTAATTCTGAGGCTATGACCTCTGGTCCCAGATTCTCCCACCAGTGGAAACATCCTTTCTGCACCCACTCTATACCTTTCATTATTCTGTAAGTTTCAATGAGGTCCCCTATCAACCTTCTAAACTCCAGCGAGTAGAGGCCCAGTGCTGTGAAACGCTCCTCATATGCAAACCCACTCATTCCTGGAATCATTCTTGTAAACATTTGGACCCTCTCCAGAGCCAGCACATCCTCAGATATGGGGCTTAAATTTGCTCACAGTACTCTAAATGCAGCCTAATAGAGCCTCAGCATTACATCTGTTTTTGTATTCCAGTCCTCTTGATATAAATGCTAGCATTGAATTTGCCTTCCTTACTACTGCTTCGACTTGCAAATTAACTTTTTGTAAGTCCTGCACCAGCACTCCCAAGTCCCTTTTGATTTCTGGATTCTCTCATTTAGAAAATAATCTACTTTTATTCTTAATACCAAAATGCATGACTCCGCACTTTGCTACACTGAATTTTATCTGCCACTTCTCTGCCCACTCTCCTAAACTGGACTCTCCAAGTCCTTCTGCCCCCCTCCTACAGGAAACCTCAGCAGGGGTTCCACTGGGTCTTCCCCTTCCACCTCTAGCCAGGTGGCCCTAGCCACTCCCCACCCACACAATGGTCCTCATGCCCCCCTCCTCTCTGTAAATCTACCACCCGTAGGTGCTGGTGGTGGTGCTGGCTCGAAGGGCTGAATGGCCTCCTGCACCTATTGTCAACCCCCCCACCAGACATCCTCCCCTTTCTGCAGAGTCCTGGCTTCCTTGACACTGCCTGCCCCTCCACCAATCTTAGCATCATCTGCAAATGGCCACAAAGCCTGGTTATAAGGGTTGGTGTTTTCCAGAGACATTGTGATGCAGCATCCTACTCAGCCCATACACATCTGGAATGCCAATTATAATAATCATAATTCCATACACTGATAATTAGGTTTAAATGAACTATCATTTTACAATGACAGATGATTTTTGTGAAATCTGTGATCCATTTTACATTTCAGAAAAATGTTTAAATGTAAAATTGAGCAAGCTTTTGACAAGGAATAACGCTGTAATTTTTGGAAGCATTACAATGGGCGTAAGAAAGTTTAAGTTTTCAAAAGGAGAACACAGCAGCTACTTTGGAATATACCCTAGAATAGAATTGAAAGTCAACGGTCAGTAAATTGTCAACTGTAACATAAGCTTGCTGCCAATTGGCATTTGCTTATGGTAGCAATTTACTACATTTTGAAGATGCAAGAAATGATGATGGTTTACAAAAAAAACCTGCTGGAATAACTCAGCAGGTCAGATACGATATGGAAAAAAATCACATCTTCGTCGAGGTAAGAGATTGAAAAAAAAATCCCTCCCCTCCCCTCACATAAAAACCAAGGAACACTCAAACATAATTTTAACACATACTAAAAATAACAAAAAAGAAAAAAGTACAGACTGTTGGTGAGGCAGCCACTGTTGGTGGCACCATCTGGTGTACACATCATAAGAGGAATAGATCAGGTAAACATAGTCTCTTGACCAGAGTAGGGGAATCGAGAATCGGAGGACGTTGGTTTAAGGTGAGGGGGGAAAGATTTAATAGGAAACTGAGGGGTAACTTTGTTTACACAAAGGGTGGTGGGGGTAGTTGAGGCAGGTACGATTGCAACATTTGAAGAAACATTTAGACAAGTATGTGAATAGGAAAGGTTTGGAGGAATATATGGGTCAAATGCAGGCAGGGGAGACTTGTGTAGATGGGACATGTTGCTTAGCGTGGGCAAGTTGAGCCGAAGGGCCTATTTCCGCACTATGACTGACCCACTGAGTTATTTCAGCACTTTGTATCGTAATCTTATTTTGACTTTGTTCAATAACAAAGCTCTGGAGTTGTGCCATTTTGTAATAAATTGCTAGGTGATTAGAAATTAAATGTCAAAATTTCAATAGGTGATTACATTGCTGTGCGCAATAGTATTTCTATATTGAATGAACAATTCTGGACTGCAATAGTCTCAGAGAACATATACAGGAGTGCCTCTGTACTGCTGTGAAAATGTCAAAATGTGGTTAAAATCTTGCAGTCCGATGGATAATAGGGGGTTGTACCAAGTATACAAACCCAAGCCAATTAACCTACAGACCTGTACGTCTTTGGGGTGTGGGAGGAAATCGAAGATCTCTGAGAAAACCCACGCGGTCACGGGGGGATGTACAAATGCCGTATAGACAGCACCTGTAGTCGGGATCGAACCCGGGTCTCTGGCGCTGTAAGCACTGTAAGATAGTAACTCTACCGCTGTGCCACCATGCCGCCCTGTTGAGACGTGTGGTGGTGGAGGGTGGATTTGATTTGCTTTGAGTGCTCTGATTTAGTACAAGAATTTATGTGGAGCTCCTCAATTCTGACATCTCCATTTTTCTGACATTTGTTCACACAGAAATTAAAATTCCATTTGCAACCAAGACATTCAAAAGTTTTACAAAATGTTCCTTTGAAATTATTGCATTCCATTCTTTTCATCAGTTTTCCTTCGTTAAGTCACAAGTCAAGGGTATTAAGACGATCCTAACATTGTTCATTTAAAAGGCCTTCATATAAATTAATCTTTCTAAGAGTACATCTTAGGGGAGATGGAGAATATGAATAATTGGCTTCAAAGATAAATGTCCTTACTGCAATATCAGACATCCTGCAAATGTGCATTCACAATTAAGTTGACTAAAAGGCTGATGTGAAAATTGAATGTTTAATTTAATGATGTATAAATTTAACCAATTACCATTTTCCTTAAACATCAAAAGTAAAACTCAATTTACTTTGAATTCAAATTGAATTTACTTAAACACTCCCGAGGCAGTTCTTCAAATAGTGTTTATTCAGTGCTACAATGTTTGTTAGTTACAATGGCAGTTCTTATGGTTTTATAAACTGTGGATTGCATAAGAGTTAAAATAAACCCAGTATCTTTCAAATATTTACCATGCTCCATGCATTTACATTTACAAACATACACACACACTCATCTCAGATTCCTATTTCTAACTTTCTTCACACACACTTCAAATCCTTGTAACATTTTCTTAGTACATTGGGTTTTAAACCCACTCCTCCAAGACTAGATAACTTCCCAGTTGGACAGGTTCCCTCTTCCAAAACTGGTTCAAATGCCCAAAGAATGCAGGTCCTTTTCCTGCAGTTCTGCTATTGTTCAATTTACTTTGCTTTGTTAGTATTTTTATTCATGCAGGGAACAATCCAGACCCCACCTTTGAATGACATTCAAAGTAATGTGGGTATAATTGTCAGTCTTAAATTTCTGAACCGAGTTTTCACAGGAGTCTGTACCTGTGCACAATATAGGTGTAAAAAATGTGTTGGAACATGGACCTGTGCATAGATCTTTGAAGGTGGAAGAGAGGTCAGTAAAGCAAATGGATGCAGGGATTCAATAGACAATAGGTGCAGGAGTAGCCCATTCGGCCCTTCGAGCCAGCACCACCATTCAATGTGATCATGGCTGATCATTCTCAATCAGTACCCCGTTCCTGCCTTCACCCCATACCCCCTGACTCTGCTATCCTTAAGAGCTCTATCTAGCTCTCTTGATTCAGAAATAGAGGCACAGAATGCAAAAGCTGCAAAGTTGTATTGAAACAGTACAAAACACTAGTTAGGCCATAATTTGTTGCAATACTTGGGGGAAGATGTGACGGTCGTGAGAAGTGTGCATAAATCATTTTACTTGAATAGTTATAAGGATGATGATTTTGGCTGGAATAAACTGATAGTAGTGATCTTGGAACAAAGATTGAAAGATTTGATACAGGTTTACATGCCATAAAGAGAGAAGCTGCTCCTGGCAGCAGATGGGTTAAAGGAAAAACCTTTTACCTGGTTTTTTATAATCCAGACTTACTGCCTGTCAAGGTATTGTAAACAGAATCAGCGCCTTAGAGCAAATAAGGAACTTGAAAGAAATCTGTGGGAGGGGAATCTGGTTGGCATTAACTGGATCGCTCTACTAGGGAATTGGCAGTCTATTTCGTGGATGCTACACAAGATGCACACAAAGCTATGTTAAGAATTTATTGCCACCATTTAAACAAGTGTCCGATTACTTAATACTATTTTAAAATGTTTGGTAGTGTAGTGATCTCTACATTTTTACTGATCAAGCCTTTTTTCCAATTTTAATTCTTTGAAATGATTTGTGCATGGAAGGTTTTAATTAGCATTTCATAAAAGTTTGGGGACAGCCGTATAGTCTTGGTTTTTCCTCCTGATATTTTACAAATTTAAACATTAAAAAAATACCCCCCCCTGTATTTTAGTCTTCAGAAAAGTTGAACAGATAATAAAGCAAAACCTTTCCTAAATTGATTTCAGACATCTGCAAGATTAGCTGATACGAACAAGTTTCACAAGAAGCAAGGATCTATCATTTTCTAATTTTTAAAACTGAAAATTCTATTCATGCATAAAATTCATATAACCAATATATTGGATAACAAAGAAAACATATGCCAGCAAAGGATACAATGTTCATTATTACAAAACCAAAAGCTATCTGAAATCAATTTAATAACTGGCAGTTCCTGTTTTATATAGGAGTGCAGGATCGAACTTTTGATCTATTGAGCTACAAAATAAAGCCACAAATGTGAGATTTGCTAATACGTAATGCCAATACTAAAATCTGTTCCGTCATTCAGTATTTCAAACAAGGCCTCTCTTATTTAAAAAAGAAATCAGCTTGGAGAACAGTGAATAAGCTGACCATTACAGCTACAATACATTTTGTTGCAACATAATACTGATAGGCATGTGAGTGAGGTAAAGAAAAAAGAGGAAAAGAGCCGAGCTTGCGCAAGGCGTACAGCGGGGGTCAAAAAATTGGGGGTTTTTGGAAAATGTACACAAAATTACTAGTTTCAAGCCTCTTTTAGTGCATTTCAAAGTAAAAACAGACATTACAAAATAATGTGAATATATCAACACCAGATTAAGGAACAACTGCTTCTTTGCTTTTATCAGATTACCAAATTGTCCTTGCAAAAGCTAGGATGCAAACCCAATCCTCTAAACTCTAACATGATATTCTGCACTCTGGTCATTTTCTTCTTGCATTATCTGTTGCACTTGTATGGGTTGATTCTACGTGTATAGTATTTGATTTGGCTGGATGGGCACACAAACAAACGCTTTTCACTATCGCCGTACAGTTGACAAAAGTAAACCAACAGCAAGTATTGGTAAAGCACATGCAAGAATATAAAAATCAGAAGGTACATGATTCCTTGGGAATTTGTTTGAGATTTTGTTGACATATCCATTTTCCATTTGATTGACAGACCATTATTTGTATAGTTGTGAAAATCTAACTCGGACAAAAAGTTTTCAATATCAATATTGTCCAGCTTTAATAAGATTTTTCTACTAAATTCTAAAATTCATATTGCTTCATTCTGATTTAGCATACATTCATGTGTGGCAGGGCTCTGAAATCTGATTTAGAAAACTCTGCATGGTTACTGATAATACTTAATGGTTATAGTTAGAAAGGAATATAACTTGAGTAAAAGCCAAAGGAAACTATTGAATTAGAATAGGAATAAAGGAGGTGTATTATTTATATCCTTTTCATTTTAGTTCCTTTCCTGCTGGAAAATAACAGTAAACATTTTTATGGACGATTACATTTATCAGCCACTAGTCACAAATGATGATGGCTACAATGGTGTGATTTTTCTGCATTAAATTGATCTCTTTTCCTGTGAACATTATAATTGATGACTTCTGTCACTCTCATTCCTCAATTTCTTGATTTATAGCACAATTCCACATGGGTTATTGGATGTTTGACAGCCTCTATTTTTGCCTTTCACCTGGACTCGGAAGAGTGTTCCATCAGCACACATGCAGAGTTTGTAACGTTCCCAGCCATCGTCCACCAGGAACTCTCCAGTTGATGAATTTGGAAGCCGTGATAAATTGATCATCACAGTCCCATTGAGAATAATACTGTTTACCTAAGAAAAGAAAGTCATAATACTGTGCTTTAGTGCAGCCAATCATTATTAAGGCATTTTGGAAAGAACATCAATAGACAATAGGTGCAGGAGTAGGCCATTTGGCCCTTCGAGCCAGCACTGCCATTCAATGTGATCATGGCTGATCATTCTCAATCAGTACCCCGTTCCTGCCTTCTCCCCATACCCCCTGACTCCGCTATCCTTAAGAGCTCTATCTAGCTCTCTCTTGAATGCGTTCAGAGAATTGGCCTCCACTGCCTTCTGAGGCAGAGAATTCCACAGATTCACAACTCTCTGACTGAAAAGGTTTTTCCTCATCTCCGTTCTAAATGGCCTACCCCTTATTCTTAAACTGTGGACCCTGGTTCTGGACTCCACCAACATTGGGAACATGTTTCCTGTGTCCAACCCCTTAATAATCTTATACGTTTCGATAAGATCCCCTCTCATCCTTCTATATTCCAGTGAATACTAGCCTAGTCGCTCCAGTCTTTCAACATATGACAGTCCCGCCATTCCGGGAATTAACCTAGTAAACCTACGCTGCACGCCCTCAATCAGGAATACAATGGGAATTGGTCATTTGAATTTCTAGTGTGAAGCTTTGGAATAGCCAACACCTAAAGCATTCAAAATTTAGACTCCTACTTCAATCATGTCCTTCTTATTCCCATGACAGGTCATTTCAGACACCCAAATACTTTTAAAAGGAATGGCTTGTGATCTAATTTTTGACACAATCACACATAATTTTCTTTCTGTTCAGCATTTTAAGTCTCATCTATTTTATAAACAAAGTAAAATACTGGCACATGTTTACTAGAATGATCCCAGGAATGAGTAGGTTGACCTATCATGAGCATTTGTCGGCACTGGGCCTGTACTCGCTGGAGTTTAGAAGAATGCGGGGGGACCTCATTGAAACATTCAGAATAGTGAAAGGGTCTGAAGAAGGGTCTCGACCCAAAACGTCACCCATTCCTTCTTTCCAGAGACGCTGCTTGCCCCACTGAGTTACTCCAACATTTTGTGTCTACCTTTGATTTAAACCAGCATCTGCAGTTCTTTCCAACACAGAATAGTGAAAGTGTTGGATAGAGAGGATGTGGAGAGAATGTTTCTACTTGTGGGAGAGTCTAGGACTAGAGGTCACAGTCTCAGAATTAAGGGAAGGAGATGAGGAGAAATTTCTTTAGTCGGAAGGGTGGTGAATCTGTGGAATTCTTTGCCTCAGAAGGCTGTGGAGGCCAAGTCAGTGGATATTTTTTAGGCAGAGATAGATAGATTCTTGATTAGTACAAGTGTCAGAGGTTATGGGGAGAAGGCAGGAGAATGGGGTTAGGAGGGAGAGATAGATCAGCCATGAATGGTGGAGTAGACTTGCTAAGCCGAATGGCCTAATTCTACTCCTACCCCTTATGTACTCTATTTATCAGGCGAGTACGTAATATTCAAACATTGAACTACTCCAATTTAAATGTTTTTGAAAATTTGTTTAATTCTGCACAAATATTATAAATTGAGGGCAATTCAATTCATTTGCTACTTAGAGCACATTAAAATTTATAAATGTTTCAACAATATTTCCAAACATCCTATACTTACGGCCTTGAGTTCCATATTATCCCTCATGCGGAATTCAATGGTCTTTCCCATGATAAAGACCCCTTCATTTCCACGCACAATCGCACGGCCGCCAGAATGAATATGCAGATCGGTACTATGATTGCTTGTTATCTAGAAAGAAGTTTACATTCATTTTAAATCATACAGAATATATTTTATGGAAATGTCAGCAGAGTGCATACTTAGTTCCTATGGAAACAACAAGATTTATTATTGGTGTCAGCTGGCATCAAAATGTTGTAAGGCAAAAGAAATTCTGCCATTGCAAGAAACGGGTTACACTTAAACCAATTTCTGCAATAAAGCAACAAAAGAATGAAAGAATTAATGGATAGTTTTTCTATTCTGAAATTCCATAGCTATATTGATAAATATGAGCCCCACAATACATCATGTGATATATGCCATTCATGAGCTGTGTTAAAATAAACAGCATGCATACCTATCTATATTTACACAAGCTAAATGAATATCAGTGCAACGGACACATGCATGCACAGTGATTGAAGTATCGTGAAGTGAGTGAAACAAGTATTTGGACAAAGTAGATCAACAGTACTTTGGACATGTCATAGATGGAATGCAAATTGATTTTGTTTTAAGACCAAACAACTATTTTATTGTGGAAAGGGTGTCATTAGGAGAAAAATCAGCGAAGCTCAGAACCTGGTAGAAAGTATTTCTAATTGTGCTCCATGATTTCATTAGTAAAGAGCTTTACAGAGTTAATGGGCGTTACCAAGTTTGGAAGAGATTTGAAAGTTGAAACTGGCTTAGTAAAAGGTCACACTTTTCACATGCTATTTTTAAATATGATTAGTGCTTGGATGTAAAATGGAAGACCTGTTTGTATATTTATCCTGGTTTACAAATTTAATGGGATTTTTTAGTGCATCAAAGAGTCATAGAGAACAGCACAGGGGAGGCTCTTGAACTCACCGTTCATTTTTACACTAATTAAATTTTCTAAGGATGGAAGTTTGGGAAGGATGACTCGCAAAAAAATGTTGTGACTTCCACCATTCTGACCCATGAATGATAAATGCTGCAATGATTTTAAACAGATGTCAAATATTTAAAATGTCATGTTTCCACTGATAATTTTCTACAAAAATATAAAGTATCATAAAGATTCAAATGCTTGCATCTGATTATACTGGAGCAATATACTTCTTTAAGAGTGAATCAAACTGTTGTCTTTTATTCTATTACTAAATCTAATTGAAATATGGCATGCTTTTTTAAAGTGAGGTACAACTTAAATATCAACCTGAAGGGGGGGGGGGATTATAGTAAATGGGTCATCAGTTTCAGTTTCGGTTTAGTTTATTGTCACATGTACCAAAGTGAAAAGCGTTTGTTGCATCCTAACCAGTCAGCAGAAAAACAATACATCATTCCATCGAGCCATAATAAGGGAATAATGCTTAGTTCAAGGTAAAGCCAGCAAGGCCCGATCAAAGGTAGTCCAAGGGTCACCCAAGAGGTAGATAGTAGTTCAACATTTCTCTCTGGTTGTGGTAGGATGATTCAGTTGCCTGATAACAGCTGGGAAGAAACTGTCCCTGAATCTGATGGTGTGTGTTTTCACACTTCTATACCTTTTGCCTGATGGGTCATTGGCATTGTGAATGTTGCCAATGCCAGAAGTGGACATTTGCATCATTTGTGTCAGAGGGAATTGGGGCCATTAGTGAAGGATTGCGGTTGCAGACATCTGTGAACAGTGGTAGGCGAGATAACTACAAATAGTGGAATGGGAACGTGCATAAAGGCATTGGTATCCCAAGCTGGAAGGAAATATGGCTTAATGGAAGATTAGCTGCATGACATTTCAGCCAAATGGAATGCACATTCTGTGCAATGTGGGGGGATGTCGCACATACAGCAAGTGTTTACAAATGCAGAAGCCTGAACTCTGGAGCAGGAGTAGGAGTTAAATGGCACAGTTAGAACTTGATGCAAAGCATGTCTGCTGATGTGAATTCACCACAGATCAAGAGAGTGCAGCAAGTGGGGGTTAAGGGAAGGTGCAGTCACACATAGCAAAATAATTTAAGTAATTCTGGTTGGCCGAGCAGACTTGGATGCTTTAGGGTACATGAGAGACATGTAAGGCTGCACTGGATTCATTTCAATGCAAGGACGTACAACAGATTAATTTAGAGCATTGAATAGCACATGGGAAAATGATATTGTTTCTATCAGTTATGATTGAAAGGAGGGCAGGAGTAGCAACATGAGATTCCAGGGTATGGAATCTTCCAGTATGACACGGGAGTGGTGGAAAAAGGGGTGGCATTACAAAATTGATTTACAAATCCATTACAATGGTGGTGAGGGGGGATATTTCAGAAGGCTCTACAAATGAGGCCATGTGGACAGAGGAAAGGAACAAGAAGAGGCATTTACTCAGGCCACCTATCAAGCAGCAGGAATTGGAGCAGTGTAGACAAATCACAGATATATCAATGTACTAGACCAAGTGGACCCGTTGGGCCCAAACCTCTCCTGCATTGGTGCAGCACCCTCTCCTCCCCCCCTTCCCTCCCCCTCCCCTCTCCCTTTCCTCCCCTCCCTCCCTCCACCCCCCTCCCCCTCCCCCCACTCCATCCCCCTCAACCCCACTTATCCCTCCACTCCCCCTCCCTCCCTCCCCCTCCCTAGGAGATAGATTTAAACTTTAAAATGTGAATAACTTTAAAAATATAACACCGATTTCAATGAAATGTCTTCCATTAGCATCAAAGGGACGACAGTGAGTAAGGTGGACCTAAAATTGTAGCGCTATCGTGTACCCTTTTGGCTGTAGTTCAGGAACAAACAAACAAACAAACGAGAGTTTTAGTATATAGATTAGGATTATAGTCGATGGGGATTGATTGCTTTATTGTTAATGGGGAGGTGCAGTCAAATGTCGAGGAGGTGAAATTATTAAAGTATATCCAGGAGGGCAGCCAGATACCAATCCAATCCAATTTACAAATTCAGACTGCACCACCATAGTGGACCGGATATCAAACAATGACGACATTGAATACAAGAAGGAGATTGGGATCCTCATGACCTGGTGCCAAGCCAACAACCTCTCCCTCAATATCAGTAATATAAAGATTATGCTCAACTTCAGGAAACAAAGTGATACACCCCAATACATTGAAGATGCCGAAGCAGAGATAGTTAAAAGCCTCATGTTCTTAAGAATAAATATCACCAACCATTTGTCCTGGCCCAGCCACATCAAAGCAATGGCCAAGAAAGCACACCAACACCTCTACTTGCTTAGAAGGCTTTGGCATGTCCCTAACAACCCTTTCCAATGACTACAGATGCACCGTAGAAAGCATTTTATCAGGATGCATCACAGCATGGTTTGGGAACAGCTCCATCCAAGACCCCAAGAAATTGCAGCAAGTAGTGGACATGGCCCAGACCATCATGCAAACCAACCTCCCTTCCATTGACTCCATCTACACCACGCTCTCAGCAAGGCCAGCATAATCAAGGACCAGTCTCAACCCCTTCTCCCTCTTCTCTCATCAGGCAAGAGGTACAGAAGTTTGAAAATGCATACCTCCAGATTCAGGGACAGTTTCTTCCCAGCTGTTATCAGGCAACTGAACCATCCTTTCGCCAGCTTGAGTGTGGTCCAAACTAGAGGTAGTAGGTATATAATTCTACTAGGGAAGGGGCTTCTTACGAGGGAAGTTTTCTGAGGGAAACTAGCAGGCGAAAAGATAACAAACATGTTGAACACTAACCCTTTCTGTGGATGCCTTCAGTACATTTAGTGTCTTCACACCTTTAGGCAAATGAAACTCATGAGTATCATAGTCGGTGCTGAACACAGTTTTCTGGGTCCGAGGATCAATAAAAGACATGCCAATATCACTGGTGATGGAGGTTTTGTCCTTCTCTACACTAAGTTTGGTTGTTCCCCGCTGAAACACCACCTAAAGGGGCATAGAAACGAAAGGTATCATTAATACACAGGATGCATTAATAAGACAATATATTGTAAAAGGAACTCAGGTTTAATTTTGTCACACTCCATATTACCAACTTAATACTGAAATATCTTGGTTGATATAAAAACACTATTCTTAGGGTAGGATCGACAGGACATGGACAATTACAGCTATGCAGCTGTGAGGCAGCACAAGCTCAGCTTGCCCCATAGGATAGAACGGAAAGCAACCCATTTACTCTTGATCAAACAATTTACTCATGAACGACCCAAAGAGTTAATGATACACATCAATAACTTACTCTCCACTCACCTTCCAAAGATACAAAATGACAGGCGAAACAGAGCTTAAACAAATAATACAATGGATGTGCTGTACTACAAAAAGGTTGCATTGTAATCCTTTAAATATAACCTACATATAGATGACTTTGTACTTAAAATAACTAAGAATTTTATTGTTCTGTTCCTGTTGCACATGAAACTCTAGATTACAACTCAATGTAATAAATTGGAGACTTTTTGTAAGCATATATTCAAAAATCTTTGAAATTCAACTGGAATGAACTAATGTGCACACTATTTTCTTAAAAATTGCTGGTTTTGTTGTATAATATACAATTCTTTTTGTTAGGGCATTCTTTTGTTAGGGCAATTCAATATTAATTGTCAAATTAATATTTTGACAAACTATTTCAGTCATCAACATGTAGTGTACTTATTTTTAATACTAGTTTATTTTTTAAAGATTATAATCAGAAATATTACATGTGGTCAATCAAAACTAACAACTGTATGAATGGAAGCTTTTTGCAATAAAATGGCCTTGGATGACTGAAAAAAAAGAACTTCCTCGGTTGAGGTTGATTATCTAAATGATTCGCAAGATAGCTGGTCAACTGTAAGTAAGCTTCTTTGAATGTATATTCTTATAACATGCAATGGATGAACAGGCCAGCACTATGTTAATTTGCATGTAATTTGATAGACTCAATGCTTTTTTTGTTTATGTAAAACTGGGGCAGCAGTGGTGCAGCGATAGAGTTGCAGCCTTTTAGCGCCAGAGACCCATGTTCGATCTTGACTACGAGTGCCGTCTGCACGGAGTTTGTATATTCTCCTTGTGACCGCGCGGGTTTTCTTCGGGTGCTCCAGTTTCCCCCCACATTCCAAACCGGTGGAAATTTGTAGGTTGATTGGCTTCTGTAAAAACTGTTCCTAGTGTGTAGGATAAAACTAGTGTATGGGTGTTCACCAGTGCTCACTGACCAGCATGGTCTCAGTGAGCGAAAGCGCTTCTTTCCACGCTGTATCTCTAAACTAAACTGTACCTGTCAAATATAGAATGTAAAGATTTCAGCTTACTGGTTGATTGTTGCCGACGATCAACAAGTCTTCATCTCTTCTGCCTCCCACTGTGCTCTTGTGCATGGGATACACGACTCCCATGTCAGACTCCTGTTTGAACCGTAACAAGCCTTCATCATGGAACTCCATGCTATCACAACCATTGGGGCCGATTCGAATTACAGCCCAGATAACAAGTGTAATCTGAAATAGTAACAATGACGTTAAGTTCTGTTGCTAATACTGGACAGTGAACTATTCTTTGTTACAAATAATCTAACTGTTAAGTAGTGTAATGAAGCCATTGTATTACTTTTAATATTAAATGATTTTAATTTCATCGTTACCTATGAAGATAGTTTTTACACACACACACCAGATTGTCTTATAAACTGCTTTCAAAACAAGTTATTTTAGAATAAATGTTACAAATTTACAACTCATTAATTCATAGAGAAAATATCTCAGACCAAAACTCATGGTAATAATTTTGGATGACTGCAGGACTGAAGAAAGTTACATGGTCAAAGGAAAAGCAAAACATGGAAACAATACTTTACTACGACTACATCCTATTTTAAAAAAGGGGCACACAAAGCATGGTGTGCCTCAGATTACACAATAACACTATGCCTTATTTGTGATATAAAAAAAACGTTTAATTTCTTACCAGTTTACAATCAATTTAAATCTCTAACATAAGAAACAGGGAGAAGCCCAAAGGAGAAAATAGAAATTATAAGCCACACTTTGCATGCACCTGTACGACAGACACTGCTGTAAGGTATATCAAATTTCATTGTTAATCACATGGATGCAATTTTACAAACAAATATTCTGGATTTAGAATGTACAACCAGCAATAGTAACCACCGCTTGCATATTAAACCAATTAACCCACACATCTTTAGGATATGGGAGGTAAACAGAGTACCCATAGGAAACCAATGTGGTGACAAGGAGAACATGAAAACTCCACACAAACAGCACTGGAGATCAGGATTGAACCTGGATCTCGGGTGTTGTGAGGCAGTAGGCGCCATTGGGCCACTGCAGAATAACTCTCAAAATACCTTTAATTTTGTGTTTAAGTTTTTGTTATTAATATTATTTATTATGAACATATTGCCAAAGTAAAATACTTACAATTAAGTTAATCACTGCCAGAATAAACATAAGGGCTATTACACAAATCGCCAGATTGCCCTTACGACCCCGTAACCCTGTCCTGTGCAATCTTTCCTCCTCGATAGGAACATATCCAGCTTTAAAGTTGCTGTTGTGCTCTTTGTTTATATTTCTACGGTCAACTGCTTTCTCATGCATGGAGCGGAGGACAGGGCCATTTGAACTCTGGAAAATATGAAGGAAAATAATTAACATATGATTGTTTTTAAAACATTGCTCATTGAAAAATATTCTGTTTAGCCATGAATTTGAAACTCCAGGATATGGATAAATATGCTGGTCTTTATAAGTATTCAGTCTGTGTACACACAAGGAACTGCTGAAATCTTGAGTCAAACACAATGTGTATTGTGTAACTCAATGGGTCAGGCATTATCTCTGGAGGACAAGGATTGGCAACATTTTGTGTCGGGTTAATCAGTGTATCTTCATTTCAAGATTGTGACACACCACTACAATGCACCAGTAGATAAAACAACAATATAACTACAGTTTTCTAACAAAATTAACAAATATTTTGAAACATTGAGATTTAATAATGCCGGAGTATGAAAGAGCTTGGGAATATACTTCACTGTATCGAAACAGTTTTGCAGTAAGAAAATGTGTACCACTTACATTTTCCTATCAATTGCATTGAATAAAAACATTCCACAATTATTGGAATAGCTACCATATAAACAACACGTGGCGATTCCTGTACCGCACTCACTATGAGCTAACCACATTCTGCTCTTGCATCTGGCATCTCCTTCAAATTGGTCTGCACGTTGACATTTCAATTTGACAGCATTCTCTTTTTACGATTCATTTTAAATCAGAGGAGCACTGATCCTGCAAACTATTTCTTTCATGCCACACTTGGAACAAGAGCTAAAGTGAGGGAGTTAGTAAACCAAAGGGTAGAAATTAGCTGCAGGCTTATCTTCTCTTTTTCAACCTCGGCAGTACATACTCTGAAATAGACGTCTGCTTGGAGACAAAACTAACTCTACAAGGGTCAAATCAAACTTTATTTGAGGAATTATAATTATTTGATATCAAGCCATCAGTTTTGTGCTGGTAGACAAACTCCACAATAACACAGAAACATGAACTGCTTCCTATGCTCCCTACATTCTCCTGGCTATCTGCAGACAGCAAATCCTATCATGTTCCACGGCATGGAGTGCATTTATTTATATAAAGCTGGCCTGGTCCAATTTAGCCCGGGTTCAATCCCAACTATGGATGCTATCCGTGTGGAGTTTGTATGTTCTCCCCGTGGGTTTTTTCCGGATACTCCAGTTTCCTCCCACTTTCCAAAGATATGAAGGTTTTTTAGGTTAATTTGTTTCAGTAAAATGTCCCTAGTGTGTAGATTGCTAAAGTGAGATAACAAAGCTAGTGAACGGCCTGGTGTTTAATTTAGTTTAGTTTATTGTCATGTGTACTAAGGTACAGTGTAAAGCTTTTTGTTGCGTGCTAACCAGTCAGCAGAAAGGCAATACATAATCACAATCAATCCATTTACAGGTTATAGATACACGATAAGGGAATAAAGTTTAGTGCAAGGTAAAGCTAGCAAAGTCCGATCAAGGATATTCCGAGGGTCACCAAAGAGATAGATAATAATTCAGCACTGCTCTCTGGTTGTGGTAAGATGATTCAGTTGCCTGATAACAGCTGGGAAGAAACTGTCCCTAAAACTGGTGGTGTGCGTTTTCACACTTCAATACCTTTTGCCTTTTGTTGGTTTGTGTGATGGTCTGGGCTGCAACTACAATTTGCTGCAATTTCTTGTGGTCTTGGATGGAGCTGTTCCCAAACCAAGCTGTGATGCATCCTGATAAAATGCTTTATCTGGTGCATCTGTAGAAGTTGGTGAGAGTTGTAAGGGACATGCCAAACTTCCTAAGCCTTCTAAGGAAGTAGAGGCGTTGGTGTGCCCTCTTGGTCGTTGCTTCAATATGGGTGGTCCAGGAGAAGTAGTTGGTGATATTGACCCCTAGGAATTTGAAGGTTTCAACCATATCTGCTTCGGCAACGTCAATGCAAACAGTGGTATGTGTAATGTTTTGGTTTCTCAAGTTGATCACTATCTCCTGACATTGAGAGAAAGGTTGTTGTCTCGACACCAGGTCATGAGGTTCTCAATCTCCTTCCTGTACTCTGTCTCATCATTATTTGGTTAATTAAGAGGGGGGAAAAAGCATGACAGAAAGCTTGCGGGGAATATAAAAACTGACTCTAAAAGCTTCTTTAGATATGTAAAAGGAAATAGATTAGTGCAGACAAATGTAGGTCCCGTACAATCAGAAACAGGTGAATTTATAATAGGAAACAAGGAAATAGCAGAACAGTTAAACGAGTACTTTGGTACTGTGTTCACTAAGGAAGCCACAAACAATCTCCCAGAAATACTAGGGGACTGAGGATCGAGTGGGAGGGAGGAACTGAAGGGAATCCACATTAGTCAGGAAATGGTGTTAGGTAAACTGTTGGAACTGAAGGCAGGTAAATCCCCAGGGGCTGATGGTCTGCATCCCAGAGTACACTAGGAGGTGACCCTAGAAATCGTGGATGCATTGGTGATCATTTACCGATGTTCCCTCGACTCGTTCCTGTGGTCTGGAGGGTAGCCAATGTAAACCCACTTTTTAAGAAAGGAGGGTGGGAGAAAACAGGGAATTATAGACCAGTTAGCCTTACATCGGTAGTGGGGAAGGTGCTTGAGTCGATTGTTAAAGATGTTATAGCTGCGCATTTGGAAAGCAGTGACAGGATCGGTCAAAGTCACCATGGATTTATGAAGGGGAAATCATGCTTGATAATCTGGAATTTTTTGAGGATGTAACAAGTAAAATGGACAAGGGAGAGCCAGTGGATGTGGTTATCGGGACTTTCAAAAAGCCTTTGACAAGGTCCCACACAAGAGATTAGTGTGCAAAATTAGAGCACATGGTATTAGGGGTAGGCTATTGACATGGATAGAGAACTGGTTGGCAGATAGGGAGCAGCAAAGAGTAGAAATTAACGGGTCCTTTTCAGAATGGCAGGCAGTGATGAGTGGGATGCAGCAAGGCTCGGTGCTGGGACTCCAGTTATTTCAATATATATTAACGATTTAGACGAGGGAATTAAATGTGACATCTCCAAGTTTGCGGATGACACAAAGTTGGGCGCGGTGTGAGCTGCGATGAGGATGCTATGAGGCTGCAGGGTGACTTGGATAGGTTGGGTGAATGGGCAGATGCATGGCAGATACAGTATAAAGTGGATAAATGTAAGGTTATCCACTTTGGTGGCAAGAACAGGAAGGCAGATTATTATCTGAATGGTGCCAATATTAGGAAAAGGGGAGGTGCAATGAGACCTGGGTGTGCTTGTACATCAGTCACTGAAAGTAAGCATGCAGGTTCAGCAGGCAGTGACGAAACCAAATGGCATGTTGGCCTTCATTGCGAGAGGATTTGTGTTTAGGAGCAAGGAGGTCCTACTGCAGTTCTACAGGGCCCTGGTGAGACCGCACCTGGAGTATTGTGTGTAGTTTTGGTCTCCTAATTTCAGGAAGGACAATATTGCTATTGAGGAAGTGCAGCGTAGGTTCACAAGGTTAATTCCCGGGATGGCAGGACTGACATATAATGAAAGAATGGGTCGACTGGGCTAGAGAAACAAACAAAATTCTTAAAGGAATGGACAGACTAAATGCAAGAAAAATTTTCCTGATGTTGGGGGAGTCCACAACCAGGGGTCGCGGATTAAGAATAAGGGGTAGGCCATTTAGGATTGAAATTAGAAAAAACCTCTCCACCCAGAGAGTTGTGGATCTGTGGAATCCTCTGCCACAGAAGGCAGTGGAGGCCAATTCACTGGATGTTTTCAAGAGAGTTAGATTTAGTTCTGAGAGTTAAAGGAATCAAGGGATATGGGAAAAAAGCAGGAACGGGGTACTGATTTTAGATGATCAGCCATGATCATATTGAATGTTGGCTGGCTTGAAGGGCCGAATAGTCTAGTCCTACACCTATTTTTCTATGTTTCTATCATTATTTGATGGTGTCATCGTCTGCAAATTTGACACAATGGTGTCATCGTCTGCAAATTTGAAAATTGAATTAGATTTATACATGGCTGCACAGTCGTGGCTGTACATGGAGTGAAGAAGGCTGAGGGGGTTGATGGTTGGTGCGGACTCGGTGGGTTGAAGGGCTTGTTTCCATGATGTATATCTATCTCTATCCCGAGTCCAAGGCATCATAATTTTTTGATGTCCAATCTGATCCATTAGATTTGAGAGATACAGTGCCCTCCATAATGTTTGGGACAATGACCCATCATTTATTTATTTGCCTCTGTACTCCACAATTTGAGATTTGTAATAGAGAAAAAAAAAATCACATGTGGTTAAAGTGCACATTGTCAGATTTTATTAAAGGCCATTTTTATACATTTTGGTTTCACCAGGTAGAAATTACAGCTGTGTTTATACATAGTCCCCCCCCCCCCCCCCCCCATTTCAGGTCATCATAATGTTTGGGACACATGGCTTCACAGGCGTTTGTAATTGTTCAGGTGTGTTTAATTGCCTCCTTAATGCAGGTATAAGAGAGCTCTCAGCACCTAGTCTTTCCTCCAGTCTTTCCATCACCTTTGGAAACTTTTATTGCTGTTTATCAACATGAGGACCAAAGTTGCACCATTGAAAGTCAAAGAAGCCATCATGAGACTGAGAAACAAGAATAAAACTGTAGACATTAGCCAAACTTTAGGCTTACTAAAATCAACCGTTTGGAACACCATTAATAAGAAAGAGAACACTGGTGAACTTACTAATTGCAAAAGGACTGGCAGGCCAAGGAAGACCTCCACAGCTGATGACAGAATTCTCTCTATAATAAAGAAAAATCCCCAAACATCTGTCTGACAGATCAGAAACACCTTCCAGGACTCAGGTGTGAATTTGTCAATGACCACTGTCCACAGAAGACTTCATGAACAGAAATACAGAGACTACATTGCAAGATGCAAACCACTGGTTAGCCGCAAAAATAGGATGGCTAGGTTACAGTATGCCAACGAGTACTTAAAAGAGCAACCACAGTTCTGGCAAAAGGTCTTGTGGACAGATGAGACGAAGATTAACTTATATCAGAGTGATGGTGAGAGTAAAGTGTGGAGGAGAGAAGGAACTGCCCAAGATCCAAAGCATACCACCTCATCTGTGAAACAAAGTGGTGGGGGTGTTATGGCCTGGGCATGTATGGCTGCTAAAGGTACTGGTTCACTTATCTTCATTGATGATACAACTACTGATGGTAGTAGCATAATGAATTCTGAAGTGTATAGACACATCCTATCTGCTCAGGTTCAAACAAATGCCTCAAAACATTGGTCGGCGGTTCATTCTTCGGCAAGACACTGATCCCAAACATTCTGCTGAAACAAGAGTTTTTCAAAGCTAAAAAAGGTAAATTCTTGAGTGGCCAAGTCAATCACCCGATCTGAACCCAATTGAGCATGCCTTTTATATGCTGAAGAGAAAACTGAAGGGGACTAGCCCCCAAAACAAGCATGAGCTAAAGATGGCTGCAATACAGGCCTGGCAGAGCATCAGCAGAGAAGATACCCAGCAACTGGTGATGCCCATGAATCGCAGACTTCAAGCAGTTATTGTATGCAAAGGATATGCAGCAAAATACTAAACATGACTACTTTCATTTACATGACATTGCTGTGTCCCAAACATTATGGTGTCCTGAAATGGGGGGACTATTTATAAACACTGCTGTGGTTTCTCCATGGTGAAACCAAAATGTATAAAAATGGCCTTTAATAAAATCTGACAATGTGCACTTTAACCACATGTGATTTTTTTTCTTCACTATTACAAATCTCAAATTGTGGAGTACAGAGGCAAATAAATAAATGATGGGGCTTTGTTCCAAACATTATGGAGGGCACTCTATATACAAACTCTGGAGCCTAAACAGTTCAGGTGAATTAGCTCCAATGTGCCCAAAACTTGTATCTCCTTCAGAAATACAACCTAATCATTCATCATTTTCTTCCAGATAAACTAGATCACCATTTGTAATTCAGCATTTCCAGAATCAATGCAGAGCTTTAAATGTGTGCGCAGCCAGTGGTACACAGAGGTATTCAACATCTCAAACGAGAGCTCCTTGATAAATATTATAAATTGATTCTGGAGCATAGCAGCAGCTCAAAGCAAACATAGTGTGCACTGTGCAAGCTGTGATGACAGAGGCAGTCTGGCTTAGTTTCTCCTGCAACCTGGAGGCCTTGGGTACCTGATCGAGAAAAACAGCCTTTTCCAACCTCCCACTATTGAGACATCAATTATATCTCAGAATTTTACTGCTATCATTATTTCATATTAATTAATGGACAGTCACAAGAAGCCAAAGTCACCCTGTAGTGATGTAGAACACTGGAGTAATTCAGCAAAACAGTAACTGAGTTACTCCAGCACAAGATTCCAGTATCTGCAGTTCCACGTGTCTCCAACTGAAGTGATGTGATAGGAAAACATTAAATACTAATTTTGTTCAGAAAATCAGCCTTGCACAGCTCTGAACAACCCATTCACATCATCATTTTGGGATCAGTCTATAGCAGGGACAAATTATCATTAAATAATGGTCACATCGACCTCACAAGATTCCTAAATGAAGGTAGGAGTCAATCCTTGCTATTTCACCAATGCCAATGATAATTACAGGACTTCCAATATCTGACAAACAGATGTCTGCCAAGGTCAGAGTGCAAATTTGGTTTATATTCTTCGAACTAAAGAGATTGCCGGAGAAAATGCACGCCCCCATATACTTTATCCCTGTTTATCATAAAACAGCAAAAAAAATAGGGAAATGATCTTGTTAAAACATTGGTTGTGAAAGAAAATAACTGCAGATGTTGGTACAAGTCGAAGGTATTTATTTCACAAAATGCTGGAGTAACTCAGCAGGTCAGGCAGCATCTCAGGAGAGAAGGAATGGGTGACGTTTCGGGTCGAGACCCTTCTTCAGATTGATGACATTCAATGGAAGTAATAAAAACAAAACAGGATTTTGAAATACTAACTTGCTCTCTCCACATTCCTGTTATATTGTTGCTAAACCCCTCTACATTATGACTTTAAGGAGTGAATTGGATTATTTGATTCCTCATCCACCATATTTCTCAATGTATTCCAGATCAAGCCTTTCCATTGTGACACTGAATTTTGCAGATTTACAATACTATAAATTTGCAATAGCCTTCAGAAATCAAAGCAGCACAATGTACAAGATTTCCACCACATCATCTCCTCGTCCTCCATGCTGTCCTATCGTCCCCCGCGCCCCTCCGTGTATTCCCTCCTGCGCTGTCCCCACTCACTGCCCTCTCCTCTCCTCTCCCCGAGCTCACTCCCCTCTCCTTCCCTGCCCCAACCCGCCTCCCCCACCCTCTCCCCACCCTCTCCCTCACCCTCTCCCCCACACTCTCCCCCACACTCTCCCCACACTCTCCCCGTCCCTCCCTCTCCCCCACCCTCTCCCCCACCATCTCCCCGTCCCTCCATCTCCCCCACCCTCTCCCCCACCCTCTCCCTCACCCTCTCCCCCACACTCTCCCCGTCCCTCCCTCTCCCCCACCCTCTCCCTCTCCCCCACACTCTCCCCGTCCCTCCCTCTCCCCCACACTCTCCCCGTCCCTCCCTCTCCCCCACCCTCTCCCCGTCCCTCCCTCACCCTCACCCTCTCCCCCACCCTCTCCCTCTCCCCCACCCTCACCCTCTCCCCCACCCCCACCCTCTCCCCACCCTCTCCCTCTCCCCCACCCTCTCCCCCACCCTCTCCCTCTCCCTCTCCCCCACCCCCACCCTCTCCCCCACCCCCACCCTCTCCCCCACCCTCTCCCTCTCCCCCACCCTCTCCCTCTCCCCTCCCCCACCCTCTCCCCATCCCTCTCCCCCTCCCCCACCCCCTCCCTCTCCCCCACCCTCTCCCTCTCCCCCACCCTCTCCCCCACCCTCTCCCCCACCCTCTCCCTCTCCCCCACTCTCCCCCACACTCTCCCCCACCCTCTCCCTCCCCCTCTCCCCCACACTCTCCCCCACCCTCTCCCTCTCCCCCACCCTCTCCCCCACCCTCTCCCTCTCCCCCACCCTCTCCCCCACCCTCTCCCTCTCCCCCACCCTCTCCCCCACCCTCTCCCTCTCCCCCACCCTCTCCCCCTCCCTCTCCCCCACCCTCTCCCCCTCCCTCTCCCCTTCCTCTCCCCCACACTCTCCCTCTCCCCCACCCTCTCCCTCTCCCCCACCCTCTCCCCCTCCCCCTCCCTCTCCCCCACACTCTCCCCCACCCTCTCCCCCTCCCCCACACTCTCCCCCACCCTCTCCCTCTCCCCCACCCTCTCCCCCTCCCTCTCCCCCACCCTCTCCCTCTCCCCCACACTCTCCCCCACCCTCTCCCTCTCCCCCACCCTCTCCCCCACCCTCTCCCTCTCCCCCACCCTCTCCCCCTCCCTCTCCCCCACACTCTCCCCCACCCTCTCCCTCTCCCCCTCCCTCTCCCCCACCCCCTCCCCCTCTCCCCCACCCTCTCCCTCTCCCCCTCCCTCTCCCCCACCCTCTCCCCCACCCTCTCCCTCTCCCCCTCCCTCTCCCCCTCCCTCTCCCCCACCCTCTCCCCCACCCTCTCCCTCTCCCCCTCCCTCTCCCCCACACTCTCCCCGTCCCTCTCCCCCACCCTCTCCCCCACCCTCTCCCCCACCCTCTCCCTCTCCCTCTCCCTCTCCCCCTCCCTCTCCCCCTCCCTCTCCCTCTCCCCCACCCTCTCCCTCTCCCCCTCCCTCTCCCCCTCCCCCACCCTCTCCCCCTCCCCCTCCCTCTCCCCCTCCCCCACCCTCTCCCTCTCCCTCTCCCCCACCCTCTCCCCCACCCTCTCCCCCACCCTCTCCCTCTCCCTCTCCCCCACCCTCTCCCCCACCCTCTCCCCCACCCTCTCCCTCTCCCTCTCCCTCTCCCTCTCCCCCTCCCTCTCCCCCACCCCCACCCTCTCCCTCTCCCCCTCCCTCTCCCCCTCCCTCTCCCCCACCCTCTCCCCCACACTCTCCCCCACCCTCTCCCTCTCCCCCTCCCTCTCCCCCTCCCTCTCCCCCACACTCTCCCCGTCCCTCTCCCCCACCCTCTCCCCCACCCTCTCCCCCACCCTCTCCCTCTCCCTCTCCCCCTCCCTCTCCCCCTCCCTCTCCCTCTCCCCCTCCCCCACCCTCTCCCCCTCCCCCTCCCTCTCCCCCGTCCCTCTCCCTCTCCCCCACCCTCTCCCCCTCCCTCTCCCTCTCCCTCTCCACCACCCTCTCCCTCTCCCTCTCCCTCTCCACCACCCTCTCCCTCTCCCTCTCCCCCACCCTCTCCCCCTCCCTCTCCCCCTCCCTCTCCCTCTCCACCACCCTCTCCCTCTCCCTCTCCACCACCCTCTCCCTCTCCCTCTCCCCCTCCCTCTCCCCCTCCCCCACCCTCTCCCTCTCCCTCTCCCTCTCCCCCGTCCCTCTCCCCCGTCCCTCTCCCCCTCCCTCTCCCTCTCCCTCTCCCTCTCCCTCTCCCCCGTCCCTCTCCCCCGTCCCTCTCCCCCTCCCTCTCCCCCTCCCTCTCCCTCTCCCTCTCCCTCTCCCCCACCCTCTCCCTCTCCCTCTCCCCCTCCACCACCCTCTCCCTCTCCCTCTCCCCCACACTCTCCCCGTCCCTCTTCCCCCCCTCCTGTCCCCGGCCCGGTCACGCTGCCATCTCCTCCACCCAGCTCGCTCCCCTGCCCTGCCCCACTGTCCCCAGTTCGTCCCTCGTCGCCCGTCGCCCGTCTGCCCCCTCTCCGTTCGTGTCTGTCCCCGGTTCCCTCACCTGCTCCGCCGCCATCTTGTTCCATTCTGCAGCCCCGCCCCCCGGTCTGTACCGGTCTGTACCACTTGGTGGCGCTGCCCGGGGCGGACACAGACACAGGGAGCTGTAGATGGTGTCTCTCTCAGTCCAGTGGACACAGTCACTCTCTCAGTCCATTGGGCACAGGGATAGATGGTCTCTCAGCCCCGCCCCCCGGTCTGTACCGGTCTGTACCACTTGGTGGCGCTGCCCGGGGTGGACACAGTCACTCTCTCAGTCCAGTGGGCACAAGGATAGATGGTCTCTCAGCCCTGCCCCACCCACACCATCTCACTTGCTTTTCCCACGTGATGTGACAGGGGGATAAAAAAAACATTTTAAAATAACTATTTTGACCACTTTCATTTGGGACTCCATCTGCAGCAAGGCTGTTTTGCGCTCTGTATGTTGTAGGGCGGGATCCGCAAACTCTCCTGCAGATGGGACTGGGGGTTTGGTTTGTGAAGCTTCCCACTCTGCTTGTACAGCGCCCCTGGTGCATGGGCTTCAGAGGTTATTTGTCCCTACATTTTGAGTAGTCCTGGGCCAAAGATGCCCACCAGGAGGACTATGCTGTAACCACATCCTTTAATCGAGTTACAAGGACCTACAGATGGTGGTTTACAAAACAAGTCAGCAGGTCAGGCAGCATCTCTGGAGAGCATGGAACAGGCTACGGTGCGGGTTGGGACCCTTCAGACCAATGGTGCTGATTCGTCTGCCTGCATCTGTGAAAGGAATGCAGAAGCGAAGTTTCGGGTCTGAATTTATCCATGTCCTCCAGAGATGCTGCCTGACCCGCTGAGTTACTCCAGCACTTTTCGTTTTACGCAACACTCCAGCATCCGCAGTTCCTTGTGCCTCAGAGTTCTATCTTTGTCACCAAACTTCACTAGGCAATGCCTCCTGTGTGCAGGAAATAGCACATGTTTTCCAGGTGGAATCGTGCACCTCCATTGTCAGAGGGCAGAATGGTATTATAACAGGCAGGTTGGCAGAAAGTATTTGTTTTTTGTGTGTTAAGCTTAAGGCCCATCAACTTTATTTATCAGAGAATGAGCTGACAATGACATAGTTTGGCCTGGAATTAATCTGTATTCACCTTCACAGATATTCTCTCGAGATTTAGTATGATTAGCTTCCATTCGGTTCCATGAAGTGGAAACATAGAAACATAGAAAATAGGTGCAGGAGTAGGCCTTCGAGCCAGCACTGCCATTCAATATGATCATGGCTGATCATCGGGAACATTTTTCCTGCCAATACTCTAGGAATTTTACATGTTTCTATAAGATCTCCTCTCATCTAAATTCCAGCGAATACAAGCCCAGTCGACCCTTTCTTTCACCATATGTCAGTCCCACCATCCTGGGAATTGACCTGGTGCACCTACGCTGCATTACCTCAATAGCAATAATATCCTTCCTCAAATTAAGAGACCAAAATTGCACACATACTCCAGATGCAGTCTCACCAGGGCCCTGAAGAACTGCAATAGGACCTCCTTGCTCCTAAACTCAAATCCTCTCGCAATGAAGGCCAACATGCCATTAGGTTTTTTCACTGCCTGCTGTACCTGCATGCTTATTTTCAGTGAATGATGGACAAGCACACCCAGGTCTCATTGCACCTCCCCTTCTCGTAATCTGACACCATTCGGATTCCTACAAATCTACTGACTCCCATAGCTATCTAGACTACACTTCTTCCCACCCTGCTTCCTGTAAAAACTCTATCCCCTACTCTCAATTCCTCCGTCTACACCACATCTGTGCCCAGGCTGAGGTTTTCCATACTAGATCATCGGAGATGTCTTCATTATTTAGGAAATGGGGGTTTCCCTCTTCCATTATAGATGAGGCTGTCACTAGGGTCTCCTCGATATCCTGCAGCTCCATTCTTGCTACCCCTCCTCCCATTTTCCGCAGTTTCCACCCGATCAGCCGTCACTTACACCATATACAGTAATCCTCCAACACTTTTGCCACCTCCTACGGGATCCCACCACTGGTCACATCTTCCCACCTCCACTCCTTTCTGTTCTCCGCAGAGACCATTCCCTCCAAAACTCCCGGGTCAACTCGTCCCTTCCCACCCAAACCACCCCCTCCCCAAGTACTTTCCCCTGCAACCGCAGGAGATGCAACACGTGTCCCTTTACCTCCCCCCTTGACTCCATCCAAGGACCCCGACAGTCTGTTCAGGTGAGGCAGAGGTTCACATGCACCTCCTGCAACCTCATCTACTGTATCCGCTGTTCCAGGTGTCAACTTCTATACATCGGCAAGACCAAGCGCAAGCTCGGCGATTGTTTCGCTGAACACCTCCGCTCGATCTGCCTTAACCTACCTGATCTCCCGGTTGCTCAGAACTTTAACTCCCCCTCCCATTCCCAATCTGACCTTTCTGTCCTGGGCCTCCTCCATTGTCAGAGTGAGTCCCAGCACAAATTGGAGGAGCAGCACCTCATATTTCACTTGGGTAGCTTACACCCCAGTGGTATGCACATTGACTTCTCTAACTTTAAATAGCCCTTGCTTTCCCTCTCTCACCGCCCCCCCCTTCCCAGATCTCCCACCAGTCTTACTGTCTCCAACTACATTCTATCTCTGTCCCGCCCACTCCCCTGACATCAGTCTGAAGTAGGGTCTCGATCCGAAATGTCACCCATTCCTTCTCTCCAGATATGCTGCCTTTCCCTCTGAGTTATTTTGTGTCTACCATTCAGCATTTTGTGTCTACCATTCAGATAATAATCTGCCTTCCTGTTCTTGCCACCAAAGTGGATAACCTCACATTTATCCACATTATATTGCATCTGCCATGCATCTGCCCACTCACTCAACCAATCCAAGTCACCCTGCAACCTCATAGCATCTTAATCGCAACTCACACTGCCACACAGCTTTGTGTCGTCTGCAAACTTGGAGATGTCACATTTAATTGCCTCATCTAAATCGTTAATATATATTGTAAATAACTGGACTCCCAGCACTGCCTTGCGGCACCCCACTAGCCACTACCTGCCGTTCTGAAAAGGACCCGTTAATTTCTACTCTTTGCTTCCTATCTGCCAACCAGTTTTCTATCCATGTCAATAGCCTACCCCTGATACCATGTGCTCTCATTTTGCACACTAATCTCTTGTGTGGGACCTTGTCAAAGGTTTTTTGAAAGTCCTGATAACCACATCCACTGGCTCTCCCTTATCCATTCTACTTGTTACATCCCGAAAAAAATTAGAAAAGATTAATCAAGCATGATTTCCCTTTCATAAATCCATGCTGACTTTGACCGATCCCATCACTGCTTTCCAAATGTGCTGTGATAACTTCTTTAATAATCGACTCCAGCATCTTCCCCACCACCGATGTAAGGCTAATTGGTCTATAATTCCCCGTTTTCTCCCTCCCTACTTTCTTAAAAAGTGGAGTTACATTAGCTACCCTCCATTCCACAGGAACTGATCCAGAGTCGAGAGAACATTGGAAAATGATCACCAATGCATCCACCATTTCTAGGGCCACCTCCTTGAGTACTCTTGGATGAAGACCATCAGGCCCTGGGGATTTATCTGCCTTCAGTCCCAACAGTTAACCGAACACCATTTTCTGACTAATGTGGATTTCCTTCAGTTCCTCCATCCCACTAGATTCTCGGTCCTTTAATATTTCTGGGAGATTGTTTGCGTCTTCCTTAGTGAAGACAGCACCAAAGTACTCGTTTAACTGTTCTGCTATTTCTTTGTTTCACATTATTGCTATTGAGGGAGTGCAGCGTAGGTTCAACAGTTTAATTCCTGGGATGGCGGGACTGACATATGATGAAAGAATGTGTCGACTGGGCTTGTATTCACTGGAATTTAGAAGGATGAGAGAGAATCTTATAGAAACATATAAAATTCTTAGAGAATTGAACAGGGTAAATGCAGGAAAAATGTTCCCGATGTTGGGAGAGTCCAGAACCAGGGTCACAGTTTAAGAATAAGGGGTAGGCCATTTAGGACTGAGATGATGGAAAACTTTTTCACCCAAAGAGTTGTGAATCTGTGGAATTCTCTGCCACAGAAGGCAGTGATGGCCAATTCACTGGATGTTTTCAAGAGAGTTAGATTTAGCTCTTAGAGCTTAGGGAATCAAGGGATATGGGGAAAAAGCCGGAATGGGATACTGATTTTGAATGATCAGCCATGATCATATTGAATGGCTCAAAGGGCTGATTTTCTAGTTTTCTTTGTTTTTATACTTTCTGCATAATTTGAAATGTACAGACCGACAATAACTACAGTTCATAATAATGAACACGGGAATGTTTAAATACTCAATAATATTTCTATATTTCTCATGAAACTTGCTGTTCTCCCTTCTAATCTGCCCTGGAGCAACATGGAAACAATTCAATAGTAACTTTGGAATGTTGTTTAATGTACGTTTAGAATGAAAATAAAGTGCTGTGCTGTAAGGAAGGAGCTGGGAAGTGGAACTGTTTGGGTTGTTTTACAAACAACCGGTGCAATCATGGTCTGCAGAATGGTCTCTTCCACGTTGAAAGTAGTGGAATTGCAATTTGTTATAATACACTTCCTGATGTTAAAAGCAAAGTATTTATTTTTGCTAAATTATATTATTTGTCTAGAGTAAAAATTGTTCTTATTGTGTAATGGGATAACAACATTGTATACAAAAACAGGACGTAAAAATGCCCCGCTGAGTTACTCCAGCACTTTGTGTCTATTTTCCAGACACAAAAATGTTGCCACTCATCTTAGTTGATAAATCATATAATTAGACAATAGACAATAGGTGCAGGAGGAGGCCATTCGGCCCTTCGAGCCAGCACCGCCATTCAATGTAATCATGGCTGATCATTCTCAATCAGTACCCCGTTCCTGCCTTCCCCCCATACCCCCTGACTCCGCTATCCTTAAGAGCTCTATCTAGCTCTCTCTTGAATGCATTCAGAGAATTGGCCTTCACTGCCTTCTGAGGCAGAGAATTCCACAGATTTACAACTCTCTGACAGAAAAAGTTTTTCCTCATCTCCGTTCTAAATGGCTTACCCCTTATTCTTAAACTGTGGCCCCTGGTTCTGGACTCCCCCAACATTGGGAACAGGTTTCCTGCCTCTAACGTGTCCAACCCCTTAATAGTTGCTTGCTTAAACAAATGTTAGTGCATGCATTGATCAACATTCTGGGGCAATTGGACAGGGCAGATTGCGACAAGTTTGCCCGCAGCGAAGAAATAGCGTTGCTACAACTAAAAGTCAGCAGCAGCATCGCGCACGCGTGGCGTCCCTGACACCAAATAGCAAAATTTCCCCCAGCCCCGTATAAAAACTGCAGCGAGATCTCTGGTCCAGGTGGGTTGGAGTCGAGCGTGAGCTGAAGTAGGTGTGAGAATCATTCCCAGGAAGTGCGAGTGGCTACACCCCGGCTATGGCGGATACTTTGCGAAGGCTGGTCAAAACAACAACCTACAAACTGTTGCAGAATAAACTCGAGTCTTGGTACAAGGATTATCACGTGAGCCTTATTTTACTTTCGCCCTTTTTTCATTTGGGTCAGATAACTTTACCAGAGGGTCTTTGTAAGGATGTGACTTTAGTAATCGGAATGTCACGATGCCACGCACAGGTTCCGTTGCTTTTTTGCAACTAAAATAAATCAAACGTTACGCGAGGTCCAAAACAAACATGCGTTTTGGTGAAAATATTCAAATATTGTCCCATTTGCAATGTGAATGGTCGTGATTTACTAAAGTGATAACTTTTGAGTTGCAACAAACCTAATCGTTTTACTATTTAATTAAATGAATTAAAACTGCAAATTGAATTTGTCGGATCTACTACATTGTAATGTCTCCTCGTGAAATAATTGAAGAAATCTTGCAAATTAGCATGGAAATTTCCCGGGAGTTTGGTAACTAAGGACGCTCGTTGCTATGGCAATGTGCAAACCAGCTGGAATGAAATTCTGCGCAGTTTTTTGTTTGCATTCGTCATGACGTGTAATATGCAAAATTAAAATTCGCATTCAATTACATGAATGTTTCACGCATATAATATTTTGTCCTTGGCTGATGTTTGAATATTGGCGAACAGTGCCATTTTGCCAGGATTTACATTGGGTAATCTGCACCATTGCATTAAGGGGTAGGCCATTTAGAACTGAGATGAGGAAAAACTTTTTCAGTCAGAGAGTTGTGAATCTGGAATTCTCTGCCTCAGAAGGCAGTGGAAGCCAATTCTCTGAATGCATTCAAGAGAGAGCTGGGTAGAGCTCTTAAGGAGTCAGGGGGTATGGGGAGAAGGCAGGAACGGGGTACTGATTGAGAATGATCAGCCATGATCACATTGAATGGTGGTGCTGATTCGAAGGGCCGAATGGCCTCCTCCTGCACCTATTGTCTATTTCAAGATTTCAAGGTCAGTTTATTGTCACATGTACCAATTAAGGTACAGTGAAATTTGAGTTACACCTGCAGCAGCAATTTAGTTTTATTTCATTGTCTTTCATTTCTAACAAGAATGCAAAATCAGGAAAACAGAATTTATCAGTTTCAAATTATGAAGAATGACACTAGAAGCAATCGATTCTTTATTTAGACTTTTATTCAATCGAGAATGTGTAATTTCCAGATTAGATATTTTAAATGATTTTCAAGCATTTGGAAATGTACTTCCAACACTCATTTGGACATGCCTTTCATGGTTGAGGTGCATTCAATTGTCTCCAGTAAATGGTCACATAGGTACAGCCATTTGCTTAAAAAATGTAGTTAACAATTCTTTCTGTGTAAAATGCATGATCCATAACCTACAATGAAAAATCATGAAGAACTAAACCCAAAATGTAGAGGAATTTTCACAGAAAAATGGGAACAGAATTTGGGCATTCAGCCCTTCCAACCTGCTTTGCTGTTCAATAGATTATGACTGATCATGCAAATTCAGAAATCACTTCCTGCCTTCTACCCCTATTCCTTGCTCTCTTTAGCACTAAGAATTACTTCAAAGTTGAATATTTAATGATTTTGCTTTAGCTGCCTTCTGAAATAGAGAATTCAGCATTTTCTATATCTGGGAGATTTTTCCTTATCTCAACCCTACATTGGTTATCCATTATCCTCAGGTTGTAATCCCTGGTCCTGGACTGCCTGCCATTGGGAACATCCTTTCTGCATCTAAAACACAAAATGCTGGAAGAGCTCAGGGGGTCAGGCAGCAAACTCTTCAAAGCACTTCCCTCTGGAAGGCGACTCCGGACTGTCAAAGCAGCCACAGCCAGACATAAAAACAGCTTTTTTCCACGAGTAATAGTTCTACTCAATAACCAAAGTCTGTAGTCTCTTTTTTGCTGTGGTTTATTTTCCCCCACGTGTTTAGATCGTAATGGTGTATCCTTATTGTTTTGATGTGTTTATGTTTTATTCTTAATTGTTAACTGTATGTTTGTGTTGTCATTTGTGAGCGGAGCACCAAGGCACATTCCTTGTATATGCACACTTGGCCAATAAACCTATTCATTCATTCATCCATTCATTTGGAGAGGGAATGGACTGACGTCGTCTTGACCCGGTGCGTTGTCTATCCATTCCTTTCCCAGATGCTGCCTGATCTGCTGAGTGCCTCCACCATTTTGGTTTTTGCTCAAGATTCCAGCATCTGAAGTTTCTTGTGCATCTTTTCTGCATCTCATCTGTCCTGTCCTGTTCAAATGTTTGTAGCTTTCAATGAAATACCTTGTCAATCTTTTAAACTCTGGTGATAAAAGCCTAATTAACCCAATCTCTCTTCAAATGTTAGTCCAGGAAATACTGCACAGCTTCCAAAGCTAGAATATCCCTCTTCGGATAAGGAGACCAAATCTGTAAACACACTACAAAATGTGTGGTCTCACCCAGGCCCTGCATAATTGCAGCAATGACATCCATATGCTTGAAATAGCTCACAATGAAGGTCAACACAGAATTTGCCTTTTGGCCAACCTACTGGACCTAAATTCTTACTTTCAACAACTGGTGCAGAAGGACACCTAGGTCT
Source organism: Rhinoraja longicauda (assembly GCF_053455715.1). NCBI lineage: Eukaryota > Metazoa > Chordata > Chondrichthyes > Rajiformes > Arhynchobatidae > Rhinoraja > Rhinoraja longicauda. The sequence continues at coordinate 62,687,665 of NC_135953.1, read as the reverse complement.
AATTTTTCTTCCCCAATCCCAATTTATTGCCATTCAGTTAATAATCTACCTTTCGGTATTTTTGCCACCAAAATAGATAACCTCACATTTATGCACATTAACCTACTCCTGCCACGTACCTGCCCACACTTTATCTTGTTTAAACCCTTCAGGAGCTGTGAAAATAATAAATGAATGATTTGTATTTCATATTTTTATAGTTTTTAAGCTTGCTGTGCGTTGAAAACTTGTGTGGTGTTGTCTTTGCCTAGCTTTAGGAAGTTCAAAAGTTCCTTTGCGCCATCATGCATTGCAAAATCTACCACCGAGCTGGGAGTGAGATGCAAGAACTTCCATGAGCATTGCTCCTTTTATACCTGTTGCTTCCAAAAGACATGGGTAGCTGAACCAGGAGTAACTATTGGGGCCTTTTACTGTACTGTTCAGCTTGTGTTAGTCATCAGCATTCTAGTGAATTAGAAAGCAAAGGCAGAGCATTGTTCAACTCTTCAATTTCCCTCCCAACTTGCCTGTTTCGCTGTACCATTATTACGCTGGAATGATCATATTTCAGGCCAAGTACAAGCCAGTGGCTAGAGGCCAGCAGGTTATGGCCACAAGCCAGACATGAGGAATTTACAAATTGGCTCCTTCACAATGGGGATTCGTGGCATGATAAACAAGCTTCTAGATGTGGATGTCACTCCGTCATACAGCATTTGCACTTGCGTCACCTGCAGTTTATTAGCACCATTCATTTTTTTTTCAACCTGTGCACTGCGAGCTGTTCTTTGTCATCAGCAGGGCAAGCTTGATCCCACAACAAAAAAATTCTGTCCACTGCTGTTCCTTGCTGCTGTAGGTTGCCTCCATTCTGCACGCTCGGCCACGGTGCAAGCCCAATCTAACTGAGCCCCAGGCTGCTTGAAGGCCTCCAATGGCCCACTCCGACACCACTTCATATGTCCCGAAATGGAATAATGAAGTTCTACATAATAGCAATAATAACCCGATACCGAGATGGAGAGAGGCACTATCTTCCCCCCCACTGGTCATGCACCATCTCCCCCCCCCCACTGGTCATGCACCATCTTCCCCCCACTTGTTTGCCCCTATTTCCCCAACACTTCCATATATTAAATTTTTGGTGGTCGTGCCATTCTCCATTTCTGCAATTTTTAATGGAATTTGATTATTTAATCCTGTCAGCAGTGGTGGGTGAGGCAGATGCTATAGTGGTATTTAAGAGGCTTTAAGGCAGGCACATGGATATGGAGGGATTATGGATCACGTGCATGCAGTGGATTAACTTGGCATCATGTTTGCCGTAGATATTGTGGGCTGAAGGTCCTGTTTCAGTGCTGTATTGTTCTATGTCCGTTTGTGAGTGTCAGGGAAGTCCACGATTATCCCGTCTGTTGACAGCTGGTCAGCCAGAAGACATTTTAGGGGACTGTGACTTGTCTTTAGGGGACCTCAAACCAGGAGACCAACTTACTGTTGCAGATAGGTGCAGGTAGGGGATTAGCACGAGCAGGCAGCTTGGAGACCTACTGTGCACCACTGTGGTTGCTGAAAGCATGCAGAAGGTCAGGGAAGCACCTGAGCAGTTCAGTGGCACACATGGTAGACCTGCTGCCTCACAGTTCCTGTAACACCTGGATCCACTCTCTTTGGTTCTGTCTGTGTGAAGTTTGCATGCTTTCCCCTGTGACCGGATGTGTTTTCTTTCGGTTGCTCCGTTATCCTCCCACATTGCAATGATGTGTGAGTTGGTAGGTTAATTAGTCACTGTAAATTGTTTTAGTGTTAAATGAGTGGTAGAATATGGTGAGAGTCTATGGGGATGAGGGGGAGGGGATAAAATGGATTAGCATAGAATTTGTCTGAAAGTGGGGCTTGAAGGTCAGCATAGATTTAATGGGCTAACATGTCTGTTTCAATGCTCTAGCACTCTCCCCCCTCCGTCTCCCTCTCGTGATAACCTTAGTGAAGATAAACCTGAAAAATGCATCCTACTGGATTATGTGAGGATTCTGATCTGTTTTTATCTTTGCCCAATTCCTAGATCAACTCATGTGATCAGAACTTGAATCGATGCTGTGAACTTATTGAACTGACCTCAAAGGTGCAAGGTGAACTCTTCACCATCCTCAGCCTTGCAGCAAGCGAAGGTATTAAGTTGGATAGCTCCGCGTTTCACACCTTGCTTTCGCTGTCACCTTTTAAAGATCAAATTCACTTCACAGTCACTTCCTTTACTTGGAGGGCAAGCATCATGTTCCATTTCTTGTCTGCTCAGGGTCAAGGATTTATTTTGGAGGAAGGATAAATAAAAATCCATGTTGAAATAACCTGGGAACGTTACCTGATGAGGCAAAACCACCTGCACTCGGGCCTTTTTTCTCCTCCAAACCGATAAAAATAATATTTTTTTGATTCCACACCTTTGGTCCCAGATCGTCGATTTAATGTTAGGATGCTGGATGGAACTGGTTGACAACCGACCCGTGGACGAGACTAGGCCTGCAAGCTTTATTGAAACATTCTGGTTCTTGATCAGCAGGGTTATGAAGATAGACTGCTGGGGTAACTCAGCAGGACAGGCAGCATCTCTGGAGAGAAGGATTGGTTGATGTTTTGGATCGAGATCCAAAATGTCACCTTTTCCTCTCCAGAGATGCTGCCTGTCCCTCTGAGTTATTCCAGCTTTTTGTGTCTATCATCAGTTTAAACCAACATCTGCAGTTCTTCTTACACATGAAGTCTCTTTAGTTTCTTTTTGAGCTGCTTGCTGCTTTGCACGTACTGCAGTATTATTTTCTATGGAAATTAATGATCCACAGAATAGCAAGCAAGTTATTGGAGTAGATATCACATCCAATATTTTAAATGAACAGGAATTTGGCCAGATTTCCTTGCATGTGTGGAATCCTCCCTGCCTCCTTAAAGTAGTCCCATCTGCACAACTAGACCAGGAAACTATGTGACACTTTTTCAAGATTACTTTTTGCCATTTTTTTAATTTTTAAATAGCACCTTGCAGCTATATCAGTTTTGGATTGCAAACCTCGAGTTCTGAATTTATACCCAGTTTACTCTAATTGCATTTAAAGGAAAAAATCCCTGAATGTAGTCAACTTTCATGTTTTTTTGGGTGACTATTTCATGGTGCTTTCATGACACAAAAATGATAATTTGTCCTTGACACATTTCTCCATTGAGCCCTGAATTAGTTTTATTCACTGGGTATTGAATAGAGTTTTAGCCTTTGACATATGATTGACTTTAAGATAGCTTCATTTAATTTTGCTTCTGAATCAACTTGAGAAAATGAGGATCAGGATGTTGCCGGTCATATATGATGTGGGAAATCTTTCTTTCTGAAGACTTATTCCATACTACATACAGCTGAGAGTGGCAAATAAATTATTACCATCATGTAGGGTAAGGTAGACTGTATTTTTGGTCATCCTGCTCTAGGAAGGATGTCATTAAACTGGAAAGAGTGCAGGGAAGATTTGCAGGATATGGGAGCCTGAGTTGTAGAGAATGGTTGGTCAGGCAAAATGGCGCAGCAGATCGAGCTGTTGCCTCACAGTGCCAGAGACTCTGATCCGATCCTGACATTGGTTACCTATGTGAAGCTTGCACGTTCTCCCTGTGAATGCATGGGTTTCCTGTGGATCCTCTGGTTTCCCCCTACATCCCAAAGGTGTGCTGTTTGTAGGTTAATTGGCCTCTGTAAATTGCCCCCAGTGTGTAGGTAGTGGATGCAAAAGTGGGATAACATGGAACTAGTGTGACCAGGTGATCGGTGGTCAGCATGGACTCGATGGACCAAAGAGCCTGTTTCCATGCTGTATCTTTCGATCAATCAAAAGCCAGGACTTTATTCCTTGGAGTGCAGGAGACTAAGGTGTGATCTTGTACAAGTGTATAAAATCATGAGGGGACAAGACAGGGTGAATTCAGAGTGTCTTTCCCCCAGGGTAGGTGAATAAAGACCAGAGGACATATGTTTAAGATGAGATGGTCAAGAAGATGTAGGAATCTGAGGGACAACTTTTAACTCTGAGGGTGGTAATTATATCGGACATGCTGGCAGAATAGATAGTTGAGGTAGGTACTGTAACAGCATTTAAAAGACACATTGACAGGTACATGGATAGGAAAGATTTAGAGGGATATGGGCCAAACACGAGCTAATGGAACTAACTTAGACGGGGCATTTTACTCACAGGAAATCCCATAGAAATTAAACTCTACGGATTTCTTTCAGGGAGATGTGCAATTGGAGGATCTTTTTAATTTGAAGGAAATAAGATGTGATCTTACCGACTGAAATAGTTTATGGAAATAAGTTTTTCTGGCATTTTTGGAGCACATCATTGTGCACTGGAACATGCTTATTGCTTTTTCTTTTGATTCTCTTTGGTGATATTCCTGAGGCAATGAAGGATGTCAGCCAAACAGAATTCATGCCTATTAGTCATGTTTGATGTGAAAGGCACTGCTCATTTTGGGATTGAGGCTGCCATTTTTGTTTTTAAATAGATAGGCAAAGGCAGGTCTTCTAAAACCAGGCAATAAATGCAGTAATTTGCATCAGACATATCAAAGGCTAGCATTGAAATGAAATCTGATAATAATCTTCTTTACGTTTTTGTTTTAAATAGGTGGTGTGTATTGTGGCATTGATACCATCAAGTCCCGCTTCCTGCCGTGGCTCGGGTCTAACTTTACAGTCATTACCTCAGGAGTGACCTCTGACACCAGCTTTACCCTCCTGCAGGTAGGTGAAAGATGGAAATCCCCGCTGGTCATGTGTCCGCGAACCTAATTTCAGCAATAAAAGAGAAATTGTTATTGCATGATATTCATCAGATTATCATTATATATTTTTTCCTTCTTTCCCCCCTTGAAGTTACTATGCAATATGTTAACCCGGCCACAAGGAAAACTGAGCATCAGAAATCTGCGTAACCCAGCCAGCTATGATCCTTAAAGAAACGTGATTAAGCAATAAACACTGGGTTTAGTTCTAGTTGTATTGGATTTGAATCAAATCAAATGCCTGATGAATGCAAAAGAAAGATTAGATTAAGCAAATAATAAAATTATCTTTAATTTTGACTTCTGAAAAAGACAAAATTCCACGACTGTAATAGTTTAAGTTTAATGGTAGAGAGATTAATTGGCAGTAACTAACAGTTTATCACATTGTTAAAGTGCTGTACTAATTATCTGTGAAGTTTCAGACAGGGGAATAAAAATGGACATTTCCATGTAGCTTGTGAAGCCTGATTCACGCCAACGTTATTTTGAAGGCAATAATATTCTTTGATAAACAACCATTGCTGTTAAACTGGCACCTCAATTTGAACCTTTAATGAAACATGTAACAATTAAAACACAAAGTGTTGGAAGAACTCAGCAGGCCAGGCAGCATCTGTAGAGGGAATGGGTAAGTTACTTTTAGACTGAAGTCTGGAGATGGATCCCGACCGAAACATTGCCTAACCATTCCTTCCACAGATGCTGCCTGAACCACTGTTCCTCCTCCTCTCTTTGACGGGAGTTTAGCAACATGCTCTCTCGCTGCTCCCCCTCTGTGATTCCTCCTGCCCTCCTACTACCTCCTCTCCTCCAGCACTTTAGGTTTTTTTACTCAAGGTGCTAGCATCTATAGTTCTTGTGTCTAGAGTAACAATTACATTTGTTTCTATAATATTTTTCGTGCCTTGATTGTTAAAATGAACTGATTCATGAAATTAAATTTCAAATATCCTCTGGTAGGCAGGGATGCTAAATAGTAATATGAAGGAAAGAAAGAATTGAGTGTGCATCTGTCATAACAATATATTCCAAATGCTTTGACTGAAGCTTTTATGTAAACATTGTTGTAAAATATGAAATGTATCAACCAACTTGTGCACAACAAGTTCACAGAAACAGTTGCGTGATGACCAGGTAATCTGCTTTTGGATTTTGGCACAGTGGGCCCAGTATGTGAGAAAGAATAAGAGCTTGTATTCTTATGTTTAGAAGAATGAGAGGTAGTGCCATTGAAATGTATAACACTTTTATGGAGCCTGATAGGGTAGAAGTGGATTTGATGTTTCCCTTGGCTGGGGTGTACATTCTCAAAATAATGGGCTAGGCTTTCAGTGCTGAGATGAAAATGTACTTCTTGCTCAGAGTTTATTGAATATTTGGAATTCTGTATCTGTGGTGGCCCAGTTGCTGAGTACATTCAAGGTGGACTTTGATAAACATTAAAGGTACTAAACATGGATAGGACAGGTTTGGAGGGATATGGGACTAATGTAGCTGGGACATTGTTGGCCGGTGCGGGCAAGTTGGGCCGAAGGGCCTGTTTCCACACTGTATCACTATGACACTATAATAGTATTGGTTTATTATTGTCACAAGCACTGAGATACAGGTAAAAACTTGCACACTATCCAGGAAAATTATGCTATACATGAGTATAACTTGTCGTGCAAAAGAGAAAGAGTGCAAAAAATGGTGTTGCAGCAACAGACAGTGCATTGGGACTACACCCTCAGCATATGAAATTCTGTTCAAGAGCCTGATGGTGGCAGGGTAAAAGCTATTCTTGAATCTGGTGTAATAAACTTTCAAGTGTTTATCTCTTCTGTCTGACAGGACAGGGGAGAAGAGGAAATGATTGGGTGTGAGATTTTTGATTATTTTAGCTGCTTTCCTGAGACAGCAGGATGTGTAAATGGCATCAACCGAGGGAGGTAAGTTGAGGATGGTGTGTGGGGTGGCAGAGGGAGGTGAGTTGAGGCTGGTGTGTGGAATGGGCTGGGCTGCATCTGCAACTCTTGGCCTTAGGCCCACTTCTGATGAAATAGAGGCATGGGTGTGCTTTCTTAGCCTTGGAGCCAATGTAGTTGGATGAATACAAATTGTTTGTAATACTTGCATCCAGAAACTTAAAGCTCCACTGCAGTACAGGACTTGATGGCCTGAGCTATGTTGAGTGGTTGAGTAGGCTAGGACTTTATTCCTTGGAGCGCAGGTGGATGAGGGGTGATCTTATAGAGGTGTATAAGATCATGAGAGAAATAGATAGGACCAATGCACAGTATTTTACCCAGATTGCAGGAATCAAGAACCAAAGGACACATGTTTAAGATGAGGGGGGAAAGATTCAATAGAACCTGAGGGGTAACATTTTTATGGAAGGAGCTATTGGAGTTGAAGCAGTTACTATCACAACGTTTTACAAATACATTTGGACAGGTAAATGGTTAGGATAGGTTTAGAGGGACATGGGTTAAACACAGGCAGGTGGGACTAGTGCAGATGGGGCATGTTGGTCTGCGTGGGCAAGTTGGGCCAAAGGACCTGTTTCCACACTCTGACTCTTTCAACACTATTGAAACAGAATAGGCTTGTATTTCATGCCGCTTCCTGAAGTTGATGCCCAGCTCCATCATCATGCTGACATGAAGAAAGTGTTTTTAAAATTTTGAGACCCTGCTATTAGGCTCTCTATCTCCTTGTTGTACTCCATCTCAGCAATGTTTGAGATCTGGCCTTCTACAGTGCTGTCATCTGCACCCTTGTAAATTGAGTTTGCAGTATTTGGCTGCACAATCGCGAGTGTAAGGAGTATAGTAAGGGGCTGATAAGACAACCTTGTAGAGCACTGGTGTTAACAATTTTTGTGGAGGATGTTTTTCCACCTGTCCTTGCTGATGACAGTCTATGGGTCAGGAAGTCAGGCATCCAGTGGCAGTGGAGGTGTTGAGTCCATGGAAACGGAGTTTGGAGATGAGTATTGAAGGTGGAGCTATAGTCCAGAGAAACAAGTCTGGCGTAGATGTCCTCATCTATCCCTGGAATATCTGTAAAAAGGACCATGGAGATGGCATCTGTTGACTGTAAATGAACTGCAGTGGATCGAGGTTCTGGCAGGTTGGAATCAACGTACGCCGCGACCAACCTCTCAAAGTACTTCATGATAATGGATGTCTGAACCTTTGGACCTTGCTTCCCTTTGTCATCAGAAGATACGGTCCTGTTAAAGCAAGTACTCCTTGGACTGGTGTAGGAAGAGTTAAAGATGTTGGTGAATATTTCTGTCAGCTGGTCTGCCCAGGTCTGAGGTCAACCTGGGGTCACTATCCGGGCCAGTTGCTCTCCTGGTTACTCACAGAAAGGCTGAGCTGACGTCTGTAAAGGTGACTGTGTGTGTGTACAGGTACACCCAGTGCTGTGGAGTTGGTGCAGGACTCGAGCGCTGATGAATGCTGGAGCAGGCATGAGGAGACATGATTCTATTTATTTTCATTTGTTCTATTTACTCAAAAGCAGCCATGCGTCAAAATCAAAACATTGCTCAATTGGTGTTTATCTGCATAATTAGATGTTTCTCGTACAGTATCTTTTGCACTTCATAGAAACATAGAAAATAGGTGCAGGAGGAGGCCATTTGGCCCTTCGAGCCAGCACCACCATTCATTGTGATCATGGCTGATCATCCACAATCAATAACCCATGCCTGCCTTCTCCCCATATCCCTTGATTCCACTAGCCCCTAGAGCTCTATCTAACTCTCTTTTAAATCTATCATGTGATTTGGCCTCCACTGCCCTCTGTGGCAGAGAATTCCACAAATTCACAACTCTCTGGGTGAAAAAGTTCCTTCTCACCTCAGTTTTAAATGGCCTCCCCTTTATTCTAAGACGGTGGCCCCTGGTTCTGGACTCGCCCAACATTGGAAACATTTTTCCTGCATCTAGCTTGTCCAGTCCTTTTATAATTTTATATGTCTCTATAAGATCCCCTCTCATCCTTCTAAACTCCAGTGAATACAAGCCTTGTCTTTTCAATCTTTCCTTATATCCCAGGGATCAATCTCGTGAACCTATGCTGCACTGCCTCAATTACAAGGTTGTCCTTCCTCAAATTAGGAGACTAAAACTGTACACAATACTCCAGACGTGGTCTTACCAGGGCCCAATACAACTGCAGAAGGACCTCTTTGCTCCTATACTGAAATCCTCTCATTATGAAGGCCAACATGCCATTGGCTTTCTTCATTGCCTGCTGTACCTGCACGCCAACTTTCAGTGACTGGTGTACAAGGACACCCAGGTCTCGCTGCAGTTCCCCCTTACCTAACCTGACACCATTGAGATAATAATCTGCCTCCTTGTTTTGGCTGCCAAAGTGGATAACCTCACATTTATCTATATTTTACTGCATTTGCCCACTCGCTCAACCTGTCCAGGTCACCCTGCAACCTCCTAACATCCCCATCGCAGTTCATACTTCCACCCAGCTTTGTGTCATCTGCAAACTTGCTAGTGTTACTTCTAATTCCTTCATCCAAATCATTAATATATATGGTAAACAGTTGTGGCCCCAACACCGAGCCTTGCGGCACTCCACTCGCCACTGCCTGCCATTCTGAAAAGGACTCGTTTACTACTCTTTGCTTCCTGTCTGGCAACCAATTCTCTATCCATGTCAACACCCTACCCCCAATACCATGTGCTCTAATTTTGCTCACTAATCTCCCGTGTGGGACCTTATCAAAGGCTTTCTGAAAGTCTAGATACACTACATCCACTGGCTCCCCTTCATCCATTTTACTTGTCATATCCTCAAAAAATTCCAGAAGATTAGTCAAGCATGATTTCCCTTTCATTAATCCATGCTGCCTTGGACTTATCCTTTTACTGCCATCCAAATGCACTGTTATTACCTCTTTAATAATTGACTCCAGCATCTTTCCCACCACTGATGTCGGACTAACTGGTCTGTAATTTCCTGTTTTCTCTCTCATTCCTTTCTTGAAAAGTGGGATAACATTAACTATCCTCCAGTACACAGGAACTGATCGTGAATCTATTGAACATTGGAAAATGATCACCAATGCGTCCACTATTTCTAGAGCCACCTCCCTGAGTACCCTGGAATGCAGACCATCAGGCCCTGGGGATTTATCAACCTTCAGTCCCATCAGTATACCCAATACTATTTCTTGCCTAATGCAAATTTCTTTCAGTTCCTCTACCCCCCTAGATCTTCTATCCTCTGGTTCATCTGGGAGTTTGTTTGTGTCTTCCTTAGTGAAGACAGAGCCGAAGTACCTGTTCAACTCTTCTGCCATTTCCTTGTTACCCATAATAATTTCACCCATGTCTGCCTTCAAGGGACCCATATTTGACTTTGCTACTCTTTTTCTCTTAACATATCTAAAGAAGCTTTTACTATCTTTCTTTCTATTCTTGGCCAACTTCCCCTCGTACTTCATCTTTTCAGCCCGTATTGTCCGTTTTGTTACCTTCTGTTGTCCTATGAAAGTTTCCCAATCCTCTGGCTTCCCGCTACTGTTTGCTGTGTTATACATCTTTTTAAAAAGTTTTATTCCATCCCTAACTTCCCTTGTCAGCCACGGTTGCCTCCTACTCCCCTTAGAATCTTTCTTCCTCTTTGGAAAGAAATGATCCTGCGTCTTCTGGATTATGCCCAGAAATTCCTGCCTTTGTTATTCCACCGTCATTCCTGCTAGGATCCCTTTCTAGTCGACCTTGGCCAGCTCTTCTCTCAAGAGGAGATAATGTTTTCAAAAAACCAATAATAAATCCAGTCCCTTTCTTAAAAAAAACAAACCTGAAGGTAATTCTGAACATCCCTCTGCCAGGCAACTCATTCCATGCCACAGTATGTTGACACTGCAGAACTAGTTGATCTCATCGGCAACTGATACTATACAAGGAAGAGGTCCTATTCTTAACACTACTATATTTAGTAGGCTGAGTTATAGTTACAATTAGGTACCCATCCTCTCCAGCCCTGCCCCTGCATTTGTCCAAATGTACATCTTCATGCAATTTTACCGTCTATACTTTTCACAAGCAGATTCCATTGAGTAAATTACCTTGATGTTCAGGGCATCTGTTTTGTTCTCTTGATTTCCCAGTATGATATTGAGATGCCAGTTATCTGATTAATGGCAGCAATGGTACTGCAGGAATGGGTGACCTGGAAGACTAAATTGACAGCCAAATCAAACAATAAATGAGGAAACAAAATATTCAGGCTCTGATTATTTGTTGCACAACCCATTCCGCATCCTGAACTGTGGTTATGGAATTCATCAGCTCTCTATATCATTGTGTTTTTATCTTGTCTGATATAAGACACTATATAACTTAGTTTGTTGGCAGAGTAATCTTTCTTGTGTACTAATTCAAATTAGGAGGAATCAATACTCCAATGCTGAATAGTACTCTTGATGATAGACACAAAGTGCTGGAGTAACTCCGCGGGTCAGGCAGCATCTCTGGAGAAAAAGGATGGGTGATGTTTTAGGTTGGGACTTCAGTACTCTTGTATTTCTGATCAACATGTGAGAAAGAATATCAATTTGAACATATGTGTAGGATTTTTTAACTGAGATTTTATAGCTCCCGGTGTGAAATTACTGTAAACAAAGAAATTTTAACAATGGTGTAAAATTTACAAGCTACAAACTTCCATCCATTCAGTCTTGCATCTTTTTTTTCTTTTTGACATTGACTTATCTTATGTAATTGGCCATAATTCAGACTGTGCTTGTTCAAGTACTCGTGTATGGGATAATATTTCTGGTGTGTACTTAATTGTACTGTCTTCAAGGAATCTGCTGAGAAAGACTGGAAACTGTGGGAGCTGACAACAGCCCATGATAAGGAAATGCTGGAGCTGGAGACTGAATTGAACACCACACGTCGCCACCTGGGGGCAGTCAAGCAGGAGTAAGAAATCTAACCTAAAACAATATTTATCTATCTACCATCAAAAAATCTTTAATCATTAGTTACCCTCCTTTATTTTTTGGGAAGTAAGCATTTGTGTGTTTCACATGACAATGGTAGTGTGAAAATATTACAGCAATCAGTGGATTGGACTTCTGAGACCAGCACTTGTCTATTATACCCTTTGTTTAATAAGAGTTTCTTGTCCAAGTGACCAATGGAGGATGTCTGTCAAAACAATCTGATCTGATTTCTTGGACGATGCTGCAAAGGAGCATTTGTACTTGACATGATGTCGTCCCAAGTGCCACTCTTGAGGAACTCTGGCAGCAGAAGGTGAATTGTGACTAGGCGTGCCTGGTTGACTCTTTGGAGTAGTGCAATTTGACCAAGAAATGTTTGCAATTTGCTCCGTGCTGGAAGTAAGCAAAACAAACAAATTTCGACCATTGCCTTGGATGAAAATGTGTTAAACCTATTCATAACACGTTTTAATAAAAATAAAACAGGACAGCACAGGAACAGACTCTTCAGTCCCCAATGTCTGTTCCGAACATGATGCTAAGACCATCACTTATCTAAGTGCACATAACCCATATCCCTCCATTCCCTGCATATCCATATGTCTATCCAAAAGTCTCTAAATTCCATTAATGTATTTGCTTCAACCGCTACACAGTCACCCACTGTGTAAAAAAACCCAACAAAATCTGCCCTGCAGACCTCCTTTAAACTTTGCCCCTCTCACCTTAAAGCCAAGAATTGAGTACAATGCTCTGTTCACAATAGGTCTGCCAGCACTGGAGATTTTGAGCAAAACATAAAATGCTGGAGTAACGTAGCGAGTCAGGCAGCATTTGCGTGAGGGAATGAACAGGCAATTAGTTTAGGATTCTTCATCAGATTGTTTGCAATAAGGGGGAGGGATTTTGTTGTGTTAGTCTGGAAGAGTGGGTCATTGTTGGTCTTTATGCTGCAGGTTAGCAGAAGCTCATCTGGAACTGGACGATACTCAGAACAAATCAGTTGTGGCATTCCAAGTGACGGAGGATGAAATGATAAGAATGAGAAACGAGTGAGTGTCAAGTCTTTAAATAATCTTTCTTGCAAACACCAACTAGCTGGTGGGAGGGGTCTGACATTTGACTGATATTGGCATGAGGTCTTGGGTCCAAGCCCAGTTTGGAATCTGTTCTCAGTGACTGTGCTGAAATGAGATGAAAGACTAATCACTATTTCTTTTTATCCCTTTTCTGATCACAGCAACATGTCTGGACATGATAAACTTGTGACATGAACGGCACATGTAATATCAGTTCCATAGGAGCATAAGACATAGGAGCAGAAATAGGCTATCCAGCCCATTGTGTCTACTCTGCCATTCAATCATGGATGGTCTATTTTTCACTCTTAACCCTATTCTCCTGTCTTCTCCCCAGAACCCTTGATGCTGTTCCTAATCAATAACTTGTTCATTTCAACTTTTAACATTCCAAACTCTTAACTTGGAATAAAGACTTCCTTAAGCTTGTATGCAAAACTATATCTTTATGGAAAATAGGGAAACTATTGTAGGTATTGGTTGGGGGTAGGTTCTACACTACCCTGCTCATTGTTTGCTGGTGTGCCCCATGAAACGTTTGGAATGTTAAAAGTTGAAATGAACAAGTTATCTTAACCAAACCAGTTAACCAAACAATCTCTTGTATATACAGTTCCTGAATATAATAATGCTACAGCTGATAGTCAGAGAATTGTAGAGCACGGAAACAGTCCCTTTGACCCATCTTGTCCACGCTGACCAAGTTGGCATATTGGGCTAGTCCCTATTGCCTGCATTTGGCCCAATGCCCTCTAAATCTCTAAATGCATCTGGGTCCACAAGATCTCTCTTCCTGCAGCTGAGATCAGAACAGTACTCTAAGTCTGACCTCACTAGTGACTTGTAGAATTGTATCATGATGCCCACTATTTTGTACTCCATACCCTTCCCAATAAAGACAAGTATGCCAAATGCATTCTTCATCGCAATGTCCATCTCACTTGCCTCTTTTAGAGAACCATATACTTCCAGATCTCTCTGTTCTGCAACACTCTTCAGGAGACTACCATTTACTGTGTAAGCCAGGCCTTGTTTTGGCAAAGAAAAGTTTGACACCTCACACTTGTCAGAGTTAAATTCAATTTGCCATTCCTTGGCTCACCTTCCCAACTGATCTAGATCTTGATGTAAACTTGGACGTACATCCTCACTGGCCACTATACCACCAAGTTGGGTGTCATACTGTAAATTTACTAACAATGTTAACTACATTGTCATCCAAATTGCTAATGTATATAGTGAATAGCAGTGGCCCCAGTGGCATCGACCCCTGTGAGTCGCCACTGGTCACAGGTCTACCCACCCTTGGACTCCTTGCACCAAGCACATTTTGAATCAAAACAAATTGGTTAGCTCACCTCAGTTATTGTTGATATGAACTTTACATAATTGTAAAAGGAAAATTCTAGGCCAAAGGCAGGGCGAGTCACCTGAATAATGTTAAAGATGAGCAATTCTATTCAATCACCTTTCAAACTTGTTGTTTTTGAATTTAGAGACATACAGCACAGAAATAGGCCCTTCAACCCATCAAGTCTGTGATCACCCCGTACACTTGCACTATCCTACACACTAGGGACAATTTACAATTTTTGTTTACCAAAGCCAATTAACCTACAAACCTGTATGTCTTTGGAGTGTGGAAGGAAACCACAGCACTCAGAGAAAACCCACGTGATCACACGGAGAACATACTGTATAAACTCTGACATCCCCGAACTTGGGTCTTTGGAGCTGTAAGGCAGCAACTCTACCACTGCCCCTGTGCACCACTGTTAGCATTTTATTCCATGTAGACCACAGAAACTGTGTTTTTTAACTGCTGAATGTTGACATTAAAAACTCGAGTGTTGTCAGAGCATGGATCTACTATTTTATATACTATTTTATCTACTATTTTATATATCTACTATATCTACTATTTTCAATTTGGTTGTTTGTTGCCTGGTAGAATGCATGATTTGATAGCTTTTTGATGAGATAACTGATCAGGACAATGCAGTTGATGTCCTGTGTGTTGATCTCCAGGAGCCTTTTGATAAGATTACTCACAGCAAGCTTATCACTTGGTATGAAAAGGGTCACTGATAGAAGGTCAAGCTGAATGGTTGCTTTTCAGAGTAAAGTATATAGTGGAGTTTTCAGGATTGGTATCGGTGTCCTTGCATTTTCTTTATCTATATTAATGATCCAGACTTGAGGGTGCAAACTGTTTCTAAATTTGTGGATGGGTGAAACCTGAGAGTTGCTTAGGTTGAGAACCAGCATGGAAATAGAACACAGAACACAGGAACAGGCCCTTTGGCCCACAATGTTTGTACCAAACATAATGCCAAGATAAACTAATCTTGTCTGCCTGTACATGACTCGTATCTCTCCATTCTGTGCCTATCTAAAAATCTCTAAAATTCCACTATGGTATCTGCCTCCACCACCATCCGGGCAGGGTTCCAGGTACTGTGTGTAAAGAAAAACTCTCCCATCTCCTTTAAACTTTTCCCCTCTTGCCTTTAAACCAATGCCCTCTCGTCTTTGACATTTCCACATCTCCACATTTCCAGGGCGAATAGCCTGCTGCTGTACTGTAACCATTCTATGAATTAGATAACCATTGCCGGCAATAATGTTAACATAGTTGCTGATAAAAATAAAGCCAAATTACTTCTGTGGAGCAGGCTTGCCACAAAGGTATTTGTGAAAGGGGTCTTAGAAACATAGAAAATAGGTGCAGGCGTAGGCCATTCGGCCCTTCGAGCCTGCACCGCCATTCAATATGATCATGGCTGATCATCCAGCTCAGTAACCTGTACCTGCCTTCTCTCCATACCCCCTGATCCCTTTAGCCATAAGGGCCACATCTAACTCCCTCTTAAATATAGCCAATGAACTGGCCTCAACTACCTTCCGTGGCAGAGAATCCCACAGACTCACCACTCTCTGTGTGAAGAAATATTTTCTCATCTCAGTCCTAAAAGACTTCACCCTTATCCTTAAGCTGTGACCCCTGGTTCTGGACTTCCCCAACATCGGGAACAATCTTACCGCATCTAGCCTCTCCAACCCCTTAAGAATTTTATATGTTTCAATAAGATCCCCCCTCAGTCTTCTAAATTCCAGTGAATATAAGCCTAGTCTATCCAGTCTTTCTTCATATGAAAGTCCTGCCATCCCAGGGATCAATCTGGTGAACCTTCTCTGTACTCCCTCTAATGCTAGAATGTCTTTCCTCAGATTAGGAGACCAAAACTGTACACAATACTCCAGGTGCGGTCTCACCAAGGCCCTGTACAACTGCAGCAGAACCTCCCTGCTCTTATACTCAAATCCTCTTGCTATGAATGCTAACATACCATTCGCTTTCTTCACTGCCTGCTGCACCTGCACGCTTGCTTTCAATGACTGGTGCACCATGACACCCAGGTCACGTTGCATCTCCCCTTTTCCTAATTGGCCACCATTCAGGTAATACTCTGCTTTCCTGTTCTTGCCGCCAAAGTGGATAACCTCACATCTATCCACATTATATTGCATCTGCCATGCATTTGCCCACTCTCCTAATCTATCCAAGTCACTCTGCAGCCTCCTAGCATCCTCCTCGCAGCTAACACTGCCACCCAGCTTCGTGTCATCCGCAAACTTAGAGATGTTGCATTCAATTCCCTCGTCCAAATCATTAATATATATTGTAAATAACTGGGGTCCCAGCACTGAGCCTTGCGGTACCCCACTAGTCACTGCCTGCCATTCCGAAAAGGACCTGTTTATTCCTACTCTTTGCTTCCTGTCCGCCAACCAATTCTCTATCCACCTCAACACTGAACCCCCAATACCGTGTGCTTTAAGTTTGTACCCCAATCTCCTATGTGGGACCTTGTCGAAGGCCTTCTGAAAGTCCAGATATAACACATCGACTGGTTCTCCCTTATCCACTCTACTAGTTACATCCTCGAAAAATTCTATAAGATTCGTCAGGCATGATTTGCCTTTCATAAATCCATGCTGACTTTGTCTGATGATTTCACCACTTTCCAAATGTGATGCTATCACATCTTTAATAACTGACTCTAGCAGTCTTCTGGCTGTCTTGGAAGGAAACTGTTGGCTGACCACCAGAGGGCTGCAATGCCGATTTGATGGTCACCTGGACAAGGGTCCTTCGAGCAGAGCTGTAGGAAGGTGAAGTAAAAGACATCCTGGTGTTTCTCGGGCATTATTTGTATTTAGTTTAATAGCCAGAAAAGGCATATCTTGGGAGAAATGAGTCAGAGCTTGCATGGCAGAGCTCTAAAGAAGACATTGGGGGAATAAACGCTATCTTTTTTCAAATTTCCCCCATCTACACTATTTTGATTTTGTTACAAACATCTATCCTTTCTTTTGGATTCTCCAACACCCAGAAACAACTGGATATAGTGTTTATGAGATTAACTTTGTCTGCTCTATCTAAATGCTCTGTTTTAATTAGGCACATGGATATGCAGTGAATGGAGGAGTATGGATTATGTGCAGGCAGATGAGATTAGTTTATGCTCGGCATTATGCTCGGCATTATGCTCGGCACAGATGTGGGCCAAAGGGCCTCTTGCTGTGCTGTACTGTCCTATGTTCTATTTAAACCTTTCCTGACCTGCTGAGTTACTCCAGCACTTAGTGTTTGCTCAATATTTCAACATCTGCAGTTTCTGTGTAAACATTTCCACTATTAACAAGAGAACACTTTTTTTTTTCTCTCTCAAACAATTTCTTCGGCATTTTGATTTAAGCCGTTTCATGTATTTTCCAGACTGAGATCAGTTCGTGAGCAAGTGAGATACTACAAACAAAAGGTGGATATGCTGGATGATTATGAACACAAGATCAGACAACTGAAGGACGAGGTCTCCTTCCTCTCGGCTGAGAAATCCTTGCTGCGGGAAAGGTATTGTCCTCTCATGCCACAATCCCTCTGATTCCCTTTGCCATTTCCTCCTCAAACCTCACTGCCTTGGGTTCCAAATAATAATTATGCTTCCAGCAATGCCATTAAACTATTGTACAGGTGATTCAGTATGAGCTGGGGATTTCTACAATGGGTTTGAATGTTTGATGGCATCACAGATATAGTCACCAGGAGAAAACGCAAATTGGAGGAACAGCTCCTCGTATTTTGCTTGGGCACCTTACAACCCAGCGTATGAATATCGATTTCTCTAATTTCAAGTTTTCCCTCTCTCTCTCTCTGCTGCTATCCCACTAGTCATCCTGCTAGTTTCACTGTTTGCATCTATATATCCGTTCCACAACCAACAATGGACCATTGTGGGCTCCACCTTTCCTTTGTCATCGGTGCTGGCTCTGATTTGTTCTGAACCTTTTCATACCTCTAGTTTCCATCTCCCCTGCCTCTCCATCTGAAGAAGGGTCTCGACCCAAAACGCCACCGATTCCCTTTCTCCAGAGATGCTACCTGACCTGCTGAGTTACTCCACCATTTTGTGTCTACCAGGTCATCATGTGGGTTGATAATTAAAATCGTTCACTATTCAGTTGTGCGGCACAGGAGCTGAATTTTTAACTTGCTCTGTTGAGTGGCCTGGATGTTTGGTCCGACAAAGCTGGAATACATAAACTCGTCAATGGGGCCTTCCTGTTGATCTGTACTGAGATCCGAGCAGGGTGGGATGGCTAATTTCCCAATCTGATCAAAGCAATGAATAATGGTTCGGAGCAAGTAGTAACCACAGAGGTAGGGTGA
Organism: Rhinoraja longicauda; assembly: GCF_053455715.1. Lineage (NCBI taxonomy): Eukaryota > Metazoa > Chordata > Chondrichthyes > Rajiformes > Arhynchobatidae > Rhinoraja > Rhinoraja longicauda. Next base: position 62,669,064 of record NC_135953.1, on the reverse strand, counting down.
AACATTTTGTGTCGCTTTCTTTGAGATTAGGAGTGCACCTCATGTGTCACGCCTGCTGTGATCCCACCCTGCTGCACGTGGCTGGACAAACAGTCCCACCATTTCTCTGGTCCCAGCAGGTACCTCTGACCTCCTGCCCTGGAACAGATGCAAATGTGGTCAATAGTAATTGAAATGACCTGGGTGTATTCATTGATGCTTTGGTGAGTGAATTTTGAAGGGGCTTCAAAACACACCCGTCAAAAAACTGACCTGCAGTTAGAACCCGTCAACTAAACAGTTTTATTCCTTGTTTACACAGTTTCACTCTAGGTTTAGATGACTAGTCTCCAAAGGAAAGTGCTATAAGGTACCAAAAGTGGATTTTGCGTGTTTGTTGCCATCTCCAGCTTAATGATGACACTGTCACAGAAGCACGTTTAGCCATCATACACCACAAGATACTGGTCCCACTCTCCCCAAAGAGGCTGAAGGAAATGTTGCAAGGCCGAACAATACTTGTATTTTTTTTCCCCAACTATCATTGCGGCTGAGCCGGCCTTTGTTGCCCTCTGAAGGGCCCTTGGTGAGGGTTGCTGCAGGACAGTTGGCAGCAGGAATCCTGCCCTCTGCTCGCTCCTTCCAACCCCTTGGATGGGCAAGGAAATCCCTGCACAGGCCAGAAGGAAAACTTGGGATGTTCCCATTCCCAGAGCCTCAGAGTGGGGGGAATTGCCTTCAACCCAGGGGATGGCTGTAGGAGTAATTCCTCTTAACCTGCCCTCTAATCCAAACCCCGTTCCTCAACACCATCTTTACATTATTGTCTGGGCTGTGGTGGGAGGTCTCTACTCTTCCGAGCAGGAACTTGGAGTGGGAATCCTGCTCATCGTTCCTTGAGACCACCTGTAGGCAACTTTTATGCAGTGGACTGCTGCTGACAGGATGCACCCTGCAATACCCCATGCATCCCACCTGACAAGCTGAGATACTCCAGCACTTTGTGACCTTTTCCCCCCATGTTTAAACAGGCTTCACCTGTTCTAAAGAAGGGTTTGCCAGGATTTTTTTTCCCTCTGAGCTGAGAGGTTCATGCTCCCATGGACCTGATCTTCTGCTGTGCTGATGCTAAGCCCAAGTTACCCTGCTGTGTTGTGCGATGACATAAGGTGAGTCTTCTGTTTTGTTCATTTCTTCTTTATTCGAGTGGATTTATTAAAATCTAAAAGTTCCTGTCACATGTTCCTCCACACAGTGAAATTCTTTGTTTTGCATGCAATTCAGTGAAATCATGCTACACATAAGCACAATCATAAATAAGTACAAGAGTCCAATGACTGTAGTGTAAGAACAATAGACTTCTCTGACGCAATACACAGTGGCCACATTTCCAGCACCACCTTCTGCTCTTCAAGATCTCAAAATACTTGTCTTGGCCTTAGAGCTCCGTTGTCCTGGCAGCACTGGATTGGTGTTGCAGGGGTCGGCCTAGCCTGGCAATGCTGTCCACATCATCTGCAGCTGTAGAGCATGTCCGGTCCACTCGCTCGGCCTCTGTGGGTCCTCCAGCAGCCCAATCTACCGATTCCTCAACCCCTAGATTTGTCACATAAGTAGCCTTGTACCCATCCACCTCAGTGTTTGAATCTTTCTTTCTTGGGACAGAAACACTTTTTTCTTTTGGAAGTTCCTCCTCAATCTGCTTCATCCACACAGTCAAGCAGCACATTCCTGAATGTAACAATTGAGAAAACAAAAGGCTGCTTCTTGTCCCTCCCAGTTTCTTTCTCCGATTATTCTCTTAAATCCGTGTGCTCTGGTGACTATTTTGGCAGATTGGGAGTAAAACAAAAACTTACTCAGTTTGGAGAGGAGCTGAAATTGTGGCAACTTTGCTTTTAATTAGCCGAATGGTGACACTGAAGTCGAGCATCTGAAATTTGCCCGATTGCAGACTGAACTAACGTGCCAAGCTTAGACTTGGTTTAAGAAAAAGTATTCAAGTGTTGTACTCTATTTTATTTTTAAACAACTCCCCTCTTGTGTTTCAGAGATGCATGTCTAGGATTAGCCCAGTTGCAGCAAGATATATATAGCAGTGGCAGCACATCATGCTCGGGAACCAAAATGGGTAACCTGCAACATGCTGACATTATAATACAGCTTGTGTTGAGGCTTTGCGTACAGGAATGGGGATGCCTTGCTACACTGTTGTAGGAGTGCCGTAAGGCCACACTGTGTGGTTTTGATTTCCTTATCCAACAAACTGTATAACTCTGAGCAAGAGCAGGCCACTTCATTCTTTAAGCCTGTCCCGTCCTTCATTGAACCGGCCGACCCCTGTGCGGAGCCGGTTCAGGGCGACCCACTCTTTGCGGGGCATGTCCGAGCCGGGTGGGGCTGTGGTGTTTGGTGCGACAGTGAATTGAGGAGGTTACGATGTCTGTTCCCAGCTGGTTCTCCATGCTCCTAGTATGTTGAAACCGGAGCCACAGAGGGTCGCTGCATGACGGGAGAAAGCGTGACGAGATGACAAGTGTTGAGGTCCCAGTTGCTGTGAACCCTGGGCGAGGTGGTGCAAAGGATGTTTGGCGTCCGATGGGGCCTTGCACACCAGCCTATGAGTGAAGAACTCTCTGCGAAGCTTAGCGGGTGCGATACCTGCGAGCACCGGCAGGAGATCCGTCGGAGTAGGGTGTAGGCAGTCAGTGATGATCCGCATGGTGTCATTGAGGGCGGCGTCTAGCTTGCTAGTATGAGCACTGTGGCACCATGCTGGGGCAGCGTACTCAGCGTTGTGTCTGTGTGTGTCTGTGCCTTTCCTCATATCCTGAGATGGATTCTTGTTCTAAACACCCCAGCCTGGGGAAACATCCAGCCTGTCTAGCCCTGTAACAACTTACTCAGTTTCAAAATTGATCTCTGATCATTCTTCGAAGCGCTAGCGAATACAAACACAGTTGACTTAATCGTTCCTCGAACAGTAGTCCTGCCTTCCTGGAGAAGCTGCCTGTCCCGCTGAGTTACTCTAGCATTTTGTGTTAATCTTTGGTTTAAACCAGCATCTGCAGTTCCTTCCTGCACTTATACTTACTGTTTGTTTTCTGTGTACCAAACAACATTCTCTACGTGACCACCCCCCCTTCCCCAAATATCATGCACTGTAATTTTATACTTTTTATGTAGGACTTTATCAAAAGTTTTCTAGATATCCAAGTGCATCACATCTACTGGTTCACCCTTATTCATTTAGCCAGTTACATCCTCGTACTCCAGTAAATTAGTCAAACATGATTTCCATTCAGAAATCCATATTGACTTTTACTTTGTGTCCAAGGACCCTGTTATTTCTTCCTTTACATTAGCTTCCTGCTTCTGATATTGGCTAACCGATAGTTCACTTTTCTCCCCCTCCTTTTTTTAAACAGCATTTGCCACACTTCAATCTACCTGGAGTATTCAACAATCTATCTGAAAAATGACATCTAATGCGTCCACTATTTCACAACCATCTTCATAGTAATCTGGGATTCAAGTTACTGGGCTCTGTGGATAGAAACATAGAAAATAAGTGCAGGAGTAGGCCATTCGGCCCTTCGAGCCTGCGCCGCCATTCAATATGATCATGGCTGATCATCCAACTCAGTATCCCGTACCTGCCTTCTCTCCATACCCACTGATCCCTTTAGCCACAAGGGCCACATCTAACTCCCTCTTAAATATAGCCAATGAACTGGCCTCAACTACCTTTTGTGGCAGAGAATTCCACAGATTCACCACTCTCTGTGTGAAAAAAACCATTCTCATCTCGGTCCTAAAAGACTTCCCCCTTATCCTTAAACTGTGACCCCTTGTTCTGGACTCCCCCAAACTATACTCTCGGTAGCACCATGGACTATGGTGTGTGGGGGGTGGGGAGCACCATGGATTGTTGACAAATTATTTATCAAGTGTAAGCTCCGACACTGGGTACAAATGAGCTATTTGATGACAAGGCCATCTAGGCAAAGCCTGGTATCCACTTGTGTGCACTTGCAACAAAGATGTAACACAGTCAGGAGTAAGAACACTGGCTGACTTTTCTGCTCAATCCAGGTGTAAGTAACGTCATTGAGTCATTCATGGAATTGACCTGAAAGCCGTCCTATTCATGGTAATATCATTATAATGTTAAGTCCTGAGCAGAAAGGGACTATAAGCTCCCTCATTGGATAATTATTTTTTTAATTATTTGGACCATTAAGTACTCCTTGTATTTATATTAAAGCCACAGTGGCGCAATGGTAGAGTTGCCTCCTTATAGCACCAGAGACCCTGGTTCTATCCCGATTATGGGTGCTATCTGTATGGAGTTTGTACGATCTCACTGTGACCTTGTGGTTTTCTCCAGATGCTCCGGTTTCCTCCCACATTCCAAAGACATGCTGGTATGTTGGTGAATTGGCTTCTGTAAATTGTCCCTAGTGCTTAGGATAGAATTGGAGTATGGGTGATTGTTGGTCAGTGCGGACTTGGTGGGCCAAAGGGCCTATTTCCACACTGTATCTCTAAAAACTAGCCACAAATAAAGAAAGTGCCTTCGCTTTTGCCCCAAATAAAGAAGGAAGTCTTTGCCCACTGACTCAAATAATTATCAAGGGAGACATTTTTCCTTTCTGTCCTTTTTTGTGAAACCATCAATCTCTTCTTTATGAGGAGTTTGCAATCTTATTTTGCATTGCACACAGACTAAATATTCCCCAAGAAAGTGCAGAGGAAATGGAAACAATGTGATCTCAATCCTAAAGCGCATTTTAAATCTGCACCAGTTCTTGAGTTGGCAAATCAAAATATGTTACTAAATGCAGTCAATGACTTAACTTGTCTAACATTTATTATTCTCCCACACCCACCCATCCCCTTGATAGTTGGCAGCTGCCAAGAAAATGAAATGTATTTTATAATGGAATGGGTAAATTTATTAATTCAAAACACTGCTCTATGTTTAATATTGTGTTTTATAGGAATTGTAATAATTGTTCTTTTTGTTTTGAAGAGTCCCAGGTCGTTGTTCCCCGATCTCTTTCCCATCTGTGAGCCGTTTCTCTCCAACTTACGGTAAACTGACTAACGCCTCTCGTCAGACCCGACTGATATCCCGCTTCAATGACATTTACGCCAATGAGCGTCTGCATGCACAGAACCTACTGAGACGCTACGTTGATGATCTAGAGATGGTGCAGCAAATAATATTCATTGCAACAGCTGTGAGTAAAGAGATTATGATAGAACAACGCATTGCAGTATGGGGACGCACTTCCTGAAGGCCTTACAGATGTGGAGTTGTTTTGGATTAAGGTCCAATGTTTAAGGATTTGGGCACAATGGAGATTAGTGACTGTATGCTGTAAAATCTCATCAATTTTCACCAACTGGAGAATTGATGCCTCCATTAATTACAACAAAATACAAAAAGGCATTAGAAAGCCAACCCATTTTGAACCAAGGTGAGAAGAGGTTTTCTGTGAGAAAACCAAGGTGAGAAAAGGTTTTGCATCTTTAAGATTCTCTATCCCAATGGGTGGTGGATGTTTAGCTGAATTTTTCCTATTTGAGACAGAACATGAGCGGTGACACAGTGGTGCAGTTGATAGAGCTGCTGCCTTGTTGTGCCAGAGATCCAGGTTTGATCTCTGGTGCTGTCCGTGTGGATTCTGTATCTTCCTGTGACTGCATGGATTTCCTCAGGGTTCCGGTTTTCTTCCACATCCCAAAGACATGAGGGTTTGTGGGTTAATTAGCCTGTGTAAATCATCCCTAGTGTGTAGAGTTGATGCAAAAGTGTGAACGGATGATCGATAGTTAGTGTGCACTTGGTGGGTCGAAGGGCCTGTTCCCATGCTGTGAATTTCATTCAATTGAATCAATCAAATTTCATGTCACCAATTCCCTCATAGGTAAGAGTAGGTAACATTGGGATCTAGGGATATAAATATATGTTGGTGCCACTAGTCACAAACATATGTTGGGCCTAGCTCCATAAATGTTGAGTGTTAGTCCAAAACAACCCCAGATCTGCAGATATACAATGTCATGTGTAAGCAATGTATTAATGCTTATTTATAGAAAAAGATAATTGAGGGTGGTGAAGGTGTGGAATTCTCTGCCTCAGAAGGCAGTGGAGGCCAGTTCGTTGGATGCTTTCAAGAGAGAGCTGGATAGAGCTCTTAAGGATAGCGGGGTGAGGGGGTATGGGGAGAAGGCAGGAACGGGGTACTGATTGAGAGTGATCAGCCATGATCGCATTGAATGGCGGTGCTGGCTCGAAGGGCTGAATGGCCTACTCCTGCACCTATTGTCTATTGTCTATTGTCTAAAACAGAGGTTAAGTTAATTTTTTTAGCCCAGGATATGTCACAGTGGATTCTGGGGGAGGAGGGGGGTGGGGGGGGGGGGGGGTGCTGAAGAGGGATCGGGCAATGGAGCCTCAGAAAACTAATTCTATTATTTTAATGTTGTCTCTGAATATTTCTCTGAATAGATGATGTAAATAAACCTATGGTGCACCGTTGCGATTTCAATTTATCGATACAGTTGAGTGGTCAAATGTCACGTTTAATACAAGTCCTCTTTGTTAACTTGGTAGTGGCCTGAACTATGAGCTTTGTTTATCGAGCAGCTAATTGATTGCTTTAAATGTGAATTTCTCTAAGTTTAAAGAATTCATATTGCTGGTGCAGAAGTTTGGTTCTCAGTCTGTTGGAGTGACTGCAGGTATGGTGACATGCAGCTACAATGATATGGACACTGGATGGCAGTGCAGACCATCTAATTGCTGCATCTGGCCTTGTTTTTGTAGCCAATGTTCACCTTTTTTCAATCCTACAAAGCAAGTGAACCAGTGTGCATGGTTAGTGATCAAGAACAGATGTTCAATTAGTGAGAGATGATCCAGGAGGAGTAGTTTGTTGCCTATTGTGTAGAGTAAAAGTTGGTGAATGTGGTGTATTCTTGAACCCGGAAGATGGGAGCTCAGGGCAGCTGAGGACTTTGTTTGATGCGTGAAAGCTGATAGAGGTCATAATGGTCTGGGCATCGACGTAGCTGAATGTGGTGTGCAGATGCTGGTTTATACCAAAGAAAGATATAAAATAATGAAGCACCTCTGCGGGTCAGGCAGAATCTCTGGAGAAAAAGAATAGGTGATGTTTTGGGTCGGAACCCTTCTTTTATATTCTCCAGAGATGCTGCCTGACCCACTGAGTTACTCCAACTTTTTGTGTCTATCTTGCTGAATGTGGTGGTGGTTGTGTGCCATGAGCCAGTTGGTAGTGCACAGGGTAGGCAGCTCGTGGTGTCAGATAACATGTAACGCTGGTTTAACATCCAGCCTGCTGCTGGAGTTCAGTGGTTGGACTAAGATCCTGTCTTAACTCTCCCCACCTGTATTTACATGGACTATCCTCTACTTGCAGGCTAGTTGCTGGTTACATTTCTTCTTGCTATTGCATACGTGCTACAATTATTTGGTACTTCCTGGAGTTGGTTGAAGCTGCAAAGGGCTACGTGTGACTTGGGTGCCAAACAATAATCGTGCATGACTGGGAGAATGGGCAGGAGACTCTTGGAAACGATGAGAAGGGGATGAATTGTCTTCTGATAGCAACGACCACCCAGCATGTTCAGGGAGCAATTCTGCCACTTGGACCACAGAAAGCAACAATGCAGCACAGTGGGGCCGCTGACAGAGCCACTGCCCCACAGCACCAGAGTCATGGGTTCGATCTTGACCTCTGGTGCTGTCTGTGTGGAGTTTGTACATTCCCCCTGTGACTGCGTGGATTCCCACATTTCTCCCACATCCCAAAGTCGGGTGGGATTGTAGGTTAATTGGCCTCTGTAAAATTGCTCTGTACAATTCCCATGCCTTCTAAGCCCAGCTCCTGATAGTGACCTTCTGCCCCCTCTGCCTTTCAAGCTTGTGCCCAGGGGCTCATGCACAGTAAAACTCTATCCTAGTGTGACAGGATATCTGTTTCATACTACAACTGGTAATTCTTTTCAAGCTGTGCCAAATCTACTGCTTTCCACTGTTGCTGAGCCAGCATTTGAAGATTTTAGAATTGTGGAGGTTGTTTAAGACAGAAGATGCGTGACACTGCGGGGATGCTGGAAGGACTCGGCCCGTCAAGCGGCATCTGTGGAAAGAGAAACCAGTCAATGTTTCCACCAGACAACCTTTCAACAGACTCTAGAATAGGCGTTGATTACATCAACTCTTTAAAAACATGTTTTACTGCTCAGCAAACAAATGGATTGAGGTGGAATATAGTGATGAGAGCACACAGCAGGTTTCAGCCTTTACCAAACTGAGAGGGATTCGTAATTTGTACATTTCTAACTTCTGATCGACTTGACATTTTTCCAGATTAAGACACTGATTGTTGAATGGTACTGAAATTAAATTAGCAGAAAGAACTGCACATCCGATAATAATTGCAAGTAGCCTTAGTAGCCTTAGAAGTCCTTGCATGTAGCCTTTGCGTTTTATTATATAGCTTTAGAGTCAGACAGCACGGAAACAGGCCCTTTGGCTCAATCTGCCCGTGCCGACCACGATGCCCCATCTAAGCTAGTCCCACCTGCCCGCCTTTGATCCATATCCCTTTAAACCAGGGATGTCCAAACTTTTTTCAAAGAGGGCCAGATTTGATAATGTGAAAATACCCAAGGGCCAATGCGCTCCCCCCCCCCCCCCCCCCACCGAACCTTTAACTGATACGCTCCCCCCCCCTGGACCTTTATCTAATGCGCTCCCCGGGAAGGTGTAGTCGCCGTCGCCTCTCCCGTTGGGGGGATGCGGCACTCTCCCGTGTCCCCCCCCCGCACGCCCTCAACCCCGCCGCCTGGAAGTGTAGTCGCCGTCGCCTCTCCCGCTCGGGGGGGGAGTCGGGCAGCGCTGACCGCCGGGAGGTGTAGTCGCCCTCTCCCCTCCCCTCCCACCTCCCCCCCCTCCCCTCCCCTCCCACCTCCCCCCCCCTCCCCTCCCTCCCACCTCCCCCCCCTCCCCTCCCCCCTCCCCTCCCCTCCCCCCTCCCCCCTCCCCCCCCCTCCCCCCCCCTCCCCTCCCCCCTCCCCTCCCCCCTCCCCTCCCCCCTCCCCTCCCCCCCCCCCTCCCCTCCCCCCTCCCCTCCCCCCTCCCCTCCCCCCTCCCCTCCCCCCTCCCCTCCCCCCTCCCCTCCCCCCTCCCCTCCCCCCTCCCCTCCCCCCTCCCCTCCCCCCTCCCCTCCCCCCTCCTCAGTCAATGAGTTCTTTCTTCTAGTGCAGTGGCGCAGAGGTGGAGTTGCTGCCTTGTCGTGCCAGAGACCCGGGTTCGATCCTGACTATGGGTGCTGTTTGTATGAACTTTGTACATTCTCCCTGTGACCACGTGGGTTTTGCCCGGGTGCTCTGGTTTCCTCCCACATTCCAAAAATGTTTGTTTTGCAAGTTAATTGGCTTCTGTAAATTGTCCTTAGTGTGTAGGATAGAACTAGTGTAGGGGTGATCTCTAGTGGGCATGGACATAGTGGGCCGAAGGGCCTGTTTCCATGCTGTCTCTCTAAACTAAACATGTAGAGTACGTCCTGCGATATGTTTTCATATACAGTGAACCAGAATACTGGGTTACACTGCCTAATGTTCTTAAGACATTAACTCAAGTAAGTCCCAAATAATATGTGAGCAAGGATGGGGATGGGATCGAGGAAGCTTCTTGTTGTGGGTGTGTAAGTGGTATTAGCTACAGGGAGCAGTTGGGCACACTTGGATTGTTTTCTCTGGAACGCCGGAGGTTGCAGGGAGACCTGATCAAAGTATATAAAATTATGAGAGGTGGTTGAGGCAGGTGGGTTAGTGGCACAAAAGACTTTTGGATAGGCATATGGATATGCAGGGAATGGAGGGATATGGGTTATGTGCAGGAGATAAGTGATGGTCTTGGCATCATGTTTGGCATGGACATTGTGGGGTGAAGGGCCTGTTCTTGTGCGATACTGTTCTATGTTCAATGTAAGTGGAACTTGCTTGTTACGGAGGCATGGGTTGCTCTAAGGAAGCCTTTTGAGCACAGCCTTTCAATCAAGGAAACATGGCAATTGCGGAATGAAAGTTAAATGATAAATCACAACCAAATTAATGAGCAGGCTGCTTTCCCCAACTGACAGTAGGGGCTCTCCTACCAAACCAATTGAAGTGGGAAACAAAATTAAATTGCTGATTTTCTTGTCTCTATTTTTTAAAGATTGCATGTCTGCTGAGAAGACTGACCACAGGAAGAATACGCAGAAAATGAAAGATTTTTTTATTATGTTGTTGGCTATGTTATAAAGATAATCTCCTCTCTTTTAATTCCCTCAAATGCAGGTTTTTATACTTGTACCTATTTGAGATCTGGACTTTGCTGGCAAGGCCAGCATTTACTTCCTCTATCAAGTTGTCCTTGTAGGTCGTGTGGAGCTGCCTTTTCGCAGCCCCAATGTCTTGAACATATTGCTGGTCAGTGGGAAATGCCAGAGTTTAGACCCAGCAACAGTGGAAACCCAGAGACGTGTTTCCAGGACTGTGTGGTATGCAGTTTGGAGGGGCTCCATGCACCCTGTTACCATTATCCTTGGAGGTGGAGGCTGTGGATTTGGGAGGTGCTGATGGAGTTACCTGGGTGAGAAGTGTATTTTGTTAATGGTGCTTGCTGCAGCTACCATTAATCGATAGAGGAGGGAGTTTAGCCGGGTCAATAGTGGGCTGCTCTGGGAACTGGATGATGTTGGGCTTCTTGGGTATGTTGGTGCAGAACCTATTCTCCCCACAGCTTTACAGGCTTCTCTGTAGTTCTGATGAAAGGCCTCCAACCCAAAACGACAACTCTGTTTCTCTTCCCGCAGATGCAGCCTGACCTGTTGAGTATTTCCAGCATTCTCTGTTTTTGTTTTGACCACTTCCCTTCTTATGAGGATGGTTCTTTCTAACCTGAGAAAGAAGCACAGACGTGAATGAGCTGCTTGTTTAAATTCCAATGAATGTCTGTTAAAGCAAACATGTAAAAAAAAACTGAAATTACTTGCGCCGGATCACACAGTACCATCGTAATTGTGTCTAATCTGATTGCTTCTGAATTTAGGAGGCATTTCAAGCTGCGAAAATGGCATTCCGACAGTTCAAACTCCGAGTACGGAAAACATTATCGCCTTCGCATCTTGGGCCAGAGTCGCTGGATGACACTGTGATTGATTACATCATTCGCAACCTGGATCTCTATGACGTCCAGTGTAGCATTAATGTATGTATCCATGAAGCACGTGTCAATGTTGCAGTAGGTTTTGCTGCTGATTCCATTCATTAAATGTGCACCATTTTTGGCGTGAGACAAATTAGTTTAGTTGTCAATAGACAATAGGTGCAGGAGTAGGCCATTCGGCCCTTCGAGCCAGCACCGCCATTCAATGTGATCATGGCTGATCATTCTCAACCAGTACCCCGTTCCTGCCTTCTCCCCATACCCCCTGACTCCGCGATCCTTAAGAGCTCTATCTAGCTCTCTCTTGAATGCATTCAGAGAATTAGCCTCCACTGCCTTCTGAGGCAGAGAATTCCACAGATTCACAACTCTCTGACTGAAAAAGTTTTTCCTCATCTCCGTTCTAAATGGCCTACCCCTTATTCTTAAACTGTGGCCCCTGGTTCTGGACTCCCCCAACATTGGGAACATGTTTCCTGCTTCTAACGTGTCAAACCCCTTAATAATCTTATTCGTTTCGATAAGATCCCCTCTCATCCTTCTAAATTCCAGTTTATACAAGCCTAGTCGCTCAAGTTGAATCATTTATGCCAACAATATACTGGAACTAGAGAAAGCTCTCAATATTTCTGAACCTTTTGCACTCAATTGATGTTTAATATAATATTAGAATTTGTGCAGATTAAAACTTCTTCAGGATTGGCAGAAGCCGACACCTAAGCTTGGAAAGCTGATCTTCTCACATTAGCACAATTAAAAAGTTAAAATGATTAATGAGTAAAAACTAGGATGGAAATAATAGTTCTTTTGCATACATTAAATGTGCATGCACAACCGCTGGTTTGCCTGGCTTTGTCCCACCCCTACCTCTTTCCCAGCTTTCTCTACTCTGCCCACCCCCACCATGCCCACAATCCGTCTGAAGAAGAGGCCTAATACAAAACATTACCTACTCATGTCCTCCGGAGATGCTGTCTGACCCACTGAGTTACTCCAGCATTTTGTGTTGTTCACAATGACTTACTTCAGTATTTTAAAATATGTTAATTGTCCCATTGGAAAAGAGAGGTTAACATATTGGACTAATTATCCATTTGCATACAACACCACGGGGACTCAGTGGCGCCAGCAGTTGAGTTGCTGTCTTACAGCTCCAGAGACCTAGCTTTAATCCTGACTGCTGTCAGTACGGAGTTTGTATGGTCTCCCTGTGACTGCGTGGGTTTTCTCTGGGTGCTCTTGTCTCCTCCCACATTCCAAAGACGTACAGGTTTGTAGGCTAATTGGTTTCTGTAAATTGTCCCTAATGTGTAGGATAGAACCAGTGAACATGTCGGTGCAGACTCAATGGTCTGAAGGGTCTGTTTCCATGTTGTAGCTCTAAAACTAAAACTGGTGATAGCAAAGTTTAGTGGATCAGAAACTGGTGACATTAAGGGTCCACTAAAGAGTTGAGGTGTGCTATGTCTATGACTCTTTTGACTCAGACCTGCTGTTCAAAATTGATCCGTGACTGAGGCCCAAGGTGTCAGGGTTACTCTCCGACCAGTCACACTTTTGCACCTCCAGGAATAGGAAATTCATCTTGAAAATAGGGTTTGGAAGGTGCCCTTAGAGCAGGTTGTGATTAGAGCTTGAACAAGGCCTTGAGTCATGTTCATGCTGGAATGTCTGCTGTCAGATTGTCAGTGGGTGGGATTCAGCACTGTGTCACAGAATAGGGTGCCCGAGGAGAGCAGGTATATTAAATTTAACTGGGTCAGATCACTGGTGCTACATTGATACTCCAATACAAATCGTTGCTCCAGGAATGACCAGCACCTGATGCTACATGGAATAACATGCTCTAATTTGCTGGTGGTAGGAATTCTTGCTTCTCCTGAGCAAGATGGAGATACAAATGGAACAGACAGTTCCCATCTGCATTACGTTGTCTGGGATTCCTCCTCCATTTTAATTAGACTCCCAGCTCCACATGGTGAGACACTTGGGCCCCAACATTTGCTGCCATAACAAAAGAGATGCTTGTTCCCCATATTTAAATAATAAACTCACCATTTTGCATAACTATCCTTTCCCATACATTATAGTGAGATTTGCATCAGGGCGAGGGTTTTTAATGTATAACATGAAAATACAATATAACCACATGCACACTTCATTGTTACCATTTATAAAACCACATTAGCTTTGTTTTATGATAATCAAAGTCAGGACTAAATGCTGGCAGTCTGCCAGCATTAAACTAGGATTCTTTCCTTGTACTGAATAACATTTAGATATTGGGGCATGCACTATATTTTAACTTAAGTAAAGTTTTCAATTTAACTCCGTCTTTGAAATAGTCAATAATGTCCTTTCTCGAGCAGCATGCCCTCAACATTTTAAAAATGACATATTAGCCAATGACGCTGACTGATCTGTGATCGGATGACCGTGATATCAGGGGCGGTTGATTTGTCAGCTTATTTGTGGAACTTTTCTGGCGGATCAGACATGTTTTGCTGCAGGATCGGCCATTAAAAAGATCAACTTGTATTTCAACAGGATGTGATCCGTAGCATTAGCGTTCATCCAAAGATCTCCATCCCGATCGAAGTTGACTTTATATTGATCAGCAGTTTTATCCGTGAAATTTGTCGGGTAGCCTTTGCCATGCAGACATTGGATCCCCCACTTGACATCGCCTTCACTGCCGATGGTGAACTCTTCAATGAGAATAAGTAAGAGTGCCTTCAATTGTATCACAACAACAAACTGCATTTATGAAGCATCTGTAACATAGCAAAACATCCAAAGGTGACTCATGGGCTGGGACAAATAGGTTTAAGGTGAAGAGGAAAGATTTAAAAGGAGCTTGGGTAGCCAATCTTTTGCACAAAGGGTGGTAGGTATATGGAACAAGCTGCAGGAGGAAGTAGTTGAGGCGGGTACTATCATTAACATTTATGAGACATGGATAGGATAGGTTTAGAGGGTTTTGGGCAGGTGGGGCCATTGTAGATGGGCATGTTGTTCGGTGTGGGCAAGTTGGGCAGAAGGGCCTGTTTCCACGCTGTATGACTCTATGACTCTAAATACTTGTTCAGAGGTAGAATATAAGAAGTACCATGAAGGAGCGTGAGTTACTGTGGCAGAGGTTGGGAAAAGGATCCTTGAACTTGGAGTGATGACAGTTGAAAGTCAGTCAGTCATGGAACCATTAAAAACTGCGATGAAGAACAGTTTGGATTTAGTAGCAAGATGGTATTGTTGGTTACGAGATGGTTGGAGATGTTGGAAGGGGCTAAGACTATTTGAAAACAAAAGTTTGAAAACAGGAAGTAATTCACTTGGAGCCTTTACAGGTTAACATACCATGAGTGATGGGTGAGAGAGACTTGATGTGAGTTCAGACATTGGATCATCTGAAATGTTGCTGCCCAAATTTCTGGACAGCAGAATGAGTGGTGGCTTTATGAGATCTAATGGTATTACCAGGGCTAGCAGTGTCAAAGGCAAAGATGAAGGTTTCTCCAGCAAATGGCAGTATTAATGGGGTAGGTGAGTGGACCAGAGCTTAGTTTGAATCAAAGGTGATGTCAAGGGAATAGAGTGCCAGGGTCAGTTCGGGGAGATGCTGATGAGAGGGAGGAGTAAGTGACTCGGAGTGACAACTGGCCATGATCATCCATATATTCAGTGAGAGGAAATTTCTGCTCATCCAGTAGACAAGAGTTTAATGATGTAGAGACAGAGCAGGGACTGACGGAAGTGCTGAAGCAAGCATGTGATTGATCAATGTGTATGTGGAAACTGATGATTTGAGCAATGATTATTTAATTATGTTTATCATATCATATCATATCATCATATATATACAGCCGGAAACAGGCCTTTTCGGCCCTCCAAGTCCGTGCCGCCCAGTGATCCCCGTACATTAACACTATCCTACACCCACTAGGGACAATTTTTACATTTACCCGGCCAATTAACCTACATACCTGTACGTCTTTGGAGTGTGGGAGGAAACCGAAGATCTTGGAGAAAACCCATGCAGGTCACGGGGAGAACGTACAAACTCCATACAGTGCAGCACCCGTAGTCAGGATCGAACCTGAGTCTCCGGCGCTGCATTTGCTGTAAAGCAGCAACTCTACCGCTGCGCTACCGTGCTCCTGATATTGCCTCCCACACACCTGGAGAAAACATGTGCTGAACAACCCGCCCTAGTGCAAATTGGCTGCCAATATTGTTTTTGCTATAATAGTAACAACACTTTAAAAATACTTCATCGCCTCTGAAGCACTTCAGAAAGTTCTGAGGTTATGTAAATGTTGTTTAAGCAATGCCACCTTATCAAAACGGACACGTCATAATCATAGAGTGCTGGTGAATGTTACGGATCCATAAATTATGAATGATGCCCTAACTTTGTGGAGGGATAGGGCCTAGAAGTATGAGCACGTTTAATTGCAACAGTACCACAAACGAGGAACTCCTTCGGTTTTGATTCTCTACCATTTTTTGGGTTTTCAGTGGATGATCCGGCTAATAATGCACAAAATGAGCAAAGTCAAAAAGCATCAGTCAGCAAGTTTCAAGGCTGCCACAACTCAGCACAGTGGCGCAGCTGTAGAGTTGCTGCCTTACAGCGCCAGGGACTCTGGTTTATTCGGAGTTTGTACATTCTCCCTGTGACTGTCCGGGTTTTCTCCAGGTGCTCTGGTTTCCTCCCACATCCCAAAGAAGTTAATTGGCTTCGATAAATTTTAAATTGTCCGTAGTGTGGAGGATGGTGTTAGTGTAGGGGGATGGCTGGTCGGCACAGACTCGCTGGGCAGCCTGTTTCCGTGCTGTATCTCTAAACTACAAAAATACTAAACTAAACTCCGACATTGATTTGCTGCAGTGTGCTTTGGAAACCCATTTACATTATGGCCTGTTTCTGCACTCGGTCTGTTTCTGTCAGGCCATCTATCTACACCAGTGTTTGTGCTCCATAGCAATCTCCACCCACGCAGTCTTTTATTTTAATCTAACCCTGTCAGCACATTATCCCATTCCTTTCTTCTTTGTGTGTTTATTGAGTTGCCCTTAAGTGCCCACTTGTGGTAGCAACAGGAATATGTCACTCAGCTCCCTCAACCGGTTGAGTTGTGATAACCTCATCTTATGTCCATATACTTCGAAATAGACTATGCCACGTGGAAACCTAGCAATGTCAAAATTAAAATGATTGAACAAAGACTCTTTTGAATTCCACACTGTGAGTACTGGTGCACTAAACTTTAGTTTAGTTTCTTGTCATGTGTACCAAAGTACAGTGAAAAGCATTTGTTGCATGCTAACCAGTCAGCGGAAAGACAATACATGATTACAATCAAGCCATCCACAGTGTACAGATACGTCATAAAGGGAATAGCTTTTAGTGCAAGGTAATGTCCGATTGAAAAATAGTCTGAGGTTTATATTCATGCTTGGTGCTGTTCTTCCTGCAACTCTTTACATGCCTCAGGATTAACCGTTTTCCCTCCCCTCCTTTCCAGGTATCGCCGCAGTTATGACTCTGACTTCACTGCTCCCCTGGTGGTTTATCACATCTGGCCAGCCCTGGTAGAAAATGGCACTGTCATTACCAAGGGAGAGGCATTCACAAAGAGAGGAGCTCTGGTAAGCAGGATAGTTGCTTGATGATGAACGGCTGAGTTTGGGCTACACCGTGACTCTCATCCCTCCAAGCCCTTGATGCTCTCTACCTCTATCCGTCACTCTGACTCTCCAGGATCTCTGCACTCATCCAGAGCTGACCACTTCACACCATTAATTTCCTTTGCTCCAATGTTAGACACTGTGCTTTCACCTCCTAGAAAAATAAATGGGTGAAGGAGTAGGCCATTCGGCCCTTCAAGCCAGCACCACCATTTAATATGATCATGGCTGATCATCCAAAATCAGTACCCCGTTCCTGTTTCTCCCCCTATCCTTTGATTCCATTAGCCCTAAGAACTATACTTAACTCTCTCCTGAATACATCCTGGGTCCTAAGCTGCAGAATTCTCTCCCGAAACCCCTCTGCCATGCTCTCCTTTTACTGTGGAACATTATATCTCTGAACACTTGTCCTAACATCCCCATATGTGGGACAGCAGGAACTTTTCCAGTGAATTTCTCCAGTGAATTGCCTGGAATATTTTATTGCATTAAAAGGACTAGAGGGCATTGTTGCAGCTCTGTCTGAATAGAGACTGGCGACTTTTTAATGTATATGACATGTTCATTTTAAGATGATTTAAAACGCTTCATTTCCTGAGAGTATCCAGCAAACAGACAATGCATGTGACATGTTAGCTTGAATCTCTACTCTGAGATGACCCAAATTGATAATTGGTTAATCATCAGTGATCATAAATGGGGAACAATGTAGATAGCAACATCTGGAATGATATTTTGGGCAAGCCACATCTGCTGCTATCTTGTTCCTCATTAACTCCATATTTTTCCATTATCTTGGTAGCAAGTAACTGGATTCAATTATTACTCCCTGCTTTGTAAATAAATTAAACCTGATGGGTGTTTGTTTCACAGTCGTGATCTGATCTCGAAGAGCAGATGTGAACTTTGTGTGCAGTACATATATATAATAATAATAAAATTGGCTTTTTTATCAGTATGTTACCTTCTGTTAAATCTTAGCAAGCCTGGTGAGGGCTCAGCATTCCTCATCTTTCTATATTGGGGCCTTACAACTGCTATCAGCAATTTAGGCTGTTCTGAAGGTATAGTCACCGCTATTTCAGTGGATCTGATGAAGGATTCAATAAGCTTTCATACTTTTAGTTTAGATTAGAGATAGTGTGGAAACAAGCCTTTCAGCCCACTGAGTCCGCACTGACCACCATAACCGGTACACTAATTATATCCTGCACACTGGGGACAATTTACAGTAGCCAATTAACCTACGAACCTGCCCATCTTTGGAATGTGGGAGGAAACCTATGTGGTCACAGAGAGAATGTACATACTCCATACGGACAGCACCCATAGTCAGGATTAAACCCAGGTCTCTGGCGCTGTAAGGCAGCAGCTCTACCGCTGCGCCACTGTGCCGCCACTTGGTGATCACAGAAAAGAGATCTTGCTCATCTATAACCTGTTCCTCGTATGTCTTTCTTCTTCTTCTTTCGTATATCAACTACAACAATCAAAAGTGGCAATTGGTGCTTCAGAGTAATGTAGTTGATGCTTTGCTGCAAATGTTGCCAGTTCTGTAGAACTACCCAGGGTGGACGATGAGGACATAAAGCAGCTCCCACCCCATATGTCTTACTGAGTAAAAACAGAAGGAGGGAGTGGAATACTTCAGTCTTGCTTCTCTGACCTGTCAAGATTTCAGTTCCATGGAAGTTCTTTCTTGTCAAGGGGCTTGTACTCCGGTACTGCGGAATGATGGAATTATTTGAAACATGTGGCAAGTGTCTCTCTGTCTGTCTGGTAATTCTTTTGCATTTTATTGATTCAGTGGGCACCCAGTAAGAGTCGAAGCAGAAGCACCAGTCCCATCCGTTCCCGTTCCATCAGTCCAGCCCGCGGCCTGGTAGGTCACTTTTTTTGTCATTGAAAGATGAACAGGCTCTTCGACCCACCAAGTCCACACCGACCATCGATCACCCATTCACAGTAATTCTACAATAACCCACTTCCCTCCCTACATATTAGCAGGAATTTTACAGAGGCCAATTAACCTACAAAATCATGTCTTTGGGATGTGGGCGGAGACCGGAGCACCCGGGTATGGGGAGAGGGCAGGAACGGGGTACTGATTGTGAATGATCAGCCATGATCACATTGAATGACGGTGCTGGCTCATAGGGCTGAATGGCCGACTCCTGCGTCTATTGTCTATTGTCTATATTGTCTAAAACCCTTGCAGTAACAGGGAGAAAGTGCAAAGTCCACACAGACAGCACCCGAGGTTAAGATCGAACCCGGGTCTCTGGCGCTGTGAGGCAGCAGCTCTACCAGCTGTGCCACTGTACAGCCCCTACCATGAAGACAAGTTGGCCCGGGGTGCACATATTTTGAAATGCAACTCAAGTATACAACTTTAGTTGCACAGGCTTTAACCAAAGCCTTACAGATATCGTAGTCCGTGTCAAAAAGAATGGAAACGGGCCCTTCAACCTACCTTGCCCATGCCGACCAAGATGCCCCATCTGCACCAGTCCCGCCTGCCTGTGTTTGGGTCATATTCCTCCAAACCTTTCCAACCCATGTACCTGTGCAAATGTCTTTTAACTGCAGTTATTGTCCAGCCTCGACTACCTCCTCTGGCAACTTGTTCCATACACCCACCAACGTCTGTGTGACAGCGTTAATGCATATGTGTGTGTGTTTCTTAAACCTAGTTTATTTTTATCTGTGCTTTTGTTGCAGCAAATAAATGGTTTGGTCCAGTAGTTATAGAAACATAGAAAATAGGTGCAGGAGGAGGCCATTTGGCCCTTTGAGCCATTCATTGTGATCATGGCTGATCATCTACAATCAGTAACCCCGTGCCTGCCTTCTCCCCATACCCCTTGATTCTGCTAGCTCCTAGAGCTCTATCTAACTCTCTTTTAAATTCATCCAGTGAATTGGCCTCTACTGCCTTCTGTGGCAGAGAATTCCACAAATTCACAACTCTCTGGGTGAAAAATATTTTTCTCGTCTCAGTTTTCAATGGCCTCCCCTTTATTCTTAGTCTGTGGCCACTGGTTCTGGATTCTCCCAACATTGGGAACATTTTTCCTGCATCTAGCTTGTCCAGTCCTTTTATAATTTTATATGTTTCTATAAGATCCCCTCTCATCCCTCTAAATTCCAGTGAATACAAGCCCAGTCATTCCAATCTTTCCTCATATGACAGTCCCTCCATCCTGGGGATTATCCTCGTGAACCTACGCTGCACTGCCCCAATAGCAAGGATCTCCTTCCTCAAATTGGGAGACCAAAACTGCACACAATACTCTAGATGTGATCTCACAAGGGCCCTGTACAACTGCAGAAGGACCTCTTTACTCCTATACTCAAATCCTGGATTTGACTGGATCTGTAAATCATGCTGTATGCTGGATGCGAGTACATAGAAGCCAGTGACTTACCATTGGCCTGGCCTGGCTCTGTGATGCAAGAACTTGTGGGACAAATTAAATGAACAACTAGCATTGCTGTCCCTGTGATATTTCAAGAAAGCCTTTTGTTGCCTTATCTGCGATGTGTTCCCTTCAACTCCATGTCAGTTCATTATCCAGCAATATTGTGGCAACAAATGCAAACATTGCAGTAAAAAAATCTACTTCTCAATTATTTACATTGAAGACTAGCTGAGTCTGTTTATGTAAGGCTTCCATTATCCAGTGGAGTTCCTAGCACGCAAACTGCTCTCAGTCCTCCTTTTAAAAGAGTTTATTTTTTTGTTAATCAGCTTTGAAGTAAATGGGAACTGCAAGGGACATATTATTTATTGCTTTTCATTCTCCACCTCTCTGCAATTGTTGTATATTCAATTCCTGTTTATAGTTTACAGCTTTTACTGCACAAGAAGGGAAATTGCCAATTAAAGATTTTAAACATACAAAACACCTCTAAGAAACACTGGACCAAGACGTCCGCACATTGCCGACCACGTCTCAAATTGCTGTGCAGCATCGTTACAATAGACAATAGTTACAGGAGTAGGCCATTCGGCCCTTCGAGCCAGCACCGCCATTCAATGTGATCATGGCTGATCATTACTATGGAAGCAGTGAGGAAACTGCAAAATTCAATAGGGGATCCGTTCAATGAAATATGGAGCCTTACCAATGCTTGTGCATTCCACCAACGTAACTTCTCATAGCCTGGTATTCCCGTTGAATGCTGAACTCTGTGCACGTTTTTGAAAAATGAACTTGTGTGGCAAAGACCTATAAAATCAGAACCATACTTGTAGCGAAGACATCATTTGGCTTGCTTGGCTTCATCAGTCAAAGAATTGAGTACATGAGTTGGGAGCATCATGTAATAACTGTGCAGTTCACTTTGGTTTATTGTCACATGCACAGAGGTACAGTGAAAAGCTTTTTGTTGCGTGTTAACCAGTTGGCAGAAACACAATACATGATTACAGTCGATTTACAGTGTATAAATACATGATAAGGGAATAACGTTTTGTGCAAGGTAAAGCCAGCAAATTCTGATCAAGGATAGTCCAAGGGTCATCAAAGAGGGAGATGTAGTTCAGCACTGCTCTCTGGTTATAGTAGGATGATCCAGTTGCCTGATAACAGCTGGGAACAACTTGTTGATGAAATCTTACGAGGAATATTGTGTGTAGTTTTGAAAACCTATAGGAAGGATGCCATTAATCTCTAGGGTGCAGAAAAGATTCACAAGGATATTACAGGGACTGGATGGAGCAACTGGGAATGCTGGGACTTATTTCCCTGGAGCTTAGGAGGCTAAAGCTGACCTGATGGGCCTGAATAAAAACATGAAAGGCCAAGATAAGGTAAATGTTCAGTCTTTTTCTCAGGATAGGGGGAGTCTTAAGTTTTTAATTTAGTTTTAAAATGAGAGGGCAAAGATTTAAATGAGACCTGAAGGGCAGGCTTTTCACACAGAGGGTGGTGGGTACATGGAACGAGCTGCCAGAGGAAATGGCAGAGATGGGTACAATTACAATGTTTAGAAGATATTGAACAGGTATACGGATAGGAAAGGTTAGAGGAACATAAGCCAAATGGAAATAAATGGCACTAGCTCAGGTTGACAACTTGGTCAGCAGGTGGGCTGAGGGGCCTGTTTCCGTGCTGTATAAGTCTATGAATCAATGAGTCAATAACTGTATGGATACCTGTTTCAGCGCTTGTCTCATCTATATCAATTTGAATGTAACATTAATAAAGATTGGGTAAACTTGGTGTGATTGCCAAGTCAATGTTTGGGAAACAGCTACTAAGGTCTTTTGTAAGTTGAGTATGGGGGGGGGGGGGGGGGATAAAACAGTAACCCCAGAGTAATCAGACTTCGTTGTCTCTCAAGGACACAGGCTGCTAGTTTCACCATGGTTGGCTATTGAATTTGACAAGCAATCGCTTTTATTAACACTTGGGCAATGATACTCTATTAAACAACGTAACATACAGCCTTTAGTATTTTTGGCTTGCTGTAATAAAAATAAACTTAAAGCTATTAAAAGGACCTTTATTTTCTAAACACCTGCAGGGAGAAATATATTTGTTATTGCGAGTCTGAAACTCTCTAGGCCCTAACCCCTTTTCCCCATTGACACAAATGTTTTTAGTTTAGTTTCGAGATACAGCATAGAAACAGACCCTTATGCCCACCGAGACCAGACGACTTTTGAACCCCTGTTCACACTAGTTCCATGTTATCCCACTTTCTCATCTACTCTCTATACATTAGGGGCAATTACAGAGAGCCATATTTGCCTACAAACTCACACGTCTTTGGGATGTGGAAAGAAACTGGAGAACCCAGAGGAAACGCAAATGGTCACATGGAGAATGTGCAAACTCCACACAGACAGTACCCGGATTGAACTTGGGCTGTGGGGCAGCAGCTGTGCCACTGTGCATGTAGCATGATTTTCTATAAGACGAGGTTTCTGAGAAACAGCTATTGTATTTTAGCAGAATTACTGAAATGCTTCTTGCATTTTTTTAAGCCATTTCCCATCTCACGCAGCAAGAGTACAATTGTTTCACTAGATTGTGAGCTGATATTTTTATGCCTTGTGTTTGTTTTCCAGTCATCCCGGAGCCGAAGCCCATCCCCCCTGAGGCAGAGCATCAGTCCCAGTGAGTGAAAAACATTTTTAATGTAACAATCTGGAATGATTTAGAAGTTGATTCACAAATATCCGATGTAACCATCAAAGTATATAAGCCTCGGGCAGTAGGCTAGTTAATGTGCTTGCATTAAAACTCCTTTGCATATTACTTTAATACCGGTTCTGGCCACAATGAGCTGTCACCGGCCCTCTTGTTGGGGAGGGTGAAAAAGGCCAAAGCCTGTTGTAAGGCCAGGAGAACCAGTGATGGTCCCCTGTAGAAATATCCAATGTTCAAACATTGGCACTGTATTTGGAAGATCACCTGAATAATAAAGGTAAGTGGTCATCAATGTTTATCAATCACAGAGGCGGCACGGTCGCCTAACGGTAGAGTTACTGCTTTGCAGCGCCAGAGACACGGGTACGATCCTGACTACAAGTGCTTGTCTGTACAGAGTTTGTATGTTCTCCCCGTGACCGGTGTGGGTGGGGAGAGGGGGGGTGGGGGGGAGTAGGGTTGGGGGGGACATAGACCGTTGCGATTCGCTGTTGAAGACCACTGGAGCAAGTATGTCTTCAATTAAATTAGGTATGTGCAGTTTTTTAAATGAAACTCTTTCTTTATAACTTAGTCATAATTTTAGCGTGCATACTTTTTTTTGCTGAAATGTTGCATTACGCGCCTTTTTATGAATTTTGATGTAAAATTCTGAATTTTGGACATCAAAATTCTGAATTTGTAAAATCAAATGTTGGGAGGTCTGCAATACCACGTCCGTTTTCTCATATTGCTTTCGCGTGTGTGCCTACAAGAAACAGATCATCACAAGGTCGCCTGAGTATAACTTCTTTAGCAAATGTTATCCCATTAGCTATGCCTTTTAGCCATGCATGTGCTGGCGTGACATTGCTGTTCAGTGTAATCAATGTGGTTGAAATGGATGCAAGACAAAGTTCCAACCTCTACATTGCAGCATGTATGAAAGCAGAGTTACCACTTAAATCGCATTTTTGGCAGACTGTTTACCATGTCATAACTCTACAGCCAAATTTAAAACATTTTAAGATGAACAAAGCTTGGAGCTATGGTTATAAAAGCAATTTCCATTCATTGTTAAATGTTTTGTAAAAAATGAAACACCTAACTTGGATTGGAACGTACAATAATTTAACACATTCCTCTCACTGATGTGTAGAGCTCTTACTTGACAGCCATTTAAAATTTAATTTTGTTATATTATTCTGGAGGATAAACCGACCCACATAAATGTAGGAATTATTAGCAAAACACGGATCCCTCCCTGAATAAATTACCATTTGATGTTTTTTTTCCTTCTTAACTAGGACGCTGAAGAACTAAAGTTGAAGAGTTAAGAGGTTGATAGACTTCTGAAAACTACCTGAATAATGCCAAAAGAAGTTTAGTGGACAGAAGGAAATATGTATGAATAATCCATGTTTTTCCAATCTTCAGGGAAACGAGAACCATTGTTGTTTGATTTTTTTTTAACAGGTGTTGCTTAATTGTTACAACATTTTAAATACATTCCTTGTGTTGCATCATCATAACTCTTAATTATCTGTCATAACCCCAAGTCTGCAGATACACAAATCCTCCAGGGTTCCAGAACAAATTTATAAGGCAGCTAAGTCTGTGCATAGGATATTTATCATTGTAAATGGCAACATTAAATAGATCTCAGCTGAAGTGAAATTCTGAACACTAGACTTTAGGAAGAATATCAAGAATCTGGTGAGGGTGCAGATGAGGTTTATCAATGATGCTGGAGTGGAGTGCGAAGAAGAGGAATTGTTCTTTTTAAAGTAAATGAATAGAGGTAGTTGAAAATTATAATGTGTTTTGATAGCTGGGAGAGCAGAGTTAACAGATTTTTCTACACCACTGGTTGATAAATGTACACTGGTCATCGATTTAAAGCAATTGGCAAAAAGACAAGATGAGAAATTAGAATGTTTTCATAGAGGATGATCGGGCATTCTCTGCCTGATGATATGGTGGAATCAAATTCCATTGTAATGTTCCAAGATAATTGGATATGCTCTTGAAAAGGACCAATTTGCAGGGCAATGGACTAAAACAGGAGCATGATAATAAATTGGGCATTTCATTTAAGCAGCCAGCTTTTTCTGAGGCTAAAGGGCCTATTCCTCTGCTGCAAAATTATAAATATGATTGTGTTAAAAATCATGTGATTATAAAAATCATTGATTGGTTATGGCCAAAGCTGCAATGTTTCTAAAGGTGTTGTGATCTCAAAATACATTGATAACTATTAAAAGAATTTAACTGTAAGATTAAAACAATTAGGGCGGTATGGTGGCGCAGCGGTAAAGTTGCTGCCTTACAGCGCCAGAGACCCGGGTTCAATCCTGACTATGGGTGCTGTCTGTACGGAGTTTGTATGTTCTTCCCGTGATCTGTGTGGGTTTTCCTCGAGATCTTCGTTTTCCTCCCACACTCCAAAAAACGGTTTGTAGGTTAATTGGCTTGGTATAAATGAACATTGTCCCTAGTGTGTGTAGGTTAGCGTAAATGTGCGGGGATCGCTGGTCAGCGCAGACTCCATGCCGCTGCTATGTTTAATGTAGCTGTATTAAGAAAACTCATGGTTTTATAACCTATGGGGTTGGCACAGTGGCACAATGGTAGATCTACTGTCTCACTGCGCCAGTGACCCAGGTTCGATCCTGACTGTGGGTGCTGTCTGTATGGAGTTTGCACGTTCTTCCTGTGATTGCGTGGGTTTTCTCTGGGTTCTCGGATTTCCTGCCACATTTTCAAGATGTGCAGGTTTGAAGGTTAATTGACATCTGTAAATTGTCCCTAGGGTGTAGTGTACCCTAGTGTATAACTAGTGTATGGGTGATCATTGGTCGGTGTGGACTGAGGGGCCTGTTTCCATGCTGTATCTCTAACTAAACTAAACAACGGAATTGCCTGCCGTTGACCCTCTGATTGCGATAAAAGTGTGATACGAGTCTGTATCTGAGTGTGTGTACATGCATTTCCATGTGTAGCATCAACATACTTATCATTTTAAAAGCTTTATCATCTTTATTCTGCACAATAGTATTTTTAATCATTGAAAATCAAAACAGTCTAACAACTGCAAATAGAAATCCTAACATGATTTATGATTAATTAATGTAGGTGAAAGTAGGAACTACAGTCACATTTTTCTTCAGGTGTTCACTCCTTTGTTTTTTTCCCCCCTGTAGTCGATGTATATATTAAATTCTTTGGTAAAATAGACCAATCCCACACAGTGCCCTCTTGTATCTGTGAACTGAGTTCAGCTGCAGCCGATGGGTCAATAATCTGTCTTTTGGCTCTATGGGTCTTTAATCAAATTAAGTTGCAGGGCCTTAAAGTTTATACTCTTCAAGGTAAGGGGGATGGGTGCTTTCTCATGTTCGAGCACTCAGAGTCAGCTATGAGCAATCTTCAAGTCGCAGGGCCTTAAAGTTTCCAGCATTTGTGGTTGCTATTGCAGGATGGAAGGAGCTTGGGCTTGGAGCTGACCTGTGCTCATAGCTGACTCTGAGTGCTCGAACATGAGAAAGCACCCATCCCCCTTACCTTGAAGAGTATAATCTTTGAAAGGAATATGGCATCAGGAAAACAAAACTTTGACGTTTCAGAAAATGTAAAACACAATAGAGTTTTATCGTTCATGCCGTAACGACTGCAAAATATAATGTAAAAAGAAGCATTCGTTCTGCCTTTGTTGTACTGTTACGCTGAATTGCTCAGACTTTCAGCAGCCAAAACGTCTGCAAGGACAGCAAAGTCCACCTGTAATTGTGGCCTTGCATGGATTAGATACCTGAAAGCTCACACTAAGCCTGGAGGTTTCTCTTTTGGTCTTCGTGGGCTGCTCCTGACTTAGAAACAAAGTCCTTTGTTCCTCTTAGATGTTGCCGCTTGCCAGCTATGCTTATAAAATGCACAATAGATATATTCTTCTTAATTTGGGCTCGTTACTTTCAAAGAGAAATGTTGCTTTTTTTCCCCTCGGGGAAGGAGGTAATGTTATTAATTGCAGCTTCGGTGTTGGCACTTGATTCCCCAAAATATTTAAAAAAATATTAGCCACAGTGATCCAAGTAACAAATTCTTTTAAATATTTTGTACCTGGCAGGGTTCCTTGGCAGATGCACAAGATTTCATTCTTGTGGTAGTCAGAGCTGTTGTGCTTATTTTACAAAGAGAAGTGACCATTTCAAATTACAGTATTGTATTCATTGTTTATAGCTAACGTTTGAAAATGGTACTAAACATTCATGGAGTGTGCTTTAAAAAAACGATTTTTAATGATTTAGATACTTAGTTTTAACACTTTTAATGAATTGACACAATCATATATAGTTTGCAATGAAATTGTGTGCATTGTGACCCATGAATTAACGTTGTGCAATTATTCAGTTGAATATTGTATAAGTCAATGTAATGTGTTTGGAAAAACAAAAATAAATTCTTCAATTTTTAAGTCTTTACATTGTGCTTGAAAGTAATGAGCGTTTTGGGTTCACAATGATCTCAAATGCTGGAATTTTGCTTAGAGGTGCTGGAGTAACTCAGCGGGTCAGGCAGCATCTCTGGAGGACATGGATAGGGGATGTTTGGGGGGGGGTGCTGAGTTTTATTCAGATTCTCTAAAATGTGGCTTGGTGGTGCAACGGTAGAGTTGCTGCCTTACAGCAGTTACAGCACCAGGGACAAGGGTTTGACCCCGACTACAGGTGCTGTCTGTATGGAGTTTATACGTTCTCCCTGTGTCCATGTAGGTTTTCTCTGAGATCATCGGTTTCCTCCCACACTCCAAAGATGTACAGGTCTGTAGGTTAATTGGCTTGGTTTAAATGTAAATTGTGCCTATTCTGTGTAGGTTGGTGTTGTGGTCAGCACGGACTCGGTGTGCCGAAGGGCCTGTTTCTGTGCTGTATCTCTAAACTAAACTAAAAACTGAGACTCGTGCACAAAAACATTTGCACCTTATGCAGTTTTTGTGCAAACATGAAAGATTACTTAATGAAGGTACTTCCATACTAATATGCCTTAAACTTTCAGATACTCCTTACTTATATAAAATGAGTGTTGTTTAAGAGGTGGACACAAAGTGTTGGAGTAACTTGATGGGTCAGGCAACATCTCTGCAGAAAAGGAATGCTTTTGCTCTGGAGAAAAGGAGAATGCTTAAGAAGTGTTTTCTCAAATGGGTTAGAGATTGGATCACAAGGGATACAGATGCTATCCATCGTGCAGGCAGATAAGAGTTTGTCTCAGCATCATGTTCAGCACAGACATTGTGGGCGGAAAGGGTCTGTTCCCGTGCTGTACTGTTCAACGTTGTATGAGCCGGAGGGAGCAGAGTGACCAGCTCCTCCTTCAATTCCCAGAGTCTTCCTCTAGGTGATGGTGGAGAGTTTGCAAGAAAGACCATCGATCCCCCCAATAATCCTCACGCTCGGGTACGTGTGTGGGTGAGAGGTGCACCTGGGGCATATCCCCAATAATCCTCATGCTCGGGTACGTGTCTGGGTGAGAGGTGCACCCGGGGCATATCCCCAATAATCCTCACGCTCGGGTACGTGTCTGGGTGAGAGGTGCACCCGGGGCATATCCCCAATAATCCTCACGCTCGGGTACGTGTCTGGGTGAGAGGTGCACCTGGGGCATATCCCCAATAATCCTCACGCTCGGGTACGTGTGTGGGTGAGAGGTGTACCCGGGGCATATCTGAGGATAACTGCTGGTGAGATTATTGGACCGCAATCTGTCTGAGGCAGAATTAATGCTGGCAACTCTTTAAAAAATATTTTAATCAGTCCTGGCTGCTCAGTTGATACGAGGAAACTCAACTAGGTGTGGCACAGTAGCGCAGATGTAGAGTTGCTGCCTTGCAGCACCAGAGACCCATGTTCAATCCTGACTACAGATTCTGTCTGTATGGAGTTTGTACGTTCTCCCCATGAATGCGCGGGCTTTCTCTGGGTTCTCCGTTTTTTCTCCCACTCTCCAAAAATTGTCTTGAGTAAATTGTAAAATTGTCTCTAGTGTGTGTAGATAGTGATCGCTGGTCGGCGCGGACTAGGTAGGCCAAAAGGCCTGTTTCCTCGCTGTATGTCTAAAGTAAAGGCAACTCCTTGGTCGTGGTTCCTTTGCTGACAAAGATCTGCCCTTTAGGATTTTAACTGACGCTTCATGGAAATGTTGCATGTTTTGTTGTAATTTTGAGTTTAGAGAAATGAAAGTGCTTGCAACTTGTTAAAGCTGCACTCAATTTGTAAGTTAATCCTGCTTCCCTGCAGAACATGTCGTATGTTATTGGAAGCAGTGGGGCCTGGGTAATTCAGCCACTGCTCTCCGAGAGACCAATGTAGATGTGGTACACATGAAAGGCCAAGCCACAAGCGATCACAACCTTTTCATCTCCCACCAGGACATTTGTATCTGTCAGAAAATCAAACGTTGGATTTTAAAACTGGTCCATTTAAATCTTCAGTAGTAAGCAATAATCACAGCTTGAGCTTCCAAGTACCCGTAGTGATTTCATCCAAATTAAAGAATGGGGGTTGCCACTTAAATCCAGCGTTCAGAACACGATCAACAAATGCAATGAGTTAAATGGATGGACACCTGACTTTCCCAACATAGGATCAGAGGCAGTGCGGGCTAAGCATCGTATTTAAAAATCAGCAAGCACCAGTCCAAACAAACCTGTATGTTTGTGTTTTTTAGCTTCCTGTTTTACCAGCTGTTTTTTGACGGATGTCTATCAGATGCCAAACACTGGGTGGACAGAAAATACAGATATTGGGTCTTTATTAATGGGGCAAAGATCACGTCTCATTTGTGTATACGTCACTTTTCTCAAGTTCATTAACATCATGCCATCATGTATGGCGCATACATTGTGAACTGAATGGCCGGTGGTGCACTGTGCCACGTTCTATAAATGAACAAAAGAAAGCAGGAAGTGATCATTCGACCTCCTGATGCCTGCTCTCCCATTCAACAAGGTTGTGGCCAGTCTTGTGGCTCAGTGCCAATTCTCTGCACTAACCCCATATCCCGTAATTCCCTTCAAATCTAAGAATCTTAGTCTTGAATACACTCAGTGACAGAGCCTCAGTGATACATCCCCCTTGTGTATAGAATTCCAAAAATTCACTGGCGTCCAGGTGAAGAAATTTAATGTCAGCGCTGAAAGGCAGATTCTGAGGCTGAGGATTCCAAAGGTATTTAAAGGATGGCTTTTGGAGCTTAGCTGCCAGTGCCTACAGGATATGCACTGACTTATTTGGCCAAATCCAGCCCTCAAAAACTACATAATGGTAATGACCAAATCATCTTTGTTCAAGGAGGTTGTTGTGACTAAATATTAACCGCCAAATGACCAAATTATTCACAAGTCAATGCAATGGCTAAATAAATAAATAGGAGAAATTAGAAGTAAAGAATTTCAAATAGGCTGTTTTTGTACAGTGCTGGCCAATCACCATTCAAGTTCCATGCTGATTCCATTTCATTGGCAAGAGACTTATACAGGTTTGAAGAGTCACAAGAAAAATGTGGGAGATTGTTGCATATCACTTGTGCTGCAAATCAATTGCATGTCTTATTATTGCATTACCAAAGTGATTAGGAGCAGGCTTTAACTGGTAAAACTGATGTGTGTGTCATTGTGAGCATTGTAAAGCTTTGGTGGTTAATCCAAGAATAGTATAGAATCCCTGTAATAAATTACTAAACATAAGTAGTTTGCAGTACAAAAATATTTCATGCTATTATTGTAACCTTTAATTATAATAATGAAAACGAGTCAGCTTTATCAAGGAGGGAGAAGTTTTATAAGGAATATTTTCCGACTGATGTGACTTTCCTCAGGAGCCTGAACTAGAACATTTGCAAACATGGATCCATGGATCCCCCGGTTGCTAGCTCCTCTTCCCATTCCCATATTGACCTGGGACTCCACCTTTACCAGAGTGAAACCAAATGCAAACTGAAGAAACAGCACCTCATATTCCACTTGGGTAATTTACAACCCAACTGTATGAACATTGAACGTGTGTCAAGAGTTATGGGGAGAAGGCAGGAAAATGGGATTAGGAGGCAGAGATCAGCCATGATTGAATGGTGGAGTAGACTCAATGGACCGAATGGCCTAATTCTACTCCTATAACTTGTGAATTCTCAAACTTTAGGTAACTAACCAAAACCAACCCCCCCTTCCCCCTCTCCCTTTCTTTTCCTCCCCTCTTTCCCATTCCCCACCTGGACTCGCACCTATTTCTCCCCTCCGCTTCCACCTACATTCCTTCTCTGGCTTCACTATTCGCAACTTTTCAGTTCTTCTCCTACACCTTTCGTCCTTTCATCCCTGGCATTTGCCCAACCACCTGCCTATCAAAAACCTCCCTCCCTCTTATTCACATATCACTTGCCAGGCTTTGTCCTGTCCCTCCTCTCTTCTAGCCTCCCCCCATCCCCTTCTCCCACCCCACCGCAATCTGTCTGAAAAAGGGTCCTGACCTGAAACATCACCTTTCCAAGGTCTCCAGAGATGCAGCTTGACCCGTTGAGTTACTCCAGCACTTTGTGTGTTTCTCTGGATTTGCTGGCTGCTGTCGATGGTGCTGGAGACGCTCTCACTGATTGGGAATGGGGTGTTTCCATGTGTCTTCTCTGTCCATCCCCTGCCCAAGCCACAACGAGAGCCGAAGAACTGGGAGCACTGAACAGACTCACTGGGGCTCACTCAGTGGATCAGTGAAACTGGCTGGCAACCCCTCTCTCAGGATTTGTCACTCTCCCAGCACTGCTGTTTCTGTTATCCTGTCCCACATAATTTGCGTTCATTTCTGACTTACGGAAAATTTGGGTTATTGACATTTTTTTAACCTCAAGATTGTTTGCATTGGGATTTTTATGGGATCCGCCTGTCCTGTGCTTGTAAGACAGGCTGGTTACTGATGGACTGTCTCCTGCCGTCACTCAGAGTCTTCAGAGGTATCAACAGTAAAAACTGGAAACATTCAGCGGGGTCTGAAATAAAACCAGAAAATGCTGGAAACATTCAGCAGACTCATTATACACTTCCAGCATCTTTTCCTTTTTTATTTTTATTTTCAATTACCATCTCTGGAGAGTTTGACTGAAAGACTATCCAGTCACATCTGGCATTTTGGCATGCCAGTGAAGTTTGAGAGGAGGGATGTAAACCCATCACTCAAGCAGGAACAGCAAGTATCAGGGTGGTTAACATTAGAACCTAAAGAATAAAAGTAGGAATAGGCTGTTCAGCCCAAGACTACTCTATCGTTCAACTGATCTTCTCGCTAGACCATTTCCCGAGCTCATATTCTTTGATCACCTTAATTTCAAGAAATCTATCATAGAAACATATAAAATTCTCAAAGGATTGGACAGGCTAGATGCAGGAAAAATGTTCCCGATATTGGGAGAGTCCAGAACCAGGGATTACAGTTTAAGAATAAGGGGTAGGCCCAATAGGACAGAGATGAGGAAAAACTTTTTTACCCAGAGAGTTGGGAATCTGTGGAATTCTGTCACAGAAGGCAGTGGAGGCCAATTCACTGGATGTTTTCATGAGGGAGTTAGATTTAGCTCTTAGGGCTAAAGGAATCGAGGGATATGGGGAAAAAGCAGGAACGGGGTATTGATTTTAGATGATCAGCCATGATGATATATTGAATGGCGGTGATGGCTCAAAGGGCCGAATAGCCTACTCCTGCACTTATTTTTCTATGTTTTTATTAATGTCTGTTTTAATTAAACTCAGTAACCAGATCTTTACAGACTTCCAGGGTAAAGAACCTCAGAGATTCACCACTGTCCATGTGAATAAATTTCTCTTTACCTTAGTTTGTGACCCATATTTCGAGAATCCTCAATCAGCAAAAACATCCTTCCTGCCGGATCCTTTTGTATGTTTCAATGAAATCTACTCTCATTCTTTTAAACTCTGGAGTCTCCAGTCTGCTTAATTTCTCCACACAGTGCCAACTCTGGAACCATCCACTGAACTCCTTTGTTGCACCCCTTCCAGGGATAATAGATCTTTTGTTGAACATCGTGCACAATGCTTCAGGCACAGTCTCACTAATCAAACCACAAAGTTCTGGAGGAACTTAGCGGATCAGGCAGCATCTCCATCCAAGCTCCATCCAAGACCGCAAGAAATTGCAGAGAGTTATGGACGTTGCCCAGACCATCACACAAACCAGCCTCCCATCCAATATCTCCAACTACATTTCATGCTGTCTCAGCAAGGCCACCAGCATAATCAAGGACCAGTCTCACCTCAGTCACTCCCTTTTCTTCTCTCTCCCATCAGGCAAAAGGAACAGAAGTTTGAAAATGCATACCTCCACTACATGCTATTCACAATTCGTGGCATTCTAGCTGGGTTGTATTGCAGAAGTCTTGCATGCATGGGAATGTTTGCTTCAGTATTTCCACGATGTGCTTGATATGTAGAACATAGAACATAAAGTAGTACAGCTTGGGAACAGGCCCGTGCATAGGAAGGAACTGCAGATGTAGGTTTATTCCGAAGATAGACCCATAATGCTGGAGTAACTCAGCGGGTCAGGCAACATTTTTGGAGAAAAGGAATAGGCGATGTTATAGGTCAGAACCCTTCTTCAGACTGAGGAAGAATTCCGACCTGAAATGCCACCTATTCCTTTTTTCCAAAGTTGCTGCCTGACCCACTGAGTTACTCCAGCATTTTGTGTCTATGTATAAGAGCAGGCACTTCAGCCCACAATGTCTATACCGAACATGAGTCAGAGGGTGGTGAATCTGTGGAATTCTTTGCCACAGAAGGCTGTGGAGGCTGTCAGTGGATATTTTTAAGGCAGAGATAGATAGATTCTTAATTAGTATGGGTGTCAGAGGTTATGGGTAGAAGGCAGGAGAATGGGGTTAGGAGGGAGAGATAGATCAGCCATGATTGAATGGTGGAGTAGACTTGATGGGGTGAATGGCCTAATTCTACTCCTATTCCTCATGGCCTTATGACCTTATGATGCCAAGATAAACGAATCTTTGCCTGCACATGGCCTATATCTTTCCATTTCCTACATATCCATGTGCCTAACTGAAAGCCTCTTAAATGTTATTATTGTATCTGCCTGCGCCATCACTCCAGCCTGTGCCTTTCAGGCATCCACATCAGCTGTGCAAAATCATGCACCGTCCATCTCCTTGAAACATTTCACAACCTTAAAGCTAAGACTGCAAATTCTTGACCATACCACCCTGGAAAAAAGTTTCTGACTGTCTACTATATTTATGTCTCCACTTCTATATACTTCTATCAGGTCTCCCTTCAATCTCTGGCATTCCAGACAAAATAATCCAAGCTTGTCCAACTTCTCCTTGTAGCTAGTACCATCTCATCCAAGCAGCACTGATGGTTCTCATTGATAGCTGTAGCTTTAACAATGCAACTGTTGAGCAAAAGTTAATTCATCTGTAAAATGAATGGTAGGCATAAATAATGTCTTCTGTAATATTCATAATACAAACTCTGCCACATCACTTACAACTAAACTAAGAAATGATTCTTAATTTTAAATAAAGTTTATCAACCTAAAACATTGTATCTGTGTGTTTCTCTCCTTGTCCGTGCTGCCTGATTAGCTGCGGCTTTCTGAATTTTTCCGCTTTTATTTCAGATTACAGGCATCCAAAGGGTGCAGAGGAGATTTGGCCTATTAAACCAAGCTGGCAGTGTGTGAGTTGTTGCCTGTAATTCCCTCAGACTGAGTTTTCTGTCACAATTTATCACAGAGCAGGAATGAGATGGCAAGGCAGATAGATGCGGGAGAGGTTGCAGGAGACAACCTAGATGGGAATGTGATTCTTGATGAATTTACTATTGTAATGACTAAAGCATCCTTCATTCTTCAGTCCAAAGATGGAGTAGGAATTCTGTTTTGAGCTCCTAACATGTTAGAGTGACATGTTAATATGTTTAAAATAAATGGGTTGGCATCTCAGATAGAGCAATATCACATGTATAAGCTAATGTGGTGTTATCGATGCTTTACAGAGTGCGTTGTTTTGCAACATGTTCGCCACATGGTGGCATTGTTGATCCATGACTGATTCATATTTCATATTCACTCCATTCACATCCCCCTCCTCCCACTTCTGCACCACACACATTCTCCAACAAAATTCAGACACTACAACCTTTACTTATTTTCCAAAACAGTAACATGACCGGTCACATCTCGGACTTAATCATTTCTGCATGTCCAAATAAAGTGGTTATACTCTGTGCAGAGAGACCA
Organism: Rhinoraja longicauda; assembly: GCF_053455715.1. Classification (NCBI taxonomy): domain Eukaryota; kingdom Metazoa; phylum Chordata; class Chondrichthyes; order Rajiformes; family Arhynchobatidae; genus Rhinoraja; species Rhinoraja longicauda. The sequence continues at coordinate 62,633,680 of NC_135953.1, read as the reverse complement.
GATACAGCATCTAAAAAAAAAAAACTTTGATTATAAGTACACCTTCTAGCCATTAAACTAAGTGTATCATGATATTAAACTGCAGAAAGAAAAGCTGAAAGAAGAATGAATAGAATAGAAAGCATATTAATCCAAATTCTTATACATTTTGAGATTTATTATAATTTTCTGATTGTAAAGAAAACCGTTCAAGGACGTTACAATCACAGGTTCCTGATTAGGTTGGAGGAGGGGAGTTCTTCAGACTGCTTACTGTTCTAAAGTTTCCAAAAGAGGGGCATTGGGCAAATTTATCTTTTTTTAAATGACTGTGTGCCTACCTGTCATAATTTGAACAGGCATCAATCCGGATAGAATAATAGATCCTCCAAGCCTTTTATCTGGTGTTCAGTTTATATTTTATACAAAATTGCAAGCAGTTCCCATTTTGAATATTAGACTTTAAATTCAAATGAAAAAAGTATAACATTCATAACCTTCTTTAGGACCAGAATAGCCTAATTTCTGGTCTTGCATCAGTTCTGGTCAATGCATTTTCTTCAATGTCATAAAATGAAATCTGCTTTTGATGATGTGAGATAATCATGTACTTAATCTATAAAAGAAGGTAAACATGCTAAATATTTACTGTTGGATAAATGGGTTCATCAGTAGTTGATCCCTTCCATTTTGTTCTCTTCTAAAAATGCTGAACTGTAAAATCTTTCTCAAGTACCCTTTTAAACCAAACCTTTTAGTAAACACCTGTGCTAAATCCATTTATGTTATGCTTTGTAACAGGGGATCAATGATGCACTATAAATCTATCAATATATTTAATGTTTCATATTTATAGCTCTGCATTTAACAATGAAAATGGTGCAATTTTCAACATGTCAACATATTGCAAAGATTTACAGTTCATTTTGAAAAAGCCCCACATATTTGAAAGGCTGAATTGGAGATTGCCAAAGCAGAGTAATCCAAATTACAGAACATTTTGAAATTTGTTATGATTTTCTGATTGTAAAGAAAACCATTCAAGGACATTACAATCACTGGTTCTTGATCAAACCGGAGCAGGGGAGAAGTTCAGCCTGCAGACTGTTCCAAACTTTCCAATGGAGAGGCATTGGGAAAAATATATATTTAAAAATGAATGTGTGCCTACCTGTCATCATTTGAACAGGCATCAATCCAGAGAGAATAATAAAAAGCAGCTCCCATTTTGATTACTGGACTTCAAATTTAATGAAAAAAGGTATAAAATTCATAACAGACCAGAATAGCCTAGTTTCTTGTTTTATATCCGTACTGGTCAATGTATCATATTCTGCATTGACCAGCCATTAAGCCCTGTGCTTGACCAGGTAGGTCCAAGGTTGAGCACACCATGGACCTACCTCGATCCTTACTTACATCTGATTGAAACCTGCTGGACAATCCCAGGATTGGAATCCCGGCATTGAAGGGTCACCAATACCGTTTTGGGGGCATTGCTCTGGATATGGGTAAGCCTTGCTGGAAGCGGGAGATTGGAAGAAGAAGCCAACCAGTGTTGGCTCTGTCCTAGTTTGGTGAATGGGACATCAATCTAAGGTTTAATCTCCTTAACCTGTTAGGCAGGTTACTAACACCGATTTGAAAGATTTTCTCTTTTGCCGCCGAATGGAGCCGTCACTGGCTGTGGCTGAAAAGATGAGATGCTGTCTGAGCTGCCACGTGACCATCTAGAGGCTAACCATAAGACACACACCCAGGTCTGATCATCCTGTGGTGGGCCTGCCTCGACTGAGGGTGTCTTGTGATAAAAGGCCGAAACACCCAGTGACGTTGAGGTACACAACTGAAGATGTGTCTGAATGGTAGCACCTAGTGGTCATCCCCAAGAACAACACCAGTCAATTGTCGTGCAAACCCTAGGGATTGTAACATCCAGTCCTACTAATCAATCTATACCAGTACAGCAGGTGGTGCACTTCCGCTCAGAATGGGCACATCCTTTATCCATCTTAATGGAGACTCATAAGTTTGCTTAATGCCTGTAACACTGAAAGAGTATTGTCTACCTTGTAGGCCATGGTGTCCATTAAAGATCACACTTTCCATTTTCACCACAGCACAAAGCCTGAACACCCTAAAGACAACATCAATGACTGCACCAACAATTTCTTCTGTTTTACTGTAGAGTTATTCCCATGTTAGTCTTTTCAATTATCTCTACTCTTTTCCTAATTAAATAATATATGTGAGTAAACCCTAAGAAAAATACCAATTTCCATTTTAAATTAAAATCCCCTGGGTTTGGAGAAACCCTGTTGCCACTAGTGCTGCCTGGATGTGGAGAAACCATGTTGCCACTAGTGCTGCCTGGATGTGGAGAAACCATGTTGCCACTAGTGCTGCCTGGATGTGGAGAAACCTTGTTGCCACTAGTGCTGCCTGGGTTTGGAGAAACCCTGTTGCCACTAGTGTTGCCTGGATTGGATGAATGCACAAGTCCTTTTCTTTCACATGAATTTATTGCCTGGATTAAAACAAGTGAATTGGATCGGAGTTTGGATTATCTGCTCACCTCCTCATGGAACACCAGAAGACTTGGGAGGAAAGAGGGAAAATATATTCAGTAACACCATAAAAACTTGAAAACAAGATTTAAGGAGAGATTAGGAATTTGGTTAGAACTGAAAGGATCTGAGTCATGAAGCTTCCTGCAGTTTCATCTACAGGATTTGCATATTTGTTGCCTGAATTAAATAAATTAATATAGAAAAGATTATAGAACTTAAACAGAATACAGTCTCTGATTTTCATTAAAGTAATCTAACACTCCCTGGCAGACAGAAAAATCTCTTTACCATCCAACTTATTTTCATTTCATTAATTAGGGGGGCACGGCGGTGCAGTGGTAGAGTTGCTGCCTCACAGCGTCAGAGACCCGGGTTCGATTCTGACTACGGGTGCTGAGTGTACGGAGTTTGTACGTTCTCCCCGTGACCTGTGTGGGTTTTCTCTGAGATCTTCGTTTTCTTCCCACACTCCAAAGACGTACAGGTTTGTAGGTTAATCGCCTTGGTATAAATCTAAAATTGTTCCTAGGATAAAATTGTGTGTAGGATAGTGTTAATGTGCGGGGATTGCTGGTTGGTGCGAACTCGGTGGGCCGAAGGGCCTGTTTCCAGGCTGTATCTCTAAACTAAACTAAACTAAATTCCTTTATTGCCACACTACCTCCCCAGGAGTCTGACATCCTTTGCTTGTGTCTCACAAACGTATTTCATTTCAATTGTTTTTTCCTGTAAAACTTAAGTGAAATACTGGAAGATCACGGCCAAAGGAAATTAAAAAATGGGTGCAATGTAGGCAACATATTTTTCTTTTAAATGTCGGTTAGTCCTTTGCTTCTCCCACCTCCCTCCGGTCGTATTTTCATTATTGGGAAAGAACAGCTTCCAGACTTAAAGTTGCAGTGGGCAATGGCTCACGTGCCAGTAAGCAGATTGCAGGGACAGTTAATGAGTCGATCCTTCATCACATGTACAAGACTATCATCTAAACTTTTGCTTCTCAACCCATCTGCTAAGTGAAGGAATGGAGTACATGCCCCATTCAGAATCAATGGTGCCAAAGTGAAAATGGAAATGAAAACTTCACATTCCTCGGTGTAAATATTACTAATAATCTGTTATTGACCAACCACATTGAAGCGACGGCCAAAGAAGGCACACCGATGCCTCTACTTTCTGAGGAGGTTGAGGAAATTTGGCATGTCTCCAGTGACTATTACAAACTTCTACAGATTCACCATACTGATTTGATTGGATAGCATGCAAAACAAAGCTTTTCACTGTATCTTGGTATACATGACAATAATTAACTTAAACCTAAACCTAACCTAAGCAGTCAAGTTTTACTAGTTATAGAAAGATGGGGCAGCTGTTAACAGGGTGAAACAATAGGTGCAGGGCAAATCAGCTGAAAAGGCCACTGCAGCAACTCACCACGGCTTCATAAATTCACCAGTTCATAAGGTCATAAGTGATAGGAGTAGAATTAGGCCATTCGGCCCATCAAGTCTACTCCGCCATTCAATCATGACTGATCTATCTCTCTGAATCACATTCTCCTGCCTTCTCCCCATAACCTCTGACACCCTTACTAATTGAAAATCTGTCAATCTCTGCCTTAAAATATCCATTGACTTAGGCTCCACAGCTGTCTGTGAATGAATTCCACAGATTTCCCACTTCTTCCAAAGCATCTCTCAAACCCTAATCCTCCACCACCTACAATATAATTCTATGGGAGGTAGCAGAGACACGGCGATATCCCCAACTGCAAGCTTCCCCAATTTCCCCCACCACTGTACTACACAGCCTCCTGACTTGGAAATATAGAAAATAGGTGCAGGAGGAGGCCATTTGGCCCTTCGAGCCAGCACCGCCATTCATTGTGATCATGGCTGATCATCAACAATCAGTGCCTGCCTTTTCCCCATATCCCTTGATTCCACTAGCCCCTAGGGCTCCATCTAACTCTCTTTTAAATTCATCCAATGAATTGGCCTCTACTGCCTTCTGTGGCAGAGAATTCCACGAATTCACAACTTTCTGGGTGAAAAATATTTTTCTCATCTCAGTTTTAAATGGCCTCACCTTTATTATTAGACTGTGGTCCCTGGTTCTGGACTCCCCCAACATATACTGCTGCTCCTTTGAGTCTGAAGAAGAGTCCCAACTCAAAACATTGCCTGTCCATTCCCTCCAGAAGTGATGCCTGACCCGCTGAGTTACTCCAGCATTTTGGTTTTTACGCAAGAATCCAGCATCTGCAGTTCCTTGTGTTGTTGTGTCATCTAAATCCTGGGACTCCCTATCCTAGAGGACTGCTGAGTACCTTCACCAGGCAGAGTGCAATGGTTCAAGATACTGAAGAAGGGTTCCGATCCGAAACGTCACATCCGTTTTCTCCAGCGATGTTGCCTGACCCGCTAAGTTGCTCCTTCATTTTGTGTCTAGCAATGGTTCAGGATACTGGTTCACTACCATCTTCTCAATAACATTTAGGGATGGGCATTAATGGTGACCTTGCCAGCAATCTCCAGATCCCAGAAATATATATTTTTATAAATCGCCTGTTTTTCAGCATGTTGTAAATGTCTAGAAAATTTGACTATGAAGGTAATCAGGCAGAAACCTGATTCATGGTACTGTCTGCACCTTCCATTGGGTTTCCCACCACTGTCTCCCAACCCACAAGGTCGCAAAGTCCAAGATAAGAGAACAATCTCAGATATGCCATCTGACTGGTGGTGCTTTGGATATATTCAAGGGGGAGTTTGACAGGTGATTAAACTGCAAGAGGGTCCAGGAATATGGAGAGAGCATAGAAAAGTGGTGTAAAGGTCGTGAACTTGGTGATGGCCCTCTCCCATCAGAGAAAAGATATAGGTGTGAAAACGCACACCTCCAGATTCAAGGACAGTTTCCTCCCAGTTGTATAAGAAAATAACTGCAGATGCTGGTACAAATCGATTTATTCACAAAATGCTGGAGTAACTCAGCAGGTCAGGCAGCACAGTTTCCTCCCAGTTGTTATCAGGCAACTGAATCATCCTACCAACAACTAGAGAACAGTTTTGAACTACTATCTACCTCATTGGAGACCCTCGGACTATCTTTGATTGGACCTTACTGGCTTTATCTTGTGCTAAGCATTATTCACATTATTGCCTTTGTCATGTGGATAGCTCAATTGCAATCATGTATTGTCTTTCCATTGATTGGTTAGCACGCAACCAAAGCTTTTCACTGTACCTCAGTGCATGTGACAATAAACTAACCTCAAACTCAAATGTCTTCTAAAGCAGGATCAAACCCACAACAAAACTAATATTTCAATGATTCGTAGATAACCAAAGAGTAAACTGAACATTATCACCTTTGGAGAAAGCGGGTTGAGAATTGGCAGCAAGATTCATCTTGATACCAGACCATATTATTTCTTGTTTATTGTTCTATTTACACAATATTTTCTCACCACAAATTAAAATACCAGGCTGGTGTTCGTTGGCTCCAGATCAGTTGCTGAACGTTTCCTCAGTCTTCTCGACCATGTGTTACATTTGTGAATGATTTGCGGGATCTGTGAATCTGCCTTGATGATGGTTCAGTGCTCCCAGCAACAGTCCTGTTCAGCAGCTGGCCTGTTGTCCTCAGTGATACCTCAGAGTTGTTCATCTTTTCCCAGCAACGTCAGCAGCCCACCTCACCCCCCACCCAATCTCTCAATCTCTGCTTTAAAAATCACTCAAATGACTTGGCCTCCACAGCCATCTGTGGTTCCACAGATTCACCATCCTCTGGCTAAAGAACTTCTTCCTCATCTCCATTCTGAAGGTACATCCTTTTATTCTGAGGCTTTGTCCTCTGCTTCTCGGCCCTCCCATTACTGAAAACATCATTTCCACGTCCACTCTATGTAGGCCTTTTGTTATCCGGTACGTTTCAACGAGATCCCCGCTCAACTTTCTAAACTCATCACCTACCCAAGACCTACTCTCATCATCATGGTCACCACCCTTTGCCAACCAAGATATAATGATAGCATTTATTTTGAGAGGACTAGAATATAAAAACAGGAATGTAATGCTGAGGCTTGATAAGGCACTGGCCAGACCGTGTTTGGAGTGTTGTGAGCAGTTTTGGGCCCCCATAACTGAGGAAGGATGTACTGGTGCTGGAGAGGGTCCAGAGGAGGTTTACGAGGATGATCGCAGGAATGATTGGGTTAACATATGATGAGTGTTTGACGGCACTGGGCCTGTACTCGCTGGAAGGGGGACCTCATTGAAACTTACTGAATAATGAAAGGCTTGGATAGAGTGAATGTAGATAGGATGTTTCCACTAGTCGTAGAGTCTAGGGCCAGTGGGCATAGCCTCAGATTAAAAGGACGTACCTTTAGAAAGGAGATGAGGAAGAATTTCTTTAGTCAGAGGGTGGTAAATCTGTGGAATTCATTGCCACAGACACCAGTGGAGACTAAGTCAATGGATATTTTTAAAGCAGAGATAGATAGATTCTTGATTAGTACAAATGTCAGGGGTTATGGGAAGAAGGCAGGAGAATGGGGTTGAGAAGGGATCTGCCATTATTGAATGGCAGACTAGACTTGACCTAATTTTGCTTTCATAACTTATGAACATGAACATATAAGAAGCCTGAAGCATTTCCCCTCACTTCCCCCTCTGAAGAAAGATACAGGTGGTTTGGCAGACTGTGACCCCAGGATACCTTGCCCCCTCCCCCCACCAGTTCTCCTGTTCCAATCTCTGTCCTGACTGTGCTGCCAATGTCCACGTTGCTCTGCTCTCTCCATGGGCCGCACAAGGACCTGGCCACCACTGTTTTTTTCTTTTTGTTAGGCAGCTGCTCTTTCAAATCACAATAGCTGCTGATCAGTGCTGCTGGAAGGCTTCAAGTCCTGCAGTGAGGGACAAATTCCAGCTGGGCAGAGAGTAGTCACCCATCACAAACATCCCCTCCTCCTGGAACCTGCCTGTATAATCCACATGGACTCAGATCTGTGCGTGCCCATGGCCTGAGCCTGCAAATGGCTGCAGTTCTTACGCCACTCGCTTCCACTCAGGCAAGCTAATGAACAGAAAATCTAGGTTACAGTATCACATCAATATCCTGTAAGCAGGTTCCTATTTCTGTTTGCACAAAGTCTGGCGTCCTTAGTATATAGCTGTGATTCATAAAAGGAAGCTTACAATTACTTTTGGCCAATTACAGAATGAAATTAGTTTTTTTTTGCCCAGTGGTCCTTTAGGAACCTTGTGCAATTGCTCAAATGTGTTGCCAAGCGGGTGATTGAAGGAAAAAAAACAAAGGCCACGATTAATTTATCTTTTTTTTCCCCATTTATTTTGTGCCAAAAGCATTCAGCTGCCTTCATTCAGGATGTTTTTAAGCTGCCAAGTGAATCTTGTCACGACTGTCATGGAAACTGCAACGGAAGTTGATCGGTGATAAACAGATGAACCGTCTTCCAAAAACTTGTACAAGAAACAGCCTTGATAGAAAAACATCTTTACTAAAGAGATCATTCAATCCCTTTGAAACGTACGCTTTAAGGATGTGACATCACAACAAAAATGCAGCTGTTCCTCACTTGATGTTCTATACTCCGCACAGTTGAATATTCATTGCTTTTTGTACCATATGGAAGTCATTTGTCCTTTTTACAAATAATTAAAATTACACTTTGAGGCACAATATAAGTCGCGAAAGAAGAGTTGAATTCAAATCAACAAGCACCTTAAATCTGTTAGACACATGTAACTGCAGATGCTGGAACCTTGAACAAAAAACACTACGTGCTGGAGTAGCTCAGCGGGTGTGACCCCAGCACTCCTGCTGCCTGACTGGTTGAGTTACTCCAGCACTTTGTGCTTTTTGCTTTAAATCGTGTTATTTCCGCAGTTTTTCATGGTGAGAAAAGGTTACCCCAAAAACAAAGCACGAAGCTTGCAGAGATGGAAATGTCTATCTGTGTGAATGCACACCTTATCAATGTATGTTTTCCTTTGATGTGGTTACCATGTAACGTAGGAGCGAAAGGATCATTAATTTTCAGATAGAGTTGCTGCCTTACAACATCAGAGACCTGGGTTGGATCCTGATGATGGGTGCTGTCTGTATGGAGTTTGTACGTCCTCCCCGTGACCATGTGGGTTTTCTTCAGGTGCTCCGGTTTCCACCCACGCTCCAAAGATTTACAGGCTTGTTTGTTAATTGGCTTCTGTAAAATTGTCCCTGGTGTACGGGTGATCGTGATCGGCGTGGACACTATGAGCCGAAGGGGCTGTTTCCATGCCGTATCTTTAGACTAAATGTAAGATATTTGGGATAGTTTGAGGGATACATTTGAGGGACATTTATCATGGTCACCTTCAGAAAGGACGATTTCTTTGGCTTTCCTTCAGTTGCTGATGACATTGAGGTGAGATGGGTCGATTTATCCCAGTGCTACAGAGGGACTGTTAACCTTTACAGGGAGGCCCATCGGAAGCTAAGTGCAATGAGATTTCTAATCTGGCTTTTAAAGCCAAATAATGAACTTTCAGTCTTGTCGTCGTGTCATCAGTTCAACCGGATTATTAGTTAGAAAGAGGAAACATTACCTTTCCCAATTGCACAGTGAATTTCCTGCTCAGCGTTGAGAACTTGCCTTATGAACATTCATGGCTGTGCCTGTGTCCTGTTTCAACCTTTTGTCGTATCAGTAACATGTGGGAGATAATTTAAGAGAGGGGATAACGGGATCATTTGAAGGCTGAGGGGGAAAAGAGAGAAAAGCCTTTTCCCTGTGGCCTGAGTCAAGCCCAAATGAACTGGATGAACATTTCTCTTTCTGCCTCAATGGCCATCAAGGGTCTGGAGTGAAAGGCATTTGGCTGTTCTCAGCCAAACTCCCTGCAGAGACAAGTTCACAGCTGCGCCGAATTGTTCTTATGACTGGCACTAATTAGCGCTGAAAAGTAGTGAAATCCCAGTGACCTTCCGAAACTGCCTACTTCACATTTTCGTCTGACTTGTCAATCCTGTTTTGCTCACTGCAAATAAAACGTTATTGTTTGGGCTTCCCCCTTATCACTAGGAAGCAATTGCAGCACCTCAGCAGATGTGTGCCGGGACATGAACTATGATAAATGTTATGGATATAGATCAAGGGTAGATTGAAAAATATTGCCCTGTTGGAGTAGACTCTCACCATTTGTAATTGTAGGCAGGAAGTATTAGGGAAATAAATCCCCTTGAATCATCCGTAAAGCTGAGGGTTCATCAAGTCGTGTAATCAGATGCTGTTTCATGAAAAAAAGTCATTCCCAAAGTACTCCTAAAGCCAAGTATTTTATTAGATTTATGGTACAGCAGATTTTCGGAACCCTACCTCATGCTACACTGTCGGGGGGAGAGAATATAAACTGTGGAATTGCTAGGAATTCATCCTCATCTGCTTGAGGGATAAACATGGAGTTGAACAACTATAAGCACAAGGCAAAATGTGTAGGAAGGAACTGCAGATGCTGGTTTAAATTGAAGATAAACGTAAAAAGCTGGAGTAACTCAGCGGGACAGGCAGCATCTCTGGAGAGAAGAAATAGGTGACGTTTCGGGAAGGGTCTCGACCCGAAATGCCATCCATTGCTTCTCACCAGAGATGCTGTCTATCCTGCTGAGTTACTCCAGCTTTTTGTGTCTATCTTCTGTAAGCTATAAGCGCAAGGCAATTGGTATTGGTTTATTATTAATACTGCACTGGGATACAGTGAAAATCTTTATTTGTGTGCTCCTCAGTCATATCATACTATACTGTTCAAATCAACCAAGCTTGTCTTTGGCATTAATCTCCCACCTTACCCAGTTGATTGTTCATGCTCTTCCACTCTCTCTCTCCCTCTCTGAGCTCATCCTGCATCGTTCTTTTTAGTTGATTTTGGGGCAGCTCGTGTTCCTATCATACACCTTGAGTGGGTCATTGAATCCTGACCTAGAGCACAGTCTGGGTGGTGTTTGCATGTTCTCCCTGTTTCATATTGGTTCAATTCGGGTCCCTCATCCTGGGAATACTTCTACTTAACCAATGAGAATTCATTTCTTCTTAAGAGTTTAAAGAGTTTACCTGTACAAATGCTTTAAAACATGTTTTTTAAATGTTTAAAAAACATTTGGACAGGTACATTGATAGGATAGGTTTGGAGGAAAATAGGCCAAGTGCCAGCAGGTGGGACTAGTGTAGATGAGGCACGTTGTTCGTCATGGATAAGTTGGGCCGAAGGGCCTGTTTCCATACTGTATGACTTTATGACTCTAAAAATCAAATGAAGTGTTTCACAGGATGTTCCATTCACAATCTTCCAATTTCCTATTCAACTATTCAATCAAAAAGGAGAATCACAAAGATCACGGATAGGTGATATTTTGGGACGGGACCCTTTCTCAGACTCGTTGAGTTACTCCAGTGCTTTGTGTCCTGTTGTGTAAACTTGCATCTGCAGTTCCTTGTTTCTACAGCACACAGATTACAATGGGAAATAGGGTGTGTGAGTGTGGTAATCGTATTACCATCATTGAACTTGATCCTTTGGGACTTTTGCTTACAAACCCCTGCCGAATGAACACGACAAGCCTGTCCTTGTTCTTGGGTGAATACAGTCCTTCAGCCCGAGTTGCACAACTATCTTGTTCTCTGCTTCTCTGTTTGGACCCTCTGGCCATTTCATTTCTCATTGGTTTGATGATTCCTGTTGCCTGCAAGCTCCACAGGGTTTTACTTTTGTTTAGTTCAGTTTAGTTTAGAAATGCAGGGCGGAAACAGGCCCTTCAGCCCACCGACCAGTCCGCGCCGACCAGCCACCCCCCTTATACAAGCACCCACTACATACCAGGGACAATTTACAATTTTTTTCCGGTCAATTAACCTGTACGTTTTTGGAGTGTTGGACGAAACCAGAGCTCCCGAAGAAGCCCCACGCAGGTCAGGGAGAATGTATGAACACCGTACAGACAGCATCTATAGTCCGGATCAAGCCCGGGTCTCTGGAACTGTAAGGCTGCAACTCCACTGCTGGAACGAGTTGCCAGAGGGGGTAGTTGAGGCAGGTACTATAACAACATCTGATTCAACAGGTACATGGATATATGAGGTTTAGAGGGATATGGGCAGATTGGACTAGCGTAGATGGGGATTTTCGTGGCATGGACAAGGGTCTATTTCCGTGCTGTATGACTCGATGACTCGACCTGATAACCAAAGACATTTAGATGCAGTTGAAAAACACTTGCACAATTTAAAAGATGATAAATTAACGTAAAACTTAAATAAATTAATTAAAAACATTAATGTTCATTTAAATAAAACAAAGCACTTACCTTTACATAATATTTCGGTGAAGGTGGAGGATCTCATTCAAGTGAATGACTTCAGAGGTGGAGCAAGAGGTCAGGTGTACTGGACCTATAAGTGTAGGAAGAGACTGCTGATACTGGTTTACACCGAAGATAGACACAAAATCCTGGAGTAACTCAGCGGGTTAGGCAGCATCTCTAGAGAAAAGGAATAGGTGACGTTTCAGGTTGAGACTGGGTCTATATTCCTTGTGGCTGGTGGTTGCCTCCAGTACCTCTGGATATTGGTAATGCAACCCCGCCCTGCTTTGCACTTTTGCTGCCTTCCCAAATAATTTCCAGATAGCAATTGTTGGTAAATTCCTCAAGATTTCTCACAAATTACTTACAAATTAGCTGGATTTTTCAGGTGTTAAGATCATTACACCAAAGCCAATCTATATCCCAATATAGCAAGTTTGGAAGATGCATGCAATGCTTCAACAAGTGACGGTGAGCCCCTTGATCCAAGGTTTTTTATTGTGCTTACAAAGCTAGTAACAAACTAAAATTGTTCTTACTTTGCCTGACTCTTGCAATATCTACTGCAATATCTCATTGGTGATTCTGAGCCTTTGAGAAGCGTTTTAAATTTGCCTGGTTAAACTCGAGATTAACCAGAAATCGACGGACAATTTCCTTTACGTGTGATAGAGAAATGAACCGTGTTCAATTCAATCAATGACACTGAAATACTTTGGCCTTGGTTGTGCACTTCTGGCTCTAGTTTACTGAGAGTGCAGTAAAAGGATTAGAAAATTAGTTTATTCACAGATATATCATAAAATTCATTGAGATAAATGTTTAGCGCTCCTGACAAGATTGAGGATGGGAGATTTGGAGAAGCTGGAGTTTGGCGAGGGTCAGGTGGATGCGATGGTGGAGGGATTACCTTATGGGTTGGAACTTGTGTTTTGATATCTCTTCTGGTCATCAGGAATACAGTGCATGATGAAGAAGGATGAGGGGGGATCTTATTGAAACATATAAGATAATTAGGGGATTGGACACATTAGAGGCAGGAAACATGTTCCCAATGTTGGGGGAGTCCAGAACAAGGGGCCACAGTTTAAGAATAAGGGGTAGGCCATTTAGAACGGAGATGAGGAAGAACTTTTTCAGTCAGAGAGTGGTGAAGGTGTGGAATTCTCTGCCTCAGAAGGCAGTGGAGGCCAGTTCGTTGGATGCTTTCAAGAGAGAGCTGGATAGAGCTCTTAAGGATAGTGGAGTGAGGGGGTATGGGGAGAAGGCAGGAACGGGGTACTGATTGAGAGTGATCAGCCATGATCGCATTGAATGGCGGTGCTGGCTCGAAGGGCTGAATGGCCTACTCCTGCACCTATTGTCTATTGTCTATATTGTCTATTGGAGAGTTGCCCTTTCTCTGGATGACCGCAGGCTTGGGAAATTCACACCACTTTAAGCTCATTGGGCCCAGCATCTGATAGGGTCGGCGGACAGTGTGTCCTGAATCTAAGGGGAAGAGAAACAAAGTAAATGTTGTTACACCACTGGTCAGATAATACAAGATAGCAGTTGAATTTAAGATGAGCTTCACGTGCACTCTTCCTGTGCTGGAATAAGTCCAATCAGATACCTAAATATTTGTACTTCAATAACAATTTTTAAAAAATCATAATGCTTCAATGGGTCTTTTATTGTCACATGTGCGAAGTGCTAATACAGTGAAATTATTTTTCCTTACAAGCAGTCCAGTAGAGTATTGTCATACGCCCGATCCTCGATTAGCAAGTATACAGAAATAGTCTGCTGAGCCTGAAAGCAAGAGGCGCCATGGTTTGGCGTCATTTTCAAATTCCAAGCTCCAGTTCTTACGAGCATTAGGAATTGTGTTTGAATAAAATCATTATCAGAATTGAAATTTACTTTTTTGCAGTTCAGTTTCATAGTCATCTTTAAAAAAAAGTTTTGTTGTTATCATGGGGTTGTTGCCAGTCCTTATTTACTGACCAACTTTGTTCATTAACTAATTGTAAGAACTATTATTCTTTCTGCTGGCCTGATCCAGGCCTCTGACTGTCTCTCAGAGTATCTTGTCCAGGTTTTGCTGTTTCATTGCTTCACTCCTGGCCTGGACACCCCCATGACACCAGCCTCCCAGAGTGCCTTGATCCACTGCTGTTTGCCTGCTGTTAAAACAGGTCCAGATCCCTGGGCCCACACTCGTCAGGAACTGTCATGTTACAACTCTGAGAAACCATATTCTGCACTCTGGTTAGACACAAAGTGCCGCGTCTGGGATTTTTCTCCCTGCTCCACCTGGTGTACTTTTATGGCTCCACTGTGTTCATGTATAGTATTATCTGATTTGATTGGATATCACGTAAACAAAGGTTTTCTCACTGCATCTCAGTAAACATGACAATAATAAACTAATACGAATACTGATAAATGTTTCAAAGATCGAAGCCTTGATATTTCTTTTGGGCTTTATAATGTGGTGAAGTGATGAGTGGAAACTTCATCCCAGCTCTATGCATGCGGGTAGAACCCTCACACAAACCGGCTGTGTAGTGTTCAAACCAGAAGCAGAGACAGGGATGGCTTAAGGCTAGAATCACTCTGGATGGGGCAGTTTGAATAGAGGCCCTTACTTAAAGCTTACCTCATTTAAAAGAGTGTCGCCTCACTTCATTGGCTGGTTGCCAATCTGGTAGATCAGATTGTCCATTCACTGCTGATTTTCAATGGATGAAAATCAAAGGGGGTGATTGCTGAGTCAGACTATTATGAAGGTGGTGCAGGGAAAACTACTCTGCTGTCTCATCTAGACAGCAAACTTTATTTCCCCCCCTTTATGTGCTCTTATTGTGCTTTAATTTTGAATTCCACCAGCAGAAAACAAGTGAACAGGCAGTGAACTAAATTTGGAGATCACAATCCTCCCCTTTTTCTCGCTATAAAGGTTCACGGATTTGACATGCATTCCCCACATCTCTTTTTTGAGATTTCCACTGTTTTCTTTTTATCTCTGCAGTTAATAAAATCACTCTGATTTCCCTTTGGGCTTTGCAATACAACACAGATGTGGTGAGGTATTTCTGCTCCATGCTGCAGTAAGATATTCCATTGGTTAAAAATGGCTTCTCCAATAATGGTAAACATTCACTGCGATTGTGGGATTAAAGTTAGAACAAAGATGACTAAACCACATTTGTCTCAGTCATAAAGGTTTGTCCAATTATGATTAAAATATGGTTTTCTTCACTTCTGTACTGTAATTTAAAATTTTGTGGTTATAATATCTGATTGGGTATTTTTTGTACCATTGAATTTAAAGTAACCAATTGATGTGAAATTCTCAGACTAAATCTCAGTATGTCTTAGCTTAGAGGGAAAATTATGATTTGTTTCTTTCTGCAAATTGTGATGTTGATTTTAATTACGAACTTAAGTTTTGTGGCTACATCACACTGCAAATAGAGTCATAGAGTCATACAGCGTAGAAATTGGCCCCTGTGCTCGACTTGCCCACACCGACCAACATGCTCTATCTACACTAGTCCCACATGCTTGGCTCATATCCCTCTAAATCTATCCTATCCACATACCAGTCTAAATGTCTCTGAAATGTTATGTTTAATAACAATGTTTGGACATGAACTTGAGTCCAAATCTTGAGTCAAACGTCTAAACTGGTATTTCCCAGCTGAGCATACACACCTGAAAGTCAAGTGTGGAACTTATCTCAGAACTCTGGTTCCACACAGCCTATGGGCCAAATGAAATTGATTGGGTCAGTAAAATGTGGCTGATATCAGATCGACGATAAGATTTCTTGAAAAGATGACCACAAAGTTGTACTGAGCGAGAATTAACCTGAATGCCTCTGTAGAATTCATTTGTTTGTATTTCTCAATGTTACTTTACTGTCATTATAGTTTAGTTTACTTTATTTTAGACTATAGACATCTACAGGCCCTTCGGCCCACCAAGTCCTTGGTGACCAGCGATCATCCTGTGCACAAACACTATCCTACACACTAGGGGCAATTTACAATTTTACAGAAGCCAATTAACCTATAAACCTGTACGTCTTTGGAGTGTGGGAGGAATCCGGAGCACCTGGAGAAAACCCACGCAGTTACAGGAGAACGTACAAACTATGTACTGACAGCACCTGCAGTCAGGATCAAACCCGGGTCTCTGGCGCTGTAAGGCAGCAACTCTACCGCTACTCCACAGTGTCATCCCAGTTAAGATGTTTTGTTATTTAACTTCCATTACTTAGAATGTAATATAAATGAAAGTAAACTTCAAGAACTGTGTACATCATATGATGGTGTGACTTTGATAGGTTATTAGTTGAGTGTTTTATTGGAATCTCTTTCCTTGATATTTGCATTGGTGAACATAGTCATAGAGTAATACAGCACAGAAAAAAAGACCCCATGGCCCCATGGCCCAACTTGCCCATGCCTTTCAAGATGTCTCATCTACACTAGTCCCACCTGCCTGTGTTTGGCCCATATCCCTCTAAACGTTTCCTATCCATATACTGTACCTGTCCAAATGTCTTTTAAATGTTGTTATGGTGCATGCCTTAACTATCTCTTATGGCAGCTTGTTCCATATACTCACCACCCTTTGTGTGAAAATCTTGCCCCTTGAGTTCCTATACTATTTTACCCCTTTCATCTTCAACTTATGTCCTCTGGTTCTTTATTCTCCTACTCTGGGAAGGGCCCAAGGACTAAATGACTCTGTGTATTTACCCTATCTAATCCCTAATGATCTTTTACACCTCTATAACATCACCCTTCATCCTCTAGCATTCCAAGGATCATAGTCCTAGTCTGCCCATTCCTCCCTATTGCTCAGCCCCTCATGTCCTGGCAACATGCTTGATCAGTGACATGAAAAATCCTGCATGCTTTATATCGGTGATGAGTTTGGAATATTTCTGCTTGCATGAATTATTTCATGTATCGCAGCTTTGTGCACATCCGAATCTCTTGAAACATTACAGGAGAGCAGTGACACCTTCCTACTGACGTCTGAGGCATGGATCACCTACATCAGGCACATTGAAGTTCTGAAAGGATATCACAATTGCTATTCAGTATAATCCTCCAAATCCGCAGGCTTGATAGGTGAACTGATGTCAGTGTCCTCTCCAGGCCAATGTCACCACCATCTGGAGTCCTAAACACACTCGGTTGGTTCGGTTGGCAGGCCAGGCCATTTACACTGAAGAAGTCTGAAGAAGGGACTCGACCCGAAACGTCACCCATCCTTTTTGTCCAAAGATGCTGCCTAACCCGCTGAGTTACTCCAGCACCATGTGTCTATCTTAGGCCGTTCACATGCCTGATGGTGTACTCCTGAAAGAGATACCTTTTCCCGGTGCTCTGTCATGGCTGTGGATTTCCGGGTGGACAGTGGAAAGATCCACAGACTTTCACAAAACCTCCTTGAAAATTTGTAACGTTGTACCGACTCATGGGAACTCCTGGTCCATGCTGGCTCAAAATGGAGAAGGAGTCTCGACCCAAAACGTCACCCATTCCTTCTCTCCAGAGATGCTTCCTGTCCCGCTGAGTTACTCCAGCATTTTAGACAATAGACAATAGACAACAGACAATAGGTGCAGGAGTAGGCCATTCGGCCCTTCGGGCCAGCACCACCATTCAATGTGATCATGGCTGATCATTCTCAATTAGTTCCTGCCTTCTCCCCATATGCCCTGACTCCGCTATCCTTAAGAGCTCTATCTAGCTCTCTCTTGAAAGCATTCAGAGAATTGGCCTCCACTGCCTTCTGAGGCAGAGAATTCCACAGATTTACAACTCTCTGACTGAAAAAGTTTTTCCTCATCTCCGTTCTAAATGGCCTACCCCTTATTCTTAAACTGTGGCCCCTGGTTCTGGACTCCCCCAACATTGGGAACATGTTTCCTGCCTCTAACATGTCCAACCTCTTAATAATCTTATGTTTCAATAAGATCCCATCTCATCCTTCTAAATTCCAGTGTATACAAGCCGAGTCGCTCCAGTCTTTCAGCATATGACAGTCCCACCATTCCGGGAATTAACCTAGTAAACTTATGCTGCATGCCCTCAATAGCAAGAATATCCTTCCTCAAATTTGGAGACCAAAACTGCACACAGTACTCCAGGTGTGGTCTCACTAGGGCCCTGTACAACTGCAGAAGGACCTCTTTGCTCCTATACTCAACTCCTCTTTTTATGAAGGCCAACATTCCATTGGCTTTCTTCACTGCCTGCTGTACCTGCATGCTTCCTTTCAGTGATTGATGCACTAGGACACCCAGATTTTGTTGTACGTCCCCTTTTCCTAACTTGACACCACTCAGATAATAATCTAAATAATAATTATGTGTCATAGAAACATAGAAACATAGAAAATAGGTGCAGGAGTAGGCCATTCGGCCCTTCGAGCCTGCACCGCCATTCAATATGATCATGGCTGATCATCCAGCTCAGTAGCCTGTACCTGCCTTCTCTCCATACCCCCTGATCCCTTTAGCAAAAAGGGCCACATCTAACTCCCTCTTAAATATAGCCAATGAACTGGCCTCAACTACCTTCTGTGGCAGAGAATTCCACAGACTCACCACTCTCGGTGTGAAGAAATGTTTTCTCATCTCGGTCCTAAAAGACTTCCCCCTTATCCTTAAGCTGTGACCCCTGGTTCTGGACTCCCCCAACATCGGGAACAATCTTCCCGCATCTAGCCTCTCCAACCCCTTAAGAATTTTATATGTTTCTACAAGATCCCCCCTCAGTCTTCTAAATTCCAGCGAGTACAAGCCCAGTCTATCCAGTCTTTCCTCATATGCAAGTCCCGCCATCCCAGGGATTAATCTGGTGAACCTTCTCTGTACTCCCTCTAAGGCAAGAACGTCTTTCCTCAGGTTAGGAGACCAAAACTGCACACAATACTCCAGGTGCGGTCTCACCAAGGCCCTGTACAACTGCAGCAGAACCTCCCTGCTCCTAAACTCAAATCCTCTTGCTATGAATGCCAACATACCATTCGCTTTCTTCACTGCCTGCTGCACCTGCATGCTTGCTTTCAATGACTGGTGCACCATGACACCCAGGTCACGTTGCATCTCCCCTTCTCCCAATCGGTCACCATTCAGGTAATACTCTGCTTTCCTGTTCTTGCCGCCAAAATGGATAACCTCACATTTATCCACATTATATTGCATCTGCCATGCATTTGCCCACTCGCCTAATCTATCCAAGTCACTCTGCAGCCTCCTAGCATCCTCCCCGCAGCTAACACTGCCACCCAGCTTCGTGTCATCCGCAAACTTAGAGATGTTGCATTCAATTCCCTCGTCCAAATCATTAATATACACTGTAAATAACTGGGGTCCCAGCACTGAGCCTTGCTCTATCTATGTAGAACGAGAATTTGGGTTGGCGTTGAGAACCTGCAGTCTACACATTGTGTGGCCATGGAAGCCCAGCATAAATGGGCGGCACGGTAACGCAGCGGTAGAGTTGCTGCTTTACAGCAAATGCAGCGCCGGAGACTCAGGTTCGATCCTGACTACGGGTGCTGCACTGTAAGGAGTTTGTACGTTCTCCCCGTGACCTGCGTGGGTTTACTCCGAGATCTTCGGTTTCCTCCCACACTCCAAAGACGTACAGGTATGTAGGTTAATTGGCTGGGTAAAATGTAAAAAATTGTCCCTAGTGAGTGTAGGATAGTGTTAATGTACGGGGATCACTGGGCGGCACGGACTTGGAGGGCCGAAAAGGCCTGTTTCCGGCTGTATATATATGATGATGATGATGATAAATGGCCAGGAGGATGGGAATATCTCCATATTTCCCACCCATCTGCTCAGTCAAGCACCTCCTTCCCCACCCGTGGTAGAGACTGCAGGTCTTCCATTGACCTCATCTTTGGTGAAAGAGTGGAGCAGACCTGAGGGTCATTAAGAAGAGAAAGAGCAGAGCAATAATCAAGTGTGATGCAATCGGGCCCAGGTTTCTCCAGTGAGGTTAGTGGTGAAGGCAGGCAGGGTCAGTGCAGGATATGTCGTTAAATTTGAGGTATATAAATTTTTACAGGTTTTATTTAGATAGGAGTTGGGTGTAAGAATTAAAACTTAAAGCAATAGAAACTCTACTTGTGATTTGGTAACACATATGTGCCATTTATGTAAGAAGTAACTGCAGATGCTGGTTTACACCGAAGATGGACACAAAATGCTGGAGTAACTCACGGGTCAGGCAGCATCTCTGGAGATTTATCTGCGATTTGATGCCTCCTGCCACCACTCTGAAGAAAGGTCTCAACCCGAAACGTCACCTGTTCCTTTTCTTCAAAGATGCTGTCTGTCCCGCAGAGTTACTCCAGCATTTTGAGTCTATCTTCGGTATAAACCAGCATCTGCAGTTCCTTCCTATCAAATTGTCCTGTTGGCCAAACGACAAGTTATTGCTATCTCACAGTCCACTGAATTGTCCTTAAATGCATCTGATTATCAGGAACATTTAAAATCAATCTGGAAAGGTTTAAATTATTTTTTAAAAATGAAATAAAAAATAAGATGCAGCCAATGCTCAGGATCCAGTGCATAGCACAACCCAAGCATTTGAACAGGATCATCAACCCAGATTTAAATTAAATATAAGAAGCACAATCTTAAAAAAAGGTAGAAATTACTTGGAGACATCTTTCCATGCAAGAAATTAATTGCAACCATTCTCTCTCTGGCATCCGTCCATCTGCGGGAGATGATGGTGTGGCTTGGCGTGTGTCCTGCTTGGAGAGGGAGATTTTTTCATCTGTGGTTACATTTCCTTGTGTGATTGACTAGGCCTATCCGTGACAGGCAGATCCTTCCACAGTTTCTACAGGTGAGGTCAATAGACAATAGACAATAGGTGCAGGAGTAGGCCATTCGGCCCTTCGAGCCAGCACCACCATTCAATGTGATCATGGCTGATCATTCTCAATCAGTACCCCGTTTCTGCTTTCTCCCCATACCCCCTGACTCTGCTATCCTTAAGAGCTCTATCTAGCTCTCTCTTGAATGTATTCAGAGAATTGGCCTCCACTGCCCTCTGAGGCAGAGAATTCCACAGATTCACAACTCTCTGACTAAAAAAGTTTTTCCTCATCTCTGTTCTAAATGGCCTACCCCTTATTCTTAAACTGTGGCCCCTGGTTCTGGACTCCCCGAACATTGGGAACATGTTTCCTGCCTCTAACATGTCCAACCCCTTAATAATCTTATACGTTTCGACAAGATCCCCTCTCATCCTTCTAAATTCCAGTGTATACAAACCTAGTCGCTCTAGTCTTTCAACATATGACAGTCCCGCGATTCCGGGAATTAACCTAGTAAACCTATGCTGCACACCCTCAATAGCAAGAATATCCTTCCTCAAATTTGGAGACCAAAACTGCACACAGTACTCCAGGTGCGGTCTCACTAGGGCCCTGTACAACTGCAGAAGGACCTCTTTGCTCCTATACTCAACTCCTCTTGTTATGAATGCCAACATTCCATTGGCTTTCTTCACTGCCTGCTGTACCTGCATGCTTCCTTTCAGTGACTGATGCACTAAGACACCCAGATCACGTTGTACGTCCCCTTTTCCTACCTTGACACCATTCAAATAATAATCTGCCTTCCTATTCTTACCACCAAAGTGGATAACCTCACACTTATCCACATTAAACTGCATCTGCCATGCATCCGCCCACTCACACAACCTGTCCAGGTCACCCTGCAACCTCATAGCATCTTCCTCACAGTTCACACTGCCACCTAGCTTTGTATCATCGGCAAATTTGCTAATGGTACTTTTAATCCCTTCATCCAAGTCATTGATGTATATTGTAAATAGCTGCGGTCCCAACACCGAGCCTTGCGGTACCCCACTAGTCACTGCCTGCCATTCTGAAAGGGACCCATTTATCCCCACTCTTTGCTTTCTGTCTGTCAACCAACTTTCTATCCATGTCAGTACCCTACCTCCAATACCATGTGCTCTAATTTTGCCCACCAATCTCCTATGTGGGACCTTGTCGAAGGCTTTCTGAAAGTCGAGGTACACCACATCCACCGGCTCTCCCCTGTCAATTTTCCTAGTTACATCCTCAAAAAATTCCAGCAGATTAGTCAAGCACGATTTCCCCTTCGTAAATCCATGCTGACTCAGAACGATCCTGTTACTGCGATCCAAATGCTCCGCAATTTCGTCTTTTATAATTGACTGCAGCATCTTCCCCACCACTGATGTCAGACTAACTGGTCTATAATTTCCCGTTTTCTCTCTCCCTCCTTTCTTGAAAAGTGGGATAACATTAGCTACCCTCCAATCCACAGGAACTGACCCGGAATCTATAGAACATTGGAAAATAATCACTAATGCGTCCACAATTTCTAGAGCCACCTCCTTAAGCACCCTGGGATGCAGACCATCAGGCCCTGGGGATTTATCAGCCTTGAGTCCCATTAGTCTACCCAAAACTTTTTCCTGCCTAATGTGGATCTCCTCCAGTTCCTCCGTCACCCTAGGATCTCTGGCCACTAGAACATCGCAGAGGTCGTCTGTGGTCATTGTTCTGGGGAGTCCGTGGCTGCTGTCTTTGACCATATTGAGGCGTTGGCCCCTGAGCTCCAGGGTCTTGAACCACATGCTGTTGTGATGTTTCATGCCCGCCTGGAGGTCCTTCCCCTACCT
Source organism: Rhinoraja longicauda (assembly GCF_053455715.1). Classification (NCBI taxonomy): domain Eukaryota; kingdom Metazoa; phylum Chordata; class Chondrichthyes; order Rajiformes; family Arhynchobatidae; genus Rhinoraja; species Rhinoraja longicauda. Next base: position 62,611,044 of record NC_135953.1, on the reverse strand, counting down.
GCCACGGTCCTCAGCCACCGCTTCCCAGTTGTCAGTTTCGTCCTGGGAGTTTCTTGGCAGGACAATATCACCAACGAATCTGTTCTCTCTCTAACCAACATGCCTTGCATCCCTGCTATCCTCAAGCAGAAGCACATATACATATACACAGGATGGACAATGGGCGCATCCCCAAAGATGTGCTTTATGGAGAGGTTGCCAATGCTCGGAGACCAAGAGGTAGTCCAAAGCTCCGCTACAAGGACACAATTAAATGAGATGTGACAAGCTTCAATATCAACCATTAACATCAAGAAAAATGAAGGAAAAACTGAGCACTTACCTGCACTTACCTCTTTAATCTAGCTGAGTGATCCTGGTCAAATGCCTGGGTTGTGCTACACACTGGAGGGCACCATGTTGAGCACTGGCTGCATCCATCCCCTCAGTGTAGGACAAGTGCTCTCAATTCCCCCAGTACTGACTCCAGCAGCAGAACCGGAGGTCAAATGCGTTGCCATCTGGACTCCACCCTGTTCCTGATGTCCACATTGCAGAGTGCAGACAGGTGAGTCAGAAATTAGCTGAGTCGTCAGTTGGTGGTTGCGTGTGGTACCACCCGCTAAAAGACAGCACGTTTCCGTCCATTATCTGCTGGCTGTTTCCACAAAGTCAGATAGAAATCCCACAGCAGCCTCACCAGAACGCTGCCCTTGTGATTAAATATTCCAATAATCATAATCCAGGATTTCATTGAAACGATGATAAGGGTCTCGACCCAAAATGCCACCTATTCCTTCTCTCCAGAGATGCTGCCTGTTCCACTGAGTTACTCCAGCATTTTGTGTTTAATTCTTTGAGTTTGGTCTTTTCAATCTCTTTTTGGTCTCAATTTGGTTATAATTACTTGGCAGTATGTAACCTAAACGTCTAAACAATAACTTTAACACACACTGGGTGAATAAAATATCTACTGTACTTTTTTTTGCCGCAAGGATTTTTTTTTGTATTTCATCCTGAACTAATCTATACATCCTGCAATTGTCTTTATGATTTATGAGGCCTTGCACAGGATCCACTGCTAAAAATGTCAAGGCACGATGTGGGAAAGCACAGATTGCCCATGGTCCTGGCTTTACCCAGAAGGTAATCATTGCAGATGAAAGTCTTGAGTCCAGAAATGAGGCCAGCAGAGATTTGTTAAAATGAGTTCCAGATAAAACTCCATGTTGGTTATGCCATCACTATACTCCTTGTTGCAGGAATAAAGCTACAGCCATATATTTCCTTATAACATGGAAGGAGGCCATTTGGCCATTCAAGTTGATGCTGACAAACAGAGCAGTCCCATTTCCACCCTCGTTTTCTCACTCACCTACTTCCCTTAAAGCTCCCCAAATTATACCATTCGCCTTCACACTAGTTGCAATTTACAGCGGCCAATTATCCTATCAATCTGCATGTCTATGGGATGAGAGAGGAAATTGGAACACCCAGAAAAAACCCCACGCAGTTGCAGGGAGAATATTCAAACCTTACACAAGCAGCACCCAAAGTTAGGATTGCGCTCTGTTATGCACTGTACCATTCATGAAGCCAAATACATTCTATTACATAACCCAACATTGTTTTCAGAAAACGGATGAGATTAAATGGAACCCATGGAACAGAAACAGTCGACTTATTCACAAAATGCTGGAGTAACTCAGCAGGTCAGGCAGCATCTCGGGAGAGAAGGATGACGTTTTGGGTCGAGACCCTTCTTCAGACTGATGTCAGGGGGCGGGACAAAGGAAGGATATAGGTGGAGACAGGAAGATAGAGGGAGATCTGGGAAGGAGGAGGGGAAGGGAGGGACAGAGGAGCTATCTGAAGTTGGAGAAGTCGACGTTCATACCACCGGGCTGCAAACTGCCCAGGCGAAATATGAGGTGCTGCTCCTCCAATTTCCGGCGGGCCTCACTATGGCACTGGAGGAGGCCCATGACAGAAAGGTCAGACTGGGAATGGGAGGGGGAGTTAAAGTGCTCGGCCACCGGGAGATCAGTTTTGTTAATGCGGACCGAGCGCAGGTGTTCAGCGAAGCGATCGCCGAGCCTGCGCTTGGTTTCGCCGATGTAAATAAGTTGACATCTAGAGCAGCGGATGCAATACAGAAACAGTCCTTTGGCTTAAGCTATCTATGCCAGTGTTTATGTTTCATTCCAGCCACCCATCTTTCCCAATTACCTCCATCAGCATCACCTTTTATTACTTTCTCCCTCATTTGCTATTCTGGACCCTGTATGTGTTTCTACAATTCACCTTAACCTCCCTGTGTGTAAACTAGTTTAATCCCAGATGATTAAAGCCTGCTGCAGCTATAGTTCAAGGGCCATCTCCAGGGAGCCAGGAGCATCCATCTCTCTCCAGGTAGGTTCCTTCTTTAAATTTTCACCACTGGTGGTGGACACCCATTCTCACCTCTTCAAATGCTCCAACATCTTGAATGTCTCCTTGGACTTTCCTCCCCACATCATCCAGTCTGGGATCTTCTATGTGTTGTGTTCTCTGCCTCAAAGCACAGTTAGTTTTATTAACTCCATCTTCCCAGTCCTCCACCACTCTGCTTCTACCTCAATCTACTGCTCAACCCACTTCCTCTGCAATCTCCACTCTACCCAATGTTGGGAGATCAAGAGGAAAAACCTTTGGGCATGTTTGTGGTTAAGGTCTGTAATGATGTGCATGATGCCTTGAACATTGAGCAGATGGTAGACTGGGCCCCGCTGCATTCTGGCACAGGTACCCTGCAGGGTTTCTTTAATGTGTGTTTTTACGTATAACAACATTTCTCGCCAGAGAACCATATACATCAAAGAGAGAATCCATTCAACCACTGCGCCTGAAAGGTTTCTTTGAAAAGGCTATTCACTGATCTTCACTCTCTGCCCTTTCCCCAGAGTCTGTAAATGTCTCACCTTAAAATATTTATTCAATTGACATCCAAAAGCTGCTATAAAATTAGTTTCTATCACCCTGTAATGTGATGTCTTCCTAGTCACGAGTCAAGAATCAAAGGTGTTTCATTGTCATATGCACCAGGAACAAAACAAAAAAATTCACTGTACACGTGACAATAATAACCCTGAATAACCAATGAAATTGTTAGTTGGTGCTGGTTTACACGCACATTTGGCACAAATTTAACACAACAAATAAATATACAATAAATTATTAGTTATTCTAGATGAACATTGCCTGGACTCTCATGATAGTGCAAGCCAGATGCACAGTGCAACCTTAGCAGTACAAAGTCCATAGTAGTTCTTTCTAAGACAGGGGTGTGGTTCAAGAGCCTGATGATTGATGGACAGAAGCTGTTCTTGAACCTGGAGGTCACAGTTCTGAGGCTCCTGTACCTACTTCCTGATAGTAACAACGAGATGTGAGCAGGGTAGCATGGTCTTTCATGATATTAGTCTTATTCTTGAGGCAGGTTCCCTTAGATGGTGGAGAGATCAACACTGCTGATGGACCAGGCAATGTGCATCACTTTCTGCATCCCTTCATTCCTGAGTTTTTGAATTACTGTCAGTGAATAATGCAACCAGTTAATAGGCTCTCCATTGCACCCCTTTGGAAGTTTGATAGAATATTCCTCAAACTTCCGAGGAAGTAGAGGTGTTGATGAGCTTTCTTCATAATTGCATCAATATACTTAGCCCAGGACAGATCATCAGAGATGTGTACGTCCAGGAACTTGAAGCTATTGACTCCCTCAACCACCGTCCTGCTGATAAAGACAGGTTCACAAACCATCAGCTTTCCCTTCCTACTGTCAACAATCAGCTCGTTAATCTTGTTCTGGCACCACTTAATATCGCTCCACTCATTTTAATTCTCCATGTAAAGTTATTTTCTCCCAAAATCAACCATAGCCAATTATCTTAAACATTTGCCCTCTGTCTACCAGTGAAACCATTTCTACCTGAATATGAACAAATAAAATTTCCTGGAACCTTCTCATGGAGAACAAGTCAGTGGCATAGCAGTTAAAACAGAGAATGCTCTAAATAGATAAAGTTGTGTCCTTCTCAAGAGAGTGTTAGATCTAGCGCTTAGGGCTAAAGGAATCATGGGATATGGGGAAAAAGCAGGAACGGGGTGCTGATTTTAGATGATCAGCCATGATCATATTGAATGGCGGTGCTGGCTTGAATGACTTGGATGAAGGGATTAAAAGTACCATTAGCAAATTTGCAGATGATACAAAGCTGGGTGGTAGTGTGAACTGTGAGGAAGATGCTATGAGGTTGCAGGGTGACTTGGACAGGTTGTGTGAGTGGGCGGACGCATGGCAGATGCAGTTTAATGTGGATAAGTGTGAGGTTATCCACTTTGGTGGTAAGAATAGGAAGGCAGATTATTATCTGAATGGTGTCAAGTTAGGAAAAGGGGACGTACAACGAGATCTGGGTGTCCTAGTGCATCAGTCACTGAAAGGAAGCATGCAGGTACAGCAGGCAGTGAAGAAAGTCAATGGAATGTTGGCCATAACAAGAGGAGTTGAGTATAGGAGCAAAGAGGTCCTTCTGCAGTTGTACAGGGCCCTAGTGAGACCGCATCTGGAGAACTGTGTGCAGTTTTGGACTCCAAATTTGAGGAAGGATATTCTTGCTATTGAGGGCGTGCAGCGTGGGTTAATTCCCAGAATGGCGGGACTGTCATATGTTGAAAGACTGGAGTGACTAGGCTTGTATACACTGGGATTTAGAAGGAAGAGAGGGGATCTTGTCGAAACATATAAGATTATTAAGGGGTTGGACATGTTAGAGGCAGGAAACATGTTCCCAATGTTGGGGGAGTCCAGAACCAGAGGCCACAGTTTAAGAATAAGGGGTAGGCCATTTAGAACGGAGATGAGGAAAAAAAAATTCAGTCAGAGAGTTGTAAATCTGTGGAATTCTCTGCCTCAGAAGGCAGTGGAGGCCAGTTCTCTGAATGCATTCAAGAGAGAGCTAGATAGTGCTCTTAAGGATAGCGGAGTCAGGGGGTACGGGGAAAAGGCAGGAACGGGGTACTGATTGAGAATGATCAGCCATGATCACATTGAATGGTGGTGCTGGCTCGAAGGGCCGAATGGCCTCCTCCTGCACCTATTGTCTATTGAAGGGCCGAATGTCCTACTCCTGCACCTATTTTTCGATGTTTCTGTTTTCTATGTTTTCTAAGCATATCGGCATTAGTATTAGTTTATTATTGTCACGTGTACCAAAATACAGTGAAAAACTTTGCTTTATGTGCAAAGCAAGTCATACCGTATATGAATACAACAGGTAATGCAAAAAGAGAGAGGAAACAGGAAACAGCATATCTTCTTTGAGTGAAATTTATGTGCAAAATTATTAGTTTAAGGAAGGAAGGGCTCAATTGATTGGACGTAAGGCAATTCAAAGTGATCCTGAGAGGCAGCTGAGCCCCTTGACTGAATTACAAATCTCATTTATTTTGAAAGTTTACAACTCATAATAACTAGGAAGAATACTCCCGTTTCTTCTATTTTTGGGTGTGGGGCAGGAAGAGGGACAGCCATCACTTTCATTTATAACTGCACCGAGCACAATGGCAGCAAGATGTTGTCAGAAAATTATAGTTTGCATCTACTCTTTATTTTAGGAAATGCAGTGGTTTTGCAGTAATGTCAGCTGTGCTATTTTGAACAATGTAGAGGAAATCTTAACTGTAACAAAATAATTACTTGATGCCGAGGCTTTAAGCTGAGGAATAAGATTCTCCCGCATTCAGTTTAGTTTAATTCAACATGGAACCAAGCTAGGGAAGCCAACTATGGCACTCCCAAATACAGGACAAGGTGACGTGACCGCCCCGCGCTCCATGTGACCTCACCCAGCCAGGACCCACATGCTACCGCTCCACCAATTTTGTTCAGATTTTTACATTTTTATTATTAAATTCGTATATCTTTTGTAGGAAAAAAAATCCATATATATCTACATTATTTTAATCAATGTCTTTTCTGCATAAAAATCAAGATCCATTTCCTGCTTTGCTCAGACTGATTCCAGATGCCATTGTCAGCGATGTAGTGGTGCTGGCGGAAGCAACCGGAGCCTGGGCCTGGGCCTGGGTCTGGACGTGACCGGGTAATCGTGAGCCTGAGGTGGGCCAAGAGAAAAGGTGGCAGCAGCAGCAGCGGCGGTGAGACCGGGCGTTGGTGGAGGCCGAGGCCGAGGCCTGGGCCTGGCGCTGGGCCTGCCCTCGGCTCCCCCTTCCCCCTCCTCTCCCCCGCCAGCTCAACACTTTCCCCACGCCGCCCAGAGTCCAGCGGCATCGGCTCAGCAACATGCTCTGGCCCCCCGAGGGCCGTCAGTGGGAGAGCCGTTGCCTTCTACCCACTACACTGAACATCTCCGCACCAGGATGGGACAGGACTACCCCCCACCCCCCCCACCCTCCCCCAATCCCGCTCCACCAATGGCAGCCGCCCGGGCCGGGAGGCGGGTTGCTATGCAACCTCCGTTAGGCGGCGTCCAGGCCTACAGCACCCCTCCCAGGCCTAATACGGGACAAGGGCTGTCCCGTACAGGACAAGCCAATTTAGCCCAAAATACCGGATTTCCCGGCTAATACGAGACAGTTGGCAACCCTAAACCAGGCTCTTCGGCCCACCAAATCCACGATGACCATCAATCATCCGTTCAAATAGTTCGATGTTATTGCACTTTCTCATCCACTCCCTTCACACAAGGGGCAATTTTAGAGTGCCCAATTAACCTATAAAGAGGATGCTGATACCAGAATGGAGAGAGGTAACAGCTCCACCACAGCTGTACTCTATGCATTGTAATTGTTCCTGCAAGAAAGGAATCTGGACGCATAACCACAGGACTGACCCCCGACCTCCAACCCAAGCCCAAACACATTCCCATCCCTCATCCATATCTTCCTCTTACCAATACCTATTTGTAACTCTTCGTACGTCAGCTACATTCAAACACGTTTTGGGCCCACAGATGCTGGCTTTGGGAAGGCTATTTATCTGACTGAACTCAGGGCTTTTGAGTGTGAACAGAATTGGTTCAATTTTGGCATTAGTGACCAATCAAAATATGAGTTAATATCTTTAATGTTTTGTCGTTAGCATTGTGTCTGGTGCCCAGAATTGTTTGCAATACTTGATCTGAGGCAAAGCCAGAGATTAGTGAAGTTCTCACACAACTTCCCTGTTTATATATTCCATGCCTCTATTTTTAACTCCAGACACTGCCCTGTCATCTTTAGGGATTTGTATATTTGGATGCCAGGGTCGCTCGTTGCCCATATGCACATGTCAAATTCGGACCATTTCGTTATAATATTTCCAAGTTAGACTTGCTCAGTAAATTTGAAGGGATAACAAGAACTTATGCAAACCAGAGTTCCCACTGCTACAATGTACACAGCCATTAATCACATAGTCAAGAGTCAAGAGTGTTTAACTATTATATGTTCAGTGTTTATTTGCAGCAGCATAACACACATGTAAACACCATAATAGATAACATATTATAAACAAAATCAAAATTCAATAGATTAATAACCACATTACTAGTGCAAAAAAGCCCAAAGTCATAGTTCATAGTCTAGTTAGTATTTTATAATGTTCAAGAGCCTGATGTTGTTGGGCTTGATGTTGTTGGGCTTGATGTTGTTAGGAAGTAGCCATTCTTGAACAGTTTTCAGACTCCTATACCTTCTCCCCAATGGTAGGAGGGAAATGAGAGCATTTCCAGGGTGGTGTAGGTTTTTGATGATGTTGGTTGCTTTTTTGAGGCAGCGCCTACTATAGATCTCTTTAATAGTGGGAAGGTCAATACCTATAATGGACTGGGCAGTGTCTACCTGTTTTTGTAACCTCATTCGTTCCTGGGCATTCGAGCTGCCGATTCAGGCCGTGATGCAACCTGGTTGTGTTAACAAAATAAGATGGAGGAAGCAGCCTCATCGCAAAGGCACCCACCAACTGTGTGAATGTTAAATTCCTTTGGCAGCAGATAGAGTCTGGCCACTGCAGCCTGAAGTTGGTTCCTGCTGATTTTGGATTTACAAGTTCACAAGTTATAGGAGTAGAATTAGGCTATTCAGCCCATTGAGTCCACTCCGCCATCTTCCAGGGAATCCCATTTTCTCCCCATAACCCTTGACATCCATTCTAATCAAGAATTTGTCTATCTCTGCCTTAATAATATTCCCTGACTTGGCCCCCACAGCCCTCTGTGGCAATGGGTTCCACAGATTAACTACCCTCTGACTAAAGAAGTTCCTGCTCACCTCCTTTCTAAAAGAGAGTCCTTTAATTCTGAAGCTATGACCTCTGGTCCTAGATTCTCCCACCAGTGGAAACATCCTTTCTACATCCACTATATCGCTTTCATTATTCTGTAAGTTTCATTGAGGTCCCCCCTCAACCTTCGAAACTCCAGCGAGTAGAGGCCCGGTGCTGTCAAGTGCTCATCATATGCTAACCTATTCATTCCAGGAATCTTCTAAAACTCCTCTGGACCCGCTCCAGAGCCAGCACATCCTTCCTCAGATATGGGGCCCAAATTTGCTCATAGTACTCCAAATGCAGCCTGAACAGTGCCTTATGGAGCCTCAGCATTACATCTCTGTTTTTTATTCCAGTCCTCTTGATATAAATGCGAGCATTGAATTTGCCTTCCTTACTACCGATGCAGCCATGTTGCAAGACAATTGCTGAGGTGAAACCAGGGATTTGTAATGTCCTCACATCACCTTCCAGTTTATATATTCTATGCCTCAATTGTTAAACACAGATATTTTCCTAGCCACCTTTAGGGTTTTATAAATTTAGATGCCAAGATCTCCCTCTGCTTTCATGCTCTTTTCAAAATTGTATTTGATAATATTATCTCCAAATTAGCCTTGCCAGACTGTACAATTTCTCACATCTTCCATCTGCCAAGTTCTGTTCCTTTTGCCATCTGCTTATGTCATGCTGTAGTTTCTGACTAATCATATAATTACTTTCTGTTTTATACTGTTGCTCCTCAGACCTGAGCACAAATTATTTAATAGAATTGTTGGAGTAATGGATAAAGAATTGACTTTAGACAATGGCATTGCAAGTTATTTCCATGTTCTCAAAATAATCAGCCACTATCAGTGTCCAGTCATTGACCAAAATTTATATCTGTATCACCTTTTTCCCCAATTCCATGGGCTACCAAGGCCATTGGTGTGGCATTTTGATGAATGTCTTCCATGGGTCCATACATATATCTACTGCCCTACCTGGACCAGCCCTCTCTGCTACCTCAAAGAATTCAATCAAGTTGGACAAACCTTGACTCTAACAATCCTTTCCAGTTTACTAAGATAAGTTCACAATAGTTCATTTCATAATTAATAGGAGCAGAAGTGGGCCATTCGGCCCATCAAGTCTAATCCGCCATTCAATCATGGCTGATCTAACTCTTCCCCCCAACCCAATTCTCCTATCTTCTCCCCATAACCTCTGCCACCCACACTAATTAAGAATCTATCTATCTCTGCCCTAAAAATATCCATTGTCTTGGCTTCCACAGCCTTTTGTGGCAATGAATTCCACAGATTCACCACCCCCTGCCTAAAGAAATTCCTCCTCATCTCCTCCCTAAAGGGACGTCCTTTTATTCTGAGGGTATGACCTCTGGTCCTAGACACCCCCACTAGTGGAAACATCCTCTCCACATCCACTCTATCCATACCTTTGTGAGTGAAAGACTGTTTAGCCCTTGATAATGACTTCCAATAGCTCATGCAACTAATAGTTCCACCTTTAAGAGGCGTTTACTACAAAGATGCAGTTAACCAACCCCAATCTATATAGTAAAGCAGCATGAAACAGCAGAGATTGTATTGCATGCCACATAGTTTTTATGCTCTACACAATAGATTTGAAGCCAAGCACAAACAATGTTAAGTGATGTTTACCATGGTCATCTCTTCATGCAATGTGCCTTTCCAAGGCCACAACACAGTGCACACAATAACGTGAGCCCTCCTGTGGTGCCCATTTGAGGTAAAAATGCAAGATTTAATTTCTAAATGCAACAAAGGTGTTTCGGAAATTGTGGAAAAATAGAAAACATAGAAAATAGGTGCAGGAGGAGGCCTTTTGGCCCTTCGAGCCAGCACCGCCATTCAATGTGATCATGGCTGATCATCAACAATCAGTAACCCGTGCCTGTCTTCTCTCCATATCCCTTGATTCCACGAGCCCCTAGAGCTCCATCTAACCCTCTTTTAAATTCATCCAGTGAATTGGCCTCCACTGCCTTCTGTGGCAGAGGATTCCACAAATTCACAACCCTGGGTGAAAAAGTTCCTTCTCACCTCAGTTTTAAATGGAATCCCTTTTATTCTTAGAGTATGGAGCTTTGGCTTTTAAAAAATAATTTTTAACAATAGAAAAGATGGCCTCCTTACGTTTAAATTAGTTGGACTGTTCATAAAAGAGTTGGTTGGAAAGTCTACAGCAGGAGATGATAATTGAATCTTAACGCTTGGACTGGGCAAGGACTTTTATTTTCTTCAAAGGGAGTCTGAACTGTTCCAATCCTTGCCAGGGTGCCTGCCTCTGATTTCACAAAGCCCCATCATCTGCCCGTGAGTGTGGTTTAGACACCCACCGCTGATAATCCACTTGGCGAACGAACAGCTCTGCCCCACTGCTCAAAGCAGCAGTTCTCTTAAAAACACACGGCAATATATCATACACATAGACCAAGAATTCATGATACATACTGTATGTGCTGGTGCCTTGCAAAGTGTGGCCATAAAGAAATTCCTTCCCCAGAGCATATATGATAATGGGAAATGCCGCCCCCCCCCCCCCCCCTCCCACAATGCCATTGATAATCAGTCCTGGTGCAAAGAGAATTCCATTCTTGTTCATGTGTTTTCCTTCATTTAAACTTTCATTTTCCTTCAGCCTTCTTGAAATGGCCGAACCTTCCATTCCATCCTCCCACTTCCTGATTCAGCTATTTATACGTGCGGATCATATTGCATCTGGCAAACACATGGATATCTGGCAAGCATCAGAAGTCTATTCCGCTTCTTTGTTAAAAGTCAAATTGGCTATAATGGAAAACAGCACAGCCACAGAGCCACAGAATAGGACAGGTTCTGCATTCGTACGATAATGACAAACAAAATCCCCTCAATCATTGTGTTGAAATAATTCTTCTTCATTTTTGAAAACTAGTACTCAATAGGTATTTTGTTTATTAATTATTTCATGTTTAAATACTTAAAAACCCATAAAAGTCCTTGTTGAAATCCGAGCCAAGTATAGTGCTAATAAAAATCTTCCAACTGGCATTGTTAAATTGCTTTCAAATGTTTGGTGGAAACCAGAGTGTCTGTTGTTTTTTTATAATTATGAAGAGATTATGGAATAGTTGTTTCAGTTCTTGTTAAAAACCAATGGTAAGTACGAATTAAGGTTTCCCATGTCCATGATGTGAGTTGATTGCATATTGGCAGGTTAAAGCCAAGTGCATGCAACTCTCTGGCATTAATTATTCACAAACGAAGAGACGTTTGACTTGGCCCAACAGTGGAGTGACAATAGACAATAGACAATAGACAATAGACAATAGGTGCAGGAGTAGGCCATTCAGCCCTTCGAGCCAGCACCGCCATTCAATGCGATCATGGCTGATCACTCTCAATCAGTACCCCGTTCCTGCCTTCTCCCCATACCCCCTCACTCCGCTATCCTTAAGAGCTCTATCCAGCTCTCTCTTGAAAGCATCCAACGAACTGGCCTCCACTGCCTTCTGAGGCAGAGAATTCCACACCTTCACCACTTTCTCTTTGTTTCTCTTTGTTTAGTTTGGGTTAGAGATACAGCATGGAAACAGGCCCCACTGCCCTCTGAGTCCACGTCAACTATTGGTCACCTGTTCACACTAGTCTATGTTATCCCACGTTTGCATCCACTCCCTACACAGATTAGGGGCAATTTACAGAGGCCAATTAACCAACACAACTGCACGTCTTTGGGATGTGGGAGGAAGCTGGAGCAACCTGGAGTAAACCCACAAGGTCACGGGGAGAATGTGCAAACTCCACGAAGACAGCACCCGAGGTCAGGATTGAACCCGTGTCTCTGACGCTGTGAGGCAGTGTCTCTACCAGCTTGTCATTGTGCCGCTCTTCTTTGCAATTTCTGCCTACATGAGACCTGAATCAGGTGGATCCTCATTCCTATGACACATAAAACATGGATATACGGTGAATGGAGCGATATTTTTAATAACATGCTGGCAGAGGAGATTATTTAACGATACCAGGTTCAGCTTGGACATTGTGGGCCAAAGGGCCTGTTCCTGTGCAGTACTGTTTATGTTCTATGTTCCTAGATCACTGGTGAGCTGGAGAATTATTATCAGCCGAGAAAGGGGGATGAAGTGAAATGAAAACAGCGAACTATTCTCCAAGACACAAAGTGCTGGAGTAACTGAATGGGTCAGGCGGCATCTCCAGAGAACATGGCTAGGTGATGTTTCAGGTCAGGACCCTTCTTCAGACTGACTGTGGAGTGAGTAAGCTGGAAGAGAGGTAGGGGCTGGACAAAGCCTGGCGAGTGATGGGTGGACACAGGTGAGAGGAGTTTGGATTGGCAGATGGTTTGCCAAAGGCCAGAGATGAAAAGAGATAATGTATGAAATGAGGAGATAAGGATGAAGAAGGATGAATTGTGAAGCCAGAGGAAGGAATATAGGTGGAAGGGTTTGGGGGAAAGGTGAAGGATTTGTGTCTCCAAACCTTTCTTCAACATTATTTTTGTTCCTCTCTCGAGGGATACTGCCTGACCCATTGAGGATCTCCAGCATTTTTCATTTTTACTTCAGATTTCCAGCATTGGCTTTTTTTGATTTTTGGTTGGACGGGAAGTGTGTTGTTGACCTAACGGTAAGAACTTTAGACTTTAAACTTTAGAGATACAGCACAATAAAGGCCCTTTGGCCCACCAAGTCCGCGTCGACACACTATCACCCGGTACACTAGGACCATGCTCGGAACTAAGGACAAAATTTACAATTTTACCAAGTCCTACCGACCTGTATGCTTTTGGAGTATGGGAGGAAAGTGGAGCATCCGGAGAAAACCCACTTGGTCACAGGGAAAACGTATTAATTCTCATACAGACAGCACCGAACCCGCGTCTCTGACGCTGTAAGTCAGCAACTCTACCGCTGCACCACAGTGCCGCCCCCTGTGCCTCTGTGCTGTGAGAAAGGAAGTGATTTAATGGAAACCCGAGGGGCGACTTTTTCACACAGAGGGTGGTTGGTATATGGAACGAGCTGCCAGAGGAGAAAGTTGTGGTAGGTACTATAACAACATTTAAAAGACATTTGGACAGGTACATGTATATGAAAGGTTTAGAGGGATATGGGCCAAATGCGGGCAAGTGTAGATGGGGCAGCTAGTTGGTGGGCAGTTGGCATGGGCAAGTTGGAGTGAAGGGCCTGTTTCTGTGCTGTGTGACTCTATAACTAAACTGTGAGCAAATTAAATGCCCAAATTGTCAGTGACCCTTAGATAGGTCTGTGAATTATGAATGAACCTGGGCAGTGTGTGACTCAGAGATGATTGCGATGAGATGATAGTGAGAAAGAAGTGAACTAGGCACGGCTGCACAGTGCTTTATTTCAGGGAACCTGTTGAACATTCTCCTTCCCTCCTCATGAGTATTGAAACCTTTATTTATTGGTCTCTAATGGTCCCATGGAGGAACAGTCGATAGCTGACCTCGCTGTGCAACCCGAGCATTCATTTGACAGGCCACCATTGATCCCAGAATGAGGATATGTGCTGAATCTGATTCAGCCCTTGTGTATGCAGGAATTGCAAAGAAGCTCAACCTCTCCATTCTTGGGACAAGTCAAGCATCTCCTCATCAAAATATAAACTTAATCGGTTTTCTGCGATAGTGCAGCAGCAAGCAATAAATAAAACATACCTTTATCAATAGGGCTTCGGGAGGGGGAAGGTTCCAGTAATCCATTTAAAGGGGGTGAAGATGAGGGGTGATCGGATAGAGGTATCTTATAGTTCATGAAGGAAATACATAAGATGAATGCACAGAGGTTTTAACCCAGCGTAGGGGAATCAAGAAGTTGAGGACATAGGTTTAGGATGAGTGGGAAAAGATTTGATAGGAACCTGAAGGCCAACCTTTTCGCACAGTGGGTGGTAGATATATGGAACAAGCTGCCAGAGGAGGTAGTTGAGACATGTACTGTAACAACATTTAAAAGACATATGGATACAAGGATAGGAAAGATTTAGAGGGGTATGGGTCAACTAGGGCAGGGAGGCCGTGTAGATGCGGCAACATGTTCGGCATGGACAAGTTGGGCCGAAGGGCCTGTTTCCATTCTGAATGACACTATGATTCCCTGCTTCACATACTTTCATTAAGCTTCAGGGTTACTCACCTACATTTCAGTGCAAAAGATTTACCCCCAAAAAAGCCCAAAAGCAATGCCAATCTCTAAAAGACTTAAATCAACAAATGTATCCTGAGTTGAAAATGTTGGGTTTCAGGATAAGTGTGTCAACTGCAAAGCAAAGTGTTAAATAAACAAAATTGAACAGTTGAAACCAGGCTTCAGAGATTGTTGTTGAGTTGTTAATTGATTAATCCTCTCAATTTCTATCACTGTCACTGAGCCAGACACTGTTCCATTTAAAACTACTTTGGCGAGGACTTCCAGACTGCGTTGCAAGAGGACGACTAACAATGAAGTGGTAAGTTCACCTGGTCTGTAGTTACCCTGAGGAGTATAGACTGTTAATAAAAATATAGGTACTCAATTTCAGTACAAGCAATAATACTGCCTAAGGTTTATAGGGAATTATCTGGAAATCTTCCAATAATAACATTGCAAGTTATTATGGACTTCAGAGAAATTGTGGTTTCCTGGCTTTTTATATTGTTCTTTCTTATAATAACAATTTTAAGCAGTTTTTTAAAGTTCAGTCCACAAACAAACTAAAATAGATCAGCCATGTTTATTTTAATTATATACCATTAAGCTGCCCATTTTAGACAACATGCAGAAATGTTGTTGTTTTGGTTCAGTGTAAAAAGTGTCCTTATGGAGTTATACCATTCATTTATTTAAATTGAAGTGAAGTAAGCAATGTATCTGGAGTAACGGTAAATCCACAGCTCTGTGTACAATCTGAACTTAGGTTTCTTTTCAGTATTTGAGCATACATAAATAAAGATGATTCACTTCACTGTTCAGTGTTAATTTTAGTCTGAAATACTTGGAAGTTAGCACATAGAACAGGTCTTTTGGCCCATATGTGCCAACATAATGCCAAGACCATCAGTTGGTCTACCTGCACATAACCGATATCGCTCCATTCTCTGCATGTCCATATGCTATCAAAAGGTCTTGTAAATGCCCCTAATGTATCTGCTTCAATCACCACCCAATGCATTCCAGGTATTCACCACTCTCTGTGTAAAAACCTGCCCCGCACAGCTCCTTTAAACTTTGCCCCTCTCATCTTAAAGCTATGCCCTCCAGTATTTGATTTTTCCATCCTGGGAAAACAATTCTGACTGTCTACCCTATCTATGCCTCCCGTGATTTTATATATTTCTATCAGTTCTTCCCACAACCTCCAGTGTTCCAGAGAAAACAATCCAAGGTTGTCCGACCTTGCCCTGTTGTTAATACCCCCTAATCCAAGCGTCATACTAGTGAACCTCCTCTGCACCCTTTTCAAAGCCTCCACATCCCGTCCAATCATGGGGCAACCAGAACTGCACACAATGCTCCCATTGCGGTCAAATCAAAGTCCTACAGTGCATCATGACTCCCTGACCCTTCTACTCTGTGAATGCAAGTTAATTCCTTGTCACATCAGCATTTAAAGAAATATGTCTACCTATTTCCCAATGACTCCGGATAGGAAGGTAACGCATTCCATAGTGGTTGGGGTGAGTTGATAACATGCATCAAAGTTTGAATCACCACCAATAGTGCAAAGATTGAGGAGATGAATCAGAATATTTTCCGAGTCCATGTTTAAATGTGATGGGGGCTCAGCTCTTTACAGCAATTAAATTACCAGGGCCTACAAAACAGCAACAATAGATCACAAGATTGTTCCTGGGAATAATGCAGAAGTTGCAGGATCAATTCATCCCAAAGAGGAGGAAAGATTCTTAAGGGAGTAAGAGGCACCCATGGCTGACAAGGGAAGTCAAGGACAGCATAAAAATAAAAGAGAAGAAGTATAACATAGCAAAGAAGAGTGGGAAGCCAGAGGATTGGGACTCTTTTAAAGAGCAACAGAAGATAACTAAAATGGCAATACGGGGAGGAAAGATGAGGTACGAGGGTAAGCTAGCCAATAATATAAAGGATAGTAAAAGCTTTTTTAGGTATGTGAAGAGGAAAAAAATAGTTAAGGCAAATGTGGGTCCCTTGAAGACAGAAGCAGGGGAATTTATTATGGGGAACAAAGAAATGGCAGACAAGTTGAACCAGTACTTTGGATCTGTCTTCACTAAGGAAGATACAAACAATCTCCCAGATGTTCTATTGGCCAGAGATCCTAGGGTGACTGAAGAACTGAAGGAAATCCACATTAGGCAGGAAATGGTGTTGGGTAGACTGATGGGACTGAAGGCTGATAAATCCCGAGGGTCTGATGGTCTGCATCCCAGGGTACTTAAGGAGATGGCTCTAGAAGTCGTGGATGCATTGGTGATCATTTTCCAATGTTCCATAGATTCAGGATCAGTTCCTGTGGATTGGAGGGTAGCTAATGTTATCCCACTTTTTAAGAAAGGAGGGAGAGAGAAAACGGGAAATTATAGACCAGTTAGTCTGACATCAGTGGTGGGGAAGATGCTGGAGTCAATTCTAAAAGACGAAATTGCGGAGCATTTGGATAACAGTAACAGGATCGTTCCAAGTCAGCATGGATTTGCGAAGGGGAAATCATGCTTGACTAATCTTCTGGAATTTTTTGAGGATGTAACTAGGAAAATTGACAGGGGAGAGCCGGTGGATGTAGTGTACCTTGACTTTCAGAAAGCCTTCGACAAGGTCCCACATAGCAGATTAGTGGGCAAAATTAGAGCACATGTTATTGGGGGTAGGGTACTGACATGGATAGAAAATTGGCTGGCAGACAGAAAGCAAAGTGTGGGGATAAATTGGTCCCTTTCAGAATGGCAGGCAGTGTCTAGTGGGGTACCGCAAGGCTCGGTGCTGGGACCGCAGCTATTTACAATATACATTAATGACTTGGATGAAGGGATTAAAAGTACCATTAGCAAATTTGCAGATGGGTGGCAGTGTGAACTGTGAGGAAGATGCTATGTGGTTGCAGGGTGACCTGGACAGATTGTGTAAGTGGGCGGATGCATGGCAGATGCAGTTTAATGTGGATAAGTGTGAGTTTATCCACTTTGGTGGTAAGAATAGGAAGGCAGATTATTATCTGAATGGTGTCAAGTTAGGAAAAGGGGACGTACAACGAGATCTGGGTGTCCTAGTGCATCAGTCACTGAAAGGCAGCATGCAGGTACAGCAGGCAGTGAAGAAAGCCAATGGAATGTTGGCCATAACAAGAGGAGTTGAGTATAGGAGCAAAGAGGTCCTTCTGCAGTTGTACAGGGCCCTAGTGAGACCGCATCTGGAGTACTGTGTGCAGTTTTGGTCTCCAAATTTGAGGAAGGATATTCTTGTTATTGAGGGCGTGCAGCTTAGGTTTACTAGGTTAATTCTCGGAATGGTGGGACTGTCATATGTTGAAAGACTGGAGCGACTAGGCTTGTATACACTGGAATTTAGAAGGAAGAGAGGGGATCTTATTGAAACATATAAGATTATTAAGGGGTTGGACACGTTAGAGGCAGGAAACATGTTCCCAATGTTGGGGGAGTCTAGAACCAGGGGCCACAGTTTAAGAATAAGGGGTAGGCCATTTAGAACGGAGATGAGGAAAAACTTTTTCAGTCAGAGAGTTGTAAATCTGTGGAATTCTCTGCCTCAGAAGGCAGTGGAGGCCAATTCTCTGAATGCATTCAAGAGAGAGCTTGATAGAGCTCTTAAAGATAGCGGAGTCAGGGGGTATGGGGAGAAGGCAGGAACGGGGTACTGATTGAGAATGATTAGCCATGATCACATTGAATGGTGGTGCTGGCTCGAAGGGCCGACTGGCCTACTCCTGCACCTATTGTCTATTGTCTATTGTCGACGACAGGATCCGTCAACAATAGATATGAACCTTTTACCTTATTTTAAATCTAATCAGAGTTTTTCCAATCTCATCTTTGTTCATGGTCTCGTGTTCAACAATTCTTTTTCTGTAGCCAGTATCATCAAAGACTCACACCACCTGGCCATGCTCTCATTTCACCTCTACCATCGGTAACAAGGTGTAGGAGTCTGAAAACCACGACCTTCAGGTTCAAGTACAGCTTCTTCCCAGCAACCATCAGGCTCTTGAACACTATGCAACACTAACCTCAACTATGAACTATGCACTAGGACTTCGGGTTTCTTTTTGCACTAGTATTGGTGTTATTAATATATTGATTTTTAACATTTATTATATGTTATTTCTTGTGTATTAGGTTTACAGGCCAGATATGTTGCCGCAGCTAAGAATTTCATTGTGCTGTTACTGGTTATGACTGTTAAACACTCTTGACTCACTTAGTTCAATTTGACATGAGACATTTAATTAAATTGAAGTTAATGGGCAGGTTGTAATAATGAGCTGCGCGTATGTTGAGAATTCCTGCAGCATCAGTACAGTCTCAAACTAAAACAATTCTCCTTGGGGACAGGAGTGCAGGTGTGTATAGTTGTGGAGAGACCAACGGTGGACTGGTATATTTTTAACCACAGGTTTGTCTTGAAAGTTTTATTTGGTTTGGGGCAAACTAAAATAGCACCATTTGCATTCATTTTCAACGCACTCAGCAATTGATATAGAATCAAGACATTACAATTTATCTGGGAAACTATGACAAAGGCTTGCAATTAATAAACATTTAACGAGACTGCCCTTGCAGAGGTCTCCAGGGAAATAGCAACTGGTGCAAATGAAGTAGCAAGGAAGCAATAATATCAACCAGCAACGTTAAGATTGTTGCTGCTTTACTTCAACTGTTTGCAAATCGGTACCTGAGTCTCCACAAGGCAAAGTTAACTAATATAATGACATGTATGGCTTCTAATCTCAATAATGAAGACAATTATTTTATGTATTGATATCAGAACAAAAAATTCCATTATACTTACATTAAAATGTCCCATCACAAACATCAAAATATTACTTGTACAATCTGGTCAAACCTATGTTAGCAGTTTAAACAACTTTTGTCAAAATAGCCACAGTATTTTGGAATCATTAAAAGTCCCATCGGGATACACGGAACTGCAGATGTTGGAATCTTGAGCAAAACACAAAGTGCTGGAGGAACTCAGCTGGTTAGGCAATATCTGTGGAGGGAATGGATAAATTATGTTTTGGGTCTCAACTCTTCTTCAGACTGCTAATAGTCAGGGGAAGAGAGAGGTGAGGACGGGACATAACCTTGCAAGTGATAGGTGGATAGAGGCAAGTGAGGTTTTGAATGGCAGATGGGTAGAGTAATTGGCAAAGGCTAAGGTGAAAAGGAGACAAAATATGTCAAAAAAAAGAGAGAAGAGTGAAATATAAAAACAGAAGGAGAAATGAAAATTGGAAAGGATAGGGAAGAGAGGGAAGAGGGGGGATAAAAAGGAAATGAGGAACAGGAATAGGAGATGAGTGTACGGAGAAGGGAGGGTGAGAGATAGTGTGAGAAACAAGAACACATTGGGATGTGGGGTGGCATAAGGAAGAGAGAAACATAGAAAAATAGGTGCAGGAGCAGGCCATTTGGCCCTTCGCGCCAGCACCACCATTCAATATGAGCATGGCTGATCATCAAAAATCAGTACCCAGTTCCTGCTTTTTCCCAATATCCCTTGATTCCTTTAGCCCTAAGAGCTAAATCTAACTCTCTCTTGAAAACATCCAGTGAATTGGCCCCCACTGCTTTCTGTGGCAGACAATTCCACATATTCACAACTCTCTGGGTGAAGAAGTTTTTCCTCATCTCAATCCTAAATGGCCTACCCTTTATTCTTAAACTGCGACCCTTGGTTTTGGATTCCCCCAACACCGGGAACATTTTTCCTGCATCTAGCCGTTCCAATCCTTTAAGAATTTTATATCTTTCAATAAGATCCCCTCTCATCCTTCAAAATACCTGTGAATATAAGCCCAGTCGATCAATTCTTTCATGATATGTCAGTCCCGCCATCCCGGGAATTAACCTGGAGAGAATATATGGGGGGGGGGGGTATTACTTGAAATTGGAGAATTTATTGTTCATACCATTGGGCTGTAAGCTACCCAAGTGGAATCCGAAGTGCTATTCCCCCAGTTTGGATGTAGCTTCTCTCTGGCCCATTGATTTTCGTCTTCAGAAATTTGCCAATTGCAACAATATTAAAACTTTACCACAGCTGTAGTTATCACATGATCTATCGTTTTACTTATAGAATGATCCTGCTCAGACATGTTGTCTTTTTTATTGTGATCATCATGTTTACCACCCTTGAAACTGAGGGTCCAACCAAAGGACTGAGTGCCTTTGCTATCATTGGACATCTTTGGCTGACCCATGAAATTAAAAATTAAGGTGTGCAGGAAAGAGAAAACAAAAAACAGAAGTAAAAGTTCACCTTTCTTTCTTCAATTGGCAACATGGAAACAACTTTGGAAAAAAAACAGAGAGGACTGAGCAGTTTCGGATGTGATTTCACTGCTCCACTGTGGAGGACATGTGTGGAGATGGCCTGGCTTAGCTTTGCTTTCCTGCTGAGTGTTAAAAAGCCGAAGTTGATAGCTGGGGAGCATATTTCTCTTATATGGCATCATATTTTATTGGCTATTAGGTGATATAAGAGTAGGGTGTAGCTGGAGGTGGTTGCAAGGACAGATGTATCATGAATTTGGCTCCATTGTTGTTTGGGAAGAAAGAAAATCTTGGAGAAATTGCATACCAGTATAGTACTGAACAACCATGTGCTTCTGAGACTTCACATGCAAGGCATGGTGCACATATGGAGGAGAATTAAACAGGAATGAAGTGTAGTTTCAAGATACAGCATGGAAACAAGCCCTTCAGTCCAGATTGATAGATAGAGCTAGATAGAGCTCTAGAGCTAGATAGAGCTCTAGCCCTACATAGAGCTCTAGGGGCTAGTGGAATCATGGGGTATGAGGAGAAGGCAGGCACAGGTTACTGATTGTGGATGACCAACCATGATCACAATGAATGGCAGTGCTGGCTCGAAGGGCCTAATGGCCTTTTCCTGCACCTATTTTCTATATTTCTATGTAAGTCCACACAGACCATCGATCACCCTTCCACACTAGTTCAATGTTGTCCCACTTTCTCATCCATTTGCTACAGATTAGGGGCAATTTTATAGAGGCTAATTAACTTACAAGACCCACACATCTTTGGGATGTAGGAGGAAGTTGGAGCACCCAGGGGAAAGCCACACTTTCACAGGGAGAATGTGCAAACTCCACACAGACAGCACCCGAGGTCAAAATTGAACAGGGGTCTCTGGCGTTGCATGGCAGCAGCTCTACCAACTGCATCACTGTGCTGCTCTTCTTTGCAATTCCTACCTACATGAGGCCCGAAGCAGATTCAGCATGGATCCACATTCCTATACCACATGATTCATGTTGGGAATGGAGTCACCGGGTTACACTGTGATTGTTATATATCAATGTTTTACGTTTCTACGTACTGTTGTGGTTCATTCCTGCTCCTGTCATCAGCTTGGCAACCAAAAGCAGAGGGCACTGCATTAACAGAGGCTCAGATGGAAAAATGAGAGAGGTGGGAAGAAATTCTGCACACCAATATTGTCAAGGATAAACAAGGTAAAAGTTCATTTCAGCCTGATTCAACCCACACTGTGGTATGAATGAAAGCCACAGCCCTCCCATGCCTTTTGGTGCATTAGTGGTTCTGTTCCAGGCACATAAGATACTCATGGTCCTAAACTTCCACATGGAGAGTGGGGAGAGGGCAGGAACGGGGTACTGATTGTGGATGATCAGCCATGATCACATTGAATGGTGGTGCTGGCTCGAAGGGCCGAATGGCCTACTCCTGCACCTATTGTCTATTGTCGATTGTCTATTTAGATTGTGGTTCTTACTTCACTGCAACAAAGGGAGAGAAAAACATATTTTATGGGAAAACCTCTGGTGATGAACCTTGAGATGTCCATGATTTATTGTTGGATTTTTGATATCTGTTAGTTTCATCATGACTTTTTGCTTTAAGTTGTTCTTCAGGCAGAAAGTGGAACACCTGAAATCCCCCTAACCAGGTGGTCTGAGAAATAAGGGGATTATTGAACTTAAACTAAGAGTAAGAAATTGGAGAAGATGATAGGAAAGAAACATGTTTCTTCTTTAGAAACTGATCTATGACATTGGAACGGCTCTTTA
Organism: Rhinoraja longicauda; assembly: GCF_053455715.1. Taxonomy (NCBI): domain Eukaryota; kingdom Metazoa; phylum Chordata; class Chondrichthyes; order Rajiformes; family Arhynchobatidae; genus Rhinoraja; species Rhinoraja longicauda. The sequence continues at coordinate 62,588,451 of NC_135953.1, read as the reverse complement.
TTGAGGTAGAGATCTGAGTTGAGATATACAGTATCTGTATTAGGCAATTAATTTATTTTTGTTCAGCACCCCAGAGCAGGAAATGGCACATGTTGAACTATATATGACCAAGTACTTTGGTTTGGTACTATCCCTGTTATATGACTGACAGCGTTATGCCTGAAACTTTGGAAGACTGATGAGACAAATGTATTAACCATTTTAAACATTCACCTGTCTGCGGTTGGCCATGTTCAATAGGCCTTGGATCAGACTGCCTTTGCAAGATGACTAGGTGAGTACATTTGTTTTACAAGATGGTTGCAAAGACAAATGTTACATTGCTCTCAGTAGTAAAATGGCCATTCTGACAAATGGACATTCTGACAAACAATATTGTGGGTAATCATTCATCTCGTTATCCTCGTGTATTTGCCCACTTGCAATTTGTTTAGTTTCTTTACCTACTTGGTCTCTTTACCTACTGATGTTAATGAGAATATTTTTTTGAATGAATAAGCTTTATTTTCAGCCCTAAGGTTATATTTATGTTCAATGTCATATCTTATCTAAAAATAATGTATGACTTCATCCTCCTAGCTTGCATGCAATACTGAAATGCAAGCACTGCATATTTCAACCCTTAACTTGAATGTATTCATATTCCACTACAGATTGACAGTTTGAGTCCAATTTGATGAAAGTCGAGCTTTAGGAATCCTGGCAGTGATTCAGCTTTAGGATCTGTGTGTTCCTGATGATAAAAGGCCAGCCACAGATGGCTACGACTGCCTTCATTCCATGAAAGAATGCTATCTAACATTTTTGTGTGAGTGTGCGTGCTGTTACTCTTCCAGTTTTCATTTGCAGTCCATTTGCAAAGTAAAAGCAAATAACTAATGCTTCTTTTAAACACCTCTCTGATTTATTGCAAAATAAATCTGTGCACTTTTTGGAAGTAGCCCATAAAATGCTCAGTGCCTTCGAACGCTTATGTTTATCTGACAGGTAGAGCTTTCCAGGCAAGATTTTCCAATGTACTCATAAAACTTAGAAAAGTACAGCACAGAAACAGGCCGTGGAGCATAAAGATGAGGCAACGAGGGTCTAGAAATTGAAGGGGTTGTACGATGTCTCAGACTGGACACCGGAGTATTGCGGTCTGAAGAAAAGTCTCGATCCAAAACACCACCTATCCATATTCTCCAGAGATGTTGCCAAATCGGCTGAGTTACTCTAGCACAATGTGTCTGTTTCTACAACAATGTCTTTGACCAACAATGTCTGTGCCAAACATGATGCCAGGATAAACGAATCTCGTCTGGTTGTATATACCACCAGGGGGCGTGGCACGATGGCTGCCTCGACTACAGTCTGTCTGTTCTTTTCAAACTTTTTTTGTTATTCTTGGTAAGTTTTAAAAGTTTGTGTAAATGTTTTCTGATTTGTTTTATATGGGGGTTGGGGGAGGGGGTTGGGGGAAACTTTTTTCAATCTCTTACCTTGCCGGAAATGCGATTGTTTTCTGGATTACATCTCTGGTCGCTCTGCGGCCTAACATCTTGGAGCTGGAGGCTTTGCCTGGGACTGACTTTGAACCCCACCAGGGGGCTGTGGACTTAACATCTGAGCGTGCGATTCCTTGCCTGGACATCAAGGAGCTCGCAGACTCGGGTTGAGACCGAGTCGGGAGCTCCAAAAGCCGCACGACGTTCGACAAGTCCCAACCCGGGATAGATCGCCCAGCACAGGGGGGCTGAGATCCCCCCCCCCCCTTCCCCGATGTAGGAGCTTGATCACCCCGACAAGGAAGGCACGCCGCCGGCTACGGGAGTCAAGATCATCCTGTCAATACAAGGTTAGAGGCCACTGGAGGACAAAGAAGGGAGAGATTGAACTATTTTTTGGCCTTCCATCACAGTATGGAATGTGGAGGAGTCACTGTGGTGGATGTTCATGTTAAAATGTATTTTGTGTGTCCTGTTGCTTTTTATTGTTATGACTGTATGGCAAATGACATTCCTCGTATGTTGCAAAACATACGGCTAATAAAGTATGATTGTGATTGTGATTGTGATTGATTGTACATGATCCAAATCCCTCCATCCTCCGCATATCCATGTGCTCATTGATGATCGCTAGGCCATTGCAGTTTTATGCACTGCTGATTGCTCACCAAGCATAAATATTTTAAGAAAGTGGCAAAATGAAGACATCGCTGGGAGGGGAGCTAAGGTTTTAATCTACAATGTTCAAAGCTGGTTTTCTGATAATTACATGTAGAAATCAATTGTGAAAATTAACTGGAAACTCCATTTCTCATTTAGTCACGAGTCAATAGTGCTTAATTGTCCATATGCACCAGGAACAGAATAATCAAATTCTTACTTGTTGCAGCTTTACAGGCACGTTAACAGAATTTAGTTTAGTTTATTCACAAAATGCTGGAGTAACTCAGCAGGTCAGGCAGCATCTCGGGAGAGAAGGAGTGGGTGACGTTTCGGGTCGAGACCCTTCTTACAATACAATACAATATATCTTTATTGTCATTGTACCCAGGGGTACAACGAGATTGGGAATGCGCCTCCCATACGATGCAATAATTTAAGTAATTTAGACAACAGCAACCCAACAAAACAATTGTAACAGTTTTAGTTTTAGACAGGGTAAAGTGCAAGTTGATCTATGCGTTGTGACCATCCGGCTCAGCAGGACCGGTTCATAGCAGCTATGGCCCTGGGGATGAAGCTGTTCCTGAGTCTGGAGGTGCGGGCATAGAAGGCCTTGTATCGTCTGCCCGATGGAAGGAGTTCAAACAGACTGTTGCAGGGGTGTGAAGAGTCTTTGTGGATGCTGGTGGCTTTTCTGAGGCATTGTGTGTTGTAGATGCCCTCCAAGTCTGGTAGCTGTGTTCCGATGGCCCTCTGAGCTCTATGGACTACCCGCTGTAGAGCTTTCCTTTCTGCCTCCGTGCAGCTGAGGTACCACACAGGGATGCCATGCGTTAGGATGCTCTCTATGGTGCAGCGGTAGAAGGTCGTCAGCAGCTGTTGGGGTGGACCAGACTTTTTCAGTGTTCTTAGGTAGAACAGTCTTTGCTGTGCCTTCTTGAGTTTAGTTTGGTTTTGTTTATTGCCATGTGTAGCTAGGTGCAGTGAAAAGCTTTTGTTTCATGCTAACCAGAAAGTGGTGGACCTTGCCTGGTTCATCACAGGTATTGATTTTCCCACCATAGAAAAGACAATACATGACTCAAACAGGTAAATAAACAATACTGCAACAAATGATGAGTTATTCTAGGTAATCAAACCATAATCGTGTGAGCCAAAATAAGTAGCGCAACCTGCACAAAGTCGAAGATAGACACAAAATGCTGGAGTAACTCAATGGGTTACACAAAGTCCACACAACCTACTCAACCTACACAAAGTCCATGGTAATTTGTTGCTGAGGTATGACTGTGGTTCAGGTTGTGCAGTGATGGTAGCAGTGAGATGAGATGAGAGCAAGGCCAGGATGCTGTGGGTTTTTGATGATACCATCTGCCTTCTTGAGGCAGCGATTCCTATAGATCCCTCTATGGTGGGAAAATCAATACCTGTGATGAACCAGGCAAGGTCCACCACTTTCTGCAGCCTCTTTCAAAGTTGTTCGTTCAAGTTACCGAACGAGGCCGCAACGTAACCAGTCAGCATTCCACTTTATTTGATGAGTTTATTGAGAGATGTGAGCAATTTGCCAGCAGAAAATTGTGCACATTCATTCAATTAAAGTTAATTAAAGATTGAAAGCAGTCAGTGAGATGGAAATCAAAGGAATACAATAAATATTTGGTCCCCAATTATGAAAAATCTGCAGTTGATTCAGCTTGAGGAAGAACACTAGTTATGTATGTAGAGAGATATAGGGCTAGAAAATTCATCACTTTCTGTATACATTTAAGCGAGCTATGATAGATATTATCGTAAGCTTTGTGTGCACTTTGGGACTTTTGTGTTTGAGCCTTCTGGGCATTTACAACACGGTCAAAAGGCATTCATGCAGAGACTGTGTTTAACCCAAGGGATGTGACCTGCTTCAAAGTTAGTTAAGGAGCCCCAATCTATCAGGGATGCTGCCAGAGTCTAAAGAGTCTGGCATGGAACTATCCACTTGGATTAGGTAAGGACATGAAGGCATTAGTGAGTACATGTATCATAAACCCTTGTCCATTGTAGAGGAATTATCCCTAAGGCCTGGAGAGAGTCTAAGGTTATTGCCATCCTCAAGCCTGGGAAACCTGCTGATGATCCAGCTCGTTACTGACCCATCTCCCTCTTGTGCACATCCTAAATGCTGTTTGAGAGCCTCCTGCTTGCTAGGATTTCTCCAATGTTAGAACCTGTTCTGCCCAGAGAGCAAGCTGGCTTTAGACCTGGTAGAAGATGCACAGATCAAGTCCTTGCGCTCACTACCAACATAGAGGCTGGCTTCCAACGTGCCCTGAAAACTGGTGTTGGTCTCATCGATCTGTCATCATCTTATGACATCGTTTGGAGACAGGGTCTGTTGCTGAAAACCTCCAGAATCTTGAAGTGCCAAACCACCATGCGTGCCCTCTCATCCATCCTCAGCAACCATAGATTTAGGGTCTCGTTTGGGGACCAGACCAGTGTTAGGACCCTGAATGATGGCCTCCCCCAGGGCTCTGTCCTAGCTCCCCTAATCTTCAACATCTATGTGAGTGACATGCCAACTATCTCGTCCAGGAAGTTTGCATATGCAGATGACCTTGCCCTTGCCTACCAGGGAGCTGCCCTTGATATCAGCAGAGTGCTAACCCAAGACTTGAAGGAGATGGAGGACAACTTCACCTTCTAGCAACTTCGCCCCAACCCATCTAAGACAACTGTCACTGCCTTCCACCTCAGCAATCGGCTCGCCAATGCAAAGCTCCGAGTGTCCTTTTGTGCTAAGCCAGTGAAGAATGAGGAATTCCCCAAATACCATGGAGTCACCCTGGACTGCACCCTCACCTATCGTGAACACCTTAAGAGGGTGGCTGATAAACTGAAAGCAAGGGTCAACATCATCACAAAACTTGCAGGCAGCAGCTGGGGATCCAATGCACACACCCTCCGTACTGCAAACTTAGCCCTAGTCTACTCAATGGCCGCTTTGCTCAACAGCTTGGGCTAATAGCTGCCACACCAAACAAGTTGACACTGTCCTTAACTCTGCAATGTGGGTCATCACAGGGACGCTTAAGTCAACACCTTTGCAGTGGCTCCCTGTCCTCTCTCACATCGCCCCTCCCAGCGTACGCAGAAGGGAAAGGATGTTGAAGGATTGGTGCACCATCGAGGCTAACCCTGACCTTCCCATCCATGCTAACTTGAACAATCTGCCCAACATGCGCCTGAAGTCCCGCAAACCCTTCTGGTCTTCAGCCAAATCTCTGGAAGACTTTGACGACAAGAATGAGTGCTGCAGAGCCTGGAAAGATGCCAACACCAACAACGAAGAGGTCATCACAGACCCCACAGTGAAACCACTGGGATTTGACCTCCATCGCAAGCAATTGGTAACCCTGAACAGGATCCGCACCCTCCATGCAAGAACAGCCCATCACCTGCACGGGGGGAATGACAGACAGCCCTGCTTGTGACTGCAGATATCCAGACCAAATCATCCCACACATCGTGAATGACTGCTCACTGAGGCATTTCCCTGGTGGCATCAAGGCCATCTACCCAGCAACTGATGCTGCCCTGGCCTAGATGTCTACCCTTGACCTACAACTTTAGGCTGTGCACGCCTTTCGCAAGAAGAAGAAGATAAACCATACAGTAAGCAAATTGTTGATACTGGTTAACTTGCACACGTAAACAGGACCTACAAGAATATGGCAACCATGGTGCCTACAGTTTTCTGAGTTAGAAGGGCACCGATTCTTAGAAACATAGAAACATAGAAAATAGGTGAAGGAGGAGGCCATTTGGCCCTTCGAGCCAGCACCGCCATTCATTGTGATCAAGGCTGATCATCCACAATCAGTAACCTGTGCCCAACTTCTCCCTATGTTCTTTCAAAGGGAGAAGTGTTTCCAGACATAATATGTTGGATAATAAACTTCAGTTTTGTTCACAGAATTTTCACAAATTACAGGTAGAAATTATGTAAAACATACCCGGGTTCCACCAAATCACCCACTTCTAACGGAGCAATGCAGTAGAAAATTGTAAGTGTGCCCTCAACAAATAAAATGCTGGATACAAAATTCAGAGAAAAGTCAGTTAACATTGGAAACACAAACTGACAAAGTGAACTCCTTTCTTATTGAAATTGGCCTCACGACAGCAGTGAGCTGTTGCTCACTCGAGTCTAGATGTGGCTCAGTGAGTGGAGGAGAAACAATACAAACAGAACGAGAGTCAATAGACAATAGACAATAGACAATAGGTGCAGGAGTAGGCCATTCGGCCCTTCGAGCCAGCACCGCCATTCAATGTGATCATGGGTGATCATTCTCAATCAGTACCCCGTTCCTGCTTTCTCCCCATACTCCCTGACTCCGCTATCCTTAAGAGCTCTATCTAGCTCTCTCTTGAATGTATTCAGTGAATTGGCCTCCACTGCCCTCTGAGGCAGAGAATTCCACAGTCACGTTACATGTACATTACAGAGGAAGAATGAACCGGAATACTAGACAGAAAAACGCCACTCAAATGGCTGAAGTGGTCACCTAGGAGAGTTTAGGAATATGTGACCCTTCGGTGTATTTAGTCAAGATGCTCAGTGATGGTAAGATTAGAGTTCTGCATATTGATCACATCCTGTTGTTGGGAACAAAAAAGATGAAAGTTCAATTAAAACCAAACAATACTGATGATCTGGTTGCAATTACCAGTAGTTGAGACAACACAGCCACCAGAAACATAGACAAGAGAAGTCTAACTTCAGGTATGAGTCAGATTAATATACCTGAACCTTTTGTTGGTTGAGGATTGCCCTGTTGGAGAAGGTCTCTCAGAGTCAAGTCCTATTATAAGGTATGAAAGCTTGGGTCAATAGAGGAGATACCCTCTTTGAAATAGAAATAGAATAGCTCAAGCTTAATTTGTAAAAGAAAGAATTATAACAATGCTTACATTTCAAATTTGTGGTGCTCTTTTCAGAGTTTATAATCAATAAGAATTTAGATTATTATGTTCTGTTGAGAAAGACATTTTACCATCACTACCTAACAATAATGAACGAAAGACAGAAAATACAGGGAAACAGCAGGACTGGCAGCATCTATGGAAAGCAAAATAGTTAAATGTTTCAAATCATAGACCCTTTATCAGAATTGAGAAAAAGAGAAAACAAGCTGGTCTCTGTGGTAGAGAAGGCGGGGGTGGACAATTGCTGGAACAAAGGTCTGCCATAGGGGGAAATGCTGAAGCCATTGAACGGACAGTTAAGCTACTGCATGTAATGTGTTGTTAATGTTGTAATACTAGGATGTTTCTGAGACAATACTGGGACAATCCTTTCTGACACCCACCTCAAATTCGTTCCCCTATTTATCGAATGAATGTATATGCTGCTTCCATTTTGCTAGTTTGTAAATCACTTTGACATGCTTGTCATCGTGAGTGACTTTCGGGCCTGGATTTTAACTTCTGTGGGGTGTGTGGGTTTGGAAGCAGACTGGAGGTTAAATGTGATGAAAATAATAATGCTTTTGGGAAATTGACTCCAACCTGTTGATTTCTCCACTTAGTCCAAGTGCATGAGACTGAATGCAAGCAACTCCCTCAGGAGAGGTGGGTTGTCAATGACATGTTAGTAGTTCATTACGAGCGACTGCGAGCGGGGGTTTCGAAATTTAACTCAAGGCTTGAAGGTCACTCGAGCTTCCTGGAACTTGCTAGTGAAAGCCAGGTCAGAGCACAGCGGCATTGGTTGTGGGAAGGGGGGAGGGAGGGGGGGACAAAGGTTTCACAGGAAGATCTGTCAGTAAGTACTGCAACCTCACAGCTGCTTTCTTAGGAGTGAATGGCTTTGTTCAACAAAGTTGTGGTGGGAGGTAATTGAGAAAAAAAACCTTTGGAACAAACTTTGTAAGATTTTGATTTGCGTTTGCAAACTTTGCAGTTCAATTTCCTAATCTAGTATCTTCAGCTCCTTCAAAGGAGGTTATCAATCACCCACCTTACATCTTGGGAGGTAAGATGTCTCAATGGCCATTTGAACGTGAGCATTGCTAATGCTCGTGATAGGTTGGGCGTCAGGGGATGAGGACAATGGAGCTGAGACCAGGAGGCCAAAGAATAACCGCGCTGCACCTCACATCACTCCAGCTGCACCGGAAAGGAGGGATCAGCAGGGAAATGCAGCTCACATGAGGCCAGACCCAAGCCCCCAGCCTGTGCACACAGCCCATAAGCCTTCACCAACGTGTCTGAACAATAGCATCTTAGGAAGCTCAGGTGGTGGTAGATGTTTGACAATAGCTGTCAAAATCACCAACCCCTTCGATACCTTTGGGATAAGTCTAGGCTCTGCTGGAGATATGTGCATAGACGTGCAGTAGGTTTAGTTCAGGGCCCCGGTGAGTCTGCACCTGAAATATTGTGTACAGTTCTGGTCTCCAACCCAAGAACGGACATACAACAGGGAGTGTACATCAAAGGTTCATTAGATTCATTCCTTTGTCCTGCACAAGAAGATCATACTTGTTTTCCTTGGAGTGAAAAAAACCAAAGGAGATTACCTGATAGAAGTACATAGAATTCTGAGAAGGTAAATTATCAGAATAGGAAAAATGTTCCCAATGTTGGGGGAGTCCTGAACCAGGGAACACAGTCTAAGAATAAAGGGGAGGCCATTTAAAACTGAGGTGAGAAGAAACTTTTTCACACAGAGAGTTGTGAATTTGTGGAATTCTCTGCCACAGAAGGCAGTGGAGGCCAATTCACTGGGTGAATTTAAAAGAGAGTTAGACAGAGCTCTAGTGGCTTGTGGAATCAAGGGATATGGGGAGAAGGCAGGCATAGATTATTGATTGTAGATGATCAGCCATGATCACAATGAATGGTGCTGGCTCAAATGGCCAAATGGCCTCCTCCTTCACCTATTTTCTATGTTTCTATGTTTCTATATTTCTATGAATCCTGGTGGGTAGGTGTATCAAACAAGAGGCATAGGTTTAAAGTGAGAAGGAGGAGTTTTAAAGGAAATTTGATGAGTAAAGAGTAGATAGAGTGATTGATATCTGGAAAGAGGTCATGGAGTTATACACAATCATCGCATTTAAGAGACATTTAGACAAGCACCTGAACAGGCAAGGCACGAAGAAAACAGATCTGAAACATCGAAGATTGAGGGGAGACTTGATAGAAGTATATAAAATTATGAGAGGAGACGGTCAGAACCTTTTTCCCATGGTGGAAATGCCTAACACTAGAGGATAAGGTGAGAGGGGGTAAGTTTAATGGAGATGTGTGAGGTAATTTTTTTAATGCAGAGATTAATGGGGGCCTGGAACACATTGCCAGGGGTGGTGGTGGAGGCAGATACGATGTGGTGTGTAGGGCTTTTAGATTGGCCCATGAAAATGCAGGGAATTGAGGGATATGGATCATGTACGGGCAGATGAGATCAGTTTAACTTGGCATTATGTTCGGCACAAACATTGTGGGCCAAAAGACCATTTCTGTGCTGTCCTGTTCTATGTTCTAGCAATAATGCAGGCAATTGGGATTAGTATAAATAGGCAAAAAGGTCATGATGAACATGGTGGGCCGAAGGGACCATTTTTGTGCTGTACGACTTCACGTTTCTGACCCTCTTGCATTCAGCAGAAAGAGAGATGATTCTATAGCAACATATAAAATTCTTAGGGGCTTGTCAGAGATGATGTTCTCCCTAGCTGGGGTGTCACAAATCAGGGAACCCAATCTCAAAATAAAAGTATGGCCATCCAGGACTGAATTGAAAATAAAATGCCTCCCCCAAGGTGCAAATGACCTTTGAAGTTCTCTGTTGGGATGGATATGGAGACTCAGTTGGTGGGTACATTCAAGAAAGAAATCAATAGATTTTTAGGACTTCTCAGGGAATCAAAAGATACAGGGTTAGTGTAGGAAAGTGGTGCTGAGCTAAAAAACGAGCTATATTGAATATGAAGCAGACACAAGAGAAAAGATGTAGAAAAAAAGAACTACAGATGCTGGTTAATACCACAGATGGACGCAAAGTGCTGGAGTAACTCAGTGGTCAGGCAGCATCTCCGGAGATAAAGAATGGGTGATGTTTTTTGGGTTGGGACCTTTCTTCAGACTGGATGTGCAGGGAATAGAGGGATATGGATCATTTACAAACAGATGAGATCAGTTTTACTTCATGTTTAAAGGGGCAGGCTGGTCCAGTCTGAAGAAAGGTCCTGTTCCGAAACGTCACCTATCCTTTTTTTCCCAGAGATACTACCTGACCTGCTGAGTTACTCCAGCACTGTGCCTATCAAGGGGAAAAAATGGTTCAGTCCTGCTTCTACCTTTTATGTTCTTATGTTTTTCTAGCTGATCTGGTCAGTGATGAGTGGTTCAAAATAGAACAGTCAAGAGGGGCTCCAGTAAATTGATAAAAAATATACTCAACATGACTTTGCCGAATACTTACGGCAAGAATCATGGCCTCTGATTCACATCTGTTAATGCTTGTGGTGAAGTCATGCACATATAAGATATAATACTCATTGGAGTACATTGGAGTTCTTTTTCTCCTGGTATTTTTCAACATATGTAAGTGCTATGATTCATCATCACGGAGAAAATTAAAACAAAAACTATTTAAGAAAATAGTCATAAGCTTTTCAGGAAAAGTTAAGTTTTATCGGATGAAGAATCATAATTGAGGAAAGTGCTGGTTTTCTTTGACTGCTGTAAACTTTCCCTCAAAAAAAACATGTATAACTTGAAAATAGACTTTATTTAACATCTCAGCGGTGGGTTAGATTCTGGCAATAATTAGCAGTGGACAAATCAATTTACTATTAATGCTCCAATAATTATATCTCAGAGCAGTTCTTGAATGCTCTAATGAGGGTCACAGTTGATTAAAGAAATGCATTTTTGGAGCAGAACTGGGGGAAATAAGAACGGAACCAGTGAAGAATCACATTCACAAGGCTGCACTGCAACCACTTCAGGGCTTAATACTGCCTGGAGTTCACTTCCAGTTCACAAGGTTTATGGAGCATCAGTGAAGGGCACTGAACTGCTACAGAGCAGGCAAAGCTCTTGTTTGTTGCATTGCAATGTTTCTGTAACATATCATTAGTATTTTAATAACCTCCTTTGAAACACTGGAACTCAGTAAACAATTTGAGAAGAGAAAAAGGGAAAGAAAATTGGTATCAGATTGCTGTTTATATTTCAGGAGCTACTTCGACCTATGTTCAGGCAACTGAGAGGAAAATGGGAATGAGCTGGAAAAGAAGTGGAAGGACAAATCCTGGTGGATACAGGTGAGGGGACATTTGAATTAGCAGATGGGTGGACAAAGGCCAGAGATGAAAAGGAGACGGAAGTATCAGCAAGGAGAGAAGAATGGTGATCAGTAGACAGGAGAGTGTGAAAATGGGGGGGGGGGGGGGGGGGGGGGAGGGATGCACAGGAAAGAGCGGAGATGAAATTGAGACATGTTACCTAAAATTGGAGAATCCAATGCTTATACCATTGGTGGGGTAAGCAATGAAATGTCCTTCCAGTTTCCGTGCGGCCTCACTCTGTCAATGGAGGAGGCCCAGAACAGAAAGGCCGATGTGGGAATGGGAAGGGGAGTTAAAATGGTTAGCAACTTGGAGATCCAGCAGGCCTTGGCGAATGAAGCCAAGCGATCGCTAGTCTACACTTGGTCCCACTGAAGTAAAGGAGCTACATTGGGAACACCAATTGCCAGAAATGAAAAATAACTCTTTTGCCAGGATGAAAATATCAAGCACTAGAGGGGCATAGCTTTAAGGTCACAGAGGGAAAGGTTAAAGGAGATGTGCAGGGCAAGTTTTGTATATATAGTGGTGGGTGCCTGGAACACAATGGTGGTACAAACAGATAAGATGGTGTTTAAGAGGCTTTTTGATAGCCACATGGATATGATCAGCACAGATTTATGGGTCAAAGGGCCTGTTCCTGTGCTGTGCTGTCATATGTTCTATATACTGATCTAGGTAATATAGGATAAGGAATTCTTGCTGTAGGATAAGTAAATCTTCAGCAGCCAGAAGCTTCCTTGATCAAAGAGACAGTTGGAATTTTAATTTGTATTTTCTAATCTGTTTGCATGTGTATGTGTCCTATGCATCAATAGCAAAAATAAGAATATTAATTCAAAAAAGATTAATTATGCAATTTACCCGACTCCAAAGAAAAACAAATCAAAAATTGTATAACATTTCCTTTCCAAATCCAATTATTTTCACATAATTACAATCAGATTTTAAAATGAATGCTTTTATAATATTCATAGACAGAAACAAACATATTTGCTTTAAATTCTGTACTAAAAGTAAAGTTAATGCATTGTATCCTATTTTTCCCAACTTTGTTTACTCATGCAAATTATAACGGGCCTTCTTTGACTATGGTAGGGTAATTATAGACAATAGACAATAGACAATAGGTGCAGGAGGAGGCAATTCGGCCCTTCGAGACAGCACCACCATTCAATGTGATCATGGCTGATCATTCTCAATCAGTACCCCGTTCCTGCCTTCTCCCCATACCCCCTGACTCCGCTATCCTTAAGAGCTCTATCTAGCTCTTAATTAAATGCTTGTGTAGGAAGAGACTGCAGATGCTGGTTTAAACTGAAGATAGACATAAAATGCTGGAGTAACTCAACCGGACAGGCGGCATTTCTGGATGGAAGGAATGAATAGAAGCAAACGTCACCCATTCCTTCTATTCAGAGACGCTGCCTGTCCAGCTGATTTAGACAATAGACAATAGACAATAGACAATAGGTGCAGGAGTAGGCCATTCAGCCCTTCGAGCCAGCACCGCCATTCAATGCGATCATGGTTGATCATTCTCAATCAGTACCCCGTTCCTGCCTTCTCCCCATACCCCCTCACTCCGCTATCCTTAAGAGCTCTAGAATTACTCCAGAATTTTGTGTCTATCTTTAATTAAATGCTTGTGTCGGATTTACTCTTCACATTCAGGTTGTTGAATTGTTAGCATGGCAAGTCACTGCAAGAATCACTGATAGCATTCCAGTGAGGGAAATCAGACATTGGGGCCTGAATGAACAAGGTTTTATCTAAACCAATTTGACTGATTGGGTAATCCTACCTTTCTTTCCCCTTGAAGAGACGGAAAGTAGGCTGGTTTAAGAGGGAGAGACAAATTGGATAGAAAAGTACTTAAAAAAAAATATCTGGATGAATAAGAATCCACATTTAAACAGTTCATTTTCATCCCAAGAATGTTTCTGGCAGCAAGTAACATATATCCACACATATGATTCATATGTCTCAGTCAGAAATCCTGTAATTTCTTCTCCAGGTTCCCACAGTGTTCTGAGATGTAACTGATCAAGCCTGGGAGATATGTATACCTTCCATCATCTAAGGATACCCAACACCTCCACGATTGGAATCAAATTATTGTCAAGGACCTCTCCATTAATTTTCCCAAGTACCCTAGTTTTCATGAATTTCTTTGTGGTAAAAAGAGGAGAAATATTCATTGAGGACCTTTCCCATCTCCCGCAGTTCCACACGTAGATGACCACTTTGGTTTCTGAGGGCTCCTATTCTCTCTCTCATTATCCTTTTCCCCTAAATATACATAAAAAATGTTTACATTTCCTTAATCTTATCTGCCAGTAAGATCTGCCGTCTGCCCCCTTTTTTTCCCTTTTACTTCAGAGACACAGCATGGAAATAGGCCCTCCAGCCTTTCACGTCAATGCCAATTATCACTCACCTGTTCACACTAGTTCTATGTTATCCCATTTTCTTTTCCATTCTTTACACACTAAGGCAATCTACAGAGGCCCATTAACTTACAACCTCACATGTCTTTGGGTTGTGGGAAGAAACCAGAGCACCGGGAAAAAACCCTTGAGGACAGCTCCCAAAGTTGGGATTGAACCTGGGTCTCTGGCGCTGTGAGGTAGCGGCTCTATCAGTTGTTTTACTGTGCTACCCTTTTTGCCCTCCTGGTTTTCTTCCTAAGTATGCTTCTCAATTTCCTGTACTCCTCCAGGGATACATTTAATCCCAGTGACCTACCTATACCTTACCCATGCCTCCTTTTTCTTGAACTGAGCCTCAATTTTGCTCGTCACCCTCTGAACAATCTGAAACAGGGTGGCATGGTGGCGTAGCGTTAGAGCTACTGCCTTACAGCGCCAGAGACCCAGGTTTGATCCTGACTATGGGTGCTTGTCTGTACAGTTTGTCTGTTCTCCCCGTGACCTGCTTGGGGTTTTCTCCGAGATCTTCGGTTTCCTCCCGCACTCCAAAGACGTCCAGGTTTGTAGGTTAATTGGGTTGGTATCAATGTGAAAAAAAATTGTCCTCAGTGTAGTGTTCATGTGTGGAGATAGTATTAATGTGTGTAGGGTAGTGTTAAGGTGCAGAGATCACTGGTTAGCGTGGACATGGTGGGCCGAAGGGCCTGTTTCCGCGCAGTATCTCTGAACTAAACTAAACTAATCATCCCCTCCAACATTACCCAAAAGGGCATACTTGTTTTTGAGGGGAATGGTCACAGGGGATTCCTGCACTATCTGCCTATTCCCTTTTCCTGGTGGTCATTCATCTACTTTCTGCTTCTACCTAAAGTTGTACCAACTCACTGTAGTTTCTATCAATCCTATCCTGGATGTCCTGAAATCGTTCAGTTCCCTCATTCGGTCAGTCAAGAGTTGCTGTCGGTCGCATGTCCAAAAGGTTTAGTTCTCAGCCACACTGGAAGTCTCCCTGAAGACCCACATCCTGCTGGAGGAGCATACTAATGTTGCAACCCCCATCCCTACTGCACTGAGACCGAGGAAGAGTCATAAAAAGAAAAACAGACATTACCGACCAGACCATTAAAGATGTGAATCGATGAAGAGTAACAAAGAAAATGTTAAATGTTGAAATCACCATCTACATTGGGATCGTGAAACTTATTACAGGACTGTAAGTTAAAAAAAAATCTGCACTGAAATGAATGCTACATTCTTGCCTTAATATAAACTAACTTTACTTTTGTAAAGGCATAAAACAAATGAAAACAGCAGAAACAAAACGGGGACATTGCAGCGATTTTGTTTGACTGGAGACACATCAGGACTTTATGTAATTTCTAGGTGGCATTGTAACTTGAAGAGACTGAGCTTTGACCATATTTTAGACGGTGAAAGGGGGACCTCTTAAAATAAGCAAAACAAGAGCAAATCCTCTGTAAAATATAAGACTAAGTAGAATTGTTTTACTTTGGAAAGAATTCTTAATGCAAAACAGTTAGATGTGGTTTCATGGGAGCATGAAATCTTGCAGGTGGTGGAGCAGTGTTATGGGGCTGCAGAGCACCATAAATGTTAACAGCACATAAGGAAAACACCACAGAGCTCCACTTGAGTTACTACAATTGCTGGTGGAAATAGAAAAAGTTATACATTTCATGCTGTGCTGTGTGGAATAATGAAGATTATGTATATTTTGCATTGGAAATTCAGCTCAACAATCCACAATTCTGAACTATGTAACAGTGTGTCACCTTGCGATTATCCAAGATTATTAAACCAATATTAAGAAGAATAATGCATGCAGTATCTGCGGTGGGAAATGGACTGTTGACTTTTCGGGATGTGACCGTTCATCTCAAGCGTAGAGAGGAAATTGCCAGTGTAAAGAGGTGTGAGGGGAGGGGGGGAGGGGGGGAGAGAGAGAGAGGGATAGGGCAAGAGCTAGCAAACCATAGGTAGATACACTTTGAGTTGAGTATGTGTCACGTGCACCAAGATACAGGCCTTTGTTGCTAGCTACCCAGTCAGCGGAAAGACAGTACGTGATTACAATCGAGCCATCCATAGTGTACAGAGACGTGATAGAGGGAATAACATCAATAATATTTAGTGCAAGATAAAGTCCAGTAAAGTCCAATCACAGATGTTCCGAGCGTCTTCAATGATGTAGATAGTAGCTCAGACTGCTCTCTAGTTGTTGGTAGGATGGTTTAGTTGCCTGCTTAGGTGAGGAGGGGTTGAGTGGCAGAGAAGAATCAGGTGGGGGAGGGAAGAGTAATAGAGTCATAGAGTCACACAATGTGGAAACAGGCCCTTCCGTCCAACTTGTTCACGCTGACCAACTTGTCCCATCTACACTAGTCCCACCTGCCTGCGTTTGGCCCACATCCCTCTAAACCTATCCTATCCATGTACCTGTCTAAATGTTTCTTAATCATTGTGATAGTACCTGCCTCAACTACCTCCTCCGCCAGCTCATTCTATACACTTATCACCTTTTGTGTAAAAAAGTTGCCCTTCAGGTTCCTATTAAATCTTTCCCCCCCTCACCTTAAACCCATGTCCTGTGATTCTCAATTCCCCTACTCTGGTTAAAAGACTGTGTGCATTTACCCGATCTATTCCTCTCATGATCTCGAACACCTCTATGAGATCACACCTCATTCTCCTGCTCAACTTCTCCCTATAGCTCAGGCCCTCGAGTTTTTGCAACATCCTTGCAAATCTTTTCTTACCCTTTCCAGTTGTTGTTTGAATCAAACCCATACATTGCTCTCATGATTTTGTACACCTCTTAAGATCACCCCTCATCCTCCTGCGCTGCAAGGAATAGAGTCCTATACATGAACTAAATTCACTCATTAATGAGTAAAGTTGAATCAAGAGCTAAAATTGGCATGTCGCAAATGTAATGCTACGGTGGTTATGGGAAATTTCAACATGCAGGTAGACTGGGAAAATCAGGTTGGTAATGGACCCCAGGAAAGGGAGTTTGTGGAGTGTCTCCGAGATGGATTCTTAGAACAGCTTGTACTGGAGCCTACCAGGGAGAAGACAATTCTGGATTTAGTGTTGTGTAATGAACCTGATCTGATAAGGGGACTCGAGGTAAAAGAGCCATTAGGAGGCAGTGATCACAATATGATAAGTTTTACTCTACATATTGAGAGGGAGAAGGGAAAATTGGAAGTGTCAGTATTACAGTATAGCAAAGGGGATTACAGAGGCATGAGGCAGGAGCTGACCAGATTTGACTGGAAGGAGGCCCTAGCAGGGAAGACGGTGGAACAGCAATGGCAGGTATTCCTGGGAATAATGCAGAAGTTGCAGGATCAATTTATCCCAATGAGGACGAAAGATTCTAAGGGGAGTAAGAGGCACCCGTGGCTGACAAGGGAAGTCAAGGACAGCATAAAAATAAAAGAGAAGAAGTATAACATAGCAAAGAAGAGTGGGAAGCCAGAGGATTGGGACTCTTTTAAAGAGCACAGAAGATAACTAAAAAGGCAATACGGGGAGAAAAGATGAGGTACGAGGGTAAGCTAGCCAATAATATAAAGGAGGATAGTAAAAGCTTTTTTAGGTATGTGAAGAGGAAAAAAATAGTCAAGGCAAATGTGGGTCCTTGAAGACAGAAGCAGAGGAATTTATTATGGGGAACAAGGAAATGGCAGATGAGTTGAACCGGTACTTTGGATCTGTCTTCACTAAGGAAGATACAAACAATCACCCAGATGTTCTAGTGGCCAGAGATCCTAGGGTGACAGAGGAACTAAAGGAAATCCACATTAGGCAGGAAATGGTGTTGGGTAGACTGTTGGGACTGAAGGCTGATAAATCCCCAGGGCCTGATGGTCTGCATCCTAGGATACTTAAGGAGGTGGCTCTAGAAATTGTGGACGCATTGGTAATCATTTTCCAATGTTCTATAGATTCAGGATCAGTTCCTGTGGATTGGAGGGTAGCTAATGTTATCCCACTTTTTAAGAAAGGAGGGCGAGAGAAAATGGGAAATTATAGACCAGTTAGTCTGACATCAGTGGTGGGGAAGATGCTGGAGTCAATTATAAAAGACGGAATTGCAGAGCATTTGGATAGCAGTAACGGGATCATTCCGAGTCAGCATGGATTTACGAAGGGGAAATCATGCTTCACAACTTCTGGAATTATTTGAGGATGCAACTAGGAAAATTGACAGGGGAGAGCCAGTGGATGTGGTGTACCTCGACTTTCAAAAAGCCTTCGACAAGGTCCCACATAGGGGATATGGGGCAAAATTAGAGCACATGATATTGGGGGTAGCAGTGGTACTGACATGGATAGAAAATTGGTTGACAGACAGAAAGCAAAGAGTGGGGATAAATGGGTCCCTTTCAGAATGGCAGGCAGTGACTAGTGGGGTACCGCAAGGCTCGGTGCTGGGACCGCAACTATTTACAATATACATTAATGACTTGGATGAAGGGATTAAAAGTGTCATTAGCAAATTTGCAGATGATACAAAGCTGGGTGGTAGTGTGAACTGTGAGGAAGATGCTATGAGGTTGCAGGGTGACTTGGACAGGTTGTGTGAGTGGGCGGATGCATGGCAGATGCAGTTTAATGTAGATAAGTGTGAGGTTATCCATTTTGGTGGAAAGAATAGGAAGGCAGATTATTATCTGAATAGTGTCAAGTTAGGAAACGGGGACGTACAACAAGATCTGGGTGTCCTAGTGCATCAGTCACTGAAAGGAAGCATGCAGGCACAGCAGGCAGTGAAGAAAGCCAATGGAACGTTGGCCTTCATAACAAGAGAAGTTGAGTATAGGAGCAATGAGGTCCTTCTGCAGTTGTACAGGGCCTTAGTGAGACCGCACCTGGAGTACTGTGTACAGTTTTGGTCTCCAAATTTGAGGAAGGATATTCTTGCTATTGAGGGCGTGCAGCGTAGGTTTACTAGGTGAATTCCAGGAATGGCGGGACTGTCATATGTTGAAAGACTGGAGCGACTTTGCTTGTATACACTGGAATTTAGGATGAGAGGGGATCTTATCAAAACATGTAAGATTATTAAGGGGTTGGACACGTTAGAGGCAGGAAACATGTTCCAATGTTGGGGGAGTCCAGAACCAGGGCCCACAGTTTAAGAATAAGGGGTAGGCCATTTGGAACGGAGATGAGGAAATACTTTTTCAGTCAGAGAGTTGTGAATCTGTGCAATTCTCTGCCTCAGAGGCCAATTCTCTGAATGCATTCAAGAGAGAGCTAGATAGAGCTCTTAAGGATAGCGGAGTCAGGAGGTATGAGGAGAAGGCAGGAACGGGGTACTGATTGAGAATGATCAGCCATGATTGCATTGAATGGTGGTGCTGGCTTGAGGGGCCGAATGGCCAACTCCTGCACCTATTATCTATTCTATTGTCTAAAGGGAACGATTAGTGGATAGCTGCATTCACTGCATTTATCGACACAATCATTTCTGGTTCAAATGAGTGGGAAGTCAAGTCCCTGGAGACTCATTAACATCACAGGAGCAGCTGCATTCAGAACACACACTTACAAACATTGGTTGGGATTCTTCCTACGATTATGTCCTAAATCTGATGGGATTGTGTTGGAGAATGGAGGAAGATGAGTCAGTGAGACATCATGCTAATTTAATGTCTGAGCTGCACTTTCAATTTCATTTCCCAGCTGCTACTAACCTCTTCTGTGGCCTGCCCTATGGAAAGGTTGGGGAAGGGAGGTGGGGAAAGATATCCATCCTATTTATTGTTGATCACCAAATCTTAGGTTGATATTTGTTAGTAAGGGAGTGTTTAGAGTTTGGAGGTGTCGGTTCTTGGACAAGCTGGGTGATAGAGTATATGGAAAGAGCTGCCAGAGGAGGTAATTGAGGCAGGTATAATAAAAGCATTTAAAAGAGACTTGGGCAAGTATGTGGATAGGAAAGGTTTTGGGGGATGTGGGCTGTGTGGGCAAATGGGACTAGTTTAGATGGGGCATCTTGGTTGGCATTGACATTGGACTAAAGGGCCTATTTCTGTATTGTATGACTCTATGATTATCACATCACTTTGTGGAATCTCTACGGGGAAAGTAGTGGTAGACATTACTTTAGACTTTACCTTAGACTTTAGAGATACAGCGCAGAATCAGGTCCTTCGACCCACCAGCAATCACTCCGTATACTAGAACTATCCTACACACTGGAGCCAATTAATCTACAAACCTGTATGTCTTTGGAGTGTGAGAGGAAACCGGAGCACCCGGAGAAAACCCACGCAGGTCATGGGGAGAGTGTACAAACTCTGTACAGACAGCACCTGGAGTCAGGATAAACCTGGGTCTCTGGCGCTGTAAGGCTGCAACTCTACCACTGCACCACTGTGCCACTTCAATAAACAAATCTCTCCCCATCTCTGCAACATAAAACACATTTTGATTATCACTTTGCCAGTTCTGAGGATGTATCCTTGACCTGAATTATTGACTCGCCTTGGATGCTTGATGAGTGCTGCCAGCATTTGCATCTGCATTTTTGCTTTTGCTGGGGAAATGCCCCTGTAAAAGCCAAGGCATCCTTTATGCCCTACTGGGAGAGATGGGGCTGCAGTTGAATACCTTGTCCAAGAAACCCCACAACCTCCAACCTCATAACTCCCTTACTACCACCGAGAACCACCATAAAGTGATAGTCATACAGCATGGAAACAGGCCCTTCAGCCCAACTTGCCCACGCCAACAAACATATCCCATCTGCACTAGTCCCACCTGCCTGCATTTAGGCCATACCCCTCTAAACCTTTCCTATCCATGTTCCTGACCAAATGTTTCTTAAATGTTCGGATAGTACCTGCTTAAACATTGCGATAGTACCTGAGAATCAGCCTAAGGTTTTGTGATCAAGTCTGCATTGGGACTTGTACCCACAACCTTCTGATCCACATGTGGGAGTGCTATCAACTGAACCATGGTCTGACAAATCAGTATTGATAATCACATATGTTATATGATTAAAGTCTAATATGTGCTTTTGGTTCTGCCAGACTATCCTCCTCCCTAATTAACAGTCCTTTTGGCCTTTGGGAATTTAAAAAAATCACGCAGTCTTAAGATTGGCTGCCAATCACTCCCGGCCAATTCCCTGGTGTTATTCCAAACCATTAAGTTAAAGAACAGCATTGACTCTAAGCAAGAGGGCCACAAGGTCACCAGTCCTCTGCTCTTTTTTTTACATCGAGTAAGAAAGCCAACAGCAAGGACAGTGTGTGCATCTCATCCAAAATCGTTAATTTATTACAATTCAGCCGCAAACCAGCTGTACGCTTATGCACGCCTCAATCTCTTATTTTGAAGGGGATGATTCTTAATGTTTCTGCCAGGTTGACGCCAGTATTTGGGGTATTAAAGTCACGATGTGGGATGAACAATGGAAAGGTCTGTGTATTGTACATTTACGTACAGTGGATTTTTGCCAAAGTTGTCAATGCTGGGCAGCACGGTGGCACAGCGAGCGGTAGGGTTGCTGCCTTACAGCACCAGAGACCCGGGTTCGATCCTGACTACGGATGGATGCTGACTGTACAGACTTTGTACGTTTTCCCCGTGATCTGTGTCGTTTTTTCGCTGGGTTCTCAGGTTTCCTCCCACATTCCAAATATGTGCTGGTTTGTAGGTAAATTAGCTTCTGTAAATTGTCCCTCGTGCGTAGGATGGTACTAGTGTATGGGGGATCGCACGAACCCGGTGGGCGGAAGGGTCTGTTTCCACGCTGTATCTCTAAAACTAAAAAACTAATCTGCCCTCTGCCGCATCCCGTGTTTCTTCCACATTGTAAAAATTGGCATTGAGTGTTAAGACACATGCTAACTTGGCCTCCCCGCTTTAAATTTACAGACATTTTCTACTCAGTCAGCATTTCATCTGCCTGCGGCCACTTTGTTGCAAGTGAAGAGAAGATATAAGACGTAAATGTACCCTTGGGCTACTGCTGCACATCTTTTCAGAAACTCTTTATGGAATTGACTTAGGCCTGTCAATAGATTAGCTGACAGTGCAGCTTGTGAAAGGATGAAGTTTGGCAAATGGAATCAGAAAATGGGGGAAAATAAATGGTAAAATCTAAAACGGTGACGCAGCGGTAGAGTTGCTGCCTTACAGCGAATGCAGCGCCGGAGACTCAGGTTCGATCCTGACTATGGGTGCTGTACTGTAAGGAGTTTGTACGTTCTCCCCGTGACCTGCGTGGGTTTTCTCCGAGATCTTCGGTTTCCTCCCACACTCCAAAGACGTACAGGTATGTAGGTTAATTGACTGGGCAAATGTAAAAATTGTCCCTAGTGTGCGCAGGATAGTGTTAGTGTGCGGGGATCGCTGGGCGGTGCGGACTTGGTGGGCCGAAAAGGCCTGTTTCCGCGCTGTATCTGAAATATGAAAAAAATATATATATGAAACACATGACCTTATAGGGTTCATTTCTAATCTTATTTCACACCTTATTAAAATATTCACAGTCATATTCATAGTTATACAGCATGGAAACAAGCCCTTTGCCCCAACTCGCCCATGCTGACCAAGATGTCTATCAGAGCTCGACCCATTTGCCAACATTGGCCCATAACCTTCTGAACCTTTCTTATCCATGTATGTTTCCAAACACCCTTTTATACTGTACATTGTAATTGAAAATTACTGTATAAAGATTTACAGACACATTGCTAAAAAAGGGCTTGATCTTAATAAGATATAGTCTAGAAGATGTCCACTCATCCGCAAAGTTGCACAAACTGAAATATCACCCCATAAATTCTCAAAGCAAGGCAGGATTGTATCTTCAGTCATCAATAAGACATTCAATGAACTCTCACAAGGTGCAATAATTACCGGCCAGAGCTGGAGATGTTTGTAGCCTTTGAGATGTCAACAGTGAAACATACTTCAGGAAGAATGTTTCAGGGATCAGAATTGCCAGACTCAGCGGATGTGGGGAATGATTTTAAAAAACCATGAGGGATGGATGGAGCTCAGCAGGGGTCTGAAAGTCAATCTTTTGCGCATTATCTGATCCAAGGCAGTGTGTCAGTAGGGACTTCAGGAGTGGCCCCAGTCTCAGTTGGCAAGAGACTTATGTCACATGCTGAAGACTTAGTGGGTGGTAGGGAGGGGAAAGGTACTGCTTAGAATCTGGTGTCCACTGAAATATATAACCATATAAACCAGCAACTTCAGGAGAGGATGGCTAATGACTGGAGCAAGAATTAGAAACTCTGATAGAATAACCTAAACAAACATCCTCATGTGCTTGATAACAGACATTTTTGCAAGCTCCAAGGAGAGTGGCTAATGTTCGAACAAGACGTGATAATAATTCCCTTCATTGTATCTGTGTTCATTTCAAAACTAAGAACCTGCATAATGTAATATGAAAGGGTGACTGTTTTTACAAATGTTTTTTCCTTTATTACTGTTGTACTTTGACTTCTGGGAGAGCTGTAAAATGCAGCAACATAATCCTTTATTGCCAACGTTGGCAGCATACCCCATTCTGTTCTCAATGTTGGACCAGATGTTGATAAAGGAAGCTGGGGACCTATTAGTCAATGTGAGGCATTTCTTGGAATTTGTTTCAACTTATAAGAGCTATATCTCTTGTGGATTGAATACAGCTTAGGCACTTCAACTTATTCGTGTAAACATGGTTTCAGCTGCACGGAAAATAATCTTTTGTTTTGCAAAGTGTATAAATTTTCTGAAATTTAATTTTGCAATATAGTGATTCAACATTGGTGCATTGATCTAGTTTAATATTAATGAAGAAGAGTGCTAAATCATCTTACAAAGTTGCTTTTCTTTAATAGTGGCCTCAAAATATCTTAAATTAAAACCACAATTAATATTCTCATATCCAGGGGAACGGAGATCAAGGATACATCTGAGCAGAAACCCACTGCTGATCAGTCTGTTAATTACTTTGTAGAGGGCTACACATTGGCACAGCTGGTAGAGCTGCTGTCTCACAGTGCCAGAGACCCGGGTTCAATCCTGACCTTGAGTGCTGTCCGTGTGGAGTTTGCATGTTCTCCCTGTGATCGCGTGAGTTTCCTTCAGGTGCTCAGGTTTGTTCCCACATCTCAAAGACATACGTGTTTGTAGGTTAATTGTAGGTTAAAATGGCCCCTAACGTGTAAGGAGTGGATGTGAATTTGCGAAAACATACAACTATTGTAGAGAAATAAAAAACTGCAGAGAGTCTGGTTAATACACAAAAGGAGACAAAGCGCTAGAGTAATTCAGCAGGTCAGGCATCATCTCTGGAAAACATGGATAGGTGACGTTTTGTGTTGGGAAACGTCACCTAGCCACCTTCTCCAGAGATGTTGTCTGACCTGCTGAGTTACTTTGTGTCATTTTGCATAGAACTAGTGTGAATAGGTGATCGATGGTCGGTGTGGACTGAGTGGGTTTCCATACTGTATGTCTAAACGAAACTAAAAGCTTATTCTCAAATATGTCACCTTCCTTCGGCCTACTCTGCTGGTTCTTTGATTTTATTTTTTTAAATAGTGCCTCAGAACTGCTTTCAGATTTGTCTTTTTTTAAATGAATGAAAATTAAATGAAATAGTTGACAAGGAAGAATGCCTTGTATGAGCTGTGAATGGATTAAATTGATTTTTTTGATGAATGCAACTACAAACTCACATTGGGAGAGAGGTTAAAGTGCTCAGTGCGTACCAGCTCTAAAACAGATGCTCTCAGGAAATGGAAGGTAGCATTGGCATTCCCTCAGGAAGGAATCTTAGGAATGACAATAATTGCCGTGAAATATGAGACAAAATCCAATTCTTGGGTTTTTTACCAGAATTTTAACACTTTTCAAGGTTTTGGTTGACCTGTTAATGATTCAGATCAGAGGCCAAAAGTGCAAAGTCTCCTTGGGTCACAGGGAAGCTGAAGTTCTATAAGTGAGTCAATGTGTTCTTAAAAGTAATGCAACCACTGCTGGAAAGCATCAGGTAAATCTCTCCAGTAATATCTTTGTGCATTTTGACACAGAGCATTTTAAGAAAATGTAAAACAATTAGGAATACACTCCAAACATTGTGTCAGATGATGAAATAGAAGCTGCTGTCTATTTCTTGGCTCAGAAGTAATGTTGTCCTGATACTTCTCTTTCCTTTAAGTGCTCTCCTGGAGGTGTTGATTCTCACTGGGGCACAGAGGAGATGATGGTGCCCTCCTCATAGCTTCTAATGTGCGAGTCAGGAGGGTGAACAGTTGTAATGGAGCCAAAGGCCATTATGGATGGGTCATACCAGCTTTTGAATGTGACACCGCACTGGTTGCACATTAATGCCAAAGAATATTGGCAGAACTTCTGTTCAGCACAGTTGAACAAGGCTAATGTCAGCGTTCATCGTTGGCATGAATAAGTTCATCTCCCAGAGCACCCTTCAAATATCAAGTAGGAGGGGGCTAAAAGTGGCACAGGATTTTCTGGTCCTCAATGGCAAATTATGAGGAAATGTACACCAATCATCCTGGATTTTCTTTCTGAAATTGAGTCATAGTTATAGAGACATACAGAGCCATTTGGCCCACCTTATCCATGCTGACCAGTGGGCACCCATTCGTGTTAGTCTCATCCAGCTTTTGGCCAATAGCCTTTCCTGCGAGGACATTTCAAGTGCTCATCTACACAGTTGTTAAATGTTCTGAGACTTTCGTGCACAGAGGAGCAGAAAGCTTGTGGAAATAATTGTCCATTAGGCATCCCAAACAAGATGCCATAGTTTTACCAAATTCCCCCCCTTAATTATTAGATGAACTATTAGATGAAAGTTAGAAGCTGAAATGAACACATCCACAATAAGTGAAGAATGTTTGAGAAACTGCAGTCCTGGAAGGGCTCCAATTTTTAATGGAACTCATTCTGATGCTCTTGCAGATACAGTGAGCAAATATTAGATCTGAAGTGAAAAGAAATGAACAAATATGCTTTTAAAATTTGCCAAGAATATGATATGGGTCCCATTGCTCAGAACAGTTCAGGATGCTTTGACCTACTGTAAATCCAGAACCTTTTTGTGAGCTTTCTTTCAGTATGAGGTTGGCTATTTCAAGGAGCATAAGAAGCATTGAGCAATTTTTGAGGACATTTGGCAGAGCATAAAAGCAAGGTCAAGTCACTCCTCAATCTGTACCAGCAAAACCTGTCTGTACACCATGTTTACAGTTCATAGCAGGGCTACTTTTCAGCATATGCATGCTGTTATTCTGACTGAAGATTTTCAAACCGAGTTCAACTTCAGTCACTTGATGGCAGTATAGCTACATGAAAACACACAGATATAGTCAATGTTTTCAACTAAGAAAAGATAAATTAGTATTTTGGAATGACGGTTATTTGAAACATATGTTTCTAATATAACTTGGATCCGCAAGCTATCAGTCAGGGAAAGGAGGTAACATTTTATTTGAACTGATGAAGGCTACGCGTTATTGACATGGAGGTAAATGTTCATCTTCACTGCAAGGGGAGTGAAGCAACAGAACAAATTCTAACTCTGGAATCTGCTAGATTTTAATTCCTTTGATGATAATTTTTTTTCACCAATATGTGAGCAGTACGATCATTGTTAAAAGAACAGAAATGGCAGCAATAATAAGAGCAACACATTGTGTTCTTCATGGCAATGCATCAGACCGACTAAGGCAACGGGAAGTTAAAGAAAATCTTTCATTTACACAGCATTTCATTCTTTGTAGGTGGCAAGTTCTTTTGAACCGTAGTCACAGTTGTAACAAAGGAAATGTACTACCAATTCTCACACAGCAATTTTTCAGGATCAACAATCTGGTAATGACTTTACCAATGTGACTGAGTAATAAATAATGTAGAAGACACCAGGGATAGCAAGACACATTAATGAATTAAAAAAATTAAAGTAACCATCCTTTTTCTTTCTCCCTCTCCACAACTCTGGCTGTATGTTTATGTTTGAATGTCTTCCTTTCTATTCCCTCTGTCTCTAAAGTTTGAAAGTGATTTAATATGTGCTGTATCAAATATTCCCTCTGTTCTCTCCTCCTCTCTTCTGCCCCTCAACTGCTTGTATTCCTACTCTTTGAGTTCTTATGAGAAGTTCTTGTACGGAAATATTAACTCTCTCCTTGGATGCCAACGAACTTGATTAATCCTCCTAGCATTATCAAATTTTGTTTTGGATTTTCCACAGCTGCTGTTTTTTGATCCAACTGGGGAATAATACCTCTGCTTTATTTGAAATAAATGCCATGGCTTTCTTCATTCTGAGCGAGCAAATGTGGAGCCAAAAACCTCCAACAGCACAACATTCCCTCAGTACCCCAGTGAAGTGATTGTTCAATTCTGTGATCAAGATTTTATAATGGGACTTAAGCCACTGATGGTAGTGCTGTCAACTGAGCCATGGTTTAAAACGACATTTTAATGATAATATCAAATATGTCCTTTTGACAGTCAGAAGCTTTTTCCCAGGGTGAAAATGTCAAAGACTAGAGGACATAGCTTAAAGGTGAAAGGGACAAAGGTTAAAGGGGATGTGTGGAGCAAGTTTTTTTACTCAGAGGATGGTGGGTGCCTGGAACACGCCTAGCATTGGTGCTGGAGGCAGATACGACAATTGTCAGTCAGATTTGCTTTGCCCGTTCATCACAAAAATAATTCCTGACAATTCTTGAGAGGAATAGATTGGGTGGATGCACAGAGTCTTTTGCCCAGAGTAGGGGAATCGAGAACCAGAGGACATAGGTTTAAGGTGAGGGGGGAAAGATTTAATAGGAACCTGAGGGGTAACTTTTTCACGCAAAGGGTGGTGGGTGTATGAAACGAGCCGCCAGAGAAGGTAGTTGAGGCAGGTACTATCGCAATGTTTAAGAAACATTTAGACAGGTACATGGATAGGACAGGTTTAGAGGGATATGGGCCAAATGCAGGCAGGTGGGATGGAACATGTGTAAGAAGGAACTGCAGATGCTGGTTTAAACCGAAGATAAACACAAAAAGCTAGAGTAACTCAGTGGGACAGGCAGCATCTCTGGAGAGAAGGAATGGTTGACGTTTCGGGTTGAGACCCTTCTTCAGACTCCGCTGTGGGCAAGTTGGGCTGAACGAGCCGAGTCCACACTGTAGGACTCCATGACTCTATGACACTATGTGTAGACTTTAATAATAGTTTCTTTTGACCCATCGTAGATCTTGTGCAAATAGTGTCATAAACAATTCACACACTATGTAAAAGTCCAACATATTAAATTTACTACGGTTGTGAAGTTAGCTGAGGGCATTCAAGAACAGTCAAAGAGTAGACTGTGATCTTTCCATTTCTCATTGCCTCAGTCCCTCGGCCATATCTGTCAACTTGTGCTGAAATAAATAGCGAGCACATTCCCTCCCATCTCACATATGCATTTGTTGTTAACAAATATATATATATTGTTAAAATAGCAGAGAGGAGTTTTAAGATTCTATTTTATATTTATTCTATCTAGCTAGATAGAGCTAGATAGAGCTCCTAAGGATAGCGGCGTCAGGGGGTATGGGGAGAAGGCAGGAACGGCGTACTGATTGAGAATGATCAGCCATGATCACATTGAATGGTGGTGCTGGCTCGAAGGGCCGAATGGCCTACTCCTGCACCTATTGTCTATTGTCTATTGTCTTTGTCTAACAAAGTAGCATTCATTCAGAAGCATTTTAGAGTGGTGCAGCTGGTAGAGCTGCTGCCTCACAGCGCCAGAGACCCAGGTTTGATTCTGAGCTAGGGTGTTGTCGGTGTAACATATAACATATAACATATAACAACTACAGCATGGAAACAGGCCTGTCCGGCCCTACCAGTCCACGCCGACCATTCTCCCTGACCTAGTCTCATCTACCTGCACTCAGACCATAACCCTCTAATCCCCTCTTATCCATATACCTATCCAATTTACTCTTAAATAATAAAATCGAGCCAGCCTCCACCACTTCCACCGGAAGCCCATTCCATACAGCCACAACCCTCTGAGTAAAGAAGTTCCTCCTCATGTTACCCCTAAACCTTTGTCCCTCAATTCTGAAGCTATGTCCCCTTGTTGGAATCTTCCCCACTCTCAAAGGGAAAAGCCTACCCACGTCAACTCTGCCCGTCCCTCTCAAAATTTTAAAAACCTCTATCAAGTCCCCCCTCAACCTTCTACGCTCCAAAGAATAAAGACCCAACCTGTTCAACCTCTCTCTGTAGCCTAAGTGCTGAAACCCAGGCAACATTCTAGTAAATCTCCTCTGTACCCTCTCCATTTTGTCGACATCCTTCCTATAATTTGCATGTTCTCCCTGCGACCGTATGGGGTTTCCTACAGGTGCTCTGGTTTCCTCCCACAACCCAAATATGTGCCGGTTTGTGATTGGCCTCTGTAAAATTGCCCCTGGTGTCCAGGGAGTGGAAGAAAAAGTGGGATGACATAGAACTAGTGTGAATGGTTGATCGATGGTCGATGTGGACTCGGTGGGCCAAAGGGCCTGTTTTCATGCTGTTTATCTAAAACTAAAACTACTGGACAGAAACATTTGGAGATCATTTTGGAGATGCAAAAATTCTTCATACATTCTCAGTGTCTACACATTCAATAGTGTCATACTCAATATCAATTTGCACTCATCTTTAAAGAAAACATCCATGCCACTCATGGATGCCCCCTGGGGGTGATAGCCCTTCCTTTGTTTGATGGGTGTCCTCCCCAGATTCTGCTACTCAATGTCCAGCAGCTGAAGGATGCGAGACTTGCCCACAGAGCTTTGGCATGGGTTGCACTGAGCTGCAGTGTGTCCCTCAGCAGCTACTCCTGCAGTCTAGAATGGGCTAGTCAGCAACATTTCCCGAAGGACATCGCGCTGTGCTGGAAGACCAACAAATTTCGGGCAGACAAAAGAGTGTCTTTCACTGAGCTAATTGTCTTCCAGCAGAGCCTGATGACCATAATCCAAATGTCCCTAGGAACAGCCCATAAATCAGAGGCCTCCCTCCGTTCAAGACAAACAGAAACATAAAAAATAGGTGCAGGAGTAGGTCATTCGGCCCTTCGAGCCAGCACCACCATTCAACATGATCATGGCTGATCATCCAAAATCAGTACCCCGTTCCTGCCTTCTCCCCCGATCTCTTGATTCCGTTAGCTCTAAGAGCTAAATCTAACTCCCTCTTGAATACATCGAGTGAATTGGCCTGAATTGCCTTCTGTGGCAGAAAATTCCACAGATTCACTACTCTCTGGGTGAAAAGGTTTTTCCTCATCTCTGTCCTAAATGGACTACCCCTTATTCTTAAACTGTGACCCCTGTTTCTGGACTCCCCCAACATCGGGAAATTGTTTCCTGCATCTAGCCTGTCCGATCCCTAAAGAATTTTATATGTTTCTATAAGATCCCCTCTCATCCTTCTAAATTCCAGTGAATATAAGCCCAGGCGGCACGGTGGCGCAGCGGTAGTTGCTGCCTTACAGCGAATGCAGTGCCGGAGACTCAGGTTCGATCCTGACTACAGGCGCCATCTATACGGAGTTTGTACGTTCTCCCCGTGACCTGCATGGGTTTTCTCCGAGATCTTCGGTTTCCTCCCACACTCCAAAGACGTACAGGTATGCAGGTTAATTGACTGGGTAATATGTAAAAATTGTCCCTAGTATGTGTAGGATAGTGTTAATGTGCGGGGATTGCTGGGCGGCGCGGACTCGGTGGGCTGAAGGGCCTGTTTCTGCGCTGTATCTCTAAATCTAAAAAAAAGTCGATCCGTTCTTTCATGATATGTCAGTCCCGCCATCCCGGGAATTAAAACTTGGTGAACCTACATTGCACTCCCTCAATAGCTAGAAACCGTGACTAGGATCTTGCATCATTCTCCAGGCACTCTTCACAAATCCATACTCTGTAAAGTGGGAGGAAACCATCAGGCAAGAGGTATCTACATCGCAGCTGTTCCAAGGACAATATGCATTGGTAGTAAGACTCCGGTGGCACAGGAAGGATCCGACTGAGAAAGACCTACTCACCGCCCGCCAATTGGGACCTTGATGTTCCTTGGTGAACTCTGGCAATGTGGTAATTCACAAGACAGGCTGGGTAGTTTGCTCAGGGAACCACCCCACAGGATCCATCGAGTCCTTGTTCCGTTGTGCCTGCAGGATGTCCTTTGCTGACCACTTGACTGGTGGTCAACGTTGTTGATGTGGAAGGACGTTTCCACAAAGGATAGGTGGTGCGGCAATGTCCAGCTGACTGACCCATTGCACGGCATCAGTGCCAGGCCCATCCTTCACAACACCGAGGACCAGGTAGAACATCAGCAGGTAATGACAATAGGTGCCCACGTGTCCTACGCAGCCTCACAGGAAGATGACCATGAGAGTGAAGGTGACATTGGGTATGCTTGTGCCCCTTGTTCTCTGGACCAGTGCACTGTGATCCTTCGGACCCGCTACGTCTTTGGTCCCCAGATGAACTGGATGGTGGGTGATGGCCAAGACAGAGGAGCGGGGGATAGGCCACACCTGAACCACAGCAGCAGCCCCGAGAGCGTTTCACACTCGATGACTACATTTTGTCTGGTTTTCGAGAGGGAGCTTTCATAGAAACAAAGAAAATAGGTGCAGGAGTAGGCCATTCAGCCCTTTGAGCCAGCACTGCTATTCAATATGATCATGGCTGATCATTCAAAATCAGTAGCCCTCAGAGCTATATCTAACTCTCTTTGAAAACATCCAGTGAATTGGCCACCACTGCCTTCTGTGGTAGAGAATTCCACAGATTCACAACTCTCTGGGTGAAAAGGTTTTTCCTCCTCTCAGTCCTAAATGGCCTACCCTTTATTTCTTCCACACTCCCAATTTTTGTTTGGCCTTGGCTTTCCACTCTAGCCAATTTTTATTGCACATCTTGGACCTTCTGAATACAGTTGCAGAGCCTAAACATTTTGCCAACCTGCTGCTGAATTTGGCAGAGAAACAAGGAACCCTTTTGCTTGATTTACAAGAAATGCCTGCAAGGCAAGTGTATCAGGTAATTAGTTCTTCAGTCTGAAGAAGGGTCTCGACCCGAAACATCACCCATTCCTTCTCTCCAGAGATGCTGCCTGACCCGCTGAGTTACTCCAGCATTTTGTGATACCTAGGTAATTAGTATTGAAACATTTCAGCAAATTAAATGAATTTCTAGTAATGGACTTGTTTCAAATTGTTTTACGTTGGAAGTAAATATTTTTTTGATGTAAAATAGGTGATAATTTAAATTGTATTAAGAGGTTTTGAATGTGTCTGAATGTCCTTGCCCGGTTTTAGGGTTTGCTAGGTCTGGTCACATAGTTGTATTTTTATCGTTTCATAAGTTCATAAGATATAGGAGCAGAGGTTGGCCATTCGGCGCATCAAGTCTCCGCCATACAATCATGGCTGATCTATCTTTCCCTCTCAACCCCATTACCTCCACATCTTGCTCTAGCCAGCTGACATGACAATGACCATTGTCCAGCACCCTGCTGCAATGCCGGGTCAATGACCATTGACCATTGTCCAGCACCCTGCTGCAATGCGGGGTCATTATGGCAGGGACAATTTCAGGTTGCAACGTCGGCAAGAACAGGAAGGCAGATTATTATCTGAATGGTGTCAGATTAGGAGAAGGGGAAGTGCAACGAGACCTGGGTGTGCTTGTACATCAGTCATTGAAAGTAAGCATGCAGGTACAGCAGGCAGTGAAGAAAGCCAATGGCATGTTGGTCTTCATTGCGAGAGGATTTGAGTTTCGGAGCAAGGAGGTCCTACTGCAGTTGTACAGTGCCCTGGTGAGACCGCACCTAGAGTATTGTATGCAATTTTGGTCTCCTAATTTGAGGAAGGTCATTATTGCTATTGAGGGAGTGCAGCGTAGGTTCAATTCCTGGGATGGTGGGATCGACGTGTGATGAAAGAATGGGTCGACTGGGCTTGTATTCACTGGAATTTAGAAGGATGAGAGGGAATCTTATAGAAACATATAACATTCTTAGAGGATTGGACAGGGTAGATGCAGGAAAAATGTTCCCGATGTTGGGGGAGTCCAGAACCAGGGGTCACAGCTTAAGAATAAGCGGTAGGCCATTTAGGACTGAGATGAGGAAAAACGTTTTCACCCAGTGAGTTGTGAATCTGGAAGTTTCTGCCACAAAAGGCAGTGGAGGCCAATTCATTGGATGTTTTCAAGAGAGAGTTAGATTTAGCTCTTAGGTCTGAGGGAATCAAGGGATATGGGCATAAAGCCAGAAAGGGGTGCTGATTTTAGATGATCAGCCATGATCATATTGAATGGCAGTGCTGGCTCGAAGGGCTGAATGGCACCTATTTTCTATGTTTCTATGTTTCTATGTCTGTATCTACATCAGCAGGAAGCACGGATGGATCACCGCTGATGGCCTCTTCTGGCTAGTTGTACGCTGAGATATGCCTTTCAAATTTCTATTGGCTAATCCTGAGCTGCCAAAGAAAATGTTCTGGAGCTCCCAAAACACCCCTTACACACACCCACTCCACCGTCTTGTTTAGGGACAGCTGACAGGGGTTAATTAATTAAATGGAGACACAAGAGAGTGCGGATGCTGGAATCTTCAGCAAAAAATAAACTGCTGGAGGAACTCAGTGGTATCTGCAGCCCTTAATTTTCCCATTTATCATGGCACAGTGGCGCAGTGATAGAGTTGTTGGCTTAAAGGGCCAGAGACCCGGGTTTGATCCTGACTGTGGGTGTTGCCTGTACAGAGTTTGTGCATTCTTCTTGTGACAGCTTGGGTTTTCTCCGGGTGATCCGGTTTCCTCCCACGCTCCAAAGACATACAGGTCTGCAGGTTAATTATCTTCTGTAAATTGCCCCTAGTGTGTAGGATATAAAACTGGGATAACGTAGAACTAGCGTACGGGTATTTATTCACAAAATGCTGGAGTAACTCTGCAGATCAGGCAGCATCAGGATGCTGCCTGACCTGCTGAGTTACTCCAGCATTTTGTGAAAAAATACCTTCGATTTGTACCAGCATCTGCAGTTATTTTCTTATACTAGCGTTCGGGTGATCGTCGGTCAGCGTGGACTCAGTGAGCTGAGTCTCTCCCATGCTCTATCTCAAAACTAAACTAAACCTCCAGCCTTGGTGGTGTCTCCCTTCTCTCCCATACCTGACTCATCTGCCAATATTTACTTGGATCTACCCATCACTTGCCACCCTTACTTCTCACTGCTTTCTACCTGCTATCTCCCCTCTGCTCCAATCTTGGAGAAGAATCCTGACTTGAAGTATTCCCTATTCATTTCCCTCCATAGATGTTGCCAGACTTCCTACAGCAGTTTGTTTTTAGTTCATTGATTAAATATACTCGGTCTGCTCAAAACTCAATTTGAAATTGCTCTTTGGGAGTACAGCAAACGGGTGAGAATGATTCAATAACTCATTTTAAACATTGCCCAGTTTTCTTTTGGGCTGTCAGTTTATTATTCTTTCTAATTGGGGTAAGCACTGATAATTAACTTCACAATCAGTAAGGCCAAATACAGTCATATATATACCTCTGTAAATCATTATCTGAATATGGCACATTGTTTCAAACTGTTAATTAATCATCTCAAAAATAATTAAAAATTCACTAACCCTGGGAACTTCAGCAACATTTTTAGGCAAGCTATGTTCAAGGGAGAGTGGGCAGTGTTTTTGATTAGTATGAAGCAGATTTTGTAGCACCATTTATTATCCAATATTGTCTGGCCAGATTTGTTGGACAAGATCTTGGCATGAACCTCGAATTCCCACTGACCATGTTATCGGAAACTGGAAAAGGGACGGATAGGCGATAGTTCATAAGTTCATAAGTTATAGGAGAAACATTAGGCCATTCGGCCTATCAAATCTACTCTGCCATTCAATCATAGCTGATCCATCTTCTCCTCTCAACCCCATTCTCCTGCCTTCTCCCCATAACCCCTGACACACGTACTGATCAGGAATCTGTCAATCTACACCTTAAAAATATATGTTTAAGTGGCTTCTACAGTCTTCTGTGGCAATGAATTCCACAGAGTCACCACACTCTGCTAAAAGAATTCCTCCTCACCTCCTTTCTAAGGGTCAGGACACTTCTTCAGACTGATTCACCTATCCATTCCTTCCACAGATGCTGCCTGACTTGCTGACTTTCTCCAGAACTTTGTGTTTTACATTACATTGGGAGAGGCTCTTTCACTGCTTTCCTTGGCACTCAGGATTTGAAGCATAAGACCTGGGGATGGTTGCCAAGGGACAATTCCCAGTTAACATAAGTGCTCCCAGTGGCAAACCATTGCTAACTGTGAGTTCATCGGAATTGTTGAAGTCACGACTGCCAAATGAGATATTGCCTGCTGTGCACTTTCAAAACTTCTTCAGTCTGGTTCTCACTGCTTCCAGTGAATGGAAATAAAATATTAGCACTGGAAAAAAGAAAACTCTGATTAATCAACCTCTTCCCAAAGGTTATGGGGAGAAGGCAGGAGAATGAGGTTCGGAGGGAGAGATAGATCAGCCATGATTGAATGACGTAGACTTGATGGGCCGAATGGCCTAATTCTACTATTCCTTATGACTTTATGACCTTATGAACTTGAGCATTATTTTTGCTTGTGTTGGTTCTGTCACTAATTTCCAAAGACTTATGTCCTTCAGGGCTCTGTGCAATCAGAGTGGTGCCTCCAAGCCACTCTTGGTGTTGGAGATTGAATCCCTCACCTCGTGCACATTCTGCTTCCTTTAGTTAAGTTTAATTTAGTTTATCACTGTCATGTGTACTGAGGTACAGTTAAAGGTTTTTTGTTGCGTGCTATCTAGGCAACAAGAAGCCTATACATGATTACAATCAAACTGTCCACAGTATACAGATACGCAATGAAGGACATATTATTTATTGCAAGATTAAAGGAAAAGATTAAAGAAACATCCTTGGTACACTCAATTATTCCTATGATTATGTTTGACATAGTCATCGTCATGCAGCAGGCCGGTGTGCCTTTTCACAGCTCCGGTGACATAGGTTCAATCGTAGAGTTTGCACAGTTCTTCCTGCGACCACATGGATTTTTCCAGGTGCTCCATGAGGGTGATAGTATAATTGGCCACTTTAAATTGCCCCAAGTTGATAATGGCACATAGGATTGTAACGAATTGAGTGAAAAAAAATCTTAAACTTTGGGAGGAATGAAAGGAAGGAATAATCACACATTTTAATAATTAATGCAATCGGAATTCAATGTTTCAGAAATGTTCACATTGCTGTTAAAAGCTTAAATTAATTTAGTGAATCAGTTTACTAATACAGACTATCCAGGACTTATCTGAAGAAGGGTCTCGACCCGAAACATCGCCCATTCCTTCTCTCCTGAGATGCTGCCTGCCCTGCTGAGTTACCCCAGCATTTTGTGAATAAATACCTTCGATTTGTACCAGCATCTGCAGTTATTTTCTTATACTAATAC
This sequence comes from Rhinoraja longicauda, assembly GCF_053455715.1. Taxonomy (NCBI): domain Eukaryota; kingdom Metazoa; phylum Chordata; class Chondrichthyes; order Rajiformes; family Arhynchobatidae; genus Rhinoraja; species Rhinoraja longicauda. Next base: position 62,551,956 of record NC_135953.1, on the reverse strand, counting down.
AGTTAGACAGACACAAAAAGCTGGAGTAACTCAGCGGGAAGGCAGCATCTTTGGAGAGAAGGAATGGGTAATGTTTCAGGTCGAGACCCTTCTTCAGACTATCCAGGACTTGTCTGAAGAAGGGTCTCGACCCGAAACCTCACCCATTTCGTCTTTCCCGAGATGCTGCCTGTCCCGCTGAGTTACTCCAGCTTTTTGTGTCTATCTTTGGTTTAAACCAGCATCTGCAGTTTCTTCCTACTAATACAGGTAGTTCTGCTATAACGTTTCCATAACATGAATCGGATATAACCGGAATTAGGGAACATTTGTATTACGCAGGCCGAATAGGTTATAACACCATTTTGATTGGGAACTAGGGAGCCTTGAAATTTACTTGAGATGCAAAAGAAAAGCTGCACTGGATATAAACAGTATTGAGAAAGAAAGTTTCCATATAACCTCCCCGAAGTAACCCGACACCACTGTCTCTTACAAACTTGACAAGCAACCACTTCTAATGACTTATGCAATGATACTCTATCAAACAATGTCACTTATATCTTTTAATAAACTTACTGCCATTGAAAAGACCGTTAAATTGTGAAAGTCCTGCAGGAAAAATAACTTTATTATTTGCAAGTCTGAAACTTTTCACCAAAACCACCTTTCCCCCATTGACACAGTAGTCTTTATAAAGAAATTTTCTATAACACAAATATTCTTAGAAACACAATTATCACGTTATAGCAGAACTACCTAAATTTATTTGCAGCCACATTTTAGCCAATCCAACTTGGCGCACATTTCGATGTGTTTTAAACAAAATAAAAGCTGTTTATCATTGGAAGGATGACCAAGTAGAGGGAAGATCATGACTGTATGTGCACCAGCACCTCCCCTGGACACTAATTACAGAGTATTATTATCTAGCTTGTCATCCTGGTCTTCTCCATACCTGATCTGTGCTTGAGCTAGTACCAGTTTGCCCTTTCCTTCATGCTAAGCCCCTTGGACAGAGATAGAGCAAGAAAAAAATGGAAAATATGAAAGAATATTATTCTCAAACAAAAATCTAAAGAAACAAAGTTACAAAGAAGCTTGTGGTTCCTTATTCATTTCTACAGTTCATTCTAAGCCACAGTTTAAGAATAAGGGGCAGGCCATTTAGAACGGAGATGAGGAAAAACTTTTTCAGTCAGAGAGTTATGAATCTGTGGAATTCTCTGCCTCAGAAGGCAGTGGAGGCCAATTCTCTGAATGCATTCAAGAGAGAGAGCTAGATAGAGCTCTTAAGGATAGCGGAGTCAGGGGGTATGGGGAGAAGGCATGAACGGGATACTGATTGAGAATGATCAGCCATGATCACATTGAATGGCGGTGCTGGCTCGAAGGGCCGAATGGCCTACTCCTGCACCTATTGTCTATTGTCTATTGTCTATTGTCTAAGGGACATTCATTAATGCAGTGTTTTCTTTTGAATGTTGGGGCATATCTGTTTTATCACTGCAGGGAATGCAATACCATGACTGAAGACTTGTGTAGTGAATACACTAAAGTGAACCAGGCACTGAAATACTGCTCCCAGATCAGGTTTGGTGATTTCCTGCCACTTGGCTATTTTACAACAAAGTATTCAGTGTGGAAGGGACTGTTGTGAATCCAGGGAATGTTTTTTATAAAACTTCTGATAGATGCAAAACTCTAGCCTGTTTCCTTCCTTTTTGTGCAGTACATTGATGCTGAATAAGGCAATTATTATTAAGCACATACCTCATGATATTGTCAATTGCTGGGTGTATATAAGGTATGATAATTCAAACTGCAGCACTTAATCTCAAGGAAGGTGCAGAATTATTTTTATTTGGATATGTTGCCTTTGAAATTGTGCCTTGCTGTCATACCTCCACTATGTGGCTGTTGCACATCATGCTGGTGGTTTGAATGCGGGACCATTGCTGCAAAGCTCAGCCTAAGAACTTAGATGCCATTGAACCGGTACTGCATTGTTTCCCTTGTACATTGCAAAGCACTCTGCCAGGTACTGATGCTGGGTGTGAGTGGACTTTAGAGGTACAGTGCAGAAACAGGCCCTTCAGCCCACCGAGTCCACGCCGACTACCTATCATCCCTTATACCAACACTATCCTACACACCAGGGACAATGTATCATTTTGCTGAAGCCAATTAACCTACAACCCTGCATTTCTTTGGAGTGTGGAAGAAAATTGGATCACCCAGAGAAACCCAGCATGATCATTGGGAGAATGTGCAAACTCCGTACAGGATTGAACCCAGGTCTCTCGTGCTGTTATGCAGCAACTCAACTGCTGCATCACTGTGCCAGCCTCCCCTCTCTCTCTTGCCACTGTGCTGCCCCCTTAAGGGTGATCAAGCGAGAGTGGAGGGGGTGGGGTGGGTGGTAGTGTGGTGGGTTGCATTCGGAGACTAGATCAGTTATAGATAAGACAGATTGGGTCACCCATCTAAATGGCTTCAGGTTTGGGGTGAGGGCAAGGTTGATGCTGAGTGGGGGGGGGGGGAGGGAGGGGGGAGGAGATCAGTATTATCAGAGAGTTGTATGGAGGTTTGATTATCAGGTTATGGAAGGGCTGGCATCATTAGGGTCAGGGAGAATATGGGCCTTGAGATATTGGAGGGGGACATCTCATGGGAATGGAGGGGGACCTCAGGGAATGGATGATGGTGGTCTTGGAGAATTTGAGGATAGTATAGATCACATTGGGAGGAGGATTAGGGCACTGAAAGATCACGGCTACTGAGAACTGTGGATGGTACTTTTGTGAAAAGATTCATCTGTGGCACGGTGTAGTGGGTTGCGAAAGAAGAGAAGGTATATTTAGGGTTTTCTTGGAAGTGCTGTCTGCAGTAACTCTCGGGACATGAAGGTGGAAGTGCCCATTAACAAGCCCTTCCAGGGTAATGTAGTCTGAAAATTACTGGCAAGGGGTAATAACATTTGATGTTATTTGTTATATATCAGATGTGGGAGAATTAAGTTCAGCTCATATTTGAAAGTGTCCAAACAAAATTCCAGGTGACACAAGTAGAACCAGAAGTCATTGTTCACATGCTAATCTGAAGAAACTACATTTGAAATTGGTTGATGATATAAATTAGATTATTAGGCCCAAATAGTTGATGGTTCCTATAGAAATAACCCCAATCTTTGGGGTTGGAAATAACAAATTTCCAAAGAAATAACCCCAATCTTTCAACATCAGGTCATTTGAGACAAAATGAATTAAATGCAGAGATCTCCTTCATTTGATTTAAAGTTAATATTTGGACTATGCACTCCCACCCCCCAAAATCTAATGGGAAACTCACAAATAAGCATTCAGATTTGAAATGTGACACATTTACAGTAAATGTATTTACTTATTTCAGAGTTTCCCCATTGGATATGGAGGGATTCATTTACTTTAAAGAAACAGCAGTATTAAAATTATCACTTCTCCCACTACATGGTATTTGTGAAAAATAATTATAATAAACTCCATAGGTTAAATAATACATATTTCCAAATATTCCAGAAGTTGGGCATGCTGTGCATGGGAAGGAAACGGGGAGTATCTTGTGTGGAAGAGTTAGTACACCTGCTGTGGTTGCTCAGAACCTTCCAAGTTGTTTCTTTCATCTTGCTTGGAATCACCTCTTCATTTTCCTCAGCCTTCTCAGATATCATAAAAGCTTCTTCGACTGAGAGGGCACCCCTTGCAGGTGAACTACATTTATCTGTAAATATCATGAATGTTATAAATCAGGAAATGGTGCATTTTTGTCCAGCGTTTCATAAGGATCTAATATTTGTACAGACTACTATAATAGAGATTGGTATCCATTCTCAAGTCAAATACATACACTGCAGATAATAAGAGAAAATGAGTGTAAAATGAGTGTAAAATATAATACATTAGTATCAAGCTAATTTACACCACATGTGTCTGACATCTGGTTATAGTATCCCTCGACTGAAGTCAATAGAATTTGAGCTGCCAGTGGAATTTTTTCATTTTCCCTTTAGGACTTTCTAGATTACAAACTTTTTAACTTAATTATGATTTATTTTTGTAAAAGTATAATTCATCTTTTTAATCCTTGCTTTAAATTAGTACCTAGTCACCTGGAGTAAACATTTTCCATTAATCTTCTGTGTTTCAAGTGAGATTCAACAAAAAAGCCTTTTCTTGTTGTTTTAGTCCAGGCATCTCGGTGATGTCTGAAGTTAATTTTGGAGGCCCCATAAAGTATTCTGGAATTTCCCCACATTGAGCTCTCTAGTGAGTTGAGGTGTCCAAGTCAAACCCCCATCAAATATTAAGGGGTTAATTTTTTAGGCACTGGATCAGTAAAGTTTTAATTAACCATCTTGGATTATCTTTGGCAATGAATTGTGAAGTAAGAATGCGGCCCACACATCCATATGTGCTGTTCGATGCCAAAACTGACTTACTAAGGCCAGGCAAGATGCTTCTCCGCCAACTTGCTATCAATATGATTACTGCTGAAAGGTTGTCTCCCTGTACTATTGATAAATGACTTAAAGTTGGTGGACACTGAAAATGATTTTATTCAAGACATGTGAAATTCACAACTTCAATTTTGCATGCACTGTGTTATAGAGCAGCAAAAATGGGCAGACGTTGATTATTTTTTTTCCATTCTAAGTATGTTTATTTAACTTTTGATATTACCATTTAAGCCACATTTTTCTCGAGTTATTAGTTCAAATTTAAAAGCAAGTCTTTGTTTTCACCTGTCAAGAGATTTTCATAAGTGGAGGCAAGATCCCTGTGCATTATTTCAGATTTGTTGCTGATTAAATCAATGTTGCATCGTCATGTCACATTCCAGGACCATGTAACCAGGTCAATGTGTGAACCTCACTTTCTACCTGTTTGACTTGAGATGATTGATGCAGCTTTACAGCTGGGATTGATTACGGTTAGTCAAGAGGCATTAGAGAAAGCGAAATGTTGGACATCTCCTGCAGGTATCCATCTTAAAACCAGGTTAAACAAAAGGAATCAATTAGCAAAGAGTGTGAACGAAAGATATACGGCTTTGATGAATAGCCTCTGCCATTGGCCCTTTGTCATTTTGCTGCGCTGTTTTCATGGCACTAAACTCAACAAGGATAATAAACACACTTGAGAAACCAGGATTTTCATGTGTTGGGCAAAGCTTACTGAGAAAGAACTTGTTTTAACAGGAAAAGCCAAACAAGTTGACCATTTCAGTGTGATTTCTTTTCCCTCAGTTGTATCTTTATGTTCATCCTCAGTTAAATCTCTTGTCAATCCCTCACTCTGCACGTGATGCACAAAAGGTAGTAGTCTTTCATTAATTAGCTGCAGCAAGCATTTCTACCACCCACAAGACACAGATTTAGTGCATGTAGGAATACTTTAGTTTAGTTTAGTTTAGAGATACAGTGCGGAAACATGCCCTTCAGCTCACCGGGTCCAGCCGACTAGCGATCCCCACACACTAACACTATCCTACACACACTCTAGGGACAATTTACAAATTTTACCAAAGCCTATTAACCTACAAACCTGTACTTCTTTGGAGTTTGGGAGGAAACTTGAGGAGGGTGGTGAATCTGTGGAATTCTTTGCCACAGAAGGCTGTGGAGGCCGTCAGTGTTTATTTTTAAGGCAGAGATAGATAGATTCTTGATTAGTACAGGTGTCAGAGGTTATGGGGAGAAGGCAGGAAATGGGATTAGGAGGGAGAGATAGATCAGCCATGATTGAATGGTGGAGAAGACTTGATGGGCCGAATGGCCTAATTCTACAATCACTTATAGCCTTATGACCTTATGAAAGCGGAGCACCCGAAGAAAACCCAAGAGGTCACGGGAGAACGTACAAACTCTGTACAGACAGCATCTGTTGTCTGGATCGAACCTGGGTCTCTGGTGCTGTAAGGCAGAAATTCTATCACTGCACCATTGTGAGCCCCAAACTCCATGCCGCCCCAGTGCCCCAACTCTATACTTGCTTAAATGAGAGCAGCTCCAACAACGTTCAAAGAGCTCAACACCATCCAAGACAGAGCAGACCATTTGGTTGCAACGTCACGCACCGTCCTAAACTGGCATTCCCTCCAACACTGGTGCACAGCTACTGCAGTGTATACCATCTGCACTGCAGTTACTCACCTAGAAAACGCAAAAAAGCAACTTCCAAGCTTACAATCTCCACAACTAGCTAGGATAAGGGCCACAAGTACATGAGAACAATGCCATCTGCAGAGTTTTCTGTAAGTCACACTTCATCCTGACTTGGAAATCTATCACCAGCTCAGGAGACTGAAAACTGTAACGTCGAGGTTCAGGAACAGCTTCTTCCCTACAGCCATTGGGCTATTAAACACCACAACCTCAAATAAACTCTGAGCTACGGAGACTATTATTGTTATTATTGTACTATTATTGCTTGTTTGTTTTTTATGTGTACATATGGGTGTGTTTATACACACACACACACACACACACACACACACACACACACACACACACACACACCCACACACACACACACACACACACACACACACACACACACACTCAAGCTCACAGAAAACATAACATATTAACACCACTGCTCTGCCATCACCCGCAATCAGACGGCAGGGAGAATGTTTCAAATGTCAGACATATCATTAATAACAAATATTAGAAACAGCAGAACCCCAGCTGAATTCTCATGGGAAACGTAAATAAACTGGCACAGAGAGAGATTCAATACAATTCATAAGCTTTTGTAATCTAAAACTCATTGCAAAAGTAGGCTTTGAACCAAGTTCAAAAGCATAGTTGATACACGCAAACTTGTTTGTTAGTTTTTCTGTGGCTTTCTTGTCATGCCTTTGAGAGACCAATAGATTTAAACCAAAGACTTCCATGATGCAAGAGCGTGTGGTTGGCTCACATGGTGTAACATCTTCAGCACCGCTCTGACAGTCACTACCAACTTCAGAGAATGGAACCGACAGACATGCAAGATGGATAAATGGGAATACTATTGCAAGAGGAACATAAATCAGTGAAAATTGCTAGATCTCTCAAGTATTGCACGTGATTTGTGCTGATTCGTTTTTGAAGGGGTTCCCTATTGTTGTGTAACTAAGGCAACGAGAACTTTGTAGTTATTTCTTTTTTGGAGCAACTGGATGCAATTCATGAACTATCTAATTGCATCATTAATTACATTTAATAGGTTACTTTACAATGGCTCCCTGGTGAATAATCCGTTAATGCATTTTACAGCTGAAGCACACAGAATTACAAAGTCCCAGCTTTGATCACTTATTGATATTGATTACAGATATTCCAGCGGGGGTGAGAAAGAATTAGCTTCAATAACTTTGGAGTGGAAGGGAATTTTTTTAAATCACCAAATTCTCTTGCTCCTGAATATTGTTCAGTCGCTCTTCAAAATGTGTGCCGATAGATATGGTTCTGGACACTGGTTCTGAACAAAATATTGCTGATCTCTAGAGTTAAATAACCCATTGATGTTCAAGATAGTGACACAAAAATAAATGGAAGATTCTGGTACGTGCCTGCTTGCACCCAAATCCGAATCATGTTTGAATGGTTCTCTTATTGTCAACTGTACCACAGCTGCAGTGAAATACACTTCTTGCATATAGATCAGTGTGATTATTGTCATACATCAAAACAATTGCCATGCATGGAAACATCCCTCTGAGTCCATATGCAATAGTCACCAGATTTTGCCGCCATTTTACACAGTCCTAGCTGCAGCTGCCCCGTAATGCCTGCTCGCAGCTGCGTCAGCGAGCCGTCCTTTTCTCCTCTCCGGGCTTTAAGCCATCGTGTTCCGTGGGTGCCTCCCGCAGTCAACCTTGAAAGTGTGGAAGATTGGACCCCCGGTTTCCCTACCAGCCCTTTGTCCAGCGTCCGCTGGTGTCACCGACTCTCTCCTCCTTCTGGTTCTCAGCCCTTGGGGGGCGAATGGGACCCTCGCACTCACTCCAGGTGGGTTCCTGGGTACCGCGGCCGGCTGCCTGACGGGGTTTGACAACCGCCCGCACGGCCCCCCGAGTGCTTCTGCCACGTGGCCCTGTGTCCATCATCGCCGATGGCTCCTCACGGATCATGGACTTCAGGAGAAAAGGAAACAAGGTGTGCATTGTAAAAAACAGACCATTTCAGCTAAAATGGAGTTATCAGCCAAATTAGCAGCACAGCATTCCAAACCCTTCGAAAATGCGATGTTCTCAAGACAAGTGGGAGATGCTTGTGCATCTGTTCATGCCTGTGAACATACAATGCCTGGGAAGAAGCAGAACACGTTGGGCGGGCCACTTGCGGGCGGCAGAAATGCTGCAGACAGGGGGGCTTATGATTGGCTCTGGGAGCGGGTATGACACGGTCTGCTCAGATAAGAAATGCCATGAAGGATGGTGTCGGACGTCCTTCCAAGAGGAGAGAGTCCCAGCCTTGGACCGTGTCGCGAACAGTGCCAAGTGATCAACAACAGGAACATCCCTCGGTGTGCTCCGCTGTGTACTCAGGGTTTGCGAGTGCGTAAGCGGATATATGAGCCTATGTGCCTTATTGGTAATGTAATATAATGCTTTGTTATTCACACTGTTGTCTGAATCCGGTGATTTATCAAACACAACAGACGAGATGGAGAAATAAAGAAGAAATAGTTCACAAAGAAGTAAAAAATAGAATATAGAAAATAAAAAATGGAAAACATAGGCCTATGTTAAGAATATAAGAATGGCTTCAAACCATGTGTAAAAGATCACATCTATAACCAGTTGGTGGACTTGTATCTGATACTCTTCCGGTCTATTTCCACACAGGGAAATAGACACAGGGAATGGGAACACAGTGGTCAAGTTACCAAAGCAGCATCAAGATTGGATTACAGATCCAGAGACATCTGTTCAAGCACCAACATGACAATAATTAAACAGATTTGGCAGATAAGACCATGGATTGTTATCAAATCCTGTCTAGTTCGTTAGAATTATAAAGGAAGGAAATCTTAAGCAAACCACAAAGTTATGGAGGAACTCAGCGGGTCAGGAAGCATCCGTGGAGGGAATGTACAGGTGACATTTCGGGTCGGGACACTTCTTCAGACTGATTGTAGTAGGGGGGAGAAAGCTGGAAAAGAGACGAGAGGGTGTGACAAAGCCTGGCAAGTGACAGTTAGATACAAGTGAGGGAGTTTGGATTGGAAAAACGGATGGGGTACGTTACAAAGGAGACAAAAGGGTGTCAGATAAGGAGTGGAGTGAAATATGAAGCCAGTGGGAGGGGAGTGAGCGGGGGGTGGAGGGAAATGAGGGACAGGGATGGGAGATGTGTGTACAAAGGAAGGGAAGTGTAACTGCTGGAGTGAGAGAATTGGGAGTGCACTGGGATGGGGGTGGCACAGGAAAGAGAGGGGGGGAGGGGGCATATTACTTCAAATTGAAGAATCCAATGTTTAGAAATCTGCCACACTTACCACATAGACCATATGGATGCCTGCAGAACCACAAATCCAGTGTCTCTCAGCTTCCTTCTGAAATGACCTGAAACAGTCCAGAGTAATTAGAGATAGCCAACAAATGCTGGCCTTGCTAGCACTCTGCACATCTTGTGAATGAATAAATAAAAATATTGGACGAATTATTACTCTCCCAGGTTCATGAAGGGATCTGGCAACAGCGAGTCATTCTGTGCAGGTCTAAATCTTTCAACCACAGAAGTCCTACTGGACATAGAAAGGAATAAGTGACACCACACTCCCCTGTAGTGCAATTTCCCTTAAAGATCTTTTTGTTCTGTAGATTAATCTCTTATGGATATTGTCATATGTGGAAATACTTAATTTCCTGATTTTTGGAAGCAAATGGTGAAGAATAGTACATCTCAGCCATCTGAACTCAAGTCAAACTCTGGTCCCGAGAGTAATGGTAATAGTTTATGAAACTTGGAGGTGCCTAATCAGCATTTTTTGATAGAGTGTAACAAGCAGAACACGTTTAATCTTCGGGCACAGTGATGATCAAGTTGTACTGGAGAGTAAAAGCTAAAATAATAAACACTGGCAAGGTGAACATGCATCTTCTGAATGGATTCCAGACATTTGTACAAAAATAAAAGCTGCTCTTAACATCGCTAATTATTCTTCCCAATTCCAAAAGAGTCCTGAGTGACCGTACTGCAAACCATGTTTAATAACCAGGTGCAGAACTTGGCTCAGGGCATTCATTTGTTTTCTTTCATTTAATGTAAGTTCCAATTTATTTTAACAGAATGTTACAGCCATTTCCATGTCGACCTTGTATTCCTGCTGTTATTCGGTTCATGGCTTCTTCTGTCACATAAGTGTAGATTTATTCCATTGCTCATTCTTGGTCATCACTAAAAGCTGAAGGATTTCCAAACTTCAGAGAACCACACTCTGTTCTTCCAAAGTATTAACTCAAAGTGACACTGATTTAACAAAGTGTTTTGGATACTTTAAGTGGAAGCACAGTCTCAACTCTTTGTGAATTGGCTGCGATCTCACTCAGTGTGACAAGGATGTTTTTCATTTTATGCTATTTTTGTGGACTTTCTACAAAATTGTATGTCCTATCCTTACTGTTGCACCATGAATGGGCACTGGCTCAATATAATATATGTGTGGGGGTGATGTAGATTATGGTGAGAGCGTGGGGAAGGGGTAATGGTTTATGGCGGATCAATTCCTGGCCCTACCCGCCATCAGGAAATGGCTAGGAGATTTCTGGCTTACGTAAGAAAATCCTCCAATGCTGCCTGATAGCTCAATGAAAATTAATCTGCCAAGATCCCTGCTAGAGTTATGGAGTCCTACAACATTTAAACAAATATTTCTCATCAGTATTTACCTTGGAGAAGCTTATGAAAGCGAGGGAATTCAGGGAAGGGAATAGAGATATCTTGAAACATATCCACATTGCAAAAGTGGAGGTGATGGCGCTCTTAAAGTGGATAGAGTTGGATAAATCCCCGGGGTCTAACCAAGTGTACCCTAGGACATTGTGGGAAACTGGGAAAAATGTTTCTGGGGCCCTGGCAAAGATATTTGTACCATAATTAGACATGGCTGAAGTACAGGAACACCAAAGGGTGGCTAATGTTGTGCTTTTATTTAAGAAAGGCTACAAGGACAAAACCAGGGAACAAGAGGCTGGTGAGCCCATCACCAGTGGTGGGAAAGTTGCTGGAGGGGATTTTGAGAGACCGGATCTATCTAAGTTTGGATAGGGAAGGACTGATTAGGGATAGTGTGCATGGCTTTGTGCATGAGAAATCATGTCTTGCAAATTTCACAGTCTTAGTCATACAGCATGGAAACAGACACTTCAGCCCAACTTGCCCACGCTGACCAATATTCCCCATCTACAATAGTCCCACCTGCCCGCATTTGGCCCATATGGCTCTAATCCTATCCTATCTATGTACCTGTTTCTTAAATGTTGTGATAGTACCTGCCTCAACTACCTCCTCTGACAGTTCGTTCCATATACCTACCACCCTTTGTGTAAAGAAAAGTTGCCCCTCAGGTTCCTGTTAAATCTTTCTCCCCTCACCTTAAACCTTCTAAGACATTCTAGCCTTAGAGTGAGTACAGAGAAGGTTCACCAGATTGATCCCTGGGATGGCAGGACTTTCATATGAAGAAAGACTGGATAGACTAGGCTTATACTCGCTGGAATTTAGAAGACTGAGGGGGGATCTTATAGAAACATATAAAATTCTTAAGGGGTTGGAGAGGCTAGATGCGGGAAGATTGTTCCCGATGTTGGGGAAGTTCAGAACCAGGGGTCACAGCTTAAGGATAAGGGGGAAGCCTTTTAGGACCGAGATGAGAAAACATTTCTTCACACAGAGAGTGGTGAGTCTGTGGAATTCTCTGCCACAGAAGGTAGTTGAGACCAGTTCATTGGCTATATTTAAGAGGGAGTTAGATGTGGCCCTTGTGGCTAAAGGGATCAGGGGGTATGGAGAAAAGGCAGGTACAGGTTACTGAGCTGGATGATCAGCCATGATCATATTGAATGGCGGTGCAGGCTCGAAGGGCCGAAAGGCCTACTCCTGCACCTATTTTCTATGTTTCTATGTTTCTATGTCCACTGGTTTTCGATTCCCCAGCTCTTCACAGACAGGAAGCAGCAAGTGAGGCTGGGAAAACACATCTCGGACCCGCAAACGCTCAGCGTAGGAGCACCGCAAGGCTGCGTACTCTCCCCTTTCCTTTACTCTCTTTACACCAATGACTGCATCTCCACAGTCTCCTCTGTCAAGCTTCTCAAGTTTGCAGATGACACAACCCTGATTGGACTGATCCAGGATGGGGAGGAATCTGCCTGCAGACAGGAAGTGACACAGCTGGCGTCCTGGTGCCATCGCAACAACCTGGAGCTCAATGCTCTTAAGACAGTGGAATTGATTGTAGACTTTAGGAGAGCTCCCCCTCCCCTCCCCCCCACTCACCATCAACAACACCACAGTCACATCTGTGGAGTCATTTAAGTTGCTTGGAACCATCATCTCCAGGGACCTTAAATGGGGGGCCACCATCGACTCCACAGTCAAAAAGGCCCAACAGAGGATGTACTTCCTGTGGTAGCTGAGAAAACACAATCTGCCACAGACAATGATGGTCCAGTTTTATACTGCCAATATAGAGTCTGTCCTCACCTTCTCCATCATGGTCTGGTTTGACTCAGCCACCAAGCATGACATCCAGAGGCTGCAGCGCATCGTTCAATCAGCCGAGAAGGTTATTGGCTGCAACCTTCACCCCATCGACGAACTGTACACTGCAAGGGCTAGGAAGCGAGCGGGTAAGATCATCTAAGCGGGTAAGCGGGTAATGAGCTGCTAGAGGAGGTGGTAGAGCTGGGCACAATTACAATGTTTTATAGGCATTTGGACAGCAGGTCAGGTGTTCTGCCTTGATTTAAAGTATCAAAATGCAACATTATCTGGACGTCTGAATTAAATTCCACATACCATTCCTCGGCTGACTTTCCCAATTGATCAAAATCCCATTGTAATCTTAGATAACCTCCACCATGCCAGCAACTTTGATATCATCCACAAACTCACTTACCATGGCAACTACATTTTCATCCAAATCATGAACATAGATGACAAACAATGGAGGATTCAGCACTGATCCTGCTGAACACCTTGGTGCATTGGTGCATGAGAGGAGTGGTTAAGAGGATATGTGAAGAGTGCAGGCAAATGGGATTAGCTAAGGTAGGCAATTTTCTCACCAAATGGGCTGAATGGCCTGTTTCTGTGCTGTGTGATTCTATGACCATGAGTTAATCAGGCCCTTTGATCCACCATGAGGTCACGACCCCTGGCCATACTGTTGCCACACAACGCCTTCTGGAGTACAAGCGGTGTACTGGAGACAAGCACTTACTATGGCTGCCAGTACAGCAGGACCGCCTTCGGTCCCAGCAGCCGTTGAATTGTCACAGTTTTTTGCCAGAATTCTGCCAGACTCTGAAGCCAAAATCGCCAGTAAACTTGCAACACCTCAGTCCCAACCAAATCTTTAGTAATGGCACCACATAATTACAGTGCATAATCACATCAGGCTGCTTAACTTCATCCCAATAAACTTAGTGCAGCTGCAAACACGCTACCTACTACAACACTGCCTTTTTTTGCCATGTCAATCTCACCACCCCAGCATAATCCACAACACTTCCTAATTCTTGTAGAAGACAGGTTTCTGCAATTAGAGGTAGCAAGAACTAATGAAAATGGGAGAGACTTTCCTGCAGGGCCTGACCTCCATGGAGGATACAATGTTGGTCATTGTCAGAGAGACATTAGACAGGGCTGGATGAACATTTGAATTGCCAAGGTATAAAAGACTATAAATGAAGTACTGTAGATGAGATTAATATAGCTAGAGCAACTCCGTGCGTCACGCCCTTTGACCTTATGACCTACCGTGCAAGGGGTCCATTCCCATTTACCAGGGTGCTTAGCCCTTCGTACCATTGGTGATTCAAGCACTGGTCTGGTAATGGATTCATTACCATTGGATTTGTTCAATTGCTTTGTTGATCGGTGCAGGGAAGAGGGAAGTAACTTAGTTCCTGTGTGGCCCTATTTGGTCTGCGTGCTGCTTCAGAGCAGCCGGTAGTGTGTTGATGTTGCCTGTTGCATTCACAAAGGCATCTCGCCCTCCTGCTTGAACAAATTTCAAGCCATCTGTCTTCAAGCAGCTGCCTCAGGTGGATACCTCAGAGCTCCACGTGAATTAAAAAGATGCCAAGATCTGATAATTCTGGTGGCAGTTGTTTCCCAGGCTGTATCAACTCCAGGGCAAGCTGAGAAGAGGAGAGCAGTGCCAAATTCCCAAGGAGTCCTGGAACACGCATCAAGCTCCTCTTTCACGCCACCCACCTGTTCTAGGAGAATCCCGGGGATGCACAAAAAATGTTGTCCAATCCAATTTCATCAAATATCTGTCAGGCGTCTGTTGCATAAGGTGCAGGTATCACCATCCAAAACCAGATCTGCTTGTGCTTACTTTTTACACTTGCTCTAGTTTCTAATTTAATCCTCTCATGCAGAGTGAAATAAATGAAATAAATTCAAAAAGCTATGTGCCATATGTGAAATAAGCAACATTCTGTCGCCTATAAACCCAGAATGCTGGATTTGTTCAGGCCAGACAGTACTTGAGTAGATGAAATGGGTTAACGTTTTAGGTTGATGATCTTTCATCTGAAGTCGATGCGAGAACAAAATCCTATGGTTGTTGGAGATCTAAAATGAAAACCGAAAATGTTGGAAGTTCTCGGACTTCAGATGAAAGATCATCAACTTGAAACTACATTTCATCTATTCGAGTACAGTCTGGCCTCCTGAACATATCCAGCATTCTGGGTTTGCTGGTGACAATGTTGCTTATTTCACATATGGCGCTCATATCTTTTTGAATTTACATGAGGGCGGCACAGTGGCGCAGTGGTAGATTTGCTGCCTTACGTCACCAACGACCTGGGTTTGATCCCGATTATGTGTGCTGTCTGTACAGAGTTTGAACGTTCTCCCTGTGAGAAGGATGAGGGGGGATCTTATTGAAACATATAAGATAATTAGGGGATTGGACACATTAGAGGCAGGAAACATGTTCCCAATGTTGGGGGAGTCCAGAACAAGGGGCCACAGTTTAAGAATAAGGGGTAGGCCATTTAGAACGGAGATGAGGAAGAACTTTTTCAGTCAGAGAGTGGTGAAGATGTGGAATTCTCTGCCTCAGAAGGCAGTGGAGGCCAGTTCGTTGGATGCTTTCAAGAGAGAGCTGGATAGAGCTCTTAAGGATAGTGGAGTGAGGGGGTATGGGGAGAAGGCTGGAACGGGGTACTGATTGAGAGCGATCAGCCATGATCGCATTGAATGGCGGTGCTGGCTCGAAGGGCTGAATGGCCTACTCCTGCACCTATTGTCTATTGTCTATTGTCTATTGACTGTACGTTTTCTCCAGGTGCTCCGGTTTCCTCCCACATCCGAAAAGTAAAGGCTTGTAGGTTTATTGGCTTTGGTAAAAATTATAAAATGTTCCCGAGTGTGTAGGATAGTGCTAGTGTATGGGGATCGCTAGTTGACACAGACTCAGTGGGCTGAAGGGTTTGGTTCCACACTGTATCTCTGAAACTAAAACTAAAACTGAAATTCGTTTAATATGGCATCATGTTCGGTGCGGAAATTGTGGGCCGAAGGCTCCATACCATTCTAGGTTATGTATATTTGTGAAGAATAACGGTAATAACCAATAAAATAAATCAGCCAGCCCAGGTGCCTGAGACCCTCTCCTGCCACACACCAACCATTTGTGTTTCTTTGCTTGACAGCACACATCAAATGCTATTCACCTCACGGCAAACAAGATTCACCGGGCACCACAGGAGAGGACTGAGGAATTGCAAATGATTCACCAACGTTGCCAACACTACACTGCCCACCTCGTAAGCTCATGGATCCGTGGATGCCAAATCATGGACAACTAATGTCAATGGTTTGTGTCCAATGAGCCTTGGTTCCCAATAAGAGGTGCCTTGCTCAAAAGTTTCTGTAATCAAACTGTGTACAAAGCACACTTTCCTTGGATCAGCAGAACTTTGCAGACGTAAACAAATACAGAAGAAATACTAAGCAGATGTAAACATCAATCGAGCTTTGAACCCCTTTCAACTACCATTCAACATCCTTGTCTGTTAATCAACACTGTACCGCAGTAACTGTAGCTCAACGTTTCTACACAGGCAATATTTATCACCAGCACTCTATCACAGACATTGGTGGGACTGCCCCTGGAGTACTGTGTGCAATTCCAGTTGTCATTACATGGAAGGATGTGATTAAGTGGGAGAGGGCGCAGAAAAGATTCACAAGGATGTCGCCGGGACTGACAGACTTGAGTGATGAGGAGAGACTGGAAAGGCTGGGACTGTTTTCCCCTGGAGCTAAAAGAAGCCCTGAAAGAGATTGTCAAAATCATGAGGGGCATAGATAAAATGGTGATCTCAGTCTCTTCCCCAGTGAAGGGAAATCTAAAACAGGGCGTGGGTTTAAGGTGAGAAGGGAAAGATTTGAAGGGGACCTGGGAGGCAAGTTTTCAACCACAGAGGGTGGTGAGTATATGGAACGAGTGGGCAGAGGAAGTGATAGGGATTCAGATTCAGATTTCTTCTGTATTTGTTTACGTCTGCAAAGTTTTGCTGATCCAAGGAAAGTGTGCTTTGTACACTGTTTGATTACAGAATCTTTTGACATTTATACCAGTGTTCAATGAAATTCCTTGTTTGCCTGAAGCCCATAGAGTAAATGGTATATCTCAATGATGAATACATCAACAAATTCAAAACAGCAGTGGTGCAAAGATTATAGAGCAATCTGAAGTGGCCAAAAAATATACTGGTGTGCAATTTTGGAATAACCAAAAGAGGCAGCGTTAAGAGTATGTGGCAGCACCTCCTTAAAGGGGATGTGAAAGAGGTAAAAGCCAAGGAGAAGAGGCTGTCCTTAACTCTGAATGTTCAGCTTTCAAATTCCTGTATTTTCTCCCAGAAGGTAGAAGAGAGAAAAGGGAATAGCCAAGGTGGCAGAATGCAGGTTCAGGTGGTCAATAGAAGGGCAGTTGCCATACCAGGCTGAGATGCGGCTCGTCAGAAAACATTCAATAGCTCATCTGTACATTAGGGGATAAGTTGTTGCTGTTGACGTTAGGTTCTCGATCTCTTTCCTGTAATCCATCCCATCATTGTTATTGATAATAGTCTTATCGGCGAACTTAGAGATTGAGTTGGCATCGTACTTGGCCACACAGTCATGGATGTACAGACAGTAGAGCAGTGGTCTTAATGCACAACCCTGCGGACAAACAGTGTTGAGGGTCACGGTGGAGGAATGACCGATTCTAACTGACTAAGGTCTGCTGGTCAGGAAGTCCAAAAGCCAGATGCAGACGGAGGCCTCTAGGCCAAGGTTGACAGGTTTAGAGATGAGCTTATTTGGTATTATTGTTTGACGGCCGAGCTGTAGTTAATGATTAGCATGCCGACATAGGTGTTATAATTGTGAAGGTAGAGCAAGGCCGATGGCATCTTCTGCAGCCCTATTTATCCTGCATTGAAATTCCAATGTGTCTAGATTGTCCAGGAAACTGCCACAGATATGGGCCATTCCCAAACTTTCAAAGCATTCCTTATGGTGGATGTTAGATTTACTGGGCAGTAGTTGGTAGTCGTTGACACAAGGCACTTTACTTGGTGACTGGAATAATGAAGTGAGAGATAGAAGATGTTGGTGAAAACTCTGGCCAGCTGATTGGCAGGATATCAGAACCCATTTGGGGACTTCATCCGTTATGGTTGCTTTCTGAGTATTTACTCTCGTGAAAGCAGCTCCGATTTCTGTCACCAAAGATATGTGATAGAGCCCACAAGGGATGGGAGGTAAGGCGAGGTGGACTTTGTTGAAAACAGGTGCAACAGGTGTTCAGTATGTTCATGAGCATGATCATGTTCTTGTTCTTGCTCACGTTGAACATGAGCTCCACATCCAGTCACGTTGGTTGAGTTTATGTAAAATGAGCTATTCCGTTTGGAGATACATTGTTGCCAGAATTGCCCCTGATTTCTGCTTGTAGCCCGTGATGGTATTCAAGCCAGTGACACAGTCACCTGTCATCTGCTTGTAGCCCGTGATGGTATTCAAGCCAGTGACACAGTCACCTGTCATCTGCTTGACTGAATTGCGTGTTTTGGAATTCACTCTAGGCAACCTCTGAGATCACACTTGGCCTCCTTGTACAGTACGGATTAATCTTTGTTTGAAAGTCTTGCACATGTACTTTAGCAGAGTGTAAATCCCGCTGTTTATCCATGGTTGCTGGTTAGAAATTGTCTATGTCATGGAACACAGTTGTTAACACAATTCTTAATGAAACTGGGTGACAACTGAAGTAGTACAGTATGAACATGTTGCAGACCACTAACTCAAGGCAGTCCTGAAGTAGACATTGAGCCTCCTCAGACCACTGGTGTATTATTCATTGGTATTCAATACGCTGGAGCAGCAGTGACAGAAGATTAAATGATCAGGCCGAAATGAGTATGAGGGATAGAGTGAGAGCGTACTTGATGGTGGTGTAGCAGGAGTCGAGAGAATGAACACCCTAGTTGGGTAGGAGACTTCCTGATGGTATTTGCAGGCACATTGCTGAAGTTTGCTTGATTGAAGGTTTCAGGTCTGAAGCATATAATTTGTGCCACCTTGGCATTGGCTTGGAATGGTATGCAGTCTGCTGAAAAGATGGTAAAGATAAATTCCCTTGGTAGATAAAAGGAACAGCATTTTATGATCAGGTATATAGATCAAGGGGCCAGAAGTGAACTAAGAATTAAGAAAAGCTAAGACTAGAGATAGGTGCAATTTATAGGAAGGAACTGCAGATGCTGGTTACACCGAAGGTAGATACAAAAAGAGTAACTCAGCAGGTCAGGCAGCATCTCTGGAGAATAGGTGATGTTTTGGGTTGAGACACTTCTTCAAACTAAGAGTCAGGGGAGAGGGAAACCAGCTACAATTAGGTGCAATTATGAATGAATGAATGAATATAACTTTATTGTCATTCAAAACTATACAGACGAGTGCATATTTGAACGAAATTCCGTTGCAACTGGCTCACAATGTAACACCAAATAATAAAAATTGATTAAAGAAAAATAAATAAATAAGTAACTCGCACATAAAATAATGGCGGCGGATCATTGTGAATTCAAGAGTCTGATGGCTCGGGGGAAGAAGCTAGTGCAGAGCCTGGCTGTTCTGCTCCGTATGCTGCAGTACCTTTGACCAGAGGGCAGCAGGGTGAACAGTCCATCATGGAGTTGGGTGGGGTCTTTAATGATATTTTAGGCCCTGGACAAGCAGCGTTTGTGCGCAATGTCCTGGATGGAAGAAAGTGAAGTCCCGATGATTTTCTCAGCCGTCCTCACCACTCTCTGCACGGAGTTCCAGTCTGAGGCTTTGCAGTCCCCAGACCAGACAGAGATGCAGTTGATCAGTATGCTCTCTATGGTGCCTCTGTAGAAAGTGGTGAGGATGGGATGGGGGAGGTGTGCTCTTCTCATCCGGCACAGAAAGTGCAAATGCTGCTGTGCTCTCTTGACTAGAGATGTAGTGTTTAGGGACCAGGTCAGGCTATGTTTTTTGTTTTAAAGACAATTGGACAGGTTCGTGGATAGAAAGTGATTTGAGTGGTATGGGCCGAAAGCAGGCAAATGGGACAGGCACATTGGTCAGCATGGACAAGTTGGGCTGAAGGGTCTGCTACCATGTTGAATAACTCTATGACATTATAACACATAATCATGTGTCCTGTATTATTTAGTGAGAGATGGTTCTTAAACAGATGTGAGCAGATGTGCTATTATAGCATGCAACCTCTCTTAAATTTCTCTGCCCCTCCAGGGAGTGTCTCCCTCAGAGATGGCCATGGAAACTATTGTAAGATTGTAAATTAGGTAAGGATGTAAGTTTCAAGATAGTAATCAATCTTGCACTATGGGTGAGGTGCAGTAAATGTCAGAATAACATGGCAGCAGTGGTATGAGAATAAAACGTTCTGCACTTCCCCCTGTAGTGTGTTTGCTGAAGATTCCACTAGTGCAAAGAGAAAAATGAACAGAGTTCAGGATATAATGTTACAGAGAGAGGGACAACTCCAAAGAAAGTGTAGACAACAGAAAAATAATGCAAGTGCTACAAAGAGGTTGGTCAGGAGATTGGGACTACACCTCTAGCTTATTACACCTCAAGCTTACATCCCAGCGGTATGAACATTGACTTCTCTAACTTTATTTAGCTCCTCTGTCCCTCTCTTCCCCTCCCCCTTCCCAGTTCTCCCACTGTCTTCCTGTCTCCAACTACATCCTTTCTTTGTCCCGTCCCCCCTGACATCAGTCTGAAGAAGGGTCTCGACCCAAAACGTCACCCATTCCTTCTCTCCAGAGATACTGCCTGACCCGCTGAGTTACTCCAGCATTTTGTGATACCTTCGATTTGTACCAGCATCTGCAGTTATTTTCCTACGCCTCTAGCTTATGAGGTCCGTTCAATAATAATAACAGAGAGGACACTAAGCTGGTGCCGGATCCGGTGATACGTGTTTTTAAGCTTTTGGATCTTGTGCCCGACTGGAGAGGAGAGAAGACAGCATGTCCGTGGTGTAAAAGGTCGTTGATTATGTTAACTGCTTTCCCAAGGCAGCATGAAGTGTACATGGAATGGTTATGTGGGGGGAGGGGGGCGGTGGTAGTGTTGAGAAGCTGGCTTGCATGATGGACTGGGCTGCATTCACAACTCTCTGCAATTTCTTCCAGTCCTGGGCAGAGTTGCCAAGTCAAGATGGGAAGCATCCTGATTGTGCATGTGTGTGGAAAAGAGAGACAAGCAGCAAGAGAGACCAGAGAGAACAGTACTAATGATTATAATCAGGATAAAACTTATCCTGAGCGCAGCCACGCACAAAGTTGGCCAGAACTATATTGATACATTTTTCCCCCTTCTCCAGAGACCACCTTATGGACGTAATAAAGATTGATGTTCTTCTGCCATTAGTTCCATGTTATCCCACTTTCGCATCCACTCCATACACAATTTACAGAGGCCAATTAACCTACAAACCTGTACATCTTTGAGATGTGGGAGGAAACCGGAGCACCCGGTTCACAATGAGAATGTAGAAACTCCACATGGACAGCATTCGAGGCCAGGACTGAACCTGGGTCTCTGACATTGTGTGGCAGCAGCTCTACCAGCTACACCACTGCACAGTACGTGTTCACATTTATGATACATTGGATGAGATCAGTCAAGAAACTGTGAATTCTGTTTGAGTCCATGTTTCTAGGTGTACACCACAATAAGGCCGACGTTTAACTTTCATCAGAAAATTTCATAATATTTTGTGGGGAAATTTGAATGGACACAAGGGCTTTATGCACCACACATTTGATCTTCCTTAAAAGGGTTAAATCCAATTTCTGGGCCGTGGTTTTCTTTTTATTAATTTCAGTAGTTGAACCAACATAAACCTACAAGTGGATAACAGCAGAATGAAGGTATCACAAAATGCTGGAGTAACTCAGCACAGAAGAATGAATGTGTCTGCATCGTTTCTGCTTATGTAATTCACAGGCTGAAATAGGCAAAAAGTTGTTGAACTCTTTTACAATCTCTTTCTGTCTCATGAAGGCAGCTGTATTATCAGGATTTCTGACTCCAGTCCCAAGAATGCCTTCCATTCTCTATCTATCTTACTTTGCCATCATTGCATTCTCTGTAAGCTCTGCAGCGGCACGCTAGCGCAGCGGTAGAGTTGCTGCTTTACAGCGAATGCAGCGCCGGAGACTCAGGTTCGATCCTGACTACGGGTGCTGCACTGTAAGGAGTTTGTACATTCTCCCCGTGACCTGCGTGGGTTTTCTCCGAGATCTTCGGTTTCCTCCCACATTCCAAAGACGTACAGGTTAATTGGCTGGGTAAATGTAAAAATTGTTCCTAGTGGGTGTAGGATAGTGTTAATGTACGGGGATCGCTGGGCGGCACGGACTTGGTGGGCCGAAAAGGCCTGTTTCCGGCTGTATATATATGATATGATATGATATGATATGATCCCTTCTTCTGCAAAATGCTGTCTCTATTCTCTTGCACAGCCGATTTCTTTCCACTGATGCAGGGCTTTAAATCTCGCTCGGGAGCACTGACTCCACTTTCTTGCTTTATGTTCAGGACCTCCTTGGATGTAATGGGCAGGGATCCTGTGTGGTTCTTGTCAGCTACAATGGTATTCGCCAATAGTGGAATTTTAAAATTCCTGGGCCAGCTCCCGCAGTAACAATGCAAACTTGATGAAAAGTCACCACTTGCACATTTACTGCACCTTCCTCTCTCCAAGAATGTTGTCTGAGCTGAGGACCATTATTAGCATTTCTTTTATTTTAGAATTCCAACATCTGCAGTATTTTGCTTTTAATTTTACAGCTTAGCAATTGTATTAATTGGGAAGAAGACAGATGCAAACAGTCATGGGGTCACATTTTGAATTGACTTCATTAAGGACATTTCAAAGCTGCCCAGAACTCTGACATCCATCCAGTGTCTGAAAATGTAAACATTAAAGAGGATAATTGATTTGGAGTGTGAGCATTGAAATAATAAACTGAGTCTATCATAAATTTTCCAGATTAATTTCTGTCATAAGTAAACACCACTTTGAGTAATGAATCTGCTTGCTGCTCCCTGCAATTCCTTGTGGGATTTGGAAAATACTTGCTTTTGGTTGCCAACCTACAGTGAAATCCAGGTGTAGAAGTTGGCCGAGAAAGTTGGCCGGCCTCAGTCATCTCACAGCAATCCAGTGGTACCAGGGGTCTCGTATTATGGATGGGCAGCGATCCAGGATTATATTAACATCAGCTTTGCTAGGCACAACCCTCACCTTATGCTCATATAGCTGCTGTCAACAGTTGTAATTGCTTAACAAAGATATAGGAGCATCTAAAGTGTGCAATACTGGCAAGAAGTGTGCTGCTGCAAAGGGAATATTCTCTTACACTTAGTATTGAATCTGAACGTTATCCCATTGCCAAACTAGTTGTCTAATTGGAAAGTCCAAAGTCAACCTTGAAATATGCACTGGGTTCATATAATTCCACCTTCGCCCTCCCCTCCCCTCTCCTGGCTCCACCTGCTATTTTTTGTCTGCCTCCATCTATTATCCACCCACCTCTCTCTCCCGACTCTACCCCTTCCCTCCGCTACCTGGCTTAATTTGCCTGTCATCCTTCGCCCTACCCAGTCCACCACTCACCTCCTGCTGCACCCTATCTCACCGCTCCCCCTCTCCTCTTTCTACGAGTTGTCTTTCCACCTCGGTGTTTAGACACATGCAGAGTTTCGACGCAAAATGTCAACAATTCCATTTCCTCTCACAGGTTCTGCTTGCCCCGCTGATTAGTACTGTTCATTAGTACTGTTCTCTCCATCAGATTTGGAGTATTGCGTGCAGTTCTGGTCACCCCATCCCGGAATGCTAACTGGATTAGAGGGTTTCAGCTACACAGAGAGGTTGGGGAAACTTGCATCGGTTTGTCTGGAACGTCAGAGGTTGAGGGGAGACTTGATAGAAGTATATAAAATGATGAGAGGCAGCGATATGGTAGACAGTCAGAACCTTTTTTCCCAGGGTGGAAATGTCCAACATTCATACTCATACTCATACTTTATTAGTCAAGTATGTTTTACAACATACGAGGAATTTGTTTTGCCATACAGTCATAGCAATTAAAAGCAACAGAACACACAAAATACATGTTATCATAAACATCCACCACAGTGATTCCTCCACATTCCTCATTGTGATAGGGGGTAGGGTACTGACATGGATAGAAAATTGGTTGACAGACAGAAAGCAAAGAGTGGGGATAAATGGGTCCCTTTTGGAATGGCAGGCAGTGACCAGTGGGGTACCGCAAGGTTCGGTGCTGGGACCCCAGCTATTTACGATATACATTAATGACTTAGACGAAGGGATTAAAAGTACCATTAGCAAATTTGCAGATGATACTAAGTTGGGGGGTAGTGTGAATTGTGAGGAAGATGCAATAAGGCTGCAGGGTGACTTGGACAGGTTGTGTGAGTGGGCGGATACATGGCAGATGCAGTTTAATGTAGATAAGTGTGAGGTTATTCACTTTGGAAGTAAGAATAGAAAGGCAGATTATTATCTGAATGGTGTCAAGTTAGGAGGAGGGGGAGTTCAACGAGATCTGGGTGTCCTAGTGCATCAGTCAATGAAAGGAAGCATGCAGGTACAGCAGGCAGTGAAGAAAGCCAATGGAATGTTGGCCTTCGTAACAAGAGGAGTTGAGTATAGGAGCAAAGAGGTCCTTCTACAGTTGTACCGGGCCCTGGTGAGACCGCACCTGGAGTACTGTGTGCAGTTTTGGTCTCCAAATTTGAGGAAGGATATTCTTGCTATGGAGGGCGTGCAGCGTAGGTTCACTAGGTTAATTCCCGGAATGGCGGGACTGTCGTATGTTGAAAGGCTGGAGCGATTGGGCTTGTATACACTGGAATTTAGAAGGATGAGGGGGGATCTTATTGAAACATATAAGATAATTAGGGGATTGGACACATTAGAGGCAGATAACATGTTCCCAATGTTGGGGGAGTCCAGAACAAGGGGCCACAGTTTAAGAATAAGGGGTAGGCCACTTAGAACGGAGACGAGGAAGAACTTTTTCAATCAGAGGGTGGTGAAGGTGTGGAATTCTCTGCCTCAGAAGGCAGTGGAGGCCAGTTCGTTGGATGCTTTCAAGAGAGAGCTGGATGAGCTCTTAAGGATAGCGGAGTGAGGGGGTATGGGGAGAAGGCAGGAACGGGGTACTGATTGAGAGTGATCAGCCATGATCGCATTGAATGGCGGTGCTGGCTCGAAGGGCTGAATGGCCTACTCCTGCACCTATTGTCTATTGTCTATTGTCTATTGATGGAAGGCGAAAAGAAAAAGTTCAGTCTCTTCCCTTCTTTGTTCTCCCGCGGTAGGGGGCCTTGAGCCTTCCGTTGACGGGATGATCTTGACTCCCATAGCTGGCGGTTGGGCCCTCGTGTCGGTGCGATCAAGCTCCTGCATCGGGGGGAATCTCAGCTCCCCCGTGGCGGGCGATCAGACCCGGGTCGGGGCTAGTCGAAACCTTTATTCAAATCTATTTTTGAATGACAATAAAAGCAATTTGAATTTGAATTTGAATTTGAAAATCTGCTAGGAATCAGAGTTTTAGTGCCCAAATAGGAAAGAAAGTGAAATTTCAAAAAGAAATTGGGAAACAGCACATTCATTCCTTGGCAGAAAGAGCAGTAATGACCCGCGTGGAAACCACATTGTCAAGACTATCACCCTCCACTCATCTGACCACATTCCACAAGACTAAAAGTCTCTCTGAGCCTTTTCCACACAGACCGAGGATCATGAGTTCATACAACATGCAATAGAAGTGGATCCAATATTCCAGCTTTGCTGATTTCACCTTCACTGTCAGATTGCATTCAGTTGGAACAATCACATGGAACCTGGGAAAAGGTTAAATATTTCCTTCCTCAAGCTGTTTTTTTTGCTCCTTGCTCAAACTTTAGCAGAGCAAAAATGCAGGAAAGGGGTTAGTGAATTTAACTTTTCATTCATAATGACATTTGTCTATTCTTAAGATTACTTTGACCTCTCTAGGGGCCTACTGAAGGGGAAGCTTTCTGACCCTTACTCACAGAGAGAGAGAGCAACGTCCATATGATTCTTTGCCTTTCCCTCAAGTCTGAGGACGGCTTGCTTTTGCATCTTTTGTCCTGTCAGATTGCATTCAGTTGGAATCATGTACATTCTTTCCGCTGACTGGATGGCACACAACCAAAATGGCTTTTCACTGTACCTCCATTCATGTGACAATAAACTAAACTAAACTAAAATTAATGGGCTAGGTGATATTTGCCAAGATGGGTGGGTGAACGGTTTGATGTGCTGTGCAGTCTTCCCACTGCTTGCACTTGCTTTACACCTACTGTCATCAGAGCCAGCATTTTCCCAAATGCTCTTCCTCCAGTGTGATTCGTCTTGTGCCACAAACACCTATGGACTGGTGTTGGTGCTGACCACTGTGTGGAGAGCTTCCTGTTCTCCTAGTTGCTTCATCACGGTTCCGACCAAAGACCTTGTTTCGGAGAAAATACGAAGAATGCGGAAGCACTCATAATCTGGGTAAAACCGACTTACGTATATTTTGTGTCCGAAAATGTGCATTTCATGACCTAATTTCTGACATTTGTCTAAAAATCAATGTACTCTGGAAATAGGGTAGACACCAGTTATTCGGCCAACCAATGTTGTGAAGACACGAAAAAACTGCAGATGCTGGAATATGGAGCAATAAACTATCTGAACATAGAACATATAACAGAACAGCAGAGGAACAGGCCCTTCAGCCCACAATGTTTGTGCCGAACATGATGTCTCGTTAAACTGAACTCATCTGCCTGCACATAATTCATATCCCTCCATTCCTGCACTTCCATATGCCTATCTAAAAGCCTCTGAAACACTACTATCGTATCTGCCTCCACCCCCACCGCTGGCAATGCAATCCAAGCCCCCACCATCCTCTGTGTAAAATAACTTGTCCCTCACATCTCCATCAAACTTTCCCCCTCTCACCTCATGCCCTCCACTGGGTGGCGCCGTCAGCGATGACAGCCTCGCCAACAGTCTGTCTGTTTTTTTGTCTTTTTTGTTATTTTTAGTGTGTTTTAAAAGTTTGTGTTAATGTACTCTGGTTCGTTTTATGTGGGGGGTGGGGGAGAGGGTCGGGGGAGAGGGTCGGGGGAAACTTTTTTTCAATCTCTTACCTTGCCGGAGATGTGATTTTTTTCCGGATCGTATCTCCGGTCACTTTGCGGCCTAACATCATGGAGCTGGCGGCCTTGCTTGAGACTGACTTTGAGCCCCCATGCGGGGCTGTGGACTTACCATCAGAGTGTGCAATCCCTTGCCTGGGATCGACGCTCCAACTGCGGCCTGCGGATTTCAACATTGAGGAGCTCGCAGTCTCGGATAGAGACCGATGTCGGGAAGCTCCATAGTAGATGTAAAGTAGCTGACAGTAGGTGTAAAGCAAGTGCAAGCAGTGGGAAGACTGCACGTTAAACCGTCCACCCACCCATCTTGGCAAATATCACCTAGCCCATTAATTTTAGTTTAGTTTAGTTTATTGTCACATGAATGGAGGTACAGTGAAAAGCCATTTTGGTTGTGTGCCATCCAGTCAGCGGAAAGAATGTACATGATTCCAACTGAATGCAATCTGACAGGACAAAAGATGCAAAAGCAAGCCGTCCTCAGACTTGAGGGAAAGGCAAAGAATCATATGGACGTTGCTCTCTCTCTCTGTGAGTAAGGGTCAGAAAGCTTCCCCTTCAGTAGGCCCCTAGAGAGGTCAAAGTAATCTTAAGAATAGACAAATGTCATTATGAATGAAAAGTTAAATTCACTAACCCCTTTCCTGCATTTTTGCTCTGCTAAAATTTGAGCAAGGAGCAAAAAAAACAGCTTGAGGAAGGAAATATTTTACCTTTTCCCGGGTTCCATGTGATTGTTCCAACTGAATGTAATCTGACAGTGAAGGTGAAATCAGCAAAGCTGGAATATTGGATCCACTTCTATTGCATGTTGTATGAACTCATGATCCTCGGTCTGTGTGGAAAAGGCTCAGAGAGACTTTTAGTCTTGTGGAATGTGGCCAGATGAGTGGAGGGTGATGGTCTTGACATTGTGGTTTCCACGCGGGTCATTACTGCTCTTTCTGCCAAGGAATGAATGTGCTGTTTGCCGATTTTTTTTTGAAATTTCACTTTCTTTCCTATTTGGGCACTAAAACTCTGATTCCTAGCAGATTTTCAAATTCAAATTGCTTTTATTGTCATTCAAAAATAGATTTGAATGAAATTGTCGTTACCATGCAGTCATAAACAATAAATAGCACAAGACACATAATTACATAGGTTTAACACAGACAACCATCACAGTGATTCCTCCAGGCACACCCTCACTGTGATGGAAGGCAAAGAAAAGTCTTATCTCCTCTTCTGTTCTTCTCCCACGGTCAGGCAGTCAAACTGCTGCTTCGATGCGATAGAAACATAGAAACATAGAAACATAGAAAATAGGTGCAGGAGTAGGCCATTCGGCCCTTCGAGCCTGCACCGCCATTCAATATGATCATGGCTGATCATTCAGCTCAGTAGCCTGTACCTGCCTTCTCTCCATACCCCCTGATCCCTTTAGCAAAAAGGGCCACATCTAACTCCCTCTTAAATATAGCCAATGAACTGGCCTCAACTACCTTCTGTGGCAGAGAATTCCACAGACTCACCACTCTCTGTGTGAAGAAATGTTTTCTCATCTCGGTCCTAAAAGACTTCCCCCTTGTCCTTAAGCTGTGACCCCTGGTTCTGGACTCCCCCAACATCGGGAACAATCTTCCCGCATCTAGCCTCTCCAACCCCTTAAGAATTTTATATGTTTCTATAAGATCCCCCCTCAGTCTTCTAAATTCCAGCGAGTACAAGCCCAGTCTATCTAGTCTTTCCTCACTTTCGATCGAGGCTCCCGACTTTTGAAACCCCGGCTGGGCGATGGAAGGTCCCAGGCTGAGCCGAGCAGGCCGATGAAGGTCCTAAGCCCCCACCGGGCGATGGATCGTGCCGCGGACGAGCCACGCAGGGTGATGAAGGTCCAGCGAACCGGTCGATCGAGCCTTACAATTCGGGGAGGTCGAAGCTGCAACGGCTGGAGCTCCCGAAAGCCGATCGCCAGCCAGAGACCTGCGAGCTCCCGATGTTGCGGTCCACAGGGCCCGCGGCCGAAGCCTCTGAAGGTGGAGATGGTAAGTCCAGGCCCTGCGACCGGAGCCTTCAAGGTCGATCCCAGCTGGAGGCCACCAACTCCATGGTGTTAGGCCGTAGCGCGAACGGAGATATGACATGGAAAAAGGTCGCATCTCCGTTGAGGAAGAGATTTTTTTTAAAGGTTTCCCCCACCCCTCCCCCACCAACCCCCACATATACACAGCTAAAAATAAGTCATTACATACATCTAAACACTAACAATAGATAAAGAAAGAAAAAAAAGACAGACAGACTGCCGGCGAGCCACAGCTGCAAGGCTCAGCCCCTTCCGGTCATCCCTCCTCTCTTTTAAACAAAGAGTTACAGCATTAACTTGTTTTACATTTGAAAGAACGAGATTGGAAGAGACTCCTACTTTAATATCGCTGCATTTATTGTGTGTCCCGACAAGGAAGGAACTGCAGATGCTGGTTGACACCAAAGATGGATACAAAATGCTGGAGTAACTCAGCGGGTCAGGCAGCGTCTCTGGAGAAAAGGAATAGATGATGTTTTGGGTCGGGGCCCTTCTTCAGACCAAGTCAAACTGGAGTGAGTATTGAAATAAAAAAGACCAGTCAGCCAGTGTGTGCTGCACAAGCACCATAAACATCTCATCTCAGATCTGCATGTGTGATGCTATTTGATAGAACCAGCCTCCCTCCCCATTGACCATCATTGACTCTTGAAAACAGCCAACATAATCAAGAAACATATAAAATTCTTAAAGGATTGGACAAGCTAGGTGCAAGAAAAATGTTCCCGATGTTGGGGGAGTCCAGAACCAGGGGGTCACAGTTTAAGAATAAGGGGTAGGCCATTTAGGACTAAGATGAGGAAAAACTTCTTCACCCAGAGAGTTGTGAATCTGTGGAATTCTCTGCCACAGAAGGCAGTGGAGGCCAATTCACTGAATGTTTTCAAAAGAGAGTTAGATTTAGCTCTTAGGGCTAAAGGAATCAAGGGATCTGGGGAGAAAAGCAGGAGCAGGGTACAGAT
This sequence comes from Rhinoraja longicauda, assembly GCF_053455715.1. NCBI lineage: Eukaryota > Metazoa > Chordata > Chondrichthyes > Rajiformes > Arhynchobatidae > Rhinoraja > Rhinoraja longicauda. The sequence goes on along the minus strand of NC_135953.1, from coordinate 62,521,904 downwards.
TTTGGATGATCACCCATGATCTTATTGATTAGCCCGAAGGGCCGAATGGCCTACTCCTGCACATATGTTTCTATGTTTCTATGTTTCTAAAAACCTTTATCACCCCAGTCATTGTTTCTTCTCCTCTCTCCTGTCGGTCTGAAGATGCAAAACTTTGAAAACACATACTACCAGGTTCAGGAACAGCTCCGTCCCCACTGTATCAGACTATTGAATGGACCTCCCTTAAACTAGGGTGTAATCCTGATCTCCCAACATACATCATTGCAACTCTTGCATTTTGTTTTCATCTGCACTTTTTTTGTGACTGTAATGCTATAACGCTGTAGCCCTATATTCTACACTCTGATTATTTTTGTCTTTGCTCTACCTGGTGTACTTTTTGTGTGGCTTGATTGCACTCTGGTATAGTATGATTTGAGTGGACAGCTCATAAACAATGTTTTTTAAACTATATTTTGGTACACATGACAATACTAAACCAACCAATGAATTAATAGATGAACACTTAACAGGACACACCTGGGATCAAGGAGGGGTGTTCAATCCAGATAATGACAGCACAAATATATGCTGGAAATCTGAAATGAAAACAGAAAAAGATGGAAAGTTTATGACCTGTAACTTGAACTGTTTCTCTTTCTGTGTGTGCTGGCTGCCCCGCGAAATGTTTCCAGCATTTTGTTTTTGTTTAAAATAGCTGCGCATAAGGAAATAATCCTCAGCCTGTCATCTTCTGTGTGTTGAGCAACCAATCTGCTCCCGGGAAGTACGTTATATTTTAAATATATTAACGATGCTGGAAAGCATTGATTTTTACAGGCTTTAGTTGAACTGGCTTTGGTGAAATTATCCCATAGTGTGCAGGATAGTGCAAGTGTATGGGGTGATCATTGGTGGGTTTCATGACCAAGCACACCCAGAAATGTCGGATGGAGAAAGGCAACATTGCGAGAAGGTGGATACTTTGTGGCATTGCTGTAAAGCAGAAAACCTTCGGCCCAGTCTCTTCCTCTACTCTATCAGGCATTCCATTTACCAGGCAAAGTCACGTCGAGATTCAACCCCCTCTTTCTTCTCTCATCTCAAACCAAGTCAGCATGAGGACTTCCCTGTGATCAGAGCCTAGTCCTGGGCTTGGGATTAGTCCCCTTCCTAAAAACAGAGTTCAAATCAGTGAACCCTGCGCTGTAGAAATCAGTGCTGCAGAGATGATTGATCCATGAGACCAAAGACCAAACCTGCTCCCTTCACACTGCTGTGATGATTAAGAAAGCATGTTAAGATATTTACTTTCTTTGGCATCAGAGAAGGTTCAGCATGTCCACAAGGATTCTCTCAAACTTCTACAGATGCGCTGTAAAAAATATTCTGACAGTGTGCATCTCAGCCTGGTATGGCAACTGCTCTGTTTGTGACCACCTGGATCTGTAGAGAGTGGTGCACATAGCCGTGCCCATCACAGGCTTGTCCATCCACCCTATCTTCATGCCCGTTGCATCTGGAAGGCTGGAAGTATTGACAAGGATTCCTGCGATCCTGGCCATTCCCTTTTCGTTTTTCCTTGTGGGAGAAGATGCAGGAACTTGAAAGACCAGGCGGCACGGTAGCGCAGCGGTAGAGTTGCTGCTTTACAGCGAATGCAGCGCCGGAGACTCAGGTTCGATCCTGACTACGGGTGCTGCACTGTAAGGAGTTTGTACGTTCTCCCCGTGACCTGCGTGGGTTTTCTCCGAGATCTTCGGTTTCCTCCCACACTCCAAAGACGTACAGGTATGTAGGTTAATTGGCTGGGTAAATGTAAAAATTGTCCCTAGTGGGTGTAGGATAGTGTTAATGTACGGGGATCACTGGGCGGCACGGACTTGGAGGGCCGAAAAGGCCTGTTTCCGGCTGTAGATATATGATATGATATGATATGATATGTCCAGACTTAGGACAGCTTTACTTCAGAGTTTACACTTTAGAGATACAGCACAGATCCAGGCCTTTGGCCCACCAAATCTGCGCCAGCCAATGATCACCCCGTACACTTGCACTATCCTACAACACTAAGGGACAATTTTACCGAAGCCAATTAACCTACAAACCTGTACGTCTTTGGAATGTGGGAGGAAACTGGAGCACCGGAGGAAAGCCATGTGGTCACAGGGAGAACGTACCATACAGACAGCACCCATAGTCAGGATCCAACTTGGGTCTCTGGCACTTTAAGGCAGCAGCTCTATTGTTGCGTCATTGTGCCGCCCCTCACTGCTTCTTCCCCACTACCGTCAGATTCCCAAACTGATCACCTCTTTCACACCTCCTTATCGGAAGTGGTGCCACATACCCTTCCTCTTAACTCTACCTTGTTTGGTTATTTGAAAAATAGAAACATAGAAAATAGGTGCAGGAGGAGGCCATTTGGCCCTTTGAGCCAGCACCGCCATTCATTGTGATCATGGCTGATCGTTCACAATCAATAACCCGTGCCTGCCTTCTCCCCATATCCCTCGATTCCACTAGCCCCTAGAGCTCTATCTAACTCTCTTTTAAATCCATCCAGTGAATTGGCCTCTACTGTGGCAGGGAATTCCACAAATTCACAACTCTCTGGGTGAAGAAGTTGCTTCTCACCTCAGTTTTAAATGGCCTCCCCTTTATTCTTAGACTGTGGCCCCTGGGTCTGGACTCCCCCAACACTGGAAACATTTTTTCCTGCATCTAGCTTGTCCAGTCCTTTTATAATTTTATACGTCTCTATAAGATCCCCTCTCATCCTTCTAAACTCCAGTGAATACAAGCCAAGTCTTTCCAATCTTTCCTCATATGACAGTCCCTCCATCCCAGGGATTAACCTCGTGAACATACGCTGCACTGCCTCAATAGCAAGGATGTCCTTCCTCAAATTAGGAGACCAAAACTGCACACAATACTTCAGATGTGGTCTCACCAGACCCCTATACAACTGCAGAAGGACCTCCTTGCTCCTATACTCAAATCCTCTCTTATGAAGGCCAACATGCCATTAGCTTTCTTCACTGCCTGCTGTACCTGCATGCTTACTTTCAGTGACTGGTGTATGACTTCAAGGTCTCGTTGCACTTCCCCTTTACCTAATCTGACACCATTGAGATAATAATCTGCCTCTTTGTTTTTGCCGCCAAAGTGGATAACCTCACATTTATCTACGTTATATTGCATCTGCCATGCATCTGCCCACTCACTCAACCTGTCCAAGTCATCCTGCAACCTCCTCTTTGCAGTTCCTACTGCCACCCAGCTTTGTGTCATCTGCAAACTTGCTAGTGTTACTTCTAATTCCATCATCCAAATCATTAATATATACTGTAAACAGTTGCGGCCCCAGCTCCGAGCCTTGCGGCACTCCACTCGCCACTGCCTGCTATTCTGAAAAGGACTCGTTTACTCCTACTCTTTGCTTCCTGTCTGCCAACCAATTCTCTATCCATGTCAATACCCTACCCCAATACCATGTGCTCTAATTTTGCTCACCAACCTCCCGTGTGGATCCTTATCAAAAGCTTTCTGAAAGTCTAGATACACTACATGCACTGGCTCTCCTTCATCCATTTTACTTGTCACATCCTCAAAAAATTCCAGAAGATTGGCCAAGCAGGATTTCCCCTTCATAAATCCATGCTGACTTGGACCAATCCTTTTACTGCTATCCAAATGCGCCGTTATTACCTCTTCAATAATTGACTCCAGCATCTTCCCCACCACCGATGTTATTCTGTAACTGTACTTTGGTATTTGCTTTTTGCTCGACTTCAGATTACAGTACAATTTTGAACCATTCTGCTGTTTTGCACTGGTCATTGTATTGTATTTATCATTATTGTATAATTTTCACTCTGTGAGCTTTATGTGAACAAGGAATTTCATTACAACCTGGTGTATATGACAATAGACCAATCTGCATTTCAAACCCCAGGGATATAGATTGGAATTTTTTGGATGGAAATCCACACCCTGCACACACCCCCACCATTACTTGAGATAGGTGAATGGTCCCAACTGGGCATGGAGCCTGTATATAGGTAGCATGATAACGTGCGGTTAATGCAGTTTGGAATGGGAGAAATGCAGCTTTAGATTCACTGCCCAACTGACTAGCATTTTAATCAAAGGTTTTGTGGGCGAATATGTGAACACAACCTGATGGATAAGACAGGGACAGGAGAAGGAGAACAAAAATAAAGGCCTATTGTGAGAATGAACAAGAGAGCCTATGCAGTGTTCGTGGTGCAGTGACGCAGGAGACAGGACAGTGGGCAAGGGGTGGGGATGTAGGGCAGTGGGCAAGGGGTGGGGATGCATCCATGTAGTTCTGGTCCCGTACCAACAATGGAAGCCTTAGAAGTTGGTAAATGAGTGGTCAGTGGTTCAGATGGAGTGCTCGTGGGAAGGCATTTAGCGAAGCTAGACTGCAGACTTGAACATCTTGAAGACATGTTCTTGCTAGTTGTGGAAGCCATCAGTCCACACCATAGCTTAATGTCAGGAAGGTGGAGTGTGAACGTGGCTCCCCTATGAGAGAGGTCTGCTTATTGAGGACCCACACAAAGGCCAGCAGCAGCTCGGCTGGAACCAGAATACTTATCATGAACGTTGAATTCTCTCATCTTAAGTAACTTCTACTCTCCTCTCCCCCCCCCCCCCCCCCCCCCTCACAGCTCTGCACATAGTATCCCTTTTGAGATCACACATGCTCTAGCCCCCAATGGGCCTAACAGGACACCACCTTGCCTGAGGTCATTTTAGTTTAGTTTAGCTTATTGTCAAGGTAGAGTATAAAGCTTTATTTGTGGCTTGCCCTGGTTGGTGATCGTCATTTCTCTCCTCCAACTCTACAACGCCCCACCCCCACCCACTACTTTAGTCTGAAGAAGGGTCCCGACCCGAAACATCGCTCATCCTTTTTCTCCAGAAATGCTGCTTGACCCCGCTGAGTTAATCCACCACTTGGCGTCTGTCTTTGGTATAAACCTGAATCTGCAGTTCTTTGTTTCTACTGATAAATATAAACCTGGTCCCCAATTTCATGTGGAAGAAGGAAGAATAATTTCTTATTCACAGGGGTGGGAGCTGGGGAAGTATTCCCTGGCAGGAGAGGAACTGTGCTGTTCTTTACCAGGGTGCTGTCTGCCCACTTAGTGTGTTACTTCAATCAGTCACAACTAATGTAAAGAAATGTGGTGAAACTCATAGCTTCTCCAATGGTACTTTATCTGCCGACTTACATTCATTCAGTGCAGGGGCACTTGATTATCATTTCTTCCTGAACCTGGATCACATTTTCCATTGCGGTCTGGACATTCGTGGACAGAGTGAGTCTGTTTTTAATTTGGGTTGTCTGTTCTGCTTGAACTACCATGAGAGTTCACTTTCTGAATTAAATATTTCTGGAAGAACATTATTCCAATATTTCCCAGGAGCTAATCTGCATAGATTTTTTAGCAGAAAGTTACAAAGAATTCCTCATACCTTGTTCCAAATTTGTTGATTCCCTATTGCTATTTTGAGCAGGTCTGATCACGTAATGTATGTCGGGATTTTGCAGGAAAAGCTGACATCACCGGACATCAAAAACCGGCACAGTAGCTCGGCGGTAGAGTTGCTGCCTCACATGCCCAGGTTCGATCCTGACTACGGGTGCTGTCTGTACAAAGTTTGTACGTTCTCCCTGTGACCACATGGTTTTTCACCGGGTGCTCCAGTTTCCTCCCACACTCCAAAGACGAACAGTATGGAGGTTGATTTGGCTTGGGTAAAAATTGTAAATTGCCCCTAGTGTGTAGGATAGCGCTAGTGTACTGCTGGTTGGTGCAGAAGGTGGGCCAAAGGGCTTTTTCCACTCTGTATCTCTAAACTAAACCATACGGACTCCCACCACTTTCTACTGTTAGCCCAGTTCATGAGTCTTGAGGTTCCAGAAATGAGTGCAGAAGCCTTGGACTTGCAGAAGCTGGTTTCATTGGCCTTTTCCCGACTGCAGCCCACTGTCCAGAGAATGTGAAGTTTTAATTACTCTGCCTCGGGATAGTCCTGGCATAGGATTACCTTCCCCATTCAATCAAATGGATAGGAACAGGCATGAGGAATGAGTACCACCATATAATTTTATAAGGAGCAACGAAGACTGCGAAAAGTGAACACTGCCCAGTCCATCACCGGTTCTGACCTCCCCACCATTGAAGGGAATTACTGGAATTGCTGCCTCAAAAAGGCAGCCAGCATCATCAGAGACCACACCACCCTGGCCACACACTCATTTCACCCCTGCCATCGGGGAAAAACGTACAGGAGCCTGAAAATTGTAGAGGTCCAGGGTCAGGAACAGCTTCTTCCCTACAGCCACTCGGCTATTAAACACTACAACCTCAAATAAACTCTGAACTACATAGACTATTATTGCACTATTATTATTTGTTATTTTGTGTGTACGTATGTATGCGTGTGTGTGTATATATATATGATATATATCATATATATATATATATGATCTATATACTGTATATATGTATTTGTGTGTATTTATACACACACTAAACTTTTTCTTTTCCTCTCTCGTTTATTATATTGTTTACAGTGTACTATGTTTACATATTCTGCTGTGCTGCTGCAGGAATGAATTTTATTGTTCTATCTGGGACAAAAGACAATAAAACTTTCTTGACTCATGCTTGATTCATAGAAGAATGCCCATGTTTAGGGCTATGGAACTAGTTTAGTTTAGCTTAGTTTATTGTCACATAAACTGAGGTCCAATGAAAAACTTTTTGTTATGTGCTATCCAGCCAGCGGAAAGACTATACATGATTACAATCGAGCCGTCCACCGTTTACAGATACAGGATAAAGGAAATAATATATAGTGCAAGATAAAGTCCAGTAAAGTCTGATTATGTGCTACTATGCTGAGAACTATTTTCTGCACTCTGCATTATCTGCCCCTTTACTCAACCTATTGTACTTGAGTTTGACTCAATTGTATTTATATATAGTATTATCTAATCTGATTGGATAGCATGCAAAACAAAACATGCAAAACAAAGTTTTGCATTGTTCCTCAATACAAATGACAATAATAAACAACACACCTAAGCCCGAGTTAGGGCGAGCAGTCAATGTTTCTCTCCGCTGCTTCAGTGGAAGAGCTTGAAGGAAATTCTGAACCACTAGCTTTAGAGTGTCAACTAAATGTACTGCTCCTTTGGAATGTTGTAAAAATTCATAATATTTAATGAGTAAGATATTTACTCTCCTATAAGCTATTTAAAATTATGTAGGCTGACGTAACTCTTCTCCTCAATCATCACCCACCTATTTCTTAACAGTCTCACACACGTTTTCAATCTTTTAGTTAATTTGCCATTAATTCCACGAACCACAGTTTTTTTGTAACAGCTTTACTTTGCAGAAGGACATTGATTTATATCCACGGGCTAGCTCTCATCCTCAAGGGGCCATTTGAACATAACCTATCCACCAGGAAACCAACAGGATCAGGTTGAACCCTGGTTTTACACTCCGTCTGATTTTACTTTCCATTGAAGTCGATTGCAGGAGATGTAAAATTAACATTCAGTCCAATCCTGTCAGTACCTGCCAGGCAGGTTCAGTTAAAATGACCCCTAATAAATCCAGCAGATGGAGTGAGGCATGAACTGTGGCTTCAAACTCCTTTTACTTTTTGGTCACTGTGCTCTTTTCTCATCTATTTATCAGCTGCAAAGAGGACCTTTATTTCCTCCTCTCAATATTTTTTTGTGGATCCAGGATGAAATTCTATCTTGCCTCGGCACCCTGTGGTTAGATATTTGTCTGAATTTTGTCATGACCATTCTGGGGGTCAGGGTGAAGTGAGGTGTACATAGCCTGTAATGGAAATTAGTAACATGGTACGATGGATGTCTTCCAAATGTGTAACGTAACCCAAAGGGTCGTTTGTTGAGATGGCGAAGCAAAGGATTGGGAAAAATTATGTCAAAACAGTCAATTCTTCATCCTTTCCGTTTACCTGATATGGTTTTACTTGCTTTCAATATATCCTTTGCACTCCATTCATAACCAGAAATAAGGCAAAGGGTTTACTTAACATGAAGCTGGCCAGTGCAAAATAGATCAGAACAGAAATGTTGAAAGCAAGTCTGTCGACATTTGAACCCAAAAACCGGTTAATATTTCAGGACTCTACATAGAGACTAAACTTGAATTATTAACCTGTCTTTCTGCGGGTGCTGGCAGACTTACTGCACATTGATAGCATCGTCTGAAATCATTTCTCATCTCCAGCAGTCACGGTGAGGTCACCTTACAAATTAGTGCCCTCTGTCAGGAAGGCTTTTCAGGAGCACCTTATCACCGTCATTGCATCTCCTTCCATCCGCTCATGGAAAGTGGAAAATTCCAGAGTGAACCACGCTTAAATTCTGTATATACTCACCCAGTGGGTGAAATGACAAACTAGACACTGGGGAAAAAAAGACACAGAGTGCTGGAGCACTCAGCAGGTCAATCTGCACCTTTGCAGAACATGGATGAGTGACGTTTCAGGTCAGAACCCTTCCAGGAGCTGGAGTTCGTTTAATCCTCTACACTAAAGATACTCAATGAACATCCTGTTTGGCTACAATCTGCCTGTGCTTTTCAAGTCAAAACAGTATAGCACTTATTATTTGAGTTAATAGTTATTTAGGTAAATAGTGTGTTGGTGGCGTGAGCGACAGGGTGTTGCATGTGTCTAGTGCCCTGGTATAAAACCAGATGCAGCTGGCTAGCAATTTTTGCATAAAGGGAGCCAAGTGCATAAGCCTCCCCCTGCCAGTCCATAACCTCTGCATCATCAAGACTCTCGCAGTGCCTCCTCGTGGCAACACATGGGAACTGGGCCCACCTTCAGTCCCAGGCTAAACTGCGTGGGGATCTCGGAGGAGCTTTGGCACCCAGAGATGCGATGTGCAGGCCCACTGGCGTGTGGATACGGCCTGGCGTCCATCAACCAGGTCCCAGGTATGGGTTAAATAGCACCCCGCTGCCTTGTGGGTAAGACTCAGGAAAGCCAAAGGCACTGGAGCTGGAGTCCCTGGAGACGGCCGGCTGATCCCTCCTGTGTCCGCCTTCCGGCAACTCCTGCAACCTAGTAGGTCCCAGATGTAGCAGCCTCTGGAATCAGCCTATTAGGTCGAGTGGGGAATGCAGATGATGGGCAAGTCTGGCTCAGCGGCCAAATCAAATGGAGAGGACACTTCATCCTTGCTGGTCACAGAGGACAACACCAAGCCGCACCATCACCTCCTGCAGATGGACGGATACCAACCAGAGGACCACAGATGAAAGATCCCCCTCCCCAAGCAGGACAACACCAAGCCTCACCATCATCTCCCGCAGATGGATGGATGCCAAGCAGGTAAATAGTACCTAGTGTGATGTGTGCCACAGTCTGTGGTAACTGGTGCCCTAACAAATCTTCCTAAAACTTAGCAAGACCCATATTTTCTGTTCGTAAAGCTCACAGCCTTGTTTTATACAGATCACATCCAAGATATTTTACCTTCTGATATGGGGCAGATTTCATTGATAATGAGTTAATTACATTGTAATTGTAATTCAATTTCCAGATCTAATGGGTAGAAACAAAGAACTGCAGATGCTGGTTAATGCACTAAAGGACACAAAGTGCTGGAGTAACTCAGAAGGACAGGCAGCATCTCTGGAGAACGTGGATAGGTGACGTTTCGGGTGTAGACATTTCTTCAGTTCTGTTGGGTATTGAAACTGAAGAAAATAACCTGGATGGACATAGCTAAATCCTGTACTTTGGAAATTGCTTTACTGCATTTTAATGGTTTTCACCATGAGTCATCCTAATGCAGCTATTGCATAAGGATTACATCTGCAAGGTTACCAGAAACAGTATTGCTGGGTTTCTCTGTGCAACACCACACTGTTTCAGCGCATTGCAAGTTTTTGCAGCTGTGAACACATGATTGAGCAGCTGTGATCTTGGCTGAACCGCTTTGAAGGGAAACGTCACAATGCAAGCAATACTCTTCCAGTTCCTGGTGATTGCTGCTCCTTCACAATGGATCATGCAATAATGAGATGGATACGCAGTCGTAGAATGCTCCCTATGGTTCAATGGTTCAATGGTTCTTTATTGTCATGTATGCACAGCACTGTGAAATTCTTCTACACAAATGCACAGTCGCCACAATGTTGGTGCCACTCATAGTCCAAAGTGCAAAGTCTAGTCCAGGTGTTGGAAGTCCTGGAGTGCCCCCCATCCAGGTAAGCCTGGGTAAGACCGACCCGACGTCCCTCTCCTCTGCCGACCACCTGAGTGGCGCCTCCTGCAGTCAGCCTTGAAGGCGCTGGAGGCAATATCCCCCGGTCCCTCTCCAACCGGCCCACTCCTCGCGTCCGTTGCCACCAACAGCTCCCTCCTCCACTTTCCAGTCTTCTGGGCCACGAGCGTCCCCCGCACGTGGCTGTTGGGGCCTCGTTCTCGGTGGCCGACGGGTCTTTGTTGTTGTTGGCCACAGGGTCCGTCCTTGTCCCTTGTTCTCATCGGTCCTTGTCTGGTCTGTCATCGTTCTTGGCGGACACTTCGATCCGCCGGGCTCGTCTTCGTCCCAGGCGACCTCCGGCCGGGTCCAGTCTTGATCGGCGCCATGCTGGCGGCCGGCTGGCAAAGAGAGAGGCAGATAAGATAGAATGATAGAGTAAACAGGAACTGTTGACTGGACCAGTGAAAATTGTACTGGAGACATCTTTTTGTGCTTTGCCAACATCACTTGCCTCTTAGTTAGACACAAAATGCTGGAGTTACTCAGAAGATCAGACAGCATCTCAGGAGAAAAAGAGCGGGTGCCGCTTCGGGTTGGAATCCTACTTCAGACTGAAACGTCAGCTACACTTTTTCTCCAGAGATGCTGCCTGACCCGCTGCCTGACCAGCATTTTGTGTCTGTCTTTGGCATAAACTTGCATCTGCAGTTCATTTAAGGTCGGCACGGTAGCATAGGGGGAGAGCTGCTGCCTCACACTGCTAGAGGGGGGTCATCCAGATTCAGGGACAGTTATCAGGCAACTGAACTATCGTATCACCAACTGGAGAGTGGTCCTGACTTACCATCTACCTCATTGGAGACCTTCGGACGATATTTAAGTGGACTTTACTGGTCTTTATCTTGCACTTAACGGTATAGCCTTTATTCTGTTTCTGCACACTGTGACCAGCCTGATTGTAATCATATATATAGTCTTTTCACTGACTGGATAGCATGCAACGTGGGTCACGTGTCGCTGCGCCTAACGGCTGCGGCTCGCTGGCAGTCTGTTTGTCTTTTTTCCTTTTTTTTTGTTTGTGTGTCGGTGTTGGGATGGTTTTTGTTTCTGTTTTTGGCTTTTATTAGGTCTCTTCCCCGGGGCGCAGCTCGGCCGCGGGGCCTTCCATTGCCCGCGGGGCCTTCCATCGCCCGGTGCGGCTCGGCCGCTGGACTTAACATCGTCGGCGCGGCTCAGCCGCGGGACCTAACAGTGCCCGGCGCGGCTCGGCCGCGGGGCCTTCCATCGCCTGGTACGGCTGCGGGACGTTCCATCGCCCGGCACGGCTCGGCTGGGGAACGGTTCGGCGCCCGGCGCAGCCGCGGGGCCTTCCATCGCCCGGCACGGCTCGGCCGCGGGACTTAACATCGCCGGCCTTCCATCCCCTTGCGGGGGCTGTGCGTGTCGGTCGCCTCGGTAGGGGTCGAGCTGCCTGTCCGTGGGCATGGGGGGAAGAGAGTGGAAGTTTTGTTGCCTTCCATCACAGTGAGGGGGTGTTTGGAGTCACTGTGATGGATGTTTGTGTTGGGGTCGTGTGTCCTGTGTTCTTTTCTTTTTTGTTGAGTTCTGTGACTGCTGTAATTTCGTTCGGTATCTGTACCGAATGACAATAAAGTTCAATTTTTTTTAAAAAACATTGTTCACTATACGGTATGGGGTATGGGGAGAAGGCAGGAACGGGGTACTGATTGTGAATGATCAGCCCTGATCACATTGAATGGCGGTGCTGGCTCGAAGGGCCAAATGGCCTACTCCTGCACCTATTGTCTATTATCTATTGTATACATCAGTACAGGTGACAATAATAATAAACTAATTATAAACTAAATGGGACTAAACTATTACCTATAAAGAGAGATTGGACAACTTGGATTGTTTTTGCAGAAGTGTCAGAGGCGGTGGGGAGACCCATTAGAAGTAAAACAAATTATGAGGCATTGGAAGGATATACAGTCAGAACCTTTATCCTTGGGTGGAAATCTCAAAAGCTATGGACATACACCTTATGGTGAAAGATGCAAAGTTGAAAGGAGATGTGTGGGGCAAGACTTTTTACACAGAGGGTGGTGAATGCCTGGAATGTTCTGCCAGGGGTGGTGGTGGAGCGGATGTGATGTAAGGCAGAGGCCTAGCATTTTGTGTCTATCTTTTAGATAGGCACTTCAATATGGAGGAATTGGAAGGAAATGGAATATACACAGGAGGAGGCATTAGTTTAAATTGGCATCATGTACAGCACAGACATTTTGGGCATAAGAGGCATTCTATTTGGGCATTCTATGCACTAATGGAACTCATGGTGGAAGATAAATATCATTGGTGATTTAACCTACAATAGGAGCTGCTTATTTATGTCAATAAACCAACATTTACACAGATTACATGTGATGTCTAGCGATTTGGACCTTGATTTGAGAATCTTAAAACTGAGGCATTACTCAGCTGGGAGCAAATGAAGGTCAGTGAGGAGAGGGACACAGGGCAAACAGGATGATGCAGAATATAGTACGCACATCAGAGTCATGGATTATATTTTTATGAAGAATTGAAGATTGGAAACCTGCCAGGAGTTCACTAAAATTGTCAGGAGTTGAGATAATAACAGTGTGATTTTGGGAGCACAGTTGGTCAGTGGATGGGTCGAAGGTATAAGATGGCGACATTAGTTACTGCACAGGCATGAAGCAGGAAGGTTACCACAGGGCCAGTTGTGACATTGAGGATGGAAACATTCTGGTAGCTGTCAGGCAGAGGGACGGAGCCATGGAAAAGGAACAGAGTTTTTGCTTTCAGTTATCTGTGCATCTCGTTTAATACCTTCCTCGAAGTTTCACATTGTTTGTATGATTGATGCCACAAGTCATTTGATAAACAAGCAACTAACCAAAGCCTTAAAATTCAGCAACTTTTGGACTATTATCTGGATCGCCCCAAACAGCTGCAGGGAAGGAACATCTGGCTGAGTCAGCTGAGGTGAGCCACTGCTGGCTGACCTCATTCAGATCAGTGTGTTTGAAGAAAACAGGAAGATCTCTTCATCTCGTTTTCCCTCCACTTTGACTCTCCATCCAGCTGCGTACATCAACTTTATTATTCACAAAATTATCCTTTCAAAACATCACTTCGAGAAACATGAGTAGCAAGTTTTTTTTACTGAAGTGGTCTCTTTGTAACTTGACTTAAGCACTTCTCTTCACATTCCTCACTTCCCCAACCAAGACAAACACATGACTGTATCTACGTAGCCTCCTTTCAATAAAAAAATGTCTTTTTTTAAACCAAAGATAGAAGAAGCATAAACTAAGGTTCCAAAGACCCTGGGGTTTAACCATGACTGAATGAAACATACTCAATGTACATCTGTTTACCATCAGCGCTCTGTAAGGCAAAAAAAAAAAAGCACATCTTTGAAGTCCAATTTTAGCTATTGTGAAATGTTTTAACCCAGCTGGTACACACTTGATCACATTTGGGTAATTAAGAACTCTACAGAAAAAAAGTGCCTCATAAATTTTTTTCAGTCTAATGAAAGCACTACATTATGGGAACTCATTTTATGTCTCACCCTGCCCCACTTTTAGTAGCACGATTAGGTTAAGTAGGGTGCATTTACTGATAGATTGTTATTGGTATAGTTGATGTTAATTTCATTAAGTTTTATTCATAAAATATCTGTTAACTTTAATTATTGCAGAGTAGCTAGAGCAAATGCACAGTCTTTTACCCAGAGTACGGGAATCAAGAAACATAGAAACATAGAAAATAGGTGCAGGAGGAGGCCATTTGGCCCTTCGAGCCAGCACCGCCATTCATTGTGATCATGGCTGATCGTGCATAATCAATAACCCGTGCCTGCCTTCTCCCCATATCCCTTGATTCCACTAGCCCCTAGAGCTCTATCTAACTCTCTCTTAAATCCATCCAGTGATTTGGCTTCCACTGCCCTCTGTGGCAGAGAATTCCACAAACTCTCTGGGTGAAAAAGTTTCTTCTCACCTCAGTTTTAAATGGCCTCCCCTTTATTCTATGACTGTGGCCCCTGGTTCTGGACTTGCCCAACATTGGGAACATTTTTCCTACATCTAGCTTGTCCAGTCCTTTTATAATTTTATATGTTTCTATAAGATTCCCTCTCATCCTTCTAAACTCCACTGAATACAAGCCTAGTCTTTTCAATCTTTCCTCATATGACAGTCCCGCCAGAACTAGAGGACATAGGTTTAAGGTAAGGGGCAAAGGTTTAAGGTGAGGGGCATAGGAACCTAAGGGGCAATTTTTTTACACATATCGAATGAACTGCCAGAAGAGGTAGTTAAGGCAGGTACTATCACAACATTTAAGAAACATTTGGACAGGTACATGGTGAGGATAGGTTTAGAGGGATATGGTCCAAATGCTAAGAGGCATCTAAAATAGCAATTCAACATGGATAGAAACGTGGACACCTGGATATATTTATGTTCCAAGGAGTGGGTCTAGGTACTAATTTTTCTGCTTAATTGAGGTACTTATGGAATATGTGGCAGATAACATCGGTGATTTGATCTACAGCAGGAGCTGCTCTATCTGTAATAATACATCCGCCTGGCCACAGATTACATGTAATATTTATTTGTGTCTGTTGAAAGCCGAGACTGGGCCACGAACGATGCTGCTCTTGGAATCAGTGAAAAAATAAATAATACTTGCTAGAAAATAAGATTAAAAGATAGCTAGTGAAAATTCCAGGAACGTTTTTTTCCCTTTTCTCCATCCAATTGATAATTGCCATGAATAAAAACTTTCTGCCCACACACATTATTATCTTAAAGAACAACATTCACATGGCATTGAAATGTTTAACTGGCAGTTAAAGCAGTCTTGTTTCTTCATATAAAGCATGGATTTATTAATGCTCTCATTTTAACTGCTTTGAGACAATCCAATTAAAATAAATAAGGTAGTTTTCCTCTAATGCACTCCTGACAGGGAGATTCACAGCCCTTCCAAAAATTAAGCCAGATATTTGTGCAACGTTGCAGCCTTTTAAATTAGCGAATGGTATGTTGGCATTCATAGCAAGAGGATTTGAGTTTAGGAGCAGGGAGGTTCTGCTGCAGTTGTACAGGGCCTTGGTGAGACCGCACCTGGAGTATTGTGTGCAGTTTTGGTCTCCTAACCTGAGGAAAGACGTTCTTGCCTTAGAGGGAGTACAGAGAAGGTTCACCAGATTGATCCCTGGGATGGCGGGACTTTCATATGAGGAAAGACTGGATAGACTGGGCTTGTACTCGCTGGAATTTAGAAGACTGAGGGGGTTCTTATAGAAACATATAAAATTCTTAAGGGGTTGGAGAGGCTAGATGCGGGAAGATTGTTCCCGATGTTGGGGGAGTCCAGAACCAGGGGTCACAGCTTAAGGATAAGGGGGAAGTCTTTTAGGACCGAGATGAGAAAACATTTCTTCACACAGAGAGTGGTGAGTCTGTGGAATTCTCTGCCACAGAAGGTAGTTGAGGCCAGTTCATTGGCTATATTTAAAAGGGAGTTAGATGTGGCCCTTTTTGCTAAAGGGATCAGGGGGTATGGAGAGAAGGCAGGTACAGGCTACTGAGCTGGATGATCAGCCATGATCATATTGAATGGCGGTGCAGGCTCGAAGGGCTGAATGGCCTACTCCTGCACCTATTTTCTATGTTTCTATAAACTCTACATCTGGAATTCCGTAGGGCGCCACCAGCACATGAAACACTTAAATATGAAATTGGAGGCACCTTTGATTGGAAAACTAGAATGGAAATTGCATTTTATCCAACGCAATAATCTTTGCAGATTATCCCGCACCTTCTGCCACTTTTCAGATCCTTTGACACACTGCTACTCTGCTCCTTTGACCCATCAATTCCTCATTTCCTCCATTTACCTTTTGTTCTATAAGTTACACAGCAATCTGTTTGCTTTAGAGCTGAATGACAAACCTTGTAAACCTTGTAAACCTTGTAAACATTTTTGCAGGATTTCATTTGTATTTGTGCCAGAATACTTTTACAAGCTTTAGACTAGCTCCTACAAATTTTAGGAAAGTACGTGTACCTCACGTACTGAAAGACACATATGATCTGAAGGACTCACCAACGGAACTGACAACAGCTACCTCTGATCTTCCTGCTTTTCATTATGACAATTATAGGGTTTCATTCAGAGATGTTCTTGTATTACACTGTAAGATCTTATCACGGGGCACATGGACAATGTTGGAATAATTTCAATTTCTGTTAAAACACCATACATTCAGACATTCATATAACTACATGATGTAGAATCATAAGATCATTACAGCACAGAATGGTGGCTGAATAGAGAATGAAGCACAGTCTTTTGTCCAAAGAGTTTTCTGGTTATCTTAATGCTGGTGATCAACATGAAGACTCTTATCGAAAAGTGTTTAAACAAACTCATTCCCTATGTATTATATTTAGATTGATACATTTGACCTCCTTCGGGTTTATGATTTCTTTTATTTTTGAGAATACTTCTAATTTTGTTCAGACGAAGGGGTACAACAAAGCTAAACACAAAGTTTTGCAGTAATTCAGTGGGTCTGGCAGCATCTCTGGAGAATATGTATAGGTGACATTTTGGGTTGAGACCCTTCTTCAGACTGATTGTGGTGCAGGCAGGTGGGGGGAGGGAGAGACATCGCCATTAACTTTGCCAGATTTCTTGTCTTCATCTCCTTCTCCGTGGTAAACACAGAGGAGAAATGTTGATTGAGGATCTTACCCATCTCCTGTGGCTCGACGCAGTGACTACTTTGGGTTATGAACAGCCCTAATCTCTCTCTCGAGTTACCTTACTTTAATATACATATATTTCTCTGGATTCTCCTTAATCGTATCTGCTAAAGCTATCTCATGCCTCGTTGTTGTCCTTCACATTTCCTTCTTGAGTTCGATCTTCAATTCCTTATATCATCCAGGTATACTTTTAATCCCAGCTGCCTATACCATACCCATGCCCCCTTCATTTTCCGGAACAGAACCTCAATTTTTCTTGTCATCCAATGTTCCTTATTCCTACCTGCTTTGCCCTTCACTCTAATGGTAAAATATCTTAAACTCTAATCATCACACTTTTAAAAGCATCCCACTTTTCGGATGTTCCTTTGCCCACAAACAACCTACTTTTAGTTCTAAATTGGGGGCAAGGCCAACTTTAATGGCATTGGACAGGAACTTGCAAAAGTTCTGTAAAATAACCACATTTTAGACAATGCAATGTAATGAAAATACCCTTCTAAAGTATTGTAGCAAAACAATGCCTGGATATCATTTTTAATGCAGAAAAAAACCTCCAACAAAATCAAGCAAAATATTAATCCCGAGAAATTGAAGCAATTAGATGGATGCTCAAATAAACCATCACAAAGAAGCCCATGATCACTCGATCTAATTCTCATCTTCTCACCCATGGTGAGTTGCAATAGGGGATAACAAGGTGGAGCTGTGGGAGGGTTTAGGAAAAACATTGCAGAGCATGAACTTTACATAGCTGAAAGGACATTTGACAATACAATACATTGACTTCATTTACACCTCACGCTGCCTTGGCAAGGCCACCAGCATAATCAAGGACGAGTCTCACCACAGCCATTTCCTCCTCCCCTTTCCCATCAGGCAAAAGGTATAGAAGCTTGAAAATGCACACCTCCAGATTCAGGGACAATTTCTTCCCATCTGTTATCAGGCAACTGGACCATCCTACCAAAATCTAGAGAGCAGTCCTGAGCTGCTATCTACCTCATTGGATTCCCTCGAACTATCTTTGATTGGCAGATTGTTTCATACATCCACCACCCTTTGTTTGAAAAAGTTACCCCTCAGATTCCTATGAAATCTTTTCCCTTTCACCTTAAACCTATGTCCTCTCGTCCTCGATTCACCTACTCTGGGCAAGAGACTCCCTGCATCTACCCGATATATTCCTCTCATAATCTTATACACTTCCACAAGATCATCCCTCATCCTCCTGCACTCCAAGGAATAGAGTCCCAGCCTACTGAACTGCCTATAGCTCAGACCTTCTAGTCCTGGCAACATCCTCGTAAATCTTCTCTGTACCCATTCCAGCTTGACAACACCTTTCCTATAACACGGTGCCCAGAACTGAACTCTAAATGCGGCCTGACCAATGTCTTAAACAACTGCAACATGACCTTCCAACTTCTATACTCAATACTCTGACTGATGAAGGCCAATGAGCCAAAAGAGGTTTTGACCACCTGATTTACCTGTGACTCCACCTTCAGCAAGCTATGCACCTGCACTCCTAGATCCCTCTGCTCTACAACACTACTCAGAGCCCTGCCAGTCACTGTGTACGTCCTGCCCATGTTAGAGTTTCCAAAATGCAACACCTCATATTTTTCTGCATTAAATTCCATCAACTATTCCTCAGCCCACTTGGCCGATTGATCAAGATCCTGCTGCAATTTTTCACAACCATCTTCACTATCACTGCAAAACCACCCACTTTAGTATCATCTGCAAACGTGCTAATCTTGAGTATAATCAAACCGCACAAAAGTACAACAGGGACTGCAAAAAAAGAAGGGAAACAGAGTGCAGAATATAGTGTTGCAACAACAGAGAAAATGCAGATTTAAAAATAGTGTAATGGCAGCAATGAGATAGATTTGGAGATAGGGGCTACATCCTTAGCTTATGAAAGATTCGTTCCATAGTTTGAAAACAGCAGGGAAAAACTTGTTCCTGAATCTAGTGATGCGTGCTTTCTAGCTTTTATATCTTCTGCCCAGTCGGGTGCAAGAGGTCCTTGATTTATATTGGATGCTTTCCGGAGACAGCATGAAGTGCAGATGGAGTTGATGGCAGGGGGGAGTATGGTCTGTGAGATGCACCAGGCTACATCCACAACTCTCTGCAATGTCTTGTGGTCTTGGGCCGAACAGTTGCCAATTCTGATAGGATGCATCTGTAGAAGTTGGTAAGAGTTGGAAATATGCCGCGTTTCCAAGGTCTTCTGAGGAAGTAGAGGTGTAATAGTAATGTGGCTGCACCAGGTTTAGGTATATTATTGTCACGTGTACAAAAGTACAGGCTTTGTTTTGCACGCTATCCAATCAAATAAAACCATACATAACTACAATCATGTCAAACTCAAGTACAATAGGTAAGCAAAGGGGAAGATACGCCGAATATAGTTCTCAGCATTGTGGAAAACTCATTCCATAGACAAAGGTGACAAAGGTAGAGGTGAATCGGACAGTACGTGAGGTTATGAGTACCCGAGCTTATTCAACCATCTCCACTTCAGCACCATTGATGCTAAATGGTGTTCTCCATCCCACTCCCTGAAGTCGATGACTCACTGCTTCATTTTGCTGCCATTGAGGGACAGGCTGTTGTCTTGACACTATGGTACTGTTATTATCTGAATGGTGTCAAGTTAGGAAAAGGGGACGTACAACGTGATCTGGGTGTCCTAGTGCATCAGTCACTGAAAGGAAGCATGCAGGTACAGCAGGCAGTGAAAAAAGCCAATGGAATGTTGGCCTTCATAACAAGAGGAGTTGAGTATAGGAGCAAAGAGGTCCTTCTGCAGTTGTACAGGGCCCTAGTGAGAACGCACCTGGAGTACTGTGTGCAGTTTTGGTCTCCAAATTTGAGGAAGGATATTCTCGCTATTGAGGGCGTGCAGCGTAGGTTTACTAGGTTAATTCCCGGAATGGCGGGACTGTCATATGTTGAAAGACTGGAGCGACTAGGCTTGTATACACTGGAATTTAGAAGGATGAGAGGGGATCTTATCGAAACGTATAAGATTATTAAGGGGTTGGACACGTTAGAGGCAGGAAATACGTTCCCAATGTTGGGGGAGTCCAGAACCAGGGGCCACAGTTTAAGAATAAGGGGTAGGCCATTTAGAACAGAGATGAGGAAAAACTTTTTTAGTCAGAGAGTTGTGAATCTGTGGAATTCTCTGCCTCAGGGGGCAGTGGGGGCTAATTCTCTGAATACATTCAAGAGAGAGCTAGATAGAGCTCTTAAGGATAGCGGAGTCAGGGGGTATGGGGAGAAGGCAGGAACGGGGTATTGATTGAGAATGATCAGCCATGATCACATTGAATGGCGGTGCTGGCTCGAATGGCCAAATGCCCTACTCCTGCACCTATTGTCTATTGTCTATTGTATTGTACTAAACTCTCTATCTTCTTCCAGTGCTCCATCTTATAATTAGAATGAAGAACAAAGAGGTAAGTGCAGGAACAGGCACTTCAGCTCACAATGTCTGTGCTGAACATAATGCCAAGCTAAGATAATCTCATCTGCCTGCTCATAGAAACATAGAAACATAGAAAATAGGTGCAGGAGTAGGCCATTCGGCCCTTCGAGCCTGCACCGCCATTCAATATGATCATGGCTGATCATTCAGCTCAGTAGCCTGTACCTGCCTTCTCTCCATACCCCCTGATCCCTTTAGCAAAAAGGGCCACATCTAACTCCCTCTTAAATATAGCCAATGAACTGGCCTCAACTACCTTCTGTGGCAGAGAATTCCACAGACTCACCACTCTCTGTGTGAAGAAATGTTTTCTCATCTCGGTCCTAAAAGACTTCCCCCTTATCCTTAAGCTGTGACCCCTGGTTCTGGACTCCCCCAACATCGGGAACAATCTTCCCGCATCTAGCCTCTCCAACCCCTTAAGAATTTTATATGTTTCTATAAGATCCCCCCTCAGTCTTCTAAATTCCAGCGAGTACAAGCCCAGTCTATCTAGTCTTTCCTCATATGTAAGTCCCGCCATCCCAGGGATCAATCTGGTGAACCTTCTCTGTACTCCCTCTAAGGCAAGAACGTCTTTCCTCAGGTTAGGAGACCAAAACTGCACACAGTACTCCAGGTGCGGTCTCACCAAGGCCATGTACAACTGCAGCAGAACCTCCCTGCTCCTAAACTCAAATCCTCTTGCTATGAATGCCAACATACCATTCGCTTTCTTCACTGCCTGCTGCACCTGCATGCTTGCTTTCAATGACTGGTGCACCATGACACCCAGGTCACGTTGCATCTCCCCTTCTCCCAATCGGTCACCATTCAGGTAATACTCTGCTTTCCTGTTCTTGCCGCCAAAGTGGATAACCTCACATTTATCCACATTATATTGCATCTGCCATGCATTTGCCCACTCGCCTAATCTATCCAAGTCACTCTGCAACCTCCTAGCATCCTCCTCGCAGCTAACACTGCCACCCAGCTTCGTGTCATCCGCAAACTTAGAGATGTTGCATTCAATTCCCTCGTCCAAATCATTAATATACACTGTAAATAACCGGGGTCCCAGCACTGAGCCTCGCGGTACCCCACTAGTCACTGCCTGCCATTCCGAAAAGGACCCGTTTATTCCTACTCTTTGCTTCCTGTCCGCCAACCAATTTTCTATCCACCTCAACACTGAATCCTCAATACCGTGTGCTTTAAGTTTGTACACCAATCTCCTATGTGGGACCTTGTCGAAGGCCTTCTGAAAGTCCAGATATAACACATCGACTGGTTCTCCCTTATCCACTCTACTAGTTACATCCTCGAAAAATTCTATAAGATTCGTCAGACATGATTTGCCTTTGGTAAATCCATGCTGACTTTGTCCGATGATTTCACCACTCATGATCTATATCCCTCCAATCCCGGCCTATCCATGCTGGTATCTAAAAGCCTCCAAAATGCCATTATTTAATTATTTAATGTTGAAAGGCTGGTCCTCTCACACATCAAATCCAGCATCCCTGACTCACTGGACCCACATCAATTTGCATACAGGGCAAATAGATCCACAGAGGACGCCATCTCTCTGGCTCTTCACACTGTCCTGACTCACCTAGAGAGACAGGGCACGTACGTGAGGATGCTATTCATTGACTATAGCTCTGCCTTCAACACGGTCATCCCCACCAAGCTCATCACCAAACTCCACCAGCTGGGCCTCAGCTCGTCATTATGCGACTGGATCCTGGACTTCCTGCTGGAGCGACCGCAGGCAGTGAGAATGGGCCCGCACCTGTCCTCCACTATCACCCCGAGTACCGGCACACCACAGGGCTGTGATCTGAGCCCCATGTTCTACTCCCTCTTCACACATGACTGTGTTCCTGCATTCGACACCAACACCATTGTCAAGTTTGCAGACGACACAACGGTGATCAGGCTGATCACCAACGGTGATGAAACAAAATACAGAGCGGAGGTGCAGAACCTGGCGGACTGGTGCTCCGATAACAACCTGTCCCTAAATACCACCAAGACCAAGGAGCTGATCATCAACTTCCGTAGGTCACATAACGGGGAATACGCCCCGATCTTTATCAACGGGGACAGTGTGGAGAGAGTGTCCAGCTTCAAGTTTCTGGGCACTCACATTTCGGAGGACCTAACATGGTCCAATAACACTGCTGCGCTGGTCAAAAAGGCACAGCAACGACTGTTCTACCTAAGAACACTGAAAAAGTCTGGTCTACCCCAACAGCTGCTGACGACATTCTACCGCTGCACCATAGAGAGCATACTAACACATGGCATCCCTGTGTGGTACCTCAGCTGCACGGAGGCAGAAAGGAAAGCTCTTCAGTGGGTAGTCCATAGAGCTCAGAGGACCATCGGAACACAGCTACCAGCCTTGGAGGGCATCTACAACACACAATGCCTCAGAAAAGCCACCAGCATCCACAAAGACTCTTCACACCCCTGCAACAGTCTGTTCGAACTCCTTCCATCGGGCAGACGATACAAGGCCTTCTACGCCCATACCTCCAGACTCAGGAACAGCTTCATCCCCAGGTCCATAGCTGCTATGAACCGGTCCTGCTGAGCCGGATGGTCACATCGCACAGTGAACCAGCACAGATCTACTTGCACTTTATTCTGTCTTAAAACTGTTACAATTGTTTCATTGGGTTGTTGTTGTTTAAATTAATTAAATTAGTGCATCGTATGGGAGGCGCATTCCCAATCTCGTTGTACCCCTGTACAATGACAATAAAGATATATTGTATTGTATTGTATTGTATTGTATTGTAAAAGCCTCCAAAATTCCATTATTCTATCTTCTTCCACTATCACCCCTGGCAGCTTGTTGGTAGTGGAAGAAAGAAACAGAGAGTGATGGAGATCAACCATGGAGAGAGAAAAACAGACCACATTGCTCAGGACCCTTGCATCAGAATCCTCTTGTCACCTCTGACAATTGATTGAGATCCGGCCCACTACAGTGGTAGACTGAAGCGTGATAAATGTAGTGCTGAAATGGAGCAAGGAGAATTAAATTGTGGAGTTGAGAAATGTTACAGAATAATGAAAGGGTTTAAGCATTGGGGCCAATTATTTTAAAATGTTGGGCATTAGGGAAGTCAGGTAGTGAATGTGAATAAGTTGTCAGCTGAATTGAATGTGGGAGCATAAAGAGGCAGTAGGGATTTGGATTTGGATGAGTTTGTTAAGAGTGGAAGGCGGAAGGCCAGCCAGGAGATCATTGAGATTATAAGGCTTGGGACCAATTTAGACATAGATGAGGGTAAATTTGCCATTTTGACAATTCAGTCATCTATTCAAAATATATAGCAACTGTGTAGGAAGGAACTGCAGATGTTGGTTTAAACCGAAGATAGGCACAAAAAGCTGGAGTAAATCAGCAGGACAAGCAGCATCTCTGGAAAGAAGGAATGAGTGACCTTTCAGGTTGAGACCCTTCTTCAGTCTTCTTCAGACCCTTCTTCAGGACTCGACCCGAAACGTCACTCATTCCTTCTCCCCATAGATGCTGCCTGTCCCGCTGAGTTACTCCCGCTTTTAGTATAGGTCGGCACGGTGGCGCAGCGGTAGAGTTGCTGCCTTACAGTGAATGCAGCACCGGAGACCCGGGTTCAATCCCGACTACGGGTGCTGTCTGTACGGAGTTTGTACGTTCTCCCTGTGACCTGCGTGGGTTTTCTCCGAGATCTTCGGTTTCCTCCCACACTCCAAAGACGTACAGGTATGTAGGTTAATTGGCTTGGTAAATGTAAAAATTGTCCCTAGAGGGTATAGGATATTGTTAATGTGCGGGGATCGTTGGTCGACGCAGACTCGGTGGGCCGAAAGGGCCTGTTTTCGCGCTGTCTCTAAACTAAACTAAACTAAACTAAACTGTTTCGCTTAGCCAAAGCCCGGCGATGCAGTAGATGTAAAACAAATGAAACGCTTCAATCTGGAAAATCAAACATCCCAAGATCTCTGAGTTGCTGATACATTTCATGTGTTGATACTGGCTGATTCAAATAGACTTTGTGCCTTTGTGACATCTGTAGATGTGAAAATAAACAGACACATCCTAACCTGGTGATATTCAAATTCCATTATCAGTTTTGTTTACATATAAAGAAAACTATACATAACGATTCATATTTTCACAAGTGAATCTCGATGAATGGGTGGTAAGTGTTTACTGGGCAGATGGGATATATTCATCATATTTCACTGTTAGCAAACTTTCAATTTGGGTAAGACTTGTTGATAGATTTTTCCTGAAATAACGTTGCAGGTTTTGAAAGCTAAGAATATAGTCTCCATTGTGACAATATAGTTTTCATAGCCCAGACAATGTTTGGCTTGGCATAAAGTGCTGCTGAGTATTATTGGTGGTTAAATTCTTCCTACCATCCTGAATAAGCAAATAAACAAGATATTTTTTCCGTTAATAATATTGCAGAATTTAGTTGCAGTTCTTTGTGATATGTTTTACTTCGCAGACCAGCTCTGATAACATTCGCTGAGAAAGATCATCAGTGCAAAGATTGTATCATGAACAGGACAAGACTGGTGCAACAGCCTGACACACTTGGTTGAGGAAAGGCCTTCTCACTGCAAACACGGAGCAAAAGTACCGGGAATCTGAGACAAAGAGAAAAAATGCAGGAAAAGCTCAATGTCCAGTCGGCTCTTGGTAGGTTACTCTTGAAGGTTAGATCGCATGGGATCCAAGGAGAGATAGCTGATTGGATAGAAAATTGGCTTCATGGAAGGAAGCAAAGGGTGATAGTGGAAGGTTATTTTTTGGACTGGAGGCCTGTGACTAGTGATGTGTCTCAGGGTTCGGTAGTGTGCACATTGATTACTACTTTCCCCTCCGTAACTATTCATTAAAAGTATTTCATCATCTGCAAAATACTTTGGGATGACTTGAGTCTGTGAAGTCATTGTATTAATGCAAGTCTTTCTTTATCTTTGGAGTTAAGCGGTTTTTGTCATTATCAGATATTTTAGTGTCGACAAGCAGAGAAACACCAAAAAATAACATTTCATAGTATTGAGTGTAGAAGTTGGGATGTCATGTTGCAGTTATATAAAAGGTTGGTGAGGCCACATTTAGCGCATTGTGTTCAGTGTTGGGCACCATGTTATAGGAAAGATGTTGTCAAGCTGGAAAGGGTGTGGAGAAAATTTACAAGGATGTTGCCAGAGCTTTCTCTGAGCCTGAGCTTTCGGGAGAGGTTGAGTTTGTTCGGACTTTATTCCTTGGAGCACAGTTGGATCTTACAGAGATGTACAAAATCATGAGAGGAAGAGATTAGGTGAATGCACAGTCTTTTGCCCAGAGTAGGGGAATTAAGAACCAGAGTACATAGGTTTAAGGTGAGGGGGGGGAAAGATAAGAACCCGAGGGACAACATTTTTACACAATGGGTGGTGGGTGTATGGAACATGTTGCCGGAATGAGGTAGTTGAGGTAGTAGGTACTATCGCAATGGTTAAGAAACATTTTAACAGGATAGGTTTAGAGGGAGATGGGCCAAATGCTGGGAGGTGGGAACATGTTGGTTGGCGTGGGCAAGTCGGGCATGTTTCCAAGCTGTTTGACTCTATGACTCTGTAACATTTATTTTCGTGAATCTTTTGCCCTTCTGCAAGGAAAAGAAATATCTTCCATTCTACTTTCCCAAAAATAGTTTTAAGGACTTCCAGGGAAGTTAAATCTACAATATTCAGTATTGATTTCTTGGCCTTACCACAGCGTTATTATAATAGAGGCTATTGCATTAGTGTGATATTTTCCATGTCCCACATTAGCATTCCTGAAGCCTTTTGAATAAGGTTGCTAACATCATACCAAATAATGCCAATTTTGTGCTGTGGTTCCCTTGGAGCTAAATTGAGTTTGTCCAAAATGCAGCTTATACATGATTCTCAAAGCAGGAGCTCCAGTTTCATCTGACAGCTTATTCCAAGTTTCCTCAGATTTCCAGTAAATTAATTTTAAAATATGGTAATATTCTGCAGAAGAGGAAATAATGAAATGACATTGAATGGGTCGTTTGCGGCTCACTTTGCAGTGAGAAGATCATGAGTACAATGGTCTGCCGTTAGATCTCCTGCAATCAGGTGCAGGTAATGCAGAATAAAATCCGCAGGAAAAGCTGACCATGGCAAATTCAACTTTAATGATACTGTATTGCTTTGAAATAGCTGCAGCACCACAAATGAACCTTCATCAAAGAGTAGTCAACATAGAATATTGCAAAGTACAGCAAAGGAACTGGCCCTTCTGCCCACAATATCTATGCTGATCATGATGCTAATATAAATTAACCTCATCTGCCCGCACGTGATCCATACCCCTTCCATTCACTGCTTTTGCAAGACTTTTAGAAATGCCTCTCCAAAAGTCTCTTAAACACACTTTTGCAATGCAACAGATTTATCCCCGTTGAGTGAAAAGAATAGTTACTGTGTTTGAAAAAAAAAATTCTTAATTGAAAACAATGTATTATTTCTGTCAATATGCCATATGAAAGTTAGTGACAGGAAACATCACGGTCAAACGGGCTCAGTTTAGCTGAGTTAATTTCTCTTTTGGCACATCCTGTCAGTTTGAGTTGGCAATTGCAGCACTTTGTTGGCTGAAGGGAACGGGAATGAAGTCCCCTGTTACTCAGTGTGGAACAGCTCACTATTTTGTTTTGCAGATGTAACAGTTATAGGTTGAATGTGATACCTCTTATTAACTGACAACATATGAACAACGGTCCCCAAAGCCTCGTTTTTTAGAGCCCCGACAAGCCAGGCCACTTCTGGGATGGCTTCTACCTCAGCCTTTGTTTCTACAAATCAGCAAATCTGCAATATGCCTCTAGTTGGAGAAGTCTTGCAATTTATTTTTCAAAGTACCGTATCCAAGTTAAATGTTGACAGAACCATTGAAAAATGACCTTTCAGGGGGAAAAAAGTAATCTTCTTTTATTAAAAATGTATCAGGGACTGTGTATTCCTTAACAGAGTGAGGTTTCGTCCAGTTAAAGTTTTTTGTTCAGTAAAGAATATAGCAACCATCCCACTTTTAATTCAGTGGGATTTACCAGACTGACTGTCAGGGGAACATTTTGTTCATATTAGTGAATCTGATAAATGAAAACTGTGCAATGGCAAAGTGGAACCACACATCAGAGATTATACACAGTCATTCTGTCCAAACAGATTTGATACGCTTTGCATCTTACTGTATTGTTTTCAACATTTGTTTGTTGTTCATAACATTCTTTCTTAAAATTGCATTTAATCTTAAAATGACAACGTACAGCATAACCACATGTTCAAGTGCAAGCTCAAGACATTTCAACATTAATAAGTATCGAACTGCTGAGATGGAAGCAAACAGTGAAACCCCAATGGGGCAAACGATCTGTGTAGACATCTGACCCTGCAGAAGGAATAGCTGAGTAATACAAGTGGAGCTCAATGTCAACCAGTCCTACAATTATCATTATTTAATATGACACCAAAATGTTACCCAGCTTGAGGTTGAGTTAGCCGTTAGTTGCTTTGAGTGTCCTTGTAATTTTGAAATGGTGGTCATGGTGCACTCAAATATTTCATAGGCAAATTGTGTTTGACATCTATTTAAGTGAGGATGTTAAAACACATCGGGGGAACATCAGGCAGAAGTATGAAGAACAATGTGCAAAGCTGAGTTGTTGACAAGCCTACCATTACAAAGTGCAGCGTTGCAGCTTATGCCTCCTCTTAACCCCACATACCTAGCCACCCATTCAGCAGAAGGGAACGACCTCCCATCAGTGCTGTTCAACTCGTCATCAGTTAGCTGCTAAATAATTTATTCTGTTTTTTTCATGGTATTTGTGCATTACCGGCATGAACATATTCCCTAGTTGTACTTCATTTGTAGGTAGTTATCGCTTTCTTAAACTGCTGGGCGGCACAGTGGCGTCACGGTAGAGTTGCTGCCTTGCAGCACCAGAGACCCAGGTTCGATCTTAACTACGGGTGTTGCCTTCATGGACTTTGTACATTTTCCCCATGACTGCGTGGGTTTTCTCCAGGTGCTCTGGTTTCTTCCCAAATTCCAAACACTTTCTGGTTTGTAGGTTAATTGACTGTGGTAAAATTGTAAATTGGCCCTAGTATGTAGGATAGTGCAAGTGTACAGGGTGATCGCTGTTCGGCGCGGACTCAGTGGGCCATATGGCCTGTTCATACACTGTCTCTCTAAAGTCTAAATTACTGCAGTCCAACACTTCTACAAACATTTCCTTTCAAGTTGCTAAAGTCTACATGGAAGAGTACATATTGATGGGCAAATTGGTGACTGCTAAGTCTCTGCGCAATGTAGACATAGGATGTTGATTACATTGGTATCAACAATAACAACAATAACTTAACTCAGAGGTACACTGACGGTTATTAGAGATGTAAAAGATATTTTTGACAGCCATGTTAGGACCGTTTCAAGTAAAAGATGTAATGGAAAAATCTGCCTGTCATGACTTTGATGAGTTTTATACAGGAACTGGAAGTAAATGGAATGAACACACTGAAAAAGGTCAATAAAATTACTTATGTTAGAGTCATGTTGAGTGTTTAGCTAACCAGATGGAAAATAAATATTTTGATAATATTTTTAAATAGATTTGATGGTAGAATATGCTCAGTTAATTTGGCAAAACATGGTCAAAAATGCTAGACCATAGAGATGAGGTTAGAGTGGCTGTCCTTGATGTCAAGGCAGCATTTCACCAAATGTACCATTAAGGAGCCCTGGTAAAACCAGAGCCAATGCAAAGCAAAGGGAATACTCTCCGTACGCTTGAATCACACCTCAGACAGTTGAAGATGCCTGTGGTCTTCAAGGGTAAACATCCCAGTGACAGGATATTGCTGCAGGAATTCCTCAGAGCAGTACGTCTTAGACCCACCATCTTCAGCTGATTCACCAGCAACCTTACTTCCATCGTCTGGACAGATGACGACATATTTGTTGCATAGGAAGGAACTGCAGATTCTGGTTTACACCGAAGATAGATACAAAATGCTGGAGTAACTCAGCGGGGCAGGCAGCATCTCTGGAGAGAAGGAATGCGTGACGTTTCGGATCGAGACCCTTCTTCAGACTGAGAGTCAGGGAAGAGGGTAAGGAGATATGGAAGGGTACAAAGAAAATGTAAGATGTGAAAATGGCAGATCAAAGCAGACGATGCTCAAGGAAATGTAGAATTGTTCATTGATGACTGAGGAGAAGGTGACAACGAGGCATAGAAACAGTAAAATTAGACAAAGACATACAAACAGTAAAATTTTACAATTAGGCAATTAGTCATATTTGTTGATGGTTTCGCAATGTTCAATTCCATTAGCAGCTCCTCAGAAAACAGAGCAATTCATATCTACATGTAACCAACTTGACAATATACATATATGAGTTCTAATTGCTAAGCAGCATTTGTGCAACCCACGTTCCAAGCAATCTTTGGTGATGATGATTCTATATTGTCACATGTACCGATGTACCTAGGCACAGTGAAAATCTTTGTTTTGCATACAATCCAGTAAAATCATACTATAGATAAGCACAATCATAGATAAATACAAAAATGCAACAATTGTAGTGTGATAGTAAACAGGAGTTTAAAATGGCAACAACATCACCAGCTTCACCCACCCTTTCCCCCGTCAGAACAGGGATAGTGTTCCCCAAGTCCTTACTGTTCACCCCACCTACCTCCGAATCCAACATATCATTCTCCGATGTTTCTGCCAACTTCAACGCCAAGCTACCGCTGGTCACATCTTCACTTCCCCACTCATTTCTCCTTCCTACAGAGACTGCTCTCAACACAACTCCTTCGTTTGCTCATCCTTCCTCACATTCTCTCCAGAGAAAGTTCGTTTTCTGCAGAATTTCCAGACCTTCTGGCTATTTTCACTTTCACATAAATGCTTTGTACTATTTTGAGAAAGAATAAAAAATGTCTCCATTGCAAAGCTCATGGCTCTAATTGTGATTCATCCTCTCCCAATCCAAAGCACAGAACCCTTTGCCAATGACTTTCCAAAGAAAAGTAGACTCCTGCAAAGCACAATGATCTACCTGTACCCACAGTGGCATCTTCATGAGGTCTCAGGCCAAACACTGGGTGTGCTTGGGCCTGACCATCTTTATTGTATGAAGGGACAACATTAAACAAGGTGTGGAGCAGCCCATCTTTAGAATACTGGGCATTTATACCAGACACGATCTGATGTTACAGTTACCCACATCAATAATTCTCAAAGTGCTTCTTTATCATTTCTATGCAATATGTTTAATCATATTTAGATGTATGTATTCTATCTCTTTCAGCAAGTGTAGGACTCCTACCCATTCTATTAATGGATTTAAAGCAAAGAGGGCGAAGTAGAGAATCCCACTCTCTATAAACAGACTCACCAAACTCATCTCCAAATGCCTGGACCTAGGAGTCAGCACCTTCCTCTGCCACTAGATCCACAGACCATGTCCAGTGAGGATTGGTGACAACACATCCTCCACAAGAATTCTCAACACTGGCGTCCCTCGAGGATGCGTTCTCAGCCCCTTATTATCTATATACTAAAACTCTCGTTTGGTTGTTTGTTTGTTCCTGAACTGCAGCCAAAACAGTACAAGAAAGCCCTTCAATTTTAGGCCCACCTTACTGACCGTCTTCCCTTTGGTGCTAATGGAAGAAGTTTCATTGAAATCGGTGTTATATTTTTAAAGTTATTCACATTTTAAAGTTTAAATCTATCTCCTAGGGAGGGAGGGGGAGGGAGAGAGGGAGGGGGGTAGAGGGAGGGGGGGAGGGCCGGTGGGGGAGGGGGTGGAGGGAGGATAAAGGGGTTTGTGGGGGATGGAGTGGGGGTAGGGAAAGGGAGGAAGGAGGGAGGGGGAGGAGGGAGGGAGGGGGAAGAGGGAAGGGGGGGAGGGGAGGGTGCTGTACCAATGCAGGAGAGGTTTGGTTCCAACGGGTCCACTTGGTCTAGTATTCCCTATACACTCACAACGGTGTGACCAGATTCTGCTCAAACTCCATCTACAAGTTTGCAGATTATATTATAGTGGTGGGTTGAATCACAAATAAATGACAAGATGGAGTGCAGGTAGAAGATAGAGAGCTTAGTAACATGGAGTGAAGACAACAACCTCTCCCTCAATGTCAGCAAGACAAAAGAGCTAGTTATTGAGACATAAGGAAGCTTGTGTCGAACCCAAAATGCTGGAATAACTCAGGGATCAGGCAGCATGTCTGGAGGACATGAATAGCCAATGTTTTGGGACAGGACCCTTCTTCAGACTTAGTAACTTCAGGATGTGTGGAGGAGTACATGCCCCAATCAGCATCAATGGTGCTGACGTGGAAATGGTCGAGAGCTTCAAATTCCTAGACATAAATATCATCAACAATTGGTCATGGTCCAACCACATTGAAGCTACGCACAAAAAAACATACCAACGCCTCTACTTCCTCAGGAGACTAGGGAAGTTTGGCATGTCTCCAACAACTCTTACCAACTTCTACAGTAGAAAGTATCCCATTGAGATGCATCACAGCTTGGTTTGGGAAAGCTCTGTCCACGATTACAAGAAATTGGAGAGAGTTGTGACTGTAGCCTAGTCCATCACACAGACTAACCTCCCCACCATCAACTTCATCTACACTTCATGCTGCCTCATAGAGGCAGCCAATAGAATCAAGGACCTTTTCCACCATGGTCATTCTCCCATGTCTAATGGCGGCATAGTGGTGCAGCTAGGAGAGCTGCCGCCTTGCAGCTCCAGAGACCTGGGTTTGATCCTGACCTCTGATGCTGTCTCTATGGAGTTTGCTCCTTCTCGCTGTGAAGTATGGATTTGCTCCAGGTGCTCCAGTTTCCTCCCACATCCCAAGGCCTTATGGGTTTGTAGGTTAATTGCATAGCATGCAGGGTGTAGATTAAAACCATTGTGAGCAGGTGATTGATAGTTGGGGTGGAGTCGGTGGGCTGAAGGGCCTGTTATCATGTTGTATTGCTAAACCTGATGGCTTTCGATAATGGGTATTGAACGTATTATTGCAGCCTCAGACCAACGGTCAATGCCTTTAGTCATTGCACGAGAGAGAAGGCAACCGTTGGCTGAGAAACATTGCCGGGTGGTTCCTGCAGTGTCAGAATCACTACTAGCTTTGACAGCTAGAGGGTGCTTCCAAAGTGACGATGTTATGGAGCTCTTTGTTTTATTGCTTTGGATATTCAGCAGAGGGCACCATAGGATGGAAAATAATCTCACAACAATTGTTAAAGCAAATGACAAACTGAATTCTCTGTTGATAAAATAAGAAGAGTAAGGTTAGAGTTTTGCGAAGAGTACCCAATTGCCTGGTGGGCTTTGCACTGTGGACTTTGTTATTGAGAAATTGGGCCACATTTGTTTTCACCACTAATTGACCTTTGAAGTTCAAATTGGCACCCCTGGTTGCAGTTCAGTAGCAATTTTGAAAAATACGGATGTCAGGGGTTATACGGGGAAGGCTGGAGAATGGGGTTGAGAGGGAAAGATAGATCAGCCGTGATCTATCCTCTCATGATGTTGGAGTAAACTTGATGGGCCGAATGGGTAAATTTTGCTCCTATAACCTATGAACAGTCGGCGGCAGGTTCACCGTTTGCCACACGTGATGTACAGAGAGTGACGTCAGCTATTTGGAGGATTGATAGTGGAAACTGGGTCATGATTTTTGGCTTCAGGCACATTGTTCCATGTGCTGCTGCCTGCAGGGATCCTGGATCACTGGGCTCTCACCCACAGCAAAATCCACAGGAAACGTTGTGGGCTGCATGGCACCTCAGGAAGGTATTGCTACAACCTAATGGGAGAGTTCTAGGATCAGTGGGCATGGCTCCAGAATAAAAGGAACGTAACTTTAGAAAAGAGATGATGAGGAATGTTGTTCGCCAGAGGGTGGTGAA
Source organism: Rhinoraja longicauda (assembly GCF_053455715.1). Taxonomy (NCBI): domain Eukaryota; kingdom Metazoa; phylum Chordata; class Chondrichthyes; order Rajiformes; family Arhynchobatidae; genus Rhinoraja; species Rhinoraja longicauda. The sequence goes on along the minus strand of NC_135953.1, from coordinate 62,488,279 downwards.
TCTGCAGAATTCATTGCCACAGACGGCTGTGAAGGCCAAGCCTTTGGGTATTTTTAGATTTTGAGATACAGCGCGGAAACAGGCCCGTCAGCCCATTGGGTCTGCACCGCCCAGCGATCCCCGCACATTAACACTATCCTACACACACTAGGGACAATTTTTTTTTAACATTTGCCCAGCCAATTAACCTACATACCTGTATGTGTTTGGAGTGTGGGAGGAAGCTGAAGATCTCGGAGAAAATCCACGCAGGTCACGGGGAGAACGTACAAACTCCGTACAGATGGCGCCCGTAGTCAGGATCGAACCTGAGTCTCCGGCGCTGCATTCGCTATAAGGCAGCAACTCTACCGCTGCGCCACCGTCACGCCCTTTAAAGCAGAAATTAACAAGTTCTTGATTAGTCAGGGTCCCAATGGGGAGAAGGCAGGAGAATGGGGTTGAGAAGGAAAGATAAATCAGCCATGATTGAATGGAGGAGTAGACTGGATGAACCTGACGGAGTGACTTCTGGGCTGGTGCATCTCTTCATTTGTGAATGACTGTCTGGATGGAGCTGTAGGCAGGCATTGAAACAAGACTATAATGAAAATAATAATAATATATTCCTTCATTTGTCCTATACTGGGGAAATTTGCAGTGTTACAGCAGCAAAGTGGATAGCAAGAGACAATCATTATAAATAAAAATAAAGATAAGGATAATTGTCATGATTTACTGTGTTTTTTTTAACTGTTACTGTTAACTGGTCTGTTGACTGGTCTGCTGGGAGTAGAGCTGGTTGCGCAGTCTCACAGCAGTGGGAAGGAAGTATCTCCGATATCTCTCCTTCACACACTTGGGGTGAAGGAGTCTGTCACTGAAGGAGCTACTCAGTGCAGTGACAGTGTCCTGCATGGGGTGGGAGTCGTTGTCCAGCAGCGATGTTATCTTTGCCATCATCCTCCTCTCTCCCACCGCCTGTACTGAGTCGAGGGGGCAACCCAGGACAGAGCTGGCCTTCCTGATCAGCTTGTCAAGTCTCTTCCCCTCCACTGCTGAGATGCTGCTGCTCCAGCAGACCACTCCATAGAAAATGGCTGATGCCGCCATAGTGTTGTAGAAGGTCCTTAGGAGTTCCCCCTGTACTCCAAAGGACCTTAGTCTCCTCAGCAGGTAAAGTCTGCTCTGGCCCTGCCAGGGGAGAAGAGGAAGGGTTTGTGTTTAGTTTAGCTTAGTTTAGTTTAGTTTAGAATCATGGAGTCATAGAGTCATAGTGTGGTACAGCGTGGAAACAGGCCCTTTGCCCCAATTTGCCCACACCGGCCAACAATGTCCCAGCTACACTTGTCCCACCTGCCCGCATTTGGTCCATATCGCTCCAAACCTGTCCTATCTATGTACTTGTTCAACTGTTTCTTAAATGATGGGATAGTCCCTGCCTCAACTACCTCCCCTGGCAGCCTGTTCCATACACCCACCATCCATTGTGTGAAAATGTTGTCCCTCAGATTCCTATTAAATCTTTTCCCCTTCACCTTAAACCTATGTTCCCTGGTCCTCGATTCATCTACCCTGGGCAAAAGACTCTGTGTATCTACCCAATCTACTCCTCTCATGATTTTGTACACCTTATATGATCACCCCTCATCCTCCTGCCCTCCAAGGAATAGAGACCCAACCTACTCAACCTCTCCCTATACTCAGACCCTCTAGTCCTGGCAACATCTTCGTAAATCTTCTCTGTACCCTTTCCAGCTTGACTACAGCTTTCCTATAACATGGTGCCCAGAACTGAACACAATACTCTAAATGCGGCCTCACCAACGTCTTATACAACTATAACATGACTCCCAACTTCTATACTCAATACTCTGACTCATGGCGGCCAATATGCCAAAAGCTTTTTTGACCACCCGATCAACATGCGACTCCATCTTCAAGGAACCATGAACCTGCACTCCTAGATCCCTCTGCTCTACAACACTCCCCAGAGCCCTACTATTCACTGTGGACGTCCTGCCTATGTTAGACTTCCCAAAATGCAATAGCTCACATTTCTCTGTATTAAATTCCATCAACCAATCCTCAGCCCACCTGGCCAATCGATCAAGATCAAGATGTATCAAGATTTAATTTAGTTTAGTGTAGTGGTACAGCGTGGAAACAGGTTGATTGGCCGACTGATTCCGCGCCGACCAGTGATTCCTGAACGCTAGCGCAACCTGCACACTAGGGACAATTTTACCAAAACCAATTAACTACAAACCTATACGTCTTTGGAATGTGGGTGGAAACCGGAGGACCTAGAGATAACCCAAGCGGTCACAGGGAGAACATACAATCTCTGTGCAGACATCACCCATAGTTAGGATCGAACACGGGTCTCTGGTGATGTAAGGCAGCAACTCTACCGCTGTGCCACTGTGCTGCCCTTTACAAATTCATAATAAGAGGAATTGGTTTCATAACAGGACTGGTATTCATTTGAGTTGCATCATCCAATGCCTGGGTGGTGCAGATGTATCTGATTCAAGACTGTATTGGTGAGCAATGGTTTTGAGTGTTGAATGGAACCAAGTATCAGAGCACTCAACTTGACATATCTCATGAAATCATAGAAATTCTTTCTGCACTATTCCCAGGCACAGTTCAAAGTAATCTGGGCAGTGATTTGTGCTTCAACATCTTATTATCTCCTTTTCACTGCTTTCAGGGCCCTCCTAACATCCTTACATGGAGGTCATGCCCCCATCCTCAACCTCGTTCACCTTGATGTTTCGGACCATGACTCCAAACCAAGGCATACTTGTTCCACAGCCCTGCTTCCTCTCCGGCCATTTCCAATAAGCAGCAAAATACCCACTTCCAGTAGTACTCTGGCTGAGTGGAGAAGGACTCTTTAAATGTTGGAGCCATTGCACCACTTAACAGAAGAATGGGTCAGCAGATTTATAGTACTGAGCCACTAATCACTGCGAACCTTACACCAACGAGAGGCCGATTGCCCACTCAAAACCTGCATGGACACAATTGGCATGATCATGATTGAATACCAAATGCAACTTACTTCAGCACAAGCATGCAGGAGGTAAGCACAAAACATAGTTCGAAGCAATCCAATTTCCAGATGTGTTTCCAAGAGTTTTTTTGTGTTCTCCTCTTTTAAATACTTCCGGTGCATTCCAATGCAACTGGTGTTGCTCACCGGGAGTGCAGATTCCTGAAGCCGACAGGATTTCCTGAGCGAAAGCACATGCAGAGGATGGAGTTCCTTAAAATTCACCTGCATTTCCAGATTTTGAGAAACCATCTCCTTGCTTTGCATCATGTGGAACATGAACTAGGGAACAGGGTGGCACTGAGGCGCAGTGGTAGAGTTACTGTCTTACAGCCCCAGAGACCCGGGTTCGATCCTGACCACAGGTGCTGTCTGTACCTTCTCCCTGTGATCGTGTGGGTTTTCTCCGGGTGCTCCAGTTTCCTCCCGCACTCCAAAGATGTACAGGTTTGTAGGTTAATTGGCTTCTGTAAATTGTTCCTAGAGTGTAGGATAGTACTAGTGTACGTGTGATCCCTGATTGGGCAGACTCAGTGGACTGTCGGGCCTATTTCTAAACTAAACTAAACTAGAAGCTTGGAAAAGAGAGCATCTTTTATTTCTGCATCTGGGAGATGCAGCAAGCAGTTCAAGTTGATGAAGGGGTGGTCAAGATTTTTTACCATGGGGTGACCTTGGTGTCACATGCATTAAAAGTTCTGATGTTGAGATACTTCTTGTCAAAGAAATGAACTAACAAGACAGCAGGTCTGGTGAAAATAAATTATAAACCATAAATCATAAAGCACATCCATGCTAATGTGGTGTCAGCAACAAAGGAATATTTTGATGCTCCAGAGATCATTCAAGTCTCATGCCACAATTCTGTTTATTTTTATCAGTACCTGAGCGACAAGGTTATGGAGTTTCACCAGCACTAGTTAGAGGCGTCAAGTTTTCAAGAAATAGAAGGGAGCTTTCATTATCAGCCAAGCATTAACTTGGCAGCAATGGGTTGACTTCCCATTATGTATCTGCCCTGATTTTCCTTTCTATTGAGTTCCCTCATTGCACACATGCTGAAGTTGAAATTCAACACCTTTCACTATTTTAACAGAAGCTAAACTTTCTTTAAAATCATATAATTTCTCCCTTTCTCTGGTCTCTGGTCTCCCTTCCTCCTCCCCCATGCCTAGAAATCTTAAGATTGACATCGGATGCTGAGGACAGCAACATTAGCCCAAGCTCAGAGCCTTCGTACCAGTGGTATAGCAAGCTTGTTAAAGTTTCAATTTTGGTACATACAGAGAGGGCCTGTTCAAAACTGCATGGTAACTTCCTAGCTTTCATTTCCCTGATCTAATCTTGCAAGTCAGAGTTTCTTTGCTATAATGCCTTTGTGAGAGAGAAAAAAATGATTGGAAGGCCATTAATCACATTCCAGAAAATATCCATTCTTTTTCATCTGGCCTTACTGCATAAAATAATGGGTATCCCTCTCAGAACATTATATTTCAACATTCCCTGGGATGCAATGACACATTTCTTGTGTATTATTTGAGCTCTTTGCAAATGCCAGCCACTGCAGGGTGCACTGGATTGATGCACAGGATATATAAAACAGCTACATAATCAGCAGCTCCAATTCCAAACCATTTCTGCCTTTACTTTGGGAGATTGAAGAAAAGTTTCATGTCCTCAAATGTCTGAAATATAGTTTGATCTCCCCAATAATGCATTTGCTCAGAAACTGAGCCAATTTGCATCTGTTTTTGATGCATGAATTTGTCTGAAGTATTTGCAGCCATTCACAAAGTGAGTCCCAGCTGCATGGGGATTGAATCAGGTTATTCTAGACATCATGCTCCTGAACACCAGTTTTATTTGCCTGTCACATTTCCCCCATGTCAAACCATTAATTGGATTAGTTTTGTAGCTTACAACCTTATTTAGATTGGAATAAAATAATGAGTATGTCAGGCTGAAACAATGCATGATTCATAGTGCCATATTTATTTTCAATATATGCTCGCATTAATTTTTTATGAGGAAACAATCAGGGCTGACAGCCTCTATAAAGGCCGAGGCTTCTGTGAACTGGTAAACACAACTTACATACCCTCAATCACTGGGACCCCTGGTTACCACTGAGCACTGAGAACCATTGGGCCCTCTCCTCAGTCAGAAGGAGACCATTGACCTGTTACTTCCCTTTCCACCCTTTCTTCCATTTCTTACTCAGTTTCCTTCCCCACATTCTCTTCCATTTCCATAGGCAACTGCTGCCTGTGAAATGCATGGACTGGGAGTTTATAGTTGACACAAGGAACAAATCAGGACAATGGTTTCTTAAATCAACAATGTCCCAATTCCGGATTTTTTTTCACGATTTCCAACATGTCGATAGGGTTTTACTCTGCATACCAATAACCCTTAGTTTCTAGACAATAGTTTCCATTCTGGGGACCATGTATGGAGAAGTTAGTTCAGTTGAGTTTATTGTCAAGTGTACCGAGGTACAGCAAAAGCTTTTAGTTATGTGGTAATCAGTCAGCTGAAAGACAATACATGATACAATCAATCCATTTACAGTGGATAGATACATGATAAGGGTATAACGTTTAGTGCAAGGTAAAGGCAGCAAAGTCCGGTCAAGGATAGTCCGAGGGTCATCAAAGAAGTAGATAGTAGTTCAGCACTGCTCTCTGGTTGTGGTAAGATGATCCAGTTGCCTGATAAGAGCTGGGAAGAAACTGTCCCTGAATCTAGTGGTGTGCCTGATGGAAGAGGGGAGGAGGGAGGGGTCAGGGTGCAACTCGTCCTTGATTATGCTGCTGGCCTTCCCGAGGCAGTGTGAGGTATAAATGGAATTGATAGAAGGGAGGTTGGTTTGTGTGATGGCCTGGGCTGCGTCCACAATTCACTGCAATTTCTTACGGTCTTGGATGGAGTTGTTGCCAAACCAAGCTGTGATGCATCCTGATAAAATGCTTTCTCTGGTGCATCTGTAGAAGTTGGAGAGAGTTGTAGGGAACATTCCAAACCTCCTAAGACTTCTAAGGAAGTAAAGGGGGTTGGTGTGTCTTCTTGCTCGTTGCTTCAATATGGGTGGTCCAGGAGAAGTTGTTGGTGATATTCCGAGGAACATGAAGTTTTCGACCATCTCTACTTCGACACCATCAATGCAAACTGGGCTATGTGCTTCCTGAAGTCGATCACTATCTCCTTTGTCTTGCTGACGTTGAGAGAAAGGTTGTTGTCTCGACACAGGGACACAAGGTTCTCAATCTCCTTCCAGTACTCCGTCTCATCATTATTTGATATCCAGCCCACAATGGTGGTGTCGTCTGCGAATTTGAAAATGTAATTAAATTTGTACATGGCTGCGCAGTCGTAGGTGTACAAGGAGTAAAGAAGGGGGCTGAGAACGCATCCTTGCGGAGCACCAGTGTTGAGGTATTAAGTGTTGAAGTTAAGACTGTTGTTCTGAGAACAGAATAGGTCAAGTGGACAATTAGTAGTGCTCAATATTATGAACGTTTTAATAGGGTATGAGAAATCATTTCTCACTGCCATTAAGATCAGCAACCAGAGGACACATATTTAAGATAATTGGAATTTATTTTTGATGCTGTCATTTGTTCTGTTTCAAATACATTGCCTGAGGGGTTAAAGGAAGCAGATCTAGTGGATTTCAAAAAGAAATTGGATACAGGAGAAAAAATTGCAAGAGTGGTGAGGGAAGAGGAAGTAATTGGATAGTTCTTTTAAAAATCCTTTGAAGGCTGGTGGCCCATTTGGCTTCCTCGCAGGATGTAGAATTCCATGATTCTTCTCCTTCTTTCTGGAGGAGAGAACATATTCTTTTTACACCAGTTGGTAATTGTATTGGTATTATCACGTGTACTGATATTCAATGAAAACCTTGCATGCTGTCCAGGTAAAAATAAACATCCGTACAGGATTTCAATGAAAAATATACATATATACATTGGGTACTGCAAAAACATGAAGGAAACAGAGTGCAGAATATGCAGATTAAAAAAGTGAAACGGCCACAACGAGGTACATTGAGGGACTGGTATATGTCTTTAGCTTGTGAGAGATCCATTCAGCATTCTAATTAAAGCAGAGAAGAAGCTGTCCTTGAATCTGGTGGTAGGTGCTTTCAAGCTTTTATATCTTTTGCCCAACAGGAGAGGGGAGAAGTTGAACAGCACAATGGAATGGCGGTAGAGTTGCTGCCTTACAGAGCTAGAGACCCACGTTCGATCCTGACTACGGGTCCTGCCTGTACGGAGTTTGCACATTCTCCCCATGACCGCTTGGGATTTCTTCCACAATCCAAAGACGTACAGGTTTGTAGGTTATTTGGCTTCTGTAAGTTGTAATAGTCCCCAGTGTGTCGGATAGTGCTCGTGCACGGGGTAATCACTGGTCAGCATGGACTCGATGGGCCTGTTTCCACACTGTAATTCTAAAGTCTAAAGGAATGATTGTTCGGGCAGCAGGCAATGGTGGTGAACGAAAAGGAGACAATAAGTTACATTTACTATTAATTTAGACGTTTGTTGTTGGAGATATGTGCAGATGGAACATAGCACAGGATCAGGCCCTTCCACCCATATTGTCTGTGCTGAACACAATGCCAAGTTAAATTAATCTCCTCTGCATCCCTCCATTCCCTTTACATCCATGTGCCTATCTAAAAGCCTCTTTAATACCACTAGCATATCTGCCTTCACCACCGCCCCTGGTAGCAAGTTCCAGGCACTCACTGCACTCTGTGTAAATAACTTGCCCGGTGCATCTCTTTAAAGTTTGCTCTTTTCGCTTTAAATCTGTGCCCTCTCATCTTTGATCAATTTATTCCATATAATTTTCCCCACTTTAATAGAATTGAGTTTGCTTGACTTAAAAGGGTAGCTTACTTTCCAGATGCCATTGACATCAGCTCCACTTGATCAATTGGGTCCTTTTGTAGATTTCCTATCTCTGACAGCTTCATTCATTTCCAATTGAGAAGGTGCAACCTAGATTTTCTATGGAGAATGGGTCAAAGCTGCAAACAGTTGCAAAATGTTCTTTTCTCTCATTCGAACTGAGAAGGTTTCGTTCAGGAGATCTTCAATAATATAAAAGCTCTAGGAAGCCATTCAGCCCTGCCAGCTTCTCAGTCATTCAATATGATCATAGCTGACTAGCCAAGTTCAGTAGTTGTTCCCGCTGTAACAATGTGATGGACCATAATGACCCGAGAACAGCAAAGATTTAACATGCCTGCAACAATAACTCAAATAAAGATAATTGTCTTTTAGAGTGTTGTAGAATGCAGTGACCTGGGGGTACAGGTCCATGGTTCCCCAAAAGTGGCGAGTAAGGCGATACAAGGAACTGCGGATGTTGATATCTTGAGCAAAATACAAAGTGTTGCAACTCAATGGATCAGGGAGCCTCAGTGGAGGAAATGGACAAACAATGTTTTGGGCCTGAACTCTTATCGATCTGAACAAAGGTCCCGGCCAAAACATCACCTGTCCAGTTGTCGCTGAGTTCCTCCAGCACTTTGTATTTTGCTTAGTGAGGAAGGCACTTTGCAGCATGCCTTCATCAGTCATGGCCTTGCATACAGGATTTCAGACGTGGAGTTACAACTGTATATGTCATTGGTGGGACCGGACTTTGAGTATTGCGTATAGTTCTGCTCGCCCAAGGATGCCATTAAACTGAAAGGGATGCAGAAAAGATTTGCGAGGATATAACTGAACTGCAGCGCCTGTGTTATAAGGCGAGACTGGATTGGGTGGGACTTCCCCTACAGCACAGAAAGTTGTGGGGTGACCATATAGAGGTATGTAAAATCATGAGGGATGTAGATAATGTGGATAAGAAAATAACTGCAGATGCTGGTACAAATCGAAGGTATTTATTCACAAAATGCTGGAGTAACTCAGCAGGTCAGGCAGCATCTCGGGAGAGAAGGAATGGGTGACGTTTCGGGTCGAGACCCTTCTTCAGACTTTCTAAAGTTGTTCTGGGAAGAAGAAGAAGGAGAAACTTTAGATAGTTCAAGAGTTGGAGATTCAAAAGCTAGAGGGCGTGAATTTAAACTGAAAGGGGAAAGGTTTAAAAGGAATCTGAGGGGCAACTATCACACAGAGGATAGTAGGTGTGAACAAACTCCCACAGGAAGCTTTAGAGGAGGGTACAACTACAATGTTTAAAAGACATTTGGAGATATACAGGAATAGAAAAGGTTTAGAGGGATACGGGCTAAATGCAGGCAAACGGGATTAGTTCAGATGGACACCCTGGTCGCATGGACAAGTTGGGACAAAGAGCCTGTTTCCATGCTGTATAACTCTATGACTCTTTCACTCTCTGTAGGTATTTTGTTCAGAGGATGTGATTTGTATTTGAAAATAATTCTTGGGCAAGAAAGTGGAAGCTGTAAAGGATACTGTCAGATAGAATGAAGATAGACACAAAAAGTTGGAGTAACTCAGCGGGACAGGCAGCATCTCTGCAGGGAAGGAATGGGTGACGTTTCGGGTCAAGACACTTCTTCAGACCCTTCTCGACCTGAAACGTCACCCATTCCTTCTCTCCAGAGATGCTGCCTGTCCTGCTGAGTAACTCCTTCTTTTTGTGTCTATCTTTGGTTTAAACCAGCATCTACTGTTCCTTCCTACACAGAGAGAATGAAATTGGATTAAGCAGCACAAATGGAGGTGGATGCCAGCAGAATGTTGCTGAGCCAAAATGTTTGCTGTTGTGCTGATCTTCACCATCGCAGCTTAATGTCTGTTTGAAAAATGAAAATAAATATGTAACCATATAACACCACCTTAGTTCCCAGTGGATGTAAATTTCATCCCATAACTCGTCATAAAAATAGATGATATAAAGAATCACAATACTTCATCTCAGTTTTAAAACAAGCTGAATCCATCAATGTTTACTGTTAACAAGCCAAAAAGAAGTATTCAGTTCTAATCAGTATCAAGAAAAAAATAATATAATTTTCTTAAATATTGCTATGTTATCTTGTTCCTCCCCCACTTGCATCTTTTTCCTCACGGTCAGGCATGAGGGACATATCCAACTCTCATTAAAGTTCATCCACATGGAACTTTAACTGTTTCTTTCGGCACAGATAATGCTTGACTTATGGTTTCCTGCTTTTTTTGTTCCTTTCATATTTCCTGCATTTCCCGTACTTTGTTTTTGTATTAATCTTTAAAGCTCTGCTACTTATTTTCCCGGAATTTCTACATTGAAGAAGTTCTGATCTTCTCCTTGACCAGATTTTGTTTGCTTTGGTTATCTTGTTGGCATTAATTATTTATTTTCCCAGTCAGTGACACCGGCCTCTTTCTCTCACCTCCAGAATTCTTACTCCCAGTTGGGCTGCTTCGTCTGGCCTTTGATCCCGATTTGGTCCTTTGATTGTAACAGCACAACAGTATGTTAGTGACGTTCTCAGTTTTTCTATCATGCTGAATTACTCTAACCTACTACACCTTGAATTCACATCCCTTCTTTGGCAAGAGATCAGGCCACATTTGGAGTATTGAGAGCAATTCTGGGCCCCATATCTGAGAAAGGATATAATGGCTCTGGAGAGGGTCGAGAGGGGATTTACGAGAATAATCTCAGGAATTAGTGGGTTAACATATGATAAGTGTTTGACGGCACTGGGCCTCGACTCACCTGATTGAAACTTACTGAATAGTGAAAGGCCTGGCTAGAGTGGATGTGGAGAGGATGTTTCCACTAGTGGGAGAGTGTCAAGGACCAGAGGTCAGAGCCTCAGAATTAAAGGACGTTCCTTCAAGGAGGAGATGATGAGGAATTTCTTTAGTCAGAGAATGTTGATTCTGTGGAATGCATTGTCCCAGAAGGCTGTGGTTGCCAAGTTGATGGATATATTTAAGGCAGAGATAGATAGATTCTTGATTAGTATGGGTATTAGGGGTTATGGTGAGAATGCAGGAGAATGGGGTTAGGAGGGAGAGAGAGATCCACCATGATTGAATGGCAGAATAGACTTGATAGGCTGAATGGCCTAATTCTGCTCCTATCACATATGAACTTACATAGAAAATAGGTGCAGGAGGAGGCCATTTGGCCCTTCGAGCCAACTTATGAAGAGATCAGATATAGACATTGTTATGAAACCTAGATGTAAAAACAAAGAACTGTAGATGCTGGTTTACACCAAAGATAGACACAAAATGCTATAGTAACTCAGCAGGTCAGACAGCATCTCTCGAGAAAAAGGACAGGTGACTTTTTGGGTCGTTTCCCATCTTCAGAAGAAGACCCTGCAGAAGGGTCCTGAATCAAATTATCACCTATCCTTTTTCCCCAGAGATGTTGCCTGGCTCACTTTGATAATTTCTATCATTATTATCAAACGTGTCGACAGAGGCAGGGTACTGTTGTTTGGTGAATCAACATCGTGGCTGGCGTGCCAGGTCAATCATTCCCTACCGAACAAAGCCACAACTCTGAATATTGGCATTACTTCCCAGATGCCATCTCTGCCAGAGGTTCTCCTTTCATCATCCAAACACATATCATATCATTACATATCATATATATATACAGCCGGAAACAGGCCTTTTTCGGCCCTCCAAGTCCGTGCCGCCCAGTGATCCCCGTACATTAACACTATCCTACACCCACTAGGGACAATTTTTACATTTACCCAGCCAATTAACCTACATACCTGTACGTCTTTGGAGTGTGGGAGGAAACCGAAGATCTCGGAGAAAACCCACGCAGGTCACGGGGAGAACGTACAAACTCCTTACAGTGCAGCACCCGTAGTCAGGATCGAACCTGAGTCTCCGGCGCTGCATTCGCTGTAAAGCAGCAACTCTACCGCTGCGCTACCGTGCCTCCCACAACTATCCCATATCCCACAACTATCAGCAGCCAACTGTTTGCTCATTCTCAAGGTCAACAAACTGGTAACTTTTGGTTTCAGAACACCAGAACTCATTTAGCTTAGAGATACAGCGTGGAAACAGGGTCTCCGGCCCATCAAGTCCACGCCGACCATTGATCACCCGTGCACTAGTTCTATATCCTACACACTAGTGACAATTTACACAAGCCAATTAACCTACAAACCTGCACATCTTTCGAATGTGGGAGGAAACCTGAGCACCCAGAGAAAACCCATGCGGTCACAGGGACAATGTACAAACTCTGCACAGACATCACCCATGCTCAGGATCAAACCTGGGCCTCTGGCGCTTTAAGGCAGCAGTTCCTCCGCTGGACCACTGTGTTGCCATTTCTTCCTCTTTCAATTCTATCGCTTCTCATCTCGGCCAGTCTCTTCCCTCATGTGCAAGATCTTCTGGAACCCTCTACTGTTTTATCCTGGTCTAATTTTCAGCACGGGCCTCCCATCTGTTTGCACACACTTGTGCCAAAGGATTTACAAATGGAATTGTCAAGAAGCCATTTCATTGATACCCTTGTCTAAATCATAAAAACACAAGAGCTAGGGAATCAAATGGATGAAAGTAATGACTGAAACAGAAAGTTATTATATGTTTATTTAAACATATGGTACTGCAGTCATAATATAATAAACTATTATTTTTAATGTGCTCACACAGCCTCCAGAGTGAACTAACTTTTCATCAGAATCCTAGCCTATTCCATTGCCACATACCCATTCATCAAAATGACATTTCCTATCAGTGTTAGAGGAGTAACATCTACACAGGGTGTGTGTAGCAAAGTGGATAAGATACTGGGCCAGAGGGCAGGACTATATATTGTGGAATGTAATTTTCAGGTCAAGATCCTGCATCTTCCCATGTTTTGTTTTTGCTATTGAATAACGAAGGGCAAGTCTAGAAGAGATGTAACGATGAGGAGGTGAATGGAATCTGAAATGCCACAAAAGGACACAAAAACAAGTGCTGGAAATGCTACAAACCTGAGTGATTGAATCCCTGGAACTGGTGAATTCAACACTGAGTCCAAGTCAGAGGATGAATTGCTGCTCCTCGTTGAGCTTTGGTGGGCCCGTGTGAGAGACCCGAAACAAACATGCCCGAGTGGATCTGAAATAAAGTGACTTGAAGTAACATTTAGAATGGGTTCCCTCAGTTTTAATTTGTATTGTGCATCTTTGTAAGTGGGCAGCTGGTACACAGTACTGGGTGCTTTGAACTTTTGAAGTACCTACTATTCTCCAGATTATCCTCTCACTTCTGCCCCATAACAGTTGCTTTGAGGCTGCAAGAGTTGTTCTTGGGGCACCAGGGTGGCACACTTGACTCTCATAAGGTCATAAGGTCATAATTGATAGGAGGCGAATTAGGCCTTTCGGCCCATCAAGTCTACTCCGCCATTCAATCATGGTTGATCTATCGCTCCCTCCTAACCCAATTCTCCTGCCTCCTCCCCATAACCACAGACACCAGTATTAATCAGTTCTCTTCAGACTTCTCTCAGTGAAGGTGCTAGGCTCAAGACCCAGTCCAGATACCTCAAGAGAATGAGAGAGTGTGTTTGATTGTCATGTGCACCGACAACAGAATAATGAAATTCTTACTTGTAACAGCACAACTGGCCTGTAAAATAAGACACACAGATAATACATAATAAACAAAAAAAATTGATAAAGTAATAACCATAATACTCATGCAAAAAAACGGTAATTTTTAGTGCAATCAAAAATAGTCTACAGAAGTTCATATTCGAGGTTAGTGTTGTGCAGTGTTCAATAGTCTGACGGTTGTTGGGAAGAAGATATTCTTGAACCTGGAGGTCAAAGTTACCTTAAAGTTATGCCGGACAGTCTTTAGCATTTTCACCCTGGGAAAAAGGCTCAAACCTATTTATGGTTCTCATAAATATCTATTTCTATCCGGTCTCCCCTAAATCCCAAGCATTCTAGGGAAAACAATCCAGGTTTGTCCAAAGTCTTATAGTTAACATCCTCTAATCCAGGCAGCATCCTGGTAAACTTTTAAGAAATGGGCATGTGGAACTAACAAGATTATTCTATATTTCTACTCATACAGAGTCATAGAGTCACATAGCACGGAAACAGGCCTTTCGGCCCAAATTGCTCATGCTCACCAAAATGTCCCAACTACACTAGTTATACAGCCCGCATTTGGCTCTTATCCCACTAAAACTTTCCTGCCCACATACTGTTTGTGAGTGTGTTCATTGAGAAGCACTCAGGTATATATATAAGTCCTTTATTAGCAGGGCCTTATAGTACAGATGCTGGCTTCCATTACCTCCAGTCTCCCGCCTGATTCCTGTGTAACCCAGTACCAAAACCCGGCCTGGATTATGGACCGGGTGCACAACAGTAAAACCAGACATGGATCTACATCCCCCTTCTTAAGCATAAGCCCCCCCAAACTAGATAACAATATGAAACAACTACAACTTACAACTTACCCCCATCCTAATACAAGGGATGAAAAGACAACCACGGCAACGCTAAACAGAGGAGGATACAACTCGAGTAAGATAAACAAAAGGGGAACGGTAACGACCGTAATTAACCAGAGTCCATAGCAAGTGTCTAGCCACAGTCTTGGTACTTGGGATTGGGCTTACAGACCCGTCCTGCACGAGTACAATACCAGCCCTCCGCCGTACCCATTGTAGGTGTCAGCACCATGGGTGGTGGTTCAAACGGCACTGGTCTCGCAACGGCCTTCTGCACAGGAGACTGCACCAGTGAAGTCATGAGTGATTCCATCACCGGCTCCTTTGTTGGTGTTAAGACCAGCTTGTGGTCTGCCGACGCCTGGCCTCCATTGGTCTGTAACCCGCCATCTGCGACCTTCGTGTAGCCATGTGAACGCAGATGAGCTGGCACCGGCTCATTCACCGGTAGAAGGTGTTTTCTGTTCCGCCGGTAGGTTCCTCCTTCCGATTGGACAAGATAGGACCGCGGCTCCTGGCAGGTCCCACTAACGACACCCAGACGATCATGACCCTTCTGGGTCTGCAGACGGACCGTCTGACCCCCCGACAGAGGCTGGAGAGGATGGCTAGACCTGTCGTAATACGCCTTCTGGATCTGCCGTTTATGTTGCAGCTGAGCCTGAACAACTTGGGGCTCGTGAACATGGGGCTGCAGCAGGTGTCTTGCAACAGGAAGGGTGGTACGAGTTTGTCTGGACATCAATCGTTGGGCCGGCGAACCCAATACCGGGTCACGTGAAACGTTACGGAGATTGAGGAGATCCAGGAATACATCAGACCCGGCTCTTCTGGATCTCTCCATGACCTGTTTGGCACTACGGACAGCCCTCTCGGCTAGCCCGTTTGACTGTGGATACTCCGGGCTGCTGGTGATGTGTTTAAAATCCCAGCGCATGGCAAAGTCCTTGAAACACTGACTGGTAAATTGACCGGCATTATCCGACATGAGGGTGTGAGGAGACCCATGGACCGAGAAATGTCTTGCCAGTTTTTGAATTATCGCCGCTGAGGAAACTGTGCGGAGCAAATCGACCTCGAACCATCCGGAATAGGAATCCACCAGAACCAGATATTGATTGCCACGCCACTCACAAATGTCAGTGGCCACAGAGGACCAGGGTAAATCAGGAACCGGGTGCAGCAAAAGTGGTTCCCTTTGCTGATGTGGGGCCAAGCTGTTACATACTGCACATGATTGCACCCTCTGGTTCACGTAGTCGGATATAGCAGGCCAGAAAAACATACTTTTGGCTCGCTGAACCGTTGCCTCAGCGCCAGGGTGGCCCCTATGTATTGCGTCAAAGTACTGCTGCCGTAGTGAGGCAGGGATCACCGCCTTGTGGCCTTTCATAATGACCCCGTTCTCGATAACCAGCTCATCTCTAACGGGGAAGTACGGTTGTACAGAGAATGGTACCATATGCGATTTGCTCGGCCAACCGTGTCGAATGATGGACGCAAGCGACTGCAACGTGTCGTCCTCTGCCGTGTGTGCCACCAACAATTCCAAACAAGACGAGGGGAGATGATCGACCATCATGACATCAAAACAATCCTTCTCGGCAGCATGCTCGTTAGAGGTCTTCCTAGGCGCACGGGACAGGGTGTCAGCTAGGTGCATGTCCTTGCCGGGTTTGTAGGTTAGTGTAATGTCGTACTTTTGGAGACGCAGCAGCATACGCTGCAGTCTCGCCGGGGCAGCATGGAGTGGTTTGTTCAGTATGGAAATCAGTGGTTGGTGATCGGTCTCCACAATGGCAGCCTTGCCGAAAATGTAATCGTTGAACTTTTCACATGCAAAGACAACCGCCAACAGTTCTTTCTCGATTTGTGCGTAGCGTGTCTCCGCGTCTGTCATGGTCCTTGAGGCATAAGCAATGGGCTGGCCATCCTGCAGGCACGCAGCACCGAGTCCATACTGGGATGCGTCGCAGGTCAGCGTAACTGGTCGATTGACGTCGAAATATGCCAGGGTGGGAGGACACGACATCAGGTGTCTGAGAGCGTCAAAAGCTCGCTGTTGTTGCTCATCCCACGTCCATGCAATGTCTTTGTGAGATAGCTGTCGCAGTGGAGCGGAGAGTTCACTAAAGTGAGGAATAAACTTGCCAAGATAGTTCACCATGCCCAGGAACCTCTGTAGGCTGGTGACGTCAGTCGGAACTGCCATCTCACTGATGGCTGCTGTCTTCTCAGGATCAGCCTTGAGGCCCTCACTGGTGAAAACATGTCCTACATATTTTACCTTGTTGACACGGAACCTGCACTTGTTGGGGTTGAGTTTTAAGTGTATCTCCCTGGCACGATTGAGTACATTCGTTAAGTTAACATCATGCTCCTGCACGTCCTTACCCGCCACGATAATGTCATCGACAACAATCGCACATGGGCATCTGTCGAAGAGCTGCTCCATAGAGCGTTGAAACACTTCACTGGCCGCGTTAATCCCGAACGGCATCCGCAGGAATCTGTAGCGTCCGAAGGATGTGCTGAAAGTAGTGAGCAGAGATGATTTGTGGTCCAGGGGAATTTGCCAGAACGAGGTCTTGGCATCGAGAACGGAGAACACTGTGGCCTTGCCCATGTGTGCGGCCACCTCCTCCACAGTGCGCATCGGGTGATGAGGTCGCTTGAGTGCAGTGTTTAAATCCTGCGGGTTGATGCATATACGTATCTCCCGCTTGTCCTTCTTGGTCGCGGCCACCATCGAGGACACCCAGTCAGTGGGCTCCGTAACAGGAGTAATAACTCCTATAGCTTCCATCCTGTCAAGCTCTGCCTTGACCCGGTCTCGCATGGCAACTGGGACGCGATGAGCAGGGCGGACCACGGGTCTCACATCCCGGTCAATAGTCATTGAGTAAGTGATAGGCAGCTTACCCAGTTCATCGCTGAAAAGATCCTTATAGTTCGCGAGGATATGTTGTGTGGAGTCTGGGACTGGCGCAAGCTGATGCACGGCCTTGCCGAATGAAATCAGTCCCATGTTGATACATGCTTCAACGCCAAGGAGAGGCACGACTGTGCCATCAACAACGTAAAATTGTACATTGTACGATTGTGCTGCGAGGTGGCACCGTAGCTCCACCACTCCAAGAGGAAGCACTTCGTTCCCCCCGTATGCCTGGAGGGTTGCGTCACATGTTTTTAATTCCTCAGCTCTACGAAGCCTTGAAAACTCGGCAAGAGATATGACGTTGCACGCCGCACCTGTGTCTACTTTCACAACAACAGGCACATTGTTTATCTTTAATGTGACCATGGGATCTTTGTGCTTAATTAACTGGCCCCCGGACAGAGTGTGCATTGAGGCGAATTCCATCCACTGAAGGTGTATTGAAGTTTACAGTATCACAATCTGATAAGTCATGTGAAGGCTCTGGGTGTATCAAATGTACAGCTTGTGTTGTCCCAATCGCCTTGGAACTTCTGCAGCACTTCAAGAAATGATTTCTCCGTTTGTAGCCATGACAAATCTGTCCAAAAGCCGGGCAGTTCTCCCGTTTGGCTATATGAGAGTGACCACAATTAGTGCAATCACTAACGAGGCTGATGCCAGCCCTGCCAGGTTGGGCTTGTGTCACTTTGAACGGTCGACGTTCCTTTCTGATAAATGGTCCCGTCGAGTCAACGCGGAAAACAGGCTGAGGCACGGCACTCAAAGTCCTTGTGTCGACATCCGTCAATTCATAAATCCGACAGGTGCTAATCGCTTTAGCGAGGGTAAGATCGCAATCGCGCAGAAGGCCCCTTCTCAATTTGTCGTTGGTGATACCACACACCAGCCTGTCTCTCGTGAGTTCATCACAGAGGTTACCAAATCTGCAACTTGACGCGGCGTATTTCAAAGAGTTGATATAGGCTTCAACCGGCTCACCCGGTTTCTGGGAACATGTAAAGAATTTGTGCCGTTCCAAGATAAGGTTAGTCTGCGGAGCACACAGCTGCCGAAATTTATTCTTAAGGCACACAGGGTCATGTATCGTCTGGGCAGGTGTGATGACTGCATCAGCCGCATCCAGCACAGCCTCAGCATAAACAAAGAGTTTCGCCCGACGGATTGCTTCCAAACCTGCAAGATTGAGGAGAATGGATGCTTGTACGTGGGGAGTCTTGTCGTGGTGTGCAGCAGCAATGAATACATCGTAATCTTCCTCGAAGGTGCGCCAACGTTCACCGATGTTGCCGTCGAAGACAAGTGGATCAGGCCTCCGAAAAGAATCAGCCATGGTTAGAGACGTCAAAAGTCTTGAGGAAACAAATTGTGGTGACCCAAAAGCTAAATAACGGCCACCTCTGACACCATGTTTGTGAGTGTGTTCAGTGAGAAGCACTCAGGTATATATATAAGTCCTTTATTAGCAGGGCCTTATAGTACAGATGCTGGCTTCCATTACCTCCAGTCTCCCGCCTGATTCCTGTGTAACCCAGTACCAAAACCCGGCTTGGATTATGGACCGGGTGCACAACAGTAAAACCAGACATGGATCTACACATACCTGTCCAAATATCTTTTAAATGTTATATCTTTGAAATGTTGTTATATCAATTTCCTTTCTCTAGTACAAATGCCCTTAGCAAAGTGGCGTTTGTATATGGAAAAACCCTGATGAATATTTGGGTGGCAGGGGATCGAACCTCCAAACAAGCTCGTCTTACAAATATGTGTTAAATATGCGTCAGGATCAGGTACGGTAACTGTGAGGTAGTTGGTCATTGCACAGAATCATAGAGTGCGGGCGATCCTCACTGCTCAGCCTGCTCTGGTTCTCCAGTTAAGCCCTTCTCCCTACTCTTCATTGTACAGAAATACAAGAGCAATCCTGGAATTGGGAAAGGAAATCATAAAGTTCTGTTCCCGACCTTTCAGCGGTAACTCATGCCAGAGAATGTATGCTGAGTGGCAGGTGAGACCAGAATTGGACTTGGCTGCAGCACTTCCCATGATTTAGAAAACTCTTTTACATCTATTTTGTGGGCTTACAAATGAAGAACATCCTTCTGGGCACACACCCAGGTCGGCTGTTGCCCCTTACATCTCAGCAAGGGTCCGTACAATCAGGAGGCCAGGAAAGAAATCTGAGGAGGAGGCATTGCAGCCCTGTGGGGGATCCATGGACTGAGTAGTCCCAGGTGAGACCTGCACTGACACAGACAACATAACCTTGGCCTGCGGGCCAAAGAGGTCTATGAAAGACATTCAGAGAGTCTGCATCACACCTGACTGCTGGGAGAAGAGGGCAGCTGAAGAACTGTCACTTACATGTCAGCCTGCAAATTCCGAGCAACAAACACCTCACTTTGCATCTGGAAGGCAGCTGAAATCTATTTCCTGCCTCGAGCAATGAGCCTTCATTCTTTTTAAAACGAGACAAATTGAATTGCAGAGCATTCACTCGCCAACATCCAGTCAACTGGGTCTGTGTTTTCACCCAATTGACCCCAGGTGCCCAGCTTAAAATGAGAAGTTAATCCATCTCCGACCCCAGGCATTTTGTTCATGTTTGTGTTAAAAAACAAGACAAATACAACAAAGTATTCAGAAACGGTAGGTATACTTTCTCCAGTGGCAGCAAGTAAATGTAACATTGGTACTGCTCTTGTACTTATACAACAAAATCAACATTAAGGAATAGAAGAAACAATAAAAGAAACCCAGTTTATAATAAAAGTCTTTGGTCAACTTTTTGTAAATATGATCAGATGTTCATGTTCATAGAACCTTTGGAGATACTTTTGTGGTTCTCTGTGCAGATGCTTACGTGTCTTGTCAATCGACATGCATCACATGAATATATTTTGCAGCAAATACATTTTGCCTGTGGGCAATTGGGGTTGGGCAATAAATGCTATCTGTGCTAGCAATAACACCATCCCATTTATTGCAGCAAAAGGGGGAAGAACCACATAAACGATAACTACAGATAGACACAAAAAGCTGGAGTAACTCAGTGGTTCAGACAGCATCTCTGGCGAAAAGGAATAGGTGATGTTTGGGTCAAGACCCTTCTTCAGGATCTTTGGAATAACTACAATAGGATTCAATAGAAAATAGGAGAGTGTTGCTTTCAGAGGATTGCTTTCATGATTAAGCTACCTTAGTAGATAATATATTCTAAGTGTAGTCAAGCCGACCAGAGCTTTCCGTGTGCTGAACAGATTTGCATTTTCTGTGGAAGGATAGCTTCTCTATGACCTTTGTAGCATAGATACAAATTCAGATTCAGATTCAGATTAGTTTATTGCCTTATACACTTGAATGCAATGAAATTTTGTGTTCAAATGAAACTCATAGAAACTCAAAGGGACACAAGGAACTGTAGATGCAGCAATCTTCAGCAAAAGACAAATTACTTGAATAGCCTGACAAAGTTGTTCTTATTGTTAAGGTGATCCAGGGCTGAATATAGTTCAAGGGAGATGCAATCCTCTGTTGAACTATTTTTCCTGAATGCAAATGGCAAGCGTTCTAGATTGCCCAGGAGACCGGTGCTAATTATCAACCTTACAAAGCACTTCATCATGGTCAATGTCACAGCTACTGGGTGTAAATTTCCCCGGTGTGGGACGAATAAAGGAATATATTATTATTATTATTATTATTATAGTGATTGAGACTTTACTTTTCTTGGGGACTGGAATGATGAAGGTTTCCTTTGAAGCAGATGGGGCACAGTAACTATTGCAGTAAGATGTTGGTGATAACGATGGCCAGTTTATTGATGCACGATTTCAGAACCTGTCAAGGGACTCCATCCAGGCCGGCTATATTTCGAGAGTTTACCGTAATGAGCAGGTCTGGCTTGTATGGGACAGAGCCAGCAGCAGGCAATGGGGGGCATGTCTTGGTGGAATTTTGTTTGCCTGCTCAAAACAGGCACAAAGAGGGTTCAGTTCACCTGGTTCAGATGTGTTGTTGCCAGAGATCACCTCCAATTTTGGATTTGAGTCTATGATGTTACTGCTAGCAAGTTTGCCATTGTAGCTGTACCTCAATGTACTTCTGCATATGACAACAAACAACTTAACTTCCAACCCGTGTTTATATTCAGGCCTTGTGGCAGTTCCCTCAGTTGAATTGAGCCTCTATCTTGTTCTGAAATTCTCTCTTGGCATTCCTGATAGGCATACAGAGATCATACTTGGCATTCATGCACAGAGCAGGTTCATCCTTCATGAAAGCCTCAGAACTGGACTTTGGCAGGGTTAGCATAATCCTTAATGAACCTTCCTGTTCACCCAAGGTTTCTAGTTAGGATAAACCTTAAATGGTATTGAATTAATTGTCACCAAATTTCTTGATGAAGTGTGAAATTTGCCATTTATGCATGGGAGAGCAATCCATTTTCATTCATTGGGGATGGATCAATAAATCCTTAAAGAGCACCCTAGGTGAAAGTGGGGGTGGGATGGTTGGTGAAGGCAATTCAACTACTTATCTCATTATTTTTCTTTGCATTTGAGGAACATAAATTTACTGAATAAACTAAAACTCTCTTTTTATCTTGCGACTTGCGAAAGGCTTGGATAGAGTGGATGTGGAGAGGATGTTTCCACTAGTAGGAGAGTGTAGGACCAGAGGTCATAGCCTCAGAATTAAAGGACGTTCTTTTACGAAGAAATGGAGGAATTTCTTTAATCAGAGGGTGATGAATCTGTGGAATTCTTTGCCACAGAAGGCTGTGGAGGCCGTCAATGGATATAGTTAAGGCAGAAATAGATAGATCCCTGATAAGTACGGGTGTCAAGGGTTGTGGGGAGAAGGCAGGAGAATGGGAGGAGGGAGTAATAGTTCAGCCATGATTGAATGGCAGAGCAGATTTGGTGGGCCAAATGGCTTAATTCTGTTCCTATCACATGAACTTATGACTGAAATTGCTTCAAATCCATTTCTTAAGAGTAAATTATGGGGGAGTTGCACATTATTAAGTCTGTCTTATAATCTTACAGTAAGATTCACAGCATTGTCAACAATATGAAAATATTACCAAGGGCAGGACCTACATAGTAAATGGTAGGCCTCTGGGTAGTGCTGTAGAGCAGAGGGATCTAGGAGTGCAGGTGCATGGTTTCTCGAAGGTCGAGTCGCAGGTAGATAAGGTGGCCAAAAAGGCTTTTGGCACTTTGGCCTTCATCAGTCAGAGTATTGAGTGTAGACGTTGGGAGGTCATGTGGCAGTTGTATAAGACGTTGGTGAGACCGCATTTAGAATATTGTGTTCAGTTCTGGCCACCATGTTTTGGAAAGATATTGTCAGGCTTGAAAGGGTTCAGAAAAGATTTATCAGGATGTTGCCAGGACTAGAGGGTGTGAGCTACAGGGAGAGTAGGCTGGGTCTCGATTCCATGGAGCGCAGGAGGATGAGGGGAGATCGTATAGAAATATACAAAATCAAGAGAGGAATAGATTGGGTAGATGCACAGAGTTTTTTGCCCAGAATAGGGGGAATCGAAGACCAGAGGACATAGGTTTAAGGTGAAGGGGAAAAGATTTAATAGGAATCTGAGGGATAACTTTTTAACACAAAGGGTGGTGGGTGTATGGAATTAGCTGCCAGAGGAGGTAGTTGAGGCTGGGACTATCCCATTGTTTAAGAAACAGATAGACAGGTACATGAATAGGACATGTTTGGTGGGATATGGACCAAGCACAAGCAAGTGGGACTAGTGTAGCTGGGACATTGGGCGAGTTGGGCCAAAGGGCCTGTTTCCACACTGAATCACTCTATGACTATGACTCTATGACTATGACTCTTCAGTTTGAAACCAAACAAATTCTTTGACAAAAACCGCGGGGCGCCAGCAATGGCTGCCAGCAATGACTGCCTCGCCAACAGTCTGTCCGTCCTTTCCTTCTTTGTGTTTTAACAGTATGTGTTAAATGTATGTTTTTAGTGTTCTTCAGTTTGTTTTTATGTGGGGGATGGGGGTTGGGGGAAACATTTTTGAAACTCTTACCTCAACGTAGATGCAATTTTTTCCGTATCGTATCTCCGTCGGCACTGCGGCCTAACATTGAAGAGTTGGCGGCCTTGCTGGAGACCGACGTTTGAGAGCTCCACTGCGGGGAGCCTATGGGACTTTAACATCGCAGAGTCCGCGATCTCTTTGCCAGGGATGGACCTTGGAGCAGTAGAGTTGCTGCTTTACAGCGAATGCAGCGCCGGAGACTCAGGTTCGATCCTGACTACGGGTGCTGCACTGTAAGGAGTTTGTACGTTCACCCCGTGACCTGCGTGGGTTTTCTCCGAGATCTTCGGTTTCCTCCCACACTCCAAAGACGTACAGGTATGTAGGTTAATTGGCTGGGTAAAATGTAAAAATTGTCCCAAGTGGGTGTAGGATAGTGTTAATGTGCGGGGATCGTTGGGCGGCACGGACTTGGTGGGCCGAAAAGGCCTGTTTCCGGCTGTATATATATGATATGATATGATATGATATGATATGATATGATATGATCTCCAACCGTGGATGCTTGCGGACTTAACATCATGGAGCCCATGGACTCTGGTCAGAGACTGACTTCGGGAACTCCAAGCCGCAGGAGGTTCGACCGCCCCGATGCGGGAGTTTCGACCGCCCCGATGCGGGAGTTTCGACCGCCCCGACGCGGGGGTTTCGACCGCTGGCTGCGGGAGTTTCAATCGCCCTGACAGATGGTTCAACTGCCCTGACCACGGGAGAATAAAAGAGGAAGCAGATTGGACTTGTTTGCCTTCAATCACAGTGAGGAATGTGGGGAATCCGCTGTGGTGGATGTTTATGTTAGCTTTTATGTAGTTATGTTGCATTTTTTTAGTGTGGCTGTACGTTAATTCGCATATCACTGTACCTTAATTGGTACATGTGGCAATAAATGACCTTTGAAATCTTTGAAACCTTTGAAACAACGGTACATTGTGCAGACTAGTTGCTATTGGTGGATTTGACCCCAGGAAAAAATGATTTTTTTCAAGTAAAAAAAAAATGTAGACAAAATACTTAACCTGACTGTGATTATGAGCCTCATCTGCCATCTCAAGTTATTTTCTGTGGGACAGGAATACTGGGCTTCAAGTTAGCTCAAGAACTTTATAAATTGGGGAATAGAATGAGAGCAGGATGAAAAAAAAGCCCAGATGTTTAATCTCTCTGAGGAGTGAAAAAACATTAAAATAAACATGTTTTGAACCAAGAATTAAACTTTGAGTCCTGACTGCTGACAATGGTGATTTGGGTTATGTGTGTGGATATAAGGTGACATTGTAATAACACAGGGTTAGAGGAATGCTTTTCATTATTGGCACTTCATTCCCCAGTTTTAATTAGCATACTGCTTGCGTGAGAATGGAAGCTTTCGCATGATTGTGTATTTAAACAAGATACTGAAGTGTAACAGTGAAACAGAGCCGTGTGTAAAAACAGAACCCCTTTCTTTGTAAAAACGAGTTAGAAACCTGAGACATAGCATAACCTCATGGTCAAAATCCTAGCAGAATGAATGACAACTTAATCAGAAGACATTAAATATTTGGCAACTAGAGCACATTACCTATTTCCTGCCACTTATTAATCCTAACACTTGTAGTTTGGAAACACGAAGCTCCGTTTTATTTCTCCCGACCCTCTGGTTTATTTGTGTACAAATAAATGCAACAAATAAACTTGAATGGCCACAGTTTGTACCTACGTTCAGTGTTGTCATTTTTTTCCGTGTTCTGGGAAGAAGAAATATGAAAGACGTGGAGGTGCATTTTCAGGCCTAAAATTGATAACACAAGAAAGCATCAGAAGTAAAGGAGAGGGTGCACCTATTTCCAAAATGAGTGATGTGTCCGGTTGGTACTTTCCTGACGAGCTGCAGATATCAGCAGAGACAGCTCACCAGACTGAACGGAATTAATTTGGCCCAGTATCCTCCCAGCCTCAGTTTCTCCTGATGAGAAACAGGTAATGGGAGGGAGGGAGGGTGGTGAAAACTGAGGGGTGGCACAGTGGCGCAGCTGATAGAGCTGCTGCCTCACAATGCCGAAGACTGGGGTTCAATCCTGAATTTGGGTGCAGTCTGTATGGAGTTTGCACGCTCTTCCTGTGACCATGTGGTTTCTTCCCACCTCCCAAACACATGCGGGTTTATAAGTTAATTGGACTCTGTAAATTGCCCCTAGTGTTTAGAGAGTGGATAAGTAAGCGGGATAAAATAACAAATGTGAACTGGTGATCAATGGTCGGCGTGGACTCAGTGGGCCAAGATCCATGTTGTATCTCAAAACTAAACTAAACTAAACTAGTGGTAAAATTGTCTACCAGCAGTGACCCACAGTGACAGTCACGATTACTGTAAGGTCAATGGAAAACTCTGCTAGTTTAGATTTAGATTTAGAGATACAGCGCGGAAACAGGTCCTTCGGCCCACCGAGTCCGCGCCGCCCAGCGATCCCCGCACATTAACACTATCCTACACACACTAGGGACAATATTTTTAACATATTTTTTTTAACCCAGTCAATTAACCTACATACCTGTACGTCTTTGGAATGTGGGAGGAAACCGAAGATCTCGGAGAAAACCCGCGCAGGTCACAGGGAGAACGTACAAACTCCGTACAGACGGCGCCCGTAGTCAGGATCGAACCTGAGTCTCAGGCGCTGCATTCGCTGTAAGGCAGCAACTCTACCGCTGCGCCACCATTTACATTAATTCAGCACAGAATTATTGAAAGGGGATATATTTCCCCGGCAGAGGCCTTGTTGTCTCAGTCTCCCCTTTTTCACCATGTCTTCCAAAGTGCTCTTCAGTTTGCACGTAGGAAATGTATCAGTAGGACATGTAAAATCTCCAGGAGAATGTTGGGCTTCAGAATGGGTACATTCCAATGGTTTACAGGTTTCTAGTTGACATGAATATATCAGCACAAGATCCAACAAAATACCCACCATTTGTCTTCTTCTATGAAGTTTCCATCTCACTGTCTCATTACAATTTTCCAGCATGTAAATATTAATTGTTAAAAGTGCTACAGTGAAAGAAGTGTTTTCATTTGGAGAGTTGGAACTGCACTTTGGAAATTAGTACAGAAATATCTGGGACATCGTAATATTGAGGAGGATCCTCCACATAAATAAATTCAGCTGTTCTTAGGCATGGGAAAAAATGTCAGATTAAAAGAAAAACCTTGTAGCTTACATTTACTCATGAAGACGCAAAGTGCTGGAGTAGCTCAGCGGGTCAGGCAGCATATCAGTAAAACGTGGATGTTGTCTGACCAGAGATGCTGCCTGACCCGCTGAGTTACTCCAACACTTTGTGTCTTCTCTCGTCAACCAGCATCCTTTGTTTTTACATTTACTCATAATCAGTTTTCAAATTATTGATATTTTTATTTTGAATAGTGGGATTTTTGTAATTCAACATTGAATGACAAAGAGCTCAATGAGGCTTAAGGTTCCCAGTAGGCCATACTGTACAATAATAATTCAACTTCACAATGTCAGTAACAACACGTGACATTGGCAGGAGCTTAACTGCCCATTTAGTGTCTGCGTTATTTCACAGAAACATAGAAACATAGAAAATAGGTGCAGGAGTAGGCCATTCGGCCCTTCGAGCCTGCACCGCCATTCAATATGATCATGGCTGATCATCCAACTCAGTAACCTGTACCTGCCTTCTCTCCATACCCCTGATCCCTTTAGCCACAAGGGCCACATCTAACTCCCTCTTAAATATAGCCAATGAACTGGCCTCAACTACCTTCTGTGGCAGAGAATTCCACAGATTCACCACTCTCTGTGTGAAAAAAAACTTTCTCATCTCGGTCCTAACAGACTTCCCCCTTATCCTTAAACTGTGACCCCTTGTTCTGGACTTCCCCAACATCGGGAACAATCTTCCTGCATCTAGCCTGTCCAACCCCTTAAGAATTCTGTAAGTTTCTATAAGATCCCCCCTCAATCTTCTAAATTCCAGCGAGTACAAGCCGAGTCTTTCCAGTCTTTCTTCATATGAAAGTCCTGCCATCCCAGGAATCAGTCTGGCGAACCTTCTCTGTACTCCCTCTATGGCAAGAATGTCTTTCCTCAGATTAGGAGACCAAAACTGTACGCAATACTCCAGGTGTGGTCTCACCAATGCCCTGTACAACTGCAGCAACAAACAGCCTTTGTTTCACCTATTGCCCCCCCCCTAACCCCCCCCCCCCCCCAATCCCCCCCCCACCCCCACCCCATTGATTGTGGATGATCAGCCATGATCACAATGAATGGCGGTGCTGGCTCGAAGGAACAAATGGCCTCCTCCTGCACCTATTTTCTATGTTTACCCCCCCCCCCCAGCCCCATCCTCACTTTCTCTGCTGCCTAAATTAACTTGTTGTCCCTCTCACTGTTCTGATGTACAGTCTTCAATCCTGAACATTAACTGTTTCTCTTTCCACAGAAGCTGCTTGGCTTCCTGAATTTTTCCAGCAATTTCTGTTTCTATTACAGATTTCCACTAATCAGTTGTTCTTGTGCATTTTCATTAAGAATTCTAAAGCATTCCTTCTTTTCTGAAAGTTGGTTTATGGCTGAGATCTAGATTTCAGCTCATTAAGCATAAATGAGCTTTCCTGAATGTTTAGGTTCAGGTTTATTATCGTCTCATGTCTGACGTGTAGTGAAAAGCTGTGTTCTGCATGCTATCCAATAAAAAAGGTAGTGATATACATAAATACAATCAAATCAAACTCAAGTACAATAGATAGAGCAAAAGAGAAGATACCAAGTGCAGAATATAGCTCTCAGCATTGTAATGCTTCAGTTCTATAGCAATGAAAGCCAGTAAGGTATTTGACTTTGGAGGCATTACAACTGAGCACAATACACTCCACTGTGGAATTCATTGCTACAGATGGCTGTGGAGGCCAAGTCATTGGGCATTTTTAAAGCTGAGATTAATAGATTCTTGAATAGTAAGGACTTCAAAGGCTACGAGGAGAAGGCAGGAGAAGGAGGTCGAGAGGGAAAAATAGATCAGCCATGATTGAATGGTGGCGCAGACTCGATGGGCTGAATGGACTAATTCTGCTCCTATGTCTTAAGAACTTATGAACTATTGGACTAGGGTCTTGCTTGCACATCCACAAGTGCAGCATTACTGCTGCAAGGATGTAATCCCACCCACTGCACCTTGGGCACAGCGTTTAACTTGTTTTTTCTTCCACCGATTTCAAAGGACTGGGGTCATGTACGGTAT
Source organism: Rhinoraja longicauda (assembly GCF_053455715.1). NCBI lineage: Eukaryota > Metazoa > Chordata > Chondrichthyes > Rajiformes > Arhynchobatidae > Rhinoraja > Rhinoraja longicauda. Next base: position 62,459,563 of record NC_135953.1, on the reverse strand, counting down.
TAGTTTCCATGCTAAACAAGTCCATGACACCAAAGCTCCACACGGACCGGAGAAGGCTCCACTCCATTTGGCTCAGTACAGGACCCCAAAGACGGCGTCATTGGCATATGTTTACGGCAGGCCCACACTGGTGTCGGAGTGCATTATCAGATTTGCAATGTCAGTGAGAATTAGCAAAAAATGCAGCTTTTCAAAAAATACAAATAATATCTCCAGCCCCATTAAGACAAGTATGAACATGAAGTGCACTGCAATGGAATGTAATAGCAATCTGAAAAAGCAGTTCATTTCTTGTTAGGATAAATCTAAACAATCAAAATATTTTAGATCTTGAAAATTATTTTTTGTTATTTATGATGTAGAAGTCGAAGGGATAATGTAACCCATTGAAAAGGCTGTAGGCGAGTGCCTTGGAGTGACCTGACTAAACAGAACCAGCTTGCAATCTTAACAAGATGGATACTCAAGCAATGAAAAGCAGCTGGAAAATCCTATCATGTTTTATTGAATTTTCATACTACCTATCTGTCTGAACTATACGCAAGACAAACATGCATGGCAGCATAACGCACTGTGCCGACTGACTCGAAGCCAAGGAGATGTAGACAACAGAATCTGTTTACAATTAACATTTTTACGGCCATCAGCAGAGGCTAGTGAACATTCCGATCCATTCATTCAATCTGAACAACTTCAGCTTTCTTCCCATTCAATCTACACTTTGAATGATGTTCTGGCATTATGTCTTTAACAACTTGCCAGCAATGTTGTTGTAATTCTGAACAGTAATTCCCAGCAAAGGTCATGGACCTTTGGACAATTTATGTGTGAGTCCAGTGGTGAGTCCTGAATGAACATCATCATAATATGGGGCTCCGATGACCCATTGGTAACATTCCTCTTGCCACAAATAAGAAACACATGCACATTAGTGTACGGTGATGGTACATAACTAATAGTCTAAAAACCAGAGCGCAAATAACACCGTGACAGCTGTGGAATTTAAATTCAGTTAATATTCTGATCTTTGGGGAAAGAAAACTGAATCAGTTACAGGGTGAGAATCCAGAAATCGGAGGGGCAAATGGACTTGGGAGTGTTGGTGCAGGATTCCCAAAAAGTTAATCTGCAAGTCAATTCGGTAGTAAAGAAAGTAAACTCAATACTAGCATATATTTTAAGAGGGCTTGTGTACAAAACAGGGATGTAATGTTGAGGCTCTATAAGGCGCTGATAAGGCCGCATTTGGAGTATTGTGAGCAATTTTGGGCACCATATCTGAGGAAGGATGTGCTAGCTCTGGAGAGTGTCCAGAGGAGATGTACAAGAATGATCCCAGGAATTAGTAGGTTAACTTATGATGAGCATTTGTCAGCACTGGGCCTGAACTCGCTGGAGTTTAGAAGAATGAGGGGGGACCTCATTGAAACATACAGAATAGTGAAAGGCTTGGATAGAGTGGATGTGGAGAGGATGTTTCCACTAGTGGGAGAGTCTCGGACTAGAGGTCATAGCCTCAGAATTAAAGGACGCTCTTTTAGTAAGATGAGGAGAAATTTATTTTGTTAGAGGGTGGTGAATCTGGGGAATTCTTTGCCACAGAAGGCTGTGGAGGCCATCAGTGGTTATTTTTAAGATAGAGATAGATTCTTGATTGGTACAGGTGTCAGAGGTTATGGGGAGAGGCAGGAGAATGGGGTTAGGAGGGAGAGATAGATCAGCCATGATTGAATGGTGGAGTAGACTTGATGGGCTGAATGGCCTAATTCTACTCCTATTCCTTGTGATCTTATGGCCTTATGAATGCAAAAATCCACAGATTGTTGATATTACAAAGTTTACCAATACCTTACTAGGGAAGAAATTTACCATCCTCACCCAACAGCCTTGATGTGACTACAAAACATCTCGTATGAGATTGATGTGTTTGAGTTAGGCTCTCTGGAATGGCCTAAACCCAACCCTAACCCTACCTCAACATTGAAAGATTGGGGCCCACCTCATGCACTATGAGGCACTTGATTTTTAGTTTTTTCTAATTATGTTTTTGCACTAATGTCTTGGGTTTTATTTTTACAGACTTCTTTCTTTTAGAATTTACGTGTAATTTATGTATAATTTGTGTTTGTTTGTTTGTCTGAGGGTATGTGCCTGTGATGCAGCGGCAAGCAAGACTTCATTGTACATGTGCCTCGCTGGACTCACGTGCATGACGGTAAACTTGAACAAGAAATATAAAGTCACAATTCAAAGGCATTTGGGAATGGGCAATAATCCAGTAATGCTCAGATCTTCATAATTGAATTTAAATTTAAGGGCGGTGTAGCGGTTGAATTATTGCCTTACAGCACCAGAGACCCCGGTTCGATCCAGATTACAAGTGCTGTCTGTACAGAGTTTGTATTTTCTCGATGTGACTGCGTGGATTTTCTCCAGGTGCTCCGGTTTCCTCCCACACTCCAAAGACATGCCCGTTTGTAGGCTAATTGGCTTCTGTAAATTGTAAAATTGTCCCTAGTGTGTAGGATAGTGCTAGTGAATGGGGTGATTGCTGGTTGGCACAGACTTGTTGGTCTGAAGGGCCTGTTTCCACATGTATCTCTAAAGTCTAAAAGAAAATGAAGATAATACAATCACTGAAGATGTATCAGGAACTGTTAATCAATAATGTCAGACAACATCACAATTTCTCATCAAGAGGAAACTCTAAAAACTCTCTCCATCCCCTTCTTCAGGTAGACCTGCCATTCCCCAGGACACAGGAGAACCTGTTGCTTGGGTCTTCTTCAGGAGGCTAGAACTGAGATTTTGTTCAATGGTTCAATGGAGCTTTATTGGAACATGAACAGCCAAGAACGAAGGGGGGACATGGGGATGGGGGGGGGGGGGGGGAGGTGGGAGGGGGGGGGGAATCGCTGCCACATGCGACAGCAGGCAGTAGATAGGAATGTTTAGTGAACTACTGTAACTTTGTCTGCACCAAAACGTGGCGGCATTTGTGTACTGCCTAGGTGAGGTCTGCCATATGATATTTTGCCGGATTGTATGCAAAACAAAGTATTTCACTGTACTCGGGTAAATGTGACAAAATAGTATCATTGATTCTCTTTTTGCATACAGTTCAGTAGAAATATTACTATACATAAGCACAATCAGTACAAGAGTGTAGGAATAGTAGATTAGACTGAGACAGTACACAAGTCGCCACTTTTCCCATGCATTTGTTTATTAAGCAAGTGTGATGGAGATTTAATCTTGCATAGATCTATTTTTAGTAATAAGTAAAGGACTGTAGGAAGGGGATCTTATTAGCTATTCAAATGCATAGATGTGGTGGCTCAATGAAGATGACTTTTGCAATGGTAGCAAATCCATGGAAGTGCTGCAAGTCAGATTTCAGGGACCATGGTTCATCCTTGATTTTCCACCCCAAATCTTAAAGACATAATGGTGTGTTAACCAGGTAATGTGAATTCCCCTTTGTGACAGTAAATGGGCAAGTGTAAGAGAATAGTTTGCAGGGCCACAGGGAAATGGAACTGGTAAGATTATTCTGTTAGGAACTTAACCCAATGGTCAAAAGGCCTCTTTCTATGTTGCTATAGTAAATAATATAGAGTGAGAGGGAGATAGTGACTACCATCCAGTACCACAATAAAATGGCTGCTCGTCATAAGTGAGTGAAGGACAGGAGAGGAAGAATTAATATGTAAAATAATCCAATGTGCCGTGTTACATGGCCTATCTGCTGTGTGCCTGGTTTGGCGTTAACTCCATTCTATTTTATCAGATGATTTCTCAAGGTAAATATTGTAATCTTAGTTTATTGTATTGCATTTTTAATGTTTATTGCATGCTATTATTGTTGCTATAATTATTGTTATATAACTACTAATTGTATTATTGTTGTATACAATGTTTATAAATTCAGAAGTCATAGGAGCAGAATAAGGCCCATTGAGTCTACTCTACCATTCCATCATGGCTAAAATAGCTTTCCCTCTCAACCCTATTCCCCTGCCTTCCCCCTGTAACCTTTGACACCCTTGCTAAACAAGAATGTGAGAACTTTAAAAACACCCAATGACTTGGCCTCCACGGACATTAGTGCCAATGAGTCCCACAGATTCACAACCCTCTGACTAAAGAAAGTCCTTCTCATCTCCTTTCTAAAGGTACGTCCTTTTATTCTGATGCTGTGCCCTCTGGTCCTAGACTCTTGCATTAGTGGAAACATCCTCTCCACATCCACTCTCTTCAGGCCTTTCACTATTCGATAAGTTTCAATGAGGTTCCCCTTCATCCTTCTAAACTCCAGCAAGGACAGGACCAGAGCCATCAAACGCATATCATATGTTAGTCCGATCATTTTCATAAACCTCCTTTGGACCCTTTCCAGTGCCAGCACACCCTTCCTCAGATATGGGGCCCAAAACTGCTCACAATACTCCAAATGTGCTTTGACCAGCACCTTATAAAGCCTCAGCATTACATCTCTGCTTTTATATTCTAGTCCTCTCAAAATGAATGCCAATATTACAATTGCCTTCCTTACCGACAATTCAACTTGAAAATTAACCTTTTGGGAATCCGGCACCTGCACCCCCAAATCCCTTTGCACCTTCAATTTCGAAATCCTCTCCCCAGTTAGAAAATATTCTACGTGTATATTTCTACTACCAAAGTGCATGACCGCATACTGTGCTATGCTGTGAATCAGTCTTGCCCCACATTAATTTTGTGAGTCAGTCTCGACCTACATTAATTATGGTTCCTACCACTAATTGTTGTATTGGGGACTTATTTTGTGGAGCACAGAAAGTCCCCTGAAGGATACGTGGAGATGGCATGTTGAGTTAACTGCAACTATGATTGCTTGAGATTAAAGAAAAGTAAAGAACCCATCTGTAGCCTGAATATTACCCACAGCCCAGACCGATTGGAGTAATTCAACACCATAAACCTAGGGTTACAATTTCAACACCATAATGTCTGAGCCCAGTCCTGTCCTCAATGGACATTGATTATTGCAAGAGACCAGCAAGACTGTTTCCTTCTTTTCTCCCGACCTGACTGCAGTCGTCTACCGAACCACTGCCCATGGCTGAAATCAACCAACTCAGCAAAATTTGTTCTAAAGGTGGGTCTCTCTCTTTATCCATGTGCTGTCTTGGGCAACAACTTAGTCACCAGAGGAATAGTACATTTCCAGCTGTGAAAGGATCTCCAGCAAACATTAACAATTGTAAGATTGTCAGAATTGTATAACTTGGAGTAAGTAAAATAATAAAGAGAACGATAAACGTTTCGGTCAATTGTCAAAGATGCAAGTTAAAATAATTAAGTGGAAAACAATTTATTGGATTAAGAATGCGATACCAAAGGCAGCACAGAAAGCTGCAGTCGGCAGAACAGAACTGGTCGCACATAAATACTGAAGTCTCATTTCACCTTTATGACTCTGTTTCGAGTTTACTGTCTGAACTCCTGGGGTAACTCAAATAAGCACTGCATCATTCAACATGTCCAAGGCATTTCATGAGTAATGACTGCAATTACTTTAAACAACTCCCTGTGATTTAGAAGAAAAGCACATGCCCTAAACTGGCAGGCCTGCTTTGTAACATAAACATCTGCAGATACACCTGAGAAATACCTTAAGTTAAAAGTCCAATGGCATTAGCTATTGATCTCTGTCTAATATCCTGAGATTTGTGATAAATTCAGAATCCATAAAAGTCAGCTTTGGGGGGAAATAATATTCACAGCGATAGTAGTCACAGGAGATGGCTCTCCCATTGGCTGAAATGAAAGTCTCATTTGTCCCTAAAGTAAATTATGTTTGGAAGATAATCCCATTGATTTATGTACAGCCGGTTTTGATTATACACAATAATAATAATAACCTAAAGTGGAATTTAAATGAAGTTTTATTTGTCATTTTAACTACTTTGTTTCAGTTAATGGAAACACTTGATGTGAGATGTGTAGCAGGTCTAATCGTCTTCACATGTGTAAAACCTTATGTGCCCCTGTCAATGGTGAAAGGGTCTGCATACTTCCTAGTTCTACAAGCTGGATATGGCTGGAGATGTGGTGGGGCAGGAGGGCAAAGGTGCGGGGAGAGGGGGGCGAGGGGGAGGGATGGGCAAGGGGGGATTTGTCTGGCCCTTCTTGGTACGCCTCCTAAGTTTTCTAGTCTTATAGATATTTTTTATCCTACCCCTCAGGAGGTTGAGCAGGTCAGAGTTGGTCTTGGTACTATGTACAGCACTGACATTGTGGGCCGAAAGGCCTGTTCCTGTGCTGTAATACTTTATGAGCCTGGAGGAGCAACTTGATTCCAAAGGTCCTGAGCCAAAAACTGCTGAAAATAGTGATCTCCCCCAAAGCCCAGGAATGCTTTGGCCACTCACTGTCTAAGCCTTGCTCCTCGGCTCCATGACTGGTAAAGCGGTAAAAAGACAATGGATGTCTCTGGGAGAGAAAAGAACCCAATCTCCAAGAACAAACAAAATAACAGCAGCATGGAGCTCTCAGAAAGTTCCGGGCTTTTTTCTCGTGTTAGACGCTCTCTTGAATATGTCGAATTTCAATCTGGCCCTGCACCGCCCATGAAAATTAATTTGAAAGAAGCGAAGGTCATATTTTACCACTAGGGAGTTGGGAAGACTTGGCTGCCAATCCGTGACTCCTGAAGCACCGACCAACATGTCAAATCTGCCTGCATTTGGCCCATATCTCTCTAACCCATTCCTGTCCATGTACCTATCTAAATGTTTTTTTAAATTTTGAGATAGTACCTGCTCAACTACCTCCTCTTGCAGCTCGTTTCATACAACCACTGCCATTTGTGTAAAGAAGTTACCCCTCAGGTTCCTATTAAATCTTTCCCGCTCACCTTAAATCTACGTCTTCTGGTTCTCGATTCCCCTACTCTGGGCAAGAGACTGTGCATTTACGCGATCTATTCCTTTCCCGCTTTTGTACACTTCCATAAGATTATCCTTCATCCTCCTGCGATCCAAGGAATAGGGACCTAGCCTGCTCAACCTCTCCCTATGGCTCAGGTTCTGGCAACATCCTCGTCAATCCTCGCTGCACCCTTTCTGGCTCATAGGGGTGAGATGAAAACGTACAGGCTGGTATTGGTCTGTGATTATATTGGCTGTCTTGTTGAGGCACTATTTGCTATAAACCCCTTTGATGGTGGAGAGGTCAGCATCTGTGATGGACTGTGCAGTAATCTCCTTCATTCCTGGGCTTTCGAGTTGACAAACCAGGGCTTAATGTGGGAATTCAGTGGATGATCCTGTAAATAACTCGTTAACGATGATTGCTTTACACCAAACTGCAGCTTAAATTCCTTCGTACCCAAACCCATGCTCAGTGATGGCATGCTAGAGCAGAGAAGCACAGTACTGAAGGTAATTCTTGGTGCTTTGTCATTTAAGTCAATGAATCGTGATCACCAGCGAGGGATTAAATGCTTTTGCAGCTGCCTTTCTTTCTGAGCTGATTAGGGACTGAATCTTGGCTGGTGCCTCACACACAAGCAAGATCTTACCCTCGTCTTTTGTTCACATTGGATAATTGAACTCAGCAGACCCAGATTTCCCATTTGAACAAACAAGAGGTGAAGATAGACATAAAAAGCTGGAGTAACTCAGCGGGTCAGGCAGCATCTCTGGAGGAAAGGAATAGGTGATGTTTTGGGTCGAGATCGTTCTTCAGATTGAGAGTCAGGGGAAAGGGAAATGGGAGATATAGACGGTGTTAGAGAGACATATAGAACAAATGAATGAAAGGTGCAAAAAAATAACGATGATCAAGGAAAAGTGGAAAGTGGTCCATTGTTAGCCGAGTTGGGCCGAAGGGCCTGTTTCCATGCTGTATGACTCCATGGTGCTTTCTGATGGAAATGCTTGTTGCAGGTGTTATCTATGGTGAGTTGGGGGCAGAGTAAGCAACGGCCTTACTGGTAGGAAGTTATCAGGTTGTTTCTGAGGCACTATGTGAAGCTCTATGTCCTTTGATGTTCATTTTTTTTTCTACAACATTTTTGTTGCTTTGTGCATTTAGGAGCCGGGTTGTTTATTTCTATCCCTATTGGTGCTGCCTGAGCTGATGATTATGCCAACATATATGTTTTTAGTACAGACTGTACTATTTTAACCTTAGTATTTCTAAATCTAGGGTAGATCTCGGGTAGATCTAGAAATACTAAGGTAAAATAGTACAGAGTCGGTATTAAAAACATTATTGCTTAAAGTGGATTAGTAGGTTGGGGCATGGGAATGGGGAACAGAGGTCCAACTTTCTATTGAAAGAGGTCTGTCGTGAATCTCTCCACAGATGCTGAAAGCTTTTCTTTTGATTATATCCTCAAAGTTCATAAATCAGTTGTTTTCCTTACACAAAGGTAAACAACAGTCATTTAAATAAATTGCAGATGCAATATATGTAAACAGCTCTACTTTTATCTTTTTTCCATCCATCTGGTCAGGATGTGGACTTTTATGGTACAGGCAAAGGATTTGTAAAACTTGAGTAAATATTGTACTAATTTATATCTTTCCTTTCCTACATTTGTCTCCCAATTTAGTACTTTTACAAAACACTTTCCCTAAGTATTAATATTATATTGTACTAATTTGTACCTTACCTTTTCTAAATTTGTCTCCCAATTTAGTACTACTACAAAATATTTTAGCTAAAAATTAAGACTTACATTTATTCAAGACATATTACACATATAAAGAATATAATAATCCTTCTGTAAAGTTTTCTAACTTTACAATTGTGAAAAATGCTGATTGTTTTTTAAGTTCCAAACAAAAGTTGCAGTTGGCACAGCATTTAATATTCTCATAGTCAGCTGTATTAATAAATATAGACGAAGATTAACTAATATATATCATATCTTATTTTTTCCTTCAAAGATACCTCAGATAAAGTGTGGAGCTGCTTTTGAAACAAAAAAAGTTAACAATTATTTCAACTCCTGCTTATTGCAGGGAAAACACAGTCCCATGTTTTTTGGATGCTGAGCGAAATGGTGAGTCTGGTATCACAAAATCGCTCAGTCCGCCTTAACCAGCCTGATCTCCCAGTGGCTGAGCACTTCAACTCCCCCTCCCACTCCCAGTCTGATCTTTCTGTCGTGGGCCTGCTCCAGTGTCATAGTGAGGCCCACCGCAAATTGGAGGAACAGCATCTCATATTTCACTTGGGCAGCTTACAGCCCAGTAGTATGAACATTTTCTCTAACTTTAGATAGTTCCTCTGTCCCTCTCTTCCCCTCCCTCTTCCCAACTCTCCAACTATCTTCCTGCCTCCACCTATATCCCTTCTTTGTCCCACCCCCCTGACATCAGTCTGAAGAAGGATCTCGACCCGAAACATCACCCATTCCTTCTCTCCAGAGATGCTGCCTGACCTGCTGAGTTACTCCAGCATTTTGTGATACCTTCGATTTGTACCAGCATCTGCAGTTATTTTCCTACACAACATGGTGAGTCTCATCAGCTGAAATATTCAGAAGCAAGATTCTTTAAAAGTGCTGCTGCATGAGAATTATTAACAAGACCCTCCCCATTTCTGCCTTCTGCCTGCTCTCTGCTACTAAGACTGTACCCAATACAGTGGCCATAACTGGTACAAAAGCACCATTTCAACATAGAACAGTCAACAGAGGAATGGGCCCTTCAGCCCACAGTGTCTATGCTGAACACAATGTCAAGTTAAACTAATCTCCTGTGCCTGCATATCCCTCCACTCCCTGTAAAATCATATAAAGTAGTGACCAAGTGCAGTGTTGGAGTGCAGCTTAGTTAAAGAAACAACTAAATTACATCTAGACTGGAGATAGTAACACAGGAAACTGGTTAGGTAGAGAAGGAGTGGAGGGAGGAAAGAGGGAGAAGAGAAAAACAGATATATACAGGAGCAGGAGAAAGCAAGAGGCAACAAGGTGAAGAGGGGGAAAGGAAGTCAAGCTCGGATGTAGTATAGAGGATTGGAATGGGCAACAGGATGGTAAGGATGGATAGAGAGGAGAAGCAACACTGTAAGAGGAGGGAAATCTGAACTAAATGAGAAAAAGCATGCATAAAGAGTGAAAGAAGGAAAGGTAAAGTAGTTTAGAATGTGATCATAGATGATAGACTCCTCGGCATTTCAAAAATAAACTTAATTTGTGTGATACATACAATATGCTGGAATAACTCAGTGGGTCAGGCAGCATCTCTGGAGAAAAGGAATATGTGACGTTTCAGGTCGAGACCCTTCTTCTGGGTGAGCAGAGGTTGGGAATATAAAAATACAAGGATAAAAGATATGGCCAAAATGATGCACAGTGATACACAAAGGGGGAAATTTACAAGTTTCTCAAAATGGTGAGATGATTTGACATGATCAGACTTACGTTGAGAATAGTAGTGGTTATGTGGATGTTACTTGAGGATGCTGGGCTTATAATTGTTATTTGAGTCCTGCGGAGTTGGCGAAGCCAGATACTTATTCATAACTTTCCTGAACTCGATATAAGTTATGACATTTTATGCCTACAGTAAGAACACAAAGTTTCAACGCAGAGGTGTTAGTAAGGGACACCTCTCATTAAGTTTTACAAGAGCATGTCTGAGTAGTTAAGGCACAGGCTGCAAAATTGAGGCTCAGGAATTTTAAGACTTGTCTGCTGCACAAAACTTTAGATAGAAGCGAAGCAAAGTTTGCAGACAGCTAGACTGCGGTCAAACTCTATGGGGCAAGAGCAGCAATCCTTGAGGTTATATCAAGGAAAAAAAGGTTGGCAGAGTGTTGTGGCACCAGGGGTATAGGGTAAAGATTCCTCCATCGCAGGAAAAGAGCATATAAAAAGACATCCTCGCCTCTTCTGTGCACCACCATACACCTCCCCCACCACACAGCCCTCCTGATACATGTTTTTCCAGGATGCTCTAAATACATTGGGACAGCACCATCTGGTGCTGAACATGAGAAATTGAAATGAAGACAAAAACAAATTATTTAATGGCAATTGAGTTAGTCACTTCAAAGGCAGTTCCACTTAAGTAAAGCAGGCATGTGATCTGATGTTGACTGCCTTTAATGTATGTGTAGGAAGGAACTGCAGATGCCCGTTTAAACCGAAGATAGAGACATAAAGTTGGAGTAATTCAACGGGTCAGACAGCATCCCAGGAGAAAAGGAATAGGTGATTCCGGGTCGAGACCATTCTTCAGACTGAGAGCCAGGGGAAAGGGAAACAAGAAATATAGATGATGATATAGCGAGATGTAGAACTATTTTAATATCTATCGTGAGTGATTGAAATTCCAATAGTTTCACCACCTAGTCTATGTAGCCATTGTTACTCTAGGTCTAAAATCAAAATTACTTCAAGTACAATCTTGGCATTACAAATTTGAGGCTGCACTGAATTTTCATTTATAGTCTAGTGGCAAATTCTGTTTCCGAACTCTTCTAAGACTGTAGCAATGCCGTGTCCTTAACAAACTAAATCTGATTTCCAACCAGTAGATGGTCTAAAAAAAGGGACTTTCTCTGTCTCCTTATCTGCTGTTTAGGATGCCAAAAATGTAGAACGTTGAGTCAAAATGTTGTTACTCCCCGTAACTACGTGCATTATGGTTGGCCAGCTGGGCGGCATTCAAACCAGAAACTTCCTTCTTTTCTGAAGGGCTCCCATAAATGTGACATGAACTTTCACGTGGGCATAAAAGATTGTATATCAGAAAAGAGCTGAGGACCTCTCCTATTGACATAGCTAAAACTCCAATCTAATCCCCCAGATAGATTATCTAATCATGCTATTTTTCTGGCAGTTATTTGAGATAGCTGTGTGTAAATTGATTGCCACATTTCCTATAAAGGAACGGTATATGATTGATTGTAATGTGCCCAGAAAATTTTGAAATCATGAAAGGGACAATATTTTTTTTAAATTCCCTTTAGTTTCCATAATACGGGTACACTCGAGAGCATTTCAAGTTAAGACAGTTTAAGATAGTTCTTCCCTACATCTGTTATCATCACAGTATCTTAAGCACACTGTACCCTATCTAAACACAACCAGCACTGGACAAAGTGATCCAAATATTTCCACTGTATTTCCAAGCATTGCAATAATCATTCATGCATTATCAACAATCTAGAATAGATCAAAATGTTTTTGGGCAGCTTGACAAAAATAAATTACGATCTTAATGTTATCTCTTAATCATTCACTATGATGATGTACTACGATCAGTCTGAAGAAGGGTCTCGACCCGAAACGTCACCCATTCCTTCTCTCCCAAGATGCTGCCTGACCCGCTGAGTTACTCCAGCATTTGTGTCTACTACAAACAAGGTGCATGCTTCCTTGAAGGTTTAGTCGCAGGTAGATAAGGTGGTCAAAAAGCCTTTTTGGCCTTCATCAGTCAGAGTACCAACTATAAAAGTTGGTAGGTCATGTTGCAGTTGTATAAGACATTGGTGAGGCCACATTTAGAGTATTGTGTTCAGTACTGGGCAACATGTTATAGGAAAGATGTTGCCAAGCTGGAAATGGTACAGAGAAGATTTATGAGGATGTTGCCAGGACTAGAGGGTCTGAGCTATAGGGAGAGGTTGAATAGGCTGGGACTCTATTCCTTGGAGCACAGGAGGATGAGGGGTGATCTTATAGAGGTGTATAAAATCATGAGAGAAATAAATCGGGTAGATGCATAGAGTCTCTTGCCCAGAGTAGGTGAATTGAGGACCAGAGGACATAGGTTTAAGGTGAAGGGGAAAAGATTTAATAGGAATCTGAGGTGTAACCTTTTCACATAAAGGGTGGTGGGTGTATGGATCAAGCTGCCAGAGGAGGTGGTTGAAGCTGGGACTATACTAATGTTTAAGAAACAGTTAGACAGGTACATGGATATGATAGGTTTGGAGGGATATTGACCAAATGCAGGCAGATGGGGCTAGTGTAGCTGGGACATGTTGGCCGATGTGGGCAAGTTGGGCCGTAGGGCCCTGTTTCCACACTATATCACTCTATGACTCTATGACTTGCATAAACATTTTCAAGTCATCAGCTATTGACAATGAAAATATTTAATTTTGTTTCTGAAAGTATTGTTGCAATGATAACAGAGAAGTTATTGTATATCAGACTATTTTTATATTTATATCAGTCTGAAGAAGGGTCTCGACCCGAAATGTCACCCATTCCTTCTCTCCAGAGATGCTGCCTGACCCGTTGAGTTTCTCTAGCATTTTGTGTCTACCTTTTATTTACCATCGATATGTTACAACATTGAAGAAAACATCTGGTGGAAGAAATTTGTCTTTGACTCTGCTGGAGATATATCAGAACATCAGTTACCAATTGTCCTTACTTAATGCATTCTTGGTGCCATTGACTTCAAAGGAATAACAGAGGGTGTGTATGGCCATCCATCAATCAGTCATCAGTGATGATTTCTACTATCAAATGGATATCCACTAGATTCAAAAGAAACTACATTGTGAATGTGTTCTGCTGAATTCAACATTCTTTATACCTTTTAAGCTCCAGGTGATCATCATATGGAGGAAGCAGGTTTATGATTTTATAAAGCAGGTTTATGATTTTATAAAGCAGTAATGTGTAATAATATATGCAGTTGTAGTGGCCTGGCGGAGGCCAGAGAAAAGGCAGGACGCCAGGCAGGTTTAGTTAACGGTCTTTATTAGGCTGTGAGCTTAATAAAGTCCACCTAGTCCACCTAGGGATGAACCACACCTCCCAACGGGCTGACCTTTAACCCCTTACGCCTGTCCGTCAAGTGACGAGGGGGCTGACCCAAGGAGTGGCCTGATCCCCAGGGACCGCCACACAGTGAGTTTCTTTAACTTTAGTGACATTTGGGCCTACAATATAGAGAAGAGTCCAACCAGAAGGAAACCAACCTGACGTTAGGAAATTCACATCAGAGTAAACTGCAAGGAACTGCAGATGCTGGAACCTCGAGCAAAACACAAAATGCTGGAGTAACTCAGCAGATCAGGCAATTTCTGTGGAGGGAATGGAGAGATGCTGTTCGTAGGGGGTATGGCACACCTGCCCATAAGGACAGCAAGGTCCGGCCAGACCATTTCACACGTCACTGGCCTTTATGGTCAGGTGTGCCATACCCCCTACGAACAGCATAGCAGTAAAACTCAGTTTACCTTTGTGTTAGTAGTGTCTGTCTATGTGTGAGCTTAGGCCTTTAATAAACGTAGTGAAATGCCTGTGGATGTGCTTGCCTCATTGATCTACATAAATGAATGAAAAGTGTTCTCATAGCGCAGCGCGTGTGTCAGCGTTTGATTTTAATGGTCAAAACGAATGCGACTAGAATCTTTGAAAGAGATGTCATGATAAAGTACTTAGAAATTCAATAAATTCCGATGCCTATTTTTTTTTTAATCACCAAAATCAATTTTATTCAAAAACACTATATTACTGTGAAAGATGGAAAACTGCATGCATCGCGGACTCCGCCCACAACCCACACCTGGCTGTGCAGCTGCTTTTCAGTGGACGGGTGTAGACCACAGGTGACATGCTCGGAGGCGCCCTTAACGTGTGAAATGGTCTGGCCGGACCTTGCTGTCCTTATGGTCAGGTGTGCATACCCCCTACAAACAGCATAGCAATAAAACTCAGTTTATCTTTGTGTTAGTAATATCTGTCTATGTGTGAGCTTTGACCTTTAAACGTAACAAATGCCTGTGGATGTGCTTGCCTCATAGATCTAAATAAATGAATGAAAAGTGTTCTCATCGTGCAGCACGTGTGTCTGCGTTTGATTTTAACGGTCAAAATGAATGCGACTAGAATCTTTGAATGAGATGTCATGATAAAGTATTTAGAAATTCGATAAATTCCGACACTTATTTTTTTTATAACACCAAAATCAACTTTATTCAAAAACTCTTTGAATGAGATGTCATGATAAAGTACAGGCGACAACCTTGCAAACCTGGCGACAGCAACGATACCTGCATGCAATAAGCAACGATACCTGCCAACAAGCCAGCTGTCGCTGAGAAATTTCAAACCGGATGATTTCTCAGCGACACGCCGAGATCCACTATGATTTTTGGAAGACGCCTCATGATCATGCCCGTGACACCCCAGCGAACTGTGGGCAACAGCCTAGTCACTGGCAGTCACCTTAAAATCGCCTAAGTGGGACAGGCTCTTTACTTGAAATTGGAAAATTCAATGTTCATGCCGTTGGGTTGCATCTACCCAAGCAAAATATGAGGTGCTGTTCCTCAAGTTTGCATGTGGTCTCACTCTGGCAGTGGAGGAGGTCAAAGATGGAAAGGAATAGGAAAAGGAATGGAAAGAGGATGGTTAGCAATCAGGAGATCCAGCAGGCCTTGGCGGACAGAGCGCAAATGTATGGCTGAAGTGTTCAGTGTAAATTGCAATCTATTTTGTGCTGCAATAAACAACTTTACTCTGGTGGCATAGATTTTTCAATTTTATTTTTCAGGAGCATAAATCTATTACAAAAGAAATACATGTCATCAGGAAGGATTATTGTTATATTATACATTAAGGGAATACACAAAAACATGAACAATTCAGCAAGCAGTTAACCATGAAATCGAAATGAAGGCAATAAAACTGCAGTATTACATTATCTGACTTTCTTTACTACGATATATGCTAGACTTTTTGTGCTTATGTAAAATCCAAGTGCAAGGCTATCTAAATAAAATCAAAAATGCCAGATGCACTCAGCAGTTCAGTCAACATCTGTGGAACGGGGAAAAGAGTCAGTATTTCAGGTCACTGAACCAGAAAAGTGAGAAAGCAAGCATGTTTAAGCTGCAGGCTATGTGTAGGAAAAAAACTGCAGATGCTGGTCTAAATCGAAGGTGGACACAAAATGCTGGAGGAACTTAGTGGGTCAGGCAACATCTCGGGAGAGAAGGAATGGGTGATGTTTCGGGTCGAGACCCTTCTTCAGGCTGAAGAAGGGTCTCGACCCGAAACGTCACCCATTCCTTCTCTCCTGAAATGCTGCTTGTCTCGCTGTGTTACTCCAGCATTTTGTGTCTACCTTCGATTTAAGCCACAGGGAATTGGTAGGGATGGGGTAGGGGCGGCATAGTGGTGCAGCAGTTGAGTTTCTGCCTTAGACTGCCAGAGACTTGGGCTCGATCCTGTTTGTACGGAGTTTGTACATTCTCCCTGTGACCATGTGGATTTTTCTCCAGGTACTCTTGTTTCCTCCCACATTCCAAAGATGTGCAGGTTTGGAGGTTAATTGGCTTCTGTAACAAATGTCCCTAGTGTGTTGAATAGAACTAGTGATGGTCGGTGTGGACTCGATGGGCCGAAGGGCCTGTTTTCATGTTGTATCTCTAAACTAAACTGTTGGAGAAAACGTGAGGAGTGTCAGTCTTAGGTGGGAAGCAAGGTTGACGAGGGAACATGACTGCATTCAGTGCTGCCTCATTGAAACAAGAATATGGTGGAACTATGCAAGGTGGAACACAGCAGTTTTGTTGAAAATCTGGGAGAATGCTGGAGATACCCAGTAAATCAGGCAGCATTAATAGAGAGGGAGAGAAAAACTGAGTTAGTGCTACCGGTCAATAACTGCATTGGAGCTCTTCAGTCTAATACCTGTAGGAAAGGCTGCTAACCTGAAATTGCTGAATTCTTTATACGATCCTGTGGGCTACACAATGTGCATAGACAGAGGATGAGGTGTTGTTCCTTGAGTGCAATTTGGGCATCATTGGAACAATGAAGGTTCTGCTAGTACAGACTATAGGTTAAAATGGTTGACACCAGATTGATGGCCTCAAATATCAAATAGAGTCCCTCGGAAATAACTTGGTGAGTTTCTATGCCATACTGCTTGGATTTTGCTTTCTTTCAGTACAAGCTCCCCAGGAGGCAATCTCCACTTAACCAAGACAGCGGCTGTCTTTTTTCTCCAAGCTTCAAGGACCTGCCCAGCAATCCCAAAGCAGAGGAGAGAAAGAGGATAGGTACCTGATGTAATAACTATTTTTTTCCTTTGTTTCTTCCCACATAAAGCTAGCCACTGACTCCAAGGAAATCCAGCATTTGTACATAGAAACAAGGAACTGCAGATGCTGGTTTACACCAAAGGACCCAAAGTGCAGGAGTAACTCATGGGTTAGGCAGCACCTCTGGAGAACATAGATAGGTGACATTTCAGGACGCGACCCTTCATACAGACTAGCTTTGTTTGCATATTTGTGCGTCTTTGCTGCAGACAATGGATATTTTCTGCTTTTCTGGCTCACCAAACACTTAATTTCCTAATGCATTCTTGTCACATGTAGTTGCAATTTTTTTCATTTCATTCCATTGTGTTGACAGGTTTCTTAGTACATCAAGTTAATCATCACCATGTACAGGATCACATTCAGTCATCAACTCGGCATTCTTTCCTTCTTGTTTCCTTATGTTGGTGTTGGATGTCTAGAGTTTGACCCCCATAAACCTTTCCTGCAGAATAGAAAATAATGAATAAACAAGTTAAAGAAAAAGTCAATCATTACAGAACAAATTGAAGTATTTTTATTTAAGGGAATACAATAGTTTTAACATGTGCCTAAAATTCCTGAATGCCTGGGGAGCTAAGCTGCAGCACAGGGGGTGTTTGAACTAATTAACTTTTGAAGGATGAATGGAATAAAGTTTTCAAACACTCCACTCCTAATCCAGAATCTGACTCAATGTTTAATCTTTAAAGAATTACCAAGGTCCCTGGAAATGCAGCGCCACCTCAAGTACAGAGGCCTGTTATACTTGTATTGCAGCATTTTAAATGGAAAAAAAGCATGAACACAGATAGTTCGAATGATCTCTGACAATGTGAACCCTTCAAGAGAGCACATGTTTTGTTCCCTTTCAGACGTACTTGGGGTATTAGGTCATTTCGAGCAACAACCACATTGATTCCCCATTCCTTATTCTCCACAAGAGCCACCTTGTTGAACTGTAGGGGTCCTCCAGGCATGAACCCCAACGGTGCCAGAGGAGATGGAGATCCAAGGTTTAGATCCTGTCAAGTCAACTTTATTTGTCACATACATATACAAGATGTGCAGTGAAATGAAAGTGAAAGTGGCAATGCCTGCGGATTGTGCTAACACTATAAAACAGAATGGAAAAAAAGAGTGATGAAGTTCAGAGATATGGACATGAATTCAGCGGGTATGGACAGAGATATGGACATAACTCAGCGGGTCAGGCAGCATCTCTGGAGGGCATGGATAGGTAACGTTTTGGGTCAAGACCCTTCTTCAGACTCACTTCTTCAAAGCAGGCATACCTTGAGGATATTTCACAGTACAGCAGTAAAATGTGGATGTAAGGAAATGCAGATCCTGGTTAAACATAGGTTGCTGGAACTGTGAGGCAGCAACTCTTTGACTTGCACCCTAGATTTGCTAGAGTTGTCGATTTAGTGAAGGTTATTTCACTTCATTCCCTATACCTTTTTGGGGGTTTTTTTCATCTCTCTTTCTCCTCTCCTTAAAACACACTTTTTAGAATCTCTCTTAATACTTTTTTGATATGATTTTACAATCCATGTGATATGAGAATTTATATGAGTACAGTGCAGGTTATTGTTGCTATTTAAGGTATTTAGCAGAACAAGGAAATGTTACTGGTCAAATCTAATAGCTTCGGGGAGTGACTGACATTGTAAGAATGTCAAACTCACCCAAAGCTGACGCACACAGTGACATGGGAAAGTCACTGCACTCTTGACAGTCTTCAACTTCATGCCAATCTTTTCTTTTGGATTCAAAGAGCCCTTTGAGTAACTCAATTAGAACAGGAACAAAATGTGCAATTGATTTGAGACACAATTCTTCTTTTGTATATTAGGTGTAACAGCAACAGATACAGCCTGAGGCACCACTTAATCCTTCCTGAGAACTGCAATTTAAAAAAACAGTAGTTGATTGGCAATAAAATTTCAGGCTAATTACCCAGGTATTTCAAATATGTTAGTATATGCTATTCGTATTTGTACACATTGAGTATGGAAGCAAAGAATCTCACTGTGCCTAGTCACATGTGACAATAAAGTACTCCTATTCCTATTGGGAGACTGTGAGGGAAAGAACAGCAAATGCTGGTTAATACCGAAGATAAACACAGAATGTTGGAATAACTCAATGGGTCAGGCAGTATCTCTCGATAAAAGGAATAGGTGACGTTTAGGGTCGGAAACATAATAGTTGACGTTTCAGGTCAGAAGCCTTCCTCAGATGGGTTCCAATCTGAAACGTCATCCATCTCTCCATTTCTTCAGAGATGCTGCCTGACCTGCTGAGTTACTCCAGCATTTTGTGTCTATTATTGGAAGATGATGAGTTCCCAAGACTTTCATATTTTTTCACTTCATTTTAACAATCTTCAATTGCATTTATCATATAGTCAAAACTATATCACTATATAGTACAGTATCCAAATAAAGCAGGAATGCAGGGTAAGAGAATATGTAGATCAGGTGGATGAGGGGGGGGGGAGGATGACAGGAGATGGGAGAAAGATGGGAAAGCTGTCTTGATGAAGGGAAGGGAAAATGAGAGAGTGATCAGAAAGAACAAGGTGAGAAGGCATATCAAATAGAAATGAGAAAGAAAGGCAAAGAGGGATGAGGAGAGGGTCATAGAGGGAAAATAAGTTGAGGAAGAGGCAGAAGGAAAAGATAGGGTAGTTGAGGCATGTGAGCAGTTAATGGAAAGAGGAGAATTGGAAATGTGGCCAGCAGAAAAGGAGACGGGAGAGGATAAGGATGGAAAAGAGGAAAAAGGAAATGGGGAGCAGGATAGATAGAAAATGTGTCCCGAGAGGGATATGGAAAAGGATTACAGATGGTGGGGAACACAATTAGGTAATGGAGATGGGGGTAAGAATGGGAACATGTGAAGCACAGACAGAGCATTCTGTATTGAAAGACAGACTAGGCCAGGTATCAGTGGAATACGAGATGGGAAAACAACTCATTCGTTAGGTATGGAGACAGGGCAAACCATTAAACTCATTCATGGAACCAACCAAAGATGAGTCAGAATACAAATGAAACGACTGCATCTTGGGCAAACAATAGGATTGTTTAAGAACATGTAACTGTATCACAATAGCATCCTGAGGTACCATGTTGACCTCATGTAAATGTTTCAATATAGAGCAAAAGAAGCATTGAGAGAACCAGAATAGATAGGGTAAAGAGAACAGTGGAAAGGAAAAAGAAGTAGGCTGATGTGGAAGAAATAGAGTTGTGGAGAATGAATGGTAAAGGCCTATCTAGCATTGGGTTCTGACAAATTCCACTGGGAGTGGAATTGGCACTGGTTCACCTTGCCAAATGTGTGATAAACCGGTGGTATCGTCCTGAAGTGGAAAGATTTTGTTCACTTAGTTACACTCCAGTTAATTTTGTATTATCTGCAAACTGTTTACCATCCTGTTTCAGCTTATAGTGTGGATGATAAACAGGATAATGATGGGCAGCATGGTGGCGCAGCAGTAGAGTTGCTGCCTTACAGTGCAGGCGACCCAGGTTCAATCCTGACAATGGGTGCTGTCTGTACAGAGTTTGTACGTTCTCCCTGTGACCGCATGGGTTTTCCCCGGTGCTCCGGTTTCCACCCACACTCCAAAGAAGTACAGGTATGTAGATTAGTTGGCTTCAGTAAAAATTGTAAATTGTCCCTGGTGTGTAGGACAATACTAGTATACAGGGATCGCTTGTTGGTGTGGACTTGGTGGGCCAAATGGCCTGTTTCCACACTGTATCTCTAAACTGAACTAAACTAAACTAATAAACACAGTTGGCAAATGAAACAAAAATTGGCTGGAGTATTACTGAGTGAAGGGGATCTTTTCACTTCAGGAGGATATCAACAGTCTAGTCAGTTGAGCAGAAAAAGTGGTAAATAGAATTTAATACAGATTTAATACAGAGTGGATTTGAGGAGGTAGGAAAAAAGCAAGGATATAAATGCAAACATTGAGAAGCATGGAGGAACAGAAGGACCATTGACTGCTAGCCCTATATCCTTAGGTATCAGGCGAGGCAGGTAAAGTGGGTAATAAAGCATTTGTAAGGGTTTCCTCTATTACCTGAGGGACAGAATGATAGATTTGGGAGATTAGGTTAGAACATTATACATTGCTACTTAGGCCACAGCCTGAGAATTGTTCATAGTTTGGTCAACACTTTACAGGAAAGATTAGATTGCACTGCAGAGGTTAGCTGAGGAGCTTACAAGGATGTTCCAGGGCTGGAAAATTGTAACTATGTGGAAAGATTTGTGGGCTAGGATTCTTTTCTTTGGAACATTGTTGGCACTGGGGAACTTAGATGAGGTATAACAAAATCATAAACGTTTTAGATATAGGAAGGTCCTACTTACTCTGGCAGAGGGGTCAAATACCAGGGGATGTGAATATAAAGTAGCTGGTATAAAGTTTTGAGGGAAAGTGAGGAGACAGTTTCTCTGCAGCATAAGTTAAGGCTCTGGGAGTCCCTGCCCTAAAAGGGGCCAAAAGTAGAAATCCTCACATTTAAAAAATGCCTGGATATGTATTGTCATAGAATCATAGAGCCCATAGAGAGATACAGCACAGAAACAAGCACTTTGGCTCATTGAGTCCAGGGCAACAATAAATCTCCCACTCATCGTAACCCTACATTAATCTCATTTTTTAATTCCCCACATTCTCATCAATTTCCCTGAGATTCTACCACTCACTTGCACACTACGTGACCAATTAAACCACTAACCCTCAAGGTTTTGAGATATGGGAGAAAAACGGAGCACCCAGGAGAAACCAGATGGCCACATGGAGTATGTGCAAACTCCACACAGGCAGCACCCAAGGCCAGGATGGACCCTAGGTCTCAGACAGTGAAGCAGTGGCTTTATTAGCTGCACCTCTGTGAGAATAAATCCACTTTTGTTGTGCGATAGAATCGAGGACCAGAAGGTGAGATTCGGTTGGGAACAGGCACGATGGACCAAATGCCCCTTTAGTTTAGATTAAAGATACAGCATGTAAACAGGCCCTTTGGCCCACCAAGTGAACATCAATCACTTATTCACACTAGTTCTATGTTATCCCAGATATTCAACCACTCTACACACTGGGGCAATATACAGAGGTCAAATAACCAACAAACCTGCACAATGTTGGGATGGGGGAGGAAACCGGAACACTCAAAACAAACCCACTTGGTCACAGGGCAACGTGCAATCTCTGCACAGGCAACACCCGTTGTCAGGATCAAACCAGGGTCTCTGACACTGTGAGGCACCAGCTCTACCATTTGCACCTCAGTGTTGCCTATAATGTGTCAAAAGTTTTCTATGACTCTCTAATTTCAATTCAATTTTAATGGATATTTTTATTCAATGTGGGATGAGAAACGGAGCTCAAACTAAAGAATTGGATGAATTTCTACAGTTGGGCATAAGTAGGCAGATTTCTATGTTTTGGGAAATTAATTGGTGTGATGGAAGGATAATGTGGATCTCCTGAATGGAGAGCCCATGGTTATCAATTATTCTCTCCGATGAATCTTTGATTTAGCACAATGCTGAGAGAGCTGTCGCCTATTTACTGGTGCATGCAGGTGATGGTTGTTGCGGTCTCATATTTTGTCCATTGCTAAAAGAACAGGGTATGGTGTGGGGTTGATTTTCACTCACTGAACAGTGGAGAAGATGTTTCCTGATTTCCTGTCAGTGGATATATTGGGGTTGTCTTTGAGAATTCTTGTTAGCTGCAGATTGGTGGTAAGAAGACATTGTCACACCATGACTTTAGTTCATTAGCTTTGGGGACATTTGCAACAATGGGTTGCCAGTTGAGAGTGGGTAAAAGACTGAAGGTGAAAGTTTTATTTAATTCCCAGTCACAATATCTGTCCACATTTCAATATCTTGACTTGATTCATGGAACAGATCAAAGTTGCTTCAATCCTTTAGGAACAGACTAAAGTTGCTTCAATCCCTTATATAATGACTTGCCCATCTCTGGTTGAATGAATGCAACAAAATTTATGTTCGCTGGCTGGAAATTCCTATTTCTCTGTACAAAGAAGTGGAAGGTTGTTGAGGTGGTGACCTGTGTGAGAAGTGAGGGGGGGGGTCCGCTGCAATTATTATTCACACATTTAGAAATGATACTATCACACATTTCACCACTGGGTTTTGGCCTCCTGGACACTTGAAATCTGCCAGTAGGTTGAAGGTTGAGGATTATGCACCTTTCTGCTTTAGGGAGGAGCGTTTGCTTTGATTGACCAGTGGAGCCTCTGTCGCATTGACTCCGTCTATACTTTCACGCATTCCTGGGAACGCAGCCAACATAATCAAGGACTATTTACACCCCAGTCATTCTCTCATCTGCCCTCTCCCATCGGGCAGAAGATGCAAAAGCTTAAAAGCACGTAAAAACAGTCTCAGGAACAGCTGCCTCTCCACTGTTGTCAACCCATTGAATGTGCCTCTCATAAGCTAAGGGTGTAGTCCCCCATCCTCCAATCTTTGTCATTGCAGTTTAAATTTCCTAAAGAGTATTTCATATTCATAAGGCAGAGGTTGATAGGGATTTCCACTTGTTTTTTTAGCTGACAGCTGAATGGCATGTTCTTATATGCTGATATGCATTAGTACTCCATGCCAAATGTTTTCTGATTGCATTGAAGATTTAAGGCTTTTTTTGTATAACATGCATACCCCTGATGAATGGTGCCATAAACTTTCATTTTAATGGGACAGTTTGGCATTTGAGGGTTGTCATGTGACAATCAGCTGACCCAGCTACAATGATCTATATTTGTTATTTCTGAATCTCGAGGACTATCGTGCTGTCGACTTTAATATTTGATAATTACTCACTGCTACATCAATAATTTTAGGGATTAAAATGTTTCTGTTCACAAGATTCTTTGTGATCTTTGACAGTGAACTTCTCCCAATTCACTCCCTTTTATCATCGAAACATTGCTGGAAGTGTGACAAAAAGTCTGTAATTATGTTGATGAATCAGAATCAGCCACCAGAATATTCACAGACATCATCTTGATATTAGCTTATTTAAAGACAACATTAGTAAATTGCACAATTATTTGTTTGAACACCTTTTATAAGCACAAATAGATTCAAATCTTTTAATTTTTAGCCTAGAAATAAAAGTACATCTCTCAATTTTGTACTGCATTAATATCAAACAAAAGAAACCCAATTTTCTGTATGTAAATTAAACTATCAACGCAGTGTCTCCAAGTGTACTAAATGAATCATTCTACTGGAGCATTTGATTCATTAATCCGCCCCAGATAGTGATAGACAGGGATCTTATCGAAACGTATAAGATTATTAAGGGGTTGGACACGTTAGAGGCAGGAAACATGTTCCCAATGTTGGGGGAGTCCAGAACAAGGGGCCACAGTTTAAGAATAAGGGGTAGGCCATTTAGAACTGAGATGAGGAAAATCTTTTTCAGTCAGGGAGTTGTGAATCTGTGGAATTCTCTACCTCAGAAGGCGGTGGAGGCCAATTCTCTGAATGCATTCAAGAGAGAGCTTAAGGATAGCGGAGTCAGGGGGTATGGGGAGAAGGCAGGAACGGGGTACTGATTGAGAATGATCAGCCATGATCACATTGAATGGCAGTGCTGGCTCGAAGGGCCGAATGGCCTCCTCCTGCATCTATAGGCCTATTGTCTATTGTGTACTACCAAAGTAGAAAATGAACCCTACTTAAACTACAAAAAACACTTTACCTATGTAGCTCTCGATCTTTTTGTTGTTCCAGTAGCAAAGTTACCAGGTGATCAGATGAGCAAGTATGCTTCAGATGCTCATTTGGCTTTTGATCCTGGTTTTGTTTCCCCTGAAAATAAACAAGAGACATGTCAAGAAGTTAAGAGCTGAGTAATAACTTATTATTTTCAGTTTTGTTCATTCATTAGAATTTTAAAATATGATCGTTTCCCTTAAAACTAAAGGTTGATTTTGTCCAAATGAAAATGACAATGGAACAGATTTAGAGAAACTTAAAGAACTGAAGATAAATCCTCAATTCTCAATAGTATCTATTCTTCAATGATGAAAGAAGCAAAAAAGCCAGTTTTATAATTTCTCCATAATTGCAGCCAAAATCTGCCATGGTTACAAATTTGGAACTTGCATTACAGACTTTATACTTTTGGTTTCATTAAACCTACTAGAGAGGGGCAGATAGGATTTATCAAGCAGAATGATTTCCCAGGTGGGAAAAGCATTCATTGAAGAAGCAGAAGGCGACAGAAAACAATTCTGTCAAATGAGAATAGAGTGTGAATCAAACAAAAGGAAAGCAGAATCATGATAAAAAAATAATGAAAGAATGAAAAGCAATATTTGCGGTCAGTGATCTAGAGAATCTATTTGGGAAAATATATATTGGTAGGTGATCCTGCCAGAAGTTCACTGTAAGAATCCTTCACCCAATCAGTAACAGAGAAATAAATCTGGGAAATTACAATTAGCCTCAGTATTCCTTGCCTATGCAGACTAGAAATAATCCAAGGTCCTATCGCTTGATCATTACTTAGTTCTGGACACCAAAATATGCTGTGATTCCCTTACAGATGAATAGCCTACTTTCTTATCTATTTACTAAAACTCTTGTTTGTTCGCTTGTTTGGCTGAACTACAGCCAAAACGGTACACAATAGTGCAACAATTGTAGGCCCACCTTACTCAGCGTCTTCCTGTGGTCCTATGGAAGATGTTTAATTGAAATCGATGTTATATTTTAAAAATTAATCACATTTTAAAGTTTAAAAACCACGCATGCGCAGTTGGGTTTCGGCCCAATGGGGTCCACTTGGCCTAGTTATCTTATTTACTTGCTAAGCTTATAAACAAGGGTAGTCACACTACCGAACTACCTATGGGTGGCCACGGGTATATGGTTCGCTCTATAAAACAGAGAGAAAACTAGAGATGTGAAGTGGAATTGGATGAAATTATACATTGTAAATAATCATGTACTTATCTCTTACTAACCTGAACTGCATTAAAGATAACATCAAATGCTAATGAGCGACTCATCTGGTTCACACTGTAGATTTCTTCAGCAGCTTCATTGGACAACTCATATGTAACCTGAGATACATGTATTAAAAAAAAATCAGCACCCAAAAAAACCACTGTAACATTGGATTACCATTACCCTTGGGTAAAATACACTAAAGTAGCATTTTCAGAGTCATCACCATCACAACTGTGCGACCTACACTGGGACAGATGTGAAAATAACTTTTATATTTCACTGGTACAGACGTGTACGTTTCTAACCATTATTGTTGTATCACAAATAGCTTGTAAATTGGTTACCGGAAGACAGCTTCCCTTGAATTCATGGCTCCTCTGGTGCAATGGAAAATGGGTCCACAAATTAATAAATAATCCTCCTTTCTATTTTCGATGAAAACAGACTCAAGAGGGAAATACAGGCTCATACACTGACTGGAGCAGATACAATCAATTGTTTACTTCCAGAAAGTAGGCGAGGGAGTGGTGTTGGCCACTGTAGACAATGATTCCTTGTTAGACAGGAGGTCCGGGAAGTGTTGGGGGGCAAATCTGAGGTGGAGAAAGTGAAACTGCTCATCAGATTTCAGAGAAAGAGGGAGGGATTCGAGATAGGATGTGAGAATCATTTGTTTTATCTGATCATTCTATTCAGGTGTTGAGAATTCCACGGGTGTTCTAAAACATGAGGTTAATTCATTCTCTACTTTGACTCAGTTTCTCAACCATTGTCTTCCAAGAGCATTCTCTGCTTTTGATTTCAACGAAGGTAATGTCCAGACATATTTTATATTGAGCAGGCAAACCACTCGAGTAAACTACAACTGCAATGGTGAAAATGAACATTACTCTCTTCATTTCCAACATAAAATGGGCAGAAACTTGTGTGGAGAAGTACTTCCAAATTTCAGGTTTGCGCAAACTTGTTTGCATTTGGAAAATGATGTAATACATATGAGGGTAACGTTTTGTTTAGTTTGCTTTCTATGTTAAACACTTTACACAACATAAAGTAAAAGGCATTGCCCATATTTTGCCGGATAATTATCATCAGGTTATTATTAAAACCTGCAACAGCATATATCAAATGCAATTTAATTCTCAGCACTCAAATAGGATAAATGGCCAAAACTAAAACATGTTCATTTCTTCAAGACCGATTTCTAGGAAAATGAGAACAAATTCCAAAGGCCTCCCAACAATCTTTAAACTCAAAAAGACAGGAAAACAATACTGGAAAAAAAGAGTAAATAGCAGAGGGGGACATTCCTGCCATTTCAGTCTGCATTTCCAGAGCTTCATGGGTTCACCAATCTGGTGGTGAGTCTTGCAGATAATCCCTCAGCGAGATGATATGAAAAGTAGTCTGGCAGCAAAGTACAAATAGGCCCAACACAAGGTGTCAAAAAATCCAGTCGCATTAAGATGCTCAGAGTCTCTAGCCCAGAGTCGGGGAATCAAGGACTAGAGGACATAGGTTCAAGGTGAAGGGGAAAAGATTTACTAGGAAACTGAGGGGTTACCTTTTCACATAAAGGGTGGTGGGTGTATGGAACAAGCTGCGAGAGGAGGTAGTTGAGGCTGGGACTATCCCAACTTTTAAGAAACAGTTAGACAGGTACATGGATAGGACAGGTTTGGAGAGATATGGACCAAGCCCAGGCAGGTGGGACTAGTGTAGCTGGGACATTGTTGGCCAGTGTGGGAAAGTTGGGCCAAAGGGCCTGTTTCCACTGTATCACTCTATGACTCTCTATTAATGAGTTACTATCTCAGTTTGTGCATGCTCAAGCTTCCGGAACACTGAATTTCTAGGAATGAATGAAATATAAAAATCTTTTGGCTTTTAAGCAATATCATTTATATTTTTTTTTAACTACATTTATTCATTTAATGTCTCCAATGAAGAGCATAATGTTGCAAGATACATAAAGCTAAACCTGAAATCTGAAGTTAAGAGCTGGATAATAACAATTGAGCAGCCTGCTGCGTTGAGGCGAATGATCATTGAATGGTATCTTTACGTTCCCTGTTCCCTGCGGCACCAGATCCATTTAAATGTATTCACTCGAGGCTGTGAGGTCTAAGATCATAATGATACAACATGTGGGCGAAAAGCAACTTGGATTGTAATGAAACAAGGAACATGCTGTACTGTTTATTAAATCATGAAGTGGTCAATTTATTTTCTGGATTTTATTTGCAAAAGTTCTAAATGGTGAACTTCCACTCTCACTTAAACTGATTTATAAAGGATGTCATCTCACAGTGGAATAGCATACTTAACCTTTCAAGTACCAAAACAAAAAACTCGTCCACATGGCCAAATAATTATATTTTCTTCTCATTACTTTACCACAAAAAAAATGTGATGGCATTAGAGTCATAGAATGATACAGTGTGGAAACAGGCCCAACTTGCATCGAGGAGTCCAACACCGCAAACAAATGTGATGGCATTAGTCATAGAGTGTACAGTGTGGAAACAGGCCCAACTTGCATCGAGGCGTCTAACTCCGCACACAACAATCTCACAATACAAATTCTGCAGCCTTCTTTCTCAAAATCCAGCTGGTTCACTGGTGCTATTCTATGGTTAACTTGACACACCCATGTGATTTTAACCATATACAATCTAGTTCACACCATCTGGGCTAACCAAAAAGGATACCAAAGTGACTGGGACTGAGGAATTAATGTACCCCACACGCATTGCTCAAACCCAAATCTTTTGAAGACTTGGAATTTTAAAATATATTCTTCCCTATCCCAGTAGAGGAGCTATGGACAGAATAAAGGGAGATTTGTAAAACCATAGCCTTTCAATTCTACTGCTGATTTGGGAAAACAGGCAACATAGGGATGAATACAGAATGTAGCTTCTGCATTATCATTAGCTTCAGCTGTAAAAGAGTGATTGGTTCTGTCTTCATGCAAGGGCCTGACCCGAAACGCAAACATCCCTTTGCCTCCATAGATGCTGCTTGATCTGCTGAATTCCTCCTTCAGTCAGTTCTTTTCTCCAGGTTGCAGCATCTGCAGTCTCTTGTGTCTCCAACTCGCTATAAGAGTGCTCTCTTGTTAAGCACTGGGTCATGTGATCAATTGTGCTGTAACAATTGTCCATACAGGCATGCAGAACTAGCCTGGGAAGGTCCTTGAAAATAAACAGTCTGTGTAGAGCTAGTAACAGAGAATGGTGGAAATATTCACAGGTTAGAGAGCCATCAGTGGAGAAAAAAACAGAGTGAATGTTTCAGAATGGCAACTTTTCATCCTAACCTGAGTAGAGTTAAGAATCAAAGACACAAAGTGCTGCAGTAACTCAGCAGGTCAGGCAACATCTCTGGAGAACATGGATGGATGTTGTTTCAGGTCGGGGCCCTTCTTCAGTCAATGTTCTCCAGAGATGCTGCTAGACTTGCTTACTTACTCCTGCATCTGTGTCCTTTTTTATTAGCAAACATCTGCAGTTCCTTGTTTCTACAAAGTTAAGAATCAGGTTTGAAGCTATGGAGAAGAGGGCAGACAGGAGAGAACAAAAGAGAATGTCCATCATTATGCTGGTTCTAGAGGTGAGAATATCATAAGCTGGATCAGCTGAGCAACAGTAGATCAATGGTCTCACCTCCGGTACCCTTGGAAGCGCTCTAGGTGTTCTGAAGTCAGCTTAGGGAGCTCCCCGGTGCACTGGCATGGAGCAATGGCTGCGGGAGGCAAAGGTCGGCATGTTCTGTGGATGCCCTACAGCAGCCAGGGGATTATGTGGATCAGGCGCCACTGGAGGCCCCACAGAGGTCAGATGATCACGCAGATCAGACCTGGCCTGTTGCAACACGGAGCATCGGAGCAGCGATGGAAGACATGAACAAGATCGCCAGGCCAGGCCAACCTCTGCAACACCGACCCAGTGCTACCACTAAAATAACGGGCCTTAAAGGCCAAGATAAAACTGTATTTATAATAACTTGAAACTTGAGAGGTACAAAATGGAGCTTGGAACGTGGTGGCTCTTTATGTACTGTCTACAGAAAAATCGTTTCTTACACTACAATCGTTGCACATGTACTTACGTATGATTGTTCTTATGTATTGTATGATTTTACTAGTTTGTATGCAAAACAAAGAATTTCACTGCATTTTCATGCATGTGACAATATAGTACCATTGAACCATTGAGCAGTGCACGTTTGTTACCTATTAGAAGATTTGTCCGGAGATGCAAGCAGGAAGAGATGAATTGAAATAGGCAGAGTGAGAAAAAAAGGAAATTTTAAAAACTCTAAAAATGCAAGACAAAATGACTCAGATTTTCAATGCCTCTTCTTGGGGGTGTGGGCGTGTGGAACCACCACAACAGAGAACCAGGGAGGACATCAATGTGCAACATAGGTGGAATCATGAACATAGCTGAACTTCCAGTCTCAATCTCTCTCTAGATGACGTAGATGTAAGGTCTGCCAATTGCAGAAAGCAAGCAATCTCTGAGATTGATCTCAGAGTAATTAACCAAGATTTTGTAAGAATCTTGAAATTCCAGAATCTCTACAAAACAAACACCCAAGATGTGCAAAATATATAGTTTGCACCACTGTTAATGGTTTTGGTCTGCAAATTTTTGTCTTGGAGGTATAAAGTTTTAAGAACATTCTTGAGAGTTTTTCCCAATGTAACTATTCACCAAAATAGTCTCCACTCATCTAACATTGGTGGCCATTATTTCGGCCCTTTCCTGAAATTCAAGCTCTCTTACCTCCAACATCCCCTCTCTTTCACGTATTATTAAGGCTCTTCCCTTAGACTGGACTTTTACCTCTTTATCTACTTCTGTCCATTTTACCACTTTACCTGCACATTTTTTTTGACAATCCTTTACAGGATTTAGGAGACATTTAACAATGTTTGAGCAGGAAATAGAAATTACAGTTGCTGATGATGAAATAGTCCCTTTGGTATCAGAATGATGAGCATCTGCTGCATTTCTCCAGTGGAAACATTTCACTTCCTTTCTCCAAATATTTCCATTACTTCCGTTCTTTGATCTGAGCACAATTGGGTGTTTGTACTTTTGAACATATGTTGGATTCAGTCCAAGCATTTACCTGGATTGTCCTTTGGGGAGCACAGAAGTGCAGAGAAGCACACTCCATTTCTGTTATTTAATTTCTCTCTGATGTTATTACAAAATCACTCTCTCAGTATAGTTTTGCAAAAGCTGAATGCATTTCAGTCTTGCCCGAGAGTAGCAGCAGAAGCAAGCAAGCATTTTCAACAGAATATAGGTTTCTCTGTGATTGCCTGGTGCCCTTGACTACACTCTTGCCACACTGCACTTCAAATAAAAGATGGACTGCCTGCAGAAAGAATTTCTATTCCCTCAGTGTTTAGCCAGTGTGTGACTATACACACTGCCCTACATGGGTCCAAAGCCCAGCAGACTGTGTCAGTGTCTTCAGTCTGGCCATGTGCTATCTGCATTTAAGTCACCCTGACAAAAGGGGATGTTGGTGCTAACTTCATGACACTTGCCTGCCGTGACTGTATTGCCCATGTAACAAATACCATGCTGTCATACCCAGTGCAGAAAAGCAGACCACTGGTGATACCATTGCTTCGCTTGTTCTGGACAAGATTCTCTGTATCCAGTAGAGCAGGTCTTAATGGTGGATCTGCTGCTTGGTATACCATCTTATGAAACAGACCTCAGGCCATAACGTTAGATAGATGAACACCAAGTATATCACCGGACATATGGGACAGGATGAGGATGAAGAAGGAAACTTAATTTTGCCCTTTTAACCATGTCTTGTGACCAGCTCATAGTGTTTACATGAACATAACAAAAGGCTACACAAACTCAGCATTCTGCATTATATTTTTCTTTCAAATATCATACAAATGTCAACCAACCATCCTTGTCCATTACCTCACTGCTTATATCTTGCATGATGTTTATCAATGAAAAGTATCAGAAAGGCCCAAGAAAGGAATGTAATTTTAGAGAACCTAAGCTCGTAGATGGGAACAATCTAAAGGGTCAAGGAAGGAGAAAACAACAAGCAAAGCATTCCAAACCATACCAAGGCAATGAAAGAAGAAGTCAACATCAACAGTTTCAGCTGTGTTGGGGAAAATGTTCCCGACCTTATCCAAGAGTAGGAGAAGTATTTGAAATAGAGGAGGGGCGGGAGAGACAAAGATAATGAAACCGATAAGGTTTCAATGAGCTAGCAAAAATGTCAGCATGAAATTCATAGAGAAAATGTCAGAGAAAACTGTTGGGAACTGTTGGTGTGTTATCATGAATATAACTTCAAGTACTCATGTTTGAAGCCCTTACATTTTAATGCAAACAAAATCAAAATCATCACCATCATCACTGAAAGGAAGCATGCAGGTACAGCAGGCAGTGAAGAAAGCCAATGGAATGTTGGCCTTCATAACAAGAGGAGCTGAGTATAGGAGCAAAGAGGTCCTTCTACAGTTCTACCGGGCCCTGGTGAGACCGCACCTGGAGTACTGTGTGCAGTTTTGGTCTCCAAATTTGAGGAAGGATATTCTTGCTATTGAGGGCGTGCAGCGTAGGTTCACTAGGTTAATTCCCGGAATGGCGGGACTGTCGTATGTTGAAAGGCTGGAGCAATTAGGCTTGTATACACTGGAATTTAGAAGGATGAGGGGGGATCTTATTGAAACATATAAGATAATTAGGGGATTGGACACATTAGAGGCAGGAAATATGTTCCCAATGTTGGGGGAGTCCAGAACAAGGGGCCACAGTTTAAGAATAAGGGGTAGGCCATTTAGAACGGAGATGAGGAAGAACTTTTTCAGTCAGAGAGTGGTGAAGGTGTGGAATTCTCTGCCTCAGAAGGCAGTGGAGGCCAGTTCGTTGGATGCTTTCAAGAGAGAGCTGGATAGAGCTCTTAAGGATAGCGGAGTGAGGGGGTATGGGGAGAAGGCAGGAACGGGGTACTGATTGAGGGTGATCAGCCATGATCGCATTGAATGGCTCGAAGGGCTGAATGGCCTACTCCTGCACCTATTGTCTATTGTCTATTGTCTATAATGTCAGATGAAGCGCAGTTGGAAATATTTTCAGTTCTGAATAAGAAATTCTAGTGCAAGTCCTACATCTGAGATTCAAGCACAAAGTTCTTGGTTGGTAGTAAAGTGAAGTATTGGATGGCTGCTGCACTGCCAGAAGCGTCACCTTCTGGATGAGTCGTTAAACCTTGGCCATGCCTCCCCACTCACAAAGAAGTGAGAGGGCACCAGTCACTATTCAGAAAAGAGCAAGGAGAAGATTCCGAGGACAATACTCGTCCCTCAACCAACATCACTAAAACAAATTATCCACTCATTATTGCAAACATATTTGAGGCAATTGCTACACACCGCCATAATTTCCTACACCCTGTTAAATTTCCTACAATACAAGAGTAACCTATAATTCAGAAAGTACCTCTGGTCCGTAAAGCATTTTTGAATGACCCAAGCATAATGTAAATGCAGGGCTCCCTTTCCTTCACCTGGATGTAACCGTGACAGTGCAAGGTAAGGCAATTTGCATCATACACATCGCTACCACTGGTTTTATAAGCTTCTTCTGCCTGACTTGGACCAGCATGACTATTCCCATTGTCAGCGAGACAGTCCTGGAATTGTCTGCTTTTAACACCATTATATAAATGCTGTCTATGCAGGATAATTAAGGACGGACAATAAATGTGACCCTGCCAATGTTACCAACATACAGAGAATTCAAATATATTCCTGGAGGTCACACATCAAACATCTGGTAATTCTTCTCACCTATCTTAAATATACAATACATGCAGTCTTGCTAATATTTAACTAATCCAAGCTTGAACTAAGTGCTGAAAACACACTACAGATAAATGTGCTGTTCAAATTAAAGAAAAAGTGTTGACTAATTTAATTTTGGGCTGAAATTTTACAGAAATATTTAGCACAAATATAATCACAACAAAAATTATATAATCTTTTGATTCTTGTCTAAATTTAAATAACATTCATTGGCAGCATGTCAGATCCATTCAAAATTTTGCTCTGAGCATAGAAATTACTGATAGTTATGTTAAATAATTAGTTAAGAATACCTATGAAGTGTGCCCCAAAATATAATGGAATTTTCCAGCTAAAACAAAATTGCCTTTAATAATCATAGCCAAATTGACTTCTATTGTGAACTATGGCTATACCACCAAATGTTCTTTTTTTGCTTATTCCACATTTAGTGTTGGCCCCAGGGAAATTCCTTTAAATGTCTAATTTCTACCCGCATTCAGCAGGATGAACAAGAAAGAACATCGTTTTTGGCCTTCGCACATCAAAGCACTAAAGAGCAACATTATGTTATGTCACTTCTTGACATCTATAGACGCACATTGGTCACTATGCATGTGCTCCATCAGTTTCAATGCCGCTTATTTTATCATTCTGTAAAGTTCCCAACATGTTCAAAGAGACAATGTTTCACAGTCAAACTCTGGGCATGAGTCCATGTTAATTCTGGCAAGTAGCCACAACTGAAAAAGTTGTTTGAAACTAACTGATGCATTCACTCCTTGGTCCAAAAACCTGACATGTCACGAACCAAAAGTAGGACCTAGCAAAAGTGATCCTTATAAAGCTGCTTTATAATTTTCCTCTTACCCTCTGGTCTTCCTTTGTGAGGTACAAAGGACAGTCTATCAGCAGTATCTAAGAATGCTAGTTTACAGATGCTCCAGCCTCCATCTATTTATGCTGGAGGCATGATGTTAAAAATGGAATAAACTGCATTAGATGGGCCAGCTAATTTAAGCAAAGATAGAAAACTATTTTTCATAAGGCACTATTAAATGAGAGGGACTTATGCCCTAGATTTTATAGTGATGTCATGGTGCCATAAAGTCTGGGACTGAGTCAGACTTCTGCAAAATGATTTCCCTGTATATTTGTTCTTCAGGATAAACCTAAGAAATCACACTAAATAGACAAGGTGCTAAATTACATCTGGGCACAATAAAAGTAGTAATTAAGATACTAGGTTTTCTTGTTCATTGAGGGGGGAAATTCAAACATAAAACCAGCTTACTTCCTAATTAAATAACCCGGCTGTACATTGGTGCAAACTAATTTGAATAGCTTTTCAAACTGATTCTTTTTTTTAACATAATAGAAGTGTACCATTTCAAAAGGAACTTCACTTTTAAATGAAATTTAAATCCTGTAATTGCAAAAGTTTGAAAATAAACCACTTCATTATACAGAAGGAAAGGACACCTTGACTGTGAGTGAGATATCAATCTTCCTGAAAGGGTTTTAAATATTAAATTTCTCCCTGACATCTTCCCCACCCCCTGCCCAAACACATCAAACACAACAATATATGGAGAATTCAGAAAACAACATTACTACTGTCCCCTATGGTTTCAAAAAACTCGACGAGTATCCTACTTTGCCACTGAAAACAGCATAGATTTTAACAATTTCGATAATAGTTATAAATATGGGACAACTTGAAGCAAAGGAATGAGTGTTTTTGTAGAATGTATTTATCTTAGATTGCAAATCAAAACTAATCAAGAACGCAAGTCACACAGGATCTCCATCATCGTACACATTTTTTTTTTCCTATTTCACTTTGAAGCACAATTTAGTACAAAAGTTGGTGATTATTTTGCAACATATTCATTATATCAATAAACATCATACTGAAATTTAACTTATAAAAAGTTCTATAATTTGAGTGAAAATTGAAAATAAAGTTATCTCAGCTTTATTGAAAGTCTGCCGAAACCACATGCAAAAGTGAATTTCCAAGACTAATGGAGAATCTTCCTGTGATATTCTATTCACTACCATGGTCATCAACAGTTCTTTAATAGCATGAAATGATAAATGCTTGGCCGACAAAGTAAGAAATAAAGCATTGTGCTGATGCTTCATTGAGGATTTTGTGCTGTTCTGATTTGTATATAAAATCTACAGCTGAAATCAGGATTGTTTTTGTGCAATCAAATTTCACGAATGGATAATTTCATCTGAACGCAAGCAAACTGATTTACATTTCAGTATCTCGCCATTTTATTTTCTTCAATGAGGCAGCACAGTGGCGCAGTGATCGAGTTGCAGCATTACAGCGCCAGAGACACAGGTTCGATCCTGACTACGGGTGCTGTCTGTACGGAGTTTGTACGTTCTCCCTTTGACCACATGGGTTTTCTCCAGGTGCTCTGGTTTCCTCCCACATTCTAGGTGACATACGGGTTTGAAGGTTAATTGGCTTCTGTAAGTTGCTCCTTGTGTGTAGGTTGTGAAACTGGAATAACATAGAACTAGTGTACGGGTGATCGTTGGTCTGCGCTAACTTGGTGGGACAAAGGACCTGTCTCCATGTGTATCTTTAAAACTAAAACTAATAACTAGTTATTCTCAGCTCAGTTACGTATTGTTTGCAGCTCACAGAATATAGTGAGATAAGCTGCTCCCAACTTTACAATTTGCAGCACTTGAATGAAATTCCAGGAAGTATGAACAATTTTGACCAGCTCTTTTCAACTTGTACAAGGTCACCAAACAGTGGTGCACAATGTTGGAGCCTTTTAACAATGTATTCATATTCATTCACATGAAGTGGATATCATTGGAAAGGCCAGAATTGATTAAATCCTGTTGGATTGCTCCAGTTTTTCTGAGGGTAACTGAGGACAGTCAACAATATTAGTGAGACCAGTGTCACATGTGGGCCAAGCCAGTGAAGAATGGTGGATTAGTGGAGAAGATTTAAACCACAATCTAGTGGATTCATGGTCAATATAGTCTGTCCTTTCTTCTTTTTGTTATTTTTAGTATGTGTTAAAAGTATGTTTTAGTTGTTTCCAAGGTGTATGGAAAGAAAATTGAACCAGATGTGTGCTAAACTTTACCATCATGTAATCCACCAGATGAAGCCTTTCCTTACCAGGTCATATATCTATACCTTAAAAAAACTAATTGCAAGCAATATTCTTCCTTTTTTTTAAATCACTTTTTGAGATGGAGGTACATTTTCAAGTTCGACCATCATCTTTCTTTTACTTCTCTGACTCACTTGCGACCCGTAGAGATTGTGGGTGTGACTATAGCTAGTGAGATAAAACACATAGGTATCAAGCAGTCCCTAACTGGGAGAAGAGATTCCCAGCTAAATCTCCAAAGTAAAATTGAAGAAACGTCTCATTTTCTGGAGGCACTCTACTCCAGAATTTTGAAACCTTGATGCTTTTACTTTAAACTTACCTCCAAAACAACCTGCTCTGTAACAAGACTGGTGATTCTATTCGTCTTTACTTCCTTCATTAGCCTCGTAGTTTCTTGCATGTTTTTCGTGGCCAAATTACTGCAATAGATATGGTGAAGGAAAAGCTCTAGCTTTTACTTGGCTGAACTTTGCGCATTGTCACCTTGTACCCATTGTACCAATTCAGACTCTTTGGGAATAGATTTCTTGGGTGTGAAATTAGGCTCAGTTGTGTCCATCGTTTAGAGATCACAGGTACTATATGCCTTATGCACACTGATGACATTTCCTCTGATGATTCAAAGCAGGCAGATCAAGTATCGATGAGTATGCAGCACTAATTTGATCAAATGCTGCCATGTTGAAACTTCATGCACTAGTTGACATCCTTTTCTATTGGGCACACCTGAACTTGTGTGAAGAAGCATACAGGACAGCCCATTCATGCATTCTAAGGGTTCATCAGTCATCCACACATGGGCTGTTGGTTGATCTCTTCAACTTGTAAACTATAGGGTTGGGTGCTTTGCATAGTTGTTGCAACAACAAAGCTATGACAAATCCCAAGATAATTTTTCTGAATTACATGTTGTTTCCAGACATAGGTGCACTCGTATGGAGCTTTCCCTTGGGATAGAGCATGATTGGAGGAACAAACAAAAGCAATAAGGAGGAGGAGACGTTAACCTATATTCTCAGCCTAGAACAGTGCACTATTTTACTTTTGTTATCACTTTCTCCTCGTTCTGATTTCACCTGCATCGTCAATTTTAAATTTTAAGTATTAGGTGTCTGTGTATTCCACTGTCTGAATTCCAACATCTGGAATTCTTTCCCCAAAAGTTTGCACCATTCTACCTCTTTCTTTTCATCAGATCTTATTCTGTATATAGATTCACAATGAAGGGAACAGATCTGAAACATTGATTGTCCATTCCCTCCCTAGATGCTGTCTAGCCCACTGAGTTCCTCCAGCTCTTTGTGTTTTGCTCATTTGCTGCCACTTAAGCTTGCAGATTCTCTTAGTTATATACTTTATTTTCTTAATGATGGTACTACCTACTTTTGTCCAATATGCCTCCTGTAATAATGATCCATTTTCTTTCCAGATAGTCAAAGAAATAAAAGCTTACATTGAGTCACTTCAAAAGGTGGGAAAGATATTAAAGCACGACAGGGTCTGCATGTGAGGTCTGGGAACAGTGATATCTCCCAGATAGGCATCAGAAACATGACATTGGCTCTTTCTCAGTGTTTGTCAGAGTTAGTACCACAGTCCCCATCCTAATGTCATATATTATCAAAGTAAATCCTGAGCTATTCACACGACACTAGCTAAAGAGGTTGGCAATGAAGTGATGATCCTTCTGCTTGGCCATATTTCAGCTTTCAGCACCAACCACTAGCTAAAGAGGTTGGCAATGAAGTGATGATCCTTCTGCTTGGCCATATTTCAGCTTTCAGCACCAAAAAGGACAGTTTCAGCCAGTAAAATCCATTCTATATGTCCACACTTTTCCTTCACGAGTTGCTTGCTAATGTGAATGCATTAAATCTTTTATAACCACTACACGATACTGGAGATTCTCACTGAAATGCAGCAGAACATTATGCTTGGAGCCTTTTACATGATGTTTACAAAACGGCAGAATTTCTGGTGCTGACCTATCAAAAATATGTATGTAAATATAACAACAATATTATAGAAATGTATAATGTAAAAACTAAACATAAAGTGAAAGGCATTAAATTAGTGAAGACTAAACAAAATATTATACAATAGTTATCCATCAGTGATAGACGTCTGAAATCTGATCGTGGTTTCACATGGACTGAAAGAAAGTGGCTTGGTACATTGGAACTCACGGTAATATGAACTGTTTAGTTTAAGTAAACAAAAGGATACTCTGCAGAGAAGGAATCCATTCCATCTGGAACTTTTTGGATGTAATCGTCCATCAACTTTTCCACCATGTCATTGAGTATTGATTGAACCTAACGAAAACAATTACAATTATAATAACTGACACTCATTTAACAAAACTGTCAATCACGGGGCTACAACATGATGGCTCATGATTATCTGAACTTATATTACTTTAACTCCAGACCATTTCACAAAATGCTCTACTCTGGGAATCGCACTTTAGTGCAAGTGGATGAAAATTCCATCATGGTCAGCACTTATTTCAGTGTGGAAGATTCTGTCCAAGGAAAATAGGAATGGAATTGAAGGAAAATATGAGCAACATGATTTCAAAAGTAGGACGTTAAGGTTTACACTAGGATGCCATGTAATACAGGCACTTTCAAATTTTACATTTCAGAATTGATTTAGGAAAACAGATCTTGTTAAAGTGTCTTCTTGCAGAGAGTGGTGAATCTCTGGAATTCTATATATTCTATATCCCACAGTTTTGTGGAATCTAGAACGTGTGGGTATTTGATGGGGAAATAGATATTTTTTTTAAAGATCAGGGAATTGACATTTATGGTGAACTGGCACAGAAGAGAAGATGAGTCCTGGAGCAGATCCGCTATGTTCATGTTGAAAGGTGGGGCAGGCTTGGGGGCTGAGTGGCCTCTCCCTGCTTCTAATTTCTGAAATTCTAATTTCTGATTTAGGATTAAAATATAGTGCCAAGTAAAACAACTATATCTGCCTCTACATATTTCCTTTGATCTGGGTGTGTTCAATTTGATAATTGTGTGTAGAAGGGATACTAAAGAAGAACGATTGCTCCTCTCAGACTGAACTAAAAAAACAGAACTAACCATGTTGATGTTTCTGATCTGGTACGGTTCTGCTCCTTCATGTACAGAGTCTTCACTATGTGAGATTACTTTTTTGTCATGGTCTTTAGAAACTCTAAATCTACAACAAACAGAGTTGAAAATTTGATAAATACCACAGTCATGAAAGATAAATTAGAATATTTTGATTGTATTTTCTTTCAAGTAAAAAGTATGCTGAAAAGCATGAAGTTAAGATAAAGTTTTACTTTAACAAGTCAGCACAAAGACTTCTACCTCATTGATATCACCAACAGTAGGCCCTGCTTTGTCTTATTGCCCACTAGAATTGTAATGTATACTTTTATCAGCTCTGGTCTAAATTGCTCCAATACGTTTCCAGATGCTCTCCTAACCACTGCCCTCCATGGGCTTCAGCTGACTAAAACATAGGCCTTTATAACATCAAAATTAAGAAAAGGCATCCAGTCACCAAATTAAAATGTTCCTTTTTCACCGTGCCACCCTGCAAACTTACTAATCATGCCTTGGATACTCTCATTGAATGGTAAATGGTAGCTTCCAAGGTCATTGTAAACAGAATTAACAGCCTGGAGAGAATGATGTCAGGTGTTACAGTTAATGTTTAATGCTGTGTAAGATCCAGACCACAGGGGTCCTACAAGAGTGCAACAATTTGGAGTATGTAATGTTACAATAGACAATAGACAATAGGTGCAGGAGTAGGCCATTCAGCCCTTCGAGCCAGCACCGCCATTCAATGCGATCATGGCTGATCACTCTCAATCTGTACCCCGTTCCTGCCTTCTCCCCATACCCCCTCACTCCGCTATCCTCAAGAGCTCTATCCAGCTCTCTCTTGAAAGCATCCAACGAACTGGCCTCCACTGCCTTCTGAGGCAGAGAATTCCACACCTTCACCACTCTCTGACTGAAAAAGTTCTTCCTCATCTCCGTTCTAAATGGCCTACCCCTTATTCTTAAACTGTGGCCCCTTGTTCTGGACTCCCCCAACATTGGGAACATGTTTCCTGCCTCTAATGTGTCCAATCCCCTAATTATCTTATATGTTTCAATAAGATCCCCCCTCATCCGTCTAAATTCCAGTGTATACATGTTTTGGAATTTCATGCAGCAACTTGTACCAAATTAATGCATCAACTATGGCACTGATTGTGTTGATATTATTTTAATTGTAACATTTGGTTGGGTTTTAACAAACTTTTAAAAAGATTTGTGGAATATTCTGCTCTGTGAGTTCCCACCTGTGTGGGTTCAGGCCCAACTCAAAGGGTAGATATAATGGAAACTACATATGTGTACCCCTTTAAGAATTGTAGTATGTGATCCAACTGCTCTCTTTATATTGTTACAAATGTATTGGTATAGAACTGGACAGAGCTGTTTGTCTGTGTGGGAGTAAAAACACGGCGGAAATATTGCTTATCTCTAAGTTATTTAAAAAAAAACATTTTGTTATTTCCAAGTTTCAGTGACTAAATAAGGAAAAGATACTGA
The DNA here is from genome assembly GCF_053455715.1 of Rhinoraja longicauda. Classification (NCBI taxonomy): domain Eukaryota; kingdom Metazoa; phylum Chordata; class Chondrichthyes; order Rajiformes; family Arhynchobatidae; genus Rhinoraja; species Rhinoraja longicauda. The sequence continues at coordinate 62,417,870 of NC_135953.1, read as the reverse complement.
AACAACAGGTAAATCATCGTAGCAAATTATTTAAATCTATTCTTACAAATTTCTCTTTTCGATATAAACATATAATAAAAGCTCTAGATAAGCCCACTCTCTCAAAGGCTAACAGATCGAAAAACATGGAAAACAAAATACTTATTCACAAAGAAAAGGTATGAGCATTGGTACATAAAAATAAACCTTAGTTTTTGTATTTGGTCTTCCATGGCTGGGAGATTGTTCCTAATCTCAACAATTCTTGCCTCCAGGGCATCTGGATGGTCATGCATGCGCGAGGGAATAATAAACTCTGTCAAAGCAATGAAGTGGAAGATTTTTTTTAATGTAATAAAACAATATTAACTAAGCAGAGCACAAAAATTATTATGAAGTTCACCCAGGACATTATTACGATTGCAATGAAATATGCTAGAGATTTTCAGCAAATCAAGCAGCATCTGTGGAAAGAAAAAAACAGAATTAATGTTTCAGATCGATGACTCTTCATCAAATCTGGAGAAATGTGAAAATAAATGCCTTAAGTAGCAGAGAGGAAGCAGGGTAAAGTGAACAAATGAAATGTTTGTGATACACTGGAGACCAAGGTTGTCCAGTTAAATCAAATGCTGTTGGTGCCGTATAAGAAAGAATGTTTGTGAAGGCTTGTCATCACAGCAGGTCTTTTTAGAGATGAATGAGGGCAGAGAGGTAAAATGGTGTTGCTGGAAATGTGTGACACAGAACACAGAAGATACTGGAAATGGGAATTACAAGAAAATGCTGGAAATTCAAAGCATATCAGTGGTGCAGAGGCAGCACAGTGGCACAATGGTAGATTTGCTGTCTCACAGCACCAGAGGCCTGGGTTCAGTCCTGACTATGGGTGCTGTCTGTACGGAGTTTGTACATTCTTCCTGTGACCATGTGGGTTTTCTCCAGGTGCTCCGGTTTCCTTCTACATTCCAAAGGCTTACAGGTTTGTAGGTTAATTGGCTTTGGTAAAATTATAAATTGTCCCTAGTGTGTAGGATAGTGCTAGTGTATGTGATATTTGCTGATATGCGTGGACCGAAGGGTTTATTTCACACTGTATCTCTAAAGTCTAAAGTAAAGTTTAAATCAGGTAGCATTTGTGGGGAGAGAATACTGTAACTGTGGATGACATTACAACAGAACATGCGGGTCATGTCACAAACAGGAAAGGCTAGTTATCTGAAATGGTTGTATTCAGTATTGAAGCACAAGGACTATAACATGCCTAGATGGAAGATGAGGTACTGTTCCTCAAGCTTATGATGGATTTCACTGGAAAAGAGCAGGAGGCAAAAGCCAGGACCTAACTTCCCTTTTAGTACCAGAACTGTTTTGGTTTCATGTCATCTATCAAGTTAATGTAACATTAACTAAACTCTTCACTTCAGATGCTATCTGTGCTATCATTGTGCATATTGGTACAAACGGCATTGGTGGAAAATGCCTGTGGTCCTGCAGAGTGAATACAGGGAGTTAAGCAAAAGGCATGGATGTTCCTGTTAGAATAAAGTGCAGTCACATTTGGACCTGATGGTGGCACTGTGGTAGATTTGCTGCCTTACAGCGAATGCAGCGCCGGAGACCAGGGTTCGATCCTGACTATGGGTGCTGTCTGTGTGGAGTTTGTACGTTCTGTATAGCGTTCTGTATGGCGGCACAGTGGCGCAGCGGTAGAGTTGCTGCCTTACAGCAAATGCAGCGCCGGAGACTCAGGTTCGATCCTGACTACGGGCGCCGTCTGTATGGAGTTTGTACGTTCTCCCCGTGACCTGCGTGGGTTTTCTCCGAGATCTTCGGTTTCCTCCCACACTCCAAAGACGTACAGATTTGTAGGTTAATTGGCTTGGTAAATGTAAAAATGGTCCCGTGTGGGTGTAGGATAGTGTTAATGTCTGGGGATCGCTGGTCGGCGCGGACACGGTGGGCCGAAGGGCCTGGTTCCACACTGTATCTCTAAACTAAACTGTATCTCTACACTAAAGAGTTCTCTATTATATTTTCATCTAGATTATGTAATTAACTGAATTCTACACCTGGTGGGATGGAATCATGTTCCTGTATTATTCACCCAATAATTTAACTACTGCCCCAACTCTATCCATGACTGGGTGCTGAGTAAGTAATGTACAAATAAATGTAGTATTCCAGGATTTGTACCTGACCAGCTTGAATTTTGAGAAACTTCAAAAATGTGGGTGATTTTATTTTTAAAAGACAATACTTGTTGTACCTCCTTCCAAATGGCTCTTTTGTAGCTGATGCTTAAACAGTTCCTTCTTCAAACTTTCTTTAACTTCCTCTAATTTCCTTGAAAGAAAATCAGTGAAAAATCAGTCCACTAGAAATTAATTCATGTAATACCACGCTTTGTGCAATTCAATTTCCAAAACCATATTGTGAAAGAAAATTGGGGATTGGCAGTGTGACTTGCAAAGTCCATTATATTTTCCCTGGGATCCTCTATGCACCTACTGTATAAATCACAAAGGACCACTGACCTGTATGCACATTGTTCTGGGATTTTTATTCACACTAGAGCAGCCCACCTCCACAGCATCCCAGGACTCAGAAGTAGGCTTTCATAGTGCGTCGGTATGTTTTAAAGAAGACCCTTTACATATTTAAGTGCAATGCCCAGTTCTTCAGCAACTGTGTAATTCTATCTTGTGATGAATTCTACAAACAGCACAACCCTGCTATCTAAAACCAACTCCAGTAATGTCTTTCTTTACCACCTCCCAACAGCTCTTCCAAATTTCATCAAAGCACATCTCCCAAGTTTATTTCCCCTTCCTGATTCTTTTCCACCTCTATTCACTTTCACCCTATTTGCACCTATTTCTCCCCTCCCCTTCCCTTCCACCTACATTCCTTTCTCTAGCTTCATAATTCACAACTCTTCACATTTTTGTCTCACATCTTCTGTCTTTGAATCTCTGGACTCTGTCCAACCATCTGCCTGCCTCCCTCCCCCCCCCCCCCCCTCCCCCCCCACCTCACTTGTATCCACCTATAACTTGAAAGTCTTTGTCCTGTCCTTCCTCTCTTCCAGCTTTCTTCCAATCTCAGTAAGTCTGAAGAACGGTCCTGACCTGTAAAGTCACCTGTCCATGTTCTCCAGAGATGCTACCCGAACACTGAGTTACTCCAACACTTTGTGTCTTTTTTTCCTAAACCAGCATCTGCAGTTCCTTGTTTATATATCTTCACACTTCAGCGTCCAAATGTGGTTACTGTTCTGTTGAATATGACTACATGGCCAACAGGGTGCTGCAAATGCTGACACTGAATCATCTGTATTTCCAAAGGTAACAAAATCACATACCAACACAGCAGCTCTTTTGCACCTTCATAAAAAATATCTGCCCTATTTATATTGATAATATCGGTCTGACCAGTCAGTAGAGAAATCTTAATTTTAGCTGAGTGTAGATGGAAGATAGATACTAAGCTAATGTAAAGAGTTTATCTACAGGGATGGAGGAAATATTGGAGAATCCAGTTATAGCCTTCCCCATACACTCCAAACAAAAACTGGTGAACTGTATCAAAGGAGCCGGTTTTGGAGAAAATAATTTGCCTTCCCAATATGAACATATGGAATAACAATGGGAGCTTTGATAAAGACAACAATTTCTGGAACAGTAAGACACGAGTTCTCAAAAACCCAGAAACCTCTTCAGCTCAACATCAGCAAGTGTGAAATGAGAAAATGCTATACAATAGAAAGAGTGTTAACATTTCAGGATGATCAACTTTCTTCAGGATAACTTTCATTCAAAACTTAGAGGTAAACTTTTCTCAGTTCGAATGGAAGGACATCAATCTGAAACATTAATTCCATTTCTCTCCCCACAGATGTTACCTGATTAGAGTGTTTCCAGCATGCTCTAATTTAGAAAAGATTTTTAGCATCAGCAGTATTTTGCTTTTGACATACAAAATCATCCTGTTCCTAACTTAGGTTGAATTTCATGTAGCTGAGACCTTGGTATGCAGCATTTTTGAGCCTGAGATTACAATTCCACAAATGGATTAGCACTTAAATCTACTCCAACATTGTTCACCTTCAATAAAAAATAAAAACGTAAGAGACAGAAGCAGGAATAGGCCATCCAGCCTGCTTTGCCATTCATCTTGGCATTACACCATGGCTAATCTTTTGCCTCCACACCATTTTCCTGTCCTATCTCCATAGCTCTTGAATCCAATAACATCAAGTAATCTAATTATCTTTTTTTTTTTTTTAAAGAACTCAATGACTGAGCCCCCACAGCACTCTGGCAATTGATAATTCTAAAAGATTCACCACCCTCTGAGTGAAGAAATATATCCTCATCTTAATTTTAAATGGCTTCACAAATGTTCTAAATCAATGATCTCTGCTCTAGACTTCTTAGCCAAGCCAAACATCCCCCCTGCATGCTGCCTGTTACATGCTATTGGAATTTTGTAACTTTCAATACGATTATCTACCATTCCTGGAAATGTTTGAGAATACAAGGTTAATCTATTCAACACCTTATAAAATGGCAAACTTTCTGATCTTGGAATCAGTCCAGTGAATCTTCACAATACTCCCTGCATTGCAGGTACATCGCATTTTTAGGTAAGGAGACAGAAACCATGCACAATTTCCCAGAAGCAGTCTCACAAAGGGCCTAAATATTTACAGCAAGACATCCTTCCTGCCATAATAAAGATTAACAAACATAGTCTTCCTACTTCCTACTTCGCTTATTGCACACACAAATTGACTTTCAGTGATTTGTGTACAAGAACTGTGACCCTTTGAACATCACACCATCCAGTTTCTCACTATTGAAAAAAACTACTTCATTCTCTCTAATAAGCTATTCCACATTAAATCCCAAAAAATAATATTCTGAGCACATTAACTTTGAATGCATTGCTCACATTTTTAGATTCTCCCCATTATATTAATTCTGCAATTCCATTGTGGTTACTTGATCATCTTTTACTTTTTTCCATCTTCAGTACAGCTCACAATCATTACATATCTCATTGCTTTAGAACATTCTCCCTAAATCCATTTATTGAAGAGTAGTACTTTAATATAAAGGGCTAGAATTAACTGATAAAAATCTGTCCATTTGGAAATAGCTTTTACACCAGTAAATATGCTTACACTGAACTAATATTTGTATTCATTGTTTGAAATAAAAGGGACTCATGGTTTTCAAAATATAGATACTAGTGCTATTCAAAAAAATGACAGATGGATTCTGACCTGTTTTGTGCATGATGCTCTTCTTCCTTTACAAACTGCTCAACTTTGCGTCTGGCCAATATTTTGTCAATCAGCCGTTGCTTGGGGCTTGAGGTAGCAGTTAGCTTCCCATCTGGAAGAAGGGAAAATTTGGAAAATCTGCATTTTATATAAAACACGGTTGGAAGAAGTTTTACAAGGGTGGTCTTGTATGCCCTCCATTGCATTTCCAGGAGGAATCTGGAAAGGGTTATATTGCAAGGATTTGGCAGCTTGCTCACCATGTGTGCTGAATAAATAGATATCATAAGAACTATTAACTTAGAGACATAGAGTCATACACCACGTAAACAGACCCTTTGGCACAAATTGCTCATGATTACCAAGATACCCCATCAACACTGGCCCCACCTGCCAGGATTTGACCCATATCCCTCTAAAACTTTTTTATTCATGTACCTGTCCAAATGCCTTTTAAATGTTGTTTTAGTACCTACCCTAACTACTTCCTCTGGCTGCTTGTTCCATATGCCCTTCACCCTCTGTGAAAATGTTGTCCCTCAGGTTCCTATTCATTCTTTCCCTTTTCACCTTAAGCCTATGTTCTCTGGTTCTTGATTCCCCTATTCTTGGTAAAAGACTCACCCTATCTATTCCCCTCATGATCATATACACCTCCAGAAAATGACCGCTGAGCCTCCTGTGCTCCAAGGAATAAAGTTCCTGCCTGCTCAACCTCTCCCGAGAGCTCCCCATAACACCATACTTCCCATTGCAAGGTGACTGAAACCAAACACACTTCTCCAAATGCAGCCTCACCAACGCCTTGTACAACTGTAACATAACATCCCAACATCTATACTCACTACCCTGACTGATGAAGGCCAATGTATCAAAAGCCCTTTTAGCATCCAATCTACCTGTGACACCACTTTCATAGAAACATTAAAAAATAGGTGCAGGAGTAGGCCATTCGGCCCTTCGAGCAAACACCGCCATTCAATATGATCATGGCTGATCATCTAAAATCAGTACCCCGTTCCTGATTTTTCCCCCATATCTCTCGATTCCTTTAGCCCTAAGAGCTAAATCTAACTCTCTCTTGAAAACATCCAGTGAATTGGCTTTTACTGCCTTCTGTAGCAGAGAATTCCACAGATTCATAACTCTCTGGGTGAAGAAGTTTTTCCTCAACTCAGTCCTAAATGGCCTAAGCCTTCTTCTTTAACTGTGACCCCTGGTTCTGGACTCCCCCAACATCGGGAACATTTTTCCTGCATCTAGCCTGTCCAATCCCTTAAGAAATTTATATGTTTCTCTAAGATCATCCTTCCAAATTCCAGTGAATACAAGCCCAGCCAGCCCATTCTTTCATCATATGTCAGTCCCGCCATCCCAGGAATTAACCTGGTGAACCTATGCTGCACTCCCTCAATAACAATAATGTCCTTCCTCAAATTAGGAGACCAAAATTGCACACAATACTCCAGGTGCTGTCTCAACAGGACCCTGTACAACTGCAAAAAGGACCTCCTTGCTCCGAAATTCAAATCCTCTCGCAATGAAGGCCAACATGCCATTAGCTTTCTTCACTACCTGCTGTACCTTCGTGCTTACGTTCAGTGACTTTCAGTGACAAATGTACAAGCACACCCAGGTCTCGTTGCACCTCCCCTTTTCCTAATGTGACACATTTATCCACATTATACTGCATCTGCCATGCATCTGCCCACTCACCCAACCTATCCAAGTCACCCTGCAGCCTCATCACAATCGCAATCAGAATAAAACTTTATTAGCCAAGTATGCTTTACAACATACGAGGAACTTCATTTGCCATACAGTCATAACAGTAAAAAGCAACAGGACACACAAAATACATTTTAACATGAACATCCACCACAGTGACTCCTCCACATTCCTCACTGTGATAGAAGGTGAAAAACAGTTCAATCTGTCCCTTCTTTGTCCTCCAGTGGTCGGGGGCTCTAACCTTCCGTTGATGGGATGATCTTGACTCCCGTAACCGGCGGCGAGCCTTCCTCGTCAGGGCGATCAAGTTCCTTCATCCGGGGGGGGGGGGGGGGGATCTCAGCTCCCCCTCACCGGCAATCTACCCCGGGTCGGGACCAGTCGAACCTCGTGCAGCTTTTGGAGCTCCCGACCGGTCTCAACCCGAGACTGAGCTCTGATGTTAAAGTCCGCAGGCTGCATTGGAGCATCGATCCCAGGCAAGGGATCGCAGGCTCAGATGATAAGTCCACACCCCCGCGGGGACTCAAGGTCAGTCCTAGGCAAGACCTCCAGCTCCGTGATGTTAGGCCGCAGAACGATCCGGAACACAATCGCATCTCCGGCAAGGTAAGAGATTGAAAAAAGTTTCCCCCGACCCCCTCCCCCACCCCCCACATAAAACAAACCAGAGTACATTTACACAAACTTTTAAAACTTACCAAAAATAACAAAAGAGTTTGAAAAGCATAGCATCCTCCTCGTAGCTCACACTGCCACCCAGCTTTGTGTTATCCACAAACTTGGAGATGTTCAAAGAACTATGTACCTGCACTCCTCGCATCCCTCTGCTCTACAACACTCCCAGTGTCCTGCTATTCAGCTTGAAGGTCCTGCTCTGGTTTGGCTTCCCAAATTGCAACATCACGCACTTATCTGCATTAAACTCCATTAACCACTAGTTACATGCCTCCAGTCCGAAAAACACCCTTCCACCATCACCCTCTGCTTCCTTCCATGAAGCAAATTCTCTATCCAGTCAGCTAGCTCTCCCTGGATCCCATCTGATCTAACCTTCCACAGCAGCCGACCATGTGGAATCTTATCAAATGCCTTGCTGTAGTCCATATATGATCAGCCATGATCACATTGAATGGCGGTGCTGGCTCAAAGGGCCGAATGGCCTCCTCCTGCACCTATTGTCTATTGTCTATATACAATGTCTACAGCTTTGCCCTCATCAACTTTTTTGATTACATCTTCAAATGACTCAATCAGATTCATAAAAACATAGAAACACAGAAAATAGTTGCAGGAGGAGGCTATTTGACCCTTCGAGCCAGCACCGCCAGTCATTGTAATCATGACTGATCATCTACAATCACTAATCTGTGCCTGCCTTCTCCCCATGTCCCTTGATTCCACTAGCCGATGTCAGGCTAATTGGTCTATAATTCCCCGTTTTCTCTCTCGCTCCTTTCTTGAAAAGTGGGATAACATTAGCTACCCTCCAATCCACAGGAACTGATCCTGAATCTATTGAACATTAGAAAATGATCACCAATGTGTCCACGATTTCTAGAGCCACCTCCTTGAGTACCCTGGGATGCAGACCATCAAGCCCTGGGGAATTATCAGCCTTCAGTCCCATCAGACTACACAATACTATTTCTCGCCTTATGCAAATTTCTTTCAGTTCCTCTACCCCCCTAGATTCTCTGTCCTCTGGTACATCTGGGAGATTGTCTGTGTCTTCCTTAGTGTAGACAGATCTAAAGTACCTGTTCAACTCTTCTGCCATTTCCTTGTTACCCATAATAATTACACCCGTTTCTGCCCACAAGGGACCCACATTTGTCTTTAGTAATCTTTTTCTGTTTACATACCTAAAGAAGCTTTTACTGTCCTTTATATTCTTGGTCAGCTTCCCCTCATACTTCATCTTTTCAGCCCATATTGCCCTTTTTGTTACCTTCTGTTGTCCTTTGAAAGTGTCCCAATCCTCTGGCTTCCCGCTAATCTTTACTATGTTATACATCTTTTCTTTTAGTTTTATTTCATCCCTAACTTCCTTTGTCAGCCACAGCTGCCTCTTACTCCCCTTAGAATCTTTCTTCCTCTTTGGAATGAAATGATCCTGCATCTTCTGTATAAGAGATAATAAGATAAGAGATTCTGGATAAGAGATTCATAAGACATGATCTCTGATGTATAAAACCATGCTGCCTATCTCTAATCAGCCCCTGACTATCCAAATGCATTAATATTGTATCTCAGAATCCTCTCCAGTAACTTTCCTAGCACAGATGTTAGGCTCACTGGTTTAGTTCCCAAGCATTTCTTTACAACCCTTCTTAAATAGAGGTACATTAGCCATCCTCTAGTCCTTCCGGAACCTCAACTGCGTCTTCTTGTGTAAAAAATGAAAAACTAGCAATCATATTCTTTTAGTCGCCTTTTGTATGCCCTACAGAAAAGTGTATGTTCAAGTTATAAAATGAATTATAAGATAAATATACTCTGAAATCTTCCTTGAGTAACACAGCTATGAGCACCGTTCTTTATTAGTCAGACTTTACACTTATTTATTTTTCATTCATTAATTTATGATGTAGTGTATCACAAGTTGTTATATGACAATTTCAGGTATGTAGGGGTTCTTGACATTTCATTAGACACAAAAGGAAATATTTGGAGATGAAATAATATTTTTATTTTAATGTTACTAAATAATTATTTCATTTTACATTATATGGTAATAACATTATCAAATGAACAGTTCAAATCAAGGCTTGAGCAAATACTATAGCCTTTCATTCTAAGTTTAAGTATAATTTCTCAGAGCTGCAAGTAGCAAAGTAACGGAAGTCTCATGCAATAAATATTGTGATATCTGAGCATCTTTGATTATATATGAAGGTTGCCAGTATTGATAGGGTGGCTTTAATCGGGACCTGTAGGAGGTAAAGACTAACTAAATTAACATTAGCTGAAAATGGAAGGAAAAATAACAGTTGAGAAGTACCTTAGATATATTCTTGTTTTACCAGAGGTAATATGAGTTGTGATGAAGTTTTAGTAACGTTATAATGGCAAAGTGAAAACAGGTCAAAAATATTCCCAGCCCAAGTTCTTGCAGTGGCAGATACTGTCACAGATTGATGGTACAAAATTCCATTGATATGTTGTGGTTTGTATTGTTCTGATAAATATTCTGTGAAACAATAACATGTATAGATCTGTTGGGGACACTATTTACCTCTGGATAAGATTGCTGGAAGTCATTGATTGTAAAATGCTTTTATGCATCTGTACATCACTTAAATGAGGTATCCATTACAACCTTTACTGGGACAGTCAATATAAACTAAAGTAAAACATAACCACTCTTAAATAGCCATGGATTAGTTTCCTTTGACCCAACTGCTCTTTGATTGAACTTACTTTGGTTTAAAATGTCTGCAACGTTTTGATTGATTGCTTCTGAGGTACAAGGTCCACGTTCCATTCTAATCTCCCCTCTCAAGGTCCTTCCAGATAAATGCGTCTCAGCTGTTTTTTCCCTGTCCATATTTTGGTAATGGATAGCTGGTTCATTTCCCTAGAACCATTTAATAATGAAGCATGCGGTGAAATCAAAGAAAGAAGTTAATGACATATTTTGCTCGCTACAAAAATAAGATGGATTAAAATGGATTAAAAAAGTGAACATCCTTTCAATTTGCCAAAACCTTGCTGGAAAAAACATTTATGCAAGATCTAAACAAGAACTCTAGAAGACATACTGCGTCCACCTTGGCCTACGCGATCTCCCGGTTGGCAAACACTTTAACTCCCCTTCCCATTCCCGCACTGACCTTTCTGACCTGGGCATCCTCCATTGTCAGAGTGAGGCCAAATGCAAATTGGAGGAAGAGCATTTCATATTTCGTTTGGACAGCTTACAACACAACAGTATGAATATTGATTTCTCTAACTTCAAGTAACTGCATTCCATTTCTCTCCGTCCCTCCCCCACCCTAGCTGTCCTACTGATTTCACTGTTGTCCTGCTTAGTTTCACTCTTTGTATCCACTCGCTATCACCTTCTCCACTGCCAATAATAAACCATTGTGGGCTCCACCTTTCCTTGATCATTGTTGTTGGCTTTGATTTGTCCTTTTGTATACCTTTCATTGTTTTGTTCTTTGTACCTTTTAATATCTCTAGTTTCCCTCTCCCCAGACTCTCAGTCTGAAGAAGGGTCTCGACCCAAAACCCAAAATAGGTCTTCACCCTGTTCGTCAGAAGGGTCTCAACCCTATTCTCCAGATATGCTGCCTGGGACTCGCTGAGTTACTCCAGTATCTAGTGTCTATCCTCATTGCAAGGAATTTGGCCAAAGAGTGGATGTTGACATTGGTTCACATATCCTTCCAGTGAATTAGGCTAAATTTTGGAGTCAATGTTGGTGCGATCTTTCCACTGCCATGAGATACCACCTAGAGGTAGTTCATACCTTATGGTAGTTCATACCTGATCACTGCTGCCCAGTGGTCCATAAGTTTTATGCCAGAGTTAAAGTTTGAGGTCTCGATCTCTCAGCAACCACCATTTGGCAAAGGCAGGCATCCCAGAATGAAATTCGCCATTATCCTTAATGAGCCAACTCAGCCTTTGCATCAATTGAGGAAAATGGTAAGTGACGATTAAGGCCTCAAATCTGGCACAAAGTTCATGTCTATCAAGCAAAAGTCCAGATAAAAAGTCTTGAAGCAAAACATCAACTGTCCATGCCCCTCCACATTTGCATTGTTTGGGTAGCTTATAACCCAAAGGTATGAACATTGAATTATCCAATTTCAAATAATATCCCCCATACCCCACCTCCTCCTACCCTGACCACTGTCCTGGTGCACACCCGTTGCTCCCACTATCTCCCATCACTTCAGTCACCATGTGTAGAATACAACTGCAGATGCTGGTATATGCCGAAGATAGACACGAAGTGCTGGAGTCACGCTGCTGGTCAGGCGGCATCCCTGGAGAAAAAGAAGGGAGGGAACTGGAGCTAAGAAACCTTCACCTCCAATTCCCTCCCCTATATTTTGTCTGAAGGGTCCCGACTCAAAACGTCACCCATCCTTTTTCTCAAGAGATGCTGCCTGACCCGATGAGTTACTCCACTTTGTGTCTAACTTCAGTTACTTTGCTCGTTTCTCTACCCCACCCCATACATTCATCACCCATCCCTGAGCCCCAAATTTGCTTCATTCCTGCACCTGCATCTATTTTCTATGTTTCTATTCCATTGTTCCCCTGCCTCCTTTCACTTTCCACTCATATCGCTCCCTCAGACTTAAGATTCCCCCACTTCTTCCTTTATCTGACACCCTTTGTCTCCTTTTCACCTCCAGCCTTTGTCAATTAATCCACTGCTAATCACACTCTCTCCCTCGCCGATGCCCACCTATCATTCGACAGCTTGTTTTCCACCTTTTACTCCTCTACCCCGTCGGTCACACATGCTGCCTGACCAGCTGAGTTCCTCTACACTTTATTTTTTTTTTGCTTTTAAAACTGATCCCCTTCCTGCACTGAGGAAGCGTTCCCTGTACAATGTTGCCGGATATCAGCAGCGCCACTGCAGGACTGGAGATTGCTGAAGCAAGCTGTGCAAGGGAGTGAATGTCACATTAAAAAACGTGTAAACGATTTACAACAGATTCTCCCGAGATGTCACACGAAATGAAAACTCTGATGAACACCCACCTCAAGTCGGTGCATTGGTCCGTTGCTATGCAATAGCATGCACACAGACCGAGAGGAAGTGCGAGCCCCTGGCGCTCCTCGCGGGTCACGTATAGGAAGGAACTGCAGATGTTGGTTTACATGCTTACATAGGTTTACACGGACATAAAATGCTGGAGTGACTCAGCGGGACAGGCAGCATCTCTGGAGAGAAGGAATGGGCGACGTTTCAGATCGAGACCTGTCTTCAGACGTGTAGCGTTTTGGAACCCGGCCCGGATCTCTGGAGCGGTCCTGGGACCTCCAGCGTGCGCGTGCCCGTCCCACTGCTCACCCGCGGCATCGAGCTGTGGCTCGGGGGGTGTTATGCCAACTTCAAGCATGTACTGCGACGACTTTTGCATTTCTGGTTTGTACTCCTTTCAGAAAGACCGTTAGCGTCTTTTTGTATGGTTCTTGGCTAATTTGAGTGGTGTTGGGTCAGGGTTAGCCAACAAGCATGTTGCATTTTTTCCCCCCAATGTTTTTTATAAGGGTAATCTTGAAGTTTATTTTTCCCTACTCACCTGGAAATCAATTGCTATAACATAAAAAGGTTGCTTGGGAGTTGGGACATACAGACAACGCGATTGATAATCAAATCCAGTGGAGTGTGATCAACATCAAGGTTCCAACCAGGGTAATTTTCTCCCAACTATTGCACCGCAGGCGAGGTCACCCGTTTTGTTGCCACGCAACGCCTTCTGGAGTACAAGCGGTGTACTGGAGGCAAGCACTTACTATGGCTGCCAGTACAGCGGGACCGTGCTCGGTCCCAGCCCCAGCAGCCGTTGAATTGTCGCCGTTTTTTGCCAGAATTCTGCCAGAGATTCTGAAGCCAAAATCGCCAGTAAACTTGCAACACCTCAGTCCCAATCAAAAATCTTTATGAATGACACCACATAATTACAGTGCTTAATCACATCAGGCTGCTTAACTTCATCCCAATAAACTTAGTACAGCTGCAAACCTCACGCTACCTACCACTGTTGAGCCATGTCAATCTCACCAGTCTAGTGTGAACCACAACACTTCCTCATTCTTGTAGAAGACAGGTTTCTGCAATTAGAGGTAGCAAGAACTAATGAAAATGGGAGAGACTTTCCTGCAGGGCCTGACCTCCATGGAGGATACAATGTTGGTCATTGTCAGAGAGACATTAGACAGGGCTGGATGAACATTTGAATTGCCAAGGTATAAAAGACTATAAATGAAGTACTGTAGATGAGATTAATATAGCTAGGTTGTTGATGATCGCAGTACATGATGGGCTAAAGGGCCTGTTTGGTGCTATATTCCTCGATGATTCTATGAAATGCTACTTGACTGCTGAATGTTCTCACTATTCTTTATTTTTTGTTTCAATTTCTGTTTTCCTTTTGGAAATAAAGGCCAAAACAATATTTGACATACAGCATTTTAATTGTCTATGTTTTATGCATCAGCATTCTTGTAACTCTTTACAGTGATATTTAGCAGAATGGCAACATTTTTCTAAATACATCTGTTTTTGTTTTAATTCTTCGTATCAAAGTAAATAATTCATCTCATAGCTGAAAATAGACAGGATATATTCCTCAATATTTCTCTCCTTGTGAAGCAGACATTTGTTTATTCCATTTTTCTATTTTGTTTCCACCTTTCTAGAAATGACATGGAATATGGTTATCTCTGCTCTGGTTCTGAGCTCTGGCATTTTCTCCATAACCCCCAACTTATTTCCTACATTCTCCCTACCCTTACTCACTGACTGGGTGGACTAATTTGTCCTTGTGTTATTTTGTGCCATTTGTCATAATGTTCTTTGGGATCTCTTTCTATGGTGAAGATGATATTTAAGTTTAAGTGGAATTCTCTGCCTCAGAAGGCAGTGGAGGCCAATTCTCTGAATGCATTCAATAGAGAGCTAGATAGAGCTAGGATAGCGGAGTCAGGGGGTATGGGGAGAAAGCAGGAATGGGGTACTGATTGAGAATGATCAGCCATGATCACATTGAATGGCGGTGCTGGCTCGAAGGGCCGAATGGCCTACTCCTGCACCTATTGTGTAAGATGCTCTTTTGCTGACAGTTGATAAGCCAGATACCAGCTGCAGAAAGACATATGCCAGAATAATTCAGCAGGTCAGGTAGCATCCCTGAAGAATGTGGATAGGCGATGTTTCAGACTGATCTGAAGAAGGGTCCCAGCTCAAAACATCACCTGTCCATATTCTCCCGGGTTGCTGCTGACCCGCTGAGTTACTTCAGCACTTTGTGTCTTTCCTTAGGGCTTAATGAAAAAGAGCTTACTTATATTTTACAGTTCCTTTTTCTTGCTTTGGTACACAGGAGACCAATTGCAGTGGCTCTGGTTAGATTTCAAAAGATATTCGTGCAAAGCTTTAAGGTTATCGATACCAGTGGTGGAGGGATTTAAATCAGCTCACTTAAATGCTGGAATTGGAAGACGATGGAGAAAGGGAGTGTAGACAGGCTGGATGAAGTTAAGGAGAAAAGGATGGCCATGGGTTTGGCCTGACAAAATAATATAGCGGAATCACAAAGGGGGAGCAATGAGAGAGGATGTTGGTGAACTCTCATCTGAGAGAGGAGGAGAACTTCTTCAAAGTAGACATACCTTGAGGCGATTTTGCAGTGGAACGGACAAAATGTGTAGGAAAGAAATGCAGATGCTGATTTAAATCGAAGGTAGACAAAATGCTGAAGTAACTCAGCGGGTCGTACGTGTTGTGTGTATTACGAGTGTATGCCGGAAGCTGCCTTGTATTCCAGAAGGCTTGGGCGACTCTGTGCGTCATGCCCTTTGACCATATGACCTACCATGCAATCCCCCTATAACTCCCAACTTGTCTACTAAATACTCTGACTGATGAACACCAAAATCGGGCACTTTACTCGCATTGCATTACTTGCTCAACAAGTAGTATTTGTTCCAAGTAAAAATCATCAAACTATGTCAAATTCCACACAAGAGATTAGTGTGCAAAAATAGAGCACATGGCATTGGGGATAGGGTATTGACATGGATAGAGAACTGGTTGACAGACAGAAAGCAAAGAGTAGGAATTAACGGGTCCTTTTCAGAATGGCAAGCAGTAACTAGTGGGGTGCCGCAAGGCTCGGTGCTGGGATCCTAGTTATTTACAATATATATTAACGATTTAGACGAGGGAATTAAATGACATCTCTAAGTTTGCGGATGACTAGGGTTGCCAACTTCCTCTCTCCCAAATATGGGACAAGGTGAAGTCAATGGTCACATGCGGTCACATGCTCCCGCTCAACCAATGGCGGCCGCCTGGGCCGGGAGGCGGGTTGCTACACAACCTCCGTTAGGGGGCGCCCGGGCCCCCGGACCTAGAGAGTCCAGAGCTAAAATGTTGGAAACCTAGAGTGTTGGGACTGGCACGCCGGGGCCTACAGTATCGGGGCCTACAGTGTTGGGGCCTACAGCGTCCAGGCCTATAGCGCCCCCCCCGGGCCTAATACCGTATTAGGTCCGGGGGGCTCTGTAGGCCCCGAAGCTGTAGGCCCCGATGCTGTAGGCGCAGACGCTGTAGGCCCCGACAATTTAGGTTTCCACCATTTCAGCTCCTATACAGTTCCAGACCGCACCTGGAGTATTGTGTGCAACTTTGGTCTCCTAATTTGAGGAAGGACATTATTGCTATTGAGGGAGTGCAGGGAGTTCACCAAGTTAATTCCCGGGATGGCCGGACTGACATATGATGAATGGGTCGACTGGGCTTGTATTCACTGGAATTTAGAAGGATGAGAGGGGATCTTATGGAAACATATAAAATTCTTGAAGGATTGGACAGTCTAGATGCAGGAAAAATGTTCCCAATGTTGGGGGAGTCCAGAACCCGGGGTCACAGTTTAAGAATAAGGGGTAGGCCATTTAGGACTGAGATGAGGAAAAATGTCTTCACCCAGAGAGTTATGAATCTGTGGAATTCTCTTCCACAGAAGGCAGTGGAGGCCAATTCATTGGATGTTTTCAAGAGTTAGATTTCGCACTTAGGGCTAAAGGAATCAAGGGATATGGGGAAAAAGCACGAAAGAGGCACTGATTTTAGATGATCAGCCATGATCATATTGAATGGTGGTGTTGGCTCGAAGGGCCAAATGGCCTACTCCTGCACCAATTTTTCTAGGTTTCTAAATTCAGATTAATATTGTCATATACAGCAGGGTGCAATGAAATTCCTTTTTTGAAGCCAGTAGACAACACAGCTTATATGATAATGATGGACACATTAAATATAATGTGAAATGCAAAACAACAGAAAAGATTAAAGTGCAAAACAATGTGAAATGGAGAAAAGATTGAAGTGCAAAACAATGTGAAATGCAGAATAATCAAATGAGGTAGAATTGCATAGCAGCAGTTGGTGTGAAAAAGGTAATTGGTTCAGGAGACTAATAGTAGCGAGAAGCTGTTCTGGATGTTTGGGCTTTCATGAATCTATCTTCTCCCAGAAAGTTGAAAAGGGAATCGCCAGGGAGGCAGGCATCCTTGATGTAATGCAAGATGGATTGGATGGAAGCACTATTCACCACTCACTGCAGATTCAGGTGGTTACGAGCAGAGCAGTTGCCATAAAGATGCTGCTATACTTATAAGAAAATAACTGCAGATGCTGGTACAAATCGAAGGTATTTATTCACAAAATGCTGGAGTAACTCAGCAGGTCAGGCAGCATCTCAGGGGAGAAGGAATGGGTGACGTCTCGGGTCGAGACCCTTCTTCAGACTGATGTACTGCTATACTTACTTGATCACTCCCGACACTGTGAAGGGACCTTGTTAAACTGCTGGCGATGAGGATGCCTAGGTTGTGATCATTGCCTTGCTTTCTTGGATCACAAACTAACTCTTTCACCTTGTTGACATTAAGGGCCGGGATGTGGTTCTGACACAAGGTTCCTGACTTTTTTCCGTATTCCTTCTCGTCATAGTTGATGCACTGGCCAACTACATTGGTATTGTCAGTGAACTTAAAGATTGAGTTGCCACTGTACTTGACCATAGTCACGGGTTCTGGAGTATTTAGGATTATGCATTGATTAAAAACCAAATCCTCTTTAGCTGCTCAGAAGCAAGCCGATTACTAACCTAATTTGCTGTTTCCATTTGGTACCGAAGAGGTTTTGTGTCTCTTCTTCCTCTCTATCGTTTAGAACAATATTTCTAAATTTGGCATATCATAGACTTTATGACAATCCATATTCTGTTCACTTGTTGTAGCCTTTGACTATCTGTGCAGTCGCCCATGAAGCTTTTAACTATTCAATGCAGCAACAAGGAGTAATACTCATCACCAAATTGCCAATGCCTACTCTCAATTTACCAAAGTAATCATCAGGTGCTGACAGAAAATTTAGCTTCACTTTATTGCATGATGTAGAATGATAGCGTACATCTGAATGGTTCAAAGCATCACAGCCTCGGACTCTAGGGCCTGTCCCACTTAGGCGATTTTAAGGCGACTGCCGGCGACTAGGCTGTCGCCGATAGTTCGCCGGGGTTTCGCGGGCATGATCGTGAGGAGTCTTCAAAGAATCATAGTGGATCTCGGCGCATCGCTGAGAAAATTTCCGGATAGAAATTTCTCGGCGACAGCTGGCTCGTCGCCAGGTATCGTTGCTTATTGCGGGCACTGTTGCATGCTGTCCCCAGGTTTGCTAGGTTGTTTCAGGTGCATTTAGAAGCATGTAATATTAAATTAAGTAAAGTCATTTGAAGATACCATAAAATACTTGTGTTTAACCAATTTATTTACCGTCAGGACATTTGAGATAGATTGGAGGCGACAGTTTGACGGTCAGGTAAGCGTGGGAATTTCGCCATGTTTATGGCCATCAGCGATTACTTTTAAAGTAGGCTCCCAACCCAGATATGCAACCCAGAAACGAGATATGCATCTCCCGTACATTTTCAAAGAATGCCCACACTCCGCACAAAAATACATTTTACCATGTTTAAAATTAAATTTCTTAATACTGCTATTAGTAAACTGGAAGTCAATCCAGTTTATGCCTTGTTACCGTGAAGCTTGGTTTTCAAGCAACCCGGGCAAGATGTTATATTTCAAAACTCTCAAGTAATTACAGACGTGTCAGTGATTTCAGTGAAAAGTAGGACGCCGGAGAAGTATTGATAAGCGTGGAAATTTCGCGAAGTTTCCGAAGACGGTGTAATCGCTTAGCCAGGTACTAGTTTCACAAAAAAAGTAACTTGTATCGACCTGACTCGGCATTGTGGTGGTCATTGTCATAGGGTAAAATAAAATTTCGGCGATCTGTTACGACTTTGACAGTCGCCTAAAAAATTGCCTAAGTGGGACAGGCCCTTAAGTCATTCTACCTATATCCATCCCAAGTTCCAGCTCCATCTACTCATTACCATATCAAAGAAAGGTCAAACTTTAAAATTTAGTGTTCAGTCCCTGGTGTGTAGAATGTGGAGAACTTCTCTACCATTTCCTTTTTACAGGTTTCCATTTCTAACACAATGCAGCCATTACATCACTGTCAGTGGCTTTACATTCTATAATCATTTCCAGGGTAACTTGCTTTGATTATTGGCCCTTTTTTTATCATCTTTCTGTTGCTCCTAATGTCATTGAGAGACGGATGAATAAGCCACATAAAGCTTTATTCTCAATGAACATCCAGTCTCACTTGCAAATAAAAAAACTCCATCTTCCAAGTCAACAACCCCCTCAAATCACACACATGTTCCCTTTTCCTTTCAGTACTCCAGCACCCTTTTTTCTAGATCTCCCTATCTGCACAAATTTACCCAAAATACATTCATTCAGAATGGTGTCTGGATTAAAGAGGGTATTAGCTATAAGAAGCGGTTGTACAGAATTGAATCATTTTCTCTCTAACGCAGGAGGTTGAGGGGAGACCTCATAGAAGTATATAAGATTATGAGAGGCATAGTTAGGATAGATAGTCAGAACCTTTTCCCCAGAGTGGAAATGTCAAAGAGGGCATCGCTTTAAGGTGAAAGGAGCAAAGTTTAAAAGAGACGCGCAGGGCAAGTTGTTTTTTTATACAGAGGGTGGTGGGGTTCTGGACTGAGCTGCCAGGACCGGTGCTGCAGCCAGATATGTTAGTGGCATTTCAGAGACTTGTATAGGCACAGATATCCAGGGATGTATCATGTGCAGGCAGATGAGATTAGTTTATTTCCTTATCTGCATAAACTCCAATCTATTCAAAATGCAGACATCTACATCCTGTACTGCAGAATTGTAATACATTGATCACTTCTACCATTGCTGACCTTCATTCCCAGCTATCCCCAGAAAATTAGATTTAAATTGAACTTCAAATCTTTACTGCCTCATTCCAGAAGTGAACAGATTGCGGCAGCTCAGCAGAGCCACACCAGATCAAGTCCAGCACTAATCAAAAGGCAACTTCATTGTAATGCCTTGCCAGGACAATATATCTAATGGGAAATCATATTGTTCCGGCAGAAGATGGTGCTATTCATCAAAAAACATATGTGAACACTGATCCATTTCCAAAAATATTCTACATTATTATAAAAACTATGCTTTTTTTTAACCTAAAGTTACACCTGGACATTAGGATCATCATGCATCACATTTAATTTTCCCCATTTACAGGAGAGTTTTCAGCAATCTCTCACTTCAATGTCATTTATGAACTGGAAGCTTTTATTGTAAACAATATACATAATATGCTGCATAAACAAGGATTTAAATTTTTTGTTGTTTGACAATTTAATATGAATGATTGTCAATATTTAGATTATATTGAAATTTTTAAAAGCATAAATTGCAAGAGTAACTCAACAGGTCAGGCAGCATCTCTGGAGAACATGGATAGGTGACGTTTTGGATTGGGACACTTTTTCAGAATGAAAATCTGACTGATATGAAGAAGGATCCCAATCAGAGTATGAAGAAGGGTCTTGACCAGAAATGTCACCCATTCCTTCTCTCCAGAGATGCTGCCTGTCCCGCTGAGTTACTCCAGCATTTTGTGTCTACTATTCCCAATCTTAAAAGTTGCCTATCCATGTTCTCCAGGGATGCTACCTGGTCAGGAGTTTGAGTACAGGAGTTGCGACAACATGCTGGAGCTGTACAAATTGTGGATGAAATCACTTTTGGAGTATTGTGTGCAGTCTGGTAGCCCAGCTATAGAATGGATATTATTATACAGGAAGGTGCAGAAAAGATTCATGAGGATATTTCCTGGTCTGGAGGGCAATGAGAGCTGAAATTGAGTGCTCCTGTGAAACCCAAACCATGCACTATTGCCCAAGTTATTCATGAGCAAGTGCCACATAATAGCGATGTTGATGACACTTTCCATCACTCTGCTGATGATTTGAGAGTAGATGTAATGTGCCACATTGCATTTAGTCATCATGGAGTCATAGTCTTACAGCATGGAAACAGGCCCTTTGGCCAAACTTGCCCACACCAGCCAACATTTCCCATCTGCCTGCATTTGGCCCATATCCCTCTAAACCTGTTCTATCCATGTACTTGTCTAAATGTTTCTTAAGCATTGCGATAGTACCTGCCTCAACGGTCTCCTTTGGCAGCTTGTTCCATACACTTATCACCCTTTGCATGAAAAAGTTACCCCTCAGATTCTTATCAAATCTTTCCCCCCTCACCTTAAACTGATGTCCTCTGATTCTCGATTCCCCAACTCTGGGCAAGAAACTGTGTCTACCCGATCTATTCCTCTCATGGTTTTATACACCTCTATATGATCACCTCTCATCCTCCTGCGCTCCAAGGAATAGAGTCCTAGCTTGCTCAACCTCTCCCCATAGCTCAGACCCTAGAGTAGTGGCAATATCCTTGTAAATCTTCTCTGCACCGTTTCCAGCTTAACAACATCTTTCCTATAACATGGTGCCCAAAACTCAACACAATACTAAGTGCAGGCTCACCAATGTCTTATACAACTGCAACATGACTTCCCATCTATATTCAATGCTCTTACTGATGAAGGCCAAAGTGTCAAAAGCCTTTTTGACCACCCTATCTATCTATCTGTGATGTCCCTTTCAACAAACTATGTACCTGCACTCCTAGATACCTCTGCTCTACAACAATCCTCAGAGCCACTGTTGCAACTACATGGGAACATCTTGGCGAGAGGCTAATTCTGGGGCATAACTATTCAGTACTATTGCCACAATGCTATTCATTCTTGCAATATTCATTCTTTGCAATATTGTCAAATTTAATGAATTAGCATTTCAGCTAAAGTTGAAATTTCTCGGTTTCAAATTTGATCCAATGTCCCTCTTCAGTCATAAATCCCACCCATCAATATTTCATTTTTCTATTTACTCTATTTGTATAATTTAAGTCTTTTCAACCATTTTGCAATGCTACTAGAAAAGTTCTATTTGCCAATATTTTCACCCACTTAATTTGGCAGAGGTCCCATTTTAATCTTAATATCAGCATGTGAATCAACTCTTCCGCTTGTTTCATTTTTAGGAGCAGTAAGTGGGAAATAGCGGAAAACAGTCAATACAGTTTGCAGCATATATATAAATCAAAGGGAGGGAGATAGAGATGGTATGTGTGGGGGAAATGGAACAAATACTGGAGAAGATATTTCCTTTAATGTAAAAGAGCAAGCAGTATAATAAACAAAAATACTGTTACTTGAAAAGATATCTGGAAAGCGTTGGAACAGATCAAGATGTTGGACAGCATGTCTGATGTTTTATCTGTAGGGAAGAACTGCAAATGCTGGTTTAAATCGAAGGTAGACACAAAATGCTGGAGTAACTCAGCGGGCCAGGCAACATCTCTGGAGAGAAGGAATGGGTGACGTTTCGGGTCGAGACCCTTCTTCAGACATGTTTTATTTCAGGCTGCTGACTTTTTCTGATTCTATATTTGCATAGGAGGATATTTAAAGGTTCAAATCAAGAGATGAAAAGGGTGTCTTTTGAAGAAAGGTTGATCGAGTTTAGCCTATACCTATTGGAATGCAAAATAGGTGATCTGTCAAAATCCATGAGATGTAATGTGGAACATTTGCTGCATTTCCCATTATGAAGGGGAATATAAAACCAGGGGTGTCATTTCATAAAAAAAGGAGTCGCCTATTTAAAAGTGAAATGAGAAATTTCTTCAACAGCATGAATTGTTGGAACCTTTTAAACCAGAGGGCTATGGAAGTTAAGTTATTGAACCTATTAAAGGGCATGGGGAAATTGTTAGACTGCAGGGAAATCAAGGGTTATGGAGGATCAAACAGCTCTGCTATTGCCTTGTTGAATGAGGGAAGCAGGCCCAAGGGGCCAAGTAGGCAACCATCTCTTATTGCCTAAGTAATGGTAGTCAACAATGTTAACTGTTTCTCTGTCCACAGAGAGCAGGTAAACTCACTGTTTTTTCAGCAGTTTTTCATTAGTTCATTGTAAAACATTGTAGCAGCACACAGTACAACACTTCAACATGTGGTGAACCAAAATGCATATATTTCCACACCACAATTCCTTGACACAAACTCTCTAGGAGAACAAATGTAAGAGGTTCAAAAGGAACACCATCGCCTCTCAAATCACATGATGCCTTGGCATGAAAAGACATGAATATTTCCTCATTAATTGCTGGGTAAAAAATTCTAAATTCATGTAAAAGCACTATGATCAACATGTGCTGCTGTGTTTCGAGACAGTAGCCAACCTCTCCCTGTTCAATAAACCATGATTAACTATTAAATACTAGCCTTGTCTCATTCTTGATAACTGCCATTTTTAATTACATCATTTTTTGGGGGAATATTTCATCGTAACGTTCTACATTGGGTCTAGATGAAACAAAACAACACATCATCGTTAGATTTTTATTGAACAAAATACAGATTATAAACAAATTCTGTATACATCCATTGTCATGATCCCCAATTTCATGAACACATTACATTTATATCAAAGTGTACTGTGGGCACACATATATCGGTACATTAATATGTAACAAATTATTTTCCCATTAGTTCATTCTTCCAAGCTAATTGTTAAGCTTTTGGAAGTTTTACACATAACCTGCTTTCTGTTGTTATACATTTATTTACTCAGTGTTTGATGCTGCTTTGACCAAATCTATGGAACAAAGGAAGACACTAGGATTAGGAGCAAATTATTCACTGCTTGCCAGGATTACAATATAGTTAATCTTGTGAAATTTTTGCAGTGCAAAAATCTTGGCACTATATTATTTGAATGCCAATTTAAAGTATATTTAGAATTTCCAGAATGATCCAATGACTAAGATATTTTTATGTCCCCTCCAAGTTTCATCTGATATGAGCAGTGTGTCATTTCACTGCAGCAAATTACAATTTCAAAACAACATTAGATATTTTGTTGTTATACACACTAGCTGTTATACGAAAGTCTCCCGTACATATCCATTATTCTAGATTTGGCACCTTTTAAATCTTTCCAATTAATCTTTTACAATAGTTTACAAAATCCCTTAACACTCTTGTGTACATTTAATCCATTCGATATTGAAAATGCATTGCAGCTTTCATAATATATCCATTTCATATGCAGGTTGCTGGTTTCTGTGCATTTATACTGTCTACAATGTCAGTATGGGAAATGTAGAGAGCCACGGATACTGAACCTACATTAAAAACCAGTTGCTTTGAACAAAAATGTCTCATAATATTATATTTGGCAAAACAAAATGCTAGTTTATCACTTTATAACTTATGACAGTGTAGGAAAAAATATATCCAATGAAGCAGAGACAAATAGTACAGTGAAAATATTGATTCTGCAGCATTTATTTGTATCAAGGTGTGCAAACTAGGCCTTAAAAGGTACCTAAAATGTGCAATGCATGTCATGTACAGGGATGTGCTAATAAAAATCATTAACTTTAGGTCATTTAAGTTATTTAATCTAATAGATTTCATCACCAGCCAATAGAAAAAGATCAAATTTACATTTAGTTATCACAACATTCGCAGCAATATTGTGGTTGAACTTGTGTGTACACACTAAGGTAACCAGTAAATGATCAATTTGAAAGTACCCTTTATCTTTTAAGGCCCATGTTCTTCTTCAGCGTTAGAAATTAGTTCAGTTTAAAAGCTGTAATGCATGTGGTTTAGATGGAAATATAAAAGCCATGGTACCATATAAATAGAAATTAGATTATTGCTCGAAGGGGTGCTAAAGCATTGAAACAGATACTGGATGGACAACACCGAACACTGATCCTTCCAAGTGTGACTTGCCTGGTTTCATTTTTAGATTGCACTAGCCCATTTTTACATTGACAATCATTCTATGTTGTGAGGTTTGAACAGCTAGATACACTATAAATACTAAAACTGCCCACACGTTGAAAGGAAAAAGAACCTCAAAAGAAATGTACTTTGCTAAGATCAAACATGAACTGTTCTGCGGCACAAACATCAGAACACAATAATGTTCGGCAATCCTAATTTAAATGAAAGTGAAGTGTTATAAGGAAGACAGAAAATGAATCTGTTGAGTGCATGTGTTATTTCTTATCATTTAAAATAAACATTTAAGGACAAAATGTCTTCTTACTAAAGGGAAGGCAGTGAATGTATAAGCAGCTCAAACTGCCTTTGTCTCAGAGGGACAAATATATAGACTGACAAGTACAAAAATGATTATTGATCCAGTGAGGTTAAATAATTAATCAGTAGCTGTAATGTATAGTATACTAAACATTTTTAAACTGCATGACTTGATCATAAACACAAGCACAAGTATTCCTATACAGATTGGACAAGAGGTGTTTGTAAAAAAAAAAAATTCTATCAAAACTTAAAAAAGATAGTGGTCTGTGCTTTTTCCTCCTTTTCCCCATCATTTTTTTGTGGATGCGTGGACAGGCACGTTAGCAATATGTAAAAGAGGGAAATCACGCGCATGTGTGCGTTATTTACATTTAAATATCAATACCAAAATTAACTAGTGCATCTCTCCGCATTGCTCCATAGAAACACACAGAGCAGCAAAAGACTATAAAATTTAAGTTTTAAAAGGCGCAACTGAGATAATCCATAGATCTGGGGACCGGAAATAATTTTGTAATTTCATCCAAGACTGAAGTAAATAATTTTCACTAATCCTTCTTCAACTTGTAATATAGTATCCAATTTTGAGTTATTTAATTAACTTCCTAGCTTATCTAGCTCTGTAACGATTGCACAATTATACCAGAAATATTTTAGACACAGATAAAGTGAAAAGGACTCTTGTAATTATTTTGCTCTTCACAAGGCTGAAATGCAATATGTTGATTGATATTATTGCCATATGCTGCCAAAATTTATCTTCTCCTTTCTCCTCCTCCCTACCCAACACAATCCCCGCATTTACTCAAGATGTATACTGACATTTTCAACTGACCCTGAGCAAGACATTTGGCAAATGCTATCAGCAATTTGTAATATTTGTTACAAAAAAATTCTGGCAGGAAAATTTATAACATTGTTTAGGATCCACCTTATCCTTAAAGCTCACAGTACCTCACCAAAAAAATAGAACAACATAATCCCCAAGGTTAGAATGTCCACTATACGTATGACTTAAAATAATGAAATTGCTGATTTAAATGTCACAGTCATCCTATGGAGTAAAACACACCCATAAATTTGCTTCCTTTACATTATATATGCTCATGTTGCTTCAACTTCTTACCAATGCACTGCAAGGTTTTACCTTGATTTAACTTTTAATTTCAACCAGAAGCAACAAATCTTGAATATTGGTATAAATGTACATAAAATCATTTGGGATGACTTGTGCGAATTAAGAACAGAAAAGATAGTCTATCGAACACAACTTAATATTCTTTCATCTCTACATGTAAATGTTTATTACAAACTGGAAGGCTGAGAAAATGTCAGGAAGCACAAACTCCGAAACAAAATACCAGTGTAGATTCACATTGGCCTACTTGTCAGCTTAAATAAAGTAATCATACAATTAGTGTAAGCATTCATGTCACTAAGATTGGTTGCCTTTCAGATAGTGAAGGAAAAACAAGAACAATTTAGCTAATAATGCATTCACTGTAAAACCATTGTCAATTTTTCAACAGGCAATGGCATGTATGGTGAAATCTCCTGCAATCTAATTGTTCCAATTAATAAAAAACAAAAAGCTGCAGATGTTGGAAATAGGAATGGAAAAGCTAGGAATACCCAGCAGGTACACCATAATTCTGTTAACATTTCAAGTCAATTACCTTCATAAGAAATAAGAAAATGTGAGAAAACAAGCATGTTTTAAGATGCAGAGAAGGGGAGGATGAAGAGAACATATGGAAATTCTAGGATAGAAGTAAACAATACAAATCATGTTAGTACCAACTGAGTTTGAAGAATTATTGGTCTGTAATTCCTAGAAATCTTAAATAAGATAATGGTGGAAATAATTATCAGGTCAAACTGACAAACTTTCAATTCTGACAAAAACCACAAAGGCTGGCTATCGTAAGTTATTGAATTAAATGTCAAGTCTCAAGGGCTGTAGCTGGCCAAGTCAGAATATAATATATTCTTCCCCAAGCATATGTTAGCATTGGAATGGAGAATTAAAGTGACAGGCTCAAGGTCACTTTTGCACACTGAAAGATGAAGTTCCGAAAAATAGTTACCCAGTAGAGGACAATACATTGTGAGCATAGAATGCAAAGCACTAAATTGTAAGCAATACAAGTGAATCACTGCTTCCACTAGAAGGAGTGTTTGGACCTTTGGCTGGTGGAAAGGGAAGAAATTTAAAAAAAATTAGGAGTTGTAACTTTTAAGGTTGCACGGGAAGGTGGGATACTGGTGGAGAAAGAAGAGTAGCAGGAAGTCGAAAAGGGATCTCTCCCTCTGGAGTGTTGAAAGGTGAGAAGCTTTGTTTGGTGTTGGCATCTTGCTGCATGTGATGGAAATTATGGAGGATAACCTGTTGAATGTTGATGTTGGTGGTATGAAACATGAGAATAAGGGGAACTCTATCCATGTAACAAAAAGGTAGAGGAAATGAATAAATGCAGTTGAGCGTCCCATCAACTTATGGTGAGGGGGAGACCACAATTGAAGAAAAAGTTCTCAGAAGCATTGATGTACAAAGTGCGTCATTGGAACAGGTACAACACAGCCAGAGAAATTTGGAAAATGGAATTGCACCCTTATAGGAGACGGTTGTGTGTGGTGAGTCAAGGTAGCATGGGATTCTGTTGGCTTGGATTTTGGTGCTAGACCTTCCTTCTGAGGTGGAGATAGTAGTCAAGAAAATGAAGTGTGAGAAATGGACCAGATAAAAGTGATAGTAAAGTGGAATTTGGAAGCAAAGGCGCTGAAAATGTCAAGTTCTGTACGAGAAGATGCACCATGAATGCAGTAATTGGTGTACTGGGAAAAGAGAGATGTCCCAAAAAGGACTGAAACAAGGACAACTCCATTATTGACAATTGGGGCTTCCTACTCTGTACAGAACTAATAGTTCACATCCATAGAGTGCCACACCTATCTTGATAACACCTTCTCCCACCTTGCTTCCTGCAAGTACTCCATTACATTCGCACACAGTTTCACCTGCTGTTTTGCACCTGTTCCAATGACTTTAGATTTCCCATACCTGTGTTTCATGTACTGTGGATGCGAACCACCACAGTTGACAAGAGCTCTCAACCCCATCGGCTTCATTTTGGCTCTCTACCTTTCTCCCAGCATCAGGTAAATCTCTTCCTCCCCTTCTCATTCAGAATTCCAAAAGGATTATTCCCTCTCTGTGACTCTCTGATTCAGTCTTCTATCTCCACCAACACCATTCTCTTCCCTTCGCACAGGACCATCCCATGTAACCTCCAGATATGCAACATTGGCCATGTCATCCCTTTCCTTCCCACCATTCAAATTCCCTTTCCAGATGAAGCAGCAATTCACTTGTCCACCCAATTTAGATCACAATTTAGTGACATTTATTGCTCATTATACAATTTCTTCCACGTTTGAAATCCAAGGATAGATTGGGTGACTATTTTGCAGAAAATCTCCATTCTCTCCCCAAAGATGACTCTCAGCCATGTCAATCCCCTGAAGACAACTCTAAAGCATTGGATTCGCCAAAGTTTCCTCAAGAATCTGATGATCTCCATCTAATGTCATCCGAGGACCACACTACGATAATTATGGTTTAATATTGAGACTAAATATGGTAAACCAAGGGAAACTGAAACAAAAAATATTGTTCAATGGGGCCAAGACAATATGCTTCAGGTTCATTATTATTTGCCAACTTCCAAGTAGATGATGGGTTCACTTTAATGGAAAATGCTGACTTTAGAGATTCAATTTGGGGCAGTTGGGAAGATGTCAGAACTTTGAATCAAACCAAATTGTAAATTTAACATCCTAAAGGTACACCCATCTAATCCACATCTTGAACTATGGATAAATACCACCAGCTTTGAAAACTGCAAACAGGATCCCTACCTAATCGTAATAGAGACTTTGAAATACCTATTAGCTCCAATGCTGGAAGAAACATGGCCTTGGTAACTTGCAAAAACCCTGCACTGCATTCAGATAAGCATTTTATATTGAAGATTGCTTCAAGAAATCCTTTAGGTAGGCTCAATCTTTAGATGACCTGATCTCCCTGTGTTTATGGATCCATTAGCATACCAATTAGCTACTGATAGCAGTCTACATGGAGCATCAAAGGAGGTAATTTTTATCTCCATGCTTTTTATCCACTAGCAAATTAAGATGGTCAAACAAACCATTCATTATATTGAGCTTAAAACAGATTTTTATAAAAATAGTGCAACATTCCTAGGTAATATAAATAAGTGCTACGGATGCTGGTCATCAGTAAGAAGCAACTATACAAAACCAATTTCAAAAGTGGAAAGTCACATAAATTGAAACTGACTACAATCCAATCACTTCATAAACTCCAGAGTCAGGCTGCAACAAACTGATCGCAATATTCACTTAAAACTTCACTGAAACCTAATTTGTCAGAACTTTTGTAAAGGCAAGTAACTGCACAGTTTAGATACAATGTTAGTGTAAAGAAAATATTAGTATGCTATTATTTCAATAATGTAAATAACCAGGTCAATGATTTTTGGAAGGATTAGAGCCATGAGGATATGACTGTCAGTGGTAAAATATGTCGACAGCATTTTAGTCTGATGTGGACTATAGATTGGAACAAAGAACCTTAATTTAGAAATAAATATAAAAAGTATATGTTTTGTAGAGGCTTTTTTTAAAAAGAAAATCAAAGTAAGATGAATCTTGAACATGGAGACAGGAAATATTAATCAAGTATGATTTTAGATTAAAAGAAGCCCTTTCATTTGAAACATGACAAACCAAATTTAGCAATATATGATCTGAAAGTAAATAGACCAAGAGATTATATGTTCTTCAAAACAAAGCACCCATTGTTCTACTTTCAGTTTTGTTCAGTTTTGTTCCTAAGCATTTTGGTCAACATTTTTGTTTGCTCTTTGAAAAACTATTTCCATCCGTTCCCAATATTTACTCAGTTTGTCAATTATATTTTCTTTGTCATACCTCGAGCTCCAATGTCAAAGCAATCCATTACTGATATATTTATGTGTGGGAAAGAACTGCAGATGCTGGTTTAAATCGAAGACAGACACAAAAAGCTGGAGTAACTTAGCAGGACAGGCAGCATCTCAGGAGATAAGGAATAGGTGACGTTTCGGGTCAAGACCCTTCTTCAGATTATATTCTCATAAATGATATGATTCAGAAGAAACATTGGATAGCACCCCAAAATGTCATTTAGATGCATTAGATTGTTTGAAACAATAATTGTGGACCAGCCATATTAGATGATAGCTATAGGATCTGGGTATATTGGGAAGCCATTTAAGATGAAGCTTAAACCATTAGACTATCAAAAATTATAGTGCACCATTTAAAAGTGACTTTTGATAAGATTCAGTTAATTTATAAACTCTTTCATTGCACATTAGAATGAAATAATAGTTCATGGTTTGTTCCCATTCTCTTGATCTTTCAGCAGCTAGGACTTTTCTCACGTGCAAAGGACAGAAACTATTCAGCCATTCAAAAAACTAAATGATTAAACTAACAGTTTCATTCTCTCTGACATATATTTGAATGGCATTAAAGGGCTTTTAACACAAAGAAAACAAAATCGCAGTATGAAGCAGTAAGCAACACTATTTTTGCAATTGCACTGAAGGAAACAAAAATCAACCAAAATACAATCAATTTCCTTCTACAGTCCAGTAAATCTGGTCATTTTGGATCAGGCAAACTTGCATTCCATCAAGTTAGAGTTGATTTATCTTCTCTTTTCTCCATTATCCTCTAAAATCCAAGTGTAATGTTAATAAAATAAACAAATGCTTGGGCTCGGCAAGGAAAACCTTAGAGGGGGTGGCAAGAGGGTGAGGGAACACTGCCAAATCTATTGGTTTACTGTAATGTATTGTTTTAAAGACTTGCATGCATACTTGCATTGCCTTTGTTAGTATTTTGACCAGATGTTCTCTTGTCAAAACTACTCTGACTTACTTCTCCCCTACGATCATACATTTGCTATTAGCCTACAATTGCCTGGAGTATGATTGTAAATCCTATTCCGACACCCTGAACAAAAGGCCCTAAAAGGACAATGCATACCCTGATAATTGGATGGCAATGGCCTGGTCTCATTTGGACTAGTTAAATATCCTTCTGATTATTTAGGCCAGTTCTTTACATGTTACTCTCTTGATTGATAAAATAATATATATCCAGATTCTGAGTTTTTTGAAATGTCTGAAGTCAAACCATAGAATTCTTCAATAGCTTGAGCATCAATTTTCTGTAAAAGAAACAGAATCCGTTAGTAATTTTAGAATTTTAAATATAAACCAATACAAATTCAAATTGGTAACGTAACATTTAGCTTTGAGAATTTTCCAGGCACAAATCTAATTGCTTCTTTCAAGTATCTGTTCTGGCCAATTTCTGCTTAATGTAAGACTGCAATTTGCGGATTATTTTGGCAAATTTAATTAAGGTTTGATCACATCAGCCAAATATTTTGGTCTCCAAACAAATATAGTTCTACTCCGTTTGGCATTTGCAAATCTAGGATTAGATAAAAATATTTCATTATACCTTTGTAACAAAACTTGTTAATTTCCAGAGCATTACAGTCTTCAACATTAGCTCTTCTGTTATTTCAGCATTACAAGGTGTTCTTATAATACTCAGGACAATAATCTTTCCACATTACATTTTCCATGTTATCCCAGCTCAAGTCACCAGTTCCATGACACCTTAAAACAATTTTCTACACATTCTCTATTTTCTTTGATGACAATTCAGTGGCAGAGGGGGGTTGCTGTGCAATCTACCACATCCTCACCATTTACACCCAGTCAAAAACAACGATAGATGTGAATGATATTGGCTACACTCTGCTCCTTCCGTTTTACTATTGAAGTGGCAGCATCACAAGATTATGTCTCCTCTTGAAACCATCACCTTTCCTACAGCCCAGGCTATGTATTTATCAAATATGTTGCAGATATGTAGGTTAGGGGCAATGGCAATTTATTAACAAGTGACATTATGAAAATAACAAAACATTCAGCCTTTTATTAACTTTAAATCTTCAAATGAAATGGTCTAACTTCCTCAGTTTCTGAAGGGAGAGGAAGCTGCTGCTTCATTACTCTGGGAAATCCACATCATGAGCCCCCTTTCAAAGCCCTAGATATGTGGCAAATACCATAGTTGTCATGGATCACATCGATGCCTACCCACTTTACATCACAACCCCTAGATTTCAGAAGCTAGATTGACACCAAGGCCTTACGGGTAGCCAGTAGTCTTATTTCACTGCACTTCCAGCAGAAAATGTGGATATTAATTGAGTTTTACAAAATTACTGTACTAGCAATAACTGCAAAGTCTGGAATTGGATTAGCAAAATCAATTAAATATTTCTTGATCAAAAAGCAAATGTTGGGAGACAGGGAAAATGTAACGGTATTAGTGTTAATAATTATAATTTTTGTCACAGCAGTGCACAAGGATTTAATACAGAATAAATCCAAACAAAATATTTTTGGATTGAATTAAATAATACCAAGGAAGCAATTATACAATGCAAGGTACATAATAGTCTATCAAACAGTAGAAATGAAATCAAGAAAGGTATCTGTGAACTAAGTAGAAGAGTGCACATAAACAAATGAAATATAAGTGTATTTTAAAATATCCAAAAATTAATCCATAGGAACAATTCTGATCAAAAACATGGTAATGTTTGAAATACATTCAACATCTAATTCAATATGGGGAAATGTGCTACTTGACCAAATTCTGGGTAATGAGGGAGAACACGTAAACTGAGCAGCTATTTGAAAAAACGTAATGACAATCCAACTCGGGGGTCAGTAAAAAAGGGGGAAACCAGAAGCTGACAAAAGGTACTTAATAGGAGAAATAAATTTAGATATTGATAGTCAGAAAAACTGTAAATTGAATTTAATCATGGATAGGAAAGGTTTAGAGGGATATGGACCAAACATGGGCAAATGGGACTAAATTAGATTGGGCACCTTGGTCAATATGGATGAATTTCCGTGAAGGGAGTCTATGACTCTAATCCACAGAGGTGTGATTAAATGCATTTGGGGATATGGTAACAGAAATTGCTGGAAAAGCATAGCAAGCTAGACAGCATCTATGGAAAAAGAGGAATAATTAACATTTCACATTTGGGACTCGGTCAGAACTTCAGTTTCCACAGATGCTCTCTGACCTGCCATTTTCTGTTTTTATTTCAGATTTCCAGCATCTTCAGGAATTTAAAATTTTTCATTTGGATAATTCAACATGGCAAGGGAATAGACCGTGTGTGGTTATTGGACTGAGTGGTGTGGACCTTGGACTGCATGACCATAGATTCTTACAGGTTGCAGGACAAGTCAATAAAAGGCATTTAAAAAGCCATACAGTTTACTTTCCTTTATTGGTTAAGGCAAAGAATACATGAGTAGAGAGGTTATTCTGGACAAGATAACAATTAGAATGCAGTTTAAGTACTACTCATAGTTCTGGTTACAATTTCACAGAAAACATACGATTGCATGGAGAGAGGGCAAAATTATACCAATGAAAAAAAGGATTGTACAAGGTGCTTCACAAAATATTTGACTGACATGAGATGCGAGGCTCAAATGAAGCAGGAAAAAAGTAGCAGAGAATTTACAGCACAGTTAGTCCCATATTGCAACCCCTTGTCCTCATGCAGCTTTTAACAGTGATTTCTGAATAATGATCAGAGATATCCATTCAGAGATCATTTGGATTAGAGTCAAATGCACAATGGCCTATTTAATCATTATCGAGACAGTTATATGCCTATCTTTCTTCATTTCTATCCATGGTTAGTCTACTTGGTCAATATTTAGACTTTATCACCAAAAGCTCATCTATAAAGACTGACAACACAGGTGACATAGTCCACCATGCCTGTGGAAATGAACATCAGCCAGGACAGAAACATATTTAATGCAAATGGAGGGGAAAAGTTAAAAAGAAAGAAAAACTATTTTACACGGCACCTGTATTAAATTCTGGATGTCCCAAAGTGCATCAAAACCAATTCATTTGTTTTAAAATACATTGCTAATTTTATGTAGGCAAATATTACAGCCAATTTGTGTACTTCAGGGTCACAAAGGACTAACTAATCTGTTTTGGTGATTTTGGTTGAGGGGTTATTTTTGGCCCAATCTCTTGGGGAACACCCCTGCTCTTGCTTAAATAGAGCTATGGGGTCTTTTACATCTCACCTGTGTGATGGCTCCGACAATGCAGCACTCCCTCAATACTGCACTGAAGTGACAGCCTAGATTATGTACTGCAGTGGGTCCTGAATCCACCAGCTTCTGACTCAGGAGGTGTACGAGCTACCAGTGAGCCAAGCTGACACTTGAAAGCTCTAAAGAAGAAGATAGTTAATAGATGGGTAGCAGTAATCACTGAGAGTTCCCACTTCCCCAGGATTAATCTTAGGTCCTATCATATTCAAATGAATAAATAATGACTAAAGATATTTAGTCACAAATCCTGCTCATCCATTATTGTTGTTATTGCTGAGCTACATTAGCTTAGAGTCAGCCATGGAGTGATACAGTGTGGAAACAGACCCTTCGGCATAACTGCCCACACCGGCCAGCTGCACTAGTCCCACCTGCCCACATTTGGTCCTTTCCCTCCAGACCTGTCCTATCCAGCTTAATACCTCACATTCAAATTTTCACCGAGTTGAAATTATGGAGCTGGTTCTCTGTATTAAACAACTGCAATCTTATAAATGACACACTATTACTTTTGCTCTAGCATCCCAAAGCTGAGATCTCTAATTTTCTTCAATGCTAGCCTTTTATTCATTTCCCACACTTCTTATCGTTACACTGGCAGTCAAATCTTCAACTGATAGATTCCCTACTCAAATTTGTTCCCACAACCTCTCTAGCATTATCACCTCCTTTACGACCCTTTGTAAAACCGAATTCTTCAATCAAAGTGACTTGCATCCAAAAGTTTATTTTGTTTCATGTACATATTTCTTTGATTGTGCTTTTGAGGAACCTTGGGACATATTTTCCAAATTAATTTTATAAATGACAGTCATTGTTACCATAGTCAATTTGCATACAATTAACTGTTTCCCAGAGAGTCATCCATTTTCTACCATTAGGCCAAAAATAAAAATAGCCAACAACTTTGTCTGGCATGAAAGAAAACAAAATAATATGTACAGTGCCCATCCATAATGTTTGGGACAAAGATCCATCATTTATTTATTTGCCTCTGTACTCCACAATTTGAGATTAGTAATAGAGAAAAACCACATGTGGTTAAAGCGCATATTGTCAGATTTTAATAAAGGCCATTTTTATACATTTTGGTTTTACCATGTAGAAATTACAGCTGTGTTTATACATAGTCCCCCCATTTCAGGGCACTATAATGTTTGGAACACATGGCTTCACAGGCGTTTGTAATTGCTCCGGTGTATTTAATTGCCTCCTTAATGCAGGTACAAGAGAGCTCTCAGCATCTAGTCTTTCCTCCAGTCTTTCCATCACATTTAGAAACCTTTATTGCTGCTTATCAACATGAGGGCCAAATTTGTGCCAATGAAAGTCAAATAACCCATTATCAGACTGAGAAACAAGAATAAAACTGTTAGAGACATCAGCCAAACCTCAGGGTTACAAAATCAATGTTTGAAACATTATTAAGAAGAAAGAGAGCACTGGCAAGCTTACTAATCACAAAGGGACTGGCAGGCACAGGAATACCTCCACAGCGGATGACAGAATTCTCTCTATAATAAAGAAAAATCCCCAAACACCTGTCCGACAGATCAGAAACACTCTTCAGGAGTCAGATGTAGATTTGTCAATGACCACTGTCCGCAGAAGACTTCATGAACAGAAATACAGAGGCTACACTGCAAGATGCAAACCACTGGTTAGTCGCAAAAATAGGATGGCCAGGTTACAGTTTGCCAAGAAGTACTTAAAAGAGCAATCACAGTTTTGGAAAAAAGGTCTTGTGGACAGATGATACGAAGATTAACTTAGTGATTATCAGAGTGATGGCAAGAGCAAAGTATGGCGGAGAGAAGGAACTGCCCAAGATCCAAAGCATACCACCTAATCTGTGAAACACGGTGGTGGGGGTATGATGGCCTGGGCCTTTATGGCTGCTGAAGGTACTGGCTCACTTATTGATGATACAACAGCTGATGGTAGTAGCAAAATGAATTCTGAAGTGTAAAGACACATCCTACCTGCTCAAGTTCAAACAAATGTCTCAAAACTCATTGGCCGGCGGTTCATTCTACAGCAAGACATCCCAAACATACTGCTGAAGCAACAAAGGAGTTTTTCCAAAGCTAAAAAATGGTAAATTCTTGAGTGGCCAAGTCAATCACCCGATCTGAACCCAATTGAGCATGCCTTTTATATGCTGAAGAGAAAACTGAAGGGGACTTCCCCCATATCAAGCATAAGCTAAAGATGGCTGCAATACAGGCCTGGCAGAGCATCATCAGAAAATACACCAAGCAACTGGTGATGTCCATGAATCACAGACTTTGAGCAGTCATTGCATGCAAAGGATATGCAACAAAATACTAAACATTATTACTTTCATTTACATGACATTGCTGTGTCCCAAACATTATGCTGCCCTCAAATGGGGAGGACTGTGTTTTAACACTGCTGTAATTTCTACATGGTGAAACCAAAATGTATAAAAATGGCCTTTATAAGTGCACTTTAACCAAATGTGATTTTTTCTATTACAAATCTCAAATTGTGGAGTACAGAGGCAAATAAATAAATGATGGCTCTTTGTCCCAAACATTATGGAGGGCACTGTATGTCAGGTCATCCTTTTTTACATGAATCCTCTGGTACTGGGAGTGATGCTGGCACAGAAATGGGAGATGGCTGACTGTCCACCTTGATTACCTGGAAATCTGGTGGGTGGGCAATGAGGGGATTTTTTTCTTGTACTGTGTGGGTGCAGACTTAATGTAGAGAGAGAAACAAAAATGGCCAGGGAGATGCCAAACTCGTGAACAAGCACCCGCAATGCCCCATAGCTCCCACAAGTAATTTTATTTTCTCGTATTAAATGAAAGAAGACAGGGCACGTGTAGAAAAAAAAAATGAGACCAGCTCCACTTTGTGTGCACTATTCATGTCACCCGATTTCCCACCGTATAGAAGCCATGCAATACAATCAAGAATCTACCCTAATCTTGCCCTACTAAACATACGCATTTAAGGAAAATTATTAACATTTACCAGACTGACCTCAACAATATCATCATCAAACAAAAGCCAGAAGCCATGACTTTTCACAATAGTTATGTAGTGTCCACGGTTAGGACCACTGAAAGGGGAAGGATAAAAATAATTAGGGTATCTCACAAACATAGCAAAACAATCATTCTACGAATATAGTAATACTTTATTATTTCTTTGTCTTAAAGCCATTTTGGAAAGAATGCTCAGTTAGTCAATTTAAAACAGTGAAAGTGGATTTTTGTATATTCTCCTGTCTTTTCATAGCTCATTTCATGTCCTTAACATCCTATTTCTATTTTGTAATTTTCCAAAAGACTCTCCATTGCCAGTTGGCCGTTGAATATTATTTTAAAAAGAAGCCCTTAATAATGCTCAGAAGGACACAAAGTGCTGGATAACTCAGCGGGTCAGGCAGTATTCCTGGGGTCAGTTTGAAGAAGGGTCCCAACTTGAAACGTCACCTATCCAAGTTATTCCAGAGATGCTGCCTGACCGAGTTACTCCAACACTTTATTTCCTTTTGTGTAAACCAGCATCTATAGTTCCTTTTTTATACATTCTCCCTTATGGTGCCCGATAATAACAGACTGGGCAACAGGACAGACTAGAGATACAACACCTTTTCTTACTAAGCAGCTGAGGTGATAAGCTTGCTAGCATAGACTATCCTTACTGATACACATGGAGTTAATGTAAACTGTCATTACATCAGATAATCTCAATACATTAGAGGCATAGTCAGCAAATTGAGCAGATGTATAATTTCTTGGTCTCGACTGATAAGAAATAGTTAATCTTTTGGAGGCTTTGCATCATTTTTAACTTCCTCTCTATGTCTAAAAACTGGATAGACCAAATATTAAAAATGAATCCAAAAATTAACCTCAAAATTCTTCTGCAAATCAAGAGATTTCTACTCTTAACTGTTCTGGTATTAATCCTCATTCCAATACCAAGGACAGGGTCATTAGCATATAAAAACTCTTCTTGCCAGAGAAAATGATAATGTTTGTATTTACTGATATGTATGTCATGCTACTTGGAAATAAACTTCAACGGTTTGTAGCCTAACCTATTCTGATTTTAATACATGACAATTAAATAGCAAAAGATTCAATGAGAGAAAGATTTGCAGATTGACACAAAACTTCTAACACCAGATACATTTGACCAAGTGAAAATGTAATGTGCTGGTTGTGGTTGGGCACAAAAATGACAAAAATAATCAGAATTTTAACACCTGGGCCATAATTTTGAAAAATATTAATGAATCAACCACCAGTTGTACCTTAATGGAAAGGAAAATAATAAAAATTAGCTGTTCAAACAGCACCCCTTTCTATGTTAACCATATAACCATATAACAACTACAGCACGGAAACAGGCCCGTTCGGCCCTTCCAGTCCACGCCGACCACTCTCCCTGACCTAGTCTCATCTACCTGCACTCAGACCATAACCCTCTAATCCCCTCTTATCCATATACCTATCCAATTTACTCTTAAATAATAAAATTGAGCCAGCCTCCACCACTTCCACCGGAAGCCCATTCCATACAGCCACCACCCTCTGAGTAAAGAAGTTACCCCTCATGTTACCCCTAAACTTTTGTCCCTCAATTCTGAAGCTATGTCCCCTTGTTGGAATCTTCCCCACTCTCAAAGGGAAAAGCCTACCCACGTCAACTCTGTCCGTCCCTCTCAAAATTTTAAAAACCTCTATCAAGTCCCCCCTCAACCTTCTACGCTCCAAAGAATAAAGACCCAACCTGTTCAACCTCTCTCTGTAGCTTAAGTGCTGAAACCCAGGCAACATTCTAGTAAATCTCCTCTGTACCCTCTCCATTTTGTCGACATCTTTCCTATAATTTGGCGACCAGAACTGCACACCATACTCCAGATTCGGCCTCACCAATGCCCTGTACAATTTCAACATCACATCCCAACTTCTATACTCAATGCTCTGATTTATAAAGGCAAGCATACCAAATGTTAAAATTACTCGAGCACGATCATATGGAATGAAACTAAATAAAAGGTGGCAGTGAACACAGAAAAGCATCGAATTGTTAAATAAAAACTCATCCGATTTCTCAGAGTGGACGTCATTAATTATTTTACTTTCATCTGAAGACACAAATCAGAACAATCATTCTAGAGTTTGCTTTTTAGTTATTTACATAGCCACAGTGACAATGTTTAATTAAATCAGAATCATTACTCTTAGAATTAAAGTATTAACCAATTAACTTCTGATTTTCTGGGCTAGCCCACCTACATATTTGCAAATATTCCCACTTGATTTTCAGAACCTGTGTTTAGTTTAAATATTAATTTCAAAGAACTTTTAATCTGCTCCGCAGATTTTTTACCAATAAAATCCATTGCCATATTTATAACACAGCTAGTTTGCCATAGTAATCAACAAAAAAATGTTCTCTCAAACGCACCTGCCACAGTGAACTACAACAGCCACCAGATCATACATCCGGTCCAAATTAATAGCATCTCCTGATGTATTAAACAACCTCAGCTCCAATGGAAACACCACGCGGTAAGAGAGTTTTGTGTATCGATGTAATTGTTCCATATATTTGAACCTCTTCAAGTGCAAAGCAAGGATCATGGGCAGCTTCTTCACGCACATTCTGTCAACCAAAGACAAAACATATATAGAAGGTTTATCTGTTTATATATAACAAAGTCAAACCACACTACATAAAATAATCCAAACAAATAGCACTCAAAACCAAAAGATATGGGCGATTTGTTACAATATTCTTAGATGAAGACATTATGGCTTCATTCCTGTAAGAAAATAGTAGGGCCTCTGTATTTATTTCCAGTTTGCAAAGTAATACAAACGAGAGATACTTCACTTGAAGAGCAGCATGTGAACTAACATATGACAAAGAGAACCAACACAGATCATGGAAATCTGAGTACTTTGAGGATGTGTAAGAAGACAAGCAGAGACACAAATTCCCAGTCCTCTAAAGTCTTTGGAAAAGTCATTTGAAAATATTGTCCACCTCACAGTGACTACCAAAGTATTTCAATTATAGAAGATGTGCTTAATGGAATGGAGTCAATATGATAGGGTGACATACCTTCCTTGCAAAATATATAGTTAATTTTTTTAACTATAACAACTAACAGTTTGGATTATAATTGACAACCATTGGTCTACAAAAATCATGGATTACCAATGCCTTTATAACTTCTTGTGTAATTCTTCAGGACTGAAAGCTTCTTCTTCAAGTCTTTTGTAGTAGCTGCTGGTATGTGAAAACAATCTGGTTTTAAGTTCAACCGTTAAAATTCCCAGGCACTTAACTTTAGCATTTGGCAGAAAACATCTTATTAGCTGTGGGCTGCCTAGTCTGAAGCAGCAAGTAGTTTTCCATTGATGTGCAGCGACCGCTTCTCCTGTCAGAAAACATCTCTGGTGCCTGGATTTACATTAATGTATGGTTTATAACTTGAGTCCAATTAATTTTAACACATCAATGAAGCCAAAATAACCTCTTGGCAATCAAAAATTCTCCTTGTGTCAGATTCACACTTTCAGCTTTGTTGATGTGCACTAGGACAGTACCAGTACAACATGGTGCTAAAAAAGTTGTAGAAGCTGTCAGGAAGAATAATAAATAACTGCCTAACTGTGGAAGGGGTTGCCCTTTGACATTTTCTTTTGTTTATTCCCTTTGCCTTTGCCCCTCGAGATAATCCAAAGGGCAGTGTCATTATCATCCACCAAATATGCCACATCTCTTCCACGACAGACGCCATTGTGATATCCTAATGGCAGCTATTTATGATGGGAACTGTTCCTGTACTGCATTATGTTCAGTTGCTGGCTCATGTGGTTGCCAAAGGCATGCTACATGGAGCCATTAGTAAGAGCTGGAAGCAGAATAAGAATACTAATGTCAATCTTTTAGCAGTTTCAACCTTTCAGAGCCAAAGATTCAATCCTTATATTCAATGCATTAAAAGCATAAACCTAAAGGTTAATAAAATCAGCTTTAGCTGTTCTTATCAATTCCTATCCTAGCATTCTAATTTTTGTCTGACATCCAGATAAAGATAGTTATTTATAATCTCTTGTAATTGATTGTATCTGCAAATTTCACAAGTTGTACACTCACCTTTTCTGAGCTTCCTGTTTACTACAACAAGTCTCACAATAATACTTGTGTTCACTGCACAGTGTTTCTGTGTTGCTGAAGTCTCTGCAAATAAAAGTTGGAAAATGCCACTATGAAAAACAGTGCACAAATGCTCTTAAAACATTAACTGCAGTAATTTTAACATTGTTTGGGATGATTCAAGCAACATATCAATTGTAATTCAATAAATTATAAAATGTTGGAATATGAAAAACAGAAATGATAGTAGGTTGGTGTGGTAAAGTGCATTACCACAGCAATCTTCAACATTATAATAATATAATAATAAACATTTATTTTTTATAGCGCTTTTCCAAATGCTCAAAGACGCTTTACAAAAACAGTCAAGACATAAAAACAAACAGACAAACTATCCTGACGGAGAAGCGGCGAACAAATAGCGCCAGCGTCCTCTCACGTCAGGGTCCGGCAGTAGACAATAAAGAA
Source organism: Rhinoraja longicauda (assembly GCF_053455715.1). Taxonomy (NCBI): domain Eukaryota; kingdom Metazoa; phylum Chordata; class Chondrichthyes; order Rajiformes; family Arhynchobatidae; genus Rhinoraja; species Rhinoraja longicauda. Next base: position 62,375,578 of record NC_135953.1, on the reverse strand, counting down.
GACAAGACACACAATTACAATTTTTAACACAAACAGCCATCACAGTGATTGCTCCAGGCACACCCTCACTGTGATGGAAGGCAAAGAAAAGTCTTATCTCCTCCTCATTCTTCTCCCGTGGTGCCACGAGGCGATCGAGGCTCCCGACTTTTGAAGCCCCCACCGGGCGATGGAAAGTCCCAGGGCCGAGCCGAGCCGGCCGATGAAGGTCCTGAGCCCCCACCGGGCGATGGAAAGTGCCGCGGCCAGGCCACGCAGGGCGATGAGGGGCATGCAAGCGGGTCAATCAAACCTAGCGCTTCGGGGTGGTCGAAGCTGCTACGGCTGGAGCTCCCGAAAGCCGGTCGCCAGCCAGGGACCTGCGAGCTCCCGATGTTGCGGTCTGCAGGGCCCACGGCCGAAGCCTCCGAGATGGTAAGTCCAGGCCCTGTGACCGGAGTCTTCAAGGTCGATCCAAGCTGGAGGCCGCCGACTCCACGGTGTTAGGCCATAGCACGAACGGAGACACAACACGGTAAAGGTCGCATCTCCATTGAGGAGGAGATTGGAAAAAAAAGTTTCCCCCCACCCCCCCACCACATATACAGAGTTAAAAATAAATCAAAAGAAACATTTAAACGATAACAAAGACAAAAACAAAAAAAAGACAGAGAGACTGCCGGTGAGCCGCAGCTGCAGAACGCAGCCACGCCCCCTCTCCCATTAAGATGCTATATTAGGAACAGAGCTAATATGCACAATTCCTGACAGGTTCTGCCTTAGTTTTAAACCAAAAAAGAGGAGACACCAAATAGAAGTCAAGCTTTTCTCTATGTGAATGGAAAATAGAAAAGATGGGTGGGATGAGGAGGAGCAAGAAATAAAACGACATTCTTTCTTTCTGGATTGGAGATTCCAGCCCAATTCCATCTTTTCTAGGAGTGAGGGGGGTTAGAGATAGAAAAAGAGAGCAAGAGCAGGATTCCTGAATAATTTTATCCTCTCCAGAGATGTGAAACCTTTACCTCTGACTATGTAATCAGTTAAAATCAGGCAAACTTTTTTTTTCCTGGATACTAATGGGCCTGTCCCACTTAGGCGATTTTTTAGGCGACTGCTGGCGACTGTCAAAGTCGTAGCAGATCGCCAAAATTTTCTTTTACCCGACGACAATGCTGAGTCAGGTCGAGATTACACCGTCTTCGGAAACATCGCGAAATTCCCACGCTGTCATTGCTTCTCCGGCGTCCTAATTTTCGCTGAAATCACTGACAAGTCGGTAAGTACTTGAGAGTTTTGAAATATAACATCTTGCCCGGGTTACTTGAAAACCAAGCTTCACAGTAACAAGGCATAAACTGGATTGACTTCCAGTTTACTAATGGCAGAATTAAGAAATTTAATTTTAAAAGTGGTTAAATGGATTTTTGTGCGGAGTGTGGGCATTCTTTGAAAATGTACGGGAGATGCATATCTGGTTTCTGAGTTATCTGGGTTGGGAGCCTACTTTAAATGTAATCGCTGATGGCCATAAACATCGCGAAAATTCCCACTCTTACCTGACGGTCAAACTGTAGCCTCCAATCTACCTGTCAAATGTCCTGACGGTAAATAAATTGGTTAAACACAAGTATTTTATGGTATCTTCAAATGACTTTACTTAATTTAATATTATGTGCTTCTAAATGCATCTAGCAAATCTGGGGACAGCATGTGACAGCGCCAGCAATAAGCAACGATACCTGGCGACAAGCCAGCTGTCACCGAGAAATTTCATACCGGTTGGTTTCTCACGATCATGCCCGCGACACCCCGGCGAACTGTCGGCGACAGCCTAGTCGCCGGCAGTCGCCTTAAAATTGCCTAAGTGGGACAGGCCCTTAAGGCTCACAAGCACAGATATGTTTTTAATAATGGTCTTTTGTTACTTTGATCCTATGGAGAAAATCAGCTAACTCCCACACAAAAAAAAGCATTCCAGATTTAACATCCAGTTACCAAACCTAGGGTTAAAATTGTAAAGCTGATACTGGTATAGGTTTTACTGCAACTATTTGCTTCATTATTTGGTTTCATTACTTGTTCCATGATGGTACAAGTTATCCTCTAATTTTATTAAAATTGCTTCTACCTCCAAGTCACCACAGCGTTCTCTTTCTATTTATACCCCTCCACTAAAAATATCAACCCTTATCTGCCCTTTCATTCTTTCTCACTCGGTCTGCGAGAAAGGCAATCAAACTGAAATATTAATCATTCTGCATCATTGATTATTTCACTGATTATTTCCATCAATTCTGATTTGGATTTCAGGTAATTAAAATTTCAAAGAAGGATATTATTTTAAAAAAGAGCTCCCCATATTTGCTACCATGATACTCTTTTAAAAGAGCCCATGGCTGTAATACATTCTGTAGTGGTAGTATTTTATTCACACGGCTCACAGCATTACTTCAGGCCACATGTGGATGAGGAGTAGGAAAATGCTATCCTCAGGGTTCATTTCATTTAATAATTACATAACTATAAGCTGCATGAATGCATACAGAATTATTGCGATTCTTTCCCTGGCTCAACGATTCATTTCCCAGGCAGTGACCAAAAAGATAAAAGCAGTTCATTGAAAAGTGTAAGTAACCTCTACTGCACAAAAAAAAAATCACTAGAGTACCAAGGTACTATCATTTGTTATATGAAGTTTCGTAAATTAATCAATCCACTCTTCTCTTTATTCCTTTTAACATTGTACAATGCAGTCCAATGTCCGATCCACAAATCAAGATTCAATGCCATGCGTGGAGTAAAATGTTTTTATTGACTGTTAAGGCATTTTATACCCTCCTTTCTTAATTCAATTCTATTTTAGTTGATGGGATGCTGTGAAACATTTTGCATAAAACAACTGAAAACACATCAGGAACAAACCTGACACAGAGATCTGAATGCCATAATCTTCTTAAATGGTGGATAGACTTGTTCCTGATTCAAACATTCACATGGAATAAGGAAATCAAGGGTTGCTGTTTATTTTTCAATCTTCTGCCAAATCTATGGAGCTGGTGCTCTACAATGTTATGGAACAAGTGTGCCTTAATGCTGAGAACTACATTCTGCACTCTATGTGTACACCTTTGCTCTATCGTACTTGAGTTTGACTAGATTGTATTTATGTATGGTATTATCTGATCTGATTGGATAGCATGCAAAGCAAAGCTTTTCACTGTACCTCAGCACATGTGACAATAATAAACCTATCGAAAAGCTGGGAGGAGAAAGATCCTTTCAAATCAAAATATTTACTATTGAGACTTTGACAGAAATCTAAATCACTGTTTCCAAAGCTGGCTTTAAATGCATAATTTCCAGATTACTGATCTGGTCACTACTTACCTGAGGCAATGTGTAATTGATGTGTTCTGCTCCACGTCAACTGAAAGATCCAGAAAATCTTCATCTTTGCTGCTAACCTGTAAAGTGGCCATTATGTGTTAAAATTAAATCAAAACATATCTCCTGTTGTACTAGCTGTCTAAATTCAAAATCATGAAAGATTTTGATTTATTTTTTTTTAATCAGAAAAGGAACATTTTCTCTAACAAACAATTCAACATCCACATGTAATAAATTCAAAATGGTTACCAAAAATCTCCAGGAAAAAGAGGTTAGAACGATTTGAAAAGCAAAGCCTGAAAAAGTGGTGAAATCAGATTCTATAATTGGACATGTACTTTTCGATGCCCAATTTTTGGGATCATGGGGAGGCAGAGTTGAGTGCCAGTTCTTCAACGCAGCTGAAGGACCAAAGAAAGTCTTTTTTGGTAGTGCAAGAGTGGTACGGCCAAGAGTGGTTTTAAAGGCTCCTCAAGCCTGCACATCTCTCTTTCAACAGCTCAATACTTCAATTTGATTTCTCTCCACCAACACCCATAACTACTCAGTTTCCCAGAGTAGAAGTGTTTTTTAGGTGTTCATTTACTGGGATTTAGGCATCACTCAGATTACTCATCGCTAAATGATCCTCCAAAATGTGAACAATCTCAATAACTGAACATCTAGGGCCACCTGGAATGGAGAATTCTCACATACACAAGCTGCAATGAGGAGATCTCTCAATCCTAAATGTCTGACGTCTCGGGTTTCACTTCTAGTTTTACACTTGGTAGGTAAGAAAAATAGCTCTGCAGTATTTATCGACAAACATTCTAATGATATTCTGTGTTTGAATCAGGATTACTAAAGGTCAGAGAAACTATAATCAGTATGGTAATTCTCTCCCCTCAGAAAGCAACCTGGTGGAAGTTTGGTGCATCAGGACTTCCTTTGGTTAAATGATTAAAAGCACACACTATAACAACATCAATGATGACTACAACATTGTGGATCAAATTGCAAGCAAGCCCTTTGAGAGTATTATTAAACCTGAAGCACCACATACATCATTCACCTACAATCCTGCACCATGGATACAGTGTGTCCCGTTCATACCGGGCAGCAACTATCAAAGGCTTCTTATGACAGCATGTACCAAACTTACCAACTCTACTACCTCAAACAAAATTCAAAAAGACAGAGGAACATCACACTTCGAAGATCCCATATGTAACTCCCCAACTCAGGCAATAAATTCACGGATGTCCTGGTATGGAACACCTCATCTTGGGGGCAGATGCGGTAGAGAAGGAGCAATTGGGAGTTTCAATTAAGCAAAGTTCAGTGGTAGCTGGGCTGCACTGATGTGCTCATGCACTCAACTGTGGGACCTGGACAATGGAATTCTCAGAACCCATCACACTGGTTTTCCATTCTCCCCAGAGTACGTGCACCTCCTACCAGCAGGGAAGTTAAAGGCAGTAGTTGACAGCAAAATGGAAGAACGTGTGTTGCCTGCTGACAAAAACGCACAGATAGATTTCACAGGACCCTTGCCCTAGTCTCAAAATAGAAATTGTTTAGAGCCGATTGACCACTTTACCCACTAAGCCAAGATTGTACGGCTGGAACCATAGCATGGATTCGGAAGCAACGATGCAAGTGGGGGAAGGGTCCCTCTTCAGATAAGTTCTGATCAGAGAACTCATTTCATTGGGAACGTAATGAAGGAGGCATGTGTCTTGTTAGGAGAGAAACAGCAATTTCACATCTTTTCTCACTTAGAGTTCTGGATTAGTGGTGCGAATGAACAGGACACTTAAAAATAGTGTAACTAAAGTCTTAACCGAGATGGACAGGAATGGGTTAAAGTATTCCCACTCATTCTGATGAAGCTCAGAGCAACTCCAGCTAGAGGGACAGGTTTTATGTTTCAAAATGGAATTTATGTGGAAAAAAGTATAAAAATGTAAACACATAACTGAACTTGTTTAATAATAATAATAATAATATATTCCTTTATTCGTCCCACACCGGGGAAATTTACAAGTTTACCAAGGACAATGATCACAGGATACCAGTTCACAGCATGGGGGCACTGAAGGGATTTGCTTTGGAAACTCACAAGGTAGTCCCTTCTATTGACACTTGTACAACAATACTTTTTTAAACAACATCACAACTATTTCTCGTTCATTAAAACAACAACCCTTTCTTTTCTGCCTACAATAGAAAACTGAATTCCCTTGCCTATAACATTGCACCGGGGGGGGGGGGGGGGGGGGGTGGGGGTCGTTACTACTGGGAAAAAAACTTCCCTAATGAATGCATCTTCAAGTATAATGTGGGATTCAATGGGGGGGGGGGGGAGGGTTTGCATTATGGAAAATCACAATATGAATTCTTCTCTTGGAACACAACACTTTTTTGAGGGTGTATACTGTATTGAGTTGCTATTTCAAATAATTTGTGGAGTCTTCAATATTACCCAAGTTTAAGTTTAATATTTTCTCCAAAGAGCAACAACTCTAGCAGCACAATGCTCCCTCAGCCCTGGAGTGGGGGTTTGAACAATTCAAAAAGTTAGACTTTCTTTATTAATTCCTTTTAATCTTTTTAATCAAATTAAAATATTACAGTTCAATTATAATTTGAAATTCAACTTTCAAATTGAAAATCATTTAACTTGAATGAAGGTGATGCTGCCTGACTTGCTGAGTTACTCCAGCATTGTGTGAATAAATACAAAAGTTGATATTGCCAGTTTAACTGTGCTGCATGGGGACGATTCAGACATTCTTAGTCCAGAGGCTGAAATCCAGTATTTGGGGAGTACAGCGCAGAGGAACTGGACAAACATGTAGAGAAGAAATCATTTCAAATTTCTTATCCACGTTTGAAAATTAGTTAGCATTGAGAATCAGCAAATAAGATGTCTCCTATATAATCAAATGAATGCAGATTTTCTTGGGCTTTACTCACTGTTTCACAGTTCAGACATCTAGTCTCATTAGTGAGTGTTCCTTGAAAAATGTCATGCACCCAGGTGGAATCAGGTTTGTTGTTCTCTTCAATTTCATTTGCATTGCCATTCTTCAATTTCCCATTCTGTTTCTCTTGCTTCTTCTCTTCCTGCAAGATGTCAGCGATGGTATTCAGCAGGTAGTTCAGAAACTCGTGTGCATCTTGTTGCATGTAGTTATCAAACAAGTCTACAGTTAAAAAGAAAAACAAATCTCACAATTGCCAAGCGTTTTGCTGGATCAGATGGCTTCAGGATTAACTCCATAGCATGCTGATTTGTATGCTTGAGGTACTGTGACCGGCACAGTTGGTGATATTGGGGAGGCCAATAATATTGATACAGAACCCAAGGAAATGATTTTCTACTGCCTGTGTATCAGCACCCACAAACTGCTATTATGAAACTACACAGACAAAAACTGAAGGTAGAGATAAATAAATTAAATTAATACTGTTTTGTATGGTTACATCATCATTTTAAGATACGGGCTCCTTATCAATAAGAGATTAAAACATAAACCATCCCAAAACCAAAATTATTACCCAATCAAGCTATTACTTATCCAATCAATAACTGGGGCACCTACGTGGAATTTCTGAGTTTGGAAAAAGGGAAAAACAATTGTTTGTCAAATAATAGTTATACAGCACAGAAACAGATCATTAAACCTACTATGTGCATGCCGACCATGAAATACTCATCTATGCTAATCCAACTTTTTAGCACTTGGTCTGTGACCTTCAAAGCCTTGGCAGTTCAACTGCTTATTTAGGTATTTCTAAAATGTTTCAAGTCTCCGCCTTAACCATCCTCACAGGCAGGACATTTCGGATTCCATACACCCTCAACGTTAAACAAAAGTTCCTCAAATCTAATCTAAACCTTACCCCTTACCCTAAACTTGTGGTTGAAGATCCATCTTCCAGGGGGAAAGGTTTCTCACTGTCTATTCAATCTATGTTCACAAATTATAGGAGTAGAATTACGCCATTCGGCCCATCCAGTCTACCCCGCCATTCAATCATGGCTGATCTCTGCCTCCTAATCCCATTTTCCTGCCTTCTCCCCATAACACTTGACACCGTTCTAATCACAAACATCATCTTTATGATGCTCATAATTTTGTATACATCTAATTGGTACCCCTCCAGACATCAAAGAAAATAGACCCTGCCTAACATGCCTCTCTACATAGCAGAAAGGCTGGACCCCAGGTACCATTCTGGTAAATTTCCTGTGTAATATTTCCAGTGCATTCTCATCCTTCCTATAATGTGGTGACCAGAACTGCATATGCATTTCAGTCTGTCATCTTTATGGATCCACGGATTTGTACACTAAAATGTCCATTTATCAAAGGTCCCAAGGGCCTTACCATTGATTCTGCAAGCCCTACCCTTATGTCCTTCCAAAGTGCATAAGGTCACAGTATTTAAGGCAAACTTCCATCTGCCATTGTGCTGCCAAACTTACCAACTGATCAATATCATGATGTAATGCATGAATATTCTCCTCACTATTAATGGCATCAATTTTCATGTCATCTACAAATGTATTAACCATTCAAAGCCAGGTTCTTAATGTACTGTATATAATAGACAATAAGTATCCCAGAATCAATGTACCTATGGTACATCACAGTATTCCAATCACAAATGCAACCCTACATCACAAAACCTTGGCTTCCTATTACCAAGCAAATTTAGCAATCAATTTGCCCTGAATCCCAGGGGTTCTAAACATTGGAAATAGTTTCTCATTTAGGACCTTGTCAATTGACTACGAAGTCCATGTGGAATACATAAAATGCACTGCCCTCGTTAATATTACCACTTCTAGAAGTTCAATCAAGTTGATTAGAATTGATCTCGACCAAAAGACAATTATGTTGACGACTTTTGAAACACATCTACTCACACTTCAAAAGATTCCACTCTCTCCAAGCCTTTCACACCAAACCACCTTAATCTGAGAATCACAAAGCAAGATCCTACTTGCAGTATCTCTGATAATTATTTGCAACAATTATGTGCAACTGCAATTCATCTTTTTGTTGCGGCTCATTGAAAATAACATGTAGTGGGTCACTCCAGGAGATATGTTGTTTTCTGCTACGGTCATGAATCTAGGCATCAATCAAGTAATGACATCAAAAACTAAATACGACCTCTAAAATGTCCCTTCATTGTTTGATTTATAACCAGTGGTAGGATATTTAACTGTATCTGTTGTCATGAAGAATGAAAATGATATAATTGGAATGTCAGATGTTATATATCAATGCCAACTCAACAATTATCCAAGATCACACACCAAAAAAGTCATTTCCTGACAAGTATTAAAGATTGCCCAAGACAATTTCAATTAGATCTGGGAGTACGATAGCTCAACATGTGCAGACTGCGGAGGCAGCTGCCAGATGAAATGAAATGGTGGTAAGAAGTGAAGCATTTTCACAAAAAAATAAACCCGAGGAAAAAATAGAGACTAATTAACCTAGATCTAATGAGTAAATGCAAGCTATCTCCTTCAGAATGAAGGCACCCAGATTTAAAGTAATGGACAAATGATGCTGAGTAATGCGAGGAGCAAGAATTTCTTTAAGACCAGTGATAAAAATCTGGAACCTGGTAATGATAGGATGAAAGGTAATATGAAGGAGGCAAAAGAGTCAATTTTCAGGGAAACCAGAGGGATTGAGACTGACAAGACTGTTCTATGAGGAATCAACATGAATAGCTTGGATCAACTGGCCTCTTTCCAGGTAGCAATCATTCATGTGTCTAAAATTCTATGAACGATTAGTTGATTTATGTAATTGTTATAAAATATCTGTCACAATTAAACATGCACAATTTTATCATTGCAATACTTACCATTCTCTTTGCGTAACCTGGAAATAAATTTCTTTGGAGGAATCACACCGACCTTTTTCTTCTGGGTGGCAATGCTATGGAAGAGGTCAGCTAGACACGTCAAGAGGTTTTCCTTCTTTTTTTGCTGTGCCTTGTATGCAAGTACATTCTCTCGAAATGGTCGACAGAAGTATAGTGCTTGTAGCACAGAGTTACAATAGCAGGTGTTCCCAAACTATGCAGCAAAAGACACATGGCATTTAGATCACGTACTGGCCATATTGTATTTCATAGTGTACTATACAAAATTGTTCAAAGCAAAAGATACTCTGTCTAATTGACTGAAAATCAGTTTGAGAAATGACTCATATGGTACAGGACGTACTAGAATCAGAATAAGGCCATTTGGCCCATCAAGTCTACTCCGCCATTCAATCATAGTTGATCTATCTCTCCCTCCTAACTCCATTCTCCTGCCTTCTCCTCATAACCTCTGACACCCGTACTAATCAAGAATCTATTTCTATCCATCTATCAAGAATCTATCTATCTCTGGCTTAAAATTATCCACTGACTTGGCCTAAAAATTCCACAGATTTACCATCCTCTGATGAAAGACATTTCTCCTCATCTCTTCCCTAAAAAACATTCTTTAATTCTGAGGCTATGACCTCTAGTCCTAGACTCTCCCACTAGTGGAAATCCTCTCCACATCCACTCTACCCAAGCCTTTCACTATTCTGTGTGTTTCAATGAGGTTCTTCTAAACATTCTTCTAAACTCTAGCGAGTATAGGCCCAGTGCAGACAAAAGCTCACCATATGTTAACCTGCTCATTGCTGAAGAAACCAGTTCCATATACTAGTGGCCATTTAAAAATGCTGAGCATTTTAATTTGGACAATGCAACACCCAAATATTAAACTCTTATTCTTTTACAGATATAATTATATGAATCATAAGAAATACCTACCTATTATCTTATCGAAACGTGTAAGATTATTAAGGGGTTGGATACGTTAGAGGCAGGAAACATGTTCCCAATGTTGGGGGAGTCCAGAACCAGGGACCACAGTTTAAGAATAAGGGGTAGGCCATTTAGAACGGAGATGAGGAAAAACTTTTTCAGTCAGAGAGTTGTAAATCTGTGGAATTCACTGCCTCAAAAGGCAGTGGAGGCCAAGTCTCTGAATGCATTCAAGAGAGAGCTAGATAGAGCTCTTAAGGATAGAGGAGTCTGGGGGTATGGGGAGAAGGCAGGAACGGGGTACTGATTGAGAATGATCAGCCATGATCACATTGAATGGCGGTGCTGGCTCGAAGGGCCGAATAGCCTACTCCTGCACCTATTGTCTATTACCTTTATCAGGAGCAGCACCTTTATATATGTTTTTAATAATATTTAACAATTTAGTTCTTGTTTTCTCATTTCATCAATATTTTATGCTTAAACTAGCAAATTTATGGGGGCTTAGATAGAAAGTGATCTTGGAATTGTTGGCTGTATTCAGGGATCATTTAGCCCATCCAACTTTTATACCAAATATCATTGGTTAATATTTAAAATAAAAGGTTTACAGTTTTTAATGAACTAGATAGTATATACCTAAAGCCATAAGAATATAGACAAAAGAATGTAGGCATTGCAAAATGCAACAAAGGCATGAAGAAACCAGTTCCATACACTGGCGCCCATTTTAAAATGCTAAGCATTTTAATTTGGACAATGCAACACCCAAATATTAAACTCCTATTCTGCTACAGATATGGCCTGACAGGCCATGTCCTTCCATGCTAGGAAAAATGGGGAGGCTTAGCTTCTGTATTCAATATTGATTTCTACAACTTCAGGTAACCCGATTTCTCTATCTGCATCAGTTGTCCACCTAATATTGGCTTGGCATTATTGGCGAGGGGGAGGGAGGGGAGGGAGTGGGGAGGATGGAGCTGGGATGGGTTGGGGGGGAGGGTGCTGCACCAATGCAGGAGAGGTTTGGGCCCAACTGGTCCACTTGGTCTAGTTCATTCTAAACCTTTGTTACAGAGAACTCAATCACAAGAAATTGTTCAGTTCTAGCTATCCTTTTCCCATTTTTTTTCCAGGGGAAAAAAAACCCTCTTAAATCACCTCAGACTCTGTTGAAAACAATTCTTATATTTTTTCCAAATTCACCAGAAATAGAATTGTTCCTGTAGGAAGGTCAAAAACAGTCACATTCAAAAAAGATCTTTGTTTTAATGTTGAAATAAATGCTTATTCCTTGCAACAACAATCACTCTCCATTGGTTTCTATAGAAAGTGGTATGGACTTACATTGACCAACCCGAAGTAGTGTTCATTGATTGGGAACTGCTCTGGGCCGATGTCTTTCTCCAGAGCAGAGGCATTGGTGCCCTGCAAGAAAAGCACAAATATTGGTGAGAATAGAGCAACAGGGTATAGCAAGCAATTATTAATGAGCAATCTGCTGCACATCTACCCTGCAGATAACTATTATTATAGCATGAAATCTGGAAAACAACTGCAGATTATCTTCATTTACATTCATTAGGTGCAATTTTGGTAATGGGTTATGAATACAAAAAGAATCAGCATTTTCATAGCAAAGTTGCAAAAAAATAAGTTGATCTTAAAACTTGGCAGTGGGCTGAAAAAAGAGTGACACAAACAAAAGGTTTTGATAGAGGGAGGCCATGAAACACAGCATGTGGTTTATGCAGTGCAGAGAAGGAGGTGAGCGGGAAAAGACATGGTACATACAAAAGGGTGACATTCTGAAACAGTTCTGAAACAAAAAAAAAGCAACAAGACTCACAACTACATAAAAGTCCACAACTACATAAACATCCACTACAGCAATTCCCCACATTGCTCACTGTGATGGAAGGCAATAAAGTCTAATCTTCTTCCCTCATTTTTCTCCCGCGGTCGGGGCAGTCGAACCATCTGCAGTCGAGGCGATTAAAGCTCCCGCAGCCGGCAGTCGAAGCCCCCGCGTCGGGGCGATCGGAGCACCCGCGATGGTGCGATCGAAGCTCCTACAGCTTGGAGTTCCCGAAGTCGGTTTCTAACCAGAGACCACGAGCTCCACAATGTTAAAGTCCGCGGGCTCCCGGGGTTGGAGCTTAGAGGTCAATCCCTGGCAAAGGGATCGCACGTTCCACGATGGTAAGTCCTGCAGGCTCCTGCGGTTGGAGCTTCCGAAGTCAGGCTCCAGCTAAGACCACCGACTCCTCGATGTTAGGCCGCAGTACGGACGGAGATACGATACGGAAAAAAAAAAAAATCGCATCTCCGTCGAGGTAAGAGATTAAAAAAAGTTTCCCCCTACTCACCCCCGACCCCCCCACATAAAACAAGCTAAAGAACTAAAACATACATATACTAAAAAAACACCAAAAAGGGAAGGGACAGGCAGACTGTTGGCGAGGCAGCCTTTGTTGGTGCCACCCGGAAGATTTGATGACATTTCTAGAATGCAAAGCAAGATGACTTCCAGTAGAACCTGGGAAGGGAGGAACAGGGGAGGGAGGAACAGGGGAGGGAAGTTGGAAAGAAACTTACTGTACACTGTATATGGATGAGCAGTGGTGCAGTCAGGGATGCAATGTTGGGCAAGATTTCAATGAAAAGCAATAAAGTTGTTTAAGCATAAAGAATGATAATTCTGAAAACAGCACATCCAGCAACAGGAAACCAGTGCAAGTCAGTAAGGATCAGAGTAATGAGTGAGTGACCTAAGAGGTGCAGGGGACTCTTGATAAAATGATGCTCAGAATGCCAGAGGAGAAACAAAGTAAAGTAAAGGTGGTCATGAATATTCCAGCAGCATTATAGGCAAGGCAATGCAGAAGAGGGCAATATTCCTGTGATGCACATGAATATTTTCATTCAGGGGACAGCAAGTTACAAAAAGTTAGTATTGAACATAGGTTGAATATAGCAACAGGCACCAGGAAATGTGTGAATATCAAAACATAAGTTGCACTCTCTGGCTCCTACCTTGTAGGATCATTTCTCTCTACTCACTTTCCAAATGCAGTAACATCCACCTCACCCATAACTTTAGAAATGACCAAGCAGGTTTCCACTTTGGTAATATCCTTTCCCAAACTCAAAATATTTCAATTCATTTTTTGACTGGACTCTGCTGAAGGTACTCCTATCGTGCTGTTGGGTAAGGAGTTCTAGGATGTAAATCCAGCAACATTGAAAACTGGTGACATAATTCAACATCAGAGTGGTCGCAACGTAGAGGACAACTTGGAGCCGATAGTGTTGCACCTGCTGCCCTCGTCCTTCATGACACTAGAGATTGTTGCCATGAAGAGTCCTGCCAGAATGGCCTAGGTAAGGGAGTGCAGAGTGCATTTTATACAATCACGCACTGCAGCACTTGCGGCAAATGGGAATGGTCATTGCCTCACTCTTACGCAACACAAATATTACTCACCACTTATCAACCCATGCCATTGACTGCTTTACTTACCGAGGAAATTATGAACTGAATTTAACAATGTGTAATCATCAACAGTCATTCTCAATTCTATCTAATGATGCCAGGAAGGCCATTGATGCAGGTTGCTGCAGATGGTTAGACAGTGCCCTGAATAATTTTAACATCTGGATTGCTAGCCCAGTAACGTAACTGCCAGAGGCAACACGGTGGTGCAGCTGGTAAAGCTCCTGCCTCACAGCGCCAAATACTGAATTTACTGACGCACTCAACTCCTTGATAAAATCCTACTGATGGAACACATGCTCATCTTGAATAATAAAAAGACCTATAACTGTAGAACACCATGTTCTTTTGGACTCATTAGTGTAGAATCAATTTGAAATCCAAGCAGATTCCTTATGCAACAAACTCCGTCAAGGAATGTACTTTTTTACATGTGAGGTACCATATGATTTTGCAGAAAACAAGCCTAGCTTATATAGCAAGACTCAGAAGTGTCAACAACTATGGGACACTTAGTGTCCCATAGAGTTAATCTTCGTCTCATCTGTCCACAAGACCTTTTTCCAGAACTGTGGTTGCTCTTTTAAGTACTTCTTGGCAAACTGTAACCTGGCCATCCTATTTTTGTGGCTAACCAATGGCTTGCATCTTGCAATGTAGCCTCTGTATTTCTGTTCATGAAGTCTTCTGCGGACAGTGGTCATTGACAAATCCACACCTGACTCCTGAAGAGTGTTTCTGATCTGTCGGACAGGTGTTTGGGGATTTTTCTTTATTAGAGAGAGAATTCTTCTGTCATCCGCTGTGGAGGTCTTCCTTGGCCTGCTAGTCCCTTTGCAATTAGTAAGTAAATGATGGGACTTTATCCCAAACATTATGGAGGGCACTGTACTTTAGAAACAAATCCAGCTACGTTCTCCAGCACATCGTCATTAGAAATCATTTCCTAAATACTTCAACAAATAATTCTTTCTTCTTACTTAAAAAGAGCATTCCATAACTGAGAATGCTCTACATTATGGGTAAAGGTTTTGCTGGGATGCTAAAGGAAAATAAGACTGCTCGTTCCCCTTTCCCGACTAGTCTTAAGAAGAGTCTCGACCCGAAACGTTGCCCATTCCTCTCCAGAGATGCTGCCTGTTCCACTGACTTACTCCAGCATTATTTTGTTCCTATCCGCTTACCCTGCTTCAACCTCACCTCCTGACTGCGGATGAGGAGAAGACCATGGCCCAGTTCGCCTTAGGGAGAGGCCTTCAAAAGGGAAGCAATGATAATCTCAATTCTCTTCCTCTTACTCTCCCAATAATTTTTTTTAAAACATGACAAATAGAAACATGGTTGCATGCAGGCGAAAGGCATTCTGATTACTCATGTTGATCATCACAATATTTACACTCCACTTGCTTTGAATTTGCCATGACCTTCACAATTGGGTTAGCATGCTATCATTTTTATTCCACTGCACTCTGACACAGACATTCAAAACATACAATTGGAGAAGGGTCACTCATTTCAAATTTTATAAAATGAGAATCCAAAAATACAGAAAATCTCAAAATGATCTATCAATCAGCATTTGAAAATGATAGCTTAAAATCACCAATGTAACTTTTCCATCAATATTTATTTTTGTTGCCAAACTAAAAGTTAACGTATATTACTGATCTTTGGTAGGATTTCCAATTTTTATTTGAAAATTATAGACTGGTATAATGCAGATCAAATGCACAACATTCAAATAACATTCATCTTGTTATTATCTCACTTCTTTATTGATTATTTGAATATTTATCCTCCACTTACTTAAGAACGTCTAATCATTTGGATCTGCATTGTGATTGATTACAGTAATCCATTCCTTGTTATTTATAAAATTGCAGGCTCTCTCTTTATGCTTTTGTAAATGTTGAATCAGGAGTACTTTCTCTTACTGATCTCAACCAAACATCTTAAGTTTGAACAGCTCAAATGAAATCTCCTATTCACCTTTTCTATTCCAGTGGAGAGAGTTCTCTTTGTGATTATATTTCCATTTCCCCATCATTGTCTAATTAAACTTTCAATGACATGGTTATTCTTCCTCATGTAGGAAAGCTAAAATTGAACATCACAACCCATCTTCAATTCAGTTCACGATTTGTACAACATGAGCACTATTTCAGCATTTACTACCCTGTCCCCCTTGATACAAAATTTCCCATAAATGCTCAGTGCACAAAATGTAATCCAACCAAGACTCTAATGGTATAGCATAATGTCTACCCTCCTATCCTTTATATGGTCCAAAGATGATAAACTCTTTTGCCAGAGATTTGCTCATTCACTTGGTTTAACAACCCTTTGTAATGGGTTTCCAACCAGTTAGATCAAATGTGACACCAGTACACTTAGGTACATGGATTTCTCCTACAATCAAGACATTTATAAATCAGATACATAGGGCACTCTGATAAGTCATTACAGGGCACAGCCTGCCAATTATTTGGATTTTCTCTTTACCAGTGCAGAATAAATTACCGAACCAGATCAATAACTTTCCTTCAATTCCATTAGTTTTCACATTGCCTAACACTCCTTCATGGGGCACTTTATCAAATGCCTTCTGCAAGTCTAAAGACATTCACCCATCTGCTATATGAATAACCACTTCCAAAAAGAAAAATAACGATGTATCAGGTATGACCTGCCTTCCAGAAATTGATCTGGTACATTCCACACAGCAGAACATTTTCAACATATTCAGTCTCTTTATTCTTAATTATAAAGATCTAATAATTTTCCAACATTAAATGCTAAATACTAGGGGGAGAGGGGGGAGAGGGGGGGAGGAGGGAGGAGGGGTGGGGGGTGAGGGGTGAGGGGGAGGAGAGGGGGCTGCACCAATGCAGGAGAGGTGGAGGGGTGGAGAGGTGGGGGGTGAGGGGGAGGAGAGGTGGGGGGTGAGGGGGAGGAGAGGGGGCTGCACCAATGCAGGAGAGGCAACCCTGGGGGGAGGGGGGAGAGGGTGGGGGAGAGGGAGAGGTGGGGGGAGAGGGAGAGGTGGGGGGAGAGGGAGAGGTGGGGGGAGAGGGGAGGGATATTGGGGGGGGGGGGGGAGAGGGTGCTGCACCAATGCAGGAGTGGTTTGGGCCCAACAGATCCACTTGGTCTAGTTATATTATTTTGCTTACATACTTTCTGGTGATCTCTTGTCCACGTTTCAATATATGGCCCACTGAAACTGAACTTGCATATTGAAAGACAGTACGTCTTTTATCGTCAGTGGTCATCCAACTCCTTTTTAAAATTATTTATTAATTGGCATTCTTTTAAACCAAATCCTGTAAAACAATAGACTTGGCAACAGTATTTCTCTCCCAGCTAAACAACATCCATAAAGTTGTGCTCATACCCAATTCTGGTTCCCATAAAATGTAGCAATTTATCCATCTCTTAAAGCAATTTAAAATAATGGTGCAAAATTAAACAGTAATATATCTGTGGCATAGGTTAGCCAAATTCCTTGTTTGCAATCTCATAGAAGCTGTAATGTGTTCACAACTCACAGGCTGCCATGAAGTCTGCCATAATCAGCACTCATGAAGACACAAAGTACTTGAGTAACTCAGTGGGTTAGGTAGCATCTCTGCATGGAAAGGTGATGTTTTAGGTTGGGACACTTCCTCAGACTGTGATGGGGCGGGGGAAGGGAAAGAAAGCTGATAGAGGAGGGCGAGGAGGAGCAGGACAAAGCCTTACAAGTGAGAGGTGAATACAGGTGAGGGGGAGGGGAGGGGGGGGGGGGGGGAGTTTGATAGGCAGATGGTGGACAAAGGCCAGAGATGAAAACCAAAAGGTGTAAGATAAGGACAGGTTGTGAATTGTGAAGCCAATGGAAGGGATGGGGTGAAAGGGGAGGGGTGAAACCTGTTATTCCTGGTGGGGCACAGGGAAGAGAAGGGGGTAAAGGGGTAGGGGGGAGAAAAATATGTGGTAGAGTGGTTACGTTAGGTTAGTTACCTAAAATTGGAGAATTCAATGTTCATATCGTTGCGGTGGTGTAAGCCACCCTGTTTCTCCCATTTATGTGTGACCTCATTCTGGCAATGGAGGCAGCCCAGGACAGCAAGGTCAGTATGGGAATGGGAAGGGAAGTTAAAATGGTTAGCAACCGAAACATCCAGTGGGCCTTGGCAGACCAAGTGCAAGCATTCGGCAAAACGGTCATCAAGTATACACTTGGTCACGCCGATGTAAAGAAGGCCACATCAGGAACACCTGATGCAGTAGATGAGGTTTGAGGAGGAGCACGTGAACTTCTGTTTCACCTGGAAGGACTGTTGGAGTTCCTGAATGGAGGTGAGTGAGGAGGTACAGGGTCAGGTGTTACATTTCCTACAGTTATAGGGGAAAGTACCTGGGGAGGGTGTGGTATGGGTGGGAAGGGATGAATGAACCAAGGAATTGTAGAGGGAGCCGTCTCTGCGGAAGGCGGAAAGGGGTAGGGAAGTTGTGACTAGTGCTGGGATCACGTTCGAGTTGGCGGAAATACCGGAGAATGGTGTGTTAGATGCAGAGGCTGGTGGGGTGAAAGGTGAGGACCAAGGTACCTCTAGCCTTGGTCTCACTGAGGGAGTGAGAGCAGAACTAAGGGCACAGAGGATTCGTAAATGAGGGATCCAGCTATGGCAGCAGGGGGGAAACCACACTTACTAAAGGAAGAGGATATTTCAGATGTCCTAAAATGAAAAGCCTCAGCTTGGGAGCAGATGTGGTGGTGACGGAGAAATTGAGAGAATCTCCTTCCCATGATCCATAAACAGGACTGTCCTGGAACATCCATTGTTTCCACCTGCTCCTGCCCCCCATGATCATCTCCAAATATCCTGATATTTCCAAATTTCTCCAAATATTCTATCCCTTGTCCAGTCCCTTCTGACTTACATCAGAGACGCCTCACACGCCTTTCAACTCTTCAATAACTTTCAATTTCTAGACCTTCATTGCTCCTGGACTTAGAAGTCAGCACCCCTCTCTGAAAATGGGTCCTTGCATTCTGGAGAATGCATCAGGAATAATAGCTTACTGAAACAGCTTCAATGACAATGACATCACCTGTCCCCAAAAGACTGCATTCTCAGCAACCTTACTATACTCCCTATACACTCATGACTGCAGCCAAATTCTGCACTATTGCAATTTACAAGTTTATAGTCAATAGTCAATAGTCGTTTATTTGTCACATACACATAAATGTGTAGTGAAATGAAACATTACCCTCAGTTGAACAATGACCAATAAGAATAATCAATAAAAATGCAATAACACATACAATCACAAACTAACACCAAACAAAAAGAAACATCCATCACAGTGAGTCTCCTCCAGTCCCTCCTCACTGTGATGGAAGGCCACAATGTCTTTTCTCTTCCCCTGCCGTCTTCTCCCGCGGTCAGGCTGTTGGAGTTGCCACTTCGGGGCGGTCGGGGCTCCCAACATTGAAGCCCCCGCTGGGCGGTGAAAATCCCGCGGCCTATTCCAGGCCGCGCTGGACGGTGAAAGGACACCCACTATAGATCCCAGATGTCAAACAACAATGAAATGGGGTACAGAAAGGAGAAAGCAAGCTTAGCAGCATGGTGTCAATAGGGAGGGGGCGTGGGGGGGTGTGGGGGCGGAGTGGAGGTGGGAAAGGGGGAAAGGGGGAGGGGGAGGGTAGTGGGGAGGGAGTAGGGGTGGGGAGAGGGGGTTGGGGGGGACATGGACTGTGATGATTTGCTGTTGAAGATCACTGGAGCAAGTATGTCTTCAATAAAATTAGGTATGTGCAGTTTTAAATGAAACTCTTTCTTCATAACTTAGTCATACATTTTATGACCATTGTTCTTTTATTCAATACCAAGAGTATTGGGATGTGTAAAGAAAAAGCAAAATAGAAAAATCAAAACAAAAACAAAATTATTTGTGTTGTAAAAAGTTCAATAAACTTTCTATAAATAGCAGAATATACTCATGATGGGTCTGACATTGTACAATGTAGTCCAAGAACTACAGACTGTTGGAAATAATAGTCGTTTTTCACAAATGAATGTAGTGCAACATGTATGCGCATTTGGCGTGCAAACTTTTTTTTGCTGAAAAGTTGCATTACGCGCCATATTATGAATTGTTATGTAAGATTTTGAATTTTGGACATCAAAATTATGAATTTGGAGAAACAAATGTTGGGAGGTCTGTCTGCTTCATGAGAAGGCTATGGAAATTTGACATGTCTCCAATGATACTGACAAATTTCCACAGATACACCAAAGAAAGTATCCTATTAGGTTGCAACACAGCTTGTTATGGCAACTGCTCTGCCAAAGAATGCAAGAAATTTGCGAGCTGAACATCATGCAAACCAACCTCCTTCCCCCATTTACACAATGCTGCCTCAGGAAACAGCCTCCATTAAAGAATTGTGCACACCCTATATTATCAAGGACTGTTCACATTCTCTCTTCTTCCCTCTCCTGTCAACCAGAAGATATAAAAGTTTGAAAGTATGTACCACCATATTGAAGTACAGCTTCTCCCCCGCTGTCAGTTGACCTAAAGTCTAGCCTCATATGCTGAGGAGACATTAGTGATGATTCAATTTACCTCATTGTGACCCTTGAACTTTTTTGTTAACTGCACTTTCTCTGTAGTTGTAACACTATATTCTGCACTATATTCTCGTTATACTCAGCTCAGAGGGGAGGAAACAGACATTCTATGCTGTGCTTTGTCATGGGAAAAGATTACCAAGTAGAGAAAAGCTTCATGGATCTGCTCGAAGCTCTAATATAGAAATGCAACGTCTGCACTGACCATTAACATCCTCAAAGCAACTGAGAAAGTATTGAGAAAAGAAGCCCTGCGCAAGTGGCGGGAGGAGCAGACCAACTCAGAAACAAACTGCCCCCTCCCTTCCCACCACTACCTGCCCCATCCACTGAAGAGTCTGCACTTTCCATGATGGTCTCATCAGTCTCCTTAGAACTAAAAAACAACTCAGAGACCAAGTGGCGGGAGGAGCAGACCAACTCAGAAAGGACCTGCCTCCTCCCTTCCCACCACTACCTGCCCCATCCATTGAAGAGTCTGCACTTTCCATGTTGGTCTCATCAGTCTCCTTAGAACTAAAAAACAGTGATGTGAAAGCCATCAATAGGGAGCACACATCCAATTTACAAACTACTTCAGAGCACAGGCCTTGAGGTCATGCAGTTTTAAACAGAACAAATTGAAATAAACACGAATGCCATTATTTTTTAACTCACATGTAATGCGATTATAGTTCTAATCTTGCTCATGAAATTTTATGCTGCATTGATCCATTAAATTAGGTACACTAGATATTTTTATTACAAGTGCAACTTTCAAGTTTATATCCCAACAGCTACAATGAGCTACGTTTTAAAATTAAACTTTTGTTAAACTCATTAGTGAGTTTGTTTCAGTTTCTCATACAAGTTTAATATGAGCTCAACATGAGCAAGGTTAATATGAGCAGGCTAAGACATTTTTCCTTGTAGCGCAGGAAGATGAGGTGTTGAGTGGAGGAATAAAAACTACAGATGCTGGTTTAAATCGAAGGTATACACAAAATGCTGGAGAAACTCAGCAGGTCAGGCATCATCTCGAGAGAGAAGGAATGGGTGACGTTTCAGGTTGAGACCCTTCTTCAGACTGATGTCAGGGGAGGGGGCGGGACAAAGATAGGATGTAGTCAGAAACAGGAAGAATGACAGGAAGGATTGAGTGGAGTTGAGTTTGAATTTAGTTTATTGTCACGTGTACTGGGGTACAGTGAAAAGCGTTTGTTGCATACTAACCAATCAGTGGAAAGACAACACATGATTACAATCGAGCCATAGATCGAGGGGTGATCTTATAGAGGTGTATAAGATCATGAGGGGATTAGATAGGGTAAATGCACAGTCTTTTACTCAGAGTCATGGAATCAAGAACCAGAGGACCAAGGAGAGGAAAGGTTTCATAGGAACTCAAGGGTCAACTTTTTTCTTTTATACAACGGTTGGTGGGTGTATGGAACTAGCTGCCAGAGGAGATAGTTGAGGCAGGTACTACCTCAACATTTAAAATACATTTGCACAGGTATATAGATAGGATAAGGTTTAATAGTATAAGGGCCAAAGCAGGCAAGTGGGACTAGTGTAGATGGGGAATTTTGGTTGATGTGGGCAAGTTGGACCCAAGTGCCTATTTCCACACTGTATGACTCTGTCTCTAAGCTGAAGATATTTGTAAAATTGAACTGAAGCAAAGACCAGGAGATGGTTGTTCAAAAAAAAAGTTTATTATTATCTGAAAGATTTTAATAATATTAGTGCTCAGAAAGATGATAGGTACATCTGCAAAAGTGCTAGCATTGACATAAGGAAAACATACACAGAAAGCAAAGGAGCAGCAGATACAAACTCAGTAGTAACCTTGATAAATGGGTTAAAAATAGTGAATGCTCTTTGAAAGAGACAAAGCAAATTCAATAGGCTGAATGGTCTTATTCTACTACTATTTTAAGATTCTAATGCAACACGCAATGTTTTCTTAAGTTCCTGCCAACGTTATTGTGCAAACAAACATTGTCCCTCCACAGATGCTGCCTGTTCCTCCAGTAGTTTGTTTTTCCTCCCTCAAGATTATGAATGCCCTGGATAAATGTCAGACTTTCCCTCGCTAGAAGTCAAACATTACTGTGAGTCCAATTCATCCATGCTGCCACATTTAATTCTTCACCAAATAAATCTATGATTTACAGTTTTCAACTTTTTTTTTGCATCAGGTTCCCCTGTAAACTAACACAATCAGAAGTTGACAAGGAAGGAAATTAGTGGGCGGAGTGGGTGGATATTATGGGGAGTAGTCAGAGCAAACAAAAACTTGCTTTCAGACTAAAAGCAATTGCACCACAGCAATATATCAGTCAGCCTTTACAATCAGAATAATCCTGTCTCCTCGCTCAACCCCCATCCCACATTACGTCTGAGATCTATGCATCAGAAAAAAACGCTCCAGCTCAGTACACCTCTCTACAATATTTACTTGCAGCAAAATTCTATCTATGTATATCATACCAGCTTATTGTATTTGAATATTAGGAATACATACAAAATCTTAAAATTATTGCCTTTTCTTAAACCAAAAGTGTTTTAATAAATGTTGTACATAAGCTTGTTCTTTTCTCTTTGCTACTTTTTAGAAATTATATTTTATCTTCCTAGCGACCATCAGAATTTCTTGCTTAAAATTCCTGTTCTAAGGAAATTCATTCCATGCTAACACTTCAGGCCTGCAAAGTTATGCTAGTCAAATAAATGTATAAACTACTTTCTTGTAAAAATTTGAATTCAAATTTCACACAGACACACACTAGTGCTGAATTATGTCTTTATTAAATTCTGGCTAAATAAGTCTCCAGGAATTAATAAAAATAAGGAAAGGACACTTTAATTCTAATTTTAAATCTGGATCAGTCTTGAAGAAATAATTGTCCTTACACATTGACAGCAGTGTAGAGAACAAAGTTGGTACGATAAATAAAAAATATTTCACAAATATATCCAATAGAGAATTGAGAAGAAACTTCATAACTTGAAGACTACTGAAGAATCTCATATCCTGGTGTCGAGTCAACAACCTTTCTCTCAATGTCAGCAGGACAAAGGAGATAGTGATCGACTTCAGGAAGTGAAACGGTACACATACCCCAGTTTGCATTGACGTCACAAAAGTAGAGATGGTTGAAAACTTCAAATTCCTAGGAGTCAATATCACCAACAGCTTCTCCTGGGCCACCCATACTGAAGCAACGACAAAGAAAGCACACCTACGCCTCTACTTCCTTAGAAGGCTAAGGAAGTTTGATATGTCCTCTAAAGCTCTCACCAACTTCTACAGATGCACCATTTTATCAAGATGCATCACAGCTTTGTTTGGAAACAGCTCTACCCAAGACCGTAAGAAATTGCAGTGAATTGTGGACGCAGCCCACACCATTACACAAACCAACCTCCCTTCCATTGACTCCATTTATAACTCACGCTGCCTCGGCAAGGCCAGCAGCATAATTCAGGCCACTCCCTCTTCTCCCCTCTCCCATCAGGCAAAAGGTATAGAAGTGTGAAAACACACACCTCCAGATTCAGGGGCAGTTTCTTCCCAACTGTTATCAGGCAACTGAATCATCCTACCACAACCAGACAGTAGTCCTGAACTACTATCTACCTCATTGGTGACCCTCGGACTATCCTTGATCGGACTTTGCTGGCTTTGCCTTGGACGAAACGTTATTCCCTTAACATGTATACACTGTAAATGGCTCGATTCTAATCATGAATTATCTTTCTGCTGACTGGAGAGGATGCAACAAAAGCTTTTCACTGTACCTTGGTACACGTGACACTAAACTAAACAAAAATAAAGGAAGTGGAATCTCCTACCATTTGAAGTAAGTGACATGAAGAGCATTTGCACATTTAAGAGGCAGCCATCTAAACTCATGAGGGAAAAAGGACCAATGGGATATGTGGCAGCTCGGTGGCGCAGCGGTAGAGTTGCTGCCTTACAGCACTTGCAGAGCCGGAGACCCAGGTTCGATCCCGACTACAGGTGCTGTCTGTACGGAGTTTGTATGTTCTTCCTGTGATCTGCGTGAGTTTTCTCAGAGATCTTTGGTTTCCTCCCACACTCCAAAGGCGTACAGGTATGTAGGTACATTGGCTTGGTAAATGTAAAAAAATTGTCCTTAGTATGTAGGATTGTGTTGATCAATCAATTTTATTTGTATAGCACATTTAAAAACAACCCACGTTGACCAAAGTGCTGTACATCTGATTAGGTACTAAGGAAAAAAAGAAACATACAGTAGCACGCAAACCTAACAGCACATACAGAACAGTTTACAGCGCCTCCTCAATGAGCCTCAAACGCTAGGGAGTAGAAATAGGTTTTGAGCCTGGACTTAAAGGAGTCGATGGAGGGGGCAGTTCTGATGGGGAGAGGGATGCTGTTCCACAGTCTAGGAGCTGCAACCGCAAAAGCACGGTCACCCGAGCTTAAGCCTAGACCGCGGGATAGTGAGTAGCCCCAAGTCGGCCGACCTGAGGGACCTGGAGTTAGAGAGGTGGGTTAGAAGATTTTTGATGTAGGGGGGGGAATGTCCATTTAGGGCTTTATACGTGAATAGGAGGAGCTTGAAGTTGATTCTGTACCGTACAGGGAGCCAGTGGAGAGAGGCCAGAATCGGGGTGATGTGGTCCCTTTTACGGGTACCCGTCAGGAGTCTCGCTGCGGCGTTTTGGTCCAGTTGCAGGCGGGACAGGGAAGATTGGCTGATCCCAGTGTATAGGGAGTTGCAGTAGTCTAGGCGGGAGGAAATGAAAGCATGAATGATTTTTTCTATGTCGTCGAATTGGAGGAAAGGTTTGATTTTAGCTATGGTACGAAGTTGGAAGAAGCTGGCTTTTACCACAGCGTTGACTTGCTTGTCAAATTTTAATGCAGAGTCAAATATCACGCCGAGGTTTTTGACATACGGTTTGACTAGGCAGGATAGGCTTCCAAGACTGCCTGTTATTGATTTGATGGAGTCGGGGGGGCCGAATAGGATGACCTCAGACTTGCTCTCATTTAATTGGAGGAAGTTCTGTGCCATCCAACATTTTATGTCCTCAAGGCAGTGTAAGAGGCTGTTTAAATTTGACTGGTTGTTGGGTTTCAGGGGGAGGTAAAGCTGAGTGTCATCGGCATAGCAGTGGAAAGAAATGCCGTGCCTTTGAATGATTTGGCCAAGGGGGAGCATGTAAAGAGAGAAGAGAATGGGGCCTAGGATGGAGCCTTGTGGAACTCCGCAGGAGAGGCTAGCTGGAGCAGAGGAATAACTGCCTATGTTGATGGCGAAACTCCTATCTTTGAGGTACGAAGCAAACCAGCTCAGGGCAGTGCCATCAATGCCAACCGCGTACCGGAGACGGTCAATAAGGATGGTGTGGTCCACTGTATCGAACACTGCGCTGAGGTCGAGAAGGAGCAGGATTGCACAGTCGCCGGTGTCGATGGCGAGAAGCAGGTCGTTGTGTACCTTCAACAAGGCAGACTCTGTGCTGTGGTGGGCTCTGAAACCTGACTGGAAACTTTCCAGGATGGTGTTTTGGTGTAGGTAGGGCACTAATTGGTTTAGAATTGCCTTTTCAAGGACTTTTGACAGGAATGGCAGTTTGGAAATGGGTCTGTAGTTGCTAGGCAAGGTGGGGTCTAGGTTAGGTTTTTTCAGTAGGGGCTGGACCACCGCGTGCTTGAAACAGGTTGGAACAGTGCCAGTGGCCAGAGAACTGTTGATAATAGAGAGGATGCTGGGACCGGCTATTGCAATGACATCCTTCAGAAGGGCAGTGGGGGCAGGATCAAGGGGGCAGGTTGCAGGTTTCATAGCGGAGACATGTGGGGATATGTGGGGATTGCTGGTCAGCGCGGACCCGGTGGGCTGGAGGGCCTATTTCCACGCTATATCTTTGAACTAAACGATATGGAATGCTTATACTCATTTGGAGCTTAAACATTAAAAGAGGCCAGTTGGGGCAAAATGGGGTAATTTCTTTGCTGTACATTTTATGCAATTATTTACGCAATCCAGAAATCCGAAGAGAAGCTACAATTGTGTATGTTTGAAGTTTTACTTAAGGTTTTTTCTCGGTTTCAAAAATAGTGAAAATTCTGATAGATGAGTTGTCAGTGGCCAAAGACAAAAGAACATTTTACTATCCCCTAATATATACAAATTGTAGCCAGTGAGGGACAAAACAAAACTGACTTTGCTGAATTTTTCTTGGTATATCTATTGTCTGTAAATGATCTTTCTTGACAGTACTTTAGAGATGAAAATAAACATTGTATCGAAACATGGCTTTGGCCATTAACTACCAAATGAATGGGCAAGCGATTGACCATAATGACTTTATCACAACAAATTAGGTAGAATTTGAACAAGATATTGATCAGATGTTTCACCAGGAAGATAAAATATATTATAACTGGCAAATAATGCTACATTAATGCATGCAAATTGTGTATTTGATTCAATAGTTGAGCTGTTGAAGATTCATAAAGACCAGACAAGTCCCAAATTCATTCGCTGCTTATAGGGACAGTTCAACTCAGCTAGAAGACAATTTCAAGCGACCTTATAAATCAGCAGTAAGTATCCAAACATAACAATCATCACAAGAATACTGTTTGAAAAGCCACTGGAAAATGTTTGCGATCTATGAAATTCTAAAAATTGTCAAACAGCTTTCGAGTTAACAGGAAAATTACATCAGCTGAAATAAACGAACAAAATCTACCAACATTTTTACCCAATTGAACACTACACTGAGCAGGACTTGTTACATTCACAAGTACACACAGATCTTCACTTCTTGGGAAAATATTGTTACATATATTTCAATGACCATTTCAGATGAAGGTCAAAATCAGCACCACCATCTCTTATATAGACTTTTTTTTAACCATGTCAGTGCATGTGCAATATTCAAATCTGCCTTGAAAAATTAAATGGGGTATGAAGTTAGATTCATAATGTGGTTGCTACATATTTACCCCAAATCTGAAATAGAACTATGGTTCAATATTAACAACAAATAAAAAAGGTGAGGAAGCATATGGAATATAAAATACAGCATCACGCCATGCAAACAAACTAGTCTAAACCAGTGGTTCTATTCCAAGGGCCTCTTCCAACCTTTTATGCATATCTACTTCCTCTCTGAAAACAGTTAAGTTTCATATCATATTTAATCTTCACATTTATCAGTCCACTGCCTTCCTATTAATCATGAATCCACAAAATATTTTTCTATCAATCTATTTCCCATATCATCCTTTAAAAAGTAAACAAGAAATATTTTGCCCTGACCCCTGATTCGAAAATGTGGCCATTTGCAAGTAATCCATATTACAATTTTTTGTTTCAGTGATATAAAACTGTAGTATCTCAATTACAATAAAGGATATTTATTTCTTTTCTGAAGAGCAGCAGACAAAACTAACTTGGATTTTTTTTTAATGCAAATGACTGCTTTGGTTTTAACATAGAGCTTGGGCTTCTTATTCTGATATTCACTTATTCAAGCCTTTATACAACTGCTGGTGGAGAGAGTTCAAACATTTTGTAATCCCAGTCACACAAAGCAGATACTGTAAAAAGAAACAATAATTGAACAAAATGGAGAACCTCAAGCCTTTTACTGGAGGCACCGCCAGCACTTAACAAAAATGAAATACTCTGTTACCTTCCACCAAAATAAATAAAGCGCATTTCAGTATTTTGAATTGAGGAGGGTCAGATAATTTTATGACCGATCTGCTCAAGTTCTGTGTCTGGTGTGACTCAAAGGTCTGCTCTCTCAAAAACTGAGTAATTATGAATACAATCAGAAGCTGCACTGTCTCTGGAAATCCAGCAATGTTCGTGTAGAAGGCAGCCTCCTTTAGATTCTCACAATTATAAATCTTAATATGAATGGTTTTAGTTCTTCACAATAATTGTACAAAAACTATAAACATGTCAAAATATCTCTTGGGTGATAGATTTCGCAAAGCATTGTAATAATATTCACGAGATTGAGGAGAAGATATCTTAGCAACAAAAATATGTGACAGAGTGAAAGTTTCACAAGTAGTGGGAAGAAAATGATCTTTAAAGAAATCCCAATAATTTTAATAGAGTCAAAGAACTTGTCTTGCTCACATGGAAAAAAGTAACCAATTCCATACAATTCTAAATATAACATAGGGCATATTACTTTGCAACACAAACCCATTTCAATTCAAGGGAGCACTATCATAATGTTTAAATGTTCAGCATATTCTTTCAACTACGCTTAACTGAAGATCATAATGAGGTATTTGCAATAGCTACTTTGTAAGTTCAAATAATTAAAAAGGCCCAATAAATCACAGAAATGTATTTAATGTTAATTATTATATACATTTGATAAATTAACTAAGAGACTGGGTCTCAGTGTAAAATAGGATTTTTTTGCCAGCCAAAATACTACGGTTTAAAGTAATTATTAACTTAGCCAGACCAAATTTTAAAAACATCTACAGTGCCCTCCTGGTTCAGACCCCTCATTTATTTATTTGCCTCTGTACATAATTTGAGATGTATAATAGAAAAAAATCACAGGTGGTTAAAGTGCACATTGTCAGATTTTATTAAAGGCCATTTTTATACATTTTGGTTTCACCATGTAGAAATTACAGCTGTGTTTACACATCGTCCCCCCATTTCAAGGCACCATAATGTTTGGTACACATGGCTTCACAGGTGTTTTTTAATTGCTCAGGTGTGTTTAAATGCCTCCTTAATGCAGGTATAAGAGAGCTCTCAGCACATAGTCTTTCCTCCAGTCTTTCATCAT
Organism: Rhinoraja longicauda; assembly: GCF_053455715.1. Classification (NCBI taxonomy): domain Eukaryota; kingdom Metazoa; phylum Chordata; class Chondrichthyes; order Rajiformes; family Arhynchobatidae; genus Rhinoraja; species Rhinoraja longicauda. The sequence goes on along the minus strand of NC_135953.1, from coordinate 62,346,436 downwards.
ATCATCATATCATATCATATATATACAGCCGGAAACAGGCCTTTTCGGCCCACCAAGTCCGTGCCGCCCAGTGATCCCCGTACATTAACACTATCCTACACCCACTAGGGACATTTTTTTTTACATTTACCCAGCCAATTAACCTACATACCTGTACGTCTTTGGAGTGTGGGAGGAAACCGAAGATCTCGGAGAAAACCCACGCAGGTCACGGGGAGAACGTACAAACTCCTTACAGTGCAGCACTCGTAGTCAGGATCGAACCTGAGTCTCCGGCGCTGCATTCGCTGTAAAGCAGCAACTCTACCGCTGCGCTACCGTGCCGCCCATCATCTTTGGAAACTTTTATTGCTGTTTATCAACATGAGGGCCAAAATTGTGCCAATGAAAGTCAAAGAACCCATTACGAGACTGAGAAACAAGAATAAAACTGTTAGAGACATCAGCCAAACCTTAGGCTTACCAAAATCAACTGTTTGGAAGATTATTAAGAAGAAAGGGAGCACTGGTGAGCTTACTAAACGCGAAGGGACTGGCAGGCCAAGGAAGACCTCCACAGCTGATGACAGAAGAATTCTCTCTATAATAAAGATAAATCCCCAAACACCTGTCCGACAGATCAGAAACACTCTTCAGGAGTCAGGTGTGGATTTGTCAATGACCACTGTCCACAGAAGACTTCATGAACAGAAATACAGAGGCTACATTGCAAGATGCAAACAACTGGTTAGCCGCAAAAATAGGATGGCCAGGTTTCAGTTTGCCAAGAAGTACTTAAAATAGTAACCACAGTTCTGGAAAAAGGTCTCGTGGACAGATGAGACGAAGATTAACTTGTCTCAGAGTGATGGCAAGAGCAAAGTATGGAGGAGAGAAGGAACTGCCCAAGATCCAAAGCATACCACCTCATCTGTGAAACACGGTGGTGGGGGTACCATGGCCTGGGCATGTATGGCTGCTGAAGGTACTAGCTCACTTATCGTCATTGATGATACAACTGCTGATGGTAGTAGCATAATGAATTCTGAAGTGTATAGACACATCCTATCTGCTCAAGTTCAGACAAATGCCTCAAAATTCATTGGCCGGTGGTTCATTCTACAGCAAGACAATGATCCCAAACATACTGTTAAAACAATAAAGGAGTTTTTCAAAGCTAAAAAATGGTCAATTCTTGAGTGGCCAAGTCAATCACCTGATCTGAACCCAATTGAGCATCCCTTTTACATGCTGAACAGAAAACTGAAGCTAAAGATGGCTGCAATACAGGCCTGGCAGAGCATCTCCATAGAAGACACCCAGCAACTGGTGATGTCCATGAATCGCAGACTTCAAGCAGTCTGTCATTGCATGCAAAGGATATGCAACAAAATTCTAAACATGACTACTTTCATTTACATGACATTGCTGTGTCCCAAACGTTATGGTGCCCTGAAATAGGAGGACTATGTATAATCACTGCTGTAATTTCTACATGGTGAAACCAAAATGTGTAAAAATGGCCTTTATTAAAATCTGACAATATGCACTTTAACCCCATGTGATTTTTTAAAATGACAAATCTCAAATTGTGGAGTACAGAGGCAAATAAATAAATGATATGTCTTTGTCCCAAACATTATGGAGGGCACTGTGATTTCACCTCAACAATCAAAATACATTGGATACTTTGTTACTGATTGCTGATGATGGAATACTCTTGTCCTTTATCTTATATATTGTTCACAACAGGAACATTTTCTTCATAATATAGGGCCAATAATTTGCAACATTCCTTCACAAGTATTCATTCTTTGCTTACATATTATTTGACTGAAAGCTTAAAATATCAAAAATAATTCCACATCTCCTATTCTTGCTAAAAAGATCAAGCCACAATTTTCAATAAATCACAAGAACTGTTGTAGGGTTTGGAAATTTAAGATAATTGCACAAAAATTAAAAATATTATGTAGTCCCCTTTGAGCTTTCTCCTGGCTTATAAAGCATGACCACTACATTTATCAGCTGTAGTTGTCTTCTGTTATGTAGCATTGTCGTGTTTGTGGGTTGCAAATGAAGAAAGCCATTCAGTCCATCATTTGTACAGATTAATTTTACACCCTTTAAGTAAACTTCAGTCAAGCTTGTGATCTCAAATGCACCGCCTTTATATTATTAAACCTTCTTATAAAAGTAAACAATGTTATCATAGATACAGTTAAAGTAATTAATTTAAAGAATTCTACTGGTTTATTTTAAAAGTATTAATTTCACATCTATTGAAGCCAATTAAAACCTTAATCATCACTTTTTCATTAGATTAATGACAATTTCATATTTTTCTTTGCACAGAACAAAGAGTAATCTAAAAAAAAAAATATTTGAGTTAGTTTTGTTTTCTGAATGGAAAACTATAAACCCTAGGATACCTAGTTAAGTAAATCACTATGCATCATAACTGTACGTGTCATTTTTTGGTCTAAATCCCAAGATGCAATCAAATTCTAACCATAACAACATGCTAAAAAGAAAAACACTAGCCTTATAAATGCTTTGAAGCAGGGATCAGTACTATAAACATATCTTGTCTATAATACAGGTATTGTTCTGTTCCCTTTCCTGCCCCAAAATATGAAATCAGCCATTAAGTGCAGGGCAGTAGTGTCAGTCACAAACTGCTAATATCAATCTATGTTGGAAAGTTTAATATTCCAACAAATAATGCTGCTAACATCCTAACTAGTCCACGAAGTTCATTCAGATAAAGGAAAATATATGAATAATCTTACGTATTGTTTTGAAGTAAAGGATATTCATCCTCCTGCTTTGCAATTGAAGGAGGAAACGAGAATTCCGCCCATTTCCCTCCATAATGCCCCAATGACATGAATTAAATGCTTCTTTCTGCCTTGCCTACGAGAGGGCCTATATCAACAGTGAAGTTACCCACTCTTTTCTTTATTCGTCCACGTAGAAAGAGCGTCAAGTTCCCCACTGTAGTGTCCAATTGTTTGTTCAATGATTCCTGGATTTTTGTTTTACTTAAAAGAACGTTTACTCTGTGTCTGCTGCGGCTGTTATGAGTTTTTGTGGTAATTTGAGATGGGTCATTCCCCGCCCTCTAACTTTCATTTAAAATCAGTTCAATGAATACTATACTTTAATAGTTAACGGTAACGCAAGTTTGTTTCAAGGGTCCCAAACTTATTTTTTATCCAATACACCTGCATATCTCGTTATGATTTATTAAATTCCAACTATTTTTAAAAAGTATATATTTGATACAAACACAATAATTAGTCAACATATATAAAGTATTTTCAAAGTTATATTTTTGCAAACACAATGTACCATTGCAGTTAAATTACAATTCCACAGGTTCAAAACTGCGTGTGTTTTCAATGTTTAGAGATCATTTTTTCTGTGGTGTTCAAAGAAGTTTCACTTTGATTCAATTGCAATTCGATTAATGTGAGCTTGTTAATACATAGCAATAACAAGTCGAAACATCGGTTTCGAACTATTTATGCAGATGTCGATTTTTATCTCAAATTGAGTTTTTATATTTTGCAAAGTGAATTTAAAATGGCACAGAACTTCAAATCAGCTTAGGTACTCAAATCGGTTCATTTAAACTAGATTTTGCCTGGAATAGGTGGGCAGCTATCCGCATTATAATCAACTCAATAGGCTTGTGTAACCAGTCAGTGTAGCCCAAAAGCATCCACGGTCGTCTACTCACCATATTACAAATTGAAGCGATGTTTCTGACAGTCATTAGTTTGCAGCCTCCGCCATCTTTATGAAAATATTATAAACCCAGGGGAAAAGAGGGAGAGAGGTGGACAGTAGTTTTGACAGGAGTCGGCGACGAGATCGCTACCGGCCGATGGTGTCTACAAGCCGGCAAGACTAAGGTAAACAAAGCGCTGAAGCGGCGCTGAGCCCTCGCTCATTGAAGTAGCTGCCCAGGCCCATCGACTGCCCAATCCCACCCACCACTCTAAAAATCGAAGATATTAGCAGCTTTTTACCATGCAGTAACTGGCTCAGCTTGCTTGCCATGATATTCGCATTAAATGCATAATGGCGATTCCACGCAAATACGGCGAACTGAAAGTCTAATAACTGCTAACCCCGTTCCGGATCGCCCGTGACAGCAAAACAGGGCGAAGAAGTGTTTGATGAATACCAGGTTTGTCCAGTTAGAAAACGGATCAAGTTGCCAATCATATTGAAACCCGAATTGCTTAACCAATCATTGCAGCCAGGACTTTCCGCTGAGGGTTCGTCATGTTGTTCTTGATCTCAGTCTGTTCGGTTGGAAGGGGTAATATTCGTAAATCTCAAGGTCGGTTCAGCAAATTGCTAAATATATACACGCATATATTAATCAGACAATTTCAGCTTATTTTAATGGCCTGCCATAAAGATGCCTTTAATCAAAGATTTCAATGCGAAAATAATTACAAGTTATGCAGTTCCAAAAATATTTCTATTGAGCAAACAGCTAAAACTAAAATTATGATTGATCTTGGAAGCTATGCCATGCAATTTACTGTAATGATGTACCATCCATTTCCTTCCACAACTTAAGTACTTGGATCTTGGATAAAGTATTATCAGCAGAATACTGAACAATTTATTGGCTATCCATTGACAGAATGCTGCGGTAAATACCTTGCAAAGGCTGACAGAAGAGCAAAGATGATATCATCTATTTTCTTTCTCCTCCTCCAATTCTGCCCCCACACCACCAACATTTGAGTTCTAACCTGACTCGCCAGTAATTCTTATCTGGAATGTCATGCATAAATGAGGGGGGTAAGATTATGCACAGGTATGGTGACATAGTTTATATATTTCAAACGGTTTTGTATTTAACAAAAGAAGAAACGAGTGGTATGCTATTCATAATTATTGATGATCTTTCACATAAAATATAAATAGATTTATAGTTGTTTGACACCTGTCTCTAAGGATAGATTATGTTTATTATTGTAAAATGCTGTCCCCATTGTGAATGAGTTCAACATTGGGTTGTGATAATGGCTTGGTAACAAGTTAATATACTATGCAATTTATTTTAAGAAAAGGGGGTGTCAGACATATATTAATGCACAACTACCGGTCTTATATGTAATGGGTAACTCAAAATGGCACCCAACCCAGGCAACTCTTTGTGTGCTCGTCATGAAGTGGATCTGCAATCACACATTACAATCGCTCCACTTTTAAATCTCTACTCCAACAGCAGATTCATGTTATTCCCTTTATCATGTATTTGTACACTGTGTATTGTCTTTGTGTTGGCTGGTTAGCATGCAACAAAAGCTTTGCACTGTACCTCGGTACACATGACAATAAACTAAACTAAACATAACTGAACTTATAACCAAAAGTACAATAAGGTATACACTTAGCAATCTAGTATATCGGGTCAGATAATGATGAATCCCTTGACTCATCTCTGGATTTATGATTTAAATCTCGAAAGAAATTTGACAAAATCGAATAAGAAAAGCTCCTGCTTCAGCATTATGCAATCATTTTCAGATCAAGCTTGGAAATGGATGAGAAATTCAGGCGTAATGTTATAGGAAGCAGCTCATCCCTTTCAACAGAATGATGTTGAGATAGAGGAGACTGCTGAATTTCCCAGGATTGTTTTTGGGAGATCAAATTTTTCTAATTTACTTTCATGCCTTACATCCAAAAGTATGATTCATGCTGGTTAAGTTAAGAAATAAAACCAATTACATCAATTTGGTTGGCCAAGTGTCAATGAATCAGTTCCAATTTCTGATGACACTCTCCCAGACAATATGTCACAAACTATATCCCTAAGTTGCTGCAAAGGCACACCTATAACATCTTTTAAACTATTCATCTGCATTATTTCCAGTCTTGATCTCATTTTTTTCCCTTTCTTCCTAGTTTGAATACCTCTGATCCATGATTTACCTGCATTATTTATCCAAAACATGTCGGTTTCTGCTTGAGTCAAAGAGTAGGATTGTGAAGTTGGTTTGGACGTAAGCTAATATGATTTTCACTGTATTTGAAATGGAAGGTAACCTTCAAAAGAGAGTTAGATAGAGCTTTTAGGGCTAGCAGAATCAAGGGATATGGGGAGAAGGCAGGAACGGGCTATTGATTGTGGATGATCAGCCATAATCACGTCAAAAGGCCGAATGGCCTACTCCTGCACCTATTGTCTATGTATCTATGTATCTAATAGATACAATAACGGAACATATTACCAAAAGTACCTTAAAGATCACATTGAAGGTATTTATTCACAAAATGCTGGAGTAACTCAGCAGGTCAGGCAGCATCTCAGGAGAGAAGGAATGGGTGCTGTTACGAGTTGAGACCCTTCTTCAGACTGAAGAAGAGTCTCGACCCGTAACGTCACCCATTCCTTCTCTCCTGAGATGCTGCCTGACCTGCTGAGTTACTCCAGCATTTTGTGAATAAATACTGTCGATTTGTACCAGCATCTGCAATTATTTTCTTAAAGATCACATTAATACCTTAGTGATCGAGTAAATACTGGCCAACATAGATTCATAGTCTCAAGGAATCATGGTGGGCTTTATAATGATGATTTTTGATTATGATAGACATAGAAAAGATGTTTCCACTTGAGAGAGAATATGAAATTAGGAGCTATAAATTTTAATTTTAATAAATAATTTCAATAAATTTAATACATTTCAATAGAGTTCAAGAATAACAAACTAAGCTAAATGGGTTCATGCCAGAAAACGGAATAGAAAGACACATTGCTAGGTTTAGAATAAGTAGGGTGTTAAGTGTCACATGCAAAACATGCGACGGTAGAGATTAAGCAAATTGGCTTTCTTCTATTTTAGGGATTCTTTGTGATTGTTGCTGAAATAGATCATGTGTAGATGGGTTTAAATATAGTTACTCTTATAAATCACCTACGGTGACCAACGGGTTTGTAGGTTAATTGGCCTTTGTAAAAAATGTGTGAAGGGAGTGAATGAGAAAGTGGGATAACATAGAACTAATGTGAACAGATGATGGAAGGTCAGTGTGGACTAGGTGGCTGAAGGGTCTGTTCCCATGCTAAACTAAACTACTCATTCTTCAACTCCAGAAGATCTGATGTTAGGATGGGATCCAGAAAAAGAAATAATTTATATTCCAATGACTATTAATATTCCTTCTTTACACCATTTTCATATAGATTTCCTCCTAGCCAATATCTGGTCCTAATTGGGCAGAAATTGATACCATTCTTCAAGAATGTTGCAAAAATGTATGCAGTGGGGGAAGTGCAACAATGCTGGATATGCTTATAATATTATGTAGAAATAACTCCGTCTCACTTAGGATGATTACATTTTTCTGTATTTAATGAGAAAAGGACAATGGACTTGCCACAGCAGAAAGAAGGTATACATTTTGGATGTTTTTTTTTAGAAAGAATACATAGGACACATAGCTAATGTGAATATGTTGTAGAATAAATCAAAATCACTTATATTCTATTTTAAGTAAGTAACATTAGTTATGTTGGTTCTCCTTTACAGCACTATCCCATTTCAAATCATGGCTTCAAGTAATGTTACCTACATCCTTATAAGGAGTTTTCATACTGGAATGTTAGTGGTTGAAAGAGCGTTAATTCTTGATGGCACAACAACGTATTTTTACTTAATCTTAAAGTTGGGAAACATGCCGTTTACTAACAAAATATCCTCAGTTTACTGCTTATCTAATTCTGACTAAATAATTTGATATGCAATTTGAAACCTTCCAGTCGGTGACCAGGTTTTGCATATATTGATGTAGGTCTCAGAAGTTAACAAGGAAAATCGTAAATCACCATGTCAAACCTCATAATGTGAACTACTAAATTATAATTAATTTAATTAAGTCGTGAATTACCTTTTAAAATTTCACTGCAATAATTTGACCTGTCAGTAGATAATGATATAATCAAAAGTCTGCTTGGAATAAAATTCAATAAAAAACACATTTCAATAGATTATTCACCTGAATAGACATGCTGTTTAAATCCTTTAACACAAATACTAAAATACTTCTGAATATTAAATTAGATTAGAGGAATAAAATGACAAGTTATGTGACAAGTACAATTTATTTGAGAAGAATCTGTAGAACAGTACTGACTGGTTTATTTGATTTAGAATAGAATTGTTATGGAAAAAGCCAATCGAGTCAATCAAATACATATTGGCTCTAAGTAGAACAATCCCATTGATCCCATTTCCCCCACTCTTTCCAAATAGCCCTGCCAGTTATTTTGTCCAATACTTTTTGGAAGCATGACTGATTCTATGTCCAATATTACTTTGTGTAAAAATTAGTTTACCACATCCCACTTGAAACTTTTGGGCAGATGTTTACATTTGTTTCCCCTGGCCTTTGAAACAACTGTGTGTGTGAATAACTTCTCTCAATTTACCCCAACTAAATCCACTCATGATTTGTGCATTTTGACCAAATCTCTGCTCAACCATCTTGGCTCTCAGGGAACAATTTAGGTCTCACATCTATGATAATAGCTGAATGCCTTGTCCTTGGAACAATTTTAGAAAACCTTTTCTGTACTTCCCCTTAAGCTTCACACTCTTCTTAAAGTTAAGTGACCAGAATTGGTATTTTACTTAAAGTTGTGACATAACCAGGTTTAATATTGGTAGTGGTGTATGATAGTGGTGTATTGGTAGTGGTGTATGATAGTCACAATGAAAAACAGTGGCACGGGAAGGTACATGGGGAGGGGGTGGTTTAGATGGGAAGGGATGCGTTAATCTGGGAGTTACGGAGGGAATGGTCTCTGCGGAAGGCAGAAAGGGGTGGCTACTGGTGGGATCCCATTGGAGGTGGCGGAAATTTCGGAGGATTACTCGTTGTATGCAACGGCTGATGGGGTGGAAGGTAAGGACTAGGGGGACTCTGTTGCGAATAGGCAGACGGGGAGCAAGGGCGGAGCTGCGGGGTACTGAGGAGACACGAGTGAGGGCCTCATCTATGAATGAGGACATCTCAGATGTTCTAGTATGGAACACCTCATCTTGGGCGCAGATGCGGCGTAGGAGGAATTGCAGGAAGCAGGGTGGGAAGAAGTGTAGTTGAGATAGTTGTGGGAGGCAGTGGGTTTGTAATAGATGTCAGTCAATAGTTTATTTCTGTGATGGAGACTGTGAGATCCCCAAGAAAGGGGAGGGAGGTGTCGGAGATGGTCAAAGTAAATTTGAGTGGTGAATGAAAATTGGTGGTGAAGTTGATGAAGTCCATGAGTTCTGCATGGGTGCAAAGGTAACACCGATGCAGTCATCAATGTAACGGAGATAGAGTACGGGGATTGGGCCAGTGCACGCCTGGAACAGGGATTGTTCAACGTACCCTACAAAGAAGGAGGCATAGCTGGGGCCCATGCAAGTGCCCATAGCTATGCCTTGGACTTGGAGGAAGTGGGAGGTGTCAAAGGAGAAGTTGTTGAGGGTGAGGACCAGCAGAGTAGTGTATTAGTAGAGGGAAATTGGATGGTTCTGCGGTCAAGGAAGAAACGGAGGGCTTTAAGGTCTTCCTGATGGGGAATGGAGGTGTAGAGTGACTGAACATCCACAGTAAAGATGAGGGAGTGGGGGTGTGGAAAGCAGAAGTCATTAAAGAGACGGGCATGTGAGGTATCTTGGACATAGGTCGGGAGAGATTGGATAAGATGGAGTCGAGGTACATGGAAATCATTTCCGTGGGATAGGAGCAGGCAGAAACAATGGGTCTGCCAGGACCGTTGTGCGTGTGGATTTTGGGGAGAAGGTAAAAGCCCTCAGACCTCAAGAGGGCCAATATGATGTCTGTAATGGTGACCATGGGTGACCATGACCGAGGCTGTCGGGGCAGGTGATGACATTCTTACTAACCTTCTGTACAAAACAAGCATAGAAAGCATTGAAAGACACAAAGTGCTGGAGTAACTCAGGAGAACATGGCTAGGTGACTTTTCGGGTCGGAAGCCTTCTTGAGATATCAGTCTGAAGAACGTTCCCCACCTGAAATGTTGCCTACACATGTTCTCCAGAATGCTGCCTGAACCATTGAGTTACACCAGCACTCTCTGTTTTTGTAAACCAGCATCTGCAGTTCCTTGTACCTTATGGAATGCATTGAGTTCATCAGGGAGGAATTAATTCACTGTTGCCAGTGACTCTACCTTTCTTTGCTTTGTCGCCTGTTATGAGATGCAAGCCTTGCAACAATCCGTGGGTGAGTGGTTAGTTTGGGACATCAGCTTGGTCTGGAATTGTCTCTTGGTATGTCCGATGGTTTTGCGAAAGTCATACCTAGATTTCCTTTTTTAGTTTATTTTTGAGATACAGCACGGAAACAGGCCCTTTGGCCCACCGAGTCTGCACCGACCAGCGTTCCCCGCACATATCACTATCCTATGCACACTAGGGACAATTTACACATACACCAAGCCAATTAACCTACGTACGTATACATCTTTGGAGTATGGGAGAAAAGCGAAGATCTCGGAGAAAACCCACACAGGTCATAGGGAGAACGTACAAAGTCCATACAGACAGCACCCGTAGTTGGGATCGAACCCGGGTCTCCGGCGCTGTAAGGCAGTAACTCTACCGCTGTGCCACCGCGGCCGCCCTATACAGCTCAGGACCTTGCATTGAGAAATAAGCCTGGCCAGGTGATTGGTGTTTCAATGGAAGAACATTTTTGGAACAATTATGCCAACTCCATTAAAAATAATAAAAATCAAAATGAATTTAAATCCATTAAAAACATTAAAAGGAAAATTGGATAAATACTTCAAAGGGCTATACAGGGTCAGGAGGAAAGAGTAAGAAATGGGACTAGCTGGACACTTCTACAAAAGAGCTAGCAAGGCAAAATGGACACCCCTACTGTCCTGTGTCATTTTATGATTCCAGTCCAGCAAGTATACCTGTGAAATTCGCACCTCTCTATTCTACTTTAAGTTTACCTTTAAACCTATTTCATTGACGTTTTTGGACCGCAGTCCTTCTTTAATTTGTAAATAATTTTCACTTAATGATGCCACTGTTAATTTCCATAGGTTGTTTTATTCTTTCAAAGATGTCTATGGTGACAAGTTGCTGTTCCTTTTTTGTATGTTATTGTTAAGATCACCCCAACAATGGGCTTGAGAAGAATCTAACATATAATTTTATATACAAGTAAACTTCATGGTTGATTCATGATGTTACTAACATTTTTTTTCTGAATCACTTTCTCTCTCGCATCATGTAATGTGTCTTCATCAATGATGTACTGGATCGTACAATAAGCAAAAGATTATCTTTTCGAGACAATTATTAAAATACAATTATATTTCTTAACACACATGATATTATGCATTTGATAGATTTACAAAGGAACGTGATGCATTTAATTCTTCAAAATAATCATTTACTAAACTAATTTCTTTGGTGTAGTGGCGGTTAACTCCAAGTAATTTTATGGCTTTGTACTGCTGAAAAGATGTTCTTAAAAGCTATCTGCTTCACACGTTGAGTACGGTTGGGTGCCAACTTCAGTCTGCTGTCAATACCACAGGATAATGCCAAGGATGTTATTTTGTATTCCTGCGTCATTCTTCAATAGCAGCAAATTCTAACAATATATGTTAAAATGACTGGTAAAAGATTTATTCATGGGTTCAGATATGCATGTACAAGAGTGCATCAGGAATAAACGTAACCACCATTCATGATGAATTTATGGCATCAAAACTTGTTAACAGATAGGCCCCAAATACTGATATCTGGACATAATCTCAGATATTGTTGATGACTGATTGCTTATTCGAGGCTATTAATGGACCTGACGTGTAGATTTGTTGCTGATGCAGAGGATTCTCCCGACTTGGCTCGGGTGGCATAAGAGCAATATTCATTTACTTGGTCTCAAGACATAAGTATGGTAGTAAATTTTTAAATCTCCAGATTATCAAATAACAAATACTTCTCCTGTTCTCTTTCAAAAATATGCCTTGCCACTGTTCTTTAGAAGATGAATGCCTGAAATTTACATATATTTTAAAATTTCAGATATAGTGTAATCTACTTTCACAGAGGATTGTGGATGCTTAATCACTGCGTATATTTAAGGCTGAGCTATAATCTTTTTACACGCAGGGAATCAAGGGAATAGTGATCTGATGAAAAGCTGAATGAGGTGTGGAGTTTATCATGATCTTAACAAGTGGCAAATCATATATAAAATGACTTCTGGAAAACTGCTGATCTATTTGTTATGTTCTTACGATTAGAAAGACAAAATGTGATAATTTCCACAGATTAATATGAATTTACTGTGGTGTCCTATATTGCTGAGCCTTTAAGACCAGAAGAGAGCATGCAGTAAATTATAAATGAAGCGTTTCGGAGATTATGCCAAAAAGATACCATCAGCTTATTGTGAACTTGTTTGCGTTCAATTTTATATGTTTTGAAAATCCAAGTACAGTACAAAATACTAAACTGTGTGATTACAACATTCATTCACTCAATGCAAAGAAACGGATTATTTGCATGGATCATAAACAGAAAATATTTCATCAGATTTGGTTATTCATCTCTTTTTCTGAGCCCATGCCTTTTTCAATCAAGGAGAAAATGTACAGCACTGGTCTATTTATGGATGAAACCAATTAATGTCCTGCAGCACATCAAAGCCAGCCTCCCACCCACCTTCGACCCACACCAGTTTGCCTACAGAGCAAATAGGTCTACAGGGAATGCCATCGACACTGCTCTTCACACTGCACTGACCCACCTTGAACACCAGGGGAGCTATGTGAGGATGCTCTTCCTCGACTCCAGCTCTGCCTTTAACACAGTCATCCCGAGCAGACTGGTCACCAAACTTTCTGACCTTGGATTTTCCCAAACCATCTGCCAATGGATCAAGGACTTCCTGACCAACCGCCCCCAAACCGTCAAAATAGGCCCTCACCTCTCCTCCACCATTACACTGAGCACCGGCTCACCACAGGGCTGTGTGTTGAGCCCCATCCTTTACTCCCTCTACACTCATGACTGCGCCCCCACCCATCCCACCAACACCATCATCAAGTTCGCGGATGACACGACTGTGGTTGGACTCATCTCAGAAGGAGATGAGACAGCCTATAGGAATGAAATCCAAAGGCTGGCAGCATGGTGTTCAGTGAACAATCTTGTCCTGAACTCCTCCAAAACAAAGGAACTTATAATTGACTTCAGGAAAACCAGTGTAGAATACGACCCACTCTACATCAATGGGGTCTGTGTGGAAAGGGTACCCGCTTTCAGGTTCCTGGGTACGCACATCGCAGAGGATCTTACCTGGTCTACCAACACCATCACCACAGTAAAGAAGGCACAGCAGAGACTCCACTTCCTGAGGATCCTCAGGAAAACCAACCTGCAGGAGAAGCTCATGATGTCCTTCTATCGCTGCTCCATCGAGAGTGTGCTGGCATACTGTATAACCACATGGTATGCCAGCTGCTCAGAAAAGGACAGGAAGGCCCTTCAGAGGGTCATCACAACGACCCAGAAGATCATCGGCTGCTCACTGCCCTCCCTGGAGCACCTGTTCAGCCTACGCTGCCTCAGTAGAGCAGGCAAAATAATAAAAGATCCATCCCACCCCGGCCACCGTCTGTTTGTTCATCTGCCCTCTGGTCGACGTTTCAGGTCGATCAAATCCCGAACAAACAGACTTAAGAACAGTTTTTACCCCAGGGCCATACGAGAACTGAACACTACCTTCTGCACTACGCAACACCGTTAAAAAATCTTTGTACTTAATATAATTGTATTTATTTGTTTTTGCATTTATTGCATATATGTTTGTACGCACCGTCAGGATTGGCTATTTTTTAATTTCGTTGTACTCGTTGCAATGACAATAAATGAATATTATTATTAAATGATATAAAATGATCAAGTTTTGAAACAAATCAACCACAGATATCTAATTTATATCTGGGTATTTCCATGGCAGAAGTAAATATCAAATAAGATGTCTGTAAGATGTGCTATATCGATCAATACAGATATAGGCAGGTATTAATCTCTTCATTCCTCCCCCCCCCCCCCCCCCCCCCAACCCCAAAGGAATGTCTAGCTTTTATGCTGCTCATTCTTTTATCCTACTTGGACACACTACTTCTTTCCTAACAAATCTGCATTCCAGCAGTTAAGTAATTAAAAGTACTAAATCACATTACGAAGAAGGGTCCCCACATGAAATGTCACCAATCCATGTCCTCAAACGATGCTGCCTGATCCGTGAGTTACTCCAGCCCTTTCACTTACATTTCTTCCAGCAGCACCACACTTTGGTCATTATATGGACCATGTGCAAAATGTACTGTAGTAACACATTGAGGCTGCTCGAACAGCCACAACCTTTCCCATTTCAATGGTTCTTTATTGTCACGTCTGCACTGCACAGTGAAATTATTTTTGCATAGCTCACATATGCACAAGTCACCATATTTTTGCGCCATTTACAAAAAAAGTCCAAAGTCCAGTCCACATGCTGGATGTTATGGAGCACCCCTGATCCAGGTAAGCCTAACTAACCCCCGGCTGATGCAGGGCCTCCTCCGTCGCCCTTGACCAGCTCAGCCCGTAAACCAACCGGCTCAGCTCTCTCCTCGCCCAACCGCTTTTGTGTCCTGGGGGCACCTCCATCAGCCAGCGTTGAAATCGCTGGAGGCAATACTCCTACAGGCCCTCTCCTCAGGTCTGTTATTGCCATCGGCTCCCTCCTCCTCGACTCTCCAGTCTTCAGGGCCGTGCTTGGCGGCATTCTGAGCTTCCCCTGCAGGCGGTGGCCGCCGGGTCCTTCATCGTGGCAGCGAACCAAGCCTGCTGTCCTTGTTTATGTTGCCTTGCTGGGTCTTTGGTCGCGGCAGCCCACCAGGTCTATCCTTGTTCGTGGTGCCCTGCTGGGTTGCTTGCGGTGGCCCAATGAGTCCATCTTTCATCGCAGCATCCTGTCGGGTATTCAAAGGCCAAGGGGATAAGCATCAGCATTACAGGCATCCCACAACCTGGAGGTTCCTCTCCAAGTCACAATTCATCCAAATTTAGAAATATAATCATGCCTTCATGATCACTGATTCGAAACCTTGGAACTCTTTCTGTAACAACATTATGGAAGAACATTCACCAAAAAGACTGCATTAATTCAAGATAGTGACTCACTTACCCCTTCTGACGGGCAATTAGAAATTGGCAATAAATATTGCCTTTGAGAACGATGCCCACACTTGGAAACTTAAATATTTAATCTACTAAAGAATGCAGGGTCTGCAAGATTATGGTTTACAAATAGCAAACTACCGTGAAAGAGTTCAATGATACATATCATTTAATAGTGAGGAACAATAGAACTTTGAATGGAGCAATAGTTATCACAACTAAGACTCATCACTGACCCCATGAAGCTTGTATCTGGACTTGACTTTCCATGCTAAATATGAATCACCTTGAATCAGACAGGAAGATATGGTTATCTATTACATCAGTGGAAACTCAAATCATGTGTTAGCTGCAATGGCAAATAATGCAGCTCATACAGTGAACTATACTGTCAAAAAAACACTGCTCCAACCTTTAGCAGGGCACATGATTGACATTCCTGCAGTCATATCATAATCTATCTTCAACGTATCAACGTATATGTCATTACCAATGACATACAATAAGGTCTATAAATCAACTTTACTCATACTAGAGACAAATCCACAATGCCATTGTCAGTTTGACCAGTTGCTGATAAACAAAACTTGCACATGAATACAATTCTCTGGACACAGTCCAGTTTAGTTTATTATCATGTGTACTGAGGTACAGTGAAAAACTTTTGTTGCATTCTATCCAGTCAGCAGAAAAACAATACATGGTTACAATTGAGCCATTTACAGTGTTACATGATAAGGGAATAATGATTAGTGCAAGGTAAAGCCAGCAAAGTCCGATCAAGGATAGTCTGAGGGTCACCAATGATAGATAGTTGTTCGGCATTGCTCTCTGGTTGTGATAGATTATTCAGTTGCCTGAGGAGTTCTCGCCAGATTTAAACCCTCATTATTCCTTTTGGATAATATTTAAAAGCCAAGTATGTAATTTTGGGCCATATCTTTTCAGGAAATTAAAAAACATGACAATCATACCAACCAAAAGATATTATTTGCCCGTGGCTTCAAGACACCAACCATTTTTTGGACGGTATCAGAATAATGCATAGAGGTAAGGCATCACATCAGCCAATTAATAATTTATTGACCAAGTCCTCCAGGAATGGTGAGAAGATGCCAATTGAAACTTTTGATTTTGTAGCCAAGTAATGAGCAGTTAGAAAGAATGTGAACCAGTTTCTTTAACACTGTATTTTCCTAGCACAATATTGCTGTCTGCTGACCAATATGATTGGCAGGTTTTCTCACATATTTTTTACTAAGGTTGATACAATATGCATCCTTAGGAATTTATTGAACCATTTATTCACCAATTTCCATGTTGCTATTTCAGGCAGCCATCATAAAGTCGTGATGGGAACTGAGTGGACAGAGTTCACAAACCAACGTGAATGACAATTTTGACTTTGCAGAATGACATGAATAAAAGGCTTGTTCCATTTTAAATGATGATCCATTTCAACCACAGGACTTAAAAGCACAAATCCGGAGAGTATTTTTTTTTCTCTATAGAGTCAATGTTTTAATGTGATTCAGATCAAATGGTGGATCTTTTTCTGAGTTTATTCACCTGCCATGTCTTTGTAGGAAAATAACTACAGATGCTGGTACAAATCGAAGGTATCACAAAATGCTGGAGTAACTCAGCAGGTCGGGCAGCATCTTGGAGAGAAGGAATGGGTGACGTTTCGGGTCGAGACCCTTCTTCAGACTAATGACAGGCCCTGTCTCAGTCTGAAGAAGGGTCTCGACCTGCCATGTCTTTGTCTTCATTGTTTCCAGATTATGGCAGAACTAATGACCTTTCTGTACTGTAATGACCTTTATGTACTGAAAGACACCTAAAGATATCCATGTCCCTCATTCAATATCATCTCTGACAATTACAGATCAACTAGCCATCAACTAATGTTCAGTAAACCTCTTAGTTTTAGTTTTAGAGATACAGTGCGGAAACAGGCCCTTCGGCCCACCGGGTCCGCACCGAAAAGCGATACCCTACACACACTAGGGTCAATTATTACATTTACCAAGCCAATTAACCTACAAACCTGTACGTCTTTGGAGTGTGGGAGGAAACCGAAGATCTCAGAGAAATCCAATGCAGGTCACGGGGAAACTTCGTACAGACAGCACCTGTAGACGGGATCGAACCCGGGTTTCCAGTGCTGCAAGCGCTGTCAGGCAGCAACTCTACCGCTGCACCACCGTGCCCCCCAAGGCATCAGTTATCCCAAAAGACCATAGAGATAACACAAAGGCTGCCATCTTCCTCTTGATGCCTTTTTTTATATCTCATTTCTAAATGACAGTTCAAAAACATTATATTAATCTACTTAAGATTTCTGGCACTCTGTGCCACAACCTCTTAAAAGCTTGCTCAGTCAGCATTGCAGTGTCACTAAAAGTAAAGGGACTTGATAAATTAGAAAGCTCCCCAGTTAAAATAAGTAAAGGCCCTGTCCCAGTTCGGCGATTTTTTAGGCGACCACAGGCGACTAGGCTGTCACTCTACGGGTCGCCGGGGTGTCGCGGGCATGGTCGTGAGTAGTCTCCAAAGAGTCGTAGTGTTTATCTGGTCGTCGCTGGATTTTGTGAAGGCTTGAAATTTTTCAGCAACTGTTGGTTTGATGCCATTGAGCGTAGCTTGACGTCTCCTGAGGTGGGAGCTGTCGTAGGTTGTCGCCAGGTGATTAAAGTTGTCGCCGGTGCTGACTTCGGCGAATGGCTGTCGTAGTGCATCAGAACTTTGGACTATTTCAGGCTTTGCTTAGCTTGTGCGAATGCATTCCGCTGAGCTGGTCCCCAGTGCCATCGAACCGTTTTGCGCAGCAGTTGATGAAGCGGTTCGAGCATGGTTGAGAGATTAGGCAGAAATTTGCCGTAATAGTTCAGCATCTCAAGGAACGCCTTCAGTTCTCTGACGTTCTTCGGTTCAGCCAGCTCATCGATGGCTTTGACTCATTCATCCACTGGCTTCAGCCCTTCAGCGCTCACCTTATGGCCCAGGTATTGGACTTCATTGACAAGAAAGGCGCATTTTTCCCGTTTCAGTCATAGGCCTGCATCTTGGAGCCTGCGGAGGACTTGTTCGAGGTTGTCGAGGTGTTCTTCCTCGGAACTACCTGTGACGAGCAGATCGTCCAGATACACAGCAACTCCAGAAATCCCCGCCAGAAGATTGTCCATCATACGCTGAAAAACAGCCGGTGCTGTTGAAATGCCAAACGGTATTCTGGTGTATTGGAATAAACTGCGATGGGTATTTATCGTCACCAGTTCACGGGATCTGGACGACAAAACCAACTGCTGGTAAGCGTGCGACAGGTCAAGTTTGGTGAACTGCTTCCCCTTCACCAGCTTCATAAACAACTCATCAATCCGAGGTATCGGATATGTATCAGATCGAGCTGCTGTATTCACCGTTAACCTGTAGTCTCCTCAGATTCGCACGCTACCATCTGCCTTGTCAATGGAGACAATTGGTGCCGCCCATTTCGAGTGTTGAAATCATGAGCATTCATTGTGCTGTGCACGCATGGGTTCGAATCCCATCCTCGTCGCCAATTAATGATACATTCTACTCAGTATCATTCTCAAAAGCACGCATTAAGTTGGAGACCAAAACAGGACACGTCTGGTCACAAGATCGCCATTTTAACTCTCTCTGTGTATTTTCGCAATGCGCAGGGCATCTTTACTATATTGTTGCATGTACACATCACATAGCAGCTTTACCATATTGTTGCATGTATACATCACATCAACCTTTTTTTTAAATTTGTTTGTATATCAATAAAGGAAATTCTTGACATTTTGAGAGAAAATTGATGTATGGTTATTGTATTTCAGAGTAGTTTCTCATGCCATCACTTTCAAATAGTCATGATGCAGAATGATTGGAAACCCTACCATACACCCCCTTTTATAGGGAAAGTGGGTGAACGTGAATTGTCTTGAGTTGTCTTCAGTCTTCAGGGTCATAGCTTGTCGTAGCTTGTCGCGGGTGGATGTAGGTTGACTTCGGTTGTCGCCTCTGTGGTGGTAGGTTGTCGTATCGTAGGTGCGGTTGTAGGTGGACGTTCTACTTGCAACGATTGGGTCGCTGGTTTTCAGTAGCTTGCCGTAGCTTGACGTCGACTAGGTGGTAGGTTGTTGTAGCTTGTCGTAGACATTGTCGTGGGGGGGTCCAGTCATCGTTTTATCGGCGTCCTGCTACGACTATGACAGTTGCCGACAGTCGCCTTAAAAAACGCCTAACTGGGACAGGGCCTTAAGCAACATAGGCTGGAGGACATTATAACAACAAAATGAGGCTATAGTGCAATTTACAGGCAAAAATGAGAAACTTAAATCCAATAAACTGCAACATGGGGACCAGCAGAACATAGTTGATGGAAGTTTTGGGTCTATTAAGGATGCAGGCCGAGACAAGATTTACGGTCAAGCTGGCAAACAATTATGGTAGGACTTCAGCGCACAAGGTTTCAGAGGTAGAGAGGCAACAATTCAGGATTTTAGTAAATAAACTAAATTCAAGTTTCAACAGTAGTCAATCTTCTATTTCCTGTTAAAATATCAGAAAGTTATACCTGATAATGATGAAGTTAAGGATAATTCAAACACTGCTAGGAATAGCTATTATTTTGCCAATAGTTGAGCTATGGGGAAAAAAAAGGATCATCCAGGAGTAACTCAGCAGGACAGGCAGCATCTCTGGAGAGAAGGAATGGGTGGCGTTTCAGGTCGAGACTCAATAGACAATAGACAATAGACAATAGGTGCAGGAGTAGGCCATTCAGCCCTTCGAGCCAGCACCGCCATTCAATGCGATCATGGCTGATCACTCTCAATCAGTACCCCGTTCCTGCCTTCTCCCCATACCCCCTCACTCCGCTATCCTTAAGAGCTCTATCCAGCTCTCTCTTGAAAGCATCCAACGAACTGGCCTCCACTGCCTTCTGAGGCAGAGAATTCCACACCTTCACCACTCTCTGACTGAAAAAGTTCTTCCTCATCTCCGTTCTAAATGGCCTACCCCTTATTCTTAAACTGTGGCCCCTTGTTCTGGACTCCCCCAACATTGGGAACATGTTATCTGGCTCTAATGTGTCCAATCCCCTAATTATCTTATATGTTTCAATAAGATCCCCCCACATCCTTCTAAATTCCAGTGTATACAAGCCCAATCGCTCCAGCCTTTCAACATACGACAGTCCCGCCATTCCGGGAATTAACCTAGTGAACCTACGCTGCACGCCCTCCATAGCAAGAATATCCTTCCTCAAATTTGGAGACCAAAACTGCACACAGTACTCCAGGTGCGGTCTCACCAGGGCCCGGTACAACTGTAGAAGGACCTCTTTGCTCCTATACTCAACTCCTCTTGTTACGAAGGCCAACATTCCATTGGCTTTCTTCACGGCCTGCTGTACCTGCATGCTTCCTTTCATTGACTGATGCACTAGGACACCCAGATCTCGTTGAACTCCCCCTCCTCCTAACTTGACAGCCTCTTCAGTCTCGACCCGAAACGTCACCCATTCCTTCTCTCCAGAGATGCTGCCTGTCCCACTGAGTTACTCCAGCATTTTGTGACTATCTTCGATTTAAACCAGCATCTGCAGTTCCTACACATGGATCATCCAGGTTTTGCTTCTGGGCAGGCATTGCACTATACAACAAGAGTATGCATATTGAAGAAGTGGAGGTATAGTACCAATCAGCATCCTTGCAGAAATGGACCATCCTTCTTATAACTATCATTTCCAAGTTGCACAACATTCCTCTTCTTAAATACAGCATTCTTCCTTTGAAATTATTTGATCATGATTCTGAAATTAGCTTCCTTACCTCATCATGAAAGCACCATCAACACACAGATGATATGGTTCTTGGAGACAATTCAGCCATGGATGGAGAGATGCAACTTTGCCAATAAGATTTATATCCTGTGAACTAAAATATGTTACTTATTTTTATTCTACTTTTAAGATCCAAGCTGAATGTTGCCACACTTGCATATATTTTTAGGTCTGAAGAAATGCATGTATTTTGATCCACTTCTTGGTAATGCTGAACATTACTGTACATCACCAGGGAGAACTGAAATATTGTATTGAGAGCTGCTGCAATTTCCTGCCTTCCTTCTTTTAATAACCTGGGATATATTTCATCCTGAAATGATTTATCCACTGTCAGATGTTAAACCCCTTAATATATATGCTTTATTATGTTAATATGATTCATGATTTCAGATTTGTCTCTTTTAACTGTTGCTTCAACATCCTCTTGGGGTAGCATTGATTTTTATATTCTGTTCCTCTTGCCATGCATGTAGTATTGCATGGCTTATAGAGGACATCAAGAATCTTCTGCCTTTGAAAATAGGTTAGCTGTTCTGTCCTTTAGTTTTCCTATAACTCTTAATGTACTTATAAAACACCTTTGGATTTTCTTTAATTTTATTGCAAGTATTTTTTCATACCCTCTTTAGTTTCCTAATTTCCCTCTTTCTATACTGTTCCAGACATCGTTATATGTTCTTACTTGAATATCACTTCTTGCCTTAACATTGACCCTTTATGGATCTTGTCATCTAGGGAGCTCTGGTTTTCACCCGTGTCCACCTATCACTTGGTAGACAAAAAGTGCTGGAGTAACTCAACAGGACAGGCAGCATTTCTGGAGAGAAGGAATGGATGACGTTTCGGGTCGAGACCCTTCCTCAGACTGATGTTACGGAAGTGGGCAGGACAGAGATAGAATGTAGTCGGAGACAGTAAGACTGATGGGAGAACTGGGAAGGGGGAGGGGATGGAAAAAGAGGGAAAGCAAGAGCTACTTGAAGTTAGAGAAGCCAATGTTCATACTTCTGGGGTGTAAGCTACCCAAGCGAAATGTGAGGTGCTGTTCCTCCAATTTGTGCTGGGCCTCACTCTGACAATGAAGGAGGCCCAGGACAGAAAGGTCAGATTGGAAATAGGAGGGGGAGTTTAAGTGCTGAGCAACCGAGAAAGCAGGTAGGTTAAGGCGGACTGAGCAGAGGTGTTCTGCGAAACGATCGCCGTGCCTGCACTTGGTCTCACCGATGTACAGAAGTTGACACCTGGAACAGCAGATACAGTAGATGAGGTTGGGGGAGGTGCAAGTGAACCTCTGCCTCACCTGGAAAGACCTTTGGGGTCCTTGGATGGAGTCGAGGGGGGAGATAAATGGGCAGGTGTTGCAGGGGAATGTACCTGGGGAGGGGGTGGTTTGGTGGGAAGGAACGAGTTGACCAGAGAGTTGCAGAGGGAACTGTCTCTGCGGAAAGCAGAAAGGGGTGGAGATGGGAAGATGTGGCCAGTAGTGGGATCCCGTTGGAGGTGATGAAAGTGTTGGAGGATTATATGCTGTATGCAACAGGTGATGAGGTGGAAGGTGAGGACAAGAGGGACTCTTGAGAATAGGGGAGGGGGAGAAAGAGCGGAGCTGCTGGATATCCAGGAAACCCTAGAGAGAGCTTCATCTATAATGGAAGAGGGGAACCCCTGTTTCTTAAAGAATGAGGACATCTCCGATAATCTAGTATGGAAAACCTCATCCTGGGTGCAGATGCGGCGTGGACAGAGGAATTGGGAGTGGGGGATGGTCTTTACAGGAAACAGGGTGGGAAGAAGTATAGTCTAGATAGCTATGGGAGTCAGTAGGTTTGCCGCATCTGTGCCCAGGATGGAGGAAGTTGAGACTGGGACTATACCATCATTTAGGAAGCAGTTAGACAAGTACATGGATAGGACAGGTTTGGAGGGATATGGACCAAATGCAAGCAGGTGGGACTAGTGTAGCTGGGACATGTTGACCGGTGTGGGCATGTTGGGTCGAAGGGTCTGTTTCCACACTGTATCACTCTTTGACCCTATACAGTGCGGAAACAGGCCCTTTGGCCCACAGAGTCTGCACTGACCAGCAATCCCCACACAGCTACCAGACTTGGAGGGCATCTACAACACACGATGCCTCAGAAAAGCCACCAGCATCCACAAAGACTCTTCACACCCCTGCAACAGTCTGTTCGAACTCCTTCCATCGGGCAGACGATACAATGCCTTCTACGCCCGCACCTCCAGACTCAGGAACAGCTTCATCCCCAGGGCCATAGCTGCTATGAACCGGTTCTGCTGAGCCGGATGGCCACAACGCATAGATCAACTTGCACTTTACCCTGTCTAAAAACTGTTACAATTGTTTCGTTTCGTTGGGTTGCTGTTAATTACTTAAATTATTGCATCGTATGGGAGGCGCATTCCCAATCTCGTTGTACCCCTGGGTACAATGACAATAAAGATATATTGTATTGTATTGTATTGTACACACTAGGGACAATTTACATTTATACCAAGCCAATTAACCTACAAACCTATATGTCTTTGGAGTGCGGGAGGAAACCGAAGATTTAAGAGAAAACCCACGCAGGTCATGGGGGGAACGTACAAACTCAATAGAGACAAGCACCCAGAGTCAGGACTGAACCCAGGTCTTTGGCGCTGTGAGGCAGCTACTCTACCACTGTGCCAACATGCCGCCCACTTTGTGTTTCACTCAGGATTCCAACATCTGCAGTTTCTCATGTCTCAATCTAGAATAATTGGCTTTACCCAGTACGGAATATTCACTGCTCTTTTATCACTTCCATTTTCCATAACAATGTTAAATTAAAAAGAATTATGACCACCCTACAAAAATGCAGTTCCACAGATATTTCTCCCATTGACCCAGCTTCATAGATACAGTTTCTTCCCAAAGATAGAGACAAAGTGCTGGAGTAATTCAGCGGGTAAGGCAGCATCTCTGGAGAAATAGGATGGGTTACTCCAGTACGTTGTGTCTATCTTTGGTATACACTTGCATCTGCAGTTCCTTGTTTTTACAGTTTCTTTCCAGTTGTTATCAGGCAATTGAACCATCCTCTCACCAACTAGTGCTGACTCTCAATTTACCTCACTGGAGACCTTTGAACTATCTTTAATCAGACTTTATATTGCACTTAATGTTACATCCTTTATCCTGTATCTGTACACTATGGACGGCTTGATTGTAATCATGTATAGTCTTTTCTTTGACTGGATAGCACACTACAAAATGCTTTTCATTGCACCTCGATACACATGGCAATAATAAACTAAACTCTCCAAAGACGTACAGGTATGTAGGTTAATTGGCTGGGTAAATGTAAAAATTGTCCCTAGTGGGTGTAGGATAGTGTTAATGTGCGGGGATCACTGGGCGGCACGGACTTGGTGGGCCGAAAAGGCCTGTTTCCGGCTGTATATATATGATATGATATGATAAATCCAGGATTTATTTGCCTTTTGTTCATCTTGAAGCATATTCAATAAAATGTTCTCCTGGATACAACTTAGAAACAGTGTATCCTTGATACTGCTAATATTGAACAGTATATCAGATATTAGGATACATGTAGTATCTAAATAGGGGATAGATACATTTTGAAAGAATGTAGAAGCATGGGTGGAATTGAGCCTAAGATAGATCAACTATTATCATACTGAGGGGCCTGGTAGCCAACGCTTGCTCAGTAACAATTTCTTCTCAGTTGTTATTACACAGCTAGGTCCTCTCATCAGCTAGAGTGTGGTCCTGACCTCTCACCCACCTCATTGGAGATTATTGAGCTATCTTGAATTGGATTTTATTGGACTTCAATGTTATATTGTCGTTGTACATTTTTAATTTTTTATATGTGCACGGCTGTATTGTATTCATGTATAGTCTTTTCTTTGACTAGATAGCATGCAAACAAAAACTTTTCACTCTACCTTGATACACGTGACAATAATAAACAAAACTATTTACTTGTGTTCTTTATATTCCTGTTTGGAGGACTTTCAGAGTAGACTAGAGGTGGGGTAGTTGGTGTGTTTAAATATTTTTTTAAATGATCATATTGTGAGAAGGGTGGTATGTTTGAAGGATCATCAAATAATATGTGGGTTAAATTAAAGAATAATTCATTATAATTTTTTAACAAAAGACCTATAATAGTCCAGAAGGGCTAGAATAGCACATTTGTAGTCATTTCTGTTGTTTAATGTGCAGAAACGAGGGGGGTTAATTATTTTAGTATCATTCCCCCCAAAAAATAGTGATCAAGGTCAAGCTAGCCATGTAATTAACTATTCAAATACCTTGTGAACAGCTCGATTACCATTCACTAGAAAGGTAGTTTCTCCAGGTAGTTATCTGAAGAAGGGTCTTGACCCGAAACATCACCCATTCCTTCTCTCCAGAGATAGACACAATAGACACAAAAAGCTGGAGTAACTCAGCGGGACAGGCAGCATCTCTAGAGAGAAGTAATGGGTGACGTTTTGAGTCGAGACCCTTCTCTCCAGAGATACTGCCTGTCCCGCTGAGTTACTCCAGCATTTTGTGTCTACCTCAGGTAGTTTCTACACATTCCTTTCCTTTTCTCCCACCAGGCCCGCATTCAGACTATTTTATAAATGTCCATCAAATGTGGCATGGTTTGTTGAAAGTATTTCACAGAGAAAAACAGATTTGAGCATTATTTAATGTATGGTGACCACTAATTCCTCTTTGGGAAGAAGTTGTTGCATCAAAGAGTTTACCCACGTTAGTTGTCCCTACATGCTGAGATCCCAGATTTTGCAAATTATGGCCTGGTCATGTTCTACAGAATGCCCATTCAGTTGCAGCATGCAATACCAATCATTCCTTGCAGAAATACTTCTGCAGAATGTTTCCATAGCACTGAGGGAAAAGGAGAAGGTAAATACAATCAAATGTTTCCCCAGACTGTCAAAGTCATTTGGCAGAATGCATAAACACCAGGACCATGCTTGGCTAATGGTGAGAAGGGCCCTTCCTATCAGATCATTCACACACAGGGCGTCTCAATCCTACTGCAAGTTGTCCTTAACATGGCTGTAATGCATGAGTCTGTTTTGAAGTTTAAGTGAGGATCTGGAAAGGATTGTAGTGGTCTTTGTTGACATTAATCCAAGCACCGTGTAGGACTGAACATGCTTTTTGGGCTATTCGCAGGAATACATACTGAGGTAAACATCAGTTGGTGCTGGTAGATCATCAACTCAGTGATGCTGTTTGATTTGCGTGAAACTTACTCATCCTTCAGTGCAACAAACTGATTAAAACTTAATGCTGATAACTGGCAAATTCCAAGGTGCACAATTATAATAATAATAATAATAATAATAATATTCATTTATTGTCATTGCAACGAGTACAACGAAATTTAAAAATAGCCAATCCTGACGGTGCGTACAAACATATATGCAATAAATGCAAAAACAAATAAATACATAAATACAATTAAATACAATTATATGACCGATTTTTTAACGGTGTTGCCTAGTGCAAGGTAGTGTTCAGTTCTCGTATGGCCCTGGGGTAAAAACTGTTCTTAAGTCTGTTTGTTCGGGATTTGATCGACCTGAAACGTCGACCAGAGGGCAGATGAACAAACAGACGGTGGCCGGGGTGGGATGGATCTTTTATTATTTTGCCTGCTCTACTGAGGCAGCGTAGGCTGAACAGGTGCTCCAGGGAGGGCAGTGAGCAGCCGATGATTTTCTGGGCCGTCGTGATGACCCTCTGAAGGGCCTTCCTGTCCTTTTCTGAGCAGCTGGCATACCATGTGGTTATACAGTATGCCAGCACACTCTCGATGGAGCAGCGATAGAAGGACAACATGAGCTTCTCCTGCAGGTTGGTTTTCCTGAGGATCCTCAGGAAGTGGAGTCTCTGCTGTGCCTTCTTTACTGTGGTGATGGTGTTGGTAGACCAGGTGAGATCCTCTGCGATGTGCGTACCCAGGAACCTGAAAGCTGGTACCCTTTCCACACAGACCCCATTGATGTAGAGTGGGTCGTAATCTCCACTGGTTTTTCTAAAGTCAATTATAAGTTCCTTTGTTTTGGAGGAGTTCAGGACCAGATTGTTCACTGAACACCATGCTGCCAGCCTTTGGATTTCATCCCTATAGGCTGTCTCATCTCCTTCTGAGATGAGTCCAACCACAGTCGTGTCATCCGCGAACTTGATGATGGTGTTGGTGGGATGGGTGGGGGCGCAGTCATGAGTGTAGAGGGAGTAAAGGATGGGGCTCAACACACAGCCCTGTGGTGAGCCGGTGCTCAGTGTAATGGTGGAGGAGAGGTGAGGGCCTATTTTGACTGTCTGGGGGCGGTTGGTCAGGAAGTCCTTGATCCATTGGCAGATGGTTTGGGAAAATCCAAGGTCGGAAAGTTTGGTGACCAGTCTGCTCGGGATGACCGTGTTAAAGGCAGAGCTGAAGACCTGCTGAGGGTTGCACTAAAAGACCACAGTGTCAAGTTCTTCCACCACTGGAACTGTGTAATAACATTTCAAACTGGTAGATTGTTTAGGAAAGAAAAATTGATGTCATTCGACATGTAAATATTTAATTGAATGTAATCATATCCTTGGTCCAGTAAATAATGACAGATGATGCTGCCTGGCCCACTGAGTTACTCTAGCTCTTTGTGTCTTAAGATACGTTTTGTTTTATATAATTGCAAAATTTTACAAAAAGTATATTTGCGAAAAAAATAAGACAACCCATTCTGCATTTTTCCAGCAGTTCCCTGAGCACTTGTCAATCCCTGGAAGAGATCCCTGGAGAAACCTGGCACTCCAGAAATTTGTTGTTGAATAGATCATCATCTAGGACCAGAGGCCAAATTTTATCAGAATAAAAGGACCTACCTTTAGGAAGGAGATGAGGCGGAATTTGTTTTGGTGAATCTGTGGAATTAATTGCCACAGAAGGCTGTAGATGCCAAATCAATTAAATATTTTAAAAGCAGAAATTGATAGATTCTTGATTCGTACTGGTGTCAGGGGCAACAGGGAGAAGGCAGGAGAAAGGGGTTGAGAGGGAAAGGATCAGCCATGATTGACAGCGTAGACTTGATGGACTGAATGGCCTAATTCTACTCCTTTCGCTTATGAACTGAGAAACAGCTGTAGGAAGGAACTGCAGATGTTGGTTTACACCAAAGATAGACACAAAATGCTGGAGGAACTCAGCGGGTCAGGCAGCATCCCTAGAGAAAAGGAATAGGTGACATTTCAGGTCAAACCCCTTCTTCAGAATGAGAGTCAGGGGAGTGGGAAATTAGGGTTATGGAGAGGTACAAAGAACAAATGAATGAAAGGTATGCAAAAGGACAAATGAAAGACAGCAACGATAATCAAGGAAAGGTGGAGCCCACTATTGTTGGCTGAGAAGGTGATAACTGGCTCCTGTTTTGCAGTTCATTTTCCAACAGTCGCTTGACTCAGGTGATGTTCCGCTGGATTGGAGGAAGGCTAACATCACTCCTCTCTTTAAGAAGGGTTCAACTACCAACCCGGCTAATTAAGTCATCCCACACCAGAGACTGCTTCGGAAGCTTGACTTCTACGGTGTTCGTTCCAACACAAAACAGTGGATTTCCAGTTTTCTGACAAAACGTCTTCAGCACGTGTGTGTGAATGGAAAAAGTTCTGATTGGCATTCAGTGTTAAGGGGTACACCTCAGGGCACAGTACTGGGCCCTCATCTGTTTTTGCTTTACATTAATGACATCCATGAAAAAGTCACAAGCACGACCAGACTATTCGCTGATGATTGTTTGCTGAACTGTCCAATTAAGTCAGCTGATGATAAAGATGCTCTCCAAAAAGATCTTGATACTATGGTTGAGTGGTCACAACAATGGGGGATGCAGTTCAATCCTTCCAAATGTGAAACCATGCGTGTCACCAGGAGAAGGAAACCAGGCGAAACATCATATAATATCCTTGGTGCCACCATTGAAGAATCCAAACAGACCAAGTATCTTGGCATCAAATTACAGAACGATCTACGTTGGAATGGTTAGACTCATCATGCAACGGTGAAAGCAACAGGTGCCCTAAATTTTCTGAGACACAACTTTTATCATTGTTCAACTTCTATCAAGGAGAAGTTATACTTCACCCTTGTTAGACCACATTTGGACTACGCAGTTGCAGCATGGGACCCATACACAATTTAAAATATTTCTTCCATCGAACGTGTCCAAAGACAGGCAGCTCGTTTTGTTACAAATACCTATGAGAGAGAAGCGAGTGTTACCGAACTTCTAAATTCATTGGGGTGGAACACTCTCCAAGACAGACGTAAAGTCCAACGTTTGACCTGTTTTTACAAAATGTTAAATGGTCAGCTCGACATAGATTACCACATCTACATCAAACCCAAACCTATCAGGAGTAGACGAGGGCATTCGATTCAATTCGAGATACCAGCTAACAAGGCAGATGTGCATAGCAATTCATTCTTCCCTCGCACAATTAAAGCATGGAAGTCTTCATCCTACTATAGTTATTCAACCAGACGCAACTAAATTTAAGGCAGCTCTTCTCCAAGAAGCCTTCTTGCTTAAGTCCATACTCCGCCACCTCCAGTTTAAATTCCATTTGGAATATTTTAGAGGACCAAGAACCAGGAACAATAGACAATAAGTGCATGAGTAGGCCATTCGGCCCTTCGAGCCAGCACCGCCATTGAAAGTGATCATGGCTGATCATTCACAATCAGTACCCCGTTCCTGCCCTCACCCCACACAATACAATATCCTTTATTGTCATTGTACAAGTACAACGAGATTTTGATTGTCGCTTCCATATCGATGCTATCAAATCAAATATTTAAATAAATCACGGCGAACATGTAAACAACAAGGGGGGGGGGGGGAAGGAAAAAGAAAAAGGGGGAACAAGGTAAAGTGCAAAAAAAGGTTCATGCAGGTGGTCAGTTGTGCCAGATGACCCTGGGGGCAAAGACAGATCATGGCGGGCTCTCAGCAGGACCGATTCAGAGCAGCTATAGCTCTAGGGATGAAGCTGTTCCTTAGTCTGGAGGTGCGGGCGTCGAAGGCCTTGTACCGTCTGCCAGATTCAAACAGACGGTGGCATGGGTGTGTGGAGTCCTAGATGCTGGTGGCTTTCCTGAGGCAGCTTGTGTTGTAGATGTCCTCCAGGGCTGGCAGCTGAGTCCCAATGATCCTCTGCGCTCTGCAGACGACCCACTGAAGAGCTTTCCTGTCCGCTGCCGTGCAGCTGAAATACCACACATAGATGCCGTATGTCAATATGCTCTCTGTGGTGCAACGATAGAAGGTCATCAGAAGCTGTTGTGGCAGACCGACCTTTTTTAGTGTTCTCATGAACAGCCGTTGCTGTGCCTTTTTGACAAGCGCAGCTGTGTTGGTGGACCATGTGAGGTCCTGTGAAATGTGTGTGCCCAGAAACCTGAAGATGGACACTCTCACCACTTCGTCCCCGTTGATGAGGACTGGAGCATATTCCTCATTCTGCGACCTTCTGAAGTTGATAATTAGGTCCTTGGTCTTAGTAGTGTTTAGGGACAGGTTGTTCTCTGAGCACCAGCTCGCCAGGTTCTGAACCTCTGCTCTGTAGGCTGATTCATTGCCGTTGGAGATCAGCCCGATCACCGTTGTGTCATCCGCAAATTTGACGATGGTGTTGGTGGCGAATGCAGGGACACAGTCATGTGTGAAGAGGGAGTAGAGGATGGGGCTCAGTACACAACCCTGCGGTGTGCCGGTACTCAGGGTGGTGGTGGACAGGTGGAGACCCATTTTCACTGCCTGAGGGCGCTCCGACAGGAAATTCAGGTTCCAATTGCATATATGCGAGCTGAGGCCTAGCTGGTGGTGTTTGGAGGTGAGCTTGGTGGGGTTGACTGTGTTGAAGGCAGAGCTATAGTCTATAAATAGCATCCTCACGTATGTGCCCTGTCTCTCCAGGTGAGTCAGGACTGTATGAGGAGCCAGAGAGATGACTCTGCTATCATTAAGAGCTCTATCTAACTCCCTCTTGAAAGCATCCAGAGAATTGGCTTCCACTGCCTTCTGAGGCAGAGAATTCCACAGATTTACAACTCTCTGACTGAAAAATAGACAATAATAGACAATAGGTGCAGGAGTAGGCCATTCGGCCCTTCGAGCCAGCACCGCCATTCAATGTGATCATGGCTGATCATTCTCAATCAGTACCCCGTTCCTGCTTTCTCCCCATACCCCCTGACTCCGCTAT
Organism: Rhinoraja longicauda; assembly: GCF_053455715.1. Classification (NCBI taxonomy): domain Eukaryota; kingdom Metazoa; phylum Chordata; class Chondrichthyes; order Rajiformes; family Arhynchobatidae; genus Rhinoraja; species Rhinoraja longicauda. Next base: position 62,315,052 of record NC_135953.1, on the reverse strand, counting down.
CTTTAAGAGCTCTATCTAGCTCTCTCTTGAATGTATTCAGAGAATTGGCCTCCACTGATCTCTGTTCTCATCTCTGTTCTAAATGGCTTACCCCTTATTCTTAAACTGTGGCCCCTGGTTTGGACTCCCCCAACATTGGGAACATGTTTCCTGCCTCCAGTGTGTCCAATCCCTTAATAATCTTATATGTTTCAATAAGATCCCTTCTCATCCTTCTAAATTCCAGTGTATACAAGCCCAGTCGCTCTAGTTTTTCAACATACGACAGTCCCGCCATTCCGGGAACGAACCTAGTGAACCTACGCTGCACTCCCTCAATAGCAAGAATGTCCTTCCTCAAATTTGGAGACCGAAACTGCACACAGTACTCCAGGTGGGATCTCACTAGGGCCCTGTAATACTGCAGAAGGACCTCTTTGCTCCTATACTCAACTCCTCTTGTCATGAAGGCCAACATGCCATTAGCTTTCTTCACTGCCTGCTGTACCTGCTTGCTTACTTTCAGTAAAACCAACATCTATATACTAAAACTCTTGTTTGTGACTGAACTTCAGCCAAAGTTCACGATAGCGTGACAATTTCAGGCCCATCTTACTCACCATTGTCACTTTAGTGATAATGCAAGTAGTTTTATTGAAATCGGTGTTATATTTTTTAAGTTATTCACATTTTTAAGTTTAAAGGGAGGGGAGGGGGAGGAGGGGTGGGGGGGAGGACAGGGTGCTGCACCAATGCATGAGAGGTTTGGGCCCAACTTGGTCTAGTATGAAACTAAGCAGGACAACAGTGAAACTAGTAGGATGACTACAGTGGGGAGGGATGGAGAAAGAGAATTCAAGGGCTACTTAAAGTCAGAGAAATCAATTTTCATACCGCTGCCCAAGTGAAATATGAGGTGCTGATCCTCCAAATTGCGTGTGGCCTCATTCTGACAATGGAGGAAGCCAAGGACAGAAAGGTCAGTGTGGGTGATATAGACACAAAATGCTGGAGTAACTCAGCTGGACAGATAGCATATCTAAGGAGAAGGAATGGGTGACGTTTCGAATGGAGACCCTTCTTCAGCTTTTAAACCGAAGATGGACACAGACAGCATCTCTGGAGAGAAGGAATGGGTGAAGGTTCGGGTTGAGACATTTTCTCAAGTCTCGACCTGAAACATCACCCATCCCTTTTCTCCAGAGATGCTGTCTGTCCTGCTGAGGTACTCCAGCATTTTGTGTCTACCTTGAGGAGTTAAGATGGAAGATTGAGGAGTTAAAGGGTTCTCTGCCTGACTGGGTGTTCTTTTAAATTGTGGTTTAAGTATCTTCCTTTTCCTATTATCGTAACCTAAACTATTACTCGATTCCCATTGATGTACATCTACCGGTCTGGTATTTTTCTATTGCCAACGACCAGTGGAAATGTGAAGATCTGAGTAATGGCTGCTGAGCCGCGTCGACCTCGTTGCTTTGGGCGACACTTACAGCTCAAGCGGATCCGGACACGTGATGGGCAGGCGCAGGAGGAAGGCCACGTGATGGGATCGCCAGGCCATGATTGGACGGCTGGAGGAGGCCCATGTGACCAACATACAAGGCCGTGATAGGGCATTCGGCACAGGAGGGCTCGCAAGGCGCTGATAGGACAGAGGGAGGGGGCGCGGTGACGTAATGACGCACTCGCGCCGCCGTCAGAGGAGGAGGCGGTTGGTAGTTGTGTGACGAGCTTGGTTCTTTCTGCGCGCTCGTTTGTCCGTGGCGGGTGTCGGCGAAGTGAGCTCCATGACTCAGGGCAGGGCAGGGCAGCGCAGGACAGGGCCGCACCTCACCGGCCCACGCCACCCGGTGACCGTTGACGGTGGTGAGCACGAGTCCCGGTCAGAGTGAGGAGCAAGATGGCTGCGTGGGGGAAGTGTAGGGATGAAATGGTTGCGGGAGGGAGTGCAAGAGTAAGGGTTTCGGGAGTAATGGGGTTACGGAAGGGAGAGGAGGAAGAGAGTGTAGGGGGGAGGGAGAGGGGGTGGGGTGCAGGAGGTGAGGGGGAGTGCAGGAGTCGGCCCTTCGGCGCCACGTGTCTACGTCGCTGTGTAATCAGATCACCGCCAAAAATCGGGTGGAAAATAACATTGGGCGCAAAAGGAACTACAGATACTGTAAATTGAGTAAATGAGTTGGGCAGCTCAGCCAACGATAATTGCAAGTAAGTGCAAAGTGCATACAGTAACTATTTGGGGGAGGGGGGGTCCATTCGCTCCACAGATGTTGCCTGGATCGCCAGGTTAGCCCATACGATGATTCACTAACTCCACGCTCCTGGGCGCTGGCCGCGGTTAATGGTGACCCAATTCCATCGCTGCCACATGTGTTGGAGCCTGGGGGTGTTGCGGACGAGTCAGAGCTTAATGTCTTCCTATGTGGGTCTAGGGTAATGAATAACGAGGATGTTGATACCCAGCAAGATTTAATTCTATAAAAATAGAATGTAGTTTAACCGCTGAGTCATTAGCTGTGGTTAAAGTTCAATATTGTGATATGGAACTTAATTTTTTTATATCACTGCAGACAAGATGTATAAGAGCACATAGAAATATGGTTATTGTGGTCATAAACTGGTCACTTCTGGCTCTTACATGGCTGAATTTATGCCATTTCAGTACTGGTAGAACTGTAAACTAAATTGGAGGGATTTCAATAAATAAATCGAGGGAAGAGATTGGTTTGGAATGCAATATCCTGAGAACTGTGGAGAGGGAAAAGTTGGAAACAGTGAACGATTGATTAAAAGATACAGCGTGGAATAGGCTCTCTGGCCAACAGCGGCATGTGTGGCGAAGTGATAGAGTGGCCGCCTTGCAGAGCAGTGGACCCGGGTTCTATCCTTGACTACAGGTGCTGATTGTACATTTTCTCTGAGATCAGTTTCCTCCCACACTCCAAAGACGTACAGGTTTGTAGGTTAATTGGCTTTGGTAAATGTAAAATTGTCCCTAGAATATGTAGGATAGTGTTAATGTGTGGGGATCGCTGTGCGGACTCAGTGGGCCGAAAGGCCTGTTTCCACGCTGTATCTCCAAACTAAATTAAAAATAAGCCCTTGCCCTTTCACACTAGTTCTGTAATTCCACTTTTGTAACCACACACTATGAACAACATATGGAGGCCAATTAACCTACAAACCCACGCGTCTTTGATGTGGAAGGAAACCGGAGCACGTGTAGACCGGCCACGGGGGAATGTGTAAACGTCCAGCAGGCCGCACCATAGATCTGGATCGAATGTGGGTCCCGGGCACTGTGGTAACAGCTCAATTTGCTACACCACTGTGCCGCCCTTATTTTGTGTGAAATGAACCACAAGTTCAGATTTTATGGTTGTCTTTGATCACAATAATCAAAGTAGAAAGGCAACTTTTGTAACTAGTTTTTATTCTTTTAATTCGATTCATCCATTCGGTTCATAACTTGAATTCATTTAACTTTGTACGTGTTTAAGAAAATTGGGTTGGATGACAGCACCAGTGCTAATCAAGCATCATTGTTCGTACCCTTTTTCAGCTTTGCCCATCTAGACTGTCAGTGTCTTAAATGGCCATCACAAGAGGGTAGAAAAAAATCTCTTTCTAACCTGGGATAATCTGTTTGTTCTGGGTCTTGTATAGAGGGACACATTTCTTTCTATTAATTAGATTGAAATCTTTAGCAGATTTTAAATAGGAGAGTCGCATAGATATTTCTAAGTGAACTCTTATTAGTCCTAAATTTAGTAGTTATATATACATACATTACTTATCTATTTATTTATTTTCTCTAATTGCAGATGAATTGAATAAGCAGAATAGACAATGAGAATGGATATACATCTGGCAGTGACGCGAGCTATCCAGGCAGGGAGCGGTAAGAATTCTATGAATTGGGTGTTTATATTTTGTTACTTACCTCCCCTTCATTATCCATTTAAGGCAGTCAGTGTCTTAGGTGACTAACACAGGGTGGTAGATTATATTCTCTCTCAAACCCAAAGCAAATGTGCAGTTGGTGCTTTGGATCCTGTCGTGAGCAATAATTCTTATTCTTAACTCCAGTTATCTGAAGATTGGAGAAAATATGTTCAGGTTCTGTTTTGTGAGGCAACCATCTTCCAAAGCATTGGGTGTCGTAGAGTGAAAATGTTGCTTGTGTAGTATAGACTTTTAAGATTGACACTTAAAAGCTGGAGTAACTCAGAGGGTCAGATAGCATCTCTGGAGAAAAGGCATTTGTTAATGGGCTTTGGGGATCAGTTGGAACTTAACGTGAAATAGAAAAGTTGCGCCCAAATTTCCTGCCTACGGTTGTGCACACTGAACTACGATAGTGATTCTTGATGTAGAACTTGCCCAATATTCTACTAGTGGGGAAAACTTGCATGAATAGTTAAAAAGCAAACAACTTGGAACTGAGGCACACAACCTTTTAACTATAATTTGTTTATTGGACACAATCACCCCAACTTTGTTGCTGAATACCAGAGATTTCAAATGCTGACATCCATAAAATAAATCAGATGTTTTGAACTTGGTGGTGGGTTGACTGAAATTTGTAGAGTATTTTCTTGTGATTAATTACCTGTGTTTATATTTGATAACTCTGAAACTGCAGCACGAGGAATGGGGAAAGGATCCTTATTGCTGCTTTTTGGCTTTAATGTGCAAGAGGGATAATTGACAATTGCAGGTCACAGCTTTATCCAAAGCAAAGGTCCTTCCAGGTTTTGGAACATGTTGGAAAGGGGCTTGAATTTAAAAAAAACTAATGATGTGCCCAGATGTGGCATTGTCAATCTTTTAAATCTATTAGTAATATATCATGTTAATTAAAGACTTTAGCCAACATTATTTAATGGACTAAACTGAGTCAAAAACAAGAGGTGCAATTGAAGAGGAACTGGAAAATTCTGCAATAGAGAAATTTAAATTCAATGTTGTGGGTTTAGGCAATAGTTATAGACTGTCCTAAATGGTTGCCTGAAACGCAAAGATAGTCTTGTCTGTCGTAATTAATGCAATATGTAGATTTCTATGCAAGATTTTTCTCTTTATTATAATGATTAAATTATATTCTTATTTGCAGAGTTATGAAATAAACAGACTGCGGAATCAAAATCTGGAAACATGTCATGAGGTAAGAACAAACATGAGGGGTTGTCTGAAATGCTTGGAATTCCCTGAACCCCTCCCTTCATTATTGCCCATCTAAGTCTTATTATGTCTTAGATGACTAACACAGAAGGGTAGAGCAGTTTCTCGCTAAAACACAAAGCAAATGCCTTATCATTGCTTTGGATCCTGTCGTGAGGAATATATTTATCCTGTAAAAGGCTCTCATTGCCATGATGGTATGTGGAGTATGAATTTTACATTTTTTTAAATAAATGCGAAAAACAATGGACAATAGGTGCAGGAGTAGGCCATTCGGCCCTTCGAGCCAGCACCAACATTCAATGTGATCATGGCTCATCATTCTGAATCAGTACCCCATTCCTGCCTTCTCCCCATACCCCCTGACTCCGCTATCTTTAAGAGCTTTATCTAGCTCTAAACCATCCAGAGAATTGGCCTCCGCTGCCTTCTGAGGCAGAGAATTCCACAGATTTACAACTCTGACTGAAAAAGTATTTCCTCGTCTCCGTTCTAAATGGCCTACCCCTTATTCTTAAACTGGCCCCTGGTTCTGGACTTCCTCAACATTGGGAACATGTTTCCTGCCTCCAACGTGTCCAATCCCTTAATCTTATGTTTCAATAAGATCCCCTCTCATCCATCTAAATTCCGGTGTATACAAGCCTAGTCTTTCAACATACGACAGTCCTGCCATTCTGGGAATTAACCTAGTGAACCTACGCTGCACGCCCTCAATAGCAAGAATATCCTTCCTTAAATTTGGAGACCAAAACTGTACACAGTACTCCAGGTGACACTCTCAGACACCTCCTTCTACTTATCCTTGGACCATGACCCCACCGGCGAACGCCAGACCTTACTCACCAACACCATCACGGACCTCACCATTTCCGGCGCTCTACCCTCTAATGCTTCCAAACTTATCGTTGCCCAGCACGGCCCGATTTTACCTTCTACCTAAAATCCATAAACAGAACTGTCCCGGCAGACCCATTGTTTCTGCCTGTTCATGTCCCACCAAACATATTTCCACCTACCTCAACTCCATCCTATCCCCCCTGGTCAAATCCCTCCCCACCTACGTCTAAGACACCTCACATGCTCTCTGTCTCCTCGATAACTTCTGGTTTCCAGGTCCCCACTCCCTCATCTTTATCATGGATGTCCAGTCACTCTACACCCATCCCCCACAGGGATAGTTTTGAAGCCGTCCGTTTCTTCCTCGACCGTACAACCAGCCAATCCCCATCTACTAACACTCCTCCGCCTAGCAGAGCTGGTTCTTACCCGTAACAACTTCTCCTTTGACTCTTTATTATAATGATTAAATTATATTCTTATTTGCAGATTTATGAAATAAACAGACTGCGGAATCAAAATCTGGAAACGTCATGAGGTATGAACAAACATGGGGGATTGTCTGAAATGCTTGGAATTCCTTGAACCACTCCCTTCATTATTGCCCATCTAAGTCTTATTATGCCTTAGATGACTAACACAGAAGGGTAGAGCAGTTTCTCGCTAAAACACAAAGCAAATGCCTTATCATTGCTTTGGATCCTGTCGTGAGGAACATATTTATCCTGTGAAAGGCTCTCATTGCCATGTTGGTATGTGGTATGAATTTTTCATTTTTTTAATAAATGCGTAAAACAATGGACAATAGGTGCAGGAGTAGGCCATTCGGCCCTTCGAGCCAACACCAACATTCAATGTGATCATGGCTCATCATTCTGAATCAGTACCCCGTTCCTGCCTTCTCCCCATACCCCCTGACTCCGCTATCTTTAAGAGCTCTATCTAGCTCTAAAGCATCCAGAGAATTGGCCTCCGCTGCCTTCTGAGACAGAGAATTCCACAGATTTACAACTCTGACTGAAAAAGTATTTCCTCATCTCTGTTCTAAATGGCCTACCCCTTATTCTTAAACTGTGGCCCCTGGTTCTGGACTCCCCCAACATTGGGAACATGTTTCCTGCCTCCAACGTGTCCAATCCCTTAATCTGGTTCTTACCCGTAACAACTTCTCCTTTGACTCTTCCAAACCAGAGGCTATGGGCACTGCCTGCCTCTTTGTCGGGTACGTCGAACAATCCCTGTTCCGGACGTACACTGGCCCCATCCCCGAACTCTACCTCCGCTACATCGACGACTGCATTGGTGCTACCTCTTGTACCCATGCAGAACTCACTGATCTCATACACTTCACTACCAATTTCCGTCCTGCTCTTAAATATACTTGGACTATCTCCGATATCCCCCTACTGTTTCTGGACCTCACCATCTCCACCACAGGAGACAGACTAGTGACTGACATCTACTATAAACCCACTGACTCGCACAGCTATCTGGACTACACTTCTTCCCACCCTGTCTCCTGCAAAAAGTCTATCCCCTACGCCCAATTCCTCTGTCTTCGCCGCATCTGCGCCTGGGATGAGGTGTTTCACACAAGGGCATCAGAGATGTCTTCATTCTTCAGGAAACGGGGCTTCCCCTCTTCCATTATAGATGAGGCTCTCACTGGGGTCTCTTCTACATCCCTCTGCTCTTGCTCCCCCCCATTCGTAACAAGGACAGAATCCCCCTCCTCACCTTCCACCCCATCAGCCAACGTATCCAACAAATCATCCTCCAACATTTCCGTCACCTCCAACGGGACCCCACTACTGGCCACATCTTCCCATCCCCTCGCCTTTCTGCGTTCCGCAGAGACCGTTCCCTCCGTAACTCCCTGGTCCACTCGTCCCTTCCTACCCAAACCACCCCATCCCCAGGCACTTTCCCCTGAAACCACAGGAGATGCAACACCTGTCCCTCTGGTACCTCCCTCCTGAACTCCATCCAGTCTTTCCAGGTGAGACAGAGGTTCACCTGCACCTCATCTATTGTATCCGCTGCTCTAGATGTCAACTTCTTTACATCGGCGAAACCAAACGCAGGCTCGGCGATCGTTTCACTCAACACCTTCGCTAAGTCCGCCTTCACCAACCTGATCTCCCGGTGGTGAGCACTTCAACTCCCACTCCCAGTCTGACCTTTCTGTCATGGGCCTCCTCCAGTGCCATAGTGAGGTCCACTGGAAATTGGAGGAACAGCACCCCATATTTCGCTTGGGCAGCTTGCAGCCCAGCAGTATGAACATTGACTTCTCCAACTTTAGATAGTTCCTCTGTCCCTCTCTTCCCCTCCCCTTCCCAGTTCTCCCTCTATCTTCCTGTCTCCACCTATATCCTTCCTTTGTCCTGCCCCCCTGACATCAGTCTGAAGAAGGGTCTTGACCCGAAATGTCACCCATTCTTTCTCTCCTGAGATGCTGCCTGACCTGAGTTACTCCAGCATTTTGTGAATAAATACCTTCGATTTGTACCAGCATTTGCAGTTATTTTCCTACACTCCAGGTGCGGTCTCACTCGGGCCCTGTATAACTGCAGAAGGACCTCTTTGCTCCTATTCTCAACTTCTCTTGTTATGAAGGCCAACATTCCATTGGCTTTCTTCACTGCCTGCTGTACGTGCATGCTTTCTTTCAGTGACTGATGCACTAGGACACCCAGATCTCGTTGTACGTCCCCTTTTCTTAACTTGACACCATTCAGATAATAATATGCCTTCGTATTCTTACCACCAAAGTGGATAACCTCATGTATCCACATTAATCTGCATCGGCCCACTCACACAACCTGTCCAAGTCACCCTGCAGCCTCATAGCATCTTCCTCACAGTTGACACTGCCACCCAGCTTTGTGTCATCTGCAAATTTACAAATATTACTTTTAATCCCTTCATCTCAGTCATTAATGTATATTGTAAATAGCTAAAAAGACCAATGCAACACAATTGGCATGTCTTCACAATCTGCAAAACCACCTACTTTTATATCATCTGCAAACTTGTTAATCTGGCCATGTAAGTTCTCATTTAATAATTGATATAGATGTCACACCGTAATAGGCCCAGCACGAAACCCTGAAGCACACCACTAGTCACAGGAAGCCCACGGTGGTGAGCTTTTGAAATTTGTTTGACTATTAATTCCAAAGATGCAAGTTATTTCCAATTTGAAGTTTGTGTTCCACACTGACAATTTTTTTTGTTGTATTTCATAGGGAACTTGGTTATGCAGGGAGCGGCATGAATGTGAGCAGATCTGTGGAGTCGGTGTATTTTGCGATGCATCATCAAATTATGTTCAAGGACGTTAAATTGTAATTTAAAATATTTTTGTCTGTTCACTTGTTGATGTCATCCGTGACAAATTATAACTTGTACAACTGATATCTTAGTTTTTCGTAAATAGCAGTTTTTTAAAAATCAGTTGTGCCCAAAAGTTGCCCGTGCATATATTTAGAATGGAATCGTGTTATCTAAGCAAACGGTGATCTTCCTCAAGATTTGTTTGATGGAAGTAGCTGAGTGAATACATATTCCCGATCTTCTGATTTTTGAAGCCTGTGAAAGTAGTACAGATTCTTGCCACCTCTGCGGCTGTGAACAATGATTATTTTGGGCAAATTACACAATTAGCGCTTTTTAAACCTTATACAGGCGATCCCACGATATGGAGTCACAATTTAGCATAGCAGATTTCTGGAATTCTGCATGTGCATCAAGAAATGAGTTTATAAATCCATATTTTCCGAGGGACCTTTTCTATATCAGTTTTTTGGTAGTGATTTGTGGATTTCCATTCTCAAAACCTTCCAGATATGTCAGAAGTTAGTTATTCATAAATGACTTCACTGGCAGAGGCAATCTGGGCAATTAGCTGTATATTTTTGTACATTGCTTGTATATTATAATTTTATTGCTTTCATTCATGTAATGTTTTAGTTAATCTAACTTGTAACATTAAAAGCATGATCAAAAGATGAATGTGTTTTTAAATTTTCATAAATGGGATATACTTTGCGTCTTGCAAAATTTGTGAAATGGTTTCTTTAAACTTGCAATTGCCTGCATATTTCCAAAGGGGCATTCTTCTGCGTAACATTCTGCATTGGGGTGGGATTAACGTCCCTTATTTAAAAGGGACTTAGTGAGCCTCTTTTATCAAATCTTTGAGCAATCTGTGAAATGGTCTCTGGGAAAGGCTAGCCATGCTGAATTTTGATAGCTGCTGCTGTATTTCTAGTTTTTGTAAAACTTTTCTCTCTTAATTGAATGGTGCCATGAAAATGTCATTGTCCACTGAATTTTCCCAATTCAGTGAGAAGACAACTAATGTGTTGATTGTGCAACTCAAAATCTACTTTGCACAAATTTCTTAAGTGCAACAATAAGCTAGCCAATGCAAATTCCCTTTCAAGCAAATGGTCTGCAAGATGTGATGAGTTATTGCAAAGACGAGCGCCATATTTGGAGAGTTGATTTAAAAACTAACTTCTCGGTTTGAGGTAGAAACCTTTTACTTGCCCCTCATAATTTTATATACTTTCAGATCTCCTCTCGCCTCCGCTCCAGAAACATGATGTAGGTTTAACGGTTCCATGGTGCAATATCCAGCTGCCTCCTAGGTAATACCCTGTAATTCTAGTAAACCTCTCAAGACTTCACATCCTTACTGTAGTGGGACAAATGCAACCAAAATTTTTATGGAACAAGATAATTTCTGACTTGTACTCATTACCTTGATTGAAGGCAAGCATATTGTAAGCCTTCACCATACTATCTGCTTTTGTTGCCATTGACTGACTTCATCGAAGGGGTCTATAAGAAGTGCTACCTCTAAGATAGATAGGGTGGTCAAAAAGGCTTTTGGCATTCATCAGTTGAACATATCAGTAAAGACCCATGCCATCTGGTAAAACAATCGTGAAAACCATGACCACCAGCTTCTTCCCAGCAATTGTCAGACTTTTGAACACTATCAAACACTGACCTCAGTGCCGGACGCAAAATGCTGGAGTAACTCAGCGAGGCAAGGAATGGGTGATGTCAGACAGTCGGAGGAGGGAGACACACAAGTGTAAGGTGTGAAAACAAGACATCAAAGGGGTTGGTTCAAGGAAAATGTTGAATAGATCGTTGTTAGCTGGAGGAAGGTGACATTTAATCGGGCACAGACTGGTTGGAGAACTAGGAAGGGGGTAGAGGGAGTTAAAGTCACGCACTACGACAATCCTATTGCTTTGGTGTCCCAGTAATCTGTTTATATATCTGTTCCTCTATCGTCTGCTTGCACTTTGGCTCTGGGAGTGTGTGTATATCACCTCAGCGGGCGAACCTTCTGATATATTAGTTTATTGACTTTTTAAAAATTATTTTATTTATCTGTGTATTGTGTCTACTTGCCTGTTAAGCTGCTGCAAGTAAGAATTTCATTGTTCTGTTGTCAGTGCATATGGCAATTAAACACTCTTGATTTCATCGTGCACTCTACCTACCAAAGCATAACACCTCACATTTGCTCAGTTTAAACTCCATCTGCCATTTCTCCGTTCATATCTGTAACTGATCTAAATCCTGCTACGGTCTGCTGAGCCTTTTCAGATAGAGGTTTTGAGTCATCCACATTTCAGGGTTTAAATTCCCATATTGGTCAGACCTCTTAAGGATCGTGGATCGTTCAGGGCAATACTGAACCAACTAGGGATTTATCATAATCTAGTAGTTTCAGTCACCATTAATTGCACATGCTTTTTGATTCCACATTATCCATTTAACTAAATTGAAATCCCCGAACTGTTGTGAATTATAAACATATCGGTATTCAACTTTTTAGCCCAGGCCAGGGATTACTAGTCTAGTAATTTAGTCTTGGTAACATTTACATTAAGGAAAATTCATTAATTTTGTAGAAACAAAACAAATGGATTATTACCTATCTTTGCTGTCTCCTTCCTGTGGTGAATTGCAGGTGACCAGCTAATGGAAATTTGCCCTAACAGAATTCACTAATAACCATCCCAAAATTTGAGATGGAATAAAATTCACTAATACATAATTTATTTTTAAAAGGCAAAGAAATAAACACAATATCTATTTTATTTTAACTCGCATTTCATGATGCATGCACAGATGATGTGGCTTTTGGTTACAGAAAATTGTGACACTGACTTTTCTGCAAAGGAACCGGCCATCCTTCATATTGCAGTGATCATCTGTATATCTATTCCACACTTCTACCTCCCACCCATTTCTTGTTTTCTTGCAACATTGTAACTATTGGCCTATCTTGATCATTGTGACATTTACTTCAAGTGGAGCTTCAGGGAAAATACTGCATAAATTTGAAAAATTATAGTTTATCAAATGATTGAAATCTGATAGTCATCGTGTAATGAAAACTTAACTTTGATGTATGAAGGTATTGCTGAGAGCAATTGGTTTGCTTTTGATCTGCATTCAAAGCCTTTAAATTCTTGAATGAAGAAATGTATAAATACTTGAGGATAATTTTCAGGAAAACATTATCTTTTTATCTTTAATGATCAAAGTACTGGAATGAATCCATGAAATCATATTAATTTAACCTTTTAATAATTAATTTCCTTCTGACTTTCTGCTATCTAATTGTTCTTTGTGAATTACCAGACTACATAAAAATCATTCTGCGCTCTGAATTTAGACAAGATAAATTATTTTTATTGGGTTATCCACTTTAAACAAATCCTTTTACTGTTTGAGAATGGTTGGATAAAATTTCCTTTTACACATCTCTGATATCAGCAAAAGAGCAAAACTGCTTTGGATAATTTTCATAGGGTTTTATTACATTTATATAGTGGGTTCTTTTACATTAATTTTGCTTCATTCCTTTGGTCAGAATAGACAAAAAAAGCTTTAGAATATATTATATCATACTTTGGTAATGGATTCACCTTTTTTCCAAGACTGTAACAAGTTTTGAAAAGGCACATTAATTGTAAAACTTGCAAGTGGATTCATTTCATAAAAATTTTTTTTTCTGCTGTTTGAACACATTTTATATTTGTCTTAGCTTTTATTATTACAGTGCCTTCCCGCCAGCTGGTCTTAACAAATCCCACTGTCTTCTTTGTGATTGTAGCTGGGTGTGTGAGATCCACACGTTAGGACCTGCTGCTTAATCACTCCATTAAGACTGTTACAAACACAGTCTTTATGCTACTGATAGAAAGAGTTGACACTTGCTGAGATACAGTTCCAAAAGTGTCAGCAACCATCTGGTATTTTCCTCAGTTGGCCATTATTGATGGTTGGGCTTTGACAGAAGGTGTGCACAGGTTACTTGACCACAGGGGATCTGAGCACTTCCTGCAAAAGGTTGGTAGTAAATTGCCTTCAGGGGGAGCAATTGCGAATAATTTTCTCTTCCTTACCCCAGAGAGAAAATTGTAACATCTTTCACTGTACTGGCTAAGCATTTAACACATGACCACAAGGAAATAGGAGTAAGAATAAACTACTTGTCACCTAAAGCCTATACCATCCTTCAATGTGATCATCACTGAGCTACTTCGGGCCTCAACTCCTGTGAGCCAGATACCCAGTCCCCAATTTTTTGACCTTTCAAAGATTTATCTACTTCCTTTTTAAATACGTCCCAATGATCAAGCCCCCACAACTATTCTGGGTAGAGAATACCAGAGATTCACAAACCTCGTCAAGAGGTTGTTCCTGCAGACCATACCTTTCTTTACCTTGTAATTATGTTCCCTCGCATAACACCAAGTGCTGGAGGAACCGAGCGGGTCAGGAAGAGGAGAAGGTGATGCAAAGCTGGCAAGTGACAGGTGGTACAGATGAGGAGGGGTGGGGATATTGACAAAAGGCTAGAGGTGAAAAGCAGACAAAAACAGTTCAGTGGCAGTGTTACTGCCTTACAGAGTCAGAGAGCCGGGTTCGATCCTGACTGGTGCTGTCGGCACGGAGTTTGTACATTCTCCCTGTACATTCTCCAAGGTTGGAGGGAATGATGTTTCATCATTCGAGAGTTTCCCACCAATGGAATCATATCAACATCTGCTAAATTCCAAGAGTGCAAAACTAATTTATTTAATCATTTGTGTTAGAACAACTTTTTTATCTCGGGAATTAGCCCAGTGAATCATTTTGGATTGTCTCCAATGTTAATGTATCCTTTCTTATGTAAAGGGACCATAACCATGCACAGTACTCAGGCTGTAGCCTCACGTATACCGTGTACAATTAAAACAATACTTCCCCTTTCTTAAACTCCAATTTCTGCAATAAAAGCCAATATGTAATTTCCCTTCCTTACCATCTGTTGCACCCGCCTGCTAATTATGTTGTCATGCACAAGTTCACCTAGGTTCCCTCTGTACTTCAGTCAACTGCAATCTTTCTCAATTGTACTATAGTCTGTCTTTCGGTTCTTCTTACATTTTTTAATCTCTCAGTTAACAGCACCTTTCTATTCGGCATTCTGGTTCCTTTCTCTTTTGCACCTTCTGTCATACTCATGTATCGTATGATTCGTCTGTATAGCACACAAATACAGTTTTTCATTGTATTTCAGTACGTGACTATAATAGTAAACCAAACTCAATACAGGGAAACGGCAGGGCAATTGTTCAGATGTTTCCATGCGAGGGAGAATCCTCAATGAGTTGACACAATAACTAAGTAAAGGGACGGTCATTTAAAACAGGTTTGTGGAGGCAGGTTGTTGGGAGTATTTAAATAGGAGGTTGATACATTTTAAAGAGATTTGGGAATCGAGGGCTATGGGGAACTGGAGCAGATGAGACCTGGGCAGTTCAGCCATCATAGGATTTTAATGGGTTCCAAGCCAAGCATGCGACCAATTGGGTGAAACTTTTACTGGCATTGAGGGGAAACTGAAGTAGAAAAGTGAATATTTTCTCATTTGGGCTTTATAGTTTTTATTTTTTTAATTGAAGAGGATAAATCGGAGCATGCCAATCGAATACTCCATTTGACATAAGGTCATGTGATAGGAGAATTAGGCCATTTGGCCCTTCAATTCTACTCTGCCATTCAATCATGGCTGATCTATCTCTCCCTCCTAGCCCCATTCTTCTGCCTTCTCCCCATAACCTCTGACACCTGTACTAATCAAGAATCTATCTATCTCTGCCTTTAAAATATCCACTGATGCCTCCACAGCCTCCCGTGGCAAAGAATTCTACTGATTCACCAGACAATACAAATATAATTAGAGGAATGCCATACTGATGACAATGACGTTTCTCTAATAAATGTGAACTTTTTTCATAAGACATAGGAGCAGAATTAGGCCATTCAGCCCATCGAGTCTGCTTTGCCATTTGATCATGGCTAATCTATTTTTCTCTTCCCTTCTTCCCAGACGCCCTTACTAATCAAGAACCTATCAGAATAGCCTTTATTGTCATCCAAAAAATGTCTTTTGGACGAAATTCCGTTACCCACAGTCCAACAATAAGAGCAATAAAAATAAGCAATAACACACACAATCACAAACCAACACAAAACAAAACAAAAAGAAACATCCATCACAGTGTCTCCTCCAGTCACCTCCTCACTGTGATGGAAGGCCAGAATGTCTTTTCTTTTCCCCTGCCCTCTTCTCTTTAAAAATAGCCAATGACTTGGCCAATGAACTTTTAATAGCATTCTTCCAAAAAATGTTGAATGTTTGACCTGAACCTCTGACTTGTCCCTCCACAGATATTGTACTGTTCAGAGTTTTAAGTATTTCCTGTTGTTGCAAATTATCCTTATTTTTCCTTTGGAAAGAGTGATTTAGTAGGAAGAATAGTATTTTTCTTTCACTTTGTCAATAAAATCGTAACATTAATTTTTATTAAAAAGAGCAAAACTTTATGTCCAAATAAATATACATTACATCTCCATCACAACAATTCATTTCTCTTTTTTGACCTCTTTTGTCTTTCCATAGATTGCAAATGTAAAAACAGCCTCCATAGGTGTAATTGGCAGAAGATCAATTTGTGACAGATTATCCTCACTGGCAAGCTTTGTTGTGAAATCAGTCACTATTTTTTTGTTGTCCAAGAATTCTTGTTCAGTCGTTGAAATAACATGTAATGTGGTAATGTATATCCCTTGGCAGCTTTTGTATCTGACGGATGATAGATTTGTACAACTTGCTTTTATCATCTGGCACATTTTCTGACTATGCAAGAATAGCTCTAATCTTGATTTCAGCTGATAAGAGCACAATAACTTGGGTCTGTTTTTAATGGGACCATAATTTAGATCTTAAAATGTAAAATGTAAGAGCCTATCCATTTGTGGAATGTTAGTTCATAAACATGTTCCAGAAGGTTGTTAGTAACTTTACACATGAAGTATTGACTGAGAGCTTATTCCATCATTGTACTAACACTCAAAATGTATTTTATCGTGCACATGCCTGTTCATTTTTCTTCTTTAGTTGAAAGCAATTTAAACATAAGAAATCTTCAAAAAATATTTTGTTCATTTTCTTTGAAAAGCAATAGTTATTGGTGATTTAGTTTAGTTTAATTTATTGATATAAACAGGCTCTTCAGACCACCAAGTCCAGGCCGACCATCGATCACCCTTTTGCACTAGTTCTACGTTATCCCTCTTTCTCATCCACTTCCAGTTGTACAGGGCCCTGGTGATATCGCATGTGGAGTATTGTGTGCAATTTTGATCTTATTTGAGGAAGGACATTATTGCTATTGAGGGAGTGCAGCGTAGGTCCACCAGGTTTTTTCCTGGGATGGCAGGACTGACATATAATGAAAGAATGGATTGACTGGAATTGTATTCACTGGAATTTGAGAATGAGAGGGGATCTTACATAAACATATAACATTTTAAAGGGATTGGACATGCTAGATGCAGGAAAAATGTTCCCGATGTTGAGGGAGTCCAGAACCAGGGGTCACAGTTTAAGAATAAGATTTTTTTTTTTACCCAGGGTTGTGAATCTGGAATTCTCTGCCACAGAAGACAGTGGAGGCCAATTCACTGGATGTTTTCAAGACTTAGATTTAGCTCTTAGGGCTAAAGGAATCAAGGGATATAGGGAAAAAGCAGGAACAGGTTACTGACTTTAGATGATCAGCCATGATCATATTGAATGGCTGTGCTGGCTCGAAGGGCCGAATAGCCAACTCCTGCACCTATTTTTCTATGTTTCTACACACTGGGGACAATTTACAGAGGCCAATTAACCAACAAACCTTCATGTCCTTGGGATGTGGGAGGTAAAAGGAGCATCCGCGGGAAATCCACGCAGTCACAGGGAGAACGTGCAAACTCCACTTTTTTTTGTTGACAAATCAAAAATATTCATTCAAATATTAAAATAATATATACAATACAATAAACCCAAAACAGAACCCACCACCAGAATACTATACAAACAAATATAGCAATTGGAACTATTATACAATTATATTACAATCCCCATCCAGGATACATCCAATCCTCCAGGGTGCCCATGGACAGCGCGTAGTCCCACTCCAACACCACCCGGGCGCGGATGTAACCCCGGAAAAGGGGTAGGCAGCTGGCTCGGGCAGAGCCCTCTTCCGCCTGGCGCCGTGAGTCACTGATGGCCAGCTTGGCCAGGCCCAGGAGCAACCAACAAGGACATCTTCGGCTCTACCCTCTTACCTATGTACAGGTTGTCCAAAGATGAGGATGGTGGGTGAGAAGTGCAGCCAAAAAGCAAGCAGTTGTCCCTTTAGATATTAGAACAGGGGCTGCAACCTCACACTCCATGTACACGTGGTACACAGACTCTTCCAACCCGCAAAAGTGGTGAGTCTGTGAACCACGAGAGAAACAGGCTGCAGGGGACACCTCGGTGCAGTATCCTCCACCCCGGGTCCCCGATGTAGAGGGGCAGAATCCCTGCATAGAGGGTCCCCCACCGGGGGGCCCCCTCGTGACCGGAAGGCAACACCGACTGCTACTTAGTGTCTGGACGGTGGACCAGGGCGAGGAAGTGCAGGGTGTGGAGGAGGAGCCTGTACAGGACCCACCTCCCTGTGTCTCGGAGGGAGATGAAGGGTGTCGAGGAAATGCGGCTCATGTTGTGTGGGACCGGCTCCCGGGAAGGATTACGGCGCCTGGGTCCGACGAGTACTTCCGGTTGAGCGAGGGTTTGCTCAGCCGCAATTACTCCACACATTTGTGCCCCCCTGACACCCGGCAGGGCGGGACAAGGGCCGGCTGCTCTCACGCCTGGGCCGTCGCCCTCCGCCAGCGGATGGGGGGCCCGGCTGACAGCAACCAGGTTCCAGACTCTCAGCGAGTCCCGGTATAAGCCGAGCATCCCCAGCAGGACGGCACGGCTGACGCCCACCATCGGGATCCGCGTACCTGCATGAAGGCAGCGGCCCCGTTGAAGTGCGTTGCCAGCACGTGCCACCTGGGAGGACGCTCCAAGTACAGGTATCTCTGCAGAGTCCCGAGGCGGAGAGCCGCCAACTGGGTGCGAATGCACACCAGCGACTGCCCACCAGCGACTGCCCGCCCTCCTCAATCGGCAGACTCAGGACCGCTGCAGAGACCCAGTGCTTTCCGTTGCCCCAGAAGAAGTCCACCAACGTCATCTGGATGATCCCAGCAAAGGTGGTTGATGGGACCAATGTGGTCAATCTGTACCAGAGTAGGGAGGCCACGAGTTGGTTAATGAACAACACCCTGCCCCGGTAGAAAAGCAGTCTGAGGAGACCCGACCAGCGCCCCAGCCGGGCGACGGCAAACTCCACGTAGGCAGTACCCAAAGTCAAGATTGAACCCAGGTCTCTGGCGCTGCGAGGCAGAGGTTCTACTAGTTGTGCCACTGTGCCACCCTGATGTGCAGGCTGTGTGCAAGAGGTGTAGTAGGAATACTATTTATTTTTATTGTACCTGTGGAGCTCTTATTACATTCTAAGAGGTAGTTTTCATTTTAATATTTCAAATCCCAATAAGTTTTCTGTGTGACCAAGCCTGATTAAATTAACATCTGTGCGGCAATTTAATATGTACACGTGAAAAATGTAAGCATTGTGCCACGATTCACCTATATGTTCACCTGTTGAGTGAGGCTCCTTATTAACAAAGGAAACTTGGAAAGTGATCCTGCAGATGTCAACATTGATAATGATCAGAAGCAGCACACCATAAAATCACAGGAATTTGTGGCTCTGACAGAAACCCTTCATACCATGTCCAAGTTGCCAAAAAAGGAGACACAGATGTTAATCCCACAACCTGCTCTTTGCTGGAATGCCAATTAAAGCAAAAGGTATGGAGTGAGACATCCACCCTGGCCAACCTTAGCAATGTAGGTCCCCATGCTGCAATGGTTGCCCCAGCAACTCGCCAAAAGTTGAATTATCTGCCTCTTTCCCTGGTGGTACTGAGGCCATTGTATCATTTAACAGGTAAACTTGGCGAACTCACCACAGCCTGGGAATCAAACATCTTCTCTATTGCTATCACGTATTTTAATATCTTTAACCATCATGGAAATGAGAGCTTGCCAAATATTTAGTTGTTTTAAAAAGGTGAATTTCTCCAGAGGTAATAGTAAAGGTGGCGTCTGCCAATAGCCACTTAAATGAAACAGTGACACTGGCCGATTCAAAGAATTTGCGAGAAAAGTTTGAGTGATGTAGCAGCAAATAATAGATATTTTTCAGTAACTATGGTAAACATTTGCATCGTGAAGTGGAAAAATGTTGCCTCAGCTTTTTGTTGTCTGCTTTGAAGATTTATGTGTTAATTAGCCCAATACCAACAGTTTTTAGTCAACTGGTAACATTAGAAATTACTTTGTCATGGTGATGCCTATCATGCACATGTAAATCAAGTTAAAACACATCCTGGTGATGCACAGCTGGGAAGGCAGCACTAGAGAAAGAAACAGTTAACTTTTCAGAGAAATGACAGCTCAGAAGATACACCAATACATCTACCTCCTAAGAGACTGGGGAAATTTGGCATGTTTCCAATAACTCCTACAAACTACTACGGATGCAACATAGAAAGCATACAGCTTCACAGTTTGCATTCACAGCAATGTGAATGTTTGCATCACAGATTGGTTTGGAAACAAGACCGCAAGAAATTACAATGAGTTGTAGATGTAGCCCAGTCCACTACACAGACTAGACTCCCCACCACTGACTCCATCTACACTTCACATTGCCTCAGAAAAGCAGCCAACATAATCAAAGACTTGTTTCTTCTACTTCTACTCCCCACTCATGTTGAGCATAAGAAACAGAAGCTTGAAAGCACACACTACCAGACTCAGGAACAGTTTCCCCTCTGCTATCAAGCCTCTAAACTGTCCTTCCATAACCGAGGGTACTGTTCAATTCACCTCTACCATATTGTGGACATTGTTTTTGTCCATGGAACTGGTGTACCACAATGCTGAAAGCTATATTTTGCATACTGTATCTTCCCCTCTGCTCTACCTATCATACTTGTTTGACTTGAATCTATCTATCTATCTATCTATCTATCTATCTGTCTGTCTGTCTGTCTGTCTGTCTGTCTGTCTGTCTGTCTGTCTGTCTGTCTGTCTGTCTGTCTGTCTGTCTGCCTGCCTGCCTGTCTGTCTGTCTGTCTGTCTGTCTGTCTGTCTGTCTTATCTGATTTGATTGCTTCTAATATGTAGGGAGTGGATGAGAAAGTGGGATAACGTAGAACTAGAGTGAATGGCTGATTAATCATTGGTGTGTACTCCATTGGTTGAAGAGCCAGTTTCCATGCTGCACCTCTACGAAAAAGAACCATTCTCTTGTATTAAAGAAGACTGCGCCATTGCTCCAATGCTTTTTTCAAGCTCTCTTGTGGCAATGTTGCATCTCAATCCTAAAACAAAAAAAACCTCGTCTGGGAGTGGAGCTGATCTTCAGATTTATTGGAAGTTAGGCAGCTACATTGGGTAGCTCACATCATTGGTATGCCTAACCTCAGATTCCCAAAACAGACAGCTGCGCTCAAAGTCTCCTTGACAAAATGCAACAACCCAAATGTGAAGAAGAAGATAGACATTGATGATAACTTTAAGGCCATGCATTGGGAGCACCCTAATGCCTTGGAAAAAGTGACAGAATGATCACAATGAACGGTGGTGCTGGCTCGGAGCCAAATGGCCTCCTCCTGCACCAATTTTCTATGTTTCTAATGAGCACATTCCATCTCAAATGATCCAGCACTTGGCCTATTGGAAGAATCTGCAGTTCCCACGTTAACTTCATGAGCAGAACCCAAAAGACTAAAGTGAAAGTAAGTCAACCTCATTCCTGGGAGTATGCACGAGAAGATGATAATAATAATAATAATACATTACATTTATATAGCACTTTTCATATACTCAAATACGCTTTACAGGGATTTAGAGAACATAGGGAAGTGAATAAATAGATAAATAAGTAAACGAACAGAGAAAGGAGACAGAAGGTGGGGTGACCTTCAGTGGTTGAAGGCAGTACTGAATAGGTGAGACTTCAGTGATGTTTTGAATGTGGTGAGTGTGGAGGAGTCTCTGACGGTTTGATGTAGTGAGTTCCATAGGGTGGGAGCAGCGATGGAGAAAGCCCTGTCCCCCCAGGATCTGAGTTTGTTCCGGATGTGGGGGGATAGGAGATTGGCAGTAGCAGAGCGGAGGGTGCAGGTGGGAGTGTGCCTGTGGAGGAGGTCGGTCAGGTAGGATGGGGCCAGGTTATGGAGGGCTTTGTAGGTCATGAGGAGGATTTTGTACTGGATTCTCTGGGGGATGGGGAGCCAGTGGAGTTTGTAAAGGACGGGGGTGATATGGTCACGGATCGGGGTGTGGGTGAGCAGACGGGCAGCGGAGTTTTGAATGTATTGAAGTTTACTGATGATTTTTGAGGGTGCGCCATAGAGGAGGCTGTTGCAGTAGTCCAGACGGGAGGTGATGAAGGCGTGGATGAGGGTTTCTGCAGCTGTGGAGGAGAGGCATGGACGGAGACGGGCAATGTTTTTGAGGTGGAAGAAGGCTGTCTATGTGATGTGTTTGATGTGTTTGTCGAAGGAGAGGGTTTGATCAAAGCTGATACCAAGATTCCGGATGTGATAAGTCCAAAGAGCCAATTATTCTTCAATTATTCAAAGAACTGAAGGACCTACAATTATGAAAATATACTGACAAGAATGTTCTATCTGACAACTGTTGATGTGACATTCCATATTGTGCATTCAGGAGCTGACATTTCAGTGTGAAATGAGTAAGAGCTCACCTCGGGAGAGTCTATTGCACTGGGCAATTCTCAAAATGCTGGAAGAACTCAGTGAGTCCGACAGCATCTGCGGAGGGAATGGACTGACGACGTTTCAGGTCAGGACCCTTCTTCAGACCTTCTAGAGCCCAACCCGAAATGTCACCTGTCCGTTCCCTCCCCAGATGTTGCCTAATATGCTGAGTTTGTGTTTTGCTCAAGATCTCCTAACCTACACCCCCTTCCCCACAGCCCCATCATAAGACATCAGTTTGCAGAATAAAAATATTCACTGTTTTGCAGTGCTTCATAAACATAAAATAGTGTTTGCATCATAGCTACAGATTAAATTCACAAATAAATATGGACATTTTGGAAGGACTGAAGACAAAGTAAAAGAGTGGAATGAGTGTAATTAAAAATCTAAAATATAAGATAGCAAAAAAGTATTAAGTAATTGTATGTTTGGCAGTAAGCAGTATATCTAATATTAGAAATGGGTTTCTATATGGTTTAATATTTATAAAAAATATCTATCCGGACTAGGCTGATCCGTACAATAGCTTATAACAGTTTACTGATTATGAAAGTTTGAAATTTCTTTAATTAAGACTGTGCATTCTCATGGATAAGTGCACATAAAATAATCTGATCCATCGAGCACAACCTTCTGGTCCCAGTGTTGCAGTGACCTTAACTAATTTTTATCTCGATTAACCATCTTTGAAGATTATTAAAGTATTTGGTGAGTACAAATGGAAAAAAACCGAGTATGGAAGGCTTAATTTGTGAGTTCATTCTATGATCACTGAACCATTCTTGACTGAGAATATAACGTTCAATGCGTGGTATGTTTGCAATCTACAATGGAGCAGCAGAAGGGGCACTGCAGACTGCTGTTGGATTAGAGATGGGAAAGTTAGTTTGCATTTTTATGCTCTATAAGTATTCAGCAATTCCCCCGACCACGAGTGTAAGTGGATGTTGAAGCAAAACCAGGCTTGTCTGTGGTGCTCCCATGATACAAATAGCCACACAATCAAATCTCACACGCATGAATGATCCTACTGGGTTGGGAACCCAGTGGGTGATCTGTTGAACTGCACCCAAGCATGGGAAGAGGGGGTAAAAATCTAACAAGGAACATGGAAGAAATAGAGCAGAACACATTTGAGGAGTATTGTTTTGGCTGACAGTCACGTATTTGTGGAATGCAGAGACAACGCTTGTAGTAAGTATTTGATGCTGACTGGCTTTGACAGCCACCATCTGCTAACTATAACATAAAGGAATGCTACTTTATCAATTGGCAATGATAAATATTTAAAAAGTAAATAAACATACTTAGATTTGGATATTTGCAATACATTTCCTCTTTAATGCTGACTACCTTCATGGAAGAATATTTAAGTCATCAGCTGCCTCACAATGAGCACACTGAATTAAATAATCAAAACACGGACAATTAGTTGCAGATTAGTTGGATTCCCAGCAGAGCACATAAAAGAGATTCATTTCTGTCAATGTTTTCCTCCAATCTTCAACAACAGCATCCATTAAAAAAAAACCCACCCTGAATGTGCCAAAATGTTCTCATATGCATTTCAGCGATGATATCCAAAAAAATTATACCATACTAAATAGTTTGAGTTACTGAGGTAAATCATGAAAATTTTGGTTAAAGGGATGGGTTTTAAGATGTACCCTGACGAAGAAAAAAGTGATGGGAGTTGGAGAGGTTTAGGGAGCAAATTCCGGGACTTGGGATCTCGGCATCAGGAGGGTGCCAACAGTGGAGCGATTAACTTGTGATCAAGATTGGCGCTACGAGAAGAGAGTATATTTCTTGAAGGAGAGTGTGGGAAAGTACCATGGGGAGATTTGAAAGCAATTTTCTCCCCTTCCTCCCTTCCTGACTGGAATACAAATCAGTACTATTACTTCCAAGTTGATTTTCATTTTATATTCGAACCACAACAATGAGAGCCAGCTGGCCGCCTAACTGTGGAGAGCATTAAAGGTGATCCTCGGTCTTTTCTAACCTCTGGCATCGATTACTGGATAGCAGGATCCCAACCTTTCATTTTGTTATTTCGGGGTCAATGAGACAAACCTTGGTGCTTTTACCTGTGCTAAGACCATTAATTAACCATCTAATCTACAATTTCTTCATCTTTATAATTTAGATCCAGATTTGGAGACATTTCCCTGTGGGTTATTCCATTATATTTCAAGATGTGACCGCGGCTGATTTTGCATCTGCTCAACTTCCCGCTGCAGACAGTAAACTCTTCAGACTAATTTACATTCTTTCAGCATGCTCCTAGCAATATTCCAGCTACTTTCAGGAAGCCTTTGAGAGGAAGAATCAATATTCTCAGCCGCTGGAGCACTTTTGGCAGCATGAGCAGCTAAATAACTCTTCTAATTCCACAAGGGAAAGTTCTATCTGCTTTTAAAAACATTATAAACTGTTTTTGCATAAAAGGCATAGAACAGACTGCACAGTCTCATATAAGCAGCAAGTTTCCAGTCCTGGCACCTTCAGCATGGCACTGCTTTAGGTTCAGTGAGCCTCTTGTCAGAGTAGCCTCTTGTCATTGCAATGTAATTGTCCATTGAGGGAAGGATGGGAAATAATAGCTGCTTCTGTTCAAGGCTGGAATTTGTTGATTCTCCCGACGGGCGCGCGCAGTTCAGGTCGGAGGCGGGAAGGTGGAGAAAATGGCGGCTGCTAAATTCTTTTTATACTGTGTGCAGTTTTGGTCTCCAAATTTGAGGAAGGATATTCTTGCTATTGAGGGCGTGCAGCGTAGGTTTACTAGGGTAATTCCCGGAATGGCGGGACTGTCGTATATTGAAAGACTGGAGCGACTAGGCTTGTATACACTGGAATTTAGAAGGATGAGAGGGGATTTTATCGAAACATATAAGATCATTAAGGGGTTGGATACGTTAGAGGCAGGAAACATGTTCCCAATGTTGGGGGAGTCCAGAACCAGGGGCCACAGTTTAAGGATAAGGGGTAGGCCATTTAGAACGGAGATGAGGAAAAACTTTTTCATTCAGAGAGTTGTAAATCTGTGGAATTCACTGCCTCAAAAGGCAGTGGAGGCCAAGTCTCTGAATGCATTCAAGAGAGAGCTGGATAGAGCTCTTAAGGATAGAGGAGTCTGGGGGTATGGGGAGAAGGCAGGAATGGGATACTGATTGAGAATGATCAGCCATGATCACACTGAATGGTGGTGCTGGCTCGAAGGGCCGAATGGCCTACTTCTGCACCTATTGTCTATTGTTGTTTGAAGGTTTTTCATAAATATCAAACACAAACCTGGAAATGACTGGTCAAATTAAGCGGTTAGGCTTTTAGCATATAGAACTGCACAGCACAGGAACAAGCCTTTCGGCCCACCATGTCTGCGCCAAAGTGGTTGTGAATGAAATGAGCCAAAGGAAAGCAACTGTCTCAGAGCCTGCAACATCATACATTTGGAGGAGACACTAGGAACCGCAGATTCTGGAATCGTGAGCGAAGGTGCTGCAAGGACTCAGCAGGTCATGTAGCATCTGTAGAGTGAATGAACAGGTGAAATTTCGGGTCAGGAACCAGAGTTATGCGACAGGTGATGGGGTGAAAGGTGAGGACTGCGGAGATTCTGTCCCTGTTGCGACTGGGAGGAGGGGGAGCAAGAGCACAATTACGGGATACAGAGGAGACATATGTGAGGGCCTTATCCATGAGAGAAGGGGGTTATCCACGTTCCCTAAAGAATGAGGACATCTCGAATGCCCTGGTATGGAACAGAGGATCTTGGGAGCAAAAGCAGTGGAGACGGAGGAATTGGGGATAGAGTCTTTGCAAGAGTTTGACGCTTCTTCATATATCATACACTCAGCTTGGCTTAAAGTATTGCATACGTTAATGTTGTGGCCAAAACTACGCTTCTCTCCAGAGATGCTGCCTGTCCCGCTGAGTTATTCCAGCATTTTGTGTCCATTTCCACCACTGACGTCAGCCTGTAGTTCCCTGGCTTGTCCTTGCTGCCCTTCTTAAATAAAAATACAACATTAACCTGCCTCCAGTTTTCTGGAACTTCCTTTGTGGCCAAAGATGATGCAAATTTCTCCACAAGAACCTCCGCAATTTTGTTCCTGGCCCGGCATCCGACGCCACTCCCAGCTCACAAGGTGCACCAGCAAACCCTTCTCCACTCACTACATTATCCGGTTGACCGGTGGTTGTTGCAGCTCACATTGTAGCCCCTGGCCCACAGCTCTTTCTCCAGGCTGCTGCTGCCGACAGGACAAGCTCAGTCACTGTGGGACTCCCTCCTCTCTCACCAGATACGGCTTCTTCCTAAGATAGACACACGATGCTGGAGTAACCTAACGGGACAGGCAGCATCTCTGGAGAGAAGGAATGGGGGACGTTTCGGGTCGTGACCCTGAGGAAGGGTCTCAACCTGAAACGTCCCCCATTCCTTCTCTCCGGAGATGCTGACTGTCTCGCTTACTCCAGCATCTTGTGTCTATCTTCGGTATAAACCAGCATCTGCAGTTCCTTCCTACACAACTTCTTCCTGTTGGCCATCGTTTTGGAAGAAGTCGTGTAGGAAGGAATTGCAGATGCTGGTTTACACCAAGGCAGAAGCTCTCATTGCCTTGAAAAATGCACATTTAATTCCCTCGTCTAAATCGTTAATATTTATTGTGAACAACGGGGGTCCCAGCACCGAGCCTTGCGGCACCCCACTAGTCGCTGCCTGCCATTCTGAAAAGGACCCATTACTTCCTACTCTTTGCTTCTTGTCTGCCAACCAGTTCTCTATCCATGTCAATACCCTACCCCCAATACCATGTGCTCTAATTTTGCACATTAATCCCTTGTCAAAGGCTTTTTGAGTGCAGATACACCACATCCACTGGTTCTCCTATATACATTCTACTTGTTACATCCTCAAAAAAATCCAAAAGATGATTTCCCCTTCATATATCCATGCTGACTTCATCACTGCTTTCCAAATGCACTGCTATAACATCTTTAATAATCGACTCCAGCATCTTCCCCACTACCGATGTAAGGCGAACTTGGTTTATAATTCCCCAATTTCTCTCTCCCTCTTTTCTTAAAAAGTGGAGTTACATTGGCTACCCTCCAGTCCACAGGAACTGATCCAGAGTGGAGAGAATATTGAAAATGTGATTCATGTCACCATAATGGATTGTGAGGTTTTTAAACTCATTCTTGAATTATAGATTTAGCAACATGTTGAATTGAAATGACATTAGGACTGTAATTATATTGGAGTATTAAGATACTTTGCAAGCAAACCTGAAACATGCAGATCTATCTAATGATGTATTATCATTATATGTAATGGACACAGCCCAGACCATTACACAATCAAACCTTCCTATCATTCACTCCATTTACACTTCAGGCTGCCGCGGCAAGGCCACCAGCATAGTCAAGAATGAGTATCATCCCAGTCACTCCCTCTTCTCCCCTCTCAGACGTGTGAAAATGCATACCTCCAGATTTAGGGGGAAGTTACTTCCCAGCTGTTATCAGGCAACTGAACTATCCTATCAACAACTAGAGAGTAGTCCTGAGCTATTATCTACCGCATTGGAGACCCTCGGACTATCTTCAATCGGACTTTACTGGACTTTATCTGTACACTGTGAATGGCTTGATTGTAATCATGAGCCTTTCCACTGACTGATTAGCACACAACAAAAGCTTTTCACTAGACCTCAGTACATGCAACAATAAACTAAACTAAACTAACCAAAGAGCTACAGGTGATGTTAATACACAAAAAGACACAAAGTGCTAGACTAACTCAGCTGCTCAGGCAGCATCTCTGGAGAACATGGATGAGTAATGTTTTGGTTCGGGACCCTTCTTCAGACTGATTCAGTCTACTGAGTTACTATAGCACTTTGTCTCGTTTCACCTTAAAACTTGGCGCCGATGCCGCTCATCTGCATCATCTGGTTGACGTTGCTGTTGTTGTGGCTCACATTGTAGCCCCTGTGGACAGTGCTTTCTCCAGGCCGCCGCTACCGACAGGATGTGCTCGGTCACCGTGGGGCTCCCTCCCCTCTCACCAGCTGCTACTTCTGTCTGAAAATAGACACAAAAAGCTGGAGTAACTCAGTGGGACAGGCAGCATGTCTGAAGAGAAGGAATGGCTGATGCTTTGGGCCGAGACCCTTCTTCAGATCAGCAATCTGAACCTTCTTTAAACCAGCATCTGTAGTTCCTTCCTTCACATTTCGGCTACTTCTTTCTGTTGGCCATTGCTTTGTCCACTCTTCCCTCCACCTCCTCCTCCTTCTCCAATCGCTTTGCCCACTCTGCCGCTCCCACCTCCACCGCCTCCTCCTTCTTCCCGCAGTTGCTGACAAATTCCAAGGTGCCTCCTCCTTCTCGCCCAAAGTTGCCGACATACTCCACCTTGGAATTTGTCCGCGACTGCAGGGGAGAAGGAGGAGGCGGTGGAGGTGGGAGCAGCGGAATGGACAGCAGTCCATTGCAGGCATCATTGGAGCAGGACGGGGCAGAAATGTATGCATCCCAAATCCAGGTTAACTGGGGTTAAGAGGCTCTGGGCCATCAGGGAGAGTAGTCAAGCCTCATCAGTGGGTAGAAATTGCAGGAGGTGGCATCGCCCTCCCACTTTTCAGAGCTGCAGAAAGAAAGGCAAGACTTGATGGTGCACTGCAATGATCCATCTACATGAAAAGGAAAAGAATCATCCTGAGTAATTTAGAAATGAAGCCCACCATTTTATTAAGAACCTTATAGGAGCCACATGCAAACCGTTCAGAAGCTATAAGGAAGGTAACCTTTGCAAAATAGGGCTAATCTTTCATTCATTTGGATCACTGGCTGCCAGAATCTGATTGCTTGATCACCATGTGGCTTGCACACAGTATATATTACAGCTCTTCCTCAGCCAGGTTGTGCCAATGCTGACATCACCACCCAGGGCAAGTACATTGATTACTCGTGTATGGTATGATTTGCCCGGATAGCACATAAAACCTAGTTTTTCACTGTATCTTGATATACTCGACAGTAATAAACCAAATTGGACTGGATGAGATGTACTGACAAGATCCTGCTTCATTACTGCCTAGCTTAGTTTAGTTTTGTTTGGAGATACATTGCGGAAACAGGCCCTTCGCCCCGAGTCCGCACCGACTAATGATCACCCATTCACACTGGTTCTATCCAACACATTAGCGGCAATTTACAGAAACCAATTAACCAACAAACCTGTACGTCTTTGGAATGTAGGAGGAAACCAGAGCATCTGGAGAAAACCCACGGGGACACAGACTGAACATGCAAACTCCGTACAGCAGCACCCATAGTCAGGATCAAACCCAGGTCTCTGGTGTTATTAGTTAGTAACTATACCACTGTGCCACCACTGTGCCGTCACACCAGCAGATTGAGATTCTGAACTTTTGGGTCTAAGATGGTTCTTCATAAGGAAAATTACCAAATAATTTATACTCAAAATTATTGTGCTAGTGCCTACAAAGTTCATTAAAAAAATTAATCCATTAATAAACAGCTTTATAGGACTTTGGTTAGGCTATATTTGGAGTATTGCATGTAGCCCTGTTTGCCCAATTATAGGAAGGATGTGAAGGCTTTGGAGAGGGTGCAGAGGAGGTTTGCAAGAATGTTGTATGGATTATGTGTGATAGCCACAGGGAAGGACTGGAATGCTGGAGGCTATGGGGAGACCTGATAGAAGTATATAAAATGATGAGAGGCAGAGATAGGGTAGACAGTCCAAACCTTTTTCCCAGGATGGACAAATTAAATACGAGGGCATAGCTTTAAGGTGAGAGGGGCAAAGTTTAAAGAAGATGTGCAAGGCAAGTTTTTACAAAACAGAGGGTGGTGAGTGCCAGGAACACACTGCCACAGTCGGTGATTGAGGCAGATAAAATGGTAGCATTTTTTTAAGCAAGAGTCAAGAATCAAGAGTGTTTTATTGTCATATGTCTGAATGGGACAATAAAATTCTTACTTGCACATGGAAATGCAGGGAATGGAGGGATATGGATTATGTGTGGGTAGATAACAGATGGTCTTGGCATCATGCTCAATACAGATATGGTCAGCTAAGAGCCCTGTTCTTGTGCTGTACTGTTCTATGTTCTATAAGAATTGCACCTTTACGGTAATTCTAAATTTTAATTGTGTGGATTTTCAAGCAATGCATTTTATAAAACTATATCCTACAAGTGGGGAAAACAAAACATATCCAAAACCGGCTTCACACCAGTCATTATCATCGCTGAAAACGTACAGAATGTTCTTGGCTTTGGTGATAACCCTCCTTGATGCAGGAGGAGTTAATGTGCTGGTAAAGCTATAGTCACATTCAACAGCAACAAGATGAGTCAGGCTGGAGAATTTACTGCATGAAATAGAGTTCAGCCCCAGAGGCTGAGTCAGATTACTCTGCAAGGAACTCATGAGGAAATTTGATCTGGTCACATTCTGAATCACAAATCTCTAAGGGACTATGTTTTAAGCACATTCCTTCCATTCTTTTAATCTCCAAATAAAATCAAGGAATGCTTAATTCAAGAAGTTCATTGCCCTCTGAACATTCTTCCTCGAAAACCTTTTAATCCAAACATACTAAGGGTCTTGACCCGAAACGTCTCCTATTCCTTCTCCCCAGAGATGCTGTCTGTCCCGCTGAGTTATTCCAACATTTTTGTATCTATCTTTGATGTAAAGCAGCGTCTGCTGTACCTTTCTACCCATCTTAAAGATCTAATATAGGCAATCTAATTTTTCCAAACACCAATTCCATCTTTCAGTCAATGGAATTGAGAAGGTAACTAACTTTCTTTTTAAAAACGA
Organism: Rhinoraja longicauda; assembly: GCF_053455715.1. Taxonomy (NCBI): domain Eukaryota; kingdom Metazoa; phylum Chordata; class Chondrichthyes; order Rajiformes; family Arhynchobatidae; genus Rhinoraja; species Rhinoraja longicauda. Next base: position 62,283,867 of record NC_135953.1, on the reverse strand, counting down.
GTTCCAATGACATAGTGTGCCTTCCTCTCATCTTCTGTAATTTTGCGAAAAGATAATTTATAAAAAATCTTTTTCTGAGAAGTGGCCACTATGTATTAGCCCATCCTTATTTGCCCTTAGGAAGGTATTGGTGAGCAATCCGCCCCAAGTGCTGCAGTCCATCTGTGTGGAGGGTTCCAGGGTTCAGATGGTGAAGGACCAGAAATACTATTCCAAAGTCAGGATGACCTGCCTCATACATCATACAGATGGAATGAAATTCCATGTACTTAAAGACAGTGTCCCTCTTGGTCGTGTCGTCACTGTGCTTCTTGGGAGATGCTGCTGGAGTGACCTTAAGTGAGTGATGGCGATGTATTTTATAGATAGTGCACACTGTACCACTGTGCACCAGTGGTGGTGGAATGTTTCAGGTGTTACCATTACAATGGTTTGCTTTCTCCTGGATTATGTAAGAACACATTGAGGCTGCACAATCCAGGCTGAAGGAGTGGATTCCATCACAGTCCTGATTTATGACCTGGAGATGGTGGAGTGGATTTTACTGTTAGGTGAGTTGCTTGCCACCGAATACCCAGCTCTGACCACTCTTCTAATCAGAGAACATAGAACGTAGAACAGTACCGCACAGGAGCATGCAATTTGGCCCACGTCTGTTCTGAACATGTTGCCAAGATCAACTAATCTCATCGACCTGCACGTGATCCATATCCCTCCATTTCCTGCATATCCACGTGCCTGTCTGAAAGTTTCTTAAACGTCACTATTGTATTTGCCTCCACCACCACTTGAAACAGTGCTTTCTCGACATTCACCACCCTCTGCAGGTCACTTCTGGTCCGCACCAAGCTGCTGCAGGGCCTCCAGTCACTTCGGTCTGGATCCTTTCATCAGCCAGCGAGCGCTGCTCCAAAAGACCAAGCGCATGGACTAGAAGTGACCGGAGCGGCAAAGAAGGGTGGAGCAGTGGTGGATGCTGCTTACAACTTCGCTTGGCAAGACCGACCCTGCAACGCCACTAGGACAAAGGCCCTTCATGGCTAGCTGCATCTAAAGCAACTTGGACTTTGAAAATGGCATCAAAACCCAGCAACTCTCGTACATTGTCTCAGCGGACTATTTCTATACACGTTCTGGGATTGGGCTTATAGTTATACTTTGTTGAACTAATGCAAAATTTTAATTTCACTGTACATGTGATAATAAAGAACCATTGATCCACTGAGGTTTAAAAGTGTGGAGCGATTGTAATGAATGATTGCAGATCCACACAAAATGCTGGAGTAGCTCGGCGGGTCGGGCGGCATCTTTGGAGAAGTGGGTAATGTTTCGGGTCGAAACCCTTCATCAGACTGCAGATCCACTTCTGGGACCAGCCACCTGATCTGCTGGTGGCTAAACATTTTAACTCCTCCTCCCATTCCCACACCAGCCTTTCTGTCCTGGGCCTCCTCCATTGTTAGTGAGGCCCAGTGCAAATAGGAGGAACAGCACCTCATATTTCGCTTGGGCAGCTTACACGCCAGCAATATATTGACTTCCCTAACTTCAAGTAACCCTTACTTTCCCCGTCTCCATCCCTTCCCCTTCCCAGTTCTCCGACTAGTCTGTCTCCGATTAATTTTATCCCTGTTTGCTTTGTTGTCACCTTCTAGCTAACAATGATCTATTCTACATTTTCCTTAAGCTCCATCTCTTTTGATGTTTTGTTTTCACACACTTTACCCTTCCTTATCTCTGTGTCTCACTCTCGCTTGACTCTCATTCTGAAGAAGGGACTCGACCCAAAACATCATCCATTCCTTCTCTCCAGAGAGAGAATTAGTAAGACTACACTTGGAGTACTGTGTGTAGTTCTGGTTGCCTAGCTATAGGAAGGATGCCATGAGGTTGGAAAGGGTGCAAAATATATTTGTTGGCATGTTATCTGGACTTGTGGGCTTAAGTTATTGGGAGAGATTAGACAGGGTGGGACTTTCTTCTTTGGATTTTATGAGGCTGAAGGGTGACCTTGTTGAGGATCAGGAGGTGCATGGATAAAGTGAACGCTCACAAACTTTTTACCAGGGTAGAGGATTCTAAAACTAGGCAGAGGCTTAAGGTGAGAAGAGAGAGATTTAAGAGGGACTTCAAGGACAACTTTTTCACTTAGAGCATAGTCTATATCTGCTATATCTATAGTCTGCTGCAATACAGGTGGTAGTGGCGGTGACAGGCATGGCTGAGGAAGGTACGTGGACCAGCGGTGGCATTGGCAAAAGAGGCTGAGGAAACGGCCAAGGGTGGTGTCAGTAGTCTTGGCTAGTAGTGGCCGGGGACACAATGCGGGCCAGCACTGGTGTCGGCAGCCCAGCCTGGTGGTTAAGTTGGATACGTCCATCCACTATAACCAAAATCCATTACAAAGAGGCACATAAAAACAAGGGTTAACTGTACTGTGACTCTGCAGTACTTGAAATAAATTGTAATGTAATACTCCACATTGCCAAGCCTCCAATTTCCCTCTTCCTAGCCATGGTAAATAATCCAATGTATCTTCCTCTTCAGGTGCTTGTGCATTTTCTGCTGAAGATCCTCGGTGTCCGACAGAGGAGGTTAGTTGATGGTTTGCTGCATTATCTCTGTAGCTGTCCTTCCAACATCATAAAATAATTTCCAGACATTGATCTGGAAAAAACATTTCAGAATTAGTCTCCCATGTCTGCACTTGCTCCGCAGTCTGAATGAGGAACTGGAATAATAAATCACCATCTCTCCCACATCTTATCTTCAGTTAGATTCACTTCCCTTTGCAAGTACAGCTTAAGCTGTCTCTTCACTAATTAACCACTGCATAAATTTAATATATGTAAGGAATATTCCACTCTGACACGTTTGTTGGCAATGCAAAAGCAGCAGTAATCACAGCACACATTGGACCACTGCCAATGGAAATATTCTGTAATCAATGGCAAATGTAAGGTAATACCACCACATGCAGCACAGTCTAAGTAATTAAGTTAAATCTGCTTATTGGTCTAGCATGGACTCAATGGGTAAATGAGAACGTTCTGTATTTCTTATGTCAGTGTTGGCTGAAAATCAAAATGGCCTTGTACTATTTTCACCAGCAGGCATAAAGAAAATGGGGCAAGTTTTCCCAAAGAAATAGCACATCATTGCAACTCCTCGCTTTCACATCTGAAAATGTTTTTGCAATGAACTAAATTATTCATGTGTAAACAAAGAACTGCAGATGCTGGTTGATACCAAAGATAGGCACAAAGTGTTGGAGTAAGTCAGCTGGTCAGGCAGTATCATAGAAACATAGAAACATAGAAAATAGGTGCAGGAGTAGGCCATTCGGCCCTTCGAGCCTGCACCGCCATGCAATATGATCATGGCTGATCATTCAGATCAGTAGCCTGTACCTTCCTTCTCTCCATACCTCCTGATCCCTTTAGCAAAAAGGGCCACATCTAACTCCCTCTTAAATATAGCCAATGAACTGGCCTCAACTACCTTCTGTGGCAGAGAATTCCACAGACTCACCACTCTCTGTGTGAAGAAATGTTTTCTCATCTCGGTCCTAAAAGACTTCCCCCTTATCCTTAAGCTGTGACCCCTGGTTCTGGACTCCCCCAACATCGGGAACAATCTTCCCGCATCTAGCCTCTCCAACCCCTTAAGAATTTTATATGTTTCTATAAGATCCCCCCTCAGTCTTCTAAATTCCAGCGAGTACAAGCCCAGTCTATCTAGTCTTTCCTCATATGTAAGTCCCGCCATCCCAGGGATCAATCTGGTGAACCTTCTCTGTACTCCCTCTAAGGCAAGAACGTCTTTCCTCAGGTTAGGAGACCAAAACTGCACACAATACTCCAGGTGCGGTCTCACCAAGGCCCTGTACAACTGCAGCAGAACCTCCCTGCTCCTAAACTCAAATCCTCTTGCTATGAATGCCAACATACCATTCGCTTTCTTCACTGCCTGCTGCACCTGCATGCTTGCTTTCAATGACTGGTGCACCATGACACCCAGGTCACGTTGCATCTCCCCTTCTCCCAATCGGTCACCATTCAGGTAATACTCTGCTTTCCTGTTCTTGCCACCAAAGTGGATAACCTCACATTTATCCACATTATATTGCATCTGCCATGCATTTGCCCACTCGCCTAATCTATCCAAGTCACTCTGCAGCCTCCTAGCATCCTCCTCGCAGCTAACACTGCCACCCAGCTTCGTGTCATCTGCAAACTTAGAGATGTTGCATTCAATTCCCTCGTCCAAATCATTAATATACACTGTAAATAACTGGGGTCCCAGCACTGAGCCTTGCGGTACCCCACTAGTCACTGCCTGCCATTCCGAAAAGGACCCGTTTATTCCTACTCTTTGCTTCCTGTCCGCCAACCAATTTTCTATCCACCTCAACACTGAACCCTCAATACCGTGTGCTTTAAGTTTGTACACCAATCTCCTATGTGGGACCTTGTCGAAGGCCTTCTGAAAGTCCAGATATAACACATCGACTGGTTCTCCCTTATCCACTCTACTAGTTACATCCTCGAAAAATTCTATAAGATTCGTCAGACATGATTTGCCTTTGGTAAATCCATGCTGACTTTGTCCGATGATTTCACCACTTTCCAAATGTAATGCTATCACATCTTTAATAACTGACTCTAGCATTTTCCCCACTATCGATGTTAGGCTAACTGGTCTATAATTCCCCGTTTTCTCTCTCCCTCCCTTTTTAAAAAGTGGGATTACATTAGCTACCTTCCAGTCCTCAGGAACTACTCCAGAATCTAAAGAGTTTTGAAAAATTATCACTAATGCATCCACTATTTCTGAGGCTACTTCCTTAAGCACTCTGGGATGCAGCCTATCTGGCCCTGGGGATTTATCTGCCTTTAATCCATTTAATTTACCTAACACCACTTCCCGACTAACCTAGATTTCCCTCAGTTCCTCCATCTCTTTAGACCCCCGGTCCCCCGCTATTTCCGGCAGACGGTTTATGTCTTCCTTAGTGAAGACAGAACCAAAGTATTTGTTCAATTGGTCTGCCATCTCCTTGTTCCCTATGATCAATTCACCTGTTTCCGACTGCAAGGGACCTATATTTGCCTTAACTAATCTTTTTCTCTTGACATATCTATAAAAGCTTTTGCAGTCTGTTTTTATGTTCCTTGCCAGTTTTCCCTCATAATCTATTTTCCCTTTCCTAATTAAGCCCTTTGTCCTCCTCTGCTGGACTCTGAATTTCTCCCAGTCCTCTGGTATGCTACTTTTTCTGGCTAATCTGTATGCTTCATCTTTTGTTTTAATACTCTGGAGGTAAAGGATAAAAGGAGCCTGAAGAAGGGTCCTGGCCCGAAATGTGACCTGTTCTTTTCCTCCAGAGATGCTGCCTGACCCGCTGAGTACTCCAGTGCATTGTGTCCATCTAAATTATTCATTATGTGTCAGTCATATATAGAATAATGTAGGAGCACAAGAAGAATGGAAAGCATTTATGCACTCAAAGCCCCACATCCGTCTGCTCCCTCCCCATTCAGAATTGTGCCCTTTACTTTATGTTGCCTTTCCTTACTTTTACTACTGAAGTGCAAAACAATTTTTCTGTATTGCATTTCATCTGCCACATTTCCATCCATTACACCAACCTGTCTATTCCCTCTTGAATTTTATTAAGGGTGAATATTAAGGGTGTCAAAGGTTACGGGGAGAAGACAGGAGAATGGAGTTTAGAGGGAAAAATAGATCAGCCATGTTTAAATGGTGGAGTAGACTTGATTGGCCGAATGGCCTAATTTTGCTCATATCCTCGTAGCTCACTATTTTTCCAAGTACTGTGTCATCTGCAAATTTGGAAATTGTCATTAATATATATTCTTATGAACCTCCACTGAAACTTACCTCTAGTCTGAAAAACAACTTTGTATCACTGCACTCAGTTTCCTGTCACTTACCTGTTACTTTTCAATGTTGTTACTGCTTCTTTTTTATCACATCAGCCTTGTGAGAAGTATGTCATTCGAAAATGTATCCAATGCCTTTTAGAAGTCTATATGCATAACATCAACTGCATTTCATAGAACATAGAACATGGAAAAGTACGGTACAGGAACAGGCTCTTCAGTCTACATTGTGTGTGCCGACCATGATGCCAATTTAAATTAAGGTTGGCACAGTGGTGCAGTGGTAGAGTTGCTGCCCTACAGTGTCAGAGACCCAGGTTCAATCCTGATTATGTGTGCTGTCTATACGGAGTTTTATGTTCTCCCTGTGACCACGTGGGTTTTCTCTGGGTGCTCCAGTTTCCTCTCATACTCCAAAGATGTAAAGGTTAGTAGGTTAATTGGCTTTGGTAAAAATTGTAAATTGTCCTTAGTGTGTAGGATCGTTTCTAGTGTATGCTATGGTTGCTGGTCGGCTCGGACTCGGTGGGCCGAAGGACCTGTTCCCACGCTGTATCTCTGAAGTCTAAAATCTAACTGCACATCTACCAGCTCAAGGTCTGTATTCCTCCATTTCTTACTTGTTCTATTTGTAATTTACCTTTCACAAATCAAGACTGGCTTTTCCTAATCAGGACACACTTGTCCAAGTGATTTCTAATTCAGTTTCTGATTATTGTCCATAAATGTTTTCTCACCACCCAGGTCAAAGTAACTGGTCTTTAGGTCATCCTTGTGCCATTTTTGCACAAGGTTTTAACATTTGCAATATCCAATTCTCAGGTATCTACCTTAGTATCGACAAAATTTTGAAAGATTATGATAGATTCCTCTACATTTTCCATTCTTCATTCCCTTAGGATGCATCCCATATGGATCAAATTATTCCTATTTAAGGACAACAAGCTTTCATAATAATCAGTCTGAAGAAGGGTCGACCCGAAACGTCACCCATTCCTTCTCTCCAGAGATGCTGCCTGTCCTGCTGAATTACTCCAGCATTTTGTGTAAGCCTTCCAGATATCTCTTTTTATCAATTTTTACCCTCTAGTCTCTCGGTTATATCTTTGTTGACACTCCAGTAGCATCTTCTCTCCATTAAATACAGATTTAAAGTATTCATTCAGTACCTATTCAATACACCCTTTCTACCATTCCTTGTCCTTTCAAAGTATGTAGAGTAACCAATTTAGAGCAATATCTGTAGTGGTTTGGAGCTGGGGTAGAGATGTAGTTAGGGTTACGCGGGGTGTTCAAAAACCTGATGGTTGATGTAAGAAAGCTGTTAGATTATACTTGAGACTTTAGAGATGTAGCCTGGCCATTCAGCCCACTGTGTCCGTGCCGACCAGCGAGCCCCCCCCATACACTAGCACTATCCTACACTCTAGGAACAATTTACACTTTACAGAACCAATTAACTTACAAACCTGTACATCTTTAGAGCGTAGGAGGAAACCAGAGCACCTGGGGAAAACCCACGCTGTCACAGGGAGAATATGCAAACTCTGTACAGATAGCATCCATAGTCAAGATCGATCCCGGATCTCTGGCGCTGTGAAGTAGGAACTCTATCACTGCGCCACTGTGCCACCCTGCTGTTGAACTGGAGTAATGGTTCTCAGGCTCCTGCACCATCTTCCCATGCGGCAGTAGTGATAAGGGAGCATGGCAAACGTGGTGTGGTCTGATGATATTAGCTGCCTTCTTGAGATAATGCTCCCTGTAACTCCATTTGATGTGGAGGAGGTCTGTACCCCTGATGGACCAAGTAATTTCTACTATTCAACCTTTGCTGTGAGGTAAAACCGTGTATTTTTAATAATACCCTTGTAAGTCTTCTTATACCTTTGTTGGGGCCTCTACTCTTTTTTATAGAACTGTAAAATTTCTATAATTTAGCTTGAATTTACATAATACTCCTCATGATGATCCAATGAGCTTCACAATCCATTAAGTATTTTTAAAGTGTAACCGCTATCATTATGTGGCAAGGCTACCAAATAATCTACTCAGTGAAGTTAGTTAAAAAATAAATGGAATCTCTTATGCCCATCAGATAGGGCAGGTCACACCTTTCTAATTTTGTGTTAAATAAGTTAGGAACTGTCTCATTCAAAGCGGAATAGTTGAAAATGAAACGTGTACAATTATTATCACTCAGCGTGGGGTGAACTAAATTAAATCTCTATCCATTCAATATCCTTTAACAACCTTTACATCATGCCTGTCTCCACATAACTCTTTCAGTGTCTGGCATTTCTCCCTTGAGGAGAAGGAACGGAAGTGCAAAGTCTGGAAATTCTGGCAAAGAAACATATACATTTGGGATATTTCCAGGACTATCTGCACATTGTTAGCTAAAAGCTATCTTTTCACCAGTTTTCAATTGAGGTTAATTTAGGATATGCGGATGAAATTGATATATTTGTAAGGAAACCTCTCAGTGGATGCCTAATGTAAACGTCATGTGCCTCTGCTGATCTCTTGTAAAATGTTAATGGTGCCCAAAAATATTCACAAATTAGTTGTATTTTTCTAACCGGATTTATAGTTTTTTAAAAAAACTTTCCACCAGCCTTTACAGACTGCACTGTGTCTTTTTAAGAAAATAAAAAGCATTTTTGACATTCCTAGATAACAAACATAATGAAGCCACTTTTACTCTGTACTTGCTGCTGTATGCACATCATTTTGTTGGTTGCTTTTGTGCTTTGCCTATGCCTAAAGACAAACTCAATATTTACATTGTGCTATCAGAGTTCTTAATGATAGCGGAGTCAGGGGGTATGGGGAGAAGGCAGGAACGGGGTACTGATTGAGAATGATCAGCCATGATCACATTGAATGGTGGTGCAGGCTCGAAGGGCCGAATGGCCTACTCCTGCACCTATTGTCTATTGTCTATCAGTGCAAATTGTGCCCATGCAACTTGTAACTTTGGTAAGGTGCTACAAAACTGACAAGCTTGGTGGTTCAACCTTTGCCACCAACCTTTGGATCATAGAAGAGCAGGAAATTATTGGTAAAAGAGGTGAAAGGAGAAAGGAAGAAAGGAGAAAAGAACAGATCAAACTATGTTTTGTGGAAGGCCCAAACATTTCAAAGAAAATATTTGAGATTAAGATCCACACTTACAATCTTAAAAGGGAATCACTTTTATTAAGTGCATCCTCTTAAGTCACAAGACCAGGAAAGATTGCCAAGATCATCACTGCCTGAAGGCTGCCCAGAAAAAACAAGTTAAAATCAGACGTGTGATCAGTTGAAGCTAACTAAAACAGTGCGCACAAGAGAGAATGCCGCACTAGATCAGGGGAAGCAAGAACCAGAGAACAGATGAAGCTGAGAGGAGAAGGATTTAACAGGGACCTGAGGGGCAACTCATTCATCAGTGGTATGTGGAACGAGGTGCCAGAAGACGTAGTTGAGGCAGGTACTATAACAGGATTTAAAAGACACTTGGATAAGTACACGGATAGTAAAAATGTCATTGTTCCATTTGGGGCATATGGCAATAAAACACTCTTGACTTGTGATAGGAAAGATTTAGAGAGTTTGCTAAACACAGGCAAATGGGACATCTAAGATGGGGCATCTTGATCAGCATAGACAATTGGGCCGAGTGGCCTGTTTTCATGCTGTATGACTATAGGGAAGGGGAATGGCAGGGAAGAGAAAGACATTCTGGCCTTCCATCACAGTGAGGAGGTGACTGGAGGAGACTCACTGTGATGGATGTTTTTTGTTTTATGGTGGTTTTTGTGATTGTGTGTTTTATTGCTTTCTTTTTTATTGCCTCTCATTGTTGACTGTGGGTAACATAATTTCGTCCAAAAACATGTTTTTGGACGACAATAAAGGTTATTCTATTCTATTCTATACAGTCTGACCAGATTAGTCTGAAGAAGGGTCTCGACCCAAAACATCACCCATTTCCTTCTATCCAGAGATGCTGCCTGTCCTGCTGAGTTACTCCAGCATTTTATGTCTATCTTTGAGGTAAACCAGCATCTGCAGTTCCTTCCTACACATTTCAGTATGGAAAGATGTGATGGAAAGAAATGGGATGGGTTAATAACAATTCAATCATAAACATGAATTTCAGAGATGCTAATATGGAGGGTGAGAGGGTGGAAAGATGGTGAATTGTAGTAAAGGAATTTAGACAATGAATCTCTCAAGATGAAGGCACAATCACTAAAGTTGGGCTAGAGGCAAGGATACTAGATTCAGGACCATGGGGATATGGGTGGGGTTCAGTAGAGGATCCAGAGCAGCAGGAGGTGATCCTTATACCATAGTAAAGTTTCTGACAGAGGTTAATTTTTCCTTGAGGCAGAGGTGCACTCCAGCAATGAAGATATGAGCACGAATGACATTCTGCACAGACTCCTGCCAAGGTTTGATATTAGTGGATGTATTGGACTTATTATGTTTCCATAATAAATCTTTGGAGGCAGATTGTCAGATTATCTGAACAGCAATGAAATGCATCTTAAGGTGGCCATGGACATTCTTTCACCGATCTGCCAAATATACAGCAGGAGTGGATGAAAATTCATGTACAACTATAATAAACACAGGTAAAAGGATTAAGTTCAGTTTCAGTCAACATTCTTTGAAAGCAAAATAAGAAGCTGCCTGGTAGGAGACTAAGGTGCAGGTATATGAACACTTTTTTCTTGACAGTTGGGATTTAAGTTGATATAATCCATGTGTTGAATTTAGTTTTTAACACTATAAGCATGACACTACTGGGCAGCTGCAGTGGTATCCTAGATCTAGCTGTTCACTTTGGCCCACCCCAGTAGTTCTAGACAGGAAACTGCCCAAAACTAACGTCTGCAAAATGCTGTTCTGAAAAGGGGAAGTTGTAAATAGAGAAAACATCAAGGAAACGTCAAAAGACCAGGATTCCAGTAGACGGATATCAGCATCAGGCAAAACATTTAACTTGATTTCCCACTCGCCCTTCTCCCAGAGCTAACTCTACTGCACACAGCCCTGAGTGACACTGCGGGGAATCCATGACGGTGACCTCATAACACCAGAAGAGGTCTAGTGATCATAATGCCATTAGTTTCAATATCATTATGGAGAAGGTCAAATCTGGACCAAGGGTTGAGATTTTGGATTGGAGAAAGGCTAATTTTGAGGAGATGAGAAAGGATTTAAAAGGAGTGAAATGGAAATTGTTGTTTTATGAAAAGGATATAATAGAGAAATGGAGGATATTTAAAGGTGACATTTTGAGAGTACAGAGTCTTTATGTCCCTGTTCGGTGGAAAGGAAAGAATAATAATTTGAAAGAGCCGTGGTTTTCCAGGGAAATTGGACACTTGGTTCGGAAAAAGAGGGAGATATACAATAAATATAAGCGGCAGGGAGTAAAAGACGTACAGGTATGTAGGTTAATTGGCTGGGTAGATGTAAAAAATTGTCCCTAGTGGGTGTAGGATAGTGTTAATGTACGGGGATCACTGGGCGGCACGGACTTGGAGGGCCGAAAAGGCCTGTTTCCGGCTGTATATATATGATATGATATGATAAAGAATGTAAAAGGAATCTTAAAAAGGAAATTAGAAAAGCGAAAAAAAGATATGAGGCTGCTTTGGCAAGTAATGTAAAAGTAAACCCCAAGGGGTTCTACAGATATGTCAATAGCAAAAGGATAGTGAGGGATAAAATTGGTCCATTAGAGAGTCAGAGTGGACAGCTATGTGCTGAGCCGGAAGAAATGGGGGAGATATTAAACAATTTCTTTTCTTCGGTATTTACCGAGGAGAAGGATATTGAATTATGTGAGGTAAGCGAAACAAGTAGAGTAGTGATGGAAATTAGGAGGATTAAAGAAGAGGAGGTACGGACACTTTTGAAGAATATAAAAGTGGATAAGTCTCCAGGTCCTGATAGGATATTCCCTAGGACATTGAGGGAAGTTAGTGCAGAAATAGCAGGGGCTATGACGGAAATATTTCAAACGTCATTAGAAACAGGGATGGTGCCGGAAGATTGGCGCATTGCGCATGTTGTGCCTTTGTTTAAAAAAGGTTCTAAAAGTAAACCTAGCAATTATAGACCTATTAGTTTGACGTCTGTGGTGGGAAAATTAATGGAAAAGATACTTAGGGACAATATATATAATTATTTGGATAATCAAGGCCTGATTAGAAACAGTCAACATGGATTTGTGCCTGGAAGGTCATGTTTGACTAATCTTCTTGAATTTTTTGAAGAGGTTACCAGGGAAATTGATAAGGGCAAGGCTGTGGATGTTGTCTATATGGACTTCAGTAAGGCATTTGACAAGGTTCCACATGGAAGGTTGATTAAGAAGGTTAAATCATTGGGTATTAATAGTGAGGTTGCAAGATGGATTCAACAATGGCTGAATGGGAGATACCAGAGGGTAACGGTTGACAATTGTATGTCAGGTTGGAGGCCAGTGTCTAGTGGAGTGCCCCAAGGATCTGTGTTGGGTCCACTGTTGTTTGTCATTTACATTAATGATCTGGATGATGGTGTGGCAAATTGGATTAGTAAATATGCAGATGATACTAAGATAGGTGGAGTAGTTGATAGTGAGGTAGATTTTCAAAGTCTACAGAGAGACTTGGGCCTTTTGGAAGGGTGGGCTGAAAGATGGCAGATGGAGTTTAATGCTGATAAGTGTGAGGTGCTGCATTTTGGTAGGACAAATCAAAATAGGACGTACAGGGTAAATGGTAGGGAATTGAGGAATGCAGTGGAACAGAGGGATCTGGGAATAACTGTGCATTGTTCCCTGAAGGTGGAATCTCATGTGGATAGGGTGGTGAAGAAGGCGTTTGGTATGCTTGCCTTTATAAATCAGAGCATCGAGTATAGAAGTTGGGATGTAATGTTGAAATTGTACAGGGCATTGGTGAGGCCGAATCTGGAGTATGGTGTGCAGTTCAGGTCGCCAAATTATAGGAAGGATGTCGACAAAATGGAGAGGGTACAGAGGAGATTTACTAGAATGTTGCCTGGGTTTCAGCACTTAGGCTACAGAGAGAGGTTGAACAGGTTGGGTCTTTATTCTTTGGAGCGTAGAAGGTTGAGGGGGGACTTGATAGAGGTTTTTAAAATTTTGAGAGGGACGGACAGAGTTGACGTGGGTAGGCTTTTCCCTTTGAGAGTGGGGAAGATTCCAACAAGGGGACATAGCTTCAGAATTGAGGGACAAAGGTTTAGGGGTAACATGAGGGGGAACTTCTTTACTCAGAGGGTTGTGGCTGTATGGAATGGGCTTCCGGTGGAAGTGGTGGAGGCTAGCTCGATTTTATTATTTAAGAGTAAATTGGATAGGTATATGGATAGGAGGGGATTGGAGGGTTATGGTCTGAGTGCAGGTAGATGAGACTAGGTCAGGGAGAATGGTCGGCGTGGACTGGTAGGGCCGGACAGGCCTGTTTCCATGCTGTAGTTGTTATATGTTATATATGTTATATGTTACATGTTTAGTTTAGGAATTAAATCACACAGTGTGTATCGATCAATTGTTGTTCATTTGAATTAGGATTAAAGTCAATCAGTGAATGGATTTGGGATTTTAAGCAGGTGAAGTGCAGATTGTGCAATATGACTTTGGATCACAGGCATCCATGAACATAATGGGACCATGAAAGAAGCAAGCCAGGATTGCACTATTGTTATCAATCATCAGACCCATTGCCACTGAAACATAGGATCTTGAATTTGCAACAAACAAACAGCAGGAGCCACAAATGCAAAAGTGGGTTCAGTTTAGTTTAGAGATACAGCATGGAAACAGGTCCTTCGGCCCACTGAGTCTGCACCAAGCACTATTTTACACAAAATGGACAATTTAAAATCTTTACCGAAGCCAATTAACCTACAAACCTGTACGTCTTTGGAGTTGGAGGAAACCAGAGCACCCGGAGAAAACCCACAGGTTCACAGTGGGAAAGTACCAACTCCATACAGACAGCACCCATAGTCAGGATTGAACCCAGGTCTCTGGCACTGTAAGGCAGCAACTCTGTAAGTGCCGCTCTGGAATATTGCAGGTCTGCTTGTGTGCGACTTAAAAGGACAGAGTTTGCCTTCTTCATTTAAAGCAGGTCACATTGATAGATTCAAATCAAGTGAAACGATGGATCAAATTTCTGATCTTTACTTGTCGGGCCTCTTGACTGCTACCATCCTCACCATGAGTATCCATCTCTAACACCACATTATTCAATCCAGTGATAAAGCTGCTCCAGTTTCTCCCTCTCATGACACTTCACCCCAAACCCCTCTACCACTTCCAGCAATGCAGCCAGCAGACAAACCCCATTTAGAGTACTCCAGCCACGATGTCACCTATGGTCATCCTGTGGACCTATGGTCATTCAGACCATATGGTCTGAAGAGTGTGTGCAACGCCCAAAATCACACACAGCTAATTTGACCATAAGACCATAAGCCATAGGAGCACAATTAGGCCATTTAGTCCATTGTGTCTACTCCGCCATTCAGTCATGGCTGATCTATTTTTCTCTCTCAACTCCATTCTCCTGCCATTTCCCCATAAACTTTGATGCCCTTACTAATCAAGAATCTAATTTGTGGAATGTTATAAGGCCATGCCATTGACATTCCACAAGTACTCAACACCCAATGCTTTCACTTCATTTTGGCCCTAGATCAAAACCGGTACAAGTCCATCACAGGTAACCATTTTACCACGTGTTCTTGAGCAAGGATGATTTTTTTATGCCATGGAAGTTAGTCTGATGCAATCAAAAAGAACCTCTCTGAGTTACCTGTCAGAGCTGCACAGAAATTGGGTATGAGCAGAGCAACTTTGATGCATTTACAGCACAAGCACCTGATCATTATCTCGAGCTCGTCTCGAATTGTTAGAACAAAAGAAAAATATTCTGCAAAATAATAATACTGGAGACTAGCCAATATTGTTCCTTTGTCTGGACAGTGGCCAATATTGTTCTGTGTTTAAGAAGGGAATCCTGGAAATTATAGGCCGGTTTGCCTCATTTCTGGTCGAGAAGCTATTGGATAGGATTTACTCACTTTTGGAAGAGAAGTTGGTTATTTAGTGATGGGCAGTATGGCTTTGTTTGTGATAGATCATGTCTTACAAACTTTATTGAGTTTTTTGAGGAGGTGCGGAGGGTAGGGCAGCGGATGTTGTCTACATGAATTTAATAAGGCATTTGCTAAATTTCCCAATGGTCGGCTGATCCACAAGATTAAAATACATGGGATCCACGGTGACTTCATAGTTTGCATTCAGAACTAGCTTAATCAAAGAAGACAAAGGGTTATGGTGGAGACCAAGCGTAGACTGGGCGATCATTTCGCTGAACACCTTCGATCAGTCCGCCTTCGCCAATGCGACCTACAGGTTGCAGATATGGCAAGTCACTTAATACCATTAATGTACAGAGGATTCTTGGGGTCAAAGTCCATAGTTCCCTGAAATTGGCAACACAAGTAGATGGAGTCCTGAGGAAGGCATATGTTACGCTTGCTTTCATCGGTTGGGACATTGAGTGTAAGAGTCAAGAAGCCATGTTGCAGCTTTATAGCTTTGGCTAGGCTGCATTTGGAGTATTTTGTGTAGTGCTGGTTGTCCCATTACAGGAAGGATATGGAGGTTTTGACGTGGGTTGAGAAGAAGTTTACCAGAACAATGCTTGGATTAGAGGGATATTTGATTTAAACTTAAAGTATAGGTATGACCTAGCCTTGATATCTCTTCTGAGCGATGGACTCATGCAAATCTCATGGAGGGTTAGCCTAGGATGGGAAAACTTCACCAACTTCAGAAGGCGCCAGTATGTTAGAATTGATCAGTGAAATTCGATAGAACTAAAAAAAACATGAAAATATGAGCAGGAATAGGCCATCTGGTCCCTCAAGCCTGCCCCACCCTTGACCTTCACCTCCTCTGTGCCAGTTCTTCATAGCCCTCAATTTCCCCATTTAAAGAAAATATCTATCTCCTTTTTTAGGAACTCCAGCGATCTAGTTTTTGTGGCTGATTGGGTTGAAAACTCCAGAAATTCACTACTCACTGTGAGGCGAAAGAGGTGATATCACTGGATATTTTTGTTAAATTGATGAGATGCAATGATAACAGCAAGAAAGACCTGCCAAAACCCATAGTCATTAACCAGGATGTTTCAACAAATGTGTTATTTCAAAGAGCCCTCTCTTTGTAGCTGTGCCAGCTTATTTCAAAACATTCTGCACCTGGAGGACGACTTGGCAGAGTATTCGATGCTGGGGCCAAAGTGAAGCGTCTAATTGTGTTGAGATTGGAGTCAGATGAAAAATGGCCGAGAGGCAGTACAAACCTCCATAGTAACGGAAGGAAATATTCTCTTAAATAGCAGTGTTGCGACCAAAACAACATGACCTAAGTGCTATTTATGTGTGCGTTGTAATGTTACAATGAATGTTGCCATATTAGTGAGAAAACCAAAGTTTCAAAGAAAGAACATATAGTGCTTTGAAAGGCTGGTCCTCTCACACATCAAATCCAGCATCCCTGCCTCACTGGACTCGCATCAATTTGCATACAGGACAAACAGATCCACAGAGGACGCCATCTCTCTGGCTCTTCACACTGTCCGGACTCACCTCGAGAGACAGGGCACGTACGTGAGGATGCTATTCATTGACTATAGCTCTGCCTTCAACACGGTCATCCCCACCAAGCTCATCACCAAACTCCACCAGCTAGGCCTCAGCTCGTCATTATGTGACTGGATCCTGAACTTCCTGCTGGAGCGACTGCAGGCAGTGAGAATGGGCCCGCACCTGTCCTCCACTATCACCCCGAGTACCGGCACACCACAGGGCTGTGTTTTGAGCCCCATGCTCTACGCCCTATTCACACATGACTGTGTTCCTGCATTCGACACCAACACCATTGTCAAGTTTGCAGATGACACAACGGTGATCGGGCTGATCACCAACGGTGATGAAACAAACTACAGAGCGGAGGTGCAGAACCTGGCGGACTGGTGCTCAGTTAACAACCTGTCCCTAAACACCTCCAAGACTAAGGAGCTGATCATCAACTTCCGTAGATCACACAACGGGGAATACGCTCCGATCTTTATCAATGGGGACAGTGTGGAGAGAGTGTCCAGCTTCAAGTTTCTGGGCACTCACATTTCGGAGGACCTCACATGGTCCACTAACACTGCTGCGCTGGTCAAGAAGGTGCAGCAACGACTGTTCTACCTGAGAACACTGAAAAGGTCTGGTCTGCCCCAACAGCTGCTGACGACCTTCTACCGCTGCATCATAGAGAGCATCCTAATGCATGGCATCCCTGTATGGTATCTCAGCTACACGGAGGCAGAGAGGAGAGCTCTTCAGCGGGTAATCCATAGAGCTCAGAAGAATATCGGAACACAGCTACCAGCCTTGGAGGACATCTACAACACACGATGCCTCAGAAAAGCCACCAGCATTCACAAAGACTCCTCACACCCCTGCAATAGTCTGTTTGAAATTCTACCATCGGGCAGACACTACAAGGCCTTCTACGCCCGCACCTCCAGACTCAGGAACAGCTTCATCCCCAGGGCCATAGCTGCTATGAACCGGTCCTGCTGAGCTGGATGGTCACATCGCACAGTGAACTGGCACAGACCTACTTGAACTTTATACTGTTCTAAAACTGTTTCTAATTTTGTTTCACTGGGTTGTATAAATTTATACTGATTAGCTAATTAATTTATTGCATCGTATGGAAGGCGCATTCCCAATCTCGTTGTACCCCTGCACAATGACGATAAAGAAATATTGCATTGTATTGTATATAGAACAGCACAGCACAGGGAAAGGCTCTTTGGCTTACCATGTTTGTGCTGATCATGATGCTAATTTAAAGTGTACATCTGCCCGCATATCGTCTACCTCTCTCAATTTCTTGCCTCTTCATGCATCTATTTAAATGTCTCTTAAACGTTGTTATCGGATCTGCTTCCACCACTTCTCCTGGTAGTATATCCCAGGGATCTACAATTCTCTGCGTAAAAATTTGCTACCTAAATCTCCTTCAAACTTTTCCCATCTCACCTGAAAGCTATGCCCTCTCGTATTTGACATTTCCACCCTTGGAGAAAGACTGGCTATCTTCCCTGTCTATGCCTCTCATAATTTTACATACTTTCATTAGGAAACCCCTCGGCTCCAATGCAAAGCAATCCATGTTTGTCCAACATCTATCTCCTTTTAAATCTCTAATCCAGGCAGCCCTACGGTTAAAGAGATACTGTATACACTCAAGAGTTTCAAGAACGATTGAAGTTTTTGGAAAACTAATCCCTCCCTCACATTGCATTTGTTTGTATGACTATTTGAAATGATGAAAACTACTTGAAGTAGTTTTATAATGGCACTCCCATTTGGTTGTTGTGAAAAGCAGATTTGCTTTGCCATTCTTAGAATTAAAGAGTCATACAGCATGAACATCCCAGCTTCTCTTCACAAAAGACTGATGGAGGCCAATGTGTCGAGAGCCTTCCTGATCACCCCATCTATCTGTGACACCACGTTCAGGAAATTATGCACTCCAATGTCCCTCTGCTCTATAACACTGCGCAGGATCCTGCCATTCATTGTGAAGGTCCTGCCCTGATTTGACTTCCCAAAATGCAACACGTCACACTTATATGCATCAAACTCCATTGACCATTTCTCAGCCCACTTGCCCAACTGATCATGATCCTGCTGTAACTTCTCATAACCATCTTCGCTATCTACGATATCACCTATTTTAGCAAAATCTGCAAACATATATAGCAGTCTGCCAATACCTTTCTATTCCATGATATTTCCTGAGCTCATCTAAACTTCTACAATGTTGTGAGGGTACCTGCCTCCACTACCCCTCATGCAGTGAGGTTCATGTTTTAACCACCCCTGGCTGAGAAAGTTCTGCCTCAGGTTCTATCCCTTACATGTTTTACAAAACCTAAACTCTCTGTTTACAGGCACCTCTGTTCAGAGGAAAAGGTCCTCACTTTCCACCCCATTTATGCCCCTCATAATTTTGAAAACCTCAATTATATCCATTTTCAGCTTTTCCCACAGCACAGAAAACAAGCCCAGCCTACCAGTCTCTCATCGATGCTGAAATGCTCCATTCCAGGCAATGACTTCATGAATCTCCTCTGCAACCTGGATTTTTTTCCCTGGATACCATGAAAATGTTAAATTTAAAAAAACCAGATTAATAGGTATCTCAAACCTAAAGATAGAATGTCTAAAAATATACCAAATCTTTAGCAAAAATCATGTGATTAAGATCTGTATTTTTTCTCTTTCCTAAAAGGTTACATGACTTTTGGGAGGAAGAGATTCGAAATGGAGGGGACCTTGAATATAACCTTCGTAACATGAGTGCAAAGAATGTTTTATGAATTGTACCTTTCATTCGGCCTTTGTCTCTCTTTCATTGGGAATCTTAGGGGTTCAAAGGCATGTAGCATGGGGTGAGTTTCCATATCTGTTCCCCTGATCATCCACCATTTTTCCATGGAGGTTCAAGACTGCTTTTTAAGAATTTTATGCCATTTCTTTGGAGCTGAAGGTTGCGCTTAAACATTACTCCATGATCTCTGAATGTTTGGATATTATAAATTCGTTGGTGTTGTTTATTAGCTGGAATGGGTGACGATATTAGATGACTGATGCAATACTAGGCTATCCAAAGGACGAAGGTAGTATGAAAAATGAAAATAAACTGACACGTTTCTGAGGAGTAAAACTCTGTGGAAGTTCTAAACCGTGCTGATATATTGTCGTTGCAGTCCTGTGGAATAGAATTATGTTATCTTGAAGTCAGAAACAACTGGTGTGTCCTGGCTAATATTTATTCTTTAACCAACTCTACTAAAATTCTGTAGCTTGCCACTGTGGGATCTTTCAGTACATTAATTAGTCGCTATGTTTCCTATTCTCCACGGATAATTGTTTGGCTGTAAAAAAAATTGGGATGTCATGAAATACAACTTTCTTTTTATTTTCTCTCAGTCTCAAGGGCCATATTCCGGCAAGAGATTCTCGATCACCAGCCAGAAGGAGAGCCCTAAATTGCTGCCAAGCCCCTGATGTATTCCCTTGCTCTGGCACAAGGCCAGAGTGCATCCATATTGTGGTACGTGCTTGCCCCTGCCATGTTCATGAGGTAAACTCTCTCTGTATACCCAGCTCATAAATCTTTACAAAACACAAGTTGAAAATATAACAATTTATGAAAAAAGGAAAGTAAAATCAGGCCCAAGAGTCTGGCAATTTTTTGATTTATCTCAATCCCATCTCTCTTCATTGGAACAATGCTCGACTCCAGTCATTAACTCCGCATGTGTCCTGACTGAGTTCTTAGACTGAACACGTGGGAATATTGTGGATACGAATGTACATACCGAATCACAGGGCACTGCTTCAGGGCTAAAAACTTTACTTCAAATTAATTAATGTGGTTTATACTGTAACCATGAACTGCTGGCAAAACAAAACACAATAAAGATACATTTATATTCTATTAATATTGAGTAATTAATACCTCTGCCAGAAACTAATACACAGACTTATTTCCTTCTAAAAATAAATGCAACATTTTTCCTTCTCACAGCTTTATCTATTGCTATGCCGCCTATGTGTCTTTGCTCACTCATCATTGTCTTTTAAGGGGCTCTATTTGTAGTTGTTTTTTGGATTGATGTCAAATATTTTTTGCCGACTTGATTTGACAATTTGACAAAATGAACTGCCACAAATGGTATTGCTGTGTTTGGAAAATTCTTCAGATTTAGGTCTTTTAGAAAGTAACAGGAAACTGTGAGTCAAGAGATACTTTGTTTCAGCACCGAGTCAAATAAAACAACATCACCTCTTATTAATATAGTACCTTTCACATGTTAATATGTTCCAAAGCACTTTGCAGGAACGTTATCAAACAAGATTTTAAACGGACATTAGAGATTCAAATTAGCTAATATTGGTTAAGGACTTAAAGAATATCTTAAAAGAGGAAAGAAATGGAAAGTATCAGAGTTTGGGATTTCCTTCCAGATTTTGATTTAATTTATTTTTCTACTAAACTGCTCAGATTAAAGTTCCAACTCGCATTTCATGCAAATAAATGTAACTGTTTGCTATTTTTGAGAGAAAATAATGCCTTGTCTCAGATGATCTGACCATAGCACATTTTGTAGCAAAATATTGACTCACATTTCCTGTTTACATCCAAAAGGGGGTGGTGGATAAGTTTCCCGGTTTCTTCCCCTTCCTACATCTTCTGGCGCATGTCTGGATGAAATCAGCAAATACCCAGCAAAATAATTATTCAGCTTTTTCTACTTCAAAGCACGTATAATGTAAATCTGATACATTTCCCTGATTGCATTGGCCAAACATTTTACAATTTTGCACTATGTATATGAAGAGTTAAAATTGAATATTTTCAGCCATTCTGCACCAATAAATACAAACATCATAACCTTTCCCACCTCTCTACTTAGTTGAACAGTAACAACTTAATTCTTCTCCTGTACAACAAGTCTCAATATATTTGGAGTAAAATTGGGGAAACAAGGAACTGCAAATGCTGGTTTACAAAAAAAAGAGACAAAGTGCTGGACAAACTCAGCAAGTCTACAATATCTCTGGAAAACATGGATAGGTGACTTTTCGTTTAGGAACCTTCTTCAGAGAGATTGTGGGGGGGGGGGGGGGGGGGGGTGTTGAGGGGAAGGAAAGCTGGAAGGGGCAGGACAAAGCCCAGCAGATAATATTTGAAGTAAAGCCCTATGGTGGTATGAAATTTTGATGCTAATTTGCCAAGATATTAGAAGCTAACGTTAAGTTGCTGAGAATAAACTGTCTTAAGATGGATTATTTACATTGGGCTACCGGTCATATTTCCTGACTCTCAACAACGCTCTTTTGTTCTTTGTGTCTTCTACTTTTCATTTTCTTCTTTCCAGTGATGAGCATAATGCAAATCTTTAAGTTGACATCCATAAAATGGTGAACCATGCAGGGTCCCCTCACACATGTGGGCACGGAAATTGCTGTTGTCACTCACCCCATTCACAGGCATTGTAGCAAACCTCCATTACACACACCGACACACAAGAAATTGTTGGAATCTTGAGCAAAACACAAAGTGCTGGAGTTTGTGGAGTTTATATTTTCTCTCTCTGACTGCAGAGGTTTTCTGGGTGTTCCGGTTTTCTGCCATAACCAAAACCCATACAAAGAATGGTGATTGTAAATTGCCCCTAGTGTGCAGATGAATGGTATAATTTGAGGAGGGGGGAGTTTGATGAGAATGAGAATAAAAAATGGGTTGATATAGGATTAGTGTGAAAGACATCCATACCAAAATTTGGAAAGATTGGACATCTTGTGCCTGTTTCCTTTACGTAATGTGACTGGAGAGGTCCTCTCCAAGATCAGGCAACATTTCCAATGCTGTATTTAATTCTAAGCAACATATGTGAGCTGGAAATACAACCAACTAATGGTAGTCAGGCTCCACACCCAACTTCATCCTGGATGCAGAATTCCCTGTGGTGCTGTGCTGTCCTTGGACAAAGGACCAGCTTGTGTACTGAGGGCGATGCAATGTTTTTCTGATTTTATCTCAGTTAAGTAGGCCACATATAAATGTAAAACCAGATCCATGCCTTTCCACTGCAATCATAATTCCATAAAACAGTATGTTTGTAATTCTGTCAGCATTACAAAATTGGTGTTATATTTAGTCATTGAAATAAATTATAATTCTTTAGCAGTGCAGCCAGGAATGAGTTATCGGCATTAGTACAAGGAATTGTGTGTAATTTTAGATTTAAACTCGTGATGTGGTAATTTTAGTACATAGAACTGTGGAATTTTACAGCACATGCCGGTTGTTGATGCTAACTTAGTCCTTTTGTCATTTACGTTAAATTGCACTCTTCTTTGTCTTATGGATACCATGACAAAGAAGGCAGAAGTGTTGAAACAATAGGGAGTAACCAATTCAATGTAGACTGCCCCTCTTTGTTCTTTTTCCATCTGTGTTTCATTGCATTAAGCACAGAATCCCATTGCCTTTTTGCTATGGATTTTTCAGTGGTCACTGAAAAGCTGGACCCAGTCAACTTTTGGATCCCAGATCAATGGCCTAAGGAGGACATCAAGTCCAGTCAAAATAATGATCAAAACAGACCTCTAAGAGTTAGCCACATACAACCATTCCCCTGCACAATTTCCAAATCCTTTCCAATTATTATTTGTTAATTACTTTGCCAATTCCCTTTCAAAAGCCATAGTGGCCTCTGTTCTGACAACAGATTACATTTCTGTCTGACAGCTCTTCTCTAAAAAAATATAATTCTACTTCTCTCTTCATTCTTGAATACATGCCTCCAGTAATGGAATCATCGACAAGGAGAAATAGTTTATTTGTGTCTACCTCATATGTTAAATATAATTATCACACCACCTCTTTTTATTTTAATACAATGCATTCACTTTCATGAATCTTTCCTCACAAGTAATCTTTCTCATCATTGTCATAACCTTTGTGTATTTCCTCCAGATTTCATGAAGCTTTTAACTCCTTTTCAGGATCATATAAATCCAGGGAGAATATTTAAATCAAGTGTAACCAACAATGGAATGGGTTTAGAATTATGTCTTAGTTTTTTTTAAAACTCGGGGTGCCTCTAAATGAAAGTACCGAATCTCTTGGCTCTCTGTTTAGGCTTTATAATGATATAGTTCCATCTTGAAAAGTATCTGTTGCACTTTTTAGCACATATAAAAAGGAAATTAGTTATCTTGTCAGCTTTACTCCTTTTCTGAAGGTTTAGAATGGTTCCAGGAGAATAGCTTCACGTTGTCATTCTAAACCAAGAATTTAGGGTTGGTCATTCTAAACCAAGGATTTCTTACACATACGTAAGCCTTGAAAATATTACTGGACTATTCAGCCAGAAGGAACATAATTGTTTTGCCTGGTTCTATCCTTGACCACGGTCCATACATGTCCAATTCAAAATGAGGTCATTGTGGGGAGAGGTGTTGGAGAAACCTTTGGCATTTTATGCTTGCTGTTACAGGGGATGTAGACAAATTGTAGATCTCCACCACCAAACTATTAACTAATTCTGTATAAATCGGCGGTTGGACCTGGGACCGTCCAAAACTGGATTGCTCTGCTTCTAAATGGTTCCATTTGCTGAGGATGTCAATTATCTATTTCCAACCAAGCCTCAATTTATTCCCGATGGAGTCCAGCCATGGTGACATGTTGATCGCACATTGCTCTCATATGCTAAGGATATATTCCTGATCTTCCAATCTACCTCATTGTGGGGCCTGGAACTATTTTTTAATACCTGCACTTTCTCTGTAGCTCTAACACTATATTCTGTACTTGTTATTTACCTTTTTTTAAACTGTTGTATTCTGTATGGTCTGCCCGGATAGCACAAAATATAAAGCTTTTCACTGTATCTTGACAATAATAAACCAACATCAATCCCAATCTAGATTCAAGTACACGATAGTTCATTGTGACTGACTGCCATTGTTTTCATTTGGTTCAAATGCAAAAAAAAAGAAAAGAATGTTTGCTTTTTGTGCAGAGTACAAATTATATCAAAAATTGAAATTAAATAAAATTAATTTATTCTGGTTATTCTTGCTTAAACCCTCTGTGACCTCATGTTTTATCTTCGATGGAACTTAAGGAAGTATTAAATGGAATCTCAAAATGATAGATTATATCCCCTTCAAAATGCTGAGCCCTTTGGAAAGATCAGTTGGGTTTATACTGTGAATTTCAAGGTCAATGCAGTCTGTATAAATAACAAATAAATATAGAAAATTGCAGAAGGAGAAATGGAAAGTATGAGCTTAGTGGGAGGAATCAGATGTAGAGCTTAGCTTTGAGATACAGCGTGGAAACAGGCCTTTCAGCCCACCGAGTCCATGCCGACCTTTAATCACTCGTACACTAGTTCCATGTCCTGCACGCTAGAGACAATTTATAGAAACCAATTAACCTACAAATCTGCACATCTTTGGAATGTGGGCAGAAAGCGAGGCACCCGGAGAAAACCCACGCAGTCACAACACCCATAGTCAGGATTGAACCCAGGTCTCTGGCACTGAGGCAGCAGCTCTACCAGTGTATCAGATGTAATAGCAGACATAAATTTATATCAGGACAAAGCAATTTTAACCTTGCACTGAAACAAACCTGATGTGCAATTCTTGTGCAACATCACCCCTCAAACAAATTTAGCCACATGGCATGATACTACGTTGACAAGAGCGAGTTAAATAAAAAGTTTCAAATAGCTTTTAAAAGTTCCCTTTCCTGTGAACTTTTGAATCTTAGCCTAGAGCTGACTGTTCTATTTGTATGTTTCCTAGAAAATATTAAAATTGACCTGCACTGATCCCCAGACACATGGAGAGAGCAGAGTGGATCTTTTTCGTATTATGCAAACTAATAATTACAGTCAAAAGAGTCGAGATAGAGAGAAGCAAAAGGGATTCCTCTTTTCTCCCTCCATTCGGTGGTTATTTGGGAGGTAATGTTTGTGTCCTTGGATAGTTCTCTTCTGGTTTGTGGAGGAGTGTGTTGCGTGGGAAACCACTGGTGATTTCCTGTTACATCTGTGGTGTAGAAAAGCCCTGTAGTGAGGGGCTATCACAGTACCGCACTCTTTCAGAATAAGCACCCTCCATAAAGTCCGCTCTGTCCAATCTGTTACCATCTGTATGTTTGGTTAATATTTTAATATGACTTGTGATTTTTCCCTTTTGTAAACACATCACAACAGAACTGACAGAAA
Source organism: Rhinoraja longicauda (assembly GCF_053455715.1). NCBI lineage: Eukaryota > Metazoa > Chordata > Chondrichthyes > Rajiformes > Arhynchobatidae > Rhinoraja > Rhinoraja longicauda. Next base: position 62,258,045 of record NC_135953.1, on the reverse strand, counting down.
ACCCAATTGAAAGATAAGTATATTGTCTGGAAAAGAGCTGAGCTAGAGAGACCAGAGAGGAATTGGACCACTTCCTAAACTCACACATTGTGAATGATCTCTTGGTCAACATGCTGGAATCTGGTTGGCACTAGCAGAACCACATCCAGCCTGAGACAGGAGAAAAAGGGAGGTAAGCATGAAAATAACCACAAAATTGATAGGACAGCACCCAAGTACCCTGCTTCTCTCCTCAACATCACAGGGTAAAGAGAGGAAACATCTGATTTCTCAGATAAGATTTAATCTTAAGGTCAATCGGATAACCTAAACCTTGGTTGAAAGCTTCAAGTTCCTAGGAGTAAATGTCACCAGCAACTTGTCCAGATCTAGCCATATCGAAGCATTAGCCAAGAAAGCACATCAACACCTCTACATCTTTTGAAGGCAAAGGAAGTTCGGCATGTCCCCAACAACTTTCACCAACGTCTACAGATGTGTTGTAGAAATCAGCAATGCGTCATAGCAGGGTTTGGAAATAGCTCCATTCAAGACCGCAAGAAATTACAGACTTGTGGATGCAGCCCAGACCATCACACAAACCAACCTCCCTTCTATTGACTCCATCTACGCTTCACGCTGTCTTGGCAAGGCCACCAACATAATCAAGGATGAGTCTCACCCAGTCACTCCCCCTTCTCCCATCTCCCATCAGGCAATAGGTACAGAAGTGTGAAAATGCATACCGCCAGAGACAGTTGCTGCTATCAGGAAAATTAACCATTCTACCAACTAGAGAGCGGTTCTGAGTTACTATCTACCTCATTGAAAACCCTCTGACTATCTTTAATCGAACTTCACTGGACTTTATCTTACACAAAATGTTATTCCCTTTATCATGTATCTGTATACTGTGGACGGCTCAGTTATAATTACGTGTAGTCTTTCCGCTGACTGGTTAGCACGCAACAAAAGCTTTTCACTGTACCTCGGTGTACCATTTAGAACGGAGATGAGGAAAAACTTTTTCAGTCAGAGTTGTAAATCTGTGGAATTCTCTGCCTCAGAAGGCAGTGGAGGCCAATTCTCTGAATGCATTCAAGAGAGAGCAAGATAGAGCTCAAGGATAGCAGAGTCAGGGGGTCTGGGGAGAAGGCAGGAACGGGGTACTGAGTGAGAATGATCAGCCATGATCACATTGAATGGCGGTGCTGGCTCGAAGGGCCGAATGGCCTACTGCACCTATTGTCTATTGGTGCACGTGACAATAAACTGAACTATACTAAACCTAGATACCATGAAACTATTCAAAGGAAAACGAAGGCTTTCCCTCAGTATCCCAAAATGTAATCCATCCTTCCCAACATAAACTAGAAGAAGAGAGACACAAGAAACTGCAGATGCTGGAGTCTTGAGCAAAATACAAAGTGATGGATGAACTTAGCAGATCAGGCAGCATTTTGCAGAGGGAATGAACAGACAATGTTTTGAGTTGGGAACCTTCTGCAGACTTAAGCCAAGAATCTATTGAAAAGAGGGAAAAGTATGGATGATGTTGATATATAAAGCACCTGGTGCATCCTTTTCAGGACATTTGAAAGCATTGTGCAGCCAGTCAATTAAGTCTTGAATTATAAAGGAGCAGTAGTCAATTTCTGCAGAGTAAGCAATATGACGATGACGAGATGATTTTAGGATTATTCATTAATAAAACTCCCATGCAGGTACGGGAAGAGTCACTCAATGCAGAATATATATACTCTGACTTACCCTGAATTTATGAGGCTGATCCAGTGAAGTTTCCGGTTGAAGGCGATCTTCCAGATGTTGATTGTGGGGTATCAGGTAACAGTGAAGCTGTTGACTGACGAGAACAAATGGTTACTCTGTCACTTCTTGGAGATGGGCATTGTCGGTAAATCATGTAGCAGGTGCTCATGTTGTTACATGACCAAATGTTATCTCAGTCATGCTGCATGCATGGATTGTGTTGTTATCCACTGAGTTGCAAAACAAACTGGTCTTTATGTAATTAATAACATTAACACACAAAAGAAGGCCTTTCAGCTTCTCCAGTCTATGTTGGCTCTTAGCAGAACAATCGCATCAATCCAAATGTGTAGGAAGGAACTGCCGATGCTGGTTTAAACCGAAGATGGACACAAAAGCTTGAGTAACTCAGTGGGTCAGACAGCATCTCTGAAGAAAAGGAATAGGTGACTTTTCGGGGTCGAGACCCTTCGAAGTCTGAAGAGATTGTCTGACCCGCTGAGTTATTCCAGCTATTCCAGTTAATCCAAATCTATTCTTTCCCCATTTCCCTACAAATTATTCTCTCTTACATACCTATCGATTCAATTTTGATTCTTTTGCCATTTACCTAGACTTAAGGGTAATTCAGGGTAAGTATTTAGCACCTTATCTTTGGGTTGATAGAAGAAACCAGAGCACCCAATGGAAACTCAGTCATGAGGAGAATGTGCAAACTTCACACAGAACCCATGGTCAGGATTAATCCTGGGTCCCTGGAATAATGGGGCCACAATGCTCTCTGAAGTGGCACCCTGCATCATCACCATCAGCAAACTAGCTCACCTCTGACCTTCTGTTTGTGGAAAGGCATTGGTGAAGCAATTGAAAACTGAGCCTGGGACACTGCCCTGAGGAACCTGTGTGGGTGATTGGACCTAGGACACTGCCCTACAGAAGTCTAGCAGATGATTAGGCACAGGACACTGTCCTTAGGACCATTGTAGATGACAGGATTTCACCTTGGGGAAATCCTGTAGATGTCTGGCCCTCAGAGTAGGAACTCCAAGAAGGGATGCTGTCCTGATAAACACTGAGATGTCCTGGGATGATTGGTCTACAAATATTTACCGTGGTACAAGCATGCTTGTATTCTTGGAGGTTTAATGACATGATCTTCTGTCTCTCATGACTTATGTCTGGAACTGCTGTGCCTGTTGAATTGCCTTTTTCCTGGCACCAATTATTTTGTAAAAAATAATCAAAACTGTTTACCTTCAGAGGAGGATGTGAATCTATAATCTATACACTAAAACTCTCATTTGTTTGTTTCTTTGTTCCTGAACTACAGCCAAAACGGTACACGATAGCACAACAATTTTAGGCCCACCTTACTCATCGTCGTCCCTTTGGTGCTAATGGAAGACGTTTCATTGAAATCGATGTTGTATTTTTAGTTATTCACATTTTAAAGTTTAAATCTATCTCATAGGGAGCGAGGGGAGAGGGAGGAAGGTGGAGGGAGGGGAGAGGGAGGATAAGGGGGGTTGAGGGGAAAGGGGGGAGGAGAGGGGGGAAGAGGGGAGGAGAGGGGGAGAGAGAGGGGAGGGGGAGAGAGGGGGAGAGGGAAGGGGGGAGAGGGAAGGGGGAGAGAGGGAGGGGAGAGAGGAGAGGGGAGAGAGGAGAGGGGAGAGAGGAGAGAGGGGAGGGGGGAAGAGGGGGGAGAGGGGAGGGGGAGAGAGGGGAGAGGGGAGGGGGAGAGAGGGGAGGGGGAGAGAGGGGAGGGGGGAAGAGAGGGGAGGGGAAGAGAGGGGAGGGGAAGAGAGTGGAGGGGAGAGGGAAGGGGGAGAGAGGGGAGGGGGGAAGAGAGGGGAGGGGGAGAGAGGGGAGGGGGGAAGAGAGGGGAGGGGGAAGAGAGTGGAGGGGAGAGGGAAGGGGGAGAGAGGGGAGGGGGGAAGAGAGGGGAGGGAGAGAGAGGGGAGGGGGGAAGAGAGGGGAGGGGGGAAGAGAGGGGAGAGAGGGGAGAGGGAAGAGAGGGGAGAGGGGAAGAGAGGGGAGAGGGGAAGAGAGGGGAGAGGGGAAGAGAGGGGAAGAGAGGGGAGAGGGGAGGAGGGGGAAGAGAGGGGAGGGGGAAGAGAGGGGAGGGGGGAAGAGAGGGGGGAAGAGAGGGGAGGGGGAAGAGAGGGGAGGGGGGAAGAGACGGGAGGGGGGAAGAGAGGGGAGGGGGGAAGAGATGGGGGGGGGAAGAGAGGGGGGGGAAGAGAGGGGGGGGAAGAGAGGGGGAGGAGAGGGGAGGGGGAAGAGAGGGGAAGGGGGAAGAGAGGGGTGGGGGAAAGAGAGGGGAGGGGGAAAGAGAGGGGAGGGGGAAAGAGAGGGGAGGGGGAAAGAGAGGGGAGGGGGAAAGAGAGGGGAGGGGGAAAGAGAGGGGAGGGGGAAAGAGAGGGGAGGGGGAAAGAGAGGGGAGGGGGAAAGAGAGGGGAGGGGGAAAGAGAGGGGAGGGGGAAAGAGAGGGGAGGGGGAAAGAGAGGGGAGGGGGAAAGAGAGGGGAGGGGGAAAGAGAGGGGAGGGGGAAAAGGAAAGAGGAGGGGAGGGGGAGAGGGGAAGGGGGGAGGGGGGAGAGGGGAAGGGGGAGAGGGGAGGGGGGAAAAAGGGAGGGGGAGAGGGGTGAAGAGGGGAGGGGGAAGAGGGGAGGGGGGAAGAGAGGGGGGGAAGAGGGGGAGGGAGGAAAAGAGGGGAGGGAGGAAAAGAGGGGAGGGGAGGGGGGAGGGGAGGGGGGAGGGGGGGGGGAGAGGGGGGGGGGAGAGGGGGGGAGGGGTGCAGAAGTGCCCCTCGAGGCTGCCCGGCAGCGCGAGCCATCCAGGGCTCCCAGGTAAGGTTGACGTCGGGCTGCAGGCGACCAATCGGAGCCCGTGCGCAGGTTGGCTATAAAAGGGGGCGGCAGAGACGAGCAGAGTTGTGCAGAGCTGAGCAAAGCAGAGCAAAGTAAAGTAAAGCAGAGCTGAGCGAGCATCGCTGCCCTGCCCTGCTGCACACACTAATGCATCGCTGCCCTGCTGCACAGCAGGGTTTCGGGATCGTTCACGCAGCTGCTTCACCCCCATCCTCGGACCTGTCTTGTCCGATACTCCAGAGAGGAGCAGTGGGCGCGCAGTGCTGATCTGGCCAACGCTGACCTGACCTGACCTGACCTGGTGCACAGCAGGGTCTCGGGATCGTTCATCCAGCATCTCCAGACCCGTGTTGCCCCGCTCTGCAGCCGACCAGCGCTGCCACCTGATATGCGCCTGGTTCAGAACATGTCGACGATCCAGGAGTACGGACCTGGGGAATACACCCCCAGCAACCGGGTGATCAAGATCGCGGTCATCGGTGGCAGCGCCGTGGGCAAGACGGGTGAGGGAGTTGAGACGTGCAGCGGGGTCAGTTGCAGACGCCGGAGATAGTGGCTGTGCGCCGGGGAGCGGAGCCGCGAGTCACCAGGTTGGGTTGGGTTGGGTTGGGTTGGATGGGCTTTGCAGTGTTTTGCAGCGAGCCTTCCACGCTGGCTTGCAGCCCAGGCCGTGTCCCCCACGGGGCGGCACAGAGTTTCAGACAACATCGACTTTCCTCTTTGCTCTGGGGAGTGAGTAGTGGTCTGGAGAGCAATCTGTCTCCCTGGCCTGTGGAATGCATTACTTTTATTTTGGAGGGGGCTGGGGCTGGGGAGGAATCTTTAATTTAGTTTGACAAACTTTACAATCTTATTTATTTCTCCCTCAGCCTTGGTCGTGCGGTTTTTAACCAGGAGGTTCATTGGCGACTACGAACGAAACGCAGGTAAGTTTCCATTTTCTGTCTGATTTACGGCACAGGATAACTTCCTTTTGTCTGCATGCACGCTGCTGGTCATTGAGGGTTTCTTTCACATTTCTCCATTTGCCTATAATGTTTCAGGTACATTATACTCCAGACAAGTACAAGTGGACCGAGAACAACTTGCGCTTCAGGTTCAAGACACACCAGGGGTTCAGGTGAGATTTCTTTAATGTTTTATTTTTTTGTTCCCTGGTTGTTTTTATCTCTCTATTCCATAGAGCGCAGGAGGATGAGGGGTGATCTTGCAGAAGTCTACAAATCATGAGGGAATTGATCGGGTAGATGCACAGAGTCTCTTGTCCAGAGTAGGGGAATTGAGGACCAGAGGACATAGGTTCAAGGTGAAGGGGAAAAGATTTAATAGGAATCAGAGGGGTAACTTTTTCCACACAAAGGGTGGTGGGTGTGTGGAACAAGCTGTCCGAGGAGGTAGTTGAGGCTGGGACTATCCCAATATTTAAGCAACAGACAGGTACATGGATAGGACAGGTTTGGAGGGATATGGACCATGTGCAGGCAGGTGGGACTAGTGTAGCTGGAACATGTTGGGCAGAAGGGCCTATTTCCACACTGTATCACACTATAACTGTGGAGATAGTTGTGATGGGAACTTTGGGCTTGGTCTTGACTGAAGGATGTGTGGTGATTACTTTGGAAGAGCAAGTTTAGGGGCCAATAATAGATCCATGGGAGATGAACCGCAACAGAGAGAGTGGTAGAAAAACCATTCATTTTGAATTCCGATACAAATCGGATGAGAAAAGAACAGAAGAGGGTAGTCTCACCTCTAGACAATGTTTTGGAGATGCATGGTCAAACATCCAAGACAGGAGGTGGCTTGAGGAGAATGGGAAGGAAGGGATAGATTGTCTTTATGAAAACTACAATTATTTTTTAACCATTTTGGTTGAGATGGAAAGTAAGCTGTAAAGAATGCAGGGAAAAGTTGAGAAATGTGCCTGGACTTGAGAGGCTTGAGTTACAGGGGGAGGTTGGGAAGGCTAGAACTTTCCTCCTTTGAGTAGGAAAGAACTGCAGATGCTGGTTTAAATCGAAGGTAGACACAAAATGCTGGAATAATTCAGCATGTCAGGCAGCGTCTCTGGAGAGAAGGAATGAGTGAGGTTTCGGGTCTGAAGAAGGGTTTCGACCCGAAACGTCGCCCATTCCTTCTCTCCAGAGATGCTGCCCGACCTGCTGAGTTACTCCAGCATTTGGTGTGTATCTTTCCTCCTTTGAGCGCAGGCTGAATGGTGAACTTAGAGGTGTGTAAAATTAAAGGAATAGATGGGTGAATACACAGTCTTACCCAGAGTAGGGTCAAGAACCAGAGGACATGGGTTTAATGTGAGTGGCAAAAGATTTAACCGGGTCTGAGGAGCAACTGTATCACTCAGTTGATGGGTATATAGGATGATCTGCCAGAGGAGATGGTTGAGGCAGGTACCATAACAACGCCTAAAGGATACTTGAACAGATATGTGGATTAGACAGGTGTAGAGGGATATGGGCTGAATGTGGACAAATGAGACAAGCTTAAATAGGCATCTTGGTCAGTATGGACATGTTGGGTTGAAGGGCCTGTCTGTGTCCAAGCTAAATGACTGACAAATAGATTTGAAGGAGATGGTTTGCTGTCGAACAAGAATCTATTCATTTTACTGACTATATTAATTCTGGGAGGGCACTGAATAATTCCCCCTGAATCCACTGAATATGGATGCTATATTGTTAAACTAGGTGAAGATAAATTAGTTTGGCATATATCATGATGCAAATAAATTCCTCGTTCACATGAAGCTCAGCGTAAACAGCATACATTAATAATATAATTGTAAAATTGTTGTTCTTATTATCAAGGTATTTGAGGACTAAATGTAATTTAAGAGATGGAGTTCCCTGTAGACATCATTTTCTTGCACTCAAGGGGTTCCAGATTGTCCAGAGACTGTAAATGTGGGCTGTTATCAGTGTTTGTGGACGATAGTTGATGTTGGAATGACTGATAGTCATTCACATTTTTTGGAGGGGGGGGGGGGGTAGGAATGATTAAGAAACAGATGGGGGCAGAAGTGAGAGGTTGTTGATCAAAGGGCATAGAAACAGAATTAGGCCCTTCAAGTCTGATCTGCCGTTCAGTCGTGAGTGATGCATTTTCCTGCTCAACCCCATTCTTCTGCCTTCTCCCCACAACCTTTGACATCCTTGCTAATCAAGGTGAGTGAAGACTGGACAGTTGATTGGTGCACTTTTTAAGAACCTGCCGTGCAAATGGGCAGCTGCTTTCTGAGAGTTTACTCGGTGTAGAAAGATCTGACTCATAGTCATAGATACAGTGTGGAAACAGGCCCTTCGGCTCTACTCACCCACACCGGCCAACAACGTCCCAGCTTGCCTGCGCTTGGTCCATAACCCTCCAAACCTGTCCTATCCATATACCTGTCCAACTGTTTCTTAAACGATGGGATAGTCCCAGCCTCAACTACCTTCTATGGCAGCTTGTTCCATACACCCACCATCCTCTGTGTGAAAACGTTACCCCTCGGATTCCTATTAAATCTTTTCCCCTTCACCTTGAACCTATGTCCTCTGGTCCTCGATTCCTCTCCTCTGGGTAAAAGACTGTGTGCATCTACCCAATCTATTTCTCTCGTGATTTTGTATACCCTTATAAAATCTCCCCTCATCCTCCTGCCACCAAGATGCATGGGACAGAGCCAGTGTTGATAGAGGGGGAATATGCCTAGGTGAATCTTTTTGTTTGTCTGTTCAAAGTTAGTTTTGGTGTGAACAGACATCAGCAGGCAATATGTTTGGTTCAGTTTGACCATCTGCTGTACCAGTTGGTGTGTTTTAGCAGATGCAGCCACATTTGCAAATCACAGTAACTATCACCGTTGTTCAAACTGAAGTTCCACAGTTTCACGGTCCATTAATCTGCACTCTCTGGTAAGCTGCTGGATGCAGGTTAAGTCTGTTCTTTATCTTACTGTTGTTAAATCCAGAGCAGGAAAACCTTCCTGACATTTTGAACCTCCTGATGGTATTCCAGTAAGGTGATTACTTGAGTACATGTGATGGAGAATTATAGAGACCTCAAAGCCTGGGATTTCTTTGCACCAGTGATTTAAGAGCAGTTTTATATAATGCAGAAGAGTGGAAGTGGTTTTATAGTTGCCTCTAGATTTTTGACGATTGCAATGCAAATGGATTGTTTTTAATCCTTCTCTGCATCTCAAAAGTCGAAATTTTAGGAACATTGTTCCTAAACTTGACATGAAGTAATATTGATGCAATAGTACGAAAATTTATGGATAAAATGCTCAACCTGGATGTGGAAACTGCTTACAAATGCTGCACACTTAAGGTCCTACTGTGAGAGTTGAAAAGTTCTCCTCTGTTGAGTATAACGTGCAGGTTTTTGTGTACCCCATTAGGGCTAGATTTTCTGTAGTATGTTTAGATGGTATATTTGGCAAATGTTCAGAGACCAGTTAACTACATTTATTACAAAGACTTGTTTGCAATTCAATACTAAATTTATTAATTTTGTGTTGTCGTCCTAATGTTTCATGGTGTCGACTTTCTCTTATTTACTTCTGAACTTGCCCCCTGTGATTCGGTTTACTACCTCCCAGGTCTTTTGCTGATGCAGATTCTCGCACTAAAATCTGTTCCAGCCTTCCCTTGAAGCTTGGAAAACTCCATGCTTTGATGCTGAGCTATGAAGAAACTGTGGGAGGTCCTTCATACTTGGAATGCCATTTAGATGACTCAGATTTTAAATAAAAAGAGAATAAATTTAATGAACTGGTTTTATGGCTATAGATTTGTTTAGACATTACACATTTTTGACTCTTTGTTAACTGCTTGTTTAAGATAAAACTGCCCAGGAGTGATCAAATGATCAAATTGAATAATATATTCAATCAAGTGGGTTGAATTTGTAACTTTGTCCACTACCCAAGCTGGACTATAAACGTAAAATTTTCCTCTGTAGTCAATCTGTTTCCCACAAATATAAGCACTACTTTAATCAGACTTCCCCTTTGATTCCTTGTTGAAGTCTGACACTTCGTGCTTATGAGCTATACAGCTGAATCAACACAGCTCTGCAATAGTAAAGCTATTATGTAGCTCGGACAAAACCAAACGATCTAGAAATGCAACAAGCACATTTGGATAGCTTTTGTATTTGACCTTTTAAGCCCTTGTCTACAAACCTTTCACTGCAGTTTTTAAACTAGATGGAATTGGTGACATTTCTATTCATCGTGTTTCTGCTTACAATATTATCAATACTATGACACTTTTCAGAATTTGCATTTTAAAACAAACTTGATAAAATCTTATTTATTTTTACAGGTAAATGGACAGAGTCTGAGTTGCAACAACCTACTTAACAGATCTATTCAGTGGGCTGATGCAATTGTGTTAGTGTATTCAATTACAGACTACAAAAGCTATGAAATAATTAGTCACCTTCATCAACATGTCTGCCGTGTCCATCCAGAAAATAGAGTTCCGGTCATAATTGTAGGAAATAAGGCTGACCTCCTACATGCCAAGCAAGTGGAACCTCATCATGGCCTCCAGTTAGCAAATGTTCTCGGGTGCACCTACTACGAAGTGTCAGCCAGTGAAAACTATAACGATGTGTACAATGCATTTCATGTGCTTTGCAAAGAAATAAGTAAACAACAAATGAGCAGCAATGCTGAAAAGAGAAAAACATCCATTATAGCCAGGCCAAAATCACCCAATATGCTAGACCTAAGGCGACGTTTCAAGCAAGCTCTTTCTGCAAAAGTACGGACTGCAACATCTGTCTGAACTGACAGCTGAAAATCTTCTGGTCATGGATTTGCAAAACATGGCATCAAACTGAGCACTAAGTTTTGGAAAACTAACGTTATACCCAGAAACTGAAGACTTGTCCAGAACAGACTACCCATGTATTCATTTGCTTGGACTGTTGATCATTGTCAAGTAGTGGTCTTGAAAATGGGCATGAGAGACCTTGGCTATTTTATTGAATATGGTGGGAGCAGACAAACTACATGAAGTTTACCTCTGTGCTCCCTATTAGATGCCTTGCAGGGTTTGTTTGTTCAACTTTTTTATCGTGATTTTGAAAAACATGCAGTGATGGGTGGCCAGCTGGGTCAAAACTTTTTCAAACCAGAGTCTGTAACTTTTCTGTTATCAGAAATTGATTATTTATCAGTAACTTCTGGGTACCAACAATTGCTTTGTTCTATGGTACTGTTTTACCAGCTTGAAAGGGAGGGTAATCCCACCTTGTGGAGTCTAAGAGGAGTACATAACAGGAAATCGGCAGAGCTCTGCTCTGCAAGAAACAGTGAAAAGTATGGAATCGTCTCCACATTATAGATGAGGCTGGTTGCTTATGTATGTCAAATGTTGGACGTAGCTTTGATTTGTCCAGTTTCCATGAGCAACTTTGTTTTAAATAAAACAACTGCGTGGGCCGCATTGCATTGTTTGCACTTTTTGCCCAGCAGGTAGTATTCAGTGCTGTCCAAAATCTGCTTTCACTTCTCTCCTTTCTTCCCCCCCCCCCCCCCCCCCAAAAAAAAAATAATGACCATGAATAATATGATGAATGTGATACAAGGGCTTGCAATTACACTTATTCTCCCCTGCCCCCCCAAAGAACTTGCATTCTGATTTAAAACTGCAGGAATTCAAATGAGAATTGATTAAATAAAACTAGCATATTGTCCAGCTGGGTTTTGCCAGTCAGCTTCTGTTTTAACGCATTAGCTTTCGTGCCGTCTTGAGTGCAACGGGTGTAGAAATGTCTTTACTGCAGGGATTCTTCTACAAAGGCCCTGAGCCTTCCAACGTGGAAAATAGTTGAACCAAATGTGCTCATGCTTTGAGGGGTTTGTTATTTACTTTTGTAGAATGTCATATTCACCTTACCCTTACCTTGTCAAGCCCAAGTTACGCTCTTTAGTGTTTGCACATTTGCTGTTTATTTTACCACCTTCCATTATCCAGTCGATGTAATCAGCTGGGTTCCAAGTGGACTTGGGCAACCAAGCACTTTAACCACTTCTAATCCTAACAATTGCAGTTTTCTAATACCATGTTTGTCGAGTGGGTTGCTTATGCCTGCATTTCAAGTTGGGCCAGAGTTTATTAATCTCAAAATATACTGTTGCTTGCTTTAAGTTTTTCACATTTAAATGTTAAATATTTTAAGTACAACCAATTAAATGTCTACATAAGGAAAATACATGCCACTGAATGTATTAAGGCCAAGTTAAAACATTGTAAAGGATTTGATATTATCTCTGCCTCTTGGCCATTTAGTACGATGAATTTGTCGCGAAATGGAAGTTGACCACATCAGATTTCAGGAGTGGAATAACATGAAATTATACAGCAGTAACCTGGATTTCTTTTCTATTTTGTGGCTTTAAAAATAACAGAAGTACTGTGTGTATGAGAGATTCTGAACTTTAAAGCTAGAGTAACATAGAAACGGCTTTGAAAAATGACATCTGGAAACATCAACTGCAAAGAAGTAAAATTTGAGTGACTATGTTCATGGAACACTTAACATAAAATGTAGCTGGCACGAGATTCATCCCTTCCCACATTAGCATGTTCAGACACACTGGAAAACGTGTGTAGTAATAAATGGTTGAGTGGATTGCCTATTTAATGAAGTTAGTTGTTGGAGAATGTCTTCAATATTGATTTCATTTGATTTAAACCAGTCTTACACCATTGAAAGACAATTATAAAATCGCATTCCCTTAAATTCCAGCAGTACAGTACACAAACTCTGTAAATGCAATCTACATTTGAAACCTGTGTCCTTCAAATAAAATAACTTGCATTTGCAAATCCCCTGCTCAATAGCTGCTTCATAGAATCATACAGCAAGGAAATTGGTCCTTTGATTTCAATAGCTCCTCAAACTACCACTCTTCACAAATAACTTAAATCCATTTAATCCACTGATATGCAAGCCTTTGATGTGGTAGGAAACTCGAGCACCAAGTACAAGAACTCGTTTCTTTGCCATTGAAAATACTTTAGTGCTATTAGAAATGAGTACTGATGAATATAGCTGCATCAAGTGATAATTCCACGTCTCTCTGCCACCATTCATAACAATTCCACTACCTGAAATATGCATCCCAAGGTAACTGGCATGATCTATTGTGTATCTGCAGATGTTCCCCACCGTCCCTTCCCCCAGCCCTAGAATGTTATAGAAGGACTGTCTACGACAATTAAAATGCATTTAAAAGGTAGCAGCTGTTTCTGTGTAGTTCTATGGAACTTGAACAATTTCAGAACCTATTTCATCTGCTGCATTTGTGGCAGAGAAACAAGTTGTTTTTATCCTCTAACTTTATGAAAACTTTGAGAACACAAAAAGGTGCTGAATCTGTGGAATTATTTGCCACAGAAGGCTGTGGAGGCCGTCAGTTGATATTTTTAAGGCAGAGATAGATTCTTGATTAGGATGTGTGTCAGTTATAGGCAGAAGGCAGGGGAATGGGGTTAGGAGGGAGGGATCGATCAGCCATGATTGAAGGGTGGAGTAGACTTGAATGGCCTAATTCTCCTATTCCTTATGACTTATGACCTATTGGCATGCTCTGGTTTATTCTCTTCAATTTAAAAATTAAATGGTGTAATGCCCAAATGATAAAATATTCACCTTTCTACTTTAGTTACCCCTCAATGCGTTTCACCCAAATGGTGGCATACTTGGCTAGTAACCCATTAAAATCCTATGATAGCCTGTACTTGCTGAAGTTTAGAAAGATGAAGGGGATCTCATTGAAACTTACCAATAGTGAAAGGCCTGGAAAGAGAGGATGTTTCCACTAGTGGGGGAGTCCAGAACCAGAGGGCAGAACGGAATAAAAGGATGCACCTTTAGAAAGGAGATGAGGAGGAATTTCTTTAGACAGGTGGTGTATCTGGAATTCATTGCCACAGAGGGCTGTGGAGGTGAAGTCATTTGGTGTTTTTAAAGCTGAGATTGACAGATTCTTGATTAGTACGGGTGACAAGGATTATGGGGAAAATGCAGGAAAATGGGGTTGAGAGGGAAAGATAGGTCATCCATGATTGAATAATAGAGTAGATGTTTTGGGCCAAATGGCCTTAATCTGCTCCTCCAATTCTGTTGTCTGATGGTTTATATATAGAAACAAAATTCTATCTAAAAGCAAAGGCCAATGTAATTTTCACATGAAAATAATACAATTGTGGAATATGCAGTATAGATATTGCCAGTGGAAACAAGTTTTAAATACAACTTATGTGCTCCTTTTTAAAGAACAAAGCACCTCATAAAGTGCAAAAATAACACATGTTGCTGTGTACTCAACCTAATTGCATAGCACACAAACAAGCTGAATGGGGGCAGGGAATTGCTAATTTTCTTTTGGCTCATTTAAATTTCTTTCAAGCTGCATGAAAAACTTGAAATCAAAAAGATTATAAAGTACAAAGTGAAAGGTGAGATTGTCAGTTCAGCAGCTACCTATGTTACGAATAATCATGTTTACAGAAATCCAAATTTACCCAAATTCTCCCATGTTTTTGAAAAAATTGTTGTAGTAATCATTAATGACTGGATACTGTATATTCCATTTTTTAAATTATGGTAGGGTTCAGGTGAGTAATCAATGAAATGAAAGAATTGTGCCCAGTGCATGTACAGCGATACAAATATGGGTTGCTATAGAAAACAGACATGACTGACTTACACAGAAAACAGTTTACAGACAGCTCTTGGTAATGGAATTCTGACCTAACCAGACAGCCTGTAGACTTTAGAAGATTAGAAAAAGCTACCCATACACTATCATTTGCTGGAAGTTTATTAAAGTCCAAGTTAAATACAAGACAGTGCTGAAGAATTATTGACATAAACCTGTTTGTTTTGAAGACGTACCTATTTTCAGCATGGAAAACATTTCTATACAATTCAATATGTTTAATAAGAGAACAGGTTTTTAAGGATGGATTAGAAAATATCCCCACAGCCTATAGTGTCATGTAAAACAGTGGGTGATAGCATAGAATCACAGTAATATTCCAAAAATACCAAGTTAATTTAGATTAAGTCAGATAGGCACATAAACAGTTGAGCATTCAGCCAGATATGACCAATATTTATTTTCATATATCCAGTCAGAAATCTGGGATTTCTGTCAAATTTTGCAGAATACAAGCAATTTTTGGTCAGCAACGATGTATTTGTTACACTCCAATATCGGGATGTAGTCTGTCATTTGCAAAGATGAGCTGAGTCACATCAAGTGGAGTTAACAGTCGAGTGGACAACACAATCACCTAAAAACAAAAGGTAAAGCAAATCTGAGCCACATGTTCATCAATCAGTTACCTAATTAATCGTGAAAAATCTTGCACATTGGAGTCACAAATACATAACACCAATAAATAATCCTAGTATCAAGTTTGTTTGTCATGATTTATGAAACATACCTACTCTCATTGATCCAGGATACATGTAGAAAATGATGACCAATGGTCACATGGCTAACATCAGTGAAAATGACCCTGGATTAGGAATTAGTCATCAAACCCGATGACAAGGGAGTTGCTGTGGTAGTCTGGCGGGCTGACCTCTACCGGACCGAGGCCAGACGACAACTCTCAGACACCTCTTCCTACCTATCCTTGGACCATGACCCCACCGACAAACACCAGACCTTAATCATCAGCACCATCAGGGACCTCACCATTTCCGGCGATCTACTCTCTAATGCCTCCAAACTTATCGTTCCCCAGCCCCGCACGGCCCGATTTTACCCCCTACCTAAAATCCATAAACAGAACTCTCCCGGCAGACCCATTGTTTCTGCCTGCTCATGTCCCACTGAACTTATTTCCACCTACCTCGACTCCATCCTATCCCCCCTGGTCAAATCCCTCCCCACCTACGTCCAAGACACTTCAGATGCTCTCCATCTCCTTGATAACTTCCGTTTTCCAGGCCCCCACTCCCTCATCTTTACCATGGATGTTCAGTCACTCTACACTTCCATCCCCCACAAGGATGGTCTAGAAGCCCTCCGTTTCTTCCTCGACCGTAGAACCAGCCAATCCCCATCTACTAACACTCTCCTCCACCTAGCACAGCTGGTTCTTACCCTTAACCACTTCTCTTTTGACTCCTCCCACTTCCTCCAAACCAGAGGCGTAGCTATGGGCACTCGCATGGGCCCTAGCTATGCATGCCTCTTTGTCGGGTACGTCGAACAATCCCTGTTCCGGACGTACACTGGCCCCATCCCCGAACTCTACCTCCGCTATATCGACGACTGCATTGGTGCTACCTCTTGTACCCATGCAGAACTCACTGACTTCATACATGTCACTTCCAATTTCCATCCTGCCCGTAAATATACTTGGACTATTTCCGACATCTCCCGATCCTGGACCTCACCATCTCCATCACAGGAGACAGACTAGTGACTGACATCTACTATAAACCCACTGACTCACACAGCTATCTGAACTACACTTCTTCCCACCCTGTCTCCTGCAAAAAGTATCCCCTACTCCCAATTTCTACGCCGCATCTGCGCCCAGGATGAGGTGTTTCATACTAGGGCATCAGAGATGTCCTCATTCTTCAGGAAACGGGGCATCCCCTCTTCCATTATAGATGAGGCTCTCGCTAGGGTCTCTTCTGCATCCTGAAGCTCCGCTCTTGCTCCCCCTCCCCCATTCGTAACAAGGACAGAATCCCCCTCGTTCTCACCTTCCACCCCATCTGCCAGTGTATCCAACAAATCCTCCTCCAACATTTCCATCACCTACAACGGGGCCCCACTACTGGCCACATCTTCCCATCCCCTCCCCTTTCTGCGTTTCGCAGAGACCGTTCCCTCCGTAACTCCCTGGTCCACTCGTCCCTTCCTACCCAAACCACCCCATCCCCGGGCACTTTCCCCAGCAACTGCAGGAAATGCAACACCTGTCCCTTTACCTCCCTCCTCAACTCCATCCAAGGACCCAAACAGTCTTTCCAGGTGAGACAGAGGTTCACCTGCACCTCCTCCAACCTCATCTATTGTATCCCCTGCTCTAGATGTCAACCTCTTTACATCGGCGAAACCAAACGCAGGCTCGGCGATTGTTTCGCTCAACACCTTCGCTCAGTCTGCCTTAACCAACCTGATCTCCCGGTGGCTGAGCACTCCCACTCCCAGTCTGACCTTGCTTTCATGGGCCTCCTCCAGTGCCATAGTGAGGCCCACCGGAAATTGGAGGAACAGCACCTCATATTTCGCTTGGGCAGCTTGCAGCCCAGCAGTATGAACATTGACTTCTCCAACTTTAGATAGTTCCTTTTTCCCTCCCTTTCCACCCCCTTCCCAGTTGTCTCCACCTATATCCTTCCTTTGTCCCACCCCCCTGACATCAGTCTGAAGAAGGGTCTTGATCCGAAATGTCACCCATTCCTTCTCTCCTGAGATGCTGCCTGACCTGCTGAGTTACTCCAGCATTTTGTGAATAAATACCTTCGATTTGTACCAGCATCTGCAGTTATTTTCTTACACTGGATTAGAATAGACAATTGGTCAAGGCTTTGCTCCTGATTATGTGCAGAAAGTGGACACCTGTTGGGACAGGACATGGATTGCCTGCCACGTCCATTGTCAAGGCACATTCATGAATCATCATTATTTTGACTCAGTTCAACTGAAAGAATGCATATTCAAGCGTCAATCAAGTGTAAAGTAAATCCTCTCAAAACAATTTCATGACATTAAAATACCCAATTTTTCAAAGTGAGATATATGTATTGACTTTGTATATATTATCACACAAGAATGTAAACCAAGTTGAACCAGAAATGTTATCAGACCCCAGTGATACTCTGCGAATAATGAAAACTGATTTTGGGAGAATCATTTACAGAATGGTATTACAAAGAATAAATAACCTGCAACATGAGTAAGATCTACACAAAATTGATACATTACAACTGGACCTGTAATTAGCTCAGCATTCTTAAAAGGGGCAGTATCAGATTTTTAAAATAGTGCAAAATTGGCTCATTTGTTGGAGCCAACGTGTACGTCTTGGTTGATTGCAACCTTTGCCAGGTTGAGAACAGCACGGTGATCTAAATGAAATTGTGATTTAACACTTCTCCGGTTTTAAATTACACAATGTAGGATGAGCTCTGAGAAGACACTAATATGTAACTCTAAAGAGATATTCTGCTGCAATGTCAGTTGACCTCGGCACCCAACACACTAAGGATATGTTACTCCTGATTTTTTTCCCCTCCTGATTCTCTAGAATCAGATAAAAGAAACTCCTGACTGCTGGAATGTTAGAAATTTGAAAAATCTGAGGTAATGCCATGCACAGCAGGTTGATCAACGCTTTAAAGAAAATAAAACTTGCCAGCATTGTTAATGTTTTGGGGAGAATTTGAAACCAGAGTTCCCTTGAAGGTCACAACACGAATGTTAGCATGGTTTTCTCTTTCAACTGGCAATCAAGCTGCCTTGCATTGCCAGCATATTTGTTTTCTGTAGCAAATGCCTGACTGAAATTCCCTAACATAAGGCCCTTTTAACACGAATGAAAAACCCCATGGGTCCATACTAAATGCATTATTTTTTGAGGAGGAAATTAATTTGCAAATGAAAATACATGATGTGATCACGTTTGGAATTTTGTTCGTGAAATATGTGAAATTCTCCATGCCAAACTCTTAATTCAAATGTTAATGACAACAACAAAAAAAGACTTGCTTTTGATTCTACCTCTAAGCTTAGTTACATTGCACGAGGAGTTAATGGCCAGATAAAGCTTTGTTCCCAGGTTTATCCTGATACAATGGCCAGGATATGTTTTGAAGCAGAATATGCTCAGCCTCAGTTACTTTGCTGTGAGTACTGCAGAAACCAGTTTGTGCACCCAATCTGAGAAATTGGGGAATGAGGAAAAATGTGGAGAGGAATGAAGGGGGATGTTGTTTGGTATGCAAGAGAATGAGGCAAAAAGAAAAACTGTCTAAAACAATCACCCAAAAGTTAATCGAGAATTGAGGGAGCATTGGTTTACATTAATATGGGCAAATTTCAGACTCATTGATAAATTTGTTTCTCAAAGAACAGTACAGCACAGGAACAAGCCCTTCAGCCCACAATGTCTGTGCTGAACATGATCCTCAGACCAATCCTTATCTGCCTGCACATAATCCAGATCCCTCCATTCCCTGCATATCCATGTGCTTATCCAAAAGTCTCTTAAATGTCACTAACGTATCTGCCTCGACCATTGCACCAAGCAGCGTGTTCCAGGCACTCACCACCCTCTGTGTAAAAAAACTCCTTTACGCACATTACGCACAACTCTCTTAAGCTTTTCCCTTCACTTCAGTTATGCCCTCTAGTATTTGCTATTTCCATCCTTGAAAATAGGTTGACTGTCGACCCTACTTATACCTCTTATATTTTTATATACTTCTATCAGGTCTCCCTGCAACCTCTGGCATTCCAGAGAAACCATTCCAAGTCTGTCCAACCACTCCCTGAAGCTAATACTCTCTATTACTATGATTAACGCACGGATTAGACTTCTAAAGAGAAAATTGGAAGTAGAAACTTTGAATTATTTAAGAAGCAATTGTATGCCAAGGTGAGGGAATTGAAGTGGTTTTCTAGTTGAAATATAATGAATGGAAATATTATCTCCTAATCTGCAGTTTTGTGCTCTGGTATCACAACAAATTATATTGAAATTAATTTTCTTAAACTTTCTCTTAACAACAAAAGTGATGGCTATTAGTTGGGTGTGGATATACAGGAAAAGGCATGTAAAGAGCAGGAAACCTGGTATATAGACACAAAATGCCGGAGTAACTCAGCGGGCAGGCAGTATTTCTGGAGAGAAGGAACGGATGACGTTTCGGGTCGAGACCCTTCTTCAGATTGATGTCAGCAGAGTGGGCGGTACAGAGATAAAATGTAGTCGGAGAAGTAAGACTGGGAAGGGGAGGGAATGGAGAGAGTGGGAAAGCAAGGGCTACTTGAAGTTAGAGGTTAATGTTCGTACCGCTGGGTTGCTACCCAAACTAAATATGAGGTGCTGTTCTTCCAATTTGCGCTGGGCCTCACTCTGACAATGGAGGAGGCCCAGGACAGAAAGGTCAGTGTGGGAATGGGAGGGGGAGTTGAAATGTTGAGCAATTGGGAGATCAGGTAGGCTTAGCGGACTGAGGGGAGGTGTTCAGGGAAACGATGGCCGAGTCTGCGCTTGGTCTCGCCGATGTATGGGAGTTGACACCTGGAACAGTGGATACAGCAGATCAAGTTGAAGGAGATGCAAGTGAACGTCTGCCTCACCTGCATCTCCACTCAGTGCTTACCTCACATTTCTCTGTATTAAATTCCATCTACCATTCCTCAGCCCACCTGGCCAATCGATCAAGTTCCTGCTGCCGATCTGCAAATCCACCTACTTTTGTATCATTAGCAAACTTGCTAATCTTGCCATGTATGTTCTCAATAGACAATAGGTGCAGGAGTAGGCCATTCAGCCCTTCGAGCCAGCACCGCCAAATCATCCAGATCATGAATGTAGAAGACAAACAGTAATGAGCCCAGCACCGAACCCTGAGGCACATCACTAGTCATAGGCCTCCAGTCCGAGAAGCAACCTCCACCATCACCCTCTGCTTCCTTCAAGGAAGCTAATTTTCTATCCATTCAGCTATCTCTCCTTGGATCCCATGTGATCTAACCTTCCAGAGCAGCCTACCATGTGGAACCTTGTCGAACGCCTTACTGAAATCCTTGTATACAACATCTGCAGCTCTGCCCTCATCGACCTTTTTGGTCATGTCTTCAAAAAAGTCAATCAGATTTGTGAGACACGACTTCCCACATACAAAACCATGTTGACTATCCCCAATCAGCCTCTATCCATCCAAATGGCTGTATGTCCTATCCCGCAGAATATTCTCTATTAACTTTCCGACTATAGATGTCAAGCTCACTGCCCTATAGTTCTCAGCATTTTCCCTGCAGCCCTTCTTGAATAGAGGTCCAACATTTGCCACCCTCCAGTCTTGTTATTGGATTGTATTGGGCCCGAGCCCATGAAAGTCAAATGTGAAGATGACAGGCCAGCTAACTCAGCATAATCCTAAATCACAGAGCTGTTTAAGACAGAGGGACAACCATTTACCACAAACAATGATGACTCACCACGTTAGTCAAATGCAAATGTTACTCACCTGGCAGCCTGGTTTGTATGTTGAAACTAGGTCTTTTATCACTCGGACTTCTGAGATCGTGACTCCACCCACAAGGAACAGGATCAGCAAGGGATGGTCACTGGGATGGGGCCGGCTCACCTATCACATTAATAACATTGAACAATATTTATGAGATATATCCAGACTACACGGTACAATTCACCACTCCTTTCCAAGGCAGAACTCACACTGCTTCATTAAGAATACCTTTATGACTTGTATATTTTATGAAAAGACTTGGAACATTTTCACCACTTTGTAAATTGAATGTTTTACAGATCTAGGAAGAGATTTCTTGGAGGACGTACTGATTTCCTGCTCAGACATATGGCTGTTCTTTGTTTACTAGAGTTCAATATAACCAACCTAGCAACGCTAAGTTAAAACAGGAAAAAATATTATGTTTTTACTCTTTCTAAAACAAAGAGAAAAATGCTACAGGTGGGATAGGAAACAATTAAAATGCTCCCAGGATCATGTTAGATGTTTCATAAAGTTTAACCATTGTCCACTGAACTGAGGATGTTGAATAGAATGAACAAACAGCTTTAAAATAATCGAGAGGGAAAATTGGAAACACACCATCATTTTTGGATCCATAATAAACCAGAGAACCTGATAGTCATCCCCTATAAACAAGACAAACTTCATACTGCGCGAACTTTAAACTTTTTACTATAGCCCTGGGCAATATGAGAAAATATACATCAGAAACCATGCATCTCATTAATACCAAAAAAGACAAATAGAAATTAGCAATTTATTGTGTTAACGTATGCTTCTGAAAATGTCTCAAACAAAATACACAAATGCATTATTATATAAATCAAGAAATAATTTTGATTCAAAAATAAAGATTTTAATTGTCATTCGGCACTTCAACAAATTCAGTATTGTCATACACATCTGTAGCACTTATTGAAAACAAACTGCTGCAGTAGCTGCAGTTGCGATCAATTCGACAAGATGCTCTGTGTGGTAAGTTAAAAATAGCCCACAGAAAAAATATATTATTCCGCTAAGAAATTTGAATTAGGTGGATTGCAATTACCAAATTTTAAAAATTATTATCTGGCAGCACAAATGAGTTTTATTTCATCCTTTTATCAAGAGGGTGGAAAAACAGCATGGGTTAAAATTGAAATGGATAAAATAAAAGAATCTTGTCCAGAAGAATTTATATATAAATGGGAAGCGAAGCTATTAGTTAAGGATAAAGAGTCACCTTTGCTAAAACATTTAATTAATACATTGTTGAAAACAGTTAAAGTTAAGGATAAAAGATTTTTCTTAACAGCTAAAACTCCATTAGTAAAAAATGGATTATTGCCGTTTGCTTGGAATAATCAAATACTACAACTCTGGGAACAGAAGGGTATTAAAAATATAGGAGACTGCTATGAAGGGAATATCTTTTTGACATTTTCGCAATTGAGAAATAAATATCAAATTCCAGGGAATAGTATTTTTTTCTATTATCAATTACAATCTTTTTTAAGGGAAAAGTTAAGTAATTCAATGTCTCTATTTCAGATTAAAGGAATCGAATCCTTGATTCAGGGCAAGGGAATGAAAAAATTTATATCATCAATGTATAAACTACTACAGATATCTAGTCCAAAGATAGGAATTCATAAAGCAAGACAAAGATGGGAAACAGATCTTAATATTATTATTGATGAACCAAGTTGGGAAAGACTGTGTTTAGATAGCATGAAAAATACTATTAACGTGAGATACAGCTTAGTACAGTATAATTTTTTGCAGCAACTATATTTAACCCCGGAAAAATTAAATAAATTTAAACCAAACTCATCTGAAAGGTGTTTTAGATGCAACCAAGACGTGGGCACTTTTATACACTCTACATGGGCATGTCAGAAGGTAATTCCTTTTTGGCAAGACCTAAAAAAGTTTTTAGATCAATTGATGAATAAGATCATACCAATGGATTCAAGGTTGTTTTTGCTAGGAGATACAAAAGGAATAATACCAAAGCTAAGTTTGGATAAACATCAGGAAAGATTTCTCAAAATATCATTAGCAGTAGCAAAAAAATGTGTTGCGGTCACATGGAAAGAACAAAATGAAATAAGATTTGAAAGATGGCATGCAGAAATGCGGAGTTGTATCCCATTAGAAAAAGCAACGTATAATCTGAGAAATGGATATGACTTCTTTTTGAAGGTGTGGAACCCATTCATGGCAAAGCTAGGATTAAGAATAGGAAGTCCTTAAATTCAGGATTGCTTTGATACCTAACAAGAATTTAAAAAGAAATTACTCGGAAGTGACTCCCTCGGGACTCCTGGTTTTTCTTTTTCTTTCTTTCTTCTGCTTTTTCTTTTTCCTTCTTTTGAACTGGGGGGTGGGGGGGGGGTGGGGGGGAGGGGAGAAAATACAGAACAATACGGGTATAATCGAAGTTATAGGTCAGTGACTATTGTTTACTAAGGAATGTAAAATGTATAACGTATGGGTTCTGTTAAAACTTAAATAAAATATTTAAAAAAAAAAAAAAAAAAATATATATATTTTTCTAAGTCAAAGAGAAAAAGATTTCTAAACAGGATGTAAGGAATGTAAAACGTTCAGTCACAACTCACATATTAAGTTCCAATTCCAAAAAAACTCAGTCACAACTCACATATTAAGTTCAACCGTCCAAAGTGAAATCACACCAGCAATTTAATTTGTAATGAGGTCAGCAATCTGGCAGCTCAATACACTAACATGCAGCCTTATTCCGTCTCACCACTATGTCTGTTTTAGCTGTGTAAGCCACTCAGGCTGGAAATACTGCTTGCAACTTTAAAGCCTAAGTCAGAATGCCTAAGATAGGAACTGCACAGAAAATGTGCACAGTCCTGTCTGAAAAGTTGGAGAAATCAAGGACCATTTTTATAACTTCACTAAAGTTGTTGAGGGGAGAAATGTTGCCTGATATATGTTTAAATAATTTATCACTTCTGGAAATAAATAAAAACAAATCACTTTTTACAAGCATCATAACCTGCATAATTACTGGATTTAGAACAGGAAATATTATTTTTTCAACTATTCATTGACTTGCTGGGTTTGTTCTCCCTGACTATGCCTGAACAGCTACATATACCGTGTTACACCATATTCAACCCAGAGCTAAAGCCCCATCAACGAACAGATTCAATTGTGCTGTTCATCTTATGAGTGCCCAACAGTAGAATATGCAAATCCCTGTCAGCAGACCATGTTTTCACTCTCAGAAGGATGTGAAATGATTCCATTGCTCACTGGCTAGGCTGTCCTTGATCACATTTTCCCAGATGGAGAAAGGTAACGTTGAGAACTTTATACTTTTCCACAAGAAAGGAACTGTATCAAGTAGCACGCCACTGCACAAGAGTTTTCCTACAAGTCTCCTGCGCCCAAGTGACTTGAAATGTTTTTTTGTTATTATTGTGATCTAAATACTTAAACGACAGATGCCAAATAGCAAACACAAACACGATTAATATCGATATAGATTGTTTAATACATTGAATGGAATTTGATCATTTATATCAGTGTAATTCATCAAATGCTTGAAAGGTACAAAATGAGCAAAACTGTGCTCACATGGTATGTGAGTGGTCCGGAACTCAGATACAAATATACCTGCATCGTGTTATACTCTCCTAGTTTATCATAGGACTGGGAATTCAGAAAACTAAGTTGCACTAATATATGACTAATTGCTGTACTTCTTTTCTAATAGATGCTCCCAGATAATATCCTCCATGGATTTTGCAATACACTATACAGAAGGCCTGCAAAATTAGTATTTTATCAACCTTAATCATTCAGAAAAGACATTACCACTTTATGAAGAAAATAATAGGTTGTTTAGTTTTATGCAATGCAATTCTGTTACTTGTTTCTGATTATTTGCCATGCTGAGATTCAGGTTTTTGAGTTGCTAATATTTTGCCAGATAGTTGGTGATTAGAGCAGGTTTCTGCTAACTAAAGAGGCTGTATTTTAGTGGAGTTTTTCCTTTTTCTGATTAATGTTCCTTTACATGGTGTTGACCCTTTCTCAACTCAAGGGGTTACACGGGAGTTGACGGCCCTTCAGTATTTTGTCAGCAGATCATTAATCACAACCGAGCCTTTACTGTAAAGAGTTTTCAGCCAATTTAATTTCGTGGAGCAGCACAACTGAGTCTGCACCATCGCACTCGATCCCCACATACTTACTTTCAGCAAATGATGCAGATTGTGATATGGAATGCTATTTCCCCCATCACTACTCAAGGACATGCTCATAGTCAATCTGAAACCAACCAAAGAAAGCTTAACAGGGTGTTATCAGAAAACCCTAAAGCAACTAATTGAAGAAGGGTCTCAACCTGAAAAGTCACCTGTTCCCTCCTCACGTAATGCCTGACTTGCTGAGTTACTCCAGCACATTTTGTTTTACTTTCTGTACTATCAGGATCTTGCAGTCAGAGTTTCTGCTACTGGCTGCAAGTGCAAAACCATCCACAATTGAATATTAGCAATATAATTTTTTGGCAATCCAAACAAAAATATCCATGAGAAGTGACAAGTAACATTCCATGCCACAGAAATACCAGGCAATGACCATCTTCACCAATAGTCTTACCAGCTTTGCATGACAATCGACAGAAACATTGTTGAGATTCCTAACAAAAAGATCTCAGGGAGTCATGTTCGACCAAATGTTCAGAGACCAGGCACATTAATATGGACACTGCAGATTTGGTATCTCACAATAACTTTCTGATTTTCAGACCCAAAGCTTCTCTGCTATTTATAAGTCAGTGTCACCAAGCTCTTTCCATTTCTCCTGGGTGTGGGCCAGTGTGGGAAGGAGTCATGTGCAGCTCCAGTACACCTGAAGATGTTCAACATCACTGAGCTAAATAGCCATCTCCTGCACCAGCACACTTCCTGACAACCATGTATAATCTCTGCAGCTAGCACCACAGAGATTCATCTTGTTCAACAACATTTCAGATTTCTACGATCCTGTCAGTCTTGTGTCATCCTGATATGTGACATGTATCACTGGTTTTTCTTCTTTCCTGTCCAAAATCCTGGAGTTCAGTCATTGTGTTGTACAGCACTGAAGTGGGCTCTGATCTACAATTCATAATTGTATCTTTCATTTAGTGTGGAGACCTGAATTGTGCACATATAAAGTTCAACAGCAAGCTTGCCACATGTCTTTATCTGCACCGCGCGGACAATAGCGGCCCAGGAAATCTGCTCATCAACACTTTTGCAGAAAGAAAACTTTAAATTATTAAATTGCAGCATTATCAACAGTAAATTTGGAAAATAATAACGAGCATTTTTCTTTGAAGACAAGGCTGTAACAAGGAGGTATTAAGTCATACATTACTTAAAGGTTATAGTGTACGCAAAATCATCAGATAAATCTTTGCCAGTTTTTGTTGGTGAGAATGGACTTTAAGGATTAATCATCTTTCCCAATGCACCACAACTGACCTTCATGAACATGCTGAATCCAGTTTTGAGCAGTTCTGTTAAGCCACCAGACATATACTCAATATCCACAGTGTCAGGTCTGTTGGGATGAAATATCTCCTCCAAAATCTGCTTCACCAAAGGCTTATACATTGCCTGTAAAAAAGAAAAAAAGGTATAAATGCATCCAGTTTGCCATTAGCAATTAATACAAGAAAGAATTTTTCATAATATTCGTAACATATTAGTAATCTCCCTCTGGGCCTTGCAGCTGAAAACATTGATGGAAAATGCTCTTTATGGCATTGCAACACCCCCTCTCACCATGTCAACCAGGCCTATGACCCAATGAATACCCTGGCGACTCATGGATCATCCCACCATCTCAGTTAAGTTTTCGGCTACCTTTGAATTTCCATCTCATAAACTATCAGTCCCCATTTCACATCGTGAAACTTACCATTTTTACCAGACCTGAGGTCATCTCATGTCTGCCATTAGTTTGGTCTCGATTTTTGTTTGCTTACATTTTTTAAATGTTCTTGTTATATTAAAAGCTGCTTATTGAAGTTGCTTGACATGCCCACCCCTGGCTTCTGAAGAGACATTCTATTTTGAGCTCTGTCATGGTCAGAGATTACAAAGTGCAACAGAAATAGCGATAGAGTTGCTGCCTTACAGCGCCAGACACGGGTTCAATCCTGACTACAGGTGCTGTCTGCATAGAGTTTGTACATTCTCCCCATGTGTGCGTGGGTTTTTTCCGGGATCACCAGTTTCCTCCCACCCTCCAAAGACATACAGGTTTATTGGTTAATTGGCTTGGTACAAGTGTAAATTATCCCTAGAGTGTGTAGAACAGTGTAAGTGTGCGGGGGATCACTGGTGGAAGGGCCTGTTTCCACGCTGTATCTCTAAACAAAACTAAAAACTAGAAAAGATTTGAAGATGTGTTCTAAGCCTCACTGAGAAATTGCAACATCAACATCAACTCCCGAGAATCCTTGGCCATGACCACTAATTGATTTTGAAAATTTTGAATCCAATTATCAAGCGAGTGGCGAGGGAGTGATCAGCACATCACCTCACAAGACTTCCCTCACTCTGGTTCCGAAGTGACTAATGTGGCAAAGTGGTCCTTTAGCCTCCTGTAGATGGGACAGGAGACACCTATCAGGTGTTTCCTGCCCCATCTACAGATGTTCTGGTGGAGTCAAATAAACCCAAGGCGAGTCCTTTTATCAATCATAGAGTGATACAGCGTGGAAACAGACCGTTCAACCCAACTTGCTCACACCGGCCAACATGTCATAGAAACATAGGCTGTTCGGCCCTTCGATCCAGCACCACCATCCAATATGGTCATGGCTGATCATCCAAAATCAGTACCCCGTTCCAGCTTTTCCCCATATCCCTTGATTCTGTTAGCCCTAAGAGCTAAATCTAACTCTCCTGAAAACATCCAGTGAATTGGCCTCCACTGCCTTCCGTGGCAGAGAATTCCACAGATTCATAACTCTGGGTGAAAAAGTTTTTCCTCCTCTCAGTCCTAAATGGCCTTATTCTTAAACTGTGACCCCTGGTTCTGGACTCCCCCACAATTGAGAACATATTTCCTGCATCTAGCCTGTCCAATCCCTTAATAATTTTATATGTTTCTATAACATCCCCTCTCGTCCTTCTAAATTCCAGTGCATACAAGCCCAGTTGTTCCAGTCTTTCATCATATGACTGTCCCGCCATCCCGGGAATTAACCTGGTGAACCTACGCTGCACTCCCTCAATAGCACAATTGTCCTTCCTCAAATTAGGAGACCAAAACTGCACACAGTAGAACTGCAGAGGGACTTCCTTGCTTCTATACTCAAATCCTCTTGCTATGAAGGCCAATATGCCATTTGCTTTCTTCACTGCCTGCTATACCTGCATGCTTACTTTGAGTGACTAATGCACAAGGGCACCCAGGTCTCGTTACACCTCCCCTTTTCCTAATCTGACTAGTATCCAAGCTACACTAGTCCCACCTACCTGCCTTTGGCTCGTATCCCTCCAAACCTGTCCTAACCATGTACCTGTTTAACTGTTTTTTAAATGTTGGGATCATCCCATCCTCAATGACCTCCTCCGGTAGCTTGTTCCATACCCCCACCAACCTTTGTGTAAAAATATTACCCCACAGATTCCTATTAAATCTTTTCCCCTTCACCTTAAACCTATGTCCTCTTGTCCTCGATTTGCCTACTCTTGGCAAGACTCTGTGCATCTACCCGATCTACCCTCTCATGATTTATATACCTCTTTGAGATCAACCCTCAACCTCCTGCGCTCCAAAGAAAAGAGTCCCATCCTACTCAACCTCTCCCTTTAGCTCAGACACTCTAGTCCTGGCAACATCTTCGTAAAACTTCTCTGTACCCTTTCCAGCTTGACAACATCTTTCCTATGACATGGTGCCCAGAACTGAACACAATACTCTAAATGTGGCCTCACCAAGTGTAACATGACCTCTCAACTTCTATACTCAATACTCTGACTGATGAAGGCCAATGTGCCAAAAGCCATTTTGACCACCCCATCTACCTGTGACTCCACCTCCACCTATATTCCTCTGCTCTACAATACTCTCCAGAGTCCTACCATTCACTGTGTAGGTCCTGTCCACGTTAGACACAACCTCCCACGTTCAAAACCATGCTGACTATCCTTAAACAGCCCGTGTCCGTCTAAATGCTTGTATATCCTATCCCTCAGAATACCCACTAGTAACTTTCCAGCTACAGATGTTAAGCTCACTACAGTTCCCAGCATTTTCCCTGCCCTTCTTGAATAGAGGTACAACATTTGCCACCCTCCAGAGTTCTGGCCCCTCTCCTGTATTTAAAGACGACTCATAAATTTCAATCAGGGCTCCCACAATTTCCTCTCTGGTTTTCCACATTATCCTCGGATATATCCTTGTTCTTCAGAGACTGAAATGTAAATAATAATTTGATAGAAATGTTATAATATATCACCATATTTTATAAGTAAATTTCTCAATAGTGTTCAATAAATTGATCCATAAAAAAGTGTTTATATTTATTCAACCAATGAAGTACTATTCATAAATTGTTTACGCTACCAAAGATAATTTGGAATTGCTATTGAATATTATCATTGTTGCAAAATGGTCATTTCAACTTGTTCCAGTAATTTATCTTGCTCTGCCCACTGGTGAACAGGAAGTAAAAACATAAACTACTGAGAGGATGAATTTTGTTACAATTAGTTGATATGCAGATTTATCACAAAGGAAGCGACTGTAAAAGACTCAATGGATTGGAAGAAGGGGAGTGAAAGGGAATGTCAGGGTCGGAACAAATGGGACAAAAGAAATGGAGAAGAGCATGCAGAGTGGATATGGAGAAAAACAGGTGCAGGTTCGGCACGGGGGAGGAGAAGACAGAAGGATAGAGAGGAGGGGTGGAGGGGAGGAATGCGGAGTGTTATGAAATTTCAGCAGTTTCAGGATCCGGATCAATGAATGGAGAAAGAACATTTTGGGTTACACACAACGATCTTTATTACAGACAAATATAGGAAAATCATTAATAAAGTCATACATCTCATGCTATTTGGCACATCAGAGATTCCTGTCTGTGACAGCAAATCCGGAGAACTTGAGAGTCCTGTCACCAGCATGCACCACGGTCCTTGCTCTCCCTCTCTCTCCCTCTCCCCGAAAGTGAAGCTCACATGAGCTCGCACAAAGCATGCACTTTTGCTGGTACACCCCCCACTCCTGCTTATTTAATTGAGACTTTACTTAAAGACTTTAGAGATACAGGTCTTGAGTTCTGATTATAAAATATTCTTTCCCCAATCATAGATCTAGATCTTCAAAATCTGCTTATATTTCATTACAGGAAGGAGGGAAAGAGTGGAGCAACAGAGGTGGTGGAGATGGTGATACGTGAATGAGCTGGAGGGACAGGGAGTGGATGGCAAGCGGGAAGAGATGGGAGGGTAAATGGGAGGAATGGCATTCGCAGGGGGGAAGGTGAACGGGGGGAGGGAGGGGTGAAACTGTGTCTTTGAGGCATCGGAGGGAAATTGAGCACCCAGAATAAACTCATGAGGTCAGAGGGACAATGTGCAAATGCCACACAGGCAACACTGGAGATCAGGACTGAAGTTAGGTTGCTGGAGGTAGGTAGCAGCTCCTCTCGCCTGTCATTGTACTGGCCTTGTAGAATGATTTAATAATAAATTTACAAAATACATATATTTTCCTATCATATAGTGGTTAAACAGTGTATTGATAATGGAACCAATAATAGAAACTGTTGACTGACATGTCCATTTGGACAATCTTCTGGCAGAGGCAATATTAAAATAGAAAACAAAATCACAGCCTCCTCTGCTAACAGATTGGCCAGAGAAAGAGAAGGGAATCTACGTTTCATGGTAATTTCATGCATGTGAGAGTAGATGGTAAGTGAAGAATAGCTCCATCCAAGACCACAAGAAATTGTAAAGAATTGTGGAAGCAGCCCAGACAATCATACCAATCAACCTGCCTTCCATTGACTCCATCTACACCACGCTGCCTCGGCAAGGCCGCCAGCATAATCAAGGATGAGTTTCACCTTGGACATTCCCTCTTCTCCCCTCTCCCATCAAGCAAGAGTTATATAAGTGTGAAAATGCACACCTCCAGATTCAGGGACAGTTGTTTTCAGGCAACTGAACCATCCTAAAACCATAGAAAATAGGTGCAGAAGTAGGCCATTCAGCCCTTCGAGCCAGCACCGCCATTCAATATGATCATGGCTGATCATCCAAAATCAGTACCCCGTTCTGGCTTTTTCCCCCATATCCCTTGATTCCATTAGCCCCAAGAGTCAAATCTAACTCTCTTTTGAAAAGATCCAGTGAATTGGACTCCACTGCCTTCTGCGGCAGAGAATTCCACAGATTCACAACTCTCTGGGTTAAAAAGGTTTTCCTCATCTCAGTCCTAAATGGCCTACCCCTTATTCCTAAACTGTGACCCCTGGTTCTGGACTCCCCCAACATTGGCAATGATCACAATGAATGGCGGTGCTGGCTCGAAGGGCCAAATGGCCTCCTCCTGCACCTATTTTCTATGTTTCTATGAACATTTTCCCGGCATCTACGCTGTCCAATCCTCTAAGGATTTTATATGTTTCTATAAGATCCCCTCTCATCCTTCAAAATTACAGCAAATACAAGCCCAGTCGACCCATTCTTTAATCATATGTCAGTCCCGCCATCCTGGGAATTAACCTGGTGAACCTTCGTTGCACTCCCTCAATAGCAATAATGTTCTTCCTCAAATTAGGAGACCAAAATTGCACACAATACTCCAGGTGCAGTCTCACCAGGGCCCTGTACAACTGCAGTAGGACCTCCTTGCTCCTGAACTCAAATTGTTTTGCAATGAAGGCCAACATGCATTAGCTTTCTTCACTGCCTGCTGCATCTGCATGCTATCACCAATTAACGAGCGGACCTGACTTACTATCTACCTCATTGGAGACCCTCGGACTACCTTTAATCGGACTTTACCTTGCACTAAATGTTATTCCCTTTATCCTGTATCTGTACACTATGGATGGCTTGATTGTAATCATGTATTGTCTTTAAGCTGACTGGATACCACACAACAACACAGGTACACGTGACCATAAACTAAACTAAACTAAACTAAACTAACTAAACTAAAATTAGAAAGCAATGGATCTACCGATTTTCTCCACCGGGGATAAAGAGGTATGAAACTGCAGCACAATCCTGTGCTAATTTGGCACTAACTGCATTCAGCATGGTGGCTGTGGGAAATTGTAATAATATGCATTTGAGGCAAGTTATCACAAAATGCTGGAGTAACTCAGCGGGTCAGGCAGCATCTCAGGAGAGAAGCAATGGGTGACGTTTCGGGTCGAGACCCTTCTTCAGACTGATGTCATGGGGGCGGGACAAAGAAAGGATTGTAGTGGGTCTGGACGCGACAGGAATCAGGCCATTCGCCAGGTAAGAAGTAACAATAACTTTAATACAGTATCTGAACATTCACTCACTCAGTCACCCGCACGAGTAAAACAATAACCCCTTCCAGCAAACCCCGTAGCCCCCAGACCAGTCTGTCCCCAGGGGAATGACCCAGGGAGTGGCCTAATCCCCCCTGTCCACTCAGTGCCGAGGGGAATGACCAAGGGAGTGGCCTAGCCCCTGGGCACCACCACAGGATATAGGTGGAGACAGGAAGACAGTGGGAGAACTGGGAAGGGGGAGGAGAAGAGAGGGACAGAGGAGAGAGAGGGGCAGATTTCGCTTGGGCATCTTACAACCCAGCGGTATGAACATTGACTTCTCTAACTTTAGATAACTCCTCTGTCCCTCTCTCCTCTGTCCCTCAGTCTGAAGAAGGGTCTCGACTCGAAATGTCACCCATTCCTTCTCTCCTGAGATGCTGCCTGACCCGCTGAGTTACTCCAGCATTTTGTGATACCTTCGATTTATACCAGCATCTGGAGTTATTTTCCTATGCATTTGAGGCATAATGATAGAGCAGAGGGAATTTACTCTGCACCCAACTGTGCTAAATTTGTTAAATGTTAAAATCTCACCTTACAAAATTATTCTGGCAAAGTCTTCATGAAGCTTACCTTTCCCTTTTTACTGTAACTGTTTTGGCCAGGGCAATACATTTTTGAGTCTTAAGATATATGGTTTTGTGCATGGGAGGTAGTGTTCAGGTTTTTTAAAGAACTACCCTAAGGGGTTAAGTAACCAAGAAGATTAGATCACATGTGATCAAGGGTGAGCTAGATATCTGGACATAGAATTGGCTTCATGGTAGGAATTACAGGGTAGTGGTGGTAGGCTGTTTAACGGTATAGAGGCTTATGACTAGTGGTGTGACTCATTTATAAGTGCTGGGCCCATTGCTGTTTGTGAACTATATCAACGATTTGGATAAGAATGTACAAGGCATTTTAGACGACTTTACTCTAGAGATACAGTGCAGAAACAGGCCCTTTGGCCCACTGAGTCTGTGCCGACCAGCGATCACCCCATACATAGAAACATAGAAAATAGGTGCAGGAGGAGGTCATTTGGCCCTTCGAGCCAGCACCGCCATTCATTGTGATTATGGCTGATCATCCACAATCAGTAACCCGTGCCTGCCTTCTCCCCATATCCCCCGACTCCACTAGCCGCTAGAGCTCTATCAATCTCTCTTAAATTTATCCAGTGAATTGGCCTCCACTGCCTTCTGTGGCAGATAATTCCACAAATTCACAACTCTCTGGGTGAAAAGGTTTCTTCTCACCTCAGTTCTAAATGACCTCCCCTTTATTCTTAGACTGTGTCCCTTGGTTCTGGAATACACTCCTGCACATTAACAACAATTTACAATTTTATTCAAGCCAATTAACCTACAAACATGTATTTTGTAATGAGGGAGGAAACCAGAACACCCAGAGAAAACCCACATGGTCTCAGGGAGAACGTACAAACTGCACAGATTGCACCCGTAGTCAGGATTGAACCCGGGTCTCTGGCGCTATAAGGCAGCAACTCTACAGTTCTGCTACTCTGCCACCCCATTAGTAAGTTAGCAGATGACACTAAAATAAGTGGTATTGTAGACAGTGAAGACTGTTATCAAGAATTACATCAGGACCTTGATTAATTGGGCAAATAGGCTGAGGAATGGTTGATGGAATTTAATACAGAAAAGTGTAAGGTATTGTATTTTGGGAAGTCTAACTAGGGCAGGACCTTCACAGTGAATGGCAGGATTCTGGGGAGTGTGGTAGAGCAGAAGGATCGATGAGTGCAGGTACATAATTCCTTGAAAGTGGCATCACACACAGATAAGAGTGGTCAAAAAGTCATTTGGCACATTGGCCTTCATCATTTAGAGTAATGAGTATAGAAATTGGAAGGTCATGTCACAGTTGTGGTTAAGCCACCTTTAGAATATTGTGTTCGGTTTTGGTCACACAGTTATAGAAAAAATGTTGGTAAGCTGGAAGGGTGTAGAGAAGATTTTTGAGAATGTTGCCAGGACTCAAAGGCCTGAGCTACAGGGAAAGATTGAGCAGGCTGGGACTTTATTCCTTGGAGCACAGGAGGATGAGGGGTGATCTTATGGTGGTGCACAAGATCATGAGAGGAATAGATAAATAAATGCATAGAATCCTTTCACCCAGAATAGGGGAATCAAGAAACAGAGGACATAGGTTTAAGGTGAGGGAGGAAAGATTTAATAGGAACCTGAGGGGTAACTTTTTTTCCCACTAAGGGTATATGGAACAAGGTGCCAGAGGAGGTGGTTGTAAAACAATATTTGGACAGGTACATGGATAGGACAGGTTTAGAGGGTATGGGCCAAATGCGGGCAGGTGGGACTAATGTAGATGGCCGGAATGTTGTTTGGCATAGGCAAGTTGGGCCAAAGGGCCTGTTCAACACTGTATATAACTATGCCATTCAGCTGGAAATGGTGCAGAGAAGATTTACGAAGATATTTCTCGTACTCAAGGGCTTAAGCTATAGGAAGAGGTTTGGCAGGCAGTTGCACAGGGGCCCGGTGAGACCGCACCTGGAGTATTGTGTGTAATTTTGGTCTCCTAATTTGAGGAAGGACATTATTGCTATTGAGGGAATGCAGTGTAGGTTAATTCCCGGGATGGCAGGACTGACATATGATGAAAGTATGGGTCGACGGCTTGTATTCACTGGAATTTAGAAGGATGAGAAGGGATCTTATAGAAACATATAACATTCTTAAAGGATTGGACAGGTTAGATGCAGGAAAAATGTTCCCGATGTTGGGGGAGTCCAGAACAAGGGGTCACAGTTTAAGAATAAGGGGTAGGCCATTTAGGACTGAGATGAGGAAAAACCTCCTCACCCAGAGATGTGAATCTGTGGAATTCTCTGCCACAGAAGGCAGTGGAGGCCAATGCATTGGATGTTTTCAAGAGAGTTAGATCTAGCTCTTCGGGCTAAAGGAATCAAGAGATATGGGGAAAAAGCAGGAACGGGGAGGGGGTACTGATTTTAGATGATCAGCCATGATCATATTGAATGGCAGTGCTGGCTCGAAGGGCTGAATGGCCTCCTCCTGCACCTATTTTTCTATGTTTCTACGCTTCTATGTTTCCAGTTCTTTAGATAGCACGAGGCTGAAGGTAGATCTTTTCAAGATGTATAAAATCATGAAGGTGAATGCACAGTCTTTTTCCCCCAGGGTAGAGGAATCAAGAACTAGAGGGCATAGGTTTAAGGTGAGAGGGTAAATATTTAATAGGAACTAGGGGGTGACTTTTTCACACAAAGGGAGGTGGGTATTTGGAACGAGCTGCCAGGAGCAAAGAGGTCCTTCTGCAGTTGTATAGGGCCCTGGTGAGACCACATCTGGAGTATTGTGTGCAGTTTTGGTCTCCTAATTTGAGGAAGGACGTCCTTGCTATTGAGGCAGTGCAGCGTAGGTTCACGAGGTTAATCCCTGGGATGGAGGGACTGTCATATGAGGAAAGATTGGAAAGACTGGGCTTGTATTCACTGGAGTTTAGAAGGATGAGAGGGGATCTTATAGAGACATATAAAATTATAAAAGGACTAGACAAGCTAGATGCAGGAAAAATGTTCCCAATGTTGGGGGAGTTCAGAACCAGGGGACACAGTCTAAGAATAAAGGGGAGGCCATTTAAAACTGAGGTGAGAAGTAACTTTTTCACCCAGAGAATTGTGAATTTGTGGAATTCTCTGCCACAGAAGGCAGTGGAAGCCAATTCACTGGATGAATTTAAAAGAGAGGGAGATAGAGCTCTAGGGGCTAGTGGAATCAAGGGATATGGGGAGAAGGCAGGCACAGGTTACAGATTGGAGATGATCAGCCATGATCACAATGAATGGCGGTGCTGGCTCAAAGGGCCAAATGGCTTCCTCCTACACCTATTTTCTATGTTTCTGGGAAGCAGTTGAGACAAGCTACAATAACACCAGTGAAAAAAACATTTGGACAGATGCATGAATTGGAAATGCATGCAAATGGGACTAGCTTAGATGGGCCATTTTGGTTGGTATGAA
Source organism: Rhinoraja longicauda (assembly GCF_053455715.1). Taxonomy (NCBI): domain Eukaryota; kingdom Metazoa; phylum Chordata; class Chondrichthyes; order Rajiformes; family Arhynchobatidae; genus Rhinoraja; species Rhinoraja longicauda. The sequence goes on along the minus strand of NC_135953.1, from coordinate 62,221,565 downwards.
CGAGTTGGGCCGATGGGTCTGTTTGTCTTCCATAGTAAAAGTTCAGAGAATAAACTGGTTTCAGGGAAGATATTCCTTTCACAATATGAGGCAATACTGTTCTTTATGATAAGTCTGCCAAAAAAGTAAAGATGCTTCTATTTCTAACACTGCTAAGCAGAACAGGAAGTATTTAACCTTAAAAGCAACCTTGGATTCATATTGAGCCGAATGAGCAGAGAACAAAGGATAGCACAGTCTGTTTGACATTTTAGGATTTTTACCCAGTTAAACAGCAAATAGATGGCCCACAGCAAAGTGGAATAGTCGTATGGCATTCCAATAGTATAAAGTTATGTTGCACAGACATACCTCATTTTTTTTCACTGAATGTGAAAACCATGTTTTAGTTTAAATAGAAGTAAGTGCCAGTAGGTTTTCATTATTTGGACTCACATACCAGACACAATATTACATTTCAACATTTCTTCCTTGAACCTCATTTGCACTGAAATTGCAGTGAGGTTTGCTTCAAATAATGATTGTTGGAATTGCATGGGCTTTGAAACAACATAATGTTTCTCTTCGATCAGCCAACACACATTTTATTCGAAACGCTGAGAGGGCTTATCTCAGCTATTTCAGTTTCTGTCTGAAAATTAACAGATAATTTAGTTCTGGATCACAATCACATGAAGGAAGCCCATGTCAGAAGCATTTCTGCAAGCAACAGACACTTCAGGACGAAAGACAAAACCACAACTGTTGTTTCGTATCGCTGCAAACAACATATCGGTTGATTTAAGATGAACACAAAAAATTAAATTGAATACTCAAATTTTGTTCAAAGCTTTTGAAGTTCCAAGAAATCTGGACACGGTTAGGAAGTGAATATGCATTGACAGGCGACTGGCGTGTGAATTGTTGCACACAGTCAAACTATCGTCATTAATTGCCTCGACATATGTCGAGTTTTTTAAGAAACAGTAAACATTTTGACGACTTTAATTAATAACAAAAATATATCGTGACACAAGTATTCTTCTGATCCCTGTTGTGACAGGCTTGCTGTGATTATCTATAAGTGTGAGGCATCAAGATAGGCAAGTAAATAAAAATGATTATGCTAGACACTCTGGCCTTCCATCACAGTGAGGAGGGGACTGGAGGAGACTCACTGTGATGGATGTTCTTTTTTGTGTGTGCGTTGGTTGGGGTTGTGTAATTTGCTTATTTTATTGCTTTTATTGTTGGACTGTGGGTGACTAAATTTCATCCAAAAAACTTGTTTTTTGGATGACAAATAAAGATATCTTGAATCTTTAGCTTGTTCAAATATAATTTTATTTAGATTAGCCATGACCAAAGGGAAATAACATTAAAATTATTTTCCAATACCGCATTAGTTTGATCCCCCTCCCCCTCTGATTTGTCAGAATGTTACCAATACTATCAATATGAAACACCTTTTTAAAAAAAATGGAACTAAACAATTTGGGCTGAGCTAACTCAGGCCATGCCACCCCACGCTCAGTGGAGCCATGTTAGCTGTCATTTTCTTTGTGGGGTTGGTTGGTGGTGGGCTGGGCAAAGATAATGGAGAGCAGCCTGAGTTTCTGCATATTCCCGCGTGCCTGTCAGCTCCTAGTCACGCAAAACCCAAGAGCCTTTAACAGCAGTCAATTGCTCTGAGCCAAATACAGACCATCTGTTTAATATCCAGACACAGTCAAACGCTTCAGAACTGAAATACATTTGGAATTAAAAGTCTTGGAATGAGGCCAAGACCTTTGTTGCAGAATAATCACAAACATCACTGATAAATACATACCTGCTCCCCTTGGAACTGTATTGCAATTTAATGACTGATAAACTTTAACTATTTTTGCTGGACGTTTTTTAAACTAGCTTTCTGAAAATGGTTCAGGCCAGCTTTTAATAAAATGAAAAAGTTGTTAAAGAAATACACAACAAATACGAACTTTATCAATCAGAGCTTTATGAATTTCACTACATGCATCAACTTCATGTTTTATGAGGTGACATTTCAAAACAAGACATTTGAACCGTAACAGTTTCAGTGAAATGCATCAGTGAATGATAATAATAATGTGCTGATAATCAGGTCTTCATATATATTAGGATTGAAGAGAGAAAGAGGGAGATGGGGTTGGGGGGTAGGGGCTGATAGTCGATGGTGCAGGAAGAGTGAGAAATAACACGGGGAAGGCACGGACTGTGAGCATGAGAATATTATTGTTGTGGCAACTTCAGTCCTTCCCACTGAAGTCCTCTCCGCTTGCCACCTTCACGGAGGAGTGGAGTGATCTTTCTTGACGCAAACAAAAACAGAGAGATCTTCATGACATTTCACTTTAATTAGTCATTTATTGAAGTAGTGATACAAACAGATTTGTATTTCTTCCGTCATAAATCTGGTAAGAATTGTATCCCACCACAGCTTCTCCGCGTCTGACGCATCACGTCTCTGCGTTCCCAATTAACCTCCTAATTCTGGTTCCTCCCAGTCCAGAAAATGCCCATATATGTATTCATCTCACGACAATCCCCAAGAGTCCAAAAATAATATAGCAGGATACAAAATAATATAATATGCTAAGACAGCTAGTAAACACAAATGGATCCTACAATTATTATTTGTGCAGTAAACATGTGTTCATGATATTCCTGCAGCCTATTTCAAGAAAGCTTTCAAATCCAAGGCAAAAATTGCTTTTATATTAACCCTTTCATAAATTTTGCACTTTACAATCAATAGGTTGCAGCTATTCCTTGATTTATGAAAAGGTTATGTTCTTCCAAGGAAAATGTTGTACATTACAAAAGCTGAGTGAAATGCATGGGCATTTCTGTCCATTGCATTCCCATGATCAGAGTGTGACACTGTTTATTATTGCAAAAAAATAGATTCATTAGTTGAAGACAAGGGTTAATGGTGTTACAGTGAGATTTCGTAAATCATGGAAAACCTGAACTTTTAGGATGTAGACACGGCTGTTATTCAGGCACCAGTCTCATAATGAGTGCACTCACGCGAACGTGGTTGGTCCACTGTACCACATTGAAAATGCTAAGTTTGAACAGTTAAATCTACCAATAGTGGTGTATTTAAGAACAGCAGAGCAGCACAAGAGGCACAGTGGTGGAGTTGCTGCTTTACAGTGCCAGACACCCAGGTTTGATCCTGTCTACAGGTGCTGTCTGTACAGAGTTTGTACGTTCTCCCTGTGACCTTGTGGGTTTTCGCTAGGTGCTCCTGTTGTCCTTCCACATTCCCAAGTACAGGTCTTGGTTAAAAAAATTGTAAATTGTCCCAAGTGTATAGGAGAGTGCAGGTGTACTGGGTGATTGCTTGTCGGTGTGGACTCAGGGGGCTGAAGGGCCTTTTTCCACACAGTATCTGCAAAAGGTAAAGTCTAAAAGTCTAAAATATTTCATTGCATTTAACAGTGGAGTTGTGACTGCCATCACTTAAGAATGAAATAATTTTAGGAAAGGCAGGGAAATTGCCTTGAATATTTTTTCCACAAGCTTGCTAATTTGGTGTGTTTAGCCAAAGCCACGCTGTTTTTCTGTACCTATTAATTTGGCAAATTCATAATTGCATTGACAGTGCGAATTAACTTTTAAAAATCCACTAACTATTTACTCAAGGACCACCACTTCCATGGCTTTTATTAAAGTAAGACCAAACACTGATATATAACACTGGTTAGTTACTTAAGGAATGAAAGTATTTGTGCACTGTTGTAACTAAAAAATAATTATATCCTTGTAATACTATACCTTTGTATTTACCCAATACCTTTCAATACACCATTTATAAAAGCTTTACAAATTCACTGCAAGGTTATGTTCTCTCTTTGGTTTCCTGTGATGTGATACCATGCACAAATACACCTGTTTCCACCCAGTAACTGAAGCATTATGACATGAAACTTTGAAATTAACATGAATGAATGAATGAATGAATGGTCATTTTTTTTAATGAATAGAAACAATGGCTTACTTTACATATAAGCATTTCAAATGATCGGTACTTCATTGGCAAATACTGCATCGCTTGAACATGGCAAGGTCCTATGGACAGATAATCCAGGAGTGATGTTTGAGTTAAAAAGGTTTGAAGTGATTGAAAGGTACAGCACGAGAACAGGTCTGTCGGCGCACCAAGTCCATGCTAACCATTGATCATACTAGTTCCATGTTATCCCACTTTCTCATCCACTCCCTCCTCACGGGGCACAATTTACAGAGGAAGAAGAGGTGACAGGTAGAATGGTGCAATGTTCCTCCTGTAGGATGTGGAAAGTCAGGGAAACTGCTGGTATCCTTAATGATTATACCTGTGGGAATTGTGTCCAGGTGCAGTTCCTTACAGCCTGCTTTAGGGAACTGGAGCTGCAGCTGGATGACCTCAGGATCATCTGGGACAATGAGTGGTTCATAGATAGGAGTTTTATTTTTAGACTTTAGACATAAAGCGCGGAAACAGACCCTTTGGCACACTGGGTCCATGTCGACCAGCAATCACCCCATACACGAGCACTATCCTACACGCTAAGGACAACTTACAATTTTTACCAAAGCTAATTGACCTACAAACTTGTACATCTTTGGAGTGTGGGAGGAAATTGGAGCATCAGGAGAAAACTCATACGGTCACAAGGGGAACATACAAACTTCACACAGACCGTGGTCAGGATCGAACCTGGGTCCCTGGCGCTGCAAGGCAGCAACTCTACTGCTGTGCCACAGTCACGCCCCTGTTATGGCATGCTGGTCATGCCTAAGGTACAGGAGGTGGGTAGATAGGTGACCATAAGAAAAGGGAGTAGGCAGAGAGTGCATGTGACCCCTGTGGCCATTCCCCTTCAAAACAGGTATATCCTCTTGGAGAAACAAGGAACTACATATGCTGGTTTACAAAAAAGGCACAAAGTGCTGGAGTAACTCAATGGGTCAGGCAGCATCCCTGGAGGACATGAACAGGTGCGTTTTGTGTTGGGACCCTTTTTCAGACTGTGAGGCAAATGCTCTACGGTGTCATAGAGTGATACAGTGTGGAAACAGGCCCTTTGGACCAACTTTCCCACACTGGCCAACATGTCCACACCGGCCAACATGTCCACACCTGCCAACATGTCCCAGCAACACTAGTCCCACCTCCTGTGTTTGGTCCATATCCCTCCAGACCTGTCCTATCCATGTGCCTATCTAACTGCTTTTTAAAAACATTGGGGTAGTCCCAGCCTCAGCTACTTCCTCTGGCAGCTTGTTCCATACACCCACTACCCTTTGTGTGAAAAAGTAACCCCTCAGATTCATATTAAATCTTTCCCCCTTCACCTTAAACCTATGTCTCTGGTCCTCGATTCACCTACCGTGCTTAGAAAAATGAACACTCTCTTGACTCTACCAGCTGCACCATTGTGTCATCCTTGGTTGACTTGGATAAATCTGCTGTGTTATTCAAACAGTGCAACAGAGTCTTTTACATTCACATAAGCAAGAATGTCACTTCTGGATAACAGGAAACAGCTTCAGTTTGTTTACCTGTTCAAACACTTCATGATTTAACATCTCTGCCCAATCTCCTCTGGTTTCTTTCCTCTAAAGAGAAAATCACTGCTTCTTTTGTCTGTTCACGTCTCTATAATCTCTTATCTATAGAACTATTCCACTGAATCTTTTTTGAACCCTTTCCAAAGCTTCTTAACCTTCCTAAAGCATAATGCCTAGAATTGAGGCGTTTTAGACACAATACCAGGAAAACTGCTAAAACCTACTGATAGGGTTGAGGTAGCAGAAAATCATAACTTCCAGAATCAACATGGATTTATAAAAGGGAAATAATGTTTGACAAATATACTTGAGAATTTTGAGGGTGTAGCTAGATTAGAACCAGTGGCAGAGATTTTCAGAATGCATTTAGTAAAGTGCCCTGTCACAGAATATCAAACGAGATTAGAGCTCAAAGGATATTAGAGATATTGAGGATTAGTTAATGGACAGAAAGCAACAATGATAAATGGGTCACCTTCTTGTTAGAATGCTAAAATTACAGCAAGGATCAGTGTGTGGACGACAACCACTTTACAATTTATATTAATGATTTGATGAAGAAATTGAATGATTTGTAACCATGCTTACTGCTGATACAAAATTTGGTGGGAAAGAATCATGATGAATGTACAATGTTTTATTCTGTCATTTTTTGCCCTCGTATGTTGAAAAGCTTCAACAAAAATAAACAAAAGTTGTTCAGTTACCTTTGATATCCTTACCTGGTGGGTGTTGCCACCGGGACTGTATAAAGTCTTGAACTGTTTCATGTGTGCCCGTGCTCTCGCTATGCCTCGAAGTGTCTCAAACACTTGCTCCACAACATCAGTGGCTTTGTTGGATGTCAATTCAGATGCTGAAGAACAACCTGAAATCAACATGAAATATGGTCAATTTTGTGATCCTACTCCTCCTGCAGCCTTGCAACATTCTTTTTTTCATATTTGACAGCATGCCTGGTCTGAATTTATAGAAGAAGGTATTCATCTGGTGCAGTTTTCAGTGGATGATATAATATTGATCCATAAAGGCTAGAAAAGGCTTTGGATTAATTGCTGGTCACTGATTTAGTTAGCTAATCTCAATTGAGGCGACAGGTTTCCCAGTTCAGTGCAAATCACTTCGGCCAGGAATAGAAGCAGGGGTGGAATGTGGGGAATTTAGGAAGCTTATTATCCTCATTGCCATTAATCCTCTTGTCTTCAAAATCCCAGGCAAACTACAGCACTCTGGCGCAATGTAACACCATCACGTTTTTCAATACCCTGTTTTAAATGAGACAAAAATTGACTGGAGTTTCTGCTCCAATTCTTTCTACAGTCATGTTACCATCTGTGTCTGATGATTATAGAATTGCAGTTTTGAATGGTTTCGCCATACTGCTTACAAATCTAATGTTTATTTCGAACCTGAAAATAATTATCCTTTTTGGTATAAAAGTCAGTAAATTGTACTTTGTTCTTTTTAAAAGATCATCTTTTAATCCACAGTTGCAATACTTTGTTTAATGTTATCTTTATACCAACTCCCAGTGGCATAAGGATAATTCTAAACAAAGTAATAGTTATGAATGAAAGGATATTTGGATCTCAATCCTTTGCAGCTGATGATACAATTTGCCCAGTTGTAATTATGATGTCCATTTCAGATTTTAAGAATGGGAGAAGATTGTCGTCAACTGTGGAAACATATAAACTGCAAACTAAAATACATTCTTCGAGATTGCATGATATAATTAATAGATGAAAATCTACTTTACTGTCAATATTTACTGATCAGTAACTTTTCAACGCATTTTATTCATGGTGTTGAGTTTTTTTTAAATTGTTGAATGCTGGTGGTCGAATCCAATTGTGCATTTATAATAAGGGCCCTTTAATTGTTAGCTGTTATCATATCATATCATATATATACAGCCGGAAACAGGCCTTTTCGGCCCTCCAAGTCCGTGCCGCCCAGTGATCCCCGTACATTAACACTATCCTACACCCACTAGGGACAATTTTTACATTTACCCAGCCAATTAACCTACATACCTGTACGTCTTTGGAGTGTGGGAGGAAACCGAAGATCTCGGAGAAAACCCACGCAGGTCACGGGGAGAACGTACAAACTCCTTACAGTGCAGCACCCGTAGTCAGGATCGAACTTGAGTCTCCGGCGCTGCATTCGCTGTAAAGCAGCAACTCTACCGCTGCGCTACCTGTTCTCCAAAGCAAATGTAAAACTATCAGCTGCTAAAAAAGACACTAGTGCCGGAGTAGCTCAGCAAGTCAGGCAGTATATGTCAGGAGAACATGGAGAGATGACATTTTGAGTCGAGACCCTTCTTCAACCGAATTGAAACATCACCTATCCATATTCTCCAGGGATGCTACCTGGCCCACTGAGTTACTCCAGCACTTTGTGCCTTTTAATTCCTTGTTTCTATACCTTATTCAGCTGCTGTTGTTTTAACTTCATGCTTCAGGTCTGCATCCATTTGCAAATTGCAACCAATTTACAAATGCTGTCTGCAGTTGCTGTCATCTTTCTGCCACCGAAGCACTGAGGATCTGTTATCAGGTAGACACACCTGGTAAGCTGGCTTTTGGATGACTGGTTAATGAGCGCCCATGTTCGGCACTTGACGTTCAACTGAATGATGAATGATACTTAAGAGCACTTTAAAATTAATTTCACCAGCATGGAATTAGATGAATGGAATCACAATGCATTCTTAAAATACCGTTCTGCATTGTATCACTCAAGTGTTGGGGAACCAACCTTTGTTATTCTATAGTACACTGTCAAGAATGCTTCATTTATGAAATTACATCTCCAGTTAAAACTATTGTGACAGTAGATAATAGTGCTGTATGAAAAGTCAGCAATTGACTGAGAAGGCAAAGTCATAAGATTGCAGTTTTCACCTTGAATAATAGAGACAGTTTTGACATTAATCTGAAGCAGCAATCGGAGTAGATAGATTACATTCTCCAGTCTGCAACCATGAATGGCAGGTAGTTTACACACATGACATTGTATTCAAGGGAGAAACTTTTAGAAGCCAAGAATGGAATTTATTTATCTGGGAGGCCGTATTTCCATTACATTCACTGCTGCTGAGGCCCTCACCCAGGGATTTGCTGCCTTGACATGTTGATCAATCTATGCACTCGTGCTGGCCTCATCTTCCCCCTATTGATCCACTTTGCTTGTACCTAACCTGTACCAAATATTTTACAGACATCAATTACAAACTTGGTGAACTTCATAATCTACAACCATTTCATTTAAAAATTCTCATTCTTATCTCACCCATTTTTACTTCAAGATTCAAGGGAATCAACCAACAAAAATATTCTCAAAATGTGTAGGAAAGAACTGCAGACGCTAGTTTATATTGAAGTCTGAACTCAGCAGGTCATACAGCTTCAATCTGCAGAAGGGTCTCAACCCGAAACGTCACCCATTCCTTCTCTCCACAGATGCTGCCTGTCCCGCTGAATTACTCCAGCTTTTTATGTCTACCTTCAAAAAAAAGTTCTCTCTCCACTTACACAAATATATATCTATATGTACAAATAAACAGACAAACAAATAAATAATAAACCCTGGAATTTAGTGTCCTCCTGCAGCATTATAATCACTTGTTAGCTCTGACCTCCTGTGCACCTCCCACTTCCTTCATCTTACCAATCGAAGGCTGCACCTTCACGTGGCGAGATTTTAATGGAGACAATAGAGACGGCAGACGCTAGGATCTCGGGCAAAAGAAAACATACTGCTGGAGGAACTCAGTGGGTCGAGCAGCATTTAGTGGAGGGAAAGGAATAGTCGACTGCGCATGTTGAAGGGTCCTGACCTGAAACATAGAAAATAGGTGCAGGAGTAGGCCATTCGGCCCTTCGAGCCTGCACCGCCATTCAATATGATCATGGCTGATCATCCAGCTCAGTAACCTGTACCTGCCTTCACTCCATACCCCCTGATCCCTTTAGCCACAAGGGCCACATCTAACTCCCTCTTAAATATAGCCAATGAACTGGCCTCAACTACCTTCTGTGGCAGAGAATTCCACAGACTCACCACTCTCTGTGTGAAGAAATGTTTTCTCATCTCGGTCCTAAAAGACTTCCCCCTTATCCTTAAGCTGTGACCCCTGGTTCTGGACTTCCCCAACATCGGGGACAATCTTCCCGCATCTAGCCTCTCCAACCCCTTAAGAAACAACTGTCCATTTCACTCTACAGAAGCTGCCTGACCTGCTGAGTGAGTTCCTCCAGCACCTAGACATCAAGTGCTGGAATCCCTTTCCCTATACCTCTCTCTTAAATTTTGTATCTTCACTCAAAATGCTTATTGAAACTTAACCTCTTTGTCTTAGGCTTTGTCATTGTTGTCAATATCTTTTGCTCTGGCTCAGTGTAAGCAATGTCTGTTACATTAATGTGAATTGCTTTAGGATGTCTCACTAAATCCTCTGCTTCTCAGCAGAACACCTGAAATGATCAGTTTCCTAGACGTTTGTTTGATGATCATACCCATGTACCTAATAGCCAAGTTCTCAACCTAAATGATCAAGTTGGTTGCAAAGTGCAACCAGTCAATCATGAAACTAAACATAGAACTTAATCCCAGATCAAATGTACGTTGAAGGGTCTTGAATGTGTTGTCATTTGTGATTGTAATGTTATGGTGAATATATGTATCCTCGTTTCTTTTCTTACATTCTTTGTCTTTATTGATGTTGCAAGTAGAGCTGCTGAGATGCAAGAAAAATTTTAGACTTGATCTGACAATAAAGTCTTATCGTATCGTATCGTATCTTAATACTGGAACACTAGATTAAAAATCCCCATATATTGTAAAGACAATGTTCTTTGCTAAAAGAAAGCAAGTTTTGCTTGCAGTTTTCTTGGACAATCTTAAGGTTGTTTATTGTTGTCTGTGCAAAGGTACTTTATTCTATTGAAAGGCTCTATTGCCCCTCAGAATGAATAAGTAGAAGTTCAATTCAACTGGAAAATTAAATAGTGTAGTGCAAGTTTTAAATTAAGTAGTAATGGTGGATTTTTCTTGCAACTTACTACAATTCACTGATCTGAAAAATGTTGCCAAACATAATTCAGTAAAGCTGCAATTCAATTTCACTGGCCTGAGGGTTAATTGTTCCACAAACATTTACAATCACTTAGATTGAATGCCATTTTAGATTAAATAAGCAATTGACAGGCTTTGAAAAACGATATCATTTTTCATTTAAATCAAATAAGCTGCTTAAGGAATGGATTGGCTTTTGCAGGCAATTTCAACCTAAACATAAATGAGAATATTCAGTAAGATCTATGCAAGATAAAATTAACCATAAATGTGCATGATGTGGAAGTTAAGCTTTGTTTGAAATGCATAACAATTTCAGCAAATTACACACTTCTAACCACCAAACCAAAGCTCATGAATCCCAGTCAAATTCCAAGAACAATTAAAACAGTGAATGACCTCAACCTTTACTTACTTAATAAGCAGGTCTCATAGCCTTAAGGAAACTACTTCACCTTAGCAAAAGAATACATAGTGCAAACAAGGAAAACACTTTAATTACCCAGTGGACCTGGATAATGTTAACTGCTCTACCATTAGAAAGACCATGGATTTGTCTTGCATAAAGATTAAATGGAGTATGTCGTTAATCAGATATGATCCATCTCACATAAAAATCTTTCTTATAAAGTGCCTTTAAACTTGACTTACTATTTGCAATATAACAGGATGTATTCTAGTACCATAAACACAGCACACTAAACGTCACACTCAAATGTCTGTCAGATTTGAAAAAGGTAAAACAAGGTGATAATTTACAATTAATAGAGCTTAGTTTAGTTTATTATTGTCATGTGTACCGACGTACACTGAAAAGCTTTTTTTGTTGCATGCTATCTAGTCAACGGAAAGACTGTACATGACTACCCTCAAGCCGACCACAGTGTACAGATACAGGATAAAGGGTATATCATTGCATGCAAGATAAAATCCAATTGAAGATAGTTCAAATGTCCCCAAAGAGGTAGATGGGAGGTCTGGAGTGCACTCTAGCTGGTGAGAATGGTTCAGTTGCTCGATAACAGCGGAAAATAAACTGTCCCTGAATCTGGAGATATGCGTTTTCGAACTTCTGTACCTTTTCTGTCTGATGGGAGCGGGGACAAAAGGGAGTGACTGGAGTGGGGCTGGCTCTTTCTATTTTTTCTATTCCAGGAAACTCTCCTGGAATAGAAAATATAGGTCTCAGTTTATCTACAGATTGTACTTTGATCCAGCATTCTGACCCTTGGCACACAGAAATCCTGAATACTGCACAACCAATTAAAAAAAAAAGAATATATTGAACATTGAACAGATAGAGCTTCGCAACATAAATAGCTCATGGTTCAACTTATCATAAACAAAGAGATGAGACAAAAAGTTCTGGAGTGCTGTGTCCATTGTACATTTAGTCCTTACACGTATGAGGAGAAATGTATCACATTTGAAGTTGTTTTCTCAAAAGCACAATCAATCACAATCACAATCATACTTTATTAGCCAAGTATGTTTTGCAACATGCAAGGAATTTCATTTGCCATACGGTCATAACAATAAAAAGCAACAGGACACTCAAAATACAATTTAACATGAACATCCACCACAGTGACTCCTCCGCATTCCTCACTGTGATGGAAGGCGAAAAAAAGTTCAATCTCTCCCTTCTTTGTCCTCCAGTGGTCGGGAGCCTCTAACCTTCTGTTGGAGGGACGGTCTTGACTCTTGACTCCTGTAGCCGGTGGTGGGTCTTCCTCGCCGGGGCGTTCAAGCTCTTGCATGGGGGGGGATCTCAGCTCCCCATGCGCCGCGAGCGATCTACCCTGGGTCAGGGCTTGTCGAACTTCGTGCGGCTTAGAGCTCCCGACTTCGGTCTCAACCCGAGACTGTGAGCTCCTTGATGTTAAAGTCCGCAGGCCGCAGTTGGAGCATCGATCCAGGCGAAGAATCGGACGCTCAGATGGCAAGTCCACGCCCCATGGGGGCTCAAAGTCAGTCCCAAGCAAGGCCTCCAACTCCATAATGTTGGGCCGCAGAGCGACTGGAGATACGATCCGGAAAACAATCGCATCTCCGGCAAGGTGAGAGATTGAAAAAAGCAGAATCTATAACATTTCACCCGAACAGCTGTGCAGATAACACTGAAATAAATATTACTAGATCAAGTGGACCCGTTGGGCCCAAACCTCTCCTGCATTGGTGCAGCACCCTCCCCCCTCCCCTCTCTCTCCTCCCCCTCCCCTCTCCCCCTCCTCCCCTTCCCCCCTCCTCCCCATCCCTCCTCCCCTTCCCCCCTCAACCCCTCTTATCCTCCCTCCCTCCCTCCCCCTAGGAGATAGATTTAAACTTTAAAATGTGAATAACTTAAAAAATATAACATCGATTTCAATTAAACTTCTTCCATTAGCACCAAAGGGATGACGGTGAGTAAGGTGGGCATAAAATTGTTGCGCTATTGTGTACCGTTTTGGCTGTAGTTCAGGAACAAACAAACGAACAAACAAACGAGTTTTAGTAAATAGATAAACCGAATATGTGAAATCTCAGATAGAATAGGAAGGGACAGGGGAACCAATGAAATTGGTCATGTGGTCACTATTTTCCAACTGAGTTAGGAATAATGATCAAAATACAAATTTTAACACTTTACAACAAAATGGTACACTACACAAGAAAATGACTTGAGATGTTACAAATGATCTTTTAAACTATCCTGTCTTAAAGCTTCAGTTTAATGGCATTTTCCAGAGCTGTCACTCAAGTGGCTGAATCACGAGCTTAAACAAGACACGAACAATCACAATTCATCAGTTTTACTGTCCAAGCAATTTGTACGTCATATATAATTAACAGCCTAATACTGTGGAATGTAGGAATTTTATATAATTTGTCGCAAGACTGGCCGTGCATTACGTGTACCAGGAATTGCCTGATGTTAGTCCCAAGTTATCGTCCAGCAATACGAGATGATTAATAGTTTCTAAATCATCAAATCAATTGTGATTCACTGTGATCAGTGAACACTTCACAACACTTGTAACTGCAAAAAAATGCATTACTTTCTGAACCTGCAATGGATCTGGAAAACACTAATTGTTCCATGCATTTATCAATCAGAAATGGCAAGGGTGACATTTAATTAAAAGTGGAGAAATCTTGAAAGGAGTGCGAGAAATCAGATTTGTGTTTTGTCCATCATGCACAAAAATCCCTCTGAACCACTTAAACAAAAAAACACTTCCCTCTTTACAGTGAAAATGCTTCCCAAATCCTTTATCTGCCTGTATTACTGCTAACCCTACAACTGCCTTGGAACAATGAACCCCACCAGTTACTCTTATCAATCATGATATGAATTTTGTGAATGAATATATCCATGTTCAAGGATTTGAAGTAACTTTCCTCATTTAGCCTTTTAACTAGGATTTTCTTTTCTCTTCTCAATCCAGTGATATCAGGAGGAATACCCTGCTGTCTCGAATGGCACCTTTCATTTCAATGATGGTAACTATGGGCTACCAGAAATTCATCTGGAGCCATGTGAACGTGGGCTGGCATGTAAAGTAACCAGACTTTTCTTGGGAAAGTCCATTAGCCATAAACTATCTTATTCACCCTACAATGTCTCAGTAGCAAGTTAGAAAATAAATCAAGTTTAGTTTCATGAAATGCCACTTTCAGAGGCAGGGTTGTATAAATGCAAAATTCCAGAATGAAATTAAACTCTTTAAATTTTAGTGAATTTTGCAGCAAACTTTGCGTCTCAGCTTTATTGTCAGTAATCGTCCTGTAAAGTTTGGAAAATGCCTTTGTCAACGTCACAATTGTAAGAATAGACAAACCACTTTAATGCAGCTGAGGGTCAGTCACAAGAGTTTCATAAAAAGTCATGTCAGCTCAGAACATTACTTAGGAAAGGAACTAAAGGAGATGGTTGAAAAAGTTGTTACAAAATGACAACTTTCAGGATGGGGAAAATTGTTACCACCTGGCCAAGTTTAACAAATTTCCAAAATGCAGGTGCTAATTGGTGCGTGGAAAGAAACTGCAGATGCTGGTGTATACCGAAGATAGACACAAAGTGCTAGAGTAACTCAGCGGGGTCAGACATCATCTCTGGAGAAAAAGGATGAATGACGTTTTGGATCAGGACCCTTCTCCAGTCTGAAAGTGGTGGGGAGGGAATTGGACGTAAGAAAGGGCCAGAACAAAGTAGGACCGGCAACAGATGACCAAGGTCGGAGAGCAGTAGAAATCACAGAGGGGGCGTTATGGGAGAGAGTCTCACAGAACAGGTGGTAATTGGTTGTGGCCTTAGATTGAAGGTCTGGACAGTAATTTAGGAGAAGACGTGCACTGGATCATATTAAACCATGAAAGAGTAGAAGTTGAGACCTGTCATTCTTTACACTTAATTAATCTCAAATTTATGTTACTTGGTTGTTGATAACTACTAGAAGAAATAGCTTTTCCACAATGATCACAGCAAAACCATTTGTTATTTTTATCATGTCTATCAGATTACCTCTTACCTTGTACTTAATGTGTCAGCTGATGCTCAGGTCATTGTGGGCTTCAAGCCAACTCCTGAGATTTAAGCACCAAATTCTAAACTGACGCCTAATGTTCTAGTCTGGTACTGCCGCACTGACAAAAGTGTGTAGGAAGGAACTGCAGATGTTGGTATAAACCGAAGATAGACACAAAAAGGTGGAGTAACTCAGCGGGTCAGACAGCATCTCTGGAGAAAAGGGATAGGTGACGTTTTGGGTCGAGACCCTTCTTCAGACTGAGTCAGGGGAAAGGGAAACGAGAGATAAAGACGGTGATGTAGAGAGATATAGAAAAAATGAATGAAAGATTTGTTAAAAAAGTAACAATGATAAAGGAGGCCATTGTTAGCTGGGGCCTAGGTGAAAACGAGTACAGACAATGAGACTCAACAAGACGACTTTGAAGCTGGTACGACTTGGGTGGGGGGAGGAAGGAGGGCGAGGGAATGCATGGGTCCAAGCGAAATAGGAGATGCAGTTCCTCCAATTTGTGTTTGGCCTCAATCTGACAATGGAGGCCCAGGACGGAAAGGTCAGTGTGGGACTGGGAAGGGGAATTAAAGTGTTTGGCAAGTGGGAGATCAGGTAGGTTCACGCGGACTGAAGGAAGGTGTTCAACGAAACGATCGCCCAATATCCACATTTGGTCTGTCGGATTCCTGGACAGAGTCGAGGGAGGAGGTATTGCAACAGGTGCTGCAACTCTGCGGTTGCAGGTGAAGGTAGCTTGGGATGGGGTGGTTTGCGTGGGAAGGGATGAGTTATCCAGGGAGTTGCAGAGGGAACGGTTCCCTCTAAAAGAACACTTTCAGACACACTGACAGAAGTGTTGTGTCTGAAGAAATTAGAAACTAAGATTCTGAGAATTATTTTAGGTAAATGCAGAAGATCGCACAGCACCATTCTATTTAGTTGCAAAGAACATTATAGCTCTGTGAAAAGTATTATATAGATGAATTTTCATTTCTTTCTTTGCTAATGAAAATGAAAAGAGATCCAAAGGTTATTATTATTGAACATCTATGCTTTAATCATTGTTTGTTCTTTCCCCTACTGCAACCACCTTCTTCATAATGGACTACATCCACCGTTTTGTGCAGAAAATTCAAAACAAAAATGCAGATGCTGGAAAACAAACTAAAGTAGAAAACACTGTAAACAGTAGGGCAGCATCTGTAAAAAGAGAATCATTTAATGTTTTGCAACAAGACCCTTTGTCTGAACCCAATCGTGCACTCCGAAGTGTGGAAATCGATAAAGCAAATTACTTCATGCTTCCAAGCCAAAACCACCAATTATTTTGATACGTGTTAGAACTTATACTGATCAAAATTAGAGGGAAAACACATCTGCAGCTCTGGCTAGTTTCCCACAGAGACAGGGTTACTATTAAGGTAGTTGAAAATCAATTCAGCAACTAGCGCAAAAGCTTTCGCTCCACCAATATACTGCAGCTACAGCGTAGATATTCCTTTATGCATCGATTTATTCACAAAATGCTGGAGTAACTCAGCAGGTCAGGCAGCATCTCGGGAGAGAAGGAATGGGTGACGTTTTGGGTCGAGACCCTTCTCTTTATGCATCAGTCTGAAGAAGGGTCTTGACCCGAAACGTCGCCCATTCCTTCTCTCCTGAGATGCTGCCTGACCTGCTGAGTTACTCCAACATTTTGTGAATAAATACCTTCGATTTGTACCAGCATCTGCAGTTATTTTCTTATACTACTTGTTGCTCCACTGCGATTTCTCCTCAAGGTATGTCCACTTTGAAGACGTTCTCCTCCTCTCTTCCACGAGAGTTTAGCAACATGCTCTCTCGTTGCTCCCCCTCTGTGATTTCTCCTGCCTTCCTACTCTACGACCATTCCTTTATGCAAGTGTATGTAACATTCCAGTTAACATGCTTTTGACCTGCAGCATTCCACCGTCATAAACATCTCTCCACTTGGGAGCAGAGTTAGTCAATATTTAAAAATAATGAACATGCTTTTAAAATTGAAGGCTCTGTTTAGAAATAATGGAATGTACCACAGGAGCAAAGAAAGGAAGGAGTTGTACTCTAACTTTATACAGCCTTGGTCAAACTTCACCTGGAGTACTGCGTGATGTTCTGGTTACCACAAGGGAAGGATATGATGGCGAAAGAGAGGGTGCAGAGAAGATTCACCAGGGTGTTGTCTGAGATGGAGCAGTTCAATTGTAAGGAAAGACTACAGAGAAGTCAAGTCTGTTTTCCCTGGCTTGGAAGAGATTAAGGGGAAACCTCTCACCATTGCAGACGTGTCCCAGCCATTGCTGGGCGCCGACCTCCTGCGGGCGCAATCACTTTTAGTTGCGTCCACCATGCCAATCCTCATCAGCTAGTTGAGCCAGCATCTGCAGTGGACAACATTTACGCCCAGATTTTGGGGGATTTTCCTGAATTTTTGACTCCACAATTCCACTTGGCCAGTCTGAAACATGGTGTGGTGCACCATGTCCTTACTTCATGACCACCACTCCACGCCTGCGCCCGCAGGCTGCCTCCCGATAAGCTCCAGATCACCAAAGCGGAGTTTCGTAACATGGAGGCTATAGGAATTGTCCGGTGCATGGATAGCCCATGGGCTTCCCCGCTGCACATGGTACCGAAGGCCTCCGGGGGCTGGAGGCCTGTGGCGACTACCACCGCCTGAACGACGCCACCATCGCTGATCGCAACCCCATTCCCCATATCCAGGACTTCTCCGCCCATCTGGCTGGTGCTGTTCTTTTCGAAGGGTGACTTAGGTTGACTTTCGAAGGTTACCACCAGATTCCCGTGCGGCCGGAGGACGTACCCGAAACGGCTCTAATCACCCCCTTCGGCTTGTTTGAGTTCTTGCGTATGGCCTTCGGCCTTAAGAACGCTGCACAGGCCTTCCAACGCCTGATGGACACCATGGGTCGGGGACTCGATTTCCTTTTCATTTACATGGACGTTATATCCATCGGCACGAACATTGCGCCCATCTCCGTTTCTTGTGCCAGCGCCCCAGCGAGCATGGTCTCGTCATCAATCCCGATAAATGCCAGTTCGGCCTCCATGCCATCGACTTTCTGGGTCACCGCTTGTCACAACGCAATGCTCCTGGACAGGGTTGAGGTCATTCGCCAGTTTCTGTGGCCTTCCGCAGTGCGGGGCCTTCAGGCGTTTGTAGGGATGGTCACGTTTTATCACCGATTTGTGCCGGCGGCAGCAAAGATAATGCAGCTGCTCTTTCAATTGCTAACTAGTAAGCAGCGGGACATGCAGTGCAACGATGACAAGATGGCTGCCTTTGACGGGGCGAAGAAAATGTTGGCTCGGGCGACGATGCTGGCGCATCCGCGGGTCGACGCCCCGACAACCCTAACGGTGGATGCCTCGGACTCCGCGGTCGGTGGCGTGCTGGAGCAGTCACTCGACGTTTACTGGCGGCCTCTCGCCTTTTTCAGTCGCCAGCTTAACCCGGTGGAACGGAAGTCCAGCGCGTTCGGCCGGGAGCTCTCCGCCTTGCACTTGGCAGTGCGACACTTCCGCTATTTCCTTGAGGGCCGGGACTTTACTGCCTTCACTGGTCATAAGTCCCTCACCTTTGCATTCGCTAAGGTTTCGGATCCCTGGTCCGCTCAGCAGCAGCGACAGCTCACGGCAATCTCTGAATTCACGACCGACATTGCAGGCAAATGTAACCTGGTTGCTGACGCCCTGTCCCGCCCAGCTAATGAGGCCGTCCTCGACGTGGCCCCAGGCATAGATTATTCCGCCTTGGCTGTGGCACAGCTGGTGGACGAGGAGATACCAGCTGACTGAACTGCAGTTTGGTGCTGGACGACGTGCCGTTCGGTCCCTCCGGCGTTACTGTCCTGTGCGACGTTTCCATGGGGCAGCCGCTGCCCGTTGTCCCGGCGGCCTGTCGTCGCAGGATTTTCGACGCATTCATGGGTTGACCCACCAGTCTATCCATGCGACGGTCGTGATGGTGGCTGCACGTTTCATGTGGCATGGGTTGCGAAAGCAAGTCGGTCGATGAGCCCAGGCGTGCATTCCGTGCCAAACATCGAAGGTGCAGCAGCACGCCCGGGTGCCAGTGCAGGAGTTCGCAGTGCCTTGCCGGCGCTTTGACCATGTTCACGTGGATATCGTGGGGCCGCTGCCTCCATCCCTGGGTGTCTCACATCTTCTGACGGTGGTGGACTGTTTTACGCAGTGACTGGAAGCTATTCCACTCGTGGGCACTTCTGCCCTGTCGTGTGCTCGTGCCCTCGTGGCCCACTGGATTGCCCATTTCGGGGTGCCGCTGGACATTTCCTTCGACTGGGTGCCCAGTTCACGTCAGAGCTGCGTTCCGCAATGGCTCACCTGTTGGGGACATAGCTTCACCACACGATGTCTTATCATCCCCAGTCTAATGGATTGGTGGAGCGGTTCCACCGCCATCTCAAGGCCACTTTGATGGCACGCCGCACGGGCCCTGAATGGATGGATACGTTGTCGTGGGTTTTCGGGTATTCGGACCGCCCCGAAGGAGTATTTGGCTTCGTCCTCAGCCGTATTTGTCTATGGCGTCCCGCTCACTGTTCCCGGGGAATTTATTCCGTCCGCTGGTGCATCCCGGGAGCAGCCGTCATCTGTGTTGGTCCGTTTGTAGGAGAAGTTCGGCGCCCTGTCTCCTGTCCCGACGTCTCGCCAAGGGGTGGCTCCTGCCCATGTGCCGCCGGCTCTCATGGACTGTTCGTATGTTTTTCTGTGCCGCGACGCTCACAGGTAGCTTTGCAAACCCATCTGAGGGTCCCTTTCGGGTGCTGCAGCATGGGCTGACTACTTTTGTTTTGGACATGGGTGGTCAGCGGGAGACTGTGTCTGTAGCTCGTTTGAAGCCGGCCTATTTGGACCATAGCGAGCCAGTGCGGGTGGTCCAGCCTCGTTGTCGGGGGCGTCCTCCATCCTGGTTGCTCCCAAAGTCGTTCCTACCGGGTGTGTCCCCTTTGCATGTAGACTTATGCACGAGGTCCGGCCGCCTCGTTCGTCCTCCCGTTCGGTTCCGTGCCTCTCTGGTTCTGGGGGGGGGGCCCTGTGGCGGTCCCTGGTGGTGAGCCACGCGTGGTGCGAACCCTCGGCTCGGGGACATGTAACTTGGAATGGGGAGGAGTGGCAGTTAGTAGTGGAGTTCCAGGAGTTGAACTGGTTGGGGGTTTGGGGAGTGTTGGTGCTGGAGGAATAAAGAAAACCACTTGACACATGTCCCGCTTCATTGGCTTTGCTTGACACTCGTGTCCCACTTCAACAGGTTAAAAATGTAACAAATCACTGTCTTACGCACAGCAGCACAGGCAGCACTTGTAGAAGGAGAAACAGCGTTAACATTTTGGGGCAAAAACCTGGTGAAAGGTGAAAGGTCTTCAACCTGAACTGTTAATTCTATCTCTCTTTCCATAGATGCTGCCTATTCTGCTGAGTGTTTCCAGCATTTTCCATTTTTATTTCAGGCTTCCAGCATTTGCAATTGTTTGATTTTCTCTTAAAGTGATTGTGACACTAAAAGCATGAGGCATTGCAAACACATAGTTCGGACCGGTTTCCTCAAAACACGGTTACTTAATCTTTTGGTATGTACGGCATCAGTCTCGATTGCATAGAAAAGACGTCAAATTACAGCAACTGCTCTTTGAACAAGGTGGCACTGCACTTTTTTTTACACTGCTACAATCTGTCAAAAATGAGACAATTCTGAAATCATTACCATTGAAATCAGCCTTCAAAAAGCTCCCACAAGGACACTTCCATGTGGAAACTTTGTCATTCTCAGAAATTTGGACAATGTCTTTATGCTTGTGCACTGACTGTCACTTTATAATATAACAGTAGGATTGATTGTTCTTCGACTTTTACAAGTTTCCCAGGGTTGTATCATTCAGAACAAAAAAAAATCAGATTATTGTTTTTCCTGAATGAAATATAATGTTGTGCAGACTGCACTACCGATATATGAAGTCAAGAATTCCAAATACCTTTGCTCCAATATAGCTCCTGAGATTGCTGCACATTCTAGGTTCCATTTAGGCTATGAATGCTGCTGATCTTTATGCACCAGAGGCCGGGTTTATTCAAACTAGATTTATTCAAACACAGATCAAGATTGTTAATATGAGGTTTACCAGGAGAACTGGACAGAGCTTTCCATTTTTTCTGGGACCAGACATAAACTGGATTCTCCAAAGGCCTGGCTGAATCCAACCTTTTGTTTAACAGTGCCAATTTTAATCAGTTAAAAAATTATCTTGCAATAAAGGATCCTATTGTATTCACAACACCAGGTGCAGCAGCGGTCGAAATTGTGCAATCAAATATCATTCCAGACAGTTAGTAAAATAAACCAAAATAATTTAAACTGAGAATGTATTAATTTTGTGGCAATCGCCCTCTTTGTATTAGAGAAAGAGGGCGAGAAAAGAGAGCCAAAAAGAGAGAGAAAGAGAAAGAGAGAGAAAGAGAGAGAGAGAGAAAGAGAAAGCGGGGGGAGGGGGTGGGAGAGGGGGCGGATGTGGGGGAGGGGGAGAGGGAGAGCTCAAATTGTGTTTAAATGCTTCCTTAATGCAGGAATAAAAGAGCTCTTAGTCTTTCCACACCTCTGGAAACTTTTATTGCTGTTTATTAACATGAGGACCAAAGTTGTGCCAATGAAAGTCAAAGAAGCCATTATGAGACTGAGAAACAAGAATAAAACAAGAATAAGACATCAGCCAAACCTTAGGCTTACCAAAATCAACTGTCTGGAACATCATTAAGATGAAAGAGAGCACTGGTGAGCTTATTGTTCACAAAGGGTCTAGCAGGCCAAGGAAGACCTCCACAGACGATGACAGAATAAATCTCTATAATAAAGAAAAATCCCCAAACACCTGTCCGACAGATCAGAAACACTCTTCGGGAGTCAGGTGTGGATTTGCCAATGACCACTGTCCTTAGAAGACTTCATGAACAGAAATACAGAGGCTACACTACAAGATGCAAACCACTGGTTCGCCGCAGAAATAGGATGGCCAGGTTACAGTTTGCCAAGAAGTACTTAAAAGAGCAACCACAGTTCTGGAAAAAGGTCTTGTGGACAGATGAGACAAAGATTAACTTATATCAGAGTGATGGCGAGAGCAAAGTATGGAGGAGAGAAGGAACTGTCTAAGATCCAAAGCAGACGACCTCATCTGTGAAACCCAGTGGTGGAGGTGTTATGGCCTGGGCATGTATGGCTGCTGAAGGTACTGGCTCACTTATCTTCATTGATGACACCACTGCTGATGGTAGTAGCATAATGAATTCTGAAGTGTATAGACACATCCTATCTGCTCAAGTTCAAATAAATGCCTCAAAACGCATTGGCCGGCAGTTCATTCTACAGCAAGACAATGATCCCAAACATACTGCTAAAGCAACAAATGCTGAAGAGAAAAATGAAGGGCACAAGCCCCCAAAACAAGCATAAGCTAAAGATGGCTGCAATACAGGCCTGGCAGAGCATCACCAGAGAAGACACCCAGCAACAGGTAATGTCCATGAATCGCAGACTTTAACATAACATAACATAACAACACTTTATTGTCACTCGGCACAACACCGAGCGAAATTTCAGCAGTCACACAAAACACAGCAAAAAAGAAAACACAGGACACCCGACCCCAACACAAACATCCATCACAGTGACTCCAAACACCCCCTCACTGAGATGGAGGCAACAAAACTTCCCCTCTCCTCCCCCCGCACCCACGGACAGGCAGCTCGACCCCTACCGAGGCAACCGACACGCACAGCCCCCGCAAGGGGATGGAAGGCCCCCCGGCCGAGCCGCCCCGGGCAACGAAACGTCCCGCAGCCACACCAGGCGATGTTAAGTCCAGCGGCCAAGCCGCACCGGGCACTGAAACGTCCCGCGGCCACACCGGGCGATGTTAAGTCCAGCGGCCAAGCCGCACCGGGCACTGAAACGTCCCGCGGCCGAGCCGCACCGGGCACTGAACGTCCCGCGGCCGAGCCACACCGGGCACTGAAACGTCCCGCAGCCGAGCCGCACCGGGCACTGAAACGTCCCGCGGCCGCACCGGGGGATGTTAAGTCCAGCGGCCGAGCCGCACCGGGCACTGAAATGTCCCGCGGCCGAGCCGCGCCTGCGATGTTAAGGCCCACAGCCGAGCCGCACCGGGCGATGTTAAGGCCCGCAGCCGAGCCCCGGGGAAGAGACCCAATAAAAGAAAGGTTTCCCCCCGCCCCCCCCCATCCCCCCACCCCACAACCCCCCACCCCACACCCCCACCACACATACACAGCCAAAAACAGAAATAAAAACCATCCCAACACCGACACAAACAAAAAAAAAGAAAAAAAGACAACAGACTGCCAGAGAGCCGCAGCCGTTAGGATATGCAACAAAGGATATGCAACAAAATACTAAACATGGCTACTTTCATTTACATGACATTGTAAATATATCCAAACATTATGGTGCCCTGAAATGGGGGGACTATTTTTAAACACTGCTGTAATTTCTACATGTTTAAAAATCAAAATGTATAAAAATGGCCTTTATTAAAATCTGACAATGTGCACATTAACTTCATGTGATTTTTTCTATTACAAATCCCAAATTGTGGAGTACAGAGGCAAATAAATGAATGATGGGTCTTTGTCCCAAACATTTTGGAGGGCAATGTATGTAGAAAGCATTTCAAGGTGCTTCAGTAAAGTGCAAGCAAAACAGATATTAAGACAACGCTTTGAGGAAGGCAGGACATGGTTGAGGGGCAAGGGAGATGCAGGAACCAGAATGCTCTTGAGGGGCAGGACCTTGCTTATCAAGTAAGATCTCACCAAATGTACAATAGTCAATTGTCCAGATTTTATTTCTTATATTCTTGCAGATGTCTGGTAACCGAGGCCTAAATGATTGGTATGGCCAAAACCTGGAAAACAAAAAGTGTTTTGTAGCACAAATTTAGATGGGAGGAGTTTCAATATCAAGGCTTGAGGTAGATGGAGAAGATGGAGAGTGAGAGAATACATAAGGTTGCAGTAAGGGAATGTAAGAAAATAATTTGTGAATAAATACCTTCGATTTGTTGCAGTAAGGGAAATGATTATCGAGCTGGAAGGATTTGAGGGGCATGGATGGACTGAATCATAGGATGGGAATTTAATTCTGAAGTAATGGGGTAGTCAGAGGCAACTCAGATCAATGAGACAAAAATGTTTTCTCACCTCATTAATGAACTGTGGCAACTGATGACATCACTATCATTTATTGCTATCCCTAATTGTCCCTTGAAGTGTGAGTGCTGGTTGTTCTGGAGTCACATACAGGCAAACCAGACAAGTTTGATCTGTACAACCATCTCCCTATAGACATTGGTGAACCAGATGGATCTTTCTGACTATCTTTATTTTATGGATACTAATGTCTGAAGAAGGGTCTCGACCTGAAACGTCACCCATTCCTTCTCTCCCGAGATGCTGAGTTACTCCAGCATTTGCGTCTACCTTCAATTTTCATTCCAGATCAGTTCAATTGGAATTTCTTTGCAAATATACTGGGATTTCATCTCAAATCATTCACTAAGAAGTGCCAGTCCTGGTATTAAATATAATTCTATTGAATACCATTTCTTTCAGCCATATGTAATGAAAAATAGATTTTTGTAATGAACAAAATGCATCAACAACTATTTCTGGGTATTTTCACATTACAAAGGAGATTCAGCCATGTGGGGTTCGTTCAATAAGGGGGCTTAAGGGCAGAAATGACCGACTGTTGGCAAAGCTTGCAAACATTTCATCTTGTGGATAACCCTTTCAATCCCAATACAGCTAGGATGAAGTCAATTCACCATGCATTACCTGTTTTGCAGCATTGCACGAGAACTTGGGCTATGTTGCACCGGGAGCGTGCATGATTGGGCACCTCCAGGATAATTATTTGCTCAGCACCCTATCTGGGAATACACATGGTCATTCCCTGGCCTCAGCGCTGGCATACAAACAAACCTCACTCCATGATCCCCAGGCATTCCCTGCACCCATATCTACATTTGCTATTCCCTGAGATTTCCTTGCCTCCAAACACCCATCCTTCCAACATATACTGAATTCTGATTGCACACCTTCCCCTGTGCAGCTTGTAACTCATTGTACAAAGAAGAGACTCTAATTTGCTGCTGAAAACCAGAGTAGAAGCCACAAGGAAAACAAGGTAGATAGAGCTCTTAAGGATAGCGGAGTCAGGGGGTATGGGGAGAAAGCAGGAACGGGGTACTGATTGAGAATGATCAGCCATGATCACATTGAATGGCGGTGCTGGCTCGAAGGGCCGAATGGCCTACTCCTGCACCTATTGTCTATTGTCTATTGTCTATAAGGCTGCAAATCTGAGCTGATCTCATTCACCACCTGTTAACAAAAATTACACTGCAACTAAATTAAACATATGCAAGATTTTACAACGTTCCGGGATCCAACATTATTTAGCTAATTTAATTTTGTATCAGAAAACAAAGTCCTGTGCACTTTGTAAAGTAAGTAAAAAGGAAATGACTTGAGTTATGACAGAAGAGCAAGAAAAAGGCCACTGTAAGTTTTGTCAAAACAATGAGTTCCATGGAGAGAGTTAACTGAATGATGGATGGGCAGATACGAGGGATGTCCAAACGCTGCCAAAGAGAAATACTAAAGAGGCAGTTGGGGATTATAAAAAAACTTAAAAATCCCTTCAATGGGCATAATGTGCATCAGCGTCCAGTTCAGGGGAGCTATTTTGAATGACAGCTCAATAAATCAATTGTCATGGTGAATTGGGGGGCATTGAGGTCAGGTCTTTTGCTTTCTCTCTAACTGAAACCAAAACAGCCTGAAGTAAATGTCAGGAAAAGAGGAGAAACTCTTCAGATAACAGAAAAGTTTGGATGAATACATTTTCAGTGTTGAGAGTAGTAGGAGCACCAACCCAATGACACATTTGACTCAGTGAAACAATGTGCTTTGTCACTATAACTTTACCTTCACCTTTTAATACATGAAGAAAAATGGGACAACGGGAAAGTTACTACAACCAGTTGTATTCACTCTGCCTTTTCTTGCATGCTAAATTCACTCCACGGACCAAAACTGTTCGAAAAGACTTTATACCTAAACCTTTTGAAATATTTGGCCCAGGAAGGTCATAAAATGCTCATATGCCAGTAACGTATAAATTGCAAGTTTGGTTTTTAATATGGGCTATTAAAGCCATGATTAGCTTGCAATTAAATCTATGAATACACCTTTCTTGTTCAGTAGACAACAGGCACCATGCAAAATGTGAGCATGGTATCCGCACAGAACATCGTGATTGCCAGGATTCAAATAGTTCGCATGCCAGTATTTTCAAAACGGACAGGCCAAATGAGGTAAATGTTGTCAGATTAAAATTATTGCTGAAATTCCTGTGTGCTTCTAAGGTTTAGAAATCCATTATACAATACTTGGTTCTTGGTCCTCCAAAATATTCCAAATGGAATTTAAACTGGAGGTGGTGGAGTATGGACTTAAGCAAGAAGGGCTTCTTGGAGAAGAGCTGCCTTAAATTTAGTTGCGTCTGGTTGAGTAACTATAGTAGGATGAAGACTATTCCATGCTTTAATTGTACGAGGGAAGAATGAATTGCCACACACATCTGTCTTGTTAGCTGGTATCTCAAATTGAATCGAATGTCCTCGTCTACTCCTGATAGGTTTGGGTTTGATGTAGATGTGGTAATCTATGTCGAGCTGACCATTTAACATTTTGTAAAAACAGGTCAAACGTTGGGCTTTACGTCTGTCTTGGAGAGTGTTCAACCCCAATGAATTTAGAAGTTCGGTAACACTCGCTTCTCTCTCATAGGTATTTGTAACAAAACGAGCTGCCTGTCTTTGGACACGTTCGATGGAAGAAATGCTTTAAATTGTGTATGGGTCCCATGCTGCAACTGCGTAGTCCAAATGTGGTCTAACAAGGGTGAAGTATAACTTCTCCTTGATAGAAGTTGAACAATGATAATAATTGCGTCTCTGAAAATTTAGGACACGTTGCTTTCACCGTTGCATGATGAGTCTGACCATTCCAACGTAGATCGTTCTGTAATTTGATGCCAAGATACTTGGTCTGTTTTGATTCTTCAATGGTGGCACCAAGGATATTAAATGATGTTTCGCCTGGTTTCCTCCTCCTGGTGACACGCATGGTTTCACATTTGGAAGGATTGAACTGCATCCCCCATTGTTGTGACCACTCAACCATAGTATCAAGATCTTTTTGGAGAGCATCTTTATTATCAGCTGACTTAATTGGACGGTTCAGCAAACAATCATCAGCGAATATTCTGGTCGTGCTTGTGACCTTTTCATGGATGTCATTAATGTAAAGCAAAAACAGATGAGGGTCCAGTACTGTGATTACCACTTAACACTGGATGCCAATCAGAGCTTTTTCCATTCACACACACGCGCTGAAGACGTTTTGTCAGAAAACTGGAAATCCATTGTTTCGTGTTGGAACGAACACCGTAGAAGTCAAGCTTCCGAAGCAGTCTCTGGTGTGGGATGACTTCAAATGTTTTAGAAAAGTCTGGTACTACTAAATCCGTGACGACATTGCTGTCAAGATTCTTGGCCAGGTCATTTGTTGTCAGGATAAGCTGAGACTTGCATGATCTATGCCTCCTAAATGCATGTTGGCTGTCAGTAAGTATGCTATGTTTGCTAAGGTGTCTCATCAGATTACTGTCGATTATATGTTCCAGTAGTTTGCAGCAGTTGCTTGCTAATGAAACAGGATGATAATTAGCCGGGTTGGTGGTTGAACCCTTCTTAAAGAGAGGAGTGATGTTAGCCTTCCTCCAATCCAGCGGAACATCACCGAGTCAAGCGACTGTTGGTGAATGAACTGCAAAACAGGAGCCAGTTCTACAGCTGCGATCTTAAGGGCTTGATTCTGTATTTGGTCAGGTCCAAAAGCTTTTGTTGTATTGATGTTGAGCAGTAACTTCTTTACACCTTCAAGCTCAATTTTAATAGCAGGCATATCAGCATATAGGCTGGGCGGTAGATCTGGGAATGATGAAGGCTCCGTATCTTCCCGGGTGAAAACGTGTTGAAATTGGTTTGCAAGAGCTTCTGCCTTCGCCTGGTCCTCAGTGATCAGACAGTTGTTCACTTTAAGCATCTGGACACCAGTGTTGACTGTCCGTCTAGATTTCACATATCTCCAAAACGCCTTGGGTTGCTCCCCCTCAAGAATGGAAGAAACATGTTGTCTATGAGTACTCCTAACAGCGCGATCAACTTGCTTTCGTACTCTAGTAAAATTGTCCCAATCCATTTTGTACCCCTTTTTTTGGGCATGGATATAAAACTTCTCTTTCTTACTGCAGAGACGATTCAGTTTTGCCGAAAACCAAGGAGGGCGCATACGCCCTTAATAGGTTTTTGAGGAACATGATTTACAACAATGTCATTTAAAGAGTCTCTCAGCCACACCCAGTTGTCCTTTACGGTTCTTTTATCTGGATGCAGGTTAAAGAAATCTTTCCTCAGTTTTTCTGCCAAGTCTTTAAATCCCTCACTGTTCACTTTTCTCCAGAGGGAAATTTTACGCAATGGTTTTGAAGGAACTTTAATCTTTGTGTGTAGTTTTGCTTGAATAATAAAATGATTGCTGATTCCAGCACACGATGAAACCTCCGAAATTAAGTATGGATGTGAAGTCAACAATAAATCTAAAGTATTTTCAGTGCCACTTGCATCATCTCGTCTGGTAGGGAAAGTGACTTTTTGGGACAGGTGATTTTCTAGAATAAGGTCAGCCAGGGCCTCCTGAAGAGCCCCTTTTGGTTCACTTTGTGTGCCGTCAGACCAATCTACACCTGGGACATTGAAATCCCCCCCCAGGATGATAAGTGGAGAGCGTAACGAGGCGCTAATTTTGGAGATGTTTGATTTACGATCTAAAAGAGGCACAGATTTCGTGTCAGGCGGTCGGTAAAAGCTTCCGATCTGTAATGACTGACCCCGGAGCGTAGCTTGACACCAAACTCGCTCAGAGTCACGGTCTAAGTCGGTTCTTTCAAAACAAGGAATGGTATTGTTTACTCACCACCTCCATGCGAGTTTCTGTCCTTTCTAAAAATTTGGAGATGAGGAGGGAAAATCTCAGCAGATTTGATTGTTGGGTCTAGCCAAGATTCGGACCCGATAAGGATATCTATCAGGTTTTTCAATTTCAATAAATGAATTTATAGCAGCAGATTTTCCTTTTATACTACAGCAATTTATAACATTGATTTTGATACCATATTTATTGCTGATAGTTTTGCAACCCATTTCCACGAAACACATTCATGTATGTTTTCTGGGCACTGAGTTTTGGGAAAATTTTCAAGGTTAAAAACCTTGAAAGCTAAAGAGCTAAAAAAGTCCCGATAAAAGATAAAACCAAATAAGACTCAGAAGAGAAAAAACCGCCGCCACCGGTCCGTTTCCTTGCCTTGTCTTGTCTTGAAGACAGCTAAATACAGCTAAAAACAGCAAATATTTTTAAGGAAAGAAAGGGAAGGGGTGGGAAGGCCAGGCAAGGCCTTGAAAAGCCGCGGCCTTGAAAAGACTCGGCCTAGAAAAGACGGCCTCAAAAAGCTGTGGACCGGTATCCAGAGTCCAACGGCTGCTGGTGTCGGGGCCTCGGGCCGAGTTGTCCGTTCTCGGGCCTCACCTGGAGGCATCGGCTGGAAGCCTGGAGTCGTCGGCTGGAAGCCTGGGGCTCGCCTGGAGGCGTCGGCTGGAAGCTTGGGGCTCACAGAGCAGCAAGCTGGACGGTGTGAGGAGAGACTGCCCTGGTGAGAGGCTGTCGGCGCAGCCACTGGTCACGGAAGAATGAGTCAGCTCCAGTCCCGACCTGCTGTTCGTCGGGAGTGTCCTGGCCTGTCAGGACGACACTTTGGTCAGCATGGAAGAGTTAGGCCGAAGGGTCTTTTTCCATGCTGTAGAGCTTGAGACTCTAATTAACTTGTTTTATGTTTCTGCTCCCTTGGGTGTGTTGATGTGTTGTTTGCATTAAAAATGTGAAACAATTGACAGTCTAATTAGAATTCTGGTCGTCTCAATTAGTGAAAATACAATTGAACAGTTTTATACAACTGGGTAGTTAAAGTTCAACCATGTTGCCATCCAACTGGAGCCATATCTTAACTAGATCAGGTTGAAATTATTTTGTTCAAATTGATTTGTTCAAATTGTAATTTACACTGGTTTCAAATTCTTAAACAACAATGATGAGACAGTGTTTGAATTATTAATAACTACTCTCTATTACTCTACCTTTCATTTGTCTTGTGTATTTTCAGCTTTATCAGCTCATAAATACCGATTACACCATTGGGTCACTTTAACCCTGTCCAGCAGACTTCCTTGCAGTGTGCTTTTAAATGTGTAACGAAAGAGTGAAATGGTAGAACTAAGCAAAAGAACAGGAAATTTAGAAATCCCAGGTCAGTTTGATCCTTGCACAATCTCCTCTCTCCAGGGGGAATCACCCCCTTTGCACAACCCCTGAGTCCAGGCTGATCTATGAAAAAAAAACAGAACCAAAGACATTGGAATGGAACCATTGGAAATTAGATTTGGGGTTTGTTATTTTGACATGCTAGTTATAGGGTCAGAAGTCAGAAGTAATAGGAGCAGAATTAGTCCATTTGGCCCATCAAGTCTACCCCGCCATTCAATCATGGCTGAACTATCTCTCCCTCCTAACCCCATTCTCCTACCTTCTCCCAATAACCCCTGCCACCCGTACAAATCAAGAATCTATCAATTTATCTCTACCTTAAAAATATCCATTGACTTGGCCTCCACAGCATTCTGTTTCTAACTGTGAATAAATCTACAAGAAACCTGTTCAGTTGGTGTTACTTTTTGACCAATGAAAGTTTGTAGTTTCTTAAATGTTTAGTATACAGTATATTGTAAAATATAAAGCTTTATTCTGTCTTTCCAAAATGCAACAACTCACATCTGTCTGAATTAACTCCACGTGTCCTTCCTCAACCCATTGGCCCAGTTGATCAAGATCCTATTGTAATCTTATATATTCTTCACTGTCCATTATAGTACTAAATTTAGTGCAATCCGCAAGTTTACTATCCATGCCATCTACATTCTCATACAAATTGTTAATATAAATAGCAAGCAACGGCAAGTATACCCAGCACTTGTGGCACGCTGCTTGTAACAGGACTTTAAAACAACCTCTACCACTGCTCTCTGACTCCTAACATCAAGCCAATTTGCTAGCTCACTCTTGCAAGCATGCGACATAATCTTCTGGATCAGCCTACTTGCAGTTTCTAAAAGGCCTTGTTGATTTTCATGTAGACACAGTCTACAGTAATCTCCCATCAATTTAGTTTATCTCTTTAAAATATTCAACCAAATTCATGAGACTACATTTCCTCCACACTAAACCATACTGACTATCCCAAATCAGCTCTTGCATGTAGATCCTGCCTCTCACAATACTCTCCAATAACTCCCCCACCACAGATGTCAGACTCACAGGACTGCAGTTCGCTGGCTTTTCCTTTCAGTCTTCCTTAGACGCACAACATCAGCCACCCTCCAGTCTTCTGGCACCTTAGCTGTAGCTATGGATGATACAAATATCTCTGCAAGCAATCCCTCATTTTTTCCCTAACTCCCCACAATTTCCTAGGACAACTTGATCATGACCCGAGAGGATTTATCTAAGTCTGTGTGTTTTAAGACCTACAGCACCTCCTCTTCTGTGATGTGGACCCTCTTCAAGTTATCACTATTGCTTCGCTCAGTATCATGTCTTTCTTCATGGTAAATACAGATGAGAGATTCCTGTGGGACCTCGCTGATCTCCCATAGCTCCACATATATGCAACCTCATTAATCTTTAAGGGCCCTCTTCTCCTGTTATTCTTCTCCCCTGAATATATATGTTGTATCACTTCACATTATCCTTTAGTTTATTTGCAAAACTTATTTCAAGCCCCATTTTTGCCTTCCCGATTTCCCTCTTGTCGAATCCAACATCCCCGATTTAATTATTCCCTGCTGTCTTTAACTGACATGTGTGTCTTTTTTCCTGACCAGTCTCAATCTCTTGTCATCCAGGGTTCCCTACTCCTGCCAATTTCACCCTTCACTCTAACAGGAATGTTTTATACCTGAATTCTCATTATCTTACTTTTAAAATCCTCCCACTTTCAAGTTGTCCCTTTACCTGCAAACAGCTTCCCCAATCAACTTTTTAAAGCTCCTGTCTAATACCATCGAAACAGGCTTGGCCCAATTCAGAACTTTAACTTGTAACTAGTTTAAAACAGAGAATTATGGTCACTAGTTTTCAATTGCTCCCCTACTAACACTTCAGTAACACCTACTCTGCCTTGTTTCCCAAGAGGAGATCGGGTCTTGTCCCTTCTCTAGTAGGGCCATCTACATATTGAATGAAAAAGCTTTTCTGAACACAAATTCCACCCCATCCAATCCCTTGCCACTCGATAATCGGAAAGCAAAAATCCTCTGCTTTTCTTATTCTATTTTTGCAAAACATAGAAAGCTAAACAACGCCTCTACTTCTACAGATGATTGAGATTCAGCATGTCAGCGAATATTGTTTCGAACTTCTATAAGTGTATGGTAGAGATCATACCAACTGGTTGCATCACGGACTGTTCTGTAACTGAAACGCCCAACAACAAAGGTTTCAGAAAGAAATGAACATTGCGCCCCAGGTTTTGACCTCTCTAACCTTCCAATCATCCAAAAGATTAGCACAAAGTGCTGCCTCAAAATGGCAAATCATATCATCAAAGAAACGCACCACCCTGGGCACACTCTCACCTCATTGTTAACATCGGAGGGAAGGTACATAAGCATGGAAACATGACCTCCAGGTTCAAGAGCAGCTTCTTCCCATCAACCATCAGGCTCTTCACAACCTTAACAACAACCTTACCTCAGCAACGATCTACCATGGACTTCGTATATAGGGTGTACTGTATACTTCAGCTGCACTATTATGGTCTGGTTACCTCGTATAATAGACAATTGATTGTATTTTTGATTACTGTATATTTATTTATGTTCTTGTATTAATGTGCTTGTAAAGTTGTAACAAATAAAAATCTAATTGTTCTGTTCCCAGTGCATATGAGAATTGAACACTTATGTCTATTGATGTTAAATAGACTCTAGTTGAATGGAAAGAAGATATCTACATTTTTAGACTTCTGTGTAATTGTTAACTTGGAAGCCAAACATTACTATGCTAGACACATACATTGGAAAAACTGAAAAAAGCACTTCAATTTCAATAAACTGAATCACAGATCCGTTTATAAAATGATAAATGATGCTCATAGCTTTGGACAGCCGGCAAAGCTGGGACTAGGTTTGATGGCGGTCAAAGATTTCTGAGGCTGAGGTTCCTTAGCGCACCGCAGCGGCGCACAGTGGTGCAGTTATAGAGTTCAGCTCCAGAAATGCGGGTTCCATCCTGACTATGGGTGCTGTCTGTAAGGAGTCTGGATGTTCTCACTGTTACCACATGGTTTTTTCCCGGATGATCCGGTTTCCTTCCACACTCTAAAGACATAAGGTTTGTCAGTTAATTGGCTTCTGTAAATTATAAATTGTCCCTCGTGTTTAGATAGCGGGAGTGGATGAGGAGATCGCCGGTTGGCGCGGACTCATGGGGCGAAGAGCCTGTTTCCACACTGTATCTCTAAAGTCTAAAGAAGCCCAGCTGCTGTTGCTGATTGTGCTACTGGAGTCTAGGAAGCTTTGAGTCAGCAAGAACTAGCAAGAACACCCCTCTGCATCTGGGCCTGGTAAGTACATTGATGGGAGATAATTCTGGGTGTGGGATCCAGGCTAGTAAGACAAAGCTGGAGTAAACATACCTGCAAAAGTAGTTTGGCACAGAAAAGCCATTGCTGCTATTTTTATGTCAACGATATGAGGAATAAATTTAAATTGTCCCTGGTTAATCAACGCTGCCTGTCCTGCTGCATTACTCCTGCATTTTGTGTCTATCTTCGGTGTAAACCAGCATCTGCAGTTCCGGTATGTTGACTTTGAAGAAGTTATCCTCCTCCCTCTGACAAGAGTTCTGCAACATCCTCTCCCGCTGCCCCCCTTTGTGATTCCTCCTGCTTTCCAGCTCTACGATCACAGTATGCCTTGTTGTCACCATCCCCTCAGCCAACAATGTACCATTGTACATTTCCTTGAGCATCGTCTGCTTTGATCTGTTCTTTTCACACCTTATATACTCTTTGTACCTTTTCATATCTCTAGTTTCCCTCTCCCCGACTCTCAGAAGGTTCTCGACCCATTCCTTCTCTCCAGAGATGCTGCCTGTCCCGCTGAGTTACTCCAGCATTTTGTGTCTATCCAAAGGGATCATGAACACACGTGACTCTGTTTACATTGTTACAGAATTGTGCAGTAATTCATGATTGCTGGTGTCCTAGAATCCAAATTCCTACCGGATCATTGTAAAATTGCCATAAGAATTTAGAACAATGCTGAAAATATTATGCACACCACTACTGCCACCTTCTGATGTAGTTCTGTAATATATTCTTTGCAGTCGGTGGTCGGCAGACTAAAGAAGCCTGATCCATGAACACAAGGCATGCTCTGTATGCTCAGTTTGCCGAATGATTTAAATAGATTCCTCCCCCCTCCTCCCCTCCGAGTATCTGTTGCTGCTTCTTATGAAAAATTATTGGTGCAAGGAAGAGGCAGACTGAAGCCTAGATTAAGGAACTTGGAAAGGCTGGATAAACAAAGCTGCTTGAACTTAAGTGGAAGTGACTGAGGGAAGAGAACCTAGAAGAAAAACATTGGGCTGGTGAAAGGGCAATTTAGAACATATGTTAAAAACATCATGTAAAGTGATCAATGTTTAGAATGGTATTAAAGTGATATTTTGTTTACTCGATGGGCAAGTTAACTTTTGCTATGTCTAGTGATAAAGTGCCAGCGGTAAATTAACTGCCACAGATGAGCATATTTATCTATTAGTTATCTGTGCCAGCAACAATATGGGTTTCTGACTAGTTTAAAAAAGTGTAAGAGTTGAACCTGGTAAAGGGAAGATGTCTTGTGTAAGAAGGAACTGCAGATGCCAAAGATACACACAAAAAGCTGGAGTAACTCAGCGGGACAGGCAGCATCTCTGGAGAGAAGGAATGGGTGACGTTTTGGGTCGAGACCCTTCTTCAAACTGGTTAGGGATAAGGGAAACGAGAGATTACAGACGGTGATGTGGAGAGATAAAGAACAATGAATGAAAGATATGCAAAAAATGTGCTCAGAACTAAGGCATCATGATGCTTTCGTTGGGCAGCAAATATTGTTCTTCACACATTCTAATAAAGGAATCAAGTAAGATTTGCCAAAATCACATACCCTTAAAATGTATAACTATTATGGGTATTCTTTCCCTCCCAAATACATTCACTAGAAATAAAATGTTTAAAATTATATTTACATCTTATTTCTTCAGCTTCTTGGAATATGAACCCGAAATGTAAAACGATTCAATTTTAACAGGTTACAATTTGTAGAAACAAGATCCAGGTATTCTCCAGGATATGCAAAAGTTCCATTACTGAGAATTGTGCGTAAGCCAATTTCTCAATGTCAGAATCATCCGTTTTCAATGATAACCCATTTTGTACTAAACTCATAATTAAACTAAAGGAAGATAAACAGTATCTAATTATTAATGAATACCACAAAACATATTATTATTATTATTATTATTATTATTATTATTACTAGATTGAGAAATGCTTTGAACTAATACAATAAACCAAATTGAGAATTTGTGTAAGGGTGGAATTTTGCAAGTTGGGTCATTTGTAACCCAGGAAGCTCTCTGTATGAGAAAAGTTGCCCTCTAATGTCAAGTTTCAGTAATGCAGTCCCGTTTAAACAAGCAAATGTGTGTGTAGCTACTGCAGTAAATAATCATGCCTTTTACAAAAGCAACAGCTTCAGCTTGGAAGAAATGTTTAACAGAAAATTAGTATAACAGACAATTGGTGTATCACACGAAGTTAGTCTGCATAGTGACTGCTTTAAAATAATATTTTAGGCTCAATGGGCTCAATGGTTAAAATCAGAATTTATAAGCACCGTCAATTAAAATTTATGATTTTTTGGACAGATGTCATTTTGATTTAATAAAAACATATTTGGTTGGTTGTAAATTGATTTCAAGCTTAACCGTATTACTTGATGTTTTGACTGGGATGATGACTATCCCCCGAGACCCATATTTTGGTATTGGCTATGGTTTATTACTGTCACGTGTACTGAGATATCATGAAACCCCCAGTTTTACGTGCTATCCAAGCAAATCATATCATGCACAGGTACAACAGGTACAGCAATAGAACAATTAAAATTAGTGCTGAATACAGTTTTACAGCAACAGAGAAAGTACATTTTAAAAAATGTATAGGATTGCAACAAGGTGGATTGGAAGGTCAGGAATACATCCGTAGCACGCAAGAGGTCTGTTCAAGAGTCTGATACTAGCAGAGAAGAAGCTGTTCCCTTTGCAGTCCTCCCTCTCGAAGGTTGGGGCAAGTCACCCTAAGTTTAGAACCACCTTTCTAGTTTGATTCCTTTAAAATTTAAATGTTAAAAATAATACATGTATAAAAAGCTGCCTTATCCTCCTTCTGTTATGATGATTGCTCCAAATTTGCACGCAGCACACTTTTATCATAAAGTATTTCACCCAAACACCATGAAGCATTTTATGATATCAGCCAGTAATATGAATGTCTCTGCACAGTGCACCTCTCTTAAAAATACTCATTTGCTTCTTATGGATAGTTTCCACCAAAATATAAAACTCAACAATTAATTGTATTTGTCTTCCATTGAACCATTTCAATGCCTTTCCAAGATGTTGTCCAAATGACATCTGCCTTAAACTTATCACTCATTGAAAGTCACTCAATTACAACTTCCATTCAGAATAATTTGATGAACTTTATAATGAATGCACAAGTTCACTATTCAGTTACCATAAGTACATGGTGTTGATAATATATTATACACCATTAAAACGTGCATCCTTCAAATCCCCATAGTTAATATTAAAAGAAATCAGCAACTGCATTATTAAAACTCTTGGATGTTTTGCTTGCTTTGCCCGCCCATCACCACATTTTACAGGATTGATACTCTAGACTGAACTAGTATTCAGTCTGTTTATCAACATTGTAAGACAAAAGCACATTCAACTCGCATTATAGTTTATGACATAGGATTGTTCCAGTTAGGTTTTATACTATAGGTACTAAATTATCTACTGAACACATGCAAGACATTAGTCTACACCTCAGCCTGCTATAAATCTCTTCCATTGTGGTGAACAATAATACTAAGAGGAAATCGAGTTTTCATTTACTCCAAATCCAGAATGGTATCATTGCACCTCTGTATCTTGGAATTGAATGCAGTCCAGATTGATGACATGCAAAGCTTTTCAATGTTTCATTTTTTGACACACAAACATAACCATTCAAGGTCAATGATACGTGCGTAGCTGGAAATATTGCACTGCATTGATAGACATTGTCCTCTGAAGTTGCAATTAAAGCAGATGGCATTGGAAGAACAAGCATATATATTTTTACTTGATTTATCCAATTTGTTGAAAGATACATCTCACTTCCTGTTCTATTATTATTCACATTAGGCTCATCAATCTTAAATGCATTAACTTATTTCCCCTCACTGCCTGGATAACTTAAAAGAAACATCTCCCGATTAAGTAAAATATTTTAATATTTTTACAATTTGCCCCATACTTCACATCCTGTACCATAAATTATCTTCACAACAGGAAGGCAAGCAGCACTTTTGTTTATTTAATGCCATTCAGTACACTGAGCTGTTTGAGTGCAATAGAGATTCTGTGCCTCCTATATATTCAGCACTCTCTCTGAGGGATTTGTTGAAATCATCATGAATATAAACCACTATTTAAAAAATGATGAGTTTGGCAAAATGTGTAGTTATCAGCTTTTTTATTTACAGGTGAATAGCACCACGTCGTACTCACTGTCATCAGGAGCTAAACTGTAAAATCCAAATATGCATACAAGATGCTGCAGGAAGGAACATAATTAGAATTAGTCATCATGTCACATTGCACAGAAGCAGGTCCTTCAGCCCAGCAACATAACATCCCAACTTCTATACTCAATTCCCTAACTGATGAAGGCCAGTGTGCCAAAAGCTTTTTTTCACAGACAGTAGCAGCACATCTTCCTCAAGCAACTCTAACCAAGTGGCCAAAACTAACCTAAGGAGCAACAGATCCCAAACCCAGCTGACTACTTACTTGGATCTCTACTTACCTAAGCACAACAGATCTATGAAAATGATTTTGCCACTAAATGTTTGAAGATGGTCTCGCAACCACACCTATAGCAAGCATTTTCAGGATTTTTTTTCTGGAAGTCTGAGGGAGGCCTTCATTGAAAATAGGCGAGACCCAATTTTACATGTGGTAGGGCTTGTATTAATGAACATCTACTTTGTTTTTTTTTTACAATTCTTAGAAAGGGCAACCTAAAGCATTTGAGATGCTATGCTTCCAACAGCAAAAAATGTTTATGGCCAAGTCAAGTCAAGTCAAATTTATTTGTCACATACACATACTCGATGTGCAGTGAAATGAAAGTGGCAATGCCTGCGGGTTGTGCGGGCCAGCAGTCTAAGATCTAACAGCGAAGCAAATTTTAAATTACACATCTGAATTTGCACAAGTAGAGAGTGAATGAATTTGCAGCGGTACTTTTTCATTTAATAGATGAAGGTACTAATCGCAACAATTTATCCTCCATGACAAAAGGTGGCACAACAAGCCAAGCCTGAAATTTCAGAAAATAACCTTCGTTTCAGAAGAATAAATATTTGTTCAACGCCAGCCATGCATGATAACCTTCTCTACTCAACAGCTGCAAGGATCATGAATTTTGGAAGTGCAAAGCAGTCTTGGAACAGCATTTTTCAGACAGTGGGAGTTCTCACTATGACATGTGGCTCGCATTTTCAGCTGACCAAGGAAGCAGTTATTCTTAGAACATGGAACATTACAGCACAAGAACAGGCCCTTTGGCCCGCAATATCGGTGACGAACTTGATGTCAAGACCATCAATTATCTACCTGCACATTGCCCATCTACCTCCATTTCTGCATATCCATATCCAATAGTCTTTTAAATGCAACTAATGTATCTGCTTCAACCACCACCCACGACAGCACATGCCAGGCACTCACCACCTTCTGTGTAAAAAAATAATTAACTTGCACATCTCCTTTGATTGCCTATCCTATCTATCTCTGCTTCTCATAATTTTATATACTTCTATCAGGTCTGGCGTTCCAGAGAAAACAATACAAGTCTGTCCAACCTCCGTCCATGCAGCTAATGTTCACTCAACCAGGCATCATTCTGGTAAGATACACCACAAAAGGAATGATATTTTGTTTTAGTACTTGGCATTAAAATTAAAACTTAATATTATATGGGTTAGATGAGGGATTCGGCCCTTTTGATCTGAAACTAGCCCTTATTTCTCTTATGTGATATTGATGCCATAGTAACGGTATTGTAGATTGAGTAGAATAAGTATTACAAAATCTAACCAGCATAAGGCTTCATATTAATGATATTGTAATTTTTTACTGTGTGATCAGACTCTGACCAGTATTTTTCATGTTAGATTCTGTAAATGAAGGGCATCAGGCTCCTGGGTTTTCAATGGTACATCATCAATTCCACAACTGAAGATACACAAGCTCTTAAACTTCCTGCCAAAAGAAACATGCAGATTGCAGCCTTCACAACACAGTTTGAAGTTCCTTTTTAAAAAGGACATTGCTAAAGTCTGTTTCAATGATCTTGTTTTTCTAAACAAGATATTTCAAGAGGTTTACTTTTCTTGAAAGTGAGCCAATAATCCAGCTTTTATTCCAACTGATGTTTGTGCAGCATTCATAATACACTCTCAGTCACCACCAACCTTCCCCCTAACTCCCATCTCCCATCAACCATTCTTAGCTGTCGGTTGCTTGGCCTATAACCCTTCTCTTTCCATCTATGATAAGGTCAGAAGTTCATTGACATTTTTAAAATATGCAGCTCCATTCAAAAATCTGCTGGTAATGATTCAGCCTGTCAGGCAGCAGAAGAACCCGTATAACATCAGAGGCATGGACAGACAAACAACAGATAATATTCATGCCACATATTTCACAAGCCCTACTCATTTCCAGTATGAAAAAACACAGCCATCTCTCCTTTGACCTACCACGGCTGAAACTCCTGTTAACATTTTGCATGCTGGAATGTCATGGAACTGGGATGGCAGTTACGGCTGACCAAAAATATAACTGGACCGGCCATATCAATGGCCAGACTATATACAGTGCCCTCCATAATGTTTGGGACAAAGACCCATCATTTATTTATTTGCCGCTGTACTCCACAATTTGAGATTTGTAATAGAAAAAATCACAATCGGGTTCCTATTAAATCTTTTCCCCTTCACCTTGAACCTATGTCCTCTAGTCCTTGATTCCCCTACTCTGGGCAAGAGACTGTGCATCTACCTGATCTATTCCTCTCATGATTTTGTACACCTCTATAAGATCCCCCCTCATCCTCCTGCCTCCATGGAATAGAGACCCAGCCTACCCAGCCTACTCAACCTCTCCCCCCCTCAAGCTCACACCCTCTAGTCCTAGCAACATCCTCATAAATCTTTTCTGAACCCTTTCAAGCTTGACAATATCTTTCCTATAACATGGTGCCCAGAACTGAACACAAGTTTACAGTTCAGTTTTGTCTTAGGACTGGAGATGACTCCACTATGAGATTAATTTACCAAAGATAAGCTCCACGACCTCATTGGGATGTCTGATGGATCTCCCAATATTACAGTGCTGTAGCACCACCTGCTACATAGCATGACCATTCAGTCCTGTGTCTATGACCATTACAAAAGTTGGTTTAAAGAGTGTGGCAAAATGCTGGAGTAACTCAGTGACAGCATCTCTGGAGAAGGAACGGGTGATGTTTTGGGTCAAGACCCTTCTTCAGACACCTCTGGTGAGATGTGTGACCTCCATTTGAGACAATTAATTTAATTGATTGAAAGATGCAGCACGGAAACAGGCCCTTCAGTTAAAAGTAGAAGAATAAAAATTAGAAGTAATGAAATGTTATTTTGTTAGACATTTCGCCTTAAAATAATGAAAACATACCTAATATAATTTTTCAGGTGCTCTCTTAGTGAAACATTCAAAATGACTCCCTACCCCCTAAGCACTTGCTGGCCCTCTCTCCCTCCGCCAGTCCCATGGCTCACACCTACACCCTCCTCATCATTCCCAAACCCTCCTTCGGCTCTTGCTAATTTGTTTCATTGCCATTTCTCCAATATTACCCTAAAGGCTGGCAGCATGGTGTTCAGTGAACAATCTGGTCCTGAACTCCTCCAAAACAAAGGAACTTATAATTGACTTTAGAAAAACCAGTGGAGATTACGACCCACTCTACATCAATGGGGTCTGTGTGGAAAGGGTACCAGCTTTCAGGTTCCTGGGTACGCACATCGCAGAGGATCTTACCTGGTCTACCAACACCATCACCACAGTAAAGAAGGCACAGCAGAGACTCCACTTCCTGAGGATCCTCAGGAAAACCAACCTGCAGGAGAAGCTCATGTTGTCCTTCTATCGCTGCTCCATCGAGAGTGTGCTGGCATACTGTATAACCACATGGTATGCCAGCTGCTCAGAAAAGGACAGGAAGGCCCTTCAGAGGGTCATCACGACGGCCCAGAAGATCATCGGCTGCTCACTGCCCTCCCTGGAGCACCTGTTCAGCCTACGCTGCCTCAGTAGAGCAGGCAAAATAATAAAAGATCCATCCCACCCCGGCCACCGTCTGTTTGTTCATCTGCCCTCTGGTCGACGTTTCAGGTCGATCAAATCCCGAACAAACAGACTTAAGAACAGTTTTTACCCCAGGGCCATACGAGAACTGAACACTACCTTTGCACTAGGCAACACCGTTAAAAAATCTTGTACTTAATTTAATTGTATTTAATTGTATTTATGTATTTATTTGTTTTTGCATTTATTGCATATATGTTTGTACGCACCGTCAGGATTGGCTATTTTTTTAATTTCGTTGTACTCGTTGCAATGACAATAAATGAATATTATTATTATTATTTATTATAAATCCCATCCTTGCTATCCGTATCATTTATTCCCCACTCTCTTACGCTATCCACTCTCCAGACATTTCTCTCCCACCTCCCATCACCATTCTTCACCATCTCACCCCAATTCTGACAATAGGTCCTTGTTAACTGCTGATAGACACAAAATGCTGGAGTAACTCAGCAGGACAGGCAGCATCGCTGGATAGGAATGGGTGATGTTTCGGGTCGAGACCCTTCTTTGTTTAACTGTTTCCCTATCCACAGTGGCTGCCAGTTGGCGTTTTTAACATTTTCTGATTTTATTTCAATTTTGTCAACAAGTATTGTTCTCGTCTGGACTGGGATTTCAATTGCCCTTTATCTCATATTTTTATAGCATAGAGAGCCCTCTGATATAGACACCTAGATTCAAGAATCAACTATGAAATATCAGAACATTGTAAATTGCACACTCATAAGTTGAGGGTATCCATAATTCTAAGGATGAAAATCACCTAAATATTTACTCAGACCAGGTGTACTACACCACAGGTTCAGCAGGGAGATTTCCTTATATTCAATGCTGGGAAATTGCACCAGCTTTGCCTCCCATCACAGGATTGCATAAGGAATTCAACATTGGAGAGCAGTTGGAAAACTCCAGTGAAGGGCTGCCAACAATTTCAGGCCTTTGAAATCATATGGAAATCCCAAACCTAGCACTCGACAAAGAAAAGACAGCAGTTTGACACTGTACTGCCACCATTTCCCCATCAAGTTCAGGCCAACTATTTCTCCTAACTGGAATATATTGTCACATTTTAGTAATTGTTTAGATTTTCTTTCTACTGCCAGCAAGAAATCAATCCATGCGAAAGGTCATGAGTAATACCAGAGCCGGAAGAAGCTTTGATAAATATGCATTTAAAGTAACATTGCAAAAATGTCTGATCTCAAAGAATCAACTGAGCCAAATATGTAGGAAAGTTAGCTTGATACAAACTGCAATATGAAACCCCTGGTTTATTTGCAGAGGTTTCAATTGCTCCTTGTAAAGATTATTGAACAACCATCTGGTGCTCCTACATCAGATTGAAAATGTGGCATGTAATTTATGTTTTCACTGTATCTGATGAGGTGAAATTTGCAAAGGATATGCAACAAAACAGATTGAGCAGACCTTTCTATATATTTTTGTGTCAAACCCTGGCATATCCACATTGAAAAGCATGTAACTATAGACTGAAAAGCTGCCATAATAGCAAGTCATCATCTCCAATGTAATGACTTTGAGCACTGACACAGTCAAAAAGAGCTCAAAATATGTTAGGCGAGTATGAAAGGATCTAGAATTATTTGAGTAAACAGTCATAAACTTGGATGAATTTCAAAGCAGTCAAGCAATCAATCTCACAATTTAAAGTGAAGCTGCAAATTTATGGAACATAACTCAAATGATTTGGTAAATTATTTCATTGAGTAAATGTAAATGCATTTAATTGTTTTCTGAAGTTAAGTGTTTTGATGTTTCAGTTTTGCATATCATATCATATCATATCATATATCTACAGCCGGAAACAGGCCTTTTCGGCCCTCCAAGTCCGTGCCGCCCAGTGATCCCCGCACATTAACACCCACTAGGGACAATTTTTACATTTACCCAGCCAATTAACCTACATACCTTTAATTATTATATCTTTAATTATTTTAACATGTTTAATTTTTTGAACGTTTGTGTATGTTTGACACATACAATCTCTTTGACAGATTCAACACCAATTATGTCTGTGATGTGGTGTGTGGCTGAACTTGGCACCAAAGCATTTTTGTGGGTGAGGCTTGCTCTTTTTACGATCAGAAAGACCCTGTTCTGGGCCTTGTC
This sequence comes from Rhinoraja longicauda, assembly GCF_053455715.1. Taxonomy (NCBI): domain Eukaryota; kingdom Metazoa; phylum Chordata; class Chondrichthyes; order Rajiformes; family Arhynchobatidae; genus Rhinoraja; species Rhinoraja longicauda. The sequence goes on along the minus strand of NC_135953.1, from coordinate 62,177,163 downwards.
TTTCAGTTTGGAGCCAACTTCCTTGTGGAAGTGTGTTCTGAGGACCCACTCCACGTAAGAGTGGAGACACAAAAGACTGCAGATGCTGGAGTTTGGAGTCTAAAGCAAACTGCTGGAGGAAATCAGTGGATCAGGCACCTTCAAGGACATTTACTGTTTGGGATCAGTCATACAGCATGGAAACAGGTCTTTCGGCCCAACTTGTTCATGCTAAACAACATATCCCATTAAAGTTAATTCCATTTGCCTGCATTTGGCCCATGTCCCATTAAACCTTTCCATTCCACGTACCTGTCCAAATGTCTTTAAAATGTTGTTATTGTATATGCCTCAACCAGTTCCTCGCGATCCACATACCTACTATCCCGTGTGGAAAAAGTTGCCCATCAAGTTCCTTTCAAATCTTTCCCCTGTTACTTTAAACCCATTGCCTTTATTTCTTAATTCCCCTACCTTGGGGAAAAAGTCGCTGAATTCAAACTATCTATTTCCCTCATGATTTTATACACCTCCATTAGATCACTCTTCAGCCTCCTGCACCCCAAGGAGTAATATCTTAGTCTGCCAAACGTCTCCATATAGCTCATGCCTTCAAGTCCTGGAAACATCCTCAAAAATTAATTCCTGCAGCCTTTCCTGCTTTATGACATCTTTCCAACAGCAGGGTGACCAGAACTGCACACAATATTCCAAGTGCGGTCTCACCACAGTCTTGTACAACTATAACATAATGTCCCAACTTCAATACTCAGTTCACTGACTGATGAAGGCCAGCATGCCAAAATACATTTTCACCACCTTATCTACCCACAACACCACTTTCAGGGACATCAGTATTTGTACTCCTCGATCCCACTGCCCGAAAACACTCATGAGGATTCTACACGTTCACTGCGAAGGCACTGTCCTGGTTTGAATGACCAAAATGCAACACCACGCACTTATCTGAATTATGCTTCATTCGCCAATCCATCACCCACCTGCCCAGCTGATCATAATCCCTCTGCAATTCTTGATAACCATCTACACCTTCTATGATACCACCTATTTCAGTTTCATCGATAAACTTACTAATCGTGCCTGAGTCGACAGCCCATTTCTCTTCACAGATGCAGTCTGACACATTGTGTTCCTCCAGCAGTTTGCGTTTTGCTCCCTGAAAGAGTGGTTTTAGCAGGAAAGCAGGCCTAAGCACAAGACCATTTCATGTAGACAATAGACAATAGACAATAGGTGCAGGAGTAGGCCATTCAGCCCTTCGAGCCAGCACCGCCATTCAATGCGATCATGGCTGATCACTCTCAATCAGTACCCCGTTCCTGCCTTCTCCCCATACCCCCTCACTCCGCTATCCTTAAGAGCTCTATCCAGCTCTCTCTTGAAAGCATCCAACGAACTGGCCTCCACTGCCTTCTGAGGCAGAGAATTCCACACCTTCACCACTCTCTGACTGAAAACGTTCTTCCTCATCTCCGTTCTAAATGGCCTACCCCTTATTCTTAAACTGTGGCCCCTTGTTCTGGACTCCCCCAACATTGGGAACATGTTTCCTGCCTCTAATGTGTCCAATCCCCTAATTATCTTATATGTTTCAATAAGATCCCCCCTCATCCTTCTAAATTCCAGTGTATACAAGCCCAATCGCTCCAGCCTTTCAACATACGACAGTCCCGCCATTCCGGGAATTAACCTAGTGAACCTACGCTGCACGCCCTCCATACTGAAAAAAGGGACAAAAAAGAGATGTCCAACCCTACAGGGATAACCTTTCCAATGTACATTGGCTGCTGTTTTAAAACAAGCAATGTTAATCAAAGGCCTAATAAAGACAAGGGCGGCACAGTGGCGCAGCAGTAGAGTTGCTGCCTAACAGCGCGAGAGACTCGGGTTCGATCCTGACCATGGGTGCTGTCTGTACGACTCTGTGACCACCCTGGTTTTCTCTAGGATCTCTGGTTTCCTCCCACATATAAAGACATACAGGCTTGTAGGTTAATTGGCTTGGTATAATTGTAAATTGTCTTTAGTGTGTGTAGGATAGTATAGGGATCAGTGGGCTGAAGGGCCCGTTTCGCATCTTACTTCTAAACTAAATGAAACTAAACTTATGGATCTGTTTCTAGAAATAAGTTGGCCTATAGTTCTTATGTATTCAAGAGAGTGTTAGATATAGCTCTTAGAGCTAATGGAATAAAGGGATAAGGGGAGAAATCAGGAACGGGGTACTGATTTTAGAAGATCAGCCATGGTCATATTGAATGGCGGTGCTGGCTCGAAGGGCCAAATGGCCTACTCCTGCACCTATTTTGTATGTTTCTAGTGGAGGGGTATTCTGGTCTGTTCCATTCAGGGTTACTTGGTCTACAGCGCTTTCTAAACAACAATATTTCTATGTCTTAACACAGAAATATGCCCTTTGGCCCATCATATCCATGCTGCCAATCAACTGCTCATCTGTACTAATCCCATTTGCCAGCATGTGACATGAGTAATATGACTAGCAATTTAGCACGTTGTCGTCCATCTTTCTAAGCATATTCACCTTACTGACCAACAAACAAACAGGGGTGTTCCTCACAACTACAGCAAATCACTTTGAGCCTGCGCTTGGCATTCTAGTCCTGGGAGTTCTGGACCTAGTCTTTCCAGTCATGTTTTTCCACCTGCAAATAGGCGCAAGCAGATTTATTCTTTCCAATGTCTGCCGTAAAGTAGCCTTGATGGAGTGGTCACTGCAGAGTTAAGTTTTTTCAAGTTCCCCTTTTTTTCCAAAATTGCTGCAGTGAGCCGACCCTGCAGTTATTCAATGGGGTCCATAAAAGCATAATCTGGACAGGTGTTACACATAGAGCTCGTTGGTTGCTTTCCATGTATCATTTACATCAGCTCAAAGTTCTTAGGTCATCTTGGCTTTTCCATGGCTGTAAATTTCAGTGACGTTTGTTGGCTTATAACTTAAATAACAGCAAGGAATTCTCCAGTGAACATTCTCAGAGCTACAATTTCAATTTCAAATACATGACCTGGAGAATTTAATGTTACCTCTGAGTATTTTTGACTAAAGGGACTAACAAGCTCACCTTGCAATTTCCTGGCTGGCATTAATTGTGGCGTAGGAATTACCCTATCAATAAGCTGAATAAAATATATTAACTGTTGACCTTCCAATCTTTAACAAAAAAGTATGGGTACTGTTACAGGGTGTTAGTGACAAAGTGCAGGCACCTTAATTGACAATGCAGTAGTTGAGGCTGAGAGCAAGGTAGGTTGGCTCTCAAACCCAAATACTTACTGGTGCAGGACTCAATAAATGTCAAGAGTATTGTATATAAGCTGTTAACATCAAGGATAAATAACTCAATTTTTACTTAAGATTGCAGATTTTTTTTGTTCAGTACCAACATAGATTTTTTTTTCTTTTGAACTTGAAACCTGCTTGTATTTGAATTATGCTATTGAGTTTTTGGCCAAATGCTTTATACGAACGAGAACCATGTCACAAAGCAACACATGCTAGGTTGCTTGGGAGTTTTGACCAGAAAGCAGAACTCAGGACATCCTTATGGCATAGGAAGTGGTGGAAGAGGTAATGGGGTATTGCAAATAGATGGTGGCTCCTTTGACCACTCCTTAGAATACGTGATGAATTTGTTTGTTTAGAATGAATGTCCAGATGATAGGTTCTGATCTGAAATGTTGACTGTCAATTCTCTCCACAGATGCTGCCTGGCCTTCTCCACTTTGTTCCTTCACATGTATCAAAACACTGTAAATGGCTCAAATGTAATCATATATTGTCTTTCCGCTGACTGGATTGCATGCAACAAAAGCTTTTCACTGTGCCTCAGTACACATCACAATAAATGCATGAATACGTTTATTGGCCAAGTATGTGCATATACAAGGAATGTGCCTTGGTGCTCTGCTCACAAATGACAACACAAACATACAGTTAACAATTAAGAATAAAGCATAACCACATCAAAACAATAAGGACACAACATTACTGTCTAAACATGTGGGTGAAAATAAACCAGAGCAAAAAAGAGACTACAGACTTTGGTTATTGAATAGAACTACTACTCGTGGAAAAAAGCTGTTTTTATGTCTGGCTGTGGCTGCTTTAACAGTCCGGAGTCGCCTTCCAGAGGGAAGTGCTTCAAAGATTTTGTGGCCAGGGTTAGAGGGGTCAGAGATGATCTTGCCCGCTCGCTTCTTGGCCCTTACAGTGTACAGTTTATCAATGGGGGAGAAGTTTGCCACCAACAACCTTCTAAGCTGATCGAACGATCCGTTGCAGCCTCCGGATGTCGTGCTTGGTGGCTGAGCCAAACCAGACCATGATGGAGAAGGTGAGGACGGACTCAATGATAGCAGTATAGAATTGGACCATCATTGCCTGTGGCAGATTGTGTTTCCTCAGTTGCCGCAGGAAGTACAAACTCTATTGGGCCTTTTTGACTGTGGAGTCGATGGTGGCCCCCCATTTAAGGTCCCTGGAGATGATGGTTCCAAGGAACTTAAATGACTTGACAGATGTGACTGTGGTGTTGTTGATGGTGAGTGGGGGGAGGGGAGGGGGAGCTTTTCAAAAGTCTACAATTAGTTCCACTGTCTTAAGAGCAACCGACTTAAACTAAACTGAACTGAACTCTGTGTTTTGCTCAGGATTATGGGATCTATAGTTCCTTGTCTTCCCATTTTCCTTTTTGTTTAGTGTAGAGAAACAGCGTGGAAACAGGTCCAATGCCCACCAAGTCTGCACCAACCAGCAATCCCTGCACATTAACACTATCCTACAAACACTAGGGACAATTTACATTCATACCAAGCCAATTAGCCCACAAACCTGTACCGCTTTGGAGTGTGGGAGGAAACCGTGGATCTTGGGAGAAAATCCATGCAGGTCACGGGGAGAACGTACAAACTCCGTACAGACAGCACCCGTAGTCAGGATCATACCAGTGTCTCTGGCGTTGTAAGGCAGTGACTCTGCTGTGCCATCGTGCCGCCCCCTGTGCTTCTCCAATTTTCCCATTATATAAATTTCTTAATTTTTCTAATCTGTGCTATTAACTATCGTCTGCTTTGCTTGGACCAACATTCACGTGACTTTTTTAAAGGTCGAAAACCCTATGTTCTCAAACTTTTGCTTACAATTTAGTGTATGTACACCAGGGGTCAGCCTTGTGGCCTCTCAGCACCACACCCTGCACACTTCAGCGTCCTACATGCCCTGTAAACTTAACAACATGACACTTATTTGACATCATCACAGACAATCCGTGCATTGTTTCATGAGTGTCAGGTTCACTCCAGAATCATAACCAATTGTGATATTTTTGATTTATGAGCATTCAAATGCAGGGAAAACAGATTGTAGGATGTGAAATATATTAGTAATAAACTTAAACTCATCTTTGCTCACAAAGGCATTTTGAAGTTATGTTTAACCTGCACTGATGCAATTAGAGCTAACCTGGTATATTGAGGCTAATTGTATTGCTCTACTATTACGCAGCTAAAAGCATGAATGGGCTGCCTACAAATTTAAATAAAGTTTTTAATGTCTATTGAGGTAAACCAACTGCATCATGGAGAATGGCATCAAAAGCCCACATTTTGTCATACAGGAAAATTAACATTGCTGCTTGTTTTACAAATCCAGCCTTTAGTCGGGTAATTTTACCTCATGTTACCAACAAACAATTAAAAATAGTTGCATGATTCGAGAAGGAGCGTTGGGTATTTTTAAAGCAGAGATTGACAGGCTCTTGATTCAAAGGTGTCAAAGGTTATGGGGAGAAGACAGAGGAATGGGGTTGAGAGGGAAAATTAGATCAGCCATAATCGAACGGTAGAGCACACTCGAATATCTGAAACGTGACCTATCCATGTTCCCCAGAGATGCTGCCTGACTTGCTGAGTTTCTCCAGCACTTTGTGTCTTCTTCTGTATGCTTCTTTAGTTTTTTCATTTTATCCAAAAGTCTAGGTTAGCAATCTAATGTCTGTTTAATTCCTACTTCAGCCTAGGTCGAACTTGCTTCCAATGTATGGTGCCAGAGAAATCAGCTTTCTATTAATAGCTCCACAGCCTGTAAAATTATGCAACTCTTATGCCTTCAATGCAAATTAAAGTAAAAGGATGCAATCTTTGCAACATTTCTTACGTGCCCATCTTAAAAAAGATAGACTCTGCCAAATTCTTCCAACCTGCAGACAAAGGTTGAAAGGTCACAGCAGGAAACACATAAATGCTATCTTATCACTGGAGAAAACAGGCTGGGAAACTATCTTCAGCTGTAATTATCTGAACTTGAATTTCCTGCCTTGGGATAATCCATGTATAATGCTTACAATCCAGCATAATTGCAGATATGGCTATAACTGGAATTTAACAAAATATTTATTATATCCGAGGGACAAATTGCTTCCTTTGTTATTTCTGTTTGTAGTTCAGTGTTTTGAGAAGTGACTGGATCACAGCAGCATCCATAATGTCACACACATTCTTAGCATAATCTGTGTCCCGTATGTAATAACAATGAACATCTTATATCAATTTCAAATCTATATTTGGATGATCATTCATGACCTACATTGCAGATCTCTAAATAATCAAGGTCCACACTTATATTGATCAGGCACATGCGATTAATTTTGGTCTCCATGATGAATCATGTCACTGTCTATTTAAACGGCAACATATCACCCAATTCAGGTAGCCAACATCAGTTTTGTCATTTCCAGGCTCTGCACACCTGAGGTAAAGACACAAAATGCTGGAAGAACTCAGAAGTTAGGCATCATCTGTGGAAACAGAAACAGTTGATGTTTCAGGTCTAAGATGATAAATAGTTTCGACCCAAAATGCTCATTGTTTCCATTTCCTCAGAGCTGCATGATTTGTTTTTATTGCAGATTTCCAGCACCTGCAGTTTATTTTGGATTTCTACAAAACTGAGAATAGAGAGCTGTGCAGATTTGAATATGTATAGTGGGGTTGACACAAGGGGCGGTCAGAAAAAAGTCGAAATGTGCTTATGGAAGCAGAACAAATGCGAGGGAATGACAAAACAGAATGGACGTACAGTGCCCTCCATAATGTTTGGGACAAAGACCCATCATTTATTTACTTGCCTCTGTACTCCACAATTTAAGATTTGTAGTAGAAAAAAAATCACATGTGGTTAAAGTGCACATTGTCTGATTTTATTAAAGGCCATTTTTATTTATTTTGGTTTCACCATGTAGAAATTACAGCTGTGTTTATACATAGTCCTCCCATTACAGGGCACCATAATGTTTGGGACACAGGGCTTCACAGGTGTTTGTAATCGCTCAGGTGTGTTTAAATGCCTCCTTAATGCAGGTACAAGAGAGCTCTCAGCACCTAGTCTTTCCTCCAGTCTTTCCATCACACCTGAAAACTTATAATGGTGTTTATCAACATGAAGACCAAAGTTATGCCAAAGAAAGTCAAAGAACCCATTGTGAGACTGAGAAACAAGAATAAAATTATTAAAGACATCAGCCAAACCTTTGGCTTACCAAAATCAACTGTTTGGAACATCATTAAGAAGAAAGAGAGCACTGGTGAGCTAACTAATCGCAAAGGGACTGGCAGACCAAGGAAGACCTCCACAGCTGATGACAGAATTCTCTGTATAATAAAGAAAAGTCCCCAAACACCTGTCCGACAGATCAGAAACACCCTTCAGGAGTCAGGTGTGGATTTGTCAATGACCACTGTCCGCAGAAGACTTCATGAACAGAAATACAGAGGCTACACGGCAAGATGCAAACCACAGGTTAGCCGCAAAAATAGGATGGCCAGGTTACAGTTTGCCAAGAAGTACTTAAAAGAGCAACCACAGTTCTGGTAAAAGGTCTTGTGGACAGATGAGATGAAGATGAACTTATATCGGACTGGTGGCAAGAGCAAAGTATGGAGGAGAGAAGGAACTGCCCAAGATTCAAAGCATGCCACCTCATCTGTTAAACATGGTGGTGGGGGTGTTATGGCCTGGACATGTATGGCTGCTGAAGGTACTGGCTCACTTATCTTCATTGATGATACAACTGCTGATGGTAGTAGCATAATGAATTCTGAAGTGTATAGACACATCCTATCTGCTCAAGTTCAAACAAATGCCTCAAAACCCATTGGCCGGCGGTTCATTCTACAGCAAGACAATGATCCCAAACATACTGCTAAAGCAACAAAGGAGTTTTTCAAAGCTAAAAAATGGTCAATTCTTGAGTGGCCAAGTCAAATCACCCGATCTGAACCCAATTGAGCATGCCCTTTTATATGCTGAAGAGAAAACTGAATTGGACTAGTCCCCACAACAAGCATAAACTAAATTTGGCTGCAATACAGGCCTGGCAGAGCATCACCAGAGAAGACACACTGGTGATGTCCATGAATCGCAGAATTCAAGCAGTCTGTCATTGCATGCAAAGGATATGCAACAAAATACTGAACATGACTACTTTCATTTGCATGACATTGCTGTGTCCCAAACATTATGGTGCCCTGAAATGGGGGGAATATGTATAAACACTGCTGTAATTTCAACGTGGTGAAACCAAAATGTATAAAAATACCCTTTATTAAAATCTGACAATTTGCACTTTAACCACATGTGATTTTTTTCTATTATAAATCTCAAATACAGAGGCAAATAAATCAATGATAGGTCTTTGTTCCAAACATTATGGAGGGCACTGTGCTTATTTGTTAGTTTTTTTTCTGATAAACACATGTCTCAAGAAAGTACCTGCCAAATACATACATTTGGTTCACTTAGTATAGTTACAATTTTCTGCTACAAGGTTCAGAATTTGCTTGAGATACGAGGAAAGGAAGGTACCAATTTTATTATAGATTTACAGAGTTATGATTAAGAAAGCAACTGTGATTAAAATATTAAAAGCAGACTGACTAGTTTGGCTGAGAGATCAAAATTGTTTTCCTGGGTTCTGAAATCACTTGGAATGAGCAAGTGGACAGGTTGAGCTCAAAACTGATAGGAAACCTGGCTGTGTAATTGTGATGCACCAACTTGAGATTAGCAAAACATAATAATTATTGCACAGGAATTAACAATAAGAGTAAAGCTGAAATAACCGAGACAAAAATGGTGACAACAGGAAGCAGTATTGTTAATGGAACAAGATGGTACATATATTATATATCAATTTGATCAATCAATGAAAAAGTAAGGATAAAACTCATTCTAAATATATTAATAAATTCTTGGAATAGTGCAGACCATACATTATAAAACCCTTAAAGTCAAAAGTGATTATTAATTATTTGCAGGTTACAAGGAAAAATCACTGTCATAACCAGTGTTTTATTGAGAAAGACAGCGATCTTTAAAACTAAACTCTGCATCTAATTGTGAATCATATTTTTAACATCAGTTTTACTACAAACCTAATTCTGAATATTTAAAAAGTTAGGAAATGAGAAAATAAGGCTGCTCAAATTTTAGTTTATTTTGAAGAATGGAGTGGATTTCAAAAGCAAAATCAATAAAACTGTAATTTCTGGAAATCTGAAAAAGCAGAAAATGCTGGAAACACTCAAAACTGTAACTGAGAAACTCTGTAAACAGCCTGATGTTTGATGGTTGGGTCATGATACAGGGAGGCGTGGGGATGTGACATTTGGCCTCTGCAAAATAGTGATCAAGTCCCTGCAAAAGACCACACAGTGCCACCTTTGTCGACAATGTTGGTGATGATGCCAGAATTAGCTCTTCTTGAGCAGAGTTCTTATTGTTCAGAAAGCAGTAGGTTAGAGTAATTGAGGAAAACACGAGGCAATCAATGTCCCATTAGCAGTTAGCAATGAATAGATCCAGAGAGGGTAAGAGGCCTGAGGGTAGATTGAAAATTCTGGAGATGGGAGAAAAGATTTGCAATTTGGGGTGAAGACAACTGAACTGAAGAAAAAAACTGCGCAGACATGCAGAAGAAGTGTTGGAGTCAGAATTCATTAATATGGAGATGTGGGGGAATGATCCAAATAGTCTACTGAGGTCTGATGTGAGGAGAAGATCAGAAGTGATGGTGAAAACACAGAAGTGGTGGAATACAGAGGGTGGAGAGTGGGGATTGAACTTCAAGTTTGATAAATGTCAATGAACTTTCATTGGTCATAGGTCATTTGGGATAGTTAGGGTGTGATTTAAGATTTTGATTCCAGCCATTCAAATTTGCAATGCCAGAGTGTGAAAATAGAAACAGCATGAAATTGCACCATTATTATTATGTGTCAGATTTTACAGCTGGGTAAGGACGGGAAGCAGGCAACAGTGTGTTGGGGGAAGGGTGGAAGTCTGCAACCGTTAAACATGAGGTTGTGAGAAACTCTCCTGTACTTTAAACTTCTTCTATTGGTTACAATCTAAAATACAGTCCTTTAAAGGCCAAATGTGACTAGCATATCCTGATTACAGTCAACATTAACTGCCTCAGAGCAATATAATCTTAGACTGAGGGTCAAAGACAGGAGCAGCTTTGCACACTGCATATTTCAGGCATCACCTCTGAATGTGTACTTTTTGCCTTTCCCAGTACGAAGAGTTCTGCACCTGTAGTGGAAATTGTGCCTGGTGCTTCTATTCAATATATTGAGGACTGAGCTGGCAAGTTAAAGCCCAAACAATGTGTGCTGCAAATGAATTATAGCCTGTAAAGGAAATCAGATTTAAAAGAACAGCCTGCAGCTCGAAAACTAGTGCAGGTAATCCTTGATCTGTGTAGAATTTGAATGCCTGTGGGAATGCAAGATCAGTTTTCCTGCCATTACTTACAGATGTTTGTGGGTGTGTACACAAGACCATCCAATCAAAAATGTATAGAACAGGTTATACATGATAATATCAAAGTATTTTCCAAGGTGCCAGTTCAATAGGTAATCATTTACAAACTACAGTCAAAATTCCAGAGGGGGAGGAAGGGCTGGAGTTTATAGTGTAGCTTAAAGAAACATATGCATGCTTATTATATGGGCAATTATGCAGCTTTGTGTTAACAATAAACTTTCTACTTGCAAAGCATCGGTTAGTTACTCTCCAAATTTTATTGGAACTAAGAAGGTTTGTGCTAAGGATCCTGGCTGACTCAGCTCCAAATGGTCAAAAACATCTGCACTATGTACAACACAATTATCTTCCTCCAGTCACCAAACACCATCCAACTGTGTGACCACATGTCCACACTCCACGGACTCATAAAGCTAAATTTCTCTACCTGAAGGCTGATCTGGATCCAAGTGCTCAGCAGTATTACAGCCAAAAAGCTTAAAATGCAGTAGTGTACACCCACCATAATAACTCTGAGGCAGCAATCAACTCTGAATCAGGAGTTTTGGACAAAGTACAGCAACACTGTTATGATTCCATTGCTCAAGCTTTAACGTACAGCCCGAAACAGTTTTCTCACTGTAACAGATCTCTCATATAAGTTTGAGAAAGTTTGCTCGTGTAAAATGAAGTCATCTCATTCATTTGCTGATATTTTTTCTTCCTCACAAACTTCTACAAAGAATTCTGAATTTCACTGGTCCATGCAAGCAGTGAAATGATTAGGCAATGTAACTCCAAAAGTAAAATTCTCTTTTCCCTCCAATTTTATTACAATGGTTGATCATTAACTACTTTGTTCTGAACCACTAGATGTTGCCAAGACAACAAGTAGCACAGGAAAAAAAGGTCCATATTTCTATTTTTAATTGCAATTAAAAATTCCAATGCTTCATTGGTTTCTGGGATGTAAAAACCCCATGAATTGTTGAATGCTTAGTGTGTATGGAATACCTAAACATTAATCTGTCCACATAGGGGATTTAGACTTTGTGCCAAAATAGTTACACAGGAAATATATTGCATCTAGAACAGACACAATATAAAAGAGATATGATTTAATTATAATTTTTGGCAGGTTCAGCATTCCCAACTTTTGCAATAGTGGTCACTTTACAAAAAGAGTGTATTGTGTCTGACCGCCAAGTGCTCTATTTAATATCATGTACTTCGTCTGAGCTATATTGTGTGGAGACACACTTGATAATCCAAAGATCTTTGTACAGAACAGAAAACCGCGTACGAAAGAACATAATACATTTCAGATGGTGAGGTTATTGCATTATTTTTAAATTGTCTCAGTTGTGGCACAAAACATTGCATGGGCTAACTGAAAGTAAACTGTTGATTATTGACAAAACAATTTTTTTTTTGCTTACTTTAAATTATACATCTCCAAAGCCAAACTTATTTTTGGAGTTTATTTTCTTATGAAGAATGAATTACTCGTATTTAACTGTCTTTCATAATTTTCTCTAAACTTGCCTCAGAGTTATCCTTGACATTAGAGAGGAAGTGAAAACGCCTAACTTTTAAAATTTTGTTAAGACACTGCCTAATTAACCATAATAGAATAGATTCTAGATGGATTCTGGATGAATGGATTCTAGTTTTAACATGGTGCTAAGACTATTGATTCTGCTGAAATTATTACTGCCAAAGGCATTCACACAAAGTGAAGGTCGTAAATATCCACTCTGCTGATTCCAGAATTAATATTTTCTCCCAAAAGTACTTCAGGATAGATAAAAGATCATTAACGAGAAACATAATTCTCTTACACTCTCCACAGATGCTGCTTGACCTGTTGACTACTTTGAAATGCTTGTTTTTTATTTTAGATCTCCAGCATCTGCTGAATTTTTTCCTTTTCATTATTATTCTTATTGTGCATCTCTAAGCTTAATTAGAGGAGCGTATATTTAACTTCATAGCAGTGAGGATCTGAAACTCTCTGTCTGACATAGTGAATTGTTCAGAAGCCATCTGCTCATTTTAAATGTGCCCGGATGAATATTTGAAGAGCCACATGCCAGACATTGGAAGTGTGAGTAATGCAAGTACAGTAAACGTATGTTATAACGGACCACAAGAGGGGTAAAACGGTGTCCATTCTCACTGATTGCCTATTATAACTGCGTAAGGAATTATCATTGTACAAGTAGTAGAAACAACAATTGCAGTTGTTGGTTAATACACAAAAGGACAAAGAGTGCTGGAGTAACTCAATAGGTCAGGAAACATCTCTGGAGAACATGGATAGGTGATGTTTTGGGTCAAGACCCTTCTTCAGACTCTGGGTCCAGAACTGGGCCTGAATTCCAGGTGAGCTGATGGCCGGGGGAAAGGCGAAGATCAGCGGAGTCAATGGCTGCGGCCCGCAGCCGGAGTGCAGGTAAGAATCGGCGGTGGCGGTGGCTGGGGCAGCCTGGAAGCGGCCGAGGAAGCTGTGAGGGCCAGAAGCCGAAGATCTGGTCTGGAAAGGGCGAGGGCCGAGAGTAGTTTGGGGCAAAGATACTGGAGGAAGAAGATGGACCACTCCGTTGAAATGGCCTATACTGGTGTAAGAAAAGGAGCCATTTTAGTAGGCAAAACCCACCATTCGCTACGCCTCTTAGTGTAATCAGTGTTTTGGGGGAACAGTATGTGTGATGATACCATTAAAATGCAGAATATATCTCATCGATCAATTCATAGATTTTTGTTATTTTTCTTTAAAAATGTTTCTGCAAGTTTCTGCCTACTAAAATGGCGTCATGACATATTACGGTTTTTGGGGTCGAGTGGTCTATCTTGTTCCTCTAATATCTTTGGTGTGGGGGCAGGTGGCCAGGGAAGTAACGCGAGCTGGGACCACTGTCAGCTGCTCTATCTGCTTTTTATTGAAATCTGTTATTAAGAGGTCCATTGAAATAAGGGTTTATTGCAGTAATGTTTGGACAACATGGGCACAATCAGCCAAAATGCCCTTTTCCATGTTGTAAAGTTCTGTTCTACAATACCCTTATCTTTTGAATGAGAAAGGTAGGGTTAATTTACTGCATGCGTAATAGGATTCCTGTTCACTTTGGTTTTGCAACTAGGGAGGATTTCAGCTACATCTGTCTCTTTATTCACTGCATCATTGGCAAGGACAACATTTTGTGCTCATTCTTGACTTTGGAGTTTGGAGGATCACCTCTTGATCTTTGGAGTCTGTGGGATGGATATACTAGCGTTTAGCTGTTAATTACTCGATATTCAACTAGCATTGATGAAGGAATGGTGATTTATTTTGAAATCAAGATGTTATGCGATGTAGTGGGAAACTTGTTTCCAGCTGTTATTCCCAAGAAGTTAATGTATTTGTCTTCTATGGCAATAGAAATTATTTGCTATCAAGTTTTGACACATGATTACTGCGTATCTTGTTTCTGATACACATGTTGCCACAAAGCACTGGGTTTGCAAGTGGATTCTCAAGGTGGTGGGGTTGGGTTGCTGATTGCACGCATTGATTTGTTTGAGATGATGATCTTATTGAATATTACAGGAGCTGCCCTCAACCAGACAGATGTTAAACGCTCAATCATATCTATGACATGTCTAGTAGGTGGTAGAATGATTCTGGGGAGTGATCTGCTGCAGAATACCTAATTGACAAAGCGTTCTTTTGGCCTTGATATGTAGAACATGTTCTGGTCATTGAGACCACCAGAATATCAATGGTGGTGCATTTAATGATGGTAATGTCATTGAATTCAAGGATATATCAAATGTACAGCTGCAAAATGCTTTTGCTCTTTTTCCATTTCCTCTTGTACCCAAGTAACTCAGGTATTACACTTTATCTATTTATAACTTTATTTTACTATTACCAAATCACTTGTAAATAGTTTTAATTTCTTTATTAGAGCATATTTTATGGAAGCAATTAGAAAAAGAAACCGTGGCATACTTGAAGATCGCAAACACTATCACAATGTTTTAGAAACATTTGGACAGGTACATGGTTAGGATAGGTTTCGAAGGATATGGGCCAAACGCAGGCAGAATTAACTAGTGCAGATGGGGCACGTTGGTTGGCGTGGGCAAGTTGGGCCGAAAGACCTGTTTCCACACTGACTAATTGACAAAGGACTAAGATATATAGATAACCTGATAAATAAAATTGCAGATACACTGTTTTGCTGTGCAGTGAGCTTCTGACCAAAGCCAGAGGTGAGCTAATTAAGTAAGGCGCTACATGAAACATGAAAGAAGAGTACAGCAAGGGAACGGGCCTTCGGCCCACAATGTTTGTGATGAATATAATGCCAAGTTAAACTGATCACATTGGCCTGTACATGATCCATACTCTTCCATTCTCCGCACATTCTCAGATCTAATCTAATGCACCAACTTGTGGCCAGTTTAAAAAAAGCATTGACAGGTTGGAAAAATATTGTTAGCAAATGATACCAAGCTCAGACAAACCTAAACGAGCAAGAATAAAGCTATGTATGACTGCACAGGAAGTTCAGTTCCCCAAAGATTATTTCTACATTACATAAAGTTAACTGGAGGAGCCAGCTGCAGTTGAAATAAAGTCATAATGAAGTCACCAATGAAGATATTTCATGATTTTGGCAATTGATAAGATAATGTTTCCGCCTAAAAACGTACAATTATCTCAAAATCGATCTTTTAATCAATAAAGAATCAATTTAAGGAAAATATTACAAGCACATCTTGCAGAACTAACATTGTTTGGTATCAAAATAAAAGCTGCAAAACTTTTATCCAGGGCCATTTATTTGCAAAGACCTTGAATGTGATGTTGATTCAGCCAAGTTTTAGTGTACTATTCAAATTATAATCAGTGTCATGTTACCATGATTTCTAGAATTCTAATCATTATGGATTATTTGTGTCCTATTGATTAGGAATATTGGAGACCAAGAAATGTCTTGAATTATGAATATATTTAAGGATGAGATTTTACTATCTACCTTTTCTTTGAATGGAAATTAGGCTGGTAAGGTGACACATTGCATTGTTAGCAAGATCCTTCTATTGCCTAAGATAGACACAATAAGCTGGAGTAACAATGGGTCAGGCAAGGTCTCTGGAGAAAAGGAATAGGTGATGTTTTGGGTCGAGATCCTTCTTCAGACTGAGCGTCAGGGGAAAGGGAAACGAGAAATATAGACGGTGATGTGGAGAGATATAGAATAAACTAGACCAAGTGGGCCCGTTGGGCCCATTCCTTGTAGAGGGGGAACAGGGAAGGGGAGAGGGTGTCACTGAGTGAGCCCTGGACCCAAAGCCTCTCCTGTACTGGTGTAGCACCCTCAACCCCCCCCACTCAATCCCCCTTATCCCCCCCTCATCCACCCTCCTCCCCCCACTGACCCACTCCATTCCCCCTACCCCACCCCCACTTGTCCCTCCCCTGCCCCCACTCCACCAGCCCTGCCCCCACTCCACCAGCCCTGCCTCCACCCCCATTTCCCCCTCCCCACCCCAATTCCCCCCCTCCCCCTCCCCTCATCCCCACCTCCCTCCCCTCCCCCACCCCCACTCTCCCCTCCTCCCCACCCCCCTTCACCCCCACCCCCATTCTCTCCTCCTCCCGACACCCCTTTCCCCCCACCCCCATTCTCTCCTCACCCCCACCACCACTTTCCCCTCCCCACCACAATTCTCTCCTCCCTCCCACCCCCACTCTCCCCTCCCCACCCCTATTCCCCCACTCAACCTCCCCTCACCCCCACCTCCCTCCTCTCCCCTCCCCCCAACCCCACTCTCCCCTCCTCCCCACTCTCCTCCTCCCCACTCTCCAGCCCTACTCTCCCCTCCTCCCCACCCCCCAGCCCTACTCTCCCCTCCTCCCCACCCCCCCTTCCCCCCACCCCCTCCCTTCCCCCCACCCCCTCCCCCACCCTTATTTTCTCCTCCCCCCCCACTCTCCCCCCTCCCCACCCCTATTCCCCCTCCCCTCCCCTCCCCCCCACTCTCCCTCCTCCCCACCCCCCTTCCCCCCACCCTCCCCCTCCCTTCCCCCCACCCCACTCTCCCCTCCTCACCACCCCCCTTCCCCTCACCCCCACCTCCCTCCCTTCTGCCCACCCGCCTCCCTTCCCCCCACCCCCACTCTCCCCTCCTCCCCACCCCCCCCTTCCACCCACCCCCACTCAGCTGGGAAGAAACTGTTCCTGAATCTGGTGGTGTGCATTTTCATGCTTCTAAACCTTTTGCCTGATAGACTCAGTCATAGAGTGATACAGTGTGGAAACAGGCCCAACTTGCCCACACCGGCCAACAATGTCCCAGCTACACGAGTCCCACTTGCCCGTGCTTGGTACATATCCCTCCATATCTGTCCTATCCATGTACCTGTCTAACTGTTTCTGAAACAATGGGATAATCCCAGCCTCAACTACCTCCTCTGGCAGCTTGTTCCATACACCCACCACCCTTTGTGTTAAAAAGTTACCACACGGATTCCCATTAAATCTTTTCCCCTTCACCTCGAACCTATGTCCTCTGGCCCTCAATTTCCCTACTCTGGGCAAGAGACTCTGTACATCTACCCAATTTATTCCTCTCATGATTTTGTACACCCCTATAAGATCACCCCTCATCCTCCTGCGTTCCATGGAATAGAGACCCAGCCTACTCAACCTCTCCCTATAGTTCGCACCCTCTAGTCCTAGCAACATCCTCGTACATCTTTTCTGAACCCTTTCAAGCTTGACAATATCTTTCCTATAACATGGTGCCCAGAACTGAACCCAATATTCATAATGCTGTCTCACCGACATCTTATACAACTGCAACATGACCTCCAACTTCTATACTCATTACTCAGAATCATGAAGGTCAATGTGCCAAAAGCCTTTTTCACCACCTTACTACCTGCGACTCGACCTTCAAGGAACCATGCACCTGCACTCCTAGATCCCTCTGCTCTACAACACTCCCCAGAGGCCTACCATTTACTGTGTAGGTCCTGCCCTTGTTAGACGTCCCAAAGTGCAACACCTCACACTTACTCTATATTAAATTCCATTAACCATTCCTCAGCCCACCTGGCCAATCGATCCAGATCCTGCTGCAATCTTTCACAACTATCTTCACTATCTGCAAAACACTCACTTTTGTATCATCAGCAAACTTGCTAATCTTGTCCTAAATGTTCTCATCCAAATCATTGATGTAGATGACAAACAGTAACGGGCCCAGCACCAAACCGTGAGGCACACCATCAGTCACAAGCCTCCAGTCCGAGAAGCAACCTTCCACCATCACCCTCAGCTTCCTTCCATGGAGCCAATTTGCAATCCATTCAGCTATCTCTCCTTGGATCCCATGCGATCTAACCTTCCAGAACAGTGTACCATGCAAAACCTTGTTGAATGCCATGTATACAACATCTGCAGCTCTGCCCTCATCAACCTTTTTGGTCAAATCTGATGGGAGAGGGGAGAAGAGGGAGTAGCCAGGGTGCAACTCGTCCTTGATTATGCTGTTGGTCTTGCCAAGGCAACGTGAGGTATAAATGGAATCAATAGAAGGGAGGTTGGTTTGTGTGATGGCCTGAGCTACGTCCACAATTCACTGTCATTTCTTACAGCCCTGGATGGAGTTGTTCCCAAACTAAGCTGTGATAGCGGCCGACGTGCCGCTCTCCCGACTACCGCTGGGCCTCGAGACCGATTAACCGAGTCGTCTCGGGTGTGCCGCTCCCTGACGAGCGCGTCGGCTTTCTCGGCGAACATTACCGGATCTTCAAACGAGACGTCGGCCAACACTAACCTGATGTCCCGGGGTAGTTTCTCCCGAAATGCCGCTTCAAAAACCATGCACGGCTGATGGTCGCCCACCAAGGTCAGCATCTCGGTCATCAACTCCGACGGTAGCCGCTGCCCCAGCTCTGGGAAATGGAGGAGCTTCAGAGCCCGCTGGTTCTGGCTCCAGCCGAAAGTCCTCAGTAGGAGCCTCTTGAGCCCCACGTACTGCTCCGTTTGGGGTGGGCTGGTCAGGTATTGACTGACCCGCGCAGCCACCTCCGCCTGCAGACAGCTCACCAGGTGGTGGAACTTCTCCTGGTCGCTCTCCACCCTCTTAATATGGAACTGGGATTCCGCCTGCACAAACCACAGGTGCGGCTGAAAGGCCCAGAACGGCGGTAGATGAATCTTGCCCGCGCTCGCTCCCGCCTGCGACATGCTGCTGCTTCGATTCTTACGTTCGAGGTCACCAATGTAGTGAGTCCAAACGAGCGATATTATCCAAAGACTTTATTGTCGATAAAACCCGTAACAAACGCAACGCACTTACTCTTGGACTAACACTAACTTCGCTCGCTAATCTAATCTCTAACCCGAGTTTGGCGCCAGACATTTAAATACCTCGCGCTCCCGCAACCCGTAAACCAATCCGAGGGTTCTAGACTACCTGGCCAATCCGTATGCCCCTACATGATCCTGATAAAATGCTTTCTATGGTGCATCTGTAGAAGTTGGTGAGAAATGTAGAGGACATGCCACACTTCCTAAGTGTTCTAAGGAAGTAGAGGCGTTGGTGTGCTTTCTTGGTCGTTGCTTCAATATGGGTGGTCCAGAAGTTGTTGGTGATATTGACTGAGGAGTTTGATGTTTTCGACCATCTCTACTCGGGCAACGTCAATGCAAACCGGGTTATGTGTACCGTTTTAATTCATGAACTCTCTGCAACATCACCACCCAACTTTCCTGCCAACCACCTCATGAGTAATTTACAAAGTCCAATTAACCTAACAGAACATCTTTAGGATATGGGAAGAAATGTAGGAGCTGGAGGAAATTCATGCCATCACAGAAGAATGCATGAATTCCACACAGGCAGTACCCCAGGGCAGGTTCTAACCCTGGTCCATGGAGCTGGGAGGGGAGCAGCATCAATTGCTGCACCATTGTGATGCCCTTAAACATTGCAAGTATTGCTTCTCAGTTTGACATCGGGAATTGTCGATTGGAAGATTTCTATTTACTCTTCAGTCCAATTAATAGTAAGAACTATCAGACTTCCAATAATGCTGCTCAAAGGTATCTGCTCTATACAGCAAAGTACAGATTGGGAGGAAAAGAGACAAAGTGCTGAAGTACCTTAACTGGTCTGGCAGCATCTCTGATGAAGAGACCAGTCTAATGAAGTAGGGTCCAGATGCACAACGTCACCTCCTCATGTTCTCCAGAGATGCAGCCTGACCCGGTGAATTGCTCCAGCATTTTGTGTCTTTTTTTGCAGCAGACCAGCACGACACTTCCTTGCGTCTCCGCAGATTGCAACAAAGTGTTCATGATTTTTTTTAAGCCACATTATAAGATCTATCCTCTGATCAATACAGGATCATGGACAGGTCAAGATACAAATTGTACTTTAGAATAATCACGGTTATTCGTTTTCTGACCCAATACAACAAACCCCATGGCCCCATGTTAATGCTCATACTCTATCCTCAAATATACTTTCTAAGTGCTTTGTGCTGGAGTTTTAGCAGGCTCCTGCCATAATAATGAATTGCTGAACACATCCTTAACTGTATGTACATTGGAAATGTGCAAAAACATTCATTCAAATTCATTCAAATATTAAATTCAAATGCCTAAAACTGAGAATTGATATCAAATGAGGATATATTTTAAAAATCTCAATGACAAGTGACAAAGGGTTTATTTGAAATTATTCTGTGAATGTAAATAACTGTGTTTATAACCCAGAAATAATTGCAAATTGTTGTGACACTTATAAAACCAATTACATGATGAGGAATTTCAGCTAGTCACATCCTCCTATCTTTGCTCTCACTATCAGACCAACCACATAGAAACAGAAAAGTAAAGCAGGCTTTGGTTTGAATGTGCAGATGCTATAATTTAGTAGCAAACCAGCAACTATCTGAAGAAGGGTCTCGACCCGAAACGTCACCCATTCCTTCTCTCCCGAGATGCTGCCTGACCTGCTGAGTTACTCCAGCATTTTGTGAAACTATCCATTCAACATGGGGCACAATCGTTAGAGCCTTCATTGTTTAGCAACCTTGTCATGTAACCACTTCTCCCACTAACCCTTCTATCTTGATTCTAAATTTCCACAGTTCCAATCTCAACATATCTCACTACCAAACTATGGTCCAGAGACCCTAATCAAAAAACCATGATCACCTTCTTGACCCTGCAATGTTCTGAGCCCAAGGACCAAACTTAGTTTAGTTTGGAGAAACAGCTGGAAAGAGGCCCATTGGCCCACCAAGCTCATACCGACCAACAATCACCACCGTACACTAGTTCTATCCTACACACTAGAGGCAATTTACAGAAGTCAATTAACCTATAAACCTGCACATCTTTTGAATGTGAGAGGAAGCGATGTTTCTGGTCGAGACCCTTCTTCAGACCAGCAAATTGGCTTTCCTGAAAATGAGCAACGCTCATCGAAATGTTTCCAAAGTCTGCAATGACATTTCTAACAACGGTTAAGGAATGAAACAGTTGATGGCTCCAGTGGTGTCACCAATCTGGATCATCTTTTCGGGTTTACTAGAATTGATAGATCAATAAAATTAGTTAACTTCCTTTGTCTTCTCATTCAAAAACGCCAGAATAGTATTTTAACCATCTTCCAGAAAATGCCAAATTAGAAAATATATAGCAAAATGATTTTGCATTATTTAATGAACAAATCCATCATTTAAAATGATTGCTGATGTCTTAGGGCTTAATTTTTCAATTTGAATCCAAGTGAATTTTTCAGAAAGATTAAGTTTCTATAAAATTGTGTCACAAATCATCCGTCATTTGCATTAATTTTCTGAAATAAATCCAAAAACGTTCTGAGCATTTGGCCCAATTAGACTTGTTAAAATGTGAAGTAATAATTCAACTCTCGGACAGGGTGGTCTGCAGCACTGGGGTTCCGCAGGGAACAGTGTAGCTCCATTCTTGTTCACCCTCTACACTGCGGACTTCAGGCACAGCTCTGCAGACTCCTATCTACAGAAGTTCTCTGACGACACTGCCATCGTCAGCCTCATCATAGGCGATGAGGACAGGGCGTACAAAGAACTGATCAAGGAGTTTGTGGACTGGTGCCAGCGGAACTGCCTCCGATCAACGCGGGGAAAACCAGGGAGATGGTGGTAGATTTCCGCAGGCGCAGCCAGGTCCCCCCGACACCGGTGAACATCCAGGGAATGGACATCGAGAGGGTGGATTCCTATAAGTACCTGGGTGTCTACCTCAACAATCAACTGGACTGGACTGAAAGCACCGATGCGCTATACAGAAGTACCTGAAAACAAATCAGCCCTGATCTGAAGGTAGAGCAGGCTCGATGGGCTGAATGGCCTAATTCTGCTCCTTTGTCTTATGAACTCTATGGGTATTATGGGATCAAGTATACGGGATCCAGTTCTATATGTACTCCAGTCAAGTATATTCTGGTGGACCAAGCAAAATAAAGAGCAGACTTTATCTTCTAAGGAGACTCAGGTCCTTTGGAGTGCAGGGGGCACTCCTAAGGACCTACTACAACAAGGTGGTTGCATCGGCCATTTTCTATGGAGTGGTCTACTGGAGCAGCAGCATCTCAGCGGCGGAAGGGAAGAGACTCGACAAGCTGGTCAGGAAGGCCGGCTCTGTCCTGGGTTGCCCCCTCGACTCAGTGCAGGTGTTGGGAGAGAGGAGGATGATGGCAAAGCTAACATCGCTGCTGGACAACGACTTCCACCCCATGCAGGACACTGTCACTGCACTGAGTAGCTCCTTCAGTGACAGACTCTTTCACCCCAACTGCGTGAAGGAGAGATATAGGAGGTCCTTCCTTCCCGCTGCTGTGAGACTGCACAACCAGCACTGCTCCCAGCAGACGAGTCAACAATAACAGCTAAGAATACACGGAAAACTGATGACAATTTATGTATCTTCTATTTATAATGAATGGTCTCTTGCTCTCTAGTTATCCACTTTGCTGCTGTAACACAGTAAATTTCCCCGGTGTGGGACGAATAAAGGAATATATTATTATAATATCATTATTAATAAAATATTTTTCTGACATTAAGCATGAGGGAATGTTCTTGATTACCATCTGCTTCCTTTGTTGTGTAAATCTGGAAGACTAACATTTTCTATCCCTTTCAGAAATATTTCCATACCTACCAAACAGCTTGCAATTCAAATATTTCAAAACAGTTTTTACTCTAATGAAAAACAGATGTTGAGGTGGGGGGTAAAAGGGTGAACAGAAAGATGTTTGAAGGAATATAGAATGAGGCTTTTACAATGTAGGATCAAGATGGCAACATAGGAGGAATCCACAGTTGGAATGCCGTCTGAATCATAGCTTAAACGGTAATAACTGTGACATAGAAACATAGAAAATAGGTGCAGGAGGAGGCCATTTGGCCCTTTGAGCCAGCACCGCCATTCATTGTGTTCATGGCTGATCATCCACATCCTGCCTTCTCCCCATATCCCTTGATTCCACTAGCCCCCAGAGCTCTATCTAACTCTCTCTTAAACCCATCCAGTGATTTGGCCTCCACTGCCCTCTGTGGCAGAGAATTTCACAAATTCACAACTCTCTAGATGAAAAGGTTCCTTCTCACCTCAGTTTTAAATGGCCTTCCCTTTATTCTAAGACTGTGCCCCCTGTTCTGGACTCCCCCAACATTGGGAACAGTTTTCCTGCATCTAGCTTGTCCAGTCCTTTTATAATTTTATATGTCTCTATAAGATCCCCTCTCATCCTTCTAAACTCCGGTGAATACAAGCCTAGTCTTTTCAATCTTTCCTCATATGACAGTCCTGCCATCCCAGGGATCAATCTTGTGAACCTACACTGCACTGCCTCAATTACAAGGATGTCCTTCCTCAAATTAGGAGACCAAAACTGTACACAATACTCCAGATGTGGTCTTACCAGGGCCTTTTACAACTGCAGAAGAAGCTCTTTATTCCTATACTGAACATAATATGTATCAGTACCAACATAAGAATTCATTTGATACATTGGCTCTGAGCCTTTACTCGCTGGAGTTTAGAAGAATGAGGGGAGATCTCATTGATACCTACCATACAATGAAAGGCCTCGATAGAGTAGATGTGGAAAGTATGTTTCCAGTAGTGGGAGAGTCTAAGACCAGACAGCACAGACTCAGAATAAAAGGACGTACCTTTACATTGGAAATGTGGAGGAATTTATTTAGCAAGGGATCTGTGGAATTCATTGCCGCAGATGGCAGTGGAGGCCAAGTCATTGGGTATTTTAAAACAGAGATTGATAGGTTCTTGATTAGTAAGGGTATGAAAGGTTACGGGGAGAAGACAGGAAAATGGGGTTGAGAGAGAAAAACAAATCAGCCCTGATCTGAAGGTAGAGCAGGCTCGATGGACTGAATGGCCTAATTCTGCTCCTTTGTCTTATGAACTCTATGGGTATTATGGGATCAAGGAGACGGGATCCAGTTCTATATGTACTCCAGTCAAGTATATTCTGGTGGACCAAGCAAAATAAAGAATTGCATCACTCACTAGTCTCCTTTTCTTAAGTTCCAAATACTTTAATGAAAAATGTCATTTTCAACATTTTAGTTCACTTTCATCCACAACTTAAAAATGGCACTGTGAAGTATACCTTTCATTTAAAAAAGTTATTTTAGGCACAATTTGATTGCTAGAAAGTAACTACAATGGAACTGGAGATAATTTATCATTATGCCCCAAAACCCTTGCCGCTGGGTCCAAAGGACAGAGGATTTCTCATTATAGCCTTCTGTTCACTTGAAGGCAACTACATAATAAAATAATGTTTCTTTGTATCTTACCACTTTATGCCGCATTGCATTAATAGAACAACCTCTGGCCATAATGCCACTTGATGAGTTAAGTTTAATATCCTAGATCAGAAGAGATTGATGTCAGCATTGAAAATAATCTTTGAAAATCAGCTAGCTTCATATTCACAAACCTAATTTCATAGCCTAATTTCACAAACAAATATATCAGAAACATTGTGCTGCAACAATTACAGACAAATAGACTCATTCTGCTCTGTATGCCTCTACTCTTGAAATAACGGGCAAAATTCAAGGTTATATAGCTATACTACAAACATGTACATATTGTTTGTGATCTGGGTTAATCAATATCGTCGCAAGTTGAAATGATATGCAAGTTGGCAAATATGACAATATACAGCATTTAGACGGAACAATAATAACACATTTTTAAATACGTTTCTCAAATTGAAAACTGAACATTCCACAAATACCCGCATGTTAAATCACGTTGGATGACCAAAAATTTATTGCCCGATGTCCTCCAGAGATGCTGTCTGATCCGCTGATTTCCTCCAACACTTTGTGTTCTACCTCATAAATCTCTGCTTTCCATGTGTTCGTTAATTCTCTACTCTCAAGCTCTCATCTTCTGCAAAAGACTTTCACGGGGCCAGAGAAATAAATATTTGGGACCCCTGATGTATCGAGTAGGCAGAGGATAGCCATGAATTCCCATGATCATGAGAAAAGGGAATAAAAATATCACCTGATGGCTTCAATGCGTGATGGATATGAAAGCAACTGCTCCCAATGCTGATCAGCCAACAGTAGCTTGGAAAATCTCTTAGTTGTTGACAAGATAGATCGTTTGATTGTTCACTGTCGAAGGTTGAATGTACTCATTCTTTGGCTTCATATCGACTGAATGGGAACTGTGAGATTTATTAGACAAAGTTGTTTTTTCCAGTGACAAGGTACTAAATTAAATTTGAGTTCTCCATCCAAGTGGTAGAAGAATATGATAACTCTAGTCCTAGTTCATACATGTTGTTTTGATCACTTTTACTGGCAGGCATCAGTTAGTTTTCCTTCTTGATTGAAAAAAAAGGCAAACTAAAAATCAATGCTTGGTGCTGCCAGGACTTTTCAACTATAACTCCTTAATACCAGTTGAAACTGTCAGTGTAAAATTCATAACATAATATAAACTTCTGTAGATGGAGTTCAGTAAATCACAAATTCCAGGCACGATTGCTAACTGTTGGAGAACAAGAGAGGGGAACTGAAATGAAGAAAGGTTGATGAAAAACATACCTCTAAAGAGGAAGTTTATAAGCCAGATCACAGGAGAGAAGAGCCTTTCCATCTGCTCTAAAACATTTTACTGTACTGCGATGTCTGCAGCAGCTGACAAGAACTGGCTATTATTTATGAAGCACGATTGCTCTCTGGACATCTTTCAAGCTGACTAGAGCAGATTTTTCAGCCAGACTTGTTGAAGCAGCATGTAACTTTGGGGGATGTGTGCCACAAAATCAGCCACATCCAAAGGCTGCGGTGTTAAGAACTACAGAATTATTATTAAAAAAATAAATGCCTTTCCTCCCAACTGTTGACCTTTTTGTCTTATTAAATGATTAATGGGTCACTGGTACTGAAGTGACCTCAAAGAAAAGCATTTGGTCTAATATTGTGATGCCAAGATCAACCATTTTGCATTGTGTCACCATTAGAAATGTCTGCAAATAATCTGATTCAGAAG
Organism: Rhinoraja longicauda; assembly: GCF_053455715.1. Classification (NCBI taxonomy): domain Eukaryota; kingdom Metazoa; phylum Chordata; class Chondrichthyes; order Rajiformes; family Arhynchobatidae; genus Rhinoraja; species Rhinoraja longicauda. The sequence continues at coordinate 62,150,733 of NC_135953.1, read as the reverse complement.
AAATAAAAAACCAGCACAAGGTTGATGAACCAGGCAGCTTAGAGGATCCAGTGAGGATCTTTGGATAGCAGTAAAAGGATAAGTCCAAGTCAGCATGGATTTATGAAAGGGAAATCATGCTTGACTAATCTGGAATTTTTTCAGGATGTGACAAGTAAAATGGATGAAGGGGAGCCAGTGGATGTAGTGTATCTAGACTTTCAGAAAGCCTTTAATAAGGTCCCACACGGGAGATTGGTGAGCAAAATTAAAGCACATGATATTGGGGAAGGGTGTTGATATGGATAGAGAATTGGTTGGCAGACAGGAAGCAAAGAGTAGGAGTAAACGGGTCCTTTTCAGAATGGCAGGCAGTGGCGAGTGGAGTGCCGCAAGGCTCGGTGTTGGGGCCGCAACTGTTTACCATATATATTAATGATTTGGATGAAGGAATTAGAAGTAACACTAGCAAGTTTGCGGATGACATAAAGCTGGGTAGCAGTGTGAACTGTGAAGAGGATGTTAGGAGGTTGCAGGGTGACCTGGACAGATTGAGTGAGTGGGCAGATGCATGGCAGATGCAGTATAATATAGATAAATGTATGGTTATCCACTTTGGCGGCAAAAACAAGGAGGCAGATGATTATCTCAATGGTGTCAGGTTAGGTAAGAAGGAAGTGCAGCGAGACCTGGGTGTCTTTGTACACCAATCACTGAACGTTGGTGTGCAGGTACAGCAGGCAGTGAAGAAAGCTAATGGCATGTTGGCCTTCATAACGAGAGGATTTCAGTATAGGAGTAAAGAGGTTCTTCTGCAATTGTATAGGGCCCTGGTAAGACCACATCTAGAGTATTGTGTACAGTTTTGGTCTCTTAATTTGAGGAAGGACATCCTTATAATTGAGGTAGTGCAGCGTAGGTTCACGAGATTGATCCCTGGAATGGCGGGACTGTCATATGAGGAAAGATTGAAAAGACTAGGCTTGTATTCACTGGAGTTTAGAAGGATGAGAGGGGATCTTATAGAGACATATAAATTTATAAAAGGACTGGACAAGCTAGATGCAGGAAAAACATTCCCAATGTTGGGGGAGTCCAGAACCAGGGGCCACAGTCTTAGAATAAAGGGGAGGCCATTTAAAACTGAGGTGAGAAGGAACCTTTTCACCCAGAGAGTTGTGGATTTGTGGAATTCTCTGCCACGGAGGGCAGTGGAGGCCAAATCATTGGATGGATTTAAGAGAGAGTTAGATAGAGCTCTAGGGGCTAGTGGAATCAAGGGATATGCGGAGAAGGCAGGCACGGGTTACTGATTGTGAATGATCAGCCATGATCACAATGAATGGCGGTGCTGGCTCGAAGGGCCGAATGGCCACCTCCTGCACCTATTTTCTATGTTTCTATGTTTCTATCTAACAGCATGGCTGTGATCAGGAATTCTGAGATAATTGGCTTTCTTAAAACTGTTCCATTGTCAACAATGTTAAGGTCATACAGGAATGGTAGAAATAAGGAACTGCAGATGCTGGTTAATGTACAAAAGGACACAAAGTGTTGGAGTAACCCAGCTGGTCAGCCAGTATCACTGGAGAACACAGATCGGTGATGTTTTGGGTCGAGACACTTCTTTAGAACACAAGAAAAAAGCCATGCAGCCCCTTGAACCTGATCTGTCATTCAGTAAGTTCACGGCTAATTTACTTTGGCTTTCTCTCACTTTCCTGTTTGTTTCCCATAAAATATGTTTAGCTATGGCCTGAACACATTCAGTGACTCAGTCCCCATGGTTCTGCGGTAGAAAATTCTAAAGATTGAGTCATGGTGGATGATTATGGTGGATAAACTATGACCCCGGTTCCACATTTCCCTTGGGGAAAATAACAATCTACCATGCTGAGCCCCCTCAAAACCTCATGTCTTTCAATAAATTCATCTACTTTTCCAGACCTTAATGAGTATAGGCCCAACCTGCTCAACCATACCTTATCAAACAAACCCTTCAACCCAGGAATCAAGTTAGCAAACCTATTTTCTCTGTCTGACTGAAACCTGGCAACAACCTCTGGATTACCTCTCACTCAACCTCACTACACCCAACGGATACTCCTACATCAATAAACCACGCTCGGAGGGCCGAGGTGGTGGGATTGCCGTAATACACCGACAGGACATCAAGACCAGCCTCATCTCCATCTCATCTGCTCCTTCATTTGAACACCTGGCTTTTAAATTCTCTGGTCACACACAGTTAGTCATGGCAGTTGTCTACCGCCCTCCCAAGCCACACCCATCATTCCTCTCAGACTTCTCCGACTTTCTGACCCAGCTCTGTTCTTTCTCCCCCTCAATCCTCCTCCTCGGTGATTTCAACATCCACATGGACTCCACTGACTCCACAATAACCGCTGACTTCACTGATATACTCAACTGCTTTAACCTCACTCAACATGTCAATTTTCCCACCCATAACATTCTGGACCTTGTCTGCTCCACTGGACTAAATCTACATCACTTTTCTGGCTCCGACCTCACCCTCTCCGATCACTTAGCCATCACCATGACCGTCAACATACCCACCCCAGCACCAAGGCAAAAACGCATAATCAACTGTGCTCTCGCTCTCATCCTCCCTCTCTGAAAAAATGTCCGCCTCTCCCTTCGTTGACCTCCACAGCCCCTCTGACCTCACTGACTACTACAACCACACTCTCTCCTCCTGCCTCGACCAGCTTGCACCTATAAAAACCAAAACAGTTTCCTTCACCCACTCTGCTCCCTGGTTTACCGCCGAACTCCGCATGATGAAAACCCATGCCCGCCAACTTGAAAGACTGCAACAAAACAGGTCTCACAATTCATTCCCAAGCCTACAAAGACCACCTGCAGCACTACAAAGATGCCCTCTCCTGCGCCCACTCCACCTACTACTCTCAAATAATTCACTCTGGCTCCGGAAACCCAAAAGCACTCTTCTCTGCAATAAACAAACTCCTCAGCCCCCTGGACACCACCTCCCAGTCATTCACAGTCGACAACTGCACCTCTTTCCTCTCATTCTTCCAAAGCAAAATAGACAACATCTACAGCAGCTTAACCACCACCGCACCTGCTCCCCCTCAAACCACCTGCCCCCCCTTATCCTGTCAACCCCTGTCTCAGTTCTCCCCAGTCTCCCCTACCGACCTCTCTGAACTCCTCACAGGAATGAAAACTGCCACCTGCTCTCTGGACCCCATCCCCTCCAGCTTTGTCAAGGCCTGCCTTCCTGCTCTCTCTCCACTTATCACTGCAACAATAAACTCCTCCCTGTCTACTGGCATCGTCCCACCATCCCTCAAAATCGCTACTGTCACCCCTATTCTGAAAAAACCTGGACTCAACCCTGACACCCCAAACAACTTCAGACCAATCTCCAACCTACCCTTTTTGTCCAAAGTTTTGGAACGCGCTGTAGCCTCTCAACTCAAACATCACCTTTCTGCCAATAACCTGTATGAAACATTCCAATCCGGATTCCGCTCCAACCACAGTACTGAAACTGCACTTCTCAAAATCACCAACGACCTTTTCCTCTCCTCTGACGCTGGCAACCTCAACATTCTCATCCTACTCGATCTCAGCGCCGCCTTTGACACCATCAATCACTCCATCCTCCTCACCGGACTTGAAACCACCTTTAACATCACCGGCACTGCCCTCTCCTGGATCAAATCATACCTCTCCTGCAGGCACCAGTTCATCTCCATTAATAACTGCAAATCCCCCACCGCTCCCCTCCCCCAAGGTGTCCACCAAGGTTCAGTTCTCGGCCCCCTCCTCTTCATCCTGTACCTGTTCCCCCTTGGTCAATTAATCCGCCGTCATGGTCTCCAATTCCACTGCTTCGCCGATGATATCCAGCTCCTCATCTCCACCAAGTCAATCTCCACCGCCACACACTCTATCCTGACAAACTGCATCACTGAAATAAAATCTTGGCTTCAAATCAATTTCCTCAAACTAAACTGTGACAAATCCGAAATCATCATCATTGGACCAAAAACGCCCACCAAATCCACCCATAACTTCACCCTCAATATTGATGATTTCCCAGTATCCACATCCCCTCACATCCGGAATCTTGGAATCATCTTTGATCAAACCCTCTCCTTCGACAAACACATCAAGCACATCACCAAGACAGCCTTCTTCCACCTCAAAAACATCGCCCGTCTCCGTCCATCCCTCTCCTCCACAGCTGCAGAAACCCTCATCCACGCCTTCATCACCTCCCGTCTGGACTACTGTAACAGCCTCCTCTATGGTTCACCCTCAAAAATCATCAATAAACTCCAATACATCCAGAACTCCGCTGCCCATCTACTCACCCACTCCCCGACCCGTGACCATATCACCCCCGTCCTTTACAAGCTCCACTGGCTCCCCATCCCCCAGAGAATCCAGTACAAAATCCTCCTCATGACCTACAAAGCCCTCCATAACCTGGCCCCATCCTACCTGACTGACCTCTTCAACAGACACACTCCCACCCGCACCCTCCGCTCTGCTGCTGCTAACCTGCTGTCCCCCCCCATCCGGACCAAACTCAGATCCTGGGGGGACAGGGCTTTCTCCATCGCTGCTCCCACCCTCTGGAACTCACTACCTCAAACCATCAGAGACTCCTCCTCACTCACCACATTCAAAACATCACTGAAGTCTCACCTGTTCAACACCGCCTTCAACCACTGACCGTCACCTCACCTTATTCTTCCTTTTCTGTTCGTTTATTTATTTATTTTTATGTCTTATTTACCCTGTAAAGCGTCTTTGAGTGACCAGAAAAGCGCTATACAAATGTAATGTATTATTATTATTATTATTATTTTGGTGCAAGTATATACTTTCTTAAATAAGGCAATCACAACTGTATACAGTAGCCTTGCTGTGACCTCAACAAAGTACCTATACAGTTATGGCAAAGTCTTACTACTTTTCCATCGCAATAAAGGCCAACATTTGCTTTTCCCAATTATTTGCTCTCACTGCATGTTAAATTTGTTTCATGTATGAGAACATCCAAATCTTTCTTTACACCAGCCTGCTATGTGCACACTATCCTCATGACTGGCTTTCCTACCTGCGTATGTATTAACAGATTTGCTGTAAAACACTTGGTTTCTTCATCCAAGTCATTAATATAGATTGTAAACAGTTAGGATTCAGCATTAATCTAATGCAACCAACAGGTTGCAGTTTGCCAATTTCAACATGACCTCCTTAATTCTCTAGACACAGGACCTGCATCTTGTAGAGAACACAAAGTGCTGGAGTAACTCTGCAGGTCAAACAGTAGTGCTGGAGGACATGAATAGGCGAGGAAGGATCCAGACCTGAAACATTGCTTATGCATGTCCTCCAAAGATGCTATCTGATTTAGATGAAGGGATTAAAAGTAACATTAGCAAATTTGCAGATGACACAAAGCTGGGTGGCAGTGTGAACTGTGAGGAGGATGGTATGAGGATGCAGGGTGACTTGGACAGGTTGGGTGATTGGGCAGATGCATGGCAGATGCAGTTTAATGTGGATAAATGTGAGGTTATCCACTTTAGTGGCAAGAACAGGAAGGCAGATTATTATCTGAATTGTGTCAAGTTAGGAAAAGGGGACGTACAACGAGATCTGGGTGTCCTAGTGCATCAGTCACTGAAAGTAAGCATGCAGGTACAGAAGGCAGTGAAGAAAGCTAATGGCATGTTGGCCTTCATAACAAGAGGAGTTGAGTATAGGAGCAAAGAGGTTCTTCTGCAGTTGTACAGGGCTGTGGTGAGAACACACCTGGAGTATCGTGTGCAGTTTTGGTCTCAAAATTTGAAAAAGGACATTCTTGCTATTGAGGGAGTGCAGCACAGGTTTACGAGGTTAATTCCTGGGATGGCTGGACTGTAATATGTTGAAAGAATGGAGCGACGGGGCTTGTATACACTGGAATTTAGAAGGATGAGAGGGAATCCTATTGAAACAGAAAAGATTATTAAGGGATTGGACACACTAGAGGCAGGAAACATGTTCCCGATGTTGGGGGAGTCCAGAACCAGGGCCTACAGTTTAAGAATAAGGGGTAGGCCATTTAGAACAGAGATGAGGAAAAACTTTTTCACCCAGAGTTGTGAATCTGTGGAATTCTCTGCCTCAGAAAGCAGAGAAGGCTGATTCTCTGGATCTTTCATGAGAGAATTACAGTGCCCTCCATAATGTTTGCGACAAAGACTCATCATTTATTTATTTGCCTCTGTACTCCACAATTTGAGATTTGTAATAGAATTTAATAAAGGCCGTTTATATACATTTTGGTTTCACCACGTAGAAATCACAGCAGTGTTTATACATAGTCCCCCCATTTCAGGGCACCATAATGTTTGGGACACAGCAATGTCATGTAAATGAAAGTAGTCATGTTTAGTATTTTGTTGCATATCTTTTGCATGCAATGACTGCTTGAAGTCTGCGATTCATAGACATCACCAGTTGCTGGGTATCTTCTCTGGTGATGCTCCGCCAGGCCTGTATTGCAGCCATCTTTAGCTTATGCTTATTTTGGGGGTTAGTCCCCTTCAGTTTTCATTTCAGCATATAAAAGGCATGCTCAATTGGGTTCAGATCGGGTGAATGACTTGGCCATTCAAGAATTGACCATTTTTTAGCTTTGAAAAACTCCTTTGTTGCTTTAGCTGTATGTTTGGGATCATTGTCTTGCTGTAGAATGAACCGCCAGCCAATGAGTTTTGAGGCATTTGTTTGAACTTGAGGAGATAGGATGTGTCTATACACTTCAGAATTCATTATGTTCCTACCATCAGTAGTTGTTTCATCAATGAAGATAAGTCAGCCAGTACCTTCAGCAGCCATACATGTCCAGGCCATAACACCCCCACCACCGTGTTTCACAGATGAGGTGGTATGCTTTGGATCTTGGGCAGTTCCTTCTCTCCTCCATACTTTGCTCTTGCCATCACTCTGATATAAGTTAATTTTCGTCTCATCTGTCCACGAGACCTTTTTCCAGAACTGTGTTTGCTCTTTTAAGTACTTCTTGGCAAACTGTAACCTGGCCATCCTATTTTTGCGGCGAACCAGTGGCTTGCATCTTGCAGTGTAGCCTCTGTATTTCTGTTCATGAAGTCTTCTGCGGACAGTGGTCATTGATAATCCACACCTGACTCCTGAAGAGTGTTTCTCATCTGTCGGACAGGTGTTTGTCTTTATTATAGAGAGAATTCTTCTGTCATCAGCTGTGGAGGTATTCCTTGGCCTGCCATTCCCTTTGCAATTAGTATGTTCACCAGTGCTCTCTTTCTTCTTAATGATGTTCCAAACAGTTGATTTTGGTAAGCCTAAGGTTTGGCTGATGTCTCTAACAGTTTTATTCTTGTTTCTCAATCTTATAATGGCTTATTTGACTTTCATTGGCACAACTTTGGTCCTCATAAACAGCAATAAAAGTTTCCAAAGGTGATGGAAAGACTGGAGGAAAGACTAGGTGCTGAGAGCTATCTTATACATACATTAAGGAGGCAATTAAACACACCTGAGCAATTACAAACGTTTGTGAAGTCATGTGTCCCGAACATTATGGTGCCCTGGGGGGGGGGACTATGTATAAACACAGCTGTAATTTCTACTTGGTGAAACCAAAATGTATAAAAAAGGCCTTTATTAAAATCTGACAATGTGCACTTTAACTACGTGATTTTTCTCTATAACAAATCTTAAATTGTGGAGTACAGAGGCAAATAATTAAATGATCGGTCTTTGTCCGAAACATTATGGAGGGCACTGTAGATAGAGCTCTTAAAGAAAGAGGAGTCAAGGGATATGGGGAGAAGGCAGGAACGGACTACTTATTGTGGATGATCAGCCATGATCACAGTGAATGACGGTGCAGGGCTGAAGGGTCGAAGGGCCGAATGACCTACTCCTGCACCTATTGTCTATTGATCCGCTGAGTTACTCCAGCACTTTGTGTTCTGCTCCATAATTCTCTGTTTTCCATGTGTTAGTTAATTCTCTACTTTCAAGCTCTCATCTTCTGCAATAGACTTTCATGTGGCATTTGTATTGTGAATTGGCTCCCCGTTATCTAATTTCAGTTTAGTTTATTGTCACGTGTACCGAGGTACAGTGAAAAACTTTTTGTTGCGTGCTAACCAGTCAGCAGAAAGACAATACATGATTACACTTAATCCATTTACAGTGTTGCTGTTGGAATACAGATTTAAGAGTGGAGAGTGATTGTAATGCGAGTCTGTCGATCTGCTTCTGTGGCTAGCACGCAAATAGTCGCCTGTGTTGGGCGCCATCTTGCATTCCACCCAGCTGGATGTATCTTCAGAGAACTAATTTTACAAATATGGTTTACTCTTCATAAAGCTGTGGACACCACTGAATCAGTTAATGATTTTCTATTGGTCCTACTCCTACTTCCAGCGCAGTAGATTTTACCATTTTCCCAATTATGGATGTTATGGTAGCAGGTCAAGTTTCCTGCTTACAATTTTTTCACATTATTGAATTAGAGCATTATATTCACAGTTTTACAATCCACTGCAATGTTTACAGCATGTAGGAAATTTTGAAAAATTCCAACTAATGCATAGACTGTCTCTCCTTCCCCTTTGCACTCTGATTTTCTATCATTATTGGGATGTTTATCCACATCTTCTACTGTAAAGACATGGAATTTTTTTTGTTGCATGTCTCGACTATTTCCTTATTTCCATTATTAATAAATATCCCATTCTCGTCCTCCCAATGATTAACATTTACTTCTGTTATACTCTTTCTTCAATCATATATATTTAAAAAAATATTCCTCACTAGTTTACTCTCAACACAATATTTTTCCTTCTAATGTTTTTTCAATCATTCTTTGCTATCTTCAAAAATTTCCCTCATCTTGTTGCCCACTACTACTTTTTTTTTACATGTATTTTTTGTAAAATTGATACCACCCTTTATTTCTTTAGTTCGCTACAGATGGATTGCTTTTTCAGTCATTGTTTCTTCATGGAGTATAAATTTGGTGAGAACTCTGAAATATTTACCTGAATGTCTGCAATTGAAGCTATTTTCTCAGTACACTTTATCAATTTTGATTCATATCTTTGTACTGATATTTATGTTTAAGTCATTAATATTTTATTCCCAAACTGAATGTGAAATTCATAGAAACATAGAAAAATAGGTGCAAGAGTAAGCCATTCGGCCCTTCTTGCCAGCACCGCCATTCAATATGATCATGGCTGATCATCTAAAATCAATTCCCAGTTCCTGCTTTTTCCCCATATCTCTTGATTCCTTTAGCCCCAAGAGCTAAATCCAACTCTCTCTTGAAAGCATCCAGTGAATAGGCCTACACAGCCTTCTGTGGCAGAGAATGCCACAGATTCACACTCTCTGGGTGAAAAAATGTTTCCTCATCTCAGTCCTAAATGGCCTACCCCTTATTCTTAAACTGTGACCCCTGGTTCTGGACTCCCCCCAACATCGGGAACATTTTTTCTGCATCTAGCCTGTCCAATCCTTTAAGAATTGTATGTTTCTAATAAGATCCCATCTCATCCTTCTAAATACCAGTGAGTACAAGCCCAATCGATCCATTCTTTCATCATATGTCAGTTCCTCCATCCCAGGAATTAACCTGGTGAACGTACGCTGCACTCCCTCAATAGCAATAATGTCCTTTCTCAAATTAGGAGATCAAAATTGCACACAATACTCCAGGTGCGGTCTCACCAGGGCCCTGTACAACTGCAGTAGGACCTTGCTCCTAAATCCAAATCCTCTCGCAATGAAGGCCAGCATGCCATTAGTTTTCTTCACTGCCTGCTGTACCTGCATGCTTACTTTCAGTGACTGATGTACAAGCACACCCAGGTCTCGTTGCACATCCCCTTTTCTTAATCTGACACCATTCAGATAATAATCTGCCTTCCTGTCTTGCCACCAAAGTGGATAACCTCACATTTATCCACATTATACCGCATCTGCCATGCATCTGCCCACTCACCCAACCTATCAAAGACACCCTGCAGCCTCATAGCATCTTCATCGCAGCTCACACCGCCACCCAGCTTTATGTCATCCGCAAACTTGGAGATGCCACATTTAATTCCCTCGTCTAAATCGTTATATATTGCAAATAACTGGGGTCCCAGCACTGAGCCTTGCAGCACCCCACTGGTCACTACCTGCCATTCTATCCATGTCAATACCCTACCTCTAATACCATGTGCTCTAATTTTGCACACTAATCTCTTGTGTGGGACTTGGTCAAAGGCTTTTTGAAAGTCCAGATACACCACATCTACCGTCTCTCCCTTATCCATTCTACTTGTTACATCCTCAAAAAATTCCAGAAAATTAGTCAAGCATGATTTCCCCTTCATAATCCATGCTGACTTTGTCCGATATTGTCACTGCTTTCCAAATGCGCTGCTATTAGATCTTTAATAATCAACTCAAGCATCTTCTCCACTACCGATGTAAGGCTTACTGGTCTATAATTCCCTGTTTTCTATCTCCCTCCTTTCTTAAAAAGTGGATACATTGGCTACCCTGCAGTCCACAGGAACTGATCCAGAGTCCAGAGAACATTGGAAAATGATCAACAATGCATCCACAATTTCTAGGGCCATCTCCTTGAGTACTCTGGGATCTAGACCATCAGACCCTGGGGATTTGTCTGCCTTTAGTTTACCGAACACCATTTCCTGACTAATGTGGATTTCCTTCAGTTCCTCCCTCCCACTAGATCCTCTGCCCCCTAGTATTTCTGGGAGATTGCTTGTGTCTTCCTTAGTGAAGACAGAACCAAAGTACTCGTTTAACTGTTCTGCCATTTCTTTGTTTCCCATTATAAATTCACCTGTCTCTGATTGTAAGGGACCTACATTTGTCTTCACTAATCTTTTCATTTTTACATATCTAAAGAAGCTTTTAGAGTCGTTTTTTATATTCCTCGTAAGCTTTCTTTCATGCTCTTTTCCCCCCCTCTTAATTAACCCCTTTGTCCTCTGTTGAGTTCTAAATTTCTCCCAGTCCTCCGGTTTGTTGCTTCCTCTGGCCAATTTATATGCCTTTTCCTTGGATTTAACACTATCCTTGATTTCCCTCATTAGCCACGGTTGAGCCGTCTTCCCCGTTTTATTTTTTCTATTATGCCCATCACTTTTCCTCCAGGAATGTCCTTTAATGTTAATTTAATTTTAATTTATTATGTGCTTGGAATTAAAAAAAGCCTGTACCTTGGTTGGGTCCTACAATGCTTAAATCCAGGAAGTCCCAAATACACTTCATGAACACATTGCCAAGTACCTCAACATCGTCTAGGGCACAAAGGACCACTTGAATAATTCTGCTGCCACTGAATTAAACGTCTACTCCCTTCATAGATTAGTGCACTGGAATTACTGTGCGTGCTGGCTAAAATATCAGATGCAAAAACCAAACCAAGTTTACTTCCGAGACTGGCGTTTAACAAGCGAGAATGATGAGAGTATCATAGACTTGGGAACACTGGTGCACGGATAATCTCAGCATTCAGTAAAGCAGGAAGGTTGAACTGAAAAAGGCTTTCAATTTTATTGCACTCTTAACTTCCTTTCAGATTTTCAAAGCACCATTACGCCACTTTTCTAAAATCCTCCGTGCCCTCTGCCTTCACAGAAGGGTCTCTATTTTGTCCCTAAATTACGCCACATTTCATTATTCCATCCCTTTCCTTTAATATTAATACATAAACCGTTTAGCTGCTACTTATGTTTTCACTTTGCATGTTTCTTTTTTCACTTCCCCGCTGAGGTTTTTATATTTAACCTCATCCCACTCATGTGGGGAGGGGCAGGGTGGTGGTGGCATGGGCACGATGGCCCCCTTCTATGGCATTTTAAGACCATACGTCCATGTTTTCTTCATCCTATTCCCTGACGTTTTTGGCACTGAGAATATTTAGATTTTGCTTTTCCTTTCACCTGACCTAAACTACTTTGACTGGATCTGAACAGGGTGCCCATTCTTCAGTGTCAGCTTGTTTGCCAATTGTTTAATCTAATTTATCATGTCCGGTTCCACTTTAAACCAATAAAACTGGCACTCCTTCAATTGAGTACTAATCTAAATAGCTGATTGTCCTTTTACTTAGCATTGGTGGCTTTCCTGCCCACCCAGACCTTTCAGGAGCTGGATTGGGGAAGCAAAAGCTGCTCAGAAGAGAACAATTAGAGATTTTATTTTAGGTTTCCTTGTGGTCAAAGCACGAACATTTGCCAAATGAAAAATAAAACAAATTGCATTGCAAAGTGGGCTACGGGTTCACAACAGGCACAGAACATACGCTTTGGCCCAAACCTTCCTTTCTAACCTTTCAGTACCTATCGGTTCAAACCCATTTACAAGCACTTGGTCTCTAGCATTCCATTCATTTCAAATGCTTGTTTCAATGATGTAAGAATACCTGCCGACACCACCTTTTCAGGCAGTGAAAAGGTTCCAACCACCATTCGGGTAGAAAAACTGCTTCCTCAAACTCCTCCAAACCCTCTGGCCCCTGCCATATTGCCATGCTCTCCAGTTGTAGACATCTCTTCTATCTGCCCTATCTATTTCCCCTCATAATTTCATTTACCTCTATCAGAACAACAAAAAGGTGGACAAACGAGGGCATTGAAAAACTACAGTCCTGCTTTGACTGCACTGATTGGAATGTGTTCAGAGAAGCAACCACAAGCCTCGATGAGTACACAGACATTGTGACATCCTATGTCAGCTTTTGCAAGGACAGTTGCATTCCCACGAAGACCCGGATCTGGTTCAACAACAACAACAAGCCCTGGTTCACAGCAGAACTCAGACAGCTCCGCCAGTCAAAAGATGAGGCCTACAGGAGCGGGAATGTAGCCCCCCAACCCCCACCACTCTGCATTCACAATTTGCACATCCTCACAGAATGACTCCAGTTTAACAATAGAAATTGCGGAGGTGGAGAGGCTATTCAGAAAACAGAAAAGCCTGAAATCTCCAGGACCGGACAATGATTCCCCCTCCACCCTCAAGCTTTGTGCCGAACAAATGGCACGATCTACACAGACATTTTCAACCAGTCCCTGCAAACCTGCCTGCTTCATGGTCTCCACTATTGTCCCTGTACCCAAAAAGGGCAGGAATGGGATACTGATTGTGAATGATCAGCCATGATCACATTGAATGGTGGTGCTGGCTCAAAGGGCCAAATGGCCTACTCCTGCACCTATTGTCTATTGTCCAAAATCAGTCTATCATATTCTCCTCATAACTGAAACACACCATCCTGAATGACATTCAGGTAATCCCATCCTTTCTACACTCTGGTAACAAGAACTGTTTGCAGAAAAAACCCAGTCCAAATTCATTTTGCACTATTAGTGATGTCTAATTTAAGCCGGAATTGACTGCAATACAATGTGTACTTCAGAGCATTCTAGATCGCACATTAGACTCCTATTTTTTTACTTTTACTCCACCAGGTTTAGCGTCAAGCTATGAGAATCTCTAATTGTGTTTTGGCATACAATTATTGAAGCTGATTCAAACAATAATCTAAATACCCAGGCTATTTTGGTAGCTGGTGAGAGTTAAGGGGATAATAACTTGGTCAGAACTACAAAAACAAAAAGACAGAATCTGAACATGGTACTTTTAAAGTTCAGCACAAATCAAAGCCAGGAAGGTCACTGCAAACTAGTACAATATTTGACATACTATGCATTCAATTTTACCGTCATATGCCATGGAAGCACAATTATCTGTATTCCCATTGTCCAAATATCTGATTCTCTTCAAAAATTCTTGCAAGGGCTGACAATTTATTTTACACTGACCAGCAAAAATATTATTCAGCATTTTAACTTATTTTTCAGACATGGGGTCTTTGATCCTATTGGTATCTGTTGTCCCAGCAATTGGCAGAACTTAGTATCGATGGAATGTTGATCTTTGACTTCGGGTCAAGGGATCGGCAAGAATTTGGACTTTCAAATCCAGAAGACCCGTTGTTTTTTTTTGAAGATTCCGCTGCTAAAATAAAGTAATTCTTGTCTGCTGAAGCTGGGCGTGCCTCAAAAATTGCTTATTTCTGCAACTGTTTTCAGATTGAATTTCAATCTCTGGAAATCTGATTGGGCACTTCTGATCATTTATCCGAAATTATAATGGATTTTCTGTGCCCATCATTGGTCACTGCCAGAACAAACATGCTTTTATAGCACTGCTCTCTCTGCAGCAGCTCAAGTTAAAGAGGGCCGCATGGAACTAGTCTGAGCTTACTGACAGGAACACAAACTAATGGAGCTCCACTTTAAAGTTTTTCCTTTTATATGAATTATCAGAAGCGTTCGCACTATTCACAGGGACACCAACCTGCTACCACATACCTATCCTTCAACCGCCATCCCAAAATGGTCCCGACCTCCATATACCATCCCTGATCCAATCTCTGGCCAGCCTTCCAATGCTTTGATCTCGGAATCATTACCTTGTGCGGCTTTGATCCCCAGTCACCAACACCCCAACTGCTGGTTTCTCCATTACAGTCTCCATCAAGCTTTGACTGGCTCTCTCTGTTTTTGCCCCAGTTGCAGATTAGCAATGTTTTTCTTCATCTGCTTCGTAGCACACAAGAGAAAATATGAAAGAGCCATCAGTGGTGCTGCTCACCAACTCCTTAGGCGCAGCAGAATTTGGGAGCAACAGGACTAACACAAACCAAAATAGAACAATCTTTAGCAGATGTTTAAATGGTGCGGATCTATTACTAGGCTATTGAGCCAGACTAAAAAAGGGGGGGGGGGGGTTCAAACATCGACTGAAAATTTCCTTCATTTTTGTGGATAAGATAGGAAACAATATTGTGTCCCATTGCTCCACGTACATTACTATGTCTGAAAATCAAAGTCGATCATTATTAGAGTCTATTCTAATTGTGAGTTTTCTATTTTGATGTCTTGGTAGCAGGAGAAGGAGATAGGATTTCTTAAAATATTACTTTTCTTGCCCTTTTTGTCCATTTCTGCACTACTTCTTGACTGCAGTTGGCAAAATTGTAAATGCTGGACCAGTGTCCAGGTACTGGACTATTGAGTTTGAATCCCAAAATGGCTAATAAAGTACAGTATTTAAACTCTACATCATTTATTAAATCTGCATTAAAAAGCAGATATCAGTAACGATGACCATGAAATTACTGAATTATTGTAGAAATCCACAAGGATCACTGATTACCAGGAAAAGAAATGCAAGTTTTTTTTTACCCAATTTGTAGGTGTATGACCAGATCCATAAAACTGCTGTTAATTCCTACATTTGATTAAAATTTGAGGCAGGTCATTGAGTTCTGGGACAATTAGGGATGGACAATGCATACCAGTCTCGTCACATTCCAAATAAATAGAATAAGACGTCTTTATTTTACATCACCATCTGTGCACAGCTTGTACATATGGCTAACTGCAACAAGTGCCTTTCTGCCTAATGTGCAGCTTACTGCTCATTTCCAGAATTTGCCCTGGAAGTTTGTTACGTAAATTAATCTCAGTCATAACAGCGTAAATATTTACTCTCCAATTGGCACCAATTACTTAAACTAGGCTATTTAAGAAGTTGCAAAAACATTTGCGAAATAACACCATACTTTGAACCGAGTAGTCTCCCCAAATCGCTCTTGTTAAAATTGGCTTGAAGGGTTAAATCAACGGTTAAAACTAATAGCATGGAAAAGAGTCTGAAGAAAGGCTATCTGAAAACAACTGGATATTTGCGTTGACATATTGCTCAATTAGCACTGGCATTAGATCTATTCGTGAACAGTTTCGTCCATCTGCCAACCTGGAGACTTTCCAGTTATTACTTACACTTTTAAAGGAGTTAGCCTTCAATTTGGCATCTGTTTGTTCATATTTTGTTGCTATTGGTTGAAAATAATAAACACATTGTCCTCGTATAAGTTTCTGTATTATATTCAGCAGCTGTATGGAGTAATGCGACTTCTACTTGACACACAAAATAAGATAAATGAGTGTTTCAATATTTCCAATAAATGTTAACTAACAGCACAATAACTGTACAATATAGTTAGAATGGACTGTCAGTTTATCTGAATCAATTCATTATATGTAGAAAATAAAGGTGCTGGAGTAGAATAAGGCATAGAGCTGGAGCAAGAGGGCAGTGGAGGTCAGAATTGGCTTGTAGCAATTAAATATTAGATTTTAAAAAATAATACATTTATATTGTCAAATATATTTTAAAATATTTTGCAAACCTTTGATGGAAGAACTGCTCAGGTGAAGGAGTAAAACATGAAATAGATCAATAAAGGATTTTGACATACAGCTTTTAATCATGGATATTGGCCTAAAAGCATGTCCGAAAAAGATTCCCACCAAAGGAAAGATAATGTAGTACAATAAGCACAGAAGTATAAACATACAATTGGTTGCAAAAGTATAAAACTAATGATTAACCCAGCATATAGAAATAATATTGACAATGCAATTAATCTATTTCTAAGTTAATTTATAGTAGATTTATTATATATTCCCAATTCTGGTTTACTTTAATATCTATATTAATATTGAACAGATTATAATTTCTGTGCTTCTTTAATCATGTGTAAGTAAAGCACGTTTCATTCTCTTTGGGTGAATATTGGGTAATGCCCATTCATTCTCAGGTCAATTGATTTTACTAAGTCCTGAACAGCAGCCACCATATATGAAGGAAATTTTATAAACTTTCAGGGTTAATATGATACATTATTGAATGCAGTCTGCTGCACAACTCAAAGAAACTGGCAAGGCCCAACTAATGATGAACGTGAGCAGTCAACCCAGTCATTAAGAGTTCTGGAGATGAGTATCTGATACCAATCACATCTGCTAGGTTTTTTCATGATAACCAGCCATCTGGCTGATGTACTGATACACAATCCTTGGTTTTTCTGCTTTTTTTCCCCTTTGTTTTTGATCCTAATCATGACACATTTTCTTTGCATTTGAAGACACATATCTCCAGATTAACCTTTCCATTCTCTCTTTATGTATCACCTATCTCTCTTAAAAATAACTATTTTTATACGATGCAAGGGGCAGCAAAATTGTGATCATTTAAACACTGCCATGTAGTCCTATTCATAGAGTAAATGACAAATTGGAAACCCTTCAAATAGCTTTGTACAATATTGGACAGACTTTCATCATGAGATTCTCAGGATATTTTGGCTTATTCAATATCCAATTTTCAGCTAAAAGTCTCATTACTTTTGGAAGTCTGCCTACTTGGTTCAAGCTATCAAAAAAATAGCCAGCAACTCCCTTGTACATGAGAGGATTATTTGACACACCAATATTTCTTCAGTCAAGTGAGCAGCAATGTAAAATGTCGAACTGGCATTCACTAATTTAAATTAAACTACACAATGAAGTGGTTAGGATATGGATAGATTTAAGTGAGTTGGCAAAGATCTGGCTTATGGAATGTAATGGAGCTCTGCCCATTTTGGCAGGAACAAAAAGTTACAATTTAACATTTCCCACATCTTTTTGTTCCTGCCAAATTGGGCAGAACTCCGAGATGCAGAGAGAGATCTGGACGTTCTTATGTATAAATGACTAGCATATAAGTATAGCAAATAATTATGAAAATATATTATCATTTATTGTTAGGAAGATTGTGCAAAATATGAGAGAAAAATGAACTGTACTGGAGGATAGACACAAAATGCTGGAGCAGCATCTCTGGGGAGAAGGAATGGGTGACTTTTTGGGTCGAGACCCTTCTTCAGATTGGACTAGTGGAGGATCTCTGCATGTGACTGCTATGTAGTTTCGTTCGGTACCTTGGTACCGAATGACAAATAAAGCTCTGTTGAACTGTTGAACTGATGACATTTCAAGTTGGAACCATTCTATCAGTCTTTTTTTACATCCTCGGTATCTAAGGAACAAGATTTAACATAAGTCCTAAAGAAGATTTTTGTGTTGAAGCATAGTGACCTTTGATTTGGAATGCACTGCCTAAAAGGATCATGGAAGAAAATTTCACAACATTCAAAAGGAATGGGATAAATAAAAAATACGCAGGGAAAGAACAATAAAGTAAGACCAATTAGATTATTTTGAAGAGAGATAACAGGGATGAATGGACATTCTGAGCTATTTAATTCTAGAGCAGAACCCTTCACAATTTGATAATGTCAAAAGCATAATTTCAATAACGCAGAAAGCGTAGCACACCAAAACCTCCACTTCCAGAGAAGGCTTAGGGAGTTCGGTATATCCCCAACAACCATCACCAAGGTTTACAAATGCGCCGTAGAAATAATCTTATTGGAGTGCATCAGACCCTGATTTGGAAGCAGTTCCATCCAAGACCGCAAGAAATTGCAGAGTTGTGGACATTGTCCAGACCATCACGCAAACTAGCCTCCCTTCCACTAACACCTTCTACGCTTCATGCTGTCTTGGTAAGGCCACCAGCATAATCAAGGACCAGTCTTACCCTGGTCACTCCCTCTTCTATCAGGCAAGAGGTACAGAAGTTTGAAAACGCATAATTCCAGATTCAGGAACAACTTCTTCCCAGCTGTTATCAGGCAACGAAACGGCTCCTGACGTCCCATCTACCTCATTGGAGACCTTTGAATTATCTTTAAATCGGACCAATGTTATATCTTTGCACTGCATGTTGTACCTTTTATCTGTGCACTGTGCATGGCTTGATTGTATTAATGTACAGTCTTTTCTTTGATTGGATAGCACAAAAACATAATTTCTCTCACTGCACCACAGTTAACGTGACAGAAATAAACTAAACTAAACCAGCTGTTATTTGCATAGCCCTAATTATGTGATACAACAGCAAGAGATATTAACCTGAGAGTGTACTTCAATAATGTTGGTTCTTTAAATAATCTAATGGATTCTTTTTTGTTGACCAGAGGAAACAAATAGTTTGATGTCTAATTTGTAATATGGCATTTCCACTACAAAACTGCCTTGACAATGGCTCAAGGGTTTGGAATGGGAATTCATTCCAGAGTGGAGCCACTGCCTTCTGACAAAGAGACATGAATCCCATTGAAGCCACAATTGATAACAGAAAAAATATAAATTTCCAGTATGCTCCAGTTCTTCATTGCAAACAGCGGCAATTGCTATTCTTTTCTAATGGATTGACATACATAATAGAAAATGTGAAGGATTTCAAAGTTGCAAAGACATAGTTGGCAATCCAAATAAAAAAATACTTTGGTTTCAAAATACATGTGTATATAATTTAGTTTGCATGTTTTTTAAACAAATTTGTCTTGGTCTATTCTTCCGCTTTTGATCTTTGAATCTTCATATCCAGGTGATGTACTGGAGGGAAAAGAATGAGGTCACCTTGAACTTATGTACCATTGTGTCCTGATATCCAGAGAAAGTGCAGTAAAACAACTACAAATAAATCAGAAACCTATTTAAAATTGAATGCTCTTACATAAAATAACATGAAAAGGAAATGCTTCACAAAACGATATAATAAAAATTAAATACCCTTGGTCCTATCGTCCATGTCATTATTCTATTTTCATAAAACTGCAGTTATTTTTACTCTTGCGTGATGCAAAAATACTTTGAAATTTGCAACAAATGTTAGTCACCAGATACGCATCTACTAACTTCATAATAGAGTTATGAAACAATGAGTGTTAGATTGCAATACCATTATAGTTGAACACGATTTTGTTATCCAGTCCACCGTGCACATTCCAAGTTCTCAATCATAAATGGGTGCTTTAACTATTTAAGCTTCCTAACTTAGCACATTTAATCCAAGTGTGAAGTAAAGCCCGAGGTCCACAGATCAAGTTCTGTTAACTCTGTTCAAATTAAGGATCACATTTTGGGCCTTTTCAATATAGTTGACCTGTGTGAATTGGGTGATTCCTTTCAAAATAAAATTGACAAGTAGCGGGATTCTTTCATGCAGTCATGTAGCTTTTGGCATCTTCCCAGCCTGCCTGATTGGTTTCCATCAGGCAACAAGTTAAAAAATGACCCAATTTGTTTTCTTATGTTTTTCAATATTTATGTTCCATTTCGAATAACTCAACGGGTCAGGCAACATCTGTGGAGGGAATAGACTGACGACTGAGGGATGAAGAAAGGTCCTGACCTGAAATATAATTTGTCCATTTCCTCCACAGATGCTGCCTGACCTACTGTAGCCCTCCAGCATTTTGTTTTTTCACTCAAAATTCCAGCATCTATAGGTGGCCCCACTTTACTGCTCCATTGTAAGATCTCCTCAAAGTATCCTTCCTCTCTATCTGTTCTATGAGACCCTCTCTCACTGCTCCCCCTCTGTGCTTCCCTGATGCTCACCTGCTGTTCAACCATATTCTGAGTGCCTGAAGAAAGGTCCCAACTGAAACGTAGTCTGTCCATTCCCTCCAAAGATATGGCCTGACTTGCAAAGTTCTACCAGCACTTTCAGCAATTCACAAATGTGTACACCATATTCAATACATCCATGCTAAGCTAATGAAGGTTAACATCTAAAATGTTAACTCCAGCAACCCTTCCACATGAGAAAGAGGTTCACATGCACCCAAATCCCACGACTTTTTGTACGTGTGTAAAAAGGGAAACCTGGATAAGATAAGACCGCTCAAGCATAAAGGGTGGTATTTATGCTTGGGGTTGGAGGTAAGGTGCTAAATAAGTATTTTGCATTTTTCACCAAGGATTTGGAGGACAGCAAGATCAGTGTGAAGAATACAAAAATGATTAGGGCAGTTTGAGATTGAGGAGGTGGTGGTGCTGTGGCTCTTTGAGAACATTAACATGGATAAGTCCCCATGCCTTATGGGATCTATCCCAGATTATTGAGGGAGGCAAGAAAAGAGATTATAGGGGCCTTGACGAGGATTTTTGTTTCTAGCCACGGGTGAGGTCCCGGAGGACCAGAGAGTGGCCAATGTTCCTTTGTTTACAAAGGGGAGTATGGAGAATCCATGGAACTATTGGCTGGTAGGCCTCATGTAAGTGGTAGAAAAACTATTGAGAGAGAATTCTTCGAGATAGGATTTACTCCCATCTGGAAGCGAATGAGCTCATTAGGAATAGGCAGCAGGAGAGGTCATGTCTCACTAAATTGATTGAGTTTTGAGTTTGAGGAGATAACAAAGGAGATTGATGAAGATAAATGAATGTTTTATACATTCATTTTTATTTGGCTTTTGATATGGTCCACATGGTAGGCAAATCCAAAGGATTAACATTCATGGTGACTTGGTCGTATGGATTCAAACTGCCTTATTCATAGAAGACAGAGAGTTTTAAAGGAGGATATTCTAGCTGGAGGTCTGTGACCAGTGGAGTTCCGCAGGTGTCTGTGTTGGGACCTCTGATGTTTGTGATACATAAAACATGTCTTGGACATAAATATGTAAGTTTGTCGATGACACCAAAATTGAAAGAGTTGCAGACAGTGAGGAAGCCTGTCAGAAGATGCAGCAGAATATAGATTAGCTGCAGAAATGGGCAGAGAAACAGCAGATGGAGTTTAATCCGAGCAAGTCTGAGGTGTTTCACTTTAGGAGGTCGAAGGTAAGGGGAGCGGATAGAGTTAATAGCAAGATCCTTAACTGCATTGATGCACAGCAGGATCATGAAGTCCAAGTTCACAGCACACTGAAGGAAGTCGCACAAGGGCGCGACTTAGGGTGGTGAAGACTCGGTGGACCAAAAGGCCTGTTGCCACACTACATCTCCAAAACGAAAAACTCAGCATCTAAGGTTCTCCTTGGGTAGCTTGTGACCTTATGGTATGGACAATAAATGTTCTAGTTTTGAGTAATAACCCCCCCTCTCTTTACCCCCGGCACCATTGCACACCCATTTCTCCCACCATCCCAGTCATCTTGTCCCTTTTGCCCGCTTACGCTTATCTCCCATTCCTGAATCCCATATTCCCTTTCATCCCCTCTTTCTCTCACTCCTGCCCCTTTCCACACATAACCCTCCCTCCGGTTTACATTTCACTCTTCCTCCTCTTTCCTTACCTGATACACTTTTGACTCATTTTTATATCTATTCTTGGTCACCATTTACATGAATCTGCCAGTCACACCCCCTCACCTGTCTCCACCTACACTTGCCAGGCTTTGCTCCACCCCATCTTTTTCCAGCTTTCACCCCCCCCCCCACTCCATCAGTCTGAAGAAAGGTCCCAACCCAATACATCTTTGTCCATACCCTCCACAGATACTTCCTGATCGCTCAGGATTCCAGCATTTGCAGTTTTTTTGTGCCTCCTGTCTAACATCTAAAATGTATTTACCACCATTTGTATACATCTTAAACTCAAAATATATTACAAACAACTATTTCAACTACTGCACAATGTTTAGACAAATTTAAACTAGATAATGCATTCCTGCATCCCTATTAAAGCTGCAACTGCACAAAACATTAGTTATATAAATTTTACAGTACTTAGAGATTTCCTTTGAAAAGATCATAGAACCACAGCAGAACTTAGTGCCAAAGATAATTTTTTTAATAATCACATAAAAGTACAACTGTAAATAGCCATATAAATGTTCCATGATTTAGCACCAAATTCGCACTATTAACATGTTTTCCATGTAGTTGGAGGTTATTAAGGCCATTGTCTAATCTAACTCATCCCCCAGCACCTCAGGTTGCTTTCACCAAAATATTAAATTCTGTATAGAAATGAGACAGATTGAGAGTACTTAATTAAGGAGGTGGTTGAGGAATTACTCTCCCCTTCACCCCAAATGTAATGAAATCCATTGTTACATAATGATCATTTTACCCTTTCGGAGTAGGGGAAAGGATAAAATGCAGGATGAAAATGGAAGGTTTATAAAAGGGACACTGGAGGTTGCAGATATAAACACACAGATGTAATCAGGACTTGCTGGTAGTTAAAAATGTAAACATCTATATTTTGCAGTTTTAAACATTTATTTACCTTGTTTACCTCGGATCAAACCAGAATAAGCAAATACTTCAACTGACCTTGAAACGCATGCTGTTTCCTGATGTAAAAGCACTGAAGGTATCCAAAGGGACTAATTCTACTTCCTCTTTAATGATGAAAAGATAATATAGCTGTGCTACACTACTTCTCCTAATATGTTCCTACGTAGTTAGTAAACATCATTAATAATTATCTAAAAGACAGAGCAAATACACCTTGAGAGCAGAATAATGGTAACACATCCAACAAAAATCAAGCATTTAGTGCATTGCATTTCCTAATATTGGCCTTTCCTTTTACATCCTAATCATGGGATTGGGAAACAAGTTAAAGTTTTGATGGGGTAACGCAAGGTACTGCTGTAATTTTTGACAACCATTTTCATTATCTTCAATACCACCACCTTTGTGTCATCTGCAAACTTGCTAATCATGCCTTGTACATTCTCTTCCAAATCAGGGTTATAAACCCCAAACAGCAATGGAACCGATCCCTGGGGCACACCACTAGTCAGACTCTGGAGCGGAGCAAGATTTTGAGAATTGTCAGATTCAGCAGGAGTTTCCTCTTTTCACAAGTGATGAAAAATTGGCAGTCTCTGCTCAGCTTCATCCCAATATCCTCCTAAGGCACAATGGGCCTTCCTTTTTTTAAGTTTGCCAATCATGCTCACAGATTTCAAAGCCAACCTCTTGATCCATCGGCTTTACCTCAACCTGGCGGTTAACCAAGTAATAAACAGAGGAATTGAAATCATGGGAGGGGTGAAGAAATAGATTGTTTCTTGCAGAATGTTTGGGAATGTTTGGAAGAATGAGAGAAGCATATTTAATGGAAGTTTTTAAAAAAAGAGTCATTTGTGGGATATGGAAACCAGCTGGAGTGTTAGATAGCTCTACCATAAAATGATGCTGATACAGTGAGCCAAATAATTTTATTCTCTACTGTGATAGTCCTTCAACTCATTTCACATGAAACCATCTAGCCAGCATCTCATTCAGAAAGTAGAAATCCCCATCTAGTCAGAAAACAGTGGGTTCGATCTTCAGCACATAATCCAAAATGACACTTCAAAAAAGTTTTAAGAGCATCTGCATGTTAATTTGGATTTTTTTTTTTTTTTGGCCAATGTGGTGCACAGTATCGCAGCCAACACTCCTTCAACCTTCAAACAGATTCAGTCATCACTTGATGATATGAAACACCACTGCAGAAATGCAAGTTATTTATTGCCACCTGTCATACTGAGCACGATTTGAATGCACATCTGAAAGGAGAGTGCAAAATCTGGGGCATCATCAATGTGACAATATTTAGATTGTTTAAATTGCTGATCGACCTTCTGTGCATTCTGAGAATGCTCACATTTGAAATTGTTTAGCATTTAATTTTTAAAATATATATTTTTCAGATTCATCCGAGTAGAAACAGGAAGCGATAAGTCCCATGGAGAAACAAGGAACTGCAGATGCTGGTTTATAAAAAAAAGACAAGTGCTGGAGTAACTCAGTGGGTCAGGCAGCATCTCTGGAGAACATGGATAGGTGACGGTTTTGGTCAGGACCCTTCTTCAGACTATCCCAATAAGTTCCATTTTAGTCAAGACCAAGTAAACATTCTGCAAGAAATCATGTTTGGGACAAGCATTTAAATTTATCATATAAAGTTAAAGCGAGATGGAGTTTTACTTAGAAAAATGCGAGGTGTAGCATTTTGGTTGGACAATCCAGGGCTGAACGTACACAGTACCAAGGTACATTGAAAAGATTTGTTTTGTATGGTATCCAAACACATCAGATAATCCACATCTAGATACAATCTACCTCATTGGAGACCTTTGAACTATATTTAATCAAACTTTATCTTGCACTAAATATTGTCCCCTTTATCTGTACACAGTAGACGGCTTGATTGTAATCATGTATAGTCTTTTCCTTCCGCCAGACAGGAGCAGGGAGAAGGAGGAATGACCAGGGTGGAACAAGTCTATGTTGGCAGCTTTTCTGGGTAGTGTGAAGTGTAGATAGAGTCAATGGTGGGAAGTTTAGTCTGTGTGATGGACAGGGCTACATCCACAACTCTGCAATTTCTTGTGGTCTTGGGCAGAGCTGTTCCCAAACCACGCTGAGACGCAACCCAACTGTATGCAATTGCCTCCATTGATCAGAGCATTTGAGGACAGGAGGTGAGACATCATGTTACAGCTGTACAAGATTTGGTAAGGCTACATTCAGAGAACCATGTACAGTTCTGGGCACCTTCCAGGATGGATGTAATAAAACTGGAAATGCGAAAATAAAAGATTTACAAGGATAATAATCAGAGATGGAGATATGAACTATAAGGACAGGCCAGATTTTAATTTCCCCAGAGGTGTGGGAGAGTGTGGGGTGACCTTCTCCAGGTGATTAAGATCCATGAATGGCAGAAATAAGGTGAATAGCCACAGATTTCTCCCTGCAAAGTAATAAAAGCTAGAAGGCATAGGTTTAACGTGAGAGGGGAAAATTTTAAAAAGGACCCAAAGGGTAACAATCCACACAGAGGATGGTGCAGATATGGAGAGCTGAAAACTTAATCAAAAGGTAAGTTTGAACGATGGTCATGAAGGAAGGGCGATCTGGAGAAGTAGGGAAATTGAGAAAAATGTTCCAGAGTTGCATCTTGGGTAGCCAAAGCATGGTTGTGAACAGTGGGGCAAACAAAGACCAATGCGCAAAAGTAGTCATCAGAAAGCATTGTAATTTCAATGAGACATTAAACCAAAGCCACAGCCTCATGGTATTATTAAAACAAGAATTATTTTTCTGGCCATTTTTTTTGCTTACCTACCACCAGAAAAACTGGATTACTCCTGGTCATTTACCGCTTTGCCATTTGAGGATCTTGTTTACAAATAACTGTTTATTTCAATTGCATTTAAATTTCTCAGAGCAATCAAATGGTTTGTAATGCTAGAATTTGTGTAAGCCATGTGTTTCATTAATAGTGACAAGCAATTTGATAATGATTGCCTCAGGAAAGCAGCACTCCTGATTTTAGTTAGTGCTTATAACATCATAATTTCTTAGGTCAAACAGATCTGGAAGGGATAATGCTTTCCTCTGCCTTTCCTGTGCAACTATTGACAGCAAACAATAAAAGAAACGTTAATGCAAATTACCTCCCTTGGTCACATAACTCACATTGCGTAAGTAACGGGAATGGAATCTAACGACAAACAAAATGGAAATGATAAAAATGGAGGGGCATGAGGGGAGGTAGAGCGAGAGAGGAGAATAACATCTTTTTTATAATTAAGCTTTATGTTTGAAATACATTTGCAAGATCTAGGTTTATTTTCATAGAAATAAGGCATAGATGGAGACTAAAAATGTAGATAAGAAACTGCAAATGTGGGTTTACAAAGAAAAGACACAAAATACTGGAGTAACTCAGCATGTCAGGCAGCATCTCTGGAGAACATGGAGAGGCAATGTTTCGGATTGGGACTCTTCTTCAGACTGATTGTAGTGGGGGGGGGAAGAGAAAACCGGAAGGGAGGTGGGGGTGCACCAAAATCTGGCAAGTGATATGTGGATATATGTGAGAGGAGTTTTTGATTTGCAGATGATTGGACAAAGGCCATGGATGAAAACACAAAAAATGTGAGATGAGGAGATAAGGATAGAAGAATAGACACAAAAATCTGGAGTAACTCAGCGGGGCAGGCAGCATCTCTGGAGAGAAGGAATGGGTGACGTTTCGGGTCGAGACCCTTCTTCAGACCCAAATTGTGAAGCCAGAGAAAGGAATATAGATGAAAGGGAATAGAGAGAAATGGAAAGGAAGAAACGGGTTGGCATTTTTAGGCCAGTGTCCCGGCCCGAAATGTCACCTATCCATCTTCTCCAGAGATGTTGTCGGACCCGCTGAGTTACTCTTGTATTTTGTGTCCATCAATGGAAACCATTTGGTTTGCTCTTTACAACAGTAGTCTTAATTATCCATTAAGCCATAATTATCATAATTAAGCTATATTTTACAAATTTTGCAAGGTACTCACAAATTAAAATCTATTGGGAGGACTGTTAATGAACTTTCATGTAAAACATCAACTTCTGTAGTTAAGATACTTGATTCTCACAAAAGATGCTGCCAAATGTCATTAATCCTTGGATTACAAAATACATTGAGAAAGAGTTATTTTACCTAGATAACTATCAGAGAAAGTCAAGTTTCAAAAATAATTAAACTGGAATCATTTTGGCTTCCTCAAGAAAAATTATAGTAAAATGTGAATGACTTGCAAGCAATTTTATCAATTCTGGAGTGAATCACATATATACTTCTGTAAACAATGTCTGAATTAAGATAAACAGTTAAATCAAGAGTCCAAACTGCAATTCTGAAATTATATTTCCAAATAAGAATAAACAATAAGAAGATTTGAAATGTAGCTGTATTCATTTATACTCATAGTATTGCACTTTGCTTGCCACACAGAGCATATGCTCTGTTCCAAGACTGTAAAAGTATTTCATAAATACCATTGTTTTAGTCACCGGTAATCAAAATACCATTGGGCCAATTACCCTCCAAGTTCAACAGTAAAGCCAAAAGTATTGCGCATTACAACCATACGTTTTGATGCAATTGCCACATTATGCAATATCAGTAGCGCAGTTAAGTTCATAGCCTTTTCGATAGTCTTGAATTTCATGTCCAACAGTTTTTTTTGGGAAAAAAAGGTTACATTAATCCCTTTTGCCGAAGAATAGAGTTGGCCTCTCGAGAAATAAAATTTTGGTGTGAAAATCACTGAAAGAAAACACACATTTTACAAATTTTATAAATTGTGTATCTTAAACTACTGGGATATTTACAGTCATTTTCCTTATACGTCACCAATTTGTCTTCTTAGAGCTTAAAATCTCTGCCTCCTATGGATATTATGCATTAAGCTCAGGGGAAGTGTTTGGCTTCGTTGTCTGGACAGGAAAGGGTAAATCAGGGAAGGAACCTCATTATTTTTTGAAGACTGCCCTATAATTCTCCTGTTTAAAGTACACAGGGGAATATTGCTCAGCCAGTGGGCACTAATTGGTTGCTCACAAGTGGTTTGAAAAAACAATATTGGAGTCTCAACACACATTTGATAATTATTGTCCACTCTTTAACAATAAATGGCAGAACTAATTGCTTCTGCAGAACTAATTAGACCAACTAACCCAATTTAAATCAAACGTGTGACGATTTTATTCCTGCAACAGCATCAATTTGGAATTAGACACCAACTCCTACTTGCATTCTAATCTTAATAAAATGGGATTATCCAACACCCACAGATACAATTATTTTTGCAAATTGTTTCCTGTTAGGATTGGGATTGCTGCTTAGGGTGCAGCCATACTATTTTGCTGCATGCTTTTGGGCTATTTCAGATTGTACAACGATGCAACAAAAAAAAACGGCAGCATCATAGACACAAAAAGCTAGTTCTGGAGTAGGCCATTCGAGCCAGTACTACCATTCAATGTGGTCATGGCTGATCATTCTCAATCAGTATCCCGTTCCTGCCTTCTCCCCATACCCCATGACTCCGCTATCCTTAAGAGCTCTATCTAGCTCTCTCTTGAATGCATTCAGAGAATTGGCCTCCGCTGACTTCTGAGGCAGAGAATTCCACAGATTTACAACTCTCTGACTGAAAAGGTTTTTCCTCATCTCCGTTCTAAATGACCTACCCCTTATTCTTAAACTGTGGCCCCTGGTTCTGGACTCCCCCAACATTGGGAACTGTTTGGGGAGTCCTGTTGGGGAAACTGTTGGGGAAACATAGAGGTTTCCTGCCTCTAACGTGTCCAACCCTTTAATAATCTTATATGTTTCAATAAGATTCCCTCTCATCCTTCTAAATTCCAGTGTATACAAGCTATCGCTCCAGTCTTTCACCATACGACAGTCCCGCCATTCCTGGAATTAACGCTGCATGCCTTCAATAGCAAGAATATCCTTCCTCAAATTTGGAGATCAAAACTGCACATAGTACTCCAGGTGTGGTCTAACTAGGGCCCTGTACAACTGCAGAAGGACCTCTTTGCTCCTATACTCAACTCCTCTTGTTATGGCCAACATTCCATTGGCTTTTTTCACTGCCTGCTGTACCTGCATGCTTCCTTTCAGTGACTGATGAACTAGGACACCCAGATCTCGTTGTACGTCTCCTTTTCCTAACTTGACACCATTCAGATAATAATCTGCCTTCCTATTCTTACCACCAAAGTGGGTAACCTCACACTTATCCACATTAAACTGCATCTGCCATGCATCCGCCCACTCACACAACCTGTCCAAGTCACCCTGCAATCTCATAGCATCTTCCTCACAGTTCACACTGCCACCCAGCTTTGTATCATCTGCAAATTTGCTAATGTTACTTTTAATCCCTTCATCCAAGTCATTAATGTATATTGTAAATCGCTGCGGTCCCAGCACCGAGCCTTGCGGTACACCACTAGTCACTGCCTGGGTCAGGCAGCATCTCTGGAGAGAATGGGTGAAGTTTCAAGTTTGAAGAAGGGTCTCGACCCAAAACTTCACCCATTCCTTCTCTCCAGAAAAGGAATTGCCTATCCCGCTGAGTCACTCCAAGCAGTTAATAATCTCAGACTCTATATGATGGGCAACTGTAGTTATGGTAAATAGGCTTTATTTTTATATTTGAACTATCTTCACAGGAGCTATAATATTTAACAAAACACTTTTAAAAACAATGAAGGATATTTATTGGTGATCAAAATTTATTGGTGATCGAAATATTCATATGGAGAAATATTCATATGGAGACTATGAAGTAATGAAAGAGCTATCATCTTAAAATTATTAAGAGAGTATTAAAATAGGTGAGAAAATTATTTTAATATAAAGAGTGGCTGTGGTGGTCCAATGAATCTTTAAGTTAAACAATACTGTACAGGTTTCCAAGAGGTTTGAAAACTGGGCCAGCTCTATAAAAAAACTGGCCTGTTCAGCACTCCTCTTTGGCCAGGAGAAGCAGGACTGCTCCCCACTGGTTCTTCAAGGAAGTGTTCACAACAAGCTGGTCTCTTGAATGTCACAAAAACATTGAGATTCCACTGTAGAGTAGAATTCCACCAAAATCCAATCAAAGGCAAAAACTTTGTTGAAGGAGATATTCCTGATGAATGTTAACACACAGCAGCCTAATAAAACTGTTATGACTTGTCCAGCTGGCATATCAAATGCAAATCCCTGGCCTACTGCCAGGCTAGAAATTAATCCTGCTGTACAATTGCAAATGGCAGATTAGTGGTTACATTACTATATTATCAAGAGTCAAGAGTGTTTCATTGTCATTTGCCACAGGAACAGTACAATTAAATTCTTACTTGCTGCAGCTTTACGGGCACTATTGAGCACAAATCAAAACCATTGATCCAGAGTCAAGACTTTGTATCACATGACAGTTGGGCAATGCAAATTTAGGTCATTGAATAAATCTGGAATTTAGAAAAGAAAATGCAAGAAAAAATTATCATGAAATAGACAGACAGTATGCAAAATAACAATCCAATATACTTATTTCCAGAAAAAAAATCTGCCATCTTTAACTGGTCTGGAGCAGAAAGGCTGAAAAGGTGCTGAAGAGTGCAGCGTGACTTCGACAATATTCAGGCGAAGATTGAGAAGTGGCAAGTAGATTTTTAATTATATGTGGAAAGCAATGATTACCTCCAATCTCTTGGTTTTGGCATTAAATTGCCATCAAACCTCTCCACATCCAACCGTTTACCGGAATCGTATCTGGCCCTGCCCCACAAATGCTTTGGTACATAAGCAAAACAGAAGCTAAGGATCTAGTGGCAACCTATCTCCGGATTCCCCAAATTATTTCACTATTTACAACTCCGACAATACTGAAACTCTCCACATTTAGTACAAAACAGCATGCTTGCTTGTTGCCCCTTCTATGTTGGCTCAGTATCGCCACAGTAAATTCAGTCGCAAGACGTATGGTCCATGTTTCTTTGACAGCACTTCCAAGCTTTTGACTTTAACATCTTGTAGGAAAAAGAAGAGTCAACAGATTCATTACTGGCTCAAAATCTAGAATTCCCTTCCCAAAAATACTTATGGGAGAATCTTTATTTCATTTCCATTCACAGAATAGGACACTATTATTAAACATTCATGCACTGCCCATTGCTAATTGCACCCAAAGCCTATGACATGCTGCATCAATGAGAGGGTGGTTGAGAGTCAGTCTGGAAGGCTAAACGATTAAGAATGATAGGTTTCATTCACTAAATGAATATTTGTAAACAGAGCAAGCTCACGGTTTTTAAGACATCACTACTAATGCCTAAGCTTTTATTCCACATTTATTTACTTAACTGAATTCAAATTCACAGCAGCTCCTTATTGCTAGTTTTTATCATTTCTGTTATTGAATAAAAAATATCAAATACATTTTCTGAAGTCTCTCCTGGCTGAAAATTCAACTGAAGTTTTGACTTTGTAGCAGAATTTTAATTGATTTCAAGCGCTAATCTGTTAAAAAAAAATTTTAACTCTAGGTTACGAGGCACCAGTTAAGGGTTAGAGGATTGATCTAGTTGGCTCATGATGAAAATATGGCTTCCAACTTTTGTCAGAACTATATTGGAAAGAATATCAAACAATAAAAACTCACTTATCCATAACAATTTTACAACAAAATATACTGCACAACTTTGATTTCAGGTTGAATGTCGGGTTTATGGAGCCAGAAATCATTTCAAGTAGTATTATCGTCAAAATAAATTGCAATTGTGAATAATCCACATCATAGATGAATGTTTTCATTAATGATACGTTTCTGATCCAGCTACATTTAGACTAACTGTTGAACACAAAATAAAAGAAAGCAGATGACGGCAAAGGAGGAATTAATTTTTGTGAGAATTGTAAGAACTCACAGGAATCCTTAATCAAAATGAGAATTAAAGGATACTTGTTTGTATTGAAAGCTTTGCTTATTTCGTTCTGGCAATACAAACATTGGATAATGGGTAAATAACATGTGATTCACTGTCATAAGCTCCAAGATCAGATGCGATTGTTGCAGAAGTTTTTGTAGGATGCAAATAAGCAGAGAAATCACAATATGGCCTCCTGGCTTCCAAATATCCTTCAACCATGAAAAGATCACTTATCTTACTCAATGTCAAAGCCTGCTGTGCACAATTTGGCTTCCACTGTTCCAATATTATGACAGTGTCAACAGTTCAAAAGTAATTAATTGTTATAGAATATCCAAGGTACTTGAAAAAGCACAAAATAAATACAATCCTTTCTTCATAAAAAATACAAACACACTCACAGACAGCACAAAGTAAGAATGTCATCTCTGATGAATGCATGATATCCTGATCCCATCTTCCTGGTCTCTTCTCGCAGTTGCACCATAGATTGCCTGACACATAATCCTCAGGGCAAGTTGCCTGTCTGTGCCAAGTACTGATTATCTGATTGTGTAGGAAGGAACTGCAGATGCTGGTTTAAACCGAAGATAGACACAAAAAGCTGGAGTAACTCAGCATGGACAAGCAGCATCTCTGGAGAGGCGGAATGGGTGATATTTCGGGTCGAGACCCTTCTTCAGATGGCAGTCTAAAGAAGGCTCTCTACTCCAAATGTCATTCATTCCTTCTATCCAGAGATGCTGCCTGTCCCACTGGTTAACTCCAGCTATGTGTCTATCTTCTGATTTATCTGAATCAGAATCATCTGAATAGAAGTTTCTCAAAAATGGATGAAAGCACTCTGTACCATCATTTATTTGATTATAATTAATAAATGAAACCGTTGAGAGAAATTTTGCATGTTTCTTTTTGACAGTTCCACAATTTCTCTCTAGATCTGTTTACAACATTATCCTCAAGATTATGTATTTTAAAATTCAACAAAGTCTTGCACAATGTTGGGAGGTTGTTAGGAAGGGAATATGAGAATTAATATCTGCAACCCGACTAAAGTTGTACTTGAGGAAACCAAATGCATTTTACTCTTCCTACAAACATGCATGCATCAGCAGCTGTGATTTCTGTATTTAATGTTGATTGTCAAAGGCTGCTCATTTGCTTTTGTTTCCCTTTAATGAAATAGACTTAAGAGATGAACAACACTCATTAAGCCATCTACAACAAAGCATCAGCCCTGAGGGTTGGTACTGTAACACCAGGATGTGAAGCACCATGTGAAGCTACTACTGAACAATTGTTTGGAATAAATTGAAAAGGCTGAGAGACAACAAAAAATCAACAGTGGGTTCCCATTTGGTGACAAGTAGACAAAACCTTGTTAACTGATGGGATCAACCTTTGCTCGAATACAGATGCCTCCAAAGGAAAAATTAACATGAGGAAATGAAAGGAACACCATTAGAGGTAAATCAATAGGACCATTAGCTTGTTCTCACAGTGAATTTATGTGAATATACAATTTATATAACTTCCTTTTATCTGGTCTTCACTGTTATAAATCTTATGAAAGTACAACATTCTATATGTGCAATTTGTCATTAAAATTAAACATAATATAAAAGAGACATGAAAACAAACTTGTCTCAATAACAGAAAATAATTCTATAAGAATATTAAAATTCCTTTTGAAATGGTGGATAGTTAAAGAAACCCAGTTAATGAATAAAATAATACTGATTTAGGAACCGATTATAATAAATATGAGCAAATAAGATGACTGGGCTTCCACAGCCATCGGGGGGGGGGGGGGGGGGGGGGGATCTCCAAGGTTTATTATCATTTCGGTGAAAAAACTACCACTCATCTCTATCCCAAATGGGCCTTCACTTACTTTCAAACTGTGCCTCTAGTCCTAGCCTCCTCAGTTAGGGGAGGTCATCTCCCTGCAACTAGCCTGACAAACCCCTTATTATTTTTTTAAGTTTGAATGAGATTTCCTCTCATTTCCTCTGCTTTCTTCCAGACACAGGAGACTGCAGATGCTGGAACCTGGAGCTGAAAACAAGCTGCTGCAAGAACTCAGTGAGTCAGACAGCATTTGTGGAGGAAGAAGGACAGTCAAAGTTTTAAGACAAGACTGACTGTAAAGGGGTGATAGCCATACAAAGAAGTGAGGGGGAAGCATGAGGCAGGGGATGGGAAGCTGGTGGATTCAGGGAAGGAGGGATTGATGGAGCCAGATGGGGGAGGCAGTGATGGAGAGAGCAACAGTGGATGGAAGGTGGTTAGTGGAAACAGCATAGAGCAGAAGATAATGAAATCTGATACAAAAGGAAAGAACATTGGGCAGATGGGAACAATGGGGAGAGAAGAGGTGCTATGCAGACGGAACCAGGTGGGAGGAAAAGGAAACATAATAATTGGGGTGTGGACTGAGTGTGCACAGAAAAGGATGTGAAAGTGGACCTGGGTGGATCAGGTCCTCATGCTGTTGGGTTGTTGACTACCTGGGCAGAATACGAGGTGCTGATCCTCTAGATTACATTTGGCCTCACTCTGGCTGTGGAGGAGCCAAGAACAAATAGGTCATTGTGGGTAGACACAAAATGCAGGAGTAACTCAGCGGACAGGCAATATCTCTGGAGAGAAGGAATGGGTGACGTTTTGGGTCGAGACCGTTCTTCAGACTGATGTCAGGGGAGAGGGGTGTATATAGATAAGGAAGTGTAAGGTTTAAAACCAGGACAAAGGGAATGGAGATCAAGGAAAATGTAGAATAGATCATTGTTGGCTGGGAGAAGGTACCAACAAAGCAAACAGAGATAAAATGTAGTGGGAGACAGTAAGACTGGTTGGAGAACTGGGAAGGGGGAGGGATGGAGAGAGAGGGAAAGCAAGAGATACTTGAAGTTAGAGAAGTCAATGTTCATACCGCTGGCGTGTAAGCTGCCCAAACGAAATATGAGGTGCTGTTCCTCAAATTTGCGTTGGGCCTCACTCTGACAATGGAGGAGGCCCAGGACAGAAAGGTCAGTATGGGAATGGGAGAGGGACTTAAACTGTTTAGTAACCGGGAGATCAGATAGGTTTAAACGGACGAGAGTCTCACTTCAGGTCATTGTCGGACTGGGGAGTGGAATTTAAATGGCTGCCAACCAGGAGATGGTCATTGTGCATAAAACACAGATGCTCGGCAAAGCAGTCATCCAGTCTGCACTTGGTCTCGCCGATGTAGAGGAGCCCACAACAAGAGCATTTAATGCAATAGACAAGATTGGAGGAGGTGCTGGTGAATCTCTACCTCGCTTGAAAGGACTGTTTAGGTTCCTGGATGTTGGTGAGGAAGATGGTGTAGGGACAGGTGTCACACTTCTACAGTAGTGGGGAAAGTGCCCGGGAAGGGAAAGATGTAACTGGTGGTGGGATCATGTTACAACTGCAGAAATATCAAAGAATGATGTGCTGGGTAAGAAAGCTGATGGGGTGAAAGATAACGGCCTTTCTTAGGTAAGGAGTTCAAAACTCCAAACAGTACTGCAGGTATGGTTTCAGTAAAGCTCTATACAATTCAATAAGGCTTCCTTACTCCTGAATTAAAAAGTCGTGAAATAAACAGCAGCTTGTTTTTTGCTTAAGATTCCAGAATTCGCAGTCTCGTGTCACCCTAAAAATAAAACATTGTGTCTTCTTGGCCAAATCAGTGGTGTGCATTATGCATAGCTGCGGTGAAGCACCAATTCCTGTGGTCATTATAACCCACTCCATTCAGTCATTTCCAACATGGTATCGGTCGTCATAAATAAATTTGAAGAAAATAAATTTAAAATATTTGTAATTATCCTGCTGATGTATATCTCATTCAAACATGGAGGGTAACCCCTATTTCTGAACAGTTGTGCCAGTCCCACTTTAATAAGTACCAATGCTTTAAGGAATCTAATAATTTTCCTGTTTCCCTGTAAATTCTGATCCCCTTTTTCCTCAACCATGGAGGATAGAATTAACATGAAGGATATCTTCAAATAATGAAAAAATAATACTTGTCTTCTTCCACACAAGTGCAAAGGTTCTGTGACCAATACTCACAAAAATCCCACAACAAAGCCTAAATCAATAAAACATCAATAGCATTTTGGAATTTTGGTATGGCTATTGATCTACATGATTTGGTTTTGGTTGAATAAAATGGAATTCAAACTCACCTGTCATTTGCTGAAGTATCTGAGATAAGTTAGGCTCATCACACAATGACCGCAACAAGGCATTTTTGACTGCACATTCAGCCTTATCCATTGTCTCGTCCAACTTGAGTTCTCCTACCATAGAGTAGATGTAAACCAAAAGAACTAGAATTTCTTCTAGGTTGTAATCTAAGGCATCTCTTTCCCCATGGGGCTTGATTATGGACAAAAGTTGGGTTAAAACACACGACACATCAGAATCTTCCAGAGTCTGCAAAACAAACAAAAAAGAAAGATTTTTAATTTCAATGAAAAATTGAATTAATTTTTTTCCCCAAAAGGTTCATACATCATTTCAAACCAATTTTAAACCAATCCAACATTACAATAATGGTTATAAAAATATAGAAAATACTGAGAAAAATGTTGTGGTTCAATTAAAATCCTTTGGAATGACTAAACTCTGAACTAAGGACTAGGTTTATTTTGAATAATAGCCTCACTATTTTCATAGCCAAATATATATTTCAGTGTTTACTATAATTCTTAACAACTGCGATTACTAAATAACATTCTTAATTTCTTAATAACTGCAATTACTAAATTACACCAATATTTTAAGTAGAATATTCAATGCCGAGGCAGAATACAGAATAATTCATTGTATTCATGTCTGGTATGATTTGCCTGGAGAGCATATAAAACAAAGTTTTTCATTGTACCGCCATAGACCTGACAATAATAAACCAATACAACATACACACAGTCCTTCAATCCAGCAACACTGTGATCAGGAAAAATAAATTTGGCAGAATGAACAATTTAAATGAGGTTGAACTCAATGGTAATCATTGCTTGGTTAGCCAAATGTTTCTGATCACATCCTGAGAAAATGTGTCCTTTGCATAAGCTTACAGAAAGTCTAGACAAAAAAATAGATATTATTCAAGGCATGGGTTTTAGAATTCAAAGAAAAAGATAACAAGTGAATTAAAAGAATAATGAGTGAATGTACTTATGCCTCTGTGTCATTTGTATTTGTTTATCCTCCATATCTATTTTTTGAGAGAAAAAAAATCATTTGGCTTCCCAGCATGGAGACTATCTTTTTTTTCCAGTTACTTCATATCTACTTGTCTTAATCAGTTTGAGTATATTTAAGTAATTATCTCATTGCCAGCTCCTTAGAGACCAGAACTGCAGAATAATTTCAATGGCAACAATAACTCTGCAGAATGTCATCCAGCTGGCCATTCTTCGCCTGACAATCTAAGCAATGAATTCCAAGAGACTAATTACGAGAAAGATCACAACCAGGCTGAGCCATGCCCTTACATCATTCACACTTGTACGAGCCAATGCCTGCCCAATTATGTTGTCCTTCCCAACCCTACAATATTATTTGTAGCACTGAAGCAGTCACTCAGATTTACATTTGCAAAGTAGCAATCAGCATTACCTATCTTCAAATACCTTGCTCCTCTAAAAATGGTAAAGTCCAAAGTCACTCATGGATCCCAAAAACCAAAGGCTAGTTTGTTGTCAGAAAGAAATAATTTCTCTTTAATAATTACAGAAATCTAATCTTGAACACTTTAATTCCCAACTTTTACTTGACATAAGAAATAGGAACGAGAGTTAGTTATGTAGCCTCATGAGTCTGCCCTGCCATTCAGTAATCTCACAGTTGATCTTATCAAGGCCTTAACTTCACTTTCATATCTGTTTCCAATTACACTCGATTCCCTTGCAAGTCAAATATCGTTTCATTTGAAGCTTAAATATATTCAGTGATTCGACCTCTGCAGTCTCTGGGGGGTAATATTGTAAGGATTCACAATTCTTTGAGAGAGAAAAAAAAATCCTCTACTCCATCTTATTCCAAAATATGTCTCCAAGGCTCTATATTCCCCAAGTGGATGATAACATCACCTTCGCAACCAACTTGTTAACCCCATTCAGAATTTTACACAATTTAATAAGGCCACATGCAATTCTCTCACACTCTAATTAGGAAAGGACTGACCCTGACCAGATTTCTCATAGAACAACACCTTTAACTCATAATACAACCGATTGCACCTTCTCCAAACTGTTTCAAATACAAAGGCGGTCAAGGTGGCGCAGCAGTAGAGTTGTTGCCTTTACAGCGAATGCAGCGCCAGAGATCCCGGTTCGATCCTGACTACAGGTGCTGTCTGTACGGAGTTTGCACGTTCTCCCCATGACCTGCGTGGATTTTCTCCGAGATCTTTGGTTTCCTCCCACACTCCAGAGACGTAGTTAATTGGCTTGGTAAATATAAAAATTGTCCCTAGTGGGTGTAGGATAGTGTTAGTGTGTGGGGATCGCTAGTCGGCGCAGACCCGGTGGGCCGAAAGGCCTATTTCCGCGCTGTATCTCTAAACTAAACGTACATCCTCCCTAAAAAAGGAGACAAGAAAATATAATACTCCAGGTGTGGTTTCAACATTGCCCCAAAGGAATGTGGAAAGAAGTACATACATCTCAACAATGATCAGCTACATTTAAGTTTTATATTTTAAAATAATTTCAATGGCCCTCTCTGCAGAAGTAACCCAAAATTATTTTGATTATATTTGCCTCTTATGGCTAATTTTCGATAATTTAATCCACACTTAAATAAAAACAGCAAGTGCCAGACATGTTCAGTTGGTCAGTTTCTCTCTTCATAGCTTTTCAAGTCATTAATAACCATTCCTCAGAGACGAGAAAAGTTAAACGATAAACAGGATGAAAGTTAAGAGATAATTAGGATGCAGAAAGGATACAAAAAAGAAAAGTTAAGAAAAAGGAAGATCTGCAAAAAGGTGGATATCAGGAAATTAAAATCACAAAAGATGCAAGATGAAAATTATTGGTAATGGCACAAACAAAAACAAGATTAGTGTTGGGAAAGGTATAATCACTGCTTGAAATTACCAAAGAAAAATTCTGGAAATCACAAACGAAAACAAGAAATGCTCCCTACTGTAATTGCTGAACTTTATGTTAGATCCGGACAGCTATAATGTGCCTAATTGGAAGATGAAATTTGGTCTTGAGTTTAAGCAGACAAGGACTGAAAAGTCAGAGAGACACTGGGGCAGAGAATTAAAAAGGCAGGTTGGGATATGCATAGGAATGGTCTGAAGAAGGGTCTCGACCCGAAACATCACCCATTCCTTCTCTCAAGAGATGCTGCCTGTCCCGCTGAGTTACTCCAGCTTTTTGTATCTACCTGTATAGGAATGGAGATGTGCAGGAAGGTAGTGGTCTAACTCTCCATTGGTCTACCCAATAGAGATTGCACTGAGGAATAAATAATGCATTTTATTCACTGCTTCATCTGGAAATATTCCCAGTGCACCTGACTAAGAAGTGTGGGGATGTGGGGAGTGTGGAGGTTAAAGGGCTGGTGTTGCATTTCCTGTGATTGCATAGTAAGAACAGGACATGTGGATTACGAGAAGTGCTCCAGACAAAATGGACTTTTCTCACTGCTGTATACAGACAAGGCATTTCTGTATGCTGAGGGGCTAGGCTTCAAGCCACAGTCAACATTTTTGCTGAAGAGGATGGGCTTTACACTCAACGTTTGCAAGACCAAGGTACTTTACTAATTTATCCCTGTTACATTATATTATATTTTGACATTAGAAGGTTATGGTGAGATACTGAAAAATCTGGGCTATTTTCCAGTTTTTAGGAACCACATCCTGGCAACGTTGGACATCAATAATGGAATTCATCACCACCTTTAATGCACCAGAATATTATTGATTGAGGAAAAGGGTATTTGAAGATCAAGACCTCAGAGCTGAGACAAAGCTCATCATCTACCAAATGGTCCCTGTCCTCCTTCATGAGCATAATTTGAGCATGGTCCTTGGTCCTTTTCACAGGTGCGGGAGTACAAAACTAAATCATAGACTTAAGGCAAAAGGGGAAAGATTTTAAAAGGATTTGAGAGGCAAGTTTTCATACCGTAAGTGGTGGGGATATAGAATGGATTGCCAAAGGAAGTGGTAGAGAGAGGTAAAATTGCACTGTTTAAAAAACATTTGGAGATGTGCATGGATAAGGAAGGTTCAGAGGGATATGGGTCAAATGCAGATAAATGGAATTAGCTTAGAAAAGCATCTTCAGCAACAAAATAGCCAGCATTAAATGTGATAGTATCACCCCACCACGTCTATACCGGCCAGTGGGCACTCATCCACATTAATCCCATTTCCCAGCATGACCTCTAGCCTTCCAAACCGAGGAGCCTCAAGTATTTACCTGTTTCAGTTTTAGTTTATTGTCACGTGTACCAAGGTAAAGTGAAAAGCTTTTGTTGCGTGCTAACCAGTCAGCGGAAAGACCAATACATGATTACAATCGAGCCTTTCACAGTGCACAGATAAGGGAATAACATTTAGTGCAAGGTAAAGCCAGTAAAGTCCGAACAAGGATAGTTACTTAACGGTTAAATGATTCAATTGTATTTAATTGTCACATGTACCTACCTAGGTACAGTGACATTCCTTTTTTTTTGCATATAGTTCAGTCAGTGACACTACTCATTTCATCACCTCATTTTTTGGTAGTGTATTCCAGGCACATACCATTCCCTCTAAAATTCTTATCCTCTAACCTAAATTAAGTCCGAAGATAGACACAAAATGCTGGAGCAATTCAATGGGCCAGGTAGCATCTCTGGAGAATAGGAATAGGTGACCCAAACCATCACCTATTCCTTTTCTCCAGACAAGCTGCCTGACCCGCTGAGTTACTCCAGCATTTTGTGTCTATCTTCGGTGTAATCCAGTATGTGCAGTTCCTTCTGGCGCACTAAATCTATGTCCACCAGCTTTATCTCTGATATGGGGGAAAAAATCTGCAATTTACTGCTCATAAATTTTTTATACCTCAACCCCCTATTAAACTCCTCCGCTCCAAGGAAAAAAGAGCTAGCCTCGCCAATCTCTCTTCGTAACTGAAAAGCTCTATTCTCTGTTCCATGTGAAAGTAAAGGGCCCACATTAACCAATACAATAATATGGATTCAAAGAAAAACAAAAAGAGAATCAACGGTAGAGAGCAAAACACAAGCTGCTGGAAGAACTCAATGGGTCAAGCAGCACTTGTGCAGGCAAAAGGATTGTCAACTTTTCGGGTCGAGACCCTGCATCAGAACTGCAGATTCCAGAATGGATAGGTGGATAGAATTATGTCTCTAAAGGTGGATAGCATTGGCTCCATTGTAAACACTAAAAATGAATTAAATTGCCATCTAAAAAATTAACAAAAATAGCTATAGTATTGATGCAAAGGTTGAGTTTGACATTTTGGAATGAAACAATTCCATATTCAGTGAGTTGCTACGCACCAAATAGATACTTCAGATGTAATCATCTTTGACTTGATACCTGAGCCGTCCAAACTGGTACAGGATAAACAGTTTAGAGAACTGAAGGCCCGGGTTGAAGACTGGAATGGAAGAAGTGGGAAAATGTTCTTGGGGAAAACGGGGAGATTGTGGAAATATTGAGCTGTGCCATTTTAGTTGGCAGAATACCTGAACCATATTAGGATCTGTTTCCTCATGATCCACAGGGATGTTGAGAGGATTTTAAACTTAAGCATAGGGCAAGGGACCAAAGATGTGCTCCATCAAAGAGCAGAGAGAATATTAGACAGAAAGGTAGATAGGTAGGTGTTAAAGTCTCATGAAAGAGTGCAAAGCAGAGTAAATCAGTAGATACGCTTAGAGGTTGTTATTAAAAAAATTAAGACAAAACTAGAAGTTCTGTTCTGATCAGAATGCACACTGAATTAAAAACAAACCAGATGAACCAAGAATACAAATGAAAATAAGAAAATATGATCTGCTAGCCATTGTAACAATATGGCCAAAAAACTGAGAAGTGCTGGAGTAACTCAGTGAGTCAGGCAGCATCTCTGGTAGACATGGATAAGGGGAAGTTGTGAGTCAGGGATTATCTTTATCTGATTGCTTTGGAGGGGTAGAAAGATGAAAAAGAGGTGGGGATGGGACAAAGCCTGGCAAGTGATAGGTGAATATAGGTATGGGGACAGTGGGTGTTTATTGGCAGACGGGTGGATAAAGGCTAGAGATATAAAACGAGAAAATAGGGTGCAAAATAAGAAGAGAAGTGGAGTAGGCATAAATCAATATTTTTCCCATTAGTAAGATGTAATCAGTGGTGTGCCACAGGGATCCATGCAGGGACTTCAAAATTTTACTATTCATATAAATGACTTGAATGAAGGCACTGAAGATATGGTTACTAACTTTGCTGATTACACAAATACAGGCTGGAAACTAAGTTGTGAAGCAGACATAAAGGTGCTCTAAACACAAATGGATAACAGATGTATGGATTGGTTAAGTGGCTGGGCAAATATCTGGCAAATAGGCTGTAATGTGAAAAATGTGGAATTATCCATTTTAACAGGAAAATACATAAAGCCAAATGAAATAAAGGGTGAGAGATTACAGAGCCACCAAGAACAATGGATCTGGGTGTCCGTGTCCATTATTCTTTAAGGGCACAGCAAATGAGAAAAGTTAACAAAAAGTTATTATTTATTGCTGAATAGAATATAATAGTAAGGAGATAATGCAGTTATAAAGGGCAATTGTAAGATCACCTGGAATACTCTTTTCTGTATTGGCTTCTTATTTATCTAAAGATGTTATTGGATGTATTTCAGGAAGGTTTCCAAGACTAATACTTGGAATGGCTGGGTTGTCCTATTACAAAAAATTGGACAGGCTTAACTTATGTTATCTAGTATTTAAAACAGTGACTTGATCGAAAGGACCTGGCGAATGTTAACAGACTGAATGTAGAGAGGATGTTTCTTCCAATGGCAGAATCTACAGCCGTTAACCATTTTACAAACAAAGAATTAAACATTTAAGTTGTGGAACGTAGACTATAGCACAGGAACAAGTCCTTCAGCCCAATAATTTAGGTGTCGAACATGATGCCAAACCCAACATTATCTGCCTGCACATAATCCAAAACTTTCCATTCCCTGCATATCCATTTGTCTATCCAAAAATCTTTTAAATGCCATAATCGTATTTGCCTCAACCCCAGGCAGCGCATGCCAGGCATTCACCGCCTTCTGCATAAAAAAATTGTCACACATCTCCTGTAAACTGCCCCGCCCACCTTAAAATGATGCCTTCCAGCATTTGATATTTGACAATGCTACGCCTTCTAGCATTTGACATTTGACAATGCTATGCCTTCTAGCATTTGATGAAAAAGATTTGACTGTCTACCTTATGTATGCCTCGCATAATTTTAAATCATGGCTACATGGGCATGGCTACATGGCTACATGGGTGGTGCAGCGGTAGACTTGCTGCCTTACAACGCTTGCAGCGCCAGAGACCCGGGTTGGATCACGACTACGGGTGCTGTCTGTTCGGAGTTTGTAAATTCTCCCCGTCACAGCGTGGGTTTTCTCAGAGATCTTTAATTTCCTCCCACACTCCAAAGACGTGCAGGTTTGTAGGTTAATTGGCTTGGGATTGTATACTTGGTATAAATGCAAATTGTCCCTAGTGTGTAGGCTTGTGTTAATGTGCGGGGACTGCTGGTCGGTGTGGACCCGGTGGGCCAAAGGATTCGTTTCCGTGCTGTTTCACTAAAACTAAAAAACTAAACCATGAGCCAAAATCTTTTCATTGAAGTTTGAATGTCTTTGGAGCTCTTTTCCTCAGCAGGCGATGGAAATAGAGTTTCTGATTCTTTTAAGATTTAGGTTGATAGTTGCTTGAGGAGAAATGGAATGAAATGTGATGGTGGGTTTATGGGAATGCGAAGATGAGATTACAATCAGAGCAGTCATAATTTAATGAATTTGAAAGAAATGATTTGAATGGACTTTTCTTAATTCCTACCAGAATATGAGAATGGATTTCTCAGAGCGATTAGTAATTAGTAACTTTCTGCTATGCATTCATTAAACTTGATCGTTGCTTATAATATTGTGGCTTTATTGTTTTAAGATCACTCAGGCTTATTTTCTGATTGGCTCAATTTGTCAGAGAACACTATTTACAATTGAATTGAGAAAGTTCTTAACATTTGCATTACATAATTTTTCATAATAATTTCCATTCAGTTTCGAAATGTCTCAACAACATTTAATGAAAATAATTAAGGCCAACAAATAATTTTTTACTCCACCCAAATATATTTATGTAGAAATAAAAATATCGCCAAAACCAGCATTTGCAGTTCCTTGTTTCAACTCCTAACAGGGAACTTGCTTGTTCCCTCATAAATGAGCAGTTCCCTCATAAAATACAATATGGTGACTATTAATATACCAAGCCAGAAAAATAATTTTGTAGCAGCATTTCGCAACACCAATTTCTAACCTCACATATCAAATTCTAAAAATTATATTTGGGTTGGGTTCTAACATCTTAAATGGCAACTTTTCTTAAGAAGCCTGCTCAGTTGGTATCCAAATTTTCAGAACTTGAGAGAGCCACATAGAGCTGCCTAGAAAGGAACCCTGGGGATAGTGGGAATCGAAGTCAGACAAAACCATATCATTAA
Source organism: Rhinoraja longicauda (assembly GCF_053455715.1). NCBI lineage: Eukaryota > Metazoa > Chordata > Chondrichthyes > Rajiformes > Arhynchobatidae > Rhinoraja > Rhinoraja longicauda. The sequence goes on along the minus strand of NC_135953.1, from coordinate 62,105,943 downwards.
CAAGTAAACAATCATTGATTTAAATGCTCCTGCCACAATGCACCATGACTGATTTGCAATTAGTTTCTCTCATACTGGCGAGAACTAAACTTTTCTCTTGCATGGCAGGTGAAAAGAAAATGTAGCTACCTCTGAAATGTACTTCCTGCTGGTTGAAGAGGTTTCAGAGTGGTCTTAATTGATTAACATCAGAGGATTCAAATTAAAATAATAAAAGGTCAGCTCCAGGAAGTTGAAATGCACTACAAAACTTAACTTTGCTCTGGTTGGCGCCAGAAGATACAAGTCGCTTAACATGACTTCTTAAAGAGTAAGCATTTATTATGCTCATAAAAAGCTACAGTTCTTTTACAAAGTCAAGGAAGATCACGTTATCTTATCCTGAATGCTTCGGGTTTGAGCTAAATCTGACAGGAAACATTGTGGTTTTAAATGTTTTAGTTAATTCCAGGTGAAAATGTATGTCAAATCATAGCTATGAAAGCCATACTCCCCAGTAGAAAATCATTAATAAATGCATTCAGCTTTTGCTTGGCCAGCCAGTGCAATAAGCAGCATTATTTGATCAAAAGTTTTAAATACATAGTAAGAAAGTTGAAAAATGTTAAATGTTTATAGCTAAATAACCTTTGAGTAAACATGGCATTGCATTGAAGTGAACAGTTGAACAACCCTCATTAACTAATTGCAGTTAGGATGTTACTGGAAGAGAGAGCAATTCTTCTTCGGTTATTATTTTTTTTGTTATTCCTTCACAGGATGTTGATCATTCTGGCAAGTCCACATTTATTGCTTACATTTATGTGCCCATGTTTCATTTTAACAGCTCGATCTACTATTCCAGAGAGTAATAAAGAGTGAAGTGTGAAATTGTCGTCACAATGGCAGGACTTGGGGACAGGAGATATTCTTTTCAAAAGAGATGGAACCAGTTCTCTCGAACGAAAGCTGGTTGGGTTACATGCAGTTCAACACCTTTCTGTTACAATTACACAAACTGTCGTTGCAACTTCAACTGTTGCCGGAAAGAATTTAAATTCCAAAATATTAACAAATGCGATACAGATATAATTGATCGTATTAAAAGATTAATGTTAATTTACCCAGTTTATTTTTTTTCAAAATGGGGAAAATGTGGACTGATTATGATCTCCACACACAACTCTGCAGACCACCAAAAATCATTTATCATTTAAGTCATTCATGCAATGGCACCATGCCTATCTAGAAGCCAGAATAAGATTGGGTAGAAAATGTGTAAAGCTTCAAACAAAGAAATGGTAAAGGATGACAAAAAAAGAGCTAAGATCAAGAATATTAAAGCATGACATCTACACTAACAACCTTCGTTTATGAGGTGGCAGGCCAATTTTATTACTGAAAATAATTATTGATATATTGAATGTATCTCCCAGTGCGAAATAGAGGAACAGATTCACAAAAGCTATCATAGTAGCTGATTTTAACTTCAACAATATTGACAGAATTACTCAGTGAAAAAGACTGCAAAAGAGTAAATGGGTCAGAACCTATTATGTGTATTTGAGAGGATTTCCTGAAAGTATGTGGATCGTCAAATTGAAAAAAGGACCATTCTGGACCTTGCATTAGGGGACAAGGCTGGTCAGACGATTGGTATTTCAGTGAAAGAGCATTCTGTGAACATCGATGGTTTAGTGATTTATTGAATCAGAAGATTATGTGCGTGGGATTCCTGGTGACTTGGATTCAGAACTGACTTACTCATAGAGGACAGGGGGTTGTGATGGAAGGGTGTTATTCTGAATGGAGGTCGTTGACCAGTGGAGTTATGCAGGGATCTGTGCTGGGAACTCTGCAGTCAAACATACGACTTAGACGCAAATGCAGACAGTTGGTTCGTATGTTTACAGATGTTTACAAAATTGTGGACTTTGAGGATTGAGGAAGGCCTTCAAAGTATATAGCAAGATATAGATCAGCTACAGAAATGGTTGGAGAAAAATGGTAGATGAGGGTTAATCGGAGCAATTGTAAAGTGCTGCACTTTGGGACTTCAAATGTAACTTGGCATCATGTTAATGGAAAGACCTTTAGCAGCATTGATGTACAGAGGGATCTTGGTGTCCAAGTCCATAACTCCCTGAAAATGGCAAGGCAAGTAGATAGAGTGGTCAAGAAGGTATATGGTATGCTTCCCTCATCAGTCAGGGCAATGAATACAAAACTCAAAATCATTTTGCAGCTTTATAGGACTTGGGTTATGTAAAATTTGGAGTATTGCACGAACTTCTGGTCACCCCATCACAGGAAGGATGCGGCTTGGAGAGGGTACCGAAGAGGTTGGGTTTATTATTGTCATGTGTACCGAGATACAGCTAAAAGCTTTGTTTTGCCTGCTATCCGAACAGATGAAATATACCAGAGATAAATACAATCAATTCAAACTCAAGTACAATAAATAGAGCAAAGGGGAAGATACAGAGTGCAAAATATATTTCTCAGCATTGCAGCACATCGATTCCACAGACAAAGTCCAATGGTTCGTAATGGGTTGGGGGAGAATCTGACAGTATCCAAGCTTATCGAAGGACCTTTTAGAAGTCTGATAACGGAGGAAGAAACTTCTCCAGTCTGGTGGTGTGAATTTTCAAGCTTCTATTACTTCCGCGGGACAGGAACTGGGACGAGGAGGAATGACCAGGGAGGGACAAGTTTACCAGAATGGTGCTCAAATTAGAAGGAAAGGTTGAACAAACTTGAATTGTTTCCTTTGGAATGTTGGAAGGCAGATCTGATAGAAGTATATAAAATTATGAGAGGCATCTACTGCATAGACAGAATCTTTTTTCCCCCAGGGTGGAACTATTAAACACTAGAGGGCATAGCTTCAAAGGTGAGAGGAGCAAAGTATAAAGGAGATGTATAGGAGTATTTTATTTTAAAACACAGATTGGCGGGTGCGTGGAATGTGCTGCCAGGGCTGGTAGTGGAGGCGCGATGGAAGCATTTAAGATTCTTTTAGAACGGCACATGGGTATGCAGGAAATGGAGGGATATGGATTATGTGCAGGCAGAGGAGATTAGTTTACATTGGCATTATGTTTGGCACAGACATTGTGAGCCTAAGGGCCTGTTCCAATGAGCTATGAAATGCTAGCTGATGAAAAAAAAAATTTGAATTCAATTGTGATTTTGAAGTCATGATAAAAGCTCTGCCCACTGTCCAAGATGTAAATTATGCAAAACTGCTGGGGAAACGTTCACTGGTGCAGTGGTGCCATAAGCATTTATTGTGAAAAAAACTCCATTAAGATTGTATTTTTGTCCTTTCTGCAGTATACTGTTGAAAGATATATTTATCCGGCACCTTTCACAACCGTTGAATGTTCTGAACTGCTTTAGAGCCAATTAAATATTTCAAAAGTATTGTCACCATTGCAGAAAAGATGACATCTTATACACATATTTCATAATGCAAACAAACTGCAAGTTGACTATGACCAGATAATCTACTTCAGCCTTGCTGGCTGAAGATGAAACAATGTGCAGGAAACTCTCTGGCCATTCATTATCAAAACTGTGCCTTTTTTTCCAAAGGTCCTGACAGAGCCTCATTTTAACATAACTCCCGTTCCGTCACACTGCACTGACAAGATCATGTTGATCTAGTGCTCAAATTGCAGGAGTGTAACTCATATCCACAACCTTTTGACCCAGAGAAAAGAATGCAACAACCCTGTCTATGGTTACATTTTTTAAACAACAGTTTACAATTTTACTCTTCCCGTCAAAATAAAGTATTAAAAGGGGAAGGGCTGCCAGTTGGACCCTGGTTAAAAATTTATGGCATATTCTTGGGCAAAGGCACTGTAAATTGTGAGTGGAAGGGTAAATGTGGTACTGATTAACAAGATGATAACTTAAATTCATAGCCTTGAAAAAATATTGTGCATTACATCTTAAAACCTCCTCCTGATTTTCAACTGACTGGGAGCGTGCCACAGGAGGTCCAAACCAACTGTTATAAAACTGTGTCATACCACTGACTATATTTCACATTTGATAATAAAAACTTTCATTTGAAGCCAAATAATATTGGAAACAAAAACATTCATTTTGAATGTACAGCAAATTCCAGACCAACATACAAAGTAAATATTTCTGGGAAACGTGTTCCATTCACAAATATACTAAAAGACAAAGGACTAACAATAAACATTGAACACAAAATGAATTGCTGTATTGGTGATAAATTGGGTGCAATGGGAGGTGATTGTTTTGGCAGCTCAATGGACTTGAGTTGGCCAATTTTGTTTGCTTAGAAGATGCAATGCAAGGCGCACAATATATTTTGTAAAATGATAGGGTACTAGTAGCTTGGGTGGCAAAGAACAGTAGGGGAGGAAAAAAACTTAAGGCTCGATTTGAAACTTCCAACACAAAGCATTCTTTTCAACCACTATCCATGAGTTCAATCAAAAGAGAATTAGTGTTTGTATAAAAAGTTGGAAAGATTTTTGGAAGCAAACAGCAAAGGAGTGACAGCTAGACTAGATTGTGACCTATCAGAAAACACATTTTGGCCTTTCATTGTCCTATAACATTCAATGATCTGATTAAATGAAGGAGAAAGAAGGTTGATCATTATTTTTTGTCATTGACAGGAATTTAAGAGTAGGTGCCAGAGCACATATTTTCTTTAAACATAATTCCCGCTTCAACAAAAGCCATAAATCAATTTTTCAGCAAGTAAATCAACCTCTATAGCAAGTAAATCAACTGAGACATTTCTGAGGACTTCACCCTTCCTGAGAAAGTTAAAAGTTTTAAAAGATTTGGCACATCACCGATTATTCTAACAAACTTTTACAGATGCGCTGCAGCAAATATCCTGACTGGTTGCATCATGGCCTGGTATGGCAATTTCTATGCACAGGAATGCAAGAGGCTGCAAGAAAGTGGTAGATTCAGCATAGCTTACTGTCAAAAGCATCAACATGAAGTGCTGCCTCAAGAAAGTAAGATCTATCATTACCGGATACTCATCATTTGAGGTACACCCTCATTTTGTTGCTACCATCAGGCAGGAGGTACTGAAGTTGCACATCCAGGAACAGCTACTTTTCTACAAATGTAAGGTTCTTTAACTGACCTGCACAGCCCTAATCCTACCTCTGCAATGGAATACTACAAACCACCTCTTGCACTACCATTGACTTGTTTTCTAATTTTGTACTGTTACACTAATAGTTTGTTCTTGGGCACAAAATCTCACATCCCTAAATGGAACAATGAAATTCTTACATGCAGCAGCAGAACAGATATATAAATATAGTACTCAGTAGATACAATAATAAATACCAAAAATAAGTTCAATAATAAAAACAAAACAAACAGACGCAGCGGTAGAGTTGCTGCCTTACAGCGCTAGGGACCCCGGTTCGATCCTGACTATGGGTGCTGTCTGTACAGAGTTTGTACGTTCTCTTCGTGACTGCATGGGTTTTCTCCGGGTGCTTCTGTTTCCTCCCACACTCCAATAGCGTACAGGTTTGTAGGAAAATTTGGTAAAGATTGTAAATTATCCCGAACATCTAGGATAATGTAGTGTACCGGGATCGCTGGTCAGTGCGAACTCGGTGGGCCGTAGAGCCTGTTTCCATGCTGCATCTCTAAACTAAACTAAACAATATCGTGCAATAACAAAAGCAACGGCTCAAATCCCCAGTGCAATCAAGGCAATTCGTAGTTTAGCTGGAACTCGTAGTGTTCAATAGCCTGATGATTGTTGGGTAGAAGCTGTTCCTGAACCTGGACATTACAGTTTTTAGGCATTAACGCTGTCTCATATGTACTGGTTGCAACATGACTTGGTTCGCCAATTCGAACACCTAGGAACGGAGATTACAAAAAGTGGTGGATACTGCCCGGACCATCATGGGTATTGACCTCCCCACCATGGAAGGAATCTGTAGGAGGCGCTGTTTCAAAAAGGCAGCCAACATCATCAAGGACCCACACTCTCGTTTCACTCCTACCAATGGAAAGACCCAATACTGTCTCAAAACTTTGACCACAAGGTTCAAGAATAGTTTCTTCTTAACAACCACACAGCTCCTGAACAATGCACAACCCTCTCCTATGAACCAAAGATAGAAACAAAATGTTGGAGTAGGCAGCTGTGGAAAAGGTCAGGCAGCTGTTGTACTTCGTGGTCCTGTATTTGATATACCGTTGTTATGACTCTGGAATGACCACAAGTACACGTATTTAGGGGTTTGAAGCCGGGCATGAATTAAGGCTCAGTTTATTACACGGCCACCTGGAACCAGAGTGCCGGGTCATAATACGTCATTCCCATATATACATGTTGCTACGCGGGCAAACAAAGTAATCCTTGCGATATAACAAAATAGTCCTTACAATATCACAACATCCCCCTTGTCTTACATAAAATAAAATATGTTTAACAAACAAAACTCTAAACACAATTGCTTTTTATAAACACCAAAATTCTTCCCTAGTAATGATTATCAACAGTAATGTGCATGTTTCTTACTAACACGTGTATATATGGGAATGACGTATTATGCACGTGCACGTTCCATTTGGTGTTTCAATGATGTAGGATCTTGATTGGGGCTCGTCACAGATCGTTCTCACTTCTGCTGGTATCCAGACAAGAGTTGCTTGATCCAGAACCCAGACCTTATGTCCAATGTGTAATGGTTTCAAGTCTTGTCTCAACCGAATTGTCAAAATGCGCCTTTATTCGCTGCTTGCGCTCGTCAAGTCGCTCAAAGTTCCTTCGCCCTTGGTCTGCCTTGTTCGTGTCAAGGTTAGTGGGTAGAGGTGTCCGAATCTGTGTTCCAAACATCATCTCTGCTCGTGTCAGTAATTTGGAATCAATCGGTGTAGTACGCAAGTTGAGTAAAGCTGCTGCTATACTCTGTTCTGTTGTCAAGGACTTCTTGATGACGGACTTCACTGTTCGTATCATTCTCTCAACAAGTCCATTCGACTGAGGGAACCTAGGTGAGGACGTCATATGGGTGATTCCCCATTGCCTTCCCATGAACTTGAACGGTTCTCCAACAAATTGTGGGGCGTTGTTGGAGATGATTTCCGTCGGTGCTCCTAGGAGGCCAAATGTTGCAGTCACCATATTAGCAGCCATGGCACTCGTGGTGCTTGTCAGCTTATGCACCACCGGAAACTTGGAATGGTAATCTACCATAACAAGATATTGTATGTTGTCAAGCTCAAAGATATCCATTGCTATTTTGGTCCAAGGTGTGACTGGTATCTCGTGTGGTGTGGCCTTCTCCTTGAGATGAAGGGTGGCTGGCACCTTGAAGTTGCCAATCCTGTCAAACTGATTAGGCCATCTCTTCATTAGGTCTCCCATCGAGTTGAAACTGTCTTGCTCCTTCGGAGTGTCTGATGGGTGCTCTGTTCCCATGGCACGTATGGTGACGACCTGAAGTTGCTTGATTCCTGGGAGGCCTATGACAGCGGGTCCTGCTACGTCTACCACGAAGAATTCTTGAGGACACCACATCAATCCCTGGTATCGGCATGAAATGGATATAGTTCCAAGACAAGGGATTTCTGTCCAGTTATATGCCGTCAGTCGGACTTTGCATGGGCGTAGGTACTGCTTATACTTGTCACGTGGATACATGTCTCGTATGACCCGAAGGGGAAGATATTTCCTCCAGCTCCGGTGTCTATCTTCACCTTCAGTCGATGTTGCCCCTTCATCGATGGGCATATGATGTTCAACACTGCAAACGCCTCATCGCCTATTGGAGGCACTCTGTCCAGACTTGAAATGGTGATGGTATTGAAAAACATATTAGATCCTTCATCTTGACTGTCGCAGTACAATGCATAACCCCCTTGGGACTGTTGCCGTACCTCGTCAACCTGTTTGTATTTGCCACCTGACAATTTAGATGGCCGTAGATTACCACCCTTAGACCTACAACACTTTGCCCAGTGCCCTTTCTTGCCGCACTTCTTGCATGTGTCGCGATATGCCGGGCATTGCTTGGGCTTGTGAAACAAAGCACATTGGCCACAAGGGTTTTGTCTCTCCTTATCTTGCTGCTTTTGTTTCGTTGTCCCTGTTGTCTTGACTGCAATTATATTGCAAGACTTGGGCTCTAAATCTGCAATGCACTGTCTGCCTGCCGCAATGGCCTCAAACTGCCTGCCTAATGTAAGCGCCTCTGGAATGGTGTATCCCGCAGGCTTCTGTAGAAGCTCTCACTGTAAACCTTCATAGGGCGTTGACGCGTTTATCAACTCAATGATTCTTTCATTGAGCTCGGGATCATTGAAGTTACATTGGAGACTCTTTTCTCGACACCGGGTCACAAATTGATCGAGCAATTCTTCCAGTTTCTGGCGATACCACATCAACTCCAATCTGTGGACTCTGAAATTCACCTTCGTCCTCAACTAGCCCTCAAAGAATGTCCATATTTCCTCTGGCTTGTTTTGATCCTCTTCACTCAAACCTGACACATTCAAACGACGGAGTCCTTCTACTCCTAAGGCAAGTTTTATCTTTGTTGCCTGCTTAGACACCGATGTGATTTCTAAGTCTTGCAGGCAGTTTCATCCTCTGTTTGAACAAGGAGAACTAATTGGCAATGTCTGGCACTTGCCAGTTCATTTCAGATAACCGAGTCATGTTACTTGCCATATATGGCGTAAACACGGTAACTTGAAATATTAAATTTGGATTAAAAACAAACGTATCACGGTCTCTCCGGTCGCCGCGCCTCCGTGTGTGGCCGTTCTCTCCAGTCGCCGCGCCTCCGTGGATGGCCGGTCTCTCCAGTCGCCGCGCCTCCTGGGTGGCCGGTCTCTCCAGTAGCCGCGCCTCCATGTGTGTCTAGTCGATCCGCCTTCCGAACTCAGGCCTGCACAAGGTTGGGGCGCGACGTGGGCCTTCACTCACCACCCTCAGTTGCTTGCAGTATTCCGTCGGTAGCTCGGCGCTGACCTCTAACCAGGTACTTACATATGTAGTGGCCCTGTCGAGATGCATTCCTGGCATTCTTTACTGAGCTGGAAAGCGTCCATTTTCTAGGGCTTTCTTTCATCTCATTTTATTTATTTATTTATTTATTTATTATTTTTTACCTTGCTACGGCTAAATCACACAAACTGCTGCCACCATGTTGTGCTTCGTAGTCCGGTATCTGTTATACCATTGTTATGACTCTGGAATGACCACAAGTACACGTATTTAGGGGTTTGAAGCCGGGCATGAATTAAGGCTCAGTTTATTACATGGCCACCTGGAACGAGAGTGCCAGGTCATAATACGTCATTCCCATATATACATGTTGCTACTCGGGCAAACAAAGTAATCCTTGCGATAAAACAAAATAGTCCTTGCAATATCACAACAGCAGCATCTCTGGAGAAAATGGATGGGTGATACTACACCCTTCCTTGGACATCTGATGCCCGTTCTGTTTTGTTCAGGCCCTTTCTTACCTCCAGTTCGCTCCCTTCTATTTTCAGTCTGAAGCGGGGCCCTGACCCAAAACATCACCCATCCTTTTTCTCCAGAGATGCTGCCTCCAGCATTTTGTGAATATCTTCGATATATTCCAGCATTTGCAGTTCCTTTCCACACTACCCTATGAATTATGGATTTACTTTGATTGCACCATGGACATTGACGTTTATGCACTTGTTTTGGAGTTACCAATTTATTCTTTATTTTGGTGCATTATAAATTATCTATGTAGACAGCGATACATGCCTGTTATGCTGTTGCAAGTAAGTGTTTCAGTGTTCCGTTGTTGGTTCATATGGCAATTAAAATCTCTTGACTTTAGTTTTGTAGAATTTCTGTGTAATTTATGTACAATTTGGTTGTCTATGTGCTCGTGTTGCTGCTCAACACAAGATTTTTGTACCTGTCCCTCACTGTACTTTTGCATATATCAATAAACTCAACTTTGACTTCACTGTATATAGTTGAAGGACAACTACCTATTTATTTTTTTCACATTTACTCAATAATAACATTTTATTTTGTTTCAATTCTTCAAAGAATTAACTCCCAATTACAAATTCAGTTCAAGAGTGTGGACCAATAGAAATCTGGAGAAGGAAAAATATTAATTACATCAAATACTAAGAAATAACATGGAAAAAAGTAAAAGTAGCAAAATCTTTAACAAACCAATCATAAATATATTCCATCCACAACTATTGCACGTCATATAGTTCTGCCTTTCTTGCCAACTTAATGTGAAATTCAAATTTCATACCTAGATTCAACATCAGTTTTCCAAGCTTCTAAAAGTGCCCATTCATAGAAAAGAGATAGATAGCAGATAGATATCAAACCCTGTTCTCCCCATCATTTTCTGTTTTATCCATTAAGTTTCTGTCCAGACTTTAAAGTGCTCACCCATCTTCTTAAAACATTTCCCCTTTTCGTCTCCAAGCATCAGGATTATTGCATCATCTACCAGCTACACTCAGGCAACTCCCCATGGTTCTTTGGCAAGACCTCCGAAACCCAGGATTTCTATCATCTCAAAGAAACTGGCATTAGGAAACACCTCAACTCTCAGTTCCTCTCCAAGTTCTGTCTGGGACATTCCTTCATTATCCATTAAATTCTCAAGCTTTGGCAATAATGATCGTGACTTCACTATAAAGGCTCCAAATCACTTCACCGTCACCTTCAAGCGAAATTAATACAGCCTATGAACATTCTATGTGCAATTTAAAATGAGCATTTTAGATAGCAAATGAAAAATATGGAATTACTTAATTAACAACAATGGTATCACAAAATACTGGAGTAACTCAGTAGGTCAGGCAACATCTAGGAGAGAAGGAATGGGTGACGTTTCGGGTCGAGACCCTTCTTCAGACTGAGGAAGGGTCACGACCCAAAATGTCACCCATTCTTTCTCTCCTAGATACTGCCTGACCTGCTGAGTTACTCCAGCATTTTGTGATACCTTCGATTTGTACCAGTATCTTCAGTTATTTTCCTAATTAACAACAATAATTCCTCATGCACAGTTTTATATCTCTACAAAAATCTTTTTGGTTAACTCCGTGACCAGACAAAACAATAAAACCAATTCCTGCTTTGAAACTAAGGTGCATGTGAGTGAATGGGTCTAGAATTTCACAAACTAATGAACACTAAATAGGTCAACTGCTCGAACCATAGTATGAAAGCAAATGGAGTAGTGCAATTTACTAGACAAAATTGATGAATGGTGCTGCCAAAAGAAGCTGAATTATCTTTTTCTGCTTTAGAGGAATCATTAGCCACACACAAACAAATACATTTTCATGGATTCTCCTCAGAGACATACATCCCTTCTGCCCAATTCGTTCATGGTGTCCAAGATGCCCCATCTAAGCTGGTCCAATTTGCCCCCATTTGGCCGAATTCTTTCCTATCCATGCACATCCAAGAATCGTTGAAATGTTGTTACCTCCTCTGGCAGCTCATTCCATATACCCACAACCCTCTGTGCGAAAATGTTTTCCCTCAGGTTCCTATTAAATCTTTCTCCTCTCATATAAAGCCTATTTCCTTCAGTCGTGATTCCCCTAAGCTTGGTGAGAGACTCTGTGCATTCATCCTGTCAATTACCCTTGTGATTTTAAACACTCATCTATCGACCTCATGATTATAAGATCACCCTTTAGCTTCCGGAGCACCAAATAATTAAGTCCTAACTTGCCCAAGCTCTCCCTATTACTCATGCCTTTTAGTCCTAGCAACATCATCGTAAATCACTTCAGCTATGAGATTTAAAGAACAAACCACTCCATTCAAACTGTTCTCTGCAATAGATCACTTAGAAAGACATTTACTCATTCAGGAGGATTTCATTCAGAAACTTCTGAACTTCAGGAGCCAGTTCAGAACTGCCCTCAGTTTGCCACAAAGGCAACTTGGGTTTCGGACAATGCCAACATTGCATTTATCACCACAGATTTGTTGGACTCTATGAGTAGACTACAAGTAGCACTAAGAGAAGGAAGGTATCAGAAACAGGGCAGAAACTCCTTCATTCTTGGAAGAGGAAATAAAGATTCCCATTCCCAAAACTTATTCCTTGAGTGTGTTCAATGAGCTGAGCTCATTTCTCTAGCTTTCGATACCACATTTCAGAGATTTTTATGCATTGAAGCTTTAGGAAGGTCACTGATGATCTCTGCGAAGGAAAAGTAATCTTTTGTCTATTTTTCTTACAACAGATTGTCACACTGAGCAGACAAATGGATTTATTGCACTTGAAGGTTTCCATAGATACAGGAGATGACATGCTGAACTTCTGTGGCATTGTAATCCTATTATGATTGCTTCTCATATTTCACTCACCCTGAATTCGAATGATCGAGGCTCTCCCTCATTTGCATTTGCACTTTTATTTGTGCTGCACATAGTTTAATGGCAATCATTTTAACAATCTGAACCCAAGGGAGCACACCTTCTTGGTCATAGCAACTTTTTGGTAGCATCTACACTGCTCTAGGGACATGGTGCGGCATTCAGTTTCTGAGTTCTCATGGATAAAGATTACCATCCAATTTCCACTGTGCACTTCAACTGCATTTACAGTTACTTCTGAAAACTTTAGCCCTGTCTACAAATAAACTTGGAGGAAACTGCCACAATTTACATTTTTTTAAATTTAAAATCGTTGAAAACATTAGTGACGCAATGATGATGGTTTCCGATGGGCACAGTGACGGACGCACCACACATCTCTGTCCTCCATTCAGCTGGCAAGCTCCTCTTTTGTCTCTACATATGCGTCTTCCATCAACATCTTCAGCATCATCTTGTTTGGTCATCCCGGGTTCCGTCTTCCATAGGTGGGTTCCCACAGCACAACCTTGTTTGCTGGTATTTCTGGATGGCGGTCACAATGACCAGTGGGCCTCATCCTTCTCGACCTGATATTCTCGGTCAGAGGTGGAATCTCCCCATAGAGCTGGGTGTTGGTGATGTACAACTGATATTTTGAACTTTTCTGAGCATTCGGGTGAAGACACAATCAAGAGACTTGGACAATGCTCGAGTGAGAGTCCATGCCTCACACCCGTACAATAATATTGTCTCTACAGTTGCATGGAAGAATCTCAGTTTGAGACCCTTAGACATCCGAGATGTCCAGATTATCCCAATGTTATTGAGGGCCTTCCATGCGAGCGCTTTCCGGACCTTGATGTCATTCTCCGAACTCTGCATCCTCACTCCCAGGTACTTGAAGTCCTCCACTTTCTTGAGAGATGCACCGCCATTGGTCTTAAGAGGCTCATGGTCACCATCGTTGAACGCCATGTACGTCTTCTTGGCATTGAGGTGGAAGCCTACTTTCTCACACTCCGTCTCGACCCTGCCAAACAGCTCCTGTGCCTCCCCAATTTGGTCTGACAGCAGGACGATGTCATCAGCAAAGTCGAGGTCTGACAAGTTGACTGACCCGATTCTTCACAAACGCCTTGTGGTGATTGTGAAGCCAAGGTCCTCGTGTTCCTTGAGTGCCTGCCTCCTTGCATAATCAAAGACAATGACAAAGAGAAAGGGTTGTAGCGCCTGCCTCCCTGTAAGATCCCTGCGAGGATTTTGAACACTTTGCTCTCGCAATCCGGGGTGACAACCTTGGCGGTGGTGCCCACGTGCATATCCTCAATGGCTCTCAGGAGACGAGGAGGAATACCACAAGCCTTCATAATCCTCATCATTTTGCATGGATGAATCGAGTCAAACGCCTTCTTGAAGTCAATGAAGGTTAGGACGGCCAGCAGTTTGTTATTCTTCACCTCAATGATTCTTCAGAGGGCAAGGATCTGTGTGACCGTGTTCCTCTTCTCTCCGAAGCCATTCCGATTGTAACGCAGCTTCGGGTTGATAGCCGCCCTAATCCGGTTGAGAATCAAGCGGTTGTAGACCTTGGCCAAGACACATGTCAGGCTGATGCCACGGTAGTTGTCAGTCTTGTTCAGGTTCCCAGATTTGGGGACGGGGATGATGTTGGATTGCGACCATTGTGTTGGCTTGTCATTCGTCATTAGGGCTGTGTTGCAGAACTTGAGCATGATGTCATCGAGCTCACAGTTTTGCAACACCTCGGGAGGGATGATATCAGGGCCTGGACTCTTCCCTTGCTTCAGCGAGGTCTTCACTTTTCACAGCTCCTCCAAGGTAAAGGGGCCGTTGTGAATCTGTACATCCATGAGGACAGTCTCAATCTCCTCATCTTCCTCAGTGACTGTTGGAGGTGATCCGTAGGTTCTTGAAGTGGGTGAACCACGTGTTGATTCGGTCCTCTGGAGAATTCCCGTTGACTTGACCTGACTTGGCCTTCCTCCTGCTACTGATCTCATTCACGACCCGCCATGCCTTGCTATACCGCTTGCCTTCGTTGGCAGCCTCTACTCCCTCTAACATGCTTGCAACCTCCTCCTCCTTCAGTTTGTCGTACACCTCAAAGAGTTGGGATTTAGCTGCCTTCAGGTCCTCCTTGAGCTGCTCATTCCTGCTCCTAGTGTAGACCTCTTGGCATTCAACAATACTTTCCGTGCTACAATAACTTGCAGGTGCTCAGAGTTGCGACTTCTCTTCACACGCTTCACTTTGGGTAGACTCTACATTGCTTCAGAGTTGGCTTCTATGAACCGTTCGTAGCGAGCCGTAGCATTTTCCCTCGCCTCAGCTCCTCCCCTCTCCTCTTCCTCCTCCTCTTCTTCTCGTTTCTCCTCTTCCAGCATCTGGAAGTGGTTCACCACCTCTACTGTGTATTGGGCCTGTAAATCTGGTCGAGAGGAAAACAACTTCCAGTCCACTTTTCCCTTGGGCCCTATAGATTTAGGCTGCCTCAGGCTAAGCATCACTCGCATTGTTATCACCTGGTGATCCGAGCTCGCGGTCTCAAAAGTGCTGTGCGTTTCAGCGTCCATGACACTGTTGCGCCATTTGCGTCGCACCATGATGTAATCTAGCTGGCGCTTTTTTTCTGTGCACCGGTCCTGATGTGTCCACAGCTTTCCTCGTTGCTTCGTGAACAAGGTGTTGACTGCTAGGAGACTGTACTCCTGGAGAAAGCTGGCTAGGTGTTGACCATTCCAGTTAATGTCACCAGTGTGATAGGTGTAACAGACATCCTCCGGTCCAAGGCGGGCAATGAAGTCCCCAAGCACAGCCAGAAAATTGTGCGCAGGTACTCGCTCCATCACAACTTGGAGGATAGAGTAGAATTGTTCCACTTCGGCCTCAGGGCTGCTGTTGTGAGGGGAGTAGCATAGTATGACAGTGGTGACAGGGTTACCACTAAACTCAGCAATAAGGACTCGAGGACTGACAGAGTGGACGCCCTGTAGCGCGTTCCTTGCTCTCCGACTCAATAGCAGACCCACTCCTCCCAGAGCAGAGTTGTTTATAGGACCTCTCCACACTGACAATGTGATGAGGTCCATGCCATCCGCTTTGTCAAACTTGATCTCCACATCTCGGTGGACACGACAATGCTCTTGAATGCCCAGGACATCAACCCTGCATCTCCGACTACACGCTGCCATCTCAGTAGACCTTGACTCTTCACGAATAGTTAAAGCATCGAAAGTTGAAAACATCAATAGCTTCTTGCACTTAAGAAGGGGTGCAGCCGCCTTAGTCCTCGCACAAAGTTGACAATAATAGCACTGACCAGCTTCAACTGAGGGATGGAGCACTTCTCAGCCACTTATCCAGGAGTAACAAATTCACTGGCATTATTGGCAAGTTACTTATATTCAAATGCATTCTGATTCTCAAACATTCATCTTAATCTCAGTATCAAACCTTCACCCTAATTATTCCTGATTAATGAAAGGCATGGCAGAATTTACTTTATTATTACCAGCTGTGCTCATGTGAATTTCTCAGCATACACGAGAATCGTTCATTGCAATCAAGTGAATTAATTAAGGATTTTCATAGAAACAATGTGATTTTAATCTGTAGTCCTAAGAGGTCAACAATTGAATGACAATTGGTATGAAAACATTTATGAAACATAAAACCTATGATTTCCTTGCACACAACTGCATTACAACAAATTCTGAAGCTGGGTTGCCTTGTTATGTGTTGTTGTTATTATTAGTATTATTATTATTATTATTATTATTATTGCGAAGCAGTAGAATCCAACGACATCTGTCATTTGCGGTTCAGGCACAAATTTTAAAGAAACAGATAACTTACCAGAGAAACAAAAAAAATAATTTTGGACTAAATTTTGTTAGGATGTTAGCATAATTCTAAATATATCAACTCTTAAATTGTAAAACAAACTCCAATTTCCAATACCTCATGAATCTATCAACTTTCAAAAATTAAATGTTCAAAAAGGTAGATTAAGACTTTAATGCAATTGTTATCATAAATATATACGGAATCCCTATTCACAAATAATCTAAATAACAAAGTGTAAAGCAGCAATTCCAATGAATAGGATGAGGAATTAACTTCAAGTCCTCATGAAACTATTTTAGCAGTATTTTGTATTTCAAACTTTACAATCACAAGCATGAATTCTAGGCTGCGGCTCTCTGGCAGTCTGTTTGTCTTTTTTTCCTTTTTTGTTGTTGTTTGTGTCGGTGTTGGGATGGTTTTTGTTTCTGTTTTTGGCTCTGTATGTGTGGGGGGTGGTGTGGGGGGTGGGGCGGGGGGTGGGGGAACCTTCTTTTATTAGGTCTCTTCCCCGGGGCGCAGCTCGGCCGCGGGGCCTACCATCGCCCGGCGCGGCTCGGCCGCTGGACTTAACATCGCCGGCGCGGCTCGGCCGCGGGACCTAACAGTGCCCGGCGCGGCTCGGCCGCGGGGCCTTCCATCGCCCGGTACGGCTGCGGGACGGTTCAGTGCCCGGTGCGGCTCGACCGCAGGACTTAGCAGCGGCCGCGGGGCCTTCCATCGCCCAACGTGGCTCGGCCGCTGGACTTAACATCGCCGGCGCGGCTCGGCCGCGGGACGTTTCGGTGCCCAGTGCGGCTCGGCCGCGGGGCCTTCCATCCCCTTGCGGGGGCTGTGCGTGTCGGTCGCCTCGGTAGGGGTCGAGCTGCCTGTCCGTGGGCGCGGGGGGAAGAGAGTGGAAGAGAGTGGAAGTTTTGTTGCCTTCCATCACAGTGAGGGGGTGTTTGGAGTCACTGTGATGGATGTTTGTGTTGGGGTCGTGTGTCCTGTGTTCTTTTCTTTTTTGCTGTGTCTTGTGACTGCTGAAATTTCGTTCGGTATTTATACCGAATGACAATAAAGTTCTGTTATACTGTTATGTTATACTGTTATTTGCCACTCATGTGAATTTACACCTTTTCGAAATACCAAGCCTAGTTTAGAAATGGAGAAGCATTTCCATAACTCAGCTAAAGCTTACAACGTAGCACAGAATCATGGTACAGCTGCCCAGCAATGTCCTTGCTCTATTGACTTGAGTCTGCCAATTCTGACAAAGCCAAGCATATCTGGGCAAAACCATTTCAGAGGAAACCAAAACCCAGAATGGGATTTTCGGTAATGGCTGAATTGCATGCATTAATTGCTTACACCAGGCAAATTAATGGTCGGCCACCAGGTAAAGTCCACTAAAGTGCGATCAAAGATAGTCCGAGTTTCTCCAATGAGGTAAACAATAGCTCAGGACTGCAATCTAGTTGTTGGTAAGATGGTTCAGTTGCATGATAACAGCCTGGAAGAAACTGTCTCTCAATCTGGAGTTGTTTCAGGGACAGTTTCTTCCCATGTTATCATGCAACTGAACCATCTCACTCACAATTAGAGAGCAGTCCTGAGCTACAATCTACCTCATTGGACACCCCCAGACTATCTTTGATCGGACTTTATCTTGCACTAAACATTGTTCACGTTATTCACTTTATCACGTATCTGTACACTGTGGATGGTTCGATTGTAATCATGTATCGTCTTTCCACTGACTGGTTAGCACACAACGCTTTTCACTGTACCTTTATGTGACAATAAACTAACCTCAAATTATTAACTAGTACATACTCCTGAGAATGTCAAGACTGCATGTGGACATGTAGAAGACACAAATGGTAGAGTAACTCAGCGGGTCAAACAGCATCTCAGGAGAATATGGATGGATGATGTTTTGGGTCGGGAAGAGTCCAGAACCGAAACGTCACCTATCCATCTTCTCCAGAGATGCAGCCTTTCCTGCTGGGTTACTCCAGCACTTTGTGTCTGCATGTAGGCATGATGCGCTGAAGAGCCTGTTTCTGTGCTTCAATGTTCTCACACACATTTCTTAATTATATAAACATTGCATCTAGAATTCCCTATCTAAAACTTTTGAAGGTGGCACAATAACTATCAGAACCGCACGTTCAACAAGGCAGCTGACCAACATGCACCTTAAGACATAACTATTGTAGCTTACCAGCATCAATCACAACCCGAAAAACCAAATGCCATTAGGTTGGCCTAAAATAATAAAATTTTCAGCTCAAATGAATTAGAACACGTTATAGCAAAGTGGAGATGTTAAAATATGCTGTGATGGATGTTTTATTTTTCCAAAAGAAGTGCATTTGTTGTCGCTTACGCGGCTTTTGTAACAAAAGCAAATATTTCAGCGATGAAGCTACCGTATGTGGGCAAATAATTTGCAAAACCCAGAGCTGAGCATTCTTTAAAATGGCCATTTAAGGCATTTATGAAGGAAATACACAAAGCTGTCATAAGCTGCAAAGATTTTTAAAAACAGATGACATACTGTAAACATTATTTAGTTGAAAAGAATGCTTCTTCAGAGCAATCTCATTAAGGTTGCTGACAGAAATAGTCACTTCGAGTGTGCAAAATTGCTCATCTTTTATAAGTAACATGCATGGAACTGAATTTAAAAAATGGCATTCATACCCACAGAGATGTCAATTTACAAACTCCATACTTAAAGGCAGACCAGCAGCTTATATTATAACATATTACAAAGTACATAAAATACAACTTTTGAAAGATCTTGTAAGTAAATGCCAAAATAAAAGCTTGCATTAACTATTCAGGTCACATCTTAAAACAAATCAGTGTCATAGGTTTTCTCTAGAGACGACCTATTATTGCTGCGGCTTGGGTTATTTTACTTTTTTTTTAGCACAACTATTTCCTGCCAAAGATTAGTATAGTGACTTTCAGTAGCCAATCACGTTGGTCTTTATATTAGCCACATATCGAGTGCATGCTGCATGCTCTTTGGAAAGTGTAATCATCAATTTTATTATAGAAAACAGATGTGTTGGGAAAAGGGGGAGGTGGTTAGAGGTAATAAAATGCAATCTCTAGGAAAAGAAGCTCAGCAAATGCACAAGGCCTATTTGAAAGCTTCCATCAGATGCACAAGTGGTTTGCAAAATATCTTTCCCATTGCCTTGCCAGGATCTCATGGCAATGACATGTTATAAAGCAACAGTGTGCAAAACAAGCAGTTTTGGGCACTGAATATGTGCAAACATATCTGCTCCTTCTAATATGCTGCCAGTGTCAAATGTCTTATTTTGTTCTTTGTTCAGTACAACATTGTACAGAAGCAGAACATAAGGTTCTGTAAAGTAAAGCAAATCTAACACATTATATAAAACTCAAGCTTTGAAAATCTCAACCCTTGCTCTGAAATAATGACTGCTTCAGATGGTGATGTAGAGACGAGAGGACACCACTGACAAATTCTATGGTATCAAATCAGCAATACTGAGATTGTTTCAGTCCCGCTGTGCACTGAAGGCAGACTGTTTTTGCAGAATCGGCTTATCAATGGATACGCAGTGTCTTATGGGTTCTCAAAGATTTGAATGCAGCACATTTCTCACCTTATACTGATGGAAGAATATCAGATGTGTAATTGTGTAGATTCTCTCTACCCTGCAATGTCTCTTAGCTTCTTGATTCTGAATATATTATTGTGAATAGTATTTCTAAATAAAATTTGAAAAAATACATTTAAATGATATATATTAAGATATCATAGATTCATATTCTCCGAGATCTTCGGTTTCCTCCCACACTCCAAAGACGTACAGGTATGTAGGTTAATTGGCTGGGTAAATGTAAAAAAAAAAAATTGTCCCTAGTCGGTGTAGGATAGTGTTAATGTACGGGGATCACTGGGCGGCACGGACTTGGAGGGCCGAAAAGGCCTGTTTCCGGCTGTATATATATGATATGATGATGAAATACATAGACAATAGGTGCAGGAGTAGGCCATTCGGCCCTTCGAGCCAGCACCACCATTCAATGTGGTCATGGCTGATCACCCACAATCAGTACCCCCTTCCTGCCTTCTCCCCATACCCCTTGATTCTGCTAGCCCTAAGAGCTCTATTTAACTCTCTTTTGAATGCATTCAGTGAATCGGCCTCCACTGCCTTCCGTGGCAGATAATTCCACAAATTAGCTCTCTGTGTGAAAAAGTTTTTCCTCATCTCAGTTCTAAATGGCCTACCCCTTATTCTTAAACTGTGGCCCCTGGTTCTGGACTCCCCCAACATTGGGAACATGTTTCCTGCATCAAGTATGTCCAATCCCTTAATAATCTTATATGTTTCTATAAGATCCCCTCTCATCCTTCTAGATTCCAGTGAATACACGCCCAGTCGCTCCATTCTTTCATCGTATAACAGTCCCGCCATCCCGGGAATTAACCTCATGAACCTACACTGCACTCCCTCAATAGCAAGAATGCCCTTCCTCAAATTAGGAGACCAAAACTGCACACAATACTCCAGGTGTGGTATCACCAGGGCCCTACTCCTGTATTCAACTCCTCTCGTTATGGCCAACATGCCTTTAGCTTTCTTCAACCACCTCCTGTACCTGTATCCAGGTTTGTCCCTTCCACAAACTACATATATGTCATAAGGATAAAGTTTCTTACACAATAGTCCTCCCAGTAACAAAAAATGCTGAACACTCCTGTCTTCATCATTGAGGTAACTAACTGCTGGTTCAGGCATATACAGAAGATAAAAGATGGACTGTGTGGTGAAGTGGTCTGAACTAGTAGACCAGCAGGTGGCCAAAGGTCTACTTAACCATTTTAGTAAAATAGATATTAAAGTTCTCAATAACCGAATATAAATGACAATAAGCTGGGAAATAGCACCATCAGCACCTGTGATTTTAGCAGTTCCACAGTGGTCAGTGCAGTAAGGATGGCCATAGAACTAGAAATTAATCTACATCATCAGCCAATTAAATCTTCATTTGTGGTAATGAAGCAATTCCCAGAATCTGCTCTTCAATGAAAACTGTGTACTATATCTTCTCACAGAAGTTTCAAACTGTGGCATGCTGTAAAGATAGTTGTATAAATCCCCAATCACACCCTTTTGCAGACTTCAACCTTTCTTGCAGAATCAGTGTACATTTCCCCATACCGTCTCCATCATCTGATTGGTCCCTTCAAAAGACCTAAACAATTGATAATTTATTTAAAAACTCTCCTACCAATTGCTCTCTCATTCAATTATAAATCAATTTGAAATGTTAAAGCTTCCCCAGCCAAAGTAAAAACTTTAAATAAAAAATATTTCCCAGGTTTCAGTTTAAAGATTATTGATTTGGTGGTAACAGTCGAACGGACGATGGTAAAAACTAAGTCATATTTTTTCAAACAAAAATGTAAGCTTGAACTTTTTCAGACGTGACAAAAACGATGCCAGTACTCCTACACCGAAGGATCACCTGTGACGTGGTGTGGTGAGGCTGCTTGCCAGGACTGGTGTTGGGTGGATCGGGCGGGGCAAGTGGTGAAGTCACTCAGTGCTGAAGTATGGGGCTCAAGGCACGGAAGTGCAGTTGATTGCTGGCATTAGCAACACTTGCTCCATGGATTGACAAACTGCCCATATCTTAGGGTCCCTATCATCACCTCGCGACGAAAGCCACAGTCACCCCTCTGTTTGGCTGCGGAGCTCTCTCCTGCTTGGAAGTTTCTCAATGGTTACAGGCTCAACAGTAGTCACTGCACTTGTAATCATAGAAAAATCTCCATGTTGGAAGACAGCAGCATCCGTTGCAGTGACAGCCAGGGAACCACTTCTCAGCTCTGTATGGCTATACTGCTCACCACTGCCCACCCGACACCAGGACTCACAAGCAGCTTCTCCACACTGAGATGCAGCTGAGTCAATGCTACAATCTGAAGATTACCAGCAGGTTTTTTGTGCTAGGATACCAGAGTAACAATGTCAGTAACGCATCTTTCTATTTAATGATGCCATTATGATCATTTTTAGGATTGGGATTTTACAGATTGGTACAAGGTGGGATTTAGCATTCCATAAACAATTAGTGTTGGCATTTGGGTGCTGATTCTATTAATGCTCTTGTTTCTGGGAACACATCCTGAGCATTAAAAATTCATTTGTTGGATTGGCACGACAGATTGGTAAAAGGTGGGATTTAGCATTCCATAAACAATTAGTGTTGGCATTGTTGATGTACACAATTTACAAACTCCATTTGGATTTGGAGCATGTTGGTGATGCAAAGGAAGATTATGGAAAAAATACAATAATAAAATTGCAGAATGAGTATTCAGATGAATGAATTCCTGCCAGTATTTAAGTAGGGAATACAATAAACATTATATTATAGGAAAATGGAGACAGAAGCAGGATATGGAAATACAGTGAGTATAATCTCTGATTAACACACGAGTAATTCAGAATTAAATGCAACCATGGGAAAATGGAATTTAAATTCAGTGGATAATGTGGAAATGAAAAGAAAATGATCACAAAACTGCCAATGAAGAAAATTGGGCATAGTTCCCAGTTTGGCCAACATGCAACTCCAGTATCACTGACACATGCTATAAATCCCAAATTAAAGCAGATCTTGGTGAAGTATCACTGACGTATAATATTTCTCTCACCACAGATGTTGCTTGACTTACCCAGCATTTTTGCTTTGTATTCCAGGCTCCCAAATTGACAGAGCAAGGAAACTCTTTTCAGACTTTGAACTAGGATTGAAAGATGAGGTTGCACACATTGTTTATCCCCAGATATCTTGATTTCAGAAGTTTAATAAGGCACTTTTATATTATTGTAGCCTGACTTTGGGTGCTGTCTGCGTGGAGTTTGCACTTTCTCCCTGCCTGCATGGGTTTCCTCCGGGTGCTGTGACTTCCTCCCACATCCCAAAGATGTGTGGGTTTGTAGGTTGATTGGCCTCTAAATTGCCCCCAGTATTTAAGGAGTGGATGCGAAGGTGGTCATTACGGACTCGGTGGGCCGAAGAGCCTGCCTTGGATGCTACATCGCTAAACTAAACTATTCCTGCTTCTTTTTCAATAGACAATAGACAATAGACAATAGGTGCAGGAGTAGGCCATTCGGCCCTTCGAGCCAGCACCACCATTCAATGTGATCATGGCTGATCATTCTCAATCATTTTCTTACACTCATTCACGAAGATTAACAAATCTTGTTAAATCATAATTAAGCTGTTGGAATGAAACAGCTAAAGAGCATAACATCTATATACTAAAAGTCTTGTTTGTTTGTTTGTTTGTTTGTTTGTTTGTTTGTTTGTTCCCGAACTACAGCCAAACCAGGACACGAAAGCACGACAATTTTAGGCCCACCTTACTCACCGTCGTCCCTTTGGTGCTAATGGAAGAAGTTTCATTGAAATCGGTTATAGTTTTGAAGTTATTCACATTTTAAAGTTTAAATTAATCTCCTAGGGAGGAGGGGGGGGGGAAGGAGGAGGGAGGGTAAGGGGGGGTTGAGGGGGGTGGAGTGGGGGGGGAGGGGAAGGGGGAGGGGAAAGGAGGAGGGAAAGTGGGGAGGGGAGGGGAGGGGGAGCGGGAGAGGAAGGGGGAGAGGGAGGGGGGTGCAGGGAGGGGGGCAGGGGGCCAGGGGGGCTGGGGGGAGGGGGGGGGAGGAGAGGGTGCTGCACCAATGCAGGAGAGGTTTGGGCCCAATGGTCCACTTGGTCTAGTAGGTTGATAAAAATGTCAGATTTGGGAAGACACAATTCAATCACAACTTCTTAAATGAGTGAGCAGAATAAACCAGTCTGAAGAAGAGTCTCGACCCGAAACGTCGCCCATTCCTTCTCTCCTGAGATGCTGCCTGACCTGCTGAGTTACTCCAGCATTTTGTGAATAAATACCTTCGATTTGTACCAGCATCTGCAGTTATTTTCTTACACAGATTTAAGAGGAAGATCAGTAACTTTAACCTGATGTGATGAAAAGGATAGTTGGAACGAATATCTCTTCATATCCTAGTCTCAAAGGTATGCAGATAAATTAATATTACAAAAAGACCCTGTTTTCACAGATCTCTGTTTCATAAAGTAAACATATTTCCGTTTGGTACATATTTTTTCACTTTTTTTCATATTAGATTGATTCTCAAGTACTAAACATGCTCTGATGCACAATTTTAATATTTGAAATAACTAGGAGTAATAGGTACTGAATCTATTAGATCACATGACCCTTTGGCCAGAGTTCTCAAGCCACATAATGATTGCTTTTCTTGTGCTGCCAATCACTGGCTGTTTTCCAGTTCTGCCTCATGTTTTAGTAGTCAAGTTAAAAGTACCCAAACATCATTCAACCAATTTACTAATTCTACAGGGATCATTAGCACTTAGCACCAATACAGTACGTGAGGGAGGTATTTAAAGTATTGCACGGTTCGTGTTTTTAAAAGTAAGATGAAGAATTTTAGTGCAGTCATATTCATTAACACAGTTACATGTCCCTTCACCAACAACTGCAAAATCATCAGAATTTCATTGGCACCTAACAGTTTATTTAAAATGTACAAAACACTTTCTGCACCTCAATTTTGCATGCTCTCAAAGCCAGAGTCACTGAGACAAACAAGGAAACTATCATAACGACTAAAAATTCCGTGGAAATTGTTGCATTCTTCGTCAAAGCCTGATTTAAACTGCACTTTGATATGTCCCAATTCAAACTTCGTGCCAGTAGAAGACGAACAAACAACACATGCAGAATTTTAGGACTAATTTCTCCTTCCCTCCTCTGTTTCTTTTGGGTAACAAACCCACAACATCGATTACTCAGCTACAGAATCCCTCAGGGTTAGTGGAAATGTGGAGGACCAGATGATTAATGACTCAGCTCTGGAGGCCAGAGTGCTGCTGCAGAATGTTACCCTAGCAAAGCCAGAGATTGGAACATCTGCAATGCTGAGGTTTAGCTGACATTGTGCAAGACATAAACAGATGGAACTGAAAATAATTTAACTTAAAATGCTGAGATTTTCTCTGTTTACTCATGAACGCATCAACTGTAATCCATTTCATTCACCAAAGTGATTAAAATTGGGTAGATTCGTACAGAAAAGGTCGAATTCTTTGAGACCAGTTGTAGCAAATGACGACAAAACGCAAACTGTTTGGAAAAACTTTAACATCTGGATAAATGCATCACTATTAAACTGCATATGTTTCCAAGTCACTTGTAAAACACAAAGACTGTTTTAGCATGGAATACCCAAATGCACCCAATGTGACGGCTAGACATTTGACACATAAAACAATTTAAAATTTATCAAACCAACAAGAATGGAACAATTAAATGAAAGGAACATAACAAAATAACATTATGCTTAAAAGTGAAACTGTACAGATCTATTCATGAGAGCAAAATATAGATTAAGTTTTAGTGAGCCTCACAGTGCTAAAATTTCCATTTAAATAACATAAATAAGTAGATTGCTCATAAAGGTAAATTCAGCTTTTCTACTCCTCTGGTTTATTCATTTTACTTCATTTTAGATTAATGTTTTGGAGGCTTGGGAATCATGTTGTTTCAGGGCATTTTGTCCCTCGGGTGCCTGTAAGGAATCTTACTCACAGATAAAATGCCAGCCAAAAACCTGAAACACATTTATTCAGACTGGAAGGGAAAAAAAAGTAAAACAACCTCATGACTCCATAATGAACTTCACATTTCTCGTGGGACTTGACTTCTGACACAAGGAGTGGGCCAAATCAGAACCAGAGTGAGGGCCCCCAACATGAGCCTGGTTTTAATTAGGCCGCGTAGAGGAGCTCTTCGACAGAAACTCATCAAGTTGAATAGTTCATACACATAACCTCCTGTGGGCCCAGGCAAAGCTAACACTGTGTGGCAGTGTCTTTGAAATAAATGTTTCTGTTATACCAGCAGTAGAGACTCATTTATACAGAACATTAGCCCTCTGACATTCAGTATAACAAAATGTTATTCATGGATGCTACAGTGACCTAATGCAACACAAAATCACATGCTGCTGCTATTCTAGACTATTTCTCCTAGTTAATCAGGACATTCCAGAATGCAAGTCACATTGGGGAGCAGGTAATACTTTAAACTGAACCAATCCAAATTAATTACCTTCATTTTGGCTCAATTTTGATTTGGAGGAATGATCATAACATACAATATTTTACTGCTGCGAATGGGTGACCATGCACAAATTAGCTTCATACAGACATGAAGTTTGCAAAATGAATTCTGAGCAACTTTCCAAGAGGTAGAAAATTACTTCAGACTAATTTTGCAACTTCTTTGTGAAGAGGAGAATTGACATTTGTGAAATAAGGAATTTGGAACATGTGATCCAATTCTTCTTTTTACCATTCCAAGCAAGGAACAAGATTAACACATATAATACCTTTCATTTCCCCACAGAGCCAACAATCCAAAGCACGAAATTTTGACACACAGTATGTTGTTCTGGATAAGAAACCTGCGTGTGCACAGCGAGGTTCAATGAACAATAAAACCATTAACAACCAGATAAACAATTTGACCAAACTTTCACAGCACCAACATCCAACCCATGGCCTCCACTACATTATGGCAACTTGAGTAGCAAACGATCCACCTGCCATACCGTCTTCATTTGTACCGAAGTTACAGTAGCTTCATTATTGCTGGATCAAAATCCTGGAACCCGCCTCACAACACTCATGTGAAAGCACAATCACACACATGGACCACACTGGTTCAAGAAAGCAGCTCACCTTAAAATTCTGAACAAGGAATGGAAAGTATCCCACAAATGAACATTTTTTTTTCAAAGGCCTTTTGATATTGAACATAATTTGGAGAAAATACTCAAGTGCTCTGAGAACTGATTTCCAACCCAGTCAACTCTCTTTGGCTGCAAAATACGTTAATGTATCCTAGTTAAAGAAATAGGTAAAGGAACTGCAGATGTTTGCCATAATGTGCAAAATTCTGCATTTCAACAAAGTACCTTTTCATTGATAAATTGTACCTGTCCCTCCATTTCATATGGGATTTGCAGAAAATGCAGATTCCCCAGAATGGCACCAGGAATTTAAAAACTTGAAGTTTGGGATGGGTTGCACAAATTTGGTGTGTATTCTAGTTTAAAAGATTGAAGGATCCAATACAATTTTTTTCAATTGATATGAGGATTTGATAGGACAGATAACTTCTTCTTGGAGGAGATGGAAGGTGTGTAATCTTAAACATTATAAATGGAAAAGGTGATATGGTTCCATACCCCAAATATTTATTGTCAAACCTGTACTAGTACTTCGACTCAGAGTTAAATTTGGATGCAACAAGCTGAGGATTCCGCATGTTTAGTTTTCCTGACTGTCTCAGTACTGTACATCAACAGTATCAATGTAATTGTTTACTTTAGCTTCTAGCATTTGCATCATTATAACTTGAATTACTTAAGCAAGAACTAAATGTGAAATATTGAAAGTAAAAACAAAACAATGAATAGTTTAAAAGAGAAGACAAGGGAGACAGTATAAGAAAATAACTGCAGATGCTGGTACAAATCGAAGGTATTTCACAAAATGCTGGAGTAACTCAGCAGGTCAGGCAACATCTCAGGAGAGAAGGAATGGGTGACGTTTTGGGTCGAGACCCTTCTTCAGACTGATGTCAGGGGGGCAGGACAAAGGAAGGATATAGGTGGAGACAGGAAGATAGAGGGAGAACTGGGGAGCCACAGTTTAAGAATAAGGGGTAGGCCATTTAGAACGGAGATGAGGAAAAACTTTTTTAGTCAGAAAATTGTGAATCTGTGGAATTCTCTGCCTCAGAGGGCAGTGGAGGCCAATTCTCTGAATACATTCAAGAGAGAGCTAGATAGAGCTCTTAAGGATAGCGGAGTCAGGGGGTATGGGGAGAAAGCAGGAACGGGGTACTGATTGAGAATGATCAGCCATGATCACATTGAATGGCGGTGCTGGCTCGAAGGGCCGAATGGCCTACACCTGCGCCTATTGTTTATTGTCTATTGGAAGGGGGAGGGGAAGAGAGGGACAGAGGAACTATCTAAAGTTGGAGAAGTCAATGTTCATACCGCTGGGCTGCAAGCTGCCCAAGAGAAATATGAGGTGCTGTTCCTCCAATTTCCAGTGGGCCTCACTATGGCACTGGAGGAGGCCCATGACAGAAAGGTCAGACTGGGAGTGGGGGGAGTTGAAGTGCTCAGCCACCGGGAGATCAGGTTGCTTAAGGCGGACTGAGCGAAGGTGTTGAGCGAAACGATCGTTGAGCCTGCGTTTGGTTTCGCCGATGTAAAGAAGTTGACATCTAGAGCAGCGGATACAATAGATGAGGTTGGAGGAGGTGCAGGTGAACCTCTGTCTCACCTGGAAAGACTGTTTGGGTCCTTGGATGGTGTTGAGGGGGGAGGTAAAGGGACAGGTGTTGCATCTCCTGCGGTTGCAGGGGAAAGTGCCCGGGGATGGGGTGGTTTGGGTAGGAAGGGACGAGTGGACCAGGGAGTTACGGAGAGAACGGTTTCTGCGGAACGCAGAAAGGGGAGGGGATGGGAAGATGTGGCCAGTAGTGGGGTCCCGTTGTAGGTGACGGAAATGTTGGAGGATGATTTGTTGGATACGCAGGCTGATGGGGTGGAAGGTGAGAACGAGGGGGATTCTGTCCTTGTTACGAATGGGTGGAGGGGCAGCAAGAGCGGAGCTGCGGGATGTAGAAGAGGCCCTAGTGAGAGCCTCATCTATAATGGAAGAGGGGAAGCCCTGTTTCCTGACGAATGAGGACATCTCTGATGCCCTAGTGTGAAACACCTCATCCCGGGCGCAGATGTGGCGTAGTCGGAGGAATTGGGAGTAGGGGATAGACTTTTTGCAAGAGACAGGGTGGGAAGAAGTGTAGTCCAGATAGCTGTGCGAATCAGTGGGTTTAGACATGTCTTTTCTCATCCTCTTATTAAAATGGTCAAATTTGACGAACAATGAAAATGAGAAAGAAGGAAGAGCTAGTGTGAGAATAGTTGTATGAGCAGGGAAGAAAAGGAAGAGAGAAAAGAGAAAGGAGCGAGCAAAACGTGTAGGAGACAGATTGCGGCTGAACTTTCCCAGTCCTCAGACAGAGCAAGTGATGTTGTTGGGATAACCGAAAGGAAGTAGAATAGTAGAAAATGGAACAAAGAGTAGAGAATAATGCATGAGTTTAGTGGATGGCCAAAGGTAGTACAGTTGGTGATAATTCGGGACAGATTGATAAGAAGGGCGAAAAAAAGGAAACATCATGACAGCGGGATAGTGGAAGATGAAAGCCATGTCTGCACATCTTTGAAAGCTGCTTTACTTACAATCTCCTAATGGAGCAGAACTGAAGAGCAAGGAAAGAACAATAAAATAAATAGTTTAGGTAATGTGCAGTCTAAATCCCCTCTAGTTTAAAAGATTGAGAAATGATCCATGCAGACCTTTTAAATTTTACAAGGAGTTGATAGTTTGGAGAAGAAAAAATAACAAAATACAAAAAGAATCAGCAATGTGAAGAAATGCAAAACAGCTGAAAGTAACAATATTACTACAATATTACTACAAATACACGTTCATCTTTAAAATCTACACACGTCACAGTTCCCATTAACAAGACCGGTTTCTTTTTGGTATCTCTAGCTTGTATGTTAATGATTAAAAAATGAAATGTTCATATTTCTAATTTAATTATCTTATACTAGCTTTCACTGGGAGATTCAGAAGACATTTGCACAGATATACAGATAGGAAGAGTTTCAAGGGAAATAGGCCAAATTCAGGCAAATGGGATTAGCCCAGAAATGACAACAGAGTCATGGAGTGATACAGTGTGGAAACATGCCCTTCAGCCTAACTTGCCCACACCGGCCAACAATGTCCCAGCTACACTAGTCCCACTTGCCTGCGCTTGGTCCATATCCCTCCAAACCTGTCCTATCCATGTAACTTGGTCTGCATGAACAAGTTGGGCCGAAGGGTCTATTTTCATGCTGTATAGCTCTATGACTCCATAAAAAGCCAGAGACTATATATAATTAAATTAACCACAGCATTTTATGATAAAAGTGGCCACTATCCAATCTCCATCATAGTTTGATTACATCTATTCCAAAATACCTTTTTAATTTTATTTTTTTTAAACAGTGTAAACGTCACAGGTCTGATTTTATTCCTGTGCATTCTAAGAGTTAATACATGTTTTTTGCATTTTTAGTCTTACCACTGCAATCAGTAAATTAAATGTGAAACTTCAGGGCACATTCCTCTTTGAAAATGACAGTAGGAAAACCAGATCGAGAAGACCTCTCTGTCCAATCCCAAGCCTTAAAAGTGACCTGTGTAGGAAGGAACTGCAGATGCTAGTTTAAACCAAAGATGGACACAAAATGCTGGAGTAACTCAGCGGGACAAGCAGCATCTCTGGAGAAACAAATGTGTAACATTTCGGGTCGTGACCCTTCTTGTCTGAAGAAGGGTCTCGACCCGAAACATCACCCATTTCTTCTCTCTTAAATGTGACCTGCTGCTTTCTTCTGTTAGAAAGTTATAGCCACTTCAAAATCATATCAAAGTGGAGTAGCGTTGGTGAATTTCCCACTACTTCAGCCTTGGGTCAGTCAATGAAAAGGAAGTTATCAGTTAAACATGAGCAAGGGTAGACTTTTAAAAATGGTAAATCTAATTTGATTTACTGTTTTAAAGAACATTAGATAACACAATATAATAACATATTATAGACAAGAACAGACATAATCTGGTGTTCGTCTTCGTCAATTGTA
This sequence comes from Rhinoraja longicauda, assembly GCF_053455715.1. NCBI lineage: Eukaryota > Metazoa > Chordata > Chondrichthyes > Rajiformes > Arhynchobatidae > Rhinoraja > Rhinoraja longicauda. The sequence goes on along the minus strand of NC_135953.1, from coordinate 62,074,851 downwards.
TGTCAGGTATCAAAAAAACATCAGTCGTGAAATGAGAAATGAGGCAGTGCTGCAACTACTTCAGTAAAATCAAGTGGAGTGTTTCAGTAGGAGAAAATCAGAGGAATAGTGATCACAATATATTTAGTTTAAAAAAAAAAAAGTTATAGAAACAGACTTGGAGAATCCAACAGTTCAAACCTGCAATTGCAATAGGGCCAGTTTTCAGTGATACAAGAAGTGATCCAGAATTATAGTTGCCAAAACAAAGACTGACTGAGTAACCACAGGCTTTCAAGGTGAAGGCACTGTGGTTATAATCTCCACGTATGCTGAAGTGGACGAAGGATAGGTAATCCAAATCTTGAGCTACTTACATGACAAAGGAGATGACAGACAATAAACCCTTTTCCAATTTCCTCCTGCGCTTACTATATTTTTGATCGTTTTCCATCCCTAACCTTTAAGTAGGGCAAAGTGTGAAAAATGATTAGATGGTAAATTAAGCAGGAATCCAAAAAAAACCTTTTAGGACTGTTTCATTGCAGACTGAGCACACCTGCTCGGCAAGACAAATTGCTTAGTCTATATTTGTCTCACCAGTGAAGAGGATGCTACTGAGTACCTAATGCAAAGGACGACGTTGGGGGAGGTGCACAAGATTGGTTTTGTTTCTAATTGTCACGTGTGTGAGGCACGGTAGGCCCAACTTGCCCATACGGTGAGGCACGGTGAAAATCGTTTTGTTGTATGCTATCCAGTCAAAGAAAAGACTATACATGATTAGAGTCATAGAGTCAGTGATACAGTGTGGAAACAGGCCCTTCAGCCCAACTTGCCCACACCGGCCAACATGTCCCAGCTACACTAGTCCCACCAGCCTGCGTTTGGTCCATATCCCTCCAAACTTGTCCTATCGATGTATCTGTCTAACTGCTTCTTAAATGTTGGGATAGTCCCAGCCTCAACTACTTCCTATGGCAGCGTGTTCCATACACCCATCACCCTTTGGGTGAAAAAGTCACCCTTCGGATTCCTGTTAAATCTTTTCCCTTTCATCTTAAACCTATGTCCTCTGGTCCTCGATTCAGCTACTCTGGGCAAGAGACTACCCGATCATCTAACCGATCTATTTCTTTCATAATTTTATATACCTCTATAAGATCACCCCTCATCCTCCTGTGCTCCAGGGAATAGAGTCCCAGCGTACTCATCCTTTCCCTATAGCTCAGACCCTCTAGTCCAGGCAACATCCTGGTAAGTCTTCTCTGTACCCTTTTCAGCTTGACAACATCTTCCCTATAACATGGTGCCCAGAACTGAACACAATACTCTAAATGCAGTCTCACCAATGTCTTATACAACTGCAATATGACCTATCAACTTCTATACTCAATACTCTGACTGATGAAGGCCAATGTACCAAAAGCCTTTTTGGCCACCTGATTTACCTGCAACTCCAACTTAAATGAACCATGCACCTGCACTCCTAGATCCCTCTGCTCGACAACTCTCCCCAGAGCACTACCATTCATTGTGTAGGTCCTGCCCATGTTAGACTTCCCAAAATGCAACACTTTACATTTCTGTGTGTTATATTCCATCAACCATTCCTCATGTATATAACATCTCCAGCTCTGCCCTCATCGACCTTTTTTGTCACATCTAAAAAAAACAGATTTGTGAGACATGACCGCCCACGTACAAAACCATGCTGACTATCCCTAATCAGCCCTTGTCTATCCAAATGCCTGTAACTTTCCAACCACAGATGTTAAGCTCACTGATCTATAGTTCCCAGCATTTTCCCTGCAGCCCTTCTTGAATAGAAGCACAACATTTGCCACCCTCCAGTCTTCCGGCACCTCTCCTGTGTCTAAAGACGACTCGTAAATTCAACCATGGCTCCGGCAATTTCCTCTCTAGTTTCACACAATATATCGGATCAGGCCCTGGAGATTTATCTACCTTCAAACACGATATTTATCTACCTTCAGCTCTCGACACTTTTATTGACTGCCCCATGTTCCTCTGTCTTTGGAAGTAAGAATAGAAAGGCAGATTATTATCTGAATGGTGTCAAGTTAGGAGGAGGGGGAGTTCAACGAGATCTGGGTGTCCTAGTGCATCAGTCAATGAAAGGAAGCATGCAGGTACAGCAGGCAGTGAAGAAACCTAATGGAATGTTGACCTTCATAACAAGAGGAGTTGAGTATAGGAGCAAAGAAGTCCTTCTACAGTTGTACCGGGCCCTGGTGAGACCGCACCTGGAGTACTGTGTGCAGTTTTGGTCTCCAAATTTGAGGAAGGATATTCTTGCTATGGAGGGCGTGCAGCGTTAATTCCCGGAATGGCGGGACTGTCGTATGGTGAAAGACTGGAGCGACAGCTTGTATACACTGGAATTTAGAAGGATGAGAGGGGATCTTATTGAAACATATAAGATTATTAAAGGGTTGGACACGTTAGAGGCAGGAAACCTCTATGTTTCCCCAACAGTTTCCCCAACAGGACTCTAGGTTCACTAGGTTAATTCCCGGAATGGCGGGACTGTCGTATGTTGAAAGGCTGGAGCGATTGGGCTTGTATACACTGGAATTTAGAAGGATGAGGGGGGATGTTATTGAAACATATAAGATAATTAGGGGATTGGACACATTAGAGGCAGGAAACATGTTCCCAATGTTGGGGGAGTCCAGAACAAGGGGCCACAGTTTAAGGATAAGGGGTAGGCCATTTAGAACGGAGATGAGGAAGAACTTTTTCAGTCAGAGAGTGGTGAAGGTGTGGAATTCTCTGCCTCAGAAGGCAGTGGAGGCCAGTTCGTTGGATGCTTTCAAGAGAGAACTGGATAGAGCTCTTAAGGATAGCGGAGTGAGGGGGTATGGGGAGAAGGCAGGAACGGGGTACTGATTGAGAGTGATCAGCCATGATCGCATTGAATGGCGGTGCTGGCTCGAAGGGCTGAATGGCCTACTCCTGCACCTATTGTCTATTGTCTATTGTCTTTCTCCTCGGTAAATACAGAGGAGAAATACTCATTGGAGACCTTGCCCATCTCCTGCGGCTCCACACAGAGGTGACTGTTTTGATTCCTGAGGGGTCCCACTCTTCCTCTAGTTACCCTTTTCCCCCTTATGTATTTATAAAATCTCTTGAGATTGTTCTATCTGCCAGAGTTATCTCCTGGTCTCTTTTTACCCTTCTGATTTCCTTTATTAGCTTACTCATGAGTTCCCGAAACTCCTCCAGGGATGCACTTGATCCCAGCAGCCAAAACCTGTCCCATGTGTCCTTCTTATTCTTGACCAATGCCTCAATTTCCCTCATCAGCCAATTTTCCTTATGTTCGCTTGCCTTACCCTTCACTCTAACAAGGACATGCATATCCTGAGCTTTTGTCATCACACCTTTAAAAATATCCCACTTGGCTGATGTTCCTTTCCTCTCAAATAACCTGTTTCAGTCAACTTAAGCGAGACCGTCTCTCAAACCCTCAAAGTTGGCCTTACCCCAATTGAGCATTTTAACACGTGGGCCCTCACTGTCCCCATCCATAACCTAATCGAACACTGGTCCCAAAAGGCTCCACGAACACTTCATTCACTTGCCCTTCCCAATTTCTCAATACTAGATCAAGTGTTGCTCTCTCACGCCTCTGCATAATGCTGGAAAAACTCTCCTTTAAGAAATTACTATGATTTTCCCAGTCAATGTTGGAAAAGTTAAAATCCCCCACAACAACCTGATTTGACCTGATTTGACCAGATGTCTGCAGTCTCCTGGCATAGAAACATAGAAAATAGGCGCAGGAGTAGGCCATTCGGCCCTTCGAGCCAGCACCGCCATTCTATATAATCATCGGTGATCATCCACAATCAGTACTCAGTTCCTGCTTTGTCCCCATATTCCTAGAGTCCATTAGCCCCAAGAGCAATATTAACTCTCTATTGAAAACATCCAGTGAATTGCCCCCCACAGCATTCTGTGACAAAGAATTCCACAGATTCACAACTCTCTGGGTGAAAAAAATTTCCTCATCTCAGTCCTAAATGGCCTACCCCTTATTCTTAAACTGTGACCCCTGGTTCTGGACTCCCCCAACATCGGGAACATTTTTCCTGCATCTGGCCTGTCCAATCCCTTAAGAATTTTATGTTTATATAAGATCCATATATGGCATATTTGTTTTTCTAATTCCTGTTGACTATTCAGGGGTCTGTAGTACACCCCCAAAAAGGTGACACCCCTTTCTTGTTTCTCAACTCCACCTATATAGCCTCCCTAGACGAACCATCCATAATGTCCCCTCTGACCACTGCAGTGACATCCTCCTTAACCAATAATGCCCCCCCCCCTCCTCTTTTGCCCTCACCCCTGTCTGTCCTGAAGCTCCTGTACCCTGGGACATTGAGCTGCCAGTCCTGCCCCTCTCTAAACTAAGTTTCAGTAATGGCTACAACATCCCAGTCGCACGTACATATCCATGCCCTAAGCTCATCAGCCTTACCCCTCACACCCCTTGCATTAAAATACATAGTTTAAACCAACCCTCCTTCCTTGCTCTCTGCCTTCCACCTGTCTATCCTTCCACTAACCTTTCTCTCACCACCCTGCATACCAACCTCTAACCTGCCTCTGTCCTATATGAGATCCCACCTCCTTGCCAATCGAGTTTAAACCCACCCATGTCGCATTAAGTAAACCTGCCTGCCAAGATGTTGGTCCTCTCCAATGAAACTGTCCACAGTGTACAGATAACGGTAGCATATATAGTGTAAGAAATGCTACTGTTGAAATAAAGATTTAAAAGAGTGGAGCTATTGTAACGTATGATAGCAGATCCTCTTCTGGGACCAGCAGGCAAAGAGTTGCCTGACTCCGGCACCATCTAGCATAGTTAATTTAATGTCAGAATTGAGGTATTAAATAGGACGGTGCTATTAAAAACGAACAAATCACATGGTGTAGACAATATAATTTTTTATTTTCATATTTCATATTTTCATATTTCAGATACAGCGCGGAAACAGGCCTTTTTGGCCCACCAAGTCCGTGCCGCCCAGCGATCCCTGCACATTAACACTATCCTACACCCACTAGGGACAATTTTTACATGTTACCCAGTCAATTAACCTACAAACCTGCACGTCTTTGGAGTGTGGGAGGAAACCGAAGATCTCGGAGAAAACCCACGCAGGTCACGGGGAGAAGGTACAAACTCCTTACAGTACAGCTCCCGTAGTCAGGATCGAACCTGAGTCTCCGGCGCTGCATTCGCTGTAAAGCAGCAACTCTACCGTTGCGCCACCGTGTTTTGAGAGAAGCCAGGCTGAGAGTGAAGCAGCTTTGGCCACAATCTTTCAATTGTTCTTAGAGAAGAGAGCCAGGCAGAGGATTTGTCAACTTTAAATGCTTAACTCCTATTCAAAAAAGGGAGTCAATTTTTGTCAATCGAATTTTGTCAATTTTATCCATACATTTTCCCAACAATACAAAAGAAAATGTTCAGAGTCATTAGTTAATAAGGGAGAGCAAACACAGGTTCTTGAAATACAAATTGTGTCATACTAATTTGATCGAATACCTCGATGATAAAGTAAGTGGTTTGATGAAGGCCATGAAGCAGATGTTTTAATTATGTTAGAGTCATAGTCATAGAGTCATAGAGTCCTGCAGCACAGAAAGAGGCCCTTCGGCCCATCGTGTCCGTGCCGCCCGTTACCAAACACAGTCTAATTTTAATCCCATTTTCCCGCATTTGGACCGTAGCCCTGAATGTTGTAACATTTCAAGTGCCCATCCAAATGCCTCTTAAACGTTGTGTGTTCCCGCCTCCAACACCACCCCAGGCAGTGAGTTCCAGACTCCAACCACCCTCTGGGTGAAAAAGTTCCTTCTCACATCCCCCCGAAACCTCCCTCCCCTTACCCTGTATCTATGTCCCCTCGTTGTTGAACCTTCCACCAGTGGAAGATGTTCCCCGCCATCTACCTTATCTATGCCCCTCATGATCTTGTACACCTCGATCATGTCCCCTCTCAGCCTTCTCTGCTCCAGGGAAAACAACCCCAGTCTGCCCAGTCTCTCCTCATAGCCGAGGCCCTTCATCCCTGGCAGCATCCTGGTGAATCTCCTCTGCACCCTCTCCAAAGCTATCACATCCTTTCTATAATGTGGTGACCAGAACTGTACACAATACTCCAGCTGTGGCCTCACCAGTTCTGTACAATTCCATCATTACCCCCCTACTTTTATATTCGATGCCCCGGTTAATGAAGGCCAGTAACACATATGCCTTTTTAACCACCCTGTCCACCTGTCCTGCTGCCTTCAAGGACTTGTGTACCTGTACTCCAAGGTCCCTCTGTACCCCTGTTTTCCCTAGGGTCCTTCCATTCATGGTGTACTCCCTCTCCAAGTTATTTCTGCCAAAGTGCATCACCTCGCACTTTTCAGGATTAAATTCCATCTGCCACTGCTCCGCCCATCTGACCATCTCATCTATATCTTCCTGCAGCTTGAAGATCCCTTCCTCGCTATTCACCACCCCCCCTACCTTTGTGTCATCTGCAAACTTGCTGATCATGCCCTGTACGTTGACATCCAGATCATTTATGTAGATTACAAACAGTAAGGGACCCAACACCAATCCCTGCGGCACCCCACTGGACACCGACCTCCAGTCACAGAAGCACCCTTCTACCATCACCCTCTGCCTTCTGTCACTAAGCCAGTTTTTTTATCCATTTTGCCAAGGTGCCCTGGATCCCATGGGCTCTTACCTTCTTGACTAGTCTCCTGTGTCGGACCTTGTCAAAAGCCTTACTGAAATCCATGTATACCACATCCACTGCACTACCCCCATCTACCTCCTTGGTCACCCCTTCAAAAAATTCAATCAAGTTAGTCAGACACGACCTTCCCTTAACAAAGCCATGTTGACTATCCTTAATTACCCCTCGATCCTCCAAGTGAAGACTGATTCTGTCCCTCAGAATCTTTTCTAGCAGCTTTCCCACCACCGATGTCAGACTCACCGGCCTGTAGTTCCCAGGTTTATCCCTACTGCCCTTTTTAAATAATGGCACCACATTAGCTATCCTCCAGTCCTCCGGTACATCCTCTGTTGCAAGAGAGGCTCTGAAAATTTGTGCCAGAGCCCCCGCAATCTCATCCCTTGCCTCTCTCAGCATCCTGGGATACATCTCGTCAGGGCCCGGAGACTTATCCACTTTTAAGCCTGCCAGAGCCTCCAGCACCGCCTCCCTGTCAATAGCAATATGCTCAAGAACATCACAACCCTCCTGCTCCATTTCTAAGTCCGCATCGCCCTCCTCCCTCGTAAAAACAGATGCAAAAAAATCATTTAAAACATCTCCTACATCCTCTGTTCTCATAAGCCTTTTAATAAAGAATCAAAAACAAACATGTTCAATAAACTGAAGTTATGATAAAAAATAAGCAGCAGTGGCAACTTTGGTCTGTTATTGGCCAAAGGATAGAATGCAGATGGCACTGGTAAGTGGTCAGGAGAAAAATTGAGTCTGTCCAGGGGGAGAAGACAGAAATAATATTAAAAACCATGTCATCCTGAATTTCCATTTCCTGATAGGCTTTAAAAGCAAATCAGTAGAGGCCAAGTAGGTGGGTCACAGACCATTATTTTAAATTAAGAAATGTTGCTTGATGAAAAGACATTTAAAAAAAACAAGTAAATGGAGGTATGGCAGAGCAACAGCTCAGGAGGAAAAAAAATGAAACTCAGTATAATACTTTACATTTTGGGGTGAAGAATTTTTTCAGTGCAAATTTCTTACTAAGGTAGTTTTTTTACATCGAATATTTTGGACTTTGAAAACTGTAATGAGAAACCATAAGTACTGTTTACTTGCGTCTTATGTGTATAAAAACAAGCAATATTAAATGCAAACAGATGCATCTACACTGAATACATAGTTAAAAATAAATTACTTATGGTTAAAAAAAAAGGATTCAGCCTACAAGGCGCTACCACTAGACAATGAACAGTCAACACCAAGTCGACTGTCTCCAGCATATAAAAAGAAAATGTTTGCTATTAATTTACTCTTCTTGCATACATTTGTAACATGAAAATGTAATATATTTAACACTACATTAAAACATTACTGATTCAACTTCAATTATGCCTTCAGATAGACATTGAATCATGCAACTTTGCATACTCAACACATCAAGGCACGAGACTCAATTTCAGATAACCTGCACACCCACTGCTTTCTTCTCTCTCCGAATATACCTTGGCTTTCTCTCCCCTCACCTGGTTCCATCTGCAATCCCCTCCTCTAACTAGTTTCATCTGCCCATCATCCTTCCCTAACCTGGTTCCACTTATCACCTTACTTACAAGATTCCAGCATCTATAGCTTGGGTCCTCATTTATCATCTTCCAGTCTTTCTCTTCGTCCACTGTCCTCGTGTCCCTTCGAACTTCATCCAGCATTTCTTCTGTACCTCTCTTTATCTGCGCTACCATCAGCCACTGTCACACAACCTCTACCCTCCCCTTCCCCCACATGGCTCCACCTGCCCATCATGCCCCTCCACCAGATGTCTGTCAACGCCTGCCTCACTTCTTTACACTAGCCATCTCCCCGTTACACTATCAGTCCTGACCCGAAATGTTGACTCTCGGTCTCCACAGCTTGTTCTTTGCTCCCGATTACAGTATCTCCAGTCATTTGTGTTACCATGTTATAGAGATATATTGCACATCAACGGGCCTGTTGTCCCAAATCATCCAAGTCAACCATTTCAACTCCCCTTCCCATTCCCATGTTGATTTTTCTGTCCTGGGCCGCCTCCTTTGCCAGAGTGAGGTCACGAGCAAATAGAAGGAACATCATCTTATATTTCGCTTGGGTAGCTTACAACCCAGTGATATGAACATTGAATTATCTAATTAAGTAACTCCTTCTTACCCTCCTCTCCTCCCTCTCCCCACTTGCTCCCTTCCTCCAGCCTAGTTGTTTTACCAGGTCCACAGTTCTCCACATTGTTTTCCTCTTGAGATCACACCTTCCCTAGCCGACAATGGATCTACTAGCCCGAGATAATTTGTGGCTGGCCCTGATTGGTCCTGTTTTTTTTCTCGATTTTAAATCTTCACCCTTCCTCCACACACCCTATTTTCAGTCCGAAGAAGTGTCCGGACCCAAAAGGACATCCGTCCTTTTTCTCCAGAGATGCTGCCTGACCCGCTGAGTTACTCCAGCAATTTGTGTCTTTGTTGGTGTAAACCAGCCTCCATAATTCCTTGTTTCTAAAATTCCAGATTATCCAGCCTCTACTTATAACTAACCCTCCACTCCTGGTAACATCTTGGTGATTTTTTCTGCATCCTTTCTAGTTTCATGCCATTCTTCTTGTAGCAAGGTGACCAGAACTAAACACAGTATTCCAAATGTGGTCTCACCAACTTCTTGTACAGCTGCAGCATGATGTCACCCGTCACCCGTCACCCCCCCCCCCCCCCCCCCCCCTGCACTCAGCACCCTTATCAAAGGCAGTAAACATGTCAAATGATTTCTTCATCACCCTATCTAACTGTCGCCAATTTCAGGGAGCTGGGTACATCCCCTTGGTCTCTCTGCTGAACACCTCTCTCCAGGGCATTACCATTTAACGCATAAATCACACCTTAGAGTTAAATTCCATCTCCCATTCATTGGTCCACTTCACTAGTTCATCTGGATACTTTTGCAAAATTCCCTACTGTTACCAACGACATAGGTAGAAAGGCAAATGAGCTCCTGCTTAGAGAATTTAGTGAGTCAGTGAGTTAAAAAGCAGGACTTTAATGTTGGCATAAGCTTTCACAGAATCCATGAAGTACTTACAACATGTAATGTTATGGTAGAAATGGAAATAATCCAGAGGGAAAAGGTTGTAACATACCATACGAGTTTGAGATGTACTTTTTTTTTAAAATATACCAGATAATGCTTGACAATGATAATGCTTGGCTATGAATGATGCCAAAACGTACAAGTCAGTTACAATCAGTTGTACAGTGCCCTCCATAATGTTTGGGACAAAGACACATCATTTATTTATTTGTCTCTGTACTCCACAATTTGAGATTTGTAATAGAAAAAAATCACATGTGGTTAAAGTGCACATTGTCAGATATTAATAAAGGCCATTTTTATACATTTTGGTTTCACCAAGTAGAAATTACAGGTGTGTTTATACATAGTCCCCCCATTTCAGGGCATCATTATGTTTAGGAAACAACAATGTCATGTAAATGAAAGTAGTCATGTTTAGTATTTTATGTAGGAAAATAACTGCAGATGCTGGTACAAATCGAAGGTATCACACAATGCTGGAGTAACTCAGCAGGTCAGGCAGCATCTAGGAGAGAGGGAATGTGTGACGTTTCGGGTCGAGACCCTTCTTCAGACTGATGTCAGGGGGGTGGGACAAAGAAAAGATATGGGTGGAGACAGGAAGACAGTGGGAGAACTGGGAAGGGGGAGGGGAAGAGAGGGACAGAGGAACTATCTAAAGTTGGAGAAGTCAATGTTCATACCGCTGGGCTACAAGCTGCCCATGTGAAATATGAGGTGCTGTTCCTCCAATTTCCAATGAGCCTCACTATGGTACTGGAGGAGGCCCATGACAGAAAGGTCAGACTGGGAATGGGAGGGGGAGTTGAAGTGCTCAGCCACCGGGAGGTCAGGTTGGTTAAGGCGGACTGAGCGAAGGTGTTGAGCGAAACGATTGCCGAGCCTGCGTTTGGTCTCGCCGATGTAGAGAAGTTGACATCTGGAGCAGTGGATACAATAGATGAGGTTGGAGGAGGTGCAGGTGAACCTGTGTCTCACCTGGAAAGACTGTTTGGGTCCTTGGATGGAGTTGAGGGGGGAGGTAAAGGGACAGGTATCGCATCTCCTGCGGTTTCAGGGGAAAGTACCCGGGGAGGGGGTGGTTTGGGTAGGAAGGGACAAGTGGACCAGGGAGTTACGGAGGGAACGGTCTCTGCGGAATGCAGAAAGGGGAGGAGATGGGAAGATGTGGCCAGTAGTGGAGACGGCCAGTACCTTCAGCAGCCATACATGCCCAGGCCATAACACGCCCACCACCATTGGAGGAGACGGAAATGTCCTCCAACATCTTAAGTGGAGGAACAACACCTGATATTTCACTTGCGCAGCTTGCAGCCCAGCGGTATGAACATTGACTTCTCCAACTTTAGATAGTTCCTCTGTCCCTCTCTTCCCCTCCCCCTTCCCAGTTCTCCCACTGTCTTCCTGTCTCCACCTATATCCTTTCTTTGTCCCGCCCCCCTGACATCAGTCTGAAGGGTCTCGACCCAAAACGTCACCCATTCCCTCTATCGTAGATGCTGCCTGACCTGCTGAGTTACTCCAGCATTTCGTGATACCATGTTTAGTATTTTGTTGCATATCCTTTGCATGCAATGACTGCTTGAAGTCTGCGATTCATGGACATCACCAGTTGCTGGGTGTCTTTTCCGGTGGTGCTCTGCCAGGCCTGTATTGCAGCCATCTTTAGCTGATGCTTGTTTTGGGGGCTAGTCCCCTTCAGTTTTCTCTTCAGCATGTAAAAGGCATGCTCAATTGGGTGATTGACTTGGCCACTCAAGAATTGACCATTTTTTAGCTTTGAAAAACTCCTTTGTTGCTTTAGCAGTATGTTTCGGATCATTGTCTTGCTGTAGAATGAACCGCCGGTCAATGAGTTTTGAGGCATTTGTTTGAACTTGAGCAGATAGGATGTGTCTATATACTTCAGAATTCATTATGCTATTACCATCAGCAGTTGTATCATCAATGAAGAAAAATGAGCCAGTCCACAAGACCTTTTTCCAGAACTGTGGTTGCTCTTTTAAGTACTTCTTGGCAAACTGTAACATGGCCATCCTATTTTTGCTGCTAACCAGTGGTTTGCATCTTGCATTGTCGCCTCTGTATTTCTGTTCATGAAGTCTTCTGCAGACAGTGGTCATTGACAAATCTACACCCGACTCCTGAAGTGTGTTTCTGATCTGTCGGACAGCTGTTTGGGAATTTTTCTTTATTATTATTATAGAGAATTCTTCTATCATCAGCTGTGGAGGTCTTCCTTGGCCTGCCAGTCCCTTTGCGATTAGTCAGCTCACCAGTGCTCTCTTTCTTCTTAATGATGTTCCAAACAGTTGATTTTTGTAAGCCTAAGGTTTGGTTGATGTCTCCAACAGTTTTATTCATGTTTCTCAATCTCATAATGGCTTCTTTGACTTTCATTGGCATAACTTTGGCCCTAATGTTGATAAACAGCAATACTAGTTTCCGAAGGTGATGGAAAGACTGGAGGAAAGACTAGGTGCTGAAAGCTCTCTTGTACCTGCATTAAGGAGGCATTTAAACACACCTGAGCAATTACAAACACCTGTGAAGCCATGTGTCCCAAACAATACTAAACAATACTAAACATGACTACTTTCATTTACATGACATTGTTGTTTCCTAAACATAATGGTGCCCTGAAATGGGGGGACTATGTATAAACACACCTGTAATTTCAACATGGTGAAACCAAAATGTATAAAACACCCTTTAATAAAATCTGACAATGTGCATTTTAACCGCATGTGATTTTTTTCTATTACAAATCTCAAACTGTGGAGTACAGAGGCAAATAAATAAATGATGGGTCTTTGTCCCAAACATTATGGAGGGTACTGTAAGTCTTTTGTATCATTGCCATGTTGCAAGGTAAAGTTGCAATAACACGAACTTTGGGATTTTTGCACAAATGTAAAAGCATCTAATGTGTTGGCTTCTCTCCAACTGCAGATCATGAACTTGCTGTAATTCCCAGGAATTACACTAAAGAATCTGCCCATTGAATTAATGCCAGGTTAGAAATGTCCCAGAAACAGCAAATCCATTCATTTCAATGCAAAAAAACAGCTGTTGGGACATATTTAAGCATTTAGTAAAATACTTTTTTAGTACGATTAAGAATGTAACAATACACGGGCAATTACAATGAAATGTATTATTTAGGGTCATGAAAAAATAAATCTAAATGAGGTGAACCTATAATATTCGGTCGTTTTTATTGCATGCCAAGGGGCATTCCCTCTTATTATGCAAATATAAGTCATTCATCATACCCACCAGGACTTGTTTCGTCATCTCTTTATATTGGAATAACATGAGACTTTTAAGATTTACACTAAACTCAGGATTCAATACTATTTCAGTCAAGAGTGAGCTTAATATGTTAAGGTAATGCTTACCCAAATATGTAGAGGAAAGGAGGTGAAGGCAGTATGTGATATGCTTGCCTTCATATGCAGGGGCATAGAAAGATTTAGGATGTTCCGGCATGATAGGATAAATGTTCAGTCTTTTACCCAGAGTGGAGGAATTAAGAATCAGAGGACATAGGTTTAGGGTGAGAGGGGGAAAAGATTAATAGGAACACGATGGGCAACATTTTTCACTCAGAGGATAGCGGGTTTAAGCTGCCAGAGGAGGTAGATGAGGCAGGTTGAGGAGGTAGCCGAGCCATTTAAAAGACACTAGGACAGGTACATGGAGAGGAAAGGTTTAAAGTGAATTGGGGCAAAGGGCCTGTTTCTGCCCTGTACAACTCTATGACCAAAAGATATGAGAAAGATCTTTGACCCATGTTAGGGGTAGCAAAATAAAACAGCATAGTTTTAAGATGAGTGGTAGGAGTTTTAAAAGGGGATCATAATTTTGAATATAAAAAATAGAGTGGTTCATATCTGGAATGTGTTGCCAGAGGAGACAGAGATGGATACAGGTGAGGGGCTGATTGGCAAATGGGTGGAATAAGTGACTAATGCTGCAGGTGTAAAGACAACAAAAGGGTGTCAGTTAAGAAATGAGGAGTGAAATATAAAGGGAGGAAGGGATATAGGTGGATGGGGATCGAGGCAGACAAAAATAAATATGGGACTTGAGACAGAACACATGCTTACAGAGGAGGGGAAAGGAGCGGGGTGACGAGCAGTGGAATTAATATGTGCGTACCTAAGTGGGAGGTGGGCGAGTGGGGAAAAGGGAATGGGATAGTGGGATAGAGGCATGTTACTTAAAATATATAATTATGTTTTATATGTATTTAAGTTTACATTTCTGTGCTGCTGCTGCAAGCAAGCTTTCCGTTGAAGTTGTACCTCACATATGCATTTGACAATAAACACAACTTGACTTAATATGGCATTATCGCAGGAAAGATACGCTGGGATTGAGGTCAAATTTCAGTCTATTGAATGGCAGAACAGGCATGAAGGGCCAAATTATTTATTCCTGTTTCTATTTCTTATGTTCCAATATCAGACCAAGCATAGACTCAGTGATCATTTCGCTGAACATTAACGCTCAGTCTGCTAAAGCCTATGGGATCTCCCGCTTGCTAACCATTTGAACTCCTCTTCCCATTGCCACACCAACCTTTCTGTCCTGGGCCTCCTCCATTGCCACAGTGGGGCCACATGCAAACTGCAGGAGCAGCACCTCACACTGCACTCTGGTAGCTTGCACCAATATCTCCCCTTCCCTTCCTCTCCTTCCTCGAGCTTCACAATGGGCAGCTCTTCAATCCTTTTGACTCACACCTTCTGTCTTTTCATTTAGTTTAGATCAGTTCAGAGATACAGTACGGAAACAGGCCCTTTAGCCCACACCGACCAGTGATCACCACACAAAACACTTTCCTACACACACCAGGGACAATTTACATTTATATCAAGCTAATTAACCTATAAACCTGTACCTCTTTGGAGTGTGCGAAGAAACCAAAGATCTCTGAGAAAACCCACGCAGTCACGGGGAGAACGTACAAACTCCGTACAGACAAACACCTATAGTCAGGATCGAACCCGGGTCTCCGGCTCTGCAAGCACTGTAAGGCAGCAAGTCTGCACCACCGTGCCGCCCATTTTCTGACCTTTGACCAACCATCTGCCTATCAAACCTCCCCCAATCCTACCCCTCAGCTGTATCCACCTATGACCTATTCACAAAATGCTGGAGTAACTCAGCAGGTCAGGCAGCATCTCGGGAGAGAAGGAATGGGTGACGTTTCGGGTCGAGACCCTTCTTGACCTGTCAGGCATTGTCCTCCCCTCTTCTCTTATAGCCTCTGAAGAAGGGCCCCAAACTGAAACATCGCCTATCCATGTTTTCCAGAGATAGACACAAAATGTTGGAGTACCTCAGCAGGACTGGCAGCATCTCTGGAGAGAAGGAATGGGTGATGTTTCGGGTCGAGGCCCTTCATCCAGAGATGCTGCCTGAACCACCGAGTTACTTCGGCATGTAGTGCCTTTTTTGTTTCAATGTCTTGTCTTTCTCTACAATAACTGACAATTACTATGAATTTTATAATACACAGACGATATCTAACTTAACCTCTACTTATACAGGTTCTGATGGCAATGATATTGAAACAGTTAATCTAATAAAGAAAAGCAAATGAGAAAGAAAGCAGTTCCAAGATTACACACAGTTAGTGAAATGTTGGTATTTCCAGACCTCTTGGGGGAAGAAAGAGCTGAACACTTTATTAATTGAAGCTTAAGAACTGGAAGCTGTAAAGAGTACAATAGCCTTTTGTTTACATAATAATCCATGTTACCAATCCAATTTTCTTTCATCTTCACACTTCATGTATTTGTAGGAGAAGGTGTCAGTTATAATGAAGTATCAAATCAATTCCCTCATGGCATTTTCAATAGCATTTTAGTCTTTAACGTCTCACTTCATAATTCTTGCACATTTACTGGATGATATCCAATTCTCTGGCTATATCAACAAAACAAAAATAATACAATCCTAACAGAAATGTTAACATCCCATGTCCATCGGCTCATTTCCACATCTTCCTACCAATCACTATGTACTGTAAAAATAAATCCATTCCCCCATGCTCGTCTTGAAATGGTAGAAACACGCACTGGAAGGCAATAAGTTGAACCAGATAAGGAAGGGATGCTTGACATATGGAACTAGGTGGGGGAAAAGGATAGAGCGGATTGGCCAAGGGAGAAGAAACCAGTTGGATAGGTATGTTATGATGGGCAGATGGAAATAGGAAAGGTAAACAAAGAGAGAGAACCTGGGTGGATCGACAAGAGTGGGGAAAGGAACATTGGAGGTGTGAGTTACCTGAAATTGGAAAATGAAATTGGAAAGCAAGGTATTTTAAATATCCCTGAAACTAAAGTTGGTTAATTTAAAACAGAAAAGCATTTCGAAACAATCAAAAATACATTTCTAATCAGAGTCATGGAGTCGTATTGCAAATAAACAGGCCCTTCGGCCCAACTCATCCAAGCAGACCAAGATGTTTATCTGAGCTAGTCGTGTTGTATGTAATTGTACCCACCTCCACAGCTTCCTCTGGTAGCTCATTCCATACATCCACCACTCAGTTCCCTTTTCAGTCTTTCCCCTCTTGCTATATATCTCGCCCTCAAGTTTGAGATTCCCCTACCCTGTGAAAAAGACCATTACCACTTGTCTCATCTACACACCTCATGACTTTATATATCTCTTTAAGATCATCCCACAATTTCAATCATTGCATAGAAATGCCCGGCTCAATCTGGACTGTCCTTATCACACTAGCCCTCCAGTCCTTGTAACATTTTCATGAATCCTTTCTACAGACTTAATTCTTGATGACATCTTCCTATAGCTGGCTGATCAGAATTGCATATAATACTCCAACTGCGGTGACAGTAATGACTTGTACAGTTGTAACATAATGTCCCAACCCCTATAATCAATGCCCTGACCAATAAAAGCAAGTGTGCCAAATGCCTTCACCATCCTATCTACCTGTGTTACTACTTTCAGGAAACAATCTAGACAATAGACGCAGGAGTAGGCCATTCGGCCCTTTGAGCCAGCACCACTATTCAATGTGATCATGGCTGATCATTCACAATCAGTACCCCGTTCCTGCCTTCTCCCCATACCCCCTGACTCCGCTATCTTTAAGAGCTCTATCTAGCTCTCTCTTGAAAGCATCCAGAGAATTGGCCTCCACTGCCTTCTGGGGCAGAGAATTCCACATGTTTACAACTCTCTGACTGAAAACGTTTTTCCTCATCTCCGTTCTAAATGGCCTACCCCTTATTCTTAAACAGTAGCCCCTGGTTCTGGACTCCCCCAACACTGGGAACATGTTTCCTGCCTCTAACGTGTTTAATCCCTTAATAATTTTATGTTTCAATAAGATCCCCTCTCATCCTTCTAAATTCCAGTGTATACAAGCCTACTTCTAAATTCCAGTGTATACAAGCCTACCAGTGTACACAGTGTACACTGTGTATTCCAGTGTATACAATCCACCTGTATATTTCGGTCATTTTATTCTGCAACATTCTCCAGGGCCTTACCATTAACTGTATACGTCGTGCCCTGGGTTAACTTCGTGAAATGCACAACATTGCACTCATCAGAGTTAAATTGCATCTGCCATTTCTTGCTCCACTTTCCCAGTTCATCTTGATCTTGTTGCAACTCTACCAAATCTCATTTTTATTTTTCTAAATGCTCTGTATCATAATTTCCCTAACGCTGGATTCTGTATTTTCCGACAATTGAGGAAGTTCCAGTTTGGCAAATTGTATGAAGATCCCAGTTTTCTTTTGCACACATTTTCAATTAATGCTGATGTCAAACTTGCCATTCACCAAGCCACTGAGGATTTCCCAGAATCTTTCTAGAGAACTTTGAAAGATTATAACAACTGCATACATTATTACTGAAGCCATCTCTTTTTTTCCACCAATTTGCTTTCTCATTCTCTCCGTATACCTTTAAATTAGCAAGAAATATAAAATAATATCCTTTTCTCATTTTTATTGTCCTCTTATTCATCAATCCTCTTGATTTTAAAATGTCACCCAATCCGCAGGTTTCTAATGTTTATGACTTTTGGACCTTTCTTTTAATCCGATGATATTGTTAACTTCTTCCTTGAATCGAGGTGGATTACTTTTCCCACAACACAGTCATAGAGTGATACAGTGTGGAAACAGGCCCTTCGGCTACACTAGTCCCACCTGCCTGTGTTTGGTCCATATCCCTCCAAACTTGTCCTATCCATGTACCTGTCCGACTGTTTCTTAACCATTGGGATAGTCCCTGCCTCAACTACCTCCTCTGGCAGCTTGTTCCATACACCTACCATCTTTATTTCCTGATGTATGTTCACTAATATTATGATGCATTTGTTTACAAGCTTATCTATTGTCTAATCTAGTTGACACTTGCTCGCAGTTCTATGTGACTATATTACAATTTAAGACTCGAATTAGAGGTTTAAATATGTCAACCTATATGTGACATATTAGCATCAAAATACAAAATGTTGCAGATTCTGGAAATCAGAAATTAAAATCAAATATGCTGAATACTGTATCCAAAACAGTTGAGTTGCCATCTGCAGAGAACGTTAATGTATTAGGTCAATTAAATAATCCTGGCTTGTTACAGATGAGCAAATATAAAATGGCCTGATCTCTGGCAGGGTCCAAACATATTGCTCCAAGAAACTGTTCCAAATGCATTCTACGAACCCAAGACTCCCTTTGTCAATATGATTTTCTTAGTTATTTTGAAGATAAATGATTAGCACACTACAATTTTTTAATAAGCCCTCTCCATGTTTTGATTGATGTTTTCCATCAGTGAATCATGTACACAGGAATCTTTTGGACCTCTAACTTTTGGGATGCATTTGGCCAAAGTTTGTATCAGCTCATTACATTCTCACCACCAACATGAACATTTAAAGTGGCGTGCTTGATATGTCGAACATTTAAGTTCCCTTTATCCCTTGCCTCACATTGAAGTGCTGCAAACCACTTGTAAAATTCCCAACTTTTCCATCTTGCCTTTTTCTGAAATGTTAAACACCCTGAAGTATTTAGTTCCCAATTGTAATCATTCTGCAACTTTATCCTTAGCTTTGTTCCAAAACTGTATCACATTTAGAATAAACAGAATGTTTATTAACGGAATAGAGAATTCATCCAGATTCTACAAAAAAATTCAATAAAAGCATGGCTGATCCTTTACACTATGAAATCACCTGCACTAACACAATATTCCTTGATTCCATGAATATGAAAAAAATATCAGTCCTCATCATGAACATACTCAATGTCCACGCCTCAATTGTCCTCTTGGCCAAAGCTTCCAAAGATTCACTGATCTCTGGACGAGGCAATGTCTTTACACCTTAATCTTGATAGTCCGGCCCATGATTTTAACATCATGACTCCTAGTCTGAGACATCCCAGTGGTGAAATGTCATCCCTGCATCTATCATGTAGTGATTGGCATGTTTCAATGATTCATGATTTCAGTGATTCAATGATTTCAGTGAACTCAGAAGAGTGTAGCTCAATCTAATTGAGTCTAATCCGAGTCTGAAGAAGGGTCTCGACCCAAAATGTCACCCATTCCTTCTCTCCAGAGATGTTGCCTGGCCCGCTGAGTTTCTCTAGCAGTTTTTGTCTACCATAGCTCAATCAAACATCGTTTTGGTGCTGTGAGTTAAAGGTTGAACTCCAGAAGTAGTTGCTCATTAAATAAAGTGCCTCAGTTGCTGTCATAAAGTCATAGAGTGATACATCATGGAAACAGGCCCAATTTGCCCACACCGGCCAACAGGTTCCAGCTACACGAATCTCACCTGCCCGCTCTTAGTCCATAACCCTCCAAATCCATCCTCCCCATGTACCTGTCCGACTGTTTCTTAAACATTGGACAGTCCCTGCCTCAACTACCTTCTATGGCAGCTTGTTCCATACACCTACCACCCTTTGGGTGAAAAAGTCACCCTTCGGATTCCTGTTAAATCTTTTCCCTTTCATCTTAAACCCATGTCCTCTGGTCTTCGATTCACCTACTCTGGGCAAGAGCCTCTGTGCATTTACCCGATCTATTCCTCTCATGATTTTATACACCTCTATAAGATCACCCCTCATCTTCCTGTGCTCCAAGGGATAGAGTCCCAGCCTACTCAACCTCTCCCCTAGTCCTGGCAATATTCTCATAAACCTTCTCTGTACCCTTTCGTACTTGGCAACATCTTTCCTATAACATGGTGCCCAGAATTGAACACAAAACCTCAAATGCGGCCTCACCAACGTCGTATACAACTGCAACATGACCTCCCAACGTCTATACTCAATACTCTGGCTGATGACTCTGACTCAATATTCTAGTTTGATGTCTTTCGCAGATAGACTTGAAAGTTGCAGGACTATGTTTCAAAGAGTTTAATGGGTAAAAGTTTTAGCTTCCTGATTGTTTCTTTATAAGAAAAGTTTATTCTTTGTTATTGTTTGTCAAGCTAAGATAACTCAGTTAATGGATTTGTTTCGTTCACAAAAACTGGTTCAAAAGTGTTATGCCATTTGGACAAACTAAACAAACCACTGCTACTGTCTGTTGTAATCATTAGTTCAGATATTCATTATATTTAGCAAGTCAATTTAGAAAGTATTAGCTATGTCTGAGAATGAGCAATGTATAATCTTGTGAGAAAAAGGTATTGCAGTTCACTTCCAGTAAACATGAAGTTTAAATATACAGACAGTACAAAGTTAGTCATGAAAGTTCACTCCTGGATTGGACAAGAGAAAAGGCATGAATTTTAAGGTGAACTGAAATGTAAGTTTAATCCAAAATCGTGCATTTTCAATAATATATTTCAGAATTGCACTACAATTTAAAGGCAGATTGTTAACTCCATTGTGATATGGAAATTCTTAGAATGGATACAATCTTAGAATGCAAAGTAATTACCTCCTGGGTTTTCCATGTTATTATTTACAGCAGCAACAACAAATTGTTTTTGCGATACGAGTATACACACGCACAACTTAAAATTAAAAAAATAGAAAGATGACAATAATTATTTGAAATTAGAGTGTGCATCATTTACAAAGTTATGATATGCTGAATAATTTTTCAGCTTTTGGAAAGGGAAAATTATAGCTGAAATTATATGAAAAGTCATTCCAGGATCCAAGGTTTTATCAGGGATATATGCTGTGATACCCCTTCTTCACTCAAAGCACAATTTTAACGATGAGATAATCTAAAGTAGGTGATGGATGGAAAGAACATGGTACAAGCTAAGACCTCAAGGGTATTCGGGTTAGAATGAAGGAAGTTGGGCAGGCTGTATTGGAACAACCGAGGGTTTTGGGAAATACTCTGTGATAAGACCTGAGGCGGCACGGTGGCGCAGTGGTAGAGTTGCTGCCTTATAGCGAATGCAGCGCCGGAGACTCAGGTTCGATCCTGACTACAGGTGCTGTACTTGTACGTTCTCCCCGTGGGTTTTCTCCGAGATCTTCGGTTTCCTCCCACACTCCAAAGACGTACAGGTTTGTAGGTTGATTGGCTGGGCAAATGTAAAAATTGTCCCTAGTGGGTGTAGGATAGTGTTAATGTGCGGGGATCGCTGGGCGGCGCGGACCCGGTGGGCCGAAGGGCCTGTTTCTGCGCTGTATCTCTAAATCTAAAAATTAAAAGCCTAAAAATAGCTTTAGTTTACTCAATAGTGTGTTCATCGTCAACATGATTTAAAGAAGATCCGAGGATCAACCTTTTTCACATCAAGGTTTCACGGACAATTAGACAAGTGCATGGATAGGATCGGTTTGGAGCGTTGGTGACCAAATGGACACAAATGGAACTAGCTCAGGAAGGCAACTTCAGCCGAGAAATGGGCTGAAGGGACTGTTTTCATATTGTTTAACACTTATGACTCTAAGGTATTAAAAAATGGGAAAGAATCTTAATTCAAATAACACCATGGAGGTCTCAGAGAATTGAGTGGAGTGGAGGTCAGAAATAGTACGGCACAGAAAATATTGGGGGGGGGGTTGCATCTGGATAAGTAAAAAAGTGACAATGCAGGACAAGGCATGTAACAGAGAATAAGTGATCCATTTAACAAAGGATATAAATTAACCTTTGGCCACTTTAATTTACATATGGACTGTTTAATTAACAGTAGCAGCAATAATGTGGAGGCCAAAATCATGAAGTGTATAAAAATAGTTTGAGATAAATATGTTGAGAGGGGAGCAAGGAATAAACTCAAAGAGCCAAATGGTGCCTTTCTGCATCATGATGAAATATGGGAAATAATATTATGAACATAAAGCAAACAATCAAAATAAGAGACATGAGTTGGCTACGATAAGAGGGGAATCTGCATTAAACAGTATGACAATAAACAAGCAATGCTCATGTTTAAGAGAACACATAATTTACAAATAGGAGATATCTTCAAAAGGCAAAAAAAACATAAACAGGAAAAGGGATCCAGACAGAAATGAAGAGAAATGAAAGATAGTATCAGATCAAAAGGAAAGGTTACGTTGCCAAGAGCAGTAAGCCTGAAGGTTGTGCAAATGTCCAAAATAGGCAAAAATAAATACCAAGGCAATGATGAAGGATGGGAAAGAAGAATTGACAAGAGTCTATCAAGAAAATGTAACGGTAGACTGCAAAAGCTTCCAGACACATATAAAGAGGAAAAGATTTTGTTCAAGTTCATGTAGGTCACATACATACTGATACAGGAATGATCATACTGGGGAATAAGAAAACAGTGGAGAAATTAACAAATATTTTCTGACCATGGAAGAGCAAACAATACATCTCACCTAAATAGGGGAGAATTACAGGTCTCAAGTGAACAAGTTTAAAGAAATAAGCATTATTTAAAAAAAATAGCATTGGAGATTATGGGACTGAATGATGATATATACCAATGAAGAAATGGGTTGAAGTTTCGTGTCGAGACCCTTCTTCAGACTGATGTCAGGGGGGCGGGACAAAGGAAGGATATAGGTGGAGACAGGAAGATAGAGGGAGATCTGGGAAGGAGGAGGGGAAGAGAGGGACAGAGGAACTATCTAAAGTTGGAGAAGTCGATGTTCATACCACTGGGCTGCAAGCTGCCCAAGCGAAATATGAGGTGCTGCTCCTCCATTTTCCAGTGGGCCTCACTATGGCACTGGAGGAGGCCCATGACAGAAAGCCCGAGATGCTGCCTGACCTGCTGAGTTACTCCAGCATTTTGTGAATAAATACCTTCGATTTGTACCAGCATCTGCAGTTATTTTCTTATACTACAATGGGTTGAAGTAGTAAGTTCCTCAGACCCTGGAGTCTACTAACACATTCAGCAAGACCATGACTGTACCCTCAAATTAGTATTCCAGTCTCCCCCTAGAACATCTACTCCTTTGCTCTTCTAAAATGTATTTTATGTTAACTTTAAAATATCCATAGGCGCTTTTTCCAAATACGTTGTGGAGGAGTACAAAACATTCTGAAGTCTTTGACGTAATAAAATGTCACCTCATCTCATTAATGATAGGAACATAGACAATAGGTGCAGGAGTAGGCCATTCGCCCCTTCGAGCCAGCACCGCCATTCAATACGATCATGGCTGATCAAGAGCTTGTGCATAATTGAATAACATCTGCTGTGTGCATGATCTCAGGGCTCCCCTCAGTGTTAACTCCCTGAGATTTAAATCAGCACAGGTCATTTTGACCCATGCTGAATGGAAGTTGGCTTAAACAAGTGACCCCTAACTTATGATGACCCCTTACTTTCAAAATGATTCTGGTGTTGGATTCTACCAAAATATAAAACACTATCCATTTACCACCTTCAAGACCCCTCAGGATCTTATATATTCTAATCAACCCTCGCCTTACTCTTCTAAACTTCCGTGAATAAAAGTCAAGCCCATCTAACCTTATTCCTTATATTCATTCCAAGTAAGACCCCAATCAATCTTCTTGAAATGCTTCCAACACACTAATCCAAGGAGTCCATAAATGTACATGGTACTCCAGATGCTGTCTCACCCATGTCCCACATAACTGAAGCAAAACTTCTAAATTTGCATTTAATTACCTGGCAGTAAACAATAACATTTGGTTTTCTTTTCTAATTATTTGGTGTACCTCAAGTAACATTTTGAGAATTGTACACATGGACATAATCCCTGCTGCCTTCTCCCTCAATTTAGATATATACTTCCTTCATATTTGTCCTGCAAAAATGACATTTCACATTTACCCACATCACAATCCCTTGCGATAGATTTTTGCCCATTGATTTACCTATTTATGTAACTTTGAAGCTACCTTGTGCTCTTTTCATAACTCACTTTCCTACCTTTGTACCTTCAGCAAATTTCACAACCATTCCTTCAGTGCCTTCATTCGTCATTTATATATATTTCTGTTAGCCTGCCAAGATCTATCACTAACTGCATGGCAAAAGTCAGACACTCAATAACATACTCTCCACCCGCCTGAATGAGTGAAACACCAACAAATCTCACAAGCTCAACATCATCCAGGACAAAGCAGATCGATTGACTGGTTGGTACCCCTTCAACCACCTTCAGCATTCACTCCTTCAACCATCTGCACACAGTGATTGAAATGCGCATGACTGCAGTTCTTTGCTGAAGTTCCTTTGACAGCATCTTCCAAATCTAATAATAATCACCAAGAAGAACAAGGGTTGTTACTGGAGGATCACCATCTTTTGATCACCCCCCAAGATGTGCACCACCCTGATTTGGAAATGTGTTGTCTAGACCTTCCCTGAATCTACATCCCTTCTGGAATTCTCCAGATCGCAAAAAATGGCTACATTTAAAAAGTTTTTAAAATATATTATGATTGTGCTTCTTGTTGAAATATGCTAATGAAAACTAAAGTAGGTAAAAGCAAACCTGCAAAAGCAGCCGTTCAAAAGCAAGAAAGTTGTCCCATTTTGAGTAGCATGTATGTCTCAAAGTCTGCACTGTTGCCATGGTAAGCTGCAAGAGCCCACAGTGATTCTCCAAAACTTTCAAATTGGTCTTGAATAATTGGACATACGAGTTGAGTTGTTCAGGTGTGACTCTGCCTGCAACAAGAAAAGGATCATGAAAATTCTTATTGCACATTTAGAATGAAGCAAATCAGGTGGGATATTTTGAACAGATGAGTACAACTAAAATCAGCTTCATTGACTTCATTGCCATGCATCATAAACAATCAGAAATAGTGGGCTTCGCTGCACAACTAGGATCAATTATCACCTTGTCCATTCTTCACTCAAAATAGAAATCTTTTACTAAAGTACCAAAACATGTACTTCATGAAATTCAAATCAGAGTTCCCCTCAGTAGTTGGTTAAATAGCAGAAGTGCCAGCAGATTTTTATTTTTTAACTGTGAGGTGTTGCATTTTAGGACATCTAACAAGGGCATTCTACACAGTGAATGGTAGGCCTCTAGGGAGTGTTGTAGAGCAGAGGGATCTAGGAGTGCAGGTGCATGGTTCCTTGAAGGTTGAGTCACAGGTAGATAAGGTGGTCAAAAAGGCTTTTGGCACATTGGCCTTCATCAGTCAGAGTATTAAGTATAGAATTTTGGAGGTCATGCAGCAGTTGTATAAGTCGTTGGTGACTGGTGAGACTGCATTTAGAGTATTGGGTTCAGTTCTGGGCACCATGTTATCGGAAAGCTATTGTCAAGCTTGAAAGGGTTCAGCGAATATTTACGGGGATGTTGCCAGGACTAGAGGGTCTGAGCAATAGGGAGAGGTAGAGTAGGCTGGGTCTCTATTCCTTGGAGCGCGGAAGGATATGGGGTGATCTTATAGAGGTGTATAAAGTCATGAGGAATAAATTGGGTAGATGCACAGAATTTGTTGCCCAGAGTAGGGGAATCAAGGACTGGAGGACACAGGTTCAAGGTGAAGGGGAAAAGATTTAATAGGAATCTGAGGGGTAACTTTTTCACGCAATGGGTGGTGGATGTATGGAACAAGCTGCAAGAGGAGGTAGTTGAGGCTGGGACTATCCCAACGTTTAATAAACAGTTAGATAGGTACATGGATAGGACAAGTTTGGAGGGATATGGATCAAACGCAGGCAGGTGGGACTAGTGTAGCTGGGACATATTGGCCGGTGTGAGCAAGTTGGGCCAAAGGGCCCGTTTCCACACTGTATCACTATGACACTATGACATGAAATATCTGGAAACAAATTGCCAATCATTAAAAGAATAGCTTTGTTGATGTGCCTTGCTGAAATGTGTATGCAAAGTAATGAGCCATTCTTATTTTCATTTATAATATTTAAATAGACTACTTATATGAAGTTACTATGTCTGAATTCAACAAGATACATAAATCAATAGTAGGTTTATAAAATGAAAGAAAACTTTAACCATCTTAAAGATTTCTCCATACAGAGCAAATGAACTAAATGAACATTTTTTGTTCACTGGCCACTGGCAATGTATCTTTGATCACGCTGCAAGGTCGAAGCAAAATAGAAATTGTAAGAGTCTCATCACTTGAAATGGTTCTTGAAAAGTTAAAATCAAGATAAGCTGTTTAGCGCACAACACTTTCACCTGAAGCAAGTGTCTGCTGACAATTGGAAAGGACTTTACCTGCACTCACCAGTTCAGCTAATGTTAGTTACAAGGTGACCTAACTGAACAGTTTAAGACCTTTTGAGGATTTTAGATTTCAAGATTTAATAGGGACCCGAGGGGCAACTTTATCACTCAAGGGAAGGTAGGTGTATGAAACAAGCTGCTGGATGAGGGGATTGAGACGGGTATGAAAAGGGCATTTAAAAAGACATTTGGACTGGTACATAGATAGGAGAGGTTTAAAGGGCCAAATGCAGGCAAATGGAGCTAGTTTAGATGGGGCATCGTTTCCATGCTGCAAGACCGTGACTATAAATATATATAGACTGAAAAATGTTACAAAGAGGGTAAAAACAAGAAAGCATATATTAATTGACAAATTTTCTATTTGCTTATTTGCTTTTCTCAATTATCTATTTTTATTGAAGCACAGTTCCAACAACAGGAATCAAACATCTATATGAGGGACCTTATCAATATTTCATCCTTAACTGATGCAAATGCAGTTTCAGCATTACCACTGTTATCATTCTGGCAGAGAACTAATAGAGCAATTTGCTTTTTTTCTGAGATTCATGCAAAAAATGTTCCATGCTATGCAGTATAATTACAAAGCGGGCTACTGGGGAGCAGAGCTGTGCTTACATTAAAAACGTTCTAAACACAATTACATCCATTTGCAGTAAAAAACAAATGCTTCCACTGAAGCACACTGCACTCAGCTTAGTAACATTATAAACCAATAAACCTTCGAGCACTTTATGCTCCCATTTGTAGTTTTCAATACTGTACTTTCTCCTGGCAAACAAAGAAAACAAGTGAACATAGAGCAGAAACTTTGCTACAGGAGCAAAATAATTCATTTTATAATACAAATAGATTTTATTTAGAAAAAAAAGATGCTAGACCGAAGAACAATTTTTAACAGAATACAGATCCTAAAATTAAACAAAAGAGAAATTCGGAAGTGAGATCTCAGACGAGTGATAGAAAATAATAAAAGCATAAAAATATTCAAGATTTTTTTTTAAAATCTGTTACAGTAAGAGGTTAGAAGGTCTAAATGAAATGATTCGGCCAAAATTAAAGTCTTAAGAAAAGTACACACAATAAAAATTTAACTTATTGCAAGTCACACAGAGGAAAACCAAGAATAGAAACATAGAAAATAGGTGCAGGAGTAGGCCATTCGGCCCTTCGAGCCTGCACCGCCATTCAATATGATCATGGCTGATCATCCAGCTCAGTAACCTGTACCTGCCTTCTCTCCATACCCCCTGATCCCTTTAGCCACAAGGGCCACATCTAACTCCCTCTTAAATATAGCCAATGAACTGGCCTCAACTACCTTCTGTGGCAGAGAATTCCACAGACTCACCACTCTCTGTGTGAAGAAATGTTTTCTCATCTCGGTCCTAAAAGACTTCCCCCTCATCCTTAAGCTGTGACCCCTGGTTCTGGACTTCCCCAACATCGGGAACAATCTTCCCGCATCTAGCCTCTCCAACTCCTTAAGGATTTTATATGCAAAAAAAAAAAAAGGCAACTGAGTTGCCTCGTAAAACTGAGATTATGAAAATAGATGGCAAATGAAAGGGATTAGAGAAAAAAAGGCAAATTGCATCAGGAAACAAGGTAAATCAAATTAGGAATGGTCACCAAGTAAACAACAACAAAATATAATAACCAAAGAAAAATAATAATAAATTCACAGAAATGTGTTCACTTAAAAATCAGCAAGAAGATATAGGAATAACTATTACTTTCATCAATCTCTCGTGATTAAAAAGATTGACAATAGGCCATAATTTTTTTTTTTTTTAAATCACCTCATTCCATCAGCCTAAGTATGGATTGCACATCACTAGAAATGATTACTGACACCTAAAGTTATTTTAATAACTTCATTTATATAAATTAACCACCAGTATCCCATATTCAAGAAAATACAAAACAAATTTATACAGCTAGCCCTCATAACCTAACTATTTAAGTTTTGAT
This sequence comes from Rhinoraja longicauda, assembly GCF_053455715.1. Classification (NCBI taxonomy): domain Eukaryota; kingdom Metazoa; phylum Chordata; class Chondrichthyes; order Rajiformes; family Arhynchobatidae; genus Rhinoraja; species Rhinoraja longicauda. Next base: position 62,046,338 of record NC_135953.1, on the reverse strand, counting down.
CATGTTCTAGCAAATTTACATTTGCCTTGGGGAAAGGTGTAGTGCATCTTTCGCAATGTTCAGTGCTCCAAACCAAATTTTGCCTTCTGAAAGGTGCATTGAGATAAAGACTGACCTTCCATGAAACTGGCACGTTTTAAAAACTTTCATAATTTGTGCACATCCTGTTTTTGATTACCATAAAGTTTCCTCAAATATCATTTCCGATCACGATCTTAATTTTCAATGATTTCATACCTTTTGCTCGCCCTGATGATAATAAACTGCAAAGGCATCCTTATTCAGGCTGGTCAAGGCGGGTGCGGAATTTTGGGAGGTCATATAAATGGTAATGGAAATTGAGAGCCCTCACTCAAAAGTGGCTGGTAATTCTACGTTAATTTGAATTTAGATAAACAGATCGATAGTCAAGACATACGTAAACATGGAGAAGGCAAACATGTCAGCCATAATCATCCAGAATGGCAGAATAGTTTCAGGTCAGCAGTGTATTCATTTATCGTGTGCGTAATCATGTAGCTCGTGGACATAGTGAAGTCATTACATACATAAATAGGATGGAACCATTACATGGAGGGAGCTTCACACTGTTGGAGTGGAATGAAGTAAACATCCTTCTATCTGGGACCACGAAACAAGCTTGTCCTTGTGTCCTCTGACTGTTACTGCAAGCAGAATTTGCCTGAAGATCACCAGTACCCCAAATCCCTCTTAGAATACATTCAATTGACAATAAAGTTGACCTGAAGTAATCCGCAGGGTAATCAGCAGGTCTTTTTGGACATTGTGGATTCTGAAGACTCAATAACCCCAAGCAAAAATGCCAAAATAAATTGCAGGCTTGAATCATTTGACTGCAGGCAAAGCCAATCTGTTTGCACAGGTCATGTCAGAGAAAAAAAGGCACAGAACCGTAAGCCATTGCTTTCGATAGGCAGCAGCACTTTATCTCCCAAAGATGCAAAAACTGATTCTTAAAACAAAACTAACTTAAGGAAGACACTGGTGTAAGAGTTCAATTCGTTGAATATGCCAAAAGGAAAATCACAAACACACAAGAGGCATGAATAAGTTTTGCTGAGTAAAATGAAAATAGCATCTTAAACACCAACATATTTCACTGGTAGCCTTGAGATGTCTAACTAGGTGTGCACCAAGGCTTGTCAAATGCTCATATCCTAAATGGAGAGGATCAGAGACATTTCTCACAACCAACGATATCCTTGGCCCGGAAGATAAGTGTTGATAATGCATACCTATTGAATGCTGTAGTGAGGGAAAAGCAATAATATAGAAATTAACCCGACAGCGTGTTAAGGACATTAACCAACCTATCTGCTTTGCAAAAAACTGGAGATCACTCATGTGCAAGGACAATTCAGAAGCTGGATAAACACAACAGCTCACAGCCATTCAAGACAGCTACATATTTAGTATACACAATCAAAAGCTGGGGGAAGTGTGAGATAGATATCAAGGTATTATAGACATTATAACTGGAGAATTTCTGGTCTCCGTGGTTAGAAACAGATTTCTCATGGTCTGACAGGCTAAAAGATTCGGTCAAAGCTGTTTTGCTGCAGAGGATGGAAACTTCCATGCAAATGGTAGCCAAGGACACCAAGGAGGAAATTATGTTTTGTCAACCACAAAAGTAATGATAACCTACAATTGAAGGACAACTCCCAAGGTCTCAGTCCAGAAGCACGGACCGCATCTTCTCATCATCAGAAGAGCAGAAGAGTACATCAGCATTCAAGAGGCCGAGGAGGGGGGAGGGTACGAACAGGGAAGTGGAAGGGAGGTAGGGGGAGAATAAAAAGGCAAACTGGGAGGAGACGAGGTTAAGTGGCAAGGAGAAACGAGGATGATGTTTAAGGGACTCCAACCAAGTTTGGAAAGTCTTGTTTTTTCCAAGGAACTCAGTATGACTCACTGCCTGTTTCTGGCATGATATTTTTCAAATGTCTCTAGGTTGGGTCAGGAATAGAAAAAAGGACTAAATCTGGACTGTTTGGTTAGAATGGGTTCCATTGAAAAACATTGTAAAATGAGTGACTGGCTGTAAGATCGAAGTACTGAACATGGAGATGGAATACTTGGACATCTATAGTTAATAACCAGCAGCATAAACAATTATGCAGGCAAAATAATTCAAATATATTAAATTGTTTTTAAATGAAAGCAAGGCACTGTACAATTTTCAGTTAAAATCTGAACAAAGTATAGTAAATGACACCTGGCAGATTGAAAACACGAAAAAACTAGCTATCAATTGATTTGATCTAATAAATCTGGTGACACTTCAGCATACAGTGTTGCCAGATCAAACCTGAACAGAGGTATTAAAAGGGCCAAAGACACCCACAGGCAACGGGTGGAAGACCACTTCAACACCACGGACACCAGAAGCATGTGGCAGGGTGTCAGGGACATCACTGGCTACAAGAGCAGCCCTGCCTGCCCCCACAGCGATATGACACTAACCAACGAGCTAAACACCTTTTTTGCCTGCTTCGAAACTGGCAACACCACCTTGAGTGGAAGAACCCCAGCCGAGGCGGAGGGACTGGTCTTGCAACTGAGCATACAGGAAGTACAACGCGCTCTGCAAAGGGTCAACCCACGCAAGGCTGCAGGCCCTGATGGAGTTCAAGGAAGGGTACTTAAGGACTGTGCGGAACAGTTGGCTAAGGTATTCACCTGGATCTTTAACCTGTCACTATCTCTGGCTACGGTCCCCAAGTGGCTGAAGTCGGCTACCATAGTGCCAGTGCCGAAAAAAGCAAAGATCACCAACCTGAACGACTACCGTCCGGTTGCCCTAACTCCGATAGTCGTGAAGTGCTTTGAAAGACTGGTCCTCTCACACATCAAATCCAGCATCCCTGACTCACTGGACCCACATCAATTTGCATACAGGGCAAATAGATCCACAGAGGATGCCATCTCTCTGGCTCTTCACACTGTCGTGACTCACCTGGAGAGACAGGGCACGTACGTGAGGATGCTATTCATTGACTATAGCTCTGCCTTCAACACTGTCATCCCCACCAAGCTCATCACCAAACTCCACCAGCTAGGCCTCAGCTCGTCATTATGCGACTGGATCCTGGACTTCCTGCTGGAGCGACCGCAGGCAGTGAGAATGGGCCCGCACCTGTCCTCCACTATCACCCTGAGTACCGGCACACCACAGGGCTGTGTTCTGAGCCCCATGCTCTACTCCCTCTTCACACACGACTGTGTTCCTGCATTCGACACCAACACCATTGTCAAGTTTGCAGCCGACACAACGGTGATCAGGCTGATCACCAACGGTGATGAAATAAATTATAGAGCGGAGGTGCAGAACCTGGCGGACTGGTGCTCCGATAACAACCTGTCCCTAAATACCACCAAGACCAAGGAGCTGATCATCAACTTCCGTAGGTCACATAACGGGGAATACGCCCCGATCTTTATCAACGAGGAACAGTGTGGAGAGAGAGTCCAGCTTCAAGTTTCTGGGCACTCACATTTCGGAGGACCTAACATGGTCCAATAACACTGCTGCGCTGGTCAAGAAGGCACAGCAACGACTGTTCTACCTAAGAACACTGAAGAAGTCTGGTCTACCCCAACAGCTGCTGACGACATTCTACCGCTGCACCATAGAGAGCATCCTAACACATGGCATCCCTGTGTGGTACCTCAGCTGCACGGAGGCAGAGAGGAAAGCTCTTCAGCCGGTAGTCCATAGAGCTCAGAGGACCATCGGAACACAGCTACCAACCTTGGAGGGCATCTACAACACACGATGCCTCAGAAATGCCACCAGCATCCACAAAGACTCTTCACACCCCTGCAAGTCTGTTCGAACTACTTCCATCGGGCAGACGATACAAGGCCTTCTACGCCCGCACCTCCAGACTCAGGAACAGCTTCATCCCCAGGGCCATAGCTGCTATGAACCGGTCCTGCTGAGCCGGATGGTCACATCGCACAATGATCCGGCTCAGATCTACTTGCACTTTATTCTGTTTAAAACTGTCACAATTTGTTTAATTGGGTTGTTTAAATTAATACTGACTAGCTAATTAAATTGTTGCATCGTATGGGAGGCGCATTCCCAATCTCGTTGTACCCCTGTACAATAACAATAAAGATATATTGTATTGTGTATTGTACTGCTTTTGACACCTGACTGATCCTGAAAAACAAAACTGGAAAGCTCATCTCCCAGTTACAGTAACAAAGTCAAATGGAACTGCAAATGCCCAATAGAGTCATAGAGTGATACAGTTGGAAACAGGTCCATCGGCCCAACTTGCCCACATCAGCCAACATGTCCCAGCTACACTAGTCCTCCCTGCCTGCGTTTGGCCCATATCCCTCCAAACTTGTCCTATCCATGTACTTGTCTAACTGTTTCTTGAACTTTGGGATAGTCCCAGCCTCATCTACCTCCTCTGGCAGCTTGTTCCATATACCCACCACCCTCTGTCTAGAAAAGGTTACCCCTCAGATTCCTATTAAATTTTTTCCCCTTCACCTTGAACTTATGTCCTCTGGTCCTCGATTCCTCTACTCTGGGCAAGAGATTCTGTGCATCGCCAAAGTTGGTGATCAGCGTCACCAAATGTTCACCAAAGATGGAAAAATACACATTGTTATATACAAATGCAGCCAAATGCCACAATGTCAACACCGACAAGAAAACACACTTTTTACTGGATTTGCTAAGTAAAAACTGACAAGAGTCATAGAGTGATATAAAGCGTGGAAACAGGTCCTTCGGCCCAACTTGCACACACCGGCCAACAGGTCCCAGCTACACTGGTCCCACCTGCCAGCATTTGGTCCATATCCCTCCAAACCAGTCCTAGCCATGTACCTATCCAACTGCTTCTTAAATGTTAGGATAGTCCCTGCCTCAACTACCTCCTCTGGCAGCTTGTTCCATACACCTATCATCCTTTGTGTGAAAGTTACCCCTCAGATTCCTATTAAATCTTTTTCCCTTCACCTTAAACCTATGTCCGCCGGTCCTCGATTCACCTATGGGCAAGAGACTCTGTGCATCTACCCGATCCATTCCTCATGATTTTATACACCTCTATAAGATCACCCCTCATCCTCCTGCACTCCATGAAATAGAGTCCCTGCCTATTCAACCTCTGCTCAGACCCTCTAGTCCTGGAAACAGCCTCGTAGATCTTCTCTGTACCCGTTCCAGCTTGACAACATCTTTCCTATTACACGGTGCCCAGAACTCAACACAATACTCTAATTGTGGCCTCACCAACGTCTTATACAACTGCAACATAACCTCCCAACTTCTATACTCAATACTCTGGATGATGAAGGCCAATGTGCCAAAAAGCATTTTGGACCATCTGATCTTCCTTCGACTTCACCTTCAGGGAGCTATGCACCTACACTCCTAGATCCCTCTTCTCTACAACACTACCCAGGGCCCTACCATTCACTGTGTGGGTCCTGCCCATGTTAGACTTCCCAAAATGCAACAACTCACATTTTTCTGCATTAAATTCCATTCCTCAGCCCACTTGGCCGATTGATCAAGATCCTGCTGCAATTTTTCACAACCATCTTCACTATCTGCAACCGCCCCCCACTTTAGTATCATCTGCAAACTTGCTAATCTGTTCAAAGTGGTTCAAAGGAAAAAATACCACATTTATCAATCAGCAGCGGGTTTCAATCCTAAAAAGAAAGCCACTGAGCACATTGCTAAAGAATAATGATTCATAAAATGCACAGACATTCTCCAGCAGAAAATTGCCCTTTCAGTGATTCATAATTCCCTTGCTATCAGAGCTGCCATCGTGCAGCTAGTTTCAGTGCAAAAAGAAAATTAGATTTTCTGGAGCTTTGCTGAACATTTTTATTATATTTTTAAAATACATTCTTTGTTTCCTCAGCACCGACATAATGAAGCCGCTGTGGGAGCTAGACATTAAGGCTCCTTGTTGAGCCAATCTCAGGGGCTTTCTCAAAGACTTCAACACTCTCTAGAAAACCTAGATATTTTTGATGCTTTCATACTTATTCATATCAACTATGATGCAATACAGGGATTATCAGGTTAAAAAAAGCAACATAATTTACTATGAGCACCATAAGTTACGCAGTGCATCGACTCAGAAACACTGAAATCTCACATATGTTTTTGATTAACTCCATGTCATATATACAAACAACTTGTCATTCTTTTCCTCTTTCTCAGTATTTCTGTCTCCTGAAGAGGGCGCTGTGTATTCATTAAGTCAGAGTTGCCAGCAGAGACTCGCACACGTTTACTAAGTTCTGGATACAGGAGTGCTCTTTTACATATAAAGAGAAAAGGTTTACGAGGGATATCCAAGGGGAGAACATTTGAATTATTTCAAACGAGGATTGAATTCTACAAAAGATAAGTTATCTACTGAAGGATTTATTTTAGGTGAAAATAAAAAATACAAATGTTTGAAATAAATACAAAATTATTTCAGTATGACAATATTCAAGTGTATTAAATCGTGTAAATGCATGCTGGTGGAGAGAATATCTGCACACAGTCAATTAGGGCAATTTGGTTATTTTGAAAAGGAAATTGGTTAAATGTGTGGAGAACAAATACAGGGATTAAGGAAAGAATGGAGAAGAATTGTCTGATTACTCTTTGAAATATCAGATGCCTGGTCAGTCGTTTGTTGGCCTTCCCTCAGTACTACTCAATTCTGCAATTTGCTCATGGGTTCAAGCCCATACTAGAGAAAATGAGGGGTCTATTTCAGTTGGAGACAAAAGAAAACCTCAGCATTATGCACCAATTAAATGAGAAAAAGCAATACATAACTATTTTCAGGAACATTTTTTATCTGATTTCATTAAAAAATGAAAAATAGGTTTATAAATGTTCTTATAATACTGTTTTAACAAGGACATTCATGAATATAGTCATTATGCTATACAGGAATAAAAAGGTATTTGGTTTCCCAATAAAAGTTTCATAAGACGAGCAGTATTTATGAAACAAATATTGGCAGGAGATGAAACAACTAAATAGACTATGTATTTTGAGAAACGGAGAGATCATGAGCGTTCAGGCTATTATGTCAAAGTAAAAGGAGAGTAAATTGGTTGCGCATATTACCCAAGCTCATCTTAATTGGGAGATTCTCCTTGCTAGCAGCTTCCACTAGGTGCCTCCGCACTTCCATCACAGCCTCTTTATGTTTCATGTTTAACATGGACTCCCATAGAGCTTTGGATGAAGGGTCACTGCAGTGAAATAACAGGGTTAACATGACATTAGTATACATTGTAATAAAAAGACCATGTTCCGTGCATGTTCTGGAACTGCTATTTATGCTTGGTTTACGAAAAATGCACATGCAAAATTATTCTCTGTTCATCCCTCAAAAGGCAGTTGGCGGGTAAAATGGTCACAAAAATCAGATTACAACAGCAAGACAGGAGCTTAACAATGCCAGCATCTCTTTTTTCCATGGAAAAGCAACTTGCATCTCCTCGGTCAGTCTAGCTCCAGAGATATGCCAGATAGCGAAATGCTGGGTTTGCACTTATGTTATTTTATAAGATGCTAATGTTCAGATTGGCCAGTTTACCTCACATTATCCAGAATATAGTTGAATCCAATTTGCCCTCGACCAAGCCCTTCCCTTTTGGAGATTCTCTTTATTGGTTGGACTTTTTTTTAACATTCTGCTGGCTTCAAATCTTAAGAAAGAAATTGTGATGACACATCTTCCTCCCAAACCTTTCTCCACAGTGATGTACGAGTTGTGTACAGAAGAGCATATTGACTGGTCGCGTCACAGCCTGGTTCGGCGACTCGAACATCCAGGAATGAAGATTATAAAAAGTGGTGAATACAGCCGGTCCATCACGGATACTGACCTCCCCACCATCGAAGCAATCTACAGCAGACGCTGTCTCAAAAAGGCAGTCAGCATCATCAAGGTCCCACACTATCCTGGCCACTCACTTCACTCCTGCCATCAGAAAGAAGGTATAGGAGTTTGAAAACTGTAACTTCCAGGTTCAGGAACAGCTTCTTCCCAACCATCAGGTTATTGAACACCACAAACTCCAATTAAATTCCAAACTGCCTTGGTTGCACTTGGGGCTTCAGAATTTGTTTTGTATTTGCATTTTATTGGGTTTTTAAATTTATTGAACTTTTTTTTGTTTGTTTATTATATATTATCGATTGAGTACTGCATTTACAAACCTGAATGCTACTGCAAGTAAGAATTTCTTTGTTTCACTTCGTAACATCTATATACTAAAACTCTCGTTTGTTTGTTTGTTTGTTCCTGAACTAGAGCCAAAGCGGTACACGATAGCGTGACAATTTTAGGCCCACCTTATTCACCTTCGTCCCTTTGGTGCTAATGTGCTAATGGAAGAAGTTTAATTGAAATCGGTGTTATATTTTTAAAGTTATTCACCTTTTAAAGTTTAAATCTATCTCCCAAGGAGGGAGGATAAGGGTGGTTGGGGAGCGAGGGAGGATAAAGGTGGTTGGGGGGAAGGGAGGATAAGGGGGGGGAGGGTGCTGCACCAATGCAGGAGAGGTTTGGGCCCAATATGTCCACTTGGTCTAGTAGGACAATAAAACACTCTTGATTCCAAATTCTTACAATCCATTTAAGCAGATAACAAATAATCAATAAGAGTAAAAAACACAATAGAAAACACTTTTTACTTATCCAACTTTAATAAACAATGCACATCAATGGTTAAAGTACAAATGCGTTAAATCTTTAAGTTGGAGTGTTGAATTTGCATGTCAGTGACTAAGCCTATTACCAATATTTATTTACTAATCAAAAATGGAAATTGCTACGTCTGAATTTGCAATTAGTAACATGCAACTAGCAGTAAACATGGAGAAAAAAGTCAAAATTCACAAGTTTAAATTTCCAGATCAACATATTTGTTTTTCTCCACACATCATTTCAGACACTGTTCTCCTTACCATCTCCATATATGAATAGAAATGTCAAGACCTTCAAAGGGCATTCTAGACTACAAGAAAAATCTGAACCTTGCCCGTGTGTGTAGATCGCAGGACAAAAAGTAGTTTCAGCTCGGAAACAGCACAATTCTGCAATTAATTCTAATCAAACCCTTAGAAGTAGGGGAGAAAAAAAATCACGGGTGAAGCTTGAATATATGGTCCGATGTCTGGCGAATCCATCATCAAGGCTTGTGTGCTATCAGCAGTAAATCTTCCCTTCAACTAGCACCATCAAGCTCGAGGGTCTGGAAAAGCTATTACATCAATGGCTTACATACTACAGTTTACAAGTTTTCTGCAACACGAATGAAACTTTGCTTAGAATACTGAATCTGGTCTAGGCCACATTCATAGAAGTTCATGGTTAATGAAGACTCACATTATGGCAGAAAGTCATATACATACATAAAAAGAACAAAGGTTTATTGAAATGACTAAGAATCAAACCTAATCAAAATCTACAGGAAACCAGCTGTGAAAATAACTGTTGCATTAATCAGAGGATAAGTCACTGGCATCAAAGAGCTATTTCCGTTATTCACTACAAGATAATTTTTGCTTTAAAGCAAGTAATATAAAAAATATTTTTCCAGCATTGGCCCGGGTTGTGTGGTGGAGCAATGGTGAGGTTATTAGCACTCTATTATTATGTTAATTGGACAACAACTGCCAGTGTCCACATATGCACCATAACATGTGGAAACCGGGAGAAGTTGCTGTTGCAGTTCTCTACACTGGACTCAGGATTCTCAAACTCAAACAATCTAGCAAAAAAAAGTGAAGGTTAGTCCACTCAAGTCATAATTAATTTTTAAAAGTATTAATTATATCCTATGAACTACTCTGGTACTGAAATGTTTACATGAATAGAGTCTCAATCCTTCAAATTTATGTTGTTCTTTCTTAAACTGTTCCTTCCTGACTCTTTAATTTGCTCTTTTAATCCCATCTTGCTTTCCATTTATATTTCACATTCTGTACACAACCCATGAGGAAGTGGAACAAATCGATAAGGAAGAGTGAGATAACAGTGAAAGCAGAGAACAGAATGTTGCCTGGCCTGGAGAATTCTATCCAAGAAAGAAAGATTCTGTGGACAGGCTGGACCTGTTTTCTTTGATTCACAGGAAGTTCACGAGAAGATTAAAAGAAAAGCCTTATTTAGAGCGGAATGGAGACCTCAATAACAATTGTGCATATATTCAATTTTTTCGAGTGGTTGGAACTCTCTGCCCGAGCGATGGTAGAAACAGAAATCCTGATACATGCACATGAAAGCCCCCTAAAGCTGCAGACCAGCAGTTGAAATTTAGATTATTCTGGAAAGTGCTACTCTGTCTTTTCAGGCTTGGGGCAAAAATGTACAATTGTTGCACAGAATCAATGGCGCTGAAAATGTTTAATTTGGCATTTGCTTTCAAATGTCCTTGTTTGACTTCAGTTCTGCTCTCAGTAAGGACCATTCACAGTACATCCCAAATTCCCTGTTGATTGCAATGGAGCATTTTGATAATCTATCAAGCACAACTCACAAACACCTATCCAGTTTGCTCCAGAGACTACAGTTGAAATAGAAATATAGAAAATAGGTGCAGGAGTAGGCCATTCGGCCCTTCGAGCCAGCACCGCCATTCAATATGATCATGGCTGATCATCTAAAATCTGTACACCGTTCCTGCTTTCTCACCATATCCCTTGATTACGTTAGCCCGAAGAGCTATATCCATATGACAAAGCTGTCATCACTGACAGAAACCTCTCTCATCTGTACATGAAAGGTTAAATACTGAAACCCAGAAGCCATTCTCAGTGGCACCATTGCACTGCTGAAGTCTTTATGAATGACATTATCACAAATTTGGTGATTTGACGTAAACTTTAAATTTTCGCATAGTACTCTCACTGGAAAATAAAAAGCAAAATTCCTAAGCATTATTGCACTGGGTATTACAATGCTTCCAAAGCATAATTATTGGCTTAACTTTAGTGATCTCACATTAAAGCTATGCCCACTAGTATTGAATTTTTCCATTCTGGGAAAAGAAATTCTGACCGTTAGCTCTCTCTGTTAGCTCTCAGTGCAGCTCACGACACGTTATGAAATAAACTTTCCAGATCTGAGCTGTTAATTGTTTCTCTTTTACAGATGCTGCCCAACTTGTTGAGCATTTCCACTACTTTGTTAATATTTCACATTACCACTTCTAGAGTTTTCTACTTTTTGATTCCTTCTTTTTACTTCCAGGCTTATTGTCCAAGAATTCTTTAAACTGATTCATCTGATTCATGCCTGATAATTTTATTGCTGCTGAATGCTGCAGAATCACTCTGGATGGAACCAGACTGCGTTCAGAGGGGAAATGTGCTTGATAAATCTTTCAAAATCTTTTTAAGCAGCATTAAAAAAAACATAAACAAGAAACACTCAAAGGGGCAGCAAACTATGCTCAAAATTAAGCTTTTGGAAAGTTCAAAATTCAGTAACCCATGGTCTCCAGTAAATTAGAGAATAAGTCAAATACATAATAATTTAATTCCATCCATTTAATTGCGGGAAACAAGGGTCACCTTTTCTACTTGTGAAACCTAATGTGACACCCAAACTGAAATAACTATCGACTATTTTTCTTTCAAAGCCTGGGGATACTATGGGAGAGTCATTCTGCCATAGACTCAACTCAGTTTGTATATTTTGGCAATAACTCAAAATTTCAAAGGCTCTAATCACATGCATGAAAGAGGCCCAGACCAACATAGCTGGTGATGGTTCCTACCCTAAGCCACCTCACTGAAAGACTACTGTATGTCGAAAGAGGATCTCCATTCAGGTTTGTGCAGCGAAGCTGCAAAATGGCATTTAACATAATGAATAGATGAGCTTACTGGATAAAAGCTTCATTAATTTCTTATATGGAGAGACACAGAGTTACTGTTTTTCTTAAAAATACACAGCCACTAAATATATTGGACCAACAAAAACACCTTCAGACATAACATTGAAAAATATTTCAGCAATCACCAAACAGTAAAATACAAGCTTTTCTATTACTCTTGCATTGAGCACCTTCAGTATCTATTAAACAGACGTGACTGCACTAATATTTATTATAACTGAAAATCCATTGGTTAATCATCAGGATTAGAAAGATACATTCTCCCTTCCCCTTGCTCAGAATACACCACATACTCAGCAAGGAGGAAGAAAATCATGTTTCTTGCCATCTACCAATCTTTCTTATCCAGGAATAGCTAATGGTTTTGTTCCATTATAATGATCAATTATTTGCAGATTTTCCATATCATGGCATTTATCTTTTTCCTACATCAGTTGTATCAGTCTATCAACATGGGTAATTTTATGCAAAGTCACTGAGCTTCGCATCCACCTTCCAAATTAAATCTCAGAAAATGTCCAAGACCAATGTGAACATAGCAAACAACTGAACGACTCCACAATAGTTCTTTAGTCTAACTGGTAAATGAGCTTGAAGTAGGAAGAGTCAGTTAGAATATTCAATGTCAAATGAGGCAGAGATGGCAAAATAAAGAGAGGAAAAGAAAGGTCAAGTAGCATCAGTGGAAAGAGAAACAAATTACAGATGAAAGGTCATGATCTACAGGTGCTACCTAACTAACCTGTTGGGTATTTTCAGCACTTTCTGCTCATATTGAAAAAGACAACTGTCCAACTGATCCTTGAAGAAATTGTGTAGAACTTTGACTATTGTGTTTCCAGCACTTCAATTCCAAGAAAAACATCAGCAACGACATTCCAACCTAGGCACGACTTTCACTGACCTGACAAAAGCAGTGGGATGATCTTTGGAAGATTGTTATTCTTCTACATGTGTTGGGTTCACTAAACTCCTTGCAATCCATTTGAAACCATTAAGCACATTCAAACTCCTTTTGCTCTCTTTACTAATTTTTGTTTGCTCAATCTTCCAAACTCTCTAATTAATATTTCTGTCTTTGCGTAAGAGGTCTGCTTTTCTCAACATTGAATCAAAGCTGAGCTTCCCATCCGCCTTCCAAATTAACTTAATCTCTTCACAGCTGCACCGGTAAACTAGCCATGAGAATGAGAGGTGCAACTCATTTTATTTCCACATTTTCCAGCACCAGTCCCACTGCCACAGGAATCTTAAACCCTCCCCTTTGCACTAATTCTCTGCAATAATCCTGTTTTCTTTACTCACTGCCACAAGATTTCATCCCATTTTCTACCTCCCTGTCATCAATAAAAATCATAACCTCTGGCTGGTCACTCTGCCCCCTCCATTATGTTCCGTGGCCATTCAGTGACCCCCTTCCGCAGAAAGTCAACATAACATCCTGGAACCAGACAGAAAGCCTTGTATGCTTCATTCATTATAAAATCCCCCCAAAACTAAAGCCGTATTGACCTTTCTCCTCCTGCCCAGTACAACATTGCTACCCATGGTGCTAAAGTATTTGCTAAGGCCACACTCCTTCAGGGAACTGTTCCTCCCTCAGTCAGTATATATAACCGAATAGTGATTAGCAGATAAAATGCCCTTAATCATTTCTCAAAATAACTACTTGCTCCTTTGTTGGATTGACAATTACCCAGTTCCTCTTGGCCGACTCTCTTGAACTCTGTGGTCACCCCTCTTCAAATTCACTAGCCATAAAACATTGAGCCTCACAAACGGAGGGCAGACATCAGATATTGAGCAGGCTCAAAAAAAAGTGCAATTTCAGCAGCTCCAGTCAATAATACATAAAATACCAGTGTTTGTACAAGACACAGGAAAAGTCCTGAAATTCTCAAATGCATTGTCATGCCTCCATTAATGACAATGAAACCATAATAATTTTACCTCTCCTAATTATACCAAATTCTCCCACTTATCAAAACCCATGTTTCACACTCTGTAGAAGTTCTCCAACGTACCGGATTATGCACTATTTAATTGAAACAATCTTCTGAATATATCTTACACTGCAAGCATCAAAAACAAATAAAAACAAAAGGAGATTATTACGTGAAAGTATATTTCCAGATAGCATAATATCTTCACTGAATCATTAACACCTCTGTAGGGCGGTATCATTACTACCTACACTGAACATCTTTGCTCAGTCTGCCTGGCCGACATGATCTCCCGGTTGATAAACACTTTAACTCCCCCACCCATTCCTATATTCACCTGGGCCTCCTCCACTGTCAGAGTGAGGCCAGAGTGAGGAACAGCACCTCGTATTTCGCTTGGGCAGCGGTATGAATATTGGTTTCTCTAACTTCAAGCTACTGTTAAATTCGGTTCTTAAAGCAGACAACACACAAACAGTTAAAGGTAAACCAAGCAAAGCAGAAAATTATCATCAGACGGGAGTGGGGGGATCAGTGCTAAGGGTGTATGACCATACACAGCACTCCCCGTGCTTCCACTCAGAGATACAGCATTTTCGCAGCATTATTATGCAGAATTTGCAGCAAGAATGTTTAACACAATATTTCCTTCCAATCAATCACATTGTATTGGAACACAATACACAATATACAATGTCACCCTACAGTCATAAAATATTCCACACAATAAGTTATTAGTCGAAGGTAAGGATCCTTAAAATACCACAGAAGGTCTTGTTTACACACTCCCACAAGTAGTCAACAGTTAACCACATCCTAATCTTAGCGAGAGCATTGTCCATCGTCTTTCCCAGACATTCATCCCAGGCCTAACAGGATATACTAGCATTCAAGCTTTCGGAATCACATAGTTACATCCTGCCTGGTGCAATTTTGCAAACATCAGCTATTCAGGACCCAAAGTTCAGGCTCATCCTGTTCGTTCACTCTACCATTTTCTTATTTCTGTGGTTTCCAAGGGTTGTAAGTTTCAGCTACCAGACACATCCTTATGAGCAATTAGCATTCCTCCACTTTCAACAATATAGAAGCCCCAAAAGCATACAAGCAGGTTTGCAAACAATGGCCAAGCATCCCATCATGCAAAGTTAATAGCCATTAACTTTCATTCCCTCCTTTTATCATCTCATGATAACATTAAAGCCCTCGTGAGGCACAGAGTGATCGGGTACATTTAATCATAAAAAATACAACAATTAACAACAGAATCGAGCCATAAAGATGGTCCCCAGAGGTTTCCAAAGAAATTGAATGGCCATGCACCCCAGGGGGCACCCTTGTCATTATAATGGTGCATTTCTTCCCCAACCTTCTTGATCTTATTTACTTCTTGAGAAATGTGGGCAGCTAGGTCAGTGATGTTAGAGAATCCATCGGGGATTTAGGTAGAACACTCTTGTCCTACTACTGCACAGGTCTCCCCTTTTGCTGCTAAAATGAAGTCTAATGCCATACGGTTCTGCAGTGCCACGGTACTGAGGGCTACTACCTCAGCCGTCAAAGAGGAGATGGCTTTCTGAGTATCCACAAATGCATCAGCAGTGGCATTTGCCAACCTTTCCATTGCGGAGGCCGTGTTAATCAGTTCACGTGAGATGCGGGCTGTGCCACAGAAGGGAAAGGCAATTATCCAGAATCGTTCAGACTCTGAGATACCTCGTTTGGACCTTAATGGAGTGTATATCTCAGCCAAATGCTGCGCGGCTCTCATATGAGGGACAATATAAGCTAAGTAGCAGCATCCCCTCCAATGCGTGGAGCCCTTCAGCCTGTCCCATCCTTGATCATCCCCAGGTAGCATTCCAGGTAGCCAGGGGTATGCCCATGATCCATACATAATAAGTACCGTTCAACAGCCGGGATGGTCCCGTATGCCAATTTGAGGTGCAATTGCTGTTTCCCAAAAACACCCCATTACCCTCCATGTAACAATGGCAAATGGCATTGACTAGTCACTGAGGAGGGTGAATGGCCAATTTAAGTCGTGGTATGTTCCCCACTCTAGCCTCATTCATCATCCAGCGTGGTCCAAATGGTGGTGTATACCATCCTGCAAAAATTGATTTGTTTCTTACCCTCGATCCAGGGACATACACCTTTGTGTTATCGGGACCTGTACGATATTGGCCTCCACTTACACAGCCACTACCCAGGATGACATTATGAAAACAGTAAGCAGCTTGGACCTCTAAGATTAAAGGGAATGGGTAAGAGAGGTATCCCTTCCCCACTGGCATGGGGAACTTGGGTACACACCCAGCAGTGATATTGCTGTGGAAAGCAAACTCTTAACTCCAGGACAAAAATATACGTTTCTCTCCAGTCCAGCCCTTCTGGGCCAGTCCCAGGATAACAAGAAGAATCAACAGTCTCATATTTTATCTTTCAATTTTCCAATGCGCTTGCAATCGGTCAGATGTTTCCAGTGGTCGGTGTGGTGCTTGGTACTTGGTAAGGCCCTTTCCAGTGTTCGCCTAACTTCTGATCCCAATTTCATATCAGCACGTAGTCACCGGGCTGGACCTTTTCTCCTGCATCTCCGTCAGGCAGCAGCCTCTGGAACTATTTTACTTGTAAGT
The DNA here is from genome assembly GCF_053455715.1 of Rhinoraja longicauda. Classification (NCBI taxonomy): domain Eukaryota; kingdom Metazoa; phylum Chordata; class Chondrichthyes; order Rajiformes; family Arhynchobatidae; genus Rhinoraja; species Rhinoraja longicauda. The sequence continues at coordinate 62,029,828 of NC_135953.1, read as the reverse complement.
GTAATGCTGATAGAATATGAGTTAGTTGCTGAACATAGGTTATTATCTCATCATTCAGTGCTTGCAAATCGGGTTCCTTCATATGGTCTGCTAGCTCCCCAAGACGTTCTCAGGGGTTTACCATAGATAATCTCTGCGGGGGATAACTTTGTCACACTATGGGGAGTTACTCGCATTTCAAACAAAGTTAAAGGTAATACCTTAATCCACGTCTGCCCCATTTCTCCCATTAACTTTGTAATCTTATTCTTAAGGGCTCCAGTGGCTCTCTCAACCATACCTGAAGCTTGGGGGTGATGTACACAGTGAAACTGTTGTCTGATGTTAAAATAAGCACATAATTCTTTGTTAACAGGTGCAATAAAATGTGGACCATCATCAGAACTTATAACAGTAGGCAGCCTGAATCTCGGAATAATTTCTCTTAACAATAATGTCACAGTAGTTTCAGCAGTATTATTAGTGGTTGGTAGAGCTTCAATCCACCTACTAAACAAATCCAATATCACTAAGCAATATTGGGCCCGTGGCATTCCAATAAAATCAATTCAAGCATAAAATACATTCAAACAATCGTGCTGGCATCGGTGTCACCCCGGAGGGTACTTCAATAGGTTTGGCTGGGTTGGACCTGGCAAATCCTGCATTCGGAGGCTAACTTTAGGGCCTCCTGCCGAATGTTTGGATGCCACCACGTTTCCTTCGTCATCCTAATCATTCCCTCCTTTCCAGCATGTGTAAGGGAGTGGATATATTTTAGAATAGTCAATAGTCAAGTCATTTATTTGTCACATACACATAAATGTGCAGTGAAATGAAAAATTACCTGCAATAAGACCAATCAACAATAAGACCAATAAGAATAATCAATAAAAATGCAATAACACATACAATCATAAACTAACACCAAACAAAAGAAACATCCATCACAGTGAGTCTCCTCCGGTCACCTCCTCACTGTGATGGAAGGCCAGAATGTCTTTTCTCTTCCCCTGCCGTCTTCTCCCGCGGTCAGGCTGTTGGAGTTGCCACGTCGGGGCGGTCGGGGCTACCGACATTGAAGCCCCCGCCGGGCGGAGAAAATCCCGCGGCCTATTTTAGGCAGGTGGCGAGTCTGGGCCGCGGGCTCTGCGAACCAGAGCCCAGGTGGTACCAGCCAGAGGCCGCCAGCTCCAGGTGCATGGCCGATGGTAGGACGCAGCGGGAACGGAGACACGGCACAGAAAACAAAGGTCGGGTCTCCGTTCGGGAGAGACAATGTTACTGTTCCCACCCCCCACCCCCACATAACACACAACCGCAAACACTACATCATATTTAAACTACAATTCAGACAAAAACAACAAAAAACACAAAAGACAAACGGACTGCAGGCAAGCCGCAGCTGTGAGGGCAAAGTCCCGTGTTGGAATCAATGGCGCATCCCTCTTGTTTCCATAGTTGTTTCTCATGTGCAGAGGCGTCCCACTGTAATTTCTGAACCTCCCTCATGTCTGGCAAGACCGTTCTATTTACTAGTACTGTACATCCTGGGGGTACCAGGTTATGTGATCTACAGGCTGCATCCTTGGCTACCTGATCTGCATAAGCATTTCCCTTGAGACGGGATCGTCTCCCCCTGTATGGGCGTTACATTTTATAATGGCCAATTGCTTCGGCAGGAGAAGTGCCTATAGGAGGTTACTGACGATTAGGGCATTATTAATTGGTGTTCCCACAGAAGTGAGAAATCCTCGATGTTGCCATTGCACTCCAAAATCATGGGCTACTCCGAATGCATACCTGGAGTCTATATAGATGTTGACACATTTGTCCTTGGCTAGAATGCATGCACGAGTTAGCGCAAAGAGTTCAGTTTGTTGTGCTGAGAGGGGGTTTTGAAATCGTCAATACTCCTGTGGCTGTGTCAAAAAAACTAATGGATTAATTATAAATGTCAGGTTAGGATTATTTAAAAGCGTAAACTCGTACCTTCCCAATCGTGCCTGGATGAGGTATTTGGTTTGGCCCGCAGCTACACAAGCAAGCGTGTAATCCAGGCAAGATCTGGGTGCATGGGGGATGCGGGCTACTGCATCTAACCTGACCGAAAAGTATGCCACCGGTCGTTTGATATCGCTGCCTCCGCTTTTCCCCTGTCTTTCTTATCCTCCTCTTCCTCGGATTCTGTTCCCGCACCTGCATCTTCTTGGTCTCGTGCCCTTACTTCTCCCCTGGCTTCCCCTGTTGGAATTTTGGTGTACAAGGGAGTCACTAATGGTGCCTATATTTCAATAAGGGCCCTGGCACCTACTGGCACTGGCACCTACATGGAGGTCTCCTCTATGTGGGACCCTCCTCATCTTCACTAGCAAAAAGGGTTGTCATGCCAGACACAGGGTCTCCGGAGGATTTACTGGTACCAGGTTTTTTCTTAACTCCAAATTGTTTTGGTTTTGAGCTCTTTTTATCAATGCTCCGAGCGCGCTCTTTTTTAGTTATTTTTTTCTGCCCGCTGACACTATCTGGAGCACCTACCATTTTTTCATAGTTCCATCCTTATTTCTCACCTCAATCCCCTTCACACATGCATTATCCATCCAACTCCTCTCTCGCATCTCCTCCCTCTTCTTTTCTGCCTCACTCTTCCATTCTTTAATTCTTTTTTTCCCCATTTCTTTCCTGCATCTTTTTCCCAAATTGACATTTCTGCCTTTTTAACAGTTTCTACATCCTATGTTCCTTCAACTGGCCCAGACTCATCACCCAAACGTTTGGTTAACTTATAACTTAATATTCTATAATCTTTATTATAACACCCCGTCACTCTTATCCAAATTATTCTTCATCTTAATTAACGACAAACCTTTTGAGTTTGCTATATCCAATTGCCGACTACTTTCCCAATAGCAAAAATATCTCTTAATTAACGACAAACCTTTTGAGTTTGCTATATCCAATTGACGACTATTTTCCCAGTAGCAAAAATCTCTTAATTAACGTTAGGTCTTACCTTCGTTGTCTGTTTCTAAGGATCTCGGCTGAAACTAGGTCAACCTCCTGACGAGGGACCACAGTGTTCCCGGGAGCTTCTTTGGGAGGTCGGTCTCAAGGGGTCCGACTAGAGCTCAATTTTCTCCCCATCCGGTCCCGGTTACTCTGCAGCCTCTTACTCAGTCATCTGTTGTTGGTCCCAGCGAGATCCTGCTGACTATACCAATGTTAAAGTTTGGTTCTTAAAACAGACAATAACACAAACAGTTAAAGGTAAACCAAGCAAAGCTTTAATTATCGTCAGAAGGGAGTGGGGGGATCAGTGCTAAGGGTGTATGACCAAACTCAGTACTCCCCGTGCTTCCACTCAAAGCATTTTCGCAGCATTTTTATACAGAATTTGCAGCAAGAATGTTTAACACAACATTTCCTTCCAATCAATCACATTGTATTAGAACACAATATACTTGTCACCCTACAGTCATAAAATATTCCACACAATAAGTCATTAGTCGAAGGTAAGGACACTGAGGTTGTCTGTTTCAATTATCCTTCCAATCAATAAATCCCCATCGTACTCTGGGTGATATTTTTTTCATTAATTTCCCCGCCAACCATTATTTCAATTTCCTGAGATCCATGTCCTCCATAACACACATCTCTGCCATGGATAATAGTTGTTTCCTTTTCAGTTTACAGTTCAGTTTATTGTCACATGTACCAAGGTACAGTGAAAAGCTTTGGCTGCATGCAATCCAGTCAGCGGGAATACAGGATTACAATCGAGCCATATACATAGTATAGATTCATGATAATGGAATAACATTTAGGGAAAGGTAAAGACGGCAAAGTCCGATCAACAAAAGTCCAAGGGTCATCAATGAGGTCAATGCAGAAATATAGAAACATAGAAAATAGGTGCTGGAGGAGGCCATTTGGCCGTTCGAGCCAGCACCGCCATTCATTGTGATCATGGCTGATCATCCACAATCAGTAACCCTTGCCTGCCTTCTCCCCATATCCCTTGATTCCGCTCGCCCCTAGACCTCATCTAACTCTCTTTTAAATTCATCCAGTGAATTGGCCTCTACTGCCAACTGTGGCAGAGAATTCCACAAATTCACAACTCTCTCGGTGAAAAAGTTTTAAATGGCCCCCCATTTATTCTTAGACTGTGGCCACTGGTTCTGGACTTCCCCAACATTGGGAACGTTTTTCCTGCATCTAGCTTGTCCAGTCCTTTTATAATTTTATACGTTTCTATAAGATCCCCTCTCATCCTTCTAAATTCTAGTGAATACAAGCCCAGTCTTTCCACACTTGACAATCCCACCATCCCGGGGATTAACCTCATGAACCTACGCTGCACTGCCTCAAAAGCAAGGATGTCCTCCCGCAAATTGGGAGACCAAAACTGCACACAATACTCCAGATGTGGTCTCACCAGGGCCCTGTACAACTGCAGAAGGACCTCTTTACTCCTATACTCAAATCCTCAGACCATGTATCTTGGTCCAAATACATCTTCCATCATCTTCCCCACACCAATGTGAAAAACTAAACCTTTTAACCTCAGGTGGCTAGTTTTTCTTAAGCACAAAACAAACTGCTGGAGGAACTTAGTAGGGCATGCAATATCTGTGCAAAGGACAGTCAAGGTCTAGCCATGGCACGTACATGGGCTGCAGCTATGCATTAATGTTTGTCTTAATGTTGTATACGCCCTGTTCCAAATGTACTCCAGCACTATTCCCCAACAATTTCTCCATCACATCGATGGTTGCATTGGGGCTCCCTCCTGATGGAGAACATTGATTTCATCAACTTCACTCTTAACTTCCATCTTGTCCACAAATTCACTTGGACTATCTCTGTCACCACACTCCCCCTTCGCAATCTTAGTCTCCATCACAGGGAACAGACTACCAACTAATGTCCACTGCAAACTCACTGATTCCCACGCTGCCTCAGCAAGGCCAACAGCATAATCAAGGATGAGTCGTACCCTGGCCACTCCCTCTTCTCCCCTCTCCCATCAGGCAAAAGGTATAGAAGTATGAAAATGCACACCTCCAGATTCAGGGACAGTTTCTTCCCAGCTGTTATCAGGCAACTGAATCATCCAACCTTGACCAGAGAGCAGTGCTGAACTACTATCTACCTCGGACTATCCTTGATCGAACTTTGCTGACTTTACATTGCACTAAAAGTTATTCCCTTATCATGTATCTATACACTGTAAATGGCTCGATTGTAGTCATGTATTGTCTTTCTGCTGACTGGATAGCACGCAACAAAAGCTATTCACTGTACCTCGCTCGGTACATGTGACAATAAACTGAACTTGCTCTTGCTCCCTCTCTGCCAGACAGAAAAAGAATACTATCACCCTATCAGCCTCTGCAGCCAACACATCATTCTTCAACATTTCCACCACCTTCAATGTGATCCAATCACCAGTCAAATCTTCCCATCCCCACTGCTTTATGCTTTCCGCAGAGACCACTCTCTCCACAACACTCGGTTCACTTCATCCCTTCCTACCAAACCCACTTCCTCCCCAGGTACTTTCGCCTGCAGCTGGAGGAGGTCCATATACCTCTCACCATCCAGAGAACCCAACTGCCTTTCTAAGTGAGACAGAGGTTCATGTACATTCGGTGTTCCCAATATGGCCTCCTTTAATCAGTGAGACCAAATATTGAACATGCAATCACTTTGCAGAACACTTGCACTCTGTCCACCAAGGCATGCTGGAGCTCCTGGTTGCTAACCTTTTTAATTTCCCTTCCCATTCCCATACTGATATTTCTGTCGGCCTCATCCATTGCCAGAACGAGGCCGCACACAAACTGGGAGATCAGCACTTCATATTCCACTTGGGTAACTTGCAGTCTAAGAATGTGAATATTGCATTCTCCAACTCCACCACTCTTACCCCTGTGCCCACTGCAGTGCTCGCACATTTCTTCCACCAACATAATCACCATACTCCTTACCACTCCGCCATAAACTCATATCCATCACCAAGTCTATTTACCTTTTATGCACCTTTTATGCACCCTATCTTTCCTTTTGCTCCTATCCCATTCCACCAACCTCAGATTTTACCCACCCACAGCTAGGAGAGATTTCTCCCCGCTCCTCTAAAAGGGACCCAACCAAAATGTCATCAGTCGATTCTCTCCACAGATACTGCCTGACCCACCGAGATCCTTCAGCGGTTTGTGATTGCTCAAAATTGTAGTACTTGCAATTGGTCTCTCATCACAGACGCTGTATAATCTGCTTCATGTTTCTAGAATACTCCTTTGTTTCAATTTCTGGAACTATCAATTCTGTATAATAATAATAATAATAATATATTCCTTTATTCGTCCCACAACGGGGAAATTTACAGTGTTACAGCAGCAAAGTGGATAGCAAGAGATCATTCATTATAAATAAAAGATACATAAATTGTCATCAGTTTTCTGTGTGTTCTTAGCTGTTATTGTTGACTCGTCTGCTGGGAGCAGTGCTGGTTGTGCAGTCTCACAGCAGCGGGAAGGAAGGACCTCCTATATCTCTCCTTCACACACTTGGGGTGAAGGAGTCTGTCACTGAGTTTGAGAGTTATATCAGAGTTTGAACATGTTCTTTATTTTTCTCTCTCTACTACCAACTGACAGCAATTGCACTATCTGGACAACCTTGGTCCATGGTCCATTATAGACATTTGCCCTCCACAACCTAAAACACACTCATTACATTGTTTATCTACTTCTGATGATGGGCATTTGAGCGGAAACATCTTTCCCTCTCTAAAGATGCTGTCTGACCACCTGTTTCTGGCATTTTCTACTTTTGTTTCAGATTTTGAACATCTACAGATTTTCTTTCAAAAACTAAACCAATCGCATAAATTTCACGATGCATTATTTGATTTCAAACTGGGATGTACATGCAACTTCAGATTGGTGCACAACAGTTCTCCATGCTTAACCAAAAATTATCTCCCTACTCAAAATATGCCCCACTTGTCTCAGCAACTATAAATTAAGTTATCCAAGTTATTAACAAGTTCATAAGTTCTAGGAGTGGAATTAGGCCATTCAGTCCATCAAGTCTACTCTGCCATTAAATCATGGCTGATCTATCTTTCCCTCTCAATCCCATTCTCTTGCCTTCACCCCACAACCACTGACACCCGTACTATTCAAGAATCTGTCAATTTCTGCCTTTAAAATATCCATTTGGCCTCCAATTATCCAAGTTAAAGATGTTTAGGATCCAGCTACATTTAATTTTTCAGGTCATAGTCATCTTCTCTGATATATTTCTCAACCTAGAGATTAAGTTGACATTGTGACCAAGTTCAGTCTCACTGTCCAAACATAGACACTAGTTAAGTGTTTGGAACAGATTTAAACATCTCAAAATAAAATGAAAAAAAACGCAACAGTAATCACACCACACAATTGGCACAAATACAGCCTCTTCACTTAAACAACAATTTTCCCTTTAGATCTTCTCTATATTTTATTGAAAAAATGATTAGTTTAGTTCAGTTTAGAGACAGACCCTTCAGCCCATCAAGTCGGCACCGATCAGCACTCCCCGCACCCTTACACTATCCTACACACACTAGGGACAATTTTACATCCATAAACTTGTACCAAGCCAATTAACCTACAAACCTGTACATCTTTGGAGTGTCGGAGGAAACCGAAGATCGTGGAGAAAACCCATACAGGTCCCGGGAAGAATGTGCAAACTCCATACAGACAAGCACCCGTAATCAGGATGAAAGCCAGATCTCTGGCTCTGTAAGGCAGCAGCTCTACCACTACACCACTGTATGGATTAAGGAGGGAAATGTCGCACAAAATAGATGATATGCAAATTGTCAAGATCCTTCACATATCAGCAAACCACACAACTTCAATCAACACCACAGTGTCAGAGTTCATGGTTTGAACATGCAGCTTCTTTTTAGGAGGGAACTACATCTTTGGGACTCAAGAAACTTTGTGTTTCCTCTTGCTTATTTACATGATGTATAACAGTAACGTTTTTCAACAGATATACAATCAGCTACCAACTGCATGATAATGATACTCAGAAATAAATGGGACGGGAGCATTACATTTACAACAGATCACAGTAAAGCCAAATTATTTTTTAGTTTAAAACTCAGTTGATGGAAATTTGAAATTAAAAATAAGCTGGTAATACTCAGCAAGTCAGGGAAGGGAAACAGAGTTGACATTTCAGGTTTAGGACCTGTGTTTAACTATAACACAATGATTTTTTTCCCCCTTCTCTGCAAATAGGGTGGAAAAAAAAACCAATAATCAATACATTTCTTTATCAAAGATCCAAAATATACAAATGATTTTCCAAATCCTTCAAAATTAATATTTTTAATCTTACACCAAAATTATAACATCGCAAATTAACTGCCGAATATATGATTTGAACACTGAGCGAATTGCTATCGGAACTACTGATTAGCTGCAATATTCAGTGTCCCTTGAAATGCCGGAGCGTTCTACTCTTTGCTGAGTGGAGGGGCTGAATACAATTTGCATCTGGCCCTTCAACTTCATGCCAGCTACGTTGGTGCTTTTTTCTGTGCCATTCGTTTGAATTGATCAGCAGTCCAAATATAAAATATCTTTTTTTCATTTAAAAGTTTTATTTTAATTTATGTCAGTTAAATTGATGGCTGAATTTAATTTAATTTTCTTTATTATTCCTCATCTAGTTGCCACTTGCTCCCTTCTCCACTCCATCTGCACAACAATGACGCTGGTATGGACAACTCTGTGGCCAATTGGGTGGATGCAAATTGCATGGGTGTTATGAAGCATATGAGGCATAGGCTGGATCCAGTATGATCCAGCTCCATAAAGAAAAATAATTCAACCGGACAGTTGGTTTTCAACCTAAATTCCTATCCTATCCCTAAATTCCTTGATTCCTTTAATTTTGAGATACAAATTGACCACCGTTTGCATGCAATGAAAGATTGAACATCTACAGCTGTTTGGAATTTGCAAAAAATCACTACCTTCTGAGTGAGGAAAGCTATTTTAATGGATAGTTCCTTATTTTGAGATGATGATCCTTAATTCTAGATTACCTTGCAGGTTCGGCGATCGTTTCGCTCAACACCTTCGCTCAGTCCGCCTTAACCAACCTGATCTCCCTGTGGCTGAGCACTTCAACTCCCCCTCCCACTCCCAGTCTGACCTTTCTGTCTTGGGCCTCCTCCAGTGCCATAGTGAGGCCCACCGGAAATTGGAAGAACAGCACCTCATATTTCGCTTGGGCAGCTTGCAGCCCAGCAGTATGAACATTGACTTCTCCAACTTTAGATAGTTCCTCTGTCCCTCTCTTCCCCTCCCCCGTTCTCCCTCTATCGTCCTGTCTTCACCTATATCCTTCCTTTGTCCCGCCCCCCTGACATCAGCCTGAAGAAGGGTCTCGGCCCGAAACGTCACCCATTCCTTCTCTCCTGAGATGCTGCCTGACCTGCTGAGTTACTCCAGCATTTTGTGAAATAAATACCTTAATTCTAGACTCCTCAGCCAGTATAAACAATCTCATACTTCTTCCCTGATGGTCCCTCAGAATTTTGCATATTTCAATGAATGACCTCCTACCCTAGATTCCACAGAACAGATTCCCAAATTAAGAGATATGTTTTCCCCTTAGAAAAGATGTATATAATCAGAAGGCATAGGTCTAAGGTAAGCAGGAGGTGATTTAGAGAGGATTTAAAAACAAACATATTTTCACCCAGAAGATGGTTGAAGTCGAATGACACTTAAAAGACTGCTTATTTTTAATGTACAGGCTGACCAAAGATTGTGGCATTGGTTGTACGACTTGCCTCAACGACTTCAAGATTAATTAAGCACTACTCATATAGTGTGGAATTGAAAACCCAAAGGGCAACCGTAACAAAGATAGCCACATTAACATTTTTGTATATTTACAAGGTAAAAACAGAGAAACACTCAGCAGGTCAGGCAGCTTATTTCACAAACATTAACATCTCATGAAGGAAACCCACACAGAAGTAAGAAAAAAGATCTTCAACTCTGACTGCAGATACTCAGTTCCAGTTTGAATATCCGACACACCGACTAAACCATGGAAATATAATTTCCTTCCTTCAATGGTCTTGTTCTTGCCACAAAAACAATCCATTGAAAATCACACATTTTAGATTTGTGGTTAGTTCACAAACATCATTTGTGTATGTTAACCAAAATTATTCCCCGATATCAGAATTATTATTATTTTTAAAGTAAGCCTAATCAGGGGAAAATTTAAAAAGGGCGCCAAAGGGCAACTTTTACCATACAAGGGAGACGGGTATATGACACCAGCTGCCAGAGAAAGCTGTAGGGATAGGTACAATAAAAACATTTAAAAGACATTTCGACAGGTGCATGGATAGGAAGGACTTTGAGGGATATAGGCCAAATTGAGGCAAATGGCCCTAGCTCAGATAGCTGTAGTGGTTGGCAAGGACAGGTTGAGCCAAAGGGTTTGTTTCTGTAACTTTACACCATATAACAGATGTAACAATGTTGGAGGTTTTATCTCACAAATGCTGACTTAACAACTTTAATTTGGAATTGAAGTTGCATTTAGGTTTGTTTGAACAAGCAGTCAGATTTAATCATGAATTACAACTTCTTGACATTACAAATATATGTCGTGAAAAATACGACTGTAATATCACATTCCAATACCCATATGCTTTAGAAGGCCTTACTTTGGCTGGGATAAGCATCCTGGAGCTATCATATTCTCCGTTTCGTCATTATTTTGAACAGCTGTTAGGTCCACCATGTTAACCTTTACATCACTGGCAAGCCCTGGAAACCTGGGCAACGTGTTAAGGATCTTCTCAACTAGACTATCACCGTGATGAGCAACAGAACCTGTGGAGAAACAAGAATTTTTAAGCTATGCATACGCTTCCATTATGTGACAAAATATTAAGTATCAGAACTGTTTTTTTGCCCTTCCCCGTCTCAAACTGCATCAGACCCGGTCACTAACAACATGAGAGAAGTGGAGCAAAAAAAGCAAAAATTGATTTAAATGGTTACATGATATCCCAGGATCCAATAAAACAGCAACACTCGACCACAATCCTTGCTCATTGAGAAATAGCATCCAACAAACCCACATTTTAGATTTCATTAAACATATTGTCTCAATGCCTTGGCACATGAGTGCATATGTTGCGAGGATTTAAATATTCCTCACTCAGTTTTCCAACCTAGATTTAATTCTACAACTTCAGCTTGAATATCCTGAGGTGAGTAAGAAAGTTATATAAAAAATGTTGAAGCTTTCCAAAAAGGTCATAAATTACTGAATCAAAGCAACCGACAGCAACTAACCATCATTAATCAAGCTGTGCAGAAGATGACCATATATTAAACTACAAACAAAAACATGGCATCAGAAACACTCGGCAGTTCAGGTAGCATATGTGAAGAGAGAAGGAGAATCAATGACTCTTATCGTAGCTTAAAAAGTGTTTTAATGGAAGAGTAAACAGGGAAGAGCAAACAGTCCTTTTAGAATGTTAAACCGGGAAGGGAGCAGGGCGGCATGGTGACGTAGCAGTATATTTGCTGTCTTACAACACCAGTGCCCCGGGTTCGATCTTGATTGAGGGTGCTGTCTGTATGGAGTTTGCACGTTCTCCCTGTGACCTACGTGGGTTTTCTCCGGGATCTCAGGTTTCCTCCCACACTCCCAAGACGTACAGGTTTGTGCATTAATTGGCTTGGTATAATTGTAAAATGTCCCTCGTGTGTAAGGTACTGTTCGTGTGCAGGGATCGCTGGTCAGCACTGACTCGCTGAGATGAAGTTTCAGCGCTGCACCTCCAAACTAAAAACTAAACAAAGAAATGGCAGTTAAAACACATTAAAGGTGGTGTAAATTATGGAGGGATAAGCCATTGAATTTGCAAGCAGTGGGGTTGATGAGATGAGGGAAACCCTTGCTTCATTTTATTTGGGAGGACAGGAGGAGAGAAAAGGAACAAAAAAAAATGGGAAGACGAGGCTGACAGCCTTATTATCTGTAGTAGAAGGGAAACCATAGTTAATAATAAAGAAATGTGTATTGTAATCAATGTTGCGTAACTTGAGGTAGTTGACAGGAAGATATATGTGGAGTAGCTCTGTTAATACCTGATGAGTTCACAACAGTTGCAAGTAATGATTTTGACTCAGAAAATCAAGATGCTTTGGAAGGAGATAACAAATATCAAGGGTAATATGTCATGGTGGTGCTCCTAACACTAGTTGAACTGTAGCAAAGAACATAAATCAATAACTAATGCTGAGGTCAAGTATGAGATCAACCAGGGTGATTTTACTTTTTGAAACTTTCCTCCTGTGCAGTGTTTATAACCAGAGGACATGGTTAAAGGAAATGGATTGGATACTTTGTGGGCAAGTGTTTAATTGTTATATGTATTAAAACAGATCAATCAAAATTCTTACTTTGGTAGAACAGATTTATAAACACAGAACTCAATAAATAACATAATAAACAGAAAAAAGTTAAATAAATAAAACTAAAACATAATATAGTGCAAAACAAAACAAAGCCTGAAATTCCTGACGGTTCATAGTTTGGAGTTTAGTTGGAGTTCATAGTGTTCAATTGCCTGGTTGTCTGCGTTCTCCCGAGGCTTCCTGACCCGCTTAGCAAGTCCAGCACCTTGCATTGTTTTGTGTATTAACCAGCATCTGCATTTCTTTGTTTCCACCAAATTTTAAGGCGATTCTGACTCGCGTAAAATCTGACTTATCCAAGGGTATACAGAATGTAACCCTTAAATCAGAGAGTGTCTGTATATCACAACAAACAACAATAGTGCAAAAACATAAACAATGCACCCAGGTCCATATAGTTTGGTGCAGACTTGGAGGTTGTAGTGTTTAATAGCCTAATGGTTGTTGGGAAGACGCTGCTCCTGAATGTTAGTTTTCTACTTTCTTCCCAATGGCAGGTGTGAAATGAGAGCCTGGCCAGGATGGTGTGGGTCTCGTCTGCCATTTCCTTGTTCCCCACAATAAATTCACCTGTTTCGGTCTTCAAGGGACCCACATTTGTCTTAACTAATTTTTCCTCTTCAAATACCTAAAGAAGCTTTTACCATCCTCCTTTATTTTCTTGGTTAGCTTACCTTCGTACTTCATCTTTTATCCCCGTATTGCCATTTTAGTTACCTTCTGTTGATCTTTAAAAGTTCCCCAACCTTCTGGCTTCCCACTCATCTTTGCTATGTTATACGTCTGCAGTTTTATTTTTATACTGTCCTTGACTTCCCTTGTCAGCCACGGTCACCTCTTATTCCCTTTAGAATCTTTCTTCCTCTTTGGAATGAAATGATCCTGCATCTTCTGGATTGTTCCCAGAAATACCTGTCATTGCTGTTCCACCGTTATCCCTGCTAGGGTCCCTTTCCAGTCAACTCTGGCCAGCTCCTCCCTCATGCCTCCATAGTCCCCTTTGTTCAATTGCAATACTGACACTTCAGATTTTACCTACTCCCTCTCAAATTGCAGATTAAAACATCATATTATGGCCACTACCTCCTAATGGTTCCTTTAACGTGAGTTCCTTTATCAAATCCGGTTCATTACATTACACTAAATCTAGAATTGCCTTCTCCCTGGTAGGCTCCAGTACAAGCCGTTCTAAGAATCCATCTTGGAAGCACTCTACAAACTCCCTTTCTTGGGGTCCAGTAACAACCTGATTTTCCCAGTCTACCTGCATGTTGAAATCTCCCATAACCACCATAGTATTACCTTTGTTACATGCCAATTTTAACTCCTGATGCAACTTGCACCCTTTCTCCAGGCTACTTTTTGGGGGCCTGTAGATAACTCCCATTAGGGTCTTTTAACCTTTCCAATTTCTCAGTTCTATCCAGTAATGACTCCACATCTGATTCAATGTCACCCCTCGCAAGGGACTGAATTTCATTCCTTACTGAGCTACCCCACCCCCTCTGCCCACTTGTCTGTCTTTTCGATAGGACGTATACCCCTGAATTTTCAGTTCCCAACTCTAATCCCTTTGCAGCCATGTCTCCGTAATTCCCACAACATTCTCTTTGATGCATTCCAATAAGCCCACAGAAAGAAACAAGACATCAACATGTATGTCTACTCTGCGGTAATGACTGAACACTCACTTTATTGATGCCCCTCATGATCTTGTGTGCCTCAATAAGGTCACACTCGAGCTCCACCTATCCAACCTCTCCCTATAACTCAAGCTCACAAGACTAATAACGTCCTGGTGATCTGTATCCTTCCAAAGCTGGGCGATCAGAACGGCACTCCAAGCGGTCTCACAAACAGCTTATATAGCTGCATCAGGACATGCCAACTTTTGTACTTAATATCCTGCTCAATGTAACAGTAGGGATTAACTTCAAGTTAGAAATCATATATTAAAGAACACGCCAAAATGACTGTAAAACAAATCTAATGTAGATGAGCAAATGCACGTTTTACCTGAGAGATCGAGTGTACGGTCCACAAAGACAATAGAAGCTTTAAATTGACCATATTTTCTTCTCTGCCTTGCCTGTGAATAATTAGCCAGTTCTCCTGCAATTATTTTACTAGTAGGACCAACTGCAAAACATTCCTCTTTGAGCTGTAGCAGTTCAAACACAGAGTTCAAGGATGAAACCAATGACCTGATTTGTGTTTGAAGTTGAAAAGGCAAAGAATGATAATCGACGTCGTTCAGGCTTCCAAACTTCTTTTTGTCGGGTCTTGTGTTGTTGATCATTTTCAGATCTTGAGGCACGAAAGAAAAAAATGACGAATAGGCTGTTGTAATGAACAGGTGGGGAACAATGGGCGCAATTAATATGGGTAGGTGCAGGACTTCCGCCGTATAATTCATGTTCCCCATCCATTGGCACAGCAACTCTCCGAATTGCTCGAAGACCAACTCCTGCTCCAGTTCGGCAGTCACGTTGTTGGCAAACAGGTGGGTGTTGTGGCTAACGGCGGTGATCACCACACAGTACTGGAAGGAGCTCAGGGTGACGATGTCGCGGATGATATCAGCCGTGCGCCCCTTCAGCAAAGTGCTGACCACGAACACGGCTTTGGCTTCTCCCGGGAGCCCGGCTTCGAAGGAGCTGAACTCCTTGACGTTTATGGCCCCGGCCTGGAGCAGTTTGCTGATGCCGCCGACCCAGTGCAAACTCTCGGCGCACCCAGCGTCCATGAACACCACCGCCCGTTTAACCTTCTCGCACAGCTTCTCCCAGACGTTGTTGACGATGCCCACGAATTTCGACCCCATGCAGGCTCCATCGTTCATGCTTTCCGGGTCCGACAGCAGCGGCGGCGTCAACGGCGACGGGCAGCCGGACACTCGGCAACTGCCGGCCAACACAGATGACGTACACAGGCCTGGGCGCCGACTGATGACGAGCAGAGGATTTCAAAGTGTTGGAGTAACTCAGCGGGACAGGCAGCATCTCTGCAGAGAAAGAATGGGTGACACAAGACATCAACATGTACGTCTACTCTGTTAAAGACTGAGCATTCACTTTATCCATGTGTCGAGACCGTTCTTCAGACTGGGCTGCAATATGTTGTTGGAAAAATAATTAGGCAAGAGTGTGAAATTGTTAACAGGGCAATGAAATTCTTCATTGGATCGGAAGAGGTTGGATAGGTGGAGTTAGAGGGTGACCTTATTGAGGCACACGAGATCATGAGGGACATGGATAAAGTGAGTGCTCAGTCTTTACCCCAGAGTAGACATGCATGTAGACATGATGCCTTGTTTCTTTCCGTGGGCTTATTGGAATGCATAAAAGAGAATGTTGTAGGATTTACAGAGACATGTCTACAAGATCAGAGCTGGGAACTGAAAATACAGGGGTATACATCCTATTGTAAAGACACACAGATGGGCAGAGGGGGTGGGGCAGCTCTGTTGGTAAGGAATAAAATTCAGTCCCTTGCGAGGGGTGACATTGAATCAGAAGATGTAAAGTCATTGTGGATATTAATGAGAAATTGTAAGGGTAAAAAGACCCTAATGGGAGTTATCTACAGACCCCCAAAAACTGGCCTGGAGAAAGGGTGCAAGTTGCATCAGGAGTTGAAATTTGGCATGTAACAAGTCAACAGAGCTTTATTTGTCATTCGGTACTAAGGTACCGAACGAAACTACATAGCAGTCACACAAAAAAGAAAAAGAACACAAGACACATGACCCCAACACAAACATCCATCACAGTGACTCCAAACACCTCCTCACTGTGATGGAGGCAACAAAACTTCCACTCTCTTCCCCACGCCCACAGACAGACAGCTCGTCCCCGACCGACCCGCACAGTCCCCGCAAGGGGATGGCCCGCGGCCGAGCCGCACCGGGCACTGAAACGTCTCGTGGCCGAGCCGGGCGATGGAAGGCCCCGCGGCCGAGCCTTGCGCAGCTAAGTCCCGCGGCCGAGCCGCGCCGGGCGATGGAAGGCCCCGCGGCCGAGCCGCACCGGGCGATGTTAAGTCCCGCGGCCCGGTAATGGTAATTACAAAGGTAATGCTGCAGTGGTTATGGGAGATTTCAAAATACAGGTAGACATTATCTTCGCAGCAAAATAACTACAGATACCAAGAACAAAACTGCAACTTTGGTCAGAGAGTATTGTGTACAATTCTAGTCACTCCCTTTACAGGAAAGATGTGAAGGCTTTGGAGAGGGTGCTGAAGAGGTTCCCTGTTATATTTCCTCTATACTCACAACTCTGACTCCATCTATAAGTTTGCAGATGACATTACTGTGGTGGACCAGATCACGAGTAATGACAAGACAGAGAACAGGAAGGAGATACAGAACTTAGTAACATGGTGTCAGGACAATAACTTCTCCCTTTATGTCAGCAAGACGAAGGAGTTAATTATCGACCTCAGGAAGCACGGTGGTTTACATGCCCGATTAGTATCAATTGTGCTGAATTGGAAATGATTGAGAGCTTCAAGTTCCTTGGCGTTAATATTACTAACGATCTGTCGTGGACCAACCACAGATATGCAGCAGCCAAGAAGGCACACAAATGCCTTGACTTCTTGAGGAGACTGAGAAAACATGGCAGTTTTTGACACAGGTGTAAATATGTTTAAAATATATTTGAAAAGGTACATGGATAGAAAAGGTTCAAAGGGCCAAACTCAGACAAATGGTACAAGTCCAGATAGACACCTTGGTCGGCATATGAGTTGTGCCAAATGGCCTAATTCCGTGCTTAACGACTCTGATTTCTGGGAAAAAATGCAATCGTTTAGCATCTTTGTCATATTGTTTCCCTTGTCTTTCCATTTGGTACCATATCTAATCAGCTTGTATGGTGCAAACTCCTTATAAATCATTTCTTTTTCACTGGAATATACTGCTAGTTGCACCTGCAAACCAATATTTTTAGTTTAGTTTTGCTTATTATTGTCACCCTTACCAAGGTATAATGAGGTTTTGAGTGCTATACATAATTACAATCAAGCCATCCAGAGTACTGCTACACGATGAAGGATATGGTATTTAGTGCAAGATAAAGTATGGTAAAGTCCGATTGAAGATATTTCAAAGGTCTCCAATGAGATAGATGGGACGACAGGCCTGCACTCTAGCTGGTGAGAGGATGGTTCAGTTGCCTGATAACAGCTGGGAAGAAATTGTCCATGAATCTGGAGGTATGCATTTTCAAACATCTGTACTTGCCTGATGGGAGAAGAGGGAATGTCAGGCTTTGATCCAACCTCACAACTCTTCTAGATTTCTGCCCCCTTCTCCAATCAGTCTGAAAAAGGGCCCTGACCCTAAGTGTTATCTGTCCATTTCCTCCAGGTATTAACTGACCTCTGAGTTACTCCTTGTTTTTTGCTGAAAATGCCAGCATTTGCACTTTCTTGCGTCTCCAGCATTAAAGTTCTAATTCCTTTGGTTTATCCCAGTAGGCAACATTACTTGGATGCCCAAAACCAGAATCCTGAAGCAAATGCTCTACTCCAAACTCCATCGTGAAAGAAATGACCAAGTCGATAGCGAAAAAGAAAAGTTCTCGGGTGTTCTTGAAAGCTCCTGGGGAAAAAGTAGATTTCCAACAAAGGGGATGCTTGACCCATGAACATTCAAATTGAAATGGAGATGGAATTGGGAATCCTAAATCTATTGTTCCGTGATGCACGAAAGCCCAACATGAATGACAGAAGAACGAATGCAGCAACTTTGCAAATGCCCACTCCATCTGAGACCCTGCTCAGCCTGTTGCAGAGTGTGTGTGGACCCTTCTAGGCCTCATAAAGGCTGGAGCAATTAGGCTTGTATACACTGGAATTTAGAAGGATGAGGGGGGATCTTATTGAAACATATAAGATAATTAGGGGATTGGACACATTAGAGGCAGGAAACATGTTCCCAATGTTGGGGGAGTCCAGAACAAGGGGCCACAGTTTAAGAATAAGGGGTAGGCCATTTAGAACGGAGATGAGGAAGAACTTTTTCAGTCAGAGAGTGGTGAAGGTGTGGAATTCTCTGCCTCAGAAGGCAGTGGAGGCCAGTTCGTTGGATGCTTTCAAGAGAGAGCTGGATAGAGCTCTTAAGGATAGCGGAGTGAGGGGGTATGGGGAGAAGGCAGGAACGGGGTACTGATTGAGAGTGATCAGCCATGATCGCATTGAATGGCGGTGCTGGCTCGAAGGGCTGAATGGCCTACTCCTGCACCTATTGTCTATTGTCTATTTCCAAAAACTCTCATAACTCCAAGGTCTTATTTAGAACAATTAGCTCTGTCACATGTCCCGCCCCCAATACCAGCTTAGTTGGGTCCCCTGCTAAGTGCGAAGAATTCGCTAAATTTTTCACCAACAAAGTTGAGAACATTAGAATGAACATTTCCCCACCCACCCGTGACCTAGCTGTCTCACTAGTCTGTTCATCTAAATTGGACTGCTTCCAACCCGTCACTCTATCCTCCCTTGCAAAGCTTGTCTCCGCTATGAAACCTGCAACCTGCCCCCTTGATCCTGCCCCCACTGCCCTTCTGAAGGATGTCATTGCAATAGCCGGTCCCAGCATCCTCTCTATTATCAACAGTTCTCTGGCCACTGGCACTGTTCCAACCAGTTTCAAGCACGCGGTGGTCCAGCCCCTACTGAAAAAACCTAACCTAGACCCCACCTTGCCTAGCAACTACAGACCCATTTCCAAACTGCCATTCCTGTCAAAAGTCCTTGAAAAGGCAATTCTAAACCAATTAGTGCCCTACCTGCACCAATACACCACCCTGGAAAGTTTCCAGTCAGGTTTCAGAGCCCACCACAGCACAGAGTCTGCCTTGTTGAAGGTACACAACGACCTGCTTCTCGCCATCGACACCGGCGACTGTGCAATCCTGCTCCTTCTCGACCTCAGCGCAGCGTTCGATACAGTGGACCACACCATCCTTATTGACCGTCTCCGGTACGCGGTTGGCATTGATGGCACTGCCCTGAGCTGGTTCGCTTCGTACCTCAAAGATAGGAGTTTCGCCATCAACATAGGCAGTTATTCCTCTGCTCCAGCTAGCCTCTCCTGCGGAGTTCCACAAGGCTCCATCCTAGGCCCCATTCTCTTCTCTCTATACATGCTCCCCCTTGGCCAAATCATTCAAAGGCACGGCATTTCTTTCCACTGCTATGCCGATGACACTCAGCTTTACCTCCCCCTGAAACCCAACAACCAGTCAAATTTAAACAGCCTCTTACACTGCCTTGAGGACATAAAATGTTGGATGGCACAGAACTTCCTCCAATTAAATGAGAGCAAGTCTGAGGTCATCCTATTCGCCCCCCCCGACTCCATCAAATCGATAACAGGCAATCTTGGAAGTCTATCCTGCCTAGTCAAACCGCATGTCAAAAACCTCGACATGATATTTGACTCTGCATTAAAATTTGATAAGCAAGTCAACGCTGTGGTAAAAGCCAGCTTCTTCCAACTTCGAACCATAGCTAAAATCAAACCTTTCCTCCAATTCGACGACACAGAAAAAATCATTCACGCTTTCATTTCCTCCCGCCTAGACTACTGCAACTCCCTATACACTGGGATCAGCCAATCTTCCCTGTCCCGCCTGCAACTGGTCCAAAACGCCGCAGCGAGACTCCTGACGGGTACCCGTAAAAGGGACCACATCACCCCGATTCTGGCCTCTCTTCACTGGCTCCCTGTACGGTACAGAATCAACTTCAAGCTCCTCCTATTCACGTATAAAGCCCTAAATGGACATTCCCCCCCCTACATCAAAAATCTTCTAACCCCCTTCTCTAACTCCAGGTCCCTCAGGTCGGCCGACTTGGGGCTACTCACTATCCCGCGGTCTAGGCTTAAGCTCAGGGGTGACCGCGCTTTTGCGGTTGCAGCTCCTAGACTGTGGAACAGCATCCCTCTCCCCATCAGAACTGCCCCCTCCATCGACTCCTTTAAGTCCAGGCTCAAAACCTATTTCTACTCCCTAGCGTTTGAGGCTCATTGAGGAGGCGCTGTGAACTGTTTGCGTGCTACTGTATGTTTCATTTTTTTCCTTAGTACCTAATCAGATGTACAGCACTTTGGTCAACGTGGGTTGTTTTTAAATGTGCTATACAAATAAAATTGACTTGACTTGACTATTGTCTATCAGTCACGCAAGCTGCAAAGAAAAATAGCCCTTGAGGGCTAAGGGGGAAAAAAGACAGTTGTGAATTTAAGGGGGGAAAAAGACAGTTGTGAATTTAAGTTCAAACATGAAGAGGGCGAAAATGTGAGTGGAACACGGAGCGACGCCGACATGATCGCCACCACTGACTGCATCAACCCTCAGGCTCAGCCAGGCTGACGAGGAAGCGGCTTTGGCTTCCGGGTCATGTGGGCCGGCTGGCGCTGCCTCCCCTTGTTACTCGAGCATCTTTGGTTAAAGGTGGCGGCGGGAGGGGCTGTGCGTGCGGGTGTGAGAGAGTTAGTGAGAGCGGGGCAGTAGCGCGGCCATGTCAGCGGAGCCAGAGAGCACCACGAAGGAGGCCGGCGGCGCGGGCAAGGATGGCGAGGACGAGGAGCAGTGGCTGTATGGAGGTAGGAGGAGTGGAGGTTGGCTGGCTGGCGGGCGCCGGGGCCTGCTCGCCGCCGGCGGGCAGCGCGGTGAACAGCAAGGCCCGGCCTGGCCCGGCCCGGTGCGGCCTTGTCGCCGGAGGCTCGGATGTGCACCCGTCTCCCTCCCTCTGATAGATTTAACCGTCCGCTCTTCTGATTGCAGATGAAAACGACCCCAATAAACAGGAGGAGGAATCGGCAGTTGACAGGTGGGTCTTTCTTTCTTCCCAATTCTCAAGAAGCTCTGGGGCCGGGGGCCTGCTGTCTGTCGGCTGTTCTCCCATTTTCCGCATCCTTACCAGCTTTTATTTTAAGCAGTTTTATTTTTTGGGGGAATGTGAAGAGGTAATATTTGAGGAGGTGTTGTAATCGTTCTAAATTCAGTTAATGAATTTCTACCCAATGTTAGGAACCTGAGACTGAGTCAGGACGGGAAGGATGCTTGACAGAGAGATAGGTCGCGTTTATGGTTCTGCTTTCCTGTTTCTCGAATCTCATTTACGTTTGTTTCCAATAGCCCCTGAAACATTTAACTGAATATTTTGAAAATTGTATGTCTTTTTTTATTCTGGCTTTGTAAACTAAAGCAAATATTTGGCTTTATCCTCTGAATGATTGAGACAGAAGGAACTTAAGATGCTGGGATTTTGTGTAGCTGGAGTGTAATTCAGTGGGTCAGGGAACATATCTCTGGAGGACATGGATAGGTCATGTTTTAGACTGATTCACTGAATGAAAGATCCAGCATGGAAACAGGCCCTTTGTCCCACCAAGTCGATCATCGATCACCCATTCACACTTGTTCTGTTGTCCCACTTTTTCATCCAGTCCTTGCACTAGGGGCAGTATGCAGAGGTTCATTGACCTTCAAACCCACATGTATTTGTGAGGAAACTGAAGTACTCAGGCAAAACCACGTGGTCATGAAGAGTGTGCAAACTCCATACAGAAATTACCTCGGGTCAAGATTGAACCTGCATATCTGGCACGGTGAGGAGGCAGCTGTGTCACTGCAGCTAGTAGAGCTGCTGCCTCCCAGGAGGGAGAATTCCAAAGGCATTCTTTGTCAACATTTAGCTTTTGGGGAAAAGGCAAATAGGGTGCTTGCACTGCTCCAAGGTGGTGTACATCCACATTGACAACTAAGTTGCAGCTACTCAAGATCACCCTCTGTGGAATCTAACATTCAGCAAATACCACCAAAGTAGTGAAGAAATGGAAACATAATCTGTGGGGATAAAAATCAGTCTTAAAGTTAGATGTTGTGGAGACTTTAAATCCCATGTATCTGCTAACTTTGTGGGCAAGTATTTGCATACCTTGGGTATGCAAACAATGACTGTGACTTGTCAATAAAGTATTCATGCATACTACAGTCATAGCAGTTGCTGTTTTTTTTGCAGATTGTGGGCACAATCTTGGGTGCATACCCACAATCATCAGCTGTGCACAACTTGTGAATAGCATTGAACCTTGCATCCAAGATCTTCCCTGTAGTTCGACCAGCAGAAGAGTCTGAACCTAAATTTCTGTTGATTGTAACCAACTGTATATAATTACAATACATAATTTTACTCCCCAATTCAAAATTTATTCTCATGCTGATGTTAAACATTTTTCTTTAGGTGTCTACTTCCTAGATTTGGGCCAAGCCGCAAAATATATTTTGTATTACCAGAATCATCCCAAATAGTGATTCTTCAATGAGCATTGAAATAATAGACAATAGTAGGCCATTCGGCCCCTCGAGCCAGCACCACCATTCAATGTGATCATGGCTGATCATTCACAATATACCCCGTTCCTGCCTTCTCCCGATACCCCCTGACTCCACTATCTTTAAGAGCTCTATCTAGCTCTCTCTTGAAAGATCTCTCTAATGGAGGTCAATCACTGCCAAGCCTTACTATATATTTGTTTGTGTACTTTTCAGCTTTGCAATTAGTTACAGGAGACATGCTGTCATTTTCCCATTCTTGCTTTTTAAAAAATAAATCAAAGTATGATTTGCGGATGGTATGGCAGTAGTTGAATGGAGGAGCTGAATGGCTTAGATCCCTTTTATGAAGCATTATTCCAAAAGTGTAATTGGGGCACATTGTAATTACCTGACTTTGACTCTAGATAATGAATTCCATGAACGGACAAGTTCAGACCTGTTAATGGAATTCACTTTTTTATTGTAAACAACAACTTGCATTTATCTTGCATCATTAAGGCAGTAAAATGCGAAATAATGCCTTCAAGTAGTATTATCAAGGTTTGACCAAGTTATTTAAGGAAATATTACAAAAGGTACATTTGAGAGAGCAGAAAAGTTTCAAGTATTTAATTGTCATAGTATGAAAATGGAACAAAGAAATTCTTCCTTACAGACGCATAACGGGTCTGTAAACACAATACTCAGATTATGCAATAAACAAAAATTCAATAAATTAGAAAATTCCAATATTAGTGCAAAAAAGTCTGGACTCTTGTGCAACCAGGACAGTCTGTAGTTCAGTTTAATTGGTATTTGTAGTGTTCAAGAGCCTGATTGTTGTTGGGAAGAAGCTGTTTTTGAAGCTAGAGGTCACAGTTCTCACACTTGTATACCTTCTTTCCAATGGCGGCAGTGAAATGAGAGTGTGGTGGTGTGGGTTGTTGATGATGCTGGCTGCTTTTTTTTAGGCATTGCCTCCTGTAGCTACTTTCAATGGTGGGGTTCACGGTACCTGTGAATTGGATGGTGTCCACATCTTCATTCCTGGGCATTTGAGTTGCTAAACCAGACCATGATGCAACCATTCAATATGTTCTCTACCATACATCAATAGAGATTTGAGAGCATTTGTCGACATACTGAATTATCGCAATCTTGTGAGGAAGTAGAGGCGTTGATGGACTTTCTTTGTGATTGCATCAATGTGCTGGGCCTGGGACGGATCTTTGGAGATATGCACACCCAGGAACGAAGTTTGTGATTCTCCACCAAGAACCTGTTGATGAAGACAGTTTTGTGGATTCTTGGCCTTCCTCTTCTAAAGTCAACAATCAACTATTTGGTCTTGCTGACATTGAGACCAAAGTTGTTGAGACATAATTCAGTAAGACGATTGACCTCCGACACTCTGACTCATCATTGTGGTCTGTTGAAGTTGAGGATTCGGTTGTATAGGGATGCATTGGGACCCAGTGCCTTAAACTTTATAATGAGGATGGAGAGGTTGAAAATGTCTAAAAGCTCTTATCAGTTGATCTACGCAGGTTTTGAGAACATGACTAGGTACACCATCAGGTCTAGATGCTTTCTGAGAGTTCACCCTCGTGAAGGATTTTCTAATGTCGGCCTTGGTGACTGAGATTAAAATGCCATTGGGGGCTATGCGGGCCTGAGAAGGCACATCAGTGTTCTCCCTTTTGAAGTGTGGGTAGATGCATTGAGGGTGCTGTCACTTGCGCTGCCACTTGATTTTGCCTTGTAGGTAGTGATGGGGTGCGACCCCTACCAAAGTTGCCAAACCTCATCCTCCAATCCTTCTTAGCATTTCAAATGGCCTTATGTAGGTCATACCTGGACTTCCTGTATAAATCTGCATCACCAGACGTGAATGCCCAAGGTCTGGTCCTCGGAAGATTGCGGAACTCCTGGTTCATCAAAGGCTTGTGGTTGGGGGACAAACAGATGATTTGATGAGAAAACACTCCACCACACATTCCCTTATGAAGTCAGCACCAGTGGTCTATTAATTCAGATCCATTGCCCAGTCTAACAACTCCAAGCAATCATGAAGTCGTTCCTCTGCCTCCCTGGATCAGTTCTGTGCAGTACTCGCTGATGGAACAACACTCTGGAGTCGTTGCACATACACAGGAAGGAGGTGGTCTGAATTCCCAAAGAGATGGCAAAGAATCTTTAAAAATCTTGTAACGTCTTGATTTTTCGAATACATTAAATTTAAGCAAAGCATTCAGAAGTACTTTTAAGCTTGATTGATACTTTTAATTAAAAGCCTTCGCTCCCCTTGAGCTGCATGTCAGATATTTTATATTCAAATGGGCATGATCAAGACCAGAGATGTCTTCTTCAGTATACATCCCCTTAGCGATAACATGCTTAGTTGAAGCCTATGTTCCTGAAAGAAGTAAAGTACCCCATTGAAAAGTATGTAATTTGGCCATTCAGCTGAGAATGATTTTTTTAACTTTTAATTTTATTTTGTATCAAAATTATTTTGTATTTGCATTCTGATACTTAATTAGATTTGTTATTTCACTTGTGTTTTTAATGTGAAACATTTTTTTTTAGCACTGAAGCTCCTGCTCCAACTGCTGCTGTGGAAGAAGCTAGAGGGAATGGTGTGGTGAAAATGGTAAGTTTCAAAATGCCAATTTTGAGGTGAATAGTATTGGAATTGATTAGACCAAGAAAACTGACTTCAGGGGAAGAAAGGACAGATGAGTGTTGTCTAGTGTAGAGATACCGCGTGTAAACAGAACCTTCGGCTCACCGAGTCCGCGCCTACAAGTGATCCCCGCGCACTATCCTTCACACACTAGGGACAACTTACAAGCCAATTAACCTACAAACCTGTAAACCTTAGGAGTGTGGGAGGAAACCAGAGCTCCCGGAGAAAACCCTCGCAGGTCATGGGGAGAAGGTACAAACTCCGTACAAACGGAGTCAGGAATCTGCAGTCAGGAATGAACCCAGGTCTCTGGAGCTTTCAAGCATCTACTATATTGCTGTGCCCCCCTATAAAGAATGAATGTGATTAACGTCTTTTTAAAAGAGAAGCCGCCGCTATGCATCCTGTTAACTGACTAGAGGTGCATCAGGTTTCAGTGGGAATATCTACCCATTTTTCTTTATCCTTCATTCAGTTACTCTTCAGATGATGTAAATATCACAGACTAGATTGTGATGAAAGTTATTTTAAAATAAATTTCCAAGTTAAACTGAACATTTAAATATTAAATTCTCAGTTTATGCCGACATTTATGCCTTGGTTCAAATACTTGTCTGGATGTTTCTTAAGTGTCATGAAATGATCTGCCTTGACCATCTCAAATGGCAGTGCGTTCCAGATTTGAACCACACTCCAGTTGAATAAATTTTCCCCTCGGATCCCTTTTAAAAGCTCCCTATCTCTCACCTTAAAACTATACCTTATTGTTTTTGACACCCCCACCATAGCCAAACCATCCCCATAATTTTGTGTATCTCTCTTAGGTCACCCATTGGCTGCTTCTGCTCCAGGGGAAACCTATCTTCCTATCGAGTCGCTCTTCGTAACCAGAATGCTCCAATCCATTTCGCATCCTAGTTAATCTCCTCTGCTGCTACCTAGCCCATTCACATAATTTCAATAGCAATGCAATCAGATCTGCATACTTCAAGTGCCAACTGGCAAATGTTTATTACGGCTGTAATGTGATGTCCCAGATCTTTCATCCAATGCCTCAGCCAATAATGGCATTCCTTATACCTTCAGAACCTTTATCGAGCTCTGCTGATACTGTCATGGGTCTCTGCTCTCATACCTTAAGACCCCTCTGTTAATTAACAGACATGTCCCCACCATTTACTGTTTATATCCTCCTGTTCTTTGTCTTCCTAAAGAGTATCACCTTTGTATTTGTCAGGGTTAAAAGCCATTTGGCATTGCCCCCCCCCCCCCCCCCCCCCCCAACTATCCGGCGTGATTTACATTATGCTGTAGCTTTAAACATCCATCACCATCTTCAACACAATTTTTTATATTCTCTACTAACCTACTTATTTTGCCTTGTATATTAATTGTTTGGATGTGAATATGTAACACAAGGTTTTATCCCGCTTCCAATATAGGATTGCAATTGGAGTGTTGAGGTTTCATTGACTGGAAATGTAGACTTGGTGTTCAGTTTAGTTCTAAAATATAATTATTCTCTCATTCTTTAGAATACTGCAGCTGAAGGGGAGGATGAAAGTGACAGTGATAGTGATGACGACGATGATGATGTTCAAGTCACCATTGGGGACATTAAAACTGGAGCACCACAATATGCGTAAGTTCCCGTGCTCTGTACATTTGTAAATACATTTGTAATTTGAGATGGAAAATGCAGTGTTCATTTAAATGAACATTTTTGAAGGGGGGGTGGGTGGGAATTGATAGGATTTCTGGTTAGGATCCTTATTCAGAAGAAGGGTCCTGACCCGAAACGTAGCCTATCCATTCCCTTCACAGATGCTGCCACATCTGCTGAGTTGGTTCAACATTTTGTGTTTTGCTCCAGACTGTGATTTCCTGGATTGCTCCTGTTGCCCTCTTTAAACAAAGGAACAACATTGGCCATTCTGCAAACATCTGGTCCCTTAGTCTGTGGCTAAAGAGAGTACCATGAAGGCCCCAGTAATCTCCTCCTTTGCCTTCCTCAATATCCTGGTATTGATTCCATCGGCCCTTGGGGACTTATGCACCTTGGTAGTTTTCAATACAACCTCTTCCTTGATATTGACATGCCCTAGAATATTAACTAACCCATCCCTGATCTTGCCATCATCCATGTCCTTCTCCTGGCTGCGTGCAGAAATGATATTTTGTCCATGGGTGGTCCCGCTCTTCCCTTAGCTATCCACTTACTCCTAATATAATTTAAGCTGCGAGGAATTCTGTTTTATCCCAATGTCAAGGACATTTCATGATTCCCTTTTAGCCTTTCTAATTCCTTGTAAGTTCTTTCCTGTTTCATTTTAACTCCTCAAGGACCTTGTGCAGCTTCAACTTCCTAAACCTTGCATATGGTTCCTTTTTCTTTGAGTAAAACTGCAATATCTCCTGTCATCCAAGATTCCTGAACTTTGTCAAACTTGTCTTTCATTCTCACAGGCATATCTTATCTTGAATTCCTACCTGCTCATCGCTAAGGGTCCCACATGTCAGATGTGAATTTACCCCCAAACATTGACTCACAAAGTTACCCCAGTTCCTACCTAATACTACTGTAAGCATCCTTCCCCTAATTTAGAACTTTTACATAAGGAACAGCCTTATTATCCACATCTATCTTAACATTTTATAGAACTATAAAACACAGAACTATATTTGTTTTTTCCAAGAAGTTCCCCCATTGAAACTTTGATTAACTGGCCAGGCTAATTCTCCAGGACAAGGTTTAGTACAGCTCCATCCCCAGCTGAACAGTTTGCATCTGTTTCAAGAAAGTATACTGAATGCATTTTGCAAAAGGGTGCTCATGATGTTTTGCAAAAGGGTGCTCATGATGTTTTTTAGGGCAATGTAAAGTATACTTCTTTCATGTTCAAGATGTAGCTTGGCACTTTTGTGCAATACATCATGGTCTAATTGTGCTTTAGGTCATCTGTTAAATTCATACTTAACCTTTGATGGAATCTTTTCAGGTCAGCTTTATCCTTTTGGATACCATTTAGAAGGAACTTGCATTTTTTTTCCTCTTTACTTTTTTTTGCAAATGTGTACCAACTGACATTCTGCAAGCTGCCTCTTGTTACTTGGCAATACATTTAGGAGTGCTCCAAGTTCCTTTTAGTGGAAACTATATTGAAGTTCATAAAGTGCAACTGTCACAATCCATTTATGTCATGGTTCATATAAAATGTGAAACTGAATTTCGTCAAAGAAAATTTTTGCGATAGAATGTTAAATGAACAAGTGAGCTCCATATCTTAAGAATTTGTTTGTTCTAATTTAATTATTTTTTGTCCCAAAGCTATGGCGTAACACCTGTAAATCTCAATATCAAGTCTTCCGGTAGACTTTATGGATCGGGTAAGAATCTGATATATTTTCCATGATCTATTTGCTCGTTTCAGCCCAAGACAAAGTCTTAAACTGACTGCCTATCACTGCTTTAGATTTGGGTGGCAAATATTGTCCTCCCTTCTCATTCCTAACCACTCAGTCGAGTTTCATACCATTGCCTTTACCCATTTTTTTCCGGTGGCCATGTTATGAAATTAAATCATGCCCTTCATTCCGCCTTGAAATTTATTGTTGACGTACTTCAACTGTTCAACGTTTATATTTTAAAATAGCTTTTGATTTCATTAACATTTGTAAAACAATGACCTTCATTTTCTGTAGAATCTTGAGTGTAATCTTATAGTAATTTGTTTTTGTCAGAATAATCACAAATTTGCAATGAATGACTCTTCCAGTAGGTTAAAGGGGGAAGAGTACTTTAATCAAAAGATAATATTATAGGCTGATGGAAAAGAGAACTTGATGCTCGATGGGAAGTTCATGCAATAATTAGGAACGGTAACAGTAGTAGTAGTCATAGATCTATCTCTAGTCCACAATGACAGAAAGAAACCTTCAACTGAAGGTGACTTGGTCTATGAAAATTATGTTGGGTAGCAGATGGATGTCATAATCATAAACACACTTTATTAGCCATGTATGTTTTTTTTGTTTTTTTAAAATATTTTTATTTTTGAAAAGCATATGTACAAATAGAAATAAAAGACAAATTTGTTACAAAGTTCTTACATAGCCTCAAATTAAAAAAATTTTAAAGAGAGAAAATAAAAAATAAAGCAGAAAGAAAAAAAAAAAACTATAAACTATTGGAAAGAGAGAATAAGAAAATTTAAAAAAAGGTATAACTATAAAAATTAAAGGGGGTAGATCCGGGAGACGATAACCACAGTTGTACATCCAACCCTAAACTCAAGTTTCAACTTTTAATTTAAATTTTTTATTTTAGTCCTGTGCCAAACCCATTTACTTTTCTAAAAATTCTATAAATGGAGACCATATTTTAAAAAATAACTCAGGTTTGTCAATTAAGGCAAATCTTAGTATGTTTTGCAACATACGATGAATTTGATTTGCCATACAGTCAAACCAATAAAAAGCAACAAGACACATGGAATACTTTTACATAAACGTCCACCACGGTGACTCCTCCACATTCCTCACTGTGATGGAAAGCAAAAAAAAAAGTTCAACCCTTCTTTGTTCTGCCTCAGTCGGGGGTCTCGAGCCTTCCGTTGACGGGTGATCTTGGCTCCTGTAGCCAGCGGTCAGGCCCTCCGCGACGGGGCGATTTAGCTCCCGCATCAGGGGGGAACTCGGCTCCCCGCGCCGGGCCATTAGACCCCGGGTCAGGGCTAGTCGAACCTTCTGGGACTTTGGAGCTTCCCAACATCAGTATCTACCCAAGACTGCGAGCTCCTCGATGCTGAAATCCGCAGGCCACGGTTAATGCATCGATCCCAGGCAAGGGATCGTAGGCTTCGATGTAAGTCCACGGTGGGGCTCAAAGTCAGTCTCAAGCAAGGCCTCCAGCTCCATGATGTTAGGCCGCAGAACGACTGGAGATACGATGCGGAAAACAATCGTATCTCCGGCAAGGTAAGAGATTGAAAAAAAGTTTCCCCCGACCCATGCCCCACATAAAACAAAGCAGAGAACATTAACGCATACTTTTAAAACACACTAAAAATAACAAAAAAGACAGACAGACCGTTGGCAAGGCTGCCATCGCTGAGGGCGCCACCCGGTGGTCTGATTAACATCGGTATTCCAACCACCTGAATCTTTCACGTTGGAAAATTATTAAATATTGTGTGTTGTCAGTTCTTGACCCAGTAATTAACATATGAACTCAAAGTAGTCCTTGGTGTGAAGTGAACCTTCACTGTACTGTTTTGCTTTTATTTTCCACAACTCAATGTGGCAAATAAATGCCTTGGACATAGATGCTTATTCTTTCTTAATTTTGAAGGAGACGAATCGTACGTTTTTTCACTTTTGATAAGTAAAATGAATGCTTTGCAAGATAATGTTTAGGTATGCAGTAAAAAATGGGGCTCAATCTTCTGACGTTCAATAACTTGAAATTTCTGGTTAATATCTTCCAATTAATTTGTGTGTCTGTAAATCAATCTTTGAATAAATTGTTTTAAATTTGTTCTTATCAATCATACCAAATGAGTAATCCAACTTTAGAAATGTTACAGTTAGATTGAAATGCTTTTGTCTTCTGTGGTTAAATGTTTTGGAAATTATTTTTGTTAACTGGTAATTTTTTTAATTTCCTAGGGACAAAAGCTGGAAAGGGAGTTGATCTTGATGCACCAGGCGACATCAATGGAATCCCAACATTAGAAATAGACTTGGATTCTTTTGAAGATAAACCTTGGAGAAAACCAGGTATAATAAATTCTACTGGCAAATGCCCTCTCACCAGTTGACTATGTATAATTGATCACTAATTTGAAAGCCATTTCAATGTTTTTGTTCACTATATTTTAACTCCATATCACATCCAAAAATGTGTGATTATTTTAAAAAACTGACACTTTAAAATTTGATTGTCTTCTAATCCAATGGCCACGGTATTTGTGCTGCTCTGAAAATGGGAAAAACATAGTTATTGGATAATTATGTGCCATTTTTGCTTTGGTTTTCTCATGCAGTTATGTTATTTTCTTTATTTAAGGTGCTGATCTTTCTGATTATTTCAATTATGGTTTCAATGAAGAAACCTGGAAAGCTTACTGTGAGAAACAAAAACGACTGAGAATGGGACTTGAACCTCTGCCTCTTGCCTCCACAACAAACAGAATTACAGTAAGTACTGGAGAGACTTTTGTCTATAATTATTTTCTACATAAATCAAATTTTGTAGTGCACGGACTATTATGAGCAGTATTTACAAAAATGTTTTGTCCTTGGTTATTTTATTTTTTTGTATAATAGGGAAATCACATTGACTGTTATTACAAGTGGAAAATGCACTTGAAATTTTGCATTATTATTATTACTACCTAACATTTTTCAGGTACAGCAGGGTAGAACTGGAAATCCTGATAAAGAACCAGAGATACCAACCACCAAAATGGATTTCCCTTCGCCTCCAAATCGTTTCAGAGCAGGACCTCCACCCAACAGGTTAGAAAATAGACAAAGGCAGGTCCAGTGGAAATCTTTTTATTTCTTCTTATTATTGTTGTTAATTTTGTAATGTCATTGAATAGAACTCTGAAATGTTGCCTTCAAATCCACAGGAAATATTAGCTAGGATTAGAGTCATAGAGGATGGAAAAATATCATTTTGCCCAACTTGTCCACACAAAAATAAGATGCCCATTTAATCTAGTCCAATTAGCTCCAATCCCTCTAAAGCGTTCCGACACACGTACTTTTCCAAATGTATTTTATGTGTTATTATTGTAGCTGCCCTCAACCACTTTCTCTGGGAGTCTGTTCCATAAATCCACTACCCTTATGATGAAGTTGACTCTTGGGTCCCTTTTAAAACTTCCCCTCTCACCTTAAAGCTTTGCCCTCCAATTTTTGATTCTCCTCTCCTGTGAAGAAGTCTATGTGCATTCACATGATTTTGTACTCGCTCAAAGGACTAAAGTTCCAGCCTCCTTCCTGCCTCTGGCTTTGCAATTTGCAACTCTTCTAACCTTATCTCATACCTTTAGTCTTTTTCATCTCTGGTCTTTGTCCAACATCTGCCTATCCAAAACCCCCTTTCTTGTATTCACCCATCACTTGTGTAGGAAAGAACTGCAGATGCTGTTTTAAATCAAAGATAGACACAAAATGCTAGAGTAACTCAGTGGGACAGGCAGCATCTCTGGAGAGAAGGAATGAGTGACGTTTTGGGTCGAGACCCTTTTTCAGACTGATGTCAGGGGAGTGGGCGGGACAGACATAGAATGTAGTTGGAGACTAAGACTGGTGGGAGAACTGGGAAGGGGGAGGGAATGGACTTCATCAACTTCACGACTAATTTCCATCCTGCGCTCAAATTCACTTGGACCATCTCCGACATCTCCCTACCATTTCTGGATCTCACCATCTCTGTCACAGGAGAAAGACGATTGACCGACATCTACTACAAACCTACTGACACCCATAGCCATCTAGACGACACAACTTCCCATCCTGCTTTCTGTAAAGACTCTATCCCCATGTCCCAATTCCTCCGTCTGTGCCGCATCTGCACCCAGGATGTGGTTTTCCATACTAGATCATCGGAGATGTCCTCATTCTTTAGGAAACGGGGGTTCCCCTCTTTCATTATAGATGAGGCTCTCACTAGGGTCTCCTCGATATCCTGCAGCTCCGCTCTTTCTCCCCCTGCCCCCATTTGTAATAAGGACAGTCCCCCTTGTCCTCGCCTTCCACCTCATCAGCTGTCACATACAGCATATAATCCTCCAACACCTTTGCCACCTCCCAAGGGATCCCTCTACTGGCCACATCTTCCCATCTCCACCCCTTTAAGCTTTCCGCTGGGACCCTTCCATCCGTAACTCCCTGGTCAACTCGTCCCTTCCCACCCAAACCACCCCCTCCCCAGGTACTTTCCCCTGTAACCGCAGGAGATGCAACCCTGTCCCTTTACCTCCCTCCTCGACCATCCAAGGGCCCCAAAAGTCTTTTCTGGTGAGGCAGAGGTTCTCTGGCACCACCTACAACCTCATCTACTGGATCCGCTGTTCCAGGTGTCAACTTCTGCACATCGGCGAATCCAAGTGTAAGCTTGGCGATCGTTTTGCTGAACACCTCCGCTCAGTCCGCCTTGACCTACCTGATCTCCCGGTTGCTCAGCACTTTAACTCCCCCTCCCATTCCCAATCTAACCTGTCTGTCCTGGGTCTCCTCCATTGTCAGAGTGAGGCCCAGTGCAAATTGGAGGAACAGCACCTCATATTTTGCTTGGATAGCTTACACCCCAGCGGTATGAACATTGACTTTTCTAACTTCAAATAGCCCTTGCTTTCCCCTCTCTCTCCATCCCCTCCTCTTCCCAGTTCACCCACCAGTCTTATTATCTTTGACTACATTCTGTCTCTGCCCACTCCCCTAACATCAGTCTGAAGAAGGGTCTCGACCCAAAATGTTACCCATTCCTTCTGTCCAGAGATGCTGCCTGTCCTGCTGTTGCTCCAGCATTTTGTGTCACCTATCACTTGCCAGGTTTTGTCCAGCTCCTCCTCTCTTCCTACTTTCTTCCCTGCCCCTCTTCCCCCCCCCGCCATAATCAGTCTGAAGAAGGGTCCCAACCCAAAACATCACCTATCCATGTTCTCCAGAAATACTGCCTCACCTGCTGCATTACTCCAGCACTTTGTGTCTTTTTGTTTTGTAAACTAGCATAGTAGTTCTGTGTTTATACAACATCTCACTCATGTTTGACAATGTTCTTCACTGTCCATGCAGCCTCCTATTTTGGTGTTATCTGCGGACTTAGAAACATAGAACGTAGAAAAAGAGTTACATAACTAGGCCATTCGGCCCTTCGAGCCAGCACCGCCATTTAATATGATCAAGGCTGATCATCTAAAATCAATACCCCGTTCCTGCCTTTTCCCCATATCCCTTGATTCTTTTAGCCCCAAGAGCTAAATCTAACTCTCTTGAAAACATCCAGTAAATTGGCCTCAACTGCCTTCTGTGGCAGAGAATTCCACAGATTCACAACTCTGGGTTTTCCTCATCTCAGTCCTAAATGGCGTACGTTATTCTTAAACTGTGATCCCTGGTTCTGGACACCCCCAACATTGGGAATTTTTTCCTGCATCTAGCCTCTCTAATCCTTTAAGAATTTAATATGTTTCTTAAGATCCCCTTTCATCCTTCGAATTTCCAGTGACTACAAGTCCAGTTGACCCATTCTTGCCTCGTATGTCCGTCCCGCCTTCCCGTGAATTAACCTGGTGAACTTGCGCTGCACTCCCTCTATAGCAATAATGTCATTCCTCAAATTAGGAGACCAAAATTGCACACAATACTCCAGGTGCGGTCTCACCAGGGCCCTTTACAACTGCAGTAGGACCTCCTTGCTCCAAAATCTACTCGCAATGAAGGCCAACATGCGATTAGCTTTCTTCACTGCCTGCTGTAACTGCATGCTTACTTTCAGTGACTGATGTATAAGCACACCCAGGTCTCGTTGCACCTCCCCTTTTCCTAATCTGACACCATTCAGATAATAATCTGCCTTCCTGTTCTTGCCACGAAAGTGGATAACCTCACATTTATCCACTTTATACTGCATCTGCCATTCATCTGCTGACTCGCCCAACCTATCCAAGACACCCTGCAGCCTCACAGCATCCTCCTCGCAGCTCACACTGCCTCCCAGCTTTGTGTCATCCGCAAACTTGGAGATGTTACATTTAAACCCTCGTCTAAATCATTAATATATATTGTAAATAACTAGGGTCCCAGCACTGAGCCTTGTGGCACCCTGTGGACTTAGTAATAGTACCTTGTATATTTTCATCCAAATCATTTAAATAAATGACGAGCAACACCAATGGACCCAACACCAATCTCTGACGCACCACGTCACTAGCTTCCAGTCCGAAAAACAACCTTCCACCACACTCTGCTTCCTGCTATGAAGCCAATCCTGTATCCAGTTAACTATCTGCTTGGATTCCATGCAATCTGCCCGCTCAGATTAGCCTACCATATGAGGCCTCAAACAAAAACCTAGGCACTTGCTACATGAACACAGACCTTGAAACTAGTGCAGATATGTGAAATATAGGTCTTGCATTAAAAGATGTTTTATTTTAATATAGTAACACTTCCTTAATGTAATAAACATAGATTTAGAATACTATTTTTAATGGAAAAGTCAAAGGATATTTTG
Source organism: Rhinoraja longicauda (assembly GCF_053455715.1). NCBI lineage: Eukaryota > Metazoa > Chordata > Chondrichthyes > Rajiformes > Arhynchobatidae > Rhinoraja > Rhinoraja longicauda. The sequence continues at coordinate 61,994,038 of NC_135953.1, read as the reverse complement.
AGTTTTACATAGTGTGCTTATTCCTTTGAAATTTCAATGGAGTTTAAAAAAAGTATTGGGAATGAGATTTATTGATTCAGTTTTGGCTAAATGTTACCCTTCAGGTGTATCTATTTCCAATCTCACTTTAATTGACTAATCTACTTTAAAGGCTGTATATGATGATGCATTTAAAATTCAAATGTGGGAAATAACTCGAGATCTGCCTTCATGTTTCCCCTGGTGTTCTTCAGTCTTTGCCCTCATCTAATTTGTTAAGCAATGATTTTTTTTTTTTAACTTTCACTAATTCACAAATTTGAGGAGGAGTAGATTGGATGTTAGAGTACCAAATTTTTTTGTGTGCGCTTCATTGCTCTATGCCATTTCATGGATACTTTAAATAGAGTAATACGGTGTGGAAACAGGTCCTATGGCCCAACTTGCCCACTCAGGCCAACATGTCCCATCTACACTAGTCTCACCAGCCTGCGTTTGGTCCATATCCCTCCAAACCTGTCCTATCCATGTACCTGTCTAACTGTTTACTAAATGTTGGGATAGTCCCAGGCACAACTATTTCCTCTGGCAGCTTGTTCTGTGCACCCACCACCCTTTGTGTGAAAAAGTTACCCCTCATTCCGATTAAATCATTTCCCCTTCACCTTAAACCTATGTCCTCTGGTCCTCGATTCACCTACTCTAGGCAAGAGATTCTGTGCATCTATCCGATCTGATTCATGATTTTATACACCTCTATAAGATCACCTCTCGATCCTCCTGTGCTCCAGGGAAAAGAGTCCCAACCTACTCAATCTCTCCCTATAGCTCAGGCAACATCCTCATAAATCGTCTGTGTACCTTTCTAGCTTTACAACATCTTTCCTATAACTGGCCAGAACTGAACACAATACTCTAAATGCAGTTTCACCAACGACTTGCACAACTGCAACATGACCTCCCAACTTCTATACTCAATATTCTGACTGATGAAGACCAATGTACCAAAAGCCTTTTTGACCACCTTGACTACCGGTGACTTGACCTTCAAGGAACCATGCACCTGCACTCCTAGATCCCTCTGCTCTACAACACTCCCCAGAGCCCTACTATTTACTGTGTAAGTCCTGCCCATGTTAGACTTCCCAAAATGCAACATCTCGCATTCCTCTGTGTTAAATGCCATCAAATATTCCTCAGCTCACCTGGCCAATCGATCAAGATCCTATTGCAATTTTTTACAATCATTTTCACTATCTGCAAAACCACCCACGTCTGGTATCATCAGCAAACTTGCTAATCTTGCCATGTATTGATGTAGATCATTGATGTAGATGACAAACAGTAGTGGGCCCAGCACCGAACCCTGAGGCACACCACTAGTCACAGGCCTCCAGTCCGCAAAGCAACCTTCCACCATCACCCTCTGCTTCCTTCCATGAAGCCAATTTTCTATCCTCGGACCCCAGGCAAAATAATTTAGTTATCAAATCTGTTCACATCTTTATGTTCATACCGTGGAATTCAGTCATATTTAAAACTGATTTGTAGTGGACTGTCCAAATTAAATGGTAAACTGAAGTGAAAATAATTTTGCTGATTTTGAAAATGAATTGCTCCTCATTCACATTGAGGAGCACTCTGACATGGTGAAGTAGAGTTTTCATTCACTCAGTGTTAAGGTTTGCGATGATTATTTTAAAACCAAGACTGCACATTTTCTAAATTGCTCACCCTGGCACTACCTCATCTTTTTGCCGTGACACTTTCAACTTTGTTTTTATCATCTTATTTGACAGCTCCATGGCTTTCCAAGTGATTGTCCCATCTTCCACTCTTAATATTCAAACACAGGCAAAATTATGTTGCTCATGTCCTAACTCACAAGTCCCAGTCATCGTGGTATTTGTTACTTCCTGATCCAGCGGTATTACTGTTTTAACCATTTTTTTCTGATTGATTCCTATAGAAACATAGAAAAATGGGTGTAGGAATAGGCCATTCGGCCCTTTCAAGCCATTCAATATGATCATAGCTGATCATCTAAAATCAGTACCCTGTTCCTGCTTTTTCTCCATATCCCTTGATTCCTTTAGACCCAAGAGCTAAATTTAACTCTCTTGAAAACATCCAGTGAATTGGCCTCCATTGCCTTCTATGGCAGAGAATTCCACAGATTCACAACTCTGGGTGAAGAAGTTTTCCTCATCTCAGTCCTAAATGGCCTACCCTTTATTCTTAAACTGAGACCTCTGCTTCTGGTCTTTTTGCCCTCTCTGTCCCTATCAATTCCTGTCAACAAAACCCCAACCTGAAAACCTTGTTGTACTCTAATTTTGAACTTTTTGAACCTCTGTTTTCTTTATTGCCCTATAAATCGTTGCTGCTTCTGCTTCAAGGTTTGAATCTTTGGAATTTCATCCCTCAACCATTCTACCTTAATCTTCTCCCCTCTTTTAAAATGTATCTTTAAAAACTACTTTTTTGACCGAATTGTAATTGCATTTTTGTGTAGTGTTTTGGGACATTTTAATGGATTAAAGATGATTGCAAAATGGGTGCTCAAAGAAAGTGCCATTTAATTAATTCAACAGATTGCATTTAATTACTGTTGAATAACTGGTTTGGCAAAAAATACTTTGAACAAAGGAAGGAGGCTCTTGTGGAAATAGCATTAGGCCAGGTTTATAGAATATAATGATATTGTTTTGCTTTAATATTTTTGTTTCCGATGTGAATGAATTTTTGTTTTATTCTGTGAATGAATATTCATGTTAATCCTTTTAATAACTGTAATTGGAAATCTAGTTTGTAATGAATTCTCACACTGCTGGGAATCATTAAGTATGTATACAATTTTTAGCTTGCTTATGTATATACAACAGCTTGATCTTAGCCACCAGCTTAATCGAAAACCTGTTTTTCAGAAGGCTGTCTGGGTCCATAGAGGTAATTGGAGGCCAATTGATAACCATTGCTCGCGTGGAAGGTCGACGTCGTGACAGAGGTGGTGCAGATGAAAATGCCATCCAGGTTTGTCATTGTGATCCAATGATTTACTCTGTATCACACATGTTAAGTATTAAATTGCTTCTAACTTGTAATTGTATTTCAGTGGGTGAAGGCATTTCTAAGTGTTTTTTAGCCATAAGTGTTCTTTTACAAGTTAGTCAAACTTTTAAATTATTTCAGCAAACTTGAAACTCTATTTGCATTTGAATGTTTGTGTTGAAATTTGTAGTTACAGATGGCATCAGTGTTTTTTGTGGCAGACAAGAATTAACATTTGTTGAAAAGGTTTGGTTAATATCCACAATTCTTGAAATGTTCTAGTTTTACTTCCGTTTTCCCTCCATACTGCAATGTTAAACTGGTAGCTTCATGGGGTTCCAGTGTTTTCACCAACACAACATTTATTAATCAGTTCAGCATGCAATGTATCTTACTGTACATAATATTTAAAATCAAATTGAATCAGAAGTCTGGTGGCGAAGTGTGAGTGAGGTAGTGTCTTATTTGGACAAAGCTTAACATTTAAATCTAACCTTGTGTAATCGTAGCTTCTCTAGTATATTAATCAGAACTTTATATCACAGAGCAGGTCATTTGAACATCTGTTTACAATTTTTGAATATCCATTCAACCTGGTTCTTCCTATCAGCATATAAAGTCCAATAAATTAATGTTTCATTGAAATAATGAAATCCACGAACACATAAAAATAGAAGCACGAGTTGGCCATTCCCCAGAAGCTTTACCTTCCATTCTATGATATGGCAGAACAACTTCTTCAACGACATTTAAAACCTATTCCTAGGTCTCTTGACTTTTTTGGAATCAAAAAATATTTCAGTTTCTGATGTGTTATTTTGGGGGCCTCTATCAAATGTACACTACATTTGCTTGCCAGAGGAAGTGTAAGCATTGACTCCATGTTTGACTTGATAGTTTGAATTTCACCTTTAAGTGTACATTTAATTATAAATGCAATTATTATTTTCTTAAAGGTTCTTGGAGACCATGCAGTACCAGAATTTAATAACAACAACGCTGCAAAGCGTCCTTCATTTTTGCCTCCAGGGGCACCTCCGCTTCATATGACTGGTCCACCTCCCCCGTTCCTGCCCCCCCCTCCTCCTGTCAACACGGGACCTCCAATTCTTCATCCACCAGGTTAGTGTTGCGTGGAATTTTGGCTTAAAAATGCATGTTTTCACTTTGTTCAACTTTTCGTCAGTTTACATGAAGGTCAGAGGCTGAGAATTTGGGGTCATGATTCTGTTGGGGTGGGGTGGGGGTTGTGAAACAATGTTAAATTTCAATTCATGTTAAATTTCAATCAACTGAAGGTATGAAATATTAAATTATTGGTGTAATATGCTTGTGTTTCTCATATGCTATCATGTCAAAAAATGGTTTTAATTGATTCCAAATTTGTGTGCGTAAATCTAAGGACGATGGCTAACAGGCACCTGTAGTAACAATGTACTTTTGATATCACTTGTGCAAAATCTTGTGTCCATTTCATGAGCTACTTATGAGCTGTTTAGTTTAGAGATTGTGGAAACAGGCCCTTTGGCCCACCAAGTCTGCGCCGCCCAGTGATCCCCATACACTAGCACTATTCTAAACGCGAGGGACAATTTGCAATTTTACCAAGCCAATTAACCTACAAACCCGCATGACTTTGGGATGTAGGAGGAAATTGGAGCACCCAGGGATAACCCATGAGGTCACGGGGAGAATATACAAACACCACAGAGACAGCACCTGTACTCGGGATTGAACCCGGGTCTCTGACACTGTCAGGCAGCAACTCTACCGCTGCGCCACCGTGTCACCTGGTAGTTCTGCTGTAGGTCTTGCAAACCAAAGCAGATCTTGAGGATGCTTCAGGATTACCATCCCCTTTCAGATAGGTCTTTCTCAAAGTGATTTTTTTGAGGTTCACTCCCATCCTTCTGTTTATTACGAATGTCTTTTGGGAGCCAGATCTCCAATTGCATCTCATCCTGCTTAACTCTCATCCCCAAGTTAGTCCTCACCTGGCCCTGCTAAATTCTCTCATCTGAAAATATTTTTGCACCCTCCTTTTTATGATCTTATGTTAAAAAGAAGCTCTTAAATTTAAAATCCGTTGATAGCAGCTGTGTTTAGAAATGCATTCAAATCATGCCACATAATTTGGGGATTTCGCCCTGCACTCTTCAGAACATTCAGCTGATGATTTTTGATGTGCATTTTCTTGGCCCCTGCAAGAATCATAAATTCTTTGCAATTTTGTGTTCATCATAGAGATGAGTTCTAAGTGCTAATCAAAGGCAAAGAATATATTTTATCCCTTTTTATAATTTTTAAAATAATGGACTTGTATTTATTTGTTAAGTTTAGGAACCTGATGTTCGAGTTGACATCTGCTGTTAAGTTATGTGAATCTGGTTCATGCCTTGCTATATTTTTTATTTGTGCTGTTTCCAGTTTTTAAATCTTCAAAGCAGTTTCTAAAATAGAACTAAAATCCGTGGGTTCAATGAAAAAAGACTGCTGTTACCTGTGAATAATGTGTGTGTGCCAAAATCTTTAAATCATTGCAAATATAAAACATCCTGTGGAAAGCTCTTTGAATGTTACATTAAACCAAGCTCCAGTCATCAAACTATTTTAGTAACTCTTTACTTTATGTTACTTTTTCACTTTAGTTTAAAAACATTTTTTTTTAAAAGGGCAGCTCCAAGCACTGTTTTGTATTTCTATACATTACCTATTTTGTTTAAATCAACCTTGAAAGTAGCATTTTATATGACATTAGAACATTTTAGGTTGTATCATATTTCCCACCCTGCCATTATGATAGAGCCAGGGGATTAGCCTTGGTTCAAAAGTTGAGTATGGAAGGACATACCATTCGCCATGCATAAAAATGAAGTGTTAATGATGCACCCATGATACAGGACAGACTTCTAAACTAAATAGCAGAAGCAGCCTGTTTGAGACAACTGCAGCCAATAGGTTAGATAAAATCTCTGCACTCTTGCTGTGTCCAATTATGAATGCTATTGGACTGCTAAACAAATCTTGAGAGAAGGAGATGTCAGGAAAATCGTTATCCTTGGTGAAGTCGGAACCCAGCTGATGCCTCTTGAGGTCTCCTTCAGCTTCATTTATTCATAAGGTTAATTCATTTGACATGAAACCAAGAACCAGTTAAATGCATTTGATGTGCAGGGCTGAGGGACTTAAAGATATTTTGGCTCAAGGCTGTTGCTTCAGATCTGACCATGACCTTTGCCAAACTGTTTCAGTGCAACAGCAGCATTTATGTGGTGTATCTGTTCTTAAAAAATGGTCACTTGCAATCCATCACAATCCCAACAAACTTCTTTCACATCAGTACAGTTGTCACGGACATCAGGAATCATTTTCATGCTGCTAATATGTTCACTCATGCTCTGGTATCGGTCATGAACAGTCAGTTTCTGATCTTGTTGTGGTCTTCGTCCAAGCATGGACTTAAGAACTGAGTTCCAGAGTTGATTAACTATTTTTATCGGCATAATTTCACCACCCATTTCACTGATAAAGCTCAGTAAAGTAAATCACTGGAATTGGGGAAATCTCTACTGAGATTATACATATAAAAGATGATTATATATATATAAGATGTCAATCATCTCAGCTCCCAGCCACCTGCTGGAGTTTCACTATGATTGGCTGCTGCTTCATTGAATCAACATCACCATCACTAAGTCATATACAGAATGCAACATGTACAGTAGAAATTTGTTGTGGCTTCTTCCATAGCGTCCCTTAGTCTGAAATGTATTTAAACGTAGAATGTGCATGCATACAATAATACTTCCAAACCGAAAACCATCCTACTTAACAGTCATGTCATTCTTCTTTTAATGTCTTTGGACCAAAATATTGGAAATCTCTGCATCTGTGGAAGTGATTTCTATATACATGCTATTTTAAGAAGACACTGTCATCTTTTCACGTGTATTTAAAGATAACTAGACCAAGTGGACCCGTTGGGCTCAAACCTCTCCTGCATTGGATCAGCACTCCCCCCTCCCCCCCCCCCCCCATGCTATCGTGTACCGTTTGGGCTGTAGTTCAGGAACAAACAAACAAGAGTTTTAGTATATAGATAAACGCTTGTTACAACTGCCACTTATGTTCTATGAAAAAGTATTTAAATAAAAATAATGGATGTGTTTTGGCTCTTAAATAAAGAATCCATCTTGTATTTTAAAACAAATCACTGTGGACCCCCTCTTTTGATACCTTTGGATACTAATCAAAAGTGGAAATTTACAGTATATCAGTTTACAAAGGTGTGTCAAATCCAATCTGGACTCTGACAATTATGATCTCTCTCGGTTACAGACACATGTCTTTTCACACTGGAACTTATTGAAGTTATGTTGAGGGATACTGTCAAATTTCACAAGATTATTGAACAACCATGATATCTTATTTTGTAAATTTTATCATTTTATGATATTCCATGTGATCTGCCAGTATATGCAGCCAGTGTATTGACTTTGAATATGCATGCTTCCATTCTAATTGGTGGTCCTTGGAAACTAATCTTTTCAGATTACTTGAATGGGGTAGACTATGGACCCCCCCCCATAGTTTTGCCATGTAGCAAGTCACAACTGTGAAGTGAAGCAAGATGCAATTTACTCAGAAATCGGTCCCCTGTCTTCACCAGACTATATCAAGAATCAACAATCTAGTTTTGATTCATTTTTAATTGTATTTGGATTTTTTTTTGCGACATGAAGTTGGTAAATACATAAACCAGGAACAGAAAAAGAGAAATATATATTTTTGTGGTCATAATGTTAATCATCTTAATATCTCAAATCTGATGAGATTTACAAGGTCAATAGATGTTGCATGCTGTGATATTGCAGTTATTTATATTTTTCTCCAATTTAAAATATTTTTATCCAAAGGTGTAAAAAAAAATATGAGTAAACTAATTCATGATCTATTAATTTATACGGCAGAGAAGGTTGTGGTTCATCTCGTGCGTAACCTTTTAAACAAAAGCTTTTTTACCTGCTGTTAATGTACGGAGCGTCCACATCTGGCACCCAGTTAAAGAAAATAAATTGTTCACAGATGGCTTTCCTCTGATGTTGAGCACTTGAGACTGATTGCAACTTCATATTTCAAACGGCTCTTATTTTCCATTGATCCATAAGGTTAAGTTATCAACAATGACACTGGCTGCTTTGGGAAAGGATGGAGAGTTATAGCGCTTTAGTTGCTTTTCTTTCTTCAAGCTTTTTAAGATTTGTTATTACAAGCTAAGTTAAAAGCCAAAGAATAATTATTGCCATTCATGCATTGACGTGGTAAAGTAATAACTTTGCGATGACCCAAACATGTTGTGCAGTTTAGACCCAATTGAAATTCAGAAAATGAATGCTGCCTTTTAAAATCCTTAACAAGTAGGTGCTTCTTCATCCCCCCCGCCCCCAATTCTATTGCTTTCCAAGCTTTAACAAAATTCCATTTGCCCAGACCTCCTTTGACCATCTTGTCTAAATGACTGTCATAATAGAAGCCAAACTGGGAGTTTGTCAGCTGATCTTTATTGGGTACAGATATTGCAGGAGTTGAAAGTTATTTTCTTCAAGATCTGATAATCAGGCTGAAATATGCCTGCTGTGGTATCTATTGAGATTCTGTTTATTTGATCTTTAACTTCCCTCTCAGAAATGCAATGGGCAAATATTGTATATGGCAGAATACTTGTGACCAGTAATGGTAATTGATGTTGCCTTTGAATGTTGTGGTATTTCTTTTTTTTTTACAATTTGCTTATGCCAGCAATGAACATTTCTTAGTCAAACATAATGCAGGCTAGAAATAGACCACATTTCTCATGTATAGGTCTAACATTGTTCCTTGATTTAACGTGACCTTGGAAGAATGCTTTCTACACTCCCGGTACAATAAAGTCATTTTTTTATTTTAGCCACCTGTGTCTATATTAATTTGTTATATGCAATTTGATTTTGCAAACCCTTTGAACTTCCATTTAGTGGACATATGTTTCTTATCAGTTCATGTTTAATTTTGATCAAGACCCCAGTGGGAAAGAACAAAGTTTTTTCACTGAGCATCTAACTTTAATATTTTTTATGTGAGAAAACAAAGCTGGTGTACTATATAGTGTTAGTGACTCAATTCTCTTCTCCTTAGGAATGCCTTTAACTGCACCACCTCCAGGTATAGTTGCATATTTCTACCTAAATCAATGTCATGTGGTAAAGTGTATTAAATATGTCGATGTCTCTCTCTTTTCTCCCACCTTTCTTAGGCATTCCCATGGAATGACTCCAGTTATGGCTGCTGTGACTGATATGGCTGTCCCTGATTTTTATCACATCTGGGACAGGAGGTGCATGATAGGGTGCGAGCAAGAATATTTTGGGAGTCCTTTGTGGCACGGTATTCTTATGATGAAGATTGTCAAGGTTTTCTGTGCCATCTTGAATGTTCCTCATTTTGAGTGATCATGAATCGGTGGGGATGTTACACTTTTCAAGAAGACTGAGGATTCCTGCAGAATTGCTTTCTCCATCATTCTGGTGCTCTCTTGGAAGTTGGGATAAAGTGCTGCTATGTAGGGTCCTGGTTGCTGGCATCCAAACAACTTGGTGGCCTTAGTTGGAACCATTCGACTGCAATTAGAGCCTCCTATTGGGTTGGGAGGAGATAGTAAGTGAGTCAGTTAAGTTGCCAGTGAACTATGGAGATATTGTTGATGGTACCTCTGGTTCTCTGAGGTACATTTTTTTGGGGAGGGCTGTGCACTGTGGACAGCATCTTGAACTGCAAGCTCATCCTTTCGCCTGGCAGCCAAAGATAGGAGTGTGACACTAAAAGTGATGCTGAATTTCTTTATCAATGTCATCCTTTATATAAAAATATATCTTTGTTTCTAGGGTCTCATTGTGGTTGCGGGGGGGGGGGGCGTGCAGGGGGTAGAAGGTGTTGTACAGTGGAGAGGGTGATGAGGAACCTTCTTTGCAGGTGTTGATTACAAGGCCAATTTTTTTTTTCTTGTGCTTCAATGGACAATTAACAAACTGATAAATACTTTTGAGCTAGGATTCTGAACGCGTGGATATTCATGTAATAACTCTGAAGCTTGGTGATTGAGAATGGACTGACCTTCGTTCTAGTGTGGTGGTGATGCAAATTAAACAGTTTCTCCTTTGTCTTGTACATTTAGCCCCACTCTGCTAGAAAGCTTGATGGAAGTGAGGTTCACCACTGCTTAGATGGCATCCATGCTGTGATTTGGGAGCAGCTCTTTAAGCACTGGGAGAGGGCAGTTGAGAGAGACTTTGCTTGTGGCAGCAGCAGGGAAATCCCCCGCAGCTATTCATTCAGATTTATCTCCCTATTTCTGAGGATGGTTACAATTATGGCGTGTCTGAAATTGTTTGCAGTTTTCTATTCTTCTTGGGTGTTTGAGATGAGGCTGCAAATTTGTATCTAAAGCTACTGTATACCAAATTTCAAAACTTCAGCTGGATACACTCTGCTATCAAGGTCATGTTGGTTTTCAGTTAATATGTAATTTTCAACTTGTTTCTCTGGGTGGTGGCAAAATTAGACTGGACATCTTTGGTGTGGGATGGAATCAAGGATTTTTGTGTCAGTGATGGAGTCGCTGTAGTGAAGTGCTTTAAAGCCCTAAAAGCAGGTGCAGATTACTGCTCTATCCTTGACAAGCTGTCCTCTGTTTTTGGGTGTTATTGGGGTGGAGCTTTGATATTGCATTAAAGATATTCTTGACAGCACTGAAGAATCCATGCTTGTTTTGATTTTGCTGTGTTTTCTGCACTCTTTCCATCAATCATCTCTACTTTGGTCAGTTTTCTGTTGGATCTCAATCTAACCCTGTAAGGCTGTTAATGTTTTCTGGTGGTGTGATGAAGTTGCTAATCTGAGAATGCCTGCATTCTGAGGTTCGTGATCTTCTCGATCTTCTGGTTACACTCATCAAACCCATCCCCTGTTTCTTTTTTTGGCACAGAAGTGAAGACTGTTACCATGCATGGCTCTGACGTCAATCTGGGCACTGTGACACTGCAGCTCCTTTTGGGAGCTTTCCGGTGTGTTTTACACATCGGGCGGCACGGTAGCGCAGCGGTAGAGTTGCTGCTTTACAGCGAATGCAGCGCCGGAGACTCAGGTTCGATCCTGACTACGGGTGCTGCACTGTAAGGAGTTTGTACGTTCTCCCCGTGACCTGCGTGGGTTTTCTCCGAGATCTTCGGTTTCCTCCCACACTCCAAAGACGTACAGGTATGTAGGTTAATTGGCTGGGTAAATGTAAAAATTGTCCCTAGTGGGTGTAGGATAGTGTTAATGTACGGGGATCGCTGGGCGGCACGGACTTGGTGGGCTGAAAAGGCCTGTTTCCGGCTGTATATATATGATATGATATGATATGATATGAAATGTGGCCCTTTCTCCACTCTCTTCCCACTTAAGGCACACACTGTGTCTCCCTGCCCTGCTCACCCTGTCGTCTCCATTTCTTTCCACTTCTCCCACAAGCGCATTATCTTCAAATTCCTCTTGCCGTCCAGTGCTAAGGGAAAACTCCATTCAAGATTCAAGATTCAAGATAGCTTTATTTGTCATCCAAATTGGACGAAATTCAGTCACCCACAGTCCAACAACAAAAGCACTAAATAGGCATTAATGTTGTATCCATGGGAAGGAATTGGACGATTATTTATTTCTTTCTTTCTCCAATTACTTTAAACCTATGATAAGTTTTTAGTTGGCCACCCAATGTGGCTAATTAAATCTCTGTAATGATTTCAGCTGCTTCCCCAGTAATATGATGGAAAAGCTGAAGTCATCATCTTCGATCCCATTCACTGACGCCATTCGTAACCAATTTGATACTTAAATTGGAAACTATACCAGCTACTTCCAATTCTATTAACTCTCACACCTTTGACATGACCTTGGCTCATAGACTGATACAACATTCATCCAGACCAATAAGCACTGCATGCTTTTGCTTCCTCCTGTAAATGATGAGCTGGGGTGCCAATTGAGTATCTGTTTGGCATCCCTTGCTCTTTTGTCTTTAAAGCTGAGGTCTCCAAAATTCTAATGTCTATATCTAACATACTAAGTCACACTCATTCCTGACCTTTAAGGTCTACAATTGCTTCCATTATAACATTTCGTGGTAATTTTAGAGTACACAACTTTGAAAATTGATTCCCCAGTAATCACCATCTCTAGTATCTTCAGCTCTAAAATCAACCGATTTACCTGTGCTTCTCTAGTTCTGGCCATAAGAAAATTCCACACCTTAATTGCTTCCTTTATTTATCAAGGCCTAAAGCCTGGGCATTACTACTTGCTATAATCAACTTTTTTAATGATCCTTAAACCCATTTATTTGACCTGTTCACCACTAATACTTGATGCAGCATGATGCAACTCCAATAAGATGTCTGTTAAAGAGGTTAACTTGTGGTATTCCTGAGACATGTTTGAATTTCTTTTGTTGACATTATTCAGTAGTTTGCATTTTAGTGCTGTACAAACTTTACAACCAAAATATTGCTGAAATAACTTTGTAATCATTCTGACTTCTGTTATAAAACATGTTTTTCAGGTTTCCTGCCTCCACCTGGAGGTCCACCACCTTCACTTGTACCACTGGAAAGGTGAATGAAGCTCTTTAAAAAAAAAATCTATTTAAATCAAAATCTTTGATCTTAATGTTGTTGAGTTGCAGTATAATTTCTCTCATTTGGACATATGCTCTTTTTTTGTACTTTTTGCATGACTGGCTCTTCCATTATCTAATCCTATTTCATTGGCTCTTTTTATATTATTCCTTTTCAAATATTTAACCTATTTCTAAATAATGCTTTTAATCAAACTTGCCATATTGTATTAGCTCTCGAAGACATTTTTTGAACAAACTTTTTTTATTCTTTTGAGATCCTTTGTCAATATCTTTAACTGTTGAGAACGTTGCAACCATTAAACTCTTTACTGTCTAACAAATGTTTGTGACATAAAATTAACGAAGATGCTAATTGTGAGAATGATTAATAGATTTGTAATGTGGGCAGGAAAGTGACTGATTATTTCGGGGGGGGGGGAGCGCAAGTGATCACAAATGGAATGCGCCACTGTCCAAATCCAAAGGCATCTATTTTACATGTTCATATTCTTTTTCCTAGACTACAGTCGGCATTGACAAGGTAGGCTAAAGGGGGCCATTTCTGTGCTGCATGAATCTATGATTATTTTCTAGAATGCATTTGACTTCACCAGATATCAATCTTGACTGCTCCAGTAAAGGGAAGGCAGCCCTCATGGAGAAGTACAGGATTGGATTTCCTTAAAAAGGAAGATCCGACATGTATTGTGAGAGATACTGTAGTTGTTGCATATTTCTGTTAGATGCTAGAGTGTAATGTTTTCTGCTGGTGAGTCTAGTGGGTTTTCTCCTCAAAAGTAACTAATGGCCAACAGTGATAAAGTTCTGTCTTCATGATGATAAACTTGTTTGTATTGCTGTGGAAAATAGCTCTACTACCAAGTGAAGGAAAATAACTGCAGATGCTGGTACAGATCGAAGGTATTTATTTACAAAATGCTGGAGTAACTCAGCAGGTCAGGCAGCATCTCAGAAGGAATGGGTGACGTTTCGGGTCGAGACCCTTCTTCAGACTACGACCAAGTGAAACACACTCGCTCAGTTAAATGCTGGACATAAGCGTTTTACTGACATCCAATATTAGGCACCCAAAACTTGGGTATTACATATCTCTTCACTATTCTATGGCACTCCACATCAAATCTAAATTTTCATTCACTAACCTGTTCGAACCAAAAATGGCTCGAAGTTATGAGACACATACAAGCTAGAACTAAATGATATGCAAGATGAGAAAAAAAGTATATCATTTTTCCACAGATGAGGTTGGCAAAGCAGGTTGCCTTGCAGTTCAGCAAGTTTACAAGTTACATTGACACCAAAGATATGAAGATAATTTATTGTCATTACTGGCCATTTGTTACCCTTGTAGCTGATGATGCTTGTTATTTCTTGTAACAATGTTCTTCCCTGTGAAAACAATTGAGATGGTTACAGTTGGGCATCATATGTTGTCATTAGTCACTGTCCTATCTGTGTTAAAAGCCGAATAGAATGTGCTTGAAGTACAATAATGACTTGACTTGTCCTTTCATTAGTGTTAAGGACCTAAATTAATATATTGGCTTGTTTTCTGTTTATACTCTTTTTATTCTTTTAACCTGTATGTCTACAATTAATTAAACGTGACCCCTTGGGTAGTTTCAGATAGCAACTTCCATCTGATGGAAAGAGAAGACGTGCATCCCATTGATTAGAATGAGACATCAAATTATTTACTAATAGTAAAAGTCTGCCAGGCGTTTATCAAGGGAGAGAGCTTCCTTTGCAATGAAATCTCCCCCAAGCCTCTTGCGTCGCTCTGTTTCATTGTGGCAATCTGTCAGAAATTTACATTACTTGTAATTTTTAAGGTTTAGGGGTTTCACGAAATCGGATGAATTGCAGCTGAAGGATAAAAAATTCCAAGTTGCATGACATGCCATGCTAATTCGGTTCCAATCCCTGATTTGACAAGTTGCCAGGACCTCTTGTGCTGTTCAAAGCCAGTGCAAGTGGCAGATGAACTCTACCCTCAACATAAAGAAATGTTCCTTCCTTTATTGTTCTTGTGGCATGTCTAGCACAAAAACTAATCTTTGGCACAGCTAGTTCATTCTCTCCTTTATCTCATCCCAAAATTGCATTCTTCGATTCCTTTTTTGTTTGTGCTTTCATCAAGCTTTTTTTTTAATGAACAATGTATGTTAATTGATTGATTTGCTTGTCATTCTCATCATACTATTTGGGCGAGGGGTGGGAAAAGTTTCTCCTGAGTTTTGATTTGTTAATGACAATCTTGTCTTCATGTCTCTTTTATACTGATATTTTCCTATCCCAGCCCTATGAAGTGAAACAATTGCTATCCTGTTAAATCCTTTCATAATCTGTGATCTATAGCAGGACACTAGCTCTCCTTTTCTGTGTTTTATAACAATTGAAAATAGTCCAATTAATTGAAGGCTAATAAACATGGACCAGTAAGTTCCATGAAGATGTGATGGCAAAAATAAAGTACAGAGGAGATTTGGATGTTATCACGGTTGGATAATTAAAGTTGTGAGGCAAAATGGATTAGGTTTAAGTTTTGTTTTTCCTTTGGAGATTGAGGGTGGTGACAAATTACCTGTCTCAACTACCTCTTCCAGCGGCTCGTTCCACGTATCCACCACCTTTTGTGTATTTAAAAGAAAAAGTTACCCCTCGGATTCTAAGATTACGAAAGAACTGGATAGGGCAAATACATAATGTCTCTCATTAGTAGAGAAAACTACAATTAGGAAACCTATAAGGTGGGCAGGGAGCTAAGAATTATTTTTCTTTGTGGTCAGATTATTGTAGTTCGGGACATCATAACCTGCAATTGTGGTGAAGGTAGAAAGTATCAACTTGTGTTTACAAAATGTGTTGAAAGTGGCCCTTTTTTGGTTGACATGGGCCCAATGGCCTTCTGTGTCTTTTAATTTCTGATTCTATGACCAGAAAAGGGCACAGGAGAGAAATATCATAACTTGTAATGAAAAGAGATCAATTCACAAAAGACATCAGTTTACATTACAACACTGAACGTACTGGACTTTTCCAACTTCCCACCTTGCTCTGAAAGGGAAATGATCAGTAGAAAGGAAATTCAACTGCTTCTAAAGGTGTGAATGTTTGCCAGTGGGTGAGGTGAAATTGGCTTCCCTGTTCATCCGATGACTGATTCATTGTGTAATTCTTTGCCAAATCAATTTCCTTTTTAAGTTGGCACTTGCACACTAAGTTGTTACTTATGAAAAGTCACTATTTAATAAGCAAGCAATGCAAGCATCAATCATTTTTCAATATAATTCAAGCTCCCAAAATGAATGGGCATTGTGTTCACTTCCCACAAACTAGCCCTTTTGCCTGTATCCCTTGTAGCCAGAAAAGGTGTATTTTCAATCAGCCTGATTCTCCCATTTTACAGTGAAGGGGTAAAAATTATACTAAAATGTGCTGACCTGAGTAAATGACACATGATTTGTATATACAAGAATGGGATGCCCAGAAATATCAGCCCTTCATAAGAGCAATGACAGGCAACACTTCCAACCTATTCCGACACTGAGATGAGATCATGGTTACTCTTGATTCCTAACTCTATTCACTTGCTCTATTTTCCTTAATCCTTTTGGCCAGAGATATGGAGGAATCTGACTTAAAATAAGATTTTTTATTATTCATGGGGAAGTTCCACAGTTTTACCTTTCAACAAGGGGGAAAAAAAGGTTGTCCACCTGATTAATTCCCTTCAATCCTGATAAACAAATAATATCAACCCAATCTCATTTCCAGTTTCCTTGGATGCCCACGAATCCTTTTTTTTTTTAATCAAACACCAGTTTGTCGATAACGTGGTGAATTTGGTGGTGGTTTCCAGAATTGTGCATGATACTTAAAATTTAACCCAGAGTGGTGTTCAGATGAAGCACAACTTATCTCTTCATCCTCTAACCTTTAGGATCATTTTTGAAACATGTTAGGTTTTTTTCTGTATGGAGGCCCCTAACTATCTTTAAACCTTCTCCGCATTCACAACTTTTGATCAATCTTTGGCTAAAGTCAATACATTCACACCCACTGTTCAGTTTCTTGATCCTATAATCAATTCGACCTCTAATTTTTGCTTCAACCATTCTTTTTAAATTGGCACAATTTTTAAGGTGTTGGCAAACTTCTTCCAATGCAGTAGTTTTGGAGAAGATTGGACTGGAATGGTTTCCTCACCTCTTGCTGTCTGCTTCAACATGATGGGCAGCAAGCACCCAGATAGCCTCTCTGACCAAAGCATCCACATCCCTTTGACAGTCTGTGGAATTCTCTAGCTCAATCACATATGTCATTGTTGAAACCAAGGTCAGAGTTTATTGGTTGTCCTGTGAAGAGAGTAACTTTGTTCGATTAACCATGTTGCTCTTGGTTTGGTGTTACAAATAGATACGTTTACAATTTCCTTCCCAAAAGACATTAGTAAACCAGAGGTTTTGCAACATTTTTTGTTCTGATATTCCTGATAGATTGTATTCCAGATTTTTATTTAATTATTTAGTTATCTTCCACAGCTACTTTTATGGGATTTGAGCTATTATTTACAGATGAATAGCAGCTGTACTATTAGCCAAACATCATAACCACTATGCTCTTATACATTTTATGTTGTATTACTGATTTAAATGAAGCACAGATATATGGTAGCCAATGTAAAATACAAAGGATTGTCCAATCTTGACTAGATTAGTGTAGAAGATCGAAGTTCCAATCTCTCTCTGATCACTGATTCCCACAAAACATAGTGGGTTGCAATGGTGATTTTTTTTTTTTTTACCCCAGCATCACTTCCAACACTGTCCAACCCCCCAAATTTCCGACTCTCATCTCCCTCCATTCAAAATCCTCTCTGATGTGGCTGGTGTACACCCCACCACTGCATCTGATGTTGGGTTAATATCTGTCCACCTAAAAAGAGTCTGTCATAAAGAAACAGCCTTGAAAATGATCTGTTGGTTATGAAAGCAGTGGATGGCTGAGTACTGCTGAGCATGGAAGGTATGTCTATCTGACACAACTACTGGAGACGTTGATTGATTTCTATTACCATTTAATGCTATGTTTGGCAAAGTTATCTTAAATACCAATTATAAAAATGTTAAACAGTAGCTACCTTTCTCTGGTCACTGAAATCAAAGCTTTACTCATAACTGTCGGCATGCTTGCTACAGATCATATGCCACTCACATATGTTGGCTACTGCTGCAGAGTAGAGTCTGGCAAATGTGAATCTGATTTAACAGTATATTTTTAGAACAATGGATTAATAGCCCACCTGTTTATAACGTGAGTTTCTTGGATGAGTTTACTGACATTAAAGTGCTACCGGAAGGATGCATGGAAGCATTCAATCAACAGTCGGCTTATTGCCAACCTGTTAGGCAAGAAGGAAAGTAACCTGCCAGTTCTTCAGTGCCTGGGTTTCTGAATCCAACCTGCACCTTGAATTTTAAATTAAAGCCAGTCATTTCAAGCAGTCCAGGAAAATAGTGTTCCAGTTTTGAGGAATCTGCACGTAAAAGGCATTAAACATCAAACACTTTTGAAAACAGCTTTTGCTGTTCCCAAAATATGGATTCACTTTAGGTTGAGCCCACTTTTTAATTCTCTTTAAGTGTATTTGTTATATGTATCTCTTATTTTTCTCCTTGGGTTTTCTCAAACCTGTAAAACTTTCGATTGTGGTTTATGTACATCTTGCTGCACTGTCTTCTCATCGCTTAATTTGCTTAGTGCATATTCAAAATGGTAGAATTTGGAGTATCCAGAGACCAGATTAGAAAATTCTAAAGATTTGCAGTCCATTGAATGAATTTCTCCACATTTTAGTTCTAAATGGTCATCCCTTTATTCTGAGACTAATCTAATTCTGGGCTCTTCAGACAAGGAAGATATTCTCCTGTTGTCCAGGAAATAAAATGAGAATTTTAAGTCTATTCATCAAAGTGTTGGAGTATAAGCTTCCTCAATCCACTAATCAGTCTATTAAATATCGGGACAAGTGAGGAGGCAAATCTCCATATCTTCACTCTTAGTCACGTCAATAAAATTAATGTGCTATTTTCCTTGCTAATAGCTTATTCATTTGTTGGTTCAGATCCTTCTCAGTATTATCATAATTTCCCAATTTTTATTTTCAAAAAATAATTTGTAGCTTCCCATCAAAGATGATAAGTTCACATTTCTGCACATTATTTCATCTGACATTTTCTTGCAAGCTCATCTAACTATTCCACAATTTTTTGTACCTGCCTTAGCAACATCTTCACAGTTTGCTTGTTAAATTTGTATAATCAGATTTGAAGATAGGTTCTTTGATTTTTTTAATGTGCATGTCTCTTCTTTACATAGATTATAACCAGCTAAAGATAATTTCCAACTACAAAATGGGTTGTTTTCCCCCTCTCTTTTCTGCCTGTTAACGAATCATGTGATAGGAGCAGAATTAGGCTACTCTGCCATTCAATCATGGCTGATCTATCTCCTGCCTAACCCCATTCTCTTGCCTTCTCCCCATAACTTCTGACACCTGTACTAATCAAGAATCTATCTATTACATATATCCACTGACTTTGCCTCCACAGCCTTCTATGGCAAAGAATTCCACAGATTCACCACCCTCTGACTAAAGAAATTCATCCATATCTCCTTCCTAAAAGAACGCCCTTTAATTCTAAGGCTATGACCTCTAGTCCTACACTCTCCCACTAGTGGAAACATCCTCTCCACATCTATTCCATCCAAGCCTTTCACTATTCTGTACGTTTCAATAAGGTCCCCCCCTCATTGTTCTAAATTCCAGCGTATAGGTTTAGTGCTGCCAAACGCTCATCATATGTGTTAGCCTACTTATTCCTGGGATCATTCTTGTAAACCTCTCCGGAGCCAGCACATATAGTGCCCAAAATCGTTCTCAATGTTCCAAATGTGGCCTGACCAGCGCTTTATAAAGCCTCAGCATTACATCCGTTTTTGTGTACAAGCCCTCTTGAAATAAATGCGTTTGCTTTCTTTACTGCCGATTTAACTTGCAGATTAGCTTTTTAGGAATCCTGCACCACCAAAATGCATGACTCCACACTTTACTACACTATATTCCATCTGGCACTTCTCTGCCCACTCTCCCAACCTATCCAAGTCCTTCTGCAGAGTCCCTGCTTTCTCTACACTGCCTGCCACTCCACCTGTTTTCGTATCATCCGCAAACTTGGCCACAAAGCCTTCAATCCACTCATCCAAATCATTAATGTACAACGAAGAGCAGCGGCTCCAGGACCGAGCCCTGTGGAACCGCCAGTCACTGGCAGCCAAGCAGTAAAAGCCCCCTTTATTGCCACTCTTTGCCTTCTGCCATCCAGCCAACCTGATGCCTATGCTAGTATCTCCCCTTTGATATCATGGGCTCTCATCTTCCTTAGCAGCCTCCCTTGTGGCACTTGATCAAAGGCTTTCTGAAAATCTACGTGTACAACGTCTCCTAACTCTTTTTTATCCTGTTATTTACTACTTCAAAGAATTCCAACAAATTTGCCAGACAAGGCCCCCTCCTCCACAAAGCCATGCTGATTTCAGCCTATTTTATCGTGGATTTCTAAATACTCTGTAACCTCATTCTTTCTAATGGACTCTAAAATCTTACCAGCCACCAAAGTCAGACTAACCGGCCTATGGTTCCCATTATTCTGCTATGCTCCTTTCTTGTACAGCAGGGTAATATTGGCAATTTTCCAATCATCTGGAACCATTCCTGACTCTCGTGATTCTTGAAATATCACTATCCACGCCTCCACAATCTCTAAAGCCACCTCTGTCAGAACCCTAGGGTGCAGTCCATCTGGTCCAGGTGACTTATCCACCTTCAGCCCTTTCAGCTTCCCAAGCACCTTTTCCCTAGTAATAGCCACTCCACTAACTTCCACCCCCTGACTCTTGAATTTCAGGCACGTTGCTGGTGTCTTCCACTGTGAAGACTGATGCATAAAAGTTATTCAACCCCTCTGCCATTTCTTTATTCTGCATTATCACTTCTCTTGCATTATTTCCTAGCAGTCCAATGTCCACTCTTGCCTCTTACTCTTTATATAACTGAAGAAACTCTTGCTATCCTCTCTTATTATTTGCTAGCTTACCTTCGTATTTCATTTTTTCTCTCTGTATTGCCTTTTTAGTTACCTTCTGTTGTTCTATAAAAGCTTCCCAATCCTCAGGCTTCCTCGTAATATTTGCAATGTTATATGCCTTCCCTTTTAGTTTTATACTGTCCTTGACTTTTCTTGTCAGATGCATTTGCCTTTTTCTCCCCCTAGAATCTTTCTTCCTCTTTGGAATGAAAAGATCCTGCATCTTCTGAATTATTCCCAGAAATTCCTCCCATTGCTGTTCCACCATCATCCCTGCCTGGGTCCCTTTCCAGTCCATTTTGGCTAGCTCCTACCTCGTGCCTCTGCAGTCTCCTTTGCTCAGCTGCAATACAGACAGGTCCGATTTCACCTTCTCTCTCTCAAATTGCAGATTAAAAGTCATCATATTATGGTCACTACCTCCTAATGGTTCCTTTACCTTGAGTTCACTTATCAAATCCAATTCATTACGCAATCTTCAAACACATGCTAATCTATTGCCTTCAACCCAATTATCCTTAATTTTAGTGTAATACATTTTTGTGCTTCACACTGATGTTTTATGAAAATTCAAATAGTTTGTTTAACACAATGGCACCTAAAAATACTTCATTCGGCTCTGATGTGTAGGAAAATAATTGCAGGTGCTGGTTTAAATCGAAGCTAGACACAAAATGCTGAAGTAACTCAGCGCGTCAGGCAGCATCTCAGGAGAGAAGGAATGGGTGACGTTTTGGGTCGAGACCCTTCTTCAGACTGATCATTTTCCTCAAAGAAGAATACAAGTTTTGAGCCTAGAAGGAAGTCCTTGAGAACTGAGCACAGAGGTGTATTGGGGAATTTAGATTCAAGCTGAATAAAAAAAGTTATGGAAATTGTTATTTTGCACAGCAGTCAATGATCATAAGAAAATAACTGCAGATGCTGGTACAAATCGATTTATTCACAAAATGCTGGAGTAACTCAGCAGGTCAGGCAGCATCTCGGTAGAGAAGGAATGGGTGACGTTTCGGGTCGAGACCCTTCTTCAGACTCGGAGATCATAGACTAGTTCATTCACATGGGGGAATGTTTATTGCTAATAATAATAAATGTAATGCTTATTGCTTTTCATGCTTTTGGATCAAATGCTTTCACATGCTTCAGAATGTAAATGAATTGGAGAAATGTTGGGTATCATTGTTTTTTCTGTAGTGTAACTTAAATGAAGTGTAACTTCAGACATGCAAATGATCCTTAACCGCCTAAAATCTCCTTACCAATGCACCAGTCATATTCATAGCTAAATTTATTCCCATATTTCAAGAACCGGTGCAACTTGCAATGAACTCACCAATATCTGAGTATTTACAAAAACAGACTTTAAACATGTTTATCTGGCAGGATTTGTTGGTGAACAATTACTAATCTATTGTTCCAGAGTCCCAAGAACTACAATTTTATGGATGGTGTCTTTTAATTTAAAAAAAATGTGGTGTACCACTATCCTATGCATCTGTGTGTTACATGGCGTGTTACAGTAGAAGCATGACAAGTGGTTTGTTTTTATGGTTTCTAGTGGACCAACATACAACAGCCGAACCGCTCCCCCATTTGGTTATCCAACCAATGGTAAGTGCATCGTGTAGTTTTGCCTTGCAATATTTTAAGATGTTTGAAAAATACTTCTGTACACTTCAGATGTTATTTTCAAAGATTTCCGAAATAATCCACCAAACAATCTATTGATTTTTTTTCAAATCAAGTTTAAATGAATGAAACACTTTGATTGCCTTTAGTTCAGATTTAGTTTGGAGATACAACGCAGAAACGGGCCCTTTGACCCACCAAGTCTGCATCGACCAGCGATACCTGCACACTTACACTATCCTACACACACACGGGATAATTTTACATTTTATACCATGCTAATTAACCTGCAAATCTGTGCGTCTTTGGAGTGTGGAAAGAAACCAAAGATCTCTGAGAAAACCCACGCATGTCATAGGGAGAACGTACAAACAAGCAACCGTAGTCAGGATGGAACCAGGGTCTCTGGCGTTGTAAGGCAGTAGCGCTACCGCTACATAACCCTGCTGCCCTGAATTCTTTCATGGTGCATGGATGCCATTGACATGTACTCATGTGATGGTGGATAAGTTGGGCCATATTACTTTGAATATAGGAAGTGCTCACAATATGCTCCAAAGTAGGGACTTCCAAGAGAGTGACCCAATATAATCACCAATGTATTATTAAGTCAGGATGGTGCATAACTTGGGGCAATTCCTCTGCCTGCTGATCTTTAGTGGGAAAAATACTTGGAACATTTCTAGAATCTATTTTGTAAATGATGGGTGCTCTAGCAATATTACATGGACAGTTGAAATAAATGAAAATGTTGTGCACTGGCTGCCATTCAAGCAGGCTGTGATGCTCTTCTGCAGTATTGTTACAAGTACATTTATTCAAACAGGCTTGGATTTAGCTTGATACTCCTGCCGTGCCTCAGTGGCAAAGTTTCAAATGGCACCTTCAGATTGCTGATGGCAATTCTGTTGAATGGGAGGTTATTGGGCAGTCATTAGAAATGGTTATTGCATTGTACTTGTGTGAGAAATGTATTAACCTCCAAGAAATCAGCTTGACTTGAATGCTTTACAGCATTCATTGATAACTTTCATATGCACATTCACATATGTTCATTATCTGAAGCTTTGTGGCCCCACTAATAATGTGAAAGAAGGAAAGTTGTTAATAAAGCAGCTGACTAGGCCGAAATAACTAATGCAGTGATGACCTTCAATGGAAGTGTTGGCTTCTAACATCAGCCAATGTCTTTCATTTAACCAGATAAACTTGTGATGGTAGATAGTCTTTAAATAACTCCCCATTGAACTTTATGAAGAAATTTAAATAAAATAATCAAGGGCAGTCAATCTTGCTTCGTTTCAGGAAGCCATCTCTTTTTAAAATGTTGTGCATGTTTGGACCACTACTGTGGTGAGGTCTGGAACCAAGTGGTCCTGGTGAACTCAAATTGAGCGTTGGTGACCAAGTTGTCAATAAAAAAAATATTGTTTGACTGTCAGTGACAGTTTGCAGCACTTTAATAATTAATTAGAATTGACCTTTAGGGTAGTAATTGGTGAGATTGTTTTTTTGGCGAACCGGTCATACTGGACTTGTTTTGAATGTGGAGAGAGATCTTGATGGTAAAACGCTGAGTCACTAGTTTGAGTCACTAGTCTAATGACTGAAGGACATATTTAAATCTACTGTAGCAGCTGGGAATTCAAATTTGAGTAATTAAATAAACTAGACTAAAAATGTATTTTTACAAATGATCATTAAAATGTGGATTAGAAATCCCATCTGATTTGTTGGTATTCTCCAAGAATGCAAACATCTCATCGATTTTTGTAAATAACCCTAGACCCCCAACACTATTTGTTTTTGCCTGCCTTAGCACCATTAACAAATTTGCAGATGATACAAAGCTGGGTGGTAATGTGAACTGTGAGGAAGATGCTATGAGGTTGCAGGGTGACTTGAACAGGTTGTGTGAGTGGGCGGATGCATGGCAGATGCAGTTTAATGTGGATAAGTGTGAGGTTATCCACTTTGGTGGTAAGAATAGAAAGGCAGAGTATTATCTGAATGGTGTCAAGTTAGGAAAAGGGAGCGTACAACGAGATCTGGGTGTTCTAGTGCATCAGTCACTGAAAGGAAGCATGCAGATACAGCAGGCAGTGACGAAAGCCAATGGAATGTTGGCCTTCATAACAAGGGGAGTTGAGTATAGGAGCAAAGAGGTCCTTCTGCAGTTGTACAGGGCCCTAGTGAGTCCGCACCTAGTACTGTGTGCAGTTTTGGTCTCCAAATTTGAGGAAGGATATGTTGCTATTGAGGGCGTGCAGCGTAGGTTTACTAGGGTTAATTCCCGGAATGGCGGGACTGTCATATGTTGAAAGACTGGAGCGACTAGGCTTGTATACACTGGAATTTAGAAGGATGAAAGGGGATCTTATCGAAACATATGATTATTAAGGGATTGGGCACGTTAGAGGCAGGAAACGTGTTCCCAATGTTGGGGGAGTCCAATACCAGGGGCCACAGTTTAAGAATAAGGGGTAGGCCATTTAGAACGGAAATGAGGAAAAACTTTTTCAGTCAGAGTTGTAAATCTGTGGAATTCTCTGCCTCAGAAGGCAGTGGAGGCCAATTCTCTGAATGCTTTCAAGATAGAGCTCTTAAGGATAGCGGAGTCAGGGGATATGGGGAGAAGGCAGGAACGGGGTACTGATTGAGAATGATCAGCCATGATCACATTGAATGGTGGTGCTGGCTTGAAGGGCCGAATGGCCTACTCCTTCACCTATTGTCTATAATCTGATTGAAACATTTGTATTCAAATAAATAGTTGCTGACTGTACCTTTATTACTAATTAGTGCATAAGAATACAAGCTAGTATGCAGAAACACAATACAAAAGAAAAACATTCAAAATTGGAACTGCTTTTACTGGAACCAGGGAGAATAGAAAGTGATTTGAAAATATTGTAGCTCAAAATTAGCTTTCCCCGGTACATTTGTGGATCTTTAAAAAGGAGTTGTCGAAAGATTGTTAAAGCATAGCATATGGATTTTGGAGGAGAGCTTGTACAAAATATTGAGCCCAGTGATGTGGAGAATTGAACATGTGAGTAAGTCTGGCTGTTTTTCTGTTTTGAAATTAAGGAATTGTTAGTTGTTACCAAAACTACTTTCAAGCCAATGTAGAAATGATATCCTGGTAAATGATTAAATAAAACTTTTGTTTAAATGTATTGGAAGCAGAAATGTTTCATTAAGTATCTAATCGCTCATGAGTTTGATATGTATTTTTTGTTTAGCTGCCACGACATGCTTAATTCACTTTTCTACGTAAGTTTTCAAAATTGTTCTTGGCATGTGGATAATGCAGGCAAGGCTGCATTGTCCATTGTCCTGACACATGGTCAGGTCCCAAAACCTCCATTACTCCTTTGCTTCCACCAATGCTCCTCAACCTGCTGACTAGGACTAGAGGTCATAGCCTCAGAATTAAAAGACGTTCTTTTAGGAAGGAGATGAGGAGAAATTTATTTCGTCAGAGAGTTGTGAATCTGTGGAAATCTTTGTCACCGAAGGTTATGGAGGCCTCAGTGGATATTTTTAAGGCAGTAATGGATAGATTCTTGATTAGTACAAGTGTCAGTGGTTATAGGGAGAAGGCAGGAGAATGGGGTTAGGAGGGAGAGAGAGATCAGCCATGATTGAATGGTGGAGTATCCTTGATGGGCCGAATAGCCTAATTCTACTCCTATTCCTTATGGCATGACTTTGAGCAGTTTCCTTGCTTCATTGTCCATTTATTTACCATTTGCTGGACCATCAGCTGATTGTTTTAGTTAATTGGGCATTCAAGTTATTTACGGCCAGTTAAATTGTGTGTATATGAAGATTTGTACATAAAACCAGCTATCCTGAAGAGCACCAATGAAATTCTTTATTCAGAGATAATTGTGCAAATAGTATGACTATTTGATGCCTTTGGACCATTGGCAAATGATAAATATTCATAGTGCATGCACTTGGCCACAAACTTTCTGTTGGCTGCTACACGGGTAAAACTTGTTTGCATTCAAAAATAGAATAAAACCCTCTATAGAGAATGTAAGTGATTCATCATTAAAATGCTATCTAAACAAGGAAAAGTTACTGTGAATATTTTATTCAATATTGAGTTGTACGTGGAACAAAATAAAGAAAAGGAAAGATTCATCACTACAATGAAAGTGAGTTAGTTATAAATGGAGAGGTTTTTAAACACTCGGAATCTGAAACAAAAATAGTAAATATTGGAAATTTGCAGCAAGTCTGGCATCACCTGTGGAAGATGAAACATGGTTAACATTTGAGATTGAAACCCTTTTTGAATCTCTCTTGGAGGGTATGATATGATCAGTGGACAAGTCCAACAAATGAATACCATGGGAAATTTCTGCAATGAGCAATTCTGTGACATACCACTACAATAAACTTCTGGAAGAGAAGGGAAACTTAAATAACTTCCTAGACATCTGCATGTGAGCTTGTTTGTGCAGTTCTGAAAAACTTGTGTAATTAAAGGATTGGCGAATAGCTTTGCTATTATTTTTACTTCAGAAGATTTTGGTTCATTAGAAATGCTTTACATTATTATGATAACCAGGGTAATGTTGTATCATGAGCTTCAAAATGCTATTTGATCATGAAAGAAATTAATAATTACTTTGAATTGCTTCCTTGTTACTTTCAGATTATGGAAATCTTTCATATCCTAACATCCCAACCTCTTCTTCCTGGAGCGCCTTAGTCGACAACAACAATAAACAACCTCCACAGCAGCAGCAGCAGCAGCAGCATTGGGATTATTATCCACGGAGAGAGAGGGAAAGGGAGCGTGAACGAGAACGCACCAGGGAGAGAGAGCGAGATCGGGACCGGGAGCGGGAACATGAGCGGGAACGTGACCGAAGCCCTAGTTCAAGTGCCTATAATGGGTGAGTTAGTTGGATAATTTGTGCTTTTCCAATACATTATTCACCTGAAATAAACTACTCTAGCTTCTGTGAAGTTTAAAGAGCAGTCAAATGGAGAAACAAGGAACTGCAGTTGCTGGCTTACAAAAAAAAGACAAAATCTTCCAAAAAAAGGAGAATCGGGCAGCATCTGAGAGGCACTATATCTTTTTAAGAGCAGGTTGCTTTTTGACAATTCACTGTGTTCATTTGCACCACTTGAGTTTACATGTGCTGGTGAAAATGGTACAATAGCATTGCCCTTGTCTTTTAATGCATTGTTAATAAATTGCTTAACTACCAAGCCATTGATCAGGGCTGAAATTGAAACTGAAATAATGCCAAAGGTCTCAGAATCAGTAATGGAATATAAAGCACACCCTGTTGGACATGGGTTACTTTTGTACCTGCTGACATGGATTCTACCAACTATCATTAAGTTGTTCAGCATAAGTACAGACTTGATCCCCAATTGCCTATATTTTATGGGGATTTATGATGGAATTGTCTTCATTTGCTTTAAAGAACTTTGCATTTATTTTCACAAATGAAAACT
Source organism: Rhinoraja longicauda (assembly GCF_053455715.1). Classification (NCBI taxonomy): domain Eukaryota; kingdom Metazoa; phylum Chordata; class Chondrichthyes; order Rajiformes; family Arhynchobatidae; genus Rhinoraja; species Rhinoraja longicauda. The sequence goes on along the minus strand of NC_135953.1, from coordinate 61,966,030 downwards.
AAAATCAGTGTAACTAATTTTACCACAGCACTGGAAACATTAAAATAAATTTGTGAAAATGGAGAATTTCACTTGACTTTCAAAAGAAAATGCTATCTTTTCTGTACATTAATTGCAATGGACAGTGGCCTTTTAATCTAAGAACATATGACAGAGACAGGATTCCTAGATTCCTAGAGGAATTGTGGGAACTATCCAAGGGGACTTTACAGGCCAATCTTCGCCAGTTCAAATTTGTGTACGTTGTTTCCTTGGGAGTTTGTTTAGGAAGAGCAGCAGCACCAAAAAACACGTTTTATTTCCCGTGGAGTAGGCTGGGATGTTTCTGAGGTCTTGAGCACATGCATGAATCTCTTCCTCCATCTGTCTCGCAATTTCTTTCCATGAGAAAAATGTTTGTTTTGGGATTCTGGTATCGGGCACATACATGAGATAGTTTATCCAACATGGTCAACTGAGTGTAGCTCGGCCTTTAGTTTTGGAGTTGTTGGCGTCGAAGAGGATAGTGATGATGTTTTGCTTATCGTTTCAATAAATTTGGAGATTCTGCAGAGATAACGGCGGCAATTTTTCCTAGTGCTTTGAGGTGTCTGCTGCAGGTTGACCAGGAGTATTTCTGTGATAACAGCTGTATTTATTTGATTAAGGGATGAGTGTTTTGTGTGACAAGGGGAGATGTTCCTTGCTCTTTGGAATGGAATGCCATGGGTCTTCTATGTCCACCTGAGAGAGGAAACCGCCCCTCAGTGTTAACATCTGTTGGTAGCATGGAATCATTAACAGCACAGTATTTCCTTTGTGTTGCACTGGAATGTCAGCTCAGGTTTGTGTTGACCTCCCTACAATAAGCTTGCGACTTCTAAAAACATGGAAATCCAGAGAATGCCTGGAATTTCTGTCAATGCTAGGAATACAGGAGTAGGCCATGTGGCCCCTAAAACCTGTTTGAAATTCTGCTAGATACAGGCTGATATTTGTTTTGATACACTTCAAGTTTGTTCAATATGCCCTTCTCTGACAATAATCTATCAGTCTCTTTTACCTTTGCCTGAAAAAGTGCAATGTGACCATGCACCAATGTTAAGATTATTGCTTTTTGTTCTAGACTCATGAGGATATGGTTCTGCCCTAATAACTACATTTTATTATTTGTCTAGTGTCCCAACACTTGAACAATGAATTGATTTTTTTAAACTATCAACATTTCTGTAATTATATATTTCCAATAATACAATATGGCCTGTGCCATATTACAACATTTGTTGGCATTAAACCGAGTTGTTTTACATTGTAAAATATGTTAAGTTATGATCTCTTTTAGCCATTGTTTTTCATGAATAAATACTGTCATCCATTAACAAGGAAGTGGTATAATCAGGTCTGTGAGATTTGTACTTTAGCCTCAATTAAAGAATCTCATTAAAATGAGAGTTCAATTTGTTGGTATTTAGGCAGTGAAGAAGGTGCTGTCGAACAAGTACTGAATGCACTGGCGTGTATGAAGGTAGACAAATCTCCAGGGCCTGATCAGATACATCCAAGGACATTGCGGGAAACTAGAGGGGAAATTGCAGGAGCCCTGGTTGAAATTTACGAGTTGTCCTTAAATATAGGAGAGGTGCCGGAAGACTGGAGGGTGGCAAATGTTGTGCCTCTTTTCAAGAAGGGCTGCGGCATTTGACAAGGTTCCGCATGGTAGGCTGCTCTGGAAGGTTAGATTGCATGGGATCCAAGGAGAAATAGCTGAATGGATAGCAAATTGGCACCTACAACGGGACCCCACTACTGGACATATCTTCCCATCCCCTCCCCTCTCTGCGTTCCGCAGAGCCCGTTCCCACCGTAACTCCCTGGCCGACTCGTCCCTTCCTACCCAAACCACCCCATCCCCGGGCACTTTCCCCTGCAACCGCACGAGATGCAACACCTGTCCCTTTACCTCCCCCCTCAACTCCATCCAAGGACCCAAACAGTCTTTCCAGTTGAGACAAAGGTTCACCTGCACCTCCTCCAACCTCATCTATTGCATCCGCTGCTCTAGATGTCAACTTATTTACATCGGCGAAACCAAGCGCAGGCTCGGTGATCGCTTCGCTCAACACCTGCGCTCGGTCCGCATTGACCAAATTGGTCTCCCGGTGGCCGAGCACTTCAACTCCCCCTCTCATTCCCAGTCTGACCTTTCTGTCATGGGCCTCCTCCAGTGCCATAGTGAGGCCCACCGGAAATTGGAGGAACAGCACCTCATATTTCGCCTGGGCAGCTTGCAGCCCAGTGGTATGAACATCAACTTCTCCAACTTTAGATAGTTCCTCTGTCCCTCTCTTCCCCTCCTCCTTCCCAGATCTCCCTCTATCTTCCTGTCTCCACCTATATCCTTCCTTTGTCCCGCCCCCCTGACATCAGTCTGAAGAAGGGTCTTGACCCGAAACGTCACCCATTCCTTCTCTCCCGAGATGCTGCCTGATCTGCTGAGTTACTCCAGCATTTTGTGAATAAATACCTTCGATTTGTACCAGCATCTGCAGTTATTTTCTTATTTTAATAAGGATGTCTTGAAGCCATTTATTGGTCAAATTCTGCCTTGATGTCAAGGGGAGCTACTTTCAGCTCCTCTCTGGAATTTAGCTGTGTTTGGACCATGAAGAGGTGTGGAGCAGAGGGGTCCGAGTAAAACTGGGCACCGGCGAGTAGGTTATTGGTGAGAAAATGTTGGAATGTACCGTTGACAACTGTTTCTAACACATTGCTGATGAATGAAGGCAGAATGATTTGTAGGTAGAGCGAAATTGGATTTGCCATTTTTGTGAACAGGCCATACTGTGGCAATTTTCCACATTTTCACATAGACGCCAGTTTATAACTGTCCTGGAACAGCTATGGGGAAACGTAGCTAGTTCTGGAATGCAGGTCTTCAGTACTACAGCTGTGATGTTGGCTGGGCTCATATCCTCCACTTTATCCAGAACCCTCAGCTGTTTTTTGTTATCACATGGAGTGAATTAAATTGGTCGAAGACAGACTGCTTTGATGATGGCTTTTTCAAGAGAAATGCAAGATGGATCATCCATTCAGCACTTCTGACCAAACATAGTTATGAATGCTTCAGCCTTTGGTATAGCACTCACATGCTGAGCCCGTCACTTTCGAAGATGTGAATGGTCTTGAAGTCCCTTCCTCTGGTCAGTGGTTTAATTGCTTCATCACCGTTCACAACTTGATGTGGAAGGATTGCAGAGCTTGCATCAATCAGTTCAGAGATCACATCCACAAATAATCTACTGCATGACTTACTAGGCTGTCATCTTCTCTACTCATTAAACTGACAGTTGATCCCCTGACTTGAGAGTAATGTCAGAATGAGAAATATACTGGGCCAGAAACGGAGTTTGTGGCGCTGTTTATTTCTGATGATTCACAATGCCTCAGGTTTGAGTTATCTGATCTGCTTTGAGTCTGGCCCATTTAACATGTTTGCAGTGACACACGCTGGAAGACGTTCCCGGTATAAAGATCAGACCATGGTCATCACAGAGACCTCTGCAGCGATCACTTCTACCAACTCAACTGTGGTCAAATGCATCTGTCACAGGCAGATTGGCAAGGACGAGTCAAATAGGTTATTCCTACATGACCTGGTCCCTGTCAAACTGCCAAATGATTTGCTCACTACCTGTTACAGACCCTGAACGGCTGCTATATTTTTCAGGGGTCAGCCAATTCACTGTGTGGTCATGCCACCGACTGCACTTGCTAATGTACACTCAAGTTCCTCAGCAAGACGGCCTACTGTGCCCTTATTACTGTCAATGCTTCTTCCAAATGGTATTCAACATGAATGAGGACTGAATCCATCAGACAAGGGAGGACAGCAAGAGGTAATCAACAGATTTCCCTGCACGTTGCATGAGATCTCATGGAGTCTGGAGTAAACATTAAGAAGCTCCAGACCTACCCCCACCCCCTCTCCCCCTACCTTTCTGAATACCACTGTGCCATTATATCTGGCTCTTGTGCAAAGGAAACCAGATGGAATTTTGATGGACTTTTATGGCACATTATTTCCAAACTGTCTGTCTGTACAACCAAGTCAGGTTTTTGCTCAAGTCTGCAGGGCACCTCTCCTAATTTTCAACATTAGTTCTCAGATATTTATGAGGAGCAATTTGTAAGATTAACTAGCCAGTGACTTTGCCATGTCTGATTTTGTTGAAGCCAACTGTCATAGAGTTAGAATTGTATCGCATGGAATTGGCCTATCTTGTCCATGTCAACTAAGTTGGCATACTGGGCTAGTCCCATTTGAACCTTGGTCTCCATCCATAGACACGTCAAATGTCTTTTCAAAGATGCATTTGTACCCACTTCCTCTGGCAGCTAATTCCAGATACGGACTACCAGAGTGAAAAAAAAAGTCCCTCTTAAATATCTCCCCTCCCATCTCGTCTATGCCCACTAGTTTTAGAATCTTCCAACCTGGGGAAAAATCTGTTCACTTTATCTGTGCTCCTCATGATCTTGTACACCTTAAGATCACCTCTCAGTCTTCTGCACAACAAAGAAAAAAAGTCACAGCAAATCCAACTGCTCCAAACAAGTCCAAAAGTGAAGGTAACATTCTGATGAATCTCTTCTGCACATTTTCCAACTTAATGACATCTTTCCTGTAGCTGGGAGACCAGAACTGTACACAGTACTCCAAGCTTAGTCTTACCAATGATTTGTACAACTGCATCATGATATTCCAACCTTTGTACTCAATAACTTTCCAAATAAAGGCAAAGTGTGGTTGATTCACCACTGTCCCCCTGACTTGCCACGTTTAGGGAAACATGCACCTGTACTCCCAAATCTCTGTTCTGCAACACTCTCCTGGGCCCTATCATTTACTAAGCAAATGCTGCCCCGATTTGAAATACCAAGGTATAACACCCCACAGTTGTCAGAATTAATTCAATTTGCCTGTCTTCCCAACCAATCCAGACCTAGACAATGTTGAGGTCACACACATGACCAGTCATATTTAACTTCTGACCCTAAACAAACAAACATAAAAATCTCACTTGATAAATTTCGACATACAAGTCATACATATACAGCACAAAACAATATACCTGCAATGCTTTCAGAATTAGAAGAGATGTACTCCACAATTTTTCACATTTTTGGTCACACATGTGACTAAGAATGGCCCATAAAAGGACTATCATTATTGCTTCAATTCAGCTTCCAAAGGTTACATTTTGAAAACAAAGGAAGCAGACTTCAAAAATGTCACCAAAATCAAAAGGTTGCAAAATACACGTTTCAGAAGTAATATCGTAACCATTTTAATGCAGAAAGGTTCCTATGGGAAGTGATCTGCTTGCTCTCCATGATTTGTCACACCTGTCAAAAAGAAGTGCAGCATCTCAAATCTAGATCATGAATCTTATCATATTATCTTTAAAAATACCCTACATCCCGTTTTTCTCTTCATAATGTGCTCACCATGGTCAAAGGACTTGATATGCTGAAGTATCTATATTATATTTTACCTTACATATGGAACTCCTTCCCACCTTTTCTTTGCCTCCCCAAACCCAGCTTGTATGAATTAAACTCCTTTTACTTTTCTTCCCCAAGACACACGGCAGCAGCACTCGCACAGATGGCAAATAATTCAACTTAGTCCTATTGAGCCCTTCTCCCCATTTAGAACAATTTTGGCATCAGCACAGAGACTTTTCTTGGGCTGGTAGTCATTAAGATTAATTTTGGCCAGCTCACAGTGACCAGCCCTCCCCCTGGTCCCTGGAAGTTGCTGACAAACAGATGTTCTATATGCTCCAGTTCATTACGCTTTTGCACTATAATTTATAACACACGTGCACAAACCCATACAAACAAATTTCATAATAAAAGAACAAAATGTCCTCTACCTTACTTGTTTTACTTGCGCTGTCTAAAAAGTAAAATGAAATAAAGAGAACATGTACTGTATTTAAACCAGATTACATTCTTTGCCTATTTTCCAAGATCATGATACAGGAAATTGTATAATTGTAGCACTTTGCTTCTCACAGATTTGTAATTACGGGATTCTATGAGCAAAATGAGCAGGATTAGAATCATCTAAATGGATTACTTGAGGAGGTGCAACAGCAAGTTTGTTTATCATGAAAGTGAGGTTTAGTAACCCAAATATTTGACAAGTGGTCCGGTTTTTTTTTTGAGTAGATGGTCAGGAGCCTTGAGTTGCAATACGGCACACTTCTCCAGCATAGCGTCATAGAGCGATAGTGTGGAAACAGGCCCTTCGGCCCAACTTGCCCACACCGGCCAGCAATGTCCCAGCTACACTAGTCCCACTTGCCTGCACTTGGTCAATATCCCTCCAAATCTGTTCTATCCATGTATCTGTCTGTTTCTTAAGCGATGGGATAGAACCAGCCTCAACTACCTCCTCTGGCAGCTTGTTCCATACACCCACCACCCTTTGTGTGAAAAAGTTACCCCTCAGATTCCTTTAAAATCTTTTCCCCTTCACCTTGAACCTATGTCCTCTGGTCCTCGATTCCTCTACTCTGGGCAAGAGACTCTGTGCATCTACCTGATCTATTCCCCTCATGATTTTGTACACCTCTATACGATCCCCCCTCATCCTCCTGCCTCCATGGAATAGAGACCCAGCCTACTCAACCTCTCCCTGTTGCTCACACCCTCAAGTCCAGGCAACATCCTCGTAAATCTTAGCTGAATCCTTTCAAGCTTGACAATATCTTTCCTATAACATGGTGCCCAGAACTGAACACAATATTCTGAATGTGGCCTCACCAATGTCTTATACAACTGCAACATGACCTCCCACCCTCTACACTCAATACCCTGACTGATGAAGGCCAAAATGCCAAAAGCCTTTTTTACCACCTTATTTACCTGCGATTCAACCTTCAAGGAACCATGCACCTGTACTCTTTGATCTACAACACTACCCAGAGGCCTACCATTTACTGTGTAGTTCCTGCCCTTGTCCGACATTCCAAAATGCAACACCTCTGTTTTAAATTCCATCAACTATTCCTCCGCCCCACTGGGTTAATCGATCCAGATCCTGCTGCAATCTTTTACAACCATCTTCACTATCTGCAAAACCCCACTCACTTTTGTATCATTAGCAAACTTGCTAATCTTGCCCTGTATGTTCTCATCCAAATCATTGATGTAGATGACAAACAGTAACGGGCCCTGCATGAACCCTGAGGCACACCAATAGTCACAGGCCTCCAGTCTGAGAAGCAACCTTTCTCCATCATATCTGGCCATATCTTCCCATCCCCTCCCTTCTCTGCGTTCCGCAGAGACCGGTCCCTCCATAACTCCCTGGTCGACTCATCCCTTCCTACCCAAACCACCCCATCCCCGGGCACTTTTCCCTGCAACCGCACGAGATGCAACACCTGTCCCTTTACCTCCCCCCTCAACTCCATCCAAGGACCCAAACAGTCTTTCCAGGTGAGACAAAGGTTCACCTGCACCTCCTCCAACCTCATCTATTGCATCCGCTGCTCTAGATGTCAACTTATTTACATCGGTGAAACCAAGCGCAGGCTCGGCGATCGCTTCGCTCAACACCTGCGCTCGGTCCGCATTAACCAAACTGATCACCCGGTGGCCGAGCACTTCAACTCCCCCTCCCATTCCCAGTCTGACCTTTCTGTCATGGGCCTCCTCCAGTGCCATAGTGAAGCCCACCGGAAATTGGAGGAACAGCACCTCATATTTCACCTGGGCAGCTTGCAGCCCAGCGGTATGAACATCGATTTCTCCAACTTTAGATAGTTCCTCTGTCCCTCTCTTCCCCTCCTCCTTCCCAGATCTCCCTCTATCTTCCTGTCTCCACCTATATCCGCCCCCCTGACATCAGTCTGAAGAAGAGTCTCGACTCGAAACGTCACCCATTCCTTCTCTCCCGAGGTGCTGCCTGACCTGCTGAGTTACTCCAGCATTTTGTGAATAAATTCCTTATTAAAATAGGTCAATGCAGATCAAAGAAAATAATAGTTGTGTCAGCTGGAGAATTCAGGGAAGAGATTAGTGATGTCTTTAGACCCACATTATAAAAGATGAGGTGTTGACAGTCAAAAGCCCGTAAAGTGGGTAAATCCCCTGGTCCTGACTTGGCATATCCGAGGACTATTTGGGGAAGAATGGATAAATTGGTGAGGCTCTGGTAGAGTTATTTGTATCATCAATAATCACATGTGAGGTACTGGAAGGTTGCAAAATGGTCAGTGTTGTTCCTTTACTTAAAACGGGCTGCAAAGATGAGACGGGAACTACAGCCCAACATCAGTTATTGAAGTGTGTTATTGAAGTGGATTCTGAGACACTGGATCTTCCTGCCTTTTGATTCGGGATAGTAGGCATAGTGTATTGCTATGCATTGTGATAATTATGCATTGGAAATTGTGTCTCACAAAGTTAATTTGAATTTTTTTTGAAGAGGTGACCGAGAAGATTGAGTGCAAGGCAGTGGACATTGTGTCGACTTCAACAAGGCCTTTTGACAAGATCCTATATGCCAGGCCGGTCCGGAAGATCAGATGACATGAGCTAACTAATTAGATACAAAATTGGCTTGGAGTTAGACGTTGCCAATAGTAGAGCGTTATTAAGATTAAAGGTCTGTGAGCAGCGGAGTGCTACAGGGATCGGTGCTCGATCCATTATTTTCAATCATCGAACACACTACCAGTTATTAGCCCATACATGAATGCAGGCATGGGCTACATAATTCGCCAGAGATTCATGTAATTATCTGCATACATTCCATTTTGGAAAATGTTGTGAAGTAGCTGAAGATGGCTGAGACAAAAGAAATTACCCCCAAAGAACTGTAGTGATGCCCTGGAGCAGGGATAATCAGTCTCCAATCGTCACCTTCCTTAATGGGATGTCCAACTCGTAGTGTCAGCATGGAAACTGGCCCTTCAGCCCAATTTGTCCATGCCGTCCAAATTGCTTGAGGTGGTCCCATTGGCCTGCATTTGGCCCATATCCCTCCAAAGCTTTTCTACACATGAAACTGTCCAAATGTCTTTTAAATGCTGTACCCACATTTATCACTTCCTCTTGCAGCTTTTTCCATACGCCACTACCCCTTGTGTGGGGAAACTTGGACCTCTGGTCCCCATCAAATCTTTCTACCCTCACCTTTTAAGCCTGCTAGTTTTGGACTCCCCCACCCTGGGGATGAAGACTGACCATTCAACCTATCAATGCTTCTCATGATAGTTTTTTTTTGTCAGGTCACCAATCACCCTTCGACATTCTGTTGGGGGGGGGGGCAGGGAGCGGGGGAGGAAAGGAGTGGGGGAGGAGCCTCTAGCTATCCAGTCTCAATATAACTCCTCTCCAATGCCAGTATTATCTGTACAAATCTTTTCTTAACCCTTTCCAGCTTAATGACATCCTATAGCATGGTGGACAATACTGCATGCAATACCCCCGGTGCTGTCCCACTAGCATCTCATACATCTGTAATGTAACATCCCAACTTTTGCCCTGACTGGTGCAACCAAGCATACCAAAAGCTGCTTTCGCCTTCCTGAATAGCTTATTTTAAGGAAACATACTTCCACCTCTGTGTCTCTATTGATCCTGCCATTTTCTGTGCAAGCCTTGCCCTATTTTACCTTCACAACGTACAACGCTTCATATTTGTCCAAGTTAAATTTCATCTGCCATTACTTGGCCCATTTCCTGTTTGATCCTGTTACAATCTTAGACAGCCTTCCTTACTGTCCACTGAACCAGCAATTCTGTCTGAAATGTCTCGACCAAAACTTCACCTATTCCTTTTCTCCAGAGATGCTGTCTGACCCGGTGAGTTACTTCAGCTTTTTATGTCTATCTCCAGCAATTCTGGTGTTGTTCACTCACTTTGTAACCATGCTTTCTACATTCTCAACTAAATCTTTAATATGGATGACAAACAACAAGGGACCCAGCACGAATCCTTGCAGTACACCACCAATCACAAGCCTCCAGTCTGAAAAACAATCCTCCATTCTGACTCCTAACACCAAGCCAACTCTGTATCCAACTGCGCAGCACACTTTGGATTGCATGTGATCTAAGCTTCTGGTCCAACCGAAGTTTGTCAAAGGTCTTGCAAAAAATCGACTGGACAATGTCTAATGGTCTGGTCCCTTCAATCCTCATGATCATCTCTTCAAAAAAACTCGACTCGATTCGTGATACATGATTTCCATGCACAAAGCCATGCTGACTGTCCCTCCCTTTCCAAATGCTTTTGATCCTGGTTCTTGGAATCTCCTCCAGTATGCTTTCTGCTATTGATGTTAGGCTATGCATTAATCTTGGAAAATTCATGACACTAATTTTACATTTGGCTTGTTTGAAGGATCGCACCTGTACTTGAGTGGAATTTGACCTGGAACCTCGTAAGGTGGTGCTGAGGGTACTATTTATTGAATCGGATCTATTGCTATTAAGTGAGCAATCGGAGCTTGGGTTACTCAAATTTGTCCTTGGCCTTAAATTGACCAGATGATGTGATGGCATTGTCGAGGTCGAGTTCGCGTTCCCGGTCAGTTGGTTGTGTTCCTCATCTCCACAGCATCAGTGGCCAATGAATAGAATTTGTGATGGTATGGAAGACAATGACTTTTAAAATTAATTGGCACTGAAGATTCATTGTGGTGATCCGAGGAGGCGTATTTCTCGCAAGTAATGGCAATGAGCCAGAGTGAGCTGTCATTAATGTTCCTGAGGATGTTAAAGTGATTTTTAGATCATAATGACACTCAGAAGTTCTAAGGAGCCAACGTTAAGTCCTTGGGGTACTCCAGAACTGATAGTGTGGGACTTGGAGGAAAATTCTGCAGCTGTTTTCAAATGTCTTTCGGGCACTATTTCTGTGCATCCTGTGCAGAGGTTGTTGAAATATATACCTATATCTGGGTGAGTTATGAAACATTGTGACAAATGTAAGCCATTGGATAACTGTTACAAGCAGAGGAGTTTGTTTGAGTTGTGATACGGCATTCATGTTTTCCCTGGCTTGGGAAAGCAAGGGACAATTTCAAAATAATCACTAGTTTTGGCTATTTCCAGATTCGAGGGGTATGGGTTTAGTTCAGTAAGTTGGCACTGTGGTAGGAATTGGGTATGAGTGGCTGAATGTCTGACTCCTGTTCTTCTATTCTAATGTCTCTCCAGTTGTAATCCATCATTGCCAGCGCCCCTGTCTTTAACTGCCTCTCTAATTCGAACGTGAGTAGTTTTTATTTTACCATGATTCTATGGAAACATAATGAGTCAGTGAAGCCCAAACACACACGCAGAATCAACTAGTATGTAGCTTCTACACAAGGTGTGCAAATGTTTTGAATTCCCAATTAACATTTAAAAAAAAGCAGTTTGTTCAGATAGCAAAAAGTATCTAATTTGCAGGATATTTTATGACGAGAATTCTTAAAGTTGTTATTTAATGAAAACAGTTACTTGCAGCAAAGGATTTTGTACTGTGGTTTGTGATACTTTCATCTTTTGTTGTACCTATTAAATCCGTTGAGCAATGTCTAGAGATTATATTTGTTCTTTATGTATGGTTTTAATTAGCTTTAACTATATGTTGAAATATGCATTTTTCTTCCTATCAGCACCATACAACGTATTCATATCCTGCAAAGAAAGTTGAAATGCTATTTTGTTGTTTGCTTCAAGATGCTGCATACCATTGCTCTCCTATCAGCAAAACTCTGTATTAACTCCTTATTGGCCATAATTAATGACCAGCATTACCCAAATCATTTGGCAATAGGAAAGGCAGTGCTTTATTATAGATTTTGAAAAAGTGCTGGTACATATCAATTAAAAATTAAGCTACATTTATTGTTTTTTTCCCATTAATTTGCATCCTTCACCCCCGACCCCATGTTTTTGATCTCGTGACCAATCTACTAAATTAATAAACTAATAACAAAAAGTAAAATCAACTCATTAAAAATATTATTGAAATAATATATATAAAAAATTACCAAACGAAATTTCTGTGATGGAAAATTCAAAATTTTGGCCAAGTTGCCATCAGAATTAATCTCCCTAGTTTGTTCCTTGCTTTTGTTTTCTATGGTGGTTCTTTGTCAAAACTGCTGCTTCAGGACCTGACTGCCTTGTTTATTTAATTATATTTAAACTTTTTTGTAATCTTATTGCAATAAAACTGAATTTTGAATTATAGAGCACAAAAACTAAAATTCTAAAAATGGGAAAATAGTGTTTTTAACTTTAAAGGTTTTGGTACCAGCATGTACTGTCACAAAAAAAAAGCACTAAGGAAATGTATACAAAGATTTGATATTCAGAATTGAGGAAATGTCTTTTCAGCAAGTAGAATACTGGAATGATGATTGCTTCTCTTTGCATTCTTGTAGTCTTTGCAGCTTTATAGATTTGTGAATGTTCAAAGCCAAATGTTATTTTTAAGCAAGCTGACTCTTCCAAGTTAACTTCCTCCAGCAAGCAAATGCTATGGATTCTTGGATGTCTGTAACATGTTTTACTTTCTATGAATCATAGTCTCAATATTATTTCTGGAATTGAAGAATGTTGGACAAAGTGAGCCTTCCAACCCCCAGAGATTATTTTCCCTTGCCATTTTCAAAAATATGTCCTTCAAAAATGCATTTATCATCTCTGTTTTGTATATTACTGTCACCATTTGGAATCAAGAACTTAATAGCCATTCCTTGCACAGGCTTGCAATTTCACAGTAAAAATTGTGACGACAATATTGGCAGGCAGGTTGCAAAATATGATTTGATGACTTCATTATTTGTCTAAAATATTTAAATGACAGAAAATATTTGTAAATCTTTTTTTGAATATTACTGTTTTTTTAAAGTAACCAGTGCAGTGAAGACTCCATGATTATTTTACTTGAACAAAATTTTGAGTACTGATATCTCTTACTCGATAAACAAATCTAAACTATGGGCAGTTGATTTTGGTACTGGTATGGTGTGGGATATATTGTTTGATGGTTGTATACCAGTGGAACAAAGATACTTGGACACAAGAAATAGCAGATAATGAAATCCTGCATAGGACAAAGTACTGAAAAGTCCCGATCCGAAAGATCATTTATTCATGTGTTGCAGAGATGCTGCTTGACTCACTGAGTTACTCAAGCACTTTGTGTTCCAGAACTGAGATTTGCTTGATTTTGTTCATTTTCCCATTCATTCTACTGCTAATCCAATGAAGCCCAGCTTAGAACAGCACATTTTCTACCTGCTGCTAAGGAACCTTCTGATCTTGACATTTTAGTTCAACAGTTTCAGATAAAGATGATTCCAGCTTTCATGAAACATAGTTCAAAATTTCCATTTCCACTAGTAATTTTAGCCTTTTACTCATTGCCTATAGGTCTGGTTTCTCCAGACCAAATTTTAAGTTATTAAATATTGTTATCAATATTGTACCACTTGGCACCAGTTTCCATTTCATCACAATCTTTCCAGCCCTCCACACTATCACAGAACTCATTTAATGTCTTATTTTCTCTCCCTCCCAACCATCATACCTCTTGTGATGTCAAATGTTTTGTTTCATTGCATGATCATTATACGCACATTTCACAGTCAGATGGACAGCACTGTAACAATTCCCAAACTGATCATTATCCACCCAGTTACACTAATTCTACATTAATGTTATTTTTCTTCTCTCCAACTCGCCTCCAAACCAGGGCAATTTACAGTAATCAATTAACTTACAAGCTGGACATCTTTGGGCCGAGAGATAAAGAGCACCCAGAGGAAATCAATACAGTCACAAGGAAAAGGGTGTCTGCATGGAGTTTGCACCAAGGTCAAGAATGAACCCACTCTTTGGCACTCCAATACAGTGCTTCTGTCTGCAAACCCCATGCAGGTTTGCCAACCTGATATGTTAACTTTGTTTCTATCTATTGCACCCTGGCCTCCTGAGCATCTCCAACCTTGCCTGTCCTGTTTGTTTAGTGTTTCTACCTTAGAAATATGAATATCAACTGAAAAGTTGAACACGTTGGGGATATAAAAGCAATTTAGTGAAGGCCTAACATTGGCAATCCAGACGTTGCTGCTGGCCTTTGATATATTTTTGAACAAATGGTAATAACCAAGAAATGTAATTTAACTGCTGACTTGTATATCTATATCTACAGATTTTATATTTCTATATCTATAGAAATCTAGAGATTTGATGGCATTTGAAAAATGCGAGAATATGCATCTCATTGAACAACCACTACAGTAAGCCTTAACTTTTTTATTCACGTCCATAGTAGTGAAGAAAATCGTTACCGACACAGAGAATATTCCTCAGATAAAGGTTATGATCGTGAGTACCATCACAGAGATAAAGTTAGCAGAGAAAAAGAAGATAGACACAAAGAACGTAGACACCGTGACAAAGAGGAGGGGAGACACAAATCTTCCAGAAGGTAATAAAATCTTAAACCAAGTTGCTTTTATCCAATAACTATTTTTTTTAAAATCTTAAGTTAAGTTGATGCACAAGAAAAGAGTATTCTAATTTGCCTGTCAGGCAAGAACTAGATTGAAATAACCAGGGTTACTGCTAAAATTCTGTTGAAGATCACTCAATCCACATTTTCTGAGAAACATTTTTCTTGGACATTTGATGCTTGGGTAGGTTTGTGGAAATTGGGCTGTGATGTAACCAGTCAGTATGTTCTCTACTGTACACCTATAGAAGTTCGGGAGAGTAAGAGTAAACAAGTGGTCAGCTGTGACTTAAGAGAAATAATAGATTCGTATTAGATCCAAGGAGGAGATAACATTACCATAAACTGTAAACCTGAGGGTGTAAAATTTCGGAATTCATTGAAGGATAATCTAGGCATTGATAAGATGAACAGCAAGCTAGCAAGAAACTATTGAGACTAAGCAAAATATGAGCATTGAGATTGAGGAAATTTTTATGGAATAAATAAAAAACAGATGAAACAAATATTGTCTTTGTGGAAGTTGCTGAAACGTTGCTCTACATGAGGAGCGTGAAAAAAAAAGGCTTTGTTAAAACAACTTGCATAGGCAATAGGTCTGATGCTGAAATCATCAGAACATAACATTGGCATTTATGTGGGAGTTGACTTTGCATTCTAACACTTAAGAGATGTTATTTTAAAATCTAATGTCATGTCAGATTTTCGTGAACGGTGAAAGTTGAGAAATACATGCCCGTTGAGTAGATCACAACCACACTAATGGTTTTTGTCTTTCGTAGCAGCAGCAGACGGCGCCATGACAGTGAAGAGGTGGATGGTCATAAACGACATAAACACAAGAAATCTAAGAGGAGCAAGGAAGACAAAGAAGCCAGTGAAGAGCGTTCCCAAGAACCTGAGCCAAGTGAAGCTGCGAGCAGTAATTAGATATCTTGCTCCTTGGCTGTTGTCTTTATTGTTTAAAAAAAATAGGAAGAAAAATGTTGGAAATGCTTAAATCATTCAGGTAATGACGAATTTCATCTGAATTTCTGAAGATGTCAGAACTTCAATATTTTGAAAGACTATTGAAGAGTGCGGTGCTTCTCAGCACCAATTGTGTTGTTAATAACTAAATTACTATGTTTGTATTAGTTTATTGAAGATGAATAAAATTTCTGCATTGTGGTTTAAAAGTAATGTTTTACTTTTGACCGTTGTTTATTGGAATCGTAGTTTGCCTTTAAAGGCTGTACTTTTACTCGAACAGTCATTAAATTTGCTATTTGTCCTGTATGCCTGCTCTGGTAAGATTTTGCTTGGCTATAACAATGACCACACTTTGTTCTGTGGGTTTCATTACTCTTTTAGAGAGTGGCAGGGAGAATAAGTTATGAAAGGACAGCATCAAGTAGACATTAGCCCACAGTTTCATGGAGCACCATAAACTAACTGTGGCACATGTGCAAGGGTGCACCAGACCTCTCATTTTACCTGGACTCTTCAGTTTTAGCCTTTCAGCTTTAAACCAGCTACAGCTGTTGGATCAAAAACAGCTCCTTTCATTAGAATATTCACAAAAAAATTGTGATTTGTTTTAAGTTAATTTTCATTTATTATTTTACTGTTTATTTAATGTGAATTTTGTTGACTTTAATTGTTTTTTTTCCAAATGATTCTGATCATAGACAATTGGAAACAATGGAAAAGATATTGGGCAAGTTGTGAGCAAACCCTTTATTTCCATTGCATGCAGCTAGGCCTGAATCAGTGTGATCCAACCCACTGTACATTAATTTGTAACACTACTTTTCATGAATATCCAATATGAATATTGGTGGAATGGTGGTGGAAATTATGATATTTCATCCCTACTTAAATACTTCAAGTATCAGCACATGCTTTATGAAACTGCACCAAAATTGTTTAAGCCACAATGTTTGCAGTTTATATTAAAGTCAGAAATACAATATTTTACTTGGTTTCTTTTCAGTCACAGTAAAAAAAAATGTAAACTTAATTAGCAGAGAGAGAATTTATTGTAGTTCTGTCACTCGTCCAAGATACTTTTTTCTCAAAATAAGACTTTTTTTGACAAGTGACAATTACAGAGAAACCATTCACCAACAAACCTGGAGTATTCATTGCAATCCAAAATGCAATAGTGAATATTTTCAGTCCCGACTTACTAATTTAAGATTGCACTTACTAAGTGCATTAATGCATTGCGTTCCAAATTTTTTTAAAACATCCGGTCCCAGTCGAGTTTTTAAGCAAATAGACTATCTTCAGAAAATATAATATAAAAATAATTCAGGACTCCTGGTGTTTACAGAAACGCTTCAAAATGAATTATATTGCTAATTGAGTATCAGGATTTTCAATGATGTGGTTCCTTGGCTGAATTATTGGCTTTGACTAATTTTAGTTCCGTATTCGTAATATTATTATAATCCATTCTAGAGACGGCTGCCAGGCCACGAGGCCACAGTGAGAGCAACTTTTCCTCTTATTTCTTTAAGTATCTTCACCAGACAAGAGTGGGTTATTCCAGAGGTATTCCTTCCATTGACTGCCAAAATTACATCTCCGCATCTGCAACAAGATAATATATGCATGATGCTTAATAGCAAGTTAATGTCAATTGAACCATAAATTGTTATAAAGTAGAAGAGATTAACCTTGCTTTGGTAATCAATAGTAAACAATTATCTTGGTCTGATATTGAGATATTTTGTTGATTATCCAATGAAGTTCTTCTGCTACCATGTAACAGCAGAGATGCATTCTCTGGACCTATGACCCAATTGTTCTTCCCATTTGTTTACTTTTCCAAATTTTAGAGGGTCAAAAATGCCTAAACGATTAATCTATTGGGTAGGTTCAGCAGCCGGCTTGGTGTTTTTTTATTTTTCATTGAAACTTAGTAAATTTCAAGTTAACAAATCTAAATAAGGGTCCAGTAGAAAGGGGGTTCAGGTGAACACAATGACACCTTATCAGTACTGGCAAATGTGCTGGGTAAAAACTCGTTTCACTGGTTCGTCCAATGACTTTGAAGACACAAATTCAGGCTGACATTTGGGTAATTAATTTTTATTTTGGGTGTTTGGAGATTCAAGAGGGGTACTGAGGACATGGATTGCCCTGGTCTTACTGAATAGCAGAATAGATGTGAGGTATTATGGCCTATTCCTGCGAGCTTCTTGCACAGCATTGACAGTGCTGTTCTTGTGGAGATGGTGTATTTTATGTGATGCCATCATCTGCACACTTTGGTAGCTGCATGCATTCTCCATATCTGGGTGATTTATAGCTGTCAGTACAGTAAATGTTCACTGTAACATGCCTCAATACATTACTTTGCCCAACATAGATGATATTTTATTTCATTTGCAACAAAGAACTATTGTTTGCTTTGTGTTGAGGTATTTTGTTAGATTTCATGGCTTTGAGAAAAAAATGTTTCTTCTAACTCTCAGAAGTGGTTTACAACTTTTGACAGCACCCTTTTAAGAACCACGAAAAAGCAGTTCAGTAAAACAGAATTGCCTACTTTGGAAAGGAGGTATAAAATGTAAGTAAATTTTGAAATGTAGCAATAGAACCAGATGGAAAGCTTTTTACTTGGCTGTGTATGGTATGATGCTAGAGGGATTCCAAAATGAGGTAAAAGTTAGTTTTGCTTAAAGTTGTCACCCATAATGAGTTGTCGTAGATCATATATCTTGGTACTATTACATTGCTGAGTCAATTTGAGATCTTGTATATAAAGTGAGAGCATTGCTGCCTACAATATGTTTAACTACACTTTAAAATTACTCTAGTATCTTCTGCAAAGCACAATGTAAATGTAAATGCAATCTATACTTGTAATGTATTAAAGGAGTGCCACGCAGTGGTCAGTTGAAGCTGTGAGAACACATTTCCTCTGTGTCAGATTAATTACATTTAAAAATAAGGTAACTAGGTAAAGATCCTCAAGTTTATGTTGTTAATGAGTTATCCTTCACTCGGATCTAGTCTCTTGCACTCTGTTCATACAAAAAAAATTAAGCTTCAATGACAACAGCTCTAGAGAATACAAGGCCTAATACACACACGTCTCCTCGTATGACACATCCGTCATCACCAGTTTGGTGAACCTGCACTGCACATCATTTATGGCTAGAATATCCTTTTGTAGGTAAGGTGATCCAAACCACTGCTCCTCTGGTCTCAACAAAGCCAGAAATAATTGGGGTGAGACGTATGCACTCAATTTCTTGCCAAAAGGTCAATGTATCACCTGCGCATTGATTGCCTCAAGGTCCTTTTGAACATAGAAATTACCAGTTCTCTCAACATTTAAAAAAAAATACTCTGCTTTTCTATTTTGAGCATCAAAATGGATAATCATATTTTATCAGATGAGATTGTATCTATTGTGTTCTAACCCTCGCCCTCAGCTTATCTACAGTATTTCCTCTTGAACCATAATTACATTCTCGTCTTGTCTCCGGATGCTACCTGTCTTTGTACTATTACCAAACTTGAAAATATGTTATTTGACTCCCTCGGCTAAACTGTTGATAAAGAATATAAATAACTGGGTCGTGAGCACTGATCCCTATAATACCCTACCACCAAGCTGAAAGAACCATCTATTTTCACTCTTTGCTTTCTGCCCACAATTCCTGTCAGTATAGTAACCCAAATTTTGGTGCTCTAACCATATAAATGAACTTCCTACATATGCTCTTACTCAAAAGCCATCTGAAAATTCAAAAATCGACTGGTTCCCCGATATTTACTCTCTTAGTCAAAACTTCAGATTAGGGAATTAAGATTTTTCCCATTCATAAATCCATGTTCAATCCTATTATAATTTTCAGGATGTTCTATTACATTTTTCACCATCAACTCTAGCACCTTCCCCCAACACTATTGTTAAGTGAAAAGGTTAGTAGTTAGCCGTCTTCTCACTGCTTCCTTTAAGCAATTGTATCATATTTGCTGCCCTCCAATGCACTAGATCAATTCCATGTGACAATGTTCTTTAAAAAGTTAAATATTTTATGTTCTTGTTTTGAAGGCTAGGTATGTTGTTAAAATCATTGTCCGCTTAATCATATCATATCATATATATACAGCGCGGAAACGGGCCTTTTCGGCCCACCAAGTCCGCGCCGCCCAGCGATCCCCGCACATTAACACTATCCTACACCCACTAGGGACAATTTTTACATCTACCCAGTCAATTAACCTACATACCTGTACGTCTTTGTAGTGTGGGAGGAAACCGAAGATCTCGGAGAAAACCCACGCAGGTCACGGGGAGAACGTACAAACTCCTTACAGTGCAGCACCCGTAGTCAGGATCGAACCTGAGTCTCCGGCGCTGCATTCGCTGTAAAGCAGCAACTCTACCGCTGCGCTACCGTGCCGTAATGTTTACTTCTCTCTCCAAATTAGGTCAAATATTCTTCATTGTGATGTAAACTGTTTTGATATTGGTCAATACTGGTTTCTCCTGTACAGAATACATCAATGCATTATATTTTCGCTTCCTTGTGCAGAAATGAAGTTAAAGTTCAGCATGAGTGCAATTGCTTTCATCCATGTTGAATTATTGCTAGAGGGTGCATGTTCCAGCCATATATCTTTCTTGGCCAGAAAATCTGTGGTGACACTAGTCTCAATCTTTTTCAGCGAAAGCATTAAACCAAACCTAGCAACTCGGGTGGACAAAAGAATGTTGTGGCATTTTTGATGGTACAAAACATTTTTGCCAGTTTTCATACTTTCATCATTATTTTCTAATTCCTGGAGAGTAAACTGATTCTTGTGAAGCTCTTGAAATAACAAAATAAATTGTCTGAATTATTTTTTGAAATATGAAAATATAAAATGATTTCTTTCATTTTTGTGCCTGGTAAACTTCACCATTTCCTCCAAGAGAATTGCCACATGGCATCTTCAGACTATGTTTAAGATTCATAAAACTTGCTACATTTTAGGCACAGAGGTCAGGAATACCAGACACAGGTTCCAGAATTCCACAAGTTATTCCCAATAACCTGTATTCTTGGATCTGCAGCAATTGTTTACACTCAAACTCAATTATATTAATTCCTTATACCTCTATTTGAATATTATTAGAACAACTTTATCATGTTAAAAAACGTTCATTTTTATATTAACATCTACTGCGATAAAGAGAAATTATATATTTGGAACTAGCATAAAATCAAATTCCTGCATATAATTTAATTTATTCTTTGAGTATAGACAATAGGTGCAGGAGTAGGCCATTCGGCCCATCGAGCCAGCACCACCATTCAATGTGATCATGGCTGATCATTCTCAATCAGTACCCTGTTCCTGCTTTCTCCCCATACGCCCTGACTCCGCTATCCTTAAGAGCTCAATCTCGCTCTCTCTTGAATGCATTCAGAAAATGGGCCTCCACTGCCTTCTGAGGCAGAGCATTCCACAGATTTACAACTCTAACTGAAAAAGTTTTTTCCTCATCTCTGTTCTAAATGACCTACCCCTTATTCTTAAACTGTGGCCCCCTGATTCTGGACTCCCCCAACATTGAGAATATGTTTCCTGCCTTTAACGTGTCCAACCCCTTAATAATCTTATGTTTCAATAAGATTCCCGTTCATCCATAAGATTCCCTCTCATCCTTCTAAATTCCAGTGTATACAAGCCTAGTCGCCCCAGTCTTTCAACATATGACAGTCCCGCCATTCCGGGAATTAACCTAGTAAACCTACGCTGCAAGAATATCCTTCCTCTAATTTGGAGACCAAAACTGCACACAGTACTCCAGGTGCGGTCTCACTAGGGCCCTGCACAACTGCAGAATGACCTCTTTGCTCCTATATTCAATTCCTCTTGTTATGAAGGCCAACATTCCATTGGCTTTCTTCACTGCCTGCTGTACCTGCATGCTTCCTTTCGTTGTACGTCCCCTTTTCCTAACTTGACACCATTCAGATAATAATCTGCCTTCCTATTCTTACCACCAAAGTGGATAACCTCACATAAAAATGGTGGCGCTGCCCTAGCAGCTGCGGCTTCCTGCGGTCCGTTTGTCTTTTTGTTTTTGTCTTAATTGTAGATGTGATGTATTTTTGTGTGTGTGTGTGGGGGGTGGGTGGGGGTGGGGAAGCGGGGGGAACTGTAAAATTGTAAATTTGTCCCTTCCGAACGGAGACCCGACCTTTGTTTTCTGGGTCGGGTCTCCGTTCCTGCTGCGGCCTACCATTGGCACAACTCCTGGAGCTGGCGGCTTCCAGGGCTCCGGTTCGCAGAGCCCGCGGACCGGACTCGCCATCAACGGACCCGGCCGTCCTTGGAGGCTGCGGGAGCGGTTGCGACTCGCCTTAGGCTCGGGCCGCGTGGATGCCGACATCGGGAGCGTGTTCGCCCGCCCCGGATCGCGGGGCTTGGGTCAGCCCGCCGTGGACATTTCACCGTCCGGCGCGGCCTGAAATAGGCCGCGGGATTTTTCTCTGCTCGGCGGGGGCTTCAATGTCGGGAGCTACGACCGCCCCGACGTGCAGCGGCAGCGTGTTCGCCCGCCCCGGATCGCGGGGCTTGGGTTGGCCCGCTGCGGACCTTTCACCGTCCGGCGCGGCCTGGAACGTGGCAACGACACCAGCCTGAACGCGGGAGAAGACGGCAGGGGAAGAGAAGACATTCTGGCCCATCACAGTGAGGAGGGGACTGGAGGAGACTCACTGTGATGGATGTTTCTTTTTTTTTGTGTTGGTTGGGGTTGTGTAATTTGCTTATTTTATTGCTTTTATTGTTGGTCTGTGGGTGACTAAATTTCGTCCAAAAAACTTGTTTTTTGGATGACAAATAAAGATATCATGAATCCTTTATCCACAGTAATCATGATAGAAATTAGGAAAGGTCACTGCTTGGGTTATCATTCTGCATGCTTTCAACAGAATATCCATTTTTTTCTGTGTAAAATATATATAGTAATATGTAGCATCAGACTCATGGGTTTTGATGATTAATAGTTCTCTTATGCTATAGTCGTGTCTTCCATTTTGCAGCATGCGAAAAAACTTTTCCACAAATAGAATCCAAAATAGTACAGCTATAGTTTCAAAATCTGTCACTAACATATGAGCAGGAATATACTGCACTCTTAAGACTATATTGTTGAATATTCTCAAATTGGAGCTTATGGATGCCAGAAGAGAAATATCCGGCAAATTTGTTCGTTTTTGGTTGTATTGGTTGGATATTTTTTCCTTTGTGCCAGTAGCCTGCATTACATTATTGTAAGGGATGGGAATTAAAGCATTAGTTCAACTTTTGCAATAGAAGACTAATTTCCAGTTTATGACAGGAGTTATCTTAATTTGTTAGCCGTGGATTTGCCTCTAAGTTTAAAGCCCAAGGCAGAGATATACCTTATTAATATGCTTTCACACAGAGGTCCAATGTATTTGAGATTCCCCAACAAAGGCTGTGAGTTCTTAATACAATATTAATGCTTCACCCAACATCACGCAAAATAATTTACTTTGTAAAATTTGTTCAGTGAAAATTGACACATCCATACCCAAAATAGGGAACGTTCTAAACAAATTAACTTCTTGTAACCCCATTTTCTTGGGCTACAAAGGCAAATTCTGGATGCTCTACGTATTCAGGCAGCATTGATGAAGAGAAATGAAGCGTTAATATTTCAGATTGATGACCTTTCCTCAGAACTGCTGAAAGGTTTGATCTGAAACATTATCCTTTTAAAATGCAATTTTATTCAATATTGTGTAAAGTGCATTGAGTAGAAATCAATGATTTATTAAAGAAAAGTGAGCTACATAGGTGTTAGCTTGATTCAAATGTAAGAATTTGGTAAATGCATTGTTCCATTTTGCTTTGCCAAACTCTATCATAATTATTTTTTAAAGTGCTGGAGTGGGTCAGGAAGCATCTCTGCAGAACATGTTTCTGTTTTTAAAAAAAATAGTCATGTAGCATCAGACTCTTGGGTTTGATGATTAATAGTTTTCTTATGCTATAGTCGTGTCTTCCAATTTGCAGCATGCGAAAAAACGTTTCCACAAATAGAATCCAAAATAGTACAGCTCTAGTTTCAAAATCTGTCACTAACATATGAGCAGGTGACATTTGCCCTGATTGGCACAATCTATCCAAGGTGGCCATTTGTCTCAATCACTAACTATATTCAAAAGAGAGGGATTGATAACTTCTCAGAAATTAATGGAAGTGTAGGATTGGGGTTGATGCAGAATAGTGGCAGAGAGATAAAAGATTAACCATGACCTTACTAACCAGTGGAGTGGGCACAAGTGACCAAACAGTAGACACAAAAAGCTGGAGCAACAGCGGGACAGGCAGCATCTCTGGAGAGAAGGAATGGGTGATGTTTCGGATCGAGACCCTTCTTCAGTCTCGACCCAAAACGTCACCCATTCCTTCTCTCCAGAGATGCTGCCTGTCCCACCGAGTTACTCCAGTTTTTTGTGTCTATCTTCGGTTTAAACCAGCATCTGCAGTTCCTTCTTGCACTCGTCCTCCTGCTTGTGTTCTATATAACTAAGCAACTAAAAATGAAGTACTTTAAGACTCCTATCTTGTACCTCAATCTTCCGTCGTTATAAGCTGGCATTCCATTAACAATGGACTTTATGAAGAATGGCTGGCTTCCATGATTTTCCTCGTATCCGCCTACAATGCTAAATCCCAGACTTCCAGATGTATTTCTTCTCAATTCCACATCTTTGCACAGATAAAGATACCTAGAATGGCATGAGAAATTAAATATAAAAGTTCTCTATTTCTCATTTGAGTTATAAAATCGTGCAATCAATTGGATCCACTTGCAGTTTAGCACTGACTCTAAAAAAAAATTTGTTCAAATTAGAAAGTTACCAAGGAGCAATTATTAGATATTTTATGTTTATAATTTTGCATTAGATATCATCTTAATTATAGTGGTATTACTTATTCCACATCGCAAAATGAGCATTCTACATTCGGGGATGTATACGCATGCCTTTTTAATAAATGCTAGTACAATTGCTGTAGTGTTATCCCTGTGAAGTGAAACCAGACATACTCTTGTATCAATCATTTTTGAAGCAATGGAGAAAATAGTTATTCCATAAATTGAATATATGGAGCATCAATTATGAAAAACAATTTAAGTCTAATTTGCTCTTAATACAAATTATATATAGCTTGTGTTGTGTTCATCAGCAGTACATCATAATTGATTTAAACATTCATGATTAATCTTTATCAGTTGGGACCTGGACAAAACTTATCCTCACTTTTAAAGACACAAAGTGCTGGAGTAACTCCTCGGGTCAGGCAGCATCTCTGGAAAAAATGGCTAGCCAATGTTTTGGGTTGAGACCTTTCTTCAGACTGATTGTAGTAGGGGGGCGAAAGCTGCAAGAGAGGAGGGGCAGGACAAAGCCCGGCAAGTGATAGGTGGACACAGGTGAGGAGGAGTTTGAATGACAGATGGTTGGACAAAGGCCAGAGATGAAAAGGCATAAAGTGTGAGACAAGGGTAGAAGTGCAAAATTTGAAGTCAGAGGAGATGCATGCAAACTACTCACTCCAACAAAAGTGAGCAAAAAAATTAACTGCTGGAGGAACTCAGCAGGTCGGGCAGCTCTGTGGAGAAAAACGGACAGATGTATTTTGGGTTGGGATCCTTCTTTAGATTGATGGGAGGGGGGGGGGCAATTTTTTCAAATGATAGGTGAGGAGGAAGTGATGTGCAGATGGAAATAATACCAAAGGCAAAGTGAACTGGAGACAAAAGTGCCAGATATGAAAAGAAGAGGAGTGAAAAGTAAAACTAATGTGAGAGGAAAGACCAGGGATAAAAGGAAAATGGGGTACTCTGAGTAGGGAGAGATGAAAGAAGAGTTGGAGGATGGGAAAGGAATTGTGCGACAGGATAGTGAGAGAAAGATGCGTGACAGAGTGGATGAGGTGGAGAGAGGTTGCCTAAAAATGGAATATTAAATGGCAGTGGAGGGGGCCGAGGACTGGGCAAGGACTTCAGCAAGCCTTGGCAGACTGAGTGCAAGTGTTCAGCAAAATGATCACTGATGCTACACTTGCTGACGTAGAGGACACATTGGGAGCAGCAATGCAATGCAGGTGATTGGTTGCAGGATGGAATTAATTTACAAATTGTTCAAATACTTTGAAAGAAAACAATGCTCAACACATAGTTAAACATACCAGGTGCAACAATGCTCTTTTCTAATGACACTTTAAGCTGCATTAACTGTTTTAATTGTTTGGCCTTTCAGCCAACCTTCCTCAGTAGAATTCTGATGCAAATGTTTCATTAGCTAATTGCAACCTCATGCCAGATTTGGCTGAGATTTCCCATAGCCCACTCTACACTGCAAATAACTCCTTTGTTCCAGCAAACGTCTCTGCTTCTTAAATTCTTGCATTTTTACTATTTGAACTATAAAATAAAACAAATGTTCTACATAGAAAAAGGCTGCTATGTATAAAGTAAACCCTAATTAAATTGCATGTGCTCCTGATGTGCCTCAAAATTGGTCTATTAATTCTCATTACATATTTAAATGGAGGTGAAGTGGTTTTGCTCAGACCATCACTGAAATATTCTCTTTGGGAAATTAGACCAATCTCTTCCGATTGTGAATCATCCAAGTTGCATCAAAGAGATGACAGCATTTGGATCAAAAGATGACGTAAGAATTTAATATTAAAACACAAAATAAGGTATACATCACAGCAAAAGTATTGAACTAAGTTTGATGTAAACCCGCCCAGCTTTGTTTTAATTCATCCCATGTAAAAGTGCAGCTCACAAATCCTTCAGAATTTGAGCCTTGTGACTGCTGCATTTCACATGGGTCAGCATGCCAATCACATTGCTGCTCAGCAGGCAGCATTATCTGTGAAACAAACAATTCAGATTTTAAAGCCTCCATAAAATAGTCTGTTTACTTTTTCTGTTTTTCTTTGCAACTTCCAATTCTCTATTCACCCAACATGTACATAGAATGGCCAACAAAGCTCTCTCATCTGACACATTCTTGTCTCCTTCAGCCTTTGTTACTTAATCAATCAAACGGGTGAAAGAGCCCAATATATAACCTAAAATGTTGCCTATCCACGTCCTCCAGAGATGCTGTCTGACTCACTGAGTTACTGTGTTTTGTGTTCTATGCAGGATTCCAGCATTTGCAGTGCCTTGTGCCCCCAGCATAATCTTACTGCGTCATATACCATGCTTGGGCTAAAGGCATAAAATACAACAGGGAGGTTATACCCCAATCCCTATGTCTTTTTAATCAATTTATTTTGCTGCTTTAAATAATTTGACAACATGCACGCCAAAGCCCCTCCACACTTCCCAACATCCAACCATTTATTGTACACGCCTTTGCATTGTTTTGCCATGTGCTTCTTTGAATTAAATTCCTTTTGTCATTTATCTACCAAAATAACCAGACCACCCATATCCTCCTCTTCAAAACTTTTACAACTGTAAACCGCACAATATTTTTAATCATCTGCAAATTTCTTTATCATGATGTTTACACTCAATTCGACACTATTAACATTTACAATAAATCACAATGGTTTGAGTACCAAATGATTGAACCAGCACTCCAGAACTTTGTGATCTACACATGATTCCAGCATTTGTAGAGCCTTGTACCTCTGGTATAATCTTACTGTGCTGACATACTATGCCTGGGGAAAAGGCATAGGATCTAACAAGACAGTTATACCTCAATCCATACCTCCAAGCCTTGTGGAACCAAATTATGTAAAATGGTGCCAAAAGATTGAAATATTGAAAAGGTTTCTTTGTGTGCAAAAGGAGTAGGGTATTTAGTGCTATACAAATTTGGAAACAATTAAAAAAGACATTAAAATTAGATAATTTATCACTTTTTCTTCCAATTGTGAATAATCCTTTGTTTAAGCCTTCATGGGTAGACGGGGGTTTTACACAATGGAAGAATTATGGAATTAAAAATATGGGACAACTTTATAAGGAAGGCACCTTTCTGACATTTAAGGAGTTGCAACAGACTTATGGTCTTCGTGGAAATGATTATTTCAGATATCTTCAACTTAGAGATTATGTAAAAGCGAACTCCCAAAATTTTCGAATTAGAAATTCAGAAATTCTTGATGAATGTTGGAACAAACATCCTAATACAGAAAAATTAATATCTTATATATATAATATCTTATTAGACAGTGACATTCCTTCCACGGACTTATACAGACAAAAATGGGAAAAAGAATTAAACCAAGTAATAACGAAAGATACTTGGGAAGAAAGTTTGCAACATATACATCAGTGTTCACTAAACGCCAGACATTCTCTAATACAATTTAAAGTAATACATAGGTTACACTATTCAAAAACACAACTACATAAAATTTTCCAACATATCTCACCTAAATGTGATAAATGTCAACATTTAGAAGCTACATTATCGCATATGTTTGCAAACTGTATAAAAATTAAAAAATTCTGGGTAAATATTTTTAGTATAATATCTAAAGTAACCAGCACACAATTGGACCCAGATCCAAAATTAATTATACTTGGAATATTAGAATCAAATCAAACATTTAGAACAACACAAAGAAACTTTATTGATTATAGTTTAATAACAGGAAAAAAATTAATTCTAAAATTTTGGAAAGGACCTACGGCCCCCACAATCAAAATGTGGATTATAGAAATGACGGAGACCTTAAACGTGGAAAGAATCAGATTTTTCCTGTTGGACAAACAGGAATTATTCATTGGAACATGGTCTCCTTTTATTGATTACTTAAAGGGTCAGAATAGTTCAGCACAGGAACCTGACTAGCACTCGGACTAAAGAATGGATGAAATGCTATACTTTGAAATGTACGAATATATCTCGAATGAAGTTTTTGTTATTTTAATAAATTTTTCCATTCTTCTTTAACTAACTTTTTCCTTATCCTTATTAATTTTTTATTTTTTTTTGTTTTGTTTGTTTTTGTTTTTATTTTTCTTCTCTCTCTTTTCTTTTCTTACTTCATCTATTTCTTTAGTTCTATTTAGTTTAAAAAAAAAAAAAAAGGGGCAAAAGGTATTGGTATTGGAGACAATATAATAATAATTGACAATATTATCAATTAAAAAATGTATGACTGTAAAGATGTACCTATCTCCAATAAAAAGATATATAATAAAAAGGAGTAGGGTAAACTACAAGCCAGCCACTTTGATATCAGTAATAAGACGTTTTTACAGGTTATTTTAGAAAAAAAATCAAATTATATGGACAATCACAGACCAAAAGATGAGCCAGCATAGATTAGTAACCACATATGATGTTTGGATAACTTTACTGAGTTTTTGTGATACTGTTAGAGAGGGTTAAGACTAACACAGGGGTACTTAATGCAAATCTTTGAAGGTAGTAGAACAGGTTTAACAAGGCAGTTCATAAAGCAAACGTACATAGAACAGTGGAGCACAGGAATGGGCCTTCCGGCCCACAATGTTTGCATCGAATGCCGTTAAATTGATCTCATCTCATATCATATCATATCATATCTATACAGCGCGGAAACAGGCCTTTTCGGCCCACCAAGTCCGCGCCGCCCAGCGATCCCCACACACTAACACTATCCTACACACACTAGGGACAATTTTTACATTTACCCAGTCAATTAACCTACATACCTGTACGTCTTTGGAGTGTGGGAGGAAACCGAAGATCTCGGAGAAAACCCACGCAGGTCACGGGGAGAACGTACAAACTCCTTACAGTACAGCACCCGTAGTCAGGATCGAACCTGAGTCTCCGGCGCTGCATTCGCTGTAAAGCAGCAACTCTACCGCTGCGCTACCGTGCCGCCTGTAGCGTACCGTGCCATCTAGCTGTACATGATCCCTATTCCTCTATTCCTTGCACTTCCATATGTCTATCTAAAAGCCTCGTATATACTGCTATCGTATCTGTCTCCACCACTACTAGGGTTGCCAACTGTCCCGTATTAGCCGGGACATCCTGTAGTTTGGGCTACATTGGTTTGTCCTGTACGGGACTGCCCTTGTCCCGTATTAGGCCCCCAGACACTGTAGGCCCGAACACTAGCCCGGGGGTCGGTGTAGTCCCAGACAGTGTAGGCCCGGGCGCAGCCTAACGCAGGTTGCATAACAACCCGCCTCCTGCCATTGGTGGAGCGGCAGCACGCGGCCGGTGGCTGGGTGAGGTCATGTGGGGCGCATGGTGGTGACATCACCCTTTGTCCCTTATTTGAGAGTGAGGAAGTTGGCAACCCTAACCACTATCCCTGGCAATGCGTTCAAGGCCCCCACTACTCTGTGTGAAAAACACATGCTCTGCACATTTCATAATTTTATATACTTCCAAGTCTTGCCTCAATCTTCAACGTTCCAGAGAAAACAGTCTAAGTCAATCCAACCTCTCCCTGTAGCTTAAACTCTCTAATCCACACTCTAGTAAACCTCCTCTGCACCATCTTCAAAGCCTCCACATCTTTCCTGTAATGGGGTGACTTGAGCTACACGCAATACTCCAAATGCAGCCTAACAAAAGTACTATACAGAACTGCATCATGACTTCCTGACTACAATGCCCCTAGCAATGAAGGCAAGCATACCATATGCCTTCTTTACCAAGTGATTCCGTTTGAGAAACATAGAAAAAAATAGGTGCAGGAGTAGGCCATTTGTGCCAGCCAGAACAATATGATCATGGCTGAACATCCAAAATCAGTACCCCGTTCCTGCTTTTCCCCCATATTCCTTGATTCCGTAGATTTTGCAGAAATACAGAACACGAAAATCCAGGATGTTTATTAATATCCATATTTAGTGATTTGAATTAATAAGAGGAAGTGGTTTCCTCTTGCTGAATGTCAGTACAAACATGGCATAGCTTTAAAGTGATTGAAAAAAAAGGCTGAGATGACATATGGAAATCCACATAATGAATGCACACTACAAGTCACAGTTAATGTGATGGATAGAATTCAATATTAGTCTTAATAGAGAACTGAATAAATTCTCATTGGGGGAAAAAAAAAGGATTAGGGCTACAGGATGTAACATATTACCCTACAGAAAAGCTGTTATAGATGCAATGGGCTAATTAGCATCCATTGTACTGTACCATTCTGTGATAAACAATTGTTTTGACAGATAGGTGAAGCCTAGTGTTGAAGGACCACATAGTTCAGTCCAGCAGAATCATAGTGGGAAATGTAGTTTTATCTGATGATGAATTAGCCACCATTCTTTAAAAAATCCTGAAATAGTAATTAAGACGACTCCATTCACTACACCTGTCAGCACGATTTCTGCAGCAAACCACAATACTTACATTCCTGCACTGGACGTGGTAAAGAGAAAATGAATCCCATCTGAACTAATATTTAAACTGTAAATGTTCCATGTGCTGTTTAAACATTCTTTACAACTGTCGTTAAGTACAATATAAACAACAACAGTCTTGGACAAGATGTGAAATACCAAGGAACAGAGCCAGGCATTCAAAATATCAGTGACAACACTTATCTACTTGTCAATTACATGCTGCTTACTTACAAGCGAATCTCCAGCTGTCATCTATAGTCTGTTTGAGTTTGAGAGGAGAACAATCCTCCTCTACATGTGTAGCAAGGAATTGCAGATGCTGGTTTACACTGAAGATAGATACTAAATGCTGGAGTAACTCAAAGGATCAGGGAGCATCTCTGAAGAAAAGGAATAGATGACGTTTTGGGTCGAGACCCTTCTTCAAACTACTTCTCTTTTCCTCCAGAGATGCTGCCTGACCCACTGAGTTACTCCATCATTTTGTGTCCATCCTCCTGCATATCTGCTCTATTAACTGTTTATTAGATATTAAAGTTTGCCTATTCTAAGGGTAGTAGTTCCTGATATGGGTCAAATTTGCAGCAACTTACAAAAATGAATGAATTAGGCAGAATTATAACTTGCTGAAATGAGTTGGAAAGTTGTGGTGTTCTGCATTCACGGGAGGATTACGTGGCAGGCACACCTACAATGTGATGGAAAAGAACAAGGAAGTAAAATTTAAATTGCAGCAAGGCTTATTAGAAATTGTGAAGTACATAATGGGCAATTGAAAAAGTTGTGAATGCTAGTTCAAGTAATTGTGGAGAAAGTGTTTTTGAGACAACCGTATCAATAACACACTCACTGACATAATATTTGGGGACACGAGGTTGCATTTGAAAGGCAGGTTACTTATAACACAAGTATAAAAATGAAGGGGTTATCTAATTATATATGTTTAACATAATTATTTGACTTACATGCAAACATCAAGAACTATTTCTATTTGGTAGATAACTATAATTTTGGAGTTTTATCCATACTGTTACATAGTCAGGCTAATTCAGGCAGAGAATTCCACAGATCCACAACTCTGGGTGAAAAAGTTTTTCCTCATCTCAGTCCTAAATGGCCTACCCCTTATTCTTAAACTGGGACCCTGGTTCTGGATTCCCCAACATTGGGAACATTTTTCCTGCATCTAGCCTGTCTAATCCCTTAAGAATTTTATATGTTTCTATAAGATCCCCTCTCATCCATCTAAATTCCAGTGAATATAAGCCCAGTCGATCCATTCTTTCATCATATGTCAGAGTTTGTGGACTGGTGCCAGCGGAACTGCCTCCGGATCAACGCGGGTAAAACCAGGGAGATGGTGGTAGATTTCCGCAGGCGCAGCCAGGTTCCCCCGACACCGGTGAACATCCAGGGAATGGACATCGAAAGGGTGGATTCCTATAAGTACCTGGGTGTCTACCTCAACAATAAATTGGACCGGACTGAAAACACCGATGCGCTATACAGAAAGGGCCAGAGCAGACTTTATCTGCTAAGGAGACTCAGGTCCTTTGGAGTGTAGGGGGCACTCCTAAGGACCTTCTACAACACGGTGGTAGTATCGGCCATTTTCTATGGAGTGGTCTGCTGGAGCAGCAGCATCTCAGCGGCAGAAGGGAAGGCCAGCTCTGTCCTGGGTTGTCCCCTCGACTCAGTGCAGGTGATGGGAGAGAGGAGGATGATGGCAAAACTAACATCGCTGCTGGACGACTCCCACCCCATGCAGGACACTATCACTGCACTGAGTAGCTCCTTCAGTGACAGACTCCTTCACCACAAGTGCGTGAAGGAGAGATATAGGAGGTCCTTCTTTCCCGCTGCTATGAGACTACACAACCAGCATTGCTCCCAGCAGACGAGTCAACAATAACAGCTAAGAACACAAAGAAAACTGATGGCAATTTATGTATCTTTTATTTTTAATGAATGATCTCTTGCTCTCTTGCTATCCACTTTGCTGCTATAACACTGTAAATTTCCTCGGTAAAGGAATATATTATTATTATTATTAGTCCCGCCATCCCAGGAATTAACCTGGTGAACATATGCTGCACGCCCTCAATAGCAAGAATGTCCTTCCACAAATTAAGAGACCAAAACTGCACACATTACTCCAGGTGTGGTCTCACCAGAGCCCTGTACAACTGCAGTAGGACCTCCCTGCTCCTATACTTAAATCCTCTTGCTATGAAGGCCAACACGCCATTAGCTTTCTTCACTGCCTGCTGAACCTGCATGTTTACTTTCAGTGACTGATGTACAAGGACACCCAGGTCTCGTTGCACCTCCCCTTTTCCTAATCTGACACCATTCAGATAATAATCTGCCTTCTTGTTCTTGCCACCAAAGTGGATAACCACACATTTATCCACATTATACAACATCTGCCATGCATCTGCCCACTCACCCAACCTATCCAAATCACCCTGCAGCCTCATTGCATGCTCCTCACAGCTCACACTGCCACCCATCTTTGTGTTATCCACAAACTTGGAGATGTTACATTTAATTCCTTCATCTAAATCGTTAATATATATTGTAAATAACTGGGGTCCCAGCACTGAGCCTTGCGGCAGCCCACTAGTCACTACCTGCCATTCTGAAACGGACCCGTTAATTCCTACACTGCTTCCTGTCTGTCAACCAGTTCTCTGTCCATATCAATACCCTACCCCCAATATCATGTGCTCTAATTTTGCGCACTAATCTCGTGTGGGACCTTGTCAAAGGTCAAGAGATACTGGCTGGATCATAGTTACAACGTGCCTCTTTGGAAATATACTCTCTATCCGTGGGTTTTTCATACCCACTTTCCATTCAACATGAATTAATAGAGTTAAAGACTCATACAGCATGGAAACAGACCATTCAGCCCAACTTGTCCATGCCGACTACGATGCCCCATCTATGAGTGTCCCACTTACATGCAGTTGGTTTGTATCCCTCTAAACCTTTTCTATCCCTGTACGTCCAATTATCTCTTAACTGTCATTATAGTACCTGCTTCAACTACCTCATCTGACAGCTCATTCCATATACCCACCACTCTCTGTGTAAAAAAAAGTTACCCCTCAGGTTCTGCTTAAAACTTTCACCTCTCAACTCAACCTTATGTCCACTGGATTCTCCTGTTCTGGCTAAAAGACTATGTGTTCCCCCTATCTATTCCCCTCATGATCTTATACACCTCTATAAGATCTATACAAGGCTTCCAGCGCTCCAAGGAATAAAGTCCGAGCAAACCTCTCTCTATAGCTCAGGCGGAAAAACTATCTTTGCACCTAGATGTTGGGCTTGGTTGTCAACAGTCAATATTTAACTGGATTGAAAGTGAATTAAATATGCACAATAATGGACAAGTCATTCAGTCTGACTCACAAATGGAACTGCTAACCTCCATACAATTACAAAGGTGAGAAACATTGAACAAACACATCAACGTGAATTATTTGTGTGAAAATAATTATTTTAGTGTGTGACAAATTAATATAACCGATGCAAAATTCAGTTTACGATATCATTACCAATAGGTAGTAACAACTATTATAGAAATTCCAGCTATTGTGTTGCATTCAAAAGCAATATTTTTTGATAAGGGTACTAATTATGCACAGAAAAGAACCATGTAACTTTATCTCAGTAATTTAGTCAGGTAAAAGTGTTGCATCACTCTCTATCAGGCTGACTGCCAGACATTTGTTTCCCTGTATGTCTGACAGCATCCGTTAAGCAAAAACATGGATATGACCTTTCACCAAAACTGAAACAAACCAGAAAGATTTTGCATCTGAAATAGATAATTTTGATGAATGGTCAACAAATTGCAAAGTTAACCTTGTTTACTTCCTCTACAGATGTTGCCTACTGAGTATTTTCAGCATTCTGTTTAATTTTGAAAAACCAGTAATTTCCATGCCTTATCTCTCAGTTCCAGCTTCATTTTTTTCTCTCCTCTGTTTTCATTCACCTCATACAGCTTCAAATAACAAGCCTTCATCGCCCCCTGACAGCGGGCACCAGTCTCACTTTGTCATCCAGTCTCTTGTGGTCTCACCCTTTTACAAACTTTCCTCATGTTCCATTCAACTCTTTGCATCTGAAAACATGATTGATTTTTAACTTATTTTCAAAATGTGTCCCCATCCAGCTGTATTCTCAGACCCTTGCTACACTCCATATACACGCATGATGATGTGACCAAATTCTGCTTTAACTCCATCGAGTCGGCTGAATCTCAAGCAACGATGCAATGGAGTACAGGGTGTCAACACAACAACCTCTCCCTCGGGAAAGCAAAGGAGTGGGTTATCGATTTCAGAAAGCAGACTGGAGTACACTCGAAATCTGTATCAATGGTGCTGACGTGGAGATGAGTGGAAACTCAAGAGCTTTGAGTTGCAAGTTATAAATAACAAACTTTTATTGAAGGTCTGTAAATATCCTGAATGGTTGCCTCATGGCCTGGTATAGCTCTTCCAATTTGCAGGAGCGCGAGGGGCTGAAGAGAATGGTGGGTTAGCCAGTCCAGCACGGTCCTCCTCTCCATCGAAAGCATCAACACAAGGCGCAGCCTCACAAAACGCAGCATCTATCAACACGGATCCCCACCATCTATGCTCTATACTCACTGCTACCATTGGGCAGGAGTTACTGAAGCCCAAGGTCCCACACCACCAGGTTCAGGAACATTTGCTTTCTTACAATTATCAGGTTCTTGAACCAACCTGCACAAACAATCTTCTTAACAGAATACTGTGGTCCACCTCTTGCACTATTGTGGATTTGTTTTATTTTCTAATTATGTTTTTGCACTAATGTCATGTCTTTTTTGCAGTCTTTCTTAGAAATTTAGTGTGTGGTTTATTATAACTTGTTTTGTGCACATGTCTGAGTGTATGTGCCTGTAATGCTGCTGAAAGCAAGATTTTAATTGAACCTGTACCTCACCATGTTTGTGTTTATAACGATAAAGTGGAATTGCCTTTCTGTGTATTGGAGCCCCAAAATATCAATGTATTTCTAGATGTCCTAAATAATAGGGTAAAACATCACATATTCTATTTTGCTAACTGCATAATGGTAGGTAGCATCCTGAGGAAATTGTTACATTGTGATATATGTAGATTGAGAAAATATGACAGATACATTTTCAGTGTGTAAAAATGTGTCTTCCTCCCCCTTGGACTGGGGCCATGTTATTCAGCAATGATGTAAGGAAACACTCTTGTACACAAGAGAGCGAGAGAAATTTTAAACTCCCTTCCACAAAGGCGATTGATGTTGGGTCAACTGTTGATTTGAAACCTGAAACTGATAGAGATTGTTGTTAACCTGATGTATAAAGGATATGGTGGAGAGGCGGATATGGGGAGATAGATCAGTCATGATCTCATTTACATGGCCTCCAGGGTTGTAACCTACTCCTGTTGTTTTGCTCCAGCAATGGCAGTGCCCGCATTGTTCACTGCCAGAATGAGTTGTGTAATGTGTAGACTAAATCACAATAAAAGCAGAGTATTAATTTATCCAACATATTTAAAGTAATGTTTTTCATATTAAAATAGGGCACTTACTCCTTTAAAGACAGATTGTCTACAGTTGGCTAGGATTCAGCTGTGCCAACTTTGTTTTATGTGGCCTGAGGACAACATGAATACTGGGAATCTACACTGTTGCTCTCCTGAATACATACTGCGCAGGATGATCACACAAAGGACTAATTCCTTTAATGAAAAGTTGCTGGTGTTTCTCTAGGTTCTCATTCCTTTTAAATGACATAAAACTGCAATTTAGTGCTGCTAACAAAGTGTCCACAGCACCCATTACAGTTGCATTACAGTTAGCAATATTTATTTTGTTGGGAGGGGTGATGCGGTGAAGCAGCAGTTCGATCTGCCTCCTCAGTCCAATTACCCGGCTTCAATCCTGACCTCAGATGATGTCTCCAAGTAGTTTGCATATTCTCTAAGACCCTGGTCCTCTGGTTTCTTCTAACATGTTGACAATGTGCTGGTCGGTAGAGTGGCTACTGTAAATTATTCCTATTGTAGGTAAATAGCATAAGAATCAAAGAGGAGTTGATTGGGATGTCAGAAAGAATATATTGCAGCAGCCCAGATGGAGGAGAGGGATATAGTACTGATGGGCTATCATCAGTCCATGATGGTGACTGAGAGCCAGCATGAAGAAGATGTGCTAAATGACCTCTTTCTGTGCCACAATGATTAAATATGGACTTTGCAAAATAGCTTATAGAGCCAGTAAATGCAAATAATTCCAAAAGACATAAGATTTATTCTGAAACATTTACCACAAAGTGCAATTTGACCCTGCAATAAAATTCAAAAATAATTCCTGGATTGACTTTAATATCCTCAAATTTGTTTTCTAACACTTTTCAATTTCTATGCCTCAATTTCCATGTTTAATATTAGTGTGCCAAATAAAATATACCTTCCATAGAACACAGACTGTGGGAAAAATAAGCAGCAATATATATATAATCGGAGAAAATAGTAAGTCTGCAAATACACAACTATTTCGGAAGTATTTGTGGGCAAAGAAATCGATTTAACAATTCAGACCAATTGCCAGTAAGACGTCATTGATCTGGACAATTTCCTCTGTTTCTTTCTTCATCGGTGCTGCCTGACATGCTGATTATTTCCAGCATTTTATTTTTATTTTACATGAGGAAACCTAACAGCAGCATGTATTCTCGATCAGGTGGAAGAAACTGCTTGGTATACATAAAATAAGAATTTGAAAGTTATATAACACTACAAACAACTAATGCTACATCCAAAACCATATCAAAAAGTAAAGAAGAATTCCATAAATGCTACACAAAAATAAAGTGCAGAGGCCTTGGAAGTTTGA
Organism: Rhinoraja longicauda; assembly: GCF_053455715.1. Lineage (NCBI taxonomy): Eukaryota > Metazoa > Chordata > Chondrichthyes > Rajiformes > Arhynchobatidae > Rhinoraja > Rhinoraja longicauda. Next base: position 61,928,213 of record NC_135953.1, on the reverse strand, counting down.
TGTACCAGATGGCATTAAAAGGGCTCTGCGGAGGGGAGGCAAAAGCCATTTTCTTCAAGGGCTCCCCATCGCTGACAGGGATCAATTGAGTAGTTGCTACATATTTTACAATGTATCATTTTCTAAATTCTGGCCTATGATAGTTATTTTTGGGTTTTCAATATGAACCAGATTCCACTGTGGTCACCTTAAGTATTAACCTTTGAACAGGCTATTGATATATACCAAATTTGGTATCCTTTTGCCTGGATAATTAAGGTGCATATCGCCATTGAATTAACAATATACCTATGTAAGAAAAGCAATTTTTAATTGGGTGAGAATTGTACACGCTGCATGATATGGATTCATATTCTTCCATTCCTGCAGTCCTAACATACTTTGGAATCAGTAATAATGCACCCTCAACAATTCCTATTTTCATTGTATAAAGGAACTCAATCTGTACTAACCACAGATTGCTAATATTATTATATTAGGGATAAAATATAAAATATCACAAAAGGCAATTACTATTCACTACAAATCAAAGTCCTTTCGATTTGGCCTGGTAATGTAAGATTGTAACTGATGGAGATTAATTGAAGGAGACAGAGAGAATATCTACTCACCGGGGTAATACTAGCCACATATTCCATGATGGTGACCAGTCTTCTTCAGGTAAGTTGTTTTCATTATAGTTGGGTAATGTAAGGCCATCAGCATTGTCTTTTTCTGCTACCCTGAGCTCCAAAGCTTTGAAAATAACAGAAGAGGAGGCAGCACTCTGCTTTATAATGGACACTGCTTCACTTTGTGTTAAACCGGTAAGTTCACTGCCATTTACATTCAATAGAATGTCACCTAAGGGCAAAGACAGTTCAAAATGCAGATCATAATTTGATGGAGACAAGCATATGACTCTATTTAATTATACATATTAATCTAAAAACTATTTTCATTCAATGTATATCTGCTTAATGACATATGGTTAAGAATTATACATTTACACAGTGCAACTGGAAATTATACTTGAATATGACCTCAACATGGAGTTAACAGTTTTATTCATGCACCGTATTTCTTCATTTTCTTGATTTATGGGATGTCGGTAAAGGAACAAGCCGTTCATTTGCTTCTGACTTGTGATTAAAAAAGTGGTTACCAGCTGTCTGGGTTGACTCACTGTCTGCATCCTTTAATGTTGCTTTCTTCAGACAATAATAAATATAATGCAGATGCATTCCATAATGAATGAAACATCCGTAATTCTTTTGCAAGATCAGAAAAGGTCAAATAAGTGGACAGAGCTTGAGGTGTAATATTGTTGGGTGTTAATCCAAACACAGAAAAGGATAACTTCAGCCAATCCAGAGACTGATACTTGGAATATCAACTACAGGGCAGTTTGATAAAACATCCAATATGACTAAAAAGCTCAGGCAGAGACCGGGCAAGGAATTGGAATTAGGGCGGAACCTGCCTTCCTTGAATCTTTAGTCCATCTGACAAATTTTGGATATCTTTGACATTGTGACGGAAGTTTCCTATGGAGATAGATCAGAATCTTAGAGAGTTTGGTTAATCAGAGTCTCAATCTCGCATTCCACACTCAGTTTGAGCACTGTTTAAGACTGGGTAGAATAAAAGTGAAAGTGGTGCATGTGAGTGGGCAGAGTCACTTCCACTGAGGCAAATATTTGCAGATTTTTCATGCTGCGGTCTCTAAAATATTCTAATTTTTATACACTGTGTTGAAAAGAGATGAACATGATTATACATTAAAAGGAAAACAATATTTAGTTTAACCATTATCTAGAGACATGTAGACACAAAATTCTGGAGTAACTCAGCGGGGCAGGCAGCATCTCTGGAGAGAAGGAGTGGGTGAAGTTTTGGGTCGAGACCCTTCCTCAGACTGATGTCAGGAGTGTGGGCGGTACAGAGATAAAATGTAGTCATTTTATCTACATAAAACATTTTATGTAAGACTGGTGGGAGAACTGGGAAGGGGGAGGGGATGGAAAGAGAGGGAAAGCAAGGGCTACTTGAAGTTAGAGAAGTCAATGTTCATACCGCTGGGGTGTAAGCTACCCAAGCGAAATATGAGGTGCTGTTCCTCCAATTTGCCCTGGGCCTCACTCTGACAATGGAGGAGGCCCAGGATAGAAAGGTCAGATTGGGAATGGGAGGGGGAGTTAAAGTGCTGAACAACCGGGAGATCAGGTAGGTTTAGGCGGACTGAGTGGAGGTGTTCAGCAAAATGATCACCGAGCCTGAGCTTGGTCTCGCTGATAACAAACTGTTACAATTTGTTTCGTTGGGTTGCTGTTGTTTAAATTAATTAAATTATTGCATCGTATGGGAGGCGCATTCCCAATCTCGTTGTACCCCTGTACAATGACAATAAAGATATATTGTATTGTATTGTATGTACAGGAGTTGACAGCTGGAACAGCGGATACAGTAGATGAGGCTGGAGGAGGTGCAAGTGAACCTCTGCCTCACCAGAAAAGACTGTCGGAGTACTTGGACGGAGTCGAGGGGGGAGGTAAAGGGACGTCTCCTGTGGTTGCAGGGAAAAGTACCTGGGGATGGTGTGGTTTGGTTGTGAAGGGACGAGTTGACCAGGGAGTTGCGGATGGAATGGTCTCTGCGGAAAGCAGAAAGAGGTAGAGATGGGAAGATGTGGCCTGTAGTGGGATCCCGTTGGAGGTGGCGAAAATGTTGGAGGATTATGTGCTGTATGCGACGGTTGATTGGGTGGAAGGTGAGAATAAGGGGGGGCTCTGTGCTTGTTACGAATGGGGGGTGGGGGAGCAAGAGCGGAGCTGCAGGATATCGAAGAGACTAGAGATATGTACAACAGATGCTAAAGGAACACACAATTGAATGTACTCTAAATGGTATTAAAAATATTATTGCATCTGCAATTTGCAAAAAACTCTGTTACCATTCTTTATTCTTCCATCATTCCCCAAACATCCATTGGGATGAACATTTGTAACGTAGATTGGGAGATCCCAGTTTTTGCTTTGTAGGCCACCTGATACTATCATTCCCAAAGACTCGTGCACTTCTTTGTTAACATTGATGATCTTTTCGTGGCACGTGAAGGCATGAAGGAAACTCTAGAGAAGACACAAATAATTTGTTAGGTAAAATAGCAAAATGTCTTTGAATAAAGAACTGCAGAACATGGATAAGTGGTGTATCGGGTCGAGATTGAAACGTCACCTGTCCATGTGCTCCAGAGATGCTGTCTGACCTGCTGTGTTTCTCCAGCACTTTGTGTCTTTCAATAAATGCAGCTCTAAATTAGAATCTTTTCATTGGTGCGTTGTTTTGAGAGGATACCCCAATATTTAGCCCTTACTCTCGTGCAAATTCAGAAATTGCAGGGACACCATTGGTGGTATCTGCTCAGTATTTAAGTGCCCGCTGCAAGTAATTCATGTCTTAGAAACATAGAGGGCAAATATCACTGCTGCCAGTGGACCTTGAGGTTTGTTCCAGGTTTGGGGTCTTCAGCTTCAAATATTCCCTTTTTGACCCAAGGCCAGAGGGTTTGCTTGTGTGCTGAAGGTGATGATATATTTCTACTTTGGTGCCTGCCTTCCCTGAGGGATTGCTCCTGAGATAATGTAAGTGGCCTGTATTTTCTACTCCAGCGAGAAGCTTGTTGAAGGTGACATGCAATAATGTGTCAAGAGTGACTGAGTGTTGGGATAAAGACACAGCCTTGCTCAACAAGGCTGGGTTCTGTAGTGAGTCAATTTGTTAAGATCACAGCTTAAATGCCATCATGAAACAAATGTAAAATAAAGATGAATTTTTGTGAGCAGCTAAATTTGAAGTGAATGCCTCACAGATTTTTGATTTAGACTTCAGAGATACAGCGCAGTACCTGGCCCTTCAGCCCACCGAGTCCGTGCCGACCAATAATCACCTTGTATACTAACACTATCCTACACACTATTGACACTTTACAATTTTACTGAAGCCAATTAACCTACAAACCTGTACGTCTTTGGAGTGTGGGAGAAACCGGAGCACCTGGAGAAATCCCGCGTGGTCACAGGGAGAACGTACAAACTCCGTACAGACAACTCCTGTCGTTGGGATTGAACCCGATTGTCTGGCACTGTAAGGCAGCAACTCTACCGCTGCGCTACACTGTTGCCAATTCAATAGTCAATAGTCGTTTATTTGTTACATACACATAAATGTGTAGTAAAATGAAACATTACCCGCAGTTGAACAATAAGACCAATAAGATTAATCAATAAAAATGCAATAACACATACAATCACAACTAACACCAAACAAAAAGAAACATCCATCACAGTGAGTCTCCTCCAGTCCCTCCTCACTGTGATGGAAGGCCAGAATGTCTTTTTCTCTTCCCTGCCGTCTTGTCCCGCGGTCAGGCTGTTGGATTTGCCACGTCGGGGCGGTCGGGGCTCCCGATATTGAAGCCCCCGCTGGGCGGTGAAAGGAGGTTGAAGGGAGGTTGAAAAAGGCTATACATTGACATCGGTGCTGCTCCTTGCATGTCTCTTGAAGTTGTCACACAGTAAAGCTCCTTTACTGTGCCTCAAGGAAGGCAGAATCCATAGTGATTCAGGGAACAAATCTTCAGCCACTAACAGGGGGTTGTTACAGAGGACCCAGGCAACAGAAGGGAGATGAGTCTGTAGATACTGCAGTTAGATTTGTCTCCTTTCCTGAAGACTGTCACGGTGATACCATCATTGAGGTCCCCTTTCCAGATCCAGATGATGAGATTCTCAATGTGTAGTTTAAGTTCCTTCCTGTCAGGTCTTAAACAGGAGTCCCTTCCCACAAATGTTGACTGACTCCTTGTCCTTGTTTAGCTTATTTCTCAGATATCTGGGCCAAGGATGGCCCCAACTATTCTACAGAATTCACTTAATGTTGTCATTATTAGCAAGTTGCTGCTGGTCCCCTCTACTCACTCTAAACTCATGACTGTGTAGCTGGGCTACAAGTTCGCCAACAACACCACCGTTGTTGGACGAATTACAGACGATGATGAGTCAGAGAAAAGAAGTGAGATCGACCGACTGAGCAAATGGTGCCAGAACAACAACCTGGCTCTCAATGTCAGTAAAACCAAGGAACTGATTGTGGACTTTGGAAGAGGAAGGATGAGGACCCACAAACCTGTTTATATCGACAAGACGATGGTCCAGGTTCAGGAACAGCTTCATCCCTACAGCCATCAGGCTATTAAACACCATAACCTCCAATAAGCTCTGAACTATACAGACTATTATTGCTTGTTTTGATTTTGTGTGTGTGTGTGTGTGTATGTATATCTATATATATATATCTATATATGTATATGAGTATGTGTTTCTATACACGCACTGAACTTTTTAAATTGTTTATTATATTGAGTACAGTGTATTATGTTTACATATTGTGTTGTGCTGTTGCAAGTAAGAATTTCATTGTTTTATCTGAAATATATGTCAATAAAACGCTTGATTCTTGACTAGTTCACAGGTTTTCTCATGGATCATAAGGAATAGGAGTAGAATTAGGCCTATCGGCCCATCAAATCTACTCCGCCATTCAATCATGGCTGATCTATCTCTCCCTCCTAGCCCCATTCTCCTGCCTTCTCCCCATAATCTCTGACACCCTTACTAATCAAGAATCTATCTATCTCTGCCTTAAAAATATCCACTGACTTGGCCTCCACAGCCTTCTGTGGCATACAGCCATTAATGGATGCAGCCATTAGATGCTCATGGAGCTGCTTTGTGGAACTTTCATTCCAGGAACACCTTCATTTGTGGTTAATTGCGGTTTATTAAGTCTCTGCGTACCTTGGACAAACAGCAATTATATATTGTCACTTTTTTGTTTGTTTCTCCTGCATGTGGATTGTGTCACCTATTAGTCTTCCAATTAACAATCACAGATGGCTATTGTATAGAATTAGCAATAGCCAGTAACATAAGCATTATGAAACACAGGAATATTTAGCTTACTGAGTCTTATGTCGATACATTATCCAGGCTACAAAACGCATAACATAAAGATTAGACTTTATTGTCTTCCATCGTAGTGGGGAACATGGGGAATCCACTGTGGTGGATGTTTATGTTAATTTTTATGTAGCTATGTGGCTTGTTGCTTTTTTTAGTATGGCTGTATTGTAATTCGAATTTCACTGTACCTTAATTGGTACATGTGACAATAAACTGACCTTGAAACCTTAAACGTCATCTACTGTATCCGTTGTTCAAGATGTGGACTCTGATACATCGGCGAGACCAAACGCAAACTGGACAATCGTTTTGAGCAATCCGAGGGGTAACTTTTTCACACACAGGGTGGTGGGTGCCAAGCTGCCAGAGGAGGTAGTTGAGGCTGGGACTAACCCAATGTTTAAGAAACAGTTAGACAAGTACATGGATAGGGCAGGTTTGAAGGAATATGGACCAAGCGCAGGCAGGCGGGACTAGTGTAGCTGGGACATTGTTAGCGGCGTGGGCGAGTTGGGTCAAAGGGCCTGTTTCCACACTGTATCACTCTATGACTCTATAATACCTTCGCTCAGCCGGCCTGAACCAACCTGATCTTCCGGTTGCTGGATACTTTAATTCTCCTTCCCATTCCTCCACAGACCTTTCTGTCCTCAGTCTCCTCTGTTGTCAGAGTGAGGGTAAATGCAAATTGGAGGAACAGCATCTCATATTTTGCTTGGGCAGCTTACAGTCCAGCAGTATGAATATTGATTTCTCTCACTTCAGGTAGCCCCGGCATTCCCTCTCTCCCTATCCCTCCCCCACCTAAGTTGCACTAGCTTCTCATTCTCACCCTACAAACAGCTGTTTCCTTTATCATCGTTACTTTTTTGCATATTTTCATTCATTGTTCTTTATCTCTCCACATCACCGTCTATATCTCTCATTTCCCTTATCCTTAACCAGTCTGAAGAAGGGTCTCGACCCGAAGCATCACCCATTCCTTCTCTCTAGAGACGCTGCCTCTCCCGCTGAGTCACCCCAGCTTTTTGCGTCTATCTTCAGTATTAGATGGCTAATGAGTGAAGACTCAGTTATGCATCGCATCAAGACACTGAAGTCAGGATTCCTCACATTTAGACAGTGGTCTGTGCTGGAAGCAGCAGATGCTTCAATTAGATTTGACATTTTTGGATCAGTATGAACAAAAACATCCCACCTCTCACTACTGGTTACTGTCTCGTAATCACAATATTAAATTAGCTTATATTAATGTCAAACATGTAAGGATGACTTTTAAATATCTATCTTTTGGTCCAGAGATCTTTGGGAAAATCATCGACTTGGAGGAGTTTTTCAGTACTTTTAGAATGTAAAGATCTTGGAACTTATTAAATGGGGAGGAGGCAGAGCAGAGAAAACTAGGATATAAACTTAACTGCATATTCTCCTTAAAAATGGTCTCACCAAGCAACAGAAAATCTATCACTGAAAATAATACGGGTTATCCAGACTGCCAATTACTGTACATCACAAATGGAACCAGAGCAGAACTGTAAATAAAAGTACACTTACATGTAGAAACATGATATATGTGTTATAGATTTACTGCATAAACATTCAACTTGTTTCATATATCCATTGTACAAAGATATGCACAGATGGCTATGAGAGATTGCTATTATTTCTTAGACTGACCTATGTTAGAAAATTATATCTATAATTATTTCTTATAATCTCCAGCAATTGCCACTGTGCGCATATGAGGATATAGATAATTTTGGGATAATTTTACAACCTTCAGTCAACCTAAGACAGGTGGAGGGGGTGCTTGTATTCCCAGAAAATAGTTTGTGTTGCGATTTTCCACAATGAGAAGCCACATTATCTGTGTCCGCATCAAGAAATTAGAGTTAAAAAATAAACGGTGTTTATTCATTTCCCTTTAAAAAATATAGATACAATGTGGAACTCGGCCCTTCGGCCCACCGAGTATGTGCCAACCAGTGATTGCCCGTCCTCAAGTTCTATCCTACACACTAGGGACAATTTATAGAACCTATTATCCTACAAACTTGCACATCTTTGGAATGTGGGTGGAATCCGCAGCACGCAGAGAAAACCCACATGGCCACAGGGAGAATGTAAAAAACTCTGTATAGACAGCACTTGTCGTCAGGATTGGACCCGGGTCTCTGGCGCTGTCAGGCAGCAACTCTATTGATGCGCCCCTGTGCAGGCCCATGTTCTTCTGCTCTGGTTCCATATGTGATGTAACTGGTGGTCTGGATAACTCATATTATTTTGTTTCCATTGTGACAATGCCCTCTCCCTTGGATGTCACTCTGGTCCCTATCACTGGCTGACTGACCAGGAAAGGCCAATTCCCTACATTATTGATAACAGCTGATTAGCTGATACTGGTTCAATGAGCTCATACTGGTTAGCTACTGGAGCCTTGTCAACCTACTCTCTCTGAAACCCAGGCATTCTAGTCAGAGAAGAGAAGGGGAAGACTGAGGACAAATCTGAGATGACCAGTGCCACTGTGTGGTCGAGACTGGGTTGCTGGGAAGAAGCTCTAAACACCCAACGTCTCTAATGAGGCTGAAACTAAGAGGCCGGGTCAAGCCTGAAATGCCAGAACCTCTTCCTGCCCACCGACAATGAGGAACTGCACACACACAGGCACAAAGACTGGTCATTAGGCTAATCCAGGCACCCCCAGAGTCGCCACTTCAAGGCCAAAGCTGAGCCATCAGAAAGAAACCCAAGACCGCCAGCACCTCCTCTCAAGGCAAGGCTGAACTGCAGGGATTCAGCCTGAGATTGCTACACCTATTCCTTCGAAGACCAGGACTAAGCTGCTGGGACAGGCCGGCGATCACCAGCATCACAGCACATGCGTTCTGATGGCGAAGGACAGCGCCCCCATGCAGTCCTGGAGTTTCTTACCATAAATAAAATATATCACACGAGTTCACTCTAATGCGAGTTTCAGTGTGGTCACTGCCGAACCTGGCGTCGTCAGTACACCTTCACCACTTTGTCTATCTGTGTCATCACTTTTGGACAACTATGCACTCGTCCAATGTATAACACCCACTCCAGGGCACAGACATCATTTTGATATTTGCTGGGTCATGACATAATTATCTTGAGCAAAAATCAGCCCTCTCCACAGAAACAAAGGTTACTGAATGATGAACTCATTTCATTAGCCAAACCAAAATAACTTTTTCAAATTTTGCTATAACTAAATTATTTGTTCATTTTACAATTAGACCGATGCCTTTGTGTTTGATTGTGGCAAGACAGTTTAGTGACATGAGGCTGAGGGGGAAACTTAGCATGATCTCTGGCATGGACATTTCGGGCCGAAGGGCCTGTTCCTGTGTTGTAGTGTCCTATGTTCGATGAACACCTTCACATTAAAAATCGGGTAACAATTTGTTTTAAGTTCTTTATATCCCACAGGAAAATACATTTATTTCAGAAATGAAATAACAGTCCCTGCAAATAATATTCAGGATTCAGGATTCAGGATATACAAACACTTAACAGGCTGTCTATTGATTATATATCTCTGAATGTACATATTTTCTGAAAGAAGTTAAAATTGTGACCTGCTCAAAGAATAAACAAAAGGGCCCAAGTAACACTAGGATTTTTAAAATCTGAGGGGAAATCCTATTGCCTTAAATTGTATAGCAAAATAAATTGAACAGATTCGACCAGAGTTCTTGGTGGTCACATCTAATTATGGAGAACTCTGGATCAGGTTATATCAGCAAGATCACAAGACTGGCAGATGGAGAAACTAACATCTTAATTCCTTAACAATTTATCTTTTAATCTTGGGAGTTAGGGAACACTGGAAACATCACAAGATTGGTCGATTGCCAGAAGTGTAGCACTTCCTCGGCACTGAAATGGCAGCCAAGATAACGTGTTTAAGGCCATGAAGCCACCTTCTGATTCAGCAACATAGATAGGAGGACGATTAAGTTACACTGATCTGCGTTCCTGAGCTAACATTTGATGCTCAATTAAACTAATCTCCATAAGACCGACAAAATTCAGACTGAAAATGGTTCACAAAGACTGAGTCAGTATTTCTGAAAACCTTTCCAAGATCTACCACTTCAATAGAGATATGACGAAGCAGAAATCTTTTTATCTCAAGAATCTAAATGTGGAAATGTGAAAGAAAAAAAACAAGTAATTGAAAGCTGAATAAGTGCTGATAAAATCCAGGCCCCAAGCAGACATTGTTTATCTTCAGATACATCTGAGTGACTCTCCATTGACATTTTTACATCACTCGCTGAGCCATTCTTCCGGCAACTCTAACCTCCAAGTAATTTGCTATGATAGACATCAGCTTTAACTGACCTTCTTGTTCGCAATGAGATAAATATTTGGAAATATTTAGTCTAACAACCACTTCATTACAGAAAAGTTGCACATAGCCATCATTTTGGTGTCCCAGTCCTAAAATTCTGTTTACAAAATATGTGCTGTACATGGTGGGACATCAGTTAAAGAAATGGCATTATTCTTAGACCTTTTTTCCAACTAAAATTAAATGTTCTTCCATTTATGCTTTGCAAGGTTCAACTCTTTTTTTGCATGGAGTCCCCACAAGCTGTAAAGCAAAGATTATTTATCTGTGCCATGCTTTTCTATCCATTAATGTAAATGGAAGGATGTCTCTTTTACTGGTGTGTGGACCTCTCCAGCACTGTTGACAAAGCTGTTGCCAAACAACTCCATCACCTTGGAGTTGATCCTAACCTTCAATACCATCAGTGTGGAGTTTGCACGTTCTCCCTCTGACCGCATAGATAGGTGGTGGTCCGGTTTCTTCCTGTATTCCAAAGATGTGTGGATTGGTGGATTAATTGGCCACGATGAACTGTCCTTAGTGTGTAGTAAGTATTAGAATCTGGGAAAGGTTGATGGGAATGTCAAGAGAATAGAGTGTCAGGAAAGATAGAGGGAAGTGGGATTACTCAGTATTGACTCTAAGTGCAGACTTGTCTCATCCCATGTCATATGGAAATATGGAAATAATACGGTGTCAATTAAAAAAGAAACTGTAATCTTTTAACAAATGCTATGTCTCCATCTTTATGAGAATAAAAAACATTACTAATATTTATTGCTAACTAACCTCAAATAAATTTAAAGGAGGCATTTAACTGCAAAAACATGTCAATTGAATACACATCCAAAGCACTTATTTTGAATCCATTCCTATCCATACCTTGTTGTCCAGATTTCTTTCAGCAGGGCTAGCTGGGTTATTGTTGTTCCACCTGCTCTCTTGCATGATATCAGGGGTACGTGGCCTTGTATTTCTTGATACAATAAAATGCACTCGATCGTCACTTATCTAACGATAGACAACACAAGTCAAACAATCAGGGAAACATTTGTATGTAAAACACACACATTGCACAGCAGAATTCTGTAAAGAAACAGCCAGGACTATTCCAACATGCGATTTGCAGATTCATATGAAAATAAAAACATATTAGTTCCACATTGTTTAGAATTATTTTATTATTATGATATATATTTAAGTTCATTTAGCGCTGTCATCACACATTGTGAAGTCTGCCCTAATACTAGAATCTCTATGGCAAAAATCTGAAATCCGAAATAATTTAGCAGAGCCAAAATGTATATGTTTATTTCAAAATAAGAGTGAGACAATGATGACCATGAATGGCAATAAATTAGCGGCAGTGGAACAGCTATATCTGTACAGAAGCAACCAATAGTACAACACCTGGAAATAAAAAGGAAATTAGGGAGGCAAAGAGGGATGATGAGATATCGTAGCAGACTGCATTGAGGTGAATCCTAAGACTTTTTAAGGATGAGAGAATAATCAGGGAATGAGTAGGACCCATTCAGAACAACGTGGACAATCTGTACATGGAACTGGAAAGTATAGGTGAGATCCTAAATGAATATGTTTCATTGGCATTCACAAATGAAATGGATTTTGTATTTGAGTCTATTCTAGTGCAGGACTCCCTTAATAAGAAAGATAAGCTCAATGCCTTACTGGGCTTAAAGGTGAATAAATTCCCAGCGCTGGATGAGATATACCCCAGCTTGTTATGAGAGGCAATGGAAGATGTTGCAGGTGCTCTGGCTGAGATTTTCTAAATTCTTGGAGGCCACAGGTGAGGTGCCAGATGACTGGAGGATTATATGTTTGTTTCTCCTTATCAGGAAGAGCAGCAGAGGAAAAGCCGTGCAATTATAAACTTGCGAGCCCAACATCAATAACAGCGAAGTTATTGGAAAATATTCAGAGGGACAGAACGAATGATCGATTGGAAAGGGCAGGAGTAAACAGACATCGGCAGAATGGCCTGTTTCTATGATATGTTACTCAGCAACTTTACAAACTACCTTTTGTAGAATTAATCTGGATAAATAATTTCTAAAGTTAAAAAAAAACATTGTCCATCACCATAAATGATACTTTGTGGCACATAGAGTAATGGTATGGACCTGCAGAGACATCTTATGGTGCACATCTATTGTTCCCTTAAAGTGGCAAGACCAGTGGATGAGGTAGTGAAAAAGGGAATTGGCATGCTTGCCTTCAAAGGCCAATGTCCATGGGATATCATGTAGCAGCTATGCAAAGATTGGTTAGATCACACTTGGAGTATTGAGTACTGTTCTTGTCTTCTCAGTACTAGGAAGGATATGATGGCAGCAGAGAGGGTGCGGAAGAGATTCACCAGGATATGGCCTGTGAATATAAAAAGGACACATTGTACTGGAGTAACTCAGCAGGGCAGGACAGGCAGCATCCCTGGAGACCATGGATAAGTGACATTTTGGGCCGAGACCCTTCTTCAGTCTGATCACACGCGGGGGGTGGGGGGGGGGGGGGGGGTGGAGGGAAGCTGGAAAAGGGGAGAGGCAGGTAATAGGTAAACACAGGTGAGGGAGGGAGGTTTTGATAGGCAGCTGGTTGGAACAAAGGACAAAGATAAGAAAGGTAGGTGTGAGACGGGTTTGAAGTCATGGATTGTAACGGCCGAGGGAGGAAATTGGCAGCGGTGGGGGGGATGATGGAGGGGAGACATAAGTGGGTCCAGGTGGTGCACAGGGGAGGTAAAAGGAGGGGGGGGGGGTTGTGGGAGAAGGGGGGGGGAGGGGGGGTGTTCTGAGAGATACCTAAAATTGGAGAATTCATCGTTCATACTGTTGGTTTGTTGGCTACCAAGCAAAAGAGTGGAGGTACTGTTCCTCAGTTTGCATGTGGCCCTGGACAGAAAGGTCAGTATGGTTATGGGAGTTGAAATGGGTAGCAACCAGGAGATCCAGTAGGCCTTGGTGGACCAAGCGCAAGTGTTCAGCAAAATGGTCACCAAGACTATGTTTCGTCTCGCTGACATAGAGAAGGCCATATCGGGAATATCAGATGCAGTAGATGAGATTAGAGGAGGTGCACATGAAACTCCGTCTCATCTGGAAGGACTGCTGGGGTCCCTGGATGGAGGTGAGAGAGGAGGTATAGGGACAGATGTTACATCTCCTGCAGTTGCAGGGGAAGGTACCTGAGGAGGGGGTGGTGTAGGTCAGAAGGGACGAGTGAATCAAGGAGTTGCGGAGGGAGTGGTCTCTGCAGGTGGAAAGGGGTGGAGATGGGAAGATGTGTTGGAAATGTTGGAGTATGATGTGTTGGATGCGGAAGCTGGTGGGGTGAAAGGTGTGGACCAGGGGAACTCTGTCCTTGTTCCATCTGGGGGGAGGGGGAGCAAGAGCAGAACTATGGGACACAGAGCAGACATGTGTGCAGGATCCAGAATGACAGAAGGAGGGAAGCCAGGTGTACTAAAAAATGAGGACATTCCGAATGTCGTAGAATGGAAAGTCTCATCTTCAGAGCAGTTGCTGCAAAGACGGAGGAATTAAGAGTTGGAAATAGTGTCTTTGCAAGAGGTAGGGTGGGAGGAAGTGTAGTCCAGTTAACCATGGAAGTCGGTAGGTTTATAATAGATGTCATCAATAGTTTGTCCCCTGCGATGAAGACAGATCAAGAAAGGGGAGCGAGGTGTCAGAGGTAATTGGGTGAATTTGAGGGCAGAGTGGAAGTTAGTGGTGAAGTTGATGAAATCTATGAGTTCTGCACAGGTGCACGAGGCAACTCCAATGTCGTCATCGATGTAACCAGTGAATAATGGCTGCAGCTCTCAGGAGAGATTGGATTGGATGGTGTTATTCTCACTGTAAATAAAGGCTGGGGAATGGGGGGAGAAACTTCCAGGGATTTACAAAATGATTGAGGCACACAGGTAGGAAAGATAATCTGAGCGTGAAATGTAGACAAAGTCAATTGTGTGAAGTCTGGTCTGTGTGATGGAATGGACAACATCTACTACTCTCTGCAATATCTTGAGGTCTTGGGCAGAGCTGTTCCCAAACCAAGCCATGCTTCTCCCTGCCTACAAACAGAAGCTGAAGTGGGAAGGTTAGGTGCAGAAAGTTGTTCAGTGCTGATATGCAGAAACGGATGACATCCTTCGCGACTGCTTTGTGTCAGTGACACTCCATATTCAGGGAGTCGGCGGCCAACCTGAATGAGAACACCACTGCCATGACAGACTTCATTAGTACCTGCGCAGGGGAATGCATGCCGAAAAAGACAATCCGAGTGCTTCCCGGAAACCATGGATGTACCATGAGGCCCATTCCCAGCTGAAGGCTAATCTGAACGTTTTTCCCAGGGCAGGCAGGTCTAGAACTGGAAGGCACATGTAAGGTGAGAGGAGAGAAATTTATAGGAGATCTGAGGGGTAAGATTTTCCAAACAAAGGGTGGTGAATATTTGGAACAAGTTGCCAGAGGAGATAGTATAAGCAGATACTATTACAACATTGAAAAAGCATTTGAACGGATAATTGGTTAGGACAGGTGGAGAAGGATATGGGTCTAATGCAAGCAAATAGGATTAGTATAAATACGCATCTTGGTCAGCTTGGACCATTTGTGCTGAAAGGGTTCATTTCTGTTTTGTACGCTTCTATGAATGGATGAAAAATTCAAGTTGTTAAGTTGTTGAAGCAGTTATTTATCCATTTAAACCTGTACGATTGATCCTGGGATAGTTCAGATAAATTACTTACTGCTGAATTTTAAACACTTCATGGTTGGGTCTAAGATTCTTCACAAGTATAAATGTCATAACTGTAATTTGCTATGTTCTCAATTTACTTAAAGAGAAGTAGGTAAAAGCTTACTGTAAATTTTACAGCTTTAAAATATATGCAGCTTGAAGAGTGCAACTTAATTTAATTTGTGGAGTAACCAAATCTGAAACAACAGAAGACTTTGGAAGACTGAGTTGGAAACTGTATCTATTCTAGTAAATTCATTTAAAAAATGGGTACCTCCTTTGAATCTGTTCAATGTCAAATCTTTTAAGGATATCAATTTTACACAATGATGGACCATTAGTTTATATTAAACAATTCCAAACAGTTAAGAGCCAAAAGCAACAGTCCTGAAGATTTGCTTTGTTAACAGTGATTTAGAGTCTTGTCAGCACACTGACTAAGATAATTGAAAGGTCTCAAACTAAATCCAAATTTGAAGTGCAAACATACACAAATACTTATCCCACTGATGATAAGTAAACAATTTCAACATTATTAATCACCAATAAAGGGCATCTTTCCAGTAGACCACTGTTTTTATGTGCGACCTTGCTGGCTGTTTTCCAGTGTTACCATCGTATCAAGTACCATAGGCTTGTAATTACTTGCAGCATGAAAAGTTCAGGTCCGATTTCAAGGGGTCCAAGAAGGTGAGAGCCTTGCTTCAGTCAAATAATGATAACCATGTGGCCTTCAAAAATGTCTCATTTGTAGAATTACAGCTGTAGTTCCAACTGTTCTGTCCTCTATTCTCTCTGGGTTCTATATAATGTTGTCAACATCGGGGGGAATTGCTGCACGTTGGCGGGAAGTGAATTAGCCCATGCACCAGGAAAGTACAAGAGTATGCAGGAGACGAACATTCACGGTTTGGGCAAGTTAAGTTTAGATTTATTATTGTCATGTGTACCGAGGTGCAGTGAAAAACTTTGTTTTGCATACTATCTAATCAGATCAGATAATGCGAGACATAAATACAATTAAGTAAAAATTGACCAGGATTGTTAAATCAAAGGGGTTGATGCAGAGTGCAGTATATAGTTCTCAGCATCGTAGCGCAGCAGTTCTATAGGCAAAGTCCAATGTCCACCATGGGGTGGAGATGAATCGGACAGTATACCAGTTTATGGAAGGACTTCAGAAGCACGATAACAGAGGGAAAGAAACTGTTTCCGAGTCTGGTGGTGTGTGCTTTTGACCTTCTGTACCTTCGGCCAGATGGGCGCAGGAGGAATGATAGGCGTGGGAAAAGTCTTTGAACATATTAGGTGCGTTTCTGAGGCAGCGTGAAATGTAGACAAAGTCAATTGTGTGAAGTCTGGTCTGTGTGATGGAATGGACAACATCTACTACTCTCTGCAATATCTTGAGGTCTTGGGCAGAGCTGTTCCCAAACCAAGCCATGCTTCTCCCTGCCTACAAACAGAAGCTGAAGTGGGAAGGTTAGGTGCAGAAAGTTGTTCAGTGCTGATATGCAGAAACGGATGACATCCTTCGCGACTGCTTTGTGTCAGTGACACTCCATATTCAGGGAGTCGGCGGCCAACCTGAATGAGAACACCACTGCCATGACAGACTTCATTAGTACCTGCGCAGGGGAATGCATGCCGAAAAAGACAATCCGAGTGCTTCCCGGAAACCATGGATGTACCATGAGGCCCATTCCCAGCTGAAGGCTAAGATTGCAAGATACAATGTCCGGAGTTCCTGCGCAAACCAACTAGCAGGAGTATTCACGGACATCTTTAGCCTCTCCCTACACTGTTTTGAGGTACCCACCTGCTTCTAGAAGATATCACAGTGTCAAAGAAGATCTCATATTGGCTGCATTAATGGCTGCAAAACATTATCCCAAACAAGCTCATCTCCATACTCATGGAACTTGGAGTCTGCAACTTGATCCTCGACTTCCTGACCCACAGACCAAAATCAGTGAGGATGGATGATCCATAATTATTCTTCACATCCTCACAAGGATGTGTTTTCAGCTCCCAACTATACCCCTTACACACTCAGCCGAATACCAATCCAACTCAATCTACAAGTTTGCAAATGATGTCACTGTAGTGGGCCAGATATCGAAAAATTATGAGATAGTATAGAAAGGAGATTGAGAACCTAGTGTCAAGTAGTGTGAACCCGGTGTCAAGACAACAACCTCTCCCTCAGTGTCAGAAAGCAAAGGAGATAGTGATTGCCTTCTGGAAGTGAAGCAATACACACCCCAGTAAACATTGACGGTGCCGAAGTAGAGATAGTTCCTAGGAATAAATATCACCAGCAAATTGTCTGGGACCAGCCATAATGAAGTTATGGCCAAGAAAGGACACCAACGTTTCTACTTCCTTAGAAGGCTTAGGTGGTTCTGCATGTTTCCAACAACCGTTGGCAACTTCTACAGAAGCACTATAAAAAAGCATCTTATTGGGATGCGTCACAGCCTGCTTTGGAAACAGCTCCATCTAAGTGCAAAAAATTGCAGAGTTGTGGACATAGCCCAGACCATCACATGAACCAGCCTCCTTTCCATTGACTCCATCTACACTTTACGCTGCTTTGGCAGGACTGCCAGCATAATCAAGGACGGGTCTCACCCCCGTCACTCCCTCTTTTCCACTCCGATTAGGCAGGAGATACAGAAGTTTGAAAACACTTACCTTCAATTTCAAGAACAGTTTCTTCTCAACTGAACGGTCCTCTCATCAGCTAGAGTGTGGTCCTGACCATTCATCTGTCTCATTGGAGATCTTTGAACTTTATTGGACTTTATCAGACTTCTCTGCACTAAATGTTGTACCATTTATCATGTATCTTTGCACTGCAGATGGTTTAATTGTATTCAGGTATAGTCTTGCGACTGGATAGTACACAAACAAAACTTTTTTACCGTATCTCGGTACACGTGACAATTATAATAAACTAAACTGATGAAAAATTGTATGGTTTCTATAGTGCACTTGTAGAAGTTTGTAAGAGTCATTAGAGACATGCCATATTACCTCAGTCTCCTATGGAAGTAAAAGTGTTGGTGCCGCCTTGGCTGTCACATGAGTTGTCTGCTGACCATTCATTAACAACTGTCAGTGAATTAATGATTAGATCTGTTTTTATTGCAACTGTAACTTTATCACCTGCTTTATTCAGATTTGTTTCATGTCCATATTATACTTTTATTGTTTTCTATTTCATTGCGTTTACACCTTAATGTTCGCATTCTGAGCTTGACAGTTTCTTCCCAGCTGTTATCAGGCAATTGAACCAATCAGGCACTCTCACCAGCTAGAGTGCAGGCCTGACCTCCCAACTACTTCATTGGAGACTTTTGAACTATCTTTAAGTGGACTTTATCTTTCACTAAATGTTATACCCTTTACTCTGTCTGTGTACTGTGGATGGCTTGATAGTAATCAAGTATATTCTTTCTTTGACTGGATAGCATGCAACAAAAGGCTTTTCACTGCACCACATGTGCCAATAATAAACTAAACTAAACTAAACTAGAGAAATTCATTAATTTTGTTTCCAATTTTCACCACTCTTTCAGTGGTCTGTCTACATTTCAGTCCTTCAACTTTTCTATCCAATTCTGAAATTGGACCAAACACTACTCTATACTGCAAGCCCAACAACAATTTCAACTACCTCAAATATACATTATATATTATTGTAGAGCCAATTGTTCAATTTATTATCCATTGCTGAGATATAGTTGTGTGGAGATAATGTAAAGTAATTCAGGATACTTAAGATTTAGGAAGTTTAGATGAAAAAGAAAAGGTTATATGTAGTTTTAAAGGTAAATGCGAATATGGTGTGTTACATATGCTACATATTCATTGTAGCAGTCCCAACCTCCTGCACTACTTTGTATCAGGCACACTCACCACACACACACACACACTGTGATTAGGTATGTAAGCACTTTTCAGTATCACTACGCCACACAGGCAAGGAGCTGAATAAAGGAGTAAATTAAGGCAACTGAAACAACCTGAATTGTGTCGTTATTATCAGGACATCAAACCCGAAGACACAACATGGTGGCAGCGGTGGGATAGGCTGAACTTGTTGTCTCTTTTCTGGCCACCCCTGTATTACCATTTGGGTGAGGAGCTGGAGTTCTTCATCTCTGGCTGTTTCATGGACTTGGGTATGATGATTCGTGATCCGGCCAGCAGGACTCCATTCTCTACCGAAATATCATCACGGATGGTCCAGTATTCGCGGAGGATAGGCTGAACTTGTTGTCTCTTTTCTGGCCACCCCTGTATTACCATTTGGGTGAGGAGCTGGAGTTCTTCATCTCTGGCTGTTTCCTCTTTAATCTGTTCCAGCTTCACGCTTGTCACACTCACAATGTGGTGGATCTTTATGCTCAGCCCTTCCATCTCTTGTTTGTCATGTGTTGATAGTCTGGATAGGGCGTCAGCTAGCAGCAGGTCTTTTCCTGGCTTGTATCTGATGTTGTAGTCGTAGCTCTGTAGCCTCAGTAATAGTCTCTGTAGTCTGGCTGGTGCTTTGGTGAGGTTTTTTTTTCCGATTTGTTCTAGAGGGCGGTGGTCTGTTTCGATGTCGAAATACCTTCCATATAGGTAAGTGTGAAATTTCTCGCAGCCATAGACTACTGCTAAGAGTTCTCTCTCTATGTTTGCGTACCTTGATTCTGTAGGAGTGAGTGCTTTGGATGCATACGCAATAGGTCGGCCATTTTGTATCAGTACTGCTCCAACTCCTCTCATGGAGGCATCAACTTGGAGTGTTACAGGTTTCTGTCTGTCATAGTACTGCAGGATCGTTTCTTTGCTGATGAGTTGTTTTAATTTCCCAAAATCTTGGCTATGTGAAGCACACCAATCAAATTCAGCGTCGTCTTTCATCAATTCACGGAGATTTGCTGTATGATTAGCAAGCTTAGGTATGAAGACTCCCATGTATTGTATGAGCCCTAGGAAACTTCTTAACTGTTTCTTGTCTTTGGGTTCCTCCATGTGGTTGATAGCATCCACTTTTGTAGGGTCCGGTTTCACTCCTTCTGCAGAGTAAATCAGTCCAAAGAATTTGCACTCCCTTTCTTTGATTATGCATTTGTCTGCATTGAGCTTTATGCCGGCTCTTCGAGTTTTTTCCATAGCCTCATGGAGGTTGTAATCATGCGTGTTTTCATCTCTGCCGTATACTTGGATATCATCTGCTATCCCGATTGCCCCTTTACAGCCTTTGTATGTTTCATCTATTTTCCGCTGGAAGACATCTTGACTCACCTTCAGCCCGAATGGGAGCCTGTTGAATCTGAATCTGCCAAATGGCGTGTTGAAAGTGGTGAGCATTGATGACTTCCGGTCTATTTTGACGTTCCAATATCCATTGCTAGCATCCAGCTTGCTGAACACCTTGGAACCGGCTAGTGCGGGTGTGATCTCTTCAAGGGTTGGAGTTGGATAATGGTCGCGCTTCAATGCATTGTTCAGATCCCTGGGATCAAGGCATATCCTTAGTTTTCCGTTTGGCTTTTCTTTGATAACAATTGAATTTACCCAATCAGTTGGTTTAGTTATTGCTGTGATGATGCCCTTTTCTTCCATTTCGTTTAGTTGTTCCCTTAGCCTCTCTTTCAGTTCAAGGGGAACACGGCGGGGTGGGTGGATCACTGGCTTCACACTGGGGTCTACTGTGATATGGTATTCGTATTCCTCAAAACAACCAACGGTATCGTCAAAACACTCTGGGTACATGTCCATCAATTCTTCTTTGTTCCTGATGGGCGGCCGGTTTTTGATGGGTATGTTTCTGTCAATTCTGCAGGAGTTTGTCTTGATTTCATAGTTGATTGACACAATCTTCAGTCTTTGGCACGTGTTCAGGCCGAGAATAGCAGGTCCTTTCGATTTAGTGATGAAGAAGGGGCATTTCACTTCTTTCCCTTTGTATGTTCCTGCTATGATTATTTTGCCTAGCTGTGGGATTATGGAACCTCCGTATGCAGCTAGGACTACATCGCTACTTCCAAGGATTCCTTTCCTGACGCTGCCATCTTTTGTCATGTGTTCAGGGAATATCTTTCCGTAAAGATTGACTGGTAAGATATTGCTCTGGGCTCCAGTATCAATTTTGAGCCTTAGATTAATCGTTGTTCTTTTCTTTCCCACTTTTTTCTGTAGTTGTATTATAGTATATGCTTCCTCTCTGTTGCTATGTGTTTTGCTGTTTCCCATTTCGTGGACGTCAATGGTCCCAACGGAAAGGAATTCTTCCTCAGAGGTATCTGAGGTTATCTCCTCTTCCTGTTGGACGTGTGCGTGTATTTGTTTCCTTCTCGTATTTCTATCGTTCTTTGACCATTGCTGCTTTGGCTTGGTGCTGTATGATTTTGTTGACCTACACATTTTCTTCCAGTGGTTAGGCCTCCCACATGAGTTGCAGGTAGTCCCGTATGCTCATAAACCTCACCAAAGCACCAGCCAGACTACAGAGACTATTACTGAGGCTACAGAGCTACGACTACAACATCAGATACAAGCCAGGAAAAGACCTGCTGCTAGCTGACGCCCTATCCAGACTATCAACACATGACAAACAAGAGATGGAAGGGCTGAGCATAAAGATCCACCACATTGTGAGTGTGACAAGCGTGAAGCTGGAACAGATTAAAGAGGAAACAGCCAGAGATGAAGAACTCCAGCTCCTCACCCAAATGGTAATACAGGGGTGGCCAGAAAAGAGACAACAAGTTCAGCCTATCCTCCGCGAATACTGGACCATCCGTGATGATATTTCGGTAGAGAATGGAGTCCTGCTGGCCGGATCACGAATCATCATACCCAAGTCCATGAAAAAAGAAATCCTCGAAAAGATCCACCAAGGACACTTAGGAATGGAAAAGTGCAGACTCCGTGCTAAATCCGCTGTGTACTGGATAGGCATGTACAAGGACATAGAAAAGCTGGTATCTACATGCCACATATGCCAAAAATACAGGAATTCACAACAGAAGGAGGAAATGACACCCAGTGATATCCCAAGCCGGCCATGGCAAACCATCGGAGCAGACCTGTTCACAGAGAACCAGCAATGGTATTTGATTATGGCCTGCTACTACTCCAAATTCCCATTTGTGAGAAACATAAAGGACTTGAAAGCTAAAACAATTGTGTCAATTGTTAGAGGGTTGTTTGCAGAGCAAGGAATACCTGAGCAGATCGTATGTGACAATGGAACCCAATTCACATCTCGGGAATTCAGAGAGCTGGCCACCGAATACGGGTTCAAAATCACAACATCTTCACCACATTACCCAAAGGGCCATGGGTTTATTGAAAGGCAAGTACAGACAGCCAAGAAAATACTAATAAAATGCCGAGAGGCAAAGGAGGATCCAAACCTGGCACTATTATCCTTACGGGCAACTCCACTAAAGGCTGACATGAAGTCTCCTGCAGAAATGCTAAATGGCAGGAAATACAAAACCACCCTGCCAAGCAAAATCCAACCCCCTATCGACCAAGAAGAAACAAGGGCAAAATTGGCAGCTGCCCAGGAGGAGGGGCTGAAACAATACAACAAAAATGCACAGTACTTGCCTGAACTATTTCAAGGCCAAAACGTACATGCTCAGGATCCAATAACAAAGAAATGGACCCCAGCACAAATCACCAGTAGGGCTGGAACCCCAAAATCATATATCATAGAGACAGAACCGGGCAGGCAGTTGAGACGAAACAGAATTCACATCCGCCCGACACCTGAAATGTCAACACCTGCAACTTCAAAGACAACACCAGCAACTCCTAGGACACCACCCACAGCAACAGCAACACCTGCCATTGATGACAACACATTCTCACAAACTGCTACCAGTGAGTTATATAGTCAACCAGCACCAACCAATGGCCAGGAAACGACTCAACAAGTCACCAATACATCGAGTGCAACACTGCAGGCAACAACCAGATCTACTAGATCCAGGAGCAACATCTTACCCCCAGCGCGTTATCGCTAGCACTGGAAGGGACAAGTCACAAGTCACGCCAAGACATGACTCTTGACTGGCTACGCACTACCTGAAAGAAAACAAGCTGCCATTATATATTTTGTTGTGTAGTATAGTAGAAAGCAGAATGCCATGAATGTGGGCAGAATAATCCCACGGTATCTGCTACAGGATTGCCACCCTCGCTCTGGAAATCCTCTAGTGTCACTAACTTTTATTCTTTTCTTTTGAGAAGGGGGGATGTTACATATGCTACATATTCATTGTAGCAGTCCCAACCTCCTGCACTACTTTGTATCAGGCACACTCACCACACACACACACACACTGTGATTAGGTATGTAAGCACTTTTCAGTATCACTACGCCACACAGGCAAGGAGCTGAATAAAGGAGTAAATTAAGGCAACTGAAACAACCTGAATTGTGTCGTTATTATCAGGACATCAAACCCGAAGACACAACATGGTGTAAGTGGGGAGTATTGACTTTGGCTGAGAAGAATACGTAGAGTGAATGGAACTGAAAGACTATAAAGGATAAAAAGTCCAATGAGAGTTATAGAGTCTTAAACAGAGTCTCACTTTTAGAGAGAACATTAATCAAGAGATTTTGGAAGAAATTTGGGGAGCTGAAACAAAGCTGTATTGTATATCTTTAAAATATAAACAGGATAAATCAAATTTATAAAGACAGTTTGCTGGATGAATTTATGGGATACATTTCAAAAAATTCTTGGGGAAAAATGTTGAGAATCAGCCAGGAATTGTTCTTGTGCACTGAGATTATTAATGAGTACAAGAAAAATATTGGCAAGATAGAATTCTAGAGCAAAAAACAAAGTGCGGGAAGAACTCAACGGGTCAGGCAGCATCTGTGGAGGCAAATGTACAGTCAATGTTTCGGGTTGAGACACTTCTTCTGCACCTTTCATTACCAATTTCTAAATTAGGCAAAAGGTTTATCAATAAATAACAGCAGAAAAAGATGTTTCATAATCTTTAAATTGAAACCCCAAGAGAAGTTTCACCCATCTGCTGCTGTGAAACTATGAGGGACGGTATATTAAAAGCAGCGCCTTAATGTTGCCAAATGTTTGGCAGAGTTTTAGAAGCAGAAGGATGACCAAAAAATGCGATAAAAGAGAGAAGAAAGAATAGGCATTCGCAATCCAGCCCAGTCATTGTGCTCCTGCAATTACACTTACCTTCTTTCTCATTAAAACCTCGCTAAAGCAACTGTCCCATGTTTGGCCCACATGTTATAGATAATGAGGCTCTTTCGACCACCTTGTTAGCATTTGACAGCTTGCATCTGTCAAATGCCATTGGACTACTCTGGAATGTCCATGATCAGAGACATTTAATTTTTTCCCAAATATTCTCATTTGAAAAAATTAAAATAGCTAAAATATTTAAAAATAATGTTTGTCTAAAAGCATTAATGTGTTGCAAGTTACTATGACTAAATAAAGTGAAATAAACCATTTCCTTGCTTAACCTTTTCAATCCAGGTTGAGCCCATTCCCAACCCGATGCAAAACAAAAGACTGAACGCAGAGCTCAATTGGCCCCACACTTTTGCATGACTGAGTTCCGTTCCGATCCTGAATACAGTGTATCAAACCTCCAAATTTCCCTGACTCGCATGCTGCAATGCCCAGTTGACTCTGTTTACTGAATCATAGACAAAAGGCAAGTGCATTCTTGGCTATTAAAGTCACTTAAAGCAAAAGCAGAAAAATGTAAATGAGGATAAGTTACAAAATCTTTGCATCCATCTTCACAATAGACAATACATGAATGTATCAGAGGTTTTACAGGTTGAATGGAAGAGGGGATGTTAAATTAATCTAGGAACTTAGATGTTGAAATCTTGATCAAAGCACAAAGTGCTGGAGCAAATCAGAAAGATAGTCTCACTAACTTGATTGAGATTTTTGAGGAGGTGGCGAAGGTGATCGTTGAGGGTGGGCGGCCCAACACTGGCACATGACCATTGCTCCTCCACTTTATCAAAGGAGTCTACCCCCAAATTGGAGATGAAACAGACATCATTGTTCTTAAGTTCACATGATAGGAGCAGAATTAGGCTATTCAGCCCATCAAGTCTACTCCGCCATCCAATCATGGCTATCTATCTTTCCCTCAACCCCATTTTCCTGCCTTCTCCCTGTAACCCCTGATAACCGTACCAATTGCGCTTGACAGGATTGAATATCAGCGTCACAACAGGAGAATAAGTAAGATTAGAGATGTGCAATGGCAAAGAGGTTGTAAGTGCTGGAATGGGACGTAAAAATTGACTTAAAAACCTTTGCATTTGACCTAAAATCTCTGTGGTGAATTGCAGTAACCTCTTTAGTCATCAGTCACCCTCATGAAACTGCTGCAGCAGAAGCGAAGATCAAGTCTCCCAATGGTCCTTTAAATCATGTAGTCTTGATGGATGTTTTGTTTATCAGTTTGTTTTTCAACGTGAACACATCAATGGCAAGGCCAGCATTTAATGGCCATTCCTAACTGCCCTTGAGCAGGGTCGGGTGATCCGCCTTCTTGAACCACTTCATCCTGATGATGGTAGTCCCATAGTGGGGAGACCTCGAGATGGTGGAGGAACAACAATGTATTTCTACAATAGGATGATGTGTGCTTTGTTGGTGAAGTTGCAGGTGGCAGTGTCGTAAGAACCTAATCCTCTTTTCAGGAATGGAGGAGGTTTCAGTTTTCTGCTCAGGACAATAGACAATAGACAATAGACAATAGGTGCAGGAGTAGGCCATTCAGCCCTTCGAGCCAGCACCGCCATTCAATGCGATCATGGCTGATCACTCTCAATCAGTACCCTGTTCCTGCCTTCTCCCCATACCCCCTCACTCCGCTATCCTTAAGAGCTCTATCCAGCTCTCTCTTGAAAGCATCCAACGAACTGGCCTCCACTGCCTTCTGAGGCAGAGAATTCCACACCTTCACCACCCTCTGACTGAAAAAGTTCTTCCTCATCTCCGTTCTAAATGGCCTACCCCTTATTCTCAAACTGTGGCCCCTTGTTCTGGACTCCCCCAACATTGGGAACATGTTATCTGCCTCTAATGTGTCCAATCCCCTAATTATCTTATATGTTTCAATAAGATCCCCCCTCATCCTTCTAAATTCCAGTGTATACAAGCCCAATCGCTCCAGCCTTTCAACATACGACAGTCCCGCCATTCCGGGAATTAACCTAGTGAACCTACGCTGCACGCCCTCCATAGCAAGAATATCCTTCCTCAAATTTGGAGACCAAAACTGCACACAGTACTCCAGGTGCGGTCTCACCAGGGCCCGGTACAACTGTAGAAGGACCTCTTTGCTCCTATACTCAACTCCTCTTGTTACGAAGGCCAACATTCCATTGGCTTTCTTCACTGCCTGCTGAACCTGCATGCTTCCTTTCATTGACTGATGCACTAGGACACCCAGATCTCGTTGAACTCCCCCTCCTCCTAACTTGACACCATTCAGATAATAATCTGCCTTTCTATTCTTACTTCCAAAGTGAATAACCTCACACTTATCTACATTAAACTGCATCTGCCATGTATCCGCCCACTCACACAACCTGTCCAAGTCACCCTGCAGCCTTATTGCATCTTCCTCACAATTCACACTACCCCCTGAAAGCTCCTGACAATACATGATCTGCAAACTGATGTATTTCTCTGGGATCACCTGAAGCATTTCCTGTGTCTCATGAACTTTGCAAAATTTCCTCTCAGTTTTCTATTCATATTTTTGAATTTCATAATTAATAAACCATGCACTAATCAGAACGAACAAGAGAATCTTCATTTATGCGCAACCTTTGGAATACTGGGATGCACCATAGAATTTAGTTGTAATCCAGGACCAATGAGCAGTAAATGACAGCCAACTTCTGCAAAGAAAACCAACACCCACCCATTTCTTGTCTCATCCATCCTGGTATTAAAATGACAGAGTGATATCCATAGCTTTTCAGTAATAGCTGTCAACCCAATCTACAGATTTTATTTTAGATTTTAGAGATATAGCGTGGAAACAGGCACTTTGGCCCACCAAATGTGTGTTGACCAGCGATCACACATACTCTAGCACTACCCTTGACCCTCCCCCTACCGGTTCTAAACTGTGATTAGCTGATCTTTAAATGACTCCCGCATGTCAGACATGGACTTACCCAATACCAGCTGCTCCCAATTGATTAATAATGTTGTAATATGCCCTCTCTCAATGTAGTACTTCCCTCAAGTCCAGACTTGACCTTATTCATAAATATCTCCAAACTGAAAAGTTTAGTTTAGTTTAGAGATACAGCACAGTAACAGGCCCTTCAGCCCTTTTCAGTCCCCGCCAACCAGCGATCCCCATACACTAGCACTATCCTGCACACTAGGGACAAGTTACAATTTTACCAAAGCCAATCAACCTACAAACCTACCTGCACATCTATGGAGTGTGGGGTAAAACCAGAGCACCCGAACGCAGGGGGAATGTACAAAATCTGTACAGACAGCAGCCGTAGCCAGGATCGAAGCCGAATCTCTGGTGCTGTAAGGCAGAAACTCTATCACTGCTCCACTGTGCCGCCCCAATCAATGACAAATGAAATGGTAGAAAGACTAACCTGTATATAGTGTGCTGCAATTTCTGGAGATCCCTGACGAAGATCATGTCCGTTTATCGCGAGCACTCTGTCATGCATTTGCAGTTGGCCATCTTGGGCTGCAAGAGCACCTTCAAGTAAACTGAAGATAAAAACCCCCGATTCATCAGACCTGTGGACCAGTTTTATTCCGAGTGGTTGATCAGCACTCTTGTGGAGAATCACATGGAAGCTGTCATCTCTGGAGCAGTTACTTTCAACGTTTCTTGTACATTTATATAGTTGTTCTCGGAGCACGTTCAGTAATAGGATCTGACATGGCTGCTTCAGTACCGCCAGTGCATAGTTATGGGGTACACTGCGAATGTCAGTACCATTTACCTGGACAATAACAAAAATACAAACATCATTTAGAAGTTGACCTATATTTTGTGGTAGGAATAAAAATGCAATTAACAGTATCTACTGTCAATTTCCACCAAGCGAGTGACTAAAATGCAGGCACAAGGAACTGCAGGTGCTGGTTTACAAAAAAAGATACAACGTGCTGGAGTAACTCAGCGGGTCAGGCAGTATCTCTGGAGAATATGGATAAGCGACTTTTAAAGCAAAAGTAATGAGGTTGCTTGAGGTGATGCTGTACATCTCCAACAGTTTCTATGGAAGCATAAAAGGAACTTTGAGATTTTGAATATTCAAGTTAAAATAATCTGTAAAATAATCTGAAAAATGTACACTTTGTTGCAGCAGGTCTAAACAAGTTTAAATAGCATGCATAACCATGTGCAAGGAATGTAGGGATATAGATCATGTGCAGGCAGAGGAGATAAATTTATCTCGGCATTGTATTCGGCATAGTCATTGTGTTGCATTGTCCTGTATTGTTCTATGGATTGTAGTTCACTTACATTTTTGAAGATCTTAAATACAAATGCATTAAAAATATTTATTCTTTGGTTTCTTTCTAATTTTTTTATGAAGCATACAATCAAATATTTAAGCAGTTGTTTAAAAATTGTACATTATCATGAGTATTTTTTAATATAATTAGATGTTTGGCCAAAGTTATTAGGCACAGAGATTGTCAGTTCTATGAAGGGAGCATTTTTCCAGGCTAACAGAGTGCCAATGCTTCAACACCAACCACAGTTTTAGTCCCATAAAAATCTGTTAGTATAATATTGTGTGGAAAAAAAAATTCCACAGCAAAATTTGCGGTAAACTGCCACACATGCTGTGCCACACACACATAACAAAATGTGATGAGGTAACTGTTCAAGGGGTCTGTGAAACATTTACAGGAAATATGTGTTTTAAGCAAGATTTGATGGACACGTAAAATATATTTACTATATTATGGATTCTAAGATCATTCATGGCTAGCTCTTGATATTAGACGTGTTTTATAAGAATACAAATCATTATTCTATTTAACTGGTGGCATTGCTTAAAGGCACAACATAGACTGTCTTATTGAGGGAATATTGTCTGTTCTTCAGTCACATCAGTGTCTGGGTTGATTTTTTTGTTTCTCTTTACCCTTTTAAGTGTGATTGCAAAGGTTTTTTTTTAACAAAAGTCTGATGATCTTTAACAAAACAAGGTGCTTTTTAAGTTTTAAACTTACTTTGGTTTCATTAAGATATTGTTTCAACAAATTTGCTACAATCCAATCAGTTAGTAAATGTATGCCCATAATATATTTGCTTGAAAATAAATGATTTTCAAAAATAACAGTTTTCCAAAGACATACATGTATGTCGGCAAATTAACTTGGTAAATGTAAAAATTGTCCCTAGTGCGTGTAGGATAGTGTTAAAATGCGGGGATCGCTGGTCAGCAAGGGCCCGGAGGGCCGAAGGGCCTGTTCCGCGCTGTATCTCTAAACTAAAAATTAAACATGGAGCATCATAGTACAAGATTGTACGGTACTATTATTTAATTAAACTTGCTTTTTGATTGGATCAGTAAATTGATTGCATATTAAACTGAAACTGCATATTTTAAATTAATTTTATTTAAATTTTAACAAAACAAATACATGTATGAACTCATAGTACGCGATGGTACCTACATTATAAATTTGATTATACCTGTATTGTTCTGAATTATCTCCACACCCCCACCCCCCCCCCTCCCCCCCACCCCCCAGTTAGAAAAAAGAGGAAAAAGGAGAAGAAGAAAGATAAAGAAATAAAAATAAAAAAGGAAAGAAAGAAAGAAAGAAGAAAGAAGGAAACCTGGAGACAAGAAGGAAACACTTCCGGCTAATTTCTTATTAAATTCTTTTTAGGGGTATCAAAACAATCCTAAAATTAAATATTTCCAATTCTTAATCCTAGTTTTAAAGTGAATGGGTTCCAAAGTTTCAAAAATAAATCATATTTATTTCTCAGATTATAAGTAGCTTTTTCTAATGGGATACAACTACGCATTTCTGCATACCATCTTGAAACTGCATATTTATAGGTCCTCAATAGTATTTATTCAATGGAAATGTTTTACGTTCTTGTTAAGGAAAAGCCTGCTTAGTTTTCATTTTCAAAGTAGAAATAATAAACAATATTTTAGATTTCCAGCATACAAAGAAATACTTGTAGACTGCACGGCGATGGAGAAATATTTTGTGAACATATGGCATTAAATAATTCCAGCATTCCCCACTGCTATGTTCCAAAGTGGAGCAAGGAAGTTTCTGCATTGCTTTCTCCCAACACAAAAGACTCCAGAGAACTAGCTATGAGATATTCTAGGAGCCTCTGGGATACAACTGGCAGAGCTGTAACATATACAATGCTTTGGCTTTAATCCCTTGAAACCCAAAACAATTTTAAATGTTTAACAAATGGAGGATAAAAAAGAACATTTTGGGAGTTTCTGCAGATTTTTTCATCACAGTCATAACAGCTGAACAGTGCAACAGAAATTTCACATATTTGTGTTTTCACTGTCCAAGGACATCCAAAGCACTTCACAACCAGATTCATTATTTTGAGGTATAATTATCATCATTTCAAAATTATATCATTTGGGTAAATGCTTCAGATTTGCACACAGCGAGGGTTCATAACAACAAATGAGGAACGATAAAACAAATTAATTTATTTTGGGGTCATGTCGGCAGAATAACAAAAGCAATTGGGTAGCTTCTGCTGCATATCTCATACACATGTAGAACCAGGATGGGACCCAGAACTATCTGGGTCTGCAACCATGTTAAGATAGAAACTCAACTAGATCATAAGAATAAGTAGTTCTCTTGGGATCCACTTTACTTGTCATCTCCAACTTCACACTAAGCGGGAGTAAAACGGTGGACAAAATTATTGCAAGAGTTTATATACAAGAGGTATGCTTAGAAATTCTTAATCACCAGCAAAGTGATGAAAGGTGCCATCCACAGGTGTAATAACTTGCACCTAAACAGCAATAATCTGTTCACTGAAACCTGTTGTAAGTTTTGACAGGACCATTCTGCTCTCAAACTTTTCACACCCTTGGACCACGAGCAGAATTTTAAAGGTGAGGTGAGAGTGGCACTATAAAGACAATATTGGCTATCAAGACAAAAAGGAGCCCTGGTGAAACAAAGTCAAGAGAAAAATACATAAATGATCAGAGTTATTCCCTTGTCAAAGGAAGATGGTTGTTGTTGTTATTGGAAGTGAAACAGCCCTATTGCAGACATCGCTGTACGTAGACCAATGTCCGAGGCTAAATAATTTTCACGATACGATCTGGTGTGGATATTTGCTATTGGTTGCACAATATCCACATCCACTTCTAACTCCTCTGCAAAGGTAGAGGTAAAGGTAAAGACTTAAAATTATTTTAAGCTGCAACGTTTAAGAAACATTTAGATATCCATCCTACATGGATAGGATAGGTTACGAGGGATATGGGCCAAAAGCAGGCACGTGGGACTAGTGTAGATGGGGCATATTGGTCCATGTGCACAAGTTGGGCTGGATCTGATTCCACGCTGTAAGACTCTATGCAAAATCTTGGCAACATGCACGCATATTTGTTCAGACGCATTCATCATTGTCATCACAAAAGTCCAGCCAAAGACCTCCTTCAATAAGCCAGAATCTAACCATGGTATTACCATCACCATGTTCCTCATCACTAATATATGTTTCCATCACTAACCAGAACCTCAACTAAACCAGCTGTCTAAATACGGTGGCGACAAGAGCAGAAGTTGGGCATTCTAGAGATGTCTCACATCCAAACACCCATAGCCTTTCCACATCTTGAGGCTACAGATCAGAAGTGTTTAGTTTAATTTAGTTTAGAGATGCAATAGGCCCTTCAACCCACTGAATCCATGCCAACCAGCAATCCCCTCACACTAACACTGTCCTACACAGACTAGGGACATTTACCAATTTTTACCAAAGCCAATTAACCTACAAAACTGTAAGTCTTTGGAGTGTGGGAGGAAACTAGAATCCCGGAGAAAACCCATGCCAGTCATGGAAAAAACATACAAACTCCGTACAGGCAGCACCCATAGTCAAGATCGAACCTGTGACTCTGGCTCTCCAAAGCATGAGCACAGCTCTTGAACTCAAGATGCTTGACACCAACCATAACAAACCAACACCCTTGACCTACAGCCCATTTTCCTTGCTGAACATTCATTTCCTCCTGTGCATTCTGGTTACAGTACGTACCAAAAACAAAATACACAGCAGTTACTCCCTAAGCTATTCTAACAATACCTCCCAAGCCTGCAATCTCTACCACCGACAATGCCAGCGGCACCAAGAGGACATCTTAGGCTTCCGTCCACGATGCACATCATCTAGACTTGGAAATATATCGCCAGTGCTTCATCATCACTGGGTCTGAATCCTGGAGCTCTGTGTTCAGCAGTAAATCAGTGGTTGAAGAAGGAGGCTCATCATTATTTTTGCAAAAGTATGAAGAGAGACAATAAATGTTGGTCTTGTCAGCAATACCCATATGCTACAAATAAATGTAAAAACTCCTGCAATGGCTAAAGGCAGATTTTTGAGGGGTTTTGAAAATTCCTTCCTTGGAGTCATAAAGTGCAGAGACAGGTTGTTCGGCCCAACTCTCGCATGCCGATTCAGATGCCCAATCTAAGCTTGTCCCATGTTTCTCTAAACCTTTCCTATCCACGTACCTGTCCAAATGTCTTTTAAATGCTCTACTTCCTCTTGCAGCTCATAGACCCACCTCCTTCTTTATGAAAAAGTTGCCCTTCAGGTTCTGATTAAATTTTTGCCCCTCTCACCTTAAACGCATGTTCACTGGTTTTTGATTCCCCCACCCTGGGTCAAAGACTTTGGGTATTTACTGATGCTGTACTTACTATAAGTGATACCCTTGAGCCTTGTACAACAATAACATAATGTCTCAACTTCCATAATCAATTCCCCAACCAATATGCCAAAAGCCCTCTTCAGAACCCTATTTATTTTAGTTTAGAGACACAGCATGGAAGCAGGCCATTCAGCCCACCGAGTCCACGCCAACCATCGATCACCCACTTACACTAGTTCCATATTATCCCATTTACATATCCACTCCCTACACGCTAGGGGCAATTTACAGAGGCCAATTAACCAACAAACCGGAGCACCCAGAGGAAACCCATGCAGTCACAGGGAGAATGAGCAAACGCCACACAGACAGCATCCAAGGCCAGGATCAAACTCGGGTCTCTGGTGCTGTGAGGCAGTAGTTCTACCAGCTACTGGAAACCCGGGTTCGATCCACTTTCAGGGGATGATGTACTTTTACTCCTAGATCCTTCTGCTCTTCAACATTCCTCAGGGCCCGACTGCACACTGTATAAGTCCTGCACCGATTTGACTTCCCAAAATGCAACAGCTCACACATATCTGCATTAAACGCCATTGACCATTCCTGGCCCACTTGTCCAGCTGATCAAGATCCCGCTGTAATTCTTGATAACCATTTTCACTGACTACGATACCACCTATTTCAGTGCCATCGGCAAATATACCAATATGTCTTGTACATTCTCACTGAAAGCTTCAGTTACTGTAGACATTCTGTCTGGATGGTAATCATCTTGCTGTTCCTCCACCCATGCCCTTTAATTCCTTTGCCTCTTATCTCTTGCCAACATGCCCACCAAAGTATCACAAGACATGAAAAAGCTGAGTTAACGTGGTATGCTTTGTCCACATTAGATCTCCACGAACTTTGCTGACTAATGCTACCTTTATTTGCAGGAATTATTATTGCTGGCGGGTGAGAGTGAATGAATATCCAAGACACCTATAAGTGATGCTTAACAACATTAGCAAATGTGTTGGAGAATTGCACCATCTGAAAATGCACTTTAGGAATTCAAGCCGGCACTACTGGAGGATTTTCTAACTACTTATTTTGCTGCTTGTAAAACTGCATGCAATCGGCATACACACTTCTGCTCACTGCTGTTGCCAACAGGAAGCCAGATTCAACATCTCATGTAGTGGAGGTAGAATTGAGCTCGACCTCCAAGGATTTTGTTGCAGAACATTTTATGATGTTGTCAAAGCAAAATTCTAGGTCTCAGAATACATGTCTATGAAGCACAAGGCCAGTAACAGGAATGTGTAGGAAGGAACTGCAGATGCTGGTTTAAACCGAAGATAGACACAAAATGCTGGAGTAACTCAGCGGGACAGGCAGCATCTCTGGAGAGAAGGAATGGGTGATGTTTTGGCTCGAGATCCTTCTTCAGTTTAGTTTAGTTTAGTTTAGTTTAATTTAGAGAGATAGTGTGGAAACGCCCACCGAGACCGACGCACTAGGGACAATTTATAATTTTTACCAAAGCCAATTATCCTACAACCCTGTAGGTCTTTGGAGTATGGGAGCAAACCGGAACACCCAGTGAAAGCCGATGCGGTCACAGGGAAAATTTACAGACTCCGTACAGACGACACCTATAGTCAGGATCGAACCCGGGTTTCTGGCGCTGTAAGGCAGCAATTCTACCGCTGCGCCACTGTCCTGCCCTTTTTGGAGAAGAATTATGTCATAGCCTATAATTGTTGACTGGGGCCTCATGTCTGTGTGTTCAAATACGTATTGGTGAAAAAAAGAGGTTATGAATAGCAAAAACATTGAAAGGAAAATTCTTACAATGGCCAGCGCAGATGTGGCCTGAAATGGCCATGATGAAATATAAGAGCTTTAGAGAATGCTGAAAATGGAAATAATGTGGATAGTGCTGCTGCCTCACAACTCCAGAGATCCATGTACAATCCTGACCTGGGGTAGTGTGTATGTGGAATGTGCAAGTTCTCCCTGTGAATGCATGGGTTTCTCCAAGTGCTCTGGTTTCCATCTATTCTAAAGATGCAAAACCAGGAACTGCAGATGGTAATTTACAAATAAAGACACAAGGTGCTGGAGTAAGGCAGCATCTCAGGCAGCATTTCTGGAGAACATGGATAGGTAATGTTTAGGCTTAGGATCCTTCCTAAAGATGTACTGTTTGCCAAGTTGATTGGGGTACTGAAGACAATAGACATTAGAAAATAGGTGCAGGAGGAGGCCATTCAGCCTTTCGAGCCAGCACCACCATTCAATGTGATCATGGCTGATCATTCTCAATCAGTACCCCGTTCCTGCCTTCTCCCCATACCCCCTGACTCCGCTATCCTTAAGAGCTCTATCTAGCTCTCTCTTGAATGCATTCAGAGAATTGGCCTCCACTGCCTTCTGAGGCAGAGAATTCCACAGATTCACAACTCTCTGACTGAAAAAGTTTTTCCTCATCCCCGTTCTAAATGGCCTACCCCTTATTCTTAAACTGTGGCCCCTTGCTCTGGACTCCCCCAACATTGGGAACATGTTTCCTGCCCCTAACGTGTCCAACCCCTTAATAATCTTATATGTTTCGATAAGATCGCCTCTCATCCTTCTAGATTCCAGTGTATACAAGCCTAGTCACTCCAGTCTTTCAACATATGACAGTCCCGCCATTCCGGGAATCAACCTAGAAAACCTACGCTGCACGCCCTCAATAGCAAGAATATCCTTCCTCAAATTTGGAGACCAAAACTGCACACAGTACTCCAGGTGCAGTCTCACTAGGGCCCTGTACAACTGCAGAAGGACCTCATTGCTCCTATACTGTAGATTGCCTCTATCATTGGTACATGATGCAGAAATGGAGGAGGTGAGTGGAGGGAGTTAATGGGGATGGAGGAGGAAAATTAGGATCTGCATAGAAGTAGAATGTTTCTGAAACAAATAGATGTGAGATTTTACAAATAATAGACCATGTAGCAAAGCAGATAATAGAATTTTAGCCCTGTGTCAGTTGGATAATCATGAAGCGATGAAAAAGGTTAAATTTCAAACTACTGGTCCTTCATACATTTCTTTTGTTCACTCCTGTGTACAGTCATTTTGCACGCTGGGCAGCAGGGGAGGGACAGACTGATTTGTCTAACAACTCTCCCAGCTGTGCAACAGACAGGCTACAAATAACCTGAAAGCAGAGTGTACAATTTACATTTTGAAATAATTCCACAATGGGCACTACCTCTAGAATCATGTCCCCGGGTAAAAGTCTGCCATCTTTATCGATGGCACCATCTCGATAAACGTCTTGTATAACGATATTTTCCACAGGAGTTTCACAACCTCCCACAATGCTGATGCCGAGCTTTACGTGTGAATCGGAACGGTCGATCTTAATGGTTGTAGCTTCACCATCGGGGATGAGGTGATGTAATCTCGGAGACACTGTAAATTAAAATAAAATATGATTACAGGTTGGAATACGTCCTTGAGTTATCATGTTTATTATCTCGGTACGACCTACAACACACTACTCCAAATGCAGCTCCACCAACGTCTTGTACAAATGTAACATTACATCCCAACATCTATACCCAGTAGCCCGTCTGATGAAGGCCATTGTATCAAAAGCCTTCTTGTGCATACTATCTACCTGTAACACCACTTTCAGGGAACTATGCACCTGCCCTCCTAGATCCCTTTGCTCTACAGTACTTCCCAGGGCCCTGGTACTCATTGTGAAGTCACTGCATAGTTTGACTTCCCAAAATTCAACACCTCGCACTTATTTTCATTAAGCTCCATTAACCATTCCTGAGCCCATTTACACCAGCTGATCAAGATCCTGCTCTGGTTATTGATAACCATCTTTGTTATCTATGATACCACACACTGAAGTGTCACCTGCAAACTTAGTAATCATGCTCTGTACATTCTTGTCCAACTTGTTGATATAAACCTCAAACAGTAATGGGCTTACCGATCCCTGACGCATACCACTAGTCACAGGCCTCCTGTCTGAAATGCAAGGCTATCTTTCAATCTGAAGAAGGGTTCCGACCCGAAACATCACCTGTTCCTTTTCTCCAGAGATGCTGCCTGACCTGCTGAGTTACTCCAGAATTTTGTGTCTATCTTCAGTATAAACTGGCATCTGCAGTTCCTTCCTACACATTCTATGCTGGAATATTTTGTAAAACATACACTGATCAGCCAAAACATTATGACCTGATGAGCCAAAACATTATGACCACCTGCTAATATGCTGTTGGTCCTCCATGTGCAGCCCCATATGCAGCAGGGTGTGATGCACTGTGTATTGTGACACATTCCTCCTGTGACCACCATTAAAATTTACTGTGACTTGTGCCACAGAAGACCTTTAGATTTTTTAGAATTTTTTTTTAGATTTAGAGATACAGCGTGGAAACAGGCCCTTCGGCCCACCGGGTCCGCGCCGCCTAGCGATCCCCGCACATTAACACTATCCTACACCCACTAGGGACAATTTTTACATTTGCCCAGCCAATTAACCTACAAACCTGTACATCTTTGGAGTGCAGTTTCTGTCGGTTCGGACCAGACAGGATAGCCTTCGTTGCCCTCGTGCATCGATGAGCCTTGGGCGCCAAACACCCTGTCATCGGTTTGTGGTTTGTACCTCCTCGGACCACTGTTGTAGGTACTCACCACTGCTGACCAGGAGCACCCCACAAGCCTTGCCGTTTCAGCGATGCTCTGACCCAGTCGTCTGGCCATAACAATTTGGCCCTTGTCAAAGTCGCTCAGCTCTTTACTCCTGCCCATTTCTCCTGCATCCAACACATCAACTTCAAGAGTTGTCTGTTCACTTGCTGCCTAATATATCCCACCCCTTGACAGGTGCCATTGTAACAAGATAACCAATGTTCTTCACTTCACCTGTCAGTGGTCATAATGTTTTGGCTGATCGGTGTACATCTGTTTTAGCTTCCACCCTGGCAAAACTGGCTTAGAGTTCTCCACTATTAAGCTGTTTGCATAACAATTTATATTCCTTTATACCAATTTATATTCCTCTCCACTGGAGGTATTGAATGAAAAGTGTTAAAAGCTTCTGTTACCTTCGTCTGGAAGAGCAGCAGTCTGCACACTTTCACCAGGGTCATTGTCAACAAGATTCGCATTGCTCGTCTTGCGGAGATAGCTGAAAGCACGATTTAGTTTTTTAAAGGATCTGCTCCTCACTGAAGTGCGATCAAAATGTCGGTCTATAAGAAAATAAGTTTCAGTAATATTCAGGTATTTCAAGTGAACATAAATGTAATGATAAATGCTGTCTAGAAGTGGACACAATGAGCTGTAGTTACTGGCATCTTGAGCAAAAGACACAAAATGTTGGGGTAACTCAGTGGGTCAGGCAGCATCTCTAGAGAACATGGATAGGCAATATTTCAAGTCCTGACCTGAAATTGTGCATCCATGTCTTTGAGAGATGCTTTATGACCCGCTGAGTTGTTTTCTCAATGCTACCTAGAATTCTGAAAGAGCATTTTTAATTGGCCTCTGTGCTTATTGCGTAAATCACAAATTTACACAGTTTACTTGCACTGTGAACATTGGTATTTTAATAAACCATCGACTGACAAGTACATTTTGAAATAATGACAGTGTAAGATATTGGAAATAACATTTGTCGTTTAGGCTTTCCCCTCTGCTGATACCATGGTTACCCCACGGGGCAGAGTTCAAGAGGTGCCTGCAATTCTGGTATCTTGCCCAATCGACTTTTATTGATGTGCGAACCACACGAATGGCGGGCTGTCAACAGAACAAGGCATGTTGGCATCCCAGTCATGGATCCTCCTGATATGGATGCTGAGATCCTTCTTTCTAGAGATGCTGTCTGTCCCGCTGAGTTCCTCCAGCTTTTTGTGTCTATCTTCTGAGAATAACTATTCTACCAACTCAATGGATATTAGCACTAAAAAACAAGTAATTGGGAAGTTAACTCACAAGACCAGAGAATAAGTAATGCGATGAATGCAATAATATACTTAAGAGGAATAGGTTAACATAACAGGAATCACAATTGTACGTCACATTTTCAAATACTGCATGTGCTTCGTCCTGTACATATTTCTAAGGAGTTCACACACTGTGTGCTGGCATTCAGATGCTGCTTATCAGCCCAGTGTTTACACAGTTGCCAAAATGCTACTTAGTTAACCCCATTTTTCAACTTTTGCCACATGGCCCCAATGGATTACAGCATTTCAAGCTCCCACAACGGTAGTTTTAAAATATGATGAGGATTGCTTCTCCAGAACCCTTCCCATTCATTTACTATTAGATTAAAGAAATCCAAAGTTTCTCCACATTCCTCCTACCTGTTTGATCACTTCTATTTCCTTACCGTACACTTACAAATTTTTGCAATGTTTAAGTTACAGGTGCCACGATGAGACTTACTTTTCTTTATACTATTTTTGTTGTGGGCACTGGAATTGCTCTCCGAATGGCTGCTCTCTGAGCCCGTTTCATAGGCGGGGTTTATCAGCCCCGGGTCATTAGTTGTTAAGGCCAATGGTGCGGGCAGTTGTGGGGAAAGAACCGGCACTGCCACCTCACTGCTTTCCACAGGAATCTCCGGAACTAAATCTGCTCCACCTGTTGGGGAATGCTCCTGTGACTGCTCCTCTCGTTCTCTCCATAGTCCATATTGGATCGCTCCACTA
Source organism: Rhinoraja longicauda (assembly GCF_053455715.1). Lineage (NCBI taxonomy): Eukaryota > Metazoa > Chordata > Chondrichthyes > Rajiformes > Arhynchobatidae > Rhinoraja > Rhinoraja longicauda. The sequence continues at coordinate 61,888,409 of NC_135953.1, read as the reverse complement.
CACCTAAAACATAGATTTATAAACATAAAATACCAAAAATAATTTGCTGTGAGACAAACAAAATTATTATTTACTGACTCCAACCTTGCACTGTCCCATTCACCCACAGGCTTGTGTGTGCTATGTGTACCTGCAGAGGTTTCCAGTGGCCTTGCCTACTCTGTGTACAATTGTAACAAAAGTTCCGTATATTTAAACACCTTTGCGTTATAGGCCAATGTGCCGTTTTTCTTGTTAACTATTTGCTACACCTGCTTATTAACTTTTTTTGTGATTCATGCACAAGAACACCAAGATCTTTCTGTATGTCACTCATTTGTGGTCTCTTTCCATTTAGATAATAATGTGCCTTTTGATTCCTCTACCAAAGTGCATGACTCACTCTGTTCCACCTTTGACAGGTGTGGTTGCTTTTGAGCCACTTACTTAGTCTGTCTATATCCCATTGCAGAATCACAAAATCTTCAACGTTATATGCACTTCCACTTTTTTAGGTGATCGGCAAACTTGGATACCTTGCATTCTGCCGCCTCTTCTCGGTCAATGATACAAGTAATTGAGGGCACAGAACTAATCTTTGCTGTGCTTATTGTCTAACCCTCCATTATTTCAACAGAACACTAACTCTGGCTTCTTATCATTCCCAAACAAACATTTCATCATCATCAACTGCACACTTATCTGCCATAACATTGTGGACATGGCTTATCAAAATCCTTTACCTGTTCTCCTCTTTAAGACGCTCCTTAAAACCTCTCTCTGGTCTTTAGATCATCTATTATCTTGTATAATTCAATCTCAATTTTTGTTTGATAAACCTGGTAGGCATCTCTCAGTATGGATCTGTTGCTCAATGGCATTAAGTAAATGGAATATAGTTGTATTTTTCATGTGTTCTTCCAATAGTTACTAGTTAACATAATGAATCTATGATTCCTTGTCAAATGGTGCATTTCAGAGCAATATCTAATACAACTGACAGAGAGAGACTGATTTTTTTGTAACTTATCGGGCAGAAATATCAAACAATGAAACAATGCAACTAAACAACCTTTCTTTTGCATTCAATGTGAAATAGATTACCCCATGACTAATATGCAATATTACTCATGCATAATATTTGTGCCACCTTATAATTATCTCTCCAACTGCCAATCCAACTGGAACTGTTACACGATTCTCATCTTACACCAATGTGGCAGATGAATTTAAAAACTCAGTCAAAAAGAAAAGCACTTTTCTTCCCACTTTTCTCAGCAGCTAAGTGTTCTGCCTTCTGTTATAGGTATTAATAGTTCTGAACAATGATGTTGGAAATTCTTAACTCTTTTATGCCAAAGGGATGGATATTTACTGTTTCGCTTCAGTGGCTACCGGAGTTTCACCATAATGTCTTTATTGGGAGCAAAGGTGAGCTTTGACAGGAGTTTTCTCACCTTGAGCCAACATCATTTTTGTTCCAAAAATATATTTGCTGTTACTACACCTAGTTAGAAAGACTATGCATCATGATTCAAAGCCAAACCCTGGGCCCAAGGAAGTTCAAAATTGAGTACTCAAAGGGATTATACATCCTCATGATAGAGCAAGAGATGATACAAATAAAAACAATGAATATGTATCTCTGACTGTAACAATTTGAAATATGAGATAATGGAATACGATTCTACTTGATAAATATGCTTACCTAATCTCAATTTGTTTAGTTTAGTTTGGTTTATTGTCACGTGTACCGAGTGAAAAGTTTTTGTTGCATGCTATCAAGTCAGCGGAAAGACAATACATGATGACAATTGAGCCATTTACAGCGTCGAGATACATGACAAAGCAATAACGTTTAGTGCAAAGTAAAGCCAGCAAAGTATGGATAGATCCGAGATGAGTTCAAGAAAATCATAGTTAAAGCAAGAAATGTTGCTGTGGGAAAAGAGACGTAAGTTTGTGGAGTGATTGTAATCTATGATTGCAGATCTGCTTCTGTGGCCAGCACGCATATAGTCACTGGATTGGGTGCCATCTTGGAAGCAAGAATAGATTTGTCAAACCCTATGTAGCTAGCAGTAAAAACCTGATGAATATCCTCTAGAGTAATAAATAGATCTGTCAATTCATATCAATATTATCAACTATCATCAACATGAAAACCAGAAAATGCTGGAAATATTTAACAGGTCAGGCTGCACCTGTGAGAAGAGAGACAGAGTCAACATTTCAGTTTGGAGATTCTTCATCAGAAATCTGACGAATTTCAGGTTTCCAGCATTTGCAGTTCTTCGGATTTTCATTTATGACATGAAATTTAACTTAGTTGGTCTCTTCACAGATGCTGAGTATTTCCAACATTTTCTGTTTTCATTTCAGCTTTCTAACATCTGCAGTATTTTGTGTTTCTATAAATAACCTGCTTTATTCAAACACACCAGCACAATCTTTGTATTTTTTTAATTGAAATACTTAAATATAAATGTTTATAAACTAATGTGACTTTTACACATTTCCAGTGTCAGGTATACTTCCTGGTAACCTGAGGATATAAAGGCAATCATATATAATGTGAAATAACTCTAAGAAAGATTTACAAGAAATCACTGTAAAATGACTAATATTACTTCATTTTCTTCTCCTGCAAATAATCTCTCATTATTGGCTCCTGTGCTTATAATGGTTTTTTAATTTTGGTTCTTAGTTTACTTTAGTTTGGTTTAGTTTATTGTCACCTGTACTGCACAGTGAAAAGCACAGAATACTCTCAACTAGTGGAAATATCTTCTCCACATCCACTCTATCTAGGCCTTCGTTTATTGTCACGTGTCCAGAGAAAAGCTTTTGTTGCGTGCTATTCAGCCAGCGGAAGGACATGATCACAATCGAGCTATTCACAGTGTACAGATACACGATAAGGCAATAACTGCTTGTACTTCCCATTTTCTCTTACTCACCTTCAATTGTGTAACAAGGTTTGAACATTCTCGTGCTCTATTTCTATGCCTATAACTCGAAGCACAGCTGTGTGTTCCACATTGGTTAATAAGCTTATGGAAAACTTTTAGTTGCTTCTTTATAGAATTAGGATCCCAGCAGGAAAGAAAATCAAAATGGCACAATGAACGGTTACTGTGTTTCAAGTTCATGGCCTTTTTCTTCAAGTACATTTCCTTTCTTGTTATTCTGCAGAGTTCTCATCAGAACCTTAACCTTAGGGCACATTCAAATATTCAAAATGCAGCTTTTGCATAACTTGCCTTGGACACTGTTGTTTTCTATTATTATAGACGTTTCTACCAACGACAGGGATCTTGGAATGAATGGTCAATGATACCATTGAAATCTTACATGGTATATTTTGATATGATTGAAGATAGACGTTATAAATTAAATGATATTGCACGCAGTATAAAAGATCAGTTTTAAAGGCTGCAGTAACTAGAGAAGACATATACAAATATTTGAAAGTAGCAGAGCAAGTTAAGAAGTCCCGGGGCAAGTTATATTTTACACACCAGAAAAGGTGCCGCGGGGGGTGGTGGTTGAAGTAGTTACATTCGTGGCATTTAAAAAACTTATGGATAAGCAGGGAATGGAGGGATATGGGTTTTGTTCAGTTAGATAAGTGATGGTCTTGGCATCATGTTTGCACAAATATTGTGGCCCGAAGAGCTTGCTCGTCCTGTACTGTTGTGTGTTCTAAGAAAGTTGTTGAACTTTGTATTAACAGAGGCAAAGAGTAAAAATAAGAAGAAATACTAAGTTTTCATAACCACTGGTCAGATTCAAGCTGGAAAATTATTAGCCAATCTGGGTATCACGCTTTTGAAAGTGCACCACCGTTTTGAAGCCAGTGCAAAGCGATGATCCAAGGGATGCAGTGGTGAAGGTGTGGAATTCTCTGCCTCAGAAGGCAGTGGAGGCCAGTTTGTTGGATGCTTTCAAGAGAGAGCTGGATAGAGCTCTTAAGGATAGCGGAGTGAGGGGGTATGGGGAGAAGGCAGGAACGGGGTACTGATTGAGAGTGATCAGCCATGATCGCATTGAATGGCGGTGCTGGCTCGAAGGGCTGAATGGCCTACTCCTGCACCTATTGTCTATTGTCTATTGTCTATTATCAGGAGAGACTGGAGAACTCAGGAAAGTTCTGCTTAAAATAAAGGATTTTGAGGAGATTTGATAAATCACAAATCGTTTTGAAAGAATTAGGCCAAGCAGTATTCAGAACCAGAAAGGTAAGTAGTCAGAAGACACAGGTTTAGTGAAAACTCTGAGCCAACGCGTGGGGACCAAAAAGTGTGCAGTAAGATGCAATCTGAAATATATTGCCTGCAAGGAAACTGGTGGTATGTGTTATATTGGCTGCAAACAATTGTTACTTTAAGGTTGCCTTAAATGTAATGATGGTCTCATGTGATAAACTGCTTTTCTGGATTGCTCGTTTTGCCTTACATGTACAGGTCTTTAAAATTTGCAAAGGGCTTCAACTGGAGTCAACAAAATAATATTTTCCAATCAATTAGATTCAATAATAATTTTCATAAGGAAATGGTATAAATGCTTGAAAGGGAGAAAACTAAAACTCCACAGGGGTATATGAAAAATCAGCAGGGGGCAGTAATTGTGTCATTCTGTGATTCTATTATAACAAACACCGTAACAACCACCCTAATCATCATATTTGAATTTTAGAGGCATGTTGAGACTCTAAATACAAAAGCATCCAAACTCTGTCTGCTTGCCATCATTGCTAACAGGATCAACACCTGCACACAATGATCATCTGATAGCAGTACAGGATTATGCCAGTTCCACATTTTAGACTGTAAACTGGGAAAGCGTCCAGAAACCATTGAAGGTCATGAAGACTATTAGTACAACTCCTTCCCAGCTGGCACCAAACCTATGTAGATTTTCCAGCATCAATAGGAGGTGGGATTTCTTTAGTCAGAGGGTGGTGAATCTGTGGAATCGATATTTTTAAGGCGGGGATTAACAGATTCTTGATTAGTAAGGGTGTCAGAGGTGGGGAGAAGTCAGGAGAATAGGGTTGAAAGGGAAAGATAGATCAGCCATGAATGAATGGCAGAGTAGACTTGATGGCTGAATGGCCTAATTCTGCTCCATGAACTTATTAGGTGCATTAGCTCAACAGTACTGGCCACATGTCTAATGCTCTTCAAATACCAGAAAGTGATGTCATCTGCATAAAAGCATATCATGCACATGTATATTTATATTATTCAATGTGCCTCTGCTACACTGCTAGTTTAGATTTATTTAGTAATAGACCAAGTGGACACGTTGGGCCCAAACCTCTCCTGCATTGGTGCAGTACCCTCTCCCCCCCCCCCTAGTGGTAAGCTAGTGGCCACGGGTTGAGTGAAAAGTGAATAGGGATCTTCAGAGAATGGGTGGGACCGATGATGAGCATAAATGTGGTGTATGTTTTAATGAGCTGCGAAAGATTGAGAAGTCGAAGGTACTTTGCTCTGTAGACATTCCTGAGAGCAAAGAGAACCGAGGAGATTATAGGAAACATATGGAAACAGGTCCTTCAGCAACCCGAGTGCACACTGACCATTGATCACCTGTCCATGCTAGTTCTACGTTACCCAACTTTCTTGTTTACTCCTTACACACTAAGGGCAATTTTCAGAGGCCAATTAACCTACAAACCCACATGTCTTTGGGATTTCAAGATATATGCTTTTAGAATGCACAATTGGATACCCAAAGAGATGGTGGGCAAAGATCTTGTCTGTTTTAAGGCTTTGTCTGAAAGGTACAACTTTGAAACCTCTTTAGTTTGGGTGCTGCAATATTTTTTGGCATGGGGCATTATCTTTGAATGGCGATTGTTAGATAATCCAATAGTTTGGCAGAATCATGTGGTAATGCATATAAAGGTGATACTCCCAGATGTGCAACTTTGTTGAGAGTTGAGAGCATCAATGAAGAATATGGTTTATAATGTTGCTTAAGGTAGGAGCATTTTATGAAACCCAAGGATTGCAGCATTGACTGAGGGTACAGCAGTGGGAGTTGCATGCACATTGACTGTAGGGCAGTAGGTAAAGCAACACTGCACCATAACGGAAGAGAGTCTTGGGTGGAAAATGCTCACAGTGCAAAAAGTGAAGTAGATTAATATAGGTATTGTAGCAAGACCATTTCAATCATGTTTTGTATGGTTCTGCTGTGGAGAGGAGATGATGAAATTCATCACTGATTTCACTGTAGCAGCCCACAAAATTTGGTCGATTGAGGAAAAGGATGATGAATATCACAACTTCAGACATGGCACAAAACTCATGTCTACTGGGAGGCAATGAGCCCTGCATTCTTATATTCTTCTGAGACCTGGACAGCAGAAATCTCAAAGCAATCGAAAAGCACCACCAACTCTATTGCTGTATAATCCTCCAAATTCTCTGGAAGGACAAGCAAATCAACATCAGCATACTTTCCCAGTCCAATACCCTCAGTATTATCGCCTAATCACTCTCTATTAGCTACGTAACCAGGCACGTCATCTGCATACCCAACACTGTAGTCGTGAAACAATGATTCCATTATAAACTCTCTCATCTCTCATGTGGGCAGAGGAAAAAATTTAAGGGCCTGTCCCACTTCGGCGATTTTTAAGGCGATTACAGGCGACTAGGCTGTCGCCGCTCGGTCACTGGTGTGTCGCCGGTGTGTCGCGGGCATGGTCGTGAGTAGTCGCCAAAAAGTCGTAGCTTTTTTCTGGTCGCCGCAGAATTTTCTCCCTGCTCTAAAATTTTCAGCGACTGCTAGCTTGACGACAATGATCGTAGCTTGTCGCCTCCTGTCGTGGGCGCTGTCGTAGGTTGTCGCCAGGTGACTTTGGTTGTCGCCGGTGCTGATCCACCTTTTATAAGAATTTTGTTTGTTTGAATAAAGTAAATTTTGGACATTTTGACCAATGATTGATGTTTGAAGTTATTGTATTTCAGAGTAGTTTCTCATGGCATCTCTTTCAAATATTTTAATTTCACTTACTTTGACCAATAAAACAAACACAAACCCAAGCATCGCACTGCATTGAAAAGCGAACTCCTTTCATTTATTTTGACATTGCACTGCATTGAGTCTCTTCAGGGACAAGGGCTTCAACAACACAGACCTCTTCTTGGGCTTCTTCTTCCCTATTCTTCTTGTCCTTCTGTCTTGCAGAATTTTAAGCATGAGGGCCGCTGCAAGCAGCAGGGCTTGCATTTGATCTAAGAGCAATGCCGTCATATGTTGCTTCGTGGCAGTCATGATGCAGAATGATCGGACACCCTACCCAAACCTATTTCTGCGCCAATATTACGTGAAATGGCTACCCCCGTTGTCATCAGTTGTGACCTGACAGGGTCGTAGCTTGTCGAGGGTGGAGGTAGGTTGACTTTGGTTGTTGTAGCTTGTCGTAGTCGCTGTCGTAGGTGGACGTCCTAAATTGGGACGACTGGGTCGCTTAGGTAGTAGGTTGTCGTAGCTTGTCGTAGTCATTGTCTTAGGGTTAAAAAATTTGAAGGTTTTTCGGCGATCTGCTACGACTTTGACAGTCGCCGGCAGTCGCCTTAAAAATCGCCGAAGTGGGATAGGCCCTTAAAGGGTATGCTGAAAGCTTCCCTTAAGAAATGCAACATCACCACTGATTCCAGGGGACCTCTGGGCCATGACTGCCTGGATGCAATGATGGATGCTCAATTCACTGGCCCACGAGTAGCCGGAAGGGCTGTGAGCTCTGATGGTTGGGTTCTGTGCACTGGAACCCATCAAGAGAGGGAGGGTTGGGACATTAGTTCCCACAATGTGAAAGGCCAAGCAGTGAAAAGATCCAGTGTCCACGGGGAAAGCTGTGATTTGAAGCAGACCGAGTATGAAGGTAACATTTAAAAATCAAATCAAAATATTTTGTAAGTACTGTTAGTGGACAGGCTATTAATCCATTTTAAACAAATGATGTTATATTAGATATACCTTATTCACAGTTTTGCAGAGTTTTAAATAACCTTTTAGTAAAAGATGTGAGATCTTCCAAATATAAACCTGATTAATGAACATTCATTGGGTTTATCAGTTTCAGGAGTACATCTTGTGGAACATCTTAGAATCCAGTGCTGATTGTGCACTGTAAATAGTTATTTGTTTTATATTATATATAAATAGTTAATTGATAAAATAATTATATATATAGTTATTTCGTAGGTAGGTTTGTTTTTGGTGGAAAATGTTGAGTGTGTTTATACTCTAAGAACTGTGTACACCATGTGGCATGATAGACTGTTAGTCTCGGCCACTGTTCATTGGGTGTACTTAGTCATCAATAAAGGATGTTTGGATAGAAGTCTCATCCTGTTTACATGGCTTCTGAACAGCAATCCAGAGAAGAACCTGCAGATGCTGCTATTTTCAATGGTCGCATTGGAGGAAGCGTGCAGCAAAAAACACAGATGCCGGGCTACAAGTGTGGTTTTGGTGTCAACATGAAACTCTGACTTTGTGTGGGATGGTATGAACAATTAGTTCAAATTATCATAGAGCAGAGGCCATTTTCAGGCTTGGTCAGTGCTTAGAATCAGTAGATAACAACTCAAGGAAAAGTTCTAAAACAGACTATTTTCACAGTAACAAACCCATTCCTTGACAAGTTCAAATAACTAAATTGCATTAAAGGAGCATGTAAAAACATAGCGCTGAATATTCCAAAAATAGTGAACGGTCAAGAAAATGGAAGTAACAGGAACAAAAGGAACTGGAGGAGGAACTGAGAAAAAAGATTCAGCACAGACGTGCACACATTATGTAGAGTGAATCAATGGTAGAATTAGTCTGCTTAGAAAAAGAGAAAGGAATAAAAGGCACGAGGAGAACAGAGAAAGAAACGGCACAGGCATTCACAGATTATGTAGAGTGAGCTCCCAATGTCCTCAGTGTGGTCTGGGTGCAGTCCAGTTTTCTAGCTGTTTACAAGCCTTATTATCCTCCATCCAAACAATGTTCTATATTAATTTATGTTATTCCAGTTATTAAAACAAGTTTGCAAATATCCAATCTAAAATGGTTGCTATCACAGTTCTTGTTAACATAAACATCAGTGCCCAGAAATTATTTATAGGACTGCACCTGAATAAACTGGTCAGTGTTTGCCTAATTCCATTGCTGATGTAGTGCTTTCTTTGGCCTTGAAATGCAGCTGCATATGCTTAAATAATACAAGATGTAATTTAATGTTACAATAGGTTTTATCTTGCATTCTTTATATCTTACAAAATTAGTTAGAAAAGTAATTATGCTGCCGAACAAAATGTGGTTCAGTAAATGTCAATGGCTATTATTCAATTCCAGAAAAGTGGATTGGGAGGCCAGATAAAACTTCAATGTGGATCTATTGCAGTATTTTTCCTTAGTGCCAAAATGCACAGAGGCCTTCAATTTGGTTGTCACATGTGTTAAAGGCCCTGCTCTTTGGTGCAGTAGCTTTATTAAAAGCAGAGGGGTTCTCATCAATGAAGGCAAAACATTTAAGCTTCAAATCCCTGCTTCCCCACCCCCACCCCTTCAGGCCAAGTAAAATTTGTCTTTACCAACCAAAAACAATGGAAAGTGCAGTGTAGTACTACTCAATGATTCTTCTAGCAACTGACTTGTTGTCTTCCTGTATTCTAAGCACCTGAACTATTTTTCCAGCTTAAAATAATGTTAAAGGTATATAATTTTCACTGATCCTCTCAGCCCAGCTGATCTTCTGACCTCATGATCATTCCCATATTTTAGGTAGGCTTCCAATCTCTGTTGGACTGCTATTGTGAATAGAGTGAATGAGTTATTCAGCACAGAATCTCAGGTCTGTCACTGCGCAAGAGAGTTGGCTGCTATTAGATGGCTGGTGAAAGATTCTGTGTAAGGCATTCGACACACTTTGCCACCAGGAACAATGAATGCAAACTGAAGATGGATCTCGAACCTAAACATCACATTGCTTTTCTGCAGAGATGCTGCCTGACCCGCTGAGTTACTCCAGCATTTTGTGTCTATCTTCAATGCAAACCCTCCCATCCTCATCATTTAACTTAATTGGGGGCTTAACAGCTATTCTTTATACCAACTGTTAGCATTTAAAATCAAAAAAGTCGCTGAGCAAATCTATAATCTTTCCCATTTACAATTCTCTAGGAAATAGTGTGGGCGGCAGGAGAGGTGGTGGTTTGGGGAGGGAATGGATTTACGAAGGGGAAATCATGGTTGACTAATCTTCTGGAATTTTATGAGGATGTAACTAGGAAAATTGACAGGGGAGAGCCGGTGGTTGTGGTGTACCTCGACTTTCAGAAAGCCTTCGACAAGGTCCCACATAGGAGATTAGTGGGCAAAATTAGAGCACATGGTATTGGAGGTAGGGTACTGACATGGACAGAAAATGGTTGACAGACAGAAAGCAAAGAGTGGGGATAAATGGGTCCCTTTCAGAATGGCAGGCAGTGACTAGTGGGGTACCACAAGGCTCAATGCTGGGACCGCAGCTATTTACAATATACATTAATGACTTGGATGAAGGGAATAAAAGTACCATTATCAAATTTGCAGATGATACAAAGCTGGGTGGTAGTGTGAACTGTGAGGAAGATGCTATGAGGTTGCAGGGTGACTTGGACAGGTTGTGTGAGTGGGCGGATGCATGGCAGATGCAGTTTAATGTGGATAAGTGTGAGGTTATCCACTTTGGTGGTAAGAATAGGAAGGCAGATTATTATCTGAATGGTGTCAAGTTAGGAAAAGGGGACGTACAATGAGATCTGGGTGTCCTAGTGCATCAGTAACTGAAAGGAAGCTTGCAAGTACAGCAGGCAGTGAAGAAAGCCAATGGAATGTTGGCCTTCATAACAAGAGGAGTTGAGTATAGGAGCACAGATGTCCTTCTGCAGTTGTACAGGGCTCTAGTGAGACCGCACCTGGAGTACTGTGTGCAGTTTTGGTCTCCAAATTTGAGGAAGGATATTCTTACTATTGAGGGCGTGCAGCGTAGGTTTACTAGGTTGATTCCCGGAATGGCGGGACAGTCATATGTTGAAAGACTGGAGCGACTAGGCTTGTATACACTGGAATTTAGAAGGATGAGAGGGGATCTTATCGAAACATAAGATTATTAAGGGGTTGGACACGTTAGAGGCAGGAAACATTCCCAATGTTGGGGGAGTCCAAAACCAGGGGCAACAGTTTAAGGATAAGGGGTAGGCCATTTAGAACGGAGATGAGGAAAAACCTTTTCAGTCAGAGAGTTGTAAATCTGTGGAATTCTCTGCCTCAGAAGGCAGAGGCAAATTCTCTGAATGCATTCAAGAGAGAGCTAGATAGAGCTCTTAAGGATATGGAGTCAGGGGGTATGGGGAGAAGGCAGGAACAGGGTACTGATTGAGAATGATCAGCCATGATCACATTGAATGGCGGTGCTGGCTCAGGGCCGAATGGCCTACTCCTCCACCTATTGTCTATTCTATTGGAATGTCAGGAGGGATTGTGGAGGTGTGAGTATGCACTACTATGAACATTCAATACTACACAAAATGCAACACCATTTCATTTTCTGGACAAGAATTTGGCTTGGCTCTAGCCTCATCTATATCAGCCTAATCATTTAGAATTCAATAAAATAGACTTTGGAAAGAATTAATCAGAATATATAGAAACATAGGAAAAAATGGGTATTTGTTTTAAAAATGCACGTATTGCAGGCATCTGACGAAGGTGTTTGAAAATAAGAAAATGAACACTGGTAATTTCGGCAGATTTTTATTTCAGGTACATTAGACAGGATCATGCATTATTCCAATCAAGAGCAGAACCACGTTGGATGTCAAATCATCAGTCTTTTCCAAAAGGATGTTAGACTAATGAAACTCATTTCCATTCATATAGTGAATAGATATTGTCTGCAGAAAATACAAATATGATCTGGAAAACAAGCTCCTGGTATTCTGCACATCATGGCCAACAATTGATATGTTTGAAGAGGAATTTTTGAGGTTTTGTTTTATTGAAGTGTCAGGAATTTTTATTGGAATGTTTTTGGCCCTCTGGGTGATTAAATGGCTGCTTTGGTTGTTGGTGGTATGCCAAATGTTATTTGTAGACACAATGCTTTTTAGAATTTTACTCAAGCTCTAATAGACAAATATTTCATCTGATATTTAAAATATCACACTTGGGCCACCTACGCAACCTAAAGATACTATGGTTCCATGGTGAAATGTATTTGAACTTAACTAAAACACACAATCTCACAATGAGAGCCTCAAATCAGGGATAGGAGTCTTTTGCAAAAGTTCTGAAGTAGCGTTTCTGATCCAATTTTATTACATATATTCAATTTTTTTAAAAAGAAAGTTGTTTCCTTGGACAGATTATTTCACAGGCGCTTCTAAAACTGAACAACTATTGTAATGCATGAGGTCTTTAAACTGATCTAGAATCTTGACAAAGTTAGAGAAAAATATAGCAGTCTCACCAGAGGAAGAAAAAGTTTTGTCTGAAGCTGCATTCAGTAAAAAGGCGTAAGGCAGCCATTTATAGTGCAACATCTGCAGTTGCTGGCATTCATTTGTGTAAGACTACCAGGTTTTTGGTTCCAGAATCAACAACAGAATGCAGGAATGGGTCTGTGGGCCTCCATAAAAAAGCTTAGAAACTATTCTTCATGCAGCCAGAATTGAAGGCTGCATGCCTGTTATTTTTTAAACCTAATGTTAACTGGCCTTATTCACATTTTGAACATTATTTTCATGAATTTCCCTTTTATTTCCTGAGAAAAACTTAGCATCTGGTCACTGAATATCAAGGCCAACTAATTTTTAGTGCACATTTAATCTAATTAGAATGGTTGAAGCTTTTGTTGGATAATATTATAGGATCTGCACCTTCTCAAGTTCCCATGTCTGCTCATTGTGAACCCACTAACTTGGTGGGTGAGAACAAAAACATTATGGACTCAACTCTTCAGGGTCGTCAAAAAGTTATACATGAACAAATATAAATGTTTTATTGGGCGATTACACAAATGACCAATAGTTCAATTTTATTTCAATGCAAACACAGAACGGATTATTTTTCAATCCAGTTTCTCCCTTTGTCTACCTTCGATTTAAACCAGCATCTGCAGTTTTTTTCCTACAGTTTCTCCCCTGACCCAGAGCCAGACTTGCTTCAATGTATACGAAAATCAGAAAATGTTATTCTAAATTGGATCATTTTGCAAATGCAAGACTGAAATCACTTTGTTTCACACGGTTCTTAATTTTCTCAAATAAAATTGAGACAAATATTGTTTGTTTTCACTAAAACTTCAAGCCAGAGTGTGTAGCAAAAGCTGAAAATTCCACCGAGGATTCACAAACAGTAATGCAATAGCCAGCAATCGTTCTTAGACAGTCATGCATTCTTTACAATAGATTTTAAAACATCAGAATGTTAAAACATTAATGCTCATGCATTAATTAAGCTGAAATGATGGTCCAGTAAGTCACAGCCTCAAGGATGACCACATTTTCAGCATTACCCAACAATCTGCAAAAATGACAATTAATTTAATTGGTAAGGACACAATGTCCACTGATATTCAAGTTCAGTGTAAATTTAAAGACCGTCAGTTCTGTTTAACAGCAGCATCCTCAACATGATTCCAAGGGATGGGGTCGGAATGTGTGACAGAGCAAGAGAGAGGTCAAAATGAGATCTCTACTCCTATGATTTTAAAGTGAATGCAACTTGAATTATTAGAATTTGGGCTAACTCTGCCAACAACAATAGAAAGTAGAAAATACTTTGGCAGCAAATACAGTCAGCAGATACTTGTATAGTGACCTTGCTTTAGTAATGCAATTGTTCACTCGAAGGTGTCATGGAAAAATTACTGTTTGAGCATTAATCTTATTTTTAGCTTCATTAGTATGATATGGCATTTTCATTGCTAATTTGCAATCAACAAAAAAAAAAAAAGAATCAGCCACGTATTTAACTGGGAGATTATTTTCCTGGCTGAGAGAAAACAAGATTCAGAACACTAGGATGGGGCATTTATTTATTATTATAGGCCCGTACAATCTTTGAAATAGCAATTCAAAACAACTCCACCCTCAAATAAGAGGGCGGAGCTGTTTTGAATTGCTATTAGATCTTTCTAACTAGAACTGTGCCAATTTTCCAAAGGAATCTGCTGGTATGCAGATGTCAAGTGCCACATAGCACATGACAAAGCAAAACCACATGGTTTACAAAATAATATAACAGTGATATTTAAAATGCAATACTGCATCTAGTCCAAGCAACCAAATTAATCAACTGATTAGAAACTGCCACATTAAGCAGTTTAGATTTTACATTTTGGACATTTTTGACAGGGCTGGGTTAATTGACACTGCCCTTTGGCTTTTCTGAATAGAGAGTCCTTGGTGTCCATAAGGTCAGCTAGATCATCAGGCTGCTTTCCACTTGCAATAGCAACTGCACACAGAGGGATAATCAGTTTCATCAGCCCTGGGGTCAGACAGGTGACAATCAACTAACAATCAAAATAATAAGCTTCTCATGACTAGTTGTTTCCTGTAACCTCAGACAACTGGAGCAGTTCTGAAAATGGTTTCAGATTCCCAGTTTCTCAGACGTCCTACACATTCCCCTTCTGTCGCAACTGCATAAAACTGAATAGAACAGGCCAGATCAATTGCATTTCGTTAAGAGTGTTTTGTCAAGCATTACCATTTTGATTAAAGGCAGTCAAATGAAAATAAATCAAATTATTCAAAATCATGCATTTGGAGAGCAGCTTGCAGTATTTTATGCAAATTAATGTTTTGAAGTAAGTATGTTTCTATCCCACATGAAGTTTAAGAACAAACTATTCCAAGAAAGGAGAACATCCAAACTGCTTCATCTGAAAGAAGAGGTGCTGTTAACCTGGAACTGATCACTATTCTGCATATGGATTAAGGACAAATAAAATCAATCATTGCGCTCTTTGCAGATAACACTTATTTATTAACTCTTTTGGTAAGGAGGTCACATATATGCGCTGTGCTGCTGTTGGGAAAAGTAGGTGTAGGCTGTGATGTTCCCCATGTTAAGTGAGCTAACACTAATTGAAGGTCACATGTGGAAAATGCTGACTGAATGACAGGAACTAGGATGCATGAATCTGCACTGCAATAAGGACATCAATCTCTTTGGAGAGGAACAAATTGAGACAAGGAAACGGTGCCATTCAATGAGGTAATGATATATTACATGGGGACCAGAAACTGATTTTTTCCATTAAAATAACTTATCCAAGAATCCAGGTTCTTTGGAAGAGTAAAAATGTACAAATTTCCTTGCATTAATTGTTTCAGCCTAAATGGATTTGTCAAACGAATGAACCTGTAAGATCACGAACAACCCGCCAATAAATTAACAGTTTACTTCAAATACAATCATTAGGTATACTGATCACTATTTTTCAGCTGCAATCAATTTTTACAGCAGTCCACTGCTTTGGTTGTTTGGGAATTATGAATATTTTCAATTTTATTTACATCTTTTAACCCCAAACATATTGTGAGATCTAATGTGAACTCAGCGGTGATCTTGGATAATAAAGAATGAAATCTGACCGTTTTCTCCGATTCCTGGAAGATATTTTTTACCCAACCTCTTGAAACCAATGCCTAATCATGAGGCAAACTTTTCTCTTGCAATAAATGTGTTCACGGCCATTACATCATATCTGGGCATAGAGGGAACTTTCCTGCAATGTTTGACATTAATCACACATCATTAAAATCACACTTCATTCATACATTTAACTGATATTTAAAAAAATATCCTTTGGGTATGCACACTGCTCAAAAGCTGAGACTCATGCACCAAACATGGACTTGGTGTTCTACATTATATTTCAGAATTCATTATTTGCATTTGTCAAGTACAAATTTCGCTTATGAATGGATAATTGTATGGAAAGTGTGCAAATGAAATGTTGTGACGAAAGGGCCAGAAAATGGGGAAGGCGGTCAATAAAATTAGTGAGGCATTAAAATAGTTGGGAGAAGATGTCAGAAACAGATGAAGTGTGGACAAGATTTACAATAGATACTGCTTACTAAAGCAAAATCCTTTATGACTTGAAAAAAAGAGAGGAGCCACAATTTATGGTACCAGCTGTTCCTAAATTTGGAATCTTCAGAAGATGTAAAGGCAAATCCGGAGCAATGATCAGGCAACAACCTACATTATATGCATATATACATATATTAAATAAAACTACTGAGAAATATGGAGTTTTACAGAATGTGTACATACTGATTGGATGTGTTTTAATGACTAGTGTCACAAACAGAATAAAAGTTAAGAACAAACTCACCTAACTTAAAAAAGCAGATAAACTTTGCGTTTTTCTTAATTCCTAATACAATTCAACTTATTGCAAATAAGAGCAGATGGGGAAATAATTTTGAATTTCTCATTTAAATTCAACCAGAGCATGTTTTCACTCCGTACAATTACCAATACAAACGATTAACTCTGGAAAATTTCCAAAGGATTTACATAAAGAGGATGGTTGCAAAGTGAGTAGGGACCCACAGCTTCAAAATGATGTTCTTCATGGGGTCCAGGGTATTATGCTGATATGAATATGTCTTGCAGGCTACTCAACACTCCACTGTGCAGTAAGGGGAATACACAAGTAGACTGTGGGCCTGGGTTGATGATGGGAGGGTTCTAGTGGAGTTGTCTAGATGTGGGAGAAGATTGAGACAGCAGTTAGAGAAGACCGAGTCAGATTGGGTGTGATGAAGGATCCAGGTCAAGTCTGATGTTGGCTAGTATGGGTAGCAGTGGAAGGGGAGGATAAGGGTCCAAAGAGGGATGGAGCTTCACAGTGATGTAGCTGGTAGAGCTGCTAGATCACAGTGCCTTGGCTTCAATTCTGATCTCTGGTGCTCTGCGTGGAGTTCACAAGTTTTCCCTGTTGCCACATGGGAGAACATGGGTGATCTGGTTTCCGAGGATAATCCCAAAATGTGCTGGTTAGAACATTAATTGGCTTGTAAATTGTCACCAATGTGCAGAGGAATGGTAGAACATAGGGAGAGTTCATGGGAATGTTGGGATAATAGTAAGCTCTATAACGTGACAGATTGTATCTTACTAACGATTTAAATTTTTAAGAAGGTAATTGATGGGAGTAGGGTAGTGGATTTTAGCACGGAATTTGATCAAATCCACCATGGACGGCTGATCCAGAACATTGAGATGCACATATTGACAGTGACTTGATTGTATGGATTCAGAATTGGCCCATTGAATGGCCTCATCTTGTGCGATTCTATTCTATGTGCTATGTCCATATTAATGTGGTTCTAAATGAGCATTTAACATCTCATTTCCCACAAGCAGCGTAATACATTCATGTTAAATTATAAAGCTTGTCGCCTTGGGACAGAGTTCTCATTATCATATCATTCACCTTCCTTATCTTGGTCCAACCCCACAATATTTAAATCACAATTTTACAAAAATCAGCCATTGTGTTCATTGCATTCAAACAAGCCCCATTCCTCATTTTCACTTTGATACAGCTTATTCTATACACCAACTAAATGGTTTTGAGCTGCTCTACACTTTATCTGTTCCCGTTCCCATATCTAACTACCTCCGCACCATTGAGTATCTCCACCCACTTCCATGCATCTGCTGCAGAAAACTGTTCTACTGTTTAATTCCCTTGGAGCCTTGGTCGCCAGATTGGTAAACTACTCCAGTACACTAACCCTCTAAGATTCAATGTTTCTTCAGTTATAGATTCTCCTGAATCCAGCATGGTCTTCTTTCTAATATTGCCTCTTCAGCCATCTAACCCTATATGGGGAAAAAACAGTGCTAGAGGAGCTCAACAAGTCAGGCAACATCTGTGGAGAAATGGACAGGTGATGTTTTGGGTCACGAACCAATTTCTCCACTGAGATGAAAACAAACATAGCAGCAATGGAAGTGCTGGAGACTGAAGAGTCCCAACCCTCTTCCAGCACTTTGGGTGTTGCTCAAGAATCCAACATCTTGCCGGTCCTTGTGTAACCCTCTTTGGAATTCTCTTCCTAACCCTCACCACCTCAAGCACTTTGTGTAGGAAGGAACTGCAGTTGCTGGTTTATACTGAAGACAGACACAAAGTGTCAAAGTGTCCAGTATGAAGAAGGGTTCTGACCCGAAAGATCACCTGTATTCCTTTTCTCCAAAGATGCAGCCTGACCCGTAGAGTTGCTCCAGCACTTTGTGTCTAACCTCAAACGCATTTCCTTTCTTTAAATTTTATCACTCTAGTCAACTTTCTGAACATTTGCTTCATCAGCACTGTTAACTTTTATTTAATTTCACTGCTTTAATGCGTCTTGGGACATTACTTCAAACTCACGACACAATTGTAAGTGATATTTACTACCATGTCTTCCAGCAGTTAACTAAATATTTTACCTTTAGAGCCACAAACCAGGGAATTACCACATTCAGTTAGTCATTTGGCTTTTGTTGGCAAAACAGTTGTGGCATGTGCAGCCTCAAATCCACTGGACAGAAAATTAAACGGGATCCTTCCCATCTCTTGCCACTTCTACCGGATGGTTGGTGAGCTATCAAAGTTATAATAGTCAGATGGGAATGACTCAGTGAAATTGTACCTTCTATGATTTAAACTTACAAGTGTGGTCACTTGGGCAAGTGAGCCCAGGAGTCCATAAAACCGCACTCCAGCCAAGAATCACTGGGAAAGGACAAGATAAGTGATTGAAAGGACCAAACAAACATCATTTTCTAATCTGCTAAAATCTGTTCCCAATTTTTCCTTCAAAGGAACAATGCAGTCTTTCACATTCATTTGGAATGGTTTAAAACTGCAACTCATTTGATGTGAGCTGTTTCCTTTTTTTTAAACCATTAATCATGTGGCCAACTACCATGATGTTGACAGGTTTCCAAGTTTCTTTGGCCAAGTCAGACACAATGTATTTGTAAAAATAACTATTTATAATCTAGCAGTTACGTTCAGCTGCAACTATTATCGAGCAGTACGTTCAGACAGGCCACATGTATGATAACTTAGAAAATAGGCTTGGTGCAACGTGTAGCTGAGGGTGCTTTTCTGTAAACGTGGCTATGACGCAACATTAGCCGCAAATAAAAGTCTACCTTATCCAATTTTAGCATTGACTGATGAAAGACTGTTTGACAGAGACACTCATTTGAATGTAGAAAACACATAAAATTCAATTTCTCAAGTCATCATTAATACTATAAATACAAACAAAAATCTCATTAATTACCCAGGTTCGACACAACCCAGATTTTCTGTTTTGTTTTTAAGGCTGGTGTAATTAATGAAGCTTATATGTTCAACATGTGCAGTAATTTTCACATCTGCTCATGTCAGCTAAATAAATGAATGGCAAGCAATGTTATAAGTCAGCTTGATTTCTACATATCTAGTTACTTAGATTTTTTGTCACAGGAGAACAGTAATTATTAATCAATCAAATTTGGCTGCATTTGTCCATAAGCCGTATAAAAAAAAAACATACCCTTTCACCATTAGCATATCACCAAGTTTTAATTAAACAATTGGAAGCAGGAGCGATGTTCTCTTGCTGAATGCAAAATGACTACATTAATTAATTCTTGAAACTCTGAAATACGGTGCACTGTACAATTTATTACAGAAAATTGGTCTTTAATGTTGTGGTTTCCTATCAAAATGAAATTTGGCATCACAGGTTTTTGTGCGTCAAGCTGGACAAAGCTCATCTTAACACACATTGCACTACGGCAGTGATATTTAAACGTCTAGACACAAGGAAATACTAATGCTGGAATCTTGAGCAAAAAACACAAAGTGTTGGAGTAACTCAGTGGGTCAGACACCATCTCTGGAGAGCATGGACAGCAAATATTTCAAGTCCAGCCACTCTTCAGACCGATTGTAGTAAGGGAGAGAAGCTAGATTGGGGGGAGGAGTGGCAGAACAAACCCAGGCATAGGTGAAGGGGATTGTTTGGCAGGAGGGTAGACAAAGGCTAGAGATGAAAAGGAGACAAAAGGCTGTGAGACGAACGGAGAAGATATGTGAATTGTGAGGCCAGCGAAGGGATGTAGATAGAAGGGGATGGGTATGGGAAAAGAGACATGGCGTGAAAGTGATAGAAATGGGTGAACATCCAGGTGGAGCACAAAAAAAGGGGAAAGGGAAGCATTTGTTGGTAGTTACCTAAAATTGGAGAAATCAATATTCAGGGCATTGGGTTGTAAGCTATCCAAGCGGACGACAGACTAATTATTCAAATCCTCATTATAACATATATCAAATGATCAATAGCCAAACATATAGGAATTATTTAAGCCAAAGCTCTAAATGGCATGACTGCTTCATATTCCTGTGTCAATCACAATTGACGTGATTAATCATGGCAGCACCAATTGTCTTACTCAGGTGATGGGTCTTGTGGGATGGAAAAGGGAGTGAAATGGACAAATTTACCAGAGTGAAGTGGGCCTGGTAACTGGTAGAGGAATGTAAAATTATTGCACACTTTATTTTGTCAGTTTTTTGCTTTAAAACTATTGGTTTGATATCACCAATTGTGTGGCAGCATTATGATTTTTAATTTTCCTTAAACGCCAGTCATTCAAAATGGCCACCAAGCAGTTCGCCTGTACATAAATGATAAGCAAAGCTATCCGTGATATATTTCTCTCATCTGTTTCACATTACAATTCTTCTGCCAAAGTTACCAGATATAGTGTATGCTCAATATCACTTCAGGCAGAAAACTGCAGACATGTCATCAGGCAGAAGGATCATGTGGAACAGGCCCTTCCCTGATTTTCACCTCCTGCCTGTCAAAAATCAGGCACAACGCAAGGAGAAAATTCTTTGTTTCCAGACGGTCAGTTATTATTATTTTTTTGTAATTTGCCGTTATTTGCTGGGAAATCAAAGCCGAGTCTCAGTATGTTGTCATCTGACATCATATTTGTGTTGTTCTATTTAAAGTCACTCATATGGGATAGATACCTGTGGCTGATCAGTTTCTCTCCCAGAAGGGGATAAGGAAAAGATATCTGCCAACACTGAAAGGAAATGAGGAATAAATAAACACTGATATTAGATACAGAATTATTCAATAATTGGAATAAGCTGATAACCACTACTTCTGAACTTGGAAGACAGAATGTTTCACATTCCAGAATGCCAAGATAACTCACAGGCTTCATTAACGTCACTACTAATTTCCATCCTGCACTCAAATTCACTTGGACCATCTAGGACATCTCCCTGCCGTTTCTTGATCTCACTGTCTCCATCACAGGAGATAGACTATCAACTGACATCTATTATAAACCTACCAACTCCCTTCTTCCCACCCTGCCTCCTGCAAAGACTCTATCCCGTACTCCCAATTCTACGTTGCATCTGTACCCATATGAGGTGTTCCATACCAGGACATCTGAGATGTCCTCATTCTTTAGGGAACAGGGGTTCCCCTCTTCCATCATAGACGAGGTCCTCACACGGGTCTCCTTGGTACCCCGCAGCTACGCTCTTGCTCCCGACCCCCAATCGCACCGACAGAGTCCCCTCAGTCCTCACCTTGCACCCCATCAGCCATTGCCAATAGCACACAAGAAGGGAGCAAAGCAGAATAGTGGGGACTATAGTCTGAAGAAGGGCCTCGACCCGAAACGTCACCCATTCCTTCTCTCCAGAGATGCTGCCGTCCCGCTGAGTTACTCCAGCATTTTGTGTCTATCTAGTGGGAACTATCGGTTAGTCTGACTTCGGTTGTATGCTTCCTCAACAAAGTTGAACCAAATGCTGAAGCTGAAGGTAATAGAGGTGCATTATGGGAAGAGAGACTAGCCAATCTCCCATCAATGACATCCATGTCCATAAGTGCCAAAGAAGAACTTCCTCCTGGGGCAGAATCAAGCTGGGCTGAATGGAAATGCCGCAACAGACTGAGAACTGGTACTGGTCGTTGTAAAGCGACTCTCAAGAAGTGGGGTTATAAAGACACTGAAGACATCTGCATATGTGGCACTGAACCACAAACTATGGAGCACCTATTGAGATGTCCTCTATTGGAGCACAAATGCAAAGCTGAGGACCTCACAGAGAACAATGATATTGCTAAGAGTTGTGTTTAGTTTTGGCTGAAACACAATATCTAGCATGTGTGGCACACACGATAAGAAGACGAGTTCGGTGGTTGGTAAGATTTTAGAGTCCATTATAAAGGATGAGGTTACAGAGTACTTAGAAGTTCACGATAAAATAGGCCGAAGTCGGCATATCTTTGTGAAGGGGAGGTCTTGTATGACAAATTTGCTGGAATCCTTTGAAGTAAATACAAAGGAGAGTCAGTAGATGTTTGTTCCTGAGATTTTGCAGAACGCCTTTGATAAGGTGCCACGGGAGGCTGCTAAGGAAGGTGAGAGCCCATTGTATCAAAGGGCAGATACTAGCATGGACATCAGGTTGGCTGGATGGTAGAAGGCAAAGAGAGGCGATAAAGAGGGTTTTTTCTGGTTGGCCGCCAGTGACTAGCAGAGTTCCGCAGGGCTCGGTGCTGGGGCCATTGCTCTTCAAGTTGCATATTAATGATTTGGATGAGAGGATTGAAGTCTTTGTGGCCACGTTTGCGGATGATACAAAAATAGGTGGAGGGGCAGGTAGTGTAGAGAAAGTAGCGACTCGGCAAGAGGATTTTGATAGGTTGGGAGAGTGGGCAGAGAAGTGGCAGATGGAATATAGTGTAGCAACATGTGGAGTTATGCATTTTTGGAGTAGGAATAAAGGTGCAATCCAGAAATTGGAGGTGCAAATGGACTTGGGAGTGCTGGTGCAGGATTCCCAAAAAGTTCATCTGCAGATTGAATCGGTAGAAAAGAAAGCAAACGCAATGTTAGCATTTATTTTGAGAGGGCGTATACAAAAACACGGATGTAATAAGGCATAAGGTGCTGATCAGGCCGCATTAGGAATATTCTGAGCAATTTTGGACATCATATCTGAGGATGGATGTGCTGGCTCTGGAGAGGGTCCAGAGGAGGTTTACAAGAATGATCCCAGGAATGAGGTTAGGAAAATGATGAGCTTTTGATGGCACTGGGTCTGTACTCGCTGGAGTTTAGAAGAATGGGGGACCTCATTGAAACATACGGAATAGTGAAAGGCTTGGATGGAGTGGATGTGGAGAGGATGTTTCTACTAGTGGGAGAGCCTGGGACTGTAGGGCATAGCCTCAGAATTAAAGGACATTCTTTTAGGAAGGAGATGAGGAGTAATTTATTTAGTCAGAGGTTGGTGAATCTGTGGAATTCTTTTCCTCAGAAGGCTGTGGAGGACAAGTCAGTGGATATATTTGAGGCAGAGATAGACAGATTCTTGTACAGGTGTCAGAGATTATGGGGAGAAGGCAGGAGAATGGGGTTGGTAGGGATAGATAGATCAATCATGATTGAATGGCGGAATGGACGTGATGGGCTGAATGGCCTAATTCTGCTCCGATCACTTATGATCTTCTGAGCACATAATCCTCCGACATTTTCACCACCTCCAACGGGATTTCACCACCTCCAACGGGATCCCACCACTAGCCACATCTTCCCATCTCAACCCCTTTCCGCGGAGAGAGTTCCCTCCTAAACTATCCTCTACCCAGGTACTTTCCCCTGCAACTGCAGGAGATGCAACCTTATACCTCCCCCCTCCCCTCCATCCAAGGACCCCGACTGTCTTTTCAGGTGAGGCACAGGTTCACTTGCACCTCCTCCAACTTCATCTCGTGTATCCGCTGCTCCAGGTGTGGACACTTATATACTGGTGAGACCAAACGCAGTCTCAGCGATCGTTTCGCTGAACACCTCCTCTCAGTTTGCTTAAACCTATCTGATCACCCGGTTGGTAAACACTTTAGCTCACCCTCCAATTCCCACAATGACCTTTCTGTCCTGGGCCTCCTCCACTGTCAGAGTGAGGCCCAGCACAAATCAAAGGAAGAGCATCTCCTATTTTGCAAGGT
The DNA here is from genome assembly GCF_053455715.1 of Rhinoraja longicauda. Lineage (NCBI taxonomy): Eukaryota > Metazoa > Chordata > Chondrichthyes > Rajiformes > Arhynchobatidae > Rhinoraja > Rhinoraja longicauda. The sequence goes on along the minus strand of NC_135953.1, from coordinate 61,864,311 downwards.
CAGCTTACACCCCAGCGGTATGAATATTGACTTCTCTAACTTCAAGTAACCCTTGCTTTCCCTTTCCCTCCATCCCTCCCTCTTCCTAGTTCTCTGACCAGTCTGACTGTCCCCTTGATTAAATTTTATCTGTATGCTTCGTTGTCTCCTTCTCCTAGCTAACAATGTTCTATTCTACATATTCCTAGAACTACATCTCTTTTGATGTCTTATTTTCACACCTTGCCCTTCCTTATCTCCGCGTCTCCCTCTCCCCGACTTTCAGTCTGAAGAAGGGTCTCGACAAGAAACGTCATCCATTCCTTTTATCCAGAGATGCTGCCTGTTCCGCTGAATTTACTCCAGCATTTTGTGCCTATCTGCTGTTTTACTCGATCTGTTCCAAAGACCCTGCATCCTTCATCTGTTGCATTTCAACTGTGTAGTTTGGAGATACAGTGTGGAAATAGGTCCTTCGGCCCACCGGGTCCATGCCGACCAGCGATCCCCGCATGTTAACATTATCCTACACACACGAGGGACAATTTTTACATTTACCAAGCCAATTTACCTACATATCTATACATCTATGGAGTGTGGGAGGAAACCGAAGATCTCGGAGAAAACCCACGCAGGTCACGGGGAGAACGTACAAACTCTGTACAGACAGCACCCGTAGTCGGGATCGAACCCAGGTCTCTGACGCTGCTTTTGCTGCTCGGCACCAACTCTACCGCTGCGCCATGCCACCCCTGTCAATAATGGTTGTTTGCTAAACATGCAGGGAATTAAAGAAAGAATATCGAGACATTTGTCAAACTCAATGGTGTTTTTAAAATAGCTATTCCTGGCTGCTTCCATCTGCAAATATGAGAATTTAATGTTTAAAAACTCAAAGTTTCCCAACCCAAGGCATTAAGACAACAGGCCCGTCAACCCCCAACTTACAATACTCCTGTCTTCGGGCATTCACTTTAATATAATTTATGGGGCCTTGGGAATTTCTCTCATTTTCCAGGGATCTTTCAACGCATCCCATCAAATTTATTAACATATATTTTGGGGTTGACCTTCTTTCTGCTGTAATATATTCATTAAAATATTTTCTGTTTTAAGCATTTTTAGATTAATAATACTTTCCTCACAGGTTTCCTTCCAAAGTATTAAGAATTCTCTTTATGCCAATGCCGAAAGTCCCTGATTAATTTTGGAAAATCTCTTTGGCATCAGGTGAATTTACACAAAGCTGAATTCACTGGAGCCATGTGTGTTTACTATAGAGAAGTATATAGTAAACTCGATACTAGCTTAGCTGATATAGTATAAACTAATAGTTTATTAGTGTATATAGACTAGTATATATTTAGTTTATTAATATGAAATAACATTTTAATTTTATATATTATATAATTAAATAAAATATTGAATTGTAGTATAATTAAATACTATAAGGTCAATAACCAAAGTCTGTAGTCTCTTTTCTGCTCTGGTTTATTTTCACCCACATGTTTAGACCATAATGGTGTATCCTTATTGTTTTGATGTGTTTCTGCTTTATTCTTAATTGTTAACTGTATGTTTGTGTTGTCATTTGTGAGCGGAGCACCAAGGCACATTCCTTGTATATGCATACTTGGCCAATAAACTTATTCATATTCATATATACATTTAACAAAAAGGAGAAAAAACCATGTCAGATACAGAGAGGGGGAAGTGAAATACAGAGCCGGAGGGAGGGCGTGGGTGCAAGGAGATGGGGGATTGGAAAGAAGGGCGGATAAAAGGGAAATGGGAGAATGGGAGCGGAAATGAGCAGAGTGACTGTGGGGGGGGGGAATGGGGAAAGAAAAAGAATAATACAACGATACTGAGAGAATTAAAAACAGGGAGAGCCCAACAGTATAAAGACTGTAGAAGGTAATTAATAAAGAAATGAGGCCAAAGAGTGGACACAATTATCACTGGTGATATTGAAGAAAATCTCAACACATTTTATAATTATTTTAAATGCTTTAGGTGAACCAGCGAAAGCACAGGGTCCATTAGGGATGAAAATGGCAAACCATGTGTAGTGCCAGAGGATACATTTGACGACCCAAGTAGATACTTTTCATGTGTATTCACTGAGAGAAGGACGCTGCTGCTGGAGAATTCAGGAACAAGGGTGGTGAAATTCAAGAACACGTTATTATTGAAAAGTAAGGAGTATTAAATGTTGCTTGGTAAGCTTAGAAATGGATTAATCTCCAGGGCCTGATGTGATGTTTACCAGGTTGATATGGGAAGCAAGGAAGGCTTTGACAGAGATCTTTAAATCTTTCTTGGTTACAGGCAAGTTACCTGGATAGCACGTAGTTCCTTCATACATGAAAGTTTGAAAGGATAAGACAGGTAACTACAGCCTTATGAGACGAACATCAGTGGCAAGGAAGCTATTGGGGAAAAAAATAATCTGAAGGAGGATTAATCTAGACTTGGAAAGGCATAGACATACAGACACAAAATGCTGGAGCAACTCAACGGGTCAGGCAGCATCTCTGGAGAAAAGGAATAGGTGACATCTCAGGTCAACCCAAAACAGTATATCTAACTTTGGTGTAAACCAGATTCTGCAGTTCCTTCCTATACTTGGAAAGACATGATTGAACAAAGCACCATATTGTTAGGAGAGTTCATGTCTGATGAATTTTATTTGAATTTTTAAAAAAAGAGATAACAAATATAAACTGATGAGGGCAGCACGGTTGATGAAGTCTAGCCAAACAGTACGGTCTTTGACATGATCCCACTTGGGAGATTAGTCCAAAAAAGGATGGATCCGACAGGATCTTGGGCAAATCAGATCTAAAATTAGCTTGATAATAGGATGCAGAGGATATTGGTCCTCCAACTGTTACTGTTCATTAAATTCATTAAAAATTTAGATATGTTTAGAAAGTTTGCAGATACCACAAAAATCAGTGGTGTTGCTCATCGCGAGAATGATAGTCATCGGCTATAGGAAAATATTGATTATTTGGCCAGACGGTCAGAACAATGGTTGATGGAATTTAATCCAGATTCTTCTCTACATCTGCGACCCAAACAGTCTTTCCAGGTGAGGCAGAGGTCCACCTGCACCTCCTCCAACCTGATCTATTGTATCCGCTGTTCCAGATGTCAACTTCTTTACATCGGTGAGACCAAACGCAGGGTCGGCGATCGTTTCACTCAACACCTTCGCTCAGTCCGTCTTAACCAAACTGATCTCCCGGTGGCTGAGCAATTCAACTCCCCTTCCCACTCCCAGCCTGACCTTTCTGTCATGGACCTCCTCCAGTGTCATAGTGAGGCCCACCGCAAATTGGAGGAACAGCACCTCATATTTCCCTTGGGCAGCTTACAGCCCAGCGGTATGAACATTGACTTCTCTAACTTTAGATAGCTCCTCTGTCCCTTCCTTCCCCTCCCCCTTCCCAGTTCTCCCACTGTCTTCTTGTCTAGACCAATATCCTTTCCTTGTCCCGCCGCCCCTGACATCAGTCTGAAGAAGTGTCTCGACCTGAAACATCACTCATTCCATCTCTCCAGAGATGCTGCCTGACCCGCTGAGTTACTCCAGCATTTTGTGATAATAGAATAGAATAGAATAGACAATAGGTGCAGGAGAAGGCCATTCGGCCCTTCGAGACAGCACCGCCATTCAATGTGATCATCGCTGATCATTCTCAATCAGTACCCCGTTCCAGCCTTCTCCCCATACCCCCTGACTCCGCTATCCTTAAGAGCTCTATCTAGCTCTCTCTTGAATGTATTCAGAGAATTGGCCGCCACTGCCCACTGAGGCAGAGAATTCCACAGATTCACAACTCTCTGACTAAAAAAGTTTTTCCTCATCTCTGTTCTAAATGGCCTACCCCTTATTCATAAACTGTGGCCCCTGGTTCTGGACTCCCCCAACATTGGGAACATGTTTCCTGCCTCTAACGTGTCCAACCCCTTAATAATCTTATACGTTTCGATAAGATCCCCTCTCATCCTTCTAAATTCCAGTGTATACAAACCAAGTCGCTCCAGTCTTTCAACATATGACAGTCCCGCCATTCCAGGAATTAACCTAGTAAACCTACGCTGCACGCCCTCAATAGCAAGAATATCATTCCTCAAATTTGGAGACCAAAACTGCACACAGTACTCCAGGTGCGGTCTCACTAGGGCCCTGTACAACTGCAGAAGGACCTCTTTGCTCCTATAGTTAACTCCGCTTGTTATGAAGGCCAACATTCCATTGGCTTTCTTCACTGCCTGCTGTACCTGCATGCTTCCTTTCAGTGACTGATGCACTAAGACACCCAGATCACGTTGTACGTCCCCTTTTCCTAACTTGACACCATTCAAATAATAATCTGCCTTCCTATTCTTACCACCAAAGTGGATAACCTCACACTTATCCACATTAAACTGCATCTGCCATGCATCCGCCCACTCACAAAACCTGTCCAAGTCACCCTGCAACCTCATAGCATCTTCCTCACAGTTCACACTGCCACCTAGCTTTGTATCATCGGCAAATTTGCTAGTGGTACTTTTAATCCCTTCATCCAAGTCATTGATGTATATTGTAAATAGCTGCGGTCCCAACACCGAGCCTTGCGGTACCCCACTAGTCACTGCCTGCCATTCTGAAAGGGACCCATTTATCCCCACTCTTTGCTTTCTGTCGGTCAACCAACTTTTATCCATGTCAGTACCCTACCTCCAATACCATGTGCTCTAATTTTGCCCACTAATCTCCTATGTGGGACCTTGTCGAAGGCTTTCTGAAAGACGAGGTACACCACATCCACCGGCTCTCCCCTGTCAATTTTCCTAGTTACATCCTCAAAAAATTCCAGTAGATTAGTCAAGCATGATTTCCCCTTCGTAAATCCATGCTGAATCGGAACGATCCTGTTACTGCGATCCAAATAACTTAGATTTGTACCAGCATCTGCAGTTATTTTCCCAGATAAACGTGAGGGTGATGCACTTTGAATGTCTAATACGGGTCAGAGATGCATGGTGAATGATAGGGCCCTGTGGAGGATTGAGGAACAGAGGGACTTTGTTTGCCCAAGGTTCCCTGAAGGTAGAAACATAGTAAAATAGGTGCAGGAATAAGCCATTCGGCCCTTCAAACCATTCAAATGATTATGGCTGATCATCCAAAATCAGTACCCCGTTCCTGCTTTCTCCCATATCTCTTGAGTCCATTAGCCCTCAGAGCTAAATCTAACTCTAAATCCAAGTGGCAGAAAAGATAATGGATGTTGAAGAGGCATAAGAGATATTTGCTGTTATAAGCTAGGAGATGCAATAGATGAGCTGGGAAGTTATGTTATAACTAACATAGCTGTGTAATGTGCTGTTTTATGCACTGTAGGAGACATCAATTGTAATGAAGGGAGTGCAGAGGTGATTCACCAGGATGTCACCCGAGATGAAGTGCTTCAATTATGAGAAATTATGAGAAGTGCTTCAATTATGAGAAATTATAAAGGCTCATTCAAGATTGTTTAACTTGTGGAAACATCCCTTTGGGATCTTATAATATTTCAAAAGATCAACCTTTATTCTGTGCTCCATCGACCAGTCTAATTTCTTTTGTCACAGATGATGGGATGGCTCTCTACTATCTGGGAATTAGTGAATCTCTTTTTGGATTGCCTCCAATGGCAGAATATCCTTTCTTAAGTAAGGGGACCACACTGCACACGTGCTTGACTAAAATATTAAATCGTAACAATTTTTCCCTCTTTCCAAATCCATTTTTCCTGCAAAAAAAACCGGCATGCCAGTTGACTTCTAAACCACCTACTGCGCCTGCCTGCAAGTTTGTGATATTTTTGAGTGCCTCAGATGTTATTGTCTTTCAAAATGCCCTTGGTCTTCTTAATCTTATGTTCTATAGCCTGGATACTTGCATACATAATGTGCTACCTTGCAAATTGATCCATCGGTTGCAATGGTGAGGTTGTGGTTAAAGTTATGTTTACAAGCATAATGCTCGAGATAATAATATACATATGCAGGGTGCCCACGTACCTTGTCGAGGATCAGCATGATTTTGTGGGGGTAACCCTTTGACCATCAATTGAAGGATTGGGTGATGCCAAAATCAGGTCTTGATAATAGACAATAGGCAATAGACAATAGACAATAGGCAATAGGTGCAGGAGTAGGCCATTCAGCCCTTCGAGCCAGCACCGCCATTCAATGCGATCATGGCTGATCACTCTCAATCAGTACCCCGTTCCTGCCTTCTCCCCATAACCCCTCACTCCGCTATCCTTAAGAGCTCTATCCAGCTCTCTCTTGAAAGCATCCAACGAACTGGCCTCCAATGCCTTCTGAGGCAGAGAATTCCACACCTTCACCACTCTCTGACTGAAAAAGTTCTTCCTCATCTCCGTTCTAAATGGCCTACCCCTTATTCTTAAACTGTGGCCCCTTGTTCTGGACTCCCCCAACATTGGGAACATGTTTCCTGCCTCTAATGTGTCCAATCCCCTAATTATCTTATATGTTTCAATAAGATCCACCCTCATCCTTCTAAATTCCAGTGTATACAAGCCCATTCCAGTGTATACAAGCCCAGTAATACAAGTGGTTGGACATCCACAATCGGGGAGCAAGTATTTACTAATTCTTTTCAATCTCCAGGGTATTCAGCAATGTTGACCATAAACGATCTCAGCTTGCAGTCCCTGGCTGTATAAAGGCCCAGCGTGTTTAGTTTATCCCTATCCGTTTTAAATCCAGGCACCGTTCCCTCCTCCTTCACAATGCATATGCATAGGTGGCATTTTCTCAGATATAAACCAGTCTCATCACAATTAATTTCAGATGGCACTTTAGTAAAATCATTTGCTGCCTGTCTCTCCATCAGCACCAGTACCTCCCTATTCACGTTCACCTTGTGCATATTCAGACAAGCCTTGAATCAATGAAACTACCCATGACTTGCCCCAAAAACCCTTCCACTTTTACCCTTCAAGTGCTTATAAGACTTTTAGCGTTCTCGGGTATCATTATACCAACATTATACCAACAACATGCAGTCTGTATAAGTTTACTCAAATAGGATTTCTTTTAAACGTTGAATTTGCTCGTCAAATGTTATATCGTCTTTTTTTTTGTTGAGTGTCAGTGTTGGGATGATTTTTATATATATATTTTTTGGTTGTGTATGTGTGGGAGGGGGTGGTGGTGTGTGGGGGGTGGGGTGGGTGTGGGTGGGTGGGTGTGGGGAACTTTTCTCTTCCTCACGGCGCGGGGTGCGGCTCGGCTGCGGGGCCTAACATCCCCCGGTGCTGCTCGGCCGCTGGACTTTACATCCCGGTGCGGCTTGGCCGCTGGACTTACATCGCCCGGTGCAGCTCGGCTGCGGGGCTTAACACCACCCGGTGCAGCTCGGCTGCGGGGCTTAACACTGCCCGGTGCAGCTCGGCTGCGGGGCTTAACACCGCCCGGTGCAACTCGGCTGCGGGACTTAACACCGCCCGGTACAGCTCGGCTGCGGGGCTTAACACCGCCCGGTGCAACTCGGCTGCGGGACTTAACACCGCCCGGTGCAGCTCGGCTGCGGGGCTTAACACCGCCCGGTGCGGCTCGGCTGCGGGACTTAACACCACCCGGTGCAGCTCGGCTGCGGGGCTTAACACCGCCCGGTGCAGCTCGGCTGCGGGGCTTAACACCGCCCGGTGCAACTCGGCTGCGGGACTTAACACCACCCGGTGCGGCTCGGCTGCGGGACTTTTCACCGCTGGTGCGGATCGGCCGCGGGACTTAGCTGCGCAAGGCTTGGTCGCGGGCCTTTCATCGCCCGGTTCGGCCGCGAGACGTTTCAGCGCCCGGTGCGGGGACTGTGCGGGTCGGTCGGGGACGAGCTGTCTGTCCGTGGGCGTGGGGAAGAGAGGGGAAGTTTTGTTGCCTCCATCACAGTGAGGGGGTGTTTGGAGTCACTGTGATGGACGTTTGTGTTGGGGTCATGTGTCTTGTGTTCTTTTTTTTTTTTTTTTTTCCTATGACTGCTATGTAGTTTCGTTCGGTACTTCGGTACCGAACGACAAATAAAGCTCTGTTATATAATGGGAGCACATCTTTGTGCATTTAATACTTCAGCATTTCTTCCGAAATCGTTTGATTTTTTTTCTTGATAATCCCATTTTCCCTGCTTTTTAAAAAACAAAACACAAAATGCTGGAGTGACTCAGCGGGGACAGGCAGCATCTCTGGAGAGAAGGAATGGGTGACGTTTCGGGTCGAGACCCTTCTTCAGACACGTTTCGAGACGAGACCCTTCTTCAGACTTACGTTTCGAGACGAGACCCTTCTTCAGACTGGATAAGTGGCCTTTTGGGTCAGGACACTTTTTCAGACGGTTTTACTTACTTTTCTTAAAACTTTACTTTAGTTCACTTCTCATTCTACTTAATCTTTGGAAGACCTTTTTTTATTTCAACTGGTTACAAACCTCGGTGTTAAAACGATTCTCATACCTATGCCAATTTCAACAGGAACTTCATCTCAACTAGCTTGCTCACTTTTCCAAAACGTCCCCTACTTAGTGTTCCAGGTTTTATAACACTCTTATCCCTAATCGTCCAATCGTAAAATTGGCCATATTGTGGTTTCTACTTCAAGGTGCCCTAACTCATTTAACTGATTTACTTTATTAATCAGACACAGATTTAGCTGAGCACATCTGGTCCTGTCGGCGATTTGAACAATGTGTCCTTTACACTCATTTAAGGAACTATATTCCCTTTGCTCCATTTATTTTGAAAATAACAACTGCCCACATATAGGCACATACACCCAACAAAAACTTCACATTTTAACCATAATGCTATATTGCTTTATCCAATTTGACATCAAAGAAAATTTATGCGATTAAAATTGGCATGACTTTAAAAGGCAAGATTGTTGCAGAGGACGGTCATATTTGTGTACCACAATAAACTAGAAAGCAAAGATTCTCTGCCCTACACCCCACACAGAGCACATCATAATCAAGGCATTAAAATACTAAAACTGTGTTCAAGCTACTCGTCACAATAAGGGGAGGCAGTGTTTGGATCGAACATGACAGTCCAGGCTGCCTTTGCATAATTTACTGCTATCAGATTCCTAAACTAAAAAGACTAACTTTGAACATGAAAATCGACGCGGTAGAGAATACCGGATACTTTACAGTAGCTCTGTCTTTAATTTAAATTATAGACCAAATAACAGGGAATGCCTTTCACAATGCAATTTTCAATTAGTACTTTACACCATCAAAACATAAACTTTGTTACAGCAAATCAAGTCATCTGAGATGTTTGAAGCCTTATCATGATAAATACAAAACTATACATGTATAAGGGAGAGCGAGAAACTAAACGAGATAAATTACATAACACAAAAAAGGTTTGAAAGCTCTCTCATATTAAGTTTTTGGAACTGAAGAACGCATTTAAACAAGTGAAGATGCAAACATAGAATTGCAGATGCTTTGGCTCTAGTTTAGATGATTGCTGCTTCTAGTGACTGAACATGTTGAGTTTTGAGACCACTACCATAATTAGAAACATAGAAAATAGGTGCAGGAGGAGGCCATTCGGCCCTTCGAGCCAGCACCGCCATTCATTGTGATCATGGCTGATCATCCCCAATCAATAACCCATGCCTGCCTTCTCCCCATATCCCTTGATTCCACTAGCCCCTAGAGCTCTATCTAACTCTCTCTTAAATCCATCCAGTGATTTGGCTTCCAGTGCCCCCTGTGACAGAATTCCACAATTTTTTTCTCACCTCAGTTTTAAATGACCTCCCCTTTATTCTAAGACTGTGGCCCCTGGTTCTGGACTTGCCCAACATTGGGAACATTTTTCCTGCATCTAGCTTGTCCAGTCCTTTTATAATTTTATATGTCTCTATCAGATCCCCTTTCATCCTTCTAAACTCCAGTGAATACAAGCCGAGTCTTTTCAATCTTTCCTCATATGTCAGTCCCACCCTCCCAGGGATCAATCTCATGAACCTACGTTGCACTGCCTCAATTACAAGGATGTCCTTCCTCAAATTAGGAGACCAAAACTGTACACAATACTCCTGATGTGGTCTTACCAGGGCCCTATAAAGCTGCAGAAGAACCTCTTTACCACTATACCGAAATCCTCTTGTTATGAAGGCCAACATTCCATTAGCTTTCTTCACTGCCTGCTGTACCTGCACACCAACTTTCAGTGACTGGTGTACAAGGACACCCAGGTCTCGCTGCACCTCCCCCTTACCTAACCTAACTCCATTGAGATAATAACCTGCCTCCTTGTTTTTGCCGCCAAAGTGGATAACCTCACATTTATCTATATTATACTGCATCTGCAACGCATCTGCCCACTCACTCAACCTGTCCAGGTCACCCTGCAACCTCCTAACATCCTCTTCAGTTTACACTGCCACCCAGCTTTGTGTCATCTGCAAACTTGCTAGTGTTGCTTCTAATTCCCTCTTCCAAATCATTAATATATATGGTAAACATATATATTAATGCGGCCCCAACACCGAGCCTTGCGGCACTCCACTCGCCACTGCCTGCCATTCTGCCATTCATTGTTCATAGGTGAGCTTGTGAATGCCAACAAAAGAGTAATTTATTTACATTAGATGCAATTGGCTTACTTCTTAGTCCTCTATATCACCAAGGAAATATTCTTGCATCAAAATGTTGATTAAAAACTTAAAATATGTTTCTTTGCTGTTAGGAAAATACTGGAAAGCTACATACTAACTCAGTGCTAAAATAATGAATTACAGAAAATGACACCAAAACAGGGAAAATTAAATGCATCTGCAAATATAGCATGACTCGGGTATCTTTTAGTGGCAAAGTTATCATTGTTTTAGTTTCTCCATTAAAGCACTGCAGGCTCACAGCATGTTAATTTTATGGCTTTTGATGTCCCTCCATAATCTGGGAGTTTGTTTTGTTTCAAAACATCCACAGACCTTTGATCAGAATATGTCCAACTGAGAGAAGAAATCTGAGCTCATTCAGGAGATGAATACAAAAGTATTAACAACATAGAATCCAGCAGAAAGTGAGAGTGGGAGGTATGTGCACTGATATTTGTACACTTAAAGTTATAAACCTCAGAAGTATTACCAATCAAACTATTTTCCAAACCTACTTTACTCTACTCTGTAACCAAAATGTCTGTAACCTCATTATGAAATATCAAGACAAACATCAAGGTCAAACAAGACAATAAGCCTCTGTTATTGACGTGCATTATAATTTAATTGCATTCTTAATGATGAGACCACAGAATAAAACATCGAGCATCAAATAGCTTTAATAAAATTTCAATTATTTTATACATGTTTCATTAACATAATAAACTTTTCATGATAAAAAAAAAGTGCTGGAGTAACTCAGTGGGTCCGGGAGCATCGCTGGAGGACATGGATAGGTGATGATTTGGTTTATGGCCATTCTTCAGATCAGATCACCTATCTGTATCCTCCAGATATGCTGCCTGAACCAGAGTTACTCCAGCACTGTTTTTTTTTGTAATCAAACATTTGCAGTTCCTTGTGTCTCCAAGCGTTTTAGAATCTTCTATAGCACTTCTCAGGCATATGCTGCACCTTAAATAGAATACTGCTTTCAAAACAAAAAGTATGGACACAAAAAAAAATCCCAAATTTAGGCAACATTCTATATTGCTAATTCAAATGAGAAACGAACAGCTAAAATAAATGGATGTGCAATATTGATTAGCAATATTCCATCTGTGTTAACCACAAAAGATGGTGGCAACCTCATACTAACATACAACTAATCTGGACTTGGCAAGGAACTGCTTATAGATAAATTAAAAAACCCAAATAAAAGATTGACCAAGCACTTCCTGCATTTCAATGTCAAACTCAGATACTTGACCTTTACAAACATTACTTCCAGGATATAATCTCAGAAGCAATGCTACAACTACAAAATCATGTTTAAATTATAATTGTTTCTTACAATAAAGATATTTTTTTCTAATATGAAAACATCTCCATGTACATTAAGGGATCACCATAGTTTGGTTATTTGTCAATAATTTTATTTATACCATTATTATGGGAAATCTAATCTATATATAAACTGGGAAAATCAAAATAATAACAATGTGGAAATTAATTCACAAAATATATTATGTTGAATTTCTGAATTAGTATGTTAAGGAATCGGCTAAATACAGGCTATTTTGATCGGATGCTGTGCAGAGAAACGATTAACTAATAATCTTATTGCAAAGAGCCTCCCAGAAAAGAGAGGCCATAATAGAAATGTTCATTAAGTTCAAAATTAAAGTAGTTTAATTTGAGGACAACGTTTTTAACAGCATAACTGGTCTGGAGCGTAGAAGGTTGAGGGGGGACTTGATAGAGGTTTTTTAAATTTTAAGAGGGACGGACAGAGTTGACATGGGTAGGCTTTTCCCTTTGAGAGTGGGGAAGATTCCAACAAGGGGACATAACTTCAGAATTAAGGGACAAAAATTTAGGGGTAACATGAGGGGTAACTTCTTTACTCAGAGGGTGGTGGCTGTGTGGAATGAGCTTCCGGTGGAAGTGGTGGAGGCAGGCTCGATTTTATTATTTAAGAGTAAATTGGATAGGTATATGGATGGGAGGGGATTGGAGGGTTATGGTCTGAGAGCAGGTAGATGAGACTAGTTCAGAGAAAGCGGTCGGCGTGGACTGGTAGGGCCGAACGGGCCTGTTTCCATGCTGTAATTGTTATATGGTTATATATGGTAAACACATTACCATTACATTTTTAAAAAATCAATAAATAAAAAATCCTGATATTAGTGTAAAAATCCCAAAGTGCAACCAAGATGGTTCATAGATCAGTTCGTGTTTTGTCAAGACTCTAATGGTTGTTGGGAAGCAGCTTTTCCTGAACCAGGAGGATGCATCCTTCAATACTTCTTCCCAAAGCCAGTGGGGTGTGGGTTCTTGATGATGCTGGCTGTCAAGGTAGCACCTCCTGTAGATCCTTTTGATGGTAGGGAGTCAGTACCTATGATGGAACAGGCGATGTCTACCGCTTTCTATAATCTCCTTTGACCTGGGCATTCGAGTTGCAGAACCAGGCTTTGATATGACCATTCAGCAGGCTCTCTACTGTACACCTATAAAAGTTCAAGAGTATTCGTCCACGTTCCGAATCTCCCCAATCTTCGAAGAAAGTAGAGGAGCTGATGGGCTTTCTTTGTGATTGCATCAATGTGCTGGGCCCAGGACAGATCTTCAGAAATGCAGCATCCCTCTTAAGTCACAATTAGCTCCTTGGTCATACTGACATTGAGAGCAAAATAGTTGTTCTGGCACCATTGAATCAAACGATCGATCTCCCTCCTGCACTCTGACTCATTATTTGTCATAATTTGTCCACCAACAGTGGTGTCAGCAGTGAAATTAAAGATAGAGTTGGAACGGTGTCTGGCTACATAGTCATGATGATAGAGTGAGTCGGGCAGGGGGCTGGGAACACAACCTTGAGGTTCCCCTGTGATGATGGTCATCAAGGGGGAAGTGTTTTTGCCAATTCATACTGATGATGATCTCTTGATGAGAAAGTGGAAGATTGAGTTGCAAAGGAATGCACAGAGACCCAGCTCCCTGAGCTTGTTAACAAGTTTGGAGATGATGATCATGCTGAACACCGAGCTGTAATCAATGAACAACAGCCAGATTCTCTCTCCCCCACCCAGTCAGTCTGAAGAAGGGCTCTGACCTGAAACGTCACCTATGTTCTCAGAGATGCTGCCTGATCCGCTGAGCTACTCCAGCAGTGTGCCTCTTTTCTGTAAGCCAGCTTCTGCAGGTCCTTGTTTCTTGCCTGACATAAGTGCTCTTATTATCCAAGTGTTCCAATGCAGAGTGGATCCGCAGTGAGATCACATCCTTCATCGATCTTTGTGGTGGTAGGCAAATTGCTGGGGGTGCGGGTTCTTGCTAAGGTACGAGTGTCTATGTGTCATAACCAACCTCTCAAAGCATTTCATCACAGGGTATGACAGTGGACAGGCAATGGCTAGCAATTAAGAAATAATATGATATGCAATTAAAATTGTAACTTAAGATTCAATAAAAGCTGAAAAATGTCCCAACAGTGGATTGCAGGAGAAATTAAGAATAGTATTACAGGCAGTTCCCATGTAATGAATGGGTTCTGTTTTTACAGGCATCCATGTCGATTTTGTCCCGATGTCAGAAAATACTCAAAAGTCATTTGATGTGGTGAGGGCGACCATATCTGCACAGTATTGCAATGAATGGCATCAAAAGCACTTACAACTCATTGGAAAGAACAATTGGAATGCAAGAGGAAACTATTTCTGCCAGTTTTAGGAACGCGCGCATGTACATGCATCAGATTTTTGAATTTAATATTATGTAGGCTCGTTCATATCGAGGTGTCCATAAGTTGGGTATTCATAAGTTGGGCGGCACGGTAGCGCAGCGGTAGAGTTGCTGCTTTACAGCGAATGCAGCGCCGGAGACTCAGGTTCGATCCTGACTACGGGTGCTGCACTGTAAGGAGTTTGTACGTTCTCCCCGTGACCTGCGTGGGTTTTCTCCGAGATCTTCGGTTTCCTCCCACACTCCAAAGACGTACAGGTATGTAGGTTAATTGGCTGGGTAAATGTAAAAATTGTCCCTAGTGGGTGTAGGATAGTGTTAATGTACGGGGATCGCTGGGCGGCACGGACTTGGAGGGCCGAAAAGGCCTGTTTCCGGCTGTATATATAATGATATGATATGATATGATAACTTGGAATGGCCAATAAATCCAAGGAAAAGGAAGTTAAATGGCACCTTGTGTTTATCTTTGTGCAAAGATGGTGCAAAAAACCTCCAAAACACCGTAGAACCAAAGTACTAGTACAAATAAGTATTTCTAAAGAAATGCTTTGACAGATGAGCCAGATATCAATAAATCCCCAGGATGTGAAGATCTACACCCCAGCATTTTCAAAGGGGTGCTGCAGAGATAGTGGATGCTCCAATTATCAATTTATAAGATTCTACAGATTCTGTAATCGTTCCTGCAGATTGTTAGGTAACAAGTGTGACTCCCTCTATTTAAGCGGGAATTCCGGATGGAGCTAGTCCAGAGGTAATGTCATGGACAGCTGCCGATCGTGGTTTGCATTCTATGACGGGCTTCAGAGTGTTTGTAGTATTGAGGGCAGCAATTTGTCTCTCCCCGAGTTCAATGCATTCTATGGCCTCTTTGAATAGAAGGTCAGTGGATGGAAGTCACTTGTCCCATCAGCCTTTGGTGTGCATGTACCCATGGTCACTGAAGCAGAAAATCAGCCTTCTTGAGGGTGAATCCACAGAACGCACTGAGCCTGGACGGGGCCCCAAGCTGCACACTCAGGACCTGTGTAGCACAGCTGGCAGGGGCACTCAGACATCTTTAACCTCTCACTACTCCATTCCCGAGGTCTGCACTGCTTTAAGACGACCACTATTGATCTGGTGCCAAAGGAAATCAAGGCAGTGCGCCTTAATGACTACCGTCTAGTGGCTCCGATATCCACCATCATGAAGTGCTTTGAAAATTGGTTATTGTGCACATTAACTTCAACTCCAAAAGACATCCTTGATCCCAGCACTTTGCTTACCATCACAAGAAGTTCACAGTAGACATCATCTCCCTGACCCTGCATTCTTCTCTAGAACATGTACACAGCAAGGATGCCCATGTCAGACCTATTGGCTGTAGCTCTCCCTCAACACCATAATCCCATCCAAATTCATCCCTGGACCCAAGAGTCAGCACTCACTGAATCCTTGGGTATCTGACTCAGAGACCACAATGAGCCGATTGCTATATTTCCTACACACAAGACAGTCAAGCCAAATTCTGCTCTCTGTCTAGATGCTTGCAGATAATAAACCAAATCTCAAACAAATGCTAAGACAGAGTAGAGAAGGAGATAGAGAGCTTGGGGGTAGGGTACTGACATGGATAGAAAATTGGTTGACAGACAGAAAGCAAAGAGTGGGGATAAATGGGTCCCTTTCGGAATGGGAGGCAGTGACCAGTGGGGTACCGCAAGGTTCGGTGCTGGGACCCCAGCTATTTACGATATACATTAATGACTTAGACGAAGGGATTAAAAGTACCATTAGCAAATTTGCAGATGATACTAAGCTGGGGGGTAGTGTGAATTGTGAGGAAAATGCAATAAGGCTGCAGGGTGACTTGGACAGGTTGTGTGAGTGGGCGGATACATGGCAGATGCAGTTTAATGTAGATAAGTGTGAGGTTATTCACTTTGGAAGTAAGAATAGAAAGGCAGATTATTATCTGAATGGTGTCAAATTAGGAGGAGGGGGAGTTCAACGAGATCTGGGTGTCCTAGTGCATCAGTCAATGAAAGGAAGCATGCAGGTACAGCAGGCAGTGAAGAAAGCCAATGGAATGTTGGCCTTCATAACAAGAGGATTTGAGTATAGGAGCAAAGAGGTCCTTCTACAGTTGTACCGGGCCCTGGTGAGACCGCACCTGGAGTACTGTGTGCAGTTTTGGTCTCCAAATTTGAGGAAGGATATTCTTGCTATGGAGGGCGTGCAGCGTAGGTTCACTAGGTTAATTCCCGGAATGGCGGGACTGTCGTATGTTGAAAGGCTGGAGCGATTGGGCTTGTATACACTGGAATTTAGAAGGATGAGGGGGGATCTTATTGAAACATATAAGATAATTAGGGGATTGGACACATTAGAGGCAGGAAACATGTTCCCAATGTTGGGGGAGTCCAGAACAAGGGGCCACAGTTTAAGAATAAGGGGTAGGCCATTTAGAACGGAGATGAGGAAGAACTTTTTCAGTCAGAGAGTGGTGAAGGTGTGGAATTCTCTGCCTCAGAAGGCAGTGGAGGCCAGTTTGTTGGATGCTTTCAAGAGAGAGCTGGATAGAGCTCTTAAGGATAGTGGAGTGAGGGGGTATGGGGAGAAGGCAGGAACGGGGTACTGATTGAGAGTGATCAGCCATGATCGCATTGAATGGCGGTGCTGGCTCGAAGGGCTGAATGGCCTACTCCTGCACCTATTGTCTATTGTCTATTGTCTTAGTAACATGGCATCAAACTAACAACCTCTTCCTCAGTGTCAGCAAGACAAAGGAGCTACTTATTAACTTCAGAAAGTATGGTAGAGTACATGCCTCAATCAACAAAATGTTGAGAGCTTCAAGTTATATATCACCAACAATTTGTTCTCGGCCAACCACATTGAAGCCATGTCCAGAAAAGCACACCAACGCCTCTACCTCCTCAGGGGACTAAGGAAGTTCAGCACGTCTCCAACAACTTTTATCAACTTCGACAGATGCAACATGGAAAGCATGTTATCGGGTTGCTTCACAGCTTGCTTTGGCAACAACTCTGCTCAGGACTGCAAGACATTTCAGAGAGATGTCCATACACAGACCAGACCCTCCACCATCAAGCATCTACAGCACGCTGCCATGGGAAAGCAGCCAACAAAATCAATGAACATTTTCACCCTGCTCATCGCCTCTCTCATCAGGCAGAAGATACTAAAATATGAAAGCACACTACCTCATTGCGGACATTGGACTTTTCCTCGAGGATTGTTATGCTACAATGCTGCAAAACTATATTCTGCACTGACAATCTTTGCACTGTTATACTTGTGTATAGCTTGATTGTACTGTATAATATTATCTGATTTAATTGGACAGTTTGTAAGCAAATTACTAGTTGCAACTATATTGCTGTCTGTCCGATATCTCGTGTGTTAGTCTGGACACAGACAGCAGATTTCATCTCCTGAAGGTAATTAGTGAACCAAGTGGGATTGTTTTTATTGTTCACAACAGTCCAGCAATTTTGAGGTCACTTTTTTTTAATGTGGGTTTTTGAATCAGTATTTTTTTTTAAACTAAAACTTCAATTTCACAACTGCCAAAATGGAATGTGAACACATCCTTAGATTGTAAATCCGGTACGGGTCAAGCTAATTTAGCCCAAAATATGGGATGTCCCGGCTAATACAGGACAGTTGGCAACCCTAACGACCTCCCACGTACAAAACCATGCTGACTATCCCTAATCAGCCCTTGCCCATCCAAATGCCTGTGTGATCTATCCCTCAGAATATTCTCCACTAACTTTCCAACTACAGATGTTAAACTCACCGGCTTATAGTTCCCAGCATTTTCCCTGCAGCCCTTCTTGAAAAGAGGTACAACATTTGCCACCCTCCAGTCTTCCGGCACATCTCCTGTATTTAAGAACAACTCGTAAATTTCAACCAGGGCTCCCGCAATTTCCTCTCTAGTTACCCGCAATGTCCTCGGATATATCTGATCAGGCCCTGGAGATTTGTCTACCTTCATACACAATAGGACCTTCAGTACTTCTTCGACGATAACACTGACTGCTTCCCATAACTGTATTTGGTGTTGACTTAGATCACATATGAACTTTTGGAGAATAATCAAATGAAGAAATTACCTTTATTGGAGATGATTTTCAAAATTGTTTGAGAAAATTTCAAAACACAGAAAACATAGAACTGATTTGACGGCTTGAATGTCCTATCATTCATTACAATCATGGATAATCATCTATCCCATCTATATCTTATTCCCACTCTCTCTTCATATTTCTTTTTGTCTTTTACATTTTGAAATTATTTACCTCTAAAAATATTCATTAACAGCCTTGAATTCTCCGCCGTTGTAAATTCTATAGGTTCACCACCCTCCGAATGCAAAAACTCTCTTCATCTGTCTGAAATCTGAATTGTAACCATGACTTCATGATGTGGACACTTCAGCCAGGAGAAACATCCTCCGCACCCCCAATCCATCTTGTTCAATCAGAATTGTACAATTTTCAAATAGATCATCATCTTTACACTGTCTAGTGAACACAAACCTAGTGCACAGTCTCTCTTCATAGGACAAATTTTTCCTCATCTCAGTTCTAAATGGCCTACCCCTTATTCTTAAACTGTGGCCCCTGGTTCTGGACTCTCCCAACATTGGGAACTTGTCTCCTGCCTCTAATGCGTCCAACCCCTTAATAATCTTATATGTTTTGATAAGATCCCCTCTCATCCTTCCGGGAATTCCATTCCGGGAATTAACCTAGTAAACCTAAGCTGCACACCCTCAATAGCAAGAATATCCTTCCTCAAATTTGGAGACCAAAACTGCACAGAGTACTCCAGGTGCGTTCTCACTAGGGCCCTGTACAACTGCAGAAGGACCTCTTTGCTCCTATACTCAACTCCTCTTGTTATGAAGGCCAACATTCCATTGGCTTTCTTCACTGCCTGCTGTACCTGCATGCTGCCTTTCAGTGACTGATGCACTAGGACACCCAGATCTCGCTTTTGTTGTACGTCCCCTTTTCCTAACTTGACACCATTCAGATAATAATCTGCCTTCCTATTCTTACCTCCAAAGTGGATAACCTCGCACTTATCCACATTAAACTGCATCTGCCATGCATCCGCCCACTCACACAACCTGTCCAAGTCACCCTGCAACCTCATAGCATCTTCCTCACAGTTCACACTACCACCCAGCTTTGTATCATCTGCAAATTTGCTAATGGTACTTTTAATCCCTTCATCCAAGTCATTAATGCATATTGTAAATAGCGGCGGTCCCAGCACCGAGCCTTGCGGTACCCCACTAGTCACTGCCTGCCATTCTGAAAGGGACCCATTTATCCCCACTCTTTGCTTTCTGTCTGCCAACCAATTTTCTATCCATGTCAGTACCCTACCCCCAATACCATGTGCTCTAATTTTGACCACTAATCTCCTATGTGGGACCTTGTTGAAGGTTTTCTGAAAGTCGAGGTACACCACATCCACCGGTTCTACCCTGTCAATTTTCCTAGTTACATTCTCAAAAAATTCCAGAAGATTAGTCAAGCATGATTTCCCCTTCGTAAATCCAAGCTGACTCGGAACGATCCTCTTACTGCTATCCAAATGCTCCGCAATTTCGTCTTTTATAATTGACTCCAGCATCTTCCCCACCACTGATGTCAGACTAACTGGTCTATAATTTCCCGTTTTCTCTCTCCCTCCTTTCTTAAAAAGTGGAATAACATTAGCTACCCTCCAATCCACAGGAACTGATCCCGAATCTATAGAACATTGGAAAATGATTACCAATGCGTCCACAATTTCTAGAGCCACCTCCTTAATTACCCTGGGATGCAGACCATCAGGCCCCGGGGATTTACCAGCCTTCAGTCCCATCAGTCTACCCAACACCATTTCCTGCCTAATGTGGATTTCCTTCAGTTCCTCCCTCACCCTAGGATCGCTGGCCATTAGAACATCTGGGAGATTGTTTGTATCTTCCTTAGTGAAGACAGATCCAAAGTACTGGTTCAACTTGTCTGCCATTTCCTTGTTCCCCATAATAAATTTCCCTACTTCTGTCTTCAAAGGACCCACATTTGCCTTGACTATTTTTTTCCTCTTCACTTATCTAAAAAAGCTTTTACTATCCTCCTTTATATTATTGGCTAGCTTACCCTCATACCTCATCTTTTCTCCCCGTATTGCCTTTTTAGTTATCTTCAGTTGCTCTTTAAAAGAGTCCCAATCCTCTGGCTTCCCACTCTTCTTTGCTATGTTATACTTCTTCCCTTTTATTTTTATGCTGTCCTTGACTTCCCTTGTCAGCCACAGGTGCTTCTTACTCCCCTTAGAATCTTTCCTCCTCTTTGGGATAAATTGATCCTGCAACTTCTGCATTATTCCCAGGAATACCTGCCATTGTTGTTATACCGTCTTCCCTGCTAAGGCCTCCTTCCAGTCAAATCTGGCCAGCTCCTGCCTCATGCCTCTGTAATCCCCTTTGCTATACTGTAATACTGACACTTCCGATTTTCCCTTCTCCCTATCAATTTGTAGAGTAAAACTTATCATATTGTGATCACTGCCTCCTAATGGCTCTTTTACCTCGAGTCCCCTTATCAGATCAGGTTCATTACACAACACTAAATCCAGAATTGCCTTCTCCCTGGTAGGCTCCAGTACAAGCTGTTCTAAGAATCCATCTCGGAGGCACTCCGCAAACTCTCTTTCCTGGAGTCCATTACCAACCTGATTTTCCCAGTCTATCCGCATGTTGAAATCTCCCATAACCACCATAGCATTACATTTGCAACATGCCAATTTTAGCTCTTGATTCAACTTGCACCCTATGTCAAGGTAACTGTTTGGGGGCCTGTAGATAACTCCCATTGGGGTCTTTTTACCCTTACAATTCCTCATTTCTATCCATACTGATTCTACATCTCCTGATTCTATGTCACCCCTTGCAAGGGAGTGAATATCATTCCTTACCAACAGAGCGACCCCACCCCCTCTGCCCACCTGTCTGTCTTTTCTATATGTTGTGTACCCCTGAATATTAATTCCCAGCCCTGGTCCTCTTGTAGCCATGTCTCTGTGACTCCTTTGGACAGTTTGAAATCCTTTCGACAGTCTCATAAGTAATTGCTGCTCAATGGGACAGGCTAATCTTTCACATCAAGTAGCATAGACATATTCTTTCAATAAAGAAAAGGACAAACATTCAAATTCACAGTCATTACAGCTACAGTCAGAGACATTTATTGTTCTTTTATAGGAGCACAAATTGAATCTTTGGCCACAATTTAAAAAAAAGATAATGCTGAAATAAGAGTCTCTTCCGATTATCAGAATTATCTTCCAAATTCTGCTGGAAGAGTAATCTCAGGAATTTGAGCCCATACATGACGGACTCATTTTGTTTTCAGATCGTTATGATTTGGAAATTATAGGCAAGGGACAGTAGAGTTTGACATTGGCTGATGTATCAGTATCACAGACTAATGAAGTTATCTTTTGCATATATTCAAACAAAGGAGGCAGAAGTAAGCGTGAGCAGAATTTAAAGCTACTGGAAAGTTTCAGCAAATTAAAAAAAATCTGTCTGTCAGGGCCCATTAGATTTTGCATTCCATTTTTACCTGAATTGTAACTTTGTTGGAAAATTCAACTTCTAAAATGCCAAAAAACAATTATAAAACAACTTATTCTTCAAATTATATTTTTATTAGGATAGCTAATAGATCAGAAAATCAGAAACAGAAAATTCATTCTTGGACCTCGAGTTCAATAAAGGATTGCGATTACATCATTCTTTTCCCCACCTTGTTTAGTTCTTGTCAGAACAATCTAGTGCTCATGTGTCTCTATTGGAGGCGGTCACTTAATCAGTTCCTCACTACAGCTTATTTTTCACTAACATGGCATTCTCAAATTTAGACTTAAGCAAACGAATGAGCTGTAAAAAATTAATGCTGAATCACAAAACCAACTATCAGATTAATGGAATGTCGCACGTTCCCATATAAAGATGACAAAATATAATGTGTTTTGTTATTGAACGAATTTTATGAATGCTGCAAGTTTTGCAGAAATATTTTAGAATAGGATGCCGATTGCGGAACTGTTCGTCACAAGTTCTGGTTTTATCTAGATGCCCCAGAGAAGGAATTTACTTAAACAAAGTAAGGTAGTACAATATCAGAACTGCAGAGCTTCGCTGAAGAGTGATAATGACAGTCCAAAAGCAGTTCTGCATTCCTAAGCCGCGATCAGATGCTGACAGCAAAGTGTCAGGAATTGTGGAACTGTCTGGCCCTTGTTTAAATGATGCAGTGTCTTTTTAATGATCAAATCCGTCTGTCCAGATTTCTTAAGCATCTGTAGACATTTATTCCAAAATTATTTTGATCCTCCAAATCTTTCAAAATTCTCCCTCTTCATGAGTATTCCTTTGCATCATGCACCTCTGCAAATTCATCGCCTCACACTGCTCCGGATCAATCCTATTTGCCAATTCCTGTCAAATTGACTGCACGATCTATATCTTCCTGAAGTCAAAGCTTTTGTACCTGTCGCTCACATGTGCTTCCTGCTACTGAACCACTTTTTGATCCAATTTGTGAAAAGCCAAATGCAGTCACCTACCCATTTCTCCAGCTTTACACAAATCTGCCCAAGAATTCACAGGAAAATACTATAACTTGTAGGGAATTGTTGTCCTCGCTAACTTTATCTGATGCTTTTGACTATTGGAAAACTTGGACAACCGGGTCTATCTTAGATGGGCATCTTGACTGGCATGGATGCATTGGACTGAAGGGCTTGTTCCTGTGCTAGACAACTCTACGAGAAAATGCAAGGGAAAATTTAGCTCATGCAAAGATCAAAACAACATGATGGGTCCACACAACAAACTGTTTTTCTCATCTGAACCCAACAGCACTCCAAGATATCTTAAATCCTACACAGCTGATTTTAACCATTCCATCATTAGCTTTGAGTTAACAAGGCTCTAAGTTCTGGAATTAACTCTTTAAGCCTCTCTCATTGTTTTTCTTCCTTTGAGTCACTCCTTAAAATTTACCTATTTAACTACACTTAGCCTCTCCCCCAAATATCTTTTGCAGTATAGTATTACATTTTGTTTAACAGTTCTCTTGAAATGCTGACTTACTTTACTGTGTTAAGCAATATTCTACCTGCAATTATTAGTGAAACAAAATGTAGTTTATCTCCTTTCAAAGCTAGGATATTGTCCTGTGAGAGTACACAAGTTCAGAAGGACAGGCGAAAACCAAAATATTTATAAAATATTCCCACTAGTACAAAAGCACCATACAATAGCACAGTGAAGGTAATCCTCAAAGTGAAGACAAATACTGCGAAGATGCCACCATATCCCACAAACCTCTGATGACATCCTAGCAAATATAAATCAAGGGACAGTTAGGTTGTATGGGGTCCAGGCTGAGCAAGCCAATTGAATGTAAAAATGGCCTGAAGGGAGGAGTGGTGGGAGAGGATTGTTTTTCAGACTGGAGGCTTGCAACAAATGATGTTACAAAGATGAGAGGGGGATTACTGCTGCTCGTTATTTATATTAACAATTTGGATGTGACTATAGGTGGCACTGTTATTAAATTTATAGATTACAATAATGTTTGTGCTATAGTAGACAGCAAAGAAATTTACCCAAAATTACAAAGTGATTTGGATCAAATGGGCCAACTGGCTGAGGAATGACGGATAATTCACCAAACAGATGTTGCACAGTAAATGGTACGGCTTCAGGGAGTGTTGCAGAACAGAGAGACCATGAAGAGCATTCTTGCCGTCATTGTCAGGGTATGTAGTACAGGAGTTGGGATGTCATGTTGTATCTGCACAAGTTGTCATTAAGGCCACATTTAGAGTACATTGTAGAATTGTAGAATAGGTACGAAGCTATTAAACTGGAAAAGGTGATAAAAAAGATTTACATGAATGTTACTGGGTCTGGAGTGTTTGAGTTATAAAGGAGAGTCTGAATAGTCTGGATCTTTTTTCCCTGGCGTGTAGGGCCCTGAAGGGGACCTTAGAGGTTTATAAAATCATGAGGGGCATCATGACTGTGAACATCCACAGTCGTTCCCCCAGGGCAGGGGAATCAAAAATTAGGGGGGGGGGGGGGGGGAAGGTTTAAGGTTCAAGGGAAAGATTTTAAAAGGATACGAGGGGCAACTTTTTCTACATGGAGGGTGGTGCATATATGGAACACGCTGCCAGAGGAGCTGTTAGAGACTGATACAATTATGACGCTTAGAAACACACTTGAACAGATACAGGTACTGGATAGGCAAGGTGTCAAGGAATATAGGGCAGATGTAGGTAAGTGAAACTAGCTTGGTTAGGCAACTTGCTATAATTCTATGACAATGAAACGTTCAGATCAGGTAAAATAAGAAACAGGAGTAAATGTTTATATTGAAGAACATGTTCACAAGTGTGCTAGGGAATACTGAATTGAGGAGGCGACCCTAACCAATGATAGAGGGTACATCTCAGGAAGGGTGGTTTGAACCTGACACTGCAGCCCCAGCCAGCCTTCATGGAAATGGAATTGAGTAGATTATGGATGCAAAGGCACACAATGTACGAGTCTAAATTCATCTTATTCCTTCTTGCCCTGTCCTATCTGGAATCCTCTTCATTCTCACCTTTACCAACTCTTAACTTCTACTCTATCCCTATTCCAGTCACACTTGTTTATTCTACTGTTACTCCTTTATACCAAGTGCCCTCTCTTTATCTGGATGTCTCCAATCATGCTTTCAAAAACCTGATGTCTCTCAGTTCACTCACCTTTTATCATCCCAATCCTATTCCATATTACAACATTTTTCATTTTTACACATTTTGGTTCTTTAATGCAAGTCACTCGATAAGCCCTTTCAGCATGCAAGTGTTCCAGAAATTCAAGTAGTTCATTTTTGAATTTTAGCAATATGTTTTAAAGTAATGTTCTAATATCTCCAATTCTTCACAGTTGAAAAGGTTATTTTTAGTATTTTCCAGCTGTGCATCTGATGGTACAATCAGGTTGCTAAGTCCTTCCTGCATTTTTTGCCTTTTGATACTTTCAATTATTTGCATTTTTCTTTTTAGTATTAAAAGAGACCCTGGAACAAATAAGGGTTTTAAAAAAATATATATTTTTTTGTTTTGCAGTAGGTCACAAAGCTGCATATGATGACATCCATATGCAACTGTTTTAATAAAAAGACAAAACAGATCAAGCAGAGTAGGTAATGTAATTAAAGTATGTTTGCAATTCAAGAATCTAACCATAAAATAAACAACAAGACTAATTGGCAAAAAGTGCATCAATATCAACATGAATTGAGCAGCTTAGTCTCAGTTTTCATTGTTCCGAAGCATGCATTAAAAAAAACATTTAAGCACAAACAAGATATGGAGTTGTTTTTGGCTACTCACAGCTCCGAATACTGAAAGTCCAGGCTGCCAACAGTGTTAATATAGTAAGCTGGACTTAGCCAGGGCAACGCCTTCAGCAACAGAGCCTTCATTGTCACAGGATCAGTGACGAAGCGCTGCTCTGTTAGTTGTCTTTCACCCTCCCGTTGATGACACGCACATTAAAATACATCTGTACAGCAGGTCATTTCCTGCTTTATGGCCCAATTGTCAAGTACCAATCTTTCTGCTGTTAGAGACTGGTACTCTAACTTAAATCCCTTAAAACCAAGCTGTACTGAACATTATTGAAATATAAGAAGATTACTGATTCTGATCTGCTGATGTTTGAGTGGAAGTGTTCTTTCTGAAAATTTGAGTAGATACCAACATAGTTTGGGAGAACCTAAGAAGATAAATGAAGACACCAACAGTGGTCTGTTCCTACGCTTTTGTTTAAATACTATTCCTGAACATGAAAGCAACCAGCTACCACACTTCATAAATATTTGCTATTAATTCTAACCCTGTATGCATATCAAAGATTAAGACTTTGATAATAAAATCTCTGCAACAGATGGGGGAGGGTCATGGGAGGTTAAAATGTAAAATAAAAGCTAATGAAGAGACACCAAAAGCAAAATGCTGCAGATACCAGAATTCTGAAACAAAATGCTGCAAATCTGTGGCGAGAGAAACATTTCAGTCAATGGCCTTTCATCGTAAATCATCAGTTGATTCAGTTGATGGTATTCTCACCACTGAATGCTTATGTTCTACTCCAAAGAATTCTGTACCAAATTTATAGAGATGCCAGGGAAGGAAAGACTACTGCAATGATAGAGGAATTCAATATTTCAGATTTGTTAAACAATGTTTCCACCTGCCTTTCAAGTGAAAAAATATGTATTCTTGAGCAAAGCGCTGCTTGCTGGAGGAACTCTGTGCATCAGGCAGTATCTGTGTTGGGAATTGGCAGATGACATTTCTTCAGACTGATGGAATTAAGGGGAGAAATCTGGAAGAGAGAGATGGGCTGGGGGTTAAGGGAGATGAGTAAAGTGGCTAAGGCTAGAGGCAAAAAGGAGACAAGAGGGTGCCAAATAAGGAAAGAAGAGTGGGATAATAAGGAAATATGGGATTTGAGGACACCCTATTGCATACACATTTCTCCAACCATCCCCCTACCATCCCAGTCAACCCATTGCTTCACCTCCTCATGCTCATCTCTCGTCACAGAATCCCATATTCCTCTTTTATCCCCTACTACTTCTCTTCATCTGGTCCCAACCTGAATGGTCGTCTGCCCATTCCCATTCCTTCTCTCCAGAGATACTGCCTGTCCCGCTGAGTTACTCCAGCATTTTGTGTCTATCTTTGGTGTAAACCAACATCTGCAGTTCCTTCCTATACATTTCATCCCTTCCACAGATGCTGCCTGGCATGCTGAGTTCCTCCAGCACTTTGTTTTGTACTTAACATTCCAGCATCTGCAGTTTCGTGTGAACACATAAATAATCTCCCTGGTATACTTACAGCAATTCCTTTCCAACATTTCAAAAGCAGATTACCCGATCATTGTTATAACACCACTTGTGGGTTTGACACCCATCTTCACTGTCTACAATACCACCCACTTTAGGGTCATCTGAACGTGAACGGAACTTGACAAAACCAAATAATCATCTTTTATCCGGCACCCTCAATGTGCTAAGCTTACAAATAATTGTTTTCCAGTTTTCTGTTCCATTTACTATCGTTCACCTTTAAATCTATTGAATGTCAACAGGTTATTTTAAATTAGAAGACACCTTAAACAATCAGGATCCTGGGCCCATCCTAAATCCACACTTTTAAGGAAGCTAATTTTAAGGAAGCTAATTAAGAATTTGCTGCAACTCTTGTTTCCCAAACTCTGCAGCTATTCCAGCAACTAATATGAATGGCTCAAATAACAAGAAAGCCTTGGGACTTTTTAAAATTAAAACAAACAGTGCTAATTGTTTTTTTCTCAAAATAAAAACAAAAACATTTCCATTTTCCCAGATAGGGTTCTAATTAAAGTCTACTTGTAAAATTCCTTTGTGTGGTACTTTGCACAGTTAAGCTGCTTATTTCCAAAGATTAATGACTACCTTAAAATGCTCTATGAAGGAACATTGTTCAACGTGTTAACGATTGCTGAGTGAGAAGTAAATTAAACCTGGATGGTAATAAATAATCAAAAACTATTCCTTTTTCAATGCAAAGTCTGCAGCATGATCTCTGATGTCCGATCGCAAGCAACATTGTAGAATTTTGAAGTGTAGAAACAAGGAATAGTTTGGATCCAGCAGATGCTGGTTTACAAAAAAAAGTCTGCTTTCACATCAAAAGCCTAAGAATTTTGGGCTAGT
This sequence comes from Rhinoraja longicauda, assembly GCF_053455715.1. Classification (NCBI taxonomy): domain Eukaryota; kingdom Metazoa; phylum Chordata; class Chondrichthyes; order Rajiformes; family Arhynchobatidae; genus Rhinoraja; species Rhinoraja longicauda. The sequence continues at coordinate 61,836,049 of NC_135953.1, read as the reverse complement.
CTATACCATAGTTGGTCTTGGACATTACTTAGTACATTCAGAGAAAGCTGATGAGATTTATTCCTTCAGGGTGGCCAATGGATATGACAAGTTTTCACATGAAATACGGAAATAAATTTGTGAATAAAATACATTTCAATGTTCAAATTAAGGAACAAAGCAGGAATAGGCCTCTCCCCTCCCTCCAAGCCGTTCCCAAAAAAAAAGAGAAGCTGAAAATGATCTCAATGTGTACATTTGAGGAGGAAGAACAGCTGCCATTGATAAAATTAAGACCGAGTATTTAAAATAAAATTAACATTTGATATTCAAAAGCTGGCTGCATCATAGAAAATAGGTGTAGGAGTAGGCCATTCGGCACATCAATCCAGCACCGCCATTCAATATGATCATGGCTGAACATCCAGAATCAGTACCCGTTCCTGCATTCTCTCCATATCCCTTGAATCCATGAGCCCTAAGTGCCACATCCAACTCTCTCATGAATATATCCAGTGAATTGGACCCCACTGCCTCCTGTGGCAGAGAATTCCACAGATTCACAACTCACTGGGTGAAAAAGTTTTTCCTCAATAACATAAGCAAAATTATCTTTCCACGATGCAACAGATTTGATTGGCCACAATACATAATCAGTGAAGGAAAGTTAAATTCTTCAAAATACAATAAGTTACTTTTTTCTAGAGTAATTGTTCTCCCCGAGCATAAAGTATAAACTAAGCCATGGAATTCATGGAAGTCATTAAATACCTACGTCATGTGGGAGTGTTCAAAGTAATAAATGAGACAAATTATTATTTAAATATTACAGAAACCCTTAGGAAGCCTGAGGAAAATTATTAATGTAATAACAAGGAATGGCAGATGTTGGTTTACAAAGACAGACAAAATGCTGGAGTACCTCAGCAGGTCATGCAACATGTCTGGAGAACATGAAAAGGTGATGTTTCGGGTCAGGACCCTTCAGACTGATTGCAGGGGGAAGTGGGAAAGAAAGCTGGAAGGGGGAGGAGCAGCACAAAGCATGGCCAGTAATAGGTGAGCACAGGCGAGGGGGGTTTTGATAGGCAGATTTATGGACAAAGGCCAGAGATGAGAAGAAAAAACAGGTACGAGCCAAAAGGATAAAGAGTTGAGAAAAGTGAAGCTCGAGGATAGAACCGTTGTGAATTGTGAAGCTGGCGGAAGGAATGTAGGTGGGGGAGGAAGAAAGTGGGAGGAAGGGTATTAGCGTTATTAACATAACAATTTTCTAAATTTGTTTTAATATACTGTGAATGGAAGTGATGACTTCTTCAGCCAACCAAAAACATTTGCTCAGAGTCAAAACCCAGCGATAAAATAATTTAATTGTGAATTTATTGTGACATGCTTCTCCATAGCCAAGTGGACTTACCTGCGGCGCAGATGTATTTTGAGGTCACAGCGCTGCAAGACTTCAGTGCAATGTTCATTAAACGGGCAGAAGACCAATACTTTATCCAACAACTTATGGACCAACAGGCTTGACCTCTTGCACACCATGAGACACAAGGGCTTACGATCCAGGGGACAGAAATCTTGGGTAAGTAAGAAGTTAGTCAGGCACAAAGTGCAGTATGTGTGGCCACATGGCGTGTCCATAGGTTCCACCAAGGGCTGCAGGCAGATGTCGCAGATGAGGTCATCGTCCATTTCATCCTTATAATTATATGAATGGTTTTCCTGAGGCAGGTGAGATTGTCCACAGCAGATACAAAGGGACTGCGTAGGGTGATCCATTTTCTGCTTTACAGTCTAGCAACATTCAGTGAAATCATGTTCCAAATGAGTCTTTAATCATTTTGCAGATCACAAAACTTTCAGGGCAAATTCCACAACTGAAAGAAAATAGATGCAGATATTTAAACAATATATGTTCCCTTTCCAAGACATTGATTTAAACCTTATGAAATTAAAATTCTGCTAGTATAAAAGGACAGTAAAAGAGCACAATTTAATTATCAAAGAGATTTACATTTGCACATTGGGGGTAGGGTACTGACATGGATAGAAAATTGGTTGACAGACAGAAAGCAAAGAGTGGGGATAAATGGGTCCCTTCCGGAATGGCAGGCAGTGACCAGTGGGGTACCGCAAGGTTCGGTGCTGGGACCCCAGCTATTTACGATATACATTAATGACTTAGACGAAGGGATTAAAAGTACCATTAGCAAATTTGCAGATGATACTAAGTTGGGGGGTAGTGTGAATTGTGAGGAAGATGCAATAAGGCTGCAGGTTGACTTGGACAGGTTGTGTGAGTGGGCGGATACATGGCAGATGCAGTTTAATGTAGATAAGTGTGAGGTTATTCACTTTGGAAGTAAGAATAGAAAGGCAGATTATTATCTGAATGGTGTCAAGTTAGGAGGAGGGGGAGTTCAACGAGATCTGGGTGTCCTAGTGCATCAGTCAATGAAAGGAAGCATGCAGGTACAGCAGGCAGTGAAGAAAGCCAATGGAATGTTGGCCTTCGTAACAAGAGGAGTTGAGTATAGGAGTAAAGAGGTCCTTCTACAGTTGTACCGGGCCCTGGTGAGACCGCACCTGGAGTACTGTGTGCAGTTTTGGTCTCCAAATTTGAGGAAGGATATTCTTGCTATGGAGGGCGTGCAGCGTAGGTTCACTAGGTTAATTCCCGGAATGGCGGGACTGTCGTATGTTGAAAGGCTGGAGCGATTGGGCTTGTATACACTGGAATTTAGAAGGATGAGGGGGGATCTTATTGAAACATATAAGATAATTAGGGGATTGGACACATTAGAGGCAGATAACATGTTCCCAATGTTGGGGGAGTCCAGAACAAGGGGCCACAGTTTAAGAATAAGGGGTAGGCCATTTAGAACGGAGATGAGGAAGAACTTTTTCAGTCAGAGGGTGGTGAAGGTGTGGAATTCTCTGCCTCAGAAGGCAGTGGAGGCCAGTTCGTTGGATGCTTTCAAGAGAGAGCTGGATAGAGCTCTTAAGGATAGCGGAGTGAGGGGGTATGGGGAGAAGGCAGGAACGGGGTACTGATTGAGTGATCAGCCATGATCGCATTGAATGGCGGTGCTGGCTCGAAGGGCTGAATGGCCTACTCCTGCACCTATTGTCTATTGTCTATTGTCTATAATCCAGATAACATGTTCAAAACCATTTCATGCATTTGATCGAGACAAGCGCTTCAAGATTTCAGCTCAGATCAAGTTGCACCATACTCACCCAAACCAGATTTAAAGTTCCAGCCTCCCATAAAAGTCCAGGCACATTATCAACCACAATGGAGCAATGCAGTAAGAGATTAGCCATTATAATCATAGCATATAAAGTTCAATCATAATCAATGGTTCATTGGTGCTTTTATTGTCACGTGTGCAAACACACAGTGAAATTATTTTCTTACATACAGTCCAGTACAGTATTGCCATACCCAAGCCCATACTCAATTAGCAAGTGTCTTGCATTCAAGAAGAGTCATGTTTTGGAACCAGTTTCCACACTAGTTCTTATGAGGGCACTCCCACAACAACAAAATTGTGATCTTATTGGCACAAGACTAGGCATAGAATGGGCCTAGTCTTGTGCAGCAGGTGTCTGCGTTCCGGTATGGGCAGGGTGGGGCAAGCCACGTGGCTGCTCAGCACTGGCCTCAGGGGAAACACCATGGCCAACACAGGGCGAGAGCCATTGCTGAGAACCGACTGGCTGCTCCATTTGTTGTCAGACTGCTCACATTCCCATCACTCCCTGTTGAAAGTGACAAAAGCTGCTGCCTCCCATAGGCCTCCCATAGGCAACTTCGTCTCTCTCATGCCCATCAATTACCCATTCAATTTCCTTGCCACTCATCTATACCAGTGGGTAATTTATAGTAGCTAATGCTTTTGGGTGCAGGAGGAAGTTGGAGCATCCAGAGGATGCCCGTGTGGCAAAGGGAGTGTGTGCAAACTTCACATAAACTGCCTCTAGGTCAGGATGAAATCAGGTGTCTTGAACCTGCAAAGTAACAGATCTGTCTGTATTGTGCTTATGTCATACATATATGCTCTCAAATTTGTAATAAAGCTATGTAATTTTGTAATCTATGTAATAAATCTATCAAATTTGTGATAAACGTAGACTTGCTGGATGAAAATCAGATTTTAGACTCGGGTCAAATGTTTAGGGATGAAATTCTTTGCATTTTAAAGTGATAAGAGTTTTGCTATATTGCCATATCGCCTTACAGGAAGATTCCCGAGACCAGTCAGTACAGGCAGCTTACTAATACTATGCAGTGGGTGGGGCAATGATGTTCTCATTGCTCGTGTCATCCGAAAAAAATCCAAAACAGTGGGAATGAGAAAATGTTAAAACCTTTTTATTTCAATTAGATTATTCACTGTTCTATGAATCTTTATGATCAAGCTCATGCCTTTTTCAGTGGAATGCCTAAACAAGGCTTGCCCAAACATCATGCTCATTAGGATCTCCCTGAATGATTCATAAGGTAACGCCCATTAATAATTTATCTTAAATCGTTCTTTCAGAACTGACAGCTGCTTGTAAAATAGGATTTTGTTTTTATGCTGCTTGTAAAACAGGATTATGCTGGTTGTTATGATCCTCCCAAAAAGCAAATGCCTGAATCTGTCTCAACCTGTGGGGATGAAACTATGTTGTTTATTTCACTACTCTTTGAAAGCTTCCCACCCATGGTAAATGAATCCTTTGACACAAAATAACAACATTTAATAGCAAAATGACTTATGCACACATCATAAAGCTTTTAAGCAATCATGCAAAATTAAATGAAACTTCTAGACACCAAACTTTGTCTTGTAATTTGTTGACATGATTATGTAATAAACCACACAGATTTCTACAAAATCCTCTTTTTACAGCAACACACTGACAGGTGTATATTTCTGCCATTAAATTGATTTTCTTTAGAATACCATGAAACAAATGTTTTTAGAAAAGATCATTGCAAGAATTGATCATGGCACCAATGATAATTTATTATGAGCAAAGTTCCAATCTTATACTTTGAGCTAATATGGTAAGAATTCATCAATATATGAAAATCACATTGGCTTTATGCTTGACGCATCTTTAAACCCGAGTCAGAGGTCTGCAGGTACAAATAAATTGTCGTTCTTGATAAAATGCACTGAACATCTGCATCATGATCACCTACTTCTACCTAGGCAACATATTCTCCCAGCTCAAGTTGTCTCCTGCAAAAACATTCACTCACAATTTAGTAACCTTAAGGGCCTGTCCCATTTAGGCGATTTTTTAGGCAACTGCCGGCGACTGTCAAAGTTGTAGCAGATCGGCAAAAATTTATTTTACCCGACGACAACGACCACGACAATGCCGAGTCAGGTCGAGATTACACTGTCTTACGAGAAACATCGCGAAATTCCCACGCTGTCAATGCTTCTCCGGCGTCCTAATTTTCGTTGAAATCACCGACAAGTCGGTAAGTACTTGAGAGTTTTGAAATATAACATCTTGCCCGGGTTACTTGAAAACTAAGCTTCACGGTAACAAGGCATAAACTGGATTGACTTCCAGTTTACTAATAGCAGTATTAAGAAATTTAATTTAAAAAGTGGTTAAATGGATTTTTGTGCGGAGTGTGGGCATTCTTTGAAAATGTACGGGAGATGCATATCTGGTTTCTGGGTTGCATATCTGGGTTGGGAGCCTACTTTAAATATAATCGCTGATGGCCATAAACATCGCGAAAATTCCCACACTTACCTGACCGTCCAATCTACCTGTCAAATGTCCTGACGGTAAATAAATTGGTTAAACACAAGTGTTTTATGGTATCTTGAAATGACTTTACTTAATTTAATATTATGTGCTTCTAAATGCATCTAGCAAACCTGGGGACAGCATTCGACAGTGCCCGCAATAAGCAACAATACCTGGCGACAAGCCAGATGTCGCCGAGAAATTTCATACCGGTTGGTTTCTCAGCGACACGCCGTGATCCACTACGATTCTTAGAAGACTCCTCACGATCATGCACGCGACACCTTGGCGAACTGTCGGCGACAGCCTAGTCGCCGGCAGTCGCCTTAAAATCACCTATGTGGGACAGGCCCTTTCATCTGAAGAAGGGTCTCGACCCGAAACATCGCCCATTCCATCTCTCCAGAGATGCTGCCTTTCCCGCTGAGTTACTCCAGCATTTTGTGTTTACCATTAGTAACCTTCGACTCTGCTATTCTAATGCATATTGGCCAACCTCCCAACATCCTCCCTCCATAAACAAGATCTTAAAGAACACACTGCTGATATGTCCCACTGAAAACCATTCACACATCTCCTGTGTGCTAAATTTGCTTCTCCATTCTCAAATCCTGTGTGGCATTGCCTGTCTCCAAATGCAGTTCCATTCAGCCTCTGTATTCTCCATAGAGAATAAGCATAAAGCATATTTTACTTCACGGTTGATTATCCTCAAATTTTCACCCTTCAATTTATTTGCAGCACCAGTAACAGCCAACATCTGAAGCCAACATCTGAAACCAATCCTCCCCAAACCCCAACCCCCCACCCCCACAAGGTTTGAAATTCTTTGTAAACTACCTTTTGCCAATCCTCCTTTAAAATCACTTACTTAAAGTCTACCTCTTTGGTCAGGTTCTTGATCACAATACACTGGAAAAGCACCAAGTATGTGGTTATGGAAAAATGCAGTATCTTAATATTTGTTGTCAGGTTTTGCAATCTCTTGTCCAAGTTAGAAGGTCCTTGGTGAGTGCAGTCCCAGAAAGCAAACCTACAAATTCTCAATATCAACACAGAAAGAATGCTGCCCTGTTAGAAGCGCTGTTATGAGCCCCATCTGTCCTCTCAGATATAGGAGGACCAGGGTTGTCTATCAACCCACATCATTAAAAAATAAACTGGACATAAGTAAAGTTTCTTCTGGGATCTTGATGGATGCACATTAGCTAACACATTCTAAAAGTTCCAGCATTGATCACACCTCAGGGATGCTTAATTTCCTCTGGGACATTCCCAGGTCATGCAAAACTGCATAAATGCAATCTATTTCTTTATTCAATTTGCCAAGCTAAGCAACATAACGTTTGCATGAAACTATGTAAACTTTGCTGTATTTGTTCTTGTTAAGTCATGTCTTTTTACCCTCTCTTTTTCTCCTTGCGCTGTATTTATCAGATTTAAATGAGACTGTTAAATGTCATCATTTCCTTTCCCAAATAAAGACTAATGAACTAAAAGTGCATAGGTCACTGAAGCTAATTAGTTACAATTAGGCAATTTGCACAAGTGAAACTTCAAGGTAGACAGATTGAATGGGGTTAATATGCAAAAGTACAGATTAAATTCAAATCTTAACAATTTAATTAAGTTTCCACTAAAAAGAAGTAAAAGGTTGTAAAATGGCAGCAACTTGTTCTTGTATGAACACAAATTTGCAAGATTAAACAGCAAAAAGTTGAAGTCTGATCATTATAACTTATCTGGCATCTGGTGTCAGAAGTTTGTTCAAATAAGATGGTTACTGATTCCAAACAGGATTTTCCACTCTGTTGAAAGCACAAAGCACAGAATAGACTAACCATATTGTTGAGTGCTTTGGATAAAGAATATTTGCTTATAATGTTGCTGAAATAATAGCCAATCAAATGAGAATCCTTTCATATATAATTGTTGGCACTTAAATCCTCATGAACTGTGGCCACACGCTAATATTCAATATTCACATCTCCAATGCTCCCTATGAAATTTCAAAGCAGTGGCAAGAGTTTTGTTTAAGGCTATCTATTTTTACATCAAAATATCTGTTTGGAAGTCACATGGTAATGCATGATCATGGCGTTTGCATACAATGCCACATTACCACAAGCATCACAAGTCCAGTTGCTCTTCCCACTTTTCAGATTCCAGCACACTGTCTCAAAGAGTTTTTCCTCCCAATTAGCATGTTCACATCGATTTATTCACAAAATGCTGGAGTAACTCAGCAGGTCAGGTCTGAAGAAGGGTCTCGACCCAAAACGTCACCCATTCCTTCTCTCCCGAGATGCTGCCTGACCTGCTGAGTTACTCCAGCATTTTGTGAATAAATCGATTTGTACCAGCATCTGCAGTTATTTTCTTATAGCATGTTCACATCCCTGGCCGCTAAATTCCTTTCATCTACTAGAATACCCAGGTTGATCTACAGCAGCGGTCTCCAAACTGCGGCCCAACTGGCCACATCTGGCCCGACACGAGATTTTATCCGGCCCGCAGCAAGCACGTTCCGTGCTGCGGGTTCTGTGGTAGAGTCGGAACTATTTGTAAATTTCCCCGGTGTGGGACGAATAAAGGAATATATATATATATTTTATAGCGGCCTTTCTGAATGGTGCTTTATTGTCACGTGTGCACTGCACAGTGGATTTTTTTTAGCGCAGATCACATGTGCACGAGTCACCACCATATTTTGGCTCCTGTTACAAAAAGTCCAAAGGCAGGTCCACGCGCTGGATGTACTGGAGCGGCTCCCAATCCAGGTGAGCCCCAGGCTGCTGCAGGGCCTCCTCCGTCGCCCTCGACTGGCTCGGCCCATCGATCGACGTCCCTCTCCTCGCCCAACCGACCGCCTGTGTGTCCTGGGGGAAACGCCTTCTGCAGCCGACCTTGCAGGTGCTGGGGGCATTACGCCTCTCCTACTGACCCACTCATCGTGTCCGTCGTCACCAACGGCTCCCTCCTCCTCGGTTCTCCGGTCTTCAGGGCCGATCTCGGCAGCAATTTCCAAACTTACATGTCAGGTAAGCTATGAAGTTGAGAGTTTTTATGCAGCTGCCGACTTAATAATAATTTTAAATTGTAATGATTTCTTAGCGGAGTGCCCACCCATGAGTCACTGCGACGATGACACACACGTGGGCACTCCGCCATTATATATGATATTTCTATACTGTCTGCATGCCCACTGGTGGTCATTGTGTTTTTTCCGTTTTATAAATAATTGTATACCAATGGTGTAAATATATATTCCAATATTTCAAGCACTTTTAAAAAATTGAATATTATTTATTTGTTGCCATATAGACAATAGGTGCAGGAGGAGGCCATTCGGCCCTTCGAGCCAGCACCGCCATTCAATGTGATCATGGCTGATCATTCTCAATCAGTACCCTGTTCCTGCCTTCTCCCCATACCCCCTGACTCTGCTATCCTTAAGAGCTCTATCCAGCTCTCTCTTGAATGCATTCAGAGAATTGGCCTCATTAAATTTATAAAACTGACATTTCTTTATTTTTTCCTACGGCCTGCAAAAATAATATGTAATGTGGCCTTCATGCTGAAAAGTTTGGAGGCCCCTGATCTACAGCAGTGCACTTTCCAGTCTTTGAAGATAGACACAAAATGCTGGAGTAACTCAGCGGGGCAGGCAGCCACTCTGGAGAGGAAAGAGTGACGTTTCAGGTCGAGACCTTTTGAACCTTCTCTCCAGATGGACTATTTGGATGAGGGTGGAGACTACTAGGAAGATATACACAACTTCCAAAGCATAGTGGCTCGAAGATTATTGCGGGAGAAGGCTTCTGAATCATTGGGGACACATACCAGTACTTGGGATAGAGGATCTTCCGTTGAAAAGTTTCATCTGAACCATGCCAGGACCAATCACCTGGTGAATTACATAACTTTTTATCTGAAAGCGCACAGCATTTGTAACAGGATGGATATGAATAAATTTAATTCAAGTTATGAAACATGTCATCTTCAGACTGGAACAATATAATTACTGAATTGTCACAATTTCTTTATCCTCGATTATTTTCTTTATACGTTAACTACCTGGAAAAGGGGTAGGGCATAAGTTATCAATATTCACTCATGACATAAGAGTGAAGAGCATGCTCTAATAAGGATATCTGGACTCTGTGATAGGATACAAGTAGATTGGGTGAGTGGGTGAAAACTTGGTAAGTGTCATTTAACGTCAGAATGAGCAAGATCGTACATTTCAGTAGGTGGAATCAAAATGCAGACTATTATCTAACTGGAGATCGTCCAAATGAGTCAAATGTAGTTATCTAGGTGTTCCTGCACATCAACATAAAAGGTGAGCATGCAGGTAGAGCAAGTTATCAAGATTGGGTGGAACTCAGAAATGAGAAAGGCTTAGCAACACTTATAGGGGTGTATTATAGACCGCCAAATAGGGAACGAGAATTGGAAGAGCAAATATGTAAGGAGATAGCAGATATTAGTAGTAAGCACAGAGTAGTGATTGTGGGTGATTTCAATTTTCCGTACATAGACTGGGAATCACATTCTGTTAAAGGACTGGATGGTTTGGAGTTTGTAAAATGTATGCAGGATAGTTTTTTGCAGCAATACGTAGAGGTACCTACCAGAGAAGGGGCAGTGTTGGACCTCCTGTTAGAAAATGAGACGGGTCAGGTGACGGAGGTATGTGTTGAGGAGCACTTTGGGTCTAGTGATCATAACGCCATTAGTTTCAATATAATTATGGAGAAGGTCAAATCTGGACCAAGGGTTGAGATTTTGGATTGGAGAAAGGCTAATTTTGAGGAGATGAGAAAGGATTTAAAAGGAGTGAAATGGGACATTTTGTTTTATGAAAAGGATATAATAGAGAAATGGAGGATATTTAAAGGTGAAATTTTGAGAGTACAGAGTCTTTATGTCCCTGTTCGGTGGAAAGGAAAGAAGAATAATTTGAAAGAGCTGTGGTTTTCCAGAGAAATTGGACACTTGGTTCGGAAAAAGAGGGAGATATACAATAAATATAAGCGGCAGGGAGTAAATGAGGTTCTTGAGGAATATAAAGAATGTAAATGGAATCTTAAGAAGGAAATTAGAAAAGCGAAAAAAAGATATGAGGTTGCTTTGGCAAGTAATGTAAAAGTAAACCCCAAGGGGTTCTACAGATATGTCAATAGCAAAAGGATAGCGAGGGATAAAATTGGTCCATTAGAGAGTCAGAGTGGACAACTATGTGCTGAGCCGGAAGAAATGGGGGAGATATTAAACAATTTATTTTCTTCGGTATTCACCGAGGAGAAGGATATTGAATTATGTGAGGTAAGCGAAACAAGTAGAGTAGTGATGGAAATTATGAGGATCAAAGAAGAGGAGGTACGGATACTTTTGAAAAATATAAAAGTGGATAAGTCTCCAGGTCCTGATAGGATATTCCCTAGGACATTGAGGGAAGTTAGTGCAGAAATAGCAGGGGCTATGACGGAAATATTTCAAACGTCATTAGAAACGGGGATGGTGCCGGAAGATTGGCGCATTGCGCATGTTGCGCCTTTGTTTAAAAAAGGTTCTAAAAGTAAACCAAGCAATTATAAACCTGTTAGTTTGACGTCTGTGATGGGAAAATTAATGGAAAAGATACTTGGGGACAATATATATAATCACATGGATAAACAAGGCCTGATTAGAAACAGTCAACATGGATTTGTGCCTGGAAGGTCATGTTTGACTAATCTTCTTGAATTTTTTGAAGAGGTTACCAGGGAAATTGATAAGGGCAAGGCTGTGGATGTTGTCTATATGGACTTCAGTAAGGCATTTGACAAGGTTCCACATGGAAGGTTGATTAAGAAGGTTAAATCGTTGGGTATTAATAGTGAGGTTGCAAGATGGATTCAACAATGGCTGAATGGGAGATACCAGAGGGTAATGGTTGACAACTGTATGTCAGGTTGGAGGCCAGTGTCTAGTGGAGTACCCCAAGGATCTGTGTTGGGTCCACTGTTGTTTGTCATTTACATTAATGATCTGGATGATGGTGTGGCAAATTGGATTAGTAAGTATGCAGATGATACTAAGATAGGTGGTGTAGTTAATAATGAAGTAGATTTTCAAAGTCTACAGAGAGACTTGGGCCTTTTGGAAGGGTGGGCTGAAAGATGGCAGATGGAGTTTAATGCTGATAAGTGTGAGGTGCTGCATTTTGGTAGGACAAATCAAAATAGGACGTACAGGGTAAATGGTAGGGAATTGAGGAATGCAGTGGAACAGAGGGATCTGGGAATAACTGTGCATTGTTCCCTGAAGGTGGAATCTCATGTGGATAGGGTGGTGAAGAAGGCGTTTGGTATGCTTGCCTTTATAAATCAGAGCATCGAATATAGAAGTTGGGATGTAATGTTGAAATTGTACAGGGCATTGGTGAGGCCGAATCTGGAGTATGGTGTGCAGTTCTGGTCGCCAAATTATAGGAAGGATGTCGACAAAATGGAGAGGGTACAGAGGAGATTTACTAGAATATTGCCTGGGTTTCAGCACTTAAGCTACAGAGAAAGGTTGAACAGGTTGGGTCTTTATTCTTTGGAGCGTAGAAGGTTGAGGGGGGACTTGATAGAGGTTTTTTAAATTTTAAGAGGGACGGACAGAGTTGACGTGGGTAGGCTTTTCCCTTTGAGAGTGGGGAAGATTCCAACAAGGGGACATAGCTTCAGAATTAAGGGACAAAAGTTTAGGGGTAACATGAGGGGTAACTTCTTTACTCAGAGGGTGGTGGCTGTATGGAATGAGCTTCCGGTGGAAGTGGTGGAGGCAGGCTTGATTTTATTATTTAAGAGTAAATTGGATAGGTATATGGATGGGAGGGGATTGGAGGGTTATGGTCTGAGAGCAGGTAGATGAGTCTAGGTCAGAGAAAGTGGTTGGCGTGGACTGGTAGGGCCGAACGGGCCTGTTTCCGTGCTGTAATTGTTATATGGTTATATGGTTATAAGATGACGTGCTTAATGGAATTTACTGCTGGGCAGTTCACCCACTTCATTCCATGAGGTTGGTGATCAATAACAGTATATTGCTACAATTATAGAAGGATAATGGCACGGCTGCAACTGCAGTGCTGTGTACAGTTTTGGTCTCCTTATTTAATGAAGGACATACGAGGATCGGAAGCAGTTTAGAAGAATCTAAATGTGAGAATATCACCATTTCTAGGCAAATGGATACTACTCCAGTCACAATGCCACTGGCACAGACAGGAGTGTAATCTTAGCAAACTCCAGGAATGGAGAGGTTCAGTTGAATGGCTTTTCTTTAAGCTGTTTATTTGAAAGCTGCTTGGGAATCCTCATCTACAGCAGAGAAAATCAACAGGCTGAAATAATGTCAGACTGACAACAGGAGGGATGGATTCGAAGGGAGTGGCCAGACAGCAATTGGGAAGGAAACTGAGATCATGGGAATAGGGGGGTTTGGGACTATAAGTGGGAATTGTCAATTTTAGCCGCAGAGGAGCCACAATCAGCAGATTTGTTTGATTGACGATACATTTTGTGGGGTTGCGGTGGAGACTAAAAAAAACACATTTAGTTGCATAATTGGGCTGCTCCAAAATTAATTTACTTTTTGGGATTTCAAGTCAGAGCAAATCTAGTTGATAAATATATAAAGCTACCTTGTTATTGACACCTTCACAGGACATGATTTAGGTTAGGCACAACCTTTGATCATAAGATAGGCAAAAAGAAGTCCATGTATCAAGGCTCCAAATGATTTAAATCTTTTTCAGTTTAACAGTGTTTCACTTTTCAAACATTGCATCTTTGTATGTCAGATTATGTCATTTACGTGTTTAATCTTGTAGATTTCTCATCTTTGGAATCTTATACATTATAATCTTTGGAAGCATTTTTAGATATTATTCACAAAACTAGGAACTGTTATTGCAAATAAAAGGTTGATCAGCATACAACATCCATTTAATGACACTCTCTGCTATTTTAACAGATGTTAGTTCAAGAAGTTTTATTTCTTAAAAACAGGAAATATAAATTACTACAACCTCCATAATTGTCAGAGGAACATCTTGCTGCTTGCTCATTTTTAACACAGGACTTTTCTTTTGCAAACTACAGCAGTCACTTTGAGATAAAGACAACATTGTCAGTCACTTATGTCCACTCTTGGCTCAGCGGAGCACAACTGCCTTGGAGTCAGAAGGTCATGGCTTCAAGTCACATTCCAGACACTTGAATAGATGATCTAAATTGACATTTTAAACCAGTACAGAATAGTATTGCGCTTTAGGGAATGCCTTCTTTCAAACAAGATGTTAAACCAAATCCTGCTTCTTATGTGGATGCAAAGTTTCCCTGGGTGTTATTCAAAGAGCAAGAAAGTTCTCATGTACCGGCCAAGCTTCATCCTTCAGTCAACAAATTTAAAATAGTTATGTTTTTGTTGGAATACCCACTGGACACAAATCAGCTACCTCATTTACCTCCATAACACTGCATACTAGAAATATATTTCTGCGAGGTGCTGTGGTTTGCAAGAGATGTTATCTACATTTAAATAAAAGGTTCTCATGTCTGATATACGTTTGCTTAGATGTTTATTGCACTCAAAATTATTCATATCTAAAGTTGGAAGTGGGTTTAAATAATTAAAATATTGAAAGAATTCTCATTTCTAAGGTTTTGCTTTACACTATTCAGAAACGTGACAGGGACTACTAGCCTGTTTCTAACAATGTTGTGCAATTTGACGGTCGTCTTCAGTTTATTTTGTGCATTCTGTTTGCCTGAGGCAAAGTTGACGAGCTTCCTGCCACTGAACAGTGCTCAGAAAATAATCTACTTTGTCCTGGTTGGAACAGCCAGCATCCATATGAAACTGTGAGGAGTGAGATTACTATTAACCAATGAACAAATTCCACCACCAGCCCATCAATGAAGATGGATGTGTGGATCTTTGGCCTTCCTCTTGTAAAGTCAATCGGTTTTACTGACATCAAGAGCAAGATTGTTATTCTGGCACCATTCAATCAGATGACCAATCTACCTCCTATACTCTGACTCGTCATTATCTGCAATTCGCCCAACAACTGCGGTGATCATTGGAGACTTTAAAGATGGTGTTCGAACTGTGTCCAGCTGCTCAGACATATGTTTAGAGCGAGTAGAGTAGGGGGTTGAGTACAGACCGAGGAGGAAGTGTTGTTGCCAATTCTTACCAATTGTGCTCTGTTGATGAGGAAGTCAACAACTTCCTACAATGTCCCAGTCACACGTACCTATCCATGTCCTGAGTTCATCCACTTTGTTCATCAGACCTCTTGCATTAAAATAAATGCAGTCTAATGTAATTGTCCTTCCTCGCTCCCTGTTGTGCTCCTGTCCACTGAACTTTCTTTCATCAACTTCCAAAAAGACTTCCAGCCTTTCACCTGCCTCAGTCCTGTATTAGATCTCACTCCCCTGCCATTCTATTTTAAAGCCACCAGAGTAGCACTGGTCCTAGCATTCAACCTCGCCAACCTCCACATTCAATTAATCATCCTTTGCAATTTCTGTCAGCTCCACGATTCTACCACCTCATACATATACCCCCACTCTTTCACCATTTAAAGAGAACTATGCAACTCTCAGGTCTACTTACACATCACTGTCTACTACTTGAAGGAAGGGGGGAGGGGGGGGGGGAGAGGGGGAGGGGGAGGGGTGGGGGAGGGGGAGGGGTGGGGGAGGGGAGTGTGCTGCACCAATGCAGGAGAGGTTTGGGCCCAACAGGTCCACTTGGTCTAGTATTATAATAAAACCACAACAACCAATGATTATATTAACAACTCAAAGTAGAAGCGTTAACAGTAAACTGTCCTTGTGCTTTACAGCACACTTTATGAGATTTAAAAGATTTTAATACTATATCAATTTAGAATTAATAAATGTTGTTTTAGTGAACAGATCGAACAATTGATACTCCAGAAAATAATAATTCAATAAAAGTTTAAGTAAATGACTGCAACATGTATGACTGGCCAGTTACCTTTTCAAAAACTGGCTAGATTTGCTTTAAAAATGGTCAAGTCATCTCACATACTTTGTTCATGGACACAGAGGCACAGAATATACGCACCATTAGGCTTTGCCACTGAAGTACATGTAACAAAAACTCACCGGGCAACAAGGCCTTTGTAAGCATCAAATCTTGGTTCACACATAATCCGCTCGTGTTCAACAAGAATATTTAATACATCCAGAGACAAAATGAGTCTCTTATCCACAGGCAATTTGACAGTGAATGCTGTCACAGCCCAGTCTTGTGAAACTGCTCTGTCTAGTTTGCTTGTCAAGACCTGCATATCATTTTATTTTCATGCAAATTAAAACTGTGGGTCATAGCTTAGGGTTTTGCCTCGTGAATGCACAAAATAAAGCATCATATTCCCTCCTGCTAGAATTTATCTGACTATTAGCAAGCCTTAAATGGAGTTAATTACTACATCTCTGCAGACAACGTTTGAGTGAACACCCAAAGGAAATACCACCACGACAGGCAAACTTTCTTAATGTATAATGAGCAGAATTTATTAGCATCAAAAGGACCAGATGAATGACATGTGAACAACGTTAGTGTTTCACATGAACTGAGCTATTATGATCTTCCTGCAAAATGTGAGCTTTCAAGGTTTCTCCAAGCCACAAAAACGGTTTCCCAAAAAGCTTCTCATTTACATAAGTTGCTTGCAGAATTCTATTGCTTTAAATATGCCTCAGAACAAAAGTTTTCACAGTAAAAGAACATTTTTAATTTAACCATGCATTATGTTGTGTATACAAACAATTATATTCAATATTACAAATTATGGCTTTACCCCTTACATAGCCGTGAAGTAACAGACAGCATAAACGCATCAATGTTTCCCTTCTGATACCGAGATCTTCACTAGTTGCTCCATCATAGCTACAGTTACAGTAATACTGCATTTTTCTCACTCTGTATTATCACCTCCCAGACCTCCACCTTTTTCTTTTCTAAAGATCCAGGATTACATATGAAAACATTCCTGATGCCAGCTGACCGTCGGGTCTTGGATGAAATGTACTTTTTCTCCATTAAAACTCCAAAAGATCCAACTTCGTCCATTTTGATATCAATTCTAACCCCATTCCTTCCATCAACTGAAGACAAATCTCAAAAAACTTCATCACTATTCTCCTGCGGTCACAATTTCAGAAAAAGTTATCTTTATTTCTCCCTCCACAGATACTGCCTGACCTGCTGAGCAGTTCAAGCATTTGGACTTTTAATTTCAGATTTCCACCAGCTGCAGTTCTTTTGCTTGTCTATATATCATGCCATCCCTAATTGGCTCAAAACAGAGGCAGTTGAGAGTCAATTATAATGTTGGGTTTGGAGTCGCATATAAAAGGTAGACAAGAAAAGGAAGACAGATTTTCTATCCAACAGGGACATTAGTGAACCAGATAGATTTTAAAGGCCAACCCAGTAGTGTCAAGACAACTAAAACCAGTTACTTTAGTTTCAATTCCAGATTTTATTAATTACTCGAATTACTATTCGCTAGATGACATGGTGAAATTCAAACTCACATCTGGAATAATGGCCCAGAACTTTGGCTGCCGGTCCTGCAAGGTAATTATTGAGCTATTGATATCCCCGTAGATTTGATATTTTACATCAAGCAAAACTGCAAAATTATTTCTTGCCAATTTTAAAACTCAACAGTGAAAAGGCTTAATACATTTGACAACCAATTTAAATTATGCAATTCTCCCGAGAACAATTTATCATCATTTCTACTAGATTGTAAAATAAATGTCCTTATTATTCAAACATGTTATATCCTTTCCATTCTGCACATCACGGTGATCCAAACGGCCGTAACACTGGTGGCTGTCGTTGTAGACAAAGCAATCAGAAATTGCTGAACAAGGTTTGAATAATTTCAATGTCAATAATTGGTTTGACCAAGGGCAGGTCGGATACACTGAGTTGTACATCTTCTGTAGCCTAAACAATTTGGTTTGTATTAAATTTAAGCAGATGTGTACTAGTACAACTCCCAGGAAACAGATGTCTGCATTGACATCTTCTGATAAGAGCCACAAAATATTTCCATCCGCTATCTTATCAAGGTTACTCCTCCCAAGTTCTGTCCAACAGTATATACAACGAATATCCATTATTGCATAATAAAGCATAACTGCTACTTTAACATGCAATGAAAAGCATTATACAAGCACAAAATCAATAATTCACCTCTCGCTGCTGCAAGGCTGCTAATAATCACAGATAGAGCAGACTAGACACAAAATAGTGGCACTCTTTCCTGAATGAGCATTCGTGAACCAGTTGGGGTTTTTAAAAAAAAGAATCCTGTAGCCTCATATCCATGTTACTGAGCCTACATTTATGTTTAAACTCCAGACTTTATTACTGAAATTTATTACTGAACGCATTTATTACTGAAATGCGTATTCCTCAACTGCCACAGGTTGACCTTCTGTGTGGATCAGTGGTCCAAAACTTTAGCTGCAATTGATACTTTAAGATGTTACTTTAAGATGGGCGGCACGGTAGCGCAGCGGTAGAGTTGCTGCTTTACAGCGAATGCAGCGCCGGAGACTCAGGTTCGATCCTGACTACGGGTGCTGCACTGTAAGGAGTTTGTACGTTCTCCCCGTGACCTGCGTGGGTTTTCTCCGAGATCTTCGGTTTCCTCCCACACTCCAAAGACGTACAGGTATGTAGGTTAATTGGCTGGGTAAATGTAAAAATTGTCCCTAGTGGGTGTAGGATAGTGTTAATGTACGGGGATCACTGGGCGGCACGGACTTGGAGGGCCGAAAAGGCCTGTTTCCGGCCGTATATATATGATATATATGATGATATGATATGTTCCATCTGAACATCAAGCAAGACTGCATCAGCATTTTTCTTGGCAATTTTAAATACCTCAACACTCACTCTGAAGACTTAATTGAGTTTGGTTAGAGTACAAATTGCACAATACTCTTGGGAACAATTTAACATCACCACATTTCTCCTGCGCTGTTCAACAGAGGTTTTCCTTTTATTCAAAAGCAATGCAGTAATTTTTTCCATGCCGACTTAAAACCAATTGGCCTTTTCATTGTTAACTATTCTACCAAGGAATTAATCTAGAATTCTATCAACTCAATAGCTTCCTTTTTTGTTTTGCTGTTCACACACTACTTACACAGTCCAAGTTCTAGTTCAGTTCATTAATCTGCAATTATGAGATATTCAAAAAGTTAAAGAATTTATTATTTTCATTTACTGTTGCTGGAATAAGAAAATATTATTTGTGTTTGAAACATATCTTTATTCATAATTTATGTGTAAAAATGTATTTAGTCTGAGGCAGCAATCCACAGCAGCTGAAAGCAATAGTTGTAACTTTGGGAAAAACAAAACCAAGAAAGAAAGCAAAAGGTGGAATATCCTCCTACCAGTCCATCAGCTTCATTTAAATGCTCCTGGCCAATGTGTGCAGTGATCTCCACTGAGAAGATACAAGGGCCAGTTTAGAAAGGGGTTATGCAGTATATCATATCATATATATACAGCCGGAAACAGGCCTTTTCGGCCCTCCAAGTCCGTGCCGCCCAGTGATCCCCGCACATTAACACTATCCTATACCCACTAGGGACAATTTTTACATTTACCCAGCCAATTGACCTACATACCTGTACGTCTTTGGAGTGTGGGAGGAAACCGAAGATCTCGGAGAAAACCCACGCAGGTCACGGGGAGAACGTACAAACTCCTTACAGTGCAGCACCCGTAGTCAGGATCGAACCAGAGTCTCCGGCGCTGCATTCGCTGTAAAGCAGCAACTCTACCGCTGCGCTACCGTGCCGCCCAACTTCACCCCGCGAAGGAAAGGTGACAATAGCCTCAGTTCCCACGATAATGACAGGTGATAGGCGTAAACTTAGCTTTTCTTTAAAATAACTGTACTTACCTGTGGACTAATTGTGATATCAGCTTACCATTTGTTTTCCCAATTTCTCAGGCATCTGCCAAAAGTACAGGTTCTACACCATAGTCAACTTCCCTCGAGCTCTGGAAGCAAGCAACTACATCAAATGCAATACTACAAATCTAAAGGCTGCTACTGAACAGAAAAAAACACTGACAAAGAGAATATTAAGGCATTCTGCAAAAGCATAAACTTGGTCTGGCAAGATTACATGGGGAAAATTACAAAAAGCACTGCGTGGAATTGCCAATATTCTCTTATCTTAAGTGCCACTACTTTTGGGATTACTTTTGAAGTCTTCACTAGCTGCTTTCTTACCCACTGGGGAGAAATCACTTAAAATCCTGCACCAAGTTAATCATGGCATTATGCAATAATTCCAACGATCTAAATCGAGTGGAGTGGCTGAAAGTGGGCAAAGTATCAGGTAATTTCAATCATGTTGCATTCATTTTGAAAACACAAAAGATCAACGTACAAGAAAAATCTAATTAAAGTTTTGATTAGTTGGATTTTAATAACTTTGAAATATTTTTAGATTTGGTAACCATTCATTGGTTTTCCATGTGTCCAGCCTCTATTCAATATTATTCTTTCTTATTGTTTATTTACCCCCTGTTGTACTGTGACAGAGTCACCATTTTTACCAAGTTATACTCAACTGCAGAACTTGTGTGGGATCCTGGAAATTTAGAGCTTAGTCATACCGTTTTGACCATACACCAGATAGACAATTTCAAGTCCTCAATAAATATTAGCACCGATTAAAATGAATACATCTTTCATTAATATACATCTCCTGATTTTGTGCAGATTAGTCAGTCATATGATGAATTCACAGTATGTTTGACAAATTTACTTTATGACTCGGGGCTTGTGGCTCAGAGCTTCTACAATAGTAATACTTTGAGAATTCAAGGATAAAGGCAACATGCCCCCGTCTAATAGACAATAGACAATAGGTGCAGGAGTAGGCCATTCAGCCCTTCGAGCCAGCACCGCCATTCAATGCGATCATGGCTGATCACTCTCAATCAGTACCCCATTCCTGCCTTCTCCCCATACCCCCTCACTCCGTTATCCTTAAGAGCTCTATCCAGCTCTCTCTTGAAAGCATCCAACGAACTGGCCTCCACTGCCTTCTGAGGCAGAGAATTCCACACCTTCACCACCCTCTGACTGAAAAAGTTCTTCCTCATCTCCGTTCTAAATGGCCTACCCCTTATTCTTAAACTGTGGCCCCTTGTTCTGGACTCCCCCAACATTGGGAACATGTTATCTGCCTCTAATGTGTCCAATCCCCTAATTATCTTATATGTTTCAATAAGATCCCCCCTCACCCTTCCTCATCCCATCCTTGAAAATGAATGAATACCTAATCATGAGGACATCCCTGTCTAGATCCTGATAACTGGAAATTTGGTTTTGCCCATTCTATCTCAGAGCAAGAGCTGCAAAATCCTGACTTATGTTTTCCAACACAGCAGCAGTGTTGCTAGCTCAATGACTAGCGCTTGATACTAACCTCTGGTGCTGTATGGAATTTGCACATTCTCCCTGCGATTATACGCATTGGCATGGATTCTCCAATCTCCCCCTGTGTCACAAAGGCATGCTGACTGGTATATACAGGAAAGAATGCATTTACATGGGACAATATTATGAGAGCTTTTTCGTATTTAGGGCTACCATAAGTCAGGAGTTTGCAACCCGGGGAAGGCCAGTCGCCTCAACTGGATTACAATATCTTGGAGCAGCCTCTTACAATCTAGCAGGAAAAGTAACCCTTCTTATTAGCTTCATTATTCAACAAGAACATGGCTGGATCCTTTACTTCTGTCCCCATTTCTTGCACTGACCCGCAATTTTCAAAATGCCCACTCAAAAAATGATCAATCTGTGCTGATCATTAGTAACTTAACTTGCACAGGATGGAGCTTCAAATATTTTCTCTTTAGTTTTGAATGATCAACTCTTTATCTACTCTTGGCTCTAGACATCAGCTAAAGCAAACATCAATTCTGTCATGTCCCATAGGGTAGGTAGGTTTCACGTAAATCATTTCTCATTCTTCTAAACCAAGGAGAGTTTATGCCCAGTCTCAAATCTCTCACCGCAGGACAAATGTGCAGTGTCCAAGGAATCAATGCACATAACTTTGGTTGCACATCTATCTCAGGTGTATCCCAGCACTCTCCAGCAGTCAGTCAGAGGATAGCCTCCCCTCTAAGCCACTACTGGCATTTAAACAACAATAGGAACAATAATTGCAAAGTTATTCAAGTGGAAGTGTTGCCTCACTAACCTTGCAAAATTTACTGTGCCCCATGGAAAATCTGGGCTGTCTGATCAAATAAGGACCAGTGCCACGGCACTTTTATGCAAACTCTTGCCACAGCATTCTTGTAATTAACTTCACCACAATCAATAAGACAGAGTAGAGGCTCACTTGGCCTACAGTGTTTTGACAGCTGCAACTAAAATTTCAACAGGATTCTCCTGTCAGGAGACCAAGTACATAAATAGATGGAGAACAATTTATATTACTACTTTGTCAATAATAATGTTAAATAGCTATTTTGTAATAGTTAAGCAATTTGTTCTTACTTATATGAATGATCACAATTCAAACAATCAATTAATCATTGTAATTTAACATGAAAAAGCATTCTCTTTTGGTATTAAAGTTTCTGCATCCAAGAATTAGCTTTCACATATCTCATGCTATTCACTCCCAAGCTAAACTTTGAAAATGTAATTAACCCCCAAATTGTTGCAATAGTCAAGTCTTCTGAATGTCACATACTAATCACCAAGTCCGAATACCAGGAATTAATTGAAATAACTTCACCACTTTTTAGTACAAGAGAAAAACAACTGAATGCTTTATACATCTCAACTTTCTAAAGTAATTGAGAGTATACAAAGGTTGGCCAAAACTAGAATAGACATAAACCTATTAAGCAATAAATTTCTAATTGGCTCCCTGAAATCCTGATTATATGCCTAATTTGCCAAACAAGGTTAGTGTGGAAATACTGGTAACAAATGATTATTTTTTGCCATTTTAGCATTTATTTCTAACATATCAGAATTAAGAAATTCACTATAAATTGAATTGCTACAACAAACAGTGCCAAACTTGAGATCAAACAATTCAACTGCTTCATTCTCCAGCCTTTAAACACACGACGTCCTTAACCAAATTATAATCATACTTTGCTGTGCTCAAATTGACAAAAGATGTCACTCTGCGAATAAATACCTCTTCCTGAGAAAAAAAAAGTAGCTTTTAAACTATATATCTGTGGTGAAACAGGGGATTGAAGGATTTCTTCAGTCAGACAGCCTAACTTTGGCAGGCAAGTTGTTTGAGATAATTAAGGGACAGTTTAATTTGTCATTTAGAAGACAGCTAACATGGAGTTAGGAAAAGTTCATTCTCATTAATCAGGCTGAATTCTGAGGCAACTGTAATGTATTAGTACAGTAGATAGAGTCTGTACAAAGATTAGCAGGCTGTTTGACAGGAGTCCACCTGGTTGACTGATCAGGAAAGCAAGAGCCCATTGAATCCATAAACTAGCTCAGGAGCAAAGAGTCAAGAGTCTAAAGTGCCTGGTGATCAGGCGCTTTAGTGACTGGCAGCTGTTTGCAGTAATGGCTCAGCACTTTGCTTTTTTTGGCATACTTCAATGTTTTGAACTAAAATGTTGGGGTCATGATTAGTCAAGCTTGAAGTTAATACAAAAATTGGCAGCATGATTAATGTGAGAGGAAAAGGCAGAAATCCAACAAGTGTGGCAAATGGAATTCAATTTGCAAAAATGTGAGGTGACACATTTGTGAAGGAAACTGGAATGTACAATGAATGGTAGGCTACTGAGAAGGATGTAGGAATATCAGGGCCGTGAAGCGCATGTCCATAGATTCCTAAAGTCAGATAAAGCTTTTTTTTTAAAAAGGCACACAGAAGTGACATTCTTGACTGAATCACAGAATAGGGAGGTCACACTAGAGCTGTATAACACTCGACTATAGAACAGTGTTGACGGATCTGATCACTTTGAGGAAGTGGACAACCAACAGAGACAGTTGGTCACTCAGTCGTGGTGATCAAGCAGACGGCATCTAGAGAATAAGGGGAGGGCAAGGTGCAGGAAGGTGAGAAGGGTGCAGCGTGGAAGGGCAAAGGAAGACAGGTGTGTGTGTGTGCCTGCACGCGTGCGGGGGAGGTGGGGTTGCTGAACGAGAAAGCATCAGTGTGAGGTGTTGCAAGTGAATGTACAAAATGGAAAGGTGAAAGTAAGATCATGTATGTGTGGTCATGCTCCATCCACACATCCAGCCAATTCCCAGGGTGCCAGTTGCATGTACAGCTATGTTCCCACTCCGTAGCTCCAGCCATACACTCAATTACACCAGAGTCAGAGTTATACAGTACGAAAACAGGCCCTTCAGCCCACCTTGTCCATGCCGGCCAAGATGGCATTCTGGGCTAGTCCCACGCCGCTAATAACTTTTTACCCATTTATCGGTATATTAATTTGCTTATCTTTCCATTAATTTGGAATCTTTTATGGAGACATTTTCCCAGTGTCTTGAGGTACTGGTTGTAGGTAGTCCAGGTAGCTGAAGCATACAGGACAGGATTTGTTGCTGTCTGGTATCTTCAAATACCTTTTCCTCCATAAATCAAGGTCCATGCTGGCACGTAGTGAATTTCATCTTCAACATCTGATGTTGCCCAATTTGACTTTGGGATCTGGCTCCCAAGACATTTGAAGTGGTCCACTTTTCCCAGGATCTTACAGTGGACCTTTGTCAAAGGGCAGTGTGGTGCAGCAGTTACAGCCATATGGCGGAGCATTGTCATGCAGATTTTTAAGTGGAAAGCCCACGCTCTTGGTTAATAATATTTTGGACTACAGCCTTGGAGCATATGCAAACGCAAATGTCATCCTGCATAGTGCAATTTGGTGACAGATTCAGGTGACGTTGGTTCCGGAGTGTTATCATTGCAGATTCAGCAGCTCCCATGAGTTCTGAAGACTAACTTTGCTCCTGTGAGAAGTTTGTTGAAGGCAAGATACAACATTATTGCTGGAAAGATTGAGAAAAGTGGGGGCAATATGGCAGCCTAGTTGAAACCAGAGTTAGAATTGTTGCCTAACGAATATCATATCCACTCAACCCTTTGATAGATGGAAGATACATTCCACAAATGAGCAGCAGGTTCTCGGTCATTGGAAAAAGATAGTTAAAGGAAATTTGCCCTGTGGGAGCAGGGAGACCTCTCTATCATTGCCACAGTCAGACTTGTCTCCTTTGTGGAAGATGGTCATGATTCCAGCATCGCTGAAGACCATGCAATGTCCTCCTTCCCAGATGTGGGTAGTAAAGCATTGGTAATTAGCAACGACTGTTCTACCTAAGAACACTGAAACAGTCTGGTCTACCCCAACAGCTGCTGACGACATTCTACCGCTGCACCATAGAGAGCATCCTAACACATGGCATCCCTGTGTGGTATCTGAGCTGCACAGAGGCAGAGAGGAAAGCTCTTCAGTGGGTAGTCCATAGAGCTCAGAGGACCATCGGAACACAGCTACCAGCCTTGGAGGGCATCTACAACACACGATGCCTCAGAAAAGCCACCAGCATCCACAAAGACTCTTCACACCCCTGCAACAGTCTGTTCGAACTTCTACCATCGGGCAGACGATACAAGGCTTTCTACGCCCATATCTCCAGACTCAGGAACAGCTTCATCCCCAGGGCCATAGCTGCTATGAACCGGTCCTGCTGAGCCGGATGGTCACATCGCACAGTGAACCGGCACAGATCTACTTGCACTTTATTCTGTTTTAAAACTGTTCAAATTTGTTTCATTGGGTTGTTTAAATTAATACTGACGAGCTAATTAATTTATTGCATCGTACGGGAGGTGCATTCCCAATCTCGTTGTACCCCTGTACAATGACAATAAAGATATATTGTATTGTATTGTATTGTAATTGTCTAGTTTTACAATTTCAACAAAAGGATGCCATCTGTTCTCAAGGCCTTGTATGTTTTGAGCTGGAATGTACCACTCGAATTCCTGTCTGTCACTTGTGGCAATAAAGAATGGTCTGATTAGGCTTTGGTGAGATTGAGAAAGCAGTATTTCAATCAAGGACAAAATCACAGTTGAGGATGTCTTTGATGATGACACTTTGTCACATGTACCGAGGCATGGTGAAAATCTTTGTTTTCATGCAATCCAGTAAAATCATAGTAGAGAAAAGCACAATCATAGACAAGTATAAAAGTGCAATGTTCCTTCCTGTGGGCATTGACAGCCTCTCTACGATGAGTTCATCCAGTCTCTGGTTCTGTTCGGTCAGGTTCTGGGTTAGATTACAGATGCGTTCACAGTGCTGCAGACTCAGCACGGGTCAAGGCTGTCAGTGAGTTCTTGAGCTTCCTGCATTCCATCCTTCATCACCTTCTCTTTTTGGCATCTGAATCTTCTGCTGGATCTCTTCCTTCAGGTGGTTTCCTGGGGTGCAAGTCCATAACTCCCCGAAAGTCGCATCACAATTTGATAGACTGGTAAATAAGACATATGGTATGCTTGCCTTCTCAGGTCGGGCATAAGATTTAGAAAGTCACTAGACCAAGTCGACCCAAACCTCTCCAGCATTGGTGCAGCACCCTCTCCTACACCATCCTCTCCTACACCATCCCCCCCCACACCATCCCCCTCAAGCCCCCTTATCCTTCTCCCCTTCCCTCCCTTTCCCCCTCCCTAGGAGATAGATTTAAACTTTAAAATGTGAATAACTAAAAATATAACCGATTTCAATGAAACTTCTTCCATTAGCACCGAAGGGACGACGGTGAGTAAGGTGGGCCTAAAATTGTCATGCAATCGTGTACCGTTTTGGCTGTAATTCAGGAACAAACGAGAGTTTTAGTATATAAATGATGCAGCTTTATAGGACTGTGGTTTAACTGCATTTTGAAGTAATGAGTGGAGTTCTGGTCACCCCAGTACAGGAAGGATGCAGAGGCTTTTGAAAGGGTGCAGAGGAGGTTTATGAAAATGATGCCTGGATTAGAGGGTATTTATTCACAAAATGCTGGAGTAACTCAGCAGGTCAGGCAGCATCTCAGGAGAGAAGGAATGGGTGACGTTTCGGGTCGAGACCCTGGATTAGAGGGTATTAGCTACGAGGAGAGGTTGTAAGGATTAGGTGCAAGCAGACAAGAGTTTGTGTTGGCATCATGCTTTGGCAGTCATTGTGGAGTTAAGGCCTGTTCCTGCGCTATGCAATTCTAAGTGCTCTAAGCCTCTTTGAAGAAATGCAACATATACATGGATGATTGGGAATCTGTGGCTCGAGTGCCCAAAGTGAAGGAACAGTATTCACAGTGGTATTGAGTACCCAAAGTCCATGCATCAGGAACACAAAGTCCCTGCATAAGCAGCTGGAGAAATACATCATCTCAGAAACAACTCAACCATCTTCTCCATCCATACAAGAGTCTGCAATTCACACACCAATCTCAATAATCACCTCTGCTCCACAAAATCAGAATGCAGGTGTGGTCAGGGTGTATTTGTGCATACACGTACATTTGTGCACTAAACCTCTGCAGTATACCTTGATCTCCGATAATGTTGAACCTTCTTGCTGCTAGACCAGAATCCCATTCTTGTCAAGACAGAGATAGCTGTGTGCAATGGTCACCTCACATTAATGTTATAAAAGTAAAGCGGGGGGGAAGGGAAGGTGAAGGGAAGAAGGAATGGTGTCCATTATTACCAATTGCCGCTACAACAGAGTAAGGCATTATCTTTGTTTGGAGTAGAAACAAAGACTGCAGGTGCTGGTTAATACACAAAAGGACACAAAGTGCTACAGTAACTCAGCAGTTCAGGCAGCATCTCTGGAGAACATTGCTAGGTGACATTTCAGGTCAGGAACCTTCGTCAGACTGATTCAGTCTACCCAGTTACTCCAGCATTTTGTATCTTTCTCCTTGAAACTAGGTGCCAATGCCGCTGGTCTACACCAGCAAGCCCTTCCTCAACAGTCAATGGATATTTTTAAGTCCGAGATAGATTCTTGATTAGTACGGGTGTCAAGGGTTAAGGGGAGACGGCAAGAGAATGAGGTTAGGAGAAAGAGATAGATCAGCCATGATTGAATGGCAGAGTATACTTAATGGGCCGAATGGCCTAATTGTGCTCCTATCACCTATGACCTGCTGGTGCACCTTGCGAGCCAGGGGTGGCATCGACAGGTTTGTCTGAAACCTATCTTCTGAAATCCGTTAAAACCAGGTTTTTACTGCATAGGCATTTTCTACGCCAGGGAACTGGATTACAAATGAGTTATCTTCAACCCAAGAAATAAGTGACCCCTTTTCTAATATAATGAATAAAGTGTTTGGTTAATTATGTTGTTTTTCTAATAATGAGAAGAAATTTGGAAAATGTAATACATACCCACATGCCAAAAATATGTACCATTATTATGAACAGATGGCTTTCATTTAAGATTTCTTGAAGAAATTCAACTTAATGATACCAAGACCGAGTAACAGTATGGTCAATTGTAGACAGTACAGAGGTAGAGTTCAGAGCTACACTTATGATTTTAGTACTGATTTATATGCAAACACATGTTGGATTGATTAGATTGTTGGCCTGTTTAGAGTCTCTAATTTTGTAAACATCCGGTAATGTCTGTAAAAACTAATTGAGTGTTACATGCTATATACAACATTAAAGCTTGAAACCAAGACCAAAAACTTTTCTGGTCAATGAGAGGAGATGGTCTCTTGCAAGAATGACCACAAAAACCAATAACCAGATAATGACCACTATAAGTGGTAATAAAACATGCAATCCTTTAATAAACTTTAAAGCAGAAATATAATGGAAATTATAAAGAGCAGAACCACGGGACAGAGAGGGGCAGGGGAGGGATCCAATCATGACAGAAGGGGGAATATCACGTTTACTGCGATAGGCTGGGAATTAATTTCTCAGCAATTATGCCATTTTAGGTCTGGCTCAACAATTGCTTTCACAACTCCATACTTTGTATTATATGTTGTTATCTATAATTCTCATAGGTATATTAAGAAATAATAAATGAATACATTTCAAGTTAAAATAAACGGCTGGAGGAACTCAGCAGGTTAGGCAGGCAACATTTTAATGCAAACCCCTTCTTCACAATGGTAAGGGTTCAAAACACCGTCTATCCATTTCCTTCCACAGATGCTGCTTAGATGCAGTTTTCTCCAACAAACAAACCTATGGTTAGAATATGTAGTATATAAATAGATTTTTTTAAAATGTGTACACTTTCGATACATTATTGCTCATGCCACGACTGCTAGTTAAGTGATGAATAAAATAATGTTCTATTGATGGCTCTATCCTTGTTCCATGCAGTCAACAACAATATTCATTTTACAAAATGCAGTCATAGAGCCATAGAGGTATAGAGTGATAGAGCGTGGAAACAGGCCCTTCGGCCCAACTTTCCCATACTGGGCCAACATGTCCCAGCTATACTAGTCCCACCTGCCTGCGTTTGGTCCATATCCCTCCAAACCTCTTCTATCCATGTATCTGTCACTGTTTCTTAAACTTTGGGATAATCCAAGCCTCAACTACATCCTCAGGCAGCTTGCTCCATACATCCACCACCCTTTGCGTGAAAATGCTACCCCTCTGATTCCTATTAAATCTTTTCCCGTTCACCTGAAACCTATGCCCTCTCGATTCACCTACTCTGGGCAAGAAACTCTAAACATCTACCCATCTACTTCTCCCATGATTTTATACACCTCTATAAGATCACCCCTCATCCTCCTGTGTTCCAAGGAATAGAGTCCCAGCCTACTCAACCTCTCACTATAGCTCAGTCCCTCTAGTCCTGGCAACATTCTTGTAAATCTTCTCTGTATCTTTTCCAGCTTGACAACATCTTTCCTATAACATGGTGCCCAGAACTGAACACAATACTCTAAATGCGATCTCACCAACGTATTATATCACTGCAACATGACCATCCAACTTCTATACTCAAAACTCTGACTGATGAAGGCTAATGTGCCAAAAGCCTTTTTGACCACCTTATCTACCTATGATTCGACTCAAGGAACCATGCACCTGCCCACCTAGGTCCCTCTGCTCTACAACACTCCCCAGAGCCCCACCATTCACTGTATAGGTCCTGACCATGTTAGACTTCCCAAAATATAATACCTCACATTTCTCTGTATTAAATTCCATCAACCATTCCTCAGCCCATCTGGCCAATCGATCAAGATCCGGCTGCAATTTTTCACAATCATCTTCACTATCTGCAAAACCAACCACTTTTGGATCATCAGCAAACTTGCTAATCTTG
The DNA here is from genome assembly GCF_053455715.1 of Rhinoraja longicauda. Classification (NCBI taxonomy): domain Eukaryota; kingdom Metazoa; phylum Chordata; class Chondrichthyes; order Rajiformes; family Arhynchobatidae; genus Rhinoraja; species Rhinoraja longicauda. The sequence goes on along the minus strand of NC_135953.1, from coordinate 61,805,848 downwards.
CCATTCATGTTCTTATCCACATCATTGATGTAGATGACAAACAGTAATGGGCCCAGCATCAAACTCGGAGGCACACCACTAGTCACAGGCCTCCAGACTGAGAAGCAACCTTCCACTATCACCCTCTGCTTCCTTCCACGAAGCCAATTTTCTACCCATTCAGCTATCTCTCCTTGGATCCCATGCATTCCAAGCCCTGGACCATGGAATATGGTTAGAATATTCAGGCCATAGGCAAATTCGCAGAAGTGTTACATGTTAATATAAACAAGACCCAGAAAACTAGAAGAGAGAGCTAGAGATTTGTGCCATGTTTAAAAGGTGCATTGAAGCACAAGGGTTTGTGCAAGACTCATTGGCAGAGAAACTCTATTGTACAGCAAGGCCTTGTGCATTATTTTCTGTGAAGAATGGACCTTCATCTAACAAGTCTGGTAGGCAATAAGCAGCATTCAGGGAGGAATAGGTAGGGAGCATCAGCACCAAAGAATGAGAATATCAAATGTCAGGGGAAAGAAACATCAGGCGCAGCGGAGGCTGAATTGAGTAATGTGGTTTCATCAAACACATAAGCAGGGGCCGTGAGTAATGGCTGGGAGCAAATTCCAAACTAAAGTGTCAGGAACTTCTTGTGAATGTCCCAGAATCCATAGCAGCAGTCGGTAATGTATGGTATGGTAAGGTAATCATCTACAAGCCTCAACTCTCCAGTATGGGGGTTTTAGTGAGTGAGCTTCAATACCATGAATAAAATCTTTTGTGCAACTGACATCAAAATATGTGCCACGTGCTTCATGCCACCCCTGCGCATGCTGGTGGTTCAGGCACTTGCACCAAACATTAGGACAAACTGTGGCAAATCTTTGGGAGGACATAAAACACAGATAAGGGACCGCACAACTATTAGATAAAATACGGGCAGGAGTAGGCCACTTGACTTCTCAAACCTACCCAACCATTCAATGTGATCTTGGTTGACCTGTGCCAGGCATCATCTGTTCTGTACCATTTCTCTTCATTCTTAATTATCAAATCTATGTACTTCCTCTTTCAATACTTGCAAGGATCTAACATCCACAATCATCTGCAGTGTAGAATTCCAGAGATTCACCACCGTCTGCAAGAAGTTCTGCACTTCAGGTTTTAAATAAGTTCCCTCGTCCTTGTAACTATGTTTCCTCATTCAAGATTCTCCCACTAAGAAATGCATCTGCACATCTATCCTGCCATATCTGTTCAAAAAGATCACCCTTTAATTTTCTAAATCCCAAATATGGATCTAATTTTTTTAACTACTCATGATAGAACAACTATATTATCCCAGGAATTATCCCAGTGCATGTCAGCTGCCTCCAATGCTAATATATCCTTTCATAATTAAGGATATGGATTTACAAAAGGCAAATCATGTCTGACGAATCTTATAGAATTTTTCGAGGATGTAACTAGCAGAGTGGATAAGGGAGAACCAGTCGATGTGTTATATCTGGACTTTCAGAAGGCCTTCGACAAGGTCCCACATAGGAGATTGGTGTACAAACTTAAAGCACACAGTATTGAGGGTTCAATGTTGAGGTGGATAGAAAATTGGTTGGCGGACAGGAAGCAAAGAGTAGGAATAAACGGGTCCTTTTCGGAATGGCAGGCAGTGACTAGTGGGGTACCGCAAGGCTCAGTGCTGGGACCCCAGTTATTTACAGTGTATATTAATGATTTGGACGAGGGAATTGAATGCAACATCTCTAAGTTTGCGGATGACATGAAGCTGGGTGGCAGTGTTAGCTGCGAGGAGGATGCTAGGAGGCTGCAGAGTGACTTGGATAGATTAGGCGAGTGGGCAAATGCATGGCAGATGCAATATAATGTGGATAAATGTGAGGTTATCCACTTTGGCGGCAAGAACAGGAAAGCAGAGTATTACCTGAATGGTGAATGATTAGGAGAAGGGGAGATGCAACGTGACCTGGATGTCATGGTGCACCAGTCATTGAAAGCAAGCGTGCAGGTGCAGCAGGCAGTGAAGAAAGCGAATGGTATGTTGGCATTCATAGCAAGAGGATTTGAGTTTAGGAGCAGGGAGGTTCTACTGCAGTTGTACAGGGCCTTGGTGAGACCGCACCTGGAGTATTGTGTGCAGTTTTGGGCTCCTAATCTGAGGAAAGACGTTCTTGCCTTAGAGGGAGTACAGAGAAGGTTCACTAGATTGATCCCTGGAATGGCGGGACTTTCATATGAAGAAAGACTGGATAGGCTAGGCTTGTACTCGCTGGAATTTAGAAGACTGAGGGGGGATCTTATAGAAACATATAAAATTCTTAAGGGGTTGGAGAGGCTAGATGCGGGAAGATTGTTCCCGATGTTGGGGGAGTCCAGAACCAGGGGTCACAGCTTAAGGATAAGGGGGAAGTCTTTTAGGACCGAGATGAGAAAACATTTCTTCACACAGAGAGTGGCGAGTCTGTGGAATTCTCTGCCACAGAAGGTAGTTGAGGCCAGTTCATTGGCTATATTTAAGAGGGAGTTAGATTTGGCCCTTTTTGTTAAAGGGATCAGGGGGTATGGAGAGAAGGCAGGTACAGGTTACTGAGCTGGATGATCAGCCATGATCATATTGAATGGCGGTGCAGGCTCGAAGGGCCGAATGGCCTACTCCTGCACCTATTTTCTATGTTTCTATGATATCCAAATGATGCATAATACGAGGTGTGGCCTCAGTAACTCTGTACAACACTTCCCGTTTCTAAACTCCAACCGTCTTGTTATTGTTTAATAACCACTCAATCCATCTGCCTGTTAACGTTTCTCATGGCAATCTCTCACCATTTATACATGTCTGCCTTTAGACACTGGAATGTATGACACATTTTCCCTCATTATAAACTCCATTTCCTAACTTTTAACACCCTCAAACTACCCATCCCAAATCATTGGGCGGCACGGTAGCGCAGCGGTAGAGTTGCTGCTTTACAGCGAATGCAGCGCCGGAGACTCGGGTTCGATCCTGACTACGGGTGCTGCACTGTAAGGAGTTTGTACGTTCTCCCCGTGACCTGCGTGGGTTTTCTCCGAGATCTTCGGTTTCCTCCCACACTCCAAAGACGTACAGGTATGTAGGTTAATTGGCTGCGTAAATGTAAAAATTGTCCCTAGTGGGTGTAGGATAGTGTTAATGTACGGGGATCGTTGGGCGGCACGGACTTGGTGGGCCGAAAAGGCCTGTTTCCGGCTGTATATATATGATGATATTGCAAATATACGCACAGCAACACACCCTCACACCTAGTTTGCATCATTTACACCTTTAAAATATGTTTGCATACAAAGTAAATTTCTGATTTGCTTTGTTGTTAGAGGACTCGAAGTGATTTGATGCCGTTTAAAAATCAAGGTGTAATTCAGAGCAGCTGCAAATGAGCAATTGCCAGTGATTAAACTGAAGCGGATATGAAATTAAATGCAAGAGGTTTAGGCCAGAGAGCTGAAGCAGCACTTAAAAATCTAGCATTGTGTTGTTGGAATGTAATGAAAGTCAGCTACTAAATTAAAAAAGTTCAACATAAGGTTGGATAAATGATTCAGTAATACAATTCTGGGAACAGAATAACCAAAACTGCTCAAGTATGGAAAATATGAAGTTATTATGGTGTTACTTGCAAGTAATTTAACATCATAGGACACAAAGCTCTGAAGCAACTTCACAATCTGAAGAAGGGTCTCGACCTGAAAGGTCACCTATCCACATTCTCCAGAGATGCTGCCGGACCTGCTGAGCTACTCCAGCACTGTGTCCTTTATTTCTACTATTTAACAAACGTCATCGTACTTTCAGTGCAGGTTAGTGTTTAAATTGGCTATTTCAAAAAACATGAACAAAACAACTAGAAAATAGTTGACAATTAAGAAAAATACTCGTCTCATATACTATGAGGAATCAAAGTAAAAATAAACAGGAACAAGTCCATTTGCTTAACTTCTACGCTCTTGAACCCTCAAAACTTTTTTTCACAAGCTGGATCCTAACTTCCAGATGAATTTGTTCAAATTTACAGCATTATCAATTACACAATTCAATACCAAAAGAATGTCTTTGTTTATCTGCTGCAAGAGGGTCTGAAACAATGAAGGCCAACAAGAACAAGGAAATCAACTTGCTCCAGCACAATCAGATTACTATGTACACGATCATGCAATAACGGGCTTCAAGTCAAGTCAAGTCAAGTCAAGTCAAATTTATTTGTCACATACACATACTCGATGTGCAGTGAAATGAAAGTGGCAATGCCTGCGGGTTGTGCACAAAAATAATTACAGTTACAGCATATAAATAAAGTTAATAAGTTACTAAACATAGCACAAAAAGTGTCGACAAAAATTTAGTCTCTGGGGTTATCAAAGTTGACAGTCCTGATGGCCTGTGGGAAGAAGCTCCGTCTCAACCTCTCCGTTTTCACAGCGTGACAGCGGAGGCGTTTGCCTGACCGTAGCATCTGGAACAGTCCGTTACTGGGGTGGCAGGGGTCCCTCATGATCTTGCTTGCTCTGGATCTGCACCTCCTGATGTATAGGTCCTGCAGGGGGACGAGTGTAGTTCCCATGGTGCGTTCTGCCGAACGCACTACTCTCTGCAGGGCCATCCTGTCCTGGGCAGAGCTGTTCCCAAACCAGACTGTAATGTTGCCGGACAGGATGCTCTCTACAGCCCCAGAGTAGAAGCAATGAAGGATCCTCAGCGACACTCTGAATTTCCTCAGTTGTCTAAGGTGGTAAAGGCGCTGCTTAGCCTTACCCACCAGTGCGGCAATGTGCGTTGCCCACGTCAGATCCTCTGCGATGCGGACTCCCAAGTATTTGAAACTGCTCACCCTATCCACAATAGACCCATTTATCTCCAGTGGCGTGTACGTCCTTGGATGTTTAGCCCTTCTGAAGTCCACAATCAGCTCCTTTGTTTTAGTGACATTCAAGAGGAGGCTATTGTCCTGACACCAGAGTGCCAGATCAGCCACCTCCTCCCGGTAGGCCTTCTCATCGTTGTTGGAGATCCGGCCCACCACCACAGTGTCATCAGCAAACTTGATGATGGAGTTTGAGCTGAACCTGGCCCTACAGTCATGTGTGTACAGGGAGTACAGTAGGGGGCTAAGGACGCAGCCCTGGGGGGATCCTATGTTCAGGATGAGGGAGCTAGATGTGTGTTCCCCCATCCTGACCACTTGGGGCCTGGCGGTGAGAAAGTCCAGGACCCAGGCACACAGAGGGGTGCTAAGCCCCAGTTCCAGCAGCTTCTCAACCAGTCTGCTGGGGACTATTGTGTTGAATGCTGAACTAAAGTCAATGAACAGCATCCTCACATAGCCCCCCTGGCTGTCCAGATGAGAGAGAGCGGTGTGTAGAACCTGGGAGACCGCATCATCCGTGGACCTGTTCGGACGGTATGCGAACTGTAGTGGGTCCATGTTGCGAGGAAGGAGGGCGCAGATGTGCTTCTTGACTAGCCTCTCCAAGCATTTCATGACAACCGAGGTGAGGGCCACCGGTCGGTAGTCATTTAAACACGCTGGAGAGGCATTCTTTGGCACCGGTACAATGATGGATTGAATACCTGTATTTTGCTGCCTGCTTCAACTTCTATTTTACTTCTGATCCAATTAAAATGTTGTCATGGAATTCATGAAGTTGGAAATTGAGAAACAACCCAGACACAAATAATCCATTGTATCAGGTACTTTACAGTAGTCAAATCCATGATAAGCAAAATAGATAAGTAAACAAAGTATTAAACTATTTTAATTCATGGCTTAATACTACACATGGTACAGCTGGTTTTGGTGCTTTCCATATTATTGTTGAAACCAAATTTTTCTATGATTCTACTTGTTTTGTGACCAGATCAAAGAGCATTAGCAAATGTGAGGCGAGAAAAGCATCTGCTCTGAACATCAAAAGGCCAAAGCCATTTGCATGAATAACATTTTACTAAAGATATACTGGAGTGGGATAAGGGACATTGCCTATGCTTGGAAGTTCTCGACATTTAATTCTATCCAGTGGTTTAGGATCCACTGGAATTGAAAAGAGGCATAAAGTGCTGGAGTAATTCAGCGGTCAGATGAGCATCTGGAGAATATGAATATCTGACGTTTTGGGTCAGGACCCTTCTTCAGAATGATTGCGGTGCGGGTGGGAAAAGAAAGCTGGGCGAGAGAAGGGATAGGACAAAAACAGGCAGGTAATTGGTCGATGCAGGTGGGGGTGTTTGATAGCTTGGTTGTTGGACAAAGGCTAGCGAGGAAAAGACAGAAGGTGTGAGACAAAAGTATTGGAGAGTTGTAAATTGTGAAGCGAGAGGAAGGAATGTAGGTGGAAGGGGAAGAAATAGGTGAGAGTCCAGTGGGGCATGGGGGAGGGAGGGAGGGGGACTGGGAAGAAGGGAAGGGGGAGGATTATGTAGTTATCTAAAATTGGGGAATTCAATACTCATACCGTTGGGTTGTGAGTTGCCCAATCAGAATACGAGGTGCTGTTCCTCCGGTTTGCATGCGGCCTCACACTAGCAATGGAGGCAGCCTAGAGCAGAAAGATCAGTATGGGAATGGGAAAAGGAGTTAAAAAGGTTAGCAACTGGGAGTCTACACTTCACCTCACCGATGTAAGGGAGGCTGCATTGGGAACATCGGATGGCATAGAGGAGGTCCGAGGTGCGCATGAACCGCTATCTCACATGGAAGAGCTGCTGGGGTCCCTTGATGGAGGTGAGGGAGTAGGCATAGGAACTGGTTACATTTCCTTTGGTTGCAGGAACAGTACCTGGGGCAGTGATGACGTGGGTGATAAAGGATGAATGATGCATGAAGATGCAAAGGGAGTGGTGTGTGGGTGAGAAGAGATACGCAAACCTCCACTTTGAGTCGTTTAATAAGTTTAATCCCTAATGCTATTAATGAACCAATAAAAGAGAAAATCAATAAAGATATAAAATGTTCTCATTTTTAAACTCTTCAAAGTTTCCATATGGTTCAAGTGTGTTTTTGTACAAATTGGTCTAAAATGGGCATACCTTGGTGACAATGTCTCTTACAACAATTAGGTTTCTGTTCTTAAGATAAAGTTTGCAGAGCGGGTCACTATATTGTGTCACTACAGGACACAATCAGAGTTCATTTGATTTTACATCAAAGCACTAATTTTCTTATAGCTGCATTTGCTTTATCTTTTTTTTTTTTAAACATGTGCAATAGTTCATTGGGCCTACCTTTAAGCCAATATACTCAGTTGGCAACATTTGCAATTCAGAGTCCAAAGATTGTTGAATACAAAAAGTTATTGATTGAACACAATCTAGACTAACGTTCTCTCCTGTAACTGTTGCCCTTCTATACGTCTTTTTCTTTTGGATGAGATATTAAAGGCTCCCTCAAATAGATACAAAATATCTCATTGTATTACATGAAACTATATCTACCTTGTGCCTTTGCTGGTATTTATCAATGAACCAGAATAAATCAATGTTCAATTGCTGTTAAATCAGGTAATCTGGTATTATTGTTTAGAATTTAACATAAATAGCACAGTAACCAAGTCTATTAGTCATGATGCAAATCTAAACTAATCCCATCTGCCTGTACATAGTTAGCCTCCCACTATTCCTTTCCTGTTCATGTCTGTCTAAATGCCTCTAAAACACTTTCTACTTCTACCACCTCCTCTGACAGTGCATTGCAGGCATCCTCTGTAAATAAACTTGGCCCACCGTCTCCTTTAAGCATTTCACTCTCACACTTTAAACCCATGGCCTCTAGTATTTAAATTTTCATCCTCGGAAAAACACAGATTATCTACACAATAGACAATAGACAATAGGTGCAGGAGTAGGCCATTCAGCCCTTCGAGCCAGCACCACCATTCAATGTGATCATAGCTGATCATTCACAATCAGTACCCCGTTCCTGCCTTCTCCCCATACCCCTTGACCCCACTATCTTTAAGAGCTCTATCTAGCTTGCTCTTGAAAGCATCCAGAGAATTGGCCTCCACTGCCTCTGAGGAAGAGAATTACACTTTCCTCATCTCTGTTCTAAATGGCCTGCCCCTTATTCTTAAACTGTGGCCCCTGGTTCTGGACTCCCCCAACATTGGGAACATGTTTCCTGCCTCTAACGTGTCCAATCCCTTAATAATCTTATATGTTTCAATATGATCCCCTCTCATCCTTCTAAATTCCAGTGTATACAAACCTAGTCGCTCCAGTCTTTCAACATACGACAGTCCCGCCATTCCGGGAATTAACCTAGTGAACCTATGCTGCACGCCCTTAATAGCAAGAATATCCTTCCACAAATTTGGAGACCAAAACTACACACAGTACTCCAGGTGCAGTCTCACTAGGGCCCTGTACAACTGCAGTAGGATGTCTTTGCTCCTATACTCAACTCCTCTTGTTATGAAGGCCAACATTCCATTGGCTTTCTTCACTGCCTGCTGTACCTGCATGCTTCCTTTCAGTGACTGATGCACTTGGACTCCCAGATCTCGTTGTATGTCCCCTTTTCCTAACTTGACACCATTCAGATAATAATCTGCCTTCCTATTCTTACCACCAAAGTGGATAACCTCACATTTATCCACATTAAACTGCATCTGCCCACTCACACAACCTGTCCAAGTCATCCTGCAACCTCGTAGTATCTTCCTCACAGTTCACAATGCCACCCAGCTTTATGTCATCTGCAAATTTGCTAATGTTACTTTTAATCCCTTCATCCAAGTCTATGTCTCTCAATTTTATTTGCCTCGATCACATCACCCATCAGCCTGCAATGATCCAGATGAAACAGCCCAGGGTTGACCAATTTCCCCTTATAACTAATGCACTAACCTAAGCGACATTCCGGTTAACCAGCACTTTCTCCAAAGTATCAACATCCTTCCGCAGTGTGGCAACCAGAACTCTACATGATACTTCTAAAGTTTTCTAACCAAAAATTAATGCAGCTGCAAAATGATTCCCAATTTTTAAACTCATGAAGACAAGCAAACTGTAAACCTTTACCATTCTTTCCAATTTTGTTGCCACTTTCAGGAGGTTATGTACTTGCACTCCAATATGCTCCTCAAGGTCCTACCATTTAAAGGTTCAAAAGTCTATTTATTGTCACGTGTACCAATTATGGTACAGTGAAACTCGAATTACCAATGTACACTTTCCTCTTGCTTGAACGTAGACGATACAGCACAGGGATGAGCCCTTCAGTCCACAATATCTGTGCCATACATGATGCCCAGATCAACTCTTATATGCCTGCACATAATCCATATACGTATATCTAAAAATTTCTTCAATGCCACTATTGTATCTGCCTCCATCATAACCCCAACAGGATGCTCAAAACACTTTGCATGACATGTGAAAAAAAAACTTGCCCTACACATCTTCTTTAAACTGTGCCCCTCTCACCTTAAATATATATTTTATATACCTTTAGTATACGAGTACTGGATTAACCTCCATCTGACATTTCTCCACCTAAATTTCCAACTGATCTACATTCTGCTGTATCCTCACAACCTTCATCACTATCCACAAATTCAATTTTCATGTCATTTACAAACTTACTAACCTGACAACCTGACAATTTTTTATTCAAATAATTATTCTATATTACAAACAGAGGTCCCAGCCCTGCTTCTTGCAGAATACCACAGGATGCGGACCTCCAGCCGAAACAAAAACTCATCCACCAATCTGAAAAGCAACCCTCCACTACTACCCTTCCACTAATCATAGTCATAGGGTGATAAAGCGTGGAAACAGGCCCCTCGGCCCAACCTGCCCACACCAGCCAACAATACCCCAGCTGCACTAATCCCACCTGAATGCGCTTGGTCCATATCTCTCCAAATCTGTCCTATCCATGTCTAACCTGTCTAACCTGTCTAACCGGTTCTTAAACGATGGGATAGTCCCAGCCTCAACTACCTCCTCTGGCAGCTTGTTCCATACACCCACCGCCCTTTGTGTGAAAAAGTTACCCCCTCGGACTCCTATTAAATCTTTTCACCTTCACCTTGAACCTTTGTCCTCTGGTCGTTGAAGCCAACTAAGCCAATTTTGAATCCAATTGGCCAGCTCTCCTTGGATTTCAAGTGATTTAACCTTCCAGACTAGGTCACCATGCAGGACCCCTGGCAAAGGCATTGCTGAAGTTCAGATCGACAACATTCACTGCCCTGCTCCCATCAATCCTCTTGATGACCTCTTACAAAAACACCGATTCATGAGAATATGAATTTCAACTACTAGTATGCTATTGTGATAGATTCAGTAACTACTGATTACTAAAAAAGTTTATGAATTATTAGTGATTTGATTACTGTATTTAACTATTGAGATACTATCACCACTCCAGTAACTATCAATATCAATTATGATGAATGGCAAATGATTACTTAAACAAATAAAAAATAGGTTACAGTTATTCAATTTTACCACTGATTTTGCATGAGAACGTTCTCAACTTCTGCTGAGAACATGTGAGCAACAAACTCGGGAATCAAGGTCATATCGTAGGCCAATTAGTTTTTGATACAAGTTTTTCTAATCAATTGCTTAGGGAGGATGATTCATATACAAATTCAGAATGTTCCGCCCTGTGATTGTCACGCCATGCATCATATTGCAAACTCTACAACAATATTCATTTTCATTTCCCTTAAAATCGAATTATTAAAACATTTTGGACAGATTCCTTGTATATTACTATTGTTCTTAACGGCACAGTGAACACCCCTATCTTACAAACCCATCAACAAAGTCTTCAATCCTTCAGTTAAACCATTTTCAATGTGTGCAAATAGATCAAACTATATGAACACCGTCGCTCCCGAACCACTAAATACCTGAGGCGAAATTACATAAAAACACATGTGCATGCCAGGAATCATAGGTGCATGCAGTTGGATACTTATGGCAGAAAACAATGCAAAACCATCCATTGATTTTTCAATTTAAAAAGCCATAAACCTGATCTGCAATTACATTTTGATTCTTAGAGCGCAAGAATTAAATTGACAGGTGCTAGCAATGCCCACACCCTTTCAGGTTTTGTACTTTGCTCTTTAAACACCAGTTCCCTGAAGGAAAATTAACAGCGTAAAATTTTAGGATCCTCGTCTCCATTTCCAAATACCAATTTGTATTTCTTGCTTCCAAGTATACCAAGTATTCCAAGTATACCCAGATGTATACCACCACCAACACTGCGTGCAACGTCAACCAGAACCAGGACCAGAACTTACCCGGAACAGCAACCTGTTCTCAAGGTGAGAACAACCAGGCAAAGGTGATCACAACCCCGGGCTTGGGGAATTAACCCGCATCACTGAGCATTGTCTTCAAAATGTACTTGGTCAATAACTCACCCGTCGTCAACAAACAACATCAAAACAAAGTGTTGGAAAACATTTCCCAAAGTAAATTGCTTCGAGTAAACAAAGTGAACCTGAGTGGCTGCACCTCCCAGCCCGCGAGTGGCGGCGGCGGCGGCCACCCACACATATCCGGGGCGGGGCATCAACCCATGGAGCCAAACTGTCCACACACCCATCAGCACCCCAGGTAAAGGTGAGAGGGGAGCAGGGAACCGATCCAGCGCACGGGTGATGATTGCCCTCCAACCATTGCCCTCCAACCATTGCCCTCCAACCATTGCCCCCCAATCATTGCCCCCCAACCCTTGCCCCCCAACCCTTGCCCCCCAACCCTTGCCCCCCAACCATTGCCCCCCAACCATTGTTCCCCCTTACTGTTGTCCACTGTGGCACGACTGCACCTCATGTGGATCCTTTCTTATAGTCCGATACAGCGTGGAAATGGGCCCTTCGGCCCCAACTTGCCCTTGCGGACTAACTTGCCCCATCTTCGGTTGTCCCAGCCAGCTGCGTTTGGCCCTTATCCCTCCAAACCTTTCATATCCATGTAACTGTCTAAATGTTTCTTAAACGTTGTGATCGTCCATGCCTCAACGACCTCCTCTGGCAGCCTGTTCCCTATGCCAACCACCCTTTGTGTAAAAAAAGTTGCCCCTCAGGTTCCTATTAAATCTTTCTCCCCTCACCTTAAACCTAAGTTCTCTGCTTCTTGATTCCCCAACTTTGGTCAAAAGCAGTCTATGCACTTACACAATCAAATCCTCTCATGTTCACAGGCACCTCAAAAAGATCACTCCTCAGTCTCCTGTGCTCCAAAGAACAAAGCACTAGCCTGTTCAACCTCTCCCTATATAGCTCAGGCCCGAGAGTCCTGGCAACATCCTAGTAAATCTCTGCACCCTTTCCAGCTTAAAAACATGTTTTCTATAACAGGGTGACCAGAATCAAACACAATAATCCAAATATGGGCTCACCAATGTTCTGTACAACTGTAACATGAAATCCCAACTACTATACCCTCTCCTTCGACAAACACATCAAACACATCACAAAGACAGCCTTCTTCCACCTCAAAAACATTGCCCGTCTCCGTCCATCCCTCTCCTCCACAGCTGCAGAAACCCTCATCCACGCCTTCATCACCTCCCGTCTGGACTACTGCAACAGCCTCCTCTATGGCGCACCCTCAAAAATCATCAGTAAACTTCAATACATTCAAAACTCCGCTGCCCGTCTACTCACCCACACCCCGATCCGTGACCATATCACCCCCGTCCTTTACAAACTCCACTGGCTCCCCATCCCCCAGAGAATCCAGTACAAAATCCTCCTCATGACCTACAAAGCCCTCCATAACCTGGCCCCATCCTACCTGACTGACCTCCTCCACAGGCACACTCCCACCTGCACCCTCCGCTCTGCTGCTGCCAATCTCCTATCCCCCCCCATCCGGACCAAACTCAGATCCTGGGGGGACAGGGCTTTCTCCATCGCTGCTCCCACCCTATGGAACTCACTACCCCAAACCGTCAGAGACTCCTCCTCACTCACCACATTCAAAACATCACTGAAGTCTCACCTGTTCAGTACTGCCTTCAACCACTGAAGGTCACCTTACCTTCTGTCTCCTTTCTCTGTTCGTCTACTTATTTGTCTATTTATTCACTTCCCTATGTTCTTTAAATCCCTGTAAAGCGTCTTTGAGTGTATGAAAAGCGCTATATAAATGTAATGCATTATTATTATTATTATTATTATTATTATTATTATTATTATTATATTCAATACTCTGACTGATGAAGGCCAAAGTGGTGAAAGCCTTTTGGACTACCCTATCAACCCAAGATGCCACTTTCAAGGAACTATGTGCCTGCATTCCTAGATCCTTCTGCTCTATAACACTCCAGAGCTCTGTGATTCACTGTGTAGGTCCTACACTGGTTAGACTTCTCAAAATGCAACACCTCACATTTCACTGTATTAAATTCCATCAACCATTCCTCAGTCCACCTGTCCAACTGATCAAGGGCCTACTGCAATCTTTGACAACCATCTTCACTACCTACAATACCGCCCACTTTGGTGTCAGCTGCAAACTTACTAATCATGCCATGTACACTTTCATCCAAATCATAGATACAGATGACAAACAGCGATGGTCCCAGCACTGAACCCAGAGACACGCCATTTGTCACCGGCTATCAGTCCTTCCACCATCACCCTCTGTTTCCTTCCTGAGAGCCAAATTTCTATCCAGTTGGCTGGTTCTCCTTGGATCCCGTGGGATCTAACCTTGCAGAGCAGCCCACCATGCAAAACCTTGTCAAATGCCTTGCTGAAATCCATATTAACAATGTCTAGAGCTCTACCCCTCATCAACCGTTTTGGTCACATCTTCACAAAAACTCAGATTCATAAGACATGATTTCCCAAGTAGAAAACTCTGCTGTCTATCTCTAATCAACCCTTTCCCATCTAAATGCATGCATATCTTAACTATTATTAGAATACTCTAATAACTTTCTGAATGCAGATGTTAGATTCACTGGCTTATTGTTCCCAGGTCATTCCTTGCCGCCCTTCTTAAATAGAGGCACAAATTTTGCTACCTTCCAGTTTTCTGTCACCGCATCCGTAATTAAGGATGCCTCATAAATCTCAGCCAGGGCACCTGCAATTTACTGTCTAGTTTCTCACAGTGGGCTTGGATATCTGATCAGACCCAGGAGATTTGGCTACCTTCATACACGTTAGGACCTTCAGCACATCTTCCACCATTATACTGACTGCCCTCAAGGCAGTTGCATTGACTGTCCCAAGTCTCTTGGGACTATACTTAATATTATCTGCCAGAGCTATCTCCTTTCCTCTTTTTGGCTTCCTAATTCCCCTTGTTAGCTATTATCCTACCACAACCAGAGAGCAGTGATGAACTACTATCTTGTACTCGCTGGAATTTAGAAGACTGAGGGGGGATCTTATAGAAACATATAAAATTCTTAAGGGGTTGGAGAGGCTAGATGCGGGAAGATTGTTCCCGATGTTGGGGGAGTCCAGAACCAGGGGTCACAGCTTAAGGATAAGGGGGAAGTCTTTTAGGACCGAGATGAGAAAACATTTCTTCACACAGAGAGTGGTGAGTCTGTGGAATTCTCTGCCACAGAAGGTAGTTGAGGCCAGTTCATTGGCTATATTTAAGAGGGAGTTAGATGTGGCCCTTTTTGCTAAAGGGATCAGGGGGTATGGAGAGAAGGCAGGTACAGGCTACTGAGCTGGATGATCAGCCATGATCATATTGAATGGCGGTGCAGGCTCGAAGGACCGAATGGCCTACTCCTGCACCTATTTTCTATGTTTCTATGTTTCTATCTACCTCTGATGGCCCTCAGACTATCTGTGACCAGACTTTGCTGGCTTTACTTTGCATTAAACGTTATTCCCTTATCATCTATCTAAACAGTGTAAATTGATTGATTGTAATCATGTATTGTCTTTCTGCTGACTGGTTAGCATGCAACAAAAAGCATTTCACTGTATACGTGACAATAAACTATTCTGAACTGAACTAGTGTGCTCTTCAATTCCCAAAACTCCTCCAGGGATACACTTGATCCCAGCTGCCTATACTTGCTCCATGCCTCCTTCTTATTCTTGACCAGAGCCTCAATTTATCAATGAGTTAATTGCCAGGGGATCACCTGCTTTGGATTCTTATGGTGTTTGGTATCTCCCAAGCATCCATCCTTGCCTGTTTCTCAGGTACCTGCTGTCTCCGCTCACTGACATCAATCCAGTTCCCAGTATCTGTCTCAGGTTGAGCACAGTTGATTGCATTTTTGATCTGGAGTTGAAATTAAGCATGAAATGAATAAGGATAAGTCTGGCCCTTGGCGGTGGTGATACTAAATTGGGGGAAGGCAGATTACAGCATTATTAGGCAAGAGCTAGTGAGAGTAAATTGGGAACAGCTGTTCTTGTGTGAGATCTCATCAGACATATTGGACTGGTTTCAAGACTAAGTGATCAGAGTTCAACATGGTAAAGACGGAGGGACAAGGATGCAAGTTAGGGAAACCATAGATGAGAAAGAGGTTGTAAATATGGTTTCAAAGAAATGGAAGCATATAAGTTTGAGAAGATAAAATCAGACAGGGCCTTTGAGGAATATAAAACAAGCAGGAAAGAACTGTAGCTGGGCCAAAAGGGGCCATGAGATGTCATTGGCAAGTCAAGTTAAAGGAAATCCCAAGTCTTTTTATACATATATTATAAGCAAGAGGGTTATTGGGGAGAAGATAGTTTCATTCAAAGATAAAGGACAATATTTATGCTTGGTGTCAGTATCTGCACACTGATTGTAATCATGTAAAGTTTTTTTGCTGGCTGGATAGCATGCAACAAAAAACATTTCACTATACCACTATATAAATTCAATATAGACTAAATACTAAACAGATTCTTAGCATCTGTATTCACCAAGGAGAAGGATTTACAGGACAGTGAGATCAGTATAGGATATACCAATAGGCTAAGGCAATATGAGATCAAGAAGGAGACAGAGTTGGGTCTCTTGAAAATTGTTGAGATGGATAAATCCCCAGGAGAACTGGAGGGTAGTCATAATTGTTCCTTTGTTTAAGAAGGAAAATAGAGATAATCAAGGAAATTAGAGACCAGTAAGTCTCACATCAGTGATAACAAAGCTAATCTAGTCAAGTCAAGTCAAGTCAAATTTATTTGTCACATACACATACTCGATGTGCAGTGAAATGAAAGTGGCAATGCCTGCGGGTTGTGCACAAAAAGAATTACAGTTACAGCATATAAATAAAGTTAATAAGTTACTAAACATAGCACAAAAAGTGTCGACAAAAATTTAGTCTCTGGGGTTATCAAAGTTGACAGTCCTGATGGCCTGTGGGAAGAAGCTCCGTCTCATCCTCTCTGTTTTCACAGCGTGACAGCGGAGGCGTTTGCCTGATCGTAGCATCTGGAACAGTCCGTTACTGGGGTGGCAGGGGTCCCTCATGATCTTGCTTGCTCTGGATCTGCACCTCCTGATGTATAGGTCCTGCAGGGGGACGAGTGTAGTTCCCATGGTGCGTTCTGCCGAACGCACTACTCTCTGCAGGGCCATCCTGTCCTGGGCAGAGCTGTTCCCAAACCAGACTGTAATGTTGCCGGACAGGATGCTCTCTACAGCCCCAGAGTAGAAGCAATGAAGGATCCTCAGCGACACTCTGAATTTCCTCAGTTGTCTAAGGTGGTAAAGGCGCTGCTTAGCCTTACCCACCAGTGCGGCAATGTGCGTTGCCCACGTCAGATCCTCTGCGATGCGGACTCCCAAGTATTTGAAACTGCTCACCCTATCCACAATAGACCCATTTATCTCCAGTGGCGTGTACGTCCTTGGATGTTTAGCCCTTCTGAAGTCCACAATCAGCTCCTTTGTTTTAGTGACATTCAAGAGGAGGCTATTGTCCTGACACCAGAGTGCCAGATCAGCCACCTCCTCCCGGTAGGCCTTCTCATCGTTGTTGGAGATCCGGCCCACCACCACAGTGTCATCAGCAAACTTGATGATGGAGTTTGAGCTGAACCTGGCCACACAGTCATGTGTGTACAGGGAGTACAGTAGGGGGCTAAGGACGCAGCCCTGGGGGGATCCTATGTTCAGGGTGAGGGAGCTAGATGTGTGTTCCCCCATCCTGACCACTTGGGGTCTGGCAGTGAGAAAGTCCAGGACCCAGGCACACAGAGGGGTGCTAAGCCCCAGTTCCAGCAGCTTCTCAACCAGTCTGCTGGGGACTATTGTGTTGAATGCTGAACTAAAGTCAATGAACAGCATCCTCACATAGCCCCCCTGGCTGTCCAGATGAGAGAGAGCGGTGTGTAGAACCTGGGAGACCGCATCATCCGTGGACCTGTTCGGACGGTATGCGAACTGTAGTGGGTCCATGTTGCGAGGAAGGAGGGCGCAGATGTGCTTCTTGACTAGCCTCTCAAAGCATTTCATGACAACCGAGGTGAGGGCCACCGGTCGGTAGTCATTTAAACACGCTGGAGAGGCATTCTTTGGCACCGGTACAATGATGGATCTTTTGAAGCATGCAGGGACCACGGACTTTGCCAAGGAGAGGTTGAATATTGTGGTGAGCACTGGAGCAAGCTGAGTAGCACAAGACTTTAGTACTCGCCCAGATATACCATCTGGGCCTCCAGCTTTCCTCGTGTTCGCACGCGTCAGAGCCCACCTCACCTCATGCTCGGACACCGAGAATGTGTGCACATCCCCGGCGGTGGATCCCCCTCCAGCCTCGCTAGCCAACACCCCTTCGGTGCTGTTTTTAGACGGCGAGCTGGTGGTGTTACCCGTCTCAAACCGTGCGTAAAAAGAGTTCAGGTCATCAGCTAAGGAGGAGCCGGCACTTCCGGTTGAGGGGGTGCTGGACCTGTAGCTAGTTATAGTCCGTAGCCCCTGCCAAAGGCGCCTGGTGTCCTGCTGCTCCATCTGTGACTCCATCTTGTCCCGGTACCTCTTTTTTGCATCCTTCACTGCCCTTCGCAGTCGGTAGGACTCTCCCTTGTAGTCGTCCATGTTGCCGGATGCCAGGCCGGAGTTGTAAGCAGCGGTGCGATCATTCAAGGCCACGCGAATAGACCTGTCCACCCAGGGTTTTTGGTTAGGGAAGATACTGACCCTTACCGTGGGGATGATAGTATCGGCTATTGTGGCAATGAAGTCCGTAACCGCTTCCGCAAACTCATTTACGTCTCTGGAACTTGCTTGGAACATGTTCCAGTCGACTTCGCTCAGTGCATCCTGCAGCATGGCCTCTGATAGTTTCTCAAGATAGGATTTACTTGAATTTGGCATAATGAGGGATAGTCAGCATGACTTTGTCTGTGGTAGATCATGACATATTAACTTGATTGAAAATATTGAAAAGGTGATTGAAAATCACGTTGTGTATATGGATTTTAGTAAAGCATTTGATAAAGCCCCTCCTGGTAGGTTTATTCCCAAAGATTAAAATGTATGGGATTCATGATGATTTGGCTTACCCATAAAACAGAGGATAGTGGTAAAAGGGTATTATTCTGGCATGAAGCCTGTGACCAGTGGTGCTCTGCAGGGATCTGTGCTGGAACCTCCATACTGCGGGATTATACATCGGTTACAGATATGGGTGGAGAAATGGCAGATGGAGTTTAAGCTGAACAAGTGTGAGGTGTTGCACTTTGTGAGGCCGAATGTATAGGGAATGTGTACAGTTAGTAGCAAAATCCTTAACAGCATTACTATACAGAGGGGTCTTGCAGTCCAAGTCCATAGCTCCTTGAAGATTGTAACACAAGTAAATAGAGTGATAAAGAAGGTTTATGGTATGCTTGCCTTCATAGGTTGTGCCATTGAAGATAAGAGCCAAGAATACACGTTGCAGCTTTATAATACTTTGATGAGTTTGCATTTGGTGTACTGTGTGCAATTCTGATCACACCATTACTGGAAGGATGTGGATGCTTTGGAGTGAATGCAGAAGAGGTTTACCAGAACTTTGCCTGGATTAGAAGGTACTGGCTAGAAGGAGTGTTTAGACAAACTTCGATTGTTTTCTTTGGAGATTATGGGGAGACCAGATAGAGCATATAAAATCATGAGAGACATAAATAGGGTAGACAATCAGAACCTATTTCTCAGGATGGAAAATGTTGCCCTCAAATCCTGGCAACATCCTCATAAAGGTAAAGTTTAAAGGAGCTGTGTGGACAAATGTTGTGCACAGAGGTTTGCGCAAAAACCTAGAATCTGCTGCTGAGGATGGTGGTGGAAGATAAAGCTACATAAAAGACTATTTGATAGGCACATGCATATGCAGGGAATGGAGGAATATGGATCATGTGCAGCAGAGGACATCAGTTTAACTTGGCATTATGTTCGGGCAGACATTGTGGGTCGAAGGGCCTGTTCCTGTGCTATACTCTTTAACGTTCTATGTTCAGGCCGTATATCCCTGCCATAGTTAAAACAAACTCTTTCCAGCTTCGTATTAAGGTTTGACCACTGCTCTCTCAGCTGAACAGCTGTTTCAAATCAGCCATTTTTCTATCAGTAAACATCACCATATGCAGGCCACCCTTCCTTGTTCACCAGTTTTGAAATCCAAGGTGTTGTCCTTCTCTTTCTTTGTAATCTCCATGCAGCCATCTGAGATATCTGCACATCTACCATACCTGCGTTAGGTTGCTCTACCAATGATGTCCATACCTTCAGTTAGAAAACCACCTGGCTCTGGAATTTTCTGACGAACTTACACCCTTCTCTACTTTTTTAAAATCTATATATCTGATGGAACTCCTTGAAACTTCATTTCAAATTACGTTTAGGATCAATCCAACAATCCAAAGAGATGTTTTACAACATTAAAGCTGGTATGCAAATGACAATTGCATGTTGAAAGATAGAAGGAGAGGAATACGATGGACAATAGGAAATGAAAGAGGGGAGAATTCATTATTAGGAAGGGACTAATACAATAGAGAAGTGGTATGAAATGGAGAATGGTACTAGGGCAGAATCAAAAAGAAAATGGGGACTGATACAAGGATACGGGTACAGAAATAGTGGATGGGTATGATGCAGAAAGAGGAATGATAATGGGAGTATGTACATTGGTTTGTGGGAGAGTAATAAAAGAGGTAGGGCAGTGGGAAATGATAAAAGTGAGTGGGGATTAATACAATAACCAGGGGAGTAAATAAACTGATTGAGAAAGTATGAAAACGGGAAACATAATTGATTTATGGAGAAGCCAGAATAGATGCTGGTACCAGGTACAGTATGTAAAACTAGGGTTCTCTGTTTCAATACAAAAGGTCAACCTTTCATCCCAGATAAGAAAAAACGACATCATCCAGAGGGTGATGAATTTTCACTGACCATATTCAAGTTAGTGATGGTAGAATTTTAGCTGTTATGAGATATGTGGTTATTGTAGGAAAGTAACATTGGGATAAAAGTTCAGCCATAATTTTGCTGAATGTAGATGCACGCGTGAGGCCATATGACCAACACCTGCATCTATTCCTTATGTTCTTATTTTCTTATTCAGGAGAGGAACCAATATAGCATGATGGGGTAACAGGACTGAGAAGGAATGTGAACTTTGACGTGGAACAATTGATAAATTCCAAGTTCTGCTGCAGAATTTCATAAGATCATGTCTACTCCACCATTCAATCATTGCCGATCTATCTCTCCCTCCAAACCCCATTCTCCTGCCTTCTTCCCATTACCTCTTACACCCGTACTAATCAAGAATCTATCTATCTCTGCCTTAAATATATCCACTGACTTTACCTCCTAAACCTCCTGTGGCAAAGAATTCCACAGATTTACCACCCTCTGACTAAAGAAATTCCTCTTCATCTCCTTCCAAAAGAACGTCCTTTAATTCTGCGGTTATGACCTCCAGTCCTAAATCTCCCACGAATAGAAACATCCTCTCCTCATCACTCTATCCAAGCCTTTCACGATACTGTACTTTTCAATGAGGTCCCCCTCATTCTTCTAAACTTCAGTGAGTATAGGCCCAGTGCCGTCAAACGCTCATCAAATGGTTTCGCATAGTCAACATTGCATTTCTCCAAATGCGGGCAATTTGATGAAGTATTTTGAACTGAAACTTTCAGACTTTTTTAGGGCAGCTGTAAACTCAATGGAATGTTTTCAGACTTTGTACGATCTGCGATATTTATACAATATCTTTCACGACTTCAAGATGTCCCAAACTGCTTTTTGCTAACAAAATGTTTTTGAAGTGCACTCATCATTGCACTGTTGGAAACACAGCAGTCAATTTGTACCCATATAATTCCCAGAAATAGCATTGCGATGATGGCCAGACCTTTCTTTTAATGATGTATATTGAGGGCTGAATATTAGACAAAACATTAGAGATAATTCCACTGTTCTTCCTGAAAACAAAGCAACAGGACTGTGCTCAGGGCATTAGCTTTTTAATGCTCATACCACTGAAATGTGATTGAACCCACAATCTGCTGACTAATAGGTACAAACCTTACTCTGTCTGACACAGAGTAACCTAATTATTCACACAATAATTATTGGTTAGGGACTGAATGACCACAATTGCTGTTTGGTCATAAACTTATTCTCACGTTATTCTAAGGAATTGCAATTTGGTATCTGTTCCTGATATTTACGCTTTCTGCCATCAGAGGTATAGAATACGAAAGCAGGGAGACCACTTAGAGCCTTTATAAACTACTTGTCTGAACTCAGTTGGTGCATTGTATTAAATTCTGGTTGCAACATCATATGATGGGCGTGAAGCTATTAGAGACAGCCAAAAAAATTATGAGAATGGTTGCTCGGTTACTAGAATGGAATAGAGGCTCTGTTTTCTTTTGAGAAGGCTGAGGGAAGATTTAAGTTTGAGGTATTTAAAATGTTGAGGGGCCCGAAAAGAGTGCATAGTGGCAGGCTGTTCTGCTTTGTGGGAAGTTTGCAATCTAGATATCACAGACATGAAATAGATGAGTTAAGAATGATATGAGAAGAAAGCTTTTTTATGGATTGTGCACTTGGGATCTGGAGTGCACAGCCCACACGAATGGTGGATGAAGGTTTCATTGTGACCTTCAAGAGAGGATCAAATCAAAATATATTGGGGGAAAAATTGCATGGCTATGAAAAAAGAGTAGGGGGGGATTGAAATGGGGATGGGTAGAATGAGATAATTGTTCTGGAAGATAACTGAAAGGCCTCATGTGATGGTTTTAATCTTTTTATTATACTATCATATTAGGATAAAAGACTAATGATATTTTAAAAACTGTGGCACAAAGTCCCTAATACCCCCATATTGGATGGAAAACAATGAATCAGTACGAGGAAAACTAATAATCTGGTTGCATGTGCCAGAACAATAATAAGCAGAATTAGGCCATTTAGCCCATTGAATCTACTCCGCCATTCAATCATGGCTGATATATCTTTCCTTCTCAATCCTTTTTTCCTGCCTTCTCTTGTAACCCTTGACACCTTTACTAATCATATGAACCTGTGAATTTCTGCTTTAAAAATACCCACTGACTTGGCCTCCACAGCCATCTGCGGCAATGAATTCCACAGATTTACCATCAAGGTTGCACAATTTTGCACTTAGCAATAGCAAAACCATGGAACTGATTGTTGACAAGGGAAATCTGAGGGTCCATGAACCTGTCTTCATCGATGCGATGGCGGTGGAGAGAGTCAACAGCTTCCAGTTCCTGAGCGTGCCCATCTTTGACGATCACTCCTGGACCCAGCAGATAGATGCAAACTCATCAACGCCTCTCAAAGTTTGAGGAGATTCAGCATGTCACCAAATACTCTCTCAAACATACTGATTGGTCACATCACAGCTTAGTTCAGGAACTTGCACGCCCGAGAATGTAGGGGGCTGCATTAAGTGGTAGTTACATGATCCATCATGGGTATTGACCTTCCTACCAATGAAGGGATCCACAGAAAGCACTTTCTCAAGAAGGCTGCTAATATCGTCAAA
This sequence comes from Rhinoraja longicauda, assembly GCF_053455715.1. NCBI lineage: Eukaryota > Metazoa > Chordata > Chondrichthyes > Rajiformes > Arhynchobatidae > Rhinoraja > Rhinoraja longicauda. Next base: position 61,782,845 of record NC_135953.1, on the reverse strand, counting down.
GACACACACCGCCCTTGTCACATCCTCATTGTGTTGCTACATTGGGAAGAAGGAACAGGAGTCTGGGCTCCTTAGAACCATCGCCTCTAGGTTCAAGAACGACTTTAATTCTGAGGCTCCGATCTCTAGTCCTAGACTCTACCACGAGTGGAAACATCCTTTCCACATCCACTCTATCCAAGCCTTTCACAATTTGGTAAGTGGATCTGCTTCAAGCTTTCGTGATGACATGCAACATTCCCATTAACTTCTGGGAATCTCTGGCCTGTGACCATTCAAAATAAAGGCAGAACTTTAGAAGTAGCTAGTCACCAAAAGCATTTTTTTCTGTGGTTTTTATATCGCAGAAACTAAATATTTAGGCATATGTTTTGATTTGTGTGAGACCATTCACAGAGTTGAAGCAATGAGACAGTCTGCATTCATCTTTATTCCATTGTACTCGCACAAAGATGCAGCTAATTAAAATATGGCTGCAATCCAACTTCAAACATTACAAATGTCTTAATGGTTAAATAATTCCATCAGAAAATGCGTGAAGAGGATACACTTTCTTGTAAATCGAGAGCTCCAATTTAGTGCACTAGCATAGCAGTGCAATTCGGAAGATACAAGGAATTGCAGATGTTGGAATCTTGAGCAAAACACAAAGTGCTGGAGTTCAGCGGTTCAAACAGCATATCTGGAGGACACGGATAGGCAAAGTTTCGGGTAGAGCCCTTCAGATCGGTAAAATTCAGTGCGTTTCAGTAGCCTTGAGATTTGGAGTGCACAATTTGAAGGTATTGGCCTCTGGAAAAGATGTAATCTTCGGAGGTTTACTATATATGATCAGAACCAGCAAATGCTGTAACCAGAACTCTCAGAGATATAAATTGAAGTGTGAGTTATCCAACATGACTTCAGCTCAGCTCTAAACAACCTCATAAGTATTGCATAATATTCATGTTCAAGTTTTTGCTGCAGAACCACAACCTTCTGACTCAGAGGTGGGAGTATTATTCACTGAGACATTGTCATAGTTTAATTAGCCATTGTACTACCAGCATTCAACTAAAGCAACACCATGAATAAAAGAATTAAACATGGCTAAAGATTCTACTCAGGCTTCTGCTCATTGTGCAAGATCGTTTAAATCAGTTTATTCATCATAGCACGCCTAAAGTTTCAATGTCCCTACTTCCTTATATTGTTATTGATTTTTTCTCTCTTGAAGTAATGCTTGAAGGACCTTTGATTAAGGATAAGTTGGGCCCCCAGCACTCATATTAACTGTTATCCTTAATATTAAACTAAAGATTGATATTAAAAATATTAATCCTTAAGTCTGTACTTTGTAATTCCTTTTCTCCAGAGATGCTGCCTGACCCGCTGAGTTACTCCAGCTTTTTGTGTCTATCTTCAGTTTAAATCAGCATCTGCAGTTCCTTCCTACACCTTTGTAATTGAATAATGGTTTGCTTTATTATAAATATGTAATGGAAGCTGATATGAAAATCGAAATCCACCTTTTTTTCTTCTGTGCTGATGTCTCACACCAGCTCAAACTAACTACTCTTGACTCTTGACATTTTGGAGTAAAAGCCCCTTCTCTAGAGGTCATTGAATCAAATGGTCTCCTTCTTCTGTTCATGAACAATCCCATGATTCTTATGCAAGAATTGTGCTTTGGGTCATGAATAGCCAAGTTGAATTTAACAATCCCTGGTCATCCATCAATTCATCTCTCAGTCCCCCATCAAAAACAGTAAAAAATATTTGAAAACCTTGCAAAATTAATTTCTAAAATTCGGCATCTTTTTTCCATTATCAATCTTTGCACAAACCAGTCAATAACAGAATAAGAGGCCGCAGAGTTAAGATTTTTTTTAAATCTCAGTGTTTCAATAATGAGAATCTCTACTGATGTTGATATGTGTCATATCATGTGATTATGAATATATTTGTTGTTCTAAATTTCTAAATTTTAACACTTTAGGAATCGTATAATATTGCTGGTATTTATTCACAAAATGCTGGAGTAACTCAGCAGGTCAGGCAGCATCTCAGGAGAGAAGGAATGGGTGACGATTCGGGTCGAGACCCTTCTTCAGACTGATAATATTGCTGATTCATTTCTG